>NW_026988417.1:65440000-75235000 GCF_030222135.1 Aotus nancymaae
CCTTTATATGGATGGGCAAAGTACCTAGAGCCCCATTGCTTTTTTTTTTAAATAAAATTTTATTAAACAATTATTCCTGTTTGCAGCTGTATCACCTATGGCTGCTTTCTGCTATGTAGCAGAGTTGAGTAGTTGTGACAGAAGCCTTTGGGCCTGCAAACCCAAAATTTTTACTGCTGGCTTTTTACAGAAAAGGTGTTGATGTCTGCTGTAATGTTTAATTCCTATTAAAATATCTATTCCATTATGTTTCTCCCTTCCTTACTGAAACTTCACTGATGTTGTCACTTAAATAGGACCTGTAAAGGAGGTGGCTAATAATTGATTTAATAATTTTGTTCTCAGTCCTCGTTTTGCTCTGTTGGCAAGGCTAGACTGCAGTGGCATGATCAAGCTCAGTCCAGCCTCAGTTGCCTAGGCTCAAGCGATTCTCCCACCTCAGCCTCCTAAGTAGCCAGGACTACAGGTGCATGTCACCATGCCTGGCAATTTTTTTTCATTTTTTTGTAGAGATGGGGTCTTGCTATGTTGACTAAGCTGGTCTTGAACTTCTTGACTCAAGCAATCCTGCTTACTGGGTCTCCAAAAGTGTAAGATTACAGGCATGAGCCACCACACCCAGCCTGATTTAATAATTGTTAGTTCATCTCCAAGTAGGCACCCCTAAAAAGTTTTACAAGTTAAGAGTGCAGTGAACAATTGGAGAGGGAATTTTCTTGAAAAAACATTTTGTTGAATAGCTGTGGCATTTTCCCTTGCCCACTGTTTTTCTATCCCGCTACCATTTTCTATCCCACTACACATTTTGTAGGCTGGACACAGGGATATTTTCCTAAAATCAAGTCTTGTGAGGGAGTAGGATGAGGGTGAGAATAGCTTTAATTAGACCACATAAGTTTGATACTAGAGACTGGTAACTGAGTTCAGACTTAATTGACAAGAGGCTGGCTATGGCACCTATGGCAGCAAAGTTGAAAATTGTGTTTGGAAAGTAGCTGTATTCCCATCACACCTTCAAAAAGGATGCATGTTTGCCAGATAATACATACGGAATCTGATGTAGAGACATCAGCATAAGATTAATTTAGAAAGACCCACCCACTTTCAAGATAACTTCCTTCAAGGAATAGAAGGAACTTCAGCAAAAAGAATGGAATTGTTCCATTCAATGAAGAAGTCAACGGGCTAGGTATCTCCTCTCTGAGTCTCTCCTTAATTCGTTCCAGTCATGCTTTCAGCCTACCCACTCCAGCAAAGATAATCTTGTCTAGTTCATCCAGAATATCTATTTTGCCAAATTCAGTGGCAACTCTTTAATCCTCATTTTATTCAACTTGTTTTTCTTAAACTGACATTTTATTTTATTTATACATGGTCTTATTTGTTATAGGTTTTTATTGTATATATGGTGTACACTGTGATGGTTTGATATGTATGTATCGTGGAATGATTACATCAGGCTGATTAATATATCTGTCACCTCACCTACATCATTTTTTTGTGATGAGAACATTTAGAATCTACTATCTTAGCAATTCTTAAATATATGCTACATTATCATTAACCTTAGTTACCGTAACGTACAATACATATCCAGGCTTAATCCTCCTTAACTAACTGAAACCTTGTACCCTTTGATCAACATCTCCCCATTCCACCTGCCCACCCCAGCCCCCACTCCCTGGTAACCCCTATTTTCCCATCTACTTCTCCAAATTTGACTTCTTTATATTCTACATGTAATTACTATTATGCAGCAAGTTTCTTTCTGTGCCTAGCTTATTTAACTTAACATAATGTTCTTCAGGTTCATCTGTGTTGTTGCAAATAACATGATCTTCTTTTTTTTTTTTAAAAAAAAAGTATTCTATTGTTTGTATGTGTATACATTAATGTGTGTGTGTGTCTGAACAACAGATAAATGGATAAAGAAACATGACATATATATCACACTTGAATAATGGCTACTGTGAATAATGCTCCAATGAACATGGAAGTGCAGATATCGCTTCAAGATGCTGATTTCATTTCCTTGGACTCTATACCCATGAATAGAATTGCTGAATCATATGGTAGTTCTAGTTTTTATGTTTTGAGAACTCTCCATACTCTTTTCTATAATGGTTGTATTAATTTATATCTCTACCAACAGTGTGCAAGTGTTTTTTGTGCACATCCTTGCCAACACTTGTTATCTTTTGTCTTTTTGATAATAGCCCTTCTGATAGATGTGAGGTAGTATTTCATTGCAGTTTTAATTTAAATTTCCCTGATGATTACTGGTGTTGGGCAGTTTTTCTGTACCATAGCAGCATTTGACATAAGTGACAACTCTCTCCTTTTTGAAAAATGTTATTGGCTTCAGGAACACCATGTTCTCCTGTTTTTGTTCTACCTCACTTTCTGTTCTCACTTTCTTCTGCTGGTTTTACTTCCTCTGCCTAAGCTTCAAATATTGCAGGACTCTGAGCTTGACTCTTGGCCCTCTCTTCTCATCTGCTTTCTTTTCATACGTGATGTTTTCTGATTCCGCAGTTTAAAATACCATCAATATGCTAATAATTCTCAAATCGATCTCATTATCTTTTGTCTCTCCTCTAAGCTCCTAGTTCATAAAACTAAGCACTTTATGTCTCCACTGGGCTCTCTAAAAGGCATCTTATATTGAGCATGGTCAAAACATAACAGGCTTTCCAACATATGTAAATGTTACTACATACCATTCAGTTCTCAAGTCAAAGCTAGAGCCTGTTTGCTTGCTCACTTCCTTTCTACTCAAGTCAGATCCAATACATTGTCAAATTCAGCACTACCACCACCAAAGGTCGCCCATCCATCCTTTTCTCTATATTTGCACTGCTATCACTTAACCTAAGATATTAGCATCTTCCATGTGAACTACTAGAATTATGTCTTAATGACTTTCCTGCTTCCATTCTTGCTCTTCTCATCTGCCTAAACCATTCTGTGTAACAACCAGAAACGTCTTTTAAAAATGTAAAGCAGGTAACTTTCTCCCCACTTTGAAACAATTCATATTAGAAAAACAATTCATTTTTTTTTTTACCATGGCTTGTAGAAATTTACTTACAACTGATTTGCTCTTTTAAATCTCTTATATCAACTCCACAAAAGAATAGAAAACAGCACGTTGTAGCTGGGAAACTGCAAAACATCAGTATGGCTGAGGATTAGGTAGATGTGTGAAACTTTGGAAGGCAATGAGGCTGAAAATACAGAAAGGATGAAACTGAAAAAGACTTAAGAACTTAGAAGTTTAGACATTCTTCAGGGAATTTGAGCAATAAAATGACTACATCAAAAATCACACATTCTTAAGACCAACTGGCAATAAACTAACTTTTGTTTGTTAATGATAAACAGTGGCTCAGATTAATCTTTTTAGCAGATGTTTTAGGTGGCCCACTCATTCTTTCAGCCCACGTCTGATTTAACAGCTGTGATGAACAGTTTCCGCAAACAATGCCAACTTTTCCTTTTAAAAGTGGCCCACTCTCAGCATTTCTGCTTCAGTGCTTTCTTGAAAGCAGCAGGTCTCTCGTCCTGGAATGAGGGACACTGAATCCCCTGAGGGTTCCTGGAGTCAGTGGATCAATGCCCTGGCCATAGGTTATGATTTCCATGCATTTACTCAGAGAGCTCCTTTAGCCCACAGCATTAAGCAGCTAGAAAACTGGCCTTTATTGGGTTTTCTTCTTTCACTTTCTCATTCACCCTGTTTACTCACTCTTGCTTCCTGGAATTGCCTCCCAAACAAACTTATGGCATCCAAGTCCTTGTTTTAGGCTCTGTGTTAGGTGGAATCCAAAAATTACAAACAATCATGCTGTTCTTTATTAAAGAACTACTAATTAAGAATAATGTGCTTACAAAAAGAAAGTCATTAAGACATTTCATAAAATAGTGGTAAGTCTTCTAAGAGAAAAGCTAGAAATGTATGGGTTGAAAAAGAAGACAGATACCAACAAATGTTAATACTACATAATACTATTTTTCACATTCTTCATCAGTTTTTTTTTTTTTTGTAGCTATTTCAACTTATATGAGGTGGCTCTCAAGTGAACATGAAGTTATTACTTGCTCTCAGTTTCATATCTTATGTAATAGTAGTGTCAAAATTCTATGAAATCTAAGCAATCTTCAGTTATGAAGGACAAGGGAAGAAAGTCTTTTGAGACAAAGGGCTTATAACTTGGATTCTTGTTTTTTAATATATTTTGCATTTCAAGGTTTAGCTACAGGCTCTGTTTCCCCAGCTTATGCTTTATTTTTTTTTCTCTTTTCCTTACATTTCTTAACCTACTTCTTCTTTCGTTCAACCAAATGTAGGCCATGTTGAGAGTATCATAGCATAAAACCTTTCATTTCAGAGTTGTTTCTGTATAATTGCCTAGGCAAATGGTATTCTACCATTAAACTGTTTCACTTTTTATTGACATCACTACTGATTAAGGAGGACAACTAAATTATGCTAGGTTCAATTAAGTAGGCCAACAGGGCAATGTAGATGTAAACAAGTGCTACTTATCAATTTTTTTAAAACGTCCCCAAACTCTCCTACACTGACTACATTTCCACCCCACTCTGCAGCACATGATTTTTTGGGGGCAAACTAAGTTTTTAAATGAAATTAGTGGTTAAAAATTAAATTCTCTTTTCTAAAAAGTTCTAAAAGTGCAAGTTTAGATGTATATACGTATTGTCACAGCAAGCCAAAATCTAAGAAGAAACAATGAAGGAAAAACACTGATTTTTTTAAATTGTATAAACGGGAAGAGAGCAGGTGCTTTGTCTGATTTGCTTGATACATACCAAGAAGATGCTCAATAATGACCACTCATAATCAATGTGCCATTGCTTATCACATCACAAGGTTATTATGAGCATTCTTTATATTAAATATTGAATATAAGATTACTGAATACCAAGCACATTGTAGGTGTAAAATAAATGTATTTTCCTTGGTATGCCCTGTGCTCATTTGTTGATTAATGCAGCAATCATTGCTTTATACTGAAGGTTGAAAATAAATTTTAAAAAACTGTCCATGAACTGGCAAAGTCCCTGAAAAAAAGGTTTAGATCCTTGTTGTTTTCCAATGTGGGAAATGTTTCAGCTTTCTTAAGCTCTTTTAAGTAGGTAGCAGTCACCTTACGTAGATAGCATTCAGATGAACCAGAATGTGAATATCAGTAATAACTCTATATTTCTGTCTCACTGTAAGCAGGCTACATTATTTTTGCCACCTATAGTGTTCTATTTAGAACCTCTTAGAATGTAAGCTAACAAACTGACAATTAAAAATTAGGTCTTAAATAAGAGTCTTGTGAAAATTTAGATGTTAAAAATGTAATCTATATGTTTCTTCTGATTTAATGATTATAAGGAAATAACTATATGTCTATTCATTTGAATATTTTAAACTAGTTAACAGAGAAAAAAGTTGAAATTGATGGTTTATGTTAGTTAGTTCTGTTTAGTAGCCAGAATACTTTAAAATCTCATTAGCCATATTGTATGCTATTCTTCAATAATGAATCCCCTTAAATAAAGATATTTTGGAACAGTTTATTGCTAATGCAGAATAAATAGTAAAATAATTGTTGGTAGAGATTGAACTGCATATAAACAATATAAGATGACATCGTGTTTAATAAAGAACTATGCATCCCATGGGAACACAAAAATATATTTCCTAGATGACTGAACTGTTGATAAACTTTGATATACATATTTAACAATGATAAAATTAGTAAATATTTTGTCAAGTCTGTAATTTCCCCATAACATTCTGACAGAAAAATTGGGGGAGAAAAAAAATAAAGCATTTATTTTCACATTTAGCATTAGAAGGGTGGTAGACTCCAGCAGAAATTCCTACTTGGGTTGAAAGAGAGCCTATTTTGTGCTAAGATTTTATTGATGATGTCTATGTTTTGGTGGGAGGATTTTGCCTTGAAGGTACATGCCAGCTTGTAGGAGTTCAATTTAACATTCACCTCTAAAGCACTGAAAAATCTGAGTTATGGTGCACATAGCAGCTTTCTAGAAAATATAATTCAGACTCACTTGAAAGTCTATGAATTGCTTTACTAAAAGCCTCATTGTTTAACATTGTTGCTAAAATACTGGGAAGAAAATCAAAACACAACAGATGAAATGAAATTCCCGTGGCTCCTAGTGTTTCCTTTGGAAAGGCAGATAATACAATTCTTATTACCTCCTATTTACCTAGATTGTTACAGGAAATATAGAGTTGACTAAAAATGTAATCTAGGAAAATTTTAGCCAGAATTTGAAATTTTGCTAGTTATGTGGGTTGCTAAGGATCTAAGCATTATTGCATGATGGTCTTATGCAGGTATCTTCTTCAATTGTGATGGATGAGAGCCCCTGTAAAGGATCCGAAGGGAAATAATTCAGAGAAATAAGCTAACATCTGAGTAATAAATTTAACAGAAATTTGAGAATTTCCCTAGATAAGGCTGAAGATAAAAGAGAATTTGGCTGCTTTTGAGAAAGAAGTGGTCAGGACTGATGGAAAAAGGGAGAAAATGGAAGGGACTGAAGAGTGAGTGTGATGACTCTTCCCACAAGCTGAGATTAAGGAAAATAATTTTTTCCTTGAAGAAAACATTTTTTTTTCATGGTAGCAATGACAGAGCAACTTTGTGAAAAATGTTGTCCCAGTCCAATTTAAGGCTGTTTCATTTCTGGTTCTGCTGCAGTTTTCTGGCATCATCTCCGCCAAAATAGCCATGCGAAAGTGTACCTTGAAAATTAAATGGGAGGTCAAGAAAGCCAAAGGAGGGGAGAATTTAGGAAGAGCCAGAGTCTGGGACCATAAGAGAGACCAGATACCTCTTTTCACTATTTAATTTCCTCAAATTCCAAGAGCGAGGGAGACAACTGGATTTATCACAGACCACTGGCCAGTGTAATAGCATTACATTAAAAAAAAGTATACTTTTATATTTTGTATTTTTCTAGGAAAAATGTATACATTAAAGTAAAAAAAAAGTATACTTTTATCTATGCTTCTGAGATAAGCCTTTTTGCTAATGTCTATAAAGATGCTGAATTTTGTCAAATGCTTCTTCTGCATCTATTGAGATGATCATATGATTTTCATTTTTACTTCTCTTGATGTGGCATATTATATTTATGGACTTGTGTATGTTAAACTAACCCTGCATGCCTGGTCTGAAGCCCACTTGATCATGGTGTATTAATTTTTTGATATGTTATTGAATTTGGTTAGCTAGTATTTTGTTGAGGATTTTTGCATGTGTGTTCATCAGGGATATTGGGGTGTAGTTTACTTTTTGTGTTATTTGGTATTAGGGTGATGCTGCTTCATACAATGATTTAGGGAGGATTCCCTCTTTCTCTATTTTTTTGGTATAGTGTCAATAGGATTGGTACTAATTCTTCTTTTAATGTCTGATAGAATTCAGCTGTGAATCCATCTGGTCCTAGACTTTATTTTGTTGGCAATTTTAAAATTACCAATTTACCAATGTTCACTTCTTGTTATTGGTCTGTTCAGTGTTTCTAATACTCCCTGGTTTAATCTAGGATGGTTGCATATTTCCAGAAATTTATTCATCTCCTCTGGTTTTCTAGTTTATGTGTGAAAAAGTGTTCATTATAGACTTGAGTGATCTTTTGTCTTTCTGCAGTGTCGGTTGTAATATCTCCTGTTTTGTTTCTAATTGAGCTTATTTGAATATTTTCTCTTATTTTATTGGTTAGTCTTACTAATGTTCTATCAGTTTTATTTAACTTTTCAAAGAACAGCTTTTTGTTTCATTTATCTTTTGTATTTTTTGTTGTTGTTTCAGTTTCATTTAGTTCTGCTCTGATTGTATTTCTTTTCTTCTGCTGGGTTTGGGTCTGGTTTGTTTCTTTTTCTCTAGACTAAATTGCTTGTCTATTTGTGCTTTTTCTGACTTTTTGATCTAGGCATTTAATGGTATGTATTTTCCTTTTAGCACTGCTTTTGCTATGTCCCAGAGATTTTGATAGTTTATATTGCTATTATCATTCAATTTAAATAATTTAAAATTTCCATCTTGATTTCGTTGCTGACTCAATGACCAATCAGGAGCAGGTCATTTAATTTCCATGTATTTTTATGGTTTTGTGGGTTCCTTTTGCAGTGGATTTCCAATTGTATTCCACTGTGGTCTGAGAGAGTACTTGATATAATCTCGATTCTCTTAAAATTGTTGATACTTGTTTTGTGGCCTATCATGTGGTCTATCTTGAAGAAGGTTCCATTTGCTGATGAATAGAATGTATATTCTGTGGTTGTTGGGTAGAATGTTCTGTAAATATCTGTTAAGCCCATTTGTTCTAGGGTACAGTTTAAGTCCATTGTTTCTTTGTTGACTTTCTGTCTTGATGACCTGTCTAGTGCTGTTAGTGGCATATTGAAGTTCCCCACTATTATTGTGTTGCTGTCTATCTCAGTTTTTAGGTTTAGTAGTAATTGTTTTATAAATTTGGGAGCTCCAGTGTTAGGTGCATATTATGATATTTTTCTGTTAGACTAGTGCTTTTATCATCATATATTGTCCCTCTTTGTCTCTTATAACTGCCGTTGCTTTAAAGTTTGTTTTGTCTGATATAGGAAGTTACTCCTGCTCATTTTGGTGTCCATTTGCAAGAAATATCTTTTTCTATCTCTTTACCTTAAGTTTATGTGAGTCCTTATGTGTCAGGTGAGTCTCTTAAATATAGCAGATATCTGGTTGGTGAATTCTTACCCATTTTGTATCTTTTAAATGGAACACTTAGACATTTACATTCAACAGTGGTATTGAGATGTGAGGCTTTAGTCTATTCATTGTGCCATTTGTTGCTTAAATACCTTTTTTTCATTATATTTTTGTTTTACAGTTCCTGTGAGATTTATGCTTCAAGGAGGTTCTATTTTGGTGTATTTTGTTATAAGATTGAGAGCTCCTTTTAAAAGTTCTTATAGTGCTTGTTTGGTAGTGGTAAATTCTCTCAGCATTTGTTTGTCTGAAAAAGACTATCTTTTCTTCATTTATGAAGCTTAGTTTCACTGGATACAAAATTCTTGGCTGAAAATTGTTTCGTTTAAGGGGGCTAAAAATAGGACCCCAACCCTTTTACCTTGTAGGGTTTCTGCTGAGTAATCTGCTGTTAATCTGATAGGTTTTCTTTTACAGGTTACCTGATGCTTTTGCCTTGCATCTCTTAAGATTCTTTATTTCATCCTGACTTTAGGTAACCTGATGACTGTGTGCCAGGCAATGACCTTTTTGAGATTAATTTGCCAGGTGTTCTTTGAGCTTCTTGTTTGGAAGTCTGGATATCTAGCAAGGCCAGGTAAATTTTTCTTAATTATTTCCTCAAATATGTTTTCCAAAGGTTTAGATTTCTCTTCTTCCTTGTGAACACCAATTATTCTTAGGTTTGGTCATTTAATGCAATCACAAACTTCTTGGAGGCTTTGTTCATTTTTTAAAAATTCCTTTTTCTTTGTCTTTGTTGGACTGGGTTAATTCAAAAGCCTGATGTTGAGTTCTGAATTTCTTTCTTCTACTTGTTTGATTCTATTGCTGAGATTTTCCAGTACATTTTGCCATTTCTCTAAATATGTACTTGATTTCCAGATGCTGTGATTGTTTTTTATTTATGCTATCTATTTCACTGGCGATTTTTCCATTCACATCTTGTATTATTTTTTGATTTCTTTAAGTTGGACTTTGCCTTTCTTTGGTCAGCTTCATTAGCTTGATAGTTGACTTTCTGAATTCTTTTTTTGGCAATTCAGAGAGTTCATCTTGGTTTGGATTCTTTGCTGGTTAGCTAGTATATTTGGGGGGTAATAAAGAACTTTGTTTTGTCATATTATGAGAATAGTGTTTCTGGTTCTTTCTCATTTGAGTAGACTATGTCAGAGGGAGCATCAGGCACTCAAGGGCTACTGTTCAGATTCTTTTGTTCCATAGGGTACTCCCTTGATTTGGTGCTCTCCCTGTCTCCCTAGGGATGGGGCTTTCTGAGATCCAAACTGCAGTGATCATTATTTCTCTTCTGGATCTAGCCACTAAGTGGAGCTACCAGGCTCCAGGCTGGTACTTGAGAGTATTTGCAAAAAGTCCTGTGATGTGATTCATCTTCAGGTCTCTCAGCTGTGTCTACCAACACTTGCTCCGGTGGAGGTAGCAGGGGAGCAAAGTGGCCTCCGTGAGAGTTCTTGGTTGTATTTTTGCTAAGTAGACTGATTTTGTATTGCTTGGCCTCCACCCAAGAGGTGGCACTTTCAAGAGCACATCAGCTGCAGTAATATAGGGAGGATACAAGCTCACCCTAGGATCAGGCAGTGTGTGGGGCCATAGAGCTCCCAAGACTATGTCCTTTGTCTTCAGCTATCAGGGCAGGTAGAGAAAGACTGCTAGCTGGGGGGCAGAGTTAGGTATGTCTGAGCTCAGACTCTCCTTGGGTAGGACTTGCTGCAGCTGCTGTGGGGAATGAGGGTGTGGTTCCCAGGCCCATGGAGTTATGTTCCTAGAGGGATTATAGCTGGCTTTGCTGCCTCAAAGAGGTTGCCAGGGAAGCTGGGGAAAGCCAGCAGCCTGAGACCTTACCCAGCTCCAATGCAGCCTGCAGCCTGAAAGGCTGGTCTCACTCCCACTCTGTCCAGCCCCCACCGCACCCCTCAAAGGACTGGGTTTATTTCCAGGAAGCCGATGGGCAGGGCTGAGAACTTGCCCCAGGCTGTAAGCATCCTAGCTGAGAAAGGAAGCAGACTCACAGTTCCTCTGCCAGCTGCCCCACAGAGCCTGCCCCAGTAGTCCACCTCCTTCAAAGGGTCTGTGAGTTTTCTTGGCTTTCCTGGTATGTTCCTGCCATGGTTCTTGGAGAAAAGGTTCGCGATGTGAGTCTCCACACCCTGTTCTGCCCATCCAAGTGGGAGCTACGAGTTAGTCCTGCCTCCTACCTGCCATTTTCCAGAACTATTTCTTTACATACTATTTACCTGCTTCCTATGTTTTGTGCATAAATGACTAAAAATTATAACTAATAATGGTTTTCTACATCTTCCCTCTTTTGAGGCTTTCTTTATTTTTCATTTTTTCTTTAATGAATTTTTTTTTGGAAAAAGAAATAAACAAAATTATGTTAACTATAAAATTAATTTTCAGAGGTTAGTAAGAAGACATATCCCAAATCCCAATCCTCAGAAATACTGTTAACACTTGATGGATGTAATTACAGATATGTCCACTGGCGTGCTGGAACTGGTTTGTACTAGCTTCTGAGAACTAACTGTATGCACCTTGTCCCAGCTCTTTACTCAGGGACATTACATTCATAGACTGAAATTAGTCCTGATGGGAGTATTAACACCACGGAAATGGACTACACTGAAGAGCTCTTTTTGTGTTACTGTTTTTGTTGTTGTTTTGAAAGCCAGTTTTTAAACATTTGCAAGCTCACTCACCACTGAATATATCACTATGAACAGATATAGAAAGATAGCTAAATATTTTCTATAAGGAGACAGACAAAAATTACCTCATGGTCTACATTATAATATTTAATTAAATGTATTCAATTTAAAAATATTTTTAAATTTTGAAAGAGAAATTTAAATGAAATTAAAGGAATTGCTAAAGTCTGGCTGGTGGGGAGAGGCACTATTGTGGGCCCTATATAAGAAGGCACTGCTCCTTCTTATCTTTTAGGGAGGGGGAAGACAGTTCACTTTCTGTGCCACTCTCACTTTTCCAGGAATCTGTCCTGAGGATTCTAGCTACCTTGGTGTTCCTGGACTTTCAACTGACTCTTTAACTCAGAAAGTTCTCAGGGCTTAGCTCATTCTCTGCTATGTAGCCTCAACACTCTCTCAAGGCAATAAGCTAGGCAGGCAGTCATGGGGCTCTCTTTATTTGTTTTCCATCTCTCAGTGATGATTGTCCTTTCTACCTGATGTCTAGTGTTTTTGAAATAATTTTTGTAATATGTTTTATTCCTTATTTGTTTGTTTCAGGTAAGAGAGTGAATCCAGTTTCTGATATCCCATTTGGATAGAAGTTCTAAGGATATTTATGCAAATATGACGTATTTTTCATATTGTGTTGATAATGTGGATAGTTTAACATTCCTTCAAATAATTCTTTACCTTTGAAAAGGTCTGATAGATGCCAACAAAATATTAGATGGTGAAGCATTGATAAAATGAATGGTACCAGGTAAATATTGGTAATTTTAAAAAATTTGAAAGGCCATGACATCTGTTTTGAACCTAAAGCTGAATATCAGAATGAATCTTCTGCTTTTGTGTTAGCATCCATGAACTGTCAAGCCTTTATTAGGGCAACAGTAATCCACACTCTATTCATAATATGCATTTATGATCACACATCATGTTTAATAAATACTGTTGTGTTAATGTATATTTTGTTAGAAATGCAGCCTGAATAAAGTATTACAAGACAAACATAAACTTACATTATTTAATGTGCAGTTTTGATACCTGTATATTGTTGAATATATATACAATTTTGAGAAGAACACCTATCTCAATTAAAACTCTGCTTGATCATCTACTTTAAATATTGTATGAAGAGAGCTACGTCAATATCAACCAAATCTCTTTTCTTTAGAAATGTAAGGATTTTTAATAATTTATTTATTTTTTAATTATACTTTAAGTTCTGGGGTATATGAGATCATGCAGGATTGTTACATAGGCATACACATGCCATGGTGGTTTATTGCATCCATCACCCCAGCATCTACATTAGTGTTTCTCCTAATGTTATCCCTCCCCAATCCCCCTATCCCCTTCTATACCTCTCCTAGCTCTCTCACCCCCGAGCAGGACCCAGTGTGTGATGTTCCCCTCCCTGCGTCCATGTGTTATTGTTCAACAACCACTTATGAGTGAGAACATGTGGTGTCTGGTTTTCTGTTCTTGTGTCAGTTTGCTGAGAATGATGGTTTCCAGATTCATCCATGTCCCTGCAAAGGACATGAACTCATCCTTTTTGATGCCTGCATAGTATTCCATGGTGTGTATGTGCCACATTTTCTTTATATAGTCTATCATTGATGGGCATTTGGGTTGGTTCCAAGTCTTTGCTATCATATACAGTGCTGCAATAAACATACATGTGCATGTGTCTTTATAATAGAACAATTTACAATCCTTTGGGTATATACTCAGTAATGAGATTGCTGGGTCAAATGGATTTCTATTTCTAGATCCTTGAGGACTCACCACACTGTCTTCCACAATGGTTGAACTAATTTACACTCCCACCAACAGTATAAAATTGTTCCTATTTGTCCACATCCTCTCCAGCATCTGTTGTCTCCTGATTTTTTAATGATTGCCATTCTAACTGGAGTGAGATGGTACCTCAATGTGATTTTGATTTGCATTTCTCTAAAGACCAGTGATGATGAGCATTTTTTCATATGTTGTTGGCTGCATAAATGTCTTCTTTTGTGAAGTGTCTGTTAATTTTCTTTTCCCACTTTTTGATGGGGTTGTTTGTTGTTTTCTTGTAAATTTGCTTAAGTTCTTCGTAGATTCTGGATAGTAGCCCTTTGTCAGATGGGTAGATTGCAAGTTTTTTTCCCATACTGTTGGTTGCCAGTTCACTCGAATGATAGTTTCTTTTTCTGTGCAGAAACTCTTAAGTTTAATTAGATCCCATTTGTCTATTTTGGCTTTTGTTGCCATTGCTTTTGGTGTTTTAGTAATGAAGTCCTTGCTTATGCCTATATCCTGAATGGTATTGCCTAGGTTTTCTTCTAGGGTTTTTATAGTGTTAGGTCTTATGTTTAAGTCTTTAATCCACCTGGAGTTAATTTTTGTATAAGATGTAAGGAAGGGGTCCAGTTTCAGCTTTCTGCACATGGCTAGCCAGTTTTCCCAACACCATTTATTAAACAGGGAATTCTTTCCCCATTGCTTATTTTTGTTAGGTTTGTCAAAGATCAGATGGTTGTAGATGTGTTGCATTACTTCCAAGGCCTCTGTTCTATTCCATTGCTCTATATCTCTGTTTTGGTACTAGTACCATACTGTTTTGATTACTGTAGCATTGTAGTATAGAAATTATAGTATAGTATAGATTACTGTAGCTTTGAAGTCAGGTAGCATGATGCCTCCAGCTGTTTGTTTGTTTGTTTCTTAGGATTGTCTTGGCTATGTGGGCTCTCTTTTGGTTTTATATGAAGTTTGAGGTTGTTTTTTTCCAGTTCTGTGAAGTAGGTCAATGGTAGCTCAATGAGGATAGCATTGAATCTATGAATTACTTTGAGCAGTATGGCCATTTTCATGATATTGATTCTTCCTAACCATAAGCATGGAATGTTTTTCCATCTGTTTGTGTACTCTCTTATTTCCTTGAGGAGTGGTTTGTAGTACTCCTAAAAGAGGTCCTTCACGTCCCTTGTTAGTTGTATTCCTAGGTATTTTATTTTCTTTGTTGCAATTATGAATGGGAGTTCACCCATGATTTGCCTCTCTGTTTGTCTGTTATTGGTGTATAGGAATGCTTGTGATTTTTGTACATTGATTTTGTATCCTGAGACTTTGCTGAAGTTGCTTATCAGCTTAAGGAGATTTTGGGCTGAGATGATGGGCTCTTCTGAATATACAATCATGTCATCTGCAAATAGAGACAATATGACTTCTTCTTTTCCAACTTGAATACCTTTATTTCTTTTTCTTGCCTGATTGCTCTGGCTAGAACTTCCAGTACTATGGGGTTTTTTTTTTTGTATAAAATTATTGTTTATTTATTTATTTTTATTTTTATTTTTTTAAATTGCATTTTAGGTTTTGGAGTACATGTGAAGAACATGCAAGATTGTTGCATAGGTACACACATGGCAGTGTGATTTGCTGCCTTCCTCCCCATCACCTATATCTGGCATTTCTCCCTATGCTATATCTCCCCAACTCCCCACCCCCCCCATCCCTCCCCTATTTCCCCCTGACAGACCCAAGTGTGTGATGCTCCCCTCCCTGTGTCCATGTGTTCTCATTGTTCAACACCCACCTATGAGTGAGAACATGCGGTGTTTGATTTTGTGTTCTTGTGTCAGTTTGCTGAGAATGATGGTTTCCAGGTTCATCTATGTCCCTACAAAGGATGCGAACTCATCGTTTTCGATGGCTGCATAATATTCCATGGTGTATATGTGCCACATTTTCCCTGTCCAGTCTATCATCAATGGGCATTCGGGTTGGTTCCAGGTCTTTGCTATTGTAAACAGTGCTGCAATGAACATTCATGTGCATGTGTCCTTATAGTAAAACGATTTATAATCCTTTGGATATATACCCAGTAATGGGATTGCTGAGTCAAATGGAATTTCTATTTCTAGGTCCTTGAGGAATCGCCACACTGTCTTCCACAATGGTTGAACTAATTTACACTCCCACAAATAGTCCAGTACTATGTTGAATAAGAATGGTGAGAGAGGGCACCCTTGTCTAGTGCCAGTTTTCAAAGGGAATGCTTTCAGTTTTTGCCCATTCAATATGATATTGGCTGTGGGCTTGTCATAGATAGCTTTTATTATTTTGAGATATGTTCCATTGATACCTAGTTTATTGAGAGTTTTCAGCATAAAGGGCTATTGAATTTTACCAAATGCCTTCTCTGCATCAATTGAGATAATCATGTGGCTTTTGTTTATGGTCCTGTTTAGTGATGTATTAAGTTTATAGATTTGCATATGTTGAAGCAGCCTTGCATCCCCAGGATGAAGCCAACATGATTGTGATAAATAATCTTTTTGATTTGCCGTTGGATTCAGTTTACCAGTATTTTATTGAAGATTTTTGCATCAATGTTCATCATGGATATTGGCCTGAATTTTTTTTTTAGTTTTATCTCTACCAGGTTTTGGTATCAAGATGATGTTGGTCTCATAAAATGAGTTAGGGAGAATTCCCTCTTTTTGTATTGTTTGGAATAGTTTCAGAAGGAATAGTACCAACTCCTCTTTGTACATTTGGTAGAATTCAGCTATGAATCTGTCTGGTCCTGGACTTTTTTTGGTTGGTAGGCTGTTAATTGCTGCTTCAACTTCAGACTTTGTTATTGGTCTATGCAGGGATTCAACTTCTTCCTGGTTTAGTCTTGGGAGGGTTTAAGTGTCCAGGAATTTATCCATTTCTTCTAGATTTACTGGTTTATGTGCATAGAGGTTTTTATAGTAATTTCTGATGGTAGTTTGTATTTCTGTGGAATCAGTTGTGATATCCCCTTTGTCATTTTTTATTGCATCTATATGATTCTTCTCTCCTTTTTTATTATTCCAGCTAGCAGTCTATCTATTTTGGTGATCTTTTCAAAAAACCAGTTCCTGGATTTATTCATTTTTTGAATGGTTTTTTGTGTCTGTGTCTCCTTCAGTTCTGCTCTGATCTTAGTTATTTCTTGTCTTCTGCTAGCTTTTGAATTTGTTTGATCTTGCTCCTCTAGTTCTTTTAATTTTGACATCAGGGTGTCAATTTTAGATCTTTCCTCCCTTCTCATGTGGGCATTTAGTGCTGTAAATTTCCCTCTAGACACTGCTTTAAAGAGATTCTGGTACATTGTGTCTTTGTTTTCATTGGTTTAAATAATATCTTTATTTCTTCCTTCATTTCATTATTTGTTCAGTAATCATTCAGGAGCATATTCTTCAGATTCCATGTAGTTGAGCAGTTTTGGGTGAATTTCTTAGTCCTTAGTTGTAATTTGATTGCACTGCGGTCTGAGACACTGGTTATGATTTCCGTTCTTTTGCATTTGCTAAGGAGTGATTTACTTCCAATTTTAGAGTAAGTGTGATGTGGTGCAGAGAAGAATGTATATTTTGTGTATTTGGGGTGAAGAGTTCTGTATATGTCTATTAGGTCCACTTGATCCAGATCTGAGTTCAAGTCCTAGATAGCCTTGTTAATTTTCTGTCTTGTTAATCTAATACTGACAGTGGGGTGTTAAAGTCTCCCACTATTATTGTATTGGAGTCTAAGTCTCTTTGTAGGTCATTAAGAACTTGCCTGTGTATCTGGGTGCTCCTATATTTGGTACATATATATTTAGGATAGTTAGCTCTTCTTGTTGAATTGATTCCTTTACCATTTTATAATGCCCTTCTTTGTTTCTTTTTATCTTTGTTTGTTTAAAATCCATTTTATCAGAGACTAGGATTGCAACCCCTGCTTTATTTTGCTCTCCATTTGCTTGTTAAATCTTCTTCCATCCCTTTATTTTGAGCCTATGTGTGTCTTTGCATGAGAGACAGGTTTCCTGAATACAGCACACTGATGGGTCTTGACTCTTTTTTTTTTTTTTTTTTTTTTTTATTGCATTTTAGGTTTTGGGGTACATGTGAATAACATGCAAGGTTGTTGCACAGGTGCACACGTGGCAGTATGATTTGCTGCCTCCCTCCCCTTCACCTATATCTGGCATTTCTCCCCATGCTATCCCTCCCCAACTCCCCACCCCCCCACTATCCCCCCTCCCCCCCAACAGACCCCCGTGTATAGTGCTCCCCTCCCTGTGTCCATGTGTTCTCCTTGTTCAACACCCGCCTATGAGTGAGAACATGTGGTGTTTGATTTTGTGTTCTTGTGTCAGTTTGCTGAGAATGATGTTTTCCAGGTTCATCCATGTCCCTACGAAGGATGTGAACTCCTCCTTTTTAATGGCTGCATAATATTCCATGGTGTATATGTGCCACATTTTTCCTGTCCAGTCTATCATCGATGGGCATTTGGGCTGGTTCCAGGTCTTTGCTATTGTAAACTGTGCTGCAATGAACATTCGTGTGCATGTGTCCTTATAGTAGAACGATTTATAATCCTTTGGATATATGCCCAGTAATGGGATTGCTGGGTCAAATGGAATTTCTATTTCTAGGTCCTTGAGGAATCGCCACACTGTTTTCCACAGTGGTTGAACTAATTTACACTCCCACCAACAGTGTAAAAGTGTTCCTATTTCTCCACATCCTCTCCAGCATCTGTTTTCTCCAGATTTTTTAATGATCGCCATTCTAACTGGCGTGAGATGGTATCTCAATGTAGTTTTGATTTGCATTTCTCTGATGACCAGTGATGATGAGCATTTTTTCATATGTTTGTTGGCCTCATGTATGTCTTCTTTTGTAAAGTATCTGTTCATATCCTTCGCCCATTTTTGAATGGGCTTGTTTGTTTTTTTCTTGTAAATCTTTTTTAGTTCATTGTAAATTCTGGATATCAGCCCTTTGTCAGACGGGTAGGCTGCAAAAATTTTTTCCCATTCTGTTGGTTGCCGATTCACTCTATTGACTGTTTCTTTTGCCGTGCAAAAGCTGTGGAGTTTGATTAGGTCCCATTTGTCTATTTTGGCTTTTGTTGCCGATGCTTTTGGTGTTTTGGTCATAAAGTCCTTGCCTACGCCTATGTCCTGAATGGTTTTGCCTAGGTTTCCTTCTAGTGTTTTTATGGTGTTACGTCTTATGTTTAAGTCTTTAATCCATCTGGAGTCAATTTTAGTGTAAGGTGTCAGGAAGGGGTCCAGTTTCTGCTTTCTGCATATGGCTAGCCAGTTTTCCCAACACCACTTATTGAACATGGAATCCTTTCCCCATTGATTGTTTTTTTCAGGTTTGTCAAAGATCAGGTGGTTGTAGATATGTTGTGTCGCCTCCGACGCCTCGGTTCTGTTCCATTGGTCTATATCTCTGTTTTGGTACCAGTACCATGCTGTTTTGATTACTGTAGCCCTGTAGTAGAGTTTGATGTCCGGTAGTGTGATGCCTCCCGCTTTGTTCTTTTTGCTTAGAATTGACTTGGCTATGCGGGCTCTCTTTTGGTTCCATATGAAGTTTAAGGTGGTTTTTTCCAGTTCTGTGAGGAAGGTCATTGGTAGCTTGATGGGGATAGCGTTGAATCTGTAAATTACTTTGGGCAGTATGGCCATTTTCACAATATTAATTCTTCCTAACCATGAACATGGAATGTTTCTCCATCTGTTTGTGTCCTCTCTTATTTCATTGAGCAGTGATTTGTAGTTCTCCTTGAAGAGGTCCTTTACATTCCTTGTTAGTTGTATTCCTAGGTATTTTATTCTCTTTGTAGCAATTGTGAATGGCAGTTCGTTCTTGATTTGGCTCTCTTTAAGTCTGTTATTGGTGTATAGGAATGCTTGTGATTTTTGCACATTGATTTTGTATCCTGAGACTTTGCTGAAGTTGCTTATCAGTTTCAGGAGATTTTGGGCTGAGGCGATAGGGTCTTCTAGATATACAATCATGTCGTCTGCAAATAGAGACAATTTGACTTCCTCCTTTCCTAATCGAATACCCTTTATTTCTTTTTCTTGCCTGATTGCTCTGGCTAGAACTTCCAGTACTATATTGAATAGGAGTGGTGAGAGAGGGCATCCTTGTCTAGTGCCAGATCTCAAAGGGAATGCTTCCAGTTTTTGCCCATTCAGTATGATATTGGCTGTCGGTTTGTCATAAATAGCTTTTATTATTTTGAGATACGTTCCGTCGATACCTAGTTTATTGAGGGTTTTTAGCATAAAGGGCTGTTGAATTTTGTCGAAGGCCTTCTCTGCATCAATTGAGATAATCATGTGGTTTTTGTTTTTGGTTCTGTTTATGTGGTGAATTACATTTATAGACTTGCGTATATTGAACCAGCCTTGCATCCCCGGGATGATTCCTACTTGATCATGGTGGATAAGCTTTTTGATGTGCTGTTGTAGTCGGCTTGCCAGTATTTTATTGAAGATTTTTGCATCTATGTTCATCATGGATATTGGCCTGTAGTTTTCTTTTCTTGTTGAGTCTCTGCCGGGTTTTGGTATTAGGATGATGTTGGTCTCATAAAATGATTTGGGAAGGATTCCCTCTTTTTGGATTATTTGGAATAATTTCAGTAGGAATGGTACCAGTTCCTCTTTGTATGTCTGGTAGAATTCGGCTGTGAACCCATCTGGACCTGGGCTTTTTTTGGGTGGTAGGCTCTTAATTGCTGCCTCGACTTCAGACCTTGTTATTGGTCTATTCAGGGTTTCGACTTCTTCCTGGTTTAGGCATGGGAGGAGACTACTGTCCAGGAATTTATCCATTTCTTCCAGGTTTTCTAATTTATGTGCATAGAGTTGTTTGTAATAATCTCTGATGATGGTTTGAATTTCTGTGGCATCTGTGGTGATATCCCCTTTATCATTTTTTATTGCATCTATTTGGTTATTCTCTCTTTTCTTTTTTATTAGTTTGGCTAGTGGTCTGTCTATTTTGTTGATCTTTTCAAAAAACCAGCTCCTGGATTTATTGATTTTTTGTAGGGTTTTTCGTGTCTCTATCTCCTTCATTTCTGCTTTGATCTTAGTTATTTCTTGTCTTCTGCTAGGTTTTGAGTTTTTTTGATCTTGCTCCTCTAGCTCTTTCAATTTTGATGATAGGGTGTCAATTTTAGTTCTCTCCTTTCTTCTCATGTGGGCACTTATTGCTATATATTTTCCTCTAGAGACTGCTTTAAATGTGTCCCAGAGATTCTGGTATGTGGTGTCTTCATTCTCGTTGGTTTCGAAGAACATCTTTATTTCTGCCTTCATTTCAGTGTTTATCCAGTCAACATTCAGGAGAAAGTTGTTCAATTTCCATGAGGATGTGCGGTTCTGGGTTGGCTTCTGAATTCTGAGTTCTAACTTGATTGCACTGTGGTCTGAGAGACTGTTTGTTATGGTTTCTGTTCTTTTGCATTTGCTGAGGAGTGATTGACTTCCAATTATGTGGTCAATTTTAGAGTAGGTGTGATGTCGTGCTGAGAAGAATGTATATTCTGTGGATTTGGGCTGGAGAGTTCTGTAAATGTCTATTAGGTTTGCTTGTTCCAGGTCTGAGTTCAAGTCCTGGATATCCTTATTAATTTTCTGTCTCGTTGATCTGTCTAATATTGACGATGGTGTGTTGAAGTCTCCCAATATTAATGTGTGGGAGTCTATGTCTCTTTGTAAGTCTTTAAGAACTTGCCTTATGTATCTGGGTGCTCCTGTATTAGGTGCATATATATTTAGGATCGTTAGCTCTTTTTGTTGTATTGATCCTTTTACCATTATGTAATGTCCTTCTTTGTCTCTTTTGATCTTTGTTGCTTTAAAGTCTATTTTATCAGAGATGAGAATTGCAACTCCTGCTTTTTTTTGCTCTCCATTTGCTTGGTAAATCTTCCTCCATCCCTTTATTTTGAGCCTTTGTGTATCCTTACATGTGAGGTGGGTTTCCTGGATACAGCACACTGATGGGTTTTGGCTTTTTATCCAATTTGCCAGTCTGTGTCTTTTGACTGGGGCATTTAGTACATTTACATTTAGGGTTAATATTGTTATGTGTGAGTTTAGTCCTGTCATTTTGATGCTAGCTGGCTGTTTTGCCCATTGGTTGATGCAGATTCTTCATTGTGTTGCTGCTCTTTACCATTTCGTGCGTTTTTGGAGTGACTGGTGCTGGTTGTTTTTTTCTATGTGTAGTGTCTCCTTCAGGAGCTCTTGTAAAGCTGGTCTGGTGGTGATGAAATCTGTGAGTACTTGCTTGTTCACAAAGGATTTTATTTTTCCTTCACTTATGAAGCTTAGTTTGGCTGGATATGAAATTCTGGGTTGAAAGTTCTTTTCTTTAAGGATGTTGAATATCGGCCCCCACTCTCTTCTGGCCTGTAGGGTTTCTGCTGAGAGATCTGCTGTGAGTCTGATGGGTTTCCCTTTGTGGGTAACCCGACCTTTCTCTCTGGCTGCCCTTAGTATTTTCTCCTTCATTTCAACCCTGGTGAATCTGATGATTATGTGCCTTGGGGTTGCTCTTCTAGAGGAATATCTTTGTGGTGTTCTTTGTATTTCCTGGACTTGAATCTTGGCCTGCCTTGCTAGGTTGGGGAAGTTTTCCTGGATAATATCCTGAAGAGTATTTTCCAGCTTGGATGCATTCTCTTCGTCACATTCAGGTACACCTATCAAACGTAGATTAGGTCTTTTCACGTAGTCCCATATTTCTTGTTGACTCTGTTCATTCCTTTTTACCTTGTTTTCTCTAATCTTCCCTTCTCGTTTTATTTCATTGAGTTGATCTTCAACTTCTGATATCCTTTCTTCTGCTTGGTCAATTCTGCTGTTGAAACTTGTACATGCTTCGCGAAGTTCTCGTGTTGTGTTTTTCAGCTCCATCAATTCATTCATATTCCTCTCTAAGTTGTCCATTCTCGTTAGCATTTCATCAAGTCTTTTTTCAAGGTTCTTAGTTTCTTTGCATTGGGTTAGAACATGTTCTTTTAGCTCACAGAAGTTTCTTATTATCCATTTTCTGAAAGCTGATTCTGTCTTTCATCACACTCATTCTCCGTCCAGTCTTGTTCCCGTGCTGGTGAGGAGTTATGCTGCCTTGTAGGGGGAGAGGTGTTCTGTTTTTGGGTGTTTTCATCCTTTTTGCGCTGGTTTCTTCCCATCTTTGTGGATTTATCCGCCTATTGACTTTGTAGTTGCTGTCTTTCTGATTTTGGTAATTTTAAGTCTGCAGCAGCTGAACTCATAAACCCCCTTTTCTTCTCCCCAGGTGTTCTGGCCCAGGGGTTTAGCACTTTATGTTTTTCAGCTGTGTTGCTACCGTTTTCCCTGCCCACAAGGTGGCAGTCTAGTCACACTCAGCCTGCAGAGGCTTTGCTGAGCTGCTGTGGGCTCCGCCCAGCTTCCTTGTGAGCTTCCCTGCAGTCCTGTGAGTGTAGTTAGAACTGCTTCCGCTATGCTGGCCCGCCCCTGTAGTGACGAAGTCTCTGTAGTGGCGGGTTGTCTTGGTTACGGAAAATTGCCCCGGAACTGCAGGGTGTTTCCCGATGGAGGACGCCCCTCCCCCACAGAGCTGGACTGTCCCAGGTTCAGCCGTGTTTCCAGAGGGGCCCTCTTTGTCCGGTAATCTCTTGGCTTGCCTCCTTGCCACAGCTCCCCTTGCTGGCCCAGAGGGGACACAGTCTTGTTCGCTTTGTTCAAGGAGCCGCTGCTCCCCGCCCCCCGTGCCGGCCGAGCGGCTGCTCCGGTCCAACCAGCGGCGCTGGGAACCCGGGGAGCTTTACTGCCTGTGAATCTCCAGGTCTGTGGGCAGTTAAAATCTGCTGCCCTGTGTGCCGCTGCGTCAGCTGAAGCAGCGGCTCTGAGATTCCTGGCGCTCCCTTGCCCGGGGGTCTCCTGGCTTGGCTCCCTGCTTCAGCTCCCCTTTCTGGCTCAGAGGGAACTCTGTCTCTCTCGCTCTGCATAAGAAGCCACTGCCCCCCGCTCCAGGGAGTAGGCTGAGCGGCCACTCCGCTCAAACCAGCGGTGCTGGCGACCCGTGGGGCTTTTCCTCCTGTGAATCTCCTGGTCTGTGGGCAGTAAAAGTCCGTCTGGCAATGCGGCGTCCACTCACCCTCTGCGCCTTCTCTCGGAGCTGCAATCCCGACTTCCTCCTAAGCGGCCATCTTGGATCGATTCCTGGGTCTTGACTCTTTATCCAATTTGCCAATCTGTGTCTTTTGATTGGGGCATTTAGCCCATTTACATTTAAGGTTAATATTGTTATGTGTGAATTTGATCCTGCTATTTTGATACTAGCAGGCGGTTTTGCCCGTTAGGTGAAGCACTTTCTTCATTGTGTCGATGCTCTTTACCATTTGGTATGTTTTTGCAGTGGCTGGTACTGGTTGTTCCTTTCCGTGTTTAGTGCTTTCTTCAGGAGCTGATGTAAGGTAGGTCTGATGGTGATGAACTCTCTCAACATTTGCTTGTCCATAAAAGATTTTATTTCTCCTTCCCTTAAGCTTAGTTTGGCTGGATATGAAATTCTGGGTTGAAAGTTCTTTTCTTTAAGGAAGTTGAATATCAGCCCCCAATCTCTTCTTGCTTGTAGGGTTTCTGCCAAGAGATCCGATGTGAGTCTGATGGGCTTCCCTTTGTGGGTAACTCAACCTTTCTCTCTGGCTGCCCTTAGCATTTTTTCCTTCATTTCAACCCTGGTGAATCTGACAATTATGTGCCTTGGGGTTGCTCTTCCTGAGGAGTATCTTTGTGGTGTTCTCTGCATTTCCTGAATTTGAATATTGGCCTGCCTTGTTAGGTTAGAAAAGTTCTCCTGGATTATATCCTGAATAGTGTTTTCCAACTTGGTTTCATTCTCCCCATCACATTCAGGCACACCAATCAAACATAGATTTGGTCTTTGCACATAATCCCATATTTCTTGGAGGCTTTGTTTATTTCTTTTTACTTTTTTCTCTATTCTTGCCTTCTCATTTTATTTCATCGAGTTGATCTTCAATCTCTGATATCCTTGCTTCTGCTTGATCGATTCAGCTATTGAAACTTGTATATGCTTTGCGAAGTTCTTGTGCTGTGTTTTTCAGCTCCATCAAGTCATTTATGTTCTTCTCTAAGCTGGTTATTCTAGTTAGCATTTAGTCTATCCCTTTTTCAAGGTTTTTAGTTTCCTTGCATTGGGTTAGAACATCCTCCTTTAGCTCAAAGAAGTTTGTTATTACCCACCTTCCAAAGTCTGCTTCTGTCAGTTCATCAAAGTCATTCTCCATCCAGTTTTGTTCCTTACTGGTAAGGGGTTGTGATCCCTTGGAGGAGAAGAGGCATTCTGGTTTTTGGTGAATTCAGCCTTTTTGCACTGGTTTCTTCCCATCTTCATGGGTTTACCTACCTTTGGTCTTTGAAGTTGGTGACTTTCAGATGGGCTCTCTGAGTGGATGTCCTTTCTGTTGATGTTGAAGCTATTTCTGTCTGTTTTTCAGTTTCCTTCTAACAGGCCCCTCTGCTGCAGGACTGCTGGAGGTCTACTCTAGACCCTGCTTGCCTGGGAATCACCTGTGGGGGCTGCAGAACAGCAAGGATTGCTGTTTGGTAGCTTCATCCCAGGAGGGTACCCGCCAGATGTCAACTAGAGCTGTCCTGTATGAGGTGTCTATTAGGATAAACCAGAGTCAGGGAGCCACTTGAGGAGGTAGTCTGTCCCTTATCTGAGCTCACGTGCTGTGCTGGGGACTCTGTTGCTCCCTTCAGAGCTGCTTGGCAGGGACGTTTAAGTCTGCTGAAGTAGAACTCACAACTGCTCCTTTTCCCATGTGCTTTGTTCTGGGAAGGTGGGGCTTTATTTATAAGTCCCTGACAGGCTGCTGCCTTTTTTCAGAGATGCTCTGCCCAGCAAGGAGGGAGTCTAGTCACAGTCTGCCTACAGAGGCCTTGCTGAGCTGCTGCAGGCTCCTCCCATCTGCTGTGTAAACTTCCTTGTGATTTTGTTTACACAGGCAAAGTTAGAACTGCCTTGGTAATGGCGGACACTCCTCCCCCAGTGAGCTTGACCATTTCAGGTTGAGCTCAAACTGCTGTGCTGGCTGTGAAAATCTCAAGCCAGTGCGTTTCAGCTTGCTGGTCTTTGTGATAGTGGGACCTGCCGAGCCAGATCACTTGGCTCCCTGCCTTCAGCTCTCTTTTTTTTCAGGGGAATGGGCAGTTCTGTCTTGCAGGCATTCCAGGTACTGGCTAAAATGACCGCCCAGTTTTATGCTGGAAACCCGTGGAATCTCCTGGTCTGTAAGTTTTAAAGACTATGGGAAAAGTACAATATCTGAGCTGGAGTACCAGAGTGTCCAGAAAAGACCCTGATGACCTTCCTTGGGTAGGAGGGGAGTCCTCTGTTCCCTTGCACTTCCCAGGTGAGGCAACACCTCACCCTGCCTTGGTTTGCCCTCCTTGGGCTACACCCACTGTTTAACCAGTCCCATTGAGATGAACCTGGTACCTCAGTTGGAAATGTGGAGATCAATTGCTTTCTGTGTCACTCTTGCTGGGAACTGCGCTCCAGAGCTGTTCTTATTTGGCCATCTTGGCAGAAATCCCCGAAATTTATGATTTTAATGAAATGTATCAACCTGGGGATTTTGTGAAAACTAATTAACATCTTACTTTTATACACTTAGATATTTTTCACTCAGTTATATATTTATGTATTCAACAAATTGTTTTGTACAGATGCTCCTTAACTTACAATGGAGTTACATCCCAATGAAATCATCAGAAGTGTAAAATATAAGTAAAAAATAAATTCAATACTCTGATAAGCCCATTGTAAAATCAAATATTTAAGTCAAACCATCATAAATTGAGGACTTTCTATGTCATACAAATATTTTGTCATAAATGAAACATTGTTAAAAGTTTAAGCTGTTCTGTAGACAATTTAGAACATAAAATAATGCTTATAGTAATAATAATAAATGTTCCATCACATAGTGTGGAAGACTAGATGTGCCTACATTTTAGTTTTCTAGATAATTGAAGTTTTCCCTAAATAGAATAAATAATTCCCAAAATAATTGCCTACTTACCACATATTTTTCCTGAAGTACATTCCATGTATTTTGTTCTTCCTGCATAGGACAAACTTATAAATTTTATGGTTTAACTAATAATTCAGTGTCAACTCTTCTCATTATCAAATACTGTTTTTGTGGCTATAATATGTAACTGTCTTTAGAAAATGTGTGAAATTGATGTTCCGTACATGAAATTTCCAATTTGTGCCTATTTAAATATGTCAATGTTTTATGGTTTTCCTCTTTCTTCCTTCACTCAGGCTTTTATATGGCCCTTTTCTAGTTCTGTGGTGATTCTGTCTTCATCAGCTTTTCTTCTCACAATTCTAATCTATTGGTAACCAGCTCATAATGTAACCAAGCTGATTAGAATAATGAGTTTAATAAAATTGGTCTGTGAGTAATGCCTTAAAATATGGACTTTATAGTAAAAGCTTCACTGTAGTGAAAATACAAACTTTATAGTAAAAGCTTATTTTAACTACTGGAAACTTTACCTTGTTTTCTTCCTGCTTCTGGATTCTTGAATTGAAATCGTTCTTTGATGTTTTACATTTAAACCATACTTTCATATCTAGAAGAAAAATTACATCTATAAACTACACCCAAGTACAGGATAATAAAGCCTTAATCTGAAAAGACCACAGTGCTTCTGAAATGTATCTAATAAATGTTTAGCTTTTCAGAAGATTGTGCAGAATACACAACCCCAAAAATATACAAGTGGGAAAAAATGTGTTTTCAAATTACTTCACTTGTTGTTTATGTCATTTAACAAACTACAATATACCCTTCAGATTAGGCTCAAATAACTTACCTTCTTGGAAGTGATTCCTGACCTTCCAGATAGAGCTGACAGATTCTTCCTTTATATTCTTCCTACATCATGAATTTTTCTCTATCTTAATCCCATTACATATATATATATATATATCTTGCTTTTCATATTGAAACCTTCTGGATGACAAATAGAATAATGTAATGAATCTCTAAGCCAGGCTTATGCCAACATAAAGAGATGAATGAATGTGTATTGAATAAATGGATATTCTATTTAGCAATTATGGAAACAACACGATGTTCTATGAAATCTATGGGATTAAACAAACAACATATAACGTACTGTATTATGTGATGAAGATCACAAAGATGAGTGAGAAATAAGCCTTACTGTCAAAAACTAGATCTATGTAAAAAGAGATAAAATGGTACACAAATAACTGTGGAGCTATATTAGTTGGGAGAGGCCAAGATGTGCTCTGGTTCAACTTGGTCCAACCTGTTGCCCATGGGCTACATGTGGCCCAGGATAACTTTGAATACAACCCAACACAAATTTGTAAATTTTCTCAAAATATTATGAAACTATTTTTGCAAGTTTTTTTTAGCTCATTCGCTCTTATTAGTGTTAGTGTTGTTTATGTGTGGCTGAAGACAATTCTTCTTACGGTGTGGCCCAGAAAAGCCAAAACATTGGAAACCTCTGCTCTACTGAGTAATGAGTAAACCCTCAAATCTTAGTGTCTTACAACAGTAGAATTTTCTTTCTGCTTCATCCAAGTTACAGGTAGGTCTAGAAACTTTACTTACTCCTCTACAAACCATGACACAGGGATCTGGGCTTCTTCTGTCATGTAGCTGTGCCAACTCTGAGTCTTTGCCTCCAAGAAATAGATGGGAGAGACAGACAGAAGGAAATGGGCAATTATAAAATGCCTTTCCATGAGGATCCAGTTTGGAATAGACATGTGTCACTTGTCACATTTGTTTGGCCAGAACTTGCCCTATGACTCTGTATTGATGCAAAGGGTTCAGAAATATATTCTTCCTGTCTGCTAGGAGAAAACAAATGGTCTCATTAGCACCATAGTATGCAGTATATAGTATTGCCTCTAGGTCAGGTAGCCAAGTATAAATATTAAGTCAATATGTACAGGCAACTTACAAAGGAACAATTTACTTATACAGTACTTCAACTTATTTCTTATCACTATACTACAAGATGTTTTCCTGATGTGTCCTTAAATTACAAGTAAAAAAAAACCTCTCTTCAAGCAAAACAATCACATGCATCTTAGCACTGCTGAGCTTTTATTTCATTCACCTCCTGAAAAATTGCTGTTTGTAAATATCATGTTAATGTCTGTTGATAACAACACAATGGATCTGGTAAAAATTGATTCAATAAAAAGGTAAAGAATGGAGTGTACCATTTCATTATTTTACCTTTTTGGTGACACCAATAGAATCATATATTTGGACATTCTTGCATTGTTGTAAAGGAATACCTGACACTGGGTAATTTATAAAGAAAAGAGATTTAATTGGCTCAGGGTTCTACAGGCTGTACAAGCATTGCACTGGCATCTGCTCGGCTTCCAGGGAAGTCTTAGGGAGATTTTACTAATGGTGGAAGGCAAAGCTAGAGCAGGCATATCACATGGTGAGACCAGGAGCAAGAGAGAGAGGGAGGAGCTTTTGAAAAGCCCAATCTCATGTGAACTAACTATTGTGAGGAAAGCACAAGGCCATGAAGAATTCACCCTGATGACCCCAACACCTCCCACCAGGCTCCACCTCCAGCACTGGGAATTACATTTCAACATGATATTTAGAAGGAACATCAAAAATATATCAAACCATTTCTTTGAAAAATATCTGACATTTTATTACCGTTCTAAGGTTTAGTGGTATAATTCTTTATGCTGCTATCCCTAGAGAATAGACATATGTGCTATGTGTATGTGTGTAATACACATACACACACACACACACACAGAGAGAGAAACATAGAAACACACAAATGGTCCCATGCACACAAATCTACATAAGTATCAATGGTCTTAACATTGACATAATGTCTGAATTTGTACCTTCAGACTTAGGGGAATATTTTGATCTCTAAAAATCATTTTGCTTATTAATGTTTAAATTATAGTTTCATATTTGATATACAAATTCTGACATCTAACTTAATATGTAGTTGTTATACTGCTCCTCAGTGAATGTATTTTCAACAATCAAACATTTTGTCATTCAAATGATTAATCATTTTTCATTCTAAAGATAACTATAAAAAGTACAAGGAAAACATTGGCTAAGATGAGTAAATAACTCAAGAATTGTAACGAAAACTGTAAAGGTTTTGAATTCAGACACACCTGGATTCAAATTTTGGCTCTGTAGCTTAATTTCTGTGTGAATAAGCTACTTAATCTTCCTTTCAGTCTTTTTATTTATGAAATAGGGATTTTATTACATGAATTTCAGAGTTGCTGTGATAATTAGATGAAACTGTATATGTAAAGAATAAAGAATGTAGCTCTATAAAATTCTTGTTATCAGCAGCAAATTTCTTACTCTCTGATAATAATAATTGGGTAGTCTTATACTACTACTACTAGTACTATTATCAGTTTCTGTCTAAATTCCTTGAGGACTTACCAGAGCATCTTCAAACTGAAATAGAATTTAAAAGTGTACTTCCTTTCTTTTTATTTTGAATACTATAATTAATAGGTTGAGTTTTGGCAAATAGTTTTCCTGTTAATATAATTTCTTGATATTGACAAGTATATCAAAATATGTTATCTGAACACAGTAGTAATAAAATAATTGAACACATTACAGAGCAGAGAATTAGAATGATGTGGACTTCAGAAATTTCTTGTGTTCTTAGAAAATGACTGATGAATAAATGTCAAGAAAAAGAAGATTTATTGTAGGGCTCTTATATTTTTAAATCATTTTGGTAGAAGGTACAGGAAGTATCTTTCTATGCATTTTCCATCTTCATGGCTTCATCTTGAGAGAAACTATTCTATTTTTTTTAATCAACGATAGTATCTCATTGCTAAAACATAACTACTTGAAAACAGTTTGCAAAAACTAGATTTCACTTTAAAGAAAAAATAAAAATCTGCACTATTTCCACTTACCTACATTTTAAATAATAAAATTACATTCAGAAAAAAGCAAAATAAATACATGTTTGCCAAATCTATCTGTCTTTGTTCTTCACATCACTTCATTTTACTTTAACAAATTTACTGAGGTAATTCACATACCCTACAGTTCTCCTATTTATGCACACTACTTCTTAAATAAGATATACCTAAGCCCATCCAATCTAAGAATCCAAAGAAAAATCAAAATAAACATGTTGATATTGAATATCAAACTCTGTAAAAAAGATTAGAATAGACTAGAATAGGTGCTAGGGTGAGACAGATATTTGTATGTTTTTTCCCTCAAAATATTAATTTTCAAATTAGAAGAATTGGACACAGGTTCATAAATAAAATATTAAAATATGTTATATATAATAGAAGAAATGCCATAATATGGTCGATGACTTACAATCAAATATATGTTATAAAAAAGAAGTGATTTAGGAATTTCAAGGAAGAATATATATTTTACACAAGATTAGTTACTAAAATTTCCTAGATGAGATAAAATTTATGTTAGGAGTTTAGAGAAGGCCAGAGATAAGGAAAGTGCTCCTGGGTAAAGGTTAAGGAAGGGGTCAAAACATGAACAAAAGCAAAGGAGTAGAAAACCATAAGACACCCTCAAGTAACAATGTGTGGAAAAATGTATATACATACACATATATACACAGATATACATATACACACACGTGTATATATACATACACATATATATACACATATGTATATATATCTGTGTATATGTGTATATGTACATATACACATATATATATTCCCATAATTTAGCATTCTTCAATATATATACACATGTGTGTATATATATATATTTGTGTATATATATACACATATATATATGTACATATACACATATATATATTCCCATAATTTAGCATTCTTCAAAGATATATGTGTGTGTGTGTGTGTGTGTGTGTGTGTGTGTATGTGTGTGTGTATATATATATATATATATATCTTTTAGGAAATTACTATGGCAACTTAATATACAGAATGTATGAATGAGGAAATATTATAGACTAAAACCAGCTTAGAATGCACAAGCACAAATGATTTATTAAAGCAGTTGCATCATTTTAAGAGCCAATTCTATTACTTGATTTATAAAAATTGTTGAAAGTCTGCTACAGTTTGAATGTATCCCACAGAATTTATATGTTAGAAACTTAATCCTTAATGTGACAGTGTTAGCAGGAGGAGCCAAACAGGAGCTGTTTAGGTCTTGAGGGTAGGATATAAAGGGCTCTCAAAAGAGGATTTGCTCTCCTGTGCTCTTTGACCTCCTGCCATGTGATGACACAGGAAGAAGGCCCTTTGCAGTTACCAATCCCTTGATCTTGGACTTTCTAGCCTTCAGAACTCTGAGGGAATACATTCCTATTTTTTTTTAATAAATTACTCAGTTTTAGGCATTTTATTATATCAGCACAAATGAATTAACCCAAAGGCCCCTGTACTTGACTATTTCTTGAAGATTAGAGAGCTTACTTCATTGGATCCCATGACTCCTAATTGAAAATCTAATAATTGTATATCATCAAAGAAAAATCTGTGAAGGCAATAACCTTCCCTTTATGGAAATAAAAAGGACACAAAATTAGTTATTATGCCATATCATTTCAAAACTGAACTAATAGAAAATATTACCCATTAATGATTTGTGCTGTGTTTATCAGAAAAAACAGACCTTCCAAATACATTTTTATCAAAAATTATTTAAGTAATACATCTCATTTTATATAAGAAATTAAAGTGAGTCTAATCACAAGTATTGTAAATAGCAAGTGTTGATCTGCTCATCTGTCCTCCAAGAAACATAACAGGCAAATTTCTGAAATTGTTCTAAAAAATCAGTGGTTATCTCAAAAGGTGGTAATATTTTTTGAAGGTTAGCATTCTTGGTGGAATATTTAATGAGAAGTTTAGCTGTAGTTCCCTAGCGGAATGAAGAGGTCCAGGAATTGTGAAAACGATGTGGAGGCAATTTCACAAAAAGTTCAGATCTCCCGCCCAGCTGGATCTCAGCTACATTCGCATTAGCCATATTTAGGTCTTTCCATTTCTGCAGATGAGAGGACATTGTTTCACAAGAAATAGAGAAGCTATCATGATAATAAAAGCTCCATCAGAGGTAAGCTCTCCTTGATGATAATGTCAATTATCATCCTGTTATTTTTGGCATTTACTCATTGTTTCTCAGGCATGGGACTTTGTCTCATAGTAAGTAGGAGGACCTCAATTTCTTGAAGCTGTCAAGACAACCATATTCCAGCTATCGTTTTTTTCACAAATGCTTACAAGATAATGTATGCTGAACTTCCTGGTTAAGAATGTGAAATGTTTTTGTACATTTCTGAAGAGTGGCACACTATCTAGCTAAGATACCCAGTGCCCAGTTTCCACTAACATTATTCAAGAGTCAAACCTCATAAACTCCAAAGCATATGTGACTGGGAGTGGAATAAAGGTGGGCTGAGAATGCCTAGAACCAGTTATATCCCATGTTAGAAAGGAGTCAGAACTAACTTCTCCTCCTGGTATGAAAAATCAGAACTAACTAACTTGGTTATAAGACTCAGAACTAACTTCTTCTCCTCATATGAAAAATTATGCTTCTTTTATGCTTCTCTTAATATGGTCTTTCCGGAAGATATAGGTGTCATTAACTCCTGGAAATCAATTTTTCCTTCAAAATGGTTGCAGGCATTAAACCAGAAGTGACTATTAATATCAAAGAAATATTTAAGTTACAGAAGGATTAATATGAAATGTACATTAATATGAAGTATACACTCATAGGGTATTGTTAGGTGCCACAGGAAATTGAGAAACCTGTTATCTTCCCATAGTCCAAATATTTAAGAATTAACTATAGAAACATATGTATATAAGAAAGAATTGTAAAGAACAGCATGACAAATTTTCTATCAAATTTTAGAAATATAGAAAGTAATGACAATCTAAGTGGCATAATGTATATTTAATATTTTCTAGGGATGTAGGTATGCTTGACATATTTATAAAATTCCACTTGCTTTTACTGTAATACACTCACTTTGAGAAGTAAATTTAGGTTTTTATAAAGTAAGCAAAAAGCAGCCAATAAAAATGAACTAATGGAGTGTCAATTTCATTTGAATAGTAATTCACAGTATAGAGTTATAAAATGTGAAAAATATTTCAAATAGTGTAAAATATATGTGAATACTTAATATCTTATCTTAGAAGAAACACAAATGAAATAACATATTTGACTACAAAAATATGAACATTTTACAACCCAAAACAATGTACAATTAATGGCATATTGCTAGCTGGAAATTTCTAAGCATTCTGGAATAGCTATGAAACAAGACCAACATTCTAGGAAAGAATTATCAATATCTGTTAAGAGCAGAAACATCAGCATTTTAAAAATCTATTAGTTCTCAATCTGAGAGTATTCTAGAAAGTACTAATAAATGTGAGGAAAGATACAACATCAAAATATTACCTTAATACCGAAAGGAGTGGAAATTTTCTAATTGCCGAATACCAGGTTATCAGTTCAATGAATTGTGCTACATCTAATAAAAGATCAAGAGTCACCATTGAAAAATCATTCTTGAAAAGAGCATATCTTGCTCTGAACTTTGACGAGAGAATTTATTTATATGAACAAATGCAAAATAACCTTAAATGGCATCAAGAATAAAAACGTATTTTTCAGTACAATTCCAATTTCAAAACCTTAAATATAATGAGTGTCACTTGCTAGACTATTTCTAGATACTCTTGCCTTTGGGGTTTAATCCTCCTAATAATTATATAACAGGATGTTATAACACTATGGAACTATTGTGGTTTTAATTTCAGCTATAGCCCCAAGACTGTTATTGAGCCCACTATGCAGAAATTATAAAGAAGGGTTATTAACCCTTATTAGGAACACTTATCCTTAGCCTGGACAGATGAAAAGACCCAGGATTAGAGATTGGAAGAGGATCGAGGGAACAGTTTGTTGATGTGTGTTGAGTCCTACACACTTGTAAGATGGAGGAGTCCGTGTGCTTGCCCTTCAAATCATGCTTTAGGAAGAGGGATTAAAGGAGATGTGCAATTACTTTAATATATGAGCCTAATAATTTGAAGAATACAGCGGACTTGGGTCTGCCTCAGAGACACACCGGAGACGTCTAAAGTGGGAGGACCTAGCTGGCTTGTTTCTCTGACAGCAAAAGGAGGGAGAGTTGGCATCACTCGCCAACTGACACACCCAGTCTTTCTGGACAAAAGATGCATTAGTGTTAATGGCAAAGCTAGGCGTGAGTGACACATGTGAATGAGAGTTAATTTTGGTACTCTACAGCGAGGTGAATTGTCAGATTTTTCAAGGTCAAGGAAAGAGCCAGCAGCAGCCAGAGATGAATTTCCCCACATGAAGAGAATGTTAGATAAGAAATTCACAGCAATAGTTTGGTGTCTCTGAAGAGGCCATAATAATACTCAGAAATGTAAAGGTCTGCTTAAAACTCTGTCCAGCCCAAGGAACACCTCATGACAACACTACGAAGAAGAGTAGGACTTTCCCTGCCTCCTCTGCCACTATAAACTTGCTTGCTCACAACCCTGGTGAGGATAAAAGCTGAGAATGACAAGCTGGAGATGAAGATACTGCAGAGCAAGTCAGGAAAGAGAAAAGAAGCCAACGAGGCATCCTGATTGGAAACTTTGAATTTTGTTTATTATTAGGCTGAACAAATTAATTACTATACCATTTTTATTATTAGAAATCAATTGGAAAAGTAGTAAGATTTATTCTGTCCAAATTTCACCCAAAGGAAAGGGAGAAATTTAGCTTCAAATAATAGAATTAAAGGGTTAGCAGCATACAAATATAGCTGCTTTCACATTGACTATCACAAGTCATGCTTGATCAATGCAGCTGTTAAATACAAATCAAGTTGTCCCCATTTCATGTACTTTAGTGTATCCAGCATCCACCTATCTTCCCCACCACAGTGTGCCTAAGATTTTCCTGGATATAGATGATTCTTTGCTGTTTCTGCCTCATCACTTATAGCTGCTTATTCTCTCTGCTCTACACTAATTCAAACATTACGACACAAGTCCTCTACCTAGATATTTTAAAAATATCTCTCACAAAGGCAGTTATATTTAACAGACTCCTGCTCACAACTTGGGGTGATAGGCAGGATGGGGGAGTACTTTTTTGTATAGTATAAAAGTTAGCACAAAATTAAATATAAGACATGCTAGATATTAGAAATTCCTTGGCCATATTCACCTCATTGAATTTCATCCTGGTTAGTTTTCAACCCTCAGGTTGCCCATTTCCCAGCTCTGTTGCTGACCTTCACAATCCCAGGAGATCCTCCTATATGTTTCCCAACTTTTCCAGTATTAATTGTGGGGCCTGGGTCAGGTAACTTGGCATCTTTCCATCTTACTTTCCTTTTCCATTAAATTGGGATACTATTAGTAGCTATCTCACAGGATTACTAGGAAAATTAAATGGGCTGACATGTGTAAAGCAATTATCTTAGTGCCTGGTACAGAGTTTATGTTTCATAAGGTATTCAATTTTCATTTTGTTTATTCTACTCATAAGTATACGCTAGAGGGTAAGGTAGAATGAGAGTGATTTCCTTCTTATATGAAAAGAACTCCTCAAAATGTTTTCCTAAGTCAAACAGTTCTCACTCCCAGTACAATGTTTTACCTCCTTGAAAATAATATTATTTTCCTCTCCAGGACTTGTATGTTAAAAAATAAAGTCAAAAGAATTGTATGAAATAGAATGAAATATATGTGTATTTCTGGATATAAAGTTATGAAAGTTTATTTTTATACATATTGTATTTTATAAATGAAATCTGAATTTCTTTTCTAAAAACAGAGATCTTACTTATTATCACTGTGCCTTACTAACAATTTTATGAATATAGGCAATCAATGAACTTAATCAAAAAAGATTTGGGACATAGAGACTGGTGCCTTAGGACTCTTCTTCCTGCATTAGATCCTCACTTCTGGGCCAGAGCAAGTGATAAGGCCCCTGTCTGAGAAGGGTTTTGCAGTGTTATATATCACAGCAGAGTGAGTGTTCAGTCTATAAAACATCTCCATTTTATACACCAGTTAATATGACAGTTAGCAGGGAGTCATGCCTCACAAATCCATATATTCTGTATTCATTTATAGGCAATACTTATTTAGGGACATCCTATTAAAGAATTAAATAAAGAAGGCTTATTTTAGTAAATATCATTAGTCTACCTTGTGGTGCAATTATGATGTCCACAAGAATATTCATTTCAATCATCAGTCTTCTTTTTATTTTCCCTGGGTGCAATCTTCTGGTGTTGGGGGAGAAATACATTTCTGGCCAGTTGCATTAACAGCTTCAACCAATTTACTGTCTGAACTCAGTTAATATCTTCTTGCCACACATTTCTCCAGTTAATATTATTTGTCCTACTATATTTTAAGAATTAAGGCATCTAATGCCTAAAAAAATCCTGGGAAGCATTATTTGCATAAGTCTAATTGTCACTTACTTCTATCAATAAATTACAAACCCTCTAATACGCCATTAGCTATGACAGAGAGATTAATGTAATGTTTGACACACCATACATCAGTAAAACTTAACACTATCAATCAAGGCAATATGTTTCTTCTTTAGATTACAGATTATTAAGAACCCAATATTCATTTTTCAGAGAAAAGAAGTTCAAGGACTTTATTTCCATATTGGCCATTAGTCAGCACCAGATCTGAGAGAGATGTCCAACAGTATTATTCTCTCTGCCCTGACGTGTTGGCAGGGAAATAACATAATTGTCTCCTTCCCTGGGATTGAAATCTGCTCACAAGCCCTTTTGCTATTTGCTATGATCTGTTCTGATATACATGCAATTCAGCAAGCATGTTATTTACCACAGAGCGAGTAACAACAGCCTTGCTAATACTTCTTTGTCACAAAGTTATGTGCTGAGTTTTGTTGTATAAAGAATCATAAAAATGTCCTGCCACTTGATAATGGCAGAAGCTACATAAAAACTGTGGGAAAACCTTGATATGATAAACAAAGCAAATTTTTAAGTGCATATCTCAGTCTGTTTTGGCTGATATAACAAAATACCTTAGACTGTGTAACTTATAAACAACAAAAATGTATTTCTCATAGTTTTGAAGGCTGGGAAGTCAAAGATCAAGGCATGGGAGGTTTGATATCTGGTGAGGGCCCTCTTTCCCATAGATAGGACCTTCTGGCTGTGTCTTCACATGGTGGAAGGCCCAAATAACTTCCCGCAGGCCCCTTTTATAAGAGCACTAATCCCATATATGAGGGCTCTGTCCTTTTGACCTAATCACTTCCTAAAGGCCCCCTAATACTATTGCACTGGGGTTTGAACGTATAAATTTGGTGAAGCACAAACATTCAGACCATAACAATGCACATTACAATATTGTTAACTGTAGGTACTATGCTGAATAGCAGATTTCTTGAACTTATTTATTTTGCATAACCGAAACTTTATGCCAGTTGAAGAACTTCCATTTTCCCCTCCTTTTAACTCCTGGTAACCACCATTCTATTTTCTGCTTCTAAGAGTTTGTCTATTTCAGATAGCTCATATGAGTAAAGTCATATAGTATTTGTCCTTCTGTTATTGGATTATTTCACTTAGCAATAATGTCTTGCACATTCATCCATGTTGTGCAAAATATTTTTGAATAATTCTTTCTCTGTTGACTAAGTGTGGGGTGCAGTTTCTTATCTCATTAACCCTTCAGTGCATGGCCTGAGAACCCAGTGCCTGCCGACTTCAAGACGCAGGTAATAATCCTGGAAATCTGACTAAATCTGCCTTATTCCAAATCTTTCTTCTGAGTCAATAACTAGTTATTTCTGGTAGTTATGTACATGGCACACTTAAATTCTTCCCTAAATTCTCACGGAAATTATTTTAAATGAATGCCCATTTCCTTGACAACAACAAGGCCATTGGCTATAAGTGAAGAATCTTTGAACTGCTTTTATCTCTGTCCAATGTGTAGGTGTGCCCTTGTCTTCTTCCGTCAAGCTTTACCCATCTGCAGGGTGTATTGCTGTTGTTTTCTAAACAGGTGACATAATCCAGAAACTCTCATCAGTTAACCAGACTACTTACTTTACTTCAATGGGGAGCAATTTATGAGACACAGAACATGCAGCAATGAAGCTGGAAAAGTTAGCTGAGGTCTTTATTTGATCATCTCTATGGTCAGTGAAGCAACCTGCTTGATATGGTTTGGCTGTGTCCCCACCCAAATCTCATCTTGAATTGTAGTTCCCGTCATCCCCACAAGTCGTGGGAGGTACCCAGTGGGTGAAAATTAAATCATAAAGGCAGTTACCCCCATGCTGCTGTTCTCATGATAGTGAGTTCTCGAAGCTCTGATGGTTTTATAAGGGGCTTTTTCCTTTGTGCTCAGCACTTCTCATTGCTGCTGCCACATGAAGAAATATATGTTTACTTCCATTTCTGCCATGATTATAAGTTTCCTGAGGCCTTCCCAACCATGCTGAACTGTCAGTCAATTAAACCTATTTCCTTTATAAATTACCTGGTCTCAAGTATGTCTTTATTAGCAGTGTGAGAACAGACCAATACACTGCTCCTGTATGCAGTGATCCCCTTCTGTGTACTTGCCCACTTCCCAAAGTCTGCTTTTTAACATCCCATTTCTAATTTCTGAGTGAAATTTGGCTGTACTGTTTGATTCCTAAATGAATTTTTCTGACATTATCCAAGACAAAGTTGTTTTCCCTAGCTTTAGAGTTAGCTGATGTCCTTCTGTGGTGGTCAGAGTTTTGATGACCAGCACTCAGTAACAAACAATCAACTGCTTTTTAAATGATTTATTAGGAATAGCTATTTTGCCTAACATTTGTGCTCAAAAAATAAGAGGTCTTCACTGAACTCTAATTTCTGCAGATAGCTATAGTCTGTGTATGTTCTGGCTTCAGGTACATCTAATATTATCTGTACAGTCAAATCATATAATCCTAATAGACCTTCCTGCATCACCACTTCCAAAAATCCTTTAGCAATTGATTCTGCTCAGAGCCTCTACTCAAATTCAGTTATCTTTCTGGTAATTCTGTGAACAGAGGTCAATAGCATTCTTAGATTGAAGAAAACAAAAACAAAAAACTTCTGCAAATGCCAAAGTAAGTCCTATTTGTCTCTAGGTTTCTTGCTCATTGGCAGATTCTCTAAAAGAAAATTTTTTATGGTTTCAAAAAATGTCTCCAGTTACTCCAGTCAATGTAATTCCAAGGTCTATGAATTTTATCTGGGTTCATCAGCCTGCCTCTGCTTGTCACGTGAATCACCACAGTCCTTAACTCCTCTTGAATTCTTATTAGAGGAGAAGCTTTTGTAATATAATCAATATAATTTACTAACTTGCTTTGAATATTTGTTAAGTCCAAGTCCCACCTCATGAAATTATGCAGTTATCCAGGCAAATTCAAACATACTTCTGGGAATATAGTAAATGTATCCTCAGTCTTATTCTGTGAGAATGCATATTGTGCCTGGCTGTTCCTGGAAATTGAGATGGAGAAGAAAGCACTAGGCAAGTTTCTAATGACATAGCCATCCTCCTTGGCTTGCCGTGCTTCCTATACAATGTTTACCACATCAGGCACACTTGAAGCAATTGGAAGAACTGCTTGTTAAATGCTTGATAATCTACAGTTAACCTTCAGGGACTGGCCAGGCAGCTCTGTTAAAGGGGAAGCTAATGGGAACCAACAATCATACCTCAAGCATTCACTTAATCAGGGCAATAATCTCTTGTACATTCCTGGAATTCTGTATTGTTTACAATGTATTCTAATAAAACACAAAAAATTCTAATAGTTCTCATTCAGCATGGCCAATTAAAACTCCAGGAAAAGTGACTTAGACAATATACTTTTCCACCAAAAATGGAAAAAGGGGACATTCTCTATTAGCACAAAATATCTATTCCAATTATGCATTCAGCTAAAAGCCATCAACCAATAAAGAGTCTCTCAAGTCATATTTTTCACTCCTAATCTTACTTGATGCTGATCCCCCTAACATGGCATCTCCAAATCCTCCTAGTTTCACCTTTGGGTCTTCCATAGATTTGATTTATTGTTAAGTGCTACTGAACATTAAAAACCTCTAGTCATCTTTAGAGGCTTTGCCTACCAGTTCCTGGCTTTTTTACCCAAATAATTGCAAAAGGCCTATGATTCCTTGTTGGGGTAGGATAAGAATATCTCAGCCTCTCAGTCAACCTTTTCAGACTCAATGACTTTATTCATGGAAATACGTTCAGGCTGTTGTTTAAGTACTTTCCATTTTGAATCATGATTCTGATCATTTGATTTGATTTTTTCCAGACTACAATACTATGAGTGAACTTGCAGTGACACTTTAAGAAGTGGGAGGGAGGATCAGAGTGTCTCCCCACCTTCCAAATATGGATACTGTTATTCTAACTTCTCAGTAGAAACTGTATGATTCTTTCTCTCTCTTTTTACACTGTTTTTTGTAAACCATCTCAACAGCTCCACTAAGTTGAGCAGCTTCTAATTTCCTTCCTTTTTATATTTCTTTTCATGGTCCTTTCTTTTGTGTGCTTTTCTTTTTATCATCACGCAGCCCCCTCCGCATTAACTGAGCCGGCAGGTCCATCACTGTCTCCTAAATATTCCCTTGGTTTCCCAAGAGCAAGATTATATAAGGAGAACAGGAGACAGAAGCTCTCCAGAGTAGCATATCTTTCACTATCTGTGCCAGGAACGTTAAATTGAGGGTGTCTTTCTCATCATCAAATAGACAGCTTTGGGTTGATCACTCATACCATGCCTAGAGCATTGGAAGACATATGACACTTGTGAGTGAGGGGAGAAGGAAATTACCTTTCTCAGGATAGGGTTGCTATGCTTCTTCTTTGACCGGTTATATAGATGAATTATTATGCAACATGAAAATACCTGATTACAGAAGTTTTCAGCCACTGGGGATTAGCCTTCAACTCACATAGCTCTAAAATTAGTGAGATTTCCCAGACAGTTGAAGAAACTGCAAATAATGATTTACCAGGCTTCTGCTGGTATTTTTATGTAAAACATTGGAAAATTTTTCACAGAATATCTTTGGGATTTAGTAGTCACCTGATCTTATCCTCCAGCTATTTGTGTATTTTTTGAGTAGTCAATGGCCTTGGTTATGCTACTTTCTGAGGAAGTAGGACATCATTCCAAGTAGTTATAGAAGTACAAGTAAGTTTTCCATGACAGGAAAATAAAAAAAAATCTCACAGCAAGAATAGTAGGATTTGGAAATTATTTTTCTTAGGATTTGGTAATTATAAACAATACATAGATTTTATTGTTCTTTGGTTTAAGGGAGCTTAAAGGTCTCACTTTATCAGCACCACTAGCGCTAGCCAGGGGATACAAATTTTTCTGTCTTCCTCTTCTCTCTTCCAGCCACCCTTCATCAATCCACATAGCCATTTCCCTCATATCTAAGTCTATTTCCTCCACATCCCATTGCCTCAAAGATTTCTTGTGTACTATCATCAATGGGTAGGAGTCATCTTGTAATTAGATCTTCATTATATTTTTTCCATCAACTTTTTATTGCTAAAAATGACCCAAGCCATTAAGATTTATCAGATTAAAGCATAATTCTGCTTGCACTGTCAATCTGTGCTAACACAAAGTCTCAGACTGCAAAGCAACATGTTTGAAACATTACCAGTTCTGAAAATGTACTAATAATTTCAAGGATATGGGCAATCAAGAGGCTCAGACAACCTCGGCGGTGGCTGGGGTGGGGCGCGGGGGTGTCTGCGACAGTATCAGTTCCCTGGCACTTTCCATGTTTGAGATGTAGTCTCCAGTTCAAATAGAAGATGAGGTCTCCTCGCGGAGTTTTGCTTGGTTGCCTCACACAGCAGGAGGAATATTTAAACTATAAAATATTGCCACTTTATGCCTCAGTTTAAGGGACATTTTCTAGGGAGCCCAGTATCATAAATCCTTAGGTTCTTAACTTATCAATATTTTCTGCAGGCAATCCTTAACCAAGGATATTCTGTCAAGAACTTTTCATAGATAAGGACTTTTCTGGAAATATGAATAGTCTATTTACCCAGAGGTTCGGTTATCATGTTGACAAGGAGATTGCATTGGGTCACTTGCCATTTTATTTTCTCCCAGGGTCAGAAATGAATAACCAGTCAGCAGCTTTAACTTCTTCCATCCAAAAAACTGTGCATAAATATAAAATTCATTGAATTTTTAAAAGCTGAATACATTCTTGTAGCCAGCACCCGGATCAAGAAATATCCCTATTCCAGCTGCCCAGAAGCCTCCCCTCATGCTTGTTTTCTGTCACTACTCCATCCAGGAGCAAATAATTGACATGATATAATTTTTAAAATGTGTTATTTTTAATTGTTGATTGGTACCTCTATAATAATTCACATGTAGACCATCACATATACACATGTGTAGATAGTAATCTCTTAAATTATAGAATGAGGTCTAACTTCTGTCTGTTACACGAAAATATGAAGTTTTTTAAGCATGTGGCTTTCAAAAGTTTTCTTAGGGTTTGGCAAATGTAAATAATGCATAGATGCTCTTGTTCTTTGTTTATATTATTTGAGTAAGACATGAATATATTTGTGCTATAAAAATTCAAGCAATAAAAAAAAATAAAATGTAAAAGCTTTTTCATCACCTTACAACATAATCCATTCCTGTCCCCAGAAGTCACCACTATTAATAGATATTTTTCTATTTAATTAGAGTTTTGCTTTTGCCATGAAGAACATACTATAGAGTGTTATATATCAGAATAGACTTCCTATGATTATAATGGCTTTATTTTATTATAGCACAGAGGTTAAAGTATCTGAAGTCAGACTATCTGACTTTAAATCTTGACCTTGCTACTTCCCTGCTGATAACTTAGGGCCAGTTACTTGCTTTTTCCCCAGTTTCTTCACCTAAAAATGGTAATAGTGCTAATCATAGTATTGTCTCAGAGTATTAAGTGAATTAATAGGGATCAAGTTTATAACAGAAGCTGGCTGAGGTCAAGTGTTCAGATATATTTTGCCATTATTAAGATGTTTTCATATTGTACATTTGATTATTAATATTGCTAAAATTCACTTAAATTTTTGTCTGTTTATGGTCAACTATGTTGTTTCTAAACTTTTTCTATAACAAAGTTACAAAGAATGTAATACTTTCATGGCTTTTTACTCATGGATGTATTTACATCAATAAATTATATTTCTAGAAATGAAAAGGTCAAGTGGAACATAATGCACATTTTAATTTGACTGGCATTCCCAAATTCACTTTCAATAAGTCTTATCATTGTATCCCTTACTAATACTGTATAAGAATATTTGTTTCCCTGCATCTGTTGTCAGCCAACATCAGATACCATTAATCTTTTAAATTTTTGCCAGTGTGATGGATGTGAGTTCTGATTATTAGCAACATGTTTGCTGTGACGGGGAGGGCATGGGAATAACTGCTTCTAAACAAGGTCTTAGGACCGAATCTTCTCAGCATGTGTGTTTTTGGTCTCATAGGCAGAGGTGTAGTGGGTACTGTCGATTCAGCTGATCCAAAATCAGCTTCCCAGTTTACCTCAAGTAACTCCCCTGGGCTGCTTCCTATTTCTTTATATTGTAACTCTGATCTTGGAGCCGCCTCTAACCCCTCCCTTTTCATGAAATTTCATTCTTAAATACATTTTAACCTAGAATTTTCTGCAGTCTTGTTTTTCTTTATTCAACCTTAACAGCCTTCTGTGTTTGGGGTCTTTTAAAGCACTCTTCTTTTGTTTTCCTAGGTATCTATACATTGTTTTTTTAATAGTCTTCAATATTTTCTTTAGAACTTTTAATTTAGACTTTGCAAAAGCTATTACTACATTACAGTGATTTTCACTTTCGAAGAAGTCATAAAATTGATCATTCTAGTTTGGGACAATATTAATATCTCTTGGCTTATAAGGACAATGAAACTATAGTATTCTAATACACACATAATTAATCATTTTTGCACATTGATTTGTACATTTATTAAAATAAGAATGAAAGAATGCCAGAGTAGGATATCCCTAGCAATAATGTTTTTCCACTGCACATGTTTATTGTTTTGAAATTATTGCATAGATGGCATGCAAATATCGAACGTTAATGTTTGTAATAAAGAAAATATTTTTCTGTAACAAGCTGTGTGATATGCTTGTTTATATATTTCTTTTATAGATATGTTTATTTCAATAGATTATATTCCAAATTATTATTATACTATTGAGTAGAATTCCACTCTAAAGGTGATTATTTAATTATAATCCTCACTTAAATTTGACTACACATGGATATAAAGATGGGGCAAATGGACACTGGGAACTACTAGAGGGAGAGGGAAGGAATGGGACAAGGGCTAAAAACTACCTATTTTGTACTATGCTTACTACTCAGGTGATCGGATCATTCTTACCCCGAATCTCACCATCACCCAATAGACCCATGTAACAAATCTGCATATGTACCCCCTGAATCTAATAAAAGTTGAGGTTAAAAAAGAAAAAAAAAGTACTTTTGAAATAAAAAACAAGAAGAAAATATTTCATTGACACTATAAAATTAAGAAGGAATCCTATAAACAGTTCACTTGAGGTGGAAAAGCATAATAGTCATTTAAATAGTGGGCTTATTTCTTTTAAGAGCATTAGTCAGATAAATCTTTTATGCAGGCATATTTATAATTTTATATTATACTGTCACTCTGGCCTTCTACACTGCCTCATTTACTGTACTTCTTTTGTTTGTGTCATATCTTCTTTTCAGTTTAGTTGCAGTCACTTAATTCCTTTTCTTTTTTAACCTTCCTAATGATCCTCATTTTTACATTTATTTTCTTCTTTTGATGCTTTGGTTCAATCTGCTGGCATATGAATACATGTTCAATAGTCAATTATTAAAAATAAAGAGGTTTCATCTTTAAAGTTTTGCCAGTTCTCATTATGTGAATATACCTATCATAGTCACCTTCAAACAGCTACAATAATATCACTCAATGTGCGTTTGGGCAGAGATGTGCACAGTTGGCTCTCATTGTAAGCTCGCTTCAAAACACCAGTATCTGTATTCCTCATTACAGTGAAAGCTGAGATGTGGTCTGATTCACTGTTATATTCCCCAGTTCTTAAAACAGTACCTAGCACGTTGTCAACACAGTGGATATTTATTAAATCAATGAATGAATGAACAAAAGATGTTCCCCTCACTTCCAAGAAAGACTACAGTGAAGTATTTCCCTGATGGAATGTCCATGTGATTCTAGCCCTTTTCCACCCTCTTCAGGAATCCAATGATGAAAGAAAATATAAATAATTTTGGTACCCAGTCCTTGAGATCACTTTCTGAAGGAATGATGTTAACATTAATGAATAAAAAAGGAAGAAATAAAAAGCACACCACACATACTTTGTGTTCTGGTAGCACTAGCCCTAAACACAATAGGAGTAAGGCAACAAAAAAGTAATCTGAGATATATTAAAAATGGCTTTAAAACCAGAAGAGAGGAAGAAAGGAACAAAAGAAGGAAGGCGGAAGGGGAAAAGTGAAAAACATATAGAAGAAGGAAAGGAAAATAATACAAAATATTCACAAAGTGCCTACTCTGAATTATGTACCCTTTTGTTTGCTTTTTATGAATTATACTGTAAGGTTGAAAATATGTGCTCTGGAGCAGAGCTGCATAGAATGAAACCCACTTCTGATTTGTATGGATGGTGTGACCTTTAGCAGATTAATTTGACCATTGCTTCTGTTTCCTATTTGACTGTCCTACCATGAGGCTATAACGAACCAATGCATGTAAAAATGCTTAACACTGAGTCTGACATTTGGTAAGCATATAATAAATTTTAATTACAATTATTTGATGAAAATCAAACAACAGCCCTATGAGGTTTGTATACTTATTATTTTTACTTTTATGATAAGGAGTCTGAAACACAAACAGATTTAATAATTTACTCAAAGCCACACAGGTATTAATCATGCAGCCATCTTCCAGGAAATACCAATAGAAAACAGGATGTAGGATTTGAGTGCAGTCAATTAGCTTCCAGAGCCTACTGTTTTTAAACCCTATATTATTACAAGAAGACATGCAGGTACCTTTAGTGGAAGAAAATTTGAGAAAACAAATGATTAACAACCAAGAAGTTACAAAAGAAAAATCTACAATCTATGAAACAAAAATTAAATAATGAGATTAATTAATTCATTTAACAAATACTTATTGGGCACCAATTATTCGTTCAACCATGCTTTTAGGTACTGAGAATTTAACCGTGGACTGGTCTCTACTGTCACATGCTTTATAATACAGTATAAAATGACATAACAAAATGGAAATGCTGTTTGTAAAGGTAGAAAAATCTTCAACAGAAAAATCAATATTATTAGAAACTAATAATTTTTGAAAGATAGGATATAGCATATCAACATATGGAAAATACTTATCCATAGTAGAGAATATAACAGTGGAACAGTTAATGACTTCTGACATGAAGGAAGTACTGAGATGGAAATCGAATAGGATTTGTTTTCTTTCAGAAAAAAAAAATCAGTAGAAAATATATATGCTGATATAGGTAACAAAATTTGAGGATTAAAAATCTCTTCTATACAATAGATAAAAAAAGCATAGCACCAATAAGAAAATACAAATATTGGATTGGGTTCTAATTTTTTTGTACCAAAATTTCCAATAGATAGTGGAGCCTGTCTGCAAGGATATGAGCAAGAAATAGTGGGATCTAAATATGTTCTAAATAGATTGTTATTCATGTTAATGGGATAAGGAGTTGGTCTCATATATGTACTAACTCAGCAGATACAATAATTTGGAAACTTTTTGAGAAGTTTGTAGTTAAATACACACTGTAATTACTTATAGTACTATTAAATGCAATATGACAATTTAATACATGGAGAAGCTGCCTTATTGAAATAAGCATTGAAATAATCTAAATGTAGAATACAGCTATATGTCTGAGCAAACACAATTGCAGAATAAAAAATAAATGTTATAATTACTAAAGAAAACTCCAATCTCTTAACTATGTATATAGAAAATATGAGGAAAAGATCTCAGGTAATACCACAAAAATTGGGGAAGGATAGGTGGTGTATTGCTTTCCTATTACTGCAGTAGCAAGTTGTCATACTTAGTGTCTAAAATAGCAAACATTTGTTACCTTGTAGGTCTGAAGGTCAGAAGTCTGGAATGGTTTCCACTAGGCTTATCAAGGTGTTGGCAAGGCTGCATTTCTTTCTTTAGGTTCTATGGAAGACTCTATTTTCTCGCTTTTCTTTTCCAAGTTCTAGAGGTTGCCTGCTTTCCTTGGTTCATGGTCCTTTTCAATTTTTAAAGCCAGCAATGGCCCATCAAGTTGGTCTCACCTCGAATCACTCTAATACTGATGCTTCTGTATCTCTTCAACTGTTAAGGACTCTTATGATTACGTTAAGCTCGCCTATATAACCAGGATATCCTACTTTAAGATAAGCTGATCAGCAACCTTAATTCCCCTCTGCTGTGTAACCTAACCTATTCCAAAGTACTAGAGAGTTGGACAGAGATACTTGGGAAGCCATTATGCTGCTGACCATAGGTGGTAGGAAGTTTAAATTTTATAGCTAAGGACAATAAGCATTCATTCATTTCTAAGGTAGATAAATACTGAAATATTTTACATTTATAGAATTTTTCTAATTTAGAAATTGTCTGCTATTTCCTCAGGATAAGATTATACATTTTTGACAAAAATTTTGCTAAACTGATGTTAAATTCTGACACGTTACATCAAGGACCATATAATATATTTGCATCCCATTATCCAAAATGTTATCTTGGATCATTTAACTAAGGTAGTATTTGCCCAGTTTTTTCTAACTGAAAGTTACAAGTGTTTTGTGGGTAGATAATTTCAGACAATATAACTATCCTGTTTCAAATATTTGTCCACTACTTTAAGCAGTCATTTATAATGCTTTGCTGGAACACACTAACAGCATGGGGAGGTCAATTGTATAAGCCCACTATCAAATTAATTTCTATTTATGGGCACATATAACCTTCTGTTCAATTAATTAACAAGGTGTGCAGAAAAGAGATAACAAGCAGGCTGGAGGATGCTACCCTTAGAAAAGCCTGCTTGCTAAGTTGGCCCTTGGTTGGAGTCTGGGAACTTAAATAATGATCACTTCCTATACTGTTCTGCATACAGTGTATTAATAGAATTATGCTAAGTGAAACCAAGACAAGTAACCTAGCCCTATTTTAAGAGACTCAAAATATGGTGGCTGTATTTGCATACAGAAGCATATTAAAATAATCTTCAGGTGAGGTGCATTGGCTCATGCCTGTAATCCTAGCATTTTGGGAGGCTGAGGTGGATGGATCACTTGAACTCAGGAGTTCAAGACCAACCTGGGAAACATGGCAAAACTCCATCTCTACTAAAAATACAAAAATTAGCTGATCATGATGGCATGCACTTGTGATCTCAGCTACTTGGAGGGTTGAGGCAGGAGGATCACTTGAACCTGGGAGATTGAGGCTGCAGGGAGCTGAGATGGTGCCACTGATTGCAGCCCAGGTGACAAAGTGAAACCCCTGCCAAAAAAATAATTAACTGAGTCAGAACAGAATATGGAAAATACAAGAAGCTTATTTCTTTAGGAGTTTCAAAGATGTAGACATCATATCTTGTTCAGATTATCAGGAAAGTTAGAGGCATGAAAGTTAGCTTTAAATTAGTGAGTGGGCCTTGAGAGATGATACCTGGAGGTAGAGGGAAGAAGAGTTTTGGAAGGCAAGGGAAATGGATAGAGTGCATGCCTAAAGAAATGAAGTATAGAGTGTATTAGAAATAAAATATAATAATAACCATTATGGCACAAATTGGAATTTTCAAATGCTCTTGGTTAAAATCCTAATAATTTGAGTGCCTTATTTATAATTCAGTTTCATGTAAAATTTACAGATTATTATAGAAAGACCATAAAAATTCCATGGGATTTTACAGGTGTTCCTCTTAAACTCAAGCACAGAATTTATGTTCTACTGGTTCCTAATTATGCTCTTCTTTTCTGTCTCTTCTTTGTTAAGGTTCATCATGAATGAGACATGGGATTCAAACTCTTCAGAAAACTGGCATCCCATCTGGAGTGTCAATGACACAAAGCATCATCTGTACTCAGATATTAATATTACCTATGTGAACTACTATCTTCACCAGCCTCAAGTGGCAGCAATCTTCATTATTTCCTACTTTCTAATTTTCTTTTTGTGCATGGTGGGAAATACTGTGGTTTGCTTTATTGTAATGAGGAACAAACATATGCACACAGTCACTAATCTCTTCATCTTAAACCTGGCCATAAGTGATTTACTAGTTGGCATATTCTGCATGCCTACAACACTGCTGGACAATATTATAGCAGGTATGTTGGCTTTTGTGCAGTTCAAAGATAATATGAAATGTTTGTCTCATATTTCGGCAGTGATGGGAGGGTTGTTCATTCATTCATTCATTTGCAGATATTTATGGAATTCCAGGAACTGATCCAGGCACCTGCCCTCCTGGAGTCTACATCCTGGAGTAGATGGACAATAAACAAATAGATAATTAGAGAATGAGAAGGATTCTGGAGGAAAATGAAAGTGATATAATAGAAACAGAATGTGGAGGCTGCTGTTTTTATAGAGTATTCACTGGAGGTCATGAGAAAATAAGATTTAGTATGTATTACCTGAAGCCTTTGAATTTTCTTAATAAAGTTCAGGGCACATATAATGTGATAAAAATATTACTATGAACTGTAAAGTCCGAAGAACTGATACATCTGATTTCAGTTAATGTGATGTCTTCAATCTAACATAAGTAGAAATATAGCCCCTCATGTGGTTAGCTAGGGAGATTTCCAACAGTTATTGAGAGATGATGTAACAATCAATGATTTTTCAAAAAGTGGTAGTTTATGTGTGCAACATAAGTCAGTTTACATTGTAAAGCTTAGGGTAGCACCGTATATTACTTCTGGGCCCACAGTGCTACTTCTTTAGCACTACTTTATACGCTCCTGAAGTGTAGGAAAAATGTAACATAAGTAGAAAATTAGGCCCTCGTGTGGTCAGCTTCCAGTATGCTGTCTGCACACAATACCACCTTAATAAGTATTTGTTGTATTAATTAAAGAGCAGTGCTCACAGTATTCACATTCCAAATCTGTAAAGTAAAAAGAGAACATTAGCCGCATATGAAATATGTTTAGAACAGCATAAGCCATAACAAAGCTCATATAGTTTTATAGCACTCAGCATCAATTTACTGAAAGATAGAAAAAGATAGAAAACTCTTAGTTTTCCTGTTTCCTTCCTTTCTTTAGAGTGGGACTCAGGGAGAGTTCAGAGCACCAGTTCTGTCAGTCACGTACTGCTTAGATCTGAGTTTTTGTGATGTTTATCCTTAAAACAATGTATCGAGGATGTGAGGAAAGGACCGTTATCTTGACCCCTTCACAGGACTGGTGAAGGGGCAACTCTCTTACTCAACCTGCAACTCTCAAACCCCTTGTGGGAGGGGGAGCATGCAGGTGAGTGGGTGCAGGAGCTGGAGCAAGTGCTTTTGGGAGCCAGCAGGAACTAATCCTGTACCAGTCCCACTGCTGGGTCTAGAGGTTTCCTGCAACCCCTGGAGCCCCAGAGGGCAGACAGCTAAGTGTTAACCAGCTCAGTGGAGGGTCAGGTTGACAGCATTTTGCACCTGCTTTCTTGGTACCTGAGTTCCTGTCCAGCATCCAGGAAGAATCAGGTCTCACAAACAAATTGAAGGATGATGAATATGGAAAACTTTATTGAGTGGTGAAAGTGGCTCTCAGCAAGATAGAGAGCTGGAATGGGGATGGAGTGGAAGATGATTGACCATCCGCAGCTGAACTCCTCTCCAACCATGGTCTCCAATGTCCACCTCCTCCTCCTCTGGATGTTCAGATGCTTCTTGTCTTCTCTCCTTCTCTGCCGCAGCACTCTGCTGCTATGCTGGGGTTTTTATGGGTATAGGATGGGGGGCATGGCAGGGCAAAATGGTTTTGGAGAAGGCAACATCTGGTGGAAAAACAGGATTGCATGTTCTCACTTAGAACCACAGGTCCAGGCTTGAGGGTGGAGCCCTGGCCAGGGACTCCATCCTTTTCTAACTAGTATTTCCCTGCCTCAAGTCCATATCAGTTACATTATCAAGATACTGAGCTAGACTAAAAGAGGGTGTACAATTGATAAAAAATTATTGTTATCACTCTCAGGTAAGTTGGTTTTTTAAAAATTTAACTTCTATTTTCAATTCAGGGGTACATGTGCAAGTTTATTTCATAGGTAAACTGTGTTGTGGGGGGTTGTTGTACAGATTATTTTGTCATGCAGGTATTAAGCCTAGTACCTATTAGGTTTTTTTCCCGAGTCTCTTCTTCCTCACCCCCTCACCCTCTGATAGACTCCAGTGTGTGTTGCTCCCCTCTGTGTCCATGTGTTCTTATCATTAGCTCTCACATATAAGTAAGAACATGTAGTATTTGGTTTTCTGTTCCTGCATTAGTTTGCTACAGATAATGGCCTTCAGCTCCATCTATGTTCCTTCAAAGGACAGAAGCTCATTCTTTCTTATGGCTACATAATATTGCATGGTGTATATATACCACATTTTCTTTATTCAGTCTACCATTGAAAGGCATTTATGTTGATTCCATGTCTTTGTTATTGTGAATAGTGCTGCAATGAACATACACATACATGGGTCTTTATAATAGAGCAATTTATATTCCATTGGGCATATACCTAGCATTGACATTGCTGGGTTGAATGGTAGTTCTGTCTTTAGGTTTTGAAGCATTGCCACACTGTCCTCCAGAATGGTTGAACTCATTTACATTCCCACCAATAGTGTAAAAGTGTTTCTTTTTCTCCACAACTTAACCAATATCTGTTATTTTTTAACTTTTTAATAATAGCCATTCTGACTGATGTGGAATGCTATCCTATTGTGGTTTTGATTTGCATTTCTCTAATAATCAGTGATGTTGAGCTTTTTAAAATATGCCTATTGGCCACATGTATGTATTCTTTTGAAAAGTTTCTGTTCATGTGCTTTGCCCACTTTTTAATGAGGTTGTTTATTTCTTGTAAATTTGTTTAAGATCGTTGTAGATGCTGTATATTAGACCTTGTCTGTTTACACTGTTGGTATTTTCTTTTATCATGTGGAACCTCTTTAGCTTAATTATTAATAGATTATATTTGTAAAGTTTTGCTTTTGTTGTGATTGCTTTTGGTATATTCCTCCTGAAATTTTTACCTGTTCCTATGTCCAGAATGGTATTGCCTACTACTAATATTAGGCAATTGTCTTCCAGAGTTTTCATAGTTTTGGGTTTTTAAGTCCTTAATCCATCTTGAGTTAATTTTTTTATATGGTGTAAGGAAAGGGTCTAGTTTCAATCTGTATATGGCTAGCCAGTTATCCCAGCACCGTTTATTAAATAGGGAATCCTTTCCCCATTGCTTGTTTTTGTCAGCTTTGTTGAAGATATTTGTAGGTGCGTGACCTTGTTTCTGGGTTCTCTATTGTGTTCCATTGGTCTATCTTTCTGTTTCTGTACTAGTACCATGCTGTTTTGTTTACCTTAGTGTTGTAATATAGTTTGAAGTTGGGTAGCATAATGCCTTCAGCTTTGTTCTTTTTACTTAGGATTGCCTTAGCTATTCAGGCTCCTTTGGTTCCATATGAATTTCAAAATAATTTTTCTAATTCTGTAAAGAATGTCATTGGTAATTTAATAGAGATAGCATAGAATCTATAAATTGCTTTGGGCAGTATGGTTATTTTCATGATATTGATTCTTCCTATTCATGAGCAAGGTGTGTTTTTCCATTTTTTTGTGTCATCATGGATTTCTTTGAGCAGCGTTTTGTAATTCTCTTTGTAGAAAACTTTTACCTCTCTGGTTAGCTGTATTCCTGCATATTTTATTCTGTTTGTGGAAATTTCAAATAGGATTGAGTTCCTGATTTGGCTCTTGGCTTGACTGTTATTAGTGTATAGGAATGCTAGTGATTTTTGTGTACATTTATTTTTTTTAGCCTGAGACTTTCAGGAACGTTATTTTGCCAACAAAAGGTGCTCTTAATATTTTACATCATACATATTTTAAATTACATTAAATTATTATTTTAAAGTTCTTGCACACACATTACCCATCCTTGGCCAGGCACAGTGGTTCATACCTCTAATCCCAGCACTTTGGGAGGCCAAGGCAGGCAGATCACTTAAGGCCAGTAATTCAAGACCAGCCTGGCCAATGTGGTGAAAACCCATCTCTTAAAAATACAAAAATTTGCCTGATGTAGTGGCCTACACCTGTAATCCCAGTCACTTAGGAAGCTGAGGCATAATCATTGCTTGAGCACTGGAGGTGGAGGTTGCAGTGAGCCGAAATCGCGCCACTGCACTACAGCGTGGGTGACAGAGTGGGACTCTTGTCAAAAAAAGAAAAAAAAAACAAAAAAAAAAATTGCCCATCTTTAGCTCTATGTTTGCATTTTCAGGAGGCAGACACCTTTGGGAATTTTTGTTTTTTATTTTTGGTAATTACTACGATGTTTCTTCTCCCCACCTCCCCGCCATTTTTTTTTTTTTTTTTTTGAGATAGTGTTTCACTCTCCTTGCCCAGGCTGGAGTGCAATGGCAAGATCTCAGCTCACTGCAACCTCCACCTCCCTGGTTCAAGCGATTCTCTTGCCTCACCCTCCCGAGTAGCTGGGATTACAGGCATGCACTGTCATGCCCCACTAATTTTGTATTATTAGTAGAGACGGGGTTTCTCCATGTTGATTAGGCTGGTCTCCAACTCTCAACCTCAGATGATCCACCTGCCTCGGTCTCTCGAAATGCTTGGATTACAGGCATAAACCACTGCACCTGGCCAATTACTACTATATTTCTAAATAACATGTTTTCAATATTTTTTCTCCAAACTGTCAGACACATAAATTGAGTTGCTGTAAACTTTCACCACATCAACACAAATATACATACTCTTCACCTTTTCTCATTCTCCTGATATAATTATATCATGATTTTTGTTTAAATCTACATTCAGAATATACATTCTTATTTTACATATATCTTATCCCTGCTGAGCCTTGAAAAGTGCTGTATCAATTTCTCTCTTATAAAATGTTTTTTATTTTCCTGGATTTATTAAGGGTGTATTTTGATTTGCTTAGTTTGATTGTGTACCCATTAGTAATGTATCCTCAAATTCTCTTCCAGAAGTGTTACTCTCTTGTCAATACCTTTAAACATATCAGGTATCTATAAATTTACATACAGTTACCTCTCCTGGTGCATTCTGTTCGCTTGTCTCTATAGGAACACGTTACTCTCCAAGGCAGAGCCACTTCTGCTCTGAGATATCTCTTCACTGATACCCTAACAACTCTCTTCACCTCTCTTTGTGTTCAATCCCATTTTCTGGATGCCATGTTCTCTTCTTTCTTGGTTTATTACTTTTTGAGAAATGGTTTATTGAGATGAGCTCTTATATGTCTGAAAGTATCATTATTCTGCCCTCACAGTTAATTAGTTAGATGTATGAAGAATTCTAGGTTGGAAATTTCTTCTCTCAGAATTTTACAAGAATTGCTCTATTGCTACTGCTGTAAAATATTATATTACTGCTGAAAAAATATGATGACATTTAATTCTTTTTTCTTTTGCTCGTGATTTGTATTTTGTTTTTCTTATGGAAAGCTTTTGGAACTTTCCTTTATCTCTAATGTTCTCAATTCCATGAAACTATGCTTTGAAGTAAGTCTTTTCATTTTGTATTTATTGTTCTGGACATAAATTAGGGCTTTTCAATCTGAAAATGAGTGGCCTTTAAACTTAGATAATTTTTTTTTGTGGAGTTCTTTTCTGTTTTTCTTTCTTCTACTCATATTAATCAGATATTAGAGATTCTGGATTGCTCTTTTATTATTTTTCATCTTTTCTCTTCAATTTTTTTGCCCCTCATTCTTCTGTTTTCAAAGATTTTCTCAACTTTCTCTTCTAAACTTTATGTTGAGCTCCTCAATACCTTAATTTTTTTGAGTCATTTTTATTTTCTGCATATTTCTTATAGTATCATGCACGTTTCATGAACAAAATGTGTTATATCTCAGAGGTTAATAGTATTTCTTTTCTGTTTTCCATTTTTTATATATCTAATTCAATTGGTTTTCCTATAAGTATTTTCTTCCTATATGTGTTAGTCTTTTTCTCTTATGTTTGAGGTTTCCCTAGTATAACTATGCATTTTTCATTGCATTTAAAAAAGATTGTTTTAAGTTGTTTTCTATGTAACTGAGTACATAATAGGTGTATATATTTATGGGGTACATATGATGTCTTGACATAGGCATATAATATGTAATAATCACATTAGGGTAACTGAGATATCCATCACCTCAAGCATTTATTATTTCTTTACGTTAAGAACATTTTAATTCTGCTCTTAGTTATTGCTAAATATACAATAAATTATTATTGACTGCAGTCACCCTGTTGTGCCATAATATACTAGATCTAAGGCTAGGTGCAGTGGCTCACACCTGTAATTCCAACACTTTGGGAGGCCAAGATGAAAGGATCACTTGAGTCTGGGAGTTCAAAACTATCCTGGGCAACATAGTGAGACTTCATCTCTACAGGAATTAAAAAAAAAAAAATAGTAGCTGATGTGGTGGGCATGTATTCTCAGCTATTTAGGAACTTGGCATGGGAGGATTGCTTGAGCCTGGGGTCAGGGGAGTGGGGGTGGGGGGAGCAGAGGGGTTAAGACCACAGTGAGCCATGATCACACCACTGCACTCCACCCTGTCTCAAAACAAAGAAACAGGCCAGGTGCAGTGGCTCCGGCCTGTAATCCTAGCACTTTTGGAGGCCAAGGCAGCCAGATCATGAGGTCAGGAGTTTGAGACCAGCCTGACCAAAATGGTGAAACCCCCATCTCTACTAAAAAGACAAAAATCAGCCAGGCATGGTGGTACGTGCCTGTAGTCCCAGTTACTCAGGAGGCTGAGGCAGCAGAAGAATCCCTTGAACCCGGGAGGCAGAGGTTGCAGTGAGCCAAGATCGCGCCACTGCACTCCATCCTGGGTGACAGGGCAAGACTCCATCTCAAACAAACAAACAAACAAACAAAACAAAGAAACAAAAACAAAACATCACCAGAAAAAAAAACGACTAGATCTAGTTAACTGCTTCTTAGCAGCTGTGTTTCAGAGTGAGGCATCGTGTGGCTGCCTGATAGTTCTGCATGCCTGGAAGTTCAGGTTAGGACCACTACCCACTTCATTAGTCTGGACTATTTAATGGGAAATTCACAACTGTCAAAATCTACATATCAGTGTTTTTGAACAGGTCACTTTTTCCAGAAGGAGATTCTCTAACATATTGCTATAGGAATGTGAGGCTGGCTGTTGCATTCCACGTCACCATGCAGTGCAGCAGTATACTTTCACTTAATCCTTCTGCATCACAGTGGCACTCATTATCCCTGCACCTGGTGACTCGGGGTTTAGAGTACTTATAGTTCTGCCTCCTCAGAGAGCAAACCTCCATTCTTCTACTGACGTGGGGGGAAGCCACTGGCATCTAATTGGATTTATACATAATTTCTACCAATCATGTTATTTTCTCAATCTTACATTTAGTAGTATCTGGCACTTTAATTTCTATGGATTTATGCTCTTTTATCCTACAGCTATAATTTCAGTGGAATCGTGTGAGGGAGATAAGGTAAAACATATGTTTAATATTCCATGTTCAACCATTGGCTACACACATTTTTTTGAATTTTTGTTGACAATACTATCATAAGCAAACACATTTTAGGACTGAAAAAGACATTCCCTTTTGGTTTCTACTCACTAGAGTCACTCAAGCCCTTATTTTAATATAATCTAGATAGATGATTTTTAAAAGATACATTTAAATTGTTTAAGTTATTTAAAAATACTTTATGAATAAGAATTTTATTTTTTGGAAAATAAATTGCAGAAAAAATTTAAAAAAATTTTAAAACTCTGAGAAATGCATAATATTCATCTTTTGGGAAATGAGAATATTTGCTAGGAGAAAAATATTGTTCCTTTTCTGTAATAGCAGATGAGTATTTAGAATATCAAACTACTACAATAATTTTAATAATTTCTTTTATAAATTTACAGTAGCTAAGGTTTAGTAGGAAAGTAATTCAAATAGACTACTTTTATTCATGCAAAGTGCTCTTTATTCTGGATGTACCTCTGGGGTAAATTGTCTCATTTCATTCGATATAAATATAGTTTATTCTGTATGTAACTCCTGACTCCTTATAATTTATAGGGTGCCTTTCCAAACTAGAAAACTGACATTCTGACTGTTTATTCATTTAAAGGGCATTATTGCATCAGAATCAATGGTTTAGACTCTGGAGTCTTACGGCTCAGGTTCAAATCCTTAAAAGACTTCTAACTAGCTGTGGCAAAGTATGTGATATTTGTTTATTTGTTACCTCGTCTATATTATGAGGAGTATAACAGAGGCTTCAAAAACTTGTTGTGAGGATTAGATATGTTAATAGACATAGACCACTATAGTGCCTAGAATGTGGTAACTACTGTGTAAGTTTTGACCTTATTGTAAGTATACTGAAAAACAGAGCTCTGGAGCTATTAGGGAAAATACTAACAAACATTGATTGTTCTCTGCATATCATGTAGAAAACAGTTGCATTAGTCTTGATTCCACACCTTTATGTTTTTATCTTCAGTGAGATTTTTGAAATATGATCTTTTGAAAGACTGTTTCATTTTCCTTTCAGGATGGCCATTTGGAAACACAATGTGTAAGATCAGTGGATTGGTCCAGGGAATATCTGTGGCAGCTTCAGTCTTTACATTAGTTGCAATAGCTGTAGATAGGTAAGTCTGCACCAAACTCTGAATCCAGAAAAATGGGCATGTCTGTAACTAGTATACCAGAAAAATATATAACCTACTAAATTTGGACTTATCTTTTCAAATTGTATTTAGAATATCTACCTCTTTAAGAGCAATATACCTACTAAAGTTTCAGTAATAATAAAATAAAACTATTGAATTTTCCATACTTTAAATAATTGGAGATGGTAAAATTTTTCTATTTTTCACACTATAGTCTAGAATGTTCTAACAGCCGAAATGCAAATGTGCTGAAATAAATTGAAATTTTATCTAGATTTTAAGATTGAAAATCATTCATTTATTCATTCATTACACATGTTGTTGAGCATTTATGATGTGCTGGGTACTGGGCTGGGTTGTGTAACATCTAAAACAAACAGAAGTGCTGCCTCAGGAAGGTTACAATCTGGTAGAGCAGATGCAGTTATTTACAAATACTTACAAATTATGCTTTCTAATAGGGGACCAGTGTTTGACAGCTATGCAAAAGAGATAATGAACAATTATACCTGTTAGGACCAGGTGCAATGGATTCACAAAATAGGTGAGACTTTCTGATTCCTTGAGGAGTCAGAAATTTACCCTTAGAAGAAATTGGGAAAAGGCCATCCCTTAAGACAAGTATATGCTTATGGCATTGAAATAGAAAGCACTTGTCCAGAAGTGTAGAGAGGTAGTTCAGCTGGAACAAGGAAGGTGAAGTGGTACATTCATCCAGAGAGAGAGATTTATTATGAGAAATTGGCTCACATAATTATGAAAACTGAGAAATCCCATAATATGCTGCCTGTAAACTGGAAACCTAGGAAAGCCTGTGATATTATTCAGTCCAAGTCCAAAAGCCTGAGAACTAGGGAGAGCCAATTTACAATTGGCCGTTTGTGTAAATTGCATTCTGAGGGCAGGAGAAGATGATATATGAGATGTCCTAGCTCAAGCAATGAGGCAGGAAAGAAGGGGGCAAATTCTTCCTTCCTCCACTTCTTATTCTATTCAGGCCCTCAAAGGACTGGATGATGCCTACACACACTGGGAGGGCAATCCACTTTACCGAGTCCACTGACTAAGATGCTAATCTTATCCAGAAACACTTTCATAGGCGCATCCAGAAATAAGATTCAATCTCGGTGCCCCTTGGCCCAGTCAAGTTGATAGATTAATTAGCCATCACACTTTTGTAGCAGAGACTCTCAGTGCTCTGGCAAATCTCTTACACCTTTCAGTGGGTTCTGTCTTACATCCAACTGCCAGTATCTTCATCTCTGTATCTCAAAATCCAAATTGTGCAAAGTCTCAATTCTTAAGCAAAACAGACAAGAAATAACAGATAATTAATACCCCCAGAATTAGCTCAACTAAAATATCATGAGAGTTGATGTACTCAGCTTTCTCTCCCCTTGGGTTGCATAATTCTGCAACGAATGGTTTGATTCACATCCCTTGCTACTTACCTTCCCATTAATAAATTACTTCTCTGTACTTTCAGTTATCTATTGATATATATAATGAACCATCCTCAGATCAAACCACTTATTGAGTTAAAATGACAGCAATATTTATTATGTCATGAATCTGTGATAGGTACAGATTTAGTAAGTACAGCTTGTCTCTGTTCTACTTGATATCAGTTGGAGCAGCTTCAAGGTTAGGGCTGAAGCTTCTTCCACTCTCATGTTGGTACCTAGTCTAGAAAGACTTGAACATGTGGGGGCTAAGAGAGTTCTGTCTCTATTGGTCTTTCCAAATGGGCTCTCCAGCAAGGCTACTTTAAGGCACCTGGACTTCCTATGTGTCAGTTCAGGGCTCTGAAGGTCTGTATCCCAAAAGAGAGTACCGGCAAAAATCATGATTCAGTATCATTTCTGTTGCATTCTATTCATGATATTGAGTCATTAATCCTTAGTAAAGCAGAAGGGAATAGAATTTGGAAGTGATGTTAAAGAACTTGGCCATGTCTTAAAACTACCACATCTTTATTCCTTGCACTTGTAGTAAATACTTTTTTTTCAGGGCTAGCTTTTGCAGGAAGCCAAACTAAAAAACTCGCAAGCCAATTTCTCCTGACTAAATCCTTTGCCTGAATTTTACAATTACATTCAAAAGCACCTACTGTACAACTTCACCTGCACATTCAACAAAAGGCATCATAACTTAAACATGTCCAGAATCGAACTATTTATTCCAAGCCCCAAACCCACACACAAACAAAATAAAAGGCAGCTCTTCTTCTCATGCTCCCCGAATCAATGAATGACAGGATCACTCACTGAATTCAAACAAAAAACCTGAGCTTTATCCTTGAATCTTCTTTCTGTCTTCAACTTCTTTGCTGTCACTCTCCAAGTCCGATTATTTCTGAGTGCTAACTAGTTCTGAACCAGGCCACTGTTATTTGTCACTTGGAATACTGAGACTGTTTTCTAACTGGCCTTAGGGCTTTAGGAAGCTAGCCTCCAATTTACTTTTTTCTCATAGCAGCCAAATAATCTTCTTAAATTGTAAAAATGATCCTTCCTTTCACCATGTAAATTCTTCCATGAATCCCTATTGATTGTTAAATAAAATCCAAATATTTTAGCACAATTTTAGTAATTATTATAGTTTTTAATATTTTTAACATTTCCATTGACTATTTCTCAGCAGTGACTATTCTCTATCTTGTTCATCTTTGCCTTTCTGAAAATACACACACAAACACTTATATAAGTATGTGTACCAATATATAAGCATATATACACATATATGTACATTTATTAAACAAATATATAAGTATATACATTTGTTATAAGAACAAATATATACATACATATATGTACTTTTATATTTGTTCATTTTTATTGATGAGTGCTTTACTTCACTTATTCAAATTTTGAGTTTATCTCATATATCAATATATGTGCTTATATATTTAATAAATAAATGAAATAACAACATCCAAAACCCTATTAGTTGGTGTACAAAAAGAGCAAAATACATGAACTTGTGCCTATGAAATTACCCATAATTTCAGGGTAGGTGAATGGGAGGATTCATGGATTAGAAGACTGGAAGAACACTTGGAGGTGAAGAGAAGAGCTTACGCATGAAGGAGTTGTAAAGAATGACAACAGAGCAGTGAAAGCCCAAGCTAACCAGTCATTCTATGAAAATAAGTTAGATAAGTTAATTTGGCTGCTCAGCCACTTAAAGCTCTACATTTTCTCATCTACAGATCTAGAATATAACAATTTTCATACCGTTTCAGTTTTATAGAGTCATAAAAATCAAAGAAGATTAAATAGGTAATGGGTACTTTGAAAAAATATAAAATGTTACACAGTTGCATAATAATATGATTATCTTATGATTAACATAATGAACTTCAATAATAACAATAACAAAAATTCACAATGTCAAAATCATGGTAAAATGACTCAGGCTTACTCTACATAGTGGTGCTGAATTTTTGCGCTCACCAGAGACATAGAATGTTAGGAAGGCTCTTAATCAGAACTCATAATGAATACTCTCAGATTTTTACAACTGTGTAGTAAATCACTAAAACGCTTAGTGGCTTCAAACAATATTCGTTTATTACATCTCATGATTTTGTGGGTTAACTGGACACCTCTGTGTTCACCCTTGTGCACCATATGTTATAGCTGGAATCACTCATGTTGCAGCATTACCCTGGGAGCTGAGCTGGGGCCGGAACATCCAAAATGGCCAACCTCTTAACCCCCAGCTTCTTTCTCCACATGCCTTTCATTTATTTCAAGCTTCTTGGGACTTGAAGCCTGGATTTTAAGAGGAAGCATTCCAAAAGGACCTTCCCCTACATGCAAGTGCATAAAAATCTTCTGCTTGCATCATGTTTGCTAATATCCTGTTGGCCAAAGCAAGTTACACAGATGATGCATAGGGGACCACACAAGAGCCTGAGGGATAAAAGGTTCATTGATTGCTACTGATTAACAGTCTACCACAGCCCAACAGAGCTACCCATCTAATGAGCACACTGTAGAGGCTGAGTTCGAGCTCTGAAACCAAACTACTTGTGTTAAAATCCTGTGTAATTATTAGCAAGATTTTTACATGTCCTAAGTATGTTGTCCTGTCTTTTAAGCAAGGAGGCTTAAAGAGATAGTCCATGTGGCCGGGCACAGTGGCTCACGCCTGTAAACCCAGCACCTTGGGAGGTCAAGGCAGGTGGATCACCTTAGGTCGAGAGTTTGAGAGCAGCCTGGCCAACATGGCAGAAACTCATCTCTACTAAAAATACAAAAATTAGCCTGGTGTGGTGGCATGGGTGACTTGTAGTCCAAGCTACTTGGGTGTCTGAGGCAGCAGAATGGCTTGAACTGGGAGGCAGAGGTTGCGGTGAGCCGAGATCGCACCACTGCACTCCAGCCTGGGCGACAGAGCAAGATTCCAGCAAAAAAAAAAAAAAAAGAAAGAAAGAAAGGAAAGAAAGAAAGAAAGAAGAGACAGTCCATGCAAATCAATGGAACAGAGTCTGAAACGGTTTTAAGTATTCATGTTATTACCTTTTATTATTAATAGTGTCTGCTATACTTCATTTGTTCAAATTCTGAGTTAAAATTGATCTCATATATCAATTACAGAAAATGACAATGCATGCCTTTCTACAATAAATGGTAACTTTCTATATTTTTAAGGGGACTATGAGGTGAGAGGCCTGTGATGACATAGATAAATTTGGTGTATGACTTAGTCAGAAGTTATAAAGCAGTGCCTCATTTATATTTGTCTTAATTGCAGATTCCGGTGTGTGGTCTACCCTTTTAAACCAAAACTCACTATCAAGATAGCGTTTGTCATTATTATGATCATCTGGGTCCTAGCCATCACCATTATGTCTCCATCTGCAGTAATGTTACATGTGCAAGAAGAAAAATATTACCGAGTGAGACTCAACTCCCAGAATAAAACCAGTCCAGTCTACTGGTGTCGGGAGGACTGGCCCAATCAGGAAATGAGGAAGATCTACACCACGGTGCTGTTTGCCAACATCTACCTGGCTCCCCTGTCCCTCATTGTGGTCATGTATGGAAGGATTGGGATTTCACTCTTCAGGACTGCAGTTCCCCACACAGCCAAGCAGAACCAAGAGCAGTGGCACGTGGTGTCCAAGAAGAAGCAGAAGGTCATTAAGATGCTCCTGATTGTGGCCCTGCTTTTCATTCTCTCATGGCTGCCCCTGTGGACTCTAATGATGCTCTCAGACTATGCTGACCTTTCTCCAAATGAACTGCAAATCATTAACATCTATATCTACCCTTTTGCACACTGGCTGGCGTTTGGCAACAGCAGTGTCAACCCCATCATTTATGGTTTCTTCAACGAGAATTTCCGCCGTGGTTTCCAAGAAGCTTTCCAGCTCCAGCTCTGCCAAAAAAGAGCAAAGCTTAAGGAAGTCTATGCCCTAAAAGCTAAAAGCCATGTGATCATAAACACATCTAATCAGTTTATCCAGGAATCTACATTTCAAAACCCACAGGAGGAAAACTTGCTTTATAGGAAAAGTGCTGAAAAACCACAACAGGAATTAGTGATGGAAAAATTAAAAGAAGCTACCAACAGCAGTGAGATTTAAAAGAGCTAGTGTGATAGTCCTAACTCTACTGTGTGTTAGATATTTAAATACCAGTGCTTTTTGTGGCTTTGCACTTAAAATTTTTCAAAGAATGTTCTAAGTGAAACATCTACTGAAAGCCCTCTCTGCCAAAAAAGTAAACAAAAATGGTCATAAGATCATAAACAATCTTATGCTTTATAAAAATACTTACGGTGACTCATACATGTTTGCATGGATAAATACATTTCTAGAGAACAGTCTACAAAGCCTCATCTTTCCCAACTTTACCATTTGTGTATGTCAAATCAAGCCCACGTGTGTGTGTGTGTGTGTGCATGTGTGTATGTGTGTGTATTTTCCCCAAATGGTGATGATGAGCAGTGCTTTGCATGAAACTATATTTTATTAATTTCTCCTTTGATTTTGGATTTAAAATCTAAAATTAATAAAATTTTAGACTACAGGATTATTAATCTGCTTATGTTTTTAAAATGTACTTAGTTTTCTAAGAAATATATTCGATCACATGAAATTCTTTGCTACTGATTTTCTTATCTCCATTACTTCATTTTGGTTAATCTACAAAGGCAAGATATTATAGGTCCAGGGGTAATTATATCGCAGAGGACCTCACTTCCTGTGTGTTGGAACTGTAGTAGCAAATAAAGGGACACATATTTCTTTATATTTAAAAGCTGATTTTTTTTTTTAGATGGATTCTCACTCTGTTGCCCAGGCTGGAGTGCAGTGGTGTGATCTTGGCTCACTGCAACCCCTGCTTCCCGGATTCAATCTGTTCTCCTGCCTCAGCCCCACTGAGTAGCTAGGATTACAGGCGCACACCACCACACCTGGCTAATTGTTGTATTTTTAGTAGAGATGAGGTTTCACCTTGTTGGTCAGGTTGGTCTCCAACTCCTGACCTCATGATATACCTGCCTTGGCCTCCCAAAGTGCTGGGATTACAGGCATAAGCCACTGCGCCAGTCCTAAAAGTTGATTTTTAAAAAAGAGTACAAAGGAGTTTTGTTGGCTTTTTCATATTTTCATAAGTGAAGTTTATGCCCTAGCTGAAAACGCATTAGTTACAGAGCTGATTGAGGACTCCCACCTCAATGCCTTTTTCTAACAGAATCTCCGATGTAAAGAAACAAACCCTTTAATAACGCAGCAGTTAGCAGAAAAATAGCACCTTTCCTTTGAAGTGTTTAATCGTAGATGTTTAACAATAATCATAAAACTCTCACATAGAGAGCAAAAACAATTATTTCAAATTTTCCACAGAGCACATTTAAATCCAGCACCCTGGGTTTAGTAAATTAGTATTATTGTTTAAAAAATAATGGACAACCCCTGCATTCAGCTGTTAGAATTATTTAATGATAATAGTTGTCAATGTTATCTTTTATTTTAGGGTGAGGTAAGTCCCTAGAAAATTGGAAATTATAACAAAACAGTTTGGCAAATAAAAAATTTCTGGAAGTGAAGCTATTGTATTTTTTTCAGTCATTTTTGTGGTTCAAACTAAAAGCATTTGCTATGGTTTGGACGTGGTTTGTCTCCACCAAAACTCATGCCAAAATTTGATTCCCAATGTTTCAGGGTGGGGAGTTGGAACCTAGTGGGAGGTGTTCAGATTATGGGGCACCATCCTCCTTAATAGATTAATGTCATTTCACAGGAGTGAGTTCTCACTCTTGTGAAACTTGATTTATTATGGCAAAAGTGGGTTGTTATAAAGCAAGGCTCTTCCCATGTTTTGTGTCTCTTTGGACATGCCTGCTCACTTTTCTGCTTCTCTGCCATGTTGTAACATAGGACATGACCCTCACAAGAAGCCAAGCAGATGCCAATGCCATGCTATTAAACTTTCCAGTCACCACAGCTGTGAGCCAAATAAACCTCTTTTCTTTGTAAATTACAAAGCCTCAGAATTCCATTTTAACAACACTAAATGGAATAAGACAACTTTTCAACATTCTAGTCTTTTGAGAAACAATTGTTGTTTTTGTTGTTGTTTTGTTTTGTTTTGTTTTGTTTTGACAGTCTCACTCTGTTGCCCAGGCTGAAGTGCAGTGGTGGGATCTCAGCTCACTGCAACCTCTGCCTCCCCAGTTCAAGTAATTCTCCTGCATCAGCTTCCCAAGTAGCTGGGATTACAGGTGTGCACCACTGCACCTGGCTAACTTTTGTATGTTTTTAATAAAGATGGGATTTCACCATGTTGGCCAGGCTGGTCTTGAACTCCTGACCTCAGGTGATCCACCTGCTTCGGCTTCCCAAAGTGCTGGGATTACAGGTGTGAGCCACCATACCCTGCCAATTTTTATTTGAATTGAGCTATGTGTTCTTTGAATATACAAGTATTTTTCCTGCAATTATGAAGGGCAGCTCTTAAAAGTTGTAGGTATTGAATTTGATCATATATTCTTTTACCTTGATTTGCTGAAATATTATTTACAATGAGTGTACTCAGGCATAGAAGATTGTTTTGATATTGACTATCACTTTCTTATGGGCCTCCTCACATGGATACACATTCTACCAGCACTTGAAACTCATTATAACTAAATTTCATGTCCTACCATTCATCTGTCTGCTTTTATCACCTTCTATCTCCTGTTGCCTCTTCCCTAATGGTTGCAAAACTTTCCTTAGTGTATCTTATCCTGACATTCAGACTTGCATCTTTTAGTTATTTCTATAGTTGGCAAAGGCATCTTCCAGAAGTGGAGGACTAATTTGCTTTCTTTCATTAATAAATAGTTTGACAAATGTAAGTAAGTCTCTGGGAGTGAATCTATTATATTTTTAATAATAGCTCTCTCTTTTATAATAGGCTCTCTGACTCTTAAAAGATATGTATTCCCAAAGCCCACCATGGCCTGGCCCTTATCTCTTGCTTATATCTCTGACAAATTGTTTTCAAAACTCAAGTCAGAAATGGTCAGCCTGGACTGTTGGGGTTTTTTTTCATTTATTACTTATTCACTGCTTTACTCCCTTATTTGACTGTCTATCTTTTATCCAAGATCTGTTCAAAAGCCACCTCTCTCAGAAAGTCTGCATTCTTACAGCCGAAATGTTTACTACCTTTTCTAAGTACTATGTACCTCTTATATATGACAACTTGTAATTGTTTTGTCTTGTGCTTGCAACTAGAATATAAATTTCTCAAGGGCATGATGAATTAGGCCTTACTCATCTTTAGATTCCCTGGTGCGGATCACAGTAATAGGCAGTAGATACATATTGTTAGATAATTGCCACAGACAAAAATCATCTGTCATGTTGCTTAAGAGGAATGTCTAATTCTGAATAAGTAGAATTCTGCATACAGATTCTAGTACACCTGTTACAGACAAAGAGCTTTTCTATAAATTGAAACAACAAAATAAGAGATAAAGAAAGCTAAAATGTCTTGAACATGCATAGTCACTAAGATACAAATTATGTAGTCATACATGATTTGCTACCTAATAGTTTGGTGCTTTGTACAGGCAAATTTTCTATGCCTGAATTTTATTATCTGTAATATGGGAATAATAGTAGTTCCTTTCTCCTGGCTTGATGTGAGTATTGAATGATGGGGGGAGGTTTGTATGATTAAAAAGCAGAGAAACTATAACTTAGCAAAGGCTAAATGATTGTTGCTGTTTCAATGATAGTGAAAAGTATTAATAGGAGTAGTAGTTCTAATAGTCTCAATCCCATGCTAGGTCATATTTCATATGATTGATAACCCTCACTAGAGCAATCCAAGGTATGTATTATTCCCATTTTACAGATGAGAGTACCAAGTCTAGAGAAGCTGGTTTATCCAAAGTTATAAAGCTTGAAAGTGGTACAAATGAGTTTGTAACTCAGAACAAATTCCAAAACTTTATTTTTTCCTTCTATATCATATAATCCGTGTGCTATGATGAACTTATTCGGACTACTTTTTAACCACTTCTTCAATCACCATTTTTCTGATTGTAAAATAACACCTGGGATACTTACAGAATTTGTGAGAAACACAGAATAGTACAAAGATTACACATAATCCCTCTAGCAAGAAGAAGAAAAAAAAACTACTGAAAACACGTATTTCAGCTAGCACTTATATCAGCACCCTGTACATAAATTTTTGCCGATAGTGATTATTTCCTAAAGGTAGATTTCTAGCAGCAAAATTACTAGGAAGAGCATTTCTATAATACTTTCAATATGTACCCTGTTATTTTTCTAAATATTAATATAAAATTCCAGTTTTGTGGTTGATCATCTCACAATATTTTTAACACATAAATTTTTCTTCAACTTTGCTATTTAAATATGTGAAAAATTATTTAAATTTGTTGCTTTGATTACTAGTGTAGTTGAACATTGCTCTGTTTCTTACTAATTTATATTTCTTCCTCTTCCTATTCTTTGACCATTTTCTTAGTGTATTTTTTGTTTCCTTTTGTATTTTTATTCATTTCTATGCATTTTTTTTTGTATTTGAGGAATAGCACCTTCAATGACAGAACCATCTTTCTAAAATATAAATTAGATGTCACTTTCTCATTTCAAAGCCTTCAATAGTTTCCTTTCAAATTAGGAAAAAAACAAACTCTAAGGCTTACATACATTTACTTTTTCTGTCCTTGTCTACTTCTTAACCTCATCTTGAACTCAACACTCATCGTTCACACAGACTGTCTCTTTCTCTGACATTGTCAAGCCCTTTGCTGCTTTTGTGTTCTGCACCTGTGTTCTTCCTGCCAGGAATGTCCTCCTCATTTCCCTTCACACACCGGCTCCCTCTTAGCCTTCAGTGTTCAACTGAAACCCCACCTGACCCTTGCCTATTTCCTCCATAGCACTTCTAATTATCTGCAAACATCTTCAAAATTAATTTGATTACTTGTTTAATATCTATATCCCCTACCAAGAAGCAAAATCCATAAGGGCAAGGATTTTTGTCTTGTTCATCATTGTATCATTCAGTGTCTAAGAGAGTGCTTGGCTCATAATGGACAGATGATAAATATTTGAGCAAATTAATTAACTGGTTGCAAATATTTTCCAGTTTTTAATTTTCATTAAATTTATTTATGAATATGCTTTATTTTTACATATTGAAATCATTCAGAACATAATAGAAGCATTAAATAATATACAAAAGCAGATAAAATAAAATCTTTTTTTTTAATTGCATTTTAGGTATTGGAGTACATGTGAAAAACTTGCAAGGTTGTTGCATAGGTGCACAGGTGGCAGTGTGATTTGCTGCCTTCCTCCCCTTCACCTATATCTGGCATTTCTCCCCATGCTATCCCTCCCCATTCTTTATTCTACTGTAACTGATAATTATTCTTGCTGTCATTTGGGGCATGGGTACCTGCTTTCTTACACTATGATTCTGGGGCATATACTTTAGTACCTTTCTATGTACTTAGCGTACCAAGGACATGTTTTATATTGTTCAATAGTCATCAAAATATTTTGTTTATTTTCACTCCACTTTCATTATGTATTAAACTTCTTCCCTGTACCTGGAAATGTAAACTATTTCTTAAATTTTATAAAATGATACAGTTATTTTCACTTTGTAAAACATTGGGCATATTTATAATCATCTTAGAACACACTTTCAAGAAATGCAATTGCTTGGCCAAAATGCATGTACATTTCTTAATGTTTTAATGCAGATTGTCAAATATCTCTTTAAAAGATTTTTAACATTTAATACCTCACTTAGTGATGTAAAACTTTGTTCACTCCATCTCAAATACTACACATTCCATAAAACTAGTTGTTTTGCCAATTTGATAAGAAAGAACTTGTATCCCCGTGTGTATTGCTACACAACTGAACATTAAAAATGAATCTATATTTAACTTGATTCATTTGTATTAATTTGTCTTCACTTGTATTCATTTGCATTTCCTCCTCAGTCAATTCCCTCTTCATGGTTTTTGCCCACATCTCCATTTATTTTTCTTAGCAATTTGTAAACACACTCACTAACTTAAGATATTAATCTTTGACTAGGAGACAGATAGCCACATTTTCCCTTATTCAACATGTGCCTATGTGCACATGTATGCATATAAATATGAGGGTAAAGACCTTAGCTTTGAAATAGTTTTTTTTAAGTGGCTTAAAAAAGATAGATGATTATTTCTCTCTCATAAAATTGTATGTGATGGCATCGGTATAGTTTAGTGTAGACTTTTTTTAGGAACCACATTACTTCCTTCTGATTGCTAAAGAGCAGGAATCAGCAAACCACCCTCAAATTTGGCCTTTCACTGCGTTTTGGTAAATTCAATCTTATTAGAACACAGTTCTGCCCATTTTATTTACAGATTGTCTATGTGCTACAATCAAAGAACTGAGTCGTTGATACAGAGACCATCTACTTCACAAAGCCTAAAATATTTATTAACTGAATAATTATGGAAAAAATTCATTAATTCCTCCACAGAATTTTGTTCTTATCTCCATGGTCACAACTGACCAATGGGCACATCCATGTATAAGAACATGGGGAGCGAAAGGAAGAGCTGTAGGGTAGGTAGTGGGTCGTTAAATTGTGGAAAACCTGGAAAGTATACAAGTCATTGCTGCTTATATACAGTTAGCCAAATGTACTCACATAGCCATGCCAATCTTCAAGGACAGCTGGGAAATGTAGTCTTCAGGTAAGCAGCCATGTGCCCAAGCTAAATTCTACTACTATAGAAAAAAGAAAGAACAGATTGTTTACATTTTTACATTACAAATATGCTATTTTTTATTTTTGAAATCATTTTTAATCTTGATTTTAGAAAGTACTTTCAAGTCTTTACAAAAGGCATTTGCTTTCTGTGGTAGGTAAAATAACAATTTCCTCCCTTCCAAGATATTTATGTCTAAACAACAAAAACTCAGTCTCTTATTGAGACTTATGTACCAAAATTTCATATAATTTTTGTTTGACTTCAAACTCTCTCATACGTGTTGTTTAATCTTCATTTTACTGCTGTTAAAACAGAACCCAGAGATACCAAGTGACTTATCTAAGATCATACATCCAAACTCACAGGTCCATGCAGTGCCAAAGTCCGTGCTCATTCATTCATACTTCTAAATGGAGTTTCCATTTTTAACATTTTTATTTTATTTTAGATTCAAGGGTATATGTGCTGGTTTGTTACATGGGTATACTGTCTGATGCTGAGGTTTGGGCTTCTATTATTGGAAGTCATCTAAGTAGCAAACATAATACCAATATGTAGTTTTTCAACCTTCACATCCTCCCTCCCTTCCTTCTTTGATCTCCAGTGTTTGTTGTTGCCATCTTTATATATATTAGTACCCAGTGTTTTGTTCCCACTTATAAGTGAGAAAATATGGTATCTGGTTGTCTGTGTCTGTGTTAATTTGCTTAGGATGATGGCTACCTGCTGCATCCACATTGCTGCAAAAGACATGAATTCTTTCTCTTTTATGGCTGCATAGTATTCTGTGTTGCATTTATACCACCATTTCCCTTTTGCGTCTACCACTGGTGTGCACCTGGGATGATTCCATGTCATTGCTGTTGTAAACAGTGCTGCAATAAACATGAGTGCAGGTGTCTTTTGGGTAGAAGGTGGTTATCTGTGAACGCACATATCCTGTTATTACTAACTGCTTCTTTATTGAGGAATGCCAGATGTCAGCTCCCCTCCAGAGTTAGGACTAAAAGCCTACTGGTGTACTCAGGCACTCTGCACTGCCATACACCTTAATTGAAACTATCTGTGCTCCCATGGGCATCTAGTTTAAAATGGGCACTTTGGGTTAACTACCCGTAGAGCTTGTGACTGCTAAATAGCCTGTTTGGCTACCAGGAAGGCTGTCTTAGTGGCATCATCCAAACCCAGGCAAGAGGGGCATTGTGGCTTTTAAACCTGTAAGAGAATTAGAGGTTAAAATAACATTATTATTATTATTATTATTATTATTATTATTATTGAAGTCTGGAGTGAATGTACAGAACATCCAGGTTTGTTACATAGGTATACACATTCCATGGTGGTTTGCTGCATCCATCCCCCATCATCTACATTAGGTATTTCTCCTGTTATCCCTCCCCAATCCCCCATACCCTGCTATCCCTCCCGTAACCCCCCACCCCCTGACGGGCCCCAGTGTGTGATGTTCTTCTCCCTGTGTCCATATGTTCTCATTGTTCAACACCCACTTATGGCTGAGAACATGTGGCATTTGGTTTTCTGTTCTTGTGTCAGTTTGCTGAGAATGATGGTTTCCAGATTCAACCATGTCCCTGCAAATGACATGAACTCATCCTTTTTTATGGCTGCATAGTATTCCATGGTGTATATGTGCCACATTTTCTTTATCTAGTCTATCATTGATGGCAATTTGGGTTGGTTCCAAATCTTTGTTATTGTGAGCAGTGACACATTAAACATACGTGTGCATGTGTCTTTAAATTGAATGTTTTATAATCCTTTGGGTATATACCCAGTAATGGGATTGCTGGGTCAAATGTTATTTCTAGTTCTAGATCCTTGAGGAATCACCACACTGTTTTCCACATTAGTTGAACTGATTTGCACTCCTACCAACAGTGTAAAAGTGTTCCTATTTCTCCACATCCTCTCCAGCACCTGTTGTCTCCTGATATTTTAATGATCCCCATTGTAACTGGCATGAGGTGGTATCTCATTTCTCTAATAACCAGTGATAATGAGCTTTTTTTCATATGTTTGTTGGCTGCATAAATGTCTCCTTTTGAGAATTGTCTGTTCATAACCTTCACCCACTTTTTGATGGGGTTGTTTTTGTTTCTTGTAAACTTTTTTAAGTTCTTTGTAGATTCTGGATGTTAGCCCTTTGTCAGATGGACATATCGCAAAAAAATTTTTCCCATTGTGTTGGCTGCCAGTTCACTCTAATGATAGTTTCTTTTGCTGTGCAGAAGCTCTTAAGCTTAATTAGACCCCATTTGTCTATTTTGGCTTTTGTTGCCATTGCTTTTGGTGTTTTAGTCATGAGTCCTTGCCTGTGCCCATGTTCTGAATGGTATTGCCTAGGTTTTCTTCTGTGGTTTTTATGATGTTAGGTGGCATGATTTCTGAGGCCTCTGTTCCGTTCCATTGGTCTATATCTCTGTTTTGGTACCAGTACGATGCTGTTTTGATTACTGTAACCTTGTAGAATACTTTGAAGTCAGGTAGCATGATGCCTCCAGCTTTTTGTTTGTTTGTTTGTTTTTGTTTAGAATTGTCTTGGCTATGTGGGCTCTCTTTTGGTTCCATAGGAAGTTTAAGGTGGTTTTTTCCAGTTCTGTGAAGAAGGCCAATGGTAGCTTGATGGGAATAGCATTGAATCTATAAATTACTTTGGGCAGTATGGCCATTTTCATGATATTGATTCTTCCTAACCATGAGCATGGAATGTCTTTCCATCTGTTTGTGTCCTCTCTTATTACCTTGAGCAGTGGTTTGTAGTTCTTCTTGAAAAGGTCCTTCATATCCCTTGTTACTTGAATTCCTAGATATTTTATTCTCTTTGTAGCAATTGTGAATAGGAGTTCACTCATGATTTGGCTCTCTATTTGTCAGCTATTGGTACTTGTGATTTTTGCACATTGATTTTATATCCTGAGACTTTGCTGAAGCTGCTTACCAGCTTAAGGAGATTTTGGACTGAGATGATGGGGTCTTCTAAATATACAATCATGTCATCTGCAAATAAAGACAATTTGCCTTCCTCTTTTTCTAATTGAATACGTTTTATTTATTTTCTTTCCTGATTGCCCAGGCCATAACTTCCAATACTATGCTGAATAGGAGTGGTGAGAGAGGGCATCCTTGTCTTGTGCCAGTTTTCAAAGGGAATGCTTTCAGTTTTTGCCCATTCAGTATGATATTGGCTGTGGGTTTGTCATAAATAGCTTTTATTATTTTGGGATAAGTTCCATCGATACCACGTTTATTGAGAATTTTTAGCATAAAGGTCTGTTTAATTTTGTTGAATGCCTTCTCTGCATCTATTGGGAAAATCATGTGGTTTTTGTCTTTGGTTCTGTTTATGTGATGGATTATGTTTATTGATTTGCGTATGTTGAATCAGCATTGCATCCCAGGGATGAAGCCAACTTGATCATAATGGATAAACTTTTAGATGTGCTGTTGGATTCAGTTTGCCAGTATTTTATTGAAGATTTTTGCATCAATGTTCATCGTGGATATTGGCCTGAAATTTTCTTTTTTAGTTACATCTCTGCCAGGTTTTGGTATCAGGATGATATTGGTCTCATAAAATGAGTTAGGGAGGATTCCCTCTTTTTCTATTGTTTGGAATAGTTTCAGAAGGAATGGTACTAGCTCCTCTTAGGATTCTGGTAGAATTCGGCTGTGAACCCATCTGGTGCTGGACTTTTTTTGATTGGTAAGATATTGTTGCCTTAACTTCAGACTTTGTTATTGGTCTATTCAGGGATTCAACTTCTTCCTGGTTTAGTCTTTGGAGGGTGTAACTGTCCAGGAATTTATGCCTTTCTTCTTGATTTACTGGTTTGTGTGCATAGAGTTGTTTGTAGTAATCTCTGGTGGTAGTTTGTATTTCTGTGGGATCGGTGGTGATACCCTCTTTATCATTTTTTATTGCATCTATACGATTCTTCTCTCTCTTCTTTTTTATTATTCTGGCTAGCAGTCTGTCTAAGATAGTGATGTTTAGGGTACTTTGTGGTTAACAGGTATTTTCTCCTGCAAAAAAATTGGTAATAACAAATAGAAAATTATTAGCTTCAGCATTATTTTCTATAAAATGAGGTAATTTTTCTTGAGAATAATCAATGTAGAATATTTTATGGCAAAGATCAAAAAGCTTATAGCTTGCAGCGAATTTCAAGAACAAAATACTCAGACAGTTCCAGCTGAGTGGGGATAGGGAGCAGCTCTTCCAAGAGAGTCTGCCCCAGCATCCGTCCACCAAGTATTTATTGAAAGGGCTTGTATGAACAACAAACGTCCACTAGATGGTCATTTGAGGTGGGTTGCTGAGGCACCTGTGACCTTGCACATCATTCAAGCTGCATTCTCAGGAGGCTGTTTCCAGCCTTCCTTATCACACCACACACTCCACTCACTGTCCTGTTTTCAGGGTCAAGGAGTTTCATTCCCATGCACATATAACATACACACAGTGCTTCAGTATTTTTCCATGACCGACCTCAAATGGCATGTACATAAGCTTTAATATGTTGCCAGGCACCCCCTACATCACCCCCTTCTTTAATTCTTAGAGCGTGCTGGTCATCTAATGCAAGGTAAGCTTCTATTGTTCTTCCCTGATTGTAGAGGCAGTGGGTAGCAGCACAGAGCCATCTTCAGATGCCTAGCAAACAAATACAAAAAAGAATATAGTGGCCATCACCCAAATGTATATGTTTAACCCAGACAACCAAGTGTTTGGGTTTAACCGTTGAAAGCCTTCTTGTAATTGCTGAAGGGTACTTGTTTGTAATTGCTGCAACCATTCTTCAAGTTGTTTCTTTAATTCACACTCAAGAATGGAAACTTGAGAAGACAAATGGTCATGATAAGCCCCTTGCAGATGTGCTTTTCTAAATAACTGCAAGGTGGAACCTCCTTCCCAGTTCCAAGTTAAATTTATAGGCAGCCACAATTCTGCTCACTACATTAAGATCATGACATAAGGATTGATTCTACTCTATGTTAGGAACACCTTGCCAAACAGAAGTATATAAGGGTGTGTAGTACAAATCAAGACTGTATCAGTAACATTATTCTGCTTAAATAAAGTATAGTTGCTACCACTAGTAATGTACTCACCACATGAAAGAACCCATTCAAAAAAGGAAGATGTAGCCTCCAAATGTGGGTATGAGCAGGGCTTAAAGTTGTAATATTGGTCCTGAAAGCCCATACTCTGGCCAGGTGACAGAACTATTGGAAAGAGTCTTAAATCCAATAGTCTGATTTGCAGACATAAGATAACCATGGAAACCCCAATCAAGTAAGGTGACATTATCAAACAGAGGCCCTTGGTGTGACACAGGTTGTCTGCACAAAGACTAACAGACAGTCTAAAACTTTTTATTTTATTTTTTTTTTATTTTACTTTAGGTGTATACTATATCGAGCATTTCTCTCCATGTTATCCCTCCCCATCCCCCACTGTCCCTCCTCTACCTCCTCCAACTGCCCCCCGTGTGTGATGCTCCTCTCCCTGAGTCCACGTGTTGTCATTGCTCAACACCCACCTATGAGTGAGAACATGCAGTGTTTGGTTTTCTGTTCTTGTGTCAGTTTGCTGAGAATGATGGCTTCCAGATTCATCCAAGTCCCTATAAAGGACACGAACTCATTTTTTATGGCTGTGTAGTATTTCATGGCATATATGTACCACGCAACCTCTGCCTCCTGGGTTCAGGCATTCTCCTGCCTCAGCCTCCTTAGTAGCTGGGATTACAGGCACACACCACCATGCCCAGCTAATTTTTTGTATTTTTAGTAGAGATGGGGTTTCACCATGTTGACCAGGATGGTCTCGATCTCTTGACCTCGTGATCCACCAGCCTCGGCCTCCCAAAGTGCTGGGATTACAGGCTTGAGCCACCGTGCCTGGCCATGTACCACATTTTCTTTGTCCAGTCTATCATTGATGGGCTTTTGGGTTGGCTCCAGGTCTTTGCTATTGTACACAGGGCTGCAATGAACATACGTGTGCATGTGTCTATATAGTAGAATGATTTATAGTTCTTTGGGTATATACCCAGCAATGGGATTGCTGGATCAAATGAAATTTCTATTTCTAGATCCTTGAGACATTGCCACACTGTCTTCCAAAATGGTTGAACTAATTTACAAGGAAAGTCTAAAACTTATATCATCAGTCCCTACTCGGATGGCATACAGGAAGATCAGACACTTGTGTAGCCTCATTAGAGATCTCAGTAAGATTAGTGGTAACAGCAGAAAGAAAGGTCAAATTTGGAAGCTTAGCATCCCTTTTGGGCTGATAGTAAAGATACTCCTGGGGAATGAGAGTAACACAGTTGTCATTTGCTATTGTGGAAAAACAAAGAGGGAGATTACTACACAATAATGTCAAGGAGTCATTAAGTTTAATCCATCTCAAATTTTCAATTAAGGGGTAAGACAGGGGCATCTATTAACCTCCTATCCAAGAAATATCACTAGATAACAAAGGTAGGTCAGCAACCCACCATATAACAACATTAAAAACAGAGGGATTTAAAACATGACTCCAATAAACATGTTCTTGAGCTGATCCCACTTGGCAAAGGACAAGAATTACCAACCACCACAACATCCATGTCTGTCTTACTTTCTCAGAAGTTTCCCCAGTTACCACCAGATACATAAGAAACTGGTTCTCTGCAGTTGCAGGGGCTTCCACGATGGCAAGCCAGATAGTTGCTTGTTGATTTAATCTCTCTAGCTGTCCTCAAGTAATATCAGATGCCTTCCAAGTCATCACTTCCTTGTCAATGATTCTCCAATGACAGGTCCTGTTCTTGAGGAGAGAGCCCCATATTGCCTCTTTTTAGTTTTTTAAGATATACTTTAAGAGTTTAACAAGCTCATTTAACAATGGCCTAACCGGTGAGTTATAAGGGATGCTAGTTTTATATTGCATGTGTTAAAGTTGCAATGCATATGTAAATTGAGCACTAAGATAGTAAGGTCCATTATCAGTTTTATAATTTGTGGAATACCTGAAGACATAATAGATTTAAAGAAATGAGTAATTGCATCTTTAGATTTTTCTCCAGTTCGGGGGTGGGGGTGGTGGTTGTATATATTAAGCCTGTATAAGTGTCCATGGTAATGTGGAGAAATTTAAAACATCCAAAGGGTGGATACTGAGTAACATCAGTTTGCCAGATAGCACTAGGCACCAGACCTCGTGGGTTGGCACCAAGGCCTAATGAAAAAGGAAAGAGAAAATGTCGTTGGCAATCAGGACAAGTTTTAATAATTATGCAATCTTGAGCAAGTGTTAAATGAAATGTTTTTTAAGACTGCGGGTGTTCTGTTGAAAAAAAAAAAAGCATGATTAGCTTGAGCTTGCAACAAAAGCAAGAAAGTCTGCAAACCACATTTGTGGTTGTACCGGAGCATGAGCTCAAGCATTCCCTTCTGAAAAGGGACCAGGTAACCTAGAATGAGAACAAATATGGGTGATGTAAAGATGATGAGCACAGAGGAGCTCTTGTGCTGCAAGAAACAAAGGTAGTAAAGATTCATTAGTAATGCCCTTCACATTTGCCAGATCTAAATGAGCAATACTATACACTGCATCAGGAGAATCACTAACTATATTTATCTCTTGGTGAGGAAAAGTTTGTAGGGCCAATATTAGGGTACCTAACTCTGTTGTGTAGTTTTAAAATGTTTCTGGATTTTGTGTTGCTTGTTTTGCATGGATCTTGCCACACTATAGGTAGTTTTTCAGTTTTTCCTGAACCATCTGTAAAGACAGTAGTGGCGTGAAGCAAGGGCTTACAGACAACAGTAGATACAAATTTAACAGGCACAGTTTGTAAAAAGTACAGGTGCTTACAGGTTGGTAAATGGAAGCTGATATTACCAATAAAGTCAGCCGTTGCTACTTGCCAATTAAGATTACAAGCTAAGAGAGTATGAAATTGTTTTTTGCTTAACGGTAGGAAAAGAGTAACAGGGTTGTATCTTGATAATTGGACACAACACCAGTGTTCCTTTATAATAAGAGAAGCTATTAAATCTGTGGTCTTTTGTATATATTTAGAGGGATTATGAGACAGGTGCACAGCACATAAAATACAGAAATGGCAAAAGATAAAGCCTACCTGTTAAACTAAGGCATGGAAGTCATGGAGATTTTAAGTGATTTTTTTTTTTTTACCACATTTTGGCCCTTGAAAGTCATTAAAATGTAACTTCAGGTTGCCAGGATAATAAGCCTGCACTGAGTTAGCTTACATGTGAAAACAAAATTTTTTTTTAAGTCTTTAAGTGCTGGCCATTTTCTTGCATTAGCCTTTAGCTGGAATGTTTCAGAAGTGAGCTTGAGAAAGCAAGGCTGTGGCTGGTTTCTTCCCATCTGCTCCGGGCTCCTCAGGCAGCCTCTCTTTCTAATAGCCTGCCACCTCTTGCTACTCTGGCCCTGAGAGAAAAGAAGGAAGACTACAAGAGGCAGTAAGAGGCTAGAGAATAATCAGGTGGTAAAGTGTGTGTGTAAGCATGGAGGCAGGAGGCAAGAGGGTAACAGGCTGGGAGAAGACTACTCTCCTCATCCTCTAGACCACCTACGCTTGGAGCCAACCCTGTTACATAAGGTACTGAAAATATACTGGGCTTTTTATTATTTTTACCACCCCCAAGCAGAGAGGCTCAGGGGAGGAGCAGACATGCAGCACAGGGTCTGCTTTGAAGTGTCCTAGCCAGAGTGCTTTAAACATTTTATTAAAAAGCAAAACGAGCATTCCTTACTACTGAGTCTACATTCTGAGGATGACAGCAGCTGTCAGAGCTCGTCCACCTGAGCCTAGTATTTAACATATGGCTACAGGAGAGCACCCCTTATTAGCGGGCTTCTCCCCCAGATCTCTGTACTCTAGGCTGCTCTACACTCCTCTGCCCACCTTAGGCTAGTAAGGCCGGATGCACATGGACTGTTTCTTAGCCCTTTCCCCAGGGGGCCAGGGAAGACCAGGAATTGTTTGTCAGCTGAGACCTGTGAAGGGTGGCAGGAGTAGGAAAAGCAGCGCAGCAAGCAGCAGGCCACTTTCTGGACACAGTTACTAAGGCAGGTGACCATGGTGAGGAGAATTCTCAGGACCAAGCTGGAGCTGCCCACAGCCACCTGGGGACTCAGTCTGTGCCTCTTGGCCTCCCTTTCATCACCATAAACCCAGAAAGCGGCAACTTGCCTAGATTGCTAGTGACTAAGTGGGCACTCCATGACTTCTTAGCACCTCTCCTGCCCCAGGCCTCAGTGTGCAGCAAGAAAGTCAGTGCTATCTGGGATCAAACCCAGGAGGCAGCCTGCAACTTTCCTTATACTCCAGGGAAACAGAAAACAGACAAGACCAGAAAGGCCGAGGCTGGAAGTAGGAAGTGAGAACTTGCATATTAGGAAGACAATTATAGTCAGCCACTCTCCTTCCCTCCTGGGTCACCCTTCCAGCGGGGAAGTTTGTCAAGGAGACGCAGACACCCAATCATATAGATGTTCCCTGACCAGGGGTCTTGTTTAAGAACCATCCCTTGGGCGGTCTCCAATCTCCATAAGGGGGATGATGAGAGGTGCTGTTGGCTGAACAAGGCCAACAGATGCAGGTCCCTTTAAGGGTAGAGAAAAGAGGGCAGTAGCTTTTCTATTTGAGGAGGAAAAGGCTCCAGTCAGTTCTTATCCTCACTAGAAACAATCTCTTATTCCCCATAGAAGACAATGAAGGGGGTAGAGAATGGTTTTTGTTTTTCCTTCTCCTTTAAATCTCCTGAATTCCCTTCAGGTGGAGAAGATGGGTGGTCTGACTCACCACAATCTAGCAGATAAAGAGGATACGATGCAGAGTGTACCAGTGCCCAGGTGGTCAAAATAGTAACATTAGTAAAATGACCTTGCTCATATCTTCTTTTCAGGCAGCGACCTACCTGCTCTCGTAACTCTAAATATAAGGTTTCTTGATCAGGAAACTGAGGGCATTCCTGCCAAATTAAGAGCATAAGCTTGTGTAGAGCTCCAGGCTCTATAGTACACTGGATAGCCTTAAGTAGGTCTTGCACTGTTTTAAAATATACTTTCTGCTGTTTGGTCATTTCTTGACCCATGATAACCTAGCCCCTGATATTTTGCACGTGCATCCTGTCCTCTTGATGGGAGTCAGGGCTGTTCCTTATTGGGATTGCCCAAAAATTGATGAGCTCTCCTCCTCCACGTGTAAATTCAAGGCAGTCATGTCGGGAACACCAGTTGCAGAGCTTATAGCTTGCAGTGAATGCCAAGAATGAAATACTCAGACACTTCCAGCTGAGCAGGGATGGGGGGGAAGCTCTTCTGAGAGAATCTGCCCAAGCATCTGTCCACCAAGTATTAATTGAAAGGGCGTGTATTAACTACAAACATCCACTAGATGGTCATTTGAGATGGGTTGCTGAGGCACCTATGACCTTGCACAACATTCAAGCTGCATTCTCAGGAGGCTGTTTTCAGCATTCCTTATCACACCACACACTCCACTCGCTGTCCTGTTCAGGGTCAAGGAGTTTCATTCCCATGAACAAATAACATACACACAGTACCTCAGTATTTTTCCATGACCGACCTCAAATGCCATGTACATAAGCTTTAATATATTGCTGTACACCACCTATAAAGATGGAATAATATTTGTTTCTGTTTGATGCCCTGGATATCATATGCGTTCTCAAAACAGATTGATTATGGCTTAATCTATAATGTGGCTTGCCTTAGATACCTTAAAATGATCTCTCTGAAAGAAAAATGTAAAAATATACGTAACCACTTTTTTCTTTATTGCTTTCTTTTATCATATTTCTAATTACTTTTGCTTCTCAAGTAATACTATTTTTCAAAGAAATGTTTATTCCTTTACAAAAAAAAATTACCCCTTTTTTTCCCCTTTCCTTGGTGAATATAGATTGTCAGATTCATAGTCTTTTGTTCTGAGGAGCTCAAGTTGTTCAACAAGGGTTCTCAAGTGTTCACTTGTAGAGACAGTGGGAAAATAATGAGGGTGGTGTCATGGAATGAAAACAAAATGATGAACGAGCACAATTTAAAAATAAAAGTGAGGTTAAAATTAGGATAATTTTTTAGTAATATACAAAATATGAAATGATATTACATATTCCAGTTGTTTTTATTCTAAAATTCATAACCTTTCCCCAATTATTCCACCAGTATTATCAAGAAGAGTCATACTATAAAGTCATATTTTTTATCAGAATTTAAATTTTTGGATATACCACATATTAAATGAATCTTTTTTGGAAGGTGATTTAATCTCTGTAAGCTTCATTTTTCTCATTTTAGAGTCAGTTTTGAGAATGACATTTGCTTTGCAGGTGTTGTGATGAATAAACAAAGCAATGTATGGAAAAGGTCTCCAGAAACATCTAACACTGCAAAAATATTCACCAGTGCCCACTTTCTCTATTTATCATCCAGTGAAACCCTTTTTCTCAAGACCCAAATGTTATGGGATTAATCAAGAATATCTGTGTTCTATTTTCTGTTCAAGTTCTTGTCTCAATGATTGTTATCCAGCTATAACTAGGATACTGGACATGACCCTTATCTTATGCTAATCTTGGGGCAAGATTCTGTACTTTTCTTCCTTGTCCCCAAATAAATTTGTTCCACAGGTATTAGTGTAAAAGAAAAAAAAACTTACGTATACTCAGTCATAAAAGGAAAGAAAAGTATACATCACAGACCATAAATTAAAGCAAAACAGAATCAACATTAGATATCTGTGTTCTATCATATTGCCCCCAGGGTTTCGTCTTTGGCAACATTTTCTGCCCCATGCAGCCTTTCTAAGTACCTTTCCCTTCTCTCAGAGCACCCTTTTGGTTAATCTCTTTTTTTTTCTTCTTCTTCTTCTTCTTATGGGAATTTTAGCCCTTAGTCCTAGTATTAGGAATCTTTGTAAGTGACAGAAATGTGTATCAAATGGTCTTAATCCAAAAAAGAAGAGGGTCCACATAACTAAAGTGCAGGGATGGATACGATTTCATGTGTTACATGGTGCTGATGTTCTAATTATGTAAAAGATGTGTCTCTCTGTGCCATTACTCTACATTCTTCTCATTTTCTTTTCTATTAATCAAGGCTCTTTATGGTAGTTAAATGGCTACCAACAGCCCCAGGCTCACATCTTTATGGGTTAAAATGATAAAAGCCAAACAAGAGTCCTAGAATTGAGTTACATACCTAATCACTAAACTCACCACTGACGCTAAGGAAATGATCTTGTGGCCACATGTGAAAGAGGCAGTTCTGTCCCACATATACCACAAAAGCTTAGATAAAGTATTCCTCAAAAGAAAACTGAGACATTCAGATATTGTTATTCAAAGTAGAGAAATGGATATTGGGTAGGCAAAATTCAATACATTTTAGTTTATCCATGACTTTTCATTATTCAAACTTAACCTTCTTCCCAAACACTTGATTACAAAGATTCTTCCACATAATAAAACAAAATCCCAATACATACAAGGAGAGGTTGTTTTATCTAGGGAGATAACTAAATTGACAACCCAGACTACAGCTTCATTTTCTCATTTGGGTAGTGAGACTATTCCCACACAAAACATATAGCCTTAAAATGAAGGCAGGTAGACCCTTCAAGACACATTAGAAAAATGGGGCATTACTACCAGGAAACTGGAAATGAATGCTTATGCTGAGCAGGCACAAACAATACATGTCTTGAACACTTAGCTTCTTCAGTGTGGACCTTCGTCCCAAATCTCCGTAAGATAATGGTCCGATGGTAACTAAAAATTTACCTTATGAAAATAGTACTTTTTGCTCTTATGTGACCACTTTCCCACATATCACCTAATATTATTCCACCCAGTCACTAAAACAATGAGAATAAACTCAAAAGTTGGATACCTTTTAGTGAAAATATAAAGCCTGATTTTTCACATTTCCAATTGTTGGTGATGGTTTTGATGCATCTGCTCACCTTCTATAACACTAGCCAATCAGTTTACATAGCCCTCTCTCTCTCTTTCCAGATGATAAATATTTGAGTAAATAAATATTAGAGATTTTAGAAGAATGCTGACAATAATAAAAGTGACAAAAACCAAAATGATAGCCTAGGTTCCTATGATGTGCAAAACAGCCCAGAGATGCTTTAGACTTTCAGGAGGAAAGAAATCTTAAAAACAAAAACAAAAGCCCATGCAGGATCCTAGTGTCATTTCAGGTTCTCATTGAAACCATTTAGACAGGCTGAATCCCTGTAGGCAGTATATTCAAAGTAATTAATTATAATATTTTAGTTAAATTTTAGTCTAGAATGGTACTAAAGAAATTTCTATTCATTGAAGATTATTAATTTTGAAAAAGTATATTTGAAAATAATCAGTAAAATATAGAAATTCCAAAAGCATGCCATATTGTCAACAGAAGATTTGAAAAGCCAACCTGAGGCAATAGTTATCCGGTATTAGGATCTTACTATGTGCCCAATATTGTGATGCTTTACATACAATAGTGTGTTTAATCCCCACAGATATCTGCAAAGTCTATATTCATTACTCACATTTCAAATATGAGAAAAATAAAGCCCATGGAGGCCAAATAAGGTCATCCAAAACATAAGTTTTCAATCAGTATTGAAATTCAGGTGCATCTAATGTCAAAACCCATGGAAATTATTTAAAATTCCTTTTAAAAATTGTTATTTGGAGGTCAGCAAATCTTCTAAAGTAAAAATAACATTATTACTGACCCAAGGCAGCTCGATATAGATAAAGAGCACAGACTGAGGTTTGAAGCATTGAAATTTTAATTGCAACTTGCTGGCTGTACAACTATAGGATATTTACTTAGCAATTCTATGGCATATTTTTCTTGATGAAAGATGGATAATACATATATCACATTATTTAGACTAACACAGTGTCTGATACATATACAAATTATGACTACTGATAAGTGTTAAGTAATCTCAAAATATTTGAGTTCATACGTGCATAAGTCTGTAACAATTTTCTAGTTACGCCCAAAGATAAGAGAAATTAGTTAAAAGATAGTCCAAGTCCATCAATATTTAAAATAGGCTCACTGGAACATAGGTAAATGTTTTTTAGTCATGCAATTAAAATCAATTATGGTTTTATTTGAGTACATTTGTAATTAGTCAGAGAAAGTTTAATCTATGGCCGGGCATAGTGGCTCACGCCTGTAATCCAAGCACTTTGGAGGCCAAGGCGGGCGGATCACCTGAGGTCGGGAGTCCAAGACCAGCTTGACCAACATGATGAAACCTGGTCTTAAAAAAAAAAGAAAAAGAAAAAGAAAGTTTAATCTATGAAATTTCAGTTCTTTAAAGAAATGGTACTTTTCTGTTCTTTTTTTTTCTTTTTTACTGTATTGCATTTTATTTTAATTGTAATTATATTCATAAGTTATAAAATGCATACATCATTAGACAAATATTTTAAAGCACTCTTTGTAAAGACAATTTTGAGGAAGGCTGGACAATTACAAGTCATTGCCATTAAGTCATATAACTGTACCAAACACTATTATGGATAGCATTTTGGTATAAATTTTGTTATTAAAGTAAAATTAACCAAAATTATCACAAAGAAAACTATATATTAATTATTCTAATCTTGAGATCTAAAATACTAAAATGAAATAGTCTCTTCAAAGAAAAAATATGCCCTTAAAATTAGAAAATATGAAATCATTCAATACTAAGTAAAACAAGGTAAAATCAGCTTTAGGAAATGGACCTTTAAATCAAAGATTGAACATGTCATCATATAATTAATAGTAATTAAATTTGTTAATATTCATTATCTATAACTTTGATCAAGTATGTTATTTCAAATAAATGCAGTTGCTTTATGCATAAAATATGGTTATAAATGTGAGATTCATGTATATAAACACTCGCTTTAATGTAAAAAAAGAATTGTGTCATTGTTCACCATAGTCCAGAGCAAATAGAAAAAAAAGTAAAGTGGTTCAAATAATAGAAATCTGAATGAAAATATCTCAGTGATATGAGGTCAAGAGTAGAGAAAAATATATTATAGAGAAACTATTATTTCAAAGTCCAGCTTTGCCACTAGTAAATTATGTGACTTTGGACAAATTATTCAGTCTCAGATGTTTACCTGTGTTGTGCATAATCAGTGTCACTTTTTGTTGAAATGTAACAGAGTCATAGAATATTAAAATTTAAAGGAAGTTTAGAGAGCACCAAGTATAGACTCTGTTCTTTTTTAAGAAAATAACTGATTTCAGTTAGTTCAGAAAGATGATGGTACTAAGCATAATTTACTTTCCTACTGCATTTTGTTGTATTAAAAGCATTTTTACATACATTATTTGCAAAATATGAAGAACGCAGGCTCTTAGTTTATAAATCAAGGCTTAGAGACATTGAAATAGTTGGTTGTGACCCACTGATAGGGTTAATAATCTGTCCATACTTCAAACTCTATGTAGACTTTGAGGATAGAAAAAGGAAAAAAAAAAGTACATTAAAATTGCAACATAAATGATTTAAGTTAAATGAAATTCTCCAAATACTGAGGTTTGTTCAATTAGAATAGAAAACAAGATGTTCTCATCAACAGGATAATTTTCACTGATCTAAGATTATATTGACCTCTTTCCAAATTACTGGACTTTTCCACATGTTTTAAAGTAATTTGTGAGCATATTATAACTTTCAAAACTTGAGAGAATGATACAATAAAAATAAACTGTAGAGAAACTTCACAATCTCTTCAAACTACATAATTACATGGGAGAATTATAAGCTGTAGAGGAAAGTATAATTAAGAGTGACATTCAGTACAGCCTGGTGGTCTGTGCAAGCATGGACTGCCACTTGTGTGTCCTTACACCTCCCTTAAGACTCGACTCATCAAAGACATCCAAGCTGGTGTAGTTTACCAACACAAATCTGAGTTAAAGCACCTGTATCCTCAAGAAAAAGTAGTTTTAATTTTACAGTAGAATGAAGCAATGATAAAGATAAATTCTACAAATCAGGTAAGAGAAGGAAGAGGAAGTTGTAGCATTCCTCTAAAGGGAATTTTTCAAACACTCAGGGTTTTCATGATTATAAAGTAAGACTTTTCTTAGGAACTGCCTACTCCCATGGTTGAAGAATAACTTGCAGTGCAGTTCGTCTTCAGTTATGCACTTGGAGACCATTTCATCAGCACTGTTATTTCTGCATCTTTAGCCCTTTAGTTGCCCTTCTAATGGGGTAGACCCTTACTCAACTGTGAATTGTCTGTTATGCCCTTACTGCTCCACTTCTAGGTTGGGCTGCCTAGAACTCTTCAGTGCTGAGAGGAACTAACTAAGCATTCTGATTACCTAATATGTGTAAGGAACCGTGCCAGATTCTGAATATAAATAACTAAGACACAGAACTATATTCAAAGAAATCAGGGGTTTGGAGGAAAAGACAAGTATGTCAAAAATTAGCTGTAATACAGTAGGGGAAATGCACCTATACTGAACTAGGTAGAGAGTAATAACTCAGAGAGGTGGCTGAGTACAGAACATTCAACTCAGCCTGAAGGAGAGAAGGACATTTTCACTGAGGAGGTGACAGTGAGCCCAGGTGTTGAAGGCAGAAGTTGTAGAGGCATATATGAAGGTTGAAGGAACAGCCATTCCAGGCTAAATAATGACTTGGACACAGGACTGCAGGCAAGAGGTAGGATTTTTTTTTTTTCTTTTCTTTTTTTGTGGCAGAAAGAGGGAGAAATCTGTATGAGAAAAGTTGGTATCACATTTGAATGGTTTCCTACAATCAACTAAGAAATATAGGAAGAGTCATTAATTAGGTCCATTAAGGGTCTGTCACCAGGGTCCCTCAAATATTCTAGTTATTTAGCAACTTTAGCTGGTTAGGAAAGTTGTAATGAAACAGTATTCAGTTTGGATATCTCTTAGGACAGAGCTTCTGTAAGTGCAGAATTTCCTTAAAAGGTGAGGGTGCTAGAAATTGGTATAATTTCTTATTATTCCATCCTTTCTTCTCATTTTGTTATTCTCACATATAGCTGCTTTGCTTCCCCCCAGCTTGCTTTTTTCCTCTTGTCCTTGAGATATTTTCAGAAAAAAAGCATGGTTACCTTTCATCACAGCATTTTGTTTCCTTTGGTGCTTTTCAAAGATAGTTTGATTAAGTAAAATTGCACATGCTGTCTTTGCACAGCAATCATCAACAAATCTTTTCTCAGTTGGAGTTTGCAACGCATCTTGATATACAGGTAATTACCATGGTCTGTACCAAGTAGTGATAGTTAAAAAAAAAAAAATGAAACAAGTTTAATCAATCAGCTGGGCTCAGTAAGGTAAAAACAAAAGTTTTGTGTTCCCAGTGTGCTCTAGACTCAGTGTGTGTACTCGTTCTTTTCCTGAAAGTGTCTCTAGGAAGTCCCACAGTCTCTGGCTATTTGCAGTTAATAAATAGCCTATATTTCTAGGCATTACAATTTTAATTTGAGCAAGTTTAATTTTAAACCCCTTTTAAATTATACCACTCCCCTCTCACCCCAAGTACATTCAAGGCGGAGAAACCTATAGTCAGCAAAGGGAGCATGATCAGCCTCTTAAAAGTTCCTTTTATCTCCTTCACCTGCTGGCTGTTTTGGTGACTACTCCAGATCAGGTATGGGGAATAGAGGATGACGAGGGTAGAGAAGACACAAGGAACCCATACATGTTTCATCTGATGGTACTGTCTCCTGGTTTTGTGCACCGCCTTTTTTACAAAATGTACAGTCACTGACTTATCATTCTCACATAGAATACAGATGGCTGTTCCCTGACTAAAACAAGGCCTCATCCTTCTGACCTCACTTCATATACTCTTAGCCACAACATTTGACTCTACATACCCAGCCTCTTTTACACTGAGGTTCTTACTGCTGGTAGGAAGTACTGTTAGGCATGACGCTGCTCAACAGGCATTTGTTGAGTCAAATTGAGAACAGACGCCTTTCATATGAAGCTTGCTGTTACAAACATATATTTAAAGACATGAAAAAAATGTCTATGCCCCTGCCTTTGGGCATTTACACTTACTGCTCTCTTTCTAAGTCTCCCTCTTGGAACCTCGTGGCTTTCACCCTCACCTTTTAAGTAAATTCCCCACTTACAGCAGCTCTTTCCTAAGACATACCCAAATTGAAATCCATGTTTCATTACAACTTTCCTAATTAGCTAAAGTTACAAAATAACTACACTTTTTGGCATGACAGACCCTTCCTGGACCTAATTGATGACTCTTCCTATACAGAAGATACAATACAGTGGACTCATTCTCTCCAATACAGAGTGTTAGTTTTTAATCCTTTGTAAACATAATTATCATGGCAGTTCTATAGTAATGCCACAAAAATGAGCACTCGATATATATTTGTTGGATAAGTAAATGAACAATATAAGCCAAATTTTTCTACTGTACATGAATTTTAAATGTTTTCATGACAGATTTGGAAAAGAAAGTAGCTATTTTACTTTTAAACTGTGGAAAGTGTTTAGAAATTTTGACAGATTTTGTGATGATATATCTGTTTTCTCATTGATACTGTTGTTATATAATAAACCAAAGTTATTCAATGTTAAAGCCTTCAAAATAATAGTATAAGAAATCTAATATTCTGTAAAACTGGTTGAAATGAAAAGGAAGAAATTTACACTAACATACTAAAAGAAAATTTTACTTTAAAATGTGCTTAGCAGATAAACTGTAACAGGGCAGGTCAAGTGGTTTTTGTTTTTTTTTTTTTTAGGCAGAGACTTGCCCAGCTGACATGTCGAGTTTTAATAAAAAGTTACATTGAGGGCCAGGTACGATGGCTTATGCCTGCATGCCTGTAATCCCAGCATTTTGGGGGGCCGAGATGGGAGGATCACGAGGTCAAGAGATCAAGACCAATCTGGGCCAATGTGGTGAAACCTCATCTCTACTAAAAATACAAAAATTAGCTGGATGTGGTGGTGTGTGCCTATAGTCCTAGCTACTTGGGAGGCTGAGGCAGGAGAATCACTTGAACTCAGAAGGCAAAGGTTGTAGTGAGCCGAGATTGTGTCACTGCATTCAGCTTGGTGACAGAGCAAGACTGTCTCAAAAAAAAAAAAAAAATACATTCAACAGGGTTGATTCAAAATTATACAGAGTTCCGTCTCTCTCTCTCATATGTGTGTGTATATGTGTATATTCACATGTATATGTTTTTATCTAAAATTCCCAAATATTTACTTGTAGCTGTGCTAGAAGAAAGTATTTTTGACAACACAGATTTATCATACCTTCCCAACGTAAAAAATATCTATTGGTTTTATGACATAAAAAGCCTTTTATGTGAGGTTACCAAAGATATATCAAATCTGATTTTCCATCTGATTTTCTTCCAAATGGCTTCTGCAAATCCCTTTTAAACACACATATTCGCTGAGGCAATTTTCCTGCTTTTCCTGTTTGATAGTTAGTGATAATTCCCCAGCACCTGCATGATAAAGTCCAAGGTCTGCATGCATTCACTGTACAAGATGACTCTCAATCTATCAATGACCTACTTCCCAAAGCTTCACCTCTTCTTTCTTGCCATGTGCCAGATTCGTCTAGCCCCAAAGGCTACAAGTTTTCTCTGAGCAGTTTTGGGCCCTTTCACATGTCTTTTTTTTGTGAAGTGGTCTCTGCCAATAAATGGATATGTATAGATAACTCGATGGATGGATGGATGGGCAGATAAATAGATGATCAGGAGAAACAATTTTTAATACGTTAGAACATATGAAGACTTGATACATTTCAGAAATAGGATTCAAACCCAAATTTATATGACTTCAAAGTTCAAGCTCTTTCCACTATACAAACCTGTCTCTTTAAATCTATTTAATATAAAAATATTATTTTATGATTTTCTTTCCAATCAGTTATCAATTTATCTTCTAATCATTTGGCTATTTTGTAATCACAAATGAAAAATAACCAGACCAGTCATTTGTAGGGAATAAGAATAATCACAATTAATTTAAGTCTTTAAGTGTTGAATCTTTTATACATTCATTCAGCCATTTCTCAAAATTTAATTGAGCATTCTCCTAGCAACAGAGATAGGGTTTTTCTCCTATCTCTGCTGGGAAACTAAGTAATGTAAGGATTAGATTTCAAATGAAGTCTCAGCTTCAGCCTGATCCTGCAGGAAGGTGGAGATTGTAAATTATACTTCAGAACCTCAGTAGAGACTTTTACTCTCCACTTGTGAGTTATTGGCTATAAACCATAGGATGAAGGGTTGTGAATTGCTAGATAACTCCAGCTCCCTGGATAAAGCAGGTCAGGATGCCCAAACAGAGTTTCCCAAAAATGAGTTGAAGGTGCAGATCATTAGAGAAAACTCACATTGAAACTGGGGAAAGACACATAGCAACGGTAAGAAGCAACCAAAAAGATCCAATGTTCGTTACAATTTCTTACAGTGAATCTGGTACTATGGCAAAGAGTTAGAGATTTAGAAAGAAATTAACACATTTCCTGTATAAATCTGTAAAAAAACAAAACAAAAACTTGACTCTAATGCCATATGATAAATACTGCATTAAAAATGTACAAAGTGTAAAGAGCTCACAGATAAAAGGATAATTATTAGAGCTTTATAAAATATTTTATTAACATAACAAGGGCCTAATTGCCAAATAGACTCATATGAATCCTAGATCTAAGAATAAAACTTTCTTAATATCTCAAAGATGCAAGTGATCACAAGGCACAAGCAAAAAAGGGGAAAAAATGTAGGACATTCCAAACTTTCCCAGGACACTCCAGCTGGATCAAGACACACTCTGACCCAGATTAATGTATGAGACCTCCTCTAAGTAATGCACGTAGCTAAATTACTGACACAAAAGGGGCAATTTCAGTCATGCAACACGCCCATCTTTCTATTCTTATAGTAATGTAGCTTACGTGACATTTTCCAGGGATCCATGCCCCATATCATAATTTCTAGTTTTATTTATCATAAGTAATCCTAGACAGACTGTTCATTCTGTTAAAATTCTATAGATAAAACTCTCTGATTAGCAAATACCATTAGTATAATTGCTAGGATTTCTGTCATTAGTGCTTATCTGGAGGTTTGACTGGGTCACCCTGCTGCTGTTTTCTTTGTGTGTCCCATGGTAAAAAGGGAGAATAAAAAAGTCCTGCTGTAATTTTTCTCCTCATTTACATTATAGTTGAAGTTTCCATTTTAATTGTATCTTAAATAGTTGTTTCAATAGATAGCTAGGTAGAGAGGTGATCACAGGGGGTTAGATGATAGGCTATTTATATTATAAAATTACCATACTCTCAAAAGTAATATATAAACTGCCAAAATTTCAATGAGAATCACAATAGGGATTGTCAGTGGAAGGTGGGGAAAACTTCATTTTTTAAAAAATATATTGACACTGGGAAAAAATACAGTAATGTTTCTGCATCAAGAGTGGCAAAAAATACTATATAAGAGAAAAATAATTAAAGGACTAGTCTTTCAAAATTTAATAACATACCATAAAACCACTGAACTAAAAAACACCATGATATTGGCATGAAAAGACAAAAATCAATCAATGGAATCCTATAGGGCATCTAGTAATAAATGGAAAGTTTTAATATATGATAAAGTGGCACTTTAACACCAGGGGACAATGATAGGTTATTTAATAAATTGTACTAGTATAATAATCTATGAATCAGGGAAAAAAATGAACTTGGACACTCATACTATGCAAGAAATAATAGATGGCTAAAATTAATATATATGTTCTTTTTAATAATTCTAATAATCCAAAAGATATTAGAAAATATAGCACAATTGGCATATACTTTTTAAAATTTTGATGTAACAAATGGTAACATATATAAAAGTGTGAGTTAAACAACAGTTCAGTATTTATACTTAAAATTTATGTAACAAAATGATAGCATATATTGTTAAAGGAGCACCATCAAACTAATTGGTCACCTTTTGAGAAAAACAAGTCATTATCTTGAAAAACTTGTAAATAACTGAAGAGACTCAAACATTTATCTTACTTTCCTATGTGAATTGAACTACTGAGGGGGAATATCTCATTAGTTTAGCTAACAAACAAAACATAATGACAGAATTAGACTATCACTCCTCTAAAATCTCCAGTGAATCTAGGCATTGAGAATCAATGGTTGCTAACTTAAAAAGAAGAGAAAGGAGTATTCTTCGGCTTCTTTTCATCAGCTTCCTGATGAAAGAATGAGGCTTCACTTATAATCTTGCCAAAAGGAACGAGCAGCTGAAGTCAGATTTCTGAATCCAGTTGGCAACTTGTGCAATATGCAGAAAACAAAATAACAATTTGAACTACACCTTAAGTAAGTAGTCAGCATAGATGGAACAGGTTTTCTGGAAAGTGAGTAGATCGGATGGCCTGGGTTCTTATGAATGGTCTATTCACCAAATATTTAAAGCAGAAATAGCAGTAATCTTACACAAACTATCTCATAAAATGGAATGGATAAACATTTTTTCAAATCATTTTATGAGGCCAAAAAACTGTTACCAAAACCTGACTGGGACATTAAGAAAAAAATTATGAGTTCTTCCATGAACATAGATGCAAAAAATTTTAGACAAAATACTAGGAAACAAAATCTAGCAGTATGTAAAAGAATACAGTCATGGGCTGGGCACGGTGGCTCATGCCTGTAATCTCAGCACTCTGGGAGGCTGAGGCAGTCAGATCAAGAGGTTAGGAGTCTGAGAGCAGCCTGACCAACATGGTGAAACCCTGTCTCTATTAAAAATACAAAAATTAGCCAGGTGTAGTGGCATGTGCCTGTAATCCCAGCTACTCAGTAGGCTGAGGCAGGAGAATCGCTTGAACCCAGGAGGTGGAGGTTGCAGTGAGCCAATATTGCACAACTGCACTCCAGCCTGGGCAACAGACAATACTCCATCTTAAAAAAAAATGAATACAGTCATAAGACACATAATGATATTTTTGGTCATCTCTGTTTCCAAGTTAGATAATGAAGAAACAGGGCTGCCTTTTAGTTGTCCCACATGGTTTCCAGGCACAATGGGTTTACACTCATTGTTCCTCCTTCATGAACCTATTGTTTGAGTTCTATTAGATTTCTGGTTCAACCCCTAACCCAGGGTCTCTTTGCTTTCCTTTAAGCTCTGAGCCAACCAATTCCAGTCCACAAACATTAGTCTGAAAAATAACAACTTCTGTCAGTTTAAATTGGGTATACAGTGAGTACATGTTTTATGGATTCATGCTGATTATTTCTTTTTCAAAACAGCTTCCCCCTTTCTCTCTACTTAATCATACCTGATATGATTTGGCTATGTCCCCACCCAAAGCTCATGTTGAATTATAGTTCCCATGATTCCTTCATATTGTGAGAAGGACCCAGTGGGAGAGATAACTGAATCATGGGGGCAGTTTCCCCCATACTGTTTTCATGGTAGTGAATAAGTCTCATGAAATCTGACAGTTTTATAAGAGGAAACACCTTTCATTTGGCTCTCATTCTCTTCTCTTGTCTACCACCATGTGAGACATGCCCTTCACCTTCCACCATGATTGTGAGGCCTCCCCAGTCATGTGGAACTGAGTCCATTAAACCTCTTTCTTTTTTAAATCGCCCAGTCTCAGGAATGTCTTTATCAGCAATGTGAAAATGAAAAAGCACCCCTCACCTTAAAACCCAGTTCTACATGAAGGCTTTCCAGAGAATCCCAGAAAAAAATGAACTTTTCATTTTGTGAACTCTTACAGCTTGTATTGCGTGTGGTAGACGTGGTAGAATTTTATTGCTTGCTATTATACATTGTTTTTTAGCCAGTTTATGCATTTTTATTGTTTATGCAAAATTGTAAACTTACTGATTGAATATTTATGGTTTATACCACTTGGACAACCCCCTTCCCTTACTCAGCCCCATGCTGGGCATTACTAAGGAGTCAGTGAATGCTGATTAAATTATGTATGAACAGCTAATTCCAGCACAGAACTTAGCCAAATAATAGAACAGAAGTTAGCCTCTCTGTATATCCTCTTTGGACTATTTTCTTCAGAGTTTCCTAATACCTATTGTTGTAAAAGAGGGGATATGACATTTAGGTTTCTTGTGGAATGAAATCTCTAATTTTCTAGGGTTTTATTAAATGAATGCCATATACCACAAGAGGTTATAAAGACTCTTATTTCACATTAAAAATATTTAATAGATACTAAAAGACTTAGAATTATGAACTCAAAGTGGCAAAGTTAAAGATTGCTCAGACTGGCTAGCTAAGATATCAAGGTTGCCAATAGAACTCAATGTGAAGTGTAAACAAGTGAAATGGGTGGGTGAGGTGGAGGTGGAAGGAGGAGAATTTTATTCGGGGTTTTGTGATCAAACACACTGCTTTATAACATCTGGGTCAATAAAAGTGTTGGACCAGATGAGTGGTTTTATTACTTTTTTTCCAATTGAAATTCCCTTTCAAATAAAACAACCACATCCAAAGATATAACAATCAAAAAAAGAAATGTTCTCATTAGAATAGAAATGAGACTTTACAGCCTTATCTGACCCACCTATTTTTCCTCTATACCTCCCGAGTATGCCTCTCAGGCCCCAGGGCTCTGGAAAGCACCACTTGAAACTACCCAACCAGATCAGCCCTAGGGTTTCTTTTGACTCTACCATTCAGATAATGTAAAGACAGGAAGCCCAATACTGCTCTCCAAAACAATTATTGCTATTTAAAGGGAGAGAGAGAGAAATAATGTCCTTACATTTGCACTTGATGAATATCATTTAAGAAAGGCAACAAATTAGAAGGACATGTATCTTAGTCAATTCTCACTTTGCTATAAAGACATATCTGAAACCGGGTAATTTACTTAAAAAATGGGGTTTAATTGGCTAATGGCTCATGAGTTGTACAGGTTTCTGCTTCTGGTGGGCCTCAGAAAACTTACAATCATGGCAGAAGGCAAAGGGGAAGCAAACACATCTTACATGGCCAGCAGGAGAGAAGGTGAGGAGGGAGGTACTACATACTTTCCAACAACAAAGTCTCATGACAACTCTATCACAAGACAGCACTATGGGGATGATGCTAAACCATTAAAAACTACCGCCATGATCCAATCACCTCCCACCAGGTCCCCACTCCAACACTAGGGATCACAATTCAAGGTAAGATTTGGGTGGGGACAGAGCCAAACCATATTAACACGTTTCAGTGTTTCCCCTACTGAGAGAAAACCAAGCTCTTTCTTCCTACTGAAAGTTCACACAGCAGCTTAATCCACTAGAAAGACAGTATCTCAGGCCCCAGGTATACAAACTAAGTCAGAATCTGCATTTTAATAAGATTTCTAAATGATTCATTTTATTTTAGTGTTTGAAATGCACTATGCATAAGCAATGGCTCTCAGCTCTGTTTGTTGATTAGAATCTCCTGGAGAATTTTACAAAATACTAATAGTAGGTGCCTGATATGGTTTGGATGTTTGTCTCTCCAAAATCTCATTTTAAATATTCCCAATGTTGGATGTGAAACCTGTAGGGAGATGATTTATGATTCATGAGGGCAGATCCCTCATGAATGATTTAGCACCATCCCATTGGTAATAAATGAGCTCTTACTCAGTTCACATAAGATCTGGTTTTGTAAAAAAGTCAGGGACATTCTCCTTCTCTCTCTCTCTCTCTTGCTCCTGCCTTCACCATGTGATGTGACTGCTTCCTCTTCACCTTCCACCATGGGTGGAAGCTTCCTGAGGCCTTACCAGAAGCCAGGCAGAGGCTGATGACATGCTTCCTGTATGACCTGCAGAAACATGAGCTAATTAAACCTCTTTTCTTTATAATTACCCAGTCTCAGGTATTTCTTTACAGAAATGCGATAATGGACTAACACACACCCCATCCCCAGAGAGTCTATTTAATTGATGTGTAGTGGGACATTGACGGGTTTATTTACAGTTTCCAGGTGATGTAAAAATGCCAGCAGTAAAAAGTAAAAACCATCATTCTAAATAAACAAGCAAAAAAAAAAAAAAAAAAAAAAAACTACTCAAGAAAACTAAGTCTCCCAGGCATAAACAGAAGGCATGTTTTAGTCTACCCCCAGGGGAAGAGCTATGCATTGTGATTAATGATTGTGACACTCTGGTAAAAAGCATACATATCACTTTTGAAAGATAGGACAAGCCTCAATGGGATGTGTACTGGCATTATGAAGCAAGTGCCTGAAATAGACACAATTCATCTGACAAACTGATGGCTCACAGAAATAACACATGAAAAATGAAGACATTGAATGTAATGAAAACAAGCTGGTTACAAAGGATTTTGATTATCAGATCACGGATCATGAAAACAAATGCATGTACTCTAGCCATGGGTAAAGTGCATCTCATGAAGGATGAACATTTTTTTAAAAAAGATATATAAGGATTAATTTGTCTGTGACTGATTCCCTTCAGGTTTCACACTCAAAAGAGGTGCTAGCCCACAAGAGAGTTTCATGGAAACCAACTACAGTAAAGTCCTTAAGACAATTAATTCAGGAAGGATATTGTAATGGTAGATCAAGCCACTGGTCCACTATGCTGCATACTTAAAAATGCAAGGCTCAAACCCTAGACTTCTGATCACATTGGAAGAGGGTCTGGTTTTGCAGCCAATGAGTATGAGGTGGCAGAGTTAGACTGCGCTCAGCTGGTAGAGGAGAATCTCTTGTTTTATTAATCATGTAGCTAAAGTTGCACATCACAAAGGAGAGGGCCCCTCTCATTTGGAGTCTGATATCTGGTGTGACTAGATCACTGTATGCTATTCCCGAATTCTGTAGGCAACAATGTACTTCCACACAACAAATACTGCCGTTCTCTCTGGAAGATTTCTTCAAAAGTATCATTCCACAGAGATGGATATGTGTCATCTCTCTACTATTTGCTCAACAAATATGTTTGGAAACTTGTCAAAATTATTAATAAATCTACAAAATGAAATTTGTAGAAAAATTTTGAAAATATTCAGACAAAACTTTATAATAAGCATTATGGAGAGCAACAAGTACAAGTATAAAAGGAAACGTCTGAGTGATTCTCAGTAGGAAACAAGTCAAGCACACAAAGCAGTAATTCGGATTTAGAGGTCAGTATGCCAATTCACAGAATATGGTTAATAAACAAACTTGAACTTGGAATGTTCATATCTGATGGCAAATAGGTCATTGGCAACACTGAGATGGATGGACAATATGATCATAGATCAGATGTAGGTTGTTCATAATATATAAAACTACTCATGTGTAACAAATCAACAGGAAGTCAAAATTTTTGTGGAGCAAAAAAGAATCTTGTTGCCTCTGTTTCTTCATTTATAACCAAAAGAATTTTAACTAGATAATTTTTAAGACATGATCTGAAATAACACAAAGGATTTGATTGTCAAACTAGACACCGTGACTCTGAGATATTCCTGTGTGTTAAGTTTTACTCATAATTTCAAGGATACAAGTAATCATGAAGCCCAGGGGAATCAAGAGAGGACTAGTACCTCCAGTGCAATTTTCAAGGCCTTTGATACACACTCAAATATGTTGTGGCCTAAGATTAGCATATGAGAGCTCTAAATGATGTGGGTGATTACATGATTTACATAGATGGAAATATTTGAGTCATGACACATCTACATTTTATACTCACAAGTTACATAGCCTATATTTTATTTTCCAGAGATTATGCCCCATAACTCTATAAATTTCAGGTTTGTTACCCATAAGCAATTATAAACAACAAAGCATATCTTGCTAAACCATTCTGAAGTTAAGGACTCTTCTAGCTGGCAAATGGATTAGTTTGACAGGATGTCTATCATTACTATGTACATAAGGATATTTGACAGGTTCACTTTCATTATTCCCTTGGAGTCTCTCCTGGTGTATTAGTTTCTAGGGGTGCCATAATAAAATACTACTAACTGAGTAGATTCAAGCTACAGACATTTATCATCTTACAGTTCTAGAGGCTAGAGATCTGAAATCAAGGTGTTGGCCCAGTTGTTTCCTCATGGATGTTTTGAGGGAGAATTTTTCCATGCCTCCATCCTGCTTTCTGGTGACTGCTGGAAATCTTGGCATTTCTTAGTTTGTGATAGCATCACTCCAACCTCCTTCCATATTCATATGGTGTTCTCCTCATTGTGTGTCTCTGTGTCTCTCCATGTAAGGAAACTGATAATTGGTTTTAGAGCCCACTCTAATTAAATACTACCTCACCTTAATTTACATCACTCACTGATTCATCCAAAATTTGGTAAATAATTATCTTTCTTGAGTTTTTTTTTCATTTCTTTTTTATTATTATACTTTAAGTTCTGGGGTACAGGTACAGGTCATGTAGGATTGTTACATAGATATACACATGCCATAGTGGCTTCCTGCATCCATCCCCCTGTCTCCTTATTAAGTATTTCTCCTAATGTTATCCCTACCCAATGCCCCCACCCCCTGCTATCCTTCCCCAGGTCCCTCCACCCCACAACAGGCACCAGTGTGTAATGTTTCCCTCCTGTGTCTATGTGTTCTCATTGTTCAACACCCACTTATGAATAAGAACATACAGTGTTTGGTTTTCTGTTCTTGTGTCAGTTTGCTGAAAATGATGGTTTCCATGTCCCTGCAAAGGACATAAATAAATTCATCTCTCTTTTTTTTTAATTGTACTTTAAGTATTGGGGTACATGTGCAGATCTTGCAGCACTGTTGCATAGGTACCCAGAACTCATCCTTTCTTATGACTGCATAGTATTCCAAGGTGCACAGTATTCCAATGTGCCACATTTTCTTTATCCAGTCTGTCATTAGTGGGCATTTGGGTTGGTTCCAAGTCTTTGCTATTGTAAACAGTGCCGCAGTGAACACACGTGTGCATGTGTCTTTATAATAGGATGATTTATAACCATTTGGGTATATACCTAGTAATGGGATTGCTGGATCAAATGATATTCCTAGTTTTAGATTCTTGAGGAATCACCACACTGTCTTCCACAAAGGTTGAACTAATTTAAACTCCCACCAACCATGTAAAAGTGTTCCTATTTCTCCACTTCCTCTCCAGCATCTGTTGTCTCCAGATTTTTTAATGATTGCCATTCTAACTGGCATGAGATAGTATCTCAATGTGGTTTTGATTTGCATTTCTCTAATGACCAGTGATGATGAGCATTTTTCCATATGTTTGTTGGCTGCATAAATGTCTTCTTTTGAAAAGTGTCTGTTCATATCCTTCACCCACTTTTTTATAGGGTTGTTTATTTTTTTCTTGTAAATCTGTTTTAGTTCTCTGTAGATTCTGGATATTACCCTTTGTCAGATGGGTAGATCGCAAAACTTTTTCCAAATCTGTTGGTTGCCAGTTCACTCTAATGATAGTTTCTTTTGCAGTGCAGAAGCTCTTAAGTTTAATTAGATCCCATTAGTCTATTTTGGCTTTTGTTACGATTGCCTTTGGTGTTGTAGTCATGAAGTTCTTGACTATGCCTATGTTCTGAATCATATTGCTTATGTTTCCTTCCAGGGTTTTTATGGTGTTAGGTCTTATATTTAAATCTTTAATCCTTCTGGAGTTAATTTTGGTATAAAGTGTAAGGAAGGGATCCAGTTTCAGTTTTCTGCACATGGCTAGCCAGTTTTCCCAACACCATTTATTAAATAGGGAATCCTTTCCCCATTGCTTGTTTTTGTCAGGTTTGTCAAAGATCAGATGGTTGTAGATGTGTGGCATTATTTCTGAGGACTCTGTTCCGTTCCATTGGTCTATATCTCTGTTTTGGTACAAGTACCATGCTGTTTTGATTACTGTAGCTTTGTAGTATAGTTTGAAGTCAGGTAGTGTGATGCCTCCAGCTTTGTTCTTTTTTCTTACGATTGTCTTGGCTATGTGGGCTCAAGAGCTCCTGAGGGAAGCACTAAACATAGAAAGGAACAACCAGTACCAGCCACTACAAAAACAGACCAAATGGTAAAGACCATCGACACAATGAAGAAACTGCATCAACTAATGGGCAAAACAATCAGCTAGTATCAAAATGGCAGGATCAAATTCACACATAACAATATTAACCTTAAATGTAAATAGGCTAAATGCCGCAATCAAAACACACGGACTGGCAAGTTGTATAAAGAGTCAAGATCCAGCCAGGCGCGGTGGCTCACACCTGTAATCCCAGCACTTTGAGAGGCCAAGGCAGGCGAATCACGAGGTCAAGAGATCGAGACCATCCTGGCCAATATGGTGAAACCCTGTCTCTACTAAAAATACAAAAAAATTAGCTGGGCATGGTGGTGCGTGCCTATAGTCCCAACTACTCGGGAGGCTGAGGCAGGAGAATTGCTTGAATCTGGGAGGTGGAGGTTGCAGTGAGCTGAGGTCGCACCACTGCACTCCAGCCTGACGCCTGGTGATGGAGTGAAACTGTGTCTAAAAAAAAAAAAAAAGAAAAAAAGTCAAGATCCATCAGTGTGCTGTATTCAGGAGACCCATCTCACATGCAAAGACACAGACACAAAATAAAGGGATAGAGGAAGTCATATCAAGCAAATGGAGAGCAAAAAAATGCAGGGGTTTTGAACCAAAAAAGATCAAAAGAAAAAAAGAAAGGCATTACATAATGGTAAAGGGATAAATGCAACAAGAGGAGCTAACTATCCTAAATACATATGCACCCAATACAGGAGCACCCAGATATATAAAGCAAGTTCTTAGAGACCTACAAAGAGACTTCGACTTCCACACAATGATAGTGGGAGACTTTAACACTCCACTGTCAATATTAGACAGATCAATGAAACAGAAAATTAACAAGGGTATCTGGGACTTGAACCCAGATCTGGACCAAGCAGACCTAATAGACATCTACAGAACTCTCCACCCCAACCGCAGAATATACATTCTTCTCAGCACCACATCACACTTACTCTAAAACTGACCACATAATTGGAAGTAAATCACTCCTCAGCAAATGCAAAAGAACGTAAGTCATAACAACTAGTCTTTCAGACCACAGTGCATTCAAATTAGAACTCAGGATTAAGAAACTCACTCAAAACTGCACAACTACATGGAAACTGAACAACTCCTGAATGACTACTTGATAAAGAATGAAATGAAGGCAGAAATAAAGATGTTCTTCATAACCAATCGGAAAGATGACACAATGTACCAGATTCGCTGGGACACATTTAAAGCAATGTCTGGAGGGAAATTTATAGCAATAAATGCCCACATGAGAAGTGAGGAAAGATCTAAAATCAACACCCTATTGTTGCAATTAAAAGAACTAGAGGAGCAAGATCAAACAAATTCAAAAGCTAGCAGAAGACAAGAAATAACTAAGATTTGTGTCTCTGTCTCCTTAAGAGGAGAAACCCTTCAAAAAATCAATGAATCCAGGACCTGTATTTTTGAGAAGATCAACAAAATAGATAGACCACTAGCCAGACTAATAAAAAAGAAGAGATAGAAGAATCGAATAGATGCAATAAAAAATGATAAAGAGGATATCAACACCAATTCCACAGATATGCAAACTACCATCGGAGGTTGCCACAAACACTTCTATGCACATAAACCAGTAAATCTAGAAGAAATGGATAAATTTTTGGACACTTACACCCTCATAAGACTAAACCACGAAGAAATTGAATCCCTGATTAGACCAATAATAAAGTCTAAAGTTGAGGCAACAATTAATAGCCTACCAACCAAAAATAGTCCAGTACCAGATAGGTTCACAGCCAAATTCTACCAGAGGTACAAAGAGGTGCTGGTACCATTCCTTCTGAAACTATTCCAAACAATACAAAAAGAAGGAATCCTCCCTGACTTATTTTATGAGACCAACATCCTCCTGAAACTTGGCAGAGACACAACTAAAAAGGAAAACTTCAGATCAATATCCATGATGAACACTGATGCAAAAATCTTCAATTTGGCAAACCAAATCCAACAGCACATCAAAAAGCTTATCTGTCACAATCAGGTTGTCATCTTTCTTGTTTTTATTAATCTCTCATAAATGTATGTATGTTGTTGTAAACCCCAAAAATTTGAGACATGTTTCAGTTAATTTAGAAAGTTTATTTTGCCAAGGTTGAGGACACACTCCTGTGACATAGCCTCAGAAAGTCCTGAGGACTTGTGCCCAAGGTTGTCAGGGAACAGCTTTGTTTTATACATTTTAGGGAGACATAAGACATCAATCAATATATGTAAGAAGTACATTGGTTAGGTCTGAAATTGTGGGACAACTTGAAGCAAAGGCAGGAAGACTGGAAATCGGGGCGGGGGCTTCCGGGTTACAGATAGGTGAGACACAAACTGTTGCATTATTTGAGTTTCTGATTAGCCTTTCCAAAGGAGACAATCAGATATGCATCTATCTCAGTGAGCAGAGGGATAAATTTAAATAGAATAGGAGGCAGGTTTGTCCTAAGCAGTTTAAAGCTTGAGTTTTCCTTAGTGATTTTGGGGGCCCAAGATGTTTTCCTTTCACATTATCAAGCCCCAAATTTTGGTTTATGTATCCAATGCACAGTAAGCCAAAGAGTGATACATCAGTGCTTAGGAGCAGAGAAAATTTATTCCCTTTGGTCAAAGTGAGAGGGCAAAAAAGTCAGTTTGTCAAATCTATCCTCCCTTTCAACATAACTGGGGGTTTATGTGAATTAAGTACCTATGCAGGAGGTAGGATCCTCCAATAATCAAAGCTATTTGTTTCCCTTGTCCTGATCAAACTATTAGATGCTATGGAGGAAGCCTGCATGACCTAGATTGCTGCTCTAAAAAAAAAAAAAAAAAAAAAAAAGTTAATTAATTTTGTAAGCAGCTGCAGGGGTTAGGATAGGAAGTTAATAAATTATCTGTGACTACCCTTTACCAAAATGACAACATGCAAGCAAGCATCCATAGAGGAAGAAAAGGAAAAAGAAAAACAAGTAAAATGTATTATGAGTCTTATAATAAAGGCTCAATTGCATGTATAGCTCACATTTATTTCAATGTTTAACATTAGAAGTGTTTTTGATCTTCATTTAGAAGTTCGGTGATGTTTTGTGACCAGAAATATGCTATAGGAACTTAACTTTTGTTTATATCAATTATCGTATGGTAAAATTGTCTTTTTGCTTAAAGTTGCAGTTTCCAAGAACATACCAACAACATTAAGTAAGGACTTACTGGATGTGTAACAAAAGGTCCTGTTAGGTCCTAGTACTACTACTTAAGTACTAGTCAATGTTTACGTTGAGAACATGTTTGCAGTGAGTTGCGTATGTGTGACTATATCAAACAATGAAATTTCTTTCAGTCTTGCAATCTCTTCAGTGAATTGCCTGTGGTGTACATTACATTTAAGCTTAATGCTTGTTTAATAATAAAACTGTTTTTTTCTCTCTTCAACATTTTAGAAGAGGTTTTCAATGCTGGCAAGAGATTTTGTCTTTAATTATATTTCCCCAACACCCAAAGACTTCTTCAGAAGATTGCTGAAAGAGGCACTGGAAAGTTAGAAAATACAGTCATGAGTTGCTACACCACCACTTCCCCCACTCCAGCAGCAGTGGGTTGGTGTGTAGAGCATCTCTGGGTGTGGGGGGAAAGAGAACAAGCAGTTGTAAGTGATTGAACTCAGTTCTGTCCTTTTAGAACATAAAGGAAAATCAGACCAAACTCACCTGATTCCTGCCCAAACAGAGAGCATTTAAACCAGCCCTAGTCAAAAGGGACTCTCCAATCCCAGTAATCCAAACATATGTGCCCAAAAACCTCACCACCAAGGGACAAAGTGCTCTAGGTCTCTAAGTAAATTTAAAATGCAGTCAAGACCATAAGGAATGCAACACTTAGGTGAATCCTAGGACGTTTTAGGCCCAGAGACAGTAGACTGAGAGGGCATGTGACCTACTGTGACACCAGTGTTGGAAATAAGCGCTTGGAGTCGCAAAGGAAATGAGCACTCAAACAAAAGATTTCACAACAAGGCAAATTTACTTCTGTGGAAGGATGCCAGTCACATTTCTGGTCACTGTGAGACCACACTGAACAAAGAGGGGAAGGGATTTTTATTCCTAATGCAGTTAGTCCCTGCTTCAGTGTCTTGTCCCCACTGGCTGGAGTTGAATTACACAATCTAAGCTGATCCCCATTGGCTATTTCAAATAGAGCAGGGCTGTGGGTTACAGCATCAGGAAGGGGAATTTCAGCAGGAGGGGCTGTTTTCAGAGTGAGTAACTAGTTTCAAAGGGTACTCTTTCCAAATAAATTTAAGGATTGGGACTGTGGGGAGAGATTGTTCACAGAGCAGGTAACTAGGAATGGGAAGGTACAAGGAAGCTGACCTCAAGAACAAAGAACAAGGAAGTTAAACGGGTTAAACTTTTGAAGAAGAACTTACTGTATCTGACAATTTCCACCTCTTGATTTTGTAATCCTTCCTTTTCAAACGTTTTCAACATGTCTTGACTCTGTTGTTCTGCTTGGTTTTTTTAAGAGTAGGAGCTTATCTGAACAAAGCAAGGGACAGTTGAGGCAGGTTTTGGTGAGAGCTGTTTCAATAAGCTTTTGTGTCAATCCTCAAACACAGGGTATAATATAGCATCCTACAAGAATAAGCATACTTATTACTATTGCAAGGGAGGTGAGGATTGAGGATGTAAGTTATTACCATTACTGAACCATTTCTCGATTAAATTCATGAAAGTGTTGTTTATTCCAGAATTTTTGGCTAGTTCATTGGATAGAGCAGTAAGGCCTTGTAATGCTCTTGTTATGGTTTTGTTGGGGGCAGTATTATTAGGGATGAAAATACAACACTGAGTTCCAATCATGACACAGACTCCACCTTTTTCTGCTAATATCATGTCTAATGCTATCCTATTGTCCCAGACCATTTACTGGTGGGTCCTAATTTTTCAACTATTCTGATACCAGCAGTCAAGAAAGGGATGGCATCACCTCTCCTGTAACTCCAGGCTTCACAGCTTGTGGCTCCAAAAGAGACCACTTTCTTCTGCCTAAAAAGAGGACAGGGAAGAATGGGGAAGACTTTGTCTTGCATCTTGAATACCAGCTCAGCCACAGCAAGATAGGGCACCTAGGTCACAGTCATGTTTATGTTGAAAACATAATTACATTAATACAGAATAGTTGAGAACAAGTTTTCTTCAGTCATAAAATTAATATGTACTATACATATTTATATAGATAAATAATAATTTTAGGGTGCATAGAGTCTAAACCAAGAAGATAATACTCACACTTTTCACAGGGACTATAAGTTGAAGGGAAAATGAATATATTTTAGAACATCAAAAAATGCAAGGGGAATAGTAAAACCAATTGGGGCACTGAAGTTGGTTAATATGAGAAAGAGAAAACCAACATGAAATGCAAAAATTTTCTGTTTCTCCCAAAGGGCCAAAATATGAACAAGGTATTTCTTTTAATTCTTCTGCTCCGCTGTACTCAGAATAAGGACATGATGGCCTATCCATATTAATCACATTCTTCTCTTCTCTTCTTACTAATATATCTTGAGTCAAATGTCCAGCCCTGGCCCATCAATCACCTCTAGGAATGTGGAATTTCATGGCATAGACTTGGATGTTGGTTACTATGCCTGCGGTAAGAGTTTAAATAAATATGAGTGTGATCTACATGGATGAATGAATTAGTTGAGCTAATGGGGGAAGATTTTACCTCAGAAACAAGGAAAATTTTTAAAGTAACTACAGCTCTCCAGACAGAAATAGGAAGAAGTTTCTGATTTGTAAAGGAGATTGGAAAAGATGGAATTTAGAGCCCTTTTATGAGTCTGTATTTCAATTTCATTCTTAAATAGAAAAAATATTAAACATGTAAATACAATAAAAGTCCATTTCCACAAGCTAGGAAATCTACTTTGTTTAGCCAAAATATCCATTTGAAATTGTACATAACTTTTATAATAAATATAGATATTTGTACATTTTATTAATAGAACCAAAGGTCAGAACACAGTAGTCAATAATGTTTAACTGAAAAAAAAAAATTAAATGTCAGAAAAAAATTATATTTTTAAATAATTTGAGTAACTATTCAGTACAGATAATAAAACATTTTCTCTTTCTGAAAAATACTATTATTGATTTTTAAAAGGATGCCTGCTGTAGCACTGTTGCATAACTCTAAGAAAAAGGTAGTAATTTGTGGATAAAACCACTTATTTAATTTATTTTGACTATGTTTTTAGAGAAATATTCTAATTCACAGCAAATTTTGCTACTTTGACTTTCATAAGCATTTTTAGCCATTCTTAAAATGCAAATAAATGGCGATTTTAGTCACTATTCCTGTACTCTTTCACTTATTCTAGAGAAAAGTGGCTAAACTATTTTAACCAGGTCTGAGAATAGCTGATTGCAGAAGCTCACTCAGAATTCTAACATTCCTTTCTCTATGTATTCATTATTTACTATGCTGAGTCTCTTTCACAAGCCTAAAATTCCAAAACTATGTACTCCTAAAATTGCGATTTACTGATTTAGGCCATCCTCTGCCCTGCTTTGGCTGAGCCTAGGTATATTAGTAAATTTTCACACTGCTGATAAAGACATATCTGGAACTGGAAACAAAAAGAGGTTTAATTGGACTTACAGTTCCACATGGCTGGGGAGGCCACAGAATCATAGTGGGAGGTGAAAGTCACTTCTTACATGGCAGCGGTAAGAGAAAAATGAGAAAGAAGCAAAAGCGGTAACCCCTGATAAATCCATCAGATCTTGTGAGACTTATTCACTATCACGAGAATAACATGAGAAAGACCAGCCCCCATGATTCAATTACCTCACCCTAGGTCCCTCCTACAATATGTGGGAATTCTAGGAGATAAAATTCAAGTTGAGATTTGGCTGGGGATGCAGCCAAACTATATCTTTCTACCCCTGGCCCCTCCAAATCACATGTCCTCACATTTCAAAACCAATCATGCCTTCCCAACAGTCCTCCAAAGTCTTAACTCATTTCAGCATTAACTCAAAAGTCCACAGTTCAAAGTCTCATCTGAGGCAATGCAAGTCTGTCTGCCTATGAGCCTGTAAAATCCAAAGCAAGCTAGTTACTTCCTAGATAGAATAGGGTACAGGTATTCAGTAAATACAGCAGTTTCAAGTGAGAGAAATTGGCCAAAACAAAGGGGTTACAGGGCCCATGCAAGTCCTAAATCCAACAGGGCAGTCAAATTTTAAAGTTCGGAAGTGATCTCCTTTGACTCCAGGTCTCTTATCCAAGTCACACTTATGCAAGAGGCAGGTTCTCATGGTCTTGAGCAGCTCCATCTCTGTGGCTTTTCTGGGTACAGCCTCCCTCCTGGCTGCTTTCATGGGCTGGCATTGAGCATCTGTGGCATTTCCAGGTACACTGTGCAAGCTGTAGGTGGATCTACCATTCTGGGATCTGAAGGACAGTAGCCTAATAGAAGCTAGCAAGTAAATTTTTGTCAAGCATTTTGGTCTATTGTCTTTCTCCTCGCTTGGCTAGAATGCCCATCTGCACTATCTAGTTTAACACATTTTCTCCTCTGCAGCAAGTTTTTATCTTTGAAATATTTTGATGTTGCTAGACAAGAAAGATATACATTTTAAATTCTACTTTGTATTATTGGTGAGACTGAACACTTATATTGTGTTTATTAGCCATTATTACTTATTAGCTCAATAATCAATTTATAAGAAATTTGTATGTTAAAAATAAGATTTATTTTACTAGTTTAATATAATCATTAAGTTTTACATAAAGAATTTCCAATTCTTGACTTTTTAATTTTACTCATCTCTTAACTGAATGATATATTGTTTATAATGTTAAAGATGTTTACATAAATGGTTATTTCAGAAAACCTTGGAAAATTCTACTTGCAAACTGACGGGGCTTCTGGGCATGTGCTATATTACTATTATTCATCTAAGAAGAGATGGAATTAATAACTTTGCAATATTAACTCAGAAGTAAGGGCACTACATGGCCTTGAGCAAATCCTTTAAAAAACATGTATAAATGTTGCAAGACAGTATTTGAAAGAGAAATGGAATAAAATGAGTTATTATTTCCAATATTCATATTTTGTCTTCCTGAGTCCAGGAAAATTGTGCATCATGCTACTGTTATGGGATCCTTGGGGTGTCACTTCACCAGCTGGCAAACTCTGTGGCCAGTGGTGGTTTTGCCTGAGTTTTGCTCTGGCCTGCTGGGCTTGTTCTGTCCACTTGGCCTGGCAGGCTGCATTCAACTCCAACTACTTGCCTGGATCCCACACCTGCCAAGGGCTAGCCAGACACAGAGCAGTGAGGGGTGTGTGAGCAAGCATGGCATCCAGCCACTGCACACAGCCAGGCATGCCAGCTGCAGTGGGGCTGGCAGCTCCAGGCACTGACATGGGCACTGGCTCCTTGTGAGGCTGAAGCTGGACCAGGCATACCATAAGCGATTTCCACAGCTGACACCAGAGAACATGGTGTGGCTCCCAGGAGCTTGGAAATGCCAGGAACTGCAGAGCCCTAAAGAGATTGTCACTGACCTGGTTGGGGGAGCTCCTAAGTCTGCACCGCCTGAAGGGCCACAGCTCTTCTCTCCTTTCTTGTCACCTGCAACATGGCAGGCAAGGGACATGTTTTATCCCTGTTTGTATTACAGCTCTTTTAGCCCCACCTTCAGCAGATCCTGAGTTCTTGTTCTGTGTCCAGGAAGAATAAGGTACACGGACAAGTAGAAGGTGAGCAAGACTAAGAGGAACTTTACTGAGCAATAGAATAGCTCATAGGAGACCCACAGTGGGCAGCTCCTCTTCATAGCCAGGGTGTCCTGATAAGGGTTCAGCTCTCAGCATGTTCACGCCCGCCGGGTTGCAACAGTGCCTGGGCTCAGCCTCAACTTTACTCCATGATAAGAATGGGTGCTGACAGCATGGAGAGGCCAGGCAGCAGCAGCAGACACCTCTGAGCCTGTGGGGTCAAAAGGGGGTCTTCCTGGGCTCCTGGGATTGCAGAGGTCCCTGGGTCTGTAGCTGCAACTTGGGCAGCTGCAGCTGTGTCCAGGAGGGCGGGGCTCCTGCTTGCTTCCAGCTCCCACAGCCTCCATGGAGTGTGGCATTGCTCTGGGCCCTGTTCTACCCTGGGACCCCTTTCTGCCTGCCTCTCCATGCCTGAACGTACTATTCCTGCTCCCCACTGGCAGGTGACCTGGCCTCACCCCATTGCAGCAGATCCCAGGGCAGCCAGCAAAGTGCAGGTGGTATGGTAGCCCTGGCCAACCCCAGACAAATGAACCCAAGGCTCCAGGCTAACCCTGCAAGTCCTGGCTGCACCTTTGGCTGAGTGCTTACAGGTCCCCAGTATGCAGTGGGAAGTGAGGTTGATGCCACAGTGGAGGCTCCAGTCCTAGGAGTGGGTTCTGCCTGGCTGTGTAAGGGTAGAGGTGGTGCAGTCATCTGCCTTGGGGGAATGGGACATAGGTGACCCACTGCTGCTACCATAGCCACTCCTGCTGCCACCAATTGTGCCTTTCTGCTACAGCCAGCATGATGGCAGCAACTGCTCCAACAGCCTGTCACTCCCTTCACTACTTTGTGACATTTCTACTTTCTACTAGAGAGTTGAGAGGGCCTGGCTCTCAGTACCCCCATTAAGAAAAAAAAATGTATAATTAGAAATAGTCATTGCCAGTCATTTGAGTTATAAGTGGGTGCTTCCCCATTGTAAGTGGAGCAATTGTCAGGCACTGTTCAGAAGGTTTGTCTTCAGCAAATTCCTTTTCCCAGTAAGAAGGCATCCCAACTGCATGGGCATTCAAACTAAACTGTCCGTGGGACTAGCTGAGCAGTGAGGGCACACAGGCATGGTTATCACCTAGTATTATTTATTTTATCTAAATTCTTTCTCCTTTGATAATCTTTAACTGGATCCACAGCTTGGGCTCCAGGCTAAGGTTTTTGGCTTCCCTTGCTTGAAGAATTGAGCAGAGAGCCTTACCCCTGTGGTTAAGTGTTCCAGATCCAAACAAGAGTTCACAGACTGAGAGAGGGAGCAGCAAAGCAGTTTATTGAGCAAGTGAAGATACAGCTTCCACAGCATGGAAGGGGACCTAAGCGGATTGCCGTTGTTGGTCAGGGCTGCCTAGGCTTATATCCCCAAGTAATTCTGAGTTGCTGAGTGTTTGTCCACTAGTCCTGTGTGGGGAGAGGCTTTGTGACCATGAGTCGCCTAATCTCTCTTCTGAGTTGCTGCTTGCCCCTTGTCCTGTGTGGGGAGGGGGCTTGTGACCATGAGTCACCTGATCTCTCCTTCTGGTGGTTGTTTTCTAGTTTCTGTTGAATTTGCAAACAGTATGAGAATGTGGTTGAACAGCTGATACTTTGAACACAGACTCCTGGTATGGTTGAAGCACCCGTGTTGACTTTTTCCCATGCTAGGATTTCCAAAAGGTTCCCCATTGACCCAAAGGGTTTTATTCCCTCAATCTCTCTCTCTTGGTATTTTGAAAGTGTTTTCAATCCCTTTAAAAAATCAAGTGATAAGTGAGTGAGTACCTGCAAAATAGATAATTACTCCTGATTGAGGCAAATTTTCAAACAGCTAGAATGTATATATCTATTTTCTTCACTCATGAATGAACACAACTGAAAATAAAATTGTGACATCATACATTTTCTTTCAGCATTATATTTTCTGCTATTTAGCACTATAGAGGGGCATTCAAAGTGAGAATGACTTCTGCCACATAGCTACCTATGATTTTTTTAAAAATCATTTTTCTTTTTTAAGTTGAATTGTGGGTGAGATTTTTTCTTTTAATTTAGAGGACAGTGCTTTCATCAATTTTAATAAGAATTTGAATGATTTTTTTCAGTCTTCAGACTCAAGGTTGTTGTTTACATGTTTGTTTTAGTCAAAAAATCTTTCTCATGTCATAGTGCCATCATTTCGGCTTCAGCTTTTTTTCTCACATCTTCTTTGGGAGTATTTCCTTCCAAGATTTCATCTTTGTTTTATGTTATAATTTTTTTTCTATCACTTATATAATTTTCTGCCTCTTTGCATTTATTATTGATCATTTTCTGATATGACTATTTTAACATAAGACAAATTAGATGTTAAGGCAAATAGAATTACTAGTAATAAAATGAGTAATCAAATGATGATGAAAGTTATATTTCACAGGGAAAGTTGTTAAATTCAATTCTGATTTTATATCCGTGTGAGTGTGTGTGTGTGTGTGTGTGTGAGAGAGAGAGAGAGAGAGAGAGAGAGAGTGCTTATACATGTTGGCAAAATATAGCCCCAAAATGTACAAAGCCTAAGTTGAAAGGTATGCAGATGGCCACACAATAATCTTCAGAGCGCCTGAATGTGTTACCTTTATGGAAGAAGAAACTTTGCAGATGTGATTAATATCAGGGACCTCACAATGGCAAAATTATCTTGGATTAATATAGGTGTGGCCAATGTATTCATGAGTCTTTAAAAGTAGAAGATTTTTTGAGCTGTTGTCAGAGAATGATGACAACATGAAAAACATTTGATACCCCATGCTGGCTCTGAAATACAAGGAGCTACACGTAAGAACTAGGGAGAGGCCTGCAAAAGTTGGAAAAAAAAAAAGAAAATGGATTCTCCTTTTGAGCCTCCAAAAAAGAATGCAGCCATGCTGGCACCTTGATTTTAGCCCTGTGGTACCCATGTTGGACTTCTGACCTACAGAACTGTAATATAATAAATGTGGGTTGTTTTAAGTCATAAATTTATACTCATATCTCTCATTCTAATACAAAACCATTGGGTTCATGCTAGCACTCTCCCTTGTTCATTAAAATTTTTTATCTGACAGCAAGAAATATGGTTCTCATCTTCTTTATATTTATTTGTTCAAACATAGTAAATATATAAAATAATTTCAGAATTTGTAATCCATACTACTGTGAGAAACACATTTTTAAAATCAAACTGTTTTTAAACAGCCTTTCCTGGTTTTAGCCCGATAGTATATAATAAAAATATTGTTTTACAAAATTACTTAAGTCAACTGCTTTCCCAAGACAAGGGAGGTTCTCATCTTCATAGCAGCCACTTCCAGCCTAGCATTTCTGCCTCTTGGCTTGAATTACTGATGACCAAACTCTGTAAGGGAAAAATAGGCTCAGACTATTGGCCTCACTTTCTGCATTTCTTGGGTATTTATACCTTTTTATTGTTGTTATTGTTGTTGCCTTGTCAGCTTTGAACTGATTTTTCGCTCGTAGGTCCATTAGATTGCGGAAAGCTCTCAAAGTTCGGTTTCTTCAGCTTTTAATACCCACTTTCTGCTTGTTTGGTAAGCATCTCTATCCACGAAATTTGTGAATCAACAACTACTTGAAAAGAAAAGAGCTTCTGTATAGAATGTCAAAATCATCTCAGGAGTTTTATTTTCCCTGGAATCTTGATTCTTTAAGTCTTGGCTGTCTTAGCTACTCTCCAAAGCTTTCAAACAGATGGGTTGTTTGATTGTGTGCTTATTTTTCCACCTTTTCACTTGTTCTTAGTAGAAGAACAAGTTACAAGCTATCTTTTAACAGGTAGAAGGGAAATTCCAGAAAGCCTGTCACAATTTCCCTAGATGATAGTTTTAGTGTTTAGTTTGTGTTTCTTAGTTAATCCAAAATTAGAAGCCTGCCACTGTAACTTCTCCTGTCCTCATTATTTATAATGGATTGGCTTTGAATTTAAATGGCATAGTATTTATCATTAAGTACATTTACTATTTGATGAGAATATATGAGTCCTTGCAATCAGGTTACCATAAGTGTCTATAGAGTTGGAGTCAAGTTTTCTTTTTTCTTACTCAAAGAATTGAACACATTTTTTTTTTTAGTCAAAGTACTTTTATAATTAATTAAGCTAAAATATGTGACATTTATTTTGAATAATCCCAGAATTATTTGCATGAAGTCATTTACTCTAGGGTATATCTTCAATTAGGGATATATTCACAAAAAGTATTTTACAGACTTTGGGGGAAAATAGAGTGAATTAATGTGAAAATTGCTCACAAATCAAATAAAATCATAAATGGATTAGCTTTTATCTTTCCAAATGCACCATTAACTAAAGCAATTATTTATTTAATTCAATTATGTTTCAAAATAATGTTGACTATTTTTCTATACAGACAAATATAATGAGTATTCTGAAAATGATAGGGTGTGGCTCACATAAATGTATCTTCCTCTGTGCAACCCCCAATTTCCCAGATTATCCAGGTGGGTTAGCTATGACCCAGGAAGGCATCAGCAGTGAGTTTAAAAGTGATCATTGGTTATTTAGTTAATGTGAAATAATCTTGGAAAAGCTCTTCTCTCACTGATCCCCATTACTTTGGCAAAATATATAACTCATTCCTTCTATCAATGCTCATGTAGTTGTCCTGCCAATTAATTCCATTCATATTCAAAGTAGTCTCAGTCATGTTCGTTTCAATCGATTTTATCTGCATGGCACACTGGCACAGAGTGGTCACATTGTACAGCAGGTGAAGCTGGCTATGAGCTGTCCCACAGTCTTTCAGTCACTGCACTGATGGAAGCATGTGCTTACTTACTTATTACTTATTCAACAAATATTCATGCAGTGTTGGGAGCACATTAAGGAAATAAAAGTGAATGAGACATATTATTTTGGAGAACAGATATCTTTATAAATAGATTTTTCAAGTATAAAAATAATTACCATTTGTGTGGTGCTTCATAGATTATACCACATTCTCACATGGTATGCCTCAGTTAAGTCCATGATATAGGTATCATATTTGAAACACCCATCTTCAATGTATGAAATGACTACATGTAAGTTTGGGTAATGGTGGTTACTCCTAGGCAGCAAATCAAAGAAAAGATAATTCACTTTGTATGAGGTGAAATGCCCTTTCCTAATGTCCAATAGAACTATCAACAGATATCAATAATATATACCAAAGAACACAGTAGAAAAAAACGAAGCGGTTTATATCTTTTCCTTTCATTTGCCATTCCCTGTCCTTTTTGTTTTTGATACATTCATACTTTTGATAAAGTCTTTTTTTCATCTTAGAATCCTTAGGCAGATCTTTTATCTTGTGTTCTCTTATGTGAAGCTTATAAACTGACCCACCACTGTACACTATTTGGAAGAAGACAAAACCTATATTAAAGTCTTTAGGTTTCTTATTTTAACCTTCATTCTACCTATATTTCAGAATCCACTGCTTGATTTTTTTTAACATAGTTAAATTCTTAACTATCAGTGGCTGAAGTAGAGTAGATGCTTAATAAGTGTTCATCAAATGGATGAATTATCAATCACTAAGTTAATATATTAGACACCCATTTAGTAAGTGCTTGCTATGTGTCAGGCATAGTACTAATGCTTCTCATGGATGGCCTCAGTTAATCCTCAGATCAACCCTAAGACATAGATATTTTACTAACATCATCCCCATTTTACAAATGAGAAAACTGAGGTACAGCACTACAACAACTTAACAACAAGTACATAGCTGGTTATGGAAATGAGATCAGACCTATGTCTTTACCATGCTATGAGCTGCTTTTAACATCTGACCAATTATATGCATCTTTATATTTATTAAAAATGTCTGAATTTGATTAATTATTAAGGTCCATTTTTTTCCAAATATATTGCATTTCTCAATTTTATTCCCAAACAATAAAGCTAAATCTTAGTGTTTCAAAATAATATCTGTAAATGTCAATCAACTTTAGTGTTGATTGTGAAAATCACATCAAGGATTTTTATACAACTAATAACAAATCGTGACAAATTTAGCTCCAGACACAGACATTGCTATCATCAAAATAAGAGCTAGCTTGAGAACATAAATGACTAACATTTTGAGTTTGTTCTTTCAATATTAAAATATAGAAAACTCATAGTGAAAAAAAAATTCCATTTAAATGTTATCCTTTGGATTACTTACTAAATAAAAATTTAAGAGAATATAAAGTCTTTTTCCTTTTTTTTGAGACAGTCTTGCTCGGTCGCCAGGCTGGAGTGCAGTGGCACAATCTCGGCTCACTGTAACCTCCATCTCCTGGATTCAAGCAATTCTTCTGCCTCAGCCTCCCGAGTAGCTGGGACCACAGGTGCGTGGCACCACGCCCAGCTATTTTTTTTTTTTTTTTTTTTTTTTGTATTTTTAGTAGAGACAGGGTTTCATCATGTTAGCCAGGACGGTCTTGATCTCTTGACCTCATAATCCGCCTGACTCAGCCTCCCAAAGTGCTGGGATTACAGGCGTGAGCCACCGTGCCCGGCTAAAATAATCTTTTAAAATAGACTTTATATCAGGAATGTCTACCAGTATTAAACAATTCAACCAAAAAAAATACCTTGGGTCATTTCACCTCTTGGAATATTATTCTGCAAAACCTGCTGGCATCCGTTTTTTTGGTTTTTAGCATATACAACATAAAATAATCTGCAATTTCAAAACACTTTTATCAAAGTGTTAAGATAAAAATATATAAAAATTACATTTTAATGGTCACTATTGTATGTGACTTATGATATATATATGTGTTTATACATGTATATAAACACATACATATAATGCTTATACATGTATATACGTGTTTTTCTTGATTTTTGTGAAGCCAATGAAAAGCATGGGCTAAATTAAGTTTTTATGTAATGTTGTAAATTTTTGGTTAAATAGAAATATATAAATATAAATCATTTCATGTTTTTATTTTGTTTCTAAGGGAATATTCATTTTAAATAAAATCCATTCTGTATTTTAAATATTTTTTTTAAAAAAAGTTTTTGGTAATAAAAGCTCATTTTGTTTCAGAGAATGGAGATTGATTCAAGTTTCCTGGAGAAAGGGAGCTTATGTTAAGGCTGCACACACCCTTCATAAGGGAGATGGGCATCAAAGGAAAAGAGGAATATTGGTAATTCACTATCCAATTGCTTTCCTTTCCCCCAGCAGCAAGAAGAATTCAAGGAACTGTAATATTTCTTCATTAACATGATGCTGAATACCAACAGGATACTGATCTTCAATTAAAGTCATTAGGAGTATCCTCAGTTTTAAATCTCAGAAAATTCTCATCCTTTGAAATATTAATGTATTTTAACCAAACTCTCAAATACAGCTTAGGCAATATTGCTCCAGAGATGTGAACTACTGTGAATGGCTTTAATTGAAGATATGTGGGGATACTTTTAATGTATGACATTCAGAGTAATTAAGGCAGAACAGTATTGAATGAAGGGAAAGAGGGTGTTTAGGGAAAGATGCTCATACACATCAATAAGCTTCTACAGCTGTCTTTGTTACACATCTGTGCATAAGATTAAGTAGTTTACCTTGCTCATAGTAATTCCATGCCAGAGTTTAGGAAAATTTCGCAGGACATTTTTACCTTCCTTAGGCAATCCTCACCCATATTGCAACACTCTCCTTGATGATAGAGAAGAATATAATTCCAAGGCCATAGACCATTTTGTCTGACACAGTTTTATCTCTCTTATGAAAATAAATAAAGAAAAAGTATTTTGCCATTAATTTTAGCAACTTTTAACTGCATGTTATCTGAAAATGTATCAATACAATAGAAATAAGAACATGAGCTTTGATATTGACTTACCTTTCAGATTCCTCACACACTACTCAGTTGCTAAGAAGAGCCAGTCTTAGGTGCACCTCCATGAACAAAAGCGGAGGCAATATGAAGCCATGTCTGTACCTTTGTGGATGCTTTATTTTGTGTCTACTTTTTGCACCACCTGTATGTTAATTTCTTTTGCCATGGTAACGAATTACCACAAATTTGGTGCCATTGGAAAATAGAAATTTATTCTCTTACAGTTCTGGAGTCTAAACGTCCAAAATCAGGGTGTGGTTGGGCTGTGCACCCTGCAGAGGCTGCAAAGAGAATCTAGTCATCTAGTCATTGCCTCTTCCAGCTGCTCTTTACCAATAATATTCTGTGACTTGTAGCCACACCATTTCAGTCTCCAAGAACATCTTTGAATTTCTCTCTGCTGTTTTCACACTGCCTCCTCTTCACTGCATATAGCCAAATCTTACTCTGCATCCCTTTATGAAGTTACATGTGGTTTCATTGGAGCCAACCAAATAATTCAAGATAACCTCCCCATCTCAAAATTTTTAATTTAGTCTATGGCCATACCACCCTGAACATGCCCGATCTCATCAAAATTCTTAATTTAATCACATCTACAAAGATCTTTTTCGTGCCATGTAAGATAGTATTCACAGGTTCCAGGGTTTAAGACATGGGAACATTTTGAGAAGCCATTTTACAGCCAACCACAACTTGTTTGTTGGTTAACAAGTAAAACCAAGTACATATAACCTCAACTGAGTCTAAATTATTTCTGTCAAAGTTCCTCAAGCCCAGACCCACCTTTATTACCTAGTCCAGCTCAGAGACACACAAAGTGTGTCTCAAACACTGGAAATGACTCAAACACTCTGCCTTGTGAGAAAAATATAATCTTCACTTACCTTATTTAACATTCTTTTCATCAGTCTATAATAAAACTTTGACTCTACAATTCATCTTCATTTGATTGTCACGTTTTTGAAATCAGAATATATCTTTTAATCAATGGGTATGTTTTCTGTGGTAGTTTTACTACCCTACTACATTGATTATGCATAGCATTTAAAAAACATAAAAAGGAAGAATGTTAACATATATCTAAACTCTCATAAAAGGGAGGAATGTTAATATATATCTTCCAAGATAATTCTGATGACTTGTGAATCAATGACTACATGCCTAAATAGATATGGAAATACTGTATCTGTTAGAGAACAGTTTTTCAGTCAGAGGGATGGCACTCCCTATTGTGTGTCAAGAATAGTTGCATAGTTATCCTATGGCTTAATGAAGTATCCCTCAAGATGGTTTAACTACTTTGTTTTGAATCCAGGCACCTCAAACAACTTTCTGATTATCAATGATGTTTCTCAATACAGCACTTATAATTTAGATTCAGGATGTAAATTGTATGGTTACATTAAAAATATTGGGGACTGCTTAAAACTGTTTCTATTCCACACTAATAACCTGTAAGCAAGTCTCATGACTTTGAACGTGGAATACTGAGGGTTTTGGAAATATGCATACATTTCTCTCTCTCTCTTTCTCTCTCTCTCTCTGTGTGTGTGTGTGTCTGTGTGTGTTTGTTTCTACTTCTAACAGAGAATAACTCTGTGTGCTAATGGCTGTAATCAAATAAACAATGCCTTAGAAGAAACTCAGGCCACCCATTACACTTCTAAGTGCTGAGTATAAATTAGTGCTGCAGATTCACACTGCTGCATACAACTGACTAAGGCATTTCCATGGCTGCCAAAATATACAAACTTGACAATTCTCCACTGATACATGTTGTTGACTTCCTGCACTCATTAAATTTAGACCTGAGATACTTAATATGTAAAAGTCTATCCACATTTCCCAAGCCATACACACGATGAATGAACTGTTAGATCAGGTTTTTGATTAAATTAGGTTTCTGTACCTGCGTAACTGAGAGGTTAACCCTTAATCCCAGTGACATCTCCAAGATACAGCTACAATCATTGAGAACTCATCTGAAAAGCCAGCTGAGCTTTCTCTTTATAGCATATCTTTCCAACTATAACAATTTCATGAAGTAATTGAATATTTACAGGGAATGGGCACAATATCATTTTTTGTTTTGGTTTTTGTTTTACAAATCAGCTTATAGAAAAGTAAGATACTTGTCTTTATCAGATTTTTATAAAGAAGGAACTTGTCTGTTCTGTTCACTGCTATAGTCTTTGGAGCCTAGCATATCTCTTGTCAGGCACTTAATAAACACTGGATTAATAAATCACAAAATCAATACACTAGACCTTCCAGCTGAAAATAATAGACATAGATAATGCTTATGCTGGTATAGTTTGTATCTTATTCTTATAATTTAATATTATATAATTTATATGCTGAAAATGAAACAAATTTTGGAAATCGTGAATAATTTATTTTTAAGATGCATGTTTAAACAATCTAAAGACTTATTTGTTGCAAATATTTTGTTCTAAAACATTTTTCAAATAATTCTGAATAATTGACATAATAGCAGTATGTGGATGAATGTATACAAAAGATCTTATAAGAGAATTGATGTAAGTGCTGATATATTGATAATTTATCAAAGATACAGCCTTTCTTCTAATGAATATATAGTATTTTAAATGATGATTTACAGTAATATTTTCAAGTAGGTACAAAGATAATATTTCACTTCCTTATAATAATTTAACTACAGTGGTCAAAAGTCTAACTGCAGCCAGGATATAACACACTTTTCACATGTTCTCTGCTCTTCCATCACCTTGAATCCCACCCATGCACTGAGAAGTTCCACATAAAAATCTGTCTTGCATTTGGAGACTGGAAATTGGAACCTGGTTCAGGGAAAGGGTATTTATAAAAAGAAATTAGGTCATAAAAGTTAAAAGTTAAATATAATCCTGATCTTTTATGAAGATTTAAAAATCAAAACCTGGAAATACACATTCAGTTACTGTCCAAAAATTGGACAAGTTATTGTTAAATGACCCAATAGCACACCTTTCTTTCTCACTAATGCAAATCTTGAAGTTAGATTATCACAAATTTAAAGAGGGCTATTAATTTATATAAAATCATCAGTATTTGTTGGTTTTCTTGACAACTCAATAAGAACTTCCTTTTTTGTTGTTGTTGAGATGGAGTCTCACTCTGTTACCCAGGCTGAAGTGCAGTAGCATGATCTCAGCTCATTGCAAACTCCCCTCCCAGGTTCAAGCAATTCTCCTTGTCTCAGCCTCCTGAGTAGCTTGCAATACAGCTGCGCACCACCACACCTGGCTAATTTTTGTAGTTTTAATAGAAACGGGGTTTCATCATATTGGTCAGGCTGGTCTCTGTCGGGGTCACCACCTGTGGAGGTCTGTCTTGCAGACCCTGACTCAACAACGGATGAATAAAATACACTGACATACACTCTATGTTTTTGCCACCGCCCTGACCAAACTCCCATAGGTCTCGAACTCCTGATCTAAGTTGATTCACCTGCCTCGGCCTCCCAAAGTGCTCGGATTACATGTGTGAGCCACCACACCCAGCCCAAAAGAACTTTCTAATTTGCTGCATGGTGTGTATTCGGAAGATGAGAGGATGTCAGCCATAGAGAAGAGAGTTTAAGGTCTTGAAGAAGAATGAAGCAGAGAAATGTAAGTCTTATGTCTTGAATAAGTGGGAGGTACTGAGCAGTTGCTCTCAACTCACACTACCACTTGGTATGGGGACAAGTTGATTGAAATAAACGCAGCAGACTGAACTGAACATTTGTTAATCATTGCAAGTTAATTTGATCTATCAAAATAGCCTCCAAATGGAATCATAATATGTTACAGTGGAAAAAAAAAGAGACTTTTATAATCAGTAGAAGAGAGTTCATGATTTGATACAGGTAGCTGTAATTTATGTGGCTCAAAACACTCTTTTTTGAGCTTTGGCTTAATAATAACAATTTTGGAAAGAGAAAGAGGAAGAAACACAGCAAGATCTATTGTGTACTGCTGATGTGGAGTGCTCATGTGTGAAGCATAGTGCCAAGTACTCTACACATTTCATTTACTCTTTATTTTTACTCTTTCAAATAGGACTGTTATGCCTGATGAAAAATAAGGAATGTGAAACTCGTCAGCACTAAATTAGTATTTGTCTAAAGTTACAATATTTACATATGGCATAATCAAGATTTGAACCCAGGCATGTCTGCTTAAAGGTGATGCTCTTAATTGTAATCTAAACATGGGCAGCAGGGGGACTGTGTTGAGGAGTAAGGAGGAAGGCACTCCAAAGACAACCACCCCACTTACTTGCACACTTCATGAAATAATGTAGGTAAAATATAGTTATAGGCTACTTAACCATTTTCATCTGTCAAGAAACAGCTCAAATGGCATTTTCTTTCTGAAATATCACTTGTTTCATCTCTTCTATTATTTGTACCTCTGCTTAGAATTTATTTCTGCCTTGTGTTATCAAGCCCTGACTCCCCAATGCAAAAGCAGCACCTGGCACATAGAACTCAGTAAGTCAACGTTGAACTACATTGCTATTACATTACTATGGTTGTTATTCCTGTGGATATAAATATTTTAAATTTGTTACCATCAATACTAGAATACCTTGTTTTTATTAAGAATTTGTATGCTCTCTACTTAAGTATACTTTTGCAAACAAGAAGGTCTATTTATTTTGATTATTACAAATAATATTAGGAACTCTTATCTATGTAAATTGTAGATTCAAAAAAAATAGCATAATGTGAATAAGACAATTTGATGCTTTCTGTGATAACAGAGCTAAAAGAACAATCTCAATAAGTAAAACATGGATTAAAGGAAGATTTCTTATAAAAGTTTTTAATAGTGATTTTATTTTTCTCATTACCCTAAATCTTTTATTAGATCCATCTCAGCAAAGCAGATTGATTTAGGTTATTCAATACGTGCTCTGCCAATTTAATTTAATCCTGAAACAATTTTACCTTTCCTCTAATTGTGCTGAAATTCTATGTAATACGCTATCTTTCATCTGCTAAGAGGACGAGGCTGACTTATTTCCAGTGAATACTTCACTTTCACTTTTTTACCTCTAATGGACTCTTTTAAACCAATTACATACTTAAAAAATAATATCAATGAAACATCATTGATACTTATTGTAATAATCAATCAGACTTAACCTGTCCATAAAGAGTTGTGAAGATAAATTTCAAATACAGTTTTCATTTGTAAATATATCTTATTCATTTTTTTGCTGCCACTGTTGCTGTTGAAATGGAATTCAAGAAGGCCATGATACCACCAAATACATACAGTTAATAGGTCAAGGAAGAGAAGGACTGAAAATTGACCATTGGATTTGATAACCTGAGGTTCATGTGTGATCACAGTGTGAATGGTTCCAGTAAAATGACTGGGAAAAGCACTGTTTGCAGTGGCTCTAGAGAGAATGAGAGAGGAAGTAGACAGAACAAGTATAGACCACTCTTTCAAAAAGTATTTAAGGAAACAGATTTTGTCAGCTGCATTGGAAAATGTTTCAGCAAGGGGAAAACTTCATACATATGAATGATGTAACAGTATGCCAGTGGGAATGATCCAGTAGAGCAGGAAGAAATTTTATGAGAAAGAAGGAAACATTGTAGGAACCATGTATTATGCGAGAGCATGAGAGCATATAGGTGGAGGGGCTGACTTTAGATATGACAAAATATGTATGGTTTATTCACTGTTACAGGAGAAAGGGCAGATTATGGGTAAAATTTTTGATCATTTGGTAGATATGATATTGGAAGGCAATTAAAGTTATTTGCTCATTTCTATTTTCTCAATTTTTATAAAAAAGTCCTTAGAAATTGTTACATAGAATAGCATGCTTAGAAATATCTAAAATTTCTAAAAATATGAAAAAACATTATATATGTTAAATATTAGTAATGTCAATAGAATTAAACTAAGTTTTATATACTTAAGGGTAAATAGTAAATTCAGTTCTCAAAATTATAAAAAAGTGACAAATAATTTTTTGTGCTTTAAAATGACAAAACGAAATTTTGCCTATACTTGGAGTTTACTAATAAAAAATTACCTATTTAGGCATTTATTATATTTTAAGCAACAGGCATCCTTTAGCTATGTCTACACAGAACAAAGAATCTTTATTTTTATAATGACTCCATAAAATACCTAAACATAATTAGAGTAAGAGATGACAAATTTAATACAGTTGGAACTTTTCCCTGAATTCTCAGTTTACAATGCCCTTGGTCCAGCTCCGCTGTAGAGACACCCACCAAGGCAGTGCTGAAGGAATTGAGAAGCAGACACCCAGATAGAACAGCAAAGTGGGTCTATCCAGGGGGCCAACAGCCTTTGCAGCTGAGAGCCTTGGGGCTGACAGCATTCCAGGCTGAGGGCCTCAAGCAGACTCTGACCCACATGTTTATTCTCTCTGAACAGGTTCTGATTAAGAGATGTTTGGTATTTTCTCATAACAAAACTATATCAGGTAGGCAGCTGGTGCCCACTTAGCACTGATCACAGACAAACTAAAAAGTATTCTCCACGAGGGACCCATGGGGGCAGGGTCAGATATGCTGTGCTTAAAGAATTGTTTTAATGGGTGTATGATATTTATATATTGTCCTGCCACTTTAGAATGCCCCAAGTAGTTTTCTACTTGGGGGGGGTTAGGTGTGGGCTAGGTTTTCCTTGCCATTGTTCTTCCTAGCAAACAATATATTTTATTATACACTCAGCATTTCTCAACAGATGTCAAATAGACAATTCAAACTTAAAATGTGCCAAACAAGACGTAATTACACCCCTTTCAACATGCTGTTCCATCACTTTTTCCCTTCTCAATGTGTGGCCCCTCTTTCCTTCCAGTTGCTTGTGTTAAAAGTCTGGAAGTCTCCCTGATTCATCTCTTTTTCTCACTTCCCACCTCTAATACATTAGAAAATCTTTCCAGTTTTAACTTCAAAATATATTATAATCAGACTACTCACTACCTTCATAATTACTTACCCATTTTGGTATTCTCTTGTCTTTCCCCTCACTATTTTAATAACCTTTTAACCAGTCTACCTATTTCAACATTTTCCCTGCTATACATTTGCCCAGAAGCTTCAGTGATCCTTTTAAAGCAAACTGCTGTATCATGTTACTCCTCCGGTTAAAACCTCTTGAGGTCCTTCCATCTCACTCAAAGTAAAACCATATCCTTACCGTGGAATATAAAGACCTATGTGATCCACCCCTCCCCCATCCCTCTCTCTCTCTTTCTCTCTTCCCCACCAATATATCCTCCTACACATTTCCACAGCCTCACTAACTTCTGTGCTCTTTTCCATGCACATGAAGGCATTTTTTGCCTCAAGGCATACATTCGCACATGCTGTTTCCTCTTCCCAGAAAAATTCGATTAGACTTTTGTTCAAATGTCACCTCATTTGGAGAGGTCTTTCTTGACTCTCCTATGTCAAATAGTAGCGGCCCTTTATCACTTTCTAGCCTCAGTGTCCTGCTTCATTATCTTCTACTCAAGATTACCACTATGTTTATTGACTATCTCTTCTCACTATAATGTAAGGTCTTGAAAGTAGGAATGTTATCTCTACTACTCCTGGAATATAGTTGGGGCTCAAATACTTTTGTTTAGTGAATGAATGTTATATCTTGAAATTTGGATGATAAAATAATTTTCTAAGAGAATTAACTTGCACCCCAGTTTATGTTCTTTTCAGAAGTCATATTTAAGGAAAGTAAAGATTCTAATCTTTACTTTAATCCTCTAGGAAGAGGTGTTTAATTTTTTTTACTCAGTCATAATAAACGGAACAAACCATTTTTAAAGAGTACAAGAATATTTCAGATTACATGACATGTTTTCTTGTGTGTGTGTGTGTGTGTGTGTGTGTGTGTCTGTGTTTTCTTTGGTGTTAAAAATAGTCATAGGAAGACAGAAGTTTTAAAAAGTCAAAATGATTCTTATATTTTTACACATTATGATCTAAGCCAGTCAAAAAAGCAGTGTGAGGAAAGTAAAAGATTCCCAAAGCTCCTCAAAAGCTTTTCAAACTCAATTCGTCACATGGACAAGAGAGAGAGAGAGAATATAAATGAATTAAATAGTCCAATTAAAAAAACACCAGGATCTAGTGGGTATATGTCAAACTGGAGGCTTCATACTCAGTCTAAAGATAGTATTCTAGTTTTTAAAATAACAGTCTGTAAGTAAAAATAAATATCTGCTTATACATATGTCTCAAAATTCTGTCAGTTTATGATCCCTATTGCAGGATGAAAAATGTAAGAAATTACAGATGTCACAGAGCTAAAATATTTCTTACTCAATACATGAGAACTCCCCCATTTGAAAATCAAGAGTGAATCTTTAAAAGGTTGAATGTATATTGTTGGCTCCAGAAATTCAAATGCAGATGAAAATAGAATCCTACTCTATGGCTAAATGAAAAGAACAACTTAAAATAATATTTATGCTTACCATTTGGAGAAATAAGGAAAAATGAGACCATAATTATTTCCAAAGTAATACTGAAAATATCATTACTAATTTCTGTCCTTTGACTTATTCTGTGTCCATTTGGGATAAAAAGCATTTTAATAATTTTTCTTAAACTAGTTTATACGCATAGATAATCAGCAGCATCTGGCTTTTCCAGATTTAAAGACAGCTGCTCTGACCTTGATCTTTCCTCTTCTGTTGTAAATCACAGAGACATGGGCAGAGGAAAATATGATTTTGGCATACCCAAAGAGGCATACAGTGTTCCAGCACAGAGGAAGCAAGAATTCACTGGGATCTCTTACATGTACTCAGCTGAAGCTTCCTAGCTCTGTTGATACACAGAGGCTCTGATCACAACTGCATCCATATGTGCAGTGCATTTTCAGTGCTAATAAGCTACAATACAATAAGCTAATATTTAACTTTCAACTTCACTTTAGTATGTCAACAGATCATTTCACATGTTATAAATAACTAGAAATCCTTACTCGCAACACTCAGCCTATCCCATAATTAACTGGCATGTCAGGGAGATAACATCATAAAGGTAAATCTTTCCATAAAAAATGAAATATAAATACAAAACTATTCTAATCCAATATTTATTTCAATTGAAGTTAGAGCTGAGAATTTATTGTTTCCTTCCAAAAATCAGCATAACATATCCATCTTAAATGGACACCTCCTTTGTTGTATTTACATACCAAATAAATGTTGTTCTGGGGCCAGATCATCCTGTAACATGAAGGGCTTGCATAACTTTCTGGAGAGTTTGCCATAACCTATTGTTCTCTAGAAGCTTCTCCAAATGAACCATTTCTCAGTTCACACATCTAAAGCAATGAAGTATGTAATGTAAATGATGCACAAGAGCATGCCATCGGCAACCTCTGTTGTACGTGTGCGTGCTCACAGACACACATAGATTCACTCATACAATAAATGGATAGTAAAGAAAAGTTTCAAATTAATTAATGTCCAGTAAAAACAGTCAATGTCAGAGGAATATGATACTCTTGACTTATCTTCCAACTCAATGTCAGAGGAATATGATACTCTTGACTTATCTTTCAACTCTTGACTTAGCTTTCAAATCTTTTAAGATTTATATCTAGTAGGAAGTACAGGTGATTCTCATTCACCCCCTGGCCAGATATTTTTGTGGATCCACCTAGTAGACTAGGTAATTACATTCGTTCTACCTTACTGTTCTATGTTCATACTTTTCAAAGATTAGAGTGCTGGCTTTCAAAAACAGAATTAATATTTTTTATTTTCCTTTTTTATCTCTAAAAAGACACAGGAATAAAACTGTGTTTGTGGTCAAAGACCAAGAAATAAAGTGTGAAAATATTTGAAACCAACGATGAAGTGCTACAAAATGGAAGAGTGGGTTACTGAGGGAGAGACACAACAATGTTTAGTATTGTTTAATACACAAACCATGGAGAGACAGCCATCCTGTATTCATAAGGCTGCAGAAGACCAGAAGCTTTGCTTAACTTAGCAGTGCCTACAGGGAAGTTAGAGGGAGACACTATTTCAAATTGGTGAAATCAGAGATCTCATGTGGTCTCCTGGGACCATCATCCCAGGAACCACATGTTAAAGAGGGGTCAGTGCTGCTGCTGGCAATTGGTCCTCAGGCCCCTTAACTCTCAATGATAAGTTAGCCATGAGAACGCAGTTGACATGGACCTGCTGATGAATTATTTCAGTGTTGTTTCAGCTGTATTTATTAGTTGGTATTTGTGAACATTTTTTACATTTTAATTTTCTTTGAAGACATGTTTTATTTTTTTGACAGCATAGATTCTGAGTTGGGTGCTGAACTTACTCATATCTTTCTCTCTCTTGCTCTTTCTCTAGGGTTTGGGGGAATTCTAATATTTATGCTTGGCTAGAGATTGTCATTTTAGAAACAAAGACACATTTATTTTCCAACAGGAAGCTGGAAGTAGCAGCTACACAAATAGAAAATACGACCCAACAAAAAGGAGGAGGAGAAAAACTACTCTTCACAGAGGGTAGTACAGATGCTATGATTGAGCATCAAATGTATTTCAAATGATTTCCACAGTGGGCAACAGAGTAATCAAAATAACAACACGGCTTTTGTTTCTAACAAAAGGAATTAATACCATCCTTCAGGGATGCACGTTGCCTCACCTGTAGGGAGGTGTACCTCTCTGGGCAGACAGGGAACTGAATGTAGACCATGACTTGGGTGGAACTCAGGTCCTGTGAGAAGGAATAAAGAATGGGTGTAGCATGATCTTAAGAAAATAAAAAGGAAAAGCAGATCAAACCTATAAATAAATTATGTGCCTTAATCTTTCAAACTGTTTACAGAGTTGGATTATTGCAACAGTGTGAGCTGGACAGGCTGTACTAGAGCCCAGGCTGAACCTATCAACCAGTTTATTTTCTTCACGCCAATCTCCCAAACACTAGAGAGTCTAGAAACTGAAAGTCAGTGCTTGGATCATGCCAGATGTTAAGGTTATTTGAACGTTTTAAAATATCTCAAAACTTAAAGACTGCAAATGATTTCATAAATAATGGTAGAATTTAAAGATCAACATTATATTATGAAAGAAGTAGTTTATGCAACTCTTTTATGCTAGAAAAAAAACTAATAGAATATTTGTAAGTAGTAATCCATACCATTCATAGAACATTACATAATCTTGATAATGGTTAGCAAATATTCCAAAGCTAAGAATGATGATTTCCATTAGAAAAAGTAAAAAGCTTTATCACTGAACCTCAAAATGTTGAACTGTGAAACAAAGATCCAGGATTCCAAGTAATAAAGGGACCAAATATGTCATTTGGAGTGATTGCAGACTAGTGCAGTAGGGATACATATAATATAGAGCTGAAATAATAAGGGAATATTTATTTATCTAAAGACAGTTTGGGAATATAAGACAAAAGAGAGCACTTTGGGAGGCCGAGGCGAGTGGATCACGAGGTCAAGAGATTGAGACCATCCTGGTCAACAAGGTGAAACCCCGTCTCTACTAAAAATATAAAAATTAACTGGGCATGGTGGCGCGTGCCTGTAGTCCCAGCTACTCAGGAGGCTAGGGCAAGAGAATTGCTTGAACCTAGGAGGTGGAGGTTGTGGTGAGCCAAGATCGCGCCATTGCACTCCAGCCTGGGTAACAAGAGCGAAACTCTGTCTCAAAAAAAAAAAAAGACAAAAGAGAAATCAGTAAAAGTTATAAAAATAAATTAGAAATTATGCTATTATAACTAAGTTACAAAATTAGGTTAGGTGTGTTCTGAAATTTTTATTCCTTTTTTATCTACTTTCTATAATGAGAAAGCATAGAAGAAAACTAATATTGGTTTTGAGAATGTCTCGTAGAAGAGCCTAGAGTATGCAAGGAACTGTTTTGTCCTAGGAGAATGTTTCCTTTAATGAGAACAAATTAGGAAACTAAATGAATGAACAAACAATAACAAATCCTGAATTCAAATGCAATTTAAAAATTATTTTAAAATGGGTGTGCATTTCAAGGATATCTCCAGAAATACGGTGCCATTATTCTAAGCATTAGGGCAGAGGTCGGATTGTGGTAGCATTTCATGATTTTGTAGCCAAGAGCTCTGAAATTCTAAATTTTGCTCTGCCAGTCACCCCTGCTGCCCACAGTTTCCTTGGGATACACATGAAAATAACCAATAAATGGCAAGTAAGACCTTTCTTTAAACTCTCCTTCAGTGAAAAATGTGGTAAGGCTTGATGACAGCACCTGTACAATGAGTCTCACGACTAATCAAGTCTCTAACCTTCTTTTGAAACTAAATTTTTATCTTTACTATACCACAGTGTCCAGCACATTCAGGAAAGTGAAGAGAAAGAGATAGAAGGAAAAAAAAAAAAAGAAAGATGGAAAGACATAAAGGAAAACACTTCTTGGAGGTCACTTATATTCCTGGATTCTTGGAAGAGAAGCAGTCAAATAAATATTACACAGTATGGGATCCTTCCTTTAAAAATACACTAAACTGGTGACCTGTGGACTAGCTCAGGGCTCGTCATGCTTCTCCCCCTGACTGAATAATTTAATACTCCCTTTTTTTGAACAATAAATCATGTGAGAACAAATAAATCATGTGAGATCAAAATAAGGAGTAGATAAGGACAGAGGCAAGTAAAGCAACAGAGCTCATGTAGAACTTTGTCCATTTTCTCAGTTATGTAGTTACCCTTCCTAAAATAAACACAGAATCGACAAATGTGCAGAATCAACAAATGACCTAACTGCAGAATCAACAAATTACCCAACCCAACTCTAGGTCCCCCAGAAGTATCCTAGAGACTTGGCATACTCGGTATCCCAGAGTCAAACATGACAATTTGACTCAATTCATACTCCCCACAACTTGAAGGCATCAGTTGGAGAAAGTCTTCAACAGTGCATTCTTGCCTGTGTGCTCTTAAGCACACGTGCACACATTTGTATATATATTTTGTTGGAATAGTGGAGAATTTAAGTGGTTGGTTTGTTTCCATGAATACATGCAAAGTTCTTATAAAATCTGGTATCTTGAGGTCATTTTATTTTACAAAAGGGCCTTGCCTAATATGGGACCTAAGGGTTCAGAGGTAGCAAAATGACCTGTTAGAGTCGCAGGATGCCTGACTTCTCACTAATCTCTTCAACAAATACCTCTCCAATCTGTTGTAGGCATTAAGCATACAAGGGTGAGGAGAATAAGGCAGAGGTCACTTTTGAGATTTTAGTGGTGGGAGTGTTGAAAATAACTGATAAACAAGATTAAATCATACATTTTTGTGAAAATAAACCAAACAAGCATAAGAGAGTGACTGATTAAGAAACTTCATATAAGCAGAAGATGGGATTTCTCACTAAGGACGTGATGTTGGAGGCAACTGTGCAAATAACTAGGGACAACTATTCCCCTGGAGAAGAATATTCCAGGCCCAGACCAGTGAGGAAGCACTTGCTCATTCAAATAAGTCCTGTGTGTGGTTTGGACAGAAGAAAAATAAACAGAGGTTTATTTTTCTTGTGGTTTAGACTATATTTCTGAGGCAAGGCTATCATGATTTCATAAAATATATGAAAACAGTTCACTCTGGCTTTGAAATAACTTTATGACATGCCATTTGCAAGTATCCACCTTGCTAAAATTAATGAGATGTAAAAAATCAAAAGAGTAAACATGTAGATTATAGAATTAAAAACTTAGATAACTATGAGAATGATATCTGCAGTTTTAAAAGTTGTTATGTAAGCCAGCAAGAAATCATCCCTTACTGACATAAATCTAAATTAAACTGAAATGAAAAATTTCAATATATGCCTTTCCAGTGGCTAGTCAAACTATTATAAAAAGTGAAGTATTGCATGTATATGTTAATGTTTTGTATTATATGAATATAATCTCTACTATTAAATATGTTGTCATATTTATGTGTATATATATGTGTGTGTGTGTGTGTGTGTATATATATATATATATATATATATATATATATATATATATATATATATACAGGTAGGTAGGTAGATAGAGCGTGAAAGAGAGAGAAGGACAGAGGAAAGGAGAGAGAGGCCATCTGGTGGATAAGGTGGTTGGGAAGCTTTAAGAGCTGCATAAGAGAATTATTTGCTGGTCAGCTTTTCCCCTTTAAAAAAGTTTCATATAATCAAAACAACTTCTCTCTCCAATATTTTCTGCAGATAAAGACCCAGATAGTCCTTTATTTGCTAGTAAATGTGTCAAGTATATTAGGAAGGAAATGTTTCATTTTAGTTGCTTCTAGAATGGACCAATCTGTGAACAAATAAATCGTGAGATTAGGGAGAGGTAGCAAACTTGAAATGATTTTTTTCCTCAGATTTATTTTGCTTAATTGGATGTGAAAGTTCATGTTTATCCAGAATTTTGGACACTTTTTTCTACTGAATAGTTTCTTCTGTGCAAACTAAATAGGACTATTCAACTTTAGACACATGTGATTCATCTAGTGTCATTTAACAAGGTAGTAAAAGTTATAGATTTTATTTCCTTAAACAAGCCATGTCCTGCTTGTCTTCAAGCCTGATCCCTCCATAGAGATTGTTCTCTGCTTCCTCCTTTCTCTTTTTTCTATCTAAGCTTGTTTAACCTCTATGTCTCATTTATTGAGTACTTCCTCTAGAAGGATTTTTATAACCTCACATACTGTATGAGACACCTTGTCTATCTACTCTATGGTATCTTTTTACCTCTAAAATTGTACCTATCACTTTTTTTGTAATTATTAATCATCTGTATCTTCATCTAGTCTATAATTTCTATGTGGGTACAAACTCCATCTTTCTGTCCATTTCTGTATTCCCAGCAAAAACCACAATGCTCAGCATATAGCAGGTGCCCAAATATTTAATAAATAAATCTGTGATTCAATGAAGCAATGAATTAAAGCATCTAATTCTCTAAAGTCTTTTATATTACTATCATGTGGGGGGTGAGGTTCTTTTTCTACATAATTTACTACACTTTTCTTGCTATTTTAACACTTTCAAGTCTCCCTAAGAATATCAACCAAACAGGTCTGATACTGCTTGTTAACATGTGCTCCATCTAGGCTTAGGTGATCATAGCTGATAGATCCATTACACAACAACAATGTGGCCAAGAGTTCATCCTAACCGATGACAAAACACAACTCTTTTTCTTCCATTTCAAATATTACTTTGAGGTTTAGCACTGTAAACAAACTTTTTTTAACTATTAAATGTATGATAATTTTAGCAGTTTTTAGTCTATGTTAAGATGTGATGCTGAAAATGCAAATCCAAGTTAAGTAATAATGCTATATTGTGTTAAAATGATCCAGATATTTGATCTAACCTCAATTATTTGTTTCAATTTTAATAAATATTTGGTGTGAGCTTACTAGTTAGTGAGCAATATTCCAGAGATTAAAAAACAGCAAACAATACAGATGTGGCTTTGGCCTTGTGAATATTATAATTTAGGGTGCTTTATGGAGAGAGGTGTGTGTAGAAATGTGGTGTCACGAAGGGACACTAGTGGCAAGCGGGAAATGATGGAGTATTCTCTGATAATCTAACCTATTTTATTTCTGCTAACATGTCATCAAATTGTCTTTTCCCTTCAAAACTTTCTTTCAGTTGTATCTTAAAGGAGCTAAAATGTTTGTCAAAGACAATAAGCTGCCTTAGTCAATACTTCATGTCAGGCCAAGTTCTGTTTAGGCAGGAGCTAAATTTTGAAACATCTTTGGAAGAATTGACTTCATTAACATTTAGAGCTCATAAATCTATAATCAATTTATGTATTGTTACTCATAGTGTATTAGAAAAGACTTGGGTAAAATATTTGTACTCAAACCATTTGTACCATCTTTTAGTAAAATTCTACCCACAAGTTATACTGAAAATTGTAATTCAACCTGAGGTTTACAGGAATCTTAATTATGAAGTAATAGTAAAGAAAGTAATAGAAACCCTCACTACTAGGTTTTTGAGGCTCAAAACTGACTATCGTGTTTTCTCGCATCCCACAATAGGATTTGTACAACCTATCAAAAAATTCTCTCTCTTTATTCTAAGCACAAAGAATAGATGAACCATGTTCCAATTCAGTACACATGATCCTCAACAACATTTGCAAGATCCTCCTCTTATTTTTATTTTTCTTCTTTACTAATCTCTGATCTGGTTATATGATTCAAAGATGTCCTCAAAGAATGTCTAAATAAAACATTTAATAGGATTTTAAGTCTATGCTTTGCGAATTTACATAAGACTGTGTTTGTAGATCTCATAGCTTTCTATTTTTTCACCTGCAAAAAATCTAATGATGTTGCTGAAATTTTTCCTAATAACTACTACGTAATATTCTATAATGTACATCCTCCGATATCATGTATTTGTTGTTTGCATTCTGCTCCTCATTCCCACAAACTACACTGGGATCAATATCCTTGTGCATGTCATGTCTCCTCATTGACTTGTGCATTAGTTTCTCCAGGAGTGAAATGTTCTTGCAAAGGATACATGCATATTGAAGTTACTAAGAGCTTCCAGATTGCTTTCTGGAGTCACTGTGCAAATTTACACTCCCACCAGCAGCACGTTCCAGTTATATCTCCACTTTCGTGTTAACATTTGATATTATCTACATTTGTAATATTGGGTATATTAAAAAAGTATCTCATGATCACATCAGGTTGGAATTAAATTAACAAAGAATGAACAAAGCCTTAAAAGAGAATATTTTCATACTTTAATACAGGATATTAAAATGAAGGATGGGAAAAGCAGCTCAAGCCTATAATCCCAACACTTTGGGAAGTTGAGGCAGAAGGATCACTGGAGTCTGAGTTTAAGGTCAGCTTGAGCAACATGGCAAGACTCCATCTCTACAAAAAAAATATAAAAATTAGTCTGGGTGCCGTGGCTCACACCTGCAATTCCAGTACTTGGGAGGCCGAGGTGGGCAGATCATGAGGTCAGGAGTTTGAGACCAGCCTGACCAACATGGTGAAACCCCGTATCTACTAAAAATACAAAAACTTTTAGCCAGTCGTTGTGCCACACACCTGTAATCCCAGCTACTAAGGAGGCTGAGGCAGGAGAATCACTTGAACCTGGGAGGTAGAGGTTGCAGTGAGCCCAGATTGTGCCACTGCACTCCAACCTGGGAGACAGAGTGAGACTCCATCTCAAAAAAAAAGAAAAAGAAAAAGAAAAAAATTAGACTGGCATGGGAACAGGTGCCTGTAGTCCCAGATACTCAGGATGCTGAGGTGGGAGGATCACCTGAGCCACGGAGGACAAGGTTGCAGTGAGCCATAATTGTGCCACTGCACTCCAGACTGAGTGACAAAGTAAGACCCTGTCTCAAAAGAAAAAAAATTAAAGTTATCCAAAGAATGGGAAAATATACCTATCCATAAATGGGATAAATTAAATTCATGTTATAAATATATCAAATATAGCTTTATTATTATATTTTATATTAATTTAATATTAAGTAATTCATTAATGTACTAATTATATGATTTCAATGCAAAAATTCATCGAGATTTTTCTTAGAATTAAACAATATATGCTAAAATTAATATGAAAGAGTTAAGGGTTTAAAAAATAATTTTGGTTTCAGAAAGAAGAGCAAAGAGAAGGAATGAGTCATAGCATTCAGAAGAGAAAAAAAGGATGTTATTGGCTAATAGTCCTATAATCATAGGAGAAAAGAATACATGACCAGGCAATCTTGTAAAACAAAGAAGAAAAATAACTGATCAAAATGCATGGTGTCTTGACAACTCTTTAGTTATATATAGAAAAATAGAACTGAGTCTCATTTGCACAAGCACACTTTGGGAGGATTGATAGCCTGAATGAGAAAGGAAAACATTTGACAACATCTGTGTGACTAGCACTGGAAAGGGCTTCTTAACAGAAATCATACGTTAAAAAATTTAATGGATTTGATTATATTAAAATGAATGATTTCTGTTAAAAATAAAGGTACAATGTTAATATAGACGACAGAATAAAAAAGATGTACATATCTAAAACTAAAAAGGTTTAATATCAATGAAAATTAGATTCCATCCTATGAAATCATACATTTTTTACAGACAAGAATAGTAATCACATATGATTTGACCTAATACAAAGAACTCTTTCATAGCTTAAGTAAAGCAGGAAAACAATAGGGAAATGATAAAAAGGAGGAAGTAGGGCAGAAATGGAAAACCTCAAATAAGTGGCAAATATAAACCAGTATTTAAGATCATCAAATTCACTAGTACTGAGAAGAAAATATAAACAATAGTATACTAGCATGCAAATTTCAATATATAAATCAAGCAATCATTTAATCATGCATTAACTTTAAAACTGTGCATAAGAGAATAATCTCCTGCATGGATATACAGGAATTCTAAGCAGGCGCTCAGCTAGGTTCAACTCAATACTTTTCATCAAAGGTACATAACCAGCATGTGTACATCTGTTTTCAAGTCACAGCAGTGGTTGCATTAAATTGTGAGTAGAGGGTATGTACCATGGAGAAAGTAATTACTGATTAGAAGAAGGAACCAAGGCACGGGGGCCCATCAGGACTGAGTCCTAGCTCTTCCCCTTGTAGGACTTAAACAAAGTTACTAAATCTGCTTGTCTAAGTCCCATTGACCTCCTCTATAATCTACAACAATTATAGTACATACCTCACAGTGTTGTTGTGAGAATTAAATGATAGAATATACAAAACAGGCTTCACCAAAAGCCTGGTAGAATGTAGTCTTTGTAAATGTCACCTGTAGTAGTGAATTTGCTTTCTTTGGGCATGCAGTTTTTGTTAAAATTTCAATATTTGTATTTCTAATTGCAATGGTTTTCAGATTTTAATGTACATTTGATGTACTATGTTCTAGAGGAAAATTCTAGTCAGAATAGATTAACAATATATCCATATAAAATGCACACAACGTTTGTCTTAAACTAGATTTATATCTAAGTTTACCGTAAGTGTCATTGTCAAAGTAAGATACATTTCAAATTATTTATCATAGAAGTTCTTTTGTATGCTCCTGGAGGCTAAAAGGGGAAGATGGCAGAAGCAAAATGTCAGCCAATAAATGTAAATCAATATTCCTGTAACTCTGAATTTAAAATCCAACAGAAAGCAAGCTTCAAGTGTTGGATATGAAGAAAGGAAGTGAGGTAGTCAGGATAAAGGAAGAAAGAAGAAATGCATGCAAACTATGAACAGAAAGACAAATAGCTTAACGCACAACTTATCTTCATAATCTTACATAAATTAGTTCATCTATTTTCAAGGTACTCTGCTATCCCAAGAATAAAAACAGAATACCATTAATAATTGTGATTCTGGATCAGACACATATACATTATCTCATTTGGTCCTCACAATACATACACAATAATATGTAATAAAGTATATATTTTCATCCCTACTAATAGATAAAATGAAGCACAGAGTATGATATACCTAAAAAGTGATGCTCCATGAGTTGAGCCCAATCGGTGTGACTCCAAAGTCTATGATGTAGTTTCCCAGACTGCTTTCCAGAAAAGAAACAGAACTTACAGGGGGAGCAGGTCAGCCTTCAATGTTCATTCTTGAGGCTACTAAGATGTTGATTCACAAAGGACCATTGTTTCATTCATAAGAACATTTCTAAACGTCTTCCTAGAGCTGCTATGTTGAACACTTTGAGGGAAATACCTTTCTCACCAAGGGGTATATAAAACTAGTAAGAGTAGAAACAAAATCAGTGACCCATGTAACGTTTAATCCCAGTGCAGACAACTTTTGATAATTATATCTGTTTAAAGAAAAATCTTGTTTTGGTAGTAAACATATTTTTCTAATATATATCTAAAATAGATACAGAATGCTGAGGTTTTAAGTGAATCTTTTGAAATATAATTTGGGACATTAATTTTAATTAGTTGGATACATATTTTAAAAGTTCACACTGGTTAATATCCAGTCAAGCAGCATTTCCAATTGGGCAATAATCTGAAATTATTTAACTTCTGTTAATACTAGTTAATACATTTATGTTTGTTCATTCAAATATACCAAATTGGATACAGAAACCTGTTAGCTCTGCTTGCAGAAAGCTATGTGTGTACAGGCACACTGTTATTTGCCCATAGACATAGTCTTCTTTTTGCTTTGCTTTGCTTTCCTATATGATCTCTGTAAAGAAAGAAGCAAAGCTAATAGGTTTGCTTGTGTGGATGTGCCAATCCAATCTAACAAACTTTACCTGGACAGCAAGGTTTATACAATTTCTTACCATTTTTAGAAGACATTTTTGCCTAGGGGCAAAGATACGGTTGTAGCTTAATCTCTTACAGGGCCTAGGGGGAGTAGGAAGCAGGATAGAAGAGGATTGGGAAATTTGGGTTGTTTTCCCAGAGAATATGAAGCTACAAACAGATTCGAACTCTCCTAATAAACACTAGATTATTGAGACCATCAGAACATTAGGTGAGAAATATAGACCCAAATGAAATATTATCTGGTCAATTTATTTCTTCATTAAACATGGAACGTACTTAGGTGTAGAATAAATTTTCTAGAATATAGGAATAATAAATTGGATTGGTAAGAGATTCCTTAGTGTCAACAAATCTGGAATTGTTTCTTCTATCCAAACCAGCACCTGAATGTAGTTTTTGCAATCACAGTTAATAAGGACTAGTTTCTTTGTTTCTATAACATCAGTGTCCCTATCTCCCACTGCACATGAATTTATATATCCGTCACCCACCACCCAGATAATTTGACAATTCAGTGTTGGAAATACAAAGGTGAACAAGGTAGGTGTAGTCCTTCCTTCTTGTAGAATATATTCTAGTGGGTAACACCTATAAGTAACAAAAATAAAACACAGGACAACAACAAAATAAAATAACATAAAAGTACCAGGTAGAATCATATAATAAGGAAAGCAAGAGGAGACCTCATTTAGATATGGTAATAAGAAAGACCTTTCAGTAGAAATAACATTTTTCATGCTGAGAACTAAAGGCTGAGTAAGAAATAATTATTTAAAGAACCCGAGAATGACCATTTCAGACAGAAAACAACATATGCCATGGCCCTGTGGTATTAGAGATTTCACTAGGTTGTAGGAACTGAAAGAACACCCTGGTGTCAGAAGAATAGTGAGGGATAGGAGGAATGGATCCAAATAAACTTGCAGAGATAGGTAGGACCAGACCATAGAGGTCTTTGCAGGCCATACTGGGAGATTTCATTCTAAATGCAATGAGAAGTAATTGACATAATTTAAATGAGAAGAAAATATTATTCTGATCTGAAGTTTAAGAGAATCACTAGCTGAGCTGTTGAATCGGATTGTCAAGAGAACACTTAAGAGGTTATTTCACAATTCAGGTGGGTGATGAGGGTAACCATGACTCGAGTGACTTGGGAATTTAGTGATACTAGAAAAAAATGAATGAATTGCAGTGCTATCTAATGGACAAGTCTAATATAACAATCAAGTTTTCAGGACCAAGTCCTTTGAAACAATATTCAACAGTAGGAAGCAAAAGTTGAAGCTGAACTCTTTATTGGTTTAGTGGAATCCTGTATATTTTAGAGAAGGAGATATGAATAATTTAAGAAAAATCAATAATTAATAAGCTTTTCATAAGTATATATAATTACTCCATATTACTGTGGAATTCTTCATGTCAGAGTAATTATTTGAATTTGCTATTTATAATTAACACCTTATTTGTGAGACATATTAAGTACTATAAGGATTTATTACTATGGCTGAACCTATTCTGACTGCTCAGGACCAGTTAACATACAGTGAAAGACCTAAATGGAACTCAGCAAGGCCTTTTTTCTATAGTATCTCATTTAATTCTCATACAAGGACTGTAAAGTATATATAATCATATTCATTTTAAAGATAATGTAATAGATATTCAAAAGCCTCAAGTAAGTTGTCTCATGAATGATGGAGTATGAATTCTACTCCAAGTTTGCCTGACTAGAAAGACTATCATATTCCCACCACATACTGACTCTTAATTGCAATATCTTACAAATTGAGAGGCACGTCTGAGAATAAACTTCTAAATTTGTGAGGTATAGATTTATTTGAATCATTGCATAATTTGCCAATTTATATAAATGAGTCTATTAAATTCCTAACGCTTCATTACCATCCAATCTAGTCAGCCTTATCTCTACCTAAGGGAGATGATGATGCATAAATAGCCACAAAATTCACTCAGAGCCAATGTACTAAGTTAATATATTTCACACCTAATGAAAGACAGCATATTAGGATACTTGAACAAGTTTCATGTGCATAAAATGCATCTTCTTTAAGGAACATCTTAAAATGTTAAGTAAACACTCATTAAATAACTATAGATAAGGAGAGAGAGTCATTGTCAATACATTTATCTTTTCCTGGAATTCAGAATCTTTTTATTGTTTCCAACTAATACTATTTTATTCTTATTTAAAGCCCTCTATTCTAAAAAATTAATACAGTCTCAATTCCTCTAGGACACATAGGTATTTGATTTTTAGTCTTTGCAGTATGACAGAAAACAAGCAAGTATGGAGCAAGTTCATGAAATCTATCAAATCACTTTCCCAGAAGTGATCAATTTCCTCGTTATTTTTATATGTTTAGTTTGACATACTTGAAAATTAATTTCATATTCTATATCTGTCCTTCATTATGTACTAGAAAAATAATTGAAATTATCAGATGGTACATTCTCTGTTCAACTTTCAGAGTTCCTAAAAAAACAAACATTTATAAGATAAAAAAAGTTTAAGACCTAAGTCCACAAGAAAGTTTGGTGGAGTGAACTCCAGAGGAAATTTATGTTTATATTTAAATATGTTTTAATTCACAAAAACAAAAACTTCATTTTTAAGAAAATATCAATCACGTAATACACATATTAATACAACATTACTTATTTGCATTCCCTACACCTGCACCCAATCAACCAACACCCAAAATAATAAAACTTTGCTAATGGGATGCACTTTCAAAATATCTCTCCAAATCACAAATGAACATTTACATTGAGAAAATTCTACCATGCCTACTAGTAAGCTTAATTTTCCAACTCTTGAAGATAATAATTTCATAACTTTTCTCCATAAACCTTCTGACGCATCTAGCTGATGACCATTCCTTAGAAGAAGAAAAATAATTGCAATCAGCTGACAGCCAACTCTTCTTCCCAACAACAAAACCACACACCTGGATAATGGCTATTGTGGAGCTCGTTTCCAGTTTATATCTCTTGCTTTCTAGAAATGTTAAGGATCTTGTTAACACTTCAATAAGATAGGTATTGGAAATATAGGTACAAGAGTCTTTTAAAATTTGTTTTCCACCAAATATTCAATAGTTTTACAATTTGTTGACTCCAAATCGGTTCTCCTTGATTTTAAGATTATCCAAAAGATGCAATTATCAATGCCAAAAATAACAATGCTTTGGGCAAACTTAATTTAACACACTTTGCTCAATGTGACTGAGTCCAGACGACGAGGCATTTAAGAAATATGGTTATACTTTTACACTGTTGGTGGGAGTGTAAATTAGTTCAACCAGTGTGGCAATTCCTCAAGGACCTAGAAACAGAAATTGCATTTGACCCAGCAATCCCATTACTGGGTGATATACCCAAAGGATTATAAATCATTCTATTATAAAGACACATGCACACATACATTCATTGTGGCACGTTTACAATAGCAAAGACCTGGAACCAACCCAAATGCCCATCGATGATAGACTGGACAGGGAAAATGTGGCATATATACACCATGGAATACTATGCAGCCATATAAAACGATGAGTTCATGTCCTTTGTAGGGACATGGATGAACATGGAAACCATCATTCTCAGCAAACTGACACAAGAACAGAAAATCAAACACTGCATGTTCTCACTCATAGGTGGGTGTTGAACAGTGAGAACACATGGACACAGGGAGGGGAGCATCACACACTGGGGACTGTAGGGGGGAACTAGAGGAGGGACAACAGGGGGTGGGGAGTTGGGGAGGGATAACGGGGAGAAATGCCAGATGTAGGTGATGGGGAGGAAGGCAGCAAATCACATTGCCTTGTATGTACCTACACAACAATCTTGCATTTTCTTCACATGTACCCCAAAACCTAAAACGCAATAAAATATATATATTTAAAAAAAGAAATATGGTTATATATAACCTAGTTACCTCCTGTGATAACCTACCTGAGCATAATGAATCATTTATACTAGTACCCTTATGGTAGCAGTTTAATGACAACGGAAATCTTCAATCTATTGCTCCTACCAGTTTTTAACTGTCTCTCCCCACCATTCAAGCCCTCAATTCCCATTTTGCCAAATAAATTTTAAGGTAAACATTATAACTCTTCATTGCAAAAAGTTTAACTTATTTGCCCCTTCTTTCCTCCTGTTCCACTTTCTTGGCAATATTTCAGCAGTAACAAACTATTTGCATTCTCTACACCTGCACCCAGTCAACCAAGGTCCAAAATAACAGAAGCTTGCCAATGGACCCACTTTCAAAATCTCTCTCCAAATCACGAATGAACATTTATATTAAGAAAATTCTACCATGCCTACCAGTAAGTTTAATTTTCCAACCCTTGTAGATGATAATTTCATAACTTTTTTCCAAAAACCTTCCAACACATTCAGCTGCTGATCATTCCTCATAAGTAGCAAAACAATTACAATCAGATGAGAGACAACTCTTCTTCCCAATAACAAAATCATGCACCTGGATGCATCTTTACTCACATTATTTTTCATCTTGTTATAGGTTAATAAGAATCCCAAATTCTAAGTCACTTTCTTCACTTGAAATCTAGACCTCATCCTCTTTCTTACTTTTCTTCTTCTGAATCAAGCCCATTGATCTTCAAGCATGTCTTAATATTGCCTATTAAAAACAACAAAAAGCTTTTTTTCTATATTCTCTCCAATTACTATTCTATTTGTCTGTTGTGTGGTAAACTGAAAATGTTTACCACCATTTAAAAATGTGCAGTCTCTGAATTCTGGTGCTGTGAACGATACTTCTGTTGCTATTTGATTCTAATCTACATTGTACTTTTAAAGAGTCATAATTCACTTTAACATATTAAAGGCTCTATAAAGTCTGCAGCTAAGAAATTTCTTTAATTTTGTTTTACCCAGCACTTTCTTTTTCAATTAATTTGACCATTTACAGTTTTTCCAATTAAAATCTACAGAGCAGAGAAAATATTCTGGAAAGTACTTAGCTAAGTGTTTTTGCACGGTGTGTGTATGTGGAAATTTTAGCTTAAAATGTAGCTTAAAATGAAGCTTGAATTGGTTAAAAATGCTATGTGGAAAAAAGAGATTAAAATGTTACAAATGTTAACATTTAGCTTAATTTTTACCTCTTCTTTCACACAAAAATTTTTTAATCACTTCAACACGCATTATCTTAAACTACAATTATTGTAGACACCATAGGATCATCCAAATGCTGTCGGCAGGAAGAGTAGAACAAACAAAATGCAGTGGTAGTTCTAAATCCAACGTTCATTATACTTTCTCTCTTTTAATATAACTTTCTTAGAGTACATAGTCTTTCAAGTCTGTTTTAATTTTGAATCTGTGCTTGTGCCCATGATCATTTTTACAGTGCTCTAGAATGAATCCATTTTGAGGAAAGATAATATCAAGAAGATGGGAAAGTTATATGCTAATCTTTTGGAATTTGGGGGTAAACTTTCATAATCTAATTAACAAGTCTCACTGAGTCTCTTTTTAAAATGTCTTCTAAGCCCTCATGTGTTAAATGTTGCAGTAAAGGTAAAGAAAAGGGTTATAACTGACCACAAGGAATTTTACGTCTAATATTGGAGATTAGACCATTTAAAGAAAATTTCAGAAAACTTAAAGCCAGGCACCATTCTCATTCTTCAGCCGAAACTGTAAAAAACGAGTTTCTGGAATTCTGGGGATCATAGTGGAACAGAAATCATAATGATGCTCAAAAATCAATAGAAAGATGCCAATACATATATATTGAAAATGGGGCTGTGGCCAGTATGTAAGTTTTGTTACTTTAGAATATATTTTCTTTCTTCCAGGGCTCCTGCAAAGCTTGCAATTAGTTGTTTTCCCTTTTAACAATGCACAGCTAAATTACATTACTTAGATATTAAGGAAAGCAGTATCTTAGTTACCACAGCTGGAGGTAATTGAATCATGGGGCTGGTTTCCTCCATCCTGTTCTCGTGATAGTAAGCGAGTCCTCACAAGATCTGCTGGTTTTCTAAGTGCTTGGTAGTTCCTTCTGCATTCATTCTCCTTCCTGCCGCCTTGGGAAGAAGGTGCCTTTCTTCCCCTAAGCCTTCTGTCAGGATTTTAAGTTTCCGGAGGCCTCCCCCAGCCATGCAAAACTGTGAGTCATTAAACTTCTTTCTTTTATAAATTACCCAGTCTTGGACAGTTCTTTATAGCAGTGTGAAAATGGACTAATACACTATTTTTTTTTGTAAATAGCTTTCTACGTTTCCGTTTTTACTGGTTATCTCTTTCTTACTGATTTTAGAAAGTACTTTATTCTAGAAAGCGAATCTTTAGCTTGTATATGTTCCAAATATATTCTGCTGTTTTGAGCCTCATTGCCTTCTTCTCTGAAGATCTTTTGACCTAAAAAGTTTTTAATGTAATCAATCTGTTTATGTTCTGCTAAATAAATAATTCACTATTCTGAGGGCATAATGATATTAATTCATACAAACTTTATATGTTTTGGAAATTGATTCTTTTAGTTTTTAATCTACCTGATGGTATAATACAGGAATCCAATTTTCCCTATGTACATTCCTATATATTTTCTCCTATACATATATTTCTAATTACTGCAACATAATTCATTGAAAACTCTTTTTACCCCCTAGTTTTCAATACATTTAGTTTTGTTTTTTAGCACAAAACTAGGATCTTTCTGTACTTTACCAGTCTTTTTTAAAGAGTGAACTATTCCAGAAACTTTTCATGTAAGTATATTAAAACCAGCTTTATTATGTTAAGTGCTTAATAAACATTTCTTAAATGTCTATGCCACATAGTGAATGAAATTGCCATAATTTAAGTAATCCTCTACTGATACATAAATGGTTTTTATTCTTTGCTATAAATATGTTGCTACAGCGAACATCCTATTTATTTTTATACTTTTTTGTGAGGATCGCTCCCATGTGAGGCCCCTCGGAATTGGACCTCACCATATGGTGAGCTTGAGCCCGGACACAGTTTCTCGTTGGAGGCAGTTGAGATAGGGGAAAGTTAAACTGAGATCAAAGGATATCTAAAAGCAACTTTGCTAGACGATAAGGTGATACCTATGTGGTCTGAGAAGACACTGTGTTTATTTTTTGTTTCTGCTTTTTATGACTTTGTCTACCCATTTGCTGGGCCCTGTGCTTGTTCTTGTGACTGCTGTTTGCACAGTTAACAGGCTTACTGCCTCTCTGGTGCCTTGCATAGATAGTTAACTTTTTAACTTTAGCTTTCCCCAACCTGATAATGAGACCCGTCTGGATGACTTGATTGTATCGGATTATGTACCTGATTTTACTGTTGTGTTATCTGCTGCCTAAGCTTGTATCCCAGGACTTTCTGTTCCCTTTGATGTATGAGATATTGGTGTCTGTTCCTGCAAATGAAGTAGGACAAAGAGATATATCCTAACTGTGTGCAAAATAAATTTGTCACTTGAGCAAAAGCTTACTTGACCCTCCGGACCTCTCTATGCTTTCTCTCTTTTCTTCCAGCACACTCCCCTATTCAGGTTGGAACCCTCTTGCTGGCCAAGAGTCCCCAGCAGACGTGCTGGCCGACCGGGAGCCCAGACTTTTTAATTTTGCTTCTCTAGGAGGCATTGTAAGAAGTGAAAATCTTTGATAAAAACAGTGCTTCTTTGTAATGTCAGTATGTTTTGAATTGCTCTCACTCCACTAGCAGTAAGTTTTCATGCTTGACATGGTTTGGCTCTGTGTCCCCACCCAAATCTCATCTTGAATTGTACCCCCATAAATAACTCCCATGTATTGTGGGAGGAAATCTGTGAAGATAATTGAATCATGGTGGGGGTTTTATTATTCCCATACTTTTCTTGTGGTAGTGAATAAGTCTCATGAGATCTGATGGTTTTATAAGGGGTTTCCACTTTCACTTCTCCCTCACTCGCTCTTGCCACTGCCATGTAAGAACCGCCTTTCACCTTCCACCATGATTATGAGGCCTCCCCAGCCACATGGAACTGTGAGTCCATTAAATCTATTTTTCTTCCAAGTTGTGATGGTTAATACTGAGTGTCAACTTGATCTGATTGAAGGAGACAAAGTATTCATTCTGGGTGTTGCCAAAGGAGATTAACTTTTGAGTCAGTGTGCTGGGAAAGGCAGACCACCCTGAATCTGGGTGGGCACAATCTAATCAGCTGTCAACACAGTTAGAATATAAGCAGGCCAGAAAAATGTGAAGAGAGAGCCTGGCCTAGTCTTTCTCTCATGCTGGATGCTTCCTGCCCTTAAACATTGGACTCCAAGTTCTTCAGTTATGGAACTTGGACTGGCTTTTTTGCTCCTCAGCCTGCAGATGACCTATTGTGAGACCTTATGATCATGTGAGTTAATACTTAATACATTTCCCTTCATGTGTGTGCGTGTGTGTGTGTGTGTGTGTATTCCACTAATTTTATCACTCTAGAGAACACTGACTAACACACCAGTCTCAAGGATGTCTTTTTTTCTTTTTTCTGAGATGGAGTCTCACTCTGTCACCCAGACTGGAGTGCAGTAGCATGATCTTGTCTCACTACAACCTCCATCTACTGGATTCAAGTGATTGTCCTACTTCAGCCTCCTAAGTAGCTGGGATTATAGGCAACCACCATCAAGCCTGGCTAATTTTTGTATTTTTGATAGAGACAGGGTTTCACCATGTTGGTCAGGCTGGTCTAGAACTCCTGACCTCAGGTGATCCACCTACCTCAGCCTACCAAGGTACTGGGATTGCAGGCATGAGCCACTGTGCTCAGCCTAGGGATGTCTTTATTAGCAACATGAAAATGGACTAATACAGTACATTGGTACCGGTAGAGTGGGGTACTGCTTGAAAGATACCTGAAAATGTGGAAGTGTTTTGGAACTGGGTAACAGGCAGAGGTTGGAACCGTTTGGAGGGCTTAGAAGAAGAAAGAAAAATGTAGGAAGGTTTTGAATTCCCTAGAGACTTGTTGAATGGTTTTGACCAAAATGCTGATAATGATATGGACAATGAAATCCAAGCTTAGGTGGTCTCAGATGGAGATGAGATGTTTGTTGGAAACTAGAACAAGGGTGACTTTTGTTATGTTTTATCAGAGACTGGCAGCAGTTTGCCCCTGCCATAGAGATTTGTGGAACTTTGAACTTGAGAGAAATGACTTAAGGTATCTGGTGGAAGAAAATTCCAAGCAGCAAAGCATTCAAGATGTGCCTTGGGTGCTTTTAAAAGCATTGTTTTATAATGGAAGCAGAGCATTGAAGTTGGGAAAATTTGCAGTGTGACAATGTGATAGAAAAGAAAATCCCATTTTCTGAGGAGAAACTCAAGCTGGCTGCAGAAATTTGCATAAGTAATGAGGAACCAAATAGTAATCACCATAACAATGGGGAAAATGCCTCCAGGGCATGTCAGAGACATTTGCAGCAGCCCATCCCATCACAGACCTGAAGGCCTAGGAGGACAAAATGATTTTGTGGACAAGGCTCAGGGTCCCTCTACTGTGTGTAGTCTAGGGACTTGGTGCCCTGCATTCTAGTCATTCTAGCTGTGACTAAAGGGGTCACATGTGGACCTGTAGCCCCTCTGTTTTGGCCAATTTCTCCCATTTGGAATGGCTGTATTTACCCATTGCCTGTATGCCCATTGTATATAGGAAGTAACCCGCTTTTGATTTTACAGGCTCATAGGCAGAAGGACTTGCCTTCTCTCTGATAAGACTTTAGACTGTGAATTTTGAGTTAAGACTTTGGGGGACTGTTGGGAAGGCATGATTGGTTTTGGAATGTGAGGACCTGAGATTTGGCAAGGGCCAGTGGCAGAATCATATGGTTTGGCTCTGTGTCCCCACCCAGATCTCATCTTCAGTTGTACTCCTATAATTCCCACATGTTGCGGGAGGGACCCAGTGAGAGATAATTGAATCGTGCAGGCAGTTTCTCCCATACTGTTCTCATGATAGTGAATAAGTCTCATGAGAACTGATCGTGTTAGAAGCAGTGTCTGCTTTCACTTCTCCCTCATTCTCTGTTGTCACTGCCATGTGTAAGAACTGCCTTTCACCTTCCACCATGATTGTGAGGCCTTCCAGCCACGTGGAACTGTGAGTTGATTAAGTCTATTTTTTTTCCCATTCTCAGGTATGTCTTTATTAGCAGGGTGAAAATGGACTAATACAATGCCTTTCTCCCCACATCCTTGACAACATTATGAGGTATCAGTTACTTTAGTCATTGCTATGTCGACAGATGAAAAATTATACCGCCATGTTGTTTCAACTTTTTTGATTTTAATGATGTTCAGATTTTTCAGGATCTTATGTTTCTGACAGATAGATTGATATCTGTATTTGTGTCTATTTTTCCACTTTTCAAATCTGTTTATCTTTTCTCTTTATCCTTTATCTCCTTACTCAGCTATACAGCATCTCTTCAACATTTAACATTTTACACATGTAGACGTAGTTATTCTTTGTCTCACAACTAGAATAAAAGTTCTTTTATAACAGAGACTTTGTTTTCCTCATAGCTTTATTTTTATCCTTATAAAATCTCATAATTATTTTATCCTTATAAAATCTCATAATTTCTTTTGGTTTATTTTCAAGTAGCTTTTATCTTCTGATAACAATTAGGAGATAATTAACTTTTTAAATCTCATAACTTTGCTGAAGTTGTTTATCAGATTAAGGAGATTTTAGGGTGAGACAATGGGGTCTTCTAAATATACAATCATGTCATCTGCAAATAGAGACAATTTGACTTCCTCTTTTCCTAATTGAATACCTTTTATTTCTTTTTCTTGCCTGATTTCTCTGGCTAGAACTTCCAATACTATATTGAATAGGAGTGGTGAGAGAGAGCATCCTTGTCTGTTGCCAATTTTCAAAGGAAATGCTTCCCACAGGGAGGGGAACATCACACCCTGGGGTCTGCTGGGAGGTGGGGAGCTTGGGGAGGGACAGCAGGGAGCAGGGAGATTGGGGATAACAGTGGGAGAAATGCCTGATGTAGGTGATGGAGGGATGGAGACAGCAAACCACCATGGCATGTGTGTATCTATGCAATAATCCTGCAAGATCTGCACATGTACCCCAGAACTGAAAGTACAATAAAAATAAAAATAAAAACTTTTTTTTTTTAAATCTCATAACTTTTCACTACAGAATTAGAGCCGGTCTTTTCATTCTCCTTCACTCAAAGTATTTGTAACCATTTATTCATGTTTCTTGGTGAAGTAAAACTGTGCAGACCACATATCCTGCTATTGAAAGTATATCAATACCTTAACAACCTGGATTAACTCTACTTTGAATGTCATGTAAATGAACATATGTGGTTAGAAATCTATGTTGTCTTCATCACCTGGGTTAACTGTTTTGAATGTCATGTAAATGAACAAATTAGTTAGAAATCTGTCAAGTGTTACCTTCATCACATGGTTAGAAAGAGGATTAACTGAGATTATGCTTGAGAAATGATTTTACAAACTATCCTGGGAAATTCAAATTATGTTTTCATAATCATTGTCATCATGTCACATCTACTTGCTATACTGAGTATATGAGAGAGAGACAGAGAGAAAGAGAGAGAATGTTTGTGTATGTGGTGTGTGTGTGTGTGTATGGATTTTCTTCCTTAACTTGTTCTCTTTGGTGTAAATGATGAGCCATCAAAAATTGTAAAGCAACCTGTAACTCACTTTCAAAAGAATTGCTGATAGCTCCGTGTTCTACCTTCAAATTTAAAGCAATCTAATATTTTACAAGAAATGAGTTATATGCTTTTGTATTACTCATCTGTGACCTTTCAAAAGGCAACTTCTTGCCAGATGACAATTGTAGCTTATGATGAAGCGTATCTGAATTTAAATGGGAATCAGACTTTTGGGGCTCTGGGGAGAAAGAACATAAGTCATGTGTATTTACAATAATTTATCTCAAGAATGATAAATTTTTCTGTATACCTTCTAGTTTTAAAATAACAAACAATAATTTAATAATATCAAGTTGATGGTTTCCTCTATGAAGTTTTCAAAAGGAGAGTTATCTCCCTGAGGGCATCAAAAGGTCAGCAAGTCCTCATGTGGGTCTTCTAGGCATAAATACAGCACAGTTCGTTGAATGCATGTCTCCCCCAAATTATGAGAACAAACTCAATAAATACAGCATGCTAAATGAGAACAGTGATAGCATTTTATGTACCTTAAATTAATAGCAGCATGGGTATACAGTGCTTGCTGTATGGTAGGCACTGCTCAATATGCTTTGACAATAACAATCCTATTAGCATATTAGTAGTAATATACTATATATTAGCAGTATCTACACAGTACAAATGAATAAATAGTGACAAGACTGATGATGTGAATTTCCCAGAGTACAAAGCTAGTAAGCTGTAACGCAGGAATCAAAACAGGTGATTTGGCCCTAAAGGCCATTTCCTTACCTCATGCCTGTAATCCCAGCACTTTGGGAGACTGAGGTGAGCAGATTACCTGCGATAAGGAGTTTGAGACCAGCCTGGCCAACATGATGAAACTCTGTTTCTACTAAAAATACAAAAATTAGCCAGGTGTGGTGGCGGGTGCCTTTAATTCCAGCTATTAGGGGACTGAGGCAGGAGAATCGCTTAAGCACAGGAGGCAGAGGTTGCAGGGAGCCAAGATCACACCACTGCACTCCAGCCTAGGTGACAGAGTGAGACTCCATCAAAAAAAAAAAAAAAAAGAAAAGTACCAGAAGTGCTATATATTCTGACAAATATTAAGCTAAAACATAAGTACATGGTGAATAATACTCTTTTAGCATAAGGAATGATGCATATATTTATATTCTGAGTATGCTCACTTGTCATATAAGACATCAATGCCAAAGAAAGAAAAATATCTTTTAGCAAAATTATCTCTTAGTGATTTTTTATTACATTTTCTTCTCTTTTTTTTAAAAAAATTTATTATTATACTTTAAGTTCTGGGATACATGTTTAGATGATGCAGGTTTGTTACATATGTATACACATGCCATGGTGGTTTGCTTCGTCCATCACCCTGTCATCTACATTAGGTATATCTCCTAATCCTATCTCTTCCCCAGTCTTCCACCCCCACAACAGGCCCTGGTGTTTAATGTTCCCTTCCCTGTGTCCATGCGATCTCACTATTCAACACCCAGTTATGAGTGAGAACATGCGGTGCTTGGTTTTCTGTTCTTGTGTCAGTTTGCTGAGAATGATGATTTCTAGCTTCATCCATGTCTTTGCAAAGGACATGAACTCATCCATTTTTATGGCTGCATAGTATTCCATGGTGTATATGTGCCACATTTTCTTTATCCAGTCTATCATTGATGGGCACTTGAGTTGATTCCAAGTCTTTGCTATTCTGAACAGTGCCACAATAAACATATGTGTGCATGTGTCTTTATAGTAGAATGATTTATAATCCTTTGGGTGTATACTCAGTAATGGGATTGCTGGGTCAAATAGTATTTCTAGTTCTAGATCCTTAAGGAATCACCACACTGTCTTCCACATCGGTTGACCTAATTTACACTCCCACCAACAGCGTAAAAGCATTCCTATTTCTCCACATCCTCTCCAGCATTTGTTGTCTCCTGATTTTTTGATGATCGTCGTTCTAACTAGCATAAGATGGTCTCTCATTGCGGTTTTGATTTGCATTTCTCTAAAGACCAGTGATGATGAGATTTTTTTCATATGTTTGTTGGCTGCATAAATGTCTCCTTTAGAGAAGTGTCTGTTCATATCCTTCACCCACTTTTTGATGTGGTTGTTATTTTTCTTGTAAATTTGTTTAAGTTCTTTGTAGATTCTGGATATTAGTCCTTTGTCAGATGGGTAAATTGCAAAAATTTTCTCCTATTCTGTAGGTTGCCTGTTCACTCTGATGTTAGTTTCTTTTGCTGTGCAGAAGATCTTTAGTTTAATTGGATCCCATTTGTCTATTTTGGCTTTTGTTGCCATTGGTTTTGGTGTTTTAGTCATAGTCTTTGTCCATACCTATGTCCTGAATGGTATTGCCTAGGTTTTCTTCCAGGGTTTTTATGGTGTTAGATCTTATATTTAAGTCTTTAATCCATCTTGAGTTAATTTTTGTTTAAGGTATAATGAAGGTATTCAGTTTTAGATTTCTGCATATGGCTAGCCAGTTTTCCCAACACTATTTATTAAATAGGGAATCCTTTCCCCATTGCTTGTTTTTGTCAGGTTTGTCAAAAATTAGATGGTTGTAGATGTGTGGTGTTATTTCTGAGGCCTCTGTTCTGTTCCATTGGTCTATATCTCTGTTTTGGTACCAGTATCATGCTGTTTTTATTACTGTAGCTTTGTAGTATAGTTTTAAGTCAGGTAATGTGATGCCTCCAGCTTTGTTCTTTTTGTTTAGTATTATCTTGTCTATACAGGCTCTTTTCTGGTTCCATATGAAATTTAAAGTAGTTTTTTCCAGTTCTGTGAAGAAAGTCAATGATAGCTTGATGGGGATAGCATTAAATCTATAAATTACATTGGGCAATATATGGCCATTTTCACAATATTGATTCTTCCTATCCATGAGCATGGAATGTTTCTCCATCTGTTTCTGTCCACTCTTATTTTCTTGAGCAGTGGTTTGTAGTTCTCCTTGAAGAGATCCTTCACATTCCTTGTAAGTTGTATTCCTAGGTATTTTATTCTCTTTGTAGCAATTGTGAATGGGAGTTCACTCATGATTTGGCTCTCTGTTTGTCTGTTATTGGTATATAGGAATGCTTGTGATTTTTGCACATTGACTTTGTATTCTGAGACTGCTGAATTTGCTTATCAGATTAAGGAGATTTTGGGCTGAGATGATGGGGTCTTCTAAATATGTAATCATGTCATCCTCATATAGAGACAATTTGACTTCCTCTTTTCCTAATTGAATACCCTTTATTTCTTTTTCTTGCCTGATTGCCCTGCCCAGAACTTCCAATATTGTTCCAACTTGAATAGGAGTGGTGAAAATGGGCATTCTTGTCTTGTGTTGATTTTCAACTGGAATGCTTCTAGCTTTTGCCCATTCAGTATGATATTAGCTATGAGTTTGTCATAAATACATTTTCTTTTTTAAGAGTTCACTCACCACCCAAATTCTTTTATTAAATAATACCACTGGTACTCTGATATAATACCTAGCAAATGTCATAAGATCAGGCATCAAAACAAGTCTCCATATAGATACATATTCTGTATACATTCAACAAGAGTCGTTGTACAACACAATGAATTTTGCAGATAGATGAATGTTTTTTTAACAATAAACTTGTCATTTATTTTATAATTTTATCCAAATTCTTCTTTCATAACATGAGTGCTTCTCTCCTCTGTAAATAGAAACAGTAGACTATAATTTTAATCATATTCTTGCTTTGTCAAGAGCATTCATCATTTAACTATTTGGAATTTTCATATTTTATCTGTTCATCTATTCCACTAATGTTAAACTGTCAGCCATTATTTCTGTTATTGTGTCCCCTTCAGTCATTCTTTCATCTATCAATCTATTTGTTTATTCATTCATTATTTTACATTCCTAGCAACTAGCACTGGAGTGTAAAAAAGGCTATGACTTAAAAAGTTGTACAGTTTAATTTGGGATCCAAAGAAGCAATAAAAATGGCATTTGAGCTTTAAAAGCAGGGTTGAAAATCTACACAGGGAACAATGGAAATATCAAGAGGAGGCATTGTGGAGTCAGAAGAAGGTTGAGATAATTTTACATTACAAACAGGAGTTAGAAGAGGGAAGTGGAAAGTGGCGTTTGGTGAAGGAATAGACTTAGTATAAGGAACAGTATGTGCCAAGGCCTGGAGTTATGAGCTACTGAGGAAACTAAAAAAGGAAGATGAGGTGATCGTATCTGTCTTTTAAAAAATCACTCTACTGTTGCTTTTCATCTCTTCTGGTTTTAAAATTTGTAACAGGCTGTGCTTAGTGAACAGCTAAATAAATGTTTAAAAATATATAAGATAAATGAGTTAATAAATGAAGCTAATACACTCAGTTTTGCTGGAAGGACTTTATAATTACTCTTTTATGCTCAATTAACATTTTGGAGGTTAGAGTTCCAAAAACAAAATGGTGAAGTCAGAAGTTAATGAAAATCATCACATTTTCTATATTTATGAATTATTTAAGAAACATGCAAGTCTGTAATCTCAACATTATATTGCCACATTATATGCAATTATATGTATTTACATGTTTTGTCAGTATACATTTTTTCACATTTAGAAATGTGATTCTGCATATGAAATTTTCTTACTATTGATTCTAAAATAAAATATAATTATTATCAATTGGGGAGTCTGGCTATTTTTTTTAAAAAGATTCTTCAACAAACAAAGAGAAAGCAGAGAAGAACAAGATAGTGGCACTCAGCTGAGAATAGTGGTATTAAGTAATGAAACTTACAATAACGGCTTACTTCCATTTATTTTAAACATGTTTATGTACATGTGCAGTGGTTTTGATGTAATCCAAGGGGCCAAGAACACAGCTGATAAAGAGGAGAAAATGAGATATCATGGAAGGCTGCATTAGAGAATGCACAGACCAGAAAGCAGTGGTTAAAATGTTCACCTGTTCAAGATGCCAGGAACAAGGAGAAGGTCATTAATGGATTTAAATGGCAGTCAGGTTTTAGCTTCCATATGGCATTTACCCATCTAATGCTTAGTGTGCATAATTTAACTTCTGCTCTGACAATCTTAGGGTGAAGGTGCTTTTAAGAAGTTTGGCAGAAATTCCTGGCTCATATTCCCAAGAGAATTAGAAAGAGGTGAGGAAGAAACAACCATTAGACACAATTCTTCATGAAATTTCTTATTGAAGGAATTAGACCAAGATAATTACTTATAATAATCTTTGGTAATTTTATCAAAACCATGCCATATTGAAATTAATTAGTAAAAGTCCTCCTATACTTTTTCTTTTAGTTTTGGTGGCTCATGTCATTTGGTATTAAGATATGAAATAAATCAGATTTTTGTAGAAGTGTATTCAAATTTTAAAATGGCAAAATAGCCTATGAAAGATGAAAACTATCCCAGATAATCGGAAAAACTTCTAAACTGGTGATATATATCACCATATGCATATACAATGAACGATCAAGGCCAAATTAGTATATGTGGACATATGAACACAGGTGTGGATTTGTACTTACTTAAAATGTGACATAGGTTCTAAAATTGTGGCTTCAATATTTTAGGAAGTCATAACACCTTTATTAAATTGATGAATATAATAAAATCTCTCTCAAAATTATTCATCCCTACATACACAAAATATTTTGCATATAATTTTAGCAGATTCATGGACACCCTGAAGTCCCATTAATGGAACCAAAGTTAACTACCCTTGAATTAGAACATTGTGTAACAATGTTTACTTTTCTGAGGATTTTTAATTTAATTTAATTTTATTATTATACTGTAAGTCTGGGGTACATGTGCAGAATGTGCAGGTTTATTATGTAGGCATACATGTGCCATGGTGGCTTGCTGCATCCATCCCCCTATCATCTACATGAGGTATTTGTCCTAATGCTATCCTCCTGTAGGCCCCCATGCCCTGCTATCGTTCCCCTCCCCCACTGCCCCTGACAGGTCCTGGTGTGTGATGTTCCCCTCCCTGTGTCCATGTGTTCTCATTTTTCAACACCCACTTATGATTTACAACATGCAGTGTTTGGTTTTCTGTTCTTGTGTCAGTTTGCTGAGAATGATCATTTCCAGCTCTATACACCATGGAATACCATGCCTGGTATTCCATGGTGTATATGTACCATATTATCTAGTCTATCATTGATGGGCATTTGGGTTGGTTCCAAGTCTTTGCTATTGTAAATAGTGCTGCAATAAACATACATGTGCATGTGTCTTTATAATAGAATGATTTATAATCATTTGGGTATATACCCAGTAATAAGATTGCTGGGTCAAATGGTATTTCTAGTTGTAGATCCTTGAGGAATTGCCACACTGTCTTCCACAATGGTTGACCTAATTTACACTCCCACCAACAGTGTAAAAGTGTTCCTATCTCTCCACATCCTCTCCAGCATCTGTTGTCTCCTGATTTTTTAATGATCCCCATTCTAACTGGCATGAAATGGTATTTCATTGTGGTTTTGATTTGCATTTCTCTAATGACCAGTGATGATGAGGTTTTTTTCATATGTTTGTTGGCTGTATAAATGTCTCCTTTTTGAAAAGGGTCTGTTTATATCCTTCACTCACTTTTTGATAGGGTTTTTTTTTTCCTTGTAAATTTGCTTAAGTTCTTTGTATATTTGGGATATCAGCCATTTGTCAGATGGGTAGATTGCAAAAAGTTTTTCCGATTCTGTTGGGCGCCAGTTTACCCTAATGATTGTTTCCTTTGCTGTGCATAAGCTCTTTAGTTGAATTAGATCCCATTTGTCTATTTTGGCTTTTGTTGCCATTGCTTTTGGTGTTTTAGTCATGAAGTCTTTGTCCATGCCTAAGTCCTGAATAGTATTGCCTAGGTTTTCTTCTAGAGTTTTTATGGTGTTAGGTCTTAGGTTTAAATCTTTAATTCATCTGGAGTTAATTTTTGTATAAAGTGAAAGGAAGGCACCCAGATTCAGCTTTCTGCATATGGCTAGCCAGTTTTCCCAATACCATTTATTAAATAGGGAATCCTTTCCCCATTGCTTGTTTTTGTCAGGTTTGTCAAAGATCAGATTGTTTTACATGTGTGGCATTATTTTGGAGTCTGCTGCTCTGTTCCATTGGTCTATATCTCAGTTTTGGTATTAGTACCATGCTGTTTTGATTACTGTAGACTTGTAGTATAGTTTTAAGTCAGGTAGCATGATGCCTCCTGCTTTTTTTTTTTTTTTTTTGCTTAGGATTGTCTCATCTATGTGGGCTCTTTTTTGGTTCCATATGAAATCGGAAGTAGTTTTTTCTAATGCTGTGAGGAATTCACTCATGCTCATGGGTAGGAAGAACCAAACCCGGCTAATTTTGATCCACCCGCCTTGGCCTCCCAAAGTGCTGGGATAGGAAGATTTCTTAATTACCCCAAACCTATTCTCATTCTTTGATTTCTGTGCTTGTGTATTACAATTGTTTTAAATTAAATGGACTCAATTTTTATCTTTAAATGTGTGTGTAAGCACAACCACATTATCTTAAAAGTGGAGAGAGACTTTACCACCCCTTTCTTCTCTAGTTGAGAATTGACAACAATGTGTGAGCTTAGTAATTTTGCAGATTGATAATGATAGAAAGAAATATTTAGAGCAAATGGGCAAATAAAAGACAAATAGAATTTTCTCAGAGAAAATTTTGAAATACAGTTTAATTAGATTGCTAGTGAATGAATGTGGCAGAAAATAAGCATTTCCTGAAGCTGAAACTCTGAGATATTTTTAAATAAAATTTTAGATTTCAAGCTGGAATAGAAGTTGATCATGATCTAATGAGGAAAGGTTTGACTCTTTTAAAGGCTTTGAAAGGCTAAGCTAAGAAATAAATTAGCTTTAACAGATGTGGCATTCTAAGCATCATTCATGGACTCTATATCCCTACATCATTGCAATGTTATCACTGATAAAAATAATTGTTGTCTCTTATTTCTGTCAACTTTTGTAACAGACACAGCTGGACTAATATTCTAGGTTTCTGATTATTCTGTTCTAATAGTATTTGCCTATGTTGCCAAAATAAATTTCTACAATTTGTCTAGCATCAGATACTAGATTTCCAGCCCTATAGTTATTATTAGAGTTATCTTTGCCTTATATAGTTTTATCAATTTTTCTTCTACATATTGAAATGTGGATGCTTTTCTGAGTCTCTGAGCTACATGTAAAGTATGAACAAAAACTAAAGGAAGACAGTAGTTGGCTGAAGGAAGTCAATATAATAGAAGTACTACTGGCTACACTCTTTTTTCTTCACTACTGTCTTCTAAATTTAACAGCTCTGTTTTATGTCTCTTCTGTTTATACATACTTATCAATGAGATTGTTCTTAATGAGGAATTTTGAATTCTTCCACTATTCATCAAATATGTGGATCAGAACAATTCCAGTGTGCAGAGCATGAGAATTGCATTTGCTCACATGGGTATGTGTTTGCACACTGAGAAGGCTGCAATGCTCCCTCCCTGCCATGGGTCCTCCTTTTGACCATCTTAGTTGCCGTAAGACTCATCATATAGCTTTGCCTTAGTGGTGTCAGGAGCTCACTAGTATCCATTGCCCCCAATCCCTATAAAATAGATATAAAAGTCTACTATTTGCCTTATAGCCATTAGAAACATCTTTACTAATTAGTTTTTATTATTATTATTTTATTTTTTTGAGATGGAGTTTCACTCTTGTTACCCAGGCTGGAGTGCAATGGTGCGATCTCGGCTCACCGCAACCTCCGCCTCCTGGGTTCAAGCAATTCTCCTGCCTCAGCCTCCTGAGTAGCTGGGATTACAGGCGCGTGTAAATTTTCCACCATGCCCAGCTAATTTTTTGTATTTTTAGTAGAGACGAGGTTTCACCACGTTGATGAGGATGGTCTCGATCTCTTGACCTCGTGATCCACCTGCCTCGGCCTTCCAAAGTGCTGGGATTACAGGCGTGAGCCACTGTGCCCGGTCTACTAATTATTTTTTATCAAAATGGGAAAAACAAAATTAGTTCCCAGTTTTCACAAATATGCTTAACCCATTTTTTTAAATGTGCCAAGCCTGTTCCTTAGCATATTTTCATGTTAAGTTTATGTCACTTAACATAAGGACAGACTTCTTATACAGTGTAACTTTTATACATTATTCTTTTTTAAAAAAAGGATAGTTTATTATTTTCTAACTTATGTCTCTTTATGATTTTATATTTGGCATAAGTAAGCAAATATAAACTAGATTTGAAATAACTAAAATATAAGAAAAAGAAAATCAGCCAGGGAATGAAAATATAATAGTAAAATAACGACAAATAAAATGCCTAAATTTGATGTCTACCCAATCACTGATATGATGCTAAAATTTTTAAAATGTATTATCTGGTTTATCTTCATGCAGTGCTATGAAGTGGGCACAGTTGTTACCTTCATTTTGTAGGTGAGAAAATCGGTGTTAGGATTTGATTCCAAGCAGTTTGATTCAGGAATCCATTTGTTAATAACTACACGTCATCAGTATGGCAACTAGTTTTTTAAGTGTGATACATTTGGGTTTATTATACTTTTATCTTTTCTGTTAAGACTTTGATAGGTTATCAATGTCCTATTCTGGTTGGGATGATTCATGGGTACAAAATATAGTTAGAATGAATGGGATCTAGTATTTCATAGCACAACAGGGAGACTAAAGTCAACAATAATTTATTGTACATTTAAAAATACCTAAAAGAGTGTAAGTGGATTGTTTGTAACACAAAAAAAGGATGAATGTTTGAGGTGATGAATACCCCCATTTACCCTGATGTGAATAATATCCATTGTATGCCTGTATCAAAATATCTCATGTATCCCATTATTATATACACCTACTATATACCTTAAAAATTAAAAAAAAAATTACAGCATTCTATGGATTAACCTGCTTGGAAAAAAAAACAGAGAACCAAGCCAGTGAATGGATATTGGGCACAGGAGTTGGTGAAATAGGGTGAGAACAATAATATAGGAAGAGGCTATGTAGCATCAGCCAGAATACTGAAATGGAAAAAAAGGGATTCGAAACACGAACATCAGTCACTAACTCAAGAATTCAAATTGAACAGCTTGTAGAAAACCTCTAAAAATGTGATCAAATTCATAAATTTTGCGACACTGGTATGGGGAGTGTCTCTTAATAGAAAATAGAGAAAAACTATGTAAACTCGTGTGAATTACAATAGAACCCTACCTTTAACAGCTCTTTGCATCAATAAGTCTTAACCTACCCCAATAAAAAGAGAACATGTAACTTGGTTTTTAGCGTGTTCACTAGGTGTGGGAAGTTTCATTTAGTTTTTACGTTAGAACTAAGACTATTTGCTTACTTGTTGGTAGGTTTTACTTTGAGCATGGAACGTATGTTTTAGAAAGCAAAAGGCACTTTAAGCTACGAATAAAGTTAAGTGACATAAACTTAACAAGAAAATAGTTTGCTAAGGAACAGGCTTGACATATTATAAAAAATGGGCTCTTGGGATTCATCTAATATATAGGAGAGGCTTTTGTATAATAGAATCAAGTTTACCATCTACAGGTAAATTCAATTTAAAGTTTATATTTATTAGCTGAAACTTTCCAGGATCCCTGAGGTGACTTAAAATGCAAACCAGATTCACTTCCAGATCTGAAAGAATGTGGTAACATCTCAGTATTTCATCTATGCCCAAGTAGAATTCTGCCCTGTCATATTCAGAGGTAGTGTCACATGCTTCCTGAAAAACTGGGCCTGGGAGAAATGGACCCAAAAGGACTCACTATATCCACAAGCACTAACTTCAAGGCATATGGGGCTACTTGCAATGTCTATAAATTGCTACCTTTTTCCTTCCAACATGTCTTGCATTTACCTGTTCTTGCATTTACCTGGTAGTACTTTCTCTTTCTTCTTCTGTCCTTCCATTACTTTGTGACTTCCTTCTTTTGTTTAAAATCTTTTAAAATAACTTTAAAATCTGCTCAAAACAGATTTTTCTCTCCTTTGCATTTTTCATAACAAGTGGAGGAAATGCAAAAAAAAAAAAAAAAATTAAGCTGTAATAAGAGGATACACGAAGAAAGAGATGGTGGGAAGACATTGCACCTTAGGAAATGAAAGACCACTGTAGCTAAAGTACCGAAAGTGAGGAAGTGGAATAAAACTAGGTGGACTAAATAGCCAGGAGTCAGGTTATAGAGCTAGAGTAATGAGTTTGAATTTTATTCTTAATACAGTGGAATGCCATTAATGTGATGGAGAACATCTTAAAACAATTACTTTGTTATGGGTTAAATACAATCAAGACTAGAAATGGTGCAACTCATAGTTCAAGTGAAAGCTGATGGCCACATAAACAAAGCTGTGGTGGTGGATGTAGAACTAAACAGCTACATCTGCGATTTTGCTTTTCTGATATCATAGATATGGTATGAAGATGAGAATGAAGGAAAGAATTTGATTTAACATCTAAGTTTTCTGACTTAAGTAACTGGGTAGAAGTGTTACCATTTCTATGGAAGAAAGCAGGAGGTTGATTGGTGAGGACAGGTTTGGAAGCAATTAAGTCCTACTTGCATGTTCAGTTTGAGGTTCTTCTAAGATATCCAAGTGGAGATGTTAGATAGGCAGCTGTAGATGGGTGAGCGTGAATCTCAGAGGAATGATCTGAATTGAGATAAAAATGAAGCTGACATCCTGCCTCTAGAGAATCCCTGAAGACATAGAAAAGAAGTTTACCAAGGAGAATATAACAGGAGACAGTAACACACCCAAGAATGTAGGCCTGAAGAACAACAACATTTTATGTTGGGCAGAAGAGGAGGAATCAGCAAATGAAAACAAGAAAGAGCAACTGATATTTTCAGAAGAGAACTTGGAGGGCAGTTTCATAAGGAACAAGAGAGAAATAGTTCAGATAGTAATGAGCTGTGTTAAAATGCTGCCGCCATAATGCAGAATGCGAGGGCAGCTAAATATTCATTAGATTAGACAATATGGCAGCATGATGGTTAATTTTATGTGTTGATGTGGCTAGGCCAGGGGGTGTCTAGATATTTGCTCAAACATTGTTCTGGGTATTTCTGTGAGAGTATTTTTGGATGAGAATAAATTGGTGGACTTTGAGGTAAGCAGATTTCCTTTCATAGTGTGAATGGGCTTCTTTCATTCAGTTGAAGGTCTGAATAGATCAAAAAGACCAGCTTCCCTCAAGCAGGAGAGAATTCTCCAGAAGACTGCCTTTGGCCTTCATCTACAACATTGGCTCATCCATCCTGGCTCTATAGCAAACTGCTGTTGATGTGAAAGTATAGCATTGGATCTCCAGCCTGCCAGACCACCCTGCAGTTGGACTTGCCAGCTTCCATCATTGTGCAAGCCAATTTCTTATACTGAATCTATTTCTCTGAAAAATGCTGACTAATACAGGAGGTCACTGGGGACCTTTTTGGCCTGATCAATTTAAGAAGAGGATTGGGGTGGAAACAACTATAGTCAAGAAGAGAGACGAGCAATGGGGAAATGAAGACAACATGTGTGGGCAATTCTTCTGAGAGGTTTGTCTATAAAGAGCAATGAAGTGATGAGCAGAAAAATAAAGTGACGAGCAGACAAAGTTGCTGAGAATGTGGGATCAGGTAAATCTTTAGTATGAAAGACACTGAAAGGTATTTCTATGATAATAGTAGAGATAAGAAAGAAAGGCTAATGATTCAAGAGAAAAAGAAAAGAGAACCCTGGAGAACATGGGAGTAGGTATAATCTAGATCACCAGTAGAAGAAGGAACCATTTCTCAAGGACACTAGAAGAGAAGAAGAATTTGTTGGTGCACTAGTTTTTATAGTGTCCTCTAAGAATTCAACTGGAACCTAAGAATTTGACTTTATTTGGAAATAGGGTCTTTGCAGACATAATTAGTTAAAATGAGGTCATATTGTATTAGGGTAGGCTCTAATCCAATGATTGTTGTCTTTATAAGAAGAGAAACAGAGACACAGACAGAGAAACACACAGGCGAATGCTATGTCAAAACAGGCATACATTAGAGTGATGCATCTGCAAGCAAGGAATGCCAAGGATTGCTGGTGACCACCAGCAATAGAAGCTAGAAAATAGGCAGGGAAAAGGACCACTTCTTAGAGACCATGGCCTGAAGTAAGACGCAGGGTGAGATCACTGAAGTAGGGAGCTCTGAAAATGGAGAGACTAAGATGTGGGAAGAATTGTCAGTGAGGATATTAACACCACAAAGAATTATAGCAGTACCAATGGAGACAGCAATGATGAGTCATTCTCCAAGAATTGATAGTAGTGTGTTGAGAGGGCAGTTGGGAGAAGTACAAAGATGACTGAAGCAAGAGGAGTATATATTAACAGCAGATGTTTTATAGTAGAGGAGGCTAAAATAACCTGGCAGCAGCAATGAGGTCCTTCTAGGACCTGATTGATATTAGGACCTGATCTACTTCTAGGCCCTGTGATGCAAAGCCATGTTGAAGATAGTAACCAGCACCCACCTGAGAGACATGGGAGAAGCAGTGTTTTCAGTGGAGAGCCAGGTGTCAGACAGATGAGAAGGTGGAGAGAAACCACACAGATGAGGTTGAGCGTGCAGGTGTTCTGTGTAGTACACTTTGGATGATGAGTATGTCAAGCATACATTCCTGGGGGATAAATCCTAGATTTTTAAATGTAGTATAATAGCTAGAAGATATTTGGCCTTGAGGTGTGTGAAAATGCAGTAGAGTTCACTCTGGAAATGCCTGTATTCTTGGACCTGTAATTCACCGTCACTGTCTTCTGAACCATGGAGTACTTCAAGTGCTACTTTAGGATTTTAAACAGCTTAATAGGAAATAGGTAGGTAGCAGAGAGAACCCAGGGTGAAGAAAGCAAAAACATAAATAAATATTTATAGACATGTCTCAGGTTTTCTAAAGCTTTTTTCAGAGATTATTGCTCATTATAGCTATGATCAGCTACTTATGGATTTTGAGTAACTTAACTGTGAATCTCCCTTTCCCTTTCCCTTTCCCTTTCCCCCTTCCCCCTCCCCCTCCCCCTCCCCTTCCCTCTCCCCCTCCCCCTCCCCTTCCCCTTCCCCTTCCCCTTCCCCTTCCCCTTCCCTTCCCTTCCCATTTATTTTGAGACAGAGTTTTGCTCTGTCACTCAGGCTACAGTACACTGGCAGGATCTCAGCTCACTACAATCCCCCGCTCCCAGGTTCGAGCAATTCTTGTGCCTCAGCCACCTGAGTAGCTGGGACTGAAGGTGCATGCCACCATGCCTGGCTAATTTTTCTATTTTTTAGTACAGATGGGGTTTCACCATGTTAGCCAGGCTGATCTCAAACTCCTGGCCTCAAGTGATCCACCTGCCTTGACCTCCCAAAGTGTCAGAATTACAGGCATGAACCACCACACCTGGCCTGTAATCATGAATTTCAAAAAGGCTTTTTAATACCTATAGTGTTAAAAGTTAATCTATATTTAGTTTTAATAATTTGCCAAGCTTAGAATATTATTACAAACTTTGAAATCTTTTCATAGGATTATAAATTATCCAATATATTCTTAAAGCTCAGAATATATTCATGAAATAATGAAGGAATAAACTCTAAGGAATGCCTACGTTAAATTTAATGAGAATATTTTTGAATAACAAAGTGCTAAGCTAACTATAAGAGTACCTCGGAAGGTTTTTATTTTCCTTTTCAATTAAGAATATTCATATGGCATATCTGACTTGGAAAGGTAAATGTTTTACATTATAACTGTTAATTCCTGATTCAAATGGAAAAGCCAATGGCCATGGCTTTAGACTGTTCTTCGGAGAGGCTCTACTAGAAACATCAGCTTCAGTTCAGTCATACAATTCACAATCATGATTCATTCCATGAATGCCAAAGTTGGGTGTCTAATTGTTTCCCTGTACATGATGACAAATATGTGTGCCATTTCTTCTATTAAATGTCTCTGCCTTTAAAGGATGTATGTTATATAGGGGTGATGTGTGTGAACGCATAAATCTTTTCTTTAGGTACCTGTGTAGTTAAGAAGAGATACAGTGCATTGATATTTAGTCAGATGATTCAAGTAGAAATTGTGCCAAAACAAGAAGGGGACACAAGCCAAGGAATATGGGAACCTGCTAGAACCCAGAAAAGACAAAGAAATGAATTCTCCACTGGAGCCTCCAGAAGAGAATGCAGCCTTGCTGACACTTTAATTTTAGCCCAGTAGGACCTGTGTCAGACCTACAGAACTGTGAGATAACACTTGTATTGTTTCAGCCACAAAGTTTATGGTGATTTGTTACAGCAACAATGGAAAACTAACACAAAGATTCATGGGTAACTCCATGGTTTGATTCTGAGATGCTGGAAGAAATGAAAATTCTGGATGAACCAGGTTGAGGACCAGGCCAGTAGAGTGGAAAAAACAGGAGTCCAAATTTGGATGTCTTAGGCTAAATTTCTACTAGTCATTCAAGTAGAAATGTCAAGTAAGTAGTTATAAATATGAGTCTGGAATTCAGGGGAACATATGGGCTAGAGAAATACATTTGGGAGTTTTCAGCCAATAGAGAGTATTTAAAGACAGGAGACTAGATAAGATCACTACACTTTCTCACTGCATTCAGAAATTTCTGCCAGGCTACAATATAAACTTTAGATTGTTTCTCTTTCAATCACCCTGACTCTAGCCATGTGTAAGTGACTATAGCAGTATAGATTTTTTTCTTTTTCATCTAGTAGTTTAAGAAGTCTAATAATGTGATCAAAATAAAGGTTGTAAGCTTCCGTGTAATATGAGAACTAGGTTTCTTAACTATTTTATTAATAGTTTGCCTCTTGGAAATAACCTCAATGGGAGTTTACAAGCTAGTTGTCCTTGGCCAGGCAAATCTACTTTCTTCTTATAAGAAGAAGAAAGCACCACGTGGAGAAGTAAGTGAAAACAACAGGAGATGAAAGAAAGCTGAGTCTATTGTGATGAATGGGTAAGAAATTACTTGTTTGCTTATTCAACAAATATCTACTAAGAGTGCAAGACTCTGGGCATACAAAGATAGAGAAATTGTCCTTTCTTTTCTCTAAAACCAAATTCACAAGGATAGGAGAGGAGAAAGGAATTCATTTTATAGGGGCTTAAGAGGATGTGGGACAACAAGGATGAAAAAACAGAAATATCTAGGATTAGATTTGTGAGTAAGACCCCAAAGAAAGAGAGACAATTAGAAGGCAATTATGATAGTTCCAGACAAAGCCTAATGTGAACTAGGCAGAGACAACAGGGACAAAAAAGAGGGAACAGAGATGCAAGAGACATTTTAGAAGTGAAATAAACAGGACAAGGGCAAGGGAGCTGATTATATACACAGAGTAAAAGACAAAGAGAAGGATGATAGTGAAAAAGTACGGTTGGTTCTTGGCAAGGCTGAGTTTAATGAGGAACACAGAACACAGGACCAAGAACTAGGTTTCTTGGAAGGGTGGTAATCACTTGGTTTTTAGAAATGCTGAAGTACAGTTGTGATGGCAGAGGTAAGATGTTCAGCAGACATGTGTTTGTGGTTTGGTATAGATGTGAAGGCTTACACATGGAGATTCAGAATTAACTTTATAAGAGATCGTGAAAGATGGAGGAGCCAGCCAATGGGACTGAGAATGAGGGGTCAGAGAGCGTTTCCTTGGATGTCCTACAAAGTCCCATCTGACATATAAATTACATAATACTGTACAATGGCAAAATCTATAATACAAAAATATTTATTTAAAATAAAAACAATTGTAATAGTATCCTTAAAAATACATTTTTAGGTGCATGAGCTCATTTGATTCACGCTAGAAGTCTGTCAGATCATACTTTCATTCAACTTTGTAGATGAGGAAACTACGTACTAAAGAGAAAAGTCCTACAGTTCATGAATGCAGGGCAGGATTTAAACCCAAGTTGCATGAGACCAAATCCTGGGTTCTTTTCACCAAGGCCATGTGATGCTGGAGAGAATCTGGGACAAATAAAGGCCACAAGCTTCTGTGTGATTTCTCACCTCTTGCTTCTCTTTTGTGTTCTCTTATTCACCCCATCAAACGCTCATGTCCACTTCACTGTCCTTGCTGCTGTTCCTTGCACTTGTCAGACATACTCCACTTTAGGACCCTTGCACTGGATGCTCCTTTTCTGCTGGAATGTTCTTCCCCAGAGATTGTAGAGAGAATTTTCTTACTTCAAGGTTTTCCCGTTTTCACTCTCTAAAGCATTTCTACCACTATTCTACTTAGCACTGCAGTATGCTTTTCCTGATCACTTTTTAACATACTTGTAACAAAGCCAAGCATGATGATTGTTTGCTGCATTTCCTCCACTACAATGTATGCTCGAAGAGGATAGCAGGAATTTTCATTATTTTCTCACTACCGTATTCTAAGCATGCAGAATGCTGCCTGGCACACAATCAGCACACAATAAAATTTTGTTGAATCCATGAATTTTCTGAATGAGAAGGAGCAGTTAGGAATGACTTTTGAGAGTGCTGCTTCTGTTGTGTGCTTGGGGCAGAATACAGGCTGCAGTGGGCCCCAGAGTGAATGCTGGTAAGGGTGGGAAAGAGAAGAGGCAGAGAAAGTTAGTCAGTGCCTTGAGAAGTTTGTGGTGAAGAAAGGAGATCAGAAAGTGGGTCATGAAGCAGAAGCAGAGTCGAGCAAAAGTTTGATCCTTCCTTGTATGATGAGGCAGACCTGTGCCTGCTTGTACGTTTAATAAATCTGTGTAAGAAAACACTAAAGATTCAAGACAGGAGGACAAATAGGAAAGGAAGAAAATAATAGACCTGGTTATATGGCTAAAGAAACTGTTTGTCCAGATCACTCACATCATTCAAGAGCATTTCTAATGGGCATGGAAATCCAGAGCAAAAGCAGATGGAATCAGTGTGGCTGCTGCTTCTGACACCTGGAGCTCCATGTTAGCAACGTTGTGGAAATTCACTGAAGCATTCCACTAGAGGCTGTGTTGCTATCTCCACATACCACGTGACATCTGAGATATAAAAGTAAGGGTTGCCACACCCGCCTCCAACCAAAACCAGAATATTATTTAATACAGTCCATTATTTTGGACAGGTCTTCTGAAAAGGCTAGAGAAATGTAACTCATCCCAGTTGCCAATATATACAAATGAAGTTGTCCCTAGCATATAGCTGCATACATTCTTGGGTAATATGGTGGTTGCAGTAGGTTCATTTGTAAGTGCAAAGTACTTCACTCATGGACCTTCACATTTTCTCTGTCAATACGCACACTTCGGCTCTCTTGTTTAGGATGATCACACAGATACTTGCTGATCTTGGGATAACTGACTTCCCTTTCATCGGAGTCTCTTATTTTTACAGAATAGATGCATCCTGGATATGGGAGAAAAAATGAACTGAAAGTTGGAATACTAATCTCACTTCTAATTCCAGTGGTATCCAAATTCACAAATTAGATTTTGGATATATCATCTTTTGGTCCTAACCCTATTCCTGCAAAAGGAAGAGTGCTAGGCTAAATAATATCTAAAGATCTTTTCTGGGTCAACACTAGCTAGATCCTTCTCCTGTCAAATAAGTTAAGAAAGACAGAAAAAGCCTGAAAACAGAAGGGATATCACAATCATAACTCCAAGAAATCTGTTTTTAGCAGCAGAGTTTTTACAGAATGTAGTAAGAATTATAGTTACAAAGTTTGTACAATGGGCAGGGCACAGTTCTAGGTACTAATGAAGAATACAGAAGAAATAGATTTTCTTTGTCCAGGGACAAAATGTATATCATTCAATTACAATTAAAGGGTATATATAAGCCCTTCTTCCCTTGGCGTATAAGACCCAGAGTCCCTTCTCTAGGTCCCAGAGAAAGTCTGTCATCAAGAGAAGAGGATTGACTTGGTTGCAGCAAGTCTGAGGATAACATCTTGTACTACATGATGCCACCATAGAAAAAACAGTTGTCTTAATCTTTGGAGTCATTTGCCAGGTTATGCCTATTATGAAAAACCTGTTGCATTATATACATAGTTCATATAACTCTCTGCTTCTATTCTTGTGTTCCACATTCTTTTGGGCACATGGGATACTTTTGGGCAGAAGGGACTTTGTGGAAATCATTACCTTGACTTAAAATATTCAAATTGAATCTTTTGAAGTTTGTTGATTATCCATCAAAAGACAAAATGTTTAGAAATAAATACTCTGGAGAAAATAACAATGGCAAACTTCTACCGAACACTTAATGTCTAGATCATGAGGTACTGTGTTTGTTTTTCCAGGATTCTCAATTTTTTTTTTTTTTTTTTGCTCAAACAGCTTTATGACGTATGTACTGTTATCCTCATTTTGCATATAAAACAAATGAGGCTTAGTCACATTAACTCCTCCAAGTCACCATTAGTTAACTTTAAAACCAGGAGGTAAACCAGCAGTCTGATTTTAGTGCTTACGCTCTTAACCAGAGTATCATAACTTCTTGAAAAGTTTAGAAAGATTGTCATTTTATTATAGGAATAGAAAGCAGACCTGCTGGTTCTGTATCTTCTACTACGAGAAGTTTGTTTTTACCTTGAACTACTGATGAAGCGTCTTCTTGTATAAGTCTCCAAATGTCTCATCTGAAAGAGCTGTTCTTTGTGTAAATGTATTTGTAATTTTTGTACCATTTGTTTATTCAATAGCAGATTGTAGAAAAGCTTTGTTATTTAGGTTTCAACTGGACAAGATAGTAAGTTTGGTGATATGTGCATAACACTGAGCTGTGAATAATAGTTTTCTTCTGTGACAGACTAATTTGGGGTTTTAGGTAGATTAAACAAATGAACAAAAACAACACTACTCAGTCCCAGGTTAATTGTTAACAATCCAGTGGTTGAAAGCAAATCAGCAGTTTCCTTGAGACTATGAATTGGCTGAAAAACAGCCTTTCCAAGCAACAGTTTTAATGCAGTAACATTAGTTTGTTGCCACAAAGTAGACGATCAACATTTAGGCACCTGCCAATTTACCAGGGAAGAAGAGAGTTGAAAAAGTAATTCTAATTTTTAGGTAAACTTAATGACAATTTTGTAGAACTTATAGCACCTTGTTTTCTTTTAGAATTTATATTTTTATACCAAATTTATTTTATTCTGCTTTTTTTTTTAGCAGGCAGTATTGTAGTGATTAGTAGGCAGTATTGTAGTGAATTTAAAAATTTTTGTCTCTAGCTATATATGAACTATCTCAATGTATCTGGGCCCAAAGTGAATATTTCTAATATTAGTTGATGTGTTGAAATAATATCTGTGCACTCTAAGGTGGTTTCTATATTTTACTGCATTTCAAGCAGTTTTGTTTATTTTTGAGATGGAGTTTTGCTCTGTCACACAGGCTGGAATGCAATGTCAGGATCTCAGCTCACTGTTACCTTCACCTCCTGGGTTCAAGCGATTCTCCCACCTCAGCTTCCTGAGTAGCTGGGAACACAGGCACCTGCCATAATGTCCTGCTAATTTTTAAATTTTTGTAGAGACAGGGTTTCACCGTGTTGGCCAGGCTGGTCTTGAACTTGGTGATCTGCTCTTCTCAGCCTCCCAAAGTGCTGGGATTATAGGCGTGAGCCACTGCATCTGGCCATTTAAGCAGTTTTAACAGTCCTTTTTTCTTTATTTAATACTTCTTCAACAAGTGGTATCTTCTTTGGTTTATTCATCTTTTCATCACTTTTCAATTGACTTTTTTCTTTTATATCCCTTAAGTAGCTTCTTCATGAAGAAAATGCAAGATATGCATAATGATTTTTGTTGTTTAATTATTTCTACAAGGTCTATTAATGTAAATATATGAGAAACACATTTTATTTGCTAATAGTTTGGGACATTATACATTATTGCACCATTGATCACCTTTTCAGATATACATAATTAATGTTAGTTACCTTAGTTTTATTATGTATTGCTTGCAAAGGGGGGAAAATGGACATAATTAGTGAAAATTCTTCAAAATCAGTGATTGGAAATCATTTCTAAGTTCATCCTACCCATTTTTAAAGCTAAATTGTTTGTCTTTAAATTTCTGGATCTCTGTTGTTTACCACCATTAATAAGACATAGTGACCATAATTTAAACTAGCTGTGGACCTAGAGGAATGCTGTGATTCAGTTATATAATGAAGATGATCATGATGAGGACAAGGACAATAAATTAATATAAATACTTAATATTTACTGTTAGCTATCATATATTAGGCCATATGCTAACAGCTTTATTACTATCATCTCATTTCTCATAGCAATCACACAATAATGTACGACAGTTTCACCTCCCACTGACAGATGAGGAAGCGAAAACTTACTGAGGTTACCCTAGGCCATTCAGGTTTGAAGACAACCCTGAGTCTGTCTGCCTCTGCAGTTCAAACTGGAAATACTTCACTATAGTATCTCCCTGTGACATAGCAAAAGGCCTTCCCCTGTGTTGGCTTCTTTCTCCCCAAACTCCTGAGTCTTGAGTAATGTGTTCCTGCCAATTCTCAGGTAATGAAGATTCAACATTGATGGAACGCTTTTATTTACAAATCACTCAGAGGTTGCAGATTTTAAAAACAGAAGCTCCCCATTTCGTTCAGCATGATTGCCATTTTTCCTCATCTTCTTCATAGTTCTGAGACAGATTTAACGAAAAGCCACCTCCTGCAGCCTATTTTTGTTTTTATTTTTTATTTTTTTATTTTTTAATAATGTTTTATTCTTTTAAAAAATATTGTAATATACCCTGATGTGAAAAAAGGAGACAGTCACTAGAGTCTTTCAAGCAAGTACAAGTAGCAAATACATTCGATGATATTTCACTGTGTAGGAGGAAATAACACGTTTTTGTTACCCCATGATGCATCTAATGATAAAATCTAGATAGAGCCAGATCTATATTTTATTAATATTTTTATTGCTACGTGCTCCCAATACAACGAACAGCATCAGTAGTGTACACTTTGATAAAAAGGAATTTTTAGCTTAGTAGAAAAGAAAGCTCAAAGGTCAGAAGTATAATGAATATGTACATCTTTTTGGAAATCGTTTGTGTGACCATCTTTACCTTCCCCTGTGGTTGAGATGTATGCACACACAAGTAAACTAGAGAGATTTTATTCTATGGGAATTAAATAAAAGAGACTTAAGGCTCAGGGATTGTTTTACTATCTGGATTTTGCCTAATTTGACTTTCAAAATTCTTGCACCAAGTAGCAGCAATTCTTTAGAGGTATAGAGTCAATAGGTTAAGCTGTTAGTTTACAATGATTAAAATGCAAAAGTTCTTGCACATTCTATCCTTTGAGAGGTTAATATATCTACATTTTAGTTTGCATAATATCTTTTTAGACAGCTCAGGTACTGACCTCAAAATTATTATGCTGATAACACTTATCTATCTCCTCTCATTTATGTGTAATTCATAAAGCATTTCTCTCTTTCAAAAATGTTTAAAAATGTTTCTAATTCACAATTTCATTGAACAGTTAGCTGAGTCCATACAATTTAATGTTTCCTTGAAGGGGAACAAGTCATCAACATAATATCAACTACTAAAAATGCAAGATCTTTGCATAACATCAAATTTGTTCAGTTTTAGCTTTTGAGTTGGCTGCAGTCGTTTGCTTAACGGTCTTCTCTATGCACAGAACAAAGCATGCATCTCTAATTATGTCTCTCTAGTTTACCAAAATATGTAATTGATATTAGTGTAAATATTTAGTACATAAAAATACTATCAAGAAAAAAATCAACTTTTAATAAATATCTTCAGTTCTGAATTCTATGTACAAGTACTTTACATCTACTCCCTGGAGAGAGCATTTCTGGCTTTGCTGTGAGTAAGGTGACCATTGACATAAATTATTAGCACAATATTGCAGTCAGATGCATTGTGGTTGTGAACATTTGAACATGAACCACTGGAAAATAAATATCTTAACCATCAACAAATGCATTCTTGAACGTGTCTTCAAAGCCCCACACCTCTACTATACTCAAATGGCAATTCTAGACTGATGATACTTTTCTCAGCTACCAACATACAAATAAGTTATCCCAAAACTTGTTTCTTTGTGATTATTACAGTACATTGAGTATAACTGTTTGTATCTGTCAACAATGGGAAAATTAAAAAACAAAACAAAACACTCACACACAAACAAAGGACACCTCAACGGTGCCTACTGAGGTCCTGGTAAGAAGATTTCAGTTTTGTCTCACATAGGTTCATTTACTATTCCTTGATCCCTGTGACCACAAGTGTCCTAAAACACCACTCCTTTAAATTATAAGTATAGAAGGCAATAGGTAAACTGAGATCTGTATATCTATAGCTTTTGTTTTTTTCTTTTTCTATAATTTACATATCACATTGTTGATTCATCAAAACCCTTTATATTGTCAGTAGCTGTAAGTAATTCTAACTTTTATCTTTTGTAATATTCTGCTTTGAAAATCAACCTATGGAATGTCAAACAAGGCAATACTCAATGACAGGCACCTAGAACATCCAGAAATGTAATATAGTAAACAATCATTTGAGAACACCTCTCTTAAAATAATACTGATTTCTGCAATATACAGTATTTACACAACAGCTTCAAATTTGCTCATACAATATTTCTAATATAGATAAATAGGAATACAAGTCTAAGAATTCTTTGCTTCATATCCAGAATTTCTTGTTAAAGTGTAAACCATTGGATCTCTTTTATTTTTACTGTAATTTTTCTAAAACTTTAAAGTCAGCTGATATGCACAATTGGTTCCAGTCCCTTTTCTGCTTCAGAGAGTGACCAACACAAACTTAGCAACATATTTTTCTTCTGTAATAATCTTTGGTGCTTTCTTCCAATAAATTCTGGTAAATGAGTCAATGTAGAACAAAAGGAGGATGAAAGCAACTAGAAAGTGAGCCAGCACTTTCTGTTCTTCCACTTACTTACAGATAAAATGGGCTGACGATCTATAGAGATTTCCACTTTAAACAAGCATATGCACCATGGGGAGAGGGAGGTTGTCCAGGTTTTCCTCTAGTTTCTAACCTTTTTGGTTCACTTTCTCATCTTCCTAAGGTGGATGATCTTGTCGGACGTCCACTGTCAATAATCTTTCCATCTTTCTTTGAGGTTCTTGCCTGAGAAGAAGCACCTATTGAATCACTGGCTGCAAGGAAGGAAGCAGCAGCCATTTGTGATGACGAATTGAGGTGGCCCCTCTTGGTGGGTGGGGAGGATGATATGGAGACCAGTCTCACAGTCTTATTTCCTGCCTGCTGAGCACTCCTCTGGGGTAAATTAGCACCATCAGGTTTACTGTTTGACCTGAAAGCAGCATATGCATTTGGAGCTCCCACTGAAGAAATGCTACTCAAAGATTTCTTCTCTGCAGGAGTCTCTGAATGGTAAGGAACCAAAGATGTAGGCATCACTAGAGATCTAGGGAGGTCACTAGGGTTAGAGATGGCATCATCATGAGTTTCAGCAGCTTCTAGAAGGTATGGTGGTGGCAGGGTGCTACTGCGCTTGCTACAGGACTCACAACATAACTTGTTATAACCTGGTATGGAGCAGTATCGTGCCAGCACCTCCATCTGACAGAATATGGACTTGTCTCCCAAACATGGCTCATCTGCAAAAATCAAAAGAAAATAAACTAATACATGAATATAAACATTAAAAAGGAGGGAACATTTAAAAAATTTTTATGAATGTAAAAAGATTTAAGTGCAATCTGACACCAACGGGAGTGATCCACATGAGCCTTTGCATTAAAAATACGAACATTAGAATGAATTCACTAAAATAAGTAGCTCTTTATCTACAAAGTCCTTCTGATGATCATCACTTTAATATTTCCACTAGAAGTCTTCAGACCACAGAGGGTGTTTTTTTCTCCAAGTAGGAACATATACCTGACTTTACAATGGGTAAAGAGAATTTATTTAACCTTGTGTTCAGATTTTTAGGATGCACGGAGGCATCTGTATTTTTATTTTATGGTATTTCTGACTTTCTCAGAGGGTGCTCCCTACATTGTTTAAAATGTGAAATCAACAAGTACTAAACACTTGTAAAAACAAAACAAACCTTAAAAAGGTATTCTCCAAAGAATAATCAAAATACCATCTTGATTTTTAAAAAATTATCCAGTTTGAATACAGTAGTTTCATGTTTATCATTAAATATTCTCAGATTATTTGTTATTTGAATGCACAACTTTGGGTAAAGTATGCTAGATTTCTTAGGAATAATTCATGGTTCTCACATTTAATTTTATTGAATTGACAGATCTTTACGTATAAAGGATACTAAGTAACACTTGTAAAATGTAATTTCATTGAATTGACAACACTTTATGTTTAAAAAATAGTAAATAAAACACTTGATAACAGCTAATGTAACATTTCTAAAATACTTGATTTTGCCTGTGTACACGTTATTTTTATTACTTTAAGTTTTTACTGATTCCAGGTTACAAGAATTGAATTTCAGATAATCCAAATATTAAGCTCATAAAAATGCTAATTTGTGCATAGGGGTATACCTTATGAAATAAAGACATATCCTATGTCTCTCTGATAACAGAACCAGTGCATAGAGTAGCATCCCTGCAGATGTGCAGCATAGAAACACTGATCCATGCCCAAATAATAAATGCAAGGAACTATCAGTTGTGGCATTTATGTAATAGAATCACTTAAAATTACAGTGTATTATTGGGTAATACTATATTGCTAAGAAAGAAAACTCTATATAACTTCCAAAAAATTTAAAAGTCCTTTTTCTAAAGTTTGAAAAAAGAAAAAAGAGAGAGTCAGCTGGCAAGAGAGGACTAAAATTACCGACTTTGAGCTGTAATACTATGTCCACTTCCCAAATTGTGAAATGACTCCTATGTGATTGACATGTGCAAGTCTATTATATAGTATAATGTGTCTGAATACTTCATATAAGATAGTTCATCTAATTATGTTGTGAATGCCTGAGAATTATGTTAATGGTTTCACCTTGAACATTAATTTCTCTTCATGTGCGAATTACTTTTTCTTTATTTTTTTTTTAATTGCATTTTAGGTTTTGGGGTACATGTGAAGAACATGCAAGATTGTTGCATAGGTACACACGTGGCAGGGTGATTTGCTGCCTTCCTCCCCTTCACCTATATCTGGCATTTCTCCCCATGCTATCTCTCCCCAACTCACCACCCTCCGCTGTCCCTCCCCTATTTCCCCCCAACAGACCCCAGCGTGTAGTGCTCCCCTCCCTGTGTCCATGTGTTCTCATTGTTCAACACCCGCCTATGAGTGAGAACATGTGGTGTTTGATTTTGTGTTCTTCTGTCAGTTTGCTGAGAATGATGCCTTCCAGGTTCATCCATGTCCCTACAAAGGACGTGAACTCATCGTTTGTGATGGCTGCATAATATTCCATGGTGTATATGTGCCACATTCTCCCTGTCCAGTCTATCATCGATGGATATTTGGGTTGGTTCCAGGTCTTTGCTATTGTAAACAGTGCTGCAGTGAACATTCGTGTGCATGTGTCCTTATAGTAAAACGATTTATAATCCTTTGGATATATACCCAGTAATGGGATTGCTGGGTCAAATGGAATTTCTATTTCTAGGTCTTTGAGAAATCGCCACACTGTCTTCCACAATGGTTGAACTAATTTACACTCCCACCAACAGTGTAAAAGTGTTCCTATTTCTCCACATCCTCTCCAGCATCTGTTGTCTCCAGATTTTTAATGATTGCCATTCTAACTGGTGTGAGATGGTATTTCAATATAGTTTTGATTTGCATTTCTCTAATGACCAGTGATGGTAAGCATTTTTTCATATGTTTGCTGGGCTCATGTATGTCTTCTTTTGTAAAGTGTCTGTTCATATCCTTTGCCCACTTTTGAATGGGCTTGTTTGTTTTTTTCTTGTAAATCTGTTTTAGTTCGTTGTAAATTCTGGATATCAGCCCTTTGTCAGATGGGTAAGCTGCAAAAATTTTTTCCCATTCTGTTGGTTGCTGAATCACTCTAATGACTGTTTCTTTTGCCGTGCAGAAGCTGTGGAGTTTGATTAGGTCCCATTTGTCTATTTTGCCTTTTGTTGCCAATGCTTTTGGTGTTTTGGTCATGAAGTCCTTGCCTACACCTATGTCCTGAATGGTTTTGCCTAGATTTTCTTCTAGGGTTTTTATGGTGTTAGGTCTTATGTTTAAGTCTTTAATCCATCTGGAGTTAATTTTAGTGTAAGGTGTCAGGAAGGGGTCCAGTTTCTGCTTTCTGCACATGGCTAGCCAGTTTTCCCAACACCATTTATTAAATAGGGAATCCTTTCCCCATTGCTTGTTTTTGTCAGGTTTGTCAAAGATCGGAGAGTTGCGAATTACTTTTTCTTAAAACCTATGTCTTAAAATAAGAAAATGTCTTCTTTCTATATGTGTCAAGCTCTAGGACTTAGGAGGAGAGGACTTTATTAGAGCTCGTCTCTTTTTCCTCTGACTCCTTTTCCTTATCTCCCCTGTTCAGAGGCTCCACTTGGAAGTATGACCTGTTCTCCCTGAATTAGAGAAGGAGTACAACACAAAGGTCTCCCATTTCTAAGTGTGAGCACTTTGGCATTATGAACAGAGTCCTGTTCATAACCTGGGTTTCATTAGGGCCAGAATGTACTTTTGTGTGGAGGAGCAAAAGGGAGAGAGATTCTGAGAAAAATATGAAGAAAGGAATACATTAACCTTATGGTAGTTTGCCTACTGATAGATGGGAAGAGCTTACAGGCAAAAAAGGAGTACAATCAAAATATGGAGTCACATGAAAAAAATCAATCATTTTTAAAAAAATTAAGGAAACTTCAGACTTCTCGCTCCATCCTCAAACCATTATAAGAGGTTCTGGAAAAGAGATTCACACCTGGTCTCAAAAGGCCATTTGATTCTAATAGCAGTTTGAGATTAATAGCAGTTTGAAAAAAAGCGCTACTTATTTTACTTGAAATATGGTAGCAATATGCGACTTTTTAGAACTCTTAGGATTGGCGTTTGGGCCTCGTCTTCAGTACAACAAACAACTAAAAGGGATATGAAATCACTAACATAGTTAAGCTATCTTATTAGCTCCTTGGTTTACATTAAAAATAATTTCTTCTGGCTAAAGAAGGAGAATCAAGTAAATTCTTGCTGACCATTGGTCACATTTGTAGAAATACACAGCTATACCAGCTCCAAGATCAATAAAGCTTTCTCACAAAGTGGTAGCTTCTAAACAGGAATAACTACATAGGAATAAAGTATTATGGTGACAATATATGTTAAAATTTCTGAGTAAAGTGTGTTCTTTTGGGTTTGGCTTGTACATTGAGCTTTTACATATATCAATACTTCCCAAAGTAAAATGATTAAATATACAAGTCCTATGTCTCCCCCTCATGGTACGATATGTTCTTGCTGTAATATATTTCAAATGAAAAATGGTAATGAAATAATTTATAAGGGTTAAAGACTTAAAGCCTGAAATTTCTTCAAAAACTAAAACATTTGATAAGATAGTGCCTTGCCAATTTTCTTGACAAAAAGAAAGCACCATCCAGCAGCTATCAATATTCAATCAATGTCTTTTATATTATACTTTAGGTTCTGGGGTACATGTGCAGAATGTGCAGGTTTGTTACATAGGTATACACGTGCCATGGTGGCTTGCTGCGCCCATCACCTCGTCATCTACATGAGGTATTTCTCCTAATGCTATTCCTCCCCTAGCCCCTCACCCCCTGCTATCCCTCCCCTAGTCGCCCACCCCCTGACAGGCCCCAGTGTGTGATGTTCCCCTCCCTGTGTTAATGTGTTCTCATTGTTTAACACCCACTTATGAGTGAGAAAATGCAGTGTTTGGTTTTCTGTTCTTGTGTCTGTTTGCTGAGAATGATGGTTTCCAGCTTCATCCATATCCCTGCAAAGGACATGAACTTATCCTTTTTGATGGCTGCATAGTATTCCATGGCTGTATATGTGCCACATTTTCTTTATCCAGTCTATCACTGATAGGCATTTGGGTTGGTTCCAAGTCTTCGTTATTGTAAGTAGTGCTGCAATAAATATACTTGTGCTTTTGTCTTTATAGTAGAATAATTTCTAATCCTCTGGGTATATACCCAGTAATGGGACTGCTGGGTCAAATGATACTTCTATTTCCAGATCCTTGAGGAATCGCCAAACTGTCTTCCACAATGGTTGACCTAATTTACACTCTCACCCACAGTGTAGAAGCATTCCTATTTCTCCACATCCTCTCCAGCATCTGTTGTCTGATTTTTTTAATGATTGCTATTCTAACTGGCATCAGATGGTATCTCAGTGTGGTTTTGATTTGCATTTCTCTAATGACCAGTGATGATAAGCTTTTTTTCATGTTTGTTGGCTGCATAAATGTCTTCTTTTGAGAAGTCTCTGTCCATATCCTTTGCCAGATTTTTGATGGGGTTGTTTGCTTTTTTCTTGTAAATTTAAGTTTCTTGTAGATGCTAGATATTAGCCCTTTATGAGATGGAAAGATTGCAAAAATTTTTTCCCATTCTGTTGGTTGCCGGCTCACTCTAATGATAGCTTCTTTTTTTGTGCAGATGCTCTTAACTTTAATTAAATCCCATTAGTCTATTTTGGCTTTGGTTGCCATTGCTTTTGGTGTTTTAGTCATGAAGTCCTTGCCTATGCCTATGTCCTGAATGATATTGCCTTGGTTTTCTTCTAGGGTTTTTATGGTGTTAGGTCTTAGGTTTATATCTTTAATCCATCTGGAGTTAATTTTTGTATAAGGTGTAAGGAAGGGATCTAGTTTTAGCTTTCTGCATATGACTAGCCAGTTTTCCCAACGCCATTTATTAAACAGGAAATCCTTTCCCCCATTGCTTGCCTTTGTCAGGTTTGTCAAAGATCAGACAGTTGTAGATGTGTGGCATTATTTCTGAGGCCTCTGTTTTTTTCCATTGGTCTGTATCTCTGTTTTGGTACTAGTACCATGCCATTTTGATTACTGTAGCCTTGTAGTATAGTTTAAAGTCAGGTAGTGTGATGCCTCCAGCTTGATTTTTTTTTCTTTCTTAGGATTATCTGGATATGCAGGCTCTTTTTTGGTTCCATATGAAGTTTAAGGCGGTTTTTTTCCAATTCTGTGAAGAAAGTCAATGGTAGCTTGATGGGGATAGCATTGAATCTATAATTACTTTGGGCAGTATATGGACATTTTTCATGATACTGTTTCTTCCTAACCATGAGCATGGAATGTTTTTCCATCTGTTTGTGTTCTCTCTTATTTCCTTAAGCAGTGGTTAAAAGGTCCTTCACATCCCTTATTCCTAGGTATTTTATTCTCTTTATAGCAGTTGTGAATGGGAGTTTACTCATGACTTGACTCTCTGTCTATGACTGGGGTATGGGAATACTTATGATTTTTTCACATTGATTTTGTATCCTGAGACTTTGCTGAAGTTGCTTATTACCTCAAGGAGATTTTGGACTGATACGATAGGTCTTCTAAATATACAATCACGTCATCTGCAAATAGAGGCAATTTGACTTCTCTTTTCGTAACTGAATATCCTTTATTTCTTTTTCTTGCCCGATTGCCCTGGCCAGAACTTCCAATGGTATGTTGAATAGGAGTGGTGAGAGAGAGCATCTTTGTCTTTTGCCAGTTTTCAAAGGGAACACTGCCAGATTTTGCCCATTCAGTATGATACTGGCTGTGGGTTTGTCATAAAGAGCTCTTATTAAGATATGTTCCACTGATATCTAGTCTATTGGGAGTTTTTAGCATCAAGGGCTGTTGAATTTTGTTGAAGGCCTTCTCTGCATCCATGGAGATAATCATGTGGTTTTCGTCTTTGGTTCTGTTTATGTGATAGATTATGTTTATTGATTTGTGTATGTTGAATCAGTATTGCATCCCAGGGATTAAGCCAACTTGATCATGATGGAGAAGTTTTTTGATGTGCTCTTGGATTCAGTTTGCCAGTATTTTATTGAGGATTTTTGCATCAATATTCATCATGGATATTGGCCTGAAATTTTCCTTTTTTGTTGTGTCTCTGCCAGGTTTTGGTATCAGGATGATGTTGGTCTCATAAAATGAGTTAGGGAGGACTCCCTCTTTTTGTATTGTTTGTCACAGTTTCAGAAGGAATGAGAGCAGTTCCTCTTTGTACCTCTGGTAGAATTCAGCTATGAAACTGTCTGGTCCTGGACTTTTTTTTTTTTTTTTTTTTTTTTGAGACGGAGTTTCGCTCTTGTTACCCAGGCTGGAGTGCAATGGCGCGATCTCGGCTCACCGCAACCTCCGCCTCCTGGGTTCAGGCAATTCTCCTGCCTCAGCCTCCTGAGTAGCTGGGATTACAGGCACGCGCCACCGTGCCCAGCTAATTTTTTGTATTTTAGTAGAGACGGGGTTTCACCATGTTGACCAGGATGGTCTTGATCTCTCGACCTCGTGATCCACCCGCCTCGGCCTCCCAAAGTGCTGGGATTACAGGCTTGAGCCACCGCGCCCGGCCTGGTCCTGGACTTCTTTTGGTTGGTAGGCTATTCATTGCTGGCTCAATTTCAGACCTTCTTACTGGTCTATTCAAGGATCCAACTTCTTTCTGGTTTAGTCTTGTGAGTGTGTAAATGTCCAGGAATTTATCTATTTCTTCTAGATTTACTGGTTTATTTGCATAGAGATGTTTGTAGTATTCTCTGATGGTAGTTTTTATTTCTTTGGGATCAGTGGTGATATCCCCTTTATCATTTTTTATTGCATATATTTGATTCTTCTCTCTTTTCTTCTATATTAGTCTGGCTAGTGGTCTATTTTGTCGGTCTTTTTAAAAACCAGCTTCTGGATTCATTGATTTTTTTTGAAGAGTTTTTGGAGTCTTTATCTCCTTCAGTTCTGCTCTGATCTTACTTATTTCTGGTCTTCTGCTGGCTTTTGAATTTGTTTGATCTTGCTCTTCTAGTTTTTTTAATTGTGACTTGAGGATTTCGATTTTAGATCTTTCCTTGTTTCGCTTGTGGGCATTTAGTGCTATAAATTTCGCTCTACACACTGCTTTAAATGTGTCCCAGAGATTCTGGTACATTGTGTCTTTGTTCTCACTGGTTTCAAAGAACATCTTTATTTCTGCCTTCATTTCATTATTTATCCAGTAGTCATTCAGGAGCAGGTTGTTCAGTTTCCATATAGTTGTGTGGTTTTGAGTGAGTTTCTTTATATATATATATAATTTTTTTAATTGCACTTTAGGTTCTGGGGTACATGTGCAGAACATGCAGGACTGCTGCATAGGTACATAAATGGCAATGTGGTTTGCTGCCTCCATCCCCCCATCACCTATATCTGGCATCTTAATCCTGAGTTCTAATTTGATAGCACTGTGGTCTGAGAGACTGTTATGATTTCCATTCTTTTGCATTTGCTAAGGAGTGTTTTACTTCCAATTATGTGATTAATTTTAGAATAAGTGTGATGTGGTGCTGAGAAGAATGTATATTCTGTGGATTTGTGGTGGAGAGTTTTGTAGATGTCTATTAGGTCCACTTGATCTAGATCTGAGTTCAAATCCTGGATATACTTGTTAATTTTCTGTTTTGTTGATCTGTCTAGTATTGACAGTGGCGTGTTAAAGTCTCCCACTATTATTGTGTGGGAGTCTAAGTCTCTTTGCAGGTCATTAAGAACTTGCTTTATGTAGTTGGGCACTCCTGTATTGCTGGACATATATTTAGGATAGTTAGCTCCTCTTATTGCATTGATCTCTTTGCCATTATCTAATGCCCTTCTTTGTTTCTTTTGATCTTTGTTGGTTTAAAGTCTGTTTTATCAGAGACTAGGATTGTGACCCCTGCTTTTTCTTTCTTTTTTCTTTTTTTGCTCTCCACTTGCTTGGTAAATCTTCTTCCATCCCTTTATTTTGAGCTTATGTGTGTCTTTGTGCATGAGATGGGTCTCCTCAATACAGCACACCAATGGGTCTTGACTCTTTATCTAATTTGCCAGTCTGTCTTTTGATTGGGACATTTAGTCCATTGATATGTAAGGTTAATAATTGTTATGTGTGAATTTCATCTTGCCATTTTGATGCCTGCTGGTTGTTTTCCCCATTAGTTGATGCAGTTTCCTCATACTGCCGATGGTCTTTACAATTTGGTATGTTTTTGCAGTGGCTGATACTGGTTGTTCTTTTCTATGTTTAGCGCTTCCTTCAGGAGCTCGTGTAAGGCAGGCTTGGTGGTGATAAAATCTCTCAGCAGTTGCTTGTCTGTAAAGGATTTTATTTCTCCTTCGCTTATGAAGCTTAGTTTGGCTGGAATGAAATTCTGGGTTGAAAATTCTTTTCTTTTAGGATGTTGAATATTGGCCCCCACACTTTTCTAGCTTGTAGGGTTTCTGCCAAGAGATCCACTGTGAGTCTGATGTGCTTCCCTTTGTGGGTGACCCGACCTTTCTCTCCGGCTGCCCCTAGCATTTTTTTCCTTCATTTCAACCCGAGTGAATCTGACAATTATGTGTTTTGGGTTGCTCTTCTCAAGTAGGATCTTTGTGGTGTTCTCTGTATTCCTGAATTTGAATATTGCCCTCTCTTGCTAGGTTGGGGAAGTTCTCCTGAATAATATCTTGAAGAGTGTTTTCCAATTTGTTTTCATTTTCTTCATCATTTTTAGGTATACTGACTGAATGTAGATTTGGTCTTTTCACATAGTCTCTTATTTCTTGGATGTTTTGTTCATTTCTTTTTACTCTTTTTTTCTCTCATCTTACCTTTTCACTTTATTTCATTGAGCTGATCTTCAATCTCTGATATCCTTTCTTCTGCTTGATTGATTTGGCTATTGATACTTGTGTATTCTTCATGAACTTCTTGTGCTGTGTTTTTCAGCTCCATCAAGTGATTTATTTTCTTCTCTGTACCGGTTATTCTAGTTAGTATTTCGTCTAACATTTCTTCAAGGTTCTTAGCTTCTTTGCATTGGGTTAGAACATACTCCTTTAGCTCAGAGATGTTTGTTATCACCCACCTTCTGAAGCCTGCTTCTATCAATTCATCAAACTCATTTTCCATCCAGTTTTCTTCCCTTGCTGGTAAGGAGTTGTGATCCCTTGGAGGAGAAGAGGCCTTCTGTTTGTTGGAGACTTAAGCCTTTTTGCACTGGTTTCTTCTCATCTTCATGGATTAACCTACCTTTGTTCTTTGAAGTTGGTGACCTTGGATAGGATCTCTGAGTGGACGTCCTTTTTGTTGAGGGTGTTGGAGGCCAAGGAAAAGCAACTTCTTTAGTCCTGAGTCTTCTAATATGTCAAAATAATGTCCAAAGTTATCACGGGCATGGATTTAGCAGAACTGCATTTAAGAGGAAGGTTGTGGTGGAGGGGGGGTGGGTGGGCTAGGAAAAGAAGGGAGGAGAAGAAAATATAAGGAAAGAGAGAGTAAGACAAACAGATGAGGGTGGCGAGAGAGAGAGAGAGACTTGGGGAGAGAAAATGAGATAGTAAGATCTAGAAAGAGAAAGGAGGAAAAAGAGACAGACACAGGAGTAAAAGATAGAGGAGTAGAGAGACAAAGTGGCTGGAAGAAGGTGGGTGCTATGGTCTGAATGTGTGCCCCCAAAATTCCTGTGCTGAAACCTAATCCTCAAGGGGATGGTACTAGCAGGGTGGGGCCTTTGGGAGGTGACTAGTCCTTGAGGGTGATGCTCTTGTGAATGGAATTAATGCCTTATAAAAGAGGATCAAGGGAGCTCTCTGGCACCTCTTCACCACATGCAGACAGAACAACAAGGCACCATCTAGGAAGCCTTCACCAGACAGACACTAAATCTGCTAATGCCTTGATCTTGGACTTCCAGACTTTGGATCTCTGAGTAATAAAACTTTTTTTGTTTTTTTTTTGTTTGTTTGTTTTTATAAGTTACCCAGTCTCAAGTATTTTGTTATAACAGTTAGAACAGACTAAGGCAATGGAGGAGATAAGAGACAGGGAGAGAGAGAGGTGGGAGAGATGGAGAGACAGAGACGGAGAGACAGGGAGAGGAAAGGGAGGATAAAGAAAGAGAAAGGGAGACGGTAGAGGGGAGGACACTAAGAAAGAAAACAGAAAGAGAAAGAGAGACAGACACATGGAATAAAGAAGAGAGAGCCAGGAAGATTCAGGAGGAGAGGGAGATGAGAGGGAAAAAGAATGACGGGAGGTAGAGCCAGGGAGACTAGGAGAAGGAGAGGGAAGGACAGCAAGAAGGAAGGGTAAGGCCTAGAAAGCATGTGTGACTGACATACAGAAACTGAGCCACATCCAGGCAGCAGGTGACAGCTCATCAGAGACACAGGAAGACAGACACCAAAAACAAGAGAGAGACAAAGGAGAGCAAATGGAGACACAGATGAGTGAGTACAAGACAGAGACAGATATGGACAGAGAGCTACAGAAATGGAGGCAGAAGAAGACAGTGAAAGAGACAGAAACCATCTAATATATTTTGCTTGTTTTATTCATTTATTTATTTATTTGAGATGGAGTCTCACTGCCACCCAGGCTGGAGTGCAGTGGTGCAATCTTGGCTCACTGCAACCTCCACCTCCTGGGTTCAAGCGATTCTCCTGCTTCTGCCTCCCAAGTAGCTGAAATTACTGGCATGTGCCACCACACCTGGCAAATTTTTGTATTTTTAGTAGAAATAATGGGGTTTCACCATGTTGTTCAGGCTGGTCCCAAACTCCTGGCCTTAGGTGATCCACCCACCTTGGCCTCCCATAGTGCTGGGATTACAGGCATGAGCCACCATGCCTGGGCCCATTTTGCTGTTTTAAAATAGCAAATTGACTACATATAGAAAATATACTCTGTTTTTGCCATACGGCAAGTTGGCAGGTCAGGCAAATGCTGAATTTTATCCTAGGTGCAAGGTGTCTATTTGAAGTTACTCTAAGGAAAGACAGTTATTGGCAATGGATTTAGAGTTGAGTGACATTACCAGCACATCAAAATTGAATAATTTTAGTAAAATATTTCAAAACCTTCTGCAATATTATGCCATTTAACAAAAATGCAATGTTACAGTTAAATATAACAAGGAAAAATTAAGTAGTTCCTACTAGCAACACAAATTGATAGAAGCTACATATACATGGCAAAGCCCTCACTCCAATGTCACCAGCCAGAAATGGCAGGGCTGTAGTGGTCATGATAGTTAAAAAGTGTAGGACATTGCCTCAAATGCTGATCTTAAAGAACTGAATTGGGCTAATATGTCACAGGTGTTTTCCTTTGGTTATTTATCAGTAAATAAATGTAAATTCTGTAACTTCTCTTGAAAGGAAATTCTGCTTTTTGAGGTTTAAAAACATCATCAGAGCAGTGAAGTCAATTGGTGTCACACCTACCATTACAAGGAGGCAGTTGACAGGCTCTGACCGACTCCGGCTTTTCACCATCACAATGGTCCCCAGCCCTGCAGAGGACCTGCCTCACTTCCGTTCCTTCACCGCAGGTCACTGAACACTGCAGAGACAAAGGCTGTGGTTACAGACGTTTATTCCACCAAGACCATGCAGATACACACACAGAGATACACAGATCTGGAGTTCTTTCTCTACTAAGTGATGCAGCACAGTGGTTTTGAAGACAGATACTACTGAGTTTATGTTCTGACTCCATTATTTACCAGCCTGGGCACATTGTTTTTTCTATATGAGACTCATCTTCTTTATCTGGTGGAAAACTGAGATAATACTACCTGCCTTATAAGATAACTAAATGAAGGCAAAGGAAACAATGTATATATTACAAAATGCCTAGTAAGTGTTCTACATGAAAGAAGCCATGATTAGTAACAATGTTAAAATCTTCTGTAGTTTCTAAAAAAAAGTTGATGATGTCTGTTCTCCCACCCAGTCATGGTACTTTTTTGGAGACAGAGTCTCACTCTGTTGCCCAGGCTGGAGTGCAGTGGCATGATCTCTGCTCACTGCACCCTCTGCCTCCCGGGTTCAAGCAATTCCCCAGCCTCAGCCTCCTGAGTAGCTAGGACTACAGGTACCCACCATCATGCCCAGCTAGTTTTTTGTATTTTAGTAGAGATGGGGTTTCACCATATTGGCTAGGAATGATCTCAATCTCCTGATCTTGTGATCCACCTGCCTTGGCCTCCCTAAGTGCTGTGATTACAGGCGTGTGCCACCATACCCTGCCTCCTCCTTCTTTCTTACAGATGGCAAAATACTGTATGCTCTTAATTCATTTCTCAAATGAAAATTTACTACTCTAAAACTAAGCTCAGAAACTTCCATGCAATGGCCCTAGGAAGTTTCTGTGGAAGAGGGACTTCTACTGAGACTGATATGAGTTATCATTATGGTCCTATGTGGGTGACCTGCACTTGTGCTGTAGTTTGAACGTCCCCTCCAAAACTCATGTTGAAATTTAACTGCCATTGTAACAATGTTGAGTGGGACTGCTACAAGGTGGGACCTTTCAGAGGTGATGTATAGGCATGGGTTAATGCTATTATCCTGGGAATGGGTTAGTCATTGCAGCAATGGGCTCCTGGTAGAAGGATCTTCTGTGTCTCTCTTGCATGCCTCCTTGCCATGTAATACCTTCTGCTACAGGACCCCCCTCTCCAAGTGCCAGTGCCATACTCTTGGACTTCACAGCCTCCAGAACCATAAGCCAAATAACCCTTTGTTCTTTATAAATCACCCAACCTGTGGTATTCTGTTAAAGCAGCTTGTCTCTTCCTTTCTGGGCCTACTCTCCACTTCCTCATTAGTTCTCCGCTTTTTGATGCCCTTTCCTCCTATAAACTCTTCTCCTATAACCCCAAGATTTCTTATTTTGAGTCTTTAGAAATATCTAAGACAGGTGATAATAGCTGACAATGCAACATTGAGTCCACCAATTAACAAACATCATCTGGACAGGTATGCCAGGCACTAGCTTGAGTACTAAGGAAAGAAGGCATACTATTTTTGGGAAATGTGTGCACTAGTGGCAAATATAGAGTCATAGATTCAAAGATCAGAGTTATAATACTCTGTCATGAACAGCATGGTAAAGTTAAGTTTTACTGCCTTTCAGATGTAGAGGAGGAACTGCCAGGCAAGGTACCACCTGCAAGGTGGTCATTTGGACTATGGAGATGAGCTTTGGTTGAGAAGGAAAGATTATTAGATAGGAGGAAGGGGAGTCTGAGTCAGCTGAAAGGTAGGAAGCTCAAACAGGCATGGTCTGGAACAGTGAAAAGTTTACTCGAACTGAGACAAAGAGTTAGAATGAAGAAAGAAGAAGAGGAGTTAGTGCAGTGCCAAGTGGGGCTGGGCCCTGCCTTCTGTATCGGAGGTTTAGAATTTATCCTGAAGGAATAGAGAAGTCAACAAAAATATTAGACAAAGGACAGTCATCTTTCAGACTTCTTCTCCGTGTTACAAAACACATAACCATGGTTTGCCCCCCTACCAACTAAACATAAGTGCACAAACTGTTTTAAAGCATTAATTTTTCCTAACACCTGCAGTTAATTACAAAATATGCAGTAGTTTCTTAGTTCACACGAAGCCTAACTGATGTTTAAGCCAAACTAAAATATCTACACATGCCTACACACACGCACAGAATTCACACACCTACCTCACTCCAGGGTCCTGTTTTCCACTGGGCCGGGCAGGGCACTCTGTTACAGGGCCGGCGGCTCTCAGGGCGGTCACCCATGCAGTATTTGCTGTGCACAGAGCGGTTGGTGCCATCGTGGAGTGGCTGAAGGCAGCGCACGGTGCGAAGCTGATAGCCAGAACTTCCACAGGTTTTGGTGCAGTGTTCCCACTCTTCTGCTACCCAGCTGTGGGTGCAGGGGGTTAATATTGAAATTATCACTGGGATGTATAGTGTACACATACCCGCATGGCAAAGCCTAGACTTTTCTGCTCTCTGAATAACCTGCAAGCTAGCGGGGCACACTGCAGTTCAGAAAGTGGTTTCAGAAAGATGGATATAATGGATAACTTTTTAACAATAGTAGCCTGAAACTTTTATTTGTAATGCTCTACTGTTTTTTTCTGCCTTTCAGTGACTCTGAAACCTTCTCCTTTCCTAAAGGAGGATCTACAGAGGATTTCTGAAACTCATCTTAAAGTTGTCCTGTTAGATTCAGGCATGAAGGCAGTTTTCAAGGATAGCAACAATTATAGAAATAAAATGGTCATATCAGTTAAAATATTTAAACATGAGTGAACTCTATAAACTTCATAAAAATTTGCCCTTTTCCAACCCAGAAGACATGAGGTTTATCCCCTTCAGAATGTGACAAGAGGTAAGGGTGGTATGGATCAGAGCTGCGTAAAACCTGTTCACATGAATGCACCTGATAGAAATATTTCCAGAGGCATTTTCCAAAATATGTACCAGGGGACATTCCCAAATTCTACTGTCAATGTCAGTGTCCCAAGCACTCCCCAAATCAGCTGTGGATACAACATTACACACAGTTCTTCATTACACATGGTTACCAAGCCTCAAAGGGCTGCCACCATCGACTCCCTCTGGTTATGCAATCTCTCTGTATCTAAGTCAGTCTAAAATTAACTTTGCCTTTTCCAAAGTTACTTTCCCTCTGCAATTTTTTTCTTTCCAAATATGTGAGGCACCAAAATATAACCATGCTAAAACCTTGGCAGTCTTTGGTATTCACAGTTTAAGGCTGCTTTAGCTTGTCAAACTGGCAGTAAAATGTATCATGGCAACTGGACTGAGAAATTTTGTTCAATTTTGAAGACCTCAGTGATGATTCTCTTTTGAAGACAAATACTATACTTCACAGATATAGGTACTTCTGATTACCTTCTTTCCCTCCTAAGATCCCAGAATGAAAGTAAATGACAAAAATATTAGAAATCTAGAAAGGCAAAGAAATTTGAGAGGAAGTCACAACAACATAATTTTGGAACCTAGAAAACAGATGGTCATATGGCAGCTAACTCAGCAGACCTAAGAAGAATGAAGTCCAACTCAGCAGTACAAGGTGATGAGCAAACAGACTTGCACTGCAGAACTTTAGAAATATTTAGGGATTAGAGGCCTCAGATACAGTGTGAGCTGTGAAAACAAGGGTGAAGCCAGGATTGAAAGCAGGAGAACTAATGAAAAGTCTGTTTGGAAGCAGTTAGACCTCCTGATTCTTATCCATACAGGGCGATTGACCCTCCTCCAACTCAGAAGAAGACATGAGGTTTATCCTCTGTAGAAAGTGAACCAGACTTAACTGGATATAATAGCCATGATCAAGAGAGAAGGAGACCATGGTGAAAACAGAAGATTATGTAAAAATCCATCTGTGAGATGGTGAGACTGCTTTAGACACCTATACACATAAAACATTTCCAGAACAGCATTTAAATTGGCTTACACTCCCTCAGCAAGAAATTGATTCTGCTCTATGGAATCTATTTTATAAGAAAAGGCCTAAATATACAATTAATTGAGGGCCTTAAAATGGCTGAGCTGGATCACCCTATAGTTCAGCCCATCAGCTACAACTGCAGAACAAACTTCTAATCAGCCTTCTAAACACTGCATTTTTATACATGTATGAACATCCCAGGATCACCACACAGAAATCCTCTAATATAAGTGATAGAGGTGGCGTGGGTGTAGAGAAATGGAAGAAAAGAACTCAAAAGAAATAATTTAGAAACAGGAAATGAATCTTTGATATTCTAAAAGAGATAAAAGACTATATTGCATCTGTGAAATAAAAATCAAATACCTTGATAAAGAAATACTTGAATATTAACAATATGATAAAACAGAGCTCTTGAATATTAAAAATATGATAGCAGAAATGAAGGATTCAGCAAATGCAACAGTGAACAATAGGAGAGAAAAGTCAAGCTACAAATGTCCCAGAAAGAAAAAACACTGAAAAACATAGGGCAATTAAAAAAAAATACAAGAATATCTTCCAGAGATAAAAGTTATCCATTTTATATTTTTAAAAGTTGGTGTCATTTACCACAACATAGATGAACCTGGAGGATGTTATGCTAAGTGAAATGAATCAGACACAGAAAGACAAATACCATGTGACCTTCACTGATATGTGGAATATAAAACAGTGGAACTCATAGAATAAAGAGTAGAATGGTGGTGATTAGGGGCTTGGGTGAGGATGAAGGGGTAATGGAGATATGTCGGTCAAGGGGTACAAAGTTTCAGTTAGAAGAAGTACGTTTTTGAGTTCTACTAAACAGCATAGTGTCTATGGTTAATAATTTTGAAATGGATATTTCAAAATTGCTAGGAGAGCAGATTTTAAATGAGTGCACCACAAAAAAAGTGGTAAGTATGTGATAGGTTAATTAGCTGGATTTAATCATTCCACAATGTATGCATACATCAAAACATTACATTGTACCCCATGAAAACATTTGTTCTTTTTCAATTAAAAAACTCTACAAGTACACAGCACAATGATGTGTAAAAATGGGCACCAAGTCCATTTCAGAACACTAGAAATAAAATGAAGGTCCTACAAACTTTGAAAGACAGACCAAAACACGTCACAGAGAAAGCACCGAGAATCAGAACGGCAACTGACTTTTCAACAGCAACACTTGAGTGCAGATAATAATAGAACAATATTTTTGAGTCTAAAGGATGATATATTATAGTTTAGAATAACAGGAAATCCAACAGAAGACAAAGGTAGTGGGAATTCCTAGGAGGAGGATGAAAGAAAGCCCTAGGTAAAAAGTCCAGGCTGGAGCTGGAACACAGCAAACTCTCTGTTCTCTAAGACTCTTCTGTGTCTATGGAGATTAAAGTGACAGGATACTTAGATGTTTAGTATTTAGAGGGGACTGATACGGGGAGAGTTTGGGAATGAATTGGGGAAAAGTAGTAGAAGATCAAATACATATAATCAAGATATTCATTTATTCTGGAAGAAATAATTTCACAAGAAGGAAATCATAATAATCAGAGAATGCTATGTGACTCAGGTGTTAAAAGAGATACATGTTCATATAAACCCTGCATATTGCAATCAGTAAATGGTATGTTAGGTCAGTATTGGAAGTAGCAGGGAAGGAAAAAGTCTGGCCTGTGGTTTTGCATTTATGGAGGGATTGCAAAATAATACAATCTTCAGATTTCACAGTGAAAATTCAATGTATAATGTCTAACCTTACCTCCCCAAAAGTCAAGGAATAGAAGCAAAAACACTTTACATAGAGAGAAGGAAGAAAGTAATTACTAAATATCAAAATAAATATAACAGTTGAAAGTGGTTTTTTGAGGAACAAGAAAGTGGTGGAAAGCAGAGAACTACAGCTTTATGTAATTCCTGTGAAGTGACTTGACTATTTAAACCATGTATATATAGAGCTTTGACTGAAAATGAAATAAAAACTAAAAAGAGCTAAAGGCAGTTAAGTTCTGATTTTGACTTCTAGATATGATAGTTAAAATAAATGCTTACAGTGGATGTGTACACTCTTGAATATTGCACATTCGTCTAATAGGTTTCGGCTTTTTGTTGGCCTCACAGAAGCTGCGATGGACCATTTTATTATCACTTTTCCTACGGCATCCATATTTAGTGTACTGGAAACCTGGAAAAGGAAATAAATTTCTTTGGATTTAATCACTTATTCATGCTGTTAGTTACTTGATTATTCACTCACTCATTCATACATTCATTCATTCATTCATTCATTCATTCATTCATTCATTCAGTAAATATGTATTGAGTACATACAATTAGCCAGGCACTTCAGTAGGTGCTGAAGGTCCCAAAGAACATTAAATAAACAAAAATTTTTGCATTTTCAGAACATATATCTGATAAATAGTCCAACTGCAAACTTGTTAAAGAACTAGGCTCTAAATACACACAGTCTAGTGTGAGAGACAGATATGAAAACTACTGTGACAATAGCGACATAGGCTTTTAGAGAACTCTGTAAACAACTTACAGTAGAGGGCAGCAAAGGAACACAGAGGGAAGAGATCTGTAGCTTGGAGGAGGGGAGGGGAAAGCTTGGAGGATCAGCAGTTTGCTTCAGCAGAATACTGCAGTTCAAACAGTATAGGGTAAAAGAAATGAAGCAGAATTATTCTCTAAGCAAAGGAAATAACATATGGAAAACTGTGGCTTCTTCAGATGGCTGAAGTATCGTGTGAAGAGGGCAAGAGACAGGGAAGGATCAGATCTTGAAAGCCTTCAGTGTCTAACAAGTGTTTGGACATTATTCTTGAAGGTTATAGGGAGGTACTGAGGGTCTCTCAAGCATCACCTTTTATATTTGTAATTATGTCTAGATATTTGGAAAAAGTTGTGAGGAAAAAATAATGAATATTTGTATGCCTTGCATCTAGATTGATTTTTTGTGACTATGTCACCACATTTGCTATATTTCTTCATATACGCATATGTGTGTAAATACATATATAATTTTGCTGAACCATTTGAAAGTTGTAGACATCCTGATCCCTCGCTCCTAAATGAATAAGCACAGATTTCAGAAGTATATTCTCTTATATAACTATAAAATAATTCTTAAAATCAGAACATTTGACATAGACATAATGCTATTATTATCTAATATACAGACCCATTCAAAAATGTTCAGTTGTCCCTAATGCTGTTATTTGTAGCAATACTTTTCAAATCAAGGATCATATGTTGCATTTAACTGTTACATCTTTAGCCTCCATCAATCAAACAATTACTGAACCTCTTTGTCTTATGGCATTACTATTTTTGAAATGTAAAAAGCATTTGTTTTATAAAATGTTCCACAGTTTGGACCTGTTTAATTGTGTTCTAATGATAAAATTCAGGTTATTCACTTTCGGCAAGAATGCTACATAAAAGAGTGATGTGTCTTCAGGACAACATATTAGAAGACTGAAGGATTTTAATCTGGGAAATAATATAATTTACCATTCATTTATTCATTCATTCAACAAAAATTACCCTGTAAATTAAAGAAAAGAAGAACATCAATGTTAGTTGACCAGCTAAAAGGCTATTGCAATAATTGTCCCTCCTAAAATGGTGATTGAAGTCTGGTGAAGAAGGAATAGATGTGGTAGATATGAAGAAGATGTATCTGATAAATATTATGACCAAGCAAATGTTGAAAGTACAGCAGAAGGGAGGATCTGAATTAAATAAGCATCTAAAATAATTAACTAAAAATATTGTATGCCTCCCTCAAGAAAACACTGGAAATACAGCCTTGAACTTAAAATTATAAGATAAATAATTTATACAAGTATTGCTTAATACAAACAATTTTTTTGTTCTCAATTATCTGCTGTCATTTTTGTAACCGCCTCTTGCCTTCTCTTACCCATGGGGGGAGAATTGGTAATGGAGCACTTGTTTAGAACTAGAGGAATGGATGATGGGAAAAATTGAGACACATTGAGTCCAGCTTAATGGACTCTGGAGAGGGAATGGAGGCAGCACAGTGCAGGGAGTGAGAGCATGTGTTCAGAAGCCAGGTTACCTGGGTCTGAATCCTATGGGCTCCGGGAAATTATCTTCTGTGTGCTTCAGTTTTGCTACCACTTAATCAGAGATAACAATAGTACCAATCGCATGGGCCATTGTGAGTATTCATGCGTTGATATAAAAAGCATTTAGAATAGTAGCTGGTTTCAAATACATGGCATAGTCAGTTACACAGTCATGTAACCAATAGCTCTTTTATTAACTCTGGTAGAAATGCAGAGAGATATGGAAAGTAAAAGTAGGGAAGAAGAAAGGTGAGGATCAGAGTACACTGAATTTGGGAGAGTTCTGGAGTTTGGTAAGAATAAAGTGATTAAGGGTACCAGGACAGTTAATGCAAAACAAAGAACCTCAGAGAAAAAGGCAAGAGGATTTTAAGGTCTATCACCGTTATGAAAGGAATCCTATTATATTATTTGCTGATTCTGAGATTTTAGTAAAAACGTTTTGTATTGATGTTTTGGTGGCTATGTTTGGTGTTTCTCAGGCTGTGGCCTCGATTACAGACAGCCCTAAAGGTAGAAGCAAGATTGACTTTTATATGCATTACATTTTAATATAATAAATGTGTTCAGTTGTTACCTCCACCACAGGGTTTGGAACACTGAGACCAGCTCTTCAAAGCCCACTCAAAAGTATCTAATTCTTCCTGGATGACATTGTTGCTGTTGATTGTAGGTACAGAGTCTTCATGGATGATGTACTTATATGTCAGGCTAGAGCGGGTATCGTTCTCTTGAGGTATAATCTAACATACACATGAAATCAATATGTAAATCACCTGAGGGTTTTAAATTTTGAGTGTAAAATTATAAATATTTCAGAATAGTGCTCATATTAAAACTGAAAAGTTTCAAAGAGTTTCAAAAATTATTTCTATCAACTATAGTGCAAATGTGACCTGTTTAAGAAAAAGATGAAATAGCTCTAAAACTTTTAACATAAAAGTATTTAAAAATATATACACTGGAAAGTAAGAGTTTGTATTATAAAAATAATAACTTTATAAGATTCACTATAGGTTTCCTTAAATTATACCATTTTTTTAATGCAGTTTAAAATTTTCAAAGAAAATTGTTTTGTTATGATGATAAAGATAGCAATGTTCCTTCCAGAAAATATATATATTATGAAAAAATATAAAGAAAATAATCACAATTCTACCTAAATGGAGAAAACAAGTCACTTATTATTGTGATAGTTCCTCAAGATATTTGCGGGGGGTGTGTTTGTGTGGGCGTGCGCGTGTGTGTGTGTGTGTGTACAGACATATATACTTTTCTGGCCTTGTTTATTTCATGTAACGTGTTATGCACATTTCTCAAGATAGTACATATTCTTTGAAAATATGCTTTTGGAGTGTGGAATGATGGTCATTGGAGACCCAGAGGGGTTGGGAGGAATGGAAGGAAGGGGACTGAATTGAATAATGGGAACTTGCTTGGTGGGTACAATGAGCATTGCTCCAGTGATGGATCCATGGAAGGTCCTGACTTCACCACAATGCAATATATCTATGTGGCTAAATTGCACTTGTACAAAAAAGTTAAAAAAAAGAAAACATACTTTTAAATGTCACCATAGTCTTTAATCCTAAAAGTGTTATGTATTATTGTTAATAAGTGTGTGGTCACACTTGAATATTTGCATTGATTAGAAATTTTCCCTGACTTTGTGGAGATTTCTGGCTTTTCTTAGTAGACTAAGGGTCACAAATGCTTTTTATAGTTCTAGTTCGTATGATAGACTGGCAAGTGGTCCTCCAGAACAGTTAGAACAATTGTTATTTTAATAATAAGAAGAGTGTATGAAAGTGGTCATTTGACACTAACATATAATTTTCACCTTCATTAATTGGATGGGGAAAATATGATTTTAATTGTTCATTACTTATATTTTGAACACTGTACATTGCATGACTGTCAGTCCTATTTTTTATTGGAACTGTACACATATTTTTTCTTTCCTAAATAATCTGTGCACTAAAGATATTAATCCCCTTTTGTCATAAGAGTTGCAAATATTTTCTCAGTTTGTCTCTTGCCTTTTAATTTTTTTCAGGGCAAAGTGGTCTTTTAAAAAAATTAATTGATTTTCACTTAGCTTTCATAGGATTTTACTAATTATGCAAAGGAAGAAATGCTATTCATTGGTATTCTCAACCTCAATTTTTAGAACTATTTTTTGTTTGAGAAATGAGGTGATAGTAACACCAGTGGGGGTAGAGGATCTAGTTATCTGGCTTTTATTCTCTTTTTTTTTTTCTGTCTTTGTTTTTAAAACAGCATTAAAAATCAAGCACCATTTGAACAATCCTTACACTCTAGCCAGATACCTAATTCTGCCCCAGACAATGATCCAGGACTCAGAATGGAAAAGAAATGTCATAGTAATAGAGCATTGCTTGTCCACACCTTCCTCTCCTAGCTGCAAATCTCCCCCTTGTATCTCCAGCCCACACCACTTGCTGTGGTCAGGTTATAATCAGCGGGCAAGCCTTGAAGCATCTATCATGATGGTTAAGCATCAGTTCTCTAAAGCCAGATACCCATGTTGCTAGAAAAGAATACAATATAATTATATCAGTGTGCAGTAGAGCTTCTGACTGCCAATCACTCATATTTAAAATAATCTAAAACTTTGGTTAACGTATAAATGTGAATAATTAATTTTTGACATAATTGAAAAGGCATTTTAATAGACAAAGGACAGTCTTTTAACAGTGCCAAAACAACTGGACATTGTGATAGTTTAAGAAATATGTCTAAGATTAGGTAAAAAAGGACTGAAAATTCCATCTTGGTTTCACTGTTCCATGTTCTCTCTCACTTGAGTCACCTGCTCTAGTGGAAATCAGTGCCATACTGTCAGGATGTATAAGCATCCTATGGAGAGGCTTAGGTGGCAAGGAATCAGGGACTGCTAGCCACCACATGGAAAAGTTGGGGAACAATCATCTGAGGCCTTTCAGCAACAATGTGACTAAGCTTGGCAGCAGAGTAACCCCCAGTCAAGCTTTGAGATGACCGTAGCCACAGCTGACAGCAAACTCATGAGATACTCTATGCCAGAAATAGTTAAGTGGTGTCCAGACATGTTTCACAGAAACATAAATACTGCTTGTGTTCAGCCACCAAGTTTGAGGGTAATTTGTTTTATAAAAATAGATTACTAATATAGACATCCACATGCAAAAATAAGGCCCTAACACTTTATGCAAAATTAACCCAAAGTGATTAATTTACCTAAATGTAAAATGCATAGCTCTAAAACGTATACCAAAAAAAGTAGGAGAAAATGTTTTGATGCTGGATTAGACAACAACTTTCATAACACCAAAATCTTGATCCACAAAAGACAATACTAATAAACTGGACTTCAGTAAAGCTAAAATATTTTGCTCCATGAAAGAAACTACTAAAAGAATGAAAAGACAACCTATGGAATGGACGAAAACATTTGCAAATCATGTATTTCACAGAAGACTTATATTGAATATACAAAGAGCTCTCAAAACTCAACAAAAAGAAAATATAACAACTTTAACAATGGGCAAAAGATTCGAACAGCTTTTTCAAAAGGGAACTAATTTTCAGAGGAAAAAAAGACTAAAATTTGAGTGGAGCAATTTGATTTTAGATTAGTATAATATTGTATAGGAAATCCAATAAATGAAAATTCTGGATATAATGGAAACTAACAATAAATTTCAAATCAAGTAGATGGCTTCTGCTTTCATCCATGAGGGAGTAATGGAGCTACCCTCCTGATATTAAAAGCTATAAAACTGGATAAAATATATGCAGAAATGTTTTGTTTTGTTTTTGGACAGTGGATAACATGACAAAGGACACTAATCCTTGTAAGAAGAGAAACAAGCCAGGTCTTATTCCTGACAAGGGCCAGGTCTGGACCCTGGCACAGGGAGGGGGGGCCCAAGCCCAGCCCAGCCATCTCACTGACCTGAGGAGATGATAGAGTTTGGAACTTTCAGGTCAGGGCACTAAAGAAGAGGGTTCTGCTTAGAGAGATGATCTAGAAATCTACATGGGTCATGACTGAGGATTGGTCTGTGTTTCCCTGGCCAAGACACCAGGTGGTCCACAGTGAGGGGCTGCTGATGGTGGGAAAGAGATACCAGAAACCAGGCACGCCTGAGCGTCACAGGGGTTCTTGACCAGCTAGAATGAAGAGGACTCACTAAAACTTCAGGTACTCAGTTAAGAAAGGCCACACTATGGGAAGAAGGACAAAACTGAAATAGACTAGCCGTAAGGAAGAATAAAACTAGGCTTAAAGGATCAGGATGATCTGACAACAACTTAACTGCCTGCCAGAACAAAACTAGACACCTTACAATTTAGCTTCCAAAATGTCGAGTGTACAGGAAAAAAACTGTTAAGAAGCATGAAAATGTGATCCATAAAAAAATAGACATGAAGACCCAGAACTTAAAGGGTAACTTAGATGTAACAAGTGAGTATTATGAAAATTTCAGTGGAAAAATGAAAGTTACAAAAAAAAAAAAAACCCAAATGGAAATTCTAGCAAAGAAAAGTGCACCATCTGACATGAAAAATTTACTGGATAGGCTCAAGGACAGATTGGAGATCACATAAGAGAAACAGTGAACTTAGAGCTCAGAAGAAATAATCCAATCTGAAAAATTTATTTTAAAAAATATGATTATAAAAGGATGAACAGAGCCTGAGACTTGTGGAACAATTTCAACTGATTTAAATGAGTCCTAGGAGTAAAGAAGAGAGAGATGGGGTGGGGGTGAGGGTTTGGGAAAAACAACTAACTAGAAGACATCATGGGAAATTTACCCAAATTTGGTAAAAAACATCAACCTATAAAGCCAAGATTCTCAGTGAATCCCAAACATAAGATATACAAAGAATACCGTAAACTGAGTATATCATAGTCAAACTGCTAAACCAACAAGACAAAACAAAAAGGTGAAGATAAAAATCTTAAAAAGAGTCCAGAGAAAACTGACACATTCCATGCAGTGAAGCATAAATGAGGCTTCATATATGATGGATTCTAGAAGACAGTTGCTCTGTAAATGAGTGAAAAAGGGCTCCTGTATATGGTGGGCCCTATGTCATTTCTTCACAGCAGGCTGAGCTCAATAGTCCACTGCTGCCAAACACAATCTCGTATACATCCAGTTGTTTTTAATGCTGCTCAAAGGAGAGGAGATTTAGCCTTTCAGGGACTGCCTGCTTTGCACAGCGCTAGGAAACTGCATCCAATGTCTGCTACATATGAATAAGACACTGTGGCTATAAGAACCTCACGTTGCTGCCTCCTTTGGAGCCCTCTGACCCCCAGACTCTCTGCTGTGCTGCTAAATGACACCACCTAGGCACATAAACCATCTCAGATTCCCCTCTTCCTCAGAAGTTCCCTTGCCCTTCTCTTCTCTGGGTAGTGGCCCTAATTGCAAACCTACTGAGGCCTCACCCAAATAAAGTGTGTGTGTGCTACTGCCACCTTGTGGCCATATCTTTTCTTTGATCAGCCCCCAAACCCGTGGAACTCGCTGTATCATAAAAACACAGTGCTGAAAGAAGAGAAAAAAAGAAACAAAAATCTAGCAACCCAAATTCTATATATAGTAAAGATATCCTCCAAAACTGAGTGTAAAATAAATATATTTTCAGACCACTGAAAGCTGAGATAATTACTTGCCAATACACCCACACCACAAGAAATGCTAAAGGAACATCTTTATACTGAAGGTAAATGATACTAGATATATGATACTAGATACTAGACACTAGATGGAATGTTAGATAAACAAAGTAGAATGAAAAGCATCCGAAATGCCAAATATGTGGGTAAATGCAAAAACTTACTTTTTTTTAGTGTTGTCAAAAATCAGAATGCCGCATTATTCATTTTACAGTGTATATATAGTAAATTACATGACAATACTGCACAAAGAGTAGGGGGAAGATAAATAGAATTATTTTTAAAAGCAACTTATTTTTCAATGTTCAAAGTACATGTAATGTTCAAGGTAAAAATGTTTTCAGATAAATTAATTATAAAATAAGCTAAACCATGAGCCAGTAATGCCACATACCAAAACAATAACAGGATCATGTAAAGGTCCGTCCGTGTGAAGACTTTCAATGTCATCTTCAATGTTATAATCCCACTCCACACCAAGATCTATGAAGGTCCGTGACTTGGCTTCCTCCCCTTTGCCATTTAAAATATAATGGCCTGTAGCCTGGTTCTTAATAGCTAAAGGAAGGAAAATGAGTAAACGGCATACATTTTATTTTATCAACTGCTGAAAATTCACCGCAAGTCTATCCTTTCTACAAATCAATGACCACGTTTCTTTATTAGTAGCAAGCAATCAAAACGGATGTTAGTTCTGATATTATTCCTATTGTCTTCATTAGGCATTCAAAACTCTCAAGAAGCGTTCCTAACTAGTCAAAAATATGGCAAGACGGTTACATAGGCAAAAGTAATGTTTGCAAATAGTCCCATTTGAAAACATCGTCAAAGAGGTTAATAGTTTCTAAATCATTTGTCCTATATATTTCCTTAGAAAACTGGGAATATTTTTAAAATGATAGGTACTTTTTCAATAATTAACAGAAACAATTTATGCTAGGCTAGCATGTAACATAATGGTTTATTTATTGCATATTTTTTTAAAGTTGGTGAAAATATTTATAGTCACCCAACATAGTTGAAGTAATTTTTCAGGCCAACAATTTAGTCTCATGATTGGAAAATTCCAGAGCCATATTACCTACTTATATAGTTAGAAAAAAGCTGCTTACTGCTAATGGAATTCTTAATGTATTATAGATTTATTATATATTATAAAATGAAATAAAATGCTGGTGTAGTGAGTAAAAAATAATGAATGGGATTTTAAATTTTGGACTTATTTATCAGCATATGATGTTAAGTTAGAAAGCAAAATTTCATGTTACTACCATTATTGAAAATCTGTAGAAAAGATGAGTAATTTTAATTAAATGTATTTATTCCTTTTGAGCTTTAAACTAGTCTAATTTTTCCGAGGGTAATACTATGAATTCTAGGATGAAAAATAAGGAATTTTAAATACTAGAGAGAGAACTACAGCTGACTTCTAGACTATTATGACATTTAGTAGTGAATATAATTTAAACGTGTTTTAAAATTCTACGAACACCATAAAGCAATTCAGTTTTTAAAGTTACAACTGAAATAAAATGATTTGCTACAAATTTTCATGGAATTAATACATAATGTCTTAGTTTCAGAAATTATCTTAGTGTTCTTATAGGCCAAGGAATAGGAAAGCTATGTTTACACTTGTATATACATTTTAAATTTAAACCTCTTTAAAATGACATTTCCATGTAATCTTCTCATTAAAAAAAACTCCTTGTAGAAATTATAATCAGTTCTGCAAATGGATCTGCATGTGTCAGTCAAAAACCTGACACATGTCAGATATTAGAATAATTTAAGATTAGACTAGTAAAAGTCACCTGTGGTTGCTTTTCAAAGAATGTAAAATGCAATAAAAATAAGGCAATGTACAGTATTGCATCAATCAAAATATGAGAACTCATTTGTCAACATAAGTATGATGAATTTTTCTGATATTCCTTGATTTACTGCATTTTATGAATGTCTTTCTTTTCTTATCCTCCATTGTAGAGCAAAAAATGTATAACATATAAGCTTGTCAAATGATTTTTTTCCCCACATATAATTAGGAACCAACCACAGTTTCTAAAAAAAAAAAAAAAAAAAGCTCTATTTTTTTAATATTGCTTGTTTTAAAGTAAGCATAGTTGGGAGAAATGACCAAAAAACCCCTAAATAATATTCAATTAATCCATTTATATATATTTTGATTCTTACTATATGTACGCACATATATGTATGCACATATATGTACATAGACATATATCTATATTTATGATTTCTTTGACATTTCAATGTTTCGGTGCATAGTAAAGCAGAGCCAGCAGACAGAAACACTTACCAAGAATGTGAGGAGAAGCCTCGTCTTCTTGGATTAACACATGTCTAGCCCCAGGGGGTACAGCAAACATCTTAAGGTACCCTTTGCATGTGTAGCGAATATTGGAGGAAGCCAAGAAGAAAAGAAAAGCAACAACCATGGTTAGTTGAGCACTACATTCTTACTGCTTCTGCATGCAGAAGACGGCATCCATAAATTTAAAGAAGCAGTTTCAGAAATTAACTTCAAAGCATTGGTAGCTTTTGTGGCATCTGAAATGGGATTAGAGGAAAATGTTTTTTTCATTAAAGAGGGAAAAAAGTTAATCTTGTTGCCAACTTATTAGTCACTTATCTTGCGTTGACCTTCAAATGATGTCAACAGCAATTCAGGCAAATACTATACTTTCCTGTGTCCCTCGGTGTGGTTCCAGTTTTCTAAACTATCCTTTTGAAGTGGAGTCAATTTTTAGTGAAACTTAAGTGGTGAACTCTTTGGGATATGTTATCTGCCTACATGTTATTTTAAAAGTCTAAGAGGTAAGTATAGATAGCTAAACTTCTAATTATTAAAATATTTTTATACGTAAAAGCCTTCTTTATTCTAACAGAGTTACAACAGAAAAATCAGTGCGTTCATTTTTCTTGTGATCAGTATTAATTTTAAAGCTTTAGAGAAGTTTTATATGACTATTTTAACCAAATCTACAACAGATTGGGAAATCTGTGCAAATTGTGTTACACATTGCCTTTATATGCACTCCAACCTCAAAACCTCCTAAGCCAGAAATTAAAAAATCAATATGATTAATTAGTTGCTTTGGGTTTTAAAATCATCTATCATTCCTATTACTGTAAATGTCATATATCACATACTATGTTGATATTATCACATCCTAAAAATTATCTTGTAATCATTTAGAATGAATATTGTTAACATAAATTAACAATAGTCAGGTCAATTAGAACAAATGTTATACATCTCAGTATCATATAAATAAATGAATATAAGATGACTATGTAACCTACACCTTCTATACATTATAAAACATCCAGTACATAGTCTACGGAGGGTATTGACAGAAATCCAGTTATCCACAAATATTGATGCAATCAGAAGTGTTTTTGTCATTTGTATATGTATAATAATATATATCTATGACTAGATTTACCTTTTTCACAATATTTATTAGTGTCCTGACTAAATAAAGTGGTCCTTTTGGGATCAGGGTATTCAGCACTTTACCCGGAGGTAAAGTCTAACACATGAAACGTACCATGTTTGCCTGAGTATACAGTGGCTAGAAGGAACATACTTAAGATGCCAAGTACAGCAAAACAGCTTGATGCCATTTATGGATGCCCATCTTTCTGCAGTTTGCTATAACTTACCCAGTACATTTTTAGCTTCTCTTGTTTCAGCTAGAGAAATATTACGAGCTCCTTTGGGTAAAGTGAAAGCGCCTCTTGTCTTCCCTTAAATAGAATGTCTTTAATTAATGGAGGGTTCATGTTTATCAAAGTCTTGCTGTTTCATTGACTATCCCATAAGCCATGTATTTTATTAGGCAAGATACAAAATATGTTCTATTATTTTATGTGTCAAAGTCACAATGCATTTGTAATAGATAATGCCAATAAACTGTTAATAGTCAATGAAAGTAAGACTGAGCATGAAAGTAAGACTAAATAGATGATTTGAAGTTGAATACTTGCAGATTTCATTTTCCAGCAACTTCAATTCTTTATGGCACCTCTTGCTTAAATGTTTTCCTGTTGGAAAAGGTTAATTCGTCTATTAAATCACTATGACGACAACATTAGTGCAAAGATATGGATGTTAGATTATCTTTGAATGGTTTGAATTGATATGACAGATGAAAATTTTCTAATGTTCTTTTGGCCTTGATTTGCAAGTTTAGCTATCTAAACTTGTTTGAGCTATCTGAAAAACAGTACCAATACCTTAAATTATACATATATAGAATGAATGAACATGGCAAAACCTTTTCTTTACAAAAATTCACTGTGGAAATAAAACAAAATGAATTATTTTACATCCAAAAGAAAATAAAAAAATTAACACCAGTAAAGAAAGCACAGTACATTATTTCATAGCAAGATGGAGAAAATTACATTTGATTCCACTAAAACATAATACACATACATAATTTTATTTCCAGTTGCTTTAATAAAATAATGCAATCAGTCAGAAATAGCAATATTTGCTTTAACAATTTTCAAAGTATAAAACATGGTAATTTACCACACAGGAATAGCAAAGACGTGCAAAAAGAAAAACATTAGAATATAGTCTCATAGCTCTGCCTTCTTAAATATATCAAAGAGCAAAGCTGATTAGCTTGAGTTAGGTAGCTGGGGTATAATGGGAGTAAAAAAAAAATAAAAGGATTTTATCATTCAGATGAAAGCTAACTTTTTTATAAAAGGAAAAATTATCACCATGACAATATGCTTAATGTAAACCACATTTCTTTTTGTTTTACTTTCATGATTTTATATGATACCAACAGCTCTTTGGAAGGTATGAAAATGTTAAGCGAACACCACATCAAGTATATCTTTAAGTGCTGAATTCCCAGAAACATTTGCCCAATAAATCCTTATTGAATAACTGCATACTATCTGTTATGAACCCAAGAAATTATTCAGTAATAAATGTTTGTATAAAAACCTTTTATGAAAATTCCAAAGAATATTACTAAACAATGGATAATTTTGCCTATATTTGTTGCATGAAGACAGCTTTTTGTTCCACCTTTGAACCTTCAGTGTATGTCTAAGTCCAAGTTATTGACTACGTAACAAGCATAAACATTTACAGAGATGAGCAATTACATCTCGGGTTATTTTTTGGTAGTACCTCAATTTTGTTTAAATTTTTTTAAATGAGAAATATAGATCCTAGATTCCTAGATTTATAAACAGAATAGAATTGTTCACTTTTAAAATAAAATAAGTAAAACTAATGCAACATTTTAAAGGTTGTATCTAAAGTTTTGTAATTTTTAAACTCCTGGTCAATAATTTGCGGGCAATAGGAATTCAAAATAAACATCAGTTCTAATAATTCAATCTGCATTTTATTTACAATGTAAAAGAACACAAAACAGATTTTAGCTAGCTAGTATAATTGATATTGATTTTATTTGTTTTATAAATTTAGTATTTTTTTTTTTATCATTGATGCTAGGGAGTATGATTTCAAAGTGTTTTGTTTAAGTTCCTTAAAAGATAATCTGAACAACAATAAATGAGCAGCTAAACTTTGGTTATGTTTGCAGAGAAAATGCTGCATTTCTAAAAGAAGAAGCCTCAAAAAGTACAAATCACAGAGAAGAATACTAAATTCATGAGAGATCTCATCTTACCAAGCTTCCTGGGAGTTCTGGTAAATGTCCCCTTCACGGTTCGGCAGTGGGAATTATCTCCTCCACAGACACCACACTTATCCTCAACCTTATTAGAACCAATTTCTTTATCACAGCCCACTTTCTGGAGAGAGAAGATGTCAAACGTGGCTAATTTCAACGTGCCCAGTAGTGGTCAACATCCCAGAGAATGATGAACCCTTTGTTCAACCATGGCCCACAGTCAGCCAATGTACAGCAAACTGCCATTGTAGTCATGATTTTTAATACCTCAGTTTTTAAAAAAATCTAGTGGGAAATCAAAAGACTTGGACACTTAAGTAATAAAGAATATGTTTCCTCCAGTCTAATGGAGTATTTACACCATTTTAAATTGTCATAGTTATCAAACACACATGTAATGAGCACAGATGTAGCTGATGCTGAGGAGACAAAAAAAATAAAAAAATAAAAAGACAGTGCTTTTCCCTTGCTGCTCTCACATTTATGATGATGGATAATATAGTGAGTTGTATGTTAGTACAATCTTTAAAAGTTGGTTAGGATGTGAGATAAAACTTCCTAAGAGGGGTGAAGACTTTCACAGGGACCAAAGAAACACAGAATGGAAAAGCATTTCAGGAGAGCAGAAGAGCTCCAGCAAAGCCAGAGAGATGCTGTAGGTTCATGGAAAGTGGGTTCAGAGGTCAATCTTTAAACCCATATTTAAACCAATGGAAGGTGAGTGTTGCTTGATCAGGAAAGAACAGTGGACAATCTGCATTGAACAGACTGCAGAAACTCTCAAATACCAGGATGAATTTACATTTTCCCAGGAAACAGGGAAATACTGAAGGTTTTCTGAACCAAGGCATGTTCTTAATGTAAATCACTGTAGAATAATGATACGCAGTACACCACTGCACTCAAAAATATGGGATGAAAGGAGGCAGAGAAAATAAAGACAACACATACATTTAATATACTAGATAGCGTGGCAGGTAGAAGCTGAACAAGACATACTCCACTCTCAGGAAAATCTAAGCTCAATTACTTTAGACTCATTAATACAACACTTTAGTTTTGCTGAAGTAAATAGAAAATATACATTAGAAGCAGTGTTTCAGTTAATAAGATAATTTCATATCAATTTAACTATGAACACAAGAAATAAATAAAATGCATTTTTAACATGAGATTAAATGGAGCAAAAAAACATTGCTTCTCTATTACTTTTGTTCTAATGTGAAATTAGCATTTAATCTTAGAATTGATTGGAAGGTGAGAAAAAAATGTCTTGTTATCTTTACAACAAAAGATTAAATATACTTAGCACTGATTATTTTTAAAAGGACCTGGAATTTTAATAGTAGATCACTACTAAAATATCCAAAGCAAATGTATTATTCCCAATTTGTACTGCCAACCTAGAGGCCTCAGAGTTACTTAGAAAAGGCATTTGGCTGGAAATTAGGAAAATTATTTAAACCTTGATTCTACTAGTGACCAAAATTTGATTTGAGAAAGTATAAAGTCTCCCAAATTTATTTTAGCTACTGAACTATTCATAGACTCTTATTGTAATGTGATTTCACAGATAAGACATAGTTTAAAAAATTTAAAATGCGCAGATGAATAAGAGTAAATGTAGATACTGCAGAAAGCCTTTGGGGAAGCAACTTTAACTCACCACACACTCTCCTCGCACACATATGCTATATGGATCTTTGTAAGAACAGTGCGTTCCATCATGCACCAGTTGTTTCATGTAAGCAATATCTCCAGTCTCCTTGGACTGACAGTAAAGGTGGCATCTTTTCTTGGCTGCATAAGATGGAGGATAAAATTAACTATTTACATGAAATGGAATGTTTGAACAGGATAGTTTTTATTTTTAAATATTAGGTTTCAATGTGATTTCTTGAAAACAAAAGAAATACTGTATAAACAAATAAAATAAGGAATAAGAAGAAAAGTATGTACATTTGACATATTTGTTTTAGCTAAGGTGATCGTATAATTTGTCATCTAAACTGGAAAAAGGGCTCTAGTAATAACTGAACAGGAACAACAGGTATAAACTGGAACTGCCCCAGGCAACCCTAGATCTCACCATAGTAGCTCTTAAATAAATTTTAATTCAAAACCAGTTTAGTTTTCGTAATATTAGAGCACTGAAAGACTGTCTCTGATTTGACTCAATCACCTAACAGTTTTTGCCTCTTACAGGATGCAACTCACTTCACCAAAATAGATAAAAAATGCAATTCAACTTTGAATTACTACATGTATTCCTCTTTCCTTTAAAATGGATTTGAACTGAAGCCAGTAGTGTATGTAATCACATAACTACTTCCTTTCATTCACTCAAATAAGAAGTATGGCAAAAAGTTGCCACTTGGACATATTTAACCAAAAATTAAGAAGCAACAAGTGAAACATTAAAAGAAAATTTCCAAACGTATTTTTTAAATTAGTGTATAATACAAAGTAAAAGGTTATAAGATATCTTTTGTTAGTAAATAATGATCTTTCTCTTGGTCCTGGCTCAATTGTCAAAGAACTATATTTTTCCCAGAAAGGAAAGATCACAATATTCCAGAAATATTTCCTAGTAGAGGGATTTGGGTTGAATCAGGAATTCCAACAAATCTCCCAGGCGTTCCTTTCCACTGGTCTTTTCACCGTTGGTGGTGATAGTGCTGCTTGCCAGGAACTATTGCAGAATTCTTACCTCTTTAGAGAAAGGGTACTTTAGCCTTATTCTTAGAAACCCAGGAGGACTTATTCCTATAAGCACCAAGTTTCCTAAGTTACCAAGTAGGGATCAAGAGTCCACGGGATTGGTGTTGGCAAAGTTTAAACCCTGCGTAACCATCCACACAGCAGGAAGAGCAGGAGGCTACTCACGCTCAGGATGTTCATATGGCAACCAGTGATGCTTGGCATTCTGGTATTCAAAGTGGGAGTTTCGCTGCTGACACTGCTGTGCTCTGAAGTCCTCAAAGTGTTTTTGGCATTCTTCTGTATTACAAAGCTGGTACTCAAAATTAACACCAGGACAATCCTGACCACCATTGATGGGCCTAAAGAAAAGACAACATTTAAAAAGGCCTTTTGGCTTCTGTCTAGCAGTTGAAGCTTGCAGACGCAGTGCTTGAGGGCATAAAGCCAGAGTTTCTGGGCTGCTAGCACAAAGTGAATGAACTCATACTTCCTAATTTCAGTCCCTTTCCGAAAGCACCCTTCTCTCCCTGTTGGGTAGAAAAACAAAACAAAACACAAAGCTCAACTTAAATCAGCTTTTCAAATAGCATATTTTAAATGCACAGCAAAAGTGTATAAGAAAAAAAAAGCATGTATATTGTATCAGTAAAATGATACTTTTCTACCGTGTATAAAACACATAGATGCAGCTCAAAGAAGCTTTGATCATTGCTCTATGCTTTGGTTTCCTCATACGTAAAATGCCAATAATAATGTATCTTTGTGATTAAATAAGTTGATGTTACTTAAAGCACTCATAACAGACCCTGGCTCATAATGAACTTTGGCTGCTCATTTAATTTTTATTGTTTTCATTAATTCTAATACTATCATCATTTCTTCCTGTGAAGGCAGGTATGTGGCATCAGCTAGTTTTACAAAACACATGCTCAGAGCCATCTTGCTGCCAGAAACAGAGAGAAAAAGCTGCTCACATATTAAAACCTAGACAAGGAAGAATGTCCTAAATGTGATAATTCAGTTGTTTTTCCCTTCATAAAGTTTGCTGATCACACAATAGGGATTCAATAATTGTAGTGTGAGTGAATGAATGGATAACTTTCCCCCAACAGTTGCCTGGCCTTCTATTACCATCTTTCTTTTGCCCTCCACTGAAGCAATCACATTCCACTCCCTGAAGACAGTGAGTCTGTATGCTTGATTCTTCTCCCTCCTGGACACTCCTTTGCTTCTAGCAGTTGATCTCTCGGTGTCCATGCCCATGCCCTAAAGGCATAGTGATCTACTTTCCCTGTTCAGCTTCTTAATATTCCTGAACAGCAACTTCTTTAAAAGTCTCCAATCTTCATTTGATCTTCTTGTCTTCATCACTGACAGCTAGTCACAAGATTGATAAATGAAGATGTATCGAAAACACAGACTGGTTTATGAACTGTGAAAAAATTCTTTTCATGCCCTGTATTTTACATGCACTTCATAAAACAGAAAACCAATAATATTGAAGTATTTCCTGGTCTCTCCAAAAATAACAAAAATTACAAGGATGTATACTCACATGGGATTATTGCACTGGCGTGTTCTGAAACGAACACCAGTTCCACATGTCCGAGAACAGGAGCCGAATTTAGTCCATGACCCCCAGTTGCCATCTTGTTTTTGCTGATTAGCATTCTTCCACATGCAATGTCCCTTATAGCACCACTTAGAAAAATGACAAAAGTAACTATTAAAATCATGCATACACTAAAGCTGAAGTTGTTATATAAGAACCACGTATTTGAAGGACTTTGTTACTGCTCTTTTTTTTCAGGTAGAGATGCATTTAAAATTATCCAAAAGCAATTATATCAGTAATATACCCTATCAAAGGGTAACTTAGACTTGTATTTTTCAGGTATAAAATTAAAATGAAAAAACAACATTCACTCAGACAAGTTTTTAAATGTTACGTTTACCGGTGAGCATCAAACACTATAATTAATAACTCTTTGAGCACCCAGCTTGCACAGTTGGTAATATTTTACCCATCATCTCTCACTACCTATATCATATCAGAATATTTTGAGGGCTATATGATCTTTTTTAAAATGATAACATGAAAATATATCTCAACTTAGATAATAATATAACATGTCCAAGATGTGCAGCTTTCAAAGCACTTTTATTTAACTTTAAAAATTTTTCATTTACAATGATTCTGAGAAATAGATGGTCACATATATATACACACACACACACACACACACACACACACACACACACACACACACACACATAATCATCACCAATTAGATGAGGAAAATTGAGGCCCAGAAAGGTTCATAAGTAATTGAAGGCCATCTGACCAACAAGTAATTAAGTGGGGCTACTAGCACCCTAAGACTATAGAGGCACCCAGCTTACAGTGCCCGGCATAGAGCAGGCGCTCAAGAGATGTTAGTCATTTTCCTCTCCAACATTTTGACTTTTTCATACCACATATAATAAAAGTGTTTGCTAAAACTCTACTTTTATAAATTTCCATATATGGCTTCTTGGCCTTTTGGCTATGATCAAGTGTAGTATCTGTTCTTGACAGTTTAATATCAGTTTAATATAAATTTCAATATAAATGTTAATATAAATTTCAATATATTTAAGAAAGTTGGATGTTAAAAAGTTAGTTACATAATGTTTTATAAAGCAAAAATGAATCAGCTCGTTATTGCTCTTGTTTTTAGTCAGAAGTTTGTCATACTGAATTTTCTCAAAGCAAAGCATTGTATATAATGTCCTTCCCATGGTGCCTAATATAGTACTAACACCTAAAAAGACAGGCTTTATTGTGATTATGCATATAATCCTTGTCACAAGTACAGTTTATACACATTTGAAATTGAACTTTAAAAGAACTAAAAGCCATGTAAATCTTCTGTACCAGGTTTTGGTCCTGCTGACAATGTCTTATTTCTAAACTAGTCAAAGCTCTTCAACTTGAGTTCTTAACATGCCTTTGTTTTGGGATCTTTGCCCTTATGAGTAGCATAGCTTGGCACTCAGCCAATTTCTGAACATTCAATCCTGACTACACAATTTGAGATTTAAAACCTCTGGGCATCCTTCCCTGAGGAACAAGGCCAAATCTTCTGTATAAGTTCACATGACTTTATTTCTGGGCAACTTTCACAAGGAATGGGATGCCAGCAAGTCAGTCAGATCCCACTAGCAGGGGGACAGATAGTCTGCTGAGTTGCTTTGACCTATTCTGCCAATAGTGGGCTGAACAGTAGTCCCAAAAATACCAAGTCTCAATCCCTGGAACCTGTAAATGTTACCTTATTTGGAAAAAGGGTCTTTGCAAATGTGATTAACTTGAATATTTTTAAATGGAGAGATTATCCCAGATTATCCATGTGGACCTAAATGCCATTACACGTATCCTTTTAAGAGAGGGACAGAGGGAGATTTGACCCACAAAGATGAGAAAAGGCAACGTGGCCACAGAAGTAGAAACTGGAGTGATGCAGCCATACATCAAAAAATGTAGCGTGGTCACCAGATGCTGGAAGAGGCAAAGAAAAGATTCTCCACTAAGGCTTCTGGAGGGAGAATGGCCCCACCCACACATTGATTTCAGCTCATTGAAATTGATTTTTGACTTCTGGCCTCTAGAACTATGAGGGAATAAATATCCATTGTTTCAAGCCACCAAGTTTGTGATAATTTGTTACCTTAGCCACAGGGAACCGGTATACTATCTTAGTGCATTACCAAAATTAAACCTCGCAAACTATGGTTTTCATAAAAATGACAATGCAGCTGTGTTCACCATTTTCCAGACCTTTAGAGAGAATTATGCAACATATCTTACATATTTCTTGTGTAAATAGATATACTCACTTTTCCAGCAGCACATTCAGTCCCATCAAGTGGAGGTCCCTTTTTAGTCTTACAAAAGTAGGGATTATCAGGATGGCTACACCACAGCTGTTTACATGGGTCAAAGGTTCGGAACTGGAAGACAGATAATCAAATTCTCAGTCAACTCTCAGCTAGCATGACATGCATCAAAAATATATTCTATGCTGTTTCATCTGTCCTGTTTCTTCGATGTGTTTATTTCAAGTTAGTAGCCAAAGCTGTGACACATTAAGAAAAAAACAACTGCATAAGAAATTCAGGTAGACCATACTTCTATTCTGCTTTTCTAAAATAACAGTGATAAACAATGATTTGTCTCACATTCTCTGGTTGACTTTTAATGTTTCTGCTTGCCACTTCTATGTTTTATTTTTCAAATAGACAATGTTGAAATTTTCTAAAGGTTCAGTAATTATGAATATTGTAAATATGAAAATATATTATAATGGTTTGGCAGCTCTCAAGCTATCAGAATGTCTTTTCTTTATCCCTGTAGGTATGAAATTGTTGAATATAAATAATAAAAATACTAATAATTAGTTGACTAAAAGCACAAAAAAATTGTCAAACTGTCTGTGTAAGATAAACTATTCCAGGTATATAACAAAATATCATTAATACATTCATACAGTTTATGAAATATTTTTCCATGTATTTGATTGCCATACTAATCCATGGCTGTGAAATATGGATTACAAGTTAGGGCTATAGTTACGGTTACAAGTAAGACAGTAACAGAACCGGGCTAGAGTCTTGGTCTTCACACTCTTTCAGAATGGTTTTTATTTTCTTAAAACACCACATTATAATATCCAAATGTTTATATAAGCAAACATGTATATTTGTGTTTGCTCTTTGCTTGTTTGCTCTTTTTCTCTCTCAATGTAAACATCTTACCAACCACTATATAGATTTTTTTAAATATCAAACATGTTTATCCACGTGTCTATTGCCTATACTGCTAATTACCTACATACACCTTTATATGCATAGAAATTATTATTATTATTTTGAGACAGAGTCTCGCACTGTTGCCTAGGCTGTAATGCAGTGGCGTGATCTCGGCTCACTGCAAATCTCCAACTCCTGGGTTCAAGCAATTCTCCTGCCTCAAGCCTCCTGAGTAGCTAAGACTACAGGCATGCGCCACCATACCCAGCTAATTTTTTTGTATTTTTAGTAGAAATGGGGTTTCACCATGTTGGCCAGGATGGTCACCATCTCCTGACCTCATGATCTGCCCACCTCGGCCTCCCAAAGTACTGGGATTACAGGCGTGAGCCACTGTGCTCAGCCAGAAATTTTTTTTTATTAGTACACATTTTTAGATGTGGGTTTTTTGTTCTAATCTTTATTGCTGAATATGGAAATTCTACTTTTCCATGACATTAAACTAAAGCTTTAGAATTCTCTGATCTAAAACATTAATGCAAGTAATTTGGAGCTCACAGTGTATACCTTATAGACAGATCAAATGGTTGTATGTGGAAGGTTTCAAACAACAGATCAATTTCTTTTTAGTCCCATGAAATACTTTTATGTTCCTTTCTCTAACACACGAAGCTTGCTCCAATGTATAAAAAGCCCTTCTTTTTTTTATTTTAAATGAATGACTAAAGACCAATATAGAATGAAACATACCTCTAATGTGAATAGTTACATGGAAGACTGGCTTCAATGGATTCCATTGAACATATATATGCACCTTTCTTGTGCTAAGCACTTTAATTATATTATCAAATTTAATCCTCACACTAATCTTATCAGATAAGTACTATCATTATCTACATATTACACATGAGGAAAGTAAGTGAGAGATTAAATACGGTGCCTAAGGTTATACATTTAGAAAGTGTCAGATCCAGGACCTGACCCACTGTCCTGACCCCCATACTATGCCATATGATTCTTTTACAAGACTATACCAGCACAACGCTTTCCTATGGTCACACATACATGGAATCCTGGCCACCAAGCTAAAGAAAAGCAATATATCTAAGGCTTAACAGTCATCTTCTTTGAAGGTCACAAGAACCATGGCATGAATAGGACATGAAAATATGAGCCTGGCAGCGTTGGTTTCAAAGTCCAGTTCCCCTGTTTACCAGCTGTGTGCCTTAAGCAAGTTGCTTAATCTCTAAGTCTTGGCTTTATCTTCTATAAAATTAAAATATATCAGCTCTCTTCTAGTCTGTCATGAGAATTAAATATGATAATATACTTAAAGCATTTAGCTGTAGCATATAGCAACATAATGAACACAAAATAATTGCTAGATATTATTATACTTGCACCAGTGAGTCTGTAAATCTCACCAAGCAGGAGCTACACAAATAGATTTCGAGATGCAAAATCCACATCAACTGTGAGCAACATACCGCAGTGCACATTTTATAGCCAACACCAAAATCAAAACGACATTGCTCATCCATAGAATAATTAATTCCAGGAAGTTCTGGGAGTTTAGGCCAATCATGTTCAAAAGGGTCATCAAGGAGACAGTCATAGGAACTGTAGGAAGAAAAATATTGCACGTAGTTAAATGTTCATTTTAAAAAATCATATCCTGATTTAAAAAGAGTAGTCTTAGCTTATATACTTTAGACTTTCATCCCAGATCATACAGCAAGTTTGCAAAAACATATATTTAAGGTTTTGGTTTTGGGTCCATTTAGAAAAGGACTCTTCACCTGTATTCATGCTAGGAAAGTAAATCAAGCATGACTGAGGAATGTAGTAGAGCCATGATTATTCGAGTCACTAATTAAACCACCACTTGGTGTGGTAGGGCACATCCTGACATCTATACTGTAGAGTATAGCTGGTATAATATGCAGGAAGTGGCCAGGCATGGTGGCTCATGCCTGTTGATCCCAGCACTTTGGGAGGCCGAGGTGGGTGAATCACGAGGTCAGGAGTTCATGATCAGCCTGGCCAAGATGGAGAAAGTCCGTCTCTACTAAAAATACAAAAAAAATTAGCCAGGCATGGTGGCAGGCACCTGTAATCCCAGCTACTCGGGAGGCTGAGGCAGAGAAATGCTTAAACCCGAGAGGTAGAGGTTGTAGTGAGCTGAGATTACACCACTGCACTCCAGCCTGGGCATCAGAGTGATACCCTTTTCAAAAAAAAAAAAAATGCAGGAAACACATGATCATCCTCCCCCCATCCTCAAGTTTGACCATTAATCAAAGATTCTATAACAATTTATTAAAGGAAAATTACATTACAGTTAAAAATTTACTTATATTCTAGACTTATGGCTTCAAGTATTGTGACTCCATAAAACTGTTGTGCCAAATGTTCTGAGTCATAAGGAAATGTTTATTAATAATAGTTTTCATTTACTGGGAATTTTGCTATGATCAAGCCCTAAGAGTCAATTTTTATGTCTGTAGACTATGAAATAAATACTCTCATGACATGCAGCAGGGGACATACTGGATATATCTTTTCAATTCTTGACCACTGCATCGGGACCAGTGGTAACGATGGAACGCTGCTTGTACCAAGGGAGCCATGACACTTCCCATAGCAGTCTCATCACCACACCTGTTGCCTTGTCCATCATGCTCCATTCCCAACCTAGAACACAAGAAGACCTCAGTGGTAAGAATCAGGGCTACTGCCTTCACTTAATTTTGGTTTTGAAAATAAGCCCTGGGAACTACGTATTTTTAAGTCAATGTGGCTTTCTTGAAGAAGTTGCAGAAATGGAAATCAACAGCAGTCCGATAGAAATGCCTTTCTTATTCTACAGCTCTGAAAACCACAGGAATGCCTCTGCAAGCCAGTCACTCATTTAGTTTCAGTGCATGTGCATGACCTCTTCCCTGTTTGCAGCTCTTCACACTTGGCAAAAGACAAGAATTGCATGCTGGCATGCATTCTGCCCAAAGAGGAAACAATACTGGGAGAAGCAGGAAAGAAAAGATCTTTTTTTGGCTTTATAGCTGTCAGCAGTAACTTACACATGGCCCGTTTCATGGGCTACTACAAAAGCAGATGAAAAACCATCCTCATGATTCAGGGTACAGCTTCTCACTGGATGACACATGCCGGTGACTGGAGCATATCCTGTAGAGAATAACAATTACTTTTGTTGTCATTTTATGAGAAAACCCATAAAGAATTACTACTGGACCTTTGCCTAGGGGAAAAAAGTAAAAGCCTTTCAGGAAACAGGAGAAGCATTATTTCTCTACTAGCATTGTGTCACATTCTCTTGGGAAATCCACAGGTAATGGTCTCTAAAAAGATTCACTGGGTCTGCATTTCCTCCTTTCCTAAGGGAAGGAATGGCCCAGGGTTACCATGCTCTTCTGCCCACCAGCTAAGCCCTATCTTTCTGTTGTAGTAAATGGTCTCTCATATCATGGTACTGATGAAGGAAGCCAGAAATTCTATCGATGTTGAAGAGAAAATCATCAGTCTGCTTCTTCCAAAGTCCACATCAGAATTTATTAGATAAATGTAAGCTGACTTTGGAAGAAAGCTCTTTGGCAGCAGTCATTTCTCATGGCATCTCTTTTCTCATTCCAAACAGTTAGTGGGAATCACACTGCATTTTACAGCATCCCCTCCATACCCCAAATGCACAATCATTATTTTAAAAGCAAGTATAATTTACGATGGTATTTAAGTGACATTTAACATTGAGAATTCCACAGAAGTCACTGGAAGCAACAGAAAGAAAATGTATGCTTGGCCTCTGTGTGGTAGAAAGTGGTGATGGAGAGTTGAACATTTGAACAGACTGCCTGATTTAGGATTACTTTTTTAAAGTCATGCTCTTAAGCTTTTTTTCTATATATTGATGGCAATACCTTGCATTCCAGCAGGTCCAAAGTCTTGCCTGGTTAAAAAAATTGCATGGTCATGGTGTTCAGAGTGGTTGAGATCAGATCTTTGTTGTTGGGAAGCCCAGCGACACACATTCTCCAAACTTCTGGATGGGTTTCCCCGTTCTATGAGGCTGATGGACTAAGAGGAAATGTATGTTAGATACACATGACAATTCTGCAATGGCTGCATTTGATAATTTCCCTGAAGTTGAATTTGGGATTACAGTACTTAAACAGTAATTCAGTAATATTTGGGGCTTATTTTGATATTTGCTTTGATTTATGAATTCTAAATGCCCATGAAGGATATTTTAATAATGGTCAATTTTACCTGTGTGAAAGTCAAATGACAGCATTTATGAGAATGGTTTGGGTTTGCTTTCTTTGAGACAGAGTCTCACTCTGTCGCCCAGGCTGGAACACTATGGTGCCATCTGGGCTCACTGCAACCTCTGCCTCTCAGGTTCAAGCGATTCTCATGCCTCAGCCTCCTAAGTAGCTGGGATTACAGGGGCCCACCAACATCCCCGGCTAATTTTTTTTTTTTGTATTGTTAGTAGAGACGGGGATTCACCATGTTGTCCAGGCTGGTCTCAAACTCCTGACCTCAAATATCTGCCTGCCTTGGCCTCCCAAAGTATAGGGATGCTTGATACTGAGATTTGCTATTGTGAGGCAACTTAATATTAATCATTTAGGTAATAATTTTAGTAGTCTAAATAATTCCTGATTCGGCTTAGATTTGAGTTTTACAGAATTAAGAACAAAAATATTCAGAAAGATTCTGGCATTATTTTCCCTAAGATGTGAAGGTATAAAATATTAGTTAAGATTTTTGTTTGTTATGATCCAGAATTAATTAGCAGGTGGGAGAATATGAGCTCTTCCATGAGTTGGCAAAGCTGGTGAAATCTTAGTCTATGGAGAACCATCAAATTATATTAAATTTACACTAAAAAACAAAAACTCCCATTTTTTTTAACTTCATGCTGCTGAAGAGGAGTGGGCTCTTCCAGTTCTGATATAAAAAATAAATTATTTGAATGTTGCTACCACACATTATGGTCAGGAGTTAAAAGTTCAGAAGGAAAAGGGCCCAACCTTCAAGAACCCACTAGCCACATTTCCCAGAGTAGTTCTGATGAAACGAAAAATTGAACTTGGAACCAAAAATTAGTCCCTATTTGGCTGACAGGCTGAATTTTGTTATAGTTCAGCAAATGTTATTATCAGTGTTTACATTCCTAATAAAATCAGCATCCTTTTTTATATACTGATCGCATACATTTCTAAACAAATACTTTAATGACCAATTGGAAGCTGTTATTTACGGTAGAGATAACTTATATTCCTTCCTGGCAATACAAAGTAAGTCAGGTTTATATGATAAACTAAAGATTGATGGCACCCTATCATCATATGAAATGTTAAGTATATAATGAAATGCAAACACACGGATTTTTCCTGTTTCCTAAATGTACAACTTTGTTAGTATTTCATAATCAGGAAGATTAATTCTGGAGAAAGATGTGTAATTTTAAACATCAAGAAAGTTGTCAAGCTAGTCATTTCCTGTATGTTTCCTCCTTAAAGGAGCTAAAATCAATTATATTACATGAAATGCCTACTGTGCGTGTTTTGATTCATCTCTTTGCTTTTGAAAGAATTAAAGCTCTTTCAAATGAAAACTATTCACTGTGCACTTCACTCTTCTTAAGTGAAAAGATATATGTATATAAAGTATTATTTTTAGGGAATCAAGAGAATATAAATATCTTTCTCTTTTTTCTTCATTATACATTCCAAGCACCTAGAAAGCATCTGCCACTTAGTAGGCATTCAATATGAAGGCTTCTCATGAATAAATGAAACACAAACTCAGTGACAACAATATGCTAAGGAAATTCTCTCTCCTCATAATAGTATCCATTCATTTCCATTCATAAGTTATACCTAAAGTCAGGGTAATTATCTACATCTTTAAACAGAAGTAAATAAGCAAATGGTAGCTGCACAAAAAATCATTCATAATCTGCTCAAATTTGGAAGTCTCCACTCATGTGGCAGTTTATCCTCCTCAATTTCAAGCAACCGGAGGTTTATGTGAAATATATCTTTGCCGTAAGTTAGACGGAGCTTGAACAATTTAGTCTTCTGTTAACCCAGCCCCTAATGTTTATAATTCACGTTTTAAGACATTTTACCTTTGCGTAACCCAGCATTATCATGCGCACCAGGACCACATTTATATGCACTCCGAGGGACTCATCATGGTAAATTTCATTCACCTAGAAAAAAGATAATTTCTAAAAGAAATGAAACACCAAGGATTTCATAAGATGTACATTTAAGGGATAAGGGTGTAATCACCACAAATAGGTGAGTAAATTGCTTTTTTAAAACTGAGTTTAAAAGCTGAACTCTGAAATATAGTCATTTACTTTCAGCTTTGGAACAATCTTTGCATATGTAAATTGCTAATTTTGTAAACTCCACAGTAATATGAACATAGAGGATATGCTCAAAAGGGCTTTGTTAAACTAGTACAATGTTAGAAGGAGTCTATGTGTGATATAATCCATATATAACATTAGCCAAAAGCAACCACAGAGGGTGACTTTGGCAAATCATCTGCTAGCCTGTGAGTTGCCTGCAACCACAGTAAAGGAAAACAGCAAGCGTTTGCCTACTGGGGTGCCTGTGTGACAACCAGGGGTGTCGTGTCTGGTTGAGAGCCAATGGTCTGTGTGCAGGAGCTGTGGTAGTATATCTGAGGGCCAGCTAGCAGGTGGGGCAACTCTGTTTAATATAGATGAGGAAAATAAAGCTGGTAGAGATTTGCTGACATGCAAAACACACAGTGAGCTATTGGCAGATGTGACTCCGAAGTGGACTGTAACTGTATCTTCTCATTAAGCTAGTACAAAATTAGTGCAAATAAAAAATGCTTAGAGACATGGCAAATGTTAGCAGGAATGAGAAAGGTGGAGTTATCAGGCTAGAACACAAAGTTCTTAGCTGTTCCTAAGAACAAGGACTCAACACTTGTCAAAAAGACTAAAAGAGGAATGAAAAACTAACTGCAATTCAGCTTCAGATCCAGGAGATTTGAACAGTAGGCACAACAATCTGAAACCTGCACAGAAAAGATACGCATAATCTCATAGAGAGTAGCTTTAAAAATATAACTCAAGAATGACTGAAGAATGCTCTAAAACAAGAAACTCACAAATCATAATATTTTGATTGGCCACACTGACCAAGAAATCTCAACTGAAGTGTTTCAAGAATCCAACGTGACTGCTCAGAACACCTTAAAAAAAGCAGTCTTGAATGTAGACTAAAGGCATACTTACTGAATTTGTAGAAGTCACAAACAAGAAAAGAACAGCAAAGGTAGAGGTAAAAAATCTGACTAAGCTAGAATATACTAGAGATGGCAAAGTATAATGTAACAAGAAAAGATGTAAAGTCCTTTTAAGTGCAAAAATGCATGAATATATACATATAAACATTTATACATATATACATATGCACATGCACATACACACATACTCACATACGTAGAAGGATAAGATCCAATTTAACACCTCCACAAGATAAGCCGAGGCATGAAAAAAAATCTGCAAATACACACTTGGCTTGCATAAGTGTACAGGCAGATAGCTCGTGCCCAGGTTGTCCCACTCTAGGCTATAGAAAACCTGAAGTATTGAGTTCATTTTTCTGTGCTGTCTTATAACAGAGGTGCTTGACAAAACATGAATATATCCTGAGAAGAGAAAACAGCAAGGAGGCCAGAAAATGTGCCTTATAAAGAAGGGTTGGGAAGACATATGGTTAAAAGCCTGAATGCCACACATTAATAGTCTCGGATAAATCCTGGTTCAACCCCTCACTGATTGTGAGACCTTTATTTTTCTGAGTCTCAATAAAATGGACATAATGAAAATCATATCTCATAGGGTTAGGGTAAGAATTAAGAGAGTTAATTCATACAAACAAATTGCTCAAAAATTTTATGACTGAGAGGGAGGAAGGGGGTTTTAAGGAAATTAGAGTATGATAAGTAGAAAAGAAAAATAGAAGAATTAATAGCCTTCTTATGGAAAAGGGATTTGATTCATTATGTACATCTATAGAAAATACAACTTAAAACTATCACATTATTAAAGGAGTAAATTTCAGCTCAATATAAAGAAAAATTGAATGTTAGACAAAAAACTGTGGTTTCTTATGACCTTTTTAGTCATGGGCTGATTCTCCTATCTTATGCCACACTTCATGCTGCCTAATTAAAAAGTGAATCAGCCCTTCCACCCTTCTCTTCTGGATTAATTATCTGATAACATATTCCTAACTTTACAGTTGTAATAAAAGTTAAAAGTCAACAATCAGGCCTGTCATCAACACATTCATTCAGAGACTCATGTCTATCCCAAGAGGCTTCCTGTAAGGCAGCTGTTTCAAATTAGAAACATGGCTTTGCACACCAAGTTATAACATGTACTTAGTTTAATGAGGTTAAAATGTAAAAAGCATTTGATGTTAAAAAAAAAAAAAGGTTGAAAGCAATGTTAGTAAATAAACAAAACTGGGTAATAATAAAAACAAACTAAAGAAAAGTAGACAGAGAGAGTGAATTAATTTCTGAAGAAGGAGAAGAGAGGTTAGGAGGCCTTTACAGCTAGTGCAGATAACAGTGACAGTATACTATAACATATGTAATCCATAGATATGATAGGAAACTCCAACCTCAGAAAGTCTTAGAACAATAAAATGAAGGAAAGATGGTAATAATAAAAAGTAGCTTGTGATATTTATGTTAGTATAAAATGTATATATGATCATCAAATTAGTAAATTCATTTGTACTTAGTGAATTTTAAAATTAATGCAGTGCCAAGAAAGTACAATTGACAAAATTATTAATACCAAGAGCAAATATGATATTATAAAATGAATAAAGGAGCACTTTTTTTTTTTTTTTTTTTTTTTTGGAGACGGAGCCTCGCTCATTTGCCCAGGCTTGAGTGCAATGGCACAATCTTGGCTCACTGCAACCTCTGCTTCCCAGGTTCAAGTGACTCTCCTGCCTTAGCCTCCTGAGTAGCTGGGACTACAGGTGCACATGCCACCAAGTCCAGCTAATTTTTGTATTTTTAGTAGATACGGGGTTTCACCATGTTGGCCAGGGTATCTTGATCTCCTGACCTGTGATCGACGTGCCTTGGCCTCCCAAAGTGTTGGGATTACGGGCGTAAACCACTGCACTTGGCCAAAAGAGCACTTTTAAAATTAAGATTTACCATTCACTGAAATAAAAGTATTACTTAACGAAAGTCACTATTATGCCAGGTTAATTAGGAAACAGGGTGACCCAGTAGAAATGAAAATCAGTTTAAGAATGTTCTCAGTCAGCACACATTTTGAAATTCACAAAGTATACATACATTATTATGGGTAGAAATAATCAAATATGGGGACTAATATTTTTACATAGCATAAATTATTCTTTCAATTTGGCAAATAAACAACCAGCTGTCTATACTGTACAGAGCACTGCATCTGACTTAGTTTGATTTTCAAGGCTTAAAAAAGTTAGTTCCTCCATATTATTTACTTTTAAAATATACTTAATAATTTGATTGCTTTTCATCTTGCCAGGACTCTATCAATGCCTGAGATGCTGTGTTTTTATATTGTGAAACACATAGGGTATGATGAGGGTTGGAGAAATGGGCCGGAGCAGTGGCTCATGCCTGTAATCCCAGCATTTTGGGAGGCCGAGGTGCGCAGATCACGAGGTCAGGAGATCGAGAGCAGCCTGACCAACATGGTGAAACCCTGTCTCTACTAAAACTACAAAAATTAGCTGGGCGTGGTGGCGCATGCCTGTAATCTCGGCTACTCAGGAGGCTGAGGCAGGAGAATTGCTTGAACCCGGGAGTCGGAGGTTGCAGTGAGCCGAGATCGTGCCACGGAACTCCAGTCTAGCGACAGAGTGAGACTCCATCTCAAAAAAAAAAAAAAAAAAAAAAGTTTGGAGAAATAATATAGCACCAAATTCTAAGATATTCAAAACCCTGGGTTCTGTTGCCACCTTGGCCGCGGAAAAACTGAGTGACCTTCGGTTGGTTATTTAACCTGAGTCTCGATTTTCTTATTGACAAACTCTAATTGTACTTGCTTGGTCTGTTTCATGGTGTTGTTGCTCAAAACAAGCAAGATGCCACACAAGTATATTCAGCAAAATACAAAGTGCTTGAGCACCTATTCCGCTATCCATGCACAAAGTTCTAAAAAATTTGTGAGTGTACTTTCATAATCTACCTGAAAAGTTCAAGAAAAACAATTGCCCTCATCATAGTTTTTACTGAAAGGGCCCTCCAGATTCTTCTATTTGAAATTTGTTAAATCTCAATCTCAATGAAACATCTAGTTTAAATTATCAAGAAAATTATTGGGCAAAATCATTTAAAAGGTCTTTCCAGCAGATGGCAGTATGCATGCTTCAGAGGGGCAAAGGACAAGCTGCTGAACACACCGGAATGTGCTTACATACCATACTGGTCAGTATGATTGCGTTTTCCTATATTTACACATAAATAAAACAATTTCCTTTAAATAAGAATTATACAATAGTATAACCTGAGGAAAATGCCACGTTTTAAATGCTTACTCATTTGACATTTAAAAGCAAGAAAAATATTTTAAAAATCATTAGACTTTGTTTTAATGTCATCTGATTACAACATTACCTAAGAGGCATAAGGAAATTCTCATATCTGGCTGTTTTTAGCACTCAATAAATAATATTGAGAAAGAACTAAAATCATATCATACTAAATTAACAATTTGAATCTGCAGAGATGGGCTAAATTCTTATTTATTAAGAAATTCTTAATAATTCTAAATAATTCTTTTTTTTTTTCTTTTTTTTTTTTTTTTGAGACGGAGTTTCGCTCTTGTTACCCAGGCTGGAGTGCAATGGCGCGATTTCGGCTCACCGCAACCTCCGCTTCCTGGGTCCAGGCAGTTCTCCTGCCTCAGCCTCCTGAGTAGCTGGGATTACAGGCACGCGCCACCATGCCCAGCTAATTTTTTGTATTTTTAGTAGAGACGGGGTTTCACCATGTTGACCAGGATGGTCTCGATCTCTTGACCTCGTGATCCACCCGCCTCGGCCTCCCAAAGTGCTGGGATTACAGGCGTGAGCCACTGCGCCCGGCCTAAATAATTCTTATTAAGAAAGTAATTTTACAACTTTTAGTGAAAAGGAAAACAATTCTTCTGAAGTAAAAGCAAAATCTACCAAAAAAAAAAAACAAAAAAAAAACAGCTAATAATACAGAGAGTGAGCTTATCAGGTTCCAGACACTGCATTAAACATTTTACCTATATTAATTCAAGTAATCCTTGAAAGAACTTTAGAGATATTAACCCCATTTTACAGCTAAAGGAACTGAAACCCAGAGAGGTTAAATAACTTGTCCAAGATCACACAGTTAGTAGACAGAGCCAGGGATAAAAACTGGCAGTCTGACTTCAGAGTCATAGCTATGATCATTTTGCTATACTTCCACAGACTTGCAGGCCACAGCACTGTCATTATGCACAGGATATGGTTTTTAAATCATCAATAGTGATTCTCGACCTTTGAGTTTAAGAATATGGTGTGGAAGCATATTGAGAAAGAGAATGTAAAATTTGTAGCATATTTTCATAATCTTCCTTATGTAAATTTTAAGAAAATGAGTCGGGCTCTGAATTTAATATAAATAAGGATTTATTGACGATCAGTATAAGAGTATTCCAAAAAATATTGAGAAGAAATAAAGAGGAGCTAGAGAAGAAAAATTAAATAAGAAAAGCGATAAAGGGTGAAATGTATAAGCATTATTTGGGGTTGCAAGAAAAGCAGTAAGCATAAACATTCTAAGTGACACATTTGACCCTGCATAATGCAACCATAGTACATTTACAAAAAATCTGAGTATCTTTTCACCATGTGGGCCAAACTATAGGACCATGGGTAGATTTTCTGTGAGGTGTTCAGGGCTGAGCTTAGAGTGTTTATTAAATTACCTGAAAGAAGGGGTAAACAGAACATTAATTCAATTTTCAGATGATCTGATGTTGGAAGAGGTTGCCAATGATGTGAAGGGGGAAAAGGTAAAAATCAAATCAAGGATTCCATTCCTTGAAATGAAAATTCCTTCCAGGTTTGTTCCTGGACAGGACAAATTCTCCCAGGACATTTCACTGGCAGGACAATCTGACCTGCTTTGTCTGACTAGCTGATGAACAGCTTTGTCTGGCTTCAACAAAGCAACACTCATTTTTTGTTCAGATGGGTGGATTAGGTCTTAAAAGGCTGGATAGCTCAGCAGTGGAGAGCATGAGCTCTGTGGCAGAATGCCTGATTTGATCTTAGCTATGTGATATTGGGCATGGTATTTGCCTCTGTGCCTCAGTTTCCTCACCTGTTAACTGGGATAATTACAGTATTATAGTCATAGGATTGTCGAAAGGAATAAATGAGTTCATATATGTACAGTATTTGAAATGATGCTTGGCTCTTACAAATGCAAAAAAAAAAATCTCTATTGCTATTATTCATATAGAAGCAAATAAACACCACATATATAAAAAATTTTTTAAAGAGATTTTTGGTTAACTGAAAGTAAACAAGTATTGACAAGATAGCCTGAACGATTCTGGCTAGATATGAAAGGATTCTGAAACGGACTGAGAAAAATATTACTCTGTCCCCAACTGTCTCTTACATAGCTAAAAGTTCCAAACTCAAACCTATCTAGATTCTCAGCCCCATACTCTATATTCCTTTTTCTCAGAATACAGAGATGTCTCCCAACCTGCCAACTCTTCCCTCATCTCCAATCTCATATTAGTAATAACTACTATTTATTGATACTCTTATTAATATATATTGAACAGTTCCTATGTGCCCAAATTTTCTAGGGTGAATAGTCAATACCTTTGAGTCTCTGTTCTGATGAAGCATATATTCTATTGGGCAAAACAGCCTATAACCATGAAAAAAAGGAATGCAAAAAGACATGCAGGCAATCACACTTCAAATGAGAATAGGTGTAATGAAGAAAATAAATATATGAGTGACAAGATAGAGGAGGACCAGAGGAGGTAAAGATTGGGTACTATTTGGGATTGGGCAGTCAGGAAAGGGAGACCCATGGACAAGAAAGAATAATCACATAACTCTTTAGGGAAAAAGCAATCTACACAAAGGGAAGAGCAAGTGCAAAAGCTCAGCATATATTAGAAAGCCCAGAATCCTACAGAGGACAGACGTTCTCATTGCTACTTTATAAAGAGACTGAGACCCAGAGAAGACATACAGTGCTCTCAAATGATTAGCAGAGCCAGATTTCAACTAAGCCTATGTGATATCAGGACCTGTTCTCTTTTTGCAAATACCTTGCTCTATGTTGTGTTTTATTGTTGTTGTTATTGTTGCTTTGTCATGGTGGAAGCCCTAAGTCTCTAGACAGTCACTCCAAAAATCTCCTCCATGCTCTTGTTTGATCGCTTCCTTCCTAGGAATTACTTTTCTTCTCTTAGTTACATTGTCAACTTGCATGAAAAGACATCTATTTACAATGTTCTGTGGCATCTGGTGCTGTTTACCATTATATTCTTCAATGATACTATTCTGTTTCTTTAGCAAGATTAGCTCTACCTTCTCTGCCTAACCTTTACATGCAGGTGTTGCTCAAGTTTTGTTTTTTTTTCGTTTTTTTTTTTTTGACTGTTATCTTGATACATGTTTCTCCTGTCTTCACTGCTCTTTCTTCAACTAATACCTATAGGCTGATGAATTCAAACTTTATTTTTTATGAGATGGAGATTCACTCTTGTTGTCCAGCCTGGAGTGCAGTGGCGTCATCTCGGCTCACTGCAACCTCTGCCTCCTACGTTTAAGCAATTTTCCTGCCTCAGCCTCCCGAGTAGCTGGGCTTACAGGCGTCGGCCATGATGCCCAGCTAATTTTTGTATATTTGGTAGCGATGGGGTTTCACCATGTTGGCCAGGCTTGTCTTGAATTCCTGACCTCAGGTGATCCGCCTACCTCGGCCTCCCAAAGTGCTGGGATCACAGGCATGAGCCCCTGGTCTAGGCCCCAAACTTTCATATATCTAACAGTGATTCATCTCTCTCATGCCTGAGAGCCATGTGTTCAACTCTAGTAACAGGACTATCTATTTTGAAGTAGAGCTGGATACCTCATAGCACACCTATCTTCTCTCTAAAACCTGTTCTTCTCTTCTAAATATTTTATGCCAGTTACAGACTAAATCATCCTTGATTCCTCCTTCTTCTTCAAATATTAGAGTCAATGTACTAACAAGTACTGCAGACATCTCTCAAACCTGTCCACCTCCACACCCAGCAGCTTAGTAACCATCCAGCTCATGCAGACTGTTGCAATAACTTGTTAAAACTTTTGCAAATATTTTGTATTTAGGTGATAAGGGCACATTTTAGTAGCTCTCCAGAAAGGAAGACTGTAAGGATTGATGGCTGTTTTCAATAAGCATGAGTCTATTCTTTTATGTGAATTATGTTTTATTTCATTTAAGTATCAAAGGAGTTTTAGAAAGACCAAGAATAGGCAGCCAGCTGTGAGGCTCTACAGACTCTTGTGTCCTTGGTAACGATGGACACATACCAAAAGCCCAGGTAGAATTGTTTACCCTTCCTCAAGATTGAGAAAGATGGTTCACTCAGGAAGTTATAAACCTTTTCTGTTTCACAACCCAGGAAAATATAAAGGCTGGAACAAACTAATGAAGGATGAGGTCAGTCTGATATCTGTAGCATAAGAAAGAAGAATGCGTGAATTTCAGGAAGGGAATTTGGGGCTGCAAAAACAAAGGGGGAACAAAAGAGAAAACTGAGAGGCTTCAGTAAAAAATGCTGACTAAGGGATCTCTTAGCAACACCGTGTGGATGTTGTGTTATGTTAAAGTAACATGAGATGTGGGGGCTCACTTCTAGAGTGATAGGTTCAGGATATTCCTGGGAAGGTGTGTATGTTTTTATAAAGGGTGGCTGAACCGACATGTACTTTCTGCAATCTGTCTCTTTGATCTGGTATGTTCAATCCATGTCAGGGAAATTAAGATAGTTTGTTGAGGTAGGGAAGTATAGTCTTCACAACAAGACATCTGGACCCAGATAGACACTATGAACTTAGAAACTATGTGTCTGTCTTCATAGCATAGAGTCTAGCAGAGTCTCTCTCCTCCAAATAATTCTAATAATGCATCTCTTTCTGAAACACAGACTGATCAAGTCACTAATCTTCTTAAAAACCCTTTATGAGTCTTCTTTGACAAGATGAAATTCAAACTACTTAGTATGGCACATGTTATTTTCTAAAGTTAGCCCCAGCTTCTCTTTCCAGTCTCTTCATCTGTCATCTCCCCTAAATACCTTTCAATTTTACCATGCAGACCAATTCAGAGTGGCTCCAAAGACTCCATGAACTTTTAGTGTCTTGTTACAAGCTGTTCCCCATCTTCCAAGATCTCTTTTTTTTCTGGCAAGAAAATGCCAATTGAGTTGGAAAAGTCCAACTCAAATGACATGTCCTCTTATGAAGACTTCATTGGCCATTGGCATTGCCAAACCATATCCTCTCTTTTTCAATTCATGTTTACCTAGTACGTTGCGACTGAATCTCTTGAAGATTAATATATTTTATAGATCTCTATCACATTTTATTATTATCATTTGTTGACTGGTTCATTTTACCTGCTAGAATTAGCTCCTTGTAGAAAGGAGCTATGTTTTATTATTTTTTGTGTCCCAAGAATCTAATAGGACTTTGCCTATGGTAGGTTATATATGCTAGGTAAATAAATGCCTAGAGGATTGATGTGAATTCAAATATAAGAAATGGATTATAGATAATCATTCAAAATAGAAAACTACTACATGATTTGCTTAAGTTACGTGAATACATATACTTCCCAGGTAAACCCGCATGGTACTCATATTCAATGTTTTCAGAAAAAGTTAAAAAATAAAAGCAGTATGTTGATATAATCATCGTTAAGTAACCAGTAACCACATATATTTGCTGCTAACCCTTGAATAAGTCCATTAATACTTTGTAAGGACCAGGGTATTTCTGTGTCATTTATATTTCCTTTACAAATATTGGGTAGGGAAGCCTGCCCTGTTCAGATAACACATTTATGCTGCTATTGGTTCACTGTCCATCACAAGTAGCTAATTTCAATATACAAAGGAATTAATGAATTATCTCAATTATTTATAATTTCTTAGAAGTCCAAGACTGTTTCTTTGTACTGGGAGGCCCTCATTTAAATAAACTTACTTATCATTTAATAAATCCTGAAATTAAGGCATAAATTCTACGATTTACAGGACCCTAAAAATGTTAATAGGCACATTAGACCCAGAAGACCATTTCATAGATCTTAGCAAATAAAAAAAGATACATGTGACCAGTCACAGACAGCAGAGTGTTGCTGATGGAAAATATCTGGCACATTGAAAGAAAACGACCTACCCTCTTAATCATAAAAATCTGCCTCATCATCCTGTTAGAATCGTAAACTAGATTGCTAACTGGTTTGATTCAATCAGGTAACTAATTGAATTCTCATTTCAGTGACTTGAATCATATAAACAAAACACAGAAAAAGATAAAAGAAAGACATCAGAGTTTTATCTAGCAAGAGACATGTAAAATGTCTCAACTTTGTAATGAGAGGCAGTGAAGTTAAGGGAGGAAGAGCTTCAGGCTCAGAAAGCAGATACAGATCTGGGCTCAAGTCCTGACTCTGTCATATTAGCTGTCTGACCCTAGGAACATCACCTAACTTCTTTCAACTTTAATCTCTTCACTTGTAAACTGGGACTAAGACTGAATGCATCTTAGAGTTAGAAAGTATTCAGTAATTTATGTATTTATCAGAGATTCAGGCACAAAGGGCTGATGTTAGTAGTATAAGCCTTCATTATTAACATTAAATCTTTATTTTGAATCTAAACCCAAAACTAGATGATTTCAAATATCTTCAAAGATTTCATCACTAACCTTAATTCTCCATAATCTATTTTTTTTCAATGACCAACTCATGTACATAAATGTAACCATTAACAAACAGAATGTTCAAGCTAAAAAAAAGTATAAATTATTGTGGATTCATCTCTTTTCCTCAGCCCATGGATTCAATAGCAAATCCTAATGACTCTACCATAAATTTTCTATTATTACTGCAATCCTCACTGTCTAGTAAACCATCCTCTCTTGCCTAGACATTTATATTCAATTTCCAGTTGGGTCTGTCTTCATTGTCCTTAGGCCTCTCCAATTTTTCTTTACAAGGCAGAGAGAAACAGGAATCGACCCTCAGTGGCTTTTATTTTGTACTTAATACTGCATTCAAGCTCCTTGCATGACCTAATGGATGCTTGCCTTCTTCTCCTAGCTCTGCCTGACTCCTTACGCAATGGCCTTCTTTTAGTTACTAAAAAAATGGCCTTATTAAACGGCTGGATCTTTTACTTTAAGTCTCAATTTAATAATCAATTCCTGAAAGAAGGTTTTTCTTAATCATGCCTATATCACCCATTTGCTCTGTTATTCTCTTTGCTGGCAAATTATCAGTTTCCTGCATAGTTCTTAGGTAACCTATGATGTAATTATTTTATTTTTCCACTAGTCTGTAATCTTGCTGAGGTCAGGAAATAAGCTTATTTTGTGTTAACAACCATATATCTGGTATATAGCATTAAAGTAATTATAAGACTGAATCAGTCAAAATTGTATTGCATGTCTACCATATGGCAGACACTTTTTGATGTAAATATGAGGCTTAGTAATATACAGTAACTGCACTCAAGGAACAAAGAATCTATGAGAGAACTGCTCCTGTTGAGGTTTGGGTTGATAATTATGGACCAGATCAGGAAATTAAAAATTTAAGAACTCTACTCACTTGAAGCTTGGTGGAGGATTCAGGAAAGCTCCAAGAGGTCAACAATTTTCTATCATGCTTATTGGAATGTTCCCTATGCCTAAAATAGGCCTTGCATATGGCAGACAATAGGTCAATATTTACAGCATGAGACATGCCCTATAGCTGAGAACCACTTTCCGAGCAAATCAACCATGTTCCAAAATAGTAAAACTATAAACATTTCTTAATATAACAAGATATGATATGGGATCCTAAGAAAGGCTTAACGTATATGACAAATCTTATTTGAAACATTAAAACCTTGGATATATTCATATCCATGTGTTTCTTTTTCATATAGGAAGCTTGGTAAATGTCAAGATCTACAAAGTAGAAAGAGGTGAAAACAAAGTAGATGAAAGGAATCTGATTATTCTCCCCACTGCTTCGCAAAGGAGTGGGGATGAGTAGAGGGTATACCTCCTTTCTTAGAAAGTTTTATCAGAACCATCTAGGGCCTGTTCAAACTTGTTCACTTGACCCTTAAGCCCCCAGAGAAAAGTGGTAACTTGTTGAGCTACTTTTCCTGTGTCCAAACACCCAGATTTGCATGGCAACACTACAGAAGTTTACCGCATTCACATGTACAGTCATCACTATCATTACGAAATATGGCCCTGAAATAGACTAAATATATTTGTATCCAAAAGATGGACAATTTTCATGGCTAATTTAAAATATCAGATAAACCAAAGGGATTTAACATTACTCCTGACATACAGCATACTGTTTTAAGTGTTCTCATTATGCTTAAATTATGATTGAGTTAAAATTAAATATAACTTGAACGTTCTAAGCCAGTTTCTCCTCCCAGTAACCCTGTCTTTTTTTGATGATTAGCATTGCCACACTGTCATTACTTGAGACTATTTTATGAATTGTAAACAATTTTTTAAAATTTACCTAGATTTTATTAACATTTTTAAAGTCTCTGTTTTCTTTGGAAGAATGGTAATGATTTCCATCTTGCAATATACTTGGAAAGAATATATGATACCCAAAAATAATTGTTAATTTACTTCTTAAACACTGCTTCCATTATATCATTGTAGTTGGCATCTATTTTCTCTTGTTTTCAGTCCAAAATTTCTGACTCCCTCTCAAGATTGTACGTGATCTACCTCTACATTATTTATGATCATTTGTTCATGTATTTCTTCTCTCATTAAATATACATTTAACATTTAATGATAATATATGAGCTCTTTTCAAGAAAGCATGTGATAAGAAATATAAGCTTCTTTTTAAAAGGGAGTTCAATTTAAATTAAGGTGATACTCTGAAGCAAATTATTTGGACCTAAAAGTATTCCCTTAACTCAGGAACTATCATCTGGGTTCTGATATGGAAATGAAATTGACAACCAGGTGAAGAAAGGGAAGAGCACATCTGCTGAGTAGTCAACCAAGGCAAAGCTGCCCCACAATTTTAAAGGAGAGCATGATCTTTTCTCTACCATAGGGACACCTTTCTCCCTAATCAATGCAAAAAGACAGACCTTTTTTGCTGTTAGCTTTCTTCTACAGTTTCTCTCCAGGACCCTATCTGACATTTCATCTAAGTCTCTATGGCTATGTAGGCCACAAGCCTGGTGAACCATAATTTTAGATGACCATGAGAAGTCATAAAGCATGGCCAGCACAGGAGATACTTATTTGAACATTGTTAGAGAAAAACGGAATGTTCCTGGCCTTGAATTTCCATGAGGTAGCTTCATTAGAGTATCATTGTCGGTTTCTCTTTCTGTTTCTCATTCTCATTCGATGCTGAATTAGAGGCAGCGGAAAGAGCCTGCTCAGGTCAGTATTTTGGGTCTAACAGGCTACAACAGGGCAGTGGGTAAGGGGGAGAGGGACGACTTTAGTCTTCTGTCTGTCTTGCCTAAAGTTGTCTGCCTGACTCTAGGCGGAAAACCTGAAATTGTCCAGTTGGAAAGTGGTGAAAGTTGGGAATAAGACTATCTTAAGTCTAATTTAGAACAAGGTCTCTAAACCTCAGTATTGTTGACATTTTGGGCCAGATAATTAAAAATTCTATGCTATGTAGGGCTGTCTGCTGTGCTGTAGGATACTGAGCAGCATCCCAGGCCTCTCTCTCTCACAATTAGCAGTGGCATCTCCCTATACCCACCCCCACCCCACCCACCAATGGTAAAAAATAAGAAAAGTCTACAGACGTTGTCAAATGTCCCTGGAAACTGACAAGAACACAAATTACCCACAGTTAAGAACCACTGATTTAGAATAATGGATACCTTGTGACTATACACTTAAGTATACACAATTGTATGTGCAATTCAGTTCTCATCAATAATAAAACTGTTTCATCCTTCATCTATGTGATTTCCATGTCTGTCTCTCAGTTGGTTATGAAGTTGGGGAGCGAAGAGGAGGAGTGTTATTATTACCTCTCCAAATCTCTTACCTATATTAATTACTTAAAATGCAACTAATATATTGTTTTAAAAAGTTATTTTCTCTCCCATAGCTCCATTCTCTGATACTCTACTTTAATTTGTATTTGAGATAGAGTCTGAGTCTATTATCTGATTTTTTAATGGACCAAACAAGTCCTCTTGACTGTTTTTAAAACATAAAATGCAGCACTTTATTTCTTTGACACTCTCAAAACCAAACTTACTGTCTGGTGAATATATTGCATCTATTCCTACCTAGAAACCTTTACATTTTCATGTCCTTCAAAAAAACACAAACAAAGCAAACAAAAAGACAACAGGAAAACAAATCTCTAAAAGCAGTTTAACTCCTAACTTCTTAATAAATTACATAACTAATAAACTAATTGAATCTTTCAGTTTTATAAAGATGAAAACTAAGTCCTAGGAAGAGACATGATTTGTCTAAGGTCGCAAAGCCAATCAGTAGTAGGACTAAAACTAAACCTTACCCTCCTTCATCCCAATTTAATACTTTCATCGCTTCATGATTGGAGGACTATGGTCGCATCTCCATTCTCTAAAGTTTTATAGCATTTATAATATATTGCCTATAATATATCTTAGAATGGCATGTCTTTTATTGCTTAGGTTATTTTCCTCCTAATTTTCCCATGTATTTATTTTTTCTCCTATAATAATTAGAAGTTCTATGAGGACAAGAACCAAATCAAATTCTCTGTTGCATTACTCCAAAAGCCTTCTTCATTTGTGGGCCAAATAAGTCTATACTGATTGTTTTCCAGGTAGTAGGAAAAAAGCAGCTCAGAGACATAACGAATGACATAAGAATAACATCTCTATAGGAATTTTGAAATTTTAGATAATTTAGGAAGTAAAATTTGGTGTAGAGAACTAAAATGTGATTGTCTATTTGTGCATCTACATATGGCACTGTAAATAATGGATGGCTTGTATCTACTCACTTCATCCTCTCAACATCCCTACTATTTTTCTCAATATGCAGACAAGGAGACAGAAGCAGGATAGAAAGTCCAAGAAGCATGCCAAAGTTACAAAACTAGTAAAAAGTTAATAGTCAAAAGGTTAATATGAAAAGTTCATAGTGAAGAGCTGAAAACATTCATATGATTCATAAATGATGATTCTCTATACATATCTATTGCCAACGCTAGTAATTTGCTTTCTGTGTGTTGCTTGGTATGCATAACAGAAATTAGTGCCATGAACAAATAAAAATGTGTTTGAATTTCTGTACTCATTTTCTGTTTCACAGAGATATGGTATAAGTGTAATTTTATAAACTGCCATCTCAATAGACCAAAATATAATTAACAGATGTTAGCATAAATAAAACCATGTTTCATGAAATTAAGAATTTTTCTCCTTTAGTGTAATTGTTTGAAATCTAATTGTAAGCATGAGGAAAAAGGTACAGAACATAGATATCCAAGAAATTACATTAAATATCAAAAGCTGGGGTAGGGGAAGGTAGGTAGAGAGAAAGAAAACAGAGTATAGGCTTAGGTAATAAATTTGCAAGATCAATATAATATGTATTTTATATTGGCATCAGGTAAAATATACAGAGTACACCAAAATCTCAATTATCTTTTAGAAGTAGGTGGTTTACATATGATCATTTCTCCTCAATTGCTCGCTGCCAATTCAAAAAGAAAGAACACAAGTTTGAGGATATTGACAAAACTTCTTCCTAATCTGATTAAGTTTCACAAAGGAGAAATAAAGATAAATTTAAAGAGACCATTAGTGGTTGCTGTGCAGTACTGTGCTGCTAGTCGTATGCTTTGTATTAATAAACATATTACCTTCCATCTTAAAATGTTGAAAAAAATCACATTTGTTCAAAAGCTGTAACAACAAGAGTCCACAGAGTTAGCAGGCGTAAACCATTCTATATCATCCTGGGAAGCAGAGTGATTCTGGAAGGAACTATTTCATCCTTCATGGGACACATCGAAGCAGACGGACAAAGTTCTGCGAGTTCTGATAATCCCCAGAACAAAATAAATATTACAATTCATGTTTTAATTATCTCATTATGGCTTTTTCAATTTATGAATTCACTTTGGCAACAATGGAAAACTACTTGATCAACCAAAAGAAACTTTTGGTTCACGCTTCCTTTATTTTAGCATTCTTGTATTTTAAATATGTAGCTCAATAATTTAAATTTAATGCCATCATGTACATATTTTGGATGCAGGGCACAGTCATGGGAGATCTCACACAGACTGCCAAAGGGTACCAACAAATAAGAGGAGTGAATTAAAAGACCACAAAGCTTTAAAAAGGAGGCACTACTCACAATGTTCATCAGGGTCAGGAGGTAGTTTTGGACGTGCTCTTTGCCGTGGAAGCGGACCACAGAGTCATCCACTCCCAGCAGTACCTCAATGTTGTAATCGTTTTCTCCCGCGTGTCTGCGGCGTCTCATTGTTTCATTCAGCTGCTGGTGGATGTTGCCATAAGCAGTACCTAGATCATCAAGGCCTTCCAGGTCCGATTCTATTAAGAAACAAAAGGAACCCGGAATTTCAGTTTCCCCAACAGGCCTTCCAATAACTTCTTAAAAGAATCGTCTCTGGGGCCTACAATCATCATTCACAATCACTGACATGCTGCTTTTCAGTTCATTCCTCAAATAATATGCATACGCATATGATCAGACAGACCTGCTACAAATTCAACATAGAACAGCTACACTGAGGGTAAAATCATATTATTATACAGGGAGTGGTGCCATCATAGCAGACTGACTATCCTGTAAGGATAGGAGTGGTTCAGTTTTTCTCCCAGCAAACAGCCAAGGAGTGGGGGTACAGAATATATGCTGGATATATAGTTATTAAATAGAGATCACAAATAAAAATAACTCCAGTACGTTTACAGCAATTAAGTTACTATAACCATGGAGTATAAAACTGGTGTCAAATAAATTTAAATTGCTCTTCTTTCCAGTAACCTTAACTTAAAAATCAAATTATATCATGGCAATACAACAGCATCAAGTGATATGATTATGAGTCACTATGTATTGCTTTATTTCTTCTGAATATGGTTTTCTAGTGAATGCTGCTAGTGAAGAAGTGGATATACAGGGTATTTACTATATACATATGTGTGTGGCAGTGTATGTGGATAAGATAGTATATAATATACAGGATATATGTTATATACATATGCCAATAAAATATATGTGTGTGTGTGTGTGTGTGTGTGTGTGTGTGTATGCAGGGATGTACAGAAAACTATAGTTATCTACATTTGCACTGGCCATCATTTGAATGGCAAGTCATTTCAGTTACCATATATCTGAATCTAAGATATTCAAGTAAGAAGTCAGTCAGAAAATAACCTATATTCAAAAAAAAAAGTAAAAATAATTTCCTATTTAATGCAGTTCAAGAAACTTACATTTTTTACTTTCCAAATGAACATTTCATACCCCCCCCCACACACACACATATATACACACATACCTATATATATGGAAAGAGTGAGAGAGACATCATCAGGTTTTAATGACCTAAGTTATCTGTTTTTAGATGACTAGATTTTTTTAAGGAAAAAATGTTTTAGTGAATTAAAAAATAAAATCATTTGGATTAAAATTAAAATCAAAACTTCTGGTGCATTAAAACAAAAATATATTCAAGTATATAAATTAAAATCAAAATCAAAATTAAAATTTTTGCATAAATTTAACTGCAAAATTAAAATGAAAATTAAAATCAAAACTGCTGGTGCATAAAAACAAAAATATATTCATTTCAAGTATATAAAACTAGGAAAGGATTTTATTTTATAAACTGCCTTGATGTCTAAAACAAAAACTTATCTAAACACAGGTTTGACAGAACCAACTCTGACTCATGCTTTATATGAAGGTTTACTTCATGCTACATTGGGACTCGTAAGCCATTTGAGTCAGCATCTGACATTAATAAATAGATATTCTCCTCTCCACCTTTGTGGCTTTAATAAAATTAAGACAGGGGAAAAATAGGTGTCTCTTGGCTGGGAAGATTGATGACCAAGCCCTAGCCACAAAGGATTCGAAGTAGTGAAAGTACAGATCAGGCTCACACTCTTTCTACCTTTAAAAAAATATACAGAAACACAAACACCCTCCCTTACAAGTAGGGCCACAAGCTCTGAATGTGACTACTCAGGTTTGAAAGCTATACTTTAATTCACTTTGACCTAAGCCCAACTGCTAGCTCATTAGCTGGGAAAATTCTCCTCACCAAGGAATTACACTGGCTCCACAATACATAAATAACTCTCACCATCATCCACATCAAACAGAAAGCTTTCCTCAAAAGTTTTCAAGAGCTGCAAACCCTCACTGAGGTCAAGACACTACTACACCTGCAAATAGCTTTACTATTCTACCTCAAGTCTTTTCACACACTTGAGAATGTGAAACGTTGTGATAGCTAGTGTACAAATATAGGAAATTCAGACATGAGCTCTCAGTTCTAAAAATGGCTCTTTTTGGCAGAACGCTCAGAGAAAACGTCCAATGGAAATATACCAGCAATGTTATTATATCATGAAGGCTGATGTGTGAATGAAGAAGGCTGAATACTTGTTTCAGAAAGGCAGTTCATTCTGCTTTAACACACCTTTGGTTTGGCCTTTGCAAGCCTCTTTAAATAGGCAGTTTTCTGGTAAGGAAACAGAATCTTTTTTTTTTTTTTTTTTTAACTGCATAAGAAACCTGGGAAAGAAGGGAGCCTTTGAAAATCAAGAATACTTTTGTCCCTACTTTCCTCCATGCTGTGCAGTGTTCTTTCCATGTTTCCTAAAATGCACAATATCAAATATTTCAAAGAAAGACAATAGGATAGCTTCTGGTACTTTGTACTTATACTCTCATTATAATTACAGAGAGCTCTGAGGCTGTGAAATATCTTCATTCATAATGAATTTGTCTTGGTAAAACTGCAAAATAATGGCAAAATTATGACAGTAAGAGAAACTGACATAGTTGACTCCATCTTGCTTCTAACCTCCAGGCTGCTCTTGGCAATTTCCGGGCATAGGCCAAACTAACGTTGGGAGGAATTTAGTTCATAGTTTAACCTTAAAGCAAGGATGACCATAGCCCTTCCCACAACTAAACTTCCTTTGTAAAACTAAAGAAAGACCACTAGGTTAAGATTATGAATGAGGTCTGAATTCTTTTAAGATACAGGCATGGCCGGGCGCGGTGGCTCACGCCTGTAATCCCAGCACTTTGGGAGGCCGAGGCGGGTGGATCACGAGGTCAAGAGATCGAGAGCATCCTTGTCAACGTGGTGAAACCCCGTCTCTACTAAAAATACAAAAAATTAGCCGGGCATGGTGGCGCATGCCTGTAATCCCAGCTACTCAGGAGGCTGAGGTAGGAGAATTTCCTGAACCCAGGAGGCGGAGGTTGCGGTGAGCCCAGATCGCGCCATTGCACTCCAGCCTGGGTAACAAGAGCGAAACTCCGTCTCAAAAAAAAAAAAAAAAGATACAGGCATAATTAAATGATAAACCACTATTGTTCCAGTATCACAAGATTGAAAACTTTCCCAATTCCTTCTTTCTTTCTTTTTTTTTTTTTTTTTGTTGTTGAGACAGATTCTTGCTCTGTTGCCCAGCCTGGAGTGCAGTGGTGTGATACCAGCTAACTGCAACCTCTGCCTCCTCGGTACAAGTGATTCTTATCCCTCAGTCTTTGGAGTAGATGGGATTACAGGTGAACACCACCATGCCCAGCTATTTTGTGTGTGTGTATTTTTAGTAGATATGGTGTTTCACCACATTGGCCAGCCTAGTCTCAAATGCCTAACCTCAGTGATCTACCCACCTCAGTCTCCCAAAGTGCTAGGATTATAGACATGCGCCACCACGCCTGGCCCCAGTTACTTCTGTAGATAGCACCACTATTGTGGAACCTAAGATTGAATTGAGATATCTTTTAGACTGTGCACTCTGGCAACCTACTGACACCACCCAAATGCATGACTCAAGACTCAGCTGGTACTGTGGCCCCCAGAGGTGGACTCAGCGTATGATGAACATATTCCAACACCTATTGAAGTGGTATCATTGTCTGGGGTAAATACACAAGGTTCGTCATCTTGTGCCAAGGAAATTCAGTATGGGGACACACACAAGAAGTGGTTTTAGGAACAGAGGTTTAATAGGCAAAAAAGAGAACAAGGAGAACAGCTCTCTCTCCTGTGAGAAAGACGGGCACCGGAATGGTGCTTCCAGCTCTCAGCAAAGTGCACTGAATTTTACAGACAGGTTTGAGGAAGTAGTATTTGATTTACATAGGGCCCACAGATTGGTTGGACCAGGTGTGACATTTACATAGCATGCTAGGAAGCTGGCCACCTCACCCTAATCTTATTATTTAAATGGGCTTTCCACTTGGTCAGTGCCATGTTGTCTCCTCACTGTACGTGTGGCTGGCAAAGAGAAGAGAAGATGGAGCTGCCATGTTGGATATGCCTAGCCCCCAGGTAGCCTCTTTCCTATTGGCACAACTGCTGGCATTCACCCGTACAAGTTTTTAGCTTGCCTTTCTATGTCTGGAGCTAGATTTTATAGGTTTCTCTTTGTTTGAAAAGAAAATGATTTGGGGACTGCTTTTCATTAAAAGAAAAACCTTACCAAGAACTTCCCTACCCTCACTATCTGCCTAAATAATTTCTTCTTTACTCCAAACAATCAGCAGCACCCATTCCTTAGTCCCCTCCTTACCAAACTATCTTTGAAAAATCCTAACGTCTGAGTCTTTAGGGAAACAGATTTGAGTAATAACTCCACTTGCCAGGTGGCTTGAATGGTGCTAGCTGAGTTGGGCAGCAGAGAGTAATTTACGTAATAACAGAATTAGCAGAAAAAAGGAAAATCCGAACTACAGAGAGCTTTCTAACAGGTGTGTTCTCAATTGAGCATTCAAAAGGAAAAAAATGTCTCTACAAGAGGTAGAGTAGTGTTATTAGTCTCATGCTTCATTCCAAAAAGGTGATTCTCACAGTGCTTTTTAAGCTTCTCAGAAACACCAAAGGCAATCCCCTCTGAGTTCCTAGAGTTAGTTTTCTTTTTTAAAACTTTTTGGGAAAACCTAAGTTTTTGAAGTTTACCTTGTGCATTTAATTAATACTTTGGTAACATTTTAATTGTATCCTTTTGTGCACCCCCTAGTTTTCCAATTGCTGTATATGAATTTGCAGAAAATGATAACTTTACTATAAGGCCCATTTTATCAGAATGAACTTTTGAGGGGCATATAGGTGTTCAATCAAATAATGAATACAGTCATGTTTAGTGTTAACTACAGGATAATTAATGTTACATCAGAATTTTGAACTTACTAAACAGATAAAGTAGACTATAGCTTTCTTTGCTGATTATGGACACTAAGGCTTGAAACATTTCTAGGAGTATGGCATGTTCATATGCTTAATCATATTTATAAGAAATCGAAGTATAGGATTAGTGAAATTGCTCCCTACCCTAGAAAAATTCCTCTGTTCTGAAAAAGGACAGGAAACAAAGGTAAAATTGGAAAGGTACAAGTTCTGAATCTAATACAAATACATTTGGGGTTGGAATGCAATTATAAGCATACTATTATAGAGACTGTGATAAAACCATCTACTCAATATGCATTCTCTCTTCCCTACAGAGCAGAATGTTAATTTTATTTGAAATAACAAACTCAGCCAAAAGTCACTCCCAATCTCCGTGTGACTAAGAATTACATGTGACTCATTATAAGCCAATGAGATCTAAGCAGAAGTATTGCTTATATCTTGGTGGCTTATGGCTCCTCAAAGGAAGACAGTTCATTCCAGTAGGTGCATATGCCTTTGGCCCTCCACTCAATATTCCTTTCTGCTGCCTGGAATGTGGACATGATGTCAGCAACTCTATGGGTTGACCTTAGGATCAAGGGACATGCTGAGAAGAGTAGGGTCTGACTCTTTAAAGGAGTATGACTCCTCAGTGACTGTAGACTTATCATACCTAAAAACCTGGATTACCTAAAAAACAGACCATTACATATGAGAGGTAATATGTCTATTATGTTTAGGTCACCCTTCTAATGAGTTTTCTCTTGTATGCCACTGAATCTAGTCCTAACATACATGACAAATTTTAATTTTGTTGACTAGGTTCTCCCAGTATTCTTACTCCCTATGGGAATGCAATCCAATTTTCATGTGACTAAGTGAAGGATAAAATAAGACTCATGTTACCAAAATGTGCCACAGTAGCTTTCTTTGTAGTGCATTATTTCAGAAAATGAGAAAGCATCATATTGGTTTGCAGTAACAAATAATACAGAATGAGACTATATATAAAACTCTGGCCTTCTTCATGAACAGAAAACTCTTATGAAATGAAGTAACTGGAATACTACAGGCTGGATTTTCCAAGAGTAGGTGGAGATCGTATAATCAGAGCTAAAAATAGGTTTAAATTCCAACAAACGTCATCTGTCAACATCAGAAGCAGAGAGCAGTTAATTTAAATAATTGTGTTAACCTGTTTGTTTCATACAACAGTAATTTTTTAATTGACATCTTTTAAAAAATTTTTAAAGTTATCATTTCCTAAAAGGATACAGTAACAGCATCTCCACATATGCGGAGGCACTATTCTACCAAGATATAAAATATTTCAGTGAAAAGAAGCTCTATCCTTCACAAACTGGGAAATTCCATAATGATAGTTCAAAGAACTATATTCAGGCCAATTTATGATGTCAATTCAAAAGTTTCACTAAGTAACTGTTGCTTTTATTTTTTAAAGACATAACCATTGAGTGAATATTAGTTTCCGTTATTTCTTTTCCCCAAAAATTCTAATTCTAAAATACACGTGTTTGCTTTTGTTTTTACTGACTACTTTATGGAATAACATGACATTTTTTAGATGGGAAACATCTTACCTTTTAAGGAAAATATGTTTTTATGCTTTGGGTTTGTGATTACTAGCTAATGAAATTTCAAAAGTCCCTTTAACGTCCAAAATACAAACTCTGACTTGCAATAAAATTTTTTTATATGTCAGCTAGAATATTTCTAACTGCAAATAAAAAAAACTTAAAGTGTCTTCAGCAATAAGTAAACATACTAATTCACATAATAAGAGTTCCAGAGGTATGGTGATTCCTGCTTAATCCATCAATAGATCATCAAGGACTCAGTTCCTTTCATCTTTCCATATCCTGCCATTCTTGGTGTACAAACTTTGTCTTCAAATTAGCTCCTTTGATTATTTCAAAATGTCTGCACCAATTCTAGCATCAAAGTCATGTCCAACAGATTGTGTCTTCCTGCATTACTTTCTTAGGAATAGGTAAAAACCTTTCCTAGAAGCTCTGTGGTAACATTTAACTCCATGTCTCAGTGGCCATAATTGAAATAAAAGAGGAGGAAACGGATGTTATACAGGTTACCCACCTTGCTGAAATCTTTTTCAGATCTTTCTCTTCCTTCATCCTTTAGCAAAAGTCTTCCACTGGTCTCTTTTATACCTAGCTTGCATTAATGCATTTCATGTTTAATTTCTTCTGTTATAATCTGTCTAGAGATAACTTCTGCATTCTTTTGGCCTCAACATTTTTTTGAAAGGTAAAGTCCTTCATTTCCATAGTGGTGGATTCTCATAATTGTTGCTCATTCCATCCCACTGCAACCATTTAATTTCACTTCAGTGATTTATTGCTGAAACATTTGGGTGTGGGCAAGGTTGTCAGATAAAATACAGTATTGTTTGTTACATTAAAATCCAAGATAAACAACATTATTTTTATTATAGATATCCCACAGATATTGCATGAGACACACTTAATACTAAAAACCTACTCATTGTTATATCTGAGATTCAAATTTAAATGAGAACGCTATAGTTTTATTTGATAAATCCAGCAACTCTAGGTGTGGGAGAATTATGTTTCTCCAGGCTGTGCATGCAGTTATATGAACTTACACCTGCTTCATCTCACTTTTCTCCTCTACACTTCCGTCTTCAGCCCTAGCAGTGGACATTCACCTGGCATGGCCAAGTAGTATATGCCATTTCCTTGGCTCCAGTACTTGGTTAATAGATGTTCAAATGGCCTAAATTATGCTAACAAAATTGTGAACTAGGATTTTTTAATTTAGAACTACCAGGAAAGAAAAGTTCTCATTACTACGCTGAAAACTGGCAGAATATAAAAATGAAGGTATTTACGGCATGAGAAAAGCTGTTGTTCTAAGTTAATGCTACAAGAGGAAAGTGGAGACTACTAACAGAGAATAGACTATACTCCAATGATGAGTATGAGCCCGTGAATTCACCCTTTAATTTCTGAAAACTTGGCCTTTTCAGTTTCACAAAACAATAAACTACTGCTTCCTCATGTTCTGATTTTACTGCTTTTTTTTTTTTTTTTGTCCTTTTGCTTAGACAGTTTATGTAAGTTCCTGACAGGTGAAACTAAAAGCAGCCTGACAAATAAGCCCATTTATACCCTTTCCCTGCTGCGCTCATCAATAGTCCTTATTTTCCTTCTCATTCTTCTGTAGTCAACTATTCTGAGGCTACATGGTCCTTTGAAAAAGACTACACATTCTGTCTTATTTCCCAGTTTGATTGTTTTATTCTCTCTGTTCTATTTTAAATGAATGATGTTGTTACTAGGAATTTGTTTCTTAGTTTCTTTTGTTCTTATTCAGCTAAATCATAACTAATTCTGGAAGACAGCACAGTTTTTAATTTTCACATTTTAATGCTCTAAACATTTAATAGCATTTTAATTAACATTTTTCTTTCTCTTGACTAAATTATATACTTTCTTATTTATGGCTTTTGTAGTTCAGCTCTAGTAAAACAAGGAGGAAACAGAACAGTAGAGGAAGAGACCACCACACCCAGTTACTAGGTTACATTCTAGTAATCTTAGACTGCTAGAAATTAGTTTTGTAAACAAGCTCAATTGCATAGAAGAGACGTACGATTCCCTTTCATAGCTGTCAATTTCGAAGCTCATGATACTTCCATCACTTGCCACCAAAATGCAACTTTATTAAAGATAGAAAATCTCTTCACCTCAAACTTCTCCAGAAACTCTACATTCGTAAGTTAAATCACTCCAATATGGAATGATTAAGAAAAACATAAACGCATCATTACAGCCAAACTATTAACATTAGCATTTGCCACTTATTCTGTCAGATAAGTATTTAAAGACCCTGGACACCATTTTGTGTCGCACTGCTGTAAGCACTGGGAATCCAGCAAGGACAAAACCAACATGTTGCTTATCCTCATGGAACCTACATCCCAGTGATAAGAACTGTCAAATAGGGTAAAAAGAGTAAAACAGGAGCAAGGGAGCAATAGGGACAAGGCAAAATTTTAGATAAGGTTCTCAAAAGAAGGTAGCGAATGGGCAGAGATCTTGCAAAGTAATGCAGTAAGCCGCACAAATATCAGTTATATTTGACTGAGATACATGTAAACTTTTTATGAGCATATTCAAATTTATATTACAGATTTTTCAGAAAAAAGGTTGTAGGATATAATACAAAGAAAATCAGAATAGGCTCAGGAGTGCAGCAAGCAGACTTTCTAAAATGGCTCCACTAAGATGTCCTGCCCTAGTCCCCAGAACCTGTGCCTGTGATGAGATATCATTCCTGTGATTATGTTATATTATATGGTACAACTGACCATAAGATAGAAACATTATCCAAGTGGGCCTGATCTAACCTCATGACACAGTAAAAGCATAGTGCTTTCTCTGGCTGGTGGCAGAAGGGAAAGTCAGAAATAATGAAGCAGGAGGAAGATTTGATGTACCATTACTGGCTCTGGAGATGGAGGGATTCTTTTCCTGGACAAGAGAGAGGTATCTAGTTGCTGACAGTGAACCACAGCCAACAGCCAGCAAGGAAATGAGGATCTCAGCCTGCAAAAACAGGGACCTAAATTCTGCCAACAACCTGAATAAGCCTGGTAATGGACTGTTCCCAGATCCTTCAGACAGAACTTCAATCTGGCCCACACCTTAATTTTGGCCCTGTGATAAATTAAGCACAGAACCAGCCCAGCCACCTTAGACTTCTGACCTATAGAACTGTGAGCTAATAAATAGGCACTGTTTTAAGCTACTAAATTAGGGGTGATTTATTATGCAGTAATAGAACAGAAAATGATAAAAGGAGAACTGAGCTCTAGTTCCAGCTCTGCTATGATGGAACTCTGTGATTTTGAGAAAGATGCTAAACTCATCTGACCTTCAGTTTCCTGAAATAAATAGGCTGTGCTAGATGATCACTAACATTTTCTTTCCAGCCTAATTTCCATAATTAATAATTAGGCCATAATTTCAACAAATTATTAAAGATGGTTATTGTTTTGGCTATTTTGGTCATATATGATTGATCGTACTTATAATTTATTTGATGCTAAATTCAATGTCAAGGATACAACCATCATTAAAACATTTTTATGTGAAAAAATGTGCTACACTAAAAGAATCTATATTATGATACAAAATATAGTACTTTATCACAATAAGAGATAATCTTCCCATTCTCCCATTTAAAGAAGAGCACAAGAGTGCCCATAAACTCTGGAGACATCAGCAGTCATATACAATTTTCCAAGAACATCTTACATCTCTTTTCTAAAACATAAAATGTTACCTATTTTTTTTCAGATTTTATAAACAACCTGTTTTCTAAAAGGTGAAACTTAGACATTTTTTATGTATTATATATCCACAGTAAAGACCAGAATTTCATACTAACTGATTAAAAATTTACTTCATATTGCTTTGTTATGATGCAATAAAATTTTATTAACATATATATACAGTTACTTGCAATAAAATTTTACTAGAGTTCCAAACATATGGAATTAAAATGTATATTATTATGACATCAAATTATTGAAGAAGTGGTCATTCTACATTTTTAAAAATCTAAAGCACTTTTGTGAATAATACTGATCAGTTTTGACTGACATTCAGATTGGTGAGTTTTTATATCATACATAGTCAACACATTTAAGCCACAGTAATTATTGTGAATTTAAGGTAGATCTATGACAGAACAACATTTGCTACCTAATACTATTAATGGAATAATATAATTACTAGTCCACAAATCTTTCTTGCATTTAAATAAAATTGTTGAGCCATTCCTTAAGTGATTTCCATTAAAGACACTTATTTGCCAATATAAAATTATCCTTAGTCTAAGGAATAAAATATGCCAGAGGAGAGAAACATTGTTACATTTTACTACATAACTGCATGTCTATAATATATTCTCTGAAATAGTATCAACCATATGGATGCAAAAAAAAATGGGCATTATTGTATCTTCCATGTTTTCTAAGACATATAAAATACAGATTTAATGATTGCGTTAATATTTGTTTGCTAATTCTAACCTTTTTTGTCAGTTACCTGTTGGTTTGGACAGATTTATTTTTCTCATCATTATGGATTGCATTTTCTTGCTTCTCTGCAAACTCAGTAAGTTTAGATAGGAAGTCTGACATTGTGAATTTTACCATTTTGGCTGCTGGATATATTTGTATTCCTATAAATATTCTTGAACTTTGTTCTTGGATGCAGTTAAATTACTTGACAAGTTTGCTCCTTTCGGGTCTTGCTTGTAAGATTTATTAGCTGGGGTCAGAACAGTGCCCATCTACAGCTAAAGACTGACCACCACTGAGGACCGACCCTTCTGTCTACTCTCCACTGTGATGTGAATCATGAGATATTGCAGTCTGGTTTGTGGAAACACGCACCTATTCCCAGCCCCATATAAGTACCAGGCACTGTTACCTCTGATTTTTTTCAGGTGGCTCTTTTTCAAGCATTGTGTAGTATCCTTACATATCTATGCGATGATTGGGACTCAGCTGAACACCAGAGAAGGACCCCTGCAGATCTTTAGAGTTGTATCTCTGTATGGCTCTTCTCCCATTCTCAGTCCTATAAACTCTAGCCACTTTCATCTCTCCAGGTTCTCAGCTTTGGCTTCTCAACTCTGGGAATTGGTTAGGCTCTACCTGGTTTCCCTTCCCTGGAATTCATCTGGAAATCCTCAAGACAATAAGCTGGGGCAATCCTGAGGCTCACCTCACATGTTTCTCACCTCTCAGGATCGCTGTCATTCATTGCCTGATACCCAACGTCTTGCAGACTGTTGTTTCAGACATTTTGTCCACTTCCAGTTGTTTAAAGCAAGAGAGTAAGTGCAGTCTCTGTTATCCTATCTTGATCAGGAGCTGCAGTTCACTAAATTTGGTTTTGCTGAGAACATATGGTAGCTTAGAAGCTTGGATTTACAGTCATGTTACCCTGCAACATGACTTAAAATTTTCAACAGCCATTTAGCTTTCCTTAAATGATTTTCTATACATATTTACTTGGACTTGAAGTTAGGCAGTAGTGAAATGTACAGTGAGAACTCTGAAAATGTCCCTTTAATTAAAAAAATTTACTTTTATGAGACATTAAATCTCCTTTAGTATGTCCTTGCAGCACACAGTATCATGGAAGAAAGGGCAAATAAGGTTGAATAGCATTTAGGAAATTTCCAACAAAAAAAAAATCACTTCACTTTTCTCATAAAAGAATGTGAACTTCTTTGTTCATTAAAAGCTATATGAGTCCAAAGGTACTGTAAATGTGTTTACGGGAAGAAACTGTCTTCCAAGAGTAGCAAAGAAAAAAAAGTGCGTGTTAACTAAGCACAAACATGGAAGGAGTTCAAAAAATTAAAACCTTAGCAAACATGGATATCACCTTACAGTCCAAAGAACATGATGTTTAAAATATTCACTGAATATGTTTTGCTCTGAGTTTTTCAGAAAATTATAAATGAGATTTTTAAAAATCATATTTAGATGATAGAAAATTGGGGTAAACTTCAGAAAGCCATGTTACAGAGGTTAAGGCAAGAAATAAATTTTGTAAATTAGGGTTCATTGTGAGCCATTTCAGAAAATCAACAGCAAGGGTAACAACAAGCAGTACGAAACAGCTCACTCAAAACAAGTCATTTTGTGATAAGTTAAGGAAAGCGGTACAATGATGATTCATGCTGTAGTGGGTTCTTTTATATCGAATTTCATCTTTCTAGATTTTAAAGGTTCTTTATGTGTTTTTAGTCCAAGAAACCAAAACATTTATACATTCAATTCAAACTGAGGAATGACATATTTGAAAGGTTATCCTGGATGTAGTGAAAACACTTTACCACTCACTGTCACCAAAATCAATAAATACAGATATTTTCTTCAAATACCAAAAGGGAAACCTAGGCTATAGGTAGCAGCTACAGGTAGCAAGTCTATTTCTAAGAAAGAATGTGATTCCACATCTCAATTCATTCAGTAGTTTTAAAGACCTAACAAATTAGTAATACAAGGAAAATCTTCACATCTAAAGATGTTAGAATTACTAGAAAAGGTTCATTACCACCTTCCTGGAAGGACGTCTCCTCCCTTTTTTTTCTCCCTCTCTCCTTCCATCCATCTATTTCAAAACATTTCTTGAACACCTTTTCAGCACACAACCTAATCTACCTTCTACAAACAAATGTGAATAAGCCAAATTCCTTTCATAAAGGAGGTCACAGCTTAATAGGAAAGAAGGATATGTAAACAGATATTTTCATGTAAGATATTTGTGTAACTGAGGAAGAATCAGTTTACTCTATCTGGAAGAATCTGAGAATGTGTCAACAGAGGAGGTGACATCTACACTGAATTTTAAAAGATGCATAGATATTAGACATGAAGAAATATGGAGGGCCTTCCAGACAATGCTCATAATGCATGCAGAAGACTAAAAACTACTGATATGTTGGGGGAATAGAACTTCAAAAAGGTTGGAGCAAAAATAAGTGACTATTTATGTTGGAAAATGTGGTTGCTAAGAGAGGTTGAAGTAAGATCATGAAGAATCTTAAATATTTTATCAACAGGCTTCAGGGCAGATTTCCTGGGGGCAATTATGTGCCATGCTTGTTATCTTGGCATCGATATTAGGAATGTTTTGGTTCATTCTCAAATGTGTTCTAGTTTGAACAATAAAATAAGTGGTCATTCTATTTATGTTATGGGCCTTTCAGACTCAACATGTGATTTCTAGAAGGCAGGGCTGAATCCACAAAACTTCTTTTTGTGTACTTGTATTCAATAATAACAAATAAATTGTAGTAACAGGGCTTCCATGCTCTTGTTGCAGTGATAATCTTAGCTTCAGGAGCTGAAGTGGTGAATATGGTTATTTGGGAGTCATGATTCATTCCAACCTTATAGTTCCCAATGTACTTCTAGTTAGAATTCCATATGAGACTTTGGTTAAATTAACTGAATGAACTCATATGAGATTTGGAACTCAGAATGGCAAATATGGTTATGGAGACACTGTGAAAACAGTGGATTTTTTGTAGCAGGGTCATACCTCTAGATGCTGTCTGTGTGGATGCTGGTACAGTTGCAGTAGTAAGCTGTTTGACATCCTCAGATAACATCATCGGTGGCAAGTTGGAGTCAGCAGCTCCAGCAGCAGCTATCTCAACCTCCCCTTCCCAGATTTTAGCAGAAATAGCAGCGACCAGGGTGGGCCATCTTCTGTATCATTATGGGAATTAGCCCTGGAGCCCAAGCCTTGAGGCTGCGTCTTCAATCCTTCCAAAGATTTAATGTACACTTAACTCTTTTTATTGAATCCTTTCATGCTTAAAATAGCTAATGTGGTTTCAATTTCCTAAAACTGAACCTTGACATAATATGGTAAGTTATTTAGCAAAACTGGGCCTCATATTCATGTAATAAGAAAGTTGAGCTATCCCATGACCTGCAGGATTCTTCCTACTTCTATAATTCCATGCTGTGATTTTTTTACTGTTGTGGATTTTGCCTAATACTCCTATTTTTTATCTCCCTCAGAAACTGCTTCCAATCTGGCTTCCAGCTCACTCTTCCATATAATTGTTTCACTAAATCACCTATTCATATATTTTTAGTATTTAGAAATTGTACCAAAGGCATAGGATGTGTACAAGACAGGGATAAGAGTTCACTTGGTCACTGGACAAATATTTATTGAGCACCTACTGTGTACCAGGTCCTTCCAAGTAACATATTAACTCCCTTGACTTAGTCCAAGTGTTTATTTGGATAAAACATTACTAGAAGCACATTTATCTTCATCTGGTTTGCAATTTAATAAGTGTCATCCCACCAACCTGTTAATATCCCTCCCAACCCCTTTCCATTCTAAGCTTCAGTCAGTATAGCTGCTCCTTTACAGATACTGACTTGAGTCGAATGAAGATTTCTTTTCCCTTCTTTCTAGACCACTCCCTCCATTTTTACTACTTTTTCTTTCTTCAACAGAGTGAATTATCACACATTCTCTTTACTGATTCAATCTTTCAAGTACTTTTCATTTCTCTCCTTTCCAGATGTCTCTTTAGGAGGTCCTTTGCAAGATCCTGTTCTCACCAGCTGGCTCAACATCACTACAAGGCCCTTTGCTTTTTACAAGCAGTCCCTTGGGCAAATCATTCAATCATAGAGTTTTAATGCATTTTTTGATCCTAAATTACATATCCTGAATTACAGGACATTTCAACATTGACATTCCAATGTCTTCTCATTGTTATTCTCAAGTCATTAGCTTATCTCAATATATCCTTCAACAATCTTCTTGTATAACATTTCCAGGCAATCAAAACCCTGAAGTCATTTTTACTTTGCTTGTCTCATCAGGTCATTGCCAAATTCTGATAATTCTTGATACATAACAATCTTTTATTTGTCATTCTATCTACATTTCTGTATCCAGTCTCATATTTCAGGTTCTAGACATTGGACTGTGTCTTCTCCTTCCCCATATTCTGTCTTCTACACCTATCCTATGTTCTGCCACTTAAATTATCTTCTTCAAATCTTACTCTAAGAGCTTTTGGAATTGCAAATTTCCTTTCTTTTTTCATTAAATTTCAATCTTTTGTCTTTGGCCAAACATTTAACTAAACTATATATTTATTATTGTATCCTACTTTTATTTTTTTCTCTAGAGTAGTTAATCTAGCTATTTTTCATTATATTCTACTCCATTTTTCTTTGCAATTTTACCTAATTTCATCAGCCTAGAAAGTTGTTTACCTGAACAAAATAATAACTATTAAAAAATCTTTTAAGAAACTGTTCCAAGTCTTCCTTACACCAAGGAACCAGCTTGCACCACCTCATCTAAATCTAATCATATATGGAGCAGTTCCAAAATATTTTCTACTAGTCTGTTAAGCCAAAACCTCAAAAAAATTAGGGTAGGAGGTACTCAGAGGTAAATTCATGTATTAAAATTTTCCTCTTGTTCAATGAACATCAGAGTAAATTCTTGATAGAGCAAAGAAAAGTTGCAATATAAATCACCACAGGACATAAGTTTTTATCACAATGCTTATGGTCTGAATGGTGGTGTCCCCTCCAAAACTCATGTTGAAACTTAATACTCATTGTGATGGTATTAAGATGGTATTAATAAATTAGGGTTGCTACAGAAAGGACTTGTGGAAGTTGGTTTGCCCTCTACCATGTGACAACATAGTATTCATCCCCTCTTGGCCTTTCTCCATCCATCATGTGAGGATGCAGCAACAAGGCGCCATCTTGGAAGTTGAAAGTGGCCTTCACCAGACAGCAGTGTTGGTTCTTGGTCTTACACTTTTCCCAGCCTCCAGAACTGTGAGACATAAATTGCTTTTCTTTATAAATTACTCCATCTCTCTTATTTTATTATAGTAGCACAAACGGATAAACAACAGGCTGAAAGCTAGGTATGCTCTCCATGATATTTGTTATAGTACAGCTATACTCAGGATTATGAGTTGTGAAAATTAGTATGCCTTCAACCTATCTATCCACTTTGGACGCTCCATAATACTCCAGACAGAGGGGCAGACATAAATGTTCTTGACTGCAAAATATTTTTGTAATTAAAAAACTCTGGTAATTAATTATTGAGCTTATTAAAACAAAGAGAGAAACATGTTAAAAAGTTGCCGAATGAAATGGAAACATAGCAAGCAATCAATAAATATTTGTTAAACAAATAAATGAGTGAACAAATCAGCAGGTAAATGGTTTAGGTTTAGAGAAAGTAAGTATAAATGGATCACAATGTGTCAATATGCAAAACGTGGAAGAATAAATAAACTACATCTTATCATAATATACACACAGGCACCCAATACAAAGCCAATATACAAAATTACTTGCATTTTTTATATTAGCATCAAACAAGGAGAAAACACCACCATTTATAAAACTATAAAAATAGTTTCTAATGTTTATAAGTTGACAAATAGGTGCTAGACCTCTACACTGAAAACTATAAAGATTACTTAAAGCCAGACATTACTGAGCTACTGGGCTGGTGAAAATATTTGTATTACATATTAGAGAAAATATTAATATCTAAAATAAAATACTCCTACCAAATGATAATAACAAGACAGATATCCCAATTTTAAAAAATGTTCTTAGACATGTATTTAACAAAAATAACATTCTAATAGTCAGTAGGTCATTCAAAGTTTCTCAATATTGTTAAACACCAGAAAAAAAAATGAAAGATTAAATATACCCACTACAATAGCTGGAAGACAATATCAAGCATTGAATGATATTTGGATCAACTGAAATTTTCCCTAACACCATAAAAACCCTAGAAGAAAACGTAGGCAAAACCATTCAGTACATAGGAATAGGCAAGGACTTCATGGCTAAAACACCAAAAGCATTGACAACAAAAGCCAAAATAGATAAATGGGATCTAATTAAACTCCAGAGCTTCTGTACAGCAAAGGAAACCATCATTAGAGTGAACCAGCAACCAAAAGAATGGGAAAAAATTTTTGCAATCCACGGGTCTGACAAATGGCTAATATCCATAATCTACAAAGAACTTAAACAAATTTACAAGAAAACAACAAATAACCCCATGAAAAAGTGGGCGAAGGATATGAACAGACACTTCTCAAAGAAGACATATATGAGGACAACAAACATATGAAAAAATGCTCATCATCACTGGTGTTTAGAGAAATGCAAATCGAAACCACACTGAGATACCATCTCACGCCAGTTAGAATGGCGATCATTAAAAAATCTAGAGACAACAAATGCTGGAGAGGATATGGAGAAATAGGAACACTTTTACACTGTTGGTGGGAGTGCAAATTAGTGCAATCATTGTGGAAGACAGTGTGGTGATTCCTCAAGGACCTAGAAATAGAAATACCATTTGACCCAGCAATCCCATTACTGGGTATATACCCAAAGAATTATAAATTGTTCTATTATAAAGACACATGCACATGTATTTTCACTGTGGCACTGTTTACAATAACAAAGACCTGGAACCAACCCAAATGTCCATCAACGATAGACTGGATAAAGAAAATGTGGCACATATACACCATGGAATACTATGCAGCCATATAAAATGATGAGTTTGTGTCCTTTGTAGGGACATCGATGAATCTGGAAACCATCATTCTCAGCAAACTGATACAAGAACAGAAAACCAAACACAGCATGCTATCACTCATAGGAAGATGTGCAACAATTGGAACGCATGGACACAGGGAGGGGAGCATCACATACTGCGGTCAGCTGGGGGGCGCTAGAGGAGGGACAGAAGGGGATGGAGAGGGTGGGGAGGGATAACGAGGGGAGAAATTCCAGATACAGGTGATGGGGGGTTGAAGGCAGCAAACCACCTTGCCTTGTATGTACCTATGCAACAATCCTGCATGATCTGCACATGTACCCCAGAACCCAAAGTACAATAAAAAATTTTTAAAAAAAGAAAAGAAATTTTCCTACAGAGCAGGTGGGAATGTGTATAGTTATGCTCCTTTTTAAAACCATTTGGCATTAGCAATGGAAGCTGAATATATGAATACCCTGTGACAAAACAATTCTACTTCTATGTAAAAACCAAAGAGAAATTAATGCTTATGTACATTCACCATAATACATGTACAAAAATATTTATAACTATTTATAATAGCAGAAACTTAAATATATAGTAAATTACTTATTACTATAAGATAAATTATAGTAATTTTAGATAATTGAGTAGCACAAAACAATAAAAAAAGAACAAATTACTACTACATGCAACAACATGGGCAGACCTCTTAGATATAATTAATGTTAAGTAAGAGCAGCCAGATAAAACTGAGTAAATACTCTATGATTCAATTTATATTATTTATATATACATATATACATATATGTGTGTGTATATATAAAAATATATCTACATTTTATGAAAAGGCCAAACTACACTATGTTGATATAATTCAGAATGGTAATTATCTTTGGTAGGGGAGATGGTACAGTGCCTGCTTTGTGGATGCTGGAAAAATTGAACTCAATATGTATGACAGTTACACTTGTAAATTTTGAGTGAGTGAAAAGTTTATGATTTGTGAAATTTTACTGTAGGAATACTATAGATAAAGAAAAAGTTACCAAAAAAAAAAAAAAAAGAGATTTGAATATAAATCTATTCTATCATATACCAATGACTTTGTTTGATACATGAGAATAGAAATATGAAACTTTGTAGAACATCCAAAAAACTTCCAGAAAGACATTATGTAGCAATCTAAATTAACGAGAAATGATTTATGCAAGTGTGGCTAGCAGCCTCCCACAAAGACTGCCTTCTCTTCTCCCAAAAAAGTGATTTGATAATAAAACCACTGTAAATCAATCCACAAAATTTACTTCCTAGGGGTGGAATGCCTGGCTAATGTAAGCTTTACTGGAGTTCATAGGATATGTGCCAGCTTTTTGCCAAAGATGCCTATGAGATCATTCTTCAAAAGGCCACCCCTCCTTACTCTTGACATGATATAAACCATTTTTATATTTATGTATGCTGGACATTCCTTTAGTGTACTTTATAGATCTTTAAATAAAACCAGCTGTCATTCCAGCTATCCTTAAGAAGGAAAAAAAAAAACCTTTGTCTACAACACGTTTGTATATATAAGAATCACATAATTCTTAGGGTCTATACCAAGACTTTTTACTACACTAAGCCTGGAGACTGTATTTCAAGAAGCATTCCAAGAGGTCCCAAAACAGCTAGTTTGGGTTGTACATTTATAATATACTGCTCTTTACTATGGTATGAACTATTCATTTTTTGTTGGTTATTGGTCTGCTTGTTTTAAAAATATGATGCCTTTACTCCGTGCATCTGAATTACCTTGGACGATAGAACCTAATATTATAAACAATAAACTAAACATATTCTTATCCTTCAAAAACATTACAAATCTTTTATCTGCCATTTAGATTTCATTTCTCTTTGTCCTCGCAATTTAGCAACATTATGTAAACATTACATAATCCAAGAAGGAAAACAGCTGAAGCAATGACTTTTCATATTTATTAAGAATTATCATGTACGCAAAATGATTCTTCACCAGGTCAACTCTTAATTTAACAGAGCTACCTCAGACTTGGACAGGAGACATCTAATTCTCTTATCATTATACATTCAGTGTTAGTTGACTTCAACAATTTTAAAGACTAATGTGCATTATTAAAACATAAGTGAAAGATTATAAAGTAATAAACTTACCTAGGCTGAACGAAAGGCCTAGGTGAAAGAGAGGTATGAGGCCTTCCAAAAGAAACAAACACAAAGACAGAGAGAAAAAAAAGAAACAAAACAAAGGAAATGCTGAGAAAAAGCTGAAGAAACTAGAGAGGAATAAATGATCTGCAATTTAAAAGTGGATAGTGACTAGATAAAAGTCACAACATTCAGGTTGTTTTAAGTGAGGGCACAAGACCTTCTAAACACCTGTGGCATAAAATAGAAGACGCAACATCCAACCAAATTAATTTTATAACTAGACAAGTGATTTCCTAAATAAGCAACTAAACAGACTATTGACCATATCACGAGCCCTGCAAAATGTCCTTAATTTGCTTGCTTCTGCATTTATATAAAATGGAGATACCACCCATGAGACCTATCCTGGACCTCAAGGTATTATTGTACAAAAAAACTAAAAGTAGTAAATTATTCTTGAGTTCCTCAAGATACACTGTCTAGTAATTCAGACTATCGTGCTTTTAAATTTTTATTAATTAAATTATATGAGTTAACATTTTAATGACATTTAGTATCATGAGCATGTAAAATTAAGGAAATTTTTATAGTGAAAATGTAGTCTGAGGAAAAGGCCATGAAATATATATAGCTAAATATTTCAGTGAAAGAACACAATTACATTTTCCCCCTAGACTCTGGACTCCATTTGAATATGAAGGTGCCAGAAACCCTAACACCTTGTTTTGTTTAATAACATTTTTGAAGATATTACAGTAATGCTGAAGAAATGTATTCTATCAATCAAGTACTTAAAAAGGTTAACTAAATGAATACACACTGATTATTAGTAATTATAGCAATCTGAATACATATTACCATTTAATGTATCAAACTCCTCATTGAGTTAACAGCATGGTTTTAAATAAACTAATATTTTATTTTTAAGAAATTGCAAAAATTAATAAATTATACTCTAAGTATTATCAACATTAGAATTAATTGTATATAATTAATGTACACTTTTCATTATAACATTAGGAATAATTATTCTAATAAGAGGAAGGCAGAAGGTACAGCATGTCGTTATCCAGCTCCATATATGGAAAAGGCAATTGTGGCTTGCTGATCTTACCAGGTTGCTGATGTTGGATAATGATAGTTCCCATTTTATCAATTATTTTTTTCACTGGGATAAGGCTGTATAGTTGTGTAATCAGTCAGACTGCTTTGATACTATTAACTTCTATTTACCCACATATAGTCCACCTGTGTGCAACAATCCTAGAACAATGCCTTTTACACCGTAGCAGGTTTTTTCCTTGAATTTCCTATCCCTGGACTGGGCACCTGACAGGCGCAGTGATTTAATCATGATGAAACTTAAATCAAGCAATGTCACAGCCTATGAAAAGGACACAAATTCTCAACCTGAATGCCTGAGCTCTCACAAAATTCTACAGGTATTAACCAAAGGTCCCCCCAAAAAACTTCTTTTTAGTGATTTTTGTTCTCCTAATTTTTTGACTGCTGCTTGACAGAGCAAAATAGTAAGTAAAGTAAACATTTGTTTTCATTTTCTTCATTTTAGTAAAGACAGCTTTCATGAGAAACTAAGTAACAAATGTTTTTTGTTGAAATTTACAATTTTACATAAATGAGAATATATTACCAAAGAGAAGATTGCCAGTGATTTCTGGATTATGGAAACATATGCACATATACAACCCAAATATGAAAGGTCCTGCAACATATTTTGCTTATTGGCATTGACTTTCATACCTAAGATATTTTCTTTTGTCCTTTCAAATATTAATATTTAATACTTATAATACTTTCCTTTTAAACTATTACTTCAAAATATATCTTAAATTTTTATATTAATAAATATCTCTATTTTCTCCCTTGATACAAAACATGCATGTTCTATATTTGCTGCAATAAGAGATTTTTTAAAATCCTCCCTATTTTTCCTTATTTAGTATATGCAATTTATTCCAGATTAAAATTTTGATATGTGTATGTTGAATATTTGTGTAGGCTGAAAGTAACCAGTGGTTCTGAAACTGCCCTAAAGTGCTCTTGGCATTCTCAGGAACTCTTTTATTGGAATAAGCAAAATCTGGCTGTCTTCAACCAGAGCAACCCTCTTTTAAGATGTTTTACGTGTTTATATTTCTAGCTAAGCTATTAAACAAACAATAGAAATTATATATTTTTTAACCTTCCATTTCCCTTATTGCTCCATTTCCCAAGCTGGCGTTTGACAAACTTTCTTCATCTGTCACGATGAAAATTACATTATCTTACAAATTGTTGTGTGAAATAAATGATAATGTATTAAAAATTATTTTCATATAACAGGTAAGAACATACACACACATACTCATAATATGTCTTACAAAACATGGAGGAAGATAAGCATAAGTGTCTTATTGACAGATGGTTACAATGGCAATAATACAAATTCTTAAATAAGAAAGACAGGTGTTTAGTTTATTAGTGAGAAAGCTAGGCTCTTCCGGCAACAAGATCTTTACAGTATATATTTATTTTCTATAGGCTTTAAGAAGATTTTATTTCTGTTTTTGTATATATGGAGATTTGTAGAGTGGCACTATCACAATATCGCACTAAAATTCCAATTAATAGTTTGGGTCTTGATACATCCAGATATCCCTATTTTTTCCTTCATGAGCATGCTCCTCTGGGCCACCATTCCAATCCTGCGCCTTTATTTAATCTTGTGACCCATGATCATTGCACAAAACACAATGACTTTTCTTCCTGAATTTTTATCCTAATCAATTCATCCCTGGTCAGGTGTTGGTCCCTTACGTCTCTAATGATCACCTTATGCTGGCATAATTTATCATAGGAAACTGTACAACCTCCGACAATTAAGTTTACATAAATTATAATTATTAGCAATATTTTAAAATTTACAACAGTAATTTTAAAATTTCTCCCGAGCTTCAGACTCACACTTCCAGTGTTCCAATTACATGTAGAATTTCTACATGCACATGTAACTGGAACTGCAGTTGCAGAATGTCCAAAATTATACAAGTTATCTCCTCTCTTCCCTATTATTATTTTTCTAATTTAGAAGTCTTAAGTGTTATTATTATAATCTTGTCAGTTACCCAGACCAATGATTGCTTGATCATTGAATCATATTTTAATATTATAAATATATCTGGACAGACTTTTCTTTCCACTAGATTGTAAGCTCCATGCAGGGAGGGTAGGTACCTTATTCAAGTCTGTATTCCACATTTTGATTAATATAATATTTAAATAGAAAGACCACAGTACTTCCAGAAGCAATGAAAAGTCAACTGGTCATAAAAACCTTTGCTTTACACAGCTCTTAAATTAGTTCAACCATTGTGGAAGACAGTGTGTTGATTCCTCAAGGACCTAGAAATAGAAATTCCATTTGACCCAGCAATCCCATTACTGGGTATATATCCAAAGGATTATAAATCGTTCTACTATAAGGACAAATGCACATGAATGTTCACTGCAGCACTGTTTACAATAGCAAAGACCTGGAACCAACCCAAATGCCCATCGATGATAGACTGAACAGGGAAAATGTGGCACATATACACTATGGAATACTATGCAGCCATAAAAAATGATGAGTTCATGTCCTTTGTAGGGACATGGATGAACCTGGAAACCATCATTCTCAGCAAACTGACACAAGAACAGGAAATCAAACACCGCACGTTCTCACTCATAGGTGGGTGTGGGAACAATGAGAACACATGGACACAGGGAGGGGAGCATCACACACTGGGGTCTGTCGAGGGGAAATAGGGGAGGGACAGCAGAGGGTGGGGAGTTAGGGAGAGATAGCATGGGGAGAAATGCCAGATATAGGTGATGGGGAGGAAGGCAGCAAATCATACTGCCATGTGTGTATCTATGCAACAATCTTGCATTTTCTTCACATGAACCCCAAAACCTAAAATGCAATTAAAAAAAAAAGCAAAACCAGGGAATTCTACGCATGTGATAGACAGTATTCCTAAGGACTCTGCTAGGTGGATAGTCATTTGTTTCCTCTGTTCACACCAAGGGACTATATTAAGTTTTATAACATGACATTTTGGGAAATTTAAACTCTTCATTTTGGAGATAACAGATGCCTGAGAGGATGTGGAGAAATAGGAACACTTTTACACTGTTGGTGGGAGTGTAAATTAGTTCAATCATTGTGAAAGACAGTGTGGCGATTCCTCAAAACCTAGAAATAGAAATTCCATTTGATCCAGCAATCCCATTACTGGGTATATGCCCAAAGGATTATAAATTGTTCTATTATAAAGACACATGCACACGTATGTTCATTGTGGCACTGTTTATAATAGCAAAGACCTGTAACCAACCCAAATGCCCATCAATGATAGACTGGACAGGGAAAATGTGGCACATATACATCATGGAATACTATGCAGCATAAAAAACGATGAGTTCCTATCCTTTGTAGAGACGTGGATGAATCTGGAAACCATCATTCTCAGCAAACTGACACAAGAACAGGAAATCAAACACTGCATGTTCTCACTCATGGGGGGTGTTGAACAATGAGAACTCATGGACACAGGGAGGGGAGCATCATACACTGGGGCCTGTTAGGGGGCACCAAGGGAGGGACAGAAGGTGGTGGGGAGGTTGGGGAGCGATAATATGGGAAGAAATGCCAGATATAAGTGACGGCGGGGGGGGATGGAGGCAGAAAATCACATAGCCTTGTATGTACCTATGCAACAATCCTGCATGATCTGCACATGTACCCCAGAACCTAAAATACAATAAAAATAAATAAATTTTAAAAAAAGAATCCAATGTAAAAGTAGTCCTTATTATCAGTAGGGACATTTCCATTTTCTTTCTGGAATATCATTTCAAAATGACTGTTACTGAAAATTTTCTTTGTAGAATATTATTTATACACTTTAGAAATTATAATGAATTTCTGATTTCACACCTTAATTACAAAAATTTCTAGTGATGACTGACACTTTGGTTCCTTCTAACATCTCTTTCCTAAGATAATTAAGGCAGATATTTTGGAAAACCTTAATCATGATCACTGCCTGAAAAAGAATAATGTACAGGGTTCACCTTTACTTATAACAGCAGTTGTGAGAAAAGTCACACCAAGACTAAAGTAGTAAATAGGTCATACTATTTTTAACTCAGGAAATCAAGTAACTTCCATATCCACAGCCCAAATGATTATAGATTGTACTGGAAAAGAGGGAGAAAAAAGATACTGCACTACAAATAATATTAAACCAAACATTTTACATTTTTTTAAAAAGTAGTCAGCCTTAAAAATATCATGTATATGAATGGCAGTACAGCCATAAACCCAGGATCTACAGTATCCAAAATGCAGTGTGCTGATGTGTATGATTCAAGGCAATGGCATGCAAGTTACTCCCATGAATGATACTGGGAATACTAAAAGAGCAGTATAAAATTGCTTTAAAAGCAAGAAAATAGAGTATGGAAGTCAACTACGGTCTCAGATTATTTTACATAAAGAAGAAGTGGCAAAACATACATACCTCTGATGATCCCCTATAAGGAGATAGTACGGAAACATAATACTTGGTAAAATTTGTTGGAAAACTTAAGAAATAAGAAGTATGAATTTGAAACAGATGAAATATTTGAAATATAAAGGGTATGAAGAAAATGAACAGATTTGTAGAATATATCAAAACTAATTTACATAGTTAGATATACCATATGCTGGATAGGAACACTCAATATTGTAAAATAAAAGATAAAAAAGGCCATCCTCCCTGAATGAATGTAGGAGTTAATACAATGTCAATCCATATCCCAATGAAATACTTTTTGCAACTTGTCAAAGTAATTTTAAAATTTATGTGTAAAAATAAATCCATAGGAGCAACCATTTAGAATTTTTGTTTTGTTTTTAAAGATCAAAGAATAGTCTGGAAAGCTCAGACACAGATAGATCTATGTATAAGAATCTGTTATATAATAAAGGATAACTTCAAACAGTAGGGAAAGAATATACTTTTGATAAGCAATAGAAGCCTCATACCAAACATTATAATAAAACATACCTATTTAAAGACTTAAATATGAAAAGAAAAAAATAAAGCCAGTATACAGCTAGAAATGGAAACATATTTAAAACCTTAAGGATGGGAAAAATCTTCCAAAGCAGAGAAATGTAGCAAGAATTAAATCTGGGAAAGTTTGCCAGAGAAGAAGAAGATCATGATGATGATGATAATGATGAAGAAGAACAATGTAAAGAATAAAACAAATGTCTCAAAGGATCGGCAATATATTACATGAAAATGATGGCTACCCTTTGATATTTAAAAAGCCATTATTTAGCATAAATAGAATTAGCTCATCACAATAAAATGTTATCAAGGGCATGAAAAGTCTGGGAACCTAGGGGTCATCCAGTTTATAGTGATGGATGAAGAAATACAGAAACCAATAAACATGAAAAATTCCAAATTCAAGACACAGAACCATGCATGCACATACATATACACACATAAACACACACACACACACACACACACACACATACACACACACAGAGAGAGACAGAGAGGGAGAGAGAGAGAGAAAAAAAGACAATAGAAGGACATAGACTAAAAAAAAATTTTTTTTGAGATGGAGTCTCGCTCTGTTGCCCCAGGCTGTAGTGCAGTGGGGCAATCTCAGCTCATTGCAACCTCCGCCTTCCATGTTCAAGCAATTCTCCTGCCTCAGCCTCCCTAGTAGCTGGGACTACAGATGCAGACCACCACACCCAGCTAATTTTTGTATTTTTAGTAGAGATGGGATTTCACTGTGTTGGCCAGGATGGTCTTGATCTTCTGACCTCGTGATCCACCTGCCTTGGCCTCCCAAAGTGCTGCAATTACAGGCAGGAGCCACAGTACCTGGCCTCCAAAGATTTTAAAGAGCATTATTATAATTAGAAAATAAATCGGCTGGGTGTAGGGGCTCACGCCTATAATCCCAGCATTTTAGGATGTCGAGGAGGGTGGATCACCTGAGATCAGGAGTTTGAGACCAGCCTGGCCAACATGGAGAAACCTCGTCTCTACTAAAAATACAAAAACTAGCAGGGTGTGGTGGCACATGCCTGTAATCCCAGCTACCTGGGAGGCTGAAGCAGAAGAATCACATGAACTGAGAAGACAGAGGTTGCAGTTAGTGGAGATTGCACCACTGCACTCTAGCCTGGGTGACAGAGTGATTCTCCACCTCAAAAAAGAAAAAAAACCAATAAATGCTCTTCATAAGAACACAAAACTGAAATGAAAAAAAAATAGTTATGTGCAACTTCTCAACAATGTTTATTAATGTATAAAGGGATATATACCACCTCCAGTTAGTTTGTGTTTGTTTTTTAATTTTTTAAAAAAAATTTAAATAGAGACAAGGTCTCACTATGTTGTCCAGGCTGGTCTTGAACTCATGGCCTCAAGCACTTCTCCCATCTCGGCCTCCCAAAGTGTTGGGATAACAGGTGTCAGCCAACGCACTAGGCCAAAACTTTAAAAACATAAGCAGTATATAAGTGCATCTATTTTGCATTTCGTATGCTGTAGTCTAAGTTTCTATTTGTTTTGCCTCCCCTATTACTTCTATAAAATTATTGAGTTCTTAACCATGTTTCATTCCTGTTTATATCTGCAATGCCTGCATAATACAGGACCTGGCACATAAGAAGGAACTCTGTAAATAATGATTGAAGAATTTCATACTTCCATGAGTAAAGAAAATAAGGACAATACTATCTTCTACCACATATAAACAGAATTGTTTCAGCAACAAGTACCTGCCAGATATGATCTTATAAATGCAGCTGTGTGGTCATGAAGGAGAAGAGGTTATCAGCTGGAGAAATGAGCAGACATTTCCAGCATGGATGGAAAATCACATACATTGAATTCCACTTCTTTCTGTTTCTGGTAAGTATTTCACTCATTCTGGATAACTTCTTGCTGGAAATCTTTTGCACACTTCTACATCATGTTTTCTACAATTCTTCATACATATTTTTATTATACGTATAACTGAGCTGCAGTAGAATATTATTTGTGACTAAGTTTTTTGGCTCTACTGGGATATCCCTGAAGGCAAGGAGTATGCAATTTATATCAGGGCCACTGCACAGAGTCCTGCAGGTTGTGCACTGCACAAGACACCATGTCTAAAGAGATGCTGTACACATCATGAATATCACAAATTGGTATATTTATAACATCAGTTTTCTGATGTATGATAGTAAGGTATCCTGAACAGAGATAATCCGTTAGTTTCTAATATGGAAAATTTCTGGAACATGGAAGGTACTTAAAAATATTTATATAAATAAACATATCAAGAACTGAACCAACATCTAACGTACAAAAATTAATGTATAGATTTTTGCTTTTATCTTTCAAGTTGACATGTGGGGAAAAATAAATTTAACATAGCAAATAATATAAATGAAAATATAATAAAATTACAGATGTTTTGGTAACAAATATTGATGAATTTTATGGTTTGAGGACATGCAAAATAAATTCTCTCTAAAGAGAAAATCATGAATTCTATGATTACACTCCAGCACTCATGAATGCTATCAGCATTGCACACTGGGTCCATGAACTTGCTGATTCATATAGTGCTTAATGTCACAAAGAATGATAAGCACTTCTGTTTAGCTTTAAGCAAATGATGTTTTCACTTTCAGGTCTCCAGGGGCACAGTATTCAAGAGAGCTATAAATAGAATGAAAGGCATTGGCATAAATAATAATAACCATAAAATAGCTTGCATTTCTTGGCTCTCTATTCTTCCATTTAACCAGTATGAACTGAGTACTTGCTTTATATAAAATACTATGTTGAGTACTAGCATTCCTGAAGCAGATTCATGCCACCAAACTTCTTCCTTCGCAAGATGATGGCTTTTTATTATCTCGCTATTCACAATTTTATTAGGGTAGAAGATGATGTGAAGTTTTGAGATATAATCCCAGGTTGCCAGAGCTTTAATAGAGTTTAATCTAGTTTTCAGTTGGGCTCTGCTTAGAATAAAAGTGCATATCCAGATTTATTATGCAAAAGTGATGAATGAAGATGTGACTATTTGTTTTCCCAAGCTATGCTTATTAGGATTCATTTTAGTAAACTCCCTTTGCATTTAACATATGCTGTAATTTAGAAAAATATTATTATATGCCATAGCTGAGGGGGCTTCATTCTACTGCATAAAGCAAGGAAAGCCTATGCTACAATGGTCTTGGTGGGGATATTAGTCTTCTTCAGAATATTAAAGCATTCAGAAAGAAACTAATGTATCTAGTCAAAATTTTCTAGATAATTGCATACTCATGAAGAAAGTTTTAAAGGTTATTTTAATGTCGTAAGCTTTTTTTTATTAAGCCAGATGACTCATAAAGTTAATTAACATCATAATTGAAAGCCTTCGGGGAATAAGGAAAGTATGAACAGTTTGTATCTGCTCTAAAGTGGTTCTTTCTTTTCCTTCTTTCTCTCTCTTTTCTCATTCCTCCTCTTCTATCTCTCCTTTCTCCTTTCTCTCCTTTATCCTCTCTTGCTCTCCTCTCTTTCTCATCTTTTTGATACTGACTTTTATGAAATTAGAATTTACCTACTGCCTTCAAAAGTATATTTAAAAATTACACTCTTTAATGAAAAGGACTGGCAGTTTGATTTTAAAAACACGTTTTTCATAAAATTCCAATATTTTCAGAATTTCTTGAAAATATTAAGAAATTCCACATTATACAGCTCAAGTAGTTAGCTTTAAGTTTATGATACTTCTCTAAATTTAATCAATTCCTTTTAGCCCACCAAAGTATTTTTCTATTATCCATAGAGGCCATAAACTAATTTCAGGTCTTCCAACTTAGAAACTGAATCTGGTTCTCTAGCCTATAGCTTACTATCTACACTGCTTGGACATCTGCCATCTTTTTAGTGAGCTTCATTTCAATAATGAAAATATATAATTCTATTAACAACAACAAGTTTATTTATTTATAAAATAAATAGGTGAAGATATTTATTTATTGTATATTAGAAAAAGCACCATATAAATACATATGTATCGTGTACATACATATATACATACATACATACATAAAAAGTATTATTTCCCAGTGCTCAGAGGGAAGAAAGAAGAAATTTGAATATTTAGTAGCAAGATAAATTTAAAATACACATTTTTAAAGACAACTAGTTGAGAGTCTAATGTTAAAATTGTTTTAAAAGGTCAAGGTGATTATTTATACATTGCTACTCACATGTTTTTAACTCTTTAAATATTATGTGTATAATGTAATTTAAAAAATAGAAAAATATTATACACACTGTGATGTATTTAGTAACATGAAAATATATTAAAACAAAAATATAGATACTCATTAATGTTTAGTGTTAAATGTCAAAATGTATGCTAAAACATGTTCTCATATTCGTGTATATTATGTAGTCATATTTACATGTATTATTAAGTAATGCACCTCCAAATTTTTATTAAGATAAATTTATACCTTCACTTAAGCTTTAATAAATGGCAAAATTGAGATGGCTTTCTAAAATATTTTGAATTCAATATTATTCCAAAAGCCATTAGTTTTTGAAGTGTGATTTCAACTCAGGCACAGAGGAAACCTAAAACTATGGGTGTGTTAATGTTAGTGCAAAATCACTTATCTTTTGGAAATATATCTTAGAATAGAGGGTTACAAGAGGTAAAATATGAAGATGTGAGAGGACAAGTACAGATCAAACATTTCAAAAATAAAGAAGAAATTAATAGTTCCAAGACCAAATATATACTAATTGGGAGTCTAGATTCGACCTCAATTACATGCCTTTCCATAGTCTAAACATGGCTTCCCAATTCCTCTAATGTTGGGATGATGTGAAATAAATATTTTGAAGAATAGAGGTATGCTAATAAACTGAGAAACAAAATGAGCATGATGGTTCTGACACGGAGCTCATTAGACAGTTTCCACCAAATGAAAGCAACTGCAGTGCTTAAAGGACCAGTGATTGATGTAAAATGACTTCAGAACAAGCCTAGAAACCCATGTTTTAATTCTGACTTTCTACCTTGTAAGTCATTATCAAAATTAGTCACAAATAATCCAGATAGGAGAACCTAACATTTACTCAATTCTGAAGTAAACTACATATTATATACAGTCATCATATGAACTTTAGAACATCACTATGACAAAGATATTATTTCCCCCACTTTCTGCAGACTAAATAACTGAAGCTAAAACTTGATAGTATTGGTCTGACTAGAAAATTCATGCTGTTTTTGCTACACTATATTAACTCTAATAACTAGCATTGCTTTCAAGAAATTATAATTTATTGAATATATCCCATGTTTTCTTCACAAATGGATAGAACATAGTTGGTACAAATATAAAGAATGCAAAGAATGGGATGAAAAACAGTTAAAAGTAGATCAGAACACTTATATGCGTAATAGAAACACTACGCAAGAGATCTTTACTTTGTACATAATTAATCCTCAAAATCTTATGAAAATAAATATCAATGTCCTATTCATATAAATGATGATAAAAGAAATTAAACCCCTTACCCAAGAACAATTTTTCAACTAGTAAGTAGTTAAACTGGAATTCAAGCTATGTTCTTTTCCACTACTTTCCACTGCTTTGTCAAAACTTTATAGAAGACCCTCACTGCCAACTATGGTGGAAGAATCTACAGCACAGCAATGCTCCTCTTAAAACAAGTATTTAAAAAAATGTGGCTGGGCGCAGTGGCTCACGCCTGTAATCCCAGCACCTTGAGAGGCTGAGGTGGGCAGATTACTTGAAGTCAGGAGTTCAAAACCAGCCTGGCCAACATGGTGAAAGTCCACCTTTACCAAAAATATAAAAATGAGCCAGGCGTGATAGTGGGAGCCTGTAATCCCAGATACTCGGGAGGCTGAGGCACTAGAATCACTTGAACCCGGGAGGCAGAGGTTGCAGTGAGCCGAGATCACACCACTGCACTCCAGCCTGGGTGAGAGAATGAGACTATCTCAAAAATAAATAAATAAATGACAAAATACCAAAAAAAAAAAAAAAAAAAAACTTTGAAGGTATTAGAAAGCTGCCAAGATAACTAAGACATGACACAAAAACAAGAAATTGTATAGAGTTTGACATTCTTTAAAGTAGGCTTTTTCCTTGGGATATATGCATATTATTGTGACGATCAAAGGCAACAGTCAAGAATATATGAAGGAGACAATTGCTAAAAGTCAGAAAAGCCATGAGACTGTGAATGTCTCATGAGAATGGGTAGACAAAAATTTAAGTTCACAGGTTCCCAGGAAGTGAGGACTCAGTGGACCAAATTTCTGGTGAGAAGAGAGGTTCAGAGAACAGGAGAGCCTGGATTCTGTAGTTTTATCCTTGAAAAATTGGATTTTTAAATAAAAGCAAGATAAGCTAATAAGTCCTAAATAAAATGTGTTAAAATGCAGAACAAAGTGCTGAATAGTGTCAAACACTGAAGTTCAGAAATAGTCAAGTAGGCAGGATCTTGATAAATAATCTAGGCCCTTATATGTAACTCTGGGATACTATATTTTAGGAAAAAGGATGGCTCAGAAATGGTTAGAGAATTACAGAAATTACAAACCAACCTCAGGTCAGCTCAGTCTTTAAATAGATTAAGGTGATCTTTCTCTTTGTTTGCCTTTCTGGAGGAATATCCTATCATCCTTGCCTCTCCAATTTTTCATAAACAATGTCCATTATTAAATAAAAATTACCAGGCAAACAACAACAAAAAGGACCAAAAAGGTAACAAACAATAGAAAGAAGAACCGTCAACCCAATTAGTGATATATTTCAGAAAACCAGCGAATTGGGATCAGAATGCTAAAATTATCAAAAAGATTTAAATGGAAATTGTAGGAATAAAAAAATTCAAAACTTAAAATTAAGAGCTCAATTAATAGGTTTATCAGCCTATTAGACCCAGTAGAAGAAAAAGTTAAAGAACTAAAAGAGAGCTGGTAGAAAATCCAGGTTGAAACACAAAAAATAAAAAGTGGGGAAAAAAATAAGAAAAAGCATAAAAACAAATGGGATACCATGAAAATGTATAATATACATATACATACATATATATAAACACAGATAGCTAGATATATCTATATGTAATCCATACATACATATATATCTGTATCTATACACACACACACATCCTACACACACACCAACATATATAAATATATATTCTAACCTACATATATATGGGTTAGAATTTTTCCCAAAATGATGAATAACATCAATCCACAGACTTAGGAAGTACTATAAAAACTCAAGGAAGAAAAATAGAAAGAAAATCATACTTAGGCAGTAAGGGAAAAGAGTGGAATCAGCCACAGAGAAAAAGAAACCTTACTTTCAAGGGAACAACAATATGACTAGCAGGTTGGTTTCTTGACAGAAATTAGAAGACAGTGAGATCACATTTTTAATGTGCTAAAAAATATTATACTAAAATAACCTTAAAAAGTGTAGACAAGAAGGTGGGTAATAACAAACTTCTCTGAGCTAAAGGAACATGTTCTAACCCAATGCAAAGAAACTAAAAACCTTGAAAAAAGGTTAGATGAAATGCTAACTAGAATAACCAGCTTAGAGAAGAACATAAACGACTTGATGGAGCTGAAAAACACAGCATGAGAACTTCACGAAACATACACAAGTTTCAATAGCCGAATTGATTGAGCAGAAGAAAGGATATCAGAGATTGAAGATCAACTCAATGAAATAAAATGAGAAGGCAAAATTAGAGAAAAAAGAGTGAAAAGAAATGAACAAAGCCTCCAAGAAATATGGGATTATGTGAAAAGACCTAATCTATGCTTGATCAGTGTACCTGAATGTGATGGATAGAATGAATCCAAGCTGGAAAACACTCTCCAGGATATTATCCAGGAGAACTTCCCCAACCAACCAAGACAGGCCAACATTCAAATCCAAGAAATATAGAAAACTCGACAAAGATATTCCTCAAGAAAAAAAAGTAATTTAAAAAAAATGCAGCTGGGCACGGTGGCTCACACCTGTAATCCCAGCACCATGAGAAGCCAAGGTGGGCGGGTCACTCGAGGTCAGGAGTTCAAAACCAACCTGGCCAACATGGTGAAAGTCTACCTCTACTAACAATATAAAAATTAGCCAGGCGTGATGGTGACAGCCTATAATCCCAGCTACTGGGGAGGCTGAGGCATGAGAATCACTTGAACCCGAGAGACGAGATATTCTCAAACAAGTAAAACAAATCGATAGACAAAACTGTGCTGCCAGACCTACAGCAAAAAATATATCAAAGGTAGTTCTTCAAATAATAGAAAAGTTATATCTGATAAAAACATGAATGTACAGAAAGAAATGAAGATCACTGGAAAAAGAGGATATATAAAAATAAATGTCAACTGTTTTGGGGGATTAAAAAAATATATTGGATTAAAACACATAATAATCCAAATGTTAAGAGGAAATAGTAAATGGAATTATAGTGGGGGAGTCTAGTATTTTCCTAGGATGCATTAACACAGCCATATTAGACTACTATAAGTGAAATATGATTATTGTAAATTTTGGACAAAGGAATAGCAAAAAATGTTTACCTTAAAAGCTAATTAAAAGTGTAAATGAAATAGTAAAAAAAAAATACTTGAGTAATTTGAAGAAAAGGAAATAAAGTAGAGAAAGATGAATACAAAACAAGACAGGCCAGGTACGATGACTGATGCCTGTAATCCCAGCACTTTGGGAGGCCAAGGCAGGCACATCACCTGAGGTCAGGAGTTCAGGATTTTGGAGGAAAAGTTAAATGTTAAATTTGAACTCAATTGAACATGGACACAAACTATGGCCAGCATGTCCTGGAATGGGTTGTGTGCGCCCCTTGAGGTATTCATCTAGAGTTGTTTTGGAGAAATCTCTCTTTCAGTCTATTCCTATATACGTTAGTTATTGAAAACCAATAGACAATCACAAAAACAAATTGACCTTTTTTTGTTCCTTGAGCCTGATCACGAAGGGCCCTCATGACTGGACCTCATGCCAAACAACTTGTTATAAAGAACCAGGATCCCAGACTGCGCTGAAACTTCACCAGAACACTCCTTGTCTGTGCATGGACGAGAGCCTGACTCTGGAGCCCAGGCTGTTGCTTCCCAGCCTGGTGGTGAATGCTCCATAGTCTGGCGAGTATAAATACATATATATATATATCTATATAGATAGATAGATAGATACATCTTTTCCCTTCTCCCCATTCCCATTGCAATTTGCTTATTATATCATTTGCTTAATATATTAATTTGGTTATTATATTAATCTGCTTATATCAATCTGCTTATTATTATCATTTGCTTATTATATCTGCATTACTATTTACATGGGATAAAGCTTGTTTACCCTTAAAGGTGCGTGTATGTCTTTTATTCTCCCCTTGCGCATTTCCCACACAGAACAGAGAGTAGCTGGGCCAACATGGTGAAACCCATCTCTACTAAAAATACAAAAAATTAGCCAGGTGTGGTGGTATGTGGCTCTAGTCTAAGCCACTTGGGAGGCTGAGGCAGGAGAATCACTTGAACCCAGGAGGTGGCAGTTGCAGTGAGCTGGGATCATGCCATTGCACTCTAGCCTGGGTGACAGATAAGACTCTGTCTCTAAATAAATAAATAAAACAAGACAAGTAGGAAAATAGTAAGATGATAGGTATAATCCCAAATATATCATGAATTATTATTGTAGGTTGACATGTGCCCCCTGAAAGATATGTTTAAGTCCTAAATCCCAGTACCTGTCCTAGTAACCTTATTTGGAGGTAGTTTCATTGCAGACATAAGCAAGATCAAGTCATAATGAATTAGTGTGGGACCTAATTCAGTGACTGATGTCCTTAGAAGAAAAGAGAAATGTAGATATAGACACACAGAGAGAACATGTGAAGAGAGATGCAGAGACCAGACTGATATGTCTATAAGCCAAGGAACACCAAGGATTACGGGCAACCACCACAAGCTAGGGGACAGGTGAGCAGATATTTTCTTATACCTCTGCAAGGAACCAACTGTGCTGACACCTGTATTTCAGACCTCTAGCCAACAGACTATAAGAGAATAAATTCTGTGTTTTCATTCACCCAGTTGGTGGTACTTTGTTATAGCAACCCTAGGAAACTAACACAATTATATTAAATGATAACTGATTATGTATTTGATTAAAAAAATAAAGACTGTCATGCAGCTTAAGAAGTTTAAATAAAAAATAACAGCAATATACTGCTTACAAGTGATGCATCTTAAATACTAAAATGCAAAAAGGTAAAAAATGAAAGGATAAAGAAAATGTACCAAGCTGACACTAAAAGTAAATAAATAAAGTAGCTATATCAATATTAAATAAGCTACATTTTAAAGCAAGAAGCAATACTAAAACAAAAATATATATATAAGATTAAAAAACTCAACTCACTGAGAAGATAAAGCAATTTTAAGTCTGCATGGAATGACTTAGCTTTACAATATATAAAGCAAAAATTATCAGAACTAAAATGAAACTGAGAAAACATTTATAATTATAGTTGAAGATTTCAGCACAATGAACACTAAAGAACAAACATTTTAAAGGTCAGTACATTTCTAGATGATATGAATAATGCAATTAACAAACTTGACTTGGTAACAAACAGCATTATATTCAAAACTCAAATTCTTTTCATGCGATCATAGAAAACTGGTTTACTGCTGGATAACAACATTTCATGCTGGGCCATAAAGCAAGTCATACAAAGTTTCAAAGAAAATGAATCATTCCATGTTCTCCCAACATGATGGAATTAACAAGAAACCAAAAGAAAAAGACAATTAGAAAATCTTCATATGTGAAAATAGTCCACAACAGTCATAAACCATGTTGTCAAAGAAAACATCACAGTGGAAATTAGGAAATATTTTGAACTGAATAATAGAATTTATGTGATGCATGTAAGGCTGTAGCTAGAGGGAAAAGGTATAGTCTCTAATGCCTACATTGTGAAAAGAACAGATGAATATCAACTTTCTAAATATTCATCTCAATAAGTTAATAAAAGAAGAAACATTAAAAGCCATTGAACTAGATGAAATGGAAGAGCAGAAATAAAATAGAAGCATATAAACAATAGAAAAAAATCAGTGCTGACAAAAATTGAATCTGTGAAAAGAATAATACTATATTAGATTATTTCTATAAAGACTGATGAGAAATAAGATACAAATTGGCAATATAAGGAATGAAAAAAACATTATTACAGATCCTGAAAATAAAGCATATCATAAATAATGTCAATGAATTTTAAAATGTATGAGAAACAAGCAAATTCCTTGAAAATACAACCTACTAAAAATGATACCAAAAAAAGAAAATAGGAACTATACTATACATATTAGGTAATGAATTTGTAATTAAAAATCTTTCAGAAATCCAAAAGAATCTATTGACAAATTGTGAGAATTAATAACTAAATTAGCAAGGAAGATGGGTATAAAGTCACTATAAAAATTTGCTTTTTATATGGCAGATATAGAATGTTTCTAAAAAATATAATTCACAGTAGTACCAAAAACATCAGATAAAGAGGAATATAGCCCACAAAATACATGCAGTACTTGTATGCTGAAAGTTATAAAATGCTATTGAGAAAAAAAATAAGAAAAACCTAAATAAATGGAAGAACACACAGTTTTATGTAAACATTTATTTGCTATTCTTCTCATTTTTATCCAAGAATTACAGCACTTATATTCACTTACAGTAGTCAAATATAATTTTGCTGACACATCTTAGGGAAATACTACAATTCTCTACTTTAATTCAATACATACTTTGGAAAACTTATTATTATAAAGATGTTAATTCTCCTCAATTTTAATTTTATTTATAGATTTAGTACAATCTCAATTAAAATCTTGATTAAGTGTTTTACTGTGAAAACCCTTACAAATTACATGGAAATGGAATCAAAAACAGCTATGGCAATCTTTAAAACACAGCACAGGTTTAAACAACTTATACCACATATATCAAAATTCACTGTAAAGCTAAAATAGTTAAAACAGATCAACATTGATGCACACACTGACAAAAAAGCCAACAAAAGACATGGAGTCCAGAACAGATCCACACACTATGGTCGCCTCAAATATAAGGTGACACTGCCACGCAATGGGAAATGAATGGCCATTTTAGTAAATGGTGCCAGAATGGAAAAACCTAGTCCATTAACAATAAAATGAATTAAAAATTATGATATGCTCATACAATCAACTACTATTCAGCAATGAGGATGAATAAACTATACCTACACACAGGAATAAATTTTACAAAATAATTTAATTGAAAAAAAACAGACACAAAAGATCACATACTACATGAATTCATTTCTTTAAAGTTAAAAATCAGCCAGAACTAACTTCCAGTGATTTAAGTCAAAATAGTGGTTAGGGGCTGGGTGAGTTGGCTCACACCTGTAATCCTAGCACTTTGGGAGGCCAAGGCAGGCAGATCGCTTGGGCCCAGGTGTTCGAGACCGCCCTGGGTAACATGGTGAAATCCCATCTCTACCAAAAATACAAAACATTATCTGGGCGTGGTGGCACACACCTAACATCCCAGCTATTTGGGAGGCTAAGGTGAGGGATAACTTGACCCTGGGAGATAGAGTCTGCAGGGAACCAAGATCACACCACTGCTCTCCAGCCTGGGTGACAGCAAGACCCCATCTCAAAATAATAATAATAATGGTGAGGAAAGTGTGTGAGGTGCCAATAATGTTCTAGGACTTAATTTAGGCACAGGCACTCTAGAAAAATATAAGGTTATATGAGGCACTCATGAAAAGGCTAATAATTCTCTCTTCAGCTTTATGTATAATATGCTAGAATAAGCATATTGCCTATTTCTTCATTTCCCCAGACAGAATAAACAAGTTTTTGAAGCTTAAGGCCCTTTACCAACATAAAAAAGTGCACACTTTGTAACTCATTGTATACCGTTTTTTTTTTCATTGTGACATTAAAAATATGTATTTATTTAATTAAAAAACTGAGTTACATCCTGTTTGTTCTCCTGCATGTTTGGGAGTAGCTCCCTTTTTTTTTGCTGTTACAAAATACTCTGTTATTATCTTCTTGCTGTGCTTTGAATCAGCCAAGTCAAGACTTGTTTTTAGCATTAAGCCGCTAACCCAGAAGCAAAGAAAACCAGTCACAAGGGATTAGCTCTTTCAGGACTGTACTAGAATTACTATACATGTGAATTATTTAAAAATTGGATAATTTTATGTGGCAAAAGGAAGAAGAAAGCTATGAATAGAAGAAAGTAGAAGTTGTCACTAATTATTAACTAGTCAATATGAAAATAAACCCTTCCATAAATAGATTTTTATATTTTTTTCCTTACACTAAATTTTCTTCCACTTCTGTTTCTTCCATCCCGTCCACATTGGTGGATTATTTATTGCTATTTCAGTTATACATTTCAAGAGAATGAGGTGACTGATTATATTTTTTCATAGTTTCTTGGTTTAAAATACTGTGAAAGGAATTTATTTTTAAATGTGGAACCTGTTACTATGACATCAAAAAATGACAACAGAAATGGATAGCAAAGAAATACTCTTAACACCTTTAATTCTAGTAACTATAATCACTAAAAATCTCTTGCTCTTGATATAAGCAACTACCACCTTTAATTTAAAGTAGGTATTTCTAAGAAATTCCAAAAGTCATTAACTAAGCAGTATTGCTTTTGTTGATCCCTATTCTCTTTAGAAATGCCTTTCTATCTCACAGGTTATTACATGACGGGAGATCACTTTATAGTCTTAATTCTGAGCTGCTAGCCTTGAAATGTTTCCTCTCACTATATTTCTTCTAGATCTCAATCTTCTTGGCTACCTCTTTTATTACCAATTCCTCCATTCCATTTCTAGCATTCTCTCACCCTTCAGGCTTTATGCGAGGCACTGTCTCCCTTCTCCACAAGTATGACTCAGTAAACTATCCTTTGGCAATCCTGAATAAATACACTATTTCATCCTGGTGAGGCAGCAGATTGGCCCAGCAAGCCTGACTTTACCACAAGGAATTGCCCCCAGGCAGCCAAAGCATTTCTGGGAGTTCTGTGCATTCAATTCCACAAATATTTCCTGAGTGCCTACTACGTGCCCAGCACACTGCCAGGTGCTGGAAAGAAAATGATGAGTAAAACAGGCTCCTGACCCTTCAAGAGCTTACAATTTAATGGAAAAGACAGAGCTTAAACAAGTAACTGCACAGATATATGATTACAAACTGTGACGAGTGCTGGGAAGAGAAAGTACTTGGTACTTCGAGAGCATAAGATGCTTGGCCTGACTCAGTGTATGGAATCAGGAAAGATCTCTAAGGAAGTGATATCCAGCCAAGATCTAAGAAGTGATCAATTGGCAGGGGCCAGGGTAGGCGGGAATTTGCACAGCAGGATAAAGATTTGTGTCCTCAAAAGAGGAGGTCCTTTCTATTGGAAAATTATTAAATCATCAACCAAAAGGAAAGAGGGAGAGGACTCTGAAATGTACACAGCAGGAATAAAGTTAAAATTTATTCCTGTGCAAGAATTATTTCACTCCAAAGAAGAAAAATAATCATCCTTATCTTGAATTTTGCAGGAATCTCTCTTATATATTTAAAAAATAAATTGAAAAGGACCCAGAGTTATAATCAAGGCATTATGTGGAATAAAATTCTAGAAGGAAAAATACAGATGACACAGAAGTTGCAAGGTGAGATAACAATTTATATGGGGAAAAAGAAAAAGGCAAAATGCCATAAGCTAGTAGCAGTACAGACACAGGCAAGGCAGGTTTAAGATGAGCATCAAAAGAGGACCACCACCAGGTAGTTAGAAATTCTCAAATGCATGTGACAGGTTATGTGGAAGCACTACACACTTTTAAATAAAACATCAAAAAATAATGTTTTAGTCTGTTTGGGCTGGTATAATGAAATACCATAGGCTTGGTAGTTTATGAACAACGGGGATTTATTGCTCATAGTTATTAAGGCTGGGAGAGCTCAAGATCAAGGTTAATGTCTGGTGATGGCCCATTCCTCAAACACACCTTCTATGTGTCTCCACATAGCAAAAAGCTAGGGCAACTCTTTGAGGCACTCATCACTAGCCTTAACCATCACAGAATACACACAGTTGTTTCAAATCAGCATGGATGTTCAATAAATACCCATTATCGTGGAGGTAGAAAGGTAAAATGGAGGCCCAGGACTTGTGTCGTGACTGATCTGAATCACTGAACTTCTGTGAGTCGCTAACATTAGAATGCATTTGAAGCACCTGGAGAGATTAGTAAACCATAGACTGATGGGTCCCCACAACCCCCAAAGTTTGTAATTTAATAAGTCTTGGTTGAGGCCTAAGAACTGCATTTCTAACTAGTTGCTAAGTGATGATGATGTCACTATTGAAAACCTTTGTTCTAAGGGATCTTTCCTCATCTGCAAAGTGAGACATTACTATCTTCAAGGCCCAAGCTCACAAAGTTGTTGAATAAAATCAGTATATATTTTGAAAGAAGTTTCATATTTTTCTTGTATTTCACTTCCAAGGATGGTATTTTTGAATAACTGAATGCATATATTTTGTTAATAAAAAGAGATTGTATGAGTGTAAGACTGTAATGGTCAAATATCTAAGAATTCTTCATAAGTGGCATTCATTTAAGTGGCATGAATAAACAGAAATTTGAATACTGAAAAAGAGAGAGAATGACTGAGAAGTTATGTAGGCAATACTGTGAACATGGCCTTACCAGATGTTAAAATATTGAAATACTTCCATGCCAGCTGGCAAACAGCTATGTCCAAGCCACACCCTGAGTACTGCACACCCATAAAGGCACCTAAAAGGAACCACCACCACCCTGCTTGAGTTCTTGTACCAGTGTCTATTCTGATTGGTGTGTGTCTGGTAATTAAATGTTTTGATTATCACCTTTAGAAAGGGAAGAGAGCATGGAATTGTTACTAACTCCTCACAGACATCTGCCCAAATATTTTCAATACAAATCCTGGACTTGGCAACCATGTTTGTTCTTCCTCTGTATCTTTAGTCCGTGTTATTTAATATAATATGTTCCAAGAGAATAGGGGGGAAATGGAGAAAGGAGAAATATCAAAGAGGAAAAAGGATTTAGGATTATATGTCATTACAGAATAACTCCACTTGAGCACTGTTAAAACCTGCTCTAAAAAATCAGTTCAGAAAGGCCCATCTAGACTGCTAAAGGAGAAGACACAGTAGTCACAGTATGACTGGTCTATATATGTCTCTGTGTTTAGCATTTTCCAAAGCTACGTAAACTTTCCTTCCACAGATGCTAAAAGTATTCCAAGTTGCCATGTGGCATGACATAGCTCCATTTCTGGCAGCTCTGCTACCTTGGAGTTGCTTAGGTCTACATCCTTGATGATCTAAGTGGCCTCTGATGTTGCCAGGCATTGGACAGAAACAAGGACTTCATACTTTGGAGCTGGGTCAGTGTTGTCTCTATTTGAACTCAGAGAAAGGGCATTTTCTCCACTAGTTGAGCTAAAATTTCTTAGCTCCAAAACAGGGATTCACTAACCAAGAACTAAAAACTGGAAAATCAGGAAGTAACAGAGTGGAGCACTCTGAATTTCTTCACATGTTTTTCCCTGCATGAACTACTACAAATTGAGCTCATTCTTTCTGCATACCCTGAGTAATGATTAGGCAAAGAGGGCATGCTTAGAATTAGAAAAATCCTTCCAGGAAATATTTTTGGGAAAAACACTCTTCCTTAGATAAAATGGAAATGGATAATACATGAATAATCTGATCTCAATTTATAAAATTTCAACCACCTTAAAAGAAACATTTCTTACTAAACTCCCTTCATCAGTTTCCATTAACAAAAGGTGTGCTCCTTGCATCTACCTTAACTGCAACTATAAGACACTAAGCATAATGAATGAAGCATTTAGTAAACCATAATCCACTTTAAATTGGATATTATCAATTAAGCACAAAGAGTCAAAATGGTTTCTTTCTTCCTTGTATGCATTAGAAAATATGGTAGAATGGAGAACTTGTGGGTTCTCTGTTTGAGGTTCAATTACACCTAAAGTTTGACCAATTAGTTCATAGCAGAAACTACTTACATCAATGACTATTTTTATAGTTATTATTATGGCTATGATTATTATTAGCCGAAACTTCCATTTCTAATTCTGAGTACAGCCACATGAAACCATCTTAGATGGGCCATTAGTAGTAAATCTGAGCTTCCATGCAAGAGGTAGCTTTCATTATACGCTGATAGAATATAAGTGCTTCCTTTCACATCACTGTATATGATGTTTCCAAATCACCATCAGCATGACTTGAATCTTTTCTTGAAATCACAGAAGTTATAATGATTAGCACTATTCCCGTTGTCTTAGCTTTCTATTGATACAGAACAAATCATAAAGTTAGAAGCTTAAAACAACACTCATTTGTTAATTTATAGTCTTCTAGGCCAGAATCTGGTCAGGGCTCAATTGTTTTTAATTCAGGTTCTCACAAAGCTGAAATCAAGAGTCAGCCATGCTGAGAGGTTTTCACCTAAACTTTTTCTCTTTCAGATTCACAAGTTGTTAATAAAACCCATCTCCTTGTGGCTGTACAACAGGGCGCAGTTCTCTTGCCAGGTGTCAGACAAGAAACTCTCAGCTGCTAGAGACTTTCCTCAGTTCCTTACCATGAGGTCCTGGCTGCTTACTCTCTTCTAGGCCAGCTGGAGCATCTCTCTCTATCACTTCACCGCCTGTTAGGTCCTCTAACTAGGTAAAGCACACCCATGATAATCTCCTTTTTGATATACCAGCATATTCACAGGCTCTGTCCACACTCCAGGGGAGGGGATTATTCAGGGCGTGTACACCTGGGGATGGAAATCTTGTGGCCATCTTGGAATCCTGCTTATCACAGCAATTGTCATGAACATTTTGCTCAACAGAACTCCAGTGATTGAGTTAAACTCTTCCCCAGAGGCCACAGGGACAAGGGAAAGCAAGTGGTTGAGACTCTCAAGGCACATCTCTTCTTGCATCTGCTTCACACAATGGACTTCCAAGCAGAGAATTTTCCTTTTAACAAACAATTATGTAGTAAATAAAAAGTTTGAAAACAAAACCCCACTTTGGACTAGATAAATCAATTAGAGTCCATCCAGTCACCAAAATCTCTTCTGGCACTAACATTCCATGATTTTAAAAGAAAAAAGTTCAAGTCAATTATAGAGCCTATAGTTGAGAATTCATGATAGAGTGAAAAGAACATTTAATTTTTAATCCTAAATATTGGATTGAAGTTCTGCATATTACAATTGTTTATTCTGTAATTCTGGGACATCTACAGTATCACTATACCCTTCAGTTTTCTGGCAAATCTGTAGTATCATTATATACTTCAGTTTCCACATGTAGAAATGGTGATAATCATTGCAATAATAATAAAAACGTATTTCTTACAGGATTATTGTAGAGACCAAATACAGTAGTACATATCATAAAGCACAAAGTAGTATATAAATGTAATTCTTATTTCTATTATTACTATTATGAAGACTTCTCTACCCCAGTCAAGTTGTTTAATAGATAACCATTGTGTTTACTAGCTCAATACCTCTTTCTCTAGGGAATGTCTCTTCTCACTCATCAGACATATTCTGCATCATTTGGGGTTTACATAGGTAACATACCATGTTGCTATGGAGCAGCAATAATTTGTGAGGACAGAAAATGCCTCTGGGGTCTTAGGTCTCAAAGAGTATTATATTATGTAATTCTAATGTGAATGCACTTTACTGTAGCACCAGTGGAACATCCAAACACATAGTATGGCTATTTACAATATTTTTAAGGATATATTTAAATGGATATCCTAAGAAATTGTCATAATCCCCAAACTCCCAAATTAATTTCCTGGCTGCAGTACAAGAGCTATGATGACAGCAAAGACCAAGTAGAAGTCACTGAAGTAAATGTTTAGACATTTCTATCCCTATGGAACCATGCAGACCATGCAGAAAACATTTAAACCCAAAATAGACTCTGGGAACTACAAAAGTGGGGAGAGTAGGAGGAAAACAAGGGTTGCAAAACTACCTGTTAGGTACTATGTTCACTATTTGAGTGATGAGTTCACTAGAAACCCAAACCCCAGCATTATGCACTATACCTATGTAACAAATCTGCACATGTACCTCCTCAATTTATAATAAAAAACACATAAATAAAAAATTTTAAAAGAATACCCTGTGAGTAGGAACGTTCTTCTGCTTCAAGAAGAAATGTTTTTCTCTCAGTATTTTTATTTACTGCTAGTGGCATCTTCCACATTCCAAAGTAAATGACAGCAATTCACTTCTGGGATGGTTAAGTATTTCCTCTCCAACCAATTGTTTCTTGTAAATAACTATAAACACTAAATAAAATAGATAAAACAGCTTTCTGAAGTCACTGGAGAAGGAACAAATGCAGGGAGAAGCTAGAGAGGAGCTGTCACTTGGAAGAATTAAATGGCACATAGGCGAGTTTTCTGATTTTATGACTTTTCTTTGTGAGGATAGGTCTACATGAGGGGCTGAAATCTGAACGAGAACCCCTGGTTTTTACTGGCATAAAGAACCAAAGTATTGATTTTGGGCACCACATAATTAAAAGTTTGGGGTTGGGTAAGTTCAGTGGTCCTGGAAAATAGAAAGTCATAGAAGGTGACTTCCATATTCTGCAAATGCACTCTCCCCAAACTTCTGGCTGATACCTGAACTATATGTGTTTGAGGCAAACTCTAAGTAGCCCAGCTAAAGCTAAAAGGAATGTAGAGAGGTTACAGCTTACAATCTGATACCAGCCACATCGTCTGTCTAAAACAAACAAGTAAAACAAAACAAAAAGCAGACTATCTAGAGGACTACCACATAATGCAACATCTCTACAATATATCATTCAAAATGTTTAAGAAACATTTCAAAATTGGATACATAAATTTTTAAAATGTGATCCAGAATCAAAAGAAAAGATAATTAATTCAGAGTGAATCTGAGATGAACCAGATGTTAGGATTAGGATGCAAAGATAATTCTTCAATGATATAAAGAAAAATGTAAGGAATGAGCAAGTAGAAAATATCAGCAGACAATGAAAAAGAACTAAAAAATACTAAATACTAATAATACAATAAAATATATATTTAAAAAATCAAATGGACAAGTTTAACATCAATTGAAGGAGACACATAAGAGTCAGTGAACTTAAAGATTAATAAACATAAAATATCCAAAAATAAGTAAGAGAAAACAGCTTGAAAATCATAAGCAGAGTTTCAGTTACCCTTCTAGCAATACCCAAAGGTAAAACATACATATAACCAGACTCTGAGAGTACAGAGCAAGAAAGAATTAAGAGAAAAATTATTTGAAATGATTATGGCCAAACATTTTCAAAATCTGGTGGAAGACATACATTTACAAATTTAAAAGGCTCAGTGAATGTCAAACAGGACAAAAAAAATAAAAACATACATGGGCAGTTTTTAGTCACATTGCTAAAACCACAGATAATAGAAGATCTTGAATGCAGTTAGAGAAAAATAACAAACTATCTATAGGAGAATAATGGCAAGAGTTATCCTTGACTTCTCATCAAAAACAGTGGAGGCCAGAAAACAGTAGAAAAATGTCACCAAAGTGCTAAACAAACCAAAAACCTTAAAAACTGTCCAAATTGAATCAAAATTTATCGAAAATAGCATTCAAAAATATGGAAATATAAAAAAATTTTCAGATAAATAAAAATTATGAGTAAAGCAAAGCTACACCACAAAAATTACTACAGAAAGTTATTTAGGCTGAAGAAAAATGATACCATATAAAATCAGATATCCAGGAAAGAATAATGAGCATCACGAAGACCAGGATGTGAGTAAATATAAATTATTATTTTCTCTTCAATTTCTTTAAAATATGTATGTTTAAAGCAAAAAACTGTGTGATTTATAACATATGTACAGATAACATCTGTTATGACAATAGCATAAAGAAAAAGGGGTCTGTCAATGAACTTATGTGATTGCAAAGTTTTCACATTATACATGAATTGTTACAATATTAACTCTAAGAACACTTGAAAGTTCAAGGATATTTATTATAGTACCTCAGTGACCATTTAAAAAATAAAGTATTAGCACTAAAAAGCTGATAGGGAAGTTAAAATGGAATTACATAAAATATTCAGTTAATACAAAAGGAGGTAAGAAAGGAGATACACAGGGACAAAGGGCAGGTAGGGCAAACAGAAAAAAATTTTGAAACATTAGACCTACCTCCAACCATATTAATACTTACATTTAGTGAAATGCTCCCCCAAAAATGCAGAGATTAAAAGAATGAATCAAAAAAATGTATATGCTAGCTAGACCAAGCTAGAATTGCATAGCCAAGAAAATCCTAAGCAAAAAGAACAAAGCTGGAGGCATCACATTCTCTGACTTCAAACTATACTACAAGGTTACAGTAATCAAAACAGCATGGTACTGGTACCAAAACAGAGATATAACAGAACAGAGGTCTCAGAGGCAATGCCACACATCTACAACCATCTGATCTTTGACAAACCTGACAAAAATAAGCAATGGGGAAAGGATTCCCTGTTTAATAAATGGTGTTGGGAAACTGGCTAGCCATGTGCAGAAAGCAGAAACAGGATCCCTTCCTGACACCTTACACTAAAATTATCTCCCGATGGATTAAAGACTAAAACATAAGACCTAACACCATAAAAAAACCTAGAAGAAAGCCTAGGCAAAACCATTCAGGACATAGCATAGGCAAGGACTTCATGACTAAAACACCAAAAGCATTGGCAACAAAAGCCAAAATAGACAAATGGGATCTAATTAAACTCCAGAGCTTCTGCAAAGCAAAAGAAACAATCATTAGAGTGAACCAGCAACCAACAGAATGGGAAAAAATGTTTGCAATCTACCCATCTGACAAAGGGCTAATATCCAGAGTCTATAAAGAACTTAAACAGATTTACAAGAAAAAAACAAACAAATCCATTCAAAAGTGGACAAAGGACATGAACAGACACTTTTCAAAAGAAGACATCTATGAGGCCAACAAATATATGAAAAAATGCTCATCATCACTGGTCTTTATAAAAATGCAAAACAAAACCACATTGAGATACCATCTCATGCCAGTTAGTATGGCAATCATTAAAAAATCTGGAGACAGATGCTGGAGAGGATGTGGAGAAACAGGAACACTTTTACACTGTTGGTGGGAGTGCAAATTAGTTCAACCATTGTGGAAGACAGTGTGGCGATTTCTCAAGGACCTAGAAATAGAAATTCCATTTGACCCAGCAATCCCATTACTGGGTATATATCCAAAGGATTATAAAATGTTCTATTTTAAAGACACATGCATACATATGTTCACTGCAGCACTGTTTACAATAGCAAAAGACCTGGAACTAACTCAAATGCCCATCGATGACAGACTGGACAAGGAAAATGTGGCACATATACACCATGGAATGCTATGCAGCCATAAAAAACGATGAATTTATGTCCTTTGTAGGGACATGGATGAATCTGGAAACCATCATTCTCAGCAAACTGACACAAGAACAGAAAATCAAACACCACGTGTTTTCACTCATAGGCAGGTATTGAACAATGAGAACTCATGAACACAGGGAGGGAGCATCACACACTGGGGTCTGTTGAGGGGGAACAGGGGAGGGACAGCGGGGGCTGGGGAGGGCTAACATGGGGAGAAATGCCAGATATAGATGATGGGGGGATGAAGGCAGCAAACCACATTGCCGTGTATGTACCTATGCAACAATCCTGCATGTTTTGCACATGTACCCCAGAACCTAAAGTGCAATTATGAAAGTAAATGTATGGAAAAAGAGAGAGCATGTAAAGAAGTAAGCTAAGATAGCTGAGTGACTATATTAATATCAAAGTAGGCCTTAGGAAAAACCGTTACACTTCAAAATTTCCTAATTATTAAAAACATTGAGTACTATACTCACTACTCGGGTAATGGGAACCATCATACCCCAAACTTCAGCATCATGCAATATATCCATGTAACAAACCTGCACACGTACTATCTGATTCTAAGATAAAAGTTGGATAAACAATTTATTATAAAATAAGTAAATAATTTGGGTATTCCAAATTTATCAGGAAATAAAAATCAACCTTTTTTTTTAACTTTTAATTACACTCAAACCTCATTTAACTAAGTGATTTCCATGTATTTTTTCAGGCGTGTTAAGAATTCCACAACCTAAAAGTTAGAGAAGATAACATTTCTGATTTCCAGCCATCATCTATATGGGTATATACTTGTTATGGGGTTATACTATAAAGCCAATAGATTTTCATACTGAATTTCCTTGAAAAGCTTCCATACTCAGGAGATCTCACTCTTGGTAAACTCTCTAAAATGCATCATTACCACCTGAATTATTTCCTAAAATCAGTAACCAAAATTTTCTTTCACTTTTTTCTTTCATGTTTTTTCTTCCCATCCAAATTTATGTTTGTGTGTATGTGTATGTGTATGGATGCATATATTCAGGGCATGTGTTTATACATATACACTCTTATTTTTAAAAGCACATTTCATCCATCTGTGTCACTCTAGCAATACTGAAGTTAAATTGCCTAGCCAAAAATATTGGCAAACAACATTTTGCAGAAACACACTAAGCAATACAAACCAAGGATTTTGTGTTCCTTGTCTGTCTCTCTCTCTCTCTCTCTCTCTCTCTCTCTCTCTCTTTCTCTCTCTAAAGTAACTATACCCTCAGTGCAATAAGGGAGAATCATATCTAAATCATATCTAATATTTTTCCAAATCTGTTTTTAAATTTTAAATGAAATTTAAGGGAGGGGGAAGAGAGAGACAGAGAGAGACACACACACGGGTTGAGGGGAGAGAGAGAGAGAGAGAGAGAGAGAGAGAAAGAGGAGGGAGAGAGAGAGAGAGAGAGAGAGAGGGAGAGAGAGAGAGACTGAACAACACTGATGAACCTCCAGGAAAGAAACCAGACAAACACACAGAGCACCTTTACAACATTTTCATGAGCTAGCCATAAACAAAATAGTAGATAATTTTTCCAACACTTTACATCTATTGAGTGTAAAGCTAGGATTTAAATCTAGGTGGTCCTACTCAAGGGCCTGCCCTTTAAGCCCACTGAACTGTTTCATCAAAAATAATCAAGGCTTTAATACATTGTGATGTTTTTAAGGGTTCATAAGAAAGTAGAGTCTCACTATGGTAAGCTAGCATTTTTTTTAAGTGATCTTACTCACTGACCTTCCTGTTTTAAAAATAAGGTAACATAAAAACACAATAATTGAAACACTAAAGTCTATTTACAAAAATAAAAGCTCTTTACAATAGCTAAGACTATCAAAAATCTCAAAAACCTATTCTTCATCTCTGGCTGTTAAAACTTTTTTAAAAAGCTAGTTATCAAATTTCTCAAGAATGGTAGACATTATAAAAAGAGAAATTACTGATTAGAATTTGATTTTTACATTCTGAGTACACTCCCTTTAGAGAACTAAATCTGTTAGCTGATGTAATTAGATACCTAAAATTCATGCTTTTCATATGAACGTTTCACTTATTCTTCATAACAATTAAGAGAAGCAGGGATACCCTGTTATCAGTCCCATTTTATACACCATGAAACTGCAGAGATTTGGTCTCTCTCCCAAGCCATATGACCTATAACTGTCAGAATACAGATGTTCTTAAGCTTGTGATCTAAGCCCCATACTCAATCAACTATGCTAGCTGTCTCTTACCTTTATCTTAAATAATTACAAAAATTCTTAAATGGTAAATACCTTTCACAGATAATGGTATGACAAACCAGGTACTAGTCAACTGCCAGTTCTTGTATTGAATTTCCTAATTAAAAGGCGTCAAGCTACCTAATGACTGACACCTTTGAGGAAGGGTGTCAGCTTGGAGGTGCATATTGGGGTTATCCTGAGTGAGTCTTATCTCACTCTAGATATGGGGCACAAGGTTAATTAGCAAGTAGAGGCATCTAAAGTTTTGGGGTAAATTTACTACATCCAGTACTATCAAAATTTCTCTTCAAAATTGAGTTGAGTGAGGTGCCCAAGGCAACATAAGTGGTGCTGGTTAAAAGATAAAGGGGTAAGTCTCCTCCTAGTTTATTAAAAGGCTCAAGACTCAAAGAATACTATTTATTGCTGTACCACAGTATATAATTAACAAAAGATTTTTAAAAAGCTGTTTGCAAGTTCCTAAAGAGTACTATTCAGCAACATTAGACACTAAAGAAGTAGTTTTCTAAGATCAAAGTATAAGAGCATAAATCCAGGTAATTACCAAGTCATTACTAGCAGCCAATGTCTGTCTTATTTGTCAGTGAGATGGTAAGAGTGACTGAAAACTGGAACACTTTGTAAAGAGGAGAATATTAAAAACTCTTCCATTAGCATAGGGTAAAAATAGGGATTCTTCTCAACCATAAAGGTTGATGTGACAAATCTTGTTGCTGTCACACCATGTGATAGAAACAACTGCAAGGCTTGGAGTCAAGCCCCCGATCATGCCAGGCAAAATGCTGGTGCTCCCCAACCTTAGGTCCTCATCTGGCAGCATGGGGCTGGGGACAGCATTCTACCAGGTCATACCACTATTGTATTTTGGTCCATGATAGGCCGGGAGAGGAACTGGTACTTCACTAATCATGCAGTTTAAAAGTAAGACTGCCCGTAAATTGAGGCCCCTCTTCCAAAGTCTGTCATCGAGACTTGCTAGAGTTATGTGTGCTGCCTTACCATGCAATTTGCCAACAAAGGGGCTGTGTCCATACCCCTGCTACTGCTTTCCCGATAAGTTTTCCCCAATGTGGCCCAGTAGCTTGTGCATGTGCTGCCTGGCCATTTACCCTGTGAGCCTTATCTTACAGTTTCAGTTCCTAGAATATGAACATTGGAAAAAATAAATAAATCTCCTTTATGTTCAAGTCATAGCATTTTGGGGAGCTCTTTGTGGCAGTAGTTTAACCTCATTCCAATCAATCCAAAGGCTATCTTCTGTCAGCGTTCGCCAAGACCACCCATAGATTTGATGACCCCTTAGGAGGATTCACAGGACTCAACATATAGTCCTGTTCATGGCTAGGATTCATTATAGTGAAAGGATACAAAGAAAAACCCACAAAGGGAAAAATCACACAAAGTGAAGTTCAGAGGAAAGCTGGCATAAGCTTCCAAGAGTCCTCTCCCAGTGGCGTCACACAGAACACACTTAAATCCTCTAGCAATGAATTTGACAAAACGTGAAATGTCACCTACCAGGGAAACTCATTAGAGACTCTGTGCCCATGGTTTTGTTGGGGGCTGGTCACGTAGGCATACTTGGACTGGCACAATCCAAAATTCCAGATTCTTAGAAAAAATTAGGTGTTTGGCATCACCCACACTGTTTGTACAGTTTAGGCGCAGTAAGCCACCCTTATCAGTTCTGGGGATGGGAACCCTCCTAAATTCCAGTTTTTAATATGTCAGCCAATGACCAACCTTGCAAGCAGGACTTGCCAAGAATAACAGCCTCAGGATTGTTACGTTAATTCTTTTCTGCACATTTATCTTAACTAATATTTTATCTAAATCCAGAAAAAAGAAAAAAGAAAATTCAGAAGAATAATCTGTTTCAAAATTTGTGAATGACCATCCCTCAGGAAGGAAGGAGAGGAAAGAAATGAGTTGTGGGGCTTTAACCATATCTGTAACATTTCAAATATTTAAAATAAACATGGGAAAATATTGATAGCTGTTCAACTGTATGATATACACATAAGAGTCTGTAATTTTATTTTTGTTCATTTGTATAATTTTGAAATGTTTCATTTAAATTAATAGATGAAAAACAAAAACATTAAAATCATACAAAGAGGAAATGATCCCTCATGAAAGTGTATCATTAATAACATTTAGAGAGGGCTATGCACTGGAGCAACAGTTGTGAAGCAACTCAAATGTACCAAGGTTAAGAGAAAATGTTGTAAGGTCCACCAGAGGATGTTACAAATTAAATGACTTTTAAAAAATCTTCTGAAAAATATTTGGGAACCATAAAGGTAATGGGTACCATAACAGGGAATTTGGGTTTATATCACTATTTAATACCTATCAATCAGTTAATCATTCACAAATGCTCCACACACATCACTCTAACAATAAAACCAGTTATTTACATATTCTAGAATACAAAATAGAGAGGAAATTACATAGAACTCCAATTTACAATAGTAATTTAGCTTATAATTCACTTATATTTTTCTAATGATAAAGAGAGAGAGAAGGAAAAGAGTAGATGCAGTGTATACAGACGCATAGGCCTGCAAGAACAAGAGACAGAAATGAGTGGAGAAGAGGGTGGGAAAAGGAGAGGTGAAGCAGAGCTGGGAAGAAATATCATGAATACAAATGAGAGAAAATCTATTTTCAGTCTCCGGCACTAATTCAGGTATTTTCTTTTTCTTTTTCTTTTCTTCTTTTTGAGATGGAATTTCACTCTTATTGCTCAGGCTGGAGTGCAATGGGGTGATCTTGGCTCACTGCAACCTCTGCCTCCTAGGTTCAAGCAAATTTCCTGCCTCAGCCTCCCGAGTAGCTGGGATTACAGGTGTGTGCCACCACACCTGGGTAACTTTTTAATTTTTTTTCTTTATTGTACTTTAGGTTCTGGGGTACATGTGCAGATGATCATGCAGGATTGCTGCATAGGTACATACATGGCTATGTGGTTTACTGCCTCCATCCCGATCACCTATATCTGGCATTTCTCCCCATGTTATCACTCCCCAACCTCCCTATCCCCTGCTGTCCCTCCCCTATCCCCTCCAAAAGACCCCAGTGTGTGATGCTCCCCTCCCTGTATCCATGTGTTCTCATTGTTCAACACACGCCTGTGAGTGAGAACATGTGGAGTTTGATTTTCTGTTCTTGTGTCAGTTAGCTGAGAATGATGGTTTCCAGATTCATCCATGTCCCTATAAAGGACACGAACTCATCATTTTTTATGGCTGCATAGCATTCCATGGTGTATATGTGCCACATTTTCCTTGTCCAGTCTATCATCGATGGGCATTTGGGTTGGTTCCAGGTCTTTGCTATTGTAAGCAGTGCCACAATGAACATAAGTGTGCATGTGTCTTTATAATAGAACAATTTATAATGTATTTTCAAATTCATAAGTGTACTAGAGATGCAAATATCTATAAATCATGTTTAAATAAGTAGGAAGTACTAGAAGAGTTACAGAATAATCAAAACCCTATAGTATTAATTTGAGATGGATGGCATAAGAATTACATTACAAAAGATTAACCATATTAACCAACCAACTTTTTAAAAAGCCCCTGGGATTCTTCATGACTACTTTTAGTTAAAATAACAATAAGCACATTTATTTATGATGTTGGTGGCCATGATGCTATTCTTACTTCTCAAAAGAATTAATAATAATTCTTATTACCTTATTAATTTTCAAAAGAACCCAATGAGGAAGACACTGGTTTCCTCCATTTTACACGTGTGACAATTGAGCATAAAAAGTTAAAGTAAATTGTCTTAGATGGAGCCTGAATTCACTCAGGCAGGCTACAGCCAAAGCTTGTATTTTTAACTTTACTTATTTTGCCCACTTTATTTCCTTTTATCTCATACTTTATGAAAACATAATATTCAACTAAAAATAACTACATTTCCTATACTGATTACTCATGATTTTAGCAAAGCAAATGTTATTATACAGGAAGGAGCAAAAGGGTATGTTCCTCCTGTGAATTAAGAGAAGGCTTCAGTAGCAATTCTCCCATACCAGTATTCCAAAGCATAGCAAAAACACCTGTCTGGGAAAGCACTTTATTTTCTAAGCTGTTCTATAAATACCTGAAAGCTATAAAAAAAAAAAAATAAAAAAATAAATTGTTCCTGAAAACTTCCATGTCTTTCTAACTTCCCAATGGTGACTCCTTTTTCCTAGGTTCTTAGAAAAATAAAAATTTAAAAATGTGGCTAAACCTTTTTTTCAAAAGCTTCTTTTATATCCTGGGACATGAAAAGTGATTATGAGCTTACTATGAGCTAAAGACCTTAGAAAATTGTACTGATGGATTTGTAAGACCCCAAACAAGGAAAATTATCTTCCCACTGCACTCTGCACATGGGTCCACATCTGTGGTACTAGGTTCAGTTATGGGTAACATCACTGAAATAGAACATTTGAAATAAAGGGCCAGGGGTAGTTACAGGGAAGAAAATCCTTCTCTTTATAGTACTTTTTGTTTATTTTGTATATATTGTATATTATTTGTATATCTTTTTTTTTTATTGCATTTTAGGTTTTGGGGTACATGTGAAAAACATGCAAGGTTGTTGCATAGGTGCATACGTGGCAGTATGATTTGCTTCCTCCCTCCCCTTCACCTATATCTGGCATTTCTCCCCATGCTATCCCTCCCCAACTCCCCACCCCCCCACTATCCCCCCTCCCCCCCAACAGACCCCCGTGTATAGTGCTCCCCTCCCTGTGTCCATGTGTTCTCCTTGTTCAACACCCGCCTATGAGTGAGAACATGTGGTGTTTGATTTTGTGTATCTTAACTTCTAAAAGACTAAACATATTTATTATGTGTATACTGTCTCTCTCCCTTTGCTCCAATTGGTAATGGCCAAACCAAGCTAGAGTGTTGAGGGATGGAGAAGAAGAGAAGGAAAAGGAGAGTGTTTCTGGCAAAAGAAATGACATTCCCAAAGGCCCACACTGAAGATAAAGCTTAGAATTCCAGAACTGAAATTTCAGAGCAGCTGGGGGGCAGACAGTGAAAGAAATTGGTAAGTGAAAGCCCTTGTGAGTCAGGATAAGAAGGGCTCAATGGGAAGTCTGGGGAGTCATGAGAAGCCAATGAAACGTTTTAAGCAGGGACCAAATTTCTGTGACCTACAGCTGGATAATAAAGTTTACTTGCACCATTTGAAATTGTTAATATTCAACTGTTTTAGACCTGCAAAAACAGCAGCTACGCATCATTTAATTTCATGAAAACCTTCCTGAAAGGAAGCAGGACTAGAAAACCAGGAAAGTGTTCAACAGTACAGGTTAAAAAAAAAAAGAAGAAGAAAAAAAAGAAAACACAATATGGTTTCAGTGAAAATATTGTTATTGGAGCAGAGAAACACAATGACAACCTGTCAAGGCTATCACAGATGGGATACTCCAGCAGGAAAAAAAAATAAGATAACCTACAATCTGATTTTAAGATTCTGAAAAAATGTACAAAACACAACCAATTCTACCTATCCCACCCTAATTTTACAATTTTTAAAAATACTGTATTTTTACTCTTTCATTTGAAAAAATATATGTGTTACAAGTGCCTGGCCCTATGCTGAGCACCACAAGTATGAAGAAGCTTCAAGAATCTTAAAACCTAATAATTCCATCTGGAGAGTGGCTGCAAGTACAACAGAGAAGTGACCCTTTAAACCTCACTGCTAATTGCAGAATGAGGACCAAAATTCATATTCCTTGACTCCTGGAGACGAGGGCCCTTCCCACTGTACTATCCTGCTGAGATTTCTAGGCTTCATCTGACATAGGCAGCTGTGTCTCTTAGCCTATAAATTCTGTCTCGAAACAAGAAAAGGGGCAAGCATACATAATTAATCATGGCAGTGTAGATTTCCATAGCCTTCATATTTCTACATTTATTTTCTCCATATATAGCCTCAACCATGACCACCCTATAGTGGGAAAATTATATGCATACATGATAGTATTTTGTACTTAAAATTCATTGCTTCAAATCATCTGGATAATTTTTCTTGTCTTTACCTGACCCTAAACTGCAATGGGGTAAGATGCTAGCTAGGTTTAAGGCACACAACTAGTTTTCGTTAAGAAGAGTTCTTTTTAGAAGAGAAAAAGAATAGAAGAGAAGCCAAAGGGATAAAGGAATATATTTTTTTTTCACTGACTTCTTTGCCTAGAACTAGTGTTTTTTTTTCACTTTTATTTTTACTCTAAGTTAATTCAAAGATAATTGGAAGCGGCTAACTTTTAGTTTTAGGAGGAACTAGAAAACAAATTTCAATGCAGTCTTCATCTTCAAAAGAGTATAACTAAAATAATATTTTCTTCTATCCATCAGATATTTTGCAATGAAAATATTAGTTTCCATCTCCTTCCTTCTTATAATCTCAAGATGTTAGAATTGGAATCTGCTGTGGAATACTATATAGACTTAGAACCAAAATAGGTAAGATAACTTGAACTAAAATGCCACTACTTCTCTCAGACTAATAAATTTCCTCTTTGTTGTTTTAATTTTTTTCCAATATGTAAGTAATAAATGAATACATAATTGAATTTTAAAATTCATGCAATAAGAAATGAACAAAAGTCTTCCCTTAGCATCCCACCTCCCAATTACTATCTCATTCGCAAAAGAAATCAGTATCTGTGCTATCACTGTCAACCATTTTGTCATTAAAAATCAAGAGCTAAATCTTGTTACCCTCAAACGTTAATATTTTGACATATAATGATAACATACATAATCCTTTCCATATGCAGAATATTTTAGTAAAGTCACAACCAGCAAAATGAAAAACATGTAGAAATCATTTATATCATTATAATAATAAGATTATATATATTTACTTTTAAATACATGTAATGTCTGCTGGATTAATGAACTGATAACCCAAGGTAGGAAAGAAGGTTAAGAACAACAACTCTTCAGCATCTATAAGTAGATTCAATTATCAGCACAAACCATGTACTGAATTTCTGGAATTTGTTTTATTAAGAAACTAAATTTGAAAACAAGCTGTATTCATGCAAAGGACAGTAGAAAATTAAAAGTAAACAGTCTAAACAGTCTATATCTGGATGTAAATACCAGCTCACTCTTTTCTTTATCCACACTGATTTTCCCACAGGAAGGAACAGATTAAAGGGTGGATTACTTCAAGCACTATAAAGGTCTCTAGACTGACCCCACTCTTAGAGGGAGCTCTTTCAGAGGAATAATGCTATAAAGAACAGTGAAAGCCCAAAAAAACCCACAACTGAGCCCTTCAGAGGGCCCCATTCACAGTCCCCATTGACTGCCCTGGCCTCTCTGAGGGGATTCAACATAATTCACTGCCCACCAGAATACTGAATTCACAACAGAGAGGAAAAAAAAGTGATGGTGCTGCTTTGCATCTGTTTAAATTTTTACAGACATGTTAAGGGGGTTAATCTTCTACAAGTCCAGTCATGACTCAACGGGAAGCTCTTTATGTCTTCCTTTCTACACCACGTCTGACAAAGAAGCTGTCTAAGTTCGTGGGCCTCTGTCTCTTGCGTGAATTCTGAAGTCAGTGAAGCAGCAATGATGTCACTGCTTCTGAAGACCACTGTTGACTGAGATAATGAAGATCTCTTCACCCACAATATTGCCATTTCTGCAGCATACATTTCCTACCCTTTCAAATACAGAAGTATCCTACCCATTGGGAGAGATGATATATGTTTCTTTATTTTCTGCATTATTCAAAAGAAATCTCTTCTAAAACTTAACTAGTAAATACTACTATAGTAAAATAGTTTATATATATACTTGAAAGAAAACCAAAAGTTATGCTTTTAAAATTAGACATATTATTCAATTAATATTCTGATACCAAATGTCCAGTTGTTTGGTAGGCAATGTACACTATGATATAAATAAAATCAATTTCTCACCCTTTTAATCTTCACATATATGCACATTTGGTTTATTTATTTTTTTTTTTTTGAGGTGGAGTCTCACTCTTGTTGCCCAGGCTAGAGTGCAGTGGCATGATCTCAGCTCACTGCAATCTCTGCCTCCTAGGTTTAAGTTATTCTCCTGCCTCAGCCTCCACAGTAGCTGGGATTAAAGGCATGCACCACCACACCTGGCTAATTTTTTGTATTTTAAGTAGAGATGGGATTTTATCATGTTGGTCAGGCTGGTCTCAAACTCCTGACCTCAGGTGATCCACCTGCCTTGGCCTCCCAAAGTGCTGAGATTACAGGCATGAGCTACTGTGCCCAGCTGCACATATGGCAAAAGAAAATTAGATTATCTAAAGAATACGAAATAGTTTAAAGACAATTATTTCCACCAATTTTAAAGATTATAGACTCCTTTGAAAACAACTCAGATGTGTACATACTCAACTCATATATACATATATGCAGTCTAGCATGTATAAGGACAAAAAAAGGTGAAAAAATATGTGATTAGGAAATTCAAAGTTCAGTAGAGCCAAAATAATGAGTGTTTATTGGGGAGTGGGAGTCACTTATGAATAATGAGATAAAATATACAAACTATGAAAGTACCAGCCAATGGAGGACAAGTATAAAAAAGTTATATTTTATCCAATAGGGAGTTGGGAACCACTAAAAATTTTCAGTTTAAACAATGACATAATGTATTTCAGTTTACAAGGATGACTGCATCTCTAATCAAAAGCAGCACTCCAAAGCAGAGATTGCAAACACATACACAAACATTTTCTGGAATATGGAGAAAAAGAATTTCTATAGTCGTTTTTATTATAGTCTTTATAATTTATATCTCTATGAAAGTTCTATAATACATAGGATGCATGTTCCATAATGTATAAATAATAGTAGTATATTTGTATGGGGGTGTGTGTGTGTGCATATATGATCCACAACATTTGGTAGCCTTCTATCTCAAAATGGAATAGAGGGGTTTAGAAGTAGGAAAACAGTTCAGGAAGCTGCTGCAGTATTTGAAACCAAAATTATTAGGCTCTGAACAAAAGTGGAAGCAACAGAGCCTGGGCGGTTTTCTTGAGAGCTATCTGGATGTAAAATTTGTGGGTATTGCTTACCAACTGGATAAGGGATGTGAAAATCAGAAGAGTTAACTGGATGGATGTTGGTGCCATTTACTAAAACTGGGATATAAGAGGAAAGGATAAGAGCGAGCAATCCAGGAACTGGTGGAAGGTTAGAAACAAGCTCAGTAGTAGCCAAGTTGAGTCACAGGTCCCAGTGGAGGATCTTACAGAGAGGTAAGGTAAGGAAACAGCAATGTATCAGCACACTTTTCTCATCAAAGATTTTATTTGTTTTGCAAGTAAATCAGATAGGAGGAGCTAAAAAACAGATTTCAATGAATTAAGAAATAAAAACATTTGAAGTAACATAATATCATAAATGACAAAGTATGAAAATAAACATAACTTATAAGAACTATAAAATATCAGGGAAAAAAAACCCTTTCAGAGAAAAAAAGAAATGATAACACCCAAGCTGGATAATGAACACTAGGCAGAGGTGACAAGAAGATACTGCAGATACAGTAGGGAGTATGAATAAATTTACAGAAAGAACAACAAGCAGGGGAGACGATGAGGAAGCCTGGCTAACTACATCCCATACTACGGCAGAGCCTGCGTCATAGGCTCTCTTTTCCTTCCACAAAGATGGACACATGACATTACCTTTAAGGCACCTCATGTTGGGATATTCACAACTATGATTTAGTAACTTAAACAAATTTTAAATACGCTTTCTGGATTTACAAAAGTACTAAGTAATATATATATAAAAGACAAAGAACCCTTATTTCTGCTCCATTCCTGAATCTTATACTCAGAAATTGGGTAGGAGTCAGGGGAAAGCTTAAGGAATGCTTTTGTGCCTTTATTTTAAGATTTCTAAAGTTAGCAATGAAATGGTCATAATGATCACAAACAGCCTTATGTCAAAGCAGCCCCAGAAAAACGTCTGCCCTGATTTTTAAAATGGGCTCAAGCAAATCCACTCCTTCTTTTTCACATTAGAGTTGACACATCGCATGCCCTCATCACCTCTCACCTCAATTACTACAGCCCTCCAGGGGAAAACACTCCAAGCTGTTTGCCCTGTCCCCACTCTCTCACCCCTCTCTATACTCCACGAGTGTATTCTGAATTCCGCGTGAATGAAAGACAGATCTTTCTAAAATACATATTACAGTATACAACTGTGAATATATTTTTTTAAACTTGTAAAATAAGGTTCTTCATAATCTGACTCTAACCGTTCTTACCTGAGACAAATATAAGAAAATTATATTGGCTGGGCACAGTGGCTTATGCTGTAATCCTAGCACTTTGGGAGGCCAAGGCGGGTGGATCACGTGAGGTCAGGAGCTTGAGATCAGCCTGGCCAACATGGTGAAACCCCGTCCCTACCAAAAATACAAAAAATTAGCCAGCTACCATGGCAGACACTTGTAATCCCAGATAGGAAGCTGAGGCAGGAGAATCACTTGAACCTGGAGGCAGAGGTTGCAGTGAGCTGAGATCATGCCACTGTACTCCAGCCTGGGTGACAAGGCGAGACTCCATCTCACACACACACACACAACACACACAAAGTGTATCAACTATACTTTTGGCTGTGGTAAGACAGGAAAAGGGGAGAGGAGAACAGGATATAAATTGTGAACTTAACTGCCCATCTCATGTAGGGCACCATATTATTAACAGCATCTTGAGACATGCAGAGTTTTAGTTTTATAGATGAGGCAGTGATATCTAAAGAGGCTTATTAACGTGCTGCAAGTGACAGAGCTGATAATTGCAGAGGTGCGATCTGAACACACATCTTTCTGATCACAAAACCGGTACTAGAGAAGACCATCGAAATTCAGTGAACATACCTGAAGCACTAAACAGAGCATCCCCTGTGAACTATGTAGGATACAACTGAGTGTAAGAAAAAATTCACTACTAATTTGTAAGAGAAGGAGACTCAAAACAACTGATCAAATATAGTAAGGGATAAGGAGGCTACATTGAGGATATCAGGAGACAAAAGAACAGAAAACTTAAAGAAACAATCTGCTATGAAGTGTCATCATGAAGAGGATGTACACATATAGGTGTGTGTGTGTGTGTGTGTGTGTGTGTGTATATATATATATTTCTCAGCAAGGTACTTAACATTTCTGAGTATCAGAATCACTCATCATTCATTTGTTCAATCAATATTTATTAAAGACCTACCCTGTACTAGGCACTGTGCTAGACCCTGAGTAAGCAATGTTGAACAAAAATGAAAAATTAGGGTAATCCCACCTATTTAATGTAATTCTTGGGAGACTCAAATAAAATAAGTTTTCTGGGGGAACTTAGAAAACTGTCAAGAAGATATATATCGTCTTGATACACACACATGCATACACACACACACATGTGCGCACACACACACACACACACACATATATATATATATACACACACACACATAATATATATAATGGTGCAGATCCTAGACCCATACTGTCCAATACAGGGACCATTATTCATATGCAACTATATAAATTTGAATGAATTAAAATTAAGTAAAATTAAAAGTTCAGTTCATCAGTCACACTAGTCACATCTCAATAACTACATATGACCAGTGGCTACTACCATACTGGACAGCACTAATTTAGAACACTTACATCATCACATAAAATGTTATTGGACAGTAGTTCCCTAAAAGCTGGGAGTATAAACATGAGACATGGCATCTGAATGATGCTAGGGTTGAGCAATAAGTGATACTGTGATGAAAATATGCTACAGGTCAGGCATGGGGGCTCATGCCTGTAATCTCAGAACTTTGGGAGACCGAGGCAGGAAGATCACCTGAGGTCAGGAGTGCAATACCAGCCTGGCCAACACAGTGAAACCCTGTCTCTACTAAAAATACAAAAATTAGCTGGGCGTAGTGGTGAGTGCCTGTAATCCCAGCTACTTGGGAGGCTGAGGCAGAGACACTTGCTTGAACGCAGGAGGCGGAGGTTGCAGTGAGCCCAGATCGCGCCACTGCACTCCAGCCTGAGAGACAGAGTGAGACTCCATCTCAAAAAAAAAAAACAAAAGAAAATGTGCTACAAACTACATGCTCAAAGAAAGATGACTGATAATTCTTTGTAAGATTATAAAACCATCACAAAGGAAAGATGTAGGTGTGATTTAAAAAAAAAAGAGAGAGCTAACTTTTATTGGGGGCTTAGTAAGTATGAGAAGCTAAAGCTAATTGTTTTAAGTCAATATTAGATTTAATTCAAAGAACAATACTTGAAGTAAACATTATTTTATCTGCTTGTAGATGAGGAATCTTAAGCATTGATAGGTTAAGTAACTTGACCAAGGTTACAAAACTGTTTAACGTTAAGTCCTTGGGATGAACTCTACTAAAAAAAAAAAAAAGAAAAAGAAAGAAATATTTACCAGAACAATAATAGCTAAGACACTGAATCAATCTAGTTGAATTAGTTAATATGAAAACAGCATCGAGGTAATATTACATCACTATGTGCCTTTTTTACTTTCAGTTATTAAGAGTTATTGATAATAACAGTTTCCCCATACTATCACCATTAGTTCTCTGTCTAAACTTTGTCTTCTTTCCTCAGGAATGGCCTCCTTTCTCCTTGTCATTGTATCTTGAATCAAAACCCAAGCATCTTTTAATATTCACATGAAGTCCCTAAAATACTCGAGCCTTCACTAATATCTCTAAAGTCACACAACCTATATTTTCGAGATCACTCACTATAATGCTAATTGCACAATGATTTGGTTTTAGTTGTATCTTTGTTAACCAATCTTTACTGAAGTATGCTATACTATTTGATAAAAGAGCATATATTGAGCATTTGATAAATAAATGATAGTAATAATGTACCTTGCATCAAGAATAACCTAGATTTTCATCTAAAATTTATCATTTGCAATTTAATATTGTATTCATAGTTTTTGAAAGCATACAATATAAACACCCAGTCCATCTCTGATAAATATTTTAGTTTTCTTATGGATTAGCTGAAACATGTTAGCTCTTTTTTCCTTTCTGTAATATAGGAAATAATAAAGATTATTAAAGATGTATATGTTAGGTAGTCTTGTAACAAAAAAGGTCATGCTTAGATTTATTATTACTTTAGTATCATAAAGACCTAGATTGAATATCTAATCTCAAAACTAGCTGAAAAGATCAGATTCGAATGTCTGAATCTGTTTTTACAGAATATCCTTGGCTAAGTTTACTCTAAGAAATGTAACACAGTTGAATTACCTTCCTTTAGCTGTAAAACATCTTTTATAGGAATGTCCATTAAGGTCTGGCGGGTGGGGTGGGAGGGGTCGAAAGGGGGTTGAACAGAAAATGTGCCGGATCCCATCTCAATACAAAGTGTTCTTATATTAATCAAAATATATTTTCTGGAATACTTGCTTACACCTAGGTCATATATTTTAGTCTCTATACCTAGAAATATGAGGGGGTAATCCCAAAGGACTAAACACTGAGCACTTATGGTTTCCCATCCTCATTAGTTTATTAGTTTCTCTGCTGTATATCACAGTAAAACTGTTCTGTAAGCTTTAGTCATTGGAACTGGGTACCTGAGGTAAGAAACTGCCATCATGTTTGCTCTTAATTTTTCCTTTGTTATTGCCAAGAATTGAAGAAGACTAAAACAGATGATCTCCCTATTTGTACTGAGGGAGGCCTGGACATGGTACCTCTGTCACTTTTCTATCTCTGGATAAAATGTTAAATGTATCTGCAAAAGTAAGTATATGGCTTCATGGTGATTATGTTAATATTATGTACCCTCTGATGTGCATAGATAGCCCTAAGTAGCTTTAATAATATCAAAAATAAAATATAATGTTTCTGATGAAGAAAATTTGATTCCTTTTTTACTAACACATAACACTCTGTGGAACTTGGGATAAAATTCAATATCTGCAGATATTAGATGGAAAAAAAATGAGTCAAGTAGTATTAAGATCCCAAATTTGGATATTCAGACATCAGAAAACTGAAAATTCCAAGGTTCTCCTAGTTTCTCATAATGTCAAAGCTGTATGTGTGACGTTATAAGTGAAAAATTATGTGGTAAAGTGTGCTTGAGTTAGGCAGAAAAAAAATTTTTTTTCTAACATTAATTTTATTCTTAACCCTAATTTTTGCTATTTTGCATTTGATATTTTATCATTCCTCGTCCCAACTTAAAGATAAAAAACATTAAAAAATAAAAAGCTTCTAACAAGAGTCCTTTCAACAACCCTTGAACACACAGGGTTTCTGCAACTGTAACAATTTGAAGCTACAACGTCAACCACATAAATATTAGAACTTGTATAATAGGGATATGGAAAATATAATTATTCCTCCCTCCCTTGGTACATAGATAAACTACCTAATAATCATTCCTAAGAAATGGCTGGGAGGCTTTGTGTCAATGAAGAAAAAAGGAAAGGGATGGAGAATATTACACACTACAATTCTTGCATCAAGAATAAAAAAGAAACAAATAAATAGAAAGACATCCCATGTTCATGCATTGGAAAACTTACTGTTAAAATATCCATACTGCTCAAAATACCCAGTGTGATCTACAGATTCTATGCAATTCCTATGAAGATTTCAGTGGCATTTTTTATTGGCATAGAGAAAAACAATTATAAAATTACTATGAAACCACCAAAGACCCTCTGTAGCCAAAATAATTTTGACAACAAAGAACAAAGCTGGAAGCATCACACTATGGGACTTCAAAATCTAGGACCAAGCAACCATAACCAAATCAATATGGTACTGGCATGAAAACAGACTAACGGAACAGAACAGACAGCCCAGAAATAAACCCATGCATGGTCAACTGGTCCTCCATGAAAATATACGATGGGGAAAGGAAAGTCTCCTCAATGAATGGTATTGAGGAAAGTTAATATCCACATGCCAAAGAATGAAATTGAACCCTCATCTTACACCATATGCAAAAATCAACCCCAGATGGATTGACGACTTAAATGTAAGAACTTCAAACTATAAAACTCCTAGGAGAAAGCGAAAAAAAATCTTCATGATATTGATCTTCACAATGATTTCTTAGTTATGACCCCAAAAGCACAGGCAACAAAAGCAAAAATAGACAAGTGGGACTACATCAAACTAAAAGCTTCTACACAGCAAAGGGGAAAATTAACAGGGTGAAAAGGCAACATAGGGAATGGGAGAAAATATCTGCAAGCCATATATGATATGAGAATAATATCCAAAAAATCTAAGGAACTCCTTCAACTCAGTAGCAAAACAAACAAAATACACACCCCCACACACAACAAAACAAACACAAAAACACAGAATAACTCAATTAAAGAATGGGTGAAGGACTTGAATAGACAATTCTTCAAAGGAAATGTAAAACAGGCCAATAGACATATAAAAAGATACTCAGCATCACTAATCTGGGAACAATCAAAACAGAAGTGAGATATTACATAACACCTGCTAGAATGGCTGTGAGAAGATGGTATTGAGGAGATACAGAGAAAAGGGAATACATGCACACCGTTGGCGGGAATGTAAATACTGAAGCTCCTAGAGAAAATAGAGTATTTTGAGGCTCCTCAGAATCTTAAAAAAATACAATTACCATATGATCGAGAAATCTCACTGCAGGGCATATATCCAAAAGAATTGAAATTAGGACCTTGAAGAAATATTTGCATCCTGGTGTTAACTTCAGCATTATTCACAATACCCAAGATGTGGAAACAACCTAAATGTTCACTGATGGATGAATAAAGAAAATGTGGTATATACATACATGGAATATTATTCATCCTTTTAAAAAAAGGAAATCCTGACAGATGTGACAACAGGGATGAACCTTGTCGTTGTTATGCTAAGTGAAATAAGACAGTCACATATGGAAAAATACTACATGACTCCACTTATATTAGGTACATAAAATAGTCAAACACATAGAATCAGAGAATAAAATTGTCAGAGACTAGCAGGAGGGGAAAATGAGAAATTGCTATTCAATAAGTAAAAAGTTTCAGTTATGAAAGATAATAAAGTCCTAGGAACATGCTGTACAACATTGTACCTGTAGTTAATACTGTATTGTATACTTAAAAATTGTTCAGGGTAGGCCGGGTGCGGTGGCTCACGCCTGTAATCCCAGCACTTTGGGAGGCCGAGGCGGGTGGATCACGAGGTCAACAGATCGAGACCGTCCTGGTCAACATGGTGAAACCCCCTCTCTACTAAAAATACAAAAAATTAGCTGGGCATGGTGGCACGTGCCTGTAATCCCAGCTACTTAGGAGGCTGAGGCAGGAGAATTGCCTGAACCCAGGAGGCGGAGGTTGCGGTGAGCCGAGACCGCGCCATTGCACTCCAGCCTGGGTAACAAGAGCGAAACTCCGTCTCAAAAAAAAAAAAAAAAAAAAATTGTTTAGGGTAGATCTTATGTTAAGCATTCTTAGCACAATGTAAAAATATATAAAAAGAGACTCAATAATCAGCTCCTGGATTCAAGTAATATTTATAAAAAACAGATTCGTAAGCTAGGTTGTACAAAGAGAGGAAGAATTTTCTGAATACTCCTATTTCTCACACAGTACATTAATAGCAGGCCTAGAGACCATATCACAAACTTTTGTTTCTGTTTTTGTTTTCCTCTTGTGTAGAGAAAGTCCTGATTATCATAAGTCTTAGGAATGAGTCTGGATTAGTGAAAAAAAGCATATAATTAGAGGAAGGAAAACACAAGCCTAGCTCTTTTGGTCTTAGGCTGCCTCTGGATGAGGGAAATAAATGAAACTGGGAAGACAGTGGTTATAATTTCTTTCCAGTTCCCTTCAAAGCCAAGTCTCAGAAGGGGAGAGATAGGATTAAGCATACAGGATTAAAAGACAGGATTTTTACATACAGATTCAAGGACTAGAGAGAGGTTCTTTAATTTGGATTAAAGAGGCTAAAATATACAAATCACCAAGCAACTGTAAGAGCCAAAGCCTTTTCTCCTGCTCTGTTTTGGGGATTCTGGAAGAACACTTTATGGGCTGCCAGGACATCACTCTTTTCATAAACCTAGGAAGCTGTGACGACCCTCAATTCCTGTGCAAGAAGAACAGCAATGTCTGAGTCTCCTGGGGAGCCTGTGAGAGAGGGCTGCTGAATCAGTGTCGATGTGGTCCCACACCAGAAGCTGTGAGTGAGTGGATTATATGGGCTGGACAAATAGCAGTCCCAGCCAGAACTCAGGGTGGTTTGCTGTACTAATGAGAGCAGCCTCTAGTCAAGCTGGCAGTAAATATCAACAGGCCTAGCAGAAACCAGGCAGAAAAGATAGCCAGCCCAGCAGTGCCTACTTGGCCAGCCAAAGGAGCCCATACTACAGTTAACATAGAATAATTTTACATAGAAATTTTAATAGACATATGAAGCAATCAACATTGTAAGACAGCTGAACTATTTTTTCCTTTTTTCTTCATTTAACCCTTGAACATTTGTAAAGAGTACCACAATGCAATCATTTTATTAATAAAATGACTGTTCATTTTGTAGTTCCTACTACTTATAGTAAATTCTTGGCTTCCCATTCACTTAATCCCTATTTGAAATATGAAATTTGAAGTTAATTCAAACTGAGTTAGTTGCTTTAGTGTAGTTGTCATTAGGTCATGAAATGAAGAAATGGGAATGAATAATGCTTTTATGTACACTGTAAGTGGGCTGTGCAGTATTGAGGTCCTGAGTCTCAATATAATGTGGAAAATATAATAATCGGAAAAATGACAAATCCAAAGAAGGTAGGGTTTTCATTGCACAATAAGAATCTGGGTGATTGTTATAATAATTTTGTCTAATTTCTATGTTTCAAATTGAAAATCTATAAAAATAGTCCCAATATATTTCAGAGATGCCCATTAGTAATATGTGTAAGTCTGAGCTGGCAGCAATTTAGAACATTGCTTTCAGATACATAAGAAGAAGGGTGCTGGTGAGTGAGGTAATGATACCCAGCAGAACTTAGATGATAGCAACCTTAGGTGAACCACACAAATGCTTCTACTGATTTTTCAAATGTTGGGTCATCAAAGAGAAAGAGATATTAAAGGAGACAAAAACAACATATCCCAGCCTGATTAACACTTTCTTTAAACAAAATTAGAAAGTTCCATTTACTACACATAGCAGTGATGTGCACTAGGGCTGCCCATGAGACCCAGAAGCCAAGGCAAGGCTTATGAAATGAGGAAAGAAAATGTATATCTGCACAGATTCCCATACTGGCTTTCCCTTTACATCATCCAGAAGTTAGGAATCAAGAAATTAAAAAGTGGTTCTAATATCCTAATTTCCATTAGTGACATTGTATTAGTACAAGTATCATAGAACAGGACATAATGAAAGTCTGCTTTTGTTATTTGTTTCACCATTTGGCGAGACATGGACCTTTGGGCTTAGACATGGCTTTTATTCCTGTGGCACAAGGGATAAAACCTGACACAACTTAAAAACATAAAAAGAAAGCTTGCCAAAGTGCTGATACAAAGGACTGAAATTAGGAAGCAAAATGTTTTAGTGCCCCAGAGACATGACAAAGAATACACAGTAATTTGTAAAGCACATTAGAGAGAACCAAGGCCTTCCACAGGACATGGGTGAAAAATACTTAGAACTAAAGATAGTCCTATAAGAAAGAATGTACACAAAGACTTAAGATGTTTGATATTATCAGTCAGCTCTCAAATAAAAAATATCTCAGGTCAAAAGCACTGAACAACTTAGTGTGGGAGCATGTAAGTGGTTACAGCAGTTCTGAAAGATGAAAAAACAATTCTTTTGAACAAATACTTCATTCAGACTTGTAAAACATTTTTTTTCAGATACTTAGGTGCTGAAAGTGACAGGAACATGCTGTATATAATCGGTTGTTTACAATAACCTCTATACAATCTTACTGAGGGAAATAGCTCCAATTATTCCTAAAACAAACACTTCCAGCATATAGTCCCAAATTGGAAAAATTCCACTGAGAATTTTTAAATTTAAATATTTAGGCCACACAGATTACAGCTGAAAACTAGAGTAAAATTTCTGGTATCTAGAAAGAACCAAAGCAAGTATTCAGCTATTGTTACAAAATTATGCATTAAAGGAGCATTTGTTTTACAACCTTTACCCCATATATCAGGAAGACGCCCAGTAGGAAGACTTAGAAGAAGATCCTCTGAAGACAGAGAGGAGTGAGCATAACCTAACTGAACCTTCCACAGAGACGTAGGGGGTGCATGTGTGCACGCGGTCACGTGTGCGCGCACACACACACACAATCACACACATACACAATTTGCAAAATCCCAAATGAACGTGTTCAGTGGATAGTATTTATTCTCATAAATAAATATTATGTTTAAAGTTAATGCACGATGACCCAGCAAGGAAAATAAAACGACAGAAAAATAAATGACATCTAATTTATAGAAAATTATCTTTTAAAAATATATTGATCGCCTGAGTTATAAATAAAAATGATGAAACAAGATTATTGGAAATGTCTGGATTCCTAATATAGATGCTTCCCACTTACTAATATGAAAGTTTATAAATCATTGTACCTGGAAAATAAAAAGAAGTACAGGCTTTAAAATGTGGTTAAGGAGGCACACTTGGCATGAGCAGAGTCAAAACATACTTAAAATTTTTTTAAAAAAGGGTCTATCCCCCACTAAGCAAAAGCAGTTGACATGTGAGAAAGCAAACACTAAATTTTGATAAAAAGAGTGTGTTTTACATTTAAAAAGAGCAAGTCCATTTTAAATACTAGCAAAGTTTTTTCTTGGTATGAACTGCTTCCTCATGAATCACTAATTGACACAGCTTTTTCTGAGTCGGCAATCATTTGATTTAAGAATCAAGATCTGGCCCAAATTATCTGAATTGGCTTTCCACCCTGGTATATGTTTACTGCCTTCAATTTCACTCCAGTTAGTCAAACATATATAAAACCTCCCAATTTTCTTTCTTCATTAATGCAAGATCAAGAACTTTAAATAGTAATCCTGAGCTCTGAAATCTCAACACATTTTGTGTCTTTTCATCTGCAATTCTTTATTAAAAAAAAAATACAGAGTTACATTTGTAACACTTTAATCCTGGTCTATATATCTCCCAAAGAAGCTCTTTTCATTGAATCTATTCATACAAAGACAGAAGAAACTCAGTAAAGCAATTTAATGAAAGAAAATAAAAGTAGTATCGTTTATGTTTCACATCTGAAAGGTCTTTAAACTTCACTCTGCTTCCTATTTTATGTAATAATTCAATCTTCATATTGCCATCATTTTGTCAATAATTGTTATAAATACCCCAATTATGAAGCATACAAAACCAACCAGACAATAGATTCCATAAATATGATTAATATTGACAAATGATTGGCCGCTAATTAAGATAACACAGGTATAAAAAAATTGTAATCTAACACCTACCCAAAATAATGATTGCTACTTGACATATCTTAGGTAATTTAGTAATAATATGTTCCATACTTCATTTATTAAAAAACATCTACTAAAATTAATTTCTATTGTTCAACTTTTGTGTGGGTTACAAAGCCCACCAATGATTCTCTTTGATCAGGGCATAGGTCAGGAGAACTTCCAAATACAGCAGGTTAGAGAATCTATTGACATGTCTGCAGATTCAAGGAAGGGCTCTGGGCCTATAAGTTCCTAAGAGCAATAAAATAAGAAATAATCTCGTTTTTTTAGTTCTTGTTTCATCGTTTCATTCCCTGGCAACCAGCAGCAACTCCCAAATAATTTCTGACTTCTACATGTTTCCCACCTGGGACAAAAACACGCCTTCAGAGCACCATGACAACCACACCAGCAACATAAGCACTTGGGTTGACGCAGGAAAATGAAAATCCTGAAAGGAAGCTGGGAGATAAAGAAGGCTTACTATTCCTTGTTTCCCACTGGTAGGATGCAATTACAAAAATTACTTCAACACAAAGCTTCTGGTGAATGAATAGTGAGTAATTTGAGGGGAGAAGCATAGAGCCTAGGGATTAAATTAAAAATGTAAAATGCTGAATGATGTCATACAAGTTCAGGCCACCTTCCCCCCAGGAATAGACTGCCTAAAGCAAACTCCTTAATGATGACAAAGTAAACATTCTTAAGAGACAGGCAGCAAATCACACTGCCATGTGTGTACCTATGCAACAATCTTGCATGTTCTTCACATGTACCCCAAAACCTAAAATGCAATAAAAAAAGAGATAGGCAGCGGTATATTTTATTTTGAGTTTAGGCAAATGATTGATTTAATAGTAGAGGTGAAATTTATGACCCTTTAATTTTTATCACATATATTGTTACTAATTAGAATTTCAAATGTAACATAATTTTGTCCAAATTAAAGGGGTTCAAAATGTGATTTTCATACTCCTAAATCTGAAAAAGAAGCAATTAAACATTCCCACCATGACGAAGTAGACAAATTTCTTTATCAAAAGCATGCCAAGTTTATGTTTTTTGTTTAATGAAAAGGATGTTATTCATCTGCTAGAAACTGGCAGTTGCTATGTGTTATGAATACTTGCCACTTCTGCACTAGAAGAGACCATTATTTATATTGCCAAATGTAAAACTGCTTTAGATCTTATTCTTTAAAGAGTAATTCTAAATCAGAGCACTGCATTTTTTACTTTACTACCTAGTTCAATATATTTTTAAACAACTCTTCATATGTTTTCACATTGCAAAAACAATATAATTTTTCTATTAAGAGTCGAGGAAGGAGAATCCGCTAAATATGGGATTGTTTTTGTTGTTGTTGAATTATTCCAGATGATACAGTATCTTAACAGTTTCAAAACTGTGACTTTTGTTGGCAACTCAGCTGAATATTCTTAGGAGATAGGGAATAGAAATAGATATTTTCATTTGGTCAAGTGGAATAACTTAGGGCTTTTGAGTGTGGGAGAAGCATAATTTTTGTTTTGTTTATAGGTTTAGTTTTGTTTTCTGAAGACATAAAGTCCTCATTATCTATAGCAAATATCTTTCCCAGGCTCTAAATTCTGTGCAGTGTATACCTTCAGATTCTCAGTGATACAGCTGAGAATGAGAAAGTGGAAGGCAAGAAGAGATATTCTAACCATCAATGAGCCAATCACTGCTACCTGACTCTCAAGCTAATCTCTATCCATCCCTACCACAAGAAATGTTTAGAAGGCCATTCATACATTGCCTCTGGGACACGATTATGAAAATAACACCATGCATTTTTTAATTCATTCAGTGTTCCAAAAGATCATCTAACTTAATCTACTCAAATTGTACTGATTTATCATCTTCCTTTATCAAGCCTATTTCTTTCTGTTTCTCATTTATATACCTGAATTCTGGAAAGAGAATTCTTTAGTCTTCTAAAGTAGAATTCTGACTCCTCCTTAAAAAAACTCTCCCTCTCTCTCTCTGTCGCTCTCTCTCTCTCTCACACACACACACACACACACACACACACACACTCTCTCTCTCTCTCTCTCTGTCTCTCTCTCTCCAACCCCTCCAACATTTACCCCATCATAAAACTCGATCAGTTTTACTTCACTTTTCGTACATTTGGCTCTCTCTCCCCATCGCATAGTTCACGTCCTATAACACTTGCAACGAACTACAGAACTCAAATGAATGGCAGTTCTGAGGAACTAAACTGACAAATCAAGAAATGCAGCTAGCCAATTACTGTGACAAATAACAAAATAGGCCAGAATATTTACATGGGCCCTACTGATGAATTCCTGCAGGGTCAGAAATGGCTTGCTTACGATCAAAACTCCTACTGATGACTTGCTGGTAGAGAAATGTATGGAGACCATGGTTCTCAAACGCATTTCATTCCAAGTAAGTCTTAGCTTATGGATTTTATTCCTCTTCCTATATAACTCATTAAGAAAGACCTCATATGTTTCCTAAAATAAAATCTTGAATTAATCCAGAAAAGCTACTATTTTATATAGTACTTTGGTTCATTTATACATCAATATACCTTTCTAAACCTAAAACTTTTTCAATTTTACACTTTAAAATGATATACATTATAAAAATATATTCTTAATTTACAGTTGGAAGGTATTTGGTTCTATGAGAACACTTGGCTCTCCACCTTGTTACCAAGAAGTTAAAAGAAGAATTTTAAAGTTCTGAATCTGAATCACTTGTTTCCCTAGGCAACAGAGTTACAGTTCTAACATACACAGTTACAATTCAAGATTCTCAAAAGAAGGTAAATTGACATCATCCACAACTTAATTCAATCAGAACTTCATAAATAAGAAGGTGAAAATCATTAAGCTCATATTAACGTTTATCATGGAATACTTCAAGAGAACTGAATGATTCAATTATGAGTCAAGATTTAAGGTAATTGAGAGGTGACAAAGGAACTCCTTTTGCTTTGACCCACAACCATTGAAACTTGTCTCAAAATGTATTACTCTAGTTTGTGGCCTACTTTAACTATAATTGCAATCTTCTATTCATGATTTTAAAACTCAGTCTTCAGTGTCTGCACTTTTAAGTAAACTGAGTGTGTTGATATTACTGAAATTGACATTTTAAATAATTTTCTAAAGCAATTTTACAAATTTCTGTAATTATATCTAATTCCTTTATATATATGTACCCTGACTGTTAATTTCCCTATTCTATCATCTAAAAATACACTAGGTATTAAACATAATATTTCTTATATCTTTCCTACTTCAAGGAAAAAATAATCTTTACTTTTTAAAATATCAGACTAATGAAAAGTCTCACAAATATTTATAGAAATAGATACCTTCGGGAATTGAAATGTAGTAATAGGGTACAGCTTGATGAAACTATGGTTATGACAGTGTAAACTGATGGGAGGACAGCCACAGTAACTAATCTGGCATCCAGTTCTCCCATACAATTCCATAACATGTGGCCTATGCTTTCCTAAAAGACATGTAACCATTGCTTTGAAAGAGGTATTAGATATTAGTAATACGCAACAATTAAGATTTACTTACAGAAAAAGCACTCTACCCTACTATCTATTCTTTAACATAACCAGTCTTCTGATTTAGAATGATACTTTTAGAATATGAAAATTAAGAGTATTCACATGAAGACAAACAATGACTAATGGTTTAACTTTAATGAAACTCCTAACATGCAAATCTTCAGCAAAGATATTAAATATTAACAGTTAATAAAATAACAGCAGGTAGTATTGATTAAGCACCCATTGTTGCTGAATACTACATTAAGCAATTTCAATTTATGTCTAATACTTATGACAATTGTGCAATACATATTACTTCTTTTTTCATGGAAAAAAACTGAGGCTCAGAGAGGTTAAGTACTAATCTAAGGTAACAGAACAACTTGGTGTACAGAGCTATTATTATTCACACCAAGTCTAACTGCAAAGTCATTACAGTGACTCTCTAAGCTAGGCACACATTTCACAATACTGTATTAATTAATATGGTCCTGTTGTTTCAAATGAGAAATTTCTTTAAAATTTTCAAGATTAACTTTAAAGTTATCTTAAATTGCACTAATCCATTTGTAAAGAATTTTAGAAGTTAGCATCTGAAAATCAAACTAATGACTAGGTAGCAAGTCTCAAAAGGCAATCTAGAAGACAAATTATTGCTAAATTACCTGTATTTACTCATATCCATGTCATTTCCCTAAGGCAAATCTCTTTATTCTTAATTAAGAAAGTTGTCCTGACAAACGTAACAGACTTTTTGAGATTTGGTTAAAAAAAAAAATAGATTCCCAAATTTCCTTTTCCTCCACAAAGGAAATTGTATGTCTAATTCATAAGTATATCTCCTTAATCATAAGTCACTTTGAGGTTTCATTTAAACAAACAAACAAAAATAGTAAACTTTGATGCACCATAATTTACTTAATTTTAGCAGTTCTGGCCTAATTTGAAATAAAACTCCACAGAATAATTTGATTCATTGTCTCCTCCACATAGTAAAAAGTTTTGCAAAATAGATTTTAAAGTCAAGTAGCATTATTATTTTCAAATATATCCATCATACTTGTCTTAAGACAAAATGCAACTCTTTGCCATGCCAATATACGTCCTTTAAAAGGTTTAAAATAACACTGATAATTCATAATTAAGATACTTCTGGAAAGTATAAAACACAAAGATTTCAAATTTTAACATAATCTAGAGAACTGATAGTTTTAATTTAAAGGTATTAAAAGAAGTCATAAACATATGGATATATAACACACTGGAATAAATACCTATAACATAATAATCTATGCATTTTTTTAAAAGCAAGCCAAATGTCATGATTTATAAATGTAAACTTCTTTTGCTACCTCCACATTATACAAGAGCACATAACAATCACATTCTCTTATTTGATGGGAGAGTTGTTTTCATCATATCTTAAAATTATATTTTATTATTAAACTTTGTCAGATGCCTACCTCTGTAGTGGAAGTCTTTGGACATGTCTATGGGAGCCTGTTCTACTGCTGATCTCTTGTAGACAACATGAATTCTTCCTTTTTCTTCCTCCATCTGTTTACCTCTTTCCAAGGGTTCAATGAAATACTCTTCATTATCACTTTTTATCATTCCAGCCTAGAGAAAGCACAAAATGTGTTAATTTAAAAAAGAAGTATCTATCATCTTCAGCTAACAAGCACATCTTTTTAAATGTCAAGAATATGACTTGTGAAAACTAACGCTTTTTCTTTCCACATTTGGCTATAAATTTTAATTATCAATAATTCATTATCAATAATTCATATAAGGTAGAAATTCACATATGACAGAAATGAAAAAAATTTATATTAAGGTATTATAGAATACAAAATTTACATAGGATGAGAATAGGGAAATCATATAACATATACATTTTATCAGACTGCAAAAGAAGTGCATTTATATATTCTACTTGGTATTTTGTATCTAGTAAGAATCATATGGGACACATAAATTCAAAAACTCTCTGATTTCCCATAGTAACCCATTGTGGACCACTTGTCCACATGTCACATACTTTTTTCTTATTTACACCTTCCTCCCAAACAAGGTGGTATGTGAGAAATGAGTTCTATGCTACATTCAGTACATAAAGTTACTTCTTTAAAATAATCTCGTTAAGCTTATGCAGAAATTCCACATTTCTAAAGTTTATTAATTTGAAGAACTAACTCATATTTGTCCTAGTTTAACTTCATAATTAATATCATAACTTTAATATTATATTTATATATCTCTGCCTCAAACTGCATTCTTTCACACCGAAAAACCTATCCTTACATTCAGTTCCCCTATTTATTGTTCTCTGTTTGATTAGTCAGAAAACACCAGGGCTATATATAGCCAGCAGTGTTCGTGATGATAAATGATGTTTTGTTTTCTAAAATGCAATATTTCTTAAATATCAAGTCCACATTATAGTCAAGTAATTGTGGCTTGTATTTCTACTTTAAATATCATACAATCATATGACATATTAATTTAAATATAAGCACGTTTATTTGAAAACAAAATTGGAATAAATAATGTGTTCATGTGGAAATGGTAATTATTTTGAAAATATACATCAGATTTAGAGATGTCATGTTTTTTCTCAGGCCTTTGACTTATTCTGTATTTTCACACATGAGGTTACTGGCTCTCATGCAACAGGGACAAGGGAGGAGTTTCTTACTCCTTCAAATTATGTTGATGTTTTTGCCATTATACTGTCAAGCAACATAGGAACAAAAGGGAGGGGTTCTTTACCAAATAGCATGTTTTCAGCAAATATATATATATATTCATGTATATACATATATATTCAGCAAATATATATATTCAGCAAATATGCCTATGACGATAGCTTTTCTGTTACACTCAAATCTGTCCTTTCCTTTCTGTTCTGTCGTCTACAACTAGGTATGCGATTTCCCTTCTTCCCCTTTGTAACCCTCTCAGGAAATTCCTAAAGGCTATGCCATCTCCACATGCCACTTCTACCCTTGCCTTCATGATGTGCACATACAAACAGCTCTGGAACTTATGGGGCCATGTCTCACAAGAAAACATTACTACAACTCTTCCACTATTCTTGGCCCATACCCGCTGGAACAAATCTGTAGCTTTCACTTAAAAGATCATTGAGCTAGTGGGCACTCAGTAGTAATGCTGATATTCCAGACACTCCAATAATTGGAGATTCTTTCTTTATCTGACTAATTACTTTTTACCTAGTCATGTACTATGAAATATACAGAACTTTTCAAAAGTTACATAATTAATTATTCCCTATTCAGAGTTGTTCCTATTGGTTAATGGATTTACCTCTTCTACAAATATAATTTCTAACATTTGCCTCATGCTTTTCAATTTTAATTTTAATATCTTCTATATTATGGTCATATTCTTATATCTCTTATTACCAGTAGTTTCAACACTCACTGCTTTGGGCCTTCTCAGGCATTAATGAATTAATGTTCAGAAAACACACCCATTCTAGGCACAAACACAGTAAACATACAAACAGTTAATAAAATGTATAAGGCTAAAATGTTTTCTCATCCCTAACACCATCCATTGGTAGCAAAAAGCGTGAACTGGCTTTATCTTGGAAAGACAGGTCTGCGGATATACACAGAAGTTTACAAGGTGAAGTGCATCAGCATCAGAGTTTCAATATTTATCTTTATTCCAGTCTTGTCTTTGCCCTAAATCACTGGCACTGCATTCTGTAACATCTCCTACATTATTCTCCCATCCTCCTAAGTCCACTAACACTTCCTTAGTTATAAACATCATCATTGTTTATTTGGATTACAGAAACTCCCTATCTTAAGATTTTCCAAAGATCATAATGATTCTCCCAGATGAGTGCCTGACTCAGGGCAGAAACAGTGCCACTGAAGTGGTCAGCAACTCTGAGCGATGAGAAGTGGCTATTGCAGTCACTCAAAAGTGATAGGGAGGGCAGTGAGGATTAGCCTATGTGCCTTTTGAAAACACTTCTCCGTATCTACTAACGGCAAATATTCAAATTCCAGGACACATGTTATTTTACCCCATTAAGCCACAGGTGAAACAAAATTCAACACAACTAAACATCTCACTTAGAAATCAAAGAAAATTTAAGTCAGACTGAGGCAGTATTAGTAACAAGTCAGGAGTTGGATCATGTGATGTCCATGGACCTGAAATCTGAAAGTCAGTCCTTTTATTTATTATGTAAAGTTTAATGAAAGAAAAGACTTTCTATAAAACACTGTACTAAACATCCTAATAACTTAGAAATCCTGAAAGACAGTTCATCTGTCCTCATTTGATTAAATCCAGTCAAATAAATAAAATACATGCCTACTGATATTCAATGAGTATGCTTTGGAAAGTCCAGAAAGTAGTTGACAGGGCAGTTGGTAGTAAAATCAAGTAAAATTTCTTTCCTCCATAATCTCATTATACACAGAAAACTGTTAGTAGAAACCGTTGAGTTTTCACTCAAAATTCTCTAGTATCTATTTCAGCTGAAATGCTCCTAGTCCACATCACAATAAACCTTCACTTTAGTCACTATTATTGTTCACACAGTCTCACATGTTCACATAGTGTGGCAGCCAAAATTGCCCTTTAAAGTTGTCATATTAATTTGGACAAGTTTTAATTTGGTAGCAAGTGGACCAAGCATGTAAAGGCTCAAAACATCAGGTGCTTCTTTCTCACTCATATAAAGCTCAGGATGGGTTTGGATTGGCCAGGAGGAGTTTCTACTCCACACAGCCATCCAGGAGTCCAGGCTGATAGTGGTTCTATCATCTTAATATAAGCTTTCAGTATGCCCCGTCAAAATGGGAAGCAGTATGAGGAAGCCCACATGGGAAATTTTTATGAGCTAGCCTTACTGGTGGTATTCACCATTTCCACTTACTGCCATAGATAGGATACAGTTGCGTGGCTCACAGCCAACTACAAAGAGGGCCAGGAAATGTAATCTGGCTGTATGCCCAGGGAGAAGAGACAAATGGATTTTGATGAACAGATGGAAGTCTCAACCTCAAAAATTTATGCCGCTCCTTTGCTTAAAACACTTTAATTGCTTCCCATTGCACTTAAAACCACACTCATTACTTTGGCCATTAAGGCCCATATCATCCGCACTGCCCGCCGTCCTCAAGTTGCACCATTCTCTGTCCTTACGAAGTCCAAACCTCAGGGGATTTTGTTCAATTTTCTTTTTCTTTGTCTAATACCAAGGTCCTTGTAACCTCAGATCTTTGCAATGCCATTCATTCTGCTTAAAGAGCCTTCATTCTGTCATACCACATTTCCCTAAGCTGGCTGTTTTTTTTTATTCTCCAGGCTTAAACTTAAATGCTATCTCCTTAAAATGATGTTCTCACTCACTCATCTCACAAAAATGAGCAGCCCCCATCTAAATTAGATCTTCTCTTAGCCAATTATTCTAACTGAAAGTAATGTGTTCTTATTTCTTCTGGTCCTTAACACAAATGTCAAGGGTGTGTTTAGCTGAATGTTAAATCGTGGTTCTCTGTCTCCCCCACAGAACTGTTAGCTACTAAGGCACATGCGTCTAGCTTAACTCACCTTTGAGTCTTAAGCTCCATCACAGTTGCTGGCACATCAATAAAGTTCTGACGAAAAATTACATGAATGAATGATACAAATGAGGGAATAAAAAGCTTTTACACTTTTGGTGATTTTCCGAAGATGAGAATATTGCTATACTGGGGACAGAAGAGAAGGAATTAGAAGTGACGCAGTTCAGGTGGGAGCAAAGGCTCTAATGTAAGCTTGTCCAACCTGTGTCCTGTGGGCCACAGGCAGCCCAGGACAGCTTTGAATGAAGCCCAACATAAATTTATAAACTTTCTGAAAACGTGAGACTTTTTGTGGTTATTTTTAAGCTCATCAGCTGTCATTAGTGTTAGTGTATTTTATGTGTGGCCCCAGACAATTCTTCTTCTTCCAATGTGACCCATGGAAGCTAAAACATTGCACACCCCTGTAATTACAAAAGTTACTGGCACACATGCGGATAGTGAGCAAGCCATTCATTCAGAGAAGAGTTCATGCAGGGAGGCTCCAAAACAATGCCATGAGGACTATTAGTACTTAACTTGGGTCTGAATTTTACCATGTAGAAATAGAGAACCAAAAAATAAATAAATCAAAAAGAATGTTGATCAGATGGATTAGAACAAGGTACATTTTCATATTTCTCTGATGATTAAGGACCAGAGAGAAGCAAGCAAGAAGCTAAATTAATAGTCCAGATAGCAAAAGTGGCAATGGGAGGAGAAAAGGGTAAGGAAGTGGGGAAAGAATTTAATTTAAAAGCAATTACAGGAAAAAGTTATTTGGCATCTTTTAAAATGTAAGTTTCTCTACTCAAAACCTTCCAAGGAAGGTCTCCACTTCTCACTCAGATTAATAACCAAAGTTCCTAGAGAGCCCACCTAGACCCTCCCTGATCTCAGCATTACCACCTTCAAGACTCCATCACCTCTCCAGCTTCATCCTCTCATCCTCTCACTCTCTTCCTTGCTGGCTTCACTCCTGCTGTGTTGGGCTCCTTGCTGATTCTAGAATACTCAAGGGCGGTTTCCCCTTTAAGACCTTTGCACACGCTCTTTCCTCTACTTGGAATCCTCTTCCCCTGGGACTCTGCATGGCTAACATTTTCACCTCCTTTAAGTCCTTGCTTAGGTGTTGCTTCTCAAAAAGCATACACTGACTACCCAGCTGCTTCTCAACCCAACACCCCAAGCGTCTTTCCCTGCACTGTTGTTTCCACTGCACTTATTGCTCTCCAACACATCGAATCACTTAATTGCCTATCATATTCATCATTTATTGTTAGTAACCCACCACTGCCCTGCTGGTCAGGAATTACTTCTTGGTCTGCTTTGTTCAACTACGTATCTCAAATGCCTAAAGCAATACCTAACATAAACTAGATGCTCAATAAATACCTGATAAATGAAAAAACAACAAGGAAGAAGGAAGGCATCATCTAACATTACATCTTAGTTTTGAAGGTGATTGACTATGAAATTAATGCTTTCATTCACAGAAACAGAAAAGTCAAAATGACAAGCTAACTGGAAGGCAGGGAGAAAAAGTTAATTCGTTTTGTTTTAACCATTCACTTGAAATAGTGATGGAAATTCCCAGCATTCAGTGGAGAAACATATAATTATAATTCAGAAAAATAAAATTGTCATAGCCACAGTGGATTTGGGATACACCTTCTCAGAGGCAATAGCTAAAGCTGTTAAAGGAAATGAAGAAGAAAAGTTCATAATGAGATTTGAGGGTGGGTCAATATAAAATCCAAGGAAATGTCCATATGACCTTAGGAAACTGTCATATAGAAATTCCTAAAATCTAAACTCTAGACCATGGCCTTTAAGGACCTCCATGTCCTAGCCTTGTTTATATTTCTGGCTTCTGACACTTTATGCCTTGCTCTTTCTGCTCTAGCCACACGGTACCCCCCACCTCACATAAGTTAGCATCCCTTTCACTCTCTATCCCTCCTTTTTCTCTTCCAGCATGACTAGGTGATTGCCTGGCCTCATTCAGTACATAAGCTTCATATGGGCATGGACTTTGCCATATTCACTACTATGTCATATCCCAGAATCTAGCACAGTGCCTGGCTCAAAGTAGGTGCCTAACACTTCAGGGAGCATGAGAGAAAAAATTAATGTAAGAAATGGAAAAGTGAAAATAAGACACCTTAGATTTAGAAGGAAACTGAAAAGGAATGATGAGAGATAAAAGGAAAACCAAGAAGAGTGTCATGGGCACCTAAGTAGGAGAGAGTTTTATCAAAATAAAAGTGACTGCAGTGAAGAAGACACAGAGAATAAGTCTGTGAGAAGGAAATTAGACATGCAAAAACATTTAACTAGAGTTGTGAGGGCTGAAGAGATATTACAAGGAATTACAGAAAGAGTCAGTGTCAAAATCACACATATTTCAGATCCTAGAACATTCACAGCCATTAGAGGTAGATTCTTCCGTACCTCTTCCCATCACACTATATTAATCTTTCTCTCAGTAGCTACCAAAATTGGAGTGACTATTTTTAAAGTACCCAAGTTTTCAGACAAGACTATCCTATACATACCTAAGAAACGAAAAAATCATCAGTACTCATAATTAAATAGTGAAAGTTCTTTTAACCACTAGAATGCCCATTCAGATAGTTGGGCAGTCAACAGATGTTTGGGGAAGCTCAAAGACCATGACTGTCCTACCTTCAATAAAAACTCACATCTCGGGGCCGGGCGCGGTGGCTCACACCTGTAATCCCAGCACTTTGGGAGGCCAAGGCAGGTGGATCACGAGGTCAAGAGATCGAGACCATCCTGGTCAACATGGTGAAACCCCATCTCTACTAAAAATACAAAAAAATTAGCTGGGCATGGTGGCGCGTGCCTGTAATCCCAGCTACTCAGGAGGCGGAGGCAGGAGAATTGCCTGAACCCAAGAGGCGGAAGTTGCGGTGAGCCGAGATCGCGCCATTGCACTCCAGCCTGGGTAACAAGAGCGAAACTCCGTCTCAAAAAAAAAAAACAACTCACAGATACTTTACAAAAGAAGACATACATGAGGCCAACAAACATATGAAAAAATGCTCATCATCACTGGTCATCAGAGAAATGCAAATCAAAACTACATTGAGATACCATCTCACGCCAGTTAGAATGGTGATCATTAAAAAATCTGGAGAAAACAGATGCTGAAGAGGATGTGGAGAAATAGGAACACTTTTACACTGTTGGTGGGAGTGTAAATTAGTTCAACCACTGTGGAAAACAGTGTGGCAATTCCTCAAGGACCTAGAAATAGAAATTCCATTTGACCCAGCAATCCCATTACTGGGCATATATCCAAAGGATTATAAATCGTTCTACTATAAGGACACATGCACACGAATGTTCATTGCAGCACAGTTTACAATAGCAAAGACCTGGAACCAGCCCAAATGCCCATCGATGATAGACTGGACAGGAAAAATGTGGCACATATACACCATGGAATATTATGCAGCCATTAAAAAGGAGGAGTTCACATCCTTCGTAGGGACATGGATGAACCTGGAAAACATCATTCTCAGCAAACTGACACAAGAACACAAAATCAAACACCACATGTTCTCACTCATAGGCGGGTGTTGAACAAGGAGAACACATGGACACAGGGAGGGGAGCACTATACACGGGGGTCTGTTGGGGGGGAGGGGGGATAGTGGGGGGGGGTGGGGAGTTGGGGAGGGATAGCATGGGGAGAAATGCCAGATATAGGTGAAGGGGAGGGAGGCAGCAAATCATACTGCCACGTGTACACCTGTGCAACAACCTTGCATGTTATTCACATGTACCCCAAAACCTAAAATGCAATAAAAAAATAAATAAATAAAATAAAATAAAATAAAATGCAATTCCTCAATAAATATCTAAAAAAAAAAAAAAACAACTCACATCCCTGTGCTCAGGTCTGCAAAATTTCACTTCACAGGAGACATTTAGTGTATATGACAATGAACTGACTTACAGGAATAAGTGTGCATAAAATTCTAAGTACTAGTATTATTTATAATGACACCAGAAATTTATGATTTAGAAATTTTTAGAAGTGTCATACGATTATATAGTCTCCTGAGGGATCCTGTTTAAAAGGATGCAATCATTTTTAATTTATCCTTAATGTCAATTAATTTACATACAATATCAAGATTAGAAATTTCTCTATATAACATAAAGTCCCTTACATAAAGTCCTGCACTGATATATGCAAATTCTAATCTCTGCAATGATATGTGAAATATTTATTGTTTCCCAAACTGTTTTCCAAAATTTAACACTAATTTTTTAAAAAACTATTTATGTTTAGTACAGCATTAAACACATTATATTAAACATATTTCATTTCGCTTTGATTAATTCTCCATATAGGCCCTCTGACAGCATTTCAGAGGGGATATTTATAAAACAATGATGTGTACTGAAAACCAGCTGCAAAATTCCCCTCATCTGGTCAACTCTTCCAGCTACCTCACTGAACTCAAACACTGCCAAGAATCCAGAATTAAGTCAGATAGCCTTGGATGATGAAAACAGCCATCACAAAGGCCACACTCCTTACTCACTAGGAGGGGTCCTCACAGCCATATTTGAAGCACGATTCTAATAAACTAGGTTAGATGGTTTTCTAATTCTCATCAGAGCATACATGGCAAATGAGAACAAGGGGTGTGGGGTATAGAGAGTTTCAGATGAGATAATGTCTATGAATGCCCTTTATAAAGTCCTACAAGAAATGTAAAACACTAGTTTTTATATGTCTATTATAATAAAAATCAGTCATCAAGAGAAGATTAAATTGTATTTAAGACAAAAGTCAGTCTGAATGACATTTTTAAAAGAATTCCATCAAAGTTACAATGTTTTCTTAAAATTCTGTGCCAGATATTCTAAAAAGTTTATGCCATAGTAACATTCCATTTCTAATTGTGACAACTAAATGTTGTTTTATTACAGTTCTTCTCAAATCTGCTAAGGAAAGAGAACAGAGATGGGTAGCTTTTTTTGATACCTCATCAAATAGGTACCAACCATTTACTATAGAATTGCAGCTGAAACTAACTAAATATATGTAATTTTGTGCTAAATCTGTTACAATCTGATACTAGTTGACAGCACAGAAATGAAAGTAAGTTTTAAATGCCTGGAAAAGATACTGAGAAAAATGTATATCAATATTGTGTGTGTAACAGAGAGGATATATATAAATATAATATTCAAGTAAGACTATCATTATACCTTAGTGGTACAACAACATCATTTAATTCACTAAGGATCTCTGAAAACACATTCCGAGAATGACCGTTTCACTGTTATTTCCTCAAACTTCTATCAGTGTTCCAAGCGAACACATTGTCTAATTCCATTTTATAATTAGCATGGGCAGATTTTATTATATGAAGATGATTTCTAAATATTTCCTGAGTTTCAGGCAGCATTTCAATGGCCTCTCCAGAATTTCTGCAGAGGAAGAACCGAGGAAGGTAAAGTGGTTGAGAAGGGCTGGAAAGAAGAATGACTAGAACTGATGTGAAGCTGTATTTGCAAACTAGAAGTACTATCTCTCTTCTTAAATAAAAGAAGTTCAACTATTTGAGATGCATTCAGACAGAGTTTATGAAGAATAAGAGTAGATAAAATATCCCCCCAGACATGCCTTTGATTTCTATAAAGCCTTCCCTATTCCAAAGCTTGAGGGAATTTTTATCTCTTTTAGACTCCCAGCATTTTATCTATATTTCTATGGCATTTATCACTGTCAACTTTGTATTATAATTATTTATGTTAACTGTGTTAGTGCCTGGAAATTAAGAGATGTTAAATAAGATGTTAACTGTACCCAAATATAAACCTGATTAAATACCAAATTTACATTTGAGTTTGGCTGGCATTTTATTCAACAATCACCCTTCTGGGTGCTTTCTGTATCTCAAAATCATCTTCTGCAAATGGCTAGAGGCATAAATTAAAGAAAAAAAAAAAGATAATGCCATCTCAACCCACAATTCAATTAATTGCTAAAGCAAATAGATCTAACCTTCACCAGGGACATTAGACATCACCATTTCAGTTCCCTAATTAGAGAGCATAACCTCCAATCCTCTGCTGCCTGATTCTTATCAAAATAGAACACAAAATCAAACACCACATGTTCTCACTCATAGGCGGGTGTTGAACAAGGAGAACACATGGACACAGGGAGGGGAGCACTATACACGGGGGTCTGTTGGGGGGGAGGGGGGATAGTGGCGGGGTGGGGAGTTGGGGAGGGATAGCATGGGGAGAAATGCCAGATATAGGTGAAGGGGAGGGAGGCAGCAAATCATACTGCCACGTGTGCACCTGTGCAACAACCTTGCATGTTATTCACATGTACCCCAAAACCTAAAATGCAATAAAAAAAAAAAAAAAATACAAGTGGCAAAAAATAAAATAAAATTTGAGAAATATTTCCTGAAGGCTAAAGGATTTCCTATACATCCAGTCTAATTCCTCTAATTTTCCCTATTCTCCATTACCAACTCCTGCCTCCGTTAAGCCAGGCCACAGTTATTTGGGCTCTTAATAGAATTGCTTTTATTCAACGATGCTAAAGTATTAAAACACCTGCCTAGAAGCAAGGTGATTACACAAAAAGAGCCCTAGGAAGCTCATTACTGTAATAACAGTGCATTTGTCATTGAGGAGCTTTCTCAATATCATACCCTGGTTTGTTACATGAGAATACTGGGTAAAAAAAAAAAATCACACATTTTAGTAACAGAAAAAGTTTTTCTTCTTACAATGAACTAGTTCATTTTTATTACAAACACTATATACTATATAACTAATCTGTATCTGAAAGAAAACTCAGAGTCAAATCCACATCCTACTTGTAGGACAATCCTGTACCATAAATCCTTGGATACTAACTTTTTATTGGAGATTACTTATTCTTCTCTTATTTTCTCTTCTTGCTGACTTATTCTATTGTCAATATTTTATTGTATGAATGTATAGGCTGTTACATATTTTTGGTCATATGGAAGAGGGTAGGCACTTGTTGAATGATATATAAATCCTATATTTCAAGCTAAAGCTACACTAACATGGTTTAACTGATGTGAAACAAGAAAGCATATTTTTCCAGAAATTTGTGAATTATGGGATGAAACGTATTAACAGTGCTTAGCATTATCCAATATTTCACAAATATCTGAGTAGTCCCCCCAAAGAAGTTGAGGATACCTAAATTATTATTTGTATTATTCTTAGCAAAACGTGACAATTCATAAGCCTAAATCTTGCTTTTCTTTCATTTCTTAATGACTCACACTGTACAACAGTCACAGAAATATAAAATACGTAAAATACATTTATTTTTAATTTGGGCATTTGATTCTATGTTGCTGGGGATTCCATTTATATTAATAAATGCACATACTCAAGCTATAATCTCACTCATCTTGGCAAAAGGCATATCTGAACCAAAACAGCATTCTTTTTGTTATTTATTCATTTTCATTGATTTGTAAAATATAAAAGCAAATCAAATAACGATATAACAATAAAAAACTGAATTAGCTTGGGTGCAGTCGCTCATGCCTATAATCCCAGCACAGTGAGAGGCCGAGAAGGGTGGATCACTTGAGCCAGGAGTTTGAGACCAGCCTAGGCAATATAATGAGGCTCTGTCTCTATAAAACTAAATACATTATCCAGGCATATTGGCATGTACTCGTGGTCCCAGCTACAGTGGTGGAAGGACTTGCTTGAACCCCAGAGGTCAAGACTGCAGTGAGCTATGATTGTGCCACTGCATACCAGCCTGGGCAACAGGGCAATACCCTGTCTCAAAAGAAAAGAAAAAATAAAAAACTAAGGCAAAGCAGTCATCCACTCTACAACTTTCTAGGGTGATTTTTCCTAAAAATTAGGTGGCTGGAAAAAAGGATCAGCCCTTTTTAATTGCTGCCATAACAATTACCACAAATGTAATGGCTTAAAACAACACAAACTTATCTCTCAGTTCTGTAGATCAGAAGGCTGACTGATGTCAAGGTGTTAGCAGGGACAATTTCCAAAAGCTCTATATGCACTGGTACTATTCCCTTTCAACATAACTTCTTACACATGCCAGTTCCACTCCTTCTCAACACCCCTTAGAACCCACTGAATTCATTAATCATTCCCAGGCTACACACCTCCGAATTCTAATGTAACTGAAGACAGCTTAAGCTGAAAGTTGCAAGAACTTCCTACTTGAGGTAAGAGAGTGGGGTCCAAGAAATTCCACTACATTCCCCTTTGAGTGTCCTTCCTTCCAAGTCTCTGCTGGTAACAACCACAGCCAACTGTGGCAGTGCCATTTTTGTTCAGCTAATTATGTTGAAGGTTCTCAGGTAAGCTCTCTGTTCCATGCAAAATGACGTCATGAGGAATAGAGGTAAGGCACAAGCATGTATTTGTCAGGGCTCTCTGATACAACACCTTACCCCATAGACACAGAGAAAGAGATGAGTAAAGAAAACCAATCTCCGACTCAGAGCTAGAAAATAGGAGAAGGAAAAAAACAGGGACAAAAGACGAAGAAAGAAAGAAGAAAGATCAGTTCAATCAATCTCTATGTTCCAAATTCACATGGTTGGCAAAATGAAGGCGAGAAAGAACACAAGTGAGAGGCAAAGAGACAGGACATGAACTTCTGAGGCATTCTTCTGCCTTATACTCCATTTTAGCCAATCTCCATCTCCTGGCATGTTACAAGCCTATTATAGATGTGCTGCAACAGACACAATATAGCTGTTGCTAGAATTCCATAAAGAAAGGTTAAATATTGAAAAATGTTAATGCACAGAAAATAGAGTTGATGTTTTTCCTTTTGTGAAAGAAAATAAAAAGTTAAAAAACTGAAATTATGCAACAGTTTTAAGGACCTTTTGTCATTTAAAAGTCGGCTTGTTAGCTGAACCCCTTATAAAAAACCATTATAGGTACCGTGGCTCACCCACCGCTCTTGTACTTGTGCAATTACAGGGAGCAAGGATGGGGACACAAGAAGGGAGGAAGAGGAAGAATGATATGAAGGAAACTGAGTTTGAAGATGGGCTAAAGGAGAGGTTTCACCTACCCTAATTTTGTGAAATAATAATAATCTTAATAATCTCTTAATAGTAGTCTTAATTAAGACCCTTAATAATAGTCAATAATCTCTAGTAAAATACTTTTCATAAGTGTTTGACATTTATGGAATTCATGGCATATAAAATTTTATTCATAAAAAAACAGCTACTTTTTATAAAGAGTATAAATTGTTGCTTAGTGTATCTGTTCTAGTTTTTCATATTGGGCTTTTCATGTTAAGATATTTTATCTAGCAATTTTCCTTATTTATGATGAGGTTTATAAGGACATATAAGAAAACCTCTAAGAAAATACTTATATTTGATGACTAAAGCCATAACAGGATCAAAGACTGAACCAAGAACTGCTGATTAAATGCTCAGTATTTTTTTATGCTTTCCACATTAACATTCTTAATTGCCAGGCTAAAAGATAAGATTAATCTACCTTGTTTTAGCATAAAGGAGAAACCCTAGCTTGGTTGACACAAGACTTGGGTTCTGGTCACAGCTTTGCTATTAACTAGCATTACTTGTGAAAAGTCCTTTAAACTCTCTGGAGCTCAGTTTCATAATCTAAGAAATTAAAAGAGTTTGACTAGATAATCTCTAAGATGTCTCCCAATTCAATTATTCCATTATTTAAATTATATTCTAATATTAGAGCTCCCAAGACATGAATTTGAAAAGCTGCTCCCTGCCAATATCCCAAAACCTACTTATTCCCATAATAAATAACTTCAAAGATGATTGTAAGACTCATATACTTAACTCCTTAAGAAAGTAGGTCACAAACTTTAGTGTGCCAAAGAATTTAGGTCCCAACCTCAGAGACTTTTCCATGTTCCAGCTCCAGAGAGTCTGATTCAAAAGGACTGGGATGGTGATCAGAAACTGCAGTTTTAACAAGCACTTCAGATGCTGCAAATAGTAGCTGCCTGGAAATCATAGTTTGAGAAAAACTGCCTTAAAATTAATGTGCCAATCAAAATGAATTTTTGGATGTTTATTCTTTTATTCCAAAATGAATTTTAAGATGACTATTTAAAGGAAACATGAATAAATGGAACCTCTGAATTTAACTATATGTAATAATTGAAATACATAATAGTCATCTGCTAAAGATATAATATGTACTATATACATTGCACAGGCTTTTAAAAGTTTATAGAATAACCCAAGGTATCTTAACAGATATCAGAAAAAAAAACTATTTTTTCATTTGAGTAGAAAATAGGTATTTACCAACAGTCAGTTTTCACAGGAGGGAAAAATCTTTAGAACATCCAACAATTACAAAGTAGTTTAAGGGAAATGTAAAATCCAAAAGAGCCTAACTTTTTAACCTTAGACATTATTCAAAAAAGCATTATTAAACATATCAAAGTGCATGATCATCCTGAACCTTCTTGAGTCAAGGAGATTAGTAACCAATAATTATTAAAGCTAGGATTATGCATTATACTACATTTTGAGGATACATATTAAAGATATAGTCATTGCTCCAAAAAAGAGAAGCTAGATTCTAATCAACATTAATAGAGTTAAAATTAGTAGTGACAGGTCTAATTTAAAGTATAGGAATTCTGCTTGTTAACAGGAATTCAATCCAGATCAGTTCAACTGCTCCTTCAGCACTCACTATTTTCCTTCTGCATCTGGTGAATACAGAAAAAGACTCAATCATGGTCAGTGTCTCCTGGGCAGTGATTTTCAAACTTTAAAGTGTAAATAAATCACCTGGAGACTTAGTCAGAACACAGACTCTGATTCAGCAGGCTAAGATTCAATACTTCTAATAAATGCCCAGGTAATGCCGATGCTTCTGGTCCCTGAATAATACTTTGAGTAGCAAGGCCTCAGGACATTTCAATCTTATTGTATTGAAAAACAAAAATCCCATGAATCAAATGTAGGTCACTGTAGCAGATTGTATTTTCCAAAGATGGCCATATTACAATTGTTCTTATCCCACATGCTTTTCCAAGTGTGACCTTGGTATTCCCTCATCGAGAGGTAGTGTTTAATTTCCCTGCCCTTGAATCTAGGCCAGCTTTCCTGACTCGCTTGTAACCAAATGAATGTGGTAGAAGTGTCACTGCAGGACTTCTGAGCCCAGATGAGAAATCTTGTAGCGTCTGCTGTGGTCTCATGGAACACTCTCCCCACATGCTTCCTCTCAGAGCCCAGCAGCCACACTGGAAGAAACCCAAACCTTTTGGAGAGGCTGTGTGTAGGTGCACTGGTGATAGTCCAAGTCTTAAAATCAACTCAGCCCAGGCACCAGACATGTGAATGAAGAAGCCACCAGAGAGTCCCCACATTCAGCCACTCAATTCACTCCCAGTCAGTTGAGCATTCCCAGATGAGGAATCCAGACTTTCTGAAGCAAAGATAAATCATCCACACTTGCCTTCTTAGAATATCTAACATACAAAAACCATGAACATAGTAAATTAACTGTTGTTTTATGGCCTAAGTTTGAGGTTATTTGTTATACAACAAAGGAAAACAGCAAGAATAGAATAAGAGTTAACATAGAGAAAGGATGTCCAGTAAATAAAAAAAACAAAAACTTGATCAAACATGTTATTTTTAACAGTTAGACAAAGATATATCGTTAAGAAAGGGAAGGTCTGGTGATAGAGACAAAGCATCCAATCCAAAATCATTGAAAAAAAAAAAAAACTCAAGGGAAAAGTCTGGCTGGAATAGAAGATGAGTTCTGAGATGAGGCAACAGATTATAATAGAAATTGAATGAGGTTAACTATAAAGAAACTTTAAAGGAATCAGTAACAAATAGTAACCAAGTAGATGAAAATTTGAGAATGGAACATGAAATATTTAGACTTTAAGATTTTTTTGGTTCCGTCAATGACACTTCTTTCATTAGACCTTCTAGAACCACCATGGAGCAAAACAGAAATCAAACAGAGAACAAAGAAAAAGTTCTAAGGAAAGAAGCAGAAGCACTGCAAAAAGGACACCCACAGAACATATACAGAAGTGGAAAGAAAGAAAAGAATTATGGCACAATGGCTAGAATGGCTCATAAAACCTGTTGATACTTCTGCTGAACAAATATTTTTGAAACCCTGCTATGGGGTCATTCAGCGTTCCAGGAACTGTGGATAATATGCGAGGAAGATGACAGAGTCAATGCCCCATTAAACCTAAAATACTAATGAGGACAGTAAACAAGTAAACAGGTAAATCAAATGACAGGCTAAGCATCCTTAATCCTAAAATTCTACACCTGACCTCAAGTGACAGGGTGCAGTCAAAATGCACTCAAAACTTTGTTTCATGCACTAAATTACTATATAATATTATATAAAATTACCTTCAATCTATGTGTATAAGGTGCATATGAAACACACATAAATTTTGTGTTTAGTCTTGGGTCTCATCCCCAAGATATTCATTGTGTACATGCAACTATTCCAAAATCCAAAGCACTTCTGGTCCGATGTGTTTCAGGTAAGGAATACTCAACCTGTACGTTTACATAGTGGTAAGTACCATGAAGAAAATAAAGCAGAGTGAAAGTCTGAACTATTTGGGAAAGAGGAAATGGAAGGAGGAGATACATACGATTTGTATATACGTAAAATAACCAAGAAAGAGCCCATGAAAAAATAGTAATAGTAGCAGTAGTGAAATAGCAGTAGTTGTTGTAGCAGTGGTAGTATCGGTAGTAATAGCAGTAGTAGTAGTTATAGTAGTACAAGCTTAAGAAAAAGTAGTAGAGAAAAAGCTAAGAGTTATTAGGGATAAAAACGTTTACCAACAAATGAAGAGAAAGCCCAAGACAGCTTCCTAACTATAATCCACCAGATGTTCCAGTCAGAAGCTGGGAGCCATTCTTGATCCTCTGTAGCAGAGGCTGCTGGCACTCACCAATACTTGTGTGTTCTGCTCTTCCTAGGTACATAAGAGAAGTGTATCTCCAGTCTCCTCCACAATGAGGTGTGTCCAGATTCTAGCCAAGGAGTGTGGCTGGAAGCCACTTCTCAGCTTGGCCCATAAATTCCTCCAACAGCATCCTCCATGCCACAAAATGGGAGAAGAGAGAAGGCAGGTGTTTGATTCTACTTTCCCTGGCCACCACACTATGGAGCTTGCAGTACCGGATCTGCTCCCCTCAGACTGCTCTTCCATGTACGTAGATCTAATGCCATTTCCCTGTTTTGCCCCTTGAGGTCTAGGGACAATAACAGTATCCAGGTTTTCATGAGCTCTGGGTGCCTCATCATTCCATGTTAGTTCCTTATGCCTGCCTGCACTTCTGTAAAGGGTCACTTCATGAAACCCCTCTCAGTTAAACATTTTAATGAATGTCACTCCTCCCTGTCAGAACTCTGACAGCTATGCCTTGCATTCTCATTAAAAATTTAAATAAAGATTATAATACTTAGGTATTAAAGAGAACTAATGAAAATAACAGAACTTTGGAACTAAAAATGATCTTGGGAATCACCTTGAGGCCATCCTCTTCATTGTAAGCTGATGATATGAAGGACCAACAATGAAATAGATGAGTAAGTTTTTTCCTTTTTACAAAATCATTACATATAGCTCACACTAAAAGAAAATGTGTGTTACATGCCAAGCTTTTGATATTATTCAGAATACTTATTTATGATATTTATATTTTCAAGAAAAAAGTAATGAGATCCAATTCTTAAAAGTAACACTCAGAAACTAGTTCTACATTGGAAGAGCATCCACCTAAGCTGGAAGGCAGAGAACATATATTTCTCAGTTCTCATTCTTTCAATGAAATCCTACTCTGTTTATAGAGCTGCCAAATGGCTGAACTAGCCCAAAACAGTTTACAGTATTGAAATATGCTGACTTTTTTTTTCCTGATGATCTTCTTATGATGGAAAAAACAAGCTTTAACCAAAACTAACCCTGATCATGAATGTCAGCTCCTGATCAAGAGCCACACCCTGCCTGCAAGTCACATTAAGATGCTAAATAAAGCATCTCTCCAGCTAGAAGCTCAGTAGTCATGGCAAATGTCCATTATCAAGAGCTAAAGATACTTTGTCTAGTTTCTGTTGTTCTCATCTAAATTTGCTCTATAGCCCTCATCTGGTATCTTGAGCTTCTTCTAATATTCTTGTTCTGAGATGCATTCTCAAATACGTACCTTTTCTAAGAAAAAGACAAGGCATATCCCTCAAAAAAATCTATACCTTGCTTCAAACTATGACTTGACCGTGGTATACGAAATATGATGTTAAAGCATTTGGTACTTTGAATAGCTCCACTTGTTGATCTAATGTGTGTCAGGCAGAATCCAATGTGTTTCACACATTTTCTTTAATTCTCCTGAATCTTTTTTCCCACACCTTTGCTGTATGAACACGAAATTTCACACAAACATGGTACTGTTCTATAAGAAATGGTATTGTTCTATAATAAATACATTAAAATTATGTGCTATTACCAAAATACGTCTCTTATTGTCACAATTTTGGTAATATTAAGCTTACATAGAAATGATTATCCAAGCACTTATTTTGTTATTTCTAACAAAATCTCAAAAGAACAGTAGAGTGTGCTTTGTTACATATGCTAGCTGATCAATGATTTGTTCTTTTTAAATTTTGGATGTATATCACAGGGATGTGAGTCAGAATTAGAAAAAAAAATGTTTTCAACAACAAAGTATGTTTTTTTATAGATCAGCTGCCCTCTCTTTCTTACAATCAAGTGCATCAATGAACTAGACTAAGGAGGCTGGCAAAATCTCATTTAAAGAGTAACTGACCAATAGCTGGTCAGATATACTACCAATCAAATATAAATGGCAAGTCCCAACTTTCAAGCCTGAGTACATTCTGTTCTTTAGATGACCACATGAGAACAGAATAAAGGGATCAGTGCTCATCTGCACCCCGAGATTCATAGGCTGCAAACAAAATGGAGCTCCCCTCCCCCAAAAGAACTTAGGCACCTAAGTTTTTTAGGTCCAAATATATGGTACCATAACTGTGATAACAATGCCAATTTACAAATACATAGCCCATTTAACATACATTTGCTCATTCAGTCATTAAAACTAAATTGCACTATTTAAAAACTAGTCTCAAGAAAGTAAAATGGCATGCCCAAGGTCACATTGTGAGTGGCACAACTAAGACATGAACTCTTGTCTTTTAACTCTTAACTGATGTTCTTTTTACTCTTACAGAGTAAGGTCCTGGACCTTTAAGAAACACCAATTCTGGAGCTCCACTGTAGACTTACTAAATCTACACCTCTGAAGTTGAATCTTGTAACAGGCAGAATTCTAAGGCTGCCCCCACATTTCTAAACCCCAGCCATCAGTGTGGACATCCTGCATAATCTCTCCCCTTAGGTGTGGGCAGAACTTGTGAATATGATGAAATGTCAAGCCCATGATTAGGTTACATATGTGGCAAAGGAAGAGGGTTTTGCAGATGCAATTAAGGTCTCAATTTTCTTGATTTGAGTTGATTACTCGAAAGGGAGAGTATCCTGTGTGGGACTGACTTAAGCAGATGAGAGCTCTTCAAATTGGGGTTGGGTCTCTTCTGAAGTTAGAGAGAGAATCTTCTGCTGGCCCTGAAGAAGCAAATGGCCATGCAGTGAGCCATCTATGCAGATGGTTAGATGTTAAAGATCTGAGTGTGGCCTCTAAGAGAAAAGATTGGTTTCTAGCTGACAACTAACAAGAAAATCGGGACCTAAATTAGCCGCAAGGAAATTCAACTTTGCCACCAACCTGAACAGACTTGAAAGTGATTCTTCCCAAATTAAGTGTCTAAACAGCATAAACTTTGACCTCATAACCAACAGCACTATAATTCATGCTTGAGCAAAGACATAGTTTCTAACCAGACAGATAACCAACAAAAAGCACAAAACTGAAATGTATGGCACTAACTAGACCTCAAAAAGGACATTTGATTGCAGTATGAAAGCTGACATAAAAAGGTAGATCACTGCCTTGTTTGATTTTAGCTGGGAATATGTGCCTTTTTAGGCAACTCAAATTTTTTGCTGCTCTGTGTGACCACAAAAGCTTCCAAAATATTGCTTTTTGGGGCTACAAATAAATCTTAGCAAGTAAGCAAATGTGCAAAAAAAAATCCATGAATAATGAAGGACCAACTGTATATTGAAATGTTAACTGACATTGCATTTATTTACTATATTTCCCGAATTTTTATACCAGACACGTATTTTTTAAAAACCTTGCATTTTGAAAAAAATAATAAATACATTTCTCAATTCAAACACGGCAAACTCTATACCTTCTGCTTACGTTATGAACAGTTATATTAACTCTGTATTAAAACTGTATGCTTATTTCTGAATTCTTTAATTTATTGCTGATTGCTGTAAGATGGTACATAGCACGTAGCACATAGGAAGTGGTAGAGAAAAGTTGAATAAATGGTGAACTTTCTCAAATGTTGAGTTTGCTCAAACTATTCACTCTATGGAATATTCTTCAACATGACACTAATTAAAACTAGAACCACAAATTGTGATGTAAGTAGTCTGTAAAACCTTACACAGAAATTACCACTTAAACCAAATCTTCTGAGGGAAGGCAGGTCTTTGGGAACGGAAAGGAGCATTTTTTAAAAATACGTATTTAAGAATTACAAGTGCAGTGTTGTTACATGGATAAAAAATAAATCTTTCTAGTAGGGATAGGCATGAAAAGCATCTGCACTGCTAGAAGCATCTCAAAGTAACTGAATGTTTATAAAAGAAGGCTCTGTACCAATTTATTGCAACACAAAGATTATCAGATAGCTAGTATTTTGCCCATGGATCTGTATCCTCCTTAGTTGATACTAAGAATTTTATAGCCATGATCATAGTCCAATTTCCATCACAGTTCATCACTCTCAAGTAAGTGTTTACTGAAAAACTGATGCAGAGGATGCTTTGCTAGGATTGTGTGGTCAGCAATATTCCCCAGTACCAAAGTTTTCAGCCAAGCCTCTATGTTGATCCACTCTGAACCAATCTTCCAGGGGGTCATGATACCAGAAGCAATAGTAGGATGGGCTCAGCTCTTCAGAGCCATGAGGCTTTGATTATTTTCACTACTAACAACTCAGACACATAAAGTAAAGAAAACAAGAATGCTTTCTGGTCTCGAAACTGCTAGGTGAGGTCACGTAGTGTATATATATTCATTAATATTAACAATAGGTATGCTAATAATAGTAATGGAAACAATACAAGTAGTTTGGGGAAAACAAAGATACCCTCACTATTTATAAGATTTTTTTCCCATTAAATGGGATAGATGAGTTTAGCTTGATGAAACTGTTACTATCCTTTTGAGTTCCCACAAATGTTTTTTGTTGTTTTGTGTGCTCATGGTTTTAGCTATTGTGATTTAGAATGATTTTAAGCCAGAGTAAACTGACTTAACCCACCTTTACTCTATGTGTATAGAAATTAGGGCACAGGGAAAGCAACCCAATTGTATTCAGAGGTAGCATAGCAGTAGGAAGACAAGGAAGGACTTCTGGTCACATAAACAAAGTCTGCTGAAAGATCCGATGAGTTATATTGTTTATGAACGCCTTTCCTGCTTTCAGGTAGAAACATTCTAAAGCAGTGTTTCTCAGACTTTTTGGTCCTAGGACCCTTTTGTACTATTTAAGATTATTAAGGGCCCTAAAAAGCTTTTGTTCATATAGGATACACTTCCAGATATATTATGTTAGAAATTAAAACAAAAATTTATGAAATATTTAATTCACTTTAAAATAAAAATAATTAGTCCACTACATGGTAAAATAACTAAATGTGTTTATGTAAAATAACTGTTTTTCCAAACCAAAAAAAAAAAATTAGTAATAAGAATGTCACTGTTTTATATTTTTATAAATCTCCTTTTGTCTAACTTAATAGAAGACAGTTGGGGTCTCCTACCTGCTTTTTAATTCAATCTGTTGCACATATTATCATACCTCTTGTAGCCTCTGGAAAACTTCGCTGTGCACTTGAGTGAGTATGAGAGTGAAACAAACACAAATGGTATTATTATGAAAATAGTTTTAATTTTACAGACCTCTTGAAAGAGTCTTGAGGACACAGGATGAGCAACCTTCTGGTTTACCTAGGACTACTCTAGTTTTATTCCCAAGTTCAAGGAAACCCTGAGGGTAAGGGCAAACCAGGACAACTGATCACCCTCTGCATTACATTTTGAGAACAGCAGTGTTAAGGTATCAAAAAAGATCAAGTTGCTTAAGACCATAATATCTACTATTACTGTGCCTTCAAAATCACAAGGTGACCTAACTCACATATATCCACTATTACTAGCTACATATATATCTATTTTACTTTTATACAGTGCTTAATAGTAATGTAATAATTTGAAATCAATAAAATATTCTCAGTAGCTTATACCTAAGCATACCCAAAGTAGAGGTTTGATGTTATTTTAGGTAAAATCAAAATTAAGCTATATTTAATTTTTGGTGGTTTGGGAACCGAGGCTCAAACAAATGTAACTTAGTAAATGGCTATTAAAATACATTTGCTTTTATTTTAAAAAGCAGTACATGTCATTTCATTTTTAGTCACAAAATACAATCTGAAATCTTACTCTTACAGTAAATTACCTTGAGCAACAATAAAAAAAAATTAGCTTCCTGAGAATTAGCTTATTTTCTCAAAAAGCTTTATAGAATAAAATATATTAACTCTGGTTTATGACATTCAAGTGCCAAGCCACATGTTTTCCCTCCAACACCTTTATTTCCTTTTAAATAAAATTGCATATGAGCAAGTCTTTAGTCAAATAAGAGTCATCAGTTTCCATATTTTTTTCCTCTTTTTAGAAGCATTTCTTAAATGTTACATATATAACAACAGTGACTGGTATAATGTTTTAATAATTCCTAAGGTTCTTTTCTGTTAAAACATGAATGATAAAAATCATATTATTTAGATTAAAATGTTATTTAAAAAATCACCATCCTAACCAGTGGTTTTCCCTCATATGAGAGATTTAACATTATTGAATTGGCAACAGACATTCATTTCAACTGAAGCATTTTTCTTGCCATCTTTCTCACAAAATTAAATGTGTACCTACAGTTGCTATGGTACTGGTGTAAGCCTTACCTTGGCATAGTAATATTGTTTAAATAAATCATTTTGTGAAAAGGTGTTTGCTGAAACTTTAAAATATATTTCCAAAAGCAATAATTTTCTGAAGAAAAGTCACTTCCTTCTCCAATTATTTTTGTATTTTTTTTCACTCCTCAATTGTCTACAAATTCACTGAGATGGTTACTTATGATTTTTTTTAAAGAACCATATCTAATAATGTCAATGCAAAATTTCAAAATATAGGCAGAAAATTAGTTAAGAGCTTTCCTACTTCAAATAGGAATAAACCAAAGTACTTTAAAATACCACTAATATTTCAAACTTCACAATTTTGATAAAGCTTATTCGTTACTGCCTGAAAAAATAGTGATCATTATGTAATACTAATTACACAAAAACGTATCAAAATGGGCAAATGAAAGATGAGCTTCATAATATTTTTCAAACAAAATTCAGCAGACACAAAGGTCTAAATTCCATTTTATAACCAATCATCAAAATGTGGTACGATATTAGTGTCTAAAAGATATGTTTATTGTGGATAAATTGCTTATAGCAAAAACATCACATCCATACATGAATATCCCTACCACTAGTTTCTCCAAAGTTTGGCTTATTCTCCACAAAGCCAGTTGAGTTGTTTAACAGGGGGGAAAGTCATTTCCTTGTTTAAAAACTTCCATGAATATCTGTTTTTCCTAAAAAATGCAGTCTGAACTTTTTTAGCAATGTATATGATATTCACTCAGTCCCAAACCACTTTATCTCTTGCCAGTTCATTCTTCAACAAGTAGGCCTGGAGTACCTTCAGCAGCTGGCCCACAGCAGATATGCAATCACACCTTTCGCAAAAGGCACAGCAGCATCCTTGAGAGCTTATATTCTCACATGACTTTGAACACAGTTTGCCTTCTTACAGTGAAGATGCAGCACAGTGCAGGTGAGAACTTTACAAAAGGAACAATTCAAGAAAACTGAAATTTCTCCCTGCATGAATTTTGTCCATTCATAATTAAAATAATTTCAATAGGTCCCATGGGAGTAAAATACATCTATTCAATTTGGATTTTCACTTTTTTTATTACAAGAATTATGATGAGAAAAATTACTATTACTTTTTTGTAAGTTATTTTTAATCAAATTAAAATTAACATAAGATATAATGATGCACAGGTCTTTGGTATTCCATGCAATGAGTATTCACGACTGCAAATACCTGTGTAGTCAGCAGTAAAAACAAAATACAGGACATACCTGAGGGTCTCAAAAAGTTTTCATGCCACTCTCTAGTCAGTTACTTTCTCCCTTCCCCATACAAACACTTTCTGATTTCTAACATAATAGATTGTTTTTTCTATTCTTGGACTTCATATAAATTAAATTGTCATATATGTAGACTTTTTAACTCTTTTTTTATTCAGCATAATGCTTCTGAAATTCCCCCATATGGTTGCATGGATCAGTAGTTTCTTCTTTTTATTGCTGACTAATATTTCATTATATGAACACACTATATCTTTTACAGATTTATCAACATTTTGTATATCTTCTTTTGTGAGATGTCAGTTCAATTCTTTTGCACATTTAAAAAAACTTAGATTGTCTTTTCATTGATGATTTATAGGTTTTCTTTAAATATTTGGGATAATTGTCATATGTATGTGTTGTGAATATTTCAATTTGTTACTCGTCTGTTCATTATTTCAATTCTGTCTTGTGATGAGCACAATTTTTAATTTCAAAGTCTAATTTATCCACAGTTTCCATGGTTTCTGCTCTTTGCGTCCTACTGAAGAAATCTTGGTCTACTCCAAAGACTCGTTCCATGTGCCAACGTTCCCCTGCAGATTAGGAGTGCCCTGTTCCTGTTTTCATGGCTTTCTCATCCAAGGCTTCATATTTGTCATGGGAGAAATGCTAAACAGAGCTGGTCTTGGTTTATTCATCAGTCACCTCAATACTGTAGCTACCAGCTTAAATATTCACAGCCTTTCCCCACACAGAACCATCTGCTGGTGCTCTCCAACAATATTAACATGGAAGCCTTGACAAGAAGTCTAGTAAGTGGCTACTGATACTGGTTCCACACTTAATGACCTTGAGGCTGGCACCTGGGCAATTCTCAGGACCTTTCCTTCATGGTCACTAGATGACTGCTGCAGCCCCAGCCATCATGATTTCTTTGGGTTCTATGGGTCAGGATTTCAGACAGGCACAATGCAGATGGCTTATCTTTGCTCCACAATGCCTGAGGACTAGCTGGAAAGATCTAAAGGTCTGGAAGTGACTTAAATGGCTGAAGTCTAGAAACATTTAGAGAATCTTCACACACGTTTGGCACCTGTGCTAGGATATCTCAAAGACTTGCTTCCCCACGTGGCTAGAGTGTCTCACAGTGTGATGACAGAGTTCTGAAAGACAGCACAGAAAACGAGCACCCAAGACAGACACCTTAGTCCATTTTGTATTGCTATAAAGAAATAACTGGGACTGAATAATTTATAAAGAAAAGAGGTTTATTTGTCTTGCAGCTCTACAGGCTGTACAAGAAGCATGGCCTTGGCATTTGCTTCTGGCAAGGACCTCAGGAAGCTTTTAATCATGATGGAAGATAAAGTGAATCAGGCATTACATGGCAAGGAGAAAGCAAGGGAGGAAGAAAGCAAGAAAAAGAAAAGGAGGAGGAAGGTGCAGGCTCTTTTTAACAACCACATCTTACTCATCACTGCTACAACAGCACCAAGTCATTCAAGAAGGATGCACGCCCATGGCCCAAACACCTACCAGACCCCAACTCCACCACTGGCAATCACATTTCAACATGAGATTTGAAGGGGACAAATATACAGACTATATCAAGAGATTACCCAGATAAGGAACACCTGAGAGAGATTGTCCAGAGGGATTGCTCCAAATGGGAGCACCCAGAGTGCCAGAGGGAGCATTGCATGAAACAGCTTACCAATGCATTTTAACTAGCAGCAAGACAGAGGCAGCTTTGTTTTTCCATCCTGAAATTAGATCTCTGGGAAGTTACTTGTCATTCATATGGAAAGGGGTGACAGATATCCTTGAGTTCAAAAATGTGACTCACCACCGAAACTTCTTTAACCTTGGATTAGTTAAATGATGCCAAACCTCAGCTTTCCCTTTTGTATAATAACAGTAATACTACAATGATAGAAAGATTATTATAATTCAGCAATAATACAATGGAATAATCATACTACCTTCCTCAGTTGATGTGAGTGTCAAATAGCTTACCCTTCATGACGACTGAAACAGGAGAAGTAATTTTCATAATTTAGTTCCCTGCCCATATCTGCCTAGTGAAGTCCTACTCAGATACCACAATCCCATCAAAAGACGTGTATATGTAAAACTACCCCATCACTAGGACAAAGTCAATTTCATCTGTGTCCCTCAAACTTCCATTACATGGTACACCATGAAACAACTATACCATGTTATAATTATGCATTCTTTCATTTAACAAATACATATTGAGAGCCTACCATCTGTCAAGAACTGTGCTAGGAGTTGTAGACACTGCTTAGTAAAAACAGTTTGAATCCCTGCCACCATAAAGCTTACCCTCTCCTGTTAAAAAAGTCTTTATCTGCACCTAGACAATTACCTGATTGAGAGTCACCTCTGTATTTATTCAGTACTTTCTGTAACTATGGCTAGATTCTCACAAATATTTGTCAAATTAATTTCCTACAAAAGATAAAATAGTTTAATCCTTGCTCACAGTTCATCTAGGTAATTGAGCACAATCTGTATTAAAATAAACGTTTGTAATTTTAACAGGTAATGTTTCCTTTAGAGAAATCTGAAATTCCAAAGACACTCCAATGAAAAAAAATTAAAAACGTCCAGGAAACCTCATTTACGTTCCATTTAAACCACTCCTTTTTCATGTTTTTGCTATTATTAGGTTAATTATTCCTCAAAATCCTGGCAGTAGAAAAGAATAACACTGGCCATTTTGATGATCATCTGTGGTCACTGAAGTGTGTTCCATGGGTCACCAGTTCCAACCCACGCAAGCCTCACGGATTGGGTTGCAGAATGGCTCTCCAAGGTCCTCACAGTCTTTCTCTCTGGAGACGTCATATATTTATGGAGCCAAAGAAAACAGATAAGTAATCACCCTAGTGAATAGCCATTGTTTTTATCATCACATGCTGAAGGAAACGTAAAATCAGCTCAAATGTGGGCTACAGTGGCAGCAGACAAGAGGAAGCAGACTGCACAGCCATTGTGTGTTTGTGCACAAATGCCACCAGTGCTTCTAAGTACTTCCCTTCTGGGGAAAAAATACAAACACAAAAATGCACAGACAGTTCCTTCTCCTGTTCCTAGAAAAACAACTCATAAAAGAATTCCCTGCTACCCTCACCAAAATCTAAATGGGGAGGTAAAAGAGGTACAAAAATCCCAGCGAATGACGCATGATAAAAATTTATTCCTCTCATGTCTTTCCAAGATCATAAAAAACAGGTTGGTAGCTGTCATCATGGTCTTATCCCAGACATTTAGGGATAAACATTAAACACCTCAGGATACTTTTTTCCAATTTAAATCTAAACCCAGGTTTACAATTACTGGCTGTGTTAAAAATAATGTATTCACATGTGAATTTCTCTAACTTTTTAAATCCAGGGATTTATGTGTATGGGCATTTTTGTTTAAATGTGTGCTGAGTTTTCTTTTTCTCTTTCATTCCTTTTCTGTGTGAAGCTATAAACACATTTTAGGGAATTAAGTGGTCAGTAAACAAAGTCTTACACATAGAAATGGCATATTAAATGCTAGATAAAATCAGAGGAAAATAGCATAGGCTATGTATTTGACATTGCAAATTATAATGAAAACTGAAAGATGCCAAAGAGATGAATTTAGATTACAATATGAGATAATTCATAATTGCCAAAACGTGGAAACAAGCCATTGTCCCTCAACTGAAGAACGGATGAAAAAATATGGTATAGCCATACAATGGCACACAATTCTGCAATAGAACGAAATGAAGAACTGATGTATGCTACAACATAGATGAACCTTGAAAACATGCTAAATGAAAGAAGCCAGTAGCAAAACCCACATATTGTATGCACCCATTTATACAAATTGTCTCGTATAGGCAAATCCACAGAGATGGAAAATAGATTAGAGGTTTCCTAAAACTGAAAGCAGAGGGAAGGAACTGAGAGGAAACGGAGAGTGACTGCTAATGGGCACATGGTTTATTTTTGAGATAATGAAAATGTTTTAAACTTTATTTTGGTGATGGTTGTACACCATGAATATGCTAGAAACTACTGCATTTTAAATACATGAATTGTATAGTATGTTAATCACATCTCAATAAAGCTATTAAAAATACTTTGTAGTAGAAATTACATAGGCATCTACTTTGTGTATAAAAAGAACACATGAAATGAATACTTGCTCATGTTTATAAGCATAAATCTGAGAGGTTAAAGAGAAAGGTAAAACTGGGACAGAAAACTCTTCTCCCAAGTCTAAAGCCAGGAGCTGAACACACTTTACCTCAGTCACCAGTATGTTCTAATAATCTATGGCGAAGTTTCTCCACATGCTTCAAAACCTCACTTAAGTACACTATCCCCCATCATGAGTACTATAGGGAAAATAGTTCCGTAAGAGTAAAATAGAAGAAAATTTTAATGCATTTATTTTGAAAGTTTGAAAGGGGAAACAGAGCGAACAAAAACAAAACAATAAAATCTTACTTTTATTAGCAAGATGAAGTTATAGAAAAGTACTAGCTAAACAAATGTCTATGTACGTAGGGTGGAATCAGCCCAATTCAGAGTTAAACCCACCGCAGAAAAACACCACCAAGTGCTGTAGCCTTAAATCTAACACAATTTTAGAAGACAATTTAATTTTTGTGTCAATCATGGCATATGTTTTTTCTTATGTTTAAGAATCATTAAAGAATGATATCAGTTAAACATAATAATTCCAAGAGAAGATTCTAGAAACAATACTAAGGGAATCATTGATTAACAGAAGTCTCAGGTGAATTGAAATAAACAGTACAAGGGATTGAATACATAGCAGTCAGGATGCTTTGAGCTGCAAGCAACAGAAGAGCAAAGTAAAAGAAATGGAAACTGGAAAGAATTAGTCATCTCCTGTACGAGAAAAGATGTGAAAGGAGTGCTCCCTCATTGACTCAGCTGTTCAACTTGACCTCAAGGGCCCCAGGACTTTCAAGTGTCCTACTTTGCATTCCTGTACTCCAGTGATGTCTCTCCTAATGTCTTCAAGCTAACTGTAGCAGTTCTATAGGTGTAAACTTCTGACAGTTCCACATCCCAAAAAAAGGAAAAGCATTTTCTCCACGTATCTTTTTATTTGGGAAAAAGTATTTCAAACATTCTCTGGTCAAGTTTTCCTCAGGTCCCACTGCCAGGATTGGGTCACATGATCATGCTTCAACCAATCCTTAGCAAGGGGAATGAGATCTCAATAGGACTGGGTCATTCTAATCATGATTCGTCCCTGAGTTCGGCAGAAGAGATCATTTCCCTAAATCAACTGGGAGGTCAGAACAATGAACAAATTCAGGATTCTTCCAGCAAGGCTTTTCTTGGTGAGCAACCCTCACCAAGAAAAGGGTGATCAGACTGGTGTATGATCCAGACACTATCTCACATGGAAAACCAACAAAAAACTGAGGATGTTTAATCTACACAGGTGAAGGCTATGATGAAGTCTTCAAACAAGTGCAAGTTTTCAAATACCATGTGAAAGAGACGATCTCTCATTAATATGAGGCCTTACAAACTATAGCTCTCCAACAATATGCTCAGGGCAAACTCATGCAGGGGGAATCATCATTCACAGAGGATAATATACTCTTTGGATAGAAGGCTGAACTAGTGAATCTAAGATTTTTTTCTATCCTTTCTCTAGTTTGGCTGAATCATGCGTGTAGGAAACTTGCCCATAACCTCCTCCCTCACCCTCCTTAACAAGTCTGCCAACTCAAATTTAAACTCTAAAATTCATATTTTTACATGGAAAGAAAAGAAACAACAAAACGGTCTTCATAGGGCAAACAGTCTTTTCTTGAATCAGACAATACAGTAAATAGAATAAAGATAATTCAGAGCTATCGAAAGCGATTATAAACATTGGTGTCATTTTCCTCATATTCTTCAACCCCAGTTCCATTACTATCAATAGGCAACTGTTCTTACGGTTGCTCTAAGTAGAAGAACAGATTGCAGATTATACAAGGGCTCTAGTCTCAGCCAGCATTTACTAAATAAATACCAATATCTGAAAATCCCTTATGTCTTTCTTTGCTGTTATTCTAACTGCCAGCCTGAACAAGCAAAAGGAGCAATTAAAGAAGCTGCCATCAGTATCATGGGAGAAGCCCATTATTTCCAATCCTTACCTCTTCTCTTCCAAACCTTGCCTTCTAATTTCCATTCTGACCTCTTTTCATGCAGCTAATACTGATAATTATTTAAACAAACACTATGATCTCAGCCTGAATTTACTTCACTCTCTGAACAGAATGTCAGTCAACTTCAAGAGAAGTTATTAATTTTATGTTCAATTACAACGAAATTTGAGTCAGGATTTTCTCCACAATGCCATATTTGAAAATTAATTGAACAAAATGTAGATATAAAAACTACTTAGGGTTTGCCTGTATTCAAAAACAAGTGAGGCTTTGAGATATGAGAAAATGACCTAAGTTTAGCAGAGAAGATCCTTTATTGCCCCACACTCCATCTTCAACATCTGCATCTTCTTCATCTACACGTTTTGCAGCAGATTACTAAACCTAAAGAAACACAGTTGGCTCTAAAAGGCAAAAGCAGTGACCCAAATGCAGAGAACGTCAGATAAAGTTTGTATTTTCCTTTGCGTCTGAGAGGAAAGTAGAAAGTCACCCCACGTAGCTCATACCTAAAAATGTAATCACTTATTTTTGCTAACCTGTAGACTGCACGATCATTCTTCCTGCCAAGCAAATACATTGCTACTTACACAAAACTTTTCACTAACGACTTCAGACACATTTTTTATACTGAGTAATAATTTTTTAAGTACAAATCCAAAGGAGACTTCTCTGTTTTTATCTCACTGGATCACTCACCCGTCCTGTATGCATTTTATTACACTCTCCTTCCAGAGGAAACTAAATACATTTTAGGTTCGGGGCCCCTTATTTACCAAGGCCAATCTAAGGCCCAGAGAGGGGCCCTAATAATGTTTCCATGAGGCATTTTAAGTTTGCCAAAGTCATTTATTTTTTCATCAATTGGTGGATACTGCTCAGCTTCCCCTCTATCACATTTGCCCTGATGCTGGGAAACGAGCAAGCATCTTTAAGAGCTGTATAAGTAGACAGTGAGTTGGGAATTATATTCACTTTGGGTTTAGTTGGATATATTTCTGCATTTCAGAGTAATTTTCTTACATAATTCAGTGTATGGTGTATGATCCAGTGTAGAAATTTCTAATTATCTCCAGAGTAGAAATTCCTTCCAGGTTCTTGACACCAAAACATCAGTAACAAATTAGTTTATGATATATTCTTTAATATTATTTAAGATTAGTCATTCTGCATGAAAACTTGGCATGTCCTGAAATAAGAAAGCTCATATATGAGAGACACTGTTGATGTAAGTTTCCACATTTTGGCAACAATCCTAAAAATGTATATGGCATTATCAATAATAGGCTGTAATACCACAAGAAACTGTTCTAAACATTTCAATAATAAAAATACAATTTCAACCAGCTATGCTAAATACTGAATTATTTTTCTGATATCCCTGCAGAAGATGACATCATACAATTATTATAATATGAAGAAGCAATCCAAAAGTAAGCCTCCTCCCCTTTTCCACTCTCCTGAAAAAGAGAAAAAAGTATTATAGAAGTGCATTGGTGTTTAATTAATAAGATTTTTCTGAATTTTATTTATTTATGCCATTTATCTCTTTAAAATTTTATAATTTTTACCATTATTTTCTTATTTCAAACAGTCAAATTAGCACCTGAGTTTGTCTTAATAATTCTATATTATTTTTCTTTAAAAGGACTGCCACACTGACTCAGCTTCCAACCCCACAATATTTAGGTCTACATTTGTCTCACCCTTAAATGTCATTTTCCACTGGCTTCTAGAAAATCATACCTTTGTTATTTTCCTCCTAGCTTACTGTTTTTCTGCACTTTTCATAAAAGCAGGAGTGTGTGAAAACTGTATTCTGGGCCTCCTTCTCTCTTCAGACAATTTACTTTGCTTAGATGTTCTCACTGAGTCCCATGGTTGTAAAGAGCATCTTCTGACTGTGGTAACACCTAAATCTGTACCTCCAGCCCTAACCCCATCTTCACTTGACATCTCCCTGGAACATCTAACAGACACCTCAAACTAACCACAGCCAAAACCCCTGAGTTTGCTATGGATGCCCACTGCTCCCCTAGTGGTCCCCGTCTCAGGAAATGACCCACCAATATTATTCCTCACATCTAAAATCCAGGCATTATCATTGTTTTTTCTCTTCCTTTCACCACATATATGGCATTCACCAACTAGTCCTGTTCTATCCACCTCCACAACATACTCCAAATCCATTACTTCCTTCTAGTAAGTAATGGATTTGGAGTATGTTGTGGAGGTAGACTCTGTTATTACCATTGCAGTCCAAGCCACCATTACACTTCACCTGAACAACAGTAAGAGCCTCTTACATGGACTCCTGCCCCTCCTCCATTCCACTGTTTACTCAGCAAGATGAACTTTTTCAAAAAGGCAAATGATACCATATCACCCTTCTGCTTAAAATCCTCCCTAGCCGCTATTATACTTACAGTTAAACGTTTTACTCGGGCTAACATAGCCATGCACATCTGGCTTCTTCCCAGCGGTTTTTCTCTTAATGCCCTCTCCATTGCTCACTCACCTTCTCATTCGTTCTCTCTGCCAGAAATGTTTTGTCCCTTAGTTTCTCCACATCTGGTACTTTCTTTTTTTCAGTCACAATCTAAATAGCATGTCTTCCTCACCATCCATTCTAAGAATGCTGTAGTCACTTCTTGTCACATAACCCTAAACTTATTTATCTTCAAACATTAAGACTTCTGCTAATCCCATGGTTTTCCTGTGTGTTTATTGGTTTTCTGTCTGTCTCTCCCTGGAAGCCTCATCTGACATCTCCTACCACCTAGAACAGTGCCAAACATACCTCAGTACATTCTTTGAAATAGAACACTAGTCTTAGGTCCTCAGTACATTCTTTGAAATATTACACTAATAATCTTGGTGTTCGTAATTCCCTCCAGGCCTATCTCAAAAGTTATGGTACATGGTTTACTTTGAAAAAAGAGTGGACAAAACTGATACGACACCTTTCTTCACACAGCTTTTCTTCTGAGGCTTTCACTGATGCCAACACCACCAATAAACATAAGAACTGTCATGACTACACCATCTAAGAAAGTCTATGGCAAACAAACATCTGTGGCAAATGTCCCACTACTGCAGAAGTGTAGACTCCATGAAGCTTCTCTCAATCAAAATCGCAGGTCCATTCCAGCTGAGTGCCTCGTGCCATCCTGACCGTCACTCACACCTGCCTTACTAAAAAGGCCTTCAAGAGAGTACCAAGAGGAGAAACCAAATATACAAAAACAGCATACCAATGATTCCACACATAAGTACCCCCAAAATAGGAAGAAATGGGAGCAATAAAAAGAGGAGGAGAAAGAGGAGAAGGAAGGAGAGGAGGAGGAGGAGAAACAGGGAGGGGAGGAGGAGGAAGGGGAGGGGGAGGAATCTGCAACAGATAAGAATATCCTTAGCACTAACACAGTTTCTATTATTTTCACTGTTGAAACAGACTGAAGACAAGTAAAAGGATAGCATACTTTTTCATGAAATCATCCACAGGCCTTTAAGATTGTCAAAGCCTCATGCTAGCCAGAGAAGTTGGCCAGGTATCTAAAATGGGAGATCAAGTCTGGCCCAATCCTGGCTGGATCTTAGATTCTTGAAGGTCAAATAACATTCAGCACAAACTGACTGCCTGGCTAGAGTAGACCTGAGCTACTCAGAACAAATGTCAGGGGGAAAAAAAGTTGATAATGAGAAAAGAATGACACAAATTTCTCAATAATGTCTGAGGTCATTTCTTACTAGCAGATTCCATAATGGAAGCAAACCCCAAGTATAATAGATTGATCACCAATCAAAAGAAAATACATACAATCTAAATTTTAAAAGATAGGCATGGAAGCACTAGTGGAAAAGCAGGCCCTGGTCCTTTCTAAATAAACATATTTATAAAGAGGGCCAGCTCCATTTCATGATGTTAATTGAACATTTTTCAGACTCAAAATTTGTAACTACAAACACAGAAATAGAATGACAATAAGGAGAAAAAAGTCTGTTACACTTACTGATTCCAAATGTTTTTCAAACTTTCAAAGTAATGAAACCAAAACCAAAACCCAATACATCTCTTGACAAGATTTTTCATAAATTATATATGTTAAAGGAAATGATTCACCCATTATGTTCATATGTAAATGAAGCATTATTGGAGATTTAAAACAGGCAAACAATAGCTTTAAAGTTTGGAGGCCAGGCACAGTGGCCCATGCCTATGATTCTAACACGTCAAAAGGCCAAGGCATGAGTATTGCTTGAGCCCACAAGTTCAAGACCAGCCAAAGCAACACAGTGAGACCCACATCTCTATAAAAAAAATAGCCAAACATGGTGGAGCACATCTGTAATCCTAGCTACTCAGGAGGCTTAGGTGGGACGATTGCTTGAGCACAGGAGGTCAAGGCTACAATGAGCTGTGTTGTGTTCCTGCCACTGCACTCCAGCCTGAGTGCCAAAGTGAGACCCAGTCTCAAACAACAACAACAAAAGTTTGGGTATTCCTTTTTCTTTATTTAGGAAGTCACATTTATGGAAACAAAAACTGATTACAAAAATAAAAGCTTGTGCTTTACTAGAAACTATTGACCAGTTCTAAACTTCACAAAAATGTGTTATCTATAGCAATAGTCATGTTATAAGATGTATACATTTATAATTTCTTTATTATTATTATTAACACAATATAACAATATGCTATAATAAGTATATTAGGGTATGTATACTAGTCAAAGGACATATTTAGGGTATTGCTTTCATAAAACTGATATTTTCCTGTCTTATAACCAAAATTGTTTCAATTATCTCTACAAAGTACAAGCCAGAACTCAAGTGACTTATGTTTCAAATTGCTTCTAGATATAATTGTGTGCTTGAAATGCTATTGTCTGGTTGGGAACAGTTAAGTTAGAACATGAATCTATCAGCAAGGTAGATTCATCAACAACCAGTCTCCATCTTTCAACTTAAGTTTCTTAGTAAATCAAATTCAGTACGTGTCTGGATCACTACAGTTACAATACATAGGCAGACTTGAGCTGATTTCATACATCAGAGGTTCTGCAGTATGGTGGGTCTTAACCACCCAGTCCTACAAATTGGACAGGTTCCCTGGCTTTTGGTACCTGCCCACCACCTCCTTCAAAGCATCTCTCCTACAACCTAAAACCAGTATCTTAGTTCTATTTACTAGTATCAAACTGCCAAATGTCATTGTACCCAGTTTTTAGTTGATGATCTCTGAAGGGATGTACTATTGTCTATCTCAAATAACACTAAACATGAAGGATATTCTTTTTTTTAATTGCACTCTAGGTTCTGGAGTACATGTGCAGATTAAGCAGCATTGTTGCATAGGTACATACATGGCAATGTGGTTTGCTGCTTCCATCCCCCCATCACCTACATCTGGTATTTCTCCCCATGTTATCCCTCCCCACCCTCCCCACCACCCCTGATGTCCCTCCCAAACGCCAGTGTGTGATGCCCCCCTCCCTGTGTCCATGTGTTCTCCTTGTTCATCACCCACCTGTGAGTGAGAACATGCAGTGTTTGATTTTCTGTTCTTGTGTCACTTTGCTGAGAATGATGGGTTTCCAGATTCATCCATGTCCCTATGAAGGACACAAACTCATCGTTTTTTATGGCTGTGTAGTATTCCATGGTGTATATGTGCCACATTGTCCTTGTCCAGTCTGTCAATGGGCATTTGGGTTGGTTCCAGGTCTTTGCTATTGTAAACAGTGACACAATGAACATACATGTGCATGTGTCTTTATAACAGAATGATTTATAGTCCTTTGGATATATACCCAGTAATGGGATTGCTGGGTCAAATGGAATTTCTATTTCCAGATCCTTGAGGAAGCACCACACTGTCTTCCACAATGGTTGAACTAATTTACACTCCCACCAACAGTGTAAAAGTGTTCCTATTTCTCCACATTCTCTTCAGCATCTGTTGTCTCCAGATTTTTTCATGATCATCATTCTAACTGGCGTGAGACGGTATCTCAATGTCGTTTTGATTTGCATTTCTCTAATAATCAGTGATGATGAGTATTTTTTCATATTTTTGTTGGCCTCATAGATGTCTTCTTTTGAAAAGTCTCTATTCATATACTTCACCCACTTTTTGAGGGGTTTGTTTGTTTTTTTCTTGTCAATCTGTTTAAGTTCTTTGTAGATTCTGGATATCAGCCCTTTGTCAGGTGGGTAGATTGCAAACATTTTTTCCCATTCTGTTGGTTGCTGGTTCACTCTAATGACTGTTTCTTTTGCTGTGCAGAAGCTCTGCAGTTTAATTAGGTCCCATTTGTCTATTTTGGCTTTTGTTGCCAATGCTTTTGGTGTTTTAGTCATGAAGTCCTTGACTATGCCCATGTCCTGAATGGTTTTGCCTAGGTTTTCTTCTAGGGTTTTTATGGTGTTAGGTCTTATGTTTAAGTCTTTAATCCATCTGGAGTTAATTTTAGTGTAAGGTGTCAGGAAGGGGTCCAGTTTCTGCTTTCTGCACACTGCTAGCCAATTTTCTTTAAAAAATGCAGCAGTAGGGATAGGGGTATGAAAAGTACCCCTGGATCTACTGCTACATATTTTATCTCTGCTCAGAGATTTGCTATTACATTTGCACCTCAAAAGGGCTGGAAAATCCTGCTATAATAGAAACCTGATTGCTTAAACAAATGTATTCCCAAACATATGTGGCCACAGACCTTTGCTTTATTATACATTTTTTACATTTATTAACATTCTAAAAAACAGACAGAAATGCTGACTTATCAAGCCTCTGAGTAGCATCTCCATTTGTTAGGGGTTCCTGACTCATCTTTCATAATGTTTCACACACTATGGCATGTGGTAGTAGAAATAGCTGTAGTCAGCAAACCAATCCTAACACATCTCAAATCATTCATTCCCAGTAGTGACAAAGTCTCCTTGCTATTGAAAATAACAGCTAATATTTATTAAGAGTTTACTGTGTAACACTCAGTATTCCAAGCATTTTACATATATTAAGACATGCAAAGTACCCAATCCAGCAAGTCAGCACTATGTGTTATCCCTGTTGGACAGAAGAGGAAACTGACTACAAAAAGCTTACGTCACTTGCCACAGGTAACATGGCTAGAATGCAGTAGAGCTGAGATTCAAGTCCAAGCAATCATCTCTAATAAACATTTAAAATTAGATAAATTTCTTTGGTTAGATAATAACCATTTGGAGAACAAGCAAGTAACACAAATAATAAGTGCTATGGTACCAGTATATAGAGGCCATCCTCAGGATGGGTACTGGTTGATTTATTTTCTCTTTATTTATTAAAGTAACTTATAATAAAGATAAGAGAGTAGATCTAAACAGAGAAAACTCACTGAAATTAAGTCATAATAAGTTTCAGTAAAGTGCCAATTGAACATCAGGAGTTAAAAGCTGGAGAGGCTCTTATCTGCATCATACTATATTATATTATTATATGTAAAAATATATATATATAGGGAGAAAGTGCATATGCACAAACTTTTTGTCCAACAGCAAAGAAAGGAAATAACTGGATAGATTTTGACTTTACAATTTGCTTGAAAGTAGGAATGCTTGTACAAACACACATATACACACACACACTTCTGAACCTGTATAATAAAGTTGAGCAAAAACAATATTTTATGCTTATTCAAAAAGATTAGAAAGCAATTTGAATAAAAATACTAATACATTAAATTCTAAATTTTGAACTCATAAAGACTATTCATTATATTTCGTACTTTTTTATTGTTTTGATTTATTATAATACCTTATTGCATATTGTTGTGAAATATTAGGCTTTATTATAATAATGACCTTTGACTTAAGTATGTTTAGTTTTACAGATAAATAAGTTATAAAATGATCTCTTGTTGAAAGGACTAGAATAAATTAACAAAATCCAAGGATATAAAAAGTTATAATTAGAAAATATAATAATTCATGTAAATAAAATAAAGGTGCTTGTTTGGGTTTGAACCACCTTACCCCACGTTTAAATTGCTGAAAAGTGGTTTGTAGTCGTTAAGAACACAAGCTTTGGAATCTCAATAGAAATCCCAACAAGTTCGGTTTTCTCATATATAAAATTGGAATCAGTTCATTGCAATGATATCATCTTAATACAAAAATTACCTTAGTAAAATACAATAGGTTGAAGAAGACCAGGAGAAAGATATGAACAGCACTAGGAGGATCAAAGAGAGAAACAGTAAACAATGCCCAGCCTGGAAGTGAATGAGCAGTGGAGAAAAAGGGTTTGAAGCCTATGAAGCCAGTATCTGGGCTGTGGACAAATCTTCCAATCTTTACTTTAAAATTGTAAGTGAGGGAACTGGTTCTCATCAACACTTAGTCAAAATGGAAATTCACCCTTGTCAGAAATACGTTTGATAATTCAACATTATAAGGAACAAATAATAAATCTTAACACTGTATTTAATTTTTATGAGAAATGTATGAGACTGACTACATCAAAATTCCTGTTTGTAAGGCACAAACCAATAGCAGCACTACAAACACATGATGATGACTACATGCACAGGTTTTATGTCTCCCAGTTATCAATAATAAAAATCAAATTCTCAGCAATGGTAGAAGAAAAACTGGGTTAACTTTCTATTCTCTCTACAAAAATGATATTGCAAAATCATTGATAAGCAAAGAAGCAATTAAAGTATAAGAGCCAACAAATATATAAAAAACTTAGAAATATGTCTGATAAAATGTAGCACATATACACCTTGGAATATAACAAAAAAGGATGAGTTCATGTCCTTTGCAGGGACATGGATGAAGCTGGAAACCATCATTCTCAACAAACTAATAGGAACAGAAAACCAAACACTGCATATTCTCACTCATAAGTGGGAGTTGAACAATGAGAACACATGTACACAGAAAGGGGAACATCACACCTTGGGGCCTGCCAGGGTCTGGGGGGCAAGGAGAGGTATAGCATTAGGAGAAATACCTAAGGTAAATGACAGGTTGATGGGCACAGCGAACCTCCATGGCACGTGTACACCTATGAAACAAACCTGCACGTTGTGCACATGTATCCCAGAACTTAAAGTCTAACAGAAAAAATAATAATAAAAAAGAAATATGTTGGACAGTCACTTAAAAAGATTACTTTTCTTCTGGATTGTGTGATGTTAGTGATATCTGTCAGCTTTAACAAATTTGTAATTTTTACAATTTTTATATATATATATAAAATTCTATGCACTTTTCTAAAATGTAATCTACAAAATTATATAAGTTCCCGGCTCCATAAAACCTGACTTCACCCATGTTGATAGTATAACCTTCACTAGCAACATCTGTGAATGAGTTGTTTAAGTATCTGCTATATCATACAAAGGAGAAATACATTTTAAATGATTTCTAAAAGTACTTACTTCTGCCAAAAATGCTGCACAACTCACATAGGCACCCACTAATTCCTACCAGAGTTCATTTCCTCATGATCCCTACCTTTCTCCTCAGCCGCCATTTGAGGAGAAACTGGAAGGAAACCTCGGATACCATGCTGCTCAGAATGGTGGGCTCCTCTTGTATTGTGGGTGCATTATTTACATTTGTGTGTTTGCATCTCCATTTGTTCTGCTTTTAAACAGAGCACTCCCTATAGAGCGCTCCAAGCCAACACGGGAAGGAACTACAACAGGATTAAAAGACAAAAGAACGTCTTTGAGAAACTTATTAAAGTGAACATATTCAAATGGTATTTATTGGAAGAACATAGTCTTGAGTTTGTGGAAATCATGGAAGGAAGTCACCCAAAATTTAAGTAGAGATCTTTGAGTTGTAGGGATGTGAGCATTTTTTTCTTCTTCTATGTTTAAAATACCTTTTAGTATTTCTAAATACTACATGAAATAAAGATGTGCTACATTTATGATAGAAAGTAAAGTTAGAAAACAAAGTGAACTTTGTTTAGTAACCTGAAATGTTCTACATTATAAGAGAATTTTATCAGGTTCAGGTTGCTCATTATCCACTGGCATAACCTACAAGAAACTGGCAGGACATAACATAAATTAAAGATAAGCCATTATACATTTATGAGTTAAAAACCATTAAACACATAAAGGACAGTAATAGTACTTCTATTGACTTGCAGTATACAGGAATAAAATCTTAAGAGACTTGAAATATTCAGTGGTCTGTGGTCTAGTATTAGGCAGAAAGAAATGTGAACTACCCTAAATTAGATATTACATGCTTCTTTGAACTAGTTCAAATTTTTTTATTATACTTTAAGTTCTGGGGTACATGTGCAGAATGTGAAGGTTTGTTACATACACGTGCCATGGTGGTTTGCTGCATCCATCCCCCATCATCTACATTAGGTATTTCTCCTAATGCTATCCCTCCCTATCCCCCCATCCCCTGCTATCCTTCCCCTAGTTCCCCCACCCCCCAACAGGCCCTAGTATGTGATGTTCCCTTCCCTGTGTCTATGTGTTCTCATTGTTCAACACCCACTTATGAGTGAGAACATGCAGTGTTTGGTTTTCTCCTGTTCTTGTATCAGTTTGCTGAGAATGATGGTTAAGTTTTTAGATGTTTTACTTTAAATAGAAGTGGCTGTTTTATTTTAAATGTAATGCAGTCATTCCTAGATAAGTCACTAAAACTGAGAGACAACAAAAGATGTTTCTGTTATCAAGAAACAAACATTTATTGAGGACTTGCAGTGTGTTAAAAACTTTGCCTGCTCTAACCGTAGCTTGTAGGTCCATCGTTATTCCATTTTATCCTGAATTGTAAAAGTGAAACAGCTAACCAGTGGCAGGTCTAAGACAGATTCCAAAGCATGGGCTGTTTACTACATGATACTGCATTCTTAGAATTATGAAATACTGGTTCAAAACAAAACTACCAAGTTTTATCCCTAAAATGTGTAGAATATTGTATACCCTTCTTTCATATGTTCTTGTTTTGTTGTTGTTGTTGTTTATGGAGTAAACTCATTATCTCTGTTAGACAATTATAAGAAAGGCAGGTTGCTGTGACTAATCTTTGAGGGAAAGGAGGCAAAGTGAAAAAAGTATGAGAGATCAGAAGACAGAGAGGACTTGGCACTGATTTACTGCTTCCTTTTCTTCAGCAGGAGCTAGTCTATTCCAGAGTGACATGGTAGCAGGGTTTTAACTGAGTGTGTCTACAGCTGGTAATATTTGGAGGTGGAGGTGATGGCCCAGGTGATAATGAAGAGAAACAAAACGGATGAATTCATGTTTTACTGTTAAGAAGGAAGATGAAACTCTAGGACCGTGCTTTAGATTATTACAGCATAGTACATGCATGACTGAACTAACAGGTTTCAAACAGTAAGTTCACACCAGCTAATCATCCCAGAGGCCTAAATTCTCCAAATTTTACGCAACTAGAGAATATGGCCATTTACGCAACTAGAGAATAGGCGACGATGATGTTAATTAAAATAAAAACAAGCAAAAACCATATGTCCATGTCATCCTTGCCTAAAAATAGCAAGCAAAAAATGCTTAGAGTTAGACACAGGAAACTGACAGAAGAATAGAAACAAATTATGCTACAAATAGGTATCTAAAAGGTCTGATATTCAAATTAGTGGTTAAATAAATGCAGATGACAAGGTGTTAAGAACAAGGATGTTTTAAAACTTTCTTTGGCTGCATAATATTCCATGGTGTATATGTGCCACATTTTTCCTGTCCAGTCTATCATCGATGGGCATTTGGGTTGGTTCCAGGTCTTTGCTATTGTAAACTGTGTTATGCAGCCATCAAAAACGATGAGTTCGCGTCCTTTGTAGGGACATGGATGAACCTGAAAACCATCATTCTCAGCAAACTGACACAAGAACACAAAATCAAACACCACATGTTCTCACTCATAGGTGGGTGTTGAACAATGAGAACACATGGACACAGGGAGGGGAGCACTATACACTGGGGTCTGTTGGGGGGGAGTGGGGGGGACAGAGCAGGGGTGGGGAGTTGGGGAGGGATAGCATGGGGAGAAATGCCAGATATAGCTGAAGGGGAGGAAGGCAGCAAATCACACTGCCACGTGTGCACCTATGCAACAACCTTGCATGATTTTCACATGTATCCCAAAACCTAAAATGCAATAAAAAAAAAAAAGCAAACTTTCTTTGGGTCCAGTTTTCTTTTTAGATACTTGAATGAATGGTGAAATGAATAATTCAATGAAAAACTGAATGAATGATGAAAATGATAAACTCAAAAAAACACAATGACATAATTTTTCACACACCACTCCCAACCTGTCTGTGATTCCCTGAAGCCCTCTCTATGGTCCTCAGGCTAAAAACTTCTAAAGTAAATAATAATCGTGGTTATAAACAAGCATTTGTTGAATATCTCCAGATATCAGAAAGAGTTTCTACTGTAAGTGCCACACCACTTTCAGTAAGAACAAGGCTGAATGTAATCAGGACCTAGAAAGAACACTTAAATATTCTTCTATTCACTGGTAACCACAAATGATCTTTTATCAAGCTCAGTTTATTTATTCCCCATAGGGCAGCAACTGACAAAAACTGGCAAAACACAGGAAATACTAATGAAAAATGCTAATGAAAAAAACAATATTTTATACAAAAAGTATAAAGTCCTTTTGACTTCTGAAAAACATTTTACACACTGTAAACCATTAATTATAAAAACTACTATTAGATAAAGGTATCAGAAATGTTTGGGACCTGAATCAACTTTATTTTGATTAAGTTCTGTGTTAAGTGAAAGATTAGGACTCTGTTTATGAAAGAAGCCCAAAGTTAGGGAGCACACTGAAACCAGGGAGTGAAGCTTAGAGCCAATCAGTTATAACTGCTTGTGGAAGATGGCTTTCCCAGTATAGATCAATACCTGGTTATCAAGAACACTTTGGATAAGAATTAAAAATTTATTTGCTTAATATTTTAATTCTGAAATGGCCATACAAATCCACACAATTAGAAAGAGTCTTCTGAAAAGAAAACCTTAGCAATAAATGCAAATTATCAAAGCTTTTCAACTGATTGAATTGGGCTCACCCAGATATTTCAGGATACTCTCTTAATACGCATCTCATCTGCAAAATACCTTCACAGCAGCACCTAGCTTAAATAACTAGGACTGTCACCGAACCAAGTTCACACACACACACCCATACACACATACACACCCATCTGTCAGTGGCAGTATGTGCTATACAGCTCCAGAAATGCTAATATACTCAGATAATAAATATAAGTAAAAGTAGAGATCTTGAAATTGACAAACCTACCCCTTCTAAAACAGAGGGCATGGCAGTAAACAGAGTTTTAAATGTACTCTTATGAACCGATGGTAAAATTTCTGAACTGATACTTCTAACACCTTTATTAAAACAAATCTAATCTCTCTACTCAGTCCTTCCATTCAACGATTCAATGAAATGTTTTCATATTCTGTGATCTTTGGCTAACTTAATTATTTGATTTACTTGGTGTAAGTGATGTTTGCTATGTCCACTCCAGTTTTCACTCATAGTTTGATTATTAGTACTAATACGCATTTAACAAGACTGATGGACTTTCCTGTTGTGCTTTAACTAGCAGCACAATGAATGACATTATCTGAGAAACAATCATTATTTCCTTTCTCTACTTCATCCTTTATTGCTCCTTTCATTGCTAGTTCAGTCATTCAACACATATTTATCAAGCATTTACTATACCCTGGTTACTCTTCTGAGCATTAAGGATTAAGCAGTGAATAAGAAAAAAATCCCTGGCTTCATAGAACTCACATTGCAGTTGAAGAGTTATAACCTTAAAAACAGAAATATATTTCAGGTCATAATAACTACCATAAAAAAAATAAAGCAAATGAGCAGTTAAAGAGTGACTGGGTGAGGGCTTGCTGTGTTGCTTCTTCTGAAGAGGTGACATTTTAGAGAAGCCTGAATAGAGTAAGGGATTAATAAAGCCAACAACCTCACGAGACTATCAACATCTATAGCAACATAAGGAATATTATAAATCTCCTGAAAAATGTAAACCAGAAAGATCAGATAATTTATACTTGCTTCCTTTATGTGCTGTTATTTCTAAAACAATGCACTTATGAAGACTCATAGGCTAAAGGTACTTCAGTCGCAAGCACATCAAACACACATGAGTGCATTTTACACCAGTGTGCAGTCACACACTGCAAAATGACATTTCAGTCAACAATGGACTGTATATATGATGAGGGTCCCATAGGATTATAAAGGAGCTGAAAATTTCCTATCACTTTGTGACGTCTTAATGATCCTGATCCCATGTACACCGAGGCTAATGGGTATATTTGTGTTTTAGTTTTTAGTGAAATAGTTTAAATATTTTTTAAGTTGTAAAAATAGAAAATATAGAATATAAAAAGAAAATATTTTTGTAGAGTTATACAATGTGTTTGGGTTATTATAAGAGTTAAAAAGTAAAAAAAAAAAAATCGTAAAAGTTTATGAAGTAAAAAAGTGACAGTAAGTTAACATTATTACTGAAGAAAGAAAACTTTATAAATAAATGTAGTGCAGCCTAAGTGTATGGTGTTCATAAAGTCTACAGGAGTGTACAGTAATGTTTTAGGCCTTCACAGTAACACACCACTCACTTACTTGGAATCACCCAGAGCAACTTCCCGTCCTGCAAGCTCCATTCACAATAGCCCTATACAGGTGTACCATTTTTTATCTTTGATACAGTATTTTTACAGTATCTTTTCTATGTTTAGATATACAAATTTTACCATTGTGTTATAATTGCCTATAGTATATAGTGCAGTAACATATTGTACAGGTTTGTGGCCTAGGATCAATAGACTACAATTCACAGCCTAGGTGTGTATTATGCTATGCCATCTAGGTTTGCATAAGTACACTCTACGATGTTCACATGATGTGAAATCACCTAACAGCGCTAATATATCCTCAACATTAAGTGAGGTATGACTGTAATTGGTATGCATCTCAGAAATGACCAAACTCTCAAAAAGCCAAACCACTTCCTATTTTTGTCAGGTTATTTATGCCTTGGCATTCATGCCAAGCAGAAGCATACATTGTAATCACTCGAAAAATGATTCTATCTAGACCAAAGAAAGTAAGACAAAAGCCACAATGAATAGCAAGGTTAATTATTCTAATAAAGCATCTTTCTACAGCTCCTCCAATTTCTAACCACATTAAAAGAATACCCATTCTCCATCCCTCCCCCAACCACTGCCACTGCCCAAAAATAACAGTGAGATTTTGGTGATTTTTTTTTTTTTTTTACTATTTTTCAGTGTTTTGAAATCTTTTTTGGATACTAAAACCAGGCAAAAAAGAAAAATGAAACATTTGGTAAGATATTTATAAATAAAGATTTCCTCTTCCACATCTCCACATCTATTTCTTTTTTATTTTTTAATTTGTCCAGTTACAGGTGGCTAGCAGCAAAGAGCTCTACCCTGCCATTAACCAAAAAGAAGCCTCACTGAAAAGGATCAAGAGCTCTGTGTTTCATCAATTTAACATCCTAGCATTAGCACCAGCCAAGTAGACACAGCCAGCCTGCCAAGACAAACAAATCGGTCTTGGCTAAAGGGGGGCCCATTTCTGGAGACAGCCCTCCAGTCTAAACTTCTTAAGGAGTCCATATAAACGTGCTTTTATTGAAAGGTGCTGCTCCATCTAAAAAGCACAGATTCAGTTCAAACACTACCACCTTTCACTGGTTATGTTGGCTTAAGGTGTGTGCAGCTCAATGACCATGCAAAACCTGCGTCACAGCTACCTGCTGCTCACTTTTTAAATCCCCAAACCAAAACTTCTGGAGCCACACTGAACACTGGCTGTTTTATCAGAAAGAAAATAAGAGTGAAGGATGCTAGGCCACAGAACCTTTTCCTGCCTCCACCCCAACCTCATCCAAATAGAGAGTTGCACTAGGTGAATAAACAGTTATAGGTCTCCTCCGTTTCTTTGCCTAGTGGACAGAATTTAAACTTAGTGTGGGAATGTCACTCCTTCATTACTTTTCTGGAGTTTGTCAGTAATCGAACATTTAATTCTTAAAGACCGAGCTTCTTGGAGATGGGGCATGGGTGGGACTAAATGTTGAAATCTATAAAAACTGAAAAGATTTTACAGAAAATTCTAAATTTTTAACTGTAAATATTTTTAAAATATCTACTAGCAAACATTTATTGAACATTTACTCTGTGCTGAATTCTGGGAGACGTGTGGCGCTATGAAAGAGAATATGGCACTCACCATCCTGGAGAAACTGGAAATCTAATTCAGTCAAATACTAATGGCAACAACTAAGAATAAAAATTACATCAAAAAATTTGCAAGATTTGGATAAGAATGTGTAAGATGAGTCTCTACAAAGTCATGGACCAGAATTCCATGCGCTAGTTTGGAAAAGTAGTCTCACAACTTAGTATTCAAACTGCATAACCTTCATCTTAGAAGTTTCAGGCATTTAATTGTGTGTCACCAAAAGAGTACTCAAGCATTCACAATCACAAGGAGCCATACTCACAGGAGTGGCAGAAGTCTTTCATTCATTCATTCATCCTCTGAGCATTGGGCTTCTAAAATGTGCCAAGCACTCCATCTAGGTGCTGGAAATGTGATGGTAGCAAAACAGAAATCTAAGCCCTTGCCTTTATGAAGTTGATAATCCAGTTCAGGAGAGAGAATATTAATAAGTAAATAAATAAACACCACTGTTTAGTTAGTTGCAACTATGATGCTAAAAATTAGCCTGGGTCCTGGGAAAATCTGAGATGGAGGGGTAGGTATTAGAGGAACCGTTTTAAGGAAGGGTAGTCCAGATTGACTTTTCCGAAGAAGGAAAGCTTGAGCAAAAATCTGAAGGATCAAAAGGAGCCAACCGTGTAGAAGGAGCAGCTGGCAAAGGAAGTAACAAGAGGAAGAAATGAGCTTAGCAAGTTCCAGGAAGAACAAAAAGGCCAATGTGGCTGGAACACAGTCAACCAGGATAAAATGGCAAGGCCAGAGGTCAGTCTTCACCAAGGTTTGGATCGTATAAGGCCTTGCAGATGATTGTACAAAGTTTGGCTTTTATTATGACAGTGATAGCAGGTAACCAGGGTAGGAGGGTTAAAAGTAGGAGTGACATGATCTGATTTACTTGTTTTAATGTCCACTCTGACTGTACTCATTCATTCCAACATTTGCTCAGCATTAACTATGTCCTACACACTGGGGATCCAGGAGTGAACTCAAAAGGGCAAAATCTCTACCTTCATGAAGTTTGGGTGCAGGACAGAGGTTTTATGGGCAAATAATACAAAGCACACACATAAGCTTAATGTTTCAATTTGATATGGTTTGACTGTGTCCCCACCCAAATCTTACCTTGAATTTTAATAATCCCCAAGTGTCAAGGATGGGGCCAGGTGGAGATAACTGAATTATGGGGGCACGTTTCCCCCTTACTGTTCTCATGGTAGTGAATAAGTCTCATGAGATCTAATGGTTTTATACATGGGAGTTCTTCTGCACAAGCTCTCTTGCCTGCCACCATGTAAGATGTGACTTTGCTCCTCATTCACCTTCTGCCATGATTGTGAGGCTTGCCCAGACATGTGGAACTGTGAGTCAATTAAACCTCTTTCCTTTATAAATTACCCAGTCTCGGGCATATCTTTATTAGCAGCATGAGAACTAATACACAACTGACAATTTTCTATCAATAAAGAGAATGAAAAGGTAGAATGTTATAATACAAGATGCTTTATCAGAAAGATTGGCTGGGTCCTTCTGACACAGTGATGGAGACCTGAGGAGAAAGCATCTCAGGCAGGCGAGCAGTCAGTGCAAAGTTTCAGATAGAAAGCACTGTTCAGCTCATGGCTGGCACTGTGGTCCACAGGAGGATGTAGGCGAGGTTAGAGGGATAGCCTGCGTGAGAGTCATGTGCATCCTTCCAAGGGATGAGGAATGAGTTTGGATTGTCCATGTTAATAAGTTTGGATTGTATTCTTGAATAGCAAAGAAGACCATTGGTTAGTTCTGAGCAGAGAAGTGACAATCTACTGTTCAGAGAAAAGACACTAGGGTAAGAAGACTAGATGTGGAAAACACTATTAGAGTACAAGAGATGTGAGTAGCTTGGACTGGAGGCAATGGTCGGATTCTATACATATTCTGAAGGCAAAAAAAAAAAACAGAATTTGCTAATGAAAAGAATGTGGGGGTGGGAAAGAATGAGAGCCTTCAAGTAAGATTCTAATGGTTTTGTCTTGATATAATGCTATTTCTAGTTTCCCTCCCTCTCTCTGGCTGCATCTTCTCCATATCTCTGGTAGGCTCCATTTAATCTAATGTTGTTTGCCCAAGTTCTCCAAGTTCTACCCCTGACCATCTTCTCTTCTTTGTTCTCTTTTGATCGTTTTTTCCATTTATACCCATTGCTTCAACTATACTATATGAGATGATACCCACAGTAATAGAATGGAAAAGGCTGTAATTTAGGGTCTGATAGAACTAGGCTCAATGCCAAGTTCTATCACTTTCAGCTATGTGGTCTTAGGTAAGATAATGACCTCTCTAAATCTGCCTCCTCATTGGTCAATCAGAGATGATAATACCTCAAGGGGATACTGAGGTAATTAAATATGTCACATTTAAAACTTCACTATATCCCTGGCACATTGTAAGTCCTCAAACGTTATTTCAAAATCATATTTTATTTTGTTTTAATCTCCATCTCTAGATTTAAAAACCACATAAACATAGCTTTCCCCTCTCCTCTATTTTCCATAGTCAGCCAAACTGAAGCCTAAGAGTCACCTTTGAGTCACCTTTGGCTCCTCTAGCTTCTTCCGGCTTCATTTCTAATTGCCAAGTCTACAGATTCAAAATTATATCTATCGATTTCATTCCTTCTGTTAATCCTACACTTAGGTTATCCCCAAAATCTGCTGACCACTATCTCAAGTCTTACTCTACAGCCTTGTCTCAGCCATACCTCTTCCCATAGTTTCTATTGCAATATCTTCCAACTTATCTGTTATCTCAGTGATCCTCCTAAAATGCAAGTCAAAACCTGTGAATAGCTCCTTAAAATCTAAATAAGATGCAAGCCTGTTAATATATATTCAAGAGACATGATGTTGACCCCATCTTATATCTCCAACTTCCTCTCCTACACTATTTCTTCTTTATTCCATATTCTTACAATATAAAGTCTACTGTCCTATTCCACCATGATTTGTCCCATGTCATTTCTTCTGCCTAAAATATGCTCCTTCCTCCCACCACCCCAAACTCTCTACCTGCTTATTCTTTAAGTCCAAGTCTTACCTCCTCTGAAGCATCTTCCCTGAATACATCCCAGACTAAGTTACCACCCCTTTTAGTGACACCAGAGTTGCAAGTTTGCACCACTTTATCACTGCCCTCATCATACTACATTGTAATCATTTGCTTACTTGTATAGTGCTCCCCCTAGAGGGCCATCCTTGAAGACAGAACTACTCATGACATCTTTGTATACTCAGTGCCTATCATCCTACAGCAATGCTGTAATCCAATTATATAAAGCAGTCAACTAATGTTCAAAGAGGTTAAGCTATATTATATCATACATGCTTGTATGTATCAGAGCAAAGAAGGTTATAAACTCTGGACCATCTTTCTCTAGCAGCCACACTTTCTAAAAATTAGAATCATATAAAAATGTATTATTTCACTAATTCTTCAGAGGTTTTCAATCTGAAAAAAAAATCTTTAAGTAGAGCTCAAGAACATTCTTCATTGTATATCTAAAAACAGTGAAATCAAAAACTATTTTAGATTCCTTCATTTAAAAATTCTAACTCAATAACAACAAAAAATATTACATGTAATATATAGTGTAAGAATCTAGTTGGCAAAACTTCACAATTGCCATGGATATGATGCCAACGGAATTTCAAACTTCTTCACAGTAATCATGATTCAAAGTTTACAGGAATCTTAAGAAAAATTAAGCAGGACAATATCCCAAATGTCTTTTCAAATACAAACACTCTAATGGCAAATATTATGCCAACATTATACAATTATTTCAAAGTTCACAGTTTTTTGTTCTTTTTTAAAAGATGTATTTCATAATTTTACTAAAAATTACCTACATGGTAATTATATAAAGAACTTGATATATCAGTTATATTAGAAGACTCCCCATACCTAGCCATATTTAAATGACAAGTCTAGAATAATAAATAACAAAAGCATTAACCAAATACAAAAAGTTATCTAACATTTGCCTTCAAAACTTAAGTAATTTCTTAGGTAAATCCATCAGTTATTTTGGACAATATTGCATCAAAAACATCACAACAAAGTTAAAGTAATAATATCAAAACTGAGATGTATTATTTAGAAAAAAGAAAGAAGAGAAAATTTAGAATAGAATTTAAGTTCTGACTTGGTTCACAGCTTATCTTGCCAATGCACATCACATGGTCCCTCTCTTCAACCACCAGTCACACATCTAAGTTTAACTAAATGTCATTTATTTTTCATATTTTGCAGAAAAAGCAATCTCTCGTTTCTAATTAAAAGATAGCACAGCATCTTTCTTACCAAGAATAATAATTAGATGGTTGTTCATAACTTTTCATATGCAAGTTCCTATAGTACATATATATGATTATAAATCATACATCGTATTAATTTAAACTCTACTCATCAATCATTATCGCCTTAACAAATTAGCACTCTTGTGCCCTCTAGTGGATGAATGAATACAAAATTGTGTTCATTTTCCCCAGAAAGGTAAAAACTGAACCTGACTGTATACATATATATTAAGAAATATGTTTAGAAGATAGATATAGTAACAGCTAACCAGTTAACAATGTAACCCAAGAGGCTCATGAATACAGATATGAAGACACTATATTACAATAAAGTGGTAGTATTCTGTGGGTTGGCGTATGAATCCAAATGAATTTGAATTTGAATTCATACGCCAACCCAGAGAAGTGATGTTGTTTCAGGCTCACTGTTTAACATCAGAGGTGCCACTTCCTCCTCTCTAAAATGAGGTGGATAATAGTGACTTCATAGGTTGTTGTGAGAATTAAAGCGGTTAACACGTGAGTACAGTGCACAGTACCTGGCACTCATTAGACGACTAACAACATCAGTGTCCTTTCCCTTATTGCTAGCTAATCCCTCAACTCTTTATGGCCAGCATGCACAGCTCTTTCAGGCCTGTTCCTTCCAAGTACAGGTGACTCTTGAACAACACAGGTGTGAACTGTGTGCATCCATTTATACATGGATCTTCTGCCTTTGCCAACCCTGTGACAGCAAGACCAACCCCTCCTCCTCCACCTCCTCTTCCTTAGCCTATTCACTGTGAAGACAACAGGGATGAAAAACTTGATGATTATCCACTTCCACTTATTGAACAATAAATACATTTTACTTCCTCATGATTTTCTTAATAACATATTTTTCTCTAGCTTACTGTATTGTAAGAATACAGTATATAATACATACGGCATACGAAATACGTGTTAATTGACTCTATGTTATTAGTGAGGCTTCCAGGCAACAGTAAGATATTAGTGGTTAAACTTTGAGGGAGTCAAAAGTTACATACAGATATTTCACTGCATGGGGGTCGGTTGCCCAACCTTCGCATTGTTCAAGGGTCAATTGTATTGTCCCAATGAGCCATATTTTTTGAAATACAAGACTTCAGAGAAGACTTCAAGTTTGTGTACAAGATGAGAACAACTAGAATGCTCAATACTGTTTTAGTCCCGGTTGATACTGGCTCTCCTATAGGTTTCATTCTGAATCAGGATTCTAGCCCTTTCAGCAACTCCATTTACTTGGTCACAGGCAAAATGGCATAGCTGCATTGATATGATTCCTCTATATCTCAGGCAGATATTCTAATCACCACGTACCTCTCTGGAGTACAGTGAAGATTACCCAAGTTATTTTCAGAAATTCTTTTAAATTTCTACATACACACATTTCCTATATATATAATACATATACATCTCATATATAATATATATACACACTCATAATATATACATATATACACACATATAATACACACACATTTAAAAATTATATCCATCTTCCTGTATATGTATGACTTACAGCAGTAGTTCTCAAAGTTTAACCTGTGAATCCCTGGAGACACCTAAGCCCCATTCTCTTAAAGGGGCTCTTGCAAGGACAAAACTATTCTCACCCTAATATGAAGATGTTTTCATCTTTTTCACTGTATTGATATTTGCATTGGTGGCAAAAAGGCAATGATAAGTTAAACTGCTGGGCTTCCACATGAATCAAGGCAGTGGCACCCAACTGTACTAGGAGTCATCATATTCTTCACTGTCCTACATGCTTATGGTAATGATAGTAATTTTTAAAAGCCAGTTGCTATCAGTGATGTCTTGTTAAAGAAGTAACAATTATTTTTATTAAATCTTAAGCCTTAAGAATAAAATTTTTAATATTCTAGGTGACATAAATGGGAAGTGCACAACCTGTAGGACTTCTAGCACATACTAAACTACAAAAGACATCTCAAGAAAGATCCACTTGTGCAATTGCTTGAGGTGTGAGCTGAATTAGCCATTTTTTCATGGAACACCATTTTTACCTAAAATAATGACTAACAGATAAATCACAGTTATTAAAACTTGGATGTTTGGCAAATATCTTCTTGACAAATAAAGTGAGCCTGTCTCTTCAAGGAAAACAACTAACAGGATATGTTGCCAATGATAAAATATAAGCTTTCAAGCAAAAATTAGAAACTTGGAGTACTTCTTATCTGCTGCTGCGAGCTTGACAGACTCTCAACATTTAAAGACTTTTTCTAATTTAATCTGTGGTTATATGAACAAATGTCAATAATGTAATAACTCCTAACTCATGACACAATATTTTCCAAATGACCAACGCATAAAATTATAAAAAGTGCAACATGGATTTTAATATAACAGAGTACAAATATATTTGATATGCCTTTAGATTCCACATTACATCTAGCATTTACGGTCCTACCATTTGTTGAGTTTTGGTATAGAATCAAGAAATGTTCTCATTTTATAAAAAGCATTTTAAAATATGCCTTTCATTTCCAACTGCATATGTTTGTAAGACCAGATTTTCTTCATATACTTCAACCAAAACAACATAAAAATGCAAAAGCAGATATGAAAATGTAACCATCTTCTATTAAGTCAGACATGAAAGATGTTGGTGAAAATTAAAAACAATGCCATTTTCCTTGTGAATTTTTTTGTTTTTGAAAATATAGCTATTTTTAGACAAACTTATTCATGTTAACATACGTCAAGTTTATTAGAACTATTGTACAAAAATTAATAAATCAATTTTTAATTTGTTTCACTTTCATTATGGTAAATGTAGATAGATATAACCTATATGAACAAAATCTCTTCGAGGTCTTAAATAATTTTTCATACTATAAGGGTCCCAAAGTCAAAAAGTTTCAGACACTACCTGAAAGAAGCCAAGATTATCCACTGAAGAAAGCTATCAGTAGAGACCACTTCTTCCTCAGTTGGAAGCAGGAATGTCGGGAACTATATGGCGTAAAGCAGACACTTAGAATTCCTGAGATAAATACAGGGAAGATCTAGAAATGAGAACTGAGTTTAACATCTGGAAATCTTGGTCCAGGAAAAATGAAACAGGGCTTGACAATATAAATTACAAATAGAAGGAGCTATAACATTTTTATAAATATTCTGAAATTTACACATTCTCAATTCCACTACATCTCTTATTTTTGCTAAGACCAAAATTCCATGCCCCAAAGAAGAAAAGAAACCTATAAAAACCAAACTACATGCTGATCATTTTTCTTATGAAAATAAGATATTAACCTCTGTTACTTCAGAGTACATGCCAAATACAGAAATCCCTGGTGAAATTTCTTTTAACAACATGCAAAGCAATTCACTAGGTTTATACAGTATATTAAAGACACATAAACAATGTTTCAGAACATATAAATAACTCAATGTTCTGCTTCCATGAAAATAAGTTTGCTTTCTTATTTTTTTTTTACCAAAATAGGCTAATTAACCTACTAGCAAATGTTATGAATTGCTTTTAAGAGTCTAACAAGGTCATCTTGTCCCTTCCCCAACATATATTTAATAAGACATTAAAATTATATTCTGTTCAAGAGAAGTATTGCTTCTTTTACCTTGCAGTTCTACAGAATCCCCAATATATAATGGAAAAATCAGAGTTGTGCTAAGGAGCACTCTTATGGGAATAATTACTGAAAATGCCACACATAAGGTAGTCAACATCAAGGGTAAAATATATTATTTATTCATGGATAGCTTATGTTGACAACTGTAGAATGGCTTAAGCACTGTAAGAACTTTGGCTAATGATTTGTTTCATGTTAAGACACAAGTCAATCTGAGGTGCCTCAAATGTAACTATAATAGTTGATGATTATAAGTGAGAGCAAAATTCATCTAAAAGTTAGCAGAAAGTACAGCAAACAAAATCTTTAGTTTTGCAACAAAGGTAACTTGGAACTCCATTATGAAATTTCTAATAAGAATTAAAAATAAAAAATCAATATTAACAAAACTAATGATAATTTAATAATGTACAGCCTTGCTATTCACCATATGTACCTGAAGCAGCAGATCTGAGAGATCTTGTTAAAAATGCTGATTAGCATAACCAGTGTATCAGAAGTAGACATACTTCTACTCTACCCAGGGACTCTGGACCTTATATATACAACAAACATGAAAAGACTCTAAAGGTGGAGAGAAGAAGGCAGACTGGCTAAAGATCTCAAAATCCATAATGACATGTTGGGTTTTCTTTTTGCTTCTTTTATACCAGATTTGCAGTGGAAAAAAAAAAGCTGGCAACTCCGAAATGTAGAATAACAATAGCAACAACAACAAAGTCCTAACGAAAGCATGCTCTCTCTAGCCAATGGTCTAGGAAATGGCTAGCCTATGATTATAAAAACATTTAGACACTAACAGTTTTATGCAAGCCAAACACCATAGGAAAAAAAAAAACCATGGCCCTACTAAATCCACACCAGCACAGGCCAAGTGGGGAGCTTAGACCTCCATCTTCTCAAGATTGTGATGAGTCACCCCAACACCCTAGCTGACGGATGAGAAAAAGCCAAGTGGAGAGCTGGGACTTTCATCCTCACCAGCTAGTAACCACCTCTTCCCTAGTACACTGTGTACCCTCAGTGGGACCACATGAAAAACCAAAACTCCCAACCCCTTCCCATCAGTAATAAGGCATTCTTTCCTCTCCCTACTGGGGTGATTTCAAAGGAGTCAGAGTGGAGAGTTAGAACTTTCACCATTGCCTGGCAATAAGGTTATCTTTTATTGGAGGCCATCCTCAATATGATGTCAGTAAAGACCATGTGGGGAGCCAAAACTCCCACTCCCACCCAGCAGTAATGAGGCACTCCTGTCTTGAGGAGTAAATAAAAGCCAACTGGGGAACACAAACTTTTATCTCCACCTGGCAGTAACAAGGGAGCTCCTTCTCCACGTATCTGCTAAAATGATGTCAGAAAAAGCCAGTTAAAACAGAAGGTTTAAATAAAATCCAGATTCTCATAACATATGAAAAAGTCCAAATATCAATCAAAGTCACGTATCATACCAAGAACCTGGAATATCTCAAACTAAATGAAAAAAGAAAATTAATAGATGCCAATACTATAATGACAGATGTTAAAATCATCTGACACATATTTTAAAGCAACAATGATAAAAAATGTTTCAATAATCAATTACAAACATACTTGAAATAAATGAAAAGGGAGAAACAACAAAGAAATAGAAAATATAAGGAAAATTCAAATAAAGTATTACAACAGAAAAATATGGTAACCCAGACAGAAAGTTCATTTGGAAAGGCTCAACAGGAGAATGAATGGACAGAGAAAAGAATCAGTAAACTGGAAGGCAGAATAGATATTATCTAATCTGAGCAAAAGAAAGAAAATAGACTACATAAAAAAGTTAACAGAGCCTCAGAAACCTAGAGACAGTATATTTAAAAAGAATATATCTGACACTTGTATCAGGTAAAGTTTCCATACTTGATTCAAACTGGTAAAATGGCAACATCCATAGTTAAGTACATATAATACAATACCTAGAGTAACCACCAGAAAGTACACAAGGATATACTTCACAAACACTAATAATAAATCAAAAAAGAATTCTAAAATATTTGAGTAATCTTTAAAGGCAAGAAAACTAAAGGTTAAAAAATAGAGGAGGAGAAAAAAACAGAAAACAAAAATAAAGTACCAAACTTGAGCCCGAAGATATTAATAATTACATTAAATGTAAATGATCTAAATATAACATTAAAAGACAGAGACTAACAGATGAAATTTAAAAGCATAACAAAATTATATGCTGTCTACAAGAAACTATCTTCAACAAAATAGGCAAGTTGAAATTTAAAGAATGGAATATATATACAATGCACATATCAAAGAAAATCATGAGTGGCTATGCTAATGTTAGGTCATGTATACTTCAGAGCAAAAACATATACATACCAGAAACAGATATTACATAATTATTGTCAATACAGGAAGAAGACACAGCAATCTTAAATACATATGCACCAAATAACAGAGATACAAAATATGTGATACAAAAACTAATAAAATTGAAAGAAGAAACAAACAAATCCACAATTATAGTTGGAGTCTTTAACATGACTTTTGTAATAACTGAACAGCTAGACAAAAAAATGAGCAAAAATATAGATGAATTCAACAACACCATCAACCTACAATATCCAATCAATTTTTTTTTTTTTTTTTTTTCAGACGGAGTTTCGCTCTTGTTACCCAGGCTGGAGTGCAATGGCATGATCTCGGCTCACTGCAACCTCCGCCATCTGGGTTCAGGAAATTCTCCTGCCTCAGCCTCCTGAGTAGCTGGGATTACAGGCATGCGCCACCGTGCCCAGCTAATTTTTTGTATTTTTAGTAGAGACGGGGTTTCACCATGTTGACCAGGATGGTCTCGATCTGTTGACCTCGTGATCCACCCGCCTCGGCCTCCCAAAGTGCTGGGATTACAGGTGTGAGCCACCGCACCCGGCCCAATCAATATTTATAAAACATCCTACCCAAGAATAGGAAGCTATATACAGTTTCAAGAGCCCACAGAACATATACCAAGACAGAATATATTCTGATCTATGAAAAGAAAACAAATTTAAAATAGTTGAAATCAGACTAAGTATGTTCTCTGACTATAACAGAATCAATCTAAAAATAACAGGAATGTCCCCACTTAGAAAGTAAACAACATACATTTTAAAGAATCCATGAGTCAAAGAGGAAGTCTCAAAGGAAGTCAAAATACACACGAATGAATAAAAATACAACATATCAAAATTTGTGAGACACAGCTAAAGAAGCACAAAAAGAGTAAATTATAGCATGCAATAAAAACATTAGGAAAAAGCAGTCTTGAGTCAATAAGCTAAGCCCCTACCTAAAGACACTATGAAAACTAGAACAAAGTAAAGCCAAACTAAGTAGAAGGAAGTAAATAAGTTAATAAAGAGCTAAAATCAATAAATTGAAAAAGAGAAAACCAATAAAACAAAGAACTAGGTCTTTCAAAAGATCACTAAAACTGAAAAAATCTCTAGCAAGATTGACAAAGAAAAAGGTAAAAAGGTATGAGTTGTCAATATCAGAATGAAGTAGGAAGTTCATTCAAGATCCTAAAGATATCAAAAGAATAATGAGAGAATGCAATGAAAAACTCCATCAACATAAACTTAACAACTTAGACAAAATAAACTACTTCCCCCAAAAACATAAACTACCACAACTCATCCAATATGAAATAGGTAATTTGAACATCCTTTTAACGAATAAGGCAATTAAATGTGTAACTTAAAAAATCCCAAAAAAGGAATGCCCAGGCCCAGATGTGTTCACTGGATAATTCTAGCAAATGGTTAAAGAAGAATTAACATCGACTCCATACAATTTCTTCCAGAAAACAGAATAAAAAGAAAAACTTACCAATTAATTTATGAAGCTAAAATTACTCTAATCCCCAAACTAGACAAAGACAAAAGAAAGGGAAGGAGGAAAGGTGAAAAAAGGGAGATGCAAGAAAGAGAAAGAAAATTACACTCTATATTCATCATATATATTGATGCAAAAAATCATTAACAAAATATTGCAAACAAAATCCAACAATATAACAATAATACAATGATATAAAAAGAATCATACATGACCTAATGGGATTTATTTCAGGGAAGCAAGGCTAGTTCAATTTTTAAGAATCGATCAATGTAATCCACATTAACAGGATTTATTTAAAATCATATATCAAATGATGCAGAAAATACATATCAAATGCTGCAGAAAAAAATCATATGACAGAATTCAACACTCATTTATAATTTAAAAAATGCTCAGAAAAATGGGCATAGAAGGGAACTTCCTCAGCTTAATAAAAAGCACCTTCAAAAAATCTGTAGGTAACATTATACTTAGTGATAAAAGACTCAAAGACTTTCACCCTGAAATTGGGAGCAAAGTAGAGATGTCTACTCTCAGCACTTTTACTCAATATAGAGTAAAACAAGAGAAAATAAAAGGCATATATATTGGAAAAAAATAAAACTATCCCTATTTCCAGATATGACAGTCTACATGGAAAAATCTCAAGGAATTCATTTAAAAGCTCATATAAACAATTAGTGAATTTAGCAAGGTGGTATGATACAAAATAAACCTGCAAAACTAAATTGTATTTTAATATCAGTAATGAATATATGAACAAAATTTTAAATGCAGTACTATTTACAACCATAAAAACATAATGACATATAGGTGAAACTCTAAAAAAAAAATGTGTAAAACCTGTATCCTGAAAATAACACAATACTGGTGAAAGAAATCAAAGAGCTAAATATAGGGAAAGACATACTGTGATCATAAATTGAAACACTTAGCATAGTAAAGATAGCAGTTCTTCCCAAATTTGTATACAAGTTTGATGAAATTCCTATCAAAACTCAAGCAATACTTTTTATATAAACGAGATTATTTTCAAATTTATACAGAAATGTAAAAGAACTAGAATTGTTAAAAACTAGAATTGTTGAAAAATAATAAAGCAGGAATAATCAGTATACCTAATTTCAAGACTTTTACAGCTACAGGAATCCAGACTGTGTCATATTGGTGAAGGGGTAAACACATAGCCCAATGGAACAAAGTAAAGAATCCAGAAACATATGCACACCAATATGCCCAACTTACTTCTGACAAAGTTGCAAAGGCAATTCAATATAAGAAAGAGAGCTTTTTCAGCAAATGGTGCTAGAGCAATTGAATATCCATAGACAAAAGAATAACCTTTGACCTAAATTTTACACCTTATGCAAAAATCAAATCAAAATGGACCACAGATTTAAAAGTCATAAAACCATAAGACTTTTAGCAAAAAGCATAGGAGAAAACTCTTCAGGATCTACAGCTAAGCAAAGAGTTCTTATGACATGAACCATCAAACTGATTAATTGGACTCCATCAAAATTAAAAATGTTCTCTATGAAAGGCTACATTAAGAGGATGAAAAGACAAGTCAAAAAGTGGGAAAATATTTGCAAATGACATATTTGAAGAAGGACAATTATCTAGATTAGCTCAAAATGTAAATTCAAAAATTCAATTAGAAAATGAAAAAGCCATGAACAGACATTTCACATATCTAGAGGATATATAAATGGAAAATCAGTACATGAAAAGATCATTAACCATTATGACAATCCAAATTAAAAGAACAATGAACTATGACTACATACTACCAGAAAGGCAAAAAAAAAAAAAAAAAAAAAAAATTAGGGACATCACCAAATGCTGGTAAGAATGTGGAGAAACTGGAACATTCATACATTGCTGGTGGGAATGTAAAATGTTACAACCACTCTGCCTAACAGTTTGGCAATGCTTTAAAAAACTAAACATTCAATTATCATACAATTTGGAAATTTCACTCTAGAGTATTTTTACCAGAAAAAAATAAAGGTTTATGTTCATTTTTAAAAACCTGTACACAAATTTTATATCATCTTTGGTCATAACAGCCAAAAATGGGAAACAACCTGATGTCCTTCAATGGACAAATGGTTAAACAAACTATGATACATTCGCTCCCTGGAATGGTGCTCATCAATAAAAAAAAAATGAACAAACTATTGATGCATACAACAACCTGGATGAATCTCCAAAAAATTATGCAGAGCAAAAAAAGTCAAATCCCAAAAGGTTACATACTATATGATACCATTTAAATACTGTTCTAGAAATGACAAAATTGGAAATGAAGAACAGACTCACAGTTTTCAGAGCTTAAGGAAGAAGTCGGGTAGGAGGAAAGTGGGCATGGCTATAAAAGGGCAATATGAGAGGGCCTTTTAGTCATGTACACATCTGTATATTAACTGTATCAATGTCAATATTGTTTGTAATATCATACTGTAGTTTGAGGATGTTATTATTGAGGGAAACAGAAAAGAGTACACTGAATTGGTCTTTCTTTCTTTCTTATAACTGCAACAGAATCTACATTATCTCAAAAAGGTTTAATTTTTTTACAAAGTATAGATTGTTATTTAGTAGATAAGGCCTGAGATTCTGTATTTCTAACAAGTCTTCAGATAATGCAGATGCCACTGCTCTGGGGACCATACTTTAAGTAATAAGTTATTGGAAAATTGGTCACTGTAACTCATCATACCAACAGACTAAAAATCAGAAACCACAAGATCATCTCAATAGATATTGGAAAGGCAATTAACAAAATTTAACATCCATAAGAGAGAATAACTCTCAGCATCTAAAAATAGAAGGCCAATTCCCCAATTTGAAAGAGTGTACCAATGAAAAACTTACAGCTAACATCGTATGAACCATTAATGACTGAACGCATTTTTCCTAAGATTAGGAATAAGACAGAGATTTCCACTCTCACCTTGTTTTCAACATTTCATTTCTAGATATCCTAACCAATGTAATGAGGTAAGGAAAAAAAGCATACATATTAAAATGGAAGAAATAAAACTCTCTTTCCCAGAAAACATGACAGTTTATGTAGAAAATTGTAAGAGAGCTACCAAAAAACTACTAAAACTACAAAGCCACAGGATGCAAGGGAATATACAAATTCTATTTCCAAAATTGGTGAATTTCATTTTGTCTAAGTTATTTCTCAATAAATCTGATTTTAAAAGCTGTATAGCTAAACTAGTCTAGCCTTGGTTAAAGCAGTATCAATAATCAATCTTATAATAAATGCCTTAGCTAATAGCAAGCACCCCTCGCTCCTTTTATTTCTTTTCCAAAAGAGTGACAGCCCATCAACAACGAGTTTGAGGAAGTTCATTCTTCATTTGTTCCCAAGATAACTAAATAATACATTTGGGTTGCCCTAGTCTCAAGTGTAGGACAAATCTTCTGTTAACAGTGACTCTCAGAGAGGTTTTCATTACTTCTAGTATCCAACCTAACTACAAAAGAATATAATTGTTTGGATAAAAGTAAAGAAGAAAAGTCCAAATACTCAAACTTTCATTAAGATAGCATGTGTTTGTTCTACTTACTTGCTCCATTTATTCTAAAACAACCCTGGCTGCCTCCTTCAATCCCATCTAATCTACCCCAATCCTACTGTCCTTCCATAAACAAGACAGAATACAGAAATGTGTAAAAACTAAAGGCAAAAGGATAATAAATGTAAAAACCTAGCACTAAATTACAGTGCACAGTACATATTAGGGCACTATCCTACTTTCTCTTATGTGTAAAATTATTCCAGTAATGTCCTGAAAGCTAAATGCCTTCCATTTTTCTTTTAAAATATATTTTTCCATTATCATTTATAAATGAAAAACTACTTTACCCTTTCAAAACTTGGGAGCCTGACCATCTATGTCATACTCAAATACTCCCTGAGTACAGTATGCTTAAAGCAGAGTAACAAAAGACCAAAAGGCAGACGAGTATGTCTGAATCTCATTAAGGCACAGATGGAGTTATATTTGACTCACTGCACCTGATCTACATTCCTATACCAGACCAAAGATGCAGCCAGGAAAATTCAATACTCTTGATTTCTATACTCACCTTAGCAAAATGGAGTGGATCTTATAGGCTACTCACAGCAAATCTGAGTGCTCTCATTTGTCATATATGACAAGCTAGAAACTCCCACAGGTGGTGAGGATAGGCAGCAAGGCAGAAGCATACAGAGTGGTAGTGAGGGTGACTGCTATTGCAGCATATGGCTTAACATAGAGTACCTAAAAGATACTCAGGTAACAAGGAAAATGTCAAATTCTGGTTGTAGACCACTCTTGGAAATAGATTTTGTAAAGTGTAAGACCCCCAACATCCTCAGTTTGAAAAATGCCAGAGTATAAATGACCCTCCCTTTCAATCATGTATCCTTGTTTTTCCTATTTCCCACATTGTAAATATCAAAGACTTGAGCACTTGCATAAGATTGGTGTGCTCAAAACTTCTGGAAAATACTGTGTAAAATGTCAGTAAGATTAAATGGGTTAAAAAGAGAAATGCAGCATGTTATACTTCTGATTATTTCTGCAGCCACAAGGTTTTCATTAAGCTTCAAGCATGTGGGTTTGTGATTATGTTCATGACAACAAACACTAAAACAGGGAACAAGATCTGTAGTTCAAAGAAATACAATATTCCAAAATTTAGCCACATATTCCAATATGCTGTCTTTGTGTATTTTGTTTCCAACTCAAGAGGTTTCTTGAAACCTCTACAAAAATGTTAATCTTAGTGATTCATTTACAAAGGGTTTAGGCTAAGATATTTGTAGTTTAGACTGGAGTTCAGTTATAAGTAATGATTTTAGAACTGATATAAATTTTTTTTAATTTTGATTAGATCATAGAAAATAGGTAACAAATCAAACATGTCTATTCTAATGCAAAATTTTAGTTTCATTTCCTGTATTATCTTCCAGGCTTAATGGTTTGTTCTGGTTTAACAGGTTATTGATTTTTTTTAAAGATTATTGGAAAAATATGTTCACAATAATATCATTCAAGGAATATATTTCTGCCAGTACTCTTTCTTCCTAACTTTCCATTTTTTAAGTTCCCTTAATTTTCAAACACGAACTTGTTTTCTTTTCTCTCCTGAGATACATTTGCTGCTTCTAACCATACTTAGATTGTTCAGTGTCTTCTAAACATAACAACTGCTATGGTCTGAATGTTAGCATCCCCCTCAAAATTCATATGTTGAAACCTCACCCTCATGGTGATAAAATTAAAAGGTGGGGCCCTTGGGAGGTGATTAGGTCATGAGAGCTCTGGTCTCATAAATGAGATTAGTGCCCTTACAAAAGAGGTCCGATGGAGCCTGTTTTCCCCTTCCACCGTGTGAGGATGTAGAAAAAAGTGCTATGTTTGAAGCACAGAGTAGGCACTCACTGGACGCTGAATCTGCTGGCATCTTGATCTTGGATTACCTAGCACAGTATTGTAAGCAATAAAATTCTGTTGTTTCGAAATTGCCCATTCTTACGTGTTTTCTTACAGTGGCCCAAATAGACTAAGATGATGGTAGTATGTACCTTCATGAAAGCACTGTATATAGTAGTAGATTTACATGTTATCTTAAACCAGATTGAAAAACTTGTAAATATTATTTGTTTTATAAATGAGGAAACTAAGATCTAAAGAAATCAATTAAGCTTTCCCAACTTAACAAAGTTTCTAAATGGCACAGCCAGACTTTATCCAGTTCTAATGTAGTCCAACACGCAAAATGTATTTTCATCGTTGTAGTAAGTATTGAGGCCGCCTTGGTTGAACAACCACATTTGGATATTCATATACTTTACTCATATTCCCGCTCAGTCTTGTGCAGAGAGGCCTATCTGGCTCCTACTTAAAAATAAAATTATTTGAATCATAGGCTCTATGTCTATTTCACAAAGACAACTGAGACCCTAGCTCTCCATCAAGCCTCTCAAACAAGAGCCCTCCATCATTAATAAATCCATGGCTTTGGATGCCTTCTATTTTTAGAGTGCTTGAAAAGATCCAAAGCCCAGAAAAATCAAATTTTCAAACAGGTATATTTCTGATAACAAAAGGCTGAACCAAGTATGAGGGGAAAAAAACACTTCTTTTCCAAAACAGACTGGATGATCAGATGGAAGAAAGAGTTTAAGAATAAAAAGTGTCAAGTACTTAATTCAAATGAAGAATGCAGGCATTCGAGGGTCAATGAACTATTTAGAATAGCTAGAGTGCCAGCATGGACAGAATACTACCCTCATTCTCTGATGCTTTTTACTTATCTTCTTTACCACTTCCTTACTCCCCTGCTAATGTCATTAGTTTAAGAAGGTAGAAGGGCAAAATATAGCAAATAATAAAAGCTCAGTTAACTGTAGATTGTTCATTGGATTTAATGAAAACAATACCCATCCTTAACTGAATTTAATAACTTATTTTAACGATAATCACCTCTCTAGTCATCACTTTTATTTTACAGAAGAGAAGACAAAATATTCTGAGGTTAAAATGTTTCCAAAGTCACAAGAAGTGAGGCATAGTGCCCACTGTATGCCACAGATTGTTGTAGAAGATTTACATTCTTTATAAAAGGTATGTCAACTCTTGGATCACTAAATCTTTTTCATAGAAAACATGACATTGTGATTATGCACATTAATAAAATTATATTGGCTCAATGTTCAGAAAAACAAATAAGTAGAAGACAAAGATGGGGGGAAAAGCTAACATGGATATTAAAAAGGAAAAAAGGATGCATGTGCTAAAATAGGTCTTCAAAACTTTGCAGCAAATATTCTGACTCCATCACAAGAATCGATGACCTTCTTAAGAGTTGTCTTGGAGCCAAGAACAATTCACTAGATGAGAGTGAAGGAGACAGTCAAAGAACCAACCAGCAAAACAAAAGTTTAATAGCTACTGCCAAGTAAGACAGATGCCCATCCCTGTCTACCCTGTCCCTCACCATACATAGGCAATCACTTATACCACTCTATAACCATTATTTTGGTTCCAGATTTACCATGAGTGTGCAGTCTTATATCAGGTAGTGACAAAAATGCTTTCCATCACTTATTAACAATACTTCCCACTACATATTCAGTCTTGTATTCATTCCCTTTACATATATTTAAAAATCAGCATGTGAGTAAAAATCAGAGTCTATATGCTGACAAGCACAGAACTGAATGAACCTGATACATACAATTAGTAAAGAGATGGCAACAAAAGGGAGTGGCTATGATCAAATACAATCATATTCTCTCTATACTGCTAAAAGAGTTTAATAATCCAAATAAACATAATCAAAAAGAATTCTGCTGCATTTATAAGACTTAATTTAAGAGAAAAAAAGCCTTTTATTTTCTTGACCATGTTTGAAATGGAGAAAGAAAAACATAAATAACTGCTCAAATCTTGTGCATTTTGTGTATAAGTCCATAAATTTCTATGCATATTAGAGCCAGAAAAGTTACACAATCAGATCTTTTTTGTTTTTAACTTCGTGATTAGGAGTAATTAACCATGGTCCTGCTGATTTGCAAATGTGGCAATGTAAAGGCCTTTAACCCCCAAGCTTTGTGATCTTCATTAATAATGTATATTCAATGTATTTAACTTACAGGAGCTGCCTTTTTTTGGTTGATAATTAATGTCCCTTGGACCATGAAATCGCTCAGAACAGGGGCTTCTCTGTGGAGACTATATTCCAGATTATACTATCATTTTTACTTTATAGGTTCTTGGATTTTAATGATTTATTTCTAGATTATACAGTTTTACCTTTTGCATCAAGGTTACTAGTAAGATAGTTTACTCTTCCGATGACAAATTCCATCTCTGTGAAATACTGGCATTTGTCATGCTGTAAGTTTTTGTATGTTCTGGAAGTGCCTCAGACAATCCATTGCTCATCACTTCCACCACTTCTAACCTAGTCCGACCTACAGCCATTTTTCAAATGTCATTATCTCCTGCTCTCTAGTTGATTCACATTTTAGGCAAGGCAATCTTTTTCAAAATAGATTATTTTATTCAAGACTTACTATTTATAATTAACAAATATCATATATAAGGCATAAAATTTTATGATTTGATCACATATATATTATGAAATAATCACCACAAAATAACCTATCACCATGTGTAGTCATCAATATTTTTTCTTTTTGTGGTGAGAACACCCAGGATATACCCTCCTAGCAAATTTCAAGCATATAATAAAATACGACAACTATAGTCACCAGAACTTAGATCTCCAGAATGTACTCATCTAATAACTGTAAAGTTTGTATGCTTTGACCACTATCTTCCCATCTTCCCCTCATCCTGACGTCTGGTAATCTTCCTTCTACTCTCCATTTCTTTGAGTTTGACTTTTTTATATCCCACATATAAGTGAAATCATGTAATATTTGTCTTTCTGTGTCTGGCCTATTTTACTTAGCATAAGATCCTCCACATTCATCCATGTTGTCCCAAATGGCAGGATTTCCTTCTTTTCTAAAACTGGAAAATATTCTATATACATATATATATGTATATATATATATACACACACACACACACAAACACACACACATATATGTGTGTGCATATATATATATACCATAGCCATACCATAGTCATCTAGCTTGTCTTGCCTGGGACATAAATCATTCCTTTGTCCAGCATGTCCTTGCTGTATATAATACCCACCTGTTAATCATTAACATTATCTGCTCCTGACAGCCAACCACATCGTAGCCTAACAATCCAGGATCACCTGAAGCAGATACCTTCCTTCCATGGTATAGTCAGAAACTGAATAATAATAACCCAACACTATATTCCAATGGCTATGGCATTCACCTCACTTCAGTTCATCATATAGGCATTTTGTCATTTCACATCCTCACAAGCATACATTATTATTAGTTATTCAAATTAATTTCTTATTGTGTCTATTTTATAAACTTAGGCATGTATGTGCAGAAAAAAAAAAATAGTATATATAGGGTTCATTGCTTTCTAAAGTTTCAAACATCCACTGGGGGTCTTGGAACATATCTCCCACAAATAAGGTTGCTGTATATACACACAAAAGTAGGATTGCTGGAGTATATGGTAGTTTTATTTTTAAATTTTGAGGAGGCTTCATACTGTTTTTCATTAAGTGCTGCACCATTTACACTCCCATAAGTAGTGTACAGAGGTTCCCTTTTCTCCGTATCTCACCAACACTTACCTTTCATCTTTCTCCTAGTAACCATTCCAACAGGCGTGATATGATATCTCATTATGAGTTTGATCTGCATTTCCCTTATGATTAGTGATGTGGAACACTTTTTCATATACCTATTGGCCAATTTGTTATCTTCTGTTGAAAAATGTCTATTCAGGTCTTTGCCCACTTTTTTAACAGATTGTTTTCATGCTACTGAGTTGTTGAATTTTTTATATATTTTGTGTATTGACTCTTTATAGGATATATTGTTTGCAAATATTTTCTCTCATTCTGTAGGTTCTCTTCACTCTGTTATTTATTCCTATGCAAAAGCTTTTCATTTGTCTATGCAAAAGTAAATTCATATGCAAAAGTAAATTCATTTGTCTATTTTTGCTTTTGTTGCCCGTGCCTTTATGATCATATCAAAAAATTTATTGCCCAGACCAATGTCATGAAGCTTTTTTCTTATGTTTTCTTCTACTAGTTTGGCAATTTCAGGTCTTAGAGTTAAGCTTTTAATACATTTGAATTAATTTTTGCATGCAGTTTAAGATAAGGATCGTATTTCATTATTTTGCATGTGCATATCTGGTTTTTCCAGCACCATTTATTAGAGAGATTGTCTTTTCAACATTATGTATTCTTGTCATGTGGTTAAAGATCAGTTGTCTGTGTATGCATGGGTTTATTACTATGCTCTTTTTTCTGTTCTATTGGTTTTAATGTCAGTACCACACTTTTTAATTAGTGTGGTTCTGTAATAAAATTTTAACTTAGGCAGCATGATACCTCTAGCTTTATTCTTCTTGCTAAGTTTCTTTGGCTACCCAGGGTCTTTTGTGGTTTCACATGAATTATAGGATTGTTTTTCTCTATCTGCAACTAATTCCATACAGATTTTGATAGAGATGGCACTGAATTTGTACATAACTTTGGTTAGTAACATTTTAACGATATTAATTCTTCCAATAAATTAACATGAGATGTTTTTCCATTTATTTCTCTTCCTTAATTTCCTTGATCAATGCTTTATAATTTTTAGTGTACAAGTCTTTCCCTTCTTTGGTTAAGTTTATTCTTAAGTAATTTATTCTTTTTGTTGACATTAGGAATGAGATTGTTTTCTTAATTTTCTTTTTGGACGGTGTGTTGTTTGCAAATAGAAGCACAATTGGTTTTGTTCTGTTGATTTTGTATTATTCAACCTTACTGAATTTATTTGTTAGTTCTAACAGAATTTTGTTGTTGTTCTTTGTTTAGAATTTCCTAGGTATATGATCACATTATCTGCAAACAAAGACAATTTTTCTTCTTCTTGTTTTTTTTCTTACCTAATTGCTCTAGCTAAAACTTCTGATACTATGTTGAAAAGTGACCAGAGTGGGCATCTTTGTATTGTTCAGTATCTCAGAGGAAAAGTTTTCAGTGTGTCCTAATTTATTATCATGATATGTATGGGTTTTTCATATATAGCCTTCACTATGTTGCGGTAAGATCCTTCTATCACTATTTTGTTGACAGTTTTTATTTTGAATGGGTGTTGATCTTTGTCAATTTCTTGTTCTGCATCTATGAAGATGACTATGTTATTTTTGTCCTTCACTCTGTTAATGTGGTATATCACATTGATTGTGTATGTAGAACCATCCTTGCATAACAGAAAAATTCCACTGTGCATGGGGTTGGATCCTTTTATCATGCTGTTGAATTAGGTTTACTGGTATTTCCTTAAGGATTTTTGTATCCATGTTAATCAGGGAAATTAGCCTATAGTATTTTTTTTCCTTACTATTTTTGCCTGGTTTTAGTATCAGAGTGATGCTGGCCTCATAAAATGAATTGGAAAATGTACCTTTTCCTTTTTTTTTCTGCAACAGTCTCAGAAAGATTCATATTAATTTTTCTTTCAATAAAATTCACCTATGAAGCCATCAGGTTCTAAACTTTTCATTGTTGGGAGACTTTTCATTACTATTCAATCATCTCTTTGTTATTGTTCTTTTCAGGTTTTCTATTTCCTTCTGAAACAATTTTGGTAGTTTGAAACACAGCAGCCAAAAAATGGTAACAAATCAATGTCTGACATTGGCTATTTTTCTACAAACAGATTGCAACCTATTAAGATAAATATATAAATAGTAAGAACACTACTTTGGCAAATATCACAACTTGCTCTTTTATACAACAGCCTACTTTTATATTTTTGGTTGAAATGTCATACTATAATTAGTTTGCTATTATAAATATAACAAGTTATCTCATCTAGCAGTCCTGATTTATTTTAAAAGATTAATAAAGAAACTGTCATTATTGATTTGCAATTTATATATATTTATTAGATTTGAATACCTAAAAAATGTTAACTATTCTTAATAAAATTCAACTTTTTTCAAAAAAAAAGGAAGTTTCTCAAAATTGATCCGTTTATTTTACGTAGTCTAGTTTTTCAACATATAATTGTTTATAACAGTCCTTATGATTTTTATTTCAGAAAAATTCACTTTAATGTCTGCACTTACATTTCTGATATTAACTGTGAATCTTCTTTCCCTTTTTCTTAGGCTAGCTAAGGGTTTTTAAAAATTCGTATTTATCTTTTGAAAAACAACTTTTAGCTTTGTTGATTTTTTGTGTTTTTAATTCTCTATTTGATTTCTTTCCTAATTTTTAATGTTTCCATCTTTATGCTAGCACTTGGCTTAGCTTATTCTTGTTTTTCTAGTTCTCTGAGGTGTAAAGTTATTTTCTTAACATAAGCATTTGTAGCTACAGAGATTCCTCTTATTAATGCTTTTGCTGCATCCCATGGGTTTTGATATGTTGTTTTCTAATTTTCCTTTGTTTTGAGATACACTTCACATTCCCTTTTAATTTTCTCTTTGATCCAATGGTTATTCAGCAGTGTAGAGCTTAGTTTCCATGTATTTGTGAATTTTTTACTTCCTTGCTGTTACTAATCTCAACTTTCATTGCATTGTGCTCACAAAAAAAATTGGTTTTTATTTTGGACAGATTTTTACTTTCTTAAATTTGTTAAGATTTGTTTTGTGACCTAATATGTGATCTAACCTGGAGAATGTTCTGTTTGTACTGAAAAGTTCTGTTGCATGAAAAGTTCTGTGTACATCAGATAGGACCCTTTTGCTAGACTGTTGTTTAAGTCACCTGTTTATGGTTGATATTCAATATTTGAATGTTCCACCTATTCTAGTAAGTATGATACTGAAGTCCCCAAGTGTTACTGTATTGCTTTCAATTTCTGCCTTCAGATCTATCATTTACATAATTATAAATATTTTATCTAAACATTTAGATGCTGTAATATTGGGTGTGTATATAACTGTTATAACTTACTGTTGACTTAACTCTTTTATCAATGTATAATGACCTTCTTTCCTCTAGATGAAGTTTTAGACTTAATGACTATTTTGTTGAATATAAATACAGCCACCATTGTTTTATTTTGTTTATTTGCATGAAATATCTTTTTATATCCCTTCACTTTTAGCCTATGTGTGTTTAATTCTAAAGTGAGTCTCTTGTAGACAACATATGACTGAATCTTGTTTTTTGTCCATTCAGTCATTCTATCCTATGACTTTTGTTTGGTAGTGAGTTTAATTCATTTATATTTAAAGAAATTATTTTTAGGTGAGGACATACTATTACCATTTTGTTAGTTGTTTTCTGTTTATCTTACAGGGGTTTCATCTCTCTCTTTCTCTTTTGTTATCTCCCTTTGTTATTCTATTTTTTGTAGTGATTTGCTTTGATTTATATTCTTTATCTTTTGTGTGCCTATTATAGGCTTTTTCTTTATTGTTAGCTCAAGGCTTAACCTTCTATTTTAAGTTGATAACAACTTAACTTCAATCTCATATAAAAACACTATACTTTTACTCCCCATACATACATTTCATGTTCTTATAGAGTATGCTTCTCATCATACTGTGTAACCACTAACAAATTTTTATCTATTAATGTACGTGTTAATATTAAAAGTAATTTATGCACCACTTTTATGATGTTACATTAATTTGTACATGTCCAAATATTTGGCTGTACCTGTTATATTTATGCTTTCATACGGTTTTTGTTTTTGTTTAGCATGTTTTCATTTCAATACAAAAAGTCCCTCAAGTATTTCTTGCAAAGCAAGTCTAGTGGTGACAAACTCTCTCAGTTTTTGTTTATCTAGGAAAGTCACTATTTCTCTTTCAAATAATTATACAATGTATAGTATTATTGTTACTTCTTTCAGAACTTTTAATATATCATCCCACTCACTCCTGGCCTGCTAAAAAAAAAATACACTGTCAGTCTTATAGAGGTTACCTTGTAGGTGATTTGTTTTTCTCTTGCTGCTTTCAAAATTGTATCTTTGCCTTTGACATTTGACAATTCGATTACAGTGTGTCACAGTATAGTCGTCTTTGGGTTTATCATGTTGGAAGACTTTATAGCTTTCATGAACTAGAATGTCAATTTCCCTCCCAAGATTTGGGAAGCTTTCAGCTATACTTTAAATAAGATTTCTTCTCCTTTCTCTGTCTCTTCTCCTTCTTGAACTCTCATAATTTGTATTTTAGTTTTCTGAATGATGTCTCATGAGTCTCATAAGTTTTCTTAATTCTTTTTCATGATTTGTCCTCCTCCATTGACTAGAAAACTTCAAACCACTTGTCCTTACATTTTTAGATTTTTGTTCCGGCTTGATTGAGTCTGCTGCTGACACTCTCTATTGCTTTTTTCATTCCATTCATTGTATTCTTCAGCTCCAGAATTTCTGTTTGGTTCTATTTTTATGATTTCTATATCTTTGTTGAAATTCTTGTTTTGTTCATGTATTATTTTCTGATTTTGTTGAATTTTCTATCTGTGTTGTCTTTTAGATCCCTTAATTTCCTTAAAGAATTATTATGAACTCTTTGTCAGACACTTCATAGACTTCCATTTCTTTATAGTCAGATACTAGAAAATTACCATGTTGCTTTGGTGGTGTCATGTTTACTTGATGTTTTGTGTTTACTGTAGCCTTGCATTGACATCTGCACATTTAAGGGAGCAGTCTCCTCTTCCAGACTTTATGAACTAACTTCAGAAAAATATTTACCTAAGGTTGGGTGTGAGGCTGCCAACAAGGGTGTGGCATCGCTGGCTCAGGGTATGGGTGCTTAGTAGTAATTCTGGCTTCAGGGAGATAAAACAGTGAAATCTCCACAGTTACATCAGCTAGGTCAGCATCAGCAAAGACTGTGAGGATCTTTAGCAGCCAACATCACAGGTGTACCTGGCAGCAACAAGGACTCTTGGTGTCCTTAATGGCAAGGTTGCTGGGGTCCTCTAGTTATCCTTTTGCCTCATGGAGGAAGTCATGATGAAGGGGATCTCTTTCAGCAGGTCTGACATGTGGGCACACACCCAGTGGCAGCAATGTCTGGGTCTGAGGCACAGATGCCCTTATCATAATGATGGTGTGAGTGTCTAAGGTCTCAGTATGCTCAACAGCTGCACAGACAGGGTCCAAGGCTTGGGGATGTGCAAAACAACCACAACACTTAGAATCATGAAACAGGCACACTCACTACAGTAGTTACACTAGTATGTAAGGCATGGAAGTATGTGGAATAGTCCCAGGATCTGTGGGGTCTGCACAGTCATTGCAGGGACCTGGCAGCTCTGGCTGGAAAAGAGAAAAATGGCAGAAATAGCTGCAGATCAACAGAATGGGGAAGAAGGTGCAGCTGTGGTACCTCTGCTCTCAGATAGGGTGGGGCTCAATCAGTTATTTATTACTTAAACTGAAAAGCCAGGTTTACATTATTAATAAGCTTACATTTTATATACTATTAGCTAAGTGTTTAGATGGAATGAAGGTGACATTGACTACCTTTTAACAAAAGAAAAAAGGAAATTATTTCTCAAACGCCTTTAAAACATTGTTTTGCAGAAATACACAGGTAAGGATACAAAGTTTAACTCAATAATAACAGTTGCAAAAAAAATACCTAGAATATAATCAAATCATGGCCTACCTCTTTCAGTCATTTTTTAATAACCTGCAGCAAAAAAAGCAACTTTCTCACAGTAACCTATATATATTAAATGTGCTGCCAACCCAGATCTTAGAACATTAAAATCCATTTTGGAAAAGGACACTTTTTGAAATATATATTTAAGCCTGGTTAAAAGACAGAATCATAATACAAACCTACTATACAGCAAGGACTCTGCATGGAGGCAAATTAACACATTATTTCCTAGTTCAATACAGCACAATTTCCAGTCTACATCTTTCCACGTAAGCAATCTTGTCAACTACAAATGTACTATGGACCTACTGTGTGCCAGTCATATAAAGTGTTAGATATCAAAAATGACTATAATGGGGAAACATTTGTTTTTAATATTTTCCATTAATCTTTTGAAATGAGTTGTAAATCTGTAAACAAAAAGAAAATTAGAATTTTCTCAGTTGTAGCTCCTGCAAAAATGGCATAAGAATGGTGCTTACTTAATCTTACAAAAGAATTCTTCAACCTACAGATTTGGAAAAATAAGCAGATAAAATCTAGAATGATTAATACGTCATCAAAGCAGTAGTTCTTGTGTGGTTTTCTAGTCATACCTTCAAATGTAATAAATTAAGTGTTCTTACTTTGGGTTTCTTCTGCTGAAAGCAGTATTGTTCACTCAAGTCAAGTGTTCATTTTAAAGACGTTTTACCAGTGTAAAATAACTCCATCTTGTGGATTATCCTGACCATGGCATTCAGATCCCACCTTTCTTCTTTAATTTTATAAAGACAAGACTAGCATCACCCTGATCCCTTCCAACCTCTGTAATCCGTTGAAGGCTTGTTTCCTATTGGATATTAATCCTCACAAGTATCCAATTATATGGCATAGGTATATAAAAGTGCCTGCCACTCCCAGTATCATATATCCTACCACCATTATGGAGCTTAGATTTTCCAGCCCACCAAGACCAACACAATTTAGTGTCAGAGGCCATCAATTATACTGTCCCTGTTCATTTTAATTCCATTGAAATGTCTAAGAGAGAAGATATTAAACATAGTGAGAAGGTTCTTTGAACGGCTGGGATATAAGAGAGTGGTGACCCAATGGCCTTCCCACTTCATGTGGACTTTTGTCCTTTTGTATACCTGTCTCCTGTTTGGTTTCCGAAGATAATTCTTTATATTTCAACTCAAATATATTTAAAACTGACTTACTATAAAAATAAACATTCAACCACATATCAAGAAAAACTTCCATTTTGATATCATATTTCTGAAATCCAAAATTTAAAGGAACTTCTCTTGCACCCACTTTGGACGATAACAACTCTAACATTCAAGATTTTTTCCAGGTGTCATTTCAGGTCCCACCTTGGGCAGCTGCCAGAGGCTTTAATCTAAAGCACACACTGCTTGTATAAAGGGACGTTATAAGATGTTTAATATATTCACTAATTAATCAGATTTCTTTCCTATATAATCCACAAATTTATGATGGAAGGAAGGAAAGATAAAGAAGTTAGAAATACTTTCTATTAAGAACAAATGCAAATATACTTTATTCTATCACTTGAGGTTACAGAAACCTCTACTCTGGAAATGCATATACAGACACTACCACAAAATCCAGATATATTTTATATCATGATTAAAAATGTAGATAAGCAAGGCCTCGGTGTGCAGTAGAATTAGCACCTTATTTTCTATTTTAATATGTCACTACTTTTGTTCTACAGAATGTAACTATACTCTTCTGGAGAACTTGTAAAACATTTCCTATATATCTCTTACTTTTTTATGGAAGTGATATAACTGAAGAGACATCAAGGAGAGTCTTTTAGTATATATTATGTTAAATATTAAAAGTATTTTATCAAAACATAGCCCATAAATTATTAAGAAGAAATCACAAAATATTAGCTGAGTTTTTTAAGAAAAGTATATTTTTATACTCTAAATATGTCATATTTACAGATAGTCAAAGATCTGCAAATAAAGCACTAATATTTAAAATATAACAAAGCAGCCTCCAATAAAACCTCAACTTTACTTTTAATAGGTTAATGATTATCATCTGAAAAAAAATCTGTTTACATTAACCTAAAAACTGACCAACCTAATTTTAACGTCATCCAAAAATTTTTCTCAATAATTTGAACAAATGAAAAATTAAACACTTATTTCTGAATTCACATCACTAAAGATAAGTTAGAATTTGTGCCTCAAGCACCTATTCTCAGCTCAGTTAAAAAATTAAAAGATTTGTTTTTCATGCTTGAGGCTTTCAAAGGCTACTGCAATTTGTAAAATGTCCATATCCACTGAAATTTGGCCCCAGCTCTCTAAATTCTCTCTTTGTACATGCAGATGCTTCTGCAGATAAGTGGGACTACGTTCAGGCATAACTAAAAAGACCAGTATATAACTAAGTGTTTTCCATATAACATGTTAAGTGAAATGTGTCCTTTGTCTTAGAGAGCTAACACTATATTTCGAGGCTGGTAATATTTATAATTTTGCTCAAAAGTAACCACTCTATGATTTCTAAATCCCATTCTGGTCTAACAACTCCTTATAACTTTTAAAGCCATCTACAGTGCTTTTAGGAATTGAAATCAGATTTCCCAGCATCCCTGCCATTGTATCAATGATAGCACCAGCTCCATTCACGGTAATGGAAAAAAAAAAAAAAAAAAAAAAAGACATCAGAACTCAAATCACCTTATGTTGAGAGAAATAGAAGTCATAAAATAGATTTACTAGAAAAGCCTGTAAAAAAACAATTTGTTTTCAGAAGAAAAAGTACATGAATGAGAATACAACTTTCAAGGGAATAAAGAATGAAACTGCAGTTTGGGCACACCTACTAAACCACATTCACCAGAGGATACTAATGTACTACAAACAACAACAAGAAAAAGCAGAACATTCTGACTCACCCTGAAATATTCTCTCTCTCTCTTTTACACACACACTTATTATTATATGAGATGTGTCTAGAACTAAAATATTATTTGAGCATGTAAGATTCACTTCCAAAGTTTCTTTTCTCTTTAACCTCCCCATGAAGCTACCTAATATTCTCAGTAATAACAGAATTCTTGGCCACATAGGTAAAAGAGCAGCTCAGAAGTAAATAATCTGAATGTTCCCTGTTCCAATACTTCAAGTCCATGCCTTTGAACTAATTGTACATAATTCTTACATCTCTGACCTATGACAGGGTTGTCAAGATTACAGTCCACAGACTACTTGTATCATAATCATATGGAATATTTGTAGAATCTTGACCCCCTAAGAGACCTACCAAATTCAAATATCTAAAAGCCAGCCCAGAAATGTGTATTTTTAGCAAGCACCCCATGTGAGACTTATGCCAAGAGAGTTTGAGAATCACAAAGCTGGAATCTGAATCTGTCAATAACTTCAGAAGATATCTTCTATTGTTTTGTCTACAGACTGTAAAATGCAATAAGAAATTTCTTCCCGTTATTAAAGTATAACAAGAATCTATGTTTAAAAGTCTATTCACAAAAGTAAGTGCAAGTTTTAGATATTTGTTAACAGCACTATACATGTTTTTAATTATAGTGAATCAAGTACTGGATCAGAAGCTAAACAGTATACCAGAAGGAAAAGCTTATTTCAGCAGGATAATCTCCTCCTACAGGTGGATGAGATTATTTATACAAGTCAATATAAATTCCACTAAATCATGATGTGAGAACATAACTCTTAGGCTAAAAAGAGGTAAACTACATTTATTAACAAACAAAAATCAACTTCCCATATTATGCTGACCTATGTACTTGTCATATGTTGCACTCTATAACAATGTATCAGGGTTGGGCATGGTGGCACACGCCTGTAATCGCAGCACTTTGGGAAGCCAAGGCGAGCAGATCATGAGGTCAGGAGTTTGAGACCAGTCTGGCCAACCCTGTCTCTACTGAAAATACAAAAAATTAGCCAGGTGGTGGTGTGCACCTGTAATCCCAGCTACCTGGAGGCTGAGATAGGAGAATCGCGTGAACCTGGGAGGCAGAGGTTGCAGTGAGCCAAGATCGCACCATTGCACTCCAACTGGGGCGACAGTGTGAGACTGTCTCAAAAAACAAACAAACAAAAAAAAAACAATGTCTTTGGGAGTTCAGGCATTTCTTTAAATTTTTCCATTTTTGATAATTTCAACTTTTATTTTAGATTCAGGAGTACATTTGCAGGTTTGTTTCTTTGGTATATTGCATGATGCTGAGGATTGAGGTATGACTGATCCCATCACCCAAGTACTAAGCACAGGACCCAATAGTTTCTCACCCTTTGCCATCCTTCCTACCTTCCCACTGTAGTGGTCCTCAGTGTCCATCGTTCCCATCTTTATGTCCACGAGTACCTATTGTTGAGCTCACCCTTATAAGTAAAAACATAAAGTGTTTGGTTTACTGTTCCTGTGTTAATTTGTTTAGAACAATGGTTTCCAGCTGCATCTATATTCCTGCAAATGATATAGTTTTTCATTCCTTTTTCTGGCTGCAAAGTGTTCAATGGAGTATATGTGCCACATTTTCTTTATCCAATCCACCACTGATGAGCGCTTAAATTGATTCCATGTCTTTGCTATTGTGAACAGTGCTGTGGTGAGCATACAAGTGCATATGTCTTTTTAGTAGAACGATTTATTTTCTTTTTGATATATACCCAGTAATAAGACTGCTGGGTTGAATAGCAGTTTAAAGTTCTTTGAGACATCTCCAAACTGATTTCCATAGTGGCTGAATGAATCTGCATTCCCACTAACAGTGTACAAGCATTCCATTTTCTCTGCAGCCTTGTCAGCATCTGTTATTTTTTGACTTTTTAGTAATAACCATTCTGACTGGTGAGAGATGGTATCTCCTTGTGGTTTTGATTTCCATCTCTCTGATGATTAGTGATAGTGAGCATTTTCACATTTGCTGGCTTGTACGTCTCTTTTGGAGAAGTGTCTGTTCATGTTCTTTGCCCATTTTTAGATGGGGTTGTATGCTTTTTGCTTGTTCAATTAAGTTTCCTATAGATTCTGGATATAAGACCTTTGTCAGATACATAGTTTGAAAATATTTTTCTCATTCTGTAGGTTGTCTATTTAATCTATTGATAGTTTATTTTGCTGTACATAAGCTCTTTAATTTATTCTCCTTGTCAATTTTTGTTTTTGTTGCAATTGCTTTTGAAGACACAGTCATAAATTATTTTCCAAGGCTGATATCAAATATTGTGTTTCCCAGGTTTTCTTCAAGGATTCTTATATTTCAAGGTCTTACATTTAAGTCTTTAATCCATCTTGAGTTAATTTCTGTATACAGTGAAAGGTAGAAGTAGTTTCATTCTTCTACAAATGGTTAGCCAGCTATATTTATTAAATAGGGAGTTCTTTCCCTATTGCTTACTTTTGTTAACTTTGTTAAAGATCAGATGGCTGTAGGTGTGTGGCTTTATTTCTGAGTCCTCTATTCTGTTCCATTGGTCTATTTGTCTGTTTTTGTACCAATATAATGCTGTTTTAGTTACTGTGGCCTTATTATATAGTTTGAGGTCAGGTAATGTGATACCGCTGGCTTTGTTCTTTTTGCTTAGGATTGCTTTGACTATTTGAGCTGCTTTTTGGTTCCATATGAGTTTTAAAATAGTTTTTTTCTGAATCTGTGAAAAATGATATTGGTAGCTTGACAGGAGTAACATTGAGTCTGTAAATTGCTTTGGAATATATGGCCATTTAATATTAATTCTATATTAAAATATAGTATTTCATAGGTATTCTCCATGAGTGCAAATGTTTTTTCCATTTATTTGTGTCATCTATGATTTCTTTCAGCAGGATTTGATAGCTGTCCTTGTGGAGATACACCTCTTTGGTTAGATGTATTCCTAGGTATTTTGTGCTTATTTATTGAAGCTGTTTTAAATGGGATTATGTTCTTGATTTGACTCCCAGCTTAAACATTACTGATATATAGAAATGCTACTGATTTTTATACATTGGTTTTATATCCTGAAACTTCACTGAAGTCATTTATCAGTGAGATTGTGTTCTTGATTTGGCTCACAGCTTAAACATTATTGATCTATAAAAATGCTAATGATTTTTGTACATTGATTTTAAATGCTGAAACTTCACTGAAGTCATTTATCAGTTCCAGCAACCTTTGGACAGTCTTTAAGGTTTTTTAGGTCTATAATCACATCATGAGCAAAGAGAGATAGTTTGACTCCTTCTTTTCCTGTTTGGATATCTTATTTCTTTCTCTTGCCTGATTTATCTGATAAGGACTCACAATACTATGTTGAATGGAAGTGGTGAGAGTTAGCATCCTCTTCCTGTTCTCAAAGGGAATGCTTCCAGTTTTTGACTGCTTAGTATCATGTCTCATATGGGTTAGGCATAGATGGCTCTTAAAGTTGTTAAGTATATTTCTTCAATGCTTAATTTCCTGGGGAATTTTATCAAAAGAAGATGTTATAGACTTTATCAAAAGCTTTCCACATCTATTGAGATTATTGTATGATTTTGTTTTTAATTCTGTTTATGTGGTGAATCACATTTATTGATTTGTGTTTGTTGAACAAACTTTGCATACAAGCAATGAATCCTACTTGATCATGGTGCATTTGCTTTTTGATGTGCCACTGGATTTAGTTTGCTAGTATTTTCTTTTCAAGAGTTTTGCATCTGTATTCATCAGGGATACCGGCCAATAGTTTTGTTTCTTTGTTATGTCTTTGCCAGGCTTTGGTATCAGGGTAATGCTGGCTTTATAGAATGAGTTAGGGAGGAGTTCCTCCTCCTCAAATTTTGGAGTAGTTTCAGTAGGATTGGTGCCAGGTCTTTTTTATACATCTGGTAGAATTCGGCTGTGAATCCATCTGGTTCAGGGCTTCTTTTTGGTAGTAAGTTTTTTATTGCTGATTGAATATTAGAATTTGATACTAGTCTGTTCAAGGTTTCAATTTCTTCCTGATTTAATCTTGGAAGGTTGTGTGTTTCCAGGAATTTATTCATTTCCTCTAGATTTGCTAGTTTGAGTACATATAGGTTTTCATAATAGTCTCTGAGAATCTTTTGTATTCCTGTGGAATCAGCTGTAATGTCACCTTTACCATTTCTGATTGTGCTTATTTGGACTTTCTTGTTTTCATACTTAATTTAGAGAACAATCTATCAATCTTGTTTATTGTTTCAAAATGCCTACTTTTGGTTTCTTTGATTTTTTGTGTGGATATTTGGGTCTCAATTTCATTCCATTCTGTTCTGACTTAAGTGATTTATTCTGCTAGCTTTGGGTTAGTTTGTTCTTATTTTTCTGGTTCCTCTGGGTGCAATGTTAGATCATTAATTTGAGATCTAACGTTTTGAGGTAAGTGTTTAGCACTGTAAAAATTTCCTCTTAACATTACTTACGCTGTAGTCCCAGAGATTTTGGTATGTTGTGTCTCTATTTTCATTTATTTGACAGTATTTTGTTTTGTTTTTTTTTTTTGAGATGGAGTCATGCTCTGTCACCCAGGCTGGAGTGCAGTGGAATGATCTTGGCTCACTGCAACCTCTGCCTCCCAGGTCCAAGTGATTCTCTGCCTCAGCCTCCCAAGTAGCTGGGATTACAGGCACCCACCACCATGCCTGGCTAATGTTTCTGCATATTTAGTAGAGACAGGGTTTCACCATCTTGGCCAGGCTGGTCTTGAACTCTTGACCTTGTGATCCACCCACCTCAGACTCCCAAAATACTGGATTACAGGTGTGAGACCCCATGCCTGGCCTTGACAGTACTTTTTTATTTCTGCCTTAATTTCACTGTTTCCATAAAATTCATTCAAGAGCAAGTTGTTTAATTTCCATGTAACTTTGTGGTTTTGAGAGATCTTCTTGGTAATGATTTCTATTTTTATTCCACTGTGGTCTGAGATTATAATTGATATGACTTCAGTTTTTTAATTTTCTTGAGACTTGCTTTATGGCCAAGCATGTGGTCCATCTTGGAGTATGTTCCATGTGCACGTGAGAATGTATATTCTGTGGTTAATGGGTAAAGTATTCAGTAGATGTCAAGTGTCGAATTTAAGTGCAAAATTTCTTTGTCAGCTTTCTGCCTCAATGAACTTTCTAATGCTGTCAGTCAGGTGTTGAAATCCCTCAGTATTATTGTGTGACTGCCTATATTTTTTAGTAGGTCTAGGGGTATCTTATGAATACAGGTCCTCCAATGTTGGATGTGTATATACTTAAAACTGTTAAGTCTTCTTATTGAATTTAATACTTCATTATTATGTAATGCCCTTCTTTGTCCTTTTTTACCATCATTGGTTTAATGTCTGTTTCATCTAATATAAGAATACTTACCCCTGCTCTGTTTTGTGTTCTTTGTGCATAACAGATCTTTCTCCAACCCTTGACTTTGATATTATGGGTGTCATTATATGTGAGATAGGTCTCTTGAAGACAGCAGATGGATGGGTCTCACTTTTTTATCCAACTTGTCACTCTGTCACATTTAAGTGGGATGTTTAGAACATTTACATTCTAGTATTGATATGTGAGCTGTTGATCCTACCATGAAATTGTTGGCTGGTTGCTCTGTAGTTTCTACTGTTTGGTTGCTTTGTTGAGTCTGTGGGCTATGTATGTAAGTGTGTTTTTGTGGTAGCAGGTATTGTTCTTTCATTTCCATGTTTAGAACTCCCTGAAAATTTTCTTGTAAAGTTGGTCTAGTGGTAACAAATTCCCTTGGTGCTTGCTTCTCTAAAAAAAAATATTTTATTTCTCCTTTACTTATGACACTTAGCTTGATGAAATATGAAATTCTTGATTGGAATTTCTTGTCTTTAAGAATGCTAAAAATAGGCCTTGATCTCTTCTGGCATGTAAGGTTTCTGCTGAGACTACTGTTAGCCTGATGGAGTGCCTTTTGTACATCATCTAATCTTTTACTCTGGCTACATTTAAATTTTTTTCTTTAGCATTGGATTTGGACAGTCTACTGACTATATGTCTTAGGATGTTAGTTTTGTACAGTATTTCATAGGTATTCTCTGAATTTCTTATACTTGAATATCTACCTCTCTAGCAAGGTTAGAAAAATTTTCTTAAATTTTTCATTCAAATACCTTTTACAGGTTGTTTTCTCTCTCTCCCTCTATCTCTCAGAAACAGTAATAATTTGTATGTTTGTATGCCTTACAATAGCCCATATTTCTCAAAGATTTGGTTCATTTATTTTAATTCTTTTTTTTAAATTTTCTTTAACTTACTGGATTAGTTCAAACGCCCAGTTTTCAATCTCTGAAAGTCCTCTTTCAGTTGGTAAAGCTACTGATAAAGTCTTCAATTGTATTTTGAAATTTCTTAAGTGAGTTTTTCGATTCCAGAAGCTCTGACTGATTTATTTTTAAGATGTTTATCTCTCCCTTCATTTCTTGGATTGCTTTAGAGGTTTCTTTGTGTTGATTTTCAATCTTGCCTTGGATCTCGTTGAGCTTCCTTGGAATCCATGTTTTATATTCTTTATCTATCATTTGTGAGTTTCCATTTTGGTTATGAACCATGCTGGAGACTTAGTGAGGCCCTTTGGTGGTGTCACTACATTCAGATTTCTTATGGTGCCAGAATTCTTGTGCCAGTTCCTTATCATTTGGGGATGCTGGAAATTCTGTAGTTTTTCCATGTTGGGTTTTTTTTTTGTCTGTAATACTGTTTTTTTTTTTTTTTTCTCTTTTCCCTTTCTCTTTACCCACTTCCCTAGAGTGTGTGACTGTAGAAAATGCTGGGTAAGGTCTTTTGGCTTTGACCCTATGCACTATGCACTTCTGTTGGCAGATTTCATATTGGGCTATGCAGTTTGACCTACAAGTCAGTAGATGGCGCTATGGGTAAGAGCCAGCTATGGCCTGAGTATATGCTTGATCCTTGTTTACTGGTAGAAGCTCTCTGTTGTCCCAGGGAATGGACTGATTCCTAGAAAGCACAGTGGTCTGAGCTCCCTCCTCAGCCCTGGGAGGAGAGGGTAGAGGGGAAGGGAAAGAAGGACAAGTACATCTACAGGTCCCCTGATGGTTAGTCACACACACCAGTGCTGAGAGAGAATCCAGTGGGCAGCCACCAACCACCCAGAGGTATACATAGGCATGGAACTGGGAAATCTCCTTGGCCCTGAGTTCTCTGCACCCAGCTAGGGTGGGGTCAGCCTAGACTTCTAATCCTGGAAAGTGGACACTCCAGATGGCTGTATATCTGCCTGGATGTGGAGCAGAGAGGACCATCCTACAGCAGGATCTCTCTGCACAGGAAGTGTGGAGCAGCTTGGGCAGGTGTTCCAGGTAGGCAGGTGCTCTAAATGCCTGGATGTGGAATGGAGACGTCCCTGCACCAACATCTCTGAGAGAAAACAGTGGGGCAATTCTGGCTGTTGAACCAGGCAAATAGGGGCTTCAAATGCCTGGAGATCTGCCTGGGTGTGAGGTAGAGGGCACCCCTCACCCCTCTGGACCTCTAAACAGAAAAGTATCCAGATCTCTAAACAGAAAGGTGGGGTAACTCAGGCTCTAAGTCTATGCTAGCAGTTGCTCCAAATTCCTGGGGATCTGCATATGTGTAGAGCAAAGTGAGCCCCACTGCACTAAGATCTATGCACAGGAAAAGTGGGGTGACTCAAGCTGTTGATTAAGGTGAAGAGATGCTCAAAAAACCTGGAGATCTGGCTGGCTGTGGAACAGAGAGGACCCTGCAGCACCAAAATCTCAGGGGAACAGGTTGGAGCACCCAGCAATGGCACATGAAGACCAGATCCAGGTTGTCAAGCTGGCCCTGGCTGCAGGTCTCATCATCCAGGAGAACTGTGATGGGGGAAGAGCACAATTCCAGTGCCAACTGTTGAGGCACTTTCCACAGTTCTGTGTGGTGGCCCCTACCCTGCTCCAAAGCAAGCAGTTAAATTGCTGACCCAAGACTAAAATGGCTACATGGCCATGCTGACAGCTCACCACAGAATGACTGATTGTATATGAACCCAGATTAAATACTGTGTCTTGTTCTCAGTCACAGAGCTAGGAAAATGTTTGCAACTTTTTCTGGTGTCTTTCCCTCACAGCATCTCTAAGCCTCTCCCTAAGCTACCTCTAGGACCTGAGAGAAAGAGTGGCCTTCCTTGACCTGGGTTGCTCAAATCCCCAGTGGCGAAGTTTGTCACAGAGGGAGGTTCTCTGCCTCTCTCACGTACTGGGGCTTCACTTACTTTTATCAGTCAGTCTGTGTCATGGGGCTGTTTGCCCACATCTCCCCCCCAGGATCTGGGATGTCCTTCATGATACCAGTGGATTCCTATTTTCCTTCTTGAATTAAAGTTCACAGAGTTGTTGTCTATGCACTATCTTGCTATTTCCAAGTGGCTGAGGCACACTAAAAGACTCTAATCCACATTCTAATTTTTTTCTTTGAGGAGAGAAAAGACAGTAGTGTACCACTCAATATATCAACAAGAATAGTGAATGAAGGAAAAAGTGGCAGAGATTATCTAAAAGCAGTATATAAAATACGTATGTGTGAATATGTATGTCTGCATATATACGTGTATATAAATATAGTTTTAGAGACCACTCAGGCCTATTTTTTTCACTTTTTAAAAAAGAACACTCATAGGCGGGTGTTGAACAATGAGAACACGTGGACACAGGGAGGGGAGCATCACACACTGAGGTCTGTAGGGGGGAACTAGGGAAGGGACAGTGAGGGGTGGGGCGTTGGGGAGGGATAACATGGGGAGAAATGCCAGATATAGGTGATGGAAAGGAAGGAAGCAAACCACATTGCCATGTATGTACCTATGCAACAATCCTGCATGTTCTTCACATGTACCCCAAAACCTAAAACGCAATATATATATATATATATATATATATATATATATATATATATATATATATAACAAAGTACCATCACTGTCTGTGGCAGGTCCATTACATTTGCCTGTCCAGCGTCCTTTCCTCTTCTTGTGGCAACCACACCTATGCCTCTTTTGAAGAGCAACCCCTCCTCAGTCTCAGCAGCTCTGATGAGCTATTAGTTACTGTGCCTTGGTAATTCAATTCAAGATTGTCCAATCAGAATCTTACTCCTGAGAGTTTAAATCTTGAGAAGGGCCAAACACAACAGCTGGAACCTAACCATTCCAATTTCCCAGAAACTATGTTTTGATTGAGAGTCCTCTCACTGTCCCAGTTCTTGCTCTTAAAGCTTGGTTGCTTAATTTTGCCTTCAATTTCTGTGAATTACTTCATATGCTTCCAGTACATTTCATTTTTCCATGATGTAGCCATATAGCATTTCTCTTTCCAGCAACCAAAAAACCCCAACTGATAAGAGAGATACATGTTAAGAACACACCTTGTTTCAGTACATTATTTGTAGGGTACTGTTTCTCAATAAGCATTTAAAGCACTACAAAAATCCCACCACTTCATCCACGAAACCCTTTCAGATTGTCCTAAAATCAAAAGCTACTCTTGTATTTATCCTGCTAGCCCAACAAAGCCCTCCACAGGCTATTTATCTATTTTCTAACTAAAGGTTTGAAATCTCCTGTTATGAATATCCAGTACAGAGTCAAATGCCCTTGTCTCTTTTGACTTCCATACTTAACACTTATTGCCTATCTATATACTGCTTTAATATATTTGCACTGATTTCAGCCATATACACCTCTATTAACATCAAGTATGTCATTTTCAGCTTAAAATATATGCAAATAACATGCATAATAACATGGACCATGCACAATTATCATTCACCATATACAGTAATAGGCACAGTTACATGCACAATTCAAAACCACATCTTGAAGGGCAATAAACAAACACATGCACATTGTAAAATATTCGTAAGTCATTAAAGTAAAACATAGAAGTGCCCCTATACACACACTTCCACTGATCCTGCAAATCTCCTCTCTATAAATTACTAATAACAGTTGGGGTGTTAGATTTGACTCACTACCTCAGCAATGACTCACTCATAGTAATGGTTCTTTAGAGGCCTATAAGCAGACTGAATGGAAGAGTTAAAATGAGTTAGTAGTTAAAATCTCCCACCAATAATGCTTGAACTAAAAAATTAAGAGTTATTTTTATCTAAGATATTTTTCAAGGCAATTGTAGAAAACAATGACTATGGTCATATTTTACATTAGGAAGATGAGTCAAAAAAGGATTTAAATGAGTTTCTGATTTAAATTAGTTTCATTTCTTTAATAAGTTTTTCCAAGAAAAAGAAGAGTGAGAGAAAAAAAAATACATTTTTGAGAGAACATTTTTACAAATGTCATGTGGTTGATTCAATCATACACAGGAGTAATCTCATAATATCAATATTGAATCATAATCAGTCATAGCTACTCGTTAATAGATTCTAGAAGAATTTCTTAGGAGGAATACTATTTTGGCAAAATTTGAGTTAACATAAAATATGTACGGTATAATTTTTTACCAAGTTAAATTTCAGCCAAGACTTAATCTGCGCTATAGACCAAATGGATCTAATAAATATTTATAGAACATTTCATCCAAGAGCTGTAGAATACACATTCTTTTACTATGCCAATGGATAGAGGATATTAGGTCAAAAAACAAGTCTTAAAACATGCAAAATAATTGAAATAATATCAAGCACCTTCTCTGACCACAATGGACTAAAACTAGAAATTAATAACAATAGGAATTTTAGAAATTACATAAATACATAAAAACTAAACATTATGCTCCCGAATGACCAGTGGGTCAATAAGAAATTAAGAAGGAAATTGAAAACTTTCTTGATACAAATGATAATGGAAACATGACATAACCTTTGAGATACACAAAAGCAGAACTAAGAAGAAAATTTATACCTGCCTCTACATCAAAAAAGAGAAAAATGTCAAATAAACAATCTAATGATGCATCTTAAAGAACTAGAAATGGAATAGCAAAGCAAATCCAAAATTAGTAGAAGAAAAAAGTAATAAAGATAAGACCAGAAATAAAACTGAAATTTAAAAAAAAATACAAAAGATGAAACAAAAAATTGGTTCTTTGAAAAGTTAAATAAAATGAATGAACCTTTAGCCAAACTAAGAAAAAAAGAGAGGAGATCCAAATAAATAAAACCAAAATAAAAAACAGACATTACAACAGATAGTGCAGAAATTCAAACGACGATTGTTAATGGCTGCCATGAGCAACAATGTGCCAATAAATTGGAAAAACTAGAACAAATGGGCAAATTCTTTGATACACACAACCTACAAGATTGAACCATGAAGAAATCCAAAATCTAAACAAACCAGTAACAAGTAACAAGACTGAAAGCGTAATAAAAACTCTCCCAGTAAAGAAAAGCCCAGGACCTGATGGCTTTGCTGCTGAATTCTACCAAATATTTAAAGAAGTAATACCAATCCTTCTCAAACTATTCTGAAAAATGGGAGGAGGGAATACTTCCAAACTCATCCTATGAGGCCAGTATTAATGTGTTACCAAAACCAGACAAAGCCACAAAAAAAAAAAAAAATAAATAACAGGTGAATACATCTGATGAATACTGATGTAAAAATCCTCAACAGCTGGGCGCGGTGGCTCACGCCTGTAATCCCAGCACTTTGGGAGGCCGAGGTGGGTGGATCATGAGGTCAAGAGATCGAGACCATCCTAGTCAACATGGTGAAACTCCGTCTCTACTAAAAATACAAAAAATTAGCTGGGCACGGTGGTGCATGCCTGTAATCCCAGCTACTCAGGGGGCTGAGGCAGGAGAATTGCCTGAACCCAGGAGGCGGAGGTCGCGGTGAGCCGAGATCATGCCATTGCATTCCAGCCTGGGTAACAAGAGCGAAACTCCATCTCAAAAAAAAAAAAATCCTCAACAAAATACTAGCAAACCAAATAATTCAACAATACATTAGAAAGGTCATTCATCATGACCAAGTGGGAGCTATCCCTGGAATGCAAGGATGGCTTAACATATGCAAATCAATCAATGTGATATATCATATCAACAGAATGAAGGATAAAATCCATATGATCATTTCAACTGATGCTGGAAAAGCATTTGATAAAATTCAACATCTCTTCATGATAAAAACTCTCAGAAAATTAGGTAAAGAAGGAACACACCTCAACCTAATAAAAGCAAAACATGACAGACCCACAACTAGTATCATACTAAATGGGGAAAAACTCAAAACTCTTTCCTCTAAAATCAGGAAAATAATAAGGCTGCCCACTGTCACCACTGTTATTCAACATAGTACTAAAATTCCTAGCTTGAGCAATCAGACAAGAGAAAGATACAAAGGGCATCCAAATTGGAAAGAAAAAAGTCAAATTATCCTTGTTTGCAGATGATACTATCTTATATTTGGAAAAATCTAAACACTCCACCAAAAACTATTAGAAATGATAAACAAATTCAGTTAACTTGCAGGATACAACATTAACATACAAAAATTAGTAACATTTCTATATGCCAACAGTGAACAATCTAAAAAGGAAATAAAAATGAAATGCCATTTAAAATAGCCACACATAAAATTAAATACCTAGGGATTAACCTCACCAAAGAAATAAAAGATCTCTATAATGAAAACTATAAAACACTGATGAAACAAATTGAAGAGGACACCAAAACATAAAAAATATGTCATGTTCATTGATTTTAAGAATCAATATTGTTAAAATGTCTATACTACCCAAAGCAATCTATAGATTCAATGTAACCCCTAGCAAAATACCAACAGATGTTCTTCACAGAAATTTTTTTTAAATCCTAAAATTTATATGAAACCACAAAAGACCCAGAATAGGCAAAGCTATCCTAAGCCAAAAAATAATAAATAAAAAATAAAAAAACATAAAAACTGGAGGGATCTCATTATTTGACTCTCAAATTACACTACAGAGCTATGATAACCAAAATAGCATGATACTGGAAAAAAATCAGACACACAGACCAATGGAACAGAATAGAGAACCCAGAACAAATCTATACACGTATAGTGAACTCATTTTCTACAAAAACGCCAACAATGTACACTGATTAAAAGACAGTCTCTTCAATAAATGGTGCTGGGAAAACTGAATATCCATATGCAGAAGAATAAAAGTAGACCCCATCTCTCACCATAAGCAAAAATCAAATAAAAATGGATTAAAGACTCAAATCTAAGAGCACAAATTATGAAACTATTACAAGGAAACACTGGAGAAAATCTCCAGGATATTGATCTGGGCAAAAAATTCTTGAGCAATACCCCACAAGCACAGGCAACCAAAGCAAAAATGGACAAATGAGATCACATCAACTTAAAAAGTTTCTGTACAGCAAAGAATACAATCAACAAAGTCAAAAGATGACTCACAGACTGGGAGAAAATATTAGCAAACTGCCCATCTGACAAGGGATTAATAACTAGAATATATGAGGAGATCAAACAACTATAAATCTATAGGAAAAAAATCTAATAACCTGATCAAAAAAAATAGGAAAGGATTTGAATAGACATTTCTCAAAAGAAGACAGACAAATGGCAAATGGACATATGAAAAAGTGCTCAACATCATTGATCATCAGAGAAATGCAAATTGAAACTACAATGGTATATTATCTCATCTCAGTTAAAATGACTTATACCCAAAAGACAGGCAATAACAAATGCTGGTGAGGATGTGGAGAAAAGGGAACCCTTGCATATTGTTAATGAGAATGTAAATTAGTATAAACACAATCTAGAACAGTTTGGAGCCTTCTCAAAAAACTAAAAATAGAGCTACCATATGATCCAGCAATCCCACTGTTCAGTATATACACAAAAGAAAAGAAATCAGTGTATCAGAAAAATATCTGCACTCCTATGTTTGTTGCAGCACTGTTTATAATGACTAATATTTGGAAGCAACCTAAGTGCCCATCAACAGATGAATGAATAAAGAAAATCAGGCCAGGCATGGTGGCTTATGCCTGTAATCCCAGCACTTTGGGAGGCTGAGATGGGTGGATCACGAGGTCAGGAGATCGAGACCATCCTGGCCAAAATGGTGAAACCCCATCTCTACTAAAAATACAAAAAAATTAGCTGGGCATGGTGGCACACACCTGTAGTCCCAGCTACTTGGGAGGCTGAGGCAGGAGAATTGTTTGAACCCAAGAGGCAGAGATTGCAGTGAGCCAAGATCATGCCACTGCACTACATCCTGGCAATAGTGTGAGACTCCGTCTCAAAAAAAAAAAAAGAAAATGTGGTCTATATACATAATGGAGTACTATTCAGTCATAAAAAAGAACCAGATCTTGTCATTTGCAACAACATGGATGCAATTGGAGATGACTATGTTGAGTGAAATAAGCCAGGCACAGAAAGAGCAACATCATATGTTCTCACTTATTTGTAGAATCTAAAAATCAAAAGAATTGAACTCATGGATGTAGAGAGCAGAAGGATGGTTACCAGAGGCTGGGAAGGGTAAATGGGTACAAAAAACAAGTAGAAGGAATAAATAAGACCTGGCCAGGCTGGGTGGCTCATGCCTGTAATCCCAGCACTTTGAGAGGCTGAGGTGGGCGAATCACGAGGTCAGTAGTTCAAGATCAGCCTGGCCAATATGGTGAAACCTCGTCTCTACTAAAAATACAAAAATTAGCCAAGTGTGGTGGCATGCACCTGTAGTTCCAGCTACCTGGGAGGCTGAGGCAGAAGAATCACTTGAACTCAGGAAGCAGAGGTTGCAGTGAGCCAATGTCATGCCACTACACTCCAGCCTGAGCGATAGAGTGAGACTCCATCTCAAAAAATAAATAAATAAATAAGACCTACTATTTGATAGCACAACAAGGTGACTCTAGTCAATAATAACTAAATTTTTGTTTATTATACTTTAAGTTCTGGGGTACATGTGCAGAATGTGTATGTTTGTTACATAGATATACACATGCCATGGTGGTTTGCTGCATCCATCACCTCGTCATCTACATTAGTTATTTCTTCTAATGCTATCCCTCCCCTAGCCCCCCACCCCCCAACAGGCCCTGGTATGTGATGTTCCCCTCCCTGTGTTCTCATTGTTCAACACTCACTTATAAGTGAGAACATGCAGTGTCTGGGTTTTCCATTCTTGTGTCAGTTTGCTGAGAATGATCATTTTCAGCTTCATCCATATCCCTGCAAAGGACATGAACTCATCCTTTTTTATGGCTGCATAGTATTCCATGGTGTATATGTGCTATAATCTCTTTATCCACTCTATCATTGATGGTAATTTGGATTGGTTCCAAGTCTTTGCTATTGTGAACAGTGCCACAATAAACATACGTGTACATGTGTCTTTATAACAAAACAATTTATAATTCTTTTGGTATATACCCAGTAATGGGATTGTCAGGTCAAATGGTATTTCTAGTCCTAGATCCTTGAAGAATCACCACACTGTCTTCCACAATGGCTGAACTAATGTACACTCCCACCAACAGTGATCTTTGAAGTTTCTAACTTTGGATGGGGTCTTAAGTAGACATCCTTCAAGTTGATGCTGAAACTATTTATTTTTGTTTGTTAGTTTTCCTTCTGACAGGCCCCTCTGCTGTAGGTCTGCTGGAGTTTGCCAGAGGTCCATTCCAGACCCTGCTTGCCTAGGAATCACCAGCAGGGGCTGCAGAACAGCAAAAATCGCTGCCCGTTCCTTCCTCTGGTAGCCTTGTCCCAGAAGGGTACCCACCAGATGCCAGCCAGAGCTTTCCTGTATGAGGTGTCTGTCGGCCCCCGCTGGGACGTGTCTCCCAGTCAGGATACACAGGGGCGAGGGAGCCACTTGAGGAGGCAGTCTGTCCCTTATCAAAGCTCAAACGCTGTGCTGGGAAATCCGCTGCTCTCTTCAGAGCTGCTGGGCAGGAACTTTTAAATCTGCTGAAGCTGAATCCACAACTGCCCCTTTTCCCAAGTGATCTGTCCCAGGAAGGTGGGAGCTTTATTTATAAGACCCTGATGGGCTGCTGCCTTTTTTCAGAGATGCTCTGCCCAGTGAGGAGGGAGTCTAGTGACACAGTCTGTCTGCAGAGGCCTTGCTTAACTGCCGTGGGCTCTACACTGTTCGGACTTCCTGGCGACTTTGTTTACACAGGCAAGGTTAAACCACCAATTCGAGCCTCAGCAATGGCAGATGCCCCTCCCCCACACTGAGCTCAAATGTCCAAGATCAAGCTCAGACTGCTGTGGTGGCTGTGAGAATTTCAAGTCAGTGGATCTTAGCTTGCTGGTCTTCCTGGGGGTGGGACCTGCCAAGCCAGATCACTTGGCTCCCTGGCTTCAGCCCCCTTTTTCAGGGGAGTGAACCATTCTGTCTCACTGACATTCCAGATGTCACTGAGTATGAAAAAACAAAACGCTGCTGCAGCTAGCTCAGTGTCCTCCCAAACGGCCGCCCAGTTTTGTGCTGGAAACCGGCGACCCTGGTGTTGTAGGCACCGGAGTGAATCTCCTGGTCTGTGGGTTGTGAAGACTGTGGGAAAAGTGCAGTATCTGGGCCAGGATGCCAGGAACAGTCCCCAGTGGCTTCCCTTGGCTAGGAGAGGGAGTTCCCCAGCCTCTTGCACTTCCCGGGTTTTTTATTTCTGAGTTATTTCACTGAGGATAAATATTATTAAACCCTTCCTTGACTTCCAGGATTGAGCAATCATTCTATTCTGTCCTCTGAATGCCCATCTCTCTCCTTCTTCCTCTCCCTCTCTCCTTCTCTCTCTCTCAGTAACCCCTCTCAATTTAATTGGTATAAGAGTTATTTCTATAACCCCTATGTTGTTGCCAGGCCTTACCCATCTATGGGCACTGATGGGTCCCATTAATAGTAATAACTTCAATGTCACCAACTCTTGAACCTGCTGATACAGGATTACTAGGCCCATACAAGTCACAATCACTTCTAGGAGACTCCAAGACATATTTCCCATGTATTAGTGAATAAGTCTTCTCTCATGGCAGTGTTTATTTAGATGCTCTCTCGTGGCAGTATTTATTTAGAAGCTCACCTTTGTTTGCATGGGGCTCAGACATGAATCTATTAAGGGCGTAAAAAACATGAAAACAAACATCATCCTATGCTCAGAATTGCTCTGTCTCAATGTCCAAGACCAAATCAAGCTAAGAATAGCTGGCTCTTCTTTGCTGAGGTAAGCGCTCTCACAGAAAATTTGTCAGATTTTTATCCAGCTAGGCTTCTCTGAGCTCACTCAGCCAATCTACCAGCGATGCCACATACTTGTCTATACTTCCACCTAGACTCAACCTGTAGTTATTATTCACTACTGGAAAGTAAACTTTTTGAGTAAGGCCCATGTTTAAGTAATATATATGTCCTCACCAAAACATTTAACATAGCTTATTACATACAGATCTCAAGGGTAAAACTAAAATAAAATTTAAAAAGTAGTCCAAATTAATGATTACTTAACAGCATTTAAAAATTAATTCAAATATTTACAATCTTTTCTTTTTTGTTTTTGTTTTTGAGACAGAGTCTTGCTCTGTTGCCCAGGCTGGAATGCAGTGGCATGATCTTGGCTCATTGCAACCTCTGCCTCCCAGGTTCAAGCAATTCTCCTGCCCTGGCCTCCAGAGCAACTGATACTACAGGTGCCTGCCACCATACCTGGCTAATTTTTATATTTTTAGTAGAGACAGGGTTTCACCATGTTGGCCAGGCTGGTCTCGAACTTCTGACATCAAGTGATCCACCTGTCTCAGCCATCCAAAGTGCTGAGATTACAGGGGTGAGCCATCATGCCAGGTCAATATTTACAACCTTTATGTCACGTAATCAAGACCCTACCATTTTAAGACCGGTTCTATGCAGTGAGCTACCTCTTTTCTCTACTTTTCCAATAATCACAATCTCTTAAAAATATTAACTGTTTGAAATCAGTTTCAAAGGTGTTAAAAACAGTGAGAATTTTGTACCAAGTTCACTGGGTTGTTTCTAGGATTAAAAAAACATAAAAAGTATTTAGCATGGTGCATTGAATATAATCAGAACTCACTAAAAGTTAGTTTATCTTATTTTCATTGTGAATGCTAGACTTACTTGAAATTGTTCCAAAAATAAATTCTGTAAGAAACATCCTTAAAAATGACTATTTATTATATTATACATAAAAGTACCTCAAATACTATACATTACCTCCATCTTATGTTAAATTCTGTCTTTGTCAATAATCACCTCTAATTTAATTGAAGTTAATCATATCTTTTAATTAGCTATCCCCATTATTATAATAAAGAGAAGTCACCAGGAAAATCTAGCCATAGTAACCACATATAAATGAATGCTTTCAGTAAGCAAATACAAAAATTTCAACAAGTTTCCGGGCTATTTAACTAAGTACTGCTCTACTTAGGTCTCTGGACTAAGATCAGAACATCTAGATTTCTAATTGAGGTGGCTCTAAAACATCCCATTGAAAACAGAGCTGTATATGTCCCTTAACCAAACAGGCAAGAAGAACTAAAAAATTTCAAGTAAAAACACAGCAGAGTTCTGTAGGAAAGAACCTTAATTGAGACGGCAGGTTAAATTGCTGGAACTGATATAGTAAAAGAAGATGAACCCCAAGGGAGGGCCATTTCACAATTAAATCGGAAATGGTACATCCTTTCTCCTACACACAAATCCATAATTGAAAAAAAACCTCTCCTCCCACCATTGACTTTCTAAGTAGGTGTGGTAGGACAAATTTCATCCTCAATATTCACAACAAGATCTTGATCTTTTCAGCACCTGCTTAAGTTTGCAAAGTCACTAAATAAAACCTAATCCAATTAGTTTCTCCCCAGTCACCAACTTTTCAGTTCCATGAAATGTCTGTCCTCCTTCCACACAATGGATGAAATAGCACCTACTACATTGTCCTGGTTACAATCCTCATGAAATGCCAGACCCTTGCTTGTTGAGGACACTTTCACAGAAAGAACACTTAAGTGAGAGGAAACTCAGAGGCCAGGAACAGACTGAGGTTACCTACAAAGTCTACAAGTCATATCAACTACTGTGGTGAAAAAAAAGTGAACCTCTGCAATTAGACCATTTTTATAACTAACTTCAGATCAAACACTATGTGACTATACTTACCATCAAGTGGAACATTTAAGTCTCCCAAACACAGATTCTGTTCTATTCAATCACTACACCTTGTATAACAGCTTTCTTGGAAACTGATACAGAAATAATCATAATCAACAAAAAAGAACAATCTTCATTTCTGACAGTGCTAAAAATGCTTAAAACATTTTCAAAGGTTATAACCTTATAAAAGTTAATGCGTTAACTTCAGATAGTGTTTGAAAAAAGGAAATAAATACCTAAGACCGAACTAGTACCCAAGTAAGCTAGTTTCTTAATACCAGCAACTAATTAACAGTATTGTTTTCAGTCATAAAAACATAAAACACAAATCTTAACCTCACGAGAAACAAAATAATAGATTCTTATTTTTAGACTAGACTCTTCTATCAAAATAAATGGAAGAAAATAATGTCTGAAATTAATAACCTAATTTTTAACTTTATGAGAGTCTTAGACATTACCCAATAATCTCTCATATTGGCAAGAGTTAAGAATTTACTATTCCAAAAGGTAAATATAAAAGGAAAGAAAAAGTAGGCACAGTGTACAATCTGTATTTGACATGTGCATTAAAATAAACAAAAACTTTCAATGTCCAGTAAATTTTGAGGCAATAATTTCCTTAAATTGTTATGATTTTTGCAATTACATGCCCAGAGTAATACTTCTTTATTTCTGAAAAGCATGATTTCTAAAGTTCCTACCTGTTAGCAGAATTAACATAAAAAAAAATCAAAACCCTGTGGATACTGTTATCCCTTATATTTGATGGACATTTTATTTTTTAGTATTATAAAAACAAATTAAACCAAACAGTAAAATTATATACATATGCCAAATTAAAATGAAATATAAATATATAGAGAACTTATTATCTGCCCAGCATAACATGTGAAACAATACCATACATTACATTTTAATTAAGATTAAAAATTAGATGTATCTTTAAAACTTTTAAACAGTTCTTTAAATAATTGTATGACTCATCTCTATTGCCTCTGTTAATTCAAAAAAATTAGTGAACTTAACCACTATGCAACCCACTCAAAAGTGACTCATTTTTGACATTTAATTATTTCCATGCATGAGGTGAACAATATCTTTAACATATGACCTGATTATAATTAGATTGTATTAAAAGATGAAAATAACATGAAAAATGTGACTTATAGATGCAAGATTATATGTCTTTATCAAATACGATTTATTAATCTACAATTGTTCTACAATTGTGACTTGAATTTGACCCTATTGGGGAAAAAATAAATAATTTGCCTCTAAAGATCTAATGTTTATTATTTTCTATTGTTAGGAAACTAAAACTATGTAACCTAATGTATTTCCCTTTTAGGCTTTAACTGCCAAAAACTTGAGAGCAATCCTTATTTCCCAAGTGTTTAATTCTGTCTAGTTCATATACTTGAAAAGATTACTTTTAGCTTCCTTTGTTCTGATCCCTCCTTAAATGACTTAGCTGGCATTGTCCTGACATGTGGTCTCCTGAAGTCTTTTCAGAAATAAGTAAAAAGGAGAGCCTTCAACAAACAGAAAAAGAGAATTATGGGAAGGGAGGAAGACAGGCAGGAGAAAGGTAGGAAGGTATGCAAGTACCTGCACACACTTGATACTCGGAATTGTCATACATTGCTGTTTCTTTGTGCAAACAATACTAGATATTTTCTAAATACACACATGTTGGGAATGGTCTATGATTTTTAAAGTTGAGGCAATAACAGTGCTGTATAAATAACTAACTTCATCTAAAAAGTCTAATAATAATATCATTGAATTTTTTAATATCGTGAGCAATAAATGATTAAACAGGTAATATAGTGTCAATGAAACACTATATTATGTGTTTAATCATTTCTTGCTCACAGTAACCCATGAATCAGGCTTTATTATTATTATGATTGTTATTATTATTATCACCATGTTACTAATGAGGAAACAGAGACTTAGAATGGTTTTATACCTAGTATGTGGTAAAGCTGGGATTCAAACTAACTCCAGAGTCCACGCCCTTAACCAGTAGGCTATCTTCGCTGATATTAAATAAAATCATCATTGTTAGTTTAGTATGTATTTTCTAAAGTATATAACTGGTATATGCTTCATGAGGCATATGGCAGCCAGCTCAAATAAAATACTGCAATGGGTAATAATTTTATATTGCCAAACCAAACATCTGAGTCGGCTGAAGGAAAAAAGAACTAGAACTGGACAGGAGAGGAAGCTGCCATAAGACCCCTCTGAAGTACTCTGGATTCATAACCAGGTGCTAGCTAGGAAAAATACTGGAGACAGCAGTTGTGATATCTAGGCTCCAGTTCTTTCTCTACTGCTAATTAGAAATGTGTACACGGATTCCACGATTCAACTTCTCTGGAAACCCATTTCCTCATCTATAAAACAGTAAGTATGCTTTTATAACACCCAAGGACCCTGTAGCTCTGCAACTGAAACCCAGACCTCTCCATTCTCCTGCTAGGTGCACTCACAGCTCCAGAATGGTCCAAGTATCACACTGGGAAGTGCAACTGCTCCAAATTATTAAGGATCAAAAGAGGTAGAGCCTAAAGACCCCACTTCTATTTAGTCAGGACGGACAAATCCCTCTTCTATAAGAAATCCCCCTTCTTGATAAGAATACTACATGCTAGAAAAACTGTAGACAAGCACTTAAATTAGATAAAAGACCCAGAAGTAAGTAGGAACCAGAGGTTCCTTCCACTTAAAAGTGCCCCACCACACTGATATAACTTAGAAAAAATCCTTTTCCTCAGACTTTTCCCTAAAACTTCACCAATTACTAGAGGGGCATTCGAAGCTAAAAAATAAGATAAAATAAAACAACCACTAACACAATTAGGACAACTCAGAAAACAAGCTACTATACAGCAGTAGACAAGTAAGTCATACTTTCGGATGGAATAGTTTAATCATCTTGATAGAAGTGACACTTAAACTTTTAGGAATACATTTGCTCATTCTTTTTTCCTCACCCTCCAAAGAAAGAAAAATGAGCAAAGGCAAGATGAAACTTAAGTAAAACTGTAAAGAACACAAAATGAGTGGTCTTTTTCTTTCATTCATCTCCTCCTAATAATCTGTAAAAGGCTTTGCTCAAATTTTTACATCCTTCCTATCCTGTGGTTCATGTTCACAGACCTCCTCTCCTCACCTGCCCTTTCTCCCATCCACTCAGTATCCCTCAGAAGCAAGTTTACTGAATTACTTAAGCGATCTGATCTAAGCTGGAAACTTATAACTAAAGAGTGTGATATTTGCATTTTCTAGCATGGAAATCCCAGGCAAAATGACTCTGAACTGGCAGGGAAGAGAGGGTTATGAGCCTCTTAAATCATCCCCCATGTACCTGTGAATAGCACAAATCAAACTCCCCCTTAAGAAAAATAAGGGGGTAGAGAGGGGCCAGTGAGGCATCACAAAAGAATTTAAAAGTCTGGGATTAGCCAGCACTAGCCCTTCAAGGGCTTTACTCAAAGCAGGAAATTGCGGTGCTGCTCCATGGCTTCCCTACACCAGTGCCCAGGCAACTGGCCAACTCAATAACCCCTTCCCTGGCCTCTTCCCTGGCCTTGCAGAGACAGCATAGTCAGTACTACCCTGGCCCCACCGTAACCCTGGCTGGCTTGAGAAAAGTTGGCAGAGAGAGTCCAGGGTTGTGCTATTTAAAGCTATAAGCAGCTACTGTGGATAGAGATGAGCTGCTTTAGCAGCAGAGGATAAGGCGAGACACGAAAGATTTTCACTTGCCCTAATGAAATTCACTCACCTGCTGAAGTTAGAGTACCCAAATTTGATAGAAAACAGCTCAGTTCCATTTATTAATTACTAATTATCATCTAGCTATTCCATTTGGCAATTTTTTTCATTGTTAAATTGCTTGATTGCAAATCCTTTAAATTTTCCTCAAAATATGCTAATAAATATATATAATATATATACATATAAAACAATCTACTAATTAGTAATTAGTAAAATATACTAATGAAATTTGTGTGTGTGTGTGTGGTGTGTAGAGTCCATGTCGGTTTTTGCTGTGTACACATCAAAATACCCAAAAGGGCTTTTATATAACCATATACACATGCATACCTTTGTATACACTACACACATATATAGAGATAGAGAATACATGGTGAGGGGGATCCATATATGTATGTATGTTTCAATTCACACTGCCCACACTATCTCATATATTAGGAATGACAACTGTGAACCAGGATAAAATAATGGTCAAAAGCACAGGTTCTGAATTAAGGTATCTGGGTCTTCCGTGAAACACAGGATAAGATACTTCTCTGGATTCCTAATTTATAAGTGGCAATTGTTGACAAGATTAAGATTATTTCTGTAAAGGACAGACCTTTGCCTGGCACACAATAGTTAGTATTCATCAGTTTCAACTAGTATTAGCATTATGATAAAACATCTACGGTAGCTCAAGAGAAACATGTAGCAGAATAGTTTTCTTCTAAAAATCAAACTTTATCTTAGTCAACCCTGACAATCTGATCCTGTGGTCTCCTTGTCCTCTTACTTCCCAAAATGGCCTTGACAGGTACTTTATCTAGGGAACTCTTCTTCATCCTTAAAAGCTCAGCTCAACTAGCATTTCCTTAGAAAACCCTTCCTTAACCCTTAGCCTGGGTCTGATAACACTGTTACTTATTTCAAAAAGGGGCATACCTTTCCTTTATAGCATTTATGCCAGCTTATTATTTACTTAGTTCAGTGACTTTTTAAAAAGTAACACCTGTATTTCCCACTCTAACCTCATGGGGGCAAATACTATGCCTACTTTTGCTCACTGTTGCATCCACAGCACTGAAATATCAGGGACACAATAGGTACTCAATAAACATCTATTGAATGAATCAATGACTCAGCCAAGTTCTATCCAGATGTCAATCTATTTATATCCTCCCAAGATGCAGAGAAAGAATCTGGTCTCAGAAAAATAAAGAATCCTGGAAGTTTCCCAGAGGGACAAAACTTAGAAAAACCAATACTTGTCTAAAAGAAGTCAAACAATTCAGAAACCAAAGAGGCATGGCTTTCTTTACTTGGCTTGAGAACCCTTCTAACATTCCATTATTAAGAAACTGTAAAAGAAGTGCAGGGGTATAAGGCAGAGTTATGGGTACCAAGAGGAAGGAAGGAGAGGGATTCTACACAGAGGAAGAATTCATGCCGCTAAGGATCCTGAAACATAGAGGGCAATATGGAGCAGATTATAGTGCCATCAAATTGATGTTCTGTGTCTTCATTCAGTCAGTAACTCACCAGAGCACCTACCATATGAGACGTAGTGCCTGGATTTGTGGATACAGAAGTAAGCATGACAGACAGTCCCCACTCTCATGGAGTTTCCACTTCAGTACAGAGGAATTAAACAAGTGATGTACATTTGGCCAGTGCTCAGAGAAGAGAACTACAAGTGCTGTAGTACTAACACTGACTGAAAACTCAGTACGTACGCATATTTTATTTTGTCCAAGGAAAAAAATCCCAAGTATATTTTTATGGTGTCTTTTTTTATTTTCTCTTAAAAAAAAAATAAGTTTCTTCCTAATTTGTATTGGTTTATGTTGCTTAACAGGAGAAAATTAATTTAAGAGACACACTATATATATACACTATTAAGTTGAATTCAAGTGAGGATTTGGTCAAGATGATTTCAAAGTAGCTAAAAGAGAGTATTTTAAATCTCACCACAAGAAAATGGTAAATATCTGAGGCAATGAATATGTTGATTACTCTGATTTTATCATTCTATAGTATATACTCATAAGGAAATAACACTTTTACACCATAAATATATACAATTATTGGCAATTAAAAATACAAATCAATAAAAAAAGATGCTTCTTCTTCACTAACTTGTATGTGAAAGTAGATGAGATGAAAAATGAGAGAAAAAAAGAACTTATGAAAACAAAAGCATAAAAACACTACTCAGGAGGATGGAATTGATTTATATAAAATATTAGCTACCTCAAAACTTTCAAGTTCATAACACTCTATTTATGAAAGTTACACAGAAGGGAAAACTGAAAACATCAAAGAAAAGCCCCCAATTCACCTCTCAAGAGTGGTATTCAATTTTCCATCCCAATATCCACACGAATCCGTCTGTCAATATTAATTTGTTGAGTGTAAGCCAAGAATTGTTTAAAACCCAGGGAAAAGAGTTCTTGCCCTCAGTAGACCCATGCCCTCTTCAGCAATAAATGTAAATAAAAAATTTAAGATAAACTTGAGATGTCAGTAATGGCTAAAGAGAAGATTAAAAGCACCAATATATGGTAGAGTAATTAGGGTTTCTGCTTTAGCTAGAATGGTCAGGAAAATCCTTTTTGAGGAAATATAATTTAAATTAACACTCAAATGATGAGTATGAACTCCTATTTATTATAAAAGTCTAGAAAAGAATATTCTGACAGAAGAATAGCTGATCCAAAAGGCCAAAAGCAGGAAAAATTTTAATTGTTTGAAAGACAAAAAAGACCAGAATGGCTGAACACAGTAAACGAAGTAAGGATTCAAGTGGAAGTGATATCAGGGAAGTATACTGAAACCAGATCTCGTAGATGAGTGGCTCTCAAAATGTAGCATCATATGGGAGCTTGTTAGAAATGCAAACTTTCAGGCCCCTCTACAGACTTACTGAGTCAGAAACTCTGCAGTGGTGTCCAAAAATCTGTTTTAGCAAGGCTTCCAGGGGATTCTGATGCCTACTAAGATTAGTGGCCTCTAAAAACAACAGTAATTCTCAACCCTAGTTATATACTAGAATCATCTATAGGAGCATTTAATCTGTTTATGCTGAGTCTTATCCAAGACCAAATGAATCTCTGTATCTGGAGATGGGATCTCAAATATATATATATATATATATATATATATATATATATATATATATATGTATATACATACACACACACACACACGTGTGTGTGTGTGTGTGTATGCTCTTCAGGTAATTATGATACACAATGATTATCAGAACCACTGACATGGAGTCTTAAAAGTCATGGTGAAATTTTTGGATTTTAATGGGAAGCCACTGAAGTTTTGTAAACAGAAAATTTTATCAAACTTAGAAATGCCAATTTAGCTTCTATGTGAACAAGAGGAGCAAGAATGGACTGAAAACATCAGACAGGAGGTAACTGTCATATCCATGGAAAAGATGAAAGTGGTTTTGGCCAAAGTTGTAGCATATACAACTTTGAATATACTTATTATATACAATATAATAAGTAGATTCAAACATATTTCATAGAAAAAACTAAAAACTTATTATAGATCTGATAGGAGATATTTGAGAGGGGAATAAAAGAAGAATCTAGGATAGTAAGAATCTAGGTTTTTGGCCTGAGAAATGGGCAGCAACTTTTCTTTTTGGAGGAAAGCATGCAGGTGTGTCTATCAAGGGTTGATCTTTGGACTGGTTAAATTTAGACATTCAAGTGGAGATACTGAATAGGTCACAGAATATACGTATGATTCTGGAGTTCAGTAGAGAGGTCAGACCCAAACACAGACACATACAAATCATCACTGTATAGGTGCTATTGAAGCCACAGAATCAGATGAGATCATCTAGGTTGAGAGTAGAGATACAGAAGAGGGTCGGATAAAGCACAGAGCTGGTGTAAGAACAGGGTACATGGTTGGCTAGTGGGAGCCCAAGGAGAGTGATGGTCCTCAGACTGCTGAAGTGTAGGACAATTGAAGATCTTAGGCTTTCTCTGTTTCCTGTATCACAGTTCTACCCAATTCATGGAGGTGAAATGGCTTTAGAAACTCACGAGCATTTCTTAATGACTACTGGCCACCAAATAACAGCACCAATATCCACTTCAAAGCTCCACCTAACACCAGAAAATCTTTGCCTGAACCAAATGAGGAAAAGGATCAGACATATCAGGTGGCTTGTCTAAGTTCACACAGTTTCTGTATGCTGCCAGAACATGGCCTGAGAAGATGGTACTCATGTGTGCCTCCAAAGAACATGCAGCTCCCAGGAAATGGGACTAAAAGAGGAAGTTAAAGTTGTGCGTAGTTAATCCAATCTGGGACTGACAGGTGCTGAGTCAAACTGGCAGGGATTATGACTAAGCAGTGGGAAAGGGCCAGACAGTATTACAGACGAAAAAAAAAAAAAAAGTTGAAATTCCTTACCAGAAAAAGGAAGTCAGCTGGGAAAAAACAGTATCCAGTATCATTGCACACAAGCAAGAAACAGACAGTAGAGTTTTGGAGTCTGGCAGTAACTGAGAGCATCTTAGAAATGCAAACTTTCAGTCCCACCTGCAGACCTACTAAATCAGAAACTCTGAGGTGGCACCCAGAAATCTGTTTTAACAAACTCTCCAGGAGATCGTGATGCCTGCTAAGGTCAGAAACCCCTTAGGGAAAACAATAACATACCTCATATGCAACGTGGGAGGACTTTCCAGGGAAATGGTTTCATCAATAGAGCTGACACAACACTCCTATCTTGAAGTAGCTTGATGTTTCCCTAACAGTGGATCTAAGGGACAGTTCCTTCTGCTTTTAAGAGTATGTGTGTAAATATACAGACACACACACACATATAAACACACATATGTATATCTTTATATATATATATATATTTATGTTAGTTAATATAATACAGTCATGTGTTGCTTAATGACTAGGATATGTTCTGAGAAATGCATTAGGTGATTTCATCACTATGTGAACATGATATGATGTACTTACACAAACCTACATAGTATATCCTACTACATACATACTACACACATAGGCTGTATGGCACAGCATATTTCTTCCTTGCTGCAAACCTATACAGCATGCTACTATACTGCATACTATAGGCAACTGCAGTAAAATAGTAAGTATTTGTGTATCTAAACAGATGTGAACATAGAAAGAAATGGTAAAAATAAAGATTTAAAATGATATACCTATATAGGGCATTATATGGAGCTTGCAGGACTGGAAGTTGTTCTGGTTGTGTCAGTGAGTTGTAAGTAAATGTGAAGGTCTAAGACATTATTGTAGACTCCTGTATAAACAACACACTCAGGCTACACTAAATTTATTTTAAATATATTTTTTTCTTCAATAATAAATTAACCTCAGCTTACTGTAACTTTTTACTTTATAAACTTTTAATTTAAAAAATTGACTTACTTAGCTTAAAACACAAACACGTTGTAAATTTGTACAAAAATATATTTTCTTTATATACTTATTCTATTTTTATTTTTTAATTTTTAATTTCTTTTTTTTTTTTTTTGCTTTTTAAACTTTTTTGTTAAAAACTAAGACACAAACATACACATTAGCCTAGGCCTACACTGAGTCAGAATCATCAATAGAACTGTCTTCTGCCTTCACATCTTATCCCACTGGAAGGTCTTCAGAGGTAATAACATGCAAGGTGCTGTCATCTTCTATTATAACAATGCCTTCTTCTGGAACACCTCCTGAAGGAACTGCCTGAGGCTGTTTTATAGCTAGCTTTTTTTTCTAATACTAGAAGTACACTCTAAAGTACTGATTTAAAAGTATAGAACAGTTAATAAACTAGTGACAAAGTCATTTATTATCATTATCAAGTACATAATTGTAGGTACTATACTTTTGATATGACTGGCAGTGCAGTATATATATGCACATATATGTATACATATATACATGTAAACATACACACACGTGTGTATATGTGTACATATATGTATATATGTATACATATGTATATATGTGCCTACATGTCTCTGTTACTCATCTATATGTATATATATATTTTTTTCTTTATACTGGTTATTTCCATGTCTCATTAGAAGTCAAGACGAAACATCTTCCAAAACTGTAATAGCAGTTAGGTCATTTGAAGCCTTCAAGTACACAGAGCTTATTCAGAATTAGTGGATTAAAAATAAATCTTAAAAGTAGAAAAGTGCTGTTAGAAAGTAAGTCTATCTCAGCATTTGGAAAAGTAAACATTCATACATGCAATTTCTGTTGCAGACCATAATTAATGAGTAATAGTTAATTTGATGCTTTGATCTTTTCTTTGGCCAGAAGGACACTGACCATAAGGAAAAATTAGAACACAAATTTAGATATAGTCATAGAACATCACAGTCCCAGAGGGAACCTCAGAAAGTTAATAGTTAATGATTTCCTAACGTTAGCTCCCTAGATCTGTAGGGACCAGTGGAAGCAGTAATAAAGATCTGAGAATGAATGTCATTGTTTCATAAGACTGGACAAAATAATATAGGTCTATGAATCATTTGTTTTATTGGAAAAGGAAATCAATCAGTGTAGAAGGAGAGTAATTTGTACTCATAGTGAACTCTGACCAGCAATTTTGTATGTGTTTATGTTATTAAAAGGTAGAAAAAATGATCACCATACAGTTTGGTTTACAAAATACTTTAAATGAAGTTCAACAAATGGAACAAAAACAATCACTGACCTAATTCAAACTCCTAGTTTTTAAGTATGGAAAAAAGTAGCAACATGGTGCCATGAATACAGCCCATATTTCAAAACATTCATAGACAAACACATTCCTAAATTCTTTTTTTCCAAGCCCAGCATATAAAAAGACATCCCTTTCTGAAAATTTTATATCAGTGGTTAGAGTCTAGGACCAATACGCCTCAAAGTCTTCTCTTATTTTTATATGCTGTCTAGGAGTGACACCACAGTTGAAGCTAAAGCTGGCTGTGAGGTGCAGCTCACCAAACAGATCTCATGGTGACTTATTTGATCTGGACCCACATCACTATGCTTGGTCTGATTTCTTGTCCAGGCAGCCAGTTAATATCATTCTCAGACCCAGGTATGCAAAATGAAGGACTATTAGAAGCCAGGAAGGAAAACATAAAATATTGGCACACCCTAAGCAAGATCAAATACTCTGCAAGCCCAGAGGAAGTATTACCCCAAGGGTCCAATCACTATGTTAAAAGCATCGTGTTACACTGATAATGCTAAATGAAATGTTTCCCATTGTGTTTGGGTTGCTAACATTCGCAAATTCTCTCATTAAGTGCTGTTCTCCATTTTGTCTCAGGCTTCATATGATCAGTTCAGAAGTCTACTTTAAGACTGGATCCCATTAGGTTCATGAGACATCCCAGCATCTAACAGTACAGTCCTCTCAATCTATAAATATCTTCTACTTTTAAAGGTATCACCAGACAGAAGTAGACCTTCCAGAAGTCTCCTACATTTTAAACTGATGTTGGAAAGTTTTATCAGCTAGTCAGAATCCCAAAGATCTACTTTGATAATGCCATTGAATTTTTAAAAATGCATTTTCTGGTAATTGGCACTAGGCATCCCTATGCCACCACTTTCTTCATTCCTTTCAGTTGCCTCCACAGATGTGCAGAGAACGCACACTCCTTGCTAGATGCTTGTTTTCATGGAAAACTCTGGACCAGAAAAAAAGGAAAAGATATAAGGTAGCATATTAAACACTATCACTTAAGAAAAAAGATAGCAAATGAATGAGGTTGGGAAGATTGTGAACAACACTATAAACCATCTGATGCCATACAACCCTTTACCCTCTGTCCCAAATATGTCTCATTCTGAGATTCCTGACATAAATATTTGACCCAAATGAAAAGCCTGAGACAAAAGTTAAAATTGTGACTTATGCCAGGTTAATTCTATTCCAGCTAGGGTGTGTAAACTACATCACACCACTGAAGGAACTGTTTCCCACAGCAGAGATCATCTTCATATGGTTATTTGTGATACAGTGCACTACATGGTGGTCAATTGTGCAAAACCTCATTATTGTAATGACAACATCAATAAGAAGTCTATCATGGTTATTATGTCTTTGTCTCAACTCTGAAGATTCAAGTAACTGGAATAAGAACTTTCTATATGGTAGAGCTATATAGAAATAAGATGGAAAATAATGCATTTTCTATCTTTAGACAACTTCAGGAGAGCAGATATTAAAGTAACTCTCAGAGAAGATGATGTTAAATGAGCCCTACATGACGTAGAAAAGGTTATCTTAAAATTACAAGAATTTTCACAAAGGTTCTAATTTTGTGGAAGACTATATTTTCCACAAACTGGCTCACAGGCCAAGATGGGTTACTGCAGCATACCTTATTTTGCAAACTTAATCATTATTATGATTAATCAAAAAATTCTAAAACAAATCACTGTAAATGGAAAAAGAAGAGGACTTCAGTAACACTGATTTCCTAAGGGCCAGGCTGTGTGGAAGATGAATTAATGCTCTTGGTAATGCCTTAATCTGACATGCATTACTTCCTCCATTTTACTGAAGGAAAGAGACCTTAGCAAAGGTTAAAGAACTTGCTCAAGGTCATAAGGCTGGTAAGTGATAGAACTGGAACTAGAGTCCAAGTTTGTCTAATTTGAAAACAACACTGTGATCAATCCCAACTATAAGTCCTTTCCTTCAACCATTTTACAGAAGGCTTAACCTCTGTCATCAATGGCACTTAATTTTCTTAAAACTGAACTTTCCCAAAATATCACAACTCAGAATAATTTGGCCACTGTTCCTTTTCATTGGTGCTTATTGACTATTCCCACTAAAAAAAAAAAAAAAAAAAACTAATCGATTCTAAACATTTTATAAAATTATAATGTAACAGGTAAGATTCTAAAAAGGTGATAGAATAGGAAACATCAAGAATTCCCTCACTTACACAACAATCATACTGGCAGAATCTGTCTGATGACAGGATTTTGGAACTCTGTAGTGTACTAAAGGCTTACCACTTCCAGGGGAAGACTGGAATAATAAATTACAGTTAGTTTTAGTCAACTTCAACTCTTAGAACAGTAGCAGTTACCAATAACCCAACCGGCAGCCCTGTGGCAGGCAACTGTGCACATATTCCTACAGCAGCTTGCATACAACCTGCAGGAGCCAACGTGGGCAAAAAGGACCTTATTCTGCAAATATCTTGGATCCATGCCCTGATCACTGATGCTTCTGATCATGGAGGTTTAGACAAAGAGCAGCAGCCTTTTTACTTACTGCTCCCATTGCTGCAAACCCCTCCTCACCTGACTGAAAACATTTTTTAGGGAATTTAAAGAGACAGCTTTTTTTTTTCATTTTTGTCTTTTTCTCTTTTCATGAATCAGAAACTGAATACTAGGATTGTCAAAAGCAACTGCATATACAAGAAAAATTAGAACATCATTGTGCATGCCCAGGGAAAGTCAAAGGCTCACAAATGACCTGAGAAGACCTTAAGTTTACAGTTCAGGCTAATCTTCAGAAAAGGGGCAGCCTACAACAACTAAAAACAAATAAACAACAACAAAACAAACAGCAAGCCTTGAGGAATGGGAGGAAATCTGTTTTCCAGATATTCAACACTATTAGGCTCAGAAGCTCAGTTAAAAAAAAAAAAAATCTTAAGGAATGCAAAGGAACAGAAAAGACCGATCCATTCAAAGGAAGAAAAAAACAACAGATACTGTTCCTAAATAAGACCTAGTGGCAGTAGCAACAGATCTACCAGAAAATTACTTTAAAACAACTGTCTTAAAGATGTCTAAAAAATTAAGACAGACATGCAGAAAGTCAAAAAAGTGATGTATGAAAAGAAATGAAAATATCAAGAAAGAAAGAAACTCTAAAAAGAAACCAAAAAGAAATTCTGGAGTTGAAAAGGAAACTAACTGGACTGAAAAATTCACTAAAGGAATTCAAAGGCAGACTTGAGCAGGCAGATAAACTAGTAAACTTGAAGATATGACCATGGAAATACCAAGTCTGAGAAAGAGAAAAGATTGAAGAAAAGCGAACAGAGCCTCAAGGACCTGTGGAACACCATTAAGCAGACCAGCATACATATTGTGGGAGATCCAGAAAGAGAAGAGAAAAGAAAAAAGCAGAGAAAATATTTGAAGAAATTATAGCTGAAAAATTCCAAAATTTGATGAAAGACATAAGTATAAATATCTAAGAAGCTCAATAAACTCCAAGTAGGAAGAATTCAAAGAGATTCACACCAAGACACATCATAATTAAATTGCTGAAAGATGAGACAAAGAGAGAATTTTTAAAGAAGAAAGAGAGAAGCAATTTATCACGTACAAGGTATCCTCAAGACAATCAGCAGATTTCTCATCAAAAACTTTCAGATTCTAGAGGCAGTGGACTGATATATTCAGAATGCTAAGAGGAAAAAAAATTGTACACCAAGAATACTAATTTGGCAAACTACCCCTTCAAAATTGAGGGAGAAGTTAAGACATTTCTAGATAAACACATGCTAAGAGAGTTCATTACCACTACACCTTCCGCAAGAAATGTCAAAGACTTATTTTGGCAGAAGTTGAAAAACCCATCCTAAATTTCATATGGAATCTCAAAGGAACCCAAATCACCAAAACAAACTTGAAAAAACACAGAAAGCTGGAGGACTCACATTTCCTGGTATCAAAACTTATTACAAAGCTATAGTAATCAAAACAGTGTTATACTGCCTAAAGATAAACATATGCAACAATAGAATAGAATAGAAAGTCCAGAAATAAATTATTGCATATATGGTCAAATGATTTGGGAAAGGGGTGCCAAGAGCATTCAATTGAGAAAAGATAGTCTTTTCAACAAATAAATCTGGGAAAACTTGATATCCACACACCCAAAGCATAAAGCTGGATCCTTACCTAATACTATATACAAAAATCAATAGAAATTGGATCAAAGACCTAAATGTTAAGACATAAAACTAAAAACTCTTGTAAAAAAAAAATAGAGCAAAAGATTCAGAACATTGAATTTTGCAATAGATCTCACATCAAAGGCACAGGCAACAAAAGAAAAAATAAATTGGACTTCATGAAAATTAAAAAAAAACTTTTGTGTATATAAAGACATTATTAACAGAGTAAAAAGGCAACACACAGAATGGAAGAGAACACTTGCAAACAATATATGTGATAAGAGATTAATATCTCTCTCTCTCTCTCTCTCTCTCTCTCTCTCTCTCTATATATATATATATATATATATATATACACACACACACATATATAAAACTCTTAAAACCCAACAACAAAAAACAACCAGATTCAAAAATGAGCAAGGAATCTCAATAGACATTTCTCCAAAGAAGATATACAAGGGGCCAACAGGCACATGAAAAGATGTTCAACTTCACTAATCATAAGGGAAATGCATCTCAAAACTATAATAAGACACTATCTGCCTCACAACATTTAGGATGGCTACCATACAATGTGGCAATTCCTCAAGGATCTAGACCCAGAAATACCATTTGACCCAGCAAATGTAATACCCAAATAATCCTTTGGGTATTACTGAGTGTATATCTTTATTACTGAGTGTATACCCAACGAATTATAAATCATTCTATTATAAAGACACATGCACACGTATGTTTACTGTGGCACTGTTCACAATAGCAAAGACTTGGAACCAACCCAAATGCCCATCAATGATAGACTAGATAAAGAAAATGTGGCACATATACACCATGGAATACTATGCAGCCATAAAAACGGATGAGTTCATGTCCTTTGCAGGGACATAGATGAAGCTGGAAACCATCATTCTCAGCAAACTGACACAAAAACAGAAAACCAAACACCACATGTTCTCACTCATAAGTGGGGTTAAACAATGAGAACACATGGACACAGGGAGGGAAGCATCACACACTGGGGCCTGTTGTGGGGCAGGGGTTAGGGGATAACAGGGGGTGGGGCATTGGGGAAAGATAGAATTAGGAGAAATTCCTAATGTAGGTGATGGGGTGATGGATGCAGCAAACCACCATAGCACGTGTATACCTACGTAAAAAATCTGCACATTCTGCACATGTACCCCCAAACTTACAGTATAATAAAAAATATATATATATTTTTAAAAAGTTAAAAAATAAAAGAAAATAATGAGTGTTGGCAAGAATGTGGAAAAAATCAAACTCTTGTGCACTGCTGGTGGGAATGTAAAATGGTATAGCTACTGATACGGTTTGTCTGTGTTCCCACCCAAATCTCATCTTGAATTGTAATTCCCACAATTCCCACATGTTGTGGGAGGAACCTGGTGGGAGGTGACTGAATGATGGGGGTGGGTCTTTCCTGTGCTATTCTCCAGATAGTGAATGAGTCTCATGAGATCTGATGGTTTTAAAAAATGGGAGTTTGCCTGCATAAGCTCTCTTTTTGCTGCCATCCATGTAAGATGTGACTTGCTCCTCCTTGCCTTCTGCCATGATTGTGAGGCCTCCCCAGTCACATGGGACTGAGTCCATAAATCTCATTCTTTTGTAAATTACCCAGTCTAGCATATATCTTTATCAGCAGTGTGAAAATGGACTAACATAGCAAATTTCTACCAGTAGAATGAGGCACTGCTGAAAAGATACCCCAAAATGTGAAAGTGACTTTGGAACTAGGTAACAGGCAGAGGTTGGGATAGTTTGAAGTGCTCAGAAGAAGACAGGAAAATGTGAGAACATTTGAAACTTTCTAGAGACTTGTTGAATGGTTTTGACCAAAATGCTCATAATGATATGGACAATGAAATCCAAGCTGAGGTGGCCTCAGGTGGAGATGAGGAACCTGTTGGAAACTAGAGCAAAAGTGATTCTTGTTATGTTTTAGCAAAGAGACTGGCAGCATTTTGCCCCTGCCCTAAAGATTTGAGGAACTTTGAACTTTAAAGAGATGATTCAGGGTATCTGGTGGAAGAAATTTCTAAGCAGTTAAGAATTCAAGAGGTGACTTGGGTGTTGTTAAAGACATTCAGTTTTATAAGGAAAGCAGAGCATAAAAGTTCAGAAAATTTGCAGCCTGACAATAAGAAAATCCCTTTTCTGAGAAATTCAAGCTAGCTGCAGAAATTTGCATAAGTAACAAGGAGCCCAATGTTAATCTCCAAGACAACGGGGAAAATGTCTCCAGGGCATGTCAGAGGTCTTCACAGCAGTCCCCCTCCCCCACCACCATCACAGGCCTGGAGGCCTAGGAGGAAAACATGGTTTTATGGGCCAGGCCCAGGGTCCTTCTGCTGTGTGCAGCCTAGGGACTCAGTGCCCTGCATCCAAGCTGCTCCAGCCATGACTAAAAGGGGCCAAGGTACAGCGTGGGCCATGACTTCAAAGGGCACAAGCCCCAAGCCTTGGCATATTCCACATGGTATTCATCCTGTAGGTGCACAGAAATCAAGTACTGAGGTTTGGGAACCTCTACATAGATTTCAGAGGATGTACAGAAATGCCTGGATGTCCAAGCAGAATTTTGCTGCAGGGGCGACTCTCTCATGGAGAATCTCTGCTAGGGCAGTGCAGAAGGGAAATGTGGGGTGGGAGCCCCCACACAGAGTCCCTACTGGGGCACCATCTAGTGAACCTGTGAAAAGAGGGCCACCGTCCTCCAGACCCCAGAATGGTACACCCACCAATAGCTTGCATCATATGCCTGGAAAAGCTGCAGACACTCAACACCATCCCACGGTAGCAGCCAAGAGGAGTGCTGTACCCTGTAGAGCCATTTGTGGGGGGCAGGAGGCACTGCCCAAGACCATGAGAATCCATCTCTTGCATCAGTGTGACTCAAATGCAAGACCTGGAGTCAAAGGGGATCATTTCGGAGCTTTAAAATTTGACTGCCCTGCTGGATTTTGGACTTGCAAGGGGCCTGTAGCCTCTTTGTTTTGGCCAATTTCTCCCATATGGAATGGTTGTATTTACCCAATGCCTGTACCCTCATTGTATGTAGGAAATAACTAACTTGCTTTTGATTTTATAGACTCATATGCAGAAGGGTCTTGCCTTGTCTCAGATGAGATTTTGTACTGTGGACTTTTGAGTTTATGCTGAAATAAGTTAAGATTTTTGTGGGACTGTTGGGAAGGCATGATTGGTTTTGAAATGTGAGGACATGAGATTTGAGAGGGGCCAGGGGTGGAATGATATAGTTTTGCTGTGTCCCCACCCAAATCTTATCTTGAATTGAAACTCCCACAATTCCCACATATTGTGGGAGGAACCCAGTAGGAGGTGATTAAATTATGAGAGTGGATCTTTCCTGAACTATTCTCGTGCCGGTGAATGGGTTTCATGAGATTTAATGGTTTTAAAACATGGGAGCTTGCCTGCACAAGCTCTCTCTTTGCCTGCTGTCATTCATGTAACATGTGATTTGCTCCTCCTTGCCTTCTACCATGATTGTGAGGCTTCCCCTTCCATGTGAACCATAAGTCCAATTAAACCTCTCTCTTTTGTAAATTACTCAGTCTTGGGTATATCTTTATCAGCAGTGTGAAGATGAACTAATACAGCTACCATGGGAAACAGTATGGCAGTTTTTTCCAAAAATTAAAAATAGAATGACCATATGATCCATCGATATCACTTGGGGGATAAATTCAAGTGAACTGAACACAGAGTCTTGAAAAGATATGTGTACACTTATGTTTATGGCAGCATTATTCATAATATCTAAAGTGTGGAAGCAATCCAAGTATCTAACAACAGATAAATGAATAATTAAATGTGGTACATACATAAAATGGGATATTATATAACTTACAAAGTAAGGAAATTCTGACATATGCTTCAAAATGGATGAAATTTAAGGACATTATGCTAAATGCAATAAGCTCGTCACAAAATGAAAAATACCGCATAATTCCACTTACATGAAATATTTAGAAAAGTCAAAATTATAGAGACAGAAAGTAGAAAATGGTGATTGTCGGAGGCTATAGGGAGGTAGAAATGAGAAATAATTTTTTAATAGGTATAGAGTTTCAGTTTTTCAAAATGAAAAGAGTTCTGGAGATGGATGGTAGTGATGGTTGTACAACCACATGAATGTACTTATCACCACTGAACTCTATACTTAAAACATGATTAAGACAGTACATTTTATGTTATGTGTATTTTATCATAAAAAATACTGGAAGAAAAAGGAGGCTATTACAATCTAGACAGTGCATCTCAAAACCTGTCAGGCTAATATATTGTGTGTGTGTGTGTGTGTGTGTGTGTGTGTGTGTGTGACTTATTTTTTGGTATTACTGAATCTGGAGTTAGATCTCAGTTCAATTATATATTCCTGTTTCTTCAATCAATACATGAGAATTTTCAGAAATATGTCAATTATGGAAGATTTGAATCTGTTTATTGCCAACCTATTTAGGATGACAAAGCACCATAAAACTATATAACAATCTCTTGATACATTTAGTAGTCTAATATTGCTCAAAAATTATTCAATTCGTTTGAAAACAAAGTGTTTAAAATGTGTTTTTTAAGAGGCAGAGAATTCACCCTGTCTACCTTAATAAAAAGCAAAATTGATTATTAACCCCTTTTTTTTTGCAATTTCATTGTTATAGAGTGACAATAGTAAAGTCTCCCTTTTAAACTGTATTTCTGATGAATCTTTCTATATTTCTAGCGTATTAAATCATACAACATATTCCCAGTACTCTTTGAAGAGTTACACTTGACCAATCTCAGTATTCACCACAGCAATCAGTGTAACAACTTACATACTAGTGCTTCAGAATGCTTTAACTTGGATCAGGATTCCTGGAATTGAAGATTATTAAGTTAAACCTTGAGACTGAGTTATGCTGTGACCTCAGGGCATAATTATGTACAAGGGTATCATATCAACTCCATGCTGTGCCTTTGTTCTTCTTTTAATTACAATTTACCCAGAAGGAAATATTTCAGATGTGATCAAGCATATTTTAACAGTTCCTAAAGCATTTTTTAGTATCTTCAAAAACTTACTTTAGTTATAATGACATTATGGTGTTCATGGCATTGAAAAGAATAGAAAGCATTACTTTCCAGATCAGCAATAGAAAGAAAAAGTACTTCCACGCCCTTTTATTTTCTGTTTGTCCAGGTCTATCCAAAAAGAAACGTGCAATTTTCCCTTTTCTAACCATCTTTAAATTTATTTTTTAAAAATTACTATATCAAAGAAGACATGTTTGGGAAAAACTATAATCAAATTGATGTACATAAAAGAACAAACTGTGAACAGGTAGTACTTATGATAATAAATAAACATGAATAATTTAACTACAAATAACTATTTTTAAAAATAGTTAAATCTGAAAACACTTCTGACTTCTTTTTTTGTTTGTTTGTTTCCTATTTTATTCCAAGATCACATCCTTGGATATTCTTTGGATAAGATAATTCGTCACAAAATAGAAATGTAGACAAAAACATTGAAAAAGACTCTAGCCATATAAAAGTTACATATGAGATGTAAAAATGATCACAGACTATGCCAAACCTTCCCTCTTCATCCTGAATAAGCACAAACTGCCTGCCTATATGAAGGAGGAGGCAAGACGGATGATGTATCCAATAGCTCAGACCTGGCATAGGCAGACACACATCAGTTCTTGAGGGGCACTGCTTGACCAACCCTCAGGAAGGGAGCAATAAGGCCACCACTGGTTCTTCCAGACTAATTAAACTGGAGGACTCTTAACACTCTTCATTCTTAAAGGGCCCAGTGTCTGCTGCTTTGCTCCTAACCCCTAGAAATTAAAGGGTATAAGGGCTTTAAGCATCTTCCAATCCTGCATTGCCAAAATAGCCTGCCTGGTGTAGGTACCTGGAGGTGAAACACTGCGTCAGGCCTTTATTCTTCAGACCTTCTAAGGTCTCAAATCAGCATGTAATCCATGAGGGCACAGCTATCTCTTCTGTCTCATCAATAACATACACAACACCTTCTGTGGACATCTTCCACAGAAGGAAGAGGTGAGAGGCAACAGGTCTTTAGACATCAGGCTTTCTCATTAAAGCAGATACGCAAATATCAACATGTCAAAATCAGCCCTCAAAAACTTCTTTTTTAAATCCACTATATAGCTACAAATGTATACCTATTTTTAGTATCAAACATTTCATTCACCAGATCAAGCTGTATTACAGCTGGTAGTCACCAGTCAAATGTTCTCAATCATGGGCAAAATGGCTCATAATACTTTTTAAAATGGACTTTTTAAAAAAGTGCCTCTGCAGCTAGACTTACTAAAACAGGCATGGCAAGAATATGTTTTTTAAGGGATCAAATCACACAGTGAAAGTCTTAAGGCAGGTAACTAGGGCTGTTTTTGTTGTAACTTTGCAGTTGCCCACAAAGACTTCATTTAGTCCATTCAAAATCTAACAAAGATAAAATTACTCTGATATTAACCAGATGTGACTATCAGACGTTTTAGAAGAGAGGTTCTCTTTATGGTTCCCAAATTGTTAACCTCAAGCTTCCAAGAACTCCAGCCCTACCAGTAAAGATCTCTGTTAGATGCCTCAGGGAGCCCAACGGTGGTCTGGACTGAAGACAAGGCAGGAGGGAGAGTGTTCTGACCAGACCTTTCCTGAGTTTATCCAATTTACACTTTTTTTTATTAGATAACCCCTAGTGGTTTCATTTGAAGGAAGAATTACAAATGCTAAAAAAGAAAAAGAACACTGAAAACCTCTGTCCTAGATAAATCCCCTTGATCTTAAAATCAGCCCACAAGGAAATCACTGAGCTGGGTAGCCCAGCAGAGCCATTAGCTAGTCAGTTCTTCCACTCACAACCAGTTCCCTCTGATGACAGTCCAGGGGAATTAGCAAGGTGATACTGTTCTAGAAAGTTGAGAAAAATCCAGTTTCTTTAGATTATGAAACACATGACAAAAAGCCTGCTAACCAAAAAATCTTTATTTTGACAAACTGTAGACCACAAAATATGATCGCAAGCTGCCACTACTCACAGGGGAGATTTTATGGTATTAGAGAGTAAATGCCAGGACTCTGTGGGAGAAATCTATTTTCATCTGGGATTCTCAGCCAGAGTGTCTTCCCAAAAAGTGTGTAAAATGCCTGCCATTCTCATGACTCCTGACCACCAGACTCTCATTTCAATGGTTTAGAAGTAGAGAGGTAAAGCACATCAACACGCTCTAGGCAAAGACCACCAGAAGCACATCTTCAGTTAGCAGTCTGGGTTTATTACACATTGCTGAGATGGAGAATGTACAGCAGAGGGAACCATGAGCATCTCAGTAAGAGACTGTTGAAAAGAACCTATTATTAATAGCATTTGAGCTTTGGTTGGGTTAATTTTGAGAGGAGTCTAAAGAAATAGGGCATTTTTCTAGATTGCATGCTGTCAGAAAGTGGGGATAATTCTATGATTGAATATCTCAATAATTCTTCCCTATAAGTAGGACAGACTAGAGCAAGGATAAAGCTGTAATTGATAAAGGATTAGCAGTCACTCATTCATGATAATATTGACTGAGAACAGGAAAGAGTCATTGATAGGCAGAAAAAGATACTGTTCTTGATTGTTCACACTGGGTAGGACTCATTGTCAATTGCTTTGTACAGGAGACCCTGTTGATTTCAGAAACTCAATGAGTAATGTCTATGTCTAGATCATATTCTAGATCATAGCTCTATACATCACTCAAGGCATTCTTCTGTCCTCTTTGATAAAGCCTATGTTAAATTGCCTTTCATGCAATCATTTCATACAATCACCTGGAATAGGTCTACCTGATGATTTTAGTCACATTTCTGATGTCCAGAGTGGGCGAAACCAGCTACGTGTCACTGCCTGTTTCTCTAACTGTGGTGAAGAAACAGTTTTTCTCCCTAGTCAGTTCCAGACTAGTATTTTTGTACATACAAAATAAATACAATTTGATACAATAAAAACCAATTACTATAATAATAAAATGAAAAAAGATAGAAAACACCAGCCCATTTTCAAAACTGTTATTATTAAACCTAACAGACATACGTTAGCTGTCAAAATTGCTATAAAATGTCCTAAACACTTAGCCTCACTACTGGTATCTGTCTTGTCACAAACCTGAGTCTGTGTAGCACATTTAAGTAGCACTGGGGTTTTTTAATTAAATTAAAAGCATTCTGTTAAATATGTCTGGTGTGCTGCCCATTTCAGACTCACAGAGCATCTGACAAGGCAGCAGAAAAGAAAAAGAGAAGAAATTTTATTCATGGTGAGGGTCTTGCCATGAACTCCCCAACTTAGTGAGGAGTAAATACCTGTGACTACTACCTATGTGCAACAGTTTCAAAGAACACATGTAGAAAATTGAATCACTAGAATCCCTTCTATATCAATCTAGTATTAATCTCATGAAATTGATTAAATTTCCCATGCAGGTAGGGTTTCAATACATGCAGAGATTTTCTCATCAGTATTTTTAGGCCAGAAGTGGCTGTACGTTCTATTAAGACAACTTGGATTTTATTATAACCTCAAAGCCTCCCAAGACAATGGCTTTATATGCCATTAGGTTAATTCTCTGGCATCTATGTTATCTCAGTATTCATGCTTCCTTCCCTAAGGTCAAGGAGGTCAAGCCTAAATCCCTACATGTAGCCAGTTAAAGGACTCAGGCACCAGCTGATCAGCCAAATTTATCCACATTCTCATTCTCACCAATTAAACTTTGAAATGATCTCTTATAAAGGTTTATCTTGTTCAAAACAATTCAATTTTAAGAAATCCTCCCCAACTTCATGAAGCAACTGCTGTGTTATCCCTCAGTTTGTTGATCTGCTCTCCTAAGCCTGCTTCTGTTTCTACACGATCTGCTTTCTTCCTTTTAGCACACAGCTGCTATGAGCTGGAAACTCTAGAAAAAGTTTCCATTTGTACATGGCCACATCCTCAGCACTGCCTAATAAGGCCATACCCACCATTTTCCTGATCAAACTCAAGGTCTGGGCCACTTCTCTCTGCGAATAATTCTGTTCCACTCATTAAATCTCTCCAGAAGATACTTTCCTTAACCATAATTTAAAGTAAACATAATTCATATGCTATATAAAATATATATTATAAAAATGTTATATATTTAATTATATATAATTATATAAATATTTACATATATTTTATGTGTGTGTTCTTTCACCAAACATTTTGGACATTTAAATTCTATGGCAAAACTTTACATTTCTGAGCTGCTTGAGGGTGTAATCATGATTATTTCTTCCACTACTTCACAGTGCCCAGGATAGTGCCCATAACCAGCTTCCTGCAAATTTTTTAAATTTATTAGTTAATGAATCGAAGAATGGAGCAAATGAATACTTCTACTCATTTAAGATGAATAGAAGTTTTATACACACACACATACACACATATATTATATTATACTGACATATACATGATATAGTTAACACCATATCTTAAAAATGAAAAATTAATATCAGTAACTTTCATTCACACTTCATATCTACTTTCCTCTTCCTTATAACAACTTACTATTGCCCTAGATTTCTGCATCTATGATTAAATAATTTGACATGTACAGTAAGAAAAATACTGATTATTTTGTCAGGTTTAAAAATCACTGTAATAATGCATTAAAATGATTTCCTTGCCTTTTGCCTGCCCTAAACTGATTTTCAAGCCAGTATCCCAAGTTTCAAATCTTAACTGAGGAAATAAAAATTAAATAATTTCTTACGCTCTAAAATTTTTAAACACTAAATTAAGATCTACACTCCAGATAGTGTACTTGAAAGTGTTAATATATTTTATATAATTTACTTCCTTTTACATCTTAACATTGAATCACAGCTCTCTCAGTCAATATCTTGAATCTTGTTTAATCTTCTACGAAGTACTTTCTTATTGGTTTTATTCAATAATTTAAGTTAATCCAGTTCTATTCAACCTTTTATGTAGAATGAGAGGAATTTGGTAGATTGTTTATGGCTTTAAACCCCAGAAGCTAGCCCAGCACGAACTCTGAAGTATAATCCTAAACTAGCAGTGTTCATATTGCAGAAGTGGACCTGCTACACGCATGCCATACAGTTTTCCACGCTGGTTTTTACAGCCCTACAGAACAAGCTTGCAAAAATAAACTAAAACATGATGAACTCATGAGCACTTGATAAAACATTGTATCTTAACTCCGTTGGGTTGGAGTTATGCATAAAGAGGACAACAGCAGAATATTCAAAGTATCATAGCCGGACCAGCCAAAATATTATAGAATAATTATAATCAGGAATGAAAGAAATATTTTGAGAACTCCCAGAAGCAGTGACAAAACAAAAGTAACAGCTCTGAACTCCCAAGAAAGCAGCCTGATAGCCATTGAAATAAAAATGGTTGCTCTTTTGTAATACAGACTTGTATGTGTATGTAAGAGGCAAAAACACTGACACACATTTCAAATAACAACTGGAAATACAAAACGAATAAAAATAGTTCACCTATACAGAGCGTGTAAAGAAGGGCTGATTACTAATGGCCTCAACCACAAAACTGAAAAGCAATATATGGGTATTGAATTTCAAAATGAAGAATCAAAGCCACCACAGAGAAAGTGTTGCATCTTGCATTCATAAAGTAATGCTACTTGGACATATTCTGACAGAGAATCTGCTCATTTCCCACGTTAGCATTCTCTGAGGAAGCTAGAGAATGCTTTCAAAATGCTTTATTTATGAAGATATCTAAAGTTTCCACATAAGAAATAAAATACTATCATTTTGAAAGAATCTATGCTTCTTTAGAAAGTTTTCAGAACACTTTGAACAAAATAAGAAAATCCTCCAATGTAATATAAGGGAAAACATTAGCAAAAAAAAAACATGCTAAAATAATTGTCTTTTGTTTTTTGGAATAATGTTGTCTTCGCATTATTCCAAGAAACTAAATTGTCACAAATTAAGCGAAAATATGCATCTTTGACCGCAAAATGCTTTCTAGTGTCTTTTTCTGAACTTAAAATATAATATAACAATGAAGCCTCCTTTCCACCTCCACCTTCCAAACCATGCAGAAGCCATGGCTGCCCTCCCAGCACCTGCAAACTCATACACACAAAATGGAAGGAGCCTTACCAGACCATCACAGTTGCTGATGGCAACAGAGGTTCCCGGAATGTCCACGATGTCACCAACATAAGCACAGTTAGTCTGCAAAGGTTCTGTTTTCCGGATTCTATCTGTAGCACTTCCTGGTTGATGGTTGTTAATGGGATCGGTTATATTCCCAGGCACCAGGGATGTCTCATGCCACTCCACAACAGCCCCAGGAGCTACGAGTTGAGAGTTGGGCTTTAGTCGCAGATGAAAATCTTTTCCAAATGCTGTGATGTTAAAGAACAACTGCTCAGGGTTGAAAGACACGTCCCTCGCTGATCTCTTTTTGTGATTCGCAGAAAGAGTATGGGAGAGATAGTGTCCTTCTAGATTTGTGCTCACTGGAGTCACCAGCTCATACTCTCTGTATCTCTTTATTGGTAAATCTGTGGGGTGAAAAACAGAATTGTCGAACCCTGTGCAATAAGAGAACGCAGGAGAACATAACACAGACAAAATGTACCTACCTCACAAGACTGTACCTCATTGTGGACATTCCTGAATCATTTCATAGATATTAAACTTTGAGAACAAGAATCATGTCCCAAATGCACTTAAGTAACCCTGTGTTCAACTAATCCTTTTTTAATTAAAATAGTATTATGTTGTAAATATTCACATCTCATTAATATATTTGCAAACACAAATATATAATGTGCCCATAAACTATAAATGGCTTGCTTAAAATCAAACAATTTATTATTGGCATAATAATTTATATATAATAATGATTAATTTATCATTGGCATAACTGACATCTGCTAAAAACTTTTAACAAGGTTAATATGTAGAAAAACTTTCTGATTGTTTTCATTTTTTCCCTGTGGAAATCCTAGAATTTAGACTATTTACAGTAACTACATGACATGAGCCTGTAATGTATACAGTGTAGCTTACAATGCTGTGATTTATACCCATTTTTTCCACCATAACAACATTGACAACCATACTTCACAGGTGAGGAAACTGAGATTCAGGAGTAGGGGGGCTTATGTCCAAGGTCAAACAACAGCGAAGCCTGGATATAAATCCAAGTTGTACTCCAAAGCCCATATACTCATTCTATGATACCATGCTGTGCTCCATAAACCTCCACTTTTAGAAAATTAGAAGAATGGATAAAGAAGAAGAAATGATCATCTTTAAATCGGATATGCAGGTACTGGTTAGTCAAGAGCGAACAGCATTCTCATTTTGCATTCTCATTTTGCACCTTATTCCTTAAGTGGGACAGATATCTACTTGAATATGAAAGTGTATTTGTAACCCATCTACAATATGGGTAGCCACTTACATATTAAACTGAATGTCACAATTAGCACTTAATTCCCCTGGCTTAGCCAAATATGAGTATTTTGTCTATCAAAATGCAAACACCCTTGAGAAAGAGAACACATTAAATCAACAATTAATAGAAATGATTTTAAGACCACAGGAAAATAGATACCAGAAAAGGAAACAAGCAGGGCAACAAGGGCTAAAAAAAAGAAGCCATTGAAAGGGAAATCTAAAAACATGAACTAAAAATGTCCCCACTTTCACAATTCTAGCCCTAGGCTAGTCCTGTAGGATGTTAAAGTGCCTAAAAAAATGGTATGATTCACAAATACTGCTCACCTATGGAAATCACAAGTTTTGTCATCCAGTAAAGTATTTACAGCATAAGGTCTGTAAATGGACCTATGTCTTATGCTCATAAAGCATCCTTGCAGAGTCACTGTTTTCATTATCTTGGTGCTTTTTACGAACCTCAGGCAATATGTAAAGTACCAGAAGACAAATAAAGGTGTTTACTTGTGCAACACAGAAATTCTTTCTGTGCATGTTTATCATTACGCCTCTTACAATTACCAATGTGTTTAAACAAACTATCCCTTTTTATTAAATGAATAGAGCAAGCAACACTTGTAAATATTTACTAGGCAAAGAAGCAATGAGGACTGTAGTGCGAGTCAAGTGATGCCCGATTCTAAAACTGGTGGCTAGACAGTGCAATCCCTGATGAACTAGACTCGGCACCACCATGAACACAGGCACAAAGATTTGGTCCTCCTCACAACCAAATCCACGGTGAATACTTTTGTAAACTCTGGTTTAAAGAGAAAAAAAAAACAAAACTCAAAATTTAAGAGAATGAGCAAAAGTGTCACAGGTACAGAGTGACGGGGGGAAAGTTTCCAAAGTAAGATGAATCAAGCCCTTATATGTGCACTGACAAAACCTAGCCCAAATTAACTATACATTCCTTAAAGACAAAGAACTCCCCCATTCAACTTGGTACTCCCAATGTCATCATACAAGATTTTGTGTCAGAGTGTCTTGTCAGTTGGATTTGTTTGATGCATATTAAGTTAGAAATACAGGTAACCAGAGAACATTGGCCTTGTCTAAGCTGCTACACACACTGACTTACAAGACATATACCCAGGCCCATGGGTGTCTGGCTGCCCCAATAATCTCATTATAACTTTTTCTCTAACCATCGGTTGACTGTTCAAAGGAAGGAGGAAGCAGTTCTTAATTTCAAGGTATGGATTTCCCATCTCCACTGAAGGGAATTCACACAACCAAAGTCTAAATCAGCATATTGTACTGATGCCTGGATTAAGTGACTAGAGAACAAGAACATTTAGAAAAATGCAGGGAGCCTTCTCCATACCCAAGAGGATACTCAGAGTCTCGTGCATACAGTAAGCCATACATCCTAGATGTATGTTCCATTTTTCCACTGTCAGAAAATATATTCTAAATTTTTATTCAAAATAAAATGGTATGTTTCTATAAAGCTTTGTTTTCCCTAATACTAAATATAAAATCACTCCTATAAAGTACATATTTCTTAAATTAAATGTTTGTATGAGTCATTTTTCTGTTGGTAATTAAGGTAACGAGGAAAAAGATGGACTTGGCAACCCTTTAGATTACCATCTCCTGGATGGTAGCTAATGGAACTGACAAAGGAACTGCCCAGTCACCTGCCATTTATTAGCAAAAAAGCTCCAAGCTGTATGATTGGTGTTTGAGAATATATCATCTCTAATACTCATAACAATCACAGTAGGTAAATCCTGTTACCTCTATTTTATAAATGAGAAAGCAGAGCTAGATGGCCTGACACATATAAGCAAAGAACCAAAGGAAAATTGCAATTGTCATCATTTTGACTCTGAAGGCCATGCTCCTATGCTCATTCACTTCTGAATAGATACAGCATCTTGCTGTCCAATTCAATTTAAGATCTGATTTATAAAAGAGAACTACTACAAGAATAACAATGTTCTACCTACCTGTAGCCAGTCAACCAATTTTTCCTCTAATGTAGCATCAAAATTTTCTGCAAAAGGCTCTTAAATTCTAGGTTTTGGAGGGAGAAACTGGGAGGAGGGGCAGAAGCTCAAAGCAATCAACAGCATTTTAATCTCCAATTATAATCAAATCACATAAATAAACCAAATTATATTCAATATTAATTTACTGCATTCATAATTTTCACATTTTACAGGCCCAACTGCTTTCACAAAGCAGGAAAGCCAGTGGTTACTGAATGAACTGCAGCATCAGAAATCAGTAAATTGAGTCCACTTGTGATCTTCAGCAAGTTCTCTATTTTCTCTTAGGCTCAGTTTCCTCAACTGTTAACTGGAGGTTAGTAATAGTTCCAACTTCATAGGTTTGGTGAGAGTTTTACATGAGATCATGCAGAAGATTCAATTAATATCAGCTATTACTAATTTAAACGTAAGTTAGACACTCATTAAAATAATGTTGTGCTCAACTTTAAAGTTATAAACTGTAAAATTGTTAGCTGAGGTGGCTGAGGGGCCACAGTAATAGGTATGTGAAGGTTTCTGTGGACACAGGCCCAGGGGACTGGAGCCACTGTAAACTCTATTATTGGTAGCTTATTACCCAAACATGACCCAACGCAATGATTTATCCACAACTCACTGGTATCAGTGCACATATAGGCCATCTCCCTCCTAGTACTATGGATGAATTGTCAGTCATCTTACCTAAGAGCAAACCCTCTACTAATGCACAACATTCAAGCCCTTCTTGCCTTTTCAAGAAAACTGTCTTTTCAGCAATGTCCTCTCTCTCTTTCCTCATCAAGTTTCCCCACATGACTAGACCATTCCCACCAGCAGATAAAGAAGCTGATATCATATTTCCCATCTTGGACAAATAATATTTTGGATGACACACCCTCCTCTAGGTAATAACCCATTCTTTTACTCTCCTGGACAGCAAAAAGCTTAAAAACATTGATTAGATATCTCCAATATCATTCTTTCCACTCTTATTCCTTCTTGAACACATTCCATTCCAATCAGCTTCTTTTGGAGTCACGAGTGATCACATGTGCTGAAGTCAATAGCCAAGGCTTGAACTTTTTACTTTTCATGTCAGCAGCATCTGACCCAGTTTCTTTCCTTCTCAAAATATTTTCTTTATTTAGCTTCCAGGTCATCATTCTCTCCTTACCTCACTGGTCTCACCTTCTCATTCTCCTATACTGGTGTCCCTCTGTTTCCATGGCCTGGAAACACTAAAATATCACAGGACCTGATAAATCGACTCTTTTCTGTGTCTACTCTCTGTAGCTGGTGAGCTCCTCCTATCTTAAGACTGGATGCCTTTACAATTGTGTATCTCTAGCCCCAGCTTCAGCTATGAGCTCTTCTCTTGTAAATCCAACTGCCTATAGAGTCTTTCCATGTAGATATTCACAAGGCATTTCAACTTATCATTTCCAAAATTAAACTCCCAATCTTCCTGCTCTCATATCTGCTCCTCCTTTCCCAAGTCAGTAAATAGCAACCCCATACTTTCAGTTACTCAGAGCAAAACTTTGATTAAAACCACCCTTAACCCTTCGTGTACCACAAACTCAATCTTTTACCAAATTCTGTTGATCCTAGCTTCCATATACATCCAGACAGACTCTGACCACTCCTCAGTATCTCCCTACTACAACTGTAGTCCAAGCCAACATCACCTCAATTTTGAATGCGCTTCTTAACTGTTCTCCTTGTTTCTGCTCTTCCCTTTAATGGATTATCCTCAAAATAGAGCCAGAATCATTAAAGTGTCACATCATGTCATTTTTCTCCTCAAACCCATCCCACTCAACGTAAAATGGCTCACAAGGTTCTAGGGCCTGAAGCTGAGGATTATCACATCTTAAGGTTTTTGTACTTGCCGATTCCTCTGCCAAAGAATCTTCCTCTCAGCTGCCTGGCTCACTCTCTCAATTCCTTCAGATCTTTGCTTAAATATGACCCTCTCAGTGAAGTCTTTCCTGACCACCGGCAACCATCTCACTCTCTGTCCCCCTTCTAAGTGTCTTATGTTTCTCCGTAAATCTTGTCACCATCTGACATCCTATAAATTTTACTTATATGTTTATTTATGTATTTTTATATTTACTAGCATATATACTTCGTGAAGACAGAGATTTATCTGTTCTCTTCACCTCATTTCCCCACTGTCTAAAAAAGAACTTGAAGTTACTCAATAAATATCCATGAATGAAGACATGAATTAATGAATGAATGAGTGAATGAGAGCAGTTTGAGTCTGAAGGGGTATGTGAAATTAGCATCCATCTTCTTTTCGCTAAACAGTCATTTTACCACCAAGGCATTGACGATGGAAAATTGCACAAGTCATGTACCTCTAAAGCCAGAATTTTGCTTGCAAACTTGTGTACGCTTTTCATAGTTTCTGCTGCCCTATAAACCAAACTTTTCTTAGTATCCAGGTCTTACCTTTTAAGCTACCAAGAATAAGAATGGATCTAATCATTAAAACAGACCTCCTGTAAGACAGACACAAAACCCCTCATTCTTAGGAGCAGCCAGCAGGAAATTAGCCCCCTCTCTGCAATCCCTTTGTATATTCACAGAGTTATAACTATACAGGTCAAAAATTTAAAAGAGCCAGAAGTCAGTGTCCCTAATCCCTGCTCTTTCTTACAGTGCAGGCATCTCAAGTAGATGCAATTATTTTTCCTTAAGTTAGTGGTAGAGGGCCTTTAACCTTTTCCTGCTCTCTGGAAGGAAAGGTTTTTCTCTGAGTGTTACAGGCCGCTCTCTATCCCTTCACTCACCCTTCCCTGGTGAAGAAGAGTGACTTATGTGGTTGGGAAGTCTGGGAAGCATAAGAAATGTGCAAAGCTCAGTGCCTCCTCCTCATTCTGCTTCCTGGGAATGAGCCTGCTAAGGAGTGCATGTTCTCTTTCACTTAGCCAGGGGAAGCCCTGCTCTGGGTTGGTGAGGCCTGACAGGCACAGTGTAGAGTATGTTGGTAGCCAGTGCTCTTATCTGTCAAAGAGGGGGTCTTACTCTCCCCTTCAGCTTTTTCTGTAAAAGCTCTTTTATTTTTACCTACATCTTTAGTTGTTCTATTTCTTAACTTGTTTAGAAGCTAGGCAGGCAAGAAGGGTATGCTTTTATTCAGGATCTCCTCAGTAATTTGAACTACCCCCAAGAAAACTGTTGTCACATCTCTACTGGCAGCCTAACTATAACATAAAAGAAATTTCTTGTCAGGGAATTCTCCTTTATCTAAATTCCTCATTCCAGAGTTTAATGTAATGTCTTCTTCCTCCTGTGTCGTGTAAAATAACCACAGTTTTGTATATATGTGTATGACTGTATCTGTGATATAAATTTGTGCAGACATACGCAGTTAATATGCATAACCTACATCAAAAGCTCTGAAGAGGCAATGTTCTATGTTTCCATATACTTAAAAAATTTTTTACTTTCTATGTTAATGTCAACCATGTTAGATTTTCCCAGTGGTTTCCAAATTTTAATCACTATCCCTTTACACATACCTGTATTTTAGCATGATATCCTGCACACAGTAAACCCTCAATAAATATAGGTTAAAAGGGGAAAAAAGTTCCCTTAAACTATAACCTGAAGGGCTCTGTTCTCTACTGAGAATAACTTGTCTTACTCTCTCTTCATCCTTAATATATCTAAATCAAACTGAATTTTCACCTATTTAGCTTGCCCTCCTGACTTCACTATTTCTGTTCATGATGTGCTGATTCTCCCAAATCAGGCTACAAAGCTATTTCAAACATGTCTTATGACATTTCCCCCATATCACATCATTCAAGTCCTACTGCTTTTTCTTTAGCAACTTCTCTCAAACTAACCACTTTTCTTCTAATCGCTTTTAAGATCTCATCACCTCACACTGAAAAGTTGCAAGTACCAAGTCCAAATTCCCCACATAGAATTTCTCACTACTAAATATTATGTAAGTTATTCCAAAATACCGTCTAAATTGTTGCCAGGAAAATTATTTTAAAGGCCCAGACTGAAAATACCTAGGTTCTACCACTTACTACCTTAGTAATTTGGGTCACCACATTAGTTCTTATCTGTAAATTACAGGTAATAGTATTGACTTCATAGGCTTGTTGTAAAATTTAAATGAGCTAATCAATTCACAGTGCTTACAACACTGTCTGGCACCTAGTAACTGTTCAATAAATGCTGGCAACTAACGTCACTATGTTATTCCATCTGACTAGCCTCAATAGCTCACCATTACTTCAGGATAAAAGATATAGAGTCACAAAATCTATTATCTTTTTCATGTCAGACCTAAAAATTGCTTAAAGACCATCTACTAATCAAATCCTCCCACTTCAAAAAGTAGGAAACAGAAAATCAGAGATTAAATAACTTAACACAAATAAAAACTTAGGTTTGGTATTTAAAGCCCTCTGCACTCTGTCCCTAATTTCTCTTCAATATCATCTCTCATATTAGCCTACTGAAACATTCTGTCTAATGTGCTCACAAGACCTGGCTTAAGCATGCCTACCTTCACAGTCCTACTCTGCAGCATCACTACAGTAGAGGACCACTGTTTTCTCTCTACCAAGGCAAAGTGAATGGGGCCCCCAAGGCCTATCTCAAGCCCCATATTTTCCAAGAAACCTTCCTGGCAACTTGTCCAGAGTACAGACCTCCTGGACTGAGCTTCCATAGCACTCTCTGTCAAATCATGTAACAAAAAATTATGTACTGTCTGTACAAAAGTTATTTTAAAAATCTCTGTGGGAGAAGAGTTATATGTTTATGTTTCATCCTTTCAGAAACTATAAGCTCTTTGGGGTAGAAGTATAATACCTTACCTGTGTTTAAATGGCTTAATATGGTTTGGATCTGTGTCCCCACTGAAATCTCATGTCAAATTGTAATCTCCACATGTTAGAGGAGGAGCCTGGTGGAGGTAACTGAATCAGGGCAGTGGACTTCCCCTTTACTGTTCTCATGATAGTGAATGAGTCCTCCTGAGATCTGGTTGTTTATGTAGCACTTTCCCCTTAGCACTCTCTCTCCCACTGCCACATGAAGATGTGCTTGCTTCCCCTCACCCTTCTCCCATGATTGTAAGTTTCCTGAGGTCTCCTCACCTATGCCTCCTGTATAGTCTGTGGAACTGTGACTCAATTAAACCTCCTTTCTTCATAAATTACCCAGTTGCAGGTAATTCTTTACATCAATGGTAAAACCCACATTGACTTTTGCACCAACTTAAGAGCAGTGTAAGAAAAGAGTAATACATAGCCTTAGTGTACATTATGAGGAGGGGAGAGGAGGGGAGAGGAGGGGAGAGGAGGGGAGAGGAGGGGAGGGGAGAGGAGGGGAGAGGAGGGGAGAGGAGGGGAGAGGAGGGGAGAGGAGGGGAGAGGAGGGGAGAGGAGGGGAGAGGAGGGGAGAGGAGGGGAGGGGAGGGGAGGGGAGGAAGTCTAACCAATGGCTCTGTCTGTAAGTGGAGCTTCTTGGAAGACAGTACTCTGTGTGGGGGCTGGTAAGGTGCACAGTATGACACATGCTCTAGGATCATCTTAACTCCTTTACATGTTCAGCCACATGTGCTCCAACTTAAAACAGATATTTTGGTTTCCTTCTAAGTATGTAGCAGAATGAGACACAAATACCCGTTGGGGGATACTTGATGTCCCCAATACATTGGAAAGACCACATTTTAGAACTGTAAAAGAACAAAATTCTTCAGTAATACAGACAATACTACAAGAACCTTGAGCGACTTCAGTATAAATCTCTCGTATGTCATATGAATTTTTAAGGGTCTAATTAATACCAAAGCTACCCCAGGCACATAGAATATTGACATACTTGTGATTGATGCAATATGGCTTACAGCTCCCAATAAGAAGGAAATTGGGTATGATGGTTGAGACCTTAAGGTCTTGAACACTAAAGGTCTGGAGTCAGAAAGCAATGCATTTGAATTCTAGTTCCTGATTGATGCACTCTTTGGCATCTTACAAGCAAATTCTGAAAATTAAGGTTCACAGACGCTATCTGTAAAAATAAAGATAATAATGGGGATCAAATGAGTGAAGTATACAAAGGACTTGGCCCATCTAATAACACTTTAATAAATGAGAAGTGAGCTGATGTTATCATCATCATCATCACCTCTAAGTAGAGCTATAGAAAAAGAAAGTTTCAGATTCCTTCCAGGTCCCAGTACCCCTCAGGCCTCTCTCCCCTATAATCCCACCCAGCCTGATGTGATACAGTTAGAAGGACCTTAAATTCCACATCAACAGAAGGCCTAATATCCAATCTGACTGTAACAATCCATGCCCCATTACCCAATCTAATGGATTGGGATTCTCTCCCAAGAATTGGCTGGTGATCTACTATAAAGAGGCAGTTCACACAAGCAATTTCTTTTATCAGGTATAAATTCTCCGTATGCAATAATCTGGCCTCAAGAATAAAATCAAATAAGCATTTTCAAGATCAGCTAAAGAAGCAGCTCCAACAACAACATTTCCAAATCCAGAGCCAAGAGTAAGAGAATGACTTTCATCAGAAATGATGGGAGCCAGCTGCTCCAGGAAAGAGGCAAGCAGGGTGAAGAATGGACATTAAAGAGGACGCCAAAGGGCTCAGCAAAGCTGTAAACACTTCAGGGGAAGGGGACACATCTTCTCCCAAAAGCAATTAAAAATTAATTGTGACACATGCTGAAATTCCGAACACAGTCAAATTCTTTTTTCCTCACTCATCCCCTCTAGGCTCTTATCACCACAAGGCCTACACCCTCTTTGGTGTGTCTTTTATTTTGATTGCAAATCTATTTTCATAGTATGAGATTTTAACGAAGCTATTTGAAAAATAAAGATGATGACTTTTTTATTCATTAAGAAAGAACAAATAGTTGTGTACTTAAATTCTTCTTGTTTTTAAAAATCTGGCTTTTTAATAAATATTTGTTGCAATTACACAATGTTTATGTTCAAGAAAGTCATTTAGGAAAGAATGACACATTCTTTACTGTACTAGAACATGAAATCAGCTAAGAGAAGATATTTCAAAAGAAGAAAATGCATACTTTCAAGAAAAACATCCAAGTATTTTATTTGCTGCATCTTAAAATGACCAAATAATCAGTAACGAAATAACAAAAATACTTTAAGTGAAGCCTAAATGCCAAAATTTTAACATTCCAACCTCAGTTTTTAAATAAGCACTTCTGCTTATTCAGCATCATTAGGAATTTTACAGACTCGAGAGCTATATTAGGCACTCTAAAAATTAATATTTCTCACATGTCTTTTTTGCTAGGTAAAACTTTGAAAGATTAATATTGAGTATAGAATTTGAAGTTATGAAAATTAACATTTGTCTCCAGGACCAAAGGCTGGGAAAAATAAAATAAATAAAAAATATGGATAGTACTGTTAAAGGTTTTCACTGAAACTTTACTTGTGATAATCACATTTTCCAAATCTAAAATAGCCTGGCTCATAATTTTTGACAAATGTATGAGAAACTGGGACATTCTACTAGTCCACTGAGCTAAAATCAAGTCATCAGCAGGGCTGCATTCCTTTTGGAAGCTCTAAGAGAGAATCTGTTTCCCTGCTTTTTCCAGCTTTTGGAGGCCACCGGCGTTGCCTGGCTTATGGTCCCTTTTCCTCCAATCTCAGAACCAGCAACAGAGGACTAAGTTCTCCCGCTGCCACCTCTCTGGTTCTCTCTCTTTCACCTCCCTCTTCCATTTATAAAGACTCCTACACTGATAATCCAGGATAATCTCTCTATTTTAAGGTCATTTGATTGGCAACCTTAATTCCGTCTGCAAACTTAATCCCCCTTTGGCATGTAACATAACATACGTGCAGGTTCCAAGGATATAGGCACAGACTTCTTTGGTGTGCCATTGTTCTGCCTACCACAGCTACCATTTCCCAACCAATGTGCTATTGCATTTGAGGTATTACTGTATGATGATTTCCCTTCAGGTTAACCATCTCACATTCCAGTCACACTCCTTATAAATCAGGGGTAAAACGCCCAATCGAGCCCAATCCAAGTACTGCATCCCCTGATCACAGTGAATGATTCAAGGATAAGCTTATGACTAAAGTCAAGTAGTCAATAAAATCTCTACCAGGAAATGTACTGGAGCTGTCAAAAAAGAGGTGTCTGTCATCTGGGGTAAAAGGCAGAATGACAGACTGGAGATGACAGCAACAGTCTTTGCCACAACTTGTGGGAGGTGTGCAGGGAGGAGAACCAATTCTATCCTAAAAGAGACATAAAGCAAATACCGAGAAAAAAATGAGAAAGATATAAGGAAAAAGAGAATGAGGGACTGAGAGAGAGAAAGAGAGAGATTCCATGACAGTATTATTTAAACTCTAGATCCAACTATACCTGACTTTGAAACCTCAACAATTTTGTTTTTCTTAACCTGAGTGAACTGGGTTCCTGTCACTTGCATCCAAAGGGGTCATGACTTATACATGACTTATTTTAGTAAAATGGAATGAAGGGAATCCCATCAAAATAAGGTGTAAAAAGTAAAATTGTATCTGGTATACATAAAATATAGTTGGTGTGGAATCCATATGGAATAACTGGCTTTGCATCCGTCCTTTCTCAACTCCCTCTCTCTACTGCTATATTACAATTAATTAAGCAATACTACATTGAGATACAAACATGAAGATAATACACGAAAACAGAACTCTCAAAGAGATGTCACATGGTGAGCTGACTGGTTGGAGAGTTTACAAGAAATTTATGGTGGTAGGCAGATCTATCTAAAATGTAGGGATTAGAATGAAGTACCTCTCTTTGAGTAAAAGCTTTAAAAAAAAAAAACAGCACAAGTCAAAAACACACTAATAGCAATAGCTATGACTCTATCTTATTTATAATGTACCAGCATTTTAGAACCTTATGAAGTAAATAGCAGTATTTTCATGAGACCATGGCAAAGTAATTTATAGATTCATTGCTATTCCCATTAAACTACCATTGACATTCTTCAAATAATTTTTTAAAACTATTTTAAAATTCATATGGAACCAAAAAAGAGCTTGTATAGCCAAGATAGTCCTAAACAAAAAGAACAAAGCTGGAGGCATCACATTATTTGACTTACTATACTACACTATTTGACTTACTAAACTATACTATAAGGCTGTAATAACCAAAACAGCATGGTACTGATACAAAAACATACACACAGACCAGTAGAACCGAACAGAGAACTCAGAAATAACATTACACATCTACAACCATCTAATCTTTGACAAACCTGACAAAAACAAGCAATGGGAAAAAGGATTCCTTATTTAATAAATGGTGCTGTGAGAACTGGCTAGTCATATGCAGAAAATTGAAAATGAACCCCTTTCTTACACCTTATTTAAAAATTAACTCAAGATGGATTAAAGACTTAAATGTAAAACTCAAAACTATATTAAAAATATATATATATATATAAAAACCCTAAAGAAAATGAGGCAGTACTATCCATCACGTAGGCACAGGCAAAGACTTTATGACAAAATCACCAAAAGCAATTTCAACAAAAGCAAAAATTGACAAATGGGATCTAATTAAACTAAAGAGCTTCTGTACAGCAAAAATGTTCATTGCAGCACTGTTCACAATAGCAAAGACATGGAATCAACCCAAATGTCCATCAATGATAGACTGGATAAAGAAAATGTGCTGTATACGCACCATGGAATACTATGCAGCCATAAAAAGGAAAGAGATCATCTCCTTTGCAGGAACATGAATGGAGCTGGAAGCCATTATCCTCAGCAAACTAACTCAGGAACAGAAAACCAAGCACCAGATGATCTCACTCATAAGTGGGAGCTGAACAATGAGAACACATGGACACAGGGTGGGGAGCAACACACGCTGGGGCTCACTGGGGGGTGGGGTGGAGGGAGGGAGAGCATTAGAAAAAATAGCTAATGCATGCTGGGCTTAATACCTAGGTGATGGGTTGACAGGTGCAGTAAACCACCATGACCCACATTTACCTATGTAACAAACCTGCAGGTCCTGCACATGTACCTTGGAACTCAAAATTAAAATTTTTTTAAAAAGTATTATGCCTGTGTTACACACAAGAAAGTAACACTTTGAGAGGTAAAGGTCACCAGCTATAAAGTGGTGAAGTTAGGATTAACTACACAGTCAACAGTGTAAGTGCTCCTGACCACTTGATAGAGGAAATACGAATATTAATAGGTCATCTGGATATATCAATTTAGATTTTAGATTAAGAAATGGGGCCAGTGTAGTCCCAGCTACTCGGGAAGCTGAGGCAGGCGGATCACCTGAGCTAGGGAGATCAAGGCTGCAGTGAGCCATGACTGCATCACACATTCCAGATTCCGTGACAAAGCGAGACCCTGTCAAGAAATAAAGAAAGAGAGAGAGAAAGAGAGAGAAAGAAAGAGAAAGGAAAAAAGGAAAGGGGAGGAGAGGGGGGAGGGAAGGGAAGGGAAGGAAGGAGGAATGAACTTTATTGTTAAAGATAAAAGTTTTTACATGTAAAGGAAAGAGAACTGGAATTCATGAATAGTGCCATCGATCATTCTTTTTGTTTGTATATCTAATATAAAAATATACTTATTAAATATTAAGAAAAATTGTTGGAAATGTGATATAGTATCTATGACCACAGTATTTGAGGAATCATATATTTAATCCTATTCTACTTGCTGCAAGTTTCCTAATAGCTATTTTTGTTTTATCAATCACTTCAAGAGCAAGATATACTGTTTCATGCTGCTCACAATTTGTTCTAAATGCCATGAAGATTCATCATGCTGAATTTGTGGCAATCATTTTAATAAACAAGAGACTGACATTTACCGTAAAATTTCTCCTATGGATTTACAGTTTACAGTTAGTCAGCAAAGACATGTAAACTTCTTTGGAAAATTAGGATGGATAAATTACATGCAGGAACAGAGGTTGCTATGCTAGGAAACTTCCCATGCTTCACTGTCCATTTTAAGGAATATACAACTCTCAAATTCTACTCTATGAGGTAGGTGAGTCTTCTCATAGTACTAATAAAATTATAAAGACATTTGTATAATATAATTAGTCATATGTATTGGTTACTTGAGAGTTAGACAAATGATGAATTCACTGCATCTTTCAGACTGTATAACCAAATGTTTAAAAAGCCATTTTTCAAAATGTATCATGTTAATTTGTTTTTACTCAGTAACCAATTCCTGGGGCTCTCTCCTAAAGCAGTCACATGAAATGCAGGCAATGATATATGCATACACAACACTGTGTGACAATGTTCGCTACCATGGGAAAATAAATACCATTAGGAAAATTAGTATACAAATTAGAGTTTATTAGTATGATGAGATTAAAATGAAGTTCACAAGGAGTGTGTAATTATATGGAAAAATTGTATTAAAATACTAAACAAAACAAAAAGTTATACAAAAAATACAGTGTGTGTATTGAAAGAAGTCTGAATAAGAATATGCTAAATTATAATAGTTTGCAAATTGGAATGATTTTGAAAAATCTGAAGAACGCAGAAAAATTAAAGAATATAATTACAGTAGGTACTTGTAAGACATCAACAATCTGGGAAAAACTGACAATTAAAAAGAAAAATTCAACAACATATAATAATAGAAGTAGTATAGTTTAGAAATAAAATTTGATCTCTATTACAGGAACACTAAAGAGACGATTCTCAAAATTCTGATAACAGCAATCTTCTTTAAGGAAGCATCAGAGTTCCACTAAAGTCATCACTGTCAATATATCTTTCCAAGCACAATAACCCAACTCTTCATATCAAAACCACTCATGATTTTACCAGGCAATTTGGAATGATCCCTAATGGATTTCCAAGGTAATCTGGGTTGGCTACCCAAAGCAAAGAATGCTTAAAGATCATCGTCCTGGAAGCAGAGGTGACCTTGAGGGTGTTTTAACAATTCTGAGCAATATTGTGATTATTTGGTACAACGACAAGGAAAAGCAGCAAAAGAATGAGTAAGAAATATTTCAGCTAAACAACAACAGTAAGTTCCTGGTGATAGATAGCATGTTGCATTTCATAAAATCTTCACCTAAAAAGCTTGAAGCAGTTAACATTAACCATAATTATGCTCAATGGAAGGACAGAAGATAAATCAGTAAAGCCAACTCCATTATCTTTAGTTACAAGAGAGAATAATGGCTTGAGTAGCTAAAATTCTAAATTTTACAAAGGATCCCCTTAAACCTCCTTCACCACACTTTCTAGTACTGCTGCTGGCTAACTGGATTGACAGATTTTAATCTTAGCTTATCTTTCCTGATGCCAGCAATAGGGCAAATGATCCCAAGTAGGCTGAAGTAGAAAAAAAATTTAGTTGGTATTCTAAAACTGCACATAGAATTCGATTCAATTTACCCAATACATACTGAGTACAAACAGAACCATATAAAAACTGATAGGCCTAGGTCCCTGTGTTTTGCAGGGTGGAAAAGGAGTCCCAAGAGGCTTTGATAACATTGAATAATTAATTGTATAGCCATTGTCACCATCTTCATTTTCTTAGGGACCAATTAAGTCTGGAGAAAGGCACAAAACAAGAACTTTCAAGGAAATTCAGAACACAGATAAACTTTAATATAATAATATACAGCTTGCTAGATCTATTCATTGAATAACAAATATTTGAGGATCCACAAGCTACCAAACACTTTTTTATGTACTGGAGATACAACTGGCATCAAAACAAAGTCTTTGCTCTCATGAGGGTTAATCTAGTGACAATGCTTACTAGTCAACAACCAGGTAAGACTCACACTAAACTTTACAAACGAAAACCTGAAAATGGTGAAAAATCATCTCAGTAAACTAGATATCTGAGAGAACAAGATTAGCAACTTTATTTTTTTAAGATTGGGATGTAAAGGAATTTGCAACTGGGCAACAGAAATAGGACAGATGCCCCAATTCCAAGAGGAATCAGGGGAGGGAAGATATGCCCCAATTCCAAGTGGGGTCAGGAAAGGGAAGACAGCTTAACACTAAAGGATCACAATGCTTTTTCCTCAAATGATACTCAAGCCATCTCAGTGGTGGCTTATGAAACAAAAGGACTCAAAGAATTCTTTTTCAGATTTTCCAGTTTCTACAGAACAAAGATTATTTCCTAAGCCACGCATGTCCTTGAGCAAGCCTCCTTACCCAATTGGACCAGCTGGGACAGCTTCCCACAATTACCTCAGGCATCCTACCAAGGCCACACTCTGAGTCAGAAATGGAAGTGCTCCTTGATATGCCCTAGAAATATGTCAATGATCTCATGAAACATACTTACACATATATACAGAAACATATTCAAAACGCACAGATATATATGTATATATACGTGAATGTAGGTAGGTAGGCTGTAGGTAGGTGGTTAGAGAGGCAGTTCCTATCTGGTTGATAAAGTGGCAAACAACTAGGTCAAGGTTCAAAACCTACTTACCCATTTTTTTCTAGGGTGAATCCTACTTTCCCACATACCAAGAAGGTATTTTTTCACCAGCAGAAGAGAGACGGAAAGAGGCAATATCCTGTATGAAGCACTATATTGGTGGCATATCTTCACATATTCCAACTCATCTCCATCACAAACTGCCTTCTCTTTACCTAAATAAAAGGCTTCCTCATCTTGAGGGTTGAAGCATATAAGATATATTTTTGAAAATTGACCTTCTAAGCTAAATACTAAGAAGTACATATCCTCTGACTCTAGTTACAAAGAGCATGCAAAACTCACATAATTAATTTATCCTGTTAGAAGTCAGGAGAGCAGTCACCTTTCACGAGAGGAGAATGCTTAGCAGCTGGCATGAGGGACGTGCAGGGGTGCCAGTAACGTTCAACTTATTGATCCAGCTGCTGACTACACAGGAGCATTCACTTTGTGAAAAATCAGCAAAGTGCACTTACATGCACTCTCCTACATCTGCATTACCTTTCAATAAAAAGTATTTTTTAAATTTAGTTTCCTAACAACTTGTGGTTGATTACTAATTTATATCTAACTCTTCCTGAGACATTAAATTGTTTAGAAATTATTCAGAGCCATGGAATTTTTTAAGCCAATTTGTTGAGCAATAAAAATAAATAAATAAAATCTACAAACATTATTTGTCTTTCCTAATATATCTGTGATCAAATAACACATCCCCAGGCAGTTATATAAAACTACTTCTAAATCAATTAATAGGAAAAAAAGGTTATGTGTTCAGGAGTGTATTCACCAAATCTCCAGGTTAGCAGTGCCTTTACACATGGGGACAAAGGAGTAAAACTAATTATTGTACATAAGATTTTCTTACATATGATATATAAACCAAAGTGAAATGATAGTTATATTTTTGCTATCACAAGACCTGTGGGCCAAAATCTGTTTTTTTCAATCTGTTCTTCTCTTCTCTTCATCCAACTTGAAAATGATAAATAAGAATGGTGATAACAAAAGAGAGAAATCCCACAAAACAGAGGAATATAGGGACAAGTAAATCTTCAGCACTACAGCCTAAGAATACTCCATCTCCTCTTTTTCCTACTGACTTGTCTCTCTCCGGCCAAATTTAAGCACACCTGTACTACTTAAGCACACCTGTACTATTTAAGCACACCTTTGAAAGGGCTATCAAAGTAATTTACCTTAGCAAAACAACTGAACCAAACTTTGGTTCAATCCAGGGCTTCTTATATGAGCGCATCCTAATTCTATCTTAAAATTTAATCAAAGTTATATATTATATTTTATGAAATTTTTTGGTGGAATGGGTGCTCTTAACATCTTTTTAATTTGCATATTGAAAAGTCTGGATGTGTAAGTAATTAAAAATAAGACAAACTTTCTTCTCCCTACTTGTTTAAGAGTTGGTTAAAAAAAATTCATTAAAAAGATAAGGATTGATGGCTGAATGCTATCAACTACAAATGACAAATATCTCTTCATAAACACTATTTTTTAGTGCAGTTATCAGTGCCTTTCCTCCCCATGGTTCTGCTCTTGCCATAGAGGTCTAAGCTTGGGGAATATATTAACAATGCTAAGCACTGATGCTTATAATCCCAACACTTCAGGAGGCCAAGGGGGGCTGATCACCCGGGGTAGGGAGTTCGAAACCAAGCTGACCAACATGGAGAAACCTTGTCTTTACTAAAAATACAAAAAATTAGCTGGGCATGGGGACACATGCCTGTAAACCCAGCTACTCAGGAGGCTGAGGCAGAAGAATCGCTCGAACTTGGGAGGTAGAGGTTGCTGTGAGCCGAGATCATGCCATTGATTGCACTCCAGCCTGTGCAACAAGAGTTAAACTCCGTCTCAAAAATATAAAATAAAAATAATAAAGCACTGAGTAGGATGGAGCATTTGGATATATGGTCATACATCACAAGCTACATACACACCTCTGGGCCTGGCTCTTGGGTTTCTTAGTTAACAACTGTGGATCTCCCCTGTGTACTGTAATAGGTAGCTATGCAAACTCTCAAGCTTCATTTTCCTCATCTGTATCCCCACTTCATAGTGTGGCTGTGGGAATCAGTGGACATAATGTACATAAAACAATCAACACTGTGCCTGGCATTTAATAAATGGCCAATGACTTGTAACTATGTTTGCAGCAACAGTAATAAAAACTTTTCTTCTAAAAGACGGCTTTACAATATCACCTGACAAATACAGAATTTACAGAGACTAATACTCTGCCAAAAAGAAAAATTATCTTTCAAAGTAATCCAAGTAAAATGTGTATGAAAAGACTGTGAATGTAGTCTGGCTTCTTGCCAGATGACTTTCAGTATCTGCATTCAGAACAAATACATTACTCTAAACAGCTTCAAGAAAGACCATGGACTTCTGAGTGACCTGTTACAAGTCACTTACACTCTTTGAATCTCAGTCTCCTCACCCATAAAGTGGGAGTAAGAATCTTCACAGCATCAGGTAGTACTGGGATTTTAGATATTAGCAAAAGGTCTAACAGTATCTTTCACATTAGGGGATAATTACATTAAAGCAGATTGAATAACAGAAGTCATCAGATGATTTACTCAAAGCAAGAAAGATTGTAAGAGAAAAATTTCCATCCTCTGTACTCATTGTTCTTTTCTATGTAGCATTCTTGCCTTCTGTTGTACTCAAATGTGCTCCTCCTAAATGCTACAGAAGTTGGTGATTTTATTTCTTTCATCTCTGTATCATCTTCCAGGCTCTCCATCACCTTTCAACTGCATATCAGGGGCTTGTACAAAGACACTAATAAACTGATGCTTGCAATGCCCAACTGCAGGAGAATTTTTACCTCACTATAATTTAGCCTGAGGGAAAGTGGGACCTTCCTCCAGAAAGAGGAAGAGAAGAACAGAAATGTTTCCGGACTACAAATTATGTTTTTTTTAACCACCAATGGGAAATATTTCAGAAACAATATTTTGCTTAGTTCACTTCACTCCCTTACTTTCAACTTAAGATAAGAGTGACATCTGAGAACAAAGCTTACCTATTCGCACCATTTCTTCATTACCAGCCTGGAAAGGAGGGGGAAAGCAAGAAAAAGAAACAGTTACTGGGTTTCATCTTATCACCTTGTGAATTTTATTTCGACCATTAATGCTTTCCAGGAGCTAACTAATCAGGAGATGCTAGAGACTGGGATTGGTGCCTAAAGGCTGCACCTTGGTTTGTAGAAGGTTCTCGTGACAGGAGCATGAGCCAATTTCATAACAATTTGGGGAAGGGAGTTGTTTACCCCTTTTCATTTTAATTTAACACTTATGAAGCCAGCAAAAATAAATACTGACACTCAATACTCTCTTATGAAAACTCGTACTGGATCTGGATTAGAAAAAGACAGTCTATGAATTTAAACTGGCCAGAAGAAGCCTAACAGGGGGCCTGATTCATCAGATTTAAGGTCAGGAATCAACTAGACAATCCTCTACTTTTCACCCTAAGGTCGATCAGACCAGGCCGCCGGGAGAAGCCAGGAAAAGTAACAGAGAAATTCTGTACCCAAAGTCCCATCAGCCCAGTGCTGATACGATTTACTACAAACGGCTCCCCTGGCGGAGCCTTCTCAAGGACTCTTCTGAGAGCATCGGGCTTCACCTTGAGTCTCCAAAGGGTTGGGGGCAGGGCCGAAAAGAAACAGAGCTGCACTAAACTTAGCTTTAAAAAGAGGAGGAGTTGTGCAGAGGGGGAGGGGAGAAGGCGGCCGGCGCCGGTAGCCTCTGCCCAGGAAAACGCAGGGCAGGAAACGTCTCCAGCCCCCCTCCCCAACTGTCAAACCCTAACCCCGCCGTAGTCCTCCCTGGACACGTGTCTACTGGATCTCTCCTTGTCCGGCTCAAGGACTTCCTGAAACCCCCGCCTCTGACTGCCCGAAAAAACCGTGAGTCAGTTCGGACGAGAGAAAGCCCCGGGAACCCAACTCCGGAGGCAGCAGCCAGAGCGCTGGGATCCCAGACCCGGCGTCCAGAACTTCATTCAAGCTCCCAGACCGCCCTCCAGAAAGGGGAAGCCCAGATGGCGCGGCGAGGATGGGAACTGGCTGCGGTTTGTCACTAGGAGTTGTTAGGAATGTCGCAGAATGGTGAAGCCCTAGGTGTGACAAGCCTGGACTCCTGGAGTGCGAGTCACAGCCTCCCGTGCAACTCAACCCTCCACCCTCAAAAGCCCTCACGCTGCGCCCAGCCCTCAAAACACCGTTCCTGAACGCAAAAGATAACAGGGAAGGGAGGGAGGAGAAGGAGGAAAGAGAGGAGGGTAGAGAGGGGAGGAACTTTTCGGGAAAAGGTTGGGTTTGAGTTTTTTATTGTTATTATTTTCCACTTACTTGTCCATCAGCTGAAGTCCTAACCACTACCAGAGCGGCTGCTATCAACCAAAGTGACAGGAGAACCATCACGAGTCGAGTTCACTTTCCAACTACTGGGCAAAGCAAATGCCCAGAGAAAACCCCCTCAAAATAAGTTTCTTTAAGGAAAAAAAAAAAAAAGGAAAAGGAAAAAATGCAAAATAGAAAAAAATGATCTTCTGTGCTTTGCTTCAATGAAAATGAAATTTGAGCTCTGAGACTGGCCCCTTCTGCTCTGCAGTTCTTTCCACTTCACCTTCTCACCCCGTCCTCCCAAACAGAGTGTGCAGGAGCGAGAAGGTGCTGCAGGCGGGCACGGGCTGCGCCCGGGAGAGGGGGAAGGGACGAGGGGCTTTCCAACTATCACTGCCCAAAGCAGCTTTTTCGAGGCTTTTCGAGCACCATTGGTCCCTAAGGTTAGCGCAGAGAATGCTTGGGTTCCCCGGAGCACAGCAGGGGGAAGTATTAGCGAGAGAGACGAGCTAGCGGGAGCGGGAGAAAGAGGCAGGGAGAGGGCGACTCCGCCGCACACGCAGAGGTGGGGGCGGGAGGAGCGAAGGGGAGGAGGAGGAGGCAGGCGGAGGAGGTGGGAGGAGTGGGCCGCTCGCAGGCTCCTGTTGCTCGCAGCGCGGCAGTCTGCTAGCTGCCGGCGACCCGCGGGGCGCTAATAAGGCGGCCGGAGCTCCCAGGACGGCCCCTCCCGCCGTGGCGCCCACGTCATGCGGGGCCCGAACCCGCGCCCCTCGCACCGGGTCAGGATTGGAGACCGCTCGGGGGCTTGTGTGGCCCGTGCTCGACCTCCCACCCTGGAGCCTCTCCTTCTCCGCCTAGGGCGAGAGGAGGGGAGGGTCCAGGGGCGCCACGGGTCCGGACTGGCGAGACACGCAGTTGAGTTAATTATAGGAAGGGGGAGGGTCCTAGGGCTGGTCCTGGGCTGTAGGAAATTCACCTCCTCGAGCCTCCACTGTTCTCCCAGCCAGGGAATTCTCCCCGAAGAGAAACCCTGGAACCTCCAGATCTTAACCACTCGGTGATCTCCCCTCCAAGCACCAGTCACCCCCCACGTTTTGGGAGTGGGTGTCCTCTGTAAGCTCTTGTTTAGGCTTTATTAGTTTATATTAGTTTTAAAAGATACCACGTCCCTTCCTTGACTCACCCGGATGCTTCAGTTTATCACTAGAGTACACAGGCCTCAGGGACTCTTCCTCACACCCAGATTAAGTTATCAAATGCTATCTGCCCACTGTGGCCTGGTGCTTCCTTAGAGGAAATGACACCAACCTGAGAGTTTGCTGGAATCCTAGCCCAGGCCCACCTCCCAAGCGTAGACACCTGTGGGTACTTACCAGCAAGCAGGCAGGAGGAAAAGTAAACAGCTCCAACCTCCACTGACAGGTCCATGAGCCAGGAGTGAGTAGACACAAATTTAGATATGAACTTCAAGACTTCAACTGGACAGAGTCTTGAAGAGGCCTCCCTACAACAAAACGAGTTACTGTTTATCTTACTATGAAATGCTTGGATAAGTCATAGTTCCTGTTCTTTTTTAAAATCAGTGTGAGTTTGGAGGGTTTCCTATAACTTCGATTCATTGTTTATTCCTAGAGAGGTACAGTGATAGTTGTGCCTTTAACTTAAGCATCAAAAGATTTGGTGTTCACTTACGTTTTATCTGCTAAGTCTTTTCAAACTCATATATTGAGGGCATTTACATATACAAATGAGGAATTAGATAACTAATTGGCCCCACCTGGTAAAACAGGGTATTAGGTCAATTACTAATTAATTGGAATTAGAATTACACCCTAGCACTGAAATATCTCTATATTACTTTTTATTTCAATTAAAACTCGTAGCATTTTTGTAACCTGTCATTGACTAGCTATCCAGGAGTGATTAGCTAAATTTTACAGCAGGTGTTTCTGTTCATTAAAAAGAAATGACCCTAAGCATTCCATACATTAAAAATTTGTCAATTTACACTGACAAGTAAAAGCATACCAGAGATGCACATCAGGGGATCTAGGCTCTAGACCCAGCCAACAGCTGTCTGACCTTGACTAGTCAGACTAAACATCTATTTTGGTCTCTCCCCTATGAGATATTTGAGACCTAAAATCCTCTGATTTTAGGTAAATACAAATAATGCATTTAACCATAGTGTTACAGTAGGCCCTTTTGTGTTAATTTTACAACATTCAGACATTAGTTATCACCTAACTCCTGGCACAGCAAGCAATTCATGTGACTTTCAGGAAAGCAGTGGCTTCAGACGTTTTTGGCCATAACCACAGAGAGAAATGCACATTGCATAGCGAGCCAGTAAAAATTTCATGATTCAGTACTTACCTGTACTGCATATAACAACCTTGATATTTTTCTTGCCATTCTTTCCTCCTCACCCCAATTGCAAATGAGGACTTAATTGATTTCACAACCCAGTAAGTCATGACTCTCACTTTGACAAAGATCAATTTAAGAGCATACAGTAAGGTTTTGTTTTTCCATTCTAAATAAGTTCTAATTAATAGGTTTCTCCCAATATATTCTAAGGCATAGTTTCCCAAAGTATTTCCTGGAATATTAAACATTTTACCAGGAAAAGGAAAATTCTCTGATAGTCAACTAAATTTATGAAATACTTAGATGAAGGAAATAAAATGGATCTCCTTCTTTCAGACTTCAGGGGGCCTATTAAACCAAAAAAATTGTGAGTCTTCAAGGGAGAGATGTAGCACAATTTGGTCTCCTTAGTTATATGACCATAGAATTCTTTTTTCTCATGTTTTATCCTCTGTGGAACCCACATAGGGAAATGTCATTACAAAGCTCAACTATTAAAGCAAAATGAACTTCAAGTTAGATAGGCTGGATTCTCATAAGGATTCAGCTTCAGTTTTCTCAACTATAAAATTGGTTTCATAATACTACTTTTGCAAATTCTTCATGAAAATTAACATGATCTTACATGTCAACTCTAGCACATTGTCTAGAACATGTAAGGGCTTCAGTGTAATTTTTTAAATAAAACTGATGGCATATGTACAGATAGCTCATTGGTAATGAAATATGGCAAGGCCTAAAGAAAACAGGAAAATGTAAACAGCTGAAACGTGATTGACTTTTAATTTTACCAGAGAGGATGCTAGGAGTCAGAGACAGAGTCACTGAGTTCCTTTCAAAAACTGACCCCTACCAGACTGCCTCATGTCAAATCCCTTTGGCTCAGGCTATAGTGTTGTTTTCCATATACCCTCAAGTTCACATTCTCGCTCATAGTGATTTCTCAGTCCATAGCACCCTTTCTCTTCCTGTCCACGTGGCAAAGAGCATCACATTACAGGAGGTGCTAATAGGAACTCCACAAAAGTACTACACTAATGCTTGTAGTATGTTTTCTTTCAAAATATATTTTAAGCATATAAATAATTTCAAATGTAGCCTTATATATTTAGTCTCCCTAATGGAAAATCATCTCCTTTAAAATAAGTTTAATGAGGGGAAGATCTAAGATGGCCAGTTAGGAGCAGCTCAGGATTGCAGCTCCCAGTGAAAGCGCAGAGGGTGAGTGGACACCAAATTTCTAGACGGATTTTTATTGCCCACAGACCAGGAGATTCCCAGGCGGAGGAGCCTCATGGGTCGCCAGCACGGCTGTTTTGCCAGCGCCCTGGCACGGTGGTTCCCGGTGCAGAGTAAAGGGGACTGGGTCCCCTTCTAGCCGGTGAGGGGAGCTCTGGGAAGGCAGAGTCGCCCATTCATCTGATTGAAAAAAAGGGGACTGAAACAGGGAGCCAGACCAGGAGATTCCTGGGCAAAAAAGCGCCATGAATCTCAGCGCCACTGTTTCAGGCGGTGCAGTGGGTCACCGCACAGGAAACCACACAGATCCCAGCACCTTTTCAACAGGCGACTGGAACACCTGGGAGAGAGTCGACTGTTCAACTAAAAAAACAAAAAGACTCTGAGGCAGGGAGCCAGGTGATCAGGCTCGGCTGGTCCCACCCCCGCCCCCAAAACAAAAAAAAAAAACAAAAAAAACAGCAATTGGAAACACTCTGGGTTGAGAGTTTCACAGCAAGCACAGCTGAACCCAGGATGGTCCAGCTCTGTGGGGGAGGGGCGCCCACCATTACTGAGGCACTCCACCACTATGGAGGTAGTCCGCCTTTGCTGAGGAAGCCTGCCATTGCTGAGGCAACCTGCCGTTACAGAGAGTCCGCCATTACAGAGGTGGGTCACCATTGCCGAGGCAGTTCTAACTACACCCATATAAACAGGACTGCAGGGAAGTTCACATGGCAGCTGGGTGGAGCCCACAGCAGCTCAGCAAAGCCTCTGCAGGCAGACAGTAACTAGGCTGCCTCCTTGCTGGGCAAGGCAGCTCTGAAAAAAAAAGGCAGCAGCACAATGGAAACTCATAAATAAAGCCCTAACTCCCCGGGACAGAACACCTGGGAAAAAAAAAGGGGTTTATGAGTTCTGCTGCAGCAGACTTAAACATACCTGCCCAGCAGCTCTGAATGAACAACAGAGCTCACAGCTCAGTACTTGAGTTACTATAAAGGACAGACTGTCTCCTGAAGCACCTCCCTGACCCCCATATATCCAAAGAGTCACCTCATAAAGGAGAGCTCAGACTGACATTTGGCAGGTATCCTTCTGGGAACAGGCAGAAGAAGAAAATGGTAGCAACCTTTACTGTTCTGCAGCTGCTGTAGATGATCCCCAGGCAAGCAAGGCCTGGAGTGGACCTCAGCAGTCCTACAGCAGAGGGGCCAGACTGTTAGAAGGAAAACTAAGAAACAGAAATAACTTCATCATCAACAAACAGGACATCCACTCAGAGACCCAATCAGAAAGTCAGCAACTACAAAGACAGGTGGATAAATCCACAAAGATGGGAAGAAACCAGCACAAAAAGGATGAAAACACCCAAACCCAGAACACCTCTCCTCCTACAAGGGATCACAACTCCTCACCAGCAAGGGAACAAGGCTGGATGGAGAATGAGTGTGATGAAATGACAGAATCAGGCTTCAGAAGGTGGGTAATAAGAAACTTCTGTGAGCTAAAAGAACATGTTCTAACCCAATGCAAAGAAACCAAGAACCTTGAAAAAAGATTTGATGAAATGCTAATGAGAATGGACACCTTGGAGAGGAATATAAGTGAATTGATGGAGCTGAAAAACACAACACGAGAACTTCACAAAGCATGCATAAGTTTCAACAGCAGAATTGACCAAGCAGAAGAAAGGATATCAGAGGTCGAAGATCAACTCAATGAAATAAAATGAGAAGGCAAGATTAGAGAAAAAAGGGTAAAAAGGAATGAACAAAGTCTCCAAGAAATATGGGACTATGTGAAAAGACCTAATCTACATTTGATAGGTGTACCTGAATGTGATGAAGAGAATGAATCCAAGCTGGAAAATACTCTTCAGGATATTATCCGGGAAAACTTCCCCAACCTAGCAAGGCAGCCAATATTCAGGTCCAGGAAATACAGAAAACACCACAAAGATACTCCTCAAGAAGAGCAACCTGAAGGCACATAATCGTCAGATTGACCAGGGTTGAAATGAAGGAAAAAATGCTAAGGGAAGACAGAAAGAAAGGTCGGGTTACCCACAAAGGGAAGCCCATCAGACTCACAGAAGATGTCTTGGCAGAAACCCTACAAGCCAGAAGAGAGTAGGGGCCAATATTCAACATCTTTAAAGAAAAGAACTTTCAACCTAGAATTTCATATCCCACCAAACTAGGATTCATAAGCGAAGGAGAAATAAAATCCTTTGCGAACAAGCAATTGCTGAGAGATTTTGTCACCACAAGGCCTGCCTTAGAAGAGCTCCTGAAAGAAGCACTAAACATAGAAAGGAACAACAGGTACCAGCCACTCTAAAAACATACCAAATGGTGCAAAGCATTGACACAGTGAAGAAATTGCTTCAACTAATGGGCAAAACAACCAGCTAGCATCAAAATGGCAGGATCAAATTCACACATAACAATACTAACCTTAAATGTAAATGGGCTAAATGCCCCAATCAAAAGAGGCAGACTGGCAAATTGGATTAAAAGTCAAAACCCATCAGTGTGCTGTATTCAGGAAACCCATCTGACATGCAAGGACACACATAGCCTCAAAATAAAGGGATGGAGGAAGATTTACCAAGCAAATGGAGAGCAAAAAAAAAAAAGCAGGAGTTGCAATCCTAGTCTCTGATAAAATAGTATTTAAACCAACAAAGATCAAAAGAGGCAAAAAAGGACATTACATAATGGTAAAAGGATCAATGCAACAAGAAGAGCTAATGATCCTAAATATATATGCAGCCAATACAGGAGCACCCAGATACATAAGGCAAGTTCTTAATGACTTACAAAGAGACTTAGACTCCCACACAATAATAGTGGGAGACTTTAACACCCCATTGTCAATATTAGACAGATCAACGAGACAGAAAATTAACAAGGATATCCAGGACTTGAACTCAGACCTGGACCAAGCAAACCTAATAGACATTTACGGAACTCTCCACCCCAAATCCACAGAATATACATTCCTCTCAGCACCACATCACACCTACTCTAAAACTGACCACATAATTGGAAGTAAATCACTCCTCAGCAAATGCAAAAGAACGGAAATCATAACAAACAGTCTCTCAGATCACAGTGCAATCAAGCTAGAACTCACAATTCAGAAACTAACTCAGAACTGCACAGCTTCATGGAAACTGAACAACTGGCTTTTGAATGTTGACTGGATAAACAATGAAATGAAGGCAGAAATGAAGATGTTCTTCGAAACCAACGAGAATGAAGACACAACATACCAGAATCTCTGGGACACATTTAAAGCAGTCTCTAGAGGAAAATATATAGCAATAAGTGCCCACATGAGAAGCAAAGAGAGATCTAAAATTGATACCCTATCATCAAAATTGAAAGAGCTAAAGGAGCAAGATCAAAAAAACCCAAAACCTAGCAGAAAACAAGAAATAACTAAGATCAGAGCAGAACTGAAGGAGATAGAGACACAAAAAAACACTTCAAAAAATCAATAAATCCAGGAGCTGGTTTTTTGAAAAGATCAACAAAATAGACCACTAGCCAGATTAATAAAAAAGAAAAGAGAATAACCAAATAGATGCAATAAAAAACGATATAGGGGATATCACCACAGATTCCACAGAAATTCAAATCATCATCAGAGATTATTACAAACAACTCTATGCACATAAACTAGGAAACCTGGAAGAAATGGATAAATTCCTGGACACTTGCCTCCTCCCAAGCCTAAACCAGGAAGATGTCGAAACCCTGAATAGACCAATAACAAGGTCTGAAGTCGAGGCAGCAATTAAGAGCCTACCACCCAAAAAAAGCCCAGGTCCAGATGGGTTCACAGCCAAATTCTACCAGTCATACAAAGAGGAGCTGGTACCATTCCTTCTGAAACCATTCCAAATAATCCAAAAAGAGGGAATCCTTCCCAAATCATTTTATGAGACCAACATCATCCTAATACCAAAATCCGGCAGAGACTCAACAAGAAAAGAAAACTACAGGCCAATATCCATGATGAACATAGATGCAAAAATCTTCAATAAAATACTGGCAAGCCAACTGCAACAGCACATCAAAAAGCTTATCCACCATGATCAAGTAGGATTCATCCCGGGGATGCAAGGCTGGTTCAACATACACAAGTCTATAAACGTAATTCACCACATAAACAGAACCAAAGACAAAAACCACATGATTATCTCATTGATGCAGAGAAGGCCTTTGACAAAATTCAACAGCCCTTTATGCTAAAAACCCTTAATAAACTAGGCATCGACGGAACATATTTCAAAATAATAAAAGCTATTTATGACAAACCAACAGCCAATATCATACTGAACGGGCAAAAACTGGAAGCATTCCCTTTGAAATCTGGCACTAGACAAGGATGCCCTCTCTCACCACTCCTATTCAATATAGTACTGGAAGTTCTAGCCAGAGCAATCCGGCAAGAAAAATAAATAAAGGGTATTGAAATAGGAAAGGAGGAAATCAAATTGTCTCTATTTGCAGACAACATGATTGTATATCTAGAAGACCCCATCGTCTCAACCCCAAATCTCCTGAAACTGATAAGCAACTTCAGCAAAGTCTCAGGATACAAAATCAATGTGCAAAAATCACAAGCATTCCTATACACCAATAACAGACTTAAAGAGAGCCAAATCAAGAATGAACTGCCATTCGCAATCGCTACAAAGAGAATAAAATACCTAGGAATACAACTAACAAGGAACGTAAAGGACCTCTTCAAGAAGAACTACAAATCACTGCTCAACGAAATAAGAGAGGACACAAACAGATGGAGAAACATTCCATGTTCATGGTTAGGAAGAATTAATATCATGAAAATGGCCATACTGCCCAAGGTAATTTACAGATTCAACGCTATCCCCATCAAGCTACCAATGACCTTCTTCACAGAACTGGAAAAAAACCACCTTAAACTTCATATGGAACCAAAAGAGAGCCCGCATAGCAAAGTCAATTCTAAGCAAAAAAAAAAATAAAGCGGGAGGCATCACACTACCGGACATCAAACTATACTACAAGTCTACAGTAATCAAAACAGCATGATACTGGTACCAAAACAGAGATATAGACCAATGCAACAGAACAGAGACCTCGGAGGCAACACAACATATCTACAACCATCCGATCTTTGACAAACCTGACAAAAACAAGCAATGGGGAAAGGATTCCCTGTTTAATAAATGGTGTTGGGAAAACTGGCTAGCCATGTGCAGAAAGCAGAAACTGGACCCCTTCCTGACACCTTACACTAAAATTAACTCCAGATGGATTAAAGACTTAAACATAAGACCTAACACCATAAAAACCATAGAAGAAAATCTAGGCAAAACCATCCAGGACATAGGCGTAGGCAAGGACTTTATGACCAAAACACCAAAAGCATTGGCAACAAAAGGCAAAATAGACAAATGGGACGTAATCAAACTCCACAGCTTCTGCACAGCAAAAGAAACAGTCATTAGAGTGATTCGGCAACCAACAGAATGGGAAAAAATTTTTGCAGTTTACCCATCCGACAAAAGGCTGATATCCAGAATCTACAAAGAACTAAAACAGATTTACAAGAAAAAAACAAAGAAGCCCATCCAAAAGTGGGCGAAGGACATGAGCAGACACTTTACAAAAGAAGACATACATGAGCCCAGCAAACATATGAAAAAATGCTCACCATCACTGGTCATTAGAGAAATGCAAATCAAAACTATATTGAAATACCATCTCACGCCAGTTAGAATGGCAATCATTAAAAATCTGGAGACAACAGATGCTGGAGAGGATGTGGAGAAATAGGAACACTCTTACACTGTTGATGGGAGTGTAAATTAGTTCAACCATTGTGGAAGACAGTGTGGCGATTCCTCAAGGACCTAGAAATGGAAATTCCATTTGACCCAGCAATCCCATTACTGGGTATATAGCCAAAGGATTATAAATCATTCTACTATAAGGACATATGCACACGAATGTTCACTGCGGCACAGTTTACAATAGCAAAGACCTGGAACCAACCCAAATGCCCATCGATGATAGACTGGACAGGGAAAATGTGGCACATATACACCATGGAATATTATGCAGCCATCAAAAACGATGAGGTCGCGTCCTTTGTAGGGACATGGATGAACCTGGAAACCATCATTCTCAGCAAACTGAAACAAGAACACAAAATCAAATGCCGCATGTTCTCACTCATAGGCGGGTGTTGAACAATGAGAACACATGGACACAGGGAGGGGAGCACTACACACTGGAGTCTGTTGGGGGGAAATAGGGGAGGGACAGCGAGGGGTGGGGAGTTGGGGAGAGATAGCATGGGGAGAAATGCCAGATATAGGTGAAGGGGAGGAAGGCAGCAAATCACACTGGCACGTATGCACCTATGCAACAATCTTGCATGTTCTTCACATGTACCCCAAAACCTAAAATGCAATTAAAAAAAAATAAGTTTCATGGTATCAGTTGATGTATTGACATTTTAACCTGTGCATCCTCATATGGGCAGCAATTAAGTAAGCAGAGAGTTGTGGGGGCTTTTCTGTTGAAGCCTGACTGGTTAATGTTGTAATTTGACAACATTTTGATACCCAATATTTATTGTGAATTAAAGTAATGAATAAAATTTTTGTCATTTCTTACAGCAAAGCATTCATTTTAAATTCATTTATTAGTTTTTTTGTTTGTTTGTTTTTCCTTTTGGTTGTTTACCTTTCCCATACTCTTACTATAACTAACAATATTCTATTTATTAGATACATTAGAACTTTTACATTTACAGTTTTTAATTTCTTCCCATGATAAAATAAATTTGAGAATTCTGCAGTCAACTTTGTTCAAAGTATAAGTATAAAACTTTACTGCATCATAAGTGGCTAGATTTATATCCACCTCCTTCTCTAAATTGCAGGTTCCTTGAAGATCTTAATCTTTGTTTTGTTTGCTTTCTATCACCAATATCTCACACAATTTCCATCACACAAAAGTTGCACAGTACTTTACCGCACCTCGAACATCTCCAGGCAAAATTGTGTCCTCTTATGCCTGTCTGCTGATGAGCTTTATTCCTAGTTTTAGGATTCTTGACACCTAGAACTAGCTCAAAGGAATATTAGAGTAGGTACACGGGACCCACCACTATAGGACAGTGAAAGCTGGGCCTAAGTCCATCTTTTCCACTCCCACATCCTATATCCTCATAGAGCACAGCTCCAGGACACGCAAACTGAGAAAATGGAGTTGAGAGCAGCATGTATAGAATTATTTTGTTGCTCACTGAAAGCAAGATCATCCTCAGTCTCTTCCTCTCACACAGCACCCTCCCATTTTATATAATATTGATTTCTTTCATTCATGGATCAGAGAATCAAGTATGTTATATGTACATTATGCCTATTTTTTTTTTAACCAAGACATTAGGTTGGTAAAGAGTTAGGATGTCAAACTTTTGTACTCATATAATACAGCCTGGCATATAATAAGCACTGAAAGAATGATTGTTAAATGAATGAAGAAGTGAATATTTACCGTCTCTACTTCAAGTGAATATTTACTTCTACTTATTACTACTTCAGTGAAATGAGTAGGGAGTTGTTTTCATTGCTTCTCTACTGTCAGTGAATAAGCTATTTCCAACTTGGGTCTTTTTCACAAAAGTTTTCATAAGTTCCATAAAAAGATTTTTAAAAATCAAACAACAGGGGCCAGGGGCAATGGCTCATACCTGTAATCCCAGCACTTTGGGAGGCCAAGGCTGAAAGATCTCTTGAGGTCAGGAGTTTGAGACCAGCCCGGCCAACATGGTGAAACCCCATCTATAGTTAAAATACAAAATAGCCGGGCATGGTGGTGCACACCTATAATCCCAGCTACTTGGGAAGCTGAGGCAGGAGAATCGCTTGAACCTGGGAGGCAGAGGTTGCAGTGAGCTGAGATTGCACCACTGCACTCCAGCCCAGGCAACAGAGTGAGACTCTGTCTCATTTAAAAAAAAAAAAAATTAAACAACAGGAAAATGTATAAACATGAGTATCAAGATATCAAAGATGGAAAAGCCTTATTAGGTCATCTAGTTCATTGTTCAGCTAGTGATTGAAGCAGTGTTCTTCCTATAGTCATTTCCTTCAGAGGAAACCCAATATCTTTCAAGAACAAATTTGGGTGTTCAGGATTCCTTATTTAATCACTTGCTTGAGTATTCAGTATTCCTTTTTTAATCACTTGCTTTTAGAAGAATAATTCCACGATGGGACAAAGTCTTGAGGGAAAATTATTCCTTGTGTTCCTTGATCTTTCTCCTTTTTCTGTACTTGGTATTATTCATTACATGCTTAACTATAATTAGCACTATAAATAACCTCTTTCTTTCCTTGATAAACTTTGGTTTAGCAACTAAATATTTAGCTGTTCATATTCAACTAACAGAAACAGATATTGTTGTCTACTGTCTTTTGTTTTTACAGTATTTCTCTGTTTCTTTGAGCCTTGAACAGTAAGGTAAGATCAGAGTCTTCCTGGGGCCAGGGTTAAAAAGAAACAAGGGAGAAATTAGAATTTAAAATTCTTTCAAAGGTTTCTTATAATAGCATAACTTAATAATTATAACTATTTTTGTAGCAAAGCATTTAGAATTATTGTCAGGTTACTTTGCGTTCACGCGATGATTTTCTCTTGATAGTTCAAGGAATTCGAATCTAGTGGAATGCTGGTTAAAAATGAGTATTAAGACTATTAAATTAGTCAATATATTCTCTTAGAGAGTCAGAGGTTGAAAATAAAAAAACAATGAGTTCGTGTCCTTTGTAGGGACACGGATGAACCCAGAAACCATCATTCTTAGCAAACTGACACAAGAACAGAAAATCAAACACCTTCTCACTCATAGGTGGGTGTTGAACAATGAGAACACATGGACACAGGGAGGGGAACATCACACACTGGGGTCTGTGGGGGGGAACTAGGAGAGGGACAGCAGGGGGTGGGGAGTTGGGGAGGGATAACATGGGATGAAATGTCAGATATAGGTGATGGGGAGGAAGGCAGCAAACCACACTGCCACGTATGTACCTATGCAACAATCTTGCATGTTCTTCACATGTACCCCAAAATCGAAAACGCAATAAAATATATATTTAAAAAAAAAGAAAAGAAAATGAGAGATGTGGTATAGTACTTTTTACACAGCAGGCAATTCAATAAATATTTGATAAACTTAATTAAATAGCTAACTGGCTCATATTAATTATACCAACACTTGTATTTTAAAGTGCCACCACAGTGGTAACTTCCAAACTGTGAGTTGTTTTCTATAGCTGTGAATCCTGCAAAACATTTGTAAGGTGCATCACAGTACCAAAGACTGTGAATCAACTACCATTTAAAAAAAATAAAAGTATGATTTATAATTTTCAAATGGACTCAATAGACTTTATTGAGAGGGAAAAAAGTTTAGCAAACTAGCAGTTACAGCTCATAAATAGGATTCTCCTATAGGACAGTGTAGGTTATAGAAGTCAGGAAAATAGTCAAGTGTTCTGAATTTACACTGGAGCCAAAATAAAACAAAGTGAGTTTATGTGGGGTAAAAGCTATACTGAAATTACATTTGAGAGAATCCCTCCACTTATTAAGAGTTGTCAACAAAACTAGTTAACAAAGCAAATTCTGTAATTAAATGTCTGAAAGATCTTTGAGATTAGGATAAAGTCTCAACTTTTCATGCTGTCTGAAGGCAGAAAAAAGAGTCATTCAATCCAGTGACTGTGAAGTAAATCACAGTTCTACTATGTAAGACAATATATTTGAGCATGCGGTACATTAAAAGTAACAGAAAGAGCTTATTTTTATTATTAGTTTCTTGAACCCTCTTTTATTTATCTAATGGCTGGCAAAGTTTTCATAAAATGTTTATAAAAGTTTTTGGTTTGGTTTATGTTTTGTTTTAAGGGAAAAACAAATCATTGCATCCCACTGAGTTACTGAAAGTCACCCCCAATTTTATCTCATAAACACAACTTTTAAATAAGATCAGTTATTTAATTCTCAGGATAGTATATGTGTTCCTTAAGGTAGCAATTAACTTTTTCCAGACTAGAACTAGAAATAATTAACAAAGAGAAAATGGGACGAACAAAATAATTCAAGAAAGAAATGAAAAATTAGTTATGAAATTAACCATCAGAGCTAGACTGTGTCTCTCAACACACAATCTTAGAATCTAGCTTGTTAGGAAGAAAAAAACAAAAAAAAAACTGAACTCTGATCTAAAAGGTTGGCGTTTTTGTCTTAATAGATTCTCATCCAGATTATAACAATCAAGCTACAAATTGTTACCACTCTTATTTTGTTGCTATTATTTAAAAAGGTTACTTACGCTAAAGGATAAAAAACACTCAGACGTGTGTGTAAGGTCTATATTATGTTATGTGACACTAAAAAAGCAAGAACCTAGGAGCTACCACTATTCTGGCAAACTGTAAATGATAAGTGCTTAGTGGGGACAGTTCAAATGTGAGATTATAAAACTGTTTAGTAGTCCTATGCCATATAGAAGAAACATTTCAGATAGAACTTTTACTATTAACATAATGTAACACAAAATAAAATATTCTAGTGACATTTTAATGCTTTTCATGCATTTGGGGAAAATATCATAAATATTTACTCTCTAGTTTAAATTATTTTATAATAAATAACAGAAATTATTAACAGCATAAGGAAATGACACAAGTCTATAAACTTGAATTAATCCTCAAATCTGTTGGCTTGGTCACTCAAATAGTTTCAGCATTTTAACTAAATGTTAGCTTGTGACAATTCATCCTGAAAATATAAGTCAACACTTACTATGTAGTTTTATGTGTTAATAGGCACATAAGAAGTTTGACCCATGGAGGTTTTTTAAATGCACTTGTTGTATGCAACTCTGAGCTATTCTGATTCAATAGATCCACTGTGAAAATTTGGCATCTATATTTTTCAAAAGCTCCCCAGATAAGTCAGTCTAAATTGTAACCTTAAGCAGTGTCACTCAAACTTTTCTACCATTTTTATCCTAATAAATGCAGATTCTGATTCAGTAGGTCAGGGTGGGACATTTCTAACAAGTTATCAGGTGATGCTCATATTGCTGGTCCACAGAAAACATTTTGAATTGCAAGGCCATAGGACGTTATTCATAGATAATTACAGAAAATAGGAACCACGTGACATTAAAATCAAGCACGAGCTATTTAGAATAACATCTAATTTTGTCCCCTATTCCTTACTAAACATCTATTATACACGGTTAACATATAATTCAGAACTGAGTAGAAATAAGTCCACAAAAGCATCCCTGTGTCATTGATTCAAAAATTAAATGTGTTTTTACTAAATGTTCATTGAACCATGTGCTTTCTTACATGGTGAGCACATTAAAAAAATCAGTTTAAGAAAAGTCAATCATTAATTTAAAAATAATAGATCACAGTCCATGATCTACAATTCCTTCAGGAATGTCTGGTGCCCACAGGAACACATGATAGCCATTTCCTTTTGAGGTGCTGCATTTCTGAACTGCTCCTGCAATGAGCCTGCACTGAGGTTAGAAATTTGTTCACAACTTGCTGTTGTTAGTAGTTTATCCAAAATAAGTATTAAGATTCAAGGAACTAGGTTGGGTGCTGTGGCTCATGCCTGTAATCTCAGCACTTTGGGACCAAGGTGGATAGATCACCTGAGGTCAGGAGTTTGAGACCAGCCTAGCCAACATGGTGAAACCCTGTCTCCACTAAAAATACAAAAATTAGCCAGGCATGGTGACTCAATGGTGGCTCATGACTGTAATCCCAGCTATTCGGGAGGCCGAGGCAGGGTAATTGCTTGAACCCGGGGTGCAGAGGTTGCAGTGAGCTGAGATTCAAGGAACTGACCGAGGTTATCCATCAAAGCAAAGGAGGCTGAAGGACCATTTGGTTGATGCTATTATTGAAGGAATAACCGGCTGAGTGTGGAGGCTCACACCTGTAGTCCCAGCACTTTGAGAGGCCAAAGTGGGCAATCCCTTGAGCCTAGGAATTCCATACCCACCTTGGCAACATAGTAAGACCTTGTCTCTACACACACACACACCCCACACACACAAAAATTAGCCCGACATGGTGGTGTGTGGCTATAGTGCCAGCTACTGTGGCAGTGAGCTGTGATCATACCACTGTACTCTAATCTGGGTGACAGAGCAAGACCTCGTCTCAACATACATAAATAAATAAATAAATAATCATAAGATACTCCTAGGCACTGCAGTTTGAGGGACTTAGATTAATTATAAAATATTTGGTTAATATAAGTCAGACTAAGTCTTAATTCATGCTAATATTATAGCATATGTTTCAAAACCACATAGAATCTTTCTCATATTTCTGCCTGTTGTTACTTATATTCATATGTGTAAACCATGCTTCTAGGTATATAAATGTTCCACTAATCCCTTTGATCACTCTAGAAAATGATGTTTTTTCATCCTCCATGAGACTAGATGGTGTTATTATTAATATGCAGATAGAGATAAGCTTTATCAAGAGAGCATTCTATAAAAGATTTTGACAACCTATGAAGCAGCAAATATTTATTTTGTGTCTTGTTCTCTATATTCTTTTGTTAACTATCCTTCTCCATCCCTCATCTCCTTCACACAAGTTCTGTGTTCTCTTGCGTTAAGGAAATAACAAAAAGAGACAGAAATGTCCCACATACAGCTTGTCCTATTTGCTTTTGTTTCCGAGAAGCTTAAGGGTAAAGAAGTAGGTGACTTTAATAGATGAAAGAGACAGAGTCAGAGATGTTAACATCCGGGGTGCCCTAAGGCCTGTGAGGCCTAGGGCAATAGAGATAGCAGGGTTTTGGAGGGCAAGAGCTGCTGCTAGACCTGGAGAAGCTGAAACCAGGGCAGTTGTGTTTCCCACCAAGGTAGGAAGGCTTGGACACAGAGTCTCAGGTAAACTGTACTACCCAAGCCTAGAGAGGTCATTTCAGTATTTTAATGAGTGTAAGTTTCCAGGAAGTGAGACTAAGTAGCCAAGGCTTAATGTTCTGCCAGCCCAAAGATCTGGGCATTAAAAATGGTTTAATGAGAGTTAAATAAAAGAACAAAATGTAACATTGCTTGAACGTCCCCAATAATGGGTGCAAAATCATACACACTAAGCCTCAATTTGTTCCATCTAGGCATGAGATTGTAATAAGCAAGTAGTGTTCACCCCTATTTGTAGCAATAGCTAGGAGAATTCTCTAAGTTGAGACTTTACAAAATTAAGGAACAAAAAATAAGATTTGTTGGGAAAAATTAAGCCCCTACCATGATGAAGAGTCCAGATGTATTTTACCACATGTTTAGTGTAAGCATAAACAAATTCAGAGTATACAGTGGAACTCTAATATAAACCGCCACTTGCTGTGCACTGAGGGATTGGTATGAATTGAGACTGGCTAAGAGAATGTTGCCTTACTTCTCCCTGGGTCTGGATTTACTTCCTTGCATTATTGTTCAAGCTTGGCTGATTATTTGTGTGAAATGAGCTGAATTTGTTTCATGCTAATTTCAAAGAGACCAGTTGCTTTCCCCTGTTAAGAGCTTCTTTGCTGCGAGTTCATGACTTGCAACTGCAAATGTTCATAGCTTCCTTCAAGAAAATTATTGCCAGGCCGGGCATGGTGGCTCACGCCTATAATCCCAGCACTTTGGGAGGCCGAGGCGGGTGGATCACGAGGTCAAGAGATCGAGATCATCCTGGTCAACAAGGTGAGACCCCGTCTCTACTAAAAATACAAAAATTAGCTGGGCATGGTGGTGCACGCCTGTAGTTCCAGCTACTCGGGAGACTGAGGCAGGAGAATTGCTTGAACCCAGGAGGCGAAGGTTGCAGTGAGCCGAGATCGTGCCATTGCACTCCAGCCTGGGTAACAAGAGTGAAACTCCATCTCAAAAAAAAAAAAAAAGAAAATTATTGCCAAATGATTTGCTCTAACGTTCCAGAAGTTTTCTCTTTATAGACTTTAGAATTTTCAGTGGTCTACTATATTTACTTGGGGAGAAAAATCTAATTGCTTAGCCCTACAGCACTCTAATCTGGAACTTCATCTTGTTGTGGCAGCGGAGAGGCACTTTAAATTCTAGATGGGGGAGGCGTAATTCCAGATCAGAATACTAGGTGCAAACAATTCTTATTTGGGAAAAACAGAGCCTTCATAACAGGAGCTGTTCTATGTATTCGTTTTCACTTCAAGTCGTTATCACATGGACTAACAAGATACTCCTTACTTTCCCACTGTATGTTTTTCTTTTGTTATTTAAATATGTGCATGATGCTAAGCATGTACAAAACCCAAACTCCATTCCCTATAAGTAAAAACAAGGTAAAAACGTCACTGGCAGATAACTGTCATATAAACGAAAAAATGCACTTCATTTAAAAAGTGCTGCTCATAAAATACCCCATTCTCCAGGCCTAATTCAATAACATAAGCTGTATGTCTAAACTATACTTCTTCAAAAACTATAATTTGTTCTTAAAGAGCGTCATATATTTAATTTGTTATATTACATGTTGCATCTACTGCCTAATATTTTCCCATGAGCATCACCAACTTCAAAAGTGAACTCTTATTTTTTACCAATCAGAGAAAACTCACTGTTACCAAAAATAAAAATAAAAAAGCCATACACAAATGATGAGCCATGTTAGGAAGTTTTCTGAAACAATTACTGCATTGATGTAAGTAAAACATTTTGCAATGACATTTTAACAAACACTCTGATAATATAGCTCTTTTATACTCAGTCAGCCAGATGAAAACAAAACAAAATAAAACAATTATTTATAAATCATGCAAAGCATAGGATATTTAAGTTGCTAGCTAACAGAACTGAGTGTGCAGCTTCTATTTATCTCAATAAACAGTGCTCTCAGAAAAACCATGAATGTAAAGACCGTATCTGAGCCAAACTCACTTTCTCCCAGTCTTTTTGGATTGAATGGTAACTCACTGTCCTGTCAGACGTGTAATTGTTTCCTAGTCTAACTTCCACTTCCAGGTATATAAGAACTTGATATTGTCTGTATCATTATTAGTTAATTTCACTTTAAATTAAATTCATTTACCTATTTTATTGGGTGATATTTGCATTATACAACTACTTTTATATTTACATGTAATATTATACATATACACACATATAGACATATATGTAGTAACAGAGTATCATATAAACATTTTTATTTGTGTGTGTGTATATATATATCCTAAGATACTCTAATGCTACTGTAATTAAAATAAAAGATATTTATATTTTTATATCACAATAATATAGTAACATCACATATATTTATAAAACACAGCAACAGCCCAGGCATGGTAGCTCATGCCTGTAATCCCAGAACTTTGGGAGGCTGAGGCAGGCAGATCATTTGAGGTCAGGAGTTCGAGACCAGCCTGTCCAACATGGCAAAACCTGTCTCTACTAAAAATAGAAAAATTACCTGAGTGTGGTGGTGTGCACCTGTAATCCCAGCTACTAGGGAGGGTGAGGCACGAGAATCGCTTGAACCCAAGAGATGGAGGCTGCAGCAAGCCCAGATCTCACCACTGTACTCCAGCCTGGGCAATGGAGTGAGACTCAGTCTCAAAAAAAAAAAAGTAACATATATATACACACACACATATATATACATATATATACACACATATATATGTATACATATATATATATATAATGTATATGTATATACATGGAGAGACAAAATCTGGCAACTTTATTTTAATTAATATAACATTAAAATATCTTAGGATGACTTTCATGGTTCATCTCTTTTTTTTTTCTTAAAAATGTCTTAGCTATATACACTTCAGAAAATAAGCAAGCAAGCAAACAAAAAGAATAAGAGCAAAAGGGAAGACAGGAAAGAAAAGGAAGGGAAGGAAGTACAAGGGAAAGGAGAAAAAAACCCACAAATTTTTAATCAAATTTTGGTATTAGGTTTATACTAGCTGAGTTTTTCTTCTTTACTTAGGTTCTTTATAGTTATTCATCCTTGGAAGTAATTTAGAAGAATTCACCTGTAAAACTAGCTGGACAGGAGCCTTAAAAAAATACAATTTTTAATTATTTCTCTGGCTATCTGATCTTTCTCGTTATTGTGCAGTCCATTTTACTAATTTATAGTTTCTATAAAATCTTATATATCTCTAAGATTTTTCCATTATTAATATAGACATATGCATCTTATTTTTAAATTTGTATAAATGTATTATTTTATTAATGTTTCTATTTTTTGTTTAGATTTACCAACATATTATATTTTTATGTTTTTAAAAGAACCCATTGTTAGCTTTTATGATTGTTCAGAGTTTTAATTTGTAATTGCTTATTTATCTTTTGTATAAATTAGCTTCTTTCTCCTACTTTTCTTAAATTTAACTGCTCATTTTCAAATGTGTTGACATATTTTTAAAATTAGTTTTATTCATTCATGTTTAATACTATAAATATGTAGGCTCTCACTTTCTAGAATTGCTTGTTTGGCCATTTACCATAACCTTTGATATACTGAATTTTCATTGTACTTATTTTTTATGTAGTTTTTAAACTGTTGAGACTATCTGGAAATCATCTCTTTCATTCAAAAATTGCTTAAATATAATTTATTTTCCTTAAACTAGGGCTACTAATTTTTCTTTTTAAACTTAATTTGCCTTGTGTTTAGTGAGCCCATTTTAAATTTCAAACAGACTCAGCTAATTCAGATTTCCCTTAATTATCTTTTTATTTGTATTTCTCTTTGGCTCTCTCCTTCTGAAATTTTTGTTATATGTGTATTAAATTTCTTGCTTCTGTCTACATCTTTCCTTTCATCATTTTTATTTGTATCTATTTGGACTCAGAGAATTTAATGAACATTTCAAAAATTCAATTTGCTATTATAGGCAAACTTTTTTCACAAACTCTTTTATTGCTTTTAATTTGGCAATCATTTTTAAACTCTTCTTTAAATTATAGTTGAGTTAGGGTTTTTTTCATTACTGACCATGTTGGTTATATAGATATGATGTTTCTTTGAATCTTACTGAATATACATAAAAGAGGTTCAAAATTTACTACTTTTTTTTTAAACAGTAATCTCCAGTGCTTCAGAGCAGTCCCCTTCCTTTGAACTAAAATAACTGATGATTTTTCTGTCTCTTCAGGCACACCTGTGGCAATGGAAATTAATTCTTTTGTTGCCATAATTACAAGCTGATATGGAACTGGCAAAACTATGTAGGTCTCTAAGTCTTTCAAGCACAAAACACATAAATATAAAAAGTTGAGATTTACTGTAATAATACTTTGCTAGTTCAGAAGTACAGTGGCCTGGAGAGAAATAGGAAGTATCTGAAGCCAAAGACAGCAAGCAGTGGCCAGGAATTACTGGCAGAAGGCCACCATTCTTTGCCTGGCACAGTTGCATTTCTTACTAACCAACCAAAGAAAAGCCCCACTCCTTACCTAGTGGGCCAAGTAGGCAGGGAATAAATGCCACTTTGGGCATCTCCACTTGCCATGACCTCCTGGAATCAATTGTGTTTCCCAGAAACAGTAATAGGATCTATATTGTCGCACTGGCTTTGGATAGGGAAGAAGGAGAAAGGGCTGATAGCCTACTGAGATTTTGCCAGGTCTTTTGCACAAGTTGCCGGTACTTCATCTATAGAGGATCATGTGTCCAATCAACCATTTCTTTATTTCAATCCTGTTCATCCAAGCAAACAAAAATTCCTCAATGAATCTCATGTGAGAAAATCATGGGTTATCAGAATTGATAAAAGTTATGTCTTACTTTTTTACTCCCTGGTCATTTTAATGGGAGTCATATCATCAGTAGTCATATGTGCTTCATTAACAATCTGTATTAACATAAAGGTTTTTTTTCATTTTGGCACTAAGATGCCATCCTAGGATATAATCCTATGCTTTCAGTTTTATGTCTACTTCTGGCTGTGATGTTTCTGAAAACAGTGCCTAACAACTGGGTCAGTTTGTCCACTGACATCTGGGAAAATGCTAGACTTACTTTGGTCCATGACTGGAAGAAAAGTCACATAGAGGCATATGGTCTCTTCACATTTTCCCAGCTTCTGGCAACTTCCAAAACAACTGCAAAGAGTGTTTTGTGCCAGCACTTCAGAGATTACTTTAGCCTTTTTGTTCAGAGAAGACGTATTTCTCTCTGTGGATTAACAATCATACATTCTACCACAATGTGCATAAAGGAATAATATTTTAAATCTAAAGAGTAGACTACATTAGAGGTGCAGCTTTTATAACAAAGAGAACAATTTCATTTGTAGATTGAAACTGTTTAATGATATTACCGTAAGACATACATACTTTCCTGATAGTAAAAAGCAACAAAAAATATTAAGGAATGAGTTGAATGTTTTCAGATAAAATTTAAGGAAATAGAAAAATATATGATAAAAATCTCTCAAGATAAATCATCAGAAAGGATTTTTTTCATTTCTCTTTTTTATTGTCTTCTACTTCCTACCAAAGAAATTTTTCCCTCCTAAGCATTTGGTATTCAGTGTCTTATAAACATCTCAAGTGCTTTTACCTGAACACTTGCTATGCAATTGAAAAAAGGAGGCACTCATGAATGCAACCAACAATAATTTCTCATTTAACATGAGATACTGATAATGCATACCTAGAGAGCTATTCTCAAAAATTTCATGAACCACCTCACTACACTCTGCTATGACACTTCTGTGGAAGAAACCTTCAGCTTTATGCTCATGTAGTCTGGTTTTGTTTTGCATTGTTTTTATTTGTTTGTTTTACCCTTATATGAACTGTTTGGCAGAGGAATAGAAGTCATCAGGTATGGAGAATTTCCCTCACTTGTACATTCCAAAATGTATTTTCCTAAATCTTTGAATCTTTCCTAAATATTTAACAGATAACATTCTAAGAAAATGTATCATCCATTTGCCATGAATTCCTTTCAAGATTCTCTGGATACAAAAACAGGCCTAATGATAGCAAGGAAATGCGGGCAGAGGTGACACAATCTACCATCCCCTTGCAGATAAGCTTTTTCTAAGTCAGAAGGGGAAACTGGCTGTATAAAAGTTAGATTACCAGAATTTTGGGATGATATATCTTCATTAGTCATACTATTGATTGCCTGATTATGAGCTAATCCCATTCACTAAATTTATACTGTCTTCCTCCTTTGCTCTTGATGGGAAGTCTTCCCTGAAGATACACTATCAGTTGAGTACACTGCCTTCGGTAAGGAATCCCTCTAACTACATGGAATAAAACTCCACTAAGAGTGACACTATTTGTCTGGATAACAAGAAGATACTATATCCAGGCTAGTGCAGCTGCTTAAAAATACTACCAACAACCTGGCTGTCCATCTTTCCATCCTGTTCTCTTTAGTGGTGTTGAACCTCATCCTCAGGATTATAGCCTCACGGTCACAAAGTTATTACTACACTCTAGGTATAGAACCTATCTTATAAGGAGGAAGGGAAAAAGCAATGAAGAGTAGTTGGCACCTCTAAGCAAGAAGACAAAATCTTCCTTAAATCCAGCAAATTATCTGTAATCCTTATTAACCACAGCTGTGTAATGTGGCCACCACTAAGTTTAGGATGTCTGGGATACTGAATTATTTTAGATAGGTTGGTTGCATCCCTTAACGAAACTGGAAAATTTTTAGTAAGAGAGACAAAAAGTAGATATTAGATAGTCAAGGAGCATTATATGCTGAACAGCCTTCCCTGACAGATGCCTCTTCTTTGGTGTAAGTAGTGGTATCTTTACAGGCACCGGCTCTGTAGTATCAGCTGATTCCCATTGCAGATGAGTTGAACTTATGGGTTCTCACAGTATCTAAGCAATACAAATATTATTTTTACTTTAAATAACCATTTAAGTAAATTCTGTTTCACATACATTAACTACATGTTGCTTCATTCTTCATTGATGATTTAAAACAATTCATACAATGTACTTACTCATGACATTCACTATCTCTGTTGAATTTACTATTTCAAATCTTTTACACCATCTTCAAAGACATAATGCCTTCCACCATTTTAACATATCAGAATATCTCACTTTATATCTATTTAGAATATTTAGAATATTTAGAAAACCACCTCTTCCCTTGTAACTGCATCTTTCTTCAAAGTCCTACTTGACCTTGCTTTTGGTCTATAGGAAGATAAAAAGTCTACTCTTCAACTTAAAGTCAATTATTGATATGTAATGTTTTTTGAAAATATACTTTTTTATTTTAGAATAGTTTGTAATTTACAGAAAAAATTGCAAAGATAATACAGAGCATTTCCACGAGCCCCACATCCAGTTGCCCCTATTAACATTTTACATTAGTATGATGATTTGTCACAAGTGATGAGCCAATATTGATACATTATTATTAAAGTCTATATGTTATTCAGATTTTCTTTGATTTTTACCTACTGTCCGTTTTCTGTTCCAGGATCGTATTCAAGACAACACATTACATTTAGTTTTCGTGTCTACTTTTAGTCTTCTCTTGGTTGTGACAATTTCTCATATTTTTTGTGTTTTTTGTGACCTTGATGGTTTAGAGGAATACTGGTTATCTTACAGAATATCCCTCAAATAAGATTTGTCACCCTTGTTTTAAATCTTTGTCAAATTCCATAGATTTTTCACCCCATAAAATCTTTAATATATCTCCATTTAATTAAAATTTTTATCACTTTAAGTTTTTTTATTTTTTTCTATTGCCTGGAACATTTGCATAATTCAGTGAATGTCCTCCTGCTTCAGCCTTTCTTTCCCTAAATCATCTTGGAAATCATGAGATTCAACTTCTTAAAACACAACCCTCACAATATGATAGCCCTATTCAAAACTGTCAGTGGCTCTTCATGGTGCCCTTCAATACAGTAGCCACCAACCACTTATGGCTATAGATCCCTTGAAATGTGGTTACCGAAACATAACCAGATGAGCTGGAAGTATAGCATACACAGTGGGTTTTGAAGACATTCCAAAAAAAAAAAAAAAAAAAAACACAGTAAAATATCTTTAAAATAATTTTAATAGAGATTACATGTTAAAATGGTCATATATGAATATGTTGTGTTAAAGTATATTGTTAAAATGAATTTTACCTTATGAAGTGATTAATAGAAATTTAAAACTATATATGTACTTCACATTATATTTTTCTTGGACATTGCTGGCATAGACAACTAAGAATACATTCCTTGGTCATATAAAGTCTACTATAATTTCCATGTACATACCATATACTCCATTCAGTTCAGCCAGTTGCTATTCCTGACCATGCCCCCCTCTTTATCATCGTCATGTCTTTTCTGATGTTGTTCACTCCTGAGAGAGCACCCCATTCCCCATTCCTGCCTATTAGTCCAGACTCTCATTAGTCAGTAACTACAACCTAATTCAAGAAAGCTTGAACAAAATACCATTTTATTGACTTGTGTAGCTGAAAAGCCTAGATGTCAATTTGAGAAACAGTTGGATCTGGGAGGGTTAAATAATGTTATCAAGATATGATAACTCTCATTCTATCACTATCATTTTCATTCTCTATCACTAACTCTTTCTCTCTGTCCTTCCATCCCATCGCTTTTGGTCTTCATCTCCCATCCTACTTTCCTTTGTGTTGGCTTCAATTTAATTTCAAAATCTTTTCATGTACTAATCTTCTATAGCTCCAACTTTAACAACCCCAAAAGAAAAAAAGTGCTTTTTCACTACTTTGGGTCACATATCTTTAAGGGAATAATTGTTAGCTGACTGGCTAGGCTTGGGACATATACAAATCTTGGAAATAAGAATGGGTCAACCCACCCAACCACACAGCTTGCAGGTAGGAGAGAGGTTATCCTCAGAAGAAAATCAAGATGATAATATCAGAAGACAAAAAAAAATCTCTGAGCAGAACTAACACATGTAATTATATTATCAAACTTCCCCATTTCTATATATTTTCAATACAAAGTTTTTCAGTAAAGGAAATATTTACATTTATGTCCCAAAATTCTATAGACCTTTCTAAACAAAACAAAATCTCCCGATTTGAGAGAAAGCCTTGTGTTATATTCCAAATACACATGGTAGACCATAAGAATCACTTGTAGGCATTTTACAAACTGTGCCAACACCAACCCAGGAGCACCACTGGGTTACTTTCAGAGCCCTGACCTCTTCAGATTGTTTGTTTGGAATTTATCTTCACTAACCTTTATAGTGATGCTCACTAAAAATTTTCTTAAATTAATGCTAACAGATGCTTTAGTTATCTGATAACTAATCTATATATTTCAGAAGATTTTCACCTCAACACCTTTGACCAAATTGCAAATTAATTGACTAATCACATTTTCACACTTTTTACAGTGAAGGCAGAAACCTTCCTAGAATGTTCTCTGACTGAAGAAAGAAAAACACAGAAACCTGTGGAAGGATTCATTTCTGGTCAACAATGGCCAGATCATAGGTTATTTCAGAGAGTTCTCCAGAAAATTCAAAGACTTTCCAAGTTCCAGAGAAGACAGAAAGGACCTTTATATTACCATTTCTTTAAAAAAGAAGCAGAAGACAAAACTTAGTACCTGAGGGTCAGAATTCCCCCCCAACTACTCTAGCGTAGGATCCAGGAGTCTTTTTGAGAAAAATTTTAGTTTTTGCAGAGATCATGTGTAACTTTGAATAGTCACTTAATTTCCATTTCATCATCTGTAAAAGGTAGATAACAGTATCTACCCCAACCTATATCATAGGAATTGAACAAGATAAAGTAATATAAAAATAACCTATGTGAAAGATAACATCTTATGAACTAGAGTTCCACACTATTATCAAATTGGAAGAAACGATAACATCAAAATACTTTCAAAAGAAGGAAACTTCATATATTATGCATACCTATTTTATATACACTTCAATTAGTTTGGACCATAGCATGACGTGACCTACTTTAGTGAAGTATATGCAAACATTTTCAGACCAGATGCCCATTCTAAAATCTAAACACTGGTGAAAAACTGAAAATTCCTACCAGTACACATTCTTTCAAGTAGTGAGTCACATGTCAAGAACAACAGAAATTGTTAAAATGTTTACTTTATCATTTACATCTGTTTTGTATTTCATACTGGAAATTAACATGGAAAACTGGAAACTAATACAAAGACTGGATGATTACTGTCTATACTAGGGGAACCAGTAACTGAGAAACCCCTGAGTTATAAACTTTCTGATATTTAAAAATCCAGAAGAAAAAAGATCATTAAAAAAAAATCTGAAAGCAAACTCTGAGATGCTGAAGGCTCCTACAATTCAGGGACAGACTGCAAGTGATCTGCTCCCAAACATAGAAGTAAATAAGCTACAAAATCAAACTGTTCCTTTCTTTCTATCAACTGGACATGCTTTTTTCACTGCACTGGAAGGCTGCATCTGAAAAATACTCCTTAATTAGTTTCATCTGTGTTTATCATGAGTAATCTTTTTTAAATAGATCTTCAAGTGACCTTTTCTTTTCCTCACTACTGATTTGACATGGTTTGTTTTTCAATCATCTCTGTGAGCTTGTGCCAGGCGAGGCTGTGCCTCCTTGTCTCACAGTCTGGGGTTCAGGTAGTGACACTGTGGAGTTCTAGCTGTGAGGTCTATGGGAGGTACTTTTGTACTAAACAACTATAGACCCTGGATACTCCAATAAAAGGTCGGCATTGTCACTTCAGAGTTCTCTTTTCTCATGGTAGCCTGGCAACCGAACTACATCTCTTTGATGGAGGGCGTTCCTACTAGTAAAGAAGATGGAGGGCGTTCCTACTGAGTAAAGAAGATGCAAGTCCCAGAGTTTAAAGACTGAAGAGCTTGGAGCTCCAATGTCCATGGTCAGGAGAAGCTGGATGCCCCAGTTCAAGAAGAGAGAGATGGAATTCTCCCTTTCTCTACCTTTTTGCTCTATTTGGGCCCTCAGTAGATTGGGTGATTGCCCACGCACATTGGTGAGAGCATCTTCTTTACTCAGTCTACTTACTCAAATGCTAACCTCTTCCAGAAACACCCTCAAAAACAGAGAGAAATAATGTTTTACCAACTTTTTGGGCACCCTTTATCCTAATCAAGTTGATACATAAAATTAACCATCATAGATGTGTTGCAGGAATATGCAAATTTCTTCCAAAAAGGTATATAGGGAGTTTCTTAACACATCTCTGAACAATTGCATTTCTAGCAGGGCTTGTGCCACCAGATAGACAGGAGTGGGATTATTTTCTAGAAATAAAACAAGTGTTTCAAGGTGACAGCTTAAAAAGGAACTAGGACAATTCATCATTAAAAAAAAAAGACAACCAAGAAGTACTTTGCTAACAGTAAATAAATATGTGAAAATGATTATATAATAGCTATCAGCTGCTTTTAATTTCTACTGAGGTCAGAAGAAGAAATAAAATGACTGAAGCTAGGGCATGAGGCATTTAGTTTATTTTGGACATAGCATTTAAGGACTTCCTGAGAGTAAAGTTTCTCAAAATTTTTGTGCGGCATCCTTTAAAAAAAAAAAGAAAAAAAAAGCACTATCTGGCTTCAGTCAGTTCCTTTGACAAGTCAGGACTGGTTTCAGCTGTAGGCCAAAGGCACTGTGTCAAAAATATGGAATAAGAAGAGTGATTTGGATCCCATAGATGTCAAGAAATAAAAATATCAAGGTCAAGCTGTTACAGTGTGTTGTAGACTTTCCTAAACTGCATATGAACACTCATGTATCAAGTTGTTACCAGGGCCCATAATGACTTTTGGGAAATGCTGCATATCATAACTTAGTCTAAGCCTCACAATACATATTAATATATTCCAGAGTGTAAAAATTCTAATTGTCTTCATTCAAAGTTTCCTAACTATGCAAAACTAAGGAAAAGCCTCACTCTCTTCCTACCCTCCCCCATTTTTTTTTTTCCAAAAATTATCTACTAACAAGTTGCAGAAGACTAGTATTTTATAGCAGCCCATTTTGTGTTGCTATAAAAGGAATACCTGAAGCTGGATAATTTATAAAGAAAAGAAGTCGTGCCAGACACATGGCACAGGCATCTACATCAGGCTGTTTCCACTCATGTCAGTGAAGGGGAGCCAGTGTGTGCAGAGATCACATGTTGTGAGAGGAAGCAAGAGAGAGGAGGGAGGTGTCAGTCTTTTTTTTAACAACCAGCTCTTGCAGGAACTAATAGACTGAGAACTCACTCACTACAGGGGAGAGCACTAATCTATTCATGAGGGATTTGCCCCCATGACCCAAGAACCTCCCATTAGGCCCCACTTCCAACACACTGGGATCAAATATCAACATGAGATTTGGGGAAACAAACACTCAAACCAGAGCAACAATGTTTGGAACTTCAGTGTATCTGAATTATATAAGAAGGCTTAAATATGGCCTCTGCTTGGACCTCTGAAGAAGCACCTGAGAGCAACACCTGCTGAAAACCAATTCTGCCCAATGCTGTGTCATGAGGGCTGAGATTTGGTGTCTCAACACTGGCCATGCCCGCTGGATAGTGGAAGCTACAGAGCCCTATTAATGTGCAAATCAGTGGCCATAGCCACCGAGTTGCCTTACCAAAGTCCATATACCTATCCTCCAGAAGTTTAATGCAGTAGCACAGAAGACCCCCTGTTGAGCATCTAGTAACAACCACCACCTAAGATCATGGGGTAACCCAGTGTGAATAGTCTCTGAATCTGGAATAAAAGGAAATTCTAGTTCACCTCTAATGCATTCTTAAATGTCTTTACCTTACTTCCCAACAACCCCTTAAGAGCTGTTCGGTTTTCTTGGTGTGTTTGCCTCTTCTCAAAATCACTTAGCAGGTAGTAATACACAAAGAAACTTTCATAAATAAAGACCTGCCATCCTTTTAATTACTTCCAACAAATAAATGAGATGACAACAGGGAAGATGCATGCAATTATCGTATAACTCCATTACCAGAAAGTATAAGACTTTTCTTGCTCTGTGAATTTTTACTTCCTCTATTGACTAGGTTAAAGTAGCCTGAGATGCCTTTCTCAAAACTCCTTGTACTTTTTTTGAAATTAATATTTTCAATTAGGTTATATGCTCTTGTGTGGGCCAAAGTTTTATTTCTTATTCACCACTGTCTCAGTATTTAGTCCATCTTGTGATACACAATAAATATGCAATGCATATTTTAAATTTAATTCAATTTCTTCATATTATCTCCAGACTGGTGCCTGATTAGGTGAATGAATGAATAAATGAATGTGTTTTACCTTTAATAAAAAACAAATAAATGTTAATAACATCAATAAAACCTGGGAAAAATACATAAAATAAGTGGAAAAATTTCACCCATTATTCATACTCACAAATGGGGTATGTATGGCCAATGTCAACATTATTAGCTGAAATTGTTGGGATAATTGGCTGCATGCCAAGCCAATGATGAAACATTGCTCTTGTACTTGGAGTTCAGAAATGTATAATCCTGTCTCCAGAAACCCATCCAACCTTATTTCTCACTGTTGACTAATAAGAACTTTGTGACCAAGACAAGTTCTCATTCATGCATCTCTCTCATATGCCTGCACACACATGTAGAGTTATTCTTATGTTTGTAACTTAATTAAAGAGTTACTCTAGTCTAAAATTCCCTCCCTTTTCTTGCCCATATGGATATGTGTATGTATATACAGATATAGATTCGATATAGATAAAGATCTATAGATATGCCACCTATCCTTCCAGGGTCTACTCAAGGTTTTTTCTAAAAGCCTGACTCTACAATAATCTTTATTTCCATAAGTTTCTTTTCTTCTTTCTTTTTTTTTTTTTAAAGAGATGAGGTCTCACTCTGTTGCCCAGACTAGAGTACAATGGTGCAACCACAGCTCTCTGTACCCTTGACCTTTTGGACTCAAGCAATACTCCCATCTCAGCCTCCCATGTACCTAGGACTACAAGCATGCACCACTACTTGTGGCTAATTTATTTTCATTTTTTTTAGAAACAGAGTTTTGCCATATTGCCCAGGCTAATCTTAAACTCCTTACCTCAAGTGATCCCTCCTGTATAGCTGACATAACACATGTGAACCAAAATGCCTAGCAGTGAATTTCTTTTTAATCTCTGCAGAACAGTAAGCTTGTATACCATCATGCCCTATTATTGCTCACATAATTTAATTCTTTACTATATCCATATAGTTTTATATGTCATCTCACTGTCAAGTTGTTTATATATGAATCACTTAAGTATATTAAAAATTAAATATCTCAAAGTTCTTTTATAACAGTATCGATTATGAAATTACTTTTGTGCAATGAATGAAATATACAAAAATTAACATTTGATACTCAACTGACTTTATTAAAGACTAATATTCCTACAGCATATATTTCTGAATTCTTTGCCATTAGAAGACAAGAAGAGGAAATGGTAAATACTGTGTTATATAAGAAGCACTCTGGGTAATATTTCACTTGTTTTATCAAATTTAATTCCTGAAACTTACTATGAGGTATATTATCATAATTCTTTTTATAGATAGGAAACTAAGGCTTAGAAATGTATTCAGGGAGAATATCTATCTAATATAAAATCTGTGCCTTAATTTAAATATATCTTCTAAATGTACATAAATGCACACACACACAGAGACACACACACACAGAGAGAGAGAGAGAGAAAGACAGAGACACAGAGTTAGAATCTGAACTGTTGCTTGTTTAGCCCCTTTGAAATCTATGAAAAGTATTAACTTACTCACTTTTTCTAAATCTATTGGGATTTACCCTATTTTGCTCATAACCTTTGTCTGAGAATAAGGGAAAATTTCTATGTTAATATAAAATACATCAGGTTGCTATTTTCACAAGCATCCTGATATGGTTTGGTTGTTTCTCATCTTGAATTGTAGCTCCCATAATCCCCATGTGTTGTTGAAGAGACCTGGTAGGAGATAATTGAATCATGGGGGTGAGTTTTTCCCATTCTGTTCTCTTGATAGTGAATAAGCCTCATGAAATCTGATGGTTTTATAAAGGGCAGTTCCCCTGCACATGCTCTCTTGTCTGCCACCATGTAAGACTTGTCTTTGCTCCTCCTCTGCCTTCTGCCACGATTGAGAGGCCTCCCCAGCCATGCAGAACTGTGAGTCCATTAAACCTCTTTTTCTTATAAATTAACTCAGTCTTGGATATTTTTCATAGTAGCATGAAAATTTACTAATACAGTAAATTGGTACTGGTAGAGTGGGGTACCACTACTGAGATACCCAAAAATGTAGAAACAACTTTGGTACAGGGTAACAGGCAGAGGTTAGAACAATTTGGAGGGCTCGGACAAAGACATGAAGACATGGGAAAGTTTGGAACTTCCTAGAGACTTGTTAAATGATTTTGAACAAAATGTTGATAGTGATACGGACAATGAAGTCCAGGTTGAGGGTAGTCTTAGATAGAGATGGAACTGGAGAAAAAGTGATTCTTGCTATGCTTTAGCAAAGAGACTGGTGGCATATTGCCCCTTCTCTAGAGATTTGTAGAATTTTGAGCTTGAGAGAGAAGATTTAGGGTGTCTGGCAGAAGAAATTTCTAAGCAGCAAAGCATTCAAGATGTCACGGAGGGTGTTGAGCAAGGAGAACACATGGACACAGGGAGGGGAGCACTATATACAGGGGTCCGTTGCGGGGGAGTGGGGGGGACAGCGGCGGGGGGGAGTTGGGGAGGGATAGCATGGGGAGAAATGCCAGATATGGGTGAGGGGGAGGGAGGCAGCAAATCACACTGCCATGAATGCACCTATGCAACAACTTTGCATGTTTTTCACATGTACCCCAAAACCTAAAATGCAATTAAAAAAAAAAAAAAAAGAAAAAGAAAAAGATGTCACTTAGGTGCTCTTAAAAGTGTTATTTATATGCATTCACAAATACATGGTTTGGAATTGGAATTTATGTTTAAAATGGAAGCACAGCATAAAAGTTCAAAATATTTGCAGCCTATGTGATAAAAAAGAAAAACCCATTTTCTGAGGAGAAATTCAAGCCAACTCCAGAAATTTGCATAAGTAACAAGGAGCCAAATGTTAATCACCAAGACAATGGGAAAAATATTTCCAGGGCATGTCAGAGGTCTTCATGGCAGCCCCTCCCATGAGAGGCCCAGAGGCCTAGGAGACAAAAATGGTTCCGTGGGCTGAGCCCAGGGCCTTGCTGCTTTGTACAGTCTTGGGACTTCGTGCCCTGCATTCCAGCTGCAGTTAAAAGGGGCCAACATACAGCTCAGGCTGTAAACTTTCCTTAAATGTGGATAATTATTGCTCCTAATTTTCTAGGTTGTTGCGGAAATGAATAAACTAATACATGTAAAATACATGTCTCATCCTGAGAAGTACTAAACAAATGTTAACTATTGTTATCATTATTTTATTGTTATTACTATCAATCCATTATCAACAAAATCTCATCATTTAATGATAAATTGTGTTCCATTCTACCTGTATATCATTCTGGACCAGAATTTGAGATATTAGAAACAACTTCTCATAGTTTTTCTGATTCTCCTAATGAATGTGACTATATGTATAAATAAATGAGTAAAGAGACACTTGGGAGGCAAACTCTACAGGATGACCCATGACTTCTTTTCCTCATTTCTGTTCTACATAATGAAGTTCTGATTGGGATGGACAAAAAGTGTTTCAGACACTCTAAAATATCAGCTGGAGCTGAAGAGACTAGAATTAGAAACACAACATCCAGTAGAACCAAGGTCTCAACAACCTTATTTCTAGTTTTTTATTTTACTTAAAAACTTCACTTATTTGGAAACATACAGATTTTGTTGTTCTTTCTTTTTCTCTTCTGCTGCTGTTGGTAATGATACACACACTTGCTTTTTATGGTGTCTTTTTTCCTCAGAAAGATATATGTGTGAGAAAGCGCATCATCATTAAAATACTTTCTCAATTTCAAAATAGAGTTTGCAGTATAAATAAGCAAGTATTATGAGGAAACTTCAAAATGTTGGTGGAAAATGTGTATTATGAAAAACTATGAATAAATTGCTAAATTATTTTGCACCAAAATAAACTTGCAAACTTGTACTAACTTACCATATGTCTAAAGAGTTTCTAGTTTAAGGCACTTGAAAGGAATAAGATATCAGTTTGAAAAGAGCCTCTATATTTTTAAGTTTTTGGTGAAGTTTACATTGAAGAATGGTGAAATCACTGATGCTTTATGAAGAGTTTATAAGACAATTCCCTAAAGAAATTGGCAGTTTATAAATGGATAACTTATTTTAAGAAGGGATGAAAAGATGTTGAAGATGAAACCCACAGTGGCAGACCATCTACATCAATTTGCAAGGAAAAAATTCATTTTGTTCATGCCCTAACTGAAAAGAAATTATGATTAACAGCAGAAATAGCCAATTCATTCAGCTTATACAATTCTGACTGAAAAAAATTAGAGAACCACTTTCCACTTGATGTATGCCAAAACTGATGTGCCCAAATCAACTGCAGAAATTTTAGATGAATGAGATTTCAACAGAAATTTTAAACGAGTGAAATTAATATCCTGAAGCATTTCTTCAAATAACTATTATAGGAGATGAAACATGGCTTTCCCAGTATACCCTGAAGACAAAACACAATCGAAGTAATGGCTACCAAGAGATAGAAGTGGTCCAGTCAAAGCAAAACTGGACCAGTCAAGACCAAAGGTCATGGCAGCAGTTTTGGGGGATGCTCAAGGCATTTCACTTCCTGACTTTCTAAAGAGCCAAAGAATGAAAACATCTGCTTTCAGAAGAGCCAGAGAATGATACCATCTGCTTATGATGAGAGTGTTTTGAGAAAGTGAGCCAAAACTTTAGCAGAAAAATGCCCAGGAAAGATTTACCAGAGAGTCCTTCTCCACCACAACAATGCTCCCACTCATTCCTCTCATCAAACAAAGGCAATGTTGTGAGATTTTTGATGGGAAATCATTAGATATCCACCTCACAGTACTAATTTGGCTTCTTCTGACTTCTTTTTGTTTCTTTATCTTAAAATATCTGTGAAAAGCATTCAGTTTTCTTCAATTAATAATGTAAAAAGATTGCACTGACATGGTTAAATTCCCAAGACCCTCAGTTCTTTAGGGATGGACTACATGGCTGTTGTTATCACTTGCAAAGTGTCTTGACCTTTATGAAGCTTATGTTGAGAAATAAAGTTTTTTTATCTTTTCATTTCATTTATTCATAAACATATTAAATTCCCTTCATATGCTTTAATGCTTTAAAAGTATAAAAATATGAGTAAACTATCCAACTCACATTTTTAGTATTTAAATTTGATCTGTCATTTCTAGTATTATTAGGGAAAAACATAACTTTTTTCTCTTTTTAAAAATGCAATTTCAAGTTACAGTAAGCTAGTTCTGACATATCTACAGATATTTGTGGTAAATGCTCTTCATTGAGAGAGACAGGAAATAAGACAAATGAATTTTGCTGAACAAATCCAAAACAGTATTGTAGAGGAATCCTAAAGACTTAAGATGTTAAGACCATTTCTCCACAAACAACTTCAATAACACATTTACTACTATTATAATCAATCATCATTTTAATAATCCCGGGTAGAGAACAATGCACCAAACCACAGCAGCTAATGATTCGAGGAGGATGTATGAATATATTGGTATAAGTGTGTATTTTAAGTAATTCCATTAGCTGATACTCTGTATTTGATCTTCAAGATCAAAATGAGAAACTAAATGTTTGTTGCCTGATTTTCTGAAAAACCCACAAAAGCTATGAGAATAGTCAATTCTGGTGCAAAAGTCTATTAGTCTGTTGAGCTGTAGATTTATTAAATAGAATGAAATGAAATTTTTAGTAAACAAAAAAGCAAGGATTGAAGTTGACCACATCACGTTTTTTTCCTTCGCAATTCAACCTTATGGCTGCAATTGTGTTCCTGCTAGTCTGAAGCTCTTTTTTCTCCAATGGACTGTGGTTCCCTGCATATGTGCTGTGTTTCACACAGGGAGAGCTCTTGCCCCAAATGCCTAAGCACTGTAGATAAATCTCCAAGATACCTGGTTGTGGCCACTGGAGAGCAAAGGACAGGCTCAAGAAAGCCCCTGGGTAGTTGTATTTTTCCTTTTCACTATGAGATAAATTTGCTTGAAGTCTTTAACAAAGAAAACAGTCATTGGTTCATCTCGCTCATGTTTAGTTTTTTGTGTTTCCTATCCCTCCTACAGTAGGATGATATCTTAAGCCACTAGATTTAATATCTCAGGCCCCTCTGAAGCTTTCAGTGTCTGCAGAGTTTTTATAGCAAATCATCACCCTAGACTTAATTTAAACAATAAAGACATGAGACATGAATGACTCCATGTGCTATTAATCTATTCCCTTTTAGAAGACCAACTCCATAAGTGCAAGATATTTTAGTATTGCCCTGACAGTGGCCAACTATAACCCACTTTGAGGTGCTTATCAAATATAATACTACTGTTACAATAAATTACTGATTTTATAGAAAAAAGCTATAAATCAAATTATGGACCTATCAGTTCAACGCTAGATAAACTATGCATGTAAACTGAAAAAAGCAAACAAAGAGGTATTCTATTAAAGTTATAAAATGGTATTAATCAAAAGACAAATGGATCAGATTACAAAAAAGTAAATATATAACTAAATCTTGTTAATCATAATTGTATTTTATGTAAAATTTGGACAGTGCTATAAATAACATTATTACATGAGATATTATATGAAGTGAATAAAACAAATTATAAACTAATTAAAGGAAATAATAGTGAAAAATATCTAAGCAGCAGAACTAGAAGGAAAAACAAAATAAATGCTAGATACTCATAACCTCAATAGCATGACTGCAAAAGGAGAAAGGGAAAAAGAAAAAGGACTAATAGTGAATCGGAAGAATAAAAAATGTAGGATTGTATAGCCAAAGGAGACATTTAAGTATTTCTAAGAAGGTTATCAAATGTCAAAATTATAATTTATAACTGCAATATAAAAAACATAATAAAATGAAAACGTGCAGGTTCAGTATAATTCCAAAGACCCAGAACTTGAAACAAATTAATCTAGGCCTGGAAGTAATCAGCATGTAGACAAATTATTTAGAATCCAGTTCAATTCAGTATCTGCCAGTCTTCTGACATCTCCTAAAGTCAAAGGCACTGTGACAGACATACATAAAAGAGAAGGAAGGAATGTTGACTAAAAGGCTTGTTGAACCAGTATACTACAGGATTTTTTAGATTAAGACCACAAGTCTTTGTGTATCATATTCACCTGGGTTGCTTGTTGAAATGCAAACATTGTTGTCTTATCCACCTTGTAAAAGCAGAAGGAATATGTAGGCAGAGAATTAGCAATTTATCAGCACCCTCAAATATTATATATATATATACATACATACATATATACACACACACTAAATGAATATATATCTTCTAGGACTTTATCTAATTTTAAAATAGAAGCAGCTCTGCAATGTAGAAGATGAAAAAAGATCTTCAAGTCATTTACCCACAAAGTCCCATCATAATTCAAAACATAACAAATTTATCTTGACAGTTGGTAAAATTCATCATTCTAATTTTCAGATTTATAAGGCAGAGATTGTTTTAAGCCTAAGAAAGAAAGGTTGTGGTCAAATAAATTTACATCTTTATTAAAGTTATGAGAAAGCATTTTAAGTTGTTGTCTAATAAAATAGTTTTTACTTCCCATTTTAGCAAACCAACGTTCTATCTACCCCTGCCTCCATAATAAAGGATACACTATGAAAAATATTACAAAAAATGTTCTCCCTCTTTGAAGAAATGAACAAATCAAATGTCCGTGTTATGTGATAAACTTGCTGAAATATGAAAGACACAGGTCAGCTGAAGGGAAAGCGTAGAAACCTAAAATGAACATCCAGGATGAATAGAAAGAAATGTTCTACTCAATTTTCAGACAAAAAGCAAAGATTAGATTAAAAGTAATGACTGAAAGCAGCTAAGAAATGTGTACTACCACATTAACAATATGACTATATTGTAAACTATCTTCCCATTCTAAAACAATGAGATACTGTGTAAATAATGACAAAATTAGATTAATTTCTAAATCACCAGGAATTTAAAGAAAAAAATTACTAAAGACCATGAAAAATATAACCAACCAAATGAATGAATCATAACTTGAAACCAGAATGGTAAGAGAAAGTAGAAAGCAAGGGGATAAATTACAATTCCAGAAATATAGATAATCAGGCATCAATGGATGCATATGGAGGGACAGTAAACCAACTCTAGGACCTGTAGCTCATTTGAAACACCATTATATAGCTGGTACAACCAAATAGGCTATACCTTCTGTGAACATGTTGACTGAGAAAAATTGGAAACTAAAAGGAAATCCATTTGTCTCTGGGAATATGGGTGTAAGAAAAAATGACACATAATATTAGCCTCTACTAGAAACTAAAAATCACAACACTGCTTTCATATAAATCTAGGTTTCAAATTATATTACTCATGTGTTCATGGAAAATCCAAGCTTTAATTTATCTAGTCTCAAGTAGAAGCACCCCCCTGGCAATGTCTAAAGAGAAAATATCTCAGAATTTTCAGAATGACTAAAAAAACACAACTCCATAGTTACAAGAAATACAAAGATAAGCTGTACAAAAATTAAAACCAAACCGAAACCATTAGAGTAACAGTGCGGAACACCAAAGACGAACAAACATTCAGCGAAAAGTCAAATACCTATAAAGATATGCTGACACATCCTAAATTGCCCCATAATAAGAATCGTCTTTGTTTAATCTTCTCCCTTTCGCACAGGCTGAATCTGTGACTTCCTTCTTGTCAATAGATTATATCAAAGATGATGAGTGATGGGAATATGACAAAGGGGATTCTGATCACTTTTTTGATTAGGTTACATTTCATAAGAATCAGTCTTAGCAGATTGGAACAAGAGACTCTCCTTTGCTGGCTCTGAAGAAGTAGAGTGGCATGTGAAAGAGCCTGTGAAAGAACCACATGGCAAGTGATTGCAGGGGCCTATGGGAGCTGAGAGCACCCTTTGGCTGATAGACAGCAAGGAAGCAGACTTCAGTCCTACAATCCTACATTCACGAGAATTGTGGTCCCAGAAGCCCTACAATCACAAGGAGCTGAATTCTGTTATCCTCTTGAGGTTAAAAAAGAACATGCTCCAGAAAGGATTTCAGTCCTACAATTCTATAATCACAAGGAGAGTTGTAGTCCCACAAGTCCTGCAATCACAAGGAGCTGAATTCTGTTAACCCCTTGTGGTTAAAAAAAGAACACCATGCTCCAGAAAGAAATGCAGCTCAGTGGACACCTTGATTGCAGCTTAGGGAGACCCTTAACAGAAGCCCCAGCTAAACCATTCCTGGACGTCTGACCCACAGAAATTGTGTAAAAAAATTATGTTGTTTAAAGCCACTAGTTTGTGCTAAGTTGTTATGTAGCTATAGAAAACTAAGACACATTGTTTGGTACCGGAAGTAGAGTTTGAACCCACAGAACCCAGAGAAACATGCTCAGAATCTGTGAGACATAGCTAAAGCAGCACTCCAAATAAATTTATGGCACTAAAAGCATACAGCAATATATTAAAAACAAAAAATGTAACTCAAAAACAATAGAAAAAGACTAACAACATAAATTGAAACAAATGAAAAAAATTACTAAGGCAATTTGAGTTAGAAAACAGAAAATAAAAAGTGATTTCTTGAAGAAAACAACAAAACATACAAAGATGAAAAAGGAGAGAATGAAAAATACATGAAATAAGAAACAAAAAAGATATAATATTCACCAAAATGAAAGGATTTTAAAACATTTTAAGATTCTATTGTGCAACTGTATGCAACTTAATTTTTAAAAAAGAGATAAAATACATAGCTTTTAAGGAGAATATAACTTATAAAAATGGGTTCAATTAAGTAGCAACTTTAAACAGTCAAATTTTAATGGAAGAAATAGAAGAAGTTGTCAAAGAGCTTCCTCTCTATCCCTTCTCCAAAATTACTAAAACAATGGCTTCAAGGAAAAATTTTATAGAACCTTAAAGACTAGATGATCTCAGTGCTACTTAAACTATTCCAGGGAGCTAATTAAAAAAAAAAATAAAACTTCCCATTGATCAAGCACAAGAAACAATTAGTGAGCTTGAAGAAAGGCTATATGAAAATACATGGTCAGAGAAAACAAAAGAAAAAGGCTAAAAATGATTGAAGCGCAAGTACAAGATCTAGAAAATAGCCTCAAAAGGGCAAATCTAAAGGTGATTGGCCTTAAAGAGGAGATACAGAGATAGGGGTAGAAAGTTTATTCAAAGTGTTAATAACAAAGAACTTCCCAAACCTAGAGACAGATATCAATATTCAAGGACAAGAAGGAACACCAAGCAGATTTAACCCAAAGAAGGCTACCTTAAGGCATTTAATAACTAAACTCCCGAGGGTCCAGGATAAAAAATGATCTTAAAAGTAGCAAGAGAAAGGAAACAACATAAAATGAAGCTCCAATAAGTCTGCCAGCAAACTTTTCAGTAGAAGCCTTACAGTCCAGGAGAAAGTGGCGTGACGTATTTAAAGTACAGAAGAAAAATTACTTTTATCCTAGAATAGTATACCTACCGAAAATATCCTTCAAACATGAAGGAGAAATAAAGACTTCCCCAGAAAAACAAAAGTTGAAAGATTTCATCAACACCAGACCTGTCCTATAAGAGATGCTAAACAGACTTCTTCAATATGAAAGAAAAGGATATTAATGACAATAAGAAATTAACCAAAGGTATAAAACTCATTAGCAATAGAAAGTACACAGAAAAATACAGAACATTATAACACTGTAGATATGGCATGTAAACTACTTATATCCTAGGTTGAAAGACTGAAAGATAAACTGGCGAAAAATAATAACTACGATAACTTTGTAAGACGTAGACAGTACAATAAGATGTAAATAGAAACAATAAAAAGTTAAAAAGTGGGAGGATGAAGTTGAGGCATAGAGTTTTTATTAGTTGTCTCCTTGTTTGTTGGTTTATGCAATCAGTGTTGTCACCAGTTTAAAATAATGGGTTATAACTAAATGTCCATCAAGAGATAAATGAATAAACAAATGTGGCATATTCACACAATGAAATATTATTAAATATTATAGGAATAGCTATACAAAGGAAGTATTTATGACACATGCTACAACAGGGATGAACTTTGAAGAGATTGTGCTAAGTGAAAGAAACCATTCACAATGGACCACATGCTGCACAATTCTTTTTATGTGAAATGTCCAGAACAGCCAAATCTGTAGGGACAAAAAGATTAGTGGTTATCCAGGATTGTAGAGGATACGCAGATGAATGAGGTGGGATAAAGGGGATGGGAATGACTAAAGGAATCCACAGGGTTTCTTTTTGGGATAATAAAAAATGTAATAGTCAATTGGGTAACAGATGCACAATCAAGTGACTATACTAAAAGTCATTGAATTGTACACTTTAAATGGGTAAATTGTATGACATGTGAATTATGTTTCAATAAAACTGTTTTTTAAAATAGCAAAATAAAATAAAATAATTGGTTATAAAATATTATTTGCAAGCCTCATGGTAACCTCAAGTAAAAAAAAATACAATGGATATAGAAAAAAATTAAAAGCAAGAAATTAAAACATATCAGCAGAGAGAAACACCTTTTCCAAAAGGAAGGCAGAAAAGAAATAAGGGAGAAAAGACCACAAAACAACCAGTAGGCAAATAACCAAATGGAAGGAGTAAGTCCTTAGCTATCAATAATAACATTGAATGTAAATGGACTAAACTCTCCTATCAAAAGACATAGAGTGGCTGAGTGGATTAAAAAACAAGACCAAACAATCTTGCCTGCAAGAAACATACTTTACCTGTAAAGACACACATAGACTGAAAATAAATAAATGGTAAAAGATATTCCATAACAATGGAAACCAAAAAAAAGCAGGAACGGCTATACTTATATCAGACAAAATAGATTTCAAGACAAAAAGTATGAGAGACAAAGATCATTATATATCTTTATATAATGATTATTATATAAAGATAAACAGGTAATTATTCTTCTTGCTGAAAAATTCATCATTCATATAATAAACATATAATTATCCGTTTATTTTTACATAAAGATATCTTCATATAATGATGAATTATTCAGCAAGAAGATATGACAATTGCAAATATAAATGCATCCAAAACTGGAGCACCCAGATACATAAAGCAAATATTTTTAGTGCTAAGAGAGAGATAGGCTCCAATCCAATAATAGCTGGAGACCTCAACACTCCACTTTCAACATTGGACAGATCATTCAGACATAAAACAAACAAAGAAACATCAGACTTAATCTGCAGCACTATTGGCTGAATGGACCTAATAGATATTTACAGAACATTTCATCCAATGGCTGCAGAATATACATTGATCTCAGCACATGGATTATTCTCAAGGATATACTGTAGGTTAAGCCAAAAAAGAAGTCTTAAAACATACAAAAAATTGAAATAATATTTAATATCAAGTATCTGCTCTGATCACAATGGAATAAAAGTAGAACTCAGCCAGATGTGGTGGCTCACACCTGTAATCCCAGCACTTTGGGAGGCCAAAGTAGGTGGATCACCTGAGGTCAGTAGTGAGACCAACCTGACCCATATGGTGAAACCCTGTCTCTACCAAAAATACAAAAATTAGCTGGGCATGGTAGCACACAACTGTAGTCCGAGATACTTGAGAAACAGGAGAATCACGTGAACCCTGGATTCAGAGGTTGCAGTGAGCCGAGATCACACCACTGCACTCTAGTCTGGGCAACAGAGTGAGACTCCATCTCAAAACAAACAAACTAACAAAAAAATGTAGAACTCAATAGCAAGAGGAATCTTGGAAACTATACAAATGCATGAAAATTGAACAATATGCTCTTGAATGACTAGTGAGTTAGTGAAGAAATTAAGAAGAAAATTGAAAAATTTATTTAAACAAATGATAATGGAAACATAACATACCAAAACCTAGGGCAAACAGGGAAACCAGAATTAAGAGAGACATTTATAGCTATGCATGCCTGCATGAAAACAGTAGAAGAACTTCAAATGAACAACCTAATTATGCATTTTAAAAAACTAGAAAAACAAGCGCAAACCAAACCCAAAATTAGTAGAATAAAAGAAATAAAGATCAGAGCATAAATAAATGAAATTTAAAAGAAGAAAACAGTGCAAAATATCAATAAAACAAAAGTTAGCTTTTTGAAAACATAAACAAATTGACAAAACTTTAGGCAGACTAAGGAAAAAAGAGAGAACACCCAAATGAATAAAATCAGAGATGAAAAAAGAGATAATATTTTCAATATTTCAGAAATTCAAAGGATTATCACAGGCCACTATGAGCCACTATATGCCAATAAATTGGAAAACCTAGAAGAAATGAACAAATCCCTAAATGCATACAACCTACCAAGATTGAACCATGAAGAAATCTAAAACCTGAACAGACCAGTAACAAGTACAAGATTGAAGCTATAATAAACAGTCTTTCAGCATAAAAAAGTCAAAACCTTATGCCTTCACTGATGAATTTTACAAAATATTTAAATAGCTAATATCAATTCTTCTCAAGCTATTTCGAAAAATAGAGGAGCGAGGAATACTTTCAGACTTTTTCTAGAAAGCAAGTATTACCCTGATACCAAAATCAGACAAAGACACATTAAAAACAACAACAACAACAAAAAAAAAAAAACTATAGGCCAACATCTCTGATGAATATTGATGCAAAAATTCTCAACAAAATACTACCAAACCAAATTGTATATGTAATATATGTAATATCATTCATATGACCAAGTGGGATTTATCCCTGTGATGCAAGGATGGTTCAAATCAATACATACAAATCAATGTCATACATCATATCAACAGAATGAAGGACAAAAAGCATATGATCATTTCAATTGATGCTGGAAAAGCATTTGATAAAAATTCAACATCCCTTCATGATAAACGCTCTCAATAAACTGGGTACAGAAAGAACATGCCTCAACATAATAAAAGCAATATATGACAGACCCACAACTATTATTCCGAATGAAGGAAAACTGAAACTCTTTCCTCTAAGATCTGGAAAATGACAAGGATGCTCTCTGTCACAACTGTTATTCAACATAGGACTGTAAGTCCCAGCTTGAGCAATTGAACAAGAGAAAGATGTAAAGGGTATCAAATTGGAAAGAAAAAAGTCAAATTATCCTTGTTTGCAGATGATATAATCTTATATTTGGAAAAAGACTCCACCAAAAAACTAACACATACAAAATCAGTAGCATTTATATATGCCAATAGTGAACAATCTGAAAAAGAAATTTTAAAAAGTAACTCCATTTACAGTAGCCACACATAACATTCAATACCTAGGAGTTAACCAAGAAGTGAAAGATATCTATAATGAAAACTACAAAACACTGATGAATGAAATTGAAGAGGAAACCAAAATATTTAAAAAAATTCCATGTTCATTTGCTGGAAGAATCAATATTGTTAAAATGTCCATACTACCCAAAGCAACCTACAGAGTCAATGTAATCCCTATCAAAATACCAATGACATTCTTCACAGAAATAGAAAAAAAAATCCAAAAATTTATGTAGAATTACAAAAGCCCCAGAATAGCCAAGCCATGCTGAGTAAAAAGAGCAAAACTGGAGGAATCACAATACCTGACTTCAAATTATACCATAGAAGTATACTAACCAAACAGCATGATACTGGCATAAAAACAGACACACAGACCAGTAGAACAGAACAGAGAATCCAGAAACAAATTCAACACCTACAGTGAATTCATTTTCAACCAAGATGCCAGGAACATACATCCAGGAAAAAACAGTCTCTTCAATAAACAATGCTGGAAAAACTGGATAAAAACAAAGCTAGACAGACCCCTATATCTCACCATATACAAAAATTAAATTAAAATGGATTAAATTTTTAAATCTAATACCTTAAAGTATGAAACTGTGACAAGAAAACATTCAGGAAACTGTCCAGGACATTGGTCTGGGTAGAGATTTCTTGAACAATACCCCACGAGTGCAGGGATCCAAAGCAAAAATGGACAAATGGATCATATCAAGCTAAAAAGCTTGCACACAACAAAATAAACAATCAACAAAGTGAAGGGACAACCCACAGAATCAAAGAAAACATTGCAAACTACTCATTTGACAAGGGATTAATAACCAGAATATATAAGGAGCTCAAATAACACTATAGGAAAAAAATCTAATAATCTCATCTAAAAATGGACAAAAGATCTGAATATACATTTTTCAAAAAAGACATACAAATGGCAAACAGGTATATGAAAATCTACTCAACATCATTCGTCACATTAGAGAAATGCAAATCAAAACTACAATGTGATATCATCTCACCTTAGTTAAAATGGCTTTTGTCTAAAAGGTAATAACAAATGCTGGCGAGGATGTGTGGCAAGTTGTACACTGTTGGTGGGAATGAAATTAGTACAAAACTATGGAGTACAATTTGGAGGTTTCACAGAAATCCAAAAATATAGCTACCATATGATCCAGCAGTCCCACTGCTAGGTGTATACCAAAAAGAAAGAAAATCAGTATATCAAAGAGTTATCTGCATTCTCATGTTTACTGCAGCACTATTCACAACAACTGGTTGCTGTAAGCAACCTAAATGTCCATCAACAGATGAATGGATAAAGAAAATATGATACATATAAACAATGGAGTACTATTTGGCAAAAATAAAAGAATGAGATCTTGTTATATGCAACAACATGGATGGAACTGGAGGTCATTGGATTAAATGAAATAAGCCAGGCACAGAAAGGCAAACTTCACATATTCTCACTTATTTGTAGGAGCTAAAAATTAAAACAATTGAACTCATGGAGATAAAGAGTAGAATGAAGATTATCAGAGGCTGGGCAGGGTAGTGGAGTGTGGAGGAGAAGTGAGGGTGGTTAATAGTTACAAAACATAGTTAGAAAGAACGAATAAGACGTAGTATTCGATGGCACCTCAGGGTAACTATAGTCAACAATAATTTAATTGCACATTGTAAAATAACTAAAATAGTATAATTGGATTGTAATACAAAGGATAAATGCTTTAGGTGATGAATCCTATTTATCATGATGTGATTATTATGGATTGTGTGCCTGTATTAAAATATCTCATATACCCTGCAAGTATATACATCTACTACATACCCACAAAAATTAAAAGTAAAAACAATTTTTAAAGCACAACTTTCCAATTCTTTTCATGAGGTAAGTTTAACATTGATATAGTAACCACACACATATATATACAACTACAGCACAATCTGATTAAATATAGTTGTGCTTGCTCTATTTCCAAGCTGTTTTGATTATTTTTCATCTATATTCTTTTTTTTTCACATTTTAGATCCAGTTTGTCAACTTTTAGGAAAGGATTGGAATTAAATTGTACCTATAAATCAAATTCATAAAGATATCAATTTGTGAAATTGGTTCCTCCTGTCTAATCACATTTAGTCTTCTTTCAGTGTCTTTCAATAAAAGTATATACTGTGCTGCACAGATGTTGCACATCTTTGGTTGCATTAATTCCCAGATATTTTACTGATATTGTCTAAATAATTTTTGCTTGTAAAGAAATACAATCTTGTCAAAGTGTTTATATTACATTGCTTAGGTCTTAGTAACTTTATTTTCTCTCTTGACCTGTCATTTACTGGGAGAAATATGTTAAATATTTTCTATTATAATGATAATTTATTAATTACTCTATGCAATTCTGTCAAATTTTGAAAGTTATTTAATGTACAGTTGGTCCTTGAACAATTTGGGGGTTTGGGTGCCAACATCCCATCCAGTCAGAAATCCATGTATAACTTATGACTCCCCAAAAACTTAACGACTAATAGTCTAGTGATAGCTGAAAGCCTTACCAATAACATAAACAGACAATTAAAACATATTTTACATATTATATCTCATATTCGTATAATATAGTAAGCTAAAGCAAAAAAATAATAAGGAAGAGGTAAGGTATTTACTATTTATTAAATGAAACTGGCTGATTATAAACGTCTTCCTCCTCATCTTCAGGTTGAGTAGGCTAAGGAAGAGGAAGAGAAGAGGTTGTTCTTGCTGTCCCACAAGTGTTGAAGGCAGAAGGTAGACCCACGCAGTTCAAAGCTGCATTGTTTAGGGTCAACTGTATATAAATATGTAATTATCATATTCTCCCAGAAAATTAAAACTTTTATCAGTATATAGTCAGGCTTTATCTCTAGCAATAATTTTGGCTTCATGCCTTGAAAATAAATAAAAGGTTAAAAATTAAATAGTAGCAAACAATTTAATTGTTTTTGAAATGGGTATTTTAACATTAGGAAATTCATTTAAAAAATTCACCTTATTAAGGAGAAGTTTATATGATCATGTCTATAGATGCCAAAAATGCATTTCACATAATTAACACCAATTTATAAGAAATTTGATGAAACAGAAATCAATGAATCTTTTCCTACTGTGATAAATTATGTTTCTGAACAAAGAAGTCAGCATCTTACTTAATAAAGAAACACTGAGGTAATCTCACTAAAGCAAAGAATAATGTAAGGAGTGCCCACTATCCAGCTTATTATTTAACATAATATTGAAAGTTGAGCCAATAAAATTAGTGACAGCAATTTGAGGAATAATAATTAAAAATGAAGAATTAAGACTGTCTTTGTTTACAGATGATATGTTCATATATCTGAAAGATTCATAATAATAAGTTGGAATTACAAACAATAAAATAATTGGTAAAGTAATAAGAAACAACATTAATATAAAATAAATTCTCCAAATATGTAAAAATTACCACATAGAAGATAATAATAGAAGGAAAATATCCAGTTTACATGAGAATGAGAGAAAATACAATACCTAAGCATAGGCCTAACACAAAATGTGCAAAAGCTATAAAAGAAAACTATAAAACACTGTAAGACATGCCATATATAAAAATATTCTTGTCAGAAAGATTTAAAATCATTTAGACATCAATTTTCTCTAAGTTACTTTCTAAATACAACGCAACAGCAATTTTTTAAATGTCACTGTTTTCTGGAGCCAGACAAGTTTTTAATTTTAACATTTATTTCACATTCAGGGGTACATGTGCAGGTTTGTTATATAGGTAAATTGGGTGTAACAGGGGTTTGGTGTACCTATTATTTTGTCACCCAGGTAATAAGTATAGAACTCATAGGTAGAAAAACTATCTACTGAGTACTTTGACATACAGGTTTGTTATATAGGTAAACTGGGTATAACAAGGGTTTGATGTACATATTATTTTATCACCCAGGTAGTAAGTATAGTACTTGATAGGTAGTTTTTCAATCCTCACCCTCCTCTCTCCCTCCACCTTCAAGTAGGTCCCAGTATCTGCTATTCCATTTTTGTTTCCATATGTACTCAATGTTTAGCCCCTACTTATAAGTGAGAACATGTGGCATCTGGTTTTCTGTTCCCATGTTAGTTGACTTGGGATAATGGCCTTCAGCTCTATCCATGCTGCTGAAAAAGACATGATGTTGTAAAAGAACAACATCACATTCTTTTACAAGATTATGGCTGCACAGTGTTGCATTTTATGCATGTTATACATGTACTACATTTATCCAATCCACTACTAAAGAGCACCCAGGTAGACTCCATGTCTTTGCTATTGTGAATAGTGCTGCAATGAACTTATGTGTGCCTGTATCTTTATGGTAGAACAATTTGTATTCATTTAGATACATACTCAGTAATGAGACTGCTGGGTTGAATAGTAACTCTGCTTTGAGTTTTTTGAGGCAAACTGCCTTCCACAATGGCTGACCTAATTTACATTCCACCAACAGTGTATAAGCATTCCTTTTCTCCACAGCCACACCAGCATCTGTTATTTTTTGACTTTTTAATAATAGCCATTCTGACTAGTGCAAGATGGTATCTCACTGTGGTTTGATTTGCATTTCTCTAATGATTTGTGATGCTGAACATTTTTTTTCATGTGCTTCTTGGCTGCATGTATGTCTTCTTTTGAAAAGTGTCTGTTCATGTTCTTTGCCCATTTTTTAATGGGGTTGGAAATTAACAACCTAATATCACACCTAGAGCAACTAAAGAAACAAGAGCAAACCAACCCCAAAGCTAGCAGAGGACAAGAAATAAGCAAAATTAGAGCTAAACTGAAGGAATTAAGATGCAATAAATAAATAATCCCATAGTCTCCGCCCAAAAGTTCCTTCAGTTGATGAACAACTTCAGCCATTTCAGGCTACAAAATCAACATAAAAATCAGTAGCATTCCTCTACACCAACAACATCCAAGCTGAGAGCCAAATCAAAACATGATCTCATTCATGATAGCCACAAAAGGGATAAAAATGTTTCTGCAATGAGAATTACAAAACATTGCTCAAAGAAATCAGAGATGACACAAATAAATGGAAAAACATGCCATACTCATGGATAGGATGATTTTAAAGTTTAAATGTAAGAATAGCCAGGAAAAAATACTGTGGGGAAATAAAACGAATAGCTGGACTTACCTCTCAACGTATAAGTGTTCTGTAAATAAAACAATGTGGTATTAGTATGAGAATAAATGGACAAATTGAAAATCTGTAAATTGACTCACATGAATATGGAAACTGTATCTAATCAAGCAGGCAGCTCAAATCACTAGAAAAAGATGAATTTTCAAATAATAACTAGATAACTATATAGGGATATGGAAAACTAGATTAATTTCTCATATTATACACCAAAATAAATTCCAAAGATATCAGAGATATAAATGTGAGATATTAACTTCCAAGAGTATGACTCAAAATTCAGGTTGTACCATAAACAAAAAATCAAAAGGAAATCGCAAACTGGAAAATGTATTAGTAACTAATATCATAAAAAAGTTAAAATTTTTTATGGACAATTAAATTCTAAAATGGAGAAGAATAAGGCCAAGGACGACAGAGAAAATGTGCAAAAGATACGAAAAGACCATTTATAGGGGAGAAAATTCCAAGTATATTATCCTGAATTGCATAATGCTCCCCCAAAGTTCATGTTCACCTGGAACCTCAGAACAGGATCTTATTTGGAAATGGAATTTTTGCAGATGTAGTTAATTAAGATGAAGTAATAATGGATCAGGGTAGCCCTAAGTCCAACGACTGGTGCTCTTATAAGATGGCCATATGAAGACCCAAAGAGACCCAGAGAGAAGGTCATGTGAGAAAGTAGGTAGAGAACACAGCGATGTATCTACAAGCCAAGGGTCATCAAGAATTGTCAGAGACTACCAGAAGCTAAGAGAGAAATATGGAATGTTTCTCACTTAAGTCCTCCAGAAGGAGTCAATCCTCCCAACACCTTGATTTCAAACTTCTGACCTCCAAGACTGTAGGATAACAAATTCCTGTTGTTTGAGGCCACTAAATTCATGGCAATTTGTATGGCAGACCTAGGAAATCAATACATAGTCCTAACATGAAAAATAGCCAATCAGAGAAATGTAATATTTAAAAATCAGAATAAAAAGATCATTTTGCATCCACCTAACTCAAAACATTTTTAAATTGAGGCAACATGTGTGTTGGCAAGTGGCAAGAACTTTCACCTACTGCTGCTCTGCTGCTACCTGAGAGGATAAGTTGAAGGAGCATCTGAAAAACACTTTCGACATATGCATACCTTACATCCTAGCTATTCCACTCTCAGATATTTTCCTAAGAGCACATCTTCATAAATGGTGCACTTTAGGAACAGGAATGCCAAATTTCTCTCCTTAGCCCTTGCAATGTGTGAGAAGGCCTGGGCAATTGCCTCTGGCCAGAGCAGCCCCATTTGTTTGTGCCAGTGAACCACAGAATGAATGTTAGTTCCTAAGTGTGGTATCCTATTAAGAAGATTAGGAAATACTGCTTTAGAAAAATTTTTGTATATGTGCTCTAGGTGATATGAGCAAGAATGTTTGTAATAGCATACTGAAAACAAATGTCCATCGATAGGAAACTGGGCGAATACATACATTGTAATAGATTAATGCAGTAGAAAACCATATAGCTCTGACATGGATGAATCTCAAAGAGAAATGTTGAGTGAAAAAAGCAAGTTGCAGCATAATACGTACTGTATAATCCCAGGGGTCGTAAAAAGTTCTGCTTCTTAAGCTAAATGGTGGGCATCTGGGATTTTGCTTTATTATTATTTGGGGGAAGGAAGGAGATGATGGTGATATTATGTGTAAATACATTCATATTTTAAGAACAGAGGGAAAAGTCACACATATAAATTATCTGTAGAAGCTAATATTTCTTTTAATCCTATTCTATTGTGTCGTCTTAAAAGTAAATATGAATTGACTAAAACACCAATAGCAATGGGAATAAAAGCCAAAATAGACAAATGGGATCTAATTAAACTAAAGCACTTCTGCACAGCAAAAGAAATTATCATCAGAGTAAACAGGCAACCTACAGAATAGGAGAAAATTTTTGCAGTCTACCCATTTGACAAAGGGCTAATATCCAAAATCTACAAATAACTTAAACAAATTTACAGGGAAAAAAAACCCCATCAAAAAGTGGGCAAAGGATATGAACAGACACTTCTCAAAAGGAGACATTTATGGAGCCAACAAACATGAAAAACTGGTCGTTAGTGAAATGCAAATCAAAACCACACTGAGATACCATCTCATCCCAGTTAGAATGGAGATGATTAAAAAGTCAGGAGATAACAGATGCTGGGAGGATGTGGAGAAATAGGAACACTTTTACACAGTTGGTGGGAGTGTAAATTAGTTCAACAATTGTGGAAGACAGTGTGGTAATTCCTCAAGGATCTAGAACTAGCGCCATTTGACCCAGCAATCCTATTACTGGGTATATACCCAAAAAATTATAAATCGTTCTATTATAAAGACACATGCACATGTATGTTTATTGTGGCACTGTTCACAATAGCAAAGACTTGGAACCAACCCAAATGCCCATCAATGATAGCCTAGATAAAGAAAATGTGGCACATATACACCATGGAATACTATGCAGCCACAAAAAAGGATGAGTTCATGTCCTTTGCAGGGACATAGATGAAGCTAGAAACCATCATTCTCAGTAAACTAACACAAGAACAGAAAACCAAACACTGCATGTTCTCACTCATAAGTGAGTATTGAACAATGAGAACACATGGACATAGGGAGGGGAACATCACATACCAGGGCCTGTTGAAGGGTAGGGGGCTAGGGGAGGGACAGCATTAGGAGAAATACCTAATATAGATGACGGAGTGATGGATGCAGCTATCCACCATGGCACGTGTATACCTATGTAACAAACCTGCATGATCTACACATGTACCCCAGAACTTAAAGTACAATAAAAAAAAATTAAGTACCCAAAATGAAGCATAATAAAAATAGTACACATAGTTTCTTTAAAAAAAGAAAGTAAATATGATTATTGATATTGTTTAAACAAAGGGCCCCATATATCACTTTTTTCAAAGGAGCACTATGCAAAGGCAACCCTGCTGGCATTTTTTTCAGACAATCATGGCTGCCTGTAAGTTATTTAGGTCACAATGCCATGACTGAAGTATTTCTACCCATCTGCTATAAGCAGAATCTAAATTATAGTCAACATTTCTAGAATGAAGTACGTTTTCTAGAGATATCAGTTGTGAATTTAACCCTATTAAATAAAAAAAAATTATATTGGGACAGAAAAAGTTGGTTCCTTGTTTCTGAGGAATGGACTGAAGAAAAGTTTCTCATTTTTTGCTGCTATAGAAATAGCACATTCTTGAATTCTGTGATTGGAAAGCATAAATCCACCACTTTCCTGAGGTTTCATTGTTTTTCAGTGTTAAAAATGTCAAAATTCGACCAGGTGTGGTGGCTCATGCCTGTAATCCCAGCACTTTGGGAGGCCAAGGCAGGTGAATCAGGTCAGGAGATGGAGACCATCCTGGCCAACATGGTGGAACTCCATCTTTACTAAAATACAAATATATATATATATATATATATATATATATATATATATATATATATATATATATATGGGTGTGGTAGCATGCACCTGGAGTCCTAGCTACTAAGAGGCTAAGGAGGCAGGGGAATCGCTTGAACCCGAAAGGCAGAAGTTGCAGTGAGCCAAAATTGCACCACTGCACTCCAGCCTGGTGACAGAGTGAGAATTCCTCTCAAAAAAAAAAAAAAGAAAGAAAAAGAAAAGGCAAAATCCATGTTTTATGTATGACTAAATGATGACAAACATGAATGCAAACATACTCTTATGTTTGAATTATTTAGATTTCACTGTAGCATGATCAATTCATTAAATGAAATGGTATCTCTCAGATACTGATTTGCGTCTGATCTGTTACAATCATATTGATGATAGACAACATCTGATATAATGAGTCAGATTACCTTAGCAACTGCTTTCTATACTCCCATCTTTCATGATTTTGGTTGCTGTCCTTCATTGATTCTCAGTTGTCTCTCTCAGGCAAGGCTCTGATGTATATCGTTTTCTAAAAACATCTCCAAGTAAATCCCAGAACCTCAAACCTGGCAGGCAGAACATGACATATTGTTCAGGTCACAGATTGAACCTGTGCTTCTGCACAATGATTGTCAGTCCTTGGCTTTAATCATCCCCAGCCTTTCACCTGGGTCCCTGTGTACATCCATACAGACTGTGCATTACTAAGTCCAGAAAGCCACTCTCTACACAAGAGCATGAATGGCACCCACCCCTGGGGCTGTGCAAGGCCCTTCATCACGTATATAGGGCTTACCCCTTTCGTATCCTGTAAATGGAAAAATCTCCCCTCCAGAGAGAATCTTGCCCTGTTGGCATAAGTAATGCCTTCACAGACATCCTGTTGGTTTCCTGTTGCACTCTTGGATACTCTGTGTATTATAAGGATTGATATCAAGATCCCTAATTCAGCTAAGTACTTACATGAAAGATGTTGGAGCTATGTATGCTGTCTAGGTCATAAACCTTATTAACGATCTCTTGAAGAAGATGAAGAAGTAGACAGTCTCAGTGGAGATCCTTTGTGGGAAAAGCAACTCTTAGACTAAAAGGTCATGTTTGTTCCATTACAAGACTAAGGTCCAGAACCCAGAAAAATGGATGAAAACTCAGATATAAACACAGGTTGTGCTCTTTGCTAGATTCAAATTCTAAATCATTTTTATTTCCCTACAAGAAAACTCACAATGTTTCAAAATCACTAGGAGTCATCCAGAGCTCCCTGCCTACCTAAATCTCATTTTATCAGTGAGCTGGTCCATTTTCCCATGGCATCAAATTAATCTCTGCCATCCTAGATTTATTCTAGAGAAGGCCTTCATTAGTGAAAGCCCAATATGCCTACGTTTCCACCTACCAGGGGACATGTGTGCATGCATTTCAACTGCACCATTATGCCAACCCTCATGTCTCAAATGGGCCTGGCTGCATGAAGCTGTCCATTCGATATGCCAAGAATGCTGGTAGACTAATATTCACCCTTCCCTGATTTCCAAGGTAGAATGAAAAACCTTTTGCTCCTCTTGCAAATTTATAACTTTCTAGGTCATCCTTTTGATGGGCCATGGCACCTTCTTCTCATTATAGATGTACTCACACAAAAAAGGAACAACCTATTACATGTAATCTTCCCCCTGCTCCTTGCCATGTTCAACATGGTACCCTCTTAAGAAAAAAGATCTGAAATTCCCCAATCCAAGGTCAGGTCATCTTGAACTGCAAACCTCTGCACACTTGTTCCTTTAAGGAGACCCTATTTGATGTCTATAGATTCCTATTGCTGCATTAAAAACTTCCACAAACTTAGAGGCCTAAAATAATACCCATTTATTAGCTCACTGAATAGGTCAAAAGTCTGGCACATCTTAGCTGGGTCCTCTGCTTAAGGTTCCCAAAACTGAAAGCAAGGGGTCAAGCAAGCTGCATTCTCATTTGCAGATTCTGCTAGGAAAAGATCAGCCTTCAAGCTTGTTTAAATTACTGGCAGAATTTATTTCCTTGAGTCTGTAGAATTCATTGCAGCTTGCTTCTTGAAAGACAGAAATATTAAGAAAAAGAGAGAGTCTCTATGCTTGGAGTTTCTGGCTTCAGGGAAAGCCTAGGCCCTGTTTTTGTTTTTTGTTTGTTTGTTTTAACGGCTCACCTCATTGGATTAGGCCCACATAAGATACTAACCCTTTTGATTAACTCAGAGTCATTTGATTAGGGACTTACATTAAATCCTAAAAGTCTTTTCACTTTTGCTGTATTCTGTTCATTGGAAGCAAGTTGTAGGTTCTACTCACATTTATTGTGGGAGAGGATTGCACAATGATGTGACTCGTTGAGGTCCCACTAGGCTCTAGCTGCCATGAATCCTCAAACGAAGGTGCATTTGTCCTCTGCTATTATCCATGATCCAAAGCAGAGGACAAAGAGACAACACATCCACTGGAACAGTACCTACAGAGCTGCACCTATCAGCTTTATCACTTGCCATCTTTCCTCCTCCCTATGGCGCTACATCACAGTACTGAAAATTATACATTCACACCCAGGCTGCAGCTACCGTGCATTTCCATTTTGGACCATGCTGTCCACATTTGTTGACCCAGCGAATGTGATAAACAAGTGAGAAGCAAAACTCTGAGCAGGTCAGTTGCCAAAGTGAAATCTATTTTCTTCCCTCATCACCATTCCATGCATGTCATGCTTTTCTTCCAATATGTGCAGAACATGTCAGAAACACAATTAAAGCACCCTTTCTGCATAGAATGATTGAACTAATCTTGCTCTTTATTTTATTTTGCTTCTTTTTGTTCTATAAAACCATGTTATTTTCTTTTTTCCTTTTTTTTTTTAATTCAGGGGGTACATGTTTAGGTTTGTTACATGGCCCTGTTATTTCTTACACAAGTATTTTTAAGTTGCTTCAGTAATATGTTCTTCACTTCAAAAAAATTGTAGGGTCTGGAATTTCAGGGAGAATGATTTAAGATTCCAAACAATGTAGTTGGCTAGTGATGTAAAGATTTTAAAAGTGCAGAACAATAGCATATTCCCACAGCAACTTTGCAAGTATAACCTAGCAGGCAGGGCTTGAAAAGACTGACCAAACATAGTTTTCTTACAGAGGTCAGTCTTTTGACTCTCTGCTGCTTCCTCCACATTCTGAAGAAAACAAGTGATTCAGAAGGTGCGCACTTCCTTCTCTGAGCACTTGCCTCTGCCACTCATGTTACCTTTGCCTTTCACTCCTCCTTTTTTTGTGCTTGAGGAGTCCATCTTTTTTTTTTTTTTTTTTTTTGTCAAGAGTTAGAAAGCCTAAAGGTTTCATTGTTAGAAACACTAATTATGAGAATTTTCATCATGAGCATCATCTATTTTAGGGTTGACTAAAATGGCTTAGGTTTAAAATAAAAGACTTGCACTTCTCACAGACCCTGGAAACATATGTTCAAGACCATCTGCCCCCCACTACAAGAATGATAGTCAAAGATACCAAAACACTATAGGACCCTTAAGAATCATGAACCAAATCCAGTAATGCTGCTAGCATAGTCCTTTACCTGGCCACTTAAAACCAAAATAAATCTCCATGATTATTTCTGAATTCTGAGATTTTAATTTCAAGGTCATTCTTCTATGGATTCCTCTAGGCTTAAGCTGAACACACTGTTCCTCAAGTTTTTTAATCTGTAAAACGTTGGATGCAGGTTACATCTGGAATCCCACTTCTCCTCCTTCCAAAACAATCGACTAGAAACATGATAATATTTTCCAGGCTCTGTCAGGTTCTCTGCTTTGCCAAGGCAGTGGCTGGGGGATATGGATGGACACAGGTCTACAAAATGGGCCAGAAAGTCTACTGCACACTATAATAACAACCCTGATAATTCAGATGCCCATGTTCTTCTATATCCACTCCAAACACTGTACTTTAAGGGGTAGAAGATTAGATTGGAATTGTGTGATATCAGGTGCAGAAAATTACCTTTAAGACACTATATAGTGAGCTCATGCTTGGAGCGTTAAATGAGGCTTCATCATGCCAAAGAGACACTGCTCAGAAGCAATGGTGATAGATAGCCCACCTAATTCCTGTGCTCTTTTCTCCTATTTCTTCTGCTGCTTTCTCTACTTACTCATCATTGGCTTGTTCTCTTGGCTACTCCTCTGGCATCCACCCTGCTCAGCCTCTGGCAAGTTTCCAGTTCTTGATCTTGGCTGCCTCTTTGCTTGTGGATTGGACCTGATGCCTGCTCTAGTTTTCCTGGACTAACCTGGCATGTCTCATAGTTTTGACCCTATCTAGCCACATGTTGGCATCTTGCTTGAATGTCCTTTTCCAAGGTAGCTTTAAAAAACTGATTGAACTATTTTATGATTCTTTAAAGTCTCCAGTTACCTTTTTTTTTAAGGCAATGTATCTTCTTACATCTTACCAGATTTCGGGATACACATTCTAATCTTAAATTTAATAACTATTTATTCAAATAAAGATGGGGAGACATTCTTTAAATAAAATTCAAAACATTTTAATGAATGAATCTAGGAGTAATGAAAGAATCTAGGAGGGCATGAAATATGTTGCACCTGACACATAGAAAAATGAGAAATTTATTAATTCATACATCATATATTTTTCTAAAGGGTTTGGGTGTCAAATACCTGTATAGAAAATATTTGAAATTAACAACACTGGTATAATAGTAGAATAAGCATCAAAAATTGATCAGAATGTTTGAATTACTGTTCCAACTCTGTCCTTTACAAGATGGTTAGCTTTTTTGAGATTTAGTTTTTTCTTATCTATAAGAATGTGAATATCTAAAACTACACAATATTTTATTTACAATGATTATTACTGATATTATGAGAATTAAATATAATCTCTATTTCTTTGGGTCTTCCTCTTATTCATTTCCTGAAAAGATTCCTTGCCCAAATATTTGGAAATTCATCAGGAGAAGTTTTATATGTGGTTACAAATGAGTGCAGTGAGCTGTCTCATTGAACTCTGAGAACACATGACTACTTTTGTTGGTACAGCTGATCACCAGGTAACATTAACACTTCTGGGTAATGTCAACACTCTGGGCACCATGACCCCTATCCTGGGTACTGCCACAAACTACCAATTATTGCTTCTCACACTGGATAGTGCTTCATTTTCCAGGCCCCACTGTTGCTTCCTCTTTGTATTTCTGTACTTTCCAGGAACAACTGCCGCTGCTTTTTAAAACTACAACTTCTCCACCTGTTAGTCTTTGCTACCAGACTTCAAAGCCGTATCTTACAAAACACCACTATCTCCCGATGGACACCATGGTGAAGGTACAGGTTGAGCACCCTTAATCCAAAAATCCAAAATCTGAAATACTCCAAAATTTGTAAATTTGTCCATCTCCTGATGAACACCATGATGAATGTACAGGTTGAGCATCCTTAATCCAAATATCCAAAATCTGAAGTGCTCCAAAATTTGTTGTCAATCTCCCAATGGACACCATGGTGAATGTACAGGTTGAGCATCCCAAATCCAAACGTAAAAAATCTGAAGTCCTCTAAAATTTGTAAATTTTTGAGTACTAACATGATGCCATAAGTGAAAAATAGCATACCTGGCCTCATTTAATGGGTTGCAATAAAAACACAGGTATACAACACACAATTTGTTGTTGCTGTTGTTGAATAGCTGATGCAGACATCATGATGTTGCTATTGTGCTGTTAGTTGCTCTAAACAAATTGTTTTTTCATTGTATTAATGGTGTGCCATTTTTTATAAGTACTTATATGTTAATAAGTCAAGCAAATGATTGCTTATTGGCAGCATATTAATTCAGAGTCAGAAATGTTGGTGATGCCAAACAAGCACAGATTGTCCACATTGGTGGCTAAGATACTGACATGGTTAGTTTCTGATGTTTCCATGTACACAAACTTCATTTTATACATGAATTATTTAAAATATTGTATAAAATTATCTTCAGACTATGTTTATAAGACGTATATGAAACACAAATGAATTTCCTGTGTAGACCTGGATCTCATCCCCAAGATAGCTCATTGTGTACATGCAAATATTCCAAAATCTGAAAAATCTGAAATCTGAAACACTTCTTGTCCCAAGCATTTTGAATAAGGGATACTCAACATATACTAGAACACTCAATGGGCCAAAGGTAATGGAATAGGACATATTTAAGACAAGAACTAAAGCAGCTTCTACCCATGCAAGAGTTTTAATAAAACAATGGTTTTTTTCTTCTGAGTTTATTTACAGTTCTCCCACAAGACCTAGATGTATGTTCATGGAGGCAGAATGAATGACTAATATAAGTATTCTTGTCAAGATTCCTTAGAGAAATGGAAACTTTGTCTGCTGTCTGCAAGTTGTAGAACGAGGAAAGACAGTGGTGTATTTTGTTCCAAGTTCAAAGGCCTGAGATCCAGGGAAACCAATGGTGTAGGTCCCAGAGTTTGCAGATCCAAGAACCAACCAGAAGCTCCAAGGTCCAAGGGCATGAGAAGATGAATGTTCCAGCTCAAGAAGAAAGAGTCAATTTGCCCTTCTTCTGCCTTTTTGCTTCATCTGGGCCCACAATGGATTTGTGACACCCACCCATAATGGTGATCGTGGATCTTCTTTACTCAGCCTACTGATTCAAATGCTAATCCCTTTCCAGAAACACCCTCACAGACACACCCAGAAATAATGTATTTATCAGCTGCCTGGGCATCCTTTAGCCTAGTCAAGTTGACTCATAAAATTAACTCACTGCAACCAGTGACATGATCAGACCCAGAGTTACTCTTCCTATCCAACTTAGTTGTTCTATTATTGGGCCAAGCTTGGGACTGATGCTGCTTTCCTTGGGAATCTCCCTTGTTGCTCATCTGAGCAGACTCCTGGCAGCCTGCCCCCTAGTAGATGTCACATGCCTAGGTATGATTAAATTTTTGCTTATGCAAAAACCACATCTCCCTTGGTATAACACAAAAAGTTTTTATAATAGAAAAGATTAAAAGAGAGGTCATAGGCCACTTAAGAGGGGAGAAGTATTTATACTTAGATTTCCCTTCCTAGTAACTCCTAATGATTTTAGAAATTCTGAATGAGATAATTATTATCATTATGCAACACCAACCCATGAAGGCAGCTGGAAGGGAGGCTATACCCTGCAAAGCCACAGGGGCCGAGCTGCCCAAGACCATGAGAACCCACCTCTTGCATCAATGTGATCTAGATAATTTTGGAGCTTGAAGATTTGACTGCCCCACTGGATTTTGGACTTGCACAGGGCATGTAGCCCCTTTGTTTTGGTCAACGTCTCTTATTTGGAATGGCTGTGTTTACCTATTGCCTGTATCCCCATTGTATCTAGGAGGTAACTAACTTGCTTTTGATTTTACAGGCTTATGGGCAGAAGGGATTTGCCTTGTCTCAAATGACACTTTGGACTGTGGACTTCTGAGTTAGTGCTGAAATGAATTAAGACTTTGAGGGACTGTTGGGAAGGCATGATTGGTTTTGAAATGTGAAGATACGAGATTTGGGAGGGGCTGGGACAGAATGATATGGTTTGGCTCTGTGTACCCACCCAAATCTCATCGTGTAGCTCCATTAATTCCCACGTGTTATGGGAGGGAGCCGGTGGGAGACGGCTGAATTATGGGGGCAGATCTTTCTCATGCTGTTCTCATGATAGTGAATGGGTCTCACGAGATCTGATGATTTTAAAAACAAGAGTTTTCTCACACAAGCTCTCTCTTTGCCTGCTGTTAACCACGTAAGATGTGATTTTCTTCTCCTTGCCTTCCGCCATGATGTTGAAACCTCCCCAGCCATTTGGAACTGTAAGTCCAATAAACCTCTTTCTTTTGTAAATTTCCCAGTCTCGGGTATGTCTTTATCAGCAGCACGAAAATGGACTAATACACACCTCATCCCAATTTTCTCCAAACAGGGACATAGATCCCTTGGTTAATTCTCCAAATGTGGCTAGATCCCTACTGCAGTGTTTTACAAAGCTTCATTGAATGTTAAAGGGACAATAGATTTACAAATTTCAGAGTCCCACATGGATAATAGCAGTTGGTCTTTTGGCGCAGGGCTGTGTGGGGGTGGTTTACAGGAACTAAACACAACCGAAGGGTCCCCATCTATATCCTGAGATGCTTCCACATTGCAATTATCAGCTTAACTCCACTAGCTTCCATGGTGTTTGCTTTTGGACATATACATGTCTCCAGGTCATCTTGCAACTCTTGATATACAGAATAAAGGGTCCTCTCCTCTCCACTTTAAAACTTCTTGCTTCCTGCCCCAGTAAAAGCAAAGGTGGAACATCCTCCATTTTTTCCGAGAGAAGGCACAACCCTTCACCACTTATGTGGTGTGATGATCTGACCTATACGGCCCACATAGGGCAAAAAGAGTAGTTTACAGATTACTTTTATTTCCTGAGCTCAACAATATTCATTTTAAACAACAACACCTTATGAAAAATGTTCACAGTCTGATATCAGAAACCACGTTTTATGTAATTATTACACTAATATTTTAAATACAAAATCCAGAGGAGAGATACATCCACCTTTCACTAGAGAACAGACAACCTCATGACACTCACAATGTGTGAGTTGCTTGTTACACTGGGATAACTCAAGATCCTTGCTGGTGATTTTCCTGAAATAAACATATTGTTTTAAAAGTTAGCTTCTATACTTCCAGAAACCTGATCTTCCAGCAACTCACAAAGGGCAATTCTGTCTTTAAAAACTATTAAATTTCTGAATTTATCAAATACCTGAGTGAGTTACTAGGATTACTTCTACTTCTACCATTATTTATAGAAGGATTAGTCAATGCACATATGAGCTCCTCCCATGTCTCAAGCACTGTGCTTGCTGCTGATTCTATAGTGTGGACAGTTCACAGGGAGTCCTGGTGCCCAGGCAGTCCGTGGCCTAACATTAACAAGTGTCAGTCATTGTTATAAATACATTATCTCTCTTGATCTTAGCTTATTGCTAGAGTCTTACTTTCATTTTATAGATGAAGAAACTGAGGCTTAGAGAGATTAAATAAAATATCTGATTCATGCAACTAACATATGATAGCACTGGTATTTGAAGCAAAATTCTGTATTAACCACCACTATGACTCTTGAGAACCCATAGAAAAAGACTGTTATTCTGGGACTATGTATATTCTGGGAACAACTAGTTAGTTGCAAATATCGTATAATTCTGCTTTGATCACATTTAGATCAACTAACCAATGCCTGTGACAGCCCCAAAGGTAAACTCAGTATTCAGTATTGACAAATAATCTCTGAAAAGGTCACTGCCCATGACCGAAAATGTCATAATTATGCACCATGAGAGTCAAAACATGTGTGGAATAGGTTAAGTATACCTCAGTTTAGGAAATCTCTCTTTAAAGAAAGAAATTTATCAGCTGCCTTTGCCCAGATTATGTCTTCCAGCACTGGCATTTAATTTGATACATTTGATATACCTGCATAGCTTTTAAAATTTAAATAGATACATACACATAAACAGCTGTTTTAGTGTTTAATAACAGAATCTTAAAGTGGAAAATATCTTCTTAGGTAAAGTTAGCAGACTTAGCAAATAAAAATATAGAACACCCAGTTAAATTTGAATTTCCGATAAATGACAAATAATGTTTAATATAAGTATGTTCTATGAAGTATTTGGGACATACTTATACTGAAAACAAATTATTTATCTGATAGTCATATTTAACTAGATGTCCTATATTTTATCTGGCAACCCTAGCCTAAGGACACAGGCTTAAATAACTAGGCTATTACTTTAATGTTTTGTACTGGTCATTTCAGGGTATTCCATGAGAAATGAACACTTGCTGTTCCAAACTATTTGGAAGTTTTGGTGTGGACCACTTAAATTACTCAATGGCTTGGTAAGTTCCCTATAGTTACCTGCCATTACAGAGGTTTGCAGCATATTTGGCTCTTGATCTGAACTATAGTCAACCCAAAAATCTGCCTATGATACTCTGTTATTTTCTGCTGTGCTGAAGCCAAGGTAATTATGGATTTCTCTGGAGGAAAACACATCCATTGATTTTAAGTTGTTTGGGGGAATGTTAATTTAATGTAAGTTTTCTTCTGCCATGACTGTTACTTTTATATAACCTACACAACAGTTGCATAGAAAACAAAATACCTTTTGTTGAGAAGTCTGGGATTTTGCCTTTTTTGTTTGTTTAGCTTTGAAGAGGCAATTTTGGGAGAGGGGTTGGTGAAAGGCAGGGGAAGTAACTGGAGACTTGAAGCAAAGTTCTTTAACCTTAGGTCACTGATCTTCTGAGGTGCAGGTTAAATTTTGGTTTGGGGAGTTTTATTTGCCCTCAAGTAGCCATCTCAGCAGTCCACCACAGACTAGACAGAAACATGAACACCCTCGGCCACTGCGCTGATGTTGGCTCTCAGGCCGTTCTGAAACCAGCACTACAGGAAAGCCTAATATTTGAACTTTTCACTCTTGGTTCATTTTATTAGACAGCAGTGAAAGTTATCCTTGTGCTAAATGATGAAGAGAAAAATATGAGACACCCTTAATAGTCTTTTTATTTCTCCTTCCTCTTCTCTTTAAATACATTTCTTTTAAAAATTATTTCCCCTTAATCCACTTGTCCATATTGAAACATGTTTGAAAATCAAGGTGATAAGGAGAAGGAAAATAAGAAAGATCAGTTACAGAGAGGCCACCCAAAAATGTTTTCATATGCTATTAAATACTTTCCAGTCTCTTAGAACTAATTTTTACTTTTGAACTGAGCAGACTAGAACTGAATTTCTCAAATATTGAAAAAAAGAAAAATAATAGAGTCTGTATCCAAATTTTTTACAGAAGTTGTAGATGAATCTATAATGTAACATTTTAGTTATATCTAAAGGTTTCTGCATAAATATTTTTCTAAATAAGAATTTATTTTAAGAAGGAAAACTGTAACTGAGTCCGTGTGCTCTTCTTTCCTGATGCTATACAGTCAAGGCATTATCCAAATGCCAGAGAACCTCAATACAGAGCAGCCAAGCTGGGGGCTTTAAAAAGAATTTTTTATAGACTTTATTTTTTACAGAAGTTTTAAGTTCACAACGTAACAGAAGGTAGAGTGTTTCTGCATACCTTCTGCCCCAACATGTGCATAGACTATCCCTTTATCAACATCAGCTGGGTGCTTTTTCATCCAAACAAAAATCAAAAGAGTGAAACTGTGGTATAAAAGAAGAATAAGAAATGAGTCTTCTCAAGCCATCTTGTACTTAATTTTTATATCTTTAGTCCGTGTTTTATAGATTTATGTGTATGTATGTATACATACATATATAGTATATTTCCACATATATACTGTGCATAATTATTCTTACAAAATAAATATTTTGCTTATTATACCAATACAACACTGTCAAAAATTCTAAATGCCCTACATTTAAAAATAACCCCCATGCTGAGCTTGTTAGCTATAAGTTTCCAAATTGACCACTGTCAGAGTGAGCTGCTAGTTTTCTTCCACAGAGACAATCTAAACATATCCTCTCTCCAGACAAGTGAAATGCTACATTGTTATGATGACTGACAATTCATTTAGGATAGAGCAATAAAAAGATAAATGATGAGATATGTCAAGCACATAGTCACATACTATTAGATTTCAGAAGATGCTATTTTCTAAGGAGGAACAAAAGATATCAAAATAAGTATTTGAGAGGCAATGCCTGTTGGTGGCTTAGTCGTGGAAAACAGTAAGTTCTATTCCTAATGAAGGTGCTGATTCATCACATCACCAGCAAATCATGGAACCACTTTGTTAAGCTTCTTTGTCTGTGATATAGAGAATCATGCTATGTCCTACCCAGAAGTACTGGAGTTGCCTAGGGAAATACATATTAAAATTAGATGGTTTTAAAATTTAGAAAACTATGTAAAGAACTACAAGGAGAAAAACATTATAACGTAAATATTTTTTAAAATAAGGTTGTTTCTCTCACATAAAGAGTGCTAAATGTGATGCCACTTAAATGGATGGGCTTTAGGATGTCCTGGGCCTTCATAAACCCACTCACACTGGGCCTCCATGCAACGAGGCAGGTTCAAAGCTGTGAAGCAACCCCACCAGGCATATCCCAGGAGGAAGGAAGCTGAGTCCTGATTAAGAGTGCTGGCTTTGCTTTTCTCAACCCACTTCACAAGCTTGTTATTCAAGAAGCATGTACTGATCATCTATAGGCACATGATGACAGGGTTTCACAATGTGCTAGAGATTGTCCTGTGCTTCATAGGATGTTGGGCAGCATTCCTGGCCTCTATCTTCTAGATACTAATAGCTTTCACCCCTGTCCTAGCTGTGATGAACAAAAATGTTTCCAGATGTTGCCAAATGTCCACTCAAGAGCAAAATCACCTCCAGGTGAGAACCATTGGTCTATGCTAAAACAGTGACTCCCAAGCTTTTGTAGACATAAGACTCACTAAAAATCCCGGTTTAAAATATGGGTCTCTGTGCCCTAAATCCTAAAATTTAATTTAGTAAAGCTGAGATGAGTACAAATAATTTGTAGGAAAAAAAAGAGAGAAAGAGAAGAAAGAAGTGGATTGGGGAGTGAATATAGGAATCAGGACTCAGGACTCAGGGGCTTAGAGGTACCAAAGTGGGGTGACTGAAATAAGTGCTGCAAGGTTGCTTAATAAAATTTCTCTTCAACTCCCCAAACTTATTGCAGGTATTTCAATATAAATAGTTTTTTATTAATTAACCTCTATCCTTAGTAGAGTGGGTGATGTAGAAAGATGTGATATAAAGGCTATTTTTTGAATGAATGATTTAATAATGATTTCAAGGAGAAAGCATAAGTGCTTATTCACTTAGTTCAGTGTAGAATGAAGTTGTTTTAGTTCTAATGGCCAGGGGAGGTACGGCCTGTGACATTTATCAGGAACCTTGCAGTGAGCAGTGTGTTCTAATCCTGGACAACCAGAAGTGGGGTTGAGGATAAAATCTACAGTGTATCTCATTTGGACCATCCCTTCACCCAGGACCTCAAATCTCTTATTAAACACTTTAGTGAAACTGACTTTCCTAGGGAAAGATTAATAGGAGAGGGAATGGCCAGGTGCAATGGATCATATCTGTAATCCCAGCACTTTGGGAGGCCAAGGCAGGTGGATCACCTGAGGTCAGGAGATGGAGACCAGCCTGGCCAACATAGTGTAACTCTATCTCTACTAAAAATACAAAAATTAGCAAGGTGTGGTGGCATGTGCCTGTAGTCCCAGCTACAAGGGAGGTTGAGGCAGGAGATTTGCCTGAACCTGGGAGGTGGAGGTTGCAGCAAGCCGAGATCGCATTGCTGCATTCCAGCCTGGGCAATAATGTGAGATTCCATCTCAAAAAAAAAAAAAAAGAGGAAATGTTAGGACCATTTTCAAATTGCAAAGATTAATTTACTTCCTATTTTGTCCTCTTATTATATCACCTTTCTCCAGCCCTCTACTAAAATTCATAAAACTCAACCATGAAAACATTTCTTTATCACTCTTACAATGAAAAATGAAACAGAGAAAACAGCAAGATTCCAGATTAGCACTGGTATGTTGGGTGAGTTCTCTGGGAAGGGAGTTCTTGTTTCAGTTAGCAAACTCTATAAAACTGCTGAACACTGTGGAGTTTACAAAAGTGGAATTGCAAATGGTTCTTGACCTGATAGCACATAAAATGGCTTTGGGAGACAATACTCAGCTGAACGGTGGATTAATAACCAAATAAGGCAGTCCATATTTTAGGGCCAGAGTTAGGAGTTCACACCTAAATTTGGAAAGGCACACTCAAACGTAGAAACCAAAGTGTACTGGAGTAATCAGGTAAAATTTTGAGATTCGGGCTGATGAAGAGGAAGGTTAGAAGAAAGAGCATATTAATCAGAGGATGGCAATGCAGAGGGAGAGGGAATTTCCAAAAAGTGTGAAATAGAAAAATGAGATTAGTGTAGCACAAATCAGGGTATGTGTTGATAAATACTGGAATGGAGGAGTATCAGCTATTTGGTGAACTTAATCAAGAGTATTTTGAATGCTCAGTTACAGAGTAGGCAATGAAGCACCATGAAGTGGTATAGACGGATGAGTAACTAAGTGAGAATAGTATTTTAAGAACGTTCATTTGGAATGGTTGCAGATTGGGTAGGGAAAAGAAGAGATGGTTTGCAAATTGGATACAGGGAAAAGGAGAATGAAGACAGGAAACTCAGTTAGAAAACTATTACACTCATTCAGAAAGAAAGCGATTAGTTCCTCAACTTAGCTGGTGACAGAAAGGGCTAGATGATTATAGTTTTGTCAAAGATGAATAAATAGAACTGGACAAATTTATTGGATATATGGGGTAAAGGGGTGAGGAATTGCCTCCAATTCTAATCATAAAATCCTAGGACAGATGTATTCTCCTGTAGTTTAAATCCTCTCTGTCTACCTTGTCCTCTTAAAATTTGCACAAAATATTCTGCCCACCATATTTGAGAATCTGAGTTGTTTGTTTGTTTGTTTGTTTGTTGCAGGGAATAGCACCTAACACCTAAATCTACCAACACTAACAATGTGACTTTTGGGAGGCAAAGTTCAAAATCTGCAAAATCAGAATATTTCAGAGATAATAGTCTATCTGTTTAACATTCTTCACCACATGCCTCCATTTATTCATAGTGCCATTAAAAATGTTCGGTGTTCATTCCTGAAACCAACCCTGGGCTTCTGGATCCAACAGCAGAGTCGATTATATGATTGCTTAAACATCAAAGCTTCTCCTCACTAATGTTCTTACCAGGGGATATAAACAGGCAGGTCTTTTCTCTCTGGTTTAGGCAAATGCCTATGTTGTTCAAACCAGCATACTGTACATTCCTGTGTGATTTTATGTGTTTGATCATTGGACAGATGGAATATCTGCTTTTCCCATTGCTATCAACTGAATGTGTGCAGTGCACACCCTGCTCAAAGCAGATCTGTTTTGTCGGGCAGAAGTCAGGGCTTACTGCCCTGGGACAGCCCATTTCTTGGAAATGCTCATAGGATCTTCAGTTTCCCCTCTGAGGTATACAGGGAAAATCTTACCCTGGGGAAATATAAGAGGATTTCCTGACACCAGTCAAAGAAACAGGTGTACACATATTTGATTTGATAAAAATAGAGTATACAAGGTGTGGCCATAGTCCAAGCATATTATTTCCCCCTACTCCACAGTTTCAGTGGTCCACTCAGAAAACTTCTGCTCTGAGTAATCACTGTCTCCATAATAAGTTTGAGTGCCTCACTCTGGAATTCCAGTTCCTTCACAGTCTGGCCCCAAATGGTCTTTCCAACCATATAATACACTACACCCATTTAAGATCTTGCCACGCTAAGCTACTTACCGTTGGGTAATCCTTAACCCAAGCTCTAACCTTGCTTACGTGCTTTCCTCCCTTTAAGCTTATCTTCCTTTACAATCCAAATGTCCAAATCCTTGGCATCCTAAAAATCCTGTTTATTCAGCAACCCACGAAGACTTTCCTCATCTCCCAGATAGAAGTCAGCTCTCACTGCCTTAGCCTCCCACTGCAAGTTACATGTATTTATCTGATGCCATTTCCAATTTCTACCTGAATCATAACTAATAATATTACCTGTGGACTGTGTGCATCTCAGGGAGTTTATGCCTGATCCATCTTTGAGTGCTTCCCCCTAGGGTCTTGTATCTGTGACATGAGGGAAAGAATACTTGGAGAAAATTTAGGTTCAAGTCTCCTTCTGTCTAGCTGTGTCACTGTGATCAGTTTATAAATTTCAATATATATTTTTAAAATTAGGTGTGATAACATAAAAGCCATTCCCTAAAGGATTAATTTAATATAGTTTATGACAATATTAATACATCATGGATGACACACTATAAAATAAATCTATTTCCTGACATTATTATTAGAGAGATTGTTTATTTTTCTATGTAACATCACACACTGACCCAATTTGTTTCCCAGTTAGGACACCCCTGAATTGGATCTGCTAATGAGAAGAAAACCAGTTAAAATGTGATCCTGATTATTAAAATTACTGAACCCTCCTCACCTGTCTCCTGATCACTGGCCCAGCCTCCTGACATTTTTGTATTATACTCAGCCTGTGTTATAGTAATTCACAAGGGCTGCCAGTAAGTTGAAATGGAGATAGTTTAATTACTAAAACAAAAAATGACCAATATTCATTCACTCAAAACTATTTATTGAGTGTTCCTAAGGGCCAGATACTCATCTAGGTTCTAGTGATAGAGCTGTGAATAAGACAGATTTCTGTTTTGCCCTTGAGATGTTTACAAACTAGTAGAGGAGAAAGTTAGCTTGGCATAAAAATCTATTTCAGTATAACATGGCATGTTAGTTTTTGGAGTGGTAGAAGGAGAAAGTGGTCAAAAAGGAGCTTACCAGAAAAAACGTATTCAATGGCTAATAACACCCATTCAGGATCAAGCAAAATGTATTTCTCACTTCATATGTGGGAAAATGCATTCAAATTGAGTTCACTGTGTCAAAAGATAACAAATGTTGATGAGGCTGCAGAGAAAAAGGAACCCTTGCACACTGTTGGTGGGAATGTAAATTAGTACAGCCTTTAGAGTAAACAGTATTGAGGTTTCTAAAAAAATTAAAAATAGAACTACCATATGATCCAGCAATTCCACTACTGGTTATATATCCAAAGAAAATAAAATCAGTATCTTAAAAAGATATCTGCACTATCATATTTATTGCAACATTATAAACAATAGCCAAGATAGTCAACCTGAGTGTCTATCAGTGAATGAATGGATAGAGGAAATGTGGTATATATATACAATGGAATACCATTCAGCCATAAAAAGAAGGAAATCCTGTCGTTTGTGGCAACATGAATGAACTGGAGGACATTATGTTAAGTGAAATAAGCCAGGTACAAATACTGCACGACCTCACTCACATGTGGAATCTAAAAAAGTTGGTATAGAAACAGAGTATTTTAAATGGTGGTTACCAGAGGCTGGGGCAGTTTGGGTATGGGGTTGTGGAGATGTTGGTCAATGGATACAAAGTTTCAGTTAGATAGGAGAATTAAGAGATCTATTGTACAGTATGGTGACAACAGTTAATGATGATCTATTGCATTCTTGAAAAATGCTAAGAAAGTGAATGTTAAATGTTCTCACCACAAAAATGATACTATTGTGAGGTAAATACATATTTTAATTAGCTAGATTTTACCATTCCACAATGTATATTATTACATTGAAATAAATAAGTACATAGAGCTCATTGTGGAAAATGTGAGTGATGTAATTTATGCTTATTCACCATACCCATGGTTGACTTCAGTCTTCAAATTCCCTATAGAGAAGCTTGCTTGAAACTCTAGAATCATGCTAAGTATGTCCCTCAGTGTCCTTAATGAAGGCCAAACCTGGAAAGTATTGAGAAGGAAAGCGAAATCTTTTAGGGTTCCATTAGCTAAGGATTAAAGGAGAGAGCAGAAACCATAACAGGAGAGTTAACTTTGGTGATATAAAGGCTGGGTAAACATGGTATAGTAGTAGAGCGGGAAGGCTCACAGGGCATGTTGAATATCTGCTGCCCCAGAAAGGACCAGGAAACATTAAAAATGCTGCTATTCTCTAGAGATGAGGAAAGCCTGTTTATAAAGTAAATATAGTAATAAAAATAACATGTAATATATAAACACACAGATTGGTAATAAGCCATCCTATTATTTCTTACTGACAATGAATGCAATTGGTGATTATGACTTTACTCACCATTAAGTTGCTTGAAGTATGGTTTCCAGACCTGATTTTCTATAATCTGAAATTGTAAAAAATTTAAAAGTCATAAATTAAAATTTTAAAAACTCTGCTAGTATTTTTATTTCATTGAAGTTCCTTCCTGTTGAAATAACACACACAAGACTAGACTATCCATCTTATCTCTATATTCTTGGTCACATATTTGACATTTTATTGAGGCAGATCCTCTTTGGTTCTAAATTTACTTAGGTCTGTGACACACACCATCTTTGAAGACAGTTGGTTATTGAAATTCATTAATTTAGAAGTTTAAGGATTATATATGGTGATTGGGTTTGCTCAGACAGTTTCAAGGTGACATATAAGAGAACTGCTATGCTTCATTCATGTTGCCACAAACGACAGGATTTCCTTCTTTTTATGGCTGAATGGTATTCCATTGTATATATATACCACATTTCCTCTATCCATTCATTCACTGATAGACACTCAGGTTGACTATCTTGGCTATTGTTTATAATGTTGCAATAAACATGATAGTGCAGATATCTTTTTAAGATACTGATTTTATATAGTGTCGTCACACAACTGTAGTGTTGAATCACAACTACAGTTCACTCATATAAACACAAAACTTGTTCAATTAATGGTAAAAACAGAAACCTCAAGGGAAAAAAAAGTAGGTAACTCATGAACAGAAAAATTTGAAAAGAAAAAATATCAGTTTCAAAAATAATATCTACATCTTACATGGCCTATCTTCATAACATCCTCATGAAACCTCTTCCCAGTCCCTACATGTGCAATTTGATAAATACATAGCTCGAGAAGTTTCTCAGGGATCTTGCCTCAGTTGTCACCTACCTCTTTCCCTTATCAATATTGCTGCCGGAAAACTCGCCTGAGGTGACACAGAATAAAACCAGAGAGTGACACTGGACTCATTATTAGAACCTACTAACTTCTCAGTAATACTCCCAATTTCTAAGCCAAAATGCTACTGGGGGTATGTAGCTGAGATACCTTATTATATCCAGGATAGTTCCATTAGAAGTCCACGTCAAGCCAAATTCCCAACTGCTCTTCCCAACTAGCAATGTGAAAAATCCCATGCTTCTGTGGTTTAACTACCAGTTGTTTTGAGGAATGACTTTGATGCAACAGGCTGTTGAGCCAAAATATACAGGATCATAAAAGGGGAATGCCTCCACTGAAAGTCATCCATACAACTGGCATTTAAGACTAGCAGAGGGGAAATGAGGGCATCTATGGTTATTCCATCAACATCAAGGCCGGCAGTGGGGGCCAATCAGGAAAGCCAAAACTCTTTAAGTTTTTTTGAAGATGATAATCTTAAAGCAGAACATGTACTCCTGGGAATCTCCAGAGCTTATACTGTCTGACCCTGCCACTGGACCTCCTTCATGATGCCATAAATTAAATTTTAAACTAATTCTCTCTTTATACAGTATGTTGCTTGCCTTGGAGTACATGCCACAGTCTTAGGTTTGGAGGAAGGGATCAGAAAATGAAAGATTAAGCCTGGTGTCTTTTTTATGACATCTCTATACTGCCAACTAGATTATTCTTCCTGACGAAGTACAAACTTGGCCTCCACTTCCCTGCACAGTCATGCCCCTTTGGTGTTTCCTGGGAAATCTGGCCGCTGTCATGCTGCAGCCAGAAAGCCATGCAGTTCCTCACACAGCCTCACACTTTATAATCACTCCCAGGAGATATTTTGACACAGGAATCTGTGCTATAACACCTTTAAATCTGGATGGACAATTGGTTGTAACAAGTTAGAATTTCACTTTTTTTTTTTCTGATGGCTCAAAAAGAACAGGAGCTGGATGATGGAGACAGGGAGAAAGAATTAGATAAAATGGCTTAGTGAAATCCTTCAGACACAGTAGATACTCTCAGAACTTAAATTCAATACAACTTTATAAATCAGAAGGTTGAGAAGTGTTCAATGAAAATAAAACCATGTACCTACTAGTACCTCAGTTCAATTAAAAAATGCTTACTTTTATTAAAATAGTATGTTCCTGTTTTTTTTTTTTTTTTTGTATTCAGAGTGGTAAGTACTCAATTTCCTTAGATCTACATGTATTGGAATTACCAGGAAGAATGTATTGTATGAATTACTTGCTAAAAATTCAGAAGTTCTTAGAATTTATGTAGTTTATACCAGAAGAGATTTGAACCCAGAAAAATGGGTTTTCCCTAAAATTGAGAAAGAAAGGCCAACAGGTAGATAAGTGTGACAGTCTACTGATTTGAGTTGGTATAAGAGTAAGTGTATGGGCCGAACAGTGCTAGGACCCAAGCAGAAGTCAGGGGAGATGTATCTTGTGAAGAAAGTGAGAACTGGAGTGGGAGAGAAAAGAGAGGTCACCGGTAGCAAACCTGATAATCAGCTTCATGATGTGAAACACTAAATCTTGATAAGCTAAACAATATTAATGTCATGTCAATATCTCTTAACCCAGTACTTAGGTGGTGAAATGGGAAAGGTTGTATATGGAGCAGAGTTATGCATGAGTCTATAATCACATCCTCAACTGCAGATTGCTCTTGCATAAGCTTGTGAAAAGTTACCGGGCAATATTTAAGATACACACAGGTTTAAAGAATAACATTGCCAGCTTGAAAAATAAAATATTATTATAATAGAATACCCTAGTTACCCCTTTCAGATTGAGTCACCCTTCCTTTCCCTTAGATGTAACTAATATCCTGAACTGCATATCTTATTTCCATGCAATTCTTTATTCATCACTATATGGGCATTAAAACAATATGTAGCATCACTTTGTGTTTAGCCTTCTCTTCATTGAATATCATGCTTTCAATCATGTACCTAAAAGTTAGATGTGTTAAAGTCACTTTTTCCTTCCACTTGCTTAAACTGTGCTTTAAAGGCACCATTTTTTCCTTTCCTTCTCCACTAGCATTAGAAAATTGAAGGCTCCATTTTCATTACAGGACTAAATGTCTCACCTTCAGTTTCATGTAGTTCTTTAAAAGTTACAGGATGCCAAGGGTTATGTTAATTTAAGGTGTCCTATTACAGATAAGTAAAATGAAGTTCAGAATTGAAGTCCCAGCTCTGTTTATCACCACATTTGACAAGTCATTTTGCCCAACTCCAAATACAGCATGGGCAAGTGAATAGCCATTTATAGTCAGGGAGCAGGGTGGATGGGGGTTGGTGGGTGGAAAATTCCTAAAGGAGGCATCAGAAATAAGGAGGATTCTGGCGAAACTGATCTAAGAGGATTCTTGCTAAGGACAGGCCAGTAAGAAAACTTGAGGGCAGACGTGCGATGAGGAACCCAATCAGATATCAAGGGTCATCATATCTCTAAGATGCGGGTGAGGTTCTTGCTAAACTTGCTAAACTATAAATTAGCAGGATTCTTGCTAAAACTGGGTATTACAAGGAAATGCACAGATGGGCCTGCAGGAAGGTTCAGGAGCCTGACTAATATTTGGTCAAGCAAAGGCTCTATGTGAAAGGTGAACTACATATAAATTATCTCCAATGCCCTTTCTAACTCCAATATTTATCTTTTTACTCTAATCTTTCCCTCTGCATGGATGAACATCTCACCACTCTCATTATTAGATTTTCTTTTTTAAAAATTACTTCGCTGACACTTTCTTGAATCATTTACTAGTCAGTAGAGATGAGAATATTTCTATACATGCTTCCCGAAGTATTAATATAAATGAAAAGCATTTTCAAAAAGCATTTGCTGGCCAATTCAGTTTGAGGAATGTATCTTAGCCTGCTTAGTGTTCTGTGGGATCTGCTGAGTAGTCACTAGTATTGCTAATAATAATCTGAGCATGGCATAGAACAACCTTTGCTGTACAGTTGAAGTCAGCAAGACAGGTTTAACTTGAACCTCATGTAAGGCAGTTACTAATCCATGTATCTAAAAGCTGCTAAGATTCCACCTGTAAGAAATCTCCCCAGAAAAGGACTCAAGGATACCCTCCTACCAAGACTCAAGCCCACAAATGCAGTGAGAAAATGACTTCTATTCTCATGGTTTTTGCACAGTTGGCTGCTACTCCTGAAAAAAAAAATCACGTTACAAGAAAACAGTCCATGTTTAATCCCTGACTTTTTTTTTTTTTTTTTTTTTTTTTTTTTGAGACGGAGTTTCACTCTTGTTACCCAGGCTGGAGTTCAATGGCGCAATCTCGGCTCATCGCAACCTCCGCCTCCTGGGTTCAGGCAATTCTCCTGCCTCAGCCTCCTGAGTAGCTGGGATTACAGGCATGCGCCACCATGCCCAGCTAATTTTTTGTATTTTTAGTAGAGACGGGGTTTCACCATGTTGACCAGGATGGTCTCGATCTCTTGACCTCGTGATCCACCTGCCTCGGTCTCCTAAAGTGCTGGGATTACAGGCATGAGCCACAGCGCCCAGTCCCCTGACTATTTTTTATTTAAAAGAGTGAAGAAAATCAATTGAACAATCTTTAAATTCCAAGAAAATGAAATAGACTTTTCTCCAGTATATAAAAAAAGATAAATGAGTATTTCCTTTCAATGAATGTAAAAAGATTTTTATAACTCTTTGCTTAGGAAAAGCAGATACTTGGTTGATGTAAAGGTTAAATATGTGTTCTGGTTTTCAATCATTAAATGCTATTTGCTGTATACAGCATATATTTATGGTCCTTGAAATTGGCAGAGTTACTGAATTTAAAGACAGCAACATTTTACTTCTCTGAATAGACTCTAAGACTGACTGACCTTCTGATATTTCATGCTAATGCATATTGAATAACTGTGACAGGCAACAAAAGGGGCATTACTCGTGGGTCATCATCCATCCATTCATTCAAATAACACTTCTTGAGTGCTAACTACTAATTTCAGCTCAACAAACAATTATTGAATGCTGCCTAAGTTCCTGCCGGGCACTGCTGAGGAGCTTGAAATAGCCATATGCAAAATGTATACATATATAGGTAGGAGTCATGTTAATAATATACTATATTATAATATATAATTAGTATAATATAATACTATATTATAGTATATAGCTAGGAGTTACATGTGATAGAAAAGCCTCAAGTTTCTCTTTTAAAATAAGAAAGGAAGAGGAATTGTATGGGCATTTTCATACAATTCTAAAGAAGTAGACATTATACTTAGAGTTAACCAATGTATTTTTGAGCCCATTCGTATTTCCTCAATCTAGAAGTAAACAACACAAAATCTAGAAGAAACTTGTTCTGTCCTAGTATCCAAGGGAACCAGAATTGAGTGGCATATTTTCCTTTATCACTCAAATCTGAACATCTTCCTTGAATTAACGTCATTTATCAAAGGATTGTGCCTCCTGTCTTGTCACCATTTTATCTCTAGCAGATAATTAACAACATGAAAATTCTTTGAAAAGATATTTTTCCCTCAGTGTTAAAAGAGTAGTATTAGAAAGTACTGGCCTGCTCTGCCTTGTAAGTTGAAGTTATGAAGATACTTAGCAATATATGTAAAAAAAGGGCACACTGCTGAGCCAGTCTTTGAATCTGAGCAAACCACTTCTCAACAAGTGCACTATTTTTTCAAATTCATGAGACTTTTCATATATGGCTTCCAAAGTCTCATTAGAATGTCTCCTTCTGGCAACCAAAATGCTTAACAATAAACAATTCATCAACCTCAAGAGCCTAAAAAAAGTTTGAAAGGTGTTCTGGTTTAACAAAAGTGCAATGATTTAGTTTATACAACCTATGAGGAAATTAAAGGTAGGTGAAAAGTTCATATTTGTGCTTTAGAAGAATTCGATGAATAATGCAATGGCATTTTCATTACATTATTCAAAATGTTTGTTGGAAAACATTATCTTTTCTTTTTTACCCAACTACTGAATATGGTTTTGTAAATGTATTTGTGCTGTCAAATTTAATCAGATAAACTTCTTTTTAACTCATTTCTTATATTCCTAAAACTTGATCTTCCATAGTAAAAAATAGATTATATAAAGATCTATGGTCTTCATAATATGCCCATTCAAATAATGCTATTATTCTCTGGAATATATTATTGGTAAAGATTATATGATACTGTTTCCTAGGCCTCTTGAAGAAGAGAATTTTTCTGCAATCATTTACAACAGCTATGAAAATAAGCACGAGCCTGGATTTTCCTGCCTCCCTGCCTCCCTCCCTACACTCCCTCCCTTCTTTCCTGGCTGCCTTTTTACTTTCCTGCCTTTCTGCCTTCTTTTTATTTCCTTTCTCAATTTTTTCTCTTATTTTTCTTCAAACATTTATTATATACCTACAATTTGCAAGATACCACACTAGATGCTGGGAGTGAAAAGATAAATAAATCATGATCCCATAACATCTGTTATGACAGATATTACAATAGACAAGTCCAAAATAACCAGTGACATAATAGAAACATAAATAAAGTAAACACTATTGAAGCACAAAGAATGGTAAAACAGATGTTCCTGAGGCCTGGAATTTAATTGTAACTTTCTGATTTTATTTGTCTGATTTCCATGAGGTTTCATTAGCCCCACACTTACTGGGAAATCTCGTCAAGATTATTGGTCCCTAGGGTGAGATTAGAAATCAATAGCGGCAATGTTTCTAAAATTTCATTTTATAGATTTTTAGCAAACAAATCTCTCCATTCTCTTCCTCACATTACCGCCCACGTTCCCACACATTCAATCTCAACCCAGAGGCCACTGTCTTTCTCCTTTTCTTCTTTTATTCTTTCTAAGCCGCACAGCAGGCATGCGGAGGAGGAAGACAGAAAACAGAAAACTTTTCTGTGTGGGCATCAAGCTGTCAGCCTGTTTCTGCCATAGCACTCTGATCCACTCCTCCCCTACTGATCCCCACCACAGCACTCCTTCTCCACCAAATGCCAAAAGCAGAAAGAAAACCTGCAATACAAGATGGTCTCTCCAATTAAAAGCAAAACTCCTTAATGCCCAGATAATTTACTAAGAACACAAAGGAGAATACTGCGTGGTAACTGCCTGGAAGGACCTAACAAACTAGTCCTAGTGACAGATATAGACACATGAAGATGATAACTAATGTGCACTGAGGATGTTGTCTAGATCAGGCCTATTCCATGCACTTACAGATAACCTGTTTAATCCTTACCTCAACCTACAAGGTGAATACACTATTACTCCCTCCATTTCACAATTAAAAAAACACTGAGGCACAGAACCATTATAGGTGCTAGAGCCAGAAAACCATCTCAAGTAGCAGTCTGCATCCAGATTCCACGTTCCTGAGCCTCAGGCAGACTGCAGACCATTTTAATGTAATGTGGTAAACAATATTATTGACATGTGCTCAGGGTCAAAAAACTAGAAAACACCTTATAAGTGATACTTCAGAAATTAATCTTTCCCTCCAGTCCAGAGAACGGGCTTGGAGAAGTCCCATCATGCCTGCCTTCCTTATACTAAGTGACTACATGTCTCTTTTAAGTTAAGAACTATTCTTTTGTCTTAGCAATTTAGTGACAGCTATGCCCTTGCACACCAATCAGTATGATGTCCTTTTATATGTCAGTAGACTGAAAATATTTGAAGTTTTATTGCCACTGGTGAAGCCATTTGTCCACAGAGCCTTAAGTCTTAGATAACTATTGCACCTCCTAAATTTGTCACCTCTATCCAATATTCACTCTACCATAGCAGCCTCCTATAGCACTGGCAGCGTGTGTCATAACCCCCTTAGCGTCTGTTTGTATTTTCAACTTTTTAGAATTTTTTTCAGAAGGAAAAGGTTTGTAATAATTGTTATAAGTATCAGCAAGATGCCAGAGAATGGTTTAAGGAAGGTACTTCCCCTTTTGTAGATATACAAAAAAAGGAGGATAAGAATCATTACTACGCAGGTATAATATGGTTCCAAAAATGAAGCCAAAATCTGGTAATTTTCGAGAAAAAAAGATAACGTGAAATAGTTGTAAATGCCAGTTTTTGTAGCTCTCCAGCTCTCTGCAGTGACTGGATTTGGGCCATATGGAAACGCTTTCTACTGTTAAATCAACATAGAAACGAAGGAGAGAAGAACTTTATAAAGCTATTCCCAGCCTGGCAAATTAGGAGTTAAACTTTGGAACTGACACTTCAGCATTTGGTAATCCCCTCACCCCACACTTGGCTGTAAAATCTGTGAAGTAGCCTCCTTCCGGAAGTCAGGTTTTCCAGTAATGTCCTAATTGGTTAAGTATGTATTATGGTGTATTTAATAACTGAGTCTCTTGATTTTCAGAACAAATGGCACCCCCATGCTTGCTATTAACCTTTTGAATTGCAAATATATGCCAGGTTGCCATAAGCCACACGGGGTGGTGTTCAAATGATTCCCCCCATGTTTGAGATGCTATTCACTCTAACAAAATGACAAGACAGAATTGTATCAGAAAAAGAACTCCCACATGTACACTCTAAACTATGCAAACATTTTGAAATTCAGTGGTAATTTAGGAAGTTCGCCTCCAGTAGACTTCTCTTTCCTTATATAGGCAAAGCCACCTATTCCAAAGCAAAACTGATGCCTGCAACAATCATTCTTGTAACTAATCACAAGTCAACTGCTGGTAAAATGAGGTAAATTAGTTACCGGTGTCAGAGGAAGCTTTAGAATTCACAAAGAATTTAGAAATAGCTCACATGTATAATCATGTGGAAAGGGTGCATATTATAAAAATTGCCAACACAGAAAAACTTACCCGGCCATGCTATGTATTCATACATGAAATCTAGTATGGCTACTAGAACATTCATGATAAAGTCAGAGTTCTATCCCAACTTCAGAAAAATCATCAAAAGTTTCCGAGAAGACAAAAATACTCTTGAGGGTCAGAAGCAAACCCAAATGACTTATTCACCTACTAAAATTAATTAACTTTGGATATTATGAAATAAAATAAATGCATTAAGAACAATAGAAATGCTTTTAACCATTGCGAATGGGTCTAGTAGTCAATTAACTCATCAGAAAAGTTAGTTCAACTGGGGAACAATGAAAAAACGAAAAGTATCATAAACATTTTATTTTATGTTAACATAAATAAATATGCATGCAAGTTCCAATCTTTTGATGTAGGATGAAAGCCATTTCCTTGAGAATGTATCACTTATGGAAATTTCACCTGGTCTTTCTTGCCTAAATCACACTCATAACATTGACTAAGATTTCCAGTTTCAGTTTCTTTTAAAGGACGAAGGAATTTAAATACTTTGGTGAAGCAAAAAACATGTAAAATCCCTTTAGATTTTCATGGTTTTACAATATCTCCTAAATATCTTGCCTACATCTAATTTGACATCATTTTTTCAGCTGTTCCTCTTTATTGAGTCATTCTAAAGCATATAATTTTCACACAAACATTTCTCTATTTCCCATTCATAATTCATTGATTTGCATGAATAATTAATTAAAATATATTATTAAAATAACAAATACAACTGACATAAAATGTTTAGGAACACACAAAACTATAACTCAGCAAGTGGAACTGTAGTACATACATTTCTGGGAGAGTAGACTACACATCACGAGTCCTCAGGAGGTGACAGAACTCAGACATATTTTACTAAGGAAATGCAGAATGTTAATTATTTCATTAAATTCATTAAATAAAAATGATTCAAACTGATAGAACAGAGACAGCCAAGGGTCCCCCACAAAACCCTGCCTTCAAGCCTAAAACAGGCTGAAGGCTGAAAAACCTAACTGCTGGTCCTAAGGAAGCCTGCCTTTTCTTGACTGATTCTCTCTGAATAATGCCCACCTGTGTCCTGGGAGGACAGGGTGGAGCCTTGGGAAGTTCACCTGGTTTGCATGGGGGTGGAGCCTGGCCTCTTCAGATCCTGTGTGGTGGCCTGGGATTCAATCTGTAAGGTGGGGGCCTGCGAGGAGGACTCTGTCTCACTTTGCTGAGAGTTTCTCTTTCCTTTCTTCCTTTTCACCCAATAAACCCTGCCCTACTCACCTTACAATGTGTCCACATGCCTAAATTTTCATAAATCATGTGACAAGAACCCATTTTTTCTACAACAAAATGAAACTTAACATTTAATAGGTAAAATAATTCTGAGCATGAATGTGTTATAAGAATGTACTAACAAAAAAGAAAAATAAGAAGAAAGAGGAAAAAAGGAAAACAAAACAAAACAAAAAATAAATAAAAGAAAAAAGAAAAAAAATGTACCAACATATCACAATACATTTTAAGGGAATTTGTGTAAACCTTTCAGTTAGATTTTATTACATAATATACATAGTTCATATTTTAATGGAAGTTTCACAAACTGTCATAAGGATTCTCTCTGTCCTGTAAGTTCCACTGCTTCTCAGCTATTTTGGTTGAGGATAATTTTGTTTGTGAATAAAGAAAAAACATTCAACTAACAGAGGCAAAATCGGAAAGGTGTGTATTGTTTAATTGATAGGACTGAGAGCAGGAGGCATTTCCAGAGTTGGTTCAGCCATTTCATAATGTGAAGGCCCAGAACTGGCAGTGCTGAGATTCTGTCATGGTTTTCAAATGCTGCTGCAACACCAGGTATTTGAGTTCCAGTTTTTTTCATTTATTGTCAGTAGGTATATGCTGTGTCCTTTTACTTTTACCATTTTAATCTGCTTTCTATTTCTACAAGTTTTTAACTTCCCCCACTTATTTCTGTAGAAAGATTATTTTCTCTACTTTATTGTTTACAGACAGGAAATACTAAATATTATACTTTTATTCTCCCAGTGTTTACTTTTAAAGTAAACAGAATTAATATTCACATTCAGATTTAACATTTTCTAACATCGTGTGTAACTACATAAGTTCCTCCAGAACTTATTAATAACTTAAAAAGCTTTCACATTTCTCTTTTGTTCATTTGTTTCACAATCAATACTTGAGATGAATAAATAATAATTTCATGTTTACTTCTTTACTCGCTATTGATTCTCACATTCTGTTACTTTCTCATAGAATCATTAAGCTTTTTCCTGAAGTAAGCTTTCTAGTCTTTTAACAGTTAACATTTATTTTATGCCTGAAATGTACCATTTCTATTTCAGTTTTAACAGTTAACATTTATTTTATGCCTAAAATGTACCGTTTCTATTTCCCCAAAACCTAAATACACAGAGCCTAACATAATGCCTGCCACATAGAGAGTGGTCATTCTATATTTGCCAAATATGAGAATGAATAAATGAATGAATGCTAGGCTCTGTCCTAAATGTGTTACATGCATATGTCGTTTCAAAAGCCCTGCAAGGAAAGCACTCCATTTATGAAGAAGGAAACTGAGCTTCAGAGAGCTTAATAAAACTGGCCCAAGGTCACATCACTATTAAGTTTTAAGATTTGGGTTCAGTCCTGTGCCTATTCAATATCAAATTGCAGATTCTGTTATTTTCTTGGGTCTTGAACCAAGGAAACAAAGGGTCTCAATGGAAGAAGGAAAATTGAGAAGATTCATGAAGTTAATATACATGTGGGTAAATATATACTACAAGAGATCTTTGTGTGTCTCTTTCTTTAATTCCATCATTCCCTTGTTTTCTTTTCTTTACTTTTTTCTCTCTACTTAGGCTACCATTACCTTAGTAAGGACAGGGCTAGACTTCAACTAGTAGAATTAATGTATTCATAGTGGAAAAGATTGAATGTAAAAAAGAGAACAGGAATCAAAAGGAAAACAAGAAACAGAGAGGCAGAGAATATAAATAGATGGGATTTGTAAACATTATGTCAGAAGAAGAATCTTGGATTCAATCATTGCTTTGCAGAAGATTTTCTAACAAATAGAAAAGATAGTATAGAAAAGATAGTATCTTTAGAAGATTTTTAAAAAGTGTTTTACATTTAGTATTTTGTTTTCACAATTTCTCTTAAGATTGAAAAATGATGATTAGATGGATACACAAAAATAACTTTAGTTGATCTTATTTTCAGATTTTAAGTTTGTTAGAGATACAGTCCTTAGCTGACAATCCTGCTATGATTCATTGTGCAAAGATTTAAACTTTAAAAATTCTAGAAATACTTAATTTTATACTAAAGTTTCAAACACTTGGGAAAATAATTTTATTTTTTAATGGAGAGTCATATTCCAAGTGACTGCACTGCTTAAATTGCAGTGGGAATAAAAATAGAGCAAAAAAATGGCCAGAAATGCAAATAAAATACAATTTTTTGAGATAATATTGTGGTCAAGTCATAAAAGCAATTTTAAAAAATTAAAGGCTTAAAATTTTTTGTCTGAACACTTAACATAACCTGTCTCAGTTATTTCTGAAAGAGACAATTTAGTGACTCTGAGATAAAATGTGATTGTTTTCCAAAAACTGACTGATTTTTCTCAACATACGAATTAAAACAAATGATCTCTGCTTTCAACTTGAAGACTAAAAAAACTCTTGTAAAACAGAAGAAAGTAATTCTTAAGTGTAAAAAATGAATTTGAGTTAATTGAAAAGAAAAAGCAATAAAATTAGGTAATAATTATCCCAGTGTATGCTCAGGGCTATATGAGATCTATGCAGTCATTGGTTCTTTTCTGCATCTGATGCTAAGTCTGAGAGATTGTATCTCTGTCCCGACACTTGACCTATTTTCTTGCTTGGGTAAGATTTCAGTTAACTTCTCCTATCCATATTTTTCAAAAACAGATCAGTTCTGATACAGATAGTATCAATTATCTTCCACCTAAATGAGAGCTTTGACTTTTTTAACTAAAAGACTACTTGTTAAGTAAGAATGACGTAGGTACCTGTGATTTACTATGTACCTGTAAGGATCTCAGTTCTCAGGAATCTTTCTTAAACTAAATCCCCACTGGGGATTGCATCTGCCTGTGTTAACAGAAAGCTGACTACACTTAATGAAATAGAGTCTGAACCAGGATTTCTTAGAAACAGGTTCTGAGATGAAAAATTTTGTTTGAGAAATTAATTGGGAAGTCCTCTCAGCAGAAAGTGAGGAGGGCAGAATTGGACAGAGGAGAAGCAGACCCTCAATGTTTTTGCAATCAAGCCTCAGCCAGTTAGTTCCACAGTGAGTTCTGGAGCTGAAATGACCTTTCAGAGTTGTCCCCATTTGAGGCAAAGAGCTTTGAGTTTTGTGTCCCCACATCAGACAGTCATTGACAGGTCATCCCCTTTCAGGGGACTTAACCTTGGACACAGCAATTCCCTACAGCTGAAAGTTCTTCCCAGCGAGGGACATGTCTCTGAATAGGCAGTAGTCTATACTTCTCAGCCAATGAGGCTTGGTATGTCACCCCTGAAGAGGGAGTCTGGGCTGAATACCACAGCTGGCACTACAACAGCATCCTTTCCTTGCTCAGATCTACTTGTTCTTACAGCAAGTTTGCCTCACTTGGGAAGAGCTTCTCCAAAATTGCTCTCATTTCCTGGGGAAACATAAAAAGTTAGCAGATATAGGAGCTGCACCTCAAGACTGTAATTGACCTCCAGCCTTTACCTGATGTTTATCACCAGCCTCCTCCACTCACTTTCGATGCCCTCACCTGCAGCTGACACCTCTGCTGGTGGAGTGACCCACATGCTTATCCCTGAGGTGTCTCAACTCCAGGTTACTATGCCCTTTCTCAGGTCGTGGCTGCCGTTCTTGACTGTTCACTGTTAAAGTGGGCAGAGAAGCACCAAAAGACACCTCTGTGTTTCTGAGTATCAAACATATTCTTACCTACCCTCAGCCCCCATTCATGTTTAGTCAGGACTAGATGATGTAGCTAATGTAAGATGTAAGGACTCACTTTCTGATTTCTGATATTTGAGAAATACAGAAGAAAAAGTTATGTAAGAAATGAAATTAGTTGGCTGTCACAACACCATTATGTCATTAAAGAGATAATGAGAGGTTCAGGGAGAAACAATTCAAGGTAAAATGGAGAAGTCAGAGGGTATTCTGGAAGCATTTAAAGAAATTCATAATCTCTTGAAAATGAGGGGCAGATAGAGTAAAGACACTGAATCAGGACTTATTGCAAGAGTAGCAGAGATTCAGGAAGGCTGAATTCTCAACCCTACAAGGCCCACCAAGTCAAGGTGAGAACCATAATCAGGAAGGAGTAGGACAATGAGACTTGGGATGGGGATATCTGGATAGATGCCTTAAAAACCTTAACTTCCAATTTTTATGAACATGCTAGGCCTGCATGTTCAGAAACTACTAACTCTATCTTGTGTGAAGAAGTCCCTGGTTCCTTGAGATATGACTTTAGGTTGTCCATTTGTAACCTTTCAGACTTTTAGATGCAGGCATTTAGTACTATAAACTTTCCACTTAGCACTGCTTTTGCTTTATCCCAGAGGTTTTGCTAACTTGTGTCTGTATTATCAATAATTTCAAAGAATTTTTAAATTTTCATCTTGATTTCATTGTAAACTCAAACATCATTCAGGAGCAGGTTGTTTAATTTCCATGCATTTGTATAGTTTAGGGGATTCTTTTTGTAGTTGATTTCTAGTTTTATTCTACTGTGGGCTGAGATGATACTTCATAAGATTTCAATGTTTTAAAAAATATATTGAGACTTGTTTTGTGACTTACTACATGGTCTGTCTTGGAGGATGTTCCATGTGCTGATGAAAATAATCTGCAGTTCTTGGGTAGAATTTTCTGTAAATATCTGTTAGGTTCATTTCTTCTAGAGTCTAGTTTAAATCCAGTGTTTCTTTGTTGACATTCTTTGAGACATTATTCTGTCTCAATAATCTGTCTACTGCTGTTGGTAGAATATTGAAGTCCCATGCTATTACTGTTTTGCTGTCTATCTCACTTCTTAGGTCTAGTAGTATTTGCTTTAGGAATCTGGTAGCTCCAGTGATAGATGTATATATATTTAAGAATGTAATATTTTCTTGTTATATTGATTTGTTTATCATTATATAATGACTTTCTTTGTCTTTTTTTTTTTTCCTGTTGTTGCTTTAAAGCCTGTTTTATCTGATATGAAAACAGCTACATCTGCTTGTTTTTCCTTTCCTTTTGCATGGAATATCTTTTTCTACTCCTTTACTTTGAGCTTATATGAATCCTTATGTGTTAGGTGAGTCTCTTAAAGCCAGCAGATATTTGGTTTGTAATTTTTTTATCCATTCTGCCAATATGTATCTTTTAAGTAGAGCATTTATGCCATTTTCCTTCAATGGTAATATTGAGATGTGAGGTACTGTTCCATTAACATTCCATCATATTCATTGTTCCCTAGATACTTTGTTTCTTTTATTGTGTTATTGTTTCATAGGTCCTGTGAGTTTTAAGCTTTCAAGAGATTCTATTCTGGTGCATACCAAGCGTTGGTTTCAAGATATAGAACTCCTTTCGGCATTTCTCATAGGGCTGGTCTGGTAGTAACAAATTCTCTTGCATTTGTTTGTCTAAAAATGACATTGTTTCTCCTTCATTTATGAAAATTAGCTTTTCTATATACAAAATTCTTGGCTGAAAGTTATTTTCTATTTAAGGAGGATAAAGACATAACCCCAATCTCTTCTGGCTTACAAGGTTTCTGCTGAGAAGTCTGCTGTTAGTCTGATGGATTTTCCTTTATAAGTTACCTTATGCTTTTGTCTCACTGCCCTTAGAATTCTTTCCTGCATGCTGACTTTAGAAAGCCTGATAATTATATGCTTTGGTGACGACATTTTTGCAATGAATCTCCCAGGAATTCTTTGAACTTCTTGTATTTGGGCATCTAAATTTCTAACAAGGCCAGGGAAGTTTTCCTCAATTGTTTCCTCTAATAAATTTCCCAAGCTTTATGCTTTGTCTTCTGCCTCAAGAACACCAATTATTCTTAAGTTTAGCCATTTACATAATCCCATATTTCTTGGAGATTTTCTTCATTTATTTTTATCATTTTTTCTTTATTTTTGTCTGATCAAGTTAATTCAAAAGCCTTGTTTTTGAGCTCTGAAATTCTTTCTTCAACTATTCTATTGTTGAAACTTTCCACTGCATTTTGTAATTCCCCAAGTGTGTCTTTCATTTCCAGCAATCCTAATTGGTTTTTCCTTAAAATAATCTATCTGCTTAGAAAATATCTCATTCATATTCTGAATTGTTTTTTTAAATTTATTTATGGTTGTTGTCACCTTTCTCTGGAATCTCCTTGAGTAGCTTAATAAACAACAGTTTGAATTCTTTATCTGGTATTTCAAATATTTCATCTTGGTTTGGATCCATTGCTGGGGAGCTAATGTAATTTTTTGGAGGTGTTATAAAACTGTGTTTTCATATTACCAGAATTGTTTTTCTGTTTCCTTCTCATTTGGGTAGAAAATTTCTTCTAGTTATTCTTGAATTTATTTTTGATTTGACTTTTTTTAAAGTTTTTCCCCCTTAAGAATGTGACTTTAATTTCATAGTTTATTGTAGACTAATTTGGCCCTTGGTGCTTTCAGGAGTAAAGACTGTATGAATTCCTTGGTTACAGAGCATCTTTGTATGATAGCTTTCCTAGATGCTGGTTGTAGTAGCAATGTGCTCAGTGTGTGAGCAAGTTCACTGTTTCCTACAGAGTTGGAATGGCAGAGGTTTCTTGATGCTTATCTTATTCTCCCATGGTGTGCACTTTTTTATTTGTTATTTTTTCACCAGTATTCAATGTACTGAGTTGAATAGTTCAGGCTTCAAGCCAATAGGGGAGATATCTATAAGTAAAAACTGGGTGTGGCTAAAGCAGGGGGAAAATGCATTATCCAATGGTGGGCAGAGGTCCCAGCCTTGACGGAGGTGGCTGGAGGAGCTATCTGTGCAACACTCTGAGGTATTATCAGAGGGAATGACCAGAGCCACCTCAGCCCTTGTGCCGGGCCAGTAGGAAAACTATCCACCTCCCAGACACACTCCTAACCCAGTATTTTGGCTATTCGGATCAGACAGGTACATCTTTTCATTTGCAGGAATGTTGATATTCCAAGGAAAGAGGAATTGTGACTCCTCCACCTCTTATGAAAGACTCCACCTGGATGGGGTACCTCCTGTGGGAATGCAATCACCCTGAATTGTTCCAAAAAGGCTGTCTATGCCAAGCTCCTGTGGGAAAAGCCCCAGCTGTGTCTGCAGTGGTGGATGAGAGGGAAAAGGAGTCTCCTTCTCTAAGGCCCTTCAGGAGCATAGGGCTGCCTGATTATCGGGGTAGAGTGCAGATTTTCCCTGCTGAACCCAGCATTGCAACTGTGTCTCTGCTGAAATAAATTTTCCACCAGTGGAAAGATCTGGGACTCAAGGCCTGCCATCTGGATTCTTTTGGCCCATTGGGTATTACCTTGACATGATGCACTTTCCCTTCCTGTAGGAGTAGGAGTCCCTGAGAGCCAGACTACTGTGAGTTTTGTTGCTCCTCTGGGTCTTACCATTCAAAGGGACTGCTGCACCTCAGGCTGGTGCTAGGGAATGTCTTTGGGGGATCCAGAGACATGACCTATCCTCAAGTCTCCCATCTGTGGGTACCAGCACCACCTCTGATGGGGGTGCCAAGAAAGTGATGATGGCTCTGTGAGATTCCTTGGTTTTAGCCTTAGCATGTTGACTTTCTTAAATGCCATTTGTAGTAGTAATGAACTGGTCATGTGGACAGACTCAGGACGTCTTGGTTAGCCAGGTGGTTCAGGCAATGGTGATAGCTGAGGTCATGCACAAGTTTTCTCTTTCCTGGGTGCAGTGTTCCTCGGTGCAGTATTGGAGATGCTGTAATGGACTGTGTCAGTTGGTCTCCAGCCAGGAGGTGGCACCTGAATTTGTGCTTGCCTTATATTACCCAGGGGAGGTACTCTGGTTTCTAGGTGATGGATGAGGACATTAAACTCTCAAAAGTTTCTAGGACATTAAACTCTCAAAAGTTTCTGTTCTTTGTATTAAGCTACCAGGGTGAGTAGAGGGTCAAAGCAAGGTGGGGGTGGGTGGGTTGGGCAGGTCCATACTCTGAGTCTCTGTGTGCAGGCCAAGCAGCAGATCCTGTGGAAATGGGGTGAGGATGGTTCCCTGGCCACTGGGTAATGTTCCAGAGGGGAGCTCCCACACACTTGGCAAGGCAGATTTCACACTGACAGTTTTCCACTAGCATTAGTAAGCTAAGTTCCAGGCTGTCTATACTCAAAACTCAAAACTATCTCTATAAGGAAGGATTTTAAAACATCGAGGTCCCTGGCATTTTTTTTAGGTAACCAAGAATTGAAGAAAAAATAATACCAAGATGTTTCAAGAATGATTGGATATGGTGCCCATGAAGCTTTCAAGGAAGTTCATAGAACCCTTATAGTTCCCTGATCTCTGAAGTAAGAACTATCCTAGTGGTGACAGTTAAGTAGAAATGTTGGAAATTGGCTTCTTCCAATAAAACTAATAAGTTATTAAAATTGCCATATCCCAAAGGAAATAATGGATGATAACTCCACCTTTGAAGATTCAAAGAAAAGATGGTAATTCCCTGTCATATCCCATTTAATTTGTGAGCCTGACCTTTAAAAAAAACCAGAAAGATCTTGTCATATGAAAATGGACAAATAAAATCTTAAACACAGTTACTTCAATGTTGTTGTACTAAACATGGTACCTTGATAAGGGCAAATTAACACAGCTTCAGCATGGGGTATCCAGCCATTGATCTAGCAAATACATTATATTCCATCCCTATTAGAAAAGAGAATCAGAAATAGTTTGTGTTTCTGTGAAATGAACAAGAGGCATACACGTTTTGCTCTAAAGCTATGCTGACTCTGTTACCCTCATTTTTAATATAGTCCAAAGGGATCTAATTGTCTGGACACTCTTTACAACATTACATCGATCCATTTTATCAATGATATTATGGTAATTAGACCAGATAAAAAGACACATACACTCTGTGTATGGTAGGAAAAAAACCTACCATATCAGTAAACTCTTAGGGTTCAGTGGTTTGGGAGATACCCCCCAAAGCAGAAAACAAATTATTGTATCTCACAACTCCTACTAAAAAGAAAGTAGCACAATGTTGGTAAGCTTGTTTAATTTAGGGAGGCAGCTTATTCTACACTTGAGAATACTGCTCCAGCCCATTTACTGAGTCACTCTGAAGGCTACTAGCTTTCGTTGAGGCCAGGTAAGGAAAGAGCTCTGTAAGTATGGGCTGGAGTGTGAGCATCCTTGTTACGTGGGCTAAATGGCCAGCAGACCCTATGGTACCCAAGGTATCCACTATGAAAAGACATGCTATGTGGAAATCATGTCAGGCCCCAATAGGAGAATCACAACATGGACACATAGTTCTGGAGCAACGCCATGCCATCTGCAGCAGAGATCCAGACACCATTCAAAAAACTGCTTCTGGGCCATGGCAAAGATGGACCATCTTTCTCATTCGGCAATGAAACTTCAATTTTCCCAGGAATCAGGTTCTTCTGTCATCTGCTCACTGCACATGTGCACCACAGTTTATTGCCCACCTTTTCATGGCCTGTACCAAAACCTTTGTGCCCATGCTTCTGACATTTATATTTTCTGTCGCTACTTGTCCTCTGAGATCCAGATCTAATTGCCTATTGTATTTGACAGACGACCTCAAACCCAACATAGGCAAAACTAACTTTCTAATCTAATCCAAGTCATATATATATATATGATTATATATGCACAGATCACAAACACACACACATATATGATTATATGTACACATACATGCACCCTCTTTTGGTTAATGACAACTACCCAAGTGAAAAAAAAAAACCTAAGAATAATCTTGTGTTTTCTTATTTTTCCTTTATCCCTTTTCTTGCATGTAATAAACAACCAACTACTGCAGTTTTCACCTTTTAACGTCTTTTATATCGTTCCTTCTGTGTACACCTGTGCTGCCTTAATCCAGCCCCTTGTTCAGTGGCGGTAGTAAATAAAATGTTTTATAACTATCTCTCTGGAGAAAAAAAAAGTCTGATTTGTATTGTTGCCATTTTCTGTAATGTAAATACTTCCGCCATGGCCAGTTTCAAGCTACCAATGTGATAACACCGAACACGGAGTTAGGATGAAAACTGCAGTAGCACACTATTTTAGGTTAAACAACCTCTAAAACATAGAAATAAAAATACAGTAAGTTAATTAAAATGTGAGTTTTTAGTACTCATTACCTTTGTTTTAAATGTGTTAATTATAAATTCATATTATTTAATTTTTAACAATTACTATGTTTAAGACAATTTTGACTTGTAAACTTCTGGAAACTTAAAAAATTAGCATCTGTGAATTGCTTCAATTTAATCTTGCTTCAATTTAATCTCACCTGGAGGGATAGAATATTTTGCCCTTCTTCCTCACTCACTATGACTAGCCCTTGCCACCCAGGGTAGAGGGCAAGGATGACTCCCATGATAGGAAAAACGTCTTTATGGCCCAAGGTGCTCTTTCTGATGGAACTAGCCCATACCACAAAGCCTCAGATGTCTTCCTTTCACCAAGCAACCTTCTGTGCTTCACTTCCCTCAACATATACTTTTTTGTTTCTCATGACACCAAAAAGTTTTGAAAAAAACTTTTTACAATTTTTGAAGGATGTATTTACTATAGAATGTGAACGTACTCATTTGTTTGAACGTACTATTCAAACACAGTAGCTGATGACTCTGTTAAGTAAATGCCTCTAGAGCTAAAATGGAAAACTCAAAAGCCATTACAAATTATCCAAATCTTCTGCACTCAGAAGAAAGTAAGAGAAGAGAGGGGAAAAAAACCATGAGAGTAACTGGGGGAAGGGCAGGCAACAAGCATCCGACCCTGGACTCTGCATTTGATAGGCCCCTGCCCCATGGTGTGCAATCATGCACCACTCACTAAGCAAGGAGACTATATAGGTAAAGGAGGTGGCCACCAGTGTCCACACCTCCCTTTTCTAGACTGCACTTCATACTCAAATAGCCCTGGGCCCATTCCAGGGCCTATGCAGGCCTCTTCTCCAGGTTCTTTCTCTGAGGGTAGACTGCTTCGGGACTGGACCAGATGGGTAGCCAAGAGGATTGCTGGTGCCTGGTGGAGAGGGGTTAGAATGGAGCTTTGTGCTTGCAGGCTAGGTATCCAAATGCATGTTCACGTGGGTCTTCATGGTATGATACAGAGCCACAGTGGGAAGAGAAGGGGGCAGGCCACAGACCAGGCCTCTACTTGTAGTCTAGCCAGGGCCACTAAATGTTAGAGATAAAGCACAAAGTGGAGAGGCCCTGACCTTTCTCTTCCTAGTGCGAATCTTCTCAGCATCATCTCAGAAATCAATTTAACTTCTCTCCTAACCCCATAGATAAGCAAGATTTTCTATTTCTATGATCATTGAGGAGGGATCATACCACCACAAACAGTCCCACCACTCCCCAACCTACTTCCTGACAAAGCTACTCTTCTAGGAGCCCGTAACTAAGAATTTCTGTCTTTTAAAAATCAAGTTCAGTACCTAGGGGACTTTTGTTCTGTACATGCTTGTGATTAATTAGGTGTATATATGGGGCCCTCATAGGACCCAACAATGTCCTGTGTTCCAGTCTCCCCCACACTCCTATGGAAACCTGATTGCTTTGGAAATTCTCAATGCTGATATATTATGATTTAGTGTCAGTGACAATAGTAGTCAGTTCTGGGGCAAATATGTACCTTGTCAGTGTGTATTGTTCTATACTGACTCTGACAGGACCCCAGTGGGCATCAGCAAAAAAAGAAAAAGCTGATTCCAGAGTCAATGCCCTCTAATACTAAGCCTATCTGTCACTACTTCAGAAAGACCATGATAGCCCGTTGTTGCATCACCAGGCTTAGTGATCTGCCCTCCAAGGTCACCAACCCCTTGGTACAATAAAAGAATTAAAGGCATTTTGTTTTTCTCAGGCCAATCTTGTACTTAAGTCAGGGAGATGAGCCCAAGAAATTTCACATTTAATCTTGCCTTCAACTTAGAAAGCTTGCACAGACTCAGGAAGAGAAGTGATATTTTTTTAAAAATCTAGAGTGACATTAAACTCTAAGCCTTTACAATCTTTTTGAGTAGAGACTAACTTCCTATGTGAAGATTCTGTGTGTGTGTGCACGCTCGCGTGTGTGTGTGTGTAATAGAGTATGTGAACATACTTGAGAGCAATGACAAAGGGTAGCATGGAATTCCAGAAGAGAGAACCTTTGGCACAAACCAGAACACAACACATTTGTATTCTTTCCTAATAAAGAGTGAATGTTCAAAAATAAAAGCAATCTTTAGATGCTGGGTTCTTAGATGTCTTGTCCTACTGCTCCCATAATTGACCTTCATATATCTAATGAACTCTATGAAATACTGGGTAACTGTCCTCTAAAAAGACATCTCCATTGTCTAATCCTTAATGCTTGAGTTCCCAGACTGCCTTTCCACTGGCATCTTCCTCACAGTCAATTCCTTGAGGAATTCATTCAGCTTAATTTTAGTATCACACAAGGACAGTTGTGCTTCTCTAAGTAAGTTCTCGTAAAGCATCTGCTTAAATGAGGGAATTCTCCATAGGACCTCACGGTGGCTAATCTTCCCAGTTGTAATCATCTTTGAAGGGAAGCATCTGCCATCACTCCCGGGGTGAGTGCTCTGGTTTGTTTTTCTCTGCTCTCTCAAAACCTTCATCTAATCTCTCACTTATTAAGATTGCAGTGGTGAGGTATTTCATGACATCTTTTCCCCTGCCTCAGATAAACTCATTTAATTTAATCAATGAATAGCCAGTGTAGTCTCACTTCCTAGCTTATTTGTCCTGCTGACATTGCTTGAAATCATTTGTAAGCATTTTATGTTCTCCTTTACTGTTTCAAATAGAAATTCAAATTGAAGAGTCTTTACCCTTGCTATTCTGAAATTTAGGAAAAATAAACTTGCTACATCTATCTAATTTCATTATTCATGACAGCCAAGAGATAGGGTGTTGAAAGCAAAATTTGTGTTTAATCTTGTCACAAAATAGCTAGTATGGAAATAAACCATGTCTGTAAAATTCACATTTGACTGGGAGTTTATTGAATCAAATTTAAAAGGGGGTAAGATTTGCAATCACTTGTATTAATAGTTTGGTACTTATTAGAGATCAGTGGTTTAAAAGCCATTTAATATAAAGTATTTCATATATACTGAGGACATTTCTTCAAAGGCCTGAACGAAAAAAGAGATTGTGTTTTTTAAAGAGGTATGTATAAGATATACTATGTATCCTCAAAATCAAGTCATTTGGCTTGACCAGTTAAACATTTTTTAAGTAATGCTGCATTTAAAAATAAACTCAGGTGTATGGAGTTGAGTTCATCATAATCTTTTGTTCATAGCATACTGTTGCCATTGGTCTATGTATGGCTTCTCTGATCTATATATGTATTCTTTGTTATATATATATATATATATATAATAGGCCCATGTATCCCTACACCTATCATGTGACCTAGAAAATTAACAGAATTTGTACCTCCCAATGTGATTCTCCCCCCACTCTTTCCTTCTTCCACTCCCACTCCAGTTATTACCCTTAATCCTTTGCATATTATTCCATTCCTTTTCCAAAAATAAAGTTTATTTTATTAATATTGCTAAAAATATTGTTCATATTTTTGTTTTTAATTATATAAAAAGTATATAATATTGTATATAATGTTTTGGAACTTACTTTTTACTAAATATTGCATATTACATGAACATCCCTCTGCATTGTCAGTTGTAGTTATAGCTTTTAATTTCTATGTTTTATGACTATTTTAAACCATATTTTTATTTTTATAATATCTTTTCATAAAAAGTTTTCTGGATAAAATAAATGATAACATACATTAGTTGCACACATTTTTACAGCATTAGAAATATTAATATTACATTCAAATAAAGCTAGCTCAAGATGATATGCAATATTAAACTTCTACTCTGAACGGAAAGAACAAGACAAAGATCTAAGTAAGCAATTTTGCTTCAAAACTAGAAATTAATGAAACTGAGATTTTACCACCATTCAAAATTATGAGATTAAATGTTGTTTTCAAAATTGCAATTGAAAGATCATATTACCACTACAGTTTAACTTTTTACTGAGCAACTTTAACCAAAATATTGTAACCAAAACCTTTCAACATCATGGCTGAAGACAAATGTGAGATACAGGTGCCAACCAAGCCCAGCTCCCTCCTGTGTGGATTTTATGAGTGGTAGGAGCACCTGGCACAGGTCTTGCATGCAGATGTGAGAATTTCTCCATTGTGTAAACAGTGAGGGGCCAACTTTCCAAATGGCACCTGGATATTTATATAATGCTACCTGTCTGTACACATGCCTTTGATGGTACCATCACACAGTAATGCGGGGCTTGACCATGTGACATGCTTTGGCCAATGGGAATACAAACTTGACTCAAACAGATACTTTTAAATAAAAGTACTTGCACATTTCCTTTTCCCTGTCTCTGCTGTGGTAACATACCAGGGATACCTACTAGAGGGAAGTGAGAGACACATGGAGGAATCATCCCAGCCAAGTTTCTCCTAGAATAACAGTAAGCTCCAGTTAACCTAACAGGTAATGTCAGACCTATGAGAAAACCCAGCTGGGAATAGCCCAGCCCAGCCCAGATCACCAGAGCCCAGTAGCCTACCTATAATCTGGAGAGAAAAAAAAAATGGTTGATGTTTTAGGCCACTAAGTCTTTTTTAGGGGGAGGTGGTGTTTTTTAAAAAATTTCTAACTGGCATATCACTCAAAACTGTCTGCTTGGGTTCACTAACCTGACAGTTGCAAGGCAATAATCACTGTCTCCAAAACTCACCCTGCTTCTTGGACAAATGTTCTAGGATAGTTTTCCAGATGTTGGGTCTAATGTCTTCCGTACTTATTTTTCCTTCTTCTACCCACAATTTTCTGTCTGATTTTTCTGTCATAGCTTCTTACTCCTTTTATTCCTGTCTTTGAGTCCATTCTCCTCTTTGCTTTCTTAATAGATCTTGATGGCACATTATAATCAGACCCAAAGGATTAACTACCAAAAAACTAGTTTATCTTTCCTTAAAGGCAGAGAGAAGCTTAATTTTCAAATGTTCCTATAGCACTAGGTTATAGGTAGGCTGGTAGGCTCTGGTCATCTGGGCTGGGTTTGGCTGATTCTAGGTACATTTGCTCGTAGGTCTGACATTAACTATTATTTGACATTACCATCTCATTAGCTTCTGAGATGGTAATAAGAAGGTGGGGGTGGGGAATATTGGGGCTCTTTGAGTGTTCAGATCCTTCTAATGTACCAAAAAGATTTAGAAAACCAAAACTGATAAGTAATCAAATTAGAACAGATTAAATATTTCTGTCCTCTCTTCAAGTACTCTTTGCAGGTACGTGTGATCCAAATTTCTCCAAATCTTAACAGTTTCATTCCATGTTAATACTAATGACTCATATTTTAAAAGAACCCTATTCCCCATGACGTTTTGCCTGTTTATATCTGCTAATGTTCAGAGACTGTGTCACATGCGTAACAGCCATTCCTTCCGGTGCATTCACCACTTGGACTCTGACCCATTCTTCCGGCTCCTTTTCACACATTGAGGTCCACTGCCTATGCATTTATTGGGGGACGCCGTTAACTTGAAACTATTGTGGGAAACACACAAAAGACTTCCAACGGTTGTGCCAAGACTGCTGTCCCCTCATGCTCTCGATATTACTAACCTCACGGTGCCATATTTGAGCAGAGGTGAGGGAAATATTCTTCTCCCTACCACTGTCACATTCTAGATATCCATGTCCTGCTAAAGAAGCCCTCTTTGTTTTCTCAAGGTCAAAATCTTGCTTAAAGTCCCTCTTTCTGTAAGTCTCAGAAATGAGTCCATGACAGTGCCAGAAGCCAAATGTCCACAACATACATCTTCATATCTTCTGCATCCCCAATTTTATCCCATTCTTTTTTTTTTTTTTTTGGAAGTCAGCCTTTTCCCATTATCATCAATTTATACAGATACAGATACCTCCAGACCACCCACTATATTGGCTCATTAATTTTTCCTATGTTTGCAGGAATCTCAGTGGTAGGTATAACTTGGGCTTAAGGTGGGATGGGACCTCCCTCCCTGTATAATGCCTTAGGAAAGCTTTAATATGCTATAAACATAATATTAGTGCTATTCTTTTATCTTTATTCTCTCAGTGGAATGATCAGATCATCATAGAAATGGCTAGATCTGAGTAATTTCCAATATCTCATTAAACGTTTTAGTCATCATCCCTCTAGGCTTAAACTGTGAAGGGAGAAGAGAACTCAAATAACCTCCCACATCTCTGCTCCCCAGCAAACCTACCACACCTGCATAGTGTCTGGCACATGGAAGGCGTGTAATACCTATTTGATGAATGATGGAATATACAAACACTTCGCTACCCATCCAGAACTTCAGCTTTAAGGATTATGAAAGCAGCCAAAGTAGAAAAAAAAAAAAAAAAAAAAAAAAGACCAAGGAAAAAATGGTGAGAATGGCTAGTTCAAGTTGCATGCGGCCCAGAGAATTTGCCCACACTCAAATGCAGCAGAGTATATGATTGCTGCTAAAGCAGGACCAGAGCGCCATTGCTCTTTCCTCTTCTCCACCTCAAGCTCTGTATTCCGTTCTATGCAACCAGCAACTGCCTTGGGAGAAAGTGTCTAACAAGTAATTCTACCACAGCCAGATTTACTTGTGTTCTATTTCCTAACCGTAACTGCATTCTACTTTGTTTAATCTTTACTCTCAAAATTATCCATTTCACTATGTTATTTAGGAACATATTCCTTCTAATAGCCAATGGCAAAACCACCTTCAGAGAGAGAATTAGGAAACATTTTCTTTGCCTCAGCTCAAAATGATATACTGCAGAGTGAAATAGCACCTTTATACAATATAAATACTTAACTATTTTGTTAACATAGTAGCCGAAGTCTTACAAAAAGAAAACAATAGACACTGACTGAGTCTCAGAGGTGGAAACAAAGCTATCAGGCAGCTAGGCCAGGAAATGTTTTTCTGCTTCCTCTGGAATATCTCAAATCTGCCAAAGTCAGATTTACAGAGGAAAATCAATGTGACTTCTAGCCAAGAACTCTTGAAACCCAAATCATTTTGGATATTTTTATACCATATTAGGGAGTATATTCCAAATTTCTGAAGTCAAAGATCCTAGTTCAAAGCCACCTATCCCTGTTTTGGACCTGTAGAATTTTGTATTTATAGACTAGACACAGAAAAATCCTCATTTTTCCTGTGTAAGTTTAAAAGCTATGTCATTTCTTGTGAGATCCTTGGCCAACTTAAATGGTCTTTTAGACTTCACAGACATTAAAGGCCCAAAGAACATGTGGGCAAGTAAGTAACTCTGTGAGGTCAGTTCTAAAGAGTTTGAGAAGTTGATTTTGGGACATTCCAAGGAACTTGCTTTGCCAGTCAAGGAATTCCTTTGCTTTCTATCAAGCAGGTTATCTCTTCCTAAAATTATTGTCCATTGTGTAATACCCAAATCAAAACACTTGGCTCCTCAGACTTCTTAGCTTCCAGAACTGTGAGCCAATAAATTTCTATTCATTATAAATTACTCCATCTGTGGTATTCTGTTATAGCAGAACAAAACAGACTAAGACACTAACCTAAACCTCTTCATCTGCCTAAAGTTTAGAAAAAATAAAATTTTAAAATTAAATTAAGATTAAAAGGATCACATCAGAATTCAAAATAAAAGTATTATATAAAAAACACACACACACACACACACACACACACACAGAGAAACATTATCCCTACAGACAATGAAAGCACAGCAGGAAGACTTGTCAATCAGACATATGTAAACTTGCACCACTGTATTTGGAAACAATTTCTTAATTTCTTATAGAAACTAGGAAAACTATAGACGTTATGATAAATTAAATAAGTCTGAATCAGGAAAATGCAGAAATAAGGCAATTGAGGAGACAAAAGATTTAAGAGACCTGATAAAAACCAGGAAAGAATTAGAAATAAGAGAAAAAATTATTTCAGAAACAAAAGCTAAGTTAGGCAGAATATACAAGTGAATAAACACAATACCTTAAGAGATAAAGTATATAAACACAATAGTAAATACCTATTCTATAAGCATGAAAAAATATTCAAGTAAAATGGGCAGATATAAAAGATAGGTAAATAAAATCCAGCATACACACACACACACACTAGGAATTAAGGGGGAAAAAATAAAAATTGAATACAACAAATACTAAAACCCATAAATCAAGAAGATTTTTCTGAAATAACAATGAAAAATATTTAGATCTACGTTGGAAATGATATACTTCACATCTGGGAATACCAATTTAAGACTATTAACATCAAAAGATATTCTGCTAAAAGACTTTTAAGAAAAGGAGAAATGTTCTTGGCTTCCAATAAGACAAGACATCCATAAAGGTAAGAAAGTGATTATCATCATTATATTACATAAATTTTTAATTCATTTATTTTTGAGACAGGCTCTCGCTCTGTTGCCCAGGTTGGAGTGCAGTGGTGCAATCACAGCTTACTGCAGCTTCGGCCTCTTGGGCTCAAGCAGTCCTTCCACTTCCATCTCAGCCTGCCAAATGGCTACCACTAGAAGTATGAGCCAACACAGCCAGCTAATTTTTTTTGTTTGTTTTGTAGAGATGAGGTCTTGTCATGTTGCCCAGTCTCCAACTCCTGGGCTCAAGCAGTCCTCCCAGCTTGGCCTTCCAAGGTTCTGGGATTATTGGTGTGCGCCACCAGGCCCAACCCATCATTATAATGTTAACAGAAATTCTTTATGTTGGCAGACCATAGATTAGTAGGTTGAGATGTTTAAGGGAAGTAAATGTGAGTAAAGGACTTTATAACAATTGAAACTGATATTCAATATAAAGGCCAATATCTTTTAAGAATATGCAGAAACACAGGGAATATTATTCCCATGAATACCTCCTGAGGAATGTACTAGAGAGTAAGCTTCAGCCTAAAGGATGGTAGAAGACTAAATACAGTATGAAGCGGCTATGTGCTTTAACAGTAGAGACTTACTACAACTATGAAAAACTGTGGGAGAATGGGAAAGTATCTGAAAAGTTAGAATGAGCTTACGGATTTTATTATAGCAAATTATTAATTACATTAATAACATTGAGAACCAGGATTTTTGATGCGGGAGAAATAAAATACTTATTTAAAATGAACAAAACTAGTAACAACCCTATAGTTCTGTTATGAACTGAATGTTTATGTCCCCCTAAATTTATATATTGAAGCTCTCATCCTCAATGTGATGGTATCTGAGATGAGGCCTTTGGGAGATAATTAGGATTAGATTAGATTAGACAGTGGGGCCCTCATGGTGGGATTAATACCCTTATAAGAAGAGAAAGAAAAATAAATTCTCTTCCCAATGTTGTTACATACTGTGAAAAGGCCATATGAGGACATTGCAAGAAAGTGGCCATCTATGTGCCAAGGAGAGAGATTTTACCAGAATCTCACCCTGCTGGCACCTTGATCTCAGATTTCCAGCCTCTAAACTGTGAGAAAATAAATTTATATTATTTAAGCCATCCACTCTCTGGTATTTCATATGGCAGCCCAAGCTGACTAGACAGCTCCAAATATAATTTGAATAATATTTATATAAACTCATAATACATTTTATCTTTAAAAACATGTATTTCTGAGCCCTGTCTATTGATCGTGGCTGGCGATGACAACTCAACAGCAAAGAGATGGCTGTCTCTACCATTTTCCACTAAATGAACTAGGGCTCCTTGGAAAACACAGCTGATTCTAGATCTAAGGCAGAAATATAAATTATGAGATTAGAACACTTGTCATTCCAGAAAATGAGAAGGCAAAAGGAGAGAAAGTCTCCTAGGATTAAATCTAAAGGATTTGAAAACCAACTTGAAAGAGCTCCCACTGGTGACAATACAAATGATTTGAATATCAATAAAAATAATGACTATAAAATTTGTATATATCAAATATGTTTACATTTATGCATTCATTTTGATATTATAAAGTACCCACATTGATAACCACTGGAGGAGTTTAGAAAGCAAATTCAGTATTTTGAAAACAGTGAAATAAAAAGAAGCAAGCATTTATCATGTATTTCTATACAAACTAAAAGCAAATATTTAATGATGAGAATTTTCACTTTAAAGAAATACGCCAGATCATAAGTGAAGAAGAAAAGACAGCATTATCATCTTATCATCCGTTGGCCTCTTTTCCTCTCCCCCAACAGAAGACTTAAAAATCAAAGGACTTCTAAAACTAATTTTTAACAAGTAAAGGTCAAAGTGAAAATAATTATTCCAAAATAGTTCCTTAGAGTAAGAAGGTGTGTCTTATAGATCAGGAGCCAAAGCACAAATTTTCATCCCCTTTACTACTTTTCTGTCATGATAATTGTTCCATCCATTCATCAATAGGTATTGGATGGAATTATTTGCAATATCTATTAAAAAGTTGGGATATAAAGTAAAGATAAAATGGAATGCCTACTTCAAGAAATCGTCAACATTTGAAAAAATATGTTGAAATGTTTGTGAACATTTGCCTTACCTTTCACCACAGCCAAGAAACTAGGAATTCTATTTGAATTATAAAATACAGTTTTTAGTTACTGCTGTGGACTGAGTATTTGCATCCTCCCCCTAAAATTTTTAAGTGTTTGTTATTAAGAGATGGGGTGTTATTAGGTTATGTTATTTGGGAAGTGATTAGGTCATGAGGACGGAACCCTAATGGGATTAGTGTCCTTATAAAAGAGATCCCAGAGTGATTCATTGCTCCTTCAGCTATGTGATGACACAGTGAGAAGGTACCATTCATTAACCAGAAAATAGGACTGCACCAGACACTGAATCTGCCAGCACCTTGATCTTGAATTTCCCAGCCTCCAGAACTGTGAGAAATACATTTCTGTTGTTTAAGGTACTTTTGTTATAGCAGCACAAGCGGACTAAGATAATAACTAATTTTTGTTGTTATTAAATCAGAATTGAGTTTATTTTGCCCAAGGCTGAAATGAAAGCAACTTATTTGTGAAAGACTGGATACTCCGTTTTAAAGTCCCATCCTCCCAGTAGGTGGAGCTATAATGCTTGTAGACTGAAATAAACAGAATCTTGACTCTGTTTCCTCTCTCTTAAATCCTGGCACAGTAATGGAACCAATGAAGCTTACCTAAAGATGTCTTGTTCTGATTTTTATTTGGTTAATTGTTTTTCAGCCCTAACTGTGCATTAAAATTATTTAGGTTGGTTTTTAAAGTTGCAAACACTTAGGAATATGCCTAGGAAATGGGTATTTTTTTAAAAAGTACTCCAGTGATTCTATTCTACAGCCAGAGTAGACAACCACTAGCTCAGCAGAGGAAAGAAATCATATTTGGAGTAAGAATATAGAAAAGCTGTAATATGATAAAAGAAAAGCCTTTTATAACAAGCATTTATGAGTTTCAGCATTTAATGCAATAACAAAAAACTTAATGAACTGCAAACACAATGTTTCTTATTCATAAAAATTTGGTTCTTTTCATCTAATTTTTGGAAAATAAGAAATTTTATTTTTATTTTTTATTGTGTAATGTCTATTTCATGTTAAGATGTGTTGAGCTTTTAAGAGTGATCATAAAATTTGGATAATATGTTCATATAGTCTCTCCACTGCTCCTTAGCCTTTTCCAATCAATTAAAGTATGGTAGAAGCAACGAATAAATATAGTAATCTCTGGAAGCTTGCAGATACCCAGTAGCAATTGCTTTTCCCTGTCTACAACAGTTACAAATGTCATTACCTGACACAGAACTGTGATCTTACTGCAAGTACAGAGGAGGAGCAAGAATGGCAGCCACTTCAGAGTTACCCTCAACTTCCATCCTAATGTATGGTTATCATGGTTATGTAGGAAGCACCCAAAATGTTATTTCCACCATGACATTGCCAGCAGAGGCTCATTTACTGTGAAACTGATAAACTTACCATCTGGGCCTCTCACTTGCACAATCCCATGGGCTTGTGGGCCCTAGAAATTTTGTTGTTGTTGTTTTCTAATTACAAAATTGAAAAGTGTAAGATATTCTCACTGCAATTGGTTAATTCCATTGACACTTTCCACTCCAGCTTTTCCTCTGTCACACTTCTTATGTTGGGTGGTGTTAGAAGAGCCGCAAGCATTTTTGGGATTGGCCACAGAAGATCTGAAGACACTTTTAGTTTGTTCTGTTATGTGGCTTGCAGTCATTTCCACACATAGTTTAGTTAATTGTAGTAAGGTTTCATATGGCAGCAAATGGCAGAGCTAGAATTCACACCTGGCTTTGCCTGCTCTATAATGTTCTTTATATTATATGACCCTGCTCTTCTTCACATGCTTAGTTATACATCAGCAGACCTTTGTATGATTGTTCATCCTCAAGTTCTTGCCAGGATGTGATAGTATTCCTCTTCTCCTCTCTGACTCCAATACTTTTTTTTTGCCTTTTTGTCTTTCCTGTCTTACCTGCACCCTGCATCTTCTCCAAATTGGACTCCTCACCTTTGCTGGAACATAGCTTTGCTCATTTTCTTCCTTTGGTCAATTATACTTGACTGACTCTTTTTTTTATTTGACACAAAACATTGACACTGAGAATATTGTAAAACTCATATGTCACTACAACAAGGACAGCAATGACACATTAATGAGTATCATAAATTTGAATAGTATTTACAATTAATCACACACACACACACACACATACACACACACACACACACACACCCCTTTCAAGTATTACGGCTCACATGTAAAAGAAACATGAGAGAGGTTTTCCCAAATTTGATAGCAATTCTAAAGATTTACATGACATTTACAATAACAAATTATGAAACTGAAGGAAAAATTTTCACTAATTAAAAAAAATTTTTTATCAACCATTCTAGAAGAAAGATTAAATTATCTATCTTCTGTATGGATGTAATTAAAAAATTATCATCATACAAAAAGATAGTATCAATTTTTATTTTTCCTAATGTAATGTTCATGGCCATGTGTCAACTTTGTAAAATTTATAATTTGTTGTAATTTTGTATTCTAAATAAATATTAACTTATGTGAAAATAATGTTTTACATATTATTGTGTAAAATACTGTGCCCCCCTTTTTTTTTAATAAGAGGGCACCATAAGCAGTGTAAGTCTCAGGCCCCACAAAACTCAGAACTACCTCTGATTTCCAATAAAGTATTTTACTGAAAAAAGTGTGGTATCAAGTTAAATGTGTGCCACTGAGAGTTTTTCCTTTTATTTCACAAGCCCAAAATATCAATTACTTGATTAGTTAAATCTAGTGGGAAATTCTCCTGTGTTGCCTATTGTTATTTCTAAAGCCATGTATCTGTGGGAATTCACTCAAGGTGGTGGCAAAATTATTAGGGGAAAAATATTAGAGAAAGTTACAGAATATAGTCTCAAACCCTTTTGGAAGGCCTAAGGGTTTTCTCTATGTTCTTGGCTGAAGGCAGCCAGAGTCTATTTGCAGGAGCCAGAGAGATTAGGGCTCAAAGACAAAGGAATATGAGTAGTTTACCTAGCTAGCTTGTTTACTCATGTGGTCTTTAACCTTTGAGACAGATGACCCTCTTGTGGGGAGGTGGACCAGGGATATTGCCCACTAATGGTGCTTGCTTTGGGCATCAGAACCTGTCCTTTAATCTTTAACCTCTACTGGTGTTGACTCAAGCCTTTGTCAATTAAACTTTGCTAAATAATGCAAGTCTCATTGGCTAGTGGCAGCTGGCAGCTGGCAGCTGGCAGCTAGCAGCTGGTAGCTACTATCTCTTTACAGCACTCTTCAGAGAGTCTGTAAGCAGCCATGGACCCTCAGCTGAAGTGGAAAAGCATAATATCTGTGTGTCAGTGTACTTTATTCATCCATCATTGAGTCAGGGTCTGCAGGACAGATCCCCACAGGTGATGGTGACCCTGACATATATCCATATTCCCTTTCTATGTTTACTCTCTTAAAAGAAAACCATTACACTGACTGTACAGCAAGTGGTAAGATGTGCAGTTATTGCAGATGCACAGATATCATAGACATTTCAAGCAAAAGGCGGCAACTTGAAAAGTTGCAATCCACTTGAGAAGTCATCATGAATACCAACATTTTTATATTAGTAGTTCTCTAAACAAGAATTACATAAATGCCATGGAAATATACTTCCATTCTTACTGAAACCACCTTTGCAAAATTATAACTGAGTAAATTATGACACTGAAAGAAATCAGACCTAACCAACTCCATCTTGGTTCTAACCTTTAAGCTGTCCTTTTTCATTCTTGGGCATAGGCCAAACCAGCTTTGGAAAGGAATTCAGTTCATGGTTTGACTCTGAAACAAAATTGGTACCAGACCTTTCCCAAAAAGACTCACTTCTTGCCTGGTGACCAGTCTGCCTTTGCAGGAATAACAAATTAGCTACAAGTTTAGAAATTACATTTTAGGGGTCATGCAGCCTCCGGCTCCAAGATTCTGAACCTCCCTACATTGCTCCTGTGGATAACATCACTACTGTAAAACCTAAGCTCAGTGCTTGAGATATTTTGCAGACTCTGCACTACGTGGATCAGCTGATACCACCCAGACAGTGAATCTATCTCAACCAGTTCTGCCATTTCACCCAGGAACAGAAGACAGCAAGAAAACCTCACTTCAACCCCCTATGATTCCATCTCCAACCTGACCAATCAGCACTCCCCACTTCACAAGCCCTCACCCGCGAAATTATCTTTAAAACCTCTGATCCTCAGGCCAAGCACAATGGCTTATGCCTGTAATTTCAGCACTTCAGGAGGCCGAGGTGGGTGTACCACGAGTTCAAGAGACCGAGACCATCCCAGCCAACATGGCGAAACACTGTCTCTACTAAAAATACAAAAATTCGCTTGTCATGGTGGTATGCACCTGTAGTCCCCTGGAGGTGGAGGTTGCACTGAGCTGAGATTGCACCACTGCACTCCAGCCTAGTGACAGAGTAAGACTGTCTCAAAAAAACAAAACAAAACAAAAAACTCTCATCCCCAGATGCTCAGGAGACTGACCTGAGTAATAATAAAACTCTGGCCTCCCATACAGCCGGCTCTGCGTGAGTTATTTTCTCCATTGCAATTACCCTGTCTTGATAAATCGGTTCTGTCTAGGCAAAGGGCAAGGTGAACCCATTGGGTGATTACATTACTAACTTCCCTAGGCAACTGCCTGACTCTTTGGTTGGCTGTATACTAACAGCTAACATTATAAGGAAAAGGAAAAATCCTTACTTAAAGAAACAAAAAAAGAATAGGACAAGAAAACAAATGAAAGTAAAGATGAGGAGTTAAATATTATATATATGGGGAAACAGTCTTTAAAAAAATCTATCATTTCATATATATATTTATATACATTTATTACAAACTTATTGATATAAAAGATGTTCAGCAAACCATTTAGAAATATTAGTAAAATATATGACATCACTTAAAATTTTGTGTAACCAATTAATTCTCACAGAATGAGTGTTTTCTTTGATTTTTACCTAACTCTTGTTTCTGGAGCCAAACCTATAACTGCAGTTGATGAGCAAGTGTAGTTTGCACATAAGCTAAGTTTTCATTTTTGTTAATGAGCAATATATAATGAAATGAGGAAGGCATTTGTTAGAACTTCACCTATTTGCCAATCGTGTAATAATGTTTTTGGTTGAATAATGAAAGAGTTTTTGAATATTGGAAAAATATTTTCTCAACTTTGCTGCTATTTCACATTAATAACAACAATAAACACAAGATACTTGCTAAGTTTAAACTCCATCAGTAACATCTTCTCCACTACTTTCTTATGTCTAGAGAATCAACAAAGTAATAAATCAAAACCTGATTTTCATTTGCTAATTTCTATGATGGTCAATTTCAATCTCATTTGTTGAGAAGAATGAACAGCACACCATTGTATAGTATTTTTATCATATAGATACAATCAGTGTATATACCCCCCAAGCATGTACCTTAAGCAGGAATCTATGCCACATAATGAAAATTGTCATAAGCCTGGCATACAAAAACTGGGAAGGGAATGTCCCAAATGAAAGCAAGTTGCAAGAAATTCTATAGAGTAAGGTTGGTTGCAACTAGTTGAAGAATGGAAAGTGAAGAAAATAACATGAACAAAGAAGAATAACAAAGAAAAATGGGAAAAACTATTACAAGTGTAGTGATAAAGAAGGATGGGCTAGTGAAGGCCCTTGTGTGAAATGTTGGGAAGGTTTATCTTACAGATTGTGAGGAGTTGTTGACAACTTTTGAGCAGGGAAAGGGCATGTGTTTTAGAATAAAATCCTCTGAAGGCTGGATGCAGTGGCTCATGCCTGTAATCCCAGCACTTTGGGAGGCCAGGGTGGGCAGATCACAAGGTTAGGAGTTCGAGATCAGCCTGGTCAACATGGTGAAACCTGTCTCTATTAAAAATATAAAAATTAGCCAGGTGTGGTGGCACACACCTGTAATCCTAGCTACTCAGGAGGCTGAAGCAGGAGAATCGCTTGAACCCAGGAGGCGGAGGTTGCAGTAAGCCAAGATTGTGCCACTGTACTCTAGTCTGAGTGATAGAGTAAGACTCTTTCTCAAAAAAAAGAAAAAAGAAAGAAAGAAAGAAAAGAAAAGAAGAGAAAGGAAAACAACCTCTGAAAATAGTGACTAGGTGGCACTTAAGGTAAAATAAATTATGAGAAAAAGAATTTAATGTTGCCAAAAAAGTAAAATTAAAAATTCTGGTTTCAAAAATATTATGAGGAAAAGAAGTCTAAAGCAAAAATAGAGCAGTAAGGATATCTGAAGAAAGAAAGGAAAAATTGGAAGACAAAGATTCATGGCCATCTTAAAAAATAGCCAGTTAAACACCGAACTTCAGCAGATTCTATGTTTGAGAATACTGTTATTGATTATTAAAATGTAAATTTAGGGAGTAAATCAATTTTATTTACTCAGAGCATGAAAATATACTAAAAACCTTTCCCCCCAATTTCCATTCTTACCCTTATTTTCTGCATCTTGGAGGCCTTCTCAGTAGATCAAATATGATACATGGCTAAATCAGGTTCTTGTGCCTCATCTTGAGCTTTAAAAACAAGATTAGATTTAGAAAATAAAAAGTTTAAGAACAAGTATCAAGGAAAGAAGGAAGAAAGGGATCGAGGGAGAAAGGGAGGGAAGAAGGAAGGAAAAAGAAAAAGATGCCAAGTGTTAGATAAGAATTCTGCCATAAGAACTGACTGCCTTAAAAAAAATAATCAAGAATTGTTGACTATTTCAAAACTGTAAAGTAACCTTGGGAGTCGGAAGTGGCATCTATGACCTCAGTTCAGTAGGTCAGTTCCTATGCGGCAGAGCAGACCTAGTGTCTGGATGGAAGCAACTGATTCTGTTGACAAGTTCAATCAGAGGTCCCAGGCAGTCGGCCTTACACTTCATGTGGCCTTACAAATGGCCCACTCACAGCTGACACCTGTCAGACAGGCCAAACTTATTTAAAACACTATTTAGACATGAGACATTCTAGAAGATGGAAACTAACCACTCATTTTAGCTGTCTTGATTAGACACTAATTAACCATTTTGGTTGGCAACCTTCAACTCAATTCTGCTGAACAGAGTGCTCTAAAGTAAACATTTTGTTAAAACATGTCAACTAGATAATCCATGTCAGGACTGACATATGCTCTATTCTACTTTCCTCTCTCTCTAGGTTTTCTGTTTTTGGCTTTGTAGAGACACCAACTTGCCACTCTTGGTTCAATGTCCCCAATGTCAACCTAGGATCTAAGTAACATTAATGCAACTTCAAAAAATAACTCACTCCTCCAAAATCTCTTACACTTTCAGAAGATGGTAAAATGTACCTTCTCTGTGTTATGTAGTGAGTGTATGATGTTGTCTACGTGTTTAAGAATGTGTTTCATGTCAACCAATATTTTAAAAGAACAAAAATTATAGTTACAGTGTTATAGCTGAAAAATCACGAGAACTGAAGAATTAAAAATTAAGGCCCAAGGTGACTCACAAAATCAGCATGGCAGAGTAAGAACTAAAATCTGAATTGAGCTTACTCCTAGCTTTGCTTTCAGAGTCTGAGAAGTCATTATATGGGATATATGATCTATGTCCCTTTAGGGAATACATTACATGGCCAACTTTTCACCCTAGACTTTCCAGTGATATTTTAAAAAGTCATTGTCACTTTCCTCCTGGATTCACAAAAAAATCTTTAATATGATTCCAATTATTAAAAGTTGAGGCCGGGTGCAGTGGCTCATGCCTATAATCCTGGCACTTTGGGAGGCTGGGGCAGGCGGAATACCTCAGCTCAAGAGTTCAAGACCAGCCTGGGTAACATGGTGAAACTCTGTCTCTACTAAAAATACAAACAATTAGCTGGGCATGGTGGTGCATGCCTGTAATCCCAGCTACTCGGGAGGCTGAGCCAGGAGAATCACTTGAATCTGGGAAGCAGAGATAGCAGTGAGCTGAGATCGTGCCACTGCCCTCCAGCCTGGGTGACAGAGCGAGACTCTGTCTCAAAAATAAAATAAAATAAATAAAATAATAAAAGTTGAGCACTTTAGTGTTTGTAATTTTTTGCATGAGATTTAGAAGTGCTAAATTGATGACCAGCAGTTTATTTGTCTAATGTTTAAAGACAGGAAATACCTAAACATTTTGTGGTTCTTCAATCCACTGGATTGCTTCCAAAGAAAAGAAAATGTAACCTGCATTACAGGTTGAAACAAAATGTATCAACATGTCTCTGGAGGTCAGATGAGAGCTGTTGTGAGATCCTGTCTGATGAAGAAGTTGAAGAGAATAGAGCAAAAGTTAGAAGGAGCTGGATGCAACCGTCTCATAGTCCAAGCAGCCCAGAATGGAAGGCTCATCTTTAGCAAACCAGACAACAGGAAATGCCAAATCATGCGTAGATGCCTGCTAGGGCTGATCAAGTCAATCCAAATATGACATCAAGTAAAAAGAGAAAAGTAACCTATTTGGCCTGTTAGAGGTTGGAAAAGACATGCTACATATGGCTTTGGTGGTAGGAATGGAGTTAGTGAATTCGTACAAAAAAGACAGGTCTGAAAGTCCCTCCTATTCTTAGAACTTCCAAAACTTATATTGCACGTCTAAATTTCATTCCTAGGTAGTCAGAGACCCTGGAACCATGGAATCCATGGTTCTGGATTCAGAGCTGGGAAGTAATATCAAGGGAGCCTAACTGAGAACAAATGAAAGGTTTTCAGTTTTTCCATCTTCCCCTTAACCCCTCTCTAGTCCTCCTCCATTCCTCTTCTTTTCTTTTGATTCTAGTGCAAAGAAGAACAAATTACAGTGATAGATTATTCAAATGGCCTATCAATAATAAGGTAATGTGCTTTAAAAGGAATCTACAGGTTACAAGCCAAAGGATTATAGAATATGAAACCCAAAGGAGGAAATAAAGCTCAAGTTCAAAAGCGGTTGGATGATGGAATCTGGAGCACACTGGGTAGTGGCCCAGCTTTTATTTTATCCTATTGGACTATGAGCCCAATATTGCCTTAGTAGCTTAAGGCTAACATCCTTGAGCTGACTAGGCAAGCAACTCTTTTATTAGCAAGGTTATAGTACCTTTCCCATATTTGCATTACAGACGTCTTTGGGAATACCATGAAATCTTCTGATCCCCAGTTCACCACAATACACATATTCATTTATGTACAAAATTGGGCATACGTTCTCCTTAAAGTTTAAAGACCACTGCTCATAAAGTGCTATAAACAATATTAGTGCAAAAAATTGTTAAAGCAAGCATGCAATCAGGAAATAAGCAGCTACAACCCAGCTGGAACAAGAGTATTAAACCATTCATACCATAAAGAAAAAGCCAGCAAGTAGTACCCTAGTTGCCCTCCTGGCTGCTGGAGAAAAGTATTAGGCATAATTTACACTTGTGAGTCAGTTGGCTCTTAAAAAGATGGTTTGAATTGTACACCTATAATTTCCCACAACATCTGATGATATAAAGGCCAGAAAATTAATGAGAAGGGCTTGTTGCTGTTTGATGATTAGAACTGACACAGTTCACTGTAGCTAGCACAAGGCAACTTTGTCCCTATAGAGGAGCTCTAGTAACAGACAAAAGTACAGTGCTAAAGTAGGGAGCTAAATTCCAGGCTGGAGAGTGGGCTCCTTCTAGAACTTCCTTTTGCCTTATTGGACATGAAAGGATGAAGGAAAGAAAGAAAACCTTCTGCCTCCTAGTTAACTCTGTGGGGAAGTCTGAGATTCCCTTTACCTGAGAAGGAAAGTCAGTTGGCCAGATCATTCCCCTCTGGACAGAGTCCTCATGGCCTCACCCAACTTTTCCACTTGCAGTCTTATTTTGGTTTAATTTGGAACACAAGACCAACAGTATTTTTGACCAATGATAAAATACAAGTGGGCAGTTTGGTTTTAAAATGTCAGTTCACATGAAGATTTTACAGTTGTCCTTGTAAGTGAAGTAGAATTTTCCCTCAAATGACATAGGAGTTATAAAGTGGTAAGGAGAGATTGAAAAAGCATGGATGAGAGCTCTCATTATTCCTTGTCTTCTATTTTAGGACAAATATCAGAATAGATATTTCATGTGTACTGCCCATGAAGTTACTCCTAGACTTGACAAATAATCTGTAATTTTGGTAGAATTTTTTCTTTTTTATTTTTGGAGAGAGAGAAAAAAGCATTTTAATTTCATTTTCTGGGTAATTCTTCCTTTAATACAGAAAACATAGAATCTAATTTCTTTCTTTAATACAGAAAAAATAAAATCCAGCAGACCCAGAATCCTTCCCTAGTACCTCCTCAATAATAAACCACTTTGAAAGTCTGATTTATTTTCTATTTGGGTGTCAGGCTATATTAGCTCAAATTTTGAATATAAGAGGAAGTGTGCTAGGTCATACTCAGATGTAATCCAACTCTTATCCAGTAAAAATGGAAATTCTCTAGGTGTGTTAATAATTATAATATTTGAGGTAAATTAGTAGGAATTTTTGCATGTATAGTACTAATTATCTTTTACTAGCAAATATCTTGACTGGTTTTCAAGTTTTATAATTGTATTTTCCATAGGCATACCACTATATATTTTTTTCAAAGTGTTTTAGCATACATAATTCCTGGGATAAGTTTAGAAGCAGCTAAGGCATTTATTATCCTATTTTTCAGGGTATCAGAAAAATATTTACATGGAAACCCAAGGAAGAGATATGATTTTCACTTTCTCAAGATTATTTAGAGACATGACAGCAACATTGGTTCTCTTGACCCACTGTTCTAGTGCAAGCATGCTCGCTTTCTCTCCTTCCTACTGTATTATGGTTGTACAGTTCTCCAGGCCTTTAGACACAGGACCAAAAGACTATTTGGTTTCTTCTCTCCATGCTCTGGCTTCTCTTTTTGTACTTTAAAACTTAGGAGATATTTTTTTCTAATTTCAAGCTGCATACTCTATTTTCTATGTGAGTGAAAAATAGTTCTACTAAATTTGACTGGTTGTACTGCAGCAAAATTCATTCTACTTGTAGAGCACAGCACACATTCTTAATACAGAACAAATTAATGCCTTTGATTTCACTGACTGTCATACAATTACCACAGTTCTAAGACAGAAATCAGAATTTACTATTTTTACCCCCTTTTTTTAAATAAACAAACAAGGGAGTATTTTGACCACTTCCATATTTCTCTTGAACTATAGCTTCTGAACTAGCTGGGATCACTCTTTTTCCTATAGTTTATTCTTCAAAAGGGTGAAGACTTTTAAAGATCTAAAAACTTAATTCAACTTATGTCATTCCCGACTCAAAATCATCCAGTGACTTTTCATTATACTTCAGGGACTATGCAACTTTTTAACAAGGGCCTGGTGATCCTAAATGACCAGGTTCCTGTATTAAGTAACCATTGCCATGATAATGTTGCATTAAAAACAACCACAAACTCAAAGACTATAATCATTTATTCTCACAAATTTGTGAATTGGCTAAGGGGATCTGCTTTAGCCAGCCATTCCTGGGGCAGAACTACTCAGACTGCGGCAGTGAGGAAGACTTTCTCCCCATGCGTCTCTCCTCCTTCTCCTGGAAACAGTGGACTAGCTGTGGTAGAGTGAAATTGTGCCTCATCTCTTAAAGTCCTCAGTCAGAACTGGCATCCTATTGTCTCTGTCTTTTTCCACTGGCCAAAGAAAATCAAGTGGATGATCCCAAAGTCAAAGAGCAAGAGATACGTTTCACACTTGATGGGACAGTGACAGTGAAAAATTCAACTTCATCTTCTGATACTTTCTTCTACTTCAGTCTTTTCTACCCAGACGGATTTTTATTGCTGTTCAAGTACACAAGGCTTATCTCAACTTTAGAACACTTGCCCTTAACTATATACTCATTCTGGAATTAGTTTTTCCCAGATATTCTGTGTTTTATTCTCTCATTGCATCTAGATACCTCCTAATTGCCAGCTGTTCTGGGAGTTCTTCCCCAATTGGGTTATCTATCTAATGAAATGGTTCCCACACCTACCACTCTAGTACATACCCCATCATTCTTCATCCTGTTAGCCTGCCTTAATTTTCTTAGGGGAGTTATTCAAAGCATTTCCAAAAAAAAAAAAAAAATGTGTTATTGTCATCTGTCTCCACCATTCTACGTCAAGTTCCTTGAGGTATATTTTGTCTTTTTTATTCACCAGTATACTCCCAGGGCCAAGGATGGTGCCTGGTACATAGAATCAGTTGAATGAGTAAATGAAAGCCATTACTATTACCATCCGAAATAAGCCACTCAAATGCAAGCCCATTCATCACAAGGGCTAGTCATCAAGACTAAGAATAAGAAGTTCCCTTATAAATTTTTCTCTCCAAGAAGATGCAGATGCATTCCAGGCCCTATGAAGAATTCTATATCCTATGGAGCCTTATTATATATTTGGCCATAGAATGATCATACCATTTTTAAGTAAGGAGCCACAAATGAGGAGCAACATCAGAACATTCTGCTAAACAGATGCCACATGCAGAAAAGCTCTCTCAGTCCTGCCAATAAAGAAGACCCTTCATTTGACTACTGATTCTTCAGGCAGGCTAGCACTATCTTATATTTCCTCTTGACTGACAGAATCAAGAGAAAGAAATGAGATGTCAATTTTACCTGGACTCAGTAAAGCCTCAAACAGCACACTTTGGGGCATGCTGCCAGCTCAAGTGAGGCATTCTTGGACTCCAAGAAGCTATGTGGGCATTTAGCGTCTCCAGCTCACACTAATGGGCCTAGCAAGACCATGTTTGGCTTGAAGGAAACCATTAATGAAGTTCAGATTGAACCTGCACAGATTTAGTTTAAAAATGTTTTCTTAAAATTTTACAGGGAGCTTAGCTCTTATGACACTTTCAGAAACGCGAGCCAGGCTTTTGTTTGAAAATATAGTGAGATCCCTGTAGTAGTAACAATGATAATGGCCACGGCAATAATAGGAGCAATTGGAAGGCAAAAGATATGAAACTAGAGGCTCCACTAGGTTAACGTGGACATTTCTTTATAAAATTTAAGGGCTGCTAAAACACAATTATGATCAACTCTCTTGCAATGTGCTAAGGGTTATCAGAAAGGGAAACAGTGAACTGTTTTCCAGATTGCGAGCAGTCTGCAAAAAAAATCAAAAGAGAAACACTAACGTGGCCTACAAATAACCCAAATAATGCAAGAAATTGTCTCTTTATATCCACAAAATAAGGCCTTTGAGAGAAGTGGCTCATTCATATTTGCATTCTAGCATTCAGTACCTGCATGAAAAGAATGAATGAAATATCAAACAAATTAGTGAGTGAATGAATGAATCAGTGAATGAAGACTGACAAAGACATTACTCAACATAATTTTGTATAAAGCATGTGTTCACAATTTTACATTATAATGTTCAGCTAGTAGTATTTCGGAATATGTGCAGAATTTTCATACATAAAAGGAATAAAAATCTTACATTATTATTAGAGTTGAGATTTAGACCACATGCAGTGAAAAAGGCCTCAGATCAGAGAACTCATTTTTTTTTTAATGGATAAAATTGTATGTGTTTATCATGTATAAAATATTGTTTTGAAGCAATGATGAACTAGCTAATTAACTTATGTATCACCTCACATAGTTATCATTTATCTGATGAAAACACTTTACATTCACTCTGTCAGTATTTTTTAGGAATATAATATATTGTTTACTATAGTTACCATGTTGTACAATCTCTTAAACTTATTTCTCCTATCTAACTGAAATTTTGTATCCTTTGGCCAACATCTCCCTAATACCCACCCCTCACCATTTCAGCCACTAGTAACCATCATTCTACTCTCTATTTCTATAAGATCAACTGTTTTAGATTCCATGTATGAGTGAGTCCATGTGGTATTTGTCTTTCTGGGCCCCTGCCTTTGTTTGTCAAGGCCAAGTTTAATTATCAGCAGCTTGGTTTACTTACGTATATAGCAGAGCTATAAGAGATAAACTGCCACACAACATATCAATTATTCTTGTACTTTAAAAATTATCATCATCATGATACCACATGAGGGTTAAACTTTAAGGCTCTTGATTATTTGTTCCTACTACTCTTCAACACTTAACCTTTACACTAGCCAGTAAGCCTCATTAATAATGCATATAATTGTTCTATTAGAGTAAAAAAAAAAAAAAAGAAAACCCAGAAAGATCAATAATATGTAATTGTAGGCAAATTCTCTTCCTCCCACAAATTCAAAATGTTTCTGTCATCCAGAGCTCACTCCAGGTACTCTGAACTCCCATAGCACTGTACAGCTGCGGCATATGGTTCAGTGCTATGACATACTACTTGTTACTCATTATCATTTGCATTGTTCTTTTATCAGTTTCTAAAGTCTAAGTTTATTCAGAGCAGGTCTTCACCTCTTCTAGTTGTCTTGTGCCTCCCACAGCACACAAGCACAAAGCAGGTGCTCAATGAATGCTTGATGATTTAGACACATGCAATTAAACCAAGAATGACCAAATGATTGGAAAGGGGGCTATCAGTGGATTATAGATTTCACAAAATTTTGGAAAACACAAAGCTGATAGAAGAGTGGTAGATGATGCAGCACCTCAGAGGAGACCTTAGCTTACAGTGATTGAAGAAAGAGTTCAGAGAAAAAAGGAAGCAGCATACCCTGCAGAACCCCAGGTGGTAAGCTAAGATTGGGAGTGGTAATAAGGTGATGAGCTGAAACCATGGGATTAGTTGAAAGTCTGCATATAATCATCTCAAGCCCATGTCCACAACATCACACCCCACTTCAGATGGATTGGTAATCAGAAATCTCATTCTTAGACATGAACATGAAGGTATTGTCATTCTAGAGAAAATGAAGAAGGCTAGAGGAAAAAATGCCTGGTGTTCTTACATTATGTGAGTCCCACGGCTCTCAGTGTGATCACTAATAGGTAGGAATGCTAACTGAAAATGAAATCAAACACAGAGGTCAGAGTCAGCTTTTAATGGACAATTGAACTGTCAATTAACATGTTTTAAACAATAATATCACAGTATGAAAGACAAATAAGATAATCAGAAAAAAAATCCCACAAGAGAAACTGAGGAGATAGGACAATAATAATAGCAAGAACAAGTAATAATATCCTCCAATTTATATCACCCAACAAATTAAATTTTATTAATCATGCTGCTATGAAAAATAAACAATTGGAGGAAAAAAGAGTTCTTGAAAATTAAATGTTCAAGTCCCTAAAAAATGCAAAAAATTGAGAAAATAAAGTTAAGGACATTTTTCAAAAAGACAATTCTAGGAGGTCTAACATCTGACTGAATAGGAGTTACAGAAAAAAAAAATCAAAGCAAAACAAAATGAAAACTTGCTGGAAGAGTTAAAGAACCATAAAACTCTGCATTGAAAGGGCAAACTGAATTTCTAGCAAAATAATTTTCAAAAGTACAGACAGAAAAGCACATTATGTAATGTTATAATTCCAGAGGTAAAATGAAGACTCGAAAAGCTCCCAGAGAGTAAACAGAAGCAACTGGAAAGAAACAAGTATCTGAGTAGCTTCAGACTTCTCATTCACAAAACTGGATGCTAGAAGGCAATGTAAAATTTCTACAAAATTCCTGGGAAAGATCTAGCTTGCTCTTTCCATCTACAACTTATGGTTCTTTAACTACTATATTTATTACCATATCTATCTATTTATCTATATATCTAGATGTACCCTTTTTAAAATAATGTCCTGCTCCCAATTCTCTTAATCTCTTTCCTGGAACATCCGTTAGTTAAATGTTAAATATCCTAAGTTTGTCTCTTACATTTTTTTCTTATGTTTTAGAGCTCTTTACCTATTTCTACATCCTAGCAAACCATCAATCATAAGTGTGCATTGAATAAAGACATTTTTAAACATGCATGGTTGCATATCCTGCTTGCCTTCTGTGTACCCTCTAGTACTTAAGAATGTAGTAATCGTTATATCCAGGAGTACATAAACAAGGAAAAGACCTGCTAGCTGGTTATTTTGCCCATTAGTTGATGCAGTTTCTTCATAGCATCAATAGTTTTATATGTTTTATATGTTTCACAATTTTATATGTTTTTACAGGGGCTGGTACCAGTTGTTCCTTTCCATGTTTAGTGCTTCCTTCAGGAGCTCTTGTAAGGCAGGGCTGGTGGTGACAAAATCTCTCAGCATTTGCTTGTCTGTAAAAGATTTTATTTCTCCTTCACTTCTGAGGCTCAGTTTGGCTGGATATGAAATTCTGGGTTGAAAATTCTTTTTAAGAAAGTTGAATATTGTCCCCTACTCTCTTCTGGCTTATAAGGTTTCTGCTAAGAGATCCGCTGTGAGTCTGATGGGCTTCCCTTTGTGGGTAACCCAACCTTTCTCTCTGGTTGCTCTCAACATTTTTTTTCTTCATTTCAACCTTGGTGAATCTGACAATTATCAAATTAACACACAACAATATTAACCTTAAATGTAAATGGGATAAATACCACAATTAAAAGACACAGACTGGAAAATTGGATAAAAGGTCAAGACCCATTGATGTACTGTATTCAGGAGACCCAACTCACATGCAAAGACACACATAGGCTCAAAATAAATGGATGGAGGAAGATTTACCAAGCAAGAAAGCAAATGAAAAAAAAAGCAGGGGTTGCAATCCTACTCTCTGATAAAACAGAGTTTAAACCAGCAAAGATCAAAAGAGACAAAGAAGGGCATTACATAATGATAAAGGGATCAATGCAACAAGAAGAGCTAACTATTCTAAACATATGCACCCAATACAAGAGCACCCAGATTCATAAAGCAAGTTCTTAGAGACCTACAAAGAGACTTAGACTCCCACACAATAATAGTGGGAGACTTTGACACCCCACTGTCAATATTAGACAGATTAACGAGACAGAAAATTAACAAGGATACCCAGGACTTGAACTCAGATCTGGACCGAGTGGATCTAATAGACGTCTACAGAACTCTCCACCCCAAACCAACAAAATATACATTTTTCTCAGCACCACATTGCACTTATTCTAAAACTGACCATATAATTGGAAGTAAAACACTTCTCAGCAAATGCAAAAGAATGGAAATCATAACAAACAGTCTCTCAGACCACAGTGCAATCAAATTAGAACTCAGGATTAAGAACTCACTCAAAACCACACAACAACATGGAAACTGAACAACTTGCTCCTGAATAACTAACTACTGAGTAAATAACGAAATTAAGACAGAAATAAGAATTTCTTTGAAACCAATGAGAACAAAGACACAACATACCAGACTCTCTGGGACACACAGCTAAAGCAGTTTGTAAAGGGAAATCGATAGCACTAAATGACCACAAGAGAAAGCAGGAAAGATCTAAAATTGACACCCTAACATCACGATTAAAAGAACTAGAGGAGCAAGATAAAACAATTCAAAAGCTAGCAGAAGGCAAGAAATAACTAAGATGAGAGCAGAACTGAAGGAGATAGAGACATGAAAAACCCTTCAAAAAAATCAATAAATCCAGGAGCTGGTTTTTTGAAAAGATCAACAAAATAGATACACCACCAGCCAGACTAATAAAGAAGAAAAGAGAGAAGAATCAAATAGACACAATAAAAATGATAAAGGGGATATTACCACCAATCCCACAGAAATACAAATTACCATCAGAGAATACTATGAACACCTCTATGCAAATAAACTAGAAAAATCTAGAAGAAATAGATAAATTCCTGGACACATACACCTTCCCAGGACCAAACCAGGAAGAAGTTGAATCCCTGAATAGACCAATAACAAATTCTGAAATTGAGGGAGTAATTAGTAGCCTACCAACCAGAAAAAGTCCAGAACCAGATGCTTTCACATCTGAATTCTACTAGAGGTACAAAGAGGAGCTGGTACCATTCCTTCTAAAGCTATTCCAAACAATAGAAAAAGAGGGAATCCTCCCTAACTCATTTTATGAGGCCAGCATCATTCTGATACCAAAATCTGGCAGAGACACAATAAAAGAAGAACATTTCAGGCCAATATCCCTGATGACATTGATGCAAAAATCTTCAATAAAATACTGGCAAATAGAATCCAGCAGCATGTCAAAAAGCTTTTCCACCATGAACAAGTTGGCTTCATCCCTGGGAAGAAAGGCTGGTTCAACATATGCAAATCAATAAATGTAATCCATCACATAAACAGAACCAATGACAAAAACCACATGATTATCTCAATAGATGCAGAAAAGGCCTTGGACATAATTCAACAGCACTTCATGCTAAAAATTCTCCATAAACTAGATATTAATGAAATGTATCTCAAAATAATAAGAGCTACTTATGACAAACCTACAGCCAATAGCAAAAACTTGGAACAAACCCAAATGCCCATCAGTGATAGACTGGATAAAGAAAATGTGGCACATATACACCACAGAATACTACACAGTCATAAAAAAGGATGAGTTCGTGTCCTTTGTAGGGACATGGATGAAGCTGGAAACCATCATTCTCAGCAAAGTAACACAAGAACAGAAAACCAAACACCACATGTTCTCACTCATAAGGGGAAGTTGAACAATGAGAACACATGGACTCAGGGAGGGGAACATCACACACCAGGGCCTGTCAGGGAGTTGGGGGGTTAACAGAGGGATAGCATTTGGAAAAATACCTAATGTAGATGACAACTGATAGGTGCAGCAAACCACCATGGCACATGTATACCTACGTAACAAACCAGCATGTTCTGCACCTATACCCCAGAACTTAAAAGTATAATAATAATAATAATAATAGAAGACCTATGACCCAGGTGTTTTTGTTCTTTTACAGCAAAATGTCTCCGATAAAACTCTGTTGGGAAATGTAATCACTTTATGAGAAAATCCTCTAATAAAAAGTAAAATAATTAGCAACTTTGGGGGACAAAAGTTTTATCGGAAAACAAATGTGATCTAAGGTCACTACCTGGCACTGAGGAATCATGTATTTCTTCTTCTTAATGCAAATACTGTTCATTTACTTACCTAAACTTAAAGCATATGATTATTTTGTAAGGATTAGCAAGAAGCTGGAAGGTAGTCTAATAGAATATCCTATCCTCAATATCAGGAAGCAGAGAATGCAATATGTATAGGTATATTATTTAGCAACATGAAGGGAACAAACAGAAAATAGTTTAAAATAGTTACTTGGAAAGAATCTGCAGTGGGAATGCGTAATAGTGAAAAAATGGACAGTGATTTGCTCATTTTAAGCCTTCTGTGCTCTACCTTACTTTTTTAACATGTATATGTAACAGGTAATAAATATTTTAACTATATTTAAATAAACAGATTCAAAACATGAGATGACAGATGTGTTGCAATTATAACCACCTTCAATTTGGTGATGACAAACTAAATGAAAGCTAAGACACCCAACCCTGAGAGAGAGCCTACTTCTTAGTCTTACTTGTCATATCTATAATTTTTCTTGGAGCAATTTAAAACCAAAGAAGGAAAAGGTACAGCGAGTTCATGTTTAATTTGAGAAAGCACTGGCTTTTAAACTCAATCTTCTGCCTATAGTGCCATTCAAGTATAGTGCAAATGAAAGAAAACTAATAACTAAAAATATTTTTAAATGTTTTATACATATGATATTATTCAGCTTTTAAAAAGAAGAAAATTCTTTCATTTGCAACAACATGAATGTACCTGGAAGACATTATGTTAAGCGAAATAAGTGAGTCACAGAAAGACAAATACCTCATGGTTTCACTTATTTATGGAATCTTAAAAAGTCTAATGCATAGAAGTAGAGAGCAGAATGGTGGTTACCGGGGGCTGGGGGCGTTAAAGGAGAGTGGGAAGATGTCGTCAAAGGGTACAAAGTTTCATTAAGACAGAAGGAATTAATTCTGGAGATCTATTGTATAACATGGTAACTATAGTTAATAACAATGTATTGTGTACTTGAAATGCTAAAAGAGTAGATTATAAATGTCCTCACCACAAAAAAAAAAAAAAATGTGAAGTGATGGATATGTTAATTGAACTGATTTAATCATTCCACAATGTATATGTATATCAAAACATCACACTGAACTCCATAATTTTATACAATAAAAAAATAACTCCTCAGTCACATTGCCAGTATAACATTTCCGAGTGCTACTAGTAAAGTTCCTCTTTTGTATGAATCAGGAAATTGCTTGAATATGGAAGGGTCAAGGCTTGGTCTCTTTGAGGATTGTGATTCTGGCATGATAACTTTTAGGAGCTCAAAAAACATGTATTGAATTGAGTTGAATGTGAGTAAAGGTCCTGGCAATGTTTTATTCTGGAATATAAAGCAAGCAGTAGCAAAAATAGCAGAAAAATCTTTATCTTATTTTAAAATCTGCCTATTTCCTCTTCATTTCATCTTATTTCTTTGTGCCCTAAATAATCTTGACAATCACATATCTATTGTAAATTTTAAACACCTATTCTTTAGAAAGAAGCAGAAGCACATTAATGGATTTTGTATTTAATTTTGAAAATGTATTTTTTCTATGGCAACAAATTATAAAACTTTACCTTAAGAAATTCTTCATGTGTCGTTTCTATTAACTATGTATGTCCACAATGCAAAATTTAGTGAGACAAATCTCAAAATGTCTTTGTGAACACTGCCTAACAAACTGGTTCCTTTTGTGATAGAGAACTCACTAAGGAGTGTGTTTATTTTACATGTAGTTCAAATTCATTATTAAAAGTTAGAAAACAATAAAAATACCAAAAAAGTTTTATGTAATCTCAGTATCTATTTTGCATAATATTCTTAATATTATTTATAATATTTATAACATAATTATATTAATAAATATATATTGATTCTAATATTCTGAGATTTATAATCATATTAAATTAATAATATTAGGTTTTGCTGCCAGATATTTCTCTGTGTCAAAAATATGTAAAACGGTAGGGTGCACTGGTTCATACCCATAATCCCAGCACTTTGGGAGGCCGAGGCAAGTGGATCACCTGAGGCCAGGAGTTCAAGACCAGCCTGGCCAACATGGTGAAAACTCGTCTCTACTAAAAATACTAAAAATTAGCTGGGCGTGGTGGTGGGCACCTGTAATCCCAGCTACTCGGGAGGCTGAGTCAGGAGAATCATTTGAACCCAGGATGCAGAGGCTGCAGTAAGCTGAGATCGTGCTATTGCACTCCAGCCTGAACAACAAGAGTGAAACTTCGTCTCAAAAAATATAGATAGATAGATAGATAGATAGATAGATAGATAGATCTGAATAAAATATATAAATAAATCATGCTTTTCACACCAATTGAAGCATTTCTTTCTGTAACCATTTTCATGTGCCAGTGTATCATTAACACAATTTCTTTTCTTGCCAATCAGTATAGATATGTATCATTTTTACCAGCAGCTGCATAGATTCTGATATGTCAATTACATTATTCAGCCAATATCTTGATGTTAAACATATATGTTATCTACAATTTGTGACTAACACAAACATATTAAAATAAGCTACATACATATGCATATATATTTGAGCACATGTATTCTTATTTCCTTAGGGTACATTGCCAATAGGTAAAATTGTTGAGTCAAAAGATCTGTTTATATTGTTTCTTTTGTAAATTGCCTGTTCATGCTCATTGTATACTATTATTAGGGTGTGAAAAACGTCTAAGAAAGTTCCAACCTTCCTGTTATAAATAACATTTTATTTTCTTATAAATCTAGATTTTGAACTAGGTTTTGGCAAGTTATAAACATTCACATGCAGAAGACTCACTATTGTTTTGCATTCACAAAGCTTGTGACAAACTGTTTCTTAGTCTTGCAGTAGTACAAAACTATACTGAAATGTTATATTTTGTTTGCCATAGAAACAAGGATAGAGAGATATATTAAAAATTAGGATGATTAATTACATTTTTTTCTTATGATAATACTGTTTTTAAGGGCTTGTAATTTTAAAATAGATAATCTCAATGGCCCTAAAAAGCCATTTTTCTAATATATATATTTATTCAAACACTTAACCACATTTCCCCAATTATCAGTTTTCACTTGTTTTAAATTCTTTTCAAATGGCAACATTTGCTGAACTTTGGTGGCAAATGTTGATACACATAGCAACTTTTAATGTTTATTCTTCCTAAGGATAATATTTTTCTCTCCTATTCTTTCATCCTTCTCTCCTCTCTTCCACCCTTCCCTTGTGTCATTGTATTTCTTCACTAGTTTACTTAAATGATATTGGTGCACCATGATCACAGGAAAAGCACATTAACTTAAAGAAATACAAGATAAACTTGCAGTTGATTGAAAGGTGGCTTCCCCCAAAAGATGTGTTCTTATCAACTCCCTGGAACTTTAAATGTCACCTTATTTGGGGGAGAAAAATAAAAGCCTTTCCAGATGTAATTAAATTGTGTTTTTTTAGATAAGCTAATCTTCCTGGATTATCTGGGCTCTAAATCCAATGAGAAATGCCCTTATAAAAGACACAGAGAAGAGATACACACAGACAGAAGAGGAAAAGGCAGTGTGACCACAGAGGCAGAGATTGGAGTGATACAGACAAGAAATACCAGGGGATGCTGACAGCCACCACAAGCTGAAAAACATAAAGAACAGAATCTTCTCAAGAGCCTCTGGAGGAATTGTGGGCCTTGAGCTCAGACTTCTGGCCTCCAAAATTGTGAGAGAATAAATTTCTGTTGTTTTAAGTCAACCAACTTGCAGTAATTTGTTATAGCAGCCACAGGAAACTAAAACACTAACATTGAAAATCTCACCCTTGAAAATGGAATCTTGCTAATTATGGAAACATAATTAGGATTACTTTAATTAATTTGATTATTTCTGTCTGGGCGATGTGTGGTATCTAATATAGTGGTAAAAGAATACATGCTGGAGTATAAACCTACCTTAATTCAAGCTCCAACTCCAGCTCTTACTAACTGGGTGACTTAGGACAACTGTATTAGCATTTCTGAGACTCAGCTTTGTCATCTAAAAAATGGTCATAATAATGGTACCTACTTCTTAACAGTTGTTGTAAAGATTAAATGAGTTAATATGTTTAGATTGCTTAGAGCTTTCTAATAACCTGGCACATAGACATAACTGTTAGCTGTAATAAGCATTCTTACATTTGTAAACAATTCCGTATAAACTGTATGGGTTTTCTAGGGTAGTTCTAAAAAAGTACCACAAACTGAGTGGCTTAAAAACAGAAATGTATTGTGTCACACTTTTGGAAGCTAAAAGTCTGAAATCAAGAGGTCCGCAATTTTGTTGTCATCCGAGGGCTGTGAGGGCAAGATCTGTTCCAGGCTTCTTTCATTGGCCTATAGATGGCCATCTTCTCCTGTGTCTCTTCATTTCATCTTCTCTCTATGTACGTCCATCTCTGTCTCTACATTTCCCTTTTTTGTAAATACAGCAGTTACACTGCATTAGAACCCACCCTAAAGATCTCATTTTATCTTGATTACCCTGTAAACGTCCTATCTCCAAATGAGGTCACATTCTGTGATACTGGGGATTGTGATTCCAACATGTCATTTTTGGGGCAATAAAACTCAACTGATAGCATAATTCCAGAATACCACTCCAGTATACATTCCCCTCTTTGACTTCCCTTGCCTTGTATTCTTACCAAATGGAAATAAATGGCATAATATTTAGAAATAAGGAAGCTTGAACTCAAAAAGTACTACATATTTTAGTAGGAGGAAGGTGAGGCAATTGTATGAAGGAGTTGGTAAATTGTGGGTCAATAAAAATGGAGTTTGTTATTCATCTTATTCATATATGTTTACTTTTTCTTTAAAAAGTAGAATTAAAAAGAGAAGCCTCTTATAATTATTTTTCTCTTTAGAATTTCTTCAAGAATTTTTTGAAAATGTTGTTTAATATTACCCACAAGTAGCAAATAGTTTTAGAGACATAGCTTTTTAAGTGAAAATTTCTGTAAGCAATAAAAAGCAAAACATATATTTCATTTTTTTTGTTTCTGCCTTAGTACAAAAGGCTATATTTTAGGCCAATAAAAATAGCAATTTTCCACTTCCATATGTAATTTGTCAGGCATATAAGGAGCTGTATCGGAAAGATAGATATGGTAAAATGCTCTTCTATAAAACCCAGGCTGAAAAGTACTCTTGTTCATTCCAAGAGAGGTTGGAAAATTATTCCCAGAAACATGTAGCAAAAATAATTCACCTCTATCAGGGGTAAATTAGATACTTTAATAAGTGTTCAACCAATACATTTTTGTTCTTTAACCTCACTCAACACCTTGACTTCCCTATATATTGCTAGTATTTACAAAAGCTGTCGAGGCAAAGAAATGTTCTAATCTCTATCAAGGCATTTCCCTCCATGAACAAATGTCTCTATAGTAATTTCAAAACTCCACACCTTATGACTGAACACCAATATGTATATTTTTAACAAATATTTATCTTTAAATTGTGTTTGAGCTACTACTATGTGCAAGACCCCACGTTATTAAGAGGGCACAAAAATTTTCTTGTTCCAACAAGTGAATAAAAAGTTTATTTTTAAAATGTTTGGTAGAATATTCAGCCTCAATAATTTATTTAGTAAGCTAGCATAGTACAGTAATTGGTATTCTTACTGACTGATCACAAAAGTACAGGTGAAAAATTAAAATGATCTAAGTCTCATGAGACTGGGACAGTAGACTAGCTGCTTAACTAAAACTGTCATTCTCTAGCTTCCAGAGTCCTTATGTAGGACGTCTACACAGTGGAATCCCTCTCACTAAAAATCTTTCCTATTGAAAGCTACACTCAGTGGGCAGCACTGTGAAAATTATTTGTTTAATTATAATGTGTTATAGAATTTCCAGGGTTTATTAAAATTCACTACTTATAAAAGAAGCATTTATCACCAGGAACCAATAGGGACTCAGTAAAAACAGGCGTTCCTAAAATATCATTTTTTGGGGGGCATTGGTCATTATATTTGTAGATCAAAAAACTCAAAAACATAATGCATCTCAATTTTAAGAATATGTTGAACAAATGCCTTAATATGGGGAAAATGAAAAAATGCATATTGGATAGTTCTATAGTTAGTTGAATTAGCTAAACAATTATGTATAGAAAGACAGTCAATTAGTGGATGAGGTCATCTCTGATGTGGGAAAGAAGTCTTTGATGACAGTCTAGTAGATTCTCCTCTAAGCCTTGTTCTTGTTAAAATCAACGTCTTTTTTTTTTTTAGGGGGGTGGGATGGGAGACAGACTCTCGCTCTGTCACCCAGGTTGAGTGCAGTATGGTGATCTCAGCTGACTGCAACCTCTGCCTCCCAGGTTCAAGCAATTCTCCTGCCTCAGCTTCCCAAGCAGCTGGGACTACAGGCACATGCCGCCACACCTGGCTAACTTTTTGTATTTAGTAGAGATGGGGTATCACCATGTTGCCCAGGCTGGTCTCAAACTCCTGAGCTCAGGCAATCTGCCCGCCTTGGCCTCCCAAAGTGCTAAGATTACAGGCATGAATGACTGCGCCTGGTCTAAAATCAATGTCATTGACATTATAGATTATGTGACATTATACATAATGTGTAACTCAAATTTGGACAGCAAATAGTTTGAAAAGATAGCCAATAACCTGGAAAACAGGATAAAGACTCAAATATTGGAGATTTATACTTAAGTACACTAAATAAGAATAAAATATGTGCAGTTCTCTTTAAATTGTAAAGACCATGAACAAGATTGTTGTTATTATTGGATGAACAAATAAATAAATGCCATATTAGACTGCATCAATAAGATAATAGTATGAAAAGTTAGGTCAGTAGGACAGGCATTTTACTGGTTGGGCCATATCTGGAGTACTGGCTATCTCAGAGATTTGTGTTCTTCTAGAATAGGTATTGAGGATGAGTTTTTTGAGTGGCATATGGACTTGACACTATGTCCTAAAAAATAGTTGAAGTGAGTTCTATCCTGGAGAAGTAAAGATAGTTCCAATCTGCCTTTATTAAGTTACAGATTTTAAATACATTAGGCAATTGGCTTTTTCTTTGTGGACCCTGGGAAGAGAATTGCAAGTGGACTTCAGCCTGATATCAAGAAGGTCTTTCTATGTGTCAAATCTATAATCTACATGGCAGTAGTATCCACCTGTCTTGTTCATCTCTGTATGGCCAATGCCTAAAAAAATCTTAGAATTTTAAAATTCTAAGATTCTAGGAACTCCAAATACTAGACTTAATGTCACTAAAGCTGAACTTTTTAACGTCAGAATGTTATACAAACTTTTGTTGCTCGATTCCTTCATAAGTAAAACGAAATAGCATTTGCTTATGGTTGATATTCCTTTTGAATCTAAAAACCCATAATACAAATAAATATTTAAAATACAATGTATGTGAGATGTCATATGAGAAGTAAAAAAGCAGAAAGTGACAGATAGTTCACTGAGTACCTACAATATACCAGGTTTCACATTAGGTTCTTTTGTTCAAGCTTTCAATTCAAGAAAGAATTACTTCTGATTAGGCTAAAAAGATTAAAAAGATGACTTCATGGAGGAGATGGAATTTGAGTTAAATCTAACAAGGCTTCAATAAGTAAAAAAAATGAAAGAGCATTATAGTCAAGAAGCTTAATTTCTTTGGTTTTTAAAAATAGAACTATAATAAAGTAACTTCATGAAGAAATTCCAAAAACTTACAAAGGCATCACATTTTAATCATTTAGAAGAATTCTGAGTATCAAGAAAAAAATTGATATTAAAAATAAACCCCCCATCATTTTCAATGGAACAAATTGACAGCATGTGCCTCTGATGTAATCCACTGAGAAAAACATAGCATCACTTTTGCACTTCCTGCCAGAAGCACACAACCTGAGACTAATCATGAGAAAATACTGACAAACTCAAATTGAGGGCTATTTAACAACATAAGGAATCTGCATTCTTTGAAAGTGACAGTGCTGTGAAACACAAAGACTTAGAAACAGTTCCAGATTAAAAGAGACTAAAGAAAAGGTGGAGCAATGTGGCCAAATAGAACTCTCCAGTGATCATCCCCTCTGCCTCTTCAGGAACACCAAATTGAACAACTGTCCACATAGGAAAGCACCTTCATAGGAGCCAAAAATCAGGTGAGTGATCACAGTACCTGGTTTTAATATTATAGCAAGGAAAAAGGGTCTGAAGAGGATAGGAAAGACAGTCTTGAACTGCTGACACCATCCCTCTCATATTCCCTAGAAGTGGCCATCTGGCACTGAGAGGATTCTGTGTGCTTGGAGGAGGCAGAGCACAGTGATTGCAGGACTTTGTGTTGGAACTCAATTGTAGTCTTGTCACAGCAGAAAGCAACACAGGGCAGACTTTAGCCAGCACCTGTGGAGGGAGCATTTAGACCAGCCCTAGCCAGAGGGGATCGTCCATCTCAACAGCCAGAACCTGAATTCTGGCTAGCCTCGACACTGTGGGCTAAAGGGCTCTGGGGTCCAAAATAAATCTGAAAGGCAGTCTAGACCACAAGGACTGCAAGACTGGGAAAATCCTGGTGCTGTGCTGGGCTCGGAACCAGTGGACTTGGGGTATATAAAACCTAGTGAGACATCAGTTGGGGTGGCCATGGGAGTGACGGCATTACCCCTCCCTCAACTCCAGGCAGTGCAGCTCACAACTTCAAGAAAAACAACTTCTACTTGAAGAAAGGAGAGGGAAGTGTAAAGAGGACATTGTCTTGCAACTTGAATACCAGCTTGGCCACAGTAAAATAAACTACCAAGCAGAGTCCTGAAGTCCCCGTTCCAGGCCCTAGCTCTCAGACAACAGTTTTTGACACACCCTAGACCAGAAGGGAACCCACTATGTTGAATGAAAAAACCCAGTCCTAACAGGATTCACCAACTGCTTACTAAAGAGCCCTTGGGCCTTGAATAAACATCAGTGGTAGCCAGGCAGTACTCATCATGGGCTTTTGGCAAGACCCAACACTGTGCTGGCTTCAGATGTGACCCAGCACATTCCCAGCTATGGTAGCCATGGGGAGAGAGTCCTTCTGCTTGAGAAAAGGAGAGTGAACAGTAAAAATGACTTTGTCTTGCAAGTTAAGTACAAGCTCAGCCACAGTAAAATAAAACATCCAGTAGATTACTAAAGTTTCTGACTCCAGGCCCTAGTTATCAAACAGTGCTTTTAAACCTACCCTGGGCCAGAAGAGAACCCATTTCCCTGAAGGGAAAGACACAGGTCTGGTTGAATTCACCACTTGCTGAATAAAGAGCCCTTGGGCCATCAGTGGTAACCAGGCAATAGTCACCATAGATCTTGGGCAAACTCAGTACTATGCCAGCTGCAGGTCTGACCCAGACACCTGGGACCAATCCTGGAGTAACAGAGATATGTGATCTTTCAGACAGAGAATTCAAAACATCTGTTTTAAGGAAGTACAATGAAATTCAAGATAATGTAGAGAAGGAATTCAGAATCTTAACAGACAAATTTAACAGAGATTGAAATAATTTTAAGAAAGCAAGCAGAAATTCTGAGGCTGAAAAATTCAATTGACATACTAAAGAATGCATCAGTCTTGCAAAAGCAGAATTGATCAAGCAAAAGAAAGGGTTAGTGAGCTTCAAACAGACTATCTGAAAATATACAGTCAGAGGAGACAAAAGAAAAAAGAAGAAAAAACAATGACACACAACTACAAGACCTAGAAAAGAGCCTCAAAGGGCAAATCTAAGAGTTATTGGCAATAAATAGAAATTAGAGAGTGATATCAGAAGATTTATTAAAAGGGATAATAGAGACTATCCCAAACCTACAGAAAGATATTAAGTACAAGAATGTTATAAAACACTAAGCAAGCAGATTTAATCCAAGTAAGACTACCTCATGACATTTAAGAATCAAACTTCCAAAGGTCAAAATGAAGAAAAGATCCTAAAGGTAACAAAAGAGAAGAAATAAATAACATACAAAGGAGCTCCAATATGTCTGGCAGCAGCTTTCTCAATGGAAATCTTACAGGCTAGGAACAAGGGGCAAGTTGTATTTAAAGTGATTAAGGGAAAAAAAAAATATGTTATCCTAGAATAGTGTATCCAGTGAGAATATCATTTAAACATGAAACGCAAATAAAGGTTTTCCCAGAAAAATAAAAGCTAAAGGATGTCATCAATACCAGATTAGTCCTACTAAAGGAAGTTCTTCAATTTGAAAGAAAAAGACATTAACAAGCTATAAGAAATCATCTGAAGATAAAAAATTCACTGATAAGTACCGCTAATAAGTATACAGAAAAACACAGACTATTATAACACTCTAATTGTAAAGTGTTAACTACTCATATCTTCAGTAGAACTAGAAGATTAGCCAATCAAAAATAACTATAACAACTTTTCAACTCATAGACATTATATATATAAAATAACATATAAATGAGGTAAGATAAAAATAGAAAAAAGTTAACAAGCAGGGGGTAGGGGTAGAGTGAAGTTAAGGTGTAGAATTGTTATTATTTTCTCTTTGCTTATTTGTTAGTTGTTTCTAACATTAATGCCAGTTAGTGTTAAGTTGCCATCAGTTTAAAATAATGGATTACTAGATGTTATTTGGAAGCCCCATGGTAACCTCAAGCCAAAAAACCTACAGCAGATACACAAAAAGTAAAGAGTAAGAAATTAAAACATAGCACCAGAGAAAATCACTTTCACAAAAAGGAAACTAGGAAGGTAAGAAGGAAGAAAAACAAGGCCACAAAACAACCAGGAAACAAATATCAAAATATTAGTAGTAAGTCCTTACTTATCAATAATAACCTTGAATGTAAATGGACTAATCACTCCAATCTAAAAACATAAAGAATGGTAAAAGATATTCCATGCAAATGGAAACTAAATATAAGCAGGAGTCACTACACTTTTATCAGACAAAACTGGCTGCAAGCAAGGACCATAAAAAGAGACAAAGAAAGTCATTATATAATGATAAAGGGGTCAATTCATCAGGAGAATATGACAATTATAAACATATATGCACCCAACACTGGAGCACTTAGATATATAAAATAAACATTTTTAGAACTAAAGAAAGGGATAGATTCTAGTACAAAAATTACTAGATACTTCAACACACCACTTTCTACTTTGAACACATCTTCCAGACAAAAAATCAACAGAGAAACATTGATCTCAATTTGCATTATAGACAAAATGGATTTAATAGATATTTACAGAAAATTTTATCCAATGGCTACAGAATACATTTTTTTCTTCACCACATGAAACAGTCTCACATATAGATCATATATTAGGCCACAAAATGAGTTCAAAAATAAAAATATATATATCATATCAGGTATCTTTTCTGATCACAATGGAATAAAACTAGAAAGGTATAAAAAGAGAAACATTGAAAATCATAAAAATACATGGAAATTAAACAGCATACACCTAAATAATCAGTGGGTCATTTGAGAAATTAAGAAGGAAATTGAAAACTTTCTTGAAACAAATCAAAGTGGAAACATAAGTTACCAAAACTTATGAGGTACAGCAAAGGCAGTACTAAGAGGAAGGTTTACAGCAATGTGCCTACATCAAATAAGTGTTTAAAAGCTTCAAATAAGTGACCTAGCAATGAGTCTTAAAGAACTAAAAAAGAAAATGCAAATGAAACTGAAAATTAGTAAAAGAAATTATCAGAACAGAAATAATTAACACTGAAATGAAGAAAACAATACAAAAGATCTATGAAACAAAAAGTGGGCTTTTTGAAAAGATAAGATAAACAAGGCTATAGCCAGACTAAGAAAAAAGAGAATACCCAAATAAATAATACTAGAGATAAAAAAGGAGACATTTTAACAGACACTGCAGAAATTCAAAGGATTATTAGAGACTACTATGAGCAACTATATGCCAATAAATTGGAAAACTTCGAAGAAGTGGATAAATTCCTATACATGTACAATCTACCAACATTGAACCATGAAGAAATCTAAAACCTGAATAGACAAATAAGAAGTATGAGATTGAAGTCATAACAAAAGCAAGGAAAGCCTGAGACCCATTACCTTTACTGCTGAATTTTACCAAACATTTAAAGAACGAATGCCACTCCTGCTAAAACTTTTAGAGAAAACAGAGGAGAAGAGACTATTTCCAAACTCATGAAGACTACAAACCCAGTATTAGCTGCCCTGATGCCAAAACCAGACAAAGACATATCAAAAAAGAAAGGTACAGGCTAATGTCCCTTATGACTATTGATGCAAAAATCCTCAAGAAAATAGTAACAAACTGAACTCAACAACACATTAAAAAGATTGTTCATCATGACCAAGTGAGATTTATCCCAGAGATGCAAGGAAGATTCAATGTATGTAAACCAATGAAACTGACACTTCATCTTTACAAAATGAAGGACAAAAACCATATGATTATTTCAACTGATGCTGTAAAAGCACTTTATACATTCCAACATTCCTTTATGATAAAAAAAAAACTCTTAAAAATGGCTATAGAAGGAATATATCTCAACATAAGAAAACCCACATATGACAGACCCACAGCTAGTATACTGAATGGGGAAAAACTGAAAGCATTTCTTCTAAGACATCGAACAAGACAAGGATGCTCACTTTTAATGCTGCTATTCAACCTACTGGTGGAAATCCTAACTAGAACAATCTAACTAGACAAGAGACAGAAACAAAGGGCATCCAATTTAAAAGGAAGAAGTCAAATTATCTTTGTTTGCAGACGATATGATCTTATATTTGAGCAAAACTAGACTACACACACAAAAAAAATCTATAAGAACTGATAAGCAAATTTAGTTAATTGCAGGATACAAAACCAATATATAAAAATCAGTAACATTTCTATATGTCAATAGTAAATAACCTGAAAATAAATCAAGAAAGTAATCCCACTTACCATAGGTACAAGTAAAATATCTAGGAAGTAACCACAGAAGTGAAATATCTCTGCAATAAAAACCATAAAACATTTACCCAAGAAATTGAAGAGGAGGGAGCCAAGACGGCTGACTAGACATAGCCAGGAAGAGCTTCTCCCACCAACAGAGACCAGACCATTGAGTAGACTGGCACACTCAGAATATCTTCAGAAACAAGGCCTTGAGAGTGGACAGAGGGAGGACACAGATCCCAGACTGAAAGGGGAGAAAGCTGGGAACGGACCAAGACTCATTCCTGGCCCCAAGCAGCTCCTAGGAAAGTAGTGAGTGAAATAGGCATGGAATGGCCCACTTTCACCATGGACCTTTGGGATCCTAGCTGTGGAAAACCTCATGACTCCCACAAACATTTGAATTGGCAAGAACTTGCCAGAGAGTTGGCAGAGACAGAATTCCAGCCTATACAGTGTTTGGCACAGGAACAGGTGCAATGGAGCATGGTCATGGGCACCCATCCCCCTGGCCTTTTTTTGCTGCTTGACCTGGACAGAGCTGTGCTGTAAGTGGGCATGGCCAGACAGGCACCCTGGGAGAGGCTGATAGACAGAGGGGTACTCAAATCAGACTGGTCCAGTTTTACGGGCAAGACAGCATAGCTATCACCATAATTCTCTCACTGGCAGTCTCCGCTTACCTGTTGTAGAACTTCTGCAGATAGAATCCTGCAATGTTCAGTACCATTTTAGGAAAAATTAAATCTAACTACTGGAAATGAAAAATTCACTACAGGAAATCAGAATGCAACTGGAAGCATTAAACAGAAGAGACCACGCTGAGGAAAGAATCTCAGAGCTTGAAGACTGCTTATTCAAATAAACACAAGGAGACAAACATAAAGAAAAAGGAATTTTAAAAATGAACAAAATTTCTGAGAAATATGGGATTATGTAAAGAGATCAAATTTATGACTAATAGGAATTCCTGGACATGATAGAAAGTAAGCAACTTGGAAAACATATTTGAGGATATTGTCCACTAAAATTTCTCCAACCTCACTAGAGACAATAACGTGCAAATTCAGGAAATTCCAAAGCCCCTGTAAGATGCTATACAAGACAATCATCCCCAAGACACAGTCATCAGATTCTCCAAAGTCAATAAAAAGCAAAAGATTTTAAAGGCAATGAAAGAGAAGGGGCAGTCCACATACCAAGGGAACCCTTTCAGGCTAACTGTGGGCCTTTCAGCAGAAACCTTACGAACCAGAAGAGATTGGGGGCCTACAGTGAGAATCCTTAAAAAATTATTTATAGACCTCTTGCGTGTCAAGAGTGTAACTTCCTATAAGAAAATTTGGAAGAAAATGTTATGCTAGAAATAGAACTGAATTATTCTGCATAATGAAGCAAACAAATTTTAGTTTCCCCAAATAAACTTGGGATAGGACTCAAGAATAAACAGAAGAAATGTAAGTAAGCAAGAAGGAAGGAGAAAACCAAGAAGTTATAAATTTAGGCCAGTAGTAAATCTCTTGAGTGGAGACATGGTCAATACAATTTTGTGACAGCAATGTTTAATATTAAACTTTGAGTTATTTTTAAATACCATGTGGGACCATAATTGTCCCTATTACCCCAATTCGTTAATAAAAATCGACTATATACAATAATCTTTTGTTTGAAATACTTGATGTAATAATGGAGATCATAACCTATGTATAACAAAGCAGTCCAAGAATTGGACAGCAACTACAGGAAAATAAATCCAGAGAGGAGATGGAAAAGTCAATGAAATTGTACATTTACAGAAATAGATGACCAAAACGGTAAAACTTGTATAATCCTTAGGTTGTTGGGTGGAGAAGAATTCCAAGTTTCTCAGGATAACTCTGTACAGATAAGAGATTCAACCATTCATTAAATATTAAATATAAAAGGACAAGGTGAACCAAGAGGGCTAGAGAACTGGAGGACATAAGATTGTACATTTTGTTTACATATGATTAACTATATATTAAACAACATGATCATTAAAGTTGTTTCTTCTAAAATCACTTGTTAATATGACCCCATAATGGAATTTTTAACAATTCATCTGCAGCAGCCAGCCTCCAAGATGGCCCCCAATGATTCTCATGTCCTAAAGTTCATGTCCATCCTTGACTGGACCCCTCCCATACCGAATAGGGTGTAACCAATATGTTATTGAAAAAATTATGGAGCATGACTTTTAAGGTTAGCCTATGTCATAAAAGACTGCAGCATCTGCCTTGCTTTCTATTTAGTTACTTGCCCTGTGTAAGTCACTTTTCATGTTGTCAGAACACTTAAATAACCATGGAGACTCCAGCAGATATTGGATTAAGGCCTTGTCAGTGAAAGTGAGCCACATGGAAGCAGATCCTAGAAATTCATCTAGATTGGTAATGGCAGAACCTGAAGGAAAATTGGTTCCCTGGTTCTTGTTCTAATACTGTCTTTATCGTTCTGTATTACTGCCAAGAAATCAATGACAAAGGCACCATATTCCTCAAAATGGAATAGGGTAAGAAAAAAATCTGCCTCCAAATCAAGCCTTCAGATGACTGCAGCTCCAGCTGACCTCTTGACTGTAATTCTCAAGACCCCTTGAACCAGAACCACCCACCCAGCTAAGCTGCTCCCAAATTCCTGACCCACAAAAACTGTGCGATAAATGTTCATGACTATTTCAATACACTAAATGTTGGGGTAATTTGTGCATGAAATGATAACTCATATACTCTTCTGAAGTGGTAATCAGATAAGTTCTCAAATATTCATATACAAGTATGTTCCACACGGCATCAATTATAGTAGCAAAAATTACAACAACCTAACTATCCAAATAGGAAGAATATTTTTAAATAAATGTTTATAGAAATATTATAATTAAAGCTAAAATTTCCTGGATTATTTCTTTCTTTGGGGAACTGTGCTAGAAGAAAACACTTTAGCCATTAAAAATAATATATGTGAAGAACATTGAACAAAACAGAAATATGATCATAATTAATGAGTGAAATAAAGCAACAAGCTATGCCATATGTACAGTATGATTAAGTTTTATAAATATATTTTTATTCAACTACAAAATATATTTGTGAAAACACCTGTGCATATGCAAAAGAAAAACACTGGCAACCAATATAACAAACATTGACAGTAATTATCCCTGGTTGGTGTAAGGGTGATATTTAGTATTTAAATTATAGTCCTTTAGTTATATCTAATTTTCTGAAATTCCAAAAATAAGTGTGTTACTTTTATCCTCTCAGTTATTAAAATAGTAACTTCAAGTTTATTCGGCCACAAATGTGTAAACAAGGAGTGATATGAGACTGTGCCCACTCATAGAATAGGATTTCTGAAAAAATCGAGTTCAATGCTCTCATTTTGCAGATGAGAGAACTGTAACGTAATTAGGGTCGAGTGATTCCCCTGAAGTTCATCTAGATTAGTAATGGCAGAACCTGAAGGAAAACTGGTTTCCTGATTTTTGTTCTAATATTCTCTTTTATCATTCTGTATTACTGCCAAGAAACCAATGACAAAGTCACCATATTCCTCAAAAGGGAATAGAGTAAACGTGAAAAAATCTGCCACAATAAAAATATGGCTGATCGACTCCACCTATGTAGCCAAATACAACATAGATACTTATAATTTCTTTGAAAGGGTCTAAATGGAGAAGGAAAGAGCCTCTCATATTAAAGTAAAAAAGCAACAACTGACAGTTTTCTTACAGTAGAGGCTCAATAGGTTAGTAATTTGGAATTTATTTGTGTTTGGGGGAAAATGGAGAGTTTGGAAAAAGTCTTATAAAAATTATCTCCAAACATTTAGGTGATTCTACATCTGTATGTACTCTTGCTCCTAACTCAGAGTTATCCAGAAACAAGCATACAACAAAAAACAAAAAATAAACAGACAAAACCCACATTGACTTCCATCTATTTATCATCTCTTGCATAACAATGTTTAATTATCAGAAATAACAAAATTTCTGCCTGAAAACTTTTCAGAGCACTGATAATATCATAAAACTTCCATGTGGTTAAAGAATTTCCAAGGAGATTGTCAATCTTTATACTATTATTAAGCGTGGGATATATGGTGCTTTTAAGGAAACACAAAGCAACATGTAATAACTTGAGAAACCTCAAATGGACCCACTGAATCATCAGAAAGAAGGAAAACTATTGCTTGGCTAATTAATTCTAAACATCAAGCAAGATTATGGCTTTGCCTCCATGTTGAACAAAAGCAAAATGAATCTACTGCTAAGAAGAGTATTTCCTCACCCAGAAGCCATAAATGAGGAGACTGTTGTTTCAAATGACGATTGAGATGTTTCCAGAGACTGCTGAATGAAGTATATGAGCAACTCAAAGGGAAAAGAGAAACTTGGTTGGCATGTCACCTGCTTGGAACATTCCCGATTAGAAAAAGAGACTGGGGAAATTCTCTTACCATTAGGCAAGGATTTCATGGGTGGCATGATCCCTCTAGATCTCACCCTACCTAGCCCCCAAATTAATCCAGAAAAGGGAAATAACTTCACAGTCTTTGAGCATACGCCTATTTAGCAAATAAAATGGGCCCTCTTTCTGGTAAATCTCGATGTGCGTGCAGTGTTTTGTATAGGTAGGTGTATTTACATTATTAAAACTCCTTTAAAAACTTATTTGACTTCTAGTAACACTTTCTACAAGTGCAAATGTGTATGTATTTAAATAAATAAACATTTTCAAAATATGTTTATACTGCCTGACATTCTCTGATAAGTTGTGGAATTAAACAACTGCACATTTGTCTCAGATGTCTAAAATACCTTTCAAGTGGGTGGATGAGTCCTTGACTAGGAAAAAGAGGACCTCAGCTACATGAGGCTGTCCTTATAAACATGCAAAAGACTCAGTTGTGACTATAGGAACCAGAGATAAGACCCAGCCTGCCTTGCTCTGAAGTTTCCACCAGGACCCTCTTAGTTTGACAGAGTTCTGGTATCCAACATTAACCATAATCTGAGCTGGTTTCTGAAATCCTATTTGGCTGAGCTCAGCTAGAACAGACAGACTCCAGATTATTCCAATCCATCTTGGCCCAACAAAGACTTGTTTGAAGTGTATATGGTTTAGAAATCTCTTAATGTCTTCTTGGAGAAAATTTTTATCTGTATACAATGGTTGAGGTGTGGTCTTGCTTTGAAGTAGAAGAGAAATCTCCCATTATCATCAATCTTTAAGGTTTGGAACATTGTCAAGTCAATTTCCTCTTTGAATGGTTCTAATTCTTTCATTCATGCTTTCTGAACTGTGGGAAACAAATTTGCCACCTAGTTTTGAAAATGCTGTTTGGGGATTTTTTTTTCTTTTTTCTTTTCTTCTTCTTCTTTTTTTTTTTTTTTTTTTTTTTTTTGAGACAGAGTTTTGCTCTTGTTGCCCAGGCTGGAGTGCAATGGCACAATCTTGGCTCACTGCAACCTCTGCTTCCTGGGTTCAAGCGATTCTCCTGCCTCAGTCACCCGAGTATCTGGGATTACAGGCACCTGTCATCACACCCAGCTAATTTTTTGTATTTTTAGTAGAGATGGGTTTTCACCATGTTGGCCAGGCTGGTCTTGAACTCCTACCCTCAGGTGATCCACCCTCCTCAGCCTCCCAAAGTGCTGTGATTACAGACATGAGCCACTGTGCCTGGCCCAGGATTGTTTTCATTTACCATTATCCAGCCTCAGTATGTAAAAAGTTTTTATGTAAACCTATATTACTTCCTCCTCTGTCAATCATTCCTCTGGGATTTGATACTGAATTTCCATCACTTTAATGCTGAGTTTAAACTAGTTTTTATTGTTTTCATTATCTTCCATCAAATTACTATGAGTTGCCTAACTTAATATCCTGAACTTCTACTTGCTTAGAAAAGAGTATCTAACATTACTTGTCCATCAGTCATTTTATTTGGAAAATGATGAAACCAGTTCTTCCAAACTTCTAAGATCTTCAGGAGGGCCAAATAAGAATGTGTATAGCTAATTAGATTATAAAACTATAAATCATTATGGAAAGCTGAGATATTATATTGTCAGTCAGGCACAGTGGCTCACACATGTAATCCTAGCACTCTGAGAGACCAAAGCAGGAGGACCACTTGGTCCCAAAAGTTCAAGACCAGCCTGAGTAACTTAGGGAGACCCTGTCTCTACAAAGAACAAATCATATTATCTGGGCATGGGGGTGCACATGCCCAGATATAACTTTAGTAACTCAGGAGGCTGAGGCTGGAGGATCATTTAAGCCCAGAAGGTCGAGGCTGCAGCAGTCTGTGATTGCACAACACTGCAGCCTGAGCAACCAAGTGAGACACCGTCTAAAAAAGAAAAAAGAAAAAAAAAAAAGGTGACATATTATTCTATTGTCTATATTCTGTCTGTACTGGCTAGGAAAAGCCAGTTTCCCATGTGGTCTAAACTCCATTCCTTTTCTTCTCACTGTTCCCTCTAATTGGAATTTCCTGCTTTTCTAAATGTTCTGATTATCTTCCAGGCATCCTGGCTCCACAAAGCCTTCCTTGTTCCAACACTTAATACTTATGTGGCTTTGCCAAGTGACTTGGGCAAGAAATATTTACTGTGGGTCTCCTAGAATAGGTATATGGTTTAGAGAGAGAAACTGACTTGCACAAGATATAAATAGCACAACTACAGTAGAACTCACCTCTTCTGTCTTAGAGACCAGCCACCATCTGTTGTCCTATCCTGCTTCTCTAGGGTTACCTCAAAGAATTCAAAGAATATTGCCAACCTCAACACAGGCCTACTGTTTGTTAGTTTATATGTCAAATGTGTTTAGAGTTTTCTATTAGAATTTTTGTGGGGATACTACAATATTTTCCACCAATGAAAAAAAAGCCTCAGACACGAGGCTCTATGAATAGGAAGCAAGTATTTTTTATATTTTAATAATCTAAACTAAATATTAAAATATTATTTTAATTCTGCTTGCATTTTAAAATTTTTATATATTTAATATCTTTTCTGATTATAAAATTAATATTTGCCTTCCTTACATGATTTCATGTCTGCATATTAGATTATTTTCTTAGCATCAATAATTTATATATTACCTGATATTTCCATGAATAGGAATAGTTGTCTCACCATGTGTTTGACAGAAGGAAACACTACCATTTTTGCCAATGCTTTATTTTATTTTCATCTTTCTTACCCCTACTTCTGTATAAAGAAACAGTTCTTTGTTTTAGATCAATTGCCCAATGCTCTAGCTGGATAAGATCATTTCATTTAGAGAATTAACTTTTTATCCAGTTCAGAAAAGCTTTGTTCTATTATATATATATTTTTAAATTTTACTTCAAGTTCTAGGATACATAAGCAGAACGTGCAGGTTTGTTACATAGGTATACACGTGCCATGGTGGTTTGCTGCACCTATCAACCCATCATCTAGGTTTCAAGCCCTGCACATACTAGGTATTTGTCCTAATGCTCACCCTTCACTTTCCTCCAATCTGCCAACAGGACCCTGTGTGTGATGTTCCCCTCCCTGTTTCCAAGTGTTCTCATTATTCAACACTCATTTATGAGTGAGAACACAGAGTGTTTAGTTTTCTGTTCCTGCATTAGTTTGCTGAGGATGATGGTTTCCAGCTTCATCCATGTCCCTGCAAAAGACATGAACTCATCCTTTCTTATGGCTGCATAGTATTCCATGGTGTATATTTGCCACATTTTCTTTATCCAGTCTATCACTGATGGACATTTGGGTTGGTTGCAAGTCTTTGCTATTGTAAATAGTGCTGCAATAAACATATGTGTGTATGTGTCTTTATAGTAGAATGATTTATAATCCTTTGGATATATACCCAATAATGGGATTGCTGGGTCAAATGGTATTTCTGGTTCTAGATCCTTAAGGAATTGCCACACTACCATCCACAATGGTTGAACTAATTTACACTCCCACCAACAGTATAAAAGCATTCCTGTTTCTCTACATCCTCTCCAGCATCTGTTGTTTCCTGACTTTTTAATGATCGCCATTCTAACTGGCGTAAGATTGTTAGTTTTGATTTGCATTTGCGGTTTTGATTTGCATTTCTTTAATGACCAGTGATAATGAGCTTTTATTCATATGTTTGTTGGCCACATAAATGCCTTCTTTTGAGAAGTGTCTGTTTATATACTTTGCTTACTTTTTGGTGGGGTTGTTTTTTTCTTGTAAAATTGTTTAAGTTTTTTGTAGATTCTGGTTATTAGTCCTTTGTCAGATGGATAGATTGCAAACTTTGTCTCTCATTATGTAGATTACCTGTTCACTCTGATGATAGTTCTTTTGCTGTGCAGAAGCTCTTTAGTTTAATTAGATCCCATTTGTTAATTTAGGCTTTTGTTGCATTTGCTTTTGGTGTTTTAGTCATGAATTCTTTGCCCATGCCTACGTCCTGAATGGTATTGCCTAGGTTTTCTTCTAGGGTTTTTATGGTTTTAGGTTTTGCATTTAAGTTTTTAATCCATCTTGAATTAATTTTTGTATAAGGTGTAAAGAAGGGATCCAGTTTCAGCTTTCTGCACATGGCTAGCCAATTTTCCCAGCACCATTTATTAAATAGGGGATCCTTTCCCCATTGCTTGTTTTTGTCAGGTTTGTCAAAGACCAGATGGTTGTAGATGTGTGGTGTTATTTCTGAGGCCTCTGTTCTGTTCCATTGGTCTAAATATCTGTTTTGGTACCAGTACCTTGCTGTTCTGGTTACTGTAGCCTTATAGTATAGGAATGTATCTCAAAGTAATTAGAGCTATTTATGACAAACCCATAGCCAATATTATACTGCATGGTCAAAAGCAGGAAGCATTCCCTTTGAAAACCAACCCAAGAAAAGGATGCCCTCTCTCACCACTTCTTTTCAACATAGTATTGGAAGTTCTGGCCAGGGTAATCAGGAAGAGAAAGAAATAAAGGGTATTCAAATAGGAAAAGAAGAAGTCAAATTGTCTCTGTTTGCAGACGACATGATTGTGTATTTAGGAAACCCCATCACCTCAACCCCAAAACTCCTTAAGCTGATAAACAACAACAGCAACGCCTCAGGATACAAAATCAATGTGCAAAAATCACCAACATTCCTATACACCAACAATAGACAAGTAGAGAGCCAAATCATGAATGAACTCCCATTCACTACTGCTACAAAGAAAATAAAATACCTAGGAATTCAACTTACAAGGGACATGAAGGACCTCTTCAAGGAGAACTACAAACTACTGCTCAAGGAAATGAGAGGACATAAACAAATGCAAAAATATCCCACGCTCATGGACAGAAAGAATCAATATTGTGAAAATGGCCATACTGCCCAAAGTAATGTATAGATTCAATGCTATTCCCATCAAGTTACCATTGACCTTCTTTACAGAACTAGACAAAACTACTTTAAATTTCATATGGAACCAAGAAAGAACTGGTGTAGCCAAGACAATCCTAAGCAAAAAGAACAAAGCTGGAGGCATCACACTACTGACTTCAAACTATACTATTCTATTTTATTTTTATGTTTTTTTAATGTTCAATTTGTTCTGCATTTTTCCCTTTAAACACCTGTTGTCTGTTAGTTGGCCCTTCGTTTACTCCCCTCAGATCTAAATATTGTCACGTCTTTGTATTTAGCACAGTGTAATGGTAAACAGACATGTTTTGGAGTCTGACAGATTTGAGTTTGGGTTCTGCTATGTCCCCGACTGGCTGTTTGCCTGCGCATGCTTGGTGACCTTACCAAATCTCAGTTTCTTCCTCTGTAATGTGTTTTGTGTTCAGAAAGGACTTATTAACCATAGCCATTGTTGCTCTCTTTCCTCAGTATTGCTTCAAGTTAGTCCTCTATCTCTGTGATTCTGTTTTTTGCCATGTGAATGTGGTTCTTCATATGTTCTTTTGATATTTTAATTCCATGATTATTCAGTGGATTCACTGGTTTCTTACCCCTCTTAACCTATATCCCAACTTACTGTTTTCTTCAAGGAATATTTTGCATTCAAAAAGATAGTATTTTCTTGATTTTTTTATTCAAAACACACAGAAACTCCTACAAGTTTCTTCTCTTCACCATGGCATATCTTTTCAAAAATATGTTTTTTCTCAGCTCTGTTAAGGGACTATAGCTATTTTATATGGCAGAATATTTCCTTGTGTCCTCTGCTGCTTTTTTTTTTTTTTTTTGAGATGAAGTTTCGCTCTTGTTGCCCAGGCTGGAGTGCAATGCGCAGTCTCAGCTCACTACAACCTCTGTCTCCTGGGTTCAAATGATTCTCCTGCCTCAGCCTCCCAAGTAGCTGGGATTACAGGCATTTGCCACCACTCCTGGCTAATTTTGTATTTTCAGTAGAGATAATGGAGTCTCTCCATGTTGGTCAGGCTGGTCTTGAACTCCTAACCTCAGGTGATCTGCCCGCCTTAGCCTCCCAAAGTTCTGGGATTACAGGTGTGACCCACTGTGGTCTGACCTCTGTTGCTTTTATCCCATCCCTTGATGAAAACTTGGGCAGGCTCTCATCATTTTTTTGGCTGGCTCTTAGAGAATAGACAGTGATACAGTCACTTTAAATCAAAAACATAGCCTTAACTCAGAAATTAAAAACGTTCTGCCAGGAAGTTAATCAGAACTAGGTTTCTAATATGCTTCATGTTAGAAATTTGCAGTAGAAATGGAGAGAAATGATGTTTCTCTACTTTTCTGTACTCAATCTCCATCTTGCATAGCTTGCTAACCATTTCTGGAAACTTTCAGTGTAAACAGGGAAAAGAAGAAGTTTTAAGAAAAAAATAAAGGGTTTTTTGAACAGATATTCTCATATGCTGCCTTCAGGCTCCCTAGGACTGGCAGATATTTGAAGCTCTTTTTTCGGTGGAGATTTGAGGGCCCTTTGGCAGCTTCCATCACTCAGGTTCCCTCTCCTGCAGTTCTCTTGACCTGGGCAGATGTATGTCTATTTTTGGTAACACCTTGAAACTCATTCTTCAGCCCCTAGGAATTCAGGGCTCACTTGGAACTTCTCACAACTAGAGACCTACTCTTTTCCAGGTAGCCCCATTGGACAGGAGCTAAGATGATATCATCCTTACTATCTTTTCTGTCTGTCCTGTGTATGCTCCACAGCAAAGTTCACCTATTTCTTTGTAGCAACAAACTGGCCACAGGATGCTTTAGTCTGCTCAGACATAAGTCTGGCACCAGTCTTCTGTGAATACCATCAGCAAGCTCCCAAGAGGTATCTTGTAGCATCTCTCTGATAGGGACAGGAGGCAGGGAAATTCTGGGAGGGTGGGTTCCCAGCAAGAGCCCTACCCTCAAACTGAAAAACCTAATACTGTGACCCAAAGTGAGCACTGACATCCCTGTTTTCCTGCTTGAACGTTGTCTTTTCCAAAATACCCATGGTCGCCCAACCCCCATCCTGTGCCCATAAAAACCCCAGGCTTAGCTGGCAGAGAAGAAGAGAAGAGGAGAAGCAGCTGGACGTGGGAGACTATGGTTGTACATCAGAGAAAAGTAGCTTGACCTCAGAGGGACAGCTTGATGGCGTAGCTTCAGAGAGAATTCTGGCCAGTGATGGCTGGACTTCTGGGAAAGATTACCTTCCCACTCTGTCCCCTTTTCTGCTCCTCTTCCCACTAAGAGCCACTTCCATTGGCAATAAAATTCCCTACATTTACCACCTTCAATTCATTTATGCAACCTCATTCCTCCTGGACACCAGACAAGAACTTGGGTGCCACAAGTGTGGGTCCAAAAGGCTGTCACACTGACCCTTCACTGAGCTTCACTGACCCTTCACTTAAGCCATCTACAGATGGCAAAGCTAAAGGGCACTATAACACTCCCTCTGGGGCTTCAGAGACACCCTCCCCTAGACATTGCCGTGGGGCTGGTATGGATTTCACTCTTTCTAGCACCTAAAAGTGCTCACCCAAGCTCCTGTACCCTCTTACCTGTGCTCCCCCTCCTATGAGTGATGGGGCACAGAAGGTCAAGTGAGTGGAGTTCACCCCTGCTGGTGCCCCTGCACTCCAGTTCCTGCCCATGAAGGGGTTAGGGAACTGTCTTCATTATGCTTGAAGAAAAGAAAGCTGAACTCTTTAATCCTTCCACTTTGTGCATGTGTGCTGAGGCAAGGGAAATATCATTTTATGGTAATGTTTTTGTTTCCAAACAAATATCTTTTAGTTCCTGATCTCTTTTTTCATCTTTCATTTGGTAAGAATCATAGAACCTGTGAACAACCATTTTTATTATTATATTAATATTTTTAAAAACATTCTGTATATTATGATGTTTTAACACCTTGAGGAGCCGCCTAGTGACCTAGGAAGAAATTGCTTTTTTCAGGGCTAGGTTATTTCTAAAGATAGTAAACAACTTACTTGGAAGTCATTATTTTCCCTGCCCTAAATCACCCTAGGTTAGGTACCAGACAACTACACTTCTGTACAACAGAGCCTGCTGACATATTATCGTTATACAAACTAGCCCAAGCCATTTATTCTGCTCAGCCTTGCCTTTCCTGAAGAAACCCCAATAAAAGCTCTGGCACAAGCTTCCGCCTTGCACCTACTTCTGTCTCTTGACCAAAACCTAATGCTTCCGCTGTGGCTCTGCAAGGTGTGGCATGCCCCCTCTCTCGGGAAATGTGACAAAAATCTTCTTCAACAGCACTGGCCTCTCTACGTCATCCCTCAGTAATACCTCTAAAAATTAAATCCCAGGTATAATTTCAATACAATTATAATGTCACATATGGAGATCTGTTTCATAGTCACTTTGATGTCTGACATATAACAGTTTTTCCTGGATTGAAACTTTAATTTTATCTTCTTATGAATTCACAGTTGAGCTTTTGATAGAATGTGGAGTGAGTCTAAAGTTCTACATATGCCCTCAAACTGTCCCCAATGTGTGTTTATTCATTCAGAAGCCATTCAATTGACATTATGCATGCCAGTCAGTATAATGGATAAGGGCCATATGAAAATTCCTGCCACATGAAAGCTTACTGCCTGCTCAAACCAGATGCAGCTGATCACATAGAATCAGTGCCCTGTGTAGATCATCACTTTAATCTAGAGTCAAAACCCTTCCATATGACTGTCAACTCTATATTTGTTAGTTAACCAGCAAAAGAACACATATTCAATTGGTATCTAAAGTTGTGAGGAAACCAAAGCTATCATTAGTGTCCTGGCTTTGTGGCCTTTTCATGGAGGTATTTAAAAAAACACCACCTAAAAGGGATATTAAGCAAGACACGATACAACAGTCTGAAATCAAGCTGCCATCTCAAAAGGGGAGCTAGGAAAGAGCGGGGAACTAAGGTGAAATTTAAAGGACATGCAGACCAGTGATGGCTAATGAGAAAGAAATTTGCATGAGATGATGGAGAGCTGGAAGAATGTTCTGAATGGAAATGCAGGTGAACACAGAGCATAGCCAACTGGCCTAACAGTTTTGTTTCTCTGAGAGTTTAATGATTCATGAATTTTCAATATCCCTCTTCATATAAGTGAAGCCTAAAAGTTGATTTAGGTCTAGATAGCAAGCTTCCCAGGTAGTTGGTGCAGATTTGCAGGAACAGAGCCCTTTCCAGCAATGGTGGTAAGTGAAGCCAAATGAAATTATTAAATTAGAAATCAAATGTAAAGGGAATCCCAGTCAGAACAAAGATTTATCATCTGAAATCTTATCTTATATAGACCTATTGTGACCAGAGAGAAGTCATGATAAAAAGCCAAATGGTGCAGGGAGTTGACTAAGATAGCTGATTAGAAGCAGCTGTGGTCTACAGCACTCACCAAGAGGAACAAAAGGGGTGAGTGAATACAACACCTTCAACTGAAATATCTAGATCCTCACATTGGGACTGATTAGGCCAACAACTCAACCCATGGAGAATGAAGAAAGCAGACAGAAGGGAACAGTGGCCCATCTGGGAGCAATGCAGAGCCAAAGGAACCCCCACCCCTATTCAAAGGAAGCAGTGAGTGACCCCACCCAGGAAACCATGCTTCTCTCATGGATCTTTGAAACCCATGGATCAGGAGATCCTCTGGTGAACCCATGCCACCAGGGCCTTGGGTCTGACACACAGAGCTGTGTGGAGTCTTGGTAGAGCAGATGCTCAGGCACACAGAGAGACCCAGGAGCTTCACATACCCTGGCTCGGGGATTCCCAACAAACATGTCTGCAACTTAGGCAACACGAGAGGTCTGTACATACCCCTACGAAATGGGCCGAATCAGGGAGCCAAGCAGCATCATTCTATGGGCCCCACCTCCATAGCATCTCACAAGGTGAGATCCACTGGCTTGGAATTCCAGGCAGCCAACAGCAACAGAGTGGAGTCTTCCTGAGATGGGATGGAACTTCTGAGGGGAAGTGCAGCCACCATCTCTGCCATCTGTCCCTGAGACAGAGGTTCTAGAGGAAGGAGCAGACTACAATTTTTGGCTGATTTGCAGGCTTCCTGGTGATACATCCAGGTACAGGAAAAACTGAGGCCCCTAGGATCTGGAGTAGACCTCCAGAAAACCACAGTGGCTCTATAGAGGAATTTCCTGACTGTTAAAAGAAAAACAAACAAATAAACAGAAAACAACAACAACATTGACAAAAAAGACCCCACAAAAACCCCATTCAAAAGTCAGCAACCTCAAAGATTAAAGGTAGATAAGCCCCAAAACTGAGAAAGAATCAACACAAAAACTGAAAACTCAAAAAGGCAGAGTTCCCCTTCTCTTCCAAATGGCCATAACACCTCCCCAGCAAGGGCTCAAAAGTGAGCTGAGGTTGAGATAGCCAAAATGACAGAAGAGGGCTTCAAAAGGTGGGTAGTAACAAACTTTACTGAGCTAAAGGAGCATGTTGTAACCCAACGGAAGGAAGTTAAGAATCATGATAAAACAATACAGGAGCTGACAGCCAAAATAGCCAGTTTAGAGAGGAACATAACTGACCTGAGCTGAGAAACACACTACAAAAACTTCACAATGCAATCACAAGTATTAATAGCAGAATAGACGAAGCAGAGAATTTCAGAGCTTGAAGACTATCATTCTGAAATAAGATAAGCATACAAGAATAGAGAAAAAAGAATGAAAAGGAATGAAGAAAACCTCCAAGAAATATGGGATTATGTAAAGAGATCAAACCTATGATGGATTGGGGTACCTGAAAGAGATGAGGAGAATAGAACCAAGTTGAAAAGCATACTTTAGGACATCATCCAGGAGAACTTCCCCAACCTAGCAAGACAGGCCAGCATTCAAATTTAGGAAATGCAGAGAACCTAAGTAAGATATTCCATAAGATCAACCCCATGACACATAATTATTACATTCTCCAAGGTCAAAATGAAAGAAAATATGTTAAGGGCAGCCAGAGAGAAAGTCCAGGTCACCTACAAAGGGAATCCCATCAAACTAACAGAAGACCTGTCAGCAGAAACCCTACAAGCCAGAAGAGATTGGAGGCCAATATTCAATATTCTTAAGAAAATAATTTAATTATCAAAATTTCATATCTGGTGAAACTAAGCTTCATAAGTGAAGAAGAAATAAGATCTTTTTTGACAAGCAAATGCTAAAGGAATTCATTACCATCAGACCTGCCTTGTAACAGCCCCTGAAGGAAGCATCAAATATGGAAGGAAAAACTGTTACCAGCCACTGCAAAAACGCACTGACATACACAGACCAGTGATAATATGAAGCAACCACTTAAACAAGTCTGAAAATAACCAGCTAGCATAATGATGACAGGATCAAATTCACACATAACAATACTAACCTTAAATATAAATGGGCTAAATAGCACAATTAAAAGACATAGACTAGCAAGCTGGATAAAGAGCCAAGACCCATCAGTATGCTGTCTTCAAGAGACTCATCTCACATGCAAAAACACAACAGACTACAAATAAGAGATGGAGGAAAATTTACCAAGCGAATGAAACAAAAACAAACAAACAAACAAACAAACATGGGTTGCAACTCTAGTTTCTGACAAAACAGCTTCTAAACCAACAAAGATGAAAAAATATAAAGAAGGGCATTAGGGAAAAGGATTCAATTCAACAAAAAGAGCTAATTATATTAAATATATATGCACCCAATACAGAACCACCCAGATTTACAAATCAAGTTCTCAGAGACCTTTGAAGAGATTTGGACTTCCACACAATAACAGTGGGAGACTGTAACACCCCACTGACAGTATTAGACAGATCACCGAGACAGAAGATTAACAAAGATATTGAGGAGTTGAACTCAGCTCTGGATCCAGTGGATCTGATAGATACATACAAAACTCTCCACCCTAAAACAACAGAATATACATTACTCTCTTCACCCAACAGCACTTACTCCAGAATTGATCACGTAATCAGGAGTAAAACACTCCTCAGCAAATGCAAAAAAACTAAAATAATACAAAACAGTCTCTCAGACCACAGCACAATGAAATTAGAATTCAAGATTAAGAAATTCACTCAAAACCACAAATCTTCATGGAAATTGAACAACTTGCTCCTGAATAACTCTTGGGTAAATAATGAAATTAAGGCTGAAATCAAGAAGTTCTTTGAAACTAATGAGAACAAAGACACAATGAACCAGAATCTCTAGGATGCAGCTAAAGCAGTTTTAAGAGGGAAATTTATAGCACTTAATGCCCACATCAAAAAGCTAGAAAGATCTCAAATTAACAACCTAACATCACAACTAAAAGAACTAGAGAACCAAGAACGAACAAACCCCAAAGGTAGCAGAAGACAAGAAATAACCAAGATCAGAGTAGAACTGAAAGAGACAGAGACACGAAAAAACTCTTTTAAAAATTAACAAATCCAGGAGCTTTTTGGGGGAAAATTAGTAAAAATAGATAGATGCTAAATTAATAAAGAAGAAAAGAGAGAAGAATCAAACACAATAAGAAATAATAAAGGGAGTTTTACCACTGACCTCACAGAAATGCAAACAACCATCAGAGAATACTATAAACACCTCTATGCACATAAACTAGAAAATCTAGAAGAAATGAATATATACCTGAAAACATACACCCTCCCAAGACTGAACCAGGAATAAATTGAATCCCTGAATAAACCGATAATGAGTTCTAAAATTGAGGCAGTAATAAATAGTCTACCAACCAAAAAAAAAAAAAAAAAAAAAGCCCAGGATCAGATGGATTCACAGCTGAATTCTACCAGAGGTACAAAGAAGAGCTGGTACCATTTTTACTGAAATGATTACAAAAAGTTGAAAAAGAATAACTCCTCCCTAGCCCCTTCTAAGAACCCAGCATCATCTGCATACCAAAACCTGGCAGAGATACAAGATAGGAAAACTTCACGCCAATATCCTTAATGAAAGCAGTGCAAAAATCTTCAATCAAATACTGGCAAACCAAATCCAGCAACACATCAAAAATCATATCCATCATAACCAGGTAGGTTTCATCTCTGTGATGCAGAGTTGGCTCAACTTATGCAAATCAATAAATGTGATTCATCACATAATGAGTGCTAAAGACAAAAACCACACAATTATTTCAGTGAATGCAGAAAAGACCTTTAACATCAACATCTCTTCATGTTAAAAACTCTCAATTAACTATTGAAGGAATGTACCTCAAAATAACAAGGTCCATGTATGACAAAGCCACAGCCAATATCATAGTGAATGAGCAAAAGCTAGAAACATTCCTCTTGAAAAGAGGCAGAAGACAGATGCCCTCTATTGCCATTCCTATTGAGCATAATATTGGAAGTTCTGGCCAGGGCAATAAGGCAAGAGAAAGAAATAAAGGGTATTCAAATAGGAAGAGAGGAAGTCAAACTACCTTTGTTTACAGATGACATAATCTTATATCTAAAACACCACATTATCTCAGCCCAAAAGCTTCTTAAGCTGATAACTTCAGCAAAGTCTTAGGATACAAAAATCAATGTACAAAAATTGCTAGTGTTCTATACATCAATAACAACCAAGCTGAGAACCAGATCATGAATGAACTCTTATTCACAGTTAACACAAAAAGAATAAAATACCTAGGAATATGGATGACAAGGGAAGTGAAGCACCTCTTCAAGGATAACTACAAACCACTGCTCGAAGAAATCAGAGATGACACAAACAAATGAAATAAAATTCCATGCTTATGGATAGGAAGAATCAATATTGTGAAAATGCCATACTGCCCACAGCAATTTATAGATTCAACGCTATTCCTATTAAACTATCACTGAAATTTTTCACAGAAGTAGAAAAAATTATTTTAAAATTCATATGGAATGAACAAACAGCTCAAATTGCCAGGACAATCCTAAGCAAAAAGAACAAAGCTAGAGGAATCATGCTACCTGACATCAAATTCTACAGTAACCTACTATAAGCCTACAGCAACCAAAACAGCATGGTACTAGTACAGGAACAATGAGATGGAATAGAGAACCCAGATAAGACTACCCACCTACGACCATCTGATCTTTGACAAACCTGACAAAAATAAGCAATGGGGGAAGGATTCCCTATTTAAGAATAGTCAGTTCTGGGAGAACTGACTAGTCATATGCAGAAATTGAAACTGGACCCCTTCCTTACAGCATATACAAAAATCAACTCAAGATGGATTAAAGACTTAAATGTAAAACCTAAAACTATAAAAACCCTGGAAGAAAATCTAGGCAATACCATTCAGGACATAGGCATGAGCAAAGATTTCACGACGAAGATGCCAAAAGCAATCGCAACAAAAGCAAAAATTGACAAATGGGATCTAATTAAACTAAAGTGCTTCTTCACAGCAAAATAAACTATCATCAGAGTGAACAGACAACCTACAGAATGGGAGAAAATTTTTGCAATCTACCCATCTAACTAACTTCTAACTTCCAGCATCTACAAAGAACTTAAATTTACAAGAAAAAAAAAAACATTAAAAAGTAGGCAAAGGACGTGAACAGACAATTGTCAAAAGAAGACATACATGCAGCCAAAAAACATAAAAAGCTCAATGTCACAGATCATTAGAGAAATACAAATCAAAACCACAATGAGATACTTTCTCATACCAATCAGAATGGCTATTATTAAAAAGTCAAAAAATAACGGATGCTGGCAAGGTTGTAGAGAAAGGGGAATGGGTATACAGTATTGATAGGAGTGTAAATCAGTTCAACCATTGTGGAAGACCGTGTGGTGATTCCTCAAAGTTCTAAATACAGAAATAGCCAATATCATACTGAAGGAGCAAAATGGGATTTGACCCAGCAATCCCATTCCTCGGTATATACCCAGGAGAATATAAATAATTCTATTATAAGGATACGTGCAGGTGTATAGTCATTGCAGCACTATTCACAATAGCAAAGACATGGAACCAACCTAAATGTCCTTCAGTAACATACTAGATAAAGAAAATGTGGTACATATACACCATGGAATACTACGCAGCCATAAAAAAATGAAATCATGTCATTTGCAGGGACATGGATGGACCTGGAAGCCATTATCTGCAGCATACTAACTACAGGAACAGAAAACCTAACACCACATGTTCTCACTTATAAGTAGGATTTGAATGATAAGAACGCATGAACACATGGTGGGGAACAACACACACTGGGGCCTGGCAGAAAGTCGGGGATAGGAGGAGGAAGTACAGGTGATGGGATGATCTGTGCAGCAAACCACCATGGCACATGTTTACCTGTGTAACAAACCTGCACATCCTGCAAGTGTACCTTTGAACTTAAAATAAAAGTTGAGGGAAATAAGCCAAATGTTTCACAGAACAAGAGGAGGCTGAAGCAGACAAACCTGAAGGGAATCTCTACCTGAGAATAAAGATAGCCAAGGCAGATCCTCATGTAAAATTAAAAACTAGGGCTGTGAGTGATGAAGTGTTAGAAGGAAGCAGATTCTTCCCTTCCATAACTAAGGCAAGGAAATGAAATGACTTCTCCCCTTCTCTAACTTTCACCCTCCCGTAGCCTAACTTTTCCCAATTTTTCCCCATTAATCTTGTCTTTACTTCCTTTGTATTTTAAACTTAGATTTACCTGTATGAAATTTATTCATGGAAAATGAATGCATGCTGACATAAGCCAAGAGAGTGTCTGAGATCCTATAATCCACTGAAGACAGTTCATAGACAATCCCTTGAAACAAAGGAAATATAGTTAAGAAATACTGAAGGACTGCTTTCACTATTTATAACATTCCAATTCTCATAGCAATAAAATTGGACGAAGAAAGTTCTACTCCTCTACTACAGTATGAAAGTTACACCTCTTTGGTCAAAAGATGGCTATGCAGTACTCACATTCAGAATAAATTTTGTATTCCAGACACAGGACTGGAGTGGTTTCTAATTTAAAATTAGATGTTGAAGAAAATAAATCTGGATACTATAAAAAAATTATACCTGTATCAGGCTAAAAAGGATTTTTTAAATAATTGTCAGGCCAATATCTCATATTGCCAAACCCATAAACTGCTTCAAGAAACAGATGGAATTATATCACATACTCACAAACCTCATGGGGAGGGATCTTTGTGTCCAATTAACCCCTTGGCAATAGTAGTTAATCTGGAGGGATATGCTCAAAGCATCCAAAAATATTTTGTCTAGACTTACCCACTGCAGAATTTTCTATAGTACATTCCCTGGGGCAAGACATCATGGATTCAAAGTGTGGGCAGGGACTGGTGATATCTTCTCAGAATGTAGGCTTTCTTTTCTCATATTCTCAAGGACATATCCATAACAACTTTACAAGACAGGTATTCCACCTCAGTTGGATCTGCCATTCAGGCTTGCTAAGATTCCTAATGCAAGTGCCAAACCTCAAATTAAAAGAAAATACAAAAACATGTCAGTATGTGCTGAGCTACTACTGACAATATCCAAAGATGGCAAAAACTGAAGAAATAGAATGTTTCATATAAAATGTGGCCTGCAGTTTTTGCAGATACTTCCAACCAATTTCAGAAAGAACTGAGATTTTTTTAAAAAATTCCAACTTCTTTATCATTTTACTAGATTTTGAATATTATCTACTTCTAAAGTGGTTAAACCAGGTCAGTTACAAAGCAATGAATTTGATCGAGTTGATTCTTGCAGTTACAGTTTGCATGCCAGTGTACTGTTGGAGCAAAGGGTCTCAGTCTTCTTCCCTGTGGACTGCAATAACAAATGCCCATTCTTTTGTAGCTGAAATTGCTTGGGTGTGGTCCTGTGAGGAGGTAGAGAACAGGAATGGGCAGGCATGTCTCAAAGGTCCACTACAAGCTTCCAATCCCTAACCCCAAGACCTCATTTGTCTACAAATAGAAGCACTTCACATATCAGTGACATTAAGAAGGGGAGACAAAGACAAGGTAAGAAAAGACAGAAATTAAGTAAGCAAATAAAGTTAAAAAAAAGAAAAGGATAAATGAGGTAGAAGGGCAAGTAACAAATTGAATGTGAGGAAAGCTGAAAGAAGTTGATTCAGCAAAGTGTGTTGATCTTAGACTAGAAAGGAGCCAAATGACAAGTTGAAAAAAAAAACTTGATTAAAAAAGTTTCAAAGGAAATACATGAAAATCTTATTTATGCTGTTGGGTGTATTTGTTTTTCCAGTGCTTCTATCACCATTACTGAAGTATTCTTCAGTAGTTCCTGACAATGTTTTATGTTCCGCTTTAACAAACCTCTTTGATCTCCTCCTTCGCCTATGAAAGAGATCTCCTCCTTTGCCTTGAGAGATTGTCAGTCAAGTTTGGACATGCTGATTTATTATTGCTGTTATTAAAAGTAATCACTGACATTTGCAAGTAGTTATACACGTTTCTAGGTACACTTCACAGGTATATCTTCTAGTAGTCATGACAATCTTGTACTTCAAATTATCAATATTATTAACCCATTTTATAAATGAGAAAACCGTCACTAAAAGAGGCTAAGGGATTTACCTACCATCATTTACTCCAATTCACTTGCACTGGACTTGGCACTCATACTCTTTCTCTTGTACTATGTTACTGCTTAGTAGACAAAGCAAGTTTTTTGTAAATAGGTGATATATGAAGTAGGGGGACAGTTGCTTTACTCAATTAAAATGTCTTTCTTCCAAAGATGCTGCTAAGGTTTGATGCTATGGTTTTAACCCCCAAGGCAACAGTGTTGAGAAGTGGGACCTTCAAGAGGTGATTACGTCATGAGAGCTTTGCCCTCATGAAGGAATTAATACCATTATTGAGAGAGTAGGTTTCTGATAAAAGGTTGAGTTTGGCTCCCTCTCTCTCACTGTCACCTTCTCTCAACCTCTCCCACACATGCATGCTCCTTTGCCCCTCCACTTGCTGCCATGAGACGATGCAGCAAGAATGTCCTTGTCAGATGCAAACCTATCAACCTTGGGCTTCCCAGCCTCCAGAACTATCTGAAATAAATCTCTGTTCTTTATAAATTAGCCAGTCTCAGGTATTCTGTTACAGCAGCACAAAATGGACTAAGAAAAATAATTACCGTAAGTCTGTAAATAGTGTGGGAGGGAGCTTGTTACAAAATTAATTAAGTAAACAAAATTAAGACAAATAATTAAACATACTCTGATCTCAACCCTGTTTTAAAAACTTGATTGAAAGCAGTCTGCAAAGAATCTCATGTAAGTGTTAAGAGTGGTAAGTGAGTGTTGATGGTACAGCATAGCAGCTAAAAGTTAGACTCTGAAATTACACTGCCTACATTTGAATCTTAGCCTTGTTACCTATTAGCCAAGTGACTGTAGGCAAATATTTCAACTGCGCTCCTGGCATCTTATCTCTTAGTAAGACAATGATGGGATCTATTGAAATCATCATACTGAAATCATTATGAGAGTTAAAGAACTTAATATAAGTAAAGCCTTAGAACAGCATTTGTTATAATACATAGTAAATATCATATAAGTGTTAGTTATTGATTATTTCTGGGAATTATGTGTGGTTTTAATTTTTTTCTTTGTATGTTTTGAAATTTCAAATGTTTAGCATATGAATGTCAATATCCCCCCGTAAAAAACCTATGAAAATAATAAGTGGCCAGTAACAATTTCCATAGCTCACTTAATTGAAAGTTCTGTCCCTTTTAAGATTCAGAGCTTCTTTATAACACTCTCCATTTTTTAGTTCCTTGGAAATTTGTCTTACTGACAGGTAGGTGCCTTGTTGGTTGAAGGAAAGCTAAGTGAATTATAGCTACCCTAAAGTCTCCCTGATGAAACGAGAGCAGATGTTTGAGCAAGTATTCAAGGTGTCAAAGATTCCTTAAAGGGATAAGGTTCAACTTGAAATCATCAAGCAAAAAAAACAAATACCAATTTCCAGGTAACCTTGTGCAAATTAGATGGCAGGTAAATTAATGAAGTTTTCCCTACACAGAGTCTTTCATTTGCACAGCCCTTAACAACTTGCTCTGGGCTATTAGTCTCACCATAAATATGTGCTGCAGCAAATGCAAAAGCATTTACTCTGAAAGTTAACAAAACTAGGTTCACGAGAAACATGGCACACACCAGACAACTGGGAACAAATACAGAAAGCGGGACTTCTTCCAACCAGATGCTTCTCAAAATATGTGGCAAACGTTTTAAAGAGTCCTGTAAGAATTTCAAGAACCATTCTTCTAGATTAAGAAAAGCACAGAAGGAATACAGACAAAGAGCAGATGGTGAGCACAAGCTGTCTAAGATTTTGAAAGGAGAGATATTACAATTTGATAAAGCAGTGGCAGTTTATGTACGTTTGAGGCAGCACCAGCCATATGTATTGTATTTCCATAGGCTGCCCCCTCCCACCACGCCCTGGAGACTTCATTACTCAAAGAAAAATTTCTGACTGTGGTGAGCTAGAGACACTGAATATAATCTTATTACAAAGATTCTTAAATCATCAGTAACTAGAAATTGTGTAATTTTTTGGTAATTAGCAATATGTACTGAGCTCTTAAATTCTATTTGCCTTCTTTATAGGACTTTTAAACTGTTTTTACTACAGTTGAAAATACAACAGCATTCTTTGTGTTCATATCCAGAACCAGGCTTCATGACTATTCACAACCCAGTTGTCACTCTGCTAAATAGCATGGGGATACAAAGTAGTTGGTACTCACCTTAAAGTGACAACATGAAGCCTTATCAAAGCTGAAATCTCAGTGTTCTGGAGCCATTTACCTCTACCACCATTTCTGGTAATTAAGCACAAGGAAAGTGCCAGCATTTAAAGCATAGCCTTTGTGGCTGTGTCAGGAAACCAAGTTTTCCTGAAGAACTCCTCAATGAGACAAGAATTGCAGAGTATAATTGGAAATCACTTGCCATTAAATATAGTTTCAATTGGAATGTCATTTAAAGGTTTGAGAAAATATTCTAGCTCCTGTGTGTTGTTTTGAATTTTCTCCTTGTTGATTACTTTCTGCTTATTCTGAAAATATAGTAAGTATAATTAGAGTGAAGGAGAAAGGAAAATCACTGATTATTTCTGTACCCATGAGCAACCTATAGAGAGGTTAAAAGAATGTCATTGTAGTATATTTAAGTCTGCAGTCTATACGAACATTTTTAAATGTGTTCTACTGTGGTGCTAAAAGAATAGGCCAACACTGAAAAAAATCTAAGTGTACATTCTCCACATTTATCACATTTTCATTTTCCATCCGTTAGTTTCTTGCAGATTGTTTGGGTTTCTTTTCACTCCCATAGCAGTTACATATCCACAGCAAACCTTTTTATCTAAGAGATATCTTAAAGTCTTCACCATTTGATGAGGACTTTTCATTGCTAAGATTAACCTCCTTGAAAAATTATAGTATCTCTCCTGCCAAAATGATGTTTTCCTAATACAACTGCAACTTTGGGACTATGTTTCATTTTCTCCCTAGCTTCAAATCCTCCTATCTACCAGGGGAGAATTTTCCTTTCTGACTGACAGTAAATATAAATCTCTGCATGAAGAAAGATAGGAAAATACAGCTTTCACATCAGAGGGCTCATATTTTCTATTTCACATTCATGAACTGATACCTCTTTGAGGTGTTTGGTTGTATTCTGAAAGCCAATTACTACACACAAAAATTGATTCTTTTTCACTATTTCATAAAGAATTGTCTCCACTGAGCTAAAACCAATTTCAGTCGCAGTAGTCTTATGTACACAGAGACTTCACGTGGACAGGGATGCCACGTTATCAAGTGGACTCTGCTACCCATTCTATGAGCCCATCTCTGCTTCCTTTTACTTGCTGCTTCCAATTCCTGCCTACCTGCCCTCTGTGATCTCTTGCATTTGGTTTCACTCTACTTACAGTGCTCTTTTGATATTGACAGCAACCATTCTCTTGGCAAAAAATAGTGATGTTTTCGTGTCTTCACATCCCTTGAATTCTGTTGCACTCAGAGCTGTCTCAGTCTCTTCCTCTTGCTCTGCTCTGTTTCTCTTTTCTTAGGTACACTGATGCATCATTCAGCCCCTTCTTGTTTCTCAAAGTTCTGTCCTCTGCCCTTCATACTTTTCACTCATATTGTTTCGGTCACTGGGCTTATAAATTCCATTGCTTCAACTATTTCCTCTGAGAAGGTAATCCCCAAGTCTCCATCTCCAGTTCTTACCTCCCATCTGCTCCTCCCCTGTTTACAAATGGCCATAGGCATTTCCATTACAGTGATCAGCCATAATGTCAAATTTTATATTTAACCTATTGGAAATTGACATCCTCATCTTTTCTCCAGATTAGCTCTCCTTTCTCAGTTATCCAGCTCTATTCTTGATTTCACCATTAGTTCAGTTTGCCAAAACTTAGTATCATTTTTCTCTTATTAGTCACAGAATATAAACTTCTGCAAAGTGCAGACTTCGTTTTGTTTGCTGATGAAGGCCCAGCTCCTAGAAGAGTGCCTAGCATAAAGTAGGTTCTTAACCAAGATGTACTGAAGGAATAAATGTGATAGAATAGAAGTAAAGCATTTGGCATTCTATTAGCTGAAGTCCTCAATAAATGTTACCTATCATGTGTTATTATTATTTCTATGATTTCTATTTTCAGTAGTAATTGCAGTATTAAAAAGATGACTATAAGCACCTTATTTTCTTGCATTTATTAATAATTTTTTGATATTTTATTTTTCTCTTTAATTTTAGTAGGGCAGAGACTTTGGTTTGTCTTAGACCTCTTTTTACAAGGCCTCCAGCATTTACAGCTATGCAAAGGAAGATCTCTAATGAACAGTCTTCCCTGGTTTTGCAAAGTGGGAGGCAAAGAATAAGAGAGACAGAAATCTGGGAGTAAAAGGATCACTCATGTTGTTTATATGTTGGTTTTGTAGGCACTAAATTTGAGGCACAAAGTTTTCATAGTCCTTTGAACAATAATAAATGACATGATTTGAAGAGTATATTAAAACATTTTCAATTTGAATCTTCAAAAAAGTAGATGGAAGGTGTTCTTGTTGAATTTGGACCAGAGATGATACAAAAAACAAATAATTCAAAATGTTAAATTATTTTATCTCTTTCTAAGATTGTTATATTTTGATAAGCATTCTTATAGAACATTATCAGAAGAACAGAAACATAACAGCAAACAAATATAATTTAATTACTTTGCTCCTGGTTTGTTTTGCCATGTTAAAATGAGCTTTGGGAGTTTTGACTTGAGAATCTGCCTCTATTTATGTTTTCTTTAATCTATTCTGTTATTTTATGTTGTTTCATTAATATAATTTATATTCTTGCTTGTTTTCCGTATTTTGTTGATTTCTATATATATTTAATTATTCATTTTTAGAAACTCCTATTTTGGCAAAGCTAAAAGGTATTCATGCATTGGAATACCATGTTAATATATCTCTGATTTGTTAGGTAGACTCTTGCTTTTAATTCTTTAACTTTCATCAGTCTCCAAATTATACAAAAAAACACAGAGCCTTGACCTAGAATGGGAAAATACTAGTTGATTTCTAGCTCTGGTTCTTTCTAGCTGTCTGAGGCTGGCATGACTGCTTATAGTATCTATGAGCCTTAGGCTGGTGGTAAGAAAGCCTACACCAAGCCAGACATCCTGAGTTTAAGCATTGCCTCAGTATCCTCGCTCACAAAATGGGGATGTTACTAATGCCCATCATATGGGTTACAGGAATGAAGTGACTTAATAAATATAAAACATTTATAATGCTCTCTGGGCAGTAGTAGGCCATGTTGTAAGAATTAAAGGGAATTGAGGGAGCTAATATTTGAAAACTCACTATGTGCCCAACCATCTTTTACTTATATAAACTCATGTAATCATCACAACAATCTCATGAGGTAGGTTCTTATTTTACAAATGAGAAAAATGAAGTTCAGAAAACTGAAGTAACTTGAATAAAGTCACACAGCTAATAAGTGGTCGAGCCTGTTTTCAGAACCATGAAACATAATGAAGATGGGCCTAGTACATGAGGTCTTCATAAGTGTTTTATAATACCTTAACCTTGCTAAGCTCCAACATCTGTAGGAAAAATATATTATGTTGCAGTCACGCAGATAAGCATGAAATAAATGAAAAGGGAAAAAAAGGTCATTTTTTCCTATGATAGTTTCCAAATTCATTTTCCCATAGGAACAGTCACAGTTCTAAAACCACTATACTAATTTCCCAGCAGTTGAGTCATCATTCTACTATAGGTCTAGAAGTAAATATACATTAACACTGATTGGTGAACATCATGTATTAGCTTTCTATACTTTACATGGAGCTCCAAGATTCATGTATCTATCATTCATCATTCTCCATAAGATCAGTTTTCTTCCTCCGTGATTTTTGTTAATGAAGCATGGATTTACTCCATCCATGCCTTTCTCATCCCTGTCATGCTTAAGAGTCACATTCTAACATCTCCCACATCATTCTCCTCATTCAAATACAAAGGCATCTGACCTAACGCTCCCAGGCCATCTCAAGAGAATGACTCACACAGAGAAATTCTTACTATTTCAGCATCTCACCCCTGTTGGATGACCGAACTAACCTTATGGCAAATTCAGCTTTAGTGAATGGTGTTTCTTAGGGTTGTTTTGTCCACAAAGACTCCTACTGCCAGAAATATGAAAATGGAAAATATGAGCTTTGCCTAGTAGTCCATCACCATCAGTTTCACAAGAGTGACAAAACATTCTTTCCTCAGAAAGCATCAGCCACTTCCTCTGAGGATTACCTGGTAGAGACTCCCCCAGTGCCCACCTAGTCTTCACTAATTGACTCCACAGCACAAAGGATAGGCTGGTATGAATCTGCCCACCCTCCTCTGCGCTCACCGACAGCTGAACAAGCCCCACACTTCTCCCTCCAAATAACTGGCAACGCCGGCAGAGACTTGGAACAGCAGGCAGACAAAGAAAAACAATTTAATTTCTCTCTGACTGGCTGCGCCTTTCCAAATGTGACAGCTTTTCTAACCAAATGGCTCGTATTCTAGTCAGTTACACTGAGGATGAAACAGGGTGAACAGTGACACCAAATGGTTAGATATATTAAGAAAGGGTGTTTATATCCTATGTCACATCAGAAATGACTGAGGTGGCTAACATGGATAAATAATAGGCAATAAAATAAAAACTTAAAAGGACATAGTAAATAAGGAAATGAAACACTTTGAGACTTAAATATGTCTACAGAATAGTAGATTTAAAAAAAAAAAAAAGCTAATTTGAGCCACTAATTCACTAACTGGACTTTAGTCTTCCTAGCAGTGCAGCGGGGAAAAAAGGAAACCTGCTCAGTTTCAAAGAAGAAGTACAATTCTTCCTCAAGCTACAATGACAGAAATTTCTAGTAAGAGGTTTATAAGTATCTACTAAACAGTAGGGACCTTGGAAATGTACTTCATTCTTGCTTTTTATCTTCATGTGTATTTTCATTTATGTTATACTATCTTTTCCAAATCATTTTCTAATCATTTGGTTTAGATTTTTATTTGGTACTACTGGATCTTACTTAATTACAACCTTTATTCAGTCTCTGCTCAATTAAAAGCAGCCAAGTAGAACAACTGTTTCTAAGAATTTTTTTTTAAGTATCCATGGAAAGTCAAGTGAGCAAGAAGAAAAACAATGCAGATATTGCTGTTTGACAGGATTAGTTGTTTATGATGATGTTCAGAACATCTCTGGTCCAAGCAATTTATCAAACTATTTTAAGTTCAATTTAAAGCTTATAGCACTTTGGGAGGCTGAGGCAGGCAGACCAGCTGCGGTCAAGAGTTCAAGACCAACCTGGCCAACATGGTGAAACCTCATCTCTATTAAAAATATGACATTAGCCAGGTGTAGTGGTGGGCACCTGTAGTCCCAGCTACTTGGGAGGCTGAGGCAGGAGAATTGCTGAACGCAAGAGGCAAAGATTACAGTGAACCAAGACTCCAACCTGGGCAACAAGAGTGAAATGCCATCTCAAAAAAAAAACTTAATAAAACTTGTTTGATAATGTATTTGTTTAATGTGGATTTACTGAGAAAATGGTAGGCGGCAGAGCATGTTAAAGAGAACAGAATTAAGTGATATGGACAGTGAACAAGCTACAAAAATAAAGAAAAATCGTATCTAAGGAATATATAGAAGATCAGCTTGAAGAATAAGAAATGAGAACGTTAAGTATGCACGGGAAGAAAAGAGGAAATTATCTAAATCATAAAAAGCAAAATGTATGGCAAAAACAGATTATCGGTGATTTAAGTGAGCAGAATAGAGAACAAGATGAAAGAGACAGATAGGAGATGTGAAAAAAATAAAACATTGAGTCAGAAAGGGAGGAAATCTAAGAATGCTTTTAAAATAACAGCTGGCAATTTTAGCTTACTCAAAGGTTAAAGTGCCAGAAAGTAAAGAAATGAGGAAAGAAACAAGTAGTTGGCTCGTAATGGACTCGTAAGAAACACATGTTAGATTTGGGTTGCTGCTGAGAGAGAAAGAGATAGGGGAGTAAAAATAAGAGAAATTGTAAATGAAAGAGAATGGATCAATGAATTTCTTTTCTGTTTCAGATTCTTCCCATCATGAGATATAAAGGGATAGTCAGAGAATTACCAGAATGATTGACATGTCAGAAAATAAGACCTCTGAGAAAAGATTAAATCAAAACCAATCTTTCCCCCACAAAAGAGTAGGTGAATGGTAATAATGTTTTCCACAAGTTGTGCTGCTAGCCATTCCTGCTGCATCCAACTGGGCTCGTTGTTAAACTGTCTGTACACCTTTTCATCATAAGGAAAAAATGAGAATCCTGAAAGCTCCCTCTTCCTCCCCTTTGTTCACATCTCTATCATATTGGATATTAATTTGTACTGCCTTCTTTGACACATGTACTTTCCCCACTAGACTATGAACTCTCCAGGACCAGGAACCAGAGTCATTTTGTATATTCATGCCTAGTATCTAAGATCTCTCTATATATATTTATACTGTATCATTTTCCAGGAAAGGTTTAATGTGTTACCTGATTTTTGTTGAGAGAATCTGCTCTTCCAGTCTTCACTCTTTCAGTTTTTAGCAATCATTTATCCAATTTCTTGACTCAAAAATGTAGATGTTAACGTTGATTCTTCTCTCCTTTTCTCTAATTCAGTTCATCACCAAATCCCATCAGTTTTCTTTTCAGTATGAATCTCACATCATAACGTCCCATCACTTCACCATCGCTGCCCATCCTGGGCTATGGACACTGCTTTCAAAGTAGTCTTCCTATATTCCCTTTTGCCCTTCTGTGTTTATTCTTTGCAGATCAGCCAAATAAATCTTTCAAACTCTAACTGCAATCACATCATTTGCCTAATTAAAAACTGGTGTCTTCCCGTTGTTCTCAGATTCCTGGTTTCCTTTCTTGCCATCTCTCCCTTGCTCAGTAGATTCAATCTTCAGTGGCCTTCTTGTTGTGCCTTGAAAAATTCAAATTTTTTCCTGTCACTTACCCTTGCTCTACTTCCTGGAATGCTCTTCACCCATATCCTTGAATAACTAACCCATTCTAATCATTCATTCTCTTTTCAAATGTTACTTTCCTAAGATGCATTTCCAGACCATCTTTTTTTAAATGAGCATACATAGATTGCCTCACTCTGTTTTATTTTCTTCACAACACTTGTTACTCTCTGAAATTGTATGCTTATATATTTTATACTTCCTATGCAGAAATATAAACTTTCATAAATGCAAATATTTTGTCTGTTCACCATTATGGCTCTACATCTTCAGGATCTTAAACATATAGAAGATGCTTAATAAATAAATGCCAAATGGACAAATAGGTATGTTTGGACAGTCAGGTTTTAGGTTCAGGGATAAACACTTTTCATTCATTATCTAAGACATATGCTAGTTGTGCCTTGGTTTCTTATTAAATAAAATTATTATTTTTATTAAAATGATATTAAAATAAATTTAGGCCAGGTGTGGTGTCTCACATTTATAATTCCAGCATTTTGGGAGGCTGAGGCAGGCAGATCACCTGAGGTCAGGAGTTCGAGACCAACCTGGCCAACATGGTGAAACCCTTCTCTACTAAAAATACAAAATTAGCTGGGCATTATGGCACATGCCTGTAGTCCCAGCTACTTGGGAGGCTGAGGCAGGAGAATTGCTTGAAACTGGGAGGCAGAGGGAGGTTGCAGTGAGCCAAGATCACGCCATTGCACTACAGCCTGGGTAACAAGAGTGAAACTCCATCTCAAAAAATAATAATAAATAAAATAAAATAAATTTAAAAATTTTAAGGACTATTACTTTTCAGAAAATGGTTCTATGCTAATGAATCAAAAGTGTGTGAAGATGAAAGTAATTCTAATATGTCATCCAGTCAAATCTCATGCCTATTTGTCAATTTCCTCTATACTCAGACCCTGTTTAACACTTCAGAGCAAGGGCACCCACTGCCTCACAAGGCACCATGTCTTGCTGTTAGAAAGCTATTGCTATAACACTGAACCAAAATATGCTAAGATGCCTACAGAAACCAGGTGAATAACAGTTCCATGAAGTTGGCCAAGGAGTAGTGGGGACTGTGGCAAATGAACAAGCTCTTGCCTGGTCTGTGGCAAATGAACAAGCTCTTGCCTGGTCTAAAAGAATAGCTGCTGTGCCATGATTGATTGTTGTTGTCATTTTAAGTCAGAAAGCAGGCCCCATGTTGCCAAAATGTTCTCAGTTTTCAAAAAAAGATGGAAAATTGGATTTTTATGTGAAACATCTCCATGTTTAAAACCCTATCTGGCTACCTTAAAACCTGAAGACTGTTGGTTGAAAAAATTCTAGTCTAAAGCAATACAGAAGAAAACTTCTCCCTTCTACAAGAAAGCCCAGGGTTTAAAAATATTTAGGATATCGCCTCTAATTCTTTATTCTTAATCTATATGCCCTTGGCTATTTTCAACATTTTTTTAATCACACCATGATTATAGTACAAAAATCAAACAAGCAGATGACTTTAAGTGTCTACTGGATTAACCCAAATGTATAGGTTATAGCTGAGTTAAAAACAAACAAACAAAAAACTAAAACCAAAAGATATAGGAATGATTACAAGTCAAACAACACTGTAGTAAAGTTTTTCCTTCTGGTGTTTAATCTTGTGGCATCTTGTCCAGACCACATTTCAATCCTACCATTTTATGTACCATTAAGATTACTAGTTTCAAAAACTTCACACAGCACATCATGTACTTGAAGAAATGACCCTCAGTGAACCACATGTGCCATGACAAGTTTTAGTGTAGCAAAATTCAGATCATTGTTTAAACACAAATAGTATAGCTCACCTATGTATTCAGAGCAGCATCCCTGTATGACCCCAAAAGGAAATTTGTATTTATTTTAAGACATAAAATATTGTTTCAATCTAAATCTTTTTCTTATTTCAGTTCTACCTCATTTAACTTCTTCAGAACATTATTTTTGTATATGAATTAATAATTCATTATTAATCATACACACATTGTTTTGTGTATGATTTAAATTGAGGAAGACAATAATTAATAGAAAATAACTATCACAAAGTAAAATATTTGGAATTATAAAACTTTCAAAATGTTTTCAACAATAAACCACACATTTACAGCTTTTTCTAAAGCATGACTTGCAATCATTTCTTAAAATTCTTATATATTTTCATGGAACCAAATTACTTTATGACTGAATTATATTGATTAGTTTCTGTTCCTACTTTTGTCATATATACTGCTGATTCTTTTTTTGTAATCCTGATTCTAATTTTTATTGGTATCTCAGAGCCATGACCTGGTCTTGACCCTCTTATCATATCTTGTAAAAGAGCCTTCCTTCTTTAAGTTAATCATCTTCTTGTCTTCTTAACCTTCAAAATGGGAATTATACTTCTCAGCTATAATTAAAATTATGACATTTTATAAGCCTTATCATTCAAAGGTTTGTCTTGAAAATAGAACTCATTATTATATTATTAAAATTTATCAATAAATCTGCCTATTCACTGAGCTGTCTTCTTTATGGTACTGCTCAAAGGATCTTCCTAGTTACATCACAGGATTGAGCTCTCTTATAGTAGAGCAACTGAGAACAGTACACTTCTTAAGATGGTTCAGTGAGGCCTGGGCATCACTTGAATTTTCAGGACATGTACTCATCTTTTTTCACTCTCAAATGTAGGGAGTTCTATGTGTCAATGGAGTTTCTTCAAAATTTGATAAAATCGGTAATAAAACTGATATTTTTATAGGTCAGAAAGCGATTGAATATCAGCAATTTCATATGGTTTAACACACTAATTTAATACATATTAGGTTTGAGTTATTTATAGATGCTGGATATCAGACCTTTGTCAGATGCACAGTTTACAAATATTTTCTCCCATTCTGTAGGTTGTCTGTTTAATCTGTAGATAGTTTCTTTTGATGTGCAGAAGTTCTTAAGTCAAATTAGATACCACCTGTCAATTTCTGCTTTGGTTGCAATTGCTTTGTCACTAAATCTTTGCTCACTCCCGTGTCCAGGATAGTACAACTTAGGTTGTTTTCCAGGCTTTCTATAATTTGGGGTTTTACATTTAAGTTTTTAATCCATTTTGAGTTGATTTTTGTGTATGGTGTAAGGAAGGGGTCCAGCCTCAGTCTTCTGCATATGACTAGCTAGTTATCTTAGCACAAATTATTGTATAGGGAATCTTTTCCCCATTGCTTGCTTTTGTCAGCTTTGTTAAAGATTAGATGGTCATAGGTGCGTGGTCTTATTTCTGGGCTCTCTATTCTGTCTCATTGGTCTATGTGTCTGTTTTTGTACCAGTACCATGCTGTTTTGGTTACTGTAGCCCTGTAGTATAGTTTGAAGTTGGGTAGTGTAATGCCTCTAGCTTTTTCTTTTTGCTTAGGATGGCCTTAGCTATTTGGGCTCTTTACTAGTTCCATATGAATTTTAAAATAGCTTTTTCTAGTTCTGTGAAGAAAGTCATTGGTAGTTTTAGAGCAGCCACTGTGAAGACACTGGGTGCAGTGGAGGAGGTGTGGCAGAGCCAAGGAGGGTGGGAATAGATGAGAGCCTACCCCATAGTGAGTCAGTTGGGCAAGGGCCCCATGCTCCCAACCACAGCTACATCCTTTCAGCCACAGCTCTGGACCTGGGCATCCCTGTGCTCTCAGAAGCCCAGGAGTCCCCCCATCCCCCAACAGGCTTGGAATTGCCCACTCCCACTGGCCTCTCCCTGCTCCTGGTGCCCAATCTGATTTCAAAGCAAAGTTGCAGCCGAGCCCAGGTGCTGTTGTAACCTGGCTGGGTGTGCACACATTCAGGGTGGCACTGACATGCCAGCTCCCCTGCGACCTCAGCCCCCTCTGAAACTTTGGGCACTGACAAGCTCAGGGAGGGAGACCAGGGAGGCAGCTAATGGCGGCTCAGCACAGCCCTGCAGGTACCCTTAGGTATGAACAGCCTGGGTACCATGGATGGCATGTTGATGGCAGCAGGAGGCAGAAAGACTCTTAGGTAGAAAGGGGAAGGTTCCTGGCAAAAATCCACCTTCAGGTCAGGGACCACCTGAAGCCTGAGGGTGGGGCTACCAGTTCCAGGTGGAGCCCATGGCCCACAGTGAGAACTTAGGGTGATTTCTCCAGGCCCACTCATGCCCACCATGGCTGCCCATGGACCAGTCAGGACATACTTTCTCCCTTCTGAGTCCATAAAAACCCCAGAGTCAGCCAGACTCAAACAGACATCAGGACTACCAGCTGTGGAGAGGAGCTACACATTGGGTCTCCTCAATTCTTCAGGACAATCTGCTGTGAAAAGGAGCCACCCACTATGGGTCTCCTCTTCTACCCACTACAGGCCTCCTCTCTGCTGAGATCTGGACACTCATTGGGACAACTGGCCTGCAGAAAGAAGCTATTTACTGCGAGTCTCCTCTTTGCTGAGAGCTGAACACTCATTCGGATGACCTGCCTGCAGAAAGGAACTACCCACTTTGGGTCTCCTGAAAGCTGCTCTGTTGCTCAGTGAAGCTCCTCTTGCTCAGTGAAGCTCCAGTTGTCCATGTACCTTATTCTTCCTAGACACAGGAAAAAAACTTGGAACTGTGAAATGACAGGACTAAAAGAGCTGTAACATAAATGGGGCTAAAACATTCCCACCAGCTTGCCACGTTGCAGGCAACAAAAAAGAAAGAAGAGCTACAGCCCTTTGGGGAGCCCAGAGCTAAGGGCTCCCTGAGCCAGGGCTGTGACACACTTTTTGGGGCTCTGTGGTTCCTGGCATCTCTAGGCTTCTGGGAACCACTTCATTACCCTTGTCCAGACATAGGTGCCCACAGTAGAAGCTACATGAAGTACATCTGGTCCAGCCACAGCCTCACATGAAGCTGACACCTATTCCAGGCCCTACAGCTGCCTGCCCTGACAAAGCCAGCATGCCTGTGCAGTGTGCAGGGGTCAGACGCCACACTCACTTACTCACACACCCCTAGCTGCTCCATGCCTGGCTCACCTTTGGCAGGCATGGGATCTGGGCCAGTAGCATGAGCCAAGTTCAGCCCACTGGGCTGAGTGGGTGCAACAAGCCCAGCAGGTACAAGCAAAACTCAAGCAGAGGTACCACTGGCCACAACATTTTCCAGCTGGTGAAGCAACACCCTAAGCTTCATAGAAATAACATTGAATATGCAAATTGCTTTGGGTAGTATAACCATTTTAATGATATTGATTCTTCCTATCCATGAGCATAGGATATTTTTCCATTAATTTCTGTTTTTTCTGATTTTTTTGAGCAGTGTTTTGTAATTCTCAACATAGAGATCTTTATTCGTAGTTATTTTATTCCTTGGGGGACAACTGTGAATAAGATTGTCTTTCTGATTTTGGTCTTGGTTTGACTATTATTGATGCATAGAAATGCTAGTGATTTTTGTACACTGATTTTGTATACTGAGACTTTGTTGAAGTTGTTTAGCAGCTGAAGGAGTTTTGAGGCTGAAACTATAGGGTTTTCTAGATATTGAATCATGTCATCTGCAAAGAGACATAGTTTGCCTTCCTGTTTTCCTATTTGGCTGCCATTTATTTCTTTCTCTTGCCTGATTGCTCTGCCTAGGACTTCCAATACTCTGTTGAATACAAGTGTTGAGAGACGGCATCCTTGTCTTGTGCAGGTTTTCAAGAGAAATGCTTCCAGAGTTTTCCCATTCAGTGTGATGTTGGCTGTGGGTTTGTCATAGATGGCACTTATTATTTTGAAGTATGTTCCTTCAGTACCTCGTTTATTGAGTTTTTAATGTGAATCAGTGTCAAATTTTATTGAAAGCCTTTTAAGTGTCTGTTTGAGATAATCATGTGGTTTTTGTCTTTAATTCTGTTTATGTGATAAATCACATTTATTGATTTGTATATGTTGAACCAAACCTGCATCCTGTGAATAAAGCCTACTTGATTGTGGTGGATTAGCTTTTTGATGTGCTGCTGGATTCAGTTTGCAAGTACTTTGTTGATGATTTTTGCATTGATGTTCATCAAGAATATTGGCCTGAAGTTTTCTTTTTCTGTTGTGTCTCCACTAGGTTTTGGTATCAGGATTATGCTGGCCTCTTAGAATGAATTGGGGAGGAATTCCTCCTTCTTAATTTTTTGTAATAGTTTCTGTAGAAATGGTACCAGCTCTTCCTTATACATCTGGTAGAATTCAGCTGTGAATCCAACAACCCAATTAAAAAGTAAGCAAAGGACATGAATAGACACTTTTCGAAAGAATACATACATGTAATCAATAAGCATATGAAAAAAAGCTCAGTATCACTGATTATTAGAGAAATACAAATCAAAACTGCAATGAGATACTTTCTCACACAGGTCAGAATAGCTATTATTAAAAAGTAAACAACAACAACAAAATAACAGCTGCTGGTGAGGTTGCAGAGAAAAGGGAACACTTATACATTGTTAGTGGGAGTGTAAATTAGTTCAACCATTGTGGAAAGCAGGATAGCAACTCCTCAAAGAACTAAAAGCAGAACTATCATTTGATCCAGCAATCCCATTACTAAGTATATACCCAAAGGAATATAACTTATTCTACCATAAAGATACATAAATGCCAATGTTCACTGCAGCACTATTCACAATAGCAAAGACATGGGATCAACCTAAATGCTCATCAATGACATACTGGATAAAGAATATGTAATACATATATACCATGGAATACTATGCAGCCATAAAAAAGAGCAAGATTATGTCTTTTGCAGGAACATGGATGGTGCTGGAAGATATAATCCTTAGCAAACTAACACAGGAGCAGAAAACCAAATACCATGTGTTCTCACTTACAAGTGTGAGCTAAATGATGACAACTTATGACACAAAGAAGGAAACAACAGATGGTGGGGACTATTTGAGGGTGGAGGGTGGGAGGAGGCAGGTGAGCAGAAAAAAAAGGAAAAATAATACTATTAATTTTGAGAATAAAAGATGAGACTACAAATCAGAAGACTTCTGTATTATTAGTAGAATAAAATTTCTGAAACTTGATTATCTATATTTCTACACTTTTCACTAAATTATTTCTTAAATAAGGGATAAAATCAGAGAATTAAGTGTGTGATGAAATTGTGTTTCTATTAATGGCAAATAAAATTGTTCACATATTGAAAGATTATAAACAAACCTCAAAATTACAGAGCTGACGAAAGAGAGAGAAGGAGGAAAAGAGAGAGGGAAGTAAGGGTGGGAGGGAAGGAAGGGAGAATGGAAAATAAATTATAGTTTCATAAACAGTTAAACAAAATGTGAATTCAAAATAGTTCTAATATATGTGAATTAAGTTTAAATGTAACAAAAATATAGGAAATATACCATATTTTTTAAATGTCATGAATGTTTTTTTATTTAGTATGGTACAAATAAATATAAATCTATAACTAAGAGATATATACATTTAAAGCTGACTACATTTTTGCAGTTTTGAGATTGTTTCTTGAATAGAGGTAGTATATATAACCACTGAAAGATAAGATCTTAGTGCATACTTGAGGAAAAACCAATCACTATGAGTAATAGCTAATGTTCATATGTTGTATTGTTCAGAGTTCTTCAGAGAAACAGAATCAATAAGATATATAGAAAGAAAAGAGAGAGAGAGAGAGAGACAGCTAGAGAGACTTGTTTTAAAGAAATGGCTCAAGATTAAATTCTGCAGGACGTGTAAGCAGGCGGCAGACCCAGGGAAGAGTTTAGGTTGCAGTCTTGAGCATGAGGACAGTCTGGAGGCAGAATTTCTTCTTCCTCAGGGAATCTCAGTCTTTCTTCTCCTAAGGCCTTCACCTGACAAGATGAGGCCTTTCACTATTGTGGAGAGTAATCTGCTTTACTCAAAGGCTACTGATTTAAATAGTAATCACAGCAACAACATTCCTGTATGATAACATCTAGCTTGGTGTTTGATCAAACAACAGGATACGGTAGCTTAGCCAAATTGACATATAAAATTAACCTCACACACACTATACTTGAAATAAGACCTCAGCTTACATTGTTCCTCTTCTACAAAATTGGCTCACCATTTAGGATTAATTATGAACATCTAGCAACAACTTCCGTAAATGTTGGCAATGTGGCACCTAAATAACTAAATGAAGAATATAGTTCTAGGCTAATACCAGTATTTGCAATGGAGCTTACGCCTGCCTTTCTGTACAAGTTTGGCACCAAGTAACACCAAGTATTTGTTGGCCTCCTCAAATTTAAGACCTTTACTAAGGAAGATTTTAATACTTCCCCAATTCCTGTTCTTTGTAGGTTATATTAACCATCGAAGAGTGGAGAAATTTATTTCCTCTTCTCTTCCAAACCTTAAATGTATGTATTAAAAATCTTCCTCAATCATAAAATCATTCCAGTTTAGGCATCTCAATTCAGGTACTTCAGTGACTATTAGCAACTTACTCTCTTTGAATTGCCCACCGGACTCTGCTTAGTGCACTTACCTGATCATCACAATATGTGCTTATGTCTATCTTTTAAATTTCTGTTTACTTGTATTTCTAAGCATTTTAACTCCAGGTATTTCTACTCTATTTAAAATTATATATATTATGTCTTCTACATTCTTTTTGAATTCCCACATTTCCTAAGGAATATTTAACAATTTTTTACCTTTAAAACAATATGAGACAGAATATTATTTATGAAATAACAGGTGAATTATAGGATGATCCTAGAACTATTCTAATATAGTATTTAATAACTGCTTTTTTAAATGGTGGCTGAGACAAGTTATGAAAAAAGTCCCAACAATACCAGTGGTACATTGTACTTCATTGCTTTCATATGTTAACTAGATGAGCACTTTTGCCTCCTTCAAAATGAAAATGAGTAATTAGGACTTAAACTCTTAAATTAAAAATGGATTTGAATTTTCGCAATTGCTTATTCAACCTGGAGATGTCTCAACTACTTCCATAACCACATAAAAATTTAGAAAAATAATCCCTGAAACATGAATCATCTAACTAAATTGTGTTTGGTATATCTTAGTATAAAGCTACCCAAAGACAACCTTCATTTTATTTTATTTTGTTTTGATAATGGAAAAATCCTTTATGTTTTACATCTCAAGAAAATGGTATAAAATACAGTGTTTTAGTTTTGGTGCTCACCATAAATTATCCCCAGAATGAGAAGCAACAAGTCAGCATTTAAGTTCTAATACAAAGATATAAAGGTCTAACACCATCAAAGAACACCTGCAAAAATTATAAGAAGTGGATGCCTTTTCTTTTTTGATAACCTTCATTTTAAATGTCATCTGCAGCCCATCTGGGTCTGCAACATATGCAACATCCAAGACCTCAATGGAACGTCCTCTTCCCTATGGTAACTAGGACCACATGCAAAATCTTCCACTGACAGGCTAAAAAATATAAAAAGAAAGAAAAGAACTTTTTGATGCATTTCCATCTACAAACAAAACTTTGTAAAAAAAGAAAAAAAACACAGGGCCGGGCGCGGTAGCTCAAGCCTGTAATCCCAGCACTTTGGGAGGCCGAGGCGGGTGGATCACGAGGTCAAGAGATCGAGACCATCCTGGTCAACATGGTGAAACCCCGTCTCTACTAAAAATACAAAAAATTAGCTGGGCACGGTGGCACGTGCCTGTAATCCCAGCTACTCAGGAGGCTGAGGCAGGAGAATTGCCTGAACCCAGAAGGCGGAGGTTGCAGTGAGCCGAGATCACGCCATTGCACTCCAGCCTGGGTAACAAGAGCGAAACTCCGTCTCAAAAAAAAGAAAAAGAAAAAGAAAAAAACACTGAAAAACTTATTATAGCTTTCAGTTTTAAATAATTTTAAAAATCCTAACCACTGAGCATACAATGTAAATTATTACAGCCTACGACTAATCACCACAGAATAATTCCACTGGTGCCTGATGGGGAAATATCCTTAATTACAGAAGATATATGTTGTAAGCTTATCAGCACTTTAAACAACTAAATTTGATTAACGTCAGCAATGTTAGCATATGATGGATTGTTTCACAAGATGAAAAGAAGTTTATCCCTTGTTTATTTGAAGGTTTATAGTAGATTATGAAATAAAGTTAAAGGAAGCAAAGCAAAAAATATAGGGCATGAGACCTAGACCTTTGGTATGCAGAGTTTCCAGTGAAGATACACATGCATAGTGCTGCTGGCAAACAGTAATCTTGGATGTGTGGATCATTTAAAGAACTTCCAAAGCAGCAGAATGAATGTTTTCTGCTCATCATTGCTCACCCAGGGTGGTCAAAAGCAGAAAAGGTGCATAGGGGAGAAAGGTGCATAGAGGAGAAAGATGCATAGAGGAGAAAGTATACTTGTTTGGTTTGGTTCTGTGTCCCCACTCAAATCTCATGTTATACGACCCAATGTTGGAGGTGGGTCTGGTGGGAGATCATGGAGGGCTGCAGTGGATCCTTCATGAATGGTTTAGCAGCAGCTCTTTGGTGCTATTCTCATGAGATCTAGCTATTTAAAAGTGTGTAGCCCCTCCCCACTCTCTCTCTCTCTCTTGCTCTTATTCCAGCCATAATTGTATGTTTCCTGAGGACTTCCCAGAAGCAGAAGCCACTATGCTTCCTGGGCAGCCAGCAGAACCTTGAGCCAATTAAACCCTTTTTCTTTATAAATTGCTCAGTCTCAGGTATTTCTTTATAGTGGTACAAGAACGAGCTAAAACAGATACCCAATGGATGAGGGTAAGAGACAGTGTGATTCCCAAGGGGTTGTCACATAAAGGAAATGGCAGATGGTTTTCTAGCACTGGTTCTTCCACTTATCACCTTTGACATTTTTGAGCAAATCATTTTACTCTCCTGTCCTCAATTTCTTCATATCTAAAAGTAAGGAACTGGAATTAATGACATCTCAAAGAATTTTTGAGTCTCTGGCATCCTACAAAAGCTGACAACGAAGAGGAAATCTTAACACAGTGTTGGTGATTCTGCAGGAATTGAGATAATACCACCTGGCTGACGTCACATGGACCAGCACCATTTCTCAGTTATCTTGGAGACAAAGCTAGATATCAGATAGACGAGAGAGTCAACATGTTATTTAGGAATTAGGCTGCCTCTAAAAAAAGCTTATGGTAGGAAATAGATTGTATAGTTAATTTATGGCTGAATTAAGTTGCTATTCTAAGTTGTTGATTAAAATAAACTTCACATGCTTTAGATTGCAAACGGGGCTTCTCAGACATCTAGAAGGGTTCAAACCATTTTTAATTTTGAGGTTTCCCATGTTTAAAAATAAATACCAAAACAAGGTTTAAAAACTCTTACACATTTTAAGTGTTCGTGGTAGACAAAATAGCATCTTTAACACTGAAAAACACAATGTGATATAATTGTGTTATTTACAAGATAATTGTAAGTTTCAAGTGAAAAGTTTACTCACCTTGGGCAATATTGTCTAGCAAAAGGGCATAAATGTAAAACTGTATGGTACATACCCTTATTCATTTTCATTTAAATTATATGCATTTAAATGCACATCTTATTTAATGATAACAGCAAAAGTTGAAACCTAAGGTCTCTTTGCATGCCCTTTGCTAGGCCCCTATAACTTGAGGCTATGTTCATGTAGCCTATACATGAACCTGCCCTCTGGTTCTCATACAGGTAGAACCAATTTAACCCTAACCTCTCATATGACCATTGCTCAGAAATGAATTATTGGAGTAGAGTGAACAGTAGACAAGAACTTGTTTTAAATGTTGTTTGTTTTAAATGTTGACAATCTTGGAGCTACAAGGGTTTCTATCAACATAAAATCAGTCTGAATTTTATCTGTTTTATTCTTCCTCTACAGCAGCCTCGGTGGGTTTATGTATTTAGTTTCCATACATACATTTGTTCAGTACGTCTTTATAATGCTCCTACAATGTGTCAGGTACTGTGTGCGTTCGTGGGTTTCAAAATATGCTCAGCAAACTAGGTTCTGAGATGTGTCAGCTAGGACGTGTTTGACTGCAAGTAACAGGAAGCCAAAGAATGGTGGATTAAGCAAAAAAGAGCAGTTCCACAGTCAGCTCCTTCATTGCCTCAACTATCCTGTGAGGACACAGGGCTCTCCTCACAGCCTGGCTGAAATCTACTGAAAGGGCTGACATTTCTCATACAACATAATGCCCTTTGCTATTAAAAACTACATAATCCAAAATGACCTAGGTGTGCCCCTTGGGGAACTTACAAATTTAGGTGAAACTTTATCTTTGATAATTAATTTCAAAGTGCACTCCAAAATATTTCAACAAATTGCTCTTGTGGTATGAAGACTTTAAAATAGTCACTTCACACATTTGTACATCTGCCATCCTTGTTTTTCTTTTCTTTCTTTCTTTTTTTTTTTTTTTTGAGACGGAGTTTCGCTCTTGTAGTTACCCAGGCTGGAGTGCAATGGCGTGATCTCGGCTCACCGCAACCTCCACCTCCTGGGTTCAGGCAATTCTCCTGCCTCAGCCTCCTGAGTAGCTGGGATTACAGGCACGCGCCACCATGCCCACCTAATTTTTTGTATTTTTAGTAGAGACGGGGTTTCACCATGTTGACCAGGATGGTCTCGATCTCTTGACCTCGTGATCCACCCGCCTCGGCCTCCCAAAGTGCTGGGATTATAGGCGTGAGCCACTGCGCCCGGCCCCTTGTTTTTCTATAGCTGATGAGGATCTGTTCTTTCTGAGAGCAAGTAGTTTGTAATATTTGTCTGAAAACAATTCAATGATGTTGCAAGTATAAAAAACAACCCTGTGAGTTTCAGCCATAAAACAAACACCCTCATTTATCTAATAATTTTATCAACTGATACAAACTTTGGAGGAAAAAGAAGGTCAAAGGACTATTTCAAACTACTCAGGATGAAAATTTCACCTATCATAAGATCTGTCCACTTTCTAAACAATACGATTTTAAAGTAATGCTAATACTCACAGTATTTCATAAATATAATCAACTTGTATCTTACCCAAGTGCAGATATAAAAAGTAGCTTGTAAGATGAAACTTGATTATAGAGAAAATTACCCTTAGAAATTCCTTAGGTCAACAGTGAAGTCTGAGAATCCATGGCTTTATGTATACAATTCTACATAATATTTTTAAAACATTAACATTTAAGATAATGAAGCTGAACTAACAAGAAACAAAAGAAAAGTCTGTATAACAATGTGGGAACACCGAAACCATTACGCCTCTAAGGAGAAATAAATGGAGGATTCTAAAAGCCTTTCATGCTGGTCTTCAGGGTTTACTCCATTATATTTAATATTAAGCCTCTCTATTTGTAACACATATTAGCAGATTTGGTTGTTGTAAAAAATTCGTAAGACATTCTTTTTTTTTCTTTCATTTTACAAAGTACGGAAGGTGCTCTGCTAGCACCTAATCCATGGCATGGTACATACTAGTTGTATTAGTACATTTTCACGCTGCTGATAAAGGCATACCTGAGACTGGGCAATTTACAAAAGAAGAGGTTTAATTGGACTTACAGTTCCACGTGGCTGGGGAATTCACAATCTTGGTGGAAGGCAAGCAAGAGCAAGTCATGTCTTATGTTGATGGCGGCAGGCAAAAATAGAGCTTCTGCAGGAAAACTCTGCCTTATAAAGCCATCAAATCTTGTGAGACTTATTTACTATCATGAGAACAGCATGGGAAAGACCTGCTCCCATGATTCAATTATCTTCCACTGGGTCCCTTCCACAACACGTGGGAATTATGGGAGTACAATTCAAGATGAGATGTGGGTGGGGACACAGCCAAACCTTTATCAGCAGTGTTATTGGAAAAGGGGTCTTGATCCAGACTCCAGGAAAGGGTTCTTCGATCTCACACAGGAGAACATTCAAGGCAAGTTGCAAAGTGCAGTGAGACAGTTTATTGAAAGCCACTTTGTTACAAAGTAGGGCACCCTCAGAAAAGTAAGAGGAGGAATGCAACATCTTTGTTTTAAGATTTTCTTACATAGGGGTGTTGTCTATGTAAAGACTAAGCTGTGAGCAGACAGAATGACACAATTTATTATTCTATTGACTTAAAGAAAACTATCCTTGACATTTTAGTGTGTGAATACATCAAAGCATAACTGTTTCTATCTTGAAAGCATATATTGCCATTGGTATTGAGACATCTGGATTCTCTGTTGTAGGAGTGTGTCCTTCCTTGTAGGTATCTTCAGGCTGTTTCCTCAACTGTAAACATCTTATGACCATTAGTTGTGACTGACAAGAGATGTGCCGTGTTAGTCTCAAGATGGAGCGGAACTTAAAATGGTGTTAGTCTGGCTCTCCTATGCTCCTGCTCTCCTAACAGTAGGTACTCAGTAAATGCCAACTGTTCATTGAGAAGTCGCAGAGAATGTGGCCCCCAGTTCCCTCTCTTCACAAGCTGAAGGTTCTCACTATGGAACTACTGAGCAGCTATCACTCTTATGGCCCCAGGTACAATAGACAATGAGACTGACAGGATATTGAAGGGTGCTTTGAAACAGCAGTCTCACAAGCAAATGCAGAACCCCGGCGGGTAGAGTAACTGAGGTAAGTGGCTCAGGTGGGGACTTACGTGAACTGAAGAGGCCACATCCGCCTAAGAGGAGCAAGTGCTGTGCACTGAGCTCCAGCAGAAGATTGTCTTCTGAAGAGCTATTTCCTCTCTATCCCGCTTCCACTCCAAAGAGCAAATCCCACTTTTTACATAGAATGCCCCCGTGTAGCTTTGTCTGAACTAAGTAACAAAAACAATGTCCCCAGCCTTGCTTTTCACAATCATAGTCATCACAGACTTTCCTGCAGGGTTCCAGACAAAGCACACAGTCAAGAGTTGTTCTCTGAAGCTATGTATGTAGAGGCCAAGAGACAGAGAGAATGGTGGTAGCAGACACAGACTCTCCAAAACCAGACTGACAATTAATGCAGCAATAGGAACATGTGTTTATTATATGCAGATTCCAAGGGAGTCCATCAGTTTGTTCCCTGTGGGGAGATTTTACTGATGTCTGAGAAGATTCAAAACCAAGATACATCTACTAAAATGAGAATTGAACTGACAAGAACACCTATCTGGAAGATGAAATTACAAGAGCTGTTAATCTTGTGTTTCTGGGCACTGGCAAAGCAGTGGCTGAGACTGATGGAACACATTCTCTTTGTCTCATTATTGCTCACTGAAAAAATTTATGGAAATATGTTAGGTACAAAAGGAGAGAAGAATAACCTGGAAACCATCATTCTCAGCAAACTGACACAAGAACAGAAAATCAAACACCACATGTTCTCACTCAAAGGTGGGTGTTGAACAATGAGAACACATGGACACGGGAGGGGAGCATCACACACTGGGGTCTGTCAGGGGGAAATAGGGGAGGGACAGCGGGGGCTGGCGAGTTGGGGAAAGATAGCATGGGGAGAAATGCCAGATATAGGTGATGAGGAGGAAGACAGCACATCACACTGCCATGTGTGTACCTATGCAACAATCTTGCACGTTCTTCACATGTACCCCCAAACCTAAAATGCAATAAAAAAAAGTAAAAATAAAAATAAAAGAATAAGAGTGTAGAAATTTTTCTTTCTCCAAAAAGCATCCAAACTCCACATCTACTTTTGAAACTAGCATGCTTGACCAAAAGGTGTTTGCTTTGTTATTGAGATGTTCTTAACAGAAAAAAAAATTTAAAAAAATAAAGGAAGTGTTCTTGTAGCCCCACATTGACAAGCTGTGTTTTAGGTGTGCTACATTCACAACTTACCCTTTACAGTATACAGTACTTATTGTACTTATCAATATAGAGGAGACAGAAAATATCCTCAAGAAGAGTTCATGGTACATGGTAATTTTTTCCTGTGTGAGATCCTAAAAAGGCCTCCCCTTCTTTTCTCTTCCTATTTTTATTAGTTTTTATACTTGCTCTTCACTCCAACTAGGCTCGTCTCAGCATGCACACTTTGCAGCCTAGGAATACTTTTGGAAAGCCTAACTTGGAATTTTTCCTTGACTCAAGTGGTGTATACAGAGTTTGGCTAGCTCTCATCCATAGCAAGAGCTGCCCAAACGAACACCAAGGAATGCCTCTCAGCATGCTGTCTGCAGTGACGCGCCCAGGAGAAACACTATCCTGTGTGCTAACCTTTCAGGCATAGCCTTTTATTCTCCCCAGTGGAACTTTTCCCACTGAAATTGTTCCTTGTGAGTTTAATGAAGGACCATGTTTTGGATATAAAAATTATTTACAGTGAGTAAGGGATTTTTCTTTCTCCGTATCAGGTATGCTTAATTATTTTATCTTTTAAATAGAATCCTTTCTCCCATAAAAATGGAATATATTCCCCAGTCATCAAATTGTCATTTATGTAGCTCATAATGATATGGTACTAGGGAGGTTTGAAATGAGTCAGGCAATGTGAAGCTATTGAGTTTAAAGCATTTCTAAAAATCCTAAATTGTTTGCCTTTGCTGCATTGATCAGGAAAAAAAGTGGTAGTTGTTCATAATAAGTTACCCCTGCCAATGTTTTAAAGGGTATCTTCTAATTAATATTTAAGTGAATTCAGTTACATTTGCCTATCATTATTAACTCCATGTAAGTAATCTAGAGCAGCACTGTCCATTAGGCTCTAAGATGATGAAAATGATGAATGCTTTTTCTGTCTAATATGAGAGCCACCAGCCTCAGGGAGTTTTGAGTACTCAAAACGTGGCTAATATGACTGATAAACTGGATATTTAATTTTATTTAAGTTTAATTACTTTATGTAGCCATATGTAGTCAGTGGGTATCATTTTGGGCAATGCAGGGCTATAGACTTGCTACCCAAATGCAGTCACTTACAGGAAGCATCATCTTCACCTGGAAACTTGTTCGAAATGCAATTTTCAGGTCCCACCTCAGACTACTAAATCACAATCTGTATTTTAATAAGATCCTCTGGCAATGTGTGTGTGCATTAAAATTTGAGATCTAGAAGAGCAGTTCTTAACACTGGCTACACTGGTAACATTCAGTTACCTTCGAGAGTACCTAAGAGCCTTTCAGGGGTTAATGTGTTCAAAATGTTTTCAAAATAAAATTAAAAGCCACTGCCTGTTTTGCCGTTTCAGCATTTGCATTGATACTACAAAAGCAACGGAGGATAAAACTTTTGGTGCTTTAGCATGAATCAAGGCACTGGTAGCAAACTATAGAAGCAGTCATTAATTTATGTACTCCCACACACTTACAGAAAAAAAGAGGGGAGGGTGCACTTACATCTAAAACGTCCTTGATGATACAGTAAAATGTACTGATTTTCTTAAGCCTTGACCACTGAAAACCAGTTTTTAATATTCTGTGGTTTAAAAACAGTAAGTATGTATAAAGCATTACCACTGCAAATGGAATTAAGATTTTAAAAAATAGTATTTGCCTCTAGAATCTTGGCATCTTTCTGCTGCTGCAAGACTTTTCTATATGATTGATGGTGGTATTAACAACAGCATTTAAAAGGCCTACATAATTCAGGAAATCAATAGTTTTTAAATGACTAATGGCTGAGTAAAAGATCCATTCAAAAAGCAAGATAAGATAATAAATTTTACTGTAACAATGTGCATGTTTATTGATATGGTTTCAGATTTCTGCATTGCACATAACCTTAAAGAAACTGCCATTTGTCGAGTTTTGATGTAGTTGCAAAAAAACAACAAAAAAACACATTATCTGAAAATCTTAAAATACTCCTCTTTTCCAACTATAAGCCTGAATTTTCTTTGCATGGTTCAACCTAAACAATATAGCAGAATACAGAAGCAGCTTATGTCTACCAAGCTGGACATTAAAGAAATGTGCAAAAAAAAGGAAACCAATGCTATTCTTTAACTATTTTTTTGTCTTAGAAATCAGTTACTTTTCATTTAAAATATTATGTATGTTAATACATAATGCACTTACTGTTGTTTTAAAGAAAATTCTATTTTAAAAAATTTTTAATTTCGAGTATGATAAATATTAATAGAAATCACTCCCATAGACAAAAGCTGTAAGGGATACTGAGATCAACAAGTTTGAGTGCTGCTGGCTTACAGGACGCCTTGATAAGATAGAAGAGAAACCAAACACCGCATGTTCTCACTCATAAGTGGGTGTTGAACAATGAGAACACATGGACACAGGGAGGGGAACATCACACACTGGGATGTGTTGGGCGGTGGGGGCATAGGGGAGGGATAGCAGGGGGTGGCAAGATTGGGGAGGGATAACATTAGGAGAAATACCTAATGTAGGTGATGGGGAGATGGAGGCAGCAAACCACCACAGCATGTGTATACCTATGTAACAATCCTGCAAGATCTGCACAGGTACCCCAGAACTTAAAGTGAAAGAAAAAAGAAAAGAGAAAGAAAGAGGAGACTCGAAGCTGAGAATCACTATTCCCTCTACTCAAAAGTTGGGTATTGGCTGCTTCCAATGATTCAGAAGAAAGAAAAACACTAGGCTTTCTTAGAAGGGAAAATGTGGAGTATCTTGAGACAGAATTATCCTGAGGGACATTTCTCACACAGAGGGAGCAAAGAGTTCATAGGAAATAGAAGCGTTCATGGAGCCAGGAGATAATGAAAAGGAAGGCAGTAGTTTGCTTGTAAATTCTTTCTGTATCTGCCAGATTGTGAGAAAATTCCACTAAAATTCAAAAAAATGCTTGTCACGAGTGGGTTTCTTGTGGAAATTGGTCATCCCAGAATGAAGCAAACAGAAATGTGCACTGATGGAGGGTGGTAGGGGAATGCTCACTGACATTTAACATATGAAGATCCATTTCTAAAGAATACTAGATACACAACTAATATTGTAAATTACCAATGGAACATGCCCTCCAAATCACTCACTCTCACACTGCATCATATATATTTATATTCTAAAGAATGGTAGAAATACAACTCATCATGTAGTTACCAGTGGAACATGCCAATCGCTTACTTATCCTCTATCATGTCTATTTATTTTCAAGGTCGTGTTTACTAATTTAGGGACTAGATTAGTCTACATTAATTTTCTGTGGTTACATTTTTAGCTGTAAGTAATGATGTGTGATTAAAGTTGGTTGGAAGAAGCACCCACGGAGGAGCCTTGCTGGGCAGTCTCACCCCCATCCCACAGAGTGAGAGGGGAAGTTACCTTGCAAAGATCAAGGATTCACAACCCCTCTTGTCACTTACCAGCTGTTACATCCTTACTACTCTGTGTGATTTCTGCCCCCTAGTTAGGCTAATTAAAAATTATTAACAGGTGGGCAAATTATTTGACTGCAATGTGTAGGTATCCCAGAATACAAACATCGAAAACTTGGTGATTTACAGGTACAAAATCTTAATATTATTCCAAGTGCCTTAGTGAAGATCAAAATCCTTGAGTTTTTGTCATTCTTTTGCTCTAAAAACTTACTACTCTTCTCACTGCTCCTTTCCCAACCCTTAGTGTTGAATTTTTATTGGTCAGAAGATTAAGCAGCAAAAAAAAAAAAAAAAAAAAAAGGACAATCCTTTAAAAAGCTTCAAAAAAATCACTTGGAGAATACAGGTAACATCCGATGCCTGAAAGAAACAACACTAGCAGGGATTTGAAACTTTGCAGAGAAAGCAAAGTTAATTTTAAAAAAACTGGAAAAGAATTTGCATAGTATTTTGTAAATCCTTATTTCCATAGGGAGGAAAAGAATTACAATTCTGAGCTCAGTTACATATTTGCCTCTCAGAGTAACATGTTTACCATTACGCCAAATTAGGTAGCATAAAAAGTGACAGGTTTTGTGAGTCCTATAGCCCAGAACTTCTAGTCTTGTTAGAAAATATAGATAGACAGACAGATAGATTAGATAAACAGATGGATAAATAGATGATAGATAGATAGATAGATAGATAGATAGATAGATAGATAGATAGATAGATAGACAGAAAAATAGACAGACAGATAGAGATTAACCCTCTTGTGTATTGTCCAGATATAACATGAGGCATAAGGGGCACCATGTGCATCATGGGAAGAAAAAGTATCTCACGTCAACTGCTCCTGCTCTTGTCCCCTCCCACCTCCAAGATCCTTGTGCTAGTCCAGCCCTAACATGTACCACAATTCTTGAGAAAATATCTGAATTCATTGGTTTACTACAGGATGGAGTGTGCTATAATGTTATATCAGAAGCCAGAACAATCTGTGAAGTTGAACTTTTGAGCAACCACTTGTACAACTAGAAAACCTATTCTTTTCTACTGTGATTTGATTGTTTTTAGTTTATTAATTCATCTGATTGCAAGCAGCTGAGTTTCATACCTTCTCATAGAGCAAAAAGCAAGTATTTTCTTTCCCCCCAAATACTTAGGATTTCTTTTAAAAAGGAAAAAAAAACTAATTTAAAGAAAATAAATGTGTTACATTTTCCCTATCACCTAAGAAGAATGACAGTGTTGGAATTCACATTGCTAGATTATTTTAAAATATTTACACAAAGAGTCATTTGTCATATCTGCTTCATGAGAGTTTATTTTTGCATTAATAATTAATGCAAAAAGGTTGATTAATAATTAAGTATACCATTGGGTTAGGGGAGAGCAGGTAGTATGTTCACCACCACTCTCCATATACTATCATGACCCTGTACTCATCCAATATTAAGTCACAGACAAATGGTAGATTGGGAAAACAAGTTGTGCACAATATTTCAAGAGATTAATTTCATAACATGATAAAAGTCTACATATAAAAAGGGTAAGTTAATATAAAAAATGAGCAAACCTTATGAATTAAGAATGTACAAAGAATATATAAAAAAGGCAAATAAGCAAATGAAAATATGTTCCAGCCCACTGGAACAAAAAGAAATTAAAATTAAAATAGCAATGTGATATAATTTGTCACCCATCAGATTTGTAACAATTAAAAAGAGTGATGGTATTCCAGTCTACTGAGAACATGTAATATTATCACTATTTGCCACAACATTTTTGCAAAAATATCTGGCAAAATCTAATGATGACTCAAATGTACACCCATTTGACTCATTGAGCCCACTTTTGACACCTGCCATGACAACTCATAGAAAAATTTCATAAATACACATATTTATTACAATATTTTATAGCAAAACACATACACAGACACACACACACACACACACACACACCACCCCCTGAAGAACAATCTGAAAGTCCATCAATAGTGGAAAGGTTGATTACATTACAGCACATTATATTGAGGAATAATATGTATCTATGAAAAAGATTGGATTAAATATTTATAATTCTAAAATTGGAGTGTTGTCTATGATGTATTATTAAATAAAAATGCAAGTTGCAAAGTAATATGTGAGGTATTACTATCCCTTTTAAAAACAGGGAAACAGCTCTTTTGTGAATATAGCTTTATCTGTATTTGTCTTAGAGAAAGATGTAAGAAGAAATTCATACTAATTTATTAACATTGGTTACCTTAATAGAGGGTAGGAGTGGAGATGAGATAAATTGTGTTATTTAATTTTCTACATACCTATTATTCTTAAAGCTTATAATATTTTGAGCTTTCTATTTATTTGACTGGGTCTTCTTCTATATTAACGGGTCCTTGCTTGTCCTTCTTTGTAAGCCCACACATGGTGTACGTTAAGAAATGTGACGGAAGAGACCTTTGGTTCTCTTTGAACCTTCTGAGGGAAGAGAAAAGAAAGACTTGTAAAGAAAGAAGCAACAATATTTCAGTTGTGGCACGTGATTCTGAACACGAAAGTGGCAACCAGAACATTACCTTTTCTTCCAAATTCAAGAAAAGTTAATTGCAGCATTAATGTTTCAAAAACAATTAGCAGATTTGTACTGATAAGCAAGGTTTTTCTGATTTTGTGGTAGTTCTAGCTTCAAACAACAGAAGGAGATTGGAAATTTCCCACTCTCCTTTTTGCTGCCAACCTCTTCAGCATCATCTAACTATAGTGACCCACTGGTACTCTATCCTCCCCAACAACTAAACTCCTTCGTAGCTCTTGAAGCATGCCTTGATTGTCCCAATTCTGGATTTTCACGCATATATTCCCCATATTTGAAACTCTCTTCTCCTACTTTTTCCCACATCACTCATTCCTCATTTGGGCCTCAGAATAGAAAATCACCTTTTCTAGAAAGCTCTCTTAGGCAAAATACTAAATGTGAGCCTCTGCTCCACGCTCTCCAAACACCCTACTCCGACCTTCTCATGCCATAGTATTCACCATAAACACTATTGTAAATATTAGTTAGTTGCCTAGCTACCAAATTTCAGCACCCTGAGGGCAAGAACCAAGTCTGTATTGTTCTCTGTTGTAGCCTCAGCACTGCAACACGTGAGGCACACTGTAGTAATAATAATATTGGTTGAGTGCTTACATTGTGTTAGTCTCTGGGCTACAGACTTAATACACATTGTCTCATTTAATCTACTGATAACCCCTAACCCTATACTATTCTGTCTCCTTAGGAACACATATATTTGTCAGATGCTACCTATAACAATAGTTTCTCTTTTTCCTATAAAATATCCTATGCTCTGACCCCATCAAAACAGAGTCTTTTTTTTTTTTCTGAGATACAGTTCCCTTGTGCTAACACAGGAAAAAAAATTATGCAAAATCCATGTCATGGGACATGCATTTTTATGGGGCATACAATAAGAAACAATGCCTTAAGCCCAAATGGTAGAAATTTGTGTGTTCCAGCTGGACTAAGAAGATGACATTTTTAGGAAGGAAGTTTTAAATAATGACTTAATAGATCATATCTTTTGGAGACCATCTACATTGCCTATTTGGAACAACAGTACTGGGTTTGGGGCACCTTTGTCAATGAGCAGGCCTGCTCTAGGACTTGGATATATCACTGCATATCTGTATATCTTCTAACAATAGCAAGGAAGAAAGCAACTATATTCATTCACGTTTTGATGGTATTGATTCCAATTAGGAGTTTACTTAAAAAAAACAAACAATGGAAATTCTATCTGCAACTGTCCTGATCACACATAAACTACAGAAGGTTCTGGAGTCTGCTGTAAAGTACTAAACCACTCACACTCCAGTGAGATGGGGTTGGGTGTGAAACTGACTTCCCAGGTGCTGAGGATGGAGAGTTCTTCTTGACACTCAAGACCTCAGGGGTCCCCTTGATATTAGACCACCAAAAATGCCAATCCACACGTGCCCTTGTAAAAAAGTTTTATGGTATTGGCTCCCTATGTGGCCGGAATGGCAGCCAAACCCCCCAGACTGAGATACTTGACTTTGCTCCTCAGTAGTTAAGGCTACTAAGCCAACTGAAGAGTGAGGATAGGCAATTCCAAATGTGTGGCCAAAAATTCTTCCTTCGACAACTTAAAAGAAGAACTGCACAATGCTAGTCTGGAGGTCTTGGGAGCAAAGGAGGTAAAACCTGAAAGGTGGATGGATTAATGAAAGTGGGAAAGAAATAGAGGGTATATAGGGGAAAATGGTGGATAGAAGACAGGACTAACTTGCAGCTCCCACTCTGATGGTCAGAACAGCATGTGGAGATGCACATCATCAACTTTTGCTCCAAGAACTACCACAGGAACATATCAGGAGAGAGTATCCACCGACCCTTTGAAGGAGGTAAGTTGCTGCTGCAGACTCCATGGGACAGCCAAGGAATGGTGAGTTTGTTTGGTTTCTCAGCTAGGAGGCTTGTAGCCTCAGGCAAGTTCTCAGCCTGCTCACTGGCTACCTGGAAATAAACTTGGTGCTGTTGCACTGTGGAAGTGAGACCAGTCTTTTGGACTGTGGGCTGCATGGGAGCTAGGTGAGACCTGTGGCTTCCAGATTTCCCCTACTTCCCTGGTGACCTGTGTGACAGAAGAGGCAGCCATAATTTCCCTGGGAACATAACTCCATTGGCTTGGGAACTACATCACCATCCCCCACAGACACAGTAACTGCAGCAAGCCCTGCCAAAGGAAAGTCTGAGCTTAGACACATGTAACCCTGCTCCCAACTGATGCTCTTTCTGTACCTGTCCTGGTAGCAGAAGACAAAAAAACATAATCTGTTGGGAGCTCTATGGCCATGCCCACTGCCTGGGCCTCCCTATACTACCGCAGCTGATGCACTCTTGAAAGTGCCACCTCCTGGCTGGAGGCCAACCAACACAAAACCAGTGTACTTAACAAAATGCAATCAAGAAGGCTTACAGAGTCCACTTAATTCCCCTGCTACCTCAACCAGAGCAGGTGCTGATATCCACAGTGGAGAGAACTGAAGACAGATCACACCCCAGAACTCTTTGCAGACACTCTCCAGTATCAACCGGAAGCCTGGTACCTAGGAATTCCAAATAATTCTGCTCTTAGGAAGCTCCATCACTAGGGGAAACAGCATCAAGGGAGCATCCTGTGGGATAAAAGAATCTGAACAGCAGTCCTTGAGTCCCAGATCTTCCCTCTGACATATTCTACCCAAATGAGAAGGAACCAGAAAAACAATTCTGGTAATATGACAAAACAATGATCTTTAACACCCCAAAAAGTCACACTAGCTCACCAGCAATGGATTCAAACCAAGATGAAATCTTTGAATTACCAGAAAAAGAATTCAGAAGGTCAACTATTAAGCCAATCAAGGAGGCACCACAGAAAGGTAAAGTCCAACTTAAAGAAATCAAAAAAATGACATAGGATATGAATGGAAAAATCTCCAGTGAAATAGATAGCATAAATAAAAAACAATCACAACTTCTGGAAATGAAGGACACACTTACAGAATTGCAAAATGCACTAGAAAGGCTCAGCAACAGAATCAAACAAATGGAAGAAAAAACTTCAGAGCCTAAAAACAAGGCTTTTAAATTAACTCAATCTGACAAAGATAAGAAAAAAAAATTTTTTTTTTAATTAACAAAGCCTCCAAGAAGCTTGGGACTAAACATCCAAACAGGAGAGTAATTGGTGTTCCTGAGGAAGAAGAGAATTGTAAAGGTTGGAAAACATATTTGAGGAATAATCAAGAAAAACTTCCCTGGTCTTGCTAGAGATCTAGACATCCAAATACAAGAAGCTCAAAGAACATCTGGGAAATTCATCACAAAAAGATCATCGCCTAGGCAAACAGTCATCAGGTTATCTAAAGTCAAGATGAAGGAAAGACTATTAAGAGCTCAGAGGCAAAAGCATCAGGTAACCTATAAAGGGAAATCTATCAGGTTAACAGCAGATTTCTCAGCAGAAATCCTACAAGCTAGAAGGAATTGGGGTCCTACCTTTAGCTTCCTTAAACCAAGCAATTATCAGCCAAGAATTTTGTGTCCAGCAAAACTCAAGTTTCATAAATGAAGAGGTGCAGTCTTTTTCAGACAAATAAATGCTGAAAGAATTCACCACTACCAAGCCAGCACTACAAAACCTGCTAAAAGGAGCTCTAAATCTTGAAACAAATACTCGAAATACACCAAAATAGAATCTCCTTAAAATATAAATCTCACAGGACCTATAAAACAACACCACAATGGAAAAAAACAAAAAAATAAGGTATTCAGGCAACAAACAGCATGATGAATACAACAGTACCTTACATCTCAATACAAATGTTGAATGTAAATGGCCTAAATGCTACACTTAAAAGATACAGAATGGCAGAATGGATAAGAATTCATCAGCTAAGTAGCTTCTGTCTTCAAGAGACTCACCTGACACATAATTACTCACATAAACTTAAGGTAAAAGGGTGGAAAAATATATTCCATGCAAATGGACACCAAAAGTGAGCAGAAATAGCTATTTTAATATCAGACAAAACAAACTTTAAAGGAACAGCTTTAATCATTATATAATGATTAAAAACTAGTCCAACAGAAAAATATCACAGTACTAAATATATATGCACCTAACACTGGATCTCACAAATTTATAAAACAATTACTACTTGACCTAAAAAATGAGATAGACAGTAACACAATGATAGTGGAGGACTTTAATACTCTACTGATAGCACTAGATAGGTCATCAAGACAGAAAGTCAACAAAGAAAAAATGGACTTAAACCTATTACCTAGAAAAAATGGACTTAAGTGATATTTACAGAACATTCTACCCAATAACTGTAGAGTATACATTTTATTCAACACATGGGACATTCTCAAAGAACCATGTGGTAGGCCACAAAACAGGTCTCAACAAATTTAAAAGAATCAAAATTATAGTACTCTCTCAGGCCACAGTGGAAAAAAATTCTAAATCAATGCCAAAAGGAATACTCAAAACCATGCAAATATATGGAAATTAAATAACCTGCTCCTGAAAAATCACTGGGTCAACAACAAAATTTAGATGGAAATTTAAAAATTCTTTCAGTTAACTAATAATGACATAACATATCAAAACCTATGAGATACAGCAAAGGTGGTGCTAAGAGGCAAGTTCATAGCATCAAATACCTACAACGAAAAGTCTGGAAGAGTACAAATAGACAATCTAAGATCACATCTGAAGTAGCTAGAGAAAGAAGAGCAAACCAAACCCAAACTGAGCAAGAGAAAAGAAATAACTAAGATCGGAGCAGAACTAAATGAAATTTAAACAAACAAACAAACAAGAACAAGACAAAAGATAAATTAAATTAAAAGGTGGTAATTTGAAAAGATAAAGAAAATTGAGGCCAGGTGTGGTGGCTCAAGCTTGTAATCCCAGCACTTTGGGAGGCTGAGGCAGGTGGATCACAAGGTCAGGAGCTCAAGACCAGCCTGACCAACATGGTGAAACCCTGTCTCTACAAAAATACAAAAATTAGATGGGCATGGAGGTACTTGCCTGTAATCTCAGCTAGTTAGGAGGCTGAGGCAGGAGAATCACTTAAACCTGGGAGGTGGAGGTTGCTGTGAGCTGAGATTGCACCATTGCACTCTAGCCTGGGTGACAAAGTGCAACTCCGTCTCAAAAAAAGAAAGAAAGAAAACTGACAGACCATTAGTTAAATTAACCAAGTAAAGAAGACAGAAGATTCAAATAAGTTCAATTAGAAACAAAAAGGGAAATATCACAACCAATACCATAGAAATACAAAAGATAATTCAAGGCCACTATAAACACCTTTATGTGCACAAACTAGAACACCTACAAAAGACAGATAGATTCCTGGAAATAGGCAATCTTCCTAGATTAAACCAGGAAGATATAAAATCTCTGAACAGACCAATAGTAAGCAGCAAGATTGAAATGGTAATTAAAAAGTTACCCCCTAAAAAGTCTGGGACCAGATGAATTCACAGCTGAATTCTATTAGACATTCAAAGAAAAATGGGTACCAATCCTATTGACACTATTTCAAAAGACAAAGAAACACCACATCATCCCTAAATCATTCTGTGAAGCCAGTATCACCCTAATACTCAAACTAGGAAAAAACATAACAAAAACAGAAAACTTCAGAGTAATATATCTGATGCACATTGATGCAAAAATCCTCAATACAATACTAGCTAACTGAATCCAACAGCATATCACAAAGATAATCTGCAATCATCAAGTAGGTTTCATACCCTGGATGCAGAGAAGGTTTAACATCCTCAAGTCAATAAATGTGATATATAACATAAACAGAATTAAAAACAAAAATCACATAATCATCTTAATAAATGGAGAAAAATCATTTGGCAAAATCCAGCATCCTTTTATGATTAAAATCCTCAGAAGAATCAGCATAGAAGGGACATACCTTAAGGTAATACAACTATCTATAACAAACTCACAGCCAACATAATACTGAATGAAGAAAAGTTGAAAGCATTCCCCCTGAGAAATGGAACAAGACAAGGATGCCCACTTTCACCACCTCTATTCCACATAGTACTGCAAATCCTAGCCAGAGCAGACAAGAGAGAGAAATAAAAGGCATCCAAATCGGTAAAAAGAAAGTCAAACTGCCACTGTGTGAGATGGCATGATTGTATATCTAGAAAACCCTAATGTCTCATCCAAAAAGCCCTAGAACTGGTAAGTAAATTCAGCAAAGTTTCAGGATACAAAATTAATATACACAAATCAGTAGCCCTGCTATACACCAACAGCAATGAAGCTGAGAATCAAATCAAGAACTCAACCCCTTTTATTGCAAAATAAATAAGACACTTAGGAAATAGTTAAGCAAGAAAAGAAAAGAGCTCTACAAGGAAAGCTACAAAACACTACTGAAAGAAATCATAGACAACATAAACAAATAGAAACACATCCCACGAGTAGAATCAATATTGGGAAAATGACCACACTGCAAAAAGCAATCTACAAATTCCATGCAATTTCCATCAAAATTCCACCATCATTCTTCATGGAACTAGAAAAAAAAAATCGCAAAATTTGTATGAAAAAAATAGAACAAATCTACAAGGAACTCAAACAAATCAGCAAGACAAAAACAAACAATCCTATCAAAAAGTAGGCCAAAGACACGAAGAGAGAATTCTCAAAAGAAGAGAATTTGTCCAGCAGGCAGAAGAGCACTACCATTTGTTGGGTATCAACAGAGGCTAAGTGGGGAACCTGAACTTCCATTTCCATATGTGTGAAGTCATAATGAGGTGGCAGCACGCTTCTCCTGCCAGAGTATTACCCAAAAAAATCAATTAAAACAGAAGGTAACAATTAGATACTGTGCCTCACAACATAATACAGAAATGTCTAGGTTTCAATAAAAAATTACTCATTATATGAGGAACTGGGAAAATCTCAACCTAAATGAAAGGACAAATAATAGATTCCAATACCAGGAAGGCAAGGAAGTTACCATTGTCTGACAAAGTTCCAAAGGGAGAGAAGAAAAAAGGTAGGGCTGAAATAGTACTTGAAGAAATAATGACTGGAAATTTCCAAATTTAGCCAGAAATGTAAACCTATAGATTTAAGAAGCTGAGTGAATCTCAAACAGGACAAACCCAAGAAAATCCACACCAAGATACATCTGATATCTAAACACAAAAAAAAAATCAATCTACAATGCAGTGAGAGAGAAATGGCTGCTTATGTATAGGAAAAAAAACCCACGTAGAATGACAGTAGATTTCTCATCAGACACCATGAAGAGCAGAAGGAAGGAGCATAATACTTCTCACAAGCTGAGAGAAAAGAACTGGCAAACAAACCACACTCAGCAAAAATATGCATCAGAAATGAAAAGGAAATCAATACATCATCAAATGAAGGGAAAGTAAGAGAATTTGTCCCTACCAGACCTATCCTAAGAGAATGGCTAAAGGAAGTGCACTAAACATAAAGGAAATGCTAAAAAGGGAAACCTTGGAATATCCAAAAAGAAGAACAAACACAGTAAGCAAAATATGACCAAATACAACAATCTTTGCTTCTCCTTGACTGAAGCAAAAATTATATTACTATTTGATATGTTTCTAAACATATGTAGAGAAAATATTTAATGCAATTATATTACAAATGAAAGAAGAGAAAGGGACATAAATGGACATAAGTTTACTATACTTCATTGAAGCTCATATAAACACCAGTAGGTTGTGATTTTATATGATATAATACTTAGAGCAGCCACTAAAAAGCTATACAAAGAGAAACACTCAAAAACACTATGGATAAATAAAAATGGAATTGAATATCACACAGAAGACAGAGAGAGTAAAAGAAAAAAAAACAAAAACCAGAAATCACATACAAAACAAAAAAAATGGCAGAATTAAACCCTGACAGATTAATAATTACATTAATATCAATGGTCTAAATATATTAACTAAAAAGCATTGATTGAATTAAATGTACTTTATAACAAACCCAGTTCAAATGTAATGACATGGGCAGATTTAAAGTAAAAGAATAGAAAAATGTATTTTATGCAAACATCAATCAAAGCAAAGCAAGAGGGTCTGTATTAGTATTAAATAAAGTAGACTTCAGAGAAAATAGATTCCCAGAGCTAGAGAGGGGAATTACATAATAATAAAAGGGTAAATCCACCATGATGACATAAGAAAAGTATCAATGCACCAAATAGCACAGTTGCAAAGTCTGTGAAGCAAAAGCTGCTAGAAAAAGGCAGCATAGATAAATCCACAATTACAGTTGGAAACCTCATCATTCCACTACCACAAGTGTTAGAACAGCTACACAAAAGGGCCAGGTGTGGTGGCTCTGCCTGTAACTCCAGCAGTTTGGGAAGCTGAAGTGGGAGGATCGCTTGAGCTCAGGAGTTTGAGACCAGCCTGAACAACAAGGTGAAGTGCTATCTGTACAAATATACATATATATATATATGTATGTGTCTGTGTGTGTGTGTGTGTGTGTGTGTGTGTGTGTGTGTGTGTGTATAAATCAGCCAAGTGTAGTGGCTCAGGCCTGTATCCCAGCTACTAAGGAGGCTGTGGTGGGAGGATGGCTTGTACCCTGGAGGTTGAGGTTGCATGGAGCCTGAGCATGGCCCTGTATTCCAGCCTGGGTGACAGAGCAAGAACCTGTCTCAAAAACAAACAAGCAAACAAAACTAGAGAAAAAATCAGCAAGGATGTAGAACTCAACAACACCATAAAACCATCAAAATATAATTGGCATTATCCATGTCCCTGTAAAGGACATGAACTCATCCTTTTTTATTGCTGCATAGTATTCCATGGTGCATATATGCCACATTTTCTTTATCCAGTCTATCATTGATTGGCATTTGGGTTGGTTCCAAGTCTTTGCTACTGTGAACAGTGCCTCAGTGAACATATGTGTGCATGTGTCTTTATAATAGAATGATTTATAATCCTTTGGGCATATACCTAAATGGGATTGCTGGGTCAAATGGTATTTATATTTCCAGATCTTTGAGGAATAGCCACACTGTCTTCCACATGGTTGAATTACTTTACACTCCCACCAACAGTGTAAAAGCATTCCTATTTCTCCACATCCTCTCCAGTATCTGTTGTCTCCTGATTTTTTAATAATCACCATTCTAACTGGCATGGGGTGATATCCCAATTTTGATTTTGATTTGCATTTCTCTAATGACCAGTGATGATGAGCTTTTGATTTGCATTTCTCTAATGACCAGTGGTTTTGATTTGATTTTGATTTGCATTTCTCTAATGACCAGTGATGATGAGCTTTTTTTCATATGTTTGTTGGCTTCATAAATGTCTTCTTCTGACAAGTGTCTGTTCACATCCTTTGCCCACTTTTTGATGGGGTTGTTTGTTTTCTTTCTTGTAAATTTGTTTGAGTTTTCCATAAATTCTGGATATTAGCCCTTTGTCAGATGGGTAGACTGCAAAAAATTTTTCCCATTCTGTTGGCTGTGGGTTCACTCTATTGATAGTTTCTTTTGCTGTGCAGAAGCTCTTATGTTTAATTAGATTCCATTTGTCTATTTTGGCTTTTGCTGCCATTGCTTTTGCCAGAAGAGAGTGGGAGCCGATATTCAACATTCTAAAAGAAAAGAATTTTCAACCCAGAATTTTATATCCAGCCAAACTAAGCTTCAAAAGCAAAGGAGAAATAAAATCCTTTACAGGCAAGCAACTGCTGAGAGTTTCATCACCACCAGGCCTGCCCTACAAGAACTCCTGAGAGAAGAAGTACTAAACATGAAAAGGAACAACCAGTACCAGCCATTGCAAAAACATACCAAACTGTAACGACCATCAACTTTATGAACAAACTGCATCAACTAATGGGCAAAACAACCAGCTAGCATCAAAATGGCAGGATCAAATTCACACATAACAATATTAACCTTAAATGTAAATGGCCTAAATGCCCCAATCAAAAGACACAGACCAGCAAATTGGATAAAAAGTCAAGATCCATCAGTGTGCTGTATCCAGGAAACCCATCTCACATGCAAGGACACACACAGCCTCAAAACAAAGGGATGGAGGAAGATTTACCAAGCAAATGGAGAGCAAAAAAAAGCAGGGGTGCAATCCTAATCTGTGATAAAACAGACTTTAAACCCACAAAGATAAAAAGAGACAAAGAAGGGCATTACATAATGGTAAAGGGATTGATGCAACAAGAAGAGCTAACTATCCTAAATATATATGCACCCAATACAGGAGCACTCAGATACATAAAGCAAGTGCTTAATGACCTACAAAGAGACTTAGACTTCCACACAAAAATAGTGGGAGACTTTAACATCCCACTGTCAATACTAGACAGATCAATGAGACAGAAAACTAACAAGGATATCTAGGACTTCTACTCAGTTCTGAACCAAGTGGACCTAAGAGACATCTACAGAACTCTGCACGCCAAAACCACAGAATATACATTTTTCTCAGTACCACATCATACTTATTCTAAAATTGACCATATAATTGGAAGTAAAACACTCCTCAGCAATGCAAAAGAATGGAAATCATAACAGTCTCTCAAACCACAGTGCAATCAAATTAGGACTCAGGATTAAGAGACTCACTCAAAAAAGAGACAGTGTTTAAAAACAAAAAGAAAGAAAACTATAGACCAATATTTCTCATCAGTATAGACAGGAAATTCTTAACAAAATGTTAGTAAATAGAAGTAAGCAATCTATAAAATGATTAAACACCATATTCAAATGAAGTCTATTTCAGAAATGCAAGGCTGGCTAAGTGGTTGAGAATCAATCAGTATAATCCACCATATTAGCAGACTGAAGAAGAAAAATCACATCAGTTAATTCAGAAATATTTAGCAAAGTTTAATACCAAATTACCATTTTTTTAACTCTTATAAATACAGAAATACAGGATAATTTCCCTAACTTGATTTTTAAAAATCTACCAAATTCTACAGCTAACATGATACTTAATGGTGAAAAACTGAATTACTTACCTCTAGACCAAGAGCAAGACAAGGATTTCTGCTCTCAGCATGCTTATTCAATATAGTGATGGAAGTTTTAGTCAATGTACTAAAACAAGAAAAATAAATAAAAGGCATGCAAATTGGAAGGAAGATGTAATGTAAAATAGTACAGTCATTCTGGAAAATGGTTTGACAGTTTTTAAAAAAAACTAAACATGCAATTACCGTAAGACCTAGCAACTGCACTCCTTGGTATTTATTCCAGAGAAATTGAGATTTATGATTATAAAGACACCTATATACAAATGTTTGTGGCAAAATTATTAGCATTAGCCAAAAACTGGAAACAATCCAGTCCTTCAACAAGTGACTGATTATAGAAACTGTGGTATGTTAATGTCATTGATGAACAATAAAAAGGAATAAACTGTTGATACATGTAAGAACAATCTGGACAAATCTCTAGAGAATTATTCCCAGTGAAAAAGTCCATCCCAGAGGTGACATACTGTATTTTCCATTCATATAACATTCTTGAAATGATAAAATCATAGAAATAGCAAACATATTAGAGTCACCAGGAGGGATATGAGGTGGGAGGGAAGTAAAAGGGCAGCATGAGGGATGTCTGTGAAGATATAAATGTTCTGTAGCTTGACTATCAGTGTCAATATCATAGTTGGTATATTTACAAGATTTTGCCATTGAGATAAACAAGGAAAAGTTAATATGCAATCTCTCTGAGTATTTTTCCCAATTATATATGTATCTATAATTATGTCCAAAAAATTAATTAAGAATGATTTTTAAATGTAGCCATATACTTTGTATGGAAAATTAAATACATCTCCATACCCATATGTATAATCAAGAGGTCAGGATTATACTCACCAAGCTGTTGACAGTAATTGTCCTTGAGTGTGGTATTTCAGGAGATTTTGCTATTTGCTTTTTTAAATTTTTAAATGTTATATGAATAATGTGCATAATGCATAAATATATTTTTATTGTAAAATAATATAAGTAGAAATTAAAATCAAATATTCTGCCAGATAAAATCTCCTTCCAAGGATAATAATTATTAGCATTTTGGTTTATATTCTTTCAGACACAATTCTGTAATTGCATACAATTATGTATTATGTATTTGTGAATATATACATATTTTCAGAATCATTTACAATAAATAGAATTATAGCTGCCCTTCATAACTTCTTTTCCTCAAAAATATGACTTGATAATATCTCTATGTCTGCAAATACTTGTAACTACTTAATTTTTTAAATCAGAGCATAGTTGTTCATAATTAATCTAATTCATTCCTATGAGTTTAGATTATTTTCTATTTTTGATTGTTATAAATAATGCCACATATGCATTCTTGCAAATCATTTTGCAGATAGAGAAACACTTCTGTAGAATTGATTTTTAGAGAAGAAATTTCTAGGGCAAAGGGTTTATTCATTTCAAACCTTGAAAGAAGCTACCAAATTGCCCACTTAAAAAGTAGACAAAAATATATACCTTCCAACTGTGTATAAGAATATCTGTTTCAAAACATACTAACACATAATATTATAATCCAATTTTTATTTGTTTAAAAAACTTTTAATCAAGAAAGCTTAAGATAAACTACATTAAGATATTTGTTCATCCCCAACAAGACAAAAAAATTATTGCCTTCTAAACTTCCTCCTACCCTACTCAAACCACCCTACCGTCTGCCAATGCCCATGTTAGAATCATCTGTAGTTTAACTTTCAGATTGTTTTTACTTTTTTAAACATACTCATCAATTATTTAGACTTAACAATTAGTTTTGCTAGCATCTTTGATCTGTGTTTTTACTTGTGTCCTTTGCCATTTACTTTACTTCTCTTTGCTTTTACTAGGATTCTCTCAAATAGGGAGGGGCAATGGATGGAATTGTCTTTGACACATCCAAAAATATCCTTAGTCTTCCCTCTTGAATTCTACTTTGGCTGGGACTAGAATTCAAAGTTTATAATAATTTTGTCTCAGAATTCTGAAGACGTTCAGAATTCTGAAGACATTATTCCATTGTTTACTGTAGTCGGTATCGCTTCAAAAAGTTTAATAGCAATCTGATTTTCATTCATTTGAATGTAAATGTTGTTTAACTATGAAAGCTTTTGGACATTTTTCTTTATCCTCGGAGATGTGAAATTTTACTGATGTCTAGCTGTGGCTCTCTTTCTATACTTCCTGTTTAATACCACATGGTCTTCGAAACCTGGAGACATTGATTTCTTGAGCTCTAGGAAATGTTCTTTTCTCGTCTAATTGATCATTTTCTCCCATTTGTTTTCTTCTTACTTTCCCAGGGTATTTCTATTTAATAGTTATGGGTATTCAGGATCTGCATTTTATTTAACTTTTTTTTCTCATACTTTCTGTAGTAGGCAGAATAAAGCCCAGCCCTTGCCCACCAGTATAGTCACATACCACTATCCAGAGACTGTAAATATGTTAACCTTACACAATAAAAGGGATTTTGCAGCTGTCACTAAGTTAAGGATCTTGAAATGGGACGATTATCCAGGATTATCTGGGTAGGCCCAATGTAATCAAAAGGATTCTTATGAGAAGGCAATAGGGGTATCAGAGTCAAAGGATATGTGACAACAGAAGCAGAGATCAAAGAGAAAAAGGAGAAAAAGACTGGAAACTGCTTCACTGCTGGATTCGAAGACAGAGGAAAGGGCCACAGGCCAAGGAATGCAGCTGGCCTCCAGAAGCTGGAAAAGGCCAAAAAAGATTCTCTTCCAGAGTCTCCAGAAGGAACAGAGCCCTGCTAACACCTTGACTTTAAGATTCTGGCCTGTAAAACTATAAGATAATAAATTTGGGTTGTTTTAAGCCAGGAAATTTGTGACAATTTGTTACAGCAGCAATATGAAACTAATATAATTTCTAATTAACCCTTTATAATTTTGCATTGCTTCCTATGTGAATGATTCACTTCATCTTTTAATATACTAATTTGATTTTCAGCTCTGTCCTTTCAGCTATTCAGTCTATCATTTGAAATGTCTTGTAATGGTTACAATGTTTACTTACAAATACTCCAACTACATTTTCCTCCCTTTAAGGGACTGGCTGTATGTATGTATGTATGTAGGTATGTATGTATGTATGTATTTGAGACAGGGTCTCACTCTGTGGACTATGCTGAAGTACAGTGGAATGATATCACAGCTCACCGCAGCATCAATCTGCCTGGTTCAAGCAATCTTCCTACCTCAGTCTCCTGACTGGCAGTGACTGCAGGTACATGCCACCATGCCCAGCATTTCTAATTTTTTGTAGAGAGAGGGTCTCACTATGTTCAGGCTGTTTGTCTTTTAGGAATGCAGTATCCATTCAAATCTGAGAATATCAATTATGCCTATTATAAATTTTCTTATTCTTCCATTAGCTCCACTTCCTCAATATTAGCCTTTCTGTTTTGGGCAGCTCTTCCCTTAAATACAAATGATTCTTGATTGTTTGCTTAGTTATATTTGAGAATCTTATTCATCTGAGTGATAGTTTTGGTAACTCTAACCTGTTTCTGATGATTGCAGGAAAAAATCAATAAAAACAAAATTTGCAGAATGGCTATAGCTTACCATTCAAGTCTAGGAAATCCTTTCCACAGATCATCAGGTAATAATGAAAAAAAACCAGCACAGCATGAGTACTAACAATCAAAACAGATGCTAGCCAATATGCCATTCTTGCTGAGAAATCATGAGTTGTCTGGCTTCTTCCTTTTTGGGAAGTTATACTTATACATATAACTTTGGGAAAATGCTAGTGTTTTCCTTTTTATTTATTTATTTATTGTAGTGGAGTGTGCATGATGCGTGCGCGCCTGCGCGTGCGTGTGTGTGTGTGTGTGTGTGTGTGTGTGTCTTTGGGTCTTCCTCTCCTTTTCTTGTAGGCATCTGGAGGTATTTTAGTATTTGCTTCTGTTTGGGTCCTATTCTAAACCTATAGGTGAAAGTAAAGATATCTAAATTTAAGCTCTTAGCTTATAAAATTTGATTTGCTGCATCCTGCCCAAAATAGTTTATGTAAATATTTTATTTTATTAAAAAACACTTATATAACATAGAACTGTAGACTGAAGATTTACCATTGTTCCCAATTTCAAAAGAGAATCCCTAGCAGCTCAAGAGGTACTTCTCTGGCCCAACAGATTCAAGGAGAAACAGCAGTGTGAAAGAGGCCCTTGACAAAACATATGTGAGAGAAATATATTCAGATGTATTCTACAGAGTCACTTTTTAAAAGAGTCTGATGTCAACTTTAAATATACAGATGTCACTAATAAGTTCTAAAATAAAAAATAATCTTTTGTTCTACAATAATGCAGAAGGAATGTATCACTAATATGTATCAAGTCACAGTGTCTGATTTGAGACAAGTCTCAAAAGTCCAGAATCATAGAACTAGAAGGAACGCTAAAGTCAACCAATTCGAGACTCTCCTTTTACAAATGAAGAAACTAAATCTATTAGCATTTAAGTGATTTTCCAAAGTTGCAAAATCTTTGTCTATAGAACAAGAATGGATACTCCTAAACCACTGTACTTCTCTATGATAAGCTATTTAGTTCTCTTTAGTCTTGCATAAATTAGATATTTGATGGTACCACCAAAGCAATTTTTTTTAATTACAGTGAATTATCTAATTAGCTAGTGTATTCTAAAAACACACAGAAGTTTTGTTACACATTCTATCTTCCAAAATTAATGACCAGCCTTTCTAACCTATTTTACTAAGTTATAAAAATAAAGCATCATTTTATAGAAAATACAGCATAATTACAACTTCTTTCAAAACTGGTTCTCTTCAAAATAAAATCTTAAAGCAATAAGAAGAAAGTGAACTTTGCAAAGTGGGCTGCAGTATTTTACAGCTAAAAAGGACTTCAGTCTTCATGCAGCAGAGAAGAAAAATGAGGCCCGCAGAAGCTGCAGTCCAATCCTCTTATGCTAATGAGCTGGATGACCCTGAGGGAACCATGGAGCTGCACTAGGTTTGCCTTCTCTGAAATTAGTTCTCAGATTCCATTTGTATTATTACCTAATTTCCTCCATGATTAAGAAAATTTCTTTCAGATTACAGACGTGTGATATTTTCGGCTCAACTAGATAAGCTTATAAAATTAGAAGAGTATTATTATGTTTTTAAGCAGGAAAACAAACAAAAGATTGTATGACGAGATGTATAAAACTGGTTTACAAAGTCATGCTACCAGTCACACTCAATCCCAGAGCCCAGTGGAATGTCCTCAAATAATCACCTCACATCAATGTGGGCTTATATGGCTTCAGAATCTTAGGATTCACAGCCAATTTATGTTGAAGAGGCACATCATTACAACTGATATTTTTCCAAACAGGGATTAAAATTTTCACTAAGAATTGCTGCACACACCACCCAGAGTGTTACCAGATTTTCCTGAATTGCTAAATGGAAATGATCCCAATTTAGTACTGAAGTATCATTTCAACTTTATATCAAATACTTTAATTTTTTTTATTTCACATAGCTTGTTAGCTATATTTTCATAGAGTATTAGAAATAATTTATTCTACATAATGTGACCCTTTTCCATTTGACAAACATTTCTCTCCTTTCTTTTATTTTCAATTGATGTGAAATTTGCATGACTGATGTTCCTTTCAACTTAAACAACCCATCTATAACTATTGCTATTCCCTGGGGTACAATTATAAGTGTCAAAGCTGCAGCTGGCTTCCTCCTCTTCCTTTCATTTTTGGAAAAAAAATCATTGAGTAATCCAGTGGCTTCTGCCAAGACCTATGGAACAAGAATTATGTATTATGCGCAAATTCAAGAACGCCTTATAATTTTGTAAAATGAAAACTAAGAAAACTACTAGTTTATTCCACTATCTATATATGTAATGATGCTTTGATTAGAACATATAATGATTTAATCAGTAGTTATTCATATCTACTGGTACAAGACTTCTAAAGGAAGCCTTTTCAGTAAGCCCATGTGGAAGCTTAAGGATGTGATGTCAATTATTTTAAAACACATATATAGTGACAAGTTTCTATTATTAGGCATTTTTAAATAGTCAGCTTTTAATAAATCATACATGCTAGTGCTAATCTTTATAATATATAATATATTTAGAAACTCTAAGATTTAAAGAGTTCCAAGTTATTTACACGCGTTATCTTGCTTGAGTCACAAAACAACCCAAATGAGGTAGGTAGTGGTGATATCTACACAGATGTTACATATGAGGTAATATATGACCACTGTTTAGAGCACAGTATTTTCAATAAATGCTGTCCCAGAATAAGAGTTCAATAAAAAACAGTGTGTCCTGTCCTCCAAAATGCTGGTAAGTGACAGAATTGGACCTGGAAATCAAATACTCTGGTTTCCAATCTAATACTTTCCATGCTGCATGACACTAACTCTACAGGTAAAGTTAAACTGAGATAATGAAGCACCAACTAGCCATAGTCTCCTACCTGTAAGGGCGAGAGAAGATTTCAGTTAGCTCTCAGAAGGACCATGCCATATCCTAGAGCTTCACATGGAGAAGGAAGCAAATTCTATTCTCTTCCTATGAGTTGCACAGGCAGCTTCCAGCCTGGTATAGTAGTTAATAGCACAAAATGAACTCCCTCATAAAGAACATCCAGGTATCTTCTGGCTCCTTTTTTTTCCATTATGGAAATTTTCAAATATCAAAAAGAGCAGAGATGGATCGTACAAAGAGCCTTCATGAACCGTCAGCCAGCTTCAACAATTGCCAACATTTTACCTATCCATTTTTTTCAGACATGCAACTTTATGATGTCTCAAGACTGTTGTCTGCATAGTTTCCATGAGGTCAAGAAACAGTGCAACACTGGGAAAGCTGGAAAGGGAGAAATTGCAGCTCTCACATCTCTTATTTCCTGCCTGACCTACAAATCAGAGGATAAATTTACCACAGGTCCCAAGAAGCCAAGAACCAAAGAACATATAGAAATAAAAAGGTGACCTAATACCTCTACTAATTCATATTTGGGTTATTGATTTACTGATCCCAACTATGATATAAGCTGAAAGTGTCTTCCTCTTAAATATGAATAATTGTCTTGTGAACTCTACCATTTCTGAATTCCTATACCAGTCTCCTTGCACACGATTCATGTTACTTCTAGTATTCTGCCTTAAATTACATTGATCTCTGAATGTGTCCTTACCTTCCTGTAGTTTAATGGAGATTTTATATTCCTTTCCACAACTGGAAAGTCAACTTTTATTCAGTAAGTGCTTATAGAATTGTTGTTGAATTTATTATAATTGATTTCCAAAGCTTAACCTATATATTCTGAAAGTTTTTAAAAAATTTTCCTGAATTGAGGCAACATATAATTTGAAACAACAGAGAAGGAAAGTAACTTGAGTAATCAAACAACAAAAAAAACTAATTCCACAATTATTGACTCAGGCAAAAATAAATGTCTATCTCAAATTGCTAATACATGAATAAACTCATCACTGAAGCTCTATGTTTTTTTCCCCTGCTAAACTTTATATTCTTATCATAAAATGATGTTACATAAATAACGAATACCGAAATATAAAGTGAAAGTGGCTTTTGACATACAATCCGTGGTCATTTTACTACAGCCACGCTTAGGGGATGCTTCCATCCAGCATGTGGAATCTTTCAACAACACTTTCACTGGTTCTTAAAATACTTCTGGAAAAGGAAAGGCACATTGCCTCCACATTTAGAAACCTGAGTAGTGAATCACTGAGGAAAAGTCCCTGCCTGGTTTACAGAGAAAATCAGTGGACACCCGAGGGTTTGAACTGCCAACTTCTGGATCATTCATACAGTAAGTTAATAAACTTTTATTAAATACATACTACGCTCTAGACCAAGCAGTAGGCCTTAGGAACATAAAGATGAATAACCCGATTTACCCTCAAGGAACTTGCAATATAGTAAAAGGAAACAAACTTGTATAGTAAGTGCAAAAAAGTATTAGTATAAAGGTATAAAGGTTTATAGATGCCATTAATGCAAAAACCACAATTATTTTTGTGCCAACCTAATATTATAGACATTAAAATAAAAATACATACTTATTTTACAGGGAAACTGAAAGTAAGATTAAGCTATCCTCCTGAGCTATAGTAGAGAAAGGGCCTCAACAATTGACTCTTGAAAAATGACTGGAATATTGGCCACGGAATCAAGGACAAGTAAGCTCGGTCTCAGTTGTCAATGTCCCCCTTTCAGCCCCATTAGCGCTGGGAAGTCAGGGCTCTCACTTCTGCTGCTGCTTTCTGTCTCTTCTATCTGCTTCCAGAATTGGAATCTGTGGCTTAGGTAAGGAACACAATTGCAAACTGCCATCAAGGCAGTCAGCACACACCAGCCCAGTTGCTAACATATCTGTATCCCTTTCTTGGCTCTCAGGCCCTTCAGCTCAGAAAGAAACATCAGCCAAATTTTAAGTCCTCATTCAAAGGCAAGACTGTCCCTGATAACATTATAGACAGAAGTCCTTGGAAGTAGAGCCTGCTGATGTCAGAGAGAGAAGTGGAGACCTCGGGTGATAGATCATACAGATTGTTTGACCAGTCATCTTACCAATATCACAAGGAGCTGAGGTTTGCCTCTCAAAAGACAGAGATAATTGAGATAGTTAACCAAAATAATTACACAAAAAAAATAGCTACTCATTTGTTGTACCTGATACGTACCAGTTGCTTTATATATGTTGTCTCTAAGCTTCACAACAGCCCTGTAAGGTATTTTATATTTCCTGAATTTTATAACTGATGTTCAGGAATGTAAAGTCACTCACAGATCCAATTAGTGGAAGAATGAAAACTGAGTTCATGTCTTTCTGACTCTAAAACTCAATCTCTTTCCATGACACCACTCCAGTAAAACAAACAAACAAAAGTGTAATACAATGATACAGAATTTCACATAGAACATAGAAATTCATCTCATTAGATATGATATACTTTACATGTACTTTGAACTTTTCAACTCCATTCAACACTTTTAAGCAGCTACTGTGAGGCAAATCTAAATGCTTAGGGAAACAAAACTGAATAAAACGATTTCTACTCTCAGAAGCTAGATTAAAATCCAGTGGAAAGTATAAGGCAAGGACACAAACAGCTCAAAAACAAATTAAATTCTACTTTGATTAAAAAGAAATAAATACTACTAGAAAAGTATAAAGGTTTCTAGATGCTCAGATGCAGAAATTTCACAGATCACAATGTAATAATAATGTTCATCAAGTACTTACTATATTCCAGCTCTTGATTTAAATACACTGTATTTTGAAGCTCATTTAATTCTACCTGGTCTGAATTGCTATTCTTATAATCTTCATTTCAAAGACGAGGAAAATAAGGCCTGGAGAACAAAAATATCTGGTCAAAGGATTCTCATCAGCTAAGAAGCTAAGTTGGAATATAAACCTATGGTAGTATGCTCTTAAAGCCTTTGTGCTTAGCTGCCCTGCCATGCTGCCCTGATTGGAAGAACCTCCTGGAGTTGGGATATCTATTCAAAGACTGTTTCAAAGAAAGGAAGAATATCTGCATTTCTGAGAGGTGGCAAAGACAGGAACTCTTTGCTGTGGGTTTATTTCTTTATCACAATAACACTATATCAAAATTTGAATTTTGGTTTATTTTCTTGCTTTGCAGAGAAAAAACTCAGCAGTGCAATATTGAGTGGCTCACTAAAAATCATGCGGTTAGTTAATGCCACACAAAGAAATTAATCTAAGCCTCCTAATTTCATTCTCAGTGTCCTCTGTATTTGATGGCACTATATGTCTCCAGCAGTCCCTGCTCAGTCAACAACTCATTAAACACTGCTTGCCCTGAAAGGATTATGCAGTTCTTATTTCAAAATACAATTAATTATAAACTAGAAATTTTCCTCTTAACCAATCCATAATGTAAGTGGGAGAAAAAACAATGCTTTGCATCCCTAAAACATAATTCTTTCACTAGCATCAAGACTGTTATCCTGTCCCTTCTCAGTCTTTTCTTCACCAGATTAAATGATTGCAATTCTTTTATGCTTTTCTCCCCAACTCTAGTTCTGGAGAGTTTAATTCTTTTGACTGCTTTCTTCTGAAGTCTTTCCAAGGTCCCCACATCTTGCTAAAATTATAGCTCCCTAAAGAAAATTATAATAAAGGTCTGACCAATGATGATTCTAGAAGGATTAACAAGCTTTTTTTTTTTTCAAACTATTTTCTTGTTGACAAAATTTGGTAACTTACCTTAATATATAAATGTTTTTGAAAATGTACATATTGTTGATTCATGCATATTATCAATTATAAGCCTTTTTCTTCCATTTTTAAGCCCAGCCTATGATTGCTAATCAACTAATTATATAATTTTTATTTTTATTTTTGTCATTCAGACTATAGAGACAGGGTCTCACCATGTTGCTCAGGCTGGTCTTGAACTCCTGGGCTCAAACAATCCTCCCATCTTTATCTCCCAAAATGCTGGGATTACAGGCACGAGCCATTGCTCCCAGCCTGTTTCTTCTTTTTAACACCATTGTCCAAGGACCCAGTGGCCCATGCTGTCAGTGAATCTAGCACATGTGCATGGCATATACTCAGCCATCAATCAAATGACTGAAAAGCTATTAGATGTGTCTGCCCATCAATAACATTGACATAACTACTCACATAAGTCTAACACATTGTGCATGTCTACCGATGCATGGGCTTCTGTCAAACACACAAATAGTGTTGAGAATATATAAAACAATAAATAATAGTTTTAACAAGTAGTAGTTAAAAAGTAAATGTCATCAAGACTGGACGGAAAATATCTTTGTTAATAAATGTGAACACGTCTGAAAAGCTTTGCAAAGCTTCCTATTAAAAATATGATGTATAAATTTGTGCTCACTCAGGAAACTCCACTAAAATGATAGTAAAATATTACAACAAAAATACAAAAATGCACAAAGACCAAAAGAATGGAATAGGAATCTATAGCAAAAGCAAGAAAAAGATAAACAAGTGGTTACTGCCTTAATAGACTCAAGAAAGTAGACAGATCCAAGAAGGAAACCACGGCTCCCAGAAGGCTCAGGACTCTGTGGCATCCAGATATCTCTCGATGAGAAGGTAGAGGTATAACTAAAAGCAGAAATATTTGTTGAAAATATAAGAAACAATTAAATCATGAGATCCTCTTCACAACTCTCTTCCACATAAGACTGAGGGATTTTCCTCTGGAAAGTTCTATCAGGCTGAGGTACACTAGGCAGAGGGCACGCTGGTTGTTGGCAGTGAGAATTATTCTATCCAGATAAAAGTCCAATTTATCCGAGGAAATTGCCTACCCATAAGAAAAAGGCCTATAAATACTTACATTGGAGGTTCTCCATTGAAATGGTCCAGCTAGGTCACCTGACAATGGAACCCAAATCAACAAGCCCTATCCACTTACAAAAAACTTTCAGTCAGCACTTTAATGCTTCACACACAGCCAAAATATTTGACCAAGAGCCAAAATTCATAAGACATTTAAGGAAGGTCTCTAATGTGACAGACAGAAGCCAAACAAACAAAAATAAGTGATAGAGGAAATCCAGACTCCGAACTAATCAAATATCATTAATGTCCTCTGAGAGCTAAGAGAAGAATTGACATTCATTAAATAATATCATGATGATTCTTTTAATTCAGAAAATAGAAAGGAATCCTTGGAAATTAAAACTATGATAACAAATGAAAAACTCAAGAGAGGAGTTGAAGAGTAAATTCGAGGAAAGTTTTCAGAAAGTAAATAAAAAAGACAAAGGAAAGAAAATACTAAAACAAGATAAAAACCAAAGAGAAGTAGAAGAGATTCAACATTCAAATAAGAGGCAAATAAAGAGAAGAATAAAAACAGAAGAAGAAAATTATTAATGAAATAATTCAAGAAAATTTCTCAGAAAGATGCTAAACTAAACCTAATAAGTTCTTAGTGTAATGCATGAAAAGAAACCCATATTATGACATATTTTTATAAAAGTATCAGACAGGAGAGACTTACAATTTTAACAAGTCAAAACTTCACAAAACACTTAGATAACTCTTTTTAAATTAATACATTATTAACTAGATTAAATGAATTTCTATTTCAATACTTTAAAAATATTCATATACTTATTTAAAACTTCAAATCACAAAGTTATCAGGTTCTCTTAAACACAGCAAACACTTTCACTGACAAACACAGATTATCCTGAACTTAATGCAAAAGTACTAATGTTATAGGCTTGACTTATTTCATCATGTGTATCCTTAATCCAAAGTTGTTGTAAAGTCAAATCACCTAATCAATTTAGGGAGAGAGTATTAGTGTCTGACACAGGCTGAAAGATTATAGACCCTGACATTCTATGAAACAGAGAAATAATGATTCCAGAATTACTATACTCAAGATCATCTATGTTCCTAATTTCTTCCAGTATTAATTGGATTCTATTAACCTCATTATTCTGTAATTGAATTCTGGATTTGCTTTGGACATTGCTTTGTCCAAGTTGGATATCTCATCAAATCAGATTCTACATTCATTACCACATTTTATATACATCTAGATATTATTATCACACTATAAGACACTCTGTAGTCATTCATGGGAGTAAAAAACATAGTACTAATTTATTTTAGTTTATGAACAAGATTCAACTCCTGGCTCTGTCAGTTGCTAGGTCTATGACATGTGCAATTTATTCAGTCTCTCTGAATCTCAGTTTGCTCTCCAATAAAATGGGGAAGAGATGACATAATTAAATGCACTTCACAGAATTTAATTAGCACTTCAGAAGCTATTTTTAAAAAGGTAGAAATAGTTCATATCCCACAAGAAAAGCAGAGAAAAAACAAAAATATAAGTTTTCTTCTCATGTGTCTATTTATGGATAAGACACATGTAAAAAAAAGTCATTGTATTATGAGCAAAATAAGATATAAACTGTAAAATAATGACAATTATTTTTAAAACACATGCCAGAATATCTAAACCCAAATTCTTATTATAGTGTTTTAAGTAACTCTGTAATATTATTATTTTCATAATATTTTGGCTCACTCATTTCAGAATCTGTAATGGTCTTGTCACTATCCACAGTGCTGAGGGCAAACATGATTTTAAAAATAGTCATAAGTCATTTAAATACAAAGTTATTGACTACTAGCTGTCTATTAATTGAAGACCGGTTTAAACACTGGGATGATAAGTTCTGAAAAAAAGGATGTGGAAACCATATATTGACATGAAATGATTTCCAAGAGTTTCCTTCATGAAAAAAAGTTGAGACGTTGTACACAAATATATTATTAGTGATGAAGAATACAAGAGAGATAAATGCATATATGTATTTGCTTGTATTTACTTAAAATATTCCTGAAAGGTTATCCAAGAAAGGTAAATTTTGGTTGCTTCTGGGTCAGAGAATCATGTGGCTATACTACCACTACAAAAAAATTAAACAAATGAAATTTTTTACAAGTCAAGTAAAGTGTGGAGAGTAAAGCAAAAAATCAGACTAGATAAAATTTATAAATGAGACTATAAAAAAAAATAAATGGGATTTATTATAAAACTCACAAATTAATTTTTCATGAAACAATTACAATTTTTTTTTTGAGACAGAGGAGTCTCACTCCGTAGCCCAGGTTGGACTGCAGTGGTGCGATCTTTGCTTACTGCAACCTCCATCTCCTGGGTTCAAGTGATTCTCACACCTCAGCCTCCTGAGTAGCTGGAATTACAGGCACCCACCACCATGCCTGGCTAATTTTTGTATTTTAGTACAGACAGAGTTTCACCATTTTGCCATGCCCGGCCCAAAATTCTTACTCAGAAAAGATTGGATTTCTTTCTTCAATAAACAACACATATTTTCAAGTACACATTCTAGGATTTTTTTTTTTTATTATACTTTAAGTTCTGGGATACATGTGCAGAACATGCAGGTGTGTTACATAGATATGGGTGCGATGGTGGTTTGCTGCACCCATCGACCTGTCTTCTACATTAGGTATTTTTTTCTCATGCTATCCCTCCCCTAGCCCCCACCCTCAATGGGCTCCAGTATGTAATGTTCATCGCCCTGTGTCCATGTGTTCTCACTGTTCAACTCCCACTTATGAGTGAGAATATGTGGTCTTTGGTTTTCTGTTCCTGTGTTAGTTTGCTGAGAATGATGGTTTCTATCTTCATCCAACTCCCTGAAAAGAACATGAACTTATTCTTTTTTATGGCTGCATAGGATTCCATGGTATATATGTGCCACATTTTCTTTATCCGGTCTATCATTGATGGGCATTTAGGTTGGTTCCAAGTCTTTTCTATCGGGAATAGTGCTACAATAAACATACATGTGCATGTGTCTTTATAGTAAAATGACATAATCCTTTTGGTATATACTCAGTAACGGGATTGGTGGGTCAAATGGTATTTCTGGTTCTAAAAACCTTCAAAGAAAACCTAGGTAATATCATTCAGGACATAGGCATGGGCAAAGAATTCATGACTGAAACACCAAAAGCAAAGGCAACAAAAGCTCAAATTGACAAATGGAATCTAATTAAACTAAAGAGCTTCTGCACAGCAAAAGAAACTATCATCATGATGATCAGGCAACTTACAGAATAAGAGAAAATTTTTACAAACCATCCATCTGACAAAGGACTAATATCTAGAATCTACAAAGAATGTAAACAAATTTACAAGAAAAAAAACAAATAACCCTATCAAAAATTGGGCAAGGGATATGAACAGACACTTCTCAAAAGAAGATATCTATGTGGTCAACAAACATATGAAAAAAAGCTCATCATCACTGGTCATTAATGAAATGCAAATCAAAACCACGATGAGATATCATCTCACGCCAGTTAGAATGGCGATCATTAAAAAGTCAGGAAATATGGGTCCCCAGATGCTGGGGAGGATGTAGAGAAATAGAAACACTTTTACACAGTTGGTGGGAGTGTATTTTACTTCAACCATTGTGGAAGACAGTGTAGCAATTCCTCAAGGATCTAGAACCAGACATACCATTTGACCCAGCAATCCCATTACTGGTTATATACCCAAAGGATTAGAAAGCATTCTACTATAAAGACACATGCACACATATGTTTATTGTGGCATTATTCACAATAGCGAAGACTTATTCTCAAACATGCAAACATGCAAACATGCACACCCATATTTACAATCTTGATACTGGGAGCAAGAAAATAAAGTGTGTTATTAGTCTCGTTTAATACTAGAATCTATTATTGTCTTTGAAACAAAATACACAAAGCATTTAAAGATAAAAGTACAAGAATGGTAAATCGCTCTTAGTTTCAGGACTGAATGCCCTTTCAAATAGTTAACTGCAAAATGCATAAAACTATGAAACACATAAAAGTGGTATGTAACAAATAGTAAAGCATAATGGAAGTTTAACTGTTAAAAGAATAAAATCTGCTAAATGAATAATAGTAGTAGCCAAGCTGGCTATGATTTCATGCTTTTCCATTGTAAAATGTAGGAATCCATTCACATATAATAATTCCAGAGGGAAAGTTCCACAGTTTTAAGATAGTTGTGGAGTAACAAGTCAACTTCACTAGAATCCTCTCCATTTTAAATACAAACAAAACTTGCTGATTCTGCACATTCCTGAGAAAAGTAAAGATTAAACCTCTCAAGAATTAGAACTGCTTAGTTATTTGCTTTCCAGAGTGAACTGCTCTATGCCCATACAAAAGATGCCTATGTAAGAAAGCACAAAAAAAGCCTTCATTATCATGAAAGGATACATATTGTATAATAAGAATCAGTCTGCTAACTTGCAGGATGACTGGAGAGCTACATCACATGCTTTTCTAGTTTTCCATATTGCACACACTCTCTCAGCAAGACAGAATTAGTATATTTTACAAAAGTTTGTTCCTTTCTTTTCCAGTCTAACAAAAATGAAACTCAACTTACAACCCAACTGGGGAATCTCCCTTAACTTCCCCTTCCCTCTCTTAACTTCTATTCCCTATAATAGGTTGATTATGCTATTAATCTTACATTTTCACCTTTCCTATTAAGTAATTTTGCAGTTCCTCCTAGTAAAGCAGAGTAAATTTCCATGCCTAATGTGAATTACTTTGGCCAAGAAAATGAGATATAAGTTATGGTAGCCAGTTCCAAACCTAGATTTCAAGAAGCCGTGCATATTTCCAATTTCTCTCTTGTATCTCTTCTATCATTATGAGAACATGTTAGGCCCAGGTGCTGGACATGGCAGGAGAATAATAAGAGAGACAAGGAGCACAGCCCCCTCCAGCCAAATGCAGTCATAAAAATGACCCGATCCAAGACCAACAAAATTGTCTGACTGAGCTCAGCTCAGATAAGTTGACTTGAGGATTCATGAAAAATAATAAGATTTAAACTACTGAGTTTTAGCATAGCTTGTAATACAGCAATGCATAACTAATATGTTCTGCCTATACTTTGCCAGTTTGCCCTTCTATTTGAATGCCCCCCTCATCATTTTGCAAGTCGATAAGCCATGGGAGTGTGTCGACGATAGAAGTATTTATCCAAACCAGGAGTTCCAGATTTACTTTAGGTTTTAAGACCTCTTATATGCTCTAAAGAACTCTTTAGGGCCGGGCGCGGTGGCTCAAGCCTGTAATCCCAGCACTTTGGGAGGCCGAGGCGGGTGGATCACGAGGTCAAGAGATCGAGACCATCCTGGTCAACATGGTGAAACCCCGTCTCTACTAATACAAAAAAATTAGCTGGGCATGGTGGCGCGTGCCTGTAATCCCAGCTACTCAGGAGGCTGAGGCAGGAGAAGTGCCTGAACCCAGGAGGCGGAGGTTGCAGTGAGCTGAGATCACGCCATTGCACTCCAGCCTGGGTAACAAGAGCGAAACTCCGTCTCAAAAAAAAAAAAAAAAAAAAAAAAAAAACTCTTTAAACAGCACATGACAAGGAGTAATTCAATTTCTTCTTACTCCACTCTCTTTAATCAAGTAAATTCATCTCAGTAACATCAAGTTATTCAAGGGGAAATGACTGCATATCATCTATTAAATGTTTTATATATTCTCAATTCATAAAGCTATATCCTCAGTCTTTGCTAAAATCTTCTACAGTTCAGTTTGTAGGTAGATGGCCTTCCTTGGGAAAAGCCAAGTAAATATACTTCACAATGGACTTATAGTGGCAAGGCACCTAGAAAGACTGGCCAATCACTGATAACGGGGTTGCCAAAAAGTGAAAAAATGAAAAGTGAAGGAAAAAAGTGAAAAAAAATAAAAGGCAGAAAAAAAAAAGAAAACTGAAAACTTATACTGACCAAGGAAAAAAGACAGAAGAATCAAATTACTAAAATCAGGAAAGAAAGAGGGGACATCATTACTAATTTTATAGAAACAAAGACGTAATGAAATAGTATAAAATTGTATGCCAATAAATTAGATAACTTAGAGGAAATGAATAAATTCCTAGAAGGATACAAGCTACTAAATACCTGAAGAAAGAAAGAGAAAGACCTGAATAGGCCTATAACAAATAAAGAAATTTAATTAGTAATTTAAAAAATAAAAAACTTCTCACAAACAGAAGCTCAACCCTGCTGCCTTTACTGATGAATTCCACCAGACATTTAAAGAATTAACACTAATTCTTCACAAAGTCATCTAAAAATTAGAAGAGGAGGAAGTAATTATCGACTTATTCTATAAGGCCAGTAGTAACTGAGACAAATTCAGATGAAGACATCACCAGGAAAGAAAACTACTGATTAATACATGTCATTAATAAAGATGCAAAAATTTTCAACAAATTACCAGCACATTGAAACTTGCAAGGAATTTACCATGACCAAGTAGAATTTCTGCCAGGAATGCAAGAGTTTTTCAACATCAAGAAATCAATTGATACAACATAATATATATGAGTAAAAAACAAAGACTTCATGATCATCTCCATAAATGCAGAAGAAGCATTTGACAAAGTCTAATAGGGTTTAATGATTAAAAATACATAAAACTCAATTAGGAAATAAAAGAGAATTTTCTCAACCTGAGAAAAACGATCTATATAAAACCCAGAGCTGACACAGCCAAGGCAGTATTAAGAGGGGAATTCATATCACTAAATGCCCACTCCAAAAGGTTAGAAAGATCTCAAATTAACTAATTAATTAATCAAATTAATCTAAGATCATGACTGAAAGAATTAGACAGGCAAGAACAAATCAACCCTAATGCTAGCAGGACAAGACATAACCAAAATCAGAGATGAACTGAGGAGAATTAAGACATGAAAAACTATTCAAAAGATTAATTAACCCAGGCATTAGTTTTTTGAAAAAAAAAATTAGATTTTAAAAATTAGCTAGACTAATAAAGAAGAAAAGAGAGAAGATCCAAATAAACACAATTAGAAACGATGAAGGGAATGTTACTACTAACTTCACAGAAATAAAAACAACCATCAGAAAACCTAGAAGAAATGAATGAATTCCTGAACACATACATTCTTCCAAGACTGCACCAGGAAGAAATCGATTTCCTAAACAAATCAAAAACAAGTTCCAAAATTAAATCAGTAATAGCCTGCCAACCAAAGAAGTCTAGGACCTGATAAATTCACAGCCTAATTTTACTAGAGGTACAAGGAAGAGTTATACCATTTCTACAGAAATTATTCCAAAAAATTGAGGAGGGACTCCTCCCCAACTAATTCTTTGAGGTATCATCTTGATATCAAAATCTGGCAGAGACACAACCAAAAAAAGAAAACTTCAGGCCATTATTCTTGATGGACTTCAATGCAGAAATTATCAACAAAATACTTGCAAACCGAATCTAGCAGCACACTGAAAAGCTACTCCGCCATGATCAAATAGACTTCATCCCTGGGATGCAAGGTTGGTTCAACATACACAAAACAGTAAATGTGACTCATCACATAAATAGAACTAAAGACAAAAACCACATGATTATCTCAACAGATGCAGAAAAGCCTTTCAATAAAATTCAACACTGCTTTATGTTAAAAACTCTCAATAAACTAGGTATTGAAGGAACATACCTCAAAGTAACAAGAGCCATCTATGACAAACCCTCACCCAACATTATGCTGAATGGGCAAAAGCTAGAAGTTTTCCCCTTGAAAACTGGCACAAGGCTGCCCTCTCTCACCACTTCTATTCAACATAGTCTTGGAAATCAAATCCCAGTCAGAGCAATTAGGCAAGAGAAAGAAATAAAGGGCATCCAAATCGGAAGACAGAAAAGTATACCATCTCTGTTTGCAGATGACATGATTCTATATCTAGAAAACCCCATAGTCTCAGCCCCAAACCTCTTTCATCTGATAAACAACTTCAGCAAAGTTTCAGGATACAAAATCCATGTACAAAAATCACCAGCATTTCTATACAGCAACAATAGTCAAACTGAGAGCCAAATCAGAAAGACAATCTCATGAACAATTGACACAAAAAGATTAGAATACCTAGGAATACAGCTAACAAGAGAGATGAAAGATTTTTACAATGAGAATTACAAAACACTGCTCTAAGAAATCAGAGAAGACACAAGCAAATGGTAAAACATCCCATGCCTGTGAATAGGAAGAATCACTATTATTAAAATGGCTATACTGCCCAAAGCAATTTACAGATTCAATGCTACTCCTAACAAGCTACCAATGACCTTATTCAAAACCTAGGAAAAAAATTATTTTAAAATTCATATGGAATCAAAAAGGAGCCTGAATAGCCTATGAAATCCTAAGCAAAATGAACAAAGCTGGAGGCATCATGTTACCTGACTTCAAACTATACTACAAGGCTACAGTAACACAAACAGCATGGTACTGGTACAAAAACAGGCACATAAACCCATGGAACAGAATAGAGATCCCAGAAGTAAGGCTGCACATCTATGAGTATCTAATCTTCAAGAAAGCTGAGAAAAATAAGCAATGGGGAAAAGATTCCTATTCAATAAATTGTACTGGGATAACTGGCCACCTACATGCATAAGATTAAACCTAGTCCCCTTCCCTATACCATATAAAAATAACTCAAGACGGATTAAAGCCTTAAATGTAAAACTCAAAATTATAAAAACTCAGAAGATAACCTAGGCAATACCATCCTGGATATAGGAGTGGGCAAATATTTCACGACAAAGACACAAAAAGCAGTCACAACAAAAGCAAAAATTGACAAGTGGGATCCAACTAAACTTAAGAGCTTCTACACAGTGAAAGAAACTGTAAACAGAGTAAACAGACAACCTATAGAATGGGAAAAAATATTTGCAAACTATGCATCTGACAAAGATCTAATATCCAGCATATGTAACTAACTTAAACAAATTGACAACAGAGAAAAAAAACAATTACAAAGTGGGCAAAAGACAAAACAGACACTTCTCAGAAGACACACATGTGGCCAACAAACTTATGAAAATAAGCTCAATATCATTCATCATTAGAGAAATACAAATCAAAACCACAATGAGATATCATCTCACACCAGTCAGAATGGCTACTATTAAAAAGTCAGAAATAAAAGATACTGGCAAGGTTGCAGAGAAAAGGGAACACTATACCCAGAGAAATATAAACAATTCTACCATGAAGACTCATGTATGCAAATGTTCATTGCAGCGCTATTCACAATAGCAAAGACGGAATCAACCTAATTGCGCATCAATGACAGACTGGATAAAGAAAATGTCTTACATATAAAGCATGAAATACTATGCAGCCATACAAAAGAACAAGATCATGTCGTTTGAGGGAACATGGGTGGAGCTGGAGGCTATTATCCTTAGCAAACAAATGCAGAAACAGAAAGCAAAATACCACATGTTCTCACTTATAAGTGGGAGCTAAATGATGAGAACTTCCTAATGCAAAAAAGAAAACAACAGATACTCGGGTCTACTTGAGGATGGAGGTTGGGAGGAGGGAGAGGAGCAAAAAAGATAACTATTGGGTCCTGGGCTTAATACCTGAGTGATGAAATAATCTACACAACAAACCCTGTGACATGAGTTACCCCTATGTAGCAAACCTTCATATGTACTCCAGAACCTAAAATAAAACTTTAAAAAAAGTATCAAAACAAAACCCAGAGCTAACATCATACTAAATGGTAAAAGACAACGTTTTCACCCTATGTTCAGGAACAAGACAAGGATGTCTGTTCTTACCACTTCTAGCCAGCATTCTACAGGAGGTTCTAACCAACCAGGGCAATTCAGCAAGGCAAATAAATCCAGATTTGAAATGAAGAAGTAGCATAGCTTGTATACATCATATACAGTGATGACATGATCTTATATATATGAATTCTAATGAATTTTTCAAAAAACAATTACAACCAACCAAGAAGTCAGCAAATTTTTAGGATACAAGATTAATATACAGAAATCAACTGGATTTCTAAACAGTAGCAATGAGCAACCCAAAAGTGAAATTAAGAAAATAATTCCATTTATAATGGCATCATAGGAAAAAAGTCTAAGGAATAAGTTTAACAAAATAACTGTAAAACTTATGCTCTGAAAACTATAAAACACTGCTGATAGATATTAAAGGAAACCTAAATAAATGGAAAGACAGCCCAAGTTCATGTATTAGAAGACTCAACATTGTTAAGGCATCAATATTCACCAAACTGGTCTACATATTCAATGTAATTTCTGCCAAATTTCTACTTGGCTTTTTTTTTTGCAGAAATTGATAAGCTGATCCTAAAATTTATATGGAAATTTAAGGTACCCAGAATAGCCAAAAGAAAAACTTGAATTTATTTGGAGGGCACATACTTACCAACATCAAAACTTACTACAAAGCTATAATAATAAACAGATGTAGTCCAAAATAAAGTTGGACATATAGACAGATGTATTGGCAAAATAAGGTAGACCAAAGGAATACACTGAGAGTCCAGAAATAAGACATTACATTTATAGTCCACTGATTTTTCAACAAGGGTACCAAGACAATTTGATAAGGAAAATATTTCCTTCAACAAATTATGCTCGAGAACGGTATATTCACATGTAAAAAAGAAAATGTTGAACCTCTTCCTAACACCATACATAAAAATTCACTCAAAAATTTCATAGACCTAAAAGTAAGAGCTAAAACTATAAAACTCTTAGAAGACAATTTATAAGTAAATTTTCATGAGTCTATATAACTACAGATAGTGGGTTGGCTTCCTGAGCTGCTTGCTGCAGGTTGTGAGTCAGAGTTCTATTTTTATACATAGTCTGGCATTGCCATTTGTATTTCAGACTCTCAGAATCAAGTGCTAGCTATGGAATTTCCAGGAATTTACTCAATCTTTCTTAGCTCCATTAGCTTCATGTGTAAAATTTGGTTAGTAGAAGCTTCTCTACTACATAGGACAATAATTTATAGCCCATAAAAATATTTTCTGAACTGACCGGGAAAAAATAAATCCAGTAGTGCTAATATATCAACTATGTATGAGAAAGATAATATACTTCTATGCTGAGAACATATGGAAAGAGAAGATAAAGGTGCTTACTTAGCACAGTGCCTGGCACAAAGGAGGCAGACCATTGTTAGGTGTTTATCTGTTTTCTTGGTTTTTCACTCTAGGATCCTTCTTGTCACTCCATTTTGATAGTGTGATACAAAGTGATAGTACACCACTATCCATGGTAAGAGGCATTATAATTCCTTATGACTGCAAGTAGACACTTTTTCCCTACTGGTGCACATAGATTTATTAAAAAAAAAAAAAAAACCTAAATAATATTCCTAGCTCCCTAGTTCCCTGAGTGCAAGCAACAAAATCGGTTCCCTCATTCACTCAATCACATCTTTAGGCTTCTATCCCTTTTGTAGATGATTATTAGAAACAAGGGCTGGGCGCTGTGATTCATACCCATAATCCCAGCTCTTTGAGAGGCCAAGGCAGGTGGATCACTTGAGTCTAGACATCAGGAGGTTTCAGTTAGCTAGGATCAAGCCACTGCATCCCAACCTGAATGACAGGAGACCCTATCAAGAAAGAGAGAAAGAAAGAGAGAAGGAAGGAAGGAAGGAAGGAAGGAAAAGAGAAGAAAAAAATAAAGCTATCGATGTTATACCCAAGTGTTACATATACAATTAAATAGTTTAGCATTGAGGAAAAAGTCATTTTTGTTTTGTCTACTAAAGAACACACAAAAAGAATTGGATTGGAAGGATATGTTCTCCATTACAAATCCCATTTGGCACAACTTAGCCATCAACCTTCTTTTTAAGGACAACATTGTTTACAGAACATGAGCTGAGGTGGTGTGAATGATTTCTTGGTTTCTTTCTTCTCCAAATTAGCACATGTACTCCACACCCATAAGATGGCAACAGTTAAAATGTGAACAAACACAACAATAGTGGGGTCTGGAAAGAAGTCTTTACGCCCCCCGAGGAGAGCATGTGGCGCACATTCCAAGTCTGTGACATCCTGCAAGGGACCAGCCCATTCTTACCCCCAAGATATGGCTCAATTTTGCACAGAAAAATTTTGTATCCCAGATGCTTTCCTATAATCTGGCCAGCAGCTATAAATCTACCAGTTATACAAAAGTAATTCTGGGACATTCAGGGAAATAGGAGTTGTACCCCTTGCCTGTATATTAGGGTGGCTTCCTAATACAAGAGAAAAAAAATCAATGAACAAAGACCCAAAGATTCTAATAAGTTACATGTGGTTAGCATTTCAGTAAAAGTCATAGAAGTATAAGAAAGAATTCTATAAAAGTTTATTATTTTTAATACTTTCTATTAGTTGTATGAGTTTTCAGGAGACTGACTAGCCTTTTCAGAATACACTTGTGGCATACAAAATCCTTTTATTCTTTCCATTCATTTATTTATTCATTTAGCAACCATTTGTAAATGTTAATAGGTAAACTATGCAGCATTTAAAATTGCCTCTGAAGTTTTACAGTGGACTGATTACCAATGCAAAAAATATGGAACATTGCAGTCTTTTCTAGGACAGTCATTTCTAATCCACTTCTAATTAAGGGATTTAGCAGACAAACAAGCTTGTTACATTTCTCAGAGATTGTTGACATGTTACTAACACAACCAGAAGTATATTTTTCTGGGACAGTTCAGAGAAGAGTCGAAAGGTCTATAAATTGTTATAGTTATCTAAGCCAAAATATCTTTGAGCTCAAAATGTCTGTCTGTGTAGTGGAATATAGACTAAAATCATTAAAGTTGGAGGTGACTGGAACTAGCCTAACTTTGGACAAACATTTTACATAAGAAAAACTGTTTTCTCAAAGTAATCTTATTTTTCCGCTATACATATACTAACTTGACTTTTTTCTGGCTTTGTGATAAATTCACCTATTCATAGAATTTCATGTGAAGGGATACACCTTTTTAATTGCATTATAAGATACCCATCATGGTAATTCACTCTGTAAACACATACATACAACATCAACTATCACCTCAAATTAATTAGTTGAGTATTGATAACCAGTATAAAGAAATGACTCATTAATAAGTTGCTAATGGTTGAATTCACTCACAGCCTAATTAAGACAAAAAGCAATCCATAATACATATTCTCAAGAATACAGTAATAATGGCTAACATTCACTCAAGGCTTGTACTACCTGCCAGGTATTTTGAATGTGGTTTGTATACAGTGTATAATTTAATCCTCACAATAACTAAATGATATTGGTGCAGTTCTTATCCTTGTTTTACATGAAGAAACTAAGGCACAGAGAAGTTAAAGGACTTACAATACCACACTAGTGTCAGAGTGTTTTAACCTAAGCATCCTTTATTATTTACCATTCAATACTCTCTTTCTATGGGAGTTATGATAGCCACTCTTATTGTATTATTTTGCATCACTTCTAATTTATAGGAGGATCCTGTTAACGTGCAAAGACTAAATGTCTAAATTCCTGAGTTTATTCAGGGGCTTGTTTACTGTGGTCAGTACCAGATACAATGTGTAACCAAGTGTTAGTCATTTGGGTGTCAATACAGTTGCTTAGTTCACCATAGAGTACAACCATCTGATTGCATTATCTTTGAAAGTTAGTAGCTATAAGCACATTTAACTCAACCCCTTTATAAAATCAAAAGAATTAAAACAAATATATATTTTATAAGGTAATTCATTTTTCTCCACTTAAATTCAATCAAGGAAAGAAGTTTTTTTTCCCACTAAAATAAAAAATGACACGTAGCATGATGGTTGAGAGTCTGGAGTGTCTTAGGTCAATATTCAGCAACTCCACTGGGTCTTGAGCGAGATACTTAAAAATCTCTGCATTTCAATTTCCTCGTCTTGAAATTAGGAGTTACACATTGGGGGTTAAAGTTGTTGTAAGAATTGAGTTAATAACATAGAGTTCTTCTTAGAATATCTCATCTGATCCTGATTCCTGAAGCATGTTAAATCACTGGTCTTACAAAATGCTTTGATTCCCATTTTCCTTTCTCTTTTTTAGGTGTTCACAACGAGTATAGAAACAATGGCTGCTTTAATAGAGAGAAAAGCAGTAACTTCCAGAACGTATCATTTGTTAAATAAAAAGTGCCATGAATTATTAAGAGTGATTTTCAACTGTAGGTTACAGAAATAGGGGAATTATAGGGTCTCTTTAAAGGCATGCAAGGTCAATAAAAAATGTGCTTAGAGGTATAGAGAATGGAAAGGCTAAAAAATATAGAAATTTTTGTTGCTCATATTACCAATGTAATGTGCCAGCATCTTTTCTGGAGTAGAATCAACTCACGAATACTCTGACATATTATGTTCCCATCTCAACTGACTCATTTAGAACAAAGAGGAAGTTAACATGCAAGTGTGTATGTGATCCACTTTATTCACCATCAAAAATATTAATTACAGTATGTTATAACAGTGTTAAACAGTAAGCTCACCCAATGACTTACATACTTGCATGGAAGATTTCAATTTCAACAGGAAAATGGAAAGAAATATCAGAAATGGGAGAGATATTTATCATAAAAACAATTTAAACAACAACAGCAACAAATTCACTGTACAAAGAAAGCCAGCACAACATTCCAGCTTCCTCTGTTCCCTGGGTTGCTAGTCTATCCAACACAGATGGAGGCTAGTGGCCACACAAGTCTCCAGTGTGGTCTGTTGAGTACAAGAGCACTCATTTAGCTCAGTTCCCCTACCATAAAGAATTCAGCAATCATTTGTGGTAATGGGGCTAAGTATGCTGTTGGTTTGACCACAGACTCTTCTAACATCCCTTTCCCCTTCACTCTTGGCTCACCCAGTCCTTGTTCTTGACACATCAGAAGTTTTGGTCTGACTGCTTACACTCAGTATATATTCCTTGAAGAAGGAGAGAAAACTCAAATAGAGATACGTTCAAACCAAGATTATGCTAGTCATGGTGTCTTAGATCAACAATATATACACAACCAAAGGAATATTGGAACCTTAATGTAATTTTAAATTAGAACTTGATAAAAAACTTAACATGGAAAAATAAGTATTTGAATTGATTAAATGTGGAATTATCTTTAGCACACTTGACTTTGCAATGTTTCCCTGGATAAGAACAATTCTTCCTCTCCTTTGCTCTGGAGACCTCACTCCACTGGGAAGAAAACCTGCCATTCCATGCTTATGAATTTCTAAATTAAACACATTACTTATCTAGCCCCAAATAAACAATGCTCTCACAGGCTAAATAATTACACAACTCCTGAGCACATTTTATTTTACCTAGGTTCCCCTTCCATCTGGCAAACTCCCTATAAGTTATTTAAGACACGGCCAAAATGTTCCATTTATTCCTTCTCATCCTGAGGCAGCTGATTCCTTTACCTTTGTATATGCCTCTGTTAACACTCACATCAGATTGTCCTGTGGCTTCTAGTTTATATGTATGTTTCCCTTATTGTATAATTGGTATCTCAAAGTCAGGAACCATATCTTACTCATCCATGTAATCCTGTTGCTTGGACATATATATAATTACTCAATAACTACAGTTGAATGAATGAATGAATGAAGAAATCAGTAAACGGTTATGTCTCTATGTCAATGTTCTAATGGGTTTTTTGGGAAAAGAGTGGGAAAAAGAAGTTGTACAACTTAGTATAGCATCTAGCAAATGAGCTAATATAGACTTTGGATTTAGGTCAGGCACTGGAAAAATCAAGCTAAGTCCTAACAATTGCAGGTATTTTTCCAGCCACCAAGAGAGTAAAAGAGACACTTGGTTAGGTTATCTGTTCTTATTGCTCATCTGTAAAGCATGCATGAATGTAGAAGGGGAAAACCCTGAGTACCACAGAAGTTGAGGGGGGTTGCAAATGAATGACCTATGTGTTCTGGAAACACTAACCCACTACTGAGAATATTACTTGACACAGTAATGCAGTGCCCACATGAATTTCTCTTTCCATGCTAAGTTTTCAAGCAGAAAACAAGAGGCATATGACAAGAAGAGGAAAATATGAACTAATAGAGTATTCTGTATCTCCCCACATGGCTTGGATCATTCTCATCACATAGGAGGAGCTCATTGAATGTTGATTCATCCTCTGGGTACTTCCAGTCTTCCAGGCCTAAACAGCATAAAATGCTTATTGTCTGTCCTTTTTACCCAATGCAAAATGAGTCTCCCCCTTGCTACCTGTCAAAAGAAGAATCTCACTCATGGAAGGTCATTTCCAATATGGAGGAAACAGCCAAGGTCCTACCCATCAATGGATGGGCTCAAGTTTGAAGTTCAAAAAAAAAAAAAAAAAAAAAAAATGACCGCAAGCAAAGAGGTTAAAAGTTAATTCAGTTTCTCAGTCTTGGAGATGGGGCCCATTCAGAACCCTTTCTTACACAACAGAGACTCATCTGAGAATACTAAAAAAGATCTTAGAACTTTTATCAGACTTTCTACTCAGAAGCACAAATCTTCCAGATTTCAGAACACTCTCCCTAAACTAACTAACCTTCAGATTCATGCAAATACAAGGGCCCATTAGCACTCATGTTCTGAGGCCTGATGAGATTCTATTTTCATTAGAAATTCTAGCACAAGGGTCATTAGGAAAGTAAGGCATAATTTTATAAAAAATTGAAAAACATCATCTTTATTGTATTTCTAATACATATTCAACTTTAGATAATGCATACTTCCTAAGCTTAAGAAATATTCTCGCAAAGTATCTGTTTTCTAAGCCTAAAAAATATTTATAGAAATAAGTTCAAGAGATGTATTACACGCAGTGACTATGGTTAATAACATATTGTATTCTAGCCAGACATGGTGACTCACACCTGTAATCCCAGCCCTTTGGGAAACAGAGTCAGGTGGATCAACTGAGGCCAGAAGTTCGAGACCAGCCTAGACAAAATAGCAAAACACCGTCTCTACTAACAATGCAAAAATTGGCCGGGTGTGGTAGTGCGTGCCTGAGGTCCCAGCTACTCAGGAGGCTGAGCTGGGAGAATCCTTGAACCTGGAAAGCAGAGGTTACAGTGAGCTGAGATCATGCCACTGCACTCCAGTCTGAGTGACAGAGCAAGACTCTGTCTCAAAAAAATATACTTTTTGCTTAATGATTATATATATGTTTTTTAGAATACTATATATATACACACACACACACACACACACACACACATATAGTATTATAACACAAATCTTTCAGATTTCAGAATACTCCTTCCATACTAACCTTCAGATTCATGCAGATTCGGAATACTCTCTCTACATAGTATTCTCAAAAATTTCTGAAAGTTTTAAGTTTTCTCACCACAAAAAATGACAAGTATGTGAAATAATGCATATGTTCATTAGCTCAATTCAGTCTTTCTGCATGTATATATTTCAATACAACATGTTATGGATAAGCATATATAATTTTTATTTTTCAATTTTTAAAAATGAAAAAAACATATAGAATTAACCTAATGTCTTTTTAAAAAAAAAAAAAATGTTTGTATCATTTCAGAATAAAAGTCTGGAATGAGAATTAAGTATGAAAGCTCTAAAGGACCAATCATTAAGGTTTAGATATAAATATACAGGTAGAAAGGGTGATCATCATTAGCAGTGTATGACGAACTGATGACTTATTCTTTGTGGATCAAAGAGGGGAATTAATTAATTTATATATCTACAGGATATCTGCATCTCAGGCTAGATAATCTGCAAAGCTAAAAATATATTTCTCACACACTTTCAGAAAGGCCTTCCAGGAAGACGGAGTGATTTATCAGATCAGTAAAACAGAAGAATGAGCTACGTAAGTATAGACCAGGGTTCAATCCTTGTTCACCTTTAGACTACATGGCCTATAGAATAAGTATATATTCTTACTTCCCTTGCAGGAAGATACTGAGCCAGGCTGTGTCCTGCAAGGGGAGGTTCACGGGATTCCTGCTTCACTACCTACAAGTAGGTGAAAAAGTTCGTCTTGTTCTGTCGGAACAATTGTGTTTTCAGGCTGCATCTTCTAATCCAGCCTTATTATAACATTGCTGATACGTTGATCTCCATCTGCCTCCTGTGTCCACTATTCCATTGGCTCAGAACCCACAGTGGAAACAGACATGATTATTGCTCTCTAAACCCTAACAACCACCAATGTTTAGGGAAAAAATGGTCTACAAAGTAGTGTAAATTAAAACCAAGAGAGTAGAGTTCCAAAGAGGGGCTGGTTAATCATTAAGCACCATTTCAGCAAAGATGGCAATGTTCAGTTTCTGTGCAAGGGAATGTGTAGTCAGACTAAAGTTAGTTTTGGTAAAGGTATCCAGTTACTAGATTTCAGTCAAGAAAGAGAAGCAAAGGCAAATGTTCTGAAGTAAGATGGCAGGAGTATAAGATAGCTCCTGATTATAATCATGTTGGAGGGTGGTCTACAGAACTGACTCCTGACCACTTTTTATTTAGCCAGTCCAAGCAAGTATGTTCCTGCAACTGTTCACTAACACATAAACAGTAGTGGACTCAGATCCTCAGCTGTGCTAAGAATAGCACAGAAAGTGAGGGCTGTTGCTAATGCCATAGTGCACACTAACCCATGTCACAAGAAAAGATGAAAGTAGGTAAGAATGTGGCTTTCAAATCAATATTGTACAGAGGAATCATATGGCTCTGAGTAACTTTTACTGAGTCTTCCTTTGATAGTTCTTTATACTGAGAAACAGGGCCCTTCTCTGGTTAGAAAACTCATTCCTTATTACAAAAATGACTAGAATTGATGGGACCTTCCCATGAGTTCATAAATGGCTAATATGAAGCTTTGGTGTGTATGTATTTATACAGAATACATTTGGAGTAGCCTCACTGATTACAAAAAAAAAGCCAAAAAACAAAAGAAACTTTCTCCTTTCCAGCGTTCTGGAAAGAGATTACACATAAGTTTGCTAATAAGGAACAGTATTTCCAGAAGGTACAGTTGTGTGGCAATCAATCAGGAGAATAGCCACTTAGAAAGAAAAAGCTTATGGGAATATGAAGAGGAGCAAATAGGAGAACAAAGCTGACAGAGGAGACTACATTTTCATCACTGAACAAAGGAAACACATGTCAGTTTTGGTTGAACCAGCTAGTGATTAAGATTCCAATGTGAGTTAACCCTAGAGTCAAGCTTGATAACATCACTGTATTGTCATCCCCATGGCACCTGAGAAAGAGCAAGGAGCAACTAAGTACTAAGGGGAGGTTCAAGGGATTCCTGATTCACTACCTACAAGTAAGTGAAAAAGTTCATCCTGTTCTGTTGGAACAATTGTGTTTTCAGGCTGCATCTTCTAATCCAGCCTTATTATAACATAATAAGGTCTTTGTGTAAGCCCAGTAACAATAGCTCTAAGTCCGATTGCACAATAAATCAAGGGTTGGGCTTTTTTTTGGAGGGAAAATGACATAAATCTTTGCCATCTAGATGAATTGAACCTAGAAGCTTCTTAGAAAAAACATCTCTTAGTTCAGAAATAGAGCTAATGGTCTCAACTTTTGAAGACATCTGAACAAAAGTGGCATTTTATTAGCAATTCCTATTCTAAATTCCCAATAATAGCAGAAAAAAGCTAATTTGAATTAGTTACTTGAACCTATAATGCTTATTATTTGATAAATTGTATGGGAAAAAACTAAGTAGAACAATATCTAAGAACCTAAAGATTTTAGTAATGTAAGTGATAATGTTGAATTAAAAATTGATCAGACTCAATTTTTATATTCTATAAACATTATCCTTTTTTGCAGTCAGAGCATATCTAAAACTATCAGGTAGTTGGCCAAAACAATTAACTAACTAAATTCAAAAGGGTAAAAATTACACAGACTTCATTGTATGATCACATTATTTAAAAAATAAATAAACAGAACTAAAAATAAAGCCTAAAGGATATAACAAAGGTTTGAGAAATAAGCTTCCAAACACTTGAAATAAAACTGGGAACAATACCATGCAGTGACTCCAGAGAAAACGAACACTTACAAATCTCACCATAGAATCTATATGCTGAAAACCATAAAATGCTAATAAAAGAAAGATCATCGTGGATTAGATGTTTTAGTACACAATACATTGACACATACATAAGACAGATGTCAGTTCTCCTTTAACTGATACATAGGTTCAATGCAATTTCTATGAAAAATTTACCTTAAAATTTGTGTGAAAAGACAAAGAAACAAGAATAGGCTAAGTATTTTGAAAATGAAGAATAAAGTGGGAGAAATCACACTGCCTGATTTCAAGGCCTACTATATACCTATATTAATTAAAACAATTAGCTAAGACAATTAAGAGGGGAAACATGATAAGAGGTCATAAGAGTGTTAGCCAGTATGCCTCAAGCAGAAGCCATAAGGGGCATTCATGGTTTGGCTTTGTCTCTAGTGCCCTTGCCATTAAAAAAAAAAAAAAACGTGCCCTAGGAAGACAATGGTCCCAGAATGAGGGCTGTAGAATAGAGACAAAGCCACATTGCAGCATGCAGCAGAGCTGCCTCAGCTGACCTGTAAACCTGTAAATGAAAAAACAAATGTGTGATATTGAGCTACAGAAATTTGGAGGATCATTTTTTATGCAGTGGCATTGAAGGAGGAATCTGGCTAATTTAGAGAGTAGCCAGGGACAAGACCATATAAATTCTGGCCATAAATGTTGTATTTTATCCTAAATTAGGTCTGAAGCCATTAGAAGGTTTTGAGCAAAGGAATGACATGATACAACTTACATTATAAAAGCATGATTCTGCTGCTGGGTGGAGAATGAAGTGTGGGATGCAAAGGTGGGAACAGGGAACCCAGTTTAATTTTAAATGACTTAAATTGACTAACTTAAGTCAATCAAAATATGTTAGTTAATAAGTACCAAGAGACAGTGGTGAAGATAGTCAGAAAAAGATTCTGGGAACAGCTTGAAGCATGGAGGCAGCAGAATTTGGTAACAGATTGCATGTAGATGGTCAAAAAAAAAAGTAATCAGCTTAGATGGCCCAGACCATAGGAGAAGCAGAAGTGTGGCAAAATCAACAATTTAGTTCTGAACATTTTATTTCTTCTAGATTAATGTCCAAAAACTGAAATTCATTTTGAAATGAGCATCAGCCAATGCCAATAAAAGAAATAATAAAACATTGTTTTAAAAATCACAGTTCTACCAACCTGAATGAAATTCATGAAAGATCATTATCAACTTGTATTAGCTAATTTAAAAAATTTAGAAGAGGTGGGAGGTATTTAAGCCCCTCTAAATGCAAATTTATTTATAGGGATTTATTTAATTTAGATGAACCTAAATGAGTACATGTTGTTATCATTACAATAAAAAAAATATTTCCAGCAAACATCAGTTATTTATATGGTTCTAGTCAAAAGAGTTGTGAAGATATACTTGGATTTCTTCCTAGACAGAAAGAGGCAGGCACAGCTGTATGCAATTGTGCTTATAAAAGGTTCCCACTTTCTCATTCTAAGATGCAGAATTCTAGGGCTGCCTTTCTTTAAATAAAACATTTAAAAGAAAATCATGAATGTCAGAAAGGCAATATTGTGACTAACATTATAAAGCAGCTGATATAGTTTGGCTGTGTCCCCACCTAAATCTCATCTTGAATTGTAGTTCCCATAATCCCCATATCTTATGGGAGGGATCTAGTGGAAGGTAATTAAATCATGGGGGCAGTTACCCCCATGCTGCTGTACTGATGATAGTGAGTGAGTTCTCATGAGATCTGATAATTTTATAAGGGGCTTTTCCCCCTTTTGCTTGGCACTTCTTCTCTCTCTTGCCACCATGAGAAGAAAAATATATTTGCTTTTTCTTTCACCATGATTCTAAGTTTCTGGAGGCCTCCCCAGTCATGTGGAACTGTGAGTCAATTAAACCCCTTTCCTTTATAAATTACCCAGTCTCAAGACGCTTTTTTATAGCAGCATAAAAACAGACTAATATAGTAAATTGGTACCAGGAGTAGGGTGCTGCTATAAGGATACCCCAAAATATTGAAGCAACTTTGGAACTAGGTAACAGGCTGAGTATGGAACAATTTGGAGGGCTCAGAAGAAGACAGGAAAATGTGGAAAAGTTTAGAACTTCCTAGAGACTTGTTGAATGGCTTTGACCAAAATGCTGATAGAGATATGAACAATGAAGTCCAGGCTGAGGTGGACTCTCAGATGGAGATAAGGAACTTGTTGGGAAGTGGAATAAAGTTGATTTCTTGCTATGTTTTAGCAAAGAGATTGGTAGCATTTGCCCCTGCCCTAAAGATCTGTGGATCTTTGAACAGATGGAATAAATTTCCAAGAAGCCAAACATTTAAGAGGAAGCAGAGCAAAAAGGTTTAGAAAATGTGTAGCCTGACAATGCAATAGAAAAGAAAAACCAATTTTCTGAGTATACAGTCAAGCCTGCTGCAAATATTTTCGTAAGTAATAAGGAGACATATGTTAAGCACCAAGACAATGTGGAAAATGTCGCCAGGGCATGTCAGAGACCTTCACAGCAGCCCCTCCCATTACAGGCCTAGAAGTGTAAAAACGGAAAATTATTTTGTGGACTGGGCCCAGTGCTCCCATTCTCTATGCAGCCTCTGGACATGATGTCCTGCATCCCAGCTTTTCCAGCTCTAGCCATGGCTAAAAGGGGCCAACATACAGCTCAGGCAGTTGCCTCAGAGGATGCAAACCTCAAGCCTTGGCAGCTTCCATGTGGTATTGGGACAGTGGGTGTACATAAGTCAAGAATTAAGGTTTGGGAACCTCCACCTAGATTTCAGAGGATATATGGAAACACCTGGATGTCCAGGCAGAAGTTTGGTGCAGGGGTGGAGCTCTCATGGAGAACTTCTGCTAGGGCAGTGGGGAAGGAAAATTTGGGGTTGGAGGTCTCACACAGAGTCCCCACTGGGGCACTGCCTAGTGGGGCTGTGAGAAGATGGTCATCATCCTCCAGACCCCAGAATGGTAGATCCACTGACAGCTTCTATCATGCACCTGGAAAAGCTGTAGGTACACAGCATCAACCTATAAAAGCAGCCAGAATGGGGGCACTACACTGTGAGGCCACAGGGCAGAGTTGCCCAAGGCCATAGGAGCCCACCTCTCACATCAGCGTGATCTGGATGTGAGACATGGAGTCAAAAGAGATCATTTTTGAACGTTAAGGTTTAATAATTGTCCCATTGGATTTTGGATTTGCATGGGGCCTGCAGCCTCTTTGTTTTGGATAACTTCTCCATTTTGGAATGGGTGTATTTACCCAATACCTGTAATCGCATTTTATCTGGGAAGTAATCAACTTGCTATTATTGATTTTAAGTCTCATAGGAAGAAGGGACTTGTCTTGTCTCAGATGAGACTTTGGACCTCAACTTTTGGGTTAATGCTCAAATGAGTTACAACATTGGGCAACTATTTGGAAGGCATGATTATGTTTTGAAATGTGAGGACATAAAATTTGGCAGAGGACAGGGGTGGAATTACATGGTTTGGTGGTGTTCCCATTCAAATCTCATCTTGAATTGTAGTTCCCATAATACTCATGTGTCATAGGAGGGATCCAGTGCTGCTATTCTTGTGATAGTGAGTGGCAGTATAACACCAACAGACCATGAGGTATGATGGTTTTATAAGGGGTTTTTCCCCCTCTTGCTCAGCATATAGATAGACTGCTAGCCAGACTAATTTTTTCAAAAAAAAAGAGAGGGAAGGCCGGGTGCGGTGGCTCACACCTGTAATCCCAGCACTTTGGGAGGCTGAGGCGGGTGGATCACGAGGTCAAGAGATTGAGACCATCCCGGTCAACATGGTGAAACCCCATCTTTACTAAAAATACAAAATTAGCTGGGCATGGTGGCGCGTGCCTGTAATCTCAGCTACTCAGGAGGCTGAGGAAGGAGAATTGCCTGAACCCAGGAGGTGGAGGTTGCGGTGAGCCGAGATTGTGCCATTGCACTCCAGCCTGGGTAACAAGAGCGAAACTCTGTCTCAAAAAAAAAAAAAAAAAAAAAAGAGAGGGAGAGAAGAATCAAAGACAAACAATAAAAAAATGATAAAGAGGATATCACCACTGATCCCACAGAAATATAAACTACCAGCAGAGAATACTATAAACACCTCTATGCAAATAAATTAGAAAATCTAGGATAAATGGATAAATTCCCAGACACATATATGCTCCCAAGACTAAACCAGGAAGAAGTCAAATCCCTGAATAAACCAATAAGAAGCTCTGAAATTGAGGCAGGAATTAATAGCCTACCAACCAAAATAAGGCCAAGACCAGACAGATTCACAGCCAAATTCTACCAGAGGTACAGAGAGGAGCTGGTACCATTCCTTCTGAAACTATTGGAACTATTGGGATTGTTTGGAAATAATAGAAAAAGAAGGACTCCTTCCTAACTCATTTTATGAGTCCAGCTTCATCTTGATACCAAAACCTGGCAGAGACACAACAACAATAAAAAAGTTCAGGCCAATATCCATGATGAACCTTAACACAAAAATCCTCAATAAAATACTAGCAAATTGAATCCAGCAGCACATTATAAAGCGTATCCACCATGATCAAGTTGGCTTCATTCCTGGAATGCATGGCTGGTTCAACATACACAAATCAATAAACATAATTTATCACATAAACAGAACCAATGACCAAAACCACGATTATCTCAAGAGATGCAGAAAAGACCTTTGATAAAATTCAACACCATTTCATACTAAAAACTCAATAAACTAGATATTGACAGAACATATCTGAAAATAATAGGAGCTACTCATGACAAACCCACAGCAATAGTATACTGAATGGGCAAAAGCTGGAAGCATTCCCTTTGGAAACCGGCACAAGACAAGGATGCCTTCTGTCACCAATCCTATTAAACATAGTATTGGAAGTTCTGGCCAGGGAAATCAGGCAAGAGAAAGAAATAAAGGGCATTCAAATAGGAAGAGAGGACATCAAATTGTCTCTGTTTACAGATGACATAATTGCATATTTAGGAAACCCCATCATCTCAGCCCAAAATCTCCTTAAGCTGATAAGCAACTTCAGCAAAGTCTCAGGATACAAAATCAATGTGCAAAAATCACAAGCATTCCTATACACCAATAGACAGGGATCCAAATCATGAGTAAACTCCCATTCACAATTGCTACAAAGAGAATAAAATACCTAGGAATACAACTTACAAGGGATATGAAGGACCTCTTCAAGGAGAACTATAAATCACTGCTCAAGGAAATAAGAGAAGACACAAACAAATGGAAAAACATTCCATGTTCATGGATAGGAAGAATCAATATCATGGAAAATGGCTATACAGCTCAAAGTAATTTATAGATTCAAGGCTATTCCCATCAAGCTACTATTGACTTTCTTCACAGAATTAGAAAAAAACTACTTTAAATTTTATATGGAACCAAAAAAGAGTCTGTATAGCCAAGACAATTCTAAGCAAAAAGAACAAAGCTGGAGGCATCATGCTACTTGACTTCAAACTATACTACAAGGCTACAGCAACCAAAACAGCATGGTACTGGTACCAAAACAGATATATAGACCAATGGAATAGAACAGAGGCCTCAGAAATAACACCACACAACTATCTGATCTTTGACAAATCTGACAAAAACAAGCAATAGGGAAAGGATTCCTTATTTAATAAATGGTGTTGGGAAAACTGGCTAGCCATATGTAGAATACCAAAACTGGATACTTTGCTTGCATCTTATAAAAAAAATTAACTCAAGATGGATTAGAGACTTAAATGTAAGACTTTAAACCATAGAAACTCTAGAAGAAAAGCTACACAATACCATTCAGGACATAGGCTTGGGCAAAGTCTTCATGACTAAAGCACCAAAAGAAATTGCAGAAAAAGTCAAAATTGATGAATGGGATCTTACTAAACTAAAAAGCTCTGCACAGCAAAACAAACAAACAAACAAACAACTATCATTAGAGTGAACAGGCAACATATAGAATGGGAGAAAATTTTCACAATCTATCCATTTGACAAAAGGCTAATATCTAGAATTTTAAACAAATTTACAAAAAAAGAAAAAACTCCATCAAAAAGTGGGCAAAGGATATGGACAGACACTTCTCAAAAGAAGACATTTATGTGGCCAAAAAACATATGAAAAAAAGCTGACTATCACTGGTCATTAGAGAAATGCAAGTCAAAACCACAATGACATACTATCTCATGCCACTTAGAATGGTGATCACCAGAATGTCAGGAAACAACAGATACTGGAGAAGACATAGAGAAATAGGAGCACTTTTACACTCTTGGTGGGAGTGTAAATTAGTTTGACCATTTTGGAAGACAGTGTAGTGATTCGTCAGGGATCTAGAACTAGAAATACCATTTGACCCAGCAATCCTATTACTGGGTCTAAACCCAAAGGATTATAAATCATTCTACTACAAAGACACATGCACATGTATATTTACTGCAGCACTGTTCACAATAGCAAAGACTTGGAACAAACACAAATGCCCATCAATAATAGACTGGATAAAGAAAATGTGGTACATATACACCATGGAATACTATGCAGCCACGAAAAAGGATGAATTCATGTCCTTTGCAGGGACATGGATGAAGCTGGGAACCATCATTCTCAGGAAACTAACACAAGAACAGAAAACCAAACACAACATGTTCTCACTCATAAGTGGGAGTTGAACAATAAGAACATATGGGCAAAGGGAGAGGAACATCACACAGTGGGGCCTGTCAGGGTGTGGGGGACAAGGGGAGGTATAGCATTAGGAGAAATACCTAATGTAGATGATGGGTTGATGGGTGCAGCAAACCACCATGGCACATGTGTACCTATGTAACAACCTGCATATTCTACACTTGTATCTCAGAACTTAAAGTATATATACAATAAAAAGAAATAATCAAAAAAACTTCTTTTCTAAATAAATTACCAAGTCCCTGGAAGTTCTTCATAGCTGCATGAGAACGAAGTAATACAGCATCTATTGCAAACAGTGAGAATGTATTTGTAATCAACTATGGTTTTTGGAAGTTTAAACTCATTATCCCTAAACAGTGTAAGAGTCCAATGCCTCAACAACAGCCAATTGACAAGGAAGACTATTTTGGAGGAAAAAATTGTTATGGTACAAATTTTTAATCTGTGGTCCATGAAACAGCCTTACCAAGAATAAAAATATTTATCTTGCTGTTATTTTGAAAATTATTTTGTGAAAAAAATCTTTTAAAGTAAAATTACAATGTTCATTCCAAATACATATAGGGACCTGAGTATGCTGATACACATAACAAGAAAATGGTTTTGCAGAGAGGTTAGGAATGCAGTTTAAGAGCCAGACTACCCATATAAGAATATGACCTCACTCCCTATATGATTTTGACAAATTACTTTATTTCTGTGTCTCAATTTCCTCATCTGTAAAATGGAAATAAAAATAGTGTCTAACCTAAAGTATTGAACCTAACACAGAGTAAGAACCCACAAAATATTAGATGCTATTGTTATAATGATGATGATGATAATGATGATGATGATAATCATTGGCCCTGACTAAAAATAGGGAGGAAGAGAGGGAGAGAAAGAGGGAAGGAAGTGAGGTTTATGTATCCTCTGGTTTATGTTCAGCACCTAACTTGATGAAGCATATAAGTTCAGTGGTCCTATGTGCCAAGGTTATTCCCAACAGAGGTACTTAGAAAAAGAAGCTAACAGTTATCCATTATGTTCATCTTGAAGATATATAGGACTCAGGGAATTTTCATTACAAAAATGAGGCTGTTTTACAGAAATATTAATTTGACTCCAACACCCAAATCTTGTCTTGAAGCAACCTACAAGGCTACCAATTATACTGACAGGCTAATTGACCAATTTACTTTCACAGCAGAATTAGAGAGACTGTTGACACATGTGCCATACAAATTGTTACACCGATTTGTGGACCAAAGAACTGAAATCAAAAGTATGTCACTGTAAAATTCTGTTATCCAATCACTGACATTTCTCCTAATGTCTTGAATCAAATCATGGTAGAAAACTCATTTCCCTTCAGCACTCAAGCAGATAAAACTATTTACATCTTTAAGGGCAAATGAGCTCTTGTAGAAATTCCTATTTTGTGAGCCCATTTTAGAAACTCCAAGAGCTGTCAACATTGTTTCTTTGCCAAGCAAAACTGCAGCTGAAAGAAAATTCTGGTATTTTGTGCAAAATAGAGCACCTGTGATGCTTGGCAATACATCTAGTTTTGTTGCTTTGATGAAGAAAGAAGCAACCCATGACACTGGAATGCATTGCTATACAAATTGGCTTGCATTGGTACCAAAGACTTGGCCAACAACACTCAAAGAAATGTTTTCTGCTGCTGTGAAAATTGTCAACTTCATCAGAGCTTGATATTTGGATCAACAACTTTTTAAGAAATTTTTTCAAAAAGTGGAATAAGAGTAAAATTTTATTCTAGTATGTGAACACTAACTGGCATTCCAGAGAACAAATCAATGCATTTGAGTAAATTTCAGAGGAAAATTAAAAAAAAAAAAAAAAACCCACTCAGAAGAATTTGAAAGAGAGATACTCATTCATTGCTTCATTTAACTTGGCAAGTATTTTTGGCCATGTGCATAAGGTAAATCTTCTGATCCGAAGCCTTGCTCCTGAAAAATCACAAGCAATTTTTTTTTTACCAAGATGCCAACGGAAGTGCTTCACAAGATGATGTTAAAACTGACTAATCATCATCAATTTCTTAGCAGGCAATCTTTAAAGAGTCAGAATCTCTGTAGACCTCTTCTGAAGATTTCTTCAGCTTCTTAGACCTTGAAATCAGCATTTTAAATTCATTCCTTGATGACATGACATTAGTAGTGGAAATTTTATTAAAGATGACCCCATTGCTTTGAGAACTAAGGAAATGAAGTGACCCAAATTCAATGTAAGAAGCCTTATTCAGTCCTCATGCTCTAACATCTGCTTGCTCTGACTGGGCAAAGCAAATTTTAGTAGCTTTGATTCTGTTTGTTTTTATACACATCTGTAAGTTAGGACTTTCAGACATTTTGCCTTTTAAAAAAGCAAATATTCATAATCAACTTGAGGTCAAAGATGACTTAAACAGTTCTATGTCAAAGTCCACTCCACTAAGCCAAACAACAAAGAGTCTTATTTTGGAAACAACTACTGAGAAGAAAGTGTAAAGGTTTGTTCTCGCCGAGTTTAAAAAGGAAGAAACTGAGGCCAGCACAAGAAGATCCAATGCGAAGGGTTTTATTCAGGCTCCCGGGTGAGGTTCTGCGGTCCGACAGGAGGGGCCGGAGAAGTCGCATGGACTCCTCTCAGACATGGGGTTTTATAGGGAGTGAAATAGCTCGATCGGTTGTGGGAGAGCAAGACTGTCACTGGGTAGAATTACAAGCCTTCAGCTAGGACTTGGCTTGCCGTTGGTTAGAATTACTCGGCTGCCACTAGCTAGAAAGGCTCAGCTGCTATTGACCAGAAAGACTTGGCTGCTATTGGTTAGAAAGACTTGGCTGCTATTGGCTAGAAAGAGGCTAGGGTTGCAGCACTTTCTTTGCATACTGGGCTTTTTAAGGGAAGGTCAGGCTGTGCGGGCATGGGAGAAGGGAACATGCCTGAGCATGTCTGAGCTTGCCCGAGCTCGTCCAAGCTTGCCTGGGGGGCAGGGGGGGTTGCGTCCGAGCTCCTGATGAGGCAACCAGCCTTACAGAAAGAAAATTACTTTTTTATTTTATTTGCACAATTTGGATTTGTTTTCATTTTTTTTTCTGCTCAGAAGTCATCAGTTTTTGCATGATATTGCCATCCAAAGATTGCATATGAACACATATTCATAAAAAGCCATTGAATGTCTTTCAGGCATATTTTTTTCACATAGACCAAAATAAAATTTCCAAGAAAAAGTTATGTCTTTTTAGATTCTATGCAAAAGAAAGTTGAGAACCAAAGCAATGTAGGCTCCACAGATAAAAAATTGATAAATTGCTTTAATTCATTGTCCCTGAGATACAGTATGATAATTTGAGAAAAGTCAACTTGCATCAAAGTTGATTAATCATTGGATCTTCCTTGAATTCCATGTTTACAAAGATGCATTGAGCATGAGGAAGTCCTGAACACTTAGGACATGTTGCAGGTTCAGAACTAGGCCCTGAATGTGTAATAATTTTGAAGCCTTCTTCATTAATTTAAAGGGGGTGTTTTAGATATGGTACTGGGGAACACGTAAGTTTGAACTCATTGCATATGTGTATGTTCCTAGGGTATATACGACTACCCCTGAAAATGTCTATATCTGAATATTATGAGGAAAGCAACTTCATCTTCCTGCATTCAGACACAGTTCTTTCAATAATGACAACAAAGATTGCAAACTTTACTGCATGCAAAAAGCCCATATTGTGGTTAGAAGACCCACATATAGCTGACAAGTTTTGGACAATTATCTAGGACTAATAATCTACTAATTTTGAAATAACAATATCTAGTGATAATATTACCTCTAGAAATGGAATAGCACAATACAGAACATCACAGCAAAGAAAGAAATTCACATTATTTGGGAACTTTACATTATTGTTTTTATCAAAAATAGCAAGCCACAAATCAAACAACAAATCAGAATGAGATTGGGGTTTATTTGCCTTATATTTAGGTTTATTATTTATTATTCCTGTAATTCATCACTTAAGGTAATATGGTATTACTACAAAATTAGACTCAAGTTCATCAGTATAGATTTTTTGGATAAGCACAAGTAATACTATTTACAAAAGAATAGTTTGAAAATAGTTATGACTTAATTTCTAGTGAAATAAATGCCAGTAATAAAGAGAACAAATGCCATGGAATTTCTGGATATGACGTATTATCAAGCTTTGTGATTGATAATCCATATACTTTTGAAGATGAGTGTGTTCTAGGTTTTGAAGATTTTAAAACCTTTATTGTTTGCTGTTTGTTACATAGTGTGATCTTCACTGAACACAGATTTCCATTAGTATTCTTCAATTTTCTTGTTTGAACTGCTTACTAATACTCAATAAAATAGCTCAATTGCCATGGTCCAAATGTTTGTGTCCTCCTAAAATTCATATGTTGAAACAAAATCACTAATATTAGTATTAGGAGGTGGGGTCTTTCAGAGTTAATGGGATTAGTACCCTTCTGAAAGAGATGCCAAAGTTCTAGCTCACGTCTTCTACGAGTTTAGAATACAATGAGAAAGCAGCCTCTGTGAACCAGAAAGGGGTCCCTTACAGGACACCAAATGGACTGATATCTTGATCTTGGACTTCTCAGCCTCCAGAACTGTGAGAAATAAATTTTTGTTGTTTATAAGCTATGTAGTTTATGATAGTTTGTTATAGTAGCCCAAACTGAATAAAACATTAATAGGTCTTGGAATATTTGCCTTTAGTATATGCATGTGAATGACATTGTAATTGCTTCAAAATTATTTTCAGGGATGGATAACACAGGGAGAAATGCCAAATGTAGGTGACAGTGGGAAAGAGGCAGTAAACCACATTGTGTTTTAACATAAAACACATATGTGTACTTATGCAACAATCCTGCATGATCTGCACATGTACTCCAGAACCTAAAGTAAAATAAAAATAATAACAATGGAAAAAAAATATTTTTTTGCATATACTTTTGCTGCTTGTGTAGAAATTCATGTAAATGTATTTTATTTTGCTATTTAATTTGTACCATTGTTTATTGATATATTTTGTCATTTGCATGTTCTATGTAGACTTTTTCACATTTCTTTTATCTCATGGATTGCTTTTCAGTCAACAATATTCATTAAAATGCAGTACCAATATGTGTTCCGTGTTTAGTAAGGAACTCAATTTCCCAGTAAATTTGTTACATTTTTTGCCTGTTATGTATCACTATGAATGTATTTCTTTTAGTTATGTGATTTTATACTTTTATGTAATTTATTGAAAATTACCATATACTCAGAATTTATGACTTCCCACTGGATTTTGGTATACTGTACAATGTAGCTCATAACCAATAGGCCACAACAAAAGAATACCAAAGCCAGTATGAAGGGGCTCCCATTAGCCAAAGATGGAACAATCAGAGCATCAAAAATTTTTTGAATGCAATGGACTGAAACATATCAACAGTGTAGAAACCCATGTAAAATAGAGAAAGAATTTTTTCTCACTCCCTAGATCAAACACCTATTGGATATCATTGAAAGTAACTAGGAAACCAACTCCTACTTCTAAAGATTGATTATTAAAATAAAATATTCAGCATTTATTTTGCCTTTACCTGATTTGCCTATGTTTCAAAGTAGCCAGATAGTCCTAAATGATAAGAGAATTCCAACTAATAAACGCTCAAGAAATGGTGGCATTAGAAAAATCACCATGTCGTAACTCCTAACAAAATATTTGAGAAAAAGAATGTCAGTAGAGGACACCATTAGATAAAAGTATTCATGAGGAATTTTATAACCAAGGATTCAGGTTGTCACCATCGAAACACATTGATCAATCTTAGCACCATAAAAGTGGGGCCAGACGTTGTATGCTTCCTGCTGTGACACAACATGAAGCATCCAGGTCTACCTTCGAAGTATTCTTAACAAAAAAATTGAACACATATCTATTAAAGCCTCCAGAGCTTACTTCCAGTCAAATGCAATGGATTCATTTAACTTAGGTGAAGTTAATATGGCAAAATCCCGGTAATTATTGAATCTGGGTGAAATGTAGAGAGTGATTCAACCAACTTTTCTTTCTAGTTTTGTGTATGTTAGAAAATTTCATAATTAAAAATAGCACACAGAATTAGGATGCAACTTATATTTCTGTATATATTAAATTCCAAAAACATGGCCTCTTTATGGTATGAAGAGGTTACACAGATGTTAAAATATTTTAAGAGATGTGGCTTTTGAATCTTATCTCTATTGTGTTGGTGCCAGCTTCTCACAATAGGGGCTGCATCTTTCACTAAAATGTAAGGGGCCAAAGCAGATGACTTGAGACAACAGCCTGCTACAGTAGAAAGAAACTGACCATGTGATGACTATAATGATAATAATAACATGTATTAAGTTCATATTCTGTGTCAGGTGCTATGTTAAGGGTGTCACCCTCATTTTAATTATAATCATCACAAACTGATAGACAAACTAAGGCTAAGAAAGGTATTAATTAATTTACTTAAGATCACAGACAAGTATATGCCAAAGATAAAATTCATGTTCAGTGGTTATACCACAAAGATTATATTTTTAACTCTATCTAAACCAGGGATAGTAGGTGTTCATATCAAAGGCCCCTTTCATTCCCCACAACCCAATATTCCCCACAAGCCAAGGGTTTATTGCAAGTATGTTTAACATATATTATGATGAACTGATCCATAGTTTCAAGAAAGAAAACCACATAATCTCAGCATCTGAATCCCACCCTAATGTTTAGAGATTCTCCTTATCCATCATATGAGTTTTGGAGGCAGGATAAACCTACCTGACACCATTATAATTAAAAATGCAGGTATGGGGAGCTGGCAAGATGGCCAAACAGGAATAGCTCTGGTCTGCAGCGGCCAGTGAGATCAATGCAAAAGGTGAGTGATTTCTGCATTTCCAACTGAGGTACCCAGTTTATCTCATTGGGACTGGTTGGACAGTGGGTGCAGCCCACAGAAAGCAAGCTGAAGCAGGGCGGGGCATCGCCTCACCCAGGAAGTACAAGGGGTCAGGGGATTTCCCTTTCCTAACCAAGAGAAGCTGTGAGAGACTGTACCAGGAGAAATGGTGCATTCCAGCCCAGATACTGTGCTTTTCCCATGGTTTTTGCAACCAGCAGACCCTAAGATTCCCTCCAGTGCCTGGCTCAGTGGGGCCCACCCCCAGAGTCCAGCAAGCTAAGATCCACTGGCTTGAAATTCTCCCTACCAGCACAGCAGTCTGAGGTCAACCTGGGACACTAGAGCATGGTGGGGAGAGGGGCGTCTGCCACTGCTGAAGCTTGAGTAGGCAGTTTTACTCTCACAGAGTAAACAAAGCTGCCAGGAAGTTCAAACTGGGTGCAGCCACCCACAGCTCAGCAAGACCTCTGTGGCCAGACTAACTCTGCAGCCAGATTTCTCCTTTCTGGGCAGGGCATCTTTGAAAAAAATGGCAGCAGACCCAGTCAGGGACTTAAAGATAAAACCCCCAACTCCCTGGGACAGAGCACCTAGGGGGAATGGGCAGTTGTGGGCACAGCTTCAGCAGACTTAAATGTCCCTGCCTGACAGCTCTGAAGAGAGCAGCAGATCTCCCAGTACAGTGTTTGAGCTCTGATAAGGACCAGACTGCCTTCTCAAGTGGGTCCCTGACCTCCATGTATCCTGACTGGGAAACACCTCCCAGCAGGGACCAACAGACACCTCACATAGGAGAGCTCTGGCTGGCAGGTGCCCCTCTGAGATGAAGCTTCCAGAGGAAGAAACAGGAAGTAATATTTGCTGTTCTGCAGCCTCCACTGATGATACCCAGGCAAACAGGGTCTGGAGTGGACTTCCAGCAAACTCCAGCAGACCTGCAGCAGAGGGGGCTGACTGTTAGAAAGAAAACTAACAAACAGAAAGGAATGGTATAAACATTAACAAAAAGGACATCCACTCAGAGATCCCATCTAAAGGTCACTGATTCCGAAGACAAAAGGTAGACAAATCAATGAAGATGCAGATAAACCAGCACAAAAAGGCTAAAAAACACAAAAACCAGAACACCTACTCTCCTCCAAAGGATCACAACTGCTTGCTAACAAGGGAAAAAAATGGGACAGAGAATGAATTTGACAAATTGACAGAAGCAGGCTTCAGAAGTGGGCTAAAGGAGCATGTTCTAACTCTTCTGGGCTAAAGGAGCATGTTCTAACCCAATGCAAGGAAGTTACGAATTCTGAAAAACAGGTGAGACATATTGCTAACTAGAATAACCAGTTTAGAGAACATAAATGTCCTGATGGAGCTGAAAAACACACCATGAGAACTTCATGAAGCATACATAGGTATCAATAGCTTAATGGAGCAAGCAGAAGAAAAGATATCAGAGATTGAAGATAAACTCAATGAAATGAAGTGAGAAGACAAGATTAGAGAAAAAAGAGTAAAAGGAAACAAAAAAAGCCTCCAAGATATATGGGACTAGGAGAAAAGAAAAAATCTATGTTTGATTGGTATACCTGAAAGTGATGAGGAGAATGGAACCAAGTTGGAAAACATTCTTCAGGATATTATCCAGGAGAACATCCCAACCTAGCATGGCAGGCCAAAATTTCAAATTCAGGAAATACAGAGAATACCACAAAGAAGAACAACCCCAAGACACATGATCATCAGATTCACCAAGTTTGAAATGAATGAAAAAATGTTAAAGGCAGCCAGAGAGAAAGGTAGAGTTACCCACAAAGGGAAGCCCATTAGACTAACAGCAGATCTCCTGCAGAAACCCTGCAAGCCAGAAAAGAGTGGGGGACAATGTTCAACACCCTTAAAGAAAAGATTTTTCAACCCAGAATGTCATATCCAGTCAAACTAAGCTTCATAGATGAAGGAGAAATAAAATCCTTTACAGACAAGCAAATGAGGAGAGATTTTGTCACCACCAGGCCTGCCTTACAAGAGCTCCTGAAGGAAGCACTAAACATGGAAAGAAACAACCAGTACTAGCCACTGCAAAAACATACCAAATTATAAAGACCACTGAGGCTATGAAGAAACTGCATCAACTAATGGGCAAAATAACCAGCTAGCATCATAATGACAGAATCAAATTCACACATAACAATATTAACCTTAAACTGAATGGGCTAAATGCCCCAATTAAAACACCCAGACTGACAAATTGGATAAAAAGTCAAGACACATTAGCGTGCTATATTCAGGATACCCATCTTAAGAGCAAAGACACACATAGGCTCAAAATAAAGGGATGGAGGAAGATTTACCAATCAAATGGGTAGCAAAACAAAAGGAGGGGTTGATAACCTAGGTGCTGATAAAACAGACTTTAAATCAACAAATATCAAAAGCAACAAATAGGGGCAATACATAATGGTAAAGGGATCAATGCAACAAGAAGAGCTAACTATCCTAAATATATGTACACCCAATACAGGAGCACCCAGATTCATAAAACAAGTTTCTAGAGATGTACAAAGAGACTTAGACTCCCACACAATAATAGTGGGAGACTTTACTACCCCACTGTCAATATTAGATCAATGAGACAGAAAATTAACAAGGATATCCAGGACTTGAACTCAACTCAGGACCAAGCAGACCTAATAGAAATCTACAGAACTCATCACCCCAAATCAACAGAATATACATTCTTCTCAGCACCGTATCAAACTTATTCTAAAATTGACCACATAATTGGAAGTAAAACACTCCTCAGCAAATACAAAAGCATAGAAATCATAACAAACAGTCTCTCAGACCACAGTGAAATCAAATTAGAACTCAGGATTAAGAAACTCACTCAAAACTGCACAACTGCATGGAAACTGAACAACAGGCTCCTGAATGACTACTGTGTAAATAACAAAATTAAGGCAGAAATAAAGATGTTCTTTGAAACCAATGAGAAAAAGATACAATGTACCAGAATCTCTGGAACACATTTAAAGCATTGTGTAGAGGAAAATTTATAGCACTAAATGCCCAGAAGAGAAAGCAGGAAAGACCTAAAATCAACACCCTAATATCACAATTAAAAGAACTAGAGAAGCAAGAGCAAACAAATTCAAAAGCTAGCAGAAGATAAGAAAAGACAAAGATGAGAGCAGAACTGAAGAAGATAGAGACACAAAAATCCCTTCAAAAGATCAGTGAATCCAGGAGCTGGATTTTGAAAAGATCAACTAAATAGATAGACCGCTAGCCAGACTAATGAAGAAATGAGAAGAATCAAATAGATGCAATAGAAAATGATAAAGGGGATATCACCACCAATCCCACAGAAATACAAACTACCGTCAGAGAATACTAAAAACACCTCTATGCAAATAAACTAGAAATTCTAGAAGATACAGATAAATTCCTGTACACATACACCCTCCCAGGACTAAACCAGAAAAAAAGCCAAATCCCTGAATAGACCAATAACAAATTCTGAAATTGAGGCAGGAATTAATAGCCTACCAACCAAAAAAAGCCCAGGACCAGATGGATTCACAACCGAATTCTACCAAAGGTTCAAAGAAGAACTGGAACCATTCCTTCTGAAACTATTCCAAAAAATAGGAAAAGAGGGACTCCTCTGTAACTCATTTTATGAGGCCAGCATTATCCTGATACCAAAACCTGGCAGAGACACAACAAAAAAAACAAAGTTTCAGGCCAATATCCCTGAAAAACATCAATGCAAAAATCCTCAATAAAATACCGGCAAACCGAATCCAGCAGCACATTTAAAAGCTTATCCACAACGATCAAGTCGGCTTCATTCCTGGGATGCAAGTCTGCTTCAACATATGCAAATCAATAAATGTAATCCTTCATAAACAGAACCAATGACAAAAACCACGATTACCTCAATAGATGCAGAAAAAGCATTCAACAAAATTCAACACTCCTTCATGCTAAAAACTCTCAATAAACCATACATTGATGGAACGTACCTCAAAATAATAAGAGCAATTTAAAACCTACAGCCAGTATTATACTGAATGCACAAAAACTGAAAGCATTCCTTTTGGAAATCTCCACAAGACAAGGATGCCCTCTCTCACCACTCCTATTAAACATACTATTGGAAGCCCTGACCAGGGCAATCAGGCAAGAGAAAGAAATAAAGTGTATTCAATTAGAAAAAGAGGAAGTTAAATTGTCTCTGTTTGCAGATGACATGATTGTATATTTAGAAAACCACATCATCTCAGTCCAAAAACTCCTTAAGCTGATAAGCAACTTCAACAAAGTCTCAGGATACAAAATCAATGTGTAAAAATCACAAGCATTCCTATATACCAATAACAGACAAACAGAGAACCAAATCATGAGTGAACTCCCATTCACAACTGCTACAAAGAGAATAAAATACCTAGGAATACAACTTACAAGAGATTTGAAGGACCTCTTCAAGGAGAACTACAAATCATTGCTCAAGGAAATAAGAGAGGACACAAACAAATGGAAAAACATTCCATGTTCATGGATAGGAAGAATCAATGTTGTGAAAATGGCAATACTGCTCAAAATAATTTATAGATTTAATGCTATCCCCATCAAGCTACCATTGACTCATCACAGAACTGGAAAAAACTACTTTAAATTTCATATGGAACCAAAAAAGCCTGCATACCCAAGACAATTCTAAGCAAAAAGAACAAAGCTGGAGGCATCACACTTCCTGACTTCAAACTATACTACAAGGCTACAGTAACCAAAACAGCATGGTACTGGTACAAAAACAGAAATATAAACCAATGGAACAGAACAGAGGCCTCTGAAATAACCCCATATATCTACAAATATCTGATCTTTGACAAAGCTGGCAGCAATGGAGAAAGGATTCCCTTTTTAATAAATGGTGTTGGGAAAACTGGCTAGCCATATGTAGAATACCAAAACTGGATCCCTTCCTTACAACTTATACAAAAATTAACTCAAGGTGGATTAAAGACTTAAACGTAACACCTAAAACCATAAAAAACCCTAGAAGAAAACCTATGCAAATACCATCAGCACATAGGTATGGGCAAAGATTTCATGACCAAAAGCAATGGCAACAAAAGCCAAAATAGACAAATGGGATCTAATTAAACTAAACAGCTTCTTCACAGCAAAAGAAACTATCATCAGAGTGAACAGATAACCCACAGAATGTGAAATTATTTTTCCAATCTATCCATCTGACAAAGGGCTAATATTCAGAATCTACAAAGAATTTAAACAAATTTACAAGAAAAAAACAAACAACCCCATCAAAAAGTGGGCAAAAGATATGAACAGACACTTCTCAAAAGGAGACATATATGCAGCCAACAAACATATGAAAAAAAGCTCATTATCACTGGTCATTAGAGAAATGAAAACCAAAACTTCAATGAGATATTATGTCATGGCAGAATGATGATCATTAAAAAGTCAGGAAACAACAGATGCTGGAGAGGATGTGGAGAAATAGGAACACTTATACACTGTTGGTGGGAGTGTAAATTAGTTCTACCATTGTGGAAGACAGTGTGGCAATTCCTCAAGTATCAAGAACTAGAAATACCATTTGATCCAGCAGTCCCATTATTGGATATATACCCAAAGGATTATACATCATTTTACTATAAAGACACATGCACATGTATGTTTATTTCAGTACTGTTCACAATATCAAAGACTTGGAACCAACCCAAATGCCCATAAATGATAGACTGGATAAAGAAAATGTGGCACATATACACCATGGAATACTATGCAGCCATAGAAAAGGATGAGTTCATATCCTTTGCAGGATATGGAAAAAGCTGGAAACCATCATTCTCAGAAAACTAAGGCAAGAACAGTAAACACCGCATGTACTCATTCATAAGTGGGAATTGAACAATGAGAACACATGGATACAGGAAGGGGAACAGTACACATTGGGGCCTGTCGAGGGATGGGAGGCTAGGGGAGGGATAGCATCAGGAGAAATACCTAATGTTGATGACGGGTTGATGGGTGCAGCAAACTACCATGCCACATGTATACCTATGTATAAAACCCGCAAGTTCTGCACATATACCCAAGAACTTAAAGTGTAATAAAAAAAAATGCAGGTATTTACTTTCCCAATCTCCTTTAAGTTTGAGTCTGAACTAATCCTATACTCTAGCAGATAACACACTGGCCCCAGATCTTGAATTGAGTGCAGAATACATCAAAGAAGAGAGGAGCATAAAGAATTCATTCTATCAGCAGTGGTTTTTGCGCAAGATTGAGTGTCCTGGGCTCCAAGTGACTAAATATTCAGTGTTCAATGCCAGTGGCATTCACTGTGTGAACTGCAGCATGGGCTCATAGAGAATAGATTTGCAGGAAAGTATTTGATTATGCTATCTGCATAGCCTCCATGCTGGTACTCCAAACCTCTTGAAAATTCTGTGACTTACCCATTATCCACTTAATAAATTTCCTCTCTGCCCAAACAGACAGAATAAATTCCTCGAAACTAAACAGATCAGCTGATTTACCAGTAAATAATCAATTTAAATCCTAAAGTCAAACAGAGCATATACCAAAATAAATGCCAAGTAAATTAATATATTGTTTTTAAATGATATATTTAAAATTAAGAAAAAATAGATGAATATCTGATCTCTGAATAAAGTCTTTGTGAATTTAAAGTAAAACAATTTTTACATGAACTAATAGTTCTGTAATTTAAAGACTAATATGATAAACAATATATTTAAAGAAATATTTACAACATTTCTGGCACACTTTTACTATTTTATAAGTGTATAATGTTTTACAGGTTAACAAAACCACTAATCAGTAAAATGGCAAAGAATGTGAATACAAAATTTACAACAAAGAAAATATGAGCCAATATACATCTGGGAAACTATTTAGGCTCAACAATGGAAACAAGCCCACAAGTAATCCAGAATTCCCATTCATTTATTTAATAAATACCATGTGCTTTCTAAGTGCCATTTCAGGTAATAATAATACATCAATGAACAAAGGTAAGCCAATGATTTTGACCTGCTATTATCTCAAACCTCCTCTAGATTTGTCATTAGTTCTCATAATTGCCAGTTATATTTTTTACTTTATGTATTTATTTTTCTTTTGTTTCCCTGAAATCTAGTGAAAAGAGTTCACAATCAGGAAAGTACTTAAAATGCAGAGTATGAGCAAAGAATAATTATGCATAATAATTCACAAAGTGGACAAATATATGGAAATAACCAAGTGAAATTTATCAAACTAATGAGTAAGTGAACAATGGTCAGGAAATGAAAAAATCAGTTACTCCCAAATATAAGTCAAAAAAGAAGTCATTTCCTAGGAAAAATGAGACAGGCATGCTATTTTGATAAATGTCTATGACTTGCTTACTCAGGCTCCAAAATTATTCAGAGGAAATTGCAGTATATGACAAAAACTCAAATATTCCTCTCCGCAGTCTTACAGACTCGGCATTTGACCCCATCTATCACCTTCACAGTGGAAATTTGTACTATGAATAAAAGTGTTCCTTGATCATTTTCATTTTTAAAACTACAAATTTATCTTTAACTTTGTATAGTGGATCAGACAGTTAGGAAAGCTGAACTTTGTCCTCATGACTGTGAGATGTTATGGAGGGAGATTTTTCAGATAGCTACGGGTCATAGGTGATATGTAGCTCATTGAGCTACTTTACAATTTCTGGGGTGCCTGGGATTTTTACTCTATCCGAGAACTTGTTTTTAAGAGTTTGTGATATTCTGGACTTATCTTCAAAATGTAATAATTAAATGAAAAGAGTATTTAAAATGTGTTGAATTCTAGAGAATTAAATGTTAAGGTGTGTGGGGGAAATTGGGGCTATGGTTAGTAAAAGGATGCAAAATTTCAGTCAGACAGGACGAATAAGCTCAAGAGATCTACTGTACAGTATGGTGACTATAGTTAATAACAATGTGTTGTATGCTTGAAAATTACCAGTAGTAGATTTTAAGTGTTCTAACCACACACAAAAGAAGTATGTGAGGTAATGGACATGTTAAATAATTCAATTTAGCTATTCCAAAATATGTGTTTATCATACTGTATACCATAAATACATATAATTTTTATTTTTCAATTAAAAAAGTAATAAACAAAAATAGAATCAGTTTATTACTTATGTAAACCATTTAAAAGTGAATCATAATTTACTTAATGAGTTCTAAGCCTTAATTCTTTACATTGAACAATCTAATTTGTAATGAAACTAGAGTGCTATCTATTAAATATGAAATTGAGAAATAAAGATCAGGTTTCGAATGTACATATTTAAATATTTTGAGAAGATAATAAAAATATTTATCTAATCCCCCAAAAAATGAACAATTATCTAGTACAAATCTCTACCCACTGGAGACATTACCCTTTCTCCCCTAAATACCCACTTATTTTAAGTTGGATTTAGGTTTAGCATCATCACCTTCCATAAGAAGCCTGAGTACAAACTTGGTTTGTAGCAATAAAGATTGCATGATAGTATAGGTATTCCCTTTGTTCATATGATAGAGAAAAATGTCAAAATATTTTGAATTTGAAAAAGTGTATTAATTCTAAAACCAGATAAATTTCCACCTAAAGTAATAATTTTTATTGACATTTTCAAGATTTAAAAACCTTAAAATAGAATTCTAAAATTCTATTTTAAATGACATGTTCATAAATTAATAATTTAGACTATTATATAGCTTTTTTAAATTAAACTTTAAGTGCTGGGATACATGTGCAGAACGTACAGGTTTGTTACATGAGTATACATGTGCCATGTTGGTTTGCTGCACCCATCAACCCATCATCTAGATTTTAAGCCCCTCATGTATTAGGCACTTGTCCCAGTGTTCTCCTTCCCCTTGACCCCCCTGACAGGCCTCAGTGTGTGATGTTCCCCCCTGAGTCCCCCCACAACAGGCACCCCAAATAGGTCCCAGTGTGTGATGTTCCCCTCCCTGTGTCCATGTGTTCTCATTGTTCAACACCCACTTATGAGTGAGAACATACAGTGTTTGGTTTTCTGTTCCTGTGTTAGTTTGCTGAGAATGATGGTTTTCAGCTTCATCCATGTCCCTGCAAAGGACATAAACTCATTTTTTTAATGGCTGCATAGCATTCCATGGTGTATATGTGCCACATTTTCTTTATCCAGTCTATCATTGATGGGCATTTGGATTGGTTCCAAGTTTTTGCTATTGTGAATAGTGCTGCAATAAACATACGTGTGCATGTGTCTTTACAGTAGAATGATTCCTAATCCTTTGGGTATATACCCAGAACCAGAAATGGTATTTCTAATTCTAAATCCTTGAGGAATCACCACACTGTCTTCCACAATGGTTGAACTAATTTACACCCCTATCAACAGTGTAAAAGTGTTCCTATTTCTCCACATCCTCTCCAGCATCTGTTATCTCCTGACTTTTTAATGATCATCATTCTAACTGGTGTGAGATGGTATCTCACTGTGGTTTTGATTTGCATTTCTCTAATGACCAGTGAGGATGAGCTTTTTTTCATGTGTTTGTTGGTCACATAAATGTCTTCTTTTGAGAAGTGTCTGTTCATATCCTTTGCCCACTTCTTGGTGGGGGTTTTTCATTATATAGTTTATGTAGTTTTCTATTACTAAATAACAGATTATCACAAATTTATCAGCTTAAAACTCCCATTTATTATTTCATAGGTCTGTAGATCAGAATTCCATGTAGTCTCCCCAGATCAAAATAATGGTATCAGCCTGGTTGGTGAAAAATCAGTTTCCTAACTGTGCCAGGGATGCAGTAACAAAGTTCCACAGATCAGGTGTTTTAAACAACAGAAATGTATTTTCTCACAGTTCTGGAGGACAGAAATCCATTTTGATTGGATATTCCATGCGATTAGCAGAAGAAAAAACAGGCTCTGTGTTCTGTATTCTATATAAAATTTTACCGATGACCCAAACTATTCCATAATATCTGAAGACAGTTTTAAATTTGGAATGCCAGTAAAGCCACTGGCTAAACTTAAAGACAAGAGCTTAACAGAAAATAACTTATTTAAAGATGGCTTTTAAGACATTCATGAAATACCTAGTCAAATTTATTTCCCTAATTGACTAATTTATTTCCTGTTACTTGCTTAGGTGTTTACATAAGAGTAAACTTTCCTTCATACTGACTGAGCCCATGTATAACCATACAACATTTGATCTAAAGTTAACACCTAGTATCTAAACAATTATCATTGTAATAGGAAAGAGAGACAAGTGGAGAGCTTATGGAGGAGAAAAACTCATTAAACCTGTGACTAAATGTTATATGGCTCACAAAATTTGCTGGGTCCTTTATCATCCCTTGCCCAGATTATTGCAATAGCCTCCTTACTGGTCTCTCTTACCGCATTATTAGAATGTTCTGACTTCCTCAAATGCATCCTCTGCACTGCTGCCAGAGTGATCTTACCAAAATACTCTGCATTATCTACAAAATCCAAGCTCCTTAGTATGGCACACGTCATCAACAAGTCACTAATGACCTCCAGGACTGTTTTTGCAGGTCCATCTCTTATCATTCCACACTGCTACTCATGCTCCAGACAAATCATCTGCTAGTGAGAGTTTCTGCCAACACATTAGTCATCACTTTATTCTCAAGATGTAATTGATAGTTATCTAAAATGTGTTGAATGAATGAATAAATCACACTCTGGCATTCCTCTGTACATTTCTATACATTGCTACCGAATAAAAATTCCTCTCCATCCCATATTGTTCCTCTCAGAATTCCAACTACACTTCCAAATCCTGCTCAGGTGTCACTCTTGGCCAGAAGCTTTCCCTGATCACCATCTCCCTCCTACAATTGACTTAATAACACTCTCAATCCCAACTTGTGTATCCTTGTGAATTCTTAAGCATATATGTCACACTTTAATCATCTATTTTTTGGATTTTTTTGTGATCCACAGATTGCCTGCATCAACATCACTTGGCAAAGTCTTAGGTATTCAAATTTCTGGTCCTCACTTTAGACCTGTTGAATCAGAAACTCTGGTAGTGGGGCCCAGCCATCTACGGTGTAACAACTTCTCTAGGTGATTCTGATAAAAGCTAAAATTTGAAAACCCACTCTTTTGGGGACTTGCCTTACTCATCTCAAATATCCCAAATGCCTGGAACAAATTAGATCATAAGCAAATGTTTACTGAGCTGAGCTTTAGGCTCTAAGCCTTGAATTCAATAATACCACCACTGCTCTTCTGGAATACTTTCCCAGATAAGATTCGAGAGAAATGTTTAAAACAAAACCAAAAAAGACTGAGACTGAAAGACAGCTATTGACCCTTGGCTAGTTTATTTTGGCAATGAAAATGGTAAAAATACACATATACATGTAAAGCTGTGAAGAATTTTCTAAATAATCTTTATAAGAATGTTTACAGAATATGTCCAAAAAAAAATAAGACCTATGCCAGAATTTAGTAGCAATTTATTTTTCTCTTCAAAATATTATCTCAAATCATAAATTTAAGTTATGTGACAGTTAGGAAGTTATTGGCAGGAAATATTGTCTCATTCAAAATTGGAAGAATTTTGTTGTTGTAGTTGTTGAGTTTCCCTTTACTGCAAGAATTTATGTCGCTACAAATCTTGAGCATCTTGCGAATTAATAGATGTGGTCCCCTGGCCCTTTATCTCCAAAAAGCATCCCATTTTGTCAAGAATTACACTGGTAAATGGAAGGTATTAGTCCTCCTCAGCTGAAATTACCATTGCTGGCTTATCTGACTTTGTGTTCTTTCAAAAGAGACTACAGGAATTAGAGATAATCAAAAATATATCCTGGAGGCAGCAAATGCACTCAATCCAACCTCTGGGAATGCATCAATCAGATAACAGTAAACAAGAACCTGGTGTTTTTGGCCACTACTTCTGGCAATTTCTTTGCTTAAGATTAGTAGTACATATATCCAGAACACTCTGAGCAGTTCACTATTGATAACATTCCCATGGTATAAATCAATTCCTCTAATACTTCCCTGTGAAAGAGCAGATCAGGTCTGGAGAAGAAAGATCTTTCACAGCTATGATGTGTCCCCTCCTCAGTTTGTAAAATGCTCCCTTACCGGTCCACCAAAACTCCCACCCTTTTTTCAGAAAAGCTACTTCTTATGCCAGGAAAGTTAAAAATCAATTTAGAAGTACCTGAGGTTGAAGTAGAGTCTCTGAGCTGACAAGAGGGATGTTCAGAGTCTCTACATTCTCTCTCCTCTGTCCTTTTATCCGTCAACTATAAAAGTATGGTTATGCAAATTTTCAGCCACAGAGAAGGGGCAAGGGAATTTTGATAAAGGAAGAGCTACAGCCACATAAATCCTTGTCAAAAGCACCTAAATCCTTAGAAGTGATCTAAGAAATAAAGCATTACTCCTCACTTACAAAGGAAAAAAATTCCAGAAACTTCTGAATTGCCTGCTGTGTACCTTCTACACATAAATAAAAACACAAAGGTTTCTGCTTATTTAAATTGCTAAAATTCCTGTATCGCCTCTTGTGAATGTCAGAGTGCATGTCCGTTAAGCCATGAGAAAGACTTGCATACTTGAGAGGTATTTGGAAGAGCTGAAACACCCAGAAATTAGCAACAGAAGGCTATAACCACCTCTAGGCCCAATGGAGAAAAAAAATAAGGAGGAGGTGAGAAGATCAAGCCCAAAAGCAAAGTGGTGCAATAGCAAGAGGTGGTTTCGTGAGTTGGCTGCCCAGGGATGGCTGGAACAATGATAGAGAGCCAGTCCTGCAAAAGCCATCGCTATGACTAGACATACCCACTGCCAGAGGGGGCTCTCCCCAATCCAGTGAAAAAGAGAGGGGTAGATATACCCAGGCTCCTTGTCCTCCAATCTCAAATCTTCTATGCCCAAACCCAGAAAGCATTTTCAAAACATCTCAAACAATGAAATGGGCAAAGGAGAGTCAGAAACTGAGAGCAAATAGGCAAATGACCAGCTCACCCACCATCCTAGTTTTTGTTTATAATATTCTTTGAGATATGAAAATGCTAGAGCTGTGATTGTTTAACTTTTAAAGATTAATGAATAGTAGTAGTTCCTACAAACTATTCCTATATTAAAAACAAAAACTGTTTTAAAATTACTCCCAGAGTATAACTGTGAGAAAATATACATTAGTATTTTAAAAAATTATATAACATTATAAATGCATCTCACATATTATAGCAATTATGCTTCTCTGAAATGAAATCATCAAATTCTATGCCAGCCTGTGAGAATAGACTCCTTATGAAAGCGTGAGTTACTAACTTCAGACAATTTACATGGAAAAATATGGTTTTAATAAGGTTGTACATACCTTTTAGAATGTAGAGAGGACTGATGAGCGTTTAGGTAAAATCACCTTATTTTTAAAGCAGTAATAATTATGATGATAAAAATAATTAAAAGATGCTGAATTAAAACATGTTAAATACTAAGTCAAATGTTAACTTACTAGGGATCATCTAGTACAAACCTCTATCTACTGCAGTCATCACATATTTCTCCCTCAAATCCTAAATTGTTTTAATTCAACCAGTATTGCATGCTTCACACCCACAGGAATACGTATTAGGAGTTAGTGAAGTTAAAACAGTACATTAAGAATTGGTATCATTTGTTGAATACTTACCGTGTGCAAGGTACTATGCTAACTCATTAGATATCTGTCTTAGTCCATCTGTTTTGTGCCGCTATAACCAATACTGGAGATTGAGTAATTTATAAATAACAGAAATTAATTTTCTCACAGCTCTGGAGACTGGGAAATCTAAGATCAAGGTGCCAATTGATTTTGTTATCTGGTTAGAGCTGCTCTCTGCTTCCAAGCTGGCACCATGTTGCTGATTGGTGCAGAGGAGAGGAGCACTGTCTTCACATGACAGAATGTAGAAAGGCAAGAAAGCCAAACACTGCATGAAGCCTCTTTCATAAAGGCCTTAATCCCATTTATGAAGGAGGAGCCCTCACGACTTAATCTTATCTGTTAAAGTCCCTACCTCTTAATACAATCACATTGGCCAACAAGTTTCAACACTTGAATTTTAGACGGCACACATTCAAACCATACCATTACTTAATCACAAATTTTCTTCCACAAACTCCTATGAGGTGAGTACTCTCAATATCTTCATTTTACAGATGCAGACATTGAGACATGAGAATGAGGGACTATGTTAACTTCTATTCCTGGGTCCAATAGGGGCATGGTTTCAAAGGCAAGAACTTCCCAGAGCCATGCCTCCATCTACCGCTCCATCCGGGAACCTAGAGTACTTTGTCTAACTTTCCTCCACCCTAGCTAGGTAAAATTCCGGGTGACCTTCCTTTGTTCAGAAAGCCCACCAAAAGCCCTGAATGGAGGGGCTCTGTTGTGGGCCTAAGCAACCAATCTGGGATCAGAGTCAACAATCACTACAGAGGAAGTCTGAAAGAACTCCTCTCATTGGACAAAAACATGAATGAGGTAGGAATAACTTCAAAGTTAAAACTGCACTGCACCTTGCCTGCACAGATTTCCCTCTCTGGGATCCCCTCCCACAACAGCGTGGGAGTTCTCTACTTTTTTTTCTCTGTCTGACTAATAAATCACTCTCTGCAAAACTTTTGGGTCCGATATTTACTTGACCAGTAAGCTTACTGTGCCGCCAGGGCCTCTTCCCCATTCCTGGGGCCAGGGAGCCCAAGAACCTCGGACACAACGGGGAAGAATCGGACAGAGAGGGAGCTGAGTGTATCCCCGTCCCGGTCGGGAATTGGGAGCATCTTGGGGACGCCTCTCTGCTCTCCTCTACATCCTGCTACCCGGTTACAGGAACATTAAGTAACTTGCATAAGGTCACACACCTAACAATACGAAGGCAGATTTTTAGTCTAGCAGAGTCTGTGCCTTGCCATGAAAATACACTGGTTCTGAATATTATTACTAAATATTAAGTAGGAATGACAATGACCGAAAATAGAGTAAAATTAATCCTACCAGAAAAGGTACAGAGTGTTGTGGAAACAGACTCATGATAGGTCTGTCCAGGTCAGGTTGGTCCATCAAAAGTTCATTCAGCCCCTACTATGTCCCAGGGCTGTGTAGGTTCTAGGAATATAAAGAAGACATAGCACCTGCTAAGAAGGAGCACAAGGCTAGAGGAGAAGAGATCTGTGTACACAATAATTACAACAAGATGCACTATATAAGTCATGTACATGTACAAATATAAAAGCATTTATATTTGTGCAAGGCATAAAAGTCCAGATGCTTCTCCACTTATGATGGGATTATGTCCTAAAAGTCAAAAAATCGTAAGTTAAACTATTATTAAGTCAGCAGCCATCTGTAGTCATCATTTTAAAATAAAGATTATGAATAAAGGTAATAATACATTATAGATATTTTACTGATAACTTCCTGGGAAATTTTCTAAGAATTACAAATTCTTTAAAATGCTTTCGTGATAAATGTTTTTATTTCTGTAATACCCAACACGGTGCATTCCATTGCAAAACTTAGACAGTTTTAGAATTGAATGGAGCTTGAGATGTCCTGTACCCCTATCCCATCTCTGTCCTAACATACCAGACAGATGAGAAAATCCTCTGCTTTTGTAGGCAGCCAGAGAAGGGATTTCACAACCTCACTTAGTACCCCATTCCAAAGTTTAACAGCCTATTGGTTCAGCCAGCTTTCTCTTCCATGTTATCTTAAGGGCCAGTATTTTGTTCTTTCTAGAGAAACAAAGTCTAGGCTCTTGTAATTTGGACATCATGTAATTTTTGTTTGTTTGTTTTGATCTAAGGAGGCTGAAATATCCTTAGCAACCGCAAAGCTTTGCTTAAATCTTTTGATCCCGAGACATTCTAACCCTTTGCTGCAATCACTTTCACATGCACACCATGGCCTAATAGCTTTAAATCAATGCATTTAAAAAGAAATGGTACCAACAAAGTTTAAGAACTTACACAGGAATTTTCTCATGGAGCATTCCACTTAAATCCTACAATCCAATGAGTAAAAAATTATATTTTCATTAGAGGATGTGCTCCTATTCTATGCATATTATCTTTCTCCATAGAGTAGCAATAAAAATTTCTTTTTACGAAAAGGATTAATGCATTATTTTTAGACAACTCTATTTCCCTCAAAGGTAGAAATGCCAAAGAGATTTGAGCTTCAGTCTGAAAAATCACACATTGTGACCCTGGTGATAAGGAAAATAACATTATCTATTACCAAATTTAGAAATTCTTCCTGGAGTTCATTTTCCCAGGTGAGCACCTGACAAACACACTTTATTCTCCCTCCTCTATCAGAATAGTCAATCTGTCTTTTTCCTGTTGGAGGCAAAAGTGAACTCCACACTTTCTAGCTGGTTCTTGAATAGGATCTTACAAAGTATTAAGATGGCTTTGATAATTGGAGGAACACCAGGGTTTTTGTTTTTGTACTGATTTAAATAAAACAACACGGACACCTGGAGTGGTTTTAAGGAGTGGAGACTTTAATAGGCAAGAAATTAGAAGGTTTTTTTTTTTCTTTTTGAGACCGAGTCGTGTTCTGTCACACAGGCTAGAGTGCAGCAGCACAATCTCGGCTCACTGCAACCTCCACTTCCCAGGGAAGAAGCAATTCTCCTGCCTCAGCCTCCCAAGTAGCTGGGACTACAGATGTGCACCACCACGCCCAGCTAATTTTTTTGTGTTTTTAGTAGAGACGGAGTTTCACCATGTTAGCCAGGCTGGTGTTGAACTCCTGACCGCCCCCACCAGCCTCCAAAAGTGCTGGGATTACAGGCATGAGCCACCAGCTTGGCCAGGAGGAGGGCTTTAAGCTGAGAGAGGAAACTCCAAGTGTGGTGGCAAACAGCCAGTTGAACCACTGGAAAAGGCAATGTTCAATTTGCATAGGACCCAGGGGATTGGTTTGACCAGGTATGTTATTTATGTAGCCCGTGAAAAAACTGGTCCCTTTACTCTAGCCTTGCAATATGCAAATAAAGGGCACCATGATGTTTTACATACATGGGGATTTATGGTGGCAGCCATGTTGTCAGGCACTGTAGTGGCAGGAAGGAGAGGGCAGGAATTGCTATGTTTGGGTGTGTTAGACTTCTCTCCGAGTTTAATGAGGAAACAGAGACCGGAGTGAGGAAATTAAAAGCCAATTTATTCGGCTCCCGGGCGAGGTTCTATGGTCCGGGAGGGGCCAGAGAAGTCGCGCTTCTCTTCTTGCGGCGTGGGGTTTTATAGGGAATAGAGGTAGCTGATTGACTACGGGGGAAACAAAGACGAGGTAGTTCTATTGGTTATTAAAAACTGGAGACGGGCTAGGTGAACAAAGCGGGGTCATTTCCATTGGGTATAAAGGGAGTGAGCACCGACGAGGGGCTGGCCGAGAACGTGCTGGGGGGCTACTATAGGGCAGGTTCTTGGCGGGCTTTTTCAAAATTTCTGGCGAGTGCAGGCTGAGATTGGAATGCGGAAATGGGAAAGAGGGGGGTCCGCGTGGAGAGGGCAAATGCTGAGCAATGCGCTCAGAATGATGACGTAGTTTTTAGGCGCGGGGAGGGGGGAGGTGTCCACTCGGCTCCCAAGGAGGCACCGGCCTTACAGGGTGTACCCAGTTTTTAATGGCCTGTATTTGCATATTAAAGCTTGCCAGCCTGGCTGTAAGGGCTGGGGTTTTCCTGCTAGACAAGAAACTTTTCTGGAGCTGCTTTAAAAGAAACAAAACCTTCCCAAGGACTCTTTTTCCTCTTTATTTGCCTAAAATAATTTTTAATAACTTCTATAACAGCAAGCACCATAATTTATTTCTCAGTGATTTATATAATATTCTGTAAATACATTTTAATGTCTTTGAATTTTTTAAATAAAGTCAGGCTTTTTCTGACAGTCAATTCAACTTGCTTAATTAATTTGAACATCAGTATGACTTTGCAAATTAGGTTTTGGCAAATATATTCTATAAATTGGGCTAAATCTGCACACATCAAAGTTTTTGAGAAAAGTATATTTAAAGCAATGTGAAAAAATATTGAAAAACTGTTACACTGTAGACACCCCTCTTATCCAGAGTTTCACTTTCTGCAGTCGGTTACCTTTGGTCAACCGGGGCCCAAAAAATTAAATGGAAAATTCCAGAAATATATAATTCATAAGTTTTGCATTGCATACCATTCTGAGTAGTGTGATGAATTCTCTCATTGTCTCACTCCATCCAGCCTGGGATGCGAATTCTCTCTCTGTCCAGTGTAACTGTGCTGGCTTCTCTACCTGTGGGTTAGTTAATCACAGTAGCTGTTACAAATCAAAAAGTATCTGAGACATCTGAGACAGGTCTCAAGCAATTTAGAAAGTTTATTTTGCCAAGGTTAAGGTACCCACCTCAGAAGCAGGTCTGTGCCTTTCTCTGAAGATGATTTTGAGGGTTTCAATATTTAAAGGGGAAAGGGCAGATATTGGGGAAAGAGGAAGAAATTGTCAAAAGTGTGGGTAGATAGGAGACAAATAGTCACATTTTTTTTAAGTCTTTGGCCTTTCACCAAATACACAATTTATATGTGAGGAGGGTAGAGGAATAGTCACTTATGCCTTCCTCTAGCTCAGTGAATTTGCATTTTCACATTAGAGGATATGCAATCAGATATGCATCTGTCTCAGGTGAGCAGAAGGATGACTTAACGTTCTGCCCTTCTGATCTGTGAAGATAAACTATCAATTTACATTGTCAGGGTAAGATGCAACAGAATGGTTTTAAGGTAAATATCTCGGGGGCCCAGAAGGAATTTCCTAGTGGGCAAATTGTGAGAGGGGTATGCAGCTTTAAAAAATCTTTGCAGCTATCTTATTCAGGAATAAAATGGGAGGCAGGTGTGCCCGATGCAACTTTTTGCTTGACTTTTCCCTTTGGCTTAGTGATTTTGGGGTCCCGATATTTATTTGCCTTTCACACCATATTGGTTATCAGATGAACTTTCAAGGTAACTGCAGTGCTTGTGTTCAACTAACTTTATTTTACTTAATAATGGCCCCAGAGCACAAGACTAGGTAATAATGCTGGCAATTGAATATACCAAGAGAAGCTATGAAGTGCTTCCTTTAAGTAAAAAGGTGAAAGTTCTTGACTTAAGGAAAGAAAATGAATTGTATGGTGAGGTTGCTAAGATCTGTAGAAAGAAATCTTCTATGAAATTGTGACAAAGGAAAAAGATATTTGTGCTAGTTTTGCTGTCATACCTCAAACTACAAAAGTTTTGGCCACAGTGCATGATGAGTACTTAGCTAAGATTGAAAAAGCATTACATTTCTGGGCAAAAGACATGAACAGAAATGTGTACCAATTGCTGGCAATCCTATTCCATACTATCTGAGGTTTCAGGCATCCACTGGAGGTCTTGGAACATACCACTTGTGTATAAGGTGGGTAATACTATATTAAAAAATATGTATTCTAATTTTTTCATTTTATGTATATTGGATATATTGAGTTAAACAAGGTGCTTCTAAATTTAAAATAGCTCACTAAATATTGCTAATAATTATTTGTTAAATCTGGATAAAGCCTTTTGCATATCATTCCTGGAAACAGAAACTAAATGATTCTAATGACTGAATAACAAATCCTTTCAGAAGTGACTTTTGTTGTTCTTTGCTTTTAATTAAAATTGAATGAAATCCTAAGTAAGATATAAGTTGATAAATTATTAAAAATGATTTGTCTTGATAGATTTTGGATGTGTATTAGTTATCTATTGCTGAGTGACAAATTTCCCCAAAGCTTGGTGGCTTAAAACAGCACACTTATATCAGCTCACCATTCCTTTGGGATCCAAACATGGCTCAGCTAGCTCCTCCAGTTGAAGGTAATCTCAGAAGATTGCAATCAAGGAGTCAGCAGTGCTGTAGTCATCTTCAGGCTTCATGGGAGCAGACTCCCAAGCAGAATCCTGTTGAAAGGATCTGGTTCTCTGCAGGCTGCTGGCCTGAGGGCCTCTGTTCCCTGTTGGCTGCATTTAGTTCCTTGCCAGGTGAGCAGCTAATAACATGGCAGCTGGCTCCATGAGAGGAGCAAGCTAGAAGTGCAAGAGTGCCAGACAGGGGTCACAGTCTGCAATAACATGACCCCCATCTCTTTTGTTACGTTCTACTCCTTAGAAGCAAGTCACTAATCCAGCCCACACTCAAGAGGAAGGGAACTCACAGGGTGTGAATGCTAGGAGGCTGGGAGTCATTAGGATGGTCTCTCAAGCTGCCTACCACAGGTTATTCCTGTTGGTTTTAACAAAAAGACTCCTAATATCAGTGCTGCATGTGAAAACCTGAAGAAAAAAAAAAAAGAGAGAGAAAAAAGTAATTTTAATACTCCTAATAAGTTTATTGTGGAATTTTGATATTAAGATGGCATGACCACTAAATGGAGGAATTCTATAATTCTATCCTAGATATCCTTTCCTGAGGTTTCACATGAAACTTTAGGCATATGGGACAATAGCGACAACAAAGAGCAATGTAAAATTTTATTCTGAACTGAACTTGAACAGAAAACCCCTACGTACAACACACACACACATACATACATACACACAAAATGAAGCATAAGTTTGTGGTTTTGTCTCATAATTATTCCTAATTAAAAACTCTAATATCACCATGAACTGACCACATAGAAAAGAAACTGAAAAAATATATGTCTAAGAATAAAAAAAAGTGTCAGTGAGTCCAAATCCAGAATGCAAGAAAGGATCTGAGTCTGACCAATAGCATGTTAAGAGGACAGTTGAAAGACAAGGCCCAATCAATGTAAACTAAGGCCTAACTTGTAAATGGGATAATTTAACTATTTATTGGCTTTGATGAAAGCAACTTCTTGTCAACTTCAAATCATGTATGCACCATTCTCAAATTCAGAATAATGAACATAAAACTTCATTTATCCAGGCGTCATTTATTCTGCAAATTTAAGTCATCAAAATAAGCTAAAAGAAAGTAAAAAAAAAAAAAAAAAAAGGAAAAAAAACTGAGTTAATATCCAAAGTCCCAGACAAATATACCTAGCAAATGCCTTTCTTCTCCTTTTTCCGCCAGAGGCTAATCTACTTTTTGTGGTCTTGTGGGAGTTTTGGTTTGGTTTTGTTCAGTTTTTTTGTTTTCTTTTTTTTTGGTTATTTCAGGCAAAAATTGCTAAGGAAAAATTCTTAGGTTATTTTTAAACTATTTATTCTAAGCATCCAGAAGCCTATAAAATAAGATGGTGGGGAACAAGTAAAAGCTTTATAGGACCCTTAAGAATGAGCAGAGAAAGGAAATTAACAATCCACAGTATACATGGAAATAATGCAGGAAAACCTCAATCATCTCTGAGGTCATTACCCTTGTTTATCATGGCATAATAATTGATGTACTCATTGAACAAATATTTATTGAGAGCCTACCTTCTGTTAGTCTTGGGCACTGATGATACAGCAGAGAACAAAAGAAGTTCTAACCCTGGAGTTGTATTCTACTGGGAAAAAACATAAAATAGACGGAAAATCCAGACTATATCAGAAAGTGGTAAGTATGGGTATGGGTGAGGGAGTTCAATAAATAATACCTCTCTTCACTGCTCTGGTTCCAAGCAACCAGAAAAATAAGACAAAAGATTAAGACTGATAGTAGGTCAAGATATCATCTTTATTACTGAAGAGGCCAATTTCAAAGATGTGCCTGACAAGTAACTAAGCTCATAATTTCAAATTCCAAAATTGGATAAACTTTGTCATCCAATCATACGCAAGCCTAGACAAGGAAGGACATCTCCTCATGCGGAACTACGGAAGTTAAGACTTAGACTGCAGAGCCAGGAGGCTGACTGCTCAATAGGAAGCTCTCTCCAAAAACAAAATAGAAGGATCAGATTAGAGAGATGCCCCACAATTAGATATAAGCTCCTTTCTCTTATGTAATTGCAGAGAAAAATTTTAAATTCAAATATTGAATCTCCTTTCAGTTTAACATCCAGAAGTATTTAAATTCAATGGGATCAAATACTTTTGCCATGTAAGATAAAGGTCAACAAAATTCAGATCCAAAACTCTTACTCCAAAGTTTCTTATTCTACTCCAAAGGAATTCTTAATGCCTGAGTGAATTTGGGGGACCTTTAATCAGCTTCATTGTTTGCTGTCTCTTAAGAGAAGAGAGTAGTTGCCTCAGGGCTGCATAAACATAATGCCAAGCCTTTGATGTACCTTGTTACAGAGTCCAAAAAGTTAATTGGACACATAGTATATGACAGAACCAGCCAGCACTTACTAACTTAGAAGATAAACAAATCCTTACCCCTCCAAAACTATTATCCCAAATTACGTCTTTTTAACCAAATACTTAGTGTTGCACAGACTCAATGTCAGTCTTAAAATTGGGGCTAGATAGCTTTACCAGAAAGCCAGTCAGTCTAAATTTGGTGGCCAAAGTACAAGCCCTAGAATCTTATCCTCAGTTGAGAGAAATCTTCCAGAGAGAGGTTGATTTTGGCATTAAACATTTAAGATACAGGGGAAGGGGAATCCACCTATGTATTCTGTCTCTTCTTTCCATAATGGCATTGAGAAATTGCTGTCTTCTTATGTGAGTGAAATTTTGCATTGGTGTGAACTCTAGTCATCAGTTCTTTGTCAAGGAGCCTTATTTTTCCTCTGTGCATATCTAATTTCCACTTCCCTTTTGAGCCTTTAGTTATGGCACCCCATTAGCAAAGGGGGCATGGGCTCTATCTAGGGTCATCAGGTTCACTCTCTGTTGTAAGCAGACATTTTTGGTCCTAGGCCACAACACCTATTTCCTCTACTTTTGGTCAAGAAATTGCCTAGACCTAAAAAACATTGCTTCCTATAGAGGATCTCTCCCTCATACTAAATAACTGATCAATAACCAAATTGAGAACACAAGGTGAGAGAACTCTTGATCCTGTTTAGAGAACACACAAATCCAAACTTAACCTTTTACAGTATAATGTCTTCCTTGAGAATCCTAAGCAGAATTTGGGAACACAAGTGTAGTACGGCCTACCAAGCCTGGCACTAACAAAAAGAAACAAAATACTAAGCCCCCTGTAGTGTTCTGTAGCACACATGGGACTTAGTTGCCTTGCTGCTTAAAGGCAGTGAGTATGTCTCCTTCCCAAATGTCCAGAATGGCTGTATTTGGAAGGGCACCTCACCCTTTCCTCGGATATTCACCTTAACAGCATCTGAGGCAAAGCTGTACCTGTGCTATGAGCTGCAGCAGCTTCACCTGAAGCCCCATGGATCTGCTGAGGTCCTCAGGCTTGCCAAGGCCTGTGCTTTCAGAAGGCCCATGCTTCCTGCACCTTTGCTTGCTGATTTTTCCAGGGCCACCCATGCAGCCAGCATGTGCCAAGAGGCCCCTGTGCCCTTGCTAGGTCCAGAACCTGCCATCTGGACTCTGTAGAAAGACAGAGGACTATGGAAATATCTGTCAGTGATACAGTCATCACCAAAGACAAAATGTGGCATGGCCTAAGGCTTAAAGCCTCTTTCCCAGGCTGCAGAAGTTAAAAACTGTCCAAGTATAATCCTCTACGAACAGCTAAGTCAGTATACCCTCCCCACATAATAAAATCCCAAACCAAAAGCTGCACGCTAACCACAGCAGAATCTGCCATTATTATTGTACTTCCCCCAACTTCCAGTCCTTTATTTCCCAAAGAATCAAGAAGCCGGGCGAAGTGCCTCACACCTGTAATCCCAGCACTTTGGGAGGCCGAGGCAGGTGGATCAAGAGGTCAGGAGATCAAGAACAGCCTGGCCAAGATGGTGCAACCCCATCTCTACTAAAAATACAAAAATTAACCTGGCATGGTGGCAGGTGCCTGTAATCCCAGCTACTCAGGAGGCTGAGGCAGAGAATTCCTTGAACCCAGGAGATGGAGGTTGCAGTGAGCTGAGATCATGCCACTGCACTCCAGTCTGGGAACAGAGCGAGACCTTGTCTCAAAAAAAAAAAAAAAAAAGAATCAAGCATTAAATCACTGACTTTTCATTTCTTTCAGATGAACTCCTGAACAAATTGAAATATAAGAGTGGCAACACATACAGAGCCCAAAATATCACCTGTGTTATTGGTAAAGACTAAATAAGAGAGTGGCTACCAAGGCCAAAAAATACCATTGAACCTCAGATTGAGGGAAACTTATGCATGCAGTAGAGACAGTACTAAAACCAGAGTGGCCTCCACTAAAACACACCTCTAAAAGAAAAAATGAGGACTGAGCTAGAAATATCCAGCATGCTCTTATCAAATTTACCAACCAGATAAGTCATCCCCATCCCCTGGGGTGGAGTAGACAAAGTCAAGAATTTTTCCCAATTGCATTATGTCCATGTTAAAGGAAACACCTAGATACAGGAAATAGCTATAATAAGGTAATGGTAAATGGAACAGAGAAAAACAAAATCATGTAAAATCGATAAGGAATGGACATGTTTCAAGGTGATACTTGAAACAGAGACCTAAGTGAGGGAGCAAGTCTTGCAGTATCTGGGAGAAGGGTGTTCTAGGCAGAGAAAACAGATAGTGCAAAAGTCTTAAAGAATATCCATACTTGTTATGTTAGAGGCACGGTTCTCAACTGGGACAATTTTATTCCATGGAGGACACTGGGCAGTGTCTGGAGATATTTTTGATTGTCACAACTCAGAGATGCACTGACAGCCCAAGGATGCTACCAAACATCCTAAAATGCACAGAAAAACTCCTCCACAACAAAGCATATGTCAATAGTGCCACGGATAAGAAAGCTTGTGTTAGAAGCACACAGAAGAAGCCAGTGATGAAACAGAGTTAGACAGTGGAAGAAATATTGAAGATGAACTCAGAGGGAAAGTGGAGGCCAACCCTCATGTGAGATCTTGCAGACCATGGTAAAAACTTTGGATTTTACTCTGAAGGAGTTGTGAAGCTACTGGAGAATTTTGACAAGAGAGGTGACATAATCTGATCACATTTTAAAGAGATTCTTGTAACCACCATGTAGAGAATGGGTTTTAGGAAGGCAAGGAAAAGCTATTGAACTTAAAGTGAGAAATAATGGTGATAGTGGTGGAGGTGGTAAGAAGTGATTGATTCTGAATATTGTTTGAAGGTAGAATGAAAAGAGTTTATGAATAACTTGTATATGTGTGGTAAAAGAGAGGGGTCAAAGATGACTCCAAATTTTTTAGCCTGAGCAACCTGAAGAATGGAAATGTCATTTACTGAAATAAAAATAACTGTAGGAGGAAGAGGGTTTAGGGGAGAAATTAGATGTCCATTTGTAGATATCAAGCTCCAGATACTCATTAGGCATCCAGGGGAAAAGACAAGAGTGTAATTAGATATGAGAGAGAAATAAGAAGAAGGTTCTGGCTGGTGATAAACTGTAAAACTAGATGAGATCACCTGAGAACCACATGTGGAAAGAAAAGACTGCATATGAGTTTAGAACTTGTGAAAATAAGAAAGTCAGCCTTCTCTGTAGGAGTAAAACAAGGACAGTAGTGTTTTGGAAGCCACATGATATTTATCAAGACTTTGAGTTAATTGTAAAAAGGTGGAATATTATTCAACGTGCTCTTTTGAAGTTCTGATAATAGATTTAGTAAAATACACACTATATTTTAACAGGACATTTATTAAAATATATTTATAAGTTATATTGGTTATTATAAAAATTCATAAATGGTGAATACTAGAGTGAATCTCCAAAGAACACTAAGGTGTAATGAAGACACTCAGCATAAAAGCCCTTGTTTTCATTTGATTTTCAGCTTACGTTGTTGTGTTTTCTTTTTTAGCAATCTATATTTCATTTATTTTAAGATAAATTTTTTACCATTTTTGGCAACTCTAAAATTGGAAATTGTCTCACACTTGAGGTGATAAGAAGCATCGCGTATCAGTTTAATTGGCTGTGATTTTCTTTTAGCGGGTAAAAAAATAATGATGTATCCAAAATCAGAGGCATCTTAAATTTCATTACATATATTGATAACTCATTAGGAATATAGCTAAGGTTCTGTTCTCCACATACTAAACTGTGCAATGAAGACAAGGAATCAACTTAACTTGCCTACCCTCTATTTTATTAGGCATGCAAACATCACCCCCTACAGGCAGGAGGATTTTCACAACTCTGGCTACAATTTGCACCCGCAGAGCTGGAAGGGATTTTATTAACAACTCCTTATATTCTCTCTTTAGTTTCCTCAGTTTGCTTTAGCAACCTAGAAAAAAACTCACAGACAGGAAATGAGGCAGATCAATAGTTTTCCTATTTAAAAATAGTATCAGGGAACAACTCTCCATCTTCACCTTTTCCCTCCTTCATAACTGTACAAAGTCAGTTTTTTGGATAAAACTAAGAGACCATCACTTTAGTTCAGGCCAGCACCACCCCTCATCAGGAATATTTAACTGCTTTCCAACTGGCCATTCCCTCCCATACCCCTACTAACCCCAGATGCAATACATCGACAGATCCTATAAATGTCTCCAGAATCCCATGACTTCTTGCTTTCATGCCACCATCCTCTTCTGCAATAATCCCCCCTACCTGTTCTCTTCCTTGGATCCTCGCTTCCCTTTAGTCAGTTCTCAACCCAGAACCAGAATGGTTCTTTTTATTTATTTATTTATTTATTTATTATTTTTTTTTATTTTTATTGCATTTTAGGTTTTGGGGTACATGTGAAAAACATGCAAGGTTGTTGCATAGGTGCATACGTGGCAGTATGATTTGCTGCCTCCCTCCCCTTCACCTAGATCTGGCATTTCTCCCCTTGCTATCCCTCCCCAACTCCCCACCCCACTGCTGTCCCCCCCACCCCCCCAACAGACCCCCGTGTATAGTGCTCCCCTCCCTGTGTCCATGTGTTCTCCTTGTTCAACACCCACCTATGAGTGAGAACATGTGATGTTTGATTTTGTGTTCTTGTGTCAGTTTGCTGAGAATGATGTTTTCCAGGTTCATCCATGTCCCTACGAAGGATGTGAACTCCTCATTTTTAATGGCTGCATAATATTCCATGGTGTATATGTGCCACATTTTTCCTGTCCAGTCTATCATCGATGGGCATTTGGGCTGGTTCCAGGTCTTTGCTATTGTAAACTGTGCTGCAATGAACATTCGTGTGCATGTGTCCTTATAGTAGAACGATTTATAATCCTTTGGATATATGCCCAGTAATGGGATTGCTGGGTCAAATGGAATTTCTATTTCTAGGTCCTTGAGGAATCGCCACACTGTTTTCCACAGTGGTTGAACTAATTTACACTCCCACCAACAGTGTAAAAGTGTTCCTATTTCTCCACATCCTCTCCAGCATCTGTTGTCTCCAGATTTTTTAATGATCACCATTCTAACTGGCGTGAGATGGTATCTCAATGTAGTTTTGGTTTGTATTTCTCTAATGACCAGTGATGATGAGCATTTTTTCATATGTTTGTTGGCCTCATGTATGTCTTCTTTTGTAAAGTATCTGTTCATATCCTTCGCCCATTTTTGAATGGGCTTGTTTTTTTCTTGTAAATCTTTTTTAGCTCGTTGTAAATTCTGGATATCAGCCCTTTGTCAGATGGGTAGGCTGCAAAAATTTTTTCCCATTCTGTTGGTTGCCAATTCACTCTATTGACTGTTTCTTTTGCCGTGCAGAAGCTGTGGAGTTTCATTAGGTCCCATTTGTCTATTTTGGCTTTTATTGCCAATGCTTTTGGTGTTTTGGTCATAAAGTCCTTGCCTACGCCTATGTCCTGAATGGTTTTGCCTAGGTTTCCTTCTAGTGTTTTTATGGTGTTACGTCTTATGTTTAAGTATTTAATCCATCTAGAGTCAATTTTAGTGTAAGGTGTCAGGAAGGGGTCGAGTTTCTGCTTTCTGCATATGGCTAGCCAGTTTTCCCAATACCACTTATTGAACAGGGAATCCTTTCCCCATTGCTTGTTTTTTTCAGGTTTGTCAAAGATCGGGTGGTTGTAGATATGTTGTGTCGCCTCTGACGCCTCTGTTCTGTTCCATTGGTCTATATCTCTGTTTTGATACCAGTACCATGCTGTTTTGATTACTGTAGCCTTGTAGTAGAGTTTGATGTCTGGTAGTGTGATGCCTCCCGCTTTGTTCTTTTTGCTTAGAATTGACTTGGCTATGCGGGCTCTCTTTTGGTTCCATATGAAGTTTAAGGCGGTTTTTTCCAGTTCTGTGAGGAAGGTCATTGGTAGCTTGATGGGGATAGCATTGAATCTGTAAATTACTTTGGGCAGTATGGCCATTTTCACAATATTAATTCTTCCTAACCATGAACATGGAATGTTTCTCCATCTGTTTGTGTCCTCTCTTATTTCGTTGAGCAGTGATTTGTAGTTCTTCTTGAAGAGGTCCTTTACGTTCCTTGTTAGTTGTATTCCTAGGTATTTTATTCTCTTTATAGCAATTGTGAATGGCAGTTCGTTCTTGATTTGGCTCTCTTTAAGTCTGTTATTGGTGTATAGGAATGCTTGTGATTTTTGCACATTGATTTTGTATCCTGAGACTTTGCTGAAGTTGCTTATCAGTTTCAGGAGATTTTGGGCTGAGGTGATAGGGTCTTCTAGATATACAATCATGTCGTCTGCAAATAGAGACAATTTGACTTCCTCCTTTCCTAATCGAATACCCTTTATTTCTTTTTCTTGCCTGATTGCTCTGGCTAGAACTTCCAGTACTATATTGAATAGGAGTGGTGAGAGAGGGCATCCTTGTCTAGTGCCCAATTTCAAAGGGAATGCTTCCAGTTTTTGCCCGTTCAGTATGATATTGGCTGTCGGTTTGTCATAAATAGCTTTTATTATTTTGAGATACGTTCCATCGATACCTAGTTTATTGAGAGTTTTTAGCATAAAGGGCTGTTGAATTTTGTCGATGACCTTCTCCGCATCAATTGAGATAATCATGTGGTTTTTGGTTTTGGTTCTGTTTATGTGGTGAATTACATTTATAGACTTGCGTATATTGAACCAGCCTTGCATCCCCGGGATGAATCCTACTTGATCATGGTGGATAAGCTTTTTGATGTGCTGTTGCAATCGGCTTGCCAGTATTTTATTGAAGATTTTTGCATCTATGTTCATCATGGATATTGGCCTGTAGTTTTCTTTTCTTGTTGAGTCTCTGCCGGGTTTTGGTATTAGGATGATGTTGGTCTCATAAAATGATTTGGGAAGGATTCCTTCTTTTTGGATTATTTGGAATAGTTTCAGTAGGAATGGTACCAGTTCCTCTTTGTATGTCTGGTAGAATTCGGCTGTGAAACCATCTGGGCCTGGGCTTTTTTTGGGTGGTAGGCTCTTAATTGCTGCCTCGACTTCAGACCTTGTTATTGGTCTATTCAGGGTTTCGACTTCTTCCTGGTTTAGGCATGGGAGGAGGCTACTGTCCAGGAATTTATCCATTTCTTCCAGGTTTTCTAATTTATGGGCATAGAGTTGTTTGTAATAATCTCTGATGATGGTTTGAATTTCTGTGGCATCTGTGGTGATATCCCCTTTATCATTTTTTATTGCATCTATTTGGTTATTCTCTCTTTTCTTTTTTATTAGTCTGGGTAGTGGTCTGTCTATTTTGTTGATCTTTTCAAAAAACCAGCTCCTGGATTTATTGATTTTTTGTAGGGTTTTTCGTGTCTCTTTCTCCTTCAGTTCTGCTTTGATCTTAGTTATTTCTTGTCTTCTGCTAGGTTTTGAGTTTTTTTGATCTTGCTCCTCTAGCTCTTTCAATTTTGATGATAGGGTGTCTATTTTAGTTCTCTCCTTTCTTCTCATGTGGGCACTTATTGCTATATATTTTCCTCTAGAGACTGCTTTAAATGTGTCCCAGAGATTCTGGTATGTGGTGTCTTCGTTCTCGTTGGTTTCGAAGAACATCTTTATTTCTGCCTTCATTTCAGTGTTTATCCAGTCAACATTCAGGAGAAAGTTGTTCATTTTCCATGAGGCTGTGCGGTTCTGGGTTGGCTTCTGAATTCTGAGTTCTAACTTGATTGCACTGTGGTCTGAGAGACTATTTGTTATGGTTTCCGTTCTTTTGCATTTGCTGAGGAGTGATTTACTTCCAATTATGTGGTCAATTTTAGAGTAGGTGTGATGTGGTGCTGAGAAGAATGTATATTCTGTGGATTTGGGCTGGAGAGTTCTGTAAATGTCTATTAGGTTTGCTTGTTCCAGGTCTGAGTTCAAGTCCTGGATATCCTTATTAATTTTCTGTCTCGTTGATCTGTCTAATATTGACAATGGTGTGTTGAAGTCTCCCACTATTAATGTGTGGGAGTCTAAGTCTCTTTTCAAGTCTTTAAGAACTTGCCTTATGTATCTGGGTGCTCCTGTATTAGGTGCATATATATTTAGGATCGTTAGCTCTTCTTGTTGCATTGATCCTTTTACCATTATGTAATGTCCTTCTTTGTCTCTTTTGATCTTTGTTGCTTTAAAGTCTATTTTATCAGAGATGAGAATTGCAACTCCTGCTTTTTTTTGCTCTCCATTTGCTTGGTAAATCTTCCTCCATCCCTTTATTTTGAGCCTTTGTGTATCCTTGCATGTGAGGTGGGTTTCCTGGATACAGCACACTGATGGGTTTTGGCTTTTTATCCAATTTGCCAGTCTGTGTCTTTTGATTGTGGCATTTAGTCCATTTACATTTAGGGTTAATATTGTTATGTGTGAGTTTGATCCTGTCATTTTGATGCTAGCTGGCTGTTTTGCCCATTGGTTGATGCAGATTCTTCAATGTGTTGCTGCTCTTTACCATTTCATGCGTTTTTGGAGTGGCTGGTGCTGGTTGTTTTTTTCTATGTGTAGTGTCTCCTTCAGGAGCTCTTGTAAAGCTGGTCTGGTGGTGATGAAATCTCTGAGTACTTGCTTGTTCACAAAGGATTTTATTTTTCCTTCACTTATGAAGCTTAGTTTGGCTGGATATGAAATTCTGGGTTGAAAGTTCTTTTCTTTAAGGATGTTGAATATCGGCCCCCACTCTCTTCTGGCCTGTAGGGTTTCTGCTGAGAGATCTGCTGTGAGTCTGATGGGTTTCCCTTTGTGGGTAACTCGACCTTTCTCTCTGGCTGCCCTTAGTATTTTCTCCTTCATTTCAACCCTGGTGAATCTGATGATTATGTGCCTTGGGGTTGCTCTTCTAGAGGAATATCTTTGTGGTGTTCTCTGTATTTCCTGGACTTGAATATTGGCCTGCCTTGCTAGGTTGGGGAAGTTTTCCTGGATAATATCCTGAAGAGTATTTTCCAGCTTGGATGCATTCTCTTCGTCACATTCAGGTACACCTATCAAACGTAGATTAGGTCTTTTCACGTAGTCCCATATTTCTTATTGACTCTGTTCATTCCTTTTTACCTTGTTTTCTCTAATCTTCCCTTCTCGTTTTATTTCATTGAGTTGATCTTCGACTTCTGATATCCTTTCTTCTGCTTGGTCAATTCTGCTGTTGAAACTTGTGCATGCTTCGCGAAGTTCTCGTGTTGTGTTTTTCAGCTCCATCAATTCACTCATATTCCTCTCTAAGTTGTCCATTCTCGTTAGCATTTCATCAAGTCTTTTTTCAAGGTTCTTAGTTTCTTTGCATTGGGTTAGAACATGTTCTTTTAGCTCACAGAAGTTTCTTATTATCCATTTTCTGAAAGCTGATTCTGTCATTTCATCACACTCATTCTCCGTCCAGTCTTGTTCCCGTGCTGGTGAGGAGTTATGCTGCCTTGTAGGAGGAGAGGTGTTCTAGTTTTGGGTGTTTTCATCCTTTTTGCGCTGGTTTCTTCCCATCTTTGTGGATTTATCCACCTATTGACTTTGTAGTTGCTGTCTTTCTGATTTTGGTAATTTTAAGTCTGCAGCAGCTGAACTCATAAACCCCCTTTTCTTCCCCCCAGGTGTTCTGGCCCAGGGGGTTAGGGCTTTATGCTTTTCAGCTGTGTTGCTACCGTTTTCCCTGCCCACAAGGTGGCAGTCTAGTCACACTCAGCCTGCAGAGGCTTCGCTGAGCTGCTGTGGGCTCTGCCCAGCTTCCGTGTGAGCTTCCCTGCAGTCCTGTTTATATGGGTGTAGTTAGAACTGCTTCTGCTATGCTGGCCCGCCTCTGTAGTGATGGAGTCTCTGTAGTGGCGGGTTGTCTTGGTTACAGCAAATTGCCCCGGGAACTGCAGGGTGTTTCCCGATGGAGGACGCCCCTCCCCCACAGAGCTGGACTGTCCCGGGTTCAACCGTGTTTCCAGTGGGGCCCTCTTTGCTCAGGAATCTCTTGGCTTGCCTCCTTGCCTCAGCTCCCCTTGCTGGCCCAGAGGGGACACAGTCTCATTCACTTTGCTCAAGGAGCTGCTGCTCCCTGCCCCCGGTGCAGGCCGAGCGGCTGCTCCGGTCCAACCAGCGGTGCTGGGAACCCGTGGAGCTTCTCCACCTGTGAATCTCCTGGTCTGTGGGCAGTTAAAATCCCCTGCCCTGTGTGCCGCTGCGTCAGCCGAAGCAGCGGCTCTGAGAATCGTGGCGCATCCTTGCCCGGGGGTCTCCTGGCTTGACTCCCTGTTTCAGCTCCCCTTGCTGGCTCAGAGGGAACTCTGTCTCTCTCGCTCTGCATAAGAAGCCACTGCCCCCCACCCCAGGGCGTAGGCTGAGCGGCCACGCCGCTCAAACCAGCGGCACTGGCGACCCGTGGGGTTTCTGCTCCTGTGAATCTCCTAGTCTGTGGGCAGTAAAAATCTGTCTGGAAATGCGGCGTCCACTCACCCTCTGCGCCTTCTCTCGGAGCTGCAATCCCAACTTCCTCCTAAGCGGCCATCTTGGATCTCAAAGTACCCAGAATGGTTCTTTTTAAATGGCAAGTGATGTGACTCTTCTGGCCTGAACCCTCTAAAAGTATCCTGTGTCCTCAGATAAAAAAACAAAATGTAGTCCTTACAATGGCCTACAGGCCTTTACATCAGGGGTCAGTAAATTATAATCTGTTTTTCTGAGGGAAGAAAAGTTTTGTTTGGGACACAGCCACATTCATTCATTTACACATTGTCTATAGTTCCTGTCATGATGATAGTCATGCATTAATTATTCATTTAATAATATTAGTAGTAGTATGCAATAAATATATGGCATTTAACCAATCATGATTTCAAGAGAAGAACTGCTTATGAGGATATAAATCTGAATGGGAGAAGACCTAGATTTCTCCAGGGCTGTTCATAATAGGACGGTCACACTTTAGGAGAGTAGAACGGAAGAGGGCACTCCTGAGCTCTAGAAGTGTGAGCAAGAATAGTGGCTGAGCCATTTGGGGCAGGCAGAATAGGTGAGTTAATGAGAAGATAAATGTAGTTGATAAAATGAGAGAGGTTTTCAGCAGCTACCTTGAATGCAGTGAAACTTGGGAAGATGATGGAACAAACAATTACAAGTACTCTGAGAATATTTCTAGAAAGCTTCTTATATGTTAGGCATTATAAAATCTTTGAGCCAGCTTCATTAAGAAAACTACACCGGGAAAAAAATTTTGCAATCTACCCATCTGACAAAGGGCTAATATTCAGAATCTACAGAGAACTTAAACAAATTTACAAGAAAAAAACAACCCCATCAAAAAGTGGGCAAAGGATATGAACAGACACTTCTCAAAAGGAGATATTTATGCAGCCAACAAACGTGAAGAAAAGCTCATCATCACTGGTCATTAGAGAAATGCAAATCAAAACCACATTGAGTTACCATCTCATGCCACTTAGAATGGCAATCATTAAAAAATAACAGGAAACAACAGATGCTGGAGTGGATGTGGAGAAATAGGAATGCTTTTACACTGTTAGTGGGAGTGTAAATTAGTTCAACCACTGTGGAAGACAGTGTGCTGATACCTCAACCATCTAGAAATGGAAATACCATTTGACCCAGCAATCCCATAACTGGGTATATACCCATAGGATTATAAATTATTCTATTATAAAGACACATGCACACGTATGTTTATTGTGGCACTGTTTACAATAGGAAAGACTTGGAACCAACCCAAATGCCCATCAATGATAGACTGGATAAAGAAAATGTGGCACATATACACCATGGAATACTATGCAGCCACAAAAAAGGATGAGTTCATGTCCTTTGCAGGGAGATTAATGAAGCTGGAAACCATCATTCTCAGAAAACTGACACAAGAATAGAAAACTAAACACCACATGTTCTCACTAATAAGTGGGTGTCGAACAATGAGAACACATGGACACAGGGAGGGGAACATCACACACTGGGACCTATGGAGGGGCGGTTGACTAGGGGAGGGATAGCATTAGGAGAAATGCCTAATGTAGATGTCAGGGGGATGGATGCAGTAAGCCACTATGGCACATGTATACCTATGTAACAAAGCTGCACATTCTGCACATGTACCCCAGAGCTTACAGTATAATTAAAAAAAAGAAAAGAAAAAGAAAACTACACCAAAAGCCCTACATGCTCAGAAGACTAAAATATGTTTGTTCTAGCAATATCTTTAGTGGCTCACTGAAGGCAAAGGTTGTATTTTCTTTATCTTTGCATTCCTGCAGCTAGAATAACCCCTGGCAAATAGTAGGTTTTCATTAGATATCTGTTGAGGCCAAGGGTAGTGGCTTATGTTGGTAATCCCAGCACTTTGAGAAGCTGAGGCTGAAGGAACACTTGAGCCCATGAGTTAGAGACCATCCTGGGCAGGATGGTGAGAATCCATCTCTACAAAAACTTTTTTAAAAATTAGTTTGGTGTGGTGATGTACACCTGCAGTTCCAACTACTCAGGAGGGTGAAGCAGGAGGGTCCCTTGAGCCTAGGAGTTTGAAAGAGCAGTGAGCTATGATCATGCCCCTGCACTCCAGCCTGAATGACAAAGCAAACCTTGTCTCTAATAAATAAATATCGGTTCGATTAATTCTAAGACATAGAAAACTGTTTTAATCTATCTTTTTATCAGAGTCAAGGTGTCATAGTTAGAGTAACACCAAGAAGAGCCTGAATTGCTTTTCATTGGTCACTGTTTAGGAAAAGAGGAGCAGAAAGCTATCATTTAAATTATAAATGTTACCTAGGAGGGATAACAAATTGAACAATGATGAGTCACTGACACTACCACCAAAATACAATTTTTAGTTTCATCCTTAGTGTTTGAAAGAGCTTTAGGGGAAAGTGACACAGAAAAAGTCATTATAATGAAGGATAAAGCCACTGCATAATGGGGAATGGAGAGAAAAACTTGACAAAAGAAGACAATAGCAGCCTAGAAAAATGGCCAATTCATTATTTTAACCATTGACTTTATTATTTCTTGCTCCATATAATTATCATCCAGGGCTAATATCCAGAGCTAATATAATTATCATCATGGCTAAAAACGAGGCAGAGATTCTTTTAGGAATGAAATTGTTGCAAGCTCTGCCTTCCCCTTCCTCATAAGGTTTGGTCTAATTCTATTAAATGTCAGTCTTGGTCGTAAAGTATCTCACCTGACCTTCCTTCTTAGCCCCCACTGAGAATCCAAAGTAATCTAAGAGCTGTGGATTCCATTGGTAATTGGCATATTGTAATCGCCAATTTGGAGAAAAAAATAATCTCCCCTACACTTCACCTTCCTGGATTTATTTTCCTTATTGTTCAAAAGGAACAAAATATATCAGTAAACAGACCAGTAAGATCGTAAAAGAATTTCTGCCTTGTTTTTAGCCAGGATGATAATAATATGAAGCAAGAAATAAATAAAGTTAATGGTTAAAATAATGAATTGGTCATTTTCCTAGGCTGGTATTGTGTTCTTTTGCCAAGCTTCTCTCTCCATTCCCCATTACGCAGAACTGGAACCCTTCAATCTGTAAGTCAAAGGGCATTGTAAGCTACATATTACCCAGAACTCGTTTGCTCCAATGTCTGATTTTCTTATTAGGAATTGGCAGCCCATCCCTAAGAATACACTTTTAATTTTTCCTGAAAAGACCACTATTCTCATACAGACACTGCCCCACAAGTAGCATTTGATGCATTGCTATTGTTTTTGGTTAAATTAAAAGTTATGCTATCCAAGTTCAAAAGATTCACATAAATAATACCTTATGAGAAAAAAAATGTGTAATGAATAAATTCTGGATTCAGGTACTGGAATCTCGGGCAAAAGCTTGGACTTGTGATCAAACTGGCAATGAAATATGAATGCTATTTGGTTTTTGGCTATGAGAAGCATAGATAAATCAATCCCAGAATTTCCAATTATTACAAGTATACCTGAGATGGGGCTATTATGATTTGGCTGTGTCCCCACCCAAATCTCAACTTGAATTGTATCTCCCAGAATTCCCACATTCTGGGAATTGTTGTGAGAGGAACCCAGGGTGAGATAATTGAATAATGGGGGCCAGTCTTTCCTGTCCTATTCTCATGATAGTGAGTAAGTCTTAGAAGGTCTGATGGGTTTTTCTGCTTCTTCCTTATTTTCTCTTTCTGCTGCCCACGTAAGAAGTACCTTTCACCTCCTACCATGATTCTGAGGCCTCCTCAGCCCAGTGAAACTGTAAGTCCAATTAAACCTATTTTTCTTCCCAGTCTCAGGTATGTTTTTTATCAGCAGTGTGAAAACAGACTAATACAGTAAATTGGTACCAATAGAGTGGGGCATTACTGAAAATATACCTGAAAATGTGGAAGTAACTTTGGAACGGGGTAACAGGCAGAGTTTGGAACACTTTGGAGGGCTCAGAAGAAGAAAGGAAAATGTGGGCAAGTTTGGAACTTCCTAGAGACTTGTTGAATGGCTTTGCCCAAAATGCTGACAGCAATATGGACAATAAGGACCAGGCTGAGGTGGTCTCAGATGGAGATGAGGAACTTGTTGAAAACTAGAGTAAAGGTGATCCTTGTTATGTTTTAGCAAAGAGACTGGTGGCATTTTGCCCCTGCCCTAGAGATTTGTGGAACTTTGAACTTGAGAAGATAATTTAGGATATCTGGTGGAAGAAATTTCTAAGGAGCAAAGCATTCAAGAGGTGATTTGGGTGCTGTTAAAGGCATCCCGTCTTATAAGGGAAGCAGAGAGAATAAGTTGGAAAATTTACAGCCTGACTATGCAATACAAAGGAAAATCCCATTTTCTGGGGGGAAAGTCAAGTTGGCTGCAGAAATTTGCATAAGTAGCAAGGAGCCTAATGTTAATTTCCAAGACTATGGGGAAAATGTCTCCAGGCCATGTCAGAGGCCTTCAGAGCCCCTCCCATCACAGGCCCATAAGCCTAGGAAGAAAACATGGTTTCGTGGGCTGGACCCAGATTTCCTGTGTTGTGTGCAGCCTAGGGACTTGGTGCCTTGTGTCCCAGCCACTCCAGCCATGGCTGAAAGGGGCCACTATACAGCTCAGGCTGTGGCTTCAGAGGGTGGAAGCCCCAAACTTAGGCAGTTTCCACATGGTGTTGAGCCTGTGGGTGCACAGAAGTCAAGAATTGAGATTTGGGAACCTCCACCTGATTTCAGAAGATGTATAGAAATGCCTGGATGCCCAGGCAAAAGTTTGTTGCAGGGCAGGGCCCTCATGGAGGACCTCTGCTAGGGCAGAGCTAAAGGGAAATGTGGGATTGGAAACCCCACACTGAGTTCCTACTGGAGCACTGCCTAGTGAAGCTGTGAGAAGAGGACCACCATCCTTCACAACCCAGAATGGCAGATCCACCTACAACTTGGACAGTGTGCCTGGAAATGCTGCAGACACCCAATGCCAGCCCATGAAAGCAGCCAGGTGAGAGACTATACCCTGAAAAGTCACAGAGGTGGAGCTGCCCAAGACCATGGGAGCCCATCTCCTGCATCAGTGTAACCTGGATGTGAGACCTGAAGTGAAAGGAGATCATTTTGGAGCTTTAAAATTTGACTTCCCCACTAGATATCAGACTTGCATGGGCCTGTTACCCCTTAGTTTTGGCCAATTTCTCCCATTTGGAACAGCTATATTTACCTGTACTCCCATTGTATTTAAGAAGTAACTAGCTTGCTTTTGATTTTAAAGGCTCATAGGCAGAGTGGCTTGCCTTGTCTTAGATGAACATTGGACTGCGGACTTTTGGGTTAATGCTGAAATGAGTTAAGATTTGGGGGCACTGCTGGAAGGCATGATTGGTTTTAAAATGTGAGGACATGATATTTGGAGGGGCCAGGGGAAGTAAATCTATAATACAGTTTGGCTGTGTCCCCACCAAAATCTCAACTTGAATTGTATCTCACAGAAATCCCATGTGTTGTGGGAGGGACCCAGGATAAGGTAATTGAATCATGGGGGCCAGTCTTTCCTGTGCTATTCTCGTGATAGTGAACAATTCTCATGAGGGTTTATGAGAATTGTTTATCAGGGTTTATCAGGGTTTTCCACTTTTGCTTCTTCCTCATTTTCTCTTGCTGCTGCCATGTAAGAAGTGCCTTTCACCTCCTGCCATGATTCTGTGGCCTCCCCAGCCATGTGAAACTATAAATCCAATTAAACCTCTTTTTTACCCCCAGTCTCACTCAGGTCTTTCTTCCTTCCCCTTCCCTCCTTCCTTCCTTTCTCTCTCTCTTTCTCTCTCTCTCTCTTTCTTTATATCTTTTTTTGACAGAGTCTCGCTCTGTCACCCTTACTGGAATGCAGTGCCACAGTCTCGGCTCACTGCAACCTCTGCCTCCCAGGTTCAAGTAATTCTGCCTCAGCAGTGTGAAAACGGACTAACACAGGTGGAAAAACACAGGCATGTACAGATTGGTAGACCAAGAGCTAGCCTTAGTGTCCACAAAACCAATTTCACTAATGCCATTGTCTGCCTACTTATCAAGGAACTTGCCCAACCTCTCTGAAAGGCAAAATAACAGAACTCATTATAAACATGTGACATGCCTCATTCAACAATTGAATAAATCTATACCTTCTTTCACTCAGATTCTTAAAATGTATCTCTTTTTCTTCTCTAACTCTAATCTTTCATGAGGTTCAGTGCAACTAAACTTTTTCCAAGATTTTAGAGAAAAAATCTTTCCCATTAAACCCAGACCATTTTGCACATAGAAGAGATGAAGTTGGAAACACTGGGTCTCACCTTCTACCTAATTTGGTCTCCTGGCTGCCAAGGGAATAATAAGGGTCATACTACAAATGTTTATTTTCCACAGGGGTGTATTGTTAGGTGAATAGACAAACCTGTATTAATTAATTATTAAAAGACAAAGATAAAATCCGGAATGAAATTATTGTTAATGTTCACCTCCACAAAATACATCAGAAATATAAACTGTGATTCTCAGGAGTGGGCTGTTTTTATAAAAAATGCAGTTGTTCACTTTTTACATGCATGTAGAATCCATTTCAGCTTGACTTACATTTATTTCCTCTATTCATCAATATACTTTATAATAATTTCAGTGGCCATATACTACTTTTAATTCTCCAAAAAGTATATTAGCATAAAAAGTAGGTTATTTTGAAAAGCTTTGTATTCTTGATTCATAACTATTTTAATTTAGTTTACTTTTTATTTTTCCATATCTCCACACTTAATTCAACTTCAGTTTGTCTTTTCTAGGACACTATGTGAGATGCTTTTCTTCATCTTAATACTTTTCAAATGTATTTGATCATACTCATTCCTAATACTATGGACATTTAAGCTGTTCCCTCAATTTGGTGGTTTTTGTTTGTTTGTTTGTTTGTTTGTTTTCTGTAAGGACCAAATTCTGGCTTTCTGGGCATCTACACTCACAGTGAAGGAAAATGGAAGGGGCCCCACAAGGACACTGGCCAGGATGACCTTCCTGGTTGTTAATCATAGGAAATCATGTAAAAACACTTACCACTATTTTGCATAACTCTCACTGTCATTTCTGCTGAGTCATTTTTATTTTTCCTCTGAACCTTACACAGGATGTGCTGAATTTTTGCCTTTTCTACAAAACGTAAAATGTTTCCTGTCTACCTGTCTATGCCACAATGGCCCTGAGAGGATTTAACATGCACAGGTTTCCCCTACATAATTGTTCCTTGCTCTGGTCTTGCCCATCCTCTAAGAAGGTTCTCTCAATTACCTGCTCCTATTCCCAACCAGGCTTTATAATATTGAAATAATCCAACCCATTCAAATCCTTCTAATAATTCCATTTTTATGCACACATTCTGTTTTTATTTTTTCAAGGCAAAGACAGTGTCTCTTCTTTAATTTGGCCCCTAAGTTAGAGATTCTGTCATGCTGCTAATGCCTGATACAATTAATCTGATTGAGTGATTAATGTGACTGCATTACTTTCCAGTCCGTTTTTTTTTATGTGAGATGAAATGATTTAAAAATACATCTCAAATAAAGAAGAAATGAGATCAGATGCGGTGGCTCGTGCATGTAATCCCATAATCTCAGCACTTTGGGATGCTGAGGCCAGTGGATCACTTAAGGCCAGGAGTTTGAGACCAGCCTGGCCAACATGGCAAAACCCCATTTCTACTAAAAATACACACAAAAAAAATTAGCTTAGCTTCTTCCATATGACCAAGACCAAGATAATGCCAACTTGAGAAGTAAAGGTGTTATAGACTGAATTATGTCCGCTCAAAATTTATATGTTGAAACTCTAACCCTCTAATGTGACTGTCTTTGGAAATGGGTCTTTTTGGGCAGTAATTAAGGTTCAGTGAAGTTGTAGAAGTGACAAGCTAATCTCAGGGCTGGTGTTCTTTTAAGGAAAGGAAGAGATTTCTCTTTTCCTCTCTCCACATGCACACAAAGAGGCCACATGAGGACACAATGAAAAGGCAGCCTTCTATAAGCCAGGAATAGAGATCTCACCAGAAACCAACCCTGATGTCACCTTGATCTTAGCTTTCCAACCTCAAGAACTGTGAGAGATAAATTTCTGTTGTTTATATCATGTAATGTGTGGCATTCTGTCATAGGAGCTCAAGCAGAATTATACAATGGGTAGCCTACTACCTCCATGTGCACAAAGAAGCAGATAATTCCAGTGGGTAGAAAAACAGAAATGGTGAGCAAATCAAAAACCAAAGAAAGATCATTGCCTGGGTTAGAGATTAATTTTTTATATTCCTTGTCCAATAGGCCATAGGCCCAGATGCTCTTGGGTTCTATGAGATACCCAAATGTCTTTCTAATGAATTCTTTTTCATTACGTTTTTTATTTTTAAAATTACTCAGCTGGGCGCAGTGGCTCATGCCTGTAATCCCAGCACTTTGGGAGGCTGAGGTGGGTGGATCACATGAGGTCAGGAGTTCAAGACCAGCCTGGCCAATATGGTGAAACACCATCTCTACTAAAAATACAAAAATTCATTGGGCGTGGCAGCAGGTGTCTGTAATCCCAACTACTTGGGAATTACTTGAACCCGAGAGGTAGAGGTTGCAGTGAGCTGTATGAACCACAATCACACCACTGCACTCCAGTCTGGGCATCAGAGGGGGACTCTGTCTCAAAACAAAAACAACAACAACAACAAAAATCTACCTCAAATTGATTTTCTTGTTTATTAAAAACAAATGTTATACTCTGATTCCCACCTACCCCCCAGGAACTATTTACATCAATTCAGGGCTCAACAAGCCTATTTCTGTACCAAATGAGAAAAATACACTATGCAGTAAATGAAAAATAAACTATGCAGCACTACCCAATATGTGCTGACATGTTATGGTTACCTCAATCCATTAGCACAATCATAGTGACTGTCAGTATACAGAAGATGACACTCAGTTGCCCTCAAAGTTGCCAGGATACGCAGCAGCTCAGGGAGAGCTTATTTTAAGTAAGAGAAAAATAAGTGTGACTGAACATAGTGATGAAGATGGAAAGGGGCATATAGAGAATCAGAATAATTTAAGGATTTTTTTAGCAATTCAGGACCCTATATTAATGCCATAATCAATGAGAATTAGCATAGACTGAGATATGTTTAGTAGCCCCCAAATCCTAGTGACTTAAGGAAAGAAAAGTTTATTTCTCATTCATGATCTATGTCTATTGTGGATTGATAAGGAATTGATAAGGACTGTTCTATACAGTCACTTAAAAACCCAGGCGAAAGGAAACTCCACTGTCATAGTTTCACCATCTGAAATATGCAAACTCTAAAGTACCCACAGCAGAGGAAAAGCTGTTTGTCAATGCTGTGGTTTAAATGTTTGTTCCCTCGTAAATTCACATTGAAATTTAGTTGCCATTGTAACAGAACTAAGAGGTGGGGCCTTTGAGAGGTGATTAGGCCATGACGGTTTCATTTTTATGGGTGGAGTTAATGCCTTAATAAAAGGGTTCCTGGGAATGTGTTCTCTCTCTTGTCCTTCTGTCCTCTGCCATGGGATGACATAACAAGAAGGCCCTTTCCAGATGCTGGCTCCTTAATTTTGGACTTCCCAGGCTCCAGATATATAAGAAATAAATTTCTGTTCTTCTTAAATTGCACAGTGTGTGGCATTTTGTTGTAGCAGCACAACACAGACTGTGATAGTGAGTCAGACTCCAGTTTTTCTATATTTCTGCATAAAACTAACATATGTCATTTTTACCTCCAGTCATTGGGCTCGTCATGTGGCCCACCTAACTCCAAGAGACTGGTTAGGAGCCCATCAAAGGTTTGGTGTGGATTATTACCCCTCCCACAAGTCGTATGAACAGATTTGAATTTTTTAAAGATCTCCTCATCTGATGAGCAAAGAATAGGAGCAGACAAAAACGTGAGGAAGACAGACAATAGGTTACATTCAACTAAAAGTGAGAAATAAGAGTAGTTTGTAATGGAGATGAGAAAGAATACAAGATTTGGTACATATATGGATGTAAAGTTAACAAAACTTAGAGACTGTTGAATATGAAACCTGAGTGAGAAGGAAGAATCAAATATGACTTCTAAATTTACTTGCAATGAGCAAGTAAATGAGAGGAGAAGTGGTAGGAAAGATATTTTAAATTTAGTTTTAGCAAATACAAATCTTAGTTGCCTGAAGACAACTAAGTAAAAATTTCAAGTTCTTTATAAAATAAAGTCATCTTTGTAGGTAACTTCCCATTGATTTAAGAGTTGAAATATGTGTTCTGTAAATTATTTTCTTTAAGGTTCATGGTCATCAACTCAGTAGTATTCAAATGGAATTTAATTCAATAAATACTGTAAGATTATGTTTAAATGTTTTATGACATCTTGGGGTTCTTATTTTGACTGATTTATTGTGCATGTTTCCTAATTTCTGAAAGCTAAAAATAACATGAACTCTTAAGTAGTTTCACTTAACCCAGATTAGAAACTAATGTGGGTTAAGTATAATAATCAAGGTAACTTTGCTAGATATAATACCTCAATAGAAATAAAAGTAAAATAATATTAATAATAATAGTAATACCTCAATGGGAAGATAATATCTAGGATGTCTAGTAGTTCAATTTGAACATGTTGATACACATGGAAAACTTCATGGCAATGTAGGAAAAGGAGCACGACACTAGGAGTACAGAGACCTGAGTTTTAACCTTGGCTATATTGCCAAATATATATCACTTTTTAAATTAATTTATCTGAATATTAGTGCTTTTTCCATAAAAATGACATAGGAAAAGAAGGTCCGAATCAGTGGCTTCTGACCACAAATCAACAGATTGGAACCATCATAAATAAACTCTATTCATATGTGACTAAATGAGGGAAAAATTAAGAATTTAAACTTTGATAAAATCTCATTTATTTAACAGAAAGGATTGTCCTACCTAATGAATATGTTTTTCTTAAATTTTTATTGTTAAAATATCCTTTCTTTTATAAAATATGGGTTACAGTAAATATATATTTTCTTTTTGTTTTCCTAATTAGCAAACCAAAAGTTCTTAATCCTCTTATAACTCTTGATTTTTTAAATGATGTTATTATTTGGACTTTTGCCTCTACCCATAAACAACAGGGGACAGATTTATTCTCCCACATTAAAAAACTAGAAAAACAGACAAAATATATCATTATTTTCAGACATTGGACAATAGATAGCACAGGACTATCATCTCTGATAGATTGAAAATAAATAAGATAAGCCCTAGTTTGCTGCCTGGAAAAGTTCCCATGCCTCAGCACAGGCAGAAAAGCACAAACAGAACCCAGCTGTATTACTGCATTGAGAAAATAAAGATCAGAATATGGGAAGGTGAAAGCATCTAGAATTTGTAAGGCAGAATACCTGAGAAAAGGGAGTTTCAGAGACCTGCAGGCAGTTTTTTTGAGTCTTTTTCTGAATACTAATCTGTGATTGCAAGGGGTCACATTCCATAAGGTGGAGTTTAGAACCACCAAAAAGCAATGTGGTAAACAATTGAACCATTTACAGAGCTCATCCAGCACAGGGATAGTTTGTGTCTCAAAAGTTGGAGTGAAAATATCTCACAATACTAGGGGCAACAGGCAGAATCTTCAGAGGAGTATGCTTTTAAAGCCATAATCTAAAGATTTATCTAAGATTCAAATAAATCTTTAGATTATGGCTTTAAAAGTATAAAAGTATAAATATATCTCTGGTGCTGCTCAAAGCTTACAAACAAGCCTGAACTGGATCAAACTAATTTCAAGTAACTTAATTGCCTGCCAGAACAAAGCTCAAAAATATTTAAAAGAGTACAACATAAATTTGACAACCAAAACCATAAAGTTCACAATGTCTGTCTTCAGCCTTGTATAGTTGATACAAGAGGTCAGAAATCATTCTTATATTTATTCCTCTGTGTGTAGTGTGTCAATATCCAATGGATGCTTTAAGAATTATTTTTTATCACTGTGTATTGGTTTCCTATGACTGCCATAACAACGTATTAAAACTGAGTGGCTTAAAACAACAGAAATTTATTATCTCATAGTTCTGGAAGCTAGCACTATGAATTCAAGGTGTCAGCAGGGGCATGCTCTCTCTGAAGGCTCTAGGGAAGAATTCTTTTTTGTCTCTTCTGGCTTCTGCCGATTACCAGCAATCCTTAGTATGACTTGGCTTACAGCTACTCTAATCTCTGTCTCCATCATCACATAGCATTTTCTCTTTGTGTCTGTGCCTCTCTATGTCTTTGTTTTCTCTTATTACAAAAACAACAGTCATTGGACTGGAGCCCATGCAAATACTGTATGACCTCACCTTATTAATTACATTTGCAAAAACCCTATTTCCAAATAAGGTCACATTCTGAGGTTCTGGGTGGCCATGAATTTTAGGGGGACACTATTTAGCTCAGCACACATTGTTTTTCAGACTACTATTATAATACGGCTTTGTATGGTTTTCCGTGGACTTGTATGTTTATCCTGCTTGGAATTTGTTGAGAATGTTAGATCTGACCATTTATAATTTTCATCGAATTTAAATTTTTTCAGCCATTATTTCTCACGATAATTTTCTGCCACTTTATTTCTGGGACTCCAATTACACATATATAAGACTACCTTTTACTTTCCCAAGGATCTCTTAGGCTCAGTTTAATTTTTTTTAGCTTTTTTCCTCTTTAAGCTAGTAAAAAATATTACAAAGTGAAACTAAAGTCAGAAGAGAAAAAAATGAAAAGGTAACAATGAAGAAATAAATAGTAAAAATAGAGGAAACAAACTTACCAAAACTAGTTCTATCAAAAAAACTATTTAAAAAATGATAAACCTATAGCAAAACTAATAAAGAAAAAGAGGGAATAGGAGAGAGAAGACAAAAACTACCCTTAAAGAGTAAAAATAAAGACATCAGTACAGATGCAACATACATTAAAGAGATAAGGGAATAAAAATGTAATAGCTCAAATGAAATTAATTAGGTTACACATTAGCCCTCTTCCTTGTGGCAGTGGATACGGAATATCTGCATTTTCATTGTCTCTAAAGACAGGATCTCTGATGTTAGAAATATAAGACTTTTGTTTGAGGATTGCTTAAGATACTTTTGAGACTCTAAATTCCAGCAACCAGTTTGAAGACCCTCATATAGGAAGATTATCAGTGTGAAAATACAGCCATTCATCTCTCTGTCCCATGACTCACTCTGTATTCTTGGACAAATCAACAATCTCCACACTTTGGACCACTCCAAAATCCTTGAGAACTGTACTCCCAAACTTCCCAGGATAATGGGTTTGAGGTTTCCTCCCATCTCTTCATTCAGTGACACTACAATTAAACCTCTTTGTCTGCTTCAACCCAGTATCTCAACATATTGACTTGCCATGTGCTTCAGGCAATGAACCTATTACTGTTACACTAGTAGTCAAATTTATCATTCATAGAGATATAAAATAGTACCACCATTGTGAAAAACAGTCTGCCAGTTTCTCATATATACTTACCATATAGCTTAGTAATTATACTCCTTGATATGAAATAAAAAGAAATAAAAATTTATCTCTACATAAAGAGTTGTACACATTTATGTTCATAACAGTTTGGTTCATAAAAGTCCAAAACTGAACACAACTCAAGTATGTTTTAGCAAGTGAATGAATAGACTAAAGTTGGTATAACTGTACAATGTGATGCTATGCTATAGCAATAAAAAAGAATAGTGATACATCCAACATGATGATTAATTTCAAAAAGAAAGACTTCAGCATAATTCATTCACATAAGTTTCTAGAAAAGGAAAATCTAATCTGTAATGACAGAAAGCAGATTAGTGACAAAATATCATCATGACAGACAGGAAGCAGGACTAGATTGCAGTTCCAACTCAGATGGACAGAGCAGCATGCAAAGGCTCACATCATGAATTTTAGCACGAGATCCACTACAAAAACAAACCAGCAATCCCAAGAGAACCCACAGACCCTCTGAAGGAAGCAGACTGCTCCTGCAGGAACTGGGAGACACCTGAAATACTGTGTTGGTATCCATGGCTTAGAGACCGATAGACATTCCACATCACAGGACTCTGTGCATACAACCCCCAGTAGCAGCCCAGAGCCAGGTATACTTGCTGGGTGGCTAGATCCAGAAGAGAGACAGCAATCACTGCAGTTCGGTTCACAGGAAGCCACATCCATAGGAAAAGGGGGAGAGTACTACACCAAGGATACCACATGGGACAAAAGATTCTGAACAATAGTCTTTAGCCATAAACCTTCCCTGTGATAGAGCCTACTCAAACGTGAAGGAACCAGAAAACCGGCTCTGGTAATATGCCAAAACAAGGCTCTTTAACACCCCCCAAAAAATCACACTAGTAAACCAGCAACAGATTCAAACCAAGAAGAAATTCTTGATTTACCTGAAAAAGAATTCAGGAGATCAGTTATTAAGCTAATCAAGGAGGCACCAGAAAAAGGTGAAGCCCATTACAAGAAAATCCAAAAAATAATATAAGAAGTGAAGGGAGAAATATTCAAGGAAATAGAGAGCATATAGAAAAAATAATCAAAACTTCAGGAAACATTGGACACACTTACAGACTTGCAAAATGCTCTGGAAATTCTCAGCAATAGAATTGAACAAGTAGAATAAAGAAATTCAGAGCTTGAAGACAAGGTCTCTGAATTAACCCAATACAAAAAAGACAAAGAAGAAAGAATAAGAAAATCTCAGCACTTTGGGAGGCCGAGGCAGGTGGATCACGAGGTCAAGAGATCGAGACCATCCTGGTCAACATGGTGAAACCCCGTCTCTACTAAAAATACAAAAAAATTAGCTGGGCATGGTGGCGCGTGCCTGTAATCCCAGCTACTCAGGAGGCTGAGGCAGGAGAATTGCCTGAACCTAGGAAGCAGAGGTTGCGGTGAGCCAAGATCGCGCCATTGTACTCCAGCCTGGGTAACAAGAGCGAAACTCCGTCTCAAAAAAAAAAAAAAAAGAAAAAGAAAATATTAATAAAGCCTCCAAGAAGTCTGAGATCATTTTAAATGACCAAACCTAAGAATAATCAGTGTTCCTAAGAATAAAAGAGAAATTTAAAAGTTTGGAAAACATATTTGGGGGAGTAATAGAGGAAAACTTCCCTGGCCTTGATAGAGACCTAGACACCCAAATATAAGAAGCACAAAGAACACCTGGGAAGCTCATCACCAAAAGATTACTGCCTAGGCACACTGTCATCAAATTATTTAAATTTAGGATGAAGGGAAGAATTTTAAGACTGTGAAACACAAGTATCAGGTAACCTATAAAGGAAAACCTATCAGATTAACAGCAGATTTCTCAGCAGAAACCCTACAAGTTAGAAGAGACTGGGGCCCTATCTTCAGCTTCCTCAACCAAAACAATTATCAGCCAAGAATTTTGTATCCAGTGAAACTAAGCATCATATATGAAGGAAAGATATAGTCTTTTTCTGACAAACTAATGCTGAGACAATTCACCACTACCAAGCCACCACTATAAGAACTGCTAAAAGGAGCTCTGGACCTATAAAATAAGAATACTAGTTAAAAAGCAAAAAAACAAAAAAATCAAGGTACACAGGGAACAAATAGTATGATGAATGCAATGGTACCTCACATCTCAATACTAACATTGAATATAAATGGCCTAAATGCTCCACTTGACGCATACGGAACTGCAGACCAGATAAGAACTCACCAACCGACTATCTACAGCCTTCAGGAGACTCACCTAACACATAAGGACTCATAAACTTACAGGGGTGAAAAACGCATTTCATGCAAATGGACACCAAAATGGGCAGGGGGTAGCTATTCTTAGACAAAACAAACTGTGGGCAGTAATAGCTCGTTTGGAAATGCAGTGTTCACTCACCCTCTGCGTTGTTCTCGCTGGGAACTACAATCCAGAGCTGTTCCTATTTGGCCATCTTGGATCCTCTCCCAACTGTCTCCTGTGTTATACTCTTTTACTTGTTTTACAATGTATAATTACACTACTTTAGTTTTTACAACATACAATTAAATTATTATTGACTACAGTTACCCTGTTGTTCTATCAAACACCAAGTCTTATTCATTCTAATTATTTTTGTACTCATTAACCATCCTCAATGTCCCTACCCTTTCACTACCCTTTTCAGCCTCTGGTAACCATCATTCTACTCTTTACCTCTAAGAATTCAATTTTTTTAATATTTACCTCCCACAAATGAGTAGGAACATGTCAAGTCTGTCTTTCTGTGCCTGCTTATTTCACTTAAAGACTTCCAGTTGCATCCATATTGTTGTAAATGACAGGATTTTATTCTTTTTATGGCTGAATAGTACTCAATTGTGTATATGTACCACATTTTCTTTATTCATTCAGCTGTTCATATACACTTAGGTTCCAAATCTTCACTATTGTGAATAGTGCTGCAATAAACATGGGAGTATAGATATCTCTTGAATCACACTGATTTCCTTTCTTTAGGATATATAACTAGCAGTGGGATTGGTAGATTGTATTGTGGCCTATTTTTATTTTTTGAGGAAACTCCAAACTATTCTCTATAATGACTGTACTAATTTACATTCCCACCAACAGTGTACAAGAGTTCCCTTTTCTCCACAACCTCATAAGCAATTGTTATTGCCTATCTTTAGGATAAAAATCACTTTAACTATGGTGCAATCATATCCCATTGTAGTTTTAATTTGTATTTCTCTGATAATCAGTGATGTTAAGCAACTTTTCATATATCTGTTTGCCATGCATATGTCTTCTTTTGAGAAATATATATATATAGATATTTTGCCCATTTTTTAATGCCATGCGTATGTCTTCTTTTGAGAAATATATATATAGATATTTTGCCGATTTTTTAATCAGATTATTAGATTTGTTCCTATAGAGTTGTTTTGTCTCTTTATATATATTCTGATTATAATCCCTCATCAGAAGGATGGTTTGCAAATATTTTCTCCCATTCAGTGAGTTGTCTCTTTGTTGATAGATTCCTTTCTGTGTAGAAGCTTTGTAACTTGATGTGATCCAGTTTGTTTATTTTTGCCTTGGTTGTCTGTACTCTTGGGGTATTACTGAAGAAATCTTTGCCAAGTCCAATGTCCTGGAGAGTTTCCTCAATGTTTTCTTTTAGTAGTTTCATAGTTTGAGGTCTTAAATTTAAGTATTTAATCCATTTTGATTTTACTTTTGTATATAGCAAGAGATACAGAAATAATTTCATTCTTCTGCATATAGATATCTCATTTTCCCAGTACCACTTAATAAAAAGACTATCATTTCCCCTGTGTGTATTCTTGGCAACTTCATCAAGAACTGGTTCACTGTAGATGTATAAATATCTTTCTGCGTTCTCTATTCTGTTCCATTGCTTTATGTGTCTTTATTTATGACACTGTCATGCTGTTTTGGTTAGCATAGCTCTGTAGTATAATTTGAAGTCAGGTAATGTGACCCTCCCAGTTTTGTTGTTTTGTTTTGTTTTGTTTTGTTTTGCTCAGAGTAGCTTTGGCTATTATTTTTACCTTCCACAAATAAGTGAGACCATGAGAAGTTTGTCTTTCTGTGCATGGCTTATTTCACTTAAAGCCTTCCAGTTCCATCCATGTTGTTGTAAATGACAAGATTACTTTCCCTTTTTTTTTTTTTTTTGAGATGGAGTCTTGCTCTGTCACCCAGGCTGGAGGGCAGTGGCATGTTCTCAGCTCACTGCAACCTCTGCCTTCCAAGTTCAAGCGATTCACCTGCCTCAGCTTCCTGAATAGCTGGGATTACAGGCACATGCCACCATGCCTGGCTAATTTTTGTATTTTTAGTAGAGATGGGGTTTCACCATGTAGGTCAGGCTAGTCTTGAACTGACCTCATGATCCGCCCGCCTTGTCCTCCCAAAGTGCTGGGATTACAGGCATGAGTCACAGCACCCAGCTGATTTTATTATTTTTATGGCTGAGTAGTACCACATATACACAGAAGTACCATAAACTTTTGGGGGTCTTTTGTGGTTCCATATGAATTTTAAAACTTTTTTATTATTTTTACAAAGAATGTCATTGGTATTTTGATAGGGTTTGCAATGAATTTGTAGATCACTTTGGGTAGTATGAACATTTTAACAATATTTATTCTTTCAATCCATGAAAATGAAATCTCTTTCCTTTTTTGTGTCCTCTTCAATTTTGTATATTAATATTTTATACTTTTCTTTATAGAGATCTTTCATTTATTTGGTTAATTCCTAGGTATTTTGTTTTATTTGTAGCTATTGTAAATGGGATTACTCTCTTGATTTTCTTGATTTCTTTTTCAGATTGTTTGCCATTGGCATATAGAAATGCTTTTGATTTTGTATGTTGATTTTGTATTCAACAACTTTACTGAATTATTTATCAGTTTTAATAGTTTTTCGGTGGAGTCTTTAGGTTTTTTCCCAAATATAAGATTATATAACGTGCAAGTGAGGATAATTTAACTTCTTCTTTTGGGTTTGGATGCCTTTTATTTCCTTCTCTCATCTGATGGCTCTAGCTAGAGCTTGTAGTACTATGTTGAATAACAGTGGCATCCTTGTCATGTTCCAAATCTTAGAGGAAAGGTTTTAAGATTTTCTCCAATCAGTATAATACTAGCTGTTGGCCTGTCATATATGGCTTTTATTATTTTGAGGTATGTTATACCCAGTATTATGAGGATTTTTATCAGAAAGAAATGTTAAATTTTATCAAATGCTTTTTCAGAATTAATTGAAATGATTGTAAGGTTTTTGCACTCCATCCAGTTGATGCGAAATATCACATTGATTGATTTGTGTATAGCAAACCATTCTTGCATCCATGGGATAAATCCTACTTGATCATGATGAGTAATGTTTTCAATGTGTCGTTGAATTCAGTTTGCTGGTATTTTGTTTCGGAGTTTTGCACCAATATTTATCAGGGATATTGGCCAGTCCTTTGTTTTTGATGTGTCTTTGTCTGGTTTAGGTATTAAGGTAATGCTAGCCATATAAAATTAGTTTGAAATTATTCCCTCCTCCTTCATTTTTTGGAATCATTTGAGTAAAATAGGTATATGTTCTTTAAATGTTTAGTAGAATTCAGCAATGAAGCTATTGAGACCTGGGTTTTTCTTTGCCAGGAGACTTTTCATTATAGCATTGATCTCATTACTTGTTATTTCTCTATTCAGGTTCAAATTTCTTAATGGTTCAATCTTAGTAGGTTACACGTTTGAGAATTTATCCATTTCTTCTAGGTTTTCCAATTTATTGGCATATAGTTGCTCAGTAGGCGCTAACAATCCTTTCAATTTCTGTGGTAAAGTTTGTAATGTCTCCTTTTTGACTGTGATTTTTATTTATTTGGGTCTTCTTTCTCTTATTCTTAGTCTGGCTAAAGGTTTGTCAAATTTTTTGTCTTTTAAAAACATGAACTTTACATTTTGTTGATTTTTTTTTTTTAACTTTGGGCTGTGGGGTACATGTGCACATCCTGCATCCATTGCATAGGTACATACATGCCATGATGGTTTGCTGTCTCCATTCCCCCCACCCCATCTCCTACATCAGGCATTTCTCCTGTGTTATCCCTTCCCATTCTCCCCGTGCCCTCCTGCTGTCCCTCTCCTCCCCTCCCCTCCACCCCCTCATCTAGCCCAGTGACTGTTGTTCTCTTCCCTGTGCCCAGGTGTTCTCATTGTTCATCACTTTCCTATGAGTGAAAACATGAGGCATTTTGTATTTTTTTATTTGAATTTCACTTATTTCTGCTTTAATCTTTACTATTTCTTTTCTTCTAGTAATTTTGAGTTTGGTTTGCTCCTGATTTTCTATTTAAGATGCATTATTAGGTCATTTATTTGAAGTTTTCCTTTTTTTAGTGTAGGTTCTTATAGCTATAAACTTCCCTCTTAGTATTGCTTTCACTGTTTCCCATAAGTTTGAATATGTTGTGTTTTCATTGTCATTTGTTTCAAAAACTTTTTCAGTTTTCTTCTTAATTTCTTTATTGACCCACTGGTCATTTAGGAGCATATTATTTAAGTTCCATATGTTTGTATAGCTTCCAAAATTCCTCTTCTTATTGATTTTCAGTTTTGAATAAAACTATTCTCAGAGAAGATGCTTGATATTATTTCAGTTTTTAAAAAATGTTCTAAGACTTGTTTTGTGACAACATATGATATATCTTTGAGAATAATTTATGTGCTGAGCTGAGAAGAAGAATGTGTATTTTGCAGCCTTTGGATGCAATATTCTCTAAACATCTATTTGATCCATTTGGTCTATATTGCAGATTATGTCTGATTTTTTTTGTTGTTGATTTTCTGTGTGGAAGATGTGTCCAATTCTGAAAGTGGTAGAATGAAGTCTCCAGCTATTATTGTATTGGCTTTTATCTCTTTAGTTCTAATGTCACTGGCTTTATATATCTTGGTGCTTCAAAATTGGGTACATATATATTTAAAATTGTTCAATCCTCTTGATGAATTGACCCCTTCATCATATATAATAACCTTGTTTGTCTCATAGTTTTTGCCTTGAAATCTGTTTTGTCAGATATAAGTATAGTTACTCCTGCTCTTTTTTGGTTTCCATTGGCATGGAATATCTTTTTCCATCCCTTTATTTTCAGTCTTTATGTGTCTTTATAGGTGAAGTGCGTTTCTTGTAGGCAACAGTTCATTGAGTCTTTTTTTTTTTAATCCATTCAGCCACTTTATGTCTTTAAACTGGAGCATTTATTCCATTTATATTCAATGTTTGTATTGACAAGTAAGGACTTACTCCTGCCATTTTGTGATTTGTTTTCTGATCTTATTCTTTCCATCTTTTCTGTCTTTATTTTAGTGAAGGTGATTTTCTCTAGTAGTATGGTTGAATTTCTCACTTTTTATTTTTTGTGCATCTATTGTATGTTTTTGATTTGAGATTACCATGAGGCTTGAAAATAATATCTTATAACCCACTAATTTAAGATAATAACAATTTAATACTGTTTGCATAAACAAAGAAGCAAAAAGAAAACTAAAAATAACTCTAACTTCATTCTCCTGCTTTTTAACTTTTTGTTGTTTTTCTTTATATATTATTGTACTATGTCTTGAAAAGTTGTAGTTATTATTTTTGATTGGTTCATCATTCATTCTATCTAGTTAGGACAAGAGTAGTTTATACATCACAGTTGCAGTGTTGAAGTAGTCTGTGTTTTTCTGTGTACTTACTGTTACTAGTAAGTTTTGTAGCTTCAGGTGATTACTTATTGCCACATCCTTTTCTTTCTGATAGAAGTACTCCCTTTATAATTTCTTGTTGGATAGATCTAGTATTGATGCTTCTGTTTGTCTGGGAAAGTCTTTATTTCTCCTTCATGTTTGAAGGATATTTTCACCAGACATACTATTGCAGGGTAACAGGTTTTTCCTTCAACACTTTAGATATGCCACTCTCTTACATGCCACTTTCACTTGGCCTGTAAAATTTCCACTGAAAAGTCTGCTACCAGACATATTGGACCTCCATTGTATGTTATTGCTTTCTTTTCTCTTGCTGCTTTTAGGATTCTTTCTTTAGCTATGATATTTGGGAGTTTGATTAATAATTGCCTTGAAGTAGTCTTCTTTGGGTTAAATCCACTTGATGTTACATAACCTTCTTGTACTTAGATATTAATATTTTTCTCTAGGTTTGGGAAATTCTTTGTTATTATCCCTTTATACGAAATTTCTACCCCTATCTCTTTATCTACTTTGTCTTTAAGGCCAATAAGTCTTATATTTGCCCTTTTGAGGCTATTTTCTAGATCTCATAGTTGTGCTTCATTATTTTTATTTTGTCTCATATGACTATTTATATTTCAAATAGCCTTTCTTCAAGTTCATAAATTCTTTCTTCTGCTTAATCAATTCTGCTACTAAGAGACTGTGATGCATTTTTCACCATGTAAATTGTGTTCAAGTCCAGAATTTCTGTTTGATTGTTTTAACTATTTTAATCTTTTTGTTAAATGTATGTGATAGAATTCTGAATTTCCTCCCTGTGTTGATTTTAATTTCTTTAAGTTTCCTCAAAACAGCTATTTTGAATTCTCTGTCTGAAAGGTTATATATCCCTGTTTCTCCAGGATTGGTCCCTAGTGCCTTATTTAGTTCATTTGTTGAGCTCATATTTTCCTGGAAGGTCTTGATGCTTGTGGATGTTTGTTAGTGTCTAGGCATTTAAGAGTTAGGTATAGATGGTGGTTTTCACTGTCTGGGCTTATTTGTAGCCATAATTCTTGGGAAAGATGTCCATGTATTTGAAGGGACTTGAGTATTATGATCTAAGCTGTGTCTACATTAGTTGGGAACCCAAGCCCAGCAACAATGTGGTTCTGGCAGACTCTAGAAGGTACTGCCTTGATGGACTTAGATAAGACCCAGAAGAATTATCTGGATTACTAGGCAAAGACCCTTGTTCTCTTCCCTTACTTTTTTTTCAAACAAATGGAATGTCTTTGTTATGAGCCGCCTGGAGCTGGGAGTGGGGTGACACAAGTAATTCTGTGACCACCACCTCTGGGACTGTGCTGGATCAGATTTAAAGTCAGTGCAGCACTGGGTTTTGCCCAAAGTCTGCTGTAATTATTACCTGGCCTATGTTTGCTCAAGGCCCTAGGGCTCTACAATCAGCAGGTGGTAAAGCCAGCCAGACTTATGTCCTTCCCTTCAGGATGGTGCATTCCCTCAGGTTCTGGGTAGGTCCAGAGATGCAATCCAGTAGCCAGAGACTGAAGTCAAAAACCTTATAAATCTACTTGGTGTTCTACTCACTGTAGCTAAGCTCACACTGAAACCACTCTTCCCTTCCCTTTCCATAGCCACCTCTCCCCATGGCCACCACTGCTTAAGGCCCATGGGGAATACTGCTAAGCTACTGTCAATGTTCAAAGGCCCACAGGTTCTTCAGTCAGCGTATGATAAAGGCTGCCAGGCCTGTGACTCACCTTCACAGCAGTGGGCTCCCTTCTGGCCTAGGGAAGGCCCAGAAATGCCATCTAAGAGCCAAACTCTGTAACTGGAGATCCCAAGAGCCTGCTTGGTGCTCTACCCCACTGTGGCTGGGCTGGTACCTAAGGTGCAAGACAAAGTCCCCCTAACTTTTCCCTCTGCTTTTCTCAAGCTTAAGGAGTTTCTCACCATAGTCACCACAGCTGGGAATGTGCTGGGTCTCACCAGAAGTCAACATGTCTCAGAGTCTCACTCAAGGCCCATGGCATAATATCTGGATAACGCTGCTGGCTATTCAGTGCCCAAGGTTTTTTTAGTCAGCAGGTAATGGATCTTGCCAGGACTAGGTCTATCCCTTCAAGGTAGCAGTTTCCCTTCTGGCCCAGGGCATATCTACAAATGTTATCCAGAAGTGAGGGTCTGAAATGGAGGCCTCACAACTCTGTCTAGTGTCCTATCTTGCTATGGCTGTGCTCGTATCCAGGATTCAATAAAAAGTTCTCTTTACTCTTCCCTCTTCTTTCCTCAACCAGAAGGAAGGAGTCACTTTTGTAGTTGTGAGCTGTGCTGTCTGGGGTTGTGGGAGGGGTGGCACAATCACTTCCTTAAGCCACCCCAGCTGCTGTCTCCCTAGGTTGTATGCTCCCCAAGTCTGAGCCCAGTACAGCACTAGAACTTGCCCAAAAATTGCAATCCTTGTGGCCTGGACTGCCTTTCACATTTTTTTTAGAACCCCAGAGCACTCTAGCTCACAGTAGCAAGTCTTGCAGCAACTTAAGTTCCACTGCTGGGATCAGTGATTCCCTTTGGTCTAGGTCTGGTCTAAATGCTCTCTCCATGGGCATTGGCTGAGTTCAGCATTCTTTTGCTTTCCGCTCTGATAGGGCAGTACTGAGTTCAAAGCAAAGTTCTACAATCACCCTGTCTCCTTCCCCTAAGCACACGGATTCTCTCTCTGTTCCATGCAACCACTGCCAGAGGATGGGGGAGGGATGGCATCAGGAATCCACGACTATCTTTTTTTTTTTAATTGTATTTTAGGTTTTGGGGTACATGTGAAGAACATGCAAGATTGTTGCATAGGTACACATGTGGCAGTGTGATTTGCTGCCTTCCTCCCCTTCACCTATATCTGGCATTTCTCCCCATGCTATCTCTCCCCAACTCCCCACCCCCCGCTGTCCCTCCCCTATTTCCCCCCAACAGACCCCAGTGTGTGATGCTCCCCTCCTTGTGTCCATGTGTTCTCATTGTTCAACACCCGCCTATGAGTGAGAACATGTGGTGTTTGATTTTGTGTTCTTGTGTCAGTTTGCTGAGAATGATGGTTTCCAGGTTCATCCATGTCCCTACAAAGGACATGAACTCATCGTTTTTGATGGCTGCATAATATTCCATCGTGTATATGTGTCACATTTTCCCTGTCCAGTCTATCATCGATGGGCATTTAGGTTGGTTCCAGATCTTTGCTATTGTAAACTGTGCTGCAATGAACATTCATGTGCATGTGTCCTTATAGTAGAACGATTTATAATCCTTTGGATATATACCCAGTAATGAGATTGCTGGGTCAAATGGAATTTCTATTTCTAGGTCCTTGAGGAATCGCCACACTGTCTTCCACAATGGTTGAACTAATTTACACTCCCACCAACAGTGTAAGAGTGTTCCTATTTCTCCACATCCTCTCCAGCATCTGTTGTCTCCAGATTTTTTAATGTTCGCCATTCTAACTGGCGTGAGATGGTATCTCAAAGTAGTTTTGATTTGCATTTCTCTAATGACCAGTGATTATGAGCATTTTTTCATATGTTTGTTGGCCTCATGTATGTCTTCTTTTGTAAAGTGTCTGTTCATATCCTTCGCCCACTTTTGAATGGGCTTGTTTGTTTTTTTCTTGTAAATCTGCTTTAGTTCATGGTAAATTCTTTCTAACCTCTTTGGTGCCTCTTTCAGCAATATGAAGTTAAAAAAAAAGGTACTGTGATTGCTCATCTGACATTTGGTTCTTATGAAGGTGTTTTTTTGTATAGATAGCTGTTAAATTTGGTGTTTCTCTGGAGGGGTACAATTGATAGAGGCCTTCAGTCAGCCATCTTTGTCTTCGTCTTCATATAGGTATCTATCAAAATTCATCAACTATGAACTTAAAATGTGTAAATTGTATTGAATGTAAATTATACTCAATAAAGTATTTTTGTAAACAGATAGTGGGAACTTACAGAATACCTAGGAGGACTGGAGAAACAGTTTATGAGACTACACATCTAAGAACAAGGATTTGCATTTGAAAGGGGCATTCAAAAGCAGAGGTAAATTCTAAGGCTGAGGTCATTTAATGCAAGCCATCCTTCCCTCCCATCATCCATCAACACACACATACACACGCAATACTCCTGATTGTGGACTCAGCTGCCTGGTGAGAGAACAGGACCTAAAAAGACACACACCTAGGCAATCAAAAATCCCCAAAGCTGTCAAAAGTGATGCATTTCTGGGAAGTGAGGGTAAATACCGAAGGTGCTGTTTCCCACTCTCCATGGCAATTAGCACCTCCGCCTCATAATCCCAAAATTACCAAGGAACCATTGAAAATCTATTAAGCACATCACTGATGTGTGAATTGTGCTTTAAAGGAATGAAGGAGAAGGAACTGTCCATACCAAGTGCGATGCTTAATTTTATGTGTCAATTTGACTGAGCAATGAGATGTCCAGATATCTGGTTAGACATTATTACTGGGATGTCTGTGAGAGTGTTTCTGGAAGAGATTAGAATATGAATTAGTCAACTGAGTAAAACAGAAAGTCTTTCCCAACATGGGTGGGCATCATATAATCCATTGAGAGTCCGAATGGAACAAAACTGTAAAAGAAAGGTGAATTCTCTTTTTCTGCCTGACTGCTTGAGCTGAGATATCAGTCTTTTCCTTGGACTGGGACTTACACCATTATAAATGATTCTTAGGCCTTCAGACTTGGACTAGAATTTATACCATTTACTTTCCTGGGTCTCTAGCTTGCAGATGGCAGATTGTGGGACTTTTTACTTCCATTACCATAAGTCAATTCCTTATAATAAATCTCATAATATCAAAACCTACTGGTTCTATTTCTCTGGAGAACCCTGACTAATACACCAGAGTAGACAGAAGAGCAGCTATGAGAACAGGGGTAGAGAAGAAACAGTATAGTTAAGATTGGGAGCAAGGTGTATTAAAAACATTGGAGCAGGGATTCCAAGTGCAAGATGTGGGGAGACTAGAACCTTTCTTGGGAATGCACATTAAATACTGGAAAGGCACTGGGTTTCCTATTTTATCTGATAGAAGGCTTATTTGATTATTATGGAAGGGATGACTTCAAATATACAGAAAATTGGGTGATACTAAGTAGTTTATTCATACATTAACTCATTTTATCTTCACAACATTCTTATGAGGGAAAGTATTATTTTTACCACTTTATACACAAGGAAGCTGAGAATGCTGAAGTTTGAGTAAGTATCAGAAGAAATAGTATTGAAATAGACAGTCAAGGACTGGTGACGTTGGCTCAATGACAGAACCTCAGCTGCCACACATGGGTCCCTTGAGGGGTCCACAGTGAGTAAAATTGACAGGTATATAAGTAGCTATAAGTAACATCAGCAGAGAAATAGGAGCTACATTAGAGAGAGACTGACAAATGGTAGGAGGGAAAATGCCTAATTTTGCTAGGCCAGTCATAGAGGATGAAATTATGGTCTTCTTTTTCTTTTGCCTGTGTTGAGCACCTAATAACTGCTCTGCTTATAAAGAAACATTAACTCCTAAGCATATACTTTATTTATAATTAGCAGTAACTTTCTTATTATTAAATAAGCTTTAAACATTAAAATAAATACTACTTCTGGTAGAACACTTAATGTAAATTATGTAATAAATGCAGACCCATTTTTTCTATAGCATTTATTTAGCATCTACTTTAAGGTACTATCTAAATAGAATACATGGATATGGTAAGACATGGTTCTTACTCAAAGTAAACTTAAAGGTCATCACATGTCAACCTGATAAGTTTCCTGGAAGGTATAATCATTCTGAAACTTATACATTGTCCTCTGACTCTGAGCTTGAAGTTAATTTTACATCAAGGTCTGGAATTTCATATTCAATTCTGTTCTGGGCACTTTAGCTTAGGCAATCATTTCTATAACTGTCTATTTTTTTTTTTTTTTTAGCCTGCTGCTGAAGCCATTTCTCACAGATTTCAACTCCACTAAGTTATTTTAGCTCTAAATTGATTTACATAAGGGAAAGTTAAGAAATTAACATCACGGGAAAAAAAATTAGCACCTGTGATAAGCCAAGCATTGGACATTATAAAAATAAAGAGGCAGAATTTCCTTTCAAGAAGATTTCAATCTAGTAGTAGCAATAAAATGAAGCAAATGACTATAATATAGTGTGACATATGCTATACTGGAAATAAATATGATATTCCATAGGAAAAGGATGAATGTGCAATTAATTTGGTTAGGGAGCCACAAACTACAAAAAATTTTTTTTTTCAAATTTCAATTATTTTATTGCTTATGTAACTTTATACATACAGTGGCTAGCATATTGCTGGCACTCAAAAAATACTTGCTGGTAAAAATGTACCCAGGATGATTCTGATGTGTTCCTTTATTCTTTAGTTTGACTGGGAGAAAAAAAATGCTTTTATAAATATCTGAAGAATAACCTTCAAAATTCTTTCTATGCTTATAAATATGAATGAGTGTATGTATAATATAAATAGATACGCATAAATAAAAGGAAGAGAAGCTGCCATTTAAAAATTATTAGGTGCTTGTAAATCTTTGAGTGAGATGATCTGTAACCTTGGACAGATCTTCATCCATACAGAATCATAACAGTAGACTATTTTAGTCATGTGATATATGATAGAAGGTAAAAGTGGAAAGTTTCTAGGCTTGGCAAAGTAATACTATCTGGTATGCATAATTCATGTATACCAGAGAAAAGGTGCTCTAATTCACATTAGGAGAGTGAGAGCTTGCCTGGATGAAAGAGATTGAGACCTTCTTATCCCAGCTTTTTGGATTCACTGCAAATAGAGTATTTCTGCAGCACCGAGGAGCTCCCAGCTGAGGCCAGCTATCTGCTAAGTGCACCAACGGCTCTAAAGAAGTCATTAAAGTTAACAAAAAAGTTGGCCTTGAACTGGTGGCCTTGGCTCAATGCCAGGACCTCAGTTGTAATGAGAGATGCTAAGTGCCAGCATATCAAGGGACTGGAATTAGCATCCCCACTCTCCAATCACCCTATCATTCTACCTTGGGTGAACTTTAAGGAGGTGATCATAGAATTTATCATATAAACAAAGATATTTTTAAGAGTGAAAGAGAGCACTATTAATTTTTGCTTTGGGAATGATGGCTGAGTATATGGATGTCAATTAGAGAGATTTAACATTGGGACCCAGAATAATATGGATGTGTCTTAGTTTAGCTGCTCATAGCATTGCGGGTAGAGGTAATGAATTTTCCTCCCAACACTGTGAAGAAACAGTGCAGTTTAGTCAATGGCTTGTGTGAATGGCAATAGACGATGGAGCCTCAGTCAAGCCCGGACATTACTAGAACAAATCAGAGAGAATGGGACTTCAAAACAAGTGAAGACAGCAGCTATAAGTGGGGGATTTATTTGGAATGCCATGTTTCAGATACCTCATGTTTAGTCGCTGACTTAAAACCAACATAGCCTTGTCCAGAATATTTAGTTTCCTACAGTGGTTGTACAGTTCTCTGGCCTTTAGGAATAAAACTCACTCTCATCATGCTCAAAGTTTCAGGACTTAATATCACTCCTCATAGATCATCTCTCAGTTATTTTGATGTAAATTAAGTGCCCCCATTACACTGTCAGAATATAGAGGATAGTTAAAACCATGGAGTAGCCAGGCATGGTGGTACACACATGTAGTCTCAGCTGCTTGGGAGCCTGAGGCAAGAGGATTGCTTGAGCCGAAGAGGTCAAGGCTACAGTGAGCTATGATGACGCCACTGTACTCCAGCCTGGGTGACAGAGCAAGACCCTGTCTCTCAAAAACAAAACAAAACAAAACAAAACCTGTGGAGTAAATGATATTGCCTAGAGAAGACTGTGAAGTATAATATAAAGGAGATGGAAGCTCTAGAAAACATAAATATGTAAAGGGCTAAATAGGAGGAGAGAATTGAAAGATTGGTGGCTAAATTATAATAACTAATATTTTTGAGTGATAGCTATATGCCAGGAATTCTATTAAGTGTTTTTATAGTATTATTTTATATATTTACTAAATGTTTATTTACATAGGTAAAATGCTACATTCTGTTCATTTGGTTGTTAGAAACGAAACAGGTACATTAGTTATCACAGTATTTGTATTATTTGGGGAATAAGATATTAAATGACTATTTATACATAAATTTTGATAGTTAAAAACTGTTCACACAATTTGACCTTGAACATCCTTGGGGACCTTGAAAAGCTTGTTTTGCAGATGGCTGCTGGAAAAAAAAATAGGCCTCGCTAGCTGAAATCCCTGAAAGTGCCCCTTCCCATCTGTCCCTCTAGGCGCACAGCCTATTTCACTTAATTTACACATAACAACTTCCTAATTGTTGACTTAAGTGCCTTGCATAAGAGGTTTCCTTAGAAACTGCTTCAAAAACAGTTTAATGTTACCAAAAAAATATAAACATAGAACAGAAAATTGAGTAGAAAATAAAAAGAAAAATTAAAAGAAAATAAGTTGGCATCATTGTTAAAAGAAATGGTATACTTGGACCTATCAACAGTCACCAGCATGCACGCCTGAGCACCTGCCTAGAATCGCTGAGAATTTCTTCTCCCATATATTCAAAAGGCTTCTCAAAAGAAAATAAAGATTTCCAAGATTTTTATTCTCCTTTTCTCATTTGGGATATTTGTTTTAAAAAGAAAAAGAAAAAGAAATCTGCTGCCAAAAGCAGAAACTTGGAGCATTCATACATCCGTTTCAAATCTGCTGAACACCTTTTACACACCAATCACAAGGCTGCAACAACGAAACTACTAGATCTCAAAAAGCCCTCTCACTGCAGACTTTGAATTTCCCCCTTTCTTCTAAAAAAGTATGAGTATTCAGAACACTGTAGCAAACACAAGTTAATGTAGCATACATCTAGGTAATATGACCTTGGGCAAGCTACATGAACTCACCGGTCAAGATTTTTTCACTAATAAAACAGAGATTAAAATGGTAGTGACCTCAGGGATTTGAAGATCAGATGAGATAATGCATTGTGTATTCAATAACGGTATTTATGTGTTTCTTTAAACTAAAACATGTATTGAGCTCCTACTACATCTCATGGGCTAGGAGTGTTGTAAGATAAAGATGATACAGGAATGTTCTAAGGCTAGTAGTGCTGTAAGAAGAAAGATGAAGATGATACAGATAGTGATCTCTTTTTTCTTTTTTAGTCTGTGCTAGTAGGGATGGTGGTCTTTCAGAGCTCACAGTTTTGTCCTTATAAATGACTGCCAATTGCATTTCTGTGCCAGAAGTTTTCAGGATATATATGGACAAATTTATGGTTCTGTAAAGGGATGTATTTAAAAGAGTAACAAAATTTGAAATACAAATGATAGATATATACTGATTGGGCTTAATATAAAGATGAACTAAGAGTTTTTTTCTAAATACTGGACTCCATCTTTATATTTAAAAATAAAAATGGGATTGTGTGGCCAGGTGCAGTGACTCACATCTGTAATCCCAGAACTTTGGGAGGCAGAGTCAGGTGGATTGGGAGTTCAGACTAGCCCGGCCAACATGGTAAAACCCATCTCTATTAAAAATACAAAAATTAGCTGGGTGTAGTGGTGGGCACATGTAATCCCAGCTACTAGCAGGGCTGAGGCAGGAAAATCACTTGAACCTGGGAGGTGGAGGTTGCAGTGAGCTGAGATCGCTGCCGTTGCACTCCAGCCTGGGCAATAGAGTGAGACTCTGTCTCAAAAAAAAAAAAAAAAAAAAAAGAGAAAAAAAAGAAAAGAAAAAAAATGGGATTGTGCTTGGTGGCTCATGCCTATAATCCTAGCACTTTGGGAGGCTGAGGTGGGAAGATTGCTTGACCCTAAGAGTTCAACACTAGCATGGGCAACACAGGGAGACCCCATCTCTACAAAAAAAAAAAAAAAAATTAAATTAACAGGGCATGGTGGCACATACCTGTAGTCCTAGGTACTTGGTAGGCTGAGATGAGAGGCGTGCTCAAAGTCCAAGAGTTCAAGGATGTGATGAGCTGTGATCCCACCACTGCACTCCAGCCTGGGCAAAAAAGTAAGACCCTCTCTCAAAAAAAAAAAAGAAATTACAGGCAATCCATGATTTTTTTCCTATTTAGTTAAGTAATATTTTAAAAAATACATATCACAATTCCTTCAATTCTTCGTCTAGAGGAAGAATTCAAAATACAGAGAATTTTCTGGCTAGCACTGAAGAGAGAATTTTGAGACCTTATCTATTTTTTCTTTTTCACTCCTCAACTTCAGCCCTCCACACTTTAAACGTTTAACTGGAAACCTTTCAAAACTGATAAAGTATGTTATCAATATTTATGAAATAAAAACAGTAAAATAGTTCTCAAGTGAACACAATGTGCCCCACTGACAAGGATTTCACTATACTATAATTAAAAATAGTAATTCTTTTTTTCTCCATTGTAGACAGGAAATCACTAGCATAACAAGCAGTGGCTTCAGATTTACTTAAAGATAACATATGAATCAGGTATCCAAAAAGAGTTTGTCTTCCTTAATGATTAACACATTTTATGACAGTCCTTCAAATGATGGAGAAATACTACCAAACATCATATTGCTTTCTGTAGTTCCTGCACATAAAATATCCCTTTCTCTGATACAGAATTTCTTTCACTCCTTTTTCTTTGCACCTTTGCCAACTGTATTTTTATACATGTTCTCAATCACATTTAACTTTCAATGTGAGTGCTGCTGTCTGAGGAAGCAAAGGAAAGAAGCTCTAATATGAATATAATTTGAGTGTGTAAAAGGAGAACTCTTGGGAGAAGAAAAGAACATCCATAACTGGTATATGTAGGTGTACAACTCTATGTGTGTTCTATATGATTGAATATACAAATATAAAAAAAGTAATGTTCAATTTTATGTGGATAACAAATAGTAAGCTCAAGTACTTATTTGATATAAATTTTAAACTAAGAAAAACCATTCTACGGTTTTTAAATGTCAAAAGAAACGAATTATTAATAAGCTAAAAGACAAAATCACAAGATTTAAAAAAAAAGGTTCAAATAGTCACAAGCCCTCTCATCTGTCTCTTCTAGTTTCGTATACACTACTAGTGTTACATTAAAATCTATTGTGTTACAATGTGACCCTATGTTCCTAAAATTTAGTTATCCAAATTCATGCAGTAAAAACAATTGTTTTGAGGGACTTCCACCAAGATGGCTGAATAGGAACAGCTCAAGTCTGCAGTTCCCAGTGAGAGTGTGCCAGAAGATTAGTGATCTCCACATTTTCAACTGAGGTACCAGGTTCATCTTACTGGGACTGGTTAGACATTGGGAACAGCCCAAGGTTGGCAAGCTGAAGCAGGGCGGGGCATCACCTCACCCGGGAGGCACAAGGGCTGGAGAACTCTCTCTCCCAGCTGAGGGAAGCCACTAGGGACTTTTCTGTACACTCCAGCACTCCAGCTCAGATACTGTGCTTTTCCCATGGTCTACACCACCCGCAGAACAGGAGATTCCCTCTGGCACCTGCAACGCCAGACCCCCAGTTTCTAGCACAAAACTGGGCAGCCATTTTAGTTGAGTTGCACCTGGAACACCAGCAAGACAGAACTGCTCATTGCCCTGAAAAAGGGGGCTGAAGCCAGGGAGCCAAGTCAGCTGGCTCGGAGGGTCCTACCCCCATGAAGACCAGCAAGCTAAGATACATTCACTTGAAATTCTTGCAGCCAGCACAGCAGTCTGAGTTTAACCTGGGGTGTTCAAACTTGGTGGGGGGAGGGGCACCTGCCATTGTTGAGGCTCTGGTAGGCGTTTTCAACATTGCCTGTGTAAATAAAGCCACTAGAAAGGTTGCACAGCAACTGGGCAGAGCCCAGCACCGCAGCTCACCAAGGCCTTTGCAGGCAGACTGTCAAGTAGATTCCCTTCTTGCTGGGCAGGGCATCTTTGAAAAAAAAGACAGCAGCCTGTCAGGGACTTACAAAACCCCCACCTTCCTGGGACAGAGCACCTGGGAAAAGGGGCGGTTGTGGGTTCTGCTTCAGCAGACTTAAATGTCCTGCTCAGCAGCCCTGAAAGGAGCAATGGATCTCCCTGCACAGTGCTTGAGCTCCATTAAGGGACAGGCTGCATCCTCAAGTGGTTCCCCGACCCCTGTGTATCCTAACTGGGAGACACATTATACAGGAGAGCCCTGGCTGACATCTGTCAGGTACCCTTTTGGGACGAAGCTACCAGAGGAAGGAACAGGCAGTAATCCTTGCTGTTCTGCAGCCCCTATGGGTGATTCCCAGGCAGACAGGGTCTGGAGTGGAACTGCAGCAAACTCCAGCAGACCTGCAGCAGAGTGGCCTGACTGTTAGAAGGAAAACAAACAGAAAGAAATAGCTTCAACATCAACAGAAAGGACATCCACTCAGAAACTCCATCCAAAAGTCACCAAAGACCAAAGGTAGATACTTTCAAAGATCAAAGGTAAATAAATCCATGAAGGTGGGAAGGAACTAGCACAGAAAGGCTGAAATCGCCAAAAGCCAGAATGCCTCTTCTCCTCCAAAGGATCACAACCCCTCTCCAGCAAGGGAACAAAACTGGATGGAGAGTGAGTTTGATGAATTGGCAGAAGCAGGCTTCAGAAGGTGGGTGATAACAAACTTCTCCAGGCTAAAGGAGCATATTCTAACACAATGCAAGGAAGTTAAGAACCTTGAAAAAAGGTTAGACAAAATGCTAACTAGAATAACCAGCACAGAGAAGAACATAAATGACTTGATGGAGCTGAAAAACACAGCACGATAACTTTGTGAAGCATACACAAGTTTCAGTCACTGAACTGATCAAGCAGAAGAGAGGATATTAGAGATTGAAGATCAACTCAATGAAATAAAGCAAGAAGGCAATATCAGAGAAAAAAGAGTGAAAATGAACAAAGCCTCCAAGAAAGATGGGATTATGTGAAAAGACCAGCTGTGGTCTGAAAACATTAAATGGAAATTTCCAAAAATAAACAATTCATAAGTGTTAAAGTGCATCTCATCCTGAGTAGCATGATGAAATCCCATGTCATCCCTCTCCAACTTGCCTGAGACATGAATCACCCATTTGTCAGGTATACTGTCTACTCTACCCATTCATTAGTTACAGTAGCCATCTTGATTAGTCAGATCGACTGCTGCAGTATTACGGTGCTTGTGTTCAAGTAACCCTGATTTTATTTAATAGTGATCCCAAAGTGCAAAAGTAGTTATTGCTGACATATTGTTATTGTTGTGGCTTTTGTAGCTGGGCAAGCAGTAGGGAATAGCGTCCAGAAGCTCTTTCTCTCCCATTGGTCAGCGAGAGGGAGGGAGTGGTGCCCAGCAGCCTCTTCATTCCCATAGTTCAGTAAGCAAGAGAGAGGGTTACAGCTCTTTTACTCCCACTGCTTGCAGCTTGGCGAACTGGCCAGGAACATCTTTCACTTTCACAGTTTGGCAAGCAACAGGGAGGGTTACAGCTCCTCACTCCTGCCACCTGCAGCTCTGTGAGCATTGCAGCTCTTTTGTTCCCACCACCTATAGCTCAGTGAGTTCTAGGATCTTGTCTGGTGACCAGGAGAATAAAGTATGTAGGCACTGGAGAGTGAGTAAGGCAGAGAAGAATTTTATTAAGCCACAGAAGGATGAGCAACAGTCCTGCGAGAGAGGACCTTGAAAGTGGGTAGCCATCTGTGAGGCTGAGTCTGGGGTTTTTATGGGCTTAGAATGGGGGAGTGCATGCTAATTGGCCCATGAATAGTCTAGGAAAAAGGACCTCAATTGGTTAAAAGGCATCATCCAGAAAGAACCAATTGAGAGAGAGTGGATAAGATGGGCATAAAGTTCTCACTCCGGTTGTGGACTCTATCTGGAACCGGCAGCTTTTTTCAGGTTTTAAACTGTCCCTGGTGTGAAGAGCAGGTTTCACCCAGGAACCCATCCCTGGCTACCTAGGAATTTGTCTCCTGTTGCTATCATTATGATTGTTATATTGTATTGTTATTGCTGATAATCTCTCACTGTGCCTAATTTATAATGTAAGCTTTATCAAAAGTATGTATGTATAGGAAAAACATAATATATAGAGAGTTCAGTACTAGTTGAGGTTTCAGGCATCACTGGGGGTTATAACTAAGGGGAGATTACTGTATTCACATTTTAAAAATTTGTTCCTTTCTCCTTTATCCTCTGGAAATGGGCAAATTTTTTTTTTTTTCCAATCTCAGAGTCAACTAGAAAAATCTCGAAGATTATTTTGAGTATGATTCTCATTTCTAAAATGACCTAAATCATGTTGGTTTGCAGGCTGTGAAATCTTTCTCAAAAGCTGGTGACGTTTTGAGCTAGCCCTTGGCCACCTCCTGAAAGATGGAGGCAGCAGTATTGCTCATCAGATTGTTGTCTTCACTGCTCACCCTGACCAACTCCCTTTTCCTAGTTTTTAATTACTTTTTACTATCTTGTCCAGAACTTTATATCACACCTTTTCAGTCTTAAAAAAATATTGAAAGTCTCATTTACCATCTCTTTTCCAGGAGATAAAGTAATCAGTCTCTTCCTGAGGCTGCAAAGTAGATAAATCAGTTATAACCTTGGCCCAATGTAAGAAGCAGTTCTTAGGCAAGATATCAGGTTGGAAGAATACAAATAAGCTGTTAGGAGGACTTGAAAAACTGTTGTTGCTGCTTGGGGAATTTGGCAGTACAGTGTCATTATAAGAAAATATGTTGTGCATGTCATTCCACAGTGAAACAGTTTTTTTAAACAGCATAGTAGCATCTAGCTATCTCTAAAAGTCTTAAGGTACAGAAAATGAAATAATTAAATAAGAAATAAGATGTCATTTTGTGGGGGAGGAACCTATTATAAGAGAAACTACAGTATCACACAGACTATCTCTATTCTGTGACATACATTACTAAATTATGTAAATTTCATTTGGACCTCAGAGGAAAGGGAATCTTTATTATCCATTATACTTATCAGTAAAATTGAACATCTGCTTAATTTTTCCACTGTTCTATAAAATGAGTTAACCTTGCCCTATCCTTTCACATTAAGGACAATAACTAAATGAACAAATGTTAAAAAATTACATAAAAACAATCTACTAGAAGTATGTTAATTTATTGCTTATAAAATACCATAATGTTCAAAAGTTGCTGAAGACAATAGCAACAAATGAACAAGATGGAAGGAATAACAGAAGGAAACAGTAAGAAGATAGGGGAAGCAGAGAGGTAGAAAGGAGCAAGGGTTAAGTGAGGATTAGGACACTGGTTAATCCAGGAATCTCTAAGGACAGTGGAGATAGTTCCTGAGTGGAAGGTGTCATTTGGGAAGAGATGTTTCTCTATAACAGTATGCTCAGCATTTGTTCAAAAGGGAGAAATTTTTTTCAACCAATTTAACTTAACAATCAGAAGCCATTTTAAACTCCAAAGTAAGTTTAACCTCCACACATAGCATGTTTTACTTCCTATCCAAACAAAACTTTAATTTTATAATTCTGTTATCTTCTGCAAAATAAAATCCACTCAACATTTTATCTTACAGTACCTGTGCATTGTCTATTGGCAAAAGAGTAACTGTCTAAGTACAGTGTTCTATTTCTTTCTTCAGAGTATACAAGGATTAATTTTATGTGTCAACTTGGCCAGGCCATGGTGCCTATATATTTGGTCAAACATTATTCTGGATATTTTTGTGAAGGTATTTTATGCATAAAACTAAAATTTAAATCAGAAGATTTTGATTAAAACAAAGTACCCTCCAAAATGTGGGTGGGTCTTATCCAATCAGTTGAAACTCTTAATAGAACAAAGGCATACCTCCTCTGAGCAAGAAGGAATCTGCAGCAGACTGTATTTGGATTTGAACTTCAACTCTTTCCTGGGTCTCCAACCTGCCAGCTTATCCTGTATATTCTGGATTTACCAAGCTTTCACTGGTTCTGTTTCTTGGGAGAATCCTAATATATATTAGAATAATATAATATATAAATAATATGCTAGTAATAATTTATATGTAGTGTATAAATAATATATTACACTATATAAATAATTTATATGTAATATATAAATAGTATTCATAATTTAAATTTAATTACAATTTTTAAACTAGTTTATAGTATATTAATAACTGAAATATATATAATTCAGTGTATATATATAATTATATATATATTTATATATACTCCTTATTATCTAAATGTATTCAGTTACTAAATTCAGAAAGGAGAATACACGTGGAGAAGGAAACCTATATTTGAACCAGGATAAATCTTAGAAATCATCTAATCCTCCAGTGTTTATTTTGTAAAAGCTATGCAGCTATTTTTCGAAATGAAAATCGATACAGAAGCCCACTGTATAAAACAGATAACAGAAGAACTACACTAATTAAAACAGTAATGGTCAGTGCAGTGGTTCATGCCTGTAATCCCAGCACTTTAGGAGGCTGAGGCGGGTGGATCACGAGGTCAGAAGATCGAGACAATCCTGGCCAACGTGGTGAAACCCCTTTTAACATTGCAGATGTTAAAAGGTAAATCCCCTCTCTACTAGAAATACAAAAATTAGCTGGGTATGGTGGCACATGACTGTAATCTCAGCTACTCAGGAGACTGAGGCAGGAGAATCACTTGAACCAGGGAGTCAGAGGTTGCAGTGAGCTGAGACTGCGCCATTGCACTTCAGCCTGGTGACAGAACAAGACTCTGTCTCAAAACAAAACAAAACAAAACAGGAATAGGCATACAAAAGCTACCTGCTTGACTCTTAACTTCTTCTTATTACTGGAGCAAATCTGGAACTTCCAGGGAGGATCTAGGGTTCTACAGCATGAAAACATTCCCTTGAATTGCAGATGTTAAAAGGTAAATCCTGAAAGCAAAGGGAAAAGATCTGCCCAAGGTCCCAGTACAAAGTAATGGAAATTTGAAGACTGAGCTCAGTTCTCCTACTTTTCATATAGTACAATATTCTTTTTGCTATTTTCCACTGTCCCTCAAGCTCTGTAAACTTTACAATGTTTTCTAATTAAGAAGCCATGAAATTAGGTAAATCTAAAAGTTGTATCGGCATTGTTTAAGAAATGCTATATTTTCAAAGATGGGAATAATAAGATGATTTATTTGCATTTGTAAAAGTTGAGAAGTACATAAACCACGAGTGAGGACAAAGCTGAAGATGCTAAGAAATTGGCATGACAGAAATTTAAATAATAAAATATACTATTCAAATCTAAAAGGTTACAATAATAAAGCATGAGAAAATTTAGTAACCAGGCAAACTGCTATAAAAGGCATCACATTTTTCTATGTTAATTACAGGTCTGTGGTGAAAAAGCCCCACTTAACTTAGTTCAAGGCCACTTTCTACTTGAGTTAACATACTTAATAAGGGTCACACTGAGGAAGAAGAATAAACAAATTAAAGAGTAATGACCTATATGCACTCCTAATGTGAAAGTATATACCACATTATAGTCTACTAATGGCCTGTAAGTAAATTATTTTCCTTGTTTACTTCAGCTTAGATCTTTGTTATTTACTATAAACTAGTTTGCAAATTGTTATTAAACTTAAATGGTAAAATTGTCATTAGTTGAAAGCATAAAATATGTAAAAATCGAGTCTCATTAACACTTTCACAAGCTGATATATTAGTTTCCTTTTTTTCTTTGCAACTTTCTTTTTTTAATTTTTAACATTTTTATTTCAAAATGTTTTTCAGGAACAGGTGGTGTTTGATTACATGAAAAAATTCTTGTGGTGATTTCTGAGATTTTTGTGCACCCATCACCCGAGCGGTGTATACTGTACCCAATGTGTAGTCTTTTATCCCTCACCACCCCAACCCTTTTCCCTGAGTCCCCAGAGTCCAGTGTATCTTTTTTAGGCTTTTGCATCCTCATAGCTTAGCTCCCAAATATGAGTGAGAACATATGATGTTTGGTTTTCCACCCCTGAGTTACTTCACTTAGAATAATAGTTTTCAATTCCATCCACGTTGCTGGGAATACCATTATTTCATTCCTATTTATGGCTGAATAGTATGAGTAGTATTCCATGGTGTGTGTGTGTGTGTGTGTGTGTGTGTGTGTGTGTGTATCACATTTTCTTTATCCACTTGTTCATTGATGAGCATCTGGGCTGATTCCATAATTTTGCAATTGCAAATTTTGCTGCCATAAATGTGTGTGCAAGTATCTTTCTCATATAATAACTTAGTAATAGGATTGCTGGATCAAACAGCAGATCTACTTTTAGTTCTTTAAGGAATCTCCATACTGTTTTCCATTGTACTAGTTTGCATTCCCACTATGAGTGTAAAAGTGTTCCCTTTTTACCACATCTATGCCAACATCTATATTTTTTTTATTTATTTGATTATGGCCATTCTTGCAGGGATGAGGTGGTATAACATTGTGGTTTTAATTTGCATTTTCCTGATACTTAGTGATGTTGAGCATTTTTCCATATGTCAAGCAGATATATTAGTTTTCATTTGATATATAACAAATTACCACAAATTCAACAGTATAAAATAATATGCATTTATTAGCTCACAGTTCTATATGTCAGAGGTCTGGGTGGGGTCAGCTGGAATCTCTGTGTTAGGGTCTCACAGCCCCAAAATCAAGGTGTCAGCCATGCTGGGCTCCTATCTGAAGGGTCTACTTCCAAGCTCATTCAGATTGCTGGGAGACTTTAGTTCCTTGCATTTTTAGAACTGAGGTCTTCATTTATCTGCTGGCTGTTGGCCAGACATTGCTCTAAGCAACTGGAGGCCACTCCCTAGTTCATGCACGTGTCCCCTTCAGTCTTCAAAGCCATGAGTGATACATCAAATGTTTCTTGTTCTTTGAATCTATCTGACTTTCTCATCTGCCACCAGCCAGAGAAAGCTCTCTACTTTTACAGTGCTCTTGTAATTATATTAGGCCTCCTCTGATAACGCCCTTTTGATTAATTCTAAGCCTACTGATTAGTAACCTTACTTACATCTGCAAAATTCCTTTGCCATCTAAGATAACATAATCATATACATGATATCCTGTCATAATCACAGTTTCTTGTCTTGGGGACTAGGGCAGGAGAAGTTGGGCCATGTTTAGATTTCCGCCCATCACAGTTGATATCTGCAATTAAAACAACTACTTTGCCATTCTCCTCCAATAGAAAAAGGGCTCTTTCGGAACACTCAGTTCCACATCTCCAAACTCCAATGCCTGTCATTTCCCTCTCCTACCACGGGCTTCTAGAATTAATTCAATCTTCCCCACATCCTTCACTTAGGTTTTGCTGAAATATTTTAGTATTTATTTAAATATTTATAATAAAGTGTTTCCTCTATTTCAGCAATTCTTACATTCTGTTGCTGATTTGCAGACATTTTGTAGTCATTGATAAAAATTCAATTCTTCTTTATCTTATCCACTGAAGTACCCCCATCATCAACAACATTTGGCATATATTAGGCATCAATAAATATTTGTTGATTAAATGAATGATTATGTTTGTAAGGCAAGGCTCATTATTCATTATTTTTTTCTATTCACTTTATCTTTTCTTTGGCTTGAGTTCTCAATTTTGGTTCAGTTATATTTTATCCGAACTGTCTCAAGTATTTTTCTCAGAGGGGTTACTTGGATGACTCACAGTTTGAGTTGTTACCTACCCTTGAATATCTATATTCAGGTGACTAATATCTTGGCTGGATATGGAATTCTTGAGTTGCTCTCCTTTTTCTGTGATGTCATTCTATCATCTTTTAGTTTCCTGTGTTTACAGATGGATATTCCAGTGGCATTATGATTCATTTTTTCTCAGTAGATAATGTAACCTCTCTTTCTGGAAGGTTATAAAAAGTTTTTTTTTATATATTAGATTTTAAGAATTTTACGTGCAAATAACTGGATGATTGTCTCTTCTCATCAGTCCAGCCTGGATCCCTGTGAGTACTTTGAATATGCAGACTCATGACTAGGTTCAGCCTGAGAAATGTTTCCCTGGAATTTGTTTATCAATTGTTTCTATCGTATCTGCTCTCTTTTCTCCTCACTTATTGCCCAGATTTTTAATCTCCTGGATTTACCCTTGAATCTGTTATCATTCCTTATAATTTCCATATAGCTTTTAGTTCTATGTTTGACATTATTTCTTGCACTTGGTCTTTGGGACCACTAACTTGGGTCTCGACGGGGACCATTACTTCATGTGTTGAATATATTAATTTTCAAGTTATGTTTTTAAGCTACAGAAAGTATTTTCTGTACAGCACTTTGATCTCCCTAAGTACTTTCATAATTTAATTGATGTTTTCATCTGTCTCCTCCCCAGTACTTCTGTTTCTATATTATTACCGTGGCACATTTTCTGATGGCTTAACTGTTTTTTCTCTTAGGGGTCTCTGGACACTCTTAGGTAGGCTGTTATCTTTCTTTGTAGCTTATTTGGGACTTAGATTTTATTGTTGAGATAGCATAAAGGACACTGGAGGCAAAGGGTTGTTAGGATATGGGGCCTGTGATGAAATGGCAGGGTACCAGGCAGGCACTGCAAAATATTTCTGCGACCTCCTACCCTGAATGACAAGGCAGAGGCAAATTAGCCAATCCACTGTCTCTTGGTCTCTGGACACTTAGTAAGGTGGGACGTAGCACACTCGCCTGGAATCAAAGTGGCCATATCTTTAAGATTTTCCCAGGGTTAACTGCCCCTGGTTTTCACTCCATAATCCAACAAAGCCCCATACCAGTTATCACCAAAAGGATCCCACAGTGCGTAAGGCCTCAACCACACCCCAGGGCCCACAGACTCCAGAGATATCTAGCTCAAGAGAGTGAAGTCACTTCAAATTGAAGTAGAAGAAAGGGAGCTGTGTTCTGATCTCCACATTCCTAGAATTACCTAAACTTATTTAACCACAGACCATTTTCACTGAATGACATCTATTACCATCCTAATAACCAACAATCAGAATTAAAAGTTTGCAGAACACACTTTGGAAATGCAGATAAACACATCCCGTTAGGGAGCATCATTAAAGCAAACTGACTTGTCAGGTTATAAAATTTTCACAGTGCAGGCTTTGGTCATGGTCAATATTTCAAAAGCAGTGCTTTTGATAAACCAAGAAGGAAAATTATTAAAAAAGGAATGAAAGTAAAATAAATGTCTCTAAGTTCACATGATGTTATCTGCATATTTTGAAAACAGTTTCACTATTTGGTGGGAAGTCAAATGAAGCCATACACAAATTTAATACTCAAATGAGGGGAAAAAAGCTGGCATCAGGGCATTTGCTGCTCGCCAAGCTGAAAGAATGTTATTGAAGATCCCTTACATAAATGTTCCTTGACCTTTGAGTGAACCAACAGGTCTTAAAAGTTGCATTAGCCAAAGCAAATTCCCATAGAAAATAAAGTTTTCAGTTGAGTGCATCAGATTTTTTCCCCCTCTTCAGCCTAAAGAGGAATTACCATCAACGATCATCAGGAGCAGCAAGTTAACTTTTCAGACTGTTTCTCAGAGACCATTTAAAGTCTATGCTATAGAGTAAATATGGCTCCAGTTCTAGAAGGAAGACTTGGGTAAAATAGCTGACAGGCAAATGACTTAAATGCTTCTTATAGGACACTACCTGAAACAATCTCTGCTGAAAACATCCAGTCTCCGTATTCTCTGATCTTCCTACAACTCTGGGATGGTAGATTTTAGTAGCAGCTAAAGATGTGGCTATTTTAAAATCTATTGCAAAAAAAATCTGAAATGTTTTTATGCTGATTATATTAGATTTCTGTTATAAATAAGATTAGTCATCTAGAAGAAGATTAATAATTGATTATTCTGGAATTTATAGAGCTTTTACATTAATGCTTTGGTCACGTGTTTAAAAGGTCTCATCTCATTTCCCATATCGCCTCTACTCCCTCCCTGTTCTACTCCAGTATGGCATAAAAATGCAAGCTGCTTAAAATTCTCAAAAGCATTTATATGTCTGGAGTGTCATTGTTTATTTATCAAAGGATAAGACCAATTTTACTTTACATTTACCTGGATTTAAGAGTGGTGTTTATAAAAAAAAATGAAAAAGTAATACCAATTAGGCCCAACTTTCTCCCCAAGTGTTAACAGATAATTTCAAGACAAACTTCTCCATTCAAGTAATTAGGTCCTGAAGACAAATATTAAACTTCAAAACAAATAAATAGTTCAGATATACTGGGAGCATAGCAGAAAAGCTAGGATTTTGGTTATTTAAGGATTTTGCAAAAGGTGAACTTCAAAGTGCTATAGAATTATAATGATGTTGTATGGAGGTTCCAAGAGGAACTGATGAATTACAGGCTGAAACCCGTTCACTCTATAGAACCAGTATTGCTATTGTGGCGACTTAGGCAACTTTTTATTCTCTCTTCCTCTGTTGAATGCATTTAGTAGTTGCTAAGAATAAATTTGATTAAAACAAAAGCAAAAATATAAACTTCCCATGTCCGAAATACCTTATGTAGATTTCACCAAAAAACAAAAAACATGATTACTGCTCCTTCTGGTTTCTTCTAAATTCAGTTGCTCCTGAATAAGCAGAACTCAGCAAATGGGCCTCTCCCTCCACTGGCCTCCACATATTGCCATCCCCAACCCAAGCAATATGACCACAGCAGCTTCTGTTCACTCCACGTTTGCTTCTTTCAAAAGAAAAGGAGTATACTTTAGTGGTTAAGGGGCTTTCGAATCAGGCAAACGTGAGCTCCAGACCTTAACATTTTCTGGGCAGTCTCTAAGTTTTAATGTTCTCATCAGTAAAAATGCCTAACAATAGTCCTACCTCACAGGCTTAATGTGAGGGTTAAATGGGACAACGTTTGTAAAGAGCTTCACATAGTGTATAAGATATAATAATGACTCATGAATGGTAGCTAAAAATATGCAGCCTCTCTTAAGAGTCTCTTACTTCTTCCTTTTCTCCTCCCCTGGAGACACTTAGGAAAGAAAACATGACCAGGCACAGTGGCTCACACCTGTAATCCCAGCACTTTGGGAGGCTGAGGCAGGCAGATCAACTGAGGTCAGGAATTTGAGACAAGGCTAGCCAACATGGTGAAACCCCATCTCTACTAAAGATACAAAAATAAGCCAGGTATAGTGGTAGGTGCCTGTAGTCCCAGCTACTCAGGAGGCTGAGGCAGGAGAATCACTTGAACCTGGGAACCAGAGGCTGCAGTGAGCCAAGATTGTGCCACTGCACTCCAGCCTGGGATACAGAGTGAGACACTTCGTCTCAAAAAAAAAAAAAAAAAAAAAGCATTAGGATGAGATGAGGCACTGTACTTCCCTTTTCTGATGCATCAAGTTCTCCTTCCTCTCATCTGTTCTACATTTTATGATGCAAGAGTTCTTATAGTCAGGCTCTTACCTCTTTCTCAGCTTTATCTTCTGCCACTTCTCCACCCCAAATGAACTTCCTTCGAACTGTCCAACCAAACACTCCAAACATTTTCAGACCTCTACGCAAGTTGTTTTCCCTGCCTAGAATTCTCTCCTCACTGTATTTCCACCAAAGTCTTGCTTATCCTTTAGCACAAATGTCACTTATTTTGTGCATTTGAAATACACCTCAGAGGAGCCTTCTGAGCTCCTCTCTTGTCTATATTCCCAAAGGACTTTGCACTCAGCTTTGCTGAGTTACAGATCACCTTGGAGTATGATAATGAATGAATTGCTGTTTCTCTTTACTAGAAGAATATGAGTCTTTACAAGACAGGATCTATTGCTTATATCCCCAGAGGTTAGCCCAGTGCTTGGCACTTAGCATTCAATGATATGGTTATAATTAAAATGGACATTCAACCTTCTTATTTCCCCATAAATTCTATCTTTCCTAGTCACCTCAAATCTCCTGTAATCTCCACTGTGATGTTTGTTCTCCTTAAAACATGAAAGATGATAGACACTGACACCCTGCCTCAGCTTGGCTCCCCCAAAAGCAGGTTCTGAAACAAGGATTTTTAATGCAAGCAATTTATTTGAGAGGTGATCCCCAAAACACGAGAGGGTATGTGGTTGCAGGGTAGTGAGATAAGGAAGGGCAATCAACAAGGGGTGAGGTGCTGCGTGGGTGACTAGGACTGATTGCTGTGAGAAAACATTATAAAATAGAATTTCCTCATTCAAGGGATTAAAAAACTAACAAATTTATCCTCCATTTCCGGATAGTTATTAGTGATAGTTGCTCCTGGGTAATGTTCATTCCCCAGCTCTTCCACCTGCATGTACAGAGTAGCTACACTTGGCTTTGGAAAAAATATCAAAGAGATATCGATTTCCCCTGTCTCCAGGCTTCACTTCAAGAGACAAGTGGGCAACATAAGCTCAGGTGTTGGCTTCCTATTGGAAACCACGGTATAGCCCCATCAGCAGCCAGGCTCTGGTTTCAACTCACTGCAGAGTGACAAACATGGAATTTGAATAGCAAAAATTCCCTTCCCAGGGAGAGCAAGCCAGAACTAACAGAGTGAAAAGGATTTGTGCAGCAGCTGCTCCTTATTCATACTTTACTTCTAGGATTGTGGGCTAGAAATATACATATATGGATCATCTGAAGAAAAATACCATTTACAGAGAGGGGTGATCTTGCCACAGTCCCAGTGGTCTCAAGGGCAGAAGGGAAAAATCTACTTTATTGATGATCTACTCCATTATTTAAATGTCCTTGACTTTGAACAACAAAAAATAATGTGTATTTGTTGGACATTTACTGTGCATCAGGGTGCAAAGCTGAGCTCGTTTAATCCTCCCAATCACCTCATAAGATAATTGCTGCTATTATCTGTATGCTTCATATGAGAAAACTGAAGGTCAGGTGAATTAAGAAATCTGCCCGAGGTTATCTACTGCTATTAAGCATTTGGAGCTATTAAGGGTACTGTAACCTGTCTTTTTGAATCCAATATGCATAACCTTAAATTATATTTATTAAGTTCATTTTTTTCAAGCCCTTAGTAAAGACAAAGACCCAATTAGTCAGTGTTGTCCACATAATTCTTCAAATATCCTTTTCTTGAAGCTATTTCCTTATCTATTTCTCATGTATCTTTCCTGTGGTCCTGTCTTTAGTCATGTATGCTTCTGTCTGTTAACTTCTTAATTTTGTATATTCCTCAACAAAATATGTCAAAGTTCTATGCATACAAAATTCATCTAGTTCCTGGAAAGTCCATAAATCACAAAACTATTGTTGAAAAATTATCCTTAAGCATAAGCATTTATTTTTAAATATTGAATTAATCTAGACAAATAAAATTGTTATTAAATTTATTCCCTGCTTTAAAAATTACAGCATGTGAAACATCAAGCAATTCTGAAGCAGAGAAAAGTCATTATAATCCCCAAAATAACCAAGTGTTGCTTTATGTGATGAAAGTGTTCTGATTATGCTCATAAAACAGTCCAACAAAGAAAATTAATTATTCAACCATTATGTCCAAGGAAAAGTATGTCTTAAAGTTGACTTATGTTTACAAATGTGTGGTGGGTTCTTTCAGCACAGCGTATTTCCCCAGCTCCTTAAACTGGCAACGTTTTTAATTTTACTTTTCTTCTTTGCCGTTTGATCTAGGGGCATCTGACATACACAGTATGGCAAGTTTCAGCTTTTCTTAAACTTTAACCTTATTGTCACTGTACACTAATCAAAATCATTGTTTTTTATATAACATTTTAACTCCCTAAATTATAACCACAATGTAAGTTCAGCAAGTGAGAGTAAAAATATGCGGCATATGTTTATGGTAATCAACACTCATTCTTATGTGGTCCTGAATAAGATAAGAGATGCAACTACTCACTTGCCTCCTCATGACTTCAGTGACTCTTAGTGCACGTGTTGGTTTTTTCAGTTCTCCTTTCTAGATCCACTTTCCCCATCCTGGTCTGTGCCATTAGGGGCTGACCTGTGTGGGCTCTATCATCAATGGGATTCCTTGCCCTCTGCCTTTAAGTTGGTTTTGTGCAGTGGGAAGCACTGATTCCATCTATAGGTAAATTTTTAATATCATTTTACAGTGATTTATTCATTCATACAATAAATATGTATTGAGTACCTACTATGTGACACATTCTTTGCTAGTCATTGAAGATGCAATGATAGCTAGATAAATGTAGACTTTAGGTCTGATGGTCCTAACATTTTCCTTTATAAATCTCATGTTGAAAGTATTTGCCCTTTTTTTTTGAGATGATGGTTTAGAATGCCTCAGCCAATTGGAAAGAGAAAAACAGTGTGTAAAGATCAACTCTGTTTGCTTTAAGAGGGAAAACAGGAACCTACTGGAAGAGAGAAGCACATGCCAGGTCCTGCAGAGAAGAAGATGGGTAAGCAGCCCCAGTGATGGCATTCCACTGATAAAAATCAATGCAGTACATTGCCTGAAGCAAGAGACAACTTCTCCCAGTGAACAAGGATCAAGTATATACCTAACTGCATAGACTGCAGCCAGCTCTTATTCATAAGCATCACCCACTGGGTGGAAATTAAACTGCATAACACAATAGAAAATCTGCTGACACAAGTACACAGCAGTGGACTAAGGTAAGTTTCCTGAGACCTCTACATCCTGGCCCCACAGGAGGCAGTGAGCCTACTCATATGCCCAGTACATCACTACTATAACCAGCATGTGGGAAAGCCACCAAAAATGCTATCTATAATCAAGGAACTTATACATACTGTTCACTGAAAGAACCTAGACCCAAAGCCAAAGGACCCTACCACAACATACATTATAGACACCTCCTCAAGGGAGGAAAATCTCATCCAAATGAAAGCAAATTCAAAACATAAGAAGGAGAGAGAGATTACCCAGATGAGAATGAACCAGAAAAACAACTTTGAAAGTATGAATAGACATATATTGAAACACCCTTAAAGGATCACACTCACTCTCTAGCAACGGATCCTAACTAATATGAAGTCTTTGCAATATTGAAGAATTTTAAATAGTGATTTTAAAAAAGCTCAATTATATTCAAGAAAAAGTTGAAAACCAATACAAAGAAAAAAAGCAATTCAGCATATTAAAGGAGAAAGATACCACTTTTTAAAAACCAAACAGAATTTCTGGAAATAAAAAATTTATTGAAAGAATTGCAAAATATAGCTGAAATCTATAACAAACAGTAAACTAGACTAAGTGGAAGAAAGAGTTTCAAAGCTGGAAAACAGGTCTTTCAAATTAACCCAGTCAGATAAAAAGAAAGAAAGAAAAACTTTTTAATGAACAAAGCTTTGTGAAATAATATGGGATTATGTAAAGTGTCCAAATCTGTGAATTATACTTGTTCTAATGAAAGAAGATGAAAAAGTGAAAAGTACAAAAAACTTATTTGAGGAAATAAATAAGGAAAACTTCCCTGGTCTTGGGAGGTATTTAGGCATCAAGATATAAGAAGCTCAGAGAACTCCTGGAAGATACATTGTCAGAGAACCTCACCAAAGCATTTAGTCATCAGACTATCCAAAGTCAGTGTAAAAGAAAAAATTCTAAGTGTCAAGAGAGAAGTGTCTAATTATTCATAAACGAAATCCCATCAGACTAACAGTGGACTTCTCAGAAAAAAACCTTCAGGTCAGAAGATATTGGGGGCATATTTTTAGCCTCCTTAAAGAAAAAGAAAATGCCAGCCAAGAATTTTGTATTCTGCCAAACCAAGGTTCATAAATAAAGGTGAAGTAAAGTCTTTCCCAGACAAACAAATGTTAAGGGAATTCATCACCACTAAATCAGTCCTATGAGAAATCCTCACAGGAGTTTTAACATGGAAAGTAAAGGACAATACTCACTATTATAAGAGGACACATAAGTACAGAGCTCATAGAGCCTATAAAGCAATTATATAATTGAAACTCCAAGGCAACTGGCTAATAACACTATGAAAGAACAAAACCTCACATTAATGCTAACCTTGAATGTAAGTGGCCTACATGCTCTACTTAAAAGATACAGAGTGGCAAATTAGGTGGTGAGGGGTGTGAGAAACAAGACCCAATCAACTGCTGCCTACAAGAGACCCACCTAGTATAGTAGCTAAAGGCAACTATAAACTCAAAGTAAAGAGGTGGAAAAATATATATTTTGAAAATGGAAAAAAAAAGCAAGCAGGAGTAGCCGACCTCATATAAGATAAAACAAACTTTAAGCCAAGAACAATTGAAAACAAAAAAAACAAAGAGGGTCATTATATAATAATAAAGGGTTAAATACACCAAGAAAATGTAACTATTCTAAATATATATGCACCCAACACTGGAACACCCAGATTCATAAAACAAATACTACTAGATCTAAGAAAACAGATTTATAGCAATACAATAACTGGAGACTTCAACACCTCACTGACATCTCTAAACAGATTATTGAGATAGAAAATCAACAAACTCCGAATTTAAACTGGACTATAGAAAAAATAAACCTAATAGACATTTATAGAACATTCATTCTATCCAACAACCACAGAATATACATTCTTCTCGTCTATGCATGGAACATTCTCCAATTGACCATACACTTAGCCATAAAGCAAGTCTCAAAAGAGTAAAAAAAATTAATGCCATATCAAGTATTTTTTCAGACCACACTGAATAAAATTGGAAATCAATATCAAGGGGAACTCTCAAAACTACATAAGACATGGAAACTCAACAACTTATTCCTGAATGACTGTTGGACAAATAATAAAATTAAGGCAAAAATCAAAAAATGTTTCAAAACAAATGAAAATAGAGACAAATACAACATACCAAAACCTCTGTGATACAGCAAAAGCAGTGCTAAGACAAATGTTAATAGCATTAAATGCCTACATCAAAAAAATAGATCTCAAATTAACAACCTAATGTCATACCTCAAAGAACTAGAAAAACAAGAATAAGCCAAAGGCAAAGCTAGCTAAAAAAAAAAAGCATTAACAAAGATCAGTGCAGAACTAAATGAGACTGACAACAAGAAAATAATACAAAGATCAATAAAACAAAATATTAATTATTCAAAAAGATAAATGAGATGGATAGACTACTACACAGATTAACAAAAAAAGAGAGAAGATTCAAATAAGTACCATCAGAAGTGATAAAGGTAATATTACAACTGATATCATAGACATAAGATCAAAGGCTACTATGAACACCTCTATGTGCACAAACTAGAAAACCTAGAGGAAATGGATAAATTCCTGGAAAAATACAATCTCCCAAGATTGAACCAGGAAGAAAGAGAAATCCTGAACATACCAATTGCACTTAATGAATCAAATCAATAATTAAAAAATCTTCCAACAACAAAAATTAAAAGCCAGAACTAGACAAATTCACAGCCAAATATTACCAGACATACAAAGAAGAGCTGGTACTAGTCTCACTGAAAGTATTCCAAAAAAATCTAGTAGGAAGGATTCTTTTCTAACTCATTCTACAAAGCTAGTATTGGCCTGATACCAAAATCTTGCAAAAACACAACAACAAAAGAAAACTACAGGACAATATCCCTGATGAACATAGACACAAAAATCCTCAACAAAATACTAGCAAACTGAATCCACAAGCACTTCAAAAAGTTAAGTTGCCACAATCAAGTGGGCTTTATTCCTGGGAGGCAAGGATATTTGTACATATGCAAATCAATAAACATGAGTCACCACATAAACAGAACTAAAAACAAAAATCATATGATCATCTCAATAGATGCAGAAGAAGCATTAGATAAAATCAAACATCCATTCTTGATGGACACTCTCAACAAATTAGGCATTGAAGGAACATACCTCAAAATAATGAGTCATATGACAAACCCACTACCAACACCATGCTTAATGGGGAAAAGTTGAAAGCATTCCCCCTAAGAACTAGAACAAGACAAGGATGTTCACCCTCACCACGCCTATTCAACATAGTATTGGAAGTCCTAGACAAAGCAATAAGGAAAGAGAAAGAAATAAAAGACAGCCAAATTGGAAAAGAGGAAGTAAAATTATTTCTGTTCACTGATGACATAATTATATACTGGAAAAGCTTAAATACACTTCCAAAAGACTCTTAAACTTGATAAACAACTTAATTAAAATTTCAGTATAAAAGATCAACATACAAAAATCAGTAGCATTTCTATACACCCATAATATGTAAACTGAGAACCAAATCAAGATCTCAATCCCATTTACAATAGCCAAAAATAAAATGCCTAGGAATACATTTAGCCAAAGAGGTGAAAGAATCTCTACAAAGAGAACTGCAAAATGCGGATGGACGAAAGCATAGATGACACAAACAAATGAAAAAAATTCTACATTCATGGATTGGAAGAATCAGTATTGTTAAAATGACCATACAGCCCAAAGCAATCTATAAATTGAATGCAATTTCTATCAAATTACCAAATTTATTTTTCCAATAATTAGGAAAAATAATTCTAAAGTTCATATGGAACCAAAAAAAGAGCCCAAATAGCCAAAGCAATCCTAAGCAAAAAAAAACAAATCTGGAGATGCCACATTGCCTGACTTCAAATTATACCATAAGGCTATAATAACAAAAGAGCCTGGTACTGGTACAAAAATAGACACATAGATGAATGGAACAGAAAGGGAACCCAGAAGTAAAGCCACATACCTACAACCAACTGATTGTAAATAAAGTCTACAAAAGTAAACAATGGGGAAAGGACATCCTATTCAATAAGTGGTGCTGGGAAAACTGAAGAAAAACAAAACTGAACCCCTGTCTCTCACCATATACAAAAATTAACTCAAGATGGATTAAAGACTTAAATGTAACACCTGAAACTGTAAAAATCCTAGAAGAAAACATAGGAAAACCTCTTCTGGGTGTTGGCCTGAGCAAAGAAATTATGATGAAGATGCCCAAAGCAAATGCAACAAAATCAAAAATAGAGAAATAAGATTTAATTAAAAAAAAGAAACGTCTGCACAGCAAAAGATAGACAGATAGGAGTTCAGTATACTAAAAAAAAGAAAAAGAAAATACCTCTGCACAGCAAAAGAAATCATCGACAGAGTAAACAAACTACCAAAATGCAAATTATGCCACTGACAAAGACCAATATCCAGAATCTACAAGGGACTCAAATCCAACAAAGAAAAAACAACCCCATTAAAAAGTGGGCAAAGGACACAATCAAGCATTTCTCAAAAAAAGAAATACAAGGGGCCAGCAAACATAGGAATAATTGCTTGACCTCACTAATCATCAGACCCCACTAATCTATTTCTTTTGTCAGTGGCCCAGTCTCAGGTATGTCTTTATCAGCAGCTTGAAAGCGGACTAATACATCATCCTTTTCTTGGGGTTGCACTACTTTCCAATGAATACATAGTGACGGAAGTACTACTAATGCCTACACAACAACCTGCATCACCTAGAGCTTTGCTTTACCTTGGTGCAATTTTTGGAAAAATGAAAACCTGCTAAAAATAAGAGAAGTAATCAATTTTGTGTCTTTAAAAAAATAATAATAATAAAAGTCAAAAAATGAAAAGGGAAAACATACACTCTTGGTGACAATGTAAATTATTTCAACCTCTATGGAAAACAGTATGGAGATTTATTAAAGAACTAAAAATAGAACTACCATTTGATCCAGCAATCCCACTACTGAGTATCTACCCAAAGGAAAAGAAATCGTTATGTAAAAAAGACACCTGTGTTTGTACGTACATTACGGCACTATTCACAATAGCAAAGTCATAGAACTAACCTAAGTGTACATCAACAGTTGACTGGATAAAGAAAATGTGGTACATACACATCATGGAATACCAGACATATAAAGAAGAGCTGGTACTAGTCTCACTGAAACTACTCCAGAAAGTCTAGCAGGAATGATTTTTTTCCTAACTAATTCTATAAAACTAGTATCATCTAGCCATAAAAAAGAATGAACTCATGTCCTTCGGAGCAGCATAGATGAAGCTAAAGTGAACTAACTAACTAACTCAGAACCAGAAAATAAAATAACACATGTTCTCACTTATAAGTGGGAGCTATCTAGCAGTGGGTACGCATGAACATAAAGATGGAAATAATAAACACTGGGGATTCCAAAAGGGGTAGGGGGTGGCGGGAGAAAGGGCAAGGGTCAAAAAATTATCCCAAAGATAACCAAAGGTTACTTATATTAAGATGAGTTTATTCTAGCTAAGAGCAAAATTTATAAAGAAGCTGATTTGTCTGTAAACTAATCTTTTGTCCTCATTAACGAGACAGCTACCTTTGTTGTTGTTGTTTCATTTTGGTTTGTTTTTGTTTTTGTTTTTGAGAGAGAGTCCTGCTCTGTCACCCAGGCTGAAGCACAGTGACACAAACATGACTCACTGCAGCCTCGACCTCATGGGCTCAAGCAATCCTCCTGCCTCAGCCTCCTGAGTAGCTGGGACCATAGACATGCACAACCACACCTGGCTGATTTCTTTTTTTCTAATTTTTGTAGAGATGAGGTCTTGCCATGTTTCTCAGGCTGGTCTTGAACTCCTGGACTCAAGCAATTCTCCCACTAAGGTCACCCAAAGTGCTGGGATTATAGATGTGAGTCACTGTGTCCATCCCAGTCAGCTTTCTAATTACTGGTTCTATATCCAAATTTCATTTAAGCTTCACAGTACCCTGTAAGGTACATTACTCTACTAATTTTTCAAATAATGACACTGAGACTGACAGAGGTCAGATAACTTGACTAAGGTCAAGATCTAGTAAAATGGAAAGCCAGATCTTCACCAGACTGTCTCCAGCCGCTTGTGTGGTTAATTTATCTGTTAAATTGCTACACATAAAGCTTTTATTTGTCTGCCAAGCTTTGTTTAGTCTTCCTGATGCTGGACAAATTCAAGCAGTAACAAAACTAAGATTCTAGGCCAAAAAGTGAGGGCCAGACCATTTTCTGTGGCCACCCAGAGTCTTAAATAAGCCCTGACTTGGTATGTTGACAAGCTGATATACCCAGACAGTGTTTCCATCTAGTTGTTCTTTAGTATTAAAAATATGAACCTTTTAAACTATTAGAAGTAACACATCCAAACTAGGAAATCTATTAAAAATGACCTCTTAATACATATTCTTTAATTCAGTAACTTGTTTAATGAATCACTAAAATATCTGAGCATATCTGTAAATAGATTTTTCAGTTTTAGACACATAAAAGTATGTTTATAAAGATGTATTCAATGTTGAAAATAAAGGCAACAGCAATCTGGGACCTGTAAATTTGTATCACCCCAGACAATTGTTCTGATCCACTTTGCTCTACAAGTAGCATGCTGATGAAGAGATGAAAGTTTTTACACGTTTTAACCAAATTGACAATAACAAAGTTGTATTATACTGACAGCACTGGTTCTACAACATGTATCTTATTTTTAAAAGTATTTGTAAAATAAAGCTTCCATTTATTTGATCTTCATGAGAAAGAGGTCAGTATTATTGTCAAGTATTAGTCCATTGAGACTTTTATATTACAGTACAAATGACTTTCATCTGAAATTCATGAAGAAAAATATTGATTACCCAGATTGCTTATTGGAGTAACAGTCTTGTTAAATTAAGTATCCTGGATTATAAGAAATCCTATTACATTTCTGTAATGATTAAATCACTCCTTAAGAAGTATTTGTGTTGACTTCACTGAATTAGTAAATATAGCAAAGGAAAATGAGGATCTCTGAGACCTGAGAATTTTGTCAATTCTTAAAAATGCGTTCTCAATATTCTCAACATAATCAACACAAAGTAGACTCTCAAAAATTAATTATTTTTTCTCCAGAAATATTAATTTCAGTCTTGGAAATTTGGAAGTCCAAAGTGACTATATGGTTGAAGATTCTGTGGTCCATTGCATCCTTGCATTGAAGTCCCATTACTAAAAAATCACAATACACTAACAAAAGAGTAGTACTAAATAATATATACGGGTTACTTCTGATCAACCAATTTTCAATGATTATTCAATTTAAACACAATCAACCCATATTTTATTGTACAGACAAAATGGGGCAGTAGAAATAGCATGGGCTTTAGAATCCAAATCATGTTTAAATCAGGATTCATTGAAGTTACCATTTAATAGAATATCAGGGAATACTAGACAATTTATGAGGACCTTCACTGAGCACAAGTCTTTCATATTTAAAATGCTGTAATAATTCCTTTTTGACAGGTTCTTACAAGGAAAGGATCTAGTACAAGGCCTGTCACACAGCTGGAACTCAAGAATATTTGTTCCAGTCCTGAAACAGGCAAAAGTGTTGAGAGTCAAGAAAGAGAGGCAAGAGGTCTTAAAATAGTAAAAACTATTATTATTTGAATACTAATATTGATCTTTTTGTTCATTTTATAAGTGATACTTAAAATCAGGTCATACTTTCCAAGTCTAACAAATAGAATTCAGAAAGGGAATATAGTCTCTGTTATTCTATCCATTGCCATAAGAATCTAGGAAAATCGGACAGAAATCAAAACATGACTAAGAAATGTGACATCTTAAAACCTTTTTTTGTCCAACTTTGTCAGAATTTTCATAGGTTTACCTTTGATTTCAGCTAAAACATCATTATTTTGTCTAAGTAGGCCATCTCATTCTTCTCGAGTGTAAATTCAGCTCATGCTCTCAGAATAGGATCCTTTCCCCCAAGGCCTTTGCTTTCCATTTAATACCCTCTGATACTTTTCTCCAAAATCCCTATAACAAATATTAACTTACATGCAAGGAAAGCAAGCAGGGTTTCAAAATGGGCCAGGGGTGGCATTCTTAAAAATAACTCTGAGGAACAACATTCATATCCAATAAAAACATGAGCAGAATTCAAAATAGTTATGGTGTGGGATTTGTACATTTATCTGCTCTTTGAAAAGGTAAAATAAATATGAAAAATTCCATAAAATCCAAACCAAAAGTCACCTGCCATCACTACCACTCTGCCCTTTCCAATAAACACTTGTTGGCAGAAGCAAGAGGGAAGTCTAAGTTTCTTGCCTCTTGAAGTGACAAGCACATTCTTTCCTCATTCATCAAGCTGCTTTTCTCCCTCCAAAGCTCCAGCTGTTCTCAAAACCCAGACATTGTTCCCTTCACTGGCTGGCCTCTAGCTCTAACTCTCAGCCAAGACTGCTTCTCTCTGAAACCTCTCAGGGACACTAACAGCTAGGACTTGGAAGGCTGTGCCTACTTAAAGCAAGTTGAGTTTTTGGCAGGAAGAAAAAGAGGGAGAGAAAAGGGGAGAGAGATGAATGGGAAATACTTTGTGTCAGCACAAAAACTCAAACAATTGTGTTTGGACTATGTCTGATGCTCTGGTGCTGCCAAGGGATGGTTGATGAGTCTCAAAGTGGTTTTGAGATTTTGAGGCTGTGGGATCTTTTTTCACTGTGGCACACAGTCTGGGACCCCCATTTCTACTGTGGAAAATTTGAAATACTTACAAGATAAATATGCCAATTATCACTACAATTTCTTTGTTATCATATGAATATGAACACCCATAGGACCATGAGATACTTGGAGAGGTGGGGGCATGAATTTTTAAACCCATTTATGTATATAATTAAGCTCCACAAAGGACAATGTGAATTAATTCTTCCTTGGAGGTTACAATAAGTGGTTTATTTATGTTTCCCAAATTAATATCGTTCCTTCATTGAAGTGTGGTGGAGGTGGGAGAAAAGGCATATTTGTTCATTTCCAAATCCCAGGAAATCAACACTCAGAAGCAAAGGCAAATACCTGTCACTTTTTAGAAATTCTGGTTTTTAGAAAATGTTAAAGGTTTCCTATACTCAAACTATCCTGACTTGGCCAGTAACCAAGAATAAATTTTTTTAAACTTTACACAAAGCTGTTAACCACTGTCTACGGCACTTCTTGAAATTACAACACATTAACTTGTCATGACATTAAAAAGAGACGTTAGCCAAAGACTAACCAGTTGAACTAGTTAGAATATAGATTTGGTAATGTGTGAAAAGGATGTAAAAACAGAGGAAAGACTAGTTTCTTTCTCACTTTCATAACAGTATGGCTACGCACCAGGCACAGCGAAGAATTCTGGCTGTTTCTGTTTCACCATCCCAAGGACATTTCTGTCATCTGCAAGGTCTAAGATGGTCTTCATTTCAGCCAAGAGAAGTAGAAAAAAGGGGAAAAAAGGGAGAGTTCACCACTTTCTTGTAAGAAAATTTGCACATATCATTTCCACCTACATCCTACCAACCATAACAAGGTCATGTGGCCATAGTCTGAAAAAGTATCCTTTATTTTGGGCATCCATGTGCCAGCTAAAGATCAAGAAATCTATTAATTTAGTATAAGAATTGGTGAGCTATACCAATGAGCCAAATCTGGCCCACTGCCTGGTTTTAAGTGAGCTCCAAGCTAAGAATAGTTTTCACATTTTTATGTGGTTAAAAGAAAATCAAAAGAATAATAATATTTTCTTGATGTGAAAATTATGTGAAACTCAAATTTCAGTGTCCATAAATAGAATAGTACCCCTTCATCCACAGTTTCAGTTTCCATGGTTTCAGTTACCCTACATTCAACCATGCTGGGAAAATATTAAATGAAAAATTCCAGAAGTAAGCAATTCGTAAGTTTTACATTGTGTGCTGTTCTCAGTATGATGAAATCTCGTGCTGTCCTGCTTCATCCTGCCCAGTATGCGAATCATCCCTTTGTCTGGTGTATCCGTGCTGTAGATGCTACATTAGTCATTAGTCATTTAGTAGCCATCTCATTTATCAGATCAACTGACCATTTTGTAGTATCCCAGTGCTTTTGTTCATGTAACCCTTATTTTACTTAATGATGGCCCCAAAGCACAAGAGTAGTGATCCTGGCAATTCAGATATGCCAAAGATAAGCTGTAAAGTGTTTGTGTTTCCTTTACCTGAAAAGGTACCAGTTCTGGACTCAGGAAAGAAAACAAATTGTATGCTGAGGTTGCTAAGATCTACAGTAAGAATGGGTCTTCTATGGATGAAATTGTGAAGAGTATATTGTTATAATTATTCTATTTTTAGTTATTGTTCATCTCTTACTATGTCTAATTTATAGATTAAATTTTATCATAGGTATGTGCAGGATAAACTATAGTATATTAGGGTTAATACAATCTATGGTTTCAGACATCCCCTGGGGCTCTTGGAATGTCTCCCCTTCAGATCAGAGGGGACTACTGTACATTTTTATTAGAACAGAGCCATGCTCCTTCATTTACATGTTGTCTGTGGCTACTTTTGTGCTACAATGGCAGAGTTGAATAGTTTTGACAGATATCATGTAGTCCACAAAGCCTAAAATGTTTATTATTTGGCCCTTTATTTGAAATATTTTTCTAACTTCACTTTGAAAGAAAGAATAAATAAGGTATTGATGGACAATACCCTATTTCTGGACAATACCTTATTGTTCATCAATAGCTTGTTGATAAAATTGAATGGAAAAGAAGGTGGGCTTTGAAAGGGGCTGCAAATGAGCTCTATTTCTTTAAAAGCTTTTAATATAGTAGTATTGTTTATCCACTTATGCATTAAAAATTACCCCAAAACTAGGGCCGGGCACAGTGGCTCACGCCTGTAATCCCAACACTTTGGGAGGCCGAGGCGGGTGGATCATGAGATCAAGAGATCATGACCATCCCGGTCAACATGGTGAAACCCCGTCTCTACTAAAAATACAAAAAATTAGCTGGGCATGGTGGCGCGTGCCTGTAATCGCAGCTACTCAGGAGGCTGAGGCAGGAGAATTGCCTGAACCCAGGAGGCGGAGGTTGCGGTGAGCCGAGATCGCGCCATTGCACTCCAGCCTGGGTAAGAAGAGCGAAACTCCGTCTCAAAAAAAAAAAAAAATTACCCCAAAACTTAGTGGTTTAAAACAATAAAAGTGTATTATTCAGTTTCTGTGAGTCAAGAATTCAAGAGTGGCTTATTGGTGTGGCCCTGGCTCAGATCCTCTCATAAAGTTGCACTTAGGATGTTGGCAGTGGATAAAGTCTCATTTGAAGTGTTGACTGGAGCTGGAGAAGACACTTCCAGGTAGATCACTCACATGGAAGGAAGCTGGCAGGAGGCATCACGTCCTTGCCACATGCTCTTCTCCTGCATGTCAGCTAGCTCCTTCCAAACAATGAATTACAAGACAGAGAGAGAGAAAGTAAGCAGTAAGCCACAGTGCCTGTTATATCATCTTCAAAGTCACACATTGTCACTTTCATTATATTTTCATTAGAAGAAATTCATTAAGCTTACTCTAGCCCACACTCAAGGGAAGGAGAATTATCTTCCACCTATTGAAGGGAAGAATATCAAATAATTTTGGGGCATTTAAAAATAAATCATCACAACAATAGTTGAGATTTTTTTTAAAGCAGATAATTTGTCTTCAGATAATGCTACAGAAATGAGGCTAGTGATTATGAAATAAGGCTAAGTTATCTGACCAGGAAAAAAGGATAGAGGCTTATGTTAGAGATGGAAATCAGGTTTTAGCTCTCTTACCTACTGCAATCAATTGGTAGTAGTTGCTTGGAGTACTATGTTGAGAAGGATTCTGATTCATAGCTATCAAATACACATATTTTCTATCATTAGAGTAAAAACCAAAAGTTCAAATAATGAGAATTTGGAGAAAAAGCAATTTTTGAGGCATGTTCAAGTCTGCAGAAAGCTTATAAAACTATGGCTCTTGGGCAGCTTGTCCAGGATGTTGCTCTGGAGTCCTGGTTTTCCAGGAGAGATTCCCTTTCTCTCTCCCTCCCTCCCTTCCTTCCATCAAACCCTCCTTCCCTCAACAAGCACTTACTGAGCACCTATGTTTTTGACGTAGGATTATCGACTGGATGCAGTGGCTCATGCATGTAATCTCAGTGCTTTGGGAGGCCAAAGTGGCAGGATGCCTTGAGGCTAGGAGTCTGAGACCAGATTGGGCAATATGATGAGATCCCCATCTCTAAAAATAAATAAATACATTTAAATTTAAAATAAGTCGTAGGTATTCTGGCTGCCAGAGATAAAATAAGAAACTAGATAAATATCTGCCTCTCATGGTAAAATACAAATTTCTGTCTTCTGTAAAAAGTCTTAATTTTTTTTTTCAGAAGCCATACATCTTATTTCTGATTATCATATAATTACACTAGATATTTTAGATTAACATTAAATAATAGTGGTGATAATTCTTGCTTACCATCCCTCTATTGCAGAATTTACCAGAATATGCATCATGTAACAGCATTTCCACTGTGTGTTAATAGACGTCATTTGAATAGAAGGGTTTCATGATCACATAAGACTGGGAATGCTGAATTTTAAAACATTAAACAGATTTGTCTACTGTAGGCAACTTTAATGTGCCTGTGGTCCAAAAAGTTCATATAATATGCTATACTCCCCAAAGTTATCTGAGTTTAAGATGTTGTGTGTTTTTGTTTTGCTTTTACAAAATGCTTGTTCAGGTGGTCTGGAAAATACTGCAGGCGGAAATCTAAAGTCATTAAGATTCTTTATTTCCCTTTCAGTCACATCAACTCTCTTTTGTTTCCCTAAGATCATAGAGTTCATTGCAACACATAAATGTCCATTGCTACAACAATATACAAATCCTAGTTAGAAAGGAAATAGTGGTAATTACTCTCACACAGTAATTCTTTAATGTCTGAGTATTTAAAAACCAAACAACTATTTAAAAACACATAACTTATCATTATATATTCATTATAAATACATAGAATATTTGCACATACATACAATTATATAAAGAAATGTATATTTCTCTGTGTGTGTGGTGTGTGTGTCTGTGTGTAGGGTGTGTGTATGTAACACTTTGGAGTCAAAAAAACTCTCCAGTTATCTGGAAATATATGGAAATTTTATTAAATGCACACAATTGTCAGACAATGGTCATCAAATGCAATAATGAGAAAAAAGGAATCATTTACAAATGTTAATTCATTAATATAATTAATAGCTCAAAGGATTTTAGGAAGAAAATCATTAAGCATGCCATTACCATAATGTCTAGTTCATAAATAAAAGTACAGAATACAAAGTGAGAATATGTCAAGGGCTCTGCATCATTTGGGAGTTATGTGCACTGTATGTAACAGAAATCTGATGACAGTGGCTTAACCATGTGACATTATGTGACAGTGGCCTCACATAATTTGTCTTCCATAAAAAAGCAGTGCAGAGAAAAGCTGTGCAGTGGGGTCATGGTGGCAGCAGTGCTGCACGACCTATTTCCTTGTCACTGTCATTCTTATTGTGGGACTTAATCTCTCATCTTAGCTGTGGGACAGTCTCAAGTTGACTATTACATTCAACCTCACTATCTGTTTTTCAGGCAAGAACAAGAAGGAAGAAAGCATAAAGGAGTAGAATCTGGTAGTTTTTCTCAATTATTTTATCAGCTGAAAACATCATGTAGTTACTCCTGATTGCAAGGTCTGGAGAAGTACTTCAGCTGGGCCCATGGATGCACTGAGAAGAATTCAGTCTCTTAAATAAGATAAAGTGAATAAATATTTGGTAGCCAACTCACCCTGTCTTTTCCAGACTCTTACCTAGTCTGTGAGGCTCAGAGGAGGTTAAAGCTAACAATAATAATGTTTCATAAGTAAGTATATTGTTTCTTTCTAATCATCTCCTATTTATTATCTTTCTAACTTAAAAATACCCTTACAGTTTAATTACCACTTTACTTTTGTCATAAACACAAGTTTTCAGGGAATTCCTACTACTTCCTTTAAATAACAATGAAATTACTGTGTAAATAATTTCCATTAAATATTTGAAATGTTCAGCTTTACTGTGTTAAGAAATGGTGGCTTGCTTCTGTTTTTATTTAAACTGTTTTTGCCAGCAAACACAATTGTTCATATTGGCAGAAGTAGAACATTTGCCAGCATGAAAAAGTGCTGTGTAGAATAGCATTTAGCATACCATAACACATATTTTCTTTTTCTCACAAATCTGGTTTAAAACCTTAATTTTTTTATAGCTGTGGCCTCAATACTTCAGAATTTTAACTGTTTTCAACCTTGTAGAATATAAAAGTATATGTGTGAGCATATAATGCCAAGAAAAGTTTTCTTAAAGTTATTGCATTTCTACTTGAAATTTTGGCTTCGTTTTGCATAGAATATGCCGAATGCCTTATCTAGAAGACAAAAATATATTAGTACTGTCACTAATCTCTCTACTACCTTAAACATCTCTTTGACTCTTCTTGACATCCAAAGAGTAATTTTCACTCCTTTTTGCTTTTTTTAAAGGAAACCTAATTTCAACTTTCTAACATTCATCTTCTACAAATGGCTGGTAGAATAGATATTGGGTAACATTCATCTTTAACAAATTTATATGTCCATGAAACTCAAGATGGTTGTTTCTAAAATCCATACTCCCCTCAAATTTAATGCATCAAAGTACCATCTATGAAGAATCAAGTTCAAATTATCCACAAAAGCTCATGCCTCTCAATGTTCAACCAGGGGGGAAATGACTTACTATACATAAGATGATGGATTATGTCACCATGTAAAATGATAATGATGAAAACCATTTAATAACATGTAAAAATGTGTATAATTTATTTACCAGATTGCAAGTTTAGAAAAATTGAATCACTTAATAGATCAAAACTAGAAGGTAATATGCAATAATAAAATAATTATGGTAGAAAGTCTATATATATATTTTTCAGGTCCTTACATTTTTCTGTACAGTCTGATTTTTCTTTAATGTGCATGTGTTATTTTGAAAATTATGAAGGAAGTAGTAAATACAATGTAAACAATAAATAAAATCTTATTTCTAGCATCTTCCTTTTCTGTACTTTTAAACGTTTTTTCTTTTGGCTTTTTTTGAAATGCTCAGCAGTCTCTTCTAGGCCCCAAATGCCTTCCTCTGCCAATTCCCTTAAAAAGGGAGCCCCTGTTGGCACACTCCTTCAGAGACTTACCCTACTTTTACAATTCTTCAAACTCATATGAGTCCCATTTTCACTGGTTTTAACACTGGCTGGGTGCTTTTTAACTATCTATTTCCACTTGGACATTTTAACAACCTACCTGAGGTTTAGTTTCCCAACTGTAAATAGTGATAATACCTTTTCATACAGTCATTATAAGGATTAAGGAAAGTAACATATATAAAGCACTCAAATTAAGGTGCCCATCACATTTGCCCCCATTACACAATACCAGTAACAATATCAATAACATTACTAATAATACCCAAATACATATATGTGGATTTTAACAAAGTTTTGGTCAAAAGAGCTTTCAAGCAACAGAAAAGACCTGTGGAAAAGTTACTTCAACCAGAGTAAATGGTAAAAAGTGAAGAAAAAAAAAGCAAGTGAGATTGAGATTCAAAGAGTCTAAGGGATTACACTTAGTTCCCTAGCTGGTCAATGGCAGAACAGGGACAAAAATCCCAATGTCTGGGCTCTGAGTGTGGTGCTCTCTACATTTGAACGTCCTCATCAGTGCTCAGCACTTGCCTGGATGACTAGTACAGCTGTCTGCCAAGAAGATGTCCTTGTGTTTTTCCTCATTGCTGTATATATAGCGTTCAGACAATTCCATAGCTCCGTGGACATTTGACCACCCACAACTCAAGAACAACTTTCTTTTTGCCATTGACTCTTAGCACACACAAATTGCTAATCCTTTCTTAAACTGCTAAGCGAACCTCAAATTATCATGGGACTCATATTTCTTCCAGAGGGCTCATTAGGTAAAGGGACATTCCGAGGAGCTCTGTCTTGATTGTTCCTCACTGGAACAGTCCAGTGTGAAAAATAATGACCACTCCTAAGTTCATGTACCTAATTGCCTCCATCTAGCCTGTGGCCTTCAACTAAAGTAAGATCACCATCTGCTTTTTTCCAACCTTTTGTAGCAAGATTGAGAAGGGATGGGGTGGGTTTTATTGGACACTGAGAGGAAGGTTCCTGTAATAGCCACATAAAGAGGTAATGTGGGAAAGCCAAAGCAAGCAGACGGATTTAAAACCAGCTGGAACATCGCCAGGAAAGAGGTTAACACCCTAAGCTTTCCATGAACTTTTCTACTGCGAGTCCTAAGCCAGAGGATCCTTCATCATCAGAAATTATTGGAAACCTGGTCTCAAACTCCCTGGAAAGATGAGACAAGAAATGTCTAACAGGGAAGGATTTACTTAGGTTAATTGATTAATTAATGACCACATTTCAACAGCTCAGGCTTTCTTTGTGGGTGTAAATGTATGAGTAATACTCAAAACCACAAACCTAGGAGCAATAAAAGAGTTTGGGTTGAAAGTTCTACTTTCAGAATTATCCTGATTTTCCTCTGGGCAACTAGGGAGATGAAAATAAAGAAACCAACGGGAAAACTCATAAATCTGTGACTCTGGAAGGAGAGGGTCACATTCTACTTGGAGAGAAGGTGCTTTACCCAGGTCCAGTAGGAATTGCTTTCTGTGATGTGTTGGGAAGTGAATCCAGAGCAGAAAGATCCTTTTCAATTTGTATCTGGACTCGTCTACCTCGCCATTTGGCTCACCCACACTTTACCACTGCCTTTACACCAGGTGAGCTCCACACACCAAGCCACCTCTGAAATAGAATTACACTTTTGATGGACCTACTTCCTACACAGCTCTCCAACCAGGGATGAATAGCTAGGGATCCAGTTGAACTCCCAATTTGTATTGACTCAGAACCCAAAAGAAAACAGAGAAGAACATGTGAAATTATCAAGGTTCTTGATCAATTAATTCTCTGGCTATGAGTCAGTAATTTCTTTCCACCAGAATTTGGACTTCTTGTTATGGTTGAATTGTATTCCCCACTACCCAAATGCATATGTTGAAGTTGTAACCCCTAGTACCTCAGAACATGACCTTATTTGGAAATACAGTTGTTGCAGGTATAACTGGTTAAGATGAGGTCATACTGAAGTAGGGTGGGCCCCTCATCCAATATGACTGGTGCTCTTAAAAAAGAGGGATATTCGGACACAGATACTCACAGAGGAAAAATGATGTGAAGACACACGAGAGCCATGTGATGACAAAGACAGAGATTGGAATGGTGCAAACCATTGTGGAATACCAAGGATTGCCAGCAAGTGCCAGAAGCCAGAGGTAAGCAAAGATTCTCCCCTACAGACTCAAGGAGCCCTGTCGACACCTTGATTTCAGACTTTACACTCTCGAACTGTGAAATAATAAATTTCTGTTGTTTTAAGCAACCCACTTTGTGGGTACTTTGTTATAAAAGTGCTATAAAACTAACACAGTGATCTATCACTAAAATTTCTTTAATGATCTATCAACAGACATATTTGTTCAACAAATATGAAACTAGGTCACTTTGAAAAATATTTGTTACCCACTTTAAAGTCTTTCACTTTCTCAATTTCTAAGAGAAATTTCAATAATGGATTTGCCAAAACTTCTCAAATAACTATTTACTTTTTACTCTAATTTAGAGTCTCCTTGTTTAGGAAGCTAAATTGGATAAAACTAGGGCAAAATCAATCCTACGAATCAGAAATTAAACATTTTGGCTTCCTCCTCCTCACTGATTATGTAGAGTTAATTTTTAAGAGTAAGTTCATAACTCTCATATAAAGTTATAACTCTCATATAATGTTAACACATGTCGATATGGTTAGGCTTTGTGTCCCCACCCAAACCTCATCTTGAATGATAATCCCCATAATCCTCATAATCCCCACATGTCAAGGAAGAGGCCAGGTGGAAGTAATTGCATCATGGGCAGTTTCCCCCATGCTGTTCTCATGATAGTGAGTTCTCACAAGATCTGATGGTTATCTAAGTGTTTAGTAGTTCCTTCTGCATTCATTCTCCCTCCCGCTCCCTTGTGAAGAAGGTGCTTTGCTTCCCCTTTACCTTCCTCTGTAATTGTAAGTTTCCAGAGGCATCCCCAGTCATGTGGAACTGTGAGTCAATTAAACCTCTTTCCTTTACAAACCCAGCTGAGGCAGTTCATTATAGCAGTGTGAAAACAGACTAATACACATGTCAAAATTATATTTAATTGATTTTTTAATGAGAGAATCAATAATATGTGAAAATAACTGCTTCAAAAGACAAATAGATACAGAAGCAATCAGGAATACTAAAATGAATTTGTTAATTGATGCATAAGGTAAAATCAACTGTACCTTATTTTTTTTTGAAACAGGGTCTCATTTCATCTCTCAGGCTGGAGTGCAATGGCATAATTACAGTTCACCGCAGCCTTGACTTTCCTGAGCTCAAGTGATTCTCCCACTTCAGCCTCCCAAGTGGTTGGAACTACAGTTGTGCACCACTATGCTTGGCTAATTTTTTGTAGAAACACAGTTTCGCCATGTTACCCAGGCTGGTCTCAAACTCCTAGGTTCAAGAGATCTGCCCATCTCATCCTCCCAGAGTGCTGGAATTACAGACGTGAGCCATTTCATTGCACTTGTAGGAACAGGAACTACCATCAGTTTTCTACAACTAAGTATTATAAAGTAGCTCAAAGGCAATGAAGGTGCAAATTTTCATAGAATCAGACACCCTAGAAAGATGCATTAGACATCTAGCATCCCACTGAAAGGACTTTTACTAATCTCTTCTCATCTATTTTAATCTCTTTCACAAATTTTCCTGGAATATTTCTTCCCTATGATCATAATAATTCCATATTGTTGTTATCATGAAATAAGACTCAACAACTTTGGTCTGGTTATTTATATAAGTACTGTAAAAGTGTTAATTAATTATATTTCCACAGCAGCATCTATAGATTTGGCCAAAGTATTCTCTTCTTGAGGTCCCCAAAATTTATTGAGGTTGTTGACCCAAGAAGAAGTGATCTTCCTTGCCATCTGAAAACCTGGAATCTTGGAAGTCAGATATAAGGCTGGTTTTTGGGAAGGAGAGTGGAGTTATGTTTTGGTGGTGAAAGTAAAGTTACCCTTTCTACCTTAAAGTGACTGGTCATACATGATTAGCTGAGAATAGAGTCATTTATTCTCCAATACAATACTGCAGGTAAAGCCTTGACTACACAATTGATTTGTCTAACTCTATCTTGGTTTTGATTTTTTTTAAAAAAAGAAGGGCAGATTCTTACTGGATCTATGCAAATAACTATATTGCCATAAAAAGTTAGGAGACTTCAATAAGAGTGTTTGATTTTAGTTCAAAATAGACAAAGAACATAGACAAATAAAATCTCAATTGAATTCTTTAGTGTCTCTCACTCAATAGCAAATAGATTTCTATCATCTGTTTACAGATAGTGCCAAATAATTAGACCATAAAATCAAATTACCAATCTTTGTTACCACTAGAAGCAGCAATAAATTATTGGCCCTGCTCAAATCAAAACCAAAAACAGAACATAAAATCAGCGGAAAAAAAAAACCCTACAGAAAGAGTCCATAAAATTTACTTTATAAGCCAAGAAGAGGGCTTGATCTGCCCACACCTGAGCTTCATCTGCTCATGAGGCTTACTTTTCCAGCAGTCCTATCGACCTGGTTTTGTCAGGTGGATCCAGGTGGTATCTCAGTCAGACCTATGAAACTATAAAGGGATAATCTTTTAAGACCAAAATTATGACCCTCATTTACATTTAAATGAACATGTGTCAAAGGGTTTTTTTGTTTTTTGAGATGGAGTTTCACTCTTGTTGCCCAGGCTAAAGTGCAATGGCGCATGGCTTACCACAACCTCTGCCTCCCAGATTCAAGCAATTCACCTGCATCAGCCTCCTGAGTAGCTGGGATTACAGGTGCCCACCACCATGCCCAGCTAATTTTTGTATTTTCAGTAGAGACAGGGTTTTATCATGTTGGCCAGTCTGGTCTTGAACTTTTGACCTCAGGTGCTCATCTTGGCCTCCCAAAGTGCTGGGATTACAGGTATGAGCCTCTGCACCTGGCCGTGTCGAAGTTTTTTGTTTAAATTATTTATTAGTGAAAGAACAAGTAAGAGCTTATAAAACTGTTCAAAGAAGAATTCACAGAATAGATACGTAGTCAATCAGGAATGCTGAAATAAATTTGCTAATAGGTGCAGTGCTGTGCTTGCCTCCTCAATAAGACAGAACAAATTTTATCATCACTGGACAAAATCTGTTTGCATTTCTATGAGCAGAAATCATTTGCATTACCATCAGTTTTTTACAACTTTAAGAATTGTAAATTAGTTCAGAAACAATAAAAGGTGCAGCCCTCTATAGATTCAAGTGACCCCAAAAGATGTGTTAGCCATTGAAAACTACTCACTAAGCTGGGAGTTGAGAGATGCTTAGAGTCATGGTACCAGTAAGGATCCTGGCAGTGGTCAGATGCCAAAGACCCAGGACTAGTCTCCCACTCTAGTGCTGATCTTCCTTATCCTTCTATTCCTACCATGGGGAGATTCCTGTTCTGAGTAAGAAATCCAGATTTATGATCTCACATTCTTACTGCTTCCTGCCCTTTAGGTTCCAGGACATCAAGGAGATGAGGCCGGAAGCAAAGAGTTCTGGGAATGAAGCTAAAAGACCCTTTAGTTTATACATGAGACAGGAGAAAACTAAGTGTGAGACCATACAGATGGAGAATAGGGAAGATAAAGGCAAGACAAAAGGGTGGGGTGAAGCTTACTTGATTGTGTGTATTTGAGAAGTAAAAAGGGTAGAAAGGGAACAAGAGAGATGGAAGGGGAAGAGAGAGAGTCTCAGTCATTATTCTACTGTCCGGCTTGACAGCAACAGAGATTCTGAAGTCCATACCACAGTAAGTGTCTGATATAGTCAGAACTTACTTAAGAGAGACATGGCCAGAGACATATAAAGATGCATGAGATAGACAAGGAAAAATTACATGAAATTAAGGGGAAAATTACTCAAAAAAAGATTTTCAAATTTATGGGTGAACCCTGTTGACATAGTCTGATAATTGTCAAACTTTAAGACTTAAAATGTAGAGCCAGAGAGTTATCAGAGATTGACAGAAAGAACTACCTCTTTGCTTCTTTTTCTTTGCACTTAAAATAATGCTGCAGTGAATAGATCAATAGACATAAATGTTTCCACATATTATATAACTTTCTTTTAAACAATTCCTGAAAGTAGAATAACAAGGATAAACACGAAAACACAAGAAACTGTTATGTAAATATAACCATCTAAATTCCCCTAAAACAGTGCAGGAGGTCATATTAACTCTTTTAAAGGAATGAGGCTCAGTTAAACAAATAAACTAGGTGACAATAAAAAGCTGGGGTGTTAACTGATTTAGGAACCATTCATATTCCGTCCCAAAACCCGCACTGTACTAGCTTCTTGTCCACTATGTCTCCTTTTTGGAGTTTCCGGAAGTGATAATTGTGAACACTGGAGCTAGAGGAGGCTTTGGCTTCAAATATACCAAGAGCTCAGTAAAGCAGCAGTAGCTAGCTCAAGCAGACCAAAACTTATAATTTGAACTGTTCTATTTATTTGATTAATCAAGAATAGAAAACAACTATCTTATAATAAATTCTTTTTGTTGGTAGACATTACTGCTGAAATAACTAGGGGAATATTTGGTGACAAAAGAAGGTGAGAAAATTACTTTAAATCAATGTTAAATCATGATGCATGCATTTTGATGGAAAAGAAAGGCTTTAGCCAAGAATTGAAACGCAAAGAATAGCATCTATCGGCAGATAAGAAAAGGTGTGGGCACAGGGGGAAATACCAGCCTCTACTGGAGCCCTGAAATCACCTGAGTGCAGCTGACTCAAGGTTCTCAGCTTGTTAGGACTATTAAGTCACAGAACCTGCTTTTATCCCACAAGGACCTGTTTACTGGGTTGTGAGTGAGCCCATTACACAAAAATACCATGGCCTCCTGATTCTGGTTTCCTTGGGAAGGTGTGTTTCCTGTTCTGAACCGTCCTGTACCTTGGCTCTACTGGGTTTCCATCTGTTTAGGTCAAGCACAAAAAAGAATTGCCTGAATCACACACTTAATTGGTGCAATAAAAACTCATATGGCAATGTAGCAATGTCATGCCTCAAACTTTACACTCAGATATATAGGGGGGAAATAAACCTTCTTATTTTAAAGCTGATCTAACTCTTATGCCAATTAAAGACATCTCTGTATCTTCCTTTCTTTCAGGTTAACTTTCTTTTGAGTAAGTTCTCAGTCTTCTTAAAATACTTCCCCTTCCCCTTTCTCCTTTCTAATATGTTGTCTGCTGGTATGAGGGAAATCATGATTTTCAGTAAGACTGCTTAACTTTCTCACCTGTAGGTTTTTATGCATCTCCTGGTAACTGGGTCTGTGAAGTAGTTAGGTCAGGTTTAACCCCTGGGCATTTGTGATGACCTCCATTGACATGTGGCTGGTCACTCCTCACCCTATGGGAGTATCATGCAGACACCCACTGCTGAAGTCAGTGGCCCCAGCCATTGGCTTGTTCTTAGGAAGTCCCCATACACAACTGCCTCATTGCCCTCAGCCCAAGTCTCTACTTCTCACTGTTTTCACATCTCCTGCACTGTGGAATCAGGCATAACACCTCAGATTCATTTCTCAAGACACCATCCTCCACCTGTGTTTCTTTCCCTCCCACACCTTGTTAGATGTTGCTCAAACCAAAAGCCACAATTTGCATAAAGACCTGCACATATAACCCAGACCTATTCAGATGGTTTTTATGGACTTCTCTCAAGACTCAAACCCAAGAGAGAGGATAACAATGTTACAGGTACCTGACCAGCCTGCCCTACTTTCTCCTAAACATTTCATGCTTTTGTCAGTTCTAACACACACATTATTTCACATTTTAACATTACTTAACAGTATTTTTCATTGACTTGTATAAGAATTTCTCTGGGATAAACATCAAAGAATATGCTAGACCCTAGGGCATAACAACAATGAACACACTGCCTAACACACCACAGGACAATATTAAAGTATCTATCACACACATGTCCTGACTAATATTTCCTATGCACATTTATAACCCTTGCTGTTCTGATAGCCTGAACATGGCATCTCACTCTAGCTTTAATTTAATTTCTCTGGCTACAGCATTTGAGCTCTCTTTATGAACTTATGAACCATTCAGATGTTCCTCTTTAGGTTGCTTTTTTATATCTTCAGCCAATTTTTTCTAGTTTTCTACTCTTTTTCTTATTAATGTTGCAGTTGATGCCTTTCTATATATTAGCCCATTTTGAGTTTCAGACACTGTAGCATCTTTTTATCTTTTTCCATTTTCATTCATCTTTTAACTTTGTGTATGGTGTCTATTGAAAAGAAATTCTTCATTTTAATGTGGTCAAACAGAACATATTTTTTCTTATTATGCATTTTTTGTTTCTTATGTAAAAGGCCTTTTACCAACCCTTGGTCACAGAAATATTTTATATTTCATAATTTTTAACTTACAGAAATGTCTTTAATCCATACAGAATTGCCTCTATATGTAGTGTAAAGAAGGAATCTGAGCTTATTTTTCTTCATAGAGCAAGAATTTTCCTAATATCACTAAAATAATTAATTCTTTCACTATTTTTAATGTGCTACTTTGTTAGCTTTTTTTTTTTAAGTATTTCATATATACAGGTCAATTTCTGAGCTTTTCATTCTATTCCATTGATCTATTTGTCCATTCCTTAACCAATATGTTTTTTAACCATATTATTGTTGAGTGTCTTAACATCTGGTATGGTAAACACTCTTCTTTCTCTTCATTTTCAAATATGGCTTAGCTATTCATGGACTTTTATTTTTTTCAAACAAATTTTAGAAAGAGTTTTTAAAATTCTTTAAAAGATATTGATAAAAGTTTGACTGGAATTGTATTGAATTTATAGATTAGTTTGAGGGAAATTGATATCTTTGCTACATTAAATCAGTCTGTTTATTTAAAATCTCTTGTATATTTTTAACTGTGTTTTAAAAATTTCTCCACAAACAGACTGGCTTTCTTTGTGAGGTGGATTTCTAGAAATTTAGTCATTTGGAGTAATATTATAAATAGCATATTATTTCTATTATATTTTCTAGTTGATAATTGCTGATATAGGAAAATACTATTGATTTTTTATAAGTCATCCTGTGCCCAAAACTTTGCTAAACTCTCCTTTTACTTCTAATAGTTTTCTTTTAATCTGTTGGAATTTATATGATCATATCATCTCTGAACTAATATTGTATAACACTAACACAGCGCTATATGCATTGACATTTTAGTAGGCATGGAAGAACACTGTATATTCTCTCTTTTTCCTCAAACCATATACGCAGAATCATTCAATTGATAGTGAAAACTTTTTCATTAAAATTTTAAAAAGCCAGTAGCTGCAATGTGAAAATTTCTCTACAATTCTCCTTCCTATTCTGTTGTTTGGTTTGTTTTCTTTTATATTTTTTATTTTCAGATTTTGAATTTTCTTGAATTTCATATATTCTATTTCTATGACTTTAGTTGTGACCCTTGCAATTTCCACGCATAGAGTTTGACTTAAAATCAGAAACAATTTATCTATCTTCTTCCTGAATAATAAAAAGTCTTCAAAATATTTTACTCCAATCACACCCCTCCTATTTTACATGTTATAATGGGCTAGTATTTTATTTTCATTTTGTGTTTTTCCTCACATTTAATCAGAATTATTTTTATTTTACAGGGTTAGTGTTAATAATATATTTTCATGTTCATCAATTTATTTGGTCGCATTGCTTCTTGCATCTCATTCCCTTCTACATTCAAAGCTTTTATTCCTAAAGTACATCCTTGCATAATTTTTTCAGTGAGAATGTCTAACTAGTAAATTATTTCAAGAATGTTTTGGCTGGGCGTGGTGGCTTATGCCTGTAATCCTAGCACTTTGGGAGGCCATGGAGGGTGGATTGTCTGAGCTCAGAAGTTTGAGACCAGCCTGGACAACACGGTGAAACCTCATCTCTACTAAAACACACACAAAAAAATTAGCTGGGCATGGTGGTGTGTGCCTGTAATCCCAGCTATTTGGGAGGCTGAAGCAGGAGAATCACTTGAACCCGGGAGGCAGAGGTTGCAGTGAACCGAGATCATGCCATTGCACTCCATCCTGGGTAACAGAGCAAGTTTCCATCTCAAAAGAAAAAATAATGTTTTTCTTCTTTCTTCTGACCTCTAGTGTCTGGTGTTACCATTGAGAAGTCTTCTGTCAAGCTCATCTAGGTACCTACCTTCATAGGCAATATTCTTTCTCCATTGTTCATTTTTCAGGTTTTAATTGGTGTCTTATGATGCTTTAATTTGGTTGTAACATTTCCAGGTATGGATTTATTTATCTGTTTTGTCCTTCTTAGTGCTCACCTATCACTAAGTTCAACTTTAAGCTGATAATTATTAACTTGCTCTACCGAAGTCCAACATATGAGGAGCTAGCCTAAGAAATGTCCTATCAAGTCATTCCAATCTGGAGTACTGTCCATTTAGACCTCATTAGCTTTCCACACTGCAAAATTATATGAATTGAGTTACATGTTGGTGTCATGCCTTTAGCTCTCATCAGGGTTCAACATAAGCCATATACGTGATATTTCTGTATAGTCTATAAATCATAGTTTAAAACATTATATGACAAAACTGAGAGGTCAACAGTTCCAAATTTCTCTACCTCCACCCCAAGTATTAATCATTCTCTCTTCCACCCTGGCTCTGAGAAACAAAAATGTCTTTTTTCCTCTTCAAGGCTCACTCATCTTTTCTTCCACTATCTCTGACACTTGGCTCTGTAATTATACCTTTACTCTGAGATCATGTATGACTTTTCCACTCCACCCACTCTTTCCTTCAAGTTGAAAAAAATTCACATTTCACACTTTCTAAAAAATGAAAACTTTCCCTCATCCCTTCCTGTCCCTCAAGCTAATTAGCCCACAGCCAAACTTCCTGAAGGAGGGAGAGGTTGTATCTCCTATATCAGCTACCCACCCCCACACATCAATTTCATTCTAGCCTTGCTGCAGTTTGGCTACTTCTCCCATCACTTCGTGCAACTCCTCCGGGCAAGATTACTAATGACTTCCTGACCTCCAAAGCCAAAGGAGTCTTTTAAGGACAAATCCTGTTTTGGTGCTCAAAGCTTTGGACATCTTTGCCTAATTTGTTATTGACTCTTAGAATTCTTCTGTGGTTTTTCAGATTGCTCCCTGGATTGCTTTTTCATACTATACTCACTATTCCTCTGCACTCCTTTAAGTGAAGGAGGTCTAGGGGGTGTTCCTGTTCCTCTTCTCATACCCATTTCCATGGCTTTTAAGTTGGAGACTCTTGAAATATCTGTCTCTAATCCTTGCCTCTCTTGAGCTCCAAACCCAATTTCTCACAGCTTCAATCAACATCTTCAACTGGATTCCCAATCACATCTCAGATTCAATGTCTCCAAATAGTTCTTTCCTTTCTCTTTCAAAATTTTTTCTTAAATACCCTATTCTGATATGCCATTGTCATTCACTGCCCGAATTTAAACAGAGCAATTCTCTAGTCCAACACTGTCAAATAGAACTTCCAGTGATGATGGAAATGTTCTGTGTCTGTGTTATCCAGTATGGTAGTACAAGCCACCTGTGGCTATGGAGCACTTGAAATGGAGCTAGTGTGAATGAAGAACTGAATTTTCAATATATTTCAATACATTTAGTGTTAACTAATTTAAATTTAAATAGCCACATGTAGCGATTCTATTGGGAAGCATAACTATAGTCTTTCCTCTCACCTAAATTATTTTTGCTGCCATGTCCCATAGCTTCTATTTTCTAAATTTATTTTGGAAATATCCTTTTGAAAGCACTCATTCTTTTCTGTTGCCACTGTACCATTTGCAAATGCCAATCTGTTTATGTCCTTTTCCTGCCCCAAGTTTCTTTATTAACCTCATTTCATATTTTATACAAGATAATATCTAAATGTCTATTCGTGACCTATAAGGCCTTTCATGATGTGGTCTACTTTCCTTCCCAGCTACTCCCATTGCCCTCTATAACCACCATATTCCACTCTTCACTCTTCTCCTATATGCCCAGTAACACCTCCTAGCTCTTAGACATTCTGTGCTTCTGCCTACCATATCACTCCTCTTTATCTTTTCCATGAATTTCCACTCATATTAAAGGGCCAAGTCAGAGCCACCTCCTCATTAATGTCATTCCTGATCATCCATGGAAATCTTGTTCCTGCTTTCTTTGCATTTATATAACATTTAACAGATCCTCTATCATAATACTTAGCACTGTATCCTATGTTTGCTTGTATATCTACCTCACTCTTCTGCAGAGCAAAAAACAATGTCCTATGTAACCTTCTCACTCCTATCTGTGAATAAATGAATGATCATGAAATTCACAATTTCACCTATAATTAAGAGGCAAAAATGCATCACCTGAAAAACCTGAGTGCTTCCTTTATTTAGATAGCAAAAGTTATAAACCTATTTTTTTCTTATTGTCTCTATGAGCCTTTCATTCTCATATTCATGAAAATAGAGGTTTCTTTATTTTTCTGTAACTTAATTTAGGTAGATTATATAACACCCCTAGTCAATTACTGTCCCCATTTTTCAGATGGGAAAGTTTAGGACTTAGAGGGATTATGTTGCAAAGATAAAAAGTAATAGAGCTGGGGTATGATATGATCTGTAAACTCTCAGGTGGAGATACACTTTTCCAGGCCTCCCTTAGTGCTCACAAGAATATACAGATGCCAGTGGTACCACTGATTTGGAGTGAAGTTTTCCCAGATCTGAGAAGCGTTGCCTTTTTTTTCATTCTCTCTGTGAAGAAAAAGGTCAATTCCCAGGCATCACTGGGTGTTATCAGAGCTAGGTCTAAGGCATTCCTGAAAATCAATTCCCCAATCCATTTGGGATACTTTTGATAGTTTTCAAATAGTTTTGATTCTGAGTTTGATCTGAAGATCATAATTACACATTCATTTATCCTTTTAAAGCGTTTTGACCATAGTAAGGGCTCAATACATGATAGCCATGAATATTATTTATAGTATTCCATAATCCTCCATGTTCTGAAATACTCAAATACACACACACACACACACACACACACACACACACACAGTATTTGAGTATTCGATTTAGCTTTCAACATTTCTGGATCAAACGGCTAAAACTGGAAGACGCTTTAGAGAGCTAGCCACCTCATTTGTTTTTTAGGTTACTCTCTTTGGGTCAAATCCTTCTATATCTCCAGATTGCCTTCATAATTAAATATAAAATCTTTAATATGGTTCACAATACATGTTCCATGTCTCTTTACTTTTTCACCTTGTTCTTGTTACTCTCTTTCTCACAGACCCTTTTCCAATTAAACAGATTTTCTTTTTCTTTTCTTATCTTTATCATTTGTGTGTGTGTGTGTGTGTGTGTGTGTGTGTGTGTATGTATGTATGTTTGCTCTTTTTAGACTATTTCTCTTTTTCTGGCCTATTTCAAGTTTGGCTCAACTGTCACCTTCTCTGGAAAGCATTTTGTAGCTATCCCCTCTCTCGATTGGTTAGATACCCTTCTTATAAGGATTTTTCAACTAGACTTCCATTCATTGATGGGAGAAAACTTTCTTTGAAACACCTTTCTATCTCTAATGTCCAGCACAATATCTGAAATGTTTTTCAAATAAGTGAACAAATTATTTCAGCAAATATTTATTAAGTGTTCCCTGTGTATGAGGCACTTTAAGTGCTGGGCATACAATGATAACAAAGAACTGACAAAGCACTTGCTTTCATGGAGATATAGCCTAGCAAGGGAGACAGACATCAGTCAAATATCCACACAAATGGAAATACAATGATGATAAGTGCTGCGTATATACAAATAGCCATTAGTCATTGTGAACTTTTCAGCACTTGAGCAGAAGAAAGTTATGATTCAGCACTCAAAAATATTACAGTTTCAGAACATGGAAGATTATGGAATATTATAAATAATATTAATAGCTGTCATGCATTGAGCACTTACTATGGGCAAAATGCTTTAAAAGGATTATCATACTAAGAGCTCATTAAGTCCTCATGAATACTGCATCAGGTATACAAAACTATTGTAGAAAAATGAATGTGTAATTATGATCTTCTGATCGAACTCAGAATCAAAACTATTTGAAAACTATCCTGAATGGATTGGGGAACTGATTTTTAGGAATGCCCAGACCCAGCTCTGATAACACCTAGTGATATTATCAGAGCTAGCTCTGACTGACACACACAAACACACACGCGCGCTCACACACACACACACACACACACACACACACACACACTCTGAGAGAAATAGATTAAACTGCTATAACAAACAAACCCAAAATGTAGTGATAGAAGAGGTTCATGATATTGTCATATGCAGCCCAGGTCAGATGTTAATGTTTGCCTTGTGGAGGAGAGAAAGGATCAGCTCCTCAAAGTTACTCGAGGCTAACAGAGCTCTGCCATAATGAACATGTGGCTTCCAAGATCATTTTGGTTTTCACGTCACCATTCCATTCTTTGTGAATGGATTATGGCATGAAGAAGCACCCAGTGAGAAGCTTATGAGTCAGATCTGGAAGTATCACGCATGACTTCCATTCACTAGAATGCAGTCACATGACCACATCATATCTGCAAGGAAGTCTAAGGATGGTAGTCTAGTTGTTTACTAAGGCATTCTCTGCCATACTATTTTAATTTAGGATTTGGAGTATATTTGTACTCTCTCTCCCTTAGGTGGTTTTATAATTTGTTTTCTATCTTATCTTAGAGTTTATATATTTCATTATAAGAGGTCTCAAATTTATTTTTAAAGCAAATAGAATACAAATCACAAATAAAGCAACAATCATAAATTTGACTGTCAATAAAAGTGCATAGTATTTTATAATTCACAAAGGGTTTTCACATTTTTTAGTTTGTTTTTTTAAAGCAACCCTTGATGTAAGCAGAAAACTGTAGTTACTAACCATTTTGAAATATACATGTTATTTGGAGAGGTAAGTAATTTACCTGAAGTTGCCTAATTACACTTATTCTAACAGTTATTTAAATGTGAATAACATTTAACTGTCTTTCGAATCCCTCTTAAAATATAGAAGTATTTTTTCAAGTCTCGTAAAAAACCAGTTTCTCCTTATTTTAAAATAAAGAACATATTCATTAGGAGCTCATGTTACAGATCATTTTTAAATATTCAGTTTTATATAACTTAGCAAAGCTCACCTCAACCACAAATGCAGTGTGTGCATGCATGGAAATAAAACTACCGTTAACAATACTATGGACGAATTCCATCTGAACTAGCTATCTTTATGCGCCAGAAAAAGGTATTTGCAAAAGAGACAGAGAAAGCACTGGAGGCATAGACTGTGACACTTTGTTAAAGGGGTTAAGGTGGTATTTTTGTTTCCTAGGGCTGCCATACCAAAGTCCCACAAACTGAATGGCTTCAGTAACAGGAATTTATTGTCTCATGGTTCTGGAGGCTAGAAGTTTGAGATCAAGTTGTCAGCAGGCCACGCCCTTCTGAAGGCACTAGGGGAGGACCTGTTCCAAGCCTCTCTTCTAGTTTCTGGAAGTTCGTTGTCTTGTGGCAGTGTAACCTCAATCTTCTCAGAACTGTGAGACAATAAATTTCGAATTTGCTCATCTTTGACTTGGATTTAGTCAATGAGACAAAGGCCTACATATTAGAGAATTAACAGCCTGCAAAGAAATAAAGACAGATTTCCTATGCCCAAGGAGTTGGAAAATGTGGCAGTAGAAAGAAGCCAACAAAAAATTCCAAATGCTCTGGCTATGTTAGGTTTGCCCTTCAAAACATTTTACCAGCATTTGGCATGCCGTCCCCCTCCAGCCCTTCCCCGGAAAGGAACAGTGTGTCAGCCCCCCACATCTATGTAAGTTTCCCACTTGTCTCCACTGAGCAACATTCTTCCCATGAGGTCATGTTCAGCTCCTATCTTTATTCCAGATGACTTTTCAATTCTTCTGGTACCTAGCTTTTATGTATTTCAAATGTGTGTATAAAACCCAAACCAAGCACAAGCTTGGTACAGAGAGCCCAGCTGTTCTATAGAAAAACATCTTTCTCCCTTTTCACCAGCCCAACCTAACTCTCCCATCCAATGGTTTTCTAAAACCCCAAATAAAAAATAGAGGACAGAGAGTAAAATGTTTTTACTGTTCACCAGTGAACTGGGAAGGTGTTGCTTCCGTGAAAACTCATGCCCCGGTACCTGGCACACTGAACGCTCTGCTGCTTCATTTTTCTGACTGCCTTGTTCACACTTGCCAAGCCAACATCTGTGGATTGCATGACTTTATAATTAGAGGAGATGGAGAGTGTGTGTTTTAAAAAAAGAAACAGCTATAGGACTTGCACCTCAGACTTCTACCCACCTTTCTCTTCCGCACCACTCTAGGAATTTTTTCCGCCAAATTAACCTGAGAGATGGAACTACCTCTGGTCTAGCTTGAGGCAAATTTGGCAGCTTTAGGGGTTGAATGGTGACAACTTACTAACAATCTGCTTTTCTCTGCAAATTACTAAGGCAGTGGCATTTCTTGGCCAATTCAAAAATCAGGTGATGCCCAAATAAACTACAGCACATTTTTGTCTAGGGTTCTCATCCAAGAGCCAAACAAAGGTGCTGCCAGAGGCTGCTGGTCCCATGTCTCCTGCTGCAATGCAGTCTTACCAGAAGGTTGGTCCTGGGCTATTTCTTCTAGAAAGGGATAGAAGTTATGGCAAAAATTTGGAAGATTATAGGACAAAAGGCAGAGGAAAAGGACAAGAAGAGAAGGTAAATGTCTACTAAGATGTGGAATTTACATGAATGTGGTCATAAGAAAGGCCAAATTGGGCAGCAATTTTATAGAGTTATCACACCCAGATGTGAATAGGCTGCATTCAATATCAAACCTTGTTTACACTGTCTCCTTCTCATAAACACAAAGGTCTCAGTTGCAAATGTCTGTTAGGCCCACCTGAATCAGCTACTCTGTTATACTTCCTAAAAGGATTTTCTTAAATGCAAACATAAATATGACACTCTCACTGCTTAAAACACTACAGGGGATCCCTCCTGATCTTAAAGTTCAAACTCTCACTCACCATGGCTTTGAAAACCCTGCTTCTAGGGACTTTGCCTAATTCTACAGCTTCTTCTTCCCAAATGCACTCTATGCTCCATCCATGCCCAGCTGCTTGTACTTCTTTTAATGCATCCTGTTTGTCTGCTGTCCCAATTCTTGCCTTCCACCCCACCTTTAGCTCTCTTCAGGCTGCTTGAGATTATCATCCCCTCCTCCTTCTTCTCTTCCTCCTCTCTTTCTTCTTATGGTCAGTTGACTAACTCCCAATTACCCTACCAGGCCTCAATGCTAATTTCAGTTACTCTGGAAAGCCTTATCTGCTCCCATCCCTTGCAAATTTGTGTTAAACACCCTTCCCAAGAGCTTTCGCAGAACCTTGTGTTTGCCCTTTGATCAGGTGCAGCCGTCTGTATTATAACTGCCTGGTCACTCATCTGTCTCCTATTGTCCCCGCCACAACTCAGGACTACTGACTCTAAGGTCCAGTAGCAGGCCAATCTTGCTCACTAGGACCCTAGCACCACACAGAGTGTCCTGAACATCTAAGTGCTCAGTAAATATTCATTGATGTAATCAGTCATTTATTCAATTAAAATATGCCACACTGCAATAGTAGAGGTAGGAAAGTCTTTGGTTCATGTCTTTGGTTCCTAATCTTTCTGTGTAACCCTTGATCATTTTTGTGTGGTTATATTTCACCACAAGACAAATTCTTTGCAGCCATTCTATAAAAACAAACAATGGGATAAAAGATGAACGTCACCAACAAAAACACTTTCTGGCAGGGCACAGTGGCTCACACATGTAATTCCAGAACTTTGGGTGGCCTAGGTGGGCAGATGGTTTGAGGTTAGGAGTTTGAGACCAGCTTGGCCAACATGGTAAAACCCTGTCTCTAGTAAAAATGCAAAAGAAAATTAGACAGGCATGGTGGTGCATGGCTGTAGTCCCAACTACTACTACTAGGGATGCTGAGGCACAAGAATCGCTTGAACCTGGGAGGCAGAGGTTATAGTTAGCTAAGATCGTACCACTACATTCCAGCCTGGGCAACACAGTAAGACTCTGTCTCAAAAACAACAGCAACAAAAGCAACAGCAAAACCCCACTTTCTTTCCTTTCACAGTTGTTAAAAGACTCAGGTTTTTTTTTTTTTTTTTTTTAATTTTTGTAGAGACAGGATCTCACTATGTTGCCTAGAATGGTCACAAACTCCTAGCCTCAAGAGAACCTCTCACCTTGGCCTCCCAAATTGCTGAAAATACAGGTGTGAGCCACCACGCCCAGCCACTCAGACTTTTTAAACAAGCTATACACTTCAATCCTTGTTTTAGAGTCTTCTAAAGCTCAGATTTTCACTGATTATCAGTTCATCCTTGGTTGAAACCAGGATTCCTGAATCCTCAGCCTTCTTCCATAATTACAGCCACCCCCGCCAGAGACTCAAGACCAACTTATCCATTACAGTGTCTACTGTTTAGAAGTCCAGGAAATATGTTTAGAAGTCAAGGAAAATACTTTTATTTCTTTTAAGATCAAAGTGAAAAAATATTTTAGATTATAAACATTTAAAAGTAATATAAATATATTTGTCTTTATGCCAACACAGGGGTAAAATATAATTTTACCCCCTCTATAAAAAGGAAGGGGGCCAATAAAGTCAGTAGTACCTAAGGCCCATGAAAATCATGATGCAGGCCTACTGAGTGCCTGAAAAGTGATATGGGCACAGACAACAAGGAAAAGGAGCAGAATTGTCTCATTACCCTGGAGTCTCAATGGAGCCCTCGGTGAGAGAGCTGAACCATGTGGACAATTAAAGGAGTGCTTTTGTTCCTCTTGCCTAAGGTGCTGTATGATGAGCAGACCCAGGCTTCTCTCACCCTTTTTTCTCAGGCTTTTATAGCTATGTCAGCAACCTACTTCACCTCACCACCTGCCAAATAAAATTGTTTCTATTATTAGAAGTAACTAACAACAAGCCTCTTTACATGCAAACTGAAGCCTATTAAATGATACTTCTCAAATGCGCCCATTGTTCCAAGTCAGACATTCAGCACTCCACAAAGTTCATGCCACGGCCTCAAGTGAACAGGGCAAACTGGGAAACAACCTCTCCAGACCTAGGCCAAGACACAAAAATCACCCTCCTAACCTAACTGGAAAACATTGAACACTTTCTCATAGCAGGTGAGTGTCACACAGTCCATTCACAGAATAGAAGTGGGTAAATCCAAGCTTGCTTATATTTTCAAACATGTTTAGAGGAGTCATCAGGTACAAGAATACATTCTGGGGCAAAGGGGAAAATGGAAAAGTTCAGAAATCCATCTAGAAGAAATAGTATCCAGTAAGTTGTAAAATGTTCAAACATCAAATCATTGTAAGATTGGTTACTAAAACCAGCTCTCTGTAAATATGTATCCAGGACAAAGGCAGACAGAACTTGAAATCCTTTGAACACATGGAATCCACAAATGAAGAATTGTTTGTTTACATAATTAAGCTGCAGCAGTCTCTGATTTTGCATTTTGTACATAACAGATACCAGATAAATATTTGAACTTGCTCATGATTAGAGACTACTAATAACACAATTATAAATATAACCAAAATATCCAAAAGCAAAAGAGCACACGAACAAAAGAAAACAGAGGAGAAGATCATGTCCCTACTATGATAAAAAAAACCTACAGTCATTTTTCATTTCCCTCAGAGTAAAAGCCAAATCCTTTACCAGGGCCTGCACTGCATCCACAGTCTGGTCTGCTTCACAGTTCTGAGCTCATCTCCCCTGGCATGGTTCCAACCATACTCACCTCCTCGCTGTTCCTCAAATATGTCAAGCTGGACCTGCCTCAGGGCCTTTGCAAGGAGTGTCCCTGCTGTCTGGAATTCTCTTCCCCAAGGTACCCACTGGGCTACTCTACTCCCTCATCTCCTTCAAGTCTTGGCTCCAATGTCACCTTCTCAGGTAGCCCTCTCTCTAACCATTATTGACTTTCTGCACTATCTCCTGCTGCAAAAACAAAGGTCAATACCACAGACTTTTTCCAGTTGGCTCATAGATGGTTCCCAAGCACCTAGGATACGGCCTGATACATAGGACATGATGAATAATTATTTGTTGAATGATCAAAAAAAGACTAAAAATAATAATTTAACTACATAAACCAAAGTGAGTAATCCTGGAAAAATTCAAGAAATTTCAATGGGATTTAATAATTTACAAAAATTAAGTACATCTGATTAGCATTGTAACAGGAGAAAGGTGATTTTCCAAACTAATATTTTAAGAAAACTTCAGGAAGGGATAGTATAGTCGTCCCTGCAGTATCTATGGGGGACTGGTTCCAGGACACACCCCATGGATACCAGAATCCATGATGCATAAGTCCCTTATATAAAATGGTAGCATATTTGCATATAACCTAAACACATCCTCCTGTATACTTTAAATCAGGTGTATTTAGTATACTATAATTAAATATTGAGCCCCCGTTGTGTTTGGGAGAAGCCATTCAACAATTTTTAGAAAAGCAGACTGGTGCTTAAAAGGCTTCAGCCGAGATCCAAGATGGCTGATGATTAGCAGCTCGGGCACGTACCTCCCAGTGAAAGCACAAAGAACGAGAGGACGCCACACTTTCAGACGAATATTAGTTGCTCACGGACCAGGAGATTCCCAGTGGAGGAGCTCCACGGGTCGCCAGGGCGACTCTTGTGGCCGGCATGGCGGTTTTGCTGGTGCCTTAGCACGCCAGTTCTTGGTGCAGTGTCCGGAGATTCCCGGGCAGAAAAGCACCATCAATCTTAACACCGCTGTTTTGGCCGGCTCAGTGGATCGCTCAGATTTCGGCGCAGGGAATCAACAAGTTGGACGTCAGAGACCCAGTTAGAAAGTTGGTAATTATAAAGACGACAGACGGACAAATATATAATGAAGGGAAGAAACCAGCGTAAAAAGGTAGAGAATACTCAAAATCAGAATGCCTCTCCCTCTACAGGGGATTGCAATTCCTCATCAGTAATGGAACAAGGCTTAATAGATTACACGTGTGTTCCAATAACAGAAGCAGGTTTCAAAACGTGGGTGATAAGAAACTTCTGTGAATTAAAAGAACTTGTTCTAACCCAATGCAAAGAAACTAAGAACCTTGAAAAAAGGTTTGACGAAATGTTAACGAGAATGGACAATTTAGAGAAGAATATAAGTGAATTGATGGAGCTGAAAAACACAACACGAGAACTTCGCGAAGCATGCACAAGTTTAAACAGTCGAATTGATCAAGCAGAAGGAAGGATATCAGAAGTCGAGGACCAGCTCAGTGAAATGAAACGAGAAGACAAGAATGCAGAAAAAAGGATGAAAAGGAATGAGCAAAGTCTCCAGGAAATATGGGACTATGTGAAAAGACCTAATTTACGTTTGATAGGTGTACCTGAATGTGATGAAGAGAATGAATCCAAGTTGGAAAATACTCTTCAGGATATCATTCAGGAAAATTTTCCCAACCTGGCAAGGCAGGGTAATATTCAACTCCAGGTAATACAGAGAACACCACAAAGATATTCTTCAAGAAGACCAACCCCAAGGCACATAATTGCCAGATTTATTAGGGTTGAAATGAAGGAGAAAATACTAAGGGCAGCCAGAGAGAAAGGTCAGGTTACCCATAAAGGGAAACCTATCAGACTTACAGCAGATCTCTCAGCAGAAACCCTACAAACCAGAAAAGAGTGGGGACCAATATTTAACATCCTTAAAGAAAAGAACTTTCAACCCAGAATTTCCTATCTAGCCAAACTAAGCTTTATGAGCGAAGGAAAAATTAAATCTTTTGCAAACAAACAAGTACTTAGAGAGTTTACCACCACCAGGCCTGCTTTACAAGAGCTTCTGAAAGAAGCACTATACATGTAAAGGAACAACCAATATCAGCCTTTCCAAAAATATATCAAAAAGCAAAGAACTTTAACACAATAAAAAATTTACATCAACTAATGGGCAAAACAGCCAGCTAGCATCAAACGCCGGTATTAAACTTATATATATTTTAATTGGATAAAAAGCCAAAACCCATCGGTATGCTGCATCCGGGCCCATCTTACATGCAACGATACACAAAGACTCAGAGAGAAGGAGGAAGATTTACCAATCAAACAGAGAGTAAAAATAAACTAATAAACAAAAAGCAGGAGATGCAATTCTCACCTCTGATAAAGTAGACTTTAAAGCAACAAAGATCAAAAGAGGCGAGGAATGACATTACATAATGGCAAAAGGATCAATGCAACAAGAAGAGCTAACGATTCTATAGATCAACGAGATAGAAAATTAACAAGGATATTCAGAACTTGAACTCAGACCCGGAACAAGTAAACTTAATAAACATTTATAGAACTCTCCACTTCAAATACACAAAACATACATTACCACCTCACACCTATTCCAAAGGTGACTATATAATTGGAAGTAAATCACTCCTCAGTAATCGCATAGCATTTCATAGGTTTAAATTAAATATTGGTTGGCTGTTTGTTTGTTATCTTCTTCCCTTATTCCTTCCTGACTACATCATTAAGTATAATTATCAGTATAAAAGAGGTTTTCAATACCCATTACTAAATTGCATTCTAGCCTGGGCAAGAAAGCAATACTCCCATTCTCTCTCCCTCTTTCTTTTCCTTCTCCCTCCTCCCCATTCTCTCTCTCTTTTTCTCTTCCTTTTTCCTCCTTCCTATTCTCTCTCTCTTTCTCTTTAAAAAAAAAAAAAAAAAAAAAGGCTTCAGCCATAAGAAACAACTTTCTTTTTTGTTTTGTTTTGTTTTTTTGTTTGTTTTTGAGACAGAGTTCTGCTCTTGTTGCCCAGGCTAGAGTGCAATGGTGCGATCTTGGCTCACTGCAACCTCCACCTCCCGGGTTCAAGCGATTCTCCTGCCTCAACCTCTGAGTAGCTGGGATTATAGGCATGTGCCACCACACCCAGCGAATTTTGTATTTTTAGTAGAGGCGGGGGTTTCACCATGTTGGTCAGGCTGGTCTCAAACTCCTGAACTCAGGTGATCCGCCTGCCTTGGCTTCCCAAAGTGCTGGGATTACAAGCATGAGCCACCATACCCGGCTGAAACAACTTTCTTATTACTGTGCTTCTCCACAGAAGGAATTCCCAAAATACTGCTTCACAAGAAGTAGTTCTCTTCCCTGCCTAGAAAAAATAAAACTATCATTAGGCAGGTTTAAACTGCAGCATATATAGAAGAGAAAGGGCTGCTCAAATCCAACAAAAGCTACCTGAAAGTGGTTATTCATCTCCCTCCCATGTGTGAAAGCTTCATGAAGGAAATAACTGTATCTGTATTCATTATCACTGTATCTCATGATTTACATATGGTTGGTTTTCATTAAATAGTTGTTGAATGGGTGAATAGTTCAAAAAAAATGAACCAATTACTGCTCTCTAAGTTCAAGATGGGAAATAACTACAAGCTAAACACTGAGCACCTTCTTCTTACATTTCTAAGCATATACATTTATAATTTCTGTCCTTTTTTACTTCATTATTAAATTCCATTAATGTTTCTTCTATTTTTCTGAATTGCTTACTTTCGTCTTTTGGAATAACTTAATTCTTTTATCTTTTTCATTCATTCAACAAATATTTATTCATCCTGATCTAATCTCCCTCCTATAGAGAATAATGAGAGAACAAATGCCTTGGAAACAGACTTGCAGATCCAAATACCTATCCTACCAATCTCTAGTGAAGTGGCTTCAAGCAACCTGCCTAGCTTCTCCTAGCCTCTATAACAACAAATGTAATCATTGAAGTAGACAGCTTGAGGACTAATTGAGATCATGAATATATATCATAGGTATTTCATAAGTTGGTACTCCCTTGTTCCATTTCGTATTTAAAGGGGAAATTTAATATCTGATGAACAAATTCAATTTTAGCTCCCAGAAATCAGAAAACGTCGACAAAACTCTTCTAATGGCAGAGACCATTTTCCTCTGGGCAAACAGCAAGACTGCATTTCTCAGCCCTTGTAGTCACTGGGTCATGGGACTTAGCTCTGGCCACTGGAATGTCTTACAAGTGACATTTGCCACTTCCAGGCCTGGTCTGTAACTGAAGCCCAGATTCAGGGAATTTAATGGAGTACTCCAAAGCCCAATGTGATGGTAGAGGCATAGAATGGAAGGAGTCTAGGGCCCTAAATTCCTGCATGGAGTGGATAGACCCTTTTACTTTCACTAACCTGCAATAAATTGTTATATATGAACTGTACAATTTGGGACTTGTTTTGTTTTCTTTCTACAGCAGTTAGCCTACCTTGAATAATTCATCCCAGAAACCCACCACCTAGTCCTAAAACTGAAAACCTAGAAGCAGATTAATATTTTCTTTGTCAATTCTCTCACTAAATTTTTTGAGAGCTAAGACTGGTTCTTAACTTCTTGGTACCCAAGTCAGCACTTAATACAATGTTCTAAATAAATTAGTGGCATATTAGCTATATACGTATTGAATATTGCCACAAGAAAGGATTAAATATACTTACATAATTATATTTACACAAAGATATATTTTAAACAAAGTCCACCATCTATACACCATTTATTTTTATTTATAAATAAACCTTATTTTCTGAAATCATTAGTTTATGTAACAGCTAAGATAAGGTGAACATTCAAATGGCTATAAGAATATGACACCTATTTTCCCATCACTTGTGAGAGAAGGGATAGTGTAGAGAGGAGGAAGTTATAGGGTGTCAGTAAGAATCACAGTGGTGTTTTGACACTGAGCCCTGAACTTCAAAATCCATAACACTTTTGTGTCTCACTGAGTCCTGGAGGATCATTTTTCCCCTGGATTATACTTCCAACCAATTCTGTTATTGCCACTGTTATTTCTATTCTTTCTTCCAGCAGTCATGCTTCTACCATTGCTGGCCAACTTGTTAAGCAATGCTCATATTTCACTTTTATTGGAGGTCTCTTTCCATCATACAAGCATCCACTCCCCAAGTGGATTCAAGTATTTGTTTGAGCACTAAAAAAAAAATGTTTATTTCAATTGTTATGGTTCCTTCCCTGATGAAACTTAAGACACATTTTTATGTGGTCTTAAACTTAAGACCATAGTTATGTTAGAGAACATTTATCAATGATGCCCTCAAAAATGTTTCTCTCCAATAGCAATCAAAAAATAGCCCAAGCTTTGGGACCTATAAGCTGTCTCCAGCTAAGGCTCCTACATATGGGTCATATTTCTGCCAGAAACCAGTAGTCAATATTTGTCTCCCTTTATTGTTCAATCGCTTAAACCCCAGTGACCTAGGTGCCTGCCAATTCCAAAGTACTTGCCATTAATTTTTCATGTAAATTTTGTTAAGTGTAGCATAAATTCAGAAAGGTACACACAACACAAGTATCCAGTGTGGTTAATTAGTTGACTAGTTAGTTACTTACCTAGTTAGTTTGCTCTCTCCAGAAGTCTTGGATACTCCTTTGCAGAAAGAAGTCCTGCTAACAGTTCCTGATATCCTAACATCTTTGATTTAAGCAGGAAGATTCTCTAGGCTCCTCTACTCCCTCTCACACATACTCCCACAAACTTTTGCTATGTAAATAATAAATTAGAGATAGCATTGGTAATCTATGCCATGGAGAAACTTTGAAATTTTGCTGTTTAGTTTGTATGTATTGATTTTAGTTATGTAGCATTTCTTATTTACACAAAAGCATCTCAGGGATAGGATACATATTGGTACTGTGCACAATACTTAAAGAAGAGAAATCTGCATATTTCACTTGAGTCATGTAAGTAATGGACTTCAATCAACTAAAGAAAAGGGGACCAAGAAATCCTTTCATGTTTCTATCCACATATTTACCCCAAGCTGTGCTCCTTCTCACCACTGCCTCCAAATACCAAGAGGGAAACATGCTGAATCTATAGCTGGATGTAAATTTCCATACAGTTAAATCTTCTCTGCCTTCTCAAGCATGTCCATATTTAAACACTATAAAAACATGAAAATTATTCCAAAATGTGGTATTCCAATGTTTTTAAGAAGACAGTTGTGCCTACAGGTAATTCACAGGAAAGTGCGTGGTGAAGGGGAAAAGAAAAAGCATTCTTAGAATGAGTCTTATACCCCACAATACACAACCAATCATTTCCCATTTTTTTAAATCTTCCAATTCTAGATTTAATTAAAATGCCAGCCTTTTATTTTCTGAAACTATCTATGAACTTGGCTAATCCTAGCTGTAATGTTACAACTGTCTATCTTCAGAGATATAATTTCTATTTAAAGAATGCTATGGAAATGTTTTATCTCATTCACAATCAAACAATATTTCATTTTTAATTTTTTTCTTTCTCAAGCCAACATATTTCCAAAATTAACAGGAACAAAACAAGGAAGTCTGAAACAGGCATTACTTATTTAGATTGCCAGATATTTTTTACTAGAATGTCTTTCCCTGAGCATTTTCTCCCTTTAAATGCTATAATTAATTTGTTTGCTTGGGGTAACTACATTTAAAAACAAATTATAAAGCTCAGTTCTTCACATCTATGCACACTCCACGCTACCACGTCATTACTACCATGGTAGCTTTGCAGAGAACAGGTCTGCCAGGATTTTTAACACATTCACACCACTGCCAGAGTGTATGAAAGTATGGATGATATGAGCACCTGAGGCTCCAAACGTGTATCGCTTCTCAATACGAAGATGAATCTTTTGGAGCTATGTATACATCCCTAACACGTTTATTTCACTGCTCTTAGATGAAGGTAAGTGGAGCCTCTTCCCCTATATATCTAGTTGTATTTGTAAATTTTCATGCAAAAAAAAGAACTATCTTCTAGCCTAAGTAATTCCATTTTACCATTATTTAGGTCTAATAATACAAACATAAGATGAACCTAGAGTGATCTAATAAAAGGCCAGATTTTAGGGAAGAAAAGCAGCACCCTCTGAACAAGCAGGAGATCTGAATTTATAAGCAGGTATCAACACTCTTAAAACATGCTGCTGAATTTAATTCTAATCTTTTACACATTCACATATAGATTTTAAATTATGGTTATTTAAAAGTTTTACAGAGCAGAGGATTTTTAAAGCAGTAAAACTCTTCTGTGGGACACAATAATGGTGTATACCTGTCATTATACATTTGTCAAAAGTCATAGGATGTACAATACCAAGCATAAACCCTGATGTAAGTTACAGACTTTGGGTATGCTATAGACTGAATGTTTATGTCCCCCAAAATTCATGTGTTGAAATCCTTACCCCCAAGGCAATTGTATTAAAACGTGGGGCCTTTGAAAGTTGATTAGGTCATGAGGGTGGAGCTCTCATGATTGGGATTAGTGTCTTTATAAAAGAGATGCTACGGAACCCTGTCACCCCTTTCACTATGCGAGGACACAGCAAGAAGACAACTATCCATGAACCAGACAGGGGTCCTTACCAGACAGTAAATCTGCCAGCGCCTTGATCTCGGACTTCCCAGCCTCCACAACAAAGAGAAATAAAATTCTATTGTTTGTAAACCGCTTAATCTATGGTATTCTAACAGCCAGAAACAGATGAAGACAGAGTGATAATTAATGCATCAGTGTAGGTTCATTGCTTTTAACAAAGGTACCACTATGATTCCAGCTGTTGATAATGGGTAAGGCTGTGGGTATGTGGGGGAAGGGGTATGACTATTTTTTTTAAGTTTGATATCTGGATATTTTTTCACTTAACATTAAATCATATGGAATGAATCTATAATAGGAATATGGCTTCTCTGTGCTCTCACTCTTCTGTAGTTGGCTAGGGGATCCTATTGTGACTGTTTTCATCATTGCAACAATCTTGAGCAAATCACTATTTCTGAATGTTTCATTTTAAAGGGCTTTTTATTCTTTTCTCACATAATTCCTGCACAAACACCTCTCCTTCTCGTTGCACGCCACTTCATTTTCTCTTTATTTGTGTCATCTTGCTTATCAATCAGAGATAAAATCAGCTTTTCTAAAGCCTGACTTTATTGTTACCAGCATTTTAAAATCTGTATTTAAAAAAAGGAATTTCAGACTTAGATAACACTAGTTCCCTTCTCCCCAGTCTTCTCCTACCACCCACCACCCAGTCAATTCTACAAGCTCCTGTCAGAGACAGAATTTTAAAGAGCGCATATTCAGTCAAGCTATTTCTTGCTGGTACATTCATCCGCCTTTCAGACCATGAACACCTGTCTCAGTCTGACCTATGCTTATCTTTCTTCTCTGCCATTTACCCAGTGGATCATGGCACTTTCCTATTTCCATCACCTCGCCTTTGCCTCTCTTCTTTCCCTGCCTTTTCCCCCTTTTTACCTGGAAAAAAATGTTTACATCCCCTAACATTTCAACTTAGCTTTTCAGTGCAACTCTCCTTAACACTCCCTCCCCCAAGATAATATTGATTAAAACAATCCTCCTTCTGGTTTATATCAATTGCATAATTGCTTATTACATTATGCTATGATTATTTATCCATGCAGCTGTCTTTCCAGTGGACTATAAGAAACTTGGCACGCAACTGACCTCAGTCATTTTTGTATGTCCAACTTGAGGGGCTAGCATCAAGTAGAAGGCTAGGCTTATTTTATGAAAGTATTCACATAATCAATATCTATCAGTAATTTATCCGACCAAGGAGAAGAGCCAAGATTCTCTAATCTCACCCATGAAAGGAAGAAATAAAGATTTTTCCTTATTTCTGTCTGGTTGGCTAGAATATATATTTTACTTGTATTAGAGTCTTTCAAAGTATATAATATGACCTTTTCTTTCCTCATCAATTTAGTTTAGAATAGCACAATGTTTTCCCTTGTATACGAAGGTCTAAAGAATTGGATATGTCTTTGGAGTTATAGGTTAGCTCCCTTGAAATTGGCAATGTAAACTTGAGCAACAGTTATTCCCAAAATTTCATCCATCTATTCAGTCACTCAAATATTTTATATCTTCCATATGGACAAATAAAGTTCTTCTTTTTACCCATTAATTTTATATCAGATATAGAGAACAGGACTATTTAGATCAAGCTCACAAATAGAGTACAAAATGCCTCTGAAAATCCAAAATTTTATGAAAATGTTAACATTAGCCAGATCTAACTCTCATGAGTTCCACAAGAATCAGCCCCTGCAGCACTCACTAAATAATGCTTTTCTCCAGCAGCCTGAAGCCAAAACCAGACTAATGGTTTTCAGGAAGGAGCAGTGGTTTCAGAAGATGGGAAAATATGAGAAAATATGATGATCTACTGCTGAACGTTACCCACCATTGCTGCCACCAACACTATTCACCCCTCATTCACCCACTTCTCTCTCTCTCTCTCTCTCTCTCTCTCTCACACACACACACACACACACACACACACACACACACTCCCTCATATGACTCCCCTTCTGAGCAAGGCTGCCGCCATCAGAGGCATGTATTGGTAGTTACAGTAGTTTTCCAGCTTCACTTATATACTACAGAAACCAGGTTAAATAGGGGCGAGCAGGTTCCAAAAAAATTTCCTGACTTACAGAAACTTTTGTTTTCAGAAACCCATGTGGAAAAGACATCAGGTTGAAACATGGCAGAGTTTGATGGGAAACCCATTCAGCTGGCAGTCACTGGACCTGAATTCTCAGGCTGGTTCTGCCATGGTGAACTTTAGCACATCTCTTTATATTTCTAGATCTCAGTTCGCCCATCTACCATAGAACACAACTTCCAAGATTGTGGCTTTTTTTGCATTGGAGTATACAAACCTCTCAAGGTACATGCACATGTGCTAGGTGCAAAATAAGTAAGATTATAACTTGGAGTTTTCCAAAATTACAAGATTTTTAAAGAAAAAATAGTAGACATCAAAGACATATGCTCATTCTGGGCAGAACTTTCTCTGTGCCCCCAAATATCTGATGAATATGCTCTTTTTCCTCTGCTGTTAGAAGTCCTTTAGTCAAAATGATAGCAAAATACTGATAAATGCTTTCCAAAGTCCTTTCTATGTCTTTTCATCCTATGATTCTCTATATTAAATGGCAAACAGCCAGTTTGCTAGTTTGACTTAAACCGTAGTTGTAATTTACTACTTAAACACAATGCTTTGCATGTAGAAAAGTTAAAATTCCAAAGTAATATCACAATCCAAAGTCAAATGTCCTTCCTTGGTGGTGAGGAAAAATAGCAATATAAGAGAGAAAATTCTTGCAAGTGTGTACCTGATTATTCAGAGGTTAGAAAGAAAAGCAGAAGTGAGAAGTAAAGATAATATGTAGGACTAGCCTGGACATGTGGCTGGGACAAAATGGAAATGCCCCTAAGAGGAGAAGCAGAAAAGTTGTTCCTGTGAGGGGAAAGGAATCACCTTCTCCCTGCAAGAGAGTTCAAAAACTACATTCTAGTAAATATAGTCTAGGTAGTTTGATTACTTTGGTTCTGGAAGTCTGAGAAATATAGGCTATGAAGAGTTAAATAAATGCTTCATAGAGAGCTTCTCCAAATTATACTGCTCTCTTTGTCTACGTTTCATATGCATAGATTACTATAATCATAAACCTTGGTGTAAGCCACTCAGTCTTCATTTCATTACTTTGTGGACAATATGATGCTTTTTGAATGCCACGACTCACCATAATACATCCAGCTGACTCTAATATGTCTCTCAAAACCAAGAATGTAAATCCCCACAGAAAAATACAGTATATCCAGGTCTTTCATCTTGGCAACGTCCATCAGCCAAGAGTATGTCCCATTGTCATTCGCAGGATGCTTTGACTTTTATAAAGTGAGAGCTTTTCAGAAGAAACGTCTAAATCAAGACCCACAAAATGAAAACACACTTTTGGGGAGACATATGTATAGGAAATATGTTCTTCCACGTTAATTTCTGCTAACATTTTGATAATGGGGTTTGTGTCATAAATACTAAACAAGGAACCAATTTAAAGACTGCACTCATGTGAGGAAACACTACTGTAGTCAAAGCCTTTCTTATAGGCAGAACTAAAATTCAGCTGCATGACACCTGGCAACACAGTCACTTGTATATATTAAGAAAAATGAATGAAAAGAATAGTACACTGAATAGATTACCCATGATTTATGAAAAGAAGGAAACATTATCTGCTACCAAATTTACAAACTTAGCATATTCCGTGTGCCTCATTGTTTCACCTATTTATTAAAATAAGGATGAGAAAGGAAAAATGCAAGATGACAGTTTTCTTTGTGGCAGAGATGGATGTTGTAAAAGGGCTGGTAAAATAATTAGAACAGATAAATTCACAACAAACTACAAACTTCTATGTTGTGCACATAGTTCTAGCGCACCTGGAGAAGAAAGCATTCCAAAGCCTTGGCTGTAGTGTTTTCTAAGCAGAACAATAAAGTTCTGAAACCTTCATTTGGCTCTCCAAACAATTCAGGGTGTTTCCTTTGATCTTCTAAGCCCCAATATCATTTGGGTTCAGGTTTCCATAGAAACTGCCTTTATGTACCACCATGCCTGTTTCAGCTGTCCAAAGAACAGCTGCCAAGAGGCCTTAGGTGTGAATACCAAAGGCTGTAAGCAACACATTTTCCATGGAGAAATTCCATCTTTGGAATTCACTTTTTCAGTTGGTTTCACCAAGTGCAAGATATTGGCCTTCAGGCCATAGAATAAAGCTCAATTACTTGGTACTTATGGGAATATTTGCTGGTAAAATAAACATCAAGTCACAACCTTATTAAGATGGAATAAGTAGCATGGCCTAAATTCTCAAAATTCTCTGACTTCCTTCTGAATTGCTCCAAGCATGCCAATGTGTGTTGAAACTATAATTAAGTCTTCCCACTTCTCTGTGAAAAAAATTCAAGTCTGCCTAAATAATAAAGATTCCTTTGCAGATGCAGGGTGTTTTAGAACAATTGGCAGTGCATTTAAAAATAAATAAATTAAGCCCTCAGAATTAGAACATTTATTTGTGTTGCACATCTAGAGAGCTCAGGTAGAAACACAGAAATTTCCACCAAATGCACTGGTTTATGAAGATACCAAGGGAGTGATCAACCTCTTTCTCCAACCCATGGAAGCACAGTTTTTAGTTCAGTCTGACAAGAGCCCACCATCTACAGCAAACGGATATTTTACCATGACAAAGGGAAGCATTAGGTCTCTAACTCTCAATCAAAGAGAAAAACCTCACCCTTTCTCAACAATAGGGCTTTGAAAATGTTTCTTGGTTGTAACCTTGTACCAAAACATAAATAAATAAATACAACTTCCTAGAAAAAATACATTTTTTAAAAAAGCAAGCTTATTCATCATAGCTCAAAGAGTAGTATATTTAGGCATTCCTATAGAAAGCACAATGAGCTAACAAGAGAGGCAGCTGACTATTCAGTTTAGCAAAAAATGGGCTAAGCATCAAAAAGTATCACAGAAAAAAGTAAAACATGCATTTAACATTTTTTCACATTCACTTACAAAGTACAATTTATTCTCATATCTCTCAAGTTTTTCTGTACTGCTCATACCCAAAGCCTACCCCATCTCCATAAATGACACTGATATTCATTCAATTGATTACACCTAAATCCTATGAATCATCTTTAATTTCTTTCTTTACCTCACACCTCACATCCAACCAATCAGTCCATCCTATCAACATTACTTCCAAACCCAGTTGCTCCACAGCGTCTCCTCCCTATGCTCCCAACCCAACCCACCATCATATCTAGAGTATTTTATAATATTCTCATTGATAATCTCCCTGCCTTGAATCTTACTCCCTGATGATCAGCTACTCTCCAATAGTTAAACTGATTTGTTGGGATCTGATTTAGACCCCAACATGTCCTACTAAAAACTCTTCATTGTCTTCCCCTTGCAACCAAAAAAAAAAAAAAAAAAAAAAAAAAAACCAGTCCAAAACGACTTCTCATGGCCTCCTGGCTCTAGATGATCCGTCCCTGTCTCTGTCCTCATATCCTTCAATGTACTTTCTGTTCCTTGTGTAAAATTGGTCACCTTCACACTTGCTGTTCTTTTTCCTGGATATACACAAGTTGTCTCATTAAGGTAATAACTCAAATGTCATCTCCTCAAAGAGGCATTCCATAGGCACCCTAGCTAAAGTAGTGCTCATCTCAACATTCCTCTCTAGCACTTCTTCACAGCAGAACTGGCAAAAAATAGAATCAGAAAACAGGAAAGATAGGTCAGTTGAGATTACCAAGGCAAAGAAACAGAAAACCGTCAAGCTACCTGCATACACATAATCAGAGACCCAAAAGGAAAGAAAACAGAGAAAAGAGCAAAAATTGTTAAGAAATAATGACCAATAACTTTTCAAATTTCATCTTTAAAAAACTTAATCTATATACCCAAAAAGCTCAATGAATTCCAAGTTGGATAAACTAAAAAAGCAGGTACATTGTTCACTGCTGCATTTGCAGATCCTAAAACAGTGCCTGACACACAGAAGACCTTCAATAAGTATTTGTCAAATCAACAAACAAATTATTCTTCATTTCACAAAATAGAAACCTAAAGCACAAAAAAGCAGAGTGATTTGCCCAAAGCCAAACAGCTAGTAAGTGTTAGAACCAACAGATGGAGTCTGGTTCTAAATCCAGGAAGTCTTTCTACATGCAACAGAGCCCTCAATCTTAATCTCACATTAGTCTACATCATGTACTAGCCCTAGTGGTACTAAAGTGTTTGAATCTACATCTTCTGTATGAAACCCATATTCCATAATTAAACACCTCCTGCTGTTTTTTTGGCTTTCATCTGAAGGACATGACATTTCTGAAACATCACTGCCCAGATCTTCAAAGACAGTAAGGTATAGTGGAAAGAAATGGCCTTTAGAGTTACATAGACCTTTATTTAGATCCCTAATTGAGCTGTATATGAGCCCTGTCACCTTAGATGAGTAATTTAATGTGCTTGCCAATTTTCACATCTTCTTAGGCATAGAGAATTATAATACGTGTACAGCACACTGGGGCAAAGTAGCACTTGGTCAAAGGTAACTGACTTGGGAATCCAACAGCCCCAAGCCCAAGAGCCCCAAGCCCATCCCACCAGTTGCCAGGGCTGACGACATCTGAGCAGTCCTACAATCTGTTTGCAAATACAACTCTTGGTGTGCTCTAATTTACCCAGCTTTATTATCTTTAAAAATGGGGCATTGGTTAATAAGACAGGACAAATGATGTCTACTTCATAGAGTACTTGTGAAATATAAATAAAACATCATAGACAAAATGTTTACTAGTCTCTATTACCATGTTAGGTGCTCAAATGGCAGTCACGATCATCACTACTTCTATTAGTATTAATATTAGTGGTAACATTTATTCACAATTTCCATGGAATCTCTATAACCAAGGAGCAGCATGGGCCAAATTCACCATGCATGTCCATTTCTCTGCTTCCGCTAACAATGAAATATTCTTGCAGATTACTTTTTTGTTTACTACTGATGGCAGTAGCGGGCCCCTGGAGTAGCTGCTGGGACAGGAGCAGCAGTGGCAGCAGTGGGACCCCTGTGCCCTGCATCCCCTGTCCCATATCCCCAAGTCAGCCAACTGTGCCACCCCTACTCTCACACAGCCAGGCAGGACCTGGTGCCAGGCCCAGAGCCTCTGCTGCTCCAGACCCTAACCCACATCACCATTCTTGCCCATCGCCATTGCAGGGAGGGTGTGGAAAGGAGCAGACAGTTCCCTGAGCCCTCCCTGGGAGCCCCTGGGAGCCCACTACCCTGGGGGCTGCTGCAATGAGGTGGGGCCGAGTCACCCACCAACTGGGGAGCAGCATGGTTAGGCACAGAGTAGTGGGCAGAGAGGGGTCTAGAGGTAGAGCTGGATGCAGGGTAGTGCTGCACCCACACTAAGAGCATGGGAGCTGGCCCAGGGCACAGAGCTGGGGCTGCACTTCAGGGACCCAGGGCAAGAAATGGTAGCCACTTCAAGAACCTGGCCAGCAGACCAGCCACCATGGCCACCATACCCACCCCAACAACAGTTCCAGGTTCCTGCACCTAGGGAGGAGGCTCTGTTGGGGGGAGTCACCCAGGGCCACATGACCAGGGTCCGCCCATATCATAGTGACTACAGAGCCTGACACTCCTGATGGCCAGGCCTGGGGCCCACAATCCACTCCTGGACCAGAGAGGGGACTTGTGGTGCTGTGTCACAAGCAGAAGACAGGAGCCATCATCTACAAAGAGTTGATGATGTCAACTACCTACTTTTCTATAATAATTTATGACTAAAAATTCATGCTTTCACACATCACATATTTGTTTGTAGATGATAAGAGATGGGCAAACGAATAGAACCCAATGTCACTCTCTCAAATAGTCTTTCAATACTGCCTCTATGGTATTATTTTTATGCCCCAGGGACAGGAAGGACCTTGCAATGAAAAATAAGAAATGGGAATTTTTCTGAAATTAGGTAATTACTGCATACATATTTGTGCTAATAAATTCGAAAATCTCAATGAAATAAAACATTAACAAGAAAATATCAATAATCAAAACTGACTCAAGAAAAATATCAAACATGAAAAGATTGATAAAATTGAAGAAATTGAAAGTTATCAACCAATTTTCTCCAATAAAAGATTTAGGACTAGACAGTTTTACTGGGAAGCAATTCAGTTCATTTTATGAAGGTAGCATAACCAAAAATAGCAAAAGTGGCCAAAAAGTGTCAAAAATACAAAAGCTGTAAATCAACTTTATGTAGATTTGAAAGGACAAAATAAAATAAGAATAGAGCAAATTGGCTGGGAGCAGTGGCTCATACCTGTAATCTCAGCACTTTGGGAGGCCAAGGCAGACATATCACAAGGTCAGGAGTTCAAGACCAGCCTGGCCAACATGGTGAAACCCCATCTCTACTAAAAATACAAAAACTTAGCTGGATGTGGTGGCAGGCACTTGTACTCCCAGCTACTCAGGAGGCTGAGGCAAGAGAATTGCTTGAACCCAGAAGACGGAAGTTGCAGTGAGCCAAGATCACACCATTGCACTCCAGACTGGGCAACAGTGTGAGACTCAATCAAAAACAAAAAAGAAAGAAAAAAAAGAAAAGAAAAAGAATAGAGCAAATTAAGCAGCCAACTGAAACAAACATCTACCATAATCAAGTAGCATTGATTTCAAGAGTGCAACAATTGCTTGATACTAGAAATTAGTCAAAGGACAAAAACCATATAACCACCTCAAAAGAACTAAAAGGAACTTGAAAATTAATAGTCTATTCATTAGGGAAAAAGCAAATAACTTTTAAAAACCAGAACTAGAGGAAATAAAGTAAATAAACATTCTAAAATAATGACATTAAATGTAAATCTTTAGAGTGATTTCCATAAGTAAGAAATAAGTGAAGATATCCAATGTCATTCTTGATCTGGTGGAGCTATGCAAATGGAGAGGACAAACTGTCATCATACTGGAAGACAAAATTAAAATTGTTTACTCAAAAGTGGTAAAGATTACATTAAAAATCTTTTCAAATTTAGTATTCAGATGTCAGATATATAAACATCCACACTTTCTTCTACATCATAAAATATATTAGAAAATACAATAGAATAGATATTCCATTGACAATAACATTACACATATATAGAATTCCTACAAATAACCCAAAAACAAAATGTGAGGGATCTATATAAACAAACAAGACACTTGTTTTTTTGTTTGTTTTTTTACTGAGGTGGAGTTTCGCTCTTGTTGCCCAGGCTGGAGTGCAATGGCACACTCGGCTCACTGCAATCTCCACCTTCCAAGGTCAAGCGGTTCTCCTGCCTCAGCCTCCTGAGTAGCTGGGATTACAGGTGCCCACCACCACACCCAGCTAATTTTTTATATTTTTAGTTGAGACGAGGTTTTGCCATGTTGGCCAGGCTTGTCTCGAACTCCTGACCTCAGGTGATCTGTCCGCCTCAGCCTCCCAAAATGCTGGGATTACACTTTTTTTTAACTATAAAATGTAAAGAAGAAGGAGAAAGAGGAAGGAGTAAAAGAAAACAAAACATGTTTCGGGACACATATTTTCTTCATTTTTTTCCCAAATTCATTCATAAATTTTTTACAACCTTCATCAAAATACCTAACTAAAATCCATATTATTTTTCAGGACCTACCAAACCCAGCACTGTCTGGCCCCCAACCCCTGACTACATCTTTGCTGTCATCACCTACTCGCCCCCCGCCACCTCCAGCCACAGGGCCTTCCCACTTTTCCTCCAGAACACCAGGCCCCCTACCACATTAAGACCTCTGCACCTGTGTTCCCTCTGCCTGTAGTTACTCCTTCCCACTCACTCTCTCACTTTTTTCAAAGGCCACCTCTTCAAAGAAACATTCTTGGACAACAACATTAGTATCATCCTCCTCATTTTCTTTCTGTATCCTGCTTTTTCTCTTTGTCACAGCTATCACTACCTGACATTGCACTGTATATTCATTTCTGTTTTTATCTTGTCTGTCTCTTCAAAGAGAATGTGGGTCCCATGAGGGATGACCATCTGCCTTGTACACAGTGACATCTCATTCATTCCCCAGCACCAGGAATAACGTCTGGCACAGAGGCCTCCACCAATACTGGTTTAATGACATAATGAAAAATTCCAACTGGATAAAATTATTCTAAGTTTATTTTGGAATTATAAATAGAAAAGATAATATTTTTAATGCAGTAATAAAGCTATCTTTTTTCACCAAATATTAATAGTTATTTTAAAATCTCAGTAATTGAATCAACTTTATACTGGGCTAGGAACTGGCAGAATAATAAAACAATATAGACAAACCCAAAATACCATAGTTCATAGAAGAATCTAATTTATAAAAAGCCAACATCATAAAACAATGGAGAAAGTCGATCATTAGTCAACAAAGGATGTAAGGTAAACTGATAAACCTTTCGGAGGAAAAAAGAAGCTATTTTATAAAGCATATTAAACTTTATAGGTTCCTAAAGTAGTTTTAGGATAAAACAATTAAATAGGAAAATATATATAAATATTTTGCTGATACTTAACTATGAATGATAGTATTAGAAAATCACAAAGAAAAATATGAAAAGATTTGAAAGTATAAATTTTTAAGTTTGTACGTAGCAAAAATGTTAGAGCCAAAATTGAAAAACTATACAATGAAGAAAGAAATCTTGGCACAATTATAACCCAAGGCCATTATGTTGATCATATAAAGGAAGCTTCTAAATAAATATAAAAAGAATAGAAATAAAGAAACACAAAACCCAACAAGCATATTAAAGTGCTCAGTCTTAATGGTAATTACAAAAGTAAAAATTAAAACTGCATCTAGCATGTCAAAATTATAAATGCTAAAAGTTTTGTTAACAAACATATGGTGGAATAGCTTCTCATAAATTGCTGTAGAAAAAAAAGTCTTATTTAAAAAGAGCCAGTAATTCTACTCCTAAAAATTATTCTAAAATTATTATTATTCTAAAAATAATTCTACTCCTAAAAATGTGGGCTGACATTTATATCCAAGATTTCTCATCACAGCATTTCATATAACAACAAAAATTTATTTTCAAAAAACAAATTATCCAATAATATGAAGAAATAATTTATAGTGCATTCACATAATGGATGATTATGTGGATATTAAACATCTTTTTCAATGAATAATGATATATGCTAGCATTTATCATATATATAAAGTTTGAGAAGATGAAGGGAATGAGGAGGAGGAAGGAAGAATTCCAAATTATATACATAGTTATTATAAGATATTACAGCTGAACTGGGCTCAGATTCTATAGGTAAAAGAATCGTAGTTGCATTTAAAGCTTAGGTCTATTTGGTGGGGTTGAATAGAGCCATCTGCTTATGTAAATGTATACACTGTAAATGGTGCCTCCTGATAAGAAATGAAGTGGCCCATAATCTTGAGAGTCAAAGATGTAAAAAATCTGTCTGATTCAATAAGTTGGGAAACGGTGGATATATCCAAACCAAAGCAGACATAAACAAAAGATGTGTGTCCCATAAGGAAATCCAAATAAGAAAGATTATGCCGCCGATCACCAGAACTGAAATCCAGCGCTTAAGACATTGAAGGGAATGCAAGTTTCAGGATCAGCATTCATCTAATGCTGGAACCTGTTTTATCTCAGCCCCTCACACCCAGGCCCTGTGAGGAACTCATGAAGTAAAGTTCTGTCCAGCTGTTAGCATTGTGCCTGGCAAGCAGTACTCAATGAACATTTTCCCAGAATGAAAGAAAAAATGAAGAAGTCAATGAATCAATACATTAATCAAAAGTTATCCACATGGGACCAGACAATGTTGCTGTGGACACTTCAACTAAGCACCATGCTGAGAAGTATCTCCTTCAAACCTCAAATTGCAGATCCATAGATATTTTCACCAGGAGCAAGGACAACCAACAGCAAGTAGGATATTAGGAACATGCCAGGGGCAACTGAGTCCAAGGCCAAACTCTCCTGGGAGTTAAGAGATGTAGCCTGTGGCCCTCGGTGCTGCATTTGAGTTACAGAAGGCAGCCACAGGTGAGCAACAAGAAATACTGGAGGTATGAGTGTAGGTGTTCAGGATACGTGGAACAAAGAAACCAGGGAAAAGCCTGGACTGTATGCCGCTTTGTCAGACCAGTGCCCAAGCCATTTTGATTTGGATGTTTAACAGAAAGAGTTTGTATTTTGTGGACACAGGCTTTTACCAAATTATTTAAATTACACAATAACATGCTGTTTGGCAAAAGCAAAACGTCTTGTGTAGACACACATGCAAAATCTCAGGCTTGTGCCTAAGATCAAGTGTAGACACATGCACATAGGCATACACATGTACACATATACTCACACCACAACAGACACAGACAGATATTTTTGTATTATAATATTTCTCATTGAGGGTTTTGAAATTATTTTGTAAATCAGAAAATGTTTAAAACATAGCTTTAGCCGGGCGCGGTGGCTCATGCCTGTAATCCCAGCACTTTGGGAGGCCGAGGCGGGTGGATTACGAGGTCAAGAGATCCAGACCATCCTGGTCAACATGGTGAAACCCCGTCTCTACTAAAAATACAAAAAATTAGCTGGGCACGGTGGCGCGTGCCTGTAATCCCAGCTACTTAGGAGGCTGAGGCGGGAGAATTGCCTGAACCCAGGAGGTGGAGGTTGCGGTGAGCCGAGATCGCGCCATTGCACTCCAGCCTGGGTAACAAGAGCAAAACTCCATCTCAAAAAAAAAAAAAAACAAAAAAAAAACATAGCTTTAAAGGGGGGAAAAGATAAATAAAAGGTATACAACATTAAAATTCCTACTTTTTTAAATTCTCTAAGATTTTATGACCACAAGTTAATATTGCATGGTGTCATGCTATAGAAGACAGCACAAGTGAGGATTAATAATGAAATTCTCCTTTTTGGATCACCTTTGTGGTACAGAGACCTGAGGAGTGAGGTCGAAGAGGCCATCTCTGCAGAAGGCACCGGTGAGGAGCCAGCTTTGACGGGCAGCCCTGGTGGTGGTGATAGCACTGGCAGGAGCCAGCTGTCCAGCAGGAGCCCCACCTGCCTCACTGCTGGGGTGAAGAGAAGCACTGACCCATCCTGACAGCCTCACAGACTGAGGAACCAGTGCATGGAAGGAAACCAAGGCGGACGCACAGCATAGTTTGAAAAAACCTGGGGGAGCTGTAGTTTTTACAAATTGAGTGAGGAAAGAACCTGAAAATATGTTTTATTATTGTCATAGAGACCCCAGTTTCAACCCTAGACTATTGAGGACTGGGGAGAAAATTTTCAATTGCTTGTCCTCCCCAGAGCTTTTACTCTTGTAAAAGAAATAAAGAAACACTTGAAAAGTGAATGGTGTTAAGTCATATAGGACTAAGTGGGGAGTAGAGAGTTGACACCAAAATGATGTAAGAGTTTAGAAGAAAGTTCTCTGAGAGCCAAGGGGCCAGAAAATTTTCATTAAGGGGAAAGGAATTAAAGTTTGGCTATAAATGATATACTAGAACTGAATAAAATGAGAGGATTGGAGATGGGAGGCAGGGAGCATTCTATAACATATTTATCCTACAGCATCATCTGCATGGAAGGTTCAGAAAAGCTATCGTAAAAAGAAATGGTCAAGCTTACTACCAAGTTCAATCAATCCTTCATATATAATATATGGTTAAACTTCATACAAGAACTACTTATTTTCCATGGAATCCTATAAAAGCATTCAAAGTCAAGACACATTAAAGAACAAAATATCTGCCTAGTGTACTCGTTCTGAGGAAGAAAAAAATGGAAAAAGAGAAAAGGTATAATTACAAAAAACCAGTGCTGCTGTTTTTACTGCAATTGGAACCACCACAATCTGACAGTGTTGATCGCCCCCTGGTGGTCATATTAGTGAACATTGGTTACTTGGGGAATTTTAACTATTTTTCTTCATGGGGAATGGTTCCAAAAGAAGAAATACATCATTGGCTTGGATTCTTCTACACTGCCCCTACATTGATCAGCCTGCAAATGCAGCTCATTTTCATTTCTTCCCCTCCACTAATTCTTTGCTTGGTGCTTCCAAAAAGCCCCTCCTTTCACCGTAGCTATGGTAAAATGAACTCAGGAGAATTTGTACACATAGATAGGCAATAAGATGGTTAATTCCACATGATAAGAAAATGCTATTATATATTTCTAAGGAAAATACTACACATCATGATAATCATATGATGTTAGTTGTGGGCTAAAAAATACCAAACGAAACGTCATGAAAATCAATGGCATGGAAAACAGGCATATGGACCTCCCTTATCACTGTGAGACTTAAGCAAAAAAACTAATTTTCCTTGAGGCTGTTTCTGAGTTGTTGTGAAGATTAAACAAGTATGCAAAACATCTAGCATAATGTCTGCCATGGATCAGTAAACATTATTCTTTTCCTTGAATAACTACAGGTACATTTCTAAATAAGGTTCAGAAACAAAATAGATTTTTCAGAAAATTAAAATGCCACAGTGATAGAGAACTGAAAATTTCATTATGGAATAATCTATTTCGGTCTGTTTTATTCTGCCTCTTAGTTTCTGTGTGTATCCATCACTAGCAACCACTGAAAAGAGAGAAGAATGTTGGAGAACTATCCTAGTTTCTACCCATTGAAACTAATAAGAACTCAGTTCTCTGCTCCTTGCTCATGGGACACTAGCAAACTAAGAGGAGTTCATTTGTCCTTAACATAACATATGTTATGTGTCCACCACATAGGAGGTGAGATGAACAATATAGAGTTTTACCTAAAGTTAAGTTACTAAATTAAAAGATTATCATCAATTTTAAGATTAAATATTTCTTACCTACATGGTGCTCAAATATTCCTTTTTATGAAGCACTGGTGATATGATTGATGGTTTGGATTTTAAGGGTGGCTTGAATGTCTCACTATGCATCACCAACCCTAAACTGACCTACAAATTTTTAGTCTACGAAATTACTGAAAAGCTACTGAAACCCCTACTGAAAGAGGAGATACCAGGTTGGAATACAGAGACAGGTTGACCAGGGCCTCACTGCAGGATCTGTTAATTACAGACCATGTGATTTATGTGTGTTTTGCTTAATGACTCTTAACTCAAGATGTAATTAGACTCTTTGTGCTTGAAATATTATTGATCATGAAAACCAGAGATCTCAAAATTCCTGTTCTTGCTGATTTCTCAAGGTCCTTCTAGCCCTGCCTTTTAGCCTAATACAAGGACATGCACCTTGGTTCCAATCCTACATGAAGTCAACTTGGAAAAAAGCACTTGAGTGATCAAATTAACTTTGACAAACTAAAAACAGTAGACATTCTTTATACTCTTGAGCTAAAAGGTAGAGGAACAGACTGGTTATGTCTAAGTATCCAGAGAAAGATATTAGAATTCTAACAGAAAGCCTCCTGTGTTTGCATATTACTCAAATATTATATGCTGATATGTACATGAAATTTCATCACTCCTAAAAACATAAACTGCTAGTTGTAAGTTTTAAACATTCTCAATTTCCCCCTAAGGTTTTACCCTCTTGTATCAACTTTCTAAGTTCTCTGCCCAAGGAGAGAGAAAAGAAAGGAAATTGAAATAAATGAGAAATGGATAACTACAGACCCCAAATGCACTATTTTGGTCTTTAACACTGCCTCTCCCATAGAAATTGGGAAGTTAAAAACATATACCAAAAAAAAGAAAAAGAAAAAGAAAACAAAAATCAGGCTATTCTCTACAGTGTCCTACCTCTGCCTCTCCATATATAGGTCACAGGCACCACCTAGAGGCATTAATCATGTCTGACTCTCATTTCAAGGAACTCTTATATAAGTCAATTCAAAATCCAGTTGAGTTCTCCCTCTAGTTACAGACTTGAAAATTAGTTAATCAAGTAAAGTACTCCCATCTCTCAATGCTTCCAGGGTGACAGAGCAAGACCGAATGAAAAGGAGATGTGCAAATATACATATCCTGTCAAATCAGTAGACTTATCTGTCTCACCATCTCATGTGTTAACACCTTTGTTTTTCCACTTGCTCCCTATGCAGAAAGAAAGATGCACAACATTAAGGTTGTAGTTCTACTTTGGAGGGTCAGTAGATAATTAAACTAGAACCACAATAATTCAAGGCAAGCCTTAACTAAAAAGATGACATGCCATTTTGACAATGAAAATACATCTGCAGGCTGAGCAGGGTGGCTCATGCCTGTAATCTCAGCACTTTGGGAGGCCAAGGCAGGTGGATCACTTGAAGCCAGGGGTTCGACAACAGCCTGGCCAACATGGTAAAACCCTGTATATACTGAAAATACAAAAAAATAGCTGGTTGTGATGGCATGCCTAGCTACTGTGCTCCAGCCTGGGAGACAGAGCAAGACTCCCATCTCAAAAAAAAAAAAAAAAAAAAAATGAAAGAAAGAAAGAAAATATGTCTGCAATAAGTAAGATTAGATGCTGCCGGTTCCAACTGCTATCAGTCAAGGACAAGAAGTTTGTTTCCAGAAGGTTCCACCTTTATGTGCCAGCTTTATCTCCCAGCAAGAGCAACATATCTGCATGATGTTTCAAATTAATCTTTTGTACATCTCATCTTTGTAACATTAACTGGAGTAAATACAAAGAGTTCTGAGATTCCAAGGCTTGTCTGTATATAACCAAGGTATTACAAATCACCATGGAAAGTTAAGGGAGATTTGAAAATAATGAGTAGCTATGAGCTTCCTGTGCATAACTGAATCCACAGCTCAGGACTATGTTTGACAAATACCTGGACTTCTAACGTATAAGCAACCTAATTTAGAAGGCAGCTCGGCTTGGCAGAAATCACGTTGGCTAGAGACACTAGAGTCCCAGGTTCTTGCCCCATCTTTATCATTCTCTAGCTGTGGGATCTGGTAAAAGAAGAACCTTCAATATTTGAAGAAATCTGGTAGTGTCAGTTTTTTCAATGTGACTTTCACCAACTCAGATGCTTTGGTTTAAGTTACTGTAAAATAACCATAAGTAAATATCTGGGATCCATATATCTCATCTACTATTCCCACACAAAATTGATTAATAAACCTCTGCAGCCACCAGCCTTCCTCCCTCCTTCTCCATTTTAGGACTCAGTAATATCTAGCTAAAATCAGAGACTTGGATTCAAATTCAGACTGAGTTCCTTATTACTATTTACTATGTACCCTTGAGCATGATATTTAAGCTCATTAAGACTCAGTGTCCTCATTTGCCAACTGGGGCAAGAAGGAAATGAGCTAAAGCATGAGAAGCACTCAGCACAGGGGCTGACACAATACGGTTTAACAGGTATGTGATAGATACTATGTTATTAATATTATTATTTTATTCATTCAAGAACCTACTAAGCACACTTTATGTGTTAGGTCTAAGGAGTAAAACCCTGCGCCCCACGTTGGGTATGTGCTAATGGGGATGCACATCCACTGGTAGTTACAATACAGCATCATGTTTGCTGTGTAGAATCATGCAAGAGCTATGGCTGCACAGAGGAACAGACATGTGAGGGACAAGGAAAAGTTCCCAGAAGAAGTGACACCTCAGCTGACGGGTGCGAGGGATCCTATTGCCTTGGCTTCCCAAAGTTTTGGGATTATAGGTATGAGCCACCATGCCCTGACAGAGATTTTTTTTTAAGGGATAAATCTGTAACAACACTGTAAGACAAGGAGGGGCGTCATCAATGTGACAGAAATGATGAGCAAGAGGTACTCAAGGAAGGAGTTTGATGATGAAAGGTAGGAACAATTCTGAGGGCACTCTATGATTGGGGGTTTGATAGGCGGAAGCAAGTGCCAGGCTGCTCTGGAGATCATTCAACAACTTTATCCTGGTTATGACAAAGAATAGCCACAGAATTCTCTATTACCTACAAGAAAAATGAATGGAAGCCCTTGGGTTGGTGTAGGCAGGGTGGGGTGGGGTGGGGCAGTGAAGAGAAAAAGCAGTGTCCTGGATAGCCAGCTACACCCAAAAGGAACAAGGAGCACCTCCCTACACAAGGAGACTTGTGGGTCCTTGCATCTCACATCACGTCAGTTCCCTGCAGGTACTGGAGGCTGCTACGATAACAGATGCTAGCAGAGAAAGTTAAACCAAAGACAAAAGCACAACCAGAATCACCAAATAGATCAGTACAACCAATGTACTGATGGATGCTTGAAATATGAGCATCCATCTAAATATACAGAAGATCTAATTCCTAAGGAAGTACAATAAATACAGCAAACTGAAAGTGACTTTAAAAGAAACATAATTACTATCTTCAGAAGAATTAAAAAGGATATCATGTAGCAAAATTGGCTGTTGTGAAAAAGGAAGTGCTTGAAATAATTAAAACAAAAATATTATAACTGAAATAAAACTGAGTAGATGAACTAAGTAGACACAGCTGAAGAATAAACACAGCTGATAGGCAAATGAGTGACCTCTAGGTCACAGTTCCAAAGTCAAACTGATAGAAAGTAGAAGAAAATAAAAAAGGAGAGAGTGGAGACAGCTAGTATAGACAAAAATAGAATGGCTGGGACTAGAAGAGAGATGAGAGAAGAGAGATAGAATGACATGGAATACTGGACACATAGATTTCAAGAGCATTGAATGATGGAGGAGAAGCATAAAATTAAGGAATGCAGAGAAGTCTCTGCTGGAAGATCCATCAAGGAAGAAATGACTAATGCTGGACAATAGAAAAGTGCCAGGAGAAAAAGAGGGGGAAAGACAGCAGATATGAATGAAGTTTGTAAATTGGTGTCAGGAAGTTAGGAGAGCTAACATTTACCATTCAGTTTTTTTTAACATACGTGAGATGAGTTTTTCTTCCTCTTTCATTCCTACCTTCCTGGAGGCTGAAAGCTTCCACATCTAAGGTGATAGAAGATTTCTGTCATGGTAGAAGACAGCCTTTGAATATAATGAGATACAAGAGAAGAGGAGTATGTTAGCAGGAGATAAATCTTCACAATATCTGAGCTATTTAAAAGAATTTTCTACTCTCAGTTCAGAGGCCACTTTTATCCTCCTTTCCTATCTTTTGGACCTATCCAGTAGCAGAATTATTGGGAAACAAAATGACAATTCTTCCAGGGACCCCTGCAACAAAGTAGACTGGGATTAGGATGAGAAAAAGAGGAGTTAAGAAGACCAAGGGATGGTGGGAGGGCTGAAGGAGGGGAGTCCAGAAGAGGTGCTCTACGATGAAGGGGATGGCCCTGTGGGCCCTGTGAGAGTTTATAAATGAAAGCCCCCCTACATAAGTAAGGAGAAGAAGATGGGTAGTAAAGGAAGCCGTTTCTAAATTTTCATCCCCGCTTATGGATACTATGAGTTAAATGATAGTTCAAACCTGAAGTAAAGAAATGAATGGACTTTCTTTACAGCTCTGTTATATGTTTTACCAACTGAGAAAGAGTGTAGGGCTTTCCCGTATCAATTAACAGCAGAAGCATAAAGTTTTCTAGTGGAAAAAAAAAATATGTCAGAACAAATGCCCAACTTTCTTTTACTGTTTCTCTAACTGATTGCCACAGTCTTCTACCTCCAAGTTAAGAGGTAGAATGACCAAGCTATATTTGGGGTCTTCTACTTGGGGTGTTCCCAGAGGTATCTAACAGAGTGTCCAGCACATCTGAAACTAACCTAAGGGACATTCCACCATGGCAGCCTAACTAATCACAAGATGGTAACAAGAAAAGTGGCTCCAGGAGAAAGTGGTTTTGAGGTTTACGATATCCAGATAGAAAGAGGGAAAATAGTATGGATCATTTTGTGATCTTCTCCTTATAGCCAGTGGAGTAGGTGCACAAATTAAGAAGACTGGAACCATGCCTTCTTCAAACCCAATAGGTCAGTTCCTTTACTAAGCTTTCCTATAATATACAGACAGTAGCATGTAGAGCCCAATTATTGGACAAATTATTTATCCAATAATTTTTTTTAAGTCTGGATCACTTCTGTAAAGGGAAGACCCATCACAGCTGGTACAGCAAAACCTGACCACATGCAGTGGCTGCAGCAGAACCCATGTGATGGCCTGTGATGATCGGGGGAAAGGGATTGGTGCCTACGTTGAATAATACTAGGTAGAAAAGATTTTTGTTAGGAGCACAAACTGGTTCCCAAGTGGGAGGAATGAGAACTGCAGAATGTAGAGAGTAAGAATATTAGCAAGAATAAAATGTATCAGAAACTATAAAACAGAAGAGGGTTCTGGAAATTTACTGCCTCTGTCTTCAAGGTGATACATAGGTTAAATGCCAAAAATGCATTTGCCTTGATGCACAATGGATTGGTGACCTTAAAGCAAGACTAAAAAGAATATTGAGACATTTTATACCAAGTATTTGATCACCTAACAAGAGAGGACAAAGAGACTTCTAACAGAAATGTTATATAAGGTGGTAGAGAAAGGAGCATGAAAGGGGACGCAAGACACCAGATGTTGCTTATCAAGTGTTGCAGGTGAGCATTGACAGCAAAGGGATTATTAACCAGACTCTGGCTGCACACTAGAGTAGTGCAGATTACCTGGATGGCAAAAGGAACAGCTGAGGTTCTTTTTAAAATTATTAGCTATAAGAATAGAGCAGCCACGGCTATTTCCCTGACTTAACTTTAAGTCGTGATGCTGGCACCACAACTAGTTATCTAGCTGCAGTTTTTTCAGTTGCCAGTGCCCCATGTTCTGGGGGCAGGAACTCCTGAGAGAGTTGAGGGCTCTTTTCTTCAGGGAGACACATTTTTCTTTTTCTTTTTTTTTTTTAAATTGCATTTTAAGTTTTGGGGTACATGTAAAGAACATGCAAAATTGTTGCACAGGTACACACATGGCAGTGTGATGTGCTGCCTTCCTCCCCATCACCTATGTCTGTCATTTCTCCCCATGCTATCTCTCCCCAACTCACCACCCCCCACTGTCCCTCCCCTATTTCCCCCCTACAGACCCCAGTGTGTGATGCTCCCCTCCCTGTGTCCATGTGTTCTCACTGTTCAACACCTACCTATGAGTGAGAACATGTGGTGTTTGATTTTGTGTTCTTGTGTCAGTTTGCTGAGAATGATGGTTTCCAGGTTCATCCATGTCCCTACAAAGGACACGAACTCATCGTTTTTGATAGCTGCACAGTATTCCATGGTGTATATGTGTCACATTTTCCCTGTCCAGTCTGTCATCGATGGACATTTGGGTTGGTTCCAGGTCTTTGCTATTGTAAACAGTGCTGCAATGAACATTCGTGTGCATGTGTCCTTATAGTAGATCAATTTATAATCCTTTGGATATATACCCAGTAATGGGATTGCTGGGTCAAATGGAATTTCTATGTCTAGGTCTTTGAGGAATCACCACACTGTCTTCCACAATGGTTGAACTAATTTACACTCCCACCAACAGTGTAAAAGTGTTCCTATTTCTCCACATCCTCTCCAGCATCTGTTGTCTCCAGATTTTTTAATGATCGCCATTCTAACAGGTGTGAGGTGGTATCTCAGTGTAGTTTTGATTTGCATTTCTCTAATGACCAGTGATGATGAGCATTTTTTCATATGTTTGTTGGCCTCATGTATGTCTTCTTTTGTAAAGTGTCTGTTTATCCTTCACCCACTTTTGAATGGGCTTGTTTGTTTTTTTTTCTTGTAAATCTGTTTTAGTTCTTTGTAAATTCTGGATATCAGCCCTTTGTCAGATGGGTAGGCTGCAAAACTTTTTTCCCATTCTGTTGGTTGCTGATTCACTCTAATGACTGTTTCTTTTGCTGTGCAGAAGTTGTGGAGTTTGATTAGGTCCCCTTTGTCTCTTTTGGCTTTTGTTGCCAATGCTTTTGGTGTTTTGGTCATAAAGTCCTTGCCTACGCCTATGTCCTGAATGGTTTTGCCTAGGTTTCCTTCTAGGGTTTTTATGGTGTTAGGTCTTATGTTTAAGTCTTTAATCCATCTGGAGTTAATTTTAGTGTAAGGTGTCAGGAAGTGGTCCAGTTTCTGCTTTCTGCACATGGCTAGCCAGTTTTCTCAACACCATTTATTAAACAGGGACTCCTTTCCCATTGCTTGTTTTTGTCAGGTTTGTCAAAGATCGGATGGTTGTAGATGTGTGGTGTTGCCTCCGAGGCCTCTGCTCTGTTCCACTGGTCTCTATCTCTGTTTTGGTACCAGTACCATGCTGTTTTGATTACTGTAGCCTTGTAGTATAGTTTGAAGTCTGGTAGTATGATGGCTCCTGCTTTTTTTTTTTTTTTTTTTTTTTTGCTTAGAATTGACTTGGCTATGCAGGCTCTCTTTTGGTTCCATATGAAGTTTAAGGTGGTTTTTTTCCAGTTCTGTGAAGAAGGTCATTGGTAGCTTGATGGGGATAGCATTGAATCTGTAAATTACTTTGAGCAGTATGGCCATTTTTACGATATTGATTATTCCTAATCATGAACATAGAATGTTTCTCTTATTTCATTGAGCAGTGGTTTGTAGTTCTCCTTGAAGAGGTCCTTTACATCCTTTGTTAGTTGTATTCCTAGGTATTTTATTCTCTTTGTAGAAATTGTGAATGGCAGTTCGTTCTTGATGTGGCTCTCTTTGAGTCTGTTATCAGTGTATAGGAATGCTTGTGATTTTTGCACATTGATTTTGTATCCTGAGACTTTGCTGAAGTTGCTTATCAGTTTCAGGAGATTTTGGGCTGAGACGATGGGGTCTTTTAGATATAAAATCATGTTGTCTGCAAATAGAGACAATTTGACTTCCTCCTTTCCTATTTGAATACGCTTTATTTCTTTTTCTTGGCTGATTGCTCTGGCTAGAGCTTCTAATACTATAATGAATAGAAGAGGTGAGAGAGGGCATCCTTGTCTAGTGCCAGATTTCAAAGGGAATGCTTCCAGTTTTTGCCCATTCAGTATGATATTGGCTGTTAGTTTGTCATAATTAGCTTTTATTATTTTGAGATATGTTCCGTCAATACCTAGTTTATTGAGGGTTTTTAGCATAAAGGGCTGTTGAATTTTGTCAAAGGCCTTCTCTGCATCGGGAGACACATTTTTCTACTTCTGATGTGTGGGTAAGAGAGTATGCAATGGCAAACTGCTGGGGAATAGCATCTAAGTATTGGAAAAGACCCAAGAGAGCTGGGACTGATTTAGAATAGAGTTTAGATTTATACCTGCCAGAGCCCCGCTACCTCAAATCATGAGTGTCGATGCAGCCGGGCTCTTTTCCCCAGACTAGGGGAATTAAAGACAAGTAAAATCCAAGGAAAAGCTTGCTGAGTTAAGTTGGACAGTCTCTATTATTTTCCTGTCACTATGTGAGAAGCATGGCTCACTGTCACCTACAGTATCTAACAGAAACCTTTTGTTTATTGTGAGGAAAAGTAGGAAAAAAAGAAGAAAAAAGAGAGAGGGGGGAAAAAGGAAAAACAAAAATTCTTTCTCCATGTACCCATGTACCTCCTGAAGTGTTCTTTCTATGTAATGAAGGATGGCAGAATATGCCACCCCAACATATGCCACTTTGGCATAAGAACTACTTTCCACTTGAGGCACTTGGAAACCAGAGGTGCTGGAAAATGGACTCTGACTTCTTTTCTTTTCAAAAGCAGGAGATAAAACGCCCACATGAAAGATGCCCTTCCTATACCAGAAGGAAAGAAATACTCTTATCACCAGGCACAGGGAGTCAAGGCAGAGAGAATTCTGTACAAAAGGACTTTGATAAAATAATCTTATCTTTCTTTGGTTTCCCCATATACAGGCAACCCCTGTTTTATTGTGCTTTGCTTTATTGCACTTTGCAAGATTGTGTTTTTTACAACTTGAAGGTTTGTGGCAATGCTCCTTCAGGCAAATGTGTTAGTGCTATTTTCTGATGGCATGTGCTCATTTGGTGTCTCTGTGTCGCATTTTGGTAATTCTCACAATATTTCAAACTTTTTCATAATTATATCTGTTGCAGCGATCAGTGATCTTTGATATTGCTATTAATTGTTTAGGGGCATGCCCATGTAAGACAGCAAATTTAATAGACAAATGGACATTCTAATTGCTCCACTGGCCAGCTGCTCCCCATCTCTGTCCTCCTGGGACCTTCCAATTCTCTGAGACACAACAATATTGAAATTAGACCAATTACTAGCCCTACAATGAACTCGTAAGTGTTCAAATGAAAGAAAGGGTTGCACACCACTCACTTTAAATCAAAAGCTAGAGGCCAGGTGTGGTAGCTCACGTCCGTAGTCCCAGCTACTCGGGAGGCTGAGGCAGGAGAATTGCCTGAACCCAGGAGGCGGAGGTTGTGGTGAGCCGAGATCGCACCATAGCACTCCAGCCTGGGTAACAAAAGCGAAACTCCGTCTCAAAAAAAAAAAAAAAAAAAAAAGTGCTACTTGAGTGAACACACAAATGATAAGAAAGCAAAACAGCCTTATTGCTGAAAAGGAGAAAGTTTTCATGGTTTAGATAGAGGATTAAACCAACAACATTTTTTTTTTTTTTTTTTTAAAGGTAAATACATTGCCAAAAGAACGCCAAGGCTGAATCACCAAGGTTCAGGACAGCCTAACTCCTGAGGTACCACCCAGCCAGGAGAACCAGTACCAACAAGAGGTTGGTGCAACCCAGAAGGGGGAACACTCCTTCGTGTCTGTCTCACATGAGGCCACGAGCACAACAGTTTACTGCCAGGTCAGGGACCAGGATATGTGTGTGAACTAGGGACCTGTAACCATCATGTACTTTCCCTTTCTTCCCTATTCTGAATGTGAACTTTATTAACATTTTTCCCCTTTTTACTATTTATTTTTGGATTCTTATGTAGTTTTCTCGCCACGTAGAATTTCATGAACCTGACTCAGAAGAATACAAATCACTCAAAGACACCACTAGAAAACTGAAAAAAAAAGGACAGAAAAGAGAACTTTTCATAGTTTTTAATAACCATTTTTTAACAAGTACCATAATAGTACTAATGAAAATCAAACATATTTCAAAATTATTAAACTATGTAAGAAAACCTTCTCCCCCAAATCCAGCTCTACAATCAAATCTGCTTTTCTTTCTCACTCTTTCCTTCTGATTTTAATCTTTGTGCAAAAACAACTGAACATGATATAATCTGAAATTTTCACATATGTATATAATCTTGGAGCTAAAAAAAAAAATCAGTTTTTGTCAAAAAGCCAAAAAGACCCTGGATCAAAAGTGAATGCAAGTCCTGGCCATGCGTAGTGGCTCATGCTTATAATACCAGCACTTTGAGAGGCCAAGGCAGGAGGACTGCTTGAGCCCAGGAGTTTAAGACCAGCCTGGGCAATATAGTAAAATACTGTCTCTACAAAAAAAAAAAAAAAATTAATTAATTAGGTGCAGTGGTGCCCACCTGTGGTTCCAGCAAATTAAAAGGCTAAGGTAAGAGGATTGCATGAGTCCAGGAGGTCAAGGTTGCTGTGAGCTGTGTTCACGCCACTGCACTCCAGCCTGGGCAATAGAGTGAATGCAAGTCATAAAGGATAATTTGAGCTGTCTCCTGTTCAAGAACAGTCACATTATGTTTTATATTTCATGCATATGGAAGGCTTCTTAGCAGCTAAGGAGTGGGATGGAGAAGTCATGTATCTTTGAAGATTCATTCCATCCCAACACACCATTCATTTGGTTTCACTGGACTTACCCAATCCCGATTCTGGGAGTGGTGCATATAACCCAAACTTGGACTATGCCTCTCATCTCCACCACGATTACAGCAGTTGGCTCAGGGAGGGGCAATCATCACAGGCTGAATTACTTCCCCTTGCTTTGGTAACAAATTACCACAAACTTAGTAACTTAAAACAAAGCAATAAGTTTATTATTTTACAGTTCTGGAGGTCAGTCTAAAATGGGTCCTTGGGGCTGCATTCATTTTGGAGACTTAAGGAGAGAACATGTTCCCCTGCTTTTTACAACTTCTAGAGGCCATCTGCATTCCTTGGCTCATGGCTCCCTTCTTCCATCCTCAAGTCCAGCAACATGGTACCTTGTCTCTTCTCTGACCTCCTCCATTCCTTCTATGATTACTTGGGGTTTACCTGGATAATCCAGGATAATGTCAAGAGGGGAGGTTATCTCAATGGAGAGCATCTCAAGAGCCTTAACTTAATTACATCCTTTGTCATGTAAGGTAACAGACTCACACATTCTGGGATGGAACATGACAGCCTTGGGGAGCCATTATTCCATCTATCACACAAGCCAATCATGTTCTTCCCTGGAACATTAGCTGTAAGTATAGCAAGCACTAACCAAAGAGATATTCTGAGCAACTATTAATAGCCATATGCGTACTTGGAACTCAAGAATTAGGCAGAGCTAAAATAAAGCAAAGTTGAAACCTAAAGGAAATGGTCCTGAAAATATTGTTTAGGTTTCTAATATTACCCATGCCTAAAACCAACCTTACCCATAGTCAGTCGTTGTGGTTATGTAAATAAACATATTCCCTTTTTGCTTAAGCCAAGTTGAATTAGGCTGTTATTTATTGTAATTGTAATCTACAGAAGTCTTGTAATCAAACTAAGTGATGGAAAAGCAAAATATAAGTTGAGATTTAGTTGTTGTCCATCATTGAATAGGATTTAGAATGTGTTTAAAAGGAACAGGTTTCCCTCGGGACTGACCTGAGGCAGTGCTATTATGACTTCCAGATGACTTGGGGTTATGCCCTGAAAGGAAAAAAACTCTCGTCCACATCCCCAATAACTGAGGAGGGGGCTTATCCAGGATTTTTTCTTAACCAGTCTCATAATCTTATTACGTGGGATTGATTGACCTCACCTTTGGATGTACCTGCCAGCCCAGCTAGACTGAAAGCAAACATTTGTTCACTTGTACATGAATGATACATGCTGCCTAGGAACCCAAGGACTCACCTGGCCCCTGCCACTGCTGGGACCTGTTTAAGGCACCTGTAGGGACAAGAACTATCCTGTTCAGATCTGCTACCACACATGCTTGCATATGCCACCTGGGGGGCCATGGATCAGCACACTCAACCCACCACTGTTACCACTGGGGCCCAAAGACTGGACCCTCCTCACTCCCCTGACCCCAACAAAGCCTCACCACAGCCTCCACTAAAAACCATAGCTGAAGCCACTGAGTAACTCACAGGCACCACTGATAGTGATTTTAACCAAAGAAATCATACAGAGACTACTGCATCCACCTGGAATGAAATCCAAAGTGCCGTATCCAACCTACACTATTGATACTTCTATAAGAAAAAGTATTCCCCTACTAAAGCCAATCCATTACGTTGGAAGAAGTGACCATTACATCAGATGTGCAGATATCAACATAAGGACACAAGAAAAATTAAAAAGCAAGGAAATATTACACCTCCCAAGGAACACAGTAATTCTCCAGCAACAGATTGATTCCTTTGATGGATCTGGGCAAAGTAAATTGAAACCCTTCCAGAAAGAATGCACCATTGTAGATGCTGCTAAAACACTTGTGATTCATAGAGAGGAGGTCAAAATATGAACATTAACAGGGGTTTGGAAGAAGTTGATTCCACCTTCATGGATGACTTTGAGAGGTACAAGACTTCAGTGGAGGAAGTTACTGCAGATGTGGTGAAAATAGCAGAACTAGAATTAGAGGAGGCTGAAGATGGGATGGAATTGTTTCAGTCTCATGCTACAACTCTGATGGAGGAAGAGTGTTTCTTATGGATGAGCAAGAAAACTGATTCTTGAGATGAAATCTATTCCTGGTGAAATGCTGTGAACATTACTGAAATGACAACAAAGGATTTAGAATATTACCTAAACTGACTTGATAAAGCAGTAGCAGGGTTTGAGAGGACTAACTCCAATTTTTAAAGTTCTACTGTGGGTTAAACTCTACCAAACAGCATAGCATGCTACAGAAAAATCTTTCATGAAAGGAAGAGTCACTTGATGTGGCAAACTTCATTGCTGTCTTACTTGGAGAAACTGCCACAGCCAAGCCAACTTCAGGCTCCACCACACTGATCAGTCAGCAGTCATTAATATTAATGCAAGACCTCCCACTAGCAAAAAGATTATGACTCACTGAAGGCTCAAATGATTGTTAGCATTTTTTAGCAATGAAGTATTTTTAAATTAAGGTATGTACTTTTTAAAATAACTTTTATATGCACTGGGAAACCAGGAAAATTTCTGTAACTTTCTTTATTATGATATATGCTTTATTGTGGTGGTCTGGGAATGAACTCTCAATATCCTCAAGGTATGGCTGTATATGTTTATATGTGTAAATGTTAATTGTTATTAATTGGTTGACAAAAATATTATGATCAAAGGATTGTATTGCCCCTAGGGATAATGGTTCTTCATTCACTAATTTAGGGTTCCTGATGACTATGAAACAAAACTACCATGAATAACAAGAACCAAATGTATTTCAATCTATTGACATGGTAATATAGTCATGTACCACATAACAATTTTTTAAATTGCATTTTAGGTTTTGGGGTACATGAGAAGAACATGCAAGATTGTTGCATAGGTACACACATGGCAGTGTGATGTGCTGCCTTCCTCCCCATCACCTATATCTGGCATTTCTCCCCATGCTATCTCTCCCGAACTCCCCACTCCCCGTTGTCCCTCCCCTATTTCCCCTCGACACACTCCAGTGTGTGATGCTCCCCTCCCTGTGTCCATGTGTTCTCACTGTTCAACACCCACCTATGAGTGAGAACATGCAGTGTTTGATTTTGTGTTCTTGTGTCAGTTTGCTGAGAATGATGGTTTCCAGGTTCATCCATGTCCCTACAAAGGACATGAACTCATCGTTTTTGATGGCTGCATAGTATTCCATGGTGTATATGTGCCACATTTTCCCTGTCCATTCTATCATTGATGGCCATTTGGGTTTGTTCCAGGTCTTTGCTATTGTAAACAATTCTGCAATGAACATTCGTGTGCATGTGTACTTATTGTAGAACTATTTATAATCCTTTGGATATATACCCAGTAATGGGATTGTTGGGTCAAATGGAATTTCTATTTCTAGGTCCTTGAGGAATAACCACACTGTCTTCCACAATGGTTGAACTAATTTACACTCCCACCAACAGTGTAAAAGTGTTCCTATTTCTCCACATCCTCTCCAGCATCTGTTGTCTCCAGATTTTTTAATGATCACCATTCTAATGGGCGTGAGATGGTATCTCAATGTAGTTTTGATTTACATTTCTCTAATAACCAGTGATGATCATTTTTAACAATGTTTTAGTCAATGAAAGACTGCATGTATTACAGTGGTCCCATAGATTTTTAATGGAGTTAAAAATTTTCTGTCACCTAGTGATATCATAGTCCTTGTAAGATCATACTGCAAGGCATTACTCAAGTGTTTGTGGTCATGCTGGTGTAAACAAACCTACTGCTCTACCAGTCATATAAAAGTACAGTTTTGTGTTATTTAACCACAGAGATATGTTCTGAGAAATGCATCATTAGTTGATTTCCACACTGAGCAAACATCAACCGTTTTTTGGGTCCCCTCTCTGCTGAGAGCTTTTTCTGTTGCTTAATAAATCCTACTCTGCTTTACTCACTCTCCAGTGTCCATGTGCCTTATCCTTCCTGGTCATGGGACAAGAACACAGAACTCGCCAAACTGTAGGAGCACAGGAACTGTATTGTCCAGCTCATGGAACTGCTGGTGGCAGGAGTGAAAGGGCTATAACACTTACTCCCACTTGCTAAACTACAGAAGTAAAGAAGCCACTGGGCACCACTCCTTCCCACTTGCTGAACAGTGGAAGTAGGAAAGCCACAACACTACCTTGCCCTTGCCTTTCAGGTGCATCCACTGGAAAAATTCTAGATCCAGATCAGTGGGAGACTTTAACATCCCACTGTCAATATTAGACTGATCAATGAGACAGAAAATTAACAAGAATATCCAGGACTTGAACTCAGATCTGGACCAAGTGGATCTAATGGACATCTACAGAACTCTCCACCACAAATCCACAGAATATACATTATTCCCAGCACCACATTGCACTTATTCTAAAACTGACCACATAATTGGAAGTAAAACACTCCTCAGCAAATGCAAAAGAATGTAAATCATAACAAATAGTCTCTCAGACTACAGTGCAATCAAATTAGAATTCAGGATTAAGAAACTCAATCAAAACTGCACAACTACATGGAACTGAACACCCTCCTCCTGAATGACTACTGGATAAATAATGAAAAGAAGGCAGAAATAAAGATGTCCTTTGAAACCAATGAGAAAGAAGATACATCGTACCAGAAACTCTGGGACACATTTAAAACAGTGTGTAGAGGGAAATTCATAGCATTAAATGCCCACAAGAGAAAGGAAAAAAGATTAACAATTAAAAGAACTAGAAGAGCAAGAGCAAATTCAAAAGCTAGCAGAAGACAAGAAATAACTAAGATCAGAGCAGAAGTGAAGGAGACAAAGATACAAAAAACGCTTCAAAAAAATCAATGAATCCAGGAGCTGGTTTTCTGAAAAGATCAACATAATTGAAAGACTGCTAGCCAGACTAATAAAGAAGAAAAGAGAGAAGAATCAAATAGATGCAATAAAAAATGTTAGAGGGGATATCACGATGTATCCCACAGAAATACACATTACCATCAGAGAATACTATAAACACCTCTATGGAAAAAAACCCAGCAGAAATGGATAAATTCCAGGACACTTACACCTTCCCAAGACTAACCCAGGAAGAAGGTGAATCCCTGAATAGACCAATAACAAGGTCTGAAATTGAGGCAGCAATTTAATAGCCTACCCACCAAAGAAAGTTCAGAACCACACAGGTTCACAGCTGAATTCTACCAGAGGTACAAAGAGGAGCTGGTACCATTCCTTCTGAAACTATTCCAAACAATACAAAAAGAGAGAATCCTCCCTAACTCATTTTATGAGACCAACATCATCCTGATACCAAAACCTGGCAGAGATACAACTAAAAAAGAAAATTTCAGGCAAATATCCCTGATGAATATCAATGTGAAAATCCTCAATAAAATTCTGGCAAACCAAATCCAACAGCACATCAAAAAGCTTATCCATCATGATCAAGTCAGCTTCATCCCTGGGATGCAAGGCTGGTTCAACATATGCAAATCTATAAACATAATCCATTACATAAACAGAATCAAAGACAAAAACCACATAATTATCTCAATAGAAGCAAAGAAGGCCTTTGACAAAATTCAACAGCCCTTTATGCTAAAAACTCTCGATAAACTAGGTATCAATAGAATGTATCTCAAATTAATAAGAGCTATTTATGACAAACCCAAAGCCAATATCATACCAAATAGGCAAAAACTGGAAGCATTCCCTTTGAAAACCAGCAGAAGACAAAGATGCCTGCTTTCACCACTCATAATCAACATAGTATTGGAAGTTCTGGCCAGGACAATCAGGCAAGAAAAAGAAATAAAGGGTATTGAATTAGGAAAAGAGGAAGTCAAATTGTCTCTATTTGCAGAGGACATGATTGTATATTTAGAAGACCCCATCGTCTCAGCCCAAAATCTTCTTAAGCTGATAAGCAAATTCAGCAAAGTCTCAGGATACAAAATCAATGTGCAAAAATCACAAGCATTCCCATACACCAATAAACAGGGAGCCAAATCACAAGTGAACTCCCATTCCCAATTGCTACAAAGAGAATAAAATACCTAGAAATACAACTTACAAAGGATATGAAGAAACACTTCAAGGAGACACAAACAAATGGAAAAACATTCCATGCTCATGGTTAGGAAAAATCAATATTGTGGAAATGACCATAATGCCCAAAGTAATTTGTAGATTCAATGCTATCCCCATCAAGCTACCACTGACTTTCTTCACAGAATTGGAAAAAAAAAAGAATCTTAAATTTCATATGGAACCAAAAAAGAGCCCACAGAGCCAAGACAATTTTAAGCAAAAAAAAAAAAGCAAAAAAAACAAAGCTGGAGGCATCATGCTACCTGACTTCAAACTATACTACAAGGCTACAGAAATCAAAACAGCATGGTACTGGTATGAAAACAGATATATAGACCAATGGAACAGAACAGAGGCCTCAGAAATAATGCCACACATTTGATCTTTGACAAACCTGACAAAAACAAGCAATGGGGAAGGGATTCCCTATTTAATAAATGGTGTTCGTAAAACTGGCTAGCCATAAGCAGAAAACTGAAACTGGATCCCTTCCTTACACCTTATACAAAAATTAACTCAAGATCGATTAAAGATTTAAACGTAAGACCTAAAACCATAAAAACCCTAGAAGAAAACCTAAGCAATACCATTCAGGACATAGGCATGGGCAAGGACTTCATGACTAAAACACCAAAAGCATTGGCAACAAAAGCCAAAATAGACAAATGAGATCTAATTAAACTAAAGAGCTTCTTCACAGCAAAAGAAACTATCATTAGGGTGAACAGGCAACCTCCAGCATAGGAGAAAATTTTGCCATCTACCCATCTGACAAAGGGCTGATATCCAGAATCTACAAAGAAGGTAAACAAATTTACAAGAAAAAAAAAAAACCCATCAAAAAGTGAGCAAAGGATATGAACAGACACTTCTCAAAAGGAGACATTTATGCAGCCAACAAACATATGGAAAAAAGTTCATCATCACCGGTCATTAGAGAAATGCAAATCAAAACCACATTGAGATACCATCTCACATCAGTTAAAATAACAATCATTAAAAAATCAGGAGACAATACATGCTGGAGAGGATGTGGAGAAATAGGAACACTTTCACACTGTTGGTGGGAGTGTAAATTAGTTTAACCACTGTGGAAGACAGTGTAGCAATTCCTCAAAGATCTAGACCTAGAAATACCATTTGACTCAATCCCATTACTGTACCTACCCAAAAGATTATAAATCATTCTATTATAAAGACACATGCACATGTATGTTTATTGTGGCACTGTTCACAATAGCAAAGACTTGAAACCAACCCGAACGCCTATCAATGATAGACTGAATAAAGAAAATGTGGCACACATACACCATGGAATACTATGCAGCCATAAAACAGGATGAGTTCATGTCCTTTGCAGGGACATGGATGAAGCTGGAAACCATCATTCTCAGCAAACTAACATAAGAACAGAAAACCAAACACTGCATGTTCTCACTCATAATTGGGAGTTGAAAAATGAGGACACATGGACACAGGAAGGGAAATATCACGTATCAGGCCCTACAGGAGGTGGGGGTGAGGGAAGGGATAGCATTAAGAGAAATATCTAATGTAGATGATGGGGTGATGGATGCAGCAAAACCACCATGGCACGTGTATAACTATGTAACAAACCTGCATGTTCTGCACATGTACCCCAGAGCTTAAAGTATAATAATAATTAAAAATAAATAAAGAGATGCTATTCACAATCTACTAATTCACTGATTCCATGAGAAGGAAACATTGTTTTCTGGTAGTATCTCTGATAAGAACAGGATGTATCCTCTAGACAAATATCCATTTCCGAAATTTAAAAAAGCCACCACCACCAATGCCACCATTATCATCATCACCAACACAACCATTAGCACCACCAAGCACTGGCTCAGCAGTTAGAGGATTTTAAATTTTCAGTATGAAAAACTGATTCTCTTTTTGCCAAATTGTCTCATGCCATATTTCACATATATCTTAATTTTGCTGGATTTGAAACTCCAGATATTATGACATTAATACTTAGTTAATACAGTCAAGTGAGTAATTTTCTATAATAAAATTGTTTTTCTAGAATATTTCCTAGAAAACAGAGAGCTTTGTATTGCTAATGTTATTTCTTTTTTTTAACAGGGTACCTTAAGCTGCCAGCTGATCCCAGTTGGACAAGCTGCCTTGTTGTTCTCTCCTTCCTTGCTTTAGGTGTTTTCCATCATTTCTCTGCAAAATTCCAATGCTCTTTCTTAGATGATCTACATGCTATTTTAGTACTTTGTCTCGTCAAGCTTCTTCAATGTCATTATTTTGAATTCCTTTTCAGGCATTTTACAGATTTATTTTTCATTGCAATCTGTTGCTGGAGAATTTTTGTGTTCCTTTGGAGGTGTCATGTTTCCTTGATTTTTAATTTTACCTGTGTCTTTACATTGATATCTGCACATCTGGCATAATAGTGGCTTCTACCAATTTTATGGATTTTTTTTTTTTTGGGAAATACTTCTTTTCTATAGATGTAGCTATAGTGTTGACTGGATGAGGTACTTCAGTTTAGATTCTAGACGGATGCTGTAGTGTGGTCTCTGTATTATTTCTTTGGCTCTAATTACTGGCATTGCTGTTTTTGAGTTCCTCAGTGGCTTAGGCTATGATATTCAGTGAAGGCTATGGTGAAGCCTTGCTGAGGACAGGGACACCAGGAGGGTCCGGTCTTTGGGCCCATTGGAGGCAGTGGTGGGCCAAATGGTCCAGTCCTTGGGTCCCTGGGTAGCATATGCAAGCACCAGTAATGTCAGGTCTGAGCAGGTTGGTCCATGGTCCTTCAGGTGCCTTGAACTGGTGCTAGCATTGGCAGGACTATGCTGTATGGCTGGGTGGGTCCTTGAGCCCATTGGGCAAGTGTTATTCATGTACAAGTCAATAAATGCTTATTGATATTTCAGTCAAGTTGGGCTGGCAGGTGCATCTGTAGGTGAGTTCAATCAATCTCATGTAAGTGGATTATGTAAGAAAAACATCCTGGATAAATCCTGGCAAGGTCCCCTCTTCAGTTGTCAGGGATATGGACAGGAGCTTTTTCCTTCCCAGGAAATATCTCCAAGTCATCTTGAAGCCATGGTAGCACCACCTCAGGTCGCTTCTGAGGAAACATTTAACACATTTTAAATCTCATTTGATGATGGAAAACAAATAAATCTCATCATATGTCTTGCTTTTACCCCATTTAATTTTATTACAAGACCTGTTTTGATTACAAAAAATACAAACTGCCAGCTGGGTGCAGTGGGTCATGTCTATACTTCCAGCACTTTGGGAGGCCGAGGTGGGTGGATCACCTGAGGTAAGGAATTCAAGATCAGCCTAGCCAACATGGTGAAACCCCATTCATACTAAAAATACAAAAATTAGCTGAGTGTGGTGGGATATGCCTGTAATCGCAGCTACTTGGGAGGCTGAGGCAGGAGAATCGCTTGAACCCGGGAGGCGGAGGTTGTAGTGAACCAAGATCACATCACTGCACTCCAGCCTAGTGACAGAGTGAGACTCTGTCTCAAAAAAAAATACTGCTTAAAAATGCTAAGAATCATCTGATCCTTTAGTGAGTTGTAATCTTTTTGCTGGTGGAGGGTCTTGCCTTGATGCTGATGGCTGCTGATTCGTCAGGGTGGCGGTTGCTGAAGGTAGGGGTGACTGACTGTGGCAATTTCTGCATCATTTCTGCAGCGACTTCCTCTACTGAAATTTGAATCTCAAAGCCACCCATGAGGATTAGAATCAATTTCTTCCAAACTTCTGTTAATGTTCATATTTTGACCTCCTCCCATGAATTACAAAGGCTCCTTTTGGTGAATTCTTTTCAGAAGGGTTTCAATGTACTTTTCCCTGATCCATCAGAGGAATGACTACCTACAGCAGCTATAGCCTTACAAAATATATTTCATAAGTATGACTTAAAATTGAAATTACCCCTTGATCTATAGGCTACAGAATGGATACTATGTTAGCAGGCATGAAACAACATTAATGTCCTTGTCCATCTCCACCAGAGCTCTGGGGCGACCAGGTACACTGTCAAAGAGCAGTAGTGTTAGGAATACTTTTTTTCTGAGCACTAGGTCTCAACAGTGGGCTTTAAATAGTACACTCTGCTGTAAAGAGATGTGCTGTCATCCAGCCTTTGTTGTTTCATTTACAGAGCACAGGCAGAATGGATTCAGCATCATTCTTAAGGACTTAGGATTTTCAGAATAGTACATGAACATTGGCTTCAGCTGAAAATCTCAGCTGTATTAGCCCATAATATGAGTCAGCCTGTCCTTTGAAGATCTGAAGCCAGGCATTGACTTCTCCTCTCTAGCTCTCAAAATTCTAAATGGCATGTTCTTCTGATAGAAGACTATTTTGTCTACATTGAAAATCTTTTGTTCAGTGTAGCCACTTTTATCAGTTATCTTAGCTAGATCTTCTGAAGAACTTGCTGCAGTTTCTACACTAGGACTTGCTGCTCCACCTTGCACCATCATATTATGAGACAACTTCTTTCCTTAAACCTCATGTATCAACTTCTGCCGGCCTCCAATTTTCCTTCTGCAGCTCTCCCACCTCTCTGTCTTCACAAAATTGAGAAAGTTGGGCCTTGCTCTGGATTAGATTTTAGTTTACAGGAATGTTGTGGCTGGTTTAATCTTCTATGCAGAGCATTAAAACTTTCTCCATGTCAGCAATCTGGCTGTTTTGCTTTCCTATCATTTGTGTGTTCACTGGAGTAGCACTTCTAATGTCCTTCAAGAACCTTTCCTTTGCATTCACATTGTGGCTGTTTGGCACAAGAGGCCTAGCTTTTAGCCCATCTTGGGTTTTGACATGCCTTCCAATTTAAAATGAGAGATACATGAGTCTTCCTTTCACTTATACATCGTAAGGTTATTAATTGGCCTAATTTAAATATTGTTATGTCTCAGGGAATAGGGAAGCCCAAGGAGAGGGAAAGGAATAGGAGAATGGCCAGTACTGAAGCAGTAAGAACTCATGCAACATTTATGGATTAAATTGACTAGTATTATAGCAGTGTGCTTCATGACACCACAAGACAATGATAATAGCAATGTCAAGGATCACTGATCAAGCTAGACATGGTAGCCCATGCCTGTAATCCCAGTACTTTAGGATGCTGAGGTGGGAGGTTTGCTTGAGGCCACAAGTTGGAGACCAGTCTGGGTAACATAGGGAGACCCCATCTCTACAAGAAGTATATACACATATACAGTTTATTAAAAAGAAAAAATAAACCCTAAGTTCTCTGATCACAGATCACCATAATAGATATAATAGCAATGAAAAAGTTTGAAATATTACAAAAATTACCAAAATGTGACACAGAGACACAAAGTGAGCACATCATGTTGGAAAATATGGGGCTGATAGACCTGCTTGAAGCAGGTTGGCACAATCCCTCAATTTGTAAAAAGCACAATATCTGTGAAACATAAGAAAGGAAAGTGCAATGTAACAAGGGATGACTGTATATGAAATATACATATGTATTATACATATAAATATAAATGTGCATATATGAATATATTAATATAATGTCTTCAAATAGAAACACACATAGAAGAAAGATATATATTGATTCATTAACATGGAACTCACAGCCAACAGCACTATAACTCATTCCTATAATATGTAAATAATGAGGATGAACCGCATTTTAAGTAAAAACACATTATCACATAAATATAGAAGTCTAAGTCCCAATAATTCACCTGAAAGTCTTTGTCTCTATTGGGGAGAGAATTAGAAATAAAGATGAAGAAGAAGACATTTCATTTTAAAATTGTATTTTGTTGTGATTTTAATTTTAAATGGGAACTTGTTTTTGTTTGGACCCCAAAATAGAACATTTAACGCTTGTACTTGAAAACAATATTTATAAGTACAATGGAAACTTCTATAATAAACTTTGTAAGAGAAATATTTCTTTCCTTTAGCAGCCCATGAAATAAATTTTAAATAGCATAGAAGCTATAAATTCTCTCTATAGATACAGATTTTATATTTTTAACACGTCCACCCTCAGAGGTGTCCATCATTCACTGAAAATCCAGGAAATATGAGGTTTGTGGCAATAAAACTGACAGTATCTTGGATGCTAATCTGCCATGTTGACTACTAATTAACCCCAATCCTAAAAATTGCCTCCTGAGTCCTATTTTATTTACTGTCTTTCGTGTACGAACATGCTTGCCTTTAGATCCAAGCAACCTTAATGTTATCACACAAGTTATAGGCTATGACCACATAGCATTCTTACCTGTTCTGCAAGGTTGTCTTTAATTGTTTCTATAGTTGTATACACATTACAGAACCACAAAATTCCAGAAACTTTTGGATAAATAAAATTATCTATGACTTTAATGCTGTGGCTTTAGGAAATTCCAACTTATCAAAGTCAAATGATTTCATAAAATACAATCATAGTATATGAAAAAAGAAATAAAGGGATAACTAGAAAATACCCATTATTACAAGTTTAAGAAACACTAAGAAGGTTCAAATGGAAAAATCTACAGATTCACATAATTGCCAGGTTATCTGGGTTCTTCTTGAACCAGCTCATAAAGCACGAGTGTTTATGATGGTAACTCACTGTTTCACATCATATTTATATGAAGCTTTACTTAGCTTTAATACAGAAATCTAAATTCTTGCATGGTTTCAAATGTTATGCCTGAAATTCCAAAGTTTGCATTCTGTAGTAGCTGCAATTAACACTCAGAGGAAAAAATTAACTACACTCTTTAATTTTTTTCTAGGGTCTGCATTTCTACTGCTTCTGGGACTTAAATCTGACATATAGGCAATTTTAAAGGTGACTCCTAAAAAAAAAAAAAAAGGTGATTCCTGGGATTCTTAAAAGAATAAAATACAAAGGTATAAGGGTGATTTAAGAATAGGTACAAAATATAAGTAGATTATGCATCCCATTAAAAAAAGAAATAGGAGCAAAACACAGAAGGTACCGAGGTTTTTTTGAGCACTCATTTTTTTACACAAACTACAATTTTCCCAGTGTGGTCTAGGAGGACCTCTGTACCTCCTCTATACATTCTTTCTCTATGGTATAAAAGCCCTGGGTCTAGGGAGTATTGATGCAGAGATCTACCTGTCTTGCTGCTGCCCAAGACCATGCTTCCTTCTGTAAGTTCTCCAATAAATCACTTTTTACTGCAAACTGGTTTTGTCTGCCTCGTTCTTTGGTTCCTCAGCTCCTTCTGCATTTGGAGGCTGCTTTGCATATGTGGCCGTTTCACAGAAGAAAGTTATAATCAGAAAAAAATTCTTCAAATTATTAATTGTGCAACAGTTGGAACATGCAGATATATAAAAATACAGCTGCTATCAAATGAATATAGTTAGGTATATTTCATATTCCATTTGTATTTTGTCCTGCAGAGCTACAATTTGCCAAAAGACAAAAATCAAAGCTAAGGCAAAGCAAATGTAATAATTGCCTCATCAGAGGTACAAAAAGAGAAAAGCATGCCTATGAAATCTCAAAATAGAAAAGATAGAAACTGGGCATTTTTCAAAGTGGGCTCTTTTTAATAAAATTCTAGCAGAGAACTTCAAGGATAGAAATTTGGGCCAGGTGTGGTGGTCAGAACAGAAGTTCAAAACGAGCCTGAGCAATGTGCCAAGACTCCATCTCTACAGAAAATTTTAGAAATTAGCTGGGAATGGTGGCATGCACCTGTAGTCTCAGCTACTTAGGAAGCTGAGACAGGAGGATTGCTTTAGCCCAGGAATTCAAAGTTGCAATGAGCTAAAATTGCACCACAGCACTCCAGCCTGGGTGACCAAGTAAAAACCTGTGTTCCAAAAAAAAAAAGAAATTTCTCTTTTGTTGCCTTAGAATAATTCAATAGGAATGACTGTGGTTGCTTCCTTAAACCACTGATTTTTATTTCAGGTCTTTCCATTGATACTTTTGTTCTAAAACACCAGAGGTCCTCATTTTATAAAACAAAACCAGCAGTATAGGACTAGGCAATTGAAGGTAAGGGTACCTTGCAACAGTTACGTAAACACAACACTGGGCAATAAAGAAGGTAGTCAGTGGTAGAACACAAGAAAGCAAGGACTTCTCTCTTACTTATTATTTGGGGAAAGTTGTGTCAACGTCCCCCTTATGTTCAAGTTACAGCCATGCAAAAAGTTAGTGTTCTGAGAAGTAGGCAAGGCCTCTTAGGAAAGTGCTTCCTTAGTTTTAATATAGTTGAATAACAAAACTTGAAAAATTTTCAGCTGTTCTTTGCCCGCCATCTGTTTTTCCTTTTCTCATGCTATCAGCCAGACCTTGTGGTTCCAGTTTTTTAAAGACGGGGTCTCACTCCTGTTGTCCAGGCTGGAATGCAAATGCACGATCTCGGTTCACTACAACCTCTGCCTCCCAGGTTCAAGTAATTCTCCTACCTCAGCCTCCCAAGTAGCTGGGTGGCATGTGCCACCACACCTGGCTAATTTTTGTATTTTTAGTAGAGATGGGGTTTTGCCATTTTGGCCCGGCTGATCTCAAACTCCCAAAGTGCTGGGATTACAGGCAGTGAGCTACTGCACCCTGCCAACCTTGTGGTTCCTATGGATGTAAATCAACCAGGATCAAAATGCTTTTATGTAGTTATTTATTGGGATTGTGGAGGGACTTAGCTGAAACAGATATGAAGACTAGGCTTTCTGAGCATGGGGCTAGAGAACTGTGGAGAGGGAGGATCCTCTTTTGGTGGAATGAATCCTTTTCCTCAGGGGCAATCTCTGAGGCCAGATGGAAAGACTAGTTTATCAAAAGGCTTCGGGCCTGATCCTAATTTCCACAATCTTAAAAGAAAATTTCGAAAAAGATGTAAAATATCTATAATAAATTTCTTCAATAATATCTTTCTCTTGGTGGTAATAAGCAGCACAAACGAATATACCTAATAAACACTATTTACTAAAAGTTTTTAAAAATGCATTAACAGCAATATAATTACTATATAAAGTTCAAAATTTCTAATAATTCCTTTTGCTTTTAGATTTTATTCCACTAATAGTTTACAGTTAAGGCATTTGTTCAAGAGTCACCCAATAGCTCCCTCCCTCTCTGTGGCTATGTTAGTCCTTACCTGATAGTTTAGTTCAGCTTCAGTTTGCTTTATTTGTTGGCATCCTAGCAGCTGTCAATTCTAAGTGCTTAGAACATTATGGCTTTCAGGTGCTGTGAAAGAGAAAGGTCTACTCTGAGATGATATAAAACACTCAAATAGGCCCAGGGTGGTTGCTAACATCTGTAATCCCAGCATTTTGAGGGCCATGGTGGGCACATCACTTGAGGTCAGGAGTTCGAGACCAGCCTAGTCAACACGGTGAAACCCTGTCTCTACTAAAAATACAAAAATTAGCTGGGTGTGGTGGTGCACGCCTGTGGTCCCAGCTACTCAGGGGGCTGAGGCAGGAGAATTCCTTGAACTCGGGAGACAGAGAGTCCAGTGAGCCGAGATTGTGCCACTCAAAAAAATAAAAAAAATAAAAAACACTCAAATGGCTGTCTTCAAAATTCTGTACAATTTTGTTTTGCAATTATGTGATCCATCTAGAATGTTGAATAATCATAAACACAAAGTTCACATGCATGCTTTCTTGCTGATTTTTTACCTATGATTTAATTTCTATTAAGATTAAACTATTCTTTCATATACTCAGTAACTGTTCTTAAAATCTGCTAAATTCTTTAGCAAAGCTCTCCAAAGAGCAAGCTTTTAAGATTTATCTTGCTTTTTCTAAGCTATGAACTTTTAAATAAGGTTCTCAGATCAACTTAATCTTGTTATACTGTCTGCTTTCTGTTGCTTATAACAGACTACCTGAAACTGGGTAATTTATAAAGAAAATGATTTTATTTCTTATAGTTATGGAGGCTGACAAGTCCAAGAACAAGGGGGTACAACTAGTGAGAGCCTTCTTGCTAGCGGGGACTCTGAAGAGACCTGAGGCAGTGCATGGTATCACGTGGTGAGGGGGATGTGCATGCTTAAGTGCTAGCTCACATCTCTCTTCCTCTTCTCATAAAGGCACCAGCTCTGCTCCCATTATAACTCCTTAATCCATAAGTCAATTGATCAATTTATGAGAAGAGAGCCCTCATGATCCAATCACCATGTAATGGCCCCATGCCTCTCAATACTGCCACACTGGGGATCAAGTTTCAACATGAGTTTTGCAGGAGACATTCAAACCATAGCACCAAGGTTTACCCATTTAAAGGATTCTCCCACTTAGTATTAGCTCAATCCAACTAGTATTAGTTTTTAATTTTTATTTTTTGAGATGAAGTCTTACTCTGTTGCCCAGGCTGGAGTGCAGTGGCGCGATCTTGGCTCACTGCTACCTCCACCTCCCAGGTTCAATGATTCGTTTTTCACTTTCTTAAGAGTTATCAAGGAGATATCTGGAATCTTCATATTCTATATCATTAGCAGAATAATACATGTAAATTCAGGGTCTTAAGGGCTTTGCTTAAATTGCACATGGATCAAATTCTTACATATATAATACATATAGTTTTATATCAATTTATATTCTTATTTTAGTTGTATACATAGTACAGAACCACAAAATTCCAGAAACTTTTGGATAAAATTATCTATGACATTAATGCTGTGGCTTTAGGAAATTCCAACTTATCAAAGTCAAATGATTTCATGAAATACAATCATAGTATATAAAAAAATAGACATAACTAGAAAATACCCATTATTACAAGTTAAGGCAACACTAAGAAGGTTCAAATGGAAAATCTATAGATTCACATAATTGCCAGGTTATCTGCGTTCTTCTTGAACCAGCTCATAAAGCACGAGTGTTTATGATGGTAACTCACTGTTTCACATCATATTTACATGAAGGTTTATTTAGCTTTAATACAGAAATCTAAATTCTTGCATGGTTTCAAATGTTATGCCTGAAATTCCAAAGTTTGCATTCTGTAGTAGCTGCAATTAACACTCAGAGGAAAAAATTAACTACTCTTTAATTTTTTTCTAGGGTCTGCATTTCTACTGCTTCTGGGACTTAAATCTGACATAAAGGCAATTTTAAAGGTGACTCCTAAAAAAAAAAAAGGTGATTCCTGGGATTCTTAAAAGAACAAAATATGAAGGTATAAGGGTGATTTAAGAATAGGGGCAGATCATGCATCCAATTAAAAAAAATAAATAGGAGCAAAACACAGAAGTTACCAAGGTTTTTTTTTTTTCACACAAACTACAATTTTCCCAGTGTAGTCTAGGAGGACCTCTGTACCTCCTCTGAGATGTGAAGTGTGAGAAAACATTTTAAATGGTCCATTTTCAAGGCATAATATCTAAGTACTGTCAGCCAGCCTTCGGATGTAACAAACCACAGGGCTTCCGCTGTTCTTTGTGTCTCCAATTCCATTCTTTGGGTTTGGACAGATGAATGTGTGGTTCTTGTAAGGTCTGTTCTCGCCGAGGATAAAACGAAGAAACTGAGGCCAGCACGAAAATAATCCAATGCGAAGGAATTTATTCAGGCTCCCGGGTGAGGTTCTGTGGTCCGACAGGAAGGGCCGGAGAAGTCGCACGGACTCCTCTTAGACGTGGGGTTTTATAGGGAGTGGAGGCGCTTGATTGGTTGTGCCCAAGGTGAGTGGGACAAAATGGCGGGGAGTGGGGTCCAGATGGAACAAAATGGCAGGGAGTGGGGCCCAGATAGGACAAAATGGTAGGCAGGAAGACAAAACGGCAGGCAGGGAGTGGGGCCCAGATAGGACAAAATGGTAAGCAGGAAGACAAAATGGCAGGCAGGGAGTGAGGCCTGGATTGGACAAAATGGTATCAGGTAGGTCCTGGTGGGGCTTCTTTTTCCCCCGGGCTCCCGGTGTTGGGGCGGGGGTGTCTGAGGTCTCCGCGAGGGAAGGGGGTGTGTCCGAGCTCCCCGCAGGGGATGGGGGTGTGTCGGAGGTCTCTGCAACACAACCAGCCTTACAGTTCTCACATGAAGGTTTGGCCTTTAGCTCTTGAGTGCTGTTAAAGGTACCTAAAGAGTCTCCCCAAGTTTGGATTTCCCCTCAAGGTTCTTAATGAGGCTTTGCAACTTCTCCTGGGTTATCTGTGAGGGTGGCAATTAAGAATTTTGATTTTCCTTTGTAAGCCTCATCTTCCCACTTAGGACATGTGACTAGGATAGGATTTGTTCAGGATTTCTCTCCTGAGGGTCCCAGGGAAAACTAATTTGGGATCACTTCAGATACGCCAATTCTATTTATTAATATACTTTAAGCTCAGGTATACTAATGGTATAAATACTATAAATTGATCAAGGAGTGAGTCCCTTCCTGACTCTTTAAACGAGATGCATTCCTTAAGACAGTGAATCTGGCCTAGAGACAAAAATGAGACCCACAGGATAAACAGATCTCCTGTAAGTGGTGGCGAAGTGTAACACAAACATTACAGTCCTCACTATGGAGACAAAAGCCTTCCTGAACTCTGCAGGGCCCAGGGCAGAGCCTCAGCAACTGAGGGGATATAGGCAGGCCAGACAGCAAGACATCAAGGGGTCTTGAGAGCATGTATAGCCCCTGTTCAGTAGCCCTGACTTCATTCAGGCTCTGGAACTACTCCAGGCTTTGGCAAACTGTTGGAGAAATAAGACCACAGACTTGAAATTTTCTGAAATACAATACAGATTTTTTTGCTCTTTGCCAAAAAAAACTGCCTGAAGAAAAAAATCAGAGTACCATCCTGAAGTCAGGTAATCTCAGGTAACTGCTTCACTTCAGTTCATAATATACCAATTTTCTTTACACATGGGTTTATCCTAAGATCCCAGCTATCCCCAGTCCTCCCACTTATCAGAAATTATTTTGGGATCTTGGAGGAAGGGCCCTGTATTCTCAAACTTTCTGCATATATTTGAAAAGAAATTTCAAGTTTGACAGTGGGAGAGCAACAGGAACCTAAGCACAATATGCATTTGCAAAAAGATACAAACATACATTTTGAAATCAGGGGACTCACAGTAAACAAGGTCAAATAGGCACATGAAAGAAGATTCACTTATTTGAAAAGGGAGTATCTGGAGATAGGAAAAACCAAAGGTGTTTTTTCCTACTTCCTTTTTTTTTTTTGCAGAGACAAGGTCTCACTATGTTGCCCAGGCTGATCTAGAACTGCTCCTATCCTGAAACTTTCTTTTTTTTCTTTTAAGATGGAGTTTTGCTCTTGTTGCCCAGTCTGGAGTGCAATGGCACGATCTTGGCTCACCGCACTGTCTGCCTCCCGAGTTCAAGTGATTCTTCTTCCTCAGCCTCCAGAGTAGCTGGGATTACAGGCATGTGCCACCACACCCAGCTAATTTTGCATTTTTAGTAGAAATGGGGTTTCTCCATGTTGGTCAGGCTGGGGATCCCAGCCATCAGTCATCACATGAGCATACAAAAAACACAACTTGGCAGGTAGATTCTGCTGGATGTCAGGGATTGGGGATACAGACCAAACATGTATTTCACAGTATCATAGAACCTTATTTTTTGCGTCTTAGCAAAAATGACAAACATGGTGGGAAAAGGACACTGATTTCCCTCATGCCATTATGAGAAAAATATCTGAGTCAGTACACAGTAACATAGAGCAAAGGCAAAATTATTTCAGAGATAATTTGTAACTGCCAAAATTTTCCTCAAATTCTTTTCTCTTTTTACTATGACCCAAGCTGTGCACACATTTCTGCCTCTGCATCCTTGATTGTACATGTTGCAAATAGAGTCAATTTCCGTTATTTGTGGTACTTATGTTCCATAAGTCCACATTCACTGAATTAGTGAATACCAAACCACTGCTCCTAGAAAACATACAGGGTTAAGTTTCTGCAAGCTTTGATGTTGTCAACTGATCAATACAACATATTGTTGATTTAGTAGCACTAAATTCTCTGCCAACAGCATTATAACTCAAGCAAGAATGAAACTTATCTAAGACACTTATTTTCTCCTTAAGGCCCATCACAGTCTTCTTGAGCTTAGGAACATTAGACAGCACTCCAGCAGGACATTTCGATGGCATTTTAAACAGTGAAATCTTCAACAAAAAGAACAGAAATGAGGAAGACATGACACCAAGTAGACTCAAAAAGGATACATGTTTACAGTATGAGAGCTGAAATTAGAAGGCAGAGTGCCATTTTTTTGACTTCTGCTGGGAGGTAACTCAAATTTTTGCCTATGAATGGCCACAAAAGCACTTGTGAAAATACTGGTTCTGGGGTTATGGACAGATTTGAGCAAGCAGGCAAATTTACAAATACAAAATCCACAAATAATGAGGATGTTTCAATTCCTTCAATGTGGTTGGGAAGCACAATTGCCTGAATAGGGCAGCCAGAAATGAGGACTAGGAATTTACGAAAAGAGAACCCAGTCTTAACTGCCACCATCTATGTCTAAAATAAATTCTCAGGGAACTGTAGTAACATGACAACCAGAATTCTTATTCTGTACGCTGTACATTTTTATATTAAAAAATGTCATAACTTCATTAAGTACGTGAACTAAAATTTAAGAGATATCAATCAAAGAAATGATGAATGAATTTCACTTTAGTTTTTATTTTACTGTAAAACACTGAGATGGAATGATAGGGTTTCCCAGAATCAGGTCCATATTTTAACTAAATGAAAATTTATGATTTATAGCCTTCTCAAATACCTGTCATACTTGCTATCTCGACCAGAGCTAATTTTATCTCTTTACAAATTAAACAAGCAAATAACTGGATCCACAGTTTATAATAACTGTCAATTTTTCCTGTATTAAACCTCTAATCATAGTTTATGCCTATTAGGGTACTTAATACTTATAAATAAAGAAGTTTAAAATCACCTCAATAGGCAATTGCCCTTCTGGTTTTCTTCTTTGACTAAACAAACTGAATGCTTAAGATTTTCTACCTTGGTGCTAGCAGTACACAGTGCTACACTGTGTATTCCAGACTTCTTAAATTATAGAAAAAGGAATGTACACTTTTTGTATTCTTTCCGAGCAGGGGTAGGAGGCAATATCAACTACCATGTTAGGTACTTGTATGCGTGGTTTACTCTACTGCATATATTTCAAGTTGCCCCCTTTTCTTTTTCAACCACACATTAACTCAGCATCAATGTATGCTCCATTAGAATAAAATTTATTAACTAGGAGTTGCCAGAAGACCTTCCCAGTATCAATGAAGTCCCATATTGTGAGTCCTAAAATTCTTCTGAAGAGAAAACCATATATATAGCCTTTTCTTAGATGCTCAAAGAGGTCTAAAATCCTCTCCGCCTCCAAAATATTAAGAAATAGCTGGGCGCAGTGGCTCACATCTGTAATCCCAGCACTTTGGGAGGCCGAGATGGGCAGATCACTTGAGGCCAGGAGTTCGAGACCAACCTGGCCAACATGGTCAAACCCTGTCTCTCTTAAAAATACAAAACTTAGCTAGGCATGGTGGTACATGCCTGTAGTCCCAGCTACTGAGGACAGTGAGGTAGGAAAACTGCTTGAACACGAGGCAGAGGTTGCAGTGAGCCGAGATCGTGCCACTGCATTCCAGCCTGGGTGCTTGGTGACAGACATTCTGTCTCACTTAAAAAAAAAAACAAACGCTGGGCACAGTGGCTCACACTTGTAATCCCAGCACTTTGGGAGGCCAAAACAGGTAGATCACTTGAGGTCAGGAGTTCCAGACCAGTCTGCCCAACATGGTGAAACCCTGTATCTACTAAAAACAGAAAAATTAGCTGGGGGTGATGGTGTGTACTTGCAATCCCAGCTACTCGGAGGCTGAGGCAGGAGAATAGCTTGAACCCAGGAGGTGGAGGTTGCAGTGAGCTGAGATTGTGCCACTGTACTCCAGCCTGGGAGACAGAGACTTCATCTCAAAAAAGAAAAAAAAAAAATCATCTCACTGATCCTGTTTACAAAACAGTAATATGCAGTATTGTTTAGTTTAATTTGACATCATTCGGTAGCTAACACTATCCTCCAAAGTTCTGGCAGCCCTAACAAACTGTAACTTTACAAACAGAGACAGGCATTTTGGTTCTAGTTTAATACTTTCACAATTAAACATACTGAATTTATAGCATTTAAAAGATGTTAATTACGGTCAAATATATCTGGATTACAGCTTTTTTTTTGTTTTGTTTTGTTTTTTTGAGAGAGTTTCGCTCTTGTTGCCCAGGTTAGAGTGCAAAAGGGTGATCTCAGCTCACTGCAACCTCTGTCTCCCAGGTTCAAGCGATTTTCTTGCCTCATCTTGCCTCCCGAGTAGCTGGGATTACAGGGGCCCAGCATCACATCCAGCTAATTTTTTTGTACTTTTTTTTTTTTTGAGACGGAGTTTCGCTTGTTACCCAGGCTGGAGTGCAATGGCGCGATCTCGGCTCACCACAACCTCCGCCTCCTGGGTTCAGGCAATTCTCCTGCCTCAGCCTCCTGAGTAGCTGGGATTACAGGCACGCGCCACCATGCCCAGCTAATTTTTTTGTATTAGTAGATGGGGTTTCACCATGTTGACCAGGACGGTCTCGATCTCTTGACCTTGTGATCCACCCGCCTCGGCCTCCCAAAGTGCTGGGATTACAGGCTTGAGCCACCGCGCCCGGCCTTTTTGTACTTTTTAGTAGAGATGGAATTTGACTATGTTGGCCAGGCTGGTCTCGAACTCCTGACCTCAGGTGATCCACCTAGCTTGGCCTCCCAAAGTGCTGGGATTACACGCATGAGCCACCATGCCTGGCCTGGATTACAACTTAACCTACAATATTTCATGAAGTTCATAATTTTAAATAAAGGCAAATCAAATAATACCTGAATTTCTAAGTCTAAATACATTAAGGTGATAGTGACTCTTGCAACTGTTTCAAAATTATTGGAAAATATGTCACTTTCTTGAAATGAACTTGCTATAAAAGGCAGCAAATAGGTCTTTATAAGGAGTTTCTGAATCTGACTTGGTTGATGGTATTCGGCAAAGTTGGCGAAATCCAGGAGAACGCAGCAGAAAGTTCTGTGAAAGGCCCATGAAACTGGAGCATAACCAGTAGAGAACAAGTGACTATAAAGAGAAGACATAAATGTTAACATCTGTAATTCTGCAAGGACATCACAGTCCAGACACAGGCAAGCAGTAAAAAAGAAAATGACAATCTTTGCGAATAGAAGTATGCCAAGACTGAGCAAGACTGAGCAAGACTTGCAACAGCTATCAGATTGCTGCGACGGATTTAATAGACAGGTAAAAAAGGTTACAGACAGATCAAAAAGCAAAAATAAAGGAAAAAGAGAAGTATTTAGGGTAGAAAGTAAAAAGAGAGAAGCTCCTAGACAGAGGCTCAAGAGAGATCTCATCTCCCTTCTTTGGCAATGGAACATACTTTTTTCTCACCAAGAGTCCTGTCCAGCTACTTACATACTGAAGGTAGAATACTGGAGGTGTGGCATTTACGATGGCAAACTTAGCCTCCCTAAATCTCATTTTCCCCATATAGTCATCTATCATCCAAATTTTTCCCAACAGTTTCTGGGAAACCCCTGTTCGCCAGTTTCTCAGTGTAGTCAGGAATGTATTTCTTTGCCTTTTACTGAGACAAACAGCCTCAGCATTATCTCCAATTTTCTTTTGTATTACCATCTTGACCAGTAGTACCCAAACTTTTTGGCACTAGGGACCAATTTTTCCACAGATGGGAGGAAGGTTTTGGGATGAAACTGTTCCATTCCTCGTATCATGAGGAATGAGACTCGCATAAGGAGTGCACAATCTAGATCCCTCAAACGTGCAATTCACAATAGCGTTTGTGCTCCTATGAGAATCTAATGCTGCTGATCTGACAGGAGGCAGAGCTCAGGTGGTAAGGCTCACTTGCCCACCACTCACCTCCTGCTGTGCAGCCTGGTTCCTAACAGGCTATGGACTGGTACTGGTCTGTGGCCCTGGGTGACTATTTATTTAGGTCAGTAACTAAGTTCTACAACCTCTCGAAATACTCCTGTACTTACCCTTGTTCCAGACTTTTCTTTGGTATCAGAATGTAATCAGGCCCCAGAAACAAAACCATGTAGTTGTTAAGTCTGGGTTCTAGAGTCATACTACCTGAGTTTGACTCCTATTTGCCATTTATTTGACTTTGAGTAAGTTATTTTCCTTCTGTTCCAGTTTCCTCAACTATAAAGTAGAGACAGTAACTATATCTACCTCAAAGGATTGCTATGAGGAATAAATGAGATAATTCATGTAGAGTGGTATGCAAGTATATGGTCCACATTAGGCACCTGTATTTGTCATTTGTTCCAAAGTCAGCCTTTAGGGGCAGAAAGTACCACATCCTCAAAGGTAGATTAGCACAGTAGTTAAGAGGAGGAGCCAAACTGCTTAGATGTGTGTTAAGACTCTATCACTTATAGCTAAGTGGTCTTCGATGAGTTACTTAATTTCTCTTTGTCTCAGTTTCCTCTTCAGCAAGTGAGCATTATAATAGTCCCTTTATCATTGCGCTGTTGGGAGAATTATATGGGGTAACATATGCAAACCATTTAAAACAGTGCTTAGCATAAAGTCAATGTTAAATAAATTTTGTCCATCGTCATCATCTGACTTATCCACCAGCAGAAAAACAACCTGAGCCCAACTATAGCAGACTCTAAGTTGCCATCTAAGTATCAATCTCCCCTCTTCCTTAGTAACAAAATCCTAATTTTTAGTTGGGTACACTGTCATCTGAAAAAAAAAAAAAAAAAGGCTATATATTTCCTTGTCTCTTCTGCAGCAAGGGGTACCCATAAAACTAAGATGTAAACACAAGTTTTATGGGTTTGGTGGAACATCTGGCAAGACTCCTAAAAAGGGGCTGACTGCACTTGAGGCACCCTTTACTATTCCTGAATGATAACAAGGTCTAGCAGCCATGACCATAGCGTAGCCTTGAAAGCACAGGCTGTGGATAACAAATCAGAAAGAGAGAAGCAGCAATCTGGGTCTCTCATCTTCATGGACTTGCCCCATCATTCCTCAGCTGCCTAACCAGATTTCCTATAATTGAGAGGACAAATTTTGGCTCGTTAAGACATTGTGTTTTAGATCTCGTTACTCATTTTGAACTCAATCCTCACTAAAACTTCACTGCTCATATTTTATTCAATCTGGGGGAGTTCTTCAGTTATAACTGGTATGATTTCTCTGTGGAAATGCAGTGAATCTGTGCTGCTCTACTTTTCAGGGTATTTTACAACATTACTACTGTTATGTAAAAAGTTCTACGATAGGCCCTTATTTCATTAATTCTCATAGGCATTATGGTATCTATTTTAGAGATGTGCAAACTTATTCTGCACAGGATTAATGACAGTATTATGTCCAGTAACAACCTAAAAAATACATTTTGATACCAAAAACATATTGCTTTAGATTCCTGTAAAGAATACAGTGGGCCAGGCATGGTGGCTCACACCTGTAATGCCAGTACTTTGGAAGACCAAGACAGGTGGATCACCTGAGATCAGGAGTTCGAGACCAGCCTGGCCAACACAGCGAAACCCTGTCTCTACTAAAAATACAAAAACTAGCTAGGCATGGTGGTGTGTGCATATAATCCCGGATACTAGGGAGGATGAGGCAGGAGAATCACTTGAACCCAGGAGGTGGAGGGTGCAGTGAGCTAAGATTGCACGACTGCACTCCAGCTTGGGCAAGGAGTGATGAGCCAGACTCCATCTCAAAAAAAAAAATACTGCGAATTCGTTTTATATATGATACACCCTAACTATGAACAACAACTGAATTCTACTTTATGTGTTGGCTCTGAGTAAACATGGAGATAAATCTAACACAGCTTTTGCCTCCTTAGAAGCTTATAAAGTATCCGTGCGAAACATGCAGAAGACTGAACTAACTGCAAACATAACCATTTCTTTTTCTATTTCTATAAAGTTTAAATCAGTATATACAGGGACAAGTTTACCTATTTCATAGAGTTGTTACGAGATTAAATAATACCAGAAATGAACCCTAATGGTCTTATCCCTTTGTTTTGTTTCTTTTATAAGTGCCAAATTCCTTGGTTCAGTCTACATAGGCAGAACTAATTCAACATACCAAATAGTCAAATGGAACAAATACAATATTCATGGTATTGTGTAAAACATTTTGCAAGATTTTTTTTTAAAAAGGCAAGAAATAGAAACAGATTAGTTACTACAGCAACTCTGATTCAGTAAGGGATCAGGTAGTCAGAGGAAGTTCAACAGAACAGGCAGGTTTCCAGCCAGTCTAAGCTAAAGTCAGAGAGGATTTAGTACATGCTACACACAATGTTGGTGCTTACTCACTGAGGGCATCGCTGCAGCAATTGGAATCATCAACACCGACACCGCACGAACAAAGTATGTAATATATGTTTGAAAATGAGACATTCCAATTTTTTGTAGAGCATAAATCTGAAGGAGTAGAACATATACATGCATAATGATTATTAAAATGCATATTAAATCAGACAAGCTTTAACATATAAACTGATTTTTGACTGGCTTTCATCTACACTTTAATAAAAGCAAAAAACATATATATAAAACACCGATTAATTTATACGGCTGATCATTTATTTATTTTTTGAGACTGGGTCTTGCTATCAAACAGACCAGTTTGAGGCTGGTCTCAAACTCCTTGGCTCAAGTGATCCTCCCACCTCCTCCTCCCAAGTAGCTGGCATAATAGGCATGCACCAACCACTGCACTCAGCTTGGTCATCCATTTTAAAACTCTTAATAACTGGCCTAGGTGGAAGAATCACTCCAGCCCAGGAGTTTGAGGCTACCGTGAGCTATGATCATGCCACTAAACTCCAGCCTGGGCAACAGAACAAGATCCTGTCTCTTAAAAAAATAAAAAATAAAAAAAAAACCACTTACTAATTATGTGAAATTCTTAAATGAAGGATTTTTGACACTTTGTACCAAAAAACAAGTGAAATGATTTATATGATAGCTATTGTCATAGGATTCTTCAAGCTCCACTTAAGAATTCTGCATAAGGATTGGGGGAACCAGTAATCCCAGCACTGTGGGAGGCCCAGGCAGGCTGATTGTTTGATCTGAGGAGTTTGAGACCAGCCTAGGCAACACAATGAAACTGTCTCTACAAAAAATACAAAAATTAGCTGGGCATGGTGGCATATGTCTACAGTCCCAGCTACTCGGGAAGGAGGCTGAGGTGGGAGGATTGCTTGAGCCCAGAAGGCACAGGTTGCAGTGAGTTGAGATCACACCACTGTATTAGTGACAGAGTAAGACCGTCTCCACAAAAATGAAAAGAAGGGGGAAAAAAGAGACTTCTGCATAATTATGATTCTAGAGCCAAACTACGTAGTTTTACATTTTTATGTCTCACTTTCTCCATATTAAAAAAGGATAATATTTAGTTTGCAGGGTTATTCTAAGAAGTAAATGAGTTGATTCATGTAAATTGCTTATAACGATGCCTTATGGCCAGGCACAGTGACTCAGACCTGTAATCCCAGCATTTTGGGAGGCTGAGGCAGCAGACCACTTGAGGTCAGGAGTTCCAGACCAGCCTGGCCAACATGGTGAAACCTCGTCTCTATTAAAAATACAAAAAATTAGCGTGGTGGTGGGCACCTGTCATCCCAGCTACTCAGGAGGCTGAGGCAGGAGAATTGCTTGAACCTGGGAGGTGAAGGTTGCAGTGAGTAGAGATCATACCACTGTACTCCAGCCTGGGCAATACAGTGAGACTCTGTCTCAAGAAAAACAAAACAAAACAAAACAATGCGCACATAGTGGATGTTAAGTAAGAATAAGCTTTTATTTTTCTTTTAGAGATGAAGTCTCTCTGTTGCCAAGGCTGGAGTATAGTGATGGGATCACAGCTCACTGCAGCCTCCATCTCTTGGGCTCAAGCAATCCTCCTGACTCAGCCTCTGAGTAGCTGGAACTAGAGACACATGCCACCATGCCCCACTATGAAAAACTTTTATTTAGTCCTTAGATAACATAGAGGAAAAGACTAGAGGATTGACATTGATTCACTATAAACTTGCACTTATCACTTCCTTCTTTCTACCAAATATTTACTGACTACCAACCACAGTGACTGTGCTACATGCACTTAGGGAAACATGTTTGGACTACAGGTGGAGTCTTTCCTCAAGAAACTTTCACTCAAGACCTTATACTCTAACATCTTCATTGTTCTTATCTGAAAAAATAAGGGTTGTATTAGATTTCACAAACAGGGGTCAGTGGTCATGAGGTCTAGGAGATCTATACTGAGGTAAATCATTTTTAAGATTTCTTCCAGTTCAGTCTGTTCTACTCAGAGTCTGAGAACAATTTATGAAATTATATGCACAGTTTCCTAAAACTGCTGAGTAAAGCAGCCTGCGATAAGAGTTAAGACATGACTGAGGGCTGAGCGCAGTGCTCACGCCTGAAATCCCAGCACTTTGGGAGGCTAAGGTGGGTGGATCACCTGAGGTCAGGAGTTCAAGACCAGCCTGGTCAACATGGTGAAATCCTGTCTCTACTAAAAATACAAAAATTAGCCGAGTGTGGTGGCATGTGCCTGTGATCCCAGCTACTCGGGAGGCGGAGGTTGCAGTGAGCCAAGACCACGCCATTGTACTCCAGCCTGGGCAACAAGAGCAAAACTCTATCTCAAAAAAAAAAAAGACATGACTGAAAGGTCACATTTTTTGTGTATGTTTTTCCCATTTCATCTTATAAAGACATTCAATGACTTTTCTAAGGTCATAAAGCAAGAAAATGGCAGTCAGCACCTGATTGTATTCCCCACCTACAAATTCACATATTAAACACCCACACGGAACGCCACTCTAAGAAAATAACCAGATTGGGCACCTTCATTACTGTTTTTACCAAAAGCAAATCACAAAGTTCCATGTATCAGAATCATATAATTTTGAAGCTGAAAGAGACTCGGAAATGTACTAATTCAGTGCTTTTAATTTTGAGAGTTCTGAGGCCCAGAGAGGTTAAGGGACAGGCCTAAGCCAATGTCTGACCTAGAACCAGGAACCAAGGGATCTCACTTCTGAGTCAGAGCTATCTTCACCAACTCAAACAAAAATATATTTAATGTCAGAACAGCAGCAACAAAAACCCCAATAAATGACAAACAAATTTCATTTAAAACCACTGACCTCCACTATGAATAAATTGATGACACCAACAGAGATAGGCAGAATCCAAGTGGAGTCCGGTGCAGTGAGGTCAGGAAACCACAGAATCCCGCCAGTAGCTAACTGTTCCGGAACAGAAAAACCTGCTGAAATAGTTTTACAAATAAAACAACAGAAGTCCTAAAAACAGCAGAGAAAAATATTTAAGACATAAATAAGAAGTCTAACGATTCCAATAAGGTATCCCTCACAGGAAAGATCTGCACTAATTTTATTTTGGTTTTTCACTCACAATATAAATATTTTTTCTCAATATAAAATGTTGTTCTCAACCCAATCAATCTGTTTACACTTAAGACTTTAAATTCTACCCCCTTATAAGGAAGACAGTAAATGTATCCTAATTATGAAAAGTATGTGTTTTTTTGTTTTTGTTTTTTAGTACAAAGACAATGTTAGAGAACTGATTTGGGAAAAGACTTCTAAAATAATTACCTTCTGAATGTGTTGCCCCTGTGCTAAAATTCCGGAGAGCAACAGACATGAAGACCCATACTGGAATCTGAATCCAAACCAACACAGTGGCTTTGAAAGGGTGGCAGTTATCTCGCACATATATCTCTGAAACTAGCCTCCTCATATTCTTTAGGTAAGTGAGCCTAGATTGAGATGAGCGGAATAAAAGGGAAAAGAGAAAATGTCATTTGACTAAGAATTGCGCTTTATTCCCATAGCACAAATAGCTCCTGCTGTAGTTATTAGCTAAAGGATTTGTATAAGGGTTTCAGCTGTCACACCCATGTTAAGGGGTTGCCTAAACAACAGGCAAATAAGTCCTTTTATCAAAATTCCTACAGTATTGTACACAAGTTACATAACAATCTGAAATTGTCAGACTACAGGCTTTGTCTCTGGCGGTCTTTGGCTAATTAGACTTTAACAGTGAATTTCACTACTGACATAGTATGACTACAATTAATATTGGAAATATGGAAGCTAAAAGCAAATTTTAATCAAATCTCTCCACTCCAGCCAAACTTAATGACTTCATCCCCAAATATACCTTTGGGAGCTATGTGGTTTTATACTGTATATGCTCTTGGCCTGTCAAAATAGTCTCCATTGTTCAATCAACTATCTCACAAAGACATTTTTAATCTGTTTCTCTGTTAACCATATTAGTTACTACTGTTTCTTTCCTGAAATCTTACTTTCTCGACTACAGTCTTCCTTCAGGTCCAAGAGAATAGGAGTTAAAAAACAAATAAAAATGGCCAGGCGTGGTGGCTCACATCTGTAATCCCAGCACTTTGGGAGCCCAAGGTGGACGGATCATGAGGTCAGGAGTTTGATCAGCCTGACCAATATGGTGAAACCCCGTCTCTACTAAAAATACAAAAATTAGCCCAGCGTGGTGCTATGCACTGGTAGTCCCAACTACTCCAGAGGCTGAGGCAGAAAAATCGCTTGAATCCAGGAGAAGGAGGTTGCAGTGAGCCGAAATTGTGCCACCGCACTCCAGCCTGGGCAACACAGCAAAACCCAGTCTCAACAAGCAAAACAAAAACAAAACAAAACAAAACAAAAAAACAAAAACTAAAGTATTCTTGAGGCGGAAGTGTTCTATTTTACTCATCTTTAAATCTCCTGTATCATACAATTTGTACAAAGCAAGCATTCAATAGTTTTTCTGAATTTAGTCATATTATAGTGTATAATAAGACAATACACAAAAACATTCTAGGTCCTTCATAATTTCACATCTGCCTATTCTTCCAATTTTACCTCTTGTTTTACTCCTCTAGACACTTGCATATTCTGGTCCCTGGATGACTTTAGTTCATCCAACAAATCAGACTTCCACATCAGCATGCCTTTAGAAGTATTGTATTATATCATTTGTGTGAAAAGCCCACTTTCCTAGTTGTCCATCTGACATACTGTCCATCTGACATGTTTCTTCCCAGAAAGAAACATCTGTAAGGATGTATCTGGCCAACCATCCTGAGAGTGCTGCTTAAAAGGTGCCACAGTCTTACCTAGGCTGCGTTAGTAACCCAGGCAAGCAGCTATTAATTTGGTTCTTTTGGCCTATGGCTGAAGCTTTCGACTTCTTTGATCAGCAAAATTTCAAAACTATAGGTCTGTCAACTTTCAATTTTTACCAAATGAAGATAAAAATCACCATGATTTTTTTAAATGTCAGGTCTTTTTAACACTAAATAAAGATAGGACACAATCTCATATTAAAGATAGTTGGGAAATTTATACCTATAGAGATAAAAATACATGGATAACAATACATACATAAAACAGATTGATACTACAAAGACCTTTTTTCATTGCTGTAAAAAGGAGAATATTTGTCACAGTCTAGTAAGGATTAGAATTTGGGAAACCAATTAAATTAAGGAGTAGCTTAGGGTGATTGAAGCAGGAGAGCTTGTAAGTTCCCAGTGAATGAATGCAGACATACTTGGGCATAACCAATCACCCTTAGATTGGGGCTTTCCAAGAACCCAGGCAGACAACTGCACAAAATAACCACAATAGATGGACAACACCTTGGCTATCGAAGTGTTTCTACTGTGGCACTTATGTTTTCTACCTCCTCGTTCCTGTAAGCTATTACCTGCTGTATCTTTTCTAAAAGGTCAAGATTGTAAATAATATGTGTCATTTGTTGACCAATATCGCAACAGAATGGCAAAGTATCTTCATCCTGCCAGTGCTTCCTTGATGATCTAGCTCCTTGTACATAATCTTGACTTTCCTCCCTGACTCTCCTTGATGATCCACCGCCTTGTACATAATCTTTATATAGTAGGTAATTCACTGACATTATTATTTGATTACAGGTCTTTTTCAATAGGCAGGAATCCCTAAAGAATAGGAACATGCTCTTCTTATTTGTCTCTTTATTTATTTCTTTGCCTTCAGTCCAGCATATGAAACTATCATGCCACATAATAACTTATTAAAGTATAAAAGAGTAGGCCGGGTGCAGTGCTCACTCCTGTAATGCCAACACTTTGGGAGACCAAGACCAGCAGATAACCTGAGGTTAGGAGTTTGAGACCAGCCTAACCAACATGGAGAAACCCCGTCTCCACTAAAAATACAAAGTTAGCTGGGCGTGATGGTGCATGCCTGTAATCCCAGGAAATCGGGGGGCTGAGGCAGGAGAATCGCTTGAAGCCAGGAGGTGGAGGTTGCGGTGAGCAGACATTGCGCCATTGCATTCCAGCCTGGGCAACAAGAGAGAAACTTGGTCTCAAGGAAAAAAAAAAAAATATATATATATATATATGTAAAAGAAACACTCTACTGCCAAAACTATAGAATACTCAAACTTACAATTAACATTACCATTATGTACGTGTGTGTATGGTCTTATATGCATATAATTAGCTTACCTGGCAACTCTTTTGGACCACCCCAACTGACTTGCACGAACTGCAACTTCTTGGTTAAGATGCTTGGCAATAGTTTTTATTTCTGGCTGCAAATTTTCCACCTAGCTAAAAAATAGATTTTGTTATGAGCATATAAAGGACCTTTATTCATAATTACTCAATTTTTCACACTATTCCCTTGAGTCATTTAAAAATGTAGTTTACTGATCATGTCAAGAAACCTAAGTCTAAACACATGATGTCAATTTGCTTACAATGTCCTCATTCAAAAATTCAAAATGTATACTTATCCATATGATCATGGGCAAGTAAGCTCTAAAATCATGTTCCCTCACATATAAAATATATAACAGCATCTACTTCACAGGGTTAGAAGTATTACATGAGGACTGCACCCTGGGCTTTACTGTTCTATCTCTAATTTTCTAGTAACGTAAGCGGAGAAAACTGCAGTCTGTTAAGAACCTTTAATGCACTGTGATAGACCCAAATCAAAAATAAAAACTGCATTTATTCCTGCTCTGTGTTAATTTTTCCTGTAAAGTAGCTCGCTGACTTAATGCTGCTGCTGATTCCGTTCCTGTTCTGTTTCCGATTTTTTTCCCCAATGCTCACAACCTGAAAACATGAAAGCCACTATTTTTTAACTATCCCATTTGAATAATCAAGCACTTTAACCCATATCATCTGACTTGCTCTCATAACGTTGCGAAGTAGGCAAGGAAGGTATTCCTATCCTGATTCCTCAGAAAAAAGGATTCAGCATTAAAAGGCTAAGTGACTGTGACCAACCAGATAGTCTTAGTTGGGCTTGGATAGGAATCAAATTCGCAAACTGCTAATAGTATGCAGACATACTGGCTGTTAAAACTTTTAAGACATGAATTTTATAGGTTTCGCCAAGACAATTTCTTCTGCCACTGACTGCTTTGTTTCCATTCTCTGAGAGAATTTTAGTAACTACTTGTGCTCGGAGCACAAACCCAGCAAGGAAAACAAAATGACAGGTTCATGTGTACAAAATCTTATTTAACACACCTAATGCTAATTTTTTTTAAAAGCTAAAATGGTCACAATAAAATAGTCACGATGATTAAACACTAAGCACTGCAGCAGGCAATATCGTGGGATCGAAAACCCTGAGTGAACGTCGACTTTCTTCCACTGCAGGGGTTGCCGCGCAAGGCACGCGCACGGCTCGGCGCCTCTCACCTTGGCCAGGATGTAGTGCTGGTAGGCGGCCAAGGGCAGCGTGACTGCGCCCCGCAAGGCCACGGTGGAGAGCAGAATGCCGCCCCACCAGGGCAGTCCGGTGGTGGTGTGCACGCCGAGCAGTACTTCCTCCGCAACCCGCACCGGCGAAGAAGTGGCCAGGGCCTCGTACCAGCCGTTCCCATCTACTGCAGAGACGGGTGCCACTGCCCACACTGGGAGAGTGGGGCGCTTGGCGCCGCTCGTAGGAACCGGCGCAAGCGGCGGGTCCCCCGCCCGAAGGTGCAGGGCAGGGAGTGGCCGCAGCCACCGACTGCCAAGCCGGCACAGCATTTCTGCACCACGGCGGAGCCCAGAACCCAGAGGCCTCACAGTCCAGCGGACATGCACTGGCCAGCCAAGGCTGACAGGCGCATGCGTCAGGAACAGCGGGCATAAAGCGCATGCACGCCCGCCTGCAGCTGCGTCTGACCTTCCCATTCTAGCCGGTGACGACTTGCGTCGCAGTGGATATGACGCAATAGATAAGGAAGTCTCGCCTTTCCCACTTGGCACTGGGCAGGCCTACTGCGCACGCGCGAAACTTTCCCGCTGTGACCAGACTGCGGAGACATGGGTGGAGCCATGTCTAAAGTTCGTCTTCACCGTATAACTGTCCATTCTAGTTCACTAAAGCTAATCGTCATTTGTAGTGTAATCACCTTTGCTCGGTTCTTTTTTGTGACCAGAAGCTGATCCGCAACTTCTTTACGTGCATTCGATTGCTTCCGCTAGAGAATACGATAGATTATAATACCAAAGGGTAACACGTTGCTAAAATGCCGGCCCGGAGAGTGACGCATGTTTCTTGCTGACCCTGAGTGTTAATAAGCATGCCTAAAGCACGACGCATAGTTCAGTCTCTTGTATATTTAATTAAATGGCCCATCTATTCCAGTTAGTATTTTGAACACCACCTGCAAACTGAATTTCTTCAATGTTTTGTGTTCTATTATAAATAGCAGCAAAAATCTTATAGTAAGATGAAGTGTCATGTCTTGATTTAAGGGAAACTATCACTGGCAGTATCGATGGCAGTGCGGTGAATTCCTTACTAGAGTTTAATTGTATCCTATATAAGCTTTAAAGAGCCTGAACTCAGCATTAGATGTCTTCTAGTCAAAAGGTATACGTTGAATCTACATGGACTATATAGTTTTTAAATTTTTTTTCTTTTCTATTTTTTTTTTATTTTTTTTAGAGACGAGGTTTCACCATATTGGCCAGGATGGTCTCGATCTCTTGACCTTGTGATCTGCCTGCCTCAGCCTCCCAAGGTGCTGGGATTACAGGCGTGAGCCACCGCGCCTGGCGACTATATAATTTTTACTTTTGTGTTCCTGGAAACAACAAACTGGAATGACACAGAGGAGGTTCCTCACAGAAGGGTCACCCCAGACTACAGAACAAAATATGTTGTGAGAAGTAAACATTGATTATATATATATATATATATATATATATATATTTAGTCAAAGTAGCCTCCAGCAAATGTTGGGTAATGTTAAACAGCAGCTATCGTTTGCCCTTCACTGTGCACCTAACCAAGGGTACCCTATGATCACTTTCTCAGGATTCTGGAAGTCATCTGCTTTCCAAACTGACTGATAAATTTTTACATGAATTTTTAAACGTGTTTAAACACACACACACACATGCTATATGTAAGCTCCTTCTAAAAGAACCTACCAATCTATTTCTTTATCCATTTATTAAGCTAACGGAAAAGTCATCAGTTGCTACTAACTATTGTTCAGACTGTTCATAATCTGAACCGAATTTTAAAGCTATTCTTGCTAGGCACAGTGGATCACGCCTATAATCCCAGCACTTTGGGAGGCTGAGGTGGGAGGATATCTTAAGGGCTGATCTTGGCAACATGGCCCGACCTCATCTCTACAACAAATACAAAAATTAGCCAGATGTGGTGGCTTGGACCTGTAGTGCCAGCTACCAGGAGGTCGAAGTGGGAGGATTGCTTGAGCCCCGTGAGTCCAAGGCTGCAGTGAGCCATGATTGAGCTAGTGCACTCCAGCTTGGGTGACAGAGCAAGCAAGACTCCCATCTCTTAAGAAAACAAAACAAAACTGTAAGCTGTTCTGTCTGTATCCCGTAAGATTTAATTTTGTGGCGTTATATCAGGGGTCAGAAATGGGACTTTAGTGTAGGAACACATTTTTTGCTACATAATTGTGTTCATGTTACATTCTCATTTTAAAAAAGTATTTCCTTAAGTTTGAATATTGTGATCTAAATAAAATTTATGAATATTTAATTTCTGCTAAATTTAGGAACACATTTTGCTATATATTGTGTTCATGTTATATTCTCATTTAAAAAACTATTTCCTTGTTTGAATATTATGATCTAAATAAAATTTATAAATATTTAACTTCTGCTAATTTCATCTATATGTATATAAACACATTTCTTAATCCATATAACGAGGATGATTACAACTTGCTATCTACTTGGTAGAGGATGTTGGGGGAAGTATTTGTTAATTTTAAAGCCCAATGCAAAAGAAAGTGTTACTAATAATGTATAGGTACTGTTTATACAACATTGTGATTATCCTCTATCTTTCGAGTTTCAGAGTACAGTACAAAATGACCATACAACTATTGAGAGAACCAACTGAAATCATTTGTCAATCCTCTTTGCAAATGAACTTGTGCAATGTATTTAAACATTTTTAAAAGTTCAACAATTAGTGAATTCCAGTCTTTGATATTACTGTTATGTCAGTTAATTTCTCAACTTTAAATTCCTTAAGAAGAGACTATATATTACATTTTCCTTCTGCAGTCTCTGTAATTCTTAACCATCATGGTACGAACACAGGAATGGAGCTTGCTACATTGGACAGGAGCTTGCTACATTGGACAGGAGCTTGCTACATTGGACATGAACACAGGAATGGAGTTTTTGTCTTCCCCAGATTCTTTGTTGAGACCCCAATGTGACAGTATTTAGAGGTAGGGCCTTTGGGAAGTAATTGATCTTAAGGGTAGAACTCTCGAATTGGATTTGTGCCCGCTTAAGAAACAAGGCTGGGCATGGTGGTTTATGCCTGTAAATTCCTGTGCTTTGGGAGGCTAGGAGGGGAGGATCACATGAACCTAAGTTTGAAGTTGCAGTGAGCTGTGATCGTGCCACTGCACTCCGGCCTGGGTGACAGAGCGAGATCTTGTCTCAAACAAAGGAAAAAAAAAAAAAGGAAAAGACAAAACGAAGATGACGTTTTTTTGCCCTACATTAAGAAACTGAAAAGGAGAAAGCCATATGCAAACCAGACAGAAGGCCCCCAACAGAAACCATAAAGACTGGCATGTTGACAGTAGACATTGTAGCTTTCAGAACTGAGATAAATTTCTGTTGTTTAAGCTCCTCGGTCTGTAGTATTTTTGTTGTAGTAGCCTGAATTAAGTACTCAAAATTTGAATATAGGCTATCATTATCATGTAATCATTTAGGCTTCTCCTTTCCCAAATATGCCTTCTGAAATGTTTGTCAAAAAACTAAATGACTGTAGCCTACTAGGGTGTATATATATATACATACACTTTTAAGAAATGTTTTCATGAGCAATTGTTAGTGATTTCTTAGAATCAGTTAAGATTTCAGTTTTTCTTTCTTATTTAGGGCATTACTTCTCAAAACCAAAGCTACCTAATCTAGAATTGGCTCTTTTCTCTTTATTGAAAGACATCCGCTTGCTATCTTTCTTATCATTGGTTTTCAAGCATTGAACATGCAAATTTGGCTTTTGTTTTTCAAAACTGTGAATTCATTTAAAAGTATAATATGGAACCTCCTACACCATAGATATTAGGTCTGTATTATGTTGCATGATAAAGGTATTCTGTTAAAGCCACAGTGGCACATTTTCCTTTACATTTATCCAAAATTTAAGTGATCATATTTTTGCAATCAAGGTGTATAACACATTAAGACTTATTAAAGCACTGATGATGCTCCCATCTTAAATTCCAGTCACCTGAGTCAATCAAATGCTATGACTTAAGCAACCATTTATCAATAGGATATGTATTTCCAAAGACAAGAAGGAACATTTAGAATTTAGCATCAGGGACAGCAAACATTCTAAGTGTAAGATATCTGCATAGATTCATTTACCTAAAGTAAGACCATATTGAGAATGGAATACTGAATCTCTGCTTATAGATTTTAAAAGCAGTGACTTGGTTTTTCTTTGCTATTTTAATCATTCTGAAATAATCTTACTTTTAAAATCTGTTATTTAAAACAATGTTTTGGTACACTTTAAATGTTCTGTAATGCCAGATCTGTGGGAATAAGAATGTTATGAAAAACATCAACCTGGGATTTAGATCTGAAGACATTTTATAACTGGGTTTTCCTGTTTAGTCCAACACTCTGTACTGTTTTAAAAATAATATAGGGTACAACATTTTCACAAAATGTATATTTAGGTTATTTGAGTCAAAACACAGATGGACTATTATTTTTGTGAAGAACAAGACAGGATTAGTTAATAAGCTATTTATCTTTTCCAAAGAAGAAAAATGATTATAAGTATAGTCATTTACAAAAAAATTAATTTTCATGTATTAATAAAAACAACTTTTCAGTAATGGGAAATAGGAGGGGAAATTTCTTTTCTATAAACATTTAAGTCAGTGTTTGTAAATATGTTGAGTATGTCGAAATGTATGTTGAAAAGGTATGAAATGTGGGATTTTGTTGGGAATGGATGGTATAAAGTGATTATAGAGTAATTGAGATATTAACTATTTGGGGATTTAAGGTGTGAACTAACTCAAGTGTAATGTCCAAGAATTAAATCATTTCTTAAAAGACTGATGTAGTCTGCATATACACATAGCACATATTTTCAAAATTAAAAAAAAAAGACCTTCATGGTCTCAAAAAATTATGGTTTGTTTTATTGTTCAAATAAAAGTGCACTGCATTACATCTGAAATATAAAAAATGTATTTGGAAAATGTTCCTAGTACAGATTTCTAAAACCATGGTATTGTACTAAACAAGCCCAATCCCAGAAACTAAATATGGAGCATTTTAATCTGCATTCCTTGGCTCCACAGTTCTGAAGTAAAGAAAATATAGGGTTTCCCCCCTCCTTTTTTAATAAGATACCCCATCTTAAGAAATTCAGTATTGTGAAACAACACAATTCATGTGTTGTAATAAATATTGGATAGCATCTGTTCTCCAGCAGGATTATCTTAACTAGAAAATAACCCTAGTTAACACAGGAAAGAATTAAGAAAAAAAAATTTATGTCTAGAATAGTGTTAAGTCATATATAAAATACTGTGTTAAATAACATTATTACATCCCTTTTTTAGTAAAGTGCTATGATTTTATTTCATAGCTATATTTATTTGTAGACTGTCTTTTAGCTCTCCCTTTAAATTTGGGCATATTAAACATAGGTGGAAAAACAAATTTATATATTTTAAGACCACTTCTTAAAATAAAAGATATGAATGTAGTACTGTTTACAAATATCTGGGTATGCTTGAGAAGTCATCTTTTTATTCTTTACTCAGGTTTTATTCTTTACTCAGACTTAAGAAATCATTTCATTTTCTTGACAACCAAGGAACCGTATTAATATCATCGACTCTGGGTGATTTATATGAATTTTAGTCAGTGTTTATGTTTTACCAGTGTGAAATTTTGTCTATTTTTTAAAAAAGAAAAATTGATATATACATTACTTGATCTTTATGTTTACTTTCTTTTACATTTTAACCATATAATTAATTTTTCCATGAGACAGGGTAGGACACATAATCTTCTTGGAGACATTACTGTTTATTGTTTCAAGTGGATGGCATATATAAATCTCACTGAGTAGTTTAGTGTGGCCCTGTATCTTACATAAACAGGTTAAATGGAGACTTTATATTGTAATCTGTGTACTCATGTAGCTACCATAAATTGTCTTCATGACAAATGCAAAATTTCTTTTATTACTTGGCTCAAGTTAACTGTTGATCCTTTTCACTGATAATATACAAGTGTAAAAAGCAGAAAGCCTTTAAAATTGAAGAAAGAAATAAGATATTTTCCACTAAATTACTGAAAATTGAAATTTTATGTTGACTGTTGATGACTGAAAAGCCAATGTTAAGAATCAATATCATCCAATATAAAATAGTACATTGAATTGTTTAATAAACAGAATATTAAGAGCTTGTATATGCTGACTGGGAACAGTGGTGGCTTTTTAAATTCTCAGAAAGTCTAAACATTTTATAATTAGAAGAAACCACTGGTGATGATGAAGATGGTCCATCTCTCTGTAGCAGCCATTACAGTGAAAATCTTGACAGAACTTTTTCACTATCAGCAAGGTAATTTTACTGGTATTAGTGGTAAAGGTAAGGAGAGAAAAAAGAGTGAAGAGATAAGTGTGTATTAGTTTTAAAAGTGAGAAAAGGTAATAAAATGACATGGAAAAGCCAGAAATTTCTTCTTCTATATGTGCCTTGCTACAAATAAACTGAAAAGAAAGCAAGATGGGTGTCTGAAAAACCAATGTGGGGAAACATCCAATGATAATGCCCATTATTTTACTTTATACTTAAATTACACAAGTAGAAAAGTTATGCTTATTAATAGTTTAATGTATGAAGGAAACATCCAGATTTCTGAATATGAAGGTACATATCTCACATTAATTTAAGTCTACATAAAGTAGAGCCTCTATACTGACATATTGAAATTTACTTTCTGCTTATCCTTTTCTGTTATGTAAACAATTGTACATTTATTTGCCATTCTAAAACTTCAGGATCAAGTTTACATAATTTTGCTAAATTTCCGTGTTTGCTCAAAAGCAGTTTACAGTACTAAAACCAACCAGCCAAAGAACAGCTTCAACAGAAAGTTATGTCCAAAGGGGAAGAGGGAAAGAAAAAAAGAAAAATGATAAGAAAAATGCTAACTAAGGTAAAACGGATGATGATGGGGAATGGGCAGTCACAAATGATCACAGAAAATAGGTCAGTTAGTAAGATCTTCTGCAAAAAGCCTACACACTTCAGTCAAGCACATCAGTAGAATGATTTGGGAGCATAATTTTTTTTTTCGGCCACTGGTGATTTCCTCCAAATGAAAAGGAATCTGCAGGCTAACAAGCTGATCCTCATCAGCCAAGCTGGTTCATATGCACACTGTTCATGTGAGGTGCCCAGGGTCCAGTCCACACCTATGAATATAGAGCATGTATTTTACAAAATATATATTTAGCATATATTTTATTAAAACTCTTAGAAACTAAGGAGGTACTCTTCAGTTTGCAACATACTAGGAACTAGTGGGAAGAAATGATAAAACCTTTTTTCTATTATTTTCCTACCTCTTATCCATCAAACAGAATCTGATTTACAACCTTTTTAAAAAAAAATCATTACTTGAGTAATTTAGATTCATGGTTGTGGAAGAAAAACAAATCAAAGATATTTAACATATACTAAGCTAAAATGTACAATCATTTCTGTGAATTTTCAGTTATTTATAATACCTTTAATAAATAACCTCTAGATGGCCTTTTCATACCACTAGTAAACTTTAATGTATAAAATCATAAGATAATCACTTTACAACTTAAAATCTTTCATTTACTATTTGCTACCCAGTAGAATACACAGTATCTTTCATAATTTTAACCCTAAACCTGCCTTTGGTACCATTTCCCACAGCCCCCTGCTATACTCCAGCTATATTAAATTTCCTTCAATTTCCTCAACTGCCTATATTCACCATACTCTCTTGCTATCATGAGTTATCTATATCCTATTTGTCTTTCCATTTCTTAAACACAAAATAAATGTTTGTTCACTGAACGATCAGCCTTACTGTTTGAGGGCCATTATTTTCCGTGGAGCTGGAAACCATCTTTATCAGTGAGTTCCAAGAAGGGTCTGCAGCATGAGGGCCATTAAATATGGGTCCTCCAGCACCATCAGGGATAGGTGCTACTGGCGGAATCATTGCATTCCCATACACAGAAAAAGGCATACCCTTAAAAAAGAAAAACACATAAATTAACATCCAAGTCATTGTTCATTTTTCCCAATATAATCAATAGGCTTAAAATTGATATTTGAAACTTCACCTCATCCTGGGAATGTACAACTTATCTTAGATATCTAAAAATTATTACCCATTATATAATTTATTTTAACATTAGATTGATTATACATATGCCTATTATATTGAAAATATTTTGTCAGAAAATTCTCCCTTGAAGAACTAGGACAAAATCAGAACTTTACCCCAACTTTAGGAAAGTCCATGTAGCCTGCAGGAACATGCTGATGGAATGTACCAGAAGGAGTTACAATTCCTGTACTATCTCGCTCCATTGCTTGATGTTGTGAAAATACTCCTGGATCAGACATCGGTCTGTGGATCATAGGATTTCCCATCCCAGGGTTACACCAGTCTACTTTGTCTGAGGGCAAACAAAGAATCAGAAACAAAAATAGTTAATATTTAAAATCAACAGAAAATATTTTCTGTTTTTCTAGTATTTTCCACATTGAACTGTAGATTATTTCAATGTAATGATCTACTTTTATATATTTCCATGTTTGTAGGTAGTGATATTAAATAGTTTAATGAAATAATCTAAAAACCTGGTATTATTAAAAAAAATTGAAGTACAACCTAAAAGGACTGAAAGGAAATATTAATGTGTTCTTAATATGATGAAAGGAAGAAAAGAACATGCTTGCATTAGATATTTTCAGAAAGCAGTAATAAATAAATGTAATGAGAAAGGTCACATGGGGACAGAACTCTTAAAGAAGTGATTAGATACCCAAGACAACAACAAAAAAATAAGAATACAAATCTTTTGGAAATGACTATGAGGCTGGGCATGGTGGCTCATGCCTGTAATGCCAGCACTTTGGGAGGCTGAGGCAGGTGGGTCACTTGAGGTCAGAAGTTTGATATCCGCCCGATCAACAAGGTGAAACACTGCCTCTACTAAAAATACAAAAATTAGCCGGGCATAGTGGTGCATGCCTGTAACCCCAGCTACTTGGGAGGCTGAGGCAGGAGAATCGCTTGAATCCGGGAGGCGGAGGTTGCAGTGAACCAAGATCGTGCCATTGTACTCCAGCCTGAGCAACAAGAGCGAAACTCCATCTCAAAAAAAAAAAAAAGAAAAGAAATGACTATGAAAGTTAAATACTGTTTACATTATAGTTAAATGCATAAACTTAATTTCTAGAGATCAGGATAGAATATCCTACCTTGATTGCCACCAATCCCTTCAAAGGACCAGATGCCACTATGCCCTACTGATGTAGACAAATTGCTCCCAATAACAGATGGAGCTGATGTTCCAGTTTGCCTGATACGTGCAGAACGTTCAGTCCCAATAGGAACTGGAACTTTCCTGTCCTGAGACACATTGCTGGGCTTTTCTGACCCTAATGGTACTGAAGATGGGGCAGGAGATGGTGCACGAACTCCAGAGGATACTGACTGTGCAGAAGAATCTAAAGAAGAGATATTTCAAAATAAAATACAGGTCATCTATAGAACATGTAATTTTATAAAACCAAATCTTAAATCCAGGAGACATTTAAAATATATATTCTCAGAAAAACAAAATGTAAAAATAATACTTAAATAAAAATTATACATATTAAAATTTGGCTAAAGTTCCATGACTTCAAGGTAGAATATGATGTCATTGCTGCAAAGTGTTCAACTATACAGGTAATAAACTATTAAACTAAATAATATTCAAAATGAATTAACCCTTGACATTAAGTAAATGTAGAGCAATAAGACATTTAAATTAAAAAATGAACAACAACAGAATGGAGATGGCTAAAAATCACTGCCTGTGGTAATCTCCAAACTGTATTTCTTGGGAACACTTGCTTTTTGGTATGTTATGATGAAAAAACAAAGAGATTCAGCTATCTAATAAATTTGGAAAACCTAGCTTAAGAGAAAGAAATATGTTTCTTTGTTATTCATCCACTATTTATTTATTTATTTATTTATTTATTTTTAGAGACAGAGTCTTACTCTGTTGTCCAGGCTAAACTGCAGAGGCAAGATCATAGCTCACTGCAGCCTCAAACTCCTGGGATCAAGTGATCCTCCCACCCTAACCTCCTGAACAGCTGGGACTACTGGTATGAGCCACCATATGACTCCAGGGGAGTCATTGCCTAAGCCTGTTTTATCTTGTGAGTACTTAACAGAACACACTTTTACTAATAAGAATCTTTTTTACTTATCAAAACAAGGTGGAGTTCTTAAGAATATTCATTAGTGATTTACGCTCAATATATTATTTAAAAAATCAAAATTATATTTTATGTGAAAAGCTTAAATATTAAAGCACATTTAAATTTAAATGGTTTAAATAATAAAGGAGTCTGAAGCTTGAAAATCAAAACTGTTACCTGCAGATTCAACAGAACTGCAGTTGAACTCCAAATTAGCCTATTATATAAAAGAGAAAGACCTATAGCATCCCTGTTGACAATAAAAGCACTTCAGAAAGAAAGCTATAACCTAAAATTCAAAAATGAGCTAAAAGAAAATGACATGAAGAAACAGCATCATTCAGAATTAGTAAAACAGAAACAATATGACAAAACTCAGGAAAGTATTAGAAGTAAAAGAATATTTCAGCTAGAGACTAAAAAACTCCACAAATTCTGCAATTATACATGCAGTGGAAAACAGACAAAACTACAAGGAATACGTGGACATGTAAACACAAAAGCATGTTTTTTTTTTTTTTTAAACTATATATTGAAAGGCCACACTTAAACCTCTAGGAAAAATCAACCCAAAACAACTAACACCAAGACACAGTCAGGGCAGGCAGGCAGGCAGGAAGGAAGAAAGGATGAACAAATGAACCCTGCTTTCCCCTATATTCATCCCTGGGAGCCTCCTCTAACCTCTGGGTTCACTCTGGTTTCCCTTTTATTTCCTGTATCCTTCTGAAACCAAAGTAAAGCAAAATAACACAACCTTCCACATAGTTTTGATTTTTAAGAAATGGTCTCACTACGGTGCCCACACTGGAATACAGTGGCTATTCACAGGCACAATCACAGTGCACTGCAGCCTCAAACTCCTGGCCTCAAGCCATCCTCCTGCCTCAGCCTCCTACACATTCTATTTTAATAAACAGAATTACTAGGCTTGCCTGTTGACCTGCTCCATTTAAGAAATTTACTCTCTGCACAGATCCTGCCACCCCCTAGCCATAGTTTTTATCAGATGATCCTGTTTTCTGCTTCCTCTTTGCACAGCTATTGGATTAGGATATGCGCTCATCCAGGAATGATCCATTTTAGGCTCGTCAGTAATCTGACTGAAATAGCCTGATTTGAACATAGGAGCTGAGCCAATCACATTCCTCATCAAAGAATGGACAATTGAAGGGTTAATTGATTTAATTAACTATGAAGTTGAACAATTGATGTCCATATGCAAGATAAGATTATGAAGAAGTTTAGGTGTAAAGAGAGCAGAATTCAAGAAACTCACAAGAAACAGACCATGAGTGAAAGACCATAAATCCTCCGAGAGAGAGAGAGAAAAGCTGCCTCTAAGTCCTGGACTGTTTGGAAGATGGTTCTGCATAGCCTTGTATAAACATCATTTTCCTTGAGATTCCCTGGATGGGTCTCTATATTCCTTTTCATAAAATGAACCTAACTAAAATACTTTTCACATCTCTAATTATTATAATTTCTTCAATTAGAAAAAAAAGCAAAATTTAATTCAAAGCCATGTTATTTAAAAACATCAGCTTGCCGGGCGCGGTGGCTCACGCCTGTAATCCCAGCACTTCGGGAGGCCAAGGCGGGTGGATCACGAGGTCAAGAGATCGAGACCATCCTGGTCAACATGGTGAAACCCCGTCCCTACTAAAAATACAAAAAAAAATTAGCTGGGCATGGTGGCATGTGCCTGTAATCCCAGCTACTCAGGAGGCTGAGGCAGGAGAATTGCCTGAACCCAGGAGGCAGAAGTTGCGGTGAGCCGAGATCACACCATTGCACTCCAGCCTGGGTAACAAGAGCGAAACTCCGTCTCAAAAACAAACAAACAAACAAAAAAAATCAGCTTATATATTACATAAACAATAGGTTTCAGAGGGTGGGGTAGATCTAGGTTTTTGTGGGGCCTTGAGCGTACACAATTTTGGTAATCTTTTTTAGAATAATGCAAAATTACAAATAAAAAATCATGTACAGCACTTGGAAGTAGCCCATAAAATGAGGTGCCCTAAATATTTAAATGTCATTGATATCATGGTAAATTCACCTCAGTTTAGAAAAGATAAGAGTCCTGAATGAAAATTGAAAGAGCAATGTGATTCACAAATTCAAAAAGTGGGGCAACTGGGTGTGATGGCTCACGCCTGTAATCCAACATTTTGGGAGGCAGCGGTGGGCAGATCACTTGAGCTCAGGAATTTGAGACCAGCCTGGGCAACACGGTAAAACCCCATCTCTACAAAAAAAAAAAATAAAAAAATTAGCCAAGTGTGGTAGTGCACACCTGTAGTCCCAGCTACCTGGGAAACTGAGGCAGGAAGATTGGTTGGGCCCAAGAGGTGGAGGTTACAGTGAGCCAAGATGTGCCACTGGATTCCAGCCTGGGCAAGAGAGACAGAGCTTGCCAAAAAAAAAAAAAAGGTGGGGGAGGCAAGCATTGTGGCTCACACCTGTAATCTCAGCATCTCTGCATTTTGGGAGGCCAAAGTGGGAGGATCTCTTGAGACCAGGAGTTCAAGACCAGTCTGGGCAACATAGTAAGACCTTGTCTTACAAAAAAATAAATACATAAAAATAAAATGAAAACATTTGCTGGGTGCTATGGCAAGTACCTGCAGTCCCAGCTACTTGAGAGGCTGAGGCAAGAGGACTGCTTGACCCCAGGAGTTTGAATGAGGCTGCAGTAAGCTATGGTCATACACCACTGCATTCCAGCCTGGGTGACAGAGAGAGATCTCATGAGAAGAGGAGGAGAGGAGAGATGAGAGAGTAGAGAAAAGAGAGGAGACAAGAGAGAAGAGAACAAAAAGTGCTCCTACAGTAAAACTACACTGCAATTTCCTCACAGTTTAGTTCAGTGTTTATTAAACATACCCTGAATTTAATCAGGAACAAAAGTAGGAAATAAAAATAAAAGGCATTCTAGCAAAGAATTTTTCTTTGAAAGTTAAAGAAAGGCTCAGAGAAGAGTTCCAGATTATTTGAGACTAAAGAGATATGGGAATTAAGTGTAACTTGCAGTCCTAATTAGAATCCTGGATGAGAGAAAATAATAAAGTTATTATTGTGATAACTGATGAAAAGTAAATATGGACCACAGATAATAATATTATAAAATGTAAAGTCTGTTAAATTTAAACATTGCATGATAGTAGTGGAAGGGAACATTATTATTCTTAGCAAACTAAGTTATTTAGGGGCAAAAGAGTTTGACGTCTACAACTAACTCTAAAATAGTTCAGAATAAAAGTTTTACATACACACACACACAGAGAGGAATATATGATGAAGAAAGGAAGTAATGTAGTTTAATTGGTGAATCTGAGAAAAATACATAACAGATCCTTGAGGTATTCTTGAAAGTTTAAAATTATTAATTACAAAACCTGAGAGACATAATCAAATGCAATGTGTGAGCCTTGAGTGGTTCCTCGTTCAAGAGAGAAACATCTATAACAAATGTTTTGAGGGTGGGTGCGGTGGCTTATTCCTGTAATCCCAGCACTTTGGGAGGCCAAGCTGGGTGGATCACGAGGTCAGGAGTTCAAGACCAGCCTGGCCAACATGGTAAAATTCCATCTCTACTAAAAATACAAAAATTAGCCAGGTATGGTATTGGGCACCTGTAATCCCAGCTACTTGGGAGGCTGAGGCAGGTGAATCACTTGAACCCGGGAGGCGGAAGTTGCAGTGAGCCGAGATCGCACCACTGTACTCCAGCCTGGGTGACAGAGTAAGACTCTGTTTCAGGGAAAAAAAAAAAGTTTTGGGATAATTAAAAATATCTGAATATAGAGACCGATTTCTTTTCTTGAGATGGGAGTCTCTCTCTGTCACCCAGGCTGGAGTGCAGTGGCATGAACTCGGCTCACTGCAACCTCCACCTTCCAGGTTCAAGCAATTCTCCTGCCTCAGCCTCCTGAGTAACTGGGAAAACAGGCACCTGCCACCCTGCCAGGCTAATTATATTTTTAGTAGAGACGGGGTTTCACCATATTGGTCAGGCTAGTCTTGAACTCCTGACCTCGTGATCCACCTGCCTCGGCCTCCCAAAGAGCAGGGATTACAGATGTGAGCCACTGTGCCTGGGCTAGACTGATAATTTTTACTGAATCCATGTTAACCTATTAGGTATTTGATAATGGTATCGTGGTTGCATTAAAAAAATCTTTTAAGTGATGCATGTTTTTAGGTCTAAAGTGTCATATCTGCACCTTATTTAGGAATGGTTCACAACAAGATGGTAGAGAGAGAAAATAAATATAACAAAATAATTGGGAAATTTAAGTGAAGGGAATATGGATATTCCTTGTACTATTTCACTTTTCTTTGGGTCTGAAATTTTTTATAACAAAATAGTTACTGGAATGTGGCAACAATAAAAGCAAATGTAATGGCCTCAATGATATTCTGTATCTACAATATAGCAATATATTCAAAAGCATGAATTAAAAACCTAACCTGGCTGGTGCAGTGGTACACATCTGTAATTTCAGCACTTGGGGAGCTGTGCAAGGATAATTAATATTCTATATGACTGCCATTATTTGACAAATACAAGAAAAACTATGAAGATATAAATTTACTGCATGCCACAACTTAACCTCATGCTTTAACTGGCAATGTACTTTGACATGTGTCTCTAAAATAATTAAAACTTTTTACTCTTTTATTCAGTTAATTCAGTTAACTATTACCGATTCTAGTATTGCTACTTAGAAGCAATTTGTCAGTTTTTTTTTTAACTGAGTCTTATTATAATTTCCTTAAGAGATAAGCAACTTTACACCTTTACCTCGAAAACAAACATATCTAACCTTACTACAGAATTGTCTTAATTTGAGTTAAATTCCCTATTGCTGACTGATCTTCATTAGTTTGAAAATCTAGCCTGGGCATGATGGCTCATGCCTGTGATCCCAGCACTTTCAGAGGCTAAGGTAGGCAGATCACAAGGTCAGGAGTTCGAGACCAGCCTGAGCAACATAGTGAAACCCTGTGTCTACTAAAAATACAAAAATTAGGTGGATGTGGTGGCACATGCCTGTGGTCCCAGCTACTAGGGAGGCTGAGGCGAGAGAATTGCTTGAATGCAGGAGGTAGAGGTTGTAGTAAGCCAAGAAAGACCATGCCATTGTATTCAAGCCTGGGTGACAGAGCAAGCTCTGTCTCAAAAAAAAAAAAAAAAAAAAAAAAAAAAAAAAAAGGCGCCGTGGCTCATGCCTATAATCCTAGCACTTTGGGGGGCTGAGGTGGGTGGATTGCCTGAGGTCAGGAGTTCGAGACCAACCTGGCCTACATAATGAAACCCAACTCTACTAAAAATACAAAAAATTAGCTGGGCGTGGTGGTGTGCGCCTGTAATCTCAGCTACTGTGGAAGCTGAGGCAGGAGAATCACTTGAACCTGGGAGGTGGAGGTTGCAGTGAGCCGAGATTGTGACATTGCACTCCAGCCTGAGCAAGAGCGAAATTCCATCTCAAAAAAAAAAAAAAAAAATTTAATTGCTGCTTCAAAAGTCTGCCTGTAATTATGTGATAATGTGAAATCAGTTGTGTTGTTTATGCAGATGAGATTTCTTTTTTCTTTTGCTCTGTTGCCCAGGCTGGAGTACAGTGGTGTGATCTTGGCTCACTGCAACCTCTGCCTCCCGGGTTCAAGCAATTCTCCTGCCTCAGTCCCCAAGTAGCTGGGATTACAGGCGCACACCATAACACCTAACTAATTTTTGTATTTTTAGTAAGATGGGCTTTTGTCATGTTGGCCAGGCTGGTCTTGAATTCCTGGCCTCAGGTGATCCATCTGCCTCCGCCTCCCAAAATTCTAGGATTACAGGCAGAAAGTCACTGTGCCCAGACTAGATGAGATTAAAAGACGAACTAAAAGGATGTAATTTTCACACTTAAGGGTAGAAATCTTTCTCCTTGGAAGCTGTATTCTCAAAACTAAAAGTAAACATAAATTAATAACAGGTATAAGGATTAATTTTTTTCCCTCTAAAAATGATACCTCAGGACAGGAGTGGTGGCTCACACTTGTAATCCCAGCACTTTGGGAGGTAGGAGGATTGCTTGAGTCCAGGAGTTTGACAAAACCAGGCTGGGCAACATAGTGAGACCCTGTCTCTAATAAAAATAAATAATAATAATAATAATAATCCCTCTTAGAAAAACTTCAATATTTTAGGTTTGATATAACCTACGTTGATTCTAATCATTTAAATACTAAGAAATTTTTTTGAATTTCCACAGATTCCAAGAGTACACATTACATTTTTATGGTATTAAAATTATGATGAGGTTTAAAATCTGCTGTTTTTAAGAAAACATATATGCAGATTCTTATGGAATTACAGTGCATAAAACTCACCATTTGATGCTGATGAACACGGAGTCAACAAACTAAGCGGGGAAAAATGCTGTCTGTTAAAGTTAGCAGCTGTGGGTGCTCCTCCAAGGGGTGCCCCAGGTCCGTACATCTGACCTCCTGAAAGGTTTGAGGCAAAATTTCCCAAATGTGTTGAAGAAGGTGTTACAGAACCATATGGCGAGTCCATATTGACAATACCTATAATGTAGAAGGTCATGATAATTTATAATAGTTACCCCTACAAGAAATAGACACACCCTACTTGGCCCTAAATATATTCAAAACTATTTCATATTATAAAAAAAAAATCCCGGCTGGGCATGGTGCCCCACACCTGTAATCACTTTGGGAGGCCAAGGTGGCAGGACTGCTTAAGGCCAGGTGTTCAAGACTGGTCTGAGCAATACATCAAGACCCCACCTCAAAAAACAAAATACAAACAAACAAAAAAATTCCTGTAATTCCAATACTTTTGGGAGGCCACGGTGAGAGGACTGCTTGAGCCCAGAGTTTGAGACCAGGCTGGGCAACATAGTGAGACTGTCTCTACCAAAAAAAAAAAAAAAAAAAAAAAAAAAACCCACCAAATTAGCCAAGTGTGGTGGTGCATGTTTGTAGTTCCAATTACTTGGGAGGCTGAGGTGGGAGGATTGCTGAGCCCAGGAGGTTAAGGCTGTAGTAAGCTGTGATGGCACCACTGCATGCCAACCAGAGTGACAGAGTGAGAACCTGTCTCAAACACACAAAAACCGACAACTATATAGATACTTATAAAAGGAACAATTATCACATTATACTGTTAAATTCAAATTATAATTTACTGGGAACAAATTATATTCTTGATTGCAGCACTTTCAGCACTAGTGGGCATTAATGTTTTAGTTAAAAAAGATCATAGTTTTCCTTTACATGGGCTTTTTGTCAAAGTAGACTTTTGTTGCCTTTACTGATCGTAAAATTAATGCAAATTTATTTTAAAAACCCAAACCCAAAAACCATATATGTAACAGAAAGTGAAACTTCCAGGATTTCTTGTTTCAAAAACAAATGTGTGTGTATCTGTGAGAGAGAAAAAGAAGAGGAAGAGTAAATGTTTATCTTTAGGGATCTTTAGAAAACATTTTTTTTTAATGTTTATTTTTAGGGATAAAGGTAAAACACCTACTCTTCTTCCTCTTTCTCTCTCACAGATACACACATTTGTTTTCAAAATATATTCATTAAAAAAAGTACTACAAATGTCTACACACTAAGCTATTTACACAAATAACCTATCTGATTTTAGTCTAATGGGTTAAAACTACAGAAAAATAAAGAAATAACTGTCAATGATTTTTTTTAAATTCAGGAGACAGGCCTTTCACTGCACTCAGGGTAGAGTGCAGTGGCATCATTACTATAGCTCATGGTAGCCTCAAACTCTTGGGCTCAAGCAATCCTCTTGTCTCAGCCTCCTGAGTATCTGGGACTACAGATGTGTGCCACACACCTAGCTATATTTTTGTTTTACCTTTTAATAGCTTTCATAGAATACATGTTCAATATTGGATTTTAAATAGGTTTAAGGACCAAATCGTTGTATAAAACTAGGGAAAAAAGGGCTACAGATACGATTCTACAATGGAGAGATCTGATGATTACATATTAACCACTTGGCCAAGCTTTCCACAGCCAATACTGGAACAATTTATCATTTTTTCTTTCTTTTAAGAAGACAGGAGATTGCTCTGTTGCCCATAGCTCACCACAGCCTCCACCTACTGGGCTCAAGCAATCCTCCTGCCTCAGCCTCCTAAGTAGCTGGGATTACAGGTACATGCCACCACATCCAGCTTTTTCATTTATTTATTTTTGTAGCGACAGGGTCTCACTATTTTGCCCAGGCTAGTCTTCTGGACTCAAATGAGCCTCTGGTCTCAGCCTCCCAAAATGTTGGGATTAAAAGTATGAGCCACCACATTCAGCTAATCTGTCATTGATAAGATGCAGTGTGAGGTTCAAAACATCACCTATATGATGCTCCTTTCAGAAATGTTTGATCTGAATCTAAGCATGGATTAACAAAATAGCTGAATTAAACTTGCCAAAGGAGTCAACGTCAAGAACTGCAGAGGAAGGCAGTAGAATGCTTTAGATGGAGGGAGACCAAAGACACATAACAGCCAAAAGTAATGTGTGAACCTTGATTGAGTCTTGGATCAAAAGGCAGGGAAAAGAGATACACACAGGCAGAAAGAATATATTTGGGAAAATGGTATTTTATGTTGAGTGTTATTATCAAATTCATTCTCATTTCTTTGATGCAGTAATAGTGGCATAGCTGTGAAGGCAAACATTCTAAAGATATATATCGAAGTATTTAGGGGTAAAGCATCATGTTTAAAAGTTATCTTCTCATGATTTGACAAAAGATGGGGAGGAAAAGAAAACAGAGATAGGATAGAAAGAGGGAAAAGGAGGAAAGAAGGATGAAGAAGGGGAGAGACAGGTAAGACAAGACAAGAGAGGGGGTGAAAAGGAAAGGAAGCAGCAAGAAGGAAAAAAGAGGATGAAGGAAAAGGAGGGGGAAGTGAGGGAGAGAGTTTGAAAAGATGTTAACACATGGAGAATATGTTAATAAATGTGGAAACATAAAGGTATTTATTATGCTGTTTATTCTGTTCCTTAAATTTTTTTTTTTTTTTTGAGACGGAGTTTCGCTCTTGTTGCCCAGGCTGGAGTGCAATGGTGCGATCTCGGCTCACCGCAACCTCCGCCTCCTGGGTTCAGGCAATTCTCCTGCCTCAGCCTCCTGAGTAGCTGGGATTACAGGCACGCGCCACCGTGCCCAGCTAATTTTTTGTATTTTTAGTAGAGACGGGGTTTCACCATGTTGACCAGGATGGTCTCGATCTCTTGACCTCGTGATCCACCCGCCTCGGCCTCCCGAAGTGCTGGGATTACATCCTTACATTTTTATGTGACTTAAAAAAACTTTTCAAAATACAAACAATAAAAACAGATCGGAGTTTAAAATACAAATGATCAAATTATTTACATAAGAAAAGTTAAAGGAAGAAAATTATATATGGAACACAAAATGAACTAGGAAGAAGTAGAGAGACGCGAAAATTCGTATCTGAAAGAAGTTTAGGAGAAAATCTTCTCAAGTAATAAAAGGATGAGTACCTTTAACTCAAAATGACCTGAATTAGGTAATTGACTTGTAGTTAAAATTCAATGCTAATTTTGGCTTTAATCAACTATACACTCCCAAAAAACCTCACCTTCCTTACAGAGCGGAACTTTCTTCTATACCTTTTCAAAAAATAGGAATGTATTTTTTTGTTCTCTAATCTTAATTTTAGCCTTCCTGAACACCACACCTAGATTATCACATTTTTGGAAAGGTAAAGTATTAAATTCCAACCACTATAAAAATCAAACTTAAAAGCATTTTCAAAGCTTTCTCTATGAACATTGAAATTTAAATTTCATAGTTTGTGTTGAATGTTTATTCTTAATTTTTTTTTTTTTGAGACAGTGTCTGGCTCTGTCACCCAGACTGGAGTGCAGAGGTGTGATCTCGGCTCACTGTAACCTCTGCCTCTAGGGCTTAAGTCATCCTTCCACCTCAGCCCCCCCAGGTAGCTGGGACTACAGGGGTGCACCACCATGCCCAGCTAATTTTTGTATTTTTGTAGAGACAGGGTCTCCCCATGTTGCCTAGGCTGGTCTGGAATTCCAGGGCTTAAGCAATTGACCCACCTTGGCTTCCCAAAGTGCTGGGATTACAGGCATAAGCCACTGTGCCAAACCTATTCTTAAAAGAAATTTTTTTAAAAAACATTCTAAAAATGTAAAAACAGGCAGCAGGCCAAATTTGGCCTATAGACCATAGTGTGGTCATCTCTTACATAGACTCTTTAATTACTTGAAATGCTTACATTAAAACCCAATAGCTTTAAATGCAAACTGGCATCCTGGATTAGATCCTACAACAGAAAAAAGATATTACTGGAAAAACGTGTGAAATCCGCCTAAAATCTGAAGTCTAGTTAGTAGTACTATACTAATATTAATCTTTTTAGTTTTGAAATGTATCATGGTTATGTAAGATGGTCACATGAAGGGAAGTCGAGGAATTATAGAACTCTTCATAAGTCTAAAAATATTTCAGAGTAAAAAGTTTTTTTAAAAAAAGCAATAGCTTACAATCAGGAGATCTTTATTTCTTCTAGATATATCAGTGTTGTCCCAATAGAACTTTCGATAATAATAGAAATGTTCAGATCTTTGCAGTCCACATTGGTAGCTAACAGCCTCAAGTGTTTTTTAAGCACTTGAAATATGGATAGCCTGACTAAGAAGCTAAACTTTTTATTTTTAAAATTTTCATTAATTTAAATTTAAAGTGCACACGATTACTGGCTACCATATCAGACTGTGTAGCTCTACTTTTTAAATAATTTTAGAAATAAAAAAGATAATCAGAAATAAAACTCAATTTTTAAAATCTCTGTTAGTATTTGAAATAAATGTAAACTTTTGGTGACATTACCTTATTAAAGTAAAACATAAGAGACTTCTAAAAGAGAAAAATATGCCTAGGCCAGGCGTGGTGCCTCATGCCTGTAATACCAGCACTTTGGGAGGCCAAGGCAGGCAGATCACCTGAGGTTGGGAGTTCAAGACCAGTTTGGCCAACACGTTGAAACCGCATCTCTACTAAAAATCCAAAATTAGCTGGGAGTGGTGGTACATGTCTGTAATCCCAGCTACTAGAGAAACTAAGGTGGGAGAATCACTTGAACCTGGGAGGTGGAGGTTTAGCCTGGGTGACAGAGCCTGTATCTCAAAAAAAACAAAAAAAAGAAAAAAAAAAATGCCTGACCAGAAGACTTATGTATGGAAAATTAAATAAAAATCTATTGTAGCTTTTTAAAAGATTTTTAAAAACCCACCATACTAAATGCAAATAATACAACAGCATCTGAGTTACCTGAATCCAACAATCTTTGTCTATATTGCCCAGTAAGAGAGTAATAACATTAGAAAATGACCAAGAATTGTCATATCACTTGTGCAAATGAGCAGCTGCAGAATGTCTGAAAATATAAACTCACCTGAGGGACTTGGAGCAGGTCTCTGTAATGGTGGTCTAAAACCTGGAGCTTTGGAAGTATCAGACTGATGTAAATGATCTGAATTTGGCAAATATGAGGATTTTCCTGATAGCATAGATTCTGGTGTTGACTGAGATGAAACAACAGATCCTCCCCAGAAGGCATGAGCAGAAGTAGGGCTGTTTTCAAACAATGTGCTAAAGGGCCCAAATGGTAAGGGGGCACTGAAATTGGGAGCAATAGGCTTATTTGCAGGATGTACTGAATTCTGACAAGCACTTTGTGTACTTAAGGTCGAAGGTAGCTGGACAGAAGAGGGAACACTGTGAGGTCTTTTAATGTGATTGACACTGAGGACTGCAACAGATGAATTTTGCACTGAAGCTGAATTCTTGTGAGGGGCAGTTGTGCCATGAGCGGGTGGTCTAATAGTAGGGGTTTCCATTTTAGGAGCAGGCTGGGGGCATCCCATTTGTGTCTGAGGCATAGGGTAAGTCACTGGGGCAGTAGAAGGCACCGCCACTGGAGCAGAACTTGTTGCTAAAGGAGGAACAGTCATTCTAACTTCCGGGGGAGGAACCTGAGACTGCTGAAGAGGTGGTCTTGGTTCCTGAGAAACAGATCCCGGAGGTTGTTGCTGATTAGAATGAGCTGATGAACTCCCAGAAGAACTGCTGCTGTTTGGAGGTCTAGTGTTTGTTGTTTCTACTACTGGTGGACTACCTGCTTCCTGTTCAGAGGAAGATGCCACTTTATTTGGAGATGCTGATCCACAATCCAAAGGGCTGTTTCTAGAAACCCCTCCTGGCTGGGCTGGTGGTGATGGGGAAGATGGGGATGATACTGGATAGTGTTCTTTGGCAGTAGGCATAGGATATGTGGCATTTGTGGGTGCAGTACTGTTGTTGCTTGCCGTGGTTGTGACTGTTGTTGTGGTGGCATTGGATGTCTTCACAACTGTGACAAAAAGCTGCCTTCGGACAGAAGGTGAACTTGGACTGCCATTTGTAGATGTACCAGGCACCGTTGAAGCTGATGAACTGGTTGTAGTTGTTGGGCTTGAAGTTAAAGAACCTGCTGAATTCACCTGAGAACCACTGCTGTTCTGATTGCTATGGCGAGGCACCATGTGAGGCTTAGGCGAGTTAGTAGCTCTGGCAGGGCTCAAAGGCCTGACAGGAAAAGGACCCCAAGTGGATTGAGCTGGTGGAAAAGTACCTCCAAAGTGGGTCATGGGCAACCTTGGTGGACGGATCTGCTGGAAAGTCTGAGCAGCAAGCAAAGCATGTGCAAACTGTGGAGGAGGATATGCTAATGGAAGAGAAACTGGAAAACCAGGCCTCACATTATTCACTGGGTTCTTAATGGTTTTGTGAGTGGATGCAGAAGAAATTGCAGGCACAGTGAGTGCTGTGGCAGTTTGAGATGTTGATGACAGAGCTACAGTTGTCATTTTAATTCCCATTAAGGAACTGTTAGCAGCAGTGGTGGTAGGTGCTGATGACCCTATTTTGGAATTTGCTGAGGAGCTTTTCAAACGATTCTTTGGAATAAGTTCATCAATTTCTTTGTCTGGATCCTTGATCAAAGCATTAATCAGCTGAGTTGCTTGTCTTGTTGATTCAGTGCCACCCCTATAAGTTGAGAAAAAAAAGTTAGGTAGAATTTTCCTTACTTTTAAGTATGCAAAGCCTTTTTTAATATGTATGTATGTACACACACACACACACACACACACACACACACAAATTTTGTGTACATACATACACACATACCAAAGGACAGATAACAAAAGCTGAGCAGCAATTTTCTTACCATTCTTGAGATATTCTATAAACAAAGCAATAAATTGTCCTGAATGACTATTTTTCAGAGAAATAGTAAATGACTTATTTTTCAAAAATACATTTCACTATTGTTTGCTTAGACTAAGAAATCATTTTCCTACTGTAAAATACACTACAGTTAGAAAAACCACTGCACACAAAAGCCTATGTAATCTACAATGTTACTGAAACATTTGATTAATACTAAAAATATTGAAACTGAATCAACACTAAAAATAATATAAGTAAACAAGGTAAATAATACAACCGAGTAAGAAAACAGTATTTTATTTTAAATCCTGGTATCTGGGATGACTCCATCTACTATAAATTCATTAGTAGTTTGTCTATTAGTAGGATAATTATTTTAAGTCCTCTGGGAATATGTCTTAAAATGAGGGAGGAATCCTGATAGTGCCAACAATAGCCATATAAAACCTTAGTGCTGGATCTTCAGGAAAATATTTGATATTTATGGAAACCCAAGGGAGAAATTACCCATAAAGGGTATCTGGTTGCCTCTTTTTTTTTTTTTTAATTTTGTTTTTTTTATATGAGAGTTCAGGAGGAATGGTTCCCACTTTTCTAGATAAGATACGCTGTGGCTACCCAACTACCCAGGGAAAAACAATTCAGAAAGAAAAGACAATGAATAAAATACAGAGATTGCTACTTGCTTTCTTATTTTTCAGATATGATGTAACTATTAGCCCTTCCATATACTGCAAAGGGGTATCTGCCTCACACCAACTTATAACTGCCATCTAAAAAATATAAAACTCTTTTTCAAAGAAACTTGAATTTGCTTTAAAGTAATTAAATATAGCTTTCTATATTCTTATGATTTCTTATAACATCACTTTTAAGAATATTCAGGCATAGATATATTCGATGAGTTATTCAAGATAAGTTATATTGTCACTTCAGATTCAAATCTAGTTCAAATTCTAAAGATACAATCTCAGAATAACAAATCTCAAAGGTAATTTGAGAAGGACAAAAACCCGCTGCTTAAAATGTTGGAAACTTCCTCCCTAAAAATCTCAGAACAAATTTTTAAGCATGTCACATAAACAGTTTATGTACAGAAACTGTTTATTTAAACTTTTGCTACACATGCATACAAAATTCCTATAATACTCTCTAAAACACTCCACAAAAGTATATTAACTAGGAAAAAAGAAAACTATAAGGTTTATCTTCTCAAATACCAATAAAATTCCCATTTTAAAAAGTACACTATTTAATACAAAGTTCCCCTGAAAACTCATATGGCTGTATTTCATTAAGCTATAGTGCAATAAAATAAAGGAAAAAAATATGAGAGACAAAGTTTTGCCTTATAGTGATTATCCGGTCTCCAGTCTTGTCTTTCTGTTTATCGATATCTATGTGTGCACCAGTAAACTCCCGAATAGCATTGATATTACAGCCTCCTCTTCCAATCACTCTGGATATCACAGTTGATGGAACAGATACTTTTTTTGACCTGTTTAAAAGTGGTAAATATAAATTAAGATTAATCATTAACAATAGTAGTTGTAATCTTAAAAAGGAGAAAGAGTATTACTAAAATGTTTTTCTGTAAGTACGGACTATTGTTGAATAAACCTCTTCTATTTACTCTTACTCTAGATGAACAGAGACAAGGCAATCAGGAGCAACAGACAAGCTTTATTATAACTTCTCATCTCACTATCAAAGACTGTTTGCTTTGTTAATTATCATTTTTCACTTGTATCCGTAAAGCAGATACTATGCAGACATGTGCTGTGCTAATGCAAATACTCATGGTAAATAAGATAGGCATGGGTTTCTGCCCACACATATTGACTATGCACACAGTAATTATGAAAAAAACACCACCATGTCATGAGTGTTGCAATAATATGTGTGTACACGCATATATATATGCTGGTTGGGCATCTAATTAAAGCTTCAAGAGTCAAGAAAGACTTCTTGTGGGTCCCTTTTGGTGCTTTACTCATGCTTCTTTTTATTCTCTAATATATATAACCCAAAGAATGATATTAAAAATTCGGGACTGGGCATGGTGGCTCATGCCTGTAATCCCAGCACTTTGGGGGCCAAGGCAGGCAGATCACTTGAGGTCAAGCAAGAGTTTGAGACCAGCTTGACCAACATAGCAAAACCTCATCTCTACTAAAAAAAAAATACAAGAATTAGCTGGGCATGGTGGGATATGCCTGTAATCCCAGCTACTCAGTAGGCTGAGGCAGGAGAATAGCTTGAACCTGGGAGGTGGAGGTTGCCACGGGCTGAGATCATGTCACTGCCTTCCAGCCTGGGCAACAGAGCGAGACTCTGTCTCAGGAAAAAAGAAAAGAAAAATTCACTATTTCCCTGTATTCTTCTAGTGGCATTAAAATGACTATCCACAAATATGAAAACTTGCTAAAAATGTTTAATAATGTGTGGAAAAAGAAAATCCTACTAGAATTTAAAAAGCAAAATCTGAGGCTGGGCAGGGTGGCTCAAGCCTGTAATCCCAGAACTTTGGGAAGCTGAGGTGGATGGATCACCTGAGGTCAGGAGTTCGAGACCAGCCTGGCCAACATGGTAAAACCCCATCTCTACTAAAAAACACAAAAAATTAGCTGAGTGCGGGGTGGAAAGGCTGAGGCAGGAGAATCACTTGAACCTACGAGGGAGAGGAAGTTGTACTGAGCAGAGATTGCACCACTGCATTCCAGCCTGGGCAACAAGAGTGAAATGCTATCTCAAATAAAAAAAAAAAAAAGCAAAGTCCATCTAAAACTTGCAAAATTACATTTTACTTTTAAACATTCAGGTTCAGGAAAGGTACAGATTTCCTTTTTCTTTTTTTTGACAGAGTCTTTTTCTGTCACCTAGGCTGGAATGCAGTGTGATCATAGCTCACTGCAGCCTCGAACTCCTGGGCACGAGCAATCCTCCCACCTCAGTTCCTCAAGTAGCTGAGATTACAAGCATGAATCATATGCCCAGCTAATTTTTTACTGTTCTTTGTATACACAACTTAGTTACCTGACAATTCTTTTTTCCCTAAAGGGCATAATAATCAGCCAGTGATCATAATTTCCAAATTAGTGAAAAACTTATTTGTATAACACAACATTAAATGCATATACAAAAACCAAATTATCTTATTATTGGATAGAGAATATTCTGATGATATGATTTCAAGCAGTCTAATAGAGTGTGTATGTGAAGGAGTCAGAGAGAGAATGTATGTGTAGTATGTGAAGACAGAGACAGAAATAAACATAGATACGACAGGGACATGATTTGGTCCAAAATTAGGATGAAATAAACCAAAAAACTGTATGCTGCACTTAGGGATTAACAGTACAAAGTTTGGTTCACTATAGCTTTTGTTTCAGATAACCAAAAGTTTAAATTTTTGTAAAATTTCTGGAAAGTTCTTTAAGTTATCAAAGAGTTACAATGGACCATATTCTTTCTGGATTTCAGGTGTCTAACTCCTTTTAAGTTTCTGATATTGTATTCCTACTCTTTGATATATATTATTTTTAAAATCCCAAGCAAAACAAAATATTTTTATCCTGAAACCCTTGAAATAAAGTTATCTTATGATTTAAAGACAACAGTTATTATTAGATCAACAGTCCTCATTCATCAAATGTTTACAAGTAGCTTTTACAATATTTCTTTGTATTATATAAGGCTTTGAGATAACAAAGCTGAAAAAGACACAATCTAAAATAGTTCTTAAAGCAAACTCCAATACTTTTGAGGGGCCAAATTAACATATAATTTTTTTTTCCATCTGAAATATGGCACAGGCTTTCTCTGTTGGTCAAATTTAGCCTTGAACCATCAGCTTGTTTGCAAAGTTTAAAATAGGAGAAATTTAGTTAAAAGGTAAATAACACTTCACTGTAATATAAAGCACATAGAATGAGAAAAAATACTCACCTTCTTACAACTTCTTTCCATCCTTCTTCCCTCTTTTGCCCACGCTTAGGACTTGCTACTGTTAACTTCCCATTTGGAGAGGAAAGGGGAGATGGACCAGATTTTGTACAAGTAGATAGAGAATTACTGGTCCCTTCGTTGACAGTCTCTGACAATCTTTAACAGACAGAGGGAAAGTACACTGAATATGGAACAGACGCAGAAGTTTTAAATGATAAAGGTAGTCTACTACACAATTTTTTAAAATTTATTTTTAAATAACAAATGAGGACCTTATTTTTCACTTCTCCTCAAGATTTAGCATATAATATAAACAGCCAATTTTATTTTTTTCTTTCTGAAACAGGTCTTGCTCTGTTACCCAGGCTAGAATACAATGACAGCTCACTGCAGCCTTGACCTCTTGGGTTCAAGGTGATCCTTCTGCCTCAGGCTCCTGAATAGCTGGGACCACAGGCAGATGGCATCACATCGGTTAATTAAAACAAAAAATTATTTGTAGAGACAGGGTTTCCCTATGTTGTCCAGGCTGGTGTTGAACTCCTGGGCTCAAGCAATCCTCCTACTTTGGCCTCCCAAAGAGCTAGTATTACAAGCATGAGGCATTGCACTCAACCTAAAGAACCAACTTTAAGAAGATACAATCTAGGGGACACATTTAGCAGAGTTGAATCACAGTAATTATCCCTTTGAAACCACAATCAATACTTTTCATATGCTAAGTTTAACAACCAAAAAAAAGGAATTACATGGTAAAAATAATTTGATGTCTCACTAGTACAAAATCTAAATAAAAGCTTATTCTTCAATTCAATTGAAACTATACCTTCTTTAGCACAAAGAAAAATCCTATTTTGCAAGTTGCAAATTTGCTTGCTTTACCAAAAACATTCAGCAATAAGGTATTTCATGATGACACTATATACATTAAAAATAAAAATTGGAACTAACTTTATTGAAGCCTTGCCAGAAACAGATTTTCTCTCTTCCTTTGGAAATGTAACAAGAACTGATGGCTGCTTTTTGCTGCTCACAGTGGTAGTGACCACAGCTGGTGAATGATTGTCACTCTTTCGGCTGCCGTTGCTGTTACTACTTTCATCACTGCAGCTGGAAATCCTCATGTTATCACTGTCCCCACTCTCGCTGGTACTGCTGCTCTTGGACTCTCCATTCACTTTCTCTGGCTGACTGTATGAAATTGGTAGTGGATCATCAAATATAATTTGAACGTTTTCTGGAGTAATTTTATTTTTCCTGTTTTTCCTCTTTGAACTGGTTGTAGTTATGGTATTATTTCTTTTACCATGGGAACCTGCCAAAGTTGTCCAGGTTGCAGATATACCTATGGTAGTAGTGGTTGTGGCACTTGGAGGCTCTGTCAAGACTTCAGGCTCATCTGTAAAAGTAGCAGTAATACTGAATTAGCAAGTTCTAAGTATTCCCAGAATGTATTTAACTATAAGCACTTGAAGAAAAGAAAAATCCTGGAGTGTTATTCCATTACTATTAGCCATTTAAGTTACTCTCACATTCATTGGTAATGAGCTGTATATGACTGATACACTCTGTGTCCCTATGTCCTGTTCAAAGAATAGCGGATAGCTATAAAAAATATTTTGGGGACAGCTTGGAAAATATAGATATGTGCTGTATATTACATATTATTATGTAATAATTAAATTTCTTAAGTATAATAATGATGTTGTCCAGTTATATAAATAATGTCCTTTTTCTGGGAAATACATAATCAAGTATCTAGGGGTGATTTCACCTGTTGTGTATAGCTTACATGCAAACTACTTAAAAAAGAGAACACACATCCCACATGTGGCAAAATGTTTTAAAAATGTAGGTGACATATAGGTGTTCACCATATTAATCTTTAAACTCTTCTATAGTTCGAAAATTTTCAAAATAAAACTCTGGAGAAGGGGGAAATTAAAACACGCACACACACTGTGTGCACATATTTTTGGTGCAATGGAAGGTGCAATGGTTCCTTCTTACAATACAGTCAGTCCTCTCTTTACATAGATTTAACCACCGGCTTGAAAGTATTAGAAAAACAAAACAATAAAAGATAATACAAACAAAAAAAGCAGCATGACTATTTACATAGCATTCACATTATATTAGGTAGTAGAGGTAATAAAGAGATGATTTAAAGTATAGGAAAGAATGCGCATAATTTTAATGCAAATATTATACCATTTTATATAAAAGACTTGAGTATCTGAATTTTGGTATTCATGAGGGTCCTGGAAACCAACCTCTGTGGATATGAAGGGACAGGATTACTATACTTCCATCTCAAATAACCTTTTGATTACCCTAGTTAAAAATAATTCCCTCACTTGAAGGAATCTGACTATAGTCTGGGTTGTAGATATTATGAAATTACCATTTATAATACCTAAAATGGTATTATGATGATTCAAGCAAATGTCATTCTTGGGATGTGGGCTTAATTATTTATAGGTGCCCAGCGCGATGGCTTCACGCCTATAATCCCAGCAATTAGGGAGGCTGAGGGGTGGGAGAGTAATCACTTGAGATCAGAAGTTAGAAACTAGCCTGGACAACTTGGCAAAACCCAGTCCCTACTAAAAATACAAAAATCAGGACGCCGGAGCCGTTGCGGGGCCGCGTGGAGTGCTTGCAGGATCTCCAGTGCAGGACGCCGCATGGGCGTCCTGGGTGCAACGGCAAGCTGCCCGGTCCTGGGTGCGGACCGGATGAGCAAGGGCCGGGGTGCTAAGGGCACCGACGTTCTCGCCACAGGCTGGAGAGTCGTGCAGATCAAGGAGAAGGTACCGGAGTTCGTAGTCCTGGATCTGACCGGCTTCAAGCTCAAGCCCTACGTGAAATACCGCGCCGCTGATGGCCAGCCACGTGGCTCTTCAGCGAAGCCGTGGTGCCTGCCACCGAAAAGGACTCCAAAGACGGCACCTTCGACTCTGACAACCTGGAAGAGTAGACTTCGAGCTCACACAGGAGGGAAAGCTCTTCCAGCTATACCCTAGGAACTAACTGCGCTAGCAGGGGAGTATGAGTGGCGGCTGCAAGCTAGAGGCATCCCCGGGGAGGGGCGGCCTGCCCTCATGTCATTTCTATTAAAGGTCTTTGCCAGCTAAAACAAAAAACAAAACAACGAAAATTAGCTAGACATGGTGGCGCATGCCTACCCAGCTACTCGGGAGGCTGAAGTGGGAGAATAGCTTGAACCCTGGAAATGGAGGTTGCAGTGAGTCAAGATTGTGCCACTGCACTCCAGCCCGGCAAAAGAGCAAAGACTATGTCTCAAAAAAAAAAAAAAAAAAAAAAAAGTATTTATAGGTGCAATGCCAAGATGTCTGCCATTTATTTTCAGATGGCTCAGAAAAAAATGTGTAATTACTTAAAGAGAAAAATAAAGCAAATATGGTAAAATATTAACAATTTTGTTAATCTAGGTGGACTGTAATTCAGGTATTCATTTTATCATCTGTCGATTTGTCTGTGGGTTTGAAATTTTTCATGATATAGTTAGGGAGGAATTCAGTCAACAAAAAAAATGCATGTATCTTATTTTCTTATTTTTTGGACACACGGTCTTGCTCTGTCACTCAGGCTGGAGCATAGTGGTACCAGATCATGTCTCACTGCAGTCTCAACATCCCCTGCTGAAGTGATCTTCTCTCCTTATTTCCCCATTCCCCCCAATCCCCAGTAGCTAGCTGGGACTACAGGAGTCTGCTACTGTGCCCAGCTAATTAAATACATTTTTTTTTTTTTTTTGTAGAGACAGTCTCACTTTGTTGCCCAGCCTGGTCTCGAACGCCTAGACTCAAGTGGCTCTCCCACCTTGACCTGCCACAAAGTACTGGGATTACAGGCATGAGCCACTGCGCCTGGCCTATCTTAAGGGCTTAATAACATAAAACGCTATTTTCAAGAGTGAATAATAATCAAGTAAATACAATTTTAACTAGAATATAAAACAAATGGGATGGTTAAGAGAAAATACCTTCAACTTTAAGCTTTTCTTTTTCTTGAGCAGCTTGAAGTTCAAAGTTCTCTTTATTTTTGGCTTCAATTTCTTCTAGTTTTCTTCTTTGTTCTTCCTTTTTCTTCCTTCTCTTCTCCTTTCTTTTTTCTCTTTTTGCAGCCAAAGCCAGCCTCCGACTTTCTTCCCTTAACTGTTAAAGATCAATAAAGCAGAAATATAACATTGAAATTTACCCTGGAGAAAAAGTTGTCACATAATCATTTAATCATAAGGAAACCATGATATCATAAAATTCAAAGTCACCTAGTTCAATTCATTGTTTTATCAAGATCATATTCAAACTACTATAAAGAAGCAATATTTTTACAATATCAAGATCAAATTAACAATATAAGACTAAGTTTAAAATGGGTAAATAATAAACAGATACATAGCTTTTAATCATTAAGGAAATGTAAGTTGAACTGATAAAGTACCATTTTTTGATCATTAATTTGGCAAAAATTTAAAAAGGCATCAGATATCAACACGAGTTTGAAAAACTGAGTTCTTTACTGCTGTGGGTATGAATATTTACATTTTACAAAAAGTAATCTGAAAGCCTCCTAACAAAAATTACAAACTGCTTATCCTAACAATTTATTCTATAAAATGTCTATCTCTAGTGAAAAAACACAGCTTCAGGAATTTTCTTTGAAAATTGATTATAATGGCAATAAATGCAAACAAGGTAAATCTATCAATGGGAAGGAATAAATAACTAGTATAAATTCACAGAATACTAGACAGCCACTGAAAATATTATAAATATATACTTGGGAAAGTGCTCCCAATTTACATTTGTTAGGAGAAAAAAGGGAAACTGAAGACTAATAATAATCACTTTTATGAGGGAAGAAAACCCTTTTTGTGCATCAATTTGTGTAAATATAGAAAAAACCATAAAAGTTATTTTCCTTCTTGGTTCATAAAGGAATGAAAATCACCTTCAAACTCTGTCTACATGTCATCTAAAAGATGTTTTTAATTAATTAATTTATATATATATATATATATATATAGAGAGAGAGAGAGAGAGAGAGAGAGAGAGAAGGAAGGTGGGGGAGGTTTTCCATGTTGGTCAGGCTGGTCTTGAACTCCTGACCTCAGGTGATCCAACCGCCTCCACCTCCAATAGTGCTGGGATTACAGGCATGAACCACCATGCCCGGCCTAAAAGATATTTTTTAAAAACTATTCTCCACCCATAATCTAGCATTCTGAATTACTATATGTGTATTTTAAATATGTGTCAAAACAATGTCAGTTAAGGGATGGAGCAACATGTGAAACCAGTCCTCACAAATTCATAAGTCAAATAATATTTAGTTTTCATTCAAAACTCTGACTTCATCTTTTAAGTGTTGTGCTTTTGCTAGATACTCTCTGTCCTGCCTTTCAAATTAACCCTCTCTTCGGTTCATTCTTTTTTTTTTTAAGCCAAAATTTAGCAGTGGGGGGTTGTATACCAACTTTAGTGACACTAACATTAATAAGTTCTGATAACCCACTACCATCAAACCAGCTCTCTGTTAGGTTGTTGAAGAGTTTGGCCCACCACCAGGTTTTTACATCCTGGGGCAATGCAACATACTCACCTTAGGCTAGATGACAGATAAGTCTTGTTCCTGAAAAGGGAAACAGTGAAGGAGAACCTGCAGGTACAATACCCATACTTGCTCAGACACACTGATTTTAGGAAAGAATGCATCTAAAAGTTAAAGATACAGAAACTGCCTACATCGTAACCCTGGAAATTTCTGCTGGACTACCAGACATATACAAGCTCCAGTCTGAAGATCAGTAAAGGAGGTGCTTTCGCCCCCGCTGAAGTATTAGGAAGAAAACAGTAATTGGTGACCTTTACTCCCTGGATCACCACAAGGGAGGAATAATATCTGATTGGTGAGTTTGAAAGAAGCAATTGAGCATGTGTGACTCAGCTTATTTGAGCCTTGTGTCTTCTCCACGTGAACCCCAGTGAAGGAGGGAGAAGTGTGGTTGTGCTGTCTAGCTTGGACTGTGGAACGGGTAAGTAAGTATAAGAGGAAGAGGAGGAGGAAAGCCAAGGTGAAACGTGCACCAAAAACATTATCAAAGCAGCTATGGCTACAGGTGTGTATTAAGTCTACTTCAGAATTAGGAATAACAAAACCAGTATTTTATCTGTATCATATCTGTACGGACAGTAAAATCTTGGGAAAGGAATGGTTTCGGGGAAGCTTAAAACAGCAAATGAAGTTTTAGGGTTTTGCCTCATCCATGATGTGTTTTTCATTTTGCTGCATTTTTTAACTTGTCTGGTAGCAGGAGATAATTATGATTGCTATTTAGGTCGGGGGGTGGGTTGGGGGTGGAGAACTTTTTAAAAGTATAAGAGTTTTAATTTAGAAAGCAGGATTTCATTTGAGTTCATATGTCCTAGATGTGGATGGATGGGGGTGGTAGGTCTGGATAGGTCATAGGATGTGGCTGGGTCTTAGACATGCAAATTTATCACTGCTTATCCGCTTATTGAGTCAGTTAGGGGTGGCCCTTTGGCAAGAGTGAGTTTGGATCATAAAACTTTAGAGTTTAACTCTAAGAGGTAAGTATTTACTTGTTTCTAAATTTTGAGACTTTAATGCTGGTATTTTGATAATCTGACATATTTTACTAACCCTTTGAATTCACTAAGAGTAGGGCACTAATTCAGAGGTCCTAGGGAAACTTTCTAGGGGGAGATGCCAGACTATGGCTACAAAAATGGCCCAACTTTACATGGCATGGAGCTCTAAAAGTTAGCAGAATTAGCAAGTGTAGATCAACAGATATAGGATTTAAAAGACATCACAGGTTTGCAGGTGGTAGCTGAAACTAACAAATGAGGTCACCAGAGGAAAAAGGTGTAACTCTGTGTGTGTGGGTGTGTGTGTGTATACATACACACACATACCTACTATTTTACTATATATAATAAACTATATAAATTATATATGTAGAGAGAGAGAGAGAGACAGAGAAAGGGAGTGTGTTTATATGTATGTGTGTGTGTGCGACAGAGAGAATATCTAAGGGATAAAGGAAGAACAAATGAGGCTTCTGAAAGGCATAATCAGATAGAGGAAGACAGACAGAAGAAAGGGAGAAGGAAAGCCAGATCAACATTGGTAAACCTCACAAAGAGGTGGGTGTCAATAAGAACTGAAAAGAGGTAAATGGATTTGGCGTGCTTTGTAAGTGAAAAGAAACAAAAAATAAGATTAAATTTCAAAAAAAGGATTTGTCAGTTAAGATACTATTGGTTACCTCTACCAGTTAGTTTATTGGAGAAGCCAGGTCACATGGGTCTGAGCTGACAATTAATTTAAAATAGAGTTAATAAGACACAGAGATTATTGTAAGGCACTTAAAGAAAAACAAAATACTAAATTTGAGAAAAAGTTCCATTAGGGACAGAGCTACCTTGACTGTACATTTACCTTGACTGAAGCTGTAGGTAGTGGGTAGGAATTATTAAAACAGTGGACACTGAAGATAAAGGCACAGGAAGAGGTGCTAACAACTAATAGAAAATCTCACAGAGCAAATGGAAACAGTAACTAAACCGTGAAGATTCAAATACGTCCAGAGGCTTAAGAAAATAAGGCTAAAAATTCAGTCTCACTGTGTATATTTTTTCTTACTTTCTCTCATAAGCCTAAATCTCATTTTACTTGTTGGAGAACTGCTGTCTTGTTTGTTAGTGTATGTGAGGGGAGGTTAGAGGCTTTGAGAAAAAGGGTCAAGTTGTAGAATAACCTCACTGTGGAGTGGGAAAGGGCACTTGCACAACTGGTCATTTCTAATTGAGGGCTCAGGAAACAAAAAGTGACACTTAGGAATTAGGCTTTATAAGATGAGAATTTAAGGACTTGAGGAGAGCCAGTCCAGACTAAACAAATACTGAAGATTTATATATATATGAAAGTGTATGGGATATGTGAGGAGTAGAGAACCATAGTGAAAGATGAGCCTGGAGAAATAAGGGAGGGAGACTTGAATGTTTAGAATTTCCTATGCAATCACCGAAGAGGCACTGAGGGTTTCTGAGGAGAAAGTAAGGCATCCCACCTGAGTATTAAAAATTATGTGAAACTGGAAAAGTTACACTAGAACAGAAAAGGAGTACTGAAGACAAAAGATAAGAGAGGGACACAGATATGTATATAGGGAGACTTTTAAGAGGCCAAATGCAAAATTTGGGGTGAAAAGTGATCACTCAGAGAGGAAGTGGATGGAACAGCAGGCAGACACAGACACTGCCAAAGCTAAATAAAAGGTGATGGTAATGATGATGATAATAATCTTGATGACAATGCTGATACAGCTAACATACAGAGGGTCTAATATGTGCCAGACACTGGTCTAAGTTAACTTACCAAGTAATTCATTTACTGCATGTAAAGAATGAGAGGCAAAAATAACTGAGAACCAAAAGGTGGCATCAAGATTTCATTTCTCAATAAAGAGTAGTAATATCAACAGCAGAAAGAGATCAAAAAGTTTCAAAGGAAGACAGGGGAAGGATCCAACAAAAATGTTCTAGTAACTCGCTATGTGCTATGCATGGTTCTAGTTTTATCAGTAATGCGGATAAAACATCCTTGCCTTCACTAAGTTTACATTCAGTTGATTAGGGGAGGATGGATACAGACAAATAGAATACATACATTGTAAAGCTTTTTAAAAGGTAATCAGTACAATGTAAAAAAGGGGAAAGATGAAAAATGTGTCTATGGAGGCAAATGAGGGGTTTTGATTTTTAAATAGGGTAATCAGTGTACCCCTCATGAGATGAAGTGAACACCTGAAGGACATGAAGTATTTCAGGCAAAGAGAAGAGCCAGTACAAAAGCTCTAAGTTAGAATTGTACCCAGTATATTCAAGTAAGCTAGTATGGCTGAGAACAACAGAAAATGAGTTTCAGGGAAAAGTATCAGGAAGCTTGATCACCTAAGGCCTTGCAGAGCATTTTAAAGCTATCTTTTACCGATGGGAAAATGGAGAGTCACTGTTAGGTTCTGAACAGAAGTGTGATATGATTTGATTTAGATGACTGAAGAGGATCACTCAGAGTGCTACATAAAGAATAAACTACAAGCAATGATGGAATCAGGGAGACCAGTTAAATGACTAATGTAGTAATGCAGGTATGAGATTAAATTAATTGTTGAACCATGGTGAGAAGTGATTAAGATTATATCTATGTATTTTTGAGATAAGGTCTCACTCTGTTGCCTAGGCTGGAGTGCAGTAGCAGTGTTGACCTCCCCAGACTTGGGTGATCCTCCTACCTCTGCCTCCTGAGTGCTAATTTTAAGGCAAAGGTAACAAGATTTTTCAACACAATGGAGTATAGAGAGAAATTAAGGGTGACTTCAAGGTTTCTGGCCTGTGCAATTAGAGTTGTGGGTTTGAGGTGGGCAAAAATCAGGAGTTCATATTTCAGCACATCAAGTGTGAGACGTCTAATTAGGTATTCAAATGGACATGTTGAGTAGCTATCTGAATATGAGACTGAAGTTTAGCGAAGAAGTCTGGGCTAGAGATACACATTTGGGATCAGCTGGTGTACATTTAAAGTTAGGAAGCAGGATAAGACCACCAGTGGATAAAGAAGACCATGTAATGAGTCAAAAGGCTCTTTGCTAAAAGGTAGGGGAGAAGAGAGAGAATCAGCAAGAGGAGACAGGAACATCCATACAGGTAGGAGGAAAAAGACAGCCTGTAGTGGCATGAAAGCCAAATGAAGAGAGTATATCAAATGTTATTAGTTCAGTAAGATAAAGACAGAGGGGAGAAGTAACCATTGGATTTGGCTACAAAAAAGTCACTGGAGATCACAAAAGAATAATTTTAGTGAGTTGTGGGAATGAGAGCCAGCCTGTCAGGAACAGATTCAGGATAATGGAAGAAAACTGGAGGTGAATAAAAGCGGTGACTCAGGGATTTCTGCTGCAAAGGGGAGCAGAGAAATGGGTCTGTAGCTAAAAAGTTGAGGCAAGAGGGTTGAAGTCAAAAGGTTTTCTGTGTTTAAGACTGGAGAAGTAAGTGTGTATGCTGACAAGAATAATTCAAGAGAAGGAAAAAATAGAAAGAATTGCTACGACAGTACTGCTGAGACTAAATAGGATCTGGTACACAATGAAGGAACTGGCTATCCAAAGTTTATCTAGGCCAGGTGCGGTGGCTCACACCTGTATTCCCAGCACTTTGGGAGGCTAAGGTTGGCAGACTGCCTGAGGTTAGGAGTTTGAGACCAGCCTGGCTAACATGGTGAAACCTCATCTCTATTAAAAATGTTAAAATTAGCAGGGCATGAGGGTACATGCCTGTAATCCCAGCTACTTGGGAGGCTGAAGCAGGAGAATCACTTCAACCAGGGAGACGGAGGTTGCAGTGAGCCGAGATCATGCCACTGCTTTCCAGCCTGGGTGACTCCGTCTCAAAAAAAAAAAGTTTATCTAGTCACTAGTAGGAAGTATATGTATGTAGATGTTGGTGGGTGGATAGATAGGGTGGGAAAAGCCCTTGGAAGTCTTCTTCTGATGCTTCCATTTTCTCATTAAAGGTAAAGAAGAGGAGGTGCAGTATTGGTGGGCAGACAGATGGTGTAGGCAAAGTCTTTACAAATTTTCCGATGCTTCAATTTTCTCAGGATGCAAGGTCACCTACTGAAGGTGAAACCCAGAGAGGTGGTGCTGGAGTTCTTAGGATGAGGGAGAAAGTAAGAAACAGTAGTCTAGATGAATGGAAGACTAAATTAAACTAAGGAAATGCAGCATTTTAACTACTGGTCAGCATTAAAGAGATAGGAAAATCTTGTACTGGTCAGATTAAAAGAGTTCGCTGGTCAGCATAAAAGGGTTCACTGTCACACATTTCAAGTAAAATTCGTCGTAAAGATTGTTTTTTCTCAACACATTTAGTTACTGAGGTTCATGTGAGAATAAGAAAGAAAGGAGTAAGGAACAATGAAAGGGTAGTATGATATAAATGGTTCTTACCATTTATTGGTCGGTGGTGTTGGCAGGATTATTAAAAGTAGAATTCTAGAGGAAGTAAAGTTGGAAAGATAGAAAGCAATAATCAGAGAATGAAATGTGTGAAATCGAGAATGGGATAGGTTGTGTTTGGAAAATATACTATTACCTAGCTCCGTAAAAGTTTACAAAAAACAAGAAAAAAAAGGTAGAGGGAAAAGACTAAAATGAAGTGAAGGGGGTGAAATAACTATATCAAAAATGTAAGTTTAAAATATCTCTAGGGATTCTAACATCCAAGAACATAACTCAGTTGTTAATGTTCTAAGAGAGCAAGCAATTAACCGTTAAGAGGATTCTGTAGCTTGACCAGATGGAACTACTCCAGAGCAGGGACTCATCCACTTAGTAAATGCGCAAAAAATAAATGTTTACAGAATAACTGTTAACAAATCTAATGTCCTTAATATAGTGACCACTGATTTCTTTTTCTTTTGTAGAGACTGGGTCTCACTATGTTGGCCAGGCTGGATTTGAACTCCTGGGCCTCAGCCTCCCGAGTAGCTGGGACTACAGGCATGTACCATCATGCCCAGCTTTCTGCAGCAGTTTTTATAAACCAAATTTTCAAAATTAGACTGACCAAAGAGGCATTTTTATACAAGGAATAAGTTATGTATGGAGAATCTCAACTCAGACCAGTCAGGACCAACTCCAGCGATGAAGCCAGAAGTACATTTTCCCAGATGTAAATTGTAATTAAAAAATAGTGAACTAAACTCTAATATCCCAATCTGAAAATCTTTCAAATAAAAATATGGGCTGTAGTTCAGGAAAAAAGGGGCCTCTATAATTTAAAATTTTACATATGTTCCACGCTCACTCAAAACTATACATAAAAGTGTACAATGCATGTGGAGGAATCAATTTAGACAGAATTAATTTATGATTAAGAATTCTTCATTACCTTTTGTTTATAATATTATGGAAAAATATACAATGACATTTAAAAAAAGTTTCTCTTGACTTCCCTTAAAACTAAACCTCTTGAAAGTATAAACATTAAGGTTAAATAATGCTAGCAAGAATACAAGGAAATGGCGTTGGTACATTGCTGGTGGTAGTAGGAAAACATTCTGCAAGTACCTACTAACTTAAAAATACAGTAGTGTTCCCTTATCCATGATGAATAAATACATTCCAAGATCCCCAGTTGATGCCTGAAACCTTGGATGGTACTGGATACTGTATATATACTATGTTTTTTTCATAGAAACTCATGACAAAATTTAATTTATAAAGTAGGCACAATGGAAGATAAGCAACAGTAACAATAAAATAGAACAATTATAACAATATGCCAGTAACACTACTCTTGAACTCTGGGGCCATTATTAAGTAAAATTAGGGTTTCTTGAACACAAGCACTGTGATACTTCAACAGATAGCTGATGGCTACTAAGTGGATACACTGGACAAAAGGAAGATTCATGTCCCAGACAGAAAAGAATAGGACGGCGCAAAATTTCATCAAGCTACTCAGAACGGCGTGCAACATAAAACTTATGAAATTGTTTATTTTTGGAATTTTCCACTTAACATTTTCAGACCACAGGGAAAGCAAAACCCCAAATAAAGGGACTACTGTATGTTGACTGACATGAAAGAACTTATTTCATAAAAATAAAAGGAGCAAAATATTTTTAAAATATGTATAAGGATGTTTATTACATTATTTGTAGTGACAAAAAAACTGGAAACAAACTTAGTATCAACTATTCTGCACTTATTTAAAATCACTAACAAATGACAATATCCATCAGTTACTAAGACAGGGAAAAGCAAGTATTAGACTAATATGTTTGCGTGATTCTGTTTTTTAAGAAAGTACACCATCACAATATGTGTGAATATTTATACATTCAACAAATATTTATTGAGTACCTACTACATGCCAGACACTATTTTATGGCACATATGTTCCAGTGGTGGAGACAGACAAACAAGATAACTAAGTATTTTGAATGAATGCAGTATTTACAATGTTGAAAAGTGAGAAATAAAGCAGAGAAGAGCAGAAAAGTGCTTGTGAAGAGGAAACAAAAACATGAGGACATCTGAGGGACACTGATGGAAGATGCTGCTGACAGCAGGAACAAAAGGAGGATAGTCAGTATGGACAGAGCAAGGTGACTAAGGGAAAGAGTAATAAAAAAACAAGGCCAGAGAGGTGTAAGGCATGGTGTGGGAAGGCAGATCATTGTAGGGTCTTAAAAGGCCTTATGGGTAATTGCAGAGGTAAAGGTTTTAAAACAACCATACCAGGTTTCTAACTTAATTTATCTTAAAATGATAGCGTTGATCTTTTCTTATCTTTGTCGGTTTCACAGTTTAAACAGCACACTATTATAATAAAAAACCAAAAATTTAAAGAATAAAATATGTATTCTATCATATAACTTCTATCACACAACTTGGCCCTATTATACAGCCTTATATTTAGCAGGCATTAAATGTTAGGTACTGAAAATAAAAATAGGTCAAGTAATAGTTATACTGGTCATTATATCTCTCAATGCACTCACATTCTTTTCAAATTTTTAAATGGCCAAAAAAGCTAACTTTAATTTGCTCTGAATATAAACCAGAAATTTTTAGAATGAAGAGCCTCTAAAATCAAATACATTTTTTTTGAGAAAACAGTATTTTCAAATTTAAATTAGAATAAAGTACTTTGATTCAGGATGAAATGTAGAGCTTAATAAAGAAAGCAAGTATAGTAAAAAAGAATGTAGCTAACAGGTCAAAAAAGGCATATTCATAATTATCACTGTATATCCTTTATAAATTTAAATAGCACATGTTAAATTTGATATCATTTTTGACCTTTTTAAAAAAATTTTATTTATTTTTTGAGACAGAGTCTCACTCTGCTGCCCAGGCTGGAGTGCAATGGCACGATCTCAGCTCACTGCATCCTCCGCCTCCCAGGTTCAAGTGATTTTCCTGTCTCAGCCTCCCAAGTAGCTGGGATTATAGGCGTGCACCACCATGCCCAGCTAATTTTTTTCTTTTTTGTAGAGATGAGGTTGTGTCATGTTTGCCAGGCTGGTCTCAAACTCCTGACCTCAAGTGATCCACCCGCCTCAGCCTCCCAAAGTGCTGGGAATACAGACGTGGGCCACTGTGCCCAGCCATTGACCTTTTTATAAAAGATGAAATATGGTAGTTCCATAATATTCAATGCCAAACCAATTCTTTTCCTATGATTACTATTCAATTAAGTTCTAGAGTACAGAATTATGGGAGGAAATGTGGCAGAAAAGGAGAGTGAAGAAACTATAAGACTGTCTGACTATATGCTGTTTGGTGTATTTTACTCCCCATAGGAATAGATGGGAATGATGCTGTAGTCTGCCTGAAAGAGAAAAGTACAATAGAAGTCACCCATTTAAAAAGTGTACTCTAGACATTCCAAGGTTTGTATTCACTAGTTGGTTACGCCTTGGTAGTGCATTTGGTACTTGTGATAAACCTGCTAGGGATACCTTACAAGGTCTAAGATTAAAAAAACAACAGATGTGGTTGAGAATTAAGAGATCATTAGCTGAGATAAGACTAAAATCCAGAACTAGAAGCTAAGTTTTCTGACTTCCAGATCAATGCAGTACCTATAACAAAATTTTGTTAATTTCATTACAAAGAGAAGCTTTTAATGATGTCAATGTACTCATAATTCTCTCCACACTTTGAGCCAAATGTAGAGAGAAACTTTGTACATAACTTAAAGCAAACAAAACAAAAAAACAATGGATTACAAAGCAAAAGAAGAGAAAACAAGATGGAAAAAAGTGGATGATTTTCACATATAAAGATTATTATTACCTTTTCCAAGTCTAACTCCTCTAACAAAATGCTGGCGTTTTTGTTTGCTTCAGCAGCCTGTCTATCTTTGGCTTGTACTATTGACTCCATACAAAGATGACACTTCTTCAGCATCTCCTATAATGAAAAATTAAGATGTTTCCAGGCTCACAGAACAATTCCCATTTACAGAAATTCTTAAAATCATGAAGATCTTTATTAAGGTACTCAGACCTAAGCAATAAAGATCAATAAAAGGGGGAAGAAAGGCAAAAAAGCGTGCAAATAAAAACATAATTAACGTGGTATATTTAGGAATATGTACAAGTAAATAAGCAAAGAACAGCTTTGCTATTCTTCCAAATAATATCTATTTAACTGGCACTTTAGAAACTAAAATCATTTATCCTCTAAATATAAGAAATTATACAGCAAACAGAACTATAGTAATTTATGTTGGCTGATTAACAGGCTAAAGGAAATAGTCAATGTCAACAAAGAAAACAGATTTGAAAACTTTTAAAAGAAATGCCCTCAAATATTTAAGCTTTGTTGCTCAATTTCATGTACAAGAATCACTTATAAAGGAATCAGTTATGTCTACTTATATAATTTTCTCAGTGATTTCATTCTCAAGTCACACTTTAGGGCAGCAAAGCAGTATTTCCTTATTTTTATAAAATTTTTATTTATTTAATTTTGGAGCTAGGCCTTGCTACGTTGCCCAGGCTTAAATGAAGTGGCTATTAACAGGCACAATCACAGTACACTGTCTCCTTTAACTCCTGAGCTCAAGTGATCCTCTTACCTCAACTTCCCAAGTACATGAGACTAATGTGTACCTGAGAATACTGCTGTGTGCCACTGAACCAGTCTTATTCTTAGTAGTATTAAAATTATTAACATAATATTTTTAAATATTTATTTTTAATCTCCTCCTCTGCTCCTAAAAACCTGTCATATATAGGAATATTAATTGTCACAGACAAATCTAGAGCCAGGAAAGACAGTGACCTAGCTAGTTTAAATTAAAACCTATAGGGAAAAGCTTACTATCTTGTAATAGCAACTGTGTAAACGTAATAGGAAGACATTTTTAAGATTTGTTGGCCTCTTTGGTTTTGTGAGGCATGTGTTAGGATTTTATTAAGTGTTAGTATAAACTCCAAATCAAAATGTCTCCAGGAGAAGGTCTCAATTCCATCTCTAAAAGGATTCAATTTTATCTTCCCTACATTTCCTGCAAAATTCCTAGCCAATTCATTCTCAAACTTAGTTAAAATTAAAAGTTAGTTACCCTAACTTTTATATCATGTTCAAGAGTTCTTGCTCATGATTAAAAGTACTATGTTCATTTTACTGGGAAGTAAAAATCAGATTCCTTTCTCAAAATAGTTATCAGTCTGGATAACATATATATACAGAAGACAGCACTAATGAATAACAACATGTTGCTTTGAATTACTTAGTGTTCATATAACAATTAAATTAGCTCAAGAATTTATTTTTATTATTTTTTTTGAAACAGAGTCTCGCTCTGTTGCTGAGGTTGGAGTGCAGTGGCATACTCTTGGCTCAATGCAACATCCGCCTTCCGGGTTCAAGCGATTCTTGTGCCTCAGCCTTCCAAGTAGCTGGGAATAGAGGCACACACCAACATGCCAGGCTAATTTTTGTATTTTTGTAGAGATGGGGTCTCCCATGTTGGCCAAGTTGGTCTCGAACTCCTGAGTTCTTGCAAATCACCTGCCTCGGCCTCCCAAACTGCTAGGATTACAAGGGTGAGCCACTGCACCTGGCCTCAAGTATTACTTTTAGAGATAAGGTAATCCTATAGCAAGGATGTTTAACTGATTCATTAGGTAAGTAAATAATCTGCAAGAATCTCTTAAATGACATACTTCATTCCCAAATACTAGATAAATGAAAATGGCTATATATTATGCTTTACTACTCAAACTAAGAATTTTTCTTAGAATAGAAGATATATTAACCAAATAGAGTCCCTTGCTCATATAGTGAACAACATATTACCTTATCAGTGATGGTTGCTATGTATCTCATACATTCAGAATCTGATGGAAACTGATTGACTTCTTTGACTAAGTAGCGCACCACCTTCACATGACCCTAAAAAATAGATATCAATGTCAGATTGAAAACAGACTCTAACAATTCAGTACATCTGTGCCTGAACTAACTTTTATAATTTAGTGCCACAAAGTAAAGACTAAATTGCCTATTTACACTATAAATAAAAAAGAGACAGGCTTTGGTTCCAATGAGTTAAAACTACATTGATCATTCTCATCCTACCCTCCAAAAAAAGTACAGAATAATATGACCTAAAATTCTAAACAACTCTGAATAAAAAAAACAATAATCCCCAAATCAATAACAAGTAGGGGATATATCTGAAGAAGAGGAAATCTTATTTTTTTCTTTGCTAACTCCCTAACTATGAGAGTCTAGTTTCCATTCTAAGGATTAAAAGAGCAAAAATAGTAATTTTGTTTTTCCATTCCTTCAGATAAAAAACAAATGTATAGTACTGTCCTAGGTAAGTGTGAAAGAACATATACTTCCATGAAGAATAAGCTATGATTATATTATCCACTGTAGCACAGGTTGGTATCTAAGTTCAAAATCTTTAGACTTGCCCTTTCCTACTTCTTAAGAGCCATTCCAACTTTCTCTAGCCCATACTGTTGCTTTCTGACACAATGTCTAAAGTTAGCCAGTCTGGGTAATCAGCTGTTAATCTTTAGTATATATTTTTTCATTGCTTCTATCTTTTCCTTTTAGACCACATGTTTCTAAACCTTTCCTCTAAATGAATAGCTATCTTCTAATGAATAGCTTAAATCCACTTGCATCATTCCTTAAGGATCTCTCCAATACTTCTACAATCTTTATATGAGGCAACTCAAACAGTTACCTGACTTTAGGTATGGATCTTATCTCTCCAATTTAATTACATTAAAATTTAAAAAGTATGGCTGTTGCACTCTATATAACATAGTACTCTAGCCCACAGTTGCACATGGTAGGTACTCAAGAAATAATGGAACGTAAGATTACGTAAGAGTATAAAAGATAAGTACTGCTCATCTGAAGTCAATAAGTCTGTTTGGAAAGATATATGCATGTTAGATACTAGAGTAATAACTAATAAAAATAATAGAGTAATAACACATAAAAATATGTATTTCTCCAAATGAATGATAAAAACTGCCAAACTTGTACAACCTCTAGAGATTAGAGATCTCAATGTGAACTCAAATAGGATGAAGAGTTTGGTAGAAGGAGAGACTTAAACTACACCTTAAGAATGAGTAACTTTGGAAAAATGAAGAAAGACATGGGCATTCTATGAGATGAGAAAAAAGGTGATGTGAGAGACATGAACAAGGAAAGATCAAGCAAGAAGATAATTCTCCACATTAGGGATTCTAATGGGAGACAAGATCTACAAGCACTAAATTGTGGTGGCTTTGAATACCAAACTAAGATTGGATTCCAAATGATTTCAGAGATTAGGGAGACACAAAGATTAACTTGATAATGATATGCTAGCTTGCTTGGAGAAGAGGCAGCTAGCCAGTGAGAAGGAGTAAGTCTGATTGCTGAAAAACAAATATACAGAGAGTCAAAAATACAGTCACTGGTAGTCCAAAATATCTAGGGAAGAGATAGAATAAAAAACAAGAGTCAGAGAGAATAATAAGAGAAAAAGGAAGAGACACTTTATCGCAATTTATTTATTAAAAATTTTCAACATTTTGGCATCTACAGGGAATTTTACCTACATATCTTCAAATGAAAAAACTCAAAATTATAATCCCTGTAACAGTAGTCTGATATTCCCCATAACAAACTAAGACTGTATGTAAGAGATCAATGGATTATCAAACGAACCATTAAATCGAAGAAAGTTTGTTTCACTTTCACGAAATTCATATTTTTACCTTTAAATGTAATATACTTGAAATTCAGTAGATTAAAATGCTGGTAGTGGCATTTTCATTATTTAATTCATTTTTTCCTACTAGTTAAAGTCAATAATCAAAATAAAAACAATTTTTTTTTTTTTGAGACAGGGTTGCACTCTATCACCTAGGCTGGAGTGTGGTGGTGGAATTTCAGCTCACTGCAACCTCTGCCTCTCAGGCTCAAGCCATCTTCCCATCTCAGCCTCCTAAGTAGCTGTAACTACAGGCACATGCCACCATACTCAGCTAATTTTTATAATTTGTGTAGAGGCAGGGCTTCACTACATCTGCCCACCTTGGCCTCCCAAAGTGCTGGGATTATAGCCATGAACCACAGCACCTGGCATACACACACAAAAAAAACAATTTAAGTGATATTTTCCTCTGTAGTGGTACTAAAAGAAAACACTCATTAAGAGTAACTAACTAGAGGTACTTACTTAAGTATCTTAACTGGATTTACACTTTGTGAAGATTAAGACTGCAACCAATTTTGAAAATATTACTTAGAACAGTTTTTTAAAAGTTTACCTAGCTCTGATGTCCAATAAGGTTGATATTAATGGCTTTTCTGCAAAACCTGTATATATCTACATTTAATGTTGCCATCAGAGTAATTATCTGCATATTTACTGCTTTCGTCACAGTTGCAAAAGCACAAAATGAGTCTTTAGTGATCACTAAGCCACGTACTTCCTAGTGTAAGTAAAAAACATCCAGGTAAATGAGGATGAAAGACTTATACCTTTCTAAATGCTGCCATAAGAGGAGTTATCTTGCGGTTATCTGCTGCATCCACATCTGCACCTGCTTGCACCAGTAACTGAACCACATCGAGGTGTCCACCATTTGCTGCTAGCCACAATGGAGTGTTCCCCTTCTTGTTACGTACATCAATATGAGCTCCCCTAAAAACCAATGACACAGATAGCATTGTCTTTTTTTTTTTTTTTTTTTTTTTTTTTAAGACAGGGTCTTGCTCTGTCACCCAGGCTGGAATGCAGTGGTGAGATCATGGATCACTGCAGCCTCCACCTCCAGGGCTCAAGTGATCCTCCTACCTGAGCTTCCAGAGTAGCTGGGACTACAGGCCCATGCCATCATGCTCAGCTAATTTTTAAAATTCTTGTGGAGATGGAGTCTCCCTATGTTACCCAGGCTGGTCTCGAACTCCTGGGCTCAAGTAATCCTCTTGTCTCAACCTCTCAAAGTGCTAGAATTATAGGCAATGTCACCACACCCAGCTTAGCATTGTCTTAAATAGAATGAAATGACACAGCAACAAAAATCAACTATTAACATGTGAAAATACTCTGTAAAGATAAAAATTGTCTTCAATATTTGAAGACTTAAATATGTCTTGCTCCCAGAAATATACTACAAAAGCAATATCCTATGAGGCAACTGTATCTGTTTCAGATTATTTGTGTTCATATACAGGCTGACCATCCCTAATCTGAAATCCAGTATCAGAAGTCTGAAATGCTCCAATGAGCATTTCCGTTGAGTGTCATCACAGGGCACAAAATGTTACATATTTTAGAGCTTTTCCAATTAGGGATACTCATTCTGTTTTTGTAGTATATTAAGGATAACATGCAAGTTTAGCATTCATTCAGTGAGCATGATGTAGATAAGAAGACTCACAGTGAATAAGAGTTAATAGCAGTTGCTACCAAATACTGCTGCCTAGAGTATCATGCAAAGGTCTTTGAGACTGCAGGAAAACAAATTAAACAACCATCTTCGGAAAACTAGCAGTTAACTTCTACATGACTGAAAGTAGAAGTACCCTGAATCCTGTCTGATGTCTTAAACAGTCCAATAACCACACCTAAAAGCCTTAATTCCTGCAAAGAACAAGAAAATGAACAATGAAGCCTTAGATCACTGCTAGACTTTTAAGACTTGTGTGTGTGGGATGTTTAAGTATGTATGACAACAGATGGATGCTCAAATAGCTTACTATTATAGACGTTAAAAGTAATACAGACAAGAATGAAAGAAAAACATTTTTAGGTTACACGGAAACAAATCAGACAATGCAGCATAGCTCTGGATGGCTGGAAAACAATGGGTAGGCCTAGGGAAAAAAGCACTTGTAAATCAAATGTAATTACTTGTCCAGAGAGAAAGGTAATCACTAGCAACACTTGTGTTCTTATATGAAGGGTATGGTAATAACATACCTGCCAATAAGAAGCTCACAGAATTTGTAATGCCCTTTATCTGCTGCTATGGTTAAAGCTGTATCTCTTGAGGAGGGAACTGGAGGAGCATTAACATCAGCACCTTTATCCAAAAGAACTCGGCCCACCTCCGCATATCCACCAGAGGCAGCTTCCATTAGTGGTGTGAGACCAGTCTAAGTTTGGTAGAAAATAAAACGTAATGACACATAAGAGACTGGAAAGATCTAAAATTTAAAAATTTTAAAGAATAACAAGTTGAATAAGAAATACGATACAGTTGTTACCAAGATTCACAACTAATAACTGACCCTTATTAGCTCCTTTGAGTTACAGTCTGATCTATTAAAAGAAAATAATTCTACCTAATCTCAATGGTATTGTAAAAAAAAAAAATTGTGTAAAATATAAGCACTTGGCATATAACTGCTAATCAATAAATGCCTCCCTCCCTTCCCTTTCAAAATAGTCTCTCTTTTTCAGCTGATAAACCTATTGTCACTGTTACCTATAAAAATTTATCACTCAGGTATTTTCTTTTTTTTTTTGAGACGGAGTTTTGCTCGTTACCCAGGCTGGAGTGCAATGGCGCGATCTCGGCTCACCACAACCTCTGCCTCCTGGGTTCAGGCAATTCTCCTGCCTCAGCCTCCCGAGTAGCTGGGACTACAGGCACGCGCCACCGTGCCCAGCTAATTTTTTGTATTTTTAGTAGAGACGGGGTTTCACCATGTTGACCAGGATGGTCTCGATCTCTTGACCTCGTGATCCACCCGCCTCAGCCTCCCAAAGTGCTGGGATTACAGGCGTGAGCCACCGCGCCCGGCCTGCTCAGGTATTTTCAAGATAATTTATCACTCAGGTATTTAATGCCTGACTGAGTTATACAGAATGATTTCTGATTAAATACATGCATAGGAGATAAATGTTACTAGAAAGCACTAAAATTATAACCAACATGTTGCTACTATACATCTTAAATATCAATGCAATAAATTCATGTGTCAATCTCAGACTTTTTCTTACCTTAGCTCTATGTTCAACATTTGCTTTTCTATCAAGCAGAAGGCTAACCACTTCAGTTCTTCCTTGGAAGCAGGCTAAGGTAAGAGCAGTGTTCCGATTGGTTTCTATTTGAGCATTTATGTCAGAGCCCATGTCTAACAGAAGCTTAACAGCAGCTGTGTGTCCATTCATAGCTGCTAACATCAGAGGAGAAATGCCCAATTTGCTACCAGTTCTGAGGGTGCAGGTATGGGGAAAACAAATGGAAAAGTATACATTTTAAATGACACAGAAAAATTAGAGATGATATAGAATTCTAATCTAAGATCATTTTGCAGGACTGTTTAAAATATTCATTTTTCTCAACCCTAGTAAGTCTCGGAGATACTGCCAAGACTCCATTAGAAATGTTTTATTAGAATACTTTTTGTATTTCACTCCACATAATGACTTGGGCTGGAAGGTGATTAAGAAGTTATTAGGATAAACTTTCAATCTTAAAGCGTGTATTAACTTGCTTAATAAAAGCTTCTAAGATATGCTTACATTTAGTACCATAAGAAACGCAGTAATCAATATTTTTCAAGTTCTATGTCACGTTTTAATTACTTAAAGTTCATCTCAAAAATCTCTACTACTTTGAATGCCAAATTTGCAATAAAGGTATTTACTAAATTTGGCACTAAAAAATGGGCACTCTATAAATATCTGTAACTGCCTTACTAAATAAGGCACTTATAGAAAGAGAATACAACTTGCCTAGAGTTAATCTCAGCTCCTGCATTTAGTAATATTTTGATGATGTTCACATAGCCACCAGAAGCAGCCAGACTTAGAGGTGTGTAATCAGAAACATTCCTGTGCTCTTTATTTGCCCCTCGAGCTAACAATAGCTCCACCACCTGGAAAGAAAACAAAAAAAAGTATTTTCGTATGGCGAGGCATGTTATCAAAGTGTATATTTTTAAACTTCTTCTTCTGGTATACTATACAATAAAAGAAAAGGAAAGTTCTTCCTTCATGATCTGCCCAAAACCAGCCTCTAATGATAGCAGGAGGTCTTGGAAGCCAATAAAGAGATACCTTCTCAAGTAAAACCCATGTAGAAATCTACTAAAATGGTATAGTGTGTTCATGAAAGGTCTGGACTGAAAATATTGGGACATGCTTTGGAAATTAATATTTCTGTTTTCACCACAAAGCAGTAAAACAGAGTAATATGGGATAAGATTTTTTCATATTATATATGTGAATGTACTTAACATATTTTTAAACCTTTCAATCAGTATTTTTAAAATACAGAATAAAAGGTCCTATATTTTTACATTATGAAAATTTTCTAACATAATATTGAAAAACCTTACATATATTCACTACCTAGATTTTTTTTTTTTTTTTTTGAGATGGAGTCTCGTTCTATTGCCCATGTTGGAGTGCAGTGGCGAGATCTCGGCTCACTGTGTCCTCCACCTCCCAGGTTCAAGCAATTCTCCTGCCTCAGCCTCCTGAGTAGCTGAGACTATAGGCACATGCCACTACGCCCGTTTAACTTTTTTGTATTTTTAGTAGAGGCATGTTTCACTGTGTTAGCCAGGATGGTGTCGATCTCCTGACCTCGTGATCTGTCTGCCTCCGCCTCCCACAGTGCTGGGATTACAGGCATGAGCCACCGCACCCAGCCGAGTGTATGGTTTTGTAAGATATTGCCAGGCTATTCCTAAAGTGGTTGTACTATGTACACTCCCTTCAATAATGCATGAGTTCTAGTAGCATCAGTCTTGGCAACATTTGTTATTGTCAGTCTTCAATTTTAGCCATTCTAGTGGATTTGCAGTTGTATCCCACTAGATCTTAATTGCATTTCCTGAAATCTAAAAATATCTAGCATTTATTTAAGTACTGATTGGCCATTAACAGATCGTTGTCCACTATGCCATTTAATGCCTAAACAACCTTTGACACAATATTCATTTTCATTTTATAAATAAGACATAGGAAGTCAAGACTGGCTCAAGATCATAGCTCTTATCCCTACTCTTACTATTAATATATCCTAAAATACTAACTGGGAAATAATAAATGTTAATGAACAGTGCCTTGTCTTGCATCTCAGTAAAGCTATGTCCAATTTTAGATACGACATTCTGTCCATCACTTTTTGCTCTCAGAGCCAGTAAGACTAGGCCACTTATGTGGCAAGGTTATAAAAACAAGAAAAAATACGGCATTAGGTTATTTGTATAGTAGAAAACTCTAATCAAATTTCTCACACTGTTCTGCTCCCAAAACATCCAATATAAAACAAAATTTGTGACTTTCTAGTAAAATGACTCCAACATTTTATTAATCACTTCAAAATACTTACCTGTTCTATTGACACCAAATTAAAGTAACAAAGTGTTTACAGGCAAATTTATTACCCTATTATACTTCTACAATTGTTACAGCCTCATGTTACATTTTAACAAAAATACACAATTCATAAAAATTACAGTGCCCTATTGCCTTTAATGTTAGTTAAATAAAGGGAATCAACTAATTTCTTCTTGATTCAATATTTTTCAATATTGAATATAAAGCAAGTATTTTTTCAAGCTACATAATTATATGAAAATTTCAGTCAAAGCAAAATTTTGCTTTCCAGGATTGATGGGAATTTTTTACTTTTTCTGGAATGGTAGAAATAATTTATCAAATTAAATAGTTTATTTTTCACTATCTTAATATTTGGCTTATAATACGTTTAACATATCTATTGCCTCTACTATGAATTATAGAAGAAAAAAGTGACACAACTAGAAGAAACAAAATAGTAGGGACAGGCCAGGCTCCTTGTCTCTTTTATGGAGTATTCTAGTAATAAGTATATCTAACTATCCATGAATATAATATCTACTCCAAATATAAGGGAATAAAAATTATGGAAAAAAAAACCCACGCCTATATTATCACTGTTAACAGAATTCAGTTTTTTAATTTACGTAATGAAGAATCACCAAGCCCTATCTTCTTGGACTTATGCAATTTTATTAGATTTCCCATTCTTTTGTATAGGAACTATTATAGCTCTTAAAACTGTTTATTTACAAGTTTATTTTAAAAATCTGGTGGGTCTAACTAACTAGAGTTCAATATAACCTTATGTGTTTTGACTGTGGAAAACTAGGGGAAAAAGCTACTTTAAGATACGCAAATGGGAGGTAATAGTTTCCCAGTTCTCGGGTCAGAGTACCTTTACATATAGTATTTCAAGAAGGATACTGACATTAAGGGTGAAATAGTCATGGTGGTGAAAGGCTTGGAAAAGGTATTCTCAGATTAACAACCAAAACGGGACTTGTTTCACACAGAGAATAGGTGACTTCAGGAAAAAAAATTTGGAGATAGAAAAGGTATAAACCTCTTTCCATTTGTTTAAAGAACAAAACTAAGAACTGTGGGGAAACAAATAAGGCATACTTCAGGCTTAATAAATAGGAAAACCTTATAAATAAAAAAGAGAAAAAAAAAGATTTTAAAGCTGAGTAAGACACTGATCTGAATGACCTAATAATGTGCTTTCTAAATCTAAAATTCAATAATTCCTTGATAGAGAAGGGAATCTATGGAGACAACACATCTGGTTTATATCCTCTGTACAAAGGACTGGATTTGAAAAAGAAAAAAAACGGTTATCCAGCTGATTATGAAATGCCACAAGATACACAAGTGAGTGTAAAGCTGTATTTTCTCGGGTCTAGCTAATCTCTATCAGTTTTTCTAGTTTCCTTAAAAAACCGAAAGGTCGTATAATCTTACCATCTTACCTGAGAACCTTGTCTCCAGAGTTGAGAAAGGGTGGGGAAAATGAAAGCAAGACAAGAGTTTTCAAAACACATAAAAATGGAGTATTCTTAGTTCTCTACTAATCTTACAGATAGCAACAGAGACTGGTATTAAGTATCTTCTATGCCATGTACTACAGGGCAGGCAAAGATGAGTGAATATATGCCCTGTACATTAGGACTTACTGATTTGACTTGGAATAGTCTTCTCCTACCCTAAATTCAATAAACAGGGATTCCTATAGCAGTATTACTTTAAGATGAGCAGGATTCTAAATAATGTGTGATTTTTCTGGCAAAACAGCTTACAGCTAACAATGATACTCATCTGTTTGTTAGTAGACAGTAGTTTCAGTTATCCTGATAAATCTATAAATGCCAAAGCACTGTTCTGATAGAAAAAATAATACAAGTGAAAGTACACATTTGCTAAACAGAGAGAGGAAAACAATTACACTAAGTGGAAACATTACCTCCTGTCTTCCCCCAGAACAGGCCAAGGACAGTGGTGTGTCCTTGGTTCTTTCTGACTGGGCTTCAATGTCTGCACCATTATCCAGCAATATTTCCACAACACCAACATGACCAGCTGTGGCAGCCAAAATGAGTGGAGTAAAACCTGGAGAAAAATAATGATCTTCTCACTATATGCTAAGCAAAGGAACAAAATGTATAACCTTCAAAACAGGACTAAGAAATAATGTTTCTAAATAGATTTTTTGACCAGCACTCCAAAAACAAATAAAAGTAGGCCCTACCTTTCTTGTCTCGGTGCTCTATACTAGCTCCTCTCTCTAGCAGTGTTTGTACCAGTTCCTCGTGGCCACCAGCACAGGCAAGTGTTAGCGCTGTGTCATGATTACTCTCAGTCTATAAAAAATTATTTTTTGGTTAGTTTATTAAATAATTTAAGATGTTAATATCAAATACATAATATACAAACATACCAAATGCACACAAATACGTATGTATCACTCTACAATATCAAGCATTTGAAAAGCAAGGTTTACGGCCAGGCACAGTGGCTCAGACCTGTAATCCCAGCACTTTGGGAGGCTAAGGTGGGTGGATCATGAAGTCAAGAGATCGAGACCATCCTGGCCAACATAGTAAAACCCTGTCTCTAATAAAAATACAAAAATTAGCTGGGCATGGTGGCGCATGCCTGTAGTTCCAGCTTTTCAGGAGGTTGAGGCAGGAGAATTGCTTGAACTGGGAGGCAGAGGTTGCAGTGAGCTGAGATTACTGCACTCTAGACTGGGCAACAGAGCGAGACTCCATCCCAGAAAAGAAAAGAAAAAAGAGAAAGAAGAGGAGGAGAGGAGAGGGGAGGGGAGGGGAGGGGAGGAGAGGGGAGGGGAGAGAATGGTTTACTTAATTTTTTCCACATTAGTAGCCAACTTGTGAGTTTTTTTTTAAAGGCTACAAATAAATATTTGAACTTTATGGGCAATTCTTAAAGCAAGCATGAAGAAAAATAAAGTATGACTTTCAATCACATGAAAGAAATTGAAAGAAATACTGATTCACTTGTGCTTTTGGCCATTAATGGAGAAACATATATCAGATTTATTTTCCTATTTCAAATAATTTAAAAAAAAAAAAACCTCTTTGAAACGATGGTGTTTAGATAGACAGTGCAGATGACCCCTGAGGACAGAAATGATTAACCCAACTTACTGCCTGGAGAGTTTCCAGGCTACAGTGCAGAAAGCAAGTATCCAAACAGAGTCTGGCAGTTTCCCCAACTTGAGAAGACAGAATATGGAGAGGTCAAGGTGGCTAGAATTCATGGAGCAGATTACTGAAGAGGAGAGCACTGCAGAGAGGGTACTCTGGAGATGTGCAGAGTATTCCCATCAAATCTTCAGCTGAGTTTTGATTAGCCCATGTGCATGAGGAAATTATCCAAGGCCAGGGAAGGACCGCCAGAGAGAATCAGGCTGAATCATACCCAGAGGTCACATGGGGCCAGGAATAGTTTGGTTCCCACCAGGCAGAGTAGAAAGACCTCAAAACACACAGGATGTCAAGTAGAATCCTCAGTAGTAGGGCCAAATTAGCAATTGTGGACCCACCTAACAAACTGAAAAGTAGATCTTGAAATAAATAAAATTGTTTCCAAGTAACTTAGCTGTGTTTGAGAACAAAGCTCCAAAATACAAAGGAACCAAACATCCAAATTGTACCTTGTATTTTTAAAGACAAAGACTATTATGAGACATGACACTTTCTACATATGGCTTGCTTCTGCCTTCTTATAACAATAGTGAACAACACTAGATTTACCAGTGTTCATACTCTATTACAGTTTAAATGCTAACCTAGCAAACTATCTAATTTCTCATACTTTTATTTTTTATTTTTTTTTTTGAGATCACTCTGTCTCCCAGGCTGAAGTGCAGTGTCGCGATCTTGGCTCTCTGCAATCTCCACCTCCCGGGTTCAAACAATTCTCCCTGCCTCAGTCTCCCGAGTAGCTGTGTTTACAGGCGTGTGCCAACTACCTCCAGCTAGATACTTTTAGTACTCTACTAGCAACATGTGACTATTAGCACTTGAAATATGACTAGTGTAACAGAAGAACTAAATTTTTAATTGTATTTAACTTTAAATGTAATAACTGATACTCAATCTGGTTATTGGAAAACTTAGGATGTCTCAAACAATTTGAGTAAATGAATCTACTTTTCAACTGCACATTTAATCAAATCTAAATACAATCAAGTATTTCCAATGAAATCCAAATTTAGATATAAGTAAGGTGACAAATCTGGGACTGAGGAGGTTTCTGGGATGAGGGACTTTTGGTGCTAAAACAGGAAAGTCCTAGGAAAACCAAAATGATTTGATCACTCCAGCTATAAGTGTAACATGCCCACCAAATTTTGAAGACTTCTAGTATAAAGTAAAAATGTAAATTATTTCAGCAATTGTGTTGTATTGATTACATGTTAAAACAATATTATGATATATTAAGTTAAATAAAATATATTTCAAAATTCTCCAAGCATGTTGGCTCATGCTTGTAATCCCAGCATTTTGGGACGCCGAAGCGGGCAGATCATCTGAGGTCAGGAGCTCGAGACCAGCCTGATCAACATGGAGAAACCCCGTCTCTACTAAAAATACAAAATATGCTGGGCATGGTAGTGCATGCCTGTAATCCCAGCTACCTGGGAGGCTGAGGCAGGAGAATTGCTTGAACCTGGGAGGCGGAGGTTGCGGTGAGCCAAGATCACGCCCTTGCACTCTAGCCTCGGCAACAAGAGCGAGACTCCATCTCAAAAATAAAAATAAAATAAAATTCACTCCATTTATTTCTTTTCACATTTTTTAATGTGACTACTAGAGAATTTAAAATTACAAACGTGTCTCACCTTATTTTTCAACTAGACAATGTTGCTCTAAGTATTTCCCTCATTTTCACATATGTACCTCTATTACAGTACTTATCACCAATCTGCCTTACATGTCTGTCACCCACAGAAACTATAAATTCCTGGGAGGTAAGGAACATCTTATTTATGTTTGTATTTTCTACCTATAAGTGATGCTTTACTTAGGAAACAATAAATGATAGTTAAGTAAAATGAATGGCAATAGCTGTAAAAGTCACAGATTCAAAAACTATATATAGCATTGACTGCATTTACACATTGTATTTGTAGAAAGTATATAATAATCATAAAATGGAAAAGCATATTCTCCCAGAATGTAAATAACTCTAAAGACCAAATTCTATTATAAGAAATGAAAAACAAAAGACAAAAGGCAAAATCAGTATGAGTCAAGAAAAAAGAAAAAGCCTACTAGTCAGTGATGAAGAGGGAGACCGCAAAAGCTGCTCTGCAGAAGAGGCTGGCAGAGAGCAGAGCTACTGACTGCAGAGATCAGGGATGGCCACAAGGGAGAGATGCACCAACTACAACAATGGAGAAGGACATGAAACTTAAATGAGTGACAGCTTTGACTGTGTTAGAGTATCTGATCTTCATTTCAGATTTATAGGAAGAAATTATATCTGATTTCAGAAAAAAAAAGATAAAGGGTCTGATAAATAACTTTCTGATGGCCACACAAACTAACAACTGGTAGAGACGGGCTTTAAAAAGCTGAAAGATCTTCTTGATAACAAAATCCTGTTCTTCCCACTATTATCACAAAAGGGCCCTAAGGGACAGCAGATTATGGTGAATCTAATGTTAAGTGTTTGTGTCTTATGTTCACTCTACTTTGGTGCATATGTAATCATCAGAAGAGTCAATTTTATGTTGAAGTTTATAAGGTTTGTAAAATTCTTCCAGGGTTTAAAGAGTAATTTAGGAAAGCTATGTCAATCTCAAACAAAAAATGAAGAGATGTACACAAAATTTACAAAAGATAAGCACGGAAAGTTTTAGTGGACCAGTAAAACATTTTTTCCAACATTACAAAACATAAATTCAACTGGCATTTATTAAGCACCTTTTATATTCAAAGCATTCTACTAAGTACTCTAGGGTTGACAAAGATAATAAAGGACTCAACGGAGGTTAGTGATTACTATACTGGGCAAATTCAGGTTCAAACTAGGAGAGAAGCATAATAATGTATTATGAGATTTCAAGAAACAAACATTGAAAACTTAAGAAAGCAGCTTTAAATTCCTTGTGGAAATGAAGTTAAAAGTGGGCAACTCCATTGTATTTCTGCATTAAGGAGAAACTAAACCAACTAACATGATAATCTTTGAAGACAATAATGAAAGAATTTCAAAAATCTGAAGCAAGGTTTCCATCTTCGTAAAAATACCTACACAATCCTCAAATGGCAAGAAATATTACTCTGTTACTCAGTACATCAATAGACAAATGCTCTGAAATAGAAAGCTGGGTTAATATTAATAATGACAAGGTAAAGAAAAAAACAGGTGTTTCAAATACTGGTCATAGAAATAATTATAATACAGCTGATGATTTTGTAGAAGGCAAAGTACCACTCAAAGGAAGGATCCTTTGACTCAAATTATATTGCACAAAGTTGTATTAGTCAAGAAGTTATATTACTTGTCACGTATCTACGAGAAAGTCCCAAATCTTAATAAGGAGACAGATGTCTGGAGCGTTAAGAGCTCATTCAGGTTTACATTCTAAGGAAAATTTCAGTTAGCCCACGATGCCATAATATATACACCATTCCATACCATAACAGAGGTTGCTATGATGAATTCTGGCTTATAAAAAATGAAATATATTTAATGTAAATGTCAACATGAATATTCAATTTTATAACTGATACAAAATGAAAAATAAGAAATAGTAGCAACACAGATGGCAATACTGAAGGAAAGGCAACTTTAAATGAGCTGAAATTCAGGTGAAAAAGCACTGAACTGTTTTTAAAAAAGGAAGTACATTGGGTACATTGGTTTATGCCTGTAATCCCAACACTGGGAGGCTGAGGCAGGAGGATCACATGAGGCCAGATGTTCGAGACCAGCCTGAGCAACACAGCAAAACCCCATCTTTACAAAAAATTAGTCAGAAGTGGTGTGGAATGCCTGTACTCCTAGCTACTTTGAGGCTGAGGTGGGAGGATCATTCGAGCTCAGGAGTTCAAGGCTACAGCAAGCTGTGATGGTGCCACTGCACTCTAGCCTGGGTGACAGAGTGATACTCTGTCTAAAAAAAAAAAAAAAGAAAGGGGGGGTACATCATCTATTAATTACTCTTAATATAATTAAATTACTTTGATTACTAGGACTTAAAGAGCTGAACTTTTTTTTTAAACTTCAACAACCGAAATCCTTAATATCTTGCTTTCTAACCCAGTCAGGCTATACATAAGCTTAAAAAGTGGGACAGCACTTCAAGGTATTCAATAAATGAGAATAATCAGCAAAATAAATAACCTATTTAAAACTAGTTCATATGAACAAGTAGAATGCATGAATTTTAAAGTAGAATGTTTTAATGGTAGCATATTATATGTCACTGTTAACTAATTTTTGCTAGCCTCTTTAATTTCTCTTGTTAAATCATTGTGATTATACTCTGTATTGCAAAACCAGTAAGAATAGAGAAAAATATTCAAATTATACCATTAAAGTAAAAGATAATTTCACATACTCTCCACCATTAATTAGCTGTTTGGCAAGGTAGTTAATAGCTTTACTTCTTATATTCCTCAAATGGAAAATGGTAATAATAAGAGTACCTACCTCATGGGATTGTTATAAATATTAAGTTAAAGAAGTTAATATCTGCAAAGTGTTAAGTCTGGATGTTAAGGTTTGTTACATAAACAAATGGAAGATCCAAATATTAGAGAATGTTTAATTTTTCAGAACAGAAGAGGAATCTTAGTATTAATTTCTTCATTATATCATTTGTCACAGCACAATATTATCACACATAATCAAAGTACCTACTATGTTTAAGAGCCCACAAAATTTTTATTTTCTTATCAAAACAAAAACTTCAGATGGATTGAATACAAAAGGATTTTCATTTTTAATCATTTAAGTATCTGCTTGATATAAAAACTAGTAATTTTTTTTTTTTTTTTTTGAGACAGAGTCTCACTCTGTTGCCCAGGCTGGAGTGCAATGGTATGATCTCAGTTCACTGCAACCTCTGCCTTCTGGGTTCAAGCACTTCTTCCGCCTCAGTCTCTCGAATAGCTGGGATTACAGGTGTGTGCCACCATGCCCAGCTAATTTTTGTATATTTAGTAGAGACAGGGTTTTGTCATGTTGGCCAGGCTGGTCTGGAACGCCTAACCTTAGGTGATCTGCCCACGTTGGCCTCCCAAAGTGCTGGGATTACAGGTGTGAGCCACCACGCCTGGCCAAAAACTAGTACATTTTAAAAACAAAGATACAAAAGGAAAAAAATGTGAACAATATTTTTGAACAGTATTTTTTTCCAAGGTAGGAACTTTTTAATGTCTAACTAAACATATATGGTAAAACTCCACAGAGAGTAGTTTAATTCAGGTTTCGCTAACCCAACAAATGACAAACCTTGATGTATAGATCAGATAAATAAAGAGTAAATGTCTAAGGAGCCATATTCAAATCTTTCTATAAAAGCATGCTTATTATGTTTAAAATGTAAGTTAAAAAAAAATTTAATTAAAAAACTACATGTAACTTCTCAGAATTAATTTATAATATAGTGATAGTTGGTGAATGATACACCCAGGAAAAATCATTTCACCATCATTACAATAATTTCATATTCAGTAAAATCAATACCTAGACAAACTTTTTCTGTGCCTGTTTAAAAACATTTTTATAAAGAAGTCTTTTTACATTTTGGTGAAGTACTTACTTTTGCTAATGGATCAATTCTTGGGCCCACAAAAATCGGAAAACTACCTCTTGCTACACATGACAGTCTCCGCCATGGGCAGTGGCTCATGCTTGTAATCCCAGCACTCTGAAAGGCTGAGGCGGGTGGATCACCTGAGGTCAGGAGTTTGAGACCAGCCTGGCCAACATGGTGAAACCCCATCTCTACTAAAAGTACAAAAAATTAGCTGGGTGTGGTGGTGGGCGCCTGCAATCCCAGCTACTCAGGAGGCTGAGGCAGTAGAATCACTTGAACCCAGGTGGCAGAGGTTGCAGTGAGCCCAGATCTCACCACTGCACTCCAGCCTGGGTGACAGAGTCAGACTCCACCTCAAAAGAAAAAATAATAATAACATGATAGCCTCAAAGCAAAACAGATTGGAGAAAAATAATGTAAATTCAATGCCAAGTTCAAACCAATTCTGCAATGCTATCAATATTAAATTTAAATAACTATGGTTCATCACATGAATGTCTCAATTTTTTTTTAAAAGGCTATGTAGGTGGTAGTTAAGAGTGGTGTCTTTGGGGTGTGATGGCACACCTGTAATTCCACCTACTCAGGGAGGCTGAGACGGGAAGATCGCTTGAACCTAGGAGTTTGAGACCAGCTTGGGCAGCATGGTGAGAACCCGTTACAAAAGAAAAAAGAAAAGAGTGGTGTCTTTGAAGTAAGACTTGAATATTCCCAGCCCTGCTGCTTTGTAGCCTAAATGAAGTGACTAAACAAAATGCTTAATCTCTCTCATAGCTACAGTGTCTTCTTCAGGGAGATGGGTATTAAGAGTAGCTACTTCATGAATGGTCTGAGGATTAGATGAGACGATTCCTCAAAAATAGTCAATCCCTAGCAATTTTAAGTACTCAACAACAACAAAAAAGTCAGTACATATAAAACAACAGACATTTGGGCAACAAGTAAGAACAGAAATAAAATTCCTTTTCCATAGTGTTACTGAGAAACATTTTAATAAAAAGGAAACTTTATTTTTAATAGGTTAAGAGTACATGCCCTTAATGGTCCATCCAACACAAACATACATACACACTCACTCTTCTCTCTTTTTTCCAGTGTTCCCTCTGCTAAAATTCAGGCTTTATTATAAAGAGATGATCACATATAAAACTAAGTTTTATAATATACAAACCCCAGGTACTAATCAAAATACAAAAACTAAACTGCAAACATTTCTCCGTCCTGATGGCCATGTATATATGGTATCAATCATGTATATGACATATAAAAATGTAAGGGAATTTTATATTAGAACCCATTTCCTTTTACATGCAATCCATTATATATTTCAAACCATATCTTCTACTAATTATTAGTATTTCTTTTATATCCTCTTCTAAAGTTTTTTTTTTTTTTAAAAAAAAGGTTACTTAATGATCTTGGAAACCAGACCATCACATAATTATCACTAATAATCTATATTTGGCATTTTATTTTTTAAATGTGAATTCTAATTAATTTAAAACTGTGGCTCAAGACTTTGCCTAGAGACAAAACAATCTTTCATGGTTTAAATCTTTGAAAGTTAATGTTTGTAATTATGGCATAATTCCAGTGAAAAACCCTCTCTCTTAAATGTGGGACTTACCTGTGCATCAATATCAATGGCAGGGTAGATAGGAAGCATGGCTGAAGGAGAGATGATAGGACTTGGAGTTGGAGTCTGAGGTTGGGAAATGGAAGCAGCGATACTGTGGGTAGGAGTGTTTGACATTGCAGATGCTCTTCCACTGACTGCTGTTAAACAAAATAACTGCACTTAATAAGGATGAAACATTGTTAAGTAATAGTAAGACATATTAACTTGAAAATATTTAAAGATTTCTTAAAACAAAATGTCTACAGGAAGACTACTATAGCACTAATAACTAATTTTCCTAGTTCTTGTTGACTGATGACAGTCTAAAATTATAATGTATATTGAGTAACTCATTTTCTAAATAATAATCCAACTGAAAAACAAATTCCCCTATTATGTTAAGTAGTTGTAAAACCTTAATTCAAAATAACCCTGAAAATAAAAATGTTTATGTATTAAATATAAATGCAAATGGAAAGTTGTCCATTATATCTTACTTAGAAAAGGGATCAAAGGTCAAACAGTCAAGATCAGAAGGGGAAATATGTGGTTTTTACTTGCCAACTTCACACCTTATATTTTAGAACTAGTAAAATTAATATTACTTTTGGAGAGGGAGAAATCTCACTATGCAATCATTTAAAACACTTCCTACTGTTTTACTAACTGCAGACAGGTATAGTAATATTGTGCATTGTAGCCCTCTGTATGACAGGATATTCAAATACGAAAATTTGTTCCTCATATAGAAGTGTAGTTTCTCATATGAAGAATTGTTTCTGAGGGGGCTAAAATGCTCACCAATGAATCCAGCAATCACACTGACTTAGGACAAAATTAAAAGATTAGGGTAGAAATAAATGTATGGACACAAACATTCTTCAAATATGGATTATTCTTCTTCTAAGTATGATATTGCTGTGATACTATTTTCACCAAAATGTGTAACTTAAGAAAAGGCTATTCTGGTCAGTACTAGAGATGGGAGGACTCCAAATATGCTGGCATAGGATATACCGTAGATTCAGCTGAGGGTACTTTATTCTTTCATTGCCTTGTTTCTGGAGTTGATATGTGAACATCAAATCCCCCAACCGCATTAAAAATGCTATAATATTAAAGTATGGGCATTTATCTTTGACTGGTCAACAGCAGTGTGGATGTGTATTACCAAAGTAGTTATCAACTACATCAGACAGAAAACAATCATGATTCACAACTGGATCTGAAACCAGGCAAAAGAGATTAAGAACCTGTCAAGAATAAAACTAAAATTTATCTTATTGTAACAATTATAAACATGATTATAATTTAAGAAATCTATTTTACATGAAATCCTTAGTTCAGGCACAAACATACACTATACATTATAGCAACACACATTCTATAATTATACATTTTTAAGTCCACTTAAAAGCCAAAGGAAAAACGAAGGAGAAAATAAAATAAAACAAAACAAAACAAAACACTGTTTGAATCCTTAAGGATCCAGACCAATAGAAAAGGTCATATGCTAATATATTAAATTGATCATCTACTGATCTTGATATTGTTACTCCATATTAATAGTTTTATATGTTATAAAAAGATCAAGATAATTTAAATGTACATATTGTAGATATAAATTTCAAAATAATATAAAATCTAGAGCTCTTAAAATTGATTCCATACCTCCTTTGATTGGATTTTCACAGTAAAAATGTTAAATACAAAAAGTCACTTAAATAGGATGAACACCAGTCTGTCTGAATCACTAAATTTTATTTTATAACACTAAACAGGTTAAAAAAAATCTAAACTTTATTGTTAAATGACTAAATTATAATTTACATTTCAACTAGAATATTTTTTTAAAAAACCTACTAAAATTACAGTTTTTTAAGTCAAGTTGGTTGTTCTTATCACCTCATCTAAAAGGAGATAGGAAAAATCAATTATCTCATCATTTCCTTTGGGGTATCTGTGAAACTGGTTTACTAAAATTAAGTAACTGTCAATCACACATGCATTCTCGACAAGTAAAAGTAACGTATGTAAATATGTAGGTACTGAAGGAATTATGGTAAAAATTTTTACATGTGGGGCTTCATTTCAGGGTTAGATTTAGAGAGGGAGAACCACATGTAAGAAAAGTTTTAATGTCAACATAGGAAAAAGGGAACTGGAGATGACAGCAAAAGCAAGGTGTTGAGACAGGTTAAACAGGGAGCTGATTCTGGTTTGGAAAGTGTGAAGAACAGGAAAGACAGACAATTTTGGTTGGCAAATTTTATGATATAAGTCTATAAATGAAGACTAAGAAATTAAGATCAGGGACTGTACTAGAGGGAGGGAAAGATGATGATGAGACTAATGAGGCTATAATGTACTTCAAAGCCCTAAGAAAGAAGTGGAAATCATCATTAAGCAACTGAAAGAATACATCCTACCATAGAAATTTAAGATTGAGGCTGCAAAAGTGAGTGCATGAATGTATGTGTTTGTGTGTGCATGTGCACATGCCTGTTGTCAGGGATGAGTTGCAGGTAAGTAGACAAATGTTTTTAATCCTACTCTTCCTCCTTCTGGCTATCTTTCCTCTCCCCATAGAAATGAGCATAATAAAAAAGTAAAATATTTCTGTATTATGACAAGCATTTGTTGTATTTCCTAAAAAGTTATGTGCACTTAAAAAATTTTTATACGGAACACTGGGAACACATATAAGATAATTGTTTTTGTTTCAAGTATGAATCAAAGAAAAGATACTTTACAAACTTCTGATAATTCTGATCAGCATACAAAACTGTACAACTAGTATATCATTGTTGACAACTATGCCCAAGCACATCAGGTAAACTCTGATATTATATAAAAAAAAAATTTTTAAACATCCATTACTATGTAATGCCTATTCTTTATTAAGTGGATAAGTAATATTTAACTCTATACATCTTTTGGTAGTTTGACATAATAGGACACTATTATTAATAAATTCATGGCCATGGACATAGTATCAAATTTAGGGTTAATCAACTTTCACAAGATATTTAATATTTTTAAAATTCTATTCCCAATTATTATAATCAGCTAGTCATGATTTGTAGTGATTTTCAAATCTACAGAAAAATTTTACACTCATCAATAAGAGTGGTACAATTCTTACTACTAATTATTACTAGTATTTTTCCAAAGTGGTTATTTAACCCTTAGACTAGCAGAAATTTTCATTCCACCTGTTATAACTATTGAGGTGCTATTAAAGGAGAGCTAGTAAACTTTACAGATATTTATAAGTATAAAATCTGTCTCAGCTGGTTTCTTAGTATCTGAATGTTAGCTAAATATCTAAACACTATACAATTTAGTTTTCTATTATTCTTTTAAAAGATGAAACTTGGAAAAAAATGTATAATCTCATCATATGTAACGCTACTGAAACAGTTTTAAAATTAGAAAAATCATCATTTAAGTACAGACCAATGAATAAAAAAGGGGAAGAGATCAGATGAAAGTTTCCAACATTTCACTGTTTATTCCTTTCATTCTTCTGTTTTCCTTTTCAAATTTTGTTTTTTAATGAAGCAAATTATCCTTCTCAGTATAGCATTTTATAGGCTTACAACCCTATAAAATCTAATCCCATTACTTTGTTACAAAACTTACCAAAAAAAAGTACCAAAAACTAGAAACATTAAAACACTCTTCTAAAATATATCTTCTTGCCAATGAAACTAGTTATAATGGAATGAAATTTATCTGGCTACATATATCATTTATGATACTTTCAGGGGGCCACATCTTCTCATGATACAGTTAGAAAGAGACTACACATTAACATTCACAGGGGACAAAATCACTTACATACAGTATAATTAAACTATTTGGTTTGGTACTTTTATTAATTTTGTAAAAGTGTTTTTTTTAATATCCATCAGGTTTGAAGTCTGATCCATTAGGATATAAAGGATTTATGCTGATAAATAAGCTTCCTGATGTGTCCTACTAGTTTTGCACTTCAACTTCTATCAACTTCCCAGTTTATTGGTATGAATACAGAAGCAAAATGCCAAAATTCAGTCTCAGTATTCTGAACTTAAAGGAAAAAAATGAAAACAAAAACAAAAATCAAACATCAACCCCATGAAAACCCTACATACTCAAGCTACCAAGCTAAGCCAGAAAGCTTCAGTCATTTGTATTGAATGAGCTAATCTTTAATTCCACCTGTATCCTTTTGAGAACTTCTGAGATTGAACTAATATTTCTAAAGATAGACATGAGTCAGGAGTCCAAAAATAGTTCTCAAGTTGGGTAACGGCAAAAAATTTGGGTACATTCTTACTCGCCTTAAGCAAATCATATTTGATACCTGCTCATAACAATATAAACCCACCTGCCATGATGTCATCCAGCGTGTCATTGAGGGTCTGAGCAGGGCTGGCTACCATTAACCCTTGTTGTGTTTCTGTCAGAATTCCTTGCCCCAGCCCTGCCAACTGTGCTTGGCCCAGTACTGGCTGTCCAACTATTACTCCTTGCAGTTCTGTAAGATTTGCGATGGACCCTGGAGGCAAGGGACCTGCCGCCAGAGGCAAAGCTTGAGGCATCGCCAGAGGCTGGATTGGTGCAAAACCCATCTGAGTAGCAGTCTGCTGGGGTTCATCCTTAAGCAAAACGGGATCCACTTGCTGTAACCGTGCATAGTCTCCCTCGGAAAGCTGTTCTCCAACCCCAACAGGAGTTAGTAATCCCAGGTGTTGGCAAGATTGTTGCTGCTGTTGCTGAAGTTGAATTCTTTGAGCTTTAACCTCTAGATACTGCTTTTTTAGCTGCTGCTGAGTTTTCAGTTGTAACTCTCGTTCTACTTTCTGTAGTTCCTCCAAAATCTTTTGTTTCTTCTGAATTTGTTCCTCCCTCGTTTTGTTCAGCTCCTCGATCTTCTCCTTGGTAAGTTGGTCAGCATGAGCCAGTTCCAACGACTGCAGCTGTGCATTCTTTTCTATGGCTTCTTTTATCCTCTGTTCCAGTTCTGTTAACTTTCCCTGAGCCTCTTCTACAATGCTCTCTGGAGACTGATTGGTGATGTAACCCTGTACATCCTGGCTGTTTGCTGGCAAATGACTGCTGGACTTTTGTTTAGAAGCAGCTGTGTGAAAAAGAAACCCCCTCAGAAGTGCACATGAATGGCATCCTCATTACAGAGTTACTGTTGGGAGGTTTAGTGCCAACAGTTATGCACTAAGTAATCATATCCATAAAAGGTGAAATTGCACTGTTAGAAAGTTAAAAGCAAATCCACCTTCTTGTTCACAAATATAAAATGTATGTATTTTATGTGCAAAATCTTTGTAAATTAATTTCAGAATCTTAAAAATATCACATGGCTAAAATTAGACAACAGAGGAATGCAGGTTTGTGATAACCTAAGTGTGCAATTAAAGTAACATCTAGGGCTATGTGTACATATTTTATATGGTCATAAAGATGTTAAAACTCATCATAAGAACAGAATAATAATGCTAAATTGTTAGGGTGAAGAGAAAACAGACCTCTAAGTCAAGTTTTTTCACATTTCATAGTCTGTGCCTTTTAAACACACACACATACACACAAGGAGTACCCAAACCACTAAGAAGTAACAAGAAATTAAATCCAACTAAAATATATGTCTTTGTTGGGGCCTAATATCTTCAAAACTTAGGCAAGATATAAATTCACATATTCACACAGCTATGTGGCCAGTAGAGAATTGGGATTCAGTCTCCCTGGAAGAAAAGATGCTGGACTATGCCATCCACTGTATCTTCTGACAGCCAGGTGAATAGACAGATCTGGCTACAGGTATAGCAATCAATTGTTTGCTATATCAACTGAAAAAGGTGCCAAGGCTCTAAGTTGATGGTAGTGATTGAAAAGAGCTGGTGAAAATACAGCATTCTCGTTCATAAAAGAATATAGGTAGCCAAAAACCGAAAAATAAAAACTGCATTGTTTCTTCAGGTAAAACTTTTAAAAAGAAAAACTAATTCAAACTGGTAGGTATAAAATGTTTGGGGACATTACTTAAGAACATGCATGGTATAAATCCACAAGTCAAATATGGACCTCAGAATTCTAGAGAAATAAACAAGCATATCTGAAGTAACTGAATTATTGGTTGAGAAAAGGTATCCCAGATATAAAATCTATATTAAGCCAGTCATTCTAAAATAAATTTCTAATATTTAATATACTTTGTTAATTTATGCCTTTATCACTGCAGAGATTTAAGTAAATAATTTATAAAAATATCACTCAACTATACCCAGCTTAACATTTTACATGAATAAAAATTACTAGTTATTAAAGGAAATCATGGATAATCAGAATTGCCTCAAAGATGAGCATCTGAATTTCTCATGCTAAAGCTTCTAATTATAGCACAAATTAGTGCTATTAACTATTTTTTCTCCCAGTAACATGCTTTTATCATGGGTTAAAAAAACTTAATAATGCCAACTTAGTAAAATTCCTTGTTGGTAGAAATGGCTATTTTTTGGTAATCTTATTTTTACCTGGATACCAAGTAAGAAACAGTCTTTAGAAGTATAACTGACCTTTATTCCTGATGGGAAGAGTGGTGGCAACATTGGCAGGTGGTTTGTCAGGCTCCTGAGGTGGAACAACCATGGGCAGTGCTTGAACCGGTACACGAGGAGCCTAAGACAAAGGACACTAAGTGATTATTAGTGTCCTACACAATCCATTAAGTAATATGTTGTAAATAAAAAATAAATTGCAGAGATTTTTCAAAATATTTTTAATATGCCATCTTAGACAATGACATATTTACTTAAAATATGTTGGTGCCAAATTGTGTGGGCTTTGAATTCAAGTTGTTATTGTGACCTTTAAAAAGTAAAGCATAATTATATCATCTAGGATCTGAATATTATACCAGATGTTCATTAAATGTATCAAGTACGTATTTATAAAGAGAACTACATATTACAACAAAAAATAGCCTAATTTAAACAGATACTATAAGTAAAAGAGTTAGGATAAAGAAGACATAACATAAAATGCTTTAATTTTTAAAACCTTACCCTATTTAAATCGTGGGATGGGGGAGTTAACTGAGTGACATCTGGTGGAGGGGCTGAAAGCAAGTTATTAGGATAATCCAAGAGATAGCAAACAACACTTGTATGGCCACCTTTTGCTGCTTCTATCAACATAGTTGAGCCATCCTATAAGAATGAATACGGAGGGGGAAAAAAGCGAAGAAAAATAAGTTAGTTACAGAATCACTTAGGAAAATAAAGCCAACAGGTCCCAGACACATTAAAATCATAGGATTTGGTAAAGACTGCTTCAAGTAAAAAAGGAGAAAATTTACACTTAGAATGCCGTTATGAATGGAGCTTGTACATGATATGTTGTAATAATGACCAAAAGAGAAACATTAATTCACGATGCTGCACAAACATTTGAGTTACATACTTTCAAACGGTGAGTAGGATCTGCCCCATGAGCCAAAAGTAGTTCCACCACTGCCAGATGACCCCCTGCACAAGCCAGGGACAGTACAGTATGGTCATTATTAGCTGTGGTTCTATTCACATTCGCTCCTAAAACAGAAAAGGGATGAAAAATCATATTAGTAAAAATCATGAAGAATAGAAGGCTCCACATACCTATTACCGAGTTTTAATGACTATAAACACATGGCCAATCTCTTTTTTTTTTTTTTTGGACTTATTTCTTTTTTTTTTTTTATTGCATTTTAGGTTTTGGGGTACATGTGAAAAACATGCAAAGTTGTTGCATAGGTGCATTCATGGCAGTGTGATTTGCTGCCTCCCTCCCCCTCACCCATATCTGGCATTTCTCCCCATGCTATCCCTCCCCCACTCCCCCGCAACAGACCCCCGTGTATAGTGCTCCCCTCCCTGTGTCCATGTGTTCTCCTTGTTCAACACCCTCCTATGAGTGAGAACATGTGGTGTTTGGTTTTGTATTCTTGTGTCAGTTTGCTGAGAATGATGGTTTCCAGGTTCATCCATGTCCCTACAAAGGACGCGAACTCCTCATTTTTAATGGCTGCATAATATTCCATGGTGTCTATGTGCCACATTTTTCCTGTCCAGTCTATCATCGATGGGCATTTGGGTTGGTTCCAGGTCTTTGCTATTGTAAACTGTGCTGCAATGAACATTCGTGTGCATGTGTCCTTATAGTAGAACGATTTATAATCCTTTGGATATATGCCCAGTAATGGGATTGCTGGGTCAAATGGAATTTCTATTTCTAGGTCCTTGAGGAATCGCCACACTGTTTTCCACAGTGGTTGAACTAATTTACACTCCCACCAACAGTGTAAAAGTGTTCCTATTTCTCCACATCCTCTCCAGCATCTATTTTCTCCAGATTTTTTAATGATCGCCATTCTAACTGGAGTCTCATTTCATAAATACCCTACATTCATTCTCCTCTCCCATCTTGAACTACTCTAAAGTAAATAAATCCCAGACAAACATGATATAATTTGAAAAGATTTCAGTATGTACCAGTAAAAGATACCAAAAGTACCTATTACTCCTAACGTAATAACTATTAAAAGTAAAATATGAAGTTTTATTTGTATTTTAAGTTCTTCAGCAGAAAAGATGACTCAACAAAAATAAACTATACTGCCCTCTATGGGTTAAATATGTAGAGAACAAACACTAAATGGAGTACTAGAGTAGTACCATTTTTTTTTTTTCTATTAGTAGTCCTGACAAGGAAAATGGGTAATTCACCCCTACTCCCGAATAGGAATCTATCCCTAATTTATTTGTTTGTTGTTTTTGTAGAGACGGGGTCTCGCCATGTTACCTAAGCTGGTTTCAAACTCTTGGGCTCAAGTGATCCTCCCACCTTGGCCTCCCAAAATGCTAAAATTATAAGCATGAGCCATTGTGCCTGACCTCTATCCCTAATTTGGATTACTGTGGTAGTTAACGTGGGAAATGGAAATAAAATAATAGAAACTGGAATCAACTTCACTAATATTAACCAGTGAGGGGACAGCAATTATGTATATAATTCCATCATGCTTGAGAATACTGTTATGAATATGTATCAGCAGTGCATGTTCAAAATGTTTAAAGTAATTTGACTGGTAAATTATTTCAAATTTTCTTTACCTATAAACAATTAGAAACGAGACTTCTTTACTATTATTATATGAAGAAAATGGTATATTATTGCCTTTGAAAATTGTATAAAGCCTATACTTTTTTTTCTTTTTTTTTTTTTTGAGACAAGGTCTCACTAGGTCACCCTGGCTGGAGTACACTGGCACAATCATAGCTCACTATAACCTTGAACCCCTGAGCCCGAGTGCTCCTCCTACCTCAGCCTCCCAACTAGCTAGCACTACAGGTGCAAGCCACCATGCCTGACTAATTTTATAATTTTTTGTAAAGACAGAATCTCACTATGTTGTCCAGGCTGGTCTTGAACTCCAGGACTCAAGGGATTCTCCTGACTCAGGGTCCTAAAGTGCTGAGATTATGAGGGTTAGCCACCACACTTGGCTTCCTCTTTCTTTTATCAATGCAGAATCAAAAGTAAAATCTGTACTCTCCTATACTTAAGAATATAAGCCAGGCGTGGTGGCTCATGCCTGTAATCCCAGCACTTTGGGAGGTCAAGGCGGGCGGATCACGAGGTCAAGAGATCAAGACCATCCTGGCCAACACAGTGAAACCCCATCTCTACTAAAATACAAAAAAATTATCTGGGTGTGGTGGTGTGTGCCTGTAGTCCCAGTTACTCAGGAGGCTGAGGCAGAAGAATTACTTGAACCCAGGAGGCAGAGGTTGCAATGAGCCGAGATCGGCCACTGCACTCCAGCCTAATGCCTGGCGACAGAGTGAAACTCTGTCTCAAAAAAAAAAAAAAAAAAAAAAGATGAACTCTGAATGAAAAACTGTCTCAACTAGAACTTTCATAGTAAACACTTAAGAAATAATTTAAAGAGAATAATAACATACTCCTTTTTATTTTATTTGGTCATTAAGGTCTTTGGTATTCAAACTAAAATTTCTGATCATGAATGAAAATCCTCATGCAATTTGCTATTTTTGTCACATTTCAACTGTGAATATTTTTGTACTACAGTTATAACCAACTCCCTATATTTTATAAGAAAGGAAACACAGAACCAGGGAAATAGTAGAAATATTACTTGCCACAAATTTTTTTAGTGGCAGAACATCATAAAATTCCAGGTTTCAATATAATACTGTATTACATGAACACAGCAGAGTGTGCTACTAAATCCTCAGTTTTTGCATAGAGAAATTTCCCTTCCCTTTATACAAGTGTTTCTCAATAAGTGTGCTATGTGGTATGACAATTATTTGTAGTCTGAAGATGGTCTGTGCATTGCAGGATGTTTATCAACTATCTACTCATTAAACGTCAACAGCATCCCTCCTCATATGATAACCTCTCACCCTCAACTACTTTACCCTTAAATCTCTAAATGAAGGCAGGGGTAAATACTTTTGAGAAAAAAAACAACTGTTTTATACAAACCTACCTTTACTAATTAAGAACTGAACAGTACAAACATGACCAGCTCTTGCAGCTTTCATTAAAGGAGTTCTTCCACCTTCAGATTCGTGCTCCTGTTTAAAAAAAAAAACAAAAAAAATCCCAGACTTAATTGACACTTAATTGCCAGTGAACAAGTGTTCTTTTTCAAAGAAATCAAAAGGAAAATAACTGGACTAATTTCTGAATCTAAATATTTAAATATAATGCTTTGAAAAAAAATTAATACATTTCTAAATTAAAAAAAAATCTCAAATTATAAACTTGTCCTATGGAAATAATTTTAGTATATATGCTGCCAAAGTGAGCACTGGAAATAATTTTAAAACTTAACTTATAGTCGTGTGATCATGATGCCCTCATCTAAATGCATCTGAGTAATTTGTTCCTCTGGCTACACAATGAATTGTGGTACCTGACTATGCATGTATGGTACTCTGAACAATCAATATAATGAACAGTATCCTTATCCACTCAAAGTTATTTTCCTCTCATGAGTCTGCATCCAGCCTCTCTGAATTTCAGTAAGTGCATCATTACCATCTCTTTATAGACTTCCTATTATCTCTAGATTCCCTTATATAAAAATGATAATAACTATTTCTAAAATCATCAATTCTAAGATGCTACAAGAGCTTTCTGGGTCCCAAAAGGATGGAGACTCTACTGCATACTTGTGATTACTAAATAGCAGAGAACAACACTACTGGTAAAATTTTCAGATCTTAGAAAATAAAGATTTGAGAAAAAGTATCTTTTGTACAGCATTTAAAAATTTTTTTATTTTTAAAGAAATGATGAACAGTTTCTGATTTTTCTCTTAAGCCATATCCTAGGTTTTTCTAATTGTCATCAACTAAGCAAGTACTAAAAAATACACTGCTGTATATTTCAGAGCCACAGTGGCAAACACTAGAAATACAGTTTTTACACGGAAGAAAGCTCTAACAAGTTTGAAGCACTTATTATACACATTACATTCTAGTTAGTTGTGTGCTCATATCTCCCTTGTTAGACTTGGTGCTAACAGTAAGTGGCCCCAACAATAATCTAATTCAACATTCTCTTTTCATAAATGACAAGAGAGGTTAAATTATAAATTACTGTCTATAAAATTAATTACTGAAGGGGGGCTTACTGCTGTCTGCATGTGAATTTGTCATAAACTATGAAGGAAACAGCACAGTTGCTTATTCATCTTAGAATCTCAGCCCCATAAATATATGGGTGCTAATACTTTAACTAAAATCAGCCTTTGGATGTCTTATTCCTATTCCCCCACATGCTAGACTGGAAGACCACCTATTCTACCCACACATAGTTGCTTTATGCTTCCTTACCTCTCAGGCTTCACTAACATTTTTTTCCAATTGAAATAACTCTTTAGCCACAACACTACCATATCTATCTTTCTAAACTTTAGCCATCCCCAAAACAATATGTCAGATGATTGCTTTACGTTTTCTAAGCTTCTTTACTCTGCACTTTCACTACCACATCTCTTGTTATGTCACCTATTATATTTTCTGAAATTATAAAGTACTTGAGGGAAAAGATTATTTATTAAGTATTTACGTTTTAAACTCTTTTATTATTTAATAATGTTCTGAATATTGTAGGCATAATTTATTTCCTAAACAATACTAAAGTTCCACTAAGCCACATTTGCCTTTTTATACCAAATCAGAAAGTCCTCTAAAAATAGTTAATACCTAAGGGAAAATTAATCTGCATTAATATCCGTAACACAAAAATTTCCTTTTTCTTTGGAAAATAAGGGATAATGCAGTGAACAACCCTATTAAGGAAAATAAGAATGGATACTAAACAATGTGGAAAAAAATGTGACTAAGTGAAAGAAAGAATGGCAAAAAAGCCAACATAAAACTAAAAGTAAAGAGATACCTTTTGTCTAGAATCTCCATAATTTAAAATTTCTTATTGTTAAGTATTAAGATTTAAAAAGTAACACAGCTTACCAGATCTGCACCTGCCTGAAGTAAGACATCTGCTACATCAGTATGACCATTTTCACAGGCATATGTTAGTGCTGTATCCCCTGTTGCTGTTGTTGCATGAACGTTAGCTCCTGTAGTAGTGTCAACAAATAATACACAGACTTAATACAAGAGCCATAAGACCTACATGATGGAAATAAAAGTTTCTTCTGGATAAGTCCTATCTCCCCAAATTAAACAAATTAAAACCTTATTCATTTCTAGAAATAGAGAATACTGTAGGCATTTTTAAAAAGAAAAAAATTACAAACAAAACTGCTTGAAATTAAAGCTGCAGATACTTCAAAGAGCAGTAAGGTAAACTGCTCAGAATACATACAAGGATATATTACCTTTTTTAAACGCACACATTTAGTGTATCATAACATCATACAAATATTTGCATTATGACATTTTTACTTAAATAAATCATGTAAAAAACTTCTCCCAAATACAAAAATGCCTACCTGCAGCTAATAAGTATTTAACTAACTCCAAATGACCCTCTTGAGCAGCTTCCATTAAAGGGGTAGAACACCCTAGTTCTATATCCGCTCCTGCCTTAATTAGAAAGTCTGCCACTTCCAGAAAGCCTCCACAGCAAGCCAGAGTCAAGGCAGTTTCTTGAGTTTCTTCTGTCTGTGCATTGATATTTGCTCCTAAAATAAAGATTCTAATTATTTAAAGAAAGTCATTAACTTATTCCAGATATATGAAAAACATGATTGTTTCTTAATAAACTATATCTCAAAAATGAACATTTATATTACTATACTAAACAAGAAATTGCCTTTCTCCTAACTCCTAAGGCAGTTAAAAATAAAAATAAATAAAACTGTTAAAACCACATCCAGATCTGATGTATCACAGTTGAAGTACAGGCTTATTCAGTCAAAAGGTACAAGTCAGGTGATAAAAGAACTCAAAAAAATAAGCTACATCCCCTCATTATAATGATTCAAAAATAACAAAGATATTCATGATAATGATGATAATAAAAATCTTAACATTCAATAAGCTCTTACTATTTCCCAGGCAACATCAAAGCATTTTACAAATTGTTTAGGTATTATTATTATTAGTTTCATTTTACAGCTAAGGAAACTGAGGTTAATTAACTTATCCAAGGTCACAACATTATTGTCATCAATACTACCACCATCACTACAGCTAACATTTAACAGGAACTATATGACAAGCACTGTTCTATGAGTTTTATACATATGTATTAACTGTCACAACAACCCTACAGATGAGAAAACTGAGGCACAGAAGGTTAGAAACTTGCCTAAAGTTACAAAATTGGCAAGCGGTGGAGTTGTGATTCAATCTACGAAGTCTGTTCCAAAACCTACGCTTTTAAAATTCTAGTTAACATTACCTCTAAATAAAAATAAAAGTTTTTTTTTTAAAGTATCATTCCTCTTAAATTTGTCCAGACAAATCTTACTAATGAAAGAAAAATAAAATCATGCTACAAATACAGAGATGGGAGATTACTTCTAAACTGAAGATATCTTAGAAGATATCTTAACATAGTGAAGTAATTGTTTTACTTTTCCCAAAAGAGAAGTTTATGTACTGAGCCCCTTGACAGCTTCTAATGTGTGTGCATTCTTGCACTCTCATCAAGTTAGTCTTTACTGCATGGCTTCCCATACTGTTTTATAAAACATTAGCTCTATTAAATATTTATTGGTAGGTATTCTACCTCCAAAGGAATACATTCTCTTCATCTATTACCTTTGAGAAATGTTGACTCTTATATTCCCCTATTTAATCCACAAACCTCGCCAACACCAGTTCTGTTTTTCATTCACATATAGCTCATGATGTCTCTGAAAGCTCTATATTAAAGAAGTTTCTTCGATTTTGTTTAACACAGTATGGGAGCCATTTTCACAGTAAATACTTTAAGTTTGTGTAACAACATCTCATTGCAACCCTACTAGAAAGGTGAAATACTAAAATCCAATTTTATAAAATTTTACTCTTGGGTTTTACACATTTATCCTTTAGTGTATTGATAGATATGGTTACCTTGACCTAGAAGTAATGCCACCATTTCTTCATGTCCTTCTCGAGCTGCTTCCATCAATGGTGTATAACCTTCATCATTGACCTCCTCCAGGCTAGCTCCTCTTTCAATAAGTAAAGCCGCAAGTTCCACATGCCCACCACATGCAGCCAAAGTTAATGGTGACTCAAATGAATCGGCAGGCATGTTCACCTGGGCACCACTGTCAAGAAGTAGCCTCGCTACTTCAACATGGCCATCCTAATCATAATACAATCAAAAATATTAAATCAGTACTATTAAAAACATCTTGAAAAATCCAAACACTTCTCAATTACTATACAATGAAGTTTACTGATCTCCACTCAAATAGGAATAATCTACATTTAACAGTTGAGTAAATCAGTATTTATTATGCACTGCCTATATTCTTTTAACATAAGAGAGGGAAATAGAGATTGAAAATATAAAGTAAGTAGAAACATGATACCTTCAATCAAAAAGCTTATTAACCATCAGAAAAAAAAAAAAAGTAAGTATGTGAAACAAGAGACTATTATGAGACCACAGGTAACATCAGCACTGTATGGTACAAACTTAAATGCTAAAAGGATAAAGTTTAGAGAGGGAAAGAAGGATTTTCATAAAAATCTTAAGGGTAAGCAAGTTTTTGTTTAAATATAAAAAAATGCAACAGTTTTTGGAGAAGTAGGGGAAGGATACACACTGTGTTAGAAGAACCCAATGTATACATAGTACTTTCTACATTGTTCATCCAAGTACCAGTGAAATTAAGAAAAGGGCCAAGAGTGGTGGCTCACGCCCATAATCCCAGTTTGAGACCAGCCTGGGCTAAATGGCGAGATTCCATTTCTACAAAAAATACAAATATTAGTCAGGTGTGGTGGTGTGCACATTGTCCCAGCTACTCAGGAGGCTGAGGAGGGAGGATTATTTGAGCTCAGGAAGTTGAGGCTGCAGTGAGCCACGATCATGCCACTACAATTCAGCCTGGGGACAGAGTGAGACCCTGTCTACAAAATAAAAAAAAGAAAAGAAAATTCTACATTCTGTTTCCTTTAGTGGTCACTTTCCCACTGCTTCCCTCTTTTCTCTTCTTTTGGTCCTTCAATAATTTTTTTTCCATCTATATATTATCTCCCAGACATATCATTCTTTCAAACATGCCATGCCCATTTTTGTCACCATGTTTGTCACATTACATAATTTTAATATCTTACTACTTTTTTTCTTTTTCAATTTGTAGAGAACAATCTAATGTCTTAGTAGTTTGATTACTTTGCTATTTCTTCAGTGCTGAATATTCTCCCTTGATAGTCAACTCCTACATTTCCTTTAAATCTAATTTAAAAACTCAGTATTATAGCAGGCTTTCCAAATGTCTGGTTCCTACTAATATCTTTCATTTATAATGTTTACTCCCAGTGCTTGTTAGCCAAATCTACAGATTTTTCCATTTTAATTTCTTTTTTTTTTTTTTTTTTTTGAGACAGAGTTTTGCTCTTGTTGTCCAGGCTGAAGTGCAATGGTGTGATCTGAGCTCACTGCAACCTCCGCCTCCTGGGTTCAAGCGATTCTCCTGCCTCAGCCTCCTGAGTAGCTGCGATTACAGGCATGCGCCACCACACCCAGCTAATTTTGTATTTTTAGTACAGACAGGGTTTCACCATGTTGCCCAGGCTGGTCTTGAACTACTGACCTCAGGTGATCCATCTGCCTCAGATTCCAAAAATGCTGGGATTACAGCCATTTTAATTTCTTAATCTATACACAGGCTGTTTCCCCAGTAGGGGGTGGCAAGGATGATTAAATTTCCTTATCATGGGGAACTTTTAAAACTGTTACTGTTAATACTATTAATGTACTTTACACCCATTATCTCATTTAATCTTCAAAACTCCAGAGACAGATAGTATCCTCATTTTACAGAGGAAGAACTCGAAAGCTTAAACTTTTCTTTGTCAAATAATAATAATAATAATAATTTACTAAAGCAAACACTAAGACGACAATAAGGAAAACAACAGATAACTCAAGTCTTAAGTCTTAAATGGCTACTTAATATTTTTTAAACTAGTAATAAAATTTAACATCAAGAATGTTAAGTTTTTCAAGAATTCTTTCAATAATAACATCCTTATTCTCTGAAGGGAAGGTGAGAAGAAACTTCAGATACTTTTGGGGCCTTTTCTACCATTGGCATGTTTTCCTCATAAATTTTTATGTAACATTCTGACCCACTTCTATGTTACAAATCATAAACCAAGATACAAAGGTTTAAGAGTACTGTTAATAAACCATTCTTGAATACAAACTCTTTAAAACACAGCTCTTCAAAAGAGAATCAAGGGCTCAGAAAAGACTGTGAGAGAGAGGAAATTATGTAACAAATTATGCTCTACTTTTAAATTTTTGTATAGTCAATTTATTGGTTTGAAATGTGTTACATTTATTAACAATGTACATATTCTGAATTATATTTCCCTTTTTTTTAAAATTTTTTTTTTTAATTCAGAGGGGGGTCTTGCTATGTTGGCCAGGCTGGTCTTGAACTGTTGGCCTCCATTTTAATTTCTTAATCCAATACTCCCAGCTTGGTCTCCCAAAGTGCTGAGATACAATAGTAAGCCACCATGCCTGGCCATATTTTCCTTTTCCGTATCCTCAACCAATCTTTAAAAAAGTCACTTTGGTGACAAGTATATAAAACCAGTATAGAATTATGTGAGACTAAGAAAATGATAGCATTGTAAAGCTTCAGAACATAAGTTTAATAGAAGTTGATGTTGTACAACTGACTCAGTAAGGTTCTGACAAACAGAATTGTAGCACCCAAGGAAAAGGCATTCATTGTATACTAGCTCTGTCTCTCCCTAGTTAATATATAAATTTATTTCATGTATTTCACCAATCTTACCATGCAAGCTTCCATTAAAGCAGTGTGCATTTCATCCGTTTTATGCTCTTGATCCGCGCCTGCTTCCAAAAGAAATCGGACCATCTCTAAGTGTCCTAAACCAAAAGTGTATAAGATTACTTGAAAATATTTTATTATTCCAAAATATTTTTTTAAATTACAATATTTTGAAAAGTTATATTTAACTTACAGCATTAAATTTATAAGCATATTGAAGTCAACTAGAAGCCACCCTCAACTGTAAAACACACATTATACAAGTGATCTTGCTGTTTAACCCCTTACCCTATTGCCCTAGAAACTGCTGCTACTAGAATCCCTGCTAGAGGTGAACAAAGATGCCATTAAAATCCAACACCCAAAATGTTCCCTCTACAACCTTTTAAGAGCCCAGGCATGCTATAGTTATTTTATTTATGCTATGGAATAAATCAGCTTTCATGAACTAGTAGCCTGAGATAATAATGATCGGTCAAGTTATTTCTGTGAGAAAATGTATTGAAAGTTCGAATACCTAACTCAAAAACATTTTAGGAAAAACCTACCTATAAACTGGAAACTGTATGTATAAAAACATTCTTCAAACCATACCATTTAATTTATATTTTTATTTTTAATTATAATATACACATGTTACACATTTATGCAGTTCCAAATAAACTATATGCTTAAGTTCAGATACAGATACCATAATAAGTGGTTAAAAAGAAGACACATTATAATTTAAAAAGAACTTCAGATTCTATGCAAAAAACAATTAAAAAATTACTTATTTTTCTTCCCAGCTTTATCTGGAATGAGCAACAATCAATTCTTACTCAACTGGGATGTAAGAGAAGGACAGATAATGAAGTCACAGGTAAACAGTTAAAACAAAACTTACTTCGGTGCATAGTGTAGTATCTGCCACATCTTGTATTTGCCAACTACCTACCCTCCCTTTTCCTCTCTGTCATTCTCCCCTCCCCAAAATCCACATTAATGCTCAGTCTCAACCTGCCTTCTATCTCTTCCGCAACTCCTCATTGTCAACCTACATCCAAGGAAAGTTCACCAGAAAGAGAGGAAGGGAAGGGGGTCCATGGATACCTGGAAGTAGTAGAAATGTTCTCCACCAGCTCAGTTCTCTATCCAGCTTCTAACTAAAGCCTGTAAGCCCCAACCTCAGATGCCCCTTTTGGATAGCAGGGTGGGGCTACAAGCAAAGGGGAGAGGGGAGAGTAGTTACATGCAGCCCCATCTCAAAGCTCTCTGGCCAGCTGGGACTCAGTAGTGAAATGCAGCCAGTTCTGGGTTCAAAAGCATTGTGAGAAGGGGAGAGAGCCACCCAATCAGCCCACCCCAAGGCTTAATTCCTCTCCTCCCAATGAAGATCAGCCTCTGCCTAATTATAAACAGGGCTGAGGAAGGGAAGTAAGGGACGGCAGCTGTGTTCCCTACCCGAAAATCTATTAACATCAGATAATCAAAAGCACTTTATAAATAAAGCATATTTCTCAAATTTAACTTAAATTTTAGTCAATCCCAATATCTAAGGATTCATGTTTATAAATGAAATTATTCCAAAGGGCATCACACAATCTTGCCTACTCATATAGAACAAAACAACACCAGGGCCAGAACTAGGGTAAGGAAATCAAAGCCCAGGGTGCAAAATTTAAGGAGGCATTCACATGTAAGCGCATGTGAAAGGTTAGTCACTGAGAATGAGTGCCTCCTTAAATGTTTTACTAGGTTTTGCAAAAGCTTTTTCTTGATGCTTAGGGGTCAAGAATTTACAATGTAAATAATATCAGACAGCTATATAGATAGATGGCATAAAACATAAAATCAAATGGCTAAACAAACACAAAATTGCATGACTTTTTTTAATAAAAAATTTTCTTAATAAAAAGTCTTCTTAATCTACTTTTGTAAAAAGTAAAACACCTTAATTTATAGCCATTTATCTGTCATACATGTGGAGTCAAAATGTTCCACCTTGTGGCTGTGTTTTAACAATCTAGAACATAGAACACTAATTTTCTGCAGACCAAACATCTTTCCAGGCAATTGTTCGGCCTGTCTCACATATGCCAAAGGCTGGACAATTGCCTGGAAAGATGTTTGTTCTGCAGATAATTAATGTTCCATGTTCTAGATTGTTAAATTTTCTGTACTATCAATATTTTCAGGTTCAGTGACATCATTTAAAATACCATGTACCCCTTCATACCAAGCAAAATCTTACCAACATGCAAAGCTATTATACAGTTCATATTAAAATAACTTTTCTGATAAAACAATTAGATCAATATTCATTTTTCAGTGACAATATTTATGTTAAATCCATACTTTAAAAATTTACATATTAAACTGAAACACTGTAAACACTTTAATTTATACTATATACTATTATGTTTTACTTCTGAATTTAAAAACGAGATTACATAAAATAATTATAATTTCACATGTTTAAAAACTTTGTTTCAAGAAAGGTTTATACTGTACCTTTGTAACAAGCTAAGGTAAGGGCACTCTCTTTAAATTCATTGGAATGCGTATTAATGCCAGCCCCATTTTCTAGCAGCAATCTGGCTACTTCCACATGTCCAGCACTTCCAGCTTCCATAAGAGGAGTATGACCATTTTCATTATGGTCCTCAATACTAGCACCGGATTCCAAGAGCACCTTTACAACATCTACGTAGCCTCCAGCACAAGCATATGTAAGTGCTGTATTGCCTATTTTAATTAGAAAAAATAAAAAGACATTCACATAAAATACCAAAATAAAGTGCTAATTTACATTAAGAAAATGGAAACTGAAGACTATAACCATATTAAATTATATACATACATATATGTAAATATATATCTATATATCAAATTCCTTTCCTACTGCATTTTATCTTTCTGAAATCAACTCCCTATTCTCCTTTTCCATGTAAAACCAAAGTCAAATACATGTGGAATATGATATACAGTTAATCCAGTTTGGAGAGTTGTAAAAGAACTGGGCAAGTCTGCCCTGGAACTAAGTTTTACCTTAAGACGAGAAAAAGTTTGTTTTAAGGTTTATGAGAGAAATGTTTCACAAGCTTTTATTTTCATATATATTTTTAAGCTAAAATTATTCATCATATACATATCTTATACTATACCTTTTAATTGTACATATGTGTTTTCATTACAACTTCAAATACCAGTTAACTGATCAAATTCAAATTTCTAAATTTGAAGTCAATAATTTCTAAAACATTCTTTTCTGATGATAAAAATTTCCCATGTTACAGGAAAAATCAACCTTCTGGGTAAAATAAAAATTTCTAAGCTGGGCGTGGGGGCTCACGCCTGTAATCCCAGCACTTTGGAAGGCCGAGGTGGGTGGATTACCTGAGGTCAGAAGTTCAAGATCAGCCTGGCCAACATGGTGAAACCCTGTGTCTACTAAAAAATACAAAAAAAAAAAAAATTCGCTAGGCGTGGAGATGGGCACCTATAGCCCCAGCTACTCGGGAAGCTGAGATAAGAGAATTGCTTGAACCCAGGAGGCAGAGGTTGCAGTTAGCCGAGATCATGCCATTGCACTCCAGCCTGGCTGACAAAAGCAAAACTTCATCTCAAAAAAAAAAAAAAAAAAATCTAGGCCCAAATTTGAAAAGAAAAAAAAAAAAAGAATAAGGAAGTTTAGACTAAAGTTATGCTCTTCTTCAGGACACAATGTTTTCACAATACTTTTTCTGTGGGCCACAATTTAGTAACAGTAGGAAACGATGAACTGTCCTTTTGTTCCACAATCTTTTGTTCTCCCTATCTTCCCACTCCTCTCCTAAAACCTAGAAACATGAGTTTCAGCACTACAACCTACACCTCTCAATTTCCAAGAGGGTGGTCCTTCTAACTGGGTCAGTGTTTTAACTTTATCTAAAGAACCTTAAAGGGCCAATTGCCCTCATAAACAAAACAGGAGAAATATCATTCAAAGTATATTCTATATAATTCAAAACATTATACACAGATGTATGCAAATATGTAGCACTTCTAAGAAATAAGAGAACTGAAAAATTAGCACTAAACATCACTTTCATGTGAAACCATTACCAAATGAGGTTACTATTTAGCAAAACTGAAAAAGAAATATGCATGACCTGTTGAAGACTGTGCATTGACATCTGCTTTATGAGCTAGCAGCAACTTCACAATTTTGACATGTCCTCCATTAGCAGCAGCCATTAAAGGTGTAATGTCACCTTTGATTCCCCTATCTTCCACATTTGCATGCATTGCCAACAAAACCTTATGAGAGAAAAACAGTTTACAAGATATTAGAAGATGATAATCACAAAAAATTTTGAACATAAGTATTTATATAACATCTACCTAACAAAACTATTTGTTGAAATAATCCTAATGGTTGGAAGGATTTATTTCATTATTTCCTTAGTAAGCAAGTCAGATTTTAAAAAAACAACAACAAATAAGCTTTATTTTGATAATACAAACCTGTGCAAGCTCATAGTATCCAGCAGAACAGGCTAAACAAAGAAGGCTCTCCCCTTCCTCTGTGTGTTCATTTACACTTCGCCCTTCAATAAGTAACTTTCGCACAGCATTTACATCTCCTTCTGAACAGGCTTCTGCCAAACTGCGGCTATTAGGGAAAGAATATCACCATACCAGAACATAAGAATATTAAAAAATTGCACAGCATAAGTATTGTTTTTTGTTGTTTTGTTTTCTGTTGTTTAGAAACAGAGTCTTGCTCTGTTACCCAGGAGGGGGTACAGTGATGCAATCAGCTTACTGCAGCCTTAAACTCCTGTCCTCAAGCAATCCTCCTGCTTCAGACTCTCAAGCACTAGGATTACAGATGTGAACAACCACACTCAATCAGAGTATTGGTTTTTCATGTCAAATCTTGACAGTAGATATGGTTTGGCTCTGTGTCCCCACCCAAATCTCATGTTGAATTATAATTACCAGTGTTGGGGGAGAGACCTGGTGGGAGGTAATTAGATCATAGGGGTGGATTTCTCCCTGCTGTTCTAATGATAATGAGTGAGTTCTCATTAGATCTGGTTGTTTAAAAGTGTGTAGTGGCCGGGCACGGTGGCTCAAGCCTGTAATCCCAGCACTTTGGGAGGCCGAGGCGGGTGGATCACGAGGTCAAGAGATCGAGACCATCCTGGTCAACATGGTGAAACCCCGTCTCTACTAAAAATACAAAAATTAGCTGGGCATGGTGGCGCCTGCCTGTAATCCCAACTACTCAGGAGGCTGAGGCAGGAGAATTGCCTGAACCCAGGAGGCGGAGGTTGCGATGAGCCGAGATCGCGCCATTGCACTCCAGCCTGGGTAACAAGAGCGAAACTCCGTCTCAAAAAAAAAAAAAAAAAAAAAAAAAAAAAGTGTGTAGTACAAATTCAAACTTGGCAATAAAAGAGAAAGTTAAAAAAATATATATTTGTGTAGCACTACCCACTTCACTCGCTCTCTCCTGCTGAGCCATGGTAAGACATGCTTGCTGCCCCTTTGCCTTCCACCATGACTGTAAGTTTTCCTGAGACCTCCCAGCTATGCTTCCTGTAAAGCCTGTGGAACTGTGAGTCAATCAAACCTCTTTACTTTATAAATTATCTAGTTTCCAGTAGTTCTTTACAGCAGAGTGAGAATGGACTAATACTAACATTAGTGCTCTACAAGAATGATTATTTCAATATGATTCATAACAAAAAGCTAAATAATTGAATTCATTGAGTTTTTTAGAATCTACATATTAATGGCACTGAATTAAAATTATTAACATTCCAAAATGTTTTCAGTTATGCAACTGAAAGATAAAGTCTAATTTACTGTTAAGTGGAGAAAGAACATAAAATTTTAAAACACAGAAGTTTATAGAAATCAAACACAAATAACAGGTCATAATTATACTTTTTGTTTGGTCAGTAGAAAATTTTTTATAAAATTTAATTAAAAAGTATAAAATGGGCAAAACTTCTACTAATTATAAAGATCTATGTGAGTCCTTCCATCAAGTAAAGGGAAATCAGAAAGAAAAGATGGGAGAATGTAATATTAGTAAATGAATAATTGATCAGCCTTCTTTTTGTTTTTGTTTTGGACGTATTTACTTATACAATCATATTTTGGAAGAAGTTTCAAATTCAGGCAAAGAAAAAGATAAATTCAAGCAAAATGAGGGTGGAAAAAGTGGAGTAACAAAAAATTAAACAGAGAGAAAAGTGTTTGCACCATAAACTTCCCAAAACAATCCCGATTGTAGACATTTCTAAAGATTCTCACTTTTGTATAAAATAATCCTAAAACTAAATCCAGGGATATTAATATTCTTTTTATTTCAAATATAACTCAATTCTTTTATTATCTTCTTAAAATATAGCCCTTTCTCTCACTTCAGTTACTAAAGGTACCTACAGATAATCACTTTTCTATACCTCTGTTACTACCATTACCCAGATTTAAGACCAACATCTTTGTCTCAGATATGGCAAAGCCTCATAACCAGTCTCCTTGCCTTCATACTTGCTCTCCTCCTTCAGGCTCTTTTCAACAAGACAACCAGAGAGATCTGATTTAAAGGAAAGTAGAACATGTCATTTCTCTACTGAGAACCCTCCAATGGCCTGTAATCACACTCACAGTAAAAGCCAAAATCCTTACAAGATCTGCCCAGTGGCAGGATACCATATTTCTCTTCCCTTTTACTTCTCTGGCTTTATCTGCTACTCTCTCACCCTTATTACTTCCACTTCGGCCACATTGGTCTTGCTGCTATTCATCAAATATGCTAAATAACCTCCAACCTCCTAATATTTGCATTTGCTTCTCCTGTGCCAGGACAGCTCCTCTCTTAGACATGGCTCACTCCCTTACCTATTTCAGGTCTTTCCTAAAAAGCCATCATTTTAAGTGAGGACTTCCCTGACCACGCTATTAAAAAATGTAACATGACCTCTGCTATGGTTTGCATATTTGACTTCTCCAAAACTCATGTAAAATTTAACCCCAAATGTGGCCATACTGAGAGGTGGGGCCTTTAAAAGGTGACTGAGTCATGGAGGCTTTGTCTTCATGAATGAGTTAATCCATTCATGAATTAATAAATTAATGGGTAAATAAATTAATTAGTTATCATGGAGTGAGACTGGGTAGCTTTATAAAAGGAAGAGAAACCTGAGCTAGCACACTTAGCCTACTTTGCCATGTGATGGCCTGTGCTGCCTCAGAACTCCACAGAGTCCCTGCCAGCAAGAAGGCTCTTACCCCCTTGACCATGGACTTCTCAGCCTCCATAATTATAAGAAATAAATTCCTTTTCTTGCCCAGTTTCAGGAATCCTGTGATAAGCAACAGAAAATGAACTAAGATAACCTCCAACCCAAACACTGCCTTAGCATTTCCCTTTCAATTTTTTTCCCACAGTTATTATATTATTATGTGTCATATTATATATTTTATTTGCATGTTAATTGTACTATCCCCTTACCAAAAGTGAAGGTCTCGACCAGCACTAAATAAATTTGTCTTTTAAACATCGTTTAACTTCTCATTTCACAGGACACTGACAGTCCTTAGACTCAATGCTCTCATTTTTAAGCACATTTAGGACAAATCCTTCCCATAAGACATTTCCTGTGTGAGCATACCTTTTCTCTTTTTCAAAGTAGCCTCTCTCTTTCACTTCCTTATGCATATACCCTAATCTACATTATCATTTGAATTTTTCATTTGCTGTCTATGTGTGTATTCCAGCTTTAAAAACTTACAGGATCTACTCTAGTAACAGCTGAACTTAAGAACTTGTGGGCAAAGGGCATATTAAGTCTGGCACATGGCACTATCCTAACCAACATAAAAATGTGGCACATAGTATTCACTGCCCTTAAGTCTACCATATTTCTCAAACTTTGTTGAATAAATAGAATTGTCACAAATATATTCTATATTTTTGCTGTTAAATTCCAGTATTTTCAATGCAAAATAATCTGTGACTTTTTATTTTTGTGTGCTATTTCCTGATTGAACTGGTTTTAATATATCTTTCAAGGGTTTTGAATTTTCTCTCTTGCCAACCGTAGCAGGTACCACATTAAAAAAATATTTGGAGATTACTGATAATATTTTAGGCTAGTAAAACTCAACATTTACCATGGAATAGAAACCGAGGTTAACTAAAGAAGAGAGTCAGCTTACAAGAAGAATCATAAAGCAAATTAATAGAAACACAAAAGTCTACATGAATGAACACTAATAAAGAGCCAAGAGAAACAGCAAATTCATGACCTTGTTAATACTATATAACCCCTCTTTTATGCTCTTATGAATGTTGTATAAAAACACCATTAAACAAAAGACAATTCTTAAATGCTATGATTTACTCTCTAAACCCAAATATAACAGAATATTCAGATGTTCTCAATCATTTTAAGGCAATTGCTAGAATAAATAAAATGGCTTCGTTTTATTACAGGAGAAAAAAATTAGCCACCGAGGGTTGAAAAAGGTAACATTTATTAATAATTCTTTTCTAGTTGCTTCCTTGAAGTATCTATCCATTTTTCAATATACATCCATAATTGTGTTTATATATGAGATGGTGTGATTTTTATTGGATAACATCATCATATCAGCTTAAAATGCCACGTCACAAAATATTTACTGAGCCCTTACTAATTGTAAAGTACTATCTATCTATATACAAGGAATTATAGGAGATAAAATATAAATAAAGCACCTAGATTCACATTCAAGTTATAGGAACTAGATCTATGACTTCTTTTACAACTTCAAAAAGCAAATAAACAAAAGCCCTACCCTTTAAAATGGTCAGAACAATGCACATGAACTGGAAAATGGCCTAACTATTAAAACGTTTACTTGTCACCAATACATTTAAAAAAATCTAAATAAGCAAAAGGTCTTTTATAACATATAGACTAGGCCATCAGCTAGACACTGGTGCTCTGCCACTTATTACCTATTTGACCTTGATTAAGTTACTCACCTCTCACTTTTCATCTGAAAAATGGAAGTAAAAACAAAATCTATACCTTATAAAGTTTTTGTGAATATAAATAAGACATCGCATGTTAAGTGGTTAATACAGTGCTAGCTACCCATAAAATAAATGCTCAGTAAATGTTAGCTATTTTTATTATTTTTAAGAAAATGATTTCATACTAACTGCAGCAAAATATACTTACTTGTCCGACTGCCCTGCATTTGCTGTGCTTTCAGCTCTCATACGGGTAAGTGCAGCAGCAGCTTCATCCAACGCACAACTAACAGACGATGTCAGCCTCCGGAGTACTTCAGGATCTGCAAAGGCTTTACCATCAGCCGTGGACAATTTGCCTATTCCTATTATGTTATTTTTGCACCAATATAGACACACCCAAAAGGAGAAACAAAGCAAAATTTGAGTTACTTAAAGCTATACTATGTATGTTAACAAATAACCTCCAAATGGTGGAGTCGACATATATATCGGCTGCTCAGCATCTTTTGAGAAATCACTCTTCTCCAGTTTTCTAATAAACTTATTCATTCCATGTGGTTCATAGGTACTTGATTCTGTGACCCTCTGGTGCCAGAAATGGGTCTTTGGCCTACGATGGGACAATTAGACTCTGTCATATCTTTGAAAGAACCTAAATTCAAAGGTTGCTAAATTGGTAAGATGTGAGTCATAAGCTATTTAGCCACTTTTGTCACCACATACAGAAAAAGACTACCCAAAATAAAGTCAACATAGAGGAGAAAAGAGACATAGAAAAAGAAGGGGACAGAGTCCTGATTAAATTATTTTTGACTCATTGACGCCAGTAGTGCCAGAAGCCAGCACCATCTCTGATTTAGCAAATGTCTACATTTTTAAAAAATTTATATTATTATTATTATTTTTGTTTTGAGACAGGGTATTATTCTGCCACCCAAGTTGGAGTAAAATGGCATGATCATAGCTCACCAAAGTCTTGAACTCTTGGGCTCAAGTGATCCTCCCAACTCAGCCTCCCAGTAGCTGGGACCACAGGCTCACACCACTGCACTAGGCTAATTTTTCTTTCTTTCTTTTTTTTTTTTTTTTAATTTAGACGGGGTCTTGCTCTGTCACCCAGGATGGGTGCATAGCACAATTACAGTTCACTACAGCCTCACTGTCTTGAGTTCAAAATCTTCCTGCCTCAGCCTACCAAGTAGCTGGGACTACAGGTGCACACTACCATGTCTGACTAATTATTTTACTTTTTGGAGGAAAGGGGGTCCCACTGTGTTGCCCAGGCTGGTCTCAAACTCCTGGGCACAAGGAATCCTCCTGCCTCAGTTTCCCAAAGTACTGGGATTACAGGTGTGTGTCACTGTAGCAGGACACCCAGCTAATTTTTAAATTTTCTTATAGAGGTAGGGTCTTGTTATGTTGCATAGGGTAATTTAGATCTCCTAGGTTTAAGTGATCCTCCCACCTCAGCCTCCCAAAGTGTTCACAATTACAGGTGTAAACCACTGCATCAGGCCAATATTCATTTTTGCTTAAGAATGTTTACTGGGCTATCACTTGTGAACAAAATGTGGCCTAAAAAGGCATTCTAGACTATATATAAAAGATAAGCCATAAATGATTATGCCTACTACTTACTACATATACTTAAATTCATCTGAAAGTACTAATCTAAAAACCATTCAGAACAGCAAAATTTAAAAAAAATTTCAAAAGCAGAGATGGTTAGTAACCATCTACTTGAAACCTAACTGTTGCTATTTCAGATATCCCTGCAAAGCATGCAGCATTCTTACCCCTAACCTTTATTATTTTAATTCTGTGGTGCTTAATCCAAGCTGCCCATCAGTATCACTTGTGGTGCTTTTTTTTTTTTTTTTGAGATAGGGTCTCACTCTGTTGCCCAAGCCAAAGTACAGTGGCACGATCATGGTTCACTGCAGCCTCAACCTCCCAGGTTCAAGGGATTCCCCCACTTCAGCCTCTCAAGCACCTGGGACCACAGGCGCAGGTCACTATGCCTAATTTTTTTTTTGTTTTGGTAGAGACAGGGTTTCACTATGTTGCCCACACTGGTCTTGAACTCCTGGCTTAAGTGATCCACATGCCTCAGTCTTCCAAAGGGCTGGGTTTACAGGTGTTCTCCAGCCACCTGGAATGCTTTTCAAATATATAGATGCTGAGCTTTTCTACGTCTGGGGATCCAATTCAGTAAGTAGAAAGCAGGGCCTGGCATCTACATATTTTAAGGCTCGAAGGCAATTCTGATAAACAGCTAGGATTAAAAACCTTTACCTCTAATGTTATGATGGATATTACAGAACCCTGCTATCCAACATGTGGTCCACTGAATAGAAGCACTGCTATCTCTTGGGAGCTTGTCAGAAATGCAGAATCTCAGGCCCTACGATGTACTGATCCAAAACCTGCATTTTAAAAAAGATCCCCATATGATTCCGATGCACATTAAAGAAAGGCTATTATAGGTTTTACAACAAACTAGTGAACTAAGAAACAAAAAGGATCACTCACTTGGTAATAAACATATCTGCACAGGTAAGTATATCTTATAACAGTAAAAGGTGTTCAGTAATATCACATAAGTTTCATGTTTAAAGTTCTGAAAGTGTATACTTTTATTGTGTACTTTACAGTAACATAGGCAGCCTAGATTAAGCACCGAGTTAGAATAATAAGGTTAGGGGTAAGCATGCTTTATAGAGGTATCTGCAAAAGCAACAAATAGGCTTCACACAGGTGGTTATTAACCATCTCTGCCTTTAAAATATTTTTTTCAGGCCGGGCGAGGTGGCTCACGCCTATAATCCCAGCACTTTGGGAGGCCGAGACGGGTGGATCACGAGGTCAAGAGATCGAGACGATGCTGGTCAACATGGGGAAACCCCATCTCTACTAAAAATACAAAAATTAGCTGGGCATGGTGGCGCACGCCTGGAGTCCCAGCTACTCGGGAGGCTGAGGCAGGAGAATTGCTTGAATCCAGGAGACGGAGGTTGCGGGGAGCCGAGATCGCGCCATTGCACTCCAGCCTGGGTAAAAAGAGCAAACTCCGTCTCAAAAACAAAAAAAAAAAACATTTTTTTCTTCTGTCGTCCTGAATGATTTTTAGATTAGTATTTTTAGATATATTTCTATGCTTTTCTTTAATAAAAAAAAAACTAAGATATCAAATGTTATATGTCACAAAACCAAAATTAAATCTCCCAATAAGGCTTTATGATTATAGCTGTAACAAAATGTTCATAGTAGTCAAATTTCAAATCTGCTACAATTAATATGTAAAAATAATAAAATCTGTCTTGGTCTGATAAGACTGACACCTACTGTATAATTTATGTCACTAATATTAAAAGTCCTACTATATTCTGAATCTACTACAGTATTTATTCAACAGATAATCTTTTGGTTAAATATATGAAGGCACTATTGAGATCAAGATCACAGACGAATTTCCACATTAAAAAAAATAGCTCTAATTTTTCAACCAGCCCAGATCACTATGTAACAAACATTTGTCAGTTAACAGCCACAGGAACTAGGTAATAAGACAGATCTGGCTCAGTAAGAAATAACCACTGTCTTAAAAAGAAAAAAAACAAAACAAGAAAATCTCACTTTAAACCTTTATGAACCTCTTGTATCTTCATAAATAAAGATTAACTATTTTAATAAAGAAAACTAGGAAAAAAACAAAGACATGATGGTAACCTTTCAAATTAATTAACAGTAATCAGAAATTAATTTATTCTAGCTACCGTGAATTATGGTGATTCTTTTTTTTTCTGGTCTTATCCAGCTATTGGATATTAAAGTGAAGATCAAAAAACAGAAAAGGGCTAGGTGCAGTGGCTCACGCCTGTAATTCTAGCACTTTGGGAGGCTGAGGCAGGTGGATTTCCTGAGCTCAGGAGTTCGAGACCAGCCTGGGCAACATGGTAAAACCCCCCGTCTCTACTAAAAATACAAAAAATTAGCTGGACGTGGTGGCATGTGCCTATAGGCCCAGCTACTTGGGAGGCTGAGGCAGAAGAACCGCTTGAACCCGAGAGGTGGAGGTTGCAGTGAGCCGAGTGCACTCCAGCCTGGGTGACAGAATGAGAACAAGAGGTCTCCAAAAATAAAACCAAACAAACAAACAAACAAAAAAACACAATGACCAGATTATTATTTCCAAATTCTCTAATCAATTGAACAGAACCATAGAAATCAGATGGAGGGCACATTAAAATATGATTTATATTATTATTTTATAATAAAATTAATATTAACACTATTTATTAAACTTATTAAATATCTGATTTTAAGATAATTGAATGCATAATGATTTCCCCCATTTTCCTCTCAGAACTTATTCAGAAGACTACAATGTAAGAGAAACTCCATCTATGATAAAACTAGGAAAAATTTGTAAATCTAAGCCAAAATGTATAAAGACAAAGTAAATCAGAGATGTAACTAACTTATAGAACAGAATAAACTGAAACACCACTATCAAAAGAGAAATGGATCATTAGCTCAACAGGAGTCAGGAATTAGGTATACCAGATACAGGGGTGAGGCTTTGGTTGAAAAAAAGGGAGATCAGCTGAACACCTGCAAGGAGTAATGAGACACAAGTTTCCATTGTCAAACTGAACAGCCAGGTGATTTATTCTCCAAAGAAAGCAAACTAGAAAGGCCCTGGACTAAGAGACACCAGGTATACAGGAGGATCAGATGAAGTACTACATAAAAGCATTAAGTGAAGCATTAAGTTAACATGGTAAGTAGCGAGATCCTATTGCCACTCTCAGCTCCCAGAATTAAGGTAGGTGGGTTATAAAAACCAGAAAAAAGACCTAAAGTATTGAAATTTTAGGGATTCCCAAAGAAATGAAAGGATCTCTGTCTAATCACTGTCTGCTAGGAATGCTAAAGTGATCCCAAGATTACCCATCCCTGATGTACACATCCTACACCTTGAGACTGTGAATTTGACAGATTTTACTTGCATAATTAAATTATGTTATATCACATTGCTGACCTAAAGACAGGGAGGCTATCCTGGAGGGCCTGACCCAATCAAATCACCTTGTGAAAGGCAGCGATGTCTTTGGCTGATTGGAGATAAGGAAGATTAAAGCAATTTCCACTGCTGACTTAAAGATGGAGGGTGCCACATGTCAAAGAATATGGACAACCTTAGGGAGATGAGAGGAGCCCCAGCTGATAGCCCGTAAGGAAATCAGGATCTTGGTCCTACAATTGCAAGGAACTAAATTCTGCTACCAATAACAATAAATTTGGAAGTAAATGTTCACCCACAGCCTACAGATAAGGAACACAGGATAGCTGATTTCAGCCTTGAGACCATAAGCAAGAGAATCCAGCCACACTGTTCCTAGATATCTAACTCACAGAAATTAAGAGATAATAAATGGGTGTTGTTTCATACCACTATATTTATAGTAAATTGTTATAATGCAAGAGGAAACTAATCCATGCTGTACAGTGAAATGCACCAACAAAACATGCATGTAGACTTTCCAATTTGGCTTTTTATGGCATTGCTATAGACTAAAAACAGAACCCAAGGATCACCAGACATTTGAAGAAAATCTTAAATATGAAAAGCCAACCAAAGTATTGAAAATAAGACTGAAATTTTAGGCCAAAATTATAAAGCTTTGGGGAAAGAGAACAGGGATAAGTGGTACAGGGGTAAGTCATAACTAAGTGTGGCATCTAATTTCTCAGTTGCAACATCAGAAATTTAGTAACTTTAAAAATATGAGAGTGATTTTTAAACTAGAACTCTACACCTAGCCAAACTATCAAGTAAGAGGATAGTAAGAAAGCCATTTTAGACAGTCTCAAAAAATTTTATCTCTCAAGTGTCCTTTTTAAAGAAAGATATTGGATACTTAAACCTTGTTCAATCTCAACATCACAAAAAAAAAGCAACCAGAAAGTACCTATGTGATACATAAGGAAATACACGCCATCATGAATGACTATTCTTGCCAAAATCAGAATAAATCTGAATCTGATCAAGTATCTGGATCTAAAATAGGAAATACAACACACAGAAGCACAACTAGCAAAATCCACAAAGTGAGAGAAATTACTATTTCTTCAATAAATATATAGGAAAAAAGGAGGAATTGTTATAATTAAACTTAAAAAATTTTAATTTTTAATGTTATGGGTACATAGTATGTGTATATATTTAAGAAAAATAATTAACATTAAAACTATGTAAACCTTGTTTGGATCCCGATTTAAACAAACCAATTGTAAAAAGACAGAAAACAACTGAAGAAATCTCAACACTGACAGGATACTGGCAATATTAAGAAATTACTTTTTCTTCTTTAAGTCCACAATAGTATTATGGCTATATTTCTTTTTAAACACTCTTAATTTACAGATACATACTGAAATATTTATATATGAAATGGTATGGTGCTTAGATATGCCTTAAATTTAGGTAGGTGGGGATGTCAGCAAGATGGTAATAGGGAGATATGAAAAAGGACTGCCTGTACACTGAAGACTGCTGAAGCTGGATGATGAATAAACATACAGGTTTCATTATGCTATTCCCTTCGATTTGCGTGTGAAATTTAAAAAGGAAGGAAATAAAGGAATGAGGGAGAGGAAAAATGAAAGAGAGGTGGAGAAAAAGAAAGGGAAGTAGGGGGAAGGCTAGATTGTCAGCTACCATAAAGAAAATAGAAAAAACAGAAATAATTATACAACTTAGAAAAATGAAGCAACTATTTACATCATATGAAAAGGTACTTTATCTTCAAAAATTAGCTTTCAGGTAAAATCCACTTCCATGTAACATCTTGAAATCCTGCTATGCCTCTTGGGGCCACAGAAAACAAATCTATATGACAGTCTTTTAAGCATCTGAAGAACACTATATTCAACCTGAATTTTCTTTTTTTCAGGAGAAACATTCTCTGCTCCTCAGAGATATGTTTTTAAATAATTTCATAATCTTCATTTCTCTCTCATAAACTTCTAGAGCAACATCAAATTACTGGAAAATACTAAATTAGGTCTCTACTCTTCTGTACAAATAGTTTTCTATACTCCAATACAGGATTATACACATGCCCTTACTATGTTTTCAAGTCTATTTGGTTAAGATCCTTTTAATAATCCATTCTAGAATTTTACCTTGGATGGAAATCAAGTTTAACCATAAGTTCTTCAAATATTTAAATACTGTGTTACAAGATGTTTACTGAAAGGATTATTGAAAAGTATTAGGTCAGTTTTATGCTATAATAGCAGCAGTTTACATGCATTGCATGTAGAATAGGTAGTAAACTGGGGTTCTTAAACCATGAACAATTAGTGTTCATAGTATATTTATGTCTACTTTAGAAAATCTAAGAAATTTTATGTCTTCAAAATGATTATAGAGATTTCAACCCATAGTTTAAAACAAGTGTGGGAAATTATATATCATCAATTCTCTTATTCATAGTAGTTATGTTTTATTAAGTTGCTAGAAACACTGAATTAGCAAATACTATACTCAACCACTGCTCCTGAGAGAAATACAGTGTTAGGTTACTGCCAACCCCTGGCCACAGCATTGTCATTAATACACATGACCTTGTTTTATGTGTATTTCTGTTTAAATATCTTTTGTGTGTGTGTCCTTCCAAATTTTATTTTAGGTATAGCGGGTATACATGCAAGTTGGTTACGTGGGTAAATTGAATGTTGTAGGGGTTCAGGCTACAGATTATTTCATCGCCGAGGTAATGAAAATAGTATCTGATAAGGAACTTTTCAATCTTCACCTTCCTCTCACTCTCAAGCAGGCCCTGGTGTCTGCTGTTCCCTTCTTAGTGTCCATATATACTCACTGTTCAGCTCCCACTTAAAAATAATAACATGGCATTTGTTTTTTTTATTCCTGCATTAATTCACATAGGATAATGGGCTCCAGCTCTAACCATGTTACTGCAAAGGACATGATTTTATTCTTTTTTTATGGCTGCATGGTATTCCATGATGTAAACTATAACTTATTTAATATATGTTGTTGATTCACTAACATTGAACTCACAGCCAACAGCAGTAAAACTCATGCCTGAACCTAAAACATGTTTTTTCCATAAGGCACATCACAGCATTCTCACACTTAGGAACACTAGACAGCACTATGCTTGGACACTGTTTTAACCAGTGAAATCACTAAGATAGATGGAGCAAGACAGCTGAATAGAGGGCTCCAGTGATCTCCCTACCCCTCCCCAAGTTTGGAAACTATCTACACAAAGTGGGCATCTTCATACAAACCCCATCAGGTGAGCACACAGAGTGCCTGGTTTTGACTTCATATTGCTGAAATAGGCATTAAAGAGGGTAGAAAAGACAGTTGTGAATCGCCAATGCCCCCCAGCCCCCATCCCCTAGCAGCGCTCCACACTGTGGCCTTAAGTGAAGTTGAAGGGCAGTCTAAGCCACAGGACTGAAATTCCTAGGCAACTCCTAGTGCCAAGATGGGCTTGGAGTCTCTGGATGGGGGACAGGGAGTAGGCAACTTTCTGAGCCACCACTTGGGCGGCTAATGGAGTGCTCGAGTCACCCCTTTCCCAACCTCATGTAGCACATCTTAAGGCTCCAAAGGAGACACCTTCCCTCTGCTTGAGGAGAGAAAAGTGCAGAGACAACTTGGTCTCGCATCTTGGATACAAGCTTAGTCACAGGGGGATAGGGCACCAGTCAGATTCGTGAGGCCCCCATTCCAGACCCTAGCTCCTGGACAACCTTTCTACACACATCCTGTGCCAGAAGGGAACCTGCTCCCTTAAAGAAAGAAACGCACCCCTGGAAGGATCCATCACCTACTGACTAAAGAGCCTTTGGGCCCTGAAGAACCAGCAGTGACACCCAAGTCGTATGCCACATGCCTCGGTTGAGACTCTGCGATGTGCGGGCTTCAGGTGAGAACCAGCACATCCGCAGCTATGGCTACAGTGAGAGACTCCTGCTTGAGAAAAGCAGAGGAGAAGGGGACTTTGTCTTGCTTATTAGGTACCAGCTTGGCCACAACTGGGCGGGGCTGGGGGTGCTGAGTAGAAAGCGGACTCTCAGGGTCCCCTATTCCAAGGCTTGGCACTTAGATGACATTTCTGAAGCTGTTCTGGGAGAGAGGGGGCCCACTGTTCTGAAGGGTGAATCTCAGGCCTGGCAGCTTTCTCTACAAGCTGACCGAAGAGTCCTTGGGCCTTAACTACATATTGGCAGTAGCCTGCCAGTACTCCCTGTGGCCTCTGGTGGTGGTGGACATGGGCTGAGACTCCTCTGCTTGTGGGAAGGGGAAGAGTGGGAAGGACTGTATATCGTGGCTTGAGTGCCAGCTAACACACAGTACAATAGAATATCAGGTAGATTTCTAAAGTTTTTGATCTTATCCCTGGCTCCCAGATGACAATTCTGGACAAGCTCAGGGCCTAGGGGAACTTGCTACCCTGAAGGGAAAAAACAAGTCTGGCTTTGCTACCTGCTGACTGTAAAGCCCTAGGGCCTTAGGCAAACATAGGTGGTAGCCAGGTAGCAGTCACAACGGGAACTGAGTGAGACTCAGTGCTCTGCTGGCTTCAAGTCTCGCCTAGCGCAGTCCCAGTGGTGGTGGCCACAGGCGTACTTGTGTCACCCTAGCCCCAGTTCCAGGTGGCTCAGAAGAAAGAGAGAGAGAGAGAGAGAGAGAGAGAGAGAGAGAGAGAGAGAGAGAGAGAGAGACAGAGAGAGACTCCATTTGTTTAGGAGAACAATAGTCTCTACTTGGTAATCCAGATAATTCTTCTAGATCTTACATAAAACCATAAAGGTGGTACCTCTATGAATCTATAAAAATCATAGCTGTACTGGGATTGGGGTGCTCCCTAATGCAGACATGGCTTAGATCACAACACCCAAGTCCCTCTAAATACTTAGAAAGCCTTCCAAAGAAGAATAGGTACAAACAAGCACAGACTACGAAGACTATAATAAATACCTAATTCTTCAATGCTCAGATACCAACAAACATCTACAAGGACCACGACCATCAAGGAAAACATGACTTCACCAAATGAACTATATAAGGCACCAGGGACCAATTCTGGAAAAACAAAGATATGTGACCTTTCAGAAAAAGAAGTCAAAATAGTTATATTGAGGATACTCAAAGAAATTAATGATAACACAGAGAAGGAATTCAGAATTCTATCAGATAAATGTAACAAAGAGATTGAAATAACTGAAAAGAATCAAGCAGAAATACTGGAGCTTAAAAATGCAACTGACATACTAAAGAATGCATCAGAGTCTCTTAACAGCAGAATCGATCAAGCAGAAGAAAAAATTAGTGAGCTTGTAGACAGGCTATTTGAAAATACATAGTCAAAGGAGACAAAAAAAGAAAAGAATAAAAAAGAATGAAGCATGCCTACAAGATCTGGAAAACAGCCTCAAAATGGCAAATCTAAGAGTTACTGGCCTTAAAAAGGAGATAAAGAAAGAGATAAGAGCAGAAAGTTTATAGATATAGTAAAGGGTTACCAACAGAGAACTTCCCAAACCTGTAGAAAGATATCAATATTTAAGTACACAAAGGTTATAGAACACCAAGTAGATTTAGGCACTTAAAAATCAAACTTCCAAAGGTAAAGGAGGTGAGGATCCTAAAAGCAGAAAGAGAAAAGACACAAATAACATATAATGGGGCTCCAATATGTCTAGCAGCAGACTTTTCAGTGGAAACCTTACGGCTTAGGGGAGAGTGGTGTGACGTATTTTAAGTGTTGAAGGCAAAAAAATTTTATCCTACAATAGTACATCTGGCAAATACATCCCTTAAACATGAAGGAGAAAGAGGAACTTTCCCAGACAAACAAAAGCTGAGGTATTTCAACATCACCACTTCTGTCCTACAAGAAACACTAAAGAGATTTCTTCAATCAGAAAGAAAAGAATGTTAATGAACAATAAGAAATCATCTGAAGGTTACAAAACTCACTGATAATATTAAGTACACAGAATATTATAACACTGTAACTGTGGTGTGTTAACAAATCTTAAGTAGAAACACTAAAAGATTAACCAATCCAAAATAATAACTATGACAACTTTTCAAGACATATGCAGCACAATAAAAGTTAAAAAGTGGGAGGATAAACTTAAGGTAGAGTCATCGGTTTTCTTTTAGCTTGTTAAATTTGTTTATGGAAGCAGTGTTAGGTTGTTATAGGCTTAAAATAATGGGTTATAAGACAGTATTTGCAAGCCTCATGGTAACCTCAAATCAAAAAACATACAATGGATACAAAAAATAAAAATGAAGAAATTAAAACATACCACCAGAGAAAATCACTTTCATTAAAAGGCAAGAAGAGAAGAAGGCAAACAACATTACAAAACAACCAGAAAACAAATAACAAATGACAGGAATAAGTCCTTACTTATCAAAAACAATATTGAACATAATGGATTTAAAGGACTATGATCAAAAAACATACAGAGGCTGAATGGATAAAAAATAAGATCCAATGACCTATCGCCTACAAGAAACACACTTTACCTATAAAGATACAGACAGAGTGAAAATAAAGTGATTGAAAAAGATATTCCATGCCACTGGAAACCAAAAAAGAGCAAAAATAGTTATTCTTAACATTACACAAAATAGATTTCAACACAAAAATACAAAAGACAAAGAAGATCATTATATAATCATACAGGGGTCAATTAAGCAAAAGTATATAACAATTTTAAATACATATGCACCCAACACTGGAGCACTAAGCAGCTATATAAAGCAAATACTAGAGCTAAAGGAAAAGACAGATACTCAATATAAAAATAGCTGTAGACTTTAACATTCCACTTTGAGCATTAGACAAATCTTTCACACAGAAAATCAACAACAAAAAAAATGGACTTATAAAGATGGCAGAGAGGATACAGGGCTAATGTGCAGCTCCCACTCGGATGGGCAGAATAGTATGTGGAGACTTACACCACAAACTCTGATTCTAAGAAACATGGCAGGAATGTTACCAGAAAAACCAAAATAATTCACAGATTATTTGAAAGAAGTGGCACATTGCTGCAAATTCCACGAGACAATCAAAAAACTGTGAATTCCCAAAGTATGAAAGTGGGGGAAACCTGTCTCCAAACATACATGTCCACTGGGGAATCTGAAAATCCAGATCACAAGAGAAGGATTTAACCTCACCTATAACTAAAATGAATATAGGGAGCTACATGAAATATAAAGGTAGAAGCAGCAGTAGGAAGAGTCTTGTAGGCACTTCCAGTCTCCAGCTCGAGCCCAGGGATGCCATCCCTGACTACATCTGATAGGGGACCTCAGGGAAGGCATCCAGCAGACTTAGGGAGGGGTCACAGGGTGAAAAAAGCTTCCAAATGAATTCTGTAATAATTTCATCTGGGCACAAACTTTCTTCAGCAGAACCCAGGGGGCAAATGGGAATCCTCCCTAAATCATTCTATGAAGCCAGTATCACTCTAATACCAAACGAATGAAAGAATGAATGAATGAACGAAAGAAAGAAAACTACAGACCAATATCCCTGAGAAAAAAAGAAAAGAAAAGAAAGAATACTACAGACCAATATCCCTGATGAACATAGATGCAAAAATCCTTAAGAAAATCCAACAGCATAGCAAAAAGATAATATACCTTGATCAAGAGAGTTTCATACCAGGAATGCAGGGATGGTTTAACACCTGCAAGTCAATAAATATGATATATTACATAAAGGGAATTAAAAACAAAAATCATATAATCATCTCAATGATGCAGAAAAAGCATTTGATAAAATCCAACATCTTTTTATGATTAAAACCTTTAGCAAATTGGCATAGAAGGGACATATCTCAAGTTAATAAAAGCTGTCTATGACAAACCAACAGCTAATATTATACGGAATGGAAAAAAGTTGAAAGCATTCCCCCTGAGAACTGGAACAAGATAAGGATGCCTAGCTTCACTACTTCTATTCAACAAAGTACTGGAAGTCCTAGCCAGAGCAATCAGACAAGAGAAAGAAATGATAGACAAACAGATTAGAAAGGAAGAACTCAAATTATCCTAACTTGCAGATAATATAATCTTATATTTGGAAAAACCTGAAGACTCCACCAAAAAACCTATTAAAACTGATAAATTCAGTAAAATTGCAGGAAACAAATCAACATACAAAATTCAGTACCATGTCTATATTCCAAAAACCAACAATCTGAAAAACAAATCAAGAAAGTAATGCCATTTACAATAGCTACAAATAAAATACCTAGGAATTAATCAAAGGAGTGAAAGATCTCTACAATGGAAACTATAAAACACTAATGCAAAAATTGAAGAGGACACAAAAAAATGGGAAAATAGTCAATGTTCATGGGTTGGAAGCATCAGTATCGTTAAAATGTACATACTACCCAAAGCAACCTACAGATTTAATACAATTCCTATCAAAATACTAATGACATTCTACACAGAAATAGAAAAAGCAATCTATATTAGTTTGTTTTCACACTGCTATAAATAAATACTCAAGACTGGGTAATTTATAAAGAACAGAGGTTTAATTGACTCACAGTTCCACATGGCTGCGGAGGCCTAAGGAAACTTACAATCATGGCATTAGGCAAAGAGGAATCAAGAACCTTCTAAATACGGCAGCAGGAGAGAGAAGTGTGAGGAGTGAAGGGGGAGGAGCTCCTTATCAAACCATTAGATCTCATGATAACTCATTCACTATTACAAGAACAGCATGGGGGAAACTGTCCCCACAATCCAATCACCTCCCACTGGACTCCTCCCTTGACTACAAGGGGATAATGGGGATTACAATTCAAGGTGAGATTTGGGTGGGGACACAAAGCCAAATCATATCACAATCCTAAAATTTTCATGGAACCTCCAAAGATCCAGAATAGCCAAAGGTATACTGAGCAAAAAGAACAAGACTAGAATCACATTACCTGATTTCAAATTATACTACAGTTACAGTAATCAAAATGGCATGATTGTGGGATAAAAGTACACATATAGACCACTAGAATACAATAGAAAACCCAGAAATAAATCCATACATCTATAGCAAACTCATTTTTGACAAAGTTGCTAAGAATATCCAGTGGAGGAAGGACAGTCTCTTCAATAAATGGCGCTGGAAAAGCTGGATATCCACATGCAAAAGAATGAAACTAGATCCCAATCTCTCATCATATACAAAAATAGAATCAAAATGGATTGAAGACTTAAACATAAGACCTCTATGATGAAAATATTAAAAGAAAACATTGGGGAAACTTTCCAGGACATTAGACTGGGAAAAGATTTCTTGAGCAATCCCATAAAAGCAAGGGCTCCTAAGGCAAATATGGACAAGTGGGATCACATCAAGTTAAAAAGCTTCTGTACAGCAATTAACAAAATGAAGCAACAACCACAGAACAGATTAAAATATGTGGAAACTACTCAACTGACTATGAATTAATAACCAGAATATATAAGGAGCTCAAACAATAGGAAAAAAAATCTAATAATCTGATCCAAAAATAGGCAAAAGATTTGAACTGACATTTCTCAAAAGACATATAAATGGCAAAGAAGCATATGAAAAGGTATCAACATCTTTGATCATCAGAAAAATGCAAATCAAAACTACAATGAGATATCATTTCACACCAGTTAAAATTATTTTTATCCAAAAGACAGGCAATGACAAATGCTGGGGAGGATGTGGAGAAAAGGGAACCCTCATACAATATTGGTGAGAATGTAAATTAATACAACCAATATGGAGAACTGTTTGGAGGTCCCCCCGAAAACTAAAAATAGAGCTACCATATGACGCAGCAATCCCACTCCTAGGTATATACCCAAAAGAAAGAAAATCAGTATATTGAAGAGGTATCTGTATTCCCATGTTAATTGCAGCACTATTCACAATAGCCAAGATAGAGAGTAGAAGGATGATTACCAGAGACTGGGGAGGGTAGTTGGGGCACTGAGGGCAAGGAAGTGGGGATGGTTAATGACTACAAAAAAAATGGTTAGAAAAATGAGTAAGACCTAGTATGTGCTAGCACAAGGTGGCTATTGTCAAAAATAATTTAATTGTACATTTAAAAATGACTAAAAGAGTATAATTGGGTTGTTTGTAACACAAAGGAAAAGCGCTTGAGGTTATGGATAGCCCTTTTACCCTGATGTGATTATTATGCATTGTATGCCTGTATCAAAGTATCTCACGTATCCCATAAATACTTACACCTGCTATGTACCCACAAAAATAAAAAATTAAATTAACACCAACAAAAATCACAAAAATGTGAAAAACTTGGTATTAAATAGGCCTCAAAAGGACACTTATTTATATTAGGAGAGCTGAAACAAGAATGTAGAGCATCACTTTGTTCAACTACTGCTGGGAGCATGCATGTAAGGTGATTCAAATTTTTCACTGCTTTACACATGCCTATGAAGGACTGCTAGTACTGATTTTGAAGTAAAATGCATTTTTACAGGTAGGCAAATTCACAAATACAGAATTCATAAATAAACTCAAATGAAAAAAAAATCTCTATCTATAAGGTCAACTATAGCATATGGATTTTATTCTGGTAATGAAAATTATAATATGATTTAGTAAAATGTTCCATGTAATTCTCTAGAAACTAATCAATTAATCTTTATGAATACTATCATTCTAAATACCCAGTATCATTCACTTATAACAACAAGAGCTTTTATTACATTGATGTGCAAACTTTAAGATAATAAGGTGGTCTTATTATTATGTATAGTACACACCTGCAGCTTCTAGTAAAGCTTCCAGTCTAGCCTGTGTTTCTGGATCTACTGTCCTGAGGTCTGCACCATCAGCAGTACCTGATAAGAGCAACTTGGAAGCTGTTTCCAGCATTGGATTTTCCAGATCATCCTGATCCAAAATGAAAGACTCCACCTATAAAACAAATGCAAAAAGAGGGAAGAAGGGAGAAATGAACAGCGAAAGGAAAAGAAAGGAGAAAAATAAAAAGAAAGCAGGAGAGGGAAAAAATATGTTAATATAATTATCAATGGTAAATACAATGCAGCCCTAAAAAGTTCAACATGACATAGATAAGCCTGTTGCTTAACTAAAGACAATTATATTTGTGGAAGAATTCAAAACTTTATTATTCATATGAAGTCTAATTTTCTTTACAAATATTCTTCTCTATTTTAATTTGGTTATTAGGTATATGTAGGGTTATGAGTATAATGCTTACGTAATGAAAACTAACTAAATCAGCAATTTTTAAATGTTTTGCTTTCAGGACCTAACGAAGTATTAAGTATCAAATATCCAATATCAAAAAAACCACATCCATTAATATCACCACTGATTTCATCAAAAAAGTCTTTAAGTACTGAAAAGCTGTCAAGCCTAGGCAAGTAAGTTCCAAAATTCTAATTTGTGCTTGAAAGTTTAACTTTATCATTGGCAGTAAGTATTGTTGTTTTCCTTAAAGTGACAGACTCACTTAAAACATTTTTAGGAGTATTTGCCAAATATCCAGGTTTGATAACTGTAGTTTTTCAGTTGTACTTTACAGTAAAAATGACATTTCATGGGGGAAAAAAGGCAAACTTGCCTCACATCTAAAAAAAATAGCAGTTTTTTTCCTCCATATAACACCATACTTTTTGTATGCAGCAGAAGTGCTTTTGTTATACACACTAATATTGAAAGAACATACATTCAAAAGGGGAGTTTTCATAAAATTAATAATTTTATCACTTCATCAAGGACATTCTTAAAGTTAAACTAGCGTTTCATTTTATTTTAACTTCAAGCATGTGGCAGTGAAGAATACAATCATATTAGTACAGTTTGGTTCCATGGCCTCCAGGTCCAGAAGTTTTACTCACCACTGTTTTTGTACCATCATTGTAAATGTCAACATAGTAAAAAAGTCAAGTATTATGATAAAAATAGTTTTGACCTCATGGACAACTTGAAATGGTCTCTGGGACTTTTAGGGGTCTATTTACTATGTTAAGAAACACTGATATAAGTATAGTAGATTCAATTATAAGAAATCTAAAGAATTAGAAAATAACAAACTCCTAAGACAGGAGTAAAGTTTTATTTTGCTATCCCATATCATAGTGCTACTTATAATCAGGTACTAAAACATATTCTTTTCTGCTTACTGATAAAAATTGATAATTATGATATGAAATATCACTATTTAATATGATCAGAGTTAATTTATTTCACAAATCTAAGGTACTACTAACACTGCAATAACTAAAAGAGATGTAAAATTATCTAACAGACTGGAATATAATCATGCTCATGCCTAGTATCCCGAAGGTCAATAATATAAAGGACAACTCAAGGAATAAATCCTTAACGATCATAACCTCAGAAACAATACTGTTCCATCTTGAAAAGCAACTATCAAGTAACCAGGAATAATACTGCTCTAATTAATTAAAACATTTAATACTAAATGTTAAATCTGGGAAGAAATAATATAAGCTTCTCTCTAAAGTTCCATTAAACTAAAGTAGTTTAACATAAAATAACATTTGAGATTTCAAATATTTTATACACAAATAAACATGTACCACCAGGCCTGGATAATTTTAAGTTATCTTTAAAGGTAGTGGCAAAAGTATAAGAAAGCAAGAATCTTAAAGACTGACTAAAGTACTATACTTTAGGAAGTGAATTTTTGGGCATAGCAAGCTGTGATTCAAAATTATAGCAGTAAAAATATGTTTTCCTATTGTCAAACAAAAGTCCAGAAGATGAGTCTTTCTAAAGAAAAGGCTGTTTCCTAATGAAATTTTCTAATCTGTGAAATTTGTTAAAATATTTACAATTATTTCAATTTAATGAGAAGACAAAAGCAAATAAACGAAATAAATTTATGAAAACAAATAGGTAAAATGAACACATGAAATACCATAATACAATGTTTTAAATGAATCTTCTAGAAAGTAAAAAACCTCAAAGAGCAGTATATACTTAACTGATAAATCAAAGGTAGAGAGATCAGAGGTGCTAAAGATGTGCAAAGGAGACACTGCCTGCATAAATAATAATATAAAGAATTTTGACCAAAATAACTAATTTGTATAAGAGAAGAGAAAGAAGGAATATGGTCTGGCAAGTGTAAAATTTCTGTATGACAGAAACACAGGGTTTTACTGCAGGGAAAGACAGGTTAGAAGTTGGAGAATAGAAGGTATCAAATTTCAATCAGAAGTGACTGTCTTACACAAAGTCCCCTACACCACAGTGTACCATAACTCACCAGGTGAAAATTTACTAAAAAAATTGTATTTCCATCCCTTAATCAGATATACTACATACAGAAACATTTACTTTCTTACTGACTATAAACTTCTCCACAAAAGTTCTTATGTTATTCTTAGGCCCACTATTCTTACTATATGCAAAACTTGGTAACTTAAAAAACAGTAAATTCAAATGACTATGAAATTCTTATAGAGGGAGGTTTATGAAGATGACAGAAAAGAACAGGAATGGATATTTATTATTTCCTCTGCATCCCTCATTTATGATTAATGAAGAAGGAACTATTTCAAGGACACAGTACTAAGATCTGAAGGCCTAGGTACCAGAATTGCTTTAGCTGCTACCTGTGTGACCTAACCAAGTCTCTCTCTCTGAGCCATGTATCAATTCTAATTTTTTTTCACAGATTTATCACACACGAATATTTTATAGAGTCTTTCTAAGCTCTCTAAAAACAAATACTTTTTTCGGTTTAGTCACGTACACCCAGCAACTAAAGTGTGCCTAACTCACTGTCAGGACTCAAGTGACTACTGAATAAATAAGAATTTGTAAAGAAGGTGAAATTTACCAGATGATTTTGGGATTTTTCCTTTTCAGATTCTAAAAGGCTCTAGTGTATTTGGAGAAGAAGGAGGGAGGGGGTAATCACAATAAATACCTCTAAAGGTATAGTTTATAGATCTTAGAGGAGACACAGAATCTTACATTAGGTAGCAGGTGGTGTAAATGCTATCTTCATTGATTTATTACACACACATTTATTGCAAACATTCAATGTGTAAAAAATACTGTTTAATACTATGGGAGATACAGAAATGTGTGATACCAGCCTTGCTATATAGGAAATTATTTCTTTAATGAGAGTGTGTAAAAATGAACCATAATACAGGGTAGAAAGTGTATAGGGTAATGAGAAAGAAAAAGAGTTATAAAAGTACAGGGAGGAAAAAGAGAATTTCCTACTTTAATGCCAGTTCCTCTCTTTCCAACTGGAAAGAGCTTGTGTTACAAGACAAGTGAAGAAAGACTGACATAAAGAGATGTAATATTGTAAACACACAAAAGTATTCCTTTATTAAATTATGGGCATACACGTCTCTACCATACCAAGTCCCCAGCTGAGACAGTTCAGATTAAAAACTAAAATGAATTTTCCCTCTGAAACCGACCTCATTTTTATTATATTATTCTACAGAAAAAAAAAATCATTTTGAATCACAACCAACTTTTGGAACAAAATAAACATTAAAAATGGTCCAAATAAGAAATTCAAATAAGTATTTGAGTCAGGCGCAGTGGCTCACGCCTGTAATCCCAGCACTTTGCGAGACTGAGGCAGGTGGATCACCTGAGGTTGGGAGTTCAAGACCAGCCTGGCCAACATGGTGAAATCCTGTCTCTACTAAAAATACAAAAATTAGTCAGGCATGCTGGTGTGTGCCTGTAATCCCAGCTATTCGGAAGGCTGAGGCAAGAATATCAATGGAACCTGGGAGGCGGAGGTTGCAGTGAGCCGAGATCGAGCCACTGAACTCCAACTTGGGTGAACAGAGTGAGACTCCATTTCAAAAAAATAAATAAAATGTAAAAACAAAAAAAAAAATTTAAGTATTTGAAAATATTTTATTTAAATGAAATATATAAATAACTTCCATGAAGAGAGAAGACAAAGAAATGTCCTTACTAAATATATTCTCAAGGGAGCAAAAAGCTATCAAAATTACAATTGGCCTTTTTGAAAAGTTGTATTTAAAGTGGTTTGAATGTTTGGTTTTGACCAGCTGGATATTTTATGAAATGATATTTATGCATAAAGAACCATCAAAATGCAAGAGGCTTAGAAATCACCAGGTTCAATTCAATGTTACAGATAAAAAAAACAAACACAAGGACCTTTATTTAAATAGCAGATTTTTAAATATCTAGCACCAAAAGACCAGTTATCCAATTAACTAGTTCAATATACTTTCCACCAGGAAATTCAATGCTGGAATAATAAGGGGTTGAACTTTCACAATGCTCTGGGAAAGCTGACTTTAAAATCGGCATTTAAGGATCAGGCCATTAACAACCTGAACCCATTGTTTAATTTACTAAAAGTGTACAATCAAACCTAATATGCTCCCAATTTTTGCAACATAAAATACACAGCACCTCCTATAAAGAAATCTTGTCCCCTGCCAATAAACAATAATCTGACAGAACTTTTAGAACTGTAAATAACTTCCAGCATACGGAAACTAGTAGTAAGGCAAATACAGGAACAAGATAAATCAATGTTCTGCAAAGTAAAAGCACTATTAACATTTTCGATCAGATAATACTTTGTTGTTGGGGGTTTTCTTGTGTAATTCAGGATGTTAAGCAGCAACCCTGGCCTATAGTCACTAAATGGCAGTAGCAACACTCCTTCAGGTTGTGACAACCAAAGACGTCTCCAGTCATTGCTAAATGTTCCCTTACAAGAGAAAATAAAAAACAACAACAACAAAAATCATGAAGGAGAAAGAGGTTGAGAATCACTGTGTTGAATATAAGCCAAAAAGACAAATCTAAAATTTGGAACATTTTACAGCAAAACTGACCATTTTCTTCAAGTAAGTAAAATGGGAGCAAAAAATCTTTTTTGAATACAGTAAGAATCGTTCAAAATTAAAGACGCTTGAGATATATAACCAGCAAAATAATAGGTCTTACTTAAATTATATTCAAACAGGACAAATGTAAAAACAGTATTTTTGAGACAAGAAATCTGAATACAAACTAAGTATTAGATAATATAAAGGAATGACTCCAGCTATGTAAGAAAATATCCTTATTTTTCAGACATGCATACTAAAGTATGCAGAAATAGTGTTGGAAATTTGTCATCAAATACTTAAAGAAAACAAAGCTGCATGGCAAATTCTTTAAAATGTTGTACCTGAGACATAGATATGTAGAGGGTTTTTTTGTTTTGTCTTGTTTTGTTTTTTGAGACAGGGTCTCACTCTGGTTGCCCAGGCTGCAGTGTAGTGACAGAATCTCAGTTCACTGCAACCTCTGCCTCCTGGGTTCAAATGACTCTCCCACTTCAGCCTCCTTCTCCCACCTCAGCCTTCGGAGTAGCTGAAATTACAGGCACATGCCACCAGGCCCACCTAAGTCTTGTATATTTTGGTGCAGATGAGGTTTCACCATGTTGGCCAGGCTGGTCTCAAACTCCTCACCTCAAGTGATCTGCCCACCTTGGACTCCCAAAGCTCTGGGATTACAGGCGTGACTCACTGTACCTGGCCTATAGAGGTTTTATTATACAAGTCTCTATACTTTTATGCATGTTAAGTCCTTTTAATTTTTAAAGACTAAAAGGTGATGATATTTCACTATGGAGGTTGCTTTTATTTTAACAGAAAAACTATTATTTAACAGTATTATTACTTAGATTTCTAAGATAATTAAATTCTTTTTCACTTTCTTCCCAAAGTAAGCCTGATTTAATAAAAACAATAATGAAAACCAAGGTCTTTTAACAATGGCCAGAGCTGAATGAATTTGCTTGTCATTAATGGTAATTCAAATCCTTCTACATTCAAAACACAAAGTCACAGAGAAATTTGGTAATGCGGCAACTGTGATCATTAGCATTACATTTCAAACTAATACTCAAAATAGAAATATCACTGCCATAGGAGAGAAGAATGGTTCATTCTGTAGTTTAATAAACTGGTATTTATTCCAAAGGGTAAGAAAATTAGTATATTTTAATTAACTGGATACCATACATACAAACTCCATTCAACTAAACAAATATCTACAAATTACATACTGACTGCAAAGCAGCAGGCTACTCATTGGATTATACAAATACAAAAATGATTTTGTTATAATCAATACCTTTCATAAATATACAATAGAGAAAGGCAATTCTATGTAAAAGTAACTATCAAACAAGTTTGAAAGAAGTACTAAACAGATACTAATAGAGTGATTGTACAAAGAAACGAGAAAACAATTATGAATTCGAGTGCTAAAAGCAATGATGCTTCAGGAAGATGGCGCCTTTCAATACGGTGTTTTGTTCAGAATTTATATTGTAAGTTACTGAAGGATTTAAGCATTAAGGCAAATAACCAGTAAAAGGAAGATAATTAGATACCATGTTACCAATTGTTTTAGACAAATCTGACACCAGAGACAAAACAACCAATTAGGAACATACTTACTTAAGTACATCAAATGCATCATGTGAGGTGAAGATGGAAAAAAGGGTCAGTCTCTAAGGATAAACAGACTTTATAAAAGTAAAATGCTGGCAATCCCAACTTTAGACTTCTTTATATTCAACACTAATCCCATCCCACATTGATATTTTCCAGAAGAAAAAAAATAGTAATAAATAGGAAACATTTATTATTGTTTTTGTTGTTCTGGAAAATACCCTGTCTCTTTATCACTGAATCTCAAAAGCTGGTAATCTGAATTTTAAACCAGTAATCTGCATTTCAAAATAGATGTTCTAGATCTTGATTATATTATAAAAGCACTTTAAAACAAATAATCCCCACACTTACTCCAGGAAAAGAAATCATCTTCAGTCCAAAATTTATCATACTTAAAATTTTAAGATCTCTTAATAAATCCAGTCAATGTAGAAAAATCCCTCCAAAAAGATTTTATATTTTTTCTAAATTTTACTTTTAGTGTGTTTGATTTTTAGGATCAATTTAGACATTTCAGTAACATAAAATGGGTTTAAGGACATAAATCCATAACTAACACCACTTTAGCTACAAAAAATAAAGGTTAATTAGAAATGACTTTGGGCCATCATTATGGGGTGAATTATATAACTCATATATATAACATATTTAGTGATATTCAAAGCACAGACTATGTGAACATAATTGAAGACAACAGATTCTTAATTTTGGTATTATTCATTACGAAATAGGTTTTGCATATGAAAACATATTTTAAAAACTGAGTATAAAAAAGTGAATACAAAAATTAAGAAACGAGTTTATGATCATTTTATGACAGTGACTGAATAAATTCTTAATTGCTTAACATTATATTTTTCAAATAAGTCTGGAAAAATATGGCTATCTGCTCATAAGTTCTTTGAATACTGATAAGCAGACTTAATACACATAAGAAATAAGAAATATTCATAATTGTAAAGTCATCACAACTTATTCTATTTTGCACATGACCCAGAAATAATTCCTCATGTCTGTATTTTTTATAGTCTTAAATAAGGGTATAAAATATCACAATTCTTAATGGAGTAAATAATTCCAAAATTATTACAATTGAAATATTTGTTCTATACAAAGACAAAATCTTCCGTAATGTCACAGAACACTAATCCATGTATAAGACTGAAGTTTAAAAGGCTGAAAGAAAATAAAAACCTGCTTAAAGAAATAGTCTTTCTTGTAAAAAGAATGGTCAATGATTCATTATGGTATTCTGAGATTACAGTAAATAAAACTAAAGTGAACCTCATTAAAGATAATTTACCTTTCAAAAAGTCTATGTACAGAAAAAAAACTGATTTGTTCCTACATTTTTTCATTCATATTCACCTATCAAACAAATATTAGTTAGGCAGCTACTATAATCTAGGAATCGGTGATATAGTAGTTAATGCAACTTTGTTCCATAGGACTTACATAAAACATGACTTCTTTCTTATGCTTCAAAATGCTTATTTGCCTGCAACAATTGAGTATGACATTACTAACAATTCAATACAAAATTTTTAACATAAATTATGAACGTTTCAAATAAGACAAAGTTCTATGGAATTCTCAAATCTAGAGTTTCTAAGTGGATTTTTCTGTAACAGAATTAAAGTTACGAGCTTGTCAAAAATTCTCCCAAAACTATTTTATCAAGAGTAGGATGCAATTCAATTATGAATTTAGCTGGCTCCAGGAATTATCATTTATTTATCAATTATCACAAAAGCAGCCACAGAGTATAAATATTCTTGTAAGATGGCTTTACAACACACACAGATACACATATACACATATACATGTCATAAAACCTGTAGTCATAAGCCTGGTTAAATTTCAAACTTGTAAGGATATAAAGTTTAGAAAACTTCCAGGACTGTAGTGGTGGGGAGCTGTAAGGAGTCAAATTGACATCAGACTTCCTAAATACAGCACTAGATGCTAAAAGATATCTGTGCAATTAAAAGTTCTGATATACAATTATTTTGAAAGTAAAATTCCAAACTGTAGAATTAATTTTTTTAGGTATGTAAATGCTATGAAAATTAAAAGTCACAAACATCTTCTGAATTTAGAGAAAACATTACTTCAAGAAGAAAAATGGATGCAAGAAAGGAACAGCCTTGGAATCACAAGACTAAGTAGTTAGAAAAGAAACCAGTATAATATAACATATCTTTAACATTTCAGGTAACTGTTAATATATAATTCATTAAAGTTATAAAAGTGGAAATGAGACAGGAAAATAGGGTTTAGAGATAGGGACCAAAAGGCCAATTCACATTTCAGCTATAACAGGAAATATTCTCTCAATAGGGTATATGCAGTAAATGACTTTTTAACTTTACTTCATCCTTTCCATTTACATAAGGTGTACTGAAGTAACCAACGGAATCCTCTAGAGGGTATTTAAATTCCCAAAAATTCTGTAAGGAGGCCTTTGAGTCCAATGTTTGGGCCTGCTCCCATACTGTGGAGTGTACTTTCATTTTCAATAAATCTCGTCATTCCTTCCTTGCTTTGTCCATGCGTTTTGCCCAATTCTTTGTTCCAGATGCCAAGAACGTGGACACCCTACACCGTTAACAGAAGTATATAACATAAACATACCACAAAGACTTCTGATTATTTTAAAAATATGAAAGCCAGGATTCAAATGAAATAATGTCAAAGGCCTATGTTCTAGGGCAGTGCTCCCCAACCTTTTTGACACCAAAGACCAGTTTCATGGAAGACCATTTTTCCAGGGGCAGGATAAAAGGATTTAAAAATAGAATTAAATGACTATAATACTTGTATTTCATAGTGAACTAGAACTTAGTATATCACAGAGAACAGTCTTTAAAAACAAAAACCTGATGATATCTTAAGCAAAATAGAGAATCTCAACCAATTTCAAAATGAAAAATTATACAAGGGCACATTCGTGGTCCATAAAGCTGAAAGAAACTAAAACTTACCTATAAAATGACAACACTACTTGAAAATTTAAAAAAAAAAGGAATAAAAGCCTACTATTAACTCTCAGAAAACAGAAGAAATGAAAATTAAAATTATGAGCATATTACTTCATATGGGATTTAGCCATAACCATCTTTAAATAAAAATTTAGGCCTGGCACAGTGGCTCAGGCCTGTAATCTCAACACTTTGAAAGGCCAAGGCAGGCGGATCACAAGGTCAGGAGTTCGAGACCAGACTGTCCAATATGGTGAAACTTCGTCTCTATCAAAATCACAAAAATTAGCCAGGCGTGGCACCTATAGTCCCAGCTACTGGGGAGGCTGAGGCAGAAGAATCGCTTGAACCCAGGAGGTGGAGGTTGCAGTGAACAAGATTGCGCCACTGCACTCCAGCCTGGGCAACAGAGTGAGCCTCTGTCTAAAAAAAAAAAAAAAGAAAAGAAAAATTTAGAGCCTGAAATGTGTTAAATTCATTAGAACCCAAGATTTCAAATGAAAAGCTTCAAAACAGAATACAAATCAAAATGTATCAAATAATTTATAACAAAAAAACCAAAATGAGGAAATTGAGAAGATATAAAAATTTAATTAATAAAACCAAAAACGGTTTCTTGGGTCAAGTCTAGAAAGAGGAGACAAGCCTTTGGCAAGAATGATTATGAAAAATGAGAGACAAAGAAAAATATAAGAAGTTATTAAAGTTAGAAAATTGAGTATGGCTCAATAAATCCAAAAGTCTTAAACAAAATAGATAATTTTCTATAAAGAGGAATAATCAAACAACTCAAGAAATGATAGAAAACCTATGTAGAATCTGTCTACTGAAGAAATATTAATTATAGATAGATCTAACCCTTCAAAATGGCGCTTAAACCCAAATGAATTTAGAGGTAACTTCTATCAAAATTACAGAGCATTATTATAACATTTAAGGAGTGGAACACTACTTTTTTATTTACAAGGTCCAGAAACAGATGGAAAAACTCTCTAGCTCATTATAAATAGCCCTATTAACGAACCTAAACAGGGGGGAAAAAAACGGTCCAAACAGCACATTAATTCAGTAGTAGTATAGAGTATCATATGACAACTACAAAAAAAGAGGTAACAGGCCGAGAGCAGCGGCTCACGCCTGTAATCCCAGCACTTTGGGAGGCTAAGGTGGGCGGATCACCAGGTCAAGAGATGGTCTGAAACCTCATCTCTAATAAAAATACAAAAATTAGCTATGCGTAGTGTCACATGCCCTTTAGTCCCAGCTACTGGGAACGCTGAGGTAGGAGAATCGCTTGAACCCGGGAGGTGGAGGTTGCAGAGAGCCGAGATTGCGCCACTGCACTCCAGTCTGGCGACAGAGCGTGACTGTCTCAGAAAAAAAATTTAAAAAAAAGGGAGGAGATAATAGAGAACACTAAGAAACAGAATTCGTTCTTTTTTCTGTTTCTCTGTCACAGATCTTGCACACACAAAAATAGAAAAACTTAGCCAGGCATGGCGGCATATACCTGTAGTCCCAGCTACTTGGGAGGCTGAGGCAGGAGAATTGCTTGAACCCGGCAGGCGGAGGTTGCAGTGAGCCGAGATCGCGCCACGGCACTCCAGCCTGAGCGACAGAGCAAGACTCCATCTCCAAATAAATAAATAAATAAATCCATCTCCAAATAAACAAACAAATAAATAGATAGAAAGCTAGACAGACAGATTGATTGACTGACTGACTGATTGTACATACACAGTGACATTCCCCTGCCTGGAATGCTTTTTTTTCCTGAAACGGAGTTTCACTGCTGGAGTGCAGAGGCGTCATCTTGGCTCACGGCAACCTCCACCTCTTGGGTTCAAGCAATTCCCCCACCTCAGCCTCCGGAGCAGCTAGGACTACAGGCAGGCACCACTACTCCTGCCTACTGCTACCCTCGGCCACCCAAAGTGCTGGCATTACAGGCGTGAGCCATCGTGCTCAGCTGCCTGGAATGCTTTTCCCAATCCTTTCATTCTTCAGGTCTTAGCTCATGTTTTACTTTCTCAGATGACACTATCAACGGAGGTTTTCTCTTATCTTTCTACCACACCATCTTCATTATTTCCTACATAATACTATCACAGCCTGAAATTATCTTGTTCTTGGATACTTGCTTATTATTTCTTCTTCATAAATAAAAGGAACGTTTCAGACTTGGTGCTAACAACAGTGTATGACATAGTTTCTGACACAATGCAATATCCAAATAAGTATCTGTTGAATAAATATTAAAAACAGAACACATTATGACTAACATTAATATGATCACTTCATTAAGGTATTATAGGTTAAAAACAATATGTATCATCTCAACAAAAGTGCATGATTAAAGACAATATCCATTTTCATAAAAACACTTATTAAGCCAAAAAGAAAACTTTTATTCTTTATGAAGTATTTTGCAGTCAGGCTCAGTGGCTCACATCTGTAATCTCAATGCTTTGGGAGGCTGAGGCTGGCAGATCACCTAAGGTCAGAAGTGCCAGAACAGCCTGACAAACATGGCAAAACTCCATCTCTATTAAAAGTACAAAAATTAGCCAGGTGTGGTGGTGTGAGCCTGTAATCCCAGCTTCTAGGGAGGCTGAGGCAGGAGAATCACTTGAATCAGGGAGGTGGAGGTTGCAGTGAGATGAGAATACGCCACTGCACTCCAGCCTGGGCGACAGGGTGAGACTTTGTCTCAAAAATAAATAAATAAATAAATAAATATTCCACTACAAATCTAAGATGTGTATTACTGTAAAAGTTGAAAACTTAGAAGCATCCCATTTAAATCAGGAACAAGATAACCAAATCAAAACTAGTGACCAGTGCAATAAGACCAGAAGAACAGAACAAACCCCCTCAAAACTAACAAAGAAACAAACAAAAAACTAAAAACCCTGTAAGGGTGTAAACACATACAGAAAAAGAAAATGACAAAATGATAAAATATAGTCATCCTTCTAGAAACTTCAAGAGAAGCAAATGAAAACTAAATGGCAAGATCAACATAAAAATCAATTGCCTTCCTATGTATCAGCAATAACCCATGAGAAAATAAAATAAAATGGAAGAAAAAAATGTAATTCACAACAAAAACAAAAAGTTATCCAGGAATACACCTAACAAGAAAAGTGTAAGACCTACATAAAAAAAAAAAAAAAAAAAAAAGTATAAAACTTTACTAAAGAACAACCACCACCACAAAAAAAAGAAAAAAAAAATGAAGAAATGGAGAGGCATACCATGTTCCTGGATGGGAAGATGTTAATTTTCCCCAAATTAATCTATAAATTCGATGCACTTCCAATCAAAATCCCAAAGGGATTTTTAATGTAACATGACATGTTGATTCTAAAGTTCATCTGGAAAACACACAAGAATTACCAAAAAAAATTTTTGAAAAAGACAATGGCGAGGGATGCCCTACCAGATGTCAAATATAATATAAAATAACAAAACACTGGAGTATTGAATCCAGAACATATATATTTGGGACTTATAAATGTGATAAAGGTGGATTTCAAGTCAGTAGGAAAAAGACATACTGCTCAACGAACTATTTTGGGAAAACAGCTATGAGGCTGGAAAAAATAGGCGCCTACCAAAAAAAAATTTATATATATAATATATATATATCTCCAGATGTGAAGTAAAATCTACCACAAACATAAATAAAACTAAATATGTAGTAGAAGAAAATATAAGAGATTATGTTGCTATAATTTTGTAGACAAGAAAGCTTTTCTGGAAAGACACAAAACCCAGAAACTAGGAAAAAGACTAATAAATATGGACAGTATAAGCATAAAAATTCAAAGATACCATAAAATACGATAATTGACAAGCTAGGAGAAAGTATTATAAAATATAATGTACATACTAAAAAGAAGATTATAAAGAAACTTTTAAATTTTAGTAAGAAAAAGACGAACACCACAATGGGCAAAATGTTACGGAGTAGGCAATTGATAAGACAAAACACAAATGTCCAATTTCACTGGGAATCAGGTTAATACAAATTAAAATATTTTTTATCCATTGACAGATAATATCTAATGTTTTCAAGGGTAATTTTGCAGAATCTAAAATCAATATTTAAAAATATAATTTTCTTTCTAAGCACTTACGATAAAAATACTTGCATATATAAGCAACAAACTATGTATATGAACATTCTTTACATTATTGATAACAGGAAAGACTATAAATAACCTATATGCTCATCAATACAATGGCTAAATAAATTATATATGGAACAATAGCTACCTTAAGAATAAAGCAGATTAACACATTAAGGCCTGAACCACAACTATCTGTGCTGCTCATTTTGTCTCATCACATTTCATCTTTTTTGCCTACCTTATTTAACTTCATAAACTTACTAATAGTGACATTTCCCGCCCTCCCCCCCGCTCAATTTACTGTCTTCCTCTAACCTGAATATAAGTTCACTTGAATGAAGACTCTATTTTGTTCCTTGCTCTATCCCCTGCATCTACAATAAGGCCTTAAACATTAACTACTTAAAAATATTTACCAAATGAATACATTAATATTGATGCAGAATTATCTCCAGATTAAGTTAGGGGGAAAAAAAGCAAGCAGAAGCAAAAAAAAAAAAACATGGTATGTACCTATTTAAGTTGACTTAAAAAGCAAAATAAAACATAGGTATGTGCAAGAATGTACACAAAAAGTTTCAAGATAAACCCAAGTAATTAACAGTGGTGATTGAGGATTGAAATTAAAGAGAGAATTGTACATTTTTACTTACTCCATACCCTTCTATACTGCTTACCTTTAAAAAAAAAATACAATTTTCTATTGTGTAATTTTTAGCAATTAATGAAGAAAAAAACTTCTTTAAACTTTCAAACAAAAATATAAAGAATTACCCAATCACTTCCATATTTGTAGAATAAATTCCAAAAATAACAATTTTTATTGTTTTCAGATATATAGGATTAACTTGCTGGTACACGTAACTCAGCTGAAAGTATGCATATGCAACCTCATTCTTTTTAAATGGAAAAAAAGTTCTGGCAACAAAATCAAATATTGTTAACAATTAGTTAAAAAAACTGCTTGTTTTCTCAAGATAAGTAAAATCAGGAACATATTATGTTCTCTTCCTTTATTCTTTTTCCTTCTGCATACAATAAACTTTTTTGAAAATCAGGTTTATTGAAGTATACTTTAGAGTAAAATTCACTCTTTTTTCATGGTACAAATCTACATATTTTGAAAAATATATAATCTATGATTAAGATACACAGTATTTTAACACTAAAAAATCTGTCTTGTCCGTTAGTAGGCAATCATGTACCACTAATAATCATGACTTTTCTATTACTTTCATTTTTTCCTTTCCAGAATGAATGGAATCACAGGTTTCTGAATGTAGCTTTGTTCTCAAACACATAATGCTTGTGAGATTCATACATGTTTTAGCATGCATCATTTCACTCCTTTTTAATGGTGAATAGCACTTTAATATTGGATGTGTCACAATTTGTTTCATTATTCACCAGCTTATAAACATTTAAATACACTATATGGGCATGGTTTTACTTCTCTTAGATAAATACATAAGAGAAGGACAGGTCACATAAGAAGTGTTAATGTTTAAATTTATAAAATACTGCCAGACTTTTACAAGTTACAATACCATTTTACATTCCTAACTGCAATATATGAAAGTTCCAGTTGCTACACATTCTCACTAGCATTTGGTATCCTCTGGCTTTTCCCCGATTTGTAGTTTTACTCTGCTTTTCCCTAGTGGCTAATGAATGGTATTGAACACCTTTATCCTGTGTTTATTTGCTATTAGCAAATCTTCAATAAAATATCTGTTAAAACCTTTTCCTGGCTGGGTACCTGTGGCTCACACCTGCAATCCCAGTACTTTGGGAGGCCAAGATCACTTGAGCCCAGGAACTCCAAAAAAGCCTGGGCAACATGGCAAAATTCCATCTCTACAAAAAATACAAAAATTAGCCAGGCGTGGTTGGGACCACAGGTGTGGTGGTGCACATCTGTGGTCCCAGCTACTCAAGGGACTGAGGCAGGAGGATCCTTTGAGCCCAAGAGGTTGAGGCTGCAGTGACCCATGATTGTGACACTGCACTGTAGCCTGAGTAATAGAGCGAAAACTTGTCTCAAAAACAAAACAAACAAACAAAAAAAACCCCACCTTTTTATTAAGTTTTCTCATTACTGAGTTGTAAGAATTCTTAATATATACCAAATAAGTCCTTTATCAGACACATGGCTTGCAAATACTTTCTGCAAGCTAGCGGTTTGTCTTTTCATTTTCTTTTTAATATCTTCTGAAGAACAAAAGTTTTAATTTCAATGAATCCAAATGATTAGGGTTTTTTTACATTTGTTTTTTTGCCATATATAAAATACTTCTGTCTAACCCAAAGTCACAAATTTTCTGTTCTATTCTAGAAGTTCTATTGTTTTAGTTTTTATATTAAGGCTATGATTAATGTCAGGATAATTTTTGCATATGGTGCCAAGGAATAGGCTGAAGTTCTAAGATACAGGTTGACAAACGTTTCAGCATCATTTGTTGAGAAGACTACATTTTCTCTATTAAATTGCCTTGGCATCTTCGTCAAAAGCAATAGTTCATGTATTAATAATCTTCCCTTCCCTAGACTCTCTACTCTAATCCATTAATATATGTGTCTACCACTTCATCAGTACCACATTATTTTGATTAGCTTTGTAATAAATCTTGAAATTCTCCAATTTAGTCCTTGTTTTTCAAAACTGTTTGTTGTTATAGGGCCTTTCTATATAGATCTTAGAAATCTTGTAAATTAAAAAAAGGACAGGATCTGGTGGGATGTTTATTGGGATTGCACTGATATTCCATTTTGGGGGTAATTGACATTTAACAGTATTGAGTTTTAAAAATATATGAGAATGTATATACTATACATTGTAGTATATATATAATATACTGTAATACAGTTGAAACATCTGGCTATCAATCTATTCCTTGGAACTTTAATCTACTCTTTCCATCATATGCAAAAATTAACCTGAAATGAATCATAAGCCTAGATACTATATATATTTTCATGTATTTAGGTCATCTTTGATTTCTCTCATAATTTTTTTTTTAGTTTTCAGCACATAAACTATATAAATACTTTATTAGATTTATGCCTAAGTGTTTCATGTTTTTTGGTGCTATGAGAATTGGTGCTTTTTTAAATTTCATTTTCCAAATGTTCATTTCTAATATACAGGAATATAAAACCTTGCTAAACTCACTGATTAATTAGTGTAGCTCTCTTATATTCCTACTTTGCCAACAATGTTTTGTTATCAGTGGATGATGAATTTTTCAAGTTCCTTTTCTGTATCTATTGAGAATATATTTTTTCCCTTGAGTGTGCTGATAGTGAATTACATTTACATAAGTAAACGTTAACCTATTTAAATCAACTTTATATTCCTATGATACACACCATTTAGTCATGAGTTATTTTGTTTACATATTGGTGGACTGATTGCTAATATTCCATTAGGATTTTTTTATCTATGCTCATGATATATAATGGTTTTAATTTTATTTTCTTATAATGTCTTTGCTTGGTCTTGGTATCAGGGTAGTGCTGGTCTCATAATGTGAGTGGAGATGTAATCCCTCATCATATATTTTCTGTAAAAGTTTGTGCAGAATTAGTATTATTTTTCCCTTTAAGAAATCATGTAATTTGTGCACGAAGTCATGTGGACTTAAGAGTTTTCTTTGCTACAGTTTTGTTGTTTTTTTTATTTTGAGATGGAGTGTTGCTCTGTCGCTAGACTGAAGTGCAGTGTGGCACAACTTCCGCCTCCCAGGTTCAAGCGATTCTCCTGCCTCAGCCTCCCAAGTAGCTGGGACTACAGGCCGCCTGCCAGCATGCCCAGCTAATTTTTGTATTTTTAGTAGAGATGAGGTTTCACCAGGTTGGCCAGGATGGTCTCAATCTCTTGACATCGTGATCTGCCTGCCAGGGCCTCCCAAAGTGCTGGAATTACAGGTGTGAGCCACCATGCCCGGCCTGCTGAAGAATTTTTAATGTGAAATACAATTTCTCTAACAGATATTAGTCCCTGTTAGCCTTTTAGTGTATATGGGTGGGATGGGAAGCAATATTACATTTTTCACTGCCAGTATTAATAATTTGTATCTTCTTTCCCTCTATCAGTATGATTACAGATTTATCAGATTTAACGATTCTTTCGAAGAACTATGTTTCTCTGTTTTTTTTTTTTGGTTTTCCTTTTTCTTTTTTTCTTTTTCTGAGATGGAGTCTCACTCCATAGTCCAGGGTGAAGTACAGCAGCACAACTTCAACTCACTGCAGCCTCCGCCTCCCAGGTTTAGACTCCGCCTCCCAAGTTCAAGCGATTCTTCTGCCTCAGCCTCCAGAGTAGCAGAGATTACAGGTGCCTGCCACCATGCCGAGATAATTTTTATATTTTTAGCAGAGATGGTTTTGCCATGTTGGGTCAGGCCGGTCTTGGACTCCTGACCTCAAGTGATCTGCCAACCCTGGCCTCCTAAAGCCTTGGGATTACAGGTGTGAGTCACTGCCCCTGGCCTTAGTTTCTCTGTTGTTTTTAATTTCATTGATTTTGTTATCTTATTCATTCTTCCATTTTGCCTGCTTTGGTTCAATTTGCTCTTCTTTTCTAAAGGTGGAATTTATTACATCACTGATTTGAAAACTTTCTTCTTTTCTAACATAAGCTTTAATATTAAAAACTTCCCTCTAAGTACTGATTTAATTGTATGCCACAAATTCTGATATATTTCATTTAATTCAAACAATATATACCATGTATACACATACATGTGTATATATACATATACATGTATACACTTAAAATTAGACATAAGTATATGAGTGTGTGTACACACACACATATACTTATGTCTAATTTTAAGTGAGCAAGTATCTACTGTTCTAATACTACTTCTGTTTACCATTGTTTGACAAGCTAAGAGTATTCTTTTCTGCTGGATCGCATCCAAATATTGAAAGTTATTCATTCAGCAACTATTTTATTGTGCACCTACAGTGTTCTTGGAGCTTAGTTACATAAATGACCAAAATAGATAATAATCTTTGCTATCTTAGGGCATTGTAAAGACTCTCCAAATGAGAGCCAATGGACAGCTTTGAACAAAAGAATTATAAATTCTTACTTTGGAGAATTAGGATACTTTAAGAAATTACTGAAGAAAATACTTAAGAAATTTAGGGAATTAGAATACTTAAGAAATCCGATTTTATTATTTTAGTTTTATTAAGTTTTGGGTAATATATACATATGTATGTGTATGTGTGTATATAATTAAGACAAAAATCCCATAATTTATTTGGTTAATGATAGTCTGCTAGTTATTCACAACCCAGGACACATTCTGAGTAGGAACTCTGAGCCACCAACTCCCTACTAATCACTCTAAAATGAGCAGCTCTGAAACAGCTGTTAGATCTTGTGGGTACACTCCCTAGCTACAAGAAGGGCTCTTGTAGAAGGTGAAAAAGAAGTTACAACGCGATACCACTGAAGTCTTATATTCCAACAGCCACACAGAAAATACTGTATTATGAAAATCAAGGCTTATGTGATGTTTCTAGCAATACAGATAACTGTGCTATAATGCAACAAATGCAATCTGATAAACCCCTCAATCTGCAAAACATCACATTAAAGTAATACAGTTTAAGGAGAAAACAGAACTGGGGGCATTCTACTCAATACTTATGCAACTCTGCAGCCAAACACTGAGAGAGAGAAAAAGCAGTTGTAATATAAATACTAACACACTAAGACATATTAAATTCCAAGTCTTCACTTTTAAAAGAGGAGAGTCCTGTAAAAAGCACTTTTGAGGCCAGGTACTGTGGCTCATTCCTGTAATCCCTGCACTTTGAGAGCCTGAAGAGAGAGGATGAACTTGAGGCAAGAAGTTCGAGACTAGCTTGAGTAACAGCAAGACCCATCTCTATTAATTTTTGTTTTTAAGCAGCCGTGGCATGCTCCTGTGGTCCCAGCTACTCAGGGGGCTGTGCCCAGAGAGTTGGAGACTGCAATAAGCTGTGATCACACCACTGCATTCCAGGTTGGGCAACAGAGCAAGACCCTATCTCAAAAACAAAAACATACTTTCAAGAGGGAACACTGAGCTAAAGTGAAGAAATTCAGGTAAATAAACACTGGATTAAATATATGTTTTTGGCTTGTTGTTTTCAACTATCTTAGCATATTTTATATTCAATTGATTTCATTTAATGATACGAAACCTATAAATATTCAGGAAAACTGTGTATAAATGTATGTAATTTCAGAGTTAAACCACCATCATTCCTTTAACTTTAGAGTGCCCATACATATAATCTAAAAACTTTTTTTAAAAATTATGCCAGGAAAATAGTTATATACTAGAATTGTCCCAAGCAAACTAAAACATGTGGCTACTCCATCTACTTGCTAATTAACTGTATACAAGTATTCACATTATAGAAACAGCCAATGCAAAATACTTTTACTAAAATAGAGGAGTGATGATACAATAATCATCATTTAATTGGCAATAAAAATATTTAAGACTATATAATTCAACTTTTAAATTATCCAAACAAATTTAGTTTCTCAATGAAAATGAAAAATTTGATATATTGCAAAGTATACTGAACAAATTAGAACACACATTGGCTCTATGTTTCACTTGATAGAAAGTTAGATTATATAAGGATAGGTCTACTTGACACTCAAAAGCTCAAAAAATCTTCAAGAAATTTAGGTAAGTTGTCTATATGGTATGCTGGCAAAATAACTGAAATACATATGCAAAATTTCATCCAAAACCCATATTTTTGTAAAAGGAAAAAATTAATAGTCATATAATTCAACATTAATATTTCAAGAATTCTTAGTATAATCAGTCCAGTATGAGAGAGAAAAGAAAAAAATTAAAAGATAACTTACTTTTACTGTACTATAGCTTTGCCCAAAGTCACAAAGGAGATCAAATCAAAATTGTAAATATTTCTTTCACTGGACATCTGGCCCCTACCACAGATCCCAACAAAATCAAAACTATCCTTTCCCCTAATGATACTCAAACACATTCTCCATGAATTGTATGATAAATTAGATGAGCCCAAACAAAATAAAACTACAAATGTCAGGAATTGTGAAGGTTTAATATTCCAGGTAAGGAAGCTGATCTAAAACTTGTAACACGCAAAAAGATATGCAAGAATTTGAAGAGTACAGCAACAAAAACTTTAACAAACTACTCTTTGAGAACAAATTCAAGAGAAAACTGCTATAGTATCCTAAAATTCTATAAATTTTCCCACTCTCTTCCCAATACATTTCATTCTAGTCATGGGCTCAAATTATGCCTCAAGAGTATGAAGACAAGATATCAGCAATCATGTTACTGTTACAAAAGTCATCTCCATGCTTGCCCTGAGCCTTTCTTCATGGCTAATCAGAATGGCTTCCCTAACAGACTTCGAAAAAACAGTTTGTGTGCGTGCGTGCATGTGTGTGTGTGTGTGTGTGTGTGTGTGTGTGTGTTGGGAGGAGGGAAGGGGAAGACAAGGAAAATTAAAGAAGAAAAAGTAAAGTACTAGAGTCTGGGTGGGGGTGTATGTGGGGGGGGTTGTGTGTGGGTGTGTGTTGGGAGGAGGGAAGGGGAAGACAAGGAAAGTTAAAGAAGAAAAAGTAAAGTACTAGGGTTTGGGTGTGTGTGTGTGTGGGTGTGTGTTGGGAGGAGGGAAGGGGAAGACATAGAAAGTTAAAGAAGAAAAACTAAAGTACCAGGCAATTCATATGTCTGCTTCCATTCAGTATTTAGTAAAGACATTACTATCTTGGAAAGTTTTCAGGCACATTGTTTAAATCCTCTTTGTCTCAGAGCAGTGGTTCTCTACTTTAGCTGCACATTAGAATTATCAAAAAATAGATAAAAATTGTTATTAGAATACATACTCGGAGTCCCAGGTACTTGGGAGCTTGAGGCAGGAGAATCATTTAAGCCCAAAAGTCCAAGACAAGCCTAAGCAACATAGTAAAAGCCCATCTCTTTAAAACAACAACAACAAAACTAAGCCTGGGCCACGCCCTCAGATACTATGATTTAATAGTTTTGGGGTATGGCTTGAGTATAGGGATTTTTTAATAGCTCCCCAGGTGATACTAATACCAGGTCAAGGTTAAACCACTGCTTACAAGTGTAAAATTAATAACTCCATTATGAAAGTACTATATTATATAAAGATTAAAATAACCTATCTTGATTGAAAGGCATTTAGTCATTCTAAATGACATTAGTTTTTGTTTGATATTCAAAAACTGCCAATTTATAAGTCACATAAAAGAATCAGAATTCTTCTTTCTCCTCCTTTCAGTTATTAAACAAATGTTTATCAAAAAACCTGCAATTTCTCAATACTCTGCTAGGCACTGAAGAACCGGATCCCTGTACTCTTGTAAACAGTCATTCCCCTCTCCCTTTCAGATGCTGCCACCTCAATCACCACTATTATTACTCTCCCCTTTCCAACAAAGGCTGAACTCAGATACACAGAATAAATAAGGTATAGCCTTACGAATTAATCACCTGCTTAAGCAGTATTGGGGAGAACATTCTTAATCTCATCACAATACCACATGTATTAGAATATAAATTTTAAAATAACTTCTAGCAAAAGTGAATAAAAAGCCATATAGAGTAATATTACCTGAATTCCAGAAGGAGAAAGACATAAAAAAGCAAGCCACAAAAAATAAGAAAAGATACATTTATATAAAATGTATGCAAAAAGTATCCCAATCCAAAAAATGTAAATAAGTCAGAAAAAAAAATGTTTATCACACTTGACAAAGATTCACATCAATATATAAAAATTCTCCAGAAAATGAAGCCATACTTCATTAGCAAAATGGCTAAAGTATATCTATAAACTTTTTTTACTATAGGGAAATTGGAAATAACCCAGTAATCCAAAAACACAAATGCACAATAAGTTATATTCCCAGGATAGAATATTATGCAATCACCAAAATAATGATTTTCAGAAAAATCATTTTCATAAAATAGAAAAATTTTTATAAACAGAAAAAAAACTACAGGAAAATGTAAACAGTATATGAGGAAAAAAGAAACAAATATTTTTATATATTAGTCCCAATATATCAAAAATATGCATATATCTGTATTTGCACAGAGAATGAACTGAAAGGAAACACATCTAAATATAACACCATCCATTTTTTCTAACACAAGCTTTTAACTTTCTTTGAACCTTTTTATGTTTTCCAGGTTTTCTCTGAGATTCTGTAATTAATTATGTTTTCCACCTCATTCCTAAAGAGCTAACAATATAGTAATGCCCATTAGAAATAACCTGAAACAGTTTACTTTAAATTGCTTTAAATGTATTCACTTTTCTAAACATAATCTCCTTGGAGCAATTTTCAGGATTTCTCACTGAAAATGCTTAGGTTTCCTTAAGACATACTGAGAAACATAAACATATTAGATGCTGCTATACAAACACGGACGCTTTCTGGCAGTCATCTGTGGCAAAAGCATCTAAAATGGCACTGCACTGACACTGTATCTACTGAGTACATATTACACAAAATGAAACAACTTCACAACCAAACATAAAGGGCTACAAAGACTAAGATACGGCACTTTAACAGCCATGAGAGATTTTTAATTGCAAATTTGCCACAGCACAGTAGGACTATTTTAGCATAATTTTCTCCACAAATCGGTAGAGTTCAAATACAGTATGATGTGGCTTATAGGCACAACAGAGCAAATGGGACTTGGGTAGTCATCCCACCTCTTTTCAGACAATGAACAACAGGCATTAGAGTATGACCACTGAAAAGAAACAATGAAGTCAGTCCTACTCCTTCCCATCTTTCTGTCAAACCTAGCGGTGTTTATGAATCCCATGGCAGGAACAGAAAAAAAAAAAAAAAAAAAAATCACAGAACTGAAGTCTCACTTAGTTCAGGAGAAAAAGATCAGAGTTTAGAGAAACTAATGCAGCTAAAAAACATGGAGGCAGAAAAGTAGAGAGGGAAAATTGGGAAAAGAACTACTGAGGAGCTGTAAACTAAACAATTATAGAAGCTCCCACAGGGTTGGTGGAGAAACATCAAAATCCAACCAGCCAGAGAAGAGAGATTTCATTGAACACATAGGTATTTAGGAGAAAATCCAGAAAGGCTACACATATCAGTAGGGCTATTCTAACTTTAGAGTACAGACTACTAGAAAAATGACCTAACAATGCTTCAAAACAAGCCTTAAAAGAATAAAGCTGATTTTCAAGTAATCTTACAGCCACATATAAATACTCTTTAAAACAGGACAATACAATTCAGACATTCAATAATATAATATCACAACATCCAGCATCTAATAAAAATTAGTAGACTTGCAAAGGATCAAGAAAATGTGTCTCATAATTAGGAGGGAAAAAGATAACAAATGCAGAATTAGCAAACAATAACTTTAAGACAGTTCTTTTGCATGTGCTCAAAGATTTAAAGAAAATGTGCAATAATGAGCGAAATGAAGTCTGTAAAACTAAAAGATCAAATAGAATTTCTAGAGCTAAAACATACAGTATTTGAAATAAAAATTCACTGGCCCTGTAACAGTAAATTTAGACACTGCACAAAATAAGATCAGTGAAAATAAACATAGCAGTAGAAATTATAATAGCAAATAGAAATAGCAAAACTATAGGCTTATCTCCTCTGGCTGGTTAGATCATGGTATTTCTCAATCAACCCTCTGGGAGCTTTTATGGTTGTTTAGCTTACAGTTTCCCAATAGTTCTTTTCTCAGTTTTCCCTTTACAGTCTTCTGGCCCAAAGTTTTAGCTCCCTAAGTTTCTCCAAACCCTGATCTTTGTGTCTTGAACTAATTACAATAGCAAATAGCAAAACTAAATAATAAAGAGAAAAATTGCTTAAAAAAAAAAGGATGTATAGAGGCAATGTTACTTTTACGACAATATCAAAATATCTAAAAATGTGTAATTGGAATTCCAGAAAGAGAGAAGGAGGAGGGTAGAAAAAACATTTAAAGAAATAATGTCTGAAAATTATCAAAATCAGATAGAAAAATATAACCTTACAAATCCAATATGTTCCACAATCTTCAAGAAAGATAAACACAAAGAAAAGTGTACCGAGGCACATAACAATGAAACTACTGAAAATCAACAGCAATGAAAAACTTCTTAAAAAGAGCTAAGGAGGGTAAAAACCATCATGTGTACAGAAAGGAAGATAAGAATGACTGCTGACTTCTTATTTAAAAGAAGGAAAACCAGAAAACACAGGAAAAAGACCTTAAAAGTGCTAAAAGAAAAACAATCTTTCAACAAAGATTTCAATATGTAGTAGAAATATATTTCAAAAACAAGGGAAAACAGATATTCTCAAACAAAATCTGAAGGAATCTGTTGCCAGCAGATAAGTACTATAAAAATTTTTTTAAGTAATTCTTCAAGTGGATAGAAAATGATACCTAATAAAACTGGATCCACCCGAAGTAATAAAGAGCACTAGAAATGGCATAAAATGGGTATCTTCTTTTTCCTCATTTAAGAAAATAATCTTTAAATAATAACAATCCATTCTGAAGATTCACAACATAGGTAGAATAAGATACATGACAATATTCAAACCAGAGACATGAGAGAAGAAATGAAACTACTGAAAGAACCTGTTGTAAAGTTCTTAATATTTTGGGGGGAGTGGTATAATATGTGACAACAACTAGTAGCTAACACATACATATTATAAGCACTAAAACAATTACAAAATAATAAAAACAGGCAATACACTAATAAGGGACAAAAAGGAATACTAAAAATACTCACAAAAGACTCACAAAATATTTTTTTGTGAGTAAAAATACTCACAAAAGACTGACCAAACTAATCTTCAGCAAAAAGTACAAAGCCGAATGCATCACACTACCTGATTTCAAAATATACTACAAAGCAGCCCAGGCGGGGTGGTTCATGCCTGTAATCCCAGCACTTTCAGAGGCCAAGGTGGGAGGATAGCTTAAAGCTAGGAGTTCAAGACCAGCTGGGGCAAGAAAGCAAGACACCACCTCTACAAAAAAAAATTTTAAAGAATTAAAATTTAGCCAAGTGTGATGGCACACGGCCTATAGTTTCAGCTACTCAGGTGGGTGAGGTGACAGGATCACTTATGCCCAGGAGTACAAGGCTACAGTGTGCCATGGTCATGCCACTGCACTCCAGCCTGGGTGACAGACTGAGATCCTGTTTCTAAAAATAATTTTTAATAAAATAAAAAATTTAAAGCAATAATAACCAAAGATACATGGCACTAGCATAAACACACAGGCCAATGGAACAGAACAAAGAACACAGAAATAAATCCACCCATTTTACGGTCAATTGATTTTTGATAAACAGGCCAAGAACACAGTGTGAAAAGAAAAGTAATTTCAACAAGTAGCGCTGGGAGAACTAGACATTCAAAAGCAAAAAAAAAAAAAAAAAAAGGGAATTATATCCTATCTCACAATACAAAACTCAACTCAAAATGGATTAAAGACTTAAACATAAGCACTGAAACTGCAAAACTACTAGAAGAAAATATTGGGGAAAAGCTCCATGACAGTGGTGAGGCAATGAATTTTGGGATATGACTCCAAAAGCTCAGGTAACAAAAGTAAAAATAGATTAATGGTATTACATCAAGCTGATAAGCTTTTGTACAGCCAAGGAAACAATCAATAGAGTGAAGACATAAATCTAAGAAATGGGAGAAAATATTTTTAACATGTATCTGTTAAGGGGTTAGTGCCCAAAACACATAAAAATCTTAATGGCACAAAAACAACCTGATTTTTAAAAATGGGCTAAGGACCTGAATAGACATTTCTCCAAAGAAAATGTACACATGGATAATGGCTGTGGAAAAAATGCTCAACACCACTAATAATCAGGAAAATGCAAATTGAAAACACAGTGAGACACTTCAGCGGTTGGAACAGCTATGAAGAAAAAGACAAAAGGCAACGAGCATTGGTAAGGATGTGGAGAAAAGGGAACACTTGTACATTGTTAGTGGAAAGGTAAATTAATACATCCACTATGGAAAACAGTATAGCAGTTCCTCAAAAAATTGAAAATAGAATTACCATATGATCCAGCAATCCCACTTTTGGGTAAATATTCAAAGAAAATGAAATCAGTTGTGCTGAAGAAATATTTGCACTCCCACCCATGTTCATTCACCATTGTTCACAACAGCCAAGATACAGAATAATCCTGAGTATCCATCAATAGATGAATGGCTAAGAAAAATATGGTATATATACACAACAGAACACTGGAGAAAGAAAGAAAGAAACAGAGAGAGACAGACAGAGGAAGGGGAGGGGAGGGAGAGAAAAGAAAGAAAAGAGAGAGAGAGAAAGAGAGAGAGACAGAGAGAGAGAGAGAGAGAGAAAATCAATCTTGTCCTTCACAACAACATGGAGGAACCTGAAGAACACTGTGCTGAGTGAAACAAGCCAGGCACATAAATGCAAACAATGTGTGATGTCACTTATATGTAGAATCTAAAAAAGTTGAACTCTAGAAGCAGAATAAAATGGTGGTTACCAGGGATTGAGAGGGAAGGTGAGGGGTCACGGGGGTGGACTGGAAAGATGTTGGTCAAAGGATAGAAAATTTCAGCTAAAAAGAGGATTAAGTTCAAGAGATCTATTTACAACATGGTTACTAGAGTTGGCAACAATGTACTGTATACCTGAAAATTGCCAAAAGGGTAGAATTTTTGTTTTTTCAAGATGGAATTTTGCTCTTATGCCCAGGCTGGAGCAAAGTGGCACAATCTCAGCTCACTGCAACCTCTGCCTCCTGTGTTCAAGCGATTCTCCTGCCTCAGCCTCCTGAGTACCTGGGATTACAGGCACCTGCCACCATACTTGGCTAATTTTTGTATTTTTAGTAGAGATGGGGTTTTGCCATGTTGGCCAGGCTGGTTGCAACCTGCTGACCTCAGGCGACCCACCAGCCTCAGCCTCCCAAAGTGCTAGGATTACAGGTGTGAGCCACTGTGCCTGGCCAAGAGAGTAGATTTTTTAATGATCTTACCACAAATAAATCTAAGTATATGAGGTAATACATATGTTAATTAGCTCTATTTTGCCACTCTACAATGTATACAAATTTCAAATATCATGTTATACACCAAAAATATATACAATATTTGTCAATTTAAATAAAAGTCAGATTAAAGTTGTATGAAAAACAAATAAAAAACTCAACCTAATAAAAGGCATGAACAAAGGGAAAAAAGAAGCAATAACAAATGGAATAAATGGGAAACAATTAGCAAGATGGAGGACTGAAACATAAAATATTACTAATTATACTAAATGAAAATGAACTAAATATACTAATTAAAGGGCAGAGACTGACAGTGTGCATAAAAAGGCAAGAGCTAGCGACATGCTGTCTACAAGAAATACACTTTAAATATAAAGACAGAGATGGGTTAAAAGAATGGAGAAAGATATACCATGCAAACATTAGTCATAGAAATGCTGGTAGAGATACTATTAATATCACATACTTTACACTTCAGACAAAAGAAGGAATATTAATAAAGCTAAAGAGAAATATTTTGAAACAATAAAAGGATTAATTCAGCAAGAAGACGTAATAACTTTGAATGTGTATTACTTCATGAGGAAGCTCCAAAATATATAAAGCAAAAACTGACAAATCAGAAAGGAAGAATGGGCCTCTTTACAATTATAGTTTGGAGATCTCATCTCTCAGATTTGACAAAACAAGCAGACAGAAAAATCAGTAAGGATATTTAAAAAACTTGAACATTATAAACTAGCTTAATATAATGGACATTTATGGAACATTCAACACAACTTCAGAGAACATATTCTTTTCTAATGCCCATAAAAAATTCATTCAACAAAACAAACCATATTTTGGGGCATAAAACAAGTTTCAATACACTTTTTAAAACTAGAATTAAAGAGTACAGAATATTCTCTGACCACACATAAGTGAATGAGAGGCCTATAATATGCCAACATATTTAGAAATGAAATAACCAAGTTTTAAATAACCTATACAGCCTTTCCCCAAAAGGGTTCCTTATCTGAACCACAGATGGCTAAAAATAATGTGAGTGACTACTTTCTCAGTTCTCCCAAAAATGTTACATAAATAGTACCATCATACAACACAAGCACAGGAGAGAATAAAGTGACTAATAGCCTTAGGCATTAGAAATCAATTCTCCAAGGAAACCCCAGTGAAGACAGGCAGAATGAGTCAAAGAAATTCAAGGGAAATTTGAAAACATTTAGAATTAAATTCTAATAAAAATACAACATACCAACATTTGTGGTATATAGCTAATGCAGTGCATAGAGGGAAATTTATAACATTTAATACTGGTAGTAGAAAAGAAAAAAATTACAACTAATAATCTAAGCTTCCACATAAAACTAGAAAGAGAGACAAATTCAAAAATGGGAAAAAATAAGAGCAGAAATCAATTAAACAAAAAATGAATAAAACAGGCTAGGTGCAGTGGCTCACACCTGTAATCCTAGTACTTCCAGAGGTGGAGACAGGCAGATCACCTGAGGTCAGGAGTTCGAGACCAGCCTGGCCAACATGGCGAAACCCCCCCTACTAAAAAATACAAAAATTAGCTGGGCATGGTGGTGCACATCTGTAATCCCGGCTACTTAGGAGGCTGAGGCAGAAGAATCTCTTGAACCCAGGAGGTAGAGGTTGCAGTGAGCCAAGATTAAACCACTGCACTCCAACCTGGGTGAAAGAACAAGATTCTGTCTTAAAATAAAAGAACAAAATAAAAAATAATCAGTGACATAAAATGAAAATCAATTGAAAATTTACTAAAGAGAGAAAATGTGAATTGCCAGTATCAAGACAAAAAGAAGAAACACTATCACAAATCCTACCATTATTTAAACAGTCTAGGACTATTATGAACAATTCTGTGTCAATTAATTCAATACCACAGATTGAAATAGACAAGGTCCTTGCAAATCACAATTTATCAAATCTGACAGAGAAAATCTAAATAGCCCTATATCTATTTACTAAAGAAATTCAATGCTTAATTAAAAACCTTCACACAAACAAAACCCTGGGTGCAGATAGCTTCACTGGTCTATGCAATCGACTCAAACTTTCAGAAAACAGAAAAGAATATGTTCCCAATTTCTGTATGAGGCTTGCATTTCCTTTATGTAAAAAGGATCAAATATTTACAAGAAAAATAAAGATCAGTATGTCTTAAAATCCTTAGCAAGATATTAGTAAATAAAATCCTGCCATATACAATACAAGTCATACATTGTGACCAAGTGGAGTTTATCACAAGAATACAAAGATGGTTTAAAACAGTGGAAAATCAGAGGGTCACCTAAAAAGATGCATATTGGGCCGGGCACGGTGGCTCACGCCTGTAATCCCAGCACTTTGGGAGGCCAAGATGGGTGGATCACGAGGTCAAGAGATTGAGACCATCCTGGTCAACATGGTGAAACCCCGTCTCTACTAAAAATACAAAAAATTAGCTGGGCATGGTGGTGCGTGCCTGTAATCCCAGCTACTCAGGAGGCTGAGGCAGGAGATTGCCTGAACCCAAGAGAAGGAGGTTGCGGTGAGCCTAGATCGCTCCATTGCACTCCAGCCTGGGTAACAAGAGCGAAACTCCGTCTCAAAAAAAAAAAAAGATGCATATTAAAGCACCTGACAAAATTCAATACGCTTTGAGATAAAAATTCTTAGCAGACTAGAAATTAAAGGGAACATCTTCAACCAGATAAAGGAATCAAGAAAAAACTATAGGTAACAGAATACTTAATGGTGAAAGACTGAATACTTATCTCCCTAAGATCAGAAACAAGGCAAAGATGTCCATAGTCATCAATTCTATTCAATATTTTATGGAGGCCCTACTTAGGGCAATAAGGTAAAATATTGAAAATAAAGAATCAAAAAGCATAACCATGGGAGATGAGGGTAGATACTGACTTTACACATATGATCCAAGTAGACAGAAAATTCTAAGACCTACCAAAAATAAAAAATAAAAAACCCTAGTAGAATAAAGTGAATTTAAGCATGCCCACAAATATCCACTGTATTCCTATATACAAACAACAAATTGCAAAATAAAAAGAATTAGCAGTTACAATAATATCAAAAACACAAAACACTTAGGAACAAATTTCATGAAACATTCTTAAGGCCTGAATAGTGAAAACTATACAACAGTGTTGAGAGAAGTTAAAGAAAATGTAAATAAATGTGTGTGTGTGTATGTGTGTCATGTTCACTGTATGGGCCAATATTATATGAACTATACAAAATACATTTCTAAGTCTGATATGGCCAAGAAGCCACCAATTTGGAACTTTTGCTCTGGATGTTCTAAATGTTATTGGAACAAACAAGACCATCAGAAAATCTAGTACTTATACTACATTATTTTTTTCAACCAAATTGCATTTTATCAGCAAATCTTTGATTTATACTCTATAGAAACAACATGAAGACTATAGTTTATTTTAGGAATGCTGAAAAAGTTATCTACTACATGGAGTACCTCCATTTTGAGGGCCCAAAAAAAATTATTCCTCAGGTCTAAATTTCAGAAAATATGAGTTCTCCAAATCATCTAGTATACCTATGAAGCTATGGACTATGCAAATCTCAAAATTCATAGTTTCCAAATTTGGCTCTGGTTGCTAGTTAACTGAATCTAAGTTTAATAATTGTATATTATACACACTTTTCTGTATAATCCATTTTCCCTTGGTCTTAATTTACTAATTTTACTCTTATATTTTAATTTTTTTAGCATATATATTCTTATAAACTATTTCAATTCATTTTGGAGGATGAAGTGTCTTTTACATAAATATATAGATGACTTTTTTTTAACTTAAAGAGTCAAGGTCTCTAAAGAATTTACCATTTAATCAAGCACATAATACAGACCATAAAATATTTTAAATGTATATGGTCTCACATTACTTTTACAGAGCAGAAAAGAGTAGGAGGTAATGAATATGAAAGGATGACTAGGATGAATATGAAAGGATGATCCTACCCATAGAGAAGAGGTAGGATCTAGGTAGAACTCTGAATAATGAAGATGAACAGGGCAGCAGGTAGACAATATGAGCAATAACAGGATATCAGGATATAACGTAAAGGCAAACAGTTGAGATTAAGTGTTGTAAAGATAAAGCTGAGTAGATAGAATAAAGTCATATAATATATAGTTCAAAGCCATACTGAGCTTTAGTTTGATTCTTAAATGTAAAATAACATAATAAAACAGGTTATAAACGTTTTGAAATATATAGGAGATACATACTATCACCTCAAACTTTTTGTTTAGTAGTTATTAAAGCCACTACCTTAAGAAATCTAATTAAATTATAGGCCAGGTCCAGTGGCTCACACCTGTAATCCTAAGCACTTTAGGAGGCTGAGAGGGGTTAGATCATCTGAGGTCAGGAGTTTGAGACTAGCCTGGCCAACATGGTGAAACCCTGTCTCTACTAAAAATACAAAAATCAGCCGGACGTGGTGGCAGGCGCCTGTAATCCCAGCTACTCAGGAGGCTGAGGCAGAAGAATTGCTTGAACCCAGAAGGTGGAGGCTGCAGTGAGCCAAGATTGTGCCATTGCACTCCAGCCTGGGCGACAAGAGCAAAAGTTCGTCTCAAAGAAAAAAAAAAAAGAAATCTAATTGCAAACTTTTATATGTAGAGGGGGACTTAAGAGAAACTATATGGTACAACTTAATTTTAGAGATTAAAAAACACAGGAATAAAGAAAAATTTATAGTATTTCAAATGATTTACAAAGCTTATAATCCTTAAACACCCGTTAAAATCCTGAACACCTGGGTTGATTTGAGTTAATATGAATTACTTTTAGTTCATCTTTATACAATATATACACCTAACCAAAGACAAGGAGAGTCTAAACACATTCCCAAGGTGTGGGTTGGGCAGAGGGAAAGAGGATGGTGATTCCTTCACTGTACAAGAATAGCTCAAAATGAAAAACCAGCATTTACTATGTTCTAAGTACAATGTTGAGTCATTGAATATAACTACAACAAAGCTATTCACAGAAAATCAGACTATAATACTAAAAGCTTAAGACAATGAAAAAGGAAGCCCATGAAATGTCTAGAAACACTTAAAATCACTGTTGACATAATTCAGCATTCCCATTTACCTAACACTTTCTAAAAGATATATTCTTCCATAATTCATAAAATATTTATGAAACAATCCACTTGCCAATATATATTTTTTTAATTATATGTGTAGGGCTTAATCTTAACATTCTGGGTGCTGAATGAAAGTTTTCAGAAGAAAGTGTATTTCTATCTAGAGCTATCTCCCTTTATTTCATAGAGAAAACTAAAAAATAATAGGACAGAGAAATTGAGATATTTTGAAAAAAATAACAAAGTATATATACAGATGTGACACAAAATCTTAAAAAGGAAAACTTTCTAATATGTGTGAACACTTAAACCCAACACACGTTTTTGGAAAACCTTAACTAGTTAACTAGTTATTTCCTTATGAAATGTAAGAATTTAGAAGCTGAGCAGATACAATGAAGTCAAATAACATATAGTTCAAAGTCAAATTTAGCTTTAGTTTCTCCAACTTGCTTAAGCACGTCACACAAAATATATGTTGGTCTTATGATGACAGTGCATAAATTACAAATGCTGAACATATAACAAGGACTAGGCAAGCGGCAACAGGACAAATTCAAGGTTAGAACCAGGTAAAGATAAACACTAGTTATATGAATAAGGTCAACAAGTGAGAAGGTCTGTGTAAAATCAAAGTTAGGCTGGCAGCAATATCCAAACATTAAGTTAAGGACAAATTATCTGGACAACCTGCAGCAAGAAAAATAAATCATGATGAAGCAGGCAGTAATACCAACACTGACAGAAAGAGGCTATATGACAAAATCTCAGGACAGCAAAGAATCCAGACAGCAGAGAACACCAAAAACACTTTAACACTGAACCTAACACTGTTTCTCATCTCAGTTTCTCAAAATTTTAGGCTGATGGGAAGATATGGAATTTGGGAATTAGAAAGACAGAGATGTACAAATGTTACTGCCCTTTCTCTTTCCGAGTGAAAACATTATTTGTTCCAAAGCTAATATTAAAAATAAATTGTTGCAAAAACATGGTACACATAAATATTGATATTTATATAAACAAAAGAAGGTATGAAGTGAATCTTAAAAGACTCAATTTTACCTCTATACAAAGAAATTTGAATTTCAAATAAAGGAAAATATACATTATCTGAATCTTATTTTTCCTTTTCATAGACAATATAAAATAGAACTAATCTGAGAGAAAGAACTCTTGACCAGATGAAAACCAAAGTGATACCTGTGAAAGAAGGGAAGGATGAAGTGTCTTTTCTATTTTGAATAAAGTCTTCAAAATAAAAAATATTCAAATTTGATAAATATTTCATATATCTGTTTCACTTGCCAAAATATGAGTAATCAATTATAATTTATGAACTTATTCCTAATCATTCGGTAAGGTTATAACATAAGGTTTGATAAAATTTATAAATCCATTTCAATTTTAATTACTCTCTATTAATATCAATATTGTTACCACTTAATATTACTCCATAAGCAAAATATTATTCTACTTACTTCTATTAATAGCTTCTCTTTGCACTCACTACTTCATTAAAGAATCCTCAAACTCCTGACTTTCTGAAATTCTGAATGATTAATCTTGGACTGATAATTTTAAAGCAATATTCAAATTACCACTCAGATTACTCCACAAAATTTTTCTCCTGCTCTTTAAACTTGCTGCATTGTAGTTAAAAGATAGAGTGACCAACAAAATGTGTCAAGAGAGACTAGAGAAGTTCTAGTAAAGAATAATTTGAATCAAGCAGACTTGTCTAAATCTTACTTTTACTCCCTTAATGACTGTAAACTTGTATATTGGGCAATATACTTTAAACAGCAGTTGTGCAAGTGTGGTCCATAGGATCTATGAGAATTTCCAAGACTCTCACAGGGTCTGTGAGGTCAAAATTATTTTTCAACTACTAAGACAGTTATTTGCCTGTTTCACTATGTTGACACTTACACTGATGATACAAAAGCAATGGTGGGTAAAACTGCTGGTTTCTTAACATTAATCAAGACCATGACACCAATCTGTACTAGTTAGTAGTTATATTCTTCTCTGCATGCACTCACAATCTTGTATTAAAATGAGAGAGAGAAAAAAAAAAACTCAGTTTCCTCCATGAAACAGTAAAAAGTATTATTTTTAAAAATTTTCAATTTTAGGCCCGGTATAGTCAACTCATGCCTGTAATGCTAGTGCTTTGGAAGGCTGAGGCAGGAGGACTGCTTGAGGCTAGGTGTTCAAGAGCAACCTGGCCAAGAGAGTGAGATCTTGTCTCTATTAAAAAAAAGAAAAGAAAAAGAAAAAGAAATTTTCCATCTTGAGTATATGACTTTGATATTCTGTGTGACAAAACAGAAAGCACTTCTGCAACATACCAAAGTATGGTAGCCGTCTCAAGAAAAACACTTGTGCAAATTGCAAATGGTAGCTCACTTTTTTTCATGGAACACCATTTTTTCTTAAGGCATACTATAATCATTCACCTATTTGGAAGACATTTTCTTAAAAACAAATGACGTGAGCATGCCATTTCAGGAAAAAAAAATTCAAATTATTTGTCATCAATGATAAAATTCAAACTTTCAAGCAAAATCAGAATTTTTGAGATCTTATATCTGACATGACAGCTTCCCTGTTTTTGACTTTTCTGAGAACACTGATGTTCTCAGAAAATGTCACTTTTTTGTTGTTTTGAGATGAAGTCTCACTCTGTCGCCAGGCTGGAGTGCAGTGTTGCAATCTCAGATCACTGCAACCTTTGTTTCTTGGGTTCAAGTGGTTCAAGTGATTCTCCTGCGTTAGCCTCCTGAGTAGCTGGGACTACAGATGCACGCCACCACGCCCAGCTAATTTTTGTATTTTTAGTAGAGATGGAGTTTCACCATGTTGGCCAGGATGGTCTTGATGTCTTGACGTCATGATCCACCCGCCTCGGCCTCCCAAAGTACTGGGATTACAGGCATGAGCCACTGCGCCCAGCCAAAAATGAGATTTTAAAAAATATTATAGAATAAAAGAAACCAGTATTTTCAAATGACCAGTGTCATAAAAATCATACATGGGTTTCATAAATTCAAAATGCACAATAAGCCAGTGAGTTTTACTTTAACAAAGTTTAGAAAGTTCACTGATAATTGTTTCAGATTCCAAATTGCAACTAACCTTTAAGAAACTACCACTTGTGGAGTTTAGGAGTGGTTTCAAAGAATAAAATCCATAATTATCTGAACGGGCTATGAAAATAATTTTTCTTTTTTTATCCTCTTATCAATGTGACACTAAATTTCTCTAGAGACTTCAACCAAATAATGTATCACAACAGACTGAATATGACAGCAGACACAATGGGTATGGTGGCTGGCACCTGTATTCTCAGGTACTCATGAGGCTGAGGCAGAATGATTGCTTAGCCCGGGAGTTCAAGGCTAAAGTGCATTATGACTGTACCTGTGGATAACCACTGCACTCCAGCCTGGGCAACGTAATGAGACCTCATCTCGAAAATAAAAATTAAATTAAATTAATAAAGAAGATATGAGAGTCAAGTTACCTTGTATTAAGCCAGATGTTAAAGATATTTATAAAAATGTAAAAATATGACACTCTCTCACAGGTTTTTTCTTTTGGAAAAGAGTTACTTTTTATAAAAGCGTGTTAACACACAATGGTTTATTATTTTTTAAAAGTGAATAAATATGTAAATGTTTTTAAAATTTTCTTTAAACTTAAATTTTAATTCTCTTTAAACTTTAATTTCTAATATGGTAAATACTGATAGATATAACTCTCAGAAACAAAAACTTTTTTCTCAACAATTTTTAACAGTGAAAATGAGACCTGAAACCAAAAGAATTTACAGCTATTGCTCTAATAATCTCTGAGGCTCAAATATTCCTGTCAAATAGGTGGTGACAGCATAAGGATAGAAGATGAGGGTTATTATCCATTAAAAAAAAAAACTCACAGTTAAGGGTTAACTATGTAACTAAAAGCTGTGCTAAATGTTTACGCAGATTACTTCACTTACCCCTTACACACTGTCTATGAAGCGGGTACCTGCCTCCTCAAAGAATCATTCACAGGATTAAATAAAACACTTGTGAAGCACTTAGCACAGTCTCTCTATGTAGATAATTTAAATACTCAACAAAGGTTAGCTAATATGCAAATTACTATTGCCACCATAGAACTACGTGCTATCCTACTTACAACACGTATCTAACTAATTAGAGGTCTGATTCCATCCAAGACTAAATTATTAATGGGGAGTATTAATCTGACCACCCATGAAAACAAGTTATCACCTCATAGGCATTTAACATTTATGAACACCTTGGGAAAATCCTTCGGTTTGGCAAATTTGGAAGATATATACTAAACTAAACCAAGGTTAACAAGAAACTTTGTAGTGATCAAGTCACTTCACATCGTATCATAATGAGATGTTATCAAGTGTCAAAACAAAGGCCCCTCACAATTCAGAACCAGTAAAGGGCCAATGTTGTTGCCTCTATACGTAGATAATACATTATGTAGACCTTTTCTAATTAATGCTCCATAACATGCACTAATTACCAGACTACGATGGATTAGTGGGAGACTAGTGACACACTCTTCACTTTCATGTAAGAGTAATACATTGGTTGACATATTTCTAGTTGTACTACCTTTCCACAAGTTATTTGGAGCCTCCACATTCCACTAAAATATCACTCGTCTTTACAAGGATTAACTAACATAAGTGTACCTTATACTACTACCCAATTAATTCTCCCAAAATTGGTGTATGAAAGGAATGTTACAACTTTAGCCCCACCCTTACAAGAAAAACTGAACTTTCAAATAAGAGTATCCTCACTGCAAAATATACAGGTTGATCATCCTTAATCTAAAAATTCAAAATCTGAAATGCTCCAAAATCAGAAAATTCATTTTTTAATTTTTACTTTTTTGAAGACATGCGGTCTCACTATGTTGCTTAGGCTGGTCTTGAACTCCTGGGCTCAAGCAATGCTCTCGCTTCAGCTTCCCAAAGTGCTGTGATTACAGGCATGAGCCACTGCACCTGGGCAAAGATCTGAAATTTTCTGAGCACTGACATAACGCCACAAGTGAAAAATTCTACATCTGACCTCGTGTCAGATCAGTCAAAACTTTGTTTCTTGCATGAAACTACTAAAAAAAATTGCATAATTACATTCGACTATGCATATAAGGTGTATATAAAATATAAGTAAATTTGATGTGGGTCCCATCCCCAAGTTATCTTTATATATATTCAAGTATTCCAAAACCTGAAAAAATCCAAAATCCAAACACTTCTGGTCTCAAACATTTCAGATAAGGAATATTCCACCTGTGGTAGGAACATGAGTATATGTGCGTGTGTGTGTATGTGTGTGGACTATATGTAAGTATATATATGTGAATATATGTATTGTATGTATGTGTATACACATCCATATGCTGGTTTATAGATGAAAATGAGAAGCAGGGGATGTTCTTGTCAGCACCACATTCATAAATACATATAACAAACAGATTTGCATAAAAGTGAGAACCTAAAGGTGTCCAGATAAAGAAAAATAACTGCTTACTGAAAGATTCAGAATGCATAAGAGATATCTGCTTTTTGGCCGGGCACGGTGGCTCAAGCCTGTAATCCCAGCACTTTGGGAGGCCGAGGCGGGTGGATTACGAGGTCAAGAGATCGAGACCATCTTGGTCAACATGGTGAAACCCCGTCTCTACTAATACAAAAAAAAAATTAGCTGGGCATGGTGGCACGTGCCTGTAATCCCAGCTACTCAGGAGGCTGAGGCAGGAGAATTGCCTGAACCCAGGAGGCAGAGGTTGTGGTGAGCTGAGATCACGCCATTGCACTCCAGTCTGGGTAACAAGAGCGAAACTCCGTCTCAAAAAAAAAAAAAAAAAAAAAAAAAAAAAAAAAGAGATATCTGCTTTTTAAGGACAATGCTGAAAAGTGAGTTTCAAACTATTCAAATGGCGTCAATGAAGTAAAATACTAGTATTAAAATATGTATCTATGCATCCTAAATTCAAGACTGTTTAAGATACCAATGGCAGAGGCCAGGCATGGTAGCTCAAGCCTGTAATCCCAGCACTTTGGGAGGCCGAGGAGGGCGGATCACCTGAGGTCAGGAGTTCATGACCAGCCCGGCCAACATGGAGAAATCCCTTCTCTACTAAAAATACAAAAATCAGCTGGGCGTGGTGGCACATGCCTGTAATCCTAGCTACTCGGAAAGCTGAGACAGGAGAATTGCTTCAACCTGCAAGGCAGAGGTTGCAGCGAGCCAAAATTGCACCACTGCACCCCAGCCTGGGTGACAGAGCCAGACTCTGTCTCAAAAAAAAAAAAGATACCAATGACAGACATTTCTTCTTCTTCTTCTGCATTTCTATCTTTGTGAGACAAAATTATAAGATTTGGCCAGGCGCAGTGGCTCATGCCTGTAATCCCAGCACTTTGGGAGGCCAAGGCAGGTGAATCAGGAGGTCAAGAGATTAAGACTATCCTGGCCAACACGGTAAAAACTGATCTTTACTAAAAATCCAAAAATTAGCTGGGCATGATGGCACATAGCTGTAGTCCCAGCTACTTGGGAGGCTGAGGCAGGAGAATCACTTGAACCTGGGAGGCGGAGGTTGGAGTGAGCTGAGATTGTGCCACTGCACTCCAGCCTGGCAACAGAGCAAGACTCCCTCTCAAAAAAAAAAAAAAAATTATAACATTCAATCTGTCTAACATTTCTTAATTTGATTCAAAACTTTTTAATAAACGGAAAATATTACTTATATCAACTCTAATGATTTACATATTTAGCTAAACTTTTCAGTCATTAGACCAACTGAGGTTCTAGGAGTTACTCAAAAGTTTTCCAGTGAAAAATGTCACCATGGTTACAATAAATATAGAACTTTAGAAATCTATGAAAGACTTACTGGTATAGTATAGAAATGATGTGCATTACATATGACAATATGTTTTAAAGAATAAAAAGAAATATAGCATGTATCTGCCAAAAAAGTCTACTATGTGGAGATTTGATATCATCACCAAAAACAATTTTTATGCTAAATAGCAAATGGATTTCCCTTGTTTGACTTATAATGCACTATTTACCATTAGTCCACAATCTTGGCAATCAGAAGGAAATGATGCCTTCCTTCAGACTCTTTCAATTTTATTTAAAAAACAAAAACAGCTAAGATAAATACAGAGCAAGAAAAGGTTCCATAACATACCTACTTACTTTGCTTAAATATGACCCTTAATTCAGTTCCAACCTACAGGGTTCAGTCAAATCCTTAACCCACTGTCTCTATAAGACACAACCATAGTGAATTGGCACTTTTATGTTATATATCACAACCTGTAACATCAAGTACAGATGAAGCTAGACATCGTGGCTTTAAATGACAAACAAGATTGGGCATGAGAGTTATTATTACACTTAACAATATAAACATTTTTATTTTCATAAAAATTCCTACTTTCTTAAAGCAAAGATACATCAAATACTATACACAGAACAAAGTAATCTGAATTTAATCAAAATTCAAGGATGGAAATATCTGAAGATTTTTTATTACTAAGACTAAAACTGGTTTAATTATAAATAATAACACTAAATATACAGTAACCAAGTTTCTGAAATGATCTCTCAGTTGTTTCATATTTTCATATAAAAAGCCAACTTATAAACCACAGGTTTATAGGCACAGCCCTTGGCCATGTAAATTTGGGATATAAAACTGGAAGACTTTTTTCCTCCTATTGATCATTCTAAGTATTACAATCCATTGTTACATACAATTTTACAGGAAAATCATCAAAATTCTAAAATTACAATCATGTCTCAGGAAAACATAAACAGAACAAGAAAAAAGGTATTTATACGAGCTGTCAGCCCTTTTTCTGCCATCTGTATTTGGCTACTTTCCTGGGTATTAATTCCTTTCACAGAAGGTAGGCAGAACGAACAGAAATACTTTGAAGTCTTTGGTTTGGAGAAAAAAATTACTGTCTGGATTATTTGAATACTTGAAATAGCCAAGATATTCTATTTAATCCCTTACCTTGGACTGTTGAAAAGCAATGATGTAAGTTGGAATCCACCTTTTCTAGTTTTATTACAAATTTTAGACAATATTTTACTTAAGATTTTAAAGATCTAAGGCCGGGCGCCATGGCTCACGCCTATAATCCCAGCACTTTGGGAGGCCAAGGCAGGTGGATCACGAGGTCAAGAGATCGAGACCATCCTGGTCAACATGGTGAAACCCCGTCTCTACTAAAAATACAAAAATTAGCTGGGCATGGTGGCGCGCGCCTGTAGTCCCAGCTACTCAGGAGGCTGAGGCAGGAGAATTGCTTGAACCCAGGAGGCAGAGATTGCGGTGAGCCGAGATCGCGCCACTGGACACTCTGGCCTGGGTAACGAGAGCAAAAACTCTGTCTCAAAAAAAAAAAAAAAAAAGATTTTAAAGATCTAAATATTCAACTTAAATATATGTGGGCATACATAATCAACAATCACAGTTTAAAAGGTAGGCCACAGTATTATGAGAAATCATTTGTGCTATATTCACTAACGATACTGACTTTAAGTTTTCTTTTAACTAAGATTCGATAAGAGTACCTGTAAAAAGTTTATGATTCAAAATATCAAGTTACAAAGGAAAAAAAAGAGACTAATGTTTATTCAATGTAAGTAAGTATAATCTACATAAAATTCCATATGCTCAATAAATAAAATTACAAAGGTGAAAATTATGATAATGAACTTCAAGTAGCTCAATATTAAGTAGAACAATAAAATTGTCACTGTGGTATACAAATGAACTTCATTATCCATTACTGGACATTTACTCAAGGAGTTATCAGGGGTAGGGAATATATTTTTCTGGAAAGCTCATTATGTAATACATATCTGTTTACTTACAATATGAAGTGCTTTAGAAAATGGTACATTTATCTTCAAAGTTAGCAAATTTATTCTTCGCACTTTGTATTTTTAGCATTATGTCATTATGAGTACTTACAATTTTGAATAAGGCTCTTTCATTACTAGTTAGAAAATGTTCCTGCCAAGATTGACAAATATTTAAGTCATATAATATTTTACATAAAGAGAAAAAACTACTTATTTAGTATGATTGGATGCAACAGGTATATAGAAATCAAATTAAGATAAATTGAAAATAAGAAAAATTAAAATTGCAGTTTGTTTTAATAACTAGTAACAATGAATAAATAAGGTAATACAAAATTTTAATACGACATTAAGCAATGTTAATGGAAATAATAAAAAGCCAGTTGTTCAGGTAGCATTAAAAAAATCTATACATAAAGCACAAAACAATGCTCAAGTAGGATTTTCCTCAGAACCTAAATAAGACTTCTAAACTCTGTTATATGCTGAAGTTTTAAATGACTAAGAAAAACTGTCAAATAGATTTATCAAAATCTCTAAAGTACACTTCTTTAAAATCCAAACCAAAGAATTTTTAAAGCAAATTAAAATTTAACACTAGAACTTTGTAATATAATTAGGCTTGTTAAACTTAACCACTAAAAAGTCATGTGGCCACTTATAATTACTAAACTTCCCTGACGAAAGTTTATACTACTATTTCTAAGTAGATAATTTGACCACACATTTTTAAGGAAACTCACTAATAGTAACAAAGTAAAAAATAAAAAATAAAAGAGGAAAATAATAAAAATTAACCACAATTCAACTTAGACAACAGCTTTTCGGAAAGGGAAAAAAGAGTATGTTGGCAGGTGTCTGCAAGGAGGTAGGTAATACAATGGAATCAGTTTTCATTCTGCAGAACAACCATGAGACTTGCTGCAATGTCAGCTCCAAGCACACACTGAGGGACTCCAGAAAATACTCATTGATCATGCAGTACTTTATAATGCGCATAGGCTTTTTTTCCTGCTAACCCCGCCTAGCTTCCCTTTGCAGCTTCTTCTCCCCAACCCTCTCCCCACAATAAAATAATCTTCCTAAAGACGTGAAATAGTTAATAAATTATCTCAGCAGCCTAAGTATCAGGAATACCACTCACTACCATAAAGCATCTTTAACTGAATTAGACAGTTTTTATTTAATGAGGGAAAAAAAGAAATACCCTACACAATCTCACAGATAAGAATATGAGATTTAAATACCTATACCTATAAATACAAATTTCTGATAGTATTCAACACTCAATGCCAAAAGCAATTCTAGTTTCACTTTGACATGTATTTCCTTGGACTAGTTTATACTCAAATAGGATCTTATAAAATTAATACAATCAGAAAAAAAGAAAATATAATTTAAAATGTTCATGATTCAAATTACAGGATTTTTTTATTGACAGTTCTCTAGCATCAGTGCCTTAAATTTAAGGGTTTTAAAATGTTTAATTTAATAATTTGTTTTATAATAATCAAAGTCACATGAAAAACCTAGGACCAGTGTGTACCAGCTAAATTAAGCAATCAGATTGATATAAACATGCTTAGTTTAAAGCTAAAATAACCAGCTGTTTTTAATAGTTAACTGCAGCAAAGCTTTAGGCTTAGATATGTAAATGAATTCTAAGACATATGATACTAAACCTACTCAAAGCTGCTTTGCAGACCCCACCTTCTAATGAGTTAATCTAAAGGTCACCACCAGCACAAGGCTTTTTATTAAGTCTGAGTCTCCTCTTTTTCCCCAGCAAACATACAATTTATGAAACATGAAGTTTAAACAAAATAATTATAGATGTATATAGTAATCATGTGAACCAGACTGACACATTCTCACACGGAATAGGTCTGACGGTGTCTTGCTTTTATGCTCTGCCTCTTTTTGCTCTCTCCTCTAATCTATTCATCTGTAAAATAATTCCGGCAGATAACATTTCTTTGTTCAGATTTCAACTTTCATTTCACTTACAAACCTAACCCTACCTCAAGAATGTCTTCTAGAACATATGCTTCCATTTCAGCCGCTGTCTCCACCATGTTTTATCAAACTGCCATGTTTCTTACTGCACTATGATTAGATCATTGCCAGCAGGAACACTCCTCTGTGTCAGCAAGGGAACAGGAAATGGAATGTTCTATTACATGCCTAAAGCAGCTTAGCTGTTCACTAGCCAGGCATCTACCAAAAGAGCAGGGGGTGACTCACTGTGTATTTTTTAAAGATACAGAAGCTCTATTCCAAAGCAAACTTCTGTCAAGTAACTTCAATAGACAAAATAAAAGTCTCTTATTTTGTCACTTCAATTTTTAAAATCCCCAAATTTCAGAAAAAAACCAACATATTTTTTAAAAAGCTATTTAACACGTCTGGCTTCCTGGTTGAACAAAAGAGGTTGAAGTGGGTTACGCAGCAATTTATCCTTAGTAAAGCCTTGTAGTGAGATTAATGGCTGTATTAAAGACGCAAAGAAGGAGGCATGATACTAGCAAGTTAGAAATTTGCTACATCAGGCAAATGTATTATATAACATATATATTACAGTTGACTTCAGGGTATCAAAAATAATTATCCTAATGTAGATTTTTTGATAGTAAATTGGTTTTTATTAACTAATCTGTTTCCAAATACCTACAAGAACCAGGTTAACATTCAACTGATTTACAATTACTGAAGCAAGCTTTAACATTTGATATATGCATTTGCTAGTAGTGCCTTCATTTACTAACCAAAGAAATGGCCTGTTTTTTCTCTTATAATAAATACTCTAAAAAACTAAAATATTCCAGATAAATTAAATTTAGAGACACTAAATCTGGATCATCAAACAGCAAATAAAGTGAGTGACTGACAGTAGAACCAATTTATATTAAATTCATTCCTGTAAATGATCTTCCATTTAGTAAAATTTGTTAAGATTGTCAGATTTCTCCCTTATGCAATCTTGAATATGAAAAATGCACTGAAAAAGGAACAATGGGCCGGACACAGTGGCTCACACCTGTAATCCCAGCACTCTGGGAGGCCAAGGTAGGCAGATCATTTGAGGCCAGGAGTTGGATCGAGATCAGCCTGGCCAACATAGTGAAACCCCACCTTAACTAAAAATACAAAAATTAGCTGGGTATGTTTGAGCGTGCCTGTAATACCAGCTACTCAGGTGGCTGAGGCAGGAGAATCACTTGAACCCAGAAGGTGGAGTTGTATTACTGCACTCTAGCCTGGGCGACAGAGTGAGACTGTCTCAAAAAGCAAAAAGGAACAATGTTTTATGCTCTAAACTGAGAAAAGTGATGTGATAATGTGCATGACACTGCTAATATTATCACTCAAAGTGATGTCATGTTTTAGTGGAGATTTCAGAGTACTCTTGGGCCTCAATTTATTAATCTATAGAATGGGACAATATTCACTCAACTTGAAATATCAGAAACTGCTCTAGGTGTAGTCAATAAACAGATAAGGTTTCTTAACAGTTTATATAAAGATTATGTCCTACAAAGTACCTACTACAGTTTCTGATATTTAGGAGATACCCATAGTGTGCCAAGCAATATGTTTTTTTTTAAATGAACATATTTAATCCTCATAACAACCCAGCTAATCTATGTTATAATTTTGTTTGAGATGGAGTCTCACTATGTCACCCAGGCTAGAGTGCAGTGGTGCGTTCTCGGCTCAATGCAACCTCCGACTCCTGGGTTCAAATGATTCTCCTGCCTCAGCCTCCTGAGTAGCTGGGATTATAGACATGTGCCACCATATCCAGCTAATTTTTGTATTTTTAGTAGAGACAGAGTTTCACCATGTTGGCCAGGATGGTGAACTCCTGATAGCCTCAATCTCCTGATCTCGTGATCCGCCCACCTTGGCCTCCCAAAGTGCTGGGATTACAGGTGCGAGCCACCACACCTGGCCACTATGTCATAACTTTAAAAGTACGTTTTGCTTACCATATGCTATTCTAAATGCTTTTTATATGTTAACTCACTTAATTTTCATAGTCACCCTGAAGTGTTATTATCCTCCCCATTTTACATATGTGGAAATGGGACAAAAAGAGGTTAAGCAACTTGCCAAATTATTTCAAGCTAAGCTAATTAAGTTAAAGAGCTAAGATCTGAGTCCGGGCAATTTGCTCCAGTGTCCATACCCAGAATCATCAACTGTATTTCTTCCATGTGATAATCTTATTTTATGGATAAGGGAACCAAGTATCAGACAGGGCACACAGTTACATGGCAGAGTGAAATCCAGATGCAAATCCAGAACTGATTCCAAAGGCTATGTGAAATTAACAGCAAACAAATGATACTATGTTTTACCTCATACCATAGCTAATGTTTACATTTAGGTATGGGTATGTCTGGCATTTGAAGCCTTCTCAAAGTAATTTCCACTGTTGTAACCTGGCTTAAACAGAAACTACAAACTGGCTTTTGTTATTTCTTGCCTTCCAGGTCAATTATTTCTATGCTTCAAATAAACTGCTCCATCTTTAGACTTAAGAGAAGTCATCAACATAGTTTCCCTTTCTCAAATTTTCCTCCAATATTAGCAAGCAATGACAGGTTTGAGTTCAAGGAACTCATGTTGCAACACTCACCTTTTCCACAAGCCAAGAATAGGCCTTCCAAATTCTTTATCTGACAATTAATTGGGGCCCCTGAGATCCAAGTCAGTAAAACCATTCACTCTCTACTTCTCCTCCATTCTGGGATTATGGGGTGCCTCTTAGGTGTTCTGACATTTACTGTTGCTTTTAATAATAAATACGTGATTATGCCTTTCTCACAGAATTATGGCTGTTTATCATTTTTATATCCCTTACAGACTAAAAAAAAGCAGGCAACACTGTTGAAAGTAGGCAACACTTTATTCACTAGTGCATACCTAGAGCCAGCACTCTCTGCATTCAAGCGATTCTCCTGCTTCAGCCTCCCAAGTAGCTGAGATTATAGCGTCTGCCACCAGGCCCAGCTAATTTTTTGTATTTTTAGTAAAGATGGGGTTTCACCATGTTGGTCAGGCTGGTCTAAAATTTCTTACCTCGTGATTTGGCTGCCTCAGCCTCCCAAAGTGCTGGGATTACAGGCGTGAACAACTGTGCCCGCCCGGACCAATAGTAGTAATTTCTAATGACAAAAACATTTGTTCTTTTGCTGTAGGTCACTGAAATATTAGAAGTACTGAATATAAAGAGAATCTAAATTTCAGATTTTCTGTAATTATTTGTTATATAGCAAAATAATGTATCCCCTTTACTTCTGTTTTTTAGTTCTTTCCATCAATATGATTACCTATGCCACTGCAGGATACCCTGGGCAAAAGGGTATAAAGAGAAATTTACATGTGTTTGTCTAAAACCTGTCATCCTAAAAATAAGCCATCTTCCAGTTCAACCTAATTTTTTTTTTTTAAATTTTTTTTTCAGATGAAATCGCGCAAACTCATCTCACTGCAACCTCTGCCTCCTGGGTTCCAGTGATTCTCCTGCCTCAGCCTTCTGAGTAGCTGCGATTACAGATGCCTACCACCATGCCCGGCTAATTCTTGTATTTTTAGTGGAGATGGGGTTTCACCACATTGGCCAGGCTGGTCTTGAACTCCTGACCTCAAGTAATCTGCCTGCCTTGGCCTCCAAAAGTGCTGGGATTACAGGCGTGAGCCACGGCGTAGAGCCTTAACCTAATTTTATAGGCAAGAAAATTGTCTTCCCATTTATCTAAAATGCACTTCAATGGCACAAGACCTTTCATTATTTTGCCAACAGAAAAAGTATTAAAATGTAAATAGCAATTAACATATTAAGTTACACGAAATGGAAACTAACATATAAAAAAATTTACATGAAAGAAAATATTGACTGAAAATGAGATTCAAATATCCAAAGAGTGAAACCTCTCATAAAAAAGAAAGTAAAGTACAAAAAAGCTCAGTGAACACCTAGATTGCATGAAATAATCTTCTAAAATTGACAATTTTATTTAGGACCAGCATTGGTTTCCTTGAAGAAAGAAAACAAAACAAAACAAAAAATCGCCAGGCACCAGGCTGGAGTGCAGTGGCACAATCTCAGCTCACTGCAACCTCCGCCTCCCGGGTTTAAGCAATTCTCCTGCCTCAGCCTCCCTAGTAGCTGGGACTACAGCCGCACGCCACCACGCCCAGCTAATTTTTGTATTTTTAGTAGAGACAGGGTTTCACCATGTTGGCCAGGATGGTCTCCATCTCTTGATACCTCTTAAAATTATTAAATTTAGTCATTATTTTATAGTATCATGTATTTTTCTCCTTTCTACTGTGAAAATTAGAGTTCAGCATAAGTATGAAACCCAAGAGTGAAAGTGCCTAGACCAAGTATAAGTGAAAGATGTTAAAGACTTAAACAGAATGTAAATAAAAAGGCTAATACAATTTGGTAAGATTTCTGAAAGTCCATAAATTATTAAAACAACACATTCCCATGATTTTACCTTTTATTTCTCCTAAACTACTCATGCTATAAAACTGAGGAATCTAGATAAATGTCTAACGTAGCAAAAAATAAATAAAAAGTAATATTCTTTTTATTACCACTATAGTTTTATTAACTATGATTTTTATATAAAAGTAATATATGTACATGGAAAGCATTCATAGTTTAAAAAATTAAAACTACCTCTCACCAAACCATCCTAGGAGGCACAACCAGTTATTGTATTCCTCCAAAAATAACCTACATATTTCAAGCACATCTTAGTATAACATTTTTTATACTTTCTGTATCTCCATTTTAATATTTAATACGGCATAATTGTTTCAGATTAGTACATAAAGATCTATCTTTGATTTCTGATAGCTGTTCAAATTTTCATTGAATTGCATCATGTATTTAACTAGTCCACTACTGACAGGTATTTACATTGTTTCTAACTGTTCACAGCATTGTATTTAAAATTTCAATAGATGTTACCCAATTAACTGCCTTCTAAAAAAATTGAACTAATTTATACTGAAAGTGAATGCGACTGCCTGCTTCCCTATAAATATAAAGTGTTACTGACATGAGTCTATTAAAAATCCAGATCTGTAATCAACATTTTAAATCATGTACCCAGATTTATCCTTAGTTCTTCATCATTTCTACTTTTCAAGAATCACAAATCAAAGTTACACCTTCCATCTAACTTTCGCCCCATCAAAAAAAAATCACATAAATCCATTCTCTGACAATTAAGAACTTCAACTGATTACTAAGAGAGAGAGAGAGAGAGAGAGAGAGAGAGAAAGAGAAAGAAAGAAAAAAAAGAGAGAGAGAGAAAGAAAGAGAGAGAGAGAAAAAAAAGAAAGGAAAAAACACCCAACCACAATGAAGAGTCTGTATATATACAGCTGGAGAAGAATGAGGAGTAGAATGATCTATGCTTTAAAAAAATCTACTTCTGATAAAACACAAATTCTCTCCAATATTTAATGGGTTCTTTAACCTTGGAGTAAGTTTTAAAAAGATGCCTCTGCCAAAATTTAGTATTTTAAAAACCCTGAATTGTTTGCGAAATATTTGGGCATATTCTCACTAAATAAAATACTGCTAGATACATTTATTTCTTTGCCCTCTACATTTATGTTCAAATTATTCATTTTTAAAGCATGAAATTCTAAAGTAATCCATCATATTTAAGAAATCTAATGTACAAGAATACAGGGCCACACATAAACAATTTTTATGTACACAAAGAGCACGAAACAGTTTGAACCTCAGTTTCTTGGCACAGATTCTAGGTCTAACATTGATGATAACATTTTAAAATGAAAATGATTAAACCTTCACCAGAACTGTCAAAATAAGACAGTCGAACATGCTTCGAGAAATGTGGAATATCTAAAGGATATATGTAAGAAAGGATTAAGTTAAGGATACATAAAATTGTAACATTATCAATAATATAATGCAATGTAGTATCCAGTACTATATTCTAAATATGAGGAAGGGTAGGGAGGGTATGTACTATTTTGTAATATTTAAATAACTTTTTTTTTTTTTTGCTTAAACAATATTTTCCTCAAGGCTCACACTATAAAAAGCCCCAGAAAAATTTTTTTGTATCATCCTCATTGGCATTTTGATCACTCACTTATATAAACACTTACTGAGCGCTTATTAGGAGGCAGGGTTTATACTACATACACTGGATATAGATGACAAATAAAATTAGTCCACTTCTAAGAGGCTATAACCTAGAACTCAATCCTGATTCTTGACAATGTTTAATACTAAAATTTTAATGATTTTTTTCTCTAATTAGTCCCCTTCCCATTCTTCTCTAACCCAACTAATAAAATGAAATCTAAAATTCAACTAAGAAAAGTACAGAAGAGAATTATATTTAGATAGAAAACATTTCATCCAGATGTGTCCTATATACAGAATGAAATACAAGCATAGTCTTGTCTAACATAAGTAATGTACTAAACAAAATAATAAACAAAGCAATCGTCCCTCTTTTCACATCCCCAGTAATAGTTGTGCCTGTTGGACACTTGCATTTGTTGTCTCTACCCATGGTGGGTCACACCATGAATTCATTCTTTTTCCAGTATTTCACAATAGGTTCTATGTACACAAAACTGATAAAATATTTATTGTTTACAGGTCACAATCAACTCTCCCATTTGTCTGAAATGTATATTTTCAAATAAAAATAAAAACAAGGGCATCCATAATAGAAATTACTTATTTCAGTATTTTTGTTTTTAAATAGGTTAAATCTACTGATGATACAGCACTTTCAATCTTGTCAGCAACACATCTGTCCTCCGCTCGAAAGCAAATCACATCTACCAACAGAAAGAAATACACATCACACACACACACACACACACACACACACACAATGAGGGTCTAGGGGACCTGAAGATAAAAATTTAAATTACAATAAAAAGCTCAAATCCAAAGACAATGTTTTTGAGTCACCAGTTCCTACCACTCTGGGGGAATGAATAAACAGCTCCAAGTTAACTCCAGATAGAATCAAGGGCATGGAAAATAATCAGGAAGTAAAAACTACCCAAGTAACCATGGAATCTCATTGCTATCACTGGCTCTCCTCTGGTTCCTTGATGGTCTGGGGTCCCTAACAAGCTCCAGTCAATCTGGTCTCAAGATATCTGTTACCACTTTGCTATTTCCAGACTAATCTATTCATAACAAACCTTGAATGGTTTGACTGAAAGCAATTATTTAAAGATATTAACTCTTGCAATTATTTAAAGTATCAAATAACAGCCTGTGATATCATGAAATACGCATTTGGTCTCTGGTCTTAGACCAATTTCCTGGCATACACTCCCAAAATCCTTGGAATCTTCAAAGTGGTTAAGGGTCTTCCTGTATGCTAATATTTGACTGAAGACTGACAGGCCCTAGGGTAGCTTCAGGATAAGGGTTGGTTAGCAGAAAGACTAAGGGAAGATTAAATGGTTGGGATTTTTCAGCCTCGCCTCCATCCTCCAAAAAGGGGAGACTAAAAGTGAAATCGATCCCCAATGGCCAATAGTTTAATCAATCATGCCTATATAATAAAGTCTCCATAAAAGCCCAAAAGGACAGGGTTTGATGGGCTTCCGGAGAGCTGAACACAGTAGAAGTTACCAGAGGGTGGCATGCCCAGAGAGGGCAGAATTTCCATGCCTCTTGTCCCATACCTTACCCTATGCACCTCTTCATCTGTATCCTTTGTAATATCTTTATGAAGTGGTAAACATAAGTGTTTCCTTGAGTTCTGTGAGCCACTCAGTAAATTAACCAAACTCAAGAAAGGGATCATGAGAACCCTGATGTACAGTCAGTGGGTCAGAAGCACAGGTAAAACAACCTGGGGCTTGTAATTGGCATCTGAAGTGGGAGACAGTCTTGTAGAACTGGGCTCTCAATCTGTGGGATTTGACACTATCTCCAGGTAAATAATGTCAGAATATAATTGATTTAGAGGACACCCAGCTGGTGTCTGTGACAGACGCTCTACTTGCTTGGTGTATAAAGAAAAAACTCACACATTTCCAGTCACATAAGTATTTTCTGTTGTGAGAATATGAGTAACTGAGTTTAATTTTCCCTCTATATCATCAGACTACCTTTCAAACTCATAACTCAATCTATTAAGAAATGTGTATTACATTAAATTGTCTCTATCCACCAATGACTAGGCCAGAAATGGCAAAATGCCCATTTTCACTCCTTATCCCAATCATAGATAGAGGATATTTAGTGGTCTCATATAAAGAGAACCTCAGAGCATGACTGTGACATTCCAAAGTTCCCAAGGTAAATCTATAAACAGGACTCCATCACTATCCTCATATATTCATAAAGAAATAATGATCTCATACAATATAACTGTGAACTACCACTTTGGTTGTCATAAGGATATCTTCACAACTACATGAAGGGTACAATTACTTTCAATTTCCCCACTAATTTCAGATACCCAGTTACTATCAAACCTCCAATAAAAACTAATTCAGTATAAGAAGACAATTATTTATCAACCTTTATGTATATAATAGATACTACGGTAGCATGTTTCATTGAATCAAATCTAACCCACCTTCACTTTTCAACTCCTCCATCACCAATTTCTTATTAGGGTCACATATTTTTAGAAATCCTATTAACTCCCATCATCTTCAAAAACATGTCCATTTCTCTCAGTGAAGGCAGTTGGTATTATTCAAAGGTTAGGTATTTCTCATAATTATTTTAAGGTAATACACTTGCACATCTTCCATTTTTCAGCATTCCAGCTTGCTGAGAAATCATTACAAGAGAGTATGTCTAGGTCTTAAGAGTATTTTGCAATTCATACATTCAATCCCTAAATGTTTACAAGAGTTTATATTTTTTAAATCAAATCTGAAAAACATACTATTAGAAATCTGCTTCCCAAAAGATTATGTTCCTGATCTAAAGCAGAACTTTCAAAAAGTGTTTTATCTATGCAGAGCATAAATAGAGTGCCAACCTGATAAACTAAAGTGCTATCAAAATAAGATTCTTTCATTCAACCAATATCTGAGAGATACACACGATGGGTCCTGAGCAAAGACGGGAGGGCTAGATATCTAAGATCAGCCATATCTTTAGAAGGAAGGAGAAAAAAGGCAATTTCTATTTCCATCTTCCTTCTTCTAGTTCTTCCAGGAGACATACCCCGCCTCCAGTGTTTTTGCTCTCCTTGATCACAAGACTTCCATCTTAAGGACAAACTTAAGTTTCTAATCTTGGTCATTAGTCCATCAGAGAAAATGTCATTTTATTTAGAGGCATTGGAAGGAAGCAGGCCTTAGAATTTTCCAATTTTTTTGTACTTCCAAATTTTTCACAATAAACATTTGTTTTTTAAAAAGAGTTTCCTGTTAGAGTCCATGGAAAGGAATCAGAAATTAACACTCAAAATCGACCATGTGAGCCAGTCAAGAATTAGGCATCCTACATAAAAAGAGTCACATTTGTATTCTATGCAACTTTCTCATTTCCTAGAATTAATTCCTGTGTCCTCAACTTCTAAGTCAGACAATTTCCAAAACACATGTGGCCCAGGAATATATTTACTTCATAAAGAGTGGTAGAGACCATATATCTGCAATCTTTTTTTTTTTTTTGAGACAGAGTCTCACTCTGTTGCCCAAGACAGAGTGCAGTGGTATGATCTAAACCTCCACCTCCCAGGTTCAAGTGAGTCTCCTGCCTCAGCCTCCCAAGTAGCTGGGATCACAGGCGCTCTCTGGCCAACACACCCAGCTAATTTTTGTATTTTTCGTAGAGACAGGGTTTCACCATGTTGGCCAGGTTGGTCTCAAACACTTAACCTCAAGTGATCTGCCTGCCTTGGCCTCCCAAAATGCTGAGATTACTGGTGTGAGCCACTGTGTTCAGCCTTGCAATCTTTTCAACATCGTAAATGTGATGCATCCACGTAGGGTTTTTAAGAAATTCAAAGGCTACAAAGGCACAAGATGAACCTTAAGTCTTGTTACCCTCCTGCATCATGGCAAAATACATGTTATAGCATTAACAGACTTCTAGCACAGTTACCAGTTTAATGCCATTTTGCTTTCATATCTTGATTCACCAAATTTTATATGCTTGTTATCTACTGACTGTCCACTAAAGAAACAAGCACTGACCCTTCGTTGGTTGCCCTCCATCCCCTAATTTCATAGATGTTACTTTTATATTATAAAGGTTTATAAGGCATTCTACTCCATAACTATAATTAAGCCCATTTTATATATTTTCTAGGTTGATTCTAAAACGAAAAATCAATAAAGTACACTTATAATGTGATTAGAAAAATACTAGTCACTGAAGGAAATGCAATTTTATGTTGTTTAGACATTACTAGTTGAAGAAATGTTCATGTATTCCAGACTAATAGAACCTGAATTTCCTTCCAGCTTTCTTCAGTTCTTTTTGAAGGCCCAAGATTGCCATGGTAGCTATTTCTTCCTACTCACCCTCCCATCCCCTCACTACCACCATATCCCCTACCTTAGGATTATTTTTTCATTGTGCTACTGTATCTCAAATATTTTCACACAAAGTACATAGTTTTTCCAAGTATAGAAAATGCAATTGTCCTCACATGATAAAATAGTGGGGCTGGATATAGAAAATATAGGTCAAAATCTACTGTCTCTCAAATAGTGAAGTCACTGTTACACTGCCTTCAAGCATTCAGTATGATTGCTAAGAACTTAGTTATCTGGTTTTCCATATTTTTTCCCCTCTCTCTCATAATAATTTTGGGATATTCTTGTCCTTAAGAATTCTGAAATCATGGATCTTTTTCCATTCATTTTGGTTGTTACTACATGGGCTCTTTCAGTCTGAAAATTCATTATGCTTTTACAGCTCAGGAAATTTTCTTCAATTATTTCTTTCATTATCCTCTCCTTCCCACGGTTCCTAATCTCTGCTTTTCGAACCCATATTTACAGATGTGAGAACTGTGATATATTTTCCATGCCTCTTTAATTTTCTCTCAAGTTTTTCCAGATTTTTAAAAATTTACATATGCAGACAGTTCCTCCTAATTCCAAAATCAACAATTCAGTCTTGATTCAGGCTAAAATTTTATTTAGCTCATCCATGAAAATTTTTCTTTATAATTTTCAAAACCTTTTCTGGTTCTATGCCCCCTTTTCAATGCAGCTATGATTGAATATTACAACGTGTTCTTAAATCTTAAATAAAATACCAATTACACTTTTCTTTGAAGTATTCCTCTGAATTACAGCTGAGGTTGGTTGTTCTTTTATTCATCTTAATCTTCTTCCATCCTGTTGATTCTCCTCAATTGTCTTGATTATCCCTGTCTGTTTATATTTGCAAATGAAAGATTAGAGTATACAGAGTATAAGAGCTTTCCCTGAGGTTATTCGGGTTTGTTTTCCTAAGTGACTTCTCCTTTAAACGGAAGAACAGTACAATTTAAGCAGGTAGGGCATATGGATATGCAGGTACCCCAGAAAGGTACCTAGATAGGAAGTCAAGTTGGCTGGAAACAGACAAAACTGTTTTCTCCTGGGGTAGCACAGTGCCTCCACTCCTCTCTCAGGTTCTAACACCTCAGTAGATGTCATACTAAACTGCTGGCCTACTTTCTTAAGAGAACAATTCTGAAACTTCAGGCTTAAGAGTGGGCATCATAGTTGTTTAGGCTGGAGAAAGGGTAGAAGGGAAGTCCAACTGACCTAGCACTCTGGAAAACAAGCCTTAAGAAAATTCTTGATTATTACCCAACTGCCCACTACTACTGATTTGTGTTTCCTGACTCCAAATTTGGAGCTATTCCAAGGTTTCCTTGGGAAAACCTGAGCTTACCTCTGTTATCTTGGGTTCCAGTTTCCTCTGGGATTTTGCTGTCAATCCGATTCCATGAACTTTCTATCTTCTTCAAAATTTCTTGATCCTCTGATGGTACCTGTAGTGGACTGTGAACTGTAATTTTACTGTTCAACATGTTTTCTCCCTGACTCCTTTTGCTAATGACATCATCCTTCTTTTTTATGAGGAACATATTCATGTGCTTTAGGTATAGGTGAGCCTTCCCAGCGACCACATGACCTAGGTCTGGCTAGAATATCCCATTCTCATCTCCTTTGACTGACACTTTGGCTGAAAATAAAGCTGATATGGAAGGAAATGCAGACCAAAAATGTTGAGACAGAAACAGTTTTGCAGCCATACCATTAACACTATTCAAGTTTAGATACATCTATGCACCTACATTGTAGTTTCTCATCTCCCTCCCCCCACACACCCAAGTACAAATTAAAGTTACAGAGCTAAAGAGGTCCATTTGTGCCTCTTAAGGATAGTTTGCGTAATATAATAACATCTGTTCTCGCTTTTCAGAATTATGATTTAATTCAATCTTTGAACAACCATCAGTGGGACGCTGAGAAGAAAGGAAATTAAAGGAATGTGCTAAATTCACCATTTTTTTAAAGTTCAGTCAATAACTACAAAATAAGCCTGAAGAAACCAAGTTAGAGCTTTAAAATTTGTTAAACATACAATAAGGAAATAGCTATAAATTTTATTTAGTATATCTTATCTTTCCACCCTCAGGGGGAAAAAAAGGAGATATAAAAACCAATTATCTCTTTACTAGTTTTTTCCTAAGTCAAGATTCCAATAGTTTCAAAAAGAAAAAGAAGAAGGGAAGGGTAATAATGATTTAAAGTTTTTTTCTTTCTTTTTCTTTTTCTTTTTTTTTTTTGTTTCAATAGAGACAGGGGCTCACTATGTTTTCCAGGCTTGTTTCGAACTCCTGGGCTCAAGCAATCCTCCTGCCTCGGCCTCCCAAAGAACTGGGATTACAAGGATTACTGCGCTCAACCATACTTTAAAATTTTCTAGCACATTATTATCTTTAAAAACTCTCTTATATGGCAGAAACCTCTCAAAGAAAAATTCTGTAGCTATTGTTGTTATTACTAGGGACAGAGTAGCAGAAAAGGCTGGTCAATGAACTCAATGGATAAAAAACGAAATCCAGTACTCCTTTTTCAGACAGGGTTTCACTCTGTCATCCAGACTGGAGTGCAGTGGTTCCATCATTGCTCACTGTAACCTTAAATTCCTGGGCTTAAGCAATCCTCCTGCCTCAGCCTCCCAAGTAGTTAGGACTACCAGTATGTGCCACCACACCCACCTAATTTTTAAATTTTTGTGGAGATGGGTTATTGCTATGTTGCCCAGGCTAGTCTCTAACTCCCAACCTCAAACAATCCTCCTGTCTTAGCCTCCCAAAGGGCTGTAATTACAGGCATGAGTCACTGCACCCACCCTGAAATCCAGTATTCTTGAGCTAAGGTTCCTATTGCATGGTTCACACCAAATATCTATGCCTCAAAAACTCTATACCCCCAAAACAACTGGCAAAATGCTGTATGATGTACTTAAGTAAATGTTGGAGGAGAATAGGTCTATATTTTTCATTATAATCTAAAGTCCATGACCTATAATCTAAAGGTAAAGAAAATCTTTACCTATAATCTAAAGGTAAAGAAAACTGATCCTGACTGGGGAAAAAAAAGATTCTAAAATATTATATAAGAGCTAAATCCAGTAAAATGTCAAAATAAGTAATAAATACCTCTAACACAGAAGGCAATATAGTATGCTAAATAATGTAAATTACCTCCATTCTTTAGAAAAACCCTGTTAAAAAGCAAATCATTAGCCCTAAGGTAGATGAAGACAACAAGGTTAAGTAGTAACTGTCCCCAAATCACATAGTATTAAAGCAGGATTCAAAAGCAAGTTATCCAACTTGATTTCAAACTCTTTCTATATCATGCTTTTTTCAGGAGAAATATTGTAAGAAAAGAAATACGAAGGCAATGGGTTATTTCAGAATTAAATGTAATTTTTGGCAAGCACAGAAACTGTGAAGTATTCATATGCCTGTGGTTTAATGAAATTGGAATCTGGTCCTTCTTTCTACTTGCTCTCTGATTAAGATTTTCAGAAAACTTGTGCTTATGGTAGTGAGGTCAGGAAGACCTTAGTATTTGATTAAGATATATGAATCTTAACATTCTAGGTTGCGTAAGCCAATGAATGGGTCCCCTGGCCAAGTAAAGCTGTTCTTCTGGGATCCCTGGGATATAAAACAAAACTGCTCATGCATAGAAGACAAAAAGCTCTAATACCAAACCTGCGTTTTTTATGTGTTAGCATAAAAGACAAAAGGATCTGGTGATTAAGCTAAAGTAGGTTAAGAACCTTCTCATATGAAAAAACATCCCACATACTAAGACACATTTACAACTTAAATCATATTACAGGACCTCAGTCTAGCCAACAGAAGTCAGGTACTGAAGTCCGGGTTTCAGGCAGAAAGCTAGACTGAGTGGTAGAGAGGATCTTAAGACTGTGAAGTGGGTACGTGGCTGCAGAGTAAGAAAAGAAGAAAAGGTACAAGTGAAAGGAGTCCACAAAATGAGTTAAGAGATATATTCTAAAGGTCCTGCGATTTAGAAAACAGCATGATCAAATCTTTGCTTTCATACTTTCCATTTTATCTAGAACTGTAGTATTATCTGCTAAGCCTATAGCAGAGATGCCATAGGCATATGGTTTGCTTTAACATTCCCAGAAAAGGACCTAAGAATCAGAAAAGGATTTGCATTTCTTGTAACCCTTGTCTCTCCCTCTTTATTAACAGTATGATAAAGTACTAAAAATTTTTAAGTTCTCAAGGAATTTAAGAGCATATTCTATTTAAATTCTAAAAACCTAATGAATTCAGAATATAATCCAAAAAAGAGCCTCTAACCCAAACAACTATTATTTGTGATCTCTTCATTACAGAATCCCAACCCCTTAACCTATCTACTATCAGCTCCACCTAAAACAATTAACCAAAATGCACAATTAGACCTGAAAATATTTATTAGTAATCTATAAATGCAATAAAATAATCAAATTTAATAGAATTAGAAATTTAAAACTAAGGGATTTTCCTAAATTAAAGTAAAATAGCCAAACATCTTAGTAGTGAGAATTTTCACAAGGCCCTCTATTCTTATTCATACTTCAGTTTCAACACCTAATATTTATGAAAACCCTATAGGTCACAAATATTTTCACAAACATTAGGTCACCTAACCTCCAGCAAAAGAAGGTATTCACAGGCCTCTTTTATGGGAGACTGAGATATTTAGTTTTTACATGCCACACTTACTTAACAGCATGAATTAAGAGGTGTAGGAGGGTCTGAAACAGCATTCTTCCCACTTCACACTGATTTGGGTATGTTTCAGAAATAGTGAAGAGTAACATACCCATTACTCCATCTATGAAATCTATTCCATTTACTCCATCTATGAAATCTATCTCAAGATCAATCCATGAATTTCCCCAAGACAGGGGTTAGGGAGACAAGATGAAATAAAACAGAGTAGTATTAACTAGCTACATTCAGGTAAAGTCTAAGGAGGTGTTCCATAACTCTTCTTACTCCATCATTTCTCTCTGGTTACTCTACTTGGTGATAGGTCACTATACATAAATTTGAGTAACATGGCATTCATGCAGATCTAAAAGGAAATCTAGAAGCAAAATAAAATGGCTAGTGAACTCTACAATGCATACAAAATGTATTTCTTGAGCAATTACTAGGGAGGTCATAAAAGAATAGTAGTGAGTACAGTATGAGAGTACAATATGAGTACAGTATGAGAGTTAAGAAAGCAGACTTTCATGTGAGACTACCCGTTTATACTCCATTTCCATCATTTACTGTGACCTTGAACAAGTTACTTATTCTTTGCCTTGATTTTTTCAACTACAAAATGTAGATATTATGTACCTCTTAGAGTTGTGAAGATTAAATGGTATACAGTACAGTGTAATACATATAAAGCAATTAGAATTGTGGCTGGCACATAGTAAGCACTCACTATTACTGGTGTTAAAATTATTCAGTGTGCTAGGTGTTATAAACACGTTAAGAAAGAGGTGATATATGATCTGTCCCTTTTATGGATAATGTAATCAACAGAGAGGGATATCCAGAAATAATAGATATGACAGGGCTTGAAAGCTGATATCTGACCTAGCAGATCCTATACTACTACAAAATCACTAGTTTTTAAAATACAGTGTTATCCTTGCGCAGGGGCCATGCTAATCTTCTCTGTATCGTTCCAATTTTAGAATATGTGCTGCCGAAGCGAGCACTAAAATACAGTGTTGACACACACAATAAAATGTCAGTTACAGAAACAGATTCCCATCCCTTTGGTATAGCAGTTTTACCTCTGGAATATATCCTACCACAATACAGAAATAATATCAAAAAGAGTCTACTGCAGTATTGTTTTTAACAGCAGAACATTGGATACAACCAAAACTTCCATAAACTGGAAAACAATTAAGTCCTGACACCTGACAAGGGAATACTCACAGTCATTTAAAGGAGTAACTTTATGTTAGTTAACTATAAAAGATAACTATATGTGTACTTACATGAAAAGAGTCTATGACGGACTATTAGTTTTAAAAAAAAGTTTCAAATGATATTTTTATAATGATCTCATTTATGCAAAACAAAATTGCATAGATACATCTGTATATATGTGTGTGAAAATGCACAGAAAAAGGCATAGGATTACATACACTTAAAATTTACAACTAGGAATATAAAACAATCTTCAACTCTTATTCTATATATTCCTCTACTGTTTAAATTTTCAGTTTACATTTACTAATGATTTAATAAAACTGGAAAAAGATAATGCAATTTTCCTTTAAGATTCCTCCAATATAAAAAAGTTAAATGAATAAATAGAAATAAAACATTACTCACAGTTTAACGTTTGGTGCAAACTTTAGAACAGGTTTGATTTAAAGAATATTACTTCCTCAACATAATTAAATTTAATCTACATTATACCTTATACAAGCTCTTCTTCTTTGACATTTTCTGAACAGCAACTATGTAAGTTTTAAATCACTTCTAGTTCATTTGAAATATATAAAATATACAGTGAAATTTAGTTTTTTAAAGAACATGGGAAGGACAATGCAAGAGAACTACAAAACACTCATAGTTTATAGGTCCTGCAATAATAATGTATGGAGATTTTCAAGTTCAAAGACAGCCTAAGGACATCATCAAATCAGTAAGAACACTACATAGATGCTGGCATTGCCCTTATCTTCATACGAGTACTTTTTCTTCTTTACTAGAATCTGTAAGGAAGGGAAGAAGGAAAGGAAAAAAAAGATTTCAAGCCTGTTTAGAGGTTTAAGCAACAGAAGAAGAAAAATTGCTTCAAAAGATCTCTGACTTGGCTGGGCACATGGGCTCACACCTACAATCTCAGCACTTTGGGAGGCCAAAGCAGAAGGGATCACTTGAGCCCAAAAGTTCTAGAACAACTTAGGCAACATAGAAAGACTGTCTCTACAAAAAAAAAAAAAAAAGTAGCTAGGCATGGTGGCATGCCCCTGTAGTCCCACCTACTTGGGAGGGTGGGGTAGGAGGAACCCTTGAGACCAGGATTTCGAGGCTGCCATTGCCCTCCAGCCTAGGCAACAGAGTGAGACCTTGTGCCTTAAAAAAATGGAATTTAAAAAAATATAACTGAACTGATTAAGTGGAAATCATCTAAAATTCCTGTAACCATAAAACCCCACATAGATGTTAGCTACTTAACAAACACAAGAAACTGCTTAGTACAAGCAACCAATTTTAGTATGCAGGACTTCGGCTTATAAAAATTCAGGTTTACTGTTGCATTGTGGAAATACATAAAATAAAGGCAGCACTTAAAATGAGGACAGACTATAAAACAGGTAAGTCAACTGATTATTTGGAAATACAAATTAAGTTCCTACTCCCCTCAATGAACTCATATAAATTTGAAATAAATGAATAAAATGTAAAAGTTAAGAGGCACACTAGCCAAGATGGTCCATTAACTAATGAATGGGAAAACAAAATGTGATATATACATACAACGGAATATCTAAAAGGAAATCCCGTCACATGCTACAACATAAATGAACCTTGACAACAGTATATTAACTAAAATATGACAGTCACAAAAAGACAAAATACTATGATTCCACTTATGTAAGACAGACAAATTCATAGAAACAGAAAATAGAATGGTAGTTGCCAGGGGATGAAAGGATAAGAAAATGTGGAATTTTTCAGTGGGCATAGAGTTTCAGCTCTGCAAGATAAAAAAGTTCTGTGAATATATTTAACACTACTGAACTATACAGTTGAAAACAATACGGTAAATTTTATGTTCTATTTTTTATTACAATTTAAATTTTTTAAAGTTACTATTTTGAAAAAGAGGTCTGTACTAAATTACTTAAGCCACTTTAAGAAATAACTAAATTACAAAAAGATCAAATAAAGCACTTTCTCTAACTCCTTTCTAACATTTCAGTGGCAAATAAGGTTAAAAACACAACATATAAGACTAAAAGGAAAAAGGATACACATAAACTGAATCTGTAAAATGTGTATCTTAACAAAACTGATGTAAGGAAAAAAGTATTTACAGTTTCTTCAAATAAATTTGAAAAACTAACATGATAATCTTCATAGAAAATATAAATTAAAATATTAATGAAACTAAATCCAACAGTTCATTAAAATAATTCATCATACCAAGTATTCAAAACATAATTAAAATTAGGAAATCTTTTATTACAATTGACTATATGGACATATTGAAGGGGCAGAGAAAGAACTGACCATTTCAAAAGATGCCAAAAATTCATCTGATAAAATGTAGTACATTATTTCTGATAAAACTTAAGTAATTAAAAAAAAAGAGAGAAGTACCCTAAATTGATAAAATATATCTGCATTAAACTTAGTAGTAAAATAATAGCACTCCCATTAAAACAAGAGAAAGACAAGTATAACCTCTGTTATCACTGGCATTCAACATTTTGGGGGTGGTTCAAAACTCATGCAATAAGAAAACAAAAACAAACACAAGGGACAAATACTGGAAATGAGAGAACAAAATAATTTACTGGAATCAATATAACAGTTGAGTCAGAAAATTCAACAGAATAAACTGAATACAAGATTTCAGTTTAGTGGCTATATACAAGATCAAAATATCACAATCAATAGCTTCCTATACTCCAATAATAACTAATTAAGAAAGTATAACGGAATAAAATACACCATTCATGATACCAGTAAGAACTATAAAATAATCTGAAATTAATTCCAGAAGAAATGTGCAAAATCGATACAAAAACTAAAATTTTATTAAAGACAAATTAAAGGCCTGAAGATACACAAGTATGCCATGTTTCTCAATGGGAATATTCAGTATTATATATGTATTTCTCTCCCAAATTAACATAAATTTCAATGTATAATCTGAGAATATTTTATGGTCATTTACAAAAGATGATTCTACAGCATGTCTGACAAGTAAAATGCACAATACCCAAAACTCTTGTGAAAGAAGTTCAATGAGTGAGAACTGCCTTCAAAGATACCAAACCATGCTAACATACTAGGCTGAATCATATGAAACCAGATATGCGATGACTTTTGGCTTATAAAAACAAATTCACAAGGTTCAACTGAGAAATTCACTCGAATTCTTCCACCTCACTTCCACCCACAAACTTCTTTCCAAGTAGTAAGAAATAGACATAAGAGTTTACTAAATATTTAATAATAACAAAGCTTGGTGAAAAACCAACAGGGTTCTTCCCTATGTTTCACCCCAGTGCAACTTACTCAGTTAAGGCAAAAAACTAAAAGGGAGGTAAAAGAAGAAGTGTGTAAGGGGAGAAAGTTCCTTCCAACAACACTGGACAAAAGGATATCTAAGCTGAAAACTAAAGGATGAGAAAGAACAAAGAACCAGGGGAAGAACACACTAGGAAGAAAGTAAGAAGACCTTACCTAGCTAGAAAGCCTGCATGTTGCAAAAACAGGAAAGTCAGTGTGACTAGATGACAGTCAAGGAACTGGAAGGGTTGGAACAACAAGGAGCAGCCATACAAAGTTCTGTGAGCCAAGTTAGGAGTTTGGATTTTATTCTAAAAGCAATGGGAAGTCAAATAACAAATTACATTTCAGAAAGATTAGCCTAATCTACATGAAGAATGAATGCTATGAAGAATGAATAAAGTATGGGGAGTCAACAGAAAAAGCTGGGGGATCAAATTAGGAGGCTACTATGAAGTTCAAGTAAGAAAAGAGCCAGGGTTAAGGTGATAGTAGTGGAGATGGAGAGAAGCAGAAAAATTCAAGATGTATTTTGGAGGTAGTCTACTAGTCTACCTCCTACACAGGGTCGAGGAACTTGTCTTAGTACTAAACAAAGCATCTTTTTCCTTAGTGATAGTGGCTGGTTCAAGAATGGACACATGATGACCCAAGGTAGGCCCACAAGATTATTTCAGGAACCAGCAATGACTTTTATTCTTGTTTTGGTAGTCATAAGGATAATATAATCTCAGAATTGTATCATTATAAAACATTAATTATCCCCCAATATCCACAGTCCCCTTCTTTTAGCAAAAGACTACTTATCCACAAGTTTTACCTGGGTATATGGCCACTCAACAAGTGCAAAGTCCTAGATATGTCGGTATAAGTAAGTTCTGGTCAATGGGATATAATGGAAAATGATGTTTGCAACTCCTTGGTCAATTCCTCAAAAGGAAGTTACCTATGTTGACCATTCTGTTTCTTATTTTTCTAGTATTAGTTTACTAGGGCTGCCATAACAAAATACCATAGGCTGGGTCATTTAAACAACAGACATTTATTTTCTCACAGTTCTGGTAAGTCCAAGATCTGGGTGTCTGCAGTAGCCACTAGCTAAATGTAATATTTAAATTAAAAATAAACAAATTTAAAACTCAGATCCTTAGATGCACTAGCCACATTTCAAGAGCCAAGCAGCAACATGTGGCTAGTGACTGCAGTATTGGACAGCACTGATTAAGGGATGGCATAATGGCATAGCCAAGTGCAAGACAGCAGGTACTTAAATGTGTGAATAACCTAAAGGTCTATCTCCAGAGTAGCACATAAAAGAGTAACAAACTTCCACCTTGCCTGATGTGTTTTGGAATCTCTTTGTTCAAATTATCTATCTTATACCTTAACTAATACAGTTAACTAGAAGTGACATGCTGCTCCTAAAATCTCTGATATGAGGATTTTAGGAACTCCTAAAATCTCTGATAAGGCTTAGATAAGAACAAGTAGCAAGGAAATATCTCAAGCTGAAGATCTAATGACCTGTGCTATACAGTTGCAGAACATTTAGTAAAACTCTTGCCTGCAATAATTGGAAGGGCGCATCATATGCCTACTAAGTCTGTAGTTCTATGAAAAGCAGTTAGAAAAACTCAAAATAGGGTGTGTGTTGGCTATTTAAAGATCACCAAGAAAGATCAATTCACCTATAAAGCAGTTTGCAAGTACAGACAGATATGGAAACAGTGCTACTAAAAAGAAGCTTTCTCAGTAGCAAACTCCAACCTACAAGAGTCCAGTAACTTGGGTCTCTCAGGGTGAAAAAGGCAGCTGCTTCTGTATTCTAAATACCAGAAAATAACTTTTGTGAGTTCAAGGGTTCTGTGCCAGGTAGTAGCAAAGATCAAGTTGAGAGTGTTGCTTTTCCACCTATGACAGTTCCTTCCTAGAAAGAAGAGAGGACAGCAAACATTTTGTAGCACAAATACCTTCTCTCAATTAGTCAGTCAAATGCTAATCTACATACTGCTGTGAGGATATTCTGCAGATGTAATTAAAGTTCCTAATCAACTGACTTTAAGTTAGGGTGATTATCCTCAGTGAGCCTGACCTAGTCAGGAGAGCTCTTAAAAGAGGTCAGGTTCTTCTGAGCAAGTAAGACTCCAAACAGCAGCTGAGTGTACAGTTCTCTCTTCACTGTATCTTTCCTTCCTGACTGCCTATGGAGAACAGCTTCAGCCTAAATCCATGGATTCCAACTTGCCCACAATCTTCTCTCCCACTAACTGCCTGTCTTATAGATTTCAAACTTGCTTAGTCAGTCCTCATAATCATGTAAGCCAATTCCCTGTAATAAACCTCCTAATACATAGCAATCACATATAAATCTACTTGCTCTGCTTCTCTGGTTAAACCCTTACTGAAACATCGTCCAAGATATTTTATATCCTCTCAAGGTAGCCAGGAAACCTAAGGGAGGAGCCAGCCTAGCACAGAGACCAGTAAATATGAGAATCACCAGGTTTCCAAAACTTATGAGATATTTTGCTACAGTTAATGTTACATGGTCCTAAGAAAAACAGAACAGAAATCTATGACATTTTTGAAAGAGTTTTACCACCAAACTACATTACTGGCCTAAAAATCTTACACTTGAACTTTAAGTAACCCTATAGGCCCCTGAATCTATACCAACTCGTAGGGGGCTAAAAAGTTGTGCACTTCCTAGGGATGTCACACCCTCCAATGCCTACTATTTCAAATGTGGCTAAGGAAGGTAACAATCAAGGAAGCATCACCTAAAGAACTAAGCAAAGGAAACAGACAACAGTGAAAAGAGCATTCCTCTCATAGAGGAAAATCAGTTGAACCAAGGAACTTACTCAGTAGCCAGGTAAAAGTTGTCACAACTCCTCCTCAGAAGGATTTCATTATTAATGGACCACTGACTGTTGTGTACTTCCTATTCTTCCCTTCTCTAAAAGAGCTTTCATTATGATTATCCTATTCCTATTCACTACTACACAATGGGTTGGGTGAAAAGAGGGAGATATAGTTGTTTATTGTTTTATAGATTACTGAAATTCTCTGAATTAAGAGGAAAAGCATTTTGTAGCTATCTTTCACTTTGGGCTATATGTAGTAACTGGATGGGACTTTGAATTGATTCTCTTAAGAAAAGAAGCCATTAGGTGTTAAAAGAAAGGTTTGCACAAATGGTGGGTGGCCAGAAGGGTGAGCCCAATTCTAAAAAAAAAAAAAAAAAGAGGTTTATGTTGGAGCTGTAAACTTGAAAGTGACTGGAATATAGATATATAATGACACAGTAGTTCAAATAATCTAAATGAGACCAGATACAAAACAGAAAAGGGCCCAACGAGGTAAATAATCGAAGTATGTTTGCTATACGTGGTAGAAGGAAGCAAGATGACCAAGAAAAAACAGTGAGATAGAAACAGGAGAAGGTGGTATTACATGAGACAAGAGAGCATTACATTTTAAGAAGCAAGAATCAGTCAACTGATATAGAACAAAGAAATAGACACAAGAATTAAATACTGCATCCAAAAAGAGATCCATGTATCTTTGAAAAACAAAGTACAAAAAAAATTTCTAAGAATTTTTAAATACTGGATTGAGGAAGGTCTCCAGAAGTCATAAAGAATAATGTATTTTACTAAACAATAGATTTTTCTATGTTGTGAAAACAATGTCAAGAGAGAATACTGTAAAACATAACACTATGAAAGTTAATACCTATAAATACAAATACTACCAACAAATCACTAAGAAAACAATAAGACAAACCTAATAGAAAAATAGATAAGGAAGAAGCCAGGAAATTTTCAAAAGAAATCCAAATAAAAAACAAGGATTAAGAAACTTATACTCAATGTTGATAGTAATCAGAAAAATGAAAATAAAACACCATTTTTAACGGAGTTTTAAAACAAAGAAAATTAATCACATCTAGGAACATTCTCATACACTGCTGATGCAAGTAAAATTTGAAAGTATTTACCAAATTTAACCATGCATACTCTAGCCCAGCAATTCCATTTCCAGGAATCCATCCCAAAGAAATAATTTCACACTCAAAAATAACTGTACAAGGATTTCACTAATAGCAATGTGGTGAAAACAATCTAAATGTCTACCAACATAAAAAATCAAATAAATTTATATTATGGAATATTCATAAGTAAATGAGAATAATCCTAGCAAATATTAACGTACTCTCAGTCACAACACACACGCACGCACTCAGTCTCACCAAGAAACAAACATTTGATATACACCAAGCTGTTGGTAGCACTTACTCTAAAAATGGAATAAAAACACCTATGTATTAGAAGACATTTTGCAAGTATAAATACCCTTATTAGCTTGTATTTCAAAATATATAAAAATCATAATCTGAAGACTCATTTCTTCAATTGATATATTTGAAGAAAGCTCATCAATAAAAATTTCAGCAAGCAAAATTTCTAAGTGGTAGCTCTGCTCTTTGTGGTAATTTGGTTACTAAACACCAAGGTAAAAGAATGAAAAGACTATTTCAGGTAATGATTTATTCTGAAGACAGAATAATAGGTGATTGTTCTATTCTTTACATCTTTTTGATTTTGTAAAGTTTTCTGCAAGTATGTTTTTCCACAAATAGGTATAAATTAATGAATAATATTTAATTATATGTAACACAATACTTAAAATCTTAAGATTTTTCATCCTACACTGTCTTATAATTCAGTCTCTCATATTTTAACGTATTTCTACCTGCAGCAATCCCAAGTATATTAATACAGATACTCTCCTTTCTTACTATAAAATTTTCAAGGTAAAATTAGAATGGATGACTCTTTAGTATAATCTAGTTGTCAAGGACACTCTAGAAAAATGACACATACAGACCTCATCTTAAAAACAAACAAAATATCAAAAATCACTGAGTATTCCAGGAGACACTCATAAAAGATCTCAAGTCAAAAATCAAAACAAAATTATCCCTATGATCATAAGACACACAGTTACACCAAAAACAAACATAGATGCCCCCCAAAAGTACAGGATTTATATAGGACTAAAATCATCTTCACAGTTTTATTATTAGTTTTATCTGAACAAAATATAAATTTTATGAATCTAGAAATAATGTCTCCGTTTCTTCAAAACCCTTGTAATCCCTAGGTAATTTTGCTAGGTATTAATAATGCCTTTTAAATAAATTTAGTTCAAAGAGTATACTAATAGTGGCAATTATCACTATTAGCTAATAATCATAGCTAATAAGATTAGCTAATAATCACATGGAAACTGAATTATATCATTGTGCTAAGTTTCCATGTACGTAAGTTATTACTAACTATAATATGTATAAATTCATTTAACTTATACATGTTTAACACATACAGTTATAATTAAAAATTTTTTTTTTCATATTCAATATGGAGGAAATGGTTAAGATTAGACACTGTAAACAGCCACATATAAGAGATACTCAAGAAATGTTTGTCAGGTAAAAGAATTTACTACTACAATCCATCTATCACTAGTATGTGCTATACTAGAGGCTTTGAAACAGAATTATATTCATTATTAATGCCATAAAAAAAAATAAAAGGGAAACATGGCATAGATAAAGAAAGAGACAATAATGGGGTCAAAGGCGTTTGTAACACTAACTGTAACAAACAGGAGGGCTTCCTTTTCTTGTCAGTCTCCATATTTAGGATGACAGGAAAAGAGGGAAAAGGAAATAGATCCCTATGGTAACATATATTTATTCCAAATTCAAAACTAATGGAACCAACCTTTCCATAGATGCTTCCAGAACAGGTTTCAAGCAAATGCTTTTAAGCTAATTAAGAGTTGATCCATGAAGAAACCCAGACCAAGAAATAACTTTAGAACAGGTTCTTATTTCTTCACTTTTGTATTTTTCTTTTCTATTCCTTTCTTCTGTGGGGGAGGATGGAGATTTAAAAAATGAAAAGTTAAATTAGGCAAGCTAATAGTATTTTGGGGAAGATAAAAGGGGCAGGCAAAAATCCCTGCTAGAGATGCACAGCCATAGAGTAGTTCCATAAATATGACATGTCTAGAATGCACTTTCAAATAATCTCAAGAAACAAAAAATAAATTTATTTTCAAATTTATTTGAAATAGTATTATCTGGTACACTTCATGATTTTCTCTATGTTGTAAGTCAGTTTGAGTCACTAATTTGAACATGAAGTAATAAGCAATAAAATTATATTTTAGTAAAATCTAGAGTCCTCCTCAATCATGGATTCCATCTCTAACTCTACAATCATTTTAAAACTATCCCTCTCTAGACCTTCTCGTTTTAGTCATCATTTTCATGGTACAGCAGCCAAAAATATATATCATTTATTTTGTGCACATGTAGTACAGCATTATTTAAAATGAGAATTATGATTCTGGTTATCACCAATGCCTTATGTAACTTCACCCTACATTATACTAAACTTTTACCAAAAAAGCATGCTGTATTTCAGATCATTTACTCAAAACATATTTTTTACCCTTGACTCATGAAAACCTATTTAATAAGTTTTCAATTTATTCTCAATCTTGTTGCCCATTCTTATCAGCATAATTCACTTTGATTTACAAGCTTTGTGAGATTTCACCATATATCAAAATAGTTTATAAAGGCTGAGCACATTGGCTCACGCCTGTAATCCCCAGCACTTTGGGAGGCCAAGGCGGGCAGATCACTTGAGCCAGGAGTTTGTGACCAGCCCGGCAAACATGGTGAAACCCCAACTCTAATAAAAACACAAAAAAAATTAGCCAGGCGCAGTGGCTCACGCCTGCAAGATACTAGGGAAGCTGAAGTGAGAATCGCTTGGATCTGGGAGGCAGAGGTTTCGGTGATCCAAGATCAGTCTGGATGACCCTGTCTCAAAAAAAAAAAAAAAAAGAAACAAAAAAAAATTATTTATAAAGAGACTAACAATGGCTCCAATAGGAATTCCTTGAGACAGAGTCTCACTGTCACCCAGGCTGGAATGCAGTAGGGCAATCTCTGCTCACTACAACCTCCGCCTCCTGGGTTCAAGTAATTCTCCTGCCTCAGCCTCCCGAGTAGCTGGGACTACAGACAGAAGCCACTACGCCATGCTAACTTTTGTATTTTTAGTACTCTGATGTTTTAAATGAAAAATCTTTATATTTTTTTCTCCCCACTCTCTTTTAACTCTAGTCTCACAGAAGTAAACTTAAAAATTAACCCTAGGCTGGATGCAGTAGCTCACGTCTATAATCCCACAGCATTTTGGGAACCCACAGCAGGAGGATCACTTGAAGTCAGGAGTTCAAGACCAGCCTGGGCCACCCAGTGAAACGCCATCTCTACACACACACACAAAAAGTCAACCCCTTTAAAAGATCATGTAATGTTTACGAGTTTCGTAGGACATAAGGCAGTCTAAGTTATGCTTTCAATAATTACAGCTATATTATTTGGAGTTTCATAGCATGCTTGGAAAAAATAAGTTAACATTTCCCTTTTCAATAACTGAAGCCCCAAATTATAAATCATTATAAAAATGATACCTATATTGTCCCACAACTTTACATCGCTTCATAAATGAATAATAATTTTTAAAGACCAAAAAAAGTTAGGAAGTGAAGACTTTTAAGTCAGAAAAAGTATTTTGCTTTTGGGTAAGAAGTGGAAGAGCATAACTCTACCATACCAGATAGGTAAGTTTCAAGGAACTAGAGAGATATTCATATTTATTCACCACCTTCAATTCCCTAATGACTTACTTTTTTTTTTTTTTTGAAAAGATGAAAGCTGAAAAAAGGTAGGTTTTGTGTAGGTTACGCCATGGATGTTGATGCCTCCTACCAATCCTAACAAAAATATAAGTGGTACCAGCAGGCACTACTTCACATACCAATAGGACGTAAAAATTCCTTTTCACCTGTGGTCAAGTATGGAAAAATTATGAAGGTCCTCATTACATCCACATTTTTAATCCATTAAATTATCTTTATAAAATTCAGATAAACTACTGTCATAAATAAAACTACACTGACTCAAGGACCGAAAAACTGTTTTCCTAATCAACTGGATGGCATAATCAGGTAACAGCAGAAGCAGTCTATAGTCCAGTGAAATTCTGGTAGTCAAAATGTGCTACTTTGATAATTGTTAAACACTGAAAACCTTCAAAATACTACAACTAAGTTGGTGAGGTTAAAAATGACTAAACTAAAAATAAGGGTTCAATTAAAACATTCCACAGGGATTCACTGTAAATAATAGCTGCAACCAATTTCTGTTACCTCAAGACTTAAGGTCCCAAAAATTTCCCAGAGTAAGTGGCCCATCAAGAAATATTTATGAGTAATTCTTACTACAGAGAAGGGCCTTCATGAGAACCTAGTGTAAAATAGGAGATATAAAGATGAGCAAGACAAGGCTTTTGCTTTCAGATCTGATAGACAACACCACACACTGTAAACTGCTTCATTAATTAAAGCACAAAACATGAAGATGTAAGGGAAAAGAGAGCAGACATAGAGCTAGTTTACCAGAATGATGAGATCAACCTTGGATCTACTACTTCACAAATAGGCCTCCTTTCTTACCACATTATCTTCTTAGTTAGAAGCAGTTCCCAAACACTTAATAATCCAAATAAATGGCCAAATTCCCCTCTAAATCTGCAGCCAGAATGTTTCAAAGTACCAAGGTAGAAGGGAGACGAGAGGGTCACAAACTTCTTTAAGGATCTAATGAAAATTCTGCACATATACTATGGGGCTAGGGCAGAAAGGAAGAAAAAAAAAAAGACTTAAAACCACCTTCAACAAAATCTTGTGTTTAATACCAGGAGATTCACAGCCTATCCAGACCCCAAGTTAACAATCTCTATTTAAAAGAAATTTTTTTTTTCAAATGAATAAGGAAATATTACCTTGAAAAGTAAGTATTTTGAAAGGCAGGAAAGTAGTAATAAATTGCCTCTAGAAAGGGTGGTTTTTCACTACGAAGTTTTCATCTTGTTAACTTAATTCTAGTGGTAGGTATATGGATTGTCTTTCTATACTCTGTATTTCTTGCTTTCTTTTTCTTTAGTGAATTTTTCATTAGAAATGGAAAGAAAAGCTTGGGGTGACCAGTTTGTCTTCAATGGTTGCCCTACTGCTGAAAAGAATCTCCCCCTATACGATCTGAATTTGCCACTATCTGAAATATGGTATTTAACACCATACAGCATAACAGAGCGTGTGAATGAGTGAGGGAATAAATGAATGAATGAAGGCTTAGACTCTAAGAGTCCCAGGTTAATCTCACTTTGACATTTATTAGCTATGTGACCCTGATGAAGTTGCCTAAAATCCTTCTACGCCAGTATGTTTGCCTGTAAAATGAATGCTCCCTGCAAACATCTGTATATTTCCGAAACTCATACATTATTCAAGATGTACGTTTAACCACTTAAGTTCACTCTCACACCTCCCCAAACTCATATTTATTCATTGGTGCACTGTTAAATCAAGGTGTCTTACAATAGTTTCGTTCACCATTGCTCACCCAGTATAGCACAATACTCGCATATAGTAGGAACTCCAAACATTTATTGAATAATGAAACAAATATAGCAGCACCTACTTCAGAGGGTTATGACGAGAATAAAATGACAATACATGAAAACTGTATTAAGTCATTTAACTCTCATAGCAATGTTATAAAGTAGTATCTACTATCATTACCATTTATACTATTTACATGAGGAAACTGCAGTAGTGGTTAAAAAACTTGGCCAAGGTCACAAAGCTAGTAAGTGATGGATCAGGGATTTAAATCCAAGCTTCAGAATCCATACTTTTAACCTTTATCTAGCCTCTACAAACAGTAGGCACTGAATTAATATTCATTTTTATTTACTCTTTAAAACTAAAAAATTAGGAGGCTTCAGGTACTTACCAGGCATTCAACAATCAATTCCTATTAGTTTAATTGGCTTTCCCCTTAATACCTACAGAAGATCATCATCACTAAGAAAAGAAATTAAGAAACTGGAAAATGTTGAAATCTAAACTTCAGCTATTCAGAGGTCCTAGATCCAAGAAGGGAAGAATTTCTATTCCTTCTCTTCTCTTCGTAAATGAATGCTGATTCCTCTCTAAGTACTAGTTATTCATTAAAAATGTTTTGTTTTGTTTTTTTCTAGTACTGTGCTTAAGCAGGAGAGAAGACAAGATAAATTATAATTAAGACAGACTACTGCTTCAAAGATCTTAACATCTAGTTTACAAATACTGCTACAAATAATTAAGAGATGAAACAAGCAAGCTTCTCTGGGCCAATCTAGGATTCTAAGCTTTACAAAAGTGGAATTAGATAGCATTTTTCCATTAAAAAACAAAAATATTTGCAAATGAAACTGACAGCCTAATTCTGAAATTTTTTTTTTCTCCCTCATTTTCTTTTCTTTTCTTTTCTTTTTTTTTTTTTTTGAGAGAAAAGTCTCGCTCTATCACCCAGGCTGGAGTGCAGTGGCACAGTCTGGGTTCACTGCAACCTCCGCCTCCTGGGTTCAAGCGATTCTCCTGCCTCAGCCTCCCGAGTAGCTGGGATTACAGGTGCCTGCCACCATGTCCAGCTAATTTTTTGTATTTTTAGTAGAGATGGGGTTTCACCATGTTAGCCAGACTAGTCTCGAACTCCTGACCTCGTGATCCAGCCATGCTGACCACCCAAAGTGCTGGGATTACAGGCGTGAATCACCATGCCCAGCCCCTCATTTTCAACTCTTTTTCCGTCTGTAAACAGATCCTCCCTTGCCTTACAAATTTTTTCAATATTAATTCAGTACTAATTTACTTACTGGCTCCCTTTTGTCTAAAATTTCTTCCCTAGGCTTATCTCTTGATTTAGTCACAGGTACTTACAAAAAATATATGAAATTCTGATCAACTCCTACTGTATTTAAACTTTATGCATCTTCAACAAAATTGTTTCTCCCCCTTTGAATTCTGCTTTAGAAAATACTAAGATCACAGGGCCCAGTGGCTCACGCCTGTAATCCCGGCACTCTGGGAGGCCGAAGTCGGCTGATGACCTGAGGTCAACAGTTCAAGACTAGCCTGGCCAACACAGTGAAACCCTGTCTCTACTAAAAATACAATAATTAGCCAGGTGAGGTAGCAGATGCCTATAATCCCAGCTACTCAGGAAGCTGAGGCAGGAGAATCACTTGAAGGCAGAGGTTGTGGTGAGCCAAGATCATCCCATTGCACTCTAGCCTGGGCAACAAGAGCAAAATTCTGTCTCCAACAACAACAAAATACTAAAATCATTCATATTCAAAAATGCATTCAATAGCATGCAATGTTATTTATGAAATAAAGTATCAATTCTTGAAAATATAAGATTATTTTCTTGTAATAGTCAAGTAAGCAATTTAATTAATTTGGTCCACTAATTTGAAAGAGCGTTATGGCTTTTATGTTAGAAAATATATTTGTATTTTCCATATTGGTCACTCACTGAAAGCCAAGAAAATTATGCATGTTCGATTTTACATCTACGACTTTTTGTCAAATAGAGGGGGAGAGGGAGGCAGGTAGTTCTTCGTCTTGTTTCCAGGTATACCCCAAGTTATGCAAACTATATAAATAAAACATGATTATCCTATTCTGAAATACTTTTAAGTAAAATCCTATTCTCAGTAACCTAGTCCAAGGTCTAGGAATTATATTCTTACTCTTCAACACTTAAATGAAGTTCTTATTTAAATTGATTCTCATTTTCTTCCAGTTTTCCTCTTTTGGCAGATACAGAGATTATTCAGGTAGCATTTATTTATAGCAAAACTATGTATTTTTGTTACATTAAAGTTATCCTTTCAGGTTAAATACCACAGAACTATAAACTTTCACATTCCTTTTTAATCTTTTGATAATCTTTACTATAAGGATAATTTTAAAGATCATTTTATCTACTTTTTTTTATTGTGTAGTCTATAACAGAATGAATTAGAGAAAAGACAACACTGTGATTTTAGCACAACACTTCCTAGCTCCAGAAAGTTAAGCTTCTGCTGACATGTCAGTAAAATGGTAATTAAAAGAAAAACACTACACAACTCACCCATTTAGCTTACGGTTTTATTTTTCTTTACTTTGGTCAAAAGATAAAGACAGGGGTAGAGACAACCTGTACTCCTTTTTGTCTGCTCATCCCTCATCTGTATAGATTTTTTTAATGGGTACACTTTCTTTTTTCTTTTGTGAGACAGAGTCTCACTCTTGTTGCCCAGACTGGAGTACAACGGCAAAATTTTGGCCCACTGCAACCACCACTTCCCGGGTTCAATTCTCCTGCCTCAGCCTCCCAAGTAGCTGAGATTAAAGGTGCCCGCCACCACACCTGGCTAATTTTTTGTATATTTTCAGTAGTGACAAGGTTTCACCATGTTGGCCAGGCTGGTCTCCAACTCCTGACCTCAGGTGATCCACTCTCCTCAGCCTCCCAAAGTGCTGGGATTACAGGTGTGAGCCACTGTGCCCGGCCAATGAGTATACTTTCTTACATGTATTTCTCCTGACTCATCTTCATAACAAATAACAAACCCATTGTTTGCACCACTATGTAAAAGACAGGAGAAGGTCCATCAAAAATGTAGAAACACTACCATAGTTGGTCAAAGTCAACATAACCATTCCTATGTTATAAAAGGAAAACAAATCTGACCCACAAAATAAACATACCTACAAACTTACAGTCATTCTTTATAAGGAATTACTAAAAGTTTTGCTTATTAGGCCATATTCCAATGGACAAAACTACCTAAGTATGTGAAGCTTGCAGCAGAATACCCCTGTAAGTATTGCATTCAACTATCATAACCTTGCTCTAAACCAGAGTTTAATATTTTTTAGGAGAATTTAAAATTTTAAATGTTGGTATTTTGCCCATAGCTACAGGACTGTGTTACCTTGTCAGTAACTATTTTTCTGAATGTTGTCAGGAGGAGAATAAGAGGAAATAAATTATCACTAAAAAATGTACAGGTCTGAGACATTAGAGAACTTTGATTTCTACTTTTGTTACTACCCACCACAACCACTTTCCTCTAAACCGTGTTTTCCTCCTTTTCAAAGTAAAGGGCTGAATTATCTGTAAAGTGTTTCTCATCTTTGAGAATCATACAATTAAATGATTCTGAGTACCATGACAAATTTTATTAGAGATAAGGATCCCATTCCATCTTTCTTTTCCTTGTTTCAAATGCAGCCAGAGTAACACAGTATCCTAAACATCCAAGTAGGCCAATATAAATCTATCAATACAACTTATTCTCAGAATCCAACAGGCTAAATGGGAATAAAAACAAAGAGTGGCATCTTTTTTCATACAGACTTCAACACTTAACATCTCTACTTACATAACTCAGTCTGAGATAAAAGAGAATCTGGTCTTCTACATGTGTCAAATCCTTTAAAAGGTACTTTTCTATTTCAACAGAACCCAGGATTCAATAAACGCAATTTTCAGAAAACCAGGCTTGCACCAAAATAAGTTCCATGTTTGTGGAAGAGAATAAACAGTAAGTGGTGCTTCTAGATGAATCAGTTGGTCTCCTCTTAAAACTAAGTTTAAAATCAGCCTTTAAAGCTGTTTTCCCTCTGCTGCCTAAGTTACAATTTCCCTCTCCAGATAAAGATTTTTTTCTAGATTCTATTTCAGGAAGGAAACAAGAGAGAGGTAAGACAGCTAATACCTAGTAAAGCTAACTCTCAGTTGGTTGTCAGTATGGTATGTTTTACTGAGCCATTGGGTTGTAAGGGCTTCTTTGAGGAATAAGGTCCTGCAACGCCGCCTGTCTGTGGACCCAGGAAAAATTATAAAGTTATTATGAAACCAGATCACTAGGACAAACCGAGAGGCCTTTCCTATTCCAACTCACCACAACCAGGCTTGGCTCCAAAGCCGACTCTTTGGCTGTCCCATATTATGGGACAACAGGTCCTGGCTTAATTCTAATGCACTGAAGAAACATTTGAAGACATAATGTGTATGTATGTGTAAGGATCAAATATATTTCATCCACTTATAAATGTATATGGTCATTTGTAATTATTTAAAGTTACTGATAAATGTATAAAAATACAGCATCAGTTCATCCAAAATCCTTGAGAGATCGAGGAAGTGAGGTTACTTCAGCAGCCAGGATAGTGGTGAAAAACCCTGCAGAACAGTATGGAAAAGTACAGCTTCTCACGTGCCCCTCATATACACAAACACTTAGCTCTGAGTCCATTACAACCTTACATCCCCCCTCAAACTGTTCACCTCCACCTCACAACTTGGAGAAGTTGATCAACCTCCTAGTTGGTCCCCAAGAGACTCATCTACCTATTATTTTACTCCTCCCGCTTTGAACTCGATCCCGCCCCAGAATAAGGTGGCCCTGCTGGCCCCAGGCAGATCACCCCCACAGCGTGTAAACAGGGAATCTAACCAATTCCCTCCATCCTTAACCATGTGAGCCATCCCATGATAACAGGCCGTTCACCAACTCTGTGAACTCCGTGGTCCTCCCACCCCCACGTGTCAGCTACCCTCCCCCACATTCCCACACCTCACGATTTAGGCCGAGGAAAGAAAGGGGGCAGTCGAAAGCCTGGCCCCTAAGAGATCAACCCACTGGAATCTGTCCCACCGCCAAGTCCCCTCCCACCTTCGGCCCCTATCCCTTACAAACCCTTCCTCCCTCCTTCCTTTGAAACCAGGCCCTTGCCTCAGAAACCTCCTCTTCCTCGTCGTCGTCGTCCTCCTCTTCCTCGCTGTTGTTGCTGCTGGTGCCGCCGCCGCCACCTCCACCTCCACCTCCGCCTCCACCGCCGCCGCTGTTGTCGCTGTCGCTGCTGCTTTCGCTGCTGCTAGGGGGTCGGCAAGTCCGGTTACGCTTGGCCTTGTGGTGTTGCTGCTGCGGAGGCTTCTTTTTCAGGAGCAGGTCGCAGACTCGCACCATCCCATGAGGAGACGAGGCCGAGCGAGCTCCGCTGCTGCCGCCAACGCCGCCGCCGACCTCCGCCGCCGCGGGGGGGGCAGCCACAGCCGCCACCGCCGGGGGGCTCCCTTCTCTCTCTGCAGCCGCAGCAGCAGCAGCAGCAGCCGCCGCCGCCGCCGCCGCCACCGGAACCGTCGCCTTCTCCATCCCCAGGGAAAGAGGGAGGGCGCGGACGGGGGAGGGGCGTGGGGGCTACGCTCTACCGCGACTTCGGCCGCACTGGGGCCGACACAGCAATCGGTGCCGCCTCTGCCGCCACCGCCTCGGTCACCTCTACTGCCGCCGCCGCCGCCGCCGCTCCGCCAGCTCTCACCTCGTCTCGCGATACTAAGGGCGGGGAGTCTGATGACGGGAGGGAAGGAGGGAGGGAGCAAGGGAAGGGGGGTGAGGCGTAAGAGGGAAACCGGGTGTTGGGAGACCCAGAGGAGAGGAGACTAGAAAGACGCCGGGGAAGTGTGCTTGGGGCAGCTTCCGACGGGAAACGGCGGGGACTGATAAGGGAGGTGCAATTGCCGCCGGAACGCCCGCGAGCTACCGGATTTCTTCTCTTTACTCGCTATTTCCCGCACACACAGCCCTGCAGTCCTCCCTTTTTCCTTCCTGGCTTGTGACTAGAACGCAGCCGCAGGCGGAAGTGCAGTGACGCCATCAGCCGTCGCCTGAGCCGTGGCGCGCGGGTAGTCGAAAGGCGAAAGTGAGATTTCGAGGGCCCCATTTGGGGCCCCGCGGGCGCGCAGTGCTGCGATGTGTAGAGAGAACGGGGAGGCTGGAGAGAAGCCGACCCTGGGCAGTGTGGGAAGCAGGTGCGGAGGTGCGGTCCAGACACTTTGTTAGCAGGAGGCCGGTCTGCCAGATACGGGAGGTGGGGGCCTCGTTCTGCACTGCTGAACGTAATTTTATTCCTGGTCATTTTTTCCACCGCCAAACCGAGAGCTAGAGCTTTGGATCCTGAGAGATGGCGTTGTGTTGGGGAAAGAGCCTTCTTTAACTGAGTTTAAGGTTTGGCTTATAGACATCCTGTACCTGAGTTTACACGTGTGTAATACGAAGGCAGTCGATTAGGAGATGTCTAAGATCATTACAACTCAAGGTTCCAAGGGAAGGAAGACATGGGAAGGATGCGTGGTCTGTGCCAGACTTTGTAGACGGTTCACTGAATGACCCTGATTTAGCTCTTTGGCCCTCTTCGATTCAACTTCTATCTATGAAGCAGGCATAAATAATGATTATTGTCTGTATCCTTCTCTTGTAAGGAATACTGTGATAGGGTTGTGAGTTCATATTTAGGTTTCTGAAAAACTTTAAGGAGTTTTGAAATGATAGTGGAGCCCACTGAACTCAGAATTATCCCTTTCTGGTCTAGTAGGAGTATAGTGGCATAAGGAAAATGAAGCAAACATCAAAGACAGATGTACTGGCACAAAATTAAAAGTATGTCTCAGCTGACATAGTTGCCATTTTAAGACTGCTAAGTTTAGCTGAGTATGCCTGATTTTTTTTTTTTTTTTTTTTTTTTTTTTTTAGCATTTTTCTTCTTTTTAGCATTGGCATACCATATGAAATGTGGGCAGTTGCCAGTACTCTACAGAGTACCATGGCAGAATTGGCAATGACTAAATCAGTTCATTCAAACAAAAATTCATCATGTGCCTACTGTGTGCATAATTTGTGAAATCGAAGTCTCTTTCCAGGGGCTTTACAGTGTAATAAGTGCTATAGTAAATATATATACAGAGTGGTGCCTATTCCTCTCCTACAGTTGTTGCTGAGTTCCAGTGTGGAACAGAACACTGCATTGTGTATCTCACCACTGTTGATTTAGATTTTATAATTTCAGCTACATCCCTCTCTCCTACTTTGTGTATTCTTCAGCATCTCTTTCTCCTTTTCCTCTTGAATACTTTTTGCAGACTTAAAATCTCAGCCTATTTCATTATATGACTTTTAACTTAGAACTTCACAATTTTCCAAATGCTACAAATGTCCTGATATTTCCTTTTCTCCAGCATCAAGGAATGAGAGACTCCCTGTTCATATGTGAGATTAACTCTTCATACATATTCTAGTTCCAATTCTCCTCTTTCTCATCCATTTATTATCTTTTCTGTTTTCAACCTTCTACAAATTCTGGTTCCTTAGCTAATCCTTCTTTAGCTTTCAGTTGTTTCCTTCTCAAGCAAGCTTTCTTTCTTCAAAAAATATTCTATATTCAGTGTCTTTTTGTTTTCTGAAATTGACTTGTCAGCCCTCTTCAGTCTAGTTTCTGTGTCTATCATGCTACCAAATATGCTCTCTTTAATCTCATTGTTTGGAGGAAAATGAGTTTTTGCTCTTTAGTATAATAGTTAAATGATAATCGTATTGGGACTAGCAGGATAAGGTTATAAACTATTAAAATGGACAAGGCTCATAAAGTGACTTTCTTTTTTTGTTTCTAACTTTTTTTTCCTTTTAGAACCTCTGGCAGGGACTGACTAGCCCATGAAACTTATTTCTTCTTCTTGGGCACACAGCTAAACTAAATTTCACAGCTTTCCTTGTGGTTGGTTGTAGTCCTGTGATTAACTTTTTTTGTTTTTGTTTCTGTTTTTGAGACGGAGTTTTGCTCTTGTTACCCAGGCTGAAGTGCAATGGCACTATCTCGGCTCACCGCAACCTCCGCCTCCCAGGTTCAAGCAATTCTCCTGCCTCAGCCTCCCAAGTAGCTGGGACTACAGGCATGCGCAACCACGCCCAGCTAAGTTTTTTGTATTTTTAGTAGAGACGGGGTTTCACCATGTTGACCAGTACGGTCTCGATCTCTTGACCTCGTGATCCGCCCGCCTTGGCCTCCCAAAGTGCTGGGATTATAGGTGTAACTTTTTTTGTTTTAAGATGTAGTTTAGCTCTTTTCTTGACCAAGCTAGAGTGCAATGGCACGATACTGGCCCACCGCAACCTCCGCCTCCTGGGTTCAAGTGATTCTCCTGTCTCAGTGTCCCAAGTTGCTGGAATTACAGATATACACCACCACACCTGGATAATTTTGTATTTTTAGTAGAGATGGGGTTTCTCCATGTTGATCAGGCTAGTTTCAAACTCCCGACCTCAAGTGATCCACCTGCCTCAGCCTCCCAAAGTGCTGGGATTACAGATGTGAGCCACTGCACCTGGCTGTGATTAACTTCTAGCCAGTGAAAATATGAATGGAAATGATGTGCTCATTTTTAGGGTTAATGAAGTCCCCTTATTCTCCCCTACTCTATTTTTGTCAACTTGATGCCTCTGAGCATGGTGACCATGAAAACTATATATTGGAGATGCCAAAGCCAGAAAAGAGAGGAAGAATGAGTGGCTGAAACACTACTTGGAAGAGAGCCACCCCAATTAGAAACACTCCTTTTCAGACTTCTTATATGAGAAAAAAATTGAGATTTGAGAATTTATATGTATAGGAGCTAGAATGACCATAGCTAGTCCAGAAATTGGTACCAGAAGTGGAGTACTGCCAAGACAATAACCTAAAAGTATGTTACATCAGCTCACTTATGATGCAGCAGGTGGTAGAGAATGTGATTTGGAGGCTGGAAAAAGGAGGCCTGTGTTTGCAATGGCAAAGTAATTAGTAAAACTGTCACCTGGAATAATTCAAAATCAGATCACCTATCTGTTAAGATTAGCTCCAGAGTAAATGATTGAAAAGAGCAAAAGTAATACTATGTGTTAAATTTTATATTTTACTTTTAATAAGGTTTTACTAAAGTGAGAGTGTACAGGAATATTTCTTTGGAAGGGTTGAAAAAGGTGACTTTTTTTAGACTTCTAACAAAAAAAACTAGAAGAGGTCTTGAGTTATAGTTACCCTTGAGATTAAGTCCTGCAACAAAGATCAGGAAAAGGATTTGGTCTTTCCATTCAAAATCATTATTTCAGGGGGCTTCAAGATAGCTATGATAAAGATCTAGAGGAGGTTACATAGGAGCAGGGAATCAAAGCAGTAAATTAGACTTGATAATTATGTGAGAAAGAACTTTGGGTATAGTTACTAGAAGCACTTCAATCAGAAGACTACATTTTTAGAGGAATTTTATTACTGATCTTACTAAATCTGGTTCAAATATTATTCAGGTGTTAAAACAGTGGGTAACTGTCCAACCTCAGTCTTGCATAAGTAGAAAATAGAGCATAAAAGCTTAACAGCTCCCCAGTACCCACATAGAATGTGTCTATGGAGAATGATGGACAAAAAAAAAGAACATTTCAGAAGCTCCTATCGGGAACTGTAGAAAAGAATGGACAGGGAGTTTCTCCTGAAAACTAGAATTGGGATCTCATCAAAACTTTCTTTAGTCTCAAGAAGATGGGCGGGAAAATGCTTATACAGTATTTCATTTTTATTATACTGCATAGTATTGCTCAGTGTCACATTTTTCTTTTCTGAATGAGAGTGTATTATAGTTATGTGTCCCTGAGCTACCACTGTATATTGGGTTTGCAGGGACAGAGGTAACAATAAAGATAACTTGTCTTTTTAGTTCTTAGGTCACATCTGTACCTAATGAAGAGAACTGCACATTTTCTGAAAATCCTAGACTTTGAGCCTGTTCCAGTGACTGGATAAAGCTTTAGATTGTCTCCCTTGGGACATGGTATGTTCTGTGTGTGGAAAGAGAGGTAAAATACATGTTTAGTGATCAAAATAGTGGATTCTTGTACATGCTAAATTCTTCTGGCCACACAGTTATATTTCCATGCCTCTCTTGCAATTAGGTATATGGGTTAGGTGTGCTAATTAGGTTCTAGCTAGTGGAATGTGAGTAGAAGTGATATGCTCCTATTCCAGCTCTGGGCCATGGAAACATCACATGAGCAATCCAAGATACCCCACTCACCACCAACTTGAGGCAGATGAGCAAATTTGCTCTGGAAGCTATGTGTTAAAGATGACAAAGCCACAAGATAGGACTCCTGGTTTTCTGAATCTTCACTTGGAGGATACTTGCTTGCCAATTAGGGACACTTGTGTTAGAGTTCATATGCATTCTTTTGTGTTAGACCACAGATTTGAGAGTGTATCCTAATATAGACCTGTCCCTCTTTCTCCAGATGTAATCATTCATTACGTAATTCTAATTTTATGCCACAGGAGTGGGCCCACAAATCAGGCTAGCCAAAGTATCCTATCATTCAGCCATAGTGATTAGTTTAGGAATGGGCAGATTAGCAAAAATGAAGCTAATCAGAGATAGTTTCATCATTTGGGGTAGCACTGTTGAGAAAAAGGCACCTGCCTCTGGAATAAGGAAAAAAAAAAAAACAAAAGCTTTATGTGACCTTTGATCATCATGTAGGGTGAACCTGCCTAAGAATGAAATCATTACGGGAAAACAGAGGCAGTCTCAATGATACTGCAGAAGGGGATGATAACCCATGAACTGAGAAATATTTCCTGGGTTTCTACTCCAGGTTGAAATTCCAAGAGATAAGGGATAGATGCTGCCAGGAAGACTTGGGAATTCAAAAACAGGGAGCTTTCTGAGACCAGAGTCACATCCTGACACAGCTCTTGTCCAGTGTGCTGAAGTCCTCAGAATCTGCTGGTCTTGATTCACTGATGGAGGCAACCAGTGTCCCCATTAGTGCCCGGTCAGAAACATACTTTACCTTGATTTTAGAAAATAGGTTGGCAGGAATCTCCTCATTTCCATCAGGGAGTTGGTACCTGCCATAGTGTACTGTAAATTCTTTTCTCTGTTCTTCTAGAGCTACTATAAAGTTCTGGGGAAGGAAAACCTCCCAAAGCAGCCTGTCATCGTGAAGGCCAAATTCTGTAGCAGAAGAGCTTAGGAAAAGATTAAGTTGGGGTTGTGGGGAGGACCTGTGTCCTGGTGGCTTGAAGCCATAGGGAAGGAGGTTTTATTAAATGCCAACAAATGCTAAAAAATAAAACAGGAAGCTACTGGCTTGTGCTCTGCTTTCCACCTGAAAATTTGCCCAACATAAGCAACTACAGTCAAGTAGAAATTGCAGCATATGTTTCAGCAGAGAGGACCAGGTAACGTTGATAACCACTGTCCTCTCAGCCACTGTCTTAACTTGGCTTTCACCATTGTTCACCTATATTATTACAATAGTCAATCTCCCTGCCTCTGATCCTATTGTACTCTACTTTATCCTCCACATTGACACCTGAGTTACTTCTCTACCTTGTAAAAACAATTTATTTCTGAGTACAAAAACAATGCATGTTCATCTTAGAACAGTAAGAAATTACAAAAAAGCACACATACCAAAACATATAATTCTATCAGCTAGAGATATCCACTGTTGACATTTTAGTACAAACCTTTACACAGTGTTTTCTCTGTGTGTTTTTAAATGAAATCAGAATTCCACTTCTGTATTAAGCATGCCTTTTTTTTTTTTTTGAGACAGAGTTTCGCTGTTGTTACCCAGGTTGGAGTGCAATGGCATGATCCCGGCTCACCGCAACCTCCGCCTCCTGGGTTCAGGCAATTCTCCTGCCTCAGCCTCCTGAGTAGCTGGGATTACAGGCACGCGCCACCATGCCCAGCTAATTTTTTTTGTATTTTTAATAGAGATGGGGTTTCACCATGTTGACCAGGATGGTCTTGATCTCTTGACCTCGTGATCCACCTGCCTCGGCCTCCCAAAGTGCTGGGATTACAGGCGTGAGCCACCGTGCCCGGCCCTAAGCATGCTTTTTAACATTTATTTTTTTTATTTTTGAATCCACCAATAAGGTATCCCAGAGCATGCTTTTTTTTAACTTAGTATATGTGAGCATTTTCTCATGGCATTAAATGCCCTCTACAATATTATAATGAATATATCAATTTACTTAAAACAAGTGTTGCAAACTGGCAGCCTATAGCCAAATGTGGTACATGAACATGCTGTATGCTTAGTCATCACAGCATTTCAAAGTTGTTTGACTTGAATGCCTTTATATAAGGCCTGCTGTCTTCAATTCTCTACAGTTTCCATAAATTCCTATTATTCCTACTATCCTTATTCATTCGTTTATGTTACCTATCTATTTTTTTTGTTAATTGTTTCTGTGTAGGTTTTTAAGAAACTTTTGACATTTGAGTTGAAATCAGCAATTTAGTTGGCATAAGCACGGATGTTCATTCACCTAGTATTTGCTGCCTACGTGCTACAATACATAGCAGGCACTGTGTTAGGTAAAAAAATGGTTAGCAAAACAAACATGTCTTGAAGCTTATAGTCTAGCGTGAGAGACACACAAATGAAATAACTGCTACAAGGGAAACCTGAGCTAGAAACTTTTGTTTTGGGGCTTCCCTGAGGAAGTAATATGTGAACAGAGATCTATAGTAGGAAATAGGCCAACAAGTAGAGAAGAATCTTCCTTGCCAAAGGAGTGTATATGCAAAAGGCCTAAAAAAGGAGGTATCAAACTGTGCCAAAAGAGCTGAAATGCAGAAAGTGAGAATGGTTGCAAGAGGAGATTGGAGAAGTAAGTGGAAGACATGATTCAGACCCTGTGGACCATGCTAAGGGTTTTGAGATAAATGTTGATACAGAATCTACCCTAGTCTTCTTTTCCTTAGGGAAACATCCTTCTCTTTTTAATCACTCCTTATATGACATGATTTTGAAATCCCCTTTACTCTCTTACCACCCTTCTCTAGCATTAATAATTTTCTTAGTCCACTCCTCTGGAACCAGAGCCCAGTAAAAAATAGCTTAAGGCTGGGGATTGTAGTCTAAAATAAATAGTAATTAACTACTGGGCACATTAGTAGAACAGAGCTGCTACCTAAATAAATCCATTTAAAGTCAATTAAATGTTATTTGGGGAGTATATCCTTCATGTTAAATTTGCCCAAGTATATATCTCACCTCTTAAAATTTGTTTAGTTTAAAATTAAAATGAATATTGTTCTTCTGCATGTACTCCTAGGTTTGAAAAATAAAAGAGAATAAAAGAATGGAAAAACCTAAAGATTCCTGGATAACAGAGAAAAACACTCTGAGAATAAAAGTATGTAAAAGATAATCTACAACAAAATAATGCAGTTAACTCTTGTTACTAAACAAATAAGCTACCCACATTTTAGTTTTGTGTTTACTTTTATGTTTGTCAGTTTAGCAATTTTTGTTACTGTTTGGAAGACTTAGAGTGGTTATTGCATGGAACACTCCTGCACAGAGATCTGAGAGTTTCTGAATTTTGTACTTTCAAATTGAAAATCATGAGAAACATATCCAAGGTTAAGATTCAGACCAAGTTAGTATATTAACAACTAATAACAATATTAAATGTTAGAACAATTCCTTCTATCTTTCTCAGGACAAATTGAATTTATTAGAAAACTAGGGGTGATCTGGTGAAACTGAGAAGAATCCAAGGAGTTCCAGGGAAATCTTTCATTCATTCATTTATAGATTATTCCACAAATGTTTGTTAAATATCTGAGGTATTTATATAGCACCACAGTACTATTTAGGGCACTGGGTATAGCTTACAAACTGCATAACTCTGAATGTCTTGTGCAGGAAATAAGTAGTAGATCCTTGAAATACAGGAATTCACCCAGAGATCTTCTCATATCCTCAAATATGCAAAAGTTTTATATTGTGTAACTTAACCCAGAAAATAAAGTATAAGCAAGCTGATATTTTCACACAGCGATGAACTTTAAAAGCAGACAGAGTTTCTAGTCTCATGTAAGGGGCTTAGAACTTGCCACTCCATCCTAATAAGTAAGAAGCTGAACAACAAAAAACAATTCTTAAATTCCTCAGAAATGAAGACACAGGGAAAACTGCTGCCTCCAAAATTCGAAAGACAGGAAAATACAGCAAATCATAACCAGAGAAGAAACCTCTGTGGGAACCAGTGCTGGGATAGAAAAACCTGAATTGTAATTGATGAAATGCTGAAGCCTCACTGTGGACAAGCCTGAGAATCAAAAATTTCAGGGGAACCCAGTCAGAGGAGCCCTTACACCTTTGTGAATTATACTTCCAGTAGTACTAGTATAGTATACTCATAAAGGTGAACTCACAATGAATACCAGAGAAAAATCAATCCCCTCATGCTTCTAGCTGAGGGATGGGGAAAGCAACCATTTTGAAATACAGCAGAGCATTCTGTTCTTAACAAACCCTGCCCGCAGAAGAAACTTTTGTTTTTGGGTTTTCTTTCTTTTTTTTTTTTTTGGCTGGGCAAGGAGAAACATTTTTACTAGAGCCTAACCCGGTGGGGTTTTTTCAAAGCCTAACTGACTTGAGGGAAGGAAAATATTTAGCTCCAGTTGGTTCTAGCCTTCCATGTGGGAAAGGGAAATATACCACTCTAGTACCCGTTAGCAATTCTGTCCATTTTAAGAGGGAAAAACAACTGAAAAAACACAGCCGAACTGCTGTGTGCAGTGGCTCATGCCTGTAATCCCACACTTTGGGAGGCTGAGGCGGGCAGATCACCTGAGGTTGAGAGTTCGAGATCAGTCTGACCAACATGGAGAAACCTCGTATCTACTAAAAATACAAAAAATTAGCCAGGTGTGGTGGCACATGCCTGTATTCCAAGCTACTCAGGAAGCTGAGGCAGAAGAATCATTTGAACCTGGGAGGCAGAGGTTACAGTGAGCTGAGATCATTCCATTGCACTCCAGCCTGGGCAAACGAGGAAAACTCGGTCTCAAAAAAAAAAAAAAAAAAAAAAAAAAACCATACACACACACACACAAAAAAAAAACACTGCCAAAGTTTACTGTGCCGGGGTACAGGTTAACCAAAAGACAGACCTAATCATAAGACTACAGAATGCTTCCACTCCCTGACACCTTACCAACCTTACCACCACATTACTAAAGGCTTATTTACTGTACTTCCTTTTACTCAGCACATCATAGTCACCTTTCAGCAAAAAAAATTACAAGACATATTTGTAAAGGAAAAAAAAGTTTTTCAGTTTGAAGAGACTGAATAAGCATCATAACGAGTCAAATATGGTAGGAATGTTGTGGTTATTAAACCAGGAATTAAAAACAAATGAAACAATTTTTAATATGCTAAAGGCTTTACAGAAAGAGTAGACAACATGTAGGAACAAATGGATAATGTAAGCATAGATGGAAATTCTTAAAAAAAAGGGAGGGTTTAATGCTAGATATTAAAAACCCTGTAACATAAATGAAGAATGCTTTTTGATGGGCTTATTTAGTACGCTGGACTTGGCTGAGGAAAGAATCTCTGAGCTTAAGAATAGGACAATAAAAATTTCCCAAACAGAAAAGCATGGTGAAGCCGGGTGCGGTGGCTCACACCTGTAATCCTAGCATTTTGGGAGGCTGAGGTAGGTGGATCACCTGAGATCAGGAGTTCCAGACGAGCCTGCCCAACATGGTGAAAACCTGTCTCTACTAAAAATACAAAAATTAGCCAGCTGTGATGGTGCACATCTGTAATCCCAGCTACTTGGGAGGCTGAGGCAGGCGAATCGCTTGAACCCAGGAGGTGGAGGTTGCAGTGAGCCAAGATCATGCCATTGCACACCAGCCTGGGCAACAGAGTGGAAACTGTCTCAAAAAAGAAAAGCATGGAGAAAAAAGACGGGATGAGGCGCGGGGTACGGGGATAGAGAAGGCAGAAAAGAATATTTAAGAACTGTGGGACAACTACAAAAGGTGTAGATACACATAGTATGGATATCAGAAGGAGAAGAAATCCTTGATGGAACAGAAGAAGTATTTGAAGCAATAATGACAGAATTTCCCCCAAATTAATGTCAGACACCAAACCACAGATCCAAAAGCACAGAGAATAGCAACAGGATAAATGCCAAAAACAAAACAAAAACTACACATAGACAAATATTCAAATTTCAGAAAATCAAAAATAAAAATATTCTTATTTAAGGAGAATATATATGAAAACAAAAAGATTCAAAAACAAAAGAAAAATATTCTGAAAAAAAATCCAGAGGAAAAAACACCTTACCTGTAAAGGAGCAAAGAGAAGAATTACATCTGACTTCTCCTCAGAAACCATGCAAGTAAGATGAGACTGGAGTGAAATATTCAAAGTGTTGAGAGAAAAAAGCACCAACTGATAATTCTTTACTTTGCAAAGTTATCCTTCAAAGGTGAAGGAGAAATAAAGACTTTTAGACTGGCAAAAATTGAGGGACCTTGCAAAAAATGTTAAGAGATATTCTTCAGAAAGAAGGAAAATAGTAGAGGGAAAAAGCTCATATCCATATAAAGAAAGGAAGCACATCAGAGAAGGACTAAGTAAAGGTAAAACAAAACTTTTATTTTTCTTATTCTTAATCTAATAAGTAACATTTTGCTCAGAATAACAACAGAAACAATGTATTTGATTATGTATAGTAGTCCCCTCCTTATCCACAGGAGATATATTCCGAGACCCCCCAGGGGATGCCTGAAACAGCAGATAGTACTGACCCCTATATATACTATGGTTTTTTCCCCTACACATACATGACTATGATAAGGTTTAATTTATTAATTAGGCAGAATAAGAAATTAACAATAACTAATAATAAAATAGAAAAATGATAACATGATGCCAGCATCATCTCTTGTGCATTGGAGCCATTACTAAATAAAATAAGGGTTACTTGAACATAAGCACTACAATACTGCCATAGTCGATCTGGAGTGACAGCGTCAAGGTGGCAAAGAGATGATTCATGTTCCAGGCAGGATATAGTGGGACAATAGTGTTTTATCTCATTATTGGGAATGATGTGCAATTTAAAACTTATAAATTACTTATTTCTGGAATTTTCCATTTAATATTTTCAGACCACAGTTGGCTTTGTGTAACTGAAACCAGGAAATGCAAAAGTGCAGATAAGGGAGGACTACTGTGTGTGTGTGTGTGTGTGTGTGTCTGTGTGTGTATGCTATGTAAATGCAAAATTAATGGCAGCAACACCATTAATACAAGGGACAGGAGGGAGGAACTAGAAATATTTTGTTATTGTAAGGTACTTGCACTGCTCATGAAGCATTATAGTGTTCTTTGAAAGTGGACTTGGATTAATTGTAGACATAGATTGCAAACTCTAGGGCAACCACTATAAAAAGTTTTAAAAAGTATAACTGATAATGCCAAATAAAGGGTGGCCCTGAAATACATGCAGAAAGGAAGTCTTTCCAAGGAGAAAAACTTTGATCAGTATATCTCATTTTCCAATTTTCTTAGAAGAACAATGCCCTATACCTCTTTGTGGGCAGTTATTGGTTTGGCTATGGCTAAATAAGAACTTGGGAAGACAAGTCTGAAATAGAGGGGATAAATAAATTTGGGGAAGTGATACATAAGTGGACCTCCTGAAATAACAAGAGTGTGAGGACGTTTGTATCTCATGTAAGTGCTATGAGAAAAAATAAGAAAGAAGGCTACCTCTGCAAAGGAGACTTATCATTAATAAGGTAGACAGTATGGCCTCTTATGCAAGTACCAGTTAGTCACTTTCTTCAGGTAGCCAATGCTTAGTCAATGGTTTTGTGGACAGAATGTCATGATTGTACAGATGAAAGTTATGTGTGATCTCGGAATAACATAGACTTCATCTTCTGCAAGGCTGATCTGTGTACTGCTATAGCTAAAATTCCAGTCATCCAGCAGCAGAAACCAATGCTGAACATTTGATGAAACATCATACACCAAGGGGACCAGTCAGCCACCTGGTGGCAGGCAGATTACATTAGACTTCTTCCATCATGAAGATGGCACCAGTTTGTTCTCATAGAATCAATTATTATTGTGGAGCTATATTTTTCTTTCTTTCCTGCCATACTTCTTCTAGTGATACAGTTATAAATTGATGGAATGCCTTATTTAGCAGCAGACACAAAACATTACATCCGACCAAAGAACTAACTCATTTTACTGTAAATGCACTAAGGCAAAAGGCTTAACAACCATGTGATCACTAGTTTTAAATAATGTATAAACTCATATGTTTACTAAACTATAAAGCAATGGCTTTATATGATGGTGGAATGGTCTATTAAAGAACTCTGTTAAGATGCCAGCTGCAGTTTGGGAAGTACGGGCCTACAGGAATCAGAGTCCATTTCTCCTAGTAACCAAAATACATAGGTCCGAGAACAATGTAGCTGTGGTGTATGTACCTGTTACTATTAGACCTAATGCCCAGGGTGACTATTTAATTGACTAAATGATTTATTGTCCAAATGGAGATACCGTTAAGAATAAAATGAAGCATTAATCAAATATATATAATATTTTATGTATGAGTTGACAAATTAGTTTTATTATATTGGAGAACCTATAAAATAGTTCTGTTTAAAAAACATTTTTGACTGGGTGCAGTGGCTCACACCTGTAATCCCAGCACTTTGGGATTGCCGAGGCAGGCAGATCACGAGGTCAAGAGATCGAGACCATCCTGGCCAACATGGTGAAACCCCGTCTCTACTAAATATACAAAAATTAGCCGGGCATGGTGGCACGTGCCTGTAGTCCCAGCTACTCGGGAGGCTGAAGCGGAAAAATCACTTGAACCCAGGAGGCGGAGGTTGCAGTGAGCCAAGATTGCACCACTGTGCTCCAGCCTGGGGACAGAGCAAGACTCCTTCTCAAACAAACAAACAAGCAAACAAAAACCATTTTCACGACTAGGCGCAGCAGCTCACGCCTGTAATTCTAGCACTTTGAGAGCTGGAGTCAGGTGGATCACTTGAGGGCAGAAGTCGAGACCAGCCTGGCTAACATGGTGGAACCCCATCTATCAAAAATTCAAAATTGGCCATGTGTGGTAGAGCACACCTATATTCCCAGCTGCTTAGGAGGCTGAGGCAAGAGAATCACTTGAACCCGGGAGGTGGAGTTTGCAGTAAGCGTAGATCACACTACTGCACTCCAGCCTGGTTGACAGAATGTGACTCTCTCAAAAGAAATAAAGTATTTTAAAAAATAAATCTAGGTACACTAGAGAAAATTGAAAACAAACTGCTGAATATTAATTATCAGTACATTAAAAAGTTACAACCATAATAATTATTCTATACTTATTCATGTACTTTAATCATTGTCTTCACTGAATCTGTCTCATGCCCTGTTACAGGTATATTTTACATCTGAAGAATATATTTTTATATGATATGATTGTAATTTTTAATAAAAGCATCTCTAAACTTCCATATTTCATTTTACAGCTAATGAATTTTAAATTGTTGATGCTCTCAATTGACTTGCCTCAGTTAACTCAGTATTTTTATTTTGGAACATACTTTCTCTACAGGTTAATAAAGGTATCTGGTAAACTCAGAGCAAATTATGCCAAATGGAGTATATTGCCCATTTTGTTTTTATCTTATTAAATATGTAAATATTTCAGCTTAAATGTTTTCAGTTATTGTCTTTTTTGCCTCCACTTATAGTATCTTTGACAAATATTAGTATGAGACAAAGCTCATTAAATAAGTTATCTCTATTTTACAATTCCTTAAATGCTATATCAAATTTAGCATTTGATATAGTATGTATGTATGTATGTATGTATTTGAGACAGAGTCTTGCGGTCAGCCAGGCTGGAGTGCAGTGCTACTGTCTCAGCTCATTTCAACCTCCCCCTCCCAGGCTGCAGCAATTCTCGTGCCTCAGCCTCCTGAGTAGTTGGGATTATAGGCATGCACCACCATACCCGGTTAATTTGTGTATTTTTAATAGAGATGGGTATTTGCCATGTTGGCCAGGCTGGTCTCAAACTCCTGGCCTCAAGTGATCTGCCTGCCTTGGCCTCCCAAAATGTTGGGATTACAGGCGTGAGCCTCCATGCCCAGCCTTTTATCAAATTTATATAAATTTGATAATAAATAATAATAGGCATGTTTTTAACATTCTGGTACTGAATATAAATTTATCCAAGTAAAAATAGAAGCTCCACAAAAGAATCTTCTCAGAAGTCAACAGTATTTATTTCCTGTTACTGTTGTAATAAATTGTATGATAGTGGCTTAAAACAACACGGATTTATAATCTTATAATTCTGGATGTCAGAAGTCTAAAATGGATTCCACTGGGCTAAATCAAGGTGTTGACAGGATTATACTCCTTATCTAGACTCCAGGGCTGATTCTTTTTACTTTTTCCAGATTCTAGATGTTGCCAGCATTCCTTGGCTTGTGGCATCTGCCTCCATCTTAAAGTGCATTACTCCAACTTCTACTTCCATTATCACTTTGTCTCTGACTCTTCTGCCTTCCTCTTCCATCTTTTTTTTTTTTTTTTTTTTTTTTTGAGACGGAGTTTCGCTCTTATTACCCAGGCTGGAGTGCAATGGCGCGATCCCGGCTCACCGCAACCTCCGCCTCCTGGGTTCAGGCAATTCTCCTGCCTCAGCCTCCTGAGTAGCTGGGATTACAGGCATGCACCACCATGCCCAGCTAATTTTTTGTATTTTTAGTAGAGTCGGGGTTTCACCATATTGACCAGGATGGTCTTGATCGCTTGACCTCGTGATCCACCCGCCTCGGCCTCCCAAAGTGCGGGGATTACAGGCATGAGCCACCGCGCCCGGCCCTTTTCCATCTTTTAAAGTCCCTTGTGATGACATTGGGTTGGCCTGCATAATGCAGGATAATCTTCCCATCTCAAGAATCTTGTCTTAATCGTATCTGCAAAGTCTCTTTGCCATGTATGGTCACATATTCATGGATTCCCAAGATTATATTGTGACCAGGAATGCTTTCATATGATTACTGGGTCACATGGTAGATGAATGTTTACCTTTTAAAAGTGGGCAAAATATTTGAATAGACAATTCACTAAGTAAGCTATATGGATGGAAAATAAACACATGAAATGATGCTCTACTATATATAGAAATATAATTAATTTTGTATATTGATCTGCTATCTTGGAACCTTGCTGAACTCCTGTATTAGTTCTAGTAACTTATTTACACACTCCATAGGATTTTCTTCACAGAAATCATGCTGTCTGTGAATAAAGGGAGTTATACTTCTTATTTTCCAAATGGAGATTTTATTTTTCTTGCATGACTTCACTGGGTAGAACCACCAGTACAATGCTGATTAGAAGTGTAAGATGGACATCCTTTCCTTGTTCCTGATTGTGTGATGTTAACTGTAGATTTTTCACATACACCGTTTATCAATATAAGGAAATTCTCTTCTGTTCTCTGTTTTCTGACAGTTTGAATCAGGCATGTATTTTGTATTTTCAAATAATGTTTTTGTATTTGTAGAGATAATCATATAATCTTTCTTTCTCAGCTTCTTTTTACAATGTGCTACATTGGTTAATTTTTGAATATTAAACCAACCTTGTATTTTTGAGATAAACCCCGCTTGGTCAAGATGTATTATCCTTTTTGTATAATATTGTATTAGTTCTGCTAATATGTTGCTTAGAATTTTTACATGTATGTTTATGACACATATTGGTCTGTAGTTGTCTTTTCTTACAATGTCATTGTCTGGTTTTGGTATCAAGTAATGCTGCTCTCACAGAATGAATTAGAAAATATTCCCTTCTCATCAATTATCTAGAAGAGTTTTTGTAGAATTGTTGTTATTTTCTGCTTAAATGTTTGATAGAATTGACTAGTGAAGCCATGTTGGCCCACTGTTTTCTTTGTGGGAAAGTTTGTAAGCACAAATTCAATTTCTTTAATAGCTGTAGAGTTAGAGTTACTATCTATTTGTTCTTGAATGAGCTTTGGGAGTTTGTATCTTTCAAATAATTTGTTCATTTTATGTTTATCTTTCAAATAATTTGTTCATTTTATATCCCTCATCTCTGGTAATATTATTTGCTTTGAAATCTATTTTGTCTGCTTTCTTTTGATTAGTATTAGGATGGTATATTTTTCTCTTCCCTTAACTTTTAAGCTCTATGTTAAGCATGGTTGAATGTTGCATTCTTATCCAATCTTAATAATCTCTGGTTTTTAAATGAGGAAGTTTAGACTATTTACATGTAATTTAATTATTGAGATGTTTAGGTTAAAATATACTATCTTTCTTATACATCCAAGGACACACTCTTTAGGTCTCTGGAGTTCTCATCTGTGTAGTTCTCCCTTTCCAGAATCTGTCCTGCCAACTCTAGCCTCTTCAGCTTCCTCAAACTCTCAGCTCAGGGTTTTAACTCAGGGTTTCCCCTCCTTACACTGCAGCCAGGAAACTTTTTTCCAGGCAGTAAGCTGGGGCTATGGTATAACTTACCTCATTGGTTCCCATATGACAGAATCACTGTCCTTCATTGCCTGATAACCAATGTCTTCAAAGCGATTGCTTTATAAATTTTGTCTATTTTGCTAGTTGTTCCAGGTGGAAGGATAAATTTGGTTCCAGTTATTCATTCTGACCAGAAACAAATGTCCAAAGTGACTTTAAAAAAAAAAACACCATAAATCTTTTCATATGATGCTCCTCCCAAAACCCATCAATGGCTTCTCACTGTTCTTACGATAAAGTCCGTAATCCTAACCAAGGTCTTCAGAACTCGCTGTCCCTTGCTTATCTGGTGTGATGCTCTCCCTTATTAGTTCTGTTTCAACAACACAAACTTTTCAGTTGCTCAAACTCAGCAGACACTTCTACCTGTCCCTCCTCTCAAGAATTTACCTCATACTTTGTGCTCCTCCTTTTCACAGAGGTGTCCCATACCTATTCTTTGGAGTTTGTCTTGAATGTCATTTTCTCCGGGAAACCATGCTTGGCTCCCTCAATAAGTTATGTTGTTATGATTGTCCCCATAGGCTTGGAAATCAACACTAATATTAAGGAGATACTCCGTAATATAACAGGGCATTAAGTTTAATAATTTGAGGGTCTTTCCCATTGTAAATTTATAAGATAAAATGCATACTTTTCAAAAAACATCATTTTGTAAAATAGCTTACTTATTAAGACTATTGTATTATAATAAATTAGATTATAAATGTATTGAATGGGATCTGGTGTCATTTAAATTCTCAGAAAGACTTGTTTAAATAAAGTTAAATATTGCCATACACACAGTACCTCACCTACAATTATTTGCAAATTCAGTATATTGATTAGGTACTCATTATTATAGGGTCTAGAGAAGTAATACAGAGTCAATCCGTTACTCAAGAAACATGAAATTTATTTAGTGAGATAAAACTTGCATACAGAAAACAAGACGTTGGCCATTTTTAAAAAGATAACTAAATGCATTTAAAAGTGTATATTCCTTAAGTCCTGCATTTGCAATTCTGATAGTAGGAAGGATTAGGAAAGGTTGGGTAGGTACATCAGCCACTCAAGTTTAAATTAGAGAAGGGACCCCAGAGATAGAGGTATCTAATTAGGTAGGTTAGTTAATTACCTAGAGCAGCTAGAAGTAAAAGGAAGGAAAAGATAAGTACAAAAGAATTATCCATGGGACAAAAAAAAAAAAAGAAATGGATGAACCTGAGTCTGTTATCAGATACAAGGAATTAATGTTACTTAAAAAACCAGAGGAGAAATCAGAAGTTATCAGTTGTGTCAACACAAGAATGCAGTGGGAGAAAGAAGCAAGACGGGCAATAAGGCTGGAGAACGTAGCACTCCAGATGTGAGGAGGGGTGAGTTGCCTGAAGCTCACTTTATTGTCTGTGAGTCACATGGTGAATATTTGAGGGGGCTCAAGTTAAAGGGTAACTGGTTGGGGAGGATTTTCTCTCTGGCCTCACACAACTACTCAGGCTTCCCCTGGAAGGTTTCAGTTCTTTTTGATAGGAGGTTCTCTTCCAGCTCTGTGCCTTAAATTAGCCGAACATGACCATGTTCCAGGAATTTGCCTGCCCTGGTCTGTTTACTATGATTATTACGTACATGATTCCCTGGTTCCAGATCCGCACTCACTCTATAGTCAATCTGGCCTCTGACTCTGGCTCCATTCCCATTTTATAGTTCTGCTTCTGTCCTTTGTACTAGACTTTGGTATTTGGTTTCCTATTTCTGAATCTTGGCTTGTTGCCACACACACACGCACACACACACACACACACACACACACACACTATACTAATTATCATTTCTACTTACTACTTGACTTTCATTATTCTGTAGGCACCCAACCCCCATTTTTGGTCATGAACCAGTGCCTTAATCAAAACCACTGGACTTTACACAAGGATTCACATCAGTGGTTGTTTTCTTCTACAAATACTGTCCCCACCAGAGGAGTGCCAAAGCCAGCTATAATAATGGCAAAGTCCAGATCATTCCCTATTGTGTATTTTGGCTTCTTGTCTCTGGCAGTTGGAGTGAGTTGCAAAGACACAGAGTTACAAGTGGAGTTCTAGGGTCATGTGCACAGGGACCAGTTAAAATGAATTTGGAATGTGTGGATGGTAAACCTGGAAGTGGAAGATCCTCACCCCCACTTTATGGGTCAGGAGACTTGTTTATGTATAGGTGAGAAAGTAGTGATGAGTGGTACATATCTATTGTGAGAAGAGCCACAGAGTCTACTCTCTGTATTGTTTCTCTTGGTGATTAAGACTGTCAGCTTAAACTTTCATTTATTTAACACTTATTGAGCACCTACCATGAATGTATTAGGTGCTAGGCTAGAACTTTGGGATATAATGATGAGCAAAAATAGGCATGGCCTTCACTGTTACTGATTTTACAAGCTAAGTGGGGCAAAGATGTTACACATTGATCTAAAAATTATTTCATGAAAATTATTGCTAAATACAATAAAATAATATGACTAGTTATATAACCAAGTCTAAATATAATAATATAACTATAATAAATACAAAATTTTAACTATGTTAGTTCTGTAAGGAATAAGTGCATGGTATAATTACACATAGTAATAGTGCTTTCCTGGGAAATTATGGTCGAATTGAGATCTTAAGAGAGAGTAGGAGTTAGCTAGTTGAAGAAAGGAAGAAGTATAGCTATGCAAGTCTCTGAGGTTAAAGAAAAATGGTGGTTTCAGAGTCGAAAGAAGGCTATTGTTTCCATTGTGTCAGAGAGTTATGAAAGGCATGTTGCCAAATGGGTTTAAGAAGCAGGTAAAGACTAATCATAGAGGGTCATTAGAAGAATTTGTGTCTTTTTAAATTTTTTTATTTCAACTTTTATTTTAGGTTCAATGGGTACATGTGCAGCTTTGTCACATGGGCATACTGCGTGATGCCAAGGTTTGGAGTATGATTAATCCCATCACCCAGGTAATGAGCATAATGCCCAAAAGGCAGTTTTTCAACCATTTTCCCCCTCTTCGCCTCCCACCTATAGCAATCTCCAGTGTCTATTGTCACCGTCTTTATGTCCATACGTACTTAATGTTTAGCTCCCACTTATAAGCGAGAACGTGCAATGTTTGGTTTTCTGTTTCTGCATTAATTTACTTAGGACAACAGCCTCCAGCTGCATCTGTGTTGCTGCAAGGGACATGATTTTTCTTCTTTTTCAGGCTGCATAGTACTTCATGGTGTATATGTACCATATTTTCTTTATCCAATCCACCATTGATGGGTACTTAGCTTGATATCATGCCTTTGCTATTGTCAATAGTGCTGTAACATATGCATTCATGTGTCTTTTTTATAGAATAGCTTATTTTCCTTTGAGTATATATTCAATGATTGGATTGCAGGGTCAAAAGGTAGTTCTGTTTTTAGTTCTTTGAGAAATCTTCAAACTGCTTTCCACAGTGACTGAACTAATTTACATTCCCACCAATAGTTGTAAGTATTTCTTTTACTCCTCAACCTCTCCAGCATCTGTTATTTTTTTGACTTTTTAATGATAGCCATTCTGAGTGGTGTGAGATGGTATCTCACTGTGTTTTTAAATATTATTATTATTATTATTATTTTGAGACAGGGTCTCACTCTGTTTCCCAGGCTGGAATGCAGTGGTCCAATCTTGGCTCACTGCAATGTTCACCTCCCAGGTTCAAGTGATTCTCATGCCTCAGCCTCCCAAGTAGTTGCTGGGATTACAGGCATCCACCACCATGCTCAGCTAATTTTTATATTTCAGGTAGAGACAGGGTTTTGCCATGTTGGTCGGCTGATCTTGAACTCCTGGCCTCAAGAGATCTGCCTGCCTTGGCCTCCCAAAGTGCTGAGATTACAGGCGTGAGTAACTGTGCCTGGCCTCATTGTGGTTCTGATTTGCATTTCTCTTATGATTAGTGATGCTGAGCATTTTTTCATATGTCTGTTGGCCTCTTGTATACCTTCTTTCAAGAAATGTCTGTTCATGTCTGTTTCCCACTTTTCAATGGGGATATTTGGTTTCTTGCTTGTTGAATTGTTTAAGTTTCTTCTAGATTCTGCACATTAGAACTGTGTCAGATATATAGTTTGTGAATATTTTCTCCCATTCTGAAAGTTGTCTGTTTACTCTATTGATATTTTCTTATCCTGTGCAGAAACTCTTTAGTTTAAGTAGGTCCCATGTGTAAATTTTTGTTTTTGTTGCAAATGCTTTTGAGGACTTAGTCAGAAATTCTTTGTCAAGTCTGATGTCCAGAAAAATATTTCCTAAGTTTTTGTCTAGGATTTTTATAGTTTTAAGTCTTACATTGAGGTATTTAATCCATTTCGAGTTAATTTTTGTATATGGTGATAGGTAGGAGTTCAGTTTCATTCTTCTGCCTATGGATAGCCAGTTTTCCAACATCATTTATTGACTAGAGGGTCCTTTCCTCATTGCTTATTTTTGTCAACTTTAACAAAGATCGGTTGATTGTAGGGGTGTGGCTTTATTTATTTCTGCGTTCTCTAGTCTTTTCCTTTGGTCTATGTGTCTTTTTTTGTACCAGTACCATGCTGTTTTGGTTGTGATAGCCTTGTAGTATAGTTTGAAGTCAGATAATATGATACATCTGGCTTCATTCTTGCTTAGAATTGTTTTGGCTATTCAGGGTCTTTTTGGTTTCATATGAATTTTAGAGTAGTTTTGTCTAATTATGTGAAAAAATGGAATTGGTAGTTTGAAAATAATAATGTTAAATGTGTAGATTGCTTTGGCTAGTTTAGCCATTTTAAGATATTGATCTTCCAGTCTGTGAGAACAGAATGTTTTTCCATTTGCTTGTGTCATCTGTGGTTTCTTTCAGCAGTGTTTTGTGGTTCTCATTGTAGAGATCTTTCAACTCTTTGGTTAGATGCATTTCTAGGTATTTTATTTTTGGGGTGGTTATTGTAAATGGAGTACATTCTTTATTTGACTGTCAGCATTAATACTATAGGTATATAGAAATGCCACTGATTTTGTACACTGATTTTGTTTCCTCAAATGTTACTGATGTTGTTTATCAGTTCTAAGAGCCTTTTGGTAGAATATTTTGGGTTTTGTAGATATTGATTCATATTGTCAGTGAAGAGAGATAATTTGACTTCTTCTTTTCCTGTTTGGATGCCTTTTATTTCTTTCTCTTGTCTGATTGCTCTGGCTAGGATTTCTACTACTCTGTTGAATAAGAGTGGTAAGAGTTGGCATTCTTGTCCAGTTCTTAAGGAGAATGCTTCCAGCTTTTGCTGGTTCAGCATGATATTGGCTGTGGGGTTGTCATAGACAGCTCTTATTATTTTGAGATGTTGTCCTTCCATTCCAAGTTTGCTGAGGGTTTTTTTCATGAAGGGATGTTGGATTTTATCAAAGACTTTTTCTATGTCTATTGAGATGATCATATAGTTTTAATTTTTAATTCTGTTTATATGGTCAATCACACTTATTGATTTGTGTATGTTGAACCAGCTTTGCATCCCAGGAATGAAACCTACTTGATCATAGTGAATTAACTTTTTGATGTGCTGCTGGATTTGGTTTGCAAGTCTTTTGTTGAGGATTTTTGCATCTGTGTATATGAGGAATATTGGCCTGTAGCTTTCTTTTTTCATTGTTTCCTTGCCAAATTTTGGTATTAGAATAATGCTAGCTCCATAGAATGAGTTAGGGAGGAGTTTCCCCCTTTCAGTTTTTTGGATTATTTTCCATAGAATTGATACCAGCTCTTCTTTTTATATCTAGTAGAATTTGGCTGTGAATCTATTTTATCTAAGGCATTTTTTGGTTGGTGGCTGTTTTTTTATTTTAATATATTAGTGATTCAATTTTGAAACTTGTTATTGATCTATTCAGGGTTTCAATTTCTTCCTGATTCAATCTTGGTAAGTTGTGTGTTTTTCCAGGAATTTATCCATTTCCTCTAGGCTTTCTAGTTTTTGTGAATAGAGTTGTTCGTTGTAGTCTCTGAGGAGCTTTTTAAATTTTTTTTTTTTTTTTGATTTTTGAGACAGATTCTCACTCTGTTGCCCAGGCTGGAGAGCAGTGGCACAATCTCAGCTCACTGCAACCTCCACCTCCTGGATTCAAGCAGTTCTTCTGTCTCAGTCTTCTGAATAGCTGGGATTACAGGCATGCACCACCATGTCCAGCTAACTTTTATATTTTTAGTAGAAATGGGGTTTCATCATGTTGGCCAGATTGGTCTCGATCTCCTGGCCTCAGGTGATCTGCCTGCCTTGACCTCCGAAAGTGCTGGGATTACAGGCATGAGACACTGCACCCGGCCTCTGAGGATCTTTTGTGTTTGTTTGGGATCAATTGTAATGTCACCTTTGTCATTTCTATTGTACTTCTTTAGATTTTCTCTCTTTTTTAGTTTGTTAATCTAGCTAGTGATCCATTCATCTTGTTTATCATTTCAAATAAACAAATTTGGCTTCGCATATCATTTGTATGGATTTTGAGGTCTCAATTTCATCCAATTCTGGTCTGGTTTTAGGTATTTCTTTTCTTCTGCTAGTTTTGGTGTGAGTTTATTGTTCTTTTACTTACTGTAAGTTCAACTGAGATCTTTTTAACTTCTTGAGGTAGGCATTTAGCACTATAAACTTTGTTCTTAACACTGCTTTTGCCACATCCTAGAGATTTTGGCATATCGTGTTTCTATTTTCATTTATTTCAAAGAATTTTTTATTTCTGCCTTAATTTTATTGTTTACGTAAAAGTCATTCAGGAACAAGTTGTTTAGTTTCCATGTAATTGTGTGGTTTTCATAGATATTCCTGGTATTGATTTCCATTTTTATTCCACTGTGCTCTAAGAGTATGGTTGCTATGATTTTGATTTTTTAAAAACTTATTGAGACTTGCTTTATGGCCAAGCATGTGGTTGATCTGAGTATGTTTCATGTCCTAATGAGAATATATATTCTGTCATTCATAAGTGGAGCATTCTGTAGACATCCAATTGATTAAGTGTCAAATTTAAGTCCAAAATTTTTTTGTTAGTTTTCTGCCTTAGGGATCTGTCTAATGCAGTCAGTGGGGTATTGGAGTTTACCAGTATTATTGTGTAGCTAAGTCTTTTTGTAGTTTGAGAAGTACTTGTTAGTTCACCAGGAAACCTGCAATTCCCAGGGGATCTTCTGGTCCTCTGAGCTTGGCAAAATTGGAGTGAATTGTAGGGTATGTCTTGGGTGGCCTGGTAATGCACTGGGTCAAAGGCAGAGGATTCTGGGGCAGGGCTGTGGTGTCACAAGTGTGCAGTTGGTATACCCCCAAGGACCAGGCTTTTTAGCCCAGCAGGTGACTGTTGAGTCTGCCCAGCTGTCACTTTCCCACCTGGGTCTTCCTCCAATTTCTGCCTCAGGAGCTAGCCAAACCAGCTAGTTTTGTTCCAAGCCTTCTGTGCCCAGATTGCTAGGCTGTTCCAGCTGTTCTGCATTATGGGGATCCCTCAGGCAGAAGCTGAGCTGGCCAACAGGCAACACCTTTCCCAGACTGGTCTTGTAAAGGGAGAGACACCTACTTCCCACATCATGCACCCTTGCCCCACTTTTCTCCTTGTCCTAGTAGTGAGGGCTTCTCTCCTGCTCAAGCTCTGGCTACAGATCTTAGCTCGACAACCCTGGGCAGTGTGCTTGAACCCTGGAAATTTGGAACTGGGCTTATGACTTTGTCCTCTGGCTCCATGGACAAAGTCATTCACCAGCTGTGCTGGGGGACTGAACTGCTCACAGTCTGCCAGGAAAACACTCAGGTGGGGCACTCAGGAGGCTGTGCTGCGTGTACTCACTTTCAGGAGCAGTCTGGCAGATGGCCTTGGGAGGGGTCAGAGTCAAGGGAGCACATGGATCAGATGCACCACAATCTTTTGGAAAAGAGTTCTCCTCTCTCTGGCCTGGCAGTTAGCAGTGGCTACCATCACTTAGAGCAAGATTGAAAAGAATGGGAGATGGGTGCCTGTGGCCATGTTTTGCTGCAGCTACCCCATAGGCTGTGAAACCTTCTGGGCTCTGTGCAGGTTTGAGCTCTGCCTCTATCTAATCTCCAAGGAGTTCCCCTTGCCAATTCAAATGTCTAGGGGGGCATCAGATTTCTTGTAGCTAGGATCTCAGAGGCCTGTGGAAGTAGTGTGATGCCCCAGAGTTCCTTCACTCACCCTTTCCTGAGCGCCTGTTCCGGACCAGAAACTGATCCTGGTGCTTGATGACTTCTTGCAGGTATCCCAGCTTCCTCTCTCTTCACCCTCAATGTCCATGTCATCTCTCTTTTGACTTTCAGTGTTTTCTCTCAAAAGATCTGTTCAGAGGGTGATGGCTTACTCTGTATTTTGATTTCGTTAGATGGGAGAGTAAGGGGCTTACTCTATATTTTGATTTCTCTAGCTGCATCTAATTGGCCATCTTGTCACTGCCTTTGGATTTCTGCCTTTATCTAAAAAAAGATGGCATGCCATTAAAGTGAGTTAAGCTGGATAGTGCTAAGATTTGTGTATTGAAAAGATCATCCTTGTTGCTTATGTGGAGTAGGCCGAAAGGATGCAAGAAGACAAATCAGAAGGCTGATTTGGTAGATCCAGGAAAGACATAATGCTGGCTCAGACCACTGTGGTAGTGGTGGAGATAGCTAGAAATGGTTGGATTCAAGATAAATTTTGAATAAGAGTCAATAGAACTTGCTGATTTATTGGAAATGAAGGATAACACTTTCCTCAAATCTCTGACCTTCCACCTCCTGGATCACTTTTAGAAGATGATCTCATATACTGTTTTACTAAGAAAGTAGAAGCCATCTGTCAAGGACTCCCTAATTTACCTGTCAATAAACATGAACTTATGAGGGGCTTAGAGGAAGTGATGTCTTCAGGGAACAGTCAGATTTCAGTTAAAGCAAGGGAGTAGAGTGAGACCTCAGAGAAGTTTTTAAGGACATAAGGGAGTCTTCTGGACAAGTATTGGCTCTTCTATTGAGCCTTTTACTGAGGTTTGGAAGACAATGAAGGGGAGGGGACTAATGTGAAAAAAGCATATGAAAAGAGTTAAGTTGATGATAGTGAGGTAGAGAATAGATGACCATTCAATTTGTCATACAATGGAAGCATGAGCGAAAGTCATGGTGAATTTCTTTGAGGGAGGCAGACAATGGGAGGTGGCAAGAGAATTTGACCAGGGTGGTTATAGACGTAGACATTGGCAACCTACATGTGAGAAGGTTTGGACAATGCTGGATATAGAAACTGAAGACTCACATGCTTCAGGGCCTGGTGGATAAGAAAACCACAGAAGACTGGTATCAAGCAATGTGCATAGCTCCTTTGGATTGTTTTGGATCTCCTCCAGGAAGTTACCTGTAGCAAAGGTAATGTTGTACTAGGCATGAAGGAAAGCATAAGGACTGAAATCCATATTTGTTTTAGAAGGGATATATAAAAATTGTTACAGTCAAATTTCTCTGTTGTGAGATGGATGACCAAGTCATATTGTTTATTTGATATGTGGTCATGGTAATCTTCTTTCTGTATTTGGTTGATAGTTCTTGCTTACCATCATTTGTGGACAGTGAATAGGAGAGTGGGTAAATTTAGAACTGGAAGGCTTTGAGGGCTGCACTCTAGAAACGCAAGCCTATTTGTAATACATGGTCTCACTTTAAATTTTCAGGTAGTTATAGAGATGAAACACCTCCCCAATCAGCAAGGGAGCAGAATATGATCTGATGTAATGGGTACTGTGTGCACCATCTTAGTTGAAAGCATTGAGAATTATGTTAAATACTTAGGAAGGGAAAGGGCTAGGCAATCATGTTAACAGTTAGTTTCTTTTTTCTTTATTCTTTTTTTTTTTTTTTTGAGACGGAGTTTCGCTCTTGATACCCAGGCTGGAGTGCAATGGCGCGATCTCGGCTCACCTCAACCTCCGCCTCCTGGGTTCAGGCAATTCTCCTGCCTCAGCCTCCTGAGTAGCTGGGATTACAGGCACGCGCCACCGTGCCCAGCTAATTTTTTGTATTAGTAGAGACGGGGTTTCACCATGTTGACCAGGATGGTCTCGATCTCTTGACCTCGTGATCCACCCGCCTCGGCCTCCCAAAGTGCTGGGATTACAGACTTGAGCCACCGCGCCCGGCCTCTTTATTCTTTTTTTAACAGTTAGTTTCTTAATGAACTCTGAGGGATCAGGGCATATTTTTTTCTGGAGCATCCTGAGCCTGCTTTGGTTAAAGATGCAAATACTTTAAGCAGTAGTATACATCAGAAAGTTTTGCCAGACAAAAAGATTACCAGCACCTTGGGAGGTTGAGGTGGGTGGATCACCTGAGGTCAAGCGTTTGAGACCAGCGTGGCCAACATGGTGAAACCCTCTCTCTATTTAAAAAATACAAAAATTATCTGGGTGTGATGGAGAATGCCTGTAATTTCAGCTACTCAGGAGGCTGAGACAGGAGAATTGCTTGAACAGGAGAGGTAGAGGTTGCAGTGAGCCAAGGTCACACCACTGCACTCCAGCCTGGGTGACAGAGCAAGACTCAGTCACACACACACACACAAAATAATAATTACCAGACAGCCCTAATGGGTCATATTCAGGGTGAGTAGACTTTAGTTTCCAGACAGGTCAGTGTTCTAATAGGAGCTTAACACACTTGTTTGGGATTCACTTTAAGTAAAGCAATGTCTTGATTTTTCAAAATTGCTTCCAGTAATTCTGAAACTGCCTCAGATGCTACTTTTCATAAGTGTCTGCCTGTTGTTGCCCCATGATGAAGCCTTTTACTTCTAGCAGTAGTTATAGGGCCCTATCAGTCTTTAAGCAAAGACACTCAGGCATGAATGAACTTGCCCATAAATAAATTCATAGATTCCTCTTGCCTTATATATATCTGCTGTATACATAATGTGAAATTTGGCTCTACATAAGAATATGACAGATTACATCTGAACTATGCCTAACTCTCTTGTCACTGTGCTGTTCCTTGTTAAGAACGTCAGGTCATGGAAGAGTTCTAAGGCCTCTCAAGTTAGTATATCCAGGCTTTAAAGACAGTTTTTGCAGTGAAGTCTCATATGTCGTTCAATTAATTATTGCCATAGACAACTTTCTCTGGAAATAAGTGCACAAGGAGAGTTCATATTGACCTGAAACCCTATGGCAGGAATTCCTCTATAGAGATGGTGGAGGCCTCTTTGTGAAGAAAGGAGATGAATGGAGTGGTATATTGAGATTGAGATGAAGAAGGTAATTCTTGAAAGGTAATTACCATTTGTAAACCAGTTATGTCATATCTGGTTTCTCTAAATTACTTGTCTGGAAAGAATATCATTATGGATTCTATCAGGACAATAGAGTCACTATAAAAATTATCAGAATATGTGATTTCTTAAGTCTCAATGGAGCTGTAGAAATAAAGTCTAGAAGGGAGTAAGAGATTCAGAAAAATCATCTCCAACCAATACTCTCTACCTGTCTCACAGGCAAGTCTTACAGGGAAAAGCAAAAATCAAGTACTTCAGACTGCTGCAGTGCAACAACAAAGATGGGATTTATGGTGAGGTCTATGGAAACCTGTGGGAAGTTGTTGCCTGCATGTAGCTACTGCCTCTGTCAGTCCACAGTCAAGCATTTGGTTGAGGATCTGGGGTCACTTGGCCAGCAGGGCTAGCAGCTGGGAAGATAATTTGAATGCAGAGAAGAGGGAGGATAATGACAATTGGAATTTCTCATTCTTCTCTTAAAAAAAAGTACCAGGGCCCTAGCAAAAAGGAAAGAAGTTTGAGGGACTGCCACAGATATTTCATCTATATAATTCCAAAGGCATAATAATCTTCTAAGAGTGAAGTATATTTCTGTTTTTCATTGCTTTAGATTTGAGCCACAGATGCAAAATAGATCATGCAGTCAACTGTTTATTCACAGTTAATATTTGCTTCCTTTTTCAAGAACACCACGTAATAGGCCAAATATAACTTACAGATGCCTCAAAAATGCAAACATCAAGTAAAGTAGTTACCCCATGACCCAAGAGAATTCTGGGTTTAGGTGAAGTTCAGTGTCTAATGACCCGTAGTGTCTAAATGCTCCCAGAGTTCACAGAATTATGTGTTTCTAGTTAGTTGACATGATAGCCCTTGAACAGTAGGTTCCTATCTAACATATATTCCTGGACTTCTCCCAAAATGTTCTAGTTCAGTTCAGAGTTCAGCTCAAATTCAGTTGCAGTTGCTGCTGCTGCTGCTTCTCTTCCACATTTCTTTCTACCTGTCAGTACACACTGAAAATTCATCCGTCCTTTTCCTGAGAAGGAGGCCATAGCTACTAGGAGGTAGGAGTATGTGACTATGTGTGAAGTCTAATGAAGATTTTGATGAGCTTGGTTAGTCTTCTTGAGTGAGCAGTTCAAGCTAGCTCATCCCAGAGTAGTAGACAACACTGTAATATACATGGGAAGTCCCACATCTAACCCACACCCAATAACCGTGTGGGCCTTGCCATCTGAATGGTCATTCTAGCTCCAGGAATTCCAATGGCATTGGCTAAAGCTATTGCTTGACTTCTCACTCTTCTTACTCCTGCTTCCTTTCTCTGCCTTCAACAGATATTGGTCCCATGATACTCCTTAGTCCCATGATGCACTAAACTCAATCTCACAGTCTACTTTCTGGAAATCTTACCTGCAACACCTTTATAACTTGTAAACGCCTTTGTTAGAGCTATGCTTGGAAAGACAGATGACTAATCTTTCACTTTGCTTTCCTCTCCTCAGGTACTAGCCCCGTGGTGAGGTTATGGATTAAACATACATTGTCAGTGTAAAGACAATATGTGCAATTAGAGTTTAGAAGGAAAAAAGTGACCAATAAGAGCTTGCAGTTTCCAAAATGGTGGTTATTTCTGGCTTCACTCCTTTACACAAAAAGACCAAAGAAACAGATAGTGCCAAAATTATTGCCAACAATATCTCAGAACTCAAATATTAAGATAAGACATTTCCTGGGGCTACAGAGAAGTAAAAAAAAAAAAAAAAAAAAATCCAAGCAGATGGAAAGAGAATCAAACTTCCATATCCGTGATATCCTTTTCTCCTGTTTGCCTGACACCAGGTGTGTGGAAAATTTCCCCTCAGCTCAGTTTCTACAGTGGAAAAAGTGAGACTGAGGTGAACAGCCAGCTTCTCCACAATCTTGAGTTTTCTAGTGAGAAACCTTTCCCTGCCTCAACCCACAAGAAGTGTTGGGAGTACCAGAAGGGTGAAATATCCTTGAGGAAAGCCAGAGACAAAGTGGGGAGGTATCATCCTTATCTCTGGAAACTCTGATCTATAACCTGGCCAAAGGAGATGCCAAATCAGAGTGGCTGTTTAGCAGTACCACACTGTTGAAGTTCATCTCACAGGTTTCCTGGATTAAAAACCCTAGCCAGCCTTCCCATACTACTGGGATATCCTCTTTGGGACCTCTCCCATTGAGGATGGACGGCACTCTGATCATTTACTAAAACCAAGGCAAATCTGGGCTTAAGACACCAACCATCTAGTGTTGAAAAGGAGGCAGTGACCCAGAGGGGGAAAAAAAAAGAAATAATCAATAGGCAAATAACAAAGAATTTCTGAACAACCATAGCTAATAAAAATCAAAACTAGCCAGACAGAGAAGACTGGAATAAATAGCTGATCACTCAGTGCACATCCCTCAATGAACAATGTTCATCCATAAGAAACAACAGCAGGCAGGGCGTGGTGGTTCATGCCTGTAATTCCAACACTTTGGGGAGTCAGGGTGGGCAGATCAGGAGTTGAAGGTCAGGAGTTTGAGACCAGCCTGGCCAACATGGTGAAACCCAATCTCCACTAAAAATACAAAAATTAGCTAGGTATGGTGGTGGGCACCTGTAATCCTAGCTACTCGGGAGGCTAAGGCAGGAGAATTGCTTGAACCTGGGAGGTGGATGTTGCAGTCAGCCAAGGTTGCACCACTGTACTCCAGCCTGGGTGACAGAGCAAGACTCCATCTTGTCGGGGGAGGGAGAGAAACAACAGCAGACAGGGAACCATAACATCGTCAAACAAAGGATGGGCCCTAACAACTGCTCTTAACAAGATGGTGATATGTGAACTCTCTGATCAGGAATTCAAAAATAGCCATTTTAAGGGAGCTCAGTGATATCCAAGAGAATACAGAAAAGCATTCAGAAGTTTATCAGATAAATTTAACTAAGAGACTGAAATCATAATTTTAAAAAATCAAACATAAATCTTTGAACTGAGAGATACATTTGCCAAACTGAAAAATTTATTAGAGGCTCTTAACAGCAGAATAAATCAAGCAGCAGAAAGAATCGGTGAGCACAAACGCAGTCTATTTGAAAATACATAGAAGAGAAAAAAGAAAAAAAAGAATGAAAAGTAACAAAAATTTTTATATCTTTTTTAAGATATAAAAAATTACTTTAAAAGCCTAAGAATTTGTGGTATTCAAGAGAGAGTTAAATAAGAGCAAGGGGTAAAAAGCTTATTCAAATAAATAATGACAGAAAACTTTCCAAAACTCAAAAAGAAGATAAATATCCAGGTACAGAAAGGTCAGAGAGCACCAAAAAGATTTGACTAAAATAAGATAACCCCAAGACAGATAATAATCAAACTCTCAAGGGTCAAGGACAAAGAGAGGATACTAAAAGCAGCAAGAGAAAAGAAACAAGTAGCATATAAAGGAGCCCCAACTTGTCTGGCAACAGACTTTGCAATGGAAACCATACAGGCCGGGAAGGAGTGGGTGGACATTTTCAAAGCACTGAAAGAGAGGGAAAAAAAAAAAAACTGTCATCCAAGAAAACTGTATCCAGCAAAGCTGTCCTTCAGGTATGGAAAGATTCAGTCTTTCCCAGACAAACAAAAGCTGAAAGAATTCACCACCAACAGATTTTACAAGAAATGCTAAAGGGAATTCTTCAGTGTGAGTAAAAAGCCACTAATGTGCAAAATGAAAACAGACGAAGGTATAAAACACACTGGTAAAAGTAAGTACATGGACTAATCCAGAATAATCTAGTACTGTAATTGTGATATGTAATTCACTCATAACTGTAATATGGAGCCCCACAACAAATCTATAAAAGACAATATTGCCTACAGCCTGTTAAGAGAGAGGCAATATAAAGATATATAAATTGAGACAACATAAAGTCAAAATGTGGGATGGATGTGGTTAAAGTGTAGAGGGTTTTCAATTTTTTTCTTTGTTACTTTGTTTCTATTTTTTGAGACCTGAGATAAGTTGTCATCTTTTGGAAATAATTTGTTACATTTGTAAGATATTTTTTCTAACCCTTATGGTAACCACTATACAAATCCTATAATACAGTCACTAAAAATAAAAAGCAACAAATTAAAAAATACTACCCATATCACTTTCACAAAGGAAGTAAAAGGAAGGCTGTAAGAAAGAAAGAAAGGAAAAGAGAAATTACAAAAAGCAACATGAAAAGAAGCTAGAAAATATGTAATAAGTTCTTACTTATCAATAATAGCATTAAATGTAAGTGGATTCAAACAAAAAGGCAGACAGTGGCCAAATGAATAAAAAAACAAAACCCAACACCAGAGCTCTCAAGTATGTAAAGCAAATATTAATACATTTAAAGGGGGAGATACACAGCAATACAGTAAGAGTAGAGTGTAAGGTTTGTTCTCGCCGAGGATAAAACGAAGAAACTGAGGCCAGCATGAAAATAACCCAATACGAAGGAATTTATTCAGCCTCCCAGGTGAGGTTCTGCGGTCCGACAGGAAGGGCCAGAGAAGTTGTGCGGACTCCTCTTTGACGTGGGGTTTTTATAGGGAGTGGAGGTGCTTGATTGGTTGTGCCCAAGGTGAATGGGACAAAATGGCGGGGAGTGGGGCCCAGATAGGACAAAATGGTAGGCAGGAAGACAAAATGGCAGGCAGGGAGTGGGGCCTGGATTGGACAATTTTGTATCAGGTAGGTCCTGGCGGGGCTTTTTCTTTTTCCCGGGGGTGGGGCGTGTCCGAGGTCTCCACGAAGTAAGAGGGTGTGTCCGAGCTCCCCGCTGGGGAGGGGGGTGTGTCTGAGGTCTCGGCTACGCAACCAGCCTTACATAGAGGACTTAACACCCAACTCTCGCTAATGGACGGATAATTCAGATAGAAAATCAACAAAGTGAGGCACATATTCTCAGGATCTCCTGAGGGCTGACTCATGGGCCATGGTCACTCATATTTGGCTCAGAATAAATCTCTTCAAATATTTTACAGAGTTTGACTCTTTTGGTCAACAATTACTTGGCACCCAGACATGTGTTGATTCAGAGAAGACTCAGGATCCCAAAGGAATTACCCAAAGTTGGAGCTAAGGTACCAGCAGAGGCCCATTGAAAGCCTCCTCAACTTCAAGCTTCTCATTCAGTGGAACTGGTAAGTCCTCCTGAGCCTGTGACCTCCCTTTGGTTAATGGTTCTTGATTTATTCTGAGCTGGTTTTTTTTTTCTTTCCTAGGAAGTTGTGGTTTACAGATCCTATTTTAGTTCAAAAGTGTGTTCTAAACGATCTTCTCTATTGCTTTTTCTCCAAAATTAATCCCTATTTGCCTTATCTGTGCACATTTGCATGAGGAACTGAACTGTTGTTTTCATAGACAAATGAGAGACTGAGTTTTCTCAGCTCCAAAGAGAAAGGTCATTTTGCTCCTCTCAGCTGAAAGGTGCCTCTGGGCAACCAGGGGCCTTGTGGTAGTGTCTGTGGGGTTGAACCCCCTGTGAGGTATAGCAGCCCTACAAAGACCACTCAACAAAATTAGTTTAAAAAGCCTCATCCAGGAAGCGCATAAGGGAGCTAGTCACTTCCCGCTTTGGGTCCTCCTGGAGGTGCTTAGACCCCTGCAAAGAGAAACAGACATGCAAGAGGATGGCAATGACTCACTTGTGATGCTATGGAGTCCCATCTGTAACCAGACTATACTTCGACCCATTCCGCCAAGACCCTAAGCCACAGCTCAGTTCTTCCTTTTAAGAAGAAAAACAACAACAACAACAAAAAAAAAAAAAAAAAAAAAAAAAGAGAATGACCCCCTTTGGGGTACTCTGTTGGTTTTATGGCACCCTTACTTGATAGAGCTTGTGTAAAATGGAAATATTATGGTCTTTGTGCACATTTATATCAAGGAAAAAGAGCCCCAAGGTCAACCTGAAAAATATAGAGTTCCTAAGTTCTCTTTTTCCCTATTTTCTTTTCTGCCTGCTTTAAATCTGTTGTTACTTTTCTGCTGAGATAAAAACCACTGTTTGGATCCAACCATTGGCTTTTTTTCCTTTTTTTTTTTTCTTTAGCAAGCCAATAAATTTGTTTTATTATCTCATGGAGTTCTGAAGTAAAAGCTATAGGATCTCTCTGTCTCTCTCTCTCCCTCTCTCTCTTTGTGAGAGAGTGTGTGTGTGTATATATATATATGTGTGTGCTTGTATTTTTAAAAGGACTTTTTGTTTTTTGTTTTTTTTCCTATCATCCTGTTCTTGATAAAGATTTTCTTAGTTTTTGACAACTTGGGGTTCCTTAAAGAAGTCAGAGAAGGCACCAAACTCCTTTTTGAGGAGAAACTTCTTTTTCTTTATGAAACCCCAAAAGTAAGCAGAAAAGTTTGCTCTCAGATCTTTAACTGCTTACTTGTATTGCATTGTGTTGCCTGATTTGTTTTTCCAATTACAATAGTTATTAAAACAGAAGCTACTATTGGCTCTTAAAATAAGAAAGAGTGTACTTTAGACATTTAGAAAAATGTCTCTGTAAAAAAAAAAAGTGCACTATAAAAGCATGGTCTAGCCTCAGAATAATTCTTTTTGGAGATCCAGATACAGTGTGGACTCTGCCCAAAGCTGAGGTCCAGTTAAATGATGGAGACTAAAATAAAAAGTACTTATATAATAAAATTGGTATCCTTATACAATCCTGTGATCAATAATATAATTTTATATATAATTAATAATTAAATCAATTTTAATTTTCCTCTAGCACACCACCCTTTCTCTCTGTATTTTGAGATAAATTTCACTATCTGATTTTTCACCTAAGAGTTGCTTCCTTTAATATGCAAATTTGAGACTATTTAGCTGACAACTGCCTAGGGTAATGAAACAGGTTATCAAGAATTTGAAACTCGAGCACTATACACGGGGGTCTGTTGGGGGGGAGGGGGGATAGTGGGGGGGGTGGGGAGTTGGGGAGGGATAGCATGGGGAGAAATGCCAGATATAGGTGAAGGGGAGGGAGGCAGCAAATCATACTGCCACGTGTGCACCTATGCAACAACCTTGCATGTTATTCACATGTACCCCAAAACCTAAAATGCAATAAAAAAAAAAAAAAAAAAAAAAGAATTTGAAACTCTAAGGCAGCGGGAAAAAAAGAAGTCTTACAAAATCTATAAGATATGCTTCTATCTGTGTGTCTAATACATCTATGTTGTTATCTGTTGTATATACAGTGTTTCACTACTAAAAATATATAAAAGAGCTGTAATTAATTGGCTTAAAGAAAAATAAAAGCAATTAAATCAAATACTTTATAAAAAAAGAACACTAGTAAATGCTTTTTCAAGTTCATGCAACTTAAGTAAAATTTTTAATCAATAAGCTGACTTTAAAGTTGTTGGTAAAATAATATTAGAAATGTCTTAAGAATTGTTAGCATTTTTGTTTGCACTTATTGATCAAGTGGTTTCATGCTTATTCCTGCAGAACACTATATTTGCCATAAAGGTTATAAAACTATAAACCCAGCCCCAAACAGAATGATCTTCGCTTGCATAATTTTTGATAAATAAGACATGTAATATTGTTGGTTTAATGAAGACAGCTAAATCCTGAGTTATTGGTAAAAGTTACGTTATATTTAACCATAAGTTTCCTTACTTAAGTAACACCTGAAATTCATAGTTTACAACACTGGTCAACAGGGAATTACTGTAAGTAATGACTCACAGTTTTTGTAAATAATCTAGGTAAACTATTAAATAAATTAATCAAGCAAATGTAAGGGAGCAAATTCTTGTAAACAAACTTGTCATATAATTTAGGATCTAAGGTCATTAATAGATATTAAGTGACTGGGTAATTTTCCAATTTAAAAATTGTAGGACAACTTTTTTTTTTTATTGCATTTTAGGTTTTGGGGTACATGTGAAGAACATGCAAGATTGCTGCATAGGTGCATACATGACAGTGTGATTTGCTGCCTTCCTCCCCTTCACCTATATGTGGCATTTCTCCCCATGCTATCTCTCCCCAACTCCCCACCCCCCGCCATCCCTCCCCTATTTCCCCCCAACAGACCCCAGTGTGTAGTGCTCCCCTCCCTGTGTCCATGTGTTCTCATTGTTCAACACCTGCCTATGAGTGAGAACATGCGGTGTTTGATTTTGTGTTCTTGTGTCAGTTTGCTGAGAATGATGGTTTCCAGCTTCATCCATGTCCCTACAAAGGATGTGAACTCATCGTTTTTGATGGCTGCATAATATTCCATGGTGTATATGTGCCACATTTTCCCTGTCCAGTCTATCATCGATGGGCATTTGGGTTGGTTCCAGGTCTTTGCTATTGTAAACAGTGCTGCAATGAACATTTGTGTGCATGTGGACAACTTTTTTTAATATTCTTATTAAAAGATAAATATCTTCTAATTTGAAGCCTATTTGAAGGTTATATATAAAACAAGGTAAAAGGAATCAGGAAATAAGAGATGTAAAAAAAGTTATAAATTTGTATTTTTTTGGTCAGGCACAGTGGCTCATGACTGTAATGCCAGCATTTGGAAGGCCAAAACGGGCAGATTGCTTGAGACCAGGAGTTTGAGGCCAGGCTGGGCAACACAGTGAAACCCTGTCTCTACTAAAAATATTGATACAAGAATTAGCCAGGTGTGGTGGTGCACATCTATAATCCTACCTACTCAGGAGGCAGAGGTTGTAGTGAGCCAAGATTGTGCCACTGCACTCCAGTCTGGATGACAGAGTGAGACTCTTTCTCAAGAAAAACCCCAGACCAGGCATGGTGGCTCATGCCTATAATCCTAGCAGTTTGGGAGGCCGAGGTTGGGGGGATCACTTGAAGTCAGGAGTTTGAAACCAGCCTGGCTGGTTTTTGGGGCTTCATCTTTACTAAAAATACAAAAATTAGTTGGGTGTGCTGGCAGGGGGGTGGTTGTAGGGGGGTGCCTGTAATCCCAGCTACTTGGTAGGCTGAAACAGGAGAACTTGAACCTGGGAGGCAGAGGTTGCAGTGAGCCAAGATCGGCCACTGCACTCCAGCCTAAGCAACACAGTGAGACTCCATCTCAAAAACAAAAAACAAAAAAACTAAAAACTAAAAAACAAGAGGTATTTTTGGTTAAGAAAGAAAAAAGGAAAGTGATTTTATATGAGAAAGAATCTTGTATAGTGAATTTTGTCCTAAAATAAAGTAACTGGGTTGCTCAAGAAAAAGGAATATTTAGGACAAACCGGAAAGTTCAAGGATGTTATAAATGGTCTAAGTCATGATAAGGTTAGTAAAAAGGGAACTTATATAAATGTTCTGTGATTAATTGGCTTTAATTGAAGAAAATGATAATAGGTTTCCTAAAATTGAACTTTGATATTAAAAAAAACACGAATGCAGGACTAAAAGATTTGGTTAAAACAAAATTTTATTGAAATATTGACTTAATGCAAGAAGTTTTTTAATTTTTAGATTCTATAATCTATAATCTGTTTCTTTGAAATTCTTCAGATTGATATCTCAGAAGTTCAGCTTCTTCTCTTTTACAAAGGCCTTGGATAATAACTTCTCCTTCACTTTTTGTTAGCTCCTGTAATGTTTTTTTTAAATTAGTAATCTAAAATAAGGGAGAAAAATATTAAAAAACAGGCAAATAAAATATTTTGTTAACCTTCCTCCTTTTAATTCTTGTATCTCTATCTTTCTATGTTTCATGAAAATGGTATTTCACTATCAAACTTCATGTAAGAGCTCTAATCAAGTAACTTAAAAAAAAAAGTAAGTGTTTATTAGACTGGTAGGAGCCAGCTCAGCTACCTTTTAATTCACATAACCCTGGTAATATTTGATACAATTAATTTGATTAATTTCAAAACTCCGTTCAGTAATTAAAAATCTTAAAGTCATGTTATTTCATTTTTTTCTCTGAGAATTTGAGTTACTAAGCATTGAAATAATAGAAACATAAAATATGTTTTTGGTGAAGTTTACAAAACACAAGGATGTTTATTTTGCTTAAAAAAAGAAAATAGGGTTTTTTTTAGTTAAACCATTTGAGTTGCTTTAAAATGAAGGAAAAATTATACAGATAAAACTAAATGAATAAAAAGAACAATGAAGCCAGGAAAACAAAAGTTAACTCTGAGACCTGTGGTTACCAAGAAGGTAGTCAATATGGGGAAAGCGAAAAACCAAATAACCAGCCAGAGGATATAATGTAAAGAAATTTTTCTATTTTGTAGATTGGTATCATCAGTTTCTTTTTTTTTGTTTCTTTGTTTTTTGAGATAGTGTCTCACTCTATTGCCCAGGTAGGCATGCAGTCGCGTGATCTCAGCTCACTGCAGCCTCCACCTCCTGGGTTCAAGCAATTCTCCTGCTCTCAGCCTCCCAAGTAGCTGGGACAACAGGTGCCCACCATCATGTGTGGCTAATTTTTTGTATTTTTATTAGAGATGGGCTTTCACCATATTGGCCAGGCTGATCTTGAACTCCTGATGCCCACCTTGGCCTCCCTAAGTGCTGGGATTACAGGCATGAGGCACCATGCCTGGCCCATCTGTTTCTCAAAATATCTATGTAGTGGATTGTAAAAATAACCACTTTAAGAACAAAATTTCTTAATTTTAAATTCTACAGAATATAAGGGCTTGTTTGGGTTGAGGCAGGACCCACAGCTTACTGTTGAACAATCACTGATGAGTATATGTGATCTAAATGCACAGTTGGTTATTCCTGAGAGAACAATCAGCCTAGTGGAGCAGATAAATGTCACTCTGAGGTCTGTTTGCCCTGAAAAGGAAACTGCCTAATTCTCCCTGGAGCACCCCAGATGAATCAGTTAATATGCTTCGTATGCGAGCCATGTGGGACTGGCTTTATGATAACCAGGATATCCTCCAACCAAATAAACCTATTATCCAGGTAATGGTAAATTTGGAGTGAAAAGGGCCCCTTTTACATGGGCCTTTCAGAAGCTTTATCAAATTAGCTATCCTTCATGGGTATTACAAATGCAACTCCCTGCTGGGAACTCAAACCCTTTTTCACCAGAAAAGGTAAAATGGCCTAGGGAGAAGGAATAATTTCTGGCAACCAGAGCATAAAAATGTGCAGGTTAAAAAATTATGAAATTTAAGATGTTTAAACAGGCTTTATGTATGGTAGTTGTAACCTCTTTACCTAAATATCTTATGATAATGGGTATTGTATCTAACAGAGTGTTGTTTCCCCTATCTAGTACTATAAAACCAAAGGCATGTAAATCTGCTCTTTTGAGAAATGTTAACATCACACATGCTAAATGGAAACTAGTAAGATCACCTGGGCCCACAAAGTATAGGGTAGAAGCTGGAGTATGAAGCTCTGCTTCATACCCCTTTGTAGAGCATTTATTGGGGCTGAGGGCAAAAAACTATGAGTAGTGCTTCTCAGTGATAAAGACTGGACTAGAAAATTTCCACTTGAGGGGCATTTACTGTCCTGCTGTAGAATGTTAACTGAAGCTATCCCTATGCTAAAAGAAATAATTGTGCCCCAAAGAGTTCTATGAGATAATAAAAGTGGTGGCTGGGCACAGTGGCTTACGTCTGTAATCCCCCAGCACTTTGGGAGGCCAAGGTGGGAGGATCACGAGGTCAAGAGATTGAGACCATCCTGTCCAACATGGTGAAACCCCATCTCTACTAAAAATACAAAAAAAATTAGCTGGGTATGGTGGTGCACACCTGTAGTCCCAGCTACTCGGGAGGCTGAGGCAGGAGAATCGCTTGAACCCGGGAGGTGGAGGTTGCAGTGAGCCGAGGTGGTGTCACTGCACTCCAGCCTGGCACCTGGTGATGGAGCCAGATTCTGTCTAAAAAACAAAAAAAGAAAAGAAAAGTGGTTTACATAGGATCTTGCTAGTGGAAATTCAAGGAGGAGATACTCATAAGCAGGAAGCCTCTTTCCTTCCTAGGAAACTTCCTAACTGTGTGAAGAGCTGCTAGATTCTACAGTGCTTGATAGACAGCTCCCATGAACTGTTTGGCTTGTGAATGGCATTTCCAAGGTGAACAAACACTTGTTTGAAAGCTGTTATTCTGGTTAAAGAAGGGTCAAGAAAATCTTTTTCCTTTGAGTTGTTTGGGTGAAATATGTTTTTGTAAGCAAATTTACCTTTCTCTCTGAGTTTTCCAAAATTCGAATTGTGATTTTATGACAATATAGTTATTTGCACACATCATATAGTTATTTGCATTCAGTAAGAGTCTTTTAAACAGAGCAATTGGAGACACTGGTTCCTTTACCAAGACTTCAACTAAAATAGAATATTTTTAGGTAAAGTTCCAGCAAAGCTAACTTAAAAGAAGCCTATATAGCCAATTAATTATTGCTGCGTTTTAAGCAAATAATAAGGCCAAGTATAATAAGCCTAAAACTTTTCACACAAATTGGTCTTACTATAATTTGTCTTTAATAGAGAAGGAAGGCTAGAGAAAGAGAACTTGTTTCAAAGGAAAAGTGTAACACTTGATAATAGGTTTCAGCCCTAATTTTGTTTATTTTTTATTTTGTTTATTTATCTTTTGAGACAGAGTTTCGCTCTTGTTACCCAGGCTGGAGTGCAATGGCGCGATCTCGGCTCACCGCAACCTCCGCCTCCTGGGTTCAAGCGATTCTCCTGCCTCAGCCTCCTGAGTAGCTGGGATTACAGGCGCGCGCCACCATGCCCAGCTAATTTTTTGTAATTTTAGTAGAGACGAGGTTTCACCAGGTTGACAAGGATGCTCTTGATCTCTTGACCTCGTGATCCACCCTCCTTGGCCTCCCAAAGTGCTGGGATTACAGGCTTGAGCCACCGCGCCCGGCCCTCCTAATTTTGTTTATTTCGAGTGCAGATTGAATCATTATTTCTTGGCTACAATAATACTGTGGAGAGTACCAGTTTATAATTTTTCTTCATATTTTTAGATGGTACCCTAATAGAATAGGTTGCTTTTTATGTTCTAACATACAAATACTTTTTTGATTGTCAAAATATAAATGTTATTTATCTCTTATTGCTTTACTTCCAAGGAAACCAAAATTATGATATTCTGAAGACCAGAGATGTTAATCTCCCTCATTTGGCATCCTACTGGCCCAGATCTGTTTTCCGCTGCAAATGCTCTGCTCCCGAAACCATACGAGCACTCTCCCTCTAGGCCCAGGAACTGTCATAGAAGAGGTGGGTGCATGAGAATCTAAGGACCAGTTTTGAGAGAAAGAATTAGATAAAGGTAAGACAGGATACAAAAATGCCTAAACAAACCTAGTAAAACAAACCTAAGCTATTATGTGTCACTTTTGCATCTACCCCAACCATAAAGAATTTTTTGCTTCCTGTAGAATTAAATGAAAATATTTATTGATGAGATAAAGATACCTTATAACAAAGCCTCCTGGGTATAATGCTCCCAGTTATGAGTTTGCTAAGATCTATCTATCTATCTATCCGTCTATCGATCTGATTTTTTTTTTTTTTTTCAGAACAATGCTTATTTTGTTTGGTTTTTGTTTTAAGACAGAGCCTCACTCTTGTTGCCCAGACTGGAGTGCAGTGGCTGATCTTGGCTCACTGAAACCTCTGCCTCTCAGGTTCAAGCGATTCTCATGCCTCAAGCCTTCTGAAATAGCTGGGATTACAGGCATGCACCACAATGCCTGGCTAATTTTTGTATAATTATGTTTTGTATAGCAAGTTGTTATAAGTCTGTAATTAAAACCAAGCTTACAGTAGCTCAACACATAGAAATTAAAAATAAATTAGTTTTGTAACTTTGCCTTTTGGTTTTTGTTTGTTGGCTTTTTACTTAAAATAATAATTTTAAGAGGTAACGAATGCCTGCCCACATCCAGTCCTATCTGGCCTGGAATAATTATTGGCTATAAGTCTTTTGACTCTTAAGGCCCTTGGCCATCGGGAGTCACACTGAGGGATAAGATGGACCTGGGGCAGGCCGCCATGCCACCCTGGCAATGCTATGGAACAAAATAAAGATTTGATGGCCTTTATTGTTGCCTCTGGTGTATCTTGTCCAGAAGGGGGAAAATTTAAACCAAAGATTAAATTCTAAGCATCCCCAACCATCTGAATGGATTTTCTCCTTGGCAACGGTGCTCTTTAAAATTTAACCTGAGAGGCAGGGCATGGTGGCTCATGCCTGTAATCCCAACACTTTGGGAGGTCAAGATGTGCGGACCACTTGAGATTGGGAGTTCAAGACCAGCCTGACCAACGAGGAGAAATCCCATCTCTACTAAAAATACGAAATTAGCCGGATGTGGTGGCACATGCCTGTAATCAATACCAGCTACTTGGGAGGCTGAAGCAGGAGAATTTCTTGAACCCAGAAGGTGGAGGTTGCAGTAGCCTGGGCAACAAGAGCAAAACTCCATCTCAAAAAAAAAAAAAAGTTTCCCTGAGAGACTGTTTTAGGCCATGATGGCAAATGGGGATCAGACATTATACCTCTCCAGCATTAACGTCAACACAGATCTTTAAGTCTGATAAGAAACATTTACAACCTATTCTCTCTGAAGCCTGCTACCTGGAAGTGTCATCTGCATAATTAAACTTTGGTTTCCACAACACCTTATCTTAACCCAGACATTTCTTTCAGTTGATCCCAGGTCTTTAGGTAAACTCAGCCAATTGTTAACGAGAAAATTTTTACATCTGCCTATAAGCTGGAAGAACTCCCTCCACCCTTCAAATTGTCCCACTTTTCTGAACTGAACCAGCATATTTCTTAGATGTATTTGCTTGAAGTCTCATATCTCCCTAATATGTATAAAACCGAGCTGTGCCCCAACCAGCTCGGGCACATGTTCTTACAACCTCCTGAGGGCTGTGCCATGGCCATGATCAGTCTTATTTAGCTCTGCATAAATATCTTCAAATAAAAAAAAGAAAATCAACAAAGAAACATTAAGCTGTACACTAGACCCAAAACACCTAACTGACATTTACAGACTATTTTGCCCAACTGCTACAAAATATACATTCTTTTCATGAACACATGCAACATTCTCCAAAATAGACTATATCTTCATCCACAAAACAAATCTCAACAAATTCAAAAAAGTAGAAATCATATCAGATATCTTTTCTGATCAGAATGGAATAAAACTTGAAATCAATAATAAGAGGAGCCTTGGAAACTACACAAACACATGAAAATTAAACAACATGCTCCTGAATGAACAACAGACCAATGAAGAAATTAAGAAGAAGCTAAAAATTTTATTGTAACAAAATAAGATTATATTATACAAAAATATATGGGATACAGCAGAAGTAGTACTAAGAAGGAAGTTTATAGCAATAGACACCTATACCAAAAAGGTATAAGGACTTCAAATAAACAACCAAACAATTGTTGAATACCGTGAGTTCCAAATTTCTCTTCAAAGAATCAGTATGCCATTATGTTCAGTTTCTTTGTTCTCCATTTTAAAGTTTAACTTCCTCATTCTCTTCGTCTCCTTGCCCCTAGTTTCAGTAAACAACTTTCCCGCCAGCCCTAATCAGTAGTTCACATCTGTTCCCCTGGTCACCTGCTCTGTCCTGAGTCATCTCTGGTCACTTGCTCTAACTTGAGTCACCTTTAGTCATGTGTTCCGCAACTGTCTTTCCCACCGAAACTGCTCACCCTGCCACTCTGGCTCATACCACTGATCTCTTTAAAATAGCCAGTTGGAATTAGCTTAGACTTTGCAGTCCAACCCTAGCCAATAGAAGAACAACACAACGGTAGGAGCTACCTGTGTCAGGGATAAGAACCACTTCCCCTCCCTTGTTCAGGTGTGCTCTCTGCTTTATCCACAAGATGCTCCCTTCTGTAGAAGTAAAAATTGCTTTGCTGAGAAAATTTATGTTCAAGTGCTATTTCTTTTGCAGCACCAAAATATTTGCTTCTAACAATTTGGTGGCCCATATGGGGAGCCCATTCTCCCCCAGAGAACAGGTGTCCAGTTGCCTCTTGTGAGGAGACGTGTCTCACTGCCTTGTTGCAGTGGCCTCAGGGTGAGAGACTGGGGACCCACCCGGTGTGATGAATAAACCTGGACTCTCGGCAACATGGAAAGAACCTGGCCAGTGACCTGAGGGAAGGGATCCCTGCATACTGCAGCCACCAGATAACTCTGTGCACAGACTAAGGTAAGAAACTCTGTGCACAGACTGACGTCATAAAGGTGTCAAAGTATTTCCTTGGTGGCTGGGATATTCTGGAGGTTGAATGTGTATGTGAATAATCACAAGGACTACTGACTGTGGTGCTGCTTGTGTGAATGTTACTAAGCAATACTGCTGTGCAGAGTAAGTGGGTCCTATCTGCAGTTCCATGGTCACCTCATACGGCTTAGGGTGGATGCTGCCATGGGGATTATACTGGCATGCCAATGCCAAGAGGGACCTAGATCTCCTCCAGGGGAGAAGCCAGAGTGGATGAAGCACAAGAAAGGTGCAAGGAGCCTCCAGTGCATGGAGCTAAAGGATAGGAAAGGCATTTCTAATATGAGAAATTGAGCCTGATAGCCCTAGCAAGCCTCTAGAGAAAGACAGGTGAGACATTTCTAATATGAGAAATTGAGCCTAATAGCCCCAGTAAGCCTCTAAAGAAGGATAGGCAAAACATTTCTGATATGATAGATTGAGCCTAACTAGGACCAAATATGGGAAATACCACAAGCAAGACAGAGAGCAAGAAGGATAAAGATGGTAACAAGGATAATCTCCTTGATAGCCTCTGGGTCTCATGTTTAAATACTGGAAGGATAATGAAAGGACTAAACATAAGAAAAAGTAACAAATGATAAAATATTGCTGTTTTATTTGGACTCAGGGACCCATCCTCAAACCATCAATCTTCTGGCCAAAGTTTGGGTTGAATGAGGATGTAATTTGTCAACTTCTAATTCAATATACTAATGATAGAAGTCCAGTGTCTCAAGGAGACCTGGGCTATGATCTTTGCTAGAGGCAAGGACTTGTCCCCCTTTTTCCCTTAAAGAAAAAAAAAGGGAAGAACCTAATCTGGCACCTCAAAATGAAAAGTCTGAGGAGCCAGTTCCCATGTCTAAAGACTCCTCCAGCACATGGGATCCCCTAGACCATCTCCCCCAACTCCTTGTCCCCAATCCCTCTCCCTAGGTTGCCACTGCCACTCCAGATCCTTTCCAGATCCTTCACTGTCCCATGTTATTTCTCCTCCTTACAATCCTGACTCTTGGGAATTATCATCCCAAGTGTCTCCCCCTACCAGCCCAAGGAACCCCCCCCACCCAAGGGGACTCCATCGTGCAATAGAGAAATATAAAAAGCATATCCAAAACTTCCCTTTTCCCTCTACAGCTAAAGAGTCAGCCCCTGCTCTTTTCCCTTCAAGGGAGATACCACAAGGAGGGGGAGCCATTGGCTTCGTGAATGCTCCCTTAACCAGTTCAGAAGTCCGGAATTTTAAAAAGGAGCTTAAGCCACTACTAGATGACCCTTACAGAGTGGCAGATCAAATTGATCAATTCTTAGGACCTCAGTTATACACTTGGGTCGAGTTAATGTCTATCTTGGGCATCCTCTTTTCAGGAGAATAAAGGAGTATGATTTGTAGGGCTGCTATGGTAGCTTGGAAATGTGAGCACTCTCCTGGTCAAAACGTTCCTACCGTGGACCAAAAATTTCCCTCCTGAGATTTCTGGTGGAATAATAACAACCCACCTCATTGAGAAAACATGCAGGCAAATTATAGTAAAAGGAATTTGTGTATCAGTACCTTGAACCCAAAATCTCTGTAAGGCATTTGATATACAACTGGAAAAGGATGAAGGACCCATGAGATTCCTAGACAGCCTGAAGGAGAAAATGAGACAATACGCAGGCCTCAATTTAGAAGACCCCCTTGGTCAAGGAATGTTAAAATTCCAATTTGTCACTAAAAGTTGGCCAGATATTTCAAAGAAATTACAAAAAATAGAGAATTGGGAAGACCGTCTCCTAAGTGAACTTCTCAGGGAAGCTCAGAAGGTATATCTGAGGAGGGATGAATAAGAACAGAAACAAAAGACAGAACTTATGTTATCCACCTTCCAACAGATGGCTCCATACCCATGTACTAAGCAGAGCTTCCAGGGGGCCAGAAACTATAAAGGGTTCAAACCCTCCTTTAAAGGACCTAAGCCTCCATCTAGAGGACACAGGCCCTCATTTACCAAGTCCTCCATAGGGTATGGGGGAGCAAATTTGAATAATCCCAGAAATAAGAGCGGGGAAGGGCAAGATAGGTGCTACAAATGTGGAAGAACGGATCACCTTAAGAGAGAATGTCCCAAATTAAAAAAGGAGAAAGAAGGTCACTTTAAGAGATAATGTCCCGAATTAAAAAAGGAGAAAGAAGCCCTTCCATTCATGACTTTCGAGGAATAACAGGGGGCCATGGGCTCTGTCTCTTTTATCTTGAGTCCCACCATGAGCCCTTGATAAATTTAGAGGTGAGACCTAAACATGAGCTTATCACCTTTTTAATCAACTCTGGAGCACCTGTTCCTCTGTTTGCTTCTCCCCACTTAATATTGCCTGTTTTTCAGAAGAACTTTCAGTCTCTGGGGTAAAAGGAGAAGGGTTTAAAGCAAAAATTTTAGAGGACAGGAGTTAGATACCAGTATCAGCTTATATTCAGTTTTTGTTAATCCCTGAAGCAGGGACTAACTTATTAGGGAGGGATTTAATGTTAGGCATAGGCCTACAAGTCAGCCCAAGATTATTCCTCACCTCATTAAACCTACTCACCACTGCAGATGAAAAATATATTAATCCTAATGTCTGGTTCAAAGAGGGAAACTGAGGGAAATTCTGAGTCCCTCCAATCCCCATCAAGCTAAAAACCCCTGTAGAAGTAGTAAGGAGAAAGCAATACCCCATTCCCCTAGAGGGCAGGATAGAGTTGAAACCTATAATTGAAGGCCTTATTAAAGAATGTCTTGAGCCCTGCATGTCCTCTTCTAATACCCCAATACTGCCAGTCAAGAAATTAGACGGGTCATACTGGCTGGTACAGGACCTTAGAGCTATTAACCAAATAGTCCAGGCTACCCACCCTGTTGTCCCCAATCCTTACACCATTCTCAGTAAGATTCCATATAATCATCAAGGATTTACTGTAATAGATTTAAAGGATGCTTTTTGGGCATGTCCCCTGGCTGAAGATAGCCATGATATATTTGCTTTTGAGTGAGAGGATCCCCATTCAGGGCAGAAACATTTGCCCCAAGGGTTCACAGACTCCCCTAATCTTTTTGGCCAAATTTTAGAACAAGTATTAGAAAAAGTTGTCATCCCAAAACAAATATGCTTACTCTAGTACGTGGATGATAGTCTCATATCTGGTGAAGATATAGAGAAGGTAACTGACTTCTCTACACATATTCTTAACCATCTGCAATTTGAGGGGCTGTGAGTCTCAAAAGGAAAGCTTTAGTATGTAGAGCCTGAAGTTAAATATTTAGGCCACCTAATAAGTGCAGGCAAGTGAAGAATAGGGCCTGAACAAATTGAAGGAATTGTGTCCCTACACTTGCCTCAAACTAAACAAGAACTCAGAAAATTTGGGGGATTAGTTTGATACTGCCGCTTATGGATTGACTCATATGCACTACACAGTAAACTTTTATATCAAAAACTTGCCCAGGAGAAGCCTAGCCATTTCCTGTGGACTTCTGAGGAGGTTGGTCAAGTTGAGAAGCTGAAAGAAAGGCTCTTAACTGTTCCTATTTTAGTCTTGCCCTCCCTAGAAAAGCCATTCCACCTTTTTGGGAATGTGGACAGTGGAATAGCTTTAGGAGTGCTTACTCAAAAACACGGAGGCTGCCAGTAGCCTGTGGCCTTCCTATCAAAGGTCTTAGATCCAGTCACTTGTGGATGGCCTCAATGCATCCAATCCATTGCGTCTACAGCAATATTAGTCTAGGAAAGCAGAAAGTTAACCTTTGGAGGAAAACAATAAGCATGCCTCACCAAGTTAGAGCCACCTTAAACCAGAAAGCAGGGAGATGGCTTACTTACTCAAGAATCTTAAAATATAAGATCATTTCGTTAGAAAAAGATGATTTAACATTAACCACTAATAATTTTTCTCAACCCAGCACGTTTCCTAACAGGGAATCCAAATCTAAGGAGAGAGCACACATGTTTAGATTTAATTAATTACCATACAAAGGTTCAACCAGACCTAGGAGAAACTCCCTTCAGGATGGGATGGCACTTATTTATAGATGTTTCCTCCAGGGTGATTGGGGGTAAAAGACATAATGGGTATTCAGTAATTGATGGAGAAACTCTTGTAGAAATAGAGTCAGGAAAATTGCCTAATAACTGGTCTGCTCAAACGTGTGAGCGGTTGCAGTCAGCCAAGCCTTAAAGTACTTGAAGAACCAGGAAGGAACCATCTATACCAATTCAAAGAAAGCCTTTGGAATGGCTTATACATTTGGAAAAATTTGGACTGAACAAGATCTCATTACTAGTAAAGGTCAAGACCTTGTTCACAAGGAGCTAATCACCCAAGTATTGAATATCCTTCAGTTGCCAGAAGTAATAGCTATTGTCCATGTCCTTGGACACCAGAAAAACTTTTCTTTTGAAAGTCGAGGAAATAAACTAGCAGATCAGATAACCAAACAGGCTGCTGTTTCCTCTAAAATGTCTTTTCCACTTAACTCCCTAACTTTCTCCTCCTACTATAATCCCCATTTTCTCTTCCACTGAAAAAGAAAAACTAATGAAGATAGGTACTAAAGAGAATTCAGAAGGAAAATGGATATTGCCAGACCAGTGAGAAAGGTTATCCAAACTCCTCATGAGGGAAATCTTGTCCCAACTACATCAAGGGACCCATTGGGGGCCTCAGGCCATGTGTGATGCAGTTCTCAGGGTTTATGGGTGTATGGGAATTTATACCCTGGCCAAACAGGTTATAGATGGTTGCTTAGTATGTACGAAAACTAATAAGATATAAAAAGATTACCCCTCAGGGAAAGGAATCCAAGCTTAAGGCCATTCCAGAGTATCCAAGTTGATTACATGGAAATGCCTCCAATAAGTCGTCTAAAATATTTACTAGTCATAGTAGATCACCTCACTCACTGGGTCGAAGCTATCCCCTTTTCAGATGCAGCTGCCAATAATGTAGTCAAGGCCCTAAGTGCAAATATAGTACCCAGGTTTAGACTAATAGAAAATATTGACTCAGACAATGGAACTCATTTCACCACACACATCATTAAAAAGCTATCTCAAACATTAGATATTAGATGGGAATACTATACTCCCTGGCACCCACCTTCATCAGGGTGAGTAGAAAGAATAAATCAGGCTCTAAAGAACCACTTAACCAAATTAGTTCTAGAGACTCGGTCACCATGGACCAAATGCCTTTCTATTGCCCTGTTGAGAATCCAAACTGCCCCACTGAAAGATACTGGTCTTTCTTTTTATGGGATGCTCTACAGATTGCCTTATTTACACTCCACTTCTGACATTCCTACCTTTGAAACAAAAGATCAATTTCTTACAAATTATATACTTGGTCTGTCTTCTACTTTCTCTTCTCTTAAAACTTAAGGTCTCTTAGCACAGCTGGTGCCCTGGAGTTCCCAGTGCATCAATATCAACCTGGGAATCATGTCCTCATAAAAAGCTGCAAACAGGAAAAGCTCAAACCGACCTGGGAAGGAACTTACCTAGTCCTCCTAACTACTGAAACCACAGTCTGGATAGCAGAAAGAAGATGGACCCATCACACCAGAGTCAAGATAGTGCTTTCCCTTCCAGAGTCATGGGCCATAGTCCCAGGGAGAAACCCTACCAAACTAAAGCTAAGAAAAGTTTAACTCTCCTTCATTTATTTTATTACTCCTTCTTCCCTTGTTCTACTGCTGACCACCCCATTATTAAGGTGACCAAGTCAATTTTGCCCAAACTATTACATTTGATGCCTGTCTTGTTATACCCTGTGGAGATTTGCCAAGTCAAAGACAGCTCTCCACTTCAGAAAAGTACCTCTGTCCTTCCTGACTGTCCTCAGACTGGACATTAGTGAATTTGGATAATGTAGTCTGGGAAGATTTTGATGAAGACCCCAGTGTCAATGAGGAGTCTTGCTCCCCTGATACACAGCTTTTATGACATAGTTGGTCCAACATTCTGTGGACCACTAAAGAGCAAGGATGGACTGCCCCAACCAGTAATTGTAATTACATAAAACCACACATTCATTTTACTAAAGGAACAGCTTCCCCTAACGGTCAGCTAAACCAGTGCAATCCAATACAGGTTATTATATTAAACCCTCAAAGTTCTTCCCCTTCTTTAAGCCAATTCTCTTCTTTAAGCCAGTTTTATGGTATGGAGACTGAGGTTTCAGAAATCCTATTGGATCTTTTGAAATACATTTCATTGATCCCCTACCACCTACACCTTTCGCCATGCCTTCTTCCAAAACCTCTAACAATGAAATAGTTGTTCCTCTTCCATCTAATGACAAGACCAAGGTAGCTATTGTAGAAGTTAAAGACCTAAAACAAACATTGGCAATTGAGACAGTATATCAAGATGCAAATGCCTCATTGGAATTGATCAAATATTCCATCCACACGTTAAACAAAAGCAATTGTTATGCTTGTGTGCATGGCAGGCCAGAGGCTCAGAATGTACCCTTTACAGTAGGATGGTCCTCCAGTCGACCAGGCATGGGCTGTATGGTAGCTCTTTTCCAGGATTCCACAGCCTGGGGTAACAAGTCGTGCCAAGCTCTCTCTCTGCTATATCCCGAAGTTTGACACCCTGCGGGTCAGCCCCTGAGGGCCATCCAGCTTCCGTTTTATGAAACTAAGTTCACTTCATATCTCTCACAACAAGAGGAAACTTAGTGTTCCTTGGAGACCTGAAGGGATGCACTGAGCTTAAGACTTTTCAAGAGCTTATCAGTCAGCCCTTGTTCATCCCCAAGCAGATGTGTGGTGGTATTGTGGTGGACCTTTATTAGACACTCTGCCAAGTAACTGGAGTGGCACTTGTGCTCTAGTCCAATGGGCTATCCCTTTCACTCTGGCATTTCATCAATCAGAGGGAGGAAAAATACAATATGGTAAAGCAAGAGAAGCTCCTTATTGGTCTTTCAACTCTCACATTTATTTAGATGCATTTGGAGTCCCACAAGGAGTACCAGATAAATTTAAAGCCCAAGATCAAACAGCTGCAGGATTTGAGTCAATATTTTGGTGGGTGACAATTAAAAAAATGTAGATTGGGTAAATTACATTTATTACAACCAACAGTGGTTTACTGACTACACTAGAGATGCTGTTAAAGGAATAGATGAACAATTAGGGGCTACTAGCCAGATGGCTTGGTAAGATAGAATAGGCTTAGACATGATATTAGCAGAAAAAGGAGTAGTTTGTGTTATGATTAAAACTCAATGTTGTACCTTCATCCCAAACAATACGACCCCTGACAGAAGTATAACAAAGACATTGCAAGGTCGAACTGCTCTGTCCAATGAGTTAGCCACAAACTCAGGAGTAAATGGCCCCTTCACAGGGTGGCTAGAAAAATGGTTTGGTAAATGGAAAGGAATCATAGCATCAGTTCTTACTTCTCTCACAGCCGTAGTGGGTGTACTCATTCTGGTTGGATGTTGTGTCATACCCTGAATCTGTGGGCTGGTGCAAAGACTCATAGAAGCAGCACGTACTAAAACCTCCCTTAACTTTCCTCCACCTTATTCTGAGAAGCTTCTTCTTTTAGAGAATCAAGCAGAATAATTAAGCAAAGACATGTTAAGGAAGTTTGAAGAGAGATCTGTGAAATTCAAGAGGAGGGAATTGTTGAATACTGTGAGTTCCAGATTTCTCTTCAAAGAATCAGTATGCCAGTATATTCAGTTTCTGAGTTCTTTGTTCTCCATTTTAAAGTTTAACTTCCTCATTCTCTTTATCTCCATGCCCCTAGTTTCAGTAAACAACTGTCCTGCTAGCCCTAATCAGTAGTTCCCATCTGTTCCCCTGGTCACCTGCTCCATCCTGAGTCACTCCGGTCACCTGCTTTGACCTGAGTCATCTTTAGTCATCTGTTTTCATAACCGACTTGTCCACCAAAACTGATCACCCCACCACTCTGGCTCATACCTCTGCTCTCTTTAAAATTGCCAATCAGAATTAGCTTAGATTGTGTGGTCCAACCCTAGCCAATAGGGGAATGATATAGCAGTAGGGGCTACCTACATCAGGGATAAGAACCCTTTCCCCTCCCTTGTTCAGGTGTGCTGTCTGCTCCATCCACAAGATGCACCCTTCTACAGAAGTAAAAGTTGCCTTGCTGAGAAAATTTATGTTTAAGTGCTACTTCCTTTGTGGCACCAAAAAATTTGCTTCTAACACAATGCACTTCAATGAACTAGAAAAGCAAGAGCAAACCAAATCCAAAATTAGTGTAAGAAAACAAGCAATAATGACCAGGTAGAAATAAATGAAAGTGAGACTAAAAAACAATACAGAAGATCAGTGAATCAAAAACTTGTTTTTCTGAGAAGATAAAATTGACAAGCCTTTAGTCAGACTGTGAAAAAGGAGAAGACATAAATAAAATCAGAAATGAAAAAGGATACATAAAAACTGATACAGAAATACAAAGAATCATTAGAGACTATTATGAGCAACTAGATGACAATGAATTGGGCAACCCAGAATAAATGGATAAATTTCTGCACATAACCAACTTACTAAGATTGAGCTATGAATAGAAAACCTCAACAACCAATAACAAGTAACGAAATTGAAGCTGTAATAAGTCCTCATCTGACTAGGCATGTTGGCTCATTCCTGTAATCCCAACACTATAGGAGGTTAAGGCAGGAGGATTGCTTGAGACCAGGAGTTCTAGAAGAGCCTGGGACATATAGCAAGATCCCATCTCTACAAAAAATAAAATACAATAAAAATTAGCCAGGCATTGTGGCATCTATCTGTAGTCCCAGCTACTCGTGAGGCTGAGGCAAGAGAATTGCTTGAGCCCAGGAGTTCAAGGCTGCAGTGAAGTATATCATGCCACTCCACTCTAGCTTGAGCAACAGAGCAAGACCATTTCTCAGAAAAATTAATAATACTACAAAGCTATAGTAACCAAATCAGCATGGCATTGGTATAAAAACAGACACCTAGAACAATGGAATGTAATAGACAACCAGCTATCAATCCATGTATTCACAGCCGGTGCATTTTCCAAAGAGGTGCCAAGAACATATGACAGGGAGCAGACAGTTTCTTTAATAAATGGTGTTGGGAAAACTGGATAACTATATGCAGAAGAATGAAACTAGACACACTTCATCATATATAAAAATCAAAATGAATTAAAGACTTAAATTCAAGACATGAGACTATGAGCCTCCTATTCAAAAAAAACTGGAAAAATGCTCCCAGAGATTGGTCTGGATAAATTTTTTTTGTACAAGACATCAAAAGCATAGGCAACCAAAGCAAAAATAAATGGGATCACATTAAGCTAAAACACTTTTGTACAGCAAAGGAAACAATTAACAAACTAAAGAAACAACCCATAGAATGGGAGAAAATATTTACAAACTATCCACCTGACAAGGGATTAATAACCAGAATATGTAAGGAGCTGAAACAACTCAACAGCAAACAACAACAACAAATAATAATCTGATTTAAAAATGGGCAAAAGTTTCTAACAGGTATTTCTCAAAAGAAGATACATGAATAGCCAACAGTATATGAATAATGCTCAGCATCACTAATCATCATAGAAATGCAAATCAAAACCACAATGAGATATCATCTCATTCCAGTTAGAATGGCTTTTTATCAAATGACAGGGAATAGCAGATGCTAGTGAGGATGTGGAGAAAGGGGAATCCTCATACACTGTTGGTGGGAATGCAAATTAGTATAATCAGTATGGAAATCTGTATGGAGGTTCCTCGAAAAACTAAAAATAGAACTACTATATGATCCAGCAAGTCCACTACTGGTTATGTATTTGATTGCAATAGGAGACAGACAAAGTTCCTAGGAAGACAAGGATGGGTCCCTGGTGAAACCTGATCTTCAAGCCAAAGACAGCCTGAAGCCTGAAAACTGAGCTGCTAGTTCTGGATAGAGTCCACAACCAGAGTGAAAACTTTCTCAATGCCTTTTGCCAGTCGGAATGGTGCTTTTTCCAGGCCTGTGCATGGACCAATCAGCATGCACTCCCCCGTTCTGAACCCATAAAAGCCCTGGACTTGGTCTCACAGATGGTTACCGGGCCCCCTCTCACACAGAGGGCTACCCACTTTGGGTCCCATCTTGTGTTGAAAGTTTTCCTGTTGCTCAATAAAATTCTTCTCTGCCTTGCTCACTCTCTTGTGTCCTCATACCTCATTCCTCTTGGTCATAGGACAAGAACCTGGAACTCACCAAATAGTGGGTAAAAAAAGAGCTGTAACATGCACTCCTGCTCACCGAGCTAGGGGAGTGAAAAGAGTGCTGGATACCACACACCCCAGTTTGCTGAGCTGCAGGCAGCAGGAATGAATGAACTGTAACATGCCTCTGTCTGCCAAGCTGTGGACAGGGGGGAGAGCTATAACATGCCTCTATTCACCTAGCTGTGGGCTGCAGGGAGAACTGTAACATGCCCTCATCCACCAAGCTGCAGGCAGTGGGGAGAGCTATAACATGCCTATTTGCCTAGCTGCAGGTGTGAAGAAGCAAAGCAGTTAGGTGCCATTCCCTCCTGGCTGGCTCACTGAACTGTTAATCCAAACCCCATGACATTTCCTGCAGGCTCAGACCTCAGGACTTCCCGGGAAAAAGCTGTAATACCCCTTGGGGCTCTGTGGTTGCTGGCATCTCTGAGTTTTTGGACACCACCAGGTTCCCCTCATCTAGACTCTGGCATCCAAAGTGAAAACCATCCAGCATTCCCAGTCCAGCTGTAGGCTGATTGCGGAGTCCCTGTTCAGGTGTGAGATCTGGGCTGGGGTGTGAACCAAGTGCAGCTTGCCAGCCAACTGGGCAGAGTGAGTCCAGCAGGCCTGATCCAGGCCCTGGGCAGAGGTCATGGTAGCTACGGAGATTTCTGGCTGGTGAAGCCACACCGAAGGAATCCTGTAATATATTCAAAAGAAAGGAAATCAATATATCCAAGAGATACCTGCATTCCCGTGTTTATTGCAGCACTATTCACAAGAGCTGAAATATATGGTTTTAACCTAAGTGTTCTTCAGTGGATAAATGGATAAAGAAAATGGAGTGTGTGTGTGTGTGTGTGTGTGTGTGTGTGTGTGTGTGTGTGTATGGAGCGTGTGTGTGTATCAGCATGCATATATATAGGTGTATATATATATACACACACACAATGGAATATTATTCAGCCATAAGAAAATGAAATCTTGTCATTTGCAGCAACATGGAATGGACTGGAAATCATATTAAGTGAAACAAGCTAAGTACAGGAAGACAGATATCACATGTTCTTTCTCATATCTGGGAGCTAAAAAAGTGGATATCATAAAGATGGAGAATAGATTGGTGGTTACTAGAAGGGTAGAGGAGAGAAGAGGAAGGAGAGAGGTTGATAATGGGTACAAATGTACAATTTGATAGAAGAAATAAGACCTGGGAGAGAGATCCAAGATGGCTGATGACTAGCAGCTCGGGATTGTAGCTCTCAGTGAAAGTGCAGAGAATGAGAGGACGCCACACTTTCAGACTAATTTTTGTTGCTCACAGACCAGGAGATTCTCAGTGGAGGAGCCCCATGGGTCACCAGCGCGAGTCTCGTGGCCAGCGCGGCGGTTTTGCCGGAGCCTCGGTGCGGCAGTTCTTGGTGCAGAGTGAGCGGGACTGGGTCCCCTTTTGGCTGATGTCGTTCGGAGCTCCGGGAAGACAGAGTCACCTATTCAGCTGATTGAAGGACGGATTCAAGAAGGGAGCTAGACCAGAGATTCCCTGGCAGAAAAGCACTAACAATCTTAACACCGCTGTTTTGGCTGGTGCAGTGGATTGCTCAGATTTCAGTGCTGGGAATCAACAAGTTGGACATCCTAATTTGAAAGTCGGTAATCACAAAGATGACAGGTGGATAAATTTACAATAATGGGAAGAAACCAGCATAAAAAGGCTGAGAATACCCAAAATCAGAATGCCTCTCCCTCTACAGGGGATCACAGTTCCTCATCAGCAACGGAACAAGGCCTGATGGAGAATGAGTGCATTCCATTAACAGAAGTAGGCTTCAGAAGGTGGATGATAAGAAACTTCTGTGAATTAAAAGAACATGTTCTAACCCAATGCAAAGAAACTAAGAACTTTGAAAAAAGGTTTGATGAAATCCTAATGAGAATAGACAATTTAGAGAGGAATATAAGTGAATTAATGGAGCTGAAAAACACAACACAAGAACTTTGTGAAGTATGCACAAGTTTTAACAGTCGAATTGATCAAGCAGAAGAAAGGATATCAGAGGTCAAAGACCAACTTAATGAAATAAAATGAGAAGTCAAGATTAGAGAAAAAAGGATAAAAAGGAATGAGCAAAGTCTCCAAGAAATATGGGACTATGCGAAAAGACCTAATCTACGTTTGATAGGTGTACGTGAATGTGACGAAGAGAATGAATCCAAATTGGAAAATACTCTTCAGGAGATTATTCAGGAAAACTTTCCCAACCTAGTAAGGCGAACAATATTCAACTCCAGGCAATACAGAGAACACCACAAAGATATTCCTCAAGAAGACCAACCCCAAGGCACATAATTGTCAGATTCACTAGGGTTGAAATGAAGGAGAAAATACTAAGAGCAGCCAGAGAGAAAGGTCAGGTTACCCACAAAGGGAAGCCTATCAGACTTACAGCAGATCTCTCAGCAGAAACCCTACAAGCCATAAAAGAGTAGGGGCCAATATTCAACATCCTTAAAGAAAAGAACTTTCAACCCAGAATTTCATATCCAGCCAAACTAAGCTTCATAAGCAAAGGAAAAATAAAATCTTTTGTGAACAAGCAAGTACTCAGAGATTTCGCCATCACCAGGCCTGCTTTACAAGAGCTTCTGAAAGAAGCACTACACATATAAAGGAACAACCAGTATCAGCCTTTCCAAAAATATATCAAAAAGTGAACAGCATTAACATAATGAAGAACTAACATCAACTAATGGGCAAAACAGCCAGCTAGCATCAAACGGCAGTATTAAACTCATATATATTATTAACTGGATAAAAAGCCAAAACCCATCAGTATGCTGTATCCAGACCCATCTCACATGAAACGATACACAAAGACTCAAAACAAAGGGACGGAGGAAGATTTACTAACCAAATGGAGAGCAAAAATAAATAAATAAATAAAAAGCAGGGGTTGCAATTCTCACCTCTGATAAAATAGACTTTAAAGCAACAAAGATCAAAAGAGGCAAAGAAGGGCATTACATAATGGTAAAAGGATCAATGCAACAAGAAGAGCTAACGATCTTAAATATACATGCACCCAATACAGGAGCACCCAGATACATAAGACAAGTTCTTAATGACTTAGAAAGAGACAGCCTCCCACACAATAATAGTGGGAGACTGTAACATCACATTGTCAATATTAGACTGATCAATGAGATAGAAAATTAACAAGGACATCCAGGACTTGAACTCAGACCCGGAACAAGTAAACTTAATAAACATTTATAGAACTCTCCACTTCAAATACACAAAACACACATTCTTATCAGTACCATATCACACCTATTCCAAAAGTGACTACATAATTGGAAGTAAATCACTCCTCAATAATTGCATAGCATTTCATAGGTTTAAATGAAATATTGATTGGCTGCTTGTTTGTTATTTTCTTCCCTTATTCCTTCCTGTCTCCATTGTTAAGCACAATTATTGGCATAAAAGAGGTTTTCAATTCCCATTTTTGGACTGCATTCTAGTCTGGGCAATAAAGCAATATTCCCATTCTCTCTCCCTCTTTCTCTTCCTTTTTCTTCCTCTTCTTCATTCTTTTTTTTTTCTTTTTCTCTTTCTTTCTTCCTTTTTTTCTTTAAAAAATAAAAAATAAAAAGACCTAATATTTGATAGATTAATAGGGTGATCTATCAAGCATTAGGTCTTTTTTTTTTGAGTAAGCCCTAATGTTTGAAGAAATAAGACCCAATGTTTGATAGATCAGTAAAATACCTAGAAGAAAACAATTTGAATGTTCCTAGCATACAGAAAAGACATATTTAAGATGATAGATCTTCTAATTACACTGATTTGCTCTTTAAAAATTATATGAATGTATTAAATTTTCACATGTATCCTGAAAAAAGTACATATCTATTGTGTATCAATTAAAAAAAAAACTAAAAGTTGGGCAGTAAAGAATGGCTTAATAAAGAATATGTTATTTATCTGGCCTTTGAAAGCTGATGGGGCATATCATGATGGTAGGACATAAATGTTCCTATTCTCTTTTTTCTCTCTAATCGAATCTCTGTTCTGCAGCCACTTCTTTTCTTTTCTTTTCTTTTTTCAGGTTTCAGTAAGGTTTAATGCAATGTGCTTGAAACATCCAAGCTGTTTTCAGAAACATAAGAAGTCTGAAGTTGAGCTGTGGATTTCTTTGTATCCATCCTGAGGACTTGGGCTGTTCCAGATGCAGCAGGTGCTGAGGTGGGAGGAACTGGCGCCACTGGGCACCAGAGGGGTCTGCAAAGGGCTAGCATAATTAATCATCCTTCTTACATCCTTGCCATTGATGTATGGTACCCAGCCCGGATCAGCCACCAGTCGGTGGCCCACACCAGCCCCACAGTGCCCACAGTGCCCCATGTGCAGGCTGTGAGCATCCAGTTCTTGACCCGCTCCTGGCAGCACAGGCCCAGGAAAGCAGGTTAACATCACGGTGGAGTCACACCCTCAAGGTGACCCTGTCCTGCTGACCTTATTTTCTCCCTCCCTCCCTCCCTCTCTCTCTCTTTCTTTCTTTCTTTCTTTTTCAGTCTCCTTCTTGCACCCAGGCTGGAGTGCAGTGGTGGGATCTCAGCCCACTGCAACCTCTGCCTCCTGGGTTCAAATAATCCTCTTGCCTCAGCCTCCTGAGAAGCTGGGCTTACAGGTGCCTGCATCTTGCCTGGCTAATTTTTGTATTTTTAGTAGAGACAGGGTTTCACCATGTTGGCCAGACTGCTCTGGAACTCCTGACCTCAAGTGATCCGCCTGCTTTGGACTCCCAAAGTGCTGGGATTACAGGCATGAGCCACCATGTCTGGCCAACAGCCAGACATATTTTCAAACCTGAGTAGAATCAGATTTCTTTCCTTCTTAAAATCCTCAAATTGCTTTTCATCTTTCCTGGTAGGAGGTTGAAAATTCCTTAAAGGAGCCAGGCACAGTGGCTCATGCCTGTGATCCCAATGCTTTGGCAGGCTGAGACCTCAAGCGATCAGGAGGATTACATGAGGATAGGAGCTTAAGACCAACCTGGGCAACATACAAGACCTGTCTCTACAAAAAAAAAAAAAAAATTGTCTTAAATTAGCCAGGCAGGATGGTGCACACCTGTAGTCTCAGCCATTCAAGAGTCTGAGGTGGGGGATCCCTTGAGCTCAGGAGTTTGAGGTTGCAGTGAGCTATGATTGAGAAACTGCACTCTAGCCTGAGCGACAGAGACTCTGTCTCTAAAACAAACAACATTTCTTAAAGAATCTTTTGACCTGGATCCTGCTCCTTTTCTCTGGGCTTATCTCTCATTCCTCAGCTATACTGAATTTCTTTCTTTTTTTTTTTTTTTAAGTATCATGCTAATGCATTCCTGGGCCTTTTCTCATATAGCTCTTCTTCTGTAGACTGCTCATTTCTCCTATCACCAAGCAGACTTCTACTTATATTTTAGGGTTTCTTCTTCTAGGAAACCTTTTCTGATAATGTAATTGCATCTTTTGTCCCTTTCATAACATCCTCAACTTCCCCTGAAATAGTACCCAATTTGGTTTTAATTTTTTGTTTTCTTATTTCACTGTAAGTTCCCTAATAACAACATCTGACGTTTGTGGAGGGCCATGTGTCAAGAACTGTTTTATGCACTTGATGTGCATTCTTTAATCTTTACAACAAACCTGTGATGCTTTATTGCTCCTTTTCAACAGATAAGAAACAAAGCAAATGCAGGTTAGGGAACCTCACAGTAAGGGGTAAAACCCATATTTTAACCTGATCTGCTTGATTCTGGTGCCTTCACCATTATTCCATTAGATGCTTGGCACATGGTAAGCATTCAACAGCTATTTATTGAATGGATGAACTTGGTAAACCTAACCAGTATAGAAGAAAAGCACTCAGGATTATTGGAAACAAAGTAGAAAGTTAGGCCCAGATAGAGAGACTCTAGGACCCGGAGAAGAAGTTTAGACTGGAGGTAGCTGGGAATAGGGACTCATTGTTAACATTTTTTAAAAAAGATTAGATTGGCAACAGTTTAAACAACTTCGACACAGCCCCTTCTGTCTCAACCTTCAACTTGAAATTAGTACATGTAGAAAAGGGCATGGTGAAACATTTATGAAAAAAATTATTATTTTAATGCATAAAGTTGAAAGGCTAAAATTTTGTTTGTTTTTTAACTGAAGATCATATACGTGTAAATAACAGAAAGTGTATATTTTTTTCAGATAAATTTATAGCATGACCATTATGATTTTATATTTTAAAAACAAAAATAGATGTTTAAAAAACTACTTTCCCCAGGATATTAGGAGCAAATCATGTCTTACTGAGAATTTAAGTTACAAGTGCTTATCAAAACTTTTTTAATATATTTTTTGGCAGATTTCTCTTTTAAAAATCTTTTCTTCAATCAGGGTTTTAGGGATTGTGTGAAACCCAAAATAAGAAAATCAACTATGTCAATCAGTAACTTTTAATGCTTTCTGTTGCTTCCATGTTCACAGGGCAAATACAGTTATACATCTTTTTTTTTAAAAAAAAATAACAGTTTTAATTTTTCCTTCTTACACTTTTTTTTTTCTTTCCAGACAGAGTCCTGCTCTGTCACCCAGGCTGGAGTGCAGTAGCATGATTTCAGCTCACTGCAACCTCTGCCTTCCATGTTCAAGCTATTCTCCTCCCTCAGCCTCCTGAGTAGCTGGGACTGCAGGCTTGCACCACCACACCTGGCTAATTTTTGTATTATTAGTAGAGATGGGGTTTCACCATATTGGCCAGGCTGGTCTTGAACTCTTCATCTTATGATCTGCCCGCCTCAGGCTCCCAAAGTGCTGGGATTACAGGCGTGAGCCACCGTGCCCAGCCCCTTTTTACTCTTTATGCCTGTTACTTCTTTAACATCTCTTATTGCACTGACTAACATCTCCAGGACAATGGTGGATAGAAATAGTTGAGAGCACAAATCCTTGCCCTGTTCCCTGTCTTAGGGGGAAAGCATTTGATCTTTCACAGTTCAGTAAGTTATTAGCAGTTGGCTTTTTGTAGATGGCCTTTAGCAGCTGAAGAAGTTTCCTTCTATTTCTATTTCACTAGAGTTTTTATTATGAATAATGTTGGATTTTTCAAATGTCTGTTCTGTCTGTTGAGATAGCCTTATTTTTATCTTGTTCTGTTAATGTGGAGGATTGTACTGATATTTTCTTTTTTTTTTTTTTGGGATGGAGTCTCACTCTCACCTAGGCTAGAGTGCAATGACGTGGTCTCAGCTCACTGCAAACTCCGCCTCCCAGGTTCAAGTGATTCTCCTACTTCAGCCTCCCAAGTAGTTGGGACTACAAGCACATGCCACCACACCTGGCTAATTTCTGTATTTTTAGTAGAGACAGGGTTTCACTATGTTGGCTAGGCTTGTCTCGAACTCCCGACCTTATGATCTGCCCACCTCCGCCTCTCAAAGTGCTGAGATTACAGGCATGGGCCACCATGCCTGACCTGATTTTCAACTGTTAAACATCTTGTATTCCAGTGATAAACCTCATTTGGTATTATCCTTTCATATATATTTGATTTTAAAATATAATTTTTTTTTCCGAGACAAAGTCTGGCTCTGTCACCCAGGCTGGAGTGCAATGGCATGATCTTGGCTCACTGCAACCTCCGCTTCCTGGCCTCAAGTAATTCTCCTGCCTCAGCCTCCCAAATAGTTGGGATTTTTTTTTTTTTTTTTTTTTGAGATGCAGTCTCGCTCTGTCACCCAGGCTGGAGTGGAGTGGCATACATACCTGTACTCCTAGCTACTCAGGAGGCTTGAGGCACAAGAATCACTTGAACACAAGAGGCGGAGGTTACAGTGAACCAAGATTGCACCACTGTATTCCAGCCTGGGCAATAGAGCAAGGCTCTGTCTCAAAAAAAAAAAAAAAAAACAAACAGAGAAGTTATACATCTTAACAACAAGAAGACATTCTGAGAAATGTGATTTTTGTCATAGTACAAACACAATAGAGTGGTATACATAGTACAAACAAATTTAGGTGATATAGCTCACTGCACACCTAGGATATATGGTATAGCCTAGAGCTTCTAGGCTACCAACCTGTACAGCAAGTTTCTGTACATGAATATTGTAGGCAATTGCAACACAATGGTATTATGTATCTAAACATATGTAAACATAGAACAGCTACAGTAAAAATACAGTATAGCTATCTTATGGGACCACTGTTATATATGAGGTCTTATATCTTGGAAGTGAAAACAGCAGTCATTTACCTATAGGATATACAATTTATATTTTCATTTATATGCCATAAAAAGTTATATGACTGTAAGTTTTATCTCCATTCTCTCTTGTTCTCTCTCTTCTTTTTCCCTCCCCGTTTTTCTATCTGTAGAGATTGATAGCTGATATAAGTATTGGAAAGAATTTACTATCCTTTTAAGAATATTACCTTTAGCATATTTCAATATGTCTAATTTTAGTTTGGGTTTAATTTTATTTATTTTTAATTTTTAAAATTTTTTCAAGATGGTGTCATTCTGTTGCCTAGGCTGGAATGCAATGGCATAGTGTTGGCTCACTGCAAGTTCCACCCCACACCCCCCACCCCAGCGTTCAAGTGATTCTCCTGTGTCAGCCTCCTCAGTAGCTGGAATTACAGACATGCACCACCATGCCCAGCTGATTTTTGTATTTTTAGTAGAAATGGGATTTCACCATGATGGCCAGGCTGGTCTTGAACTCCTGACCTCAAGTGAACCGCCCACCTTAGCCTCCCAAAGTGCTGGAATTACAGCTGTAAGCCATTGCACCCGGCCTAGTTTGGGGATAATTTTAGACTACTGAGATGCAAAATAATTTAAGCAACCAAAATGTAATATATAATATATTATGATATGATATATGATATAATATATATTCAGGAAAAGAAGCCTACAAAGATCAAGTCTACATAAATAACTTTGGAGAGTCCTCTGGAGAGCACTTCAAAGCAATAGCCAGTAATTCCCTACAACTAAAATTGAGCTGTGCTACTTCAATAGGGAAAGACAGGCCATGAATATTAAAACACAATGAACAGATAAAACAGATAATAGTTTTAAATGTAAGCATCAATCAAAATTCACAAAAGAAGTTTTTATTTTAAGCATTGGTTTAAATTGAGCTGCTTCTTGCAAGGACAACTCTATGTAGCGTATGGTAGAATATGAGGTAGTTGGACTTGATTCATTATTAAGGATGGTTGAAAAATCTACTATGCAACACTGGAGAGGTGAGCTGACTATATGTAATCATTTATTTTAATATATGACAAATCTGATATTTTAAAACAATGAGGAAGATTTTATTTAAAAAATAAAAAAAGGTTCATCTAAAATTTAAAAAAGTTTATAAAACATTAAAAATCTGAATATTTTAAATTAATTAGAAAATATTACCCTCAATAGTGACAAAAACAGTATCTATGTCATAAAAGAGTTCATACAAAGCGATTAGTTTAATACCTTCTTAAAAAATAACAGACTATTTGATTCATTTAACAAAGAGTTAATAAGGAGATTCATAATGTTCAGTTTCAATAGTAATTAAAATATAGCTTGAAATAAGATACTTTTATTCCTATTAACATAGCAAATATTTCAGAAAAATAAAATGACTAACGAGATTAATTGTTATATTTACTGCCATCAGTATAAACTGCTTAAGCCATTTGTGAAGTTATTAGGCAATGAATGCAAAAAGTTACACAGGATCCTCTCCCTTTGATTCTAATGAAACAATTATATAAATTCTTGTGAAAAATATTAAAGAAGAAAAAATGATATGCATTATAATTTCATACGATGGGGAAGAAAAATTATAAATGGCCAATAATAGAGAATTGCTTAAATGAATTGTGATGCAGAAACTCAATGGAATATTGCGCTGCCATTTGTAGGAAATATTTGGGATACATGAAGGACAACAGAGGTGTTTGGCCGGGTGTGGTGGCTCATGCCTGTAATCCTAGCACTTTGGAAGGAGGAGGAGTCCTTCTCCCGAGGCCAGGAGTTCCAGACCAGTCTCACCAACATGGCAAAACCCTGTCTTTACTAAAAATGCAAAAATTAGCTGATCGTGGTGACACTTGCATGTAGTCTCAGCTAATCAGGAGGCTGAGGCATGAGGATTGCTTGAACCTGGGAGGAGGATGTTATTCTGAGCTGAGATCATGCAACTGCACTCCAGACTGGGCAATACAGTGAGACTCTGTCTCCAAAAAAAAAAAAAAAAAAAAAAAAAAAAAATGAGGTATATCTACGATAATTAAGGTTTAAGAAAAATTATATATATATAAATTTTCTTTCTTTCCTTCTTTCTTTCTTTCTCTTTCTTTCTTTCTTCTCTCTCTTTCTTTCCCTCCCTTCTTCCTTCCTTCCTTCCTGCCTTCCTGCCTTCCTTCCTTCCTTCCCTCCTTCTTTTGCAAGAGGGAGGCAGTAAAATCAAAGCATGCTGGTGGATTAAGGCAGAAGAGAGAGAATGGCTCCCAAGCACAAAGTATAAAATTGTAACTAGAATGAATTTACCGGCACATTCAATGAAAGAATGTGTCAATTAAGGGCAAGGTTGCCAAATAATGGAAACAACAACAATGAAAAGAAGGCGTCTTGAAGACAAAACAGGCATGCCCATCCAGCATTGATTAGGACTTTATCTTGCTTTGAAGTGCTTGAAGCTAATATGGGGACAGGCATTCAAATTATATTAGAGACTCCTTTTGTTTGGAGACCAACTTAATCAGTCAACCTCCTTATTATTAGACATCCATGTTGCTTGCTTAGAGGGAGAAGGTGTGATAAGTCAAAGCAAACACAGGGAGGTAAAGTTGATGGGCATACTTTGCAATGTAAAGTTATAAACTGCTATTGTAGTTTCATCATTTTTCACTTTCTTTAAGGCTTGCTAAAATTGATATCCTTGAGTTCTATCAGTTCTGGGACAGAGAACAAATTGTGTGTCAGCCTGCAAGGAGGGACAGTGAGGAATTTGCCAAGGTAAGTGGCACTTTGTGTATGGTGCCTGGCTTTCCACAGGTGATACACTTTCTCATGTATACAGTCTCTGAGTGTCTGTACATTGAGATGTTAATTATGAGTCCATGCAGCAAGTAGAAAGGCATTTTTAATATAATTTTAGTGAAAAAGCTAAAGCATAACATTTTGTCTATTATGAAAGCAACAATTTAAACTATGCATGAATATGGGCACACTAATAAGGAAACAAGGGAAAAGAAATAGTGACTGAGTTAGTGGTGGGCATGCCAATCATATTTCTTTCTCTTTACTGCCATTTTGTTTACTTCATAAAATCAGAAGAATAAAGGCAAATTCAGTGTTATATGGATATAAAATTTTATAATAATATTTAATAATATAAAATAATACAAATAATAGCATATTTATAATAATAAATGATAAAATGGACATCAAACAATACTAATTTTGGAAGTATTTCATCTCTAATTGGCCCTTGAATCTGTTATGGCCAGTACATGGTAGCTGAGAAAACTCATTTAAAATGAAGGTGCAATAGCCACATAACTATGTATCTCATGCCAAAAATAGAGTATTTTCTGGACCTGTCCAATAGGACCTGCTATTGAGCATTGAGTAATTTCTAAACATTTGGAAGACTTCAAATAATCTCTGTTAAGTTACTTTATACAAATCAACAAATACAATGGCCATGTATGTTTTCAATTTTCTTTCTGACAAGCAGACCAATCTATTGATTTACTGTTTTTCTGTTTCTTTTTACTAAACTATTAGAACAACTTAAAAAGCTTCTTTTCCCCTTGCATCTCCTGGAAGCCAAATTTAAATTTATAAGAAATAGATTTCTTATGGAGGCACTTACAATTAAGAGGCTTAACACATGATTATTTCCACCTAAACCTTTGGTGGTTAAAAGTTTTTATAAAGTATTGTGATATATGATTTAAATGTAAAGAAGTTTTTGTTGAGGGCTACCAGTGTTGGACTTGCAGAACAAAAGAAAGTCAAATGTGAGTATTACCCAAATAAAGAGTGGAGATTTGCATTTTAACCGTTAAGTATTTAAGTAATTTCATTCAAACTGTGATTTAATATAAGCAGAAGTGTTATCATTGGGATTCTCTATTCTCCTTTGTGTGTTACGTCTTTTAATCTCTCTTGTCTTTCACCGTACTGAGTCAGTTTAGTGCGAGTCTGTACCTCCCTCTAGAGTATGAAAATAGCAGTCACTTTTCACATTTTGAGGCAGAAATTCTCTTCCTCAGAGGAAACTGATTAGTGCCTCCACAGTTCTGCTTTTCAACGTTTAGCACTAAAGTCTGTTTTTGTCAGCACTCCTCTTTGATTGTCCTCCTGACTGGTGTGGAAGCTGAAGAAGTCGCTGAATCTGAGTCAGGTACTGCTTGACACATTTAGAGCAATTTCTCTGGGATAACAGTAAACAACAAGGAATTGTGACCTATTAAGTTAAAATAAACTGAAGCAGCTCTCTAGAAAAGTGAGGAGACAATAGATTTTACTGTAAATAAGGAATGAATGTTGCTAATTCTATCTATGGGTACATCATATCTCCAGCTAACCTTCAGAACACTTTCAACTCAAATAAGCTGTAACAATTTGGTTAGTCTGTATGCTCCTCATTCATAACATGCAAAAATGTGAATTCAGAATTAGTGAATGTTGTCTGCTTTTTGCTTGTTTCTAGAAGCATTATATTGTGCGGTGTCTTTTACCTCAAAGCTCTGGGATATATTTGCAGGGATATATATATATACACATGTGTATAGCATAGGCCAATATAAATAGACAGAGACAGACCAAATTGCAAGAGATTAGAGAAGATACGTAGGACCAAACACTCTTAAATACACCAACCTCCCACTTCCATTCTCCAAATACATGTACATCCTTGGTTGTCTTTTCTTTCCCCCTGCTTTTTTGGGAATACATGTAAAGAAAACTGAAAGAAAAAAACATATAAACCTGTTAAAAATACAAACAGAGATCAAAAGAAGAGCTGAGTTTAAAAATATGGAGATTACTACAGATAAAATGCATAATTTTGGATACCAGTGGTTTCACCTACCATGTTGGTTTAAAAAAATGTATTTTGCAGTAAGTTAAGGAAATACATTTGAGGAGCCTTATACAAATACCATTTCCAATGTCTCTAAACAGTTTTAAATGATTCTTGTTAAAATACTTCACATATGCTCTGACTCATATAGAGTAGTTTTGAGCTAACATTTTTTTATCGGATGTTAATGCAAAGTTAGATTACATTAACTTTTATTTTAAGCATCACATTATATTTTAGTTCTTTGTGAGCCTTGAATCCACTAAAATCTGCCAATCTTTGTCATATAATCATTATCCTATAACTCTGAGATAGAACTTTTGAACCTAAGAACAGAACTGTCTATTGATGGCCAAGTTTGATCTCACTTACTTGATTTCTTTATTCTAGTCAGTTAAGGCAATCATTTTGAATCTTGATTCTGTCATTGGTCATATTATTTACTGCAGGAGTTATAAAGCTTTCTCTGTAAAAAGCTAGTGAATATTTTAGGCTTTGTGGGCTCTGGGTCTTTTTAATGTAGTACTCCTTTTTTTTTTTTTTTTAAATAAACACAAAAAAACTCTTTTAGTCATAGAAAACATTCTTAGCTCAAGGGCCATACAATGACAGGCCTCAGACCAGATCTGGCCCCACAGGTTGTAATTTGCCAATCTCTGTTGAACTGTATTAGTTATCTATTGCTGTGTAACAAGTAGCCCTACCATTTAGTGACTTAAAATACCAAACATTTTATTTAACAGTTTATGTAGGTGTGGAATCCAGGGCATTGATTTTTCTGGTTACCTCTGACTTGAGTTCTTTCCCAGAATATAATAAAGCAGTCGGCTGGGGCTGCAGTCTCATCAGAAGATTTGACTGAAATAGAATCTGCTTATGAGTTTCTCATGTGGTTATTGGCAGGATTTGGTCCCTAATAGACTGTTGGCCAGAGATTTCCCTTGGTTCCTTGCCAGGTGGGCAGTTCACAACTTAGTAACTAGTTTACATCACAATTAGTCAGCAAGAGGGAAGAAGAAAGAACTTGCAAGAGGGAATCCACAGGGTTTTTGTAACCTAATTTTAGAAGTGACAGCCATCAGTTATGCTGCATTATATTGATTAGAAGTGAGTTCCTATGTGTAGTTCAGACACAAGGGAAAGGGATTTCACAGAGGTGTGAATTCTGGAATGGCAGGAATTACTGGAGCCATCTTAAAAGCTGCCTACAAAACCTATCCACCCAAAATATTCTACAATTTGGAAGAAACACATTTTTGATTTATCCACATTTTTGATACAAACATTCAAGAAGGCGTGTTCATGATGGACTTCTGTGGAATGCTTTCCAACCCCCAAGATTGATCCCAGCCCAGTAATACTATGAATATTGCTGATTGATTAACTGCAAATTCTCAATGGTGATATCATAAACATTTTATCATCATATCATTGGAAATCTCAAGAGACATTTTTGTCAAACACATTTTAACAATCATGATGTTTCAGCTTCATTGGACAGGTGAAATTAAGTTAAACTGAGTCTCAAGGACTGTCATGAAGAATAAAATAAGTCATAGCAATACTGTAGCTCAAATGATATCATAAATAGAGAGAACCAGTTTCATCTGCCTTGTCTCCATGACATGAAATTTTAAGGCTGATTGCATTCAATATGAGCCTCAGTGTTTTTATAAACAACTGGTAAAGCTACCTTTTCCTCCACTTCCATATATGCTTTCATTGAAAGAGGTATATTTTCTTATAGAACAGGCAAGAGATCAAATTAGGGATGAACTGGACTTTACAAATATTGTGATAGTAAATTATAATCATAATTTGATCCAAGGATCTTTCAAAATTAGAGAATGCCAGTTATTGATAACTACTATCTAGATAGCAACAATATACCAATACAATGTTTCTAGTACTTCAGAAAAAAAAAAAATCTATAATGCTCTAACCCAAACTGCCAATGAAAGTACTGTCATTTTAAATGCTGTATCACTCAAACTTCAATCCCACTAACAGCCCACATGTTTTGCAACTCTTTCCCACTTAAGTAATATGATTATTATTACCCATTGGGTGTATAATATGAGTGAAATGCTGCACTAAACAACTTTATTAGGATCTTCTCATTAATTCTTAGCAACTCTGGTGGGTAAGTACTATTATTATGCTCATTTTACAGAGATTAAGCAACTTGTGGTCATCCAGCTAGTAAATGATGAAGCAAAAGTTTGACACCTAGTAGCCTAAATTGAACGCTTTCTCTTAAACCAGAGGCACAAATGTAATATTTGCTTATTTAAGAACTGCTAAGGAAACTTTTCCTAGGAAACGTGGTTAAATGATTCACATGAGTATAGTTCATTTTTTTTCGGTTTGAAGCCACTAGATGGCAACATTTTCAAAAGGTTTTTTTTTTTTTTTTTTTTTTTTTTTTTTAAGGTGGAAAGGTAACTCCACAGTATTAGCGACTGGTTTTCTGTGAAGAAATTATTTATTTTTGATTTGCCAAATTATAACTGTTTTTTGTAGAAAAGTCTTTCAATGATGTGACCATGGTAGTTTGGAGTGTTATGTGCTATTCCGTTAACTTTTTGTTTTACTTTAATTTGAGGTTGAAGGCAAGTTCCTAGAAACTTAAAATTTCTTCCTGGAGGTTTTCCCTCATGCTACAACACTGCCATCAAGTCCTGTTTGTTTAATATCAAACATGACACACATTTATTCTTCAGAAAAACATTGTACTATAACACACTTTAGTGACTTTAAAAATATAATTTGTATTGCCTGGAATTTACCCTTCCGCTTTTGCATCATATATTCTTGTGTATCTTTTAAATCCTAAGTTACGTATGTATCTTTTTCCTCTGTGATGTCCCTTCCACAAGCACAGGCAGATTCTTCTAATAACACCACCTCAGCCCCATATTCATTTGAGGCTTTGATGTATTACACATGTTCTAGTGATATGTGTCTGTCCTCCCACTTCTTTGGGAGCACTTCAAAGGCAGTCTTTTAAAAATTTGTATTCATAAAATCCTCAGTTTCTCAATATCTGAATAAACAATCATATTAACATATCACAACCTATTTTACCTAATCCTCTAATTTGATTTCTTTTCACGTATTTGCTATTACATACAATGCTTCAAAAGTCTTTGTTTTTGTCTTGCACATGTGTGAGAATTGCAGTAGAAATTCTAGAGATTGAATTTATGTATCATGGGGTACATATGGTACAAACAATTTTAATCACACATGACATTTGTCATTTATGGGCTGATTATTAACTAATATGCCTTGGGAACTAATATGTTTTGGGAACTTCCCATTTTATGAATATGATGGGAAGTTGACCCGGTTTTCCACTATAAACACTGAAAATGTCAAATACTTGCTTCCTGAGCTTCCTTTGCACCTAAGATGTGGGCACATGGTCTTGCTTCTCTACTTGGAATTGAAAGCCAATGCATCAGAAGAGAGGACTCTGTACAGCTGTGTTGATTTTTGCAGCAGAACTAAACTTTGTAGCAGTAATGGAAGCCATGCTATTGGTGGCATTTAGTACACAGAGTCAAAAAAAGTTGTTGCAGTGCAGGTTGCAACAACTTTTGTTTGGTGAAGGCCACAGTGGAGTTCTCATAGATCATTTCTATGGTGTGATTTTGAGCATTGTTTTTGGTGCAAAGTCCTGTCCCTAATTATCTAGGCTTCCTAATGATTCCGTGAACTACCCTCAAATCCTTGTCATAATGTCCTATTCTGCCTTCATCAGTTGAACTTGGTTATTTTTTGTTTCTAGCTAAAAATGCTGACTGATAAAAATTGGTATCAAGAATGGGCTGGAGGTGTTGTTTCTAAAGAAGCTAAACAACTAAATAAAAAAGGAATGACATTCTCAAAATTCTAATTTAGGGCATAAATTGAAAACGAGCTAAAAGAATATCTTCTTTCTTGCAGCCACAGGGTTGAGATAGTCAAAGATGAAATTCAAAGTTTAATTATGTAAGTTTCCTAATTCCAAACTCAGCTGAATTCACTGTCTTACCTGGTGTAATATGTGAAAGTTAGAGTTTGATAATCAAAGAGTAGTGTCCCCCCAAACTAAAATGAGGTGCATGAAAGGATTTAATTTTATTGATTCAGAAAATACTGACTCTTCTTCATAGAGACTCCCTTGCCTGCAGAAGCTCTTACCTTCATTTGACTCATAAGATTGTTCTTACCTTGCTTTACAACCCTGTCACAACCTTACCTAAGAAGGTCATCTTGCAGGAGGAAGCCAGTCCTCTTTTTACTCTACCATTTTTTTTTTTTTTTTTTTTTTTTTTTTTTAGACAGAGTCTTGTTCCATCATCAGGTGCCAGGCTGGAGTGCAGTGGCGCGATCTCAGCTCACTGCAACCTCCGCCTCCTGGGTTCAAGCAATTTTCCTGCCTCAGCCTCCCGAGTAGCTGAGACTACAGGCGTGCGTCACCATGCCCAGCTAATTTTTGTATTTTTAGTAGAGACGGGGTTTCACCATGTTGACCAGGATGGTCTCGATCTCTTGACCTCGTGATCCGCCTGCCTCAGCCTCCCAAAGTGCTGGGATTACAGGCGTGAGTACTCTACTCTTAACACTCACTATGTCTAGACCAATAATGAAAACCAGATCTTTAGCCTGAACTTGTATTAGGGGAGTGAAATTATAGCATCACTCCCAGGATAATACAGTTAACACTTTAAAATAATTTAAGAAACATATTATTTTAGTTCAGTGATGAAAAGAAGATTTCATTAATTTATAAATATAAATAAGGGAAGAATGTAATTTAAGAAGTAACTGAAGTTATCAATATGAGTAACCTTGTCAGAAGTTAGGCTTTTAATATCCTAGCTTAAACAAATGGGAGTAGTTTAAATTATTTTCTTGTTTGATTAACTGAAATCTAGACCATAGCTGATATGACCAGAAATGAACCTGCTAGAAAGAAGAAAATATATTAATAAAATAACTGAAAGACCTGGGTAGAAATCTTGAGGTAGAAATATTGGATTAATTTGTTGTCTGCATTCTGCTGTCTTCACTCCTAATAAAATCCCTCAAGAGGGTTCAAGAGGTAACTTCTTCACCAAATCCGTTAGAAATACATTAGACAGTAGGCTGGGTGCAGTGGCTCACTCCCGTAATCTCAGTACTTTGAGAAGCCAAAGTAGCAGGATCACTTGAGGCCTAGAGTTTGAGGTCAGTTTGGACAACATAGTAAGACCTTGTATCTATTTAAGAAAATGAACAAACAAGCAAACAAACAATTTGAGAGTCTCTCTGAGCCATCTCTGGCTCAGGAGGCTGCCCCAAAAGCAACAACAAGAAACACATTACATTGGCAATGTGACTCATACCTATAATCCCAGCACTTTGGAGGACTGAGGCAGGAGGATTGATTGAGGCTAGGAGTTTGAGACCAGACTAGGCAACATAGCAAGACCCCCATCTCTATGAAAAATATAAAATTAGCTGGGCATGGTGGCTTGTGCTTGTGGTCTCAGCTAGAAGCTGAGGCAGGAGGATCACTTGAGCCTAGGAGGTTGAAGTTGCAGTGAGTTGTGATTGTGCTGTTGCCTTCCAGCTTGGGCAACAGAATAATACACTGTCTCAAAAAAAAAAAAAAAAAAACAAAAAAAGAGTAAGAAAAGAAATGAATTAGGAATACCTCTTGAGGGCATCCTTAATTTCGATGAGAATATGAAGATTCTAGGTTGACAGAAATTAGAGTACTTAATCACTAAGGCAAATTGGCGTGATTACCATAATTATAGACAGTAAATTCCTGACCATTAGTCCACATAACTACTTGATCTGAGCTGACCATGATGAACCACGTTATCAATCAGAGCACCAAGTTAGTCATGCCCAGTAGTAGGCCACTATCAAATGGAAGTAGTATATGTGGAACTGGGCTGGAGAATATCTAGAGGCACAAGAAGGGTACATGTGTATATGATTCATATTCTGAGTGCGCTACTTCTGCCACATTGCCATTTTTCTCTCAACTTCATTTATGGCCTCATGATAAGTTACCTATGACCCATATCTCTGACCTTGGTTAACAGATGAGTCAACATAATTTGCTGGCACCAGGTGAAAGTAGACTACACCTTCTTACAAATCTAATCAGGGTTAGCACTTTAGGAGCATGAAAATTTAATTCCTCTTGATAGGTAGAATTTTGAGTATTCCAGGTAATTTTCCAGTTATTACGAAAACCATTGCCTGAGTCAAGAGTCTATGCTCATTTATGGTCACTGGCTAGTGGAACTAGAAGGAGGAAGATTAGAGTCTTAGAAATAAGAAATTTGAAAAGTAAAATACAAGGATAGATATCTTCCTATGGATCCAGAGTATGAGAATATTGTCCCAAATGAAAGCTAATCAAAAAGGCTTTACCATGGAGGAAGCTTTTAATAATCAGAGAGGCTGTCAGTTAGCCTCTATCCATTACCACACCATTGCTTTCTTAATAGGCTCATTAAAAATTGCCAATCTTGCAGGGATGGAGGCCATGCATGGACTCAACAACATCAATTTTTATTCCTGAAGGCTAACATGGTTACCACCAATGCTGAATGGTAAGTAGGAACTTATCATGAATCTTTTATGTGACATCTCCATTAGTTTTCTATTGCTGCACAAAAATTATCACAAAATTAGCTGTTGGTAACAAAACACATTTATTATTTCACAGTTTCCACATGTCACAAGTCTGGACATGGCTAGCTGAGTTATTTGCAGTTTATTGGAAGGTGCTAGCCATACTGGCATTCTTGTCTGGAGGCTCTATTAGGGAAGAATCCATGTCTAAGTTAATTCATAGTTTTTGGCTATATGATTGAAGGTCCTGACTTTTTGCTAGCTTTTGTCTGGAGGCTGCCCACAGCTCCTTGACATGTGGTCTTTTTGAATATGGCCGCTTACTTCATTAAACCCACAAGCCAAGCTGGCTATATGGGCACACATCCTATGTTTTTCCCTCTGTGCTTAGAAGGCCCCACACTTGGTTTAAGGCTATTCTGTAGCTGTTTTGAAATTCTTGGTAATTTTTGAAAAAGGAGTCCCACACTTTGCTTTTGAAGTGGGCCCCCAAAATTATGTAGCTAGTCTAATCTGCAAGGAGAGTTTATAGCTCCAGTCTGCTAAGATGGAGACTTCGGTAACATAATGTAATCACAAGAATTACATCCATCATCTTTGCCATATAATGTAATCATAAGAGTGATATCACCTTTGCTACTGTCTACTGGTTAGAAGCAAGTAACAGGTCCCTACCATACTCGAGGGAAGGGGATTATAGGAGGGTGTTAATACCAGTAGGTGAGACTTGTAAGGGCCACTCCTAGGTCTTTCTGCCACAACACAATCAACTGGACTAGGACAAGTAGAGAGCAGGTACCTAGAAAGGATTTCAACTGGGTTTCTCTGCCTGCCATGCTTTTGTTTGCAGCACTATTTCTTGGAATTTTTGAGTGTCTTATTCACAGTTATTGTATCCCACACAGCATTGCCTCCAAGTAATTATTTTAGAGTTTCCAATGGATCCGTTACCACCTGCTTTATAGATTGTCAAAATGTTGTACTGAAGACTAGCACCTATAGTGCCTGGCAGGAAAGCAATATCTTGGGAGGTCAGGATGTTGTCTTGCATAATACATTATATGCTCTGAACTGGTAATCAGTACATGGGTTGTTTTTCTTATAAGCAGAATCTGTAGGATTTGAGAAGCAATGACTATAAGTGGTGTCTCATAAAACTACACCAAATGCCTACTTATAATTTTTTTTGCATCGTGTCTTCAGAACATGAGTTTGCTGGTTCAGAAATCTTAATGTCTAAGAGATACTACTTAATATCTAAAAGAGATTTCCTGGAACCATGAGGAGACACAAGCAAAGTTCAATTGTATTGACAGTGGCCACTGTCAACTAGCTGTTTTGAACAACTGATGCCACTGGACAAACCAAACAAAAAGGGAATTCTGGTGTTGGCAAAGGTGATTGATTCTATTCATGAAGAGCAATAGGCTTATTGCTACACAGTGACGGCAAAGAAAAATATGGATAAAATCCTTCATTATTTATAGTACTTATAATTCTTATTTATTTTTCTTTTTAGATGTTATTGTCTGAGTGCACTAGTATATTACTGAAAATCAGTGGCTATAATGGACATCTGTGTATTATGACTCTAAAGAGAATATTTGTAGTATTTTACCATTACATAAGATGTTTGTGGAAGTTTTTTTTTTAAAAAATGTCTGTGAATTAAGCCCATTTTCTTCTTTTTCTTTCTTTTTTAAAAAAAAAGAAAAAGGGAGAGAGATCCAAGATGGCTGGTTAGGAGCAGCTCAGGATTGCAGCTCCCAGTGAAAGCGCAGAGGGTGAGTGGACGCCGCATTTCCAGACAACAGATGCTGGAGAGGATGTGGAGAAATTGGAACACGTTTACACTGTTGGTGAGAGTGTAAATTAGCTCAACCATTGTGGAAGACAGTGTGGCGATTCCTCAAGGATCTAGAAATAGAAATTCCATTTGACCCAGCAATCCTATTACTGGGTATATATCCAAAGGAGTATAAATCGTTCTACTTTAAGGACACATGTACACAAATGTTCATTGCAGCACAGTTTACAATAGCAAAGACCTGGAACCAACCTAAATGCCCATCGATGATAGACTGGACAGGGAAAATGTGGCACATATACACCATGGAATATTATGCAGCCATCAAAAGTGATGAGTTCACGTCCTTTGTAGGTACATGGATGAACCTGGAAACCATCATTCTCAGCAAACTGACACAAGAACACAAAATCAAACACCGCATGTTCTCACTCATAGGCGAGTGTTGAACAACGAGAACACATGGACACAGGGAGGGGAGCACTACACACTGGGGTCTGTTGGGGGGAAATAGGGGAGGGACAGCGGGGGGTGGGGAGTAGGGGAGAGAAAGCATGGGGAGAAATGCCAGATATAGGTGAAGGGGAGGAAGGCAGCAAATCACACTGCCATGTATGCACCTATGCAGCAATCTTGCATGTTTTTCACATGTACCCCAAAACCTAAAATGCAATAAAAATAAAAAATAAAAAAAATAAAAAAATAAAAATAAATAAAATAAATAAAAACTCCAACTTTTGTTTCAGGATCTAGAAGCCCATTTTCTTCTATTCTTGGTTTGCTATTTTTTTTAAAAAAAACCCTCATGAACGTATGTTGCATTTTTTAATGCATTTTTTATTAACTAAAATAATTATGTTATTCATTTAATTTACAAATGTGGTGAATCACATCAATTGGTTTTCTGTGTTTCAGACATTTTTGAGTTTCTGAAATAAAATCTACTTGATCCCCTCTATGTTCATCTCTTCCTTGCTGGATTTGATTCATTAATATTTTATTTAGATTATTAAATCTGTATTTATAAGTGACATTCACACACCATTTTCCATTCTTGTATTATCCTTATCTTGTATTATCTTTAGTTTCAATTTCAAGGTAAATTGGGTAGTATGTGAGTGAGGGTTCAGTTTAAGATAACAGATTCCATCCTGGAAAAAAGGTTTTATCCTGTAAGGTGCTAAATGGAACTTACAGACGTTTTCAGAATGAAGAAAGAGACTTATTTGCATTTCCAGGAACTATGATCAAATCCATATAGCAGAACTAGCCCTCAGGGAAGATACTGCCAGTGTTCTAATCAAGAATTTGAAACATTATGAAGCTGCTATCTCTTCCATGATCAGGAAGCCACTGAATCAGGAAGTTATGCTGTATCCAAGTTAGAATACAGAAGCTGCTCTAGTTGGTAGCTTAAGAATCATATCACCTCTGCTAATCAGGAAGGTATCTGCCATCAGGACACAGATGCCCAGCTACTAATCAGGAATGACAGTGTGTCACCAGCCCCTGCAGCAAAATGGATGGCCTGCATTCTAAACCTCTTCCCATTTGATTCACTTCCATATTAAAGTTTCAAAAGGGTAAAGTTTGATAGCAGAGCTCAAATCACATAAGGTATCTGAGCAAAAGAGATTCTGGGAAATACAATGTTTTATATGGCTTCTCTGACTGCTCTAAGGAGCTGGAATAACTGTTGTATGAACCAATTAGCATTGATGCCTGTAGGTCTCTTCCTTATTTCTTTCTCACTTTTCTTTTCCTTCCTTCATTCCTTCCTTCCTTCCTTCCTTCCTTCCCTCCCTCCCTCCTTCTCCTTCCTGCCTACCTTCCTTCTTTTCTCTTTCTTTCTTTCTCTTTCTTTCTTTCTTCTTTCTTTCTTTCTTTTGTTCTTTCTTCTTTCTTTCTTTCTTTTGTTCTTTCTTCTTTCTTCTTCTTTCTTTCTTCCTTTTTCTTTCTTTCTGTGATGTCAGACTTCACTGACCAATGGTGTTTTTTTCTGTGTACTTCTGCAGTTCAGTGATGTCAGGGTTTGCTAGATGACTTGCTATGGCGAATGGAATCTAAACAGAAACGATGTGTACTATTACCGTTCAGAAGCACTAAGAGCCATCTGTGGTTCTGCCTGCTCTCTTTTCCCACTACCACAATGACAAAGCTCCACATGGAGACTGCTACTCTACCTAAATCACAAATGTAAAAAGAAGGTGGAACACACAGGCAACCTCCTGCTGACATGTAAAGTAACAACATGTTTGTTGTTGTAAGCCCTGACAGGCTGGAGTTTTTGTTACTGCATTATAATTTAGCAAGAGCTAGTTACTATATGAAGTCATCAATAATTGAATTCATCAATGAAATTTTAAAAGTAATAATTTCCAGTTAAAATTTAGTCTAAAACTCATAAACATATGAGTAATATATATAGACATTATAGAAATAAATTGTAAAGGAACTTTAAAATAAAACATAAGTATAAAATTTGTGTTAAAGAAATTGACCTAAATATGTATTCAGAAAATTTCTTAAAATTTTTGTCTTGACAGTAACAAATGTTGGCAAGGAGGTGAAGAAAAGGAAACCCTTGTACACTGTTGGTAGGAATGTAAATTAATACAACCACTATAGAAAACAGTTTGGAGGTTCCTCAAAAAAACTAAAAATTGAGCAACCATATGATCCAGCAATCCCACTGCTGGGTATATACCGAAAAGAAAGGAAATCAGTATATCAAAGAAATATCTGCACTCCCATGTTTATTACAGCACTGTTTACAATAGCCAAAATTTGAAAGCAATCTAAGTGTCCATCAACAGATGAATGGATAAAGTATGGTGCTTATACACAATGGAGTACTACTTAGGCATAAAAAGAATGAGATCCTGTCATTTGCCATAACATGGATGAAACTGGAGGTCATTATGCTAAGTGAAATAAGCCAGGCACAGAAATTTATTTTTTCATTTATTTGTGGAATCTAAGAATCAAAACAATTGAATTCACGGACATAGAGACCAGAAGGATGCTTACCAGAGGCTGGAAAAGGTAGTGGGGGTCTGGGGTTGATGGTTAATGGATACAGAAAAAATAGAAAGAGTTAGACCTAGTATTTGATAGCACAATAGGGTGACATTTTTTATAGTCAATAATAACTCAATAGTACATTAAAAGTAACGAAAAGAATATAACTGTATTGTTTATAACACAAAGGATAAATGCTTGAGGAGATGGACACCCTATTTTACATGATACAATTATTAAACATTTTATGACTGCATTAAAACATCTCACGTACCCCATAAATGTATACACCTACTGTGTACCCACAAAAATTAAAATTAAATATTAAAAAAGAAATTTCTGCCTTGAATTACTGAACGGTTATTCTAAGTAAAAATGGATATTTTTCAAAAGAAATTCATTATTACAATATTACATGCCTACCCGTAAATGGCAATATTCCTTAGCAATTCTTAATTTCCAAAAATTAATTCAAAAGTAAGCCTTCTCCGGAAGTAATGTTTTGACTATACGTTGGTTTTTGTCATTTTAAGACTGGTTAAAGAAGCTAAAAAATGTCTAACATTATCCATACCTCATTTGTGACACAAAAACATTAGATCATTTTTCTCTCTGCTCACCATAGCAAAGGGAACCTGAAAGTAAGCTCTTTTTGTCTATGGCAGTAACTTATTCCCATGAACTTATGTTTTTAATATCATCAAGGTAACCTTTGCAGCAGTTTTGCTACTTTGTATGCTTTTGTTTGTTCACTATCTCTCTTGTTTTTGAAACCAATCATGTCTTAAATACATTTCTGAGGAGCAGCTACATGAGGCTTTAGAGACTTGCAGTTTTCATATTTATGTCTGACCTAACACTTTGTCTCAGCATCACCACGTGCCCCTGTGCTTCTGTGTGCAAAGTAAAATGTTCCTGAATGACCATCACATGTAAGTTTATTATGACTTTTTAAGATATAATTCACATGTCATTTGATTCACCCACTTAAAGTGTACAATTCAAGAGTTTTTAGTATATTCACAGATTTATGCACCCATTAACACAATTTTAATACATTGCATTACCCCTTCCAAAAAACCCACATTCCTTAGCCATCACCCAACAATCTTCTTTTCCTTGCTAGCATCAGGCAACTGCCAATCTACTTTCTGTAATTTTCCCATTCTTGAAAATTCATATAAATGGAATAATGGAATATGTGGTCCTTTGTGCTAGGTTTTTCACTTAACATGTTTTTCAAGGTTTATGCATGTAGTGGTGTGTATAACTACTTCATTTCTTTTTATTATTAAACAATATTTCATTGTATAAATATACTACATTCTGTTTATCCATTCATCAATTGATGGATATTTGGGTGGTTTCTCCTTTTTGCTATTATGAATAGTGCTTCTATGAACATTTGTGTGTGCGTTTTTATGTAGATACATTTTTATTTTCCTTGGGTATGTATCTACAAGTGGAATTGCTGAATCATGTGGTAACTCTGTTTAAGCCTTTGAGGAACTGTCAGACTATTTTAAAAGTGGCTATCACCATTTTACAGGCCCATGAGCAATGAATGAGAATTTGAATATCTCCACATTCTTGCTAGCATTTGTTATTGTCCATCTTTTTTAATGTAGTCATCTTAGTGGTTGTGAAATGATATCTGGTGGTTTTGATTTTCATTTCCCTTGTGGCTAATCATCTTTTGATCATCTTTTCATGTGCTTATTGACTATTTGTGTATTATTTTTGGAGAACTATCTATTCATGTCCTTTGCTCATTTTTAAATTAGGATACTATATTAGACCATTTTCATGCTGCTGATAAAGACATACCTGAGATTGGGAAGAAAAAAAGGTTTAATTGGATTTACAGTTCCCCATGGCTGGGGAGGCCTCAAAATCATGATGGAAGGTGAAAGGCACTTCTTATATAGCAGCTGCAAGAGAAAAATGACAAAGATGCAAAAGCAGAAAGCCATCAGATCTCATGAGACTTATTCACTACCACGAGAACAGTATGGGGGGAACTGACCCCATGATTTGAATTATGTCCCACTAGGTACCTCCCACAGCATGTGGGAATTATAGGAGTACCATTCAAGATGAGATTTGGGTGGGGACAGAGACAAACCATATTATCCCACTCCTGGCCCCTCCAAATCTCATGTCCTCACATTTCAAAACCAATCGTGCATTCCCAACACTCCCCCAAAGTCTTAACTCATTTCTGCATTAGCCCAAAAGTCCACAGTACAAAGTCTTATCTGAGGCAAGGCAAGTTCCTTCTGCCTGTGAGCCTGTAAAATCAAAAGCAAGCTAGTTACTTCCTAGATATAATAGAGGTACAGGTATTGAGTAAATACAACTGTTTCCAATGGAAGAAATTGGCCAAAACAAAAGGGTTACAGGACCCATGCAAGTCTGAAATCCAGCAGGGCAGTCAAATTTTAAAGCTCCAAAATGATCTTTTTTGACTCCAAGTCTTACATCCAGGTCACACTGATGCAAGAGGTCCAATTCCACACAGAGAGCCAACCCCACATTTTACCTTCTGCACTGCCCTAGCAAAGGTTCTCCCTGAGAGCCCTATCCTTGCACCAAATTTCTGCCTGCACATTCAGGCGTTTCTGTACATCTTCTGAAATCTAGGCGGAGGTTCCCAAACCCCCAACTCTTGACTTCTGTGCACCTGCAGGCTCAACAGCATATGGAGGCTGCCAACACTGGGGGCTTGCACCCTCTGAAGCCATGGCCTGAGCTCTATATTGGTCCCTTCAGCCATGGCTGGAGAAGCTGGGACACAGGACACCAAGTCCCTAGACTGCACATAGCACATGGACCCCAGGCCCTGCCTATGATACCATTTTTTCCTCCTAAACCTCCAGGTCTGTGATGGGAGGGGCTGCTGCAAATGTCTCTGACATGCCCTGGAGACATTTCCATTGTCTTGAGGATTAACATTTGGCTTCTCATTACTTACGCAAATTTCTGCACCTGGCTTGAATTTCTCCTCAGAAAATGGAATTTCTGCAAATTTTACACTCTCCCTTTTAAAACTAATAATAATTATTTTTTTGCTCTTGTTGCCCAGGCTAGAGTGCAATGGCATGATCTTGGCTCATTGCAACGTCTGCCTCCCAGGTTCAAGTGATTCTCCAGCCTCAGCCTCCCGAGTAGCTGGGATTACAGGCATGCAACACCATTCCTGGCTAATGTTGTATCTTTACTAGAGACAGGTTTTCTACATGTTAGTCAGGCTGATCTTGAACTCCTGACCTCGGATGATCTGCCCGCCTCAGCCTCCCATGCTGGGATTACAGGTGTGAGCCACTGTGCCTGGCCAAAACAGAATGTTTTTACCACCACCCAATTCACCTCTTGAATGCTTTGTTGCTTAGAAATTTCTTTTGTCAGATACCCTAAACCATCTCTCTCAAGTTCAAAGTCCCACAAATCTCTAGAGCAGGCAAAATTCCACCAGTATCTTTGTTAAAACATGACAAGAGTCACCTTTGCTCCAGTTTCCAGCAAGTTCCTCATCTCCATCTGAGACCAACTCAGCCTGGACCTCATTGTTTATATCACTATCAGCATTTCTGTCAAAGCCATTCAACAAATCTCTAGGAGTTCCAAACTTTCCCATATTTTTCTGTTTTCTGAGTCCTTCAAACTGTTCCAGCCTCTGCCTGTTACCCAGTTCCAAAGTCACTTCCACATTTTCAGGTATCTTTTCAGCAACACCACACTCTACTGGTACCAATTTACTGTATTAGTCCATTGTCATGCTACTGATAAAGCATATCTGAGACTTGAAAGAAAAAGAGGTTTAATTGGACTCCATGTGTCTAGGGAGGCCTCAGAGTCATTGTGGGAGGAGAAAAGCACTTCTTACATGATTGCGGCAAGAGCAAAATGACGAAGATGCAAAACCGGAAACACTTGATAAAACCATCAGATCTTATGAGACTAATTCCCTACCATGAGACCAGTATGGGATAAACTGCCCCCATGATTCAAATTATCTTCTACTGGGTCTGTTCCACAACATGTGGGAATTATGAGAGTGCAATTCAAGGTGAGATTTGGGTGGGGACACAGAGCCAAACCTTATCAGCTATTTATCTTTTTATTGTTGATTTGTAATATTTCTTTTTATATTCTAAATACAAGTCCCATATCAATAGAAGACTTGCAAAAATGCTCTCCTATTCTGTAGGTTGACTTTTCACTTTCTCAGTGGTGCCCTTTAGAGCATGAAAGTTTTTAATCTTGGTAAAGTCTGCTTTATCTGCTTTCTCTTTTATTGCTGTGCTTTTGGTGTCTTTTATAAGAAACCATTGTATAACCCAAAGTCATAAAGAATTTTGCCTATATTTTCTTCTAAGAGATTGACCATTTTTGCTCTTACATTTAGGTCTTTTATCCATTTTGAGTTAATTTTGGTACATGGTATGAGGTAAAGGTCCAATTTTATTATTTTTGCATGTGGCTATCCAATTGCCTCAGCACAATTTGGTAATAAGACTATTATTTTCCTCATTGAATGGTCTTAGCACCTTTGCTGAAAATCAGGTGAACATAGATGTATGGATTTTGTTTTTTACATTTTTTAGAAATAGGATCTCACTCTGTTGTCTAGGACAGAGTGCAGTTACATGATCACAGCTCACTGTAACCTCAAACTCTTGGGCTCAAGACATCTTCTCACCTTGACCTCCCAAAGTGCTGGAATTACAGTCATGAGTGACTGTGCCCATCCTGGACTATGAATTCTATTAAACCAATGTGTATGCCTATTTTTATGCCAATAACACATTATCTTGGTTACTGTAATTTTTGATTTTTTAAAAATATTTTAAGTTCTAGGATATACGTGCAGAAGGTACTAGTTTGTTACATAGGTATACACATGCCATGGTGGATAGCTGCACCCATCGACCTGTCATCTACGTGAGGTATTTCTCCTAATGCTATCCCTCCCCTATCCCCTCCACCCTCCAACAGGCCTTGGTGTGTGATGTTCCCCTCCCGTGTCCATGTGTTATCATTGTTCAACGCTCACTTATGCGTGGGAATATGTGATGTTTGGTTTTTTGTTCTTGTGTTACTTTGCTAAGAATGATGTTTTCCAGCTTCATCTATGCCCCTGCAAAGGACATGAACACATCCTTTTATATAGCTGCATAGTATTCCATGGTGTATATGTGCCACATTTTCTTTATCTAGTCTATCTCTAATGGGCATTTGGGTTGGTTCCAAGTCTTTGTTATTGTAAACAGTGCTGCAATAAACATACGTGTGCATGTGTCTTTAGAGTAGAATGATTTAAAATCCTTTGGGATTGCTGGGTCAAATGGTATTTCTGGTCCTAGATCCTTGAGGAATTGCCACACTGTCTTACACAATGGTTGAACTAATTTACACTCCCATCAACAGTGTAAAAGCATTCCTATTTCTCCACAACTTCTCCAGCATCTGTTGTTTCCTGACTTTTTAATGATTGCCATTCTAACTGGCATGAGATGGTATGTCATTGTGGTTTTGATTTGCATTTCTCTAATCACTAGTGATTATGAACTTTTTAAAATGTTTGTTGACCACATAAATGTCTTCTTTTGAGAAATGTCTGTCCATATTTTTCACCTACATTTTAATGGGGTTGTTTTTTTCTTGTAAATTTGTGTAAGTTCCTTGTAGATTATGGGTATTAACCCTTTGTCAGATGAATAGATAGCAAAATTTTTCTCCCTGTTTGTATGTTGTTCACTCTGGTAATAGTTTCTTTTGCTGTGCAGAAGCTCTTTAGTCTAATTAGATCCCATTGTGTCAATTTTGGCTTTTGTTGCCATTGCTTTTGGCTTTTGTTACTGATCTATTCAGGGATTTGACTTCTTCCTGGTTTAGTCTTGGGAGGGTGTATGTGTCCAGGAATTTATCCATTTCTCTTAGATTTTCTAGTTTATTTGCATAGAGGTGTTTATAGTATTCTCTGATGGTAGTTTGTATTTTTGTGGGGTCAGTGGTGATATCTTCTTTATCATTTTTTATTGTGTCTATCTGACTCTTCTCTGTTTTCTTCTTTATTAGCCTGGCTAGCTGTCTATTTTGTTGATCGTTTCAAAAAACCAGCTCCTGTATTCACTGATTTTTTGAAGGGTTTTTTGTGTCTCCATCTCCTTCAGTTCTGTTCTAATCTATTTCCTGTCTTCTGCTAGCTTTTGAATTTGTTTGCTCTTGCTTCTCTAGTTCATTTCATTGTGCTGTTATGGCATCAATTTTAGATCTTTCCCATTCTTCCTGTCACTTTCAGGTACACCAGTCAAACCTAGGTTTGGTCTTTTAACATAGTCCTACATTTCTTGGGGCTTTTTGTTCGTTCCTTTTCATTCTTTTTTCTCTAATCTTATCTTCATGCTTTATTTCATTAAGTTGATCTGCAATCTCTGATATCCTTTCTTCTACTTGATCGATTTGGCTATTGATACTTGTGTATGCTTCATGAAGTTCTCTTGCTGTGTTTTTCAGCTCCATCAGGTCATTTATGTTGTTTTCTAACCTGGTTATTCTAGTTAGCAATTCCTCCAACTTTTTTTCAAGGTTGTTAGCTTCCTTGCCTTGGGTTAAAACACACTCCTTTAGCTTGGAGGACTTTGTTATTACCCACCTATTGAAGCTTACTTCTGTCAATTCATCAAACTCATTCTCCATCCAGTTTTGTTCCCTTTCTGGCAAGCAGTTGTGATCCTTTGGAGGAGAAGAGGCATTCTGGTTTTGGAATTTTCAGCCTTTTTGTGCTAGGTTTTCCTTGTCATCGTGGATTTATCTACCTTTGGTCTTTGATGTTGGTGACCTTCAGATGGAAAGGTTATGTGGATATCCTTTTTGTTGATGTTGATTATATTCCTTTCTGTTAGTTTTCCTTCTAACAGTCAAGGCCCTCTGCTGCAGGTCTGCTAGAGGTCCATGTCAGACCCTGTTTGCCTGGGTTTCACCAGCAGAGGCTGCAGAACAGCAAAAATTGCTGCCTGTTTTTTCCTCTGGAAGCTTGTCCCAGAGAGGCACCTGCCAGATGCCAGCTGGAGCTCTGTTGTATGAGCTGTCTGTTGAACCCTGCTGGGAGGAGGCACGGGGCTCATGGACCCACTTGAGGAGGCAGTCTGTCTCTTAGCAGAACTCGAGTGCTGTGCTGAGAGATATGCTGCTCTCTTCGGAGCTGGTAGGCAGGAATGTTTAAATCTGCTGAAGCTGTACCCATAGCTGCACCTTCCCCTAGGTGCTCTGTCCCAGGGAGATGGGAGTTTTATATATAAGCCCCTGACCGGGACTGCCACCTTTCTTTGAGAAATGCCCTGCCTAGAGAAGAGGAATCTAGAGAGGCAGTCTGGCTACAGAAACTTTGTGGCACTGATCTGCCCAGTTTGAACTTCCCAGAAGCTTTGTTTAAGCTGTGAGGGGAAAACCACCTACTCAAAAACCCAGGGTCTGGGGTTGTAGGCCCCCGAGGGAATCTCTTGGTCTTTGGGTTTCGAAGACTGGGAAAAGCATAGTATCTGGGCCAGACTGCATTTTTCCTCATAGCACAGTCCCTTACGGCTTTTCTTGGCTAGGGGAGGGAGTTCTTGGATCCCCTATGCTTCCTGGGTGAGGTTATGCACCACCCTGCTTCCACTCACCCTCTGTGGGCTGCATTCACTGTCTAACCAGTCTCAATGAGATGAGCTGGGTAACTCAGTTGGAAATGCAGAAATCACCCGCCTTCTGCGTTGATCTTGCTGGAAGCTGCAGACCAAAGCTGTTCCTATTTTGCCATCTTGCCAGCCACCCTCGTTACTGTAGTTTTGCAGTAAGTTTTGAATGATCAACTTTTTAAAAAATTTGTGTCAGTTTTGATATTTGCATATAATTTGTTTGGATTATACTTAAGAGGTGGTTGTATTAATATATGCTTATGATTTGGAATGCTATGGTTAGAGACAATAAAGCATAATGGTTTGGGGTACAAGTGCTGAGTCCAAGAGACCTGGATTTGCAATGACTGTACCACTTACTAGGTGTATGAACTTCTGTAATCCTCTCTGAGCTTCAGTTTCCCATCTTGAAGTGGGAACAATAATACATTAATGGATTCTTCTGTTTTCATTGCATGTTCATCATGTGTGCTCAGTGGCATTTTTAGTGGTAGTATGTTGGCTTCTACTCCAAGAAAATAGTAATAAACTTCTACTTATTTGGAGCTCATTTTGCAATAAACATGAGAAAAAAGTAAAGCCAGAAAAATAGAAAAGTAAGACAAAACTGCCTGTGTGTGGTGTAGGGAGGAGGAGGCAGAAAGAATCTATGCATGGTCCTTCTCCAGGAATTTAAGAAAACCTCTTTCTCCAATAATTCTTTTAAAATAGTTTAAATAGTTGTTCTGCTTGCAAAGGCTTGCAGAAATCAAGGAATGTACTTTCAAAGAACTCCTTGGAATTCTTTCAAAAACCTTATTGACTGTGGGCCTCTATAAGACAGAACAGGGTAAGTTTACATTTAACTGACTTTTAGCTCCAGATCATAATTTTAGTTGCATTGAAAACATTTCTTGAAGCATAAATCTGTTAAAAACAATAATAAATAACAAGAGTTCAGAGGACATAAACTAAGCATTTTCCAGCATGTAGCAACCAATATACTAATCTTAGGTGTTAGCACTATTGCTGTATTGAAAAAAGAGCGTGGACTCCCTTTTTGTTATATTTGGAAAAATATTTGTTAACAGTTTTCTATTCCATGCTACTCCTGGGAGGAAGCTTCAAAGGCTTTAGCCACGAGTAGCTCCAGCTGAAGCGAAAACAAAGCATGTTGAGAATTGTGAACAGCCAGTGATGCAACACGAGGTGGTGCTCTTGTCCCAGTGAGTGCTGTAGAGCCTTGTTACGGCGTTAGACAAAGGATGTACAACTCCAAAAGATATGGTTTGTATAAACACCCGTGGGGATCTGCCGGACAGACTAAACAGCTGACTGGGGGACACAAAGCCATAGGTGACTTTTCTTAGAATGTAGACTGGCGTGATAATGCAGGGATGCAAAAAGCAGCATAGCAACAACCTAAGAGAGAAAAGATATTTTTTCATGAAAAAGGCATTTATTTGTTGACATGACAAAAATGTGTAGAGATAAATTCATATTTCTTTTAATTTAAAAATTATCAATAGCTGGGTCTTCCACTTTATTAACAACTTAAGGCCTGTGCTGAGTTTCTTTCATTCACTTTTCCGGATCCACACCACACCCTCTCCACCCTCGTCTGTGCTACAGGAAGCTGACCTGCATGGACTGTGTCTACTGAATTTTTTGCCCTCTGGGTTCTCCATGATGTTCTGTGCTTTATATATTACTTACCCTTATTATTCATCTTAGTCTTAATAACTAAATAACTAAACAATTATCTTTACACTACTGTGCCATACACACGCCTAAAACAAATGTTAGACAATGATATTTCTATGTAGAAATAATAGCTTCCCATGGTCTTCATGATAAAATTCTGCTTTGTCTCCTGGCAACTTTCACCCCTTCTTTAAGGACTGAAATGTCTAAAGTTCCTGAAATGCATCCTGCTGTCTTGTCTCCGCAATTTTGCACATGCTGGTGTTCTACCTGGAACTTTCTTTCTCCTTTCATCTTCTTGGACAATATCTCTTTCTTCTTTCTGAGTTAATGCAGTTATCACCTCCTCCTAGGTCTTCCTTAATTACCTCCACATAACAGGAACGTGCAGATTAAAGTTATTAATAGTATATGTGATGTACTTAATAGATGTATTCACTTAAAAAATGATATCTATTGTTTTAGTACAAGTCCAGTAGTTTTAGTCTATGTACATATCAATCATTTTTATGTATTTATTTATGAGTATTTACTATTTTCTGGTTCCATCTTTTAGTTGTTTATGTCTTTATTGTTATATAATAACTGGATTGTCATTTCATATTCTCAGTGTAAAATCTTCTTTTCTATGCAAGTATAAGATGGTATTTTCTGTTTTGTTTACAGTATTCTTCCTGATTAGTTAATTGAATAAGCAGTTTCTCAGTACTCATGTACAAGGTGCTGTTCTAAGCATTGAAAGTATAGGATATAAAAATGGATAGGATAATGGAGACACTTATTGTCTACTGATTCTTACTATTTATTGTTCTTAAAAATTTTAAGATTAAATTGCATCATTTCTGTGGAGTGAAAACTGATAATAATAATGTTTTTCCTGGTTTATAGCCTTTTTTCTGCTATGAAACAGCTTGTTTTATGCTATTTTCTAACTATAGTTTATATTATTTATTTTCAAAAGCATTCATCCTTGCCCATAGTAAAACTCTTAGCACATTTCTGCTAACGAACACTGCCTTAAAAGTTCCTCTTGATGTTCATTATTATATCTTTGAATTAAAAAAACACTAGAGGATTCTACTGTCAACCGTAAAATCTGCCCCCTTTTCAAGATCTTATTCAGAATTGTGAACAAAGGTGTTTTAAAAGTCAGGGTTCTGGCAAGACTCGGAAGGCCCATTTGAACTAGGCAATCTGAGAAGAGAACTGTTTACAAACATGCAGGCAGAGTTTAGAAAACCAAACTATGCCAGAGCTAGCAAGATGGAGAGACAGTATTATTTCTAGGCCTGAAGAAGCAAGGGGAGGGAGCAGGAGTGGGTGGCTGTTTGGAGATGACTGCCCAACCAGAACTGTAGCTTCCCAATGACCCAGAAGGTAGGGAGCAAGGAAATTAACATTCTTACCTCATTCTCCTATCAACCTCAATCTGCCACCAGGCTTCCCACTGACAGAACCTCATGGAGAACCCAGAGGGCAAAAAATTCAGTAGACACAGTCCATGCAGGTCAGCTTCCTGTAGCACAGACGAGGGTGGAGAGGGTGTGGTGTGGATCCGGAAAAGTGAATGAAAGAAACTCAGCACAGGCCTTAAGTTGTTAATAAAGTGGAAGACCCAGCTATTGATAATTTTTAAATTAAAAGAAATATGAATTTATCTCTACACATTTTTGTCATGTCTACAAATAAATGCCTTTTTCATGAAAAAATATCTTTTCTCCCTATTTTTTTTCTTCAGTTCATTCAGATAATATTTATTGAATCCTTCTTTGAGCAGATGTTAGAGATACAGAGATAAAGACACAGTCCATAGTCTCAAGGGTCACACCATCAAACAAACCATCACCTTATGGAGTACTGTAAGAATGGTGAATTAGGGGCAAGTGCAGGGGACAATGGGAGCTCACAGACGGGGTAGCTACTTCACATTATAGATTGTCTGGAAGCCTTCCTGGAAAAGGTGATTTGGTCATAATCCTTGCTCAGGTTTAATTGTTTGGTCTCTATTACATGTTGAATGTATTTTACTACCATTAGGAATGTAAATTTTGGGGCACATCTCTGAATCCTGTCTTTAAATAAACTACCAGATGTGGATCACATTGTGAAACAGTATGAACACTTTTATGGTTTTGAAACATATTGCCACATTGGCTTCAGAAAGATTGTACACTATTATTATTACCATAAACAGTGTATGAGGTCACATTTGTCACACACTTGCACTATCACTATGCATTATGTATTTTGAATATTTTCTAACTTTTGTTTGCTCCTTTCTGTTAACTGGCTGTTTGTGTCAGCTTCACCCTAGCAATGGCTTTTTACACTGAAGAAGCATTTGGTTCCAATTTCCACCTTCTTATATATTCCCAGAACTAGCCTTATTTTGCAATCTCAGAAATACCAGCAGCTCTGGTAGTGTTCTCTCCTCAGATGTTTAAGTTCTGACTTTTTTCAAGATTCATTATAGTAATCTATTTCATGTATGTTGGAAGTTTTCTTTATTGTATGTTGCAATAATCCCATATTTCCTCTTTGTCTCTACTCCATTTTCCATTGGGAGTTAGAGTATTCATAAGAGCTAAATCATCTGCCATTCCTCGAGGCAGAAACCCTCATTATTCTTTCTTCATTTCTGTTGTAGCTCTACTTCTCTATTTTTCAGTTCATTTTTTTGTGGTTTTAATTTTTTTCTTTATCAATTGTGCCAGAAGTTTTCAAATTTTATTAATTTTTTAAAGATTCATTTTGTTTGTTTAGCGAATTTCTCTGTTGCCTCTTTGTTTCCTAGTTCATCTACTGCTGCTGTTATCCATATTATTTCTTTCCAAAATATATTAGCCTTCCTCATGCTTTATAATCTTCTTCTGCAGCTCTCTTTGGCAGATTTTAACAAGAATTAACTGACAAAGAAGAAACATAATTCACAAAGTTTCTGTCCCAACTTTATAAAATAAAGAAAAGAAGGATGGGTTTAGATCAGAGAGACAGTAACTTAAGATCTAATCAATATGATCCAAATGATATATCTTTGGAATCTAGCTTTTATTTTCCAAGGGAAAAATATTAAATTAATTTTTTCTTTCTTTCTTCCTGTTCTTGTTCATTTTGTTCTTGTTTTTGTTTTTCTCCTCCTCTTTCTCCTCCTTCTCCCACTTCTTCAGTTATAGCTCTGAACACTGATTGAATAATGGTTATCTATAGAAGACTGGAGAAGCTATGGTATCCATATCTTTGTCAGCATGTACTACATTCTTGAAACACTGAATTTGCTGCAAGGTTTAATGAACTGCTCTTGCAATAACAGGATGTTGAATGTTGAGAGATAAGTGATTAAGTTAGATCTGGGTTTGAATCCTAGATTATTTATTAACTAAGTCTATGGCCTTGGATAAGTTACCTAACCTCTCCAATGCTCAATTTCCTTTTTTTTGCTGTGAGGGTAAAATAAAATAATACATGTGAAAGTTGGTGCCCGGCACACGATAAGTGCTCAGTAAATGCTAGCCATTTATTATAATTTTCCATATCAAACCACTATTGAATACTTTTTCTTTCATATAAAACATTGTTGAAATGCCTGCTGTATATTAATGCCCTGACGTCCAAAGGTAGAGGAACTGAGTATTTAAAAATTACTGTGGCTGTGGAGTCAACATGATGTAAAAAAACAAACATTTGGATAAACACCAAGAAGCCAGATATGATTGAAATGTTGACTGGCTGACAAAAATAATTTGGGTTGCTTAATAGTGCACAAAAGTAATGCAAACCACTCTCTTTAGATGTGTAATATCTTCAGCTTTAATTTCTTTCTAAAGTACCTAAGAATTGGGAATTGTTTTTTCCAATAATTACTGTATTGTTATACTCACTTTGAGAGATTTCTGATTCCTACAAGTAAAAGAAAATAATTTTTTACAATGCTATTTTCTTTCTCTTTTATGGAAATTGTATTGCTTATAAATTTCTTGCCTTATAAGTTATACACCACTTAAAATGCCTTAAACATTTAAATAATTGTCTGCAAGAAGCAGCAGCAATTCTGCAGGACTTTTGGCCAGTATTAAAACTGGATAGCTTTCTATGCACAAGCCTTTGTACTAAGTGATAGTCAAATACCTGTATAATTAGCTCAGTTCAGTTCCATGAATATAATCTGGGAACTTACAACAGGCTAACAGAATGGGCATCCATGAACAAAGGCTGCATGTTTATGTATGAATAGAAAAAGATAGCAGAGCATATTAATTTAAGCCACTGTTAGTCATATTTTCTTAGTAAAGGAATGACAGCAACATGCTAGATGCCTGTTTAGGCTCCAAAAAAATGCATTCTCAATCAGATTACAATAGCAACAACTTTTAACTTTTTATAAGACTTTAATACTTAAAAAACTGTGGGCAGGTGTGGTGGCTCATGCCTGTAATCCCAGCACTTTGGGAGGCCAACGTGGGTGGATCACCTGAGATCAGGAGTTTAAGACCAGCCTGGCCAACATGGCAAAACGCCGTCTCTACTAAAAATTAGCCATGCATGGTGGTGGGCACCTGTAATCCCACCTACTCAGGAGGTTGAGGCAGGAGAATCACTTGAACCTGGGACGTGGAGGTTGCAGTTAGCTGAGATCGCACCATTGCACTCCGACCTGGGCAACAAGAGCAAACTCTGCCTCAAAAAACAACAAACAAAACAAAACTAAAACTGTGGCATTATTATTATTATTTTACAAAAGATTAGCTATTTGAATACATGAATTTTAGAAAATTCACTTGCAGATCCTCAGAACGGGTAGACATTATCTGGGCAAGCCTATTGCACTACACAATTTCCTAATAGATAATTATTACATTTTTTTTGTTAATTAAAGCTAATATTTCTGAATAACTCCGTGCCTTTCTTTTGAATAGTCTGTGGTATTTTTCCACTTATTTTCTTCCTTTTATTACTTTCTTTTAAAACTTGCTGCTTTTCTTTTAATGGAAATTTGAATTTCCATTAAGCTTGTGCAACTGAATTAGGTCCTTTTAATACTGCTGCTAATAAGACACTTTTCAAATTAACATTCTAGTTTTCTTTGGATGGTTAGCTACTGATTCAAAATCAATAATGTTAGAATAACAAAATCAATAATGTTAGAATAACAAAGTTAATGTTATTTAACTTTGCCTAACAGCTATGTGATGTAAGAGAGAAACTGTTGCTCTCTAGGTTTTACATCTGACAACAGGCTTAGATAGGTTACGAAACTATTCAAGCAGAGCAATTTAGAGCAGAAGAGAGATTAGAATTCAAGTTCTCTTACTCCCTATTAAACTGTCTTTGTATACCCAAGATAATTTTCTCATCATTTGAATAGTGTTACAGAACCTTCTCACATATTCCAGATAGGAAAAAAACATTTACATATTTCACAGTGTTAGATCTCTCTGTCAAAATGTATTTGCTTCATTTGTCTTTTGAAATCCTTCATAAAATGTGTTTAGCAGAAACAAGATTACTTTGACTTTGTCGTAAAAAGCCATGTGGAACTCTTGGTAGACAGTTGTGTAACTGAGTAGACACTGGAAATAATTTGTAATTTGAGGCCATCAGATAGAAAAAAACCCAAAAGATCAGAAAATTACATTAAGAAAATCTATAGATCTATTTTTTTCTGTTTTAAACATACTATTTCTCTATAGGATTGCTATAGCTACATTACAGAATATCTGGTAACTTCAAGGGGGAAATTTTTTGTTTCAATTTTACAAATGTTATCACATTGCAATGTTTTTTTTTCTAGTATATACCCACACCCCTTTATATATACTTTTTAAAAGTGTAATTATATGTGCAGTAAATATAAAATTTCCATTCTGATTTTTACTTACTATGATAACATAAGCACTATATTTTCAAATAGAAAATCCAAAAGAAAAAGTTAAATTTTAAAATACTTTTTAAAATAATAATAATGTGAGTAAATTATAAATCTGTCATTAAATGATGACAGTTTTAACTGTGAAAGATTTTCAGCTGTTAAACTAAAGTAAGAAAATAATTATAAGATAATGTTTACTTTTCCCAAATGAAAAAAGTATTTTTTTTAATGCAAAGCATTTAACAATGAAAACCATGGATCTTTAACTTTTATCTATATATATATATTTTAAAGACAGGGTCTCATTGTGTCACCCAGGCTGAAATGCAGTGGCTGATCATAGTTCACTGCAGCCTCCAACTCCTGGGCTTAAGCCATCCTTCTGCCTTAAACTCCCAAGTAGCTGAGAGGTGCCTACAGGCACCTGCCACCATGCCTGGCTATTTTTTAATTTTGTAGAGATGGGATTTCACTATGTTACCCAGACTGGTCTCAAATTTCTGGCTTCAAGCAATGGTCCTGCCTCAGCCTCCCAAAGTTTTGGAATTATAGGTGTGAGTCTCCACACTGGCCCTCCCCAGATCTTTTAATTTGAAATTTCCCTGATTTTCCAGGAAGGTTACTTTTACACTTATATTTTATTTATGGATTTTTGAGACAGAGTCTAACTCTACTGCCCAGCTCACTGTACCCTCTGCTTCCTAGGTTCAAGTGAGTCTTATGCCTCAGCCTCCAGAATAGCTGAGATTACAGGTGTGCCACCACGCCTGGCTAAGTTTTGTATATTTAGTAGAGATGGAGTTTTGTCAGGCTTGTGGCCAGGCTTGTCTCGAACTCTTGGCCTTAAGTGATCTGTCTGCCTTGGTCTCCCAAAGTGCTGGGATTATAGGCATGAGCCACTGCACCAGGACCAGGAAAGTTTTTTTGTTTTTAAATGAATTTCTATGCTCAAGATTTTCTTCTTAGTTAGCCAAAAGCATCCAATTGCTATTTTTGGGGAGTTGCTGATGAAATTTGAACTTACTGAAAAAATGTAAAGAGAAAGAAAAATAACACGATAGCAGGAATTTGTTGTACAGTAGTGCAGCAGAAAGCTGTTTCTGTAAATATTGAGATGATCACATGGTTTTTGATTTTAATTCTATGTGGTGAATCATATCTATTTATTTGTATATGTTGAGCCAACTTTGCATCCCAAGAATGCAGCCTGTTTGAGTGTGGTGAATTAACTGTTCATGTGCTGCTGGATTTGATTTGCTAGTATTTTGTTGAGGATTTTTGCATCTATGTTGATCAGGGATATTGGTCTGTAGTTTTCTTTTTTCATTGTATCTTTGCCTGGTTTTGGCATCAGGGTGATGCTGGCTTTGTAGAATGATAGTTTCAGAAGAATTGGTACCGACTCTTTGTATGTATGATAGAATTTGGCTATGAATCTATCTGGTCTGGGGCTTTTTTTGTTGGCTTGAAGGTGTTTTATTACTGATTCAATATCAGAAATTGATATTGTTCTGTTTAGGGCTTTAATTTCTTTCTGATTCAGTATTGAATATGTGTTTCCTGAAATTTATTCATTTCCTAGTTTGTGTGCATAGAGGTATTCATGATAGTCTCTGAGTATCTTTTGTATCTCTGTGGATTGGTTGTAATGCCACCTTCGTTATTTCTTAATGTGTTTATTTGTATTTTCTCTTTTTTTCGTTGTTAATCTAGCTACCAGCATATCAATCTTCTTTTCATAGAACCAACTTTGGGTTTTGTTGATTCCATGGATAGATTTTGAGGTCTCAATTACATTCAGTTCTGCTCTGATTTTAGTTATTTCTTTTCTTCTGCTAACTTTGGGGTTAGTTTGTTCTTGTTTTTCTAATTCCTTTAGGTGTGATGTTAGATTATTAATTTGAGAACTTTCTAACTTTTTGATGTAGGTGTTTAGCACTATAAACTTTCTTCTTAAGACTGCTTTTCTGTGCCCCAGAGATTTTGTATGTTGTGTCTCTGTTTTCATTTATTTCAAAAATTTTTGATTTTTGCCTAGTTTCATTGTTTTCTCAAAAGTAATTCAGGAATGAGATTGTTTAATTTCCACATAATTGTGTGGATTTGAGTTTTTTTTAGTATTGATTTTTATTTTTATTCCATTGTTGTCCAAGAGTATGGTTGGCATGATTTTAGTTTGTTTTTTTTTTTAATTTATTGAGATTTGTTTTATGGCTGATCATGTAGTTGAGCTTCGAGTATGTTCTGTGTGCAGATGAGAAGAATGTATAACTGTGGTTGATAGGTGGAATATTCTATAGATGTCTAATTGGTCAAGGGCCAAGTTTAAGTCCAGAATTTCATTGTTAGTTTTGTGCCTCAATGATATGTCTAATGCTGTTGATGGGGTGCTAAAGGCCCACTTATTATTATGTGGTTATCTACGTTTATTCATAGGTCTAGAAGTACTTATTTTATGTCTCTGGATGCTTCAATGTTGAGTGTACATATATTAGGATAGTTAAATATTGTTGAATTAAATGTTTTATTGAAACCCTCAACAAACTAGGCATTGAAGAAACATACCTCAAAATAATAGGACCCATCTATGACAAACCCACCGTCAACATCATATTGAATGAGCAAAAGCTGGATGCATTCCCTGGTGAACTGAAACAAGACAAGAATGTCCACTGTCACCACTCCTGTTCAATATAGTAAAGTCCTAGCCAGAGCAATTAGAAAAGAGAAAGACACAAAAGAGTTGTTCCAAATAGGAAAAGAAGTCAAACTATTTATCTTTGCTGACAGTATGATTTTATACTTAGAAAAACCCTAAAGACTCTGTCAAAATGCTCCTGGAGTAATAGTAATAATAAATGACTTAAGTTTCAGGACACAAAATCAATGTATAAAGAGTAACATTTCTATACGCTAATAACGTTCAAGCTGAGAGCCAAATCAAGAATGCAATCCCAATTATAATAGCCACCAAAAAAAAAAAAATACCTAGAAATACATCTAACTAAGGAGGTAAAAGGTCTTCACAAGGAGAACTATGAGCGCTGCTGAGAGAAATAATAGATGATACAAACAAATGGAAAAACATTCCATGCTCATGGATAGGAAGAATCAATATTGTTAAAATGGCCATACTAACCAAAGCAACCTGCAGATTCAATGCTATTTCTATTAAACTATCAATGTCATTTTTCACAGAATTAGGAAAATAAACTATTATAAAATCTATATGGAACCAAAAAAGAGACTAAATCGACAAAGCAATCCTAATCAAAAAGAACAAAGCTGGAGGCATCATATTACTCAATTTCAAACTATACTATAAAGCCATAGTAACCAAAACAGCTTGGTACTGGTACAAAAGCAGACACATAGACCAATTGAACAGAAGAGTGAACCCAGAAGTAAAGCTGCACACCTACAGACATCTGATCTTTGACAAAGGTGACAAAATAAACTACAAGGAAAGAACTCCCTATTCAATAAATGGTGCTGGGATAGCTGGCTAGCCACATACAGAATAAAACTGGACCCCTACTTTTCACCATATAAAAATTTAACTCTGTATGGATTAAAGATTGAAATGTAAAACCTTTATAAAAATCCTAGAAGAAAATCTAGGAAACACCATTCTGGACATCAGTCTTGGCAATTAATTTGTTAAGTCCTCAATAGCATTTTTTGTTGCAATGAAACCAAAAATTGACAAGTGAGATTAAGTTAACTAAAGAGTTTCTACACAGCAAAGGAAACTATCAACAGAGTAAACAGACAACCTACAGAATGGGGCAAAATATTCACAAACTATACATCCAACAAAGGTCTGATATCCAGAATCTAGAAGAACTTAATTCAACAAGCAGGGGAAGACACGAACAGCTAATTCTCAAAAGAAGACATGCAAGTGGCAAACAAATGTATGAAAGAATGCTCAACATCACTAATCACCAGAGAAATGCAAATCAAAACCACAATGAGTTACCGTCTCATGCCGGTCAAATTATCTATTATTAAGAAGTCAAAAAATAACAGATGCTGGTGAGACTGCAGAGAAAAGGGAATGTTTATACACTGTTGGTGGGAATGTAAATCAGTTCAGCCACTGTGGAAAGCAGTTTGGAGGGTTCTGATAGAACTAGAAATTGAATTACCATTTGATCCAGCAATCCCATTACTGGATATATTATCAAAGAAAAATAAATCATTCTACCAAAAGGACACATGTATTCATATGTTCATCACAGCACTCTTTACAATAGCAAAGACATGGAATCAACTTAGGTGTCCATCAGTGGGGGATTGGATAAAGAAAATGTACATATATACCATGGAATACTACGCAGCCATGGAAAAGGACAAACCTATGTCTTTTGCAGGAACATGGATACAGCTGGAGGCCATTATCCTAAGTGAATTAATGTAGGAACAGAAAACCAAATAGTACATACTCTCACTTATAAATAGGAGCTAAACATTGGGTACTCATAGACATAAAGATGGCAACAATAGACAGTAGGGATCATTAGACGGGGGAAAAAAAGAAAAGGGCAAGGGGGTAAAAAACTACCTATTGGGTACCATGCTCACAAGCTGGGTCATGGGATTAATCATACTCCAAACCTCAGCATCATGTAATATACTGATGTAACAAACCTGCACATGTACCTCCTGAATCTTAAATAAAAGTGGAAATTATTTTTTAAAAAGTCCAGCAGAAAAAGATGAGTTATAGATGAAACAATTGTATGCATCTGTATGATACAGATTTAAAAAGTATTATTATAAAAAGTAAAAAAAGATATAAAAAGCAAAAAAAAAAATAATAATAATACAGTGGTGCCACTTCCAACTACCAAAAAGAATTTCTTATAATAATTTTGAAATCTAGTCTTAGTGGAGAAAGAAAAATAATTTCCAAGTTGTATAGCTCCCTTTAATATACCAAGAACCAGGTCTGGGAACTTAGGTTGTTGCATTTCTTCCCAGCTTTGAAATGGTACTGCCTCTAAGGATGATGGCTAGGCCATGAAGTTTTCTATTCTAGGGGAAAAGAGGGATTGGAAGAAAGGAGAAAGCCTGAATCTACCTGTTCTGTCTTCAGGAGAATGATAAGGAGAGAGAGTAAGAAAGCAATGAGATACACATGTCTTGACTGCTTCTCTTCATGGTGAAATCACGGGGGAAAGAAGTGCTAAATCAGTTGAGGTCAAGGGGACATTTATTCTGGTGAGTGGATGTTGAAGGCAGAGGGATGTTTGCCCCATTACTTTGGTGTGCTGGGTGTTCACCACTCTGCAGGGAGACCTGCATGGGGCAGCCCCAACAGAATAAATGAGTGGAGCAATGTGAATGTGTAGAGATGAGTGTGTTTCACACTTCTGATCGTTATTCTCCAAAACCTTTCTGCGAGACAGTAAATTGTCTGACATGGGTCCTTACCAACCATGCTTCAGGAGCAGTGCACATCTGAAGACAAGTCTAGTGCAGACCTACCATTTTCCACAGTGCCATGAGAGCACATGAGCCCTTGCCATCCTTATAGCTTCATGCCATTCAGCAAAAGTTTCTAGGGGTGGAAGTGACTTGAGAGTAGACATTTAAACAAAATAAAACAAAAAAGACTGAATTTTCACACTCTTTTGAGAGTCTGAGAGATAAAGATACCGTAATTCAAAAATTAAAATTTTGTCACTTTTCCTGCTACTCAGTGGGGAGAGAATGTATGACCGTTTACGATCAACAAAAAGCTAAACTTTTATCATGCATTGGACTGTGGTAAGAATAAATTTTTAATGCTACTAAAGTAATATTCTGTCTTAATGCATTTGTGTTGCTGTAAAGGAAAACCTGAGGCTGGGTGATTTATAAAGCAATAAGATTTACTTGGTTCACAACTCTGTGGCTGTAAGATAGGGCATCTGGTGAAAACCTCAGGCTGCTACCATTCATGGCAGAAAGTAAAGGGGAGAGATCACATAGTGAGAGAGAAAACGGGGGTGGGGAGGCACCAAGCTCTTTTAAACAACCAACTCTTGGGAACTAACAGAGGAAGAACTTACTCATTACTGCAAGAATGGCATCAAGCTATTCATAAGTGATATGTCCTCCTGACCCAAACATCTCTCATCAGGCCCCACCTCCAATACAGGAGACCATATTTCAACATAAGGTTTGGGGGAGAAAATATCCAAACTGTAGTATATACATACTTGGCAGTCATTCCAAATAATACAAAATGATTTACCAAACAAGCAAGCCATTCTCTAATCCAGACCTCTGGGAGTTCATTCTAACTTCTCAGAATTCTTAATCTCCAAAATTGTTCATGTTCAAGTATATTTATGTGTGAGAGAAACTGTTATTTACCCACTAATCACCATTCTCCGTTCTTCCTTTAATCATCGACTCCCTAGTTTTACCTGGGCACATCTAGTGAACGATTGCATTTCTAGGCTCCCTTCGAGCTAGGTTTGGCTATGTGACTATGTTCTGCTCAATGGGATTTGTAAAAATAATGTGTGCCTCTTCTGGGTTATTACTTTAAAAGGAATGGGCCTATTTTTTTCCCCTAGAATTTTCTCCTCTTTTTACCAGCTAAGGGATGGGGAGGGTGGAACAACTATCTTAAATCTAGAGATAGGTATTATCATGTCAAGGAAATTCCCAATGAAGCAATTCAAGAAACTCTCTTAGTGTGGAAGACATTAATTACTCTTTGAAAAAGACCAATTTTGGATTCAGTACAGTGATTGAAAAAGACCCATAGCAAGGTACTTGCTGAAATTCTAGAATGCTGATGACAAAAGATTCAAAAGCTTCTAGCAAGAGTAGCTACGTGATTTGTTCATCCCATTACAAAATCAAGATATGGGGGCTCCTTGTTCAAAAGTGATTAAGAACTTGAAGCGGGAAGCAGCAGAGCTCTAAACCAAGCATGGGCCTCCTCTGGGTGCAGAGCCCTGTGCTGGTGCATAGGTCACACAATCATGAAGTGACCCATGTCCCCAGGGAGAAAAATATCTAGAAATCAGGTATCTCTCCCATCCTCATCACTCTAGGCTGTGATTCTTACTTTGTGCAGGATATAGAAACAAACAGAAGAGGACTTCCTCATCTTTCCAACCCCCAAATTACCAGCTCCCTGCTCTTATTTCTGCAATCTGCTTTCTCTCCTTAAATGATTGAACTGTCCTGGCTTCAGTCTAAACTCTATTCTTCAGTTTGTATGTGGGATCCCATATACTTTAGCCTATTCAAGATTTTTCTTCTTCATTTAGCTGCTTTCTCCTGCATCAATTTTTGCTTTTCTTTTTGGATTATTTCCATTAGAATATAAATATCACCATCTTTGAAAGTACTCACTTGGCCCAAGACCTCTTTCTCTGTTCCCCTTTACAGCAAAATTTATAAAAAGAATTGTCTGTCTGTCTGTCTGTCTACATGTATGTATGTAGACAGGCGGTCTTGCTGTGTTTCCTAGGTTCATATCAGATTCCTGGCCTCAAGCAATTCTCCTGCCTTAGCTTCTCTATTGGCTGGGGCTGTTGATGTGCAACACCACAAAAAAAAGAGCTGTCTTTACTTACCTCCACTTCCTCTCTTTTTTCCATTCTCTCCTCAATGCTTCAATCAAGCCGATACATGTATTACTCTACTGAAACTCCTATTGTCAAAGCCAACAGTGACCCCCATCTAATCAAAACCAATGGTCAAATCTGAGGACTTATTTTCCTCAAGCTTTCAGGAGAATTTGAGATAATTGATTATTCCCTTATCCTCATTTTTTAAAAATAGGACACCACTTGCTTCTAGTTTTCCTCTGACTTCGCTACTCTGTTTTCCTCTCTGACTCCTCCCTTATATCTGAGCTTGAATTATTGGTGTAATTCAGATCTCAGTCCTTAGTCTTCTTTGTTCTCTCTACTTTCTCCATCTAATTAATTAATTTTATCTCATGGTATAATCCCCATCAATATATTTCTGTTTCTTATATTTAGGCCTTTATTCCTGATTCTGTCTTGAGTTTAAATCTATATGTTCAGATGCTGATTTGGAATTTACTTGAATGTCTAATAGGTAACTCAGATATAGCACATACAAAATAGAACCCAATTTTCTCTTCAAAATCTCCAGACTTACCAATCCAATCAAATGACTCCATCATTGATAGAGTCACTTCAGCCAAAACACTAGTAATTATCTTTGATTCCTCTCTTTCTCTCATATGCCACATCAACTTAACCACCACCCATCAGGACATATTGGCTCCAATTCCCAAATATATCCTGATTGGTGATTTCCCACCACTCTTGTCATGACCTCGAACTCTCCCAGTACCTTTGCAATAGCTCCCTAACCCTCCCTTCTTCCTTCCTGTGTTGCCTCCTTTACTATCCACTCTCCACATAATGACCAGAACAATCTTTAGAAAGCCCTATAGTATAATGAGTACATTTATTATCCCCTTTTACAGATGAGATGATTGGGGCTGAAAATGGTTAGGAAATGTATCCAATATCAGACAGCTAGTAAATGGTAATACTAACATTTAAACCTAGATGCTTTCCTAGAGTGCTTTCCCCTCCTGTGTTTTAATATTCTTTAATCTTTGTGTCTGTGGTGCCTATCTCTGTACACTGAGTAGCACCTGGCACATAATAGGCACTTAATAAATTGTTGAATTAATTAATGAATAGCACCTGGTCATAGTGACTATTCAATAAATGGTTTTTATGTGAGTGTCTTAGAATATAAGCTCTGTAGGAGGTAAGATTTTAGAGGGGCCATTTTATTATACATTTCATTCACACTGAACCTTTTTTTGGGGGCAGGGGAGAGAGAGTCTCACTCTGTCACCAGGCTGGAGTGCAGTGGTGTACTCTTGGCTGACTTTAACCTCCGTCTCTCAGGTTCAAGTGATTCTCCTGCCTCAGCCTTCCCAGTAGCTGTGATTACAGGTGTGCACTGCCATGCCTGGCTAATTTTTGTATTTTTAGTAGAGACTAGGTTTTGCTATGTTGGCCAAGCTGGTCTCGAATTCCTGACCTCAAGTGATTCACCTGCCTTGGCCTTTTAAAGTGCTGGGATTATAGGTGTGAGCCACCGTGCCTGGCCCCACATTGAACCTTGGAATTTTCTATTACATAATAATATTTACTATGCAGTAGTATTAAGTTTGCTACATTTTCTACTCATGACCCTACCTTGGCTTTCTGTTTCACCCATAAGAAAAACTGAGATTCTGTCAGTCATCTCTAGGACACGATATGATCTGGTCTCCTTACCTCTGACTTTGTTTCCTATTACACTCCCCCTTGGTCACTCTATTTCAGACATACTAATTCCTCAATGTTATTTCAACACATTTGCCATGCTCCTATTGCAGAGCCTTTGCACTCATTCTCTTTGCTTTGAACACTCTATCTCTACTATGTTTGTGGCATCTACCTTGTCTCTTTCAAGTCTTTGCTCAATACTGCATTCTCATTGAAGTCTACTGTCTTATTTACAATTGTAACATCTCTGTTGCCTGTACTCCCAATCTTCTTTAACCTGCTAGAACTTTTTTCCATAGTACTAGTCACCTTCTAAAATATTGTATAATTGACTTACCTATTACATTAATGTCTGTCTACCGTGCTAGAATGTAAATTACGTGAAGGTAGGAGCTTGTGTCTTTTCTTTTCTTTTTTTTTGTGACAGAATCTTGCTCTATCACCAGGCTGGAGTGTGGTGGCATGATCTCAGCTCACTGCAACTTCCGTTTTCTGGTTTCAAGCAATTCTCCTGCCTCAGCCTCCCGAGTAGCAGGGACTACAGGCATGCACCACCATGCGCAGCTAATTTTCTGTACTTTTAGTAGAGATGGGGTTTCACCATGTTGGCCAGGATGGTCTCGATCTCTTGACCTCGTGATCCACCTGCCTTGGCCTCCCAAAGTGCTGGGATTACAGGTGTGAGCCACCGAGCCTGACCATTGTGTCTTTTCTTAAAAGACACTCAATAGAGGTTGTGCACTCCTAATCAGAAAAGCCGGAATCTGAAATGCTCCAAAATGCAAAAATTTTGAGTTCCATCGATGGGATGCTGCAAGTGGAAAATTCCATTCCTGACCTCATGTGATTTGTCACAGTGAAAACTTTGTTTAATTACAAAATTATTTTTTAAAATTGCATAAAATTACCTTCAGGCTATGTGTATATGAAACATAAATGAGTTTCATGTTTAGACTTGCGTCCTATTCTCAAGATATCTCATCAATACATATGCAAGTATTCCAAAATCTGAAAAAATCCGAAGTTGAGAATTCTGGTCCCAAGTATTAATATTTCAGATAAGAGATACTGAACTGGTATTATTTGTTGAATGAATGAATAAATAAATAAAGTTGTGAAACAACTTGAGAAAGTTATTTCATTTATATGGTATTGAGAATTTGTATTTATAGCACTCAGCTTATTAGGACTACATGTGAATACTTGCTGATTTATAGATAAGTAACATATACTTTAAAATGGTAAAATATGTTTATGAAGTTTGGAATAACATTAACGGTTACTAAAAATAAATAGAACTATTATTGTGACTTGATTATCACAGCTATCCCTCACGTGATGAGAAAGTTCATACATGATTATTAAAACCAAGTTTTTGAAATCAAATTATTTTTTTACAAGGACTCTCTTACTTCTTTAGTTTATCTCCTTGTAGAAAGATAGAAGTGACTTGATGTTTGCAGGGCTATCCTGCATACCATAAATTTCTAACTCTGTTTTGTAACCATCCTACATCTGTGAATTTTGTTAAAGATAAAGTAGTCATTACTTAGAAAAGGAAATTTTCAACTTATTTTGAACCTGTTCTTTGGTTATTGATCCAGGCTGTTATTTTAAAAATATTTCTAACATCAATACGTAAATATAATGTATTTATATATTTAGAGCCCAATATAGACACAGATAAAAGCAGTTTTCTATTGGTATACCTTTATTTTACATATTCAAATTAAAATATTTAATAATATGAAATTAATCATTAAGACCAATAAAGCCATTTGATTGAAGTTCATGAACGACAGTTGCAGTGCTTTTTTCAGCCTGCTTCTCAGTTTATGTCTGGAAGGGCTCTGGTTGCAAGATAACAAGAAAAAAAGTTGTAATGTTTCCATTAAAAATGATAATAGTTAAAAACAAAGCAAAAGAAAAGCCGTCTGACCTGCAATCTGAGAATAATGTGATTAATAGGAATAGTAGGATAATTTTATTTCATAACTACATCACCTACAACCTCTAACAATCATTTATATTAGTGTTATTATTTTTGAGACAGAGTCTTGCTCTATCACCCAGGCTGGAGTGCAGTGGCATGATCACCGCTTACTGCAGCTTCAGCCTCCCAGGCTCAAACCATCCTCCCACCTCAACCTCCCCAAGTAGCTGGGACTACAGATATGCACCACCATGCCTAGATAGTTTTGAAATTTTTTGTAGAGATAGAGTCTCCCTGTGTTGCCTGGGCTGGTCTCAAACTCCTGGGCTCAAACGATCCTCCCACCTCAGCCTCCCAAAGTACTGGAATTACAGGTGTGAGCCACCATACCCAGCCTATTTATATTATTTATCATAAATGTAAGTCAGACAAGGAGCAACTCAAATATGTAGTAAATGATAAAACTATGATGGTTTCATGTACTACTTGTTGGAGGTTCACTTGTCTTTGCACATACGATTATAATTTGACAAAAGCATGTACTAGGCAGGTATGCTTAAAGCTTGATTGACATTTACTAGAGTATGGCGCATGCATTTTAGAGTACCAGTTTATATCTGCCTTTTCCCCAAATCCCTCAACTAGGATTCATAAAATTCTTAAACTTGTAAGTCGAGAATATTTTTTTTTTTCCAGCCAGCGTACTACTATCAGAAAGGGTGAGGGTGAGAGCGTAGTGTGGAAATATGATTTGGATCCATAATTGAGGAACAAATTTTCCCGCCTTTCAGAGATGAACTACACATGTCTGGAGAAGAAGGAAGAATAGGAATGACACAAGTCACCATCTGCCCTTACCTCACGACCAACCAAAGTGATGGTTTCCATCCCGTGATGAAGCACTAAGAAGCTTCATGGAACCTGAGTTCCACTTTTTTTTAATTGTTGTCCCACAGTCAGGGCCAGTCACCAGAACTCAGTCTGTTCTCCATTATTTGTTCAGTTTGGAGTGACATCCTCTGTACCTTGAGGCTCTGCCAAGTTCTTCATAAAAGAATCTTCTGTTTGAAGTGGCCCAGGACTTTTGTAATGCACACAAACTCAAAAGGCTGAAGAATTTAGCCACAGCAAAGGGCGATGGCGACTTGATGCCACATTTTCCCCCTGACTCATGAGGAATAACTAAATGGAATCAGTTTGAAATTGTCTATCTGGCTGGGACAGCAGAAGAATAGAACAAACCGTTTATTTTAATTTTTAATTTTTTGTATCAGGAAAAGTGTACATATTTGGAGAGATTAATGTAATGAACCCCTGTGTACCTAGAACAAAGGTTTTAAATAGAATTGTACATAGTGTGATATGCTCAGTTCTGAATTTTAGAAAACACATTTTGTAAGATTCAACCTTCCTAAGCACCGACATTTTCAAGAAATTCGAATGTATGCATAGATATTTTCCCTAGATTTGTTCAAAAATGAATTTCCCTGGCCATGGAAGTTAATGTTTTCATTATCTCTGAAGTCTCCAACTTGGATATATATACACACATTTATTATATGTGTATTATAATACATATAATTGATATAGGACATATATATGTATGCATATATGTATGTATATATATATGCATACATAGAGTTTAAATTATATATACTTTTAAAGAAGCAGAGCAAACCAAATATTTGCAGATATCCGAAGCACCCCACGTTTCCATAGAACATAACTTGAAAAACACCGTTCTAGGTACTGGGTGCTACAGGGATGATTAAGATATGGTGTTAGCCTCAGAGAACCACATGATCTCAGAGCCACTATTCAATAAACTGTACATCAATGTAGCTCATTGACTAGTTTCCAACTAAAATAAAAATTGTTGCTTGTGTAAGCAGTAAATTTTCTTTTGTTTTATCTCAATTTCTTTAACATCATTTCTAGCACTCTCCTATCATGTGCAATGATTGAGATTTAATGTTGAATTTTAAAAGTTGAAAAATAGAAGTAATTTGTGAAGGATACTGCTGAAGTTTCTTATTCTATTCAGTCATTGTAACCAGTGTGATTCAAGATTGGTTGATGTATGGACCATGGCTAGCAGCAACTTTTTTCAGAAGTAGGAGACTAGATATTTTCTTCCCTGCCAACTATATGAGAAGGAATCTAAAGTATGTGATTTTGGACAACACCTTTCCTAACATGAGACATATTTTCTAGGACTAGTACAATGGTAAAATAAAACTTAACAGTTCTTAGATTCACAAAAAACTACTTTGTGTCTTAAATATTTTTCAGTTATAATTTCAATTATATTTGAATGAATAATACATTAACATGGTTCATATTATTCAATGAAAGGTATATATTCCATAGTCATCCATCTCTCCTCCCAGGGGTTAACCAGTATTAAATTTTCTTGTGTGTACTTCCAGAGATTTTTTTTTTTTATAATTGGGATCCAGTCAATATTTATATGTCCTTCCCAACAAGACCTCTTTTTTCTTTTTTACCTAAGTTGTAGCATACTATATACTCTGCTCTGTACTTTGCTTTTTTGTTTTTTCCTGAGCAATATATCTTAGAGACTATTTCACATGCATTTTTAAGGAGTTTTCTCTATTTTTTTTTCCTACAGGGCATAGTATTACATTGAATTGATAAATTATTGATGACATTTGGATGTTTGGAAGACCATTTTAAAATCAGGAGTAGGTAATTCTTAGTGTGGAATGTTGTTGGAAGAATACAAGAAAATACTGAACGATGTCTTATTATGCCGCTGATGATTTTAGGCACAGGAAAGATTGAAACCTACTCCCCTAGAACAACAGGGGGATCAAATATGTGATCATATTTATCTGGTGAGTACAAAATGGCAAATAAATACTGGCTATTTTCCATTTATACTCCCTGACTGCCTGGCTAGATATTTTAAAAACCCATTGAATATCGAACTTAGAATTAAACAGGTCAGTGAGAGGAACTCCTCTTCAAGCAAGTGAGGAAAGCAGACTCATGGAAAAAGGGAAAATTAGTAACTCTAGTAGTTGGTCTGGAAGTAAATGCCAGAGGTCTGTTTGAAATAAAGAAAATGTTGGAACCAAGAGGGGAAAAGGTGGAAGGAAGGCATGCCTGTTCCAGATGTGTGTGTGTGTGTTTTTGTGTGCGTGTGTGTGTTTGTGTTTGTGTGTGTGTGTGTTTAGTGGGGAGGGGGCCGCTGGGATGAGCCTTTAAACTTGGTTATATGTGACCTCTACTCCCTTTGGTTAGTATTTCATGGTCAGAGTCAACATGCTGTGGATGGGACTGTTAAAGTTTTGTAGTAGAGCAGAGTAGACAAACATGCCTGGGTGAGTTCTCTGGGATAAGACATGTTGTGACGATTCTAGATGATTTTTCCATGACATTGGACTTAGTGATTAAACTGTTGCCAAAGGGACTGTTACCTCCTCATGGGTTGGGCCACTGTGCCTGAGACCTGTCCAGAACACTTTGTTCTTATCACAAGGCAGTCTAAGAAGGACAGTATGATGATAAAAATTAGAGTGACTCTTCAGGATTTCTTTAATTTTCTGATTTGGAGCTAACCTAAAGAGAAGTGATTAGGATTTAGCGTCTCAGATCTGCCAAGTATATAAAGTTTTAAATTTTACTGCTGTTGAGTACTTTCTTGTCTTTTTTCCCCCAGTATTCTTGAATTTAATTTTCTTATTCCATAGGATTCTACAGTGTACTATCCATACAGCGTACTATCCATACATCATACTATCCTGTATGGATATCTCAAATCTTGTGTGGTTAAAAATGCCAAAATTCAACCTTCTGTATCTTAGATAAAGTTCTGTGAGGACCATATTTGGTTGTACTCAGATATAATGGCAGATGAATTTACCAAACAGAGTTATCCCACCCCCACTTCAGACCCAAAAAGGTTGGCACATGAGCTTAGTGCACATGCCTCTCATTCATTCAGTAAGATGTGATATAAATTTTCAAGACACGATGCTATAGATCCTAAAAGAACTCTCTCATTACCATGTAATTGTTTATTTTTGCTCCCCAGGGGCCTCTGCATATTACTGCCGATGGGTGCTTTGTGAGGGAGTCTTTCTACGAGTTCCAAATGGGAAACAGTACAAAACCGTTATTGGCTTTCTCCTCAACCTACTCGATTTTCCATCTTACATCTTATTTGCCTGTTTGTTTGGGGATAATAGGTCTCAGAGTGACATTAGCAATGTACGCGTCCAATTTTCATTCCTTTTCGTTGTCTCTTTTGCTTCTCCTTTTATTCCTCTGGAAAGGTTCTCCAATTTTGTTCCTGGAAAGAATGAAATGGCCTTATTCTCATTCAGAGTTCTCCCTATCTGGTTTATATGGTCTGTAAAAGAAAAAAAATTTAAAAAGACACTCTAGGTAGAGACCACTTAAGTTATGCTTTTGATATGTAGATGAACAAGGTTAAGGAGTAAAACCTTTCTCTCTTAGCAAAAATTTCTCAAGATTATTGTGTCACTTCAAGAACACAAAATCAAACACCGCATGTTCTCACTCATAGACGGGTATTGAACAATGGGAACACATGAACACAGGGAGGGGAGCACTATACACTGGGGTCTGTTGGGGGGCAGTGGGGGGGACAGCAGGGGGTGGGGAGTCGGGGAGAGATAGCATGGGGAGAAAAGCCACATATAGGTGAAGGGGAGGAAGGCAGCAAATCACACTGCCACATATGTACCTATGCAACAACCTTGCATGTTTTTCACATGTACCCCAAAACCTAAAATGCAATTAAAAAAAAAAAAAGATTATTGTGTCACTTGAAAATTTGATAATGGTAGATGAATACTAACATTTCTTTCTCTTTGCATTTCTGCTGTACCAATTTTCCTCCCCAAGGTATTGAATAAGGAGAAGATCATATAAAAAAAGAAAAAAAAATTTAAATTATTTTTATAAATATGAGTATGTTTTAATTTCCATGTCTGCTTATCTGCCTCTGCCTTCCTGCTTTCAGTATATTGGCTTTCTTTCCTAACATTTACTTCGTTTGTAGTATACTACTCTTCACCCAGCCTTTATGGATATTACTTCCTTTATCTCATCTAACTCATGCCATCTCTGCATTCCCCATGTCATTGTATCTACTTCCTTTTCCCATTAGCACGGTTGGATCCTCACTTTTTTCATCTCAAGCCCATTTCTTATCTATTCTATATGTCTCCTTGCCCTAATTAAAACCTGACTTTCCTGTTCATTGATGCACACTTATTGAACATTAATTATGTATAGTCTTCTCCTTTTGGAACTTTGTATTTCACCAATCTGCTGACTTTTCACTTCCTTAAAAGAGCCTGTTACGCGAGTTGGTCGAGTGATTCACATTATGAAAGGCTCTCCTTTCTAGGCTGCTTCCCTTTCTGTACTGAGCACAGGGTCCAGAACTTTATTAGAATTTGGGTTTTATTATATGCAATGGAGAACCACTATAAATTTTTGAGTAGAATGAGAATAATGAATGCATATAATATTCTAGGAAGATGTTTCTGCGAGTAATGTACAGAATTGTTTGTGTTTGGATTACATGTATCCATTAATATATTACCACAATAAAACAGAAATGAGAAAACAAGAGAGGAGAGAAAATAGACCAAAAGAAAGAAGAAAATTAATGACTTTTTAAAAATATAGATATAGTTAACTTTATTTAGCCTATTTATGTTGTATATTGACTAATAGTAATCGTAAAAGGCAAACTGACATTCAGCTCAATAAATTTAAACTTTTGGAAAATTTCCTCATTTAAACAGTACTACTATATTAACCAAATCAACACCAATTCAACCAACTAAATGATTTCCTAACTGAATGAACAGGAGACAAAAAAGCCTTTGGTTAGAAGATAAAAAGAAGAGTTGTCAGCAAATAAGAAAGAAAGTAAACAGTTGGTTCAAGAAGATAGGGAACTAGAATAATGGAATTTCATTAAGATTAACATAAAAGAGGCTAATCAATTGCCATCAAATGTGTTCTTTCATATGCATGGAACATATGTAGCAAATACTTTCCTATTGGGATTGAATATGGTGACTTGAAAAGTTTAGCTTCAGAGTAGTGATGGGGATAGTAATAAAGTGGAATGAACTAAAAAAGAAATAAGCAGTTGTCAAATACATGTCAGCATTAGGTAACTGTGTGTACCGTACCTGTGGATAAGACAGACTCTTCGTATAAACCCTCATTAAAGGAAAAAAATTAACTGAATACTGTTAGAGTTTAACATGCTATTTATTTTCTCTTTAGTATTTCTTAATTTTTTTTTCTTTAAAGATGGTTTTTCACTCTGTCACCAGGCTGGAATACAGTGGCACAGTCATAGCTCACTGCAGTCTCAGGCTCCTGGGCTCAAATGATCCTCCTGCCTCAACTTCCTGAGTAGCTGGGACCACAGGTGTGTACCATCACACCCAGCTAATTTTGAAAGTTATTATTTTCTGTAGAGATGAGGTGTTGCTACGATGCCCAAGCTTGTCTTAAACTCCTGGAGTCAAGTGATTCTCCCACCTTAGCCTCTCAAAGCGCTAAGATTACAGGTGGGAGCCACTGCATCTGGCCTCTTGGTAGTATTTTTATTCTAAGGTAAATAGTAGTGATCATAGCTCAATAATATAATTACTATGCTGAATATTGTCAATGTCTATGGGAAGTTAATTCTATTTAACGGATTTAAACTTTCTTTGCCTTAGTTTGTTAAGGAGTTACGTTTTTCCTATTAAAAAATGCCTTTGATATTTTAATGAAATTCAAAAGAAATACAGAATTACACTAACAGAAATTTGTTTAGATACTCCTCTGCATTTCAATCAAGGATATTATAAAGCAAAAATTGAGTTTCATTATATTTATATTACAATAAGATTTTAAAATTAATTTCAAATAGGTGTAACTCAAGATGATATAGGACCATTCTCTTTATGAATAAAATGAAAAGAAATAAAAAGTATCTTTTATATATAAGGTAGGTGAGAAAAAAGATAAAAAGTATGAGTTTTTTTTTTGGTCCAGAGATTATTTGGTTTGGTGTGTACTATTCCATTTAATTTTTTACCAGCGAAATTTTCCTTTTATGAGACAACTTCCATTAAACAGCATTTGTGTATGTCCAAGGGTTTGTTTAACTTAAAGAGAGACAATATCTACAAGTTTTCCAAACAAAAATGGCTGGTTCAAAGTTCTGTGACCAGTGACATGCAAACTGAAGCAATCAGTGAATGCCTGGCGATGCTCTGTTAAAATTTCAAAGGTTACCATGCGTGGGCTTTAGAATTTGTTTAGAGAAGTAGTGATAACCTTGACTCTCTTTCAGCGGAAGTACAAGTTTATTAATCTGAGACCCAGTACCACCATTTACATTTTGATCATTTATATTTTTACCTTGAGTTCAGGTAGTTACATATTTTCACTATGGGTTACTTTATTCTTAAAACTAGGTGACTATATTTTATGTTTGCTTTTATCCCATGTTCCATTATTTTAAATTGTTCTTTTTGGAGATTAATTTTAATTAAGCTTATTCAACTTAATGTCAGATGGTCTAATGCAACTAATAGGATGCTTAACAGTCTCTGTAGAAACAGGATTGGGCTTGTGACTTGATTGCTAAACTCAAGTTTAGAGTTTTTCTTGTTCAATTTCTTAAGTGTTAAAATAGAAATAAACCTTAATTTTTTAAAATAAACCAGACATTTCACTTTTAATTGAAGAAATCTCTTGTGCACTGGTTAAATAAGTTTAATCTTTCAATGAAAACATATTAAAGATAATTGGTTGAGGTTGAATCTCATCAAAACTCATTAACAGGTGCTTAATATGCAAGAACATTTACTCAGTGAGCAACTCCTACTGCTTATTCAGATTTCCTCTTTCCCATTTTTAGTGTGGTAAGTTCTCAGTTTTCTTTTAAGGTTTCTAAAAGATAGATCTGCATTTCTACTTTATGATATATAACCAAACCACAATTGTTATTATCTCTTGATTTAATCATCCTTTTACCTGCCATAAAAAAATATATATTTTTTCAGATGTTGTCTGAAAATATTTTGTTTGACATCTATATTTAACACACGTGTTTCTTGGCTATTTTGGCAGGAGTTGGTAAATCTTCCTACTCTTCTACAGGTTATCTATTTTACATATTTTAATTGAAGAGAGGATAATAGTAGAGCCCAACTTAAAAGAACCAGGTTTTAGTCCTCACTCTGCCACATACTAGCGTTTAACCTAGGACAGGTTTTCTTGTCTCTGGGCTTTCCTCATTGCCTTCCAGTGCTGTTAGAAGAATTATATTTGCCATTATACAAGTAATACTGTTGTATTAACATATAGCTTTATTGTAATCATCGTAAGTTCCTGAAATAAAAGACTAGTGCCTGTTTAGTTAAATTATGTGGATCATATTTTGAGCTAAAAATACTCATGATCTAACACATGACCTCTTTTTTGTTTGTCAGATTAAATGGCAAGACTTAAAATGTATAAAATGAAATCATCAGTTAATTAATAATAATCTTTAATAATACATTAATTAAAGATATTAAATAGAATAAAATTAAATAAAATATAAGCTTGTCTCAGATAATTCAGGTAGTGATTTGTCATATAGAGGATCCAATAATTTGATTCTGAAGGCAGTAAAGTGACCAATGAAATACTAGGGGTAACATTGCTTTTATTAAATGTATTTACTTTGATTTAGGAAGACAAAGCAGAAGAAAATTGCCTACTTGTCTAAAAATGAATTTTATGTATTTTATATTGTTATTATTATTTGAGATAAGGTCTTGCTCTGTCAACCTGCCTGGAGTGCAGTGACGTGATCATGGCTCATGGCAGCCTTGATCTCCTAGGTTCAAGTGATCCTCCTGCTTTAAAGTCTTGAGTAACTGGCACTACAGACACGCGCTACCATTCTTAGCTAATTTTCTCATTTTTTTTAGACACAGGGTCTTTCCATGTTACTCCAACTGGTCTTAAACTCCTGGGTTCTAGTTATCCTCCTGCCTCAGCCTCCCAATGTGCTGGGATTACAGACATGAGCCACTGCACCTGGCCATGTTTTGTATATTACTAATTCACAAACATTTGTTGGATATCTACTCACTCATTTAACAAATACCTATTGTATATTCATTATTCTACCTATTTGTGATAGAGTGACAATCAAGACAGGCAAAGTCCCAAATCACAAGAAACCAACAGTCTAGAGTGAGAGGTGTTTTATAATTAAGGGCGAGGAGCTGGATCGATTGAAAGCCTTCAAAAGGCAGGATGAAAAGTTAAATAAAATTTAGACTGTAATAAGAAGATGGGTCAAGAGGTCTGAATTCTTCATTGGACCTCCATTTTTAAGTTGTTATAACAAATACTATAGTGTTGAATGGAATTTCAGGGTTATAATATTATTTTTTCCAAAGATACTTTTGATGACAGTATCAATTAAATTAGCAACACCAGGAGTCTTGAGTCACATTTGTTTATAGAGCTCTGACAACGCACATGTTTGTTTGGCTCTGCCCCGTGCTCTTGTTTAATGCGAAGGGAAGCTGGAAGAGTTCTATGAGTCTAACATAATTGTTTGCCATGATGAATAAAGTACATGGGCTTTGTGAATTTTATGCATGCATAGGAGTAGAGTGGTTCAGAGCATGAATTTAAAAGCCAAACTGCCTGGGTTTGCATCGTGACCCCATTCATTACTTACTAGCTGTGCACACTTGAACAAATTAAACTACTTTGTCTGATCCTTCAGGCTCCTCATCTGCTAAATAAGCATAATAAATGTACTTACCTCGGTTGTGAGGATTAAATGCATGCATAGGTGTAAAGTGCTAGAAGTGGGCTTGTTCCATCATAAGTGCTATTTAGGTGTTTCTTTTAGGGAGTAAAGATTCATTTTCCCTGCCTTAGGGTCCCTAGTTCTGACTCTTAGGAACTGGTTTTTAGAGATGGAAGGAAAAATTCTTACTTCATAATGGTTTCAGAAGAATCAAAATTGTGGAAAGCACCTTATAAATCATGTGGTCTAATCCTTTTATTTTATACATGAGAAAATTGAGACCCAAGAAGTTGAGTTACATGTCTAACATCACTTTGAATAATCTCCCATTAGGCAGGTAAACCCAATGTAGCTTAATAGTGCTGGTCACTGTAATTCAGCTGTGATCATGAAATATCCGATTATTTGAGCCACCTTGGATTACAAAGACCCACTAAATTAAACTGAGATCTAAGATCTTCAGTGTACTCAAGGCTACAAATGGGATAAGAAAGCTCATGTAAAATTCAAGCTTCCTGATTTTAATTTATGATCATATATACTGTACTGAGGGAAGCACACATAAAAAGATATGTGGTAACAGTTGTGTTTTATTAAGGGAGAGCATGTCGAAAAAAGCATTTTTTCACAAGATTTTATTATATGTTAGTTCTTTGTTGGCATCAGCTGAGTCTTCTTGATCTCAATGAGTTTACTCTTATGTCACTCTCTTATGTTCAATGATGTATCTATGATGATAGATAAAGATATGTCTTTAAAGATGCATGCACAAGGGTGACTGTATGTTTTGTAAATAAAGCAGTTATGCAAGCATGTAACTTTTCTTTCTTTCTTTCTTTTTTTGTTGAGACAGGTTCTCGTTCTGTTGCCTAGGCTGGAGTGCAGTGGTGCAATCTCAGCTCTCTGCAGCCTCTGCCTCCTGGTTTCAAGTGATTCTCATGTCTCAGCCTCCGGAGTAGGTGGTATTACAGGTGTGTGCCATCACATCTGGCTAATTTTTGTATTTTAGTAGAGATAAGTCTTCACCATGTTGGCCAGGTTGGTCTCAAACTTCTGATCTCATGTGATCTACCTGCCTCTGCCTCCCAAAGTGCTGGAATTACAAGCATGAGCCACTGCACCTGGCTGACTTTCCTTAATTTTAAATATTGACTTTAATGTTTAGAGCAATTTTAGGTTTACAGCAAAGTTAAGAGGCAGATACAGGATTTCCCATATCCTCCAGCCCTCACACATGCATGGCCTCCTCCATTATCAACTTTCCCCACCAGAGTGGTACATTTGTTACAATTGATGAACCTGCATTGACACATCACAATCACCCAAAGTCCATAGTTTACATTAATTAGGGTTTTCTCTTGGTATTGTACATTCTATGGGTTTGGACAATATGCATCACCATTACGGTATCTTGGAGAGTAAGTTCACTACTCTAAAAGTCCTCTGTGCTCTGCCTCTTTATCCCTTTCTCCCTCCTAATATCTGGCAATGACTGATTTTTTTTTTACTGTCTCCGTTTTTCAGATTGTCACATAGTTGGAATTACACAGCACATATGTAGCCTTTTCAAACTAACTCATTATACTTAGTACTATGCATTTAAGTTTCTTCCATGTCTTTTTATGATTTGAAAACTCATTTCTTTTTTATTGTTAATAATTTTTCATTGTCTGGATGAACTATAATTTATCCACTCATCTACATAAGGACAATTTTGCTTCCAAGATTTGGCAATTATGAACAAAGCTGCTATAAATATCCATGTGTAGATTTTTGGTGTGGGCATAGCTTTCAACTCCTTTGGGTAAATAACAAAAAATATGATTGCTGGATCATATGGTAAGAGTATGCTTAGTTTTGGAAGAAACTGCCAAACTGTCTTTTGAACTGACTGTACCCATACATTTTGCAGTCCACCAGCAATGAATGAGAGTTCCTGTTGCTCCACATCTTTGCAAGCATTTGGTGTTGTCAGAGTTCTGGACTCTGGCTGTTCCAGTAGGTATTGTGTTAGCTCCTTGTTGTTTCAATTTGTATTTCCCTCATGACATATTATGCAGAGTGTTTTTCATATGTTTGTTCACCATCTGTATATCATGTTTGGTGAAGTATCTGTTAAGTGTTTGGCCCATATTTTAATCAGGTTGTTTGCTTTCTTATTGTTGAGTTTTAAGAGTGTCGTATGTTTTGGATAAAGTCCTTTCTCAGTTGTTTTTTTTTGCAAATATTTTCCCTTAACCTGTGGTTTTTCATTTCATTCTCTTGACAGTATCTTTTGCAGAACAGAAATTCTTAATTTTAATGAAGTCCAGATTATCAACTCTGTATTTTACATTACACCTTTGGTGTCATATCTAAGAAGTTACTGTCAAAGCCAAGGTTATCTAGAATTTCTCCTATTTATACTCTAGGAGTTTTATAGTTTTATGTTTACATTTAAGTCTATAAACTATTTTGAGTTAATTTTTATGAAGGATGTAAGGCATGTACCTAGTCATTTTTTCTATGTAAATATCTACTTGTTCAGCCAGCATTTGTTGAAAATATACTCGTTGCATTGCTTTTGCTCCTTTGTCAAAGATCAGCTGACCACAATTATATTTATGTATATTTATATTTATTTGACTCTATTTTTAGGCTTTCTATTCTGTTCCGCTCATCTATTTGCTTATTCTTTTGTCAATACCACATTGTCTTTATTACTGTAAGTTATATTTAAGTCTTGAAGTTAGGTAGTATCAGATCTCTGATTTTGTTCAGCCAACTTAGAGTTGGCTATTGTAGGTCTTTAGTCTGTCCATTTAAACTTAGAATCAATTTGTCAATAGCTACAAAGTAATTTTCTGGGATTTTGATTGTGATTGCATTGATTCTATCCATCAAGTTAGGAAAAACTGACATCTTAACAATATTGAGTCTTCCTATTAACTTGGAATATCTTTTTATTTAGTTATTCTTTGATTTATTCAGAGTTTTGTAGTTTTTCTCATATAAATCTTGTACATATTTGATTAGATTTATATCTAAGTATTTCATTTTTTGAAGTGTTAATGTAAATAGTATTGTTTTTTTAATTTTAAATTTCATTTATTCATTGCTAATATACAGGAAAACAATTGACTTCTGTATATTAATCTTGTATCCTCCAACCCTGCTATAATTGCTTTTTTTTCTGATTCTTTTGGATTTTCTACACAGGTGGTTATGTCATCTGCAACAACATTGAAAAGCATTGTTGAGGTGACATTCTTGCTTTGTTCCTGAAAACCTTCCTTAATTTTTTGTGAGTCAAATTCATTTCCATTTTGAACATGATTAAGTGGAGAAATATTCACCTTCATTAGTTTGGGGTCCCTTTGCTTTCCTTGAGTTGATTTATGAAATGCCAAGACATAGGGTGAGGGCCCATTGATTTCTGGGTTGTTTCTGCTGAGATGTGAGTCATTGCCCATCTGGTTCTCTATTCTCTGTCTATGTAGTTCACCCCTGAAGTGCCCCTCCATCTTGTTGGGCAGCCACTTTAACACTGTTCAAACTCTCTATTCCTTCTATACCTAGCTTAAGAATGTTGGAATCATTTGTTTACTTCTGATTTTTGTGAACTTGTCTAAGGTTGGGACAGTTTAAGACATGACACACAGTCATTTTCTTTGTGGGGATCTTATCTTGCCCCTTTCTTGACGGCTTTCCTGGAAAGGACTCTCACTCTCTCACAAGATACTATGTTTTTCCTTGTCTTTCCTATGCCATTCCAGAAAAAAAGTCTTTCAGACAAACCCCTTCTCTTCAACCACCATTATTGTTTTTTAAAGTAATTTCAACTTTTAGTTTAAATTCATGGGGTATATATACAGGTTTGTTACATGGGTATATTGCCTGAGGTTTGGGATATAAATGATCTTGTCTCCCAGGTCATGAGAATAGTATCCAATAGTTACTCTTCATCCTTTTCCCTTCTTTTCCTCCCCTCTTTATTGATCTCCAGTGTCTATTGTTGTCATTTTTATGTCCATGAGTATCCAGTGTTTAGCTCCTACTTATAAGTGAGAATATATGGTATTTGATTTTCTGTTTCTGCATTAATTCTGTTAGGATAATGGCCTCTAGCTGCATTCATATTGCTTCAAAGAACATGCATGATTTTGTCCTTTTGTATGGCCATGTAGTATTCCTTGGGGTATATGTATCACATTTTCTATTTCTTTGTATAAATATTATTATTACTATTATTTGAGATACAGTCTCGCCCTGTCACCCAGGTTGGAGTGCAATGGTGCAATTTCGGCTCACTGCAACCTCTGCCTCCTGGGTTCAAATGATTCTCCTGCCTCAGCCTCCTGAGTAGGTGGGATTACAGGTGCCTGCCACCACGCCCAGCTAATTGTTTTGTATCTTTAGTAGAGTCGGAGTTTCACCATGTTGGCCAGGCTGGTCTCAAACTCCTGACTTAGTGATCTGCCCACCTTGGCCTCTCAAAGTGCTGGGATTGCAGACATGAGCCACTGCGCCTGGCCCTCTTTTTTTCTTTTTATTTAACTTTTATTTTGGTATATGTGCAGGTTTTTTATATAGGTAAACTTGTGTCATGGGGATTTGTTGTACAGATTACTTTATCACCCAGGTAGTAAGCCTAGTACGCATTAGTTATTTTTCCTTATCCTCTTGCTCCTTCCAACTTCTACCCTCCAATAGGTCCCAGTGTGTATTATTCTCCTCTGTGTGTTCATGTGTTTTAATTATTTAGCCCCTGCTTATAAGTGAGAACATGCATTACTGTTTTTTTGTTTCTGTATAAGTTTGCTAAGGATAATGGACTCTAGCTCCATCCATGTTCTTGCAAAGGACATTACATTCTTTTTTATGTCTGCATAATATTCCATGGTGTATATATTATACATTTTTTGGGTCAAAGCTACCACTAATAGGCACCTAGGTTGCGTCCATGCCTTTGCTATTGTAAATAGAGCTGTAATGAACATACGAGCGCATGTGTCTTTTTGGTAGAATGATTTTTCTTCTTTTGGATATTACCAGTAATGAGATTTCTGGGTTGAGGTAGTGCTATTTTTAGTTTTTTGAGATATATCAAATTGCTTTCCACAGTGGTTGAACTAATTTACCTTCCCACCAGCAGTGTAGGTGTTCTGTTTTCTCTGCAGCCTCGCCAGCATCTGTAATTTTCTGAAATTTTCTTAGTAGCCATTCTGACAGGTGTGAGATGGTATCTTATTGTGGTTTTGAGTTACATTTTTCTGATAATTACTGATGTTGAACATTTTTTCATATGTTTGTTGGCTGTTGGCTGTTTGTTTTCTTTTGAGAAGCGTCTGTTCTCAAAAAATATGTTTTGCCTGCTTTTTTAAAGTGTTACTTGTTTTTTGCTTGTTGAATTAAGTTCCTTCTAGATTTTGGATATTAGACCATTGTTGGATGCATAGTTTGCAAGTATTTTGCAAGTATGTTGTCTTATTCTGTTGATAGTTTCTTTTGCTGAGCAGAGCTCTTTAGTTTAATTAGGTCCCACTTGTAAATTTTTGTTTTTGTTGCAATTGCTTTTGAGAACTTAGTCATAAATTCTTTCTTAAGGCTGATGTCCTGAATGGTGTTTACTAGGTGTTCTTCTAGGATTCTAATAATTAGAGGTCTTACATTTCAATCTTTAATCTATCTTGAGTTAATTTTTCAGAGATCATATTCTTACTATTTTCCTCAATATTTGTTTTTTCTCCCCATCCTGATAGATTCTTTCTAGCATCTTCTTAGATCCTTTTCTCTCTCTCAAATATTTCTCCCAAACTGTCCGCTTACTTCAGTTCCTCTAGGAGCTTAGGTTTTAGAAACCAACATTAAAAAACCCTTCGTTCATGCGTTTCAGCCTTTGCTTCCCTCCTCCAAAGCATTTAGCACACAAGGACTTACCTAGTTGATAACAAAAATTGACATTTTCTAAAGAAATAAAGAGAATGTACTAGATCAAGAAATGTTATTGTATCACATAGTTATTAATATTTATTTTACTTTCTGGGATCAGGTTGGCTTCAGTTTGTGTATTTTTGTAACTATCCAGATGACAGTGATGGCAGTGTCAACACCAAAGATTTTGGGAATCCTGTAAAATAAGGCAATCCTGAGAGTTTTTCTTAATATTTTTTCAATTGATATATCTTAGTTGTACATATTTTGCAGGTACATGTACTTTGATATGTGTGTATAATGTATAATCATATCAGGATAATTGGGATATCTAACACCTCAAACATTTATCTTTTCTTTGTGTTGGGAATATTACATTTTTTCTCTTCTAGCTGTTTTGAAATATACATTATGATTCACTTTAATTTCTTACTGTAGTATCAAATACTAGAACTTATCCTTCTACTTTATTTTTGTATTCATCAAAGACATTTTTTATGTCATATTAATATAGAAGTTAAGGATGTTTAGAGAAATGCTCTCTGCTATGATGATGTTTTTTGAATGATAAATGAGGATTAACAATGAGCCCAATTTATTTTGAAAAACAATTAATGCTAAACAGCAGAAAATCTTATAAATTTTACATAGTAAATATTATCTTCTGCATGTGTAGTGTAAACTGAGACACTGAAAAATAACTCACCCCAAGTTTAGTGGCTGATCCAACTCCTGTTTTAACATTTATATGCAGGTTTCTGCTATGCACCTGGCACTATTCTAAGCACTGTCTCTGAAATCATTTTTGAATTTGTGTGTAATAGGACACTCATTGCAATTTTTTAACGATTTTTTTCACATTGCAAGAGGTAAAGTAATTTTCCCAGGTACTGTAGAAAACTGACATTATAATCCCTAGTTTTACTTCACCACATTGTTTGTTACAAATGTCTCTCCACTGATGTGTTAAAAATGGACTCAGCAGAATATGTGGGATATAACAATAAAATTTTTTTTTAGTATTTTCCTAAATTAGGTCACTGTCAAATTTAAGTGAATGATTATTTTATTATATTTATCACTGCAGCTTTTAGAACTGTAAACTGTCAGCTGCATTCCAGAATGATAAGACTCATTTGTTGATTCTCTGCCCATGAAATCTCCAATTGATACACAAATGCCAGACTCAGCATTTCTCCTCCCAGAGATAGGCTAGTCCTTGAAGGTCATTTTTTTGTGTGTCTGTAGACTTTCTGTAATTCATTTGCTCAGAGTATACTTTCAATGGACATAGTTCACTCCTTGTTGATTAGAGTTGTAGAGTATTTGCTGTCTGCCTGAGTTTTGCAAATTATCAAGGTAAAGGATTAAAGTATAAAAATAAGGTCATTGGCCTTCAAAGTGGTGGATGGGCTGATAATACAATTCAAAAATATTTAAATAAATTTATGCTTTAATATATTGAGTGATTTCTACAGGGCATATTTTTTAGGCAAAAGATATAAACTATGATCAGAAGTGATTCTAAAGTGTGAGGAGTTGGATATTCTACATATTAAATTTTGAAAGTACTACGAATGAATGGAAATACATATTGCTTGTTATACTATTAAGCTCTCACAGTCTCCTATCTTGTATTAGAGATGTTTTTGGCTTGTCTTTGCTTTTAATTTGCAAAATTCATGTAAGGAATTAATGTGCATATTAATAGTTTTGTATTTCATAAAGGCTTAAAACTATTTTTAAAACAATGTAAACTCTCAAGAAATATTTTGAGTTAACTTTTTGTCCAAATCAAACACAACTGGAAATCTATCTTGTTCTCTGAGCAGATTATTTAAATCTTAGAGTCAAGATACATAGGCACCTATATATATATATCACCAAGATAGATATTATGTCTATAAGTCAGAGTGTGATGTGATTATCCAATAATGGTTCATAGTGATAACCAAGTGACATGAGAAAGATACATTAATTTGCAACTCAGTAGGACTGCAAATAAGTAAAAATGGAAGCCTGGAAACTGAAAGCAAATTCGAATTAAGTATTCCTATCGAGGTAAACTTAGGGTTTTTTTTGTTCCATATATGTATAACCAATTAATAATAACTTAGTGAGTTCTCCCCATATGTTTCACTGTGTACTTAGCTCTCTTAAGTACTGTTGGTGACACAGAAATAAAATAACTGGGAATTTAAGGCCCCTCCTGTCTTTAAAGTGCTTATAAATTACTTACAGTATAATAATAGCAGTCCTAACTCTGCTACTAACCAGCAACCTTACATTGCATGAGTATCTGAGTCTACTTTTCTAGACTTGTACGTCACAGATGTTTCTGGTTTTCCTCTTACTTTTCACCTGCTCCTTTTCATTGGCTTCCTCTGGCTCCTCCTCCAGCCTCAGATCCCTAAATGTAGTATGAAAGTTTCTGCCCTCAGCACTCATCTCTTTCCTGTATACATTCTCTTCCTGGGTGACCAGATGAGCTCTTTGAACACTATCTATGTACTATTTTTTTTTTTCAAATTTTTATCTGTAGCCAGAGGTTCTCCCTTGACTTCTAGATTCATATATTATGCAACATCACATTTCTACCAGGATGTCTAACAGGTATTTCAAACTTAACAAGGCCAAACAGAACTAGTAACTACCTTTCTTAAGCCTAGGGTATATCTCCCATTTTCCCCTTCCCATGTGCCCTCCATTTCCAGCCTTTTTCATTTCTGTAAATAGTGACAGCATTTTCTCAGTTGTTTAGGTCAATACCTGAGTCATTATTGAATCCTTTTTCTTTCTTACACCTTACATCTAATTTTTCAGTAATTACTGACAGTGCTACTCACAAAATATATTCAGAGTAAAAACATTTCAGAATATTCAGACCACTATTATCACCATTCAGATCTCAATGAAAGTGTTACTTCCTCAGACAGCCCTTCTCTGACATCCTCAGGAAAGCTGTAGCCTTTCACCATCATACTTACTCTCAGTACCTGATTTTATTATCATCTTGAACTTATCAGTACATGAAAGGTTTATTTATTTACTTGTTAACTTGCTGTCTTCTGCACTGGAATGTAGCTCCTTCAGGTCAAAGAATATGTACATTCTATTCAATGTTGAATCCCCAGCACCTAGAATAGAGGTTGGTATACAGTAAGTAATCAAAAAAATTTGCTAATGGTTTGGTTAACTGGCCTTTATATTTTAATCTGTAAAACAAAGGGAATGAAACCAATTATCTCTAAGGACTTTTCTAGGCCTAAGACTCTTTTCTATTCTCTTAATTCTAGATTGGTTTAAATAATGAGGATAGCAAAATGTCCAAGTTGTACCCATGTTCTAAGACCTAGTTAAGTCACATCTCTAACCACTTGGACCCATAGAACTTGCTTCCTTCCTGTGTGAATAGCTGTAGAGTCTTTATGGGTTAGTCCATGGCTAGCCAAATACCTTTGCCTTATTTGTTAAGTGCCCTTGCGTGACTATCTATAATTGCAATTTCACTTGAACACTTTGAAGTAAGACCCTGTGCTGGTGCCTGTCTGCTTTTTCTCATGGCATTAATAATAACACTAGTTAAAATTCATTGAGTGTCCATATGTGGCAGGCAATGTTTATACTTAAAGAGCATTAACTAATTTAATCCTTACAGCTACCCCATAAATTAAGATTATTATTTATTCTCAAGAGAGGAAATCAAGGCACAGTGTGTTGAAGTACCTTGCCCACACAGCTAGTAAGAAGTGGAGCTGGCATTCAAACTTGGAAAATCTAATTCCAAATCAGTGCTCTTAATCAATACATGGTAGTATTTCATGTGGTACCCAGTTCAGACACTAGAACTATGTGGAAAATATAACAGACACTAGATATTCATTTGAATGAACTCTGTGAATAAATAAGAAATAAATAAACATGTGACAGTAGTTCTATAAAGTGACCGTATATCTCACCCAGAAAATTCCTAAGTAATTATTACTGGAAGGACTCTCATTCCTATGAATACCTTGTTTTATTCTGATTGCTGCCTTCACGTGGCTTGCATTTGTATTTATCATTCCGGTTCACTCTGCTTCTGCTTAATCCAGCAGTTTTGTATCTGAGCAACCATCTGTCTTTAAACAAATTCCACAGATGTAATCATCAGTACAACTAAACCAAAAACAAATTCAAACCTAATCTTCCCAGAAAAGCAGAACTTGGTGTAGGTTAGAACGACTTTAAGAGTTTTAAGGAGTATTCTTTTTACAAGTTTTCTAGCAGTGACAAGTAATAAGTAAAATGAGTATCAGTTAAAATATAAAATAAAGTTTTGTGTGGCTGTTTTAAAAATTGTAGAATAAGCCGGGTGTGGTGGCCTACATCTGTAATCCCAGCACTTTGAGATGCTGAGATGTGTGGACCACCTGAGGTCAGGAGTTTGAGACCAGCCTGGACAACATGGTGAAACCCTCGTTTTTACTAAAAATACAAAAATTAGCTGGGCGTGGTGGTGGGCTCCTGTAATCCCGGCTCCTCAGGAGGCTGAGGCAGGAGAATCACCTGAACCTAAGAGGCGGAGGTTGCAGTGAGCCGAGATCATGCCATTGCACTCTAGCCTGGGTGACAAGAGCAAGACTCAGTCTAAAAAAAAAATTGTAGAATAAAGCAATATGAAATAGTAGATTTTATCTCGGATTTGTTGTGAGACCCTGAAATTAGAAATAGCCTTGGATGTTTCTCATTCCTAACATGGTTGCCAGTGTCTGTTTTCTTCTTTGACATGCAGTGCCCCATCTACTAATGATCTGTTTTGCTGCTGTGGGTTAGAGAAAAGGTACAAAGCAAGGCCTTTATGACACTTAGAAAGCCTATCTAAGACAAGCAAAGAATAAAGCACAAGACAAAAAGGGTACAGCCTCATCTCAGGTTGCAATTCAACCTCCCTCCTCCCCTAAATATTCTATCACCAATAACGATGGAGGTAGTTTTGTCAAAATAATAATAGTTTTGAAGGACTATCAGAGAACAATTGTCCTAATTATTTGAAAGGCATCATAGGATATATATATCTTGAACACCTCTTTGCTGTTTTGTTCACTAGCAATTGACCCAGGGCAAGTTACTTAATCTTAGCTACTTTATGTTAACCTCAGTCTCCTCAATTGTAAAATGCAGTAATGACATTGCTATTCTAATAAGGTTTCCAGAGGAACAAATACGCTACTGCTGGCAAAGCACTGCTGAGAACAGCGACAAGCACACTGAAGGCATTTTATAAGTGCTTATTAAACAAACAGAGCGTCCCCTGCTGTCCTCTTTCCCCTCGCACACTCAGTGGTTCAGTAGAGTTAATATAGTTCTAATCCAAAATGAATACACTTGAGATTTTAGTGTTTTCATCTTCATAATGAATAAATGCAAATTTTCTATTATTGTTATTTTCAATTGCTATTGGCAATAAGCTCATGGAATTTTATTGTACTTTCATGGATATCAAGTAGTTGATGGACATCAGACTGGAAACTGCTTATTTGTTCATTTATTCATTAATTAATTCATTCAACAAATATTTCTAGAGCACTTACTACATGCCAGGAATATATGGGATTACTTATGTGAGTCTTAAATTTGCTAGAGATGGAGATATAGAAACTTTTCTTTGTTTTTTCATAATACAATCACTTGGAAAATTTTTACTCATCGAATTTAATTCATAGGTTTAATTACCATCTACTGTCTAGTATTGAACTGAGATTTTGTGAAGAATACAGTGAAGAATACAGTGAATAGGGCAAATCTTTACTTTTATAAAATGATTACAATTTAATAAAATCTTATAAATCCAAGAGATATGACTAAGAATAAAAACAAAGTAATAGAGATCATTAGAAGACAATGAGAAGAATGTTACCCTGGGAAAAGAGAAGGTCTGGAGGTGTGCTCTGGAGTTGGGAAATTTAGATAGATACAAAGCAGGGGAAATCATTGTGGTGGTAGAAAGCCCAATAAGCAGAGGTTTGTGTCTGGAAGTGGACATGACACCCTGGGAAAGAGGAAGATGGCCTCATAACACCTTGCACATCTTCTCATCTAGCATGGCATTTAATACCTTGTAGGCTTGCAAAAAATGTTACAGGGAATATTACCGAGTTAATGGGAAAATTTATAAATGAGAGAGAATAAAAGATTATTTTATGAAGACCGTTTTTTCATATATTTGTTCATTTGTCTACTCACCTATTTAACAGATATTATTGAACACACATGCACCAGTCGTCTGCTAGCCATGGGGGATATTGCTGTGATGGAGAAATACAGAGCTTTTGCTTTCAGGGACAATGTAAACTAGCGGAATCAGATTACAGAGCAATATTGCATTTTTTTTTTTTTTAATCTGGAGACAGGGTCTGGCTCTTTTGCCCAGGCTGGAGTGCAGTGGCATGATTATAGCTCACTGCAGACTTAAACTCCTGGGCTCAACCAATCCTCCCACCTCAGCCTCCTGAGCGGCTGAGACTACAAGTGTGCACCACCACACCTGGGCAATTTAAATTTTTTTATTTTTTGTACAGACAGGGTCTCACTATGTTGTACAGGCTAGTATCAATCTCATGGGCTCAAGGAATCCTCTCAGCTTGGCCTTCCACAGTGTTGAGATTACAGGTGTCGGCTGTCTTGTCCAGCTGGATTACAGAACATTTTGAATACCAAAGCAAGGAGCTTGGTATTTATTTAAAATGTAATGGGGAACCAACAAAGTATTTTAAAGAGAGGAAAGTTTTAGTATTAATCGGAGTAGGTAGAGACTAAAAGTATGATAATTAATTAAGAGTTTATTGTAATAACTCGGGTGTGATTTGGTGAGAGCCTGAACCAAACTGGTATCAGTGCCCTGGTGGATAACAATAAATGTAAAAAACAATTTAACTAAGGCTGGGTGCAGTGGCTCATGTCTGTAATCCCAGCACTTTGGGAGGCCAAGGTGGGTGGACCATAAGGTCAAGAGATTGAGACCATCCTGGCCAACATGGCAAAACCTCATTTCTACTAAAAATACAAAAATTAGCAGAGTGTGGTGGTGTGCGCCTGTAGTCCATCTACTTGGAAGGCTGAGGCAGGAGAATTGCTTGAACCGAGGAGGCAGAGGTTGCAGTGAGCTGAGATCACGCCACTGCACTCCAGCTTGGGCGACAGAGACTCTGTCTCAAAAAAACCCCCAAAACTCCCCCTCACAAAAACCCAACCTAATAATTTAACTAAATAAAACTAATGGATAGATCAAAACTGTTTAGGGACATATTGGATACTTGAAGTTAAGGAGAAGAAACTGTTAAAGATACTCCAAAGCTATCAAATGGTGTGGCATGAAAACTTACAGTATTGTAAGCCAAATGGATAAATTTGGAAAAAAAAATTAGATGGGTGTTGTGGAGGGAAAATGACCAATTGACTTTGAACGTACTGACACACTGAGGTGATGTCAAGTGGGTTTCATGAGGAAGAGTAAATTTCCAAGTTTTTTTGACAGTGTCCTGAGTAAAACACAGATTTACATGATGACCTGATAGACACTTGTATAGCGAAACTTTCACAAAATGGTACTAATCTTACCATATGCAATTTACTCTGATCAAGTCTATTCTATTAATTTTATTTTTCTAAACAATACTGGCCATGACATCCTAAATTTATTTCATGACCCTGTTTGAAGGTTGTTCTAAAGATAGTTGAAAATTAGGATCTTACTATAATAGGTGTGTTTTAGAGATTTTTGGCAATGAGGGCCTTATAGAAGAAAGGTCAAAGATAATCAAGATTTTGGAGTTGTGCCATATGGCATTAGGAAATAAGCTTGAGTTCACAGGGTATAGAAATTTTTCCTAGATGATGATGACTATGAACAGAATAGTTTGTAACACATGAGTAAATTAGTTACATATACTTCAGGATGTGGATGACAAAGAATATTAGAAATAGCATGAACTATCATCACTATTTCTTACTATAAAAATGTGTGTTTTAGTTTAAAAATAAAGGTATCTGTGTTAATATCTAACTACAGTGGATTTTTCCTATTGAGTAAAGGAACGTCATCAATATTTTCTCCCTCCCTATGCTTGTAGATACATTTCATATTTGATGTTTTCCAGGATTATGACCAATTTTAAAGTATAGTGAGAGTGAACAAAAGAATATCTCCTAAATGGACAGATTTGTGGCTGTTAGTTTAATTTGGCTGATCAAGAAGCAACTGCACCCATGTAGTAAGTGGCCACGAGCAAGTTTCTTTACAACAAATAACATTGCTTCACTGGGGGTTTGAGTCCCTGGAGAGATTTTCATATTTGAACTCCTTTAGTATCTCCTTCACCTACTCACCTAAATCAAACACAAAATAATATCACTAGGAATTAGTATTGGGTTGGGACTTGGATTTGAGTAGGGAGGCCAAAGAAGTGCCAGCCATAACAGTACGTTACAAGTCTTGAGTAATATTCTGGGCAATGAATGTGGCGTGGCTGCTGGGCCAATCGGATATATCATTGGGCTATTTAAATAGACCCGGTTTTGAATAGTGGCTAGAATATTTTTAACCTCTTCTGTTGGTCGGGATTGATGTAAGGCAGCTTCTGCTAGCCTGTTTACCTTCATGGTGTCCCTTTAACTACACTAATTTCTGGATTGCATTCTGATGAGAAAAGGAAAATGTAGAGGATGCATGGTATCAAGTTACTCATGGCTACTTACCATGTGGGTACAGCTGACTCTTGATCTGACAAATTAAACTGACAGTCAATGAAATTTTTGAATGACTTCTCTATCCAAGGCATGAGCTGGATCTCGTGTTAGATATAGTGAGCATAAGACATGGTTAGTGCTTTCAATAAACTTACTATTTGGGAATGTAGGACATAAATTGTAGTATTTCTATTATAAGGCAACATTGATCTAAAAACCTCAATGATTCAAAGAGAAAGGGAAAAAAAGCTCTGAACAGCGAAACACAGATTCCAAAGTTCAAGCACCAAAGTTCAGACCCTAACGGTTGTTTACAAGGGTCAGTTAACCTTTTGTTCTAGTGGGATAGGACTCCCATGGTGAGATTCAAAGAACTGTGGAACCACTGTTTCAGGTTCTTTTCCATTTTGTCACCTGTTTGAAATTCCATCCATTAGGAATTAACAGACATAACGACAGAGTCCCTTCTATAATAAAATGTGTCTATTTTAGAAAGGTTAGTTATGGGGGAGGAAATGGAGTGCTGATGAGTAGGAGCATGGGCTTGAGATAAGGAAAGATTTTGTGGAATTAGCTTAGCAAGATTTTTAATCTTTAATACCTACCTGAATTTGCCAACAGGTTAAGAAAGAGAAGTTTTGGTATGGGGTTTACATTAATAAGGAGACACATGGAACTTAGAGGCTGGGTAATAGTTGGAAATGTGGGACACCTAAGAGACAGATGCTTGAGGTATACAGAGGGCAGTGAAATGGGAGAGACAAATGATCATTTTCATGCTTAGTTTTGCCTGGAAACCCAGATAATTGCAAACTCTGCTTTTCCTTTCTGCCTACCAGCCTGCATTTCTTTGCTTTCTTAGTTCAACAGAAGTTTCATTGTCTTTGAAGCTGGGATCTAGTTCTTTGCTTTAATCTTTTCTCAAACATTTAGAAATTACACGTCTTCATATCCTCCTTACTTCCCTCAGTCCTCTGCCTACTCATTCCATTTCTCCAGGAAAAGTATCTTCACAAGCAAAAATAAAACACAGCGAATACAAATTTGAAATTAGAAGTCTGTTAGATTGCATAGGTAACTAAGGAGGTTAGAGCCCACACAGCTTATTTATGCATGAGATTGCCCTTGGATTTAGAGCTTCTCCTCCACTGCTTCATTATTATCCCATGCATAATAATTTATATTGTATTCTACATGCATAGTAATTTATAATGTTGCATTATAATTATCTTCCTATGTGTTTGTCTCCCCTGTGAGATTGTGAGTGCCTTGAAATCAGCTCCTTAAAATAGGTATGAAACATTGTCTTGTGGATTGGATTGTACCCTGCCAACAAGAATGCTGCTGTTAAATAATTAGCATGTTTGCTGATGCCAGGCAATATTTGCTTTTAGATGTCATCACTCCTCATGTGCATTTTTGCCAATTTTTTATGTAACTGCAGATATAAGTTTGGACTCATCAACACAGTCATTAGCTTTCAAGACATTAAATGCTTTCAACACAGCCATTTGTTTTTCAGACATTAATAACTGAATAAACAGTATAAATTTAAAAATTAAAATTGAATCAAAATAATAATTATCTGTATTTCATCTAGTAACTTAAGGTATTGCTGATAAATATATGGGATATGTCCCTAGTGTAAATCAGAAGCATTTTGGAAGTAGAGTGCCATTGTCATCATTATATGTTACCAAAATTAGTTCTTTATTTTATTTAAATGCAAATTTTTGTTGCAATATATTATTATTAAGTGAATGATTTTAGCAAACCAAAATTTCAAAATATTATTCTAACAAAATAATTTTATTCTTTCCAATATCTATATAATAAAAAACTAATACTAAACAATTCAATGCGTATATATCCAACAATGTTTCACAATTATTTTAAAAGCATTTACATTATGTGGTTTATTATAATTAGGCTAGAGATGAATTTCTCTCAAAAAGGTGAACATATGCCAATTATTTATTTAATATGTTTCTTAAAACTTGCTTTTTATGAATCAAATAATTCATTTATTGATGTCGGTGCACACATAGCTACTTGGAAAACTCGTGAGAATTTCAAGACTTAAATTCCAAGGTTCAGCTGGGTTATGGGTTGAGAAAATTTTAGCTAAGAACTGGCACTAAAAGATTACAAAACATCTCACAAAGTTTAAGGTTATAGAAGACATCAAGGAGAAAAAAATACCTTTTAATAAAAACATTCTAAACTCTAGCCACTAAAATTTCAACATGAGACTATTTTAGCTATACAACCTTAGTTGTTTTACAGAAGGTTTATAAGTTCAATTTTGTAACTTTAAACTTCTTTTACATAACAAGTTTCTTGAATTTCATGTTTAAAATATAGACTATGAATAGACTCAAAGTGCATTCATTTGTTTAATTTCCATCTGTGGCTATCCTTATGAGGCAGGATTAGTATTAATTTCACTTTATATGTTTGTAGATTCTATTAGTTGTTAATTTAAGACTGGATAAGCATGGATTGCAGACATTAGCTATATTTTTCTTGCATTTGAAAAACTTAATAAAAAGGTATGAGAAGGTCTCAGTATAGTTTAGATAAGTTTAAATGATCTTTTTATTCTTTAAAAATACTAAGCTGAACTAGCTAGCACGTAACACTTGAGGAGCAATTGTGAGACTTAGGAATGAGCCGGCTCTCAAACTTGATTCCTAATTGACTAACTTAATATATTCTTTCCTACCACTCAGGTCTTTTTCTCATTCGATAAGACTGTCACAATGAAAACATGGAATTGCAGAATGTTCAAGGTAGAAAGATCCTTAAAGATAATTAAGTCCAACTTGACCCATATGGCATAGCGATATATGCAGATCTGCATGTCCAAGTCTGCAGCTAGAAAGTGACCCTGAAGTGAATTAACCTACACAGTAAAGAATTGAGAAATTTAAAGTAAAAGGTTGGGAAATTTGAATGTATATAAATCTCAGAGGCCCAGTGTAACATAAGGAAAGTCAGGGAGAGGGACTATTTCATCATGGGAGATTTGAGGGCAGAGGGACTTAAAATGTGGGACAAGCCAAAGATGGTGACCTAGGGTGGTTTTTATGATGCCAACATTTTCCTCCTCATTCCCTATGAAATCTGCAGCCAATTCCATATTTCTCATGAATTCAAGTGAATATTTTAGGGAATGGCTTATGGAGGAAAATGAGGGAGCAATTGTTTGGATTACATTCCAATTTTTTATTTGCATTAGAAATGCCTATATACATTTTCTTCAATGTCCTAACTTTTTTTGAGGGGGAACTATATCTCCATAAGTGAACAAGAAGTTTCATTACTGACTATGTTTCAGTTGGTTAGTTTGATACTTAATGGTCTTTCACTTTTCCACCCTTCTGTAATTTGTAGAAAGCAATACAAGCTCTTTATGATGGAAAGAATCTGCATATGTTTATTTTATAGTGGAAAAATGCTAAGATTTTCCTGTTCCCGATTTTCTCTCCAAATGAATCCAAATTTCCTGTATTTTGGAATGACTTTGAGTAAAGTGATTGTTAGATGTTGTTACATTTCCATGAAAATCTCTTACTTTGTCTTTTAGAGAAGACTCAGAAGTATAACTCATCAGAGTGGGAGATAGCATAAGAGCTAGACCAAACGGATTGCTAGCTGGAGGGGAAACCTGGTTTGAATGACTCAGTGAGAAGCTTCAGGAGTCCTGAGGGTAGCAGAAGGGTCCAGATTTAAGGTTATGATTAGAGTGGCCAGGAAATGGGAGACTGGTTCAGAGATGTTTCATCTATTTTAAAACTGTGCCTTTTCTATCCCATCAAAGAAAAATGCAGAAATTCTTACTTTGCAAATCCACAAAACGCAATTGTTCAAGTATTTCTTATTGGCCGCTACACTACAGCCTGGTTGACAGTGTGACACTCTATCTCAAAAAAAAAAAAAAAAAAAAAAAAAAACCATTAATTTTAAGTATGCAGATATCATTGAGAATTAAATATTTTAACTTCTAAACTATCTGTTAACCTTTTAGTAGGAAACACTTAGGCAAAATACCTTATTGGTACTGTAAGCAAAGATTCTTCTAGGATTCCTCTGCTTCGTTTCAAAGCTAGGGATCTTCATTAGATATAGGAAAATTGATTCAAAGTTTCTATTCAGTCATGATGAATTTGAAATATTTTTTAAAGTTTTTTTTTGTGTTTAACAATATATTACAGTGTAATATTGCAGTGAAAACTAAATGGACTAATATTTTTCTTTTCATTTGTTAAATGAAAAAATATGCACAAAGTATATGTGTGGGTGATGCCTGAATTTGTGAAGTAACGATTACACTCAATAGTAAGGATTTTAGCTTTGCGTAGGCCTTTCCCAGGGACTCCTATAAGGAAAAAGCTAGGGTTAGTTACTGACTTCTAATAAATAATTTCTAGGAAGTTAAACATTGACATAATTTATCCAAAAAGATTTATTTTCTTAATTTAGAAAGACAGAATAGTTTCTTTTTTCTTTTCAGATATAAGTTTTTCTGGCTTTAGAAAATATGCTTGTTTTTCTTTAATGGAAATAATTCTGTAGGCCGACTTGTTTTATGTCTATTCAATTGTAGTCAGAAAGACAAGTCTGGTATTTCCTTTCAGGACTCCCTTGAATCATTAAAAAAAAAACTTTCTATCTATCTATGTATCTATCTATCATCTATCTAGCTTTGATTTTCTCTTCTTCTTTGCTTTATTATTTAATTAGTACCCATTCCTGAAGAAGAAATAAAATAGTGTAAGATTATAGAAAATAATTTTTTTCATTGTAAGACTGAATAGAACAAATTTTCTTTCATTATAAGACTGAATAGAAAAAATAATGCTTTATTAGTCTCTGTGCCTCTATGTGCCAAGGGGAAATTTGACTGCCAGTTTTGACTGACTTAGTTATTTAATTAAGTAAAATAATTGGCTTAGTATCAATTATTGTTCTGTAGTATCAGAGAAAGTTGTTTTCCCTACTGGTTGAGCTCAGTAGTTCTTCATATTCTGAGCAAAGTGGCAGAGGTAGGATGACTTTTCCGAGGTAGAGATAAGAACTGTGGTTAGGAAAGGAAGATTTATGAAACACTAATAAAATTATTCTTGTTTTGCTTTGGTTTTAGACATAATGTTAAATTTATTTTGAAATTTAAAGCAACATAAAAGAACATGTGTTTTTTCTACTTACTGAAAGAGAGAAAGGAAGAAAATATGAAACAGGGATGGAAAGAATCCTATGCCTGGTGAAGGTCTAGGATTCTCATAACCTACAGGAAATTTGGCAAAGATACTCATCGCTGTCATTTGGGTCCATTTTCCTCTCCATCTCTCCTTAACTGAAGAACTCATGAAACATACTCACACTGAATCTAAATAGCCTATCTCAGGGCCTGAATCACATGTGGGCCACAGCAGGGATAGGAACATGGAATTTCTAAGTTCTGTTTTACTTGTTACTGTTGCTATGTCTTTCTCTTAGTTTGTCTCCAAGGCACCATCAACTTTTTCAGACAAGATGGCTTCAGAACAGTGAATAAGATGCATAAGCCCTAAAATACATATGTATGTATATGTGTGTGTGCATGCATGAGCACCTGTGTGTAAATTTTTATCTAGAGATAAAAGCATACCTGGAATTAGCAATAGATACAATTTGGGACTTAACTCTTTCAGTATGTCTTATTTCCAGGCAAGTATTTCGTTTGGTTACCAGTTACTAAACATTGAGAACTAAATTGCAAACACCGAGAGCTAAAATGTTCAAATGGGAAATTGCAGTTAAAGAGCATGGTAGTGAATAAAAGGTACAAATTGTTTAAACTCTTATGTAAAATTTGATAAGATGTTTTACACAACTTTAATACATTGACAAGGTCTTGTGGAGAAAACAGTTCCAGAAGGTAAATACACACAAGGGATTTAGTCAAACATTTTTTTGGCAAGAATATTATGAATTTTGTAATCGGTTGGGAGCCAATGAAATACAAAGATGAGTCTAGTTAATAATCTACAATTATTGGTTAAAGAAGTATATTAGTGCTAATTTCTCCTCATTTGTCCTAGCTTTTCTCTTCTGTCAACCCCACGAGCCTTTGGCACAATGAAGTGGGTAACCTTTATTTCCCTTCTCTTTCTCTTTAGCTCGGCTTATTCCAGGGGTGTGTTTCGTCGAGATGCACGTAAGAATTTCATTTTTCTATTGTTCAACTTTTATTCTATTTTCCTAGTAACATAAAGTTTTAGTAAACAGCATTTTTAAAGAATTCTTTTGGCATTTATTTCTAAAATGGGATGACATTTTGTATTTGTGAAGTCTCACAAGGTTATATTATTAATAAATTTCAAACATCCTAGGTAAAAGAAAAAAAGGGTCAGAATTGTTTAGTGGCTATTTTTCTTTTGCACATGTAGGAAAGTGCATAGTGTCTTAGACAGAATGACTTAAACTTCACAGAATAGAGTTGAAGATTGAATTCATAACTATCCCAAAGACCTATTCATTGCACTATGCTTTAAAAATCACAAAACCTGTGCTGTTGATCTCATAAATAGAACTTGTATTTATATTTACTTTCATTTCAGCCTGTCTTCTCAGTAGTTGTTAATAGACACTAAGAGTATTAGATGATATCTAAGTCTGAATATAAAGCTATAAATATTCAATAATTTAAAAAATAGTATTCTTGGTAATTGAATTACTCTTCTGTTTAAAGGCAGGAGAAATAATTCACCATCATCCTGAGTTTTTTTGTAGGAATCAGAGCCCAATATTTTGAAGTAAATGCATAATCTAAGTCAAATGGAAAGAAATATGAAAAGTAACATTATTACTTGTTTTCCTCAGTATTTCACAACCCTTTTTTTTCTCTCTCTGCCCAGACAAGAGTGAGGTTGCTCATCGGTTTAAAGATTTGGGAGAAGAAAATTTCAAAGCCCTGTAAGTTAAAATATTGATGAATCAAATTTAATGTTTCTAGTACTGTTATTTATTATTCTAAAATGCTTATATTTCCTTGTCATCAGGGTCCAGATTCTAAAACAGTACTGTCTAAGAGAGTTTTCTGTATTGAGGAAGATATTCTGTATCTGGGCTATCCAATATAGTCGTCACTGGTCACATGGCTATTGAGTACTTCAAATATGACAAGTGCAACTGAGAAACAAAAACTTAAATTGTATTTAATTGTAGTTAATTTGAATGTATATAGTCACTTGTGGCTAATGGCTACTGTATTGGACAGTATAGCTCTGGAACTCATACAGAACGTGGTTGGTGGAAAGGACTTTAATACAGGTTTCCTTTGGTGGCCCACTCACTAAATCCCCTTTACATAGGAAACACTCCTGTGGTTAATTGGGATTATTTAAATATTTTTTAATCTAGTAAAAAAATGAGAAAATAGTTTGTTTTTTAAAAGTCAACGTAATCCTACAGGCTAATTAAAGAGGTGTGTGAGGATCAGGTGTGGTGGCTCACACCTGTAATCACAGCACTTTGGAAGAGTTTGAGACCAGCCTGGGAAAGTCTCTCAAAAACAAAAACAAAAAAAAATTAGCCAGACATGGTGGCACATGCCTGTAGTCCTAGCTACTTGGGAAGTTGAGGTAGGAGCATCACTTTGCTTGGACCTGAGAAGTCAAAGCTACAGTGAGCCACGATTGTGCCACTGCACTCCAGCCTGGGTGACAGAGTGAGACTCTGTCTCAAAAAAGAAAAAAAGAGTGCGTGAGATTTGTTTCTAAGTAACTCAAAGGACTTTTAAAATGCCTAGTCTTGACAATTAGAAATATTTGGTATACAGTATGCTTGCTTGATCCATGTGTGCATCTACTGACACACGCATGCATATAAACATTAGGGAAATACTATCCTCTTTGCCTAAGAAGCCACATATGCCTATCTGGGCCTCAGATAATACCTGATATGAGTAGGCTTTCTGGATAATGGTGAAGAAGATGTATAAAAGATAGAATATATAGCCATACGTGATTTGTTCTCTAGCATAGCAACCACTTATATATTGAAGTTTTATTATACTACATTTTTCTGTGTCCTTTGTTTCAGGGTGCTGGTTGCCTTTTCTCAGTATCTTCAGCAATGCCCATTTGAAGATCACGTAAAATTAGTGAATGAAGTAACTGAATTTGCAAAAACATGTGTTGCTGATGAGTCAGCTGAAAATTGTGACAAATCACTTGTAAGTACATTCTAATTCTGGAGATTCTTTCTTCCCTTTGAAGTAATCCCAAGCATTTCAAAGGATTTTTTTTTAAGTTTTCTCCATTATTATTAAATGACTCAATTTGTCAGCAACACTCAAAAGTAACACTCTTTTTAAAATTTGAGGTTTGATTTCTTTTCACAGAGGCTTAGTAGTGATGTGATAGCATGTATTTATTTGTCTTATTTTGTTATGGCAAGAACCTTTAACATGAGATCTACCCTCTTACATTTTTAAGTGTACAATTCATTATTGTTGACTATGGGTACATTGTTGTATAGCTTACTCGTCTTGCTTTATTAAAACTTTGTGCCCATTGATTAGTAACCCCCCATTTTCTCCTCCCCCGGACACTGGAAACCATCATTATACTCTATGATTCTATGAGTTTGACTATTTTAGCTACCTCATATAAGTGGTATCATGTCCTGTTTATCTTTTATTTTCTTTTTTAAGTATATTTTGTTGAATTTTAGGTGTTGGGGTACATGTGAAGAACATGCAAGGTTGTTGCATAGGTACACACATGGCAGTGTGGTTTGCTGCCTTCCTCCCCATCACCTATATCTGGCATTTCTCCCCATGTTATCCCTCCCCAACTCCTCACCCCCTGCTGTCCCTCCCTAGTTCCCCCTCACAGACCCCAGTGACTGGCTTATTTCCCTTAGCATAAAGCATTCAAGGGCCAACCATGTTGTTGCCTATTGCAGAATTTCCTTCTTTTCAAGGCTGAATAATATTCCAGTACATGTGTATACCACATTTTCTTTATCCATTCATTTGTTGATTGACATTAGGTTGGTTTTCTGCATCTTGACTATCATGCATAGTGCTGCAATGAACACAGGAGAGCTACTGTCTCTTAGAGATGATAGCATGGTTTTTATTATCAGAAAACACCAACTGATTTCTCTACTAATTTTGTTACCTGGGTGGAATAATAGTACAGCTCTCTATTCCTCATTTTAGATATCTTTGTGTTTTTACATATTGTACAAAAGCAGAGTACTTAGTCATTTTGAAGAACTTTAAACTTTTAGTATTTCCAGATCAATCTTCAAAACAAGGACAGGTTTATCTGTCTCTCACCACTAAGTGAAAGAAACCTGCTTTCTTCCACTTAGCATACTCTTTTTGGAGATGATAAATTATGCACAGTTGCAACTCTTCATGAAACCTATGGTGACATGGCTGACTGCTGTGCAAAACCAGAACCTGAGAGAAATTAATGCTTCCAGCAACACAGGAAGGGGAGCCTTTCCCCTTCTTGTTATTACCTCTCCCTCACAGCAAAGTCAGGACTTTAACTTTACACAATGCTATGGCTCTACATATGAATTCTTAAAAATACATTTTTAAAAAAAATTAATAGAGTAATATATTTTCCCTGGGGTTACAATTACTTCCATAATAAAAATTAGAGACAAGGAAAGGATTCATTTAATGGAAAGTGATTTCAGGTAATAGAAAATATAGAAAAATGTTTATATTTTAATAGTCACTTAATATGTGATAGATTGTGTTATTCCTCAGTTTTCGATGACATATATTAAAAAATGGCGCTATAAAAAGGGGGCAGATGAAATGAGAAGCTGTCTTAATATTTTTCTCCCCTAGCTGAATTCACCTGCTACTTAGAAGCTTATTTTACCTTGATTTTTGTTATAATTATTGCTCTTACCCTTTAGTTTTAGGTTTGCAAATAGGAGTCGTATAACTTTTCTTAAAGCTATTGACTGTCTTTTTGCCCTGTTTTATTAACTGTAAGTTATAGTGTGACAGTTAATTCTTATAAAAATTATACAGAGATGGTTAAATCAAGGGAAATTCTAAATCTGGATTGGAAGGCGAAGTGGATTTTTAAATGATTTCCTGACCAAGCTTTACCAGTATATTAAACTCTTTCTGTTCTTTGGCTATAAAGAAAAAGGGTTTATAGTATAGTTTCAATTGCCAAGCAATTGAAACCTGCCTTCTTCCACTTAGCATACTCTTTTTGGAGACAAATTATGCACAGTTGCAACTCTTCGTGAAACCTATGGTGACATGGCTGACTGCTGTGCAAAACAAGAACCTGAGAGAAATGAATGCTTCCTGCAACACAAAGATGACAAGCCAGACCTCCCTCCACTGGTCAGACCAGAGGTGGATGTGATGTGCACTGCTTTTCAGGAACATGAAGATACATTTTTGAAAAAGTAAGTGATCAGATGTTTATACTTCAAAATTAAAAAGTATGGAGTCTCCATAGGCCAACACTCACTATAAAAATTACCATAACAAAAATATTTTCAACATTAAGACTTGGAAGTTTTATTATGATGAGTTTTTAAATAAGTAGTATCTGATATCACAAAATTCTACATAACAAAGAATAGAATCAAAGATATTTTGGAGTTTATTGAAACAGGATATGATCTGTCTGAAAAATTTGAAATTGGTATATTTAATATATTATGAAGATATGTATGTAAAGTTATAATTGATTTGATTTTAGTCAGCAACATTATATTTCCAAAATTTAACCATGTATGCAAACACACACACACACAAACTTAACCCTTTTTTCAGAGACTTAAAGAATAACAAAGACAAGACCATCATGTGCAAATTGAGCTTAACTGGTTAATTAGTTATCTTTGGGTTTTGGAAGTTCTGGAAAGAATGTTGATTACAATTATTTCTGTAATACTGTCTGCTGTAGAAAAGTGACTGTTTTTCTTTTTCAAAATTTAGATACTTATATGAAGTTGCCAGAAGACATCCTTACTTCTATGCCCCAGAGCTCCTTTTCTTTGCTCAAAAGTATAAAGCTGCCTTTGCAGAATGTTGCCAGGCTGCTGATAAAGGTGCCTGCCTGTTGCCAAAGGTATTATGCAAAAGAATAGAAAAAAAGAGTTCATAGTCCAGACTCAGATTTTGACCATTTTGTGGCCAGTTTTAGGAAACCTGAGTGTCTGATATAAACTTCTTGACATGGTCAAAAAAGCCTTTCCCACTCTTAGTTCCCCCAAATCTTTCATCTTTGAAGGCCTACAGTCTCATTTCTTCTTTTAAGATTTGCCAGTGATAATCTGACAGAGGTAATCACTGTGCACGTGTTTAAATATTTCACCACTTTTTATGGTGGTGATCAATATAGTGAAATATTGAAACTTGTTTGTCAAATTGCACAGCAAGGGGCCACAGTTCTTGTTTATATTTTCATGATCCTTTTTATTAGAGAGGGAATCCAAAGTAGAGCATTTTACTGCATCTAGATGCTTGAGTTCATACATTCATTTCATAAATATACTTTATGGAGTGCTTTATTTTATTTTCTGAGAATTCTACTGATGTTGGAAGAGTTGGTGGAGGAGAGACTGAAATTAATTATACACAAAATTTAAAAATTAGCAAAATTGCAGTCCCTGGGATATTAGTGTACTATTTCTCCTATTTTTCCTCCCACTTTTAAGGCTTTCTTCCCACTCTTTCTCCCACTTTTAAGGCTCTTTTCCCTGGCAATATTTCCAGTTGGTTTCTAACTACATAGGGAAATTCTGCTATGACCAGAATGATCTTTCCTTTTCTTACGGAACAAAATAATTATTTGCCAAAGGGAGTACTTGGGAATTTAGGTATAAGTTATGTTTTCAAAATTTAATTTTCACGGTCTCATCTGAAGTTATGGAGGGGTGTTTCAAGTACAATTTTTTTTCTAATTTTTGCCAAATGATTCCTTTTTGTAGCTTGATGAACTTCGGGATCAAGGGAAGGCTTCATCTGCCAGACAGAGATTGAAGTGTGCCAGTCTCCAGAAATTCGGAGAGAGAGCTTTCAAAGCATGGTAAATATTTTTGAACATAATTTGCATCTTTATAATGATATAAATGATAATACTTCAGTGTCAAAATTGTACACGTTTATGCATTTTGAAAAATGCTGTTAAATACATTTCTTTGGTTGTCTAAAAGGTAGAACTCTAGTAGAGGTAAAAATCAGAATATCAATGACAATTTGACATTATATTTAATCTTTTTTTTAAATAGTCAAAGAATTTAGAAGACATTGTCCTTTTTGTCCTAAAAAAAGGACAGATACTTAAGTTCTATTTATTTATAAAAACTTGGACTCTTATTCTAATGGTTCATTATTTTTATAGAGCTGTAGGCGTGGTTCTTTATTTAATTTTTAAAGTTTTTTTAATTTTTGTGGATACATAGTAGTTATACATATTTACAGGGTATATGAGATATTTTGATACAAGTATGTAACACACATAATCCCTTTATTTAATTTTATCTTCCCCCAATGATCTAAAACTGTATGTTTGTCCTTTTATGTCCTGATAGTTAAATTCAGTCATCAACTAAGTTGAAGTTACTTATTATTGCATAGCTCCAGCTCTGATCTTCATCTCAGGTTTTTGCCTGAGCCTCTGTTTATATATTACTTAGTTGGTTCTGGGAGCATTCTAATAATATCTGAGCCAAGAAAAATAGTAGCTGTCCCCTCAGCCTCACTCCTTACTTTCTAGTCAACAACAAATCAACACAACAGGAGATAAAATGAAAATAATAGACATTATGCATGCTCTCTAGAAACTGTCAATTGAACTGTATTTGCCCATCATTCCTATGACCTACACCACCAAAATCAACCAAATTTATAAACAAAACAACCTAACATAAAAGTATACACAGATAAACAGGCTATGATTGGTTCTGGGAAAGAACTCTCCTTTATCAGATTTAGGCAACTGTGAAATGACTAGAGAAAGAAGAAAATTAGACTTTTACATCTTGTCATAGAGTTTAAAGATGGTGCTAGATCTTTCTTTTTATAAGTATGATCAATAAAAACTCCCTCATTCTGTAGAAGTTATAAGATTTCTTTTCTAAAAGACCTTTAGAAGTTAGAAAGAATATGTTGTAATTGAGAAAAAAGACAACTGGTGTTGGTGTAGTACTCCCTAGATTATAAAATCCTTTAGAATATATTACCTAATTTGATCCTCAAGACAATTTTTCAGTTTAGCACGTTGTTGTGACACTGCAGAGGCTGAAGCCGAGAGAGGCTGAGTAAACTGTTTAGAGACCTACTGCTAATCTAATAAAGCCAGATCTGGATGTCACATCTACGCTCAAACCTGATGCCTCTCAGCCTGTTGCCCCATTCAGAGTTCCTTTTTGATTTCTGCTTTTATGATGTGCTAGATTTCTATCTGCCACCACACTCTTAAATGGATAATTCTGCCCTAAAGAAAAACGATGAACATTTGGTTGAGAACTAGAACTAATGAATTTTAAAAATTATTTCTGTACCTATGCAACAATCCTGCATGATCTGCACATGTACCCCAGAACCTAAAGTACAATTAAAAAAAGTTATTTCTGTATGTTAGTTTTGAATTTTCTTATCAGAATAGTATTTGCCTAGTGCTTTCATAAAAAATATTGCATGATAATACTATTTTCATGGGTGATTTTCTTTTTAGGTCAGTGTCTCGCCTGAGCCAGAAATTTCCCAAAGCTGACTTTGCAGAAGTTACCAAGGTAGTGACAGATCTTACCAAAGTCCATACGGAATGCTGCCATGGAGATCTGCTTGAATGTGCAGATGACAGGGTAAAGAGTCATCAATATGCTGTTTGTTAGCTTGCATGTTCCAGTTGGTAGAATGGATGAGTTTGCTATCATTGGTGATATCTGACAGTGGGTTGAGATTGTCTTCTGTGCTTCCATCTGCCCTGTCTTCAACCTTTCCCTGCCTGTGGTGGTGGTACTTTTCTTTTTCAGCCTGGCTATAAATTACATGATAAACCCATTCACTGATTTGTAATCCCTTTCAGTCATGCTCTAACTGTAAATAAAGGCTTAAACTGAAGTAGAACAGTTACAAGGTTCTACTTGATAGAACATCTGCAAGGTAGATGTCTAAGAAGCTTTTTGGAGGGAGGGAGGTGGACTTGGAGAAGGCCACTACCTGAAGAGATTTTTGGAAACGATATATTTTTCTTCTCTATGTTCCCACCCTTAATTAGCTCTCTTTGTTAGATATGCAAATACTTGGAATGATAGCTCTTTTCTCCAAACTTACAAGATTTTCTCCCTTTCTTCAAAGATTAAACTTAGGGACAAATACTAGAATCCTAATCTCTCATGACACTTTCTGGAAAATTTAAGGCAGCTATTTTGTGTATGTAAGCAGGGCCTATGACTATGACTATGATCTTGACTCATTTTTCAAAAATCTTCCATATTATTTAGTTATTTGTTTTCAAAATGCCTGCATTTAATTTTGGGGGATTATTTGGAAAAAGAGCATTGAGTTTTAATAAAAAAACTTAAATGCCTTAACAATAGAAATATAAAATTAATAAATGACTGATCTGAGCACCTGCTACTGATTAGTCTATTTTTATCAAGTGGGAATGTTTTGTAGTCCTATCTATATCGCCATGTTTAGGAGCAAACAGAGTATGTTCATAGAAGGCACATGTGTATGGTCTTAGAATACAATGAATATCTTCTGCCAACTTAATAAAAGTCTGAGGAGAAAGTGCAGCAATATCAATTTGTGTTGAACAATTTCCACCAACTTACTTATAGGCGGAGCTTGCCAAGTATATGTGTGAAAATCAAGATTCACTCTCCAGTAAACTGAAGGAATGCTGTGAGAAACCTCTATTGGAAAAATCCCACTGCCTTGCCCATGTGGAAAACGATGAGATGCCTGCTGACTTGCCTGCATTAGCTGCTGACTTTGTTGAGAGTAAGGATGTTTGCAAAAACTATGCTGAGGCAAAAGATGTCTTCCTGGGCATGTAAGTAGATAAGAAGTTATTCTTTCATAGCTTTGGTATGACCTCACAACTTGGGAGGATAGTCTAGGCTTTTCTGTGGAGTTGCTACAACTTCCCTGTTGCCCAGCACGTTTCTTCATCCTTCCCTTTCCCAGCTTTTAACAGTTTTTGAAATAGTTAATTTGTCAAATACATTGTCATAAAATAATATACGCTCATGGCAAAATCTTAACATTCCTTAATCCTTAGAGATATTTCTGAAAATACCTAGAAATATTTTGTGTATGTATAAATTATATATACTTCTTTCATTCAAAGGGTATTTTTTGAACATCTATAATACATGTGTGTGACTATGTATTACCTATCTAACTAATCTAATCTAGTCTATCTAATGTATACAATGGTAGCAAAGAACTGTAAAAAGAAGCATAGAATCCGATACCACGTGCTTTATATTTGGTTAAAAGACCAGAAGTTCAGTATAATGGCAATATGGTATGCAACTAAATTACAAAATAAATGTTTGCATATTGTCAGAAAGTGTGGTGACAAACTTTGCATTTTTATTGTTGGATTATGATAATATCCTATGCACTAAATAATATTTCATAAAATTGTGTACCCTGCAAGAGTTCACTCATACAGAGAAGAAAGAAAACATTTTAAGAACATATCTCTACCCATCTATTTATCAGAATCCCTTTGAGATATGGTTCAAATCAGACAAAATGTTAATAAAAATAACAGGTATTGTTCATCAAACACTTCTTATGTGTCAAGCAGTGTGTGTTTTGTGTAGATTATGTCATATAGTTCTCATAATCCACCTCCTGAGATAGACACTATTATTATCTCCATTCCACCGAGAAGGAGACTAAGGCTCTGATCATTTAAATAAGTTGCCTAAGGCGACACAGTAAAGTAAGTGTCAGAGGTAGGAATTGAGCCTTGGTAACTTTAACTCTGGACCCCAAGTCTTTAGCTACTAAGCTTTACTGACTGGAGTTTAGTCAAATTAAGACTTTTGGAATATGAGTTACTTTTGATGTTAGCTTTGTGATTTTTTGTGCTAATTTGTCCAACAAAGTCTATTTTATTTTCATCTTAATTAGGTTTTTGTATGAATATTCAAGAAGGCATCCTGATTACTCTGTCACGCTGCTGCTGAGACTTGCCAAGGCATATGAAGCCACTCTAGAGAAGTGTTGTGCCACTGCAGATCCTCATGGATGCTATGCCAAAGTGGTATGTTTATTGTTTGAAAAAAATGTAATTCTTTGACTGATGATTCCAATAATGAGAAAGAAAAATAATGCAAGAATGTAAAATGATGTACAGTGCAATTTAGATCTTTCCCTGAGATGATTTCAATTATTCAATTCAATTCTAAGGCTACTTTTCTAAGAAAAAGTAGCCTTAGAATCTTTAACAAAATTTAGAATAGTCTAGAAAAGAAAGATCTGAACAGAGCAATCTCTAAATAATTTTGATCATTTTTTCTTTTCTTCACAATCCTGAGAACAAAATAATTTAAAGTAAATTTAAATGTTAATTAGAAGATATTTAACTTAGATGTAAAGTCAGTTAACCTGATTCCAACATTTTTGCATTTTAATTGTTGGATCATGATAACATCCTATTATCAAGTACTAGAATTAATATCTTAATGGAAATTGTAGAATATTTTCCTTTAGAATATTTTCAAATCTTTTTGAAAAAGTTTAGGAATAGTTCTACAAAAAATTAAGTTAGGGGAGGAAATCTGTTCTGGAAGATTTTTAGGGTCCCCACTAGCATATGTAATGGTTTCCAAACTATTCTGAATAAAAGAAAACTCATTCTGTCCTCTATAAAGGAGCTACTGTATGCCAGGCACCATGCACAACCAATGACCAAGGTAAAATCTCTCATTTTGGAGAGCCCAGAATGTAACTGGAAAGAGGAACTAATAATAGTAATATGTATAATCATAGCCATCATTTATTAAACTTTTATCATATGGAGGCAGTGTTTAATTTCATTAGCTTAATTGATTTACAGATGAGTACCATCTTTGCCCCTATTTTGGAGATAAGGATTCTGAAGTGTAGAGATGGTAGGTAAAATCGCACAGCTGAAGAATGAGTCAGATGACTTGGCTCAAATATTGGTCATGGAACTCCAGAGCCTGAATATTCTTAGCCAGGTACATGATGCAAGCTCACCAAATAAATAGTTTGAATGTAACGTGACAGATGTGGCATTGATATTTATCTATTCATGTGGATTTGAGAAGATAGGAGAAAATATATCATTCTGACCAGAGGGGTGAAAAACAACCTGCATCTGATCCTCAGGTTGTAGTACTATCAACACAATTCTTTTATGTTTCAGTTTGATGAATTCCAGCCTCTTGTAGAAGAGCCTCAGAACTTAGTCAAACAGAACTGTGAACTTTTTGAGCAGCTTGGAGAGTACAAATTCCAGAATGCGTAAGTAATTTTTATTGACTGATTCTTGATCAATTTGTAATTATTTAAGACTTAATATATGAGCCACCTAGCATAGAACTTTTAAGAATGAAAATACACTATGTATTTCTAATCACTCTTTGTCACAAAAGATAGGAGAGGAGAGATAAAATAGTTGATGAGTTGGAGAGGCCTATATTTCAATGTAGTCTAAAAATTGTTCTTAAGACTGGAAGTATGTCGCCTGGGAGGGCAAATAATAAATCTTGGTATATCAGAACTGAGGATGTTCCTTGAAGGTTAAGGAATAGTTAATGGACAAATAGAACACAGCAATATTTTGTAGAGCAGGAAGTAGTAGACCTTGAATAGCAGTTGCTCAAAAAGTAATATATAAGCTGAACAAAAAAATACAGTAAAATGAACTAGATATTTGAATATTAAGTTCAAGTTCTTTGGGAGATGTGCCTAGTCTTTGCTGGTTAAACCTTGTGTTTCTGTGGAATTTCTCTCCACAGAAGAGATAGAGACAGAATGGCTTGCTGGACTAATGTCCCAATTCAATAGAGCCTTATCTAGGAAGGTAAAAACAAGAAGAGACATATTATACAGTAGATATTTATTGTGTGGCTCATACACATAGTGCTCTTCTGATTATGGGTTTTAGGGATAATAACAGTGAACAAGACATAGTTGCTTCCCTCAAGTAGATTACAGTCATATGTTGACTTTTAATGGTGATTGGCATTCTTAATACATTATTATTATATATTAGATACCATGTCAGATTAATTATAATGTTTTATTACTTTTCATGTAATCCTTGAACTACCCCTATTGAGTTAGATATATTTCCTCCCATTTTCTACTTGTATCTTTCAAATTTAGCACATGAAGCTCTCTCCAGGTTTTATTGAAAGAAGAAAGAAATTAATAAATTCATTAATGTCACTGAATTAGGTAACTTACTTTCCCAAGATTATACAAGTGGTACAGCTGGAAGTCAAAGCCAGGTTTAACTAGTTGTTCAGAAGCAAGTTTTCCCCCCTACACTAACCCACTACTCTCAGATGGAGATAATATGATAAATGGAACATAGGAACATTTTAGTTGATTCTGGCCAAGTATCCTCTGTTTTATTTTCTATGTTAGACAGTTTCTTGCCTGGCTGAAAACACATTGACTTCTTTTTTTTTTTTTTTCAGGCTATTAGTTCGTTACACCAGGAAAGTACCCCAAGTGTCAACTCCAACTCTTGTAGAGGTCTCAAGAAACCTAGGAAAAGTGGGCACCAAATGTTGTAAACAGCCTGAAGCAAAAAAAATGCCTTGTGCAGAAGACTATGTGAGTCTTTAAAAAATACAATAAATTAATAATACAAAATTTTACCTTTAGATATTGATAATGCTGACTCTCAGGAGCATAAGGGAGTAATGTGTATGTTCATGTTTTTGTGCATGTGTGTGTGTGCACGTGTGTATGTGTGATATTGGCAGCCAGGGCCCCAAAGATGATAAATTGTTTTTTAAAAATTTATACATTTTCAGGGTTCCATCCTAATGTTCTTTAAATTTTTACTTTCTTTGGGGGATCTCTTCTTTAATGTATCATTATAGGACTATTTCTTCTTCACTGTAACACGTGTCTCAGCACATATCGCCTGAAATTATTTTCATTAATTATTTTCTCAAGTGAATTCTTCTTGAAATGTAGACATTTAATTAAAAGGAAGAGAATTTTGAAAGTCCTTATTTGTAGTTTTAAACATAAATCACTGCCTCAAATCAATTTTGGATTCAACATTGCTAGTTGAAATATAACACTTATTTTGGTGCACTGGAAAGTCAGAAGTTCATGGAAAATTTTCAGTTTCACCTCTTTTGAATTTTTGCTCTCCTGCCTGTTCTTTAGCTGTCCGTGGTCCTGAACCAGTTGTGTGTGCTGCATGAGAAAACGCCAGTAAGTGACAGAGTCACCAAATGCTGCACGGAATCCTTGGTGAACAGGCGACCATGCTTTTCTGCTCTGGAAGTCGATGAAACATATGCTCCCAAAGCTTTTAATGCTGAAACATTCACCTTCCATGCAGATATGTGCACACTTTCTGAGAAGGAGAAACAAGTCAAGAAACAAACGTAAGGAGTATTTCATTACTGCACGTGTTTGTAGTCTTGATAGCAAGAACTGTCAATTCAAATTATTAACATTTTTCCTGAAGTAGTGATTATATTTCTTAGAGGAAAGTATTGCCCTTATTATGCTGATAAAAGTACCCAGAATAAGATGAATAACTTTTAAAAGACAAAATCCTCTGTTATAATATTGTTAAAATTATTCAGAGTAATATTGAAGAGTAAAGCCACAGTAGAATAACATCTTAGGCCATGATCAGTAGAAAAAGATGAAAGATTAACTGATAAATTTGCACACCTGGCAAATTATTTAGTAGGAACCATAGGAGAATTTATTTCTAGATGTAAATAATTATTTTAAGTTTGCCCTATGGTGACCCCACACGAGACAAACACCCAAGACATGATTTTTGAGAACAAGACTTGAATAAAAAACATCTAGAAATGCAAGCCCTGAAGCTTAACTCCCTATTGCTATCACAGGGGTTAGAATTGCATGAAATTTAGCAATAGAAAGTTGCTGTCATCTCTGGTGGGCTGTAATCACGGTCTAGGCTTAAGAGTAATATTGTAAAACCTGTCATGCCCACACAAATCTCTCTCTGGCATCATTGTCTTTGCAGATGTCAATGAAAGAGAACCAGCAGCTCCCATGAGTTTGGATAGCCTTATTTTCTATAGCCTCCCCACTAATAGCTTTGAATGGAGCAAAGTTTAAAGACCAAATATAAAGTATAGATGAGAAAAATTTTAAATAAAATCCAAGATAATTAAATTTTAAGGATAGGTTTTAGCTCTTAAATAGCTATAAAACTCAATATGACATAATATGGCACATCCCAAATCTGAATAATATATAATTGCAATGACATACTCCTTTCCAGAGATGTACTGAAAAGATATTTGTTGACACTACATAACATGATAAGTGGTTTATACTGATTGTTTCATTTGATCTCCATGAAGGTGGATTTTATTATCCTCATCATGCAGATAAGAATATTAAGACTTATAGAGGTATGTCTGAGTGCCAAAGTACTCAGAGTTGGGGGTTCAAGATTTATAATCTTAAATGAGATGGGACTACCATCCTTACTATCTCCATTTTTCTATGTGTGAGTAATGTTTTTTCTGTTTTTCTTTTTCTTTTTCCATTCTAACTCAGTGCACTTGCTGAGCTCGTGAAACACAAGCCCAAGGCAACAAAAGAGCAACTGAAAACTGTTATGGATGATTTCGCAGCTTTTGTAGAGAAGTGCTGCAAGGTTGATGATAAGGAGGCCTGCTTTGCTGAGGAGGTACTACAGTTATCTTCATTTTAATATGTCCAGTTTTCATTTTTGCATGTTCAGTTAGGCTAGGACTTAGGGATTTATATATCAAAGGAAACTCTGTACATGTGGGACAAGGATCTTATTTTATAAACAATTGTCTTACAAAATGAATAAAATAGCTCTTTGTTTTTATCTCCTGCTCTATCGTGCCATCCTGTTAAATGTTTATAATGCCTGTTCTGTTTCCAAATTTGTGATGCTTATGAATATTGGTAGGAATATTTATAAGGCCTGAAGTATTTTGATCATTAAATCAAAACATTAATTTATTTAAACATTTTCTTGAAAAGTGGTGCTTTGTGATTTAGTTGATTTTATAGGTTAGTGGGAGAATTTACATTCAAATGTCTAAATCACTTAATATTGTCCCTTGTGGCCTGACAATAACTTTTTTTTAATCCCTTGGGGACAACTGTGTCTGTGAGCTTTCTTCTAGAGATTATAGTAGTGAATTGGAATTAAAGGATATGATGCACATGAAATCACTTTGCAATCATCAATAGCTTCATAAATGCTAGTTTTATATTCTAATAATAATGCTAATATTTTCCTAATATCTGTCATTTCTTTGTATTCAGGGTCCAAAACTTGTTGCTGCAAGTCAAGCTGCCTTAGCCTAAAGACATGACAATTAAGAGCATCCCAGGTAACTATATTTTGGATTTTTTTAAAAAAAGTAACTGTAATAATAATTATTAAAATAGCAAAGATTGACCATTTCCAAGAGCCATATAGACCAGTACCAACCACTAGTCTAAACTATTTATATATGTATATATCAGCTTTAAAAATTCTCAAAATAGTTGCTGAGTTGGAACTGTTATTATTTCTATTTTGTAGATGAGAAAATGAAGGTAAACATCAAAGCATAGGTTAAGTAATTTTCCAAAGGGTCACCCAGCTAGTGAATGGTGGAGACAAAATTCAAAATTCAAACCAATGTCTAAGTGTTGCCCATTGTCCTATTCTAACTTATATGTCCTATTCTAACTTATATGATTAGTATTAGGGAATACTAATTCCTAGAGTATTCCCTGAAGAGCCATCCAAGTAAATGATGGCTCAGCAGGGAATACTCTAGGAATTAGGCCAAACCATATGAAAGAGCATTTTATAGGGCAAATACAGTTGAATATCGGTGTTTTCATATGGTTCAACTTAATAGTTCAACTCATTCTTTCCACTGGAGAATATGATGGATCTACCTTTTGTGAACTTTATAGTGAACAATCTGCTATTAAATTTCCAATTTGTCAACAAGCTGAGCTTTAATAGGACTTATCTTCTTATGACAAAAGGGCCCATTTTAAAATGTAGATGTTTGAACATAAACATGTTTTACCTATTTTGTTTGAAAATATTTTGGGAGAATTAAAAAATAAAACAACAACAAAACATGTTGCTGTTAAAAATAAGTTATTCAACTACTTTAAAAAAAATAGAGATGGGGGATATCTCTTTGTTGCTCAGGCTGGTCTCAAACTCCTGGGCTCAAGCAATCCTCCCACCTCGGCCCCACCCAAAAAGTACTGGGATTACAGGTGTGAACCACCATGCCTGGCTTCAACTACTTTTTAAACATGAGTTACTTTCATATTTTCCAAACTGACTGTGATGTCTATTCTACTATTATGATTTAACTTCCTCTTTGCCCATATGATAATACCTACATATGCATTCAGGCAAGAAAGAAACTTTGCATCTCTACAAATTTGGTAGTGTGAAGATGTGATTTGTCTTGGTCCTAAGTGGAAAGATTTTCTTCATAAAGTTCTAACTTTGAGAAGATATGTTTTTGCTTGTAATAACTTAGGTAAGATATAGGGGTCGAGTAAATAACTCTGAGGAGTGATGATGAAAAGCCTCTGACTTTGAAGCTTGAGTCTGATGGCACCAATGGTGTTCCCCTTCACCAATGGTGAAAAAGGAGCTTCACAACATTTATTGGTGCGTCCTTTTGCCTAGCTCAACAGAAGGAGAATTCAGCAGCCATAAGACTATGACAGGCTTAAATCGTTTTCACTGGTGGAAATTGCAGAAAGATGATCTAAGTAATTTGGCATTTATTTTAATAGATTTGAAAAACACAGCCATTTTGAAAATAGGACTGATATTTGTCCTTTTGTTTTTCAGCCTACCACGAGAATAAGAGAAAGAAAATAAAGATAAAAAGCTTATTCATCTGTTTTTCTTTTTCGTTGGTGTAAAGCCAACACCCTGTCTAAGAAATATAAATTTCTTTAATCATTTTGCCTCTTTTCTCTGTGCTTCAATTAATAAAAAATGAAAAGAATCTAAAAAAGTGGTCCAGCACTGTTATTTTTCAAAGGTGTGTTGCTATCCTGAAAATTCTGTAGGTTCTGTGGAAGTTCCAATGCTCTATCTTATTCCACTTCAGTAGAGGATTTCTAGTTTCTTGTGGGCTAATTAAATAAAACATTAATACTCTTCTAAGTTACAGATTATAAATATTAAAAGTAATATTTTGATATAATAACTATGAATAAAAGAACAAAAACTATGGTATAGGTAAGGAATATAAAACATGGCTTTTCCCTCAGAAAAAAACAGTTCTAAAATTCATATGGAATCAAAAAAAAGAGCCTGCAGAGCCAAAGAAAGACTAAGCAAAAACAACAAATCTGGAAGGATTGAATTACCTGATTTCAAACTATACTAGAAGGAAGGCCATAGTCACCAAAACAGCATGGTACTGGTATAAAAATAGGCATATAGACCAATGGAACAGAATAGAGAACCCAGAAATAAACCCACATACTTATAGCCAACTGATCTTAGACAAAGCAAACAAAAACATAAAGTGGGGAAAAGACACCTTTTCAACAAATGGCGCTAGAATAATTGGCAAACACATGTAGGAGAATGAAGCTAGATCCTTATCTCTCACCTTATACAAAAATCAACTCAAGATGGATTAGGCACTTAAATCTAAGATATAAAACTATAATAATTCTAGAAGATAACATTGGAAAAACCCTTCTAGATATGGGCTTAGGCAAGGATTTCATGACCAAAACCACAAAAGCAACTGCAATAAAAACAAAGATAAATTGCTGGGACTTAATTAAACTAAAAAGTTTTGCATGTCAAGAGAAACAGTTAGCTGAGTAAACAGACAACCCACAGAGTGGGAAAAAAAAAATCTTCACTATCTACACATCTGACAAAACACTAATATCCAGATTCTACAGTGAACTCAAATCAACAAGAAAAAACAATCCCAATCCCATCAAAAAGTGGGCTAAGGACCTGAATAGACAATCTCAAAAGACATACAAATGAACAACAAAAATGAAGAAATGCTCAACATCACTAATGATCAGGGAAATGCAAATTAAAGCCACAGTATGATACCACCTTACCTCTGCAAGAATGGCCATAATCAAAAAATTAAAAAATAGTAGATGTTGGCATCGATGCAGTGAACAGGGAACACTTCTACACTGCTGGTGGGCACGTAAACTGGTACAATACAATGGAAAACAGTGTGAAGATTTCTGAAAGAACTGAAAAAGAAGTACCATTTGATTCAATAATCCCACTATGGGGTATCTACCCAGAGGATAATAAGTCATTATACAAAAAAGATATGTGCACATGCATGTTATAGCAGCACAATTCACAATTGCAAAAACGTGGACCCAACCCAAATGCCCATCAATCAATGAGTGGATAAAGAAGTTGTGGCATATATGTATATAAGATACACACACACACACACATACACACACACAATGGAATACTACTCAACTATAAAAAAGAACGAATTAATGACATTTGTAGTGATTTGGATGAGATTGGAGACTATTATTCTAAGTGAAGTAACTCAGGAATGGAAAATCAAACATTGTTTGTTCTCACTCGCAAATGGGAGCTAAGCTATGAGGATGCAAAGGCATAAGAATGACACAATGCACTTTGGGAACTCAGGAGAAAAGGGTGGGAAGGGAGTAAGAGATAAAAGACTAAAAATATGGTGCAGTGTATGCTGCTTGGGTGATGGGTGCATCAAAATCTCCCGAATCACCACTAAATAACTTACTCATGTAACTAAATACCACCTGTTCCCCAATAACCTATGGAAAGAAAAACCATTTTTAAAAATAATAAAATAGCTAATAATATTACAAAACACCCATATGATGCAATGTTATACCATCACTCAATAGCATTTTCAGGACCATTTGTAATGTAGGTGTTAAATTTATTAAAGACTTATTATTTGCCAAAAAAAAAACATGGCTTTTCTTTACTATTCAGACACTATAAGAAGTAGTGAGGAACAAAGGAGATTGAGATGATGATTAGTGTGGATGACAGAATTAGGGGAAAAGAGTGATCTTAGAAGAAATTTAAGACAGTTTAGAGTAACAACACCGAAAGAGAGTAAGAAGTTTGGAGGAGGCTTATTAAAGAGGGAATTAGAAGATCTGGAGAAACACACAGTAAGGAGTGATGAAGGTCCACTGAAATAATGAACTGCAGGAGTTGTGGGGTGAATGTTTCTTATAAAACATTAAAATATTATTCTGGGCCACCCAGAGGTAACTCATATCATAACTTTGTCTATAAATTTACAAGTCTATCAGAACTTTGTCTATGAATTTACAAGCCTATTAGACCTTTGTCTATTAATTCACAAACTTAGTCATTTATAGCCTTATTAGTTTGTGTTTTTAGTTTTTATCAAATTGGTTTCATACCGTACATGCTATTCCACGACTTGTTCTTAATAACAATGCTTAATAGTTTCATTTTAAGTGTGGTGCTTACAAAAGGTTCTTGTACAAAGTTACAAAAATTTTCCTTCTATTCCTGCAATGTTCTGTTCTGCACTCCCTACCATTCCACTCCCCTATCCCTCAGCAGCCCCCACTTTGGTCCATGTTGACTGTATCAAACTTTTTTTTCACAATTGTTGTAATCATCACAAAAATCAGAGAGTGCTCAGAAAAAGAGAAATGGAGATAGTGGGCCCTGGCTGGTCAAAGGTTTTAGAGATGGTCCTAGAAAATGTTCAATAAGCACTGTCACCAAAATGGGCCCACACAGGACCGGGTCTGGGCACTCTGTATTGATGGCAATGCCACCCTGGCCAGTCTCAGGCACCAAAGAGGAACTTAAAACTTTTGGAGAAAGATTCCCCCCAAATGTGGTAATCTCTGAGCTACAGCTTCCCTGCTTCCCATAGAGTGGACCAGATTCCCAGAGGAACTCAGACAGTTAAGTCTACAGAGCCCAAACCCATTGCTCTAGTTTTAGAGCATGGCCTGGCAAATGCATTACTCTGGCTAGCTGGCTTTTTTTGTTTGTTTCCTGAACAGTGTGGAAGATTGGTACAGCGGAATGTAACAGTGGTGCAGGCACATCGATCTGTGTGCACGCACGTGTGTGTGTAAAATCCTGTTTTCATAAATATTGGGGGGATCATGATATGATATCAACATGATTTATCATGGGAATATTGAGATTGATCACTTGGTTAAGGTGCTGTTTGTCAGGTTTCTCCACTGTAAAGTTATCACTCTTCCCTTTCCACCCTTATTTTTTGGAAGCAAGTCATGAAATCCAGCTCACATTGAAAGAGAGGGAGAGGGATAAGCTCCTGAAAGGGGGAGTATCTACATGTCCTATTTATAATATTTTCATAAGAAAGATTTGTTATTTAATTGTTCCTTTATGTCAGTATAAACTCATGTATGTTTTACACTTTGGGTTATAATTCAATGCCACATTATTCAGTTGCTCAAATTATTCCAGCTTTGGCCTTTGGGGCTCCTTTTTTGTTGACTCCTCTATCCCTTTGACTATATTTTGTTTTCTTTCTAGCATGGCAAGCTGCTTCTGGCTCATTTTATATCTCCCTTTCCCAGCCCTAGAAATGACCATTTCTTAAGGAAGGCCTGGTTCTCTTTATCAGAGAATGGTTTTACAAAGATCTGAGTGCTGGGTATTCTCATTGCTAATGGGGCATCACTGCTTCTAGACCATTTCGGGGAACAGAGCAAAGAAAAGTAGGTATGAATATTACTATTACTATCTTCATTTAAATACACACACACACATAACTGTAATTACTTCTGTGTCTATGCAGCTATCTTTATGGTTAAAGATGAGTTCATACTGATGTCTCTGACTTCGGAACCACAGGACTTATTCTAGCCTTCTCCCTTGCCTCTGTGACAGTAAGAAACTTCTCTTCCACTATCTAGCCTCCACCTACTCATTTGTTCCACCTCAGGATGCATACAAAGGAGTTTCAGAGTTATAGACCCATTCCTCCATGAAATTCAACTTTACTAACTGGAGTGCAGTGTTTATGTATAGTTCCTTTTGTCTTTAGCCATACAGTTTCCAGTCAAAACGTTACTCTCCAAAATCATGTAGGTCAGCTCCATTTTTGCCCTACCATCTTCTGTGAAGTTATGACAGGTGACTTTGGGTGACTTATTCACACTGAACACAAGATAAGTTTAGGGCCCTGGCCTTTGACTTGCCCTTGAGCTTCAGCTGTATGTGTGGGCCACGCAGGAGCTCTTTCCACCTAAGTAGCCTTTGCCTGCAATGCATAAAGGTTGAGCAGCAGTGGTGATGGGTATTCTTTACCCAGTGCATTCTCTGCCGCAGGCACCCATTGTGGCACTGCATTTCTCTACAGACTCCACATCAACTGTCATGCAGTCTTTGAGTGTGGCCATGCCTATCTCTTCCAAGGGCTTTGAGGACCATGGCTCTGCAATACCAGTGGACCCTTCCAGCTGATGTCCTCTCTTACCTCCATCAATGTGGTTACATTATACTTCCCTGGGTTGGTTTTAAAGTTCTGCCAAACATTTCTTGCAGGAATGTGAGCACTCTTTTTGCTTTACCTCAGGCACCTCACCTATTTTTCCTGTTGGTCCCTGTGTATGGAAGGCGGAGGTGTAAGTAACATTAAAATAGGTCGTATTGTAGAAATGCAGTGATCATGTCCTAAGAGTTTAGAAGAAAACATGGTCAAAAGATGTACTGTTTCATTTATGTTAAAGTCTGAGTAGTAAATTTAACGTGACCAGAGATTTGCATTTGTGCCTATTATCAGCGAAACACAAGAGTCACTGGAAGCCAGAATTAAGGGTGACGTGATAGATGATGTAGCAATGTAAGTAATGATGTAACCAGCTTTAAATTAAATAAAAGGTAATAGACAACTGTAGAGGCAAGAAGATTTATTTGTTTCAGTATAAACAACCTCCAAAATGCCATTGTATCTCAAGCAATAACAGCATTGCTACTTTTTTCTTGAGATGGGAGATATGAAATTAGCCAGGAATGAGATGCATTTGACAATAAAGAAGACAGTACCGACAGGGGATGGTACCTGAACCTGAAAAGGAAAAGATGGTGCCTGAACCTTAAGAAGAATCTTCATGTGCACCGATTGGACAGTAAGCAAGTATGTCAGTCTGGTTTCTATACTCATTATTCCAAATCTTAATAGACTAAATTAATATACTTTACATGAGTGCATGCTACTGCTGCATAAATCAGGGGGCACTATTAATGTAAAATAAAATGTGAAGGGTGCCTCCTGGAATTTAGCAACATGGGCTCAGTTATTTTTATTACTATTATTAACATTTTAGGGATTAGATTTATGAAAGGGCAGCTGAGATTGTCATAGGACAACAATTTTATGACAGATGTGCTGGATATACAGAAACTACATGTGGAAGCCCATCATTCCTACCCTTCCCTTTTGACCTAACAACTCTCTTTGCTCTTCTTAATTACTTTTAAAGTCCAGACCTGACTACCCTTCCAATCTGTTTTTACTTCCTGCCTTCAATATCCTAATCGGTTTGAACTTCATACTGTTCATTAGCACACCATGCTTTTCATGCCTCCCTACATGGGTTCCTTCTACCTGGAATGTCTTTCTTTCTCTGTTTTATCTGTTTAATCCAGTTGAGAGGTTACTTTCTTTGAGGAAACTTTTCTAAATAGAGTTGGTTATTTCTTTCCTGATGGTTCTAGACTCTTTGAACCTGACATATTATAGCGCTCATTCTTTTCAAAAATTCATATTAATATCCACATTTATATTTTATTATAATTATTGTAGATTTTATATCCATTTTAAATATATACGATCTGAATCCTAGGGCTTGTATTTGAACACACAAAGTTCTGACCCCCGAAAGCTGACTCATTTAATGGTATCAGTTCATTATCTCTCTCTCTCTCTTCAACTAGATAGTGTTTCTCATCAGCAGGGATTATGAATTAGAAGTCCATGTATCTCCCCTGATACTTAGAGTAACCTGGCACATAGTGAGTATGCAATTAAAATTAGATGAATAAACTGATTTATGCCATGGCCTTTACATATTCTAAACTACAAATCACAGAATCCTGATTTACAATAATTTCCTGGACTTCTGAAATAACAAATATATTAAATTGAATTTTATAAAAATTTGAATCATGAAAATTTGTGCTTTAAGAAAATAATCATGATTCATTTTATTTTAAAAATGTGAATAATAAAAATTTCTCCAAATTAAGGTGCATCAAAAGCTGTACATCCAAAGCTGGCAAACCTAGTAATGTCTCATACGGTGGTGTCACTTTTGTATCACTTTAACTGGTCTAGAATTATCTAAATCATCCCTCTTGTGTGAGTAACTGATGAATAAATACGTGTATACATGGATGGCACACACACAAAAAAAGAACTTTGGCATTTTGAGATTTATCTTTTGGGAAATGTAGAATCTTCTGACCAATGGAAGATTTTATGTTTATAAAATGTTATGTGTGATGGTTCATGTCCAGGGGGAGTAACAGTCATTTTGCCCATTTTACTTAATTCATGTGCATGCTGTGTAATTTCTTCAACACTAGAATGTGAAGCAGTTACTTGGATCTGAAAAATACTGTATACGAATGAACAAATTATTTTTCTGTATTTACTCTCTGTCTCCACTCATGTCTCACTCAGTTCTTTTTGTTGCAAAAATCTTTATCCATTCAGTCAATTGCTATCTGGACCCTGGAGACTGTTTCCTTAAAAACCCAGCTAAGAGTCTCAGGGAAGAATTGAAATAAGGAGCTATTTGAAATAAGAATTGAAATAAGTGGTGTTGTAATACCAAATATAGTGAGTCCATTCTGTTGGTGTGGGGAGAGGCTCTCATCTACTTAAGGTGGAGTCATTTGGTTGGTGACTTGAAGAGCCATCCAGTTGAGTATTAGGAGTCACAAACATCTTCAAGTGATGGAAGAGGACACCTTCAAGGCAGACGCATGCTCCAAATCTTCCAATGAGGCTTGCCTGTATCTTTGGGCTTGGCACTGGGACATTAGAGCAGAGGCTACAAAGGAGCAGAGTGCAGAGTTTAGCTCCAATGGCTGCCAAGAAGAATATGTGCCAAAATTAGGATACCTCTTCAGTGTAGGAAAGACGATGTCTTGGTTTTAAAAACTGTGATAGAAAAAATGTACGTGAAACACCATAAACAACACCAAAATATTAGCTCTACTTATTCTTTCCACTGCCTGAAGGATTGGCTCTTCTATACTCAGAACAGTCTTGGATGATACAGCTGGCCCCCCTAACTTTGTGATGGGGCAGACAACAGATGCCTTGTTTGGACAATACTGCCTCAGTGCAAAGATGACAAGGAGGCATTGAGAATGGCAGTGGAGATTTGTTCTGAACTAGCGTCTGACTTTTTTTATGACAGAAATTGTGAGGCCACAGAAAAATCCACTCACAAATTTCTTACACCCCACAGAATACAAGACGGCACATATGTTCTTATTCTTTTTTAGGAACATCAAAAATAAGAGCATTTCTTTAAATAAAACAGAGCTTGTTTAGAAATAGATAATCTATCTTCTGGGAAGTGGCATGACTTGCTTAAGAATAATAAATAATCATTCTAGTTTTTTATTCTATATATTTTCTATATATTTTGACAGCTCTCTCTCTCTCTTCCCAACCCCCCTGCGGTGTATGTGTATGTGTGTGTGTGTGTGTGTGTGTGTCTGCGTGTCTGTGTGTCTGCGTGTCTGTGTGCCTCTGTCTTAGTCTTCTCAGACTGCCAAAACAAAATACCATAGCCTGGGTGACTTAAACAACATAATTAATTTTCACATAGTTCTGGAGGCTGGAAAATTTATGATCAAGATTCTGGCAAAGTTTGGTTTCTGGTGAAGGCTCCATTCTAGGCTTACAGTTGGCCACCTTCTTGCTATGTCCTCATATGGTAAAGAGAGCAAGCAAGTTCTTTGACATCATAGGGTAAGCAATCTCATTATGAGGCTCCTGCTCTCCTGATCTCGTCGAACCCTAATTACCTCCTAAAGACTCCATCTCCAAGAATCATCACATTGAGGGTTAGGGCTTCAACATACGAATTTGGTAGGGGGAAGTGAGAGATGCAAATATCTAGTCCATAACAGACAGTGAAATCTCTTGACCAAGTAAGGGATTTTTCCTGAAACTTCTACGATAATGAGCCATTACTCAACCTTGTGAAATGCTATAGTTTAAATGTATGTGTCACTCCAAAATTCACAAGTTGAAACATAATATCCAGTGTGATAGTAATAAGAGGTGGGGTCTTTTGGGACATGATTAGTCCACACTCATAGTTGGATTAATTCTCTTATAAAAGAAGCTGAAGGGAGTGCTCTAGTGCCCTTTTGACATTCTCTTCCTTCTGCCTTGTGGGGACACCTGGATAGAAACAGTCCTCATCAGACATAGAACCTGCTGGTGCCTTAATCTTGGACTTCCTAGTCTCTGGAACTGTGAGAAATACATTTCTGTTGTTTTCAACTTACCCAGTTTCAAATGTTTTTTTATAGAAGCACAAATGAACTAATGGACTAAGGCATTAAGAAAAGGAGTATTCATATTCGGCAATGATGCTGATGATGGCAGATGGCTGTGGATCCCCTTTGTTATTTCTCATACCCTGTCATTGCTATAGAAGCTGGGAAGAGAAGGACTTCATATGAAAAAGTCATTATAAAAAAGATTCAGGAAATGTTTTTTCTGTGTAAGTTATTGTTTTAGGAGATGCTTTCAAAGTGTGTTTCTCTCAAGTAGTTGACAGTCTATTTGAGCATTTAGACCAGTTCTGCTGTTTTAAGGAGCTATGCCCAGCCTAGCATAGGCAGTCAACTCACAGAAAAGAAATGCTGTTAATGGAACATAGATTTTTGTAAAATTTATTTGCAGTTGGCTCTTGACTTACTTTGCTCTGTCTCTGCATGACCCGTATTGATGTCTTAGTTCACCTTGCTGACCTTGAGGCACTTCTATCCTTTTAAGTTTGGCAGGCAAAATTGGTTGCCTAATCTGACTGATTCCTTTCAGTTTGTTCCTGTGTAGGAGGGAGAAAAAAAATATTTATTTTCCTCTACAAACCAGGGACAAGATCGGTTTGTTAAAGGGAAATAGTCTTTTTTAAGCAAATAAATATTTCTTTATTTTTAAGTAAAATAGCTTTTTGGGGGCAGCAAATGGGAAAGGTGAAATCTCATACTCTAGAGCATGATTCAGATAGATAGGCTCAAATTAAACAAAGGGAGGGATAGTTTGTTCTGCCTAAAAACAGTAATAGGAGGGGAGTATAGAAGCTGGGCTGGATGGGAAGAAATTAAGAAAGGACAGAGAGAGACAGCAAGCAAGAAGTGGGTCGATCAGGGCTCTACGTGAAGAGAGTCAGGTGGTGTTGATATGAGTGGAAAAGATCTTTTCATGCTTTATGTCTAGTTCCTTGATACAAACTTGTGGTAGATGTTCTTTGAAAAAGTGATTGGGGACTATCTGATCTGGGGTTTAGGGCAGGGAAGAGGAAAGAAACAGCATGTAAAGGACAAAAGACAGAGCAATGGTAAAGAGAATTTAACAGCACTAGGAGATACGAACCAGTAATCCCAAGGATAAATGCAGTCCTTACTCCCTTATCACTGAATTCTTAGAAATATGGGGGTAGGGGTGGTGATAGTAATTCTGTTTTCTCCCCATATTTGGGATGAACACTGAGCTAAACGTGCTTTCTCTCTCTCCCTCTCCTTTCTTATGTATTAAGGAACAGGGGACGTTATGGGCTGAAGGACTTTGAGGATGTCCATCTCATGACATTTGGGTTATATCTGTTCTATGGAGCTTATTTTAAACTCTGCAACATGCAACAGGGTTCACTGACTTTCTCCCAAGGCCCTAGGTACTGTCTTCTTTTCAGATCTGTTCTGGGGCCTCTGGATCTTGAATATCTGAGAAAATATAAACATAAACATTTCAATAATGTTCTCTGGTGAGCCAAGTATGAGAGATGTGTCATTCATTTGTATCAATGAATGAATGAGGACAATTAGTGCATAAATCCTGAGTACAACAATCTGGGGGTAGGGGTGGTGCCATTCAATTTCTATTTATAAAGATATTTATTTCTATTTATGCTTGTGACAGATGTTCTGTTAGGGACCACAAGAATCACAATGATGAGTCTTTGATTTTACAAAATTAATGGTCCAGTAATAATTACATAGCTTACAAATGACTATGATATACCATCAAGCAAGTAGTTCCATGAGAAAATAATCTAAAAGGTTTCGTAGGTTGTCAAAGGTGAGAGGGATTTTCTTTAGGTAGGAACTAATCAGAAATACATTCATGGATAATTATTTGAATAGACCTTGAGGGTTGGGTACAGTTTTTCTCAAGCATTGATGGAGAAGGAGAGTGAAGATTTGAAAACATTTTCAAACAGCCAGTCACCCAATCCAGCAAACAAAAAATGAAAAGGATCTCAGAAACAGTGAGGAGAAAAAGAAATGTTCTCACAACCCACATGTATAGCTCAACCACTCTGAAGAAGAATATATCTAACATTTGACAATAATACCATGTTAACAATAATAATAGTTACTGTCAGTTTTTAATGTTGTAGGTACCAGGCATTTAGAAGATATTATTCCATTTATATATCAAAATAAACTTCAGGTGAAAGATCATTTTCATGACATGTGAGAAAATTAAGAATCAGATTAGATTATTTGCCTAATGTCATATAGCTAATAGTTGACCATAAGACAATTAGATTAGAATTAGATTTAAATCTTTCTGATACCAAAGTTCAGTTTGCTGTTCCATGTTGCATCTGAGCAGTTTCACAGACTTATGAAAAGTAAACGGAATCAGAATTACATCAATGGAAAAGCATTGCTGTGACCTCTGTACCTAGGACTAAACTTTGAGCAATAACACATATAGATAGAGGATTGTTTGCCGTTAGTATACAAACTCTGGCTCAAAGTTCCTGTTTATTGCTTGTCTTGGAAAATTTGGTGTTCTTCACGGTTGTCTTTTCAGCTACCATCTATTTTTCTCAACCACTCACATGGCTACAATAACTGTCTACAAGCTTATGATTCCCAAATACCTATCTGTAGCCTCAATCTTGTTCCAGAAGATCAAAAGTAGTATTCAAATGTATGTCAACTTCTTCACTTGGAGGGCTTAAGGACGTTTCAACATGCAAACCAGGGAGTTTTGCCTTGAATGTTCCTACAATGTGTCCTGTAGCCATAGGGTCCTCTCATTCCTTTTTTTATTTTTTATTTTTTTTATTGCATTTTAGGTTTTGGGGTACATGTGAAAAACATGCAAAGTTGTTGCATAGGTGCATATGTGGCAGTGTTATTTGCTGCCTTCCTCCCCTTCACCTATATGTGGCATTTCTCCCTGGAAACCATCATTCTCAGCAAACTGACACAAGAACACAAAATCAAACATCACATGTTCTCACTCATAGATGGGTATTGAACAATGGGAACACAGGGACACAGGGAGGGGAGCACTATACACTGGGGTCGTTCCTTAAGATTTAATTACATTTAGCCCACGGGATGAGCATAGGTACTCATCCGACCTATGGGGATATGAGAGTGAAAAGAAAGCCTGATTAATAATTACACTATGTCAATAGGCATAGAGCCAGGACTGTTTGGGTAAACTGGTCACTTTATCTTGAAGTCAATATATCCAAAACTGAAAATGTACTTAGTTACTAAGTCTTTGACGTTATCTCATTCATACCACTCAACTTTACCCAGAGCTGTCATCCAGGCCATTTTTTTGATAGTGTTCTTGTGAAAATTTCCTAACTTGTCTCCTTATCATAGTCTTATCCCCTTTTGAAACAAAAGAGAGCATTTCAAAATACAAATAAGATTTTTATTGGCTCCCTTTTGTTGTCTATTATAGCCCTAGAAGTCTTTGAGATGTGGCGCTTGCCAACTTTGCCAGAATTTCCCTATATCTAGTACATTCTACTATTAAACTTTGTGCCTCTTTGAAAATGCATTTTCTCTCATTCCTTAAGTGTGCCTTGGTCTCCCTTACCAGTTGGCCTTTCCACTGCCTTTTACATTTTCCTGGAACACTATGCCCTCCCTCTTTATTTGTCCCACCTCTAATTTTCTTTCAGATCTACACTAAGATGTTACTTTCTCTAGGAAGCCTTAGCCGATTCCTCCAAGGATGTCAGGAGGTCCTCTTTTCATTCTACTTAACACAGTATCCATTACACCGTGTTGTGATTACTGATATAATTGTCTGTTTCTCTGATTAGGCAGTAAGATCAACAAGAGCTGGATGGTGTCTATTTCTTATTACTGATTATCCCCATCCAAGAACAGTGCCTGGAATGCAGATGTAACATTTGTTGAATGAATAAATAAAATGCCATCTATGGAGTGCCACTTTGTGCCAGACCTTGTTCTGAGGCATTGATATTTATTAATTTATTTAATCCTCATTTAACCATGAAGGAGGTACTATCACTATAATCATTTTATAGATGATTAAGATAAAGCCCAGAAAAATTAATTAACTCACCCAAAGTCATGTAGCTAAGTGACAGGGCAAAAATTAAGTAGCAGGGCAAAAATTCAAATCTGTTCCCCAACTTTACATTGCTTAATACTGTACTACACTCCCTCTCTGATCATATGGCATGAAATAGCAGGCATTTGCTCAGTAAGGAAGAATATGAAGAGATTGGAGAATGACACAAAACCAGCATTAATATCACAGGAAAGGTCCACATAGGACCTGGACTGATAGAAAGGTTATTACTCTAGTGTAGTCTCATGGGCATCTTGATGAAGTGGTGTCCGACACACACACATTGGCTTGATGTGTACATATTATTTGTAGTTATGTGTCTATATATATGTATATTTGTAATATTGAAAGTCATAATTTAGTAAAGGCCTACTGTTTGCCAGGCATTTTTACATTTGTCCCCTCCAATCTTTTGATGGAATGATCAGATTGGATTACTTGCCCTTGCAGGTTACACACACACACACACACACACACACACACACACGCACGCATCATAAAACCTGAAATATGTTTTGTGAAGTTACAAAGATTTCAGACATTATAGAACCTGGGATTTGCCAAATGTAAGCCCTTTCTCTAGCTTAAGCCCTTGTTTTGAACAAATACATTTATTATTCATTCGGCAAATGTTTCTGAGTCCTGACTATGAACCAGGCACTGTGAAAGGCTTTGGGATATTTTGCTCATGCTTGGGCAAGCTTATGTAGTTTGCTTCATAAAACTCTATTTCAGTTCTTCTTAACTAATGCTTCATGACTACTGCTTTTCAGTAACAAATACTTTGGCTTTCACATATTTGAGTAAAGTCCCCTTGAGGAAGTGTAGGAGACACTGTAGTGTCTATCCTGGAATCCAAACGGATAGACAAGGCTGGTGCTAACTCTTCTGGAGAGTGCCTGAGCAAAGTCTGTTTTGTTAATGTGTTCCTTAGGAGACAAAACCTAGGATAGCCACATGTAGCAGAAAATGAACAAAAACTAACAAATGAATGGGAATTTTACTTGATTAGCATTGAAGACCTTGTTTATACTATGATAAATGGTTGTATTTGCTGGAAGTGCTACAGATGGCAAACACATTTTATTTAAATGTGTGTCCCAGTAGCTTGCAGTATATTTTTTTAAGTACTGTACTTAGTTGATTTAAAAATTATATGTTTAAAATTGCATATTGTCCTTTCATTGAAGAAGTTTTGAGAGAGAGAGAGAAAATTAAATTCACTTATCTTACCATCTAGAGAAACCCAATATTAAAACTTTGTGGTCCATTATTTCTGTCTTTTATTCTACACATTTTTAGAGGGTAAGAGGAGTACAGAGGAGGTACAAAGATACACAAATGAGACCACTCTCTATATATTGTTTCATCCTGTTTTTCAGTTAGCAATATATTATGAGCATATTTCTACTTTATTAAATACTCCTCCATGAAATTATTTTGATGGCTGTATATCATCCTACTTTATGAATGTACCATATGAATTTATTTCCTGGTGTGGGTCATTTGGTTTTATAATCTTACTTTTAGAATAATAAAACACCTGTAAAGCTTTAGAAAATACAGGTGCCTGGGTCCCAACTCCACAGATTCTGATTTAACTCCTCTGGGTTACAGACTAGGCATTTGGAATTTAAAAAGATGCCCCAGTGATTCTAATGCGTAGTCAAGATTGGGAACCCTCATAGACAGGGAGGATAGGAGATGAACCACTCTTAGAACCAGGTGGAGTTTATAAGCATCCATCAGTTAGTATTAACATCATCATCTTGGGTTGCTAAATGAATGGTGCAGCTGACCCACTTCACAATGACACATGTGCAAATAAAATTCTTATGGGACCTGGTTCATTAGGTTTGAGCTCTATGTTTTCTATGTTAAGCAATACATTGTATACTAAATACTTAAAAACGTACTTTACAACATGCATATTAAGTGAAAAGTGTTTTTGAGCTAAACAATAACAACATAATTATCAAGCAATGATAATTTGAGATGAATTAATTATTCTGCAACTTGGGGAAAAGTTATCTCTTTGAATATTCTGTAGTTTGAGAATATTAGTTATATTTGCAAAATGAAAAGTCTGAATTGGTCAGGCAATGTGTTGTGTGCCTGGCATATAACAGGCATTTAATAGTTTTAAAGAATTAATGGATTTAAATGAATTGCATGCCAAATCCTGTGTCTTTATGGCTTCATTATCTTCTTAATTTGAGAGGAATTAATTATTTTGCAACTTAGAGACAAGTCATCCCTTTGAATATTCTGTAGTTTGTGGAGAATATTTGTTATATTTGCAAAATGAAATACATTTGCAATTTTTTCTCACCCTAAAGAGGTCTATGTCCTTGAACACAAAATACAAATAACTGCTATGCTGTTAATTATTGGCAAATGCCCCATTCTCAACCTAAGGACATATCATACAGTAACAGATATACCAACAAAAGGTTACTAGTTAACAGGCATTGCCTGAAAAGAGTATAAAAGAATTTCAGCATGATTTTCCATATTCTGCTCCCACCACTGCCAATAACAAAATAGCCACCATGAAGTGGGTGGGATCCATTTTTTTAATTTTCCTACTAAATTTTACTGAATCCAGAACACCACATAGAAATGAATATGGAATAGGTGAGATATTTTGTGTTTTTCTTTTTAGTCTTTTCTCTATATCAAAAATTTAAAATTATAAAATTTGCATTTATTCATTTGTCTTGATTTATTTATCATATTTATTATTCCATATGGAGAAAAAATATTTAACTGGTGGATATATTTAAATGAAAGATAAACTTGTAACTTTATAAGAGTTTACAAAATTACAGTAGTGCTTAACATGACAAATGAATGGTTTGTATGTTTCATGTTGAATTAATTTTTGCACATTTATTTAATTGATATACATATTAACTTTGAAAAATTAGTTATATGCACATATATGTACATATATGTGAATAAATAAAATTTTATATGTGAAGAAGCCAGAATTATGTTTCTTCACATAGAAAACTCCCTCAGACTAGTAAAATAAGTAACATCTTTATTTTTAATACAGAAAAATGGGTCATTATGTGACAGTCTGAAGAAGAAACACTGTGACTGGGATATGAATGGTAAACTGTAGTATAATTATGTTCAAAAGAATGCCTGAAATAGATTTTTAACCATTTGATTTTCAGGACAATTACAGCACTATAGTACAGGGGAAAACCAAATAGCTGGAAGACAAAATCTGGATTCTAGTGTTAGATCTGCTATAAATTATGCTTGTTAACTTCATTCCTTAGTTTCCTAGTTTTCTCAGGTATAAAATTCAGATGCTTAGGTTATCCCTAATGTTCTTTTAGTTCTAAAGCTATACTGTTCTAACTGAAATACAAACATTCATGTATAACAATGCTTACTTTCCTGCTTGCAGTTGAAAACACATTTCATGAAGTTTATTTTGCTTTCCAGCTTCCATATTGGATTCTTACCAATGTACTGCAGAGATAAATTTAACTGATCTGTAAGTTTTGCTTATATAAATGTACTTTAAATGTGCAAAGCAATGATAAGTAAATATCTAAATAAAATTGAGTAGTCCTATGAGTTCTTAAAAGCACAAAACAATTTGGACAATTTCAAGAAAAGTTACTCATACTGAATATCAACTTGATGTTGAAGAGGTTAAACTGCTGACTAATGCCTTAGACATTAACCCCTAGATTCCTTGAAATCACATGTGGCAAACCAAATCAGATTTTAGAAACTGAAGATTAGTGTCTGATCAGTGACAGTCATATACTAATTCAGGAATTTTTCTCATCAATACCAATAGGGTGATATTACAATGTTTTCTTTTTCTATGTCCTATTTAAATCTTAGCAGCAAATCATAGGTGATAAAATATTCTAGTTTTTGTAATTTGTGGAGAGTATATTGGTCTCTTGGATGTCTTTCCACTCCACATTTATTAAATTTCTAATAAATAACTTAAAGTAGTATGCTGCTGTTACACCTTGCACATTCAAACCTGCACAAGGACTGCTTTGAGTCAATCCATGAGCACTGTAGTCTTGGATTTTAGACCTTGATTATACTTGGAGCAGACACCATCAAAGGTCTGTCTAATGACCTATTTTTTGCCTAAATTTAAAAGTAACTGTAAATAATATAGATACCCTCAGTTATGGTAATTGTAATAATAATATAGATACAGTTTATTATTTACAGTTACCATAACTGTAACTGAGGGTACAGTAACAATTACAGTAACTGTAAATAATACAGATACCCTCAGTTATGGTAATTGTAATAATAATATAGATACAATTTACTATTTACAATTACCATAACTGTAATTGAGGGTACAGTTACAGTTATGGTAACTATAAATAATAAAGATACCCTCAGTTATGGGTGCATTGCAACAGATGGGTAGTTACAAAAGAATGAACCACTGTTATGGGAAATCCACTTATTTGGCCTTTAACATCTATATGTATATTTAAGGGAAAAGAAAACAAGAAAAAAGAGTGAAGTTTCTTCTCGGATGACTAGAAGCTAATTTTACATAATTGTTAAAATCAAATATCTAAACAGGTTACAACATAAATAGAAAATGAAACAAAAAACAAAAACTATATTTCAGAAAAATAAGTTTGCTACAGGTCTGTTCCTTAAGCATTAACGTGTATTTTTGTTTCAGGGCTACCATATTTTTTGCCCAGTTTGTTCAAGAAGCCACTTACATGGAAGTAAGCAAAATGGTGAAAGATGTATTGACTGCAATTGAGAAACCCACTGGAGAGGAACAGTCTGCAGGGTGTTTTGAAAACCAAGTGAGTGAATAATTTTAAAAAAGCATTGTGATATTCGATAAAAATTTAGCACACCGAAGAGAAGATACAGAAATAGCATGAGAAATGTATTTAAATATTTGAAGAGCTATTGTATGAAAGAGGGATTAGATTAATTCTGAACTGCCAAAGAGGGCAGAAGAGAACAATAGATAGCTATTATAAAAAGACCATTATAAACATGGTGACTAGAACTGTGGTTCTGAAATAAGATTATCTTCATGATGGGCATATTAACTTTTTTGAGCTACAGTTTTCTTATCTATAAAATAAGGGATAATAATAGCTTCCATTTTGGAGTTGGCATGAAAATTGGTATAATAATAATAGTAGTAGCTAATTTTTATTACACATACAACGTGACTGGCATTATTCTAGGGAGCATAATGTGTACATTGATAATAAAAATGTTTTACAACATAAGGATAGCACTGACAAATCAGAATCGTTGTCCAGTGAGTCAAGAATGCTGGCTGAAGCTTATGGGCAGAATATCAGCTTTGCTTACATATATTTATTTATTAAACATGTAAAATAATTCTTGAAGATAGATGCTAATCTTCCAGTTGAGGAAGCTGAGGCACAGAGAATTTAAGTAACTTTTTTAAGGGAACCAGCAGATGGCAGAGCTAGGATTTGAACTACACCATCTGACTTCAGAATTAACAGTCTTAGTAGCTTCATGACATTATAATTATAGTGAATGTAAGATGCATAGCACATTGTTAGGGTTGCCAGGTTTAGCAAACAATGACAAAATATAATACCCAGTTCAATTTGAATTTTAGATAAACACTGAATACTGCAATCCCATTACTGAGTATATACCCAAAGGATTATAAATCATTCTACTATAAAGACACATGCACACGTATGTTCATAGTGGCACTGTTTACAATAGCAAAGACCTGGAACCAACCCAAATGCCCATCAATGATAGACTGGACAAGGAAAATGTGGCACATATACACCATGGAATACTATGCAGCCATAAAAAATGATGAGTTCGTGTCCTTTGTAGGGACATGGATGAATCTGGAAACCATCATTCTCAGCAAACTGACACAAGAACAGAAAATCAAACGCCGCATGTTCTCACCCATAGGTGGGTGTTGAACAATGAGAACACATGGACACAGGGAGGGGAGCATCACACACTGGGGTCTGTTGCGGGGGGGCCAAGGGAGGGACAGCAGGGGAGTGGGGAGGTCGTGGAGGGATAACATAGGGAGAAATGCCAGATGTAGGTGATGGGGGGATGGAGGCAGCAAACCACATTGCTGTGTGTGTACCTATGCAACAATCCTGCATGATCTGCACATGTACCCTAGAACCTAAAGTACAATAAAAAAAAGGATATTCCAATGTAGACGCTCAACAAATAATATTTATTATTATTTATTTTATCTCAACATAGAAACAAGCTTTATAATAATTAGAACTCTTCAATTATAAAAGAACATGCCCAGAGAATCCTCTGTTATGGTGGGGTTGATTAGGTGGCTGAAAGGCAATGTACCTAGTATACTATAGAAGAGATGCCCTTTTAAAGATATAAAATACTTTCCAATTCTAAAATTTATGATTTGATAAAAATATCTGTTTTGCATCTCTATTTTAGTATTGTCCCAATAATCCTTTCAAAATGCGTATAAAAAATACAAAGTACATTACCTATTGCAACTTTACATCCAATTAGAGGTTCAAGGTAATGTTACAGATTGCTGAGTTATTCTTGTAAATTTAAAGGCATGCCTTTTAAATAAGGATTGGGAATTAGAAATCTTATGTAAGCTTTCCAGAATTCTCTAAATATTACTGTAGCAGCTATAAAAGCTACATAAAAGTTCCCTAACATGCATGAAACACTTGTACTCCTCAGAGGTTTTCTGTGGAATATTGGTGCTGTCATCTGAGTTTGGTAAGTCACCAGAGAAGGAAGCACATACATTTTAAAACATTTTAGCTAAATCTGTAATTATGACCAATGACAAGTGTTTTTTTAAATCTTTTTTTTCCATTCAAAATCCAACCATTATTTCATTTCAAAACCATTTGTATTTCTAATTGAAAATAATATGCAGTTTTATATTGTCTTATCATAGGATGGCATGTGAAATGAGGATTTATATCTGAAACACGGTGTGTATATACATGTATATATATACACACACATATATGTACCATGATATATGCATATATATTTGCAATTCCAAAAGTTACATCTTTAATGAGAATCATGAAAATATTATGTTGCTCAGTTTCTTGTTTTCTAAATTTTAATTTTAATTTTAAGTTCTGGAGTACATGTGCAGGATGTGCAGGTTTGTTGCAAAGGTCAACATGTGCCGTGGTGGTTTGCTGCACCTATCAACCCATCACCTAGGTATTAAGCCTACCATGCATGAGCTACATTTCCTAATGCTCTCCCTCCCTGCATCCCAACTCCTGACAGGCCCCAGTGTGTGTTGTTTTCCTCCCTGTGTCCATGAAACATGGTTTATATATTTATAAAAGCTTATATATCCTAGTCCAAATTTTTGATAACATAAAAAGGAAAAAGTAAAATAATTCAAAATTGAGAAAGAAGAACAAAATGTTGCATGACTTTTTTTCTTTTATAGTTTGGAGATTAAAGTTTCATTTCTCAAAAGGCAGCAGAGAAATCTATTTCATCAGGCTAAAACAAAATACATTAGAATGTGTACAGAAAATTTTTGAAAATCCATAGTTCTGATTTTGGACATTAGAAAATGTTTCATGTATTTTATAGATTTTTAAGGCAAAGTTAGTTATCTTTCACTGAAAATAAAATATTTCTTATAGCTACCTGCCTTTCTGGAAGAAATGTGCCATGAGAAGGAAATTTTGGAGAAGTATGGGCTTTCAGACTGCTGCAGCCAAAGTGAAGAGGGAAGACATAACTGTTTTCTTGCACACAAAAAGCCCACTCCAACATCCATGCAACTTTCCCAAGTTCCAGAACCTGTCATGAGTTGTGAAGCATACGAAGAAGACAGGGAGACATTCATGAACAAGTAAGGATCCAGTTTAAGTGTAGATGCAAGCCTTAGAAAGAGAGCAGTAGAAAGCTTAATTTAATATTTTTGCAGTACACTCATGTACTCCCAGTAGGAGGTATAATGTTTGTTTGGTGTTGTGTCTGCTAAGGTCCCCAGCAAGGTAATTAGGAGAGCAACATTCAGTGTAACTTTGTTTCCGTAGCATGCTGGATGTAGTACAGACCACAGGACAGACCTACCAGAGGTTCCATTACTGCCTTGAGATATATACACCTGTTTTTTCCCCCCATTCTACTCTCAATTTTACCTTGTTCAAGAATATATTAGTATTACACAAAATTGATGCTTTCCAGAGCCATATATTGGTGTTTTGTGCTCACCAAATTGCTTAGAAATGAAAGTTAAGAGATCCAAGCATGTTCAAGATACAGAGACATGGCAAAGATTTACTGAACCCTTAGGATGTGTGGAAACATGTCTCTTTGCACATAGGATCAGATTAATGCTCACAAACAATATTTGAAGCTTCCTTCTCCTCTTCCTCTTCGTTATTCTTCCCCTTGTTTTGTTGATGAGGAAATTGAAAACTGGAAGGTTATAACAACTGGCTGAGGGCACACAGCTAGTACATTTGAACCCAGGTTCTCTGTTGGAGAAGCCTGTATCTAACTAACTCTTCATCACTTCTGCCTCCCATGTTACTTCCTAAACCAGAGAAATAGAGAGACTGCTCTTAGAACATGTCTGCTATGGTGACTTTCCAGGTGGAAAACTCCATTCTGCAAAGAGAAGGGAAAAGTCCGTCTTTCTGCTGTACTTAGGAGAGGTCTGGCTTTGCTGATTCCTGAAACATAACTGAGTAGGTTTATTGAAAAGGACATTTTAATAAGAATCATGATTATCCTGTCTGCCTATTTTGTTCTCAGAATAAAATCTGGTATCATCTGTTAGATATTTTATTCCCCCAGGATCTTTAGTGAGGAAAATTTTGTCAGCATGTGGAAAAATATGACTATTTTCCCCTTGGGAACACAGAAAGACAAAATCGAATGCATCTTGTTATTGTTGTTGTTGTTATTTGAATCTTCAAATAAATCTCACAGTCCAACTCCAAGCAGTAGTAGTCCTATTTTTACGTGTTTATAAATCTTCAGGCTCTATTTTATTCTACAGATACATTTATGAGATAGCAAGAAGGCATCCCTTCATGTATGCACCTACAATTCTTCTTTTGGCTGCTCGCTATGACAACATAATTCCATCTTGCTGCAAAGTTGAAAATGCAGTTGAGTGCTTCCAAACAAAGGTATCATGTTTGCGTGGATATCTGAACCAGTACCGTAGTCTGACTGTGACTCGTTAAAACAAAACGAAGTTAAAAATGAAAATGTGCTTAATCCATGAGTATCATCTTTGGAATAGAGAAATATTTCAGCAGTCTGATATTCTTTGTGTGAACAAAATTGGATTTGCTAGTTTTTAAAAATTATCTATTCATTCAGTCAACAATAATTTTATTATTAAGGAAGTAAGTTTGTTGGGATAAAGAAGGAAAGACAAACAGGGAAAGAGAAAAAGAGGATGCTGTAAATGGGAGAGGAGTAAATGGAAGAACATGGAGAAAAGGAGCAGAGGAGAGAGAAAACATGACGGGAAACTGCGATGAATGCTTTATACTCATTATTTTTTAATCCTTAGAACAAATTTGAGGTGTAAGTATTTTTGTCCTTTAACAAGCTAGGAAAGAGGTTTAGAGAAGAATTTTTTATTTTTTTTTTACGTTTAGAGAGGTAAAATGATATCCACCATTAACTACTTGCCACCAGCTGTCCTATAATGAAAATTTCCTAAGAATTGTGACTACTCTCAATGTCAGGCTGTGCTACAATAGTATTTTTTGTAACTGAGAAGACATTTAAGAAATTAGCAGTCTTCAATTTGTCTTTAAGCTGTTTAAAAGTACAGTTACTCATTTATGATTCCCAATATAAAAGTTATGTTTTTGTTTCAAGATATATTGAGTAAATTTGTCTGTCACAGATGCATATAAACTAACCCAAAAGAATAAACGAGTCAATAATATTATGTAATAATGTGTGGCATTTACAATTTTTAGTAAAAAGCATGTTTCATGAAACTTCATTTTACCTATGACTGTTGTTTTTCTAAATATTAGAGCTTGTAAAAAAATTAATATATGCTTTCATGACATCTTCTTCTACATCTAGGGAGCATCAATTACAAAAGAATTAAGAGAAAACAGCTTGTTAAATCAACATGCATGTGCAGTAATGAAAAATTTTGGACTCCAAACCTTCCAAGCCATGTAAGTTTAAGCTCTATCTAGGGAAGAGGCTGAGAGCTACAGAACTACCATTTTGCAATTTGGGTTCTTTTTTCTAGTTGCTGCTGTTTTGGAGAATGAAGGCCCCTTTTGACGAGGGCTAACGGGATTAGAATCATGAATCATGGGGAGAAATGCCAGATATTGGTGAAGGGGAGGAAGGCGGCAAATCACACTGCCACGTGTGTACCTATGCAACAATCTTGCATGTTCTTCACATGTACCCCAAAACCTAAAATACAATTAAAAAAAAAGATCAGGATGAAGCTAATGGATAAGTCAGTTTAACACTTACTAAAGCCTAGCTGAGATAATAGATAGAGAAGACTTTTAAGGTTTATGTTCTTTACCTGTTCTTTAAAAGACACTTAAGTTCTGGTCTGCAATGAAATTGTACCTCATCACTAGACCATAATTTTCTAGCTCCTCTACAAAGTAAGTCAGCCTTCACTGAGTACCATTTAAAACTTTTGCCTTAACAAGAAATTCTTTACATTAATTGTATTTCCTAATCTGCTATGAAGCCCTTTTCAGTATTTATTGCTTACCATGGAAATAGTCCCTTGAGACAGTAATATTAGAACCCAGTATCAGGAGAAAAGAACATTTTAAATTACATAACTGATTTCAAGTACTTGTCAATTCTTTTATAATGAAACATTTCTCAAATATGAAAATATCTGAGCTGCTAATCAAAGAGTAGTAAGTATATATATTCAGAGTTTATTTATTTGATTACTGTCTGGTTAAATGACATTAACCAACATTAAAACATATTGTACACAGGGGAGATCTAAAATGAATTTTTAGTAATGGAATTAGTTCTAAAGACTGAAATTTCTTCTTGGAAAAAGTCCAATTTATGCCCTAACTACCCTCCAACTCAATTAGAAGTTGAAAGATTAATTTATGACCTACTTTATTTAAATTTATCTTTGTAACAAGATAGAAATTAAGATAGTACTATAATGACTTTATCATTTACTATCCATAAGTGACTAAAGCTAAATGGTCTAAATTTATAGAGAAGATCCGTCTTTATCAGAAGCAGCAATGATAATTTTTTTCTAGGAGCCGTGGTTTCACAAAGACAACACTGAAAATTTAATGAAATATGCACAGGAAACCAGAATTTTTATTTCTTACTTCCTTTTTTGGCTACATTACTGTCTTGGCACAATGATATGCCTGAAATGTTTAATCTGCTCCACTTTCTTGTCCCATTTCATTGATTTGCACATACGCCTCCTTTCCTGGATTCTCAGAAGTATTTTTTACCCCAGTGAAAAATGGTTCTCATTTCCATGGAATTTTCCATTTTTTAAGTGTTTATCCTTTCAAAGTTTTCTGGCCACTCAATACAAATGTTCAGCATCAGGGCTGAATGGCAAAAGGAATTTTGCTTAATTCTTAAGACATGTTTTAGGAAAAGATAAATTACTTCTAAACCATTTATTGCGGGCCAGGTCACAGTTTACAGAGCTACCACTTTGAAAGAGAAGGCTGGAAGCAACAAGGCTTAAAACAGATTTCTTCTTTTTAAACAAGGGAATTTCAGTTGTTTTTCTTTGAAACTTCTACTTTAGTAATATTCTATAAATTCTGTTTCATTTTGACATTTAACCAAGAAATTAATTTCTAATTTCTTTTTCTTCCCTAGAACTATTACTAAACTGAGTCAGAAGTTTACCAAAGTTAATTTCACTGAAATCCATAAGCTAGTCCTGGATGTGGCCCACGTACATGAGCACTGCTGCAGAGGAGACGTGGTGGACTGTCTGCAGGATGGGGTGAAGAGTCTTGCTTCTTAAAAAAGATATATTTCCACTCCCTCTTCTTTTTGTCTCATTCTAAAAGGGAGAAGGCTGTTTGACTTGAATTGGTTACAGGGTATGGAAACTAGGTGACTCCGTAAATTTACAGACTTCTTGGTAATAAAATTTAAACCATCTTTTGTTGATCCTGGCTTTCGCTTTAGATATGCACCCTTTTGTGAAGCCAAGGCCAATCTATTCCTTATTTCTAAAAAAAAAACCATGGGAACTTCTCAGAAGGCTTTTACATAGTGACTTGGAGGACAGGAGGAGACAAAGATTTAATGTATTTGTTTTTTCATTCATTTATTCTTTCATTTGACACATAAATATGTATTAAGTACTTTCTATCTGCTAGCCACTGTGACAGACACTTGCTATAAAAGCTCAGGCTGACTTTGAGGAATTCATAGTCTGATAGGAGAGATAAGACAGTGACCTCCTTGGAGTTAGGGACTGCCTTGGTTTACTCTTATCTCCATAGCACAATGCCTGGCACATGGAAGGCATTCTGTAATAGTTTGTTAAATAAACAAATACAATAAAAATAGCACAAGAAACTATTCTACAAGGTAAAAGGTTAGCCATGCTAAAGAGAAGTGGGTCAAGGAGAATTAGAAAGCAAAATTTTAAAAACCCACCAACAGTTTCCTAAGTGTGCTCTAGCCAGTGGTGACTTAAGCAGTGTGGCATTGGCTTATTTTGGCTAACTTTAGACTTCCTAGATATTGCGAGAAAGGCCTGTTGACACCCAGATTACTCTCTCTCTCTGGTCCCCATGACACATCAAAGAGATTAAAATCCAAGAGCTTAAAAATTCCTGCTCTTAGGTACTCAAATGGCTTGATAACCAGCAATGGACTATGGTTTCCAGAAGGCTGAAAATGAAGATAAAATGCTCCTTTCAGCCCACTCCCCTAGCAATTCAGCTGAGATGCTTGAAGTCAGCAAGACACCGAGGCTGCAGGGGAGGCCTGAGAGTGACAGTCCCTGAGGAGCTGGGGAAGAAGTGGGAGGAGGCAGCCTGCCAGGCGACTATATTACTTTACTTGTTTTTCTTCTAGAAGTATCAACCTGGAAACTAGGGAAACCAAGCAGAAATATTTTGTTTTCCTTTGAGCTCAGTTTTCTCATTTTTAACTGAAAATTTTGCTGCTTTTCATTGTCATTTTAAAAAAGATTTTTCAATTTTTGGAGTTTATAACCACCCTTTTCCTTTAAAGTGGAAACATTAATTTCAGTATATCAGTTGGATTTTGATAGCTGAATAATGACTTCTAAGTGTCTTTGGTGAGAATGTACAGAATTTTCCGTCCCTTGACAGGTGTATGTAAGCTCTGCCTCTCTCTGGACACCTAGATGCACTGCATTTTTTATTATCTATAGACTGCCCTCTGAAGGCCATAGGCTGTCACTGCAGTATGTTCTGATAAAGATGATTGTCATCAATTTCTCAGGGAGCAGAAAGTTTGCTCTCCATGTTATGACATCATTTGCAAATGTTGTTTGGTGGGAAATTTGAATGTTAATAGACATATATATACCAAGATGCATCTCATTCTATTTGAGTATATTTCCCTCTTGTTTGTAAGGTTTTTTTAATTAAAATAACATAGTGTTTAGCTTACAACTATGAAAAGAAGAATTGAACAAACAGGTAAGTAGAAAGGAATGAGAAGAGGCAAAAGTGGGGAGAAAGCAGTAATATGCGAGACACGTTAAAATGTCTTCTTTCTTCTTCTTTCCTTCCTCCTTCCCCTACCCCTTGCTCCTTCTCTTTTTCCTTCCTTCTTTCCTGGTCTTTTTTCCTTCTTTTCTTGTTTCCTTCCCCCTGCCTCTCTTCACTTTTTTCCTTTTCTAAAGCTAGCTTTGAGATTTTTTTTATTAAAGAATAAACCTTTAAAACTTATATTTCATTTTCCTTGTTACAGGAAAAAATTATATCCTATATATGTTCTCAAAAAGACACTCTGTCAAACAAAATAACAGAATGCTGCAAACTGACCACACTGGAACGTGGTCATTGTGTAATTAATGCAGAAAATGACGAAAAACCTGAAGGTCTATCTCCAAATCTAAACAGGTTTTTAGGAGATAAAGATTTTAACCAATTTTCTTCAGGGGAAAAAAATATCTTCTTGGCAAGGTAACACACTCTGTAAATGTATGTTCATACAAGTACAAATAATGATGTGGCTGACAGATTTGCATTGTTGAAATGAAGAGTGATGGCTATGGTTTTTGAGTTCAATATGTGAGGATATTTGGTTAGAATGTTCTGAGCCAAAATAAATTTAAGAATAAACCTTTAAAACTTATGTTTTGTCATATAATGATGAAGCTTTCACCATGGGTACTCTTTAATTGTTTTGCTTATGAAGCTTTAAAAATTTTGCATCAATTTTTCTGGAATCAGAAGCATTGTCATCCTGTAAAGATTACTCATATCAAGGCTACCACTGAACTTTTAAATAGGATATGGCTATTTTTGTAATAAAAAGGGTTCATGATTAAGAATGTACTCTTTTGCTATGCGTGTTAAAAAAAACTTTTCTCTAATGGATAACTCAATAGATAATGCTAGATAGAAGAGCTTTTATGGGGACAGCTTATTGGCTATGTATTAAATACATGTTTTATGTTTTTTAACAAAATCAAAACATGTTTAGAGACATTTGTAGTACAATGGTTTGTTGTAATATACTTGATAGGTCACATTCTCACTCTATTTGTCTTTAAGGGAAGCAAGCAATCAAGTTAATATATTTTCCTTTATTGTATAGTATGTTAACTATGGACACTATTAGAGGAGATATTTGTGTGCAGCACTTAGGACATTATACTTGGTAATTTCCAAGGGTCTTTCTAGATTTAAGAGTCTGATTTTAATGTAGTAATGAAAATAATGGCCCAATTTTCATTTTAATATTCTCTGAGGATATTACTCAGTTGTTGTATTAAAATTAGACATTCACACATAGTTTGCACCGCTAAATAAAATTATGTAAACTAGAATAAAGTTCTAGTTAATAGACACATAGTGACAACTTACTGGTGACAGAACTAACCATATAACCTGGGAATACCATTAGTAAAGTCAAGAATTACCTTTAAGTTTACACATCTATGCACATCTAAAGCTAATTGCTTGTTTAACGGAAGCTGTTCTTCAGTTGCAAAGGTTCTTTGCAGTAGAATTTTCTCAGCCAGAAATGATCTTCCCCCAGATACTTTCATGGCTTCCTTTACTCAGCTGATCTCCGTTTTGATATCAGCTGCCTAGAGAGACTTTTCTTGACGACACACTAAGTGGCCTCTCCACCTTGGGTATCACCCCTTTTCCATCTTTATTTATTTTCATTGATTTATCACTAACTGAAATAAGATGGCCTGTTTTTTGTTTGTTTGTTCTGTCTCTGCCTATAATGTGTGCTTTTCAGAGGGCAGGTATTTATCTTACACATCATTGAGTCTGTTCTGCTTAAAGCAATGCTAGCAAAGAGTAAACACTGGAAAAATATTTGTTGAATAAATGAATATAAAGTCCATAATTGAAAACTCAAATTGAGAGATGCAAAAGAAAACAAAAAGCCATTTGGGGGACAATTTGAAGTATCACAGTCTGTCTTAATAGCTTTGCTATTCGTATAGTTCAAATCATATTTGATTTTCAGGTTTATTTATTTGAATTTAACTTCCACATGCCATATTATATGGGAATAACTAGAGAAGTGATGGCTCCTTTTGTCTCTTAGTTCCAATAACTTGCAATATTTTTCCCCACATATTTCAGTTATGTTCATGAATATTCAAGAAGACATCCTCAGCTTGCTGTCTCAATAATTCTAAGAGTTGCTGAAGGATACCAGGAGTTATTGGAGAAGTGTTTCCAGACTGAAAACCCTCTTGAATGCCAAGATAAAGGGGTAAGTTGCTCTAGAATTTTAGGGAAATCTGAAAAACTGGGTTGATATCATCTGTTAAAAATGCTGTTTGTTTGAAAGCCTCTAGTTGCTAGCTAGTAGTTAGCCAGCTATATCTATTAACTAGTTGTCTAGATATTAAGCTGTTATTAATTAGCAGTCAGCAACTAGTGGCTTGCTTTAGAAATAAAAATGTTAACCAAAAGTTCTTTGGTGCACAAATAAAGGTGGTATTCATTATTCAGAAAGGCAAGAATTTGTACAGAAAGAACTTTAATCATTTATCCAAAGATTGAATTTTTCCATTAAATGATTTTGTGATTCACAAAGTTTAAACTTAATCTCCCCAAATTCCATTTGCTTTAATTATCAAAATTCATACTTTAATGTCTTTAATATTAAAAAATCTCTAAGAATGGTTTTATAATAGTGTAAAATATTGATCCACTTTTATATACAAAGTTACACATCCAACAAGAGAAAAACGTATAGGTAATGATTCTTCTGTTTTCAGGAAGAAGAATTACAGAAATACATCCAGGAGAGCCAAGCATTGGCAAAGCAAAGCTGCGGCCTCTTCCAGAAACTAGGAGAATATTACTTACAAAATGTGTATGTTTTTGTAAACAGTATTTTTAGTGATTTAAAATTATTAAGAGACAAGAGAAATATACATTCAAATTAGCAACTCCATAGCTACTCTAATTTCAGTTCCTATTTCAGATTGGAAGTCAGTGTAATCTGACTATCCAATATCCTGGAAGAGAATGTAGCCTTCCGCATTCCCCTCCTTTGGAAGCAACAAGAATGGCCTGTGAAGCCTGATGTGTAGTATTGACTTTAAGTTCCCCATACTGTGCAAGTTTGTGCAGTAAAGATATCCATTCTGTCATTGTCCATCCTAGTGAAAGCACCAAAAGATCGGAGTTAAAAACAATGAAGCTCTGAGGTTGGGAATGCTAGTCAGCCTTTTACCTGAAGTTTGCTTTTTCATTGTGATGTGCTGCTATAATAGGAGTACAGGGAGTGAACACATCTCAAAAGTTGGTTCAGATACCATGTGGATGAAACAAATGAGCTGACCTCATGTCTTCTGACTTGAGAGAAGAGTCTGTGAAAAGCAAGGAGGCTAAAAACTCATGAATGACTCAGCAGGACTTAGTAAAAACATGCTTCTTTCAGGTTTCTCATTGCTTACACAAAGAAAGCCCCTCAGCTGACCTCGTCGGAGCTGGTGGCCATCACCAGAAAAATGGCAGCCACAGCAGCCACTTGCTGCCAACTCAGTGAGGACGAACTATTGGCCTGTGGTGAGGGAGCGGTGAGTGACTGCTTGATTTAGTCCCATCTCACTCCTGCCCTGTTTGACTTGAGATAGCTTCATAATTCCCCTCTAGTAGAGATGGCTTTAGGAGCTTGTTTGATTAGTAACAGTTGGAGGGGTGTGGGAACTCAGCTCTGAATGGCTGGCATGTGGTCAGGCTTCCTGCTCTTTTAGAGTGGCTGGGGAAAGTGCAGCCAGTTCAGTCAACAATGTCTGAGTCAACTTTATATATTGGAAAGACAGAATGACCAACATGTAACTTATAATTCATAACTTAATTCATAATTTATTACTTCAACTCATAATTTCTGTTTTTTGTTCATACACTTACTTTGAAGTTTTAAAAAAAGCTTTATCTTTGATAGATTAAAATTAGTCATGCTATTTTAACTATATACTTATATTTTTACCTTTTGGAGTATGATATTATTATTATGACATTAGAAATAATTTGTTCCCTTTAACAGGGTATAGGGTACAGCACAAGATAAGTACCACGTTTTGAATAGTAAAACGACTTTCGAGTCAGTAATGCCAGTATTCTTTGCTTCCTAATGCCACTAGGGTCATACATATGATTACAGGATGAATGAAAATTTTTTTTCCCATAAAATCATAATTGCAAACCAAATTGTATAACTATTTTATCCTTTTTCGTCTTTTTTTTTCATAATGGGGAGTTATTTACTAGTTAGTCTTCATGTCATAAAAATTTTTCCCAAAGATTAAGAGTAAAAGGAAAGTTTCTTGTGATTAATGTCACCTCAATTGTTTGTTCAATTCCCCATGTTGAGAGGCTGCAGGGATGCAGAATGGTGTAATGGTTCAGGAGTGTATGTTCTGGAGGCCACCAGCCTACAACCACATTCTACTTTCACTACTCTTTAGTTATGTCACAGTGGGAAAGCTACTTATATCATTAAGCTTAAGCTTTTTCATCTGTCATTTGAGAATAAAAATTATACCACCCTCATATGACAGCTGTTTTAAACAAGATAATCTGCATAACTCATACAGCACTAGTCTGATAGATAAAAGTGCACACAAAACATATTAGTTCTTATTACAAGTTATTAATAGGTGATTAAGAAATATCTTTGAAGTGTGCAAAGTAGCAGGATTCTACATTAGGAAAGCCTTAAAAACTCACATAAATTGGTCCTATTTCTTTTCAATTAGGGTGATATTGTAGCTGCAAGTGTATACATGTGTGTGTGTGTGTGTGTGTGTATATATATATATATATATATGAATCAAAGGGCTAAGTTTGTGCTCTTCTTACCTTCAGCTAGTGATTCTCAAAAGAAAAATGGAAAGCTTAACTAAATACACATGGAAAACATAAAGGCAGATACATTTTTGTCCTTTAGAAGTGTGTATGTAACTGGAAGCATGTTTCAAATCGCTGACACAAATAGCTAAAGGACTATCATCAACATCACATATGGACCATCTGCTGCTACATGCTAAGGCTTAGCCCAAGCACATGGGTAAATGCTGGAATTTATAATATAGTGCCACATGATCCTACATAGCAAATTTTCCTGTGATATTAATTATAAATTGTTGGACATTAGAAATCATTGCAGCAGTTTTTTTAAAACCTGGGCCAACTTTGTGACTAATGCTCAATCTCCTTGCTTTTTTTTTCTCTTTCTCCTAACCAGGCTGACATTATTATTGGACACTTATGTATCAGACATGAAACAACTCCAGTAAACCCTGGTGTTGGTCAGTGCTGCACTTCTTCATATGCCAACAGGAGGCCATGCTTCAGCAGTTTGGTGGTGGATGAGACATATGTCCCTCCTGCATTCTCTGGTGACAAGTTCATCTTCCATAAGGATCTGTGCCAAACTGAGGGTTTAGCACGGCATACGATGATTCAAGAGTAAGAAACTGTTACTTGCTAGCATGGAGAAGACTGACAATCCCAAAGAGCAACTGAGGCTTCTACCTTGCATACCTAACACTGTTGGGCTCAATAACAGAGCATTACTCCCAGAGCACTTAAAATGTCTTTGAAAATAGTTTTGTCTCAGTGTCTTCACAGCCTTATTGGAGAAGCAGGTCTGGAAAAATTCATGAGGGTGGACAATTTCCTGTTTGTAAAGATAATCTCTGTTGTAATTATTATTGTGATATGTATTTGGGGGTTAAGGAAAAGTGGGCAATCTATCCTCAGGAATTAGAGTGTATCTTTGCAGCAAATCCAGGTACTTCCATTCCAAGCACGGGAAACTCATTATTGAATTTTTTTTTACACTTTTTACACTTTGAAGGGAATAATCATCTTATTTAATTCAACCATGCAATTTGGGTGTTAAGGAATTACATGTACATTTCAATTCATTGTGGGAGCTCTTTTGTAATGGTGATAGTAATGCAAGTCAATGGGGCCTATGTTCTTCAAACTCCCAAGCATTTTGAGACTTACTTGTTTTGTTAATAGTCTTCCTTCACTGGAAAACTCATTCTTCTCTTTTTCTCTATCACAGTCTGGGGTATGTTTCAAGGTATGATAAGAATGCTGCCTCTTCTGGCAGCTCTTCCTATTGCTCTTGTCTAATTTCTATTGCTCTGGCCTAAGTCCAATATGAAAGCCTTGCTAAATGAGAGTGCAGGCAATTAGTTCTGCCAATGCCCAGATAAGGGTGTGATAACTGGATGGGCAGGGTTCAGAGATTTGGGTCTCTGAGTGTGGATAAGACACACTTATGAAGAGAGGACAGGAAAGGATATTCTGGGTGGGGCAGGGGAGATTGCCTTCCACTACACGTATGTATGGTCAAGTATGAAATAGTGTTCCATCCATAACCTGCACAACTCCAGGCTGATGGAACACTTGGTATGTTTTCAGCCTCAGTATTTCAACTGAAAGCATTAGACAAGGTGTGTGTGGTCAGTCTAGTGATAGGTTGATAGAGTGAAGGTTTAGGCTTTGAAAATTCTCTACTGGGGGGCTGTAGAAAAATAGCATTGCATAACAGACTTCTCTTGTATTTCATTTTGCTTGAAATCACAGGTTTCTCATTAACCTTGTGAAGCAAAAGCCACAAATAACAGAGGAACAACTTGGGGCTGTCACTGCAGATTTTGCAAGCATGTTGGAGAAATGCTGCCAAGGCCAGGAACAGGAAGTCTGCCTTGCTGAAGAGGTACATGCAGCTCATTTCATACTTCAAATACTTGCTATGGAATTTTCTGTAATGGATAATGAAAAGAAGACCCTACAAATCTATAACTTTAAAACATTTTCAGAGAGATTTAAATTTCATTGAGAAATAGATAGAAGGAATTTATAAGATTTACAAAATAATCATGTAACTGCGGGGGAGAAACTTCAGCCAGATTGCCTGGTTCTGACACTGGGAGTCAAACCCAGGCCTCCTGGGTGAGACTGCTAAGTCCTAACCACTAGACCACTTAGGTTCTTAGCCTCACTAACCCTGAAGAATGGGGAAAGGGGCCCCAGAGGCGTGGTGAGCTCTTTTCAAATGAATATCGTGGACCCAAAGAGTTTTGAGGAAAAGAGATTTATTAGACAGACAGAGAGAGAGAGAGACAGAGAGAGAGAGAGAGAGAGAGAGAGAGAGAGAGAGAGAGAGAGAAAGAAAGAAAGACAGCTCCCACACTGTCCCAGAAAAGGAATTTGTATAGGTAGGAGCAGCTGGAGTTTTAACCTTTTAACCCTTGAGTTATTCCCTCCCCATTCATGTTTTTGTCCAACGAGAGGGGTACTTCCAAACTTCCTCTGGAGTGATTGATCTTTGACTCTGATACTGGATTGGCTGCTTGGTCCACAACTCTGAGTTACAGAGTCCCCTCCTCCCAGAGCTTTTGATGAGTTTTTGGGACAAAGGAGCCTGACCTGGCTTTCTCTACCTAGCCCAGGCATGGGAAACCCAGACAAAAAATTTTACATTTGAAACCCCTCTGGTTCCTGGATGGAGGTGTGGAGCTGAGAAACTCCTCTTTGAAACCACGCCCCTCATGGACCCAGGAAGAGAAGCTTCTATAACACAGTCCCTCAATCACATTTTCTTACTTAATATTAGGAAGAATTATAATTTTAAAATACATTAATAGAATTAGTAAGTTTAATTTATTTCCTAGTAGAGAAACCTATAAAGTCAATGTATAAATAATTGATGATAATTTAGATAGTTTCTGGCCTAAACGTTATCAATTCAGCTAAATAAATTAAAGGATTTAATAGCAAATTATGCAGACAGAGTATTAGGATAATATTTGTAGAAAATGTTTTTGAACTCATTTAGAAGCTTGCTTTTGTACATCAACAGAGTGGTACTTAGGAGTTATTTTAATTACATAATAATTTTGGCAGAATAATTAGCTTTTTTTTAAACTGGGGAATTCTACCTTCTTTAAAAAAACTACCTTTTTCAACTTTATTGAGGCATGATTAACAAATAAAAATTATGTTTAGGGTGTACATGTGATATTTCTATTTATTTATACACTGTGAAATGATGATCACAATCAAGCTAATTGGCTAAATTTTGCAAATGTTTAGTTTGTATTGCTACATATATTTGAATATAACAACATTATACTTTAAAAAGATATTCTATAACTTAGGTTTTTTTGTCAAATTTACCTATCTCACCATGTAAAATCCAAAGATAGATAATATTTAGAAATGTAGAGTTTTTCTATAAATAATATAATTAGATGCATTTGAGTGTGTGTACTTATCAGTATATGTGTATGTTTTTGGTGGGATCAGGTGAGGGTGGGACATAGATAACCAAATTAGATAAAACTGGTAAAATAGATTTGATGTAAAGCATTTCTGAAAACGTAACACAAGAAGATTAATGTTCTGTAATCTGAGAAGACACTTAGATATAGAGAACATTAACAAATACTAGCAGAGCTTTATCTGCAAACCTTTTAATTTTGAATAATTTGTAATTTGTAGAGGAAGGGGAAAGATTAAATGAGAATAGGCATAGATTTGGAGATTGCTGTAGAAAAAATCTGTTGATATTAATGAATATTGTTTTCTCTCTGGCTTCTGCTGTCCTACATTGTTGACATCAGAGATGTATTTCTTTATTTTCAACTTAATCTACAAACCTGTGAATTCACCCCAGATTGTAAAGTGTTAACTGTATGATTGGCATAATAATCCATCTTTTTATCTTATTAGTTTTATTCTTAATTTTCAGGGACAACAACTGATTTCAAAAACTCGTGCTGTTTTGGGAGTTTAAATTACTTCAGGTAACAAAACATTCAGGCAAGCTTGAATATAATGTTGATTTTCCAGAAATATCAATCCATAATGAGATAGATCCTAAGGAGTGCCATTAATTCTCTTAAAAATAAATGGAATTCAATTTAAAATAGTTTATTTTTATTTTAAAAACACTAGGAACAAAATTATGCACACAATGTTGAATTAGTGGCTCAACTATGTAAAATTCTTTTAGGTTATTTAAAAGCCTTCAACAAATGCTATCAGAAGACTTCCCTATGTATCCAATGTTTCTCTGATATAAAATAATAGAACCAGTTACTTACTGCACCTATTATTTTAATTAGCATTTAATATATTTTTGCTCATATTGCAGGGGGAAGAGAAGACAAAATGAGTCATTTAGTGTGAACTTTTTAATTTTAACTGATTTAACATTTTTTGTGAATTAATGAAATCATGAAGACTTTTATATGAGATCTCCTCATCATAGAAATAAAATATCTCCAAATACTTTCTTTTTCCAGTCTGCTTATTTATGAATAATTATAATCTCTTTAGTTTTGTATAACATTGTCTGAATCAGATTCTGTTAAAATAGCATTGAGTATTGGCTATTATAGGAGATTAAAGCCATTCAAGGATGGATTTATGGTACTAGATCACTTGGTGACCTGAAAACACACTCCCAAGTTAAACACTATTTGATGCTGCCAGGGAATTTTGTTCATTAAATGACCATCACTGAAGTATTCTAACAGATAATCTGGAGATGAGAATAGCAATTCTTCTTCTTTGGGATTCATGAAAATTTAACATCTCCTTTTTTGTCAATCTTGTTCAGTTCTCTATTCACAGACATTTAAAAACAACTATATTGTAGTTGTTTTGATTGAATGTAATTAATATTTTCATCAATTAAATTTTATTCCACAAATGTTTACTGAGCTCTCACTGAGTACCAGGACTTGTGCTGGGTACAGCCACTGTTCCCAAGTGGCTTCAGTAAAGAAGGAAGCAACACAGTAACAATGCCTCAGATTATAACCACAAGGAGTTGGCAACAAATTGTTGAGGGAATGAAAGGGTGGGTGACATCAGTTCTGACTGGAGAAGGTGCCATAAACATTTAAGAAGAGTCTTAGAAAATGAATGAGCATTCATCAGTTCAAGTAAAGGAGAAGGCCATTTTGTGAAACAGGAAAAAATGGTCAGAGGTACTGGATATGACACAGCATAATGAATAGTTCTAGGGAAGTACAGCATAGGTAGGAAGAGTATAGATATAGAATGTCAGGCAGGATGTGGAAGCTATGAAGCGCGAAGCCAGACTCTCATGGCTCTATTCTAAACAGGTTGGACAATATCTTATGAGTAACAGAGGGCCAAAGTGATATCTAAGCAGAGGTGTACTGTTAGTAACTAGCTTTTAGGAAGATAATCCATGAGATATGGAGGATAGGCAATGGGGCAGGGAAAAGAGCAGATAGAGGCAAAGTCAGCAAGTGATGACAAAAAGACCAGTCCACCAGTAGGGAAGCTGTTTAGTTTATAAGCTTTGAATAGAAATCTAAAAATTACATGCATGCTTTGGCCTGTGCTCTGGGAGAAAACAACGGCTTCAGAGCAATAAAATCTGCTTTATTATTATTTTTTGAGTTAGAGTCTCATTATGTTGCCTAGCCGGTCTCAAAATGCTGGGCTCAAAAGATCCTTCTGCATAGCTGGGACTATAGCATTGAACCACTACGCCTAGCCCTTTTAGTTCTAACTAGATTACTTTCTACTTGACATTTTCTTTCAATTGTACTGAAACATCTATGAACTTTGTCTGATTTTGGTGTAATTCTAAAAGATTATATACCACAATAAAATAAAATCACATTCAATATAAAAGCATTACACAGAAAGATATTTTATTATTTTTAAGGGAAATGCACAGTCAAAGTAAAACTGTTATGGAAATTTATGGGTCAAATGATATTTTGTGGAAATATATAAAGAAAAAAATGATTGCAGGCAAAACGGTAAATTGACACAAGTACAATTGTAAATTAAAACATCTCTACCTTGCTACAGAACAAGTTAGGCAAATAGCAAAGACTCAGGGCATTAACCTGCTCTAGTTAAGATTACCAACAACTTTCATACCGCAAAATCCAATAGTGGATTCTTAGTCTTTAACTTATCTGAGTTCTCTCAGTAGCATTTGATGCGATCAGTCTCTTTTCCTTGAAACATTTTTCTCACTTGGTATCCAGACTCTCTTCCAACCTCATCAGCTGTTTCACCTCAATCTTCTTTGCTGTGTCCTAACTCTTTGACCCCTAAATGTTGGAGTGTCCCAAAACTGTTCTTCCTTGACCTAAATTCACTCTCTAGGTAATCTCTTCCAGACTCAGACTCATTAAATGCCATCTAGATGTTGACAACACAGGTTTATAGCTCAAGCTTGGATTTCTTCCTCAACTTCCAGGCTCTTATGTGAGCTTCCTCTCTCACATCTCCATGCTGATCACGTATAGACAACACAAGCTTAGCACATTACAAATTGAATGAATCTACTCCTTGTCCCAAACTTGCACCTCTGTCTTGTCAATCTGTCTGTTTTTATGAGCCAGACATTTTGGATTTATTGATGACCCCTCTCTCTTTCTTGCATATCACCCACACATTCAAGCTATGAGAAAAGCTTGTCAGCTCTACCTTTAAAGAGTATCCAGAATTTGACTGTTTCTCAATACTTCTTGTACCAGTCACAATCATATACCTCACTGGGGTTATTGCAATAGATTCGTAATTGGTCTTTTTACAAGTGCTCTTGCTCCACCCTCAATCCTATTCTTAAAAGTGAACATTATGTCACTTTTCCACTCAAAACCTTCTAGTGACTTCCCACATCTCTCAAAGTTAAATACAAAGTCTGTCAAATGACCCTACATGAAAATGTAGCAGGAGCAGCAGGGAACAAACCTCTTGAACACCGAACTAAGGAAGGTAATGGCTTTTTATTTGGCCAGGAGCTGTGGGGGGGCTACAGCCTCATTCACCAAGCTTCCCAAGCTGCAGCTTCTCTCCCCTTTTATAGGCTTACAATACTAAAGGGGAAACTGAGGTGGAACTATGTCATTGTCCTTTTGCTGGATGTCCAACCTTACAATCTTTTGGCTTTATTGATTTGCTAATTCATATGCAGGGAGGAGGGCTTACAGAAACAAGACAAAAACAACAAGCTGTTTGTTGGCAGAGGTGTTTCCAGGAGGGAGCCTGATCTGCGGAGACATGGGGACATGTGTGAACCAGTGCCAGGATCCAGCTGGCAGAGATAGCATTTATTTGCAGTTCTTTCGAGGTTAACAGATAGCAGAGATGCTGGGAAGTAAAGAAGGAGTAATTTTCTCAGCTCTTTGGTATTTTATTTTATTTTATTTTTCCTTCTTCACCCTCCTTCCCATCTGAAAGGGGTGGGGAGAGGTGAAATTGAAGCAGGTGAGGGGGTCTCCCCTCTCACCCCCGCTTTGAGAATTTTACTTACCCCCCTCTTTTTTGTGAGAATTCTCACTCTTACCTTCAGCCTCATTGTTGGGGTTTTCTGGCGAAACAGATTGGTAGTGGTTCATGTAATAGGACTGTGCTGACATTTTTTCTTGAACCATAGCAGTAATAAATCCTTTTACTACTTGAAGGAGCAAGGGCATTAAGCAGGGGAGCAATATGCATGCCCCTATTATTAGTAACACACTTATGATAATGGTCTTGAGCCCTCCAAACATTGATTTGGAAACCAATTTCCAAACATTGATTCAGGGTCAAACCTATGCCAGACCTGTATGGGTACTTGTGCGAATTTTGTTATGTCCCTTATAATATTTTTAACCACCTGACCCTGGTTATCTATTTGCAGGCAACAGTTAGTTAAGTTAATTTTTCCACATACCCCTCCTTCAGCAGCCAGTAAGTTATTTAAAGCCAGTTTAGTCTGGTAGATGACATTCCTCATTTTGGTCTCCTGCTGTGCCAGGGCGATTAGAGCCTGGCCATTTTGTTGATCAGGATTTTTAGGATAGCTTGCAATCGAATAAATCAATTAAGCATGTAGGTTGGAGTGCGACAGCCCCACAAACCATTCTTTGCCCACGTGGCTGGCCCATAGTATTGTATTATTCTTTAAGGGGGCCATTCATTATCTTTCCAGTCACTTATAACTAGACTTTGCTTGTCTTGTGAAGAATAGACAGGAAAACCTAACAACTCCCCAGTCTTTATGGGTAATAGAAAGAGGGCTCGATGGTGCCAAGGACACAACTGCCCATCCACTGGTTTGGCAGTTTGGTGTAGTCCCTGTGCCTGCATATCCAGTACAAGCCAGGAGGCGCTACCCAGTCCCAGTGGAGTTATGGATGGGTTCAGCCTGCCTGTAGGTGGGAAACTCTTGGAAAGGGTTGGTCTTGGTTTTATTTAAACTCCACCAAGTGACTGTTTTACTTGTCCCAAACAGTCCAGCTTTCCCACCGGGACTGCTATACCCCTTCCTATTCTGGCCAGACAATATTGTCCAATGATGGAGGTTTTTAAGATTCAGAAGCTGTTACTGAGGTCCTTTTGCACATAGGTTGTATTAGGGACAGGGTCAGCAGGCATAAGCTCGTGTGCTTCCCATGGCCACCGGTCCCCCATAGTAGTTCCTCCACACAAAACAAGAATGCACTTTTAAAGTTTTGGCCACATTCTCAGCTAATTGAAAGAACAAGTTTCTTTCTTTCTGGAACTGGTTTATTTAATATATTACAAAAAGTTTGAAACACCAGGTAGGGTGATTGTCTCTGGATATTTCCCTGAATTAGAATATTAACCATGGGGTCTGGTCGTTTTCCATCAATTCCCATTATTACAGATTCCCCTTTCCTCCAACGAGGATCCAGAGGATTGGTGATTGTTAATTTTAATGGATTACAATGGCCAGAGGTGCAGGAGGAGTTACTCCTCCCCTTTTGGAGACGGACTGGGTTATTTTTATTTTTCCAAGTGGCCCAGATGACACATGACCAGTAGTTACAACTACCACTGCACGGCCATCAGTTATGACAGATGTATTTATGTTCTGCCATATAGCTTCTTTCTCAACCAAGAGAGCCACATCCTAGACCTTTTTTGTTACTATTGACAGTGGCATAAGCATTGAATTTTATGGTGACCTGCTTAGGTATTTTTTTTCCTCAACTTTGTGATTACTTATACCCCTAAAAAGGGACCAGTTCTTAGCCTTATTTCAAATATGGTGGACATGGTCGGTTCAGATGGGTTATAACATACATTAGGTTGGTTGTTTCCTAGGCTGAACACTCTGTACTGGGTTGCATTATATATTCAAGTTCCTTTGAGGGTTCCGGTACATTTATGATAACTGTAGAACAAGAGAATTGTCGTAACCTTTTGTTCTACCTTAGGAACCTTATGTATGCACTGGGAACAATCATTAGATGGGGGATTTACATTTACCGGGGTAGCAAAGATACACGTCCATAGGAGGAGTACCTGTCCCATGGAGGCAGTCCTCATGTTTTTGCTGTGCATAGACCAGTCAGCTTCTGGGGTGTGCCTGGAGCAGGGCTTGTTGTCTTGGTTTTCCTTAAGGTGATTTTACATGGGTTCTGGGGATTTGGCTTTGTTCCCAGGTGTCTGGTGCTTCCGGTTTCACATGGCTGTGATGGATCCGCACAGGAACTCCCTTGGCTTTCACAGTGGTTGGAGTTGTTAGAATGACTGTTTGGGGTCCTTTTTACCTTGGTTGTAGGGGGGCCACGTTCCAGTCCTTGACTCAAACTTGGTCACCTGGTGAGAAGGGGTGAACTGGGGAGAATAAGCTGACAGAGCATCTTTCATTAAGCCATTCGTACACCTTCTCTGCCACCTTTTCCAAAGCCTGTAATTGCTGACATAATTCAGGTTCCCCTAATACCTGATGAGTCCCTGGGAGTCCCTGGTGAATGGGGAGAGGCCTATGATACAGGATCTCATAGGGGAATATCCAGTTTTTTTAGAAGGTGTACATCTAATCATAAACAAAACCATAGGAAGGACCTGTATCCACTTTAACCCCATCTCCTGCCACACTTTCCCTAAGCTATTCTTTATAATTTGGTTTATTTGCTCCACTTTGCCTGAACTCTGAGGCCAGTAGATGGCATGTAGTTTCCAGTTTATTCCTAGCATTCTTGCTGTACTTTGCACCAGGTTACCTACAAATGCAAGCCTGTTGTCTGAGCCTACTCACAAAGGCAGTCCAAATCTAGGAATGATGTCTTTCAAAAGAGTATGAATCCCTTTACTGGTCTTCTCAGTCCATGTCGGGTAGGCTTCTACCCACCTGGAGTAAGTATATACAAGAACCAGCAGATATTGGTTACCTCTACACCTAGGCATCTTGGTGAAATCTGCTTGCAAGTCTTCAAAAGGAGCACTCCCATAAGCCTGGATTCCTGGTGGGACCGTAGGTCCTTGTTTGGCATTGTGCTGTCTGCATGTTACACACCATTGTGACACTGTTTTTGTTAGTGCAGATAAATGGGAGATGCAAAAATACCAGCCTAACAATTTTTTTAATGGTTTCTTGACCAAGGTGGGAGGTTTTATGGACAGCTAAGATCACTGCAGGTCCTAACAGCTGTGGCACTGCTACCCATCTGTCTGGCAGGCATATTCATCCTCCCTTTATTTCCTTTTCGCCTTCAGTTTGGAGAAATTTTTTTTTTCCCTTTGAGTAAACTGGCACCAAGTCTGGGACCTGGGGCAGTAGTGGGGCTGTGACTGGTCAGGGAAGCAAAAATGTAGCAGGAGCAGTGGGGAACAAACCTCTAGAACACTGAACTGAGGAAGGAAGTGGCTTTTTATTTGGCTGGGAGCTGCGGGGGACTACAGTCTCATTCATTGAGCTCCCTGAGCTGCAACTTCTCTCCCCTTTTATAGGCTTACAACTCTAAAGGGGAAACTGCGGTGGAACTGTCATTGTCCATTTGCTGGATGTCTGACCTTACAATCTTTTGGCTTTATTGATTTGCCAATTCATATGCCGCATGGGTGGGGACCAGCAAGGGAGGGGGACTTACAGAGACAAGACAAAAGCAACAAGCTGTTTGTTGGCAGAGGTGTTTCCAGGAGGGAGCCTGGTCCATGGAGATGTGTGGGCATGACCCAGTGCTGGGCTCCAGCCGGCAGAGATAGCATTCATTTGCAGCTCTTTCAAGGTTAACAAATAGCAGAGATGCTGGGAACTAAAGAGGAAGTCATTTTCCCGGCTCTTTGGTATTTTATTTCATTTTATTTTTCCTTCTTCACCCTCCTTCCCATCTGGAAGGTGGGGGAAGAGGTGAAATTGAAGAAGGCGAGGGAATCTCCCCTCTCAATAATATCTTTCTGACCTTTTTTGTTATTCCTTTGCTTAGGCACAGAGGTCTACTTGCTGTTCTTCAAATTACCAGTCAATGTCCTGCTCAGGATTTTGCCTTCATGAACCTTCTGGCTTGGAAGACCGTCAGATATGTGTGAGGCTCACTTCATCACCAAATTCAAGCTTCTACTCATAGTCATATGCTAAATCATAGTGTTTTTCTTGACTACCTTATAATTCAGAACCACCATTTCCAGTCCCCACATCATGTATCACCATCTGACAAACACTGGATTTTACTTGTTTATTATATATCTACACTCATTAGAGTGTAAGCTCCATGAGGACAGTGACTTTTGTCTGCTTTGTTCACTTCTGCTATCCTCAGCATATAGAACAGTGCCTGAAACATAGTAGGCATTCTAGAAATATTTGTTTGAATATGTGGAGGAATACTACATGCCATAGGCTATATCTTTTTATAAGGTGATGAAACTAGAAGGGGTTGCTAACTCCCTCTAATAAAATCCACATTAGAGAGAGAAAAAAAGCACAGGCCCAAGAAATTAACAAAAAACATAAGATACTACTGAGGATGTTAAAGACTCGTGTGTGTGTGTGTGTGTGTGTGTGTGTGTGTGTGTGTGGTGTGGAATGAAAATTAGGGAGTGGTGGCACTCTCGGATAGCTGGCTTGAAAGAGGGTGTATAGGTTTGGGGGATAGAGTTTAACTTGTGTTTTTGTCTATACACTAAATTACCAAGATGATTGCCACTTGCTTCACTGCCACTGTGAAGCATAAATAAGAAGCAGTAGTTCAAATTGCTTGGTGCCCACAGGATAATATTGGGATAAGGCTAAACTCCAGCTGGAGCAAATGACTGGTGAAAACAGGTGAGTACAGACCAGGTACTGTTAAAAATTAAGTGTTACGATATCTTTCATGCCTACTTTCCCAGGACTCGTGGATTACTATATAAGGAATTTGTCTCCTCCAATGATGCTGCTTTCAAAGACTTAAGGAAGAGTCCAGAGAATTGCTCCATAGTATGGAATTAAATTAATAATCAATAACAGTAAGATCTTTAGAAAGTCCCCAAACATGCATCAACTAAATAACATGCTTCTAAACATTTATCAATCAGAAATCAAATGCATATTTAAAATATTTTTGTCTGAATGAAAATGAAAAACTTATCAGAGTTTGCAGAATGTCACTAAAGCAGTGACATTTAAATTAAAGGAAATTTATAATGCTAAAGGTTTATGTGTTATAGAAAAGAAGGAAGATTTCAAATCAATGACATTAGCTTTTTTCCTATGAATCTAGAAATGAAAGAGCAAATTAAAAACAAACTAGTCAGGAGAAAGAAGGTAACAAAGATCAAAGCAGAATTAATATAATAGAAAACAGAAGAAATCAATAGATAAAATCAATGTAACCAAATGCTGATTCTTTGTGATCTATACTATTAATCAACCTCTATAAGATCACTCAGGGAAATAATTACCAATGTTGGGAATGAAAGAGGTGATAGTATTACAAGTATTAAAATAATAAGAAGAAAATATTGTGAAAAAAACACAAAGTCAGTAAGTTCAATGACATATGAAAAAGACAGATTCCTTTAAAGGCACAACCTACCAAAGCTCATGCAAGAAAAAATAGTTAACATGGTTATTTATGTATTAAGGAAATTGAAATTTTAGTTAAAATTATCCCCACAAATAAAACTCCAGACTTCATGGTGAATTCTATTAACATTTAAGGAAAAATAATATTAATTCTATACCAACTCTTCCAAAAACAGTGAAGAGTTGAAAATATTTTTTGATTTATTCTATGAGGCCAGCATTACCCTGATACTAAAATAAGACAAAGATAATGCATAAAAATAAAACAATGAACCAATATTCCTTATGAACAGTGGTCAGCAAACATTTTCTGTAAAAGGTCCAACAAGTATTTTAGGTTTTGCAGGCCATGTACAGTCATCATCGTCTCTTTCTCCTCCCCATCCTCCTCCCCTCCCCATTCTCCTCTTCTTCCTCCTCCTCCTCTTCCTCCTTCTCCCTCTTCCTCTTCCTCCTTCTCCCTCTTCCTCCTCTTCCTCCTCCTCTTTCTTCTTCTTCTTATTCCTGTTCCTCCCCCTCCTACTCTTCCCCCTCCTTTTCCCTCTTCCCCTCTCCTCCTCCCCCTTCTCCTGTTCCCCCTCCTCCTCACCCTTCTCCTGTTCCCCCTCCTCCTCCCCCTTCTCCTGTTCCCCCTCCTCCTCTTCCCTTCTCCTCCTCTCTTCTCCCCTTCCCTCCTTCTCCTCCTCCCTCTTCTTCTCTTTCTCCCTCTCCCTCACCTTCTCTTTCTCCCTCTCCCTCACCTTCTCTTTCTTTCTTCTTCTTGTTCTTTCTTCTTCATTCTCCTCCTCCTCCTCTTCTCCTTCTTCCCTTTCTTCTCTTTCTCTTGGCCTTTCTCCTTCTCTTTAATTCTCTTCTTTTTTAATACTTTAGTATGTAAAAACCTTTTTAAGGTCATAAACCATAAAAAAAAGAACCACAAACTGAATTTAGCATGTGGGTCATAGTACCTTGACTCCTGCACATGAACATAGATATAAAAATTCTAAACAAAATTTAACAAATTGAATCTGACAAAATGCCAGAAAAAAAATCTATTATAACTAAGTGAGGTTTATTTCATAAATACAGGGTTGTTTAACATTGGAAAAATCAATAAATATAATTCAACATGTATATTAATTAAAACAATTCATGATGCTCTCAATAGATACAGAAAACACACTGACAAAATTCAATATTTATTCCTGATAAAAACTGTCAGCAAACTAAAATCAGAATGGGACTTCGTAAACCTGATAAAGGGCATGAATGAAAACCTATAGCTAAGGTTATTTTTATTTGTAAAAGACTGAATGCTTTTCCCTAAAGAAAGGAGAAGAGATAAGGTCATTTGCTTTCATCACTTCTATTGAACATTGTACTAGAGGTTTTACCAATAAATCATGCAAGAAAAAGAAACAAAAGGCATCTAGAATGGCAATAAAAAACTAAAATCATCTTCATTTGAAGATAGCATAATTTTCTGTGTAGAAAATCCAATGGAATCTACAAAAAAACTAATAGAACTAATTAGAAGTTTAGGAAGTTTGCAGAATAATATATGAAAGTCAATTGTATATTATATACTAGCAATAAACAGCTGAAAATTTAATTTTAAAAATATAGTGAGATAAAAATATGTCCTGCTTAGAGATAAGTGTTATAAAATATGTGAACAAACTTGTGTACTACAAACTATTTCTGAGGAAGATTTAAAAGGACATTTAGAAAGGGTGAGTTATCTCTTGTTCAGGTTGAAAAACTTAATAACGTCAAAATGTAAATTCTTTTTAGGTTGATCTGTAGATTTAATGCAATCTCAATCAGAACCACCAAATTTCTTTCTAGAAATTAATAAACTGACTGTAAAAGTCATATGGAAATGTAAATGATCTAGGATAACCAAAACAGCCTTAAAAAAGAAAAAGAAAATTGAAGGGCTAACACTACCCTAAGACACATTTGTAATCAGACTCTCAAAGGTCAAGGACAAAGGGAGCAGCCTAAAAGCAGCAAGAGAAAATAAGCAAATAACATAAGAGAGATGCTATACACCTGGCAGCTGACATCTACATAAAAACCTTGCAGGCCAGGAGGGAGTGGGATGATATATTCAAAGTATTGAAGGGAAAAAACTTTTAACCAAGAATACCTTATACATAAAAACTATTATTTAGCAATAAGGGAGAGATAAAAACTTGCCCAGGACAACAAAAACTTGCACATTTCTGCAGAGCATAGGGGCTGGTCCTACCCAATCTGGAAGTCATAACAGCAACTTGACCCAGCCTCAGAGCTCATCTTAAGCTGCTGCCCAGGAAGTTAGGCGAATTTCAATTATGCATTTCTATAGCTCATAGGCTTTGTTTATGTCTGTCCCAAGTAGCAAATCTGTCTAAACACAGGGCCCAGTGTCCTGTCCAGTGGAAGAACACAAACAGCAGTACTACCTGGACAGGAAATACAGCCTACAAACCTGCCTGGTCATAGATGATAGCAATGTCTATCCCTCAGTTCTCTTTAACTGAAGTTTCTAGCAAGTAGTCACACAGAAAATGGAGCCCAGTTAGCAGCCCCATCTAATGTCAGAACAAAAGTACAATCCAGTTAGAGAACTAACAGCAAGCTCTCCCTGCCTGTGGTCATTACCAGTTGGCCCATTCAGAATCCCAGGCTAGACTAAAGAGTGAAATTCTTTCCATACCAAAGACCACCTATAATGTCCAAAGCAGCTGGCTGCTTTTTCAAAAGTATATAATACAAACACACAAGGGTTAGGAAGTATCAAGGAATTATGAACACCATGAGAAAGAACTAATTAAGCTCTGTGGAAAATTTCAGAATCAGAATAGAGTCACATGCATTAAATACTCTGAAAAATAGAGCTGAGAAGGCCATGAAGAGATGGTTTACATGTATGAATGTGTAATAACAAGACTATAACAAAATATTCTGCAAAAATCACAAACTTGCACAAAGGCCATCACAATCTTACACAAAAGATACTTCTGTGAGGACATCTTCCCAGTATAAATTCACTGTAAAAGTAAGCACATAGTCAAATTTAGAATATTCTCATACTGGAATGATGGTATGTAAATCAATGATATTTTTATTATGGAGGTTAAAAGTCAAAACTGTTAACTACAACTACAATAATTTGTGAAGAGATATACATTGTGAGAAGATGTAGAATATGACATCAGAAACAAATTATGTGTGTGGAAGTGAAAGTGTAGAGTTTTTGCATGCAATAAAAATTAAGTTGTTATCAACTTCAAATAGTCTGTTTAAAGTATATGTTTATATAAGCCACATGGTAACCACAAAACAACAACCTATGGTAAATACACAAAAGAGAAAAAGAATGGAATCAAAGTCTATTATTACAGAAAGTCATCAAACCACAAAGGAAGACAGCAAGAGTGAAAGAAAAGAACAAAAGATCTACAAAAAAACCAGAAACCAATGAACAAAATGGTAATAGAAAGTCCTTATCCATCAATAATTACTAGAATGTAAAAAGATTAAATTTGTAATAAAAAATGTAGTGTCTGAATGGATAAGAAACAACAAGACTACATGCTGCCTACAAATGATTGACTTCACTTTTAAGGACACACATGGACAGAAAGTAAATGGGGAGGAGAGGTATTTCATGCAAATGGAAAACAAAAAAGCAGGGGTAGTTACACTTATATCAGACAAAATAGACTTTAAATAAAAAACTGTAAAAAGAGACAAAAAATTATTATATAATGATAAAAATGTCAGTTTGTCAAGAAGAAATAAAAAATGATAAATATATACCCAACATAAGAGCACCTGAATTAATGAAGTAAAATTAATAGATCTGAAAGTAGAGCTAGGCTGAAATACAATACTAGTAGGGAACCTTACAACTCCACTTTCTGCAATGGACAAATTATACAGACAGAAATAAGAAAACACTGGATTTGAGCCACATGTTCAGAACATTTGGGCCTAACACACATATATAGAACATTCCATCCAGCAGCAACAGAATACACATTCTTCTCAAATGCATATGGAACATCTCCAGGATAGATCATACCTTAGATCATGAAACAAGTCTTAACAAATTTAAGATTTGAATCCTAATTTTTTTCTGTATCTTTTCTGACCACAATTATACAAATAATATCTAGTATCATTTCTGACTGTGGTATAAAACTAAAAATCAATAGCAGGAGAAATCTTGGAAAAGTAACAAATATGTAGAAATTAAACAACGTGTTTCTGAACAAAGCTGATCATCAAGAATGAAAGAGAAATTAAAACATGTCTTGAGACAAAAATGAAAACACAATATACAGTACTTATAGGTTGCAGCAAAAGCAGTTCTAACAGGAAAATTTGTAGGACTAAATGCCTACATCAAGAAACAAAAGAAATCTCTCATATAAATAATGTCACATATCAAGGAACTAGAAAAAGAAGGACAAATTGAGCCCAATGTTAGTAGAAGAAAGAAAATCAACATCAGAGCAGAAATAACAGGAATAGAGACTAGAAAAAGATTAAAAGAATAAAAAAACTAAAAGCTAAGTTTTTAAAAAGATAAAATCAACAAATCTTTAGCTAGACTAAGAAAAAGAAGAGTCAAATAAGCAAAATCAAAAAGTAAACAGGAGATATAAAATTGGTAACCACAGAAATACAAAGAATAAAATACTATGAACAATTTTATGCCAAACAATTCAATAACATAGAGAAATGTATACATTCCTAAAACATATAACCTACCAAGACAGAATCATGAAGAAACAGAATATCTGCAAAGACCAATTATGAATAAAGAGATTGAATCAGTAATGTAGAAGTCTCCAATTAAAGAAAGTTCAGCACTGAATAGCTTCATAGTTGAAAGCTACCAAACACTTAAGGAATAACTCATCTTAATCCTTCTCAAACTCTTCCAAAATATAAAGGAGGAGGAAATACTTTCAATCTCATTTTATAAGGCCAGAATTACCCTGATTCTACAGCCAGATAAGGATCCTACAAGAAAATAAATTTATAGTCCAATATCCCTGATAAATATAAATGCAAAAATCCTCAACAAAACACTAGTGAACCATATTCAATAGCACCATGAAACAATAATTCATTATGATCAAGTAGAATTTATCCCTGGAATGAAAGAATATTTCAACATATGCAAATTACTAAATGAGATACACCACACACTACAGAATAATGGACAAAACCCATATTATCATCTTAATAGACACAGAAAAAGCATCTGATAAAATTTAACATCCATACATGGCATAAGCTCTCAACCAACAAAGTAGGTATAGAAGTAATGTACCTCAAAACAATAAAGACCATATGTGAAAAGTCCACAGATAACATTACCTCAACAGTGAAAAATGGAAAGCTTTGTATCTAATATCAGGAACAAGACAACAAAGCCCACTCTCACCATACCTATTGAACATACAAATCAGGCAAGAAAGAGAAATAAGAGGTATTCAAATAGCAAAATAAGTAAAGTTGTTTTTCTATCCTACAACTTTACAAAATTCATTTATTATTTCTAACAATTTTTCAGTGGAGTGTTTGGGGGATTTCTGTATGCAAGATTATGTTGTCACATATAATCATATATAACTAACATTTGCTGAAAATTACAAAATGCTTATGAAGAAAACACAGATAAATTAATAGATCTGAAGTAGAATTAATAGATCTGAAAGTGGAGCTAGCCTGCAATACAATACTAGTAGGGAACTTTACAACTCCACTTTCTGCAATGGACAGATTATCCAGACAGAAATAAGAAAACACTGGATTTGAAGCACATGCTCAGAACATAAGGGCCTAACACACATATACAGAACATTCCATGAGAAGTTTTCAGTTTGAGAAAGATATCTCACATTCATGAATTGGAAGAATTAATATTGTTAAAATGTTCATACAACACAAAGTAATCTACAGATTAAATGTAATCTCTATTCAAATGGTCTTTTTCACAAAAAAGAAAAAAAACCTTGCAATTTATATAAATCTATAAAAGAGTTTGAATAGCCTAAACAATGTTAAATATAAAGGACAAAGCTGCAGGAACTGCACTATCTGACTACAAAATATATTTCAAAGCCATAGTAATCAAAACATTTGATACTGTCCAAAACAAAAACAAGACAAAACAATAAAACAGACACATCAACCAGTTGAACAGAACAGAGAACTTAGAAATAAACCCATGCATTATGCTCTGTTGATTTTTGACAAAGATGTTACGAATACACAATGGAAAACTGACTGTCTTCATTCACACGCAAAAGAATTAAATTAGACCCTTACTTTACACCACACACAAAAATTAACTTAAAATGGTTAAATACTTTAATGTAAGATCTAAAATTATAAAGTTACTGGAAGAAAACATAGGGAAAAATCTTCAAAACATTGTTCTGGGTAATGATTTTTTGGACTTGATCCTGGAAAACAGACAATAAAAGCAAAAATAGACAAACGGGGTTGTGTCAAACTATAAATCTGCACAGCAAAGAAACAATGAACAGAGTGAAGAGACAACCTATGGACTGGGAGGAAATACTTGTAAACCATATATGTGATAAGTTATACATCTTTATGTATACATATTTTGGATATCCTTATATATCTAAAATATATAAGGAACTGAAATAACTCAATAGAAAAAATCCCAAATAACCCAATTAAAAAGGGGCAAAATGCCTAAACAGGAATTTCTCAAAAGAGCATATACATATGACCAAGAAGTATATAAAAAAGGATCAACACCTCTAATCATCGGACAAACAAAAATTACAACCACATGAGATATTATCTCACAACTGTTATGATGACTATTATCAAAAAGAAAAAAGATGATAAGTGTTGGCAAGGTTGGGCAGAAAAGGATCTGGAGATATGAAGAATAGCATGGAATTTCTCAAAAAAGCAAAAATAGAATTACCATATGATCTAGCGATCCCTCTTCTAGTTATATATACAAAGGAAATGAAATCAGTATGTTGAAGAGTTATCTGCCCTCCTATATTCAGTGCAACATTATTCACAATAACTAAGATGGAAGCAACCTTACTGCTGTTCAACATATAAATGAATAAAGAAATTGTGGGATAGGATACTATTCAGCCTTAAAAAAAGAAGAAAATTTTTCATCTGAGACAACATGAAGAAATCTAAAAGACATTATGCTAAGTAAGCCAGTTGCAAAGAGGCAAATACCGTGTGATCTCACTCACGGGTTAAATCTGAAATAAGCTGAACTCATAGAACTAGAGAGTAGAATGATAGTTACCAGAGGATAGGGGTGGGGGAAATTAGTTTTTGAGATCTATTGCACAGCATGGTGACTACAGTTAATAATAATGTATTGCATATTTCAAAATTTCTAATAGGAATTTTCAAATGTTTTTCCATTTGTGTCTTCTCTAATTTTTTTTTGAGCAGTGTTTTGTAGTTCTCCTTGTAGAGATCTTTTACATCGAGCCGGGTGCGGTGGCTTATGCCTGTAGTCCTAGCACTTTGGGAGACCGAGGTGGGTGGATCACCTGAGGTCAGGAGTTCAAGACCAGCTTGGCCCTGATGGTGAAACCTCATCTTAAAAAATAAAAAATAAATAAAAATAAAATAAAAGAGATCTTTTACATCTCTGGTTAGCTGTATTTTCAAGTATTTTATTTTATTTTTGGCACTTGTGAATGGGATTGCATTCCTGATTTGTCTGTCAGCTTGACTACTGTTGGTTTATAGAAATGCTAGTGATTTTTGCATATTGATATGGTATCCTGAGACTTTGCTGAACTTGTTTATCAGCTTAAGGAGCTTTTGGGTTGACACTATAGTCCTTCCTAGATAGTGGACCATGTTATCTGCAAACAGGGATAGTTTGACTTCCTCTCTTTCCATTTGGATAACATTTATTTTTTTTTCTCTTGCCTGATTGCTCTGGCCAGGACTTCCAATACTATATTGAATAGGAGTGGTGAAAGAGGGCATCCTTGTCTTTGTAGGTTTTCAAGGAGAATATGCCCAACATCTGTTCATTCAGTATGATGTTGGTTGTGGGTTTGTCATAGATGGCTCTTATTATCTTGAGGTATGTTCCTTCAATACCTAGTTTATTGAGAGTTTTTAATATAAAGGAGAGTTAAATTTTATCAGAAGCCTTTTCTGCATTACTGAGATAATCATGTTGTTTTTGTCTTTAGTTCTGTTTATATGACGAATCACATTTGTTAATTTTTGTGTGTTGAACTAACCTTTTATCCCAGGGATAAAGCCTACTTGATTATGCTGAATAAGCTTTTTGATATGCTACTGGATCCAGTTTGCCAGTACTATGTTGAGGATTGTTGCATCAATGTTCATTAAGGATACCGGCCTGAAGTTTTTGTTGTTTTTGTTCTTGTGTCTCTGCCAGGTTTTGCTAGCAGGATGATGCTGGCCTCATAGAATGAGTTAGATAGGAGTCCTCTTCTTTGTACATCTGGTAGAAATTGGCTGTGAGTCTGTCTGGTACTGGTTTTTGGTTGGTAGGCTATTTATTACTGATTGAATTTTGAAGCTCATTATTGTTCTGTTCAGGGATTCAATTTCTTCCTGTCTCAGTCTTTGGAGACTATGTTTCCAGGAGTTTATCCTATTTTTCTAGATTTTCTAGTTTGTGTGCACAGAGGTGTTCATAATATTTTATGAGATTTATTTGTATTTCTGTGGAGTCAGTGATAATATCATCTTTGTTGTTTCTAACTGTGTTTATTTGGACATTTTTTTTTTTAAAGAAAAAGGAAGAAAGAAAGAGAGAAAGAAAAAAAAGATTGAAGAAGAGGAAGAAAAAGGAAGAGAAAGAGGGAGAGAGAATGGGAATATTCCTTTATTGCCCAGGCTAGAATGCAGTCTAAAAATGGGAATTGAAAACCTCTTTTATGCCAATAATTGTGCTTAACAATGGAGACAGGAAGGAATAAGGGAAGAAAATAACAAACAAGCAACCAACCAATATTTCATTTAAACCTATGAAATGCTATGCAATTATTGAGGAGTGATTTACTTCCAATTATGTAGTCACTTTTGGAATAGGTGTGATATGGTACTGATAAGAATGTATGTCTTGTGTATTTGAAGTGGAGAGTTCTATACATGTTTATTAAGTTTACTTGTTCCGGGTCTGAATTCAAGTCCTGGATATCCTTGTTAATTTTCTATCTCATTGATCAGTCTAATATTGACAATGTGATGTTACAGTCTCCCACTATTATTGTGTGGGAGGCTAAGTCTCTTTCTAAGTCATTAAGAACTTGTCTTATGTATCTGGGTGCTCCTGTATTGGGTGCATGTGTATATAGGATCGTTAGCTCTTCTTGTTACATTGATCCTTTTACCATTATGTAATATCCTTCTTTGCCTCTTTTGATCTTTGTTGCTTTAAAGTCTATTTTATCAGAGGTGAGAATTGCAACTCCTGCTTTTTATTTATTTATTTATGTTTGCTCTCCATTTGGTTGGTAAATCTTCCTCTGTCCCTTTGAGTCTTTGTGTATCATTGCATGTGAGATGGGTCTGGATACAGCATATCGATGGGTTTTGGCTTTTTATCCAGTTAATAATATATATGAGTTTAATACTGCCATTTGATGCTAGCTGGATATATTTTTGGAAAGGCTGATACTGGTCATTCGTTTATATGTGTAGTGCGTCTTTCAGAAGCTTCTGCAAAGCAGGCCTGGTGATGGTAAAATCTCTAAGTACTTGCTTGTTTGTAAAAGATTTTATTTGTCCTTTGCTTTTGAAGCTCAGTTTGGCTGGATATGAAATTCTGGGTTGAAAGTTCTTTTCTTTAAGGATGTTGAATATTGGCCCCCACTCTTCCCTGGCTTGTAGGGTTTCCGCTGAAAGATCTGCTATAAGTCTGATAGGCTTCCCTTTGTGGGTAACCTGACCTTTCTCTCTAGCTGCTCTTAGTATTTTCTCCTTCATTTCAACCCTAGTGAATCTGACGATTATGTGTCTTGGGGTTGGTCTTCTTGAGGAATATCTTTGTGGTGTTCTCTGTATTACCTGGAGTTGAATATTGTCCTGTCTTACTAGGTTGGGAAAGTTTTCCTGAATAATCTCCTGAAGAGTATTTTCCAACTTGGATTCATTCTCTTCATCACATTCAGGTACACCTATCAAATGTAGATTAGGTCTTTTCACATAATCCCGTATTTCTTGGAGACTTTGCTCATTCTTTTTTATCCTTTTTTCTCTAATCTTGACTTCTCGTTTTATTTCATTAAGTTGGTCTTTGAACTCTGATATCCTTTTTTCTGCTTGATCAATTCGACTGTTAAAACTTGTGCATTCTTTGCGAAGTTCTCGTGTTGTGTTTTTCAGCTCCATTAATTCACCTATATTCCTCTCCAAATTGTCTATTCTCGTTAGCATTTTGTCAAACCTTTTTTCAAAGTTCTTAGTTTCTTTGCATTGGGTTAGAACAAGTTCTTTTAATTCACAGAAGTTTCTTATTATCCACCTTCTGAAGTCTACTTCTGTTAATGGAACGCACTCATTCTCTATCAGGGCTTGTTCCGTTGCTGATGAGGAACTGTGATCACCTGTAGAGGGAGAGGCATTCTGATTTTGGGTATTCTCAGCCTTTTTACACTGGTTTCTTCCAATCATTGTAAATTTATCCACCTGTCATTTTTGTGATTTCCGACTTTCAAATTAGGTTTCTGAGTGGACGTCGAACTTGTTGATTCCCAGTGCTGAAATCTGAGCAATCCACTGCGCCGGCCAAAACAGCAGTGTTAAGATTGATGGTGCTTTTCTGCCCGGGAATTGGCCAAAAGGGGACCCAGTCCTGCTCACTCTGCACCAAGAACTGCCACGCTGAGGCACCAGCAAAAGTGCTGCGCTGGCCACAAGAGTCGTGCTAGCGACCCTTGGGGCTCCTCCGCTGGGAATCTCCTGGTCCGTGAGCAACAAAAATTCCTCTGAAAGTGTGGCGTCCTCTCATTCTCTGCACTTTCACTAGGAGCTACTATCCCGAGCTGCTAGTGGTCAGCCATCTTGGGTCTCTCTCCATTTTCTTTTTTTTCCCTTTATTAGTGTAGTTAGTTAGTGGTCTATTTTATTACATTTTTCAGAAAACAGACTCCTGGGATCATTGATACTTTAAACAGTTTTTCATGTTTCAGTATCATTCAGTTCAGCTTTAATTTGGTTATTTCTTGTATTCTGCTAGCTTTGGGGTTGATTTGCTCTTGATTCTTTAGTTCTTTTAGTTGTGCTGTTAGGTTGTTAAATTGAGATCTTTCTAATTTTTAATGTGGGCATTTTCGTGCTATAAAATTTCCTCTTAATACTACCTTAGCTCTGCTCCAGAGATTCTGGTATGTTATGTCTGTGTTTTCATAAGTTTCAAATAACTTATTGATTTCTGCCTCCATTTATCCAAAAGTCATTCAGGAGCAGGTTATTCGATTTCTATGTAATTGTATGATTTTGACTGAATTTCTTAGTCCTGATTTCTAATTGAAAGTGCCATGTCAGAGAGAGTGGTTGTTATGATTTCAGTTCTTTGCATTTGTTGAGCAGTATTTTGTGTTAGATTATGTGGCTGATTTTAGAGTATGTGCCCCGTTTGGTGATAAGAATGCATATTCTGTTCTTTTAGGGTGGAGAGCTCTGTAGATGTCTATCAGGTCCATTTGATCCAGGGCTGAGTTCAGGTTCTGAATACCTTTGTTAGTTTTCTGCATTGATGATCTGTCTAATACTGTCAGTGGAGGAGTGATAAAGTCTCCCACTATTATTGTATGGGAGTCTGCATCTCTTTGAAGGTAATAAGAACTTGTTTTAAGAATCTAAGTGCTCTTGTGTTGGATGCATCTAGATATTTAGGACGGTTGGATATTCTTGTTGAATTGAATCTTTTGCCATTATGTAATGCCCTTCTTTGTTTTTTTTTTTTTCTTTGTTTAAAGTCTGTTTTGTCTGAAATTAGGATTGCAACCCATGCTTTTTTTCTGTTTTCCATTTGCTTGGTAGATTTTTCTTTGTCCCTTCCTTTTGAGCCCATGTGTGTCATTGCATGTGAGATAGATCTCTTAAAGACAGCATACCAATTGTCTTGGTTCTTTATCCAGCTCTAAATCCTGTACCTACCTGTTAATTGGGTCATGTAGCCTGTTTACACTCAGAGTAAGTATTGTTATGTGTAGATTTGATCCTGTCATCATGATGTTAGCTGGTTATTTTGCAGACTTGTTTAGGTGGTTGCTTTATAGTGTTATTAGTCTCTGTATTTAAGTGTGTGTGTGTGTGTGTGTGTATGTGTGTGTTTAATAGTGGCTGGTAATCATCTTTCCTTTCCATATTTAGTGCTTTCTTCAGGAGCTCTTGTAAAGTGGTAACAAATTTTCACAGCATTTACGGTCTGAAAAGGATCTTATTTCTCCTTTGCTTATGAACCTTAGTTTGGCTGGATATAAAATTTTGGGCTGGAATTTTTTTTAATTAAGAATGTTGAATATTAGCTCCCAGTCTCTTCTGACTTGTAGAAGAGATCTTCTTCCAATCTCTTCTGATCCTTTCTGCAGAAGGATCAGCTATTAGTCTGATGGGCTTCCCTTTATAGGTGATCTGCCCTTTCTGTCTAGCTGCCTTTAACATTTTTTCTTTCATTTCAACCTTAGAGAATCCAATGATTATCAGTTTTGGGGATTATCTTCTTGGGAAGTATCTTACAGGGGTTCTTTGCATTTTTTTAATTTAAATGTTGTCTTCTTTAGCTAGGTTGGGGACATTCTCATGGATGATATCCAGCAATTTGTTTTCCAAGTTGCTTATAATCTTCCCATCTCTTTCAGAAACAAAAATGAGCCATACATTTGGTCTTTTTACATAACCAGGTTTCTCCTCATCTCTTTCAGGACATGAATGAGCCATACATTTGGTCTTTTTATATAACCATGTTTCTCAGAGGTTTGTTCATTACCTTTCATTCTTCTTTCTCTATTCTTGTCTGACTGTCTTATTTCAGAAAGCCAGTCTTTAAGCTCTGAGATTTTTTTCCTCTGGTTGGTTTTTTCTGCTATTAATACTTGTGAACTCATTACGAAGTTCTTGTAGTGTGGTTTTCAACTTTATAATGGCAGTTACATTTTTTTCTATACTGGCTATTTTGTCTGTCAGCTCCAGTATCATTTTATTATGCTTCTTAGTTTTCTTGGATTGAGTTTCATCATCTCTTGCATCTCAGTGATCTTTCTTTCTATTCATATTCTGAATCCTGTTTCTGTTATTTTTGCCATCTCTGCCCAGTTCAGAACATTTGGTGGAGAGGTAGTGCAGTCATTTGGAGGAAAGAAGGTTCTCTGGGTATTTTAATTGTTAGAATTTTGGGCAGGTTCTTTTTTTTATCTTTGTGGGGTGGTGATTCTTTAATCTTTGAAGTTCTGACCTTTGCTTGAGTTTCTTTTTTCTGTTATCCTGTTTGATGACCTTGAGGGTTTGATTGTGGCATAAAGTAGGTTCAGCTGACTTGCTTCATTTATGGAAGATTTTAGGGGGACAACACTCAACTCCCAACTCCTGGATTGTGTGCTTTAATTCTGAGGGATTTGCATCAGGCCCTGACTTCATTCTCTGGCTCTTCAAGGTAAGGAATCTATTGTGCTGTGAAGGGCTGAGGTGCTTCTGGATTGATGTTCACTGCATTCATATGGGTGGTGTCTTACTTCATTCTCACACTGCTATGACAAAATACCCAAGACTGGGTAATTTATAAAGGAAAGAGGTTTAATTGATTCAAAGTTCTGCATGGCTGGGGAGGCCCCAGGAAACTCACAATCATGATGGAAGGCAAAGAAGAAGCAGGCACCTTTTTCACAGGGCGGCAGGATGAAGTGAGTACAAGCAGGGAAAATGCCAGATGCCTATATGAAACCATCAGACTTTGTGAGACTCACTTCTTATCCCAAGAACAGCAAGGAGAAAACCACCCCGAAGATTCAATTACCTCCACCTAGTCCTGCCCTTGACACATGGAGATCCTAGCGATTACAGTTCAAGGTGAAATTTTGTTGGGGACAGAGAGCCAAACCATACCATTCCGTCCCTGGTCCCTCCAAAATCTCAAGTCCTTATATTTCAAAATACAACCATGTCCTTCCAGCAGTCTCCCAAAGTCTTAACTTATCCCAGCATTAATGCAAAAGTCCAAGCTCAAAGTCTTATCTGATACAATGTAAGTTCCTTCCACATATGAGCCTATAAAATCAAAAGCAAGGTTGCTTTTTAGATACATAGGGGGTACAGGCATTGGGTAAATACAGCCATGCCAAATGGGAGAAATAGGCCAAAACAAAGGGGCTACAAGCCCCATGCAAGTCCAAAATCCAATAGGGCAGTCGTTAAACCCTAAAGTTCCAAAATGATCTCCTTTGACTCCATGTCTGACATCCAAGTCATGCTGATGCAAGAGGTGGGCTCCCATGGCCTTGAAAAGCTTTACCTCGGTGGCTTTACAGGGTACATCTCTCTTCCTGGTTGCTTTCATGGGCTGGCATTGAGTATCTGTGGCTTTTCCAGGTGCACAATGCAGGTTGTTGGTGGATCTACCATTCTGCAATCTGAAGGTTAGTGGCCCTATTCTCATAGCTCCACTAGGCAGTGCCCAGTGGGGACTCTTGTGTGATAGTTCCAATTCCACATTGTTTTTCAGCACTTCTCTGTAAGAGGTTCTCCATGTGGGTTCCATCCCTGCAGCAAACTTTTGCTTGGACATCCAGGCATTTCATACTCCTCTGAAATTTAGGTGGAGGTTCCCAAACCTCAATGCTTGACTTTTGTGTACTCACAGGACCAACAACACATGGAAGGTGCCAAGGCTGAGGGCTTACACCCTCGAAGCAATGACATGAGATGTATACTGTCCCCTTTTAGCCATGCCTAGAGTAACTGGGAAGTAGGGCACCAAATCCTGAGGATGCACACAACAGAGGGGCCCTGGACCCAGCCCATGAAACAATTTTTCCCTCCGAAGCCTCTGGGCCTGTGATGAGAAGGATTGCCAGGAAGGCCTCTGACATGCCCTGGAGACATTTTCCCGTTGTTTTGGCAATTAAGATTCAGCCCTTCATTACTTATGCAAATTTCTTCAGCTGGCTTAAATTTTGTCTCAGAAAAAAATTTTTTTTCTACCGTATCATCAGGTTGCAAAGTTTCAAAACTTTTATGCTCTATCACCTCTTGAATGCTTTGCTGCTTAGAAATTTCTTCTGCCAGACACCCTAAATTATCTTTCTCAAGTTCAAAGTTCCACTGATCTCTAAGGCAGGGGCAAAATGCCATCAGTCTCTTTGCTAAAGCATAACAAGAGTCACCATTTTTCCAGTTCCCAGGATGTTTTTCATCTCCATCTGAGACCACCTCAGCCTAGACTTCATTTTCCATGTCTTTATCAGCATTTTGGTTAAAGCCATTCAACAGGTCTCTATGAAGTTCCAAACCTTCCCACATCTTCCTGTCTTCTTTTGAGCCCTTCAAACTGTTCTACCCACTACCTGTCATCCAGTTCCAAAGTCACTTCCACATTTTCAGGTATTTTTATAGCAGCACCCCACTCTCTGTAGTACCAATTTACTGTATTAGTCCATTCTCATGCTGCTGTAAAGTAATACCTGAGAGTGGGTAATTTATTAAGGAAGGAGATTAAATTGCCTCACAGTACCACATGGCTAGGATGGCCTCAGGAATCTTACAATCATGGTGGAAGACAAAGGAGTAGCAGGTACCTTCTTCACAGGGCAGCAGGAAAGAGTGAGTGCAAGCAGGGTAAAAGCCAGACGCTTATAAAACCATTAGATCTCATGAAAGACTCATTCATTATCATGAGAACAGCATGGGGAAACCACTCCCATGATCCAATTACCTCCACCTGGTACCCCTCCACTTCAGCCTGTTGACATGTAGGGATTATAGGGATTACAATTCAAGGTAAGGTTTGGGTGGGGACACAGAACCAAGCCATATCAAGTGATCAAGTGGTGTCAGCTGAAGTGTTTTGTAGTGTAGTGGCATTAGGATCTACCTTAATTCACACATGCCAGCAGCATAAAGTGGTTTGTGGTGTGACGGCATCAGTATCTGTCTTTTCTTTTCTTCTTTCTTTTTCTTTCTTTTTTTTTTTTTTTTGAGACAGAGTCTCACTCTGTCACCCAGGCTAGAGTGCAGTGGCATGATCTTGGCTCACCGCAACCTCCACCCCTCAAGTTCAAGTGATTCTCTGGCCCTCCTGAGTAGCTGGGATTACAGGCACAGGCCACCACACCTGGCTATTTTTTTTTTGTATTTTAGTAAAGATGGAGTTTCGCCAGGTTGGCCAGGCTGATCTTGAACTCCTGACCTCAGGTGATCTGCCCTTGGCCTCCCAAAGTGCTGAGATTACAGGCTTGAGCCACTGTGTCTGGCCTAGGATCTGTCTTAATTCATATATGCCAGCAGCAGTGGCAGCAGCAGCATGTCAGCACTGTGGGGTGCACACTTGTCAGCTGTAGTAGGGTGTGGGCATTCACCACAGTGACAGAAGCAGGATGGCTTGGGGAGGGTGGAGGACCCCTGATGCTTACTGTGCACATGGTCCCACTGCTGGTGGTGTTAGTAGGAAGGCAGGGCACTGGTAGGTGCAGTTCTGTTTGTGCTCTCTTTGAGCCACAGGCAGGGGTAGTTGCTCAGAGTAGAGGAAGGTCTGCTGTTCTCTGTGCCTAGTTTCACTCCTGTGGCTGTGTTTGTGCAAGGGAATGGTGCTGGAGGGTGCAGTGCTGTCTGGCTCTGTGCCTACCAAGGTTCCAACTGCAGTGCCCGTTTGGTGGGAGGAGGGGAGGTGAAGTGCATTTCCCCACTGCAGCAGTGGCAAGATAGGGCGCATGCACACGCACACTTGTAGAGCTGGGAAGACAAAACCTACCTGTGTGCACATGTGCCTGCAAAGTGGTGCAGGTGGGGGTTGGGGGGTTGCTATGTGTCTGAGGGATGCCACAGTGTGGAGAGGGAGCAGGCAGGCTGGTGCATGGCCATGGTGGCTGCCCTGCTGGAGCTTTCTGCCAGTTAGGCATGGTTTGCCAGTGCAGGAGCTATGATGTGGGCCCCAGGGCACTGGAGCTTGCCCAGCAGACCAAGGAGTGCTCAGGTCAGACCAGCCCTGTCTGGTGGGCAAGACCACCCTGTATAGTTTATGTCCTACAGTTCCTCTAGGGCTAAAGTCTCCTATGGGAGCAAGTGAAGCCTGAGGGGATGGGCATCTTTGGCTGTGTTCTATTACAGATGCCTCTGTACCAATCCCTTTGGCCTACACATCGGCTGTTGTGCTGGTGTGTAGGCCAAAGGGATTGGTGTACTATTTCTATCACTTCTCTAAGCAGCTCTTTCTGCCAACTCGAGTGTATATGGTGGTTGAGGAGTCTTCTGTGTCAGGATTCCTGAGGCCTATGATGAAAGCAGGTTGTTCCTTGCCAGTTCAACTCATCCAGTCCCCTAGAGTTGTTGGGGAATGGGAGTGAACCCCAGTGCATGGCGACCCCATGCAGGTTCTTAGCTTCCTCTCACTTCAGCCCAGCTTCTGTGTCTTTCCTCTGTCCACTCTCAGTGCCTTCCTCCTGAAGATCTGTTATGGGTGTGCCAGTCATCTCAGTCCCTCAGTGGCAGCTGTTCCACCTGACTGTGTCTAGTAGGATGTCTTGACCAGCTAAGTCTTCATGCAAAGTCTTTAAAATTTTTTTTTTGTAGTTGAATTTATTTTGCATTATAATTAGGAAAGTTTTTCCCTCATCACTTGTGTTCCTTATAATACTTTTATAATTTCTCTCTTTTTAAAATTTTCTACATTTGGATTTCCAATTTTTTCAGAATTATATTACTGTACAGACAGGCTAAAATTTGGATGAAATTTTAGACTTTCATTTTGTTGTGTCTGCATATTGCCAATGTCATCACACTGTTTTAACTATTATGATGTTTTTAGAATGTGTTTTATATGATAGTGCTGCTTTGCACAGTCCCATGCCTCAATAGCTTTCTTTTTTTCCCCTGAATTATGGATAATCATGAATTATTATTTTTCTTGCTCATGTATATCTGATTAGTCTTGATTATTATTCTTGCCTATGTAGTCTTTAGTCAATGGAATAATGGTCCAGCCTCTCAGTCCTCTGTCAGGATGATTCTAGGGCATCTTCCACTTCCCACATAGTTCTGAACAGGCTTATGCTCCAGTTGCCTACACTATTATTGTTCTCATTAACATTTGAATTATTCGTTGCTTTTCTCCCTTTTTGGTCCTTCCTCACTGTGCCTCCTCCAGTTGCCTTCCAAATAAAGTACAAGTCTTTCCCTAGAGGTCTGCTTTTGAGAAATCCAAACTAAGAAAGAGTCATTTTTGGATTTAGACCTAGATGTAAAAGATATCAAACATTGTTATCCAAGTATGTTATACATTTGTGTGTGGTGGTAGCGAGAGAGAAAAGGAAGTAATGTCCTGTTCTAATTCAGCTGCTCAGAATGTAACCTTTTAGCTTCTTCTCCTGATTATCGCCCCATGGCCCATATCTGCTCTTTATATTCTTTAGATTTGAAACAGTTCTGGAATGCTCTCGGGAAGAATTGATGTCATCTCCCAGGGTTTGAGTTGAAGTTCCCTCTTACCTATTTTCTCCATTAATTTAATTCCATCTGTTTTATAGTTTCCAGGATTTTCTCAAGCTTTTCGTATACTACTGGCTTCCTCTCTGTTTTTCTTTCTTCAGTATCTGAATACATATGTGTGCATTTATATTGCTGAAGCAAAATTTGTTTGATGTATTTACTGGAGAAAATTTCAAAATACATTACTCATTAATGAAGAAGCCAGTAATTAGATCATTTGAGGCAAATATAAAATAACCAGGAAGAAAATTAGCTTAGATACTTTCAGTTTCTAAGTAGGAACAGACGGCCATTTCACTTCATATGGCCATAAAAATATCTCATGCTTATTAATGGTAGGGAGGACTAAATTTGGGGAATGAATGAATTAGAGCTATTTTCTAGTTGCCAGATGTGAACCAGTAATTGTAAATAAGAAGTAACATATCTGAGAAGAAAATAAAAAGTGAATGGATCTCTGACTAATATTGAATACACTTAGCAACAGTTTTGTCTTTTTAATCATCTGACAAAAAGCCAATTAGAACAGAGGCAACAATGAGAGGTCAGCACAATTAGGACTATTCACCAGCTGCCACCAAAGATACTGACCATACAGTTGCATAATTCTGTTTGGAGACAAAATCAACCTCTCAATCTCCCTTTCTGTTTCTCTCTTATCTCTCTCCCTCCCTTTCTTTGGTTTAGTGAATCTGTTCACTCTGCCATTTTCTACACATAACATATAAAATTTTACATTCTACTCTTTTACCAAAAGTCATTTAGTAAATATTTCCCAATATTACATATTTTTAATATTCATTAGTTTTAAACGTAAATAATAATCCATAGAGTGACTATATCATTGTTTATGTATTCACCTGCAAATGTGTCTTTTGCCCTTTGGAATTAATAAGTAACCTGTGAAGTGATATTTTGAAAGTATAAATATGCTATTGCTCAATAATTTTTCACCAATGACTTTATCATGCATTCATGAAACTGGCCTAAATCAGCTATAAGTATGGTGGTTACAAAAGTTTATGCTTTCTTTCTTACTAGATTGATTTGTTGGCATTCTTCTGTAGAGAACAACTTTCCTTTTCCCCATTTTTTATTTAAGTTTTGTATTGGCATAGATTCATTAATAAAAAAATAATGTATTATAATATATTCCAGTAATTATTTGTTTTGTCAAGTTGTCTCATTGGCTTCCATTGCTTTTTAAAAAACTCTTTCATTTAAAGGCTGGGCACGGTGGCTCACACCTGTAATCCCAGCACTTTGGGAGGCTGAAGCTGGCAGATTATGAGGTCAGGAGTTTGAGACCAGCCTGACCGATGTGGTGAAACTGTCTCTACTAAAAAGACAAAAATTATCCAAGTGGTGGTGTGTGTCTGTAATCCCAGATACTTAGGAGGCTGAGCCAGGAGTATTGCTTGAACTCTGGAGGGGCAGGTTGCAGTGAGCCGAGATTGCACCACTGCACTCCAGCCTGGGCCACAGAGTGAGACGCTGTCTCAAAAAAAAAATAAGTAAAAAATATGTATTTAAAGTGTGCAATGTGATGTTCTGAATACACATACATAGTGACTTGAGTTCTACAGTAAAGCTAATCAACATATCCATCTCTTGACATAATTACTTTATTTATTTATTTTTTTGAGACAGAGTCTTGCTCTGTTGCCCAGAATGGAGTGCATGATCACGGTTCCCTGCAACCTCTGCCTCCCGGGTTTAAGTGATTCTTGTGCCCCAGCCACCTAGGTAGCTGGGTGCACATCACCACTCCTAGCTAATTTTTTTCCTAATTTTTGTAGAGAAAGGATTTTTTTTCTAATTTTGTAGAGAAAGGGTTTTGCTGTGTTGGCCCAGGATGGTCCGGAACTCCTGGCCTCAAGAGATCCACCCCTCTCAGCTTCCCAAAGTGCTAGCATTACAGGTGTGAGCCACCACACCCAGCCAGTTACCTATTCTTTTTTCTTTTAAGACAGTGTGAATACTTAAGAGATAGTCTCTTAGAATATTCTAAGTATACAATACAGTATTATTAGCTATAGTCCCTGTGCTGCACATTCGAACTTATTCATTCTACACAACTGAAACTTTGAACCCTTTGACCAGCATCTCCCCATTTCCTCTACCTCCTACCCTTGATAACCACCATTTTATGCTGTTTCTAGTTTGATATTTGGATTCCACACATAAGTGGGATTATACAGTACTCTTCTTTCTGTGTCTGATTTATTTCACTTAACATGATGTCCTCCAGATTCATTGATGTTGTCTCGTATGGCATAATTTCCTTCTTTTTAAAAATTAAATAGTATTTCATTGTGTGCATGTTTGTGTGGTTTATTTATTTATTTATTTATACATTTACTGACAGGTTGTTTTCATATCTTGGCTATTGTGAATAATACAGTAATAAACATGGGAGTGCAGTATATCTTCTTAATTTTTTATTTTTAATTTTTGTGGGTACACAGTAGGTGTATATATTTATACCTTTGAGATACTGATTTTACTTCCTTTGGATATATATGCATATGCTAGCTTGCTGGATTATATCTGTTTTAGCCTTTTTTCTTTAACATTTGCAATATCTTGAGATTTTTTTTTGGTTGTTTATTTGATTAGGTATTGTGCTTAGTTAGCTTGTGGACTTTTGTTCCAACTCAATAGATTTTTCCAGTTAAATACAAAGATAATTTTTTTTCTGGGTAATAATTAGCAAGAAATTCTGCAGAGTGATCAAAAAATATCAAATACTCAGTATTTCAGAAATAGATTAAATAGGTTACAATTTTACTGATAATGTGAAAGAATATAAAAACTTGATTTCCTCAACAACATTACTTTCTTTTGTAAATGTGGTTTCTAAAAAGATGAAACAATTAAAACTTACAGGTTTTATTTTTTTCTTGTTTTTTTTGACTGAATCCCTAATGCTGCCCACAGAACTTCAGGATCTAGGTAAGAAATTTATTTGGATATTCACCTAAAGCATGACCAGTTAGGATAATTTCTATTTTTAAAATTTTGTTTTCTTTCAAGTTAATTCTTGACTTGCTTTTTTTTTTTATCCTCTCACTAATTTATATAGACTAACCAGTTGTCCCAAAATAACCTTTTCAGAATTTGTACTTTGATGGTCATATTACCAAGTCTCTATGAAGAAACAGTTGTCACATCTGAAAAATAATCAGCAGTCTATGACAGGACAGAAAGTGTTGCTGGGAGACACAATTTGGATTCTAATATTGGTATTTCTTGCAATTATGATAACAGTGGAACAATAGGGGTAAACTGGGATTTTTCTGGAACTTTCAGTTGTCCAACATGTTTCCCAACTATATCTTTATTGAATACAGAACCTAGTTCCTGCTTCAACTGTACAGTTTGAAGATTTATCCTGAGCCTGTCCAAGACCATCTCAATCTGGAGGAAGGGATGACTTTTTTTTATTTCTTCCATCCAAAGGGGAATATTTTGAACCTCATCTGTCTAGAGGAGCTGTCTTTTTCTAATCCTTTGGCCTAGAAGGAATTCCTTTATTTGACTTAACAAACATGCCCTAAGCGTGGTAGTGGCCCTGAAGGCATGGATAGCGTCTTACTCAATTTGATATACCCCTACAATACCTGCTAGTGAGAAAGGCTTGAAGAGTGGTCAGTTTTGAGTTTTCCTGCTCCTTTTCCTTTGTAACAACCTGTTTCAAAATCTTGATATTTTGTATCCAAGTTTTCCTTTTCATTTTCATTACTCCTACCAAAATTTAGATCTTTCTGATTTCTCAGTGTGACTGTTGCAAAAGTCTCCTATGGCCTTCTTTTTTTGTCCCATCCACCCTTCTTTTGCCCATTTATTTGACAATTTATTTCTTACCTTTTTCTATTTGTCAGGTACTGTGGAAAGTTCCATGACATTAGATAAACCATTACCTGACTCATATTTCTTAGTGTATAGAAATGATCAGATTTCTATCCTATATAAACATTTTCCAGGGCTCTCTATGCCTTCCAAATGAAGCCCACTCTCCTCTTTATATGCAAGACCCCTATAATCTGGATCCAGGTCCTTTCTATTCTGGGTCCCATTATTCGTTTTTATGACCCACTTCCTCATCAAAATAGATTGACTCTCCCTAAATACTTCTCAAGATTTCTTACCTTAATGCTTTTACTCACATCATTCTCTCTCCATGCAGACAGACAGGGTTCTTCATTTTTCTGCTAGCCGAATCTCTTATATTTACTCATGCTCAACTCATATGTCACTCCTCCTAGAATACTTTTTTCTTTCTCACCCGGGATTTATAAAGCATTTCCAACTTAATCACATTCTAAATTAGATTATTATCACATGCATGAGTAACTTCCACTAAAGACTGCTTAGGAAACTGATTTCAAGGGGAGATATTTTAGTCATTGTTGATTGCTTCATAGGGCCCAGCACAACACTTTGCTAAAAAAAAAATGTAGTTTATGTGAACAAACATAAATATGCTCCAATTAGTATATGTTTATTTGGGAGGAATCCATGATTTTAGGTGGACCTGGAGATGACTTAAATATCTATGACTGAGTTGTGCTATAAACTATGCTGACCACCAGCATGCTACAGCATCTCTTATCAGGCTCGGTAATGGCATTGCATCACCCATTAGTTACTTTTCATATCACTTCTCTAGTCATAAATGATAGAAATTTTGCATGGTAATGTATTTGACATTTCTATCTGGGGAGCCATCAATGGCAAATTTAAAGTTTAGTTAGATTAAGATGTATTTAGGTCAATTCAATTTAGTAAATATTTCTTGAACACATAATCGACAGTGATTAGCATTTCCTGTTTTGTTCATATGACTTATTTGTTTCTTGTTAAATATGCAACATTATCTCCTGTCATCAGTGGTCTATTTTGTATTTCATATACTTAAATGCCATGCATTGTTACTTATTTGAAAAATGTTAGAAAACCATGCTATGTAATAACCTAAATATTCTTGCCTTTCAGATAACTTCAATGTCACTCAGAAATTTATAGAAGAGAATGTTGAATACATGTGAGTTGTGCTAAATACTTTTTGATGATTTTTTAAAATAATCAGATACATTCTATAAATGTTAAGGCTTCTCAAAAGTAATTTAACTAAATATAAACCATATCCAAGAAGTAAAGACAACATTAATTATAAAATTCAGGAAAAGCCTCAAGTTGTAAAATTTATAGCCATCACAATAGATAACTTCCTGAGGCTATTCAGGATTTTCTTGTGACTTTTCTTGGCCATAAATAGAAACTCTGCAATTGATCTTTGTATGCCCCATGTGAACTGTTGCAGCACCATCATTACCTTTGCTCAGTATGTTCAGGAAGCAACCTTTGAAGAAATGGAAAAGCTGGTTAAAGAAATGGTAGAATACAAAGACAGCTGTATGGCTAACAGCATGCTCCCAAAGTGTTCAAAATTACCTGTAAGTAAATTGCTTTTGTTTCTTTTCCTTTTTGATTTTCTTTATGTATTTTATTTTTCTTTGAGACAGAGTCTTGCTCTGTTACCTAGGCTGCAGTGCAGTGGCAATCTTGGCTCACTCCATCTCCTGGGTTCAAGCAATTCTCATGCCTCAGCCTCCCAAGTAGCTGGGATTACAGGCATGCACCACCATGCCCAGCTAATTTTTTTGTATTTTTAGTAGAGATGGGGTTTTGCCATGTTGGCCAGGCTGGTCTTGAATTCCCAACCTCAAGTGATCCTCCCACCTTGGCCTCCCAAAGTGTTGGGATTGAAGGCATGAGCCACTGCGCCCAGTCAATTGCTTGTGTTTCTTAAACATACAAGATTATTTGCCCAACACTGAGTTAATTTCTGGCTTGAAAATAGGAAATAAAAGATATTCTGTGCACAGCATTTTTCTTTTGCCTAATATTGGTATTTAGAACAAGGTACTTTCCTTAGGAAAGATAATAATTCTGTATTATGATGCACAGAAGGAGCTTGCTGTATATTTGCAGTATGTATATGGTATGCCCTGTATATACAGGCAGAGGAGGAAGCTATAGCCTGAAAATGCATGTGAAAGTTAAGAGACACCCTCCTTAGCTGCTTCTCTCAATATGTATTCTATTGTCACATTCCTTTTCTGGATCTCCTCCAAGTAGAATCACCATCTGCATCTCCAAAAAAACTACAACTAAACACCACTTCTAAACACTCTACCAATACATTAACATGCCAGCATGTCCACCTTGGGAGATGGGTGGAAAAGCCTGGTAGAAGGGAAATACAGGCAGCAAGGGAAAGTAAGAGGTTAAAGTGTCCTGTGAAAAGAAACATGGACGAAGATTCTGAAAGTGCAGGATGGTTGTCAAGTTTGGGTAAAGATGCTTTAATGGGGCATACCTGCAGTTTCAGCTATTTAGGAGGCTTTGGCTGGAGGATCACTTGAGCCAAGGAATTCAAATCTAGCCTGCACAACGTATCAGGACCCCATTCCAAAGAAGAAGGAGAAGGAGAAGAACAGAAGGAGAAGGAGAAGGAGAAGCAGCTCTGCTGGTAGTGATGGGAAAATTGTTTATTGTGTTTTCTCAGAGAGTACAGAAGCTTTACTTTACCATGACTAAAAAGTGTCTCCTTTTCTTCTCTGTTGTATAGAATGATGTTTTACAGGAAGCAATATGTGCTATGGAGGGGCTGCCACAAAAGCATAATTTTTCACACTGCTGCAGTAAGGCTGATGCTGAAAGAAGACTCTGTTTCCTCTATAACAAGAAAGCTGATGTGGGATTTCTGTCTCCTTTCCCTACCCTGGATCCTGAAGAGAAATGCCAGGCTTTAGAAAATAACAAAGAATCCTTTCTAAATCAGTAAGTTTAATATTAGTAAAAAATGACTCAATTGAAGAATTATTCTTAGGCTGAATCTAATACGTATCTCAAAGAAATATGGCTGGGTTCATTAATTGATTTATTGATTGTTTCATTCATTCAAAATATACTGTGTGTCAGATTCTGTGCTCAGTGTTCAGGATATAACTATGATCAAGATACGGACCCTGCTTACAAGACCCTTATATTAATGAATTGTATCTTCCAATTGGTAAGTCCTAGAGCAGAGGTGTGTGCATAGTGTTAAATTGCTAGGATGCACAGTGGAGGAAATAATATACTCTTCCCGATGGGAAGCTGCAGTTTTCCCCTCAGGCAGACACTCAGTTATGGGATGCTTAGCAAAACATCTGTTTTTTAATAGTGCAGTCATTGTAGAAGCAGAGAATTTTTCTGGAAGGTTGGTATGCACCTTGAAATCTAAATCACAACTTTATCTGAACAAAAGTAAACAGGACCCCTGAATCTCAGATAGAGTGTATATTGATAGCTGTTCCTGAACATGGAAGAGATAACTGCTGACCAGCTGGTAGCATGCAACTGGAAGGAGAGTAGCCACAGCTCAGTGTTTAGGATTAGAACTGTAATCATCATTCTTTCTTTGGAGTGAGCAATTTCAATGATAAGGACTTCAAAGGACTCTTATCAGGAACTGAATAACGCTGCCTTATGTTGAAGTTTTCTATAAGGGGAAACCTTTCTTCCTTTTACCTTGTTTTACAACTTGCTTTTCTTGTCTCTTTCTATCTTTTCTTTTCCTTCCCATCTTACCCTCCCTTCCCTTGTCTACATTCATTGCTTTCCTGTTTCTCCCTTACCCTTCTTCTCTTTTCCTTTTTTCTTTTTTATAGCTTTGTTTATGAAGTTGCCAGAAGGAACCCATTTGTCTTCGCCCCTACACTTCTCACTGTTGCTGCTCATTTTGGGGATGTGGCTAAATCATGTTGTGAAGAACAAAACAAAGTCAACTGCTTTCAAACAAGAGTGAGTATAGCATTTGTTTCATGAAGAGGAAAAGGAATCACTCAATACCGCAGATCCAGACACTGACTTACCTTATAGCAAAAGGCTTGCTTACCATATATGATGTTCTCTTGCCACATTCAATGATTTTCAGACCATTGGTCACCAGGTGCTGATGTAAATATTCTCTTTACCTGAGACTCTTGAAAGACAGTCATTCATTTCCAGGGTCTCTCTTCTGGCTTTGTTTTCTTTGTAAATTGGAAGGAAGCCCTGGTGATTGAATGCCCTGGGTGAAAGATAACATTTTACTGTTTATCTTTAACAATTTATAGTCTTTTGACTACAAATGAAATGGAATAATCTCAGTAGAGATGGCCAAGCTCACAACATGCTGCCTCACCATGGAGCACTATGCACCTTTCTACCAAGTGCAATTCAATCATCAGGAAGACTGTTCCTACCTTTGTGATGTGCCATAAGTGCATAATTCTTTAATATGTGTGTTAACTGAAATAAAAATTCTGTAGATTTTCTTTCTCTGAACAAACTTTGTAATAGTTTGAATGAAATGTGATTAAAAAATAAGAGAATAATGAGATTTTGCTATTGTTTCAAAAGAATTTTCTCTCTCTTCTTCAGGCAGTACCTGTCATGCAATATTTAAAAGCATTTTCTTCTTATCAAAACAATGTCTGTGGGGCACTTTTGAAATTTGGAACCAAAATCATTAACTCTATGTGAGTTTTATACTATATATCTTGTCTCTGCTTACATTTCCTTGACTGTGTCCCATTGTTGTTAAATGGTTGATGACTTTTAATTTATATTCTTCCTAGTATCCAGGGGCTTTGAGGTGGGTTTGAGCCTACTTGGATAGCTCAGAACCAGGACATTAGGTCAAGATGAGAGAAGTTTTGGGAGGTGGGGAGACCCAAAGGAGAATGGTGGCTGTGTCTGAGATATATTTAGGTTAATTGGGAATCTGAACTGGTCTGAGAGTTTCAAACCAGGGTTTTAAAACCCATACATGATTTAGAAATAATTCATCCATTGGCCTTTGACTTTAACAATGAAGAGACAGCCTGCAAAGATGAATTTTATCTCTAGTGCTCACCCTAATCAATTAGTAGTGAGTACTAAGGCAATGTCTTGAGAAAAATTTTGAGATTTCAAGTTGAATTTTATCTGTGGCTGCCATGAGCTTACAGTAGGAAGTGGTGGCCTTATACAGCATGTCTTGATATAATAATTATGGAAGAAAGCACACCTCTCAGGCTTTTTTTAGTTTTTGTTTTTTTTTGCTCACATCCAGGACTTTGGGGGTCTTAAAATATCAGCCTAAGATTTTCGAAGCAATCATGTAGGCTGTGCACCATTTGCTAAAGACTTCTATAAAAACATCAACAACAGTGGCAATGCTCTTTGGAGCTATTCATATGGTACTAGAAAATTACTCCCACTTGTTCTACTTGCTGTTCAAATTATTTTTGTGGATTATCAATTCTCTTTCCAGAAATATTGCGATACTCAGTCAAAAATTCCCCAAGATTGAATTTAAGGAGCTTATTTCTCTCACAGAAGATGTTTCTTCCAACTATGATGAATGCTGTGAAGGGGATGTTGTGCATTGCATCCATCACATGGTAAATATTCTTTAAAACCAAGTTAAAATAGTGATTTTTGGCAACCATTTTTTTGTCCTCAAGTTGCCTTGATGTGTGATTACTTTACCACAATGAAATCAGAATGTGAAGTAACTTTTGAATGATAACCTAAAATAAAATATAAAATTTTTACAAATAAATCTTTGGGATTTTTTTATACTTGGAAGTTTTAAAGATTACTCAGCAGATTGTATATTGTATGGCGAAATTTCTTGATGTAAAACTTCAAGAATTTCAAAATTTTCAAAGTTTATTCAGTCCAGACTGAAGTTTTCTCTTAGATTATAAGTCCTCTTTCAGAGAGATTAGAAACCTATAGTGAAGCTCAGGGAATTACCTGTTTTTAAGAGCTGATTTCCTTGAGTTTCCTTATGCTATTCAGGTACAGTCTTTCCAAATAAGTGGATACATATTTAACTTTTCCTTTCCTTTTATCTTTTGCTTCCCTTTCCCTGACCTTCTGCCTTCCATTTTCCCTTCTCCTCCCTTTTCCCTTTCTTATCCTTTCACATTCCCTTTCCTTTCCTGCCTTTAACAGACAATTAAATATTGTATATTCTCATGGTACACAACAACACAATATATATATGTATGTATATATATCATGATATATAGGCATCTATATTAATATATACATATACATACTGTGGAATGTCTAAATCAAACTAAGACATGCATTGCCTCACATACTTATTTCTTTATGGTGAGAATACTCCAAATCTTAGCAATTTTAAAGTACTCAATATAGTGGTATGAATCATCATTGAGTCACCATGATATACAATGGATCTCTTGAATATATTCTTTCTGTCTAAATAAAATTTTGTGTCTTTTAACCAACATCTCCTCAATCCCCAGCCTCTGGAAACCTTTAAAGTGATTCTCCAAGGAAATGTATCGGTACAAATATTTTTGGCATAGTTTTAATTGTTCATGCTTTCTGTTGTCACTCATAAGTGGGAGTTGAATACCAAGAACATATGGACGCAGGGAGGGGAGCAATACATGCCTGGGCCTGTTGGGTTGTGGGGGGTAAAGGGAGAGCATCAGGACAAATAACTAATGCATGGGGGGCTTAAAACCTAGGTGACAGGTTGATAGGTGCAGCAAACCACTATGGCACATGTATACATATGTAACAAACCTGCACTTTCTGCACATCTATCCCAGAACTTAAAGTTAAAAAAAATTGTTCATGCATTCAAAGGTAATAACACTTTATTAAAAAAATAAGCGTATGATAGCTTGCACCTGTAATCACAGCTACTCAGAACTCAGGAAGCTAAGAAGGGAGGCTTGCTTGAGTCCAGGAGTTAGAGGATACAGTACAGTGAGGTATAATCCCAACAGCCTTGGTAACAGAACGAGACCTTGTTTAAAAGAAAGAAAGAAAGAAAAGAAAGAGGGAAAGGAATAAAGGAAGGAAGGGAGGGTGAGAGAGAGAGAAAGAGAAAGAAAGATAAAGAAAAAGCAAGAAAGAGAACGAAAAAGAGGGAAAGGAAGAAATGAAGGAAGGAAAGGAGAGAGAGAGAAAGAAAGAAAAAAAAGAGGGAAAGGAAGAAAGGAAGGAACGAAGGGAGAGAGAAAGAAAGAAAGAAAGAAAGATTTGACTTTTAGGCTCACAGTGAAGATAGCACGTCAATTAAATAACTTGATTTTTAGGGTATTGAGAATTGGTTATTTCAAGCAATGGACAACAGATGCTCCCAATAATTATTTTTGTTTCTAACTGTACCCAAGTTAAAGCAATTTCTTTTGTGATTTATTTTTGTATTGCTTGATTGTTCATGGTGATGTAGGTTCTATAATGTAAAATCTAATGTATTAAATTAGGATATAATTATAGATTTTCTGTGGAATTTGAGGCTGAGATTAAGGGATTATGTCTCAAATTTCCTTCTTTTTAATGTCTTTCTGGAGAAACTAGAGGAACAGCATTACAGTTAACTGAAAATAGAATTAACTTCTGAGAGAATAAGAGATGCTTTTCCTAGAACAATGATGGCATTAGATGAGATGCAAATATCTTTTTGAAGATTGGCTTTGCAGTTCTATGTGGTTTAATGGAAACATGGTGCCAATTCTCATTTCTTTTCTTTCTTTTTTTTTTTTAACCTCAGTCATGAGCTTCATCTTACTACTTATCCTCTGGGTTCACCAGAAAATTCCAGTCAGTGGAAATAGCTTGAGTAAAGTAATGATGGCTTGAAATAGTGTGGTGTGTTGCTGGAACTCAACATAGTTCAAGTGGTGATGGAACAGAGAGTGGAGATAATGAGCAGTCTCATTCTAGAGTCTGCAAGGGCCCAGATAAGTTTTTAAAAATTATTCAGCTAATGTATCAATAAGATAACCCTACCCTCTTTCTAATTCCTAACTCTCATGTAGAGGTTAGAACTGCAGTAAAGGATAGGGATGGGGACAGAGTAAAGTTTTATACTTGAATAATATTTGCTAACCTGAACAGCTTCAAATGAATGGCATCCATTAGTGAATGATATACATTAGGAAATGGTACCATGAGTGGAATAACTTATTATATTTGACGAATCATCATCTGGTAGTTGCTGTAGTTCATTAACTTGTCATTCTTTCATTCACTTATCAAATATTTATTGAGTTTTTGCCATGTGCTTGGCCACAAGAGGAGACCAGGATTATAGATATTATAGTAACATGTCTTTTCAGTGGTCTCCACTGGAAGCACAGGTGGACTTTCATGGAAAAGAAATGACATTTAGAATATAAGATGTCAATGTGTCAGTGTAGGAGGGTTATTTAAAAGACTAATGCTTAATAATGGATGCAAATGTGTGGTAGAGACTATTTTAAAATAATTACATTGTCTTAAATCCTGAGATATAAAGTTTTATTGTAAAAGTTCATGTGCATTAAGTAAATCCAAAATTTAAATGAATATTATCTATAAAATTAGTTGATGAAGTGATTCCAGGTGCTGTGATCATGACTGGTTGTGCATGCCATCATTTTATTATGCAATAAAACCCAGCCCTGAAGAAATTCTGAAAGTAAAATAATCTCTCATTCTTATTTGGTATAGAGCAAGATTATGAACCATATTTGTTCAAAGCAAGATGCTTTCTCCAGTAAAATCAAAGAGTGCTGTGAAAAGAAAATACCAGAGCGTGACCAGTGCATAATTAACTCAAATAAAGATGATAGACCAAAGGATTTATCTCTTAGAGAAGCAAAATTTACTGAAAGTGAAAATGTGTGTCAAGAACGAGATGCTGACCCGGACACCTTCTTTGCTGAGTAATATAACTCTTTATTGAATTTATAAGGCAAACAGAAAGAAACTTGTAAGATTTGACTTATGTTGGCTACTTTAGGTGGAAGGAAATGGTGCCATTTATTTCACTAGGTATCATATAATTTTTAAAAATCATGACTATAAACTATAGTGTTTTCACTTAATTTTAAGAAAAAACAACTGTATTATTAAAATAATGGTTAACATTTACTGAGCACTTAATATGTGCCAGGCATGGGACTATACACTTTATACAGTTTATTTTAATTCTTTCTATACACTTTATACAGTTTATTTTAATTCTTACAGCAATCATACAAAATAAGTACAATTTCTCCCAATTTTTCAGATGAGCGAGCTGAGATATAATGAAGTGAATTGTTCAGATTCACAGCTAAAAAGTGACAGAGTAAGAATTTCACTCCAGGAAGCCTGGCTTAACAAGTTGCAGGCTTAACTGCTATGCTATGCCACCTATAGCAGTTAAGGGGAAGACTAGTGAACTTGGAGCCACAAGGACTATATTTGAGTTCTGTTACGTCACTGGGACAAGTTAACCTTTCTGTGCTTTCTTTGTCATATATAAAATGTGTATAAGAATACTTATTCATCTGGAATCCCAGCTACTTGGGAGGCTGAGGCAGAGAATTGCTTGAGCTGGGGAGGCGAAGGTTGCTGTGAGCCGAGATTGTGCCACTGCACTCCAGCCTGGGCAACAAAGCAAGACTCTGTCTCAAACAAACAAACAAACGAAAAAACTTATTAATTTAAAGTTATGGCAATGTAATATAATCCAGGAACTTTACTGGGTTTTTATCTTCAGGAAGGCTTCATCTATAGAGAGTAGGAAGTGAGAAGAGTCAGACATAAATAAATAAGTGCAAAAAATGTTACTTTATTTCTGATAGCACCCTGTTCTAGGTAATGTAGGGAAACAGAAGAGTGGTCAGTTATATATGGGGATCCTGAAAAGGCTTGATAGGGAAATGGTGCTTGAAGAAGTTTTGGCAATCTAGATACAGAAGGTAGAGCATGAAGTGAACTATATAATGGTTTGGTGTGCATATGGCTGTGAGCAGAGTATCTGCAGTGAGAGACCAGGGTGGTGAGAGACAGCTAGGGCCAGGTCATGCAGACATGCTAAGTAATGGGATGCTGCTGAATGGTTTTCATGGAAGAATAAGGAAGGACAAAATCACTTTTAGTTTTCAGAAACTTCATCTGGAGAAAATTCCAGTTTGGGGCTTGGATAACTGGGTAGGTAGTTTTCCCATTCAAGGTGAAAAAACAGCAGGTTTTGTGAGAAAGATGATATGTTTAAGTATGAGCACATTGACTTTGAGGTGCCAGTAGAATAAGTAATTGGGACCATCAGGAGATAATTTTATATGTGAACATGGAGCTCTGGAAGGGAATTTGGCTTGAAATCTAGGACATAATAACATCTAATGTTTATTGAATACTTTGCTAAATTTTAAGTGCCTCTCATCTACTAACCAACCAAATTTTCAAAACAACCCTCTGATAGTATGCTTTTATAATCTTTATTTTTCAGGTAATAAGACAGGCATAGAGAGGTTAAGTAACTTACCCAAAATCACATATGTGGTACAGCCAGGATTCAAATGCACGCAATGTGGCTCCAAACTCCTGGTCTTATAACTACTGTCCTCTCTGGCTTCTCACGGTTGTGGATTTTAAATCAAGTTCAATTAAACAAAATGATAGATGGTACCTGACATATGTGTTTGATAGATAAAAGCCATTTTTATCATCATCACTGTTACAACATTAAAAGTGTTTGAAGCATGGGGAGAAATGAGAGAGTAACTGAGCAAGCTGAGTCAGAGTGCTCACTGTTTTAAGGTAGAGTCTTTCTGAATGTGAACATTTCAAGCATTTAATCATATCACTAGCAAATTCTTTCTTTTTATGGAGATACAATTTACTCCACAGCAGCCATCCACTTGTGTTTAGTTCTCTGTCTGGTGGCCACTCAGTAGATGTCCAATTTTATGCCACATGAGAGATAGTCCACCAAATATTTGAAGAAAACTGTTGGAGGTTTTCTTCAGTGGCTTCTCCAGCCTTGAGATCCCCTTCTTCCAGGGATCTTTTTTCACAGCATTTGAGACATGTTTTTAGGTGTGTGTGTTTTTTCCCCCCTGAGAAGAAGTCCATGGCTTACATCAGATATTAAGAGGAGCCTTGATTTTCTGAAGGTTAAGCACCACTGCCATGGGATATGGGAATATATCTCACAAATTGAACTGAAAAGCAAATGGGAAGCTGTGTAGATGGCGTCAGAGAAAACAAGACTAATCAAGAAGGTCAAATCCTGAAAAAAAAAGGGGAGAGATGGGGATGAAAAGAGTTACTTGGTCATGAAAAACTTGTGAGGTGTTGCTCTACCAAACCATGGAAGATCTTAACTTATTGTGAATGAATAGATGAGATTCTTTTTTTAAATGAAGACTGTAAATAGCTCAGCTGAGATACTTAGAGATGACATCTCTCTCTTGAGAAAAGAGTTAGCTTGGTAAAAAAAAAAAGAATGGAGTAAACATCCCAGGGGACTTAGGATCAAATTTTATATCTTCCATTAATAGGAAGGTGCTTAACTCATCTTTGGCTTAGTTTCCTCAGCTGTAAAATAGTACGCGTCTTGAGGACTAAGTGAAGTGAAATGAGAAAGTGTATATAGAATCCAGGAAGCACATCTATATCTGTTATGCTTAAAGTTTGATCCAGTGCCTAGCACCTGCTAAGGGCTTAATAACTGTTAGCCCTGTTCCTCTCTCTTTCTTTCCAAATCACACCCACCTATGCTCTTGAAGCCTTTGACAGAGGATTTGGAAGCCACTGCCAGTAATTTGGAGCTAAAGGGGTAAACACTCCAATATTTGGTAAGCAACAGGATGTAGTAATGAGCGAAGCTTGCTCACTGTCTCTCACCAAGACCACATTGTGGGTGAAAGGAAGCCATATTCCCAGTATCCCAACCTGGAAGTCTGAATGTATTTTCAAACATAATTATTTCACAATATATTATTTCCCATGTTTTATGGATCAAATCATTTCAATAATTAGTTCTAAACAACTCTACTAATTCTCTCTTCCCAAGTAAAAAACAGTTAGTTTAAAATATATCATGGAAGAGAACTTTTATAAAATGATCTTCTGTAGCCAAAATCTCCTCTTAAATTACTCTGTGACCAAAGCAGAGGAGAAGATTAGCTTTTGAAAGCAGAGTCCGTATTAGATCTGACTGGATTATAAAATAGTGGAATAGGGCTTTTTGCTCTTTCTCTAATTTCTAATATGCAAAAATATTTTACACATTGCAGGTTTAATTTTGAATACTCGAGGAGACATCCAGACTTGTCTATATCACAGCTTTTAAGAGTTGTTCAAATGTATAAAGATCTCCTGAGAAATTGCTGCAACACAGAAAACCCTCCAGATTGTTACCATTATGCGGTAGGTTCCATCATTGTAGGTTCAGAAAATTAAAAAAGAACAACTATAAAACACTTAAAAACTGATATCAGAGTTTTGCTCCAGTCTGGGGGTAGAAAATGTGATTGACTAATCTGAGTCTACTGTAGATTCAGCCTAAAAAGATAAACTGGGAAGGCCAGTGTCATCAGTTTGGCTGATGGTTTTAGACTACTAATCCAGTGTGTTAATTCAAAAATTTCTCGGCATTAAACATTTTAAAATTACATTTTTATTTGTGTATTCTGTATTTTACTAAGCCATATTGGATATTATATGATTTCAAAATTAATGATGGATTGTTGTAGATGACTAGGAAAGTATTCTGTATTTTATTAAGCCATACTGGATTTTTGATGATTTCAAAGGTAATGATTGATTTTTGTAGATTATTAGGAAAGTACCAAAGGTTACAAAAAGCCCTTTTCTAATTCTCCCACCAGGAAATAGCTATAATTAACATTTTTGTTCAACCTTTCAGTACATACGTGTGTGTGTGTTCTAAAAAATAAGATTGGCATAATTCCTAGAAAATTTTTGGGCCTGTTTTTTATTTGGTATCCTAGAAAAACTTTTTTTTATTGTTATAAATTGTGCTTCCTTGGTTTCCTGCTATTGCCACAAAGTAAGCGGCTTAAAACAGCAAAAATTTATTCTCTCATGAGATGCCAAAAGCCTGAAATGAGTCTCATGGGGCTAACATCAGGTGTCAGGAGGGCTGTATTACCTCTAGGGAAACTACCTGGACTCTTCCTGTTTCTAGTATAGTAAACTTTTTATGTCATTAAACAGACTTCAAGATATACTTCTTTTTAAATAATGGTATCCCATTATAATTATATAATTTATTTAACTGATTTCCTACTGTGCGTTGGACATTCTGGATGTTTACTTAGGATGTTTTTCATTTTGTAAGTGACCCTAAGATGAACTTCCTCTTCCATTTATTTTTATTAATTTTTATGAGCTTTTTCTTAGGATAGATTATTAGGGGGAAAATTATTGGATCAAAATATCTGAACTTTTAAAAAAACATTTGACACAAATTTTTGAGGTACTGTCTAGAAAGTTTTTGCTGGTGTCTAGACCCAAAACAGTGCTTGGAAATGTTCATTTCAATGTCACTTTTATCAACATTGCACATGGAAATTAACTTTGTTGAATTTGGAATTATATGTAAATAATAGTGGTTGTGTGTGTGTGTGTTTGTTTGTTTGTTTTGAGACAGAGTGTTGCTCTGTTGCCAGGCTGGAGTGCAGAGGCGTGATCTAGGCTCACTGCAACATCCGACTCCCTGGTTCAAATGATTCTCTTGCCTCAGCCTCCCAAGTAGCTGGGATTATAGGCACGCACCACCGCGCCCTAATTTTTGTATTTTTAGTAGACGTGGTTTTACCATATTGGCCAGGATGGTCTCAATCTCCTAACCTCATGATCTGCCTACCTTGGCCTCCCAAAGTGCTGGGATTACAGGCATGAGCCACTGCACTCAGCCTGCTATTTACACATTTTCTATGAAAAATCTGTTCATGTGTGCTACCCATTTTCTTACTAAAATTAGCGTTTTTCATATAAATTGATATGTATTTCTTATATATTATAGAAATCAATAATTTAACATTTTTAATTTATTTCTCATTACTTTGATATGTGCTACTTTTGCTTTATTAAACCAATTTTTTTTTCACTTGCCACAAACATCAGTTTATACCCATTCAAATTTGAGCAATGGAATAAGTCTTAGCTCCCAGCTCTGTAACTGTCCCTAATGAGGTGGTCTGTTTCTGATCCTTAATCATAGCATTAGCGAATTTTCTCTTTCCATGGAGCTACAATTTGCTCCACAGCAGCCATCCAGTGGTGTTTAGTTCTCTCTCTGGTGGCCACTCAATAGATGTCCAATTTTATGCCACATAAAAGAGAGTCCATCAAATATTTGAAGAAAACTGTTGGAGGTTTTAAGTTTCAAATCTAAACAATGAAAAAATCATAAAGAGCAACATGATTTAAAATGTTCTGTAGCAACACTTACAAGCTGGGGCATTCTGAGCAAGTCACTTAATTTCACAAGGCCAATTGCTTTTATTTAAAAATGGAGATAACAACTGCTCTGGCCACTTCAAAGTGAGAATTGAATGTCATTAGTGTCAACATGCAATTTAAATTCTATTTTGTAAATTGGAAGGCTCTGAAAATATGTACAAGGTGATAATAAATTTGGACTTTTAAATTTAGCAAAAAATATATTTATATATATAACTAAAAAAACTAAATTCTGACACACACATATAAAAAGTGCCCGGAATTTAGTATAATAATGAGAATTTGAAAATACTATAGAAATAAGAAATGCTATTCTACACATTGATGTAAAGCTTATGATTAAATTTTACATAAAATGTTTGTAACCATGATTATTCTTATTTTCAGGAAGACAAATTCAATGAGGCAACTGAGAAAAGCCTCAAGAAGATACAACAAGAATGTAAACATTCCCAGAATTTGGGGAAGGATGGTTTGAAATACCAGTAGGTTGCCTGAGCAAGTGGGCTAACACTTGTTACCAGAATTAAATAATCCTTCAAAGTAAAAAAAAGTTAGCTCTCAAGTCTTTCAGTTATAACCAATTCATAAACTCTTGGAAGAATTTTCTTTTTAAATTCAAAGAAGAATTAATGAACTGTCACATTAATCTTTTATTAGACATGAAGCTAAAAATAAAAGAAATACAGGATTCTGGAGACATTGATTCTCCAATGCTTTGGTTTCTGTTTGACATTGGCTTTCTCAGTGCCAGTCTAGAATCCCTGGATCCTCACCCATTTGAAAATGGGACATTGCATATTTCAGGTTGTTACAGTTTCTTTGGGGAAGAGATGGTTTGCCTTGCTTTGCCTTAAGGCTATCTTAACTGAGTTTATAGAAATAATTCTGGATTTGCCCAACACTTTAATACTCAGTTTTTTAGTGCTCTTGTGAGAATTTGTGAATAGTATTGCAGTTTGTTTGTTTGTTTCAATTATTATGCCAATGTGTTTTATTATTATCATTATTATTGTTATTATTATTGTTATTACTCTGTATTTTTGAGACAAGGTCTCTCTGTCACCCAGGCTGGAGTGCGGTGGTGAGATTTCAGCTCACTGCCACCTCTGCCTAACAGGCTCAAGTGATCCTCCCATCACAGCCTCCCAAGTAACTAGGGCTACAGATGTAAGCCATCATGCCTGCTAATGTTTGTGTTTTTTGGTAGAGACTAGGTTTTGCCATGTTGCTCAGGCTGGTCTTGAACTCCTGAGCTCAAGCAATCCATCCCCTCTTGGCCTTCCAAATTGCTGGGATTACAGCAGTGAGCCACTGCGCCTGGCCTCATGCTAATGTATTATTTATTGAAACTAAACATCTTCAAATCAAAGTAAAACACAATTAAAAAATCTTTACTATTTCTGCAATTTAGCTGTTAGCTGACAATTTGAACTAAGCTCATTAAAAATCTTAGTTTCCTTCATCTCAGATTATTCTTTTCCAACATATATTGATTAAATTCTTTCTTTAAAGTATTTTCTAATGATGCAAAGGATTTTAAGCAGGATTTTAGATACTAGCCAATGTATTTGCTGTCAGGGAGCTCCTCAAAGAAAACACAAGGAGGCAAATCTAAGAGCTTCTGAGACATCCATGAAATTAGAAAGGAAGCTAAAATAGATATAGGAAGCAAGGTGCAGAAAAACAGGAAGTAAAGACATATTTCTCTATTTTATAAGAGACCTAAGGTTCATGTTGCACTTATATTGGTTGTCCCTAGCCTTGAAGGGTCTGGACTTCAGCAGTAATTCAAGGGAAAATGGGTATCTGCTTTCCTTCAAAACCAAACAGACAAATGTTCTTTCAGTTACCTTATTAGACTCACAAAGATAGCTCCTCAGCTCTCCACTGAAGAACTGGTCTCTCTTGGAAAGAAAATGGTGACAGTTTTCACTACTTGCTGCACACTAAATGAAGAGTTTGCCTGTGTTGAAAATTTGGTGAGCGTGGCCTGTGTACCATATTCTTCTTTAAAAGAAAAAATACTTGCACTCATTGATTTACAGTGATTATCCACATTCCTTTCTTTATTGTTTTTAATATTTTTAAGCAAAAATTGTCAAGTTTTCCTTTTGGTTCACTTTGTGAAAACCCTAAGAAGTAAAAGAGAATGTCTTAATTATTTTTGGAGAGTTCTTCAAATTATCTTTCTGATTTTTTTCATTATATTAGAAGGGATTTGTTAGGATAAATGATTTAGGAATCATAATATTGTTTCAAAAGGATACAGGAAACTTTATAATTTCAAGTAAGGTTGTACATTCTTCCTTTTGCCCCAGTTGCTTCATCCAGCAGGCAGGCATTGAATACATCTCTTTAGGGCTGGGGTGGTGAGTACCTTGAGGGAGATTCCAGGAGGGGAAGAAACCCAAGGACCACAGTGTTTGATTGCCCTTTCAGTTGGCTGTTTGCAACTGTCTGTTTGCAATTGAAAGCTTGTTTATATATTACCAAGAAATTAATTTGTAAGCATCTAAGTTGCTTTGACTTGGATTTTGGTCACAATGCCATTTAGGACCCCAGCTTCCACTTTTTTTTGTACATAGTGATATTTTATGAGTGCATGTGTTTTTTGAGTGAGGTTAACAGTGATCTTAGAATGATCTAACTATTCATCTAACCAAATTTAAAAAAATTCCATTCTTTTAAGATCATATCTGAGTTGCAACTCTTGTTGGTACAGGCAGATTTAGTTCTTGGAGAGTTATGTGGAGTAAATGAAAATCGAACTATCAACCCTGCTGTGGACCACTGTTGTAAATCAAACTTTGCCTTCAGAGGGCCCTGCTTTGAGAGTTTGACAGCTCATAAAACATATGTGCCTCCACCTTTCTCTCAAGATTTATTTACCTTTCATGCAGACATGTGTCAATCTCAGAATGAGGAGCTTCAGAAGAAGACAGACAGGTACAAACAATCTCTTCCATTCCTCTTTTTCTTCAGTTTGAAGACATACTACATATTAGTGAGAAGGTTTATCTAGTGGATATGTGTTTTTGATATCACAGTCCTGTTCCTTCCACCAAATTGTCCAGGCTCTTCTATTTGGAAAAATATCAGTGCATATTTTTTTTGACATTGTTTATATCTAGCTTGTCTTTTCATTTGAAAGAGACTTGGAGTGTCCAAGTCTAACATCACCTTTAGAAAGGTTACAGCAGCCAGCAGAAAGACTCATAAGCAGGCTGTTAAGGAATTTCATTTTCCTGATAGAATGCCTGGAGAATACCACTTAATGTTTGAAAAGGAGAGGCCCAAAAGGACAGAAAATTCACTTGTATTTTCTCAACAAATGTCTTAAAATGCCAAGGAATTAGACCTATTTTTTTTTTTTTTTTGGATTTAGACAGAGTCTGCCTCAAATGTAGTGGAGACAACATTCAGCTACTGAATATGAGGGACTGGAGGTTGTTTTGGACATGAATTTTCTGGAAATACCAGAGGTAGTCATGTATACCATAATACTTCACATAATAAATGCCTAATATTTGTTTTCATTTTTAAATAGAATACTCTGATTATATGCAATACTCATAGATTCACAGTGCAATACACTCTTGTATTTTCCAGCCCATGCTAGTCTAGTCTGGTCTATTTTATTTTATTTTTTAACTATCCTGTTTTCAATTTAAAAATGAAAGTGAGAAAATGCAAACTTTTGTTAATTCTTAGATCTGAGGATGGGCACACAGGACTTATTACATTATCCTTTTTACTCTTGTGCATAAAAATGTTATTACTTAAATAATTACTCTAAAAATGTACTCCAAAATGTGCTTTTTTAAGACACCAATGGGTTGCCACCTGAAGTTTGGAATTCTAGACGTTACTAGAATATTGGAATTCTAGAAGTTATTAGAAATTAAGGAAATCACTATTGTCTATGAATGTTGTCACACTTAGTTGTCATAGTTTGTTTTTTTCAATTGCTTCTTTGACATCATTTTTCAACTGACATATAATAGTTGTACATATTTTGGGGATGCATGTGATATTTTGAAAACTGCATTTAATGTGTAATGATCAAATCAGGGTAATTGGAATATCCATCACCCCAAACATTTATCTTTTCCTTGTGTTGGGAACATTGCAATTCTTCTCTTCTAGCTATTTGGAAATATACAATAAATTATTTCTAACTGTAATTTTCCCACTATACTATTGAATACTAGAACTTATTACTTCTATCCAACTATATTTTTATACTCCTTAATCAACTTCTCTTTATCCCTCTCTTCCTCCTTGTTAATATTTTTTATATAATTTTGTGTGTGACAAAACCCTTTAAAGAATGTTACTGTGGAAACCATTCTCTAAATTTAATGGGAAAGTTTCAGGAGACCCATTCAAAGTGGGATATTTCAACTCTTTACTCTCACCCAAGCTGAGACCCAAGACATGTGATTCTGTAACAAGCATTTTGGAGTAGAGATGCTTCAGAAAGAGATTGTTAGTTAATTCTATTTGACATCTTTCGGCTACAGGCTTCTTGTCAACATAGTGAAGCTGAAGTATGAAGTCACAAATGAGGAGCTGCAGTCTTTGTTAACAAATTTTGTAAATGCAGTGGAGAAGTGCTGCAAAGCAGAGAAGGATGAAGAGAAGTTGGTCTGCTTTAATAAAGAGGTAGCTTTATTTCTTTTCTACTGAAATTCAACTGGTATTCCTGGTTAAATAAAATAAAACAGAACCCTGCAGGACCCTGCTTCCTCTCTGCAGTGTCTACCAGGACTATATTTGAGAGCACAATTGCTACACAACTAATATGCAGACATCGCTGAAATAAACTTTGAGCAGTGTCTCTGTAGTACAGAAAAAGCTATCAGGAAGACTTGGGTTCTAACCCCAGCAGTTTTGTAAGACATGCAACTTAAACTGAATGACAGTTCACCATCTGTAAATGAAGATGGTAATAATTATCCCTGAATTACATCTTTGGTTCTTATTTTTTGGTTTTGAACCACTCATTATCTTAATAAGACAGAGTCAAAGCAACTTGCAAAGAAAATCATAAGCAGCTCCAAATGAAGTGGAGACAGAAGGGTATAAAAAGTGAAGCTTTTCAGGAGTGGCTGCCTCACTTTCCCAGGCCTTGTGCTAACATCCCACAGTAGAGAATAATGAGGGAGTGAAGGGTAAGGGTAGTAGGGGAGAAAAGGGAGAAATGCCCCCTGCTTACTCTCACTCCAGTGAAGGTAGTCTGTAGCCATTTGGGGTGGTGTGAATCTCAGCGACCTGTGAATGTTAGCCCCAATGGATGGCTCTAGGGAAATGTCTCTTAACTGTTTTCCAACTTCATTTCTTACTGTTTCTTTTCTAGGAACATTCACTCCAGTCCAAACTCATAATTCATGTAAACTCACAGGCACGGGCACACAAACTCACACACAGCGTTCATTCTGGTTGTGAGCCCTCTACTTTTCTGAGTGACACTTAGTATGTGGAAATTTTTTGGGGGTGCACATTATTAGTTTTAAAAAATATACTTAATTTTAATTAGAGGACATTAATCAATATCTATAATTTATCTGAGTGATTGTGTATATTAGGGCCATGTGAAGAAAAGGATGAATTTATTGGCAGGTTAAAGGGGCTTTGGGTGTCTATTTCAAGTTCACTAGAAGACAGAATGTTTACTGTTTCCCTATGCAGTGTGGGAATGATTTAATTTTCTTCAAAATTCAGGGAAGCTTGCCTATCGAAATTTAAATTAGTGTCTTAAATTTTTCTTCCTATGTATTTTTATTTTCATCCCCCACCTCAGAGTCCAAAAATTGTCACCTGAAGCCAGATGCATGAAATATCTAAAGTAAAAAGCACCAAAGGTAATACCCCCTGCCTCAATCAAATGTCAAATGTATTTGTGGCTTATTTCGTCACCCTGTCTTCTCTCCTTCCTGCTTCATTGTCTATTTCTGGTTCATCCTACACGAACCAGACATGTAACTAACAGACCCCAATATTGTTTCTGTGTTTTTCTGGGTATCAGCCACTCCTTACGGGGTAGCAATGCTGCATTTGTGCTAGCCCTTCTCTTGCTGTTCAAGCAGTTTTCTAGATAGCTAAAGGTACTTAAGTCCTCTGCCTTCCTACTAATATATTCAGCTGTCTGGACCACAAAGGAGAGATGATGGAATCTATGAATGCTGACAGAAAGAAGAGGGGTAACTCCCTGGGGACTGAGCTGGGCAGACAGTCGTCAGTGACCCTTTCCAATCATCTTTTAAGAATATTGCTCTACTGAGATATGATTGACATACAAACCAAGAGTATTGCTATAGCATTTACATAAACAAAAAGCAATATGTTTGTGATTTCAGAAAGACATATAAAGATGTCCTCTCCTTTGTGGCTTATGTAGGACTTGAAATACAAACTTTAGCAACAAAATGTTGCATAGATATAGGAATTATATACAGTGTCAGTGAAGAGAGACCTGGACCTCAAGAGAAGGTAGGTTTGGATCTACAAGAAGCAAAGCACAATTACCCCTAATAGTTTTTTCAACTATATGACTTTCTATCATCCAAGTTCTAACATTTTCTATTTTTTTGATGCATGAAATACTATTTTTTTCTTTCCAGGGATAACCAGCTTACAGGCTTCCTATCTGTGTGGTAATGAATCTCATTTCCTGACAACAAAGTAAAAGGATTTTTCTGTAACTGTCTCCTGAAATCATATATTGCAGCAAGCAATAAACACACAATTGTCAAGTTATTTTTCAGACTGATGCTATAAACCAACGTGATCACAAAATTAAGCAATCATGGTTCATTCATTCCATCAGCATCTTTTGCTCACAAGCCTGCACCATTCCCTACTCCATGAAAAGTTGGAAGTCTGAATAGCAACTGTGTAGGCACAGTGCTCTAAGATGTCCTTGCCACTACTGGAAAGAAAACTGGGAATTTTGGGCATGTGCCTTTACTGCTACAAATACTGCTACTACTAGTAGATGACATTGAATGTTTTCAATGAACCAAACATTGTTCTAGCTACTTTTCGTACATTATTTCATTTAATCTAATAACTCTATGAGTAGGTATTGTCTTCATTTTTATTTTACAAACATGAAATCTAAGATTTGGGGAGATAAACTAATGTGTTCAGTGTGATATAACTAGTAATTGGCAGAACCAGAGTTTGAATTTAGGTTCTCTAATTCTAGAACCATATATATATATATATTTATATATATATGTATATAATATGTACATTATAATGTATAATAATATATATTACATTATTATAATATAAAATATTTTATATTATAAAATATGTAATATACAGTTCCAGAATTATATAAATATTATATATTTTATCATTTCAACTTATTATAGAGATGGGGGTACATGTACAGGTTTGTTACATGTATATATTACATAATGCTGAGGTTTGGAGTACGGATTCCATCACTTAAGTAGCGAGCATAGTACCCAATAGGTAGTTTTTCAACCCACACCCCTCTCTCTCCTTCCCCTCTGTAGTAGTCCCCAGTGTCTATTGTTCCTGTCTTTATGTCCATGTTTACTCAACGTTTAGCTCCCATGGTATTTAGTTTAAAGTTTGAAGTTAGGTAGTGTGATGCCTCCAGCTTCGTGGAACAATATTGTTAACCACTGCATACACTACCTCTTAGGTAAGGCCTCCCAGGTAGCTGGGATTACAGGCATGCACCACCACATCTGGCTAATTTTTGTATTTTTAGTAGAGATGGGTTTTTGCTATGTTTTTCAGGCTAGTTTCGAACTTAAAAATGCATGCCTTACAAAATCTGTTATTCAGAGAGGTGGAAGATTGTACAAGGCAGCAATGACAATGGTGTTTGTCTCTCTGCATTCCAAGCCAAAATTCCTGTTATGTTAGTGGTATAAATGCTTGACATTGATACCAAAGGAGCAGTAACTGAAGAAATGAAGACTGGTCATGGACTCATGGCTTGGCTCTCCTGATGGTTCTCTAAACTTTGAAGACATTTTGCATACCAATGTCTAAATTTGAAGATGATGGCCACTTAATAGATAATAATGGAGATATTCATAGAGTTCTTTTGGTATATTGTTTAGAGCATAGTCTTTGGGATTCTCATTGATTTATTCGACAAATATTTATTAGAATTCCATTGCGCGTTGACATTGTGGATACACATATGAGCCAGATAGACTTGATTCCTTTTTCTTGCTGAGCAAGGGAGAGAGACAGGAAACATGCAATTGCATTTCAATGTCATATGTGCAGGGCCTGTGCTATGGGTGCACACTGTGCAGGCACTTATGCTAAGTTGAAGGTGCAGAGTGAGAAGGGGATGGGGACGGGTGCTTCAAATCCCTACTGCCATTAATTTACTGTTCAGCCCCAGATAAGTTCCTTATACTCTATGACACTTATTTCTTTGTGTAGGATGGGCTAATATCAAGTCACAAAGGCTGTAGAGAGATGAATTAAATTACTATATAAAGTACTTAACACATTGGCCTGCAGATAACAGGTGTTTAACTCATAAAGCTATTTTGTCTTCTAACCATTTTCTCCAAACACTCTCATTTACCAATAATGATAACAAGGAAGTATTGTTTTCCTTAAACAATAGATGGTAGATTTAGAAAATGGAAGTGAAACAAAACATTATTAGTAAATTTAATTATATACCCAATACTGGATACTGCTATGTATTCAATACTGTGCTCAGAGAAGCAGATAAGAAATTGGGGACCCAGGAACTTGCTGCCATCACAAAGTTTCTATCATGGCAATGGAAACTGCCTTACAACTCTTTCTCTACTGCTATGCCAGAAAACACATTAATCAAAGCAGGAACAGAGGGAGAAGAATGGCTTCTTCCAAAGACATAGTTGCCGGAAGAGGAGGAGATTTGGAGTGGGCATGAATTAGTCTTACTCTGCATTACTGGGACAGAACTCATGCCAATGAATAGAACATACCTGGACTTGATGCAGAAAAATTTTTTCTTACACTAGAGATGCTTATACATATGATAAGCCTCCTGGTACAATACTGAATGCCAAGAATGCATTCGCATGAGCAGCTACCACCTGGGTTTTTGGTGAGATCTAATCACAGTCTTTCTAAGGCCTCTTTCAACTCTGTTTCTATGACTTGGGCAGGAATTAAGTTTTCTATGAAAATAGTATTTATTAAAAATCATCACTGCCTCTTGTACTTGCATACCTTCCATATTTTATCTTAAAGGCCAGACTGAAGAGCTTACTTTCTTATAGAGCCAATTCTGTGGTGGTGTCTATTGAGTGGTATCACAAAACCTATCTCATTGCCTTTACTTAAATAATCCTTGCTACTTGTCTTTCCTGTGGTCTGGAATTCTACCACTAGTTACAAATAAAGGACTTAACATTTTAAATATTGTCAAGAATCTCTTACTAATGGCAAATGTGCAGGTGTCTCTGAAGAAGGGTTCCCATGCAAAGCTAATTTTGGTCAGTTTTTTTTTTAAGGAAAAATTTAGCACACATAACAGTTGTTAAAAAATTTTTTTAGCATTAACTCCAATCAACTGGTAGTGGCTGTCCTGAAGCATTGTGCTGTGTTTCTAAGACTGAGCCTAAGCTCAGAGAGAAAAAGTGCAGTGATCAGACAGTGGTGTCTGCAGTGGGTGACAATCTTAGAGCATTCATCCAAAGGATTTGGCAAAAGATTGTACTTAGTTTAACAGGTACATTTCTGATAGTTCTGGAAGGTTTAGAGTAAGATTTCAAGGGAACAGCTCTAAGGATACATGACAAAAGAGATAATGAGTGTGAAGACTGTTTAGAGGACCCCAAAATAGTTAATGGAGACCTGCCAAAGACAGTCTTCCCTTTGCTGATCTTGGTGGGCTTTCTATCACCCTGGGTCATTCATATTCTTTACAATAAGCCAATGTGTCCCAAACCTAAATAATAACAGATGTTTTGGGGTTGTTTTTCAGGCAAATATGTCTCTCTCACTTGTGATATATTTTTTGCTTAGAAAACTGGTATTGAGAATATGTGAATAGCAGAATCAAGTAATATGCTGTCAGCCTTAGAGATTATTTGGTCCAAACCTTCCATTTAAAAATGAAGAAATTGAAAAGAGAATGGTTAAAGTAATAACTCATGGTCTCCCATTTTCAAAATTTTAAACTTTACATGTATAGGCATCTTAAAATTGTCACTTAATAAGTAATTACCTGTTTCCTGCCTTAGACCCAAGAATTGGTTGATAGGCAAAGCAGATAATGGCTGAGGGATATTGGTATCTCAGCTTTAACACTAGCTCTTGGGTGGTGTGAGCTGTAAAGTTAGACAGACCTGAATTTTTACCAGTGAGTCCATGAACAAATTATGTGACTCTGAGTTTTAATTTCTCATTCAAGAAATAATACCATTGTTAACTATCTGAAAGTCACATAACGTGACATAGTAAGTGCTTGATAACTTAAGTCCCATCCTTTTGGGTTCACTCCCAATGCCTGAGCTCTTAACTCCCCTTCTCCCCAGGGACGTGAAAATGTACTTAGCATTAGAACCTGAGCCCTAACCATTTATTCAATCTGTGGTAGTATATGTTTATATTCTTTCCTTCTACTTTAGAACTTTGGGCATGTCAACAATCATTTCTAAGAAATGTGGTATTGCAGACCAACATTTGCCAGGAGTGTTTATGGATTACTTTATTACAAAGTCTGCATGTTGAAATCTTGAAGAAACAAACAGATTGACACGACTTGTTTAAAAATGCAGTATTTATTAATGATTTCAATCCATCAACAATATTTCTTCATTGTCATAGATTTCCTCAATTTTGTCAGGGTCATAGTTGCTTGGAAAAAAAATTCACCAGAAAAAGTTTTCTTTATAATAGTAATTCCTTGAAAAGAATATAAAGTTCTTCATTTCTCTCAAATGATAGAACACTTTCCATAAAGGTTCTCCTGAAATAATGAAGACTGTTAAACTCATATCTTTTCTCGTTTTCTTCAGCTACATTAAATGTCAATCTCTTTAGAGAAGTTTACTAGAGGCGGGTGAGAAATTCTATTTACAATTTACATATTCTAGGTACAAGGATAAGATAAATAAGGCACAATGAATACTAAAGTGTACATGGAAAGGTTTATCTTTTTTTCAGAGGTCATTATTGTAAGTAGAATCATCAAAAATTGCAAGACATTAATTTGTGGAATGAATATACAGAGAGCTGATATATTGAAGTGACACACAGAGGAATATTCCACTTTAGCCTCACTTCCACTCTAGGTAGAGAATGTACCATTTTAAACTTATATTTAAAATTGGATAAGCAATTTTAGACAAAGTTTAATTTAGAAGTGTTAACACAAGTACATGCAGCTTATTTGTAGAACAATGATAGATTTCACTTATATAACATATTTGAATATAAGTCATTCACAGAATACAGTTTAAATACAAGTGAAGATATATTCTGAGAATTTGTTCTAACTTATAGCAAATAAAAATACATCTAGAAATTTATGAGACAACAAATATAGATAGTAGAATTGTAAAGAGGGATTTCAATTTGGAAAATTTTCTTTTTTTCTTTTCTTTTTTTTTTTTGAGACGGAGTCTCGCTCTTGTTACCCAGGCTGGAGTGCAATGGCGCGATCTCGGCTCACCGCAACCTCCGCCTCCTGGGTTCAGGCAATTCTCCTGCCTCAGCCTCCTGAGTAGCTGGGATTACAGGTACGCGCCAACGTGCCCAGCTAATTTTTTTGTATTAGTAGAGACGGGGTTTCACAATGTTGACCAGGATGGTCTCGATCTCTCGACCTCGTGATCCACCCGCCTCGGCCTCCCAAAGTGCTGGGATTACAGGCTTGAGCCACTGCGCCCGGCCTGGAAAATTTTCTTAATGCAAATATTTCACTCCATCTGGGCTTCTATAACAAAATACCATAAACTGGGTAGCTTTTAAACAACAGAAATTTATTTCTGGAGGCTGGGAACTCCAAGATCAAGACACTAGTAGATTTGGTATCTGGTCAGCGTCCTTATATTTGGAATCTGGGATGGCTCTACATTCTGGTCTATAGAAGGTGCCCACTGTGGTGTTCTAATATGGGGAAAAAGGTAAACCAGTTCCCTTGGGCCTCTTTTATAAGGGCACTCATTCCAGCCATGAAGACTCCAACCTCATACCTAATCACCTTCCCAAAGGCATCACCTACTGACACTATCACCTAGGGGTTAGATTTCCAATGTATGAATTTTAGGGAGCATAAGTATTCAGATCACAGCAGCAAACAAAATCTAATTTATTCAGCCATAGAGTATATTAATAGCCAGAATTATCCAGAGAGAATGTAAGAGACATATGGGTTTTATTATCACTATTGTTTTGTCTGAAATTTGAAATAACATTGTTTTTGGAGGGAATGGGGCTACGATGTAACAAAAAAACAATGGAGGAAAAGGATTTGAGTCTGTCTTTGACACAAATGTTATATTTCAGCCCCAACATTATGTTTGCTCAGTTTCTTCAGAAAGCAACTTATGAAGAAGTACAAACCATAGTTAGAAAGTTGAGAGATTTCAGTGAGAAGCACAGGCGCTTTAAGTCACATGGTTACCTTCAGAATGCACTCACCAATTGGTGGGTGAACTATGTTCTCCCTTTTTCTCTTTTTAAATGAGATTGCAACCAAAAGATGTTTTTATGAAGGGGACAGTTGAATAATTAGGCAAGGGGTCATAAGACAAAGATGTAGATGAGTCACATCCAAGATGTATTTGTTGTAGGTTTATACATTTTTTTTTTTTTTTTTGAGATGTGATATTGCTGGTGATGCAATTATGGCTCACGGTAGCCTCCAATTCCTGGGCTCAAGCAATCTTCCTGCCTCGGCCTCCCAAGTAGCTAGGACTACAGTTGTCCACTGCCACGCCTGACTAATTTTTTATTTTTTTTAATAGATGGGGTCTTGCTATGCTGCCCAGGCTGGTCCCAAACTCCTGGCCTCAAGCAATTCTCCTGCCTCAGCCTCCAGAGTTGCTAGGATTGTAGGTGTGAACCACCACACCTGAATCTAAACCTACATTCCTACATTTTATCAGTTCATTCCTAGGACATGAGGCTGTGGGAACCAAACACTCAAGAAAATGAATTATAACGTAGAATGCCAATTGGTTAATTTACATTGGTTACATTTGGTTACACAGAATTTACATTTTGTGCTTTTGTCATAGTGAATTCTGAGAAATTGAAGTATTAATTTAAATTTTTTTGAGAAAATACGAAAAAACCCTAGTAAATATATGATGCGAATCTTTTCACAGTAAGTAGAAAATCTTTGGAGTTATTATTGCCTCATTATAAAATGTATCTGTCTGGTGATTAGCAAATTCCATGAAAATAGTAATTCTCTTTGAAAATTCTTGATAAATACTCATCTATTCTAATAATCCAATACATATTTTTGGATCCATTATCCTCATGCTAAATAATTTAAAATGTAAATGAGTGATTTTATTTTTTGTTTATAGATTTTTAAACTTCATCTTTTGGTGCTAAAACCTACCTATCTTTTATTAGACTCTGAGTAGACATAGAAAAATTATGTCTCATTTTAAGTGAAGTACTTTTGCCTATGACTATTCCTACTTACTTTATAGTAATTATGACTTGCTTCTGCTTCAAAAGATGATGATTGATTGCCCTTTTCCCTCAAATCTGAAAATACATGTCATTTGAAGTTTACAGCATCTCATACATTTACTGCTACTGAAAGATATTTAAAAACTAACTGAATTATTACATTTTCATTTGGATATTTGACACTAAAGACACATTGTTTCGGAGTTTGATTCTTAAGGTAAGTTCTCATAGAAACCAAACAAAAAATAATTCAGAAACAAGGAAAGCAAGTATTAAATATTTCTTTTCAAAAATTTTTAAAATTCTTATGGGTACATAGTAGGTGTATGTTTATCAGTTACATGACATATTTTGATATAGACCTTCAATGCACAATAATCACATCAGGGCAAATAGGGTAGCCATACCCCAAGCATTTATCCTTTGAGCTTCAAGGCATCAGATTATATTCTTTTAGCTACTTTAAAATGTATAATAATTATCTTTTTTAAAATCATAGTTACCCTGTTATGCTAGCAGAAATACTGGCTCTTATGAATTCTTTCCAAATGTTTATTGATATCTATTGATCATCTCTACTTTCTGTCACCACTCACCTTCACTATTTCTCCCAGCCTCTGGCATGGCAACCATCCCTCTACTCTCTACTCTCTATCTCCATGAGTTCAATTGTTTTAATTTTTAGCTCCCAACGACAAGTGAGAACATGCAATGTTTGTCTTTTCTTGCCTGACTTATTTCACTTCACATACTGATTTCCGGTTCCATCTGTGTTGTTGCAAATGACTGGATCTCACTCTTTTTTATGACTAATTAGTACTCTATTGTGTATATGTACCACATTTTTTTAATCCATTCATCTGTTGATGGACCTTGGGTTTCTTCCAAATCTTGGCTTTCCCCTTTCTCCATTTCATTGCCAGCATTTCTTATTGCCTATCTTTTGGATAAAAGCCATTTAAACTGGGGTGAGATTATATCTCATCATAATTTTGATTTTCATTTCTCTGATGATCAGTGACATCGAGCATCTTTTCCTATACCTGTTTGCCATTTGTATGTCTTATCTTGAGAAATCTATTCAGATCTATATATAACATTTCTTTATCCACTTGCTGATTGCTGGACATTTGGGCTGTTTCCATATTTTTGCAATTGCAAATTGTGCTGATATAAACATGAGTGTGCAAATATTTTTTTCCTATAATGATTTATTTTCCTCTAGGTAGATATCTAGTAGTGGGATTGGTGGATCAAACAGTAGATCTACTTTTAGTCCTTTAAGAAATCTCCACACTGTTTTCTATAGTGATTGTACTGTTTACATTCTCATCAACAGTGTAGAAGTGTTCCCTTTTCTCTGCATCCCCAGCAACATCTATTATTTTTGATTTTCCAATTATGGCCATTCTTGCAGGAGTGAGGTGGTATCACACTGTGGTTTTGATTTACATTTCCCTGACAATTAGTAATGTTGAGGATTTTTCCATATATTTGTTGGCCATTTGTATATTATCTTTTGAGAATTGTCTATTCATGTCCTTAACCCACTTTTTGATGGGATTGTTTTTTTCTTGCTGATTTGTTTGAGTTCTTTGTAGATTCTGGATATCAGTCCTTTGTCAGATATATAGATTGTAAGAAGCTTCTCTCACTCTGTGGGTTGTCTGTGAACTCTGCTGACTATTTCTTTTGTTGTGCAGAAGCTTTTTAGTTAAGTCTGATCTATTTATCTTTGGTTTTGTTGCATTTGCTTTTGGGTTCTTGGTCATGAAGTCTTTGCCTAACCCAATGTCTAGAAAGGTTTTTTATGTTATCTTCTATATTCTTCATGGGTTCAGGTCTTAGATTTAAGTATTTGATTCATCTTGAGTTGATTTTGTATAGGGTGAGAGATGAGGATCAGTTTCATTTTTATACATGTGGCATGTCAATTATCTCAACACCATTTGTTGCTTTGTCAAAAATCAGTTGGCTGTAAGTATTTGGCTTTATTTCTGGGTTCTCTGTTTTTTTTACATTGGTCTATGTGCCTATTTTTATAACAATACCATGTTGTTTTAGTGACTATGACCTTATATTATAGTTTGAAGTCAGGTAATTTGACACCTCCAGATTTTTTTTCTTTTCTTTTTTTTTTTTTTTTGCTTAGTCTTGCTTTGGCTATGCAGACTGTTTTCATTCCATATAAATTTAGGACTTTTTTTTTCTAGTCATGTGAAGAATGATGGTGGTATTTTGAAAGGAATTGCATTAAATTTGTAGATCGCTTTTGGCAGTATGGTCATTTTCACAATATTGATCCTACCCATCCATGAGTATGGAATGTGTTTTCATTTGTTGGTATCATCTCTGATTTCTTTCAGCAGGGTTTTGTAGTTTTCCTTGTAGAGGTCTTTCATGTCCTTTGTTAGGTGTATTCGTAAGTATTTTATTTTTATTTTGCAGCTATTGTGAAAGGGGTTGACTTCTTGATTTGATTCTCAGCTTGGCTGCTGTTGGTGTATAGCAGAGCTTATTGATTTGTGTACATTAATTTTGTATCCTAAACTTAGCTAAATTAAATTACCAGTTCTAGGAGCTTTTCGAATGAGTCTTAGGGTTTTAGGGTTTTCTAAGTATACAATCATATCATCAACAAACAGCGTCAGTTTCACTTTTTTATCATCAGCAAACAGTGACAGTTTTACCAAGTTGGATGCCCATTATTTCTCTTTCTTGTCTGATTGTCTGGCTAGGACTTCCAGTATTATGTTGAAAAGAAGTGATGAAAGTAGGCATCCTTTCTCATTCTTGTTCTCAAGGGGAATGCTTTCAACTTTTCCCTATTCAGTAGAATGTTGACAGTTGTTTTGTCATAGCTGTCTTTTATTGCTTTTATTATTTATTTCACTTCACATACTGATTTCTAGTTCCATCTGTGTTGTTGCAAATGACTGGATCTAATTCTTTTTTATGAATTAATTAGTACAAAGTAGTACTCTATTGTGTATAGGTACCACATTTTCTTTATCCTTTCATCTGTTGATGGACCTTAGGTTTCTTCCAAATGTTGGCTATTAATAGTGCTGCACTAAACATGAGAGTGCAAATATCTCTTCAATATTCTGATTTCCTTTCTTTTGGGTATATAACTAAGAATGAGATAGCTGGATCCTATAGTAGCTCTATTTTTACTTTTTTGAGGAACCTCCAAACTGTTCCCCATAGTGGTTATACTAATTTAAATTTCCACCAACACTGTAAAAGTTTAATCTAGGAGTGTTGTATATCACCAGAAATGTATCCATTTCATCTAGGTTTTCCAGTTTATGCATATACAGGTGTTCATAGTAGCCTTGAATAATCTTTTTTGTTTCTGTGGTATCAGTTGTAATATCTCCATTTCATTTCTAATTGAGTTTTTTGAATCTTCTCTCTTCTTTTCTTGGTTAATCTTGCTGATGGTCTATACATTTTATTTATGTTTTCAAAGAATCATTTTTTAGTTCATCTTTTGTAATTTTTTGTTTCATTTTTAATTAGTTCTGTGCTGATTTCCAATTTTACGGCACTGTGGTTTGTACTTGATATGTTTTTGATATTCTTAAATCATATAGTCTATTTTGGTGAATGTTCCATGTGCTGATCAACAGAACGTATATTCTACAGCTATTGCGTGGAATGTTCTGTAAATATCTGTTAAGTTCATTTGTTGTAAGGTATAGTTTAAATCCATTGTTTTTTTGTTGACCTTCTGTCCTGATGGCCTGTCTAGTGCTGTCAGTGGGGTATTAAAGTCCCCCAGTATTGTTATGTTGCAGTCTATCTCACTTCTTAGGTCTAGCAGTACCTGTTTTATATTGGAATCTACAGAATTAGGTGGATATTTTTCTGTTGGACTAGTTCTTTTGTCATTATATAATGTCCCTCTTTGTCTTTTTAAACTGCTGTCGCTTTAAAGTTTGTCTGGTATAAGAAGGCTACTCCTGCTCACTTTTGGTGACTGTTTGCATGGAGTATCTTTGTCTACCCCTTTACTTTAAGTTTTTATGAGTCCGTATGTGTTAGGTGAGTTTCCTGAGGACAGCAGAAACATGAAAACCCTTGAAAATGAAGGTGAAGAGACTGCTCGGTCAGTAAGTCCATATGTCATTGTTGTCCACTTGGAATTTCCAAGTTCGAGGAAATTGTTCAGGCTAGGATTTCATCATGTGACAACAGTTAGCAGCACAACAGAAACAGTACATAAAAGTATTGAAATAGCTGCTTAAAGCTAGCAGAGCTTTGGTCTCAGAGGCTCAATTAAGGGACTCAATACAAACTGTTGTTTTCCATAACCCACGGTTCCTGGAAGAAGGTATGCTGGACATAGAGCTCTGGGAACAAATGGGGAAAAATCTTAAACAATATCATGCACATGGGCAAAAGGTCCCAGTAACATCTTTAACATTATGGGTCTTAGGGCTGCTTTGGCCCTGCTCTACACAGAAGAACCTAAAAAGGGAAGGGAAGAGGGAGTGTCATCTACCTTACTGCCTCCTCCTTCTCCCTCAGCCCTGGAATTACCTGGTAAAAATACCAAAGAGAAAACAAAGGTTTTGCCTGAGTCCCCTTCCCCAATAAATTGGTAAAAAGACGAGGGATACGCTACAGCTATGGGACCTTACCTTAGGCAAGTGGAATTAGAAGGGGAGCTATTGGCCTGCCCAGTAATGCAAGATTGACAAGGCAATCAGGTATATGAACCCATTTCTTTTGATGCTTATAAAGAGATAAGAAAAGCATTAGAAAAAATGGAGCCGCTAACCCATTTACAAAAAGGATTAGTTGAAGCCATAGTAGACAACGTCCATGTGACTCCATGGGACTAGCTAAACCAACTTGAGAACCCAATCAATACCTCCTCTGGAAGGCAGAATATGAGTTGTGTGAACTACAAGCCAACCAGAATCAATTGGCCAGACAAGACATAAAAGCTGCTATCCACCTGGGGTGGTGCCCTTATGCCAATGTACAACAACAATTAAATTTTGTTCCCCAAGCTTATGCACAAGCGTCTCTATGTGCTCTCAGGGTTTTGGATTGAATTCCCAAAAGTGGAGTTTAACAGGGATCTTTTATAAATGTTTGACAAGGGCCTCAGTAGCCATTTGTTGAAATTATCAATCAGTTAACCCAGACAATTAAGAGATAAATTAGTCATGCCCAGGCCACTGATATCTTATTGTTGCAGTTGGCTTATGAAAATGTTAATGTCGACTGCCAGCAAACAATGCTGGCAATCAGAGGAAAGGCAGTTACAATTGGGGAACTTATACGAGCATGTCAACTGGTGGGGACTGAAACACAAAAGTCAAAATATTAACTATGGCATTAAAGCCTCCTAAAGTGAAAAGGGAAAAAAATCCAAATTGCTTATTTATTGCAGAACCTTAAGACAGCCCTCATTAAGTCCACTCTTGAGCCCACCCTCCGTGCCCTTTTTCTTCAACTTCAGTAATTGCTAGATCTATAAACACATCCTATTTTTATCACACATATTTGAGCTCACAGCTCACTGCCTGACCCACTGGCTTATGGCAATGATCAAGCAAACCTGCAGGTTATGATGTCACTGCTTGACCAGGCCACCCAAATCACATCATTTTTTCCACCAAAATTGGAGAAACTTAACTAAACAATTTCAGCTTACCCAAAGACTAGCTAAATAAATTATCCTGCAATGCCCAGATTGCCAGCTCACGTCCCCTCCTGCTACAGGTGTTAACACTGGAGGACTAGAACCTAATCAGTTATGGCGAATAGATGTTACACACATCCCTGAATTTAGAAAACCAAGATATGTACATGTATTCATTGATACCAATTCTTACCTAATTAGCACACATGCTCTTCTGGGAGAGTCCACCCAATGTGTTATTGAACATCTTCTTTTAACTTTTGGGTTTATGGGGTAGCCCACAAAAATTAAAACTGAAAATGGTCCAGCTTATGCCAGCTTGCAATTTCAACAATTTTGTCACACATGGTACATCCAAAATTTCACAGGCATCCCATATAACCCCCAAGGACAGGCCACAATAGAACGTGCCCACTACACCCTTAAAAATAAGTTCAGAAAACAAAAGGGGAATTGAGTCAGGACTCTGAAACACTACAAGCACAAGGCTTATTTACCTTTAATTTCTTAAGTTTAAATGACAAATTTCAATCAGGTATAGAAAAGCACTTTGCTAAAACCTCTCAAGATACAAAACCCACAGTTTTATGGGAAGATGTGAATAGTAATGTATGGTGTGGCCTAAACAATTTGGTGACATGGGGAAGAGGATATACTTGTGTTCAAACCCCCTCAGGGCCTCTTTGGATTTCAGCATGACCCATCAAACCTTACCCAATCGAGTACCAGAAATGAAGGAACTGACCCTGCAGGACCTGCAGACCTGGACGATGTGGCCTCCTCAAATGACACAACCCCAAACATTACCTGGGGATGCTAAAGAGGACAACTCAGAAGGCTGAGCAAATCCTGCTCCGGACATAGACACCATTCATTTCAGATAATTTGTTCCTTTTTCATTCTTTCGCTTTGCCTGCTACCTGTACCTGCTACACTCTATTGAGCCCATCTTCTAAATCTGCCTTTTTTCCACCTGTTACTTAGGCAGACACTCCCTTACCAGCCTTTAACGATGTGACTGCTAGGAGGAATTGACATACCCCTGGTGGGGTCTCTCAATAATGGCACACATTGGACTAAGGTTCCAGGTAACACTACATATCACTCTACTATCCTCCCGCGGTGTGTAAGTTATAAAAGTTCTAATCCTTACTGTATACCCACATAAACACAATTATGGCTTCATCAAGGCAAAGGAAATGCCTTAACATATTTGGTAGCAGGTAGTCTCAAACCGGACAACGCAACCAGTGCCACTTTCCCCAACATTCCTTCCTGTGCTAAAGAATGAAGCTGGGAAAGTAATGGATTCCACTTTGGCTTGGAGGTCTGTCATAGGGGACAAGCCCGTAGGCTTCAGTTAGGCAATTCTAACATCTTAGACTGGAGCCTCCACAGCCATTTTCAGGGCAACCATGCTGATGTCCACGTCCATTGTGACATCAATCACAGTTTTGTAGCCATGACCCATTCCCCTATGATTTGGGTCCATGGGGCAATGGGGTATCCCAGAAACCAAGTAGAGCCCATGCCACCCCAAGGCAGTTTATGGCACCTGTGACATCTTAGCACCTGACATGGGACATATCATAATTCCAGTAACATGGGACATATTACTGGACATATCATAATTCCAGTAACAATTATACTATGACCTTTATTCACAATCACACAGATTAGTGACTAATTTGCACTACCCATCCATATGTTTTCCTTATGGGAACCAATATTTCCATTACACCCCAAAACTCCATGTTTGTGACCTGAGTGGAGGGATAGGCTTGGTTCACCACATGTGAACTAATAATCACTAATTACAATATATCTGATTTAAATATTACTAGTGTCATGGTACTAAGGAGACACTCTGAGGCATTCCTACCAGTCAATTTGACACATAATTGGCAAGGTTCCTCTGCTCTTGCCATCTTAGAATGTGTCTCAGGTCAGACACAAAAGATTCATAGGTACACTTATAGCCTTTATAGTCTCAGCCATAGTCATTGCTAGTGTTGCTGTGGCCTCTATTACTGAATCAGTACAAATAGCTATGTTTGTAGATAACTTGGCCAGAAATGTGTCTAATGAATTTCTCCTATAGCAGGGTATAAATCAAAAGATTCTTGCATGTCTGCAAGTCCTCAAGGCTGCCTTGGAATATGTAGGGGAGTTACAAGATGCATTGTCATTCCGACAGCAATTAAACTGCAAGTGGGAGCATAAACATATCTGTGTCACCTCTCTACCTTGGAATCAATCAGTACATAGTTGGGATGAGGTAAAACAACACCTGTGGGGAACATAACATAATTTAATAGCAGACATGAAGCAACTTAAAACTAAGATTCTAGAATCCCTAAACACCATAGCTCTAAACACCCTAAACACCAAATCCCTAAATACCAAACATCATACACGCCCAACAAACAGCCATATGGAAAGATGTGCGAGAACATCTGTCCTGGATAGGCCCCCACTCTTTGGGGTCCCTCCTTGATTGGAAAAGAATGTTACTGATTATACTCATGGTTGTCTCCTGTTATTTACTAATTTTAGGATGCAAAGCTGGAACACAACTTATAATCGCTGTGCCTGACAAACCTGTTGCTGCACACATCTGTACTCTTCAATCAACAAAACCTGATGCAAAAATCGGAAAAGGGGAAATGTAGGAGATCAGTCAGGGTGATGGAAAAAATTATAAAAAAGAACATAAACCTTCTTGGAAGGCCAGGAGGTTTTGCAAAAACTTCAGGAAAGGGTTATGGTTGAAGGCAGCCTAATCCTCTTACCTTGAGCTAATGGCAGCAGGCAGATAACAAAGGAATGCAAAGGAATTTACCTAGATAAGTTTGTTTACCTATTTTTCTGGAAACGAACCTTTGATCATTCACACAGGACTGCCCCCTACTTGGGAGGTTGACAGTGTTAATTACCCACAAATGGTGTTTGCTCTAGTCCTTTGTCATTAATTCTGTACTAAATAAGTGTGAGCCTCTCCAGCTTATCTGGTTGCACTTTCTCCTTGGCTGTGCTAAACTGTGTGGTCCTCTACTCCTGCTCACAGGCAAAATTATCTGTGTCTGTGAACTCCGTTCATCCGTCGCTCTGCCAGAGTCTGCAGGACAGACTCAGCACAGACTCACAGTTTTCCACTGTTTCAGGGAGCCTCCAGGGTAATCCAATTCCTTTAAATGGATTTTAAATTTTCAGCTTTCCTGGTGTGTTCCCGCAATAGTTCTTGGAGCAAAAGTTTACAATGTGCTTAAACTCCACATGCTACTCTGTCTGTCCGAGTGGGAGCTGCAACCTAGTCCTGCCTCCTTTCTACCATCTTAATCTGTTATAGTCATTTTTGATTGGTTTATCATTTAATCTTTCTACTTAACAATTATTTATGCATCACAGTGTTATAATATTCTGTTTTTTTCTGGGTACTTACTATTACCACTGAGGTTTGTACCTTTAGATGATTTATTATTGCTCATTAATGTCCTTTTCTTTCTGATTGAAATATTCCCTTTAGCATTTATGTAGTACAGATCTGGTGTTGATGAAGTCTTTCAGCTTTTGTTTGTATGGAAAAGTCTTTACTTCTCCTTTATGTTTGAAGGATATTTTTACTGAATTTACTATTCTAGGGTAATTTTTTTTTTTCCTTCAGCATTTTAAATCTGTGGTACCACTTTCTCCTGGCCTATAAGGTTTCCACTGAAAAGTCTGTTGTCAGATGTATTAGAGTTCCATTGTATGGCATTTTTTTTTTCTTTTGCTGTTTTAAGGATTCTTTTTTATCCTTGGCCTTTGGGGGTTTGATTATTAAATGACTTGACATAGACTTCTTTGGGTTAAAGCTGCTTGGTGTTCTATAACTTTCTTATGCATGGATATTGATGTCTTTCTCTAGGTTTGGCAAGTCTTCTGTTACTACCCTGTTGAATAAATGTTCTACTTTTATCTCTTTCTCTACCTTCTCTTTAAGGCCAATAATTCTTAAACTTGCCCTTTTGAGGCTATGTTTTTAAGTGCTTGTAGATATGCTTCTTTCCTCCTAATTCTTTTTCCTTTTGTCTCCTCTGACTATGCATTTTCAAATAGCCTCTCTTCAAGCTCACTAAGTTGTTCTTCTGCTTGATCATTTCTGCTATTAAAAGGCTCTGATGTCATTTGCATTTTTCAACTCCAGAATTTCTGCTTGATTCCTTGTTTGTTTGTTTTAGACAGGATCTATCTCTGTTACCCAGGATGGAGTGCAGTGATGTGATCTCAGCTCACTGCAATCTCCACTCCCAAGCTCAAGTCATCCTCCCGCCTCAGTCTCCTGAGTAGCTGGGACTACAGGTTCATGCCACCATGCTTAGATAATTTTCTTTTTGTGTATGTATGTGTATATATATATGTGTATATGTATATATATACATATATATGTATATACACATATATATATATATTTTGGTAGAGATGGGGTTTTGTCATGTTGCTCAGGCTGATTTTGAACTCTTGGGCTCAAGCAATCTACCCGTTTCAGCCTCCCAAAATGTTTGTACTACAGGCATGAGTCACTGTGCTGGGCCTTGCTTGATTGTTTTTAATCTTTTATCTTTATTTTTTGAGACAAGGTCTCATTCTGTTGCCCAGGCTGGAGTGCAGTGGCATGATCTTGGCTCACTGCAACCTCTGCCTCCTGGGTTCAAGCAATTCTCTGACCTCAGCCTCGTGAACAGCTGGGATTACAGGTGTGCACCACCATACCTGGATAATTTATGTATTTTTTGGTAGAGATGTGTCTCTCCATTTTGGCCAGGCTGGTCTTGAACTACTGATCTCAAGTGGTCTGCCTGCCTTGATCACTCAAAGTCCTGGGATTATAGGCATGAGCCACCATGTCTGGCCTCTTATTTTTCATGCTGTCTTAGGGTGTTGAAGCTAGATTCTTTTTAATTATTTCAATATCTTAAATTTATCTGATAGAATTTGGAATCCTTCTGTTTTATCTTGAATTTCTTTGAATTTCCTCAAAACAACTATTTTAAGTTCTTTGTTTGAATGATCACATATGTTTCTTTCTCCAGGACTGTTCCCTGGTTATTTAGTTTATTTGTAATGAGGTTGTGTTTTCCTGGATGGTGTTGACGCTTGTAGATGTTCATCTGTGTCTGACCATTGAGGAGTTAGATATTTATTGTAATCTTTGCAGTCTAGGCTTCTTTGTGCCCATCCTTCTTGGAAACACTTTCCAGGTATTTGGAAGGACTTGGGTACTGTGATCTAAGCCCTGTTTTCACTGGGGGCGCTCCAAGCCCAGTGATGCTGTGGGTCTTACTGACTTTTAGAGGTATCACCTTGGTGGTTTTGGATAAGATCTAGAAGAATTCTCTTGATTATCAAGCAGAGACTCTTGTCCTTTTCCCTTACTTTCTCCCAAGCAAATGGAGTCTCTCTCTCTGTGCTGAGACACCTGGAGCTTGAGGTGGAGTGACACAAACACGCCTTTGGCCACCATAGCTGGAACTGCACTGGGTTAGACCTTAAGGGAGCACAGCACTGGGTTTTGCCTTAGGCTCACTGTAACTACCACTTTGCTACCATTTGTGCTCACTGAAGGCCCTGGGGCTGTACAATCAACAGGTGGTGAAGCCAGACAACCTTGCTTTTTTCCCTTCAGGGTGGTAAGCTCCCCAGACCCCAGATGGGTCCAGAAATGCCATTTAGGAGCCAAGGAGTAGAGTAAAAAAACCTTTAAAATCTACTTGGTTTTCTACTGTACTTCTGCCGAGCTGGCTTTCAAATCATGTAACACAGTCCTTCTCACTATTTCCTCCCTTTTTCATGGTCAGGGGAGCCTCACCCTATGGCCACCACCACCACAGGCTCACGGAGAGTACCGTCAGGCTTCCACCAATGTTCGCTTAAAGCCCAAGAGTTCTTCAGTCAGCTTGTGGTGAATGTTGCCAAGCCTGGGACTCACTCTTCCAGGGTCCCCTCTGGCCCAGGGCAGGTCGAGAAATGCTGTTTAAGATCAAAGGCTTGCAATCAGGAACCTCAAGAGCCTGCCTGGTTCGCTACCCTACTGTGGCCAACCTGATACCTAAGGTACAAGATGAAGTCCTTTTTACTTTTCCCTCTGCTTTTCTCAAGCAGATATGGCATCTCTCCATAGCCACCACAGCTGAGGGTGTGCTGTGCCTCACCTGAAACCAGCAAGTTTCAGTCTCACCCAAGGCTAATGGCATACTACCTAAGTACTATTGCTGGTTATTCAGGGCCCAAGGGCTCTTTAGTCAGCAGGTGATGAGTCCTGCCATGACTGGGTCCTTCTCTTCAGGGCAGCATATTAACTATGGCCCAGAGTGTGGCTAGAAATATCCAGGAGCCAAGGCATGGAATGGGGCTTAATGACTCTGATCAGTGCTCTATCCTATTGTAGCTGAACTGGTATCCAAGATGTAAGGCAAAGTCCACTTTACCCTTTCCTCTCCTCAAGTGGAAGGAAGGGGTCTCTTTTGAAGCTGTGAGCTGTGAAGCCTGGGATTGGGAGAGAAAACACTCTTTTAGCTGCCCTGGCTCATGTCTCAGTAGTTCGTGGGCCTCAGTAGTTTTTTTGGTTAGTGCTTCAAGTTTCTTACAAAATCTGTCATCTTTTGTGACAGTGCCATTATTCTGTATCTGGCTCTAGTCTCCTGAGAGCTGGCTTTGTGTCCAGCTCAACACTAGGACTCACCTAGGAATTGTAGTCTTTGTGGCCTAGACTTTACGTGGGGCCCCAGAGCACTTCAGCTCCCAGTGGCAACGCTTCCTGAAACTCAAGTTCCAACTGCTAAGATGGGCAATTTCCCTGTATCTAGCTGGTCCAAATGCTCCCTCCATGGGCAAGCATTAGCTAAGTACAGCCTGGTTCTGTTTTCCACTGTGACAGAGAATCATCGAGTTCATTGCAAAGTCTCATAATCATTACACCCTCTCTTCGCAGCATACAGTGCCATGCAGCCACTGCTGGTGGGTAGGAAAGGAATGGCTATGGGAATTCAACACCTTTTCCTGGGCTTTCAGTACCTATTTCAGTATATGGAGTTGAATAGAGGTACTGTGTGTGATTGCCCACCTGATTTTTGGTTCTTAATAAGGTATTTTTTGTATAGATGGTTGTTAAATTTGGTGTTGCTGTAGGGGGTAGGGGGAGCAGGTGCTCTTCCCCAACCCTGAGAATAACCTACCTTATCTTTCTTGGTGGATAGTTCTCCTTAAAAATACCTTGTCCTGCGGTCCAGCTCTGTGGGGGAGGGGCGTCCTCCATTGGGAAACACCCTGCAGTTCCGGGGCAATTTTCCGTAACCAAGACAACCCGCCACTACAGAGACTTCGTCACTACAGGGGCGGGCCAGCATAGCGGAAGCAGTTCTAACTACACTCACAGGACTGCAGGGAAGCTCACACGGAAGCTGGGCGGAGCCCACAGCAGCTCAGCGAAGCCTCTGCAGGCTGAGTGTGACTAGACTGCCACCTTGTGGGCAGGGAAAACGGTAGCAACACAGCTGAAAAACATAAAGTGCTAAACCCCTGGGCCAGAACACCTGGGGAGAAGAAAAGGGGGTTTATGAGTTCAGCTGCTGCAGACTTAAAATTACCAAAATCAGAAAGACAGCAACTACAAAGTCAATAGGCGGATAAATCCACAAAGATGGGAAGAAACCAGCGCAAAAAGGATGAAAACACCCAAAACCAGAACACCTCTCCCCCTACAAGGCAGCATAACTCCTCACCAGCACGGGAACAAGACTGGACGGAGAATGAGTGTGATGAAATGACAGAATCAGCTTTCAGAAAATGGATAATAAGAAACTTCTGTGAGCTAAAAGAACATGTTCTAACCCAATGCAAAGAAACTAAGAACCTTGAAAAAAGACTTGACGAAATGCTAACGAGAATGGACAACTTAGAGAGGAATATGAATGAATTGATGGAGCTGAAAAACACAACACGAGAACTTCGCGAAGCATGTACAAGTTTCAACAGCAGAATTGACCAAGCAGAAGAAAGGATATCAGAAGTTGAAGATCAACTCAATGAAATAAAACGAGAAGGGAAGATTAGAGAAAACAAGGTAAAAAGGAATGAACAGAGTCAACAAGAAATATGGGACTACGTGAAAAGACCTAATCTACGTTTGATAGGTGTACCTGAATGCGACGAAGAGAATGCATCCAAGCTGGAAAATACTCTTCAGGATATTATCCAGGAAAACTTCCCCAACCTAGCAAGGCAGGCCAAGATTCAAGTCCAAGAAATACAGAGAACACCACAAAGATATTCCTCTAGAAGAGCAACCCCAAGGCACATAATCATCAGATTCACCAGGGTTGAAATGAAGGAGAAAATACTAAGGGCAGCCAGAGAGAAAGGTCGGGTTACCCACAAAGGGAAACCCATCAGACTCACAGCAGATCTCTCAGCAGAAACCCTACAGGCCAGAAGAGAGTGGGGGCCGATATTCAACATCCTTAAAGAAAAGAACTTTCAACCCAGAATTTCATATCCAGCCAAACTAAGCTTCATAAGTGAAGGAAAAATAAAATCCTTTGTGAACAAGCAAGTACTCACAGATTTCATCACCACCAGACCAGCTTTACAAGAGCTCATGAAGGAGACACTACACATAGAAAAAAACAACCAGCACCAGTCACTCCAAAAATGCACGAAATGGTAAAGAGCAGCAACACAATGAAGAATCTGCATCAACCAATGGGCAAAACAGCCAGCTAGCATCAAAATGACAGGACCAAACTCACACATAACAATATTAACCCTAAATGTAAATGGACTAAATGCCCCAATCAAAAGACACAGACTGGCAAATTGGATAAAAAGCCAAAACCCATCAGTGTGCTGTATCCAGGAAACCCACCTCACATGCAAGGATACACAAAGGCTCAAAATAAAGGGATGGAGGAAGATTTACCAAGCAAATGGAGAGCAAAAAAAAGCAGGAGTTGCAATTCTCATCTCTGATAAAATAGACTTTAAAGCAACAAAGATCAAAAGAGACAAAGAAGGACATTACATAATGGTAAAAGGATCAATACAACAAGAAGAGCTAACGATCCTAAATATATATGCACCTAATACAGGAGCACCCAGATACATAAGGCAAGTTCTTAAAGACTTACAAAGAGACATAGACTCCCACACATTAATATTGGGAAACTTCAACACACCATTGTCAATATTAGACAGATCAACGAGACAGAAAATTAATAAGGAGATCCAGGACTTGAACTCAGACCTGGAACAAGCAAACCTAATAGACATTTACAGAACTCTCCAGCCCAAATCCACAGAATATACATTCTTCTCAGCACCACATCACACCTACTCTAAAATTGACCACATAATTGGAAGTAAATCACTCCTCAGCAAATGCAAAAGAACGGAAACCATAACAAACAGTCTCTCAGACCACAGTGCAATCAAGTTAGAACTCAGAATTCAGAAGCCAACCCAGAACCGCACATCCTCATGGAAATTGAACAACTTTCTCCTGAATGTTGACTGGATAAACACTGAAATGAAGGCAGAAATAAAGATGTTCTTTGAAACCAACGAGAACGAAGACACCACATACCAGAATCTCTGGGACACATTTAAAGCAGTCTCTAGAGGAAAATATATAGCAATAAGTGCCCACATGAGAAGAAAGGAGAGAACTAAAATTGACACCCTATCATCAAAATTGAAAGAGCTAGAGGAGCAAGATCAAAAAAACTCAAAACCTAGCAGAAGACAAGAAATAACTAAGATCAAAGCAGAATTGAAGGAGATAGAGACACGAAAAACCCTACAAAAAATCAATAAATCCAGGAGCTGGTTTTTTGAAAAGATCAACAAAATAGACAGACCACTAGCCAAACTAATAAAAAAGAAAAGAGAGAATAACCAAATAGATGCAATAAAAAATGATAAAGGGGATATCACCACAGATGCCACAGAAATTCAAACCATCATCAGAGATTATTACAAACAACTCTATGCACATAAATTAGAAAACCTGGAAGAAATGGATAAATTCCTGGACAGTAGTCTCCTCCCATGCCTAAACCAGGAAGAAGTTGAAACCCTGAATAGACCAATAACAAGGTCTGAAGTCGAGGCAGCAATTAAGAGCCTACCACCCAAAAAAGGCCCAGATCCAGATGGTTTCACAGCCGAATTCTACCAGACATACAAAGAGGAACTGGTACCATTCCTACTGAAATTATTCCAAATAATCCAAAAAGAGGGAATCCTTCCCAAATCATTTTATGAGACCAACATCATCCTAATACCAAAACCTGGCAGAGACTCAACAAGAAAAGAAAACTACAGGCCAATATCCATGATGAACATAGATGCAAAAATCTTCAATAAAATACTGGCAAGCCAATTACAACAGCACATCAAAAAGCTTATCCACCATGATCAAGTAGGATTCATCCCGGGGATGCAAGGCTGGTTCAATATATGCAAGTCTATAAATGTAATTCACCACATAAACAGAACCAAAAACAAAAACCACATGATTATCTCAATTGATGCAGAGAAGGCCTTGGACAAAATTCAACAGCCCTTTATGCTAAAAACCCTCAATAAACTAGGTATCGACGGAACGTATCTCAAAATAATAAAAGCTATTTATGACAAACCGACAGCCAATATCATACTGAACAGGCAAAAACTGGAAGCATTCCCTTTGAAATCTGGCACTAGACAAGGATGCCCTCTCTCACCACTCCTATTCAATATAGTACTGGAAGTTCTAGCCAGAGCAATCAGGCAAGAAAAAGAAATAAAGGGTATTCGATTAGGAAAGGAGGAAGTCAAATTGTCTCTATTTGCAGACGACATGATTGTATATCTAGAAGACCCTATCATCTCAGCCCAAAATCTCCTGAAACTGATAAGCAACTTCAGCAAAGTCTCAGGATACAAAATCAATGTGCAAAAATCACAAGCATTCCTATACACCAATAACAGACTTAAAGAGAGCCAAATCAAGAACGAACTGCCATTCACAATTGCTACAAAGAGAATAAAATACCTAGGAATACAACTAACAAGGAACGTAAAGGACCTCTTCAAGGAGAACTACAAATCACTGCTCAATGAAATAAGAGAGGACACAAACAGATGGAGAAACATTCCATGTTCATGGTTAGGAAGAATTAATATCGTGAAAATGGCCATACTGCCCAAAGTAATTTACAGATTCAACGCTATCCCCATCAAGCTACCAATGACCTTCCTCACAGAACTGGAAAAAACCACCTTAAACTTCATATGGAACCAAAAGAGAGCCCGCATAGCCAAGTCAATTCTAAGCAAAAAGAACAAAGCGGGAGGCATCACACTACCGGACATCAAACTCTACTACAAGGCTACAGTAATCAAAACAGCATGGTACTGGTACCAAAACAGAGATATAGACCAATGGAACAGAACAGAGGCGTCGGAGGCGACACAACATATCTACAACCACCCGATCTTTGACAAACCTGAAAAAAACAATCAATGGGGAAAGGATTCCATGTTCAATAAGTGGTGTTGGGAAAACTGGCTAGCCATATGCAGAAAGCAGAAACTGGACCCCTTCCTGACACCTTACACTAAAATTGACTCCAGATGGATTAAAGACTTAAACATAAGACGTAACACCATAAAAACACTAGAAGGAAACCTAGGCAAAACCATTCAGGACATAGGCGTAGGCAAGGACTTTATGACCAAAACACCAAAAGCATTGGCAACAAAAGCCAAAATAGACAAATGGGACCTAATCAAACTCCACAGCTTCTGCACGGCAAAAGAAACAGTCAATAGAGTGAATCGGCAACCAACAGAATGGGAAAAAATTTTTGCAGCCTACCCGTCTGACAAAGGGCTGATATCCAGAATTTACAATGAACTAAAAAAGATTTACAAGAAAAAAACAAACAAGCCCATTCAAAAATGGGCGAAGGATATGAACAGATACTTTACAAAAGAAGACATACATGAGGCCAACAAACATATGAAAAAATGCTCATCATCACTGGTCATCAGAGAAATGCAAATCAAAACTACATTGAGATACCATCTCACGCCAGTTAGAATGGCGATCATTAAAAAATCTGGAGAAAACAGATGCTGGAGAGGATGTGGAGAAATAGGAACACTTTTACACTGTTGGTGGGAGTGTAAATTAGTTCAACCACTGTGGAAAACAGTGTGGCGATTCCTCAAGGACCTAGAAATAGAAATTCCATTTGACCCAGCAATCCCATTACTGGGCATATATCCAAAGGATTATAAATCTTTCTACTATAAGGATACATGCACACGAATGTTCATTGCAGCACAGCTTACAATAGCAAAGACCTGGAACCAGCCCAAATGCCCATCGATGATAGACTGGACAGGAAAAATGTGGCACATATACACCATGGAATATTATGCAGCCATTAAAAAGGAGGAGTTCACATCCTTCGTAGGGACATGGATGAACCTGGAAAACATCATTCTCAGCAAACTGACACAAGAACACAAAATCAAACACCACATGTTCTCACTCATAGGCGGGTGTTGAACAAGGAGAACACATGGACACAGGGAGGGGAGCACTACACACGGGGGTCTGTTGGGGGGGAGGGGGGATAGTGGGGGGGTGGGGAGTTGGGGAGCGATAGCATGGGGAGAAATGCCAGATATAGGTGAAGGGGAGGGAGGCAGCAAATCATACTGCCACGTGTGCACCTGTGCAACAACCTTGCATGTTATTCACATGTACCCCAAAACCTAAAATGCAATAATAATAATAAAAAAAAACCTTGTCCTGAACATTTTATGTTTATTTTAGTAATTGTCAACTGTATGACAATGAATGATTGTATAAAAAAATGAACAATAGAGAATGATAAATCTATTTGATGATTGTATAATGTGTGGGAATTTAGACTTACAAACCCAAAAGGCCTTCTGCTCAAAAGAGCTATGCCCAGGATTACTGGATCCAAAGTTTAACAATATGTATTCTGTTGATACAAACATTTTGACTGAACCTTCAGAGGCAAAATTTGGGGTGCCTTAGTGAGAGTGAAGAGGACGTTTCATGCAAAGCATATGTGTACTTTTCTAAGTGTTGCCCAGCTGCTAATGAATAAGGTTCACTCCTGGTGTCTGACTATTTTCTCCTTCCATGACTTGAAGATGATTTTTTCCTCTATGGGTTTATTAAAAGCAAAAATAATAATCCCAGGATAGACAAAGTTATAGCATGGTAACAAATTATCTCTAATTTGCTTAACCTAACAAAAGTTTTATTTTTCACTCATGCCAACTGTCTAATATAGATTATTAGTAGGAGGTATACAGTCATAATCACTAAGGGACTAAGGCCAATGAAGACCTCATCTCAACACCTGCCCTATGCTTGCTGTGGCAGAGTGAGAGGATGATAGTAAATCATTCATTGTCTCTTAAGCTTCTATTCAGCAGTAAACCTATCATTTCTCTTCACATACCGTTAATGACAGAAGTCATATTGTCATACTTTACTTCAGAGGAGATGTGAACGTACAGTCCTACCATTTGCCTTGAAAAAGAGGAGCTGGAAGTTTTTGGTAAATAACTCTTATGGCCACTACCTCAATTATTCACCAAGAAGAAAAGATTTCTTATTTTTAAACAAAAAAAGAAACATTACAAGATTTCTGTACACAATAGTTGTTACATGATGTCTCTACTGATTTTTTGGTTAGTGCTTCAGGTTTCTTACAAAATCTGTCATCTTTCATGACAGCGTTGTTATTCTGTATCTGGCTCTAGTCTCCAGAGAGCAGCAGTAAATATTCTTCTGATGAGGTTACATATACAGATATAGTCCCTGACTCCAGAAACTCTAGCCACTTTCTTTAGTGTAATTTAGTTTTCCAGTTTCTGTGTGACTGGGGAAATACATATTCAAATATGTTCAACATATCCTTGGCCTTGTGTCATAAGATATAATTTCTTTTTCAATTGTTACAGTAGCAAATTTGTCATTTGACTGATCTTCAGTGGCTGCTGCAGTGTTATCCTTATTGGCATCCCAACAGGCATGGAAGATAGTTAAGTTGCAGGAGTCAAGATTTAGATGTTATCTAAGAAACTGGGGTGGGAGGAGGTTATAAAAACATGAACTATTTCTCTGTTCATTATCTATCGTGCTAAAACTCCTGGCTAAAAATCTACATGTGATTTTTTTTCCATGCCAAACAATAGGCAGTCACAAAGCTGCCCTCTCCACAGCAGTCGGTGCAGCAAATGCAATCATTGAAGGGAGTTGCAGTTGAGGACTCAGGCTTTCTGGCTGACTTTGCTCCTATGCATATGATTATTCCTAGATCAGATGCCTCCATTTGGAGCCTTCTTTATAGGAAGCCTTCCTCAGGTGCCTCTGCTGAGACCTCCATATTAAAGAGCTGAAGAATAAAACTTGAAGAGACTTTTCTCCACCCTAACTCAATATTCAGGACTTTTCCACTCCCAGCCCTTTCCCCTTTCCCTTTCCCTTGCCCCAGGGTCCATAAAACCCCAAGAGCATTTTTTTGGAATCTCCTTCAAAAGTGAGCCAGATACCATGTCTATGCTAGTCCTGCTAATCTTTGACTGGTGCTGGTCCATGGGAAAAAATTGATCAGGAGGAGTCAGCATTTTCTTCAGGTTAGCCTCTTGCTTATGCTATCCCTGTAAGTGATAAAAGGGTTCACTGTTACTTTCATTTTTGCTTCTTGCCTAATTGGCTACTCTGACACCTGGCAGCTTAGCTCTGTCTAGGTCAGCTCAGCTCCTTACAATGCTACAAGGAGTAACTCAGGAATCCAAGATGTTTCCATCTTGAAGCTACACTATCTGGAGCATGTGTTTCCAGTGTCACTGAAACAGAAAGACTGAGAGTAGGGAACTGTGCAAATAAATTAATGGTCAAGCCTAGAAGTGATGTGTAGCACATTCATTCATATTTCATTCATCAGAACTCAGTTACATGTTTCCAACCCAATAGCAAGGCAGGTTGGAAAAATAGTCTTCTTGAGTATATAGGAAGAGAAAACACATTTTTTGTGACTATTGAGCCAATTTCTGTCTGTAATGTCATCTTTCGTTGGGTATATATGTGTGTTGTGGAGGGTAAGTTTTTCACAAGTTTTGCAGACTTGTAGGAGATGTGATTACAGGGTCTGATGCCCAGGTCTTATATGGAGCATGAGGAATGAATTAGGTGAAATAAAGACTGAAGATTTAGTGGCATTGAATGACACATCTTAGGGGACAATGGTCTTAACTTCCCTAGTCTAAAAAGAACTTCTGGATATTTTTGAGAACTCCTCCACCCACCAATACTTCTAAATTTAATTCCTCTGTATCAGCTGCACAATTCCATGCTTACAATTCAGCTTAGACTATTAAACTTTCTACCTACCACCCCTTCTATAAAAACAAAAGGCTTAAATCAGTGATTTTTTTCCCCTACCAGCCTGGAAAGTAAAATTGGTCATTTCATGGGCACTCAAGGAATGTCTGGCCTACCTCATAGTGATCTGTCTGTAGTGAACATTTAATGCATACAAGTATAGTCCTAACTCATCTTCATCATCAGGAAATTCTAGATGTTTCAGCATAGTTTTAAGGAACAGTGTCAGCATGTGTTCTCGAATTCCAAATTATACAACTTTGTTTTTGTCAAATTAAAGGTATAGTTATGAAATATCTAGAAGTCATCCATTCTTGTATAGACTCACTCTGCTGACATGTCTACTGGCTAGGAAACAGCTGTTTAGTTATGTTGCTAAGAAGAAAAGAAGACAGAATGCCTCTAGATAAAGGAATACTATTCCTATGTCAACTTGCTATGCAAAGTGTGGACTGTGGACCAGCAGCATGTGCATCATCTAGCAGCTTGTTGGAAATGCAGAATCTGAATCTTTTCTCTAGACTACTAAACAGACTTAACATTAACAATATATCTGGGCAAATCATATGGTCATTAAAATTTGAGAAGTATGATCTAGCATAGATATTACTTCATAAAAAATGTTCAGTGTTTCCGTTACTATTGCTGCATAGCAAAACACCCCAAAATTTAGTGACTTAAAATGACAACTACCATTTTATTGTGAGGAATTCAGGAAAGTCTCCTTTGGGTGTTTGGCTTATGGTTTTTCATATGGCTGCAGTCAGACAATGTCTGGATCTGGGACTCTGGAAGATTGAAGCACCTGGGCACTGGTCCGACATCTTTTTCCCTTCTTGTGTAATTCAGGGCCTCTCTATGTAATCTTTCTGTTAGGCTAGTTTGGTCTTTCTCACAGCCTGGTAGCCTGAGGTCAGTCGGACTGTTTACACATGGCTGATGGCTTCAAAAAGGAGTACTTGAGTGGATGGAGCACAAGTTGCTTGCTTTTTCTGATGTAGCCTCAGAAGTCACTTCTGCCATGCTCTGTTAGTTGAAACATGGTAAAACATCATCAATTTGAGGGAGACAGTATATACATCTTTCCTCTTCATGGGAGGACTGTCAAAGTCTCATTGTAAGCAGAGCATGGTATAGGAGATACTGTTGTAGCCACCTTTGGAAAATACAACTGACATACTTAATATTTATCACTATTGCCTTTACTCTTTTATTGTGTAGATGTAAATCAGTGATTAGTTCTAGGCTAAAAGTACATTTTGGCATGCTCAATAGCCATCTTTACTTTACAGGAGGAGGCAAGGTGCCAGGTAGGTTTCCCAAAAGGCATGCTGAAAATTATTAGGAGTTTAATAAAGATTCTGATGAATTCCTCAAGGCTAAATGTAGTGCTAATTTTTTTCCTTGTCATCTTCTTTGTTCTTCTGAGAAATCACCCCATCTTCCTCCAAAGCCCATTAGAATATTGTCTATATAAAAAATTGAGTTCTTCTTATCATAAATTAAATATTGTGTCTAAAGAGTGTCTGTTACATACTCGGTGATTGTAGGTGTTTTCATTAAAGCCTTTATATATATTCCTTACCTCCTTCTCCTTTCTTTTCCTGGCAAACTGCAATTCCTTTAGAAGTAAATTCTGAATTCCTCAGCAGAACAGTCATATTTTTCTTTCAGTTTCATACTAATTTAAACCCCAAAACCAGTGTTCGTGCACAGACTTATATACCATTACCTGGCATTTCTAAAGAATGAAGGCTTTTTTTTTTTTAATGGAGGTGAACTATCTAGATAACTCACACTTACTATTTTAAGTTACAAGATTTTCTTAGTCTAACTTTTTTCAGTGGAATTTTTTTACTAAATGTGTAATATGTGCCTATAATGCTAAGCATAAGCAGATGCTCATAAGCAAAGGGATCTTTTTTTCTTCCACTTTGTGATGTTTATAACTTTGCTTACAGGGTTTCTGTACCTACTGGCATTTGTTCCTTTCTCAGAGAAAATTACATTATTGTGTATAATTAAATTGTACTTAATAATATTTATTAAATAAACCTATTATTATCATGCCAGTTTTGTGGTTTGAATATCACATTTGTATACATTTTCTAACTTGCTCTTGAAAATCTCACTGTAACGTACAGTTACTCATAGTGAAAATAATTTATGGCCAATATAATGTTTTTAATAACAATATAGAGTTGTTCTGAAATTTTATTTATTTATTTATCTTTGAGACAGAGTCTGGCTCTATTGTCCAGGCTGGAGTGCAGTGGCATGATCTTGGCTCACTGCAATCTCTGCCTCCTGGGTTCAAGTGATTCTCCTGCCTCAGCCTCCTGAGTAGTGTGGATTACAGGCATGCAACATAATGCCTCTCTCTCTCTCCCTATATATATATATATATATATATATATATATAATTTTTTTAGCAGAGACAAAGTTTCACCAAAGTTCTGGGATTACAGACATGAGCCACCATGCCCAGCCCTGAAATGTTAAAATATGACTTATATTCCTATCACACAGAGATACCAATTTTGGTATATTTTCTTGTATTAATTTTTTCTAGTCACAGATTTTACTTTATACATGATTATGATCATACTGACTATATAATTTTGATTAGAGATTTAAACATCTATTTTGTATTAGAAGTATAAATCTCAAGAATAATGTACCATTATTTGTTTAACCGTCACCCTTCTGTTGAACCATTTTGTTTCCAAACTTTTGTGACCCTAACAAAACATGCCTGTGGTTCTTTCTCCATAATTATGTTTTCATTCATTTAGAAACATTTCTTAGTAGTAGAGTCGGTAGAAATTCTAGGTTAAAGATATGAATATTTGAGGGGATGAGAGAGTTCACTAATGTATCTATTGCAAAACTAAAACATATATTTTAGATTTGGAGTATGAGGTATGTCCCAAATAACAGGGTTAGTAACTTGGGTAAAAGCAAAATACAACTCTAAGACATTATTGAAATTTGTTCTAATGGCTCTCTGAAGTTTTGTTTGTTTACTTTCTTGTGCTCATTTATGTTCCAAATGTTTGAGATTCTGGAACAAGTGATCTCTGGGGAAGAAAGATGCTATTTTATATAACACACCATATTATATTTTTGCATTTTGGCCTCTTAAGCAACTCAATAGAAGACCTTTTAATTTTGAGGAGAAACACAATTTTTATCTTTGTTTCCTTCTTTACTAATAATGAGATTAACTTTTGCTGCTACTGCAAGATTTCTTTAATAAACTGTTTTTTAATCATAGCTAGAATGCATTAAAATATAAAGAATTATCTTTGAGATATCATAATTTATAATTTATATGAAATTGTTTTGAAAAGTGTCCATTCATGTCTTTTGCCCACTTTTTGATAAGGTTGTTTTTTCTTATATATTTGCTTAAGTTTCTTATAGATAGTGTAATTAAATTTAATTATGAAGTAGAAAAAGCAGTGTAAGTAATGTCTAGATTTGTAGACTTTGTTGCTGTTGTGTCACCGCTTTTGATTAAACCTGTTTGAAGAGTCATTTATCACTCATTTATGATGTCTATTAATAAAAACCTGGCTCCTTTCTCTCCACTTACGTTACTTGCCTGTTCTAATAGGGCACATAGTGCTGTAGATGTAGATGAAACAGCACAATCTTCAACTGTCCTTGTCATCTCCTACCTCAACTTCTTCCATCCATTTAAATCCTTTAGTGTGTTTCTCAGTGCACAAAAAATTTTGGATGTTCAGATTCAGGCACTTAATAAATTTTTCTGCATTGTAAAGGCTGGAGGAGAAAAGGTATGTGTTTCTCTTGAGAGCTAGGAACAATTTTTTCTCCAACATCACATGAAACTGAAAAAGTGTGGGTGGAGGTGAAAGAGATTGTTACCCAGTGTGCTTCTTCCCTGACCAACTGTGTTTCTATACACGTGGACCTCTGAGGACATACATTTGCCTAATATCACTTTCTCCAACTTATGACAACACTGGGCTTCCTGGAAGCTCAGTTCTCCCTACAGGGCAGGCCCAGATTCCTTATTTCCAGAGAAATTTCAGGGATATTGCTCAATTGTCAACAGAAGCAAGGGAAACCCAAGCATCTTATAACTTTTATCTTTACAATAAAGAGATTTAGGGAGATCGATCCAAGATGGCCACTTAAGAGGAAGTCGGGATTGCAGCTCCGAGAGAAGGCGCAGAGGGGGGGTGGACGCCGCATTTCCAGACGGACTTTTACTGCCCACAGACCAGGAGATTCACAGGAGGAAAAGCCCCATGGGTCTCCAGCGCCGCTGGTTTGAGCGGAGTGGCCGCTCAGCCTACGCCCTGGAGCGGGGGGCAGTGGCTTCTTGCGCAGAGCGAGAGAGACAGAGTTCCCTCTGAGCCAGAAAGGGGAGCTGAAGCAGGGAGCCAAGCCAGGAGACCCCCGGGCAAGGGAGTGCCACGAATCTCAGAGCCGCTGCTTCGGCTGACGCAGCGGCACACAGGGCAGCGGATTTTAATTGCGCGGAGAAGCTCCCCGCATTCCCAGCGCCGCTGGTTGGACCGGAGCAGCCGCTCGGCCTGCACGGGGGGCGGGCAGCAGCGGCTCCTTGAACAAAGTGAATGAGACTGTGTCCCCTCTGGACCAGCAAGGGGAACTGTGGCAAGGAGGCAAGCCAAGAGATTACAGGACAAAGAGGGCCCCTCTAGAAACACGGCTGAACCCGGGACGGTTCAGCTCTGTGGGGGAGGGGCGTCCTCCATCGGGAAACACCCTGCAGTTCCCGGGGCAATTTTCCGAAACCAAGACAACCCGCCACTACACAGACTCCGTCACTACAGGGGCGGGCCAGCATAGCGGAAGCAGTTCTAACTACACTCACAGGACTGCAGGGAAGCTCACACGGAAGCTGGGCGGAGCCCACAGCAGCTCAGCGAAGCCTCTGCAGGCTGAGTGTGACTAGACTGCCACCTTGTGGGCAGGGAAAACGGTAGCAACACAGCTGAAAAACATAAAGTGCTAAACCCCTGGGCCAGAACACCTGGGGAGAAGAAAAGGGGGTTTATGAGTTCAGCTGCTGCAGACTTAAAATTACCAAAATCAGAAAGACAGCAACTACAAAGTCAATAGGCGGATAAATCCACAAAGATGGGAAGAAACCAGCGCAAAAAGGATGAAAACACCCAAAACCAGAACACCTCTCCCCCTACAAGGCAGCATAACTCCTCACCAGCACGGGAACAAGACTGGACGGAGAATGAGTGTGATGAAATGACAGAATCAGCTTTCAGAAAATGGATAATAAGAAACTTCTGTGAGCTAAAAGAACATGTTCTAACCCAATGCAAAGAAACTAAGAACCTTGAAAAAAGACTTGACGAAATGCTAACGAGAATGGACAACTTAGAGAGGAATATGAATGAATTGATGGAGCTGAAAAACACAACACGAGAACTTCGCGAAGCATGTACAAGTTTCAACAGCAGAATTGACCAAGCAGAAGAAAGGATATCAGAAGTTGAAGATCAACTCAATGAAATAAAACGAGAAGGGAAGATTAGAGAAAACAAGGTAAAAAGGAATGAACAGAGTCAACAAGAAATATGGGACTACGTGAAAAGACCTAATCTACGTTTGATAGGTGTACCTGAATGCGACGAAGAGAATGCATCCAAGCTGGAAAATACTCTTCAGGATATTATCCAGGAAAACTTCCCCAACCTAGCAAGGCAGGCCAAGATTCAAGTCCAAGAAATACAGAGAACACCACAAAGATATTCCTCTAGAAGAGCAACCCCAAGGCACATAATCATCAGATTCACCAGGGTTGAAATGAAGGAGAAAATACTAAGGGCAGCCAGAGAGAAAGGTCGGGTTACCCACAAAGGGAAACCCATCAGACTCACAGCAGATCTCTCAGCAGAAACCCTACAGGCCAGAAGAGAGTGGGGGCCGATATTCAACATCCTTAAAGAAAAGAACTTTCAACCCAGAATTTCATATCCAGCCAAACTAAGCTTCATAAGTGAAGGAAAAATAAAATCCTTTGTGAACAAGCAAGTACTCACAGATTTCATCACCACCAGACCAGCTTTACAAGAGCTCCTGAAGGAGACACTACACATAGAAAAAAACAACCAGCACCAGCCACTCCAAAAACGCACGAAATGGTAAAGAGCAGCAACACAATGAAGAATCTCCATCAACCAATGGGCAAAACAGCCAGCTAGCATCAAAATGACAGGACCAAACTCACACATAACAATATTAACCCTAAATGTAAATGGACTAAATGCCCCAATCAAAAGACACAGACTGGCAAATTGGATAAAAAGCCAAAACCCATCAGTGTGCTGTATCCAGGAAACCCACCTCACATGCAAGGATACACAAAGGCTCAAAATAAAGGGATGGAGGAAGATTTACCAAGCAAATGGAGAGCAAAAAAAAGCAGGAGTTGCAATTCTCATCTCTGATAAAATAGACTTTAAAGCAACAAAGATCAAAAGAGACAAAGAAGGACATTACATAATGGTAAAAGGATCAATACAACAAGAAGAGCTAACGATCCTAAATATATATGCACCTAATACAGGAGCACCCAGATACATAAGGCAAGTTCTTAAAGACTTACAAAGAGACATAGACTCCCACACATTAATACTGGGAGACTTCAACACACCGTTGTCAATATTAGACAGATCAACGAGACAGAAAATTAATAAGGATATCCAGGACTTGAACTCAGACCTGGAACAAGCAAACCTAATAGATATTTACAGAACTCTCCAGCCCAAATCCAGAGAATATACATTCTTCTCAGCACCACATCACACCTACTCTAAAATTGACCACATAATTGGAAGTAAATCACTCCTCAGCAAATGCAAAAGAACAGAAACCATAACAAACAGTCTCTCAGACCACAGTGCAATCAAGTTAGAACTCAGAATTCAGAAGCCCACCCAGAACCGCACATCCTCATGGAAATTGAACAACTTTCTCCTGAATGTTGACTGGATAAACACTGAAATGAAGGCAGAAATAAAGATGTTCTTCGAAACCAACGAGAATGAAGACACCACATACCAGAATCTCTGGGACACATTTAAAGCAGTCTCTAGAGGAAAATATATAGCAATAAGTGCCCACATGAGAAGAAAGGAGAGAACTAAAATTGACACCCTATCATCAAAATTGAAAGAGCTAGAGGAGCAAGATCAAAAAAACTCAAAACCTAGCAGAAGACAAGAAATAACTAAGATCAAAGCAGAAATGAAGGAGATAGAGACACGAAAAACCCTACAAAAAATCAATAAATCCAGGAGCTGGTTTTTTGAAAAGATCAACAAAATAGACAGACCACTAGCCAAACTAATAAAAAAGAAAAGAGAGAATAACCAAATAGATGCAATAAAAAATGATAAAGGGGATATCACCACAGATGCCACAGAAATTCAAACCATCATCAGAGATTATTACAAACAACTCTATGCACATAAATTAGAAAACCTGGAAGAAATGGATAAATTCCTGGACAGTAGTCTCCTCCCATGCCTAAACCAGGAAGAAGTTGAAACCCTGAATAGACCAATAACAAGGTCTGAAGTCGAGGCAGCAATTAAGAGCCTACCACCCAAAAAAAGCCCAGGCCCAGATGGTCTCACAGCCGAATTCTACCAGACATACAAAGAGGAACTGGTACCATTCCTACTGAAACTATTCCAAATAATCCAAAAAGAGGGAATCCTTCCCAAATCATTTTATGAGACCAACATCATCCTAATACCAAAACCCGGCAGAGACTCAACAAGAAAAGAAAACTACAGGCCAATATCCATGATGAACATAGATGCAAAAATCTTCAATAAAATACTGGCAAGCCGATTACAACAGCACATCAAAAAGCTTATCCACCATGATCAAGTAGGATTCATCCCAGGGATGCAAGGCTGGTTCAATATACGCAAGTCTATAAATGTAATTCACCACATAAACAGAACCAAAGACAAAAACCACATGATTATCTCAATTGATGCAGAGAAGGCCTTCGACAAAATTCAACAGCCCTTTATGCTAAAAACCCTCAATAAACTAGGTATCGATGGAACGTATCTCAAAATAATAAAAGCTATTTATGACAAACCGACAGCCAATATCATACTGAATGGGCAAAAACTGGAAGCATTCCCTTTGAAATCCGGCACTAGACAAGGATGCCCTCTCTCACCACTCCTATTCAATATAGTACTGGAAGTTCTAGCCAGAGCAATCAGGCAAGAAAAAGAAATAAAGGGTATTCAATTAGGAAAGGAGGAAGTCAAATTGTCTCTATTTGCAGACGACATGATTGTATATCTAGAAGACCCTATCACCTCAGCCCAAAATCTCCTGAAAGTGATAAGCAACTTCAGCAAAGTATCAGGATACAAAATCAATGTGCAAAAATCACAAGCATTCCTATACACCAATAACAGACATAAAGAGAGCCAAATCAAGAACGAACTGCCATTCACAATTGCTACAAAGAGAATAAAATACCTAGGAATACAACTAACAAGGAACGTAAAGGACCTCTTCAAGGAGAACTACAAATCACTGCTCAACGAAATAAGAGAGGACACACACAGATGGAGAAACATTCCATGTTCATGGTTAGGAAGAATTAATATCGTGAAAATGGCCATACTGCCCAAAGTAATTTACAGATTCAACGCTATCCCCATCAAGCTACCAATGACCTTCCTCACAGAACTGGAAAATATCACCTTAAACTTCATATGGAACCAAAAGAGAGCCTGCATAGCCAAGTCAATTCTAAGCAAAAATAACAAAGCAGGAGGCATCACACTACCGGACTTCAAACTCTACTACAAGGCTACAGTAATCAAAACAGCATGGTACTGGTACCAAAACAGAGATATAGACCAATGGAACAGAACAGAGACGTCGGAGGTGACACAACATATCTACAACCACCTGATCTTTGACAAACCTGAAAAAAACAATCAATGGGGAAAGGATTCCATGTTCAATAAGTGGTGTTGGGAAAACTGGCTAGCCATATGCAGAAAGCAGAAACTGGACCCCTTCCTGACACCTTACACTAAAATTGACTCCAGATGGATTAAAGACTTAAACATAAGACGTAACACCATAAAAACACTAGAAGGAAACCTAGGCAAAACCATTCAGGACATAGGCGTAGGCAAGGACTTTATGACCAAAACACCAAAAGCATTGGCAACAAAAGCCAAAATAGACAAATGGGACCTAATCAAACTCCACAGCTTTTGCACGGCAAAAGAAACAGTCAATAGAGTGAATCGGCAACCAACAGAATGGGAAAAAATTTTTGCAGCCTACCCGTCTGACAAAGGGCTGATATCCAGAATTTACAATGAACTAAAAAAGATTTACAAGAAAAAAACAAACAAGCCCATTCAAAAATGGGCGAAGGATATGAACAGATACTTTACAAAAGAAGACATACATGAGGCCAACAAACATATGAAAAAATGCTCATCATCACTGGTCATTAGAGAAATGCAAATCAAAACTACATTGAGATACCATCTCACGCCAGTTAGAATGGCGATCATTAAAAAATCTGGAGACAACAGATGCTGGAGAGGATGTGGAGAAATAGGAACACTTTTACACTGTTGGTGGGAGTGTAAATTAGTTCAACCACTGTGGAAAACAGTGTGGCGATTCCTCAAGGACCTAGAAATAGAAATTCCATTTGACCCAGCAATCCCATTACTGGGCATATATCCAAAGGATTATAAATCGTTCTACTATAAGGACACATGCACACGAATGTTCATTGCAGCACAGTTTACAATAGCAAAGACCTGGAACCAGCCCAAATGCCCATCGATGATAGACTGGACAGGAAAAATGTGGCACATATACACCATGGAATATTATGCAGCCATTAAAAAGGAGGAGTTCACATCCTTCGTAGGGACATGGATGAACCTGGAAAACATCATTCTCAGCAAACTGACACAAGAACACAAAATCAAACACCACATGTTCTCACTCATAGGCGGGTGTTGAACAAGGAGAACACATGGACACAGGGAGGGGAGCACTATACACGGGGGTCTGTTGGGGGGAGGGGGGATAGTGGGGGGGTGGGGAGTTGGGGAGGGATAGCATGGGGAGAAATGCCAGATATAGGTGAAGGGGAGGGAGGCAGCAAATCATACTGCCAGGTGTGCACCTGTGCAACAACCTTGCATGTTCTTCACATGTACCCCAAAACCTAAAATGCAATAAAAAAAAAAAAAAAAAAAAAAGAGAGATTTAGCTAAAAAGTCAGTTTGGATAAATTTTGAAGGCTGGTCAGCATTACATTTCATTGCTTATCTAAGCAACTTAACTTCTTTTGTTTTTAAATTTAACTTGTATTTTAAGTTCAGGGGTACCCGTGCATCCAGTTGCCTAACTAATGCACACACTCTGCCTTATCAGTCTCAACCCGATGCTGTAATGTAGCTTCAACGTATCACTCTCAGATTTAGGTCTTTATCCTATTCTTTCCTGAGCCTTTAATTTATACCCACAACTGCTTGGAGATGTGTAGATGCCACATAGAAGTCTTAAATATCTTTAAACTCTAGATTGCTACAGCAAACTCTTTTGATTTGCTTTTTAGCCACTATCCTCAAACCTATTCTTTTCTTTTGAATATCAATTTCGATAAATTGTGCACCATCAACCCAGTCTCCTACATTATTTTAGATTCCTTTTCTTCACTCCTCTTTATTTCCAAACTAATTGCTGTTTATTAAAATCTTCAGTTCTACTTTTCAGCAGTGCTTAAGTCTATCCAGACATTGATTTGGTTCAAACCACACCATTTTACAGGTAGTTTTTCTCAGTAGCCTCTAAATACCTTTATGCCATTTCCCAAATGTCATACTATACCTCTAAAACTCTTTATATATAAAGATGAATAATTCTAAATGCTCTTATTCTTCTTCAGCTGTTTCAAACTAACTTTTATTTGCTCTTGAACATTCAAATTGTTCAAGATCTTCATGGTTACCTCCATCCAGTCTGGATTGCCAATCCCTCTTTTTTCTTCTAAACCATTATATGTGTGCTTTTCTTACAAATTCTATTTATAATGTATTATAATTGGTATTGTTTAACTGTTTCACTCTCCAACTGTGAGTTTTTAAATGTAGAGACTAGCTTATTCACACACATACACAATTTTTTATGTGTATATGTATAAAAGTAAATATGGCAGTGTAGTAGCAATATACAATATATATAGTAAATTAACAAATACTTATGTGTTTCAGAGATGAAATATTTCCAGAAATATGATCTTAAAACAATGACAGAGCTCTGGCTGGCATCTGGGGGGTGTCTCTCTGGGAGGAAGCTTCCAGAGGAAGGAACAGACAGCAATCTTTGCATTTCTGCAGCCTCCACTGGTAATATCCAAGCAAACAGGGTCTGCAGTGAACCTCCAGCAAACTCCAGCAGACCTGCAGCAGAGGGACCATACTGTTAGAAGGAAAACTAACAAACAGAAGGGAATAGCATCAACATCAACAAAAAGGATGTCCACACAGAAACCTCATCCAAAAATCACCAACATCAAAGACCAAAGGTAGACAAAGCCACAAAGATGAGGATAAACCAGTGCAAAAAGGCTGAAAATTCAAAAAACGAGAATGTCTCTTCTCCGCCAAAGGATCATAACTCCTCCTCATCAGCAAGGGAATGAAACTAGATGGAGAATGAATTTAATGAATTGACAGAAGTAGGCTTCAGAAGGTGGGTAATAACAAACTTTTCTGAGCTAAAGGAGCATGTTCTAACCCAATGCAAGGAGGCTAAGAACCTTGAAAAATAATTAGAAAAATTGCTAACTAGAATAACTAGTGTAGAGAAGAACATAAATGACCTGATGGAGCTGAAAAACACAGCACGAGAACTTTATGAAGCAAACAGATGCTTCAATAGCCAAAAAGATGAGGTGGAAGAAAAGATATCAGAGATTAAAGATCAACTTAATGAAATAAAGCATGAAGACAAGATTAGAGAAAAAAGAATTAAAAAGAAATAAACAAAGCCTCCAAGAAATATGAGACTATGTGAAAAGACCAAACCTATGTTTGATTGGTGTACCTGAAAGTGATGGGGAGAATGGAAGCAAGCTGGAAAACACTCTTCAGGATATTAACCAGGAGAACTTCCCCAAGCTAGCAAGACAGGCCAACATTCAAATTCAGGAAATACAGAGAACACCACAAAGGTACACCTTGAGAAGAGCAACCCCAAGGCACATAATTGTCAGATTCACCAAGGCTGAAATGAAGAAAAAAAATGTTAAGGTCAGCCAGAGAGAAAGGTTTGTTTACCCACAAAGGGAAGCCCATCAGACTAACAGTGGATCTGTTGGCAGAAACCCTACCAGCCAGAAGAGAGTAAAGGTCAATATTCAATATTCTTAAAGAAAAATACTTTCAACCAGAGTTTCATATCTGACCAAACTAAGCTTCATAGGTGAAGGAGAAATAAAATCCCTTACAGACAAGCAAATTCTGAGAGATCTTGTCACCACTAGGCCTGCCTTATAAAGAGCTCCTGAAGGAAGAAGTAAACATGGAAAAGAAAAACCAGTACCAGCCACAGCAAAAACATACCAAACTGTAGAGACCATCAACACTACAAAGAAACTGCATCAACTAATGGGCAAAATAACCAGCTAGCATCATAATGACAGGATCAGATTCACACATAACAATATTAACCTTAAATATAAATGGGCTAAATGCACCAATTAAAAGACACAGACTGGAAAATTGGATAAACAGTCAAGACCCATCAGTGTGCTGTATTCAGGAGACATATCTCATGTGCAAAGACACACATAGGCTCAAAATAAAGGGATGGAGGAAGATTTACTAAGCAACTGGAAAAAAAAAAAGCAGGAGTTGCAATCCTAGTCTCTGTTGAAACAGACTTTAAACCAACAAAGATAAAAAACGGCAAAGAAGGGCATTACATAATGGTAAAGGGATCAATGCAACAAGAAGAGCTAACTATCCTAAATATATATGCACCCAATACAGGAGTACCCATATTTATAAAGCAAGTTCTTAGAGACCTACAAAGAGACTTAGACACCCACATAATAATAGTGGGAGATTTTAATGTCTCACCATCAATGTCTCACAGGTGAACAAGACAGAGAATTAACAAGGATATTCAGGACTTGAACTCATCTCTGGACCAAGCAGACCGAATAGACATCTACAGAACTTTCTACCCAACTCAACAGAATATACATCCTTCTCAGTACTGTATCACACTTATTCTAATATTGACCACATAATTGGAAGTACAACATTATGCAGCAAATGCAAAAGAATGGAAATTATAATGAACAGTCTCTCAAACCACAGTGCCATCAAACTAGAACTCAGGATTAAGGAACTCACTCAAAACTGCACAACTACATGGAAATTGAGCAACCTGCTCCTAAATGACTACTGGACAAATAAGGAAATTAAGGCAGAAATAAATAAGTTCTTTGAAACCAATGAGAGCAAAGATATAACATACCAGAATTTCTGGTACATAGCTAAAGCAGTGTATAGAAGGAAATTTATAGCACTAAATGCCAATAGGAGAAAGCAGGAAAGATCTAAAATCAACACCCCAAAATGGCGATTAAAAGAACTAGAGAAGCAAGAGAAAACAAATTCAAAAGCTAGCAGAAGACAAGAAATAACTAAGATCAGAGAAGAACTGAGGAGATAGAGACATGAAAAACCCTTCAAAAAATCAATGAATCCAGAAGCTGGTTTTTTGAAAAGATCAACAGAATAGATAGACCATTAGCCAGATTAATAAAGGAGAAAAGAGAGAAGAATCAAGTAGACACAATAAGAAATGATAACGGGGATATCACCACTGATCCCACAGAAATACAAACTACCATCAGAGAATATTAAAAACACCTCTATGCAAATAAACTAGAAAATCTAGAAAAAAAATGGATAAATTCCTGGACACATATGCCCTCCCAAGACTAAACCAGAAAGAAGTGAATCCCTGAATAAACCAATAACAAGTTCTGAAATGGAGGCAGTAATTAATAGCCTACCAAACAAACCAGGACCAGATGGATTCGCAACTGAATTCTACCAGTGTATAAAGAGGAGCTGGTACCATTTCTTCTGAAACTATTCCAAACAATAGAAAAAGAAGGACTCCTCCCTAACTCATTTTATAAGGCCAGAATCATTCTGATACCAAAACCTGGCTGAGACACAACAAAAGAAGAACATTTCAGGCCAATATCCCTGATGAACATCGATGCAAAAATCCTCAATAGAATACTGGCAAACCAAATCTAGCAGCACATCAAAAAGCTTATCCACCATGATCAAGTTGGCTTCATTCCTGGGATGCAAGGCTGGTTCAACATATGCAAATCAATAAATGTAATTCATCACATAAACAGAACCAAAGACAAAAACCATGTGATTATCTCAATAGATGTAGAGAAGGACTTGGACAAAATTCAACAACCTTCATGCAAAAAACCCTCAATAAACTAAGTATTGATGAAAAGTGTCTCAAAATAATAAGTGCTATTTAGGACAAACCCACAACCAATATCATACTGAATGGGCAAAAGCTAGAAACATTCCCTCTGAAAACTGGCATAAGACAAGGATGCCCTCTCTCACCCCTCCTATTCAACATAGTATTGGAAGTTCTGGCCAGGGCAATCAGGAAAGAAAAAGAAATAAAGGTTATTCACATAGGAAGAGAGAAAATCAAATTGTCTCTTTTGGAAGATTACATGATTGTATATTTGGAAAACCCTATCACCTCAGTCCAAAATCTCCTTAAGCTGATAAGCAACTTCAGCAAAGTCTCAGGATACAAAATCAATGTGCAAAAATCACAAGCATTCCTATACACCAATAATAGAGAGCCAAATCATGAGTGAATTCCCATTTACAATTGTTACAAAGATAATAAAATACCTAGGAATACAGCTTACAAGGGACGTGAAGGACCTCCTCAAGGAGAACTACAAACCACTGCTCAAGGAAACAAGAGAGGGCACAAATAAATGAAAAAACATTTCATGCTCATGGATAGGAAGAATCGGTATTGTGGAAATGGCCATATAGCTCAAAGTAATTTATAGATTCAATGGTATCCCCATCAAGCTACCATTGGTTTTCTTCAAAGAATTAGAAAAAAAAAAAAACTTTAAATTTTATATGGAACCAAAAAGCCCATATAGCCAAGACAATCCTAAGCAAAAGGAACAAAGCTGGAGGCATCACACTACTTGACTTCATATTATATTACAAGTTTACAGTAATCAAAACAGCATGGTACTTGTACCACAACAGATATATAGACCAATGGAACATAACAGAGTCCTCAGAAATAACACCACACATCTACAACCGTCTGATCTTTGACAAACCTGACAGAAACAAGCAATGGAGAACTGTTCCGAAACTATCCCCACCATTTATTTAATAAATAGTGTTGGGAAAACTGGCTAGCAATATGCAGAAAATTGAAACTGGACCCTTTTCTTACGTCTCACACAAACATTAACTCAAGATGGACTAAAGATTTAAACATAAGACCGAAAACCGTAAAAACCCTAGAAGAAAACCTAGGCAATACCATTCAGGACATAGACATGGGTGAAGACTTCATGACTAAAACATCAAAAGCAATAGCAACATAAGTCAAAATAGACATATGAGATCTAATTAAACTAAAGAGCTTCTGCCCAGCTAAAGAAACTATCATCACAGTGAACAGGCAACCTACATACAGAATGTGAGAAAATTTTTGCAATCTATCCATCTGACAAAGGGTTAATATCCAGAATCTACAAAAAACTTAAACAAATTTACAAAAAACAAACAAAAAAAAAACAAAACAAAAAACCCAACTCCATCAAAAAGTGGGTGAATGATATGAACAGACACTTCTGAAAAGAAGACATTTATGTGGCAAACAAAAGTGAAAAAAAGCTCATCACCATTGGTCATTAGAAAAATGCAAATCAAAACCACAATGAGATACCATCTCACGCCAGTTAGAAGGGTGATCATTAAAAAGTTAGGAAACAACAGATGCTGGAGAGGATGTGGAGAAATAGGAACACTTTTACACTGTTGGTGGGAGTATAAATTAGTTCAACCATTGTGTAAGACAGTGTGGCAATTCCTCAAGGATCTAAACTAGAAATACCATTTGACCCAGCAATCCTATTACTGGGTATACTCCCAAAGAATTATAAATTATTCTACAATAAGGATACATGCACAAGCATGTTTATTTCAGTACTGTTCACAATAGCAAAGACTTGGAACCAACCCATATGCCCATCGATGATAGACTGGATAAAGAAAATGTGGCACATATCTAGCATGGAATACTATGCAACCATAAAAAAGGATGAGTTCATGTCCTTTGCAGGGACATGGATGAAGCTGGAAACCATTATTCTCAGCAAACTAACACAATAACAGAAAACCAAACACTGCATGTTTCCACTCATAAGTGCGAGTTGAACAATGAGAACACATGGACACAGGGAGAGAAACATTGCACACTGGGGCCTGCTGGGGGCTAGGGAGATTGGGGAGGCATAGCATTAGGAGAAATACCTAGTGTAGATGACCGGTTGATGGGTGCAACAAACCACCATGGCATGTGTATAGCTGTGTTAACAAACCTGCACGTTCTGCACATGTATCTCAGAACTTAGAGTATAATAAAAAAAAGAACAACAATGCAAAATCAATAAAACTCTTTATTTATATTTTGTTGGGCCAAACATTGGAACAGTCATATAGTCTGTCTCCTCTTATGTTCTTTAAGAGATATTTGAAAGCTTGTGACACTCGAGTAAGGTCAAACAGAGAAACTTTTCTTTTTAGAGTGAGTCACAGTAAATGATATCTTTGGTCTCTCAGTTTGTCAAGGAAAAAGCAATATAAGGTACCAACTTTTTCTCTGTTTTTCTACTAAGAACAATAAAAAATAAGTTCAGAATAAAACCTTCAAAAATAACTTTTCCTTTTTCGTTTTATAGAACTAGCTTATGAGCTACTCCTGCTCTAAACAGACTATCCTATCTAGCAAGATCGCTCAATCATGTGAACAGCCAGTGCCATTCCAAGGGGAAGGTCTATCAACTCAGAAAATGATCACACACCTGACTTTTCATCTCTGCCACTGAATAGTTCTACAGAAGACCAGTTTGTTTGCAAACAATTCACTTACAAGCAAGACTTCCTACAAGAGTAATATAGTTTTCTGTAAAGTCTTAGTGATAGATTATGTATTTATGCATTCCTTGGGAGGGGCTGCAAACTTGGATGACCACAAGGACCAGCCCGTGATGGAGTGGGAACTGTTGGCAAGAGGAGATGCTTTGTAGAGTTCAAAGTTGGCAGTGACTGTTTCAGCACTAGACACATTGACATATGGGAATTGAGGCTTCAGATAGTTGGGTCTCATGCATTTTGAGAGAAGCTAGAAATTTCTTGGTATTTAAATGTTGACAATTAACGTGGTTTTTTTTAAAAAAAACATGATGAAGTCAAGTGTATGCAGGTTTTGTTTTAAGGGACTTAGAAATAACAAGAGCTTTAGATTGGTATACTTGATCAGCTTTTCTGTTTTAATTAACTTGATATCTACTGCCAGACCCATGGTGAAACATTTAAAGATTAGAGAGTTGGGGTATTAATATCTCTGGTGTGCATTAAGAAGTGTATATTAACTAGGCAACCTGATTTCCATATACACTAAGACACTATTGCTGTGGAAATTGTCCAGAAATTGAAATTTTTCCAAAGTCACTTTGTGAAGAGTTATTTAGACCTAACCAGAACATGAGAATTTCAGTTTTCCTTAAAGTTCTTTGCAGAATAATTTTAGTTATATTTCCAAAATTATATTTGATACTGGTTAATAAAGGCAAATGCTGCTATTTGACTTCATTTATTATACAAATTTCTAAACTTGCATTTGGCACTAAAATGTTGACAGGCACAACTTCCTAGTGGAAATCACATGGGACTATGAGTTGGGAGATGTGAGTTCTAGTCCTAGTTTTGACTATATAGCTGTGAAACAGAGGTCAAGTCATTTGGCTTCCCCAGGCTTTTGTGTTACAACTGTAACTTAAGGTGGCTGGAAGATAACTTCAAAGATCCCTTCTATAATTTTATTCCTTTGAAAATATTCTAGAGACTAAGTTTCTCTTTCTTGTGACACAGAAGAATGTTTAGATTATGCATGATGACTCACCTAAAAGTTCATTTGGGACAGGCAGCCACACTTTTTTGGAAAAAATTATTATACTTATTAATATAAATTTAGTCTTAAAGATTATTAGGAAAAATTTCTTCTCACCAAAATCTTGAAATTATTTTTAGTAAAAGTAAAGAGTCTCTGAGCCAGAAACTACCAGTTATTAATCAGGATGTTTTGGGCTCAAGTTCTGAATCTGTCACTCATTGCTGTGTGACTTTAGAAAAATCATGTAATTGGCAGGGTACAGTGGCTCATGCCTGTCACTCTAAGTCCTGCTTTCACTCTATCCCATATGTTTTGGTATGTTGTGTTTCCATTATCATTTGTTTCAAGAAATGTTTAAGCTTCCTTCTTAATTTCTTCATGGACCCACTGGTCATTCAGGAGTATGTTGTTTAATTTCCTTGTGCTTGCACAGTTTTCAAAATTACTCTTGTTATTGATTTCTAGTTTTATTCTATTGTTATCAGAGAAGTTGCTTGGTATTATTTCAATTTCTGCATATTTTCAGAGAAGTTTTGTGACCTAACACATGGTCTATCCTTGAGAATGATTCATGTGCTGAGGAGAATGTGTATTCTGTAGCTGTTGGGTGACATTTTTTGTAAATCTCTTGCAGGTACATTTGGTCTGTAGTGCACATTAAGTCTGATGTTCTTTGTTGATTTTGTCTGGGGAATCTGTCCAATGCTGAAAGTGGCGTGTTGAAATCTCCAGCTATTATTGTATTGATGCCTCTCTCTCTCCTTAGGTCTGATATATTTGCTTTCTATATCTCGATGCTCCAGTGTTGGTTGCCTATCTCTTTACAATCATTATATTCTCTTGCTGAATTGACCCCTTTATTATACATAGTAACCTTTTTATCTTCTTATAGTTTTGTTTCTTAAAATCAGTTTTTTTTTTTCTGCTAAAAGTATAGCTATGCCAGCTCTTTGATTCATTTCACTGGCATGGAATATATTTTACATTCATTTATTTTGAATATAAATGTGCCTTTATAGGTGAAATGTGTTTTTTTTTTAATAGGGAATAGATCATTACATCTTTTTTTCTTTAATCCATTCAGCCACACTATATCTTTTGATTGGAGAGTTTAGTCCATTTACATTCAATAATTTTTTTTTTTTTGCAAGTAAGGACTTACTCTTGTCATTTTGTTATTTGTTTTCTGGTCCTTTTGTGGTGTTCTCTTCCTCCTTTCCTTCCATCCTGCATCCTTTTTTTTAATAAAGATGATTTTCTCTGGTAGTATAATTAAATGTCTTGCTTTTCATTTTTTCAAGTATCCACTGTATGTTTCTTGATTTGAGATTTCCATGTTGCTTGCAAAGATTATCTTTCAACCTATTACTTTAAACTTATGACAACTTAATACTGATTGCATAAACAAAAAGAAAACTAGTAAGACCTCTACACTTTAATTTTAATCCCTCACTTTTAAACTTTGTGTTGTTTTTCTTTATGTTTTATTGTACTGTGTCTTGAAAATATATTGTAGTTGTTATTTTTTATTGGTTCATCTTTTTGTCTCTCTACTTAATATGAGTAGTTTACATGCCACAATTATAGTGTTATAATATTCTATCTCTTTCTGTGTACTTACTATCACCAGTGAGTTTTGTACCTTCAGAAGATTTTTAAATATTTATTAAGATCCTTTGTTTTCTGGTTGAAGAACTTCCTTCAGCATTTCTTGTAGGAGAGATGTGATGCTAATAAAATCCCTTAGCTTTTGTTTGTCTGGGAAAGTGTTTTTTTCTTCATGTTTGAAGGATATTAATTCTATTCTAGGGTAACAGTATTTTCCTTCAGCACTTTAAATATGTCATGCCAATCACTCCTGGCCTGTAGGGTTTCCACTGAAAAATCTGCTGCCAGATAGAGCTTTATTGTATGTTACTTGTTTCATTTATCTTGCTGCTTTTAGAATCCTTTCTTTATCCTTGACCTTTGGGAGTTTGATTATTAGATCTTTGGGGTTAGTCTTCTTTGGGTTAAATCTGTCTGGTGTTCTATAACCTTCTTGTCCATAGATATTAATATCTTTCTCTAGGTTTGGGAATTTCTCTGTTCTTACTCTGTTGAATAAACTTTCTATCCCCATCACTTTCTCTTCATCCTCTTTAAGGACAAGTCTTAGATTTTCTCTTTTGAGTTTATTTTTCTAGATCTTGTAGCTGTGTTTCATTTTTTCTTCTTCTTGATTAATTCTGTTATTAAGACACTCTAATGCATTCTTCCATATGTCAGTTGCATTTTCGATCTCCAGAATTTCTTTTGGATTGTTTTTAATTATTTTAATCTCTTTGTTAGATTTATCTGATAAAATTCTGAATTCCTACACTGTGTTATGTTGAATTTCTTTGAGTTTTTTCAAAACATCTCCTTTGCATTCTCTGTCTGTCTGTCTGAAAAGTCACATATCTCTGTTTCTCCAGAATTAGTCCCTGGTCCCTTATTTAGTTCATTTGGGGAGGTCATATTTTCCTCTCTGAGGTTGACGTTTGTGTATGTTTGTCAGTCTCTGGACATTGATGAATTAGTTATTTATTGTAGTCTTTAAAATTTGGGCTTATTTGTACCCATCCTTCTTGAGAAGGCTTGCCAAGTATTCAAAGGGACTTGAGTGTTGTGATTTAAGCCCATCTGCATTAGAAGACACCCTAAGTTTGGCAATGCTGTGGTTCTTGCCAACTTGTAGAAGTATTGCTTTGGTGGTGTTGGATAATATCCAGAAGAATTCTCTGGATTACCAGGCATAGACTCTTGTTCTCTTTCCTTACCTTTTCCCAAACAAACAGTCTGTGCTGAGCTGCCTGGAGCTTGGGGTGGAATGACACAAGCACACCTGTGGCCACCACTACGTGACTGCACTCCATCAGACCTGAAGCCAGCAGAGCACTGGGTCTTACCCAATGTCCATGGTAGTTACCACCTGGCTACTGCCTTTGTTCACTCAATGCCCTAGGGCTGTATAATCAGCAGATGGTGAAGCCAGCCAGGCTTGTGTTCTTCCCTTCATGGTGGTGAGCTCCTCCAGGCCCCAGGCAAGTCCAGAGATGCTGTCCAGGAGCCAAGGCCTAGAGTCACAAACCTTAGAAATCTACCAGAAGCTTTTTATTCTGTGGCTAAGCTGACATTCAAATAATGAGACAGTATCTATCCCTCTCCTCCCTCCTTTTTCCATATGCAAAGTAGTATCTCTCTCTGTGGTCACCACCACCACAGTTCTACAGGGACTAATGCCAGGCTACCACTGATGTTTATTTAAGGCCCAAGCCTCTTCTGTCAGCTTGTGGTAAGGCTGCCAGGCCCATGACTCACCATTCAGAGCAGTGGGCCCCCTCTGGCCCAGGGCCAGTCCAGAAATGCTGTCCAAGTTTCAAGACCTAAAACTGGGGACCCCCCAAATCTGTTTGATGTTCTACTCCACTGTGTCCAAGCTGGTACAAGACAGAGTCCCCTTTATTTTTCCCTCTGCTTTTCTCACACAGAAGGAATATCTCACCATAGCCACCACAGCTAGGAACGTGCTGAGTCTCACCTGAAGCCAGCATATTTCAGAATCTGAAACCCACAGCATGCTTGAGTATTGTTGCTGGTTATTCAGTACCTAGGAACTCTTTAGACAGCAGGTGACAGATCCTGCCATCATTAGGTCCTTCCCTTCTAGGCAGTGGGTTCACTTCTGGCCCCTGGTGTGTCTAGAAATGTCAGGATTTAGAGCCTGGAATGGGGGTCTCATGACTGCCTGGTGCTCTATCCTACTGTGGCTGAGCTAGTATCCAAGATGCAAGTCAAAGTTCTTCTTAGTTTTCCCTCTCCTCTCCTCAAGCACAAGGAAGGAGTCACTTGAGTTGTTTCCAGCTGTGCTGCCTATGGTTGGGAGAGGAGCATGCAAGCAGTCCCTTAGCCACCCTGGCTGGTGTCTTACAAGGTTGTGTGCTGCCTAAATCCACTGCCTCTGACCCCAGCACAACGCTTGCCTAGGAGTTGCAATCCCTGTGGTCTGGACTGACTTTCATGCTTATTTAGCATCCCAAAGCACTTTAACCCATGGTTGTGAGGCTTGCTGCAACTCAAATTCCAACTACTGAGATCAACAATTTCCCTGTGGCGAGGACTGATCTAAATGCTCCCGCCATGGGTGGGAATTGGCTGAATTCAGTCTGGTTCTGCCTTCCACTGTGACAAGGCAGCACTGAGTTAAATGTAAAAGCTCATAATCCTTGTGCTCTTCCTCCCCCACGTGCACAGATTCTCCACACCATGTGGCTGCTGCTGAGGGGTGGAGGATGGGTGGTTTCTACAATTCAAGGCTGTCTTTCCTACCCTCTTAATGCCTCTTTTAGTGATATGAAATTAAAACAGGTATTTTGATTGCTCTTCTGATTTTTGGTTCTTATAAAGGTTTATTTTTATTTTTATTTTTTATTTTTTGCGTATGTGGGTAACTCATTGTTAAATTTGATGTTTCTGTTTGATTGGTGGAGAAGAATGATTGGTGGAGGCTTCTATTTGGCCGTCTTGCTCTGCCCCTCCCGGCCAAGTCTTAGAGATTTTTCTATTTTGTGATCATACGTATTTAGGTTTTACTTTCTCTCTCTCTCTCTCTTTTGTTTTTCCTCACAAATGTGCTTATTTGTTTGCTTTTCTGAAGGGTCCAAATGGATCAAAAAGTACTAGTGTCTATGAGGAGGTTAAATGGTCCAAGGGAATGTCAATGCAGGATCTTTGATGAGATCTATATTTTTTTTATAAATCATGAAACATATCTAATATTCAAAATAAGAATCAACAAAATAAAATTTTACACCCTCACAACGTTGCTCAAGAACACTGCTAGTCTACGCTGAAACTCTCCTACCCAGCAGAGAAATCTAATTATTGTAACCCTCAGAAAACCCACCATAATTACCCCTCTCTCTCAACAAGCTTTCTGCTTCTCAAGAGCAGAAACAGAAACATGAAATCAAACAGCTTTCAAAGGGCCCAGGTAGATGTGATGGGCTGCCACACCAAGCTGCAAATTGTCTGCCAAGTTCCCACAGTGAACAAAACTCTAAAAACCACTTGGATATTTGTCCATGAGAATACCGAAAATGTGTATTGGCAAACTGAATGAAATAAGCTTCATAGTAATGTTACCTTCATAACAGTTTCACCTTTAATCTTTACCCTAAATATGTGATACTGTATTGGCACCATTATAATATAATGCATCTGAATTAATTTGAGCTTGAAGTGATGATTTGTAACGGTAATTTTTTTTCTTTGGAAATCCTTCTGCAAATGACATAAAGAACTGATGTGTATCATTTGGACTTGTTTTTATTTTTCCAGATATTTTTGCATAAAAGATAAAGTAAACATACGTACTTAAATAAATGAATTATTTTGATTGGAGGAATATAGAAAAAAATTAATTATCATTATAATACCCTTTCCTTGAATTTAAGTAAATATTTTTCCTCACTTGAGTGACTTCAACACATTCATATGCATTAATAAATTAAATCAATACACATTTGCCGAGTTCCTAATCCATTCAATACACTGTGCTAGATACCACAGGGAACAATACAAACATGAATATGAATGCACCGGATTACTAATGCATTTATACAAGATATAAGTACATAAAGAATTATGATAAAAGGCAAATTTCAAAATTCTGGTGTCACAAAAGCAGAGCTAACTGAAACTGGTACACAGGAGCCTGAGATCACACACTGTTACAGAGACCAGGAAAAGTCATGGAAGAAGTGACCCTAACCAGGGACTAGAAAATGGGAATGTTTCAACAGAAAGAGATGTGCTAGAAAGAGAGAAGGCTGAGTGATTTAGTTTGGCTGGTTTTAAGACAAAAATGAAGTAGCTGTGGGCAGTAAGACTTAGTAGAAGTTAAGGCTACAGTGGCGTTTGGGGATTTACTGAAGTTTAATTATAACATGGTTATGATTATATCACATTCTTGTGTGCAAAGTGCCAGCTTTTACATGTTATTCTTATAACTCCCCCAACTGTCCAGTGAAGTAGGTACTATTATTACACTTTAAAAATGAGTACACATTATGGAAGGCCAGATTCAGGAGGAGGCAGTTTAGGGGGAAGCCACAGATTTTGGTGGTTAACTGTATGGCTTCTGGGGCCATAGGTTTAAATCCTACCTATTTCTTCTATGAAAAACCTTGGCAAATCTCCTAACTTCTCCATGGCTTACTTTCTTTACCTATAGTATGAGGTTGAAGGAGTAATTTCCACATGGAATTGTAATGAGTATTAAACATAGTGCTCAGAAAGTAAGTGTTATTAGTTTGAACAATATGAAATCATTGCCTTTGTAGGTCAAACATTGGCAATTGCAAAAGGCTCAATCTGATAGATATTAGATGTTGTTAATTTAGAAGACAAATGAATGTCATTAAAAGGTTTTGCCCTCCCTAACTACATCCTATTTCTCCTTCATTCCCATATATACGCCTCTACCTAATAGTTATACCTGCTATCTTTACCACTTCATCAATTGCATTGCAAGGGGCTTCTTTCCTCTTCAGTTAAAAAAAAAAACCAACCTAAATAGCCCTAAACCAAATTAAACAGTAACAACACCTAACTGAATATTTCATACTAGAGTCAAGAGATAATAAAATATAACACTGTATCAGGGCAAGCCATATATATAATGTTCAATATTTTTTCAGCTATGGGAGCAGACTTGTAATAAGTGATACATATATACAGGGAATTTTATAAAAATATTTTTAGATAATTCCTTCACTCATTCATTTATTCTTTCATTCACTCATTCATTCACTTATGTATTCAATCAATTTTTATTGAGTATATTCTATGCATGACACAATATTAAGTACAGAAAAGCATAAAAAGATGAATGTGACACATTTTTTTTTTACCATTAATAATACCTATTATCTATAATGTAATTTGAAGTAATATGTAACTAACAATGAAATATTTGGACCACCTAAAACAAGGATAAATAATTCTGTGACAAGTTAATATTCTTGCATTATGCCAAAATGATTCTAAAATAAACTATTTTTCTCAGAAATTGTATGACTTACATATTTCTATGTAACAAATTATCCCAAATTTAGCAGGATACAACAAATAATTCTTATCTCAGACAGTTTCTGAGGATGAGCAATCCAGAGCGGTTTCCTTGGGTTTTCTGGCTCAAGGTCTCTCATGAAGTTATTGTCAAGCTATAAGTCAGGGCTGCAGTCATCTGAAGGCTTGACTGAGGCTAGAAGATCCATTTCTAAGATGGCTGTTGACAAGAGGCCTCAATTCCCTGCTGGTATTTGACAGAAGGTTTCAGTAGGTCTTTCCAGGGCTGCTCAGGACATGGCAGTTGACTCTCCCCAGAGCAAGTGATCCAAGAGAGAGCAAGGAGGAAGCCACAGTGACTTTTATGACCTACTCTTCAAAGTCTCAGTTTCTTCCACTTTCCTATATTTGTTAGAAGTAAGTCTCTAATTGCTTAAAAAGTACATTTTTAAATGTTCTCACCACAAAGAAATGATAAGTATATGATATTATGGATATATTAATTAGCTTGATTTAAGAATTCCACAATGTATACATATATCACAATATAATATTGTACTCCATAAATACATACAATTATTATTTGTCAATTAAAAATAAAATAAAAAGAAGTTGCTAAGTCCAGCCCATTTGCAAGGTGAGGAGGATTAGCCTCCATCTCTTCAAAGGAAGAGAATCAAAGACTTTATGGATATAAAACTATCACAGGAGTGATGTTAATGTCTCATTTGAAAAATTGATTTGAAATTTTTTGCATTAAGTAGAATTCTGTGCTTGCATGTACTTGTTACTTTTTGTTGACAACTTTCAAATAATAACTTTACTATTTCCTGATTTAAAAAGTAACAAGTATTAATTATAGAACACTTAATAAATATAGGGAAATTAGAAAAACATGACTCACTCATAATTCTACAATGCAGGTATAGCCACTTTTAACATGTTTTTGTTTCTTGTGTGTATATATGCAAATGTTAGTGTTCACACACATAAATATATTTTATATATATACATATACATAATATATATGCCTTAATTAAATAACAAATATTTTGGAATATGTGTATGTGTATATTCTTATTTAGATATCTAAGAATTTACCCCATAATTAAAATTATTTGGAAACATAATTTTAATGGCTATATAACATTATACAAATAAACGTTTATTTTCCTCTTTTTTGTTTTTTTGGAGACAGAATTTTGCTCTCTTGCCCAGGCTAGAGTGTAGTGGTGCCATCTCGGCTCACTGCAACCTCTGCCTCCCTGGTTCAAATGATTCTCCTGCCTCAGCCTCCCGAGTAGCTAGGATTATAGGTGCCTGCCACTGCACCTGGCTAATTTTTTGTATTTTTAGTAGAGGCGGGGTTTCACCATGTTGGCCAGTCTGATCTCGAACTCCCGACCTCAAGTGATCTGCCCGCCTCTGCCTCCCGCAAAGTGCTGGGATTACAGGCATGAGCCACTGTGCATGGCCCATTTCTCCCTTTCATCTTTTTGAATAATTTTCTGAACATTTAGGCTTTTTATTTCCTTTCATCACAATAAATAATATAAAACATATCTTTGCAGAAAAGTACTTGTATCTCTGGTTATTTCCATATGCTAGGATCTTACAAGTAGAATTATAGGAAAAATGGACTACTAAGTTGCCTTCAAGAAAAATCATATCCATTTGTATTTTTACCAGAAGTTTGAGTCCCCATCTGAGTGTGATTCATTATTTAATGTTATCATTTCTTACTACACTTGATCTTAGCCACAAGGCCGAGAAGCGATTCATGTTATCATTTCTTAATCTTTGCTAATAGGCCAAAATGTGTGTGTGTGTATGTATGTATGTATGTATGTATTTATTTATTTTATTTTGTACTTAATTGGCATGCCAGTTATTGTTTTGCTGCCTCGCAGCTCCAAATTCACTGTTGGTTACCTGCTCTGTGAAAATAGATATAGACCCTTTAAATATTTCTTTGCAGCTTGCATGATGTCATGTTTTGTCAATAGAGGGCGCTGGACACACACTGCGAGAGGAAGTGGTCTTTTCTGATTCTTCGGGGCTGAGCACAAAGGAGTCAGGGGAGGTGCTGCAGGTGCTACTGAAACTAAAAGTGGGAGGGGCCGCCTTTGCAGGAACCTAGCACAACTTAGTGTGTGACTTGAGACTGCTTTCTCCAGCATTTCTCCACCTGCTTCTCCTGCTTTTGCTTTGGGCAGTGGTGATATCACCTGGAGCCACAATGCAAGCCTGTCTTGAAGCTCCGGTTGCTGTTCTCCATCTCTTCTCCTCAGCTGGGTGCACGGTCATATAGAGGACCATGCTGGGCTGGCCAGCTACTGAGCCACTTGCCTGAGCTTTGTCTTGCTCAGTCTCAAGTCACACACAAAGTTGCGCTAGGTTTCTGCAAAGGAGGCCCCTCTGGCTTCTAGTTTCAATAGTACCTGGAGCACCTCCCCTGACTCCTTTGTGCTCACCCTTTGGCAAAGCCCCGAGTCCCTCTGTATATGTACCCACCTGCCTCAGCTGGTCCACACCCACAGGGTTATTTATACCTGCTTGTCTGGTACCTGTAGTCCTGCACTGGCCTGGACAAGCCAGCAAACTTCTCTCCAGTGGGCTGCAACCACACCTTCTCCAATGAATTCTGAAACCCTCATTCCTGCTTTTCCTTTTTAGAATTCTTTCTCTCAGCTTTAGGGTACCTTCTCCTTCCATCTTTATTTTTCTCTCCTATCATAGCTTAACTATTCTCTATATTAAACTTTCCCTGTATGCTGCATTGTTTCTGTCTCCTGATTGATACAGACTAACACAGTTGATCACTATTAAGATATAACTTGTTTCATATACTTAGTACCATTTACATTTTCTCTTCTGTGATTTTTTTTTCATATCTACCTTTTTTTCCTATGTAAGACTTGGTGCTTTTCTTATACTTTTTAGTCTATAAAGATTAATCTTTTATCATGTTCATGGCAGGTACTTGACACTACTTTGTTTTATAAGTATGTTGAATTTTAATGATTACATTTGCCTTATTTTAGTGAGATGAGACTATTTTCTTATTAATTGACAGGTAAAAAAATAAAGATGCAAGCCTCTGATTGAGTCAGTAAGAGAGACTTCTTAGGCTCGTAAAGGCTACAGTACACTTTCACCTTCATCCAGTTTAGGTTTGAATACTGAGAAGGAATGCCTTTGTTTTAAAAATGTTTCATATTTTAATATTATTAGTTAATCTTTCAATTGGGTTTATTGCATATAATCTTATTCCTTAGTACATGTAATATGATCAAACAATTCACTACATTGCTTATGAGGAATGCAAATAGAATTAGTTTACAGAATGAAAGAATGTTACATGCAATTCCATTTTAATATAGAATTTATAAATAAAATCATAGATGATACCTATAGCATTTCTTTATTCTTAGAGTTTTTTTTAGTGGGTTAAGCAGATCTGTAAGTACCTTGAGAGTTGTCATGTAGAATAAGAAAATGCTAAGGGCAGAGTTTGTTATTCCCTACCTAACTTCAGCTACAACAGGCTTGCTTTATCCATTGTATTCATTCAGCAACAAATAGGTATTTGTGGGCCAAGTCTTGCTTTAGCTGATGTAATATGTCTATGTGATATACATATTTTTTGAAAAATAAAGAAAAAGTTCAACTAACTTAAAAAAGAGCTTAAGAAAAGTTTAGAACTGATGAAAGTTCTTTCATCAGTAGAGCAAAGAGAGAGAGAAAAAAAGGGTTGAGGGGAGGCTTAGAAAATTTCAATTAGGATTTCTTTACAGAGTCCATAGTCTTTTCCTTTCCAAAGGCCAGACAGCTCTGATGTTATAGATAGCCAGAAATCAACAGGCCATGTAAATATAGTCCTAGATTTTATGAAAATGCCAGAGTTTTCAAGAAGCTGTGAAACACTGTCACCATCAGATAGATTCCTTGATGGTGTAAAACTGTATTTCTTTTTCATTTCAAGAACTGGCAGCTTCTTTTTCCTGAGTCATTTCTTAATCCATTGATTGTGTTTCAGTTCTCTTCAGAGTCCAAGCTAACTGAAGTTTAAACTGCTTAAGACACAATTTAAATTTGAGTTCATTACAAGTTTTACTATAAAAGCTCTTTGGAATGCACAGTATTCAAGCTTATTTCAGTTACTGAAACTAAACTGAAGCTCATTTTAGTCCAACTGTGAACCCTAGTTAACCTCATCACTTCAAACAGAAACAAGCTTTTTTGACATTCAATTTTCTATAGATTAAAGTCTCATATACATTCATATAAATGCAAGTACAGAACTTATGCACTCATCAAATAGTAATATCTCTCTGAGTTTTTTGAAGTGTTTTAGCAATAGCAGCCTGTACTGCTAAACTGTTGTCTCTGTTTTTATTACCCGTTTATTTTGAAGATATTTCTGTATAATAGCCTTTTCTTTATTGAATCTGAAAATGAGAAGAAAGACTATTAAAATTGGACATGTTTTGTGCATTGGACCTATCAAAGAACCAAGTATCTAATGTGCATGCTTTTGACTTACTTTGTAACTATTCTCTGAATCTCTCTTTTCTCTTCTTCATTTAATCTTTGAAGAATGGATTCCAAGAGAGTAAAGTGAAAATTAATGTACTGAGCAACCTAAGAAAAAAAAAAAAGGCAGAACAATTATGTAAAAGGTGCTGAGTCAGGTGGGAAGCAAAAAAACAGATTCAGGTGATGGTATTCATACATCACTGCTAATTTCTTCTGCATCTTTATCCATGAGGAAAATGCGAGCATTTTTTTCGGAGGGTCCCTGTAGGAGCCTCTGCAGTAGTGGAATATCTGTCTTCTTTAGTCGTCTCTGTTCTGGAGTGAAAACAAGAATCAACCACAATCAGAAGTTCATGCTAGAGGAAAAGAAGGAAGACAATTTTCCAATTTATTTTTCTTATTTAACTTACTTTGAAAAAAATAACACCTGCAGCAGGAGGCAGTTTATTTTAAAAAGCAAATTGAAATTAAAATATCAGTGAACTTCTTTCTCTTACTGTATCTCATGGTTTGACTTAATATCTCAAAGAACTCAACCTTGCTTTGATTAGAATGTTCAAAGAAATCTCCAGTCTTACAGGCCATTTATAAAGTTGCATGCTTCAGTAATTATTTAGTTTTTATTTCATGATTCCTTCACGCATACAACAAATATTTGTTGGTTCTTTCCAAGTGCAGTTGAAGTAATTCCATCTTTCCAGTTGTTTAGGTCCAAAACCATGTAATTATCTTCAATTCTTCCTTGTCTCACCCCACACCCAATTTTTGGCTTGTCTTTAAATTTATATTCCCGAGGTTTTTGAGATCAATAATATTCTTATTATTCATTTATCTGTGGTGTTCATCCATTCAGCTATGAAAATGGTATAGAAAAAGAAAATACCTTCCAATCTGGTGTGTTTCCAGAACTTCAAATTTCCAAAAGTTATAATATAAATACTCCTCCTATAAAAGTACTTCTAGCTTTCTGTCAAAGTAGTTTCACATCTGGGATTTCATTTTTATCAGAATGAAGTATGAACAAAACACAGTGTCCTTATATTCATCTTCTTTCCTCATTCTTTCCCTCCCTTTGCTTACTTTCTTCAGAACAGTGAGAACGGTTCTCATTCCTTGAGCTGGACTTATCCCAGGAGAAGAGTCAAGAGAGAGTCTAGAACTCAAAATCCCAGCCTCCCCACAGTTAAACTGACATTACCCATTCCTGTTCTCACAGTGCCAGCATTTACTGTTTTAATTCCTCTGCCATTTCTGAAGCAGTTGGGAGCCTTGACAATTTAGCTCCTCCCATCCACCCACCAGAATCCTCTTTTGACCTTCAGGTCCAATGTTAACTTGGTTTAGCATCCTCAGTTTGTTCCGTTTTTAATCTTAACTTAGCATGGCTTCTTGCTTCATGATTGTTTTATGATCATCTGGGATGATTATTTAAAATTCATATTACCAGACTTGTCCTCTGATCTGGAAAGGTTTGGGAATCTTTATTTCAAATGAACTCTATAGGTAATCTGAAATAAACTACAATGTGAGATACAGTGTAATGAGCTTTGTAGATATAAAGTTAAAACCCATCTATCTCTATTTTCCAGATTATTGCTCGAACAGGAGCCCTATGCTCTCTTCTTTCCTCTTTTTCTGGTCCCTAAAGAGTCCTAGTTATTATCATCCTCAGTTATGGATATATACAAAATTTTGACAAAAAATATAAAAGAAAATGGGATTTTCACAGGTGAGATTATAAAGAACTACATTTTTTTACAATGAAAATAGACTTATTTTTTCGGCTTATGAAAACAACACCCTTGTTTGTTCATAGGTCCAGCACTCTGTGTGGAGCCCAAGAATGACTGGCAGGAAACTAAGCCATATCTCTGCTCAAATGCAGGTTGAAGTTAAAGGTGCGAGGAAAGAACAAGGCGCACGTGAATGGAATCCAAGTCTTGGAGAACATCAAAGGGGGAATTTTCAAATCTTTTCTTGTACAACCTAGCAAGCTGCCACACAATCACTTAAGACTTCTTAATAAAACTGCTCTTTTTAGCCTTAAAAAAATCCCCTTCCCCAAACTTGCACGCTATCGTAACTGGAATAAATGAGAAAAGTATAAAGCAGAAAGTAAAACACGCCTGGAATTTCTGAGCCCTGGGAGACTCCGCATTACCCTTTGAGTGTCCTCTTCACACAACTCTATGCACACACACAAACGCATAATACGTAAAGGTGATCATATCGTGCTTGCTATTTTTATTGTACACACCTTTAAAAAATCCTTTTTTTATTTTTGAGATGGAGTCTCTTTCTGTTGCCCAGGCTGGAGTGCAGTGGCGCAATCTCGGCTCATTGCAACCTCCGCCTCCTGAGTTCAAGCGATTCTCCTGCCTCAGCCTCCTGAGTGTCCATAATATATTTTAAATGTGTTTGTTCCACCACACTTCGCTATTTTTTTTCTTTTGTATTTTTAGTAGAGATGGGATTTCACCATGTTGTCCAGGCTGGTCTTGCACTCCTGACTTCAAATGATCTGCCCACCTCGTCCTGCCAAATTGCTGGGATTACAGGTGTGAGCCATCATGCTTGCCAGCCCCCTTCCCATCCTCTCATCTGCATCACCCCAATCCTCCACCAGGTAATTATCTCAGTGGTTTTGTTTTTATCATTCCATACCTTTCTTCCTGGTCATATGATCATGTATACCATATATTTAAATAGGAACTTGTAACTGTTTGTTTTAAAAATGGAATCTTTTATATACTTGTAGGCATCTTACATTTTTCACTTAAAATATATCGTGGAATTCCCTCCATTCTATTGGCATAAATCTAATTCATCCCATTCAATGGCAGCATAGTATTCATTTATTTAATCATTTCCCTAGGATCAGTAACTTTGTTTTGCTTTCATTTTTTTTGTGGGATAGATTCTCACAAGTGGAATCGCTGAGTTTAAAGACATGTACACTGTAAATTTTAACAAATATTGTAAGAATAATTTCCAAAAAACAGAAAGTCATATTTTTACCAGTGTTGCATGAAAATATCTTTTTACACGGATGCATGGCAACCATGGGTAGAATCATTTGAAAGCATGTTGCCAATCTGATAAGTGCAACATAATATTACAGTGTGGCTTGAGCTTGCATTTCCTTAGCTACTTGCATTTCATTGAGTTTAAGACTTTTCTAAAAATGTTTAGCTGGTTATTTTAGTTTTTTCTTTGAATTGTATTTTCATGCTTTTTTTCTATTTTTATTGGTTTGTTTTTTGTTATTATTTTGCAGGAAATTATTGGTATTATTGTATTAATCTTTGGAGAGCATTGACAATATTCTTTATAATCTACTATTTGTATCTTTTAAATTGTTACACAGTTCAATATTGCTGCCATTTACTTTAAATTTTCTGGTTTTAAATTTTAAATTTTCTTTCTTTCTTAAACAACTAGAATATTATTATATATGTGCCCTTAGAATTTTCCAAAATACAGATCTTATCTTTAAGCCTTCAATTTATAAGAACTTTAATTTTATATATGTTTGGAGATACAGCTTTCATTTTCTTAAGGTCGTTCTGGCATCGAAATGTATTATTTTATTCTAATAAATTTCTGGCTCAAACGTTCTGACACTTAAATTATAGCATGAGTTTTTCTACAAATTGACATATAAAATATTTTATTTGTGAAGTTTTAAAACTTTCATTTCCATATCACTTTTTCTCTAATCTCTCTATCATGTCCTGCTCCTAGCATCCTACTTATAGAGCCTTCTCAATGTTCTGCTTCTAACCTTTTACTCCCACCACAAAGTTCTGAACATATCTCTACTGAGAAAGAGATAGCACTCCCACAATGTGTCAGACCCTGTGCTAAAAAAGAGGCAATATCAATGTCAGAGAGAACAGGTGTGCAATCATGATTCCTCTATGAGTGACATTCAGAAAAGAAAGCCAAAAAGAAAGTTACGAGGTGAGCGAAGACAAAAGTGTGTAACAGTTCCAGAGGGTTCTAATCTCCATTCAGATAATTTAATGTCTGGCCAAGAAGCAAACTCTTTCATATAATAAACCCTTCAAGGATACCTTATTCTTAAGTTATCTTTCTTTTTTTTAAAAAATTATTTATTATACTTTAAGTTCTCGGGTACATGTGCAGTGCAGGTTTGTTACATAGGTATACACTTGCCATGGTGGTGGTTTGCTGCAACCATTGCCCCGTCATCTACATTAGGCACTTCTCCTAATGCTATCCCTCCTCAATTCCCCCACCCGCCAGACCCCAGTGTGTGGTGTTCCCCTCCCGGTATCTGCGTGTTCTCATTGTTCAACACCCATTAAGTTATCTTTCTTTAAAATCGTGGACTATAGATAATGTTCTAAAGACCACTCCTTCCTTTCCTCCTACCCATTCTTCCCTTTTCTCCACAGAATGAGGCAAACTATTCTGCCTTCTCCCTGGGCAGCAAACTAACACTCTAGAGTCAGGTACAAAGTGTGATCAAGCTTTCTTACCTCCTGTTGCAAAAATAAGGTGAAGAGCAAAATCCTGGGCACTATTTTCAATCTGCCAATGGAAAAAATGAACAAATATAAATTCTTTGCTGTTATATGATGTTTTCTAACAGGAGAAGACCCAAATCATGTCTGTTTTCTCTTTTCCATTTTTCACGTTTAGACATAAAATCTTCTCTGCTTGTATGGGAATTATATAATTTTTAAAGGACCAGTTACTAAAAGGTGTTATACATAAGACTCAGTACTCAACATCCAATTTAGATTTACACGTTCATAGGTCTTTTTCAGAAGAGTGGATTTATGTGTTTTCAGTTGAATTATATATAAGATACTTATAGCTCAGTTAAGTGATAAAGGTTACCTTAAATTTTTGGAGAAGTTGCTTTATTACTTCTTCAGTTCTCATGTTACTGTTTACTCTGACCTTAGTTTCTGATCCAAAAGCTGGAATGAAAATTGATGTCTAGAAAAAGAATTGTCATATAAGTCTTTAAAATTATATTGTATTGACAGTAGTCAATTATCTTGAACATAGTCTTCTTATAGGGCAAAAAAAAAAAAAAAAATCTGAGGTCATCCATTTAAAAATTTGTTTTTTGTTTGTTTTTCTTTGTTGTTGTTGGATATTATGTGTCCTTTTAAGCAGCTTTATATTATTTCTAGAATAAATTAGGTAAAACACTATTTGAGGATGTTTGTAACATTTTCACCGGGCAATTACATCCCTCTTTAGTGCAGTTTAGGATTTCAAAATAAATTAAATCTAACTACAGATGTGTGTGGGACATATGCAAATACTATGCCATTTTATATAAGGTACTTGAGCATCTGTGAATTTTGGTATCTGCAGGAGGGTGAGGGAGTCCTGAAACCAGTTCCCCACAGGTACCAAGGGATGAATACACATATTTCTGGGTTAAAAATCTATACAGAGATTGAGATGTGCTTGTGCTTAGGCAAGGGCCGAACTATCTGTTTAGGTAAGTCAATATGTAAGTACATTGCTGATCAGTGGGCAGATTATGTAATTCTTGAAAGTGATGATATTATTCCAAAGAATGTCATAGAATTCTCAAATAATTATTGACTTAACATAGTCCTATGTATCAAGAATTTTTCTAAACCCTTTGTAAATGTTAACTAATTATCATAACAGTCATAAGTAGGCAAAATTAATTTTAAATTCTATGATACAAATGATATATGTTGAAATTTAAGAAGAGAAGCAACGGTGAGTGGAGACTCACAGTGGGTTAGTTGATGGTATATGTATAACTTATGACATTCATGGTGGAGAAAATCCAGTTCCATGTGTACCAGAGCAGAGGAGAAGCAAAATATTTTACTCATTATGTAGCAGAAAGTAAGAAAAAAAGTCACCATATGTGTCTTTAAAAAATAGATAGAAATATTAAGTAAAGATTTATTTCCACATATTTCATTTACATGCACAATCTCCAAGTATTCCAAGACTGTAGAAATGAGGTGGGTTCAGCAGATGTGGAGATGGGTGGGTTTTGGGGTGGCTCAATGTTAGAAAGATGAGTCCTATATTGAGAGATCAGCAAATTAACATCCAAGTATAAAACACACACATATATAACACCCACACTCATATAACACACATACACATATGGCATTTGTTTGAGTAAAAATACAGATATTTAAATAAGTTTTCTGAGAAGATGTGTGGAGAATGTCTAGGATAAACTTTTATAAGTATAAAAAATCAATGTTTGTAGACATTTTAGAGCACGGATGAATTATTCTGTGACATTTACGAGCTCTATGGAAAACCACATGTTCATCCTGCACTAAGGTGAGAGTATGTTGTACATGTGGTTTGATGTTGTTTATGTGAAGCTTCATGTAGTATGATGATAACATAGATCAGCATTCAGGACCTAGATTTTAGTGCCCACTTAACCATCCACTAACTCCAACTTTGTCAATTCACTTAACATCTTTACTGACTCACTTAACATATACTTAATAAATGATTTCACTTATAAAATAAGAGAGTAAGACTAATCTCTAAGAGTCCTTTTAAAATGTCAACATATAGTGAATTTGGAATCATGTTTTTCAGAGCAGTATTTTAAATTTGTAGTCTTTATAGCAGTTGTGTTGGTCAAAATGTATAATGAAACCTGTTATCATTTACTATTGCATGGATAGAAATATACTACTAGTTAAGTCATATTCACCATAACTGATCTCCAAACATCACAATGTAAGCCTTTAATATGTGTTACTCATAGCCTAACAATATTGGCATTAACAAGGGTTTCATAGTATAAAAACATCTTATGATGTACAGCAACTTATGAAACATATCTACTAAAATTCCTTGATGCCCATCATTGTATAATTGTTGATAGAATGCTTTGTTTTTTCTTTTTTGCTTGTATTGTTTTCTGCTAGTTATTAAATTGCAGTGAATGACATTTGTGTAAAATATCTACAGGCCCAACTTGAGCTTATTCAGTCAACAGCAACAACATAAGCTAATGTAAACTGAGTTCTTCTTTTGTGCCAGATACTATTCTTATCCTTAATTTACCCCATTTCATTCTATCTCATCAATGACCTTGTAAAGTAAGAAGAATGAAGGAACTAGGACCAAGAGATTGAGGAGGTTTTAAGCTTACTTGCTCAGCAAGAATGTAAAACCAGGCTGTCAAGCTCCGGGGCCCAAGCATTTAACCACCATTCTGTGCTGCTAACCAAGTGTCAATTTCATTTCAGCACAAGTGATCCAATCTGAAAACCAATTGTTTAAAGCAATGTGGCTTTCCTTCTTCAGCACAAATTACCCCACAAGATAATGACATGCGACATGATTTCTGAGAAGGGAGAACAGGGACAGTTGGTAGCTGCCTACCCGTGGGGGACTATCAATGCTACTTTATAGCTATCAGGATAATTCTGGAACCAGAAAATTCTGATATGAATAAAGAATTGAGAAGAGAGGTTTCTCCCACCAGGCCCCAAAGACACACTATCGATAGTCTCCCAAGGGTAGAAGAAGAAGGAGGAAATAAGGTAGAAATCCTTACAGGAGAAAGCCTACAAAGAAATGAGTTCAGATTTCTTATTAAAGGCCTCAGAGGACAGCTGGCACACTATAAGTGCTAAGTATTTATAAGATGGAACAATGAATGATTGCTAAGGTACATCACATGAAAAATACTTGAATTCTGGAAAAAATGATGATCTATTTCCTGCTTCAGCAAAATGTAATGTCTTACAAGCACTATGGAAAGGCACATATAAATTTAAAACACATTAAATGAAAAATCAGAATGTGAATTGTATCTAAACTACAACTAAACTTATATAAAAATGATGTGTGTACAGGTAAAAGACCTGGAAGGTAACATGGCAACATGAGAAGTTTGATTTATGAGAATAAATTGGCCTGCAGCTTTTTCCTTTTATTTAAATGCTACTACTATTATTATTATGAATTTAAATTGCAAATTGAATTGAGTGGTATTGTTAGTGAAACAGACAACGTTATTTTGTATTACATTAATGGAATTATAACTCACTTCATGGTTATAGAAGTGTCCGTTAATAGAGGCCCTATTTTTCTGTCTTTCTTTTCTGTCCATCATTGGAGGTTTCATCCTTTTTCTCACGAGGGTTGCTTCACTCATAGTTCTATAGAGCATTGGGGAGTCTGGTTCATCCTCTGCATGTGGCTTCAGGGTGCTGATGTCATAAGATAAATAGTCTGGGAAGAATACAGATTATAAGCTCGTATCAATTAGCTGCTTGTCTCCTAGCATCCAGTGTATGCTTTCATTAATTTTAGGAATATTGCCATTTGCTAGCTGTGTAAAAGCATTATAGTCCACTGCTTAGCTGCATATTTACTTATTAAATGTTGCCTGAGACTGACTAAGATAGCAAATTCTGCTGGTATCTCATACAAAATTCTTATGTCTCATTCTTAGGTTTTATAAGAAATGATTACAATTACCGTGTTTGGGGTTTGGGGATTCCTTTAATCTTAATTTATTGGGGGGTGCATTTCATGGCATTTCAGAATGTTAGAGCCAGAATAAACCTGATACTTTATCAGTCTAATCTCTTATAGGGAAGAAAAGTACAATGAGTTGAAGTGGCTTTCCTGTGGACATGGTACTTATGATAGAATCAGGTCTAGATCCGTATTACACTTTGGCTCCAAGTTCACTGGATCTTCCCTTGAAAAATAAACATTGGGCCTTAGTTTTCCTACAAAACTACAGAAAGCTTTTTGAGAAGCCATTTACATGGTATATGGAGCATTAAAAGATTTTTTTACCCCATCTTTTGTAAAAGCAAAAGGAATAGTATGCTTTGGACTAGTACCTACTATTAATAATATATCACAAAGATAATTCACATTATATTCTTTTTAGAACATTCCAGAAGTATGATATGAATAACTTTTTACCTTAGTTGCCCACTATCTTATTTCTTCTCATTGAATCATGTATATTCAACAATGATTCATAATTTATTTGTCAAAATTTGATCATTAAATTATTACAATTTCTACGGTAGATTTTAGAGTATAAAATGATAGTGTAGCATTGAACAGCTTTAGTACCTATTGGGTAGGCAGAAGGTGTTTAAATGGAATTGAATTGAGTTACAATGTGTTACTAGCCTAAGATGCAGAAGATTCAAACCTGCCTTCTGGTCCCCTTTCTGCTTGTATCCAGTTGATAGCACCTTTTACAATTTCCTCTACTGTGCATATTCATATGTAAGAATAAGACCATTTGGTGCCATTGTGTTTTATTTTACTTTAGGATTTTAAATAATTTTCAATTGTAATTAGAATGTCATCAAATAGGAATGAGATATTTCTTCCTTCTCTAGCACTGGTGTTTAAATACAAATATATTTTTATGATGTATTTGATGCCAAAATACTGGGATTTCCTTAGGTTTAATAGATATTTTTAAAAGGATAATCGGAAGGGCCCATATATAACAAGATGTTAAGATCCCAAGAGACAAAGATAAGGGAACTCTGGAAGGAACATCATGTTTGTCATAGGATCTGGGTTCTTGTGGAGTAGAAGAGGAGGCAGTATTGAGAATCACATGAACAAAAAGAAAACAAACATTGGAAGCTGCTGGTAGGCTTATGAAGTTAATGCTAGTGGGATACCCTTGTTCACACAGAACTGACTTGGTAAATCATAGTCCCATTTCAGGCACGTGAAACCTGTCCACCACCTCTCACTCTAGCTTCAGTCACTAGCATCTGCTACTCTTTGAATCTGATGTGTATATGAGAATTACATGAAAAAATTCATACAAAATACAAAATACCATGCCTGATACTTATGAGAGTCTCAACAGATTACAGCTATCAATATCATTATTATTACTCTCACATCATCACCATTATGATTACAATTACTAATGTCACACGTCACTGGAGCTGACATTTCCCATTTGTTTGACAAGTTCAGTATGAATCCATATGATCCTTCATGTATTTGTCTTTTAAAAAATATCTTTGAAATAACTTCATCAGATATAAAATTGACTCCAGTATATCTGTGTCTTTCTGAGAAGTTGTTTAAATATCTATTAACTAGCTAAAATGTTCAACTTCTAAAGGATATATAATTAGGTCTGATGGGCTTGGTCTAACATATGCAGCTATTGAGAATGATAAATAATTCTAATCTTTGGGGAAAATACTGGACAATTATATGAATACAAATCTTATTAAAACTATTAGCTCTCCCTATTCTAATAAGTGACTTAATATAATTGCTTTTAAAATTACATTTTATATACCAAAGTAAGGTTCTTACACACCATACAAGCACTACAGTGACTTAAGTTACTATGCTCCTAAGACATTTAAAAAATATATGTACATATGAAACAAGAGTTTATTGTGTAGTATGAAAAACGTTAGATTTCAGGGAAACATATAGGGTCATACTTTACATTAATTAAAAACTAAGTCTCCCAATTAATAAGATTTTGATACTGACCTTCCTGGAAATTCCTTGTTTCAGACATTGGAATCTGGGTCCTGTCTAGCTCGCTAATATGATAGAGATCATCAAATTCCCCCCAGCGTGTCATTCTGAAAAGTAAGAAATCTTGTAAGTAACATCAGTTCCATTCATATTGAGGCCTATGATGGTTTCTAGATTTACAATGTTAATATAATAATACTGTGGGCCTCTGTAGGTGGATATATCATCCAAAGTTATAACAATTTTATGATATTAAAATTATATTCATACCAAAGTGGTCAGTATGTATTTTAAATACTTCCTGTACTTTTACAGAGCATGTCTTCTTTATATAATAATTCAGTTATACACTGAATTGCAAATTATATAGATTCTGTAAAACATATGTTCAAATTGAACTAGCAGAAACCAAGATGATCAATTGTTGCAAGATATTGGATAATACTCTTAGGAGAGTTTAGATATAAAAGTATGTTTTATGCATTCTGTCAATATGTATTGAGTACCTATTGCATTCAAAACATTGTTAGGTAGAGTGGCTCTAAAATGAGAAAATATGGGGCCTATCTTTTAAGGCCCTTGATTACCATGAAGAATGTAGTTTACAAAGAAGGAAAATGTATGAGACATTTTGGCCAGAAAATTATTATTTCACAGAGAAACTAACAATTTTAAGTGCATTCTAGTGCTCAGAACAAATGAAACCTGACAAATGTTTATTTTTACAGTAGGTCAAAACTCAATTTTATTTTGTTTATCGGGTCTCAAACAACTTTCTTATTCTCTCTGTGCCTGTGTCCTCATCTGTAAAATGGAAATGATAATGGTACGAGGTAGGATAGGGTCGTTGTGAGGATGAAAAGAGTTAATTTGTATAAAATTCTTGAAACAGTGCCCTGAAAATGATAAGCATTCGATATGGATTAAAAATAATTATAATTATCCTCATCTCCATTGTCATCATTATCATCACCAGCATCTCTATCCATTTTATTCCTGATGGGTCAGGAACCATTAGGGACCCAAAGTGTTCCTGGATCTTTCTAGGCAAATGGTTGCTATTATTTAAGAGTCTCTTCAATAATGTTTGTTTTCCTTATGACTAAAATATATTCACTTATAGGGAATTTGTGGCACTGACTCTTCCCAAATGTCACTGGTGGCAACAAAAAGTAATGGCAGTGAATATGAAAACAATCATCCCCTTTCTTCGTTACTTTTGAATTCTTTTGAAGTCTATTTTATGGTTATTATATCACTTGAGTCTCACAATAGCTTTATGAGGTAGAGAAAGTAATCCTAATATATTTGTTAATTTCAGAATACAGCCAATCCAAACAAATGTTATAAAGCCCAACTGTAGATAATTAACTCAAATAAAAACTACCAGGTCCTGACTCAGAATCTAATTAGTCTTACGACAGATAAAATTATCCATTTTCCCCAATCTATAGCAGCTTAATAATCAGAAAGTGGCAAGTATAATTATCATAGAAGGAAGGTTAGCAATGGAAAAGGCAATACCAATGAAAACAGAAACCAAAAATGCAAAGTAACATGATGCTATTTCACAAGGCTAAAGATAAGAATCCCTGGGATGCCGGGCAAATTCTTGGTGACCCTGGCAGACATAACAGCTTAGTGTTGTCACACAAATACAGGCTGCCAGAAGTGGTCCAATATATTCTGTGTTTGGCCCCCTATCTTTTCCACCATCTACAGCAGAAAACACCAGTTTTCAGCTCTGGATTGTGTAATTTGAAGCATCACCCCATGCAACTGTGCACATGACTAAGCTCTAGGGCAGTTATCCAGAGTTTTCAAGAGAAAACTGGTTGAAACTTAATGTAATATCGAATAGTTTAACTTGCCCAAACATGAGGCTTCTGTTGCTCTGACCAAAGTTCAGGATGTATGGTCACTTGCAAATTTAAACTGTGGGGAGGTTTTCTAAAGAGTTTAAAAATAAAAAGGAGGTAGAATTTTGATAGACAAATAGAATATGGTCACTTCCCTCCCATATTGTAAGAAAAAAACCCACCACTGACATTATTCAAATGTACACCTGTCCAGTTCATGCTCTTTATGTTATTCTGCCATGACTTGTCCAAAATATGCAAAAGCTGAGTTTGGAAAGATTAAAAACAGAAGTGAAAAATAGTGTAAGCAAATACAACCTTAACATGGGTGTTGTTTTCTTTTGTTAATGAAAGATTTCCAAAACACTTGTACCAGATATGAGAGATCAAAGCACTGCCCGTAGAATTGTTTCCATAAAGGGTCAGAGCTCAAATAAACTGATTTTTTAAATCAGTTCTTTATTGACCACAAACAAGTGGTCAGAGCTCAAATAAACTGATTTTTTAAAAAGCTTCTTCACTCCAATTAAGCTCATACTTCCTCCGTGTGATTCATTTCAAACATAATTAAAACAAACTAACGTGACAAGACCACTGATTCTCTCAAAGAGTGAACTGAAAGACACAAGATTACAGCCCTTCCTGCAGCTGAAATTCCGTGTCATTTACTCCACGTTTACCTGCTGCAGATATAAAATCTGTCATCTTGCAAGAGCAGAGGTCTAAGTTTTGCCCAGAGATGCCCAGTGTGGGAAAAAGAAAACAGAAGAAGACTAAGAGTAAGGAAATAGTCAATTTCTTTTCACAATTAAAGGTTGACAATTTAAATGGATGTTATCTTAAATGAAACAACCAGAGGGAGGGTGTCTAGGACTGGATTGAAACAACAACAGAAATGATACCTTACCCCATTAGCAAAGCAGAAGCCAGGGAAAAGCCATTTCCAATTATGCTGTGCCTTCCTGCCTGAATGTTTGGCTGGCTCCCAGGAAATATTCTTGGCGAATTAATGACAACCAAATCTAATCTTGCTCTTGTGTGCGTGTGGCTCTGTGTGTATGTGTAAGGAATGGAATCATTTTTTGCCGAATATTCTACGGTCAGTCTTGTTACTTTGGAAAAGGACAAGCCGATGAAGGTTTCTAGGTAATTTTTCTCAACTTTAAACAAAAAGAGAGCCAATTCCTGTTTGTTTCACAGCAATATACTAATAAACAATGTAAAATGTAAATGGATCCCATAGCAGGTGTATCCCGAGGATATTATTTTAGAACCTGTGGCAGTATATGGAGAGGCATATTACTTTGTCCACCTGGGTTCTTGAAACTCATTCAAAAATTCAGAATTGCTAGGAACATGGGTTTTACATTTGAGAACTTAAAAAATATCTTGGTTAATAATAACATATTGTATATTTCAAAAGAGTTAAAGGAGAGAAGTTTTTATATTTTCTATTCTCACCACAAAAAAGATAAATATTTGAGATGATTGATATGTTAATTAACCTGTTTTGTTCATTCTACAATGCATATATGCATAAAATATGTTGTATTACATAAATGTATAGAATTATTTTTTTGTCAATTAAAAATAAAATAAAACTTAGAACATATCTTGGTAAAGCCATTCAAAATAATGATGGCTTAAGGTGATAGTATAATTACCTTACTTCATCTCTTTGACATTTTCCTTTAATGTTTGATATTTATTACATTTTCATGAATTAAAAAATTAAAATGCATCAAACAGATGTGGCTGTTCAGAGAATTTTGCAATGAGGTCTTAGGTAATATAAAGTATGGTAGTTAATTTTGTAAATTCATATCTTGTACACTTTCCTGAAAGCAGATCCCATGAGTAATTTTTCCTTTTAAATGATGCTCCTCGTTACTTAGAATCATCAGCCCTATCAGTCATCAGGTGCCTGAAGTGAGAAACACGGGGCTTTCTCAGTCTGCCTCAGCCTGCAGCCTCCCTTCTGTTCTTCCTTAGGCTCTGAGCCCTAAGTTCATTGGTAATCCTTAGCTTGGATGGGAGACAAGAGATAGACAGAGGGACCAAATAGTCACAACAAAGCAGATGTCATTTAACCACAGGCTTCTGGGGATTTTACTCTGTTCTACGTTTTGAATCTCTTCTTTGTGCCAGGCACACAGTTTAGCACTGGGATGCAAAGATGAATAAAGCACATTCCCTACTACCAAGAAGCTTACACTATAGACAAGGAGACAAGTATACAAAAATAAAATTGACTGCATGTGTGTCAAGTGATATAGAAAAGTTTTCAGTGTACCTAGTATAGACTGAGGGGTCAGAAATTGCATTCTGAAGAATATGTTACCTGAGCTGAATCTGAAAGGATTGTTGGAGGACAGTCAGGCAAACTGATGTGGAGAAGCAGGTGGACTTCCAGGTAGAGCCGGGAAAATTAGAAATTGCATGAAATGTGTAGGAAATTACAAAACATTCAGCATGGCAGTAGCATAATGTTTGAGAAATATTGGCAAGGTGAAAATCATAGTAGTGCTTAAATATTTTTTTTTTCCAGATGAAAAGCAGATTTCTGTCAAGGTGATAACTGATTTTCCTTAGTTGTGGCCAAAGATCACATTGGGCAAATTGTCCTGGCAGCTTTATCTCCATTGTCTCCTCTGATAGGATGCCAGCTCATCTAACAATGGACGGGAGGATAAATGGTATGAAAAGAAGGCTTGGTATCTCCATGTATATACAAAGTGGGTTAAGCTGGAGAGTAAAGGACTAAAAAAGAAGAAGGGATGGAAAAAAGAATGAAAGGAACTTTTATATAGGTATGATTCTTGCTGGGGATATTTTTTATTTTTTCTAAAACTTGTAAAGGAGTAAGGAAAAAATTAGCCCAACCTGGATATCCAAGGTACACTTGCATAAACTCACACAGAGGACTGTTTTGTTCATTTATTTAACTTCAAATGCATTTTTGGGCACTCTGTTGAAAGGGATTGGGACAATCAGATGGAGCATCATTAAGTTTCCTTGGTACAAAGCACGATGAGCCCTTTGTTCCAAGGAAATAAGACATTTAGATTTTATTCTCTTATTTTTAGAAACCAGGCCAGGGTAAATCAAATTCTGCCTTTATATTTTGTCTTTCCCAATGAGGGAATACAGTCTCCAGAAAAGAAGTAACAGAGTAGAGGAGTCGAGACCGCAGGCTGTGGAGCCCAGACAGAAGTAAGGTCCAGTGCAGTTCTGCCACATTGTAATTGAAGATCTTGCACAAATTAACTAATCTTGAAGAACCCTGGTTTCTAAACACCAACTTAATGGAGTTACTGGGAAATAAAGTGAGATTGTGTATAATCATTTCCACACAAGCCTAAGTTTCCCTCATCAAGAGTGCACACAATAAAACTAGATATGAAGATCATCTTCTGAGGAATTAAAAACATGAAAGATAGCTTACCCTTTGCTGGAGAAGACATCTGATAACTTCATCCTAGTAAAAGAAGAGAATGGCTTCTCATCTTGTATTTTTAGCTGTATAGGTCGTTTTACTCCCCAGAAAATGTCCAGCATTCCTTCAACCATTAGTTTGCCATCTTCAGTCTAAGGAAGAAATCAATAATCCCCCAGATTGTTTTCGTATTATTTATAGAAGGTAAATGTTTTAACTGAAGATGTAGAAATTAAGTACATAAGAAACCTTAATAGGTTAAAAAGAAATCCCAGGGATATTGTTTGGCTTTCCACTTTATCTACAAAACAATTCTATTTTTAAAACATTCTTTTATTTTTGAAAACAGTGATACCCAGCAAAGTGAGTAAATCAAAATGGTAATGGCATGTCCACCAGAGGTCACAGTATGTTAAAATACTTTCTGAACTCTATGATTCTTCAATTAAGTGGAATTTTAATTCTCTAATTTTGTTTAATTTAAAATTAAAGCAGATTTAAAAACTGTAATGAACTAGAAATCAGAAAAAAAACTATTTAAAGATTTAGCAGCTATTTCCTCATTTGCGAACAGAAAAAAGTTTAACTCACAAAGTTATGAAGAACAAGTAAAATAATATATGTGAAAACATGCTGTAAAATTCAAAACATTATAGATATGATTTTTTTTTTTTTTTTGAGAGGAGTCTCACCCTGTCACCAGGCTGGAGTGCAGTGGCATGATCTTGGCTCATTGCAACCTCCGCCTCCTGGGTTCAATTGATTCTCCTGCCTCGGCCTCCCGAGTAGCTGGGACTACAGGCAAACACCATCATGCCCAGCTAATTTTTTTTTTTTTTTGTATTTTTAGTAGAGATGGGGTTTCACTATGTTGGCCAGGATGATCTCAATTTCTTGACCTCTTGATCAGCCCACCTCAGCCTCCCAAAGTGCTAAGATTACAGGCGTGAGTCACCGCACCTGGCTAGATAGGATATTTTTGTAAAAACAACAGCATTTGAAGAATTTCTTTAAAATTAGAAACATAATATAATAGAAGAAGGAAACAAGCTTAACATTGTGAATTTTGTGGAAACTTTTGAATTAAAGTATAAATAGTCAATGTATATATATATCTCAAAGTCATTTTCCAATGTTAATGTTTTCTGTTATAAAAGCTTTGGAAAATACAGAAACTAACAAAAGTCATATGCCAGCAACAAAATACCTATTTTAACATCCATTAACTATTAATATTATGAAAAATTGATTGTTAGACAGCATTTAATAACTCAATTCTTATTTGAGAGCGTAATGAAAACTCGACTCTGAAATCACACAGACCTGTGCTCAAACCCTGGCTCTGCCACTTCCTAGTTGTGGCCTTGGACAAGTTGCTGGCCACCTTTAAGCTTGGGTTTTCTTATCTGAAAAACAGACATTATGATAATTCCTAATTCATAGCACCTGGAATTCAATAGGTGCTCTATATTACTGTTTATTATTTCTTTGGCTGATAAACTTCCTTTGGAATCACTCCTGAAACAAAGTTTTGCACTTTTTCCACTTTAGATTTACATTTCAGATTACTAAGAGGTTAGTTACCAATCAGTTTTTTTCAGCAACCAAACACAATTTGTTCCTTGAAATGACCATGCATAATATAGATTATATAGTTTAGTTAATGGTGGATAGCATTCTTTCTCTGCCTAACTAGAACTCAATTAAGCTTTTGTATCAAAAATTCATAGAAACTCTGAAAAAAAAAAAACCTCACTACTCTGCTGAAGTTGTTAAATTCTTTATTGCTATATCTCCAGCTTTTAAAATGGTATCTGGTACATGGTAGACACTCAATAAATATTTGTTTCATTAATTGGTTGATTAATCAAAGATGAATAAAGCCACATATTGTCATCCAAGGACTGCCCCTTTTAAACAGTGTCAGAAGATTTGAAAAATTCTGAATTATGACTTTATTGACCAGTGTGTAAAGATTGAAAAGCTGTATCACTTCATACAGCTTTAAAAATTATATAAAACGTGAAACTATTTTTAAAAATTAAATAACTTTTTTTTTTTTTTTTTTTTGGGGACAGAGTCTTCCTCTGTTGCCCAGGCTAGAGTACAGTAGTGTGATCTCGGTTCACTGCAACCTCCATCTCTTTGGTTCAGGTGATTCTCCTGTTTCAGCCTCCCCAGTAGCTGGGATTACAGGCATGCACCACCACATCTGGTTAATTTTTGTATTTTTTTAAGTACAGACAGGGTTTCTAGCCAGATTGGTCTCGAACTCCTGACTCCAGGTGATCTGCCTGCCTTGGCCTCCCAAAGTGTTGGGATTATAGGCGTGAGTTACTGCTCCCGGCCTAAAAAACTTTTGTATTATAAATAGAGCACTGATGTACAGAATTGAAAAGAATATGCCTCAACTTAAATGTTCATAACACCAAAACTCAAACATTTACCTAAAGAAAACAAATTTATCATCATGAATTTTGCGGAAACTTTTGAATTAAAATATAAATAATCATTTTCCTAGTTTTAATCTTTTCCTAAATTTTATATTTTTATAATTATATATATTAAAGATTTAAGAAATAGGACAATGTTGAAATAACTTAAAATTAGGCCCACTTCTTTATAAAGGGATTAGTTATTTAATTCAGTATGTTATTGTATTTGGGAAAGTAATTTAAATACCCAATTGAACTAAATCATTTAAGCTTAGTAGGAAAGGCCAGAGTGCTTTGTAAATTTCCTTCCGTCCAAACTGCAGATTTAATCATGGTTGCCTTAAGTCCATGCTGTGCCATGAAATTCGAAGATTTATATCAGGAGTAGAAAATTCTAATGTCCTCTGGCCAGAAGATACTGTAAATATGTAAAGTGAGACCCATCAGAATACAAGGCTGAGTGAAGAGAACTGTGGAGAATGAAGCACTGAAATTTTTTTTTAAAAGAAAAAAAGTAAACATAAGGCCACTTTGTACACTAGTCTGCCAGTTGCACTCCTAAAAATTCTTTGAAGAAATAAAGGGCATTCAAATAGCAAGAGAGGAAGTCAAAATATCCCTGTTTTCAGATGACATGATTTATATCTAGAAAACCCCATCATCTCAGCCCAAAAGCTTCTTAAGCTGATAAGCAACTTCAGCAAAGTCTCAGGATACAAAATAAATATGCAAAAATTGCTAGCATTCCTATACACCAACAATAGTCAAGCTTAGAGCCAAATCCCAAACAAATTCCCACAGAAAGAATAAAATACCTAGGAATACAGCCAACAAGGGAAGTGAAAGACATCTACAAAGAGAACTTAAGTCACTCCTCAAAGAAATCACAGATGACACAAAGAAATGGAAAAACAATGGCCATACTGCCCAAAGCAATTTATAGATTCAATGCTATTTCCATTAAACTACCATTGATATTCTTCACAGAACTAGAAAAAAACTATTTTAAAATTCATATAGATCCAAAAGGCCTGAATAGCTAAGGAAATCCTAAGCAAAAGAACAAAGCTGGAGGCATCACACTACCTGACTTCAAACTATGCTACAGAGCTACAGTAACCAAAACAGCATGGTACTGGTACAAGAACAGACACATAGACTGATGGAACAGAATAGAGAACCCAGAAATGATACTGCATACCTACAAATATCTGATCAGCAACAAATCTGACAAAAATAAGCAATGGGGAAAGGATTCCCTAGTCAATAAATGGTGCTAAGATAACTGGTTAGCCATATGCAGAAAATTAAAACTTGATCCCTTCTTTACACCATATGCAAAAATTAACTCAAGATGGACTAATCATTTAAATATAAAACCTAAAAATATAAAAACGCTGGAGTATAACCTAGGTAATAACATCCAGAACATAGACATGTGCAAAGATTTCATGATGAAGATGCCAAAAGCAATTGCAACAAAACCGAAAACTGGCAAATGGGACCTAATTAAAGTAAAGAGTTCTGTACAGCAAAAGAAACTACCAACAGAGTAAACAGACAATCTACAGAAGAGGAGAATATTTTTGCAAACTATGCATCTGACAAAGATCTAATATTCAGCATCTACAAGGAACTTAGACAAATTTGTGAGGAAAAAAAACCAAACAACCCCATTAAAAAGTGGGCAAAGGACATGAGCAGACACTTCTGAAAAGAAGACATACATGCGGCCAGCAATCATATGAAAAAGCTCTACATAACTGTTCATTAGAGAAATACAAATCAAAACCACAATGAAATAACATCTCACACCAGTCAGAATGGCTATTACTAAAAAGTCAAAAAATAACAGATGCTGGTAAGGTTGTGGAGAAAAAGGAATCCTTATACACTGCTGGTGGGAGTATAAATCAGTCCAATCATTGAGAAAGGCATTATGTTGATTACTCAAAGTCCTAAAGACAGAAATACCATTTGACCCATCAATCCCATTATTGGGTATATGCCCAGTGGAAAATAAATCATTTTATTATAAAGACACACACACACATATATGTTCATTGCAGCACTATTTATAATAGTAAAGACATGGACTCAGCCTAAATCTCCATCAATGACAGACTGGATAAAGAAAATATGGTATATGTACACCATGGAATACTACGCAAAAAAAAAAAAAAAACAAGATCATGTCATTCGCAGGGATAGAGGCCATCATTCTTAGCAAACTGACACAGGAACAGAAAACCAAATATAGTATGCTCTCACTTATAAATGGGAGCTAAATGATGAGAGCACATGAACACATAGAGGAGAACCACAGACACTGGGGCCTGTCAGAGGGTGGAAATTGGGAGGAGGGATAGGATCAGGAAAAATAACTAATGGGTAGTAGGCTCAATAGCTGGATGATGAAGTAATCTGTACAACAGAACACTATGATACATGTTTACCTATGTAACAAACCTGCACTTGTACCCCTGAACTTACAAGTTAAATGCTTTCTAGCTTCAGGACTTTCCTAATTCTTTCTTCGATATTTAAAAATTTTTATTTTGATACAGTGCACATTTATTGGAATCCAATGCATTCATTTAAAAAACCAAATCAAATTTTACGTTACAGATGCATCATGATTTATTTGAATAATCCCTAATTAGTAGTGACATCTTCAAATTTTCTCCATTACAAATGACATCACAGTGAATATCTTTCTATATACATTTTGGTGCATTTGTAAGAAAGTATTGTGATAAATCTTCAGTGGAAATGCCGTGAAAAATATTCGTACTCTATTTTTAAAATAGAAAATATGTCATTAAAATTTTTTAATGTTTTCTATCTCAAAACTGCTTAGAAAGTCACAAGTGTTCCAAGCCCAAGTCTAAAAATAAGAATCATTATCAAGTTAAACTTTCACTTGTTTCTTCCAGAATTGGGTGTGTGTTTGTGAATAAAACTGGATTGCCTTTTTTCAATGAGCTTACCTCTCCATATAAAATATGCAGATTTTTCTGGTTCTTATAAAAAATGTTATAGGTCTTCAATAAAGAATTAAGTTGTTCCCTAAAAATAAAAATAAAAAGTTCAATTACAATCAATCTTAAGCTTTTTAACTGTAAAAGGTGGTAATGGTGCTTTTATAAAGGTTTGAGACAGAAAGAAATGGTTTAATGGAATCTTTACTGCTCTGTCACTTTAACATAGGTCATTGGAAATGGAAGCATTCTTAAAACATCAACAAATGTTGAAGGTGCCAATTCATAAATAAATAACCAAAGGTGGGAAAATGTCGGAAAATGATTCAGGACAAGGATGGTGAGAAGAGTGTTCTGTAGCAGGAGGCAGCCGCGAAACAGAAATTTGATTTCATATTCTTTTATGTATTTCAACATTTAAAATCAACCTAAATTAAGAACTTGGTTGTGCCTGATACTGTCTCTCTACACATTACTCCCTCCTGTGTGCCCAGAGCATGGGATGGGACAGCAGTGCCCCAGCTCTCCAAATCTGTTTGCCACTTAGTCTCCCTGAATTTCCACAGCTGTGAAATGAAGGCGATCCGCCCTACTTGCTGGGGCTGTTTAGAGCATTAAAGGCAACCACAGAAGTTAAAGATCCCAGCTGGGTGAGTGAAGCCATAGTGAGCAAAGGCTTATCATTACTTTGGCAGGGGTGCTCCTCTCCAGGCCTGCCCCACACAGCTGGCAATGGCAGGCTCCGGCCTGGAAAGCTTGTAGGGGAGGAGCCCTCTTCCTTCCCGCCCCTTCCAGCTGGGTATCAAGATCTGAGAACAGATGTGCTGGTGAGTGACCCAGCGCTTTCTTGCCTAGAAACTCCTCCCTGTGCCTCCTACTGGAAATAAAGCTACAGTAAGGAATGCACCTGACTTATCTCACCTTTTGTGGCAGGTGGGCCCTGGCAGTGGGAACACTGGCTCTTATCACACCTCTATTCTATCTTTCTCTCAGTGTCTCCATGTCTTGAGATGCTCCTCTTGAGACGACATCATTTGTCACCTGGATTACTGCAGCAGCCTCCTAAAAGCCTCCCTGTACCTGTTGTTAACTCTCAACAGCAGAAACTGTTTTAATGCAAACCTGACCATCTCTCCCCTTTGCTCCACACTCTCCAATGCCTTCTTGTTTTTCAGATTAAAAACCAACATCCGTTCAATGTCTTAAAAGGTGGGATGCGACTGGTCTGCTGTTACCTCTTCCATCTGATTTCCTCCCACCCTTCACTCACTCCACGCAACCATCAGCCCCCCTGGTGTTCCTTGGCCACTCCAGGCACACTCCCATCTTGGGGCCTTTGCACTTGCTCATCCCTCTGCCCAGAATGACCTTCTCCCAAACTTACACATTGCCAGCTCATTCATCTTCTTTAATTAGTTAATCAAAAGTCAACTTCTCAAGATATCCTTCCTGATCGCCCAGTCTAAAAGTTCACCTTTTCCCAGCATTTTATATCTTGATTTCCTCCTTTGCCCCGTCCCTGAGTCAACTTCTATATATTTTACTTACTTCCTTTGGTTCTGTCGCCTCCATTGAATGTAGCTCCAACAGGGCAGGGGTATGTACGTGTTTTGTTCACACTGTATTTTGTGCCTGGAAGAGTACTTGATATATACCAGGAACTTGACAAATTCTGACCCCCAACAAACCATGATATTAAAATTCCAAGTATTTCAATTGCTAAAATCCCTTTGATCCTCCATATCTATCTCTGTCTTATGAGAAAATGAGAGGGCGGAAAGTTTGGTCCACTTTATTCCCTCCTGTGTTCCTGGTTCTCAGACCAGAAACTTGCTCACAGTAGATTCTTCTTCAATAAATACTGAATATTGAATGATAGAATTTGTATATTCTGACTGTTACATGTTTGAAATCATGTAAACACATATTTTGCCATTGGACGTTTCTTCCTTGTAATTTTCAAAGTGACATTTTCAAGGATCAATACACTCCACACAACTGCCGTAAAAAAGATTCTCCCAAAGTCCTCCATGCTGTCAGTCCATTTCCTGAGTGGATTACTTTAAATTTTTAATGTTAATGAACATGTCTTTTCTAAATATCATTGGTCACGCTGATTTTGTTCTCCTGGGGTCATTGGCATAGGATATTTCCTAAAAATTACACTACTGGCCTAGAACATGAACATGATTTATAGTGCTCATTGTTTAGTACCAGAACACCATTAAGAAATTTCACCATCAAGAAATTTCACAGGAAAGAAATTTCAGGAACACTTGGATGCAACTCCTGTTATGCTGAGCTTTGAGAGTTGTTACAAAAGCAAATGGAGTCTTACATAATTTTATTTCCTCAGCTTCTGCTTCTGATAAAAGTACTTTATATAGTATAGTATGAGTGGCCTTCAAAGTGTTTACCTCTGGATCATGTGCAATTGGAAAATGTTTCTGAACCTGAATAGAGCCTGACTAAATCCTCAACTGAAATAAGTCTCCAAATGACACAGGGTGTTGGCAAACTGTGGTCCCAAGCTGCTTGTTTTTGTAAATAAACATATTGGAATATCACCATACTAATTTTTCTGCTTATTGTCTATGGCTGTTTTTCTGTTATAACTGCAGAGCTGAGTAGTTGTGACAGCAACCATATGGCCTACAAAGCCTGAAATATTTATAATCCGGCTCTTTGCAGAGACACTGTTCCAATCTGTAATCCACTCTGTAATACAGGGTAGCTGGATGCCACAGAAGTCTTCCATATTTTTCTCACCAGGAGCAGACTCTTTTTGATTATTAATTGCACTTTAAAAGATTTTTGTGTTGCTGATTAGAGCTCAGTAAACTAAAGTACTGGAATAAAATTAGGTAAATTAGTGGTGCAATACAAAGCAAGGAATTAGAAAGGAAAATTCAGAAGTTGCATGAACAAACTATAGCAATGGTGAATGTTGTCCAAACATTTCTTTTAATTATGTGCCTTACCAGAGAAACTTTTGAAAATGATTAGTTTATGAAACAATGTCTCTAATGTAACCTTGAGAATAAAATGTACGTCTGTAACAGTCTAGTTTAACTTGGCATTAGGGAAAGAACACGTTGAAGAATTACCGTCAAATTGATCATCTGCATTTTTCACATTACACCACCCCACAGAATGTCATTTATTGAACATGCTACAGTTGCTGTATGAGCACCATCAAGAGGACTTAGTCATAGGCGGAGGGTGGGTGAGAGTTCTAAGGAATCGATGTCGCTGATGGTGAGCCTTGGTGGATGAGAATTAAACAGGAAAAGAAGAGTGTAAAGAGCTTACCTGGCAAAGAAACAACATGAACAAGGACATGTAGCTATTTTTTTTTATTGCATTTTGGGTTTTGGGGTACATGTGAAGAACATGCAAGGTTGTTGCATAGGTACACACATGGCAGTGTGATTTGCTGCCTTCCTCCCCATCACCTGTATCTGGCATTTCTCCCCATGCTATCTCTCCCCAACTCCCCACCCCCCACTGCCCCTCCCCTATTTCCCCCCAACAGACCCCAGTGTGTAGTGCTCCCCTCCCTGTGCCCATGTGTTCTCATTGTTCAACACCCGTCTATGAATGAGAACATGCGGTGTTTGATTTTGTGTTCTTGTGTCAGTTTGCTGAGAATGATGGTTTCCAGGTTCATCCATGTCCCTAGAAAGGACACGAACTCATCGTCTTTTATGGCTGCATGATATTCCATGGTGTATATGTGCCACATTTTCCCTGTCCAGTCTATCATCGATGGGCATTTGGGTTGGTTCCAGGCCTTTGCTATTGTAAACTGTGCTGCAATGAACATTCGTGTGCATGTGTCCTTGTAGTAGAACGATTTATAATCCTTTGGATATATACCCAGTAATGGGATTGCTGGGTCAAATGGAATTTCTATTTCTAGGTCCTTGAGGAATCTCCACACTGTCTTCCACAATGGTTGAACTAATAGCTATTTCTATAGTTCGCAGAAAAAACTCAGAGTTGGGATTCCAGGAATACAATTTGTAAAATGGGGAATGCTGAGCAATGAATGAGCCCCGTGAATCATTTTAAGAAACTTGGAATTCACTTTGCAGACAATGGGCAGCTTTTGAAAATTCTAGGCAGGGGAAAGACAGGATGATACTAAGGAACACTAGGTAGAATGTGGAAGACAGATTTCAGAACGAGACAAGATAGAGGCAGCAAGATGAGTGAGACCACTGCAACACTAGTGCAGTAGAGGTGCAGAAATGAGGCTGATGTTCCAAGGAAAGCTGAACAAATGTCCCATGTATATGGATTATTCTAAAGTCCATAAGGGGCCTAAAATAGTTACAGGCATTGTCTGGTTTAGGACTTAAAGGCAATCATTAAAGTATTATCTGGGCAGTCGCTAGTCAATAAGAGAAACACTGATTTAATTTACACTGTGACCTGTCAGTGGTAATTTTAGTACCTAAATGTTACATATGGACCCCCTCAAAAAGAAACTGTGCACCTTTGCCCCTCAAACCTGTAAAAGTTCACCTTCCAGCATGACCAGACTGCTTAGCATAGACTGTTTGGTGTCCCTAAAAACACTTTAAAAAATAAGTGATAAGAAATGGATTCTACGTCCAGTTTTCCAGTTTACAAATCTATGATGTCCAAGGCATGCCCAAGACATAGACAAAAGGTTCTTATGCTTTTTATGTGAGACACAAAAAATTATTTTCTAGGAAAAGGCCTTGGTTTTTGGAACATGAAACACTGTATCACAATATGTAACAAGGATGTTTTTAAACATCATCAAACACTATATAATAAGGATAGTGTTTTCACTAAACTGAAGAATACCAAATTTCCATACAAACTGGACTTCTAGCTAAATGAACATGTAAATTATAGGTTTCTCCAGGATAGAAGTTGGCACCCTGCCACAGGCAGTATGGAGAGAGAATCCTGGTATAAGCTGAGGAATATCCATCATTCTTCATCATGGCTCTGGAAGAGAGCTAGCCAGGGAGAGACTGATCTTGGTGGGGGGTAGGTCAGGGAGAGGGATGGTGAGACAATCCCGGTGTCCTGTTCCTTTAAGGCTCCAGCTTGGTTTTAATGAGTAATAGTGGACCCAGAGTTTACCGTAAAATGCTTAGGTGTACTTTGCACTTTGTGGCCTGTATTGCAGCTGCTTAGCAGATGGGAATTACTTGCATTCTGACGTTTGCCATGAATAATGCACTTAGCAAGAAATGAGTTACTCAATCTTATTAGATATTTGGCTGGCTGAAAGAAACAATTTTTATTTAATTTTATAAAACTGTAATATGCGTGAATGTGGAACAAGATTATGGGTGGAAGTGAATTATGTCTCAAGTCCATAGAGTAGACGTCAACTATTCGTTGTACTAAGAGATTTTTTCCTCTTGTTTTAATAATGACTTACAACGTAATTAAGTGGCCAAACTATTCCTTCCCTAAAAACCAAGAACCCTGCCCTATTCTTTACAAAGTGATTCTTACAATTTGAATCCACTAAGGGCAAAGCATAAATACTGTCATACACTGTCACCCTACACAAAACTTCAGAGACTTCCGTGTGATACAAATGAACCTCAGGGGAAAACACACTCAATGAAGCCGACAAAGGCATATTTAGCCCCTGGCTGTGCTTCCTGAGTTTGAGTTACTTCTGCTTCTTGGAGACTTGCTGAAAAATGTTCATGGTTCCAATCAGGCAGCCACTGAGCTGCATAGTGACAGCAACATTAAGAACAACATTCCACTGTGTGTGTTGCCATGTTTAAGAGCAGGAACCAAAAACATCTGAAACAGTTTTCATCAGGTGAAAAACTGAGGCAGAAAAGGGTAATGCTAATTAATTCTCTTTCACAGGTTTTCTTTTTTCCATTGATTTTGTTCATGATGTTAAATTTTAGCAGTGATACTATTTAACAATTTCATATGTCAGGTTTAAAAAGCTGAATTTAAAACCATATATATATATATATATATATATATATAGGAGATGAAGTTTTGCTCTTTTTGCCTGAGCTGGAGTGCAGTTGTGCAATCTTGGCTCAGTGCAACCTTTGCCTCTTGGATTCTCCTGCCTCAGCCTCCTGAGTAACTGGGATCACAGGCATGTGCCACCACGCCCAGCTAATTTTGTATTTTTAGTTGAGATGGGGTTTCTCCATGTTGGTCAGGCTGGTCTTGAACTCCTGACCTCAGGTGATCTGCCCACCTCAGCCTCCCAAAGTGCTGGGATTACAGGTGTGAGCTACCTCACTGGGCCAAAACTATATATTTTTAGAAAATAACTATGAAATATTAAAGTTAAGCATATTAAACATTACATTAAATATGTAAAGATAATAAAGTGATTATTTGCTAGGAATTAAGGTTGTGATTTTTATTTCATATGTTGTAATTCTGTATACCTTATAGATTCTTTTTTTTTTGAGGTAGAGTTTTGCTCTTGTTGCTCAGGCTGGAGTGCAATGGCATGATCTGAGCTCACTGCAACCTCCATCTCATGGGTTCAAGTGATTCTCCTGCCTCAGCCTCCTGAGTAGCTGGGATTACAAGTGCCTGCCACCATGCCCAGATAATTTGTGTGTGTGTGTGTGTTTTAGTAGGGATAGGGTTTCACATGTTGGCCAGGTTGGTCTCGAACTCCTGACCTCAGGTGATCCACCTGTCTTATCCTCCTAAAGTGCTGGGATTACAGGCATGAGCCACTGTGCCTGGCCTATAAATTCTGTATAAGAAATGTGTGATACTTTCACGATATTTTGTAGGTTCAAAAAATTTAATATATACTCTTGTGTGTTTTTGGAAAGATGGGCAGGAAATATGAGGACACAGAAAAGAACTGAATAAAGCCTTCTCATGAAGCCATTTGCCAAGACAAATCATCATTCCATATTACTGATATCTGCAGACAGAAGCAGAATTCTCCAAACACACTTTATCCTTCATTTCTGTCCATTTGAATCCTAGAATTAAAACGACAACTTTGGCTCCTCTTTCATAAACAGCCATGGCTCCAGACTTTTTTGCTTTTGGCCTCATCTCCTGGTTCAAATGATGAAGAAAGAATGCTTTTCAATCTTTGCATAGAGACTCTCCTTAGCTAGCAAAGTAGGTTATTCACATTTCCATTGCAAATGAAGGGATTGAGTTCCAAAGTCTGAAAACTGAGAGATTTGTGGAGAGGTAGTCTATCTTGACTGAAGTAAAAATGCAAACTCTAAATTATCAGAAAACTATGAATTCTGTCTCACTCTTCCAAATTCAAATACCTGAGGAGTTTTTCCTTTTTTTTCTGCAGACTTGCCAACGAAAGTCAAACGTTATTTTTTGACTTTTTGACAAAAGCCATTCTGACTGGTGTGAGATGGTATCTCACTGTGGTTTTGACTTGCATTGCTCTGATTAGTGACAATGAACGTTTTTTGTGTTTGTTGGCTGCTTGTATGTCTTCTTTTGAGAAGTGTCTGTCCATGTCTTTTGCCCACTTACACACTGTTGGTGGGTAAATCAGTCCAGTCATTGTGGAAAACAGTTTGGAGATTTCTCAAAGACCTAAAAGTTGAACTACCTTTCAACCCAATAATCCCTTTACTGGGATTATTACCCAAAGGAAAATAAATCATTTTACCAAAAAGACATATGCACCCCTATGTTTATCACAACACTATTCACAATAGCAAAGACATGGAATCAACACAGTGCCCATCAGTGCTGGATTGGATAAGGACAATGTGCTATATACACACCAGGGAATACTCTGCAGCCATGAAAATGAGCAAAATGATGCCCTTTGTAGCAATATGGGTGCAGCTGGGGCTATTATCCTAAGTGAACTGATAGAGAAACAGAAAACCAAATATTGCATGTTCTCACTTATAAGTGAGTTTAACACTCGGTACACGGGGACACAAAGATGAGAACAACGGGCACTGGGGACCACTGGGTGCAAGAGAGAGGGAACGGGGCAAGGACTGAACAGCTATCTATTGGGTACTATGCTCAGTCCTGGAATGATGGATTCATCTGTACCCCAAATCTCAACATCCTGCAAGACAGAGATGAGGGAATGGAGCAATTAGGCTGGTACTTAGCTCATATTTGGATCTTGCTTCTCATTTGTCCATGGGTTAGCCTTTTATTTTTTGTTTTCCTGAGACAAGCCTTATAGCTCTTTTTTCTTTAAGCGAGTTGGAAAAGTAAACACAGGTGTGCCACACAATGCCAATCATTATGGGAGCAGATGCAAGCTTGCTGTAAAATCACACCCTTTGTGTTTGAAGAGCTAGGGACTTTTGTGCTTATTGAGAATGACTACCTTGACTTCATAGTCTGATGACTCTTGCTCTCTTGGGAGGAAGAATCTATCGATTCTATTTAATGAAGTCTTTAATTTATAGTACTGATATGCCTTTTGGCCCCTGGATGTTTGGGATTGTTAGTAGAGGGTCTGAAAGACAACAGGGGGCCAGTGATTCTCAGGGTCATCAACATGAGCACGAGCCTGAAAATGGGAGCTTTCCTGACACACAGGTTCTTCCACTCACTGGCTCTGACTTTGTTCGTCAGTAATGCTGCCATGACTTTCACCACTGGTTATCTTTACATTCAACAAAAAATAATAAGCAAACTCCTTGCTGCTATTCTGGGCATCCTCCAAACATTCTCCACACTGAATCCAGAGTATGTAGAATGTATCTAATCATATCATCTGCTTTGTTATCATCCTTAAATGTCTTAAATGTCTTTCCATTGCTCTTGGGATAAAACCCCCACATCCTTATGGCAGGTTAAGTCCTGTTTGGTCTCTTTCCTGCCTTCCTTTTCAGCCTCCTTTCAAGAGACACTTTCCCCGTGTCCTGCACCCCAGCACCCTGGGTACCTTTCACTCTTTGAAACTCTGTTCCATGGCCATAAGGATTTCTGGCAGATTTCCTGTGTCAGGAACGCTCTCCCACCCACTCCCCTGAACCTTCACAGCTCCCTCCTCACTCAGATCTCTGTATAAACACTGTTTCTAGGGAGAAGCCTTCTTGGAGCTCTTGTTTCAACTAGGGCTTCAAACTGGGTTCAGAAAACATGTCAATTTGTTTCAGGTCTTTAGATCTCTATGGACCTAAAAGTGTGATCCCCTAGACTAGCAGCATCTCTACCACCTGGAAACTTAGACATGCAAATATTCACCACACCCTATAACTCCTGAATCAGAAACTCTGCGGATGGGGCCTAGCAATCTTTCTTTTAAAGAAACCTCCAGGTGGTTCTGATAAAGGGTCAGTTGTGAGCTACAGCTTCAGATTTCAAGCTTCATAAGAGTAGGACAGCCTCACCCCCTCCCCTCCCCTCCCCTCCCCTCCCCTCCCCTCCCTTCCTCTCCCCTCCTCTCCTCTCCTTTACTCTCCTGGTATGCTCTCAAAAGTTATTTGTTTAGGGAATACAGAATAGAAAATTCACACATCCAGAAATTCAAGTAAATTCCATATGTGTAATGTATTTCTGGAGTCTTTGAATTTTGACTTCATTGGACTTTCTATGAGAACATTTTTAGTACATTTTGGGCAGACAAATGATCTCATTGTGTTTAAACCTCCTTAATTGATAAAATAGGTAACTGCAAAGTCGATAAATTTTACTAGGAATAGCAGATTATTAAGTCATATCGATAAGCTCAATGACTGCCGACAATATATGCTTATTGAAAATGTCAGATATATATAAAAAGCTTAATGAGTGTCCTTCTTCCACATATCTCATGATGATGTTATTGACCTTTTGGTGACATTATAACAGATGTGATATCCAGTTTCTCACAATAATTTCTTTTAATTTCACTGGGTCATCAAACATGAATAATGTGAATTTTAAAAACAACCCCCATGTGGGCAAAAATTCTAATTTTTTAAAGTAGATGCTCCTAAATATGTGGTCAAAATCTTTTGTCTCTGGCTTATTTTAAAATTCTAACTCCTTATACAAATGCATCAGGACAGGCTCTTCTATACTTTAATTAAAGACAGGTATTCAACATTCTTCAGGAGAATGATGCCCTCTTCTTAGAAACTTACCTTCAGGACTCACTGGGGCAGGCAGTGTTTGCTCCTATTCCTTTGATCAGGAGAAGACCCTGTACATGAAACCTGGGCAAACATTGCCTTCTGGCTCTACTGGCCAGGTAGGAGGAAGCCTCTGGCACACTGGCTCTTTGTGTTTGATTTGTGCTTAGAGATGCAGGTGGCTGGTTCCTTTGTTTCAACAAAGGTTGCCGGCCAACATGCTTGGAAAAAGAAACTGTTTGGAATAATACACTTTCTGCTAAAATTTATTACATCATGCTAATTAAACTTATTTACTAAGGACAGGAATGTACACGTGCCTTTTGAGCTGCTGTTAGAAGAGGCATAGGCTGTAAGGTTTATATTAGGTTTCTAAGTAGCAGAAAAAGTCTGATAGGTTCTGAGAGTGAAATCTGATCTGCATTCTAAAACTGGATTTAAACTTCTCCATTAATTTGTTTGATTTTTAAAAAGTGCATGGTTAGCATTGATTCACCTCTAAAGTGCTCAGATTTCAGCCTATCACCTAAAGTGAAAACACTTGGAAGTAACCATAACAAACCTTTTTTTTTTTTTTCCACCCAGCACACTATGTGAAGTAGCAAGCAATGATGACTCCAGGCAATAAAACGGCAACTAGAAGCTTAGTCATTTGAGCTCAAAGCTAACCTATGCCAATACCCTTTGAACAGGGAAGTTTCTAAACCCAGAGAATTCTCATCCAGTAGCAGGATACAAATGTTATGTTGCCTTCTATGCTATTATTAATATCAGGACCTCTTATTTTACTGATCATATGTAATCCTCATGAAATTTGCTGAAACCAAAATTTTGATTATGAAGACTCTGTTTTACTGTTAATTTCCATTCTTTTCATGTATTTCTGTTCAGGAAAATAAAAATACCTCAATAAATCGCTAATTTTTGTATTGTTCCCTTCAACCATGCCTAGTACAGAGAGGGAGCTAAAAAATTACTTGTCAAGTGAATAAATGAGTAGGGGTGTTTGTCAGATTTGTGGTATGCTGGATATCACAGTTGGTCAGTGGCATTGTTATAATTTCTGGTGACAGCCTGGCAGAGATTTCCCCCAGCTCCAGGAATTTTGTTTATGTTAGGTCAGAAGTTCTCAGAACTTTAATCCTTTCCTACTCTGAGCATTTGTTCTCAGACTTCAGTATGCATCAGAATCACATGATTAGTTCTGGGGTGAAGCCCAGGGTCTATACTGTGAACAGGCATCGGATTCAGAAGCAGGAGGTCCATGGACCCCATTTTTGAGAAATGCTTCTTATTCACTCTCAAACGTAATGTGTCCAGGACTGAGCTCTGGATCCTCAACTGCAAACCTGCTCCTCCTGCAGCTCCTGTTTCTCCTCATGATTACAGAAAATGTTAACCTCATTTTTCTAGATCAAAATCTTTAGAATTAACCTTGGTTATTCCCTCTCTTTCATACCCTATGTCTAACCCTTCAGGAAATCCTATTGTATCTGTCTTCAAAATATATCCAGAATCTGATCATTGTTTCTCTACCTCTACTGCTGACACCTTGGTTCAAGCCACCTTTATCTCCACCATGGACTGTCAGCTCCTTGGTAGCTTCTCTGTTACCACTGTTGTCCCCTCTTCACTCTGTTCTTAACACAGCAGCCAGATGATACTGTCACTCAATATCCTTCCACAGCTTCTCATCTTATTTAATGGGAAAGACCAAACCTCATAATGGCCTATCAAACCCTACATGCTCTGACTCCATTTGGCCTCATCTTCTACTGTCTTTCTACTTCCGTTTCCCCACACCATCCTCTCTGACCCTTACAAATTTGCATCTGCCTTAGGGCCATGGAGTTGCTCTCCTCCTTGCCCCTGGAATACCTGCGGTACCTGCATGGCTTGCTTTCTTCTTTTCTGCAGGCTTTTCCTCCAGTGGTTCCTCCTCACTGAGGAAGGAACTAGGTTATATGAAATCAGAACTTTTTCCACTCTCTATCTCCAGCACTCTTTACTCCATTTCCTCAGCATTTATCTCACATATTGACTGTATCCAACTTTACGATATAACCCCATGAGAGTAAGGGTTTTGTTTGGTTCATTGTTGAATGCTCAGGGTCCAGAAGAACACCTGGTCGCAGTGAGCAATGAATAAGTGTTTGAGGAATGAATCTGAATCCTTTATCCTTTGGGCCATGTCTTTTCCCCACGGCTTATAGTTCATCCTAGCTTCCAGCTGTGGTTTTATTTTAGTCTTTGAACATATTTGTTGCCTTCACTTTCCTACTGCTCTACCCTGGATCATTCACTTCCCCTTCTCTCTATCATTTGTTTGGCTTTATTCATTTTTCCACCCCCCATAAGATTTGGGTCATGTTTCAGTACCATTTGGTTTTTTCACGATTTCATCTCCTCTCAGCCCCCAGCCTTTGCTATAGCTTGGCCAGTTTCAGTTTTCATCTTTACTCTTGTAGCTTTTAAGCCCCTACTCTATTGCTCCCAAAGCAATATGAGATGCTGTTTGTTGTGTATTAGAAAACAGTTGTGGATGTTGGCCATATATTGCATAATCTAATGTCAAGAGGGAACCAGTAAAAATAAAGTGTCATGTGGAGCAAGGGAGGGAGAGGTTAGGACAGGATATAATGTTTTGGGCTCTGGGGTTAATTCTTTAGAACTATCATTTATGAGAAGCCTTAGATCTTTCACTTAATGCTGCTCTTCAATACTATCCCAACTATTAAAACAGAAATGTCACTTTTAATAAAATTAAACCACTGTTGAATAAAATATTAGTGATTGTTCCATGAGAGAGTAAATTAGGCAGTCTTTAGGAACATATTTTTTCAACTTCGTATCCAGTATCTACACTGATGATTCATATTATTGATCTTGTTGATCACGTATCATGCTTAGAAAACTTTGAATGGTATATTCCACAAATGACTGGTGAGTAGGATAACGTATAATATAAGGTGTGTGTTTACCTGGTTATGAATGTCCTCTCATTGATGAAGATCCAAGAGGGGTACTGGTGAGCCATCGTAGACATCTTTCTCTCCTTTTTGAGATGGTCTGAGGATACCCTAAACATGAGAATAATATTAATAATTTGTCCCTATAATACATTCATAAATTAGTTTCTCATTTGAGTGTTTTGTTGTATCAACATAAGAATATTTTAGAAAGTTTTTAAGTAGTATGTCATACGTGAGCAAAAATACAGAAAAATGTATTATGTAAATGAAAAACTACAGAAGCAGTAACTCAAGACGAGTATGGATTGAGCAATTTGGTAAGTCTGTTTCAGATATATTTCTAGCAAGACAAATATGACTCTATTGATTTGTATAACTCTGTATAAGGGGTCATATTCCTTCTATTGCGAAAACTCACCCAAACTGGCTGAACCTTGCCCCAGTCAGCAGAACACAACTGTAATTCTAGGCAGCTAAAATCAAGCTCTGACTTGAAGAGTTGATTAGGTATGATGTAATATTCTTCAAGTCTCCTTCAGGCTCTGGAAACTGTTTTCAGACGTGAATAATCTCCTCCTTTATATGTTCATATAAATGGCATTAGGGTGTGACCAGAGATGTAAAGTATAATATTTTCTGGTCATTCCATTTTGCAGAAATTGAATATTCAGTTATCATGGCTCCAAGCCTATAAGATTTTAGGAGATATGGCCAGAATAAAAAGATGGGCAAGAGAGAGTTCAGTTTCTTTTTTAAAAAATAAAAAGATGTGTGTGGTGGGGAGTGGATTTCCTCTTCCTTTTAAATCAGGTTGTTTGGGTTGGGTAAGATGAATAAAAATTAGAAAATTTTATGTCCTAACTCTTCAGAATACCAGGAAAAAAACCAGGAAAGCTATCCTGCTGTTCTTAAAAAATACCTGATGCATCTTTTTCCTTGTAGAATGTTGTTAAACTCACTAGACACTTTGTTACAGCCTTCAGGCTGAATGCTTGACTGGAGTCTCATTTTATGCTTTTACCATTCTGATCATCACATCACCTTTTTGGTCACAAACCACCCTGGTATCTTTCTTAATAAATACAACCCAAGTCCCTTAACCTGACTTTCAGGCTTTCTTCAATTCCACCCAAACCTACCTCTCCAAGCTCCAAATTGAAACATTCCTTCACATCAGGCCTTGTAATCTAATGAAATTCCATGCCATTGAGTCTCTTCTCACGTATTCCCCTGGCAGCAGAGGGCCCTCTTCACTGCAGATTCAGATGTCTGTCTGGTCCCTTTTAGTCCCCAGTGGGACATCTTTAAGTCACCCCATGGCCTTTGAATTCACACTGTTGTCATCATTCTGCTTTCTACCTTGTATTGTCATTATTGATTTATACCTTACTTCCTTTTCTATTGCTATCTTCTTGCTCAAAGAATGTTGCTTCTCTAGTTGGAAATGGCATCCTGTGATAGCACATCATTGGCAGAAGTCTGTCTTATGCAGGACACCTGGAGGACTCATGCCAGAGACACAGAAGCTTAGTCACCAGGCAAAGTAACTCTACAGGTCAGAAGCCACGTGGATATTTTATGCTGCCCTGGGGACACACACACAACATGCTCCATGAGCCCAACAAATCCTGAATCCCAGTTACTCATTCACAGAACTTGGTCTGGGCTATTTGGTTATACATGTAACACAGGTTACTCCAGCTTCTAAAAGTTGAGTTTTGCCCCTGGATTTTGTCATTCTAATAACCCACCAAAAGGGTTATTAACATCCCCTACTGAGCTCCCCCAGTAATGACATTGGGGCCCAAACACTTCCTTCTTCCTCACGGATCTGGGTTATTTGCCATATATTCCTTTAATTTAGCCCTACCTCCACCTCTCCACCCATGTTCCAAGAGCCTATACCTTGCCAAATAGTTCACTTTCTCTCCTCATTTCTCTACCTCTTAGCAACATTTGACGAGATTGATTTTCCTCCCTTTTAAAACACTTTCCTCTTGATGCTTTTGAGACAAACCACGGATAACAATCACCTTGCTCTAATTTCCTGCTATCTCACAGGCCTCAACACTAGTCTCCGTTGCTGACTCCTCCTTTATATGAGCACTACATCCTGGCTTGTTTGAGTAGTCCATTCTCAGCCATCCTTTCTTCTCTACCTATTCATTCTTCTAGGTAATCTAACCCATCTCCAGCCCAGCATCTCTGCTGAACCTCTGATGCATGTCACCACCTACCTAATCTCTACTTAGATGTGTCCCAGGCATCTCAATATCTACATGGCTGAAACAGAACCACTGACTTTCCCCCATGCTCTAGAATTTCATTCTCCAGAATTCTTTGCCATCTAGGCATCAAAACTAATACTTTGTCTCATTTTTTCCCTCTTTCGCCATAAGCGTTCAATCCAAAAGTCCTATTCACTGTACCACTAACACAATCCAAATTTGAAATCTTTGCTTTCCACTGCTACAACCCTAAGCAAAGCCACCATCATCTTTTTCCTGAATTATTGCATCGGCCTCCTAAATGGCTTCCCCCTGTTATGGTCTGAATGTTTGTGTCCCCACAAAACTTACATGTTGAAGCTTAATCCTCAATGCAATAGTATTAAGAGCTGGGGACTTTAGGAGGTGATTAGGTCATGATGGTGGAGACTTCATGAATGTGATTAGTGCCTTTATAAAAGAGACTCCAGAGAGCTGCCCAGACCCTTCCACCATGTGAGAGCATAACAAGAAGGCCATCTAAGAACCAGACAGCTTGCTCCCCTCACCAGAAACTGGGGATATTTGGAAGTGAAGAACCACTGATAGTAGCTTCTTATAATCACAAAGTGAAAATTGGCACCGATGGACTGCAAAGTCATTGCAGTGGCTTTCCAACTTGCTCACTCTTTATTTGCATTCATAAGAAATAACCAAAGATATCATTAAAGAGGGCAAATAATTGCAATGTAATTATAGTGGCAAACTTGTAATCTATGCTGAAGTAACTCATAGCCAGCTTCAGAAGACTTCAGAAGATGTGATGAAATGATTTGCAAGGCTCTTACATTATTCTCTGAGTTTAGGAAGGAAGACAGTTGAATAGAATTTAATGTAAGAAAATAAAAACAGGATACAATTTTCATTCATAGGCAGCGTATAATATTTGAGTAAGAAATCATATTGATCATGTCTGATCTAAAAATTAGCTAAATAAAATATTCAAACAGTTTAAATATCTGAAAGGTAAGAACATGATTTGGTAAAAGTCCCATTGTTAGTATTAATAGTGAAGTGAAATACAAAAGTTAGCTGGGTGTGGTGGCACATACTTGTAATCCCAGCTACTTGGGAGGCTGAGGAATGCTACTCGCTTAAACCCGGAAACAGAGGTTGCGGTGAGCCGAGATTGCGCCGCTGCGCTCCAGCATGAGCAATAGAGTGAGACTGTCTCAAAACAGCAGCAGCAACAACAACAATAACAAAAACAAAAAAGGAAAAAATAAAGAACAAAACAAACACATTGAAGTGAGGCATAGATCTATGAATTCAAATAGTCTCTCATCCTCATTTTCTCATTCCCATTTACCATGATTCATAGCAAATTAAAACCTGCTAGGGCTCTTGTAAAAATCTTCTGAATTATAAAGACTTGGTAGATGTAAGCATCTGAGCAGCTTTTCTCAAAGACTTAAGAGGAGAATAACAGAGAAGTCATGAATAGCAAAGAGGGAGAGAATTTATGAAGAAAGAAAAAATTACAGGTCTAGAAGCCTGGTGGTCTTACTTGGGATGCTCACAGTTATTTTGGTAGAATGTAATACACTACAACTTGAGGAGGAAGATGGTTGTTACAAATCTATGTAGACCCTTAGGCCGGAGATTATTGACTTAGATTGTGTGTAAAATAAGATCACTTATTTAATAATAATAAGTTTCATTATTTGCTTTTTCATTTTGTCCAGAAACAATGGAGCTGGAGAGACAGGGAATTAGATAGGTCAGCAATTAAGTCCTGGAGAAATAAACAGCACTGGAAGTACTAGGAGAGGTAGAATTGGTCAGAGCAGGTCAATGAGATCTAGAGCCTGAGGAGGCAGTGTTGGAAAGCATCAGCGTTCCAGCAATGCTGAGACCTGAGATCATCGGAAGCATCCGTGGTTCACCACCCCCTGCTCTGCATTCCTGCCTAGATGAGGGCTTGCCAGGACTTACCAGTTACCTTGTGACCAGAATGAGGCCAGAGGACAGGAAGTAAATTCTAGTACAAATTAAATCAAACGGGTCAGTCATTTAAAGTAATTTCCTGTTACCCAAGCATGGGTTAATTAAATGGTTATGTGTCTAAAAGTGGAAAATTTGGTTCACTCGTTTGTATATTCAACAAATATTTCATGAGTTCCTTCTCTGCACCTGCTACCGTGCTAGGCACAGAAAATATAGCCTGTATCTATATCTGTAGCCTTTTATTTCTGAGCCATAAGGTGCACAAAATGTCACAATACTCATGATTTTACAAAGATAATTATATATCTTTGTAAATATTACATATATATTATATATAACACAATTTTATATATTATATATACAATTATATATTATATGTAACATATATACATATACATACACACATATATACATATATATATAACTTCCCTGTAGTTAGTTAGCATCTGTATATATATGTATATATACAGTGTGCTATATATACAGTGTGTGTATATATACAGTGTATATGTATATATACAGTGTATATGTATATATACACACACACTGTATATATATACATTTCCTTTTTTTAGAGACCTAGATACTGGATGGAATTATAGATGCTTTGTGTATGTGTGTGTATATATATTACAAATACACAGTATATGTAATATATAATATATAATATATACAGGTGCTAACTTCCCTGTATTTCCCAGCCAAAGACAATTTCTCTTGCTTCTGAACTGTCACAGGAAATTTTCTGTAGCTCTCTAATTACTTCTTTCTCTCTCTAACCATATTTTATTTTAGTTAATTTGATTACTAGATCCTTTAGAACAGAATTATTGCTATTTCATTTTTGTTTCTTCTCAAGTGAGTGAATATATGCAGGCATATAGATAAAACATACACAAAATATTGAATACATCCAACATACAGAGAGGTATATTATAATATTAATAAAATTAAAAGCTAAGAGATTATGAGTGATGATGATTATTCTTTATTTTGTATGTACTTTCTAAGTCATATACAAGGAATATATATTACATCTCTCTCACCCACATCCCCAATAAAAGCTACTTAGAACAGAAAGTATCACCCTAGAATAGCAAGTGTGTATTTCAATTATGAGGTAAGACTATATTAAGGACTGTACACATGGAGAGTCTTTTTAATAAAATATTGTTTCAGCTTGAAGAAGCATTAGAAAGTTACAATTATGTACTCATCTCCAAAACAAAGCTGTTTTCTCAAAGTTATGACCTGGAACTTTGGAGTAGAGAAGAGCAGAGTCATATGCAATTACATCACTTAAAGAAAATGAGACAAAGCATCTATAATTCCCTCCAGTATCTAGTTCTCTAAAAAAAGGAAAAGTTAACAGAGTGATGGTTTCTGGGAAACATTTGGCTTCATATTTTTTCTTAAAATGTGCTTTATTTGCAGAGACAGTAAAAGTAAAAGTTGGCGTATACAAACTATCACTTAATTAAGTGATATTGGTTGCAGTCCACAATTGTTGGTTTTGAGATAGAAATAATGTATTATAATCCTTGAATCTAAGAGAGGACTAAACAGTATATGAATCAAACACCCTTCTATGTGAGCATGCCACTATCCTCAGTTCAAGTGGAATATAATTGGAAATGTCAAACCTTTATTATTCTGTTGCAAATTTACATGGTACCAATGTCATGCATTTTATTCTGCTCAAGGTGCCCTCAGGGAGTTAAAGAAAGCAGAAACAGTAGGAGAAGCAAATATGTATTAAGGCACTTAAAGCATCTTGCTACCACTGGGTCTGGGAGTTGCTGTTTAGTCTGCCAGCAGCATCTTCTGGAATTACTGGTGTGGTGGAGCTTCACCTGAGCTTCCCAGGATAAATTCTAAGGTTGACTTCACAAAGATCACGATTCATTTTTCCTGTTTGTCTACTGGCTGCAAAAGAATTGACACTCTCTACTCTTGAGCTCCTTTATTAGGCTCTGGGAGATGATGAGTTTTTCCTTTAACCATCTATGCTATTAAGATAACACCCTTGTTACTTAAATAGGACAACTCCTAGAAGCAGTGGTATTAGTTAAGTTTGGTAGTTGAGATTACGTTGTGAAAGTGAGGAAATCACTATAACTGATCATTTTAAAGATATAAATTAATTTTTGCAACAGAATAACTTTAGTGTAAAGGGAGAATATTCAGAATTCCTTTCTCAGAGGTTGTAGTTTCAAATGGCCTATACTAAATATTTTAAAAATCTAAGCTTTTATATGAAGCCTATCACTAGCAACTGTGAATCCCCCATCTACATTGTAATAAATGAATCTGTATAAGCAAACGGATGGTTAGCATCAGGTTTCTATTTTAATTAAAAGTATAGGATGCTTCTTATTTTAGAAAATTAAAACAAGAGTCAGGTATAGAACTTTAATTGCATGCCTAAAATACATGTTACATACATATTACATTATGAATATAACTGGAAAAGTTAATTTTTTTATCATTACTGAGTCTCTCTCTGTCACTCTCTTCTCTCTTTCTCTCTCTGATTGACCAAAACATTTAATAGTTTATAATAAAATGTTATGCACATTAGAAATAGTAGAAAAAGTTTATAGATATAAGGTTTATATCTAAATCTATCTAAACAGATTTTAACTAGGAAGACTTACACCCAATTATGTGGTTAAACAGATTAATCTCAAATGAATTTCAAATATGGTTAAGTAAATATATCTCAATTGAGGCTACTATTTTTCATTTAGACATATGTCTATTAATAAATATAAAGGCAAATAACTTGGTTAAAGGATATATAACAACATGTAAATTCAGCATAAAAGTATATTTCGTCTTTGAAAAATGTTTATTGAATATTGAACTCTAACTTATTCTAAATCAATTTGATTCTTTTGTAAGTTTTATAAGGTAGCAAACTTCAGTTAGGTTGGCTTTAGAATTCTATCCACAATTCTCCAGTCAATATCTAATTATAAGCACACTGGAGAATTTCAACCCTGCAATTTGAAAAAAGAATCCATTAAAACACTGATGATATTAAGTTAGGGTATATTGCAAATGATTTGGTTGTTTTATTTAATAAAATAACAAGATAAAAATGACATCAATGGAAATAACTAGTCATAGATACTAAGTTGTTGCCCTCAAGAAAATTAGCAACATTAATATCTAACAGCATTGACAAAAGTGCCCTTTAAGTAAAACTTTATAAAATAAAGCCACCTTCCTGTAATTCAAGCTTAAGAGGTAGAGACTGACAAAACACAAGTATCATTTCTTCATGTTTCTTGTCCATCAACACAAATGAAAGACATCACTTCAATACAAACAATTCAGTAAGTGCTGAAATATAAGGGCATGGATTATACGGTCTAAACTGATGAACGTTATTCCAAAACAGTCTCCTTTATAAAACTCAAATGGCATGAATTCCACAATATGAGATTCTGTGTAACTCTCTTACTCTAAAATTCTATTTTCTTTTCAGAAATAACAGATTAATATAAATGTGAGTTTTTCAAAAGCAAAGTAATCGAGTAGCAAATATGTCTGAATTTGCCACCACATACTCTATCCGAAAAATGGAAAGAAGCCACGTCATTTCGTTGCTACTCAGAGAGGTGATCCTAGCCCACCTGTCACCTGCTCGCCTGGCCCGGACCCACTCTCTGGGAAGCAGTTCAATTCTAGCATCCTAATACAGACTGTCTGGTCTCCCCAGTTCAGCTAGCCCTCCCTGATAATGGCACCTTTGGCAGAGCAGCTTATTCTTAATGCTAACAGGAGGTACCATTTACAGAACACTTGCTAAGGGTTCAGTTCCCATCAAAGAAAGCCCTATGTGGCAGATCCTTCCATGATGTTTGTATAGACAAACTTTTGAGGCTTAGGCTAAGAAACTTGCAAAGGGGCAAACCGATAAGTGACAAAGCCAAGCTTTGAACCTATCACCCTCCTGCTTCAGAATTCATATCCTTAACTCATGGACTCCCGTTTAATTATTTATGATTATTCTTTCATTGTTTGGTGAGAGCTTACATTGAAAATTCAGTTGTTGATTTTTTGGGGAAGGGGATGCTTTCTGTCACTTTGCAGAAACAAATGAAAGTTTAGCTGAACCCTCATTTAAGATCTTCCCAGTGTGATGATTCAACACAATATTCTAACCATAAGAATACTCAGAGGAAGGGAGGGGGGTGTCATCCAGGAGTCTAGTATCTTTGTATGGGTAAGCGCCAGGGAGAATTACAGGTAAAGGACTGATTGAACTAAAGGGAGGAGGGGTTCTGTGGTCACATTTACCTCCAAGCCCTTCTCTGCACCCTTTCCCATCCTTCTCTCCCCTCTCCCCCTCCCACCCTACAAGCTTACCTTGGTTAGGAAAGCATAGTCTGAGAAAATCAAAAGGAAAAGTGATGTGCGGGATACATACATAGACTCAACTTTGCTGCCTATGGATTCTGCTTTCTAATAACTTGCCCTCAACCTGACCCCAGGGAGTGGATTAGAAAGTTCTTTCCCCTACCCCCGTTTTTCACCTGTTATTCACACTGTGAGCAGGAAGAGTCTTTTCACCATCGTTGTTGGGCTGAACTTGCTCCGCGGTTTGTTCCCGGCTGGGTCAGGAACTCTGGTTGAAGGAAAGCGGTGTCCTGTCTCTGCTGGTGCTGGGACTTCACGAGTCACTCACCTGTAGGGGAGGTCCTAGGCCCGTGCGGGCGGAGGGGCGGCGCCTGTCTCCTCCCAGAGCACGGCTCAGCTGGGAGCCTGCAGTGCCCACTACGTGGTCGGCAATCCTAGAGCCCAAGGAGCTGTTAATTACTTCTCCTTTTCTCCACAGCAGGGAAGTGTAAGAAACCTGAGTCACTCCCTGTGCCTCAGTGCATGTTGGGAGTGTTTACTTTCTTTCTTAGGAACAGCTGATAGGTACACTCCTTTGCTCTCTGCCACACTTCTTGAGAAATGAATGGACATTCTAGTTAACGCTTTAACCACGGGATTTGACTGATGCTGATCTCTATTCTCTAGTCCATCCAGACTGTAGGTAGTTGGTCTATGCGAAAAGACACCAACCAAGACTGGAACACCATTAGTCACACGACTTTCTTTTTAAGATTCTTCTTTTTCAATTTGAGATTTGTTAATTTTCTTTTCCTTGTTCTTTTGCTCACACATTTCCCTGCCAGCACTTTTTCACCCAGAGCAGTGTTTCACACTTCAGGGTTCACCAGGACCACCTATGGATTCTACTAAACACAGGTACCCATCGGCCTCTCCACCTGTGAGACTGTGATTTAGTAGGTCATGGGTACACTTCGGATATTTATATTTTCTGCAAGCTCTACAGAAGAAATTGGTAGACATCAAAGTTTGAAAATGAACGCAATAAAACAGAACAGTGGAAATAAATAATAATTCAGTCGCTATCTGCTAGATTGAATTTGGGGGCTTTGTTTTTGCCAATACCTCCAATTTCAAAAGGACACCAAAAAGGCTTTGAAACTGTTAAGTGACAGATGCTGTGGAAATATGAAGTACCTTTACACACACACACACACATTTTTTAACAATCAATTTTATTTTACTGGTTTCCTATGTAAAGCAGCTATTCATAATTTTTTAAATGTAACAGATTATTTTACATATGTAAACCTGAGAGCCCTCAAAAGAAATTCAATTTGATTTCTACAAAGAGTTCAGCAGGCAAAGTTAATATCTGGTATCCTTCCTGTTCAAACTCCAGACAAACAGAATGACTAACCTATCACTCTAGATGTTCAGGTTGCATGTTTGGCACAGCACTTTAGTAGGATCCTATATGTTCAAAAGGTGAGGCAGGCCAGGGACAGTGACTCATGCCTGTAATCCTAGCACTTTGGGAGACTGAGGCCAGTGGATCATTTTAGCCCAGGAGTTGAAGACCAGCCTGGGCAACATGGCAAAGCCGTGTCTCTACAAAAAAAAAAAAAAAAAAAAAAAAAATTAGACCAGCATCGTGGCATTGTACTGTGTGCCTGTAGTCCCAGCTACTCGAGAGGCTGAGGTGGGAGGATCACTTAAACCTGGGAGGTTGAGGCTTCAGGGAGCCAAGATAGCATCACTGCACTCCAGCCTGGATGACATAGCAAGACTTTAACTCGAAAAAAAAAGAAAAAAATCAGGCAGTTTATCTATTTTACTTGTGTTGTGTAAAGACCAGGAACCATTAGATTTATCATTCTTTGAGCTAATGGTTTTATTGGATCACAATCAGAGATTTTATAATCTTATGTAAGGACATGTGTGACTTAGTATTACTCGCAAATATTAGTTTGATTGTCATGCTGGCTCCATAACTCTGGTATGTGGCTGTTGGTATGGACTTACCTTTGAATGATGACTAGCAGGACCTGGAGTGGTTACAGCACTAGGCTCCAGAATGTCTTGCTCAAATCCACACTCCATTGTCTGTGCTTGAAGTGGATCATTTGCTTATTGTCAGTAGCAGGGCAATATTCTTTCTCATCTTTTATTGGCAAGCATTCCTGAAACCTTTATTCTGATTATTGCTTTCCAACTGGTTTTCTTTAGTTCGAGGCTTAGTGACTTCTTTTGTTTTTTAGTATTGTATCTGTTTGTAAATATGTAATTTTTATTTGGTAATATAAAAAGTATATAATTGCACACATGTAATGTGGAAAATTTGAAAAACATAGAAATGCAAAGGACAAAATCACCTGTAATTCCTTCTCTCAAGTATAATTATCATAAACAATTTGTTGAATGTATTTATTGACTTATTTTCCCTGTGGATGTTTATCATAATGCTATTACATTTGGTTTGTTGGTTTATAGTCTGTTTTCATCACATCAAACATAGTATGAAAAATTTACCACAAATCAGTCAGTTTTTTTCCTGCAGTGTAATTTTAACTAGCTGCTTTGTATTGCAGCAAATGAAAATACCATTACTTATTTAATCATTATGATAAAGTTGTATTGCTATAAACAACACTGCAGTGAATGTTTACATGTGATTGCACGTAACCATGACTATACCATTTAGATACATTTCAAAATTTGAAGTTGCCAGATGTAAGGCAATGTGCATTTTAAAGAATTTCTCTCCTTTAAAAAATTATCATCAGTTTTATACTCCAAGAGCAGCTAACGTGGGCTATTATACTTATTTTAAACATTTATTAGTTTGAAAGGTAAAAAATCCATATCTTATTTTAAATATATATATTTTTGTACTGGTAAGTTTGGATACTTTAGACTTTGCATTTTTGCTTTATTGTTTATTGGACTCTTTATTCATCTTTTTCCTTATTGATTTATACTCTCTCTTTGCACGTTAAACAAATCAACTCTTCATCATATATGTTGTGACTATACTTTCAAGGTGATTTGTTTACCTTTTAGTCTTGTTTATAGAATTTTTGACATATAAAAGTTTAAAAATTTAAATAGTCAAATCTGTTATTTTTCTTTATCAGTTGCATCACAGTTTTATAAAAGCTTTCCCATCCATAGAGTATATAAATATGTACATATATTTTTTTCTTTTAGTTTTTCTAAGATTTAGATATGATTTATTTATTAAATTGAACATTTCAACCCATCTAGACTTTATTATGTTAAACACTATGAAATTTAGATCTAACTTAAGTTTTCTAAGTTATTAGTTTGTTAACCAAGTCACATTTATTAAATAACTATAGATTATAAAATTTGAATCAAGGACCATGTCTGTCTTATCCTCTATTTTATCCTCTAAGCTTAGCACAGTGACTGGCAGGCCCATGGTTGCTCAGATTAAATGTTTAACTAGCACTCTTGACTTCTTTCTTTCCCTTTTTCCACCCCCAGTAAATCAGGAAGTTCTGGTATCTCCACTGCTACCAGTTTACATCAGGCCAGCATCATCTCTTGCTTGGATACCACAAATGACCTCCAAACTGGGCTTTATGCCTCCACTCTTATCCTACTACAGTCCATTCTCCACCTGTAGCCAGTGTAATCTTTTATAAGCAATATCCAGACTACAATACTACTTCTGATTTTCTTTGTTTAAAGGCTTTTTAGTGGTTGCCTTGCACATCTGGAATAAAATTTAAATCTGAATTGCTTACCATGCCCTACAATGCCCTACATAACTGGTTCAGACCTGCTTCTTTGACCTTAATGATTTTCTGCTTCCTTGGTACTAACTCTAAACTTTTGCCCTGGTTGAATTTTTGGAATAAACGAAACTTCCTGTCTCACTACCTTTGTGTTTGATATTGACTCAGTTAAGAAAGCTCTGCCCTGGTCGTAGGTAGTTTCTTTTCATTATTCTGTTTTTTTTCCTCAAATGTTACCTCCTTAGAGAGGCTTCCTATGACCACTCTATTTGAAGAAGGCTTCCAATCTTTCTCTATCATAGCATCCTGTTTCATTGTCTTTGTGGTAATTATCATTAGCTAAATGTGTTTTATTGTTTGGGATTACCTCTTTATTTTACGTCTTCTGTCATTAAAATATAAACTCTAAGAGATCACAAACCTTGACTTGTAGGTTCATTCCTCTATGCTCAGTGTCTAGAACAATGTGTGGTCCCCTGAGATTCAAGGAACACTGAGACATGAACAAATAGTAACAATAAATAAGTGTTGAGTAAATAAACATAGATCACCCTGTATCTTGATTTGAAATGACACTTTTATCAAATACTACGGGCATACGTATTTTTTGCCTTACACTTCATTTCATATCTGAGGCTATGCTTAAAGTGTATGTACTAAGGAAAGGAAAAAGGAAGCAGAAGCAGTGTAGCTCCAAACAATGAGGGGACTACCAGTAAAAATCTCGCTGGAAAATTGCCTTAAGGAGGAAGCCAGGCCTTCACTAGGAGGCAATGTGTTAATTACATTTTCAATGTGTAAAGCTTAGAATAAATACATTTTACAACTGGAAATTTTTCCCATAAAGATTTTAATAAATTACAGCAACCATAACAGATTAAGTTTTTTGGGAAACCCTCAACCATTTATCTTGAACTTGAAGAATAAACCATTACTTCCCGTTTCAGATGAGAAACGTGTATTGCTTTTATGTGAAAACAGACTTTAGAAGTTTAATAATAATAAAAAAGAACTTTATTGAAAAAATAAAGGAGGAGAAATTTCCTTTAAAAACGTACACAGAACTTTAATTTTAAAAATGCTGTTATCAGCACATCAAGAAGGTTATCCTTCACGATCAAGTCGGTTTCATCCCTGAGATGCAAGTCTCATTCAACATATGCAAATCAATAAATGTAATTTATCACATAAACAGAAACAAAGACAAAAATCACACGATTATCTCAATAGGTGCAGAGAAGGACTACAACAAAATTCAACAACTCTTCATGCTAAAAACTCTCAACAAACTAGGTATTAATGGAACATATCTCAAAATAATAAGAGCTATTTGTTACAAACCCACAGCCAATATCATACTGAATAGGCAAAAAGTGGAAGCATTCCCTTTGAAAACCAACACAAGACAAGGATACCTTCTCTCACCACTCCTATTCAACATAGTATTGGAAATTCTGGCCAGGGCAATCAGGCAAAAGAAAGAAATAAAGGGTATTCAAATAGGTAAAGAGGAAGTCAAATTGTCTCTATTTGCAGATGACGTAACTATATTTAGAAGACCCATCTTAGCCCCAAATCTCCTTAAGCTGATAAGCAACTTCAGGAGAGTCTCAGGATACAAAATCAATGTGCAAAAATCGCAAGAATTTCTATACATCAATAACAGACAAACAGAGAGTCAAATCTTGAGTGAACTCCCATTCGCAATTGCTACAAAGAGAATTAAATACCTAGGAATACAACTTAAGAGGGACGTGAAGGACCTCTTCAAAAAGAACTACAAACCACTGCTCAAGGAAATAAGAGAGGACACAAACAAATGGAAAAACATTCCATGCTCATGGTTAGGAAGACTAAATATCATGAAAATGGCCATACTGTCGAAAGTAAGCTATAGATTCAATGCTATCTCTATCAAATTACCATTGACTTTCTTCACAGAATTGGAAAAAAAAAACCCTTAAATTTCATATGGAACCAAAAAAGAGCCCACATAGCCAAGACAATTCTGAGCAAAAAAACAAAAACAAAACAAAACAAAAACAAAAAACTGGAGGCATCATGCTACCTGACTTCAAACTATACTACAAGGCTACAGTAACCAAAATAGCATGGTACTTGCACCAAAACAGATATATACACCAATGGAACAGAACAGAGGCCTCAGAAATAATGCCACACACCTACAACCATCTGATTTTTGACAAACCTGACAAAAACAAGCAATGGGGAAAGGATTTCCTATTTTCCTATTTAATAAATGGTGTTTGGAAAACTGTCTAGCCATGTGCAGAAAGCTGAAACTGGATCCCTTCCTTACGCCTTATACAAAAATTAACCCAAGATGGATTAATGATTTAAATGTAAGACCTAAAACCATAAAAATGCTAGAAGAAAACCTAGGCAATACCATTCAGGACATGGGCATGGGCAAAAACTTCATGACTAAAACACCAAAAACAATGGCAACAAAGGCCAAAATAGACAAATGGGATCTAATTAAACTAAAGAGCTTCTGCACAGAAAAGAAACAATCATCAGAGTGAACAGACAATCTACAGAATGGGAGAAATTTTTTTGCAATCTACCCATCTTACCATGGCCTAATATCCAGAATCTGCAAATAATTTAAACAAATTTACAGGAAAAAAAACAAACAATCCCATCAAAAGTGGGTGAAGGATATGAGCAGACACTTCTCAAAAGTAGGCATTTATGCAGCCACCAACAAAAGCTCATCACCACAGGTCATTTAGAGAAATGCAAACTAAAACCTTATTGAGATTACCATCTCACCTCAGTTAGAATGGCAATCATTAAAAAGTCAGGAGACAACAGATGCTGGAGAGGATGTGGAGAAATAGGAACGTTTTACACTGTTGATGGGAGTGTAAATTAGTTCAACCATTGTGGAAGACAGTGTGGTGATTCCTCAAGGATCTAGAACTAGAAATTTCATTTGACCCAGCAATCCCATTACTGGGTATATACTCAAAGAATTATAAATTATTCTATTATAAAGACACATGCACACATATGTTTATTGTGACACTGTTCACAATAGCAAAGACTTGGAACCAACCAAAATGCCCATCAATGATAGACTGGATAAAGAAAATATGCACTGTAGAATACTATGCAGCCATAAAAAACGATGAGTTAATGTCCTTTGCAGGGACATGGATGAAGCTGGAAACCATAATTCCCAGAAAACTAATGCAAGAACAGAAAATCAAACACCACACATTCTCACTCAAAGAGGTAGTTGAACAAAGAGAACACATAGACATAGGGAGGGGAACATCATACACACCGGGCCTGTCGGGGGGTGGGGGGCTAGGGGAGGGATAGTAGAGGTTGGGGGCTTGGGGAGGGATAGCATTAGGAGAAATATCTAATGTAGATGATGAGGTGATGAATGCAGCCAACCATCATGGCACATGTGTACCTATGCAACAAACCTGCACGTTGTGCACATGTACCCCACAACCTAAAGTATAACTTAAAAAGTGCTATTATTGATGTACAATCATTTTAAAACTTTTAGATAGTTGGTGAATTTTGTAAAAGCCTTGCTTTTCTGTAGTTATGTATCATAAGCTTCAATAGCGACTTTTGATTTAGACCATGATTTGTCATGATGATGAGGATAAGTACAACACAGCTGTTTTCACAACTTGAACAATAAAAATTATTTTCATTAATTAATGAAGTTATTTTTCATTTCCAAAGCTTTTTCTTCTCTAAGAAACAGTTTCTTATCTTTAATATAGACTGTTTTCACTGACGTAGTGGATAGTGGAAATAATCTAGTTTAGTCATTCCTTGAAAAAATTAATCTTTTCCAAGCAGATGCAGAGATGGTAATACAAAGACAAATGAGACAAAATCGCCTCTCTCAAGGAGCTGACAATCTCCAACCTCAAGAGAATAAATTTAAAATCATACTTTCAAAATTCAGTGACAGAAAAAAACCTAGATTGTAATGATGTTTTGATGATCTTTAAGAGGTACAAAGATAAATAATTTTTTTAATGTGAAGAATTATTTACAAATAAATGAAATGGGCAGTAATCGTTTCTCACCCCCAATGTTATTGCCTTTTAAAATTGGTTATTTTGTATAAAACATAAAGAAATTCAATGAAATGTGACTGTGATTGCTGTTTTTCAAAATATGGCACTTAATCAATTTTGATTTTTTTAAACTGTGTTAATTTTCTTATTTCATCTTTCATTTTATTTTCCCAAAATCACATTTCATTATGTATATTTGAGGTTTGCAACAAGATGTTATGAGATACATACTGAGAATAAAATAGTTATTATGGTTAACATACCTATGATTTCACAGTGACTTTTTTGGTGACAAGAACAGCTCAAATCTACTTATTTAACAAAAATTCCAAATATAATACAATTTTACTAGCTATGGTCCTCATGTTGTTCATTAGATCTCTAGACTTGTTCATCTTACATATCTGCTACTTTGTATTCTTTGATCTACATCTTTCCATTCCTTCTGCCCTTTCCCTCCTGTCCCTGGCAACCACTTTTTTATTCACTTTGTATTTTGACCATTTTTTCTTTTTTAGATTCCATATATAAGTGAGATAGTGAGGTTATGCAATGTTTTTCCATTTGTGTCTGGCTTATTTCACTTAGCAAAAGGTCCTCCAAGTACATCTATGTTGATGAAAAGGTCAGGATCTCCTTTTTTAAGGCTAAATAATATTCACACACACACCAAACTTCATGCCAGGGATCAAACCCACTTGTTCATGACGTATAATCTTTTTGATGTGTTGTTAAATTTGATTTGCTAATTTTTTGTTGAGGATTTTTATATCAATGTTCATCAGAGATACTGGCTTATAGGTTTCTTTTCTTGTGGTGTTTTAATCTGGCTTAGGTATCATAATGATGCTGGCCTTTTAAAATGTGTTTGGAAGTATCCCCTCTACCTCTATTTTTTGGAAGAGTTTAAGAAGTGTCACTAATAATTATTTAAATTTTTGGTAGAATTGATCCACGAAGTCATCTGGTCCTGGGCTTTTCTCTGTTGGAAAGTTTTTAGTTACTTCTTCAATCTCTTTATTTGTTCTTGGTCTGTCCAAGCCTTCTATTTTTTCCTCATTCAATCTTGATAGGCTGTGTTTGTCTAGGCATGTATTTATATCCTCTAGGTTACTCAATTTGTTGCATATAACAGTAGTCACGTATGATCCTTTTTATTTCTGAGGTATGTTTAATGATGCCTCTACTTGCATTTATATTTTTATTTATTTGAGTCTTCTTGTTTGCTCTTTTTCTTTCAAGGTTTGTCATTTTTGTTAACTTTATCAAAGAACCAGTTTTGCTTTACTCCTTTTTTTTATGGGTTTTCATCTTCTTTTTATTTCTTCTAAAAAAAAGGGATACATATGCAGAATGTGCAGGTTTGTTACATAGGTATACATGTGTCATGGTGATTTGCTGCACCTATTGACCTGTTCTCTAAGTTCCCTCCCCTCGTCCCCCAGCCCTCAACAGGCCCTGGTGTGTAATTTCCCCTCCCTGTGTCCATGTCTTCTCAATGTTCAACTCCCACTTATGAGTGAGAACATGAGGTATTTGGTTTTCTGTTCCTGTGTTAGTTTGCTGAGGATGATGGCTTCCAGCTTCATCCATGTCCCTGTAAAGGACATGATCTCATTCCTTTTTATGTCTGCATAGTATTCCATGGTGTATATGTGCCACATTTTCTTTATCCAGTATATCATTGATGGGCATTTGGGTTGGTTCCATTTCTTTGCTATTGTAAATAGTGCTGCAATAAACATATGTGTGCAAGTGTCTTTATAGTAGACTGATTTATTTTCCTACAGGTATATACCAAGTAATGGGACTGCTGAGTCAATGGTATTTCTAATTCTAGATCCTTGAGAAATTGCCATACTGTCTTCCACAATGTTTGAACTAATTTACATCCCCACCAATAGTATGAAAGCGTTCCTATTTCTCCATAGCCTCGCCAACATCTATTGTTTCCCCATTGCTTGTTTCTGTCTGGTTTGTAGAAGATCAGATGGTTTATTTGGTATATATTGGCTCTGATCTTATTTTTTCTTTCTTTACTAACTTTCAGTTTAGTTTGTCCCTTGTTTGCTTGCTCCTTGAGGATGAAGTTAGGCTATTTATTTGGGATCTTTCTTCTTTAATGTAGGTATTTATTGCTATCAACTTTCCTCTTAGAACTTAACTTGTTGCATCTCACAGGTTTTGTTCTGTTGTATTTCTATTGTTTGCTTCAAGATCTTTTCAATTTTTTTAAAAAAATTCTTTTTTGACTCATTGGTTGTTCTGGAGCATGTTGTTTAATTTCTCTCTGAAAGGGAGAGTGCAGCAGCAACTGAGAGGGGTAAAGCAAAGCAACTTGCCCCCACAGGATAAAGTGTAGAAGCAGCTTGTTTCAGGAATGGCAAGCCACCAGGTGGGGGTGATATAGCAATGATAAATCCTCAAGGATGGATATTGACCCCTGAAGCAGTAGTTCTAGTTTAATAGTGGCATAGCACAGTATCAACACAGACCATGGGGAGTGGGCCACAGTGTTGGCAACTTCTCTAGGGCAGTGCAGCTCTGTGGACTCCAGGCAGCTCCCTCAGCTGGGCTTTGCTCCTGTGATGCTGCAGGAGTCCCCAGTGCTGAGGGACCATAGGTGTCCAAGGTAGTGATGGGGTCTGCTGGGTTCCTTTAGTTTACATTTTCCCTGCAGGGAGAAGTTCCCTGTTTGGAGCCGACTGGGGAGTAGGGTAGCAGCAGCTATGTGTTTCTTTCTCTTTTCTGTGTGGCCATCCTGGGTTTCTATGCTCTACAAAATTTCTGCTGCTCCTTTTATGTGTTCAAGCAGTCTCCTTTACTTATTTTTATCAAAATATAGTTGTTTATTTGTCTTTGTGGGGTAATTGAATACAAGAGGTCTCTACCTGGCCACTTTGCTCTAGCAAATTTTGATTTGTATTCTGTTTATTCCTTCTTTTTAAACACACACGCACACACAAACACACACTTTTTAATATCATACGAGATAATATAAAGTTTTTGAAAAATAAAATAAACAATAAAATGTTATATAAAACATTTAACTCCAAGGGCCAACAGCTTGTAAGAAATGTAGGTCAATGTACTTTCATCTGAATATCAGCAGTTGAATGATACTAAATGTCATTGTAGACTGAAAATTCCTTAGGAATGTATTGTTATAGTGACAATATTTACAAACAAAAAATTGGAATATTTTATTGGTCTTATATGGTCTGAAATCTGAGATAAAATACATGAAATTAGTATTTCACTAGATAATCATTTATTTAATCATCCTGTTGCTTATAATACACATTTGGCTCAGTAGTTACACTTGAAGGTATGTGCGGGTATGGATTTTTAATTTTTTTTTACTTTTTAATTTAGAAGTGCTCATGAGTATTGACACACTTAGAATGTTATGAGGACTTCCAAGATGGCAGATTGAAGGCAGTGTTAGCCTGTCTCTCCCATCTGGAAAGACGAGCATGCAGAGATTCACACTGTGATTTTTTTCAAAGAAGCAACACAGGAACTTAACAGGAAAACTGAAAGAAACCAAAAGACACTTTGAAAGAAGTGGCAGGCTGTGGCCTACAACATGAGCCAGGTAGAAAACAAGAAGTCCCTATAGTGTGAGAGGGAGATAAACTGCGTCCAGGATATATGCTCCCCCTGGGAACCCTGCAATCCAGGCTGCAGAGGAAGGCCTTAACACTACTTAGCACTGGAACTGATTTAGGGAGCAGTGGGGAATATAAAAGTAAGAGCAGCAGCAAGAAGAGCCTTTTTTGTATTCCCAGTCACCATGATGGACAAAGGGAAGCTATTTCTGATTCTGCCTCAAACGGGACCTTGCAGAGAGGTATGCCAGCTATATTAGGCAGTGGTTACAGGTTGAGAAAAGCTCCCAGCTGAAATTCATGACATATTCTCAAGTGGTAATAAACTCCCCTGGCCATAACTGGGAAGTGTGCTGCAGCCATAAGCACAGGAGCTGGGTGCCCCAGCTTTGCAGGTATGACCTAAAGCCATGGTTGGCGTCTCTCTGGGAAGGCTTATGGCTTGGGCATATTTGAGTTCTGAGTGCAGACTGCCTGGAACCTAGTTAGCTGTTGCCAGTGGAACACTGAGGGTGTGGAAACTGCCTCACCAAAATCTTGGGAGCTGAATGGGTCTTACTGCCATCTGCTACTCTCCACTCTCCATGCAAACTCTTCTGTGCAGCAGAGACAGTTCCACAATACCCTCTGGAACTAATACCCCAGTAGCCACAGCACTGCCTTCCGACCCCCACAGGTGCCACTGCTTTCCCTGCACACACAGAGCCAGAGCACAGACCTGCCTGACCCAGCCCCAACCTGGTTTGCCCCTCCATCCACCCTGGTAGTTTAACACAAAGGACAGAAACTTTTAGGCGTTTCATGGCCTCACCTGTCACCTGAGAAACCAGAGTACCTCCCCTGAGTAACAAGGCAAGCACAAATCCTACCACCACTACTATAGCTGGTGCTCTTCTGCAAGTTCCACCTCTTGGTTAGAGGCCAACTGACACAGTCCATTACAGCATCTCCAGGTAAACTAACACTGTGCCCAGTAAAGATAAAATGTGTATGTGACCTCAGCTATCACCACGGCCTGCAGCAACTTGACTAATCAGGAGGTCCCGAGTCTGTCCATGTGACCAGTTTATTACCACTACAACTGGTATTTCAGAAAGCAACTCGCTAAGGCTATTTATGACTAAGGAATCTGATAGAATGTACGTCACTTCCCTGCCACTCTCATCAGTGCTGATGCTGGTACCTGTTGCTGGGAGACTAGAAGACAGGTCACATCACAAGATCCCTTGCAGACATTTGCCAGCACCAGCCTGGTGTGTGGCATTCCCACTAGATGGTTACATCCAGAGGAGCAGAAGCATTCACAGTAGTCTGGCCCTCAGGGATTCCTACTTCTGTGGGAATGGGAGTGCACCATGTCAAGGGAATGCCCCATGGGACAAAAGAATCAAGATGGCAGGCTTTTTGAGTCCCAGAACTTTCTGTGGGTGAGAAATTACTTTTGGCAGAGGCATAGGTGCAGTGCTGGGCTCAGTGGGAGTGGGGAAAGTCTGCAGTTCTACCCTGACAATCAGGCAGCCCTGGTGCTTCTGAAAGATCTTGGAGAAGGAGACTTTTTTTTTTCTCCCATTGTCCATCACTGCAGACACAGCTGAGGTTTTGCCTATGGGATCTCAGCATGATTACACCTATAAGTAGCCTTTCTGAAATACTTCAGGATAACTGAATTTCCTGGTACAGAAGATACAGAAGGAGTACCTTTTGGGTTTAGGCTTGCATGAGGAGTAGAGTTGCAATTACTCTTTATTTGGAATATCAGCGTTCCTGCAAATGAAACAGGTATTCTGATCGAATAGTCAGAACCCTGGGTGAGGAGTATGTCTAGGAGGTGAATAGCTTTCCTGCTGGACTGGCAAGAGAGTTGAGGTGCTGTCACCATTCCCCCGATAAGACCTCAGTGCATTTCACTGAAAGATCTCCCAGCCACCTCTTTCAAGGCTGAAACCTCTGCCCAATATTGGGTATTGCATCTACCCACCTGCTTTAGCCAAAACTAGTTTGTACACAGGGATACCTCCCCGACAGGCCTGAAGCCTAAACTATTCAATGCAGTATATAAAATATTGGGGAAAATGAATAAAAAAGTACACTTAATGGGAGAATGAGATAAGCTTCAAAGATCTCTGCCATTCTGACTTCATATGAGAAAGTGAACTTGCTCATGCACTGTGCACATCACTACTACAACCAGGATCTGAGAAAGCCATCATCCAAAGACTGTATAATCAAAGAACCCATACAGACTCTTCATCTTTGAAAGCACCAAGAACTGAATTAGGCCACAATAAACTATAAACATTAAAGTCACATCCTTAAGGGGGAAAATAAATTTAACAAAAATACAGTCAAATAAAAAATAAATTTAAAAATAATAAGAATAAATAGTCTACCTAAATGAGAAGGAATCAGGAAAATAAATCTGGTAATACGACAAAACAGGATTCTATAATACTCCTAAAAGATCACACTAGCTCTCCAGCAATGAATCCAAACAAAGATAAAATCTTTGAGATACCAGATAATGAATTCAAAAGGTTGATTATTAAGTTATTAGAGATACCAGAGAAAGGTGAAAAACCAACATAAAGAAATTAAAAAACAATTGAGGATATGAATGAAAAGTTCTCTAAAGAGATTAATATTGTACAGAAAAACCAATCAGAAATTCTGAAAATAAAAGACAATTTAGGAAATTACAAAATGCAGTGGAAAGTTTTAGCAATAGACTAGACAAAGTAGAGAAAAGAATTCCAGAGCCTGAAGACAAGTCTAATTAACCCAATTGGCCAAAAATAAAAAAAAGAATACACACACATCTTTATCTATCTATCTATCTATCTATCTATCTATCTATCTATCTATCTATCTACCTACCTACCTACCTACCTACCTACCTATCTGACAAACATAAACTGAGGGCAACTGAAATTAAGTGTGGGATGGGGAAAGAATAAGAAGAGTGGTGAAAGCCAAAACTATAGATTTCAGATAGATGTGGAGAGAGAGCTATGACAGAAGACAGGTACATCAGATGGAACATCTTTACAAGCTCAAAAGTTGAAAGACCTTGCAGTATCATTCAGCCCAAGGCCTATGTTTTGCAACTGTGGTGGTCATGTCATCTGCTAGTCTCCATTTTCTTGGCATTTCTTTATAGGTTATTAATTTAAAGTTGACTCCTTTTCCTGAAGTGTCACGAATATGTTGGAGGTAGTACAGCACATAGAGGGCTCAGCTTTGAACCTTGGCCAAATAGAATTTGACTTTCAGCTCTGCCTATATGGGAAAGTTAATTAATGTGACCTGTATTATTGAGATCCTACCTGTCCCTGCACTACTTTCTAGTGACATGATAGTAAGCAAAGGACACCTATAATATCTGCTTTTATGGAACTTAGGTATCAAGTGGGAGATAGGCATTATTTAAGAATGACACAAATGAATTATAATTTCACATTGAAATAAGGTCCCAGCTTTGTTAATGGGAGTGTGGAGAGTGTCATAGTCAGAAGAAATTAATTAATAATTAATGGAAGTGTGGGGAGTGTTATAGTCAGAAGAAACAGCATTTGCAGAAGATTTGTGGCAGAAAGGAGCAAGGAACATTAAAACCCTGAGAAAGAGCAGGTGAAGACAGTGAGAATGCAGATTATATGTAGATTAGGGATAATAGCACACAAGATTATTTAATGGATTAGTGAGAACATACGATAATCTCCAATCAGTAGTGGCTACTCATTAAATGGTGGCTACAAGGATCATTTTATAATTGCTGAGGAGGTGGAGACAGTTCTTTGAACTACATAATGTCAGATCTACCTTCTCTTTAACACTCACCCTTTAAGACAGACCACTGGCAGATAACTATATCTCAGTCCTACAACCCTGAAATGCCGAGCAGATCTGTAGTTTGTGGGGAAAATGGAGAATTTTCTTTGTGTCTTGGGCTAAACAGAGGCCTGTTAGTAGAAAAAGGTATGTTGAGAAGGCGTGGTTAAAAGGAAAGAGGAAAGAAATCAAAGAATCTTAGTTTTCGAAGTCTTTTTTCTCTTCCCAAACATGTTTTGAAATGTGTCATTCCATTCCTCCAAACTGCCATTTTTTATCCTTCAGGCAAAGGTTTTAACCTCCTAACGTGTTTCTGCAAGCAATGTTCTGAACAAGGAAGCTACTGTAGAAAAAATTTTTCCAGCATTATCAGTGGAATTGAATTCAACTGCATAGTCAGGTAGTCTTGCCTGTCCAGTGACTTTTAAATGGACTCCAAGGAGAGGGCCAAGGACTGTGGCCCTCACAGTCTCAGACCAAATCCTGTCTTTATTCCTGGCTTCTCTGTACTTTGGTTGTCCAATCTGATGAATGGGGAAAATGATGAATATAGTAATACCTACCTCATAGAATTGTTATGAGAACTAAATGAGTAAACACTGTAAATGTGTAAGGCCTTAAGAACAGCTCCTGGCACAGAGTAAGCATGTGCAGGTGTTAGCTGGTATTATGATGCCTGAAGTGCCAGTTTTGCTCTCCGTCCTTCCAACATAGACGCCTGCACATCCACGTGTACATACACATATATAAAAAGAAATAAACGTGTATATATAGAAATGCACACAAGATTTTTATGATCCTGTCAGGAATTACATGTTTTCAGGGTGTTGTATAATTAAAAAGGTTTTGAATTTAGTTAATTTTCAAATATTTTAGTTATTAAAGACAACAGATGAAGAAAAGAACAATGTTTTAATTTCTATAGCATCTTTCTAGGACCTATCATAACAGTTAGTGCATGAGGTAGGTGGAAAGGAGTGAGAGAGGATCATTTTGGGGACAGTTTTCCTTCCCTTTCATTATATGTGTAAATATCAATTCACGTCAACTTTACCTGTCATCCTGTGGCCCTGGCACCCACCCCAGCAAAATGAAGGCCGGAGGAGAAGGTACAGAAGATAGCAGGGAGGGGGTTGAGAAGCCAGTGCATTCCTTGTGCTTCCCGTGTCCAGACTAAAGTCCTGTGACCACCTTTGTTTGCAGAAGGCTGAGCTCTCCTGAGTAGGAACTCAAGACTTTTTTCCAGTCTTCAGGTTTCTGAGTAATCTTGCTTTGGTTACACAAGAAGGGATTAACGACACATTAGCACTTCTCCAAACACCACATCAGCTATTATCAGAAATAGCTGGTTGACTTTCTTAACTTCATTGTTCTGATAATACAGGACTCAAAACCAAATTTGTGAGGTTCACATTTCCACTGCAACCTTACAGCCAGAGGGTCACCGTGTTTCCTGTCAACCTGCCACTGTAAGGATCTGTGTTTTTGCCATTCTTTTGTGAAGTTGGAGAACTCGAGCCTGCAGGAACTCATGCTCAGTGATGTTGAAGCAGCAGTTCCAGCACATATGTCACTCATGTCTCATTTCCATACATGTTACTACTCGAGTCCTATTCATGGCTCTCTATGTTGCCAAATTCAACACATTTTCTTGGCTACCACTGACATTTGTCATGTTCCCAACTTCCTTTGCTCTAATAATTTGTTTTCACCTAGAAACCCTTACAAAAGGAAATGTGAACATTCATAGAGGACTGAAACGTGGGCTCTGCCTGGGGTTAATGGTAACGCCCATATTTCACTGGAATTTGTTCCTTAACTACATAGCACGAGAAGTCAGTCCCCAGAAAAATCCCTTCCAAGGTTTTCTAGATTTTCCTGGGGGATTTCAACTTAGTCTTCCCATATTCTTCTCCCTGTCCCCCATCTGCAACATTTTAGTCCAAGCCACTTCCCATTCTCCTGGATTTCTTCATAGAAAGGCTCCCGTTCAAGTCTGAGACAAAGGTGTTTTATCCCTGGGCTTTAAAAACTGTGAACCCTGCAAGGGCCAAAGTGGCCCATACATCAGCGAGGAGAGTGTTCCTGGTTCCCTTGTGTGCATTGCTACCAGGCCCAAATCCCACTGCTTGAGTCCAAGGCCTCAGAAAGTTCTTTCTGGAGAAGACAGGCCCCTCATCTGCCTCTAGCAGTCCTTCTCTTCAGTCACAAATCTGTTATGCATCTAAGAAATAAAGTTCAGACGTCTGGCTTCTGGTCTGGCATGTAAAGAGCTTGGAGTTTTTTACTTTGTCCTAACAACAGGTAAAAATCTGAACAAACTGACTCTTTTTAAATCCATCAGAAAAGTGAAGTTACAGAGTAAACTGCTGCTTCCCAAATTTGAGAGACACAGAGGCAACATAGAGAATCACAAATTACCTGAGCAGAAATCCACTAGCAGAAACCACTGTGGGCAGCAGTGCTGGGTATGGAAACCTGAATTGCATTAATGAAATGCTGGAGGTTCAGCATGGACAAGCTGGGAGTTAAAAAGTCTGGGGTAGGGGACAGTCATGGGGAGGCTCCCACCTTCTGTGAGTTTTACTCTAGGAGCTCCACCAGGTTCTCATGGTAAATGTTGGAGAAAATCTCACTCATGCTTCCAGTAGAGGAAGGAGAAATACACCAGAGCATTCTGTTCTTAACAATGCCTGCCCTTAAGAGAAACTATTTTACCAGAGCCTATCTGCTGGGGTTTTTATCAAAGCCCAACTGACTTGGGAGAAGGGAAATGTTCAGCTCCAGGCTCCCAACAGCCTTCCACGTGAGAGAAGAAAAATACCTGACTCTAGCATCCTCTAGCCATGACAAACCACATAAGAAGGGGAAAAATTGAGACACACGTGTGAAGTTCAAGCATGGGGCACAGGCTTACAAAAAGCTTGAAATTGAAGCACAGTACTATCAACTCTTCCCCTCCCCACCTTATCACTATGTTACAAATGGTCGATTAACTGAAGTTTCTTCTAGTCAGTACATCATGTCTACCTATTCTGAAATAATTACAAGGCATATTAAAAGGCAAAACAAACAGTTTGAAAGGACTGAACAAGCATCAGAACTAGAGTCAGATATGGCAGGAATATTGGGATTATCAGACCAAGAGTTCTCTAAAAACTATGATTAATATGCTAACAGATCTAATGAAAAAGTAGAAAGCATGTAAGAACAGATAATGCAAGGAGAGTGATGGAAGTCCTAAGAAATAATAGAAAAGAAATTATAGTGGTCAGAAACACTGTAATATAAACGAAGAATGCCTTTGATGAGTTTGTCAGTAGCCTGGACATGGCTAAGGAAAGAATCTCTAAGCTTGAGGATATATCACTAGAAATTTTCAAAGCTGTAAATCAAAAAGAGACAGTAAAAGATGGAATAGGAAATCCAACAACTGTGAGACAATCCCAAAAGATGAAACATACTCACATCAGGAATATGGGGAAAAGAAGAAAGAGAAAAAGGAACAGGAAAAATACAGGAAGCAGTAAGATGGATAGCTTTTCCAAATTAATATCAAACAAAAACCCGCAGAGTTAGGAAACTGAGAATAGTAAGCAGGATAAATACAGAGAAAAAAAAATGACACCTAGGCATATTATATTTAAATGGCAAAAAAGTGAAGGACAAATTTTGAATGAAGCTAGAGGAAATGCACCTTATGTATAAGAAGAGGAAAAGTGAGAATTACATCCAACTTCTCAGAAACCATGCAAACAAGAAAAGAATGTGGTGAAATACTTACTGTTGAAAAGAATGAAGTCCCTTTCTCTTTCCTGTAATTCCTCAAATTCCTTGACATACTCTTCCAGTACATATCTTCATTAACTCTTTGTTACTCTGTGTACTAGTTCAGTAGATTAATTAAGAGTAAATTCTAATTAAGCAGCTGAGTCAGTCACCATCCAACGTATATACATACTTTGTGTCCCAGTGTGCTATGTTGCAGGTGTTAGTGACAGAGCAGTGTGCAAGAAAATAGAACCTCCTTTCCCACGAGTCTTTCACTTAATAAACTTAAACTGAAGTGTTACCATATCAAAGTGGCTAACTTCTTTCACTTAGCTTAATTATGCCGAGGTTCATCCATGCTTTTGTGGGGATCAATAGTTCATGCCTTTTTATTGCTGGATGTTCAATAATTTATTTATTTCCAGATTGATAGGCATTTGAGTTGTTTCCAGTTTTGGCTGTTACAAGTAAAGCTGGTGTGTTTACACAAGCCTTATTTGTGTGTCTTTGTGTGGTAATACACTTTCATTTATCTTGGGTAAATTCCTACTAGTAGAAAGATTGGGTCATATGGAAGATGCATTTGTAAATTTTAAAGAAATTTCTACATTGTGTTTGTAAGCTAGTTGAACTATTTAACTTTGCCTCCAGCAATATATGAACATTCCCATTGCTCCTCATTCTTACCACCCATGCATTGATACCATACTTACCAAACCTTTAAAGCTTGTGATTGTCCTAATAGATGTACAGTTACATCTGATTGTGGTTTTAATTAGCATATCTGGAATGATCAAATGGCATTGAGTATCTTTTCATGTGCTTATTTTTCTTCTGTATATCTTTTGCCCATTAAAAAATTAGTTTGTGTTTCCAAAAGAGCAGCTAACAATCTGCCCTTGTAGTCATCTGATTTTTTCAATAGTTCATTATGAAAAATTTCAAATATACAGAAAAGTAGAAAGACTTTTATAGTGACATCCATAAACTCACCTCTAGATCCTACAATCAACACCTTATTATATTCTTTTCTTTAGCAGCATATTTACTTATCCACCCTTCTATCTAACCATTCTTTACTAAGTCATCTTATTTTTGATCCATTTCTATGTAAATTACAGAAATCAGTTTACTTCATCCCTAAACAATTTTGCATACGTATTACCAAGACTTTTCACTAGAGTTCAATATTCTTGTGTAGCCAAATATTATTATTTTTTCTTTTTGAAGTACAGTTTACATGCAGAGAAATGCACACATTTTAAATGCTCCATTGGATGAGTTTTGCCAAATGCATACATCAGTACAACCCAGCCCCTGTCAAGAAATGGAAGTTACCAACATGCCAGGGAGCTCTCTCCTATACCTTCTCACTCAGTTCCTGCAGAGTTAACCCCTCAGAGGTAACCACTGTTACCATATAGATTAGTTTTGCCTGTTCTTGTAATTCATGTAAATAGAACCATAATGTGTTTATTCTTTTGTTACCCACTTTTACTCATCATTTATGTGAGCTTCATTCATGTTGTTGCCATTGCCACTAGCATGTTTCTTTTTTTAACTGAGTAATATTCCACTGTATATGCCACAGTTTGTTTATTCATTCTCCTGTTGTCAGATACCTAAGATGTTTTGGGCAGCTTGGGGCAATTATAAAAAAAGCAGCCCTGAACAACCTGGTACAGGTTATAGGCTGATTTTCTAAAATAGTCCTTTTCTTCCCTATCACAACTATTGTCTATACATCTATTTTTGATATATGGATGACTTTTTTTTTTCTTTTTTTTTTTTTAGACGGAGTCTTGCTCTGTTGCCAGGCTGGAGTGCAGTATCACAATCTCATCTCACTGAACCTCACCCTCCTGGGTTCGAGCAATTCCCCTGCCTCAGCCTCCCGAATAACTGAGACTACAGGCACACACCACCATGCTTGGCCAACTTTTTTTTTGTTTTTAGTAGAGGTAGGGTTTCACCATTTTGGCCAGGATGGTCTCAATCTTACCTCGTGATCCTCCTGCCTCAGCCTCTCAAAGTGCTGAATGAAAAGTGCTCACAGGTGTGAGCCACCATGCCTGGCCGATTTCTTGATATAGTTTGAATATTTGTCCCCTCCAAATCTCATGTCAAAATATGACCCCTAATGTTGGAGGAAAGGCCTGGTGGGAGGTGTCCAGGCCATGGGGAAGATCCCTTCTGAATGTCTTGGTGCCATCCTCCCAGTAATGAGTGAGTTCTCACTCTATTAGTTCACACAAGATGTGGTTATTTAAAAGAATCTTGCACCACACCCCTGCCTTGCTCCCTCTCTTACCATATGACACATTGGCTTTCCTTGCTTTTAGGAGTAAAAGCTTCCTGAGGACCTCACCAGAAGCAGATGCTGGAGCCATGCTTCTGGTACAGCCTGCAGAAGTGAGCCAAATAAATCTCTTTTCTTTGTAAGTTACCCAGCCTCAGGTATTTCTTTATAGCAATGCACAATGGACTAATACATTTCTAAAATTACATCTCTGAACCTACCCCTGAATCCCAGACTCATAAATCCAATGGCCAACTAAATGTATCCACTTGATTTCCAATAGGTATCTCAAATCTAATGTCAGAAAGCAAACTACTGATCAGCACGCATCCCAAACAACCATTTATTCTGTCTTAATGAATGGTAAATATATTCTCCCTATTGTTCAGTTGTTCAGGCCATAAAACATAGATAGCCATAACTCTTCTCTTTCTCACTTCATCTAATGCATAAGCAAATCTTATTTGCTCTATCTCTAAAATATAACTAGAATGCTCCAGTTATTAACACTTCTACAGGACTATGTGGTTGGAGGTAAGATTGTCTCACTTGTAGGTTTTTGAAAAGCCTGATAATTGGTGTCACATTTCTCTTTTGCTCCTTCCACACCATCTGTCCTCAGCACAGTAGCCAAAGTAGTCCTGTTATTATATAAGTTTTATATGGTACTTTATATGTATCTTTAGTAGAGAAAGGGTTTCACCATGTTGGCCAGGCTGGTCTTGAACTCCTGACTTCAATCCACCCATCTCGGCCTCCCAAAGTGTTGGGATTCCAGATGTGAGCCACTGTGCCCAGCCACACTCATACTACTTTAAAAGCTCAAATGGCTTCTTGTTTCACTCACAGTAAAATTTAAAGGCCAGATAATAATTCTCAAGACTCTATGGAGTCTGATTCCCTACTGCATAATTTACCAAATGCTCTTATAATCTCCCCATCACTCAGTCAGGTCTAGCCGCATTGACCTTTGTGTCATTCCTAGGGTGTTTGCAGTTGCTATTCTGTCTGACTGACATACATTTCCCCTAGATGAGACATACATATGGCTTACCTTGAGTGTATGCTACAGAGATTTCTTCCCTGACTACTCCACATAAAACTACAGCCTCCACTTTGGGAGGCCGAGGTGGGTGGATCATGAGGTCAGGAGTTCGAGACCAGCCTGGCCAACATGGTGAAACCACGTCTCTACTAAAAATACAAAAAATTAGCCGGGTATGGTGGCACGGGAGGCTGAGGAAGGAGAATCACTTTAACCTGGGAGTTGAAGGTTGCAGTGAGCTGAGATCTGTTACCCAGCTGCACTCCAGCCTGGGTAACAGAGTAAGACTCCATCTCGAGAAAACGAAAACAAAAACAAATACAAAAAACTGCAGCCTCACACCACACAGCACAGCCTATCTCCTTTCCTGCTTTATTTTCTCCATAGCACTTATTGCTCTTTCATTTTTCTATTTGTACATCATCTGTCTCCTTTCACTGAAATGTAAACTCAATGAAAACAGGGAATTTTTCTTTTTTGTTCACTGCTGTAATCTCAGTGGTTACAATTGTGCCTGGACTACAGTGGGAACTAAAAAATACAGCATTTATTGATTGATTTAATAAATAAATGCCAGTAATTATATTTATTTTGGACTATATTATTAAGTGAAAGACATGGTTCTAAATTTTAAAAAAATTAGTCCTTATACTATTAGACCCTCCAGTAAAGAAGATAGTGCTTTTTGCTTCTGACTTACTTTGTGGTTTACCAAACATACAGGGAAGCCTTCCTAAGGCCTCAAGACATAAAGTTGAGTACTATTTCTATTCAAGCATATAGACCCTTTTAGATCAATATCATATTTTGGGGAACTTTCTACTTCAAAGTGGCATTGTCAGAATAAATAAACATTTGTGTCCATAAAATGATTTTCAGTAATTATTTAATGGTCTCTGGGATTTTCCAAGAGGGGCTTTTGGCTAAATTTCCTATTTGATTCATGAAGGAGAGGCCTAACCTTATGGCCATTGCACACCTGGAAGCTTACAAAAACCTTGGGAAATGATGGCACATGACTTCAACTCCAGGAGAAGCTGGCCCTGGGAGAGTGAATGTAGAACACACCATTGGTTCTTAAACATTAGCGTGCATCTGGTATGTTAAAACACAGACTACTGGGCCCCAGTCCAGGCTCTGATTCAGTATGTCTACTGAGTTATTTCAGTGAAATTCAAGATCCTCGATTTCTAACAAGTTTCCAGGTAATGCTGATACTTGCTGGTTCTGGAGCCAGACTTTAGAATAAGGTGTTGACTGCTGTTTGCTGCTTCTCTTTTCTATGGCTTGGTACAAATCCCTTCTGCACCCTCACTGTTGAACTCTATGCATGAGTGCTGACTCTCTCACCTCCACATCCAGGGCCCCTGCGGTGGCTGAGAATGACTACACAGGAATGCATGGCAGTAAGTTGCTTCTGCAACTAGGAGAACTGACATTTCCTCTCCCTTGCAAGTGGTGATGACTCCATAGAAGCACCTGTACCAAATAATTGATTGAGCTAATTCATTAATTCCTCAGATGAAGAAAGGGAGGAAACTAAGACAGGGAGTGGGTTAAGTCAATGGTTCTGAAACTTCTATATACACATGGAATGCTTACTAAAAATGGAGATTCCCTACCACCCCCACCATCACCTCACAGGAGTCCTGATTTGTTAGGTCTATGTTAGGTTAAGAAATATCATTTTTAAGAAACACCCAGATGATTCTAGTATGGTAATCAGAGGGTCCACTTTAAGAGGTATTTATTACATACTTAACCCGAGATTGCCCAAATAATGGCATACAAGAAATAGAAATCATTTTTAATTCTTTCAAATATGTTGAGTACCTACTGTGTACAAGCAATATTTAGGCTCTGAAGAGACAGGATCGACAGACTGGCCAATGCTCTTTCAACTACAACTTGCTGTCTCTTTGCAAATGAGTCTGATAAATTCTTGAGGTGAGTTATGCTTTGCTGTGCATCTATTTCAGTCACTCTTATTTTAGGAAAGGACAATTATAGGCATCAATGAAAAAATATAATAGCAAATTGTGCTTTCTCTAAGGCAATCCACTTGAATGTCATATAAATCCATATCAAATGATGTAATTTAATCTGATGCAATTCAATACATTATAGCACAATGCAGCAAAACAATGTAATACAAATCGCACTGCAACTTCAGTGCCGTGGGATTAGCACCAGCCTCATTTCAGGTCTTGGGCTCTAGCGCCCTCTAGTGGCATAAACTAAATTTTTTAGTGTGCGTGGCGGCTACAGCTGCACCTTGTACGGAATCACTGCAAGCAAACAGCCTGTTCGAATGGAAACGAGCTGAGGCCCAGCTGGCTCCTCTATTATACGTCAAAAGAAATCCTAGATTAATAGATTTTCCTGAGCTGCCACCTGACCTAGTGATAAAGTAACTGTGGTTTCCATAGGTTTTTTTTTTTTGAGACGGAGTTTCGCTCTTGTTACCCAGGCTGGAGTGCAATGGCGCGATCTCGGCTCACCGCAACCTCCGCCTCCTGGGTTCAGACAATTCTCCTGCCTCAGCCTCCTGAGTAGCTGGGATTACAGGCACACGCCACCGTGCCCAGCTAATTTTTTGTATTTTTAGTAGAGACGGGGTTTCACCATGTTGACCAGGATGGTCTCGATCTCTTGACCTCGTGATCCACCCACCTCAGCCTCCCAAAGTGCTGGGATTACAGGCGTGAGCCACCGCGCCCGGCGGTTTCCATAGTATTAACTGTTTTCACTACATTCTTTTGATTTGTGACGAATAAAAGAACCGTAATCAGCTTGATTTTTTAGGCTGCAGAACAGGAGGCTGGAGTGACAATACAGGAGTGTTAGAAACCCTATGAAAGATTAATATAAGACAAATACAAATAGAAAAGATAATAGAATATAACAGAAATAAAACACTGCAATTCTCACATAAGGAGTCCAAAATTGTACCGCTAATAAGGAGAAGTTTCTTGTCTATAGACTTGCTATATATCCAGGAAATCCCACTTCTAGTTATGTACCTAGGAGAAATGAAAACATATGTTCACACAAAGACTAGGATGAAAATGTTCATAGCAGCTTTACTCATAATAGCCCCCAACTGGAAACAACTCTAATGTCAAAAAAAAAATTGAATAGCCAAGGAAATTGTTGCATATCTGTACAGTGGAATACTTTTCAGCATTAAGAAAGTAGACTACTGATTCTCACAGCGTAGATTCATCTCAAAACATTATTTTGAGTGAAAGAAGTCAGATACAAAAAAACCCAATGTGTTATAAAATTCCAATTATAAGAAATTCTAGAAAAGGCAAAACTGTAAGAATAGAAAGCAGAAAGAATGGTTGTCAGAGGCTGAGGGTGTTGAAAGATGTCTAATTAATAGGGACACAGGAGAATGTTTTGAGGTGAATATTATGTTCTATTTTTTGTGGTGGTGGTTATACAACTGTACACGTTTTCCAGAACTCACCAAATTGCACCTGTGAATTTGGTACTTTGATTATGTGTAAATTATACCTCAATGAAGTTTATTTTTACAAAAGGAATCAGAGAAGTGGGTATGCTGGAGTAGACTGTATAAGACTGAAAATCCACAAGAAGATTATGTCCCATAGAAAGTTCTGGGGAGTGGATCACTTAGGAAGGTCACTGGGAACACGCTGGTGAGATTGGCACCAACATCACTAAATTCAGTGGTATATCTCCTAGGCTGGCTGGCGCTGATGCATCAGGTTATCTGGCTGTACTTAGCCATTAAGGGCAAGTGGATGTGATCGATATAATGAGTGGCAAGGTCAGAGTGGTCAGTGTAGGACCCTGCCCTGCAGAGAATGATGGTGATGGAACATGGTATATCCTAGAGGTGAATAGTAGGGCCACCAACAAGGATAGTACTCAACTTGCACCACCAGAGGAAATCAAGGTTGGATAGCCAAGAGACTGCATGAGGTTTCACCAATAAAAAGCCTTGATCCTTTTCCCGGTTTCCAGACCTAAGCCTGTTTTTAGTACTGGAACCCATTAATTGACCCACCTGGGAGTCATCCTGTTTCTAAATATGTAATTGGGCTCGATATACATGATAGGTCTTACCCTACCCATCAAGGACATAAATCCTATATTATGTTCTTGGTGTGTAGTGTAAGAGCTATCACAGGGGAGAATGTCAAATAGAAGCACTTAAATGATCCACTTCCACCCACCTATTCCTGGTCAAAATAGTAAATAAAAAGCAGGGTAGTGTCCTAGAGGAGGGATGGTGGTTGAAAATTGTTACCACCCTTAAGTTTCTGAAAGACATCGGTGGTGGGGGGATCCCTGGCATATTTCATTTAGCAGTATGGCCCCTGAAGAAAACAGAAGATACTGGTAGACTATGGTCTCCACAAACTCAACCAGGTGGTAGCAGCACCCCTAATTGCAGCCACTGTGCCAGATAGAGCAGACGAGCCTGGCCTCAGATATGTGGTGGAGAGCCATTGAGTTGGCAAGTGTTCTTTTCTATTCCTATCACAAAAAAGAGTTCCCATTCACATGGAATGGGTAATCATATATATTCAGAGATTTTCCCTGAGGCTGACCCATCTTTTGTGATAACATAATCTAAAGCAATTAGACTGTCTAGACATCTTCCAGAAAATCACATTGATCTACCATGTCAATGACATCATGCTAATCAGATCAGATGAGCAAGAACTGGCTGGCACATTGGAGGCTTTAAGACAAATGTGCTCCAGAGGGTAGAAGAGAACCCCTTTGAAGATTTAAGTTCCTGCCATATCAGTGCCAACATATTTCTTCCTGCCCCTATTGTATATATCCATAGCCCTATTTCATTCTACCTTCTCCTGATGGTCAGGGTCAAATCCATGATCAACATCACCAGGCCAGGATGGCAACTCCTTTTCTTGCCTGCTGGTCCCCACACAGAGAAAGACTGAAGTGCTTTTGGTGGCCATATCTTATAATTCAATAGGATGCTAAGTTGTGTCCTATTGAGTGTGTTCTTCTTGATAGGAAACAAAATGTCTAACCTTGAAGATGCCAGCATTGCCAGGAAAGAAAGTACACGTTCCCGAAGTGCATCATTGGAATTGATGTGAAGCAGGGCCACTTCTGCTTTAACCTCTTTATTCTCAAACTCATGTAGTCATCTTGTTAAGGATACTGTCCCATATAAGGTCTTTGTTTCAAGGTACATATACATTCTGGACGATGGCTCCCATTCTTGTGGCAAGATATCACCTCTAGGCTGGTGTTTCAGCTGTGCCTTCGACAGGCCACTCTAATGCTCTATTGGGCTGCTGACTTCTGGGTGATCAGTTTTTGATACAATTAATGAATCTCATGGTCATGGACCAGTTCCCTTGTCTTCTGTGTGTGTCTCTGACTGAGCATGATATTAGGTGGCATCCCATATCCATGCACTGAACTCAGATGATCTACGTTAGTGCCTCTTGGTGCTCTCTTGCCCAATTTTGCTGGTAAATGGACAAGCGTAGCAATCCTGGCTTGAGAAAGGCACTGCAATCAGGGTTTGGGCTCTCTGAGAACAAGATTCTGGGTCACACTACCAGGAAAGCCTCTAAGACAAACAGGGGTGGCAGCTGAAAAGAAGGGAAATCTACAGGTAACAATGAAGGAGAAAGACAATCAATTGAAATTCCACAACCCGTTGCAGAGGCAAGGACTGTAGTTCTTCCCACTTAATTGTTTCTCTTAAGTTTGCCCCAGGAAGAGAGACTCATTGAATTCTGGAAGAGCTACTCTCTGCATATTGAAAATGAAGTGGATCCCAGCAGTGCTAGGGGTGGACTGAAGTGAACACGCAGCTGTGCCACCTGGATTCTCTTTCATTGCCACTGGAGTACTGCAGCAATTGCAGTAGAATTCTCAACTAGAGAATCACCTCATCCAAGGTCATGCCCTTTTGGGCCTGCCCACATCCAGTAAGCCGATAAAGGTGAAGGGACAAGGACTCTTTTGATTCAAAGCAGAACAACTCTGATGTGGCATTGAAGCAGCAGGAATGATCATTTAAGCTATGACTTCATAGACAGTCTACGAGAAGTAGGTGTAAATTTATTTAAAGTTTTTGCTGTTGTTTGAAATTTGAATGCTATTAAATTTTCATTACTATAAATAATAGGACGGAGACATCTTAAGCATGCAATTTTTCTCTTTTGAAAGAATATTTATAAGGTAAAGTCCTAAGAGCAGTGTTACTAACTCAAGACACAAGTATATTTTTATACCTCCTGACCTTCATGGCCTAATTGCTTTTCATTTTAATTAATTAATTAATTAATTAATTATTTGAGATGGAGTCTCGGTCTGTTGCCCAGACTAGAGTGTAGTGGCACAGTCTTGGCTCACTGTAACCTCCATTTCCCAGGTTCAATCAGTTCTCCCTGCCTCAACCTCCTGAGTAGCTGGGACTACAGGCACCCGTCATCATGCCTGACTGTTTTTTTTTTTTTTTGTATTTTTAGTAGAGACGGGGTTTCACCATGTTGGCCAGGCTGGTCTTGAACTCCTGACCTCAGGTGATCCACCAGCCTAGGTCCCCCAAAGTGCTAGGATTGCAGGCATGAGCCACCATGCCCTGTCTAATTGCTTTTTATAAGTCTTACAGGTTTGCTGTGGCATCCACAAACGCATATGCTTCGGTATAGCTCACACCTTGTTGACTTTTCTAGCTCAATTATTTGTAGACTCTCAAAAATTCTGTTCAGTTTTTCTTGGCATGAAGAGTTGTTAAGCTAATTTTGAAAACTTGTGTTGACAAAGTCTAAAAATGTAATCCAAATTTGGATGAGGAAGATGAGATATTTTACCAACTTTCTCTAATGAAAGTTACTGGTAACCTGTAAAAACAATTCCCTACTCATACAATAAATCTACAGATATCTTTTTCAGCCTTTTTGGACTTTTTTTTTTATTTAGTGGTAAGATTTGCTTTATATGATTAGATGTTGAAACATTTTTATGGCTTTGGGAAAGAAAAAGATGCCTCTGACATCCAGGAGCTGGCCTGGCATTCCCACTCTGTATCAGTGGTCTCCTCTTCAAATAAATGATTTCACAGAATACCGGCATCAGATAATGCCACTCCATGACCATGGTGAATCAAGACAAAAACACAGTCAAAGAATGAAATCTGTTTAAATCACAAACATGGCCCAATATCCCCCGGTCTTGGCTAATTAGAGTGTCTATTGCTTGTTTATTGCTGACAGTTTTTGTTTGACTCTAGTCTTCCCTCCTCCTAGATAGCAATTATTAATAGATCCAGTCGTGACATTATGTCACTTCCTAACAACATCCAGCCTAGAGCTGAGCCATGCTTCTCAAACCCTCCTCCAAATCACGTAGCACAAGGCCACATTCTGTAAGTTCTTTCTAACGCCCTTTTAGTAAGACATCCCCTTCCCCATGTGTGTTTCTGGAGGAGGACATTGAGAACTTTTTAAATTTACCTTTTAGTAATTTCAACTTAACTTGGCTAGATTCATTGGAGAGCAAAACAATTCTCCCCCAGGTGAGTTCCAAGGGATAATTATAGGCTAATTTGTTAGGTTGATGTTAAAGTAATTGAGTTTTTTTTTTTTTTCCCCACTAGTTTCAATGGTAAAAACCACAATGATTATAAGCTAGCCTTCCAGGTTAACTTTACTAGCTTGTACAATATTTCCTTTCCTGATTTCCTCAATTTCCAGTATACTTTTCTTCAGACAAGTTAATAGCCCAAAAAATTTTTGTTAAATGCTCAACAATCTTCCTCATCACCAAATAAATTTTAATATATATGTATAAGCACTTATACATGCATATTCATTATATATTTATATATTTCTCACTTTTAGCAATTTGAGTATAGAACTACTTATAGGGAGATGACAATCCAGTTTGCCTTTGGCTGATACGCTTCTTGCCATTTGCTTGTATAGGCATTTGACACTTTGAAGTTTCCTCCCATCTTGAGTACACCTGATACAACTACCTGGGAGTGAACAGAAAGACCAATGGACACCAACAGGAAACATGCTGAGGTCCAAATGGAACACTGATTGGAGAGAGGTCTGTTATGATGAGAAGGGCTGTGGTGAGTACCACAGCTAATGTGGGGAGCCACATTCTGCAACCCTTGATAAATGAGGTCAGTGGAAAGACTGAGCCATGAAGTGTATATATCATTCTTTCAATTTCTGAGAAAAGCTTCATGGGAGAAATGATTTTGCATATGAGTAACAATTAGCTCGGTCATGTTTTATTTCACAACAAAATTTCCTGTTCTTAGTTTAAAAGGTACCTATGACTGATAACATTTTCCCCAAGTTTTCAGGAAATAAAGCTTGTGTTCCTTGAATTTGGCATAGATTCTGCTTAAGGCACATACGCAAGTTGCTGAATAGCAATATGATTGACTCATTGTGAATGCCTTTATTCATATTCACCTGTTATGATGAATTTTGAATTATGGAATCTAGATTAGCAGTAGAGCCATTATCTGAGCACTGAGCTTGTCTAGAGACAATTCTATATTTTAATCTTCAGGAGGATGTCCATAATGAAGCTCCATTAAAGCCATTACACTTTGAAAGTAAATTCCTCATTTAGAATTATTTCAAGACAACAAAGCATACAATGTTGGTATCCGTGTATCAGGTAAGACCTTTCAGTTGCAGGAAACCCAACTCATTGGGACCTAAGCAATAATGTAGATTTGTTGTTTCATGAAACTGTAAACCAAAGGAAGAGCCAGCATCAGACTTCTTTTGGTCAAGATTTTGACCTCTGTCTTCATTCTGGCTTCATCCTCAGCCTGGCTGAGACCTCATGGTCACAAAGATGGCTGCAATAACAGTGAGGACTACCTGTTTCCTTATTCATTTCCCAAGTAGAAAGTGTCACGTCTTACAATCACCAAATGATCATTCCAGATCTTCACTCAGATTGAACCAAGGTAAATTGACCATTGTTGCAAGGGGTGTGAGAATATGCTGAGTGATCTTCCCCTGAGCTGGAAGTGGGTCAGTCCACTAAGAAGTCATGGTTACTGGATAATTACTAGATGGTTACTATAGTTATTTCCTTAAAGGAAAACAGGATTTTGTTGGGGAGAGGAACAGGGGGAATAGGTTCTGGTTAGACCTGTCCTGTCCAGGATCTGTCATTTTAATTCTCTCTCTATAGAAAATGATATTACATCCTACCTGTAAGTGGCAGTATTGAGCTAAAAACATGGGCTCTGGACTTAGGCTGTGGCCATTGAATTCCTAAATCATCACGCACTAGCAACATGGTTTTGTGAAAGTCACTTAACTTCTCCATGTCTCGGCATTTTTATTTGTAAAATAAAATTAGCAGACTCTTGTAGAGTCTATGCTATGAAGATTCAATGGAAAAATACATGTAAAGCACTTAGTATAGAGCTCCTCACTTTGTAAGTACTTGATCAACATATTTGCATGTGAACTAGCCGTTTGATGGTCTCCCTGAGGCATCACTTTTATCTGCTTGGGCATCTATGTGGTGCCCAGTGTGATTTGGGGGCTTCTCTTTCCATCCTCAGGTCATCTTTATTAGCTACTGAATTCATTTTAAGCAGACTTTCGACCCAGAGACTAGAGGGTGGTCTGATACTGTAAAAGCAGTCTGTTCTGGTGCATCGTGGTATAAATGTTCAAAAGGAAGCCTCACCAGAGGCTCCCAATGGGGACTTTTCTTTGCAATTTGAATATCATTTTTAAGTGGTTTGAGAACAGGGTACAGTAGCATCTTACTGGGCATCAGTTTGTGTCCTCCTGTTAGGAAAATTACCGTCCAAGCCCACTAAACCCACACAGAACGATAATGTTTTAATTATTCCTTTATTACTTCCTTCAGGTAATTGGAAATCTAAATATACTTACATGGCAATAATCAAGTGATTGTCTTTTAGCCAGCAACTCTTTTATTTTAGTTTAATTAAACTTCACTCTATAAAAGACTTGGAGTTAAGATGAGGAAAACCTAAAGAAAGGAGGAGAAGTAACTGGTTAGTTATTTGTTTTAAAACCCACCATGTGAGGCTGAAATCAAAGCTTGGATTACATGTGGAAAAATCGACATAAACTTTGTAATGTGTAAAGCAGGCAAATTAAGGTGATTACATCAAGTAACTGTGCCTTGCAAAATTATCTTGTGTATTTACTAAAATGACAGACTTGGTGGTTTTGAAATGTGACTTGCGTTTTTGAGGGAAGCAGTTAGGGCAGAGTAAAGAACTTCAGCTTTGGAGACAAGAAGACTGTTCTCAAATCCCGACAGCACTGTTTATCAGATGTGTCACCTTGGCAATGCATTGACATTTCTTAGCCTCTGTTTCCAAATCCGTGAAAGGGGGATAGTGTCTTTGTAGAGTTTATGGGATGATTAGAAATAATGGGCATGGTTGTCTAGTACAATGTATGATAAATATTAAGAGTGGAAAACAATTCTTATTTATAAAGATCTATTGTACATGTACATTTTGTAAAGAAAGATCTATTATATAATGCAAACTACTCAGCTTTTCATCACCTGTTGTCAAGTGTCCTACACCTGATCATAAAAAATTCTCCTCTTGCAGGTCTCATGGCTTCCAGTCTAAACAGAAATTTACATATGTCCTAGTGTCACTGAGGAGAGCAAATAAACAGAAACTGCCATTATCAGTCCACTAAATCTGTGGTTCTCAATCTTGGCTGCACATTGTAATAATTTGAGAAAGCTTAAAAATCCTCAGTGTCCCAACTATACTTCTGAAAAATTAAATCAGAAGTTCTGGGATTGGACCCACATATCAGTGTTTTTTTTAAAGCTCTGCAGAAAATTCAAAGTGATGCCAAGGTAGAGAATCACTATTTTAAACCATTTGCTTCTCACACTGTAATGTGTGTTTGAATCATCTGGGGGGTCTTGTGAACTTGCAGACTCTGGTCCTGTAGGTCTGAAGTGGAGCCTGAGATCCTGCATTCCCAAATTAGGCAATGCTGATGCTGCCAGTTGCTAGACAGCAGCCTTGAGTAGCCAGGCTCTATATGGGACTCTCACTCACCCTATTGTGCTTATTAATTCCTTTTGGCTCCTCCTCCACACCTTCCAACCTCCCTTCCCCACAACCATCCAGTTTTTGGGAAAAGCTTTTCATAAGAAATATTTCTTTCTTCCCAGGAATTAATTTTTCTGCTGAGAGAAGCCCCAGTCACTTTTATTCATGAAAGTAGAATGTTGTTCCTTTCTCCTGGAGTGTTTCAAATTGCTCTACCTTTCTTAAAGTAATTTTGGTTTATGAGAAATGTATATCTCTGTTTTCAGTACAAAATGATCGTAATTTCATCATGAAAAGGGAGTTATTACAATATTGTGACATAACTCAAACACCTTCTGAAGTTTATTTGACTGCTCTGGAACGATTTTAAGGACATTTTGCACAACCAAAATCAAGAAGGATACATACTCAGGTAGTGTTTGGTTAGATTGAAAACTATAAAGAATTGTTGATGCTTCTGATATTTGGATTTACATCCCTAAAGCAGCTTTAAACAAAACCCTCTGTCTGGATCATTTGGCTAAACTTCATGGTTAGAATGTTACTTGCTGCTCTACAGCTGACCTTGACTTAGGGCATAGGAAGCAGAAACTCCTGAACAAATCTGGGACTTGCCCAGTGTATGTTATAGAAATATTCACTTTAGTGGTATGTGGAAACACCCTTCAAAGAAGGTAGCCAAGATACTAAACATCCATTTCTTGCTTAGTTTTTTAGTTCTTATAGGTTGGCATAGAAGACCAAGATCATGGCTTTTGAGTCAGATGTAGCTGGGTTTGAAATCTCGGCTCTTCCTCTTTGCTCTCTTTGAGCCCGAGACATGGTATTTTTTTGTTTTATTGCATAAATAGTTGTTTATGATGATTTCATATAAGAGGAAGTCATGAGATGGTTGGTTCCAAGAGCAGCTCAGCAACTTGACAATGTTATCGAGGCTTTTCTGATCCTATCACATTGACAATGTCATTCCTCACAGCTATAAAATGGCTGTGGTAACTCAAACCACCACACCTTCACAGGGCAAAGTCCTTAGTAGAAAGAGAGCATATATATCAGAAAAAAAAAGTCCTTTCCAGGAACCTCTCTAATAGATTTCCCTCTCATCTACCTAGCCAGAAATAGGTCACAGGCTAACTCCTAAACCAATCACTGACAAAAGAGAGTAGGATTATCACTGTGAACTTAAATCAGTCATTATTCATTCCTAAGGGGCAGAATTCACATTGTCACTGAAGGGCAAATGGTCAAATTGAAATCCTCTTAGAAGGGAAAAAAAGGTAGGATAATATTGGTTTGACAACTATCAACCTCTATCAGACCATTGTCTGGCCTCCCTGTTCAAACTGTCTCTGAACTAGGCAATTTGACAATGGCCCATGGGGAAGCTGAATGTCTTAACTTGTCATCACAGAGATTCTGTTTCTTCCAATGAGTGATTCTATTATAATTTCATCACCATCAAAAACTTTAAAAAATTTTTTGCCTAGCAGTTGAGAACAGTATGAACTCTATCTCTCTGTTCAAATTGTAAGGCTTAGAGACTAAATTGTTTATTTATTTATTTATTATACTTTAAGTTCTGGGGTATGCATACAGATCGTGCAGGATTGCTACACAGGTATACACATGCCATGGTGGTTTGCTGCAACCATCCCCCCGTCATCCACATTAGGTATTTCTCCTAATGCTATCTCTCCCCAATCCCTCCAACCCCTGCTATTCCTCCCCTAGTCCCCCACCCCTCAGGCCCTGGTGTGTGATGTTCCCCTCCCTGTGTCCATGTGTCCTCATTGTTAAATACCCACTTATGAGTGAGAACATGCAGTGTTTGGTTTTCTGTTCTTGTGTCAGTTTGCTGAGGATGACGGTTTCTAGTTTCATCCATGTCCCTGCAAAGGACATGAACTCATTCTTTTTTATGACTGCATAGTATTCTGTGGTGTATATGTGCCACATTTTCTTTATCCAGTCTATCATTGATGGGAATTTGTGTTGGTTCCAAGTCTTTGCTATTGTGAACAGCACTGCAATAAACATATGTGTGCATATGTCTTTATCATAGAATGATTTATAATCCTTTGAGTATGTACCCAGTAATGAGATTGCTGGGTCAAATGGTATTTCTATTTCCAGATCCTTGAGGAATTGCCACACTGTCTTCCACAATGGTTGAATTAATTTACACTCCCACCAACAGTGTAAAAGCATTCGTATTTCTCCACATCCTCTCCAGCATCTGTTGTCCCCTGATTTTTCAATGATCGCCATTCTAACTGGCGTGAGATGGTATCTCAATGTGGTTTTGATTTGCATTTCTCTAATGACCAGTAATGATGAACTTTTTTTTTCATATATTTGCTGACTGCATAAATGTCTTCTTTTGAAAAGTATCTGTTTATATCCTTTGCCCACTTTTTAATGGGGTTATTTATTTTTTGCTTGTACATTTGTTTAAGTTCTCTGTAGATTCTGGATATTAGCCCTTTGTCAGATGGGTAGATTGCAAAATTTTTTTCCCATTCTGTGGGTTGCTGGTTCACTCTATTGACAGTTTCTTTTGCTGTGCAGAAGCTCTTAAGTTTAATTAGACCCCATTTGTCTATTTTGACTTTTGTTGCCATTGCTTTTGGTGTTTTAGTCATGAAATCTTTGCCCATGCCTATGTCCTGAATGATATTGCCTAGGTTTTCTTGCCTGGAGTTTTTATGGTATTAGGCCTCATGTTTAAATCTTTAATCCATCTAGAGTTAATTTTTGTATAAGGTGTAAGGAAGGGATCCAGTTTCAGCTTTCTGCATATGGCTAGACAGTTTTCCCAACACCATTTATTAAATAGGGAATCCTTTCTCCGTTGCTATTTTTTGTCAGGTATGTCAAAGATCAGATGGTTGTAGTTGTGTGGTGTTCTTTCTGAGGCCTCTGTTCTGTTTCATTGGTCTATATCTCTGTTTTGGTACCAGTACCATGCTGTTTTAATTACAGTGGCTTTGTAGTATAGTTTGAAGTCAGGTAGTGTGATGCCTTCAGCTTGTTTCTCATTTTTTTTTTTTTTTTTTTGCTTAGGATTGTCTTGGCTATGTGGGCTCTTTTTTGGTTCCATATGAAGTTTAAGGTGGTTTTTTCCAATTCTGTGAAGAAAGTCATTGGTAGCTTGATAGGTGTAGCATTGAATCTATAAATTACTTTGGACAGTATGGCCATTTTCACGATATTGATTCTTCCTAACCATGAGCATGGAATGTTTTTTCATCTGTTTTTGTCCTCTCTTATTTCCTTGAGCAGTGCTTTGTAGTTCTCCTTGAAAAGGTCCTTCACATCCTTTGTTAGTTGTATTCCTAGGTATTTTATTCTTTCTGTAGCTATTGTGAATGGGAGTTCACTCATGATTTGGCTCTCTGTTTGTCTATTATTGGTGTATAGGAATGGTTGCAATTTTTGCACATTGATTTTGTTTCCTGAGATTTTGCTGAAGTTGCTTATCAGCCTAAGGAGATTTTGGGCTGAGACGATGGTGTTTTCTAAATATACAATCATGTCATCTGCAAACAGGAACAATTTGATGTCCTGTCTTTCTATCTGAATACTTTTTATTTCTTTATCTTGCCTGATGGCCCCAGCCAGAACTTCCAATACTATGTTAAAAAGGAGTGGTGAGAGAGGGCATCTTTGTCTTATGCCAGTTTTCAAAGGGAATGCTTCCAGTTTTTAACCATTCAGTATGATATTGGCTGTGGGTTTGTCATAAATAGCTCTTATTATTTTGAGATACAATCCATTGATGCCTAATTTATTGAGAATTTTTAGCATAAAGGGCTGTTGAATTTTGTCGAAGGCTTTCCCTGCATCTATTGAGATAATCATGTGATTTTTGTCTTTGGTTTTGTTTATGTAATGGATTACATTTATAGGTTTTCAGATGTTGAACCAGTCTTGCATCCCTGGGATAAAGCTGACTTGATCGTGATGGATAAGCTTTTTGATGTGCTGTTGGATTCGATTTGCCAGTCTTTTAAGCTTTTTGATGTGCTGTTGGATTCGATTTGCCAGTCTTTTATTGAAGATTTTTGCATCAATGTTCATCATGGATATTGGCCTGAAATTTTCTTTCTTAGTTGCATCTCTGCCAGGTTTTGCTATCAGGATGATATTAGTCTCATAAAATGAGTTAGGGAGAATTCCCTCTTTTTGTATTATTTGGAATAGTTTCAGAAGGAATGGTACCAGCTCCTCTTTATATCTCTGGTAGAATTCAGCTGTGAACCTGTCTGGTCCTGGACTGTTTTAGGTTGGTAGGCTGTTAATTGCTGCCTCAACTTCAGACCTTGTTATTGGTCTATTCAGGAATTCAACTTCTTCCTGGCTTAGTCTTGGGAGAGTGTAAGTGTCCAGGAATTTATCAATTTCTTCTAGACTTACTGGTTTATTTGCATAGAGGTGTTTGTAGTAATGTCCAGTGGTAGTTTGTATTTCTGTGGGATTGGTGGTGATATCCCCTTTATCATTTTTTATTACATCTATTTGAATCTTCTCTCTTTTCTTTTTTATTACTCCAGCTAGCAGTCTATCTATTTTGTTGATCTTTTCAGAAAACTAGCTCCTGGATTTATTGACTTTTTTTGAAGAGATTTTTGCGTCTCTATCTCCTTCAGTTCTAATTTGATTTTAGTTATTTCTTGCCTTCTGCTAGCTTTTGAATTTGTTTGATCTTGCTCCTCTAGTTCTTTTAATCATGATGTTAGGGTGTTGATTTTACATCTTTCCTCACTTCTCATGTGGGCATTTATTGCTATAAATTTCCCTCTAGACACTGCTTTAAATGTGTCCCGGAGATTCTGGTATGTTGTGTCTTCATTCTCATTGGTTTTGAAGAACATCTTTATTTCTGCCTTCATCTCATTATTTATCCAGTAGTCATTCAGGAGCAGGTTGTTCAGTTTCCATGTAGTTGTGAGGTTTTGAGTGAGTTTCTTAATCCTGAGTTCTAATTTGATTGCACTATGGTCTGAGAGACTGTTTATTATGATTTCCCTTCTTTTGCATTTGCTGAGGAGTGTTTTACTTCCAATTATGTGATCAATTTTAGAGCAGGTATAATGTGGTGCTGAGAAGAATGTATATTCTGTGGTTTTGGGGTGGAGAGTTCTATAGATGTTTATTAGGTCTGCTTGGTCCAGATCTGAGTTCAATTCCTGGATATCCTTGTTAATTTTTTGTCTCATTGTTCTGTCTACTATTGACAATAGGGTGTTAAAGTCTCCCATTATTATTGTGTGGGAGTCTAAGTCTCTTTGTAGGTCATTAAGAACTTGCTTTGTGTATCTGGGTGATCCTGTATTGGGTGCATATACATTTAGGATAGTTAGCTCTTCTTGTTGCATTAATCCCTTTACCATTATGTAACGTCCTTCTTTGTGTCTTTTGATCTTTGTTGGTTTAAAGTCTGTTTTATTAGAGACTAGGATTGCAACTCCTGTATTTTTTTTTTCTCTCCATTTGCTTGGTAAATCTTCCTCCATCCCTTTATTTTGAGCCTATATGTGTCTTCACACATGAGATGGGTTTCCTGAATACAGCACACTGATGGGTCTTGACTTTTATCCAATTTGCCAGTCTGTGTCTTTTGATTGGGGCATTTAGCCCATTTACATTTAAGGTTAATATTGTTGTGCGTTAATTTCATCCTGCCATTTTGATGCTAGCTGGTTGTTTTGCCTGTTAGTTGATGCAGTTTCTTCATAAAGTTGATGGTCTTTACAGTTTGGTATGTTTTTGTAGTGGCTGGTATTGGTGGTTCCTTTTCATGTTTAGTGCTTCCCTCAGGAGCTCTTGTAGGGCAGGCCTGGTGATGATGAAATCTCTCAGCAGTTGCTTGTCTGCAAAGGATTTTATCTCTCCTTTGCTTATGAAACTTAGTTTGGCTGGATATGAATAAGTACTCTAAAGTTTACATCAAATTAAGTCTCCTTCATCAGAGAAAAGAAGACAATTTTGCTCCCTTTTAATTAAAATGTCATGGATATTTGTTGCTTCCACCAACACTGTATTACCTGTGTTTCACTGGAGGTGACTCTGTCTTACTTTATATTCCAAGAAGCTGACATGTTTCCTCACTCATAGGTGTTCAAGAAAGGTTGCATTGAAAATAATCTCTGTACACATAGTTTTACCCAAAGTTACTCAGCAAAGTCATAAGACAAGATTCTTGTCTTGGCATTAATGAATACTTTCTAATTTTTTCTTTTTTCTTTTTTTTGAAGATGGAGTTTCACTCTTGTCATCCATGCTGTAGTGCAATGGTGCGATCTCAGCTCACTGTAACCGACTTCTGGGTTCAAATGATTCTCCTGTCTCAGCCTCCCGAGTAGCTGGGATTACAGGCACCTGTCACCACACCTGGCTGATTTTTGTGTGTTTTTACTAGAGATGGGGTTTCACCGCATTGACCAGGCTAGACTCAAACTCCTGACCTCAGAGATCCACTCGCCTCAGCCTCACAAAGTGCTGGGATTCAGGTATGAGCCACCGCACCGGGCAACTTTCTAATTTTTTTTTATTACTATGCTTCAGGCAGTTTAGCAATGATTTTCAAGTTTGCTGTTGGGGCAACAAGTGATGTTGGCAGTGTCAGCTCATGAACTGACATTATTTGGCATATATAAATTAGGCATAGAGGTTAGTCTGCTTTCATAGCAGAAAGACCCCTATTCACCCCAAGCTTATTGGTACGTATCAGTCCCAGTGTCTATAGTTGAGGGATATCAGCTATTGAGGGGTCAGCTTATCACATCTTAAACCTCAGTGATACCCTGTGTTTGAGTGAAAGCAAGGCATACATGCGCAGTATCCACTGTAACTTGTTTGGCTGGTTTTCATGGGTTAACCAGTTGACTTTATATTTCTTAGTTTGAAAAGACAAAAATCAATGTGTAATATTAGAAATTTTATGAAAATGAAGTAAGTAAAGATATTTTAGGCAAGTCTGAAGGAAGTGAAAATCAAGAATAGCTACCAATAAGGAACTTTAGAATATACTTTTTTGAAAAAAGGAAGCTATGATTACCCTCAGTCTCCACCAGTCACTTGAAGTAACACTGCACATTCTCTAGGGACAACCCTGGCAGGGAGGGGATCTCAGATGCCCTAGGGACTCTTCTCTCCTGAAACATGAACACCGCAGGCCATTAGGGTGGGGTGTGTGCCCATCAGCACCTCTGGGCTGTCCTCCTGACCTAGCGCTCTCTTGGAGGAAGGCAGTTCTGTGAGGCTGGCTTGTTCTGGCAGGCCCTGGCTAGGCCAGTCAGTTTGTATCTTTCCAGTCATTCTTAGTCTTGGCAGCTCTTGAAATATTTCCTGACTGGAAGTCCAGAGCATGAACTTTCTTACCTAGGTCCCCTTATTTCCAAGGAGTTGCCTTGGGCTTGAAGCTGACATTTTGAGAGTAACACTGAGTCAGAGAGTTGTGATGAGGTGCTCAGAGTTCAAAACCACATGTTCAGGGCTTCATTCCCAGCTTTGCCTCTGGCAAGCTATGTGACCTCAGGTGAGTTGCTGCACCTCCCTTTGCCTGATTGCCTCACTCTCTTTGCCTTTGCCACAGGGCTGTAATAAAGATTACATGGAACTGGTATCCACCACATAGAAAACACTACCTAAGTAAGACTACTATCACTTGCCTCCATCCCAGTTCAGACTCATGCTGTATATCAACTTTAGCAAATCTAGATGACAAGTAGCATCAACTAAGAAGATTGCTGGGCTGCACAAGATAGGTGCTGAAAGAGGCAATATAGCTACTTGGTTGTGGTCACTATTTGCATCAACATTTTTGTTTTAAATTTTGTTCAATATCTTACTTATACTTTCCTTATTCTCAAACTAAAATGTAAGATTTTTTCTAACAAATTCTTAATATATGTGAAGCAGAAGTATTACATATGTCAGGTAAAAAATGGACTATTTTCAAAATTTTAAAAAAGAAATCTATTGAGAGGCAAGACTTCCAATACCAAAACAAATAGCCAATCAATTTAGCCACAAGACTCCTAGTTTCAGGAGACAGAAATTCTAGGGTTGATTTTGATTGCTTTCAGTATCATGATCTAATTACTTTACTATATAATATATCTACCTAATATCCATATTACTTTGGGGTGCACAACTACATCACTGCCTCTCATTTTAGGGAGAACTGCATGGTAGGATTATTACCTGTGCAGCTGAGAACAGAGACTGTGGTATTGAGGAATTAACCCTAGTTAGAGACTGGGAAGACTCACAAATAAGAAATATGCAATTAGGATTATTTTTTGACCAGTGAATTATCCAGTTGGCGTTACTCAAGTAACACAAGGTTTCAGATTTTGGAAATGAGTGCAATGTAGGCAAAGTGTTAGTGAAACACAGGTGCACAACTTGATCTTAAAAAATAACATTTTGGCTATTTATCTGGTCATTAAAACGCTGCTTATACATCACATGTTCACAGCATCTTAGAAGCCACTTAAACTGAATTATCTCAGCAGGGCAATGGGTTTGGCTTGAGTAGGTAGCAGAGCAAAGTTATTAAAAGTACTGGCTCTAGAATTAAAACCCCTGGACTCAGATCAAGGTATCAACACACTTACCTGGCTGCTGACCTCTGGCTGCTTCCTTGACCTCTCTAAGGAATTTGTATCAATTTTCTTGTCTGGAAAATTGATATAAATATCGTACCTATATCATTAGGTTGCTGATAATATCAAATATGAAAATGTACATTAAGTGCTTAACTCAGAGACTGAACAGTAAGAACTCACTACATTTTAGCTATTACTACTTTTTACTATCATTTGAGGTCACTTGCCACCTTGACCTTGCATTGGTAAATAGCATAATGATGAAAGAAATCTGTTCCTGATTAGCACCAAGATCTCCTTTATTCAGGGAACTCTAATTTGTCTTTCCATTAAATGCGTTGAATACTGGTGAGACTAGAAAGTCCTGGAATTGGATACCCACCCTGTTTCTGTCAGAACCTGTGAGTCAGATTCAGAGTAGCTGCCACCTTCCTATATTGTTTCCATTTAATGACACCACTCTTTCCCCACCATTTTCTTTGAAAGGACAAGGAGCTATTGAGAAAACTCTTAAGTATTGAGAGCAGGCTCCTGGAAAAAATCAGTAACTTGCCTGAAGCCATGTAGAACTGCCTTTCTGCGGAACTGCTCGGACTACTTCATAATGGCCAAATTTAATAGGCACTTACTGTGTGCTGGCACCTTATGTGCATTATCTTGCTTAACCCTCATAATAACCTTTTGGAATGGGACTTTCATTAGTTATTTTCACTGGAAGAAACTAAAGATGGGTGTGTAATTTGTCCAAATCAGCACAACTCGTAAGCACCACTGTGTGCTGTAAACACTCTATGATATGGGATGCAAGAACTTTGTGCTGACAATTGTTGTACCTCTGAGTTCTGTATGGTGCCTATAGTTTTGAGAGCAAAAGGACTAGCGCCTGCTAAACTTTGCCTTTTTCTTGTTTACAGACTCACTAGCTGAGTTTTCCACATCACCTGCTAGTAGACACTTTGGTTGACCTCAAAGGGCAGACAGCTGGGCATGGCCACTGCAATTTTATTGTTCTACTTTCAGGAAGCCACAGAGCAGTTCTAAACCGTCCCTAGCAGTTGACTTAGAGCTCTTATAAATGGAATTTGATATGCCTATCCTGGAGGACTGTGCAACCAGGTAAAACTAAAGACCACATATACACATCTGTCATACATGTTTAGAGACTCCTGACAAAGAGTTTCTATTTCTGACTCACTTGGGAAATATGGATCACCTTTTTAATATGCTGGATCTGGAGCCAGAAAGGATGTGAAAGGAGTCTGAGACCCTGTCCTCTGACAGGTGTTTCTGCTACTATGTGTTTGCTAAGGTATTAGTGGTAGCTAGACGGAAAAGTGTGCTATGCTTAAGTAAGTTTGTGAAAGTCTGTGTATGATTAAGTTAAACAAGTTTCTTCAGAGCCTTTATTTGCCATTGTTCATAGTGAATTGCTGTGTATTAAGGTAGCTTAAATGACTCTAAAATCATCTTTTATTGGAGCATCTTGTGGGACTACTTTCCTATAGAATACATTTTCAGAAACCCTGGTAAAAATGCTTTAGCATGTAGGCTCAGGGGTAAAGCCAGGCTTTGCCATTTAGATGCTGTGTGGCTTTGGGAAAGTTATTTCAATACTCTGTACTACCTCTCTTTCTTGAGGTTAGTTTCTCTACCTCATAGAATTTAATCTCCTCTCATATTGTCATCTGCTGACATAGGAGGCAAAAAAAACCCCTAAAACAAAAACAAAAATCAAATCATTGTTTCTGTGGTAGGTCATGTCCATCCTGCTATTGACCTAAAAATGTAAGCACTAAGAGCAGTAAGAATTTTCTTATACGAAAAGAGAGGTCCATGTGGTCCCTCTCCCAGCCTACAGATAGTGCATGTTATAAGTCTGTAATTCTGAGTTTTCTGGACCTGGAAAGCTCTCACCAGGGGCTCAAATTTTCTTGCATAAGAAGGCTCTCTAGCAGGTGACTGAAGCCCTCCTCAGTTGCTCCTTCCTCTGAGAACTCTGCAAGCCAAGGTCTAGACACTGCAGTTCAAGACGTCAAATTAGTACTTTGTTCGTTTTAGAAAAAAGTGGACAAATCAAGGGATATCAAACTGTTGGTAAAATTGTTAATTGTGGCAAATGAAATGAGGAGGTAGTCGTGGGACTATAAGTACATAAATACCACTTATTTCTCCAAAATCATCTTTAGAGCTTAAAACTCATCTTCCTTCCAGGATGATCCTTCCAGGATGGCCTAAGCAAAATCTCCTGTGTTACAACCAGTATTACAGCAGCAATAATGGAAACCATGGAAGTGAAGGCGAGGTGGTGGTATTGTATAAGAAAGGCAATATAACCTTCAGGCAGGAGAGCCCAGCAATTCCTGTTTCCCAATCCATAGGGAAAGAAGAAGGGGTAGGAAGTCTCCAAAACTCTCATGCCAGGAGATATGGATTTAGGTAGTGTCTATGGAATTGTTAAATCAAGTTGAGCCTAAAGCTGCCTCCTTACATATTTAAGTTAGGCCTAAAGGTTCTTCTGTACATTGTCAAGTATAACAGGTAGAGTTGTAAACTGACCGTAGCCCACAACTATGCCAATCACTGGGTGTTGGCTAATCAAATGCATCCAACTACTTGAATCCTGTTCAAATAAGGTAAATGGAGAGCTTTATCCAATCCAGTTGCTTCTGTTCTTCACTTTAGTTTTCTGTGCCTCACTTTCCTTTTGCTGTCCATGTATCTCCCACCACGTGCCTGTGCTGTAGTCTTTCTGAATCTCTTGTGATTCTGGGGTGCTGCCTGGTTCATGAATCATTCATTGGTCAATTAAACGCCTTTAAATTTAATTAGGCAGATGGTTGCAATGATCTGTAATTGTTTTGTGAGATGAAGCCATTTTCAAGCCTTTGGAAGGGATAGCAGAGGAAAACCCAGGTGGCAGAAAATGGCCTTGACTGTTTCTCCACGCATCCAGTGTTTTAGTTGGTTTTAAAGGATGATCGAATGTATCAAATCTATTTAATTTATGCATTTAACAAATATTTGTTAGGCACTTACTATATACCAGCAATATTACAGGATCTGGGATAGAACAACAGACAAATAAATGTCTCTGCTTTTCTAGAGGTTACATTCTAGTCACAGACAAAACCAATAAATAAAACAAATGAATATATTTAGATAAGAATGTAAGTTGGGCATTACCAGGGCTATAAAAAAATAGCTGATGAAGAAATAGATATTCATAGGGGAAAGCTTATTTAACAAGGAGGAAAGTAGGGCTCTCACTCGATATTTGAGCTCAGACTGGAAGGAAGTGAGGGAGTGAGCATGCATATATCTGGGTGAAGAACATTTCAAGCAAAGGGAACAGCAAGTGCAAAGGCCCTGCAGCCATTCTCGGGTTATTAATGACATGTTTATAGAAGAAATTGGGCTCTCACTTCTACTTAAGTAGTAATATCTGGTGGCAGTGCTGTGGCACTAGCCAGGGTTGGTATAGAATACACCAAAGAGAGTATTGGTAGAAACCTGGGTGGAAGCTAAGTGTCCATCAATGGATGAATGAATAAAGAAAATGTGGCATATATACACAATGGAATACTATTCAGCCATAAAGAAGAATGAAATCCAGCCATTTGTGACTACATGGATGAACTTGGAGGACATTGTGGTAAGTGAAATAAGCCAGGTATAGAAAGACAAATACTGCATCATCTCACCTGTATGTGGAATCTTGAAAATTTGATAACATAGATGCGGAGTGGAATAGTGGTTACCAGAGGCTGGGGTTGGTGGGGTAGGGGGAGATGCTGGCCAAAGGATACATACTTGCAGTAGAATAAAAGAAATAAACTTCAAGGGATCTACTCTGCAGCAAGGTAACTATAGTCAATGATGATATATCATGTTCTTGTAAAATCTAGAGTAGATATTATGTGCTCTTACCACAAAAATAACTATGTAAGGTAATATACATGCTAATTAGCTAGATTTGACAATTCCATAACGTATGTAAACTACAAAACATCATGTTGTGCACTGTAAATGCATACAGTACTGTCAATTAAAAAATGAAAAAACAAGATTTTTGAATTCATGTAAGTATGCAAATCCAAGCATAATCATTTGAGGACATCATGTACACTGCAAAACTCTTGTTTCTCACTGACTTACTTACCAAAAGATCTCTGTGCTGTCCCGGCTTACAGACATTCAGGCTTAAACATGTTGTCTGGGCTCTGACCATTTCAAAACCACTTTGTCCCTGGCTTCAGTCTCTTTATAGATAGATACATATTCTCTACATGTTTTTTCTTTCAGTTAATCTACCTTGGTGCAAAGATTTTCTCTCTTTATATGAACTAGCTCTGCTGCCCCAAGATTTCCTCCATATAGAAGAATATAAAGCACATTTAATGAAAGTAAAGGTTTGAATCCAAGGGTATAATTTAGAAAGTTTAGAGTATTCAAAAATGTCCCCCTCTCCTGCTCTCTGAAAGAGCTCAATGTATGTTATTAAGAATGAGGGAAACTGCTTCTAATTATACAAGTAAATCCACTATGTATAGTAAATCCACAATATTGAGAAATAGCTCGGTATGGTGTTGTCTAAGGCCAAGCTAAAGCTTCCTAGGAATTGGAATCTCAATAACTATTGGTTGAACTGAACTGTGGCAGATTTTCCACTCTTTGTGTTGCAATCATTTTTGGCAAATAATATTTTTAGTAAGTACCTCCGGTAAATAACAGTAACATTTGGGACAATTTCATAAATGAGATACTTATTAAGAATATATGATGCCTTTGTTGCTCTCTTAATAGCTCAGTGTAGATATAATCTTAATTATTTACTGCCTGGGAAAGCTCTACTACAATGACTCATTCCTTTTTAGAGCTTAATGGAACCTAAAAGATTCCTATGCTTATTTTACATCCAGGAATATGAGGTCCAGAGAAGTTATATAGGGTAAGAAAACAGGTTCCTGATTTGCAGGTCGGAAGTTTTTTCCATTACAACATTATGCTCTTCATGGATTCCCATTATTGCTTCACAGTCTAGAAGAATCTTCCCTTTTCTTGAGCAGAAAATAGAGATAAAACATCCACCAGTAAATCTGAAATTCTAGAGAGAACAAATTTCTTTTTACTGAACATTTGGATCATAATTTGGCCCAATACTGAGGCTGGATGTAAGGTGATATCTTGGTATTTCAGACAAACAAAAGATGCCTGATTTTCTTTCTTACTCTGTTTACTGCCTGGGTCATTCTTTGACTGAACTTGCTTTGTCATCAGATAGAACTTGAGAAGCTCTTCTGGCTTATGATCAACCTGAGCAGAGCTCTTCAACAACTGGCTCAGTGTTCTGTGAAATGGCAGAATAATTGCTCAGTCAATATTTTAAGCACAGTAACTAACTTCTTTCTTACTAGTCACATAAAAGGACTCTTCATCATTCTCATATTTGCATTGGCTAATAAGGTAACAAAGCTGCTATTCATGTCAGCCATTGTGTTTCTACGACAAAACAACACTTCTTAGAACAATAGAAACCTCTCTGCTCCAAAAACAGAAAGATTTTGATTCATTGATTTGACTGAAGTCTTATAAAGGGTAACTTTTAATGTATATGACTCATAAATAACAAATATACATTAAAAAACAAGACAGAGAAATCCCCCAGTCCTAAGTTGGGTCTTGGTAATATATATTACTATTTTATATGCAAAGTTCCATGAATGATTACTTAAATCTCCCCCTCTCCTTCTCCAGTGGTCTCTTTTTCAGAAAAATAAAAAGAAACATTGATACCTCAGGTGGAAACAGACTTATAGCGATCGGGGGAAGTTGGGCAGTGTGGCAGTAAAGAGTAAGCAATGTTTTGATTTCATTTTTTTCTCGGTCAAGTAGTAAATGCTAATACTCTTTGAAAAAAACCCAGAGTTATTACTTCACCCAAGTCTACTGTGGAAAATAATACTCATAATAAAAAGCAAACAGAAGTGTTTGCATAATAGCCATACTCAGCAAAAATTAATAGATGTCTCAGTTGAACTTTGCCTGCACATGATTTGCATAGATCTCATTTAGTAATAACACTCAGCTCTTTACTTTTTATTTCATATTAAACATTTGAGTCTAGAACTGTTCTGTTTCTCTTGAGATGATTTCTTGATCTCTTTTATTTTATTATTATTCTCTGTAATTTTAGTCATCTTGATGAAAGTCAAGAGAGGACAACATTGACAAAATAAATTGTCGCCACATTCTTTTAAAGAGTCTATTATGTGCCAGACTGTCCTAGGGACCAGGAAAACCAGTGATCGTCACTTACTTTGAATTTACATGGCATGGGCAGGCAAGAGACAATAAATAAATAAACAGTAATTATTTTATATAGTGGAGGTTAATTTGGTTTGGTAATTCAGAAGACACCTCAGATAGTGATGGTAGTGAGCTGTGACTTGAAACCATACATAAGTCTGGAGCCAGAGCATTCCAGGCAGAGTACAAGATTCTACATCAGAAGGGCGATTAGCATGCCTGAGGATGAGAAAGAAGGAAGGCCTGAGCAGCTGGAGCAGTCAGTGTCACATGATAGGTAGGGATGGGCCAGAGTTTGAGAACCCTGAGGGGCCATAGTAAAGAGTCTGTACTTTATTCTAGCTATGGTGAGAAGTTGTTGGAGACTTTTTAAAGCAGGACAACAATGTCATTTTATTTATTTATTTATTTAAAGATCACCATTGTGTAGAACAGAAGCAAGGAAACTGTTGTAATAATTCAAGTAAGAAACGATGATGTTTAGAATAAGGTAGAGAAGATGGAGAAAAGCAGACAGATTTTAGATGCATTTTGTGTGTAAATATATGAGGACTTGATGTATTAAGTGGCATTATGACAGGGATAGGGAGAAACTGAGGAAAACGTATTGGTTTTTGACTTGAGCAACTAGGTGAATAATGGTCTTATGTACCCAACTGAGGAAGTCTTGAGTGTGAGCTGGGGGAAAGAGCTCTGTTTTGGCCATAAAATCCTGAGAAGACCCCAAGACTTCCAAGTGGAGCATTATTGCTAATGATACCTTTCATTTATAGATTATATCATATACTCTTAAAAATTTTTATTTGTGTGACTGATGCATTGATTGCATGGGCAGATGGGGAGAACTGGACACAAAGGAGACCTAAGTGAAGAGAAGAGAGGACACAGAAGCAGGAAGGAGAATGTACTCAAAGACGTGATGATTATTGCTGATTGCCACACAGAATCCAGCCTTGGCTCTTCCATGTACCCCTGAGAGGAAGTTCAGTTCTCTTTCCTCTCCCATGCCCTCCCCTGACCATCTTTATGGGGCCTGAAATGAGGCACTTTTCAAAAAAGAAAAACAATGATTGGCTCATATCTGCTTTGTTACACAGTCCTCATTTATCTTTGAGATGCTATCACACTTGATATATTTGTATTCCAGTTGTCATATTAAAGTTTCTTAGTCTATGAACTTCTAGATTCACTGAGATTTAGGAACCAGGAAAAGAAAATATGTTGACATTTACTACTCTGATATTTATTTTTCAGTAAGTATAACTTGAATGATTTATTTATTTTCTAAAACCATAAAGTAACACTGAAGACAGATCTTATGAATGATTTATCTTCTATGCACTCAGTTGCCAACTGAACTTTAATTTTCAAAGAAATGCTATTTTAAATTACTAGATAATATTCACATCAGTGACTATTATACATTTTTAATTTTTAATTTTGGAACACATAGGAAGTAGCAAAGATAGTACAGAGGAGTCTAGTGTACCTTTAATCTGGTAACAGGCATTATTTAAAAAATCTGAATATAATACACCCAAAACAGAATAACCCAGATCCATAAAGCAAGTTCTTAGAGACCTAAAAAGAGATTTAGAATCCCACACAATAATGGTGGGAGACTTTAACGCTCCACTGATAGTATTGGACAGATCATTGAGGTGAAAAATTAACAGTACCTGAATTCAGTGTTAGATCAAATGAATCTGATCTGTAGAGAATTATATTATCAGATCTCTACAGAACTCTTTACTCAAAAACAAGAGAATATATATTATTCTCATCACCACATACTCTATTAATTGACAAGTAGTAAGACTTAAAACAATCCTCAGCACTGCAAAAGAACCAAAGTTACACCAAACATACTCTTGGACCACAATGCAATAAATATAGGAGTTAAAACTTTAAAAATTGCTCAAAACCGTGCAATTACATGCAAATAAAACAACCTGCATCTGAGTGACTTTTGAGTAAATAATGAAATTAAGGCAAAAATAAACAAGTTTTTTGAAACTAATGAGAACAAAGATACAACATACTGGAATCTCTTGGACACAGCTGAGAGAATGTTAACAGGGAAATTTTTAGCACTAAATGCCGACAACAGAAACTTAGGAATATCTCAAATTAACAACCTAATATTGCCTGAAAGAATTAGAGAACCAAGAACAAACCAACCTCAATTCTAGCAGAATACAAGAAATAACCAAAATCCAAGCTGAACAGAAGGAAATCAAGACATGAGAAACCATTCAAAAGATCAGTTAACCAAGAGTAGGTTATTTTGAAAAAATTGGTAAGATAGGCTGCTAGTTAAACTAATAAAGAATAAAAGAGAAGATCCAAATAAACACAATTAGAAACAACAAAGAAAATGTTACCACTCACCACACAGAAATAAAAACAACCATCAGAAACTACTGCAAACACCTCTATGCACACAAACTAGAAAACCTAAAAAAGATGGATAAACTCCTGGACAACACAACCTCCAAAAACCAAACCAGGAAGAATTTGATTCCCTGAACATGCCAAAAATGAGCTCTGAAATTGAATAAGTAATAAATACCCTACCAATCCTCTAAAAAAGCCCAGGACCAGATGGATTTACAGCTACATTTTATCAGATGTACAAAGAAGAGCTAGTATCATTTTTACTAAAACTCTTTTAAAAATTGAGGAGGGGTTCCTTACAACTCATCCTATGAGGCCAGCATCATCCTGATACCAAAACCTGGCAGGGACACAATAAAAAAAGTAAACTTCAGGCCAATATTCTTTTTTTTTTTAAATTTTTTAATTTTTTTATTGCATTTTAGATTTTGGGGTACATGTGAAAAACATGCAAGGTTGTTGCATAGGTGCATACGTGGCAGTGTGATTTGCTGCCTCCCTCCCCTTCACCTATATCTGGCATTTCTCCCCATGCTATCCCTCCCCAACTCTAGCAAAGACCTGGAACCAGCCCAAATGCCCATTGATGATAGACTGGACAGGAAAAATGTGGCACATATACACCATGAAATATTATGCAGCCATTAAAAACGAGGAGTTCACATCCTTCACAGGGACATGGATGAACCTGGAAAACATCATTCTCAGCAAACTGACACAAGAACACAAAATCAAACACCACATGTTCTCACTCATAGGCGGGTGTTGAACAAGGAGAACACATGGACACAGGGAGGGGAGCCAATATTCTTAATGAATATTGATGCAAAAATCCTGAACAAACCACTTGCAAATGAAATCTAGCAGTACATCAAAAAGTTAATCCCCCATGATCAAATAGGCTTTTTCCCTGGAATGCAAGGTTGATTCAACATACACAGATCAATAACAGTGATCCGTCGCATAAACATAACTAAAGACAAAACCCACCTAATTATCTCAATAGATGCCGAAAAGGCTTTTAATAAAATTCAATGACTTTTTATGTTTAAAAACTCTCAATAAACTAGATATCGAAGGAATAAACATCAAAATAATGAGTCATCTATGGCAAACTCACAGCCAACATCATACTGAATGAGGAAAAGCTGGAAGCATTCCCCTTGAAAACTGATACAAGGATGTCCTCTCTCATGCCTCCTATTCAACATAGTATTGGAAGTACAGACCAGAACAATCAGGCAAGAGAAAGAAATAAAGGGCATCCAAATAGAAATAGAGGATGTCAAACTATCCCTATTTGCAGATGACATGATTCTGTATATATAGAAAGCCCATAGTCTTGGCTAAAAGCTTCTTCAGCTGATAAACAACTTCAGTAAAGTTTTAGGATATAAAATTAATGTACAAAAATCTCTGGCATTCTTATACACTAATCACAACCAAACTGAGAGCCAAATCAGTAATGCAATTCCATTCATAATTGCCACACACACACAAAAAGTACCTAAAAGTGTAGCTAACTAGGGAGGTGAAAGAACTCTACAATGAGAATTACAAAACACTGCTCAAAGAAATGAGATGACACAAACAAATGGAAAAGCATTCCATGATAATGGATAGGAAGAATGTATATTATTAAAATGGCCACAGTGCCCAAAACACTTTACAGAGTCAATGTTATTTCTATCAAACTATCATTGATATTCTTGGCAAAACTAGAAAAAAAATGTTAAAATTTACATGGAACCAAAATGGAGCCCAAATAGCCATGGCAATCGTTAAGTAAAAGAACAAAGCTGGAGGCATAAACTATATTACAAGGTTACAGTAACAAAAGCAGCTTGGTACTGGTACAAAAACAGGTGCATAGACCAATGGAACAGAATATAGCATGCAAAAATAAGAACATACACCTATAAACATCTGATCTTTGAAAAAACTTCCAAAAATGAGCAATGGGGAAAGGACTTCCTATTCAATAAATGGTGCTGGGAAACTGGATAGCTATGTGAATAATACTGAAACTGGACCTTTTTCTTACACCATATACAAAAATCAACTCAAGAAGGATTAAAGACAAATGTAAAATCCAAAGCTATGAAAACTCTGGGAGACAACCTAGGCAATACCATTCTGGACGTAGAACAGGCAAAGATTTCATGATAAAGACATTCAAAGCAGTTACAAAAAAGGAAACACTGCCAAATAGGACCTAATTAAACTAAAGAGCTTCTGCACAGGAAAAGAAACTATCAACAGGATAAACAGACAACCTACAGAATGGAAGAAAATATTTACAAACTATGCATCTAACAAAGGTCTAATATCCAGTATCTATAAGGAGCTTAAACAAATTTACAAGAAAACAAAACACTCCATTCAAAAAGGGGACATGGAACATGAGGAAACACTTCCCAAAAGAAGACATACACATGGCCAATGATCATATGAAAAAAGCTCAACATCACCCACCATTAAAGAAATGCAAATCAAAACCACAGTGAGATACCATCTCACACCAGTCAGAATAGCTATTATTAGAAAGTAAAAAAATAACAGATGCTGGTGAGACTGAGGAGAAAAGGGAACTCTTATACATTATTTGTGGTAATATAAATTAGTTCAACCATTGTGGAAAGCAGGGTGGTGATTCCTCAAAGAGCTAAAAACAGAACTACCATTCGACCTAGAAATACTGTAGAGCATTGGTTATCTAATAGGTATATACCCAAAGGAACAGAAATTGTTCTATCATAAAGACATATCCATGCAAATATTCACTGCAGTGCTAGTCACAATAGCAAAGACATGGAATCAACCCAAATACCCATCAATGACAAATCAGATAAAGAAAATGTGGCACATACACATTACAGAATACTATGCAGCCATAAAACAAATGAAATCATGTCTTTTGCAGGAACATAGATGGAACTAGAGGCTTTTATTCTTAGGAAAATAATGCAGAAAACCAAATCCTGCATATTCTCATTTATAAGTGGGAACTAAATGAACACAAAGAAATCATGAACACAAAGAGGCAAACAACAGACATTGGGGTCACTTGAGGGTGGAGGTTGGGAGGAGGAGAGGATCTTAAAAAAAATAACTGTTGGGTACTAGGCTTAGTACCTGGGTGAAGAAATAATCTGTACAATGAACCCCCCATGACATTAGTTTACCTATACAGCAAATCTGCATATTGTACCCTTGAATATAAAATAAAAGTACTTTTAATCCCATTACTGGGTATACATACAAAGGATTATAAATCGTTCTACTATAAGGACATATGCACACGAATGTTCATTTCAGCACTGTTTACAATAGCAAAGACCTGGAACCAACCCAAATGCCCATTGATGATAGACTGGACAGGGAAAATGTGGCATATATACACCATGGAATATTATGCAGCCATCAAAAATGATGAGTTTGCATCCTTTGTAGGGACATGGATGAACCTGGAAGCCATCAATCTCAGACAACTGACACAAGAACACAAAATCAAACACCACATGTTCTCACTCATAGGTGGGTGTTGAACAATGAGAACACATGGACACAGGGAGGGGAGCATCACACACTGGGGTCTGTTGGGGGGAAATAGGGGAGGGACAGCGGGGGGTGGGGAGTTGGGTAGAGATAGCATGGGGAGAAATGCCAGATATAGGTGATGGGGAGGAAGGCAGCAAATCACACCACCATGTGTGTACCTATGCAACAATCTTGCATGTTCTTCACATGTACCCCAAAACTTAAAATGCAATAAAAAATTTTTTTGAAAAAAAAAAAAAGTATTTTTAAAATATGGATATATTTACCTTTAATTGATTTGAAAGGGAAAACCTCTCTCACAATTAATTAAGTCTTTTGGTGAAAAAAAATGTTCATTTCTATTGCATATATATCCAGAGTGGAATCACAGGGTATGAATATGTTGATTACTAGCTTTTTAGTAATAAAATTAATACATGTTCATTGCATTTAAACATTTAAAATGCAATAGCAAAAAGAAGAAGAAAAAAATTAAACTACTTTAATCCAAGAACTCATATAAGTATTATAAAAATGTGTGTGGAAAGCCTTCCTGTGTGGGTGAAGGAAGAGTGTTCCCAGAAAAGAGACGAGCTTGCTGAAGCACAGAATTCTAGAAAATGTATCACTTTTAAGAACTGAAGGAAGTTTGAGTGACAGAACTTTAGAGTGTAAGTGTGGCAGAAGTCTAGGCAGAATTTGCTAGGGGCCTATTAATGGAAGCCTTATTACACCCAACCTAACTTTAGCCTTTATCCTAAGAGCAATGGCAGAGCCATCACAAAATTTGAAGATGAGAAAAAATATGATCTGATATGTGTTTTAGGAAGATCATTTCTGCCTGCAGTATACAGAGTGGCCTGGGGTGTACCAAGACTTGAGTCAGGAAATTAGATTTTCTAGTAATCCAGGCAAGGGATGATGGGTATGTAGACAGGTAAAATGTCAGTGGACACAAATATGGTTTGGAGGGTTATTGATGGAATTTGGGTAGTGAAAGAGGGACAGGTCCAGAAGAGATCTCAGTGTTCCTGCTTGAATTATGAAGTAGCCGGTGGTTTCTTTCACAAGAGAAGGGGAGATCTGGAGCTAAGAGGGAGATGATGCATTGGCTTTGAATTTACTTGAGTGAGGTGAATCATAAGCCATGTAAATGAACATGTCCAGGAGACAGTAGAAACAGTTTCTTAATTCAGGAGAGGTCTAAGAGTTATTAGTAAATAAATGGTTACTTGTGTAAAGGAACTTGAATGAATAAAGAAAAAGAGACAGAAGCCTGAGGAACAGCAATTAAAATAAAATGGAAGAGAAAGAAGACTCTGCAAAATAAACTAAATCAATTGTAGCCACAGAGGAAATAGTGTAATCAGAACTGTGTAATGCCAGGGAAGCCAAAGGAAAAAAGATGTCCAGGAATAGGAGTGTAGGCATCAGGGTCAATGGTTCTGAGTTGTCATATGGGAAGAAAGAAGAAGTACTAGATCTGTATATATGATCATCCTACCTTGTTTAACCAATCTGAATATTCACAGACCTCTAGAAGCATAAGTTTTTCAAATACTGAGAGAAATTATGATTACTACTGCCTAGGTAGTAAGAATCTCACATAATATTTTATTTGAAGAAAGTTATTGATAAGAATTGGACACTGACTTATGTGAGTATGGAATGGAAGGACCATGGAAAGATGTCAGAGGTGGGATGCCAGGGCCCAAAGCACTCCCCATAATGAGGGGCAAGGCAGGCGTGGTGGTATTCTTCACTCTGAACTCATCTTACAGCCAATTTATAGGGCTGGTAGAGAGAAGAGAATAGACAGATGTATTAGCTCATCGACTGGGAATATGATCTGTAGCCGGAGCCGAAGAGGAAAGCTGATGTTGACACTTAAATGAAATTGAAGGAGGTGAAAGGATAACATTCTGGAGAAAAAAGAGATGACTTGCAATATATCTCTTTCTGGCATTCTACACTGGCTGACTTATATACTCTTATCATCAATAATCCTTAGGAAGCAAGGAAACACACTGCCAATCCAGTGCTTTTTAGCAATAAATAGCCCTAGTAGAGTCAAGGGTATTTTGGTGTATTACAGTTTAGCTTAGATAACATTTTTGATTTGATTCCAGCAAGAGTGTTTAATGGCTTAAGATTGGAAAATGTCCCTGCCTTTCTGCTGTCTTACAGACAGCAAAAATACCACTCTGGATATTATTATTATTATTTATTTAGAAGAAATTGAAAAAGAGAAGGCAGAAAAGATCCCAGGTCTCACACTCTGGGACTATGCCAGGCCTAGCGGATTCAGCTGCCAACAGCATGTGTGTTGTTTTCTTCTTAACTGTACTTGTTATTTTTTTTGTTGCTCTTCAATTCTACAAGAATAAACTGTGCAAAACCATGTTAAGCCATCATATGGAGGAACACAGATGAAAGACATGGCTTTTTCTTCTTCAAAAGCGGGCAGTTCCATGAAGGCAGGGTCAATATGCATCATATTGATAACTGTACTCCTAGCCCCTAGTACATAAAAGCTGCTTTAAAAATATTTGCTTAATGAACATATGAGGGTTCCAATGAGGTCAGGCACATATCCAAGTAAGTTTAATAGAGACACTGTGATTCATGCTATAAAAGCAGCACAGATATTGCTGATAATATCCATAGGGAAACACTAAGATATCTGAACACAGGCACAATACATAATCTACTTCATATTAATAATAAGCAAGTAAAATATATCTTAATCCACATTCTAAGGCTGAGTTTATAACTTCTGTTTGGTGGACACTGTCATATTTACCTATTAAAATTTGAAAAGCTTCTATTTTGCAGATCTCTCTTTGCAATATTTGTTTTCATGTCTACAGTATTGAGTTGCTCTATGGGAACTGGAAACATTCCTACCAGGTAAATACGTTGAGTGCATTTAACAAAAAAATACAAGAGTGTCTGTGGGGTGATTTCACTAAACAATCAATAGAAACCAAACACAAAAACCAACAGTGCAACAATATGACTGTGTGCAATGGTTATTTGAAAAGTTCTATTTGTGAACTTATACATTTTATTTTAATTTTTTTAATAAAGGTAAAGTTTCTTAAATTATAGACTTCTGTCAAGAGATGAAGAATTAAAGTGATTTCAGAGAAGCTCTTTAGAATTAAACTTATGTTCAAAGAAAAATTATTGGGCAAGAAGGATAATTTAACAAGTATTTCTATTAACGTATATTAGTATCTGAACCATATTGAGGCAATCTGTTGTAGAAAAAGAAGTGAATGAAAGGCACTCCATCCCTCCCCTGTACCAGCCTTGCCTCTGTTGCCAGTGCTATTGTGACCAGGGGAGTGTACCCAGCTCCCAGAGCTCATAGGTCCTTGGCTTCTCTAACTCAGAAGAATGGGGAAAGGGGCCCCAGAGGCATGGTGAGTTTCCCTTCTGAATTAAATTGTGGATCCAAAGAGTTTTGCAGAAATGCAATTTATGAGAGAGAGAGAGAGAGAGAGAGAGAGAGAGAGAGAGAGAGATTGCGAGAGAGAAACAGCTCCCATGCTGTTGTGGGAGGGGAACCCAGAGCAGGAAATCTGCTTAGGTAGGAGAAGCTAAAGTTTTGACCCTTGAGTTATTCCCTTCCCATTCATGTTCTGGTCCAGTGAGAGGAATTCTTTCAGACTTCCTCTGGAGTAATTGATCTGTGACTCTGATACAGGATTGGCTACTTGGTCTACAATCTTGAGTTACAGAGCCTCCTTCTCCCAGAGATTTCGGTGGAAATTTGGGTCAAAAGAGTTCCAGCTGGCTTTCCCTACCTGGCCTGTGTGTGGGAAAATGAGACAAAGGACTTTACATTTAAAATCCTTCCGGTCTCCAATGGAGGTATGGAGCCAGGAAATTCCTGCATTTGAAACCCCTCCCCTAGTGGACCTGGGAAGAGAAGTTTCTTTAACACAGTCCCTCAGTTTCCCCTCTGAACAGGAAAGTCCAACTGCTGTTGGGACATGGGTGTCTATCACTCTTTAACTACTTCCTGCTGAATTGGGGCATAGAAGGAGACTTGCAGTTGAGATTTTCCCCAGAGGGGAGTCTTCCAGGGGCGCAGGTCGATCCAGAGGTCCACGATACAACTTATGAGCCAAGGACATTCGGGGTTCCATTTGCAGGACCATTTGTAGCCTCATGGCCTCAATTCTAGAAGAAACGAATTTGACAAGAAGGTTAAAGGTGAGTGGCCCAAAGGCCAGCCATAACAGAATGATTATAAATGGGCAAAGAAGAAGGTAGAGCCAGGACAGTCGATTGTTAAAACAAGCTCCATGATCCTGTTTCTTGAAGGTCTTTGGCCTTGTGTTCGATTAGGTCCCTGAGTTCTTTAAGTTTGTTTAAGACAATACCTGATTGGTTTACAAAGTAGTAGCATTCTTCTCCTAAAAAGAGGCAGGTTCCTCCTCCTTCAGCTTTTAGCAGATCCAGGGCCCTTCTATTTTGAAGAGCCATGGCAGCTGAATAGTTAAGCTGCTTCTGCAGAGTTACGAGAGAATGAACAACCTTTTCCATGTCATCATTTAACCCCTGAGATACAGTAAAACTGAGTAGAGGTAGCAATTCCTCCAATGTGAGTACCAAGTCCTCCTATTATTCCAGCCCCCACTATGAAAGGAATAATTGGGATTCAAGTATGACGTGGCCTTTTCAAGAGAAGACTCTGCGCCTGAAAGTCAGTGTAAATTGTCATGGTGGGGGGGCACTAGGAAGGAAAGGAGGCATATTTCCCCAGGGGTATTATTTAGGCAGAGGTAGGATGAGGTGCCACAAAGAATAAGCCTGGTGGCAGGCAGTTAAGGCCTGGGAATAAGGCAACCCAGTTTTGGCATAGGGAAGCATTGGAGTTGTTGGTAGAATTCACACAAGTCAAGTATGAAGTAGATGGAATCAGTAGATTGGTGACCAAGGGACCTATAAGCCCTGTATGATTTGAGGGAGTGATAATATCAGAGGGAGAAGAGAAGAGCCATTAGAAGTATAATTAGGCAGTAAGCCATGGATAAGGAGAATTTATGAGATGTAGGCCAATCCATAGGGGCAACCGCACAGAGTCTGGTCGCAAATAGTAAAATTAAGAGTGAGAGTCCTGTTAATGTCAGGATGTAAGTCAGACTCATGAGTAGTTACTTTCCTGGGGATCTTGTCAGAAGAGCAAACGCAGATCCTCTAAAGGCTTGCAGGTATATAAAGGGTTGTCTCCTGGAACTTCAGGCTGTGGAGTGAAGGGCCTATGATTTTCTTCAGGAGGTGCCCAAGGCTTCAGCCAAGTGTGATGAATCCATGAATCAGTTCCCACCACCTTAACTGCTGTTGAAGTGGACAGAATAACTGAAAATGGTCCTTCCCAAGATGGGCCTAGAGAAGGAGAGTCTGAGGGGAGAGACTTACCAAGCACCAAGTCTCCAGGGCAGGACAGCTCTTTCCCTTTTTCCCTAGGGTGTCCTTCAGGTAAGGTTCTAAGAGCCTGTTGGTGCTTAGCCAAGGAAGTTATATCTTTTATTAGATCTGCTGTTTCCTTGTCTAATATGAGCTCATTAGTAAGAAAGGGCCATCCATAAACCCATAGGGGCTGAGTCCTATTTTCTGAGGAGAGTTTCGAGCCCTTAAGAGTGCTATTGGTAATAGAGAAGGCCACAGGAGGTGGGTTTCCTGTGCCAGTTTCTTTAAGCATTTCTTAAAAATTTCATTTATTTTCTCCACTTTCCTTGAGGACTGAGGCCTCCAAGCACAGTGGATATGATATTGTATTCCTAATGCTTTGGAAATTCCTTGGGTCACTGCAGCTTTGAAGGCAGGCCTGTTATCACTTTGAAGACAGTGAGGGAGTCTGAATCTAGGGATTCTTTTATTTTATTGTTATTTTTATTTATTTATTTATTTATTTATTTTTCTTTCTTTTTTTAATTGCATTTTAAGTTTTGGGGTACATGTGAAAAACATGCAAGGTTGTTGCATAGGTGCATACGTGGCAGTGTGATTTGCTGCCTTCCTCCCCTTCACCTATATCTGGCATTTCTCCCCATGCTATCCCTTCCCAACTCCCCACCCCCCCGCTGTCCCCCCACTCCCCCCCAACAGACCCCAGTGTATAGTGCTCCCCTCTCTGTGTCCATATGTTCTCATTGTTCAACACCCGCCTATGAGTGAGAACATGTGGTGTTTGATTTTTGTGTTCTTGTGTCAGTTTGCTGAGAATGATGGTTTCCAGGTTCATCCATGTCCCTACAAAGGACGCAAACTCATCGTTTTTGATGGCTGCATAATATTTCATGGTGTATATGTGCCACATTTTTCCTGTCCAGTCTATCATCGATGGGCATTTGGGTTGGTTCCAGGTCTTTGCTATTGTAAACTGTGCTGCAATGAACATTCGTGTGCATGTGTCCTTATAGTAGAACGATTTATAATCCTTTGGATATATGCCCAGTAATGGGATTGCTGGGTCAAATGGAATTTCTATTTCTAGGTCTTTGAGAAATCACCACACTGTCTTCCACAATGGTTGAACTAATTTACACTCCCACCAACAGTGTAAAAGTGTTCCTATTCTCCACATCCTCTCCAGCATCTGTTTTCTCCAGATTTTTTAATGATCGCCATTCTAACTGGCGTGAGATGGTATCGCAATGCAGTTTTGATTTGCATTTCTCTAATGACCAGTGATGATGAGCATTTTTTCATATGCTTGTTGGCCTTATGTATGTCTTCTTTTGTAAAGTATCTGTTCATATCCTTCGCCCATTTTTGAATGGGCTTGTTTGTTTTTTTCTTGTAAATCTGTTTTGGCTCATTATAAATCCTGGATATCAGCCCTTTGTCAGACGGGTAGGCTGCAAAAATTTTTTCCCATTCTGTTGTTTGCCGATTCACTCTATTGACTGTTTCTTTTGCCGTGCAGAAGCTGTGGAGTTTGATTAGGTCCCATTTGTCTATTTTGGCTTTTGTTGCCAATGCTTTTGGTGTTTTGCTCATAAAGTCCTTGCCTATGCCTATGTCCTGGTTTTCCCTATGTTTCCGTCTAGTGTTTTTATGGTGTTAGGTCTTATGTTTAAGTCTTTAATCCATCTGGAGTCAATTTTAGTGTAAGGTGTCAGGAAAGGGTCGATTTTCTGCTTTTTGCATATGGCTAGCCAGTTTTCCCAACACCACTTATTGAACAGGGAATCCTTTCCCCGTTGCTTGTTTTTATCAGGTTTGTCAAAGATCGGGTGGTTGTAGATATGTTGTGTCACCTCTGATGCCTCTGTTCTCTTCCATTGGTCTATATCTCTGTTTTGGTACCAGTACCATGCTGTTTTGATTATTGTAGCCTTGTAGTATAGTTTGATGTCTGGTAGTGTGATGCCTCCCGCTTTGTTCTTTTTGCTTAGAATTGACTTGGCTATACGGGCTCTCTTCTGGTTCCATATGAAGTTTAAGGTGGTTTTTTCCAGTTCTGTGAGGAAGGTCATTGGTAGTTTGATGGGGATAGCGTTGAATCTGTAAATTACTTTGGGCAGTATGGCCATTTTCACGATATTAATTCTTCCTAACCATGAACATGGAATGTTTCTCCATCTGTTTGTGTTCTCTCTTATTTCATTGAGCAGTGGTTTGTAGTTCTCCTTGAAGAGGTCCTTTAGATTCCTTGTTAGTTGTATTCCTAGGTATTCTCTTTGTAGCAATTGTGAATGGCAGTTCGTTCTTGATTTGGCTCTCTTTAAGTCTGTTATTGGTGTATAGGAATGCTTGTGATTTTTGCACATTGATTTTGTATCCTGAGACTTTGCTGAAGTTGCTTATCAGTTTCAGGAGATTTTGGGCAGAGATGATGGGGTCTTCTAGATATACAATCATGTCGTCTGCAAATAGAGACAATTTGACTTCCTCCTTTCCTAATTGAATACCCTTTATTTCTTTTTCTTGCCTGATTGCTCTGGCTAGAACTTCCAGTACTATATTGAATAAGAGTGGTGAGAGAGGGCATCCTTGTCTAGTGCCCGATTTCAAAGGGAATGCTTCCAGTTTTTGCCCATTCAGTATGATATTGGCTGTCAGTTTTTCATAAATAGCTTTTATTATTTTGAGATACATTCTGTCGATACCTAGTTTATTGAGAGTTTTTAGCAAAAAGGGCTGCTGAATTTTGTCGAAGGCCTTCTCTGCATCAATTGAGATAATCATGTGGTTTTTGTCTTTGGTTCTGTTTATGTGGTGAATTATATTTATAGACATGCATTGAACCAGCCTTGCATCCCCAGGATGAATCCTACTTGATCATGGTGGATAAGCTTTTTGATGTGCTGTTGCAATCGGCTTGCTAGTATTTTATTGAAGATTTTTGCATCTATGTTCATCATGGATATTGGCCTGTAGTTTTCTTTTCTTGTTGAGTCTCTGCCAGGTTTTGGTATTAGGATGATGTTGGTCTCATAAAATGATTTGGGAAGGATTCCCTCCTTTTGGATTATTTGGAATAGTTTCAGTAGGAATGGTACCAGTTCCTCTTTGTATGTCTGGTAGAATTCGGCTGTGAACCCATCTGGATCTGGGCTTTTTTTGGGTGGTAGGCTCTTAATTGCTGCCTCGACTTCAGACCTTGTTATTGGTCTATTCAGGGTTTCGACTTCTTCCTGGTTTAGGCTTGGGAGGAGGCAACTGTCCAGGAATTTATCCATTTCTTTCAGGTTTTCTAGTTTATGTGCATAGAGTTATTTGTAATAATCTCTGATGATGGTTTGAATTTCTGTGGAATCTGTGGTGATATCCCCTTTATCATTTTTTATTGCATCTATTTGGTTATTCTCTCTTTTCTTTTTTATTAGTCTGGCTAGTGGTCTGTCTATTATGTTGATCTTTTCAAAAAACCAGCTCCTGGATTTATTGATATTTTGTAGGGTTTTTCGTGTCTCTATCTCCTTCAATTCTGCTTTGATCTTAGTTATTTCTTGTCTTCTGCTAGGTTTTGAGTTTTTTTGATCTTGCTCCTCTAGCTCTTTCAATTTTGACGATAGGGTGTCAATTTTAGATCTCTCCTTTCTTCTCATGTGGGCACTTATTGCTATATATTTTCCTCTAGAGACTGCTTTAAATGTGTCCCAGAGATTCTGGTATGTGGTGTCTTCTTTCTCATTGGTTTCAAAGAACATCTTTATTTCTGCCTTCATTTCATTGTTTATCCAGTCAACATTCAGGAGAAAGTTGTTCATTTTTCATGAGGCTGTGCGGTTCTGGGTTGGCTTCTGAATTCTGAGTTCTAACTTGATTGCACTGTGGTCTGAGAGACTGTTTGTTATGGTTTCCGTTCTTTTGCATTTGCTGAGGAGTGATTTATTTCCAGTTATGTGGTCAATTTTAGAGTAGGTGTGATGTGGTGCTGAGAAGAATGTATATTCTGTGGATTTGGGCTGGAGAGTTCTGTAAATGTCTATTAGGTTTGCTTGTTCCAGGTCTAAGTTCAAGTCCTGGATATCCTTGTTAATTTTCTGTCTCGTTGATCTGTCTAATATTGACAATGGTGTGTTGAAGTCTCCCACTATTATTGTGTGGGAGTCTAGGTCTCTTTATAAGTCTTTAAGAACTTGCCTTATGTATCTGGGTGCTCCTGTATTAGGTGCATATATGTTTAGGATCATTAGCTCTTCTTGTTGCATTGATCCTTTTACCATTATGTAATGTCCTTCTTTGTCTCTTTTGATCTTTGTTGCTTTAAAGTCTATTTTATCAGAGATGAGAATTGCAACTCCTGCTTTTTTTTGCTCTCCATTTGCTTGGTAAATCTTTCTCCATCCCTTTATTTTGAGCCTTTGTGTATCCTTGCTTGTGAGGTGGGTTTCCTGGATACAGCACACTGATGGGTTTTGGCTTTTTATCCAATTTGCCAATCTGTGTCTTTTGATTGGGGCATTTAGTCCGTTTACATTTAGGGTTAATATTGTTAAGTGTGAATTTGATCCTGTCATTTTGATGCTAGCTGGCTGTTTTGCCCATTGGTTGATGCAGATTCTTCATTGTGTTGATGCTCTTTACCATTTTGTGTGTTTTTGGCGTGGCTGGTACTGGTTGTTCTTTTCTATGTGTAGTGCCTCCTTCAGGAGCTCCTGTAAAGCTGGTCTGGTGGTGATGAAATCTTTGAGTACTTGCTTGTTCTCAAAGGATTTTATTTTTCCTTCACTTATGAAGCTTAGTTTGGCTGGATATGAAATTCTGGGTTGAAAGTTCTTTTCTTTAAGGATGTTGAATATCGGCCCCCACTCTCTTCTGGCCTGTAGGGTTTCTGCTGAGAGATCTGCTGTGAGTCTGATAGGCTTCCCTTTGTGGGTAACCCGACCTTTCTCTCTGGCTGCCCTTAGTATTTTCTCCTTCATTTCAACCCTGGTGAATCTGATGATTATGTGCCTTGGGGTTGCTCTTCTAGACGAATATCTTTGTGGTGTTCTCTGTATTTCCTGGACTTGAATCTTGGCCTGCCTTGCTAGGTTGGGGAAGTTTTCCTGGATAATATCCTGAAGAGTATTTTCCAGCTTGGATGCATTCTCTTCGTCACATTCAGGTACACCTATCAAACGTAGATTAGGTCTTTTCACATAGTCCCATATTTCTTGTTGACTCTGTTCATTCCTTTTTACCCTGTTTTCTCTAATCTTGCTTGTTTTATTTCATTGAGTTGATCTTTGACCTCTGATATCCTTTCTCCCACTTGGTCAATTCGGCCGTTGAAACTTGTGCATGCTTCGCGAAGTTGTCGTGTTGTGTTTTTCAGCTCCATCAATTCACTCATATTCCTCTCTAAGTTGTCCATTCTCGTTAGCATTCCGTCAAGTCATTTTTCAAGGTTCTTGGTTTCTTTGCATTGGGTTAGAACATGTTCTTTTAGCTCACGGAAGTTTCTTATTATCCATTTTCTGAAAGCTGATTCTGTCATTTCATCACACTCATTCTCCATCCAGTCTTGTTCCCTTGCTGGTGAGGAGTTGCGCTCCCTTGTAGGAGGAGAGGTGTTCTGGTTTTGAATGTTTTCATCCTTTTTGCTCTGGTTTCTTCCCATCTTTGTGGATTTATCCACCTATCAACTTTGTAGTTGCTGTCTTTCTGATTTTGGTAATTTTAAGTCTGCAGCAGCTGAACTCATAAACCCCCTTTTCTTCCCCCCCAGGTGTTCTGGCCCAGGGAGTTAAGGCTTTATGATTTCCTGCTGTCTTGCTACCATTTTCCCTGCCCAGAAGGTGGCAGCCTAGTCACACTCAGCCTGCAGAGGCTTCGCTGAGCTGCTGTGGGCTCTGCCCAGCTTCCATGTGAACTTCCCTGCAGTCCTGTTTATATGGGTGTAGTTAGAACTGCTTCCACTATGTTGGCCTGCCCCTGTAGTGATGGAGTCTCTGTAGTGGCAGGTTACCTTGGTTACGGCAAATCGCCCTGGGAACTGCAGGGTGTTTCCCAATGGAGGCTGCCCCCCCCCCCACAGAGCTGGACCGTCCCGGGTTCAGCCGTGCTTCCCGTGGTGCCCTCTTTGCCCAGGAATCTCTTGGCTTGACTCCCTGCCTCAGCTCCCTCTGCTGGCCCAGAGGGGGCCCAGTCTTGTTCACTCTGCACAAGGAGCTGCTGCCCCCTGCCCCAGGTGTTGGCCGAGCGGCCATGCCGGTCCAACCAATGGCGCTGGCAACCCATGGAGCTCCTCTGTCTGTGAATCTCCTGGTCCGTGGGCCGTAAAAATCTGCTGCCCTGTGAGCCACTGCGTCAGCTGAAGCAGTGGCTCTGAGATTCGTGGTGTGCCTTTGCCTGGGAATCTCCTGGCTTGACTTCCTGCTTCAGCTCCCCTTGCTGGCTCAGAGGGGACTCAGTCTCTCTCACTCTGCTCAAGGAGCCACTGCCCCCCGCCCCAGGGTGTAGGCCGAGTGGCCGTGCCGGTCAGACCAGCGGTGCTGGTGACCCGTGGTGCTCCTCCTCCTGTGAATCTCCTGGTCTGTGGGCAGTAAAAATCCGTCTGCAAATGCGGTGTCCACTCACCCTCTGCGCCTTCTCTCGGAGTTGCAATCCTGAGTTCCTCCTAATTGGCCATCTTGGATTCTTTTATTAATCAGGACTTTTACTACCTCTTGGTCTTTTTCTGTTCTACAGGGGAAAGCCTCAACCCAGTTTGTGTAGGCATCTACATATACCCAGATGTAGGCATATGGGTAAAGTCCATTTGCCAGTCCTCACCTGGGTAATGACTGGTTCACTGTTCCCGAGGAGGAACTTCGCAATGTGCCAAAGGATTATTTTTCTGGCATATTTTACATCCTATGACTATTTGTTGGACAGCCTTGAAGAGACCTTTTTCTGTAAATATAGATTTGTCCATTCAATATGTATTCTCTATACCCATATGGAAGATTTCTTGTAGAGTATTAAGTACTTTCCACTGGCTGGCAGCAGGTAGAAGCACTTTTCCCTCCTCAGTGGCTAGTCATCCTGAAGGAAGAAGATTGTGTCCCTGGGAGATTGCCCACTCTACCTCTTCTGATGAGTACTGAGGTCTAGTACCCTGGAGAGGGTTTTCCCATATTAAAGGTCTTTCTATAAATTCTTGTCTAGCTGCCCTTTTGCCTCTAGGTCAGCTTGGCAATTGCCCTCTGCTTTCTTCTCATCTCCTTTCTGGTAACCTCGACAGTGTCAGACTGCTACCTCTTTGGGTTCTTGGACAGCTTATAATAAGTCTAAAATTTCCTTATGATATTTAATGGGAGTTCCTGCCAAGGTTAGGAACTCTCTTTCCTTCCATATGACAGCATGAGCATGCAGAACCAGGCAAGCACATTTGGAATGTGTGTGTATGTTTATTCTCTTTCCTTTTCCTAATTTTAGAGCTTGAGTAAGGGCTACTAGTTCTGCCAGTTGGGCACTGGTTCCAGGAGGAAGGGGATTATTTTCAAGCACTGTTAGATCACTGACTACTGCATATCCTGCCTTTTGAACTCCATTTTCTATAAATGAACTTCCATCAGTGTATAGGTTAAGGTTAGGATTGGCTAGAGGAGTTTCTAAGAGATCCTCTTGAGCCACATAGCTCTGGGCTACAACCTGCTGACAGTCATGTTCTTTGTCTGCCCCTTCCTCAGGAAGAAAAGTAGCTGGATTTAGGGCTGCACGTGTGCACAGCTGAAGTACAGGCCCTTTGAGCATTAAGGCCTGATTTTGAGTGAGTGGTTGTCAGATAGCCATAAGCCTCCTTTAGAGGCCAGAATCCAGACAAATCATGTGAAGTCCATATAGTTAGAGCTTTCCCTTGCAGTATTTTAAAAACTTCTGACACCAATATAGCCACTGAAACTATTACCTACAAGCAGTGTAGCCAGCCTTTGGCTACTGCACCAATTTCCTCACTTAGGTATGCCACCAGTTGTGGCATGGTCCCCCAAGTCTGGGTGAGAATCCCCAGTGCCACTCCTGACTTTTCTGTAACATATAGGGAGAAGTTATTCCCTGTAGGAAGGCTTAGAGCTGGAGCCTGCAGTAGTGCCTGCTTCAGGGTCTGAATGTCTGCCTCAGCTATAGGGTCCCATTGCATTAGATGGGTGTTAGCTTTTTTGGTTTTCCTTAATCAGAGTATAGAGAGGTTTGGCTATTTCACCATATCTGGGAATTTACAATCGACAGAAACCAGGTATTCCTAAGAATCCCTGCAACTGTTTTAAGGTCTTTGGGTGGGGGAAGGCCAGAATGGGTTGCAGATGTTCTCCATTAAGGGCCCGAGTGTCCTTAGACAAGACAAGCCCTAGGTATTTTACCTCTTGCCTACAAAGTTGGATTTTTAACTTGGAAACCTTTTATCCACAGGTAGCTAGAAAGTGTAGGCAGTCCTGGGTCGCCTGCTGACTCTGGGTTTCTAAATTAGCAGTTAAAAGTAAGTCAACCATATATTGAAGAACCAGGGTACCTGGATGTGAAAAATGACTAAAATCCTGACCTAGAGCCTGGCCAAACAGGTGGGGGCTGTTTTGAAAGCCCTGGGGTAACACTGTCCAGGTGAGCTGAGAATTCTGGTCTAAAGGGTCTTCAAAGGTGAACAGAAACTGGGAGTCAGGATGTAATGTAACACAGAAAAAGGCATCATTAAAGTCCAGGACTGTAAACCATTGTGCCTCTCCTGGTATTTGAGAGAGGAAGGTGTATGGGTTGGGTACAGCTGGGTATAAAGGGATCACAGTTTCATTAATAAGCCTGAGATCTTGCACTTGCCTCCACTCTACATTAGGTTTTTATAGTCCTAAAATTGGAGCATTACAAGGACTGTTACAGGACCTCACTAGACCCCGAGCTTTTAAGTTCCTTACAATATCCTGTAACCTTTTTTTGGCTTCTGGTCTTAGGGGGTACTGTCTTTGGTAACAAAAGGAGGTGGGATCTTTTAGCCTTATTCAAATTGAGCAGGCATTCTTTGCCCACTCCAATTGTCCCTCCATTGCCAAACATCGGGATTAATCCCTTCTTCAAATCATGGGCAGCAGAGAGGGCTTTTCTCCCTGATGTTCATATAGATAATGGTTCCTGCTCTGGATTACAGGTCCCGCCCTAGTAAGGGAGTGGGACTTTCTGGCATGATGAGGAAGGCATGGGAGAAGAGCATATCTCTGCAGTTACAGCTTAGGGCCTGGGGGAAATATGGGGAGACTGGATGTCCTAGGACTCCTTTGGAGGACAACCGTCCAGGACAGGAAAGCAAAACTGAGAAGGCCACAGCAGTGTCCAGGAGAAGATTGACCTCCTGGCCCTCTATGGTTAGCTTTACCCAGGGCTCAGTGAGGGTGATGGCTTGTGCTGGTGCTTGCCCTTGGCACCCTCAGTCCTGCTGCTGGGTCATCTGGTCAGCCATCTCAGGCCCTGGGAACTTTCATCCCCTGGAACAGTGTGCCTTCCAGTGATCCCCTTGGCACAGTGGGCAAGGATGAGGATGTGATCCATTCCTCTGTGGACAATCTTTCTCAAAGTGTCCTGGTAGGCCACAGTGAAAAGGGAAAAGGTAAGCCTTTCCCTTTTCCGAGCCCCTTTGGTCTGCTTGCCTGAAGGCCATGACTAGGGCTGTGGCCTTTTTCTTGTCCCTCCTGTCCCTTTCAGCCTGTTCCTCCTGGTCTCTATTAGAGATCACCAAGTTTTCTAGATTTTGTAATGATTCTAGACTCTGTTTTGGCCCCAGGGCCAGCTTCTGGAGCTTTCTCCTAATGTCTGAGGCTGATTGCCTAATAAATTTGTCTTTTAGTATTAGCTGACCCTCGATGGAGTCTGGTGACATGGGAGTATACTTTCTTAAGGCCTCCCATAACTGCTCAAGGAAGGCTATTGGGTTTTTTCCTTTTCCTGAGGTATGGTGGATATCATTGCATAGTTCATGCACTTTTTCCTAGTTCACCTTAATCCCTCAAGTATGCAGGTTAATAGGTGCCTATGACTCCAGTCTCCATGTTCTTAGTTAGGATCCCAGTGAGGGTCCATGCTGGGGACTGCCTGTCTACCTGCAGGGAATCTATCCTTCTCTGGTGTCATTTGGTCATGTACTTGACTAAGGTACCAGGTGTCCCCAAACTCTTGAGCCGCTGCTAGAGCAGCCTCTCTCTCATTGCTGGTTAGAGTCTGACTAAGCAATAACATGGTATCTTTCCAATCTAATTCAAAAGTCTGACCCAGGCCCTTCAGAACATCTACGTACTTGTCTGTGTCATCTGAAAATTTTCCTAAGTCCCCTTTGATTTGCTTTAAGTCAGAAAGTGAAAAAATGAAAGCTTTAAGTATGTACTTTGGTTGGGCCAAATTCTCCTCCTACTGCCTGTAGGGGGCAGAGTTGAAGCATCCTAGTAGCCTGAGGTGCCTTGGCCATGTTGGCCTTCCCTGACTCCTCTTGTGTTATAGGAACTGAGGAGACCTGGTCTGTATCGATGGAGAGAGGAGCCACAGGGAGTCCTGGATATGGGGGTAGTCCTGAGGAGGGGCCAGTGGGGCATAGGTTACAAGTCTTACATAGCTGAGGATTATTCCTTGGAGAAAATTTGCACATAGGGGACCTCAGTCCATTTACCTTCTCTCTTACAGAAAAGATCTAATTGTAGAAGGGTGTTATAATTTTTACTTCCCTTAGGAGGCCAGGTTTCTCCACTCAGCAGAGAGTATCACAGTTGCATTGTTTGGCAGCAAAAATGAGACACTTCTTCTTCAAAGATTGTGGGTCAAATTGGTCCCAGTTATCCAGGATACACTTACTTTAAGGGTGATTTTGTCTTGGGAAGAGTAGCACCCATCTGAAATTGAACACAGGAATGTCCACATCCCTGGTTATTCCTTGCAACTGCTAGCCCTGGGGCGTTCCCCAGTTATAGTACCTTGCAGTTTTCCTCACACCCTAGATGCGTGATCATCTTCTGGGCCCCACTATGTGCCAGGTTTAACCACACTTACCGGTGTCATGGGCACACCCTCACTGTCTAATGTCCTTATTGGCCACCTTAAGGACATGAGGACTGCCGGGATTAGTGGCCCTGTATCGGCACTTCCTGGAAGAACTAGGACAGTGAGGCTTGAGTGATGGGTGCCAATATTCCCTAGCAAGAGTTCAATTAACATAGGCCTGACCATAAAACTGCCCTATGAGGATAAACTCCTTGAAAAGGACCTCTAAGCACAACAATCTTAAAGAAGGTGATGGCTGGCTGCATGGCCAAGGCCAGAACAATGTCCTCAGGACCAGGCCTTCTCCCCCACCCCACTTTCCATCATAGGAATATGTCCTAGGGTTGTAGGGCCTGTAATTAACTATTTGATGCTCAGACCAGGTCCGACTATGGTATTCTAGATGGAGAAGTTTTGCCGTACAGAGAGCTGATCCTAGGCAAAACAAATTGTATGTTATCAGATTCTGGCACCATTCAGGTGGATTGGGAAATTGCAGGTGACAAAAAAACACAATGTCCTATAGCCTCCAGTACCACTGATAGACTCTGGCTCTGTTAGGACATAACCTAGCACAGCAGATTAAGGGAACTGGCCCTGTGTATACTGTAGGAGGTCCTCATAGGCATAAGCCTGAGGGAACCACGGGCAAGGGTCCCAGGACTGACACCCTAAGAGCCTCAAAGTCCTTGTAAGAAGGTAATAGCCTCATATATAGGAAATATCTTAGAGGAAAGAGCTGGGAAGAAGTTTGCCTCATGGATATCTGGATCCAGGAGGTTGGGGTCTGAAAGGCTGGGCGTGGCTTACATAGACGGCTTTTTCTTAGGAGGTCTAAGCAGGGCCACAACCTCAACGGAACTGAACCAGGAATTTGGGACCATGGCTCTTTCCTCCTGCTGACCCTCAGCTTGGCCCAGAGAAAGAAAGAACAGTAAGAAAGGGAAGCTGGTTTGCGGCTAACCAATGCTCCCAGTTCTGAAGAGCCGAGGATTGTTAGAGTCCATTCTCAGAAAGCCTGACACCCATGTCTTTAGTCTGGAGGCTGTACTAGTCGCTCTTAGATGGCCGACAGTTGCCCAGTTTTTACCTCCTTAACAAATTTAAAAGAAGGGAAAGGACAGATTAGCAAGTGAAAGGGGTCCAATATCACTCACCACTCTGAAGTCCAACATCTTCTGGCTGGCTTGCCAACAGATGTAACCGGGGGAGTGTGTACACAGCTCCCAGAGCTCATAGGTCCTTGGCCTCTCTATCCCCAAAGAAAGGAGAAAGGGGCCTTCGAGGCGCGGTGAATTTACTGTCCAAATAAAATTGTGGACCCAAAGAGTTTTGCAGAAAAGTGATTTATGAGAGAGAGAGAGAGAGATAGAGAAGACAGCTCCCATGCTGTTGTGGGAGGGGGACCCAGAGCAGGGAAACTTAGTTGAAGTTTTAACCCTTGAGTTATTCCCTTCCTATTCATGTTCTCATCCAATTAGAAGAGTTCTTTCAAAATTCCTCTGGAGTGATTTCTCTTTGACTCTGATACCAGATTCACTACTTGGTCTACAACCCTGAGTTACGGAGCCTCCTTCTCCCAGAGCTTTCAGTGGGAATTTGGGATAAAAGAGACCCATCTGGCTTTCCCTACCTGGCTTGCATGTGGGAAAACCAGACCAAGAACTTTAAATTTGAAACCCTTCTGGTCTCCAATGGAGGTGTGGAGCCAGGAAATTCCTGCATTTGAAACCCCTTCCCGAGTGGACGTGGGAAGAGAAGTTTCTTTAACAGTCCCTCCCTATCATGTTTGGAGTTTCTGTTTCCTTCTCTGTTAGATGAAGGAGTTCAGTTAGATTAGTTGTCTATAACCATAAAATTCAAACTCCTCCTTTAGTATAATAAAAATTCTATATTATTCTTTACTATCCAGAATTATGATGATATTATATTATTATTTACTACCCAGATTATATTGTAGAAGGAATATCATCTCTGTGCACAAAAAATTTAGTGAAACTGAATATAATACTCTAACTGAATATAATACTCTATCTATAAAGTAGAAATAAAGGGAAAGCAATTTATATTTAAACAATATGTATTTTATTATATAAGCACTCTGGAGCACATAACAAAGCAGACAGATGCTTGAACTTTTTCATAATAAGTCAACATAAGAAGTATACAGAAATGAAAGCCCAGAAATCTGGGCATAGACAATAGAATTAAAACAAAATTAGGATAATTAATATTAGACCCGGCTGATTTGTAGGTGACAAAAGAAGGGAAATGAAGAAAATTAGCGTGGCATTTCTTTGACAGCTTTATTTGCTGCTTAGTTGTAAAATGTTTATTTAATCTGGATGCTTTACTGCTTCATTTGGAAAAAAATGTTGGCAGTGTGAGCACATTGGTAATTCAAATTCCGTTGGGATGTAAATGAAATAGCCAGAGCTAGGGGAATTATTGCCTTTTATGGTGTGATCAGAAGTCCTCTCTCAAGAGGAAACATTTGCACAGAGAGCTTAAAGAAACAAAGATGTCCAAAGCAGAGGAAGACTCTGAGGATGTGTGTTGACATGTGCCAAGTAACTACAAGGAAGCCAGCTCAAGAAGGCTGCAGCAGACAGCACAACTCAAAGTGTGGCTGTAGCAGAGGTTGAGGCAGATAGGTGGGTTGGGGGCACTGGGAGTGGAGAAGAACATATGGTGACTTGAAAGCCACTGTACAAACTTCTGACTTATCTTAGTTATATAGGAAGCCACTTAAAATTGAGCTAAGTTGTGACATGATAAGCATTGAATTTTTACAGGAGCCTCTATTTCTTTCATTCATTCAAAAATGAATCCATTTATATTTGAAAATAGTGTGTAAGGCTGTAAAGGAAAGTGTAGGTAGACCAATTTGACCAATTAGAAGGCTATAGCAATACTGGAAGTGGGAGATGTTTGTGGCCTGGATCTTAGTGGTAGCAGGAGAGGAATTAATAAGTAAGTGATTGAAATGTAGATATGTTAAATAGGAGAAGATAGAAGTTGCTAATGTATTGTGTGTGGGCATGGGACAAAGGGAAGAGTCATAACCAAAACAAGGTTGAGGCTTGAGCAACTTGAGGAGGGGGCTAGGATTTACTGAAAAGGAAGACTTAAGCAGAAGAAGGGCTGTGTGCAGAAGGAAATGAGATGCCTATTAGGCATTCAAACAGTGATTGTGAAGAGGCAACTGGATAAAGGAGTATGGGGTTTGGAAAGAGGTCTGGGCTAGAGATATAAATTTTGGATTTATCAGTGTAAGATGGTATTTAAAACTATGAGATGACATAAATTGTTAAGGGAGTGAATACAGGGTGAAAAGAGAAGAGGAGAAGACCTGAAGTTAATGCAGTGGATTTATTTTGGCGATTGTGCAGGAGTAGCATAGAGGTAGACAGGGAATCAAGAAAGAATGGTGTTCTAGAAATCCAGTGAAGAAATATGCTTCTAGTTCAGCTGTGTCCAGGACTTCTGATTGGTTAAGATGAGGACTGATATTGACAATGCCATTAATTAGCAACACATCTTTGGTGACTTTGACAAGAATTGTTCGTATGGGGTAGCAAGGATGAAAGCCTTAATGAAGTGAGTTCAAAAGGGAAGCAAAAGCTAAGACAGTAAGTGTAGACGCTCTTTAAAAAGAACTGCGCTACAAGTGGTAGTAGAGGAGGAAGAGAGGCCCTGAGAGATTTTAGTTTTTATTATTTTTTAAAGATGTGAGATTACAGAACATTGTGGGTAGATGGGAATAATCTTCCAGAAGAGCGCTATCCAATAGAACTCTCTGTGAGATAGAAATATTCTGTCATCTATGTCCATGCTATCCTATAGACTAGCCACTGGTCACATGTGGTTACTGAGCACTTGAAATGTGGCTAGTATGACCGAGGAAATGATTTTAAATTTTATTTAATTGTAGGTCATTTGAATTTAAATAGTCATGTAAGTTGGTGGCTAGTGAATTGGACAGCATGACTCTAAAGAGAGGAAAGTAATGAAGTAGAGGAGAGAAGGTCAGCTGTGGCAGTGATAACCTTGAATAGCTGAAAGTGAAAGAGATCCCATAGAGTTGAAGGGATTGGCCTTAGAAAGGGGCATAGCAGTTGATTCACTATAACAGATGATATAGAAGTTGGTTCAGATACTGGCATATTGATAGAGTGGTGGTGGTGGCTGGAAGAAATTTCTTTTCTGATTGCTTATTTTGCTCAGTGAAATAGAAAGCAAGGTCTCTAGGCTGTGTGAGAAGTACAAAAGCAGTGTTGGCATAGTAAAGGGAGAGTAGAAGGGTTTTCCAAGGAGCTCCTTGAGATTAGTGGTTATGAATTTAAAGAGACACCGGTTAGCATGACTTTATGTTTTTCTCCACTCATACTCAGGAGACTAAGGTGCAGTTAAACTTACCTGGAGTTAGGACTTCGCCAGAAAACTTAATCAAAGGAAAAGGGGCAAGGGAAAGTTTAAACTGAAGGACCATTGAGGCTAAGCTGGTTAGGAGCAAAGTGAGAACATGAGGAGGCAAAGGACAGTGAAAAGATAGAGGAACAATGGCTTGTAAACACTTTCACCTTATAAAACAAATAAATGACTCAACATGGAGACTTTGCAGATGAAATTCTGGGCATTTCTTGCTGTCATCAATGGTCCAATAGTTTTTTTCTTTTTTTACTATAACAGTTTCAGAGAATTCTTTTACTTTTTTGCATTCCTTGTTTCAGGATTCCATATGGTTGCTTTCAGGAATCTACTCCAAGCAAATTTTGTCCAATTTTTAAAATACTAGAAAAATGAAAAATTTCCAGTTTCTACTAACTTTGTGATATGTAAGCACCCTGATTAATGCTTTGTGTTTTGAAGGACAGTTTTGCACTCTCAGAATCCTTCAGGTGAACTATTATTTATACATATTACTAAGGACTATTCACATACTTTGTTTGGGATAAAATTTTAATTAAATCAACATTTTACATAAATGAGTCATTTGTTAAGGCTAATAAATCTTTGGATTGTACACAAATCTCCACTTACACATATGTATCTAGAGTGCAACCCTTTTGTGACACATTTTTATGCAGGCAATTTGCCTTATCTTGTGTTATTGAGTCATAAAAACACACGGAATAATAGATGAGGCTTTTATGAGATAAGAAGTGGTCATTAGCTCTGTTGTATACCTATTATATTTAAGATCAAGACCCATAGCAAAATCAGTATCATAAGTTTACAATTCTGAGTTCTCAACCTGCCTTTAATAAAAAGTCCATCTTTTATCTACTGTCTTTCAAACACTCGTTGCTTTTGAACCAAAGCTCTTTTGTATCTTCAAGGTTTATGTGATGAATATTAATTCTAAACTAAAATCTTAAGTATATGGGAAAATACATTCCTTTTACATTTGAAATGATATTAAATTTGATGTTTACTCCCTGTTCCACCAGAACTATGAGATATTTCATTTCAGTGTTTAATGAACTCCTTGGTTTCCATCACCTTGCCTCCTAGACACTTCTCAGGTCCCAGGAAACATGTGCAAAGAAAAAAACAAGCAAAATCACAAAAAAATTTGAAGACTGTCCCCCTGGTCTTGCTATTCCTAAAAGACCCATTTTCCAAACCCACACTGTCCATTGAATTGCAGAGCTGCATGTTTGGTGCACAGAAAGCCCAAGCATGGAACACAGACCAGGAGACCATAGTTGGGGTTCAGACATTTTTGCCAAGTTGAAAACTCCAATCTTAGGTCTAACTTTTCTATGTACAAAATACATAGTCCGTTTCCCCATAGTCCTGTTACCTTTCTGGGGACCTGACAGGAGAGGTCCAGAGTCCTTATTCCGATTAGAAAGTCATATGTTTATGTATTTCTTTGTCCTGGATAATGTACCTTCTCTTCCCTTCTCAGGTACCTTTCCCCTCAGATATAGTCTTCTCTTTGTCCTCTCCACTTCAGAATTGCTATGATAACGTTCTCAATTACTTTAGGCTTTTACAAAAAAATAAAATGCTAATCTTTACACATATTCTGCTTTAGACCCAATAAATTTGGTGCTCCCCTAGGGCAAGAGAGTACAAAGTGGGTAGGGAGCACAAAACGTAAAATAATGACTCCATAAAGTATCCTCCCCAGGCTTGGAAAGGCCATCTCCATGCTGATCTGAGCTTTGGCCCTGACCTACCTGCTATTCAGTTAGTCCTTTGCTGAGGGAGAGTAGCAAATGCAGCACACTCTGAAATTCTCATGCTGAGTGCTGCTATTCACCTCAGTAGGGCAATATGTTATCTAATTAGAGCTTTGCCACTAAAACTTACTGTGGCATCCAGTTACACATGGCAGGGCTAACAATGTACTGTATTGCTTGTTCCTGGAAGAAAATCATAGCAAATTCCAAAGGCCTGTTCTTACAAGACTGCAGCCAGAATGACCTACTTCTCTAATGCCCTACTGACCTACTAAAATTACTGAGGTTCTGAGCTGTGTCATACGATCACCTATAATACCAGCTACTCAGGAGATTAAGCCCCAAAGGAGGAAGCACATTCCTGCTTCACTGAGTTGGGACAAAATCTCCATTTAAAGGTGCTTTCAGTGAAGACAAAAGGGTTCAGGGAAAAATAAACCTCCTAATACATGGGACTCACAACATAAGACTTATAATAAAGAGAAAAATTCTTTTTGATCTTGTGAAAAGACTCAGAGAGATCCTGGGCTCTTGAGTTTCTCCAACTCTGTATTATTTTTTTAGATATTGGCTATATATTTTATTTTTTAATATTTTTTATTTCAATAGCTTTTGGGGTACAAGTAGCTTTTGATTACATGGATGAAGTGCATAGTGGTGAAGTGTAAGATTTTAGTGCACTCATTACCCAAGTAGTGTACATTGTACTCAAAATATAGTTATTTTATCCCTCACCCTCTTTTAACCCTCCCCATTCTGAGTCTCTAAAGTCCCTTATATCACTCTGTATGCCTTTACAAACCCATAGCTTGGCTTTCACTTATAAGTGATAACATACAGTATTTGGTTTTCTATTCCTGAGCATAGGCCAGTATAGTTTATACATTCACTATACTAACAGTCCAATGTTTTAGCTTCTTGTTTGTTAAACTAAAAATTCAAAAGCAGAATAAATCAACATTTTTTTAAGGTAGATATCAGTATTTCTGAATGATCAATGATTAGAAGCAAGGATCAAGTAATTATTTTAAAACTGTCCAAGGCTGAGCACAGTGGCTCACACCTGTAATCCCAGCACTTTGGGAGGCCAAGGTGGATGGATCACTTGAGATCAGGAGTTCAAGACCAGCCTGGACAACATGGGAAAACTCTGTCTCTACTAAAAATACAAAAATTAGCCAGACATGGTGGCAGGTGCCTGTAATTCTAGCTACTGGAGGGACTGAGGCAGGAGAATTGCTTGAGCAGGGGAGGTGGAAGTTGCACTGAGCTGAGCTAACATCACTGTACTCCAGACTGGGTGACAGAGCAAAACTTCATCTCAAAAACAAAGCAAAACAAAAAAGCTGTCCAAAACTTAATTCCTGAGCTACCATAGTAAACAAAGATTTATTTATGTAATATCCTGTTTAGAACCTTAAAAAGGGAAAGGTTTGAATAAATATTTTGTGGTGAAAGTTTTCTCCTTCTCCTCTTTTCTCCACTCCTCCTCCTCCTTCTCCTTCTTTTTCTTCTGTTCATCCTTTCCCTTCCTTTTTCCCTCCTCTTCTCCTTCTTCATCTTCTTGTTCTTTCCTGTGCTTCTCCTTCTCTTTCAGTTTATCTGTTTCTCCTAGCCTATAGGGAAATCTGGGATTCTGTGTAGGACAGTGAAGGTGGTGAATGGGGCATCCTATACTCAGGGAAAATAGTAGGTGGAAAATGGGAACTTTGAATTAAGAAAAGAATTGCTAGCATCCTGTTTTCAGCTAAATTATTTAATATTGGGCTTATTTCCAGAAATAAGTGACTTGTATATGAATGTCTGACCATTCTTTCTAGTAAGTCAATGTACTACTTGTATTCTCAATTATGAGCCTTACCATCTTGAATCTCAGTCATATCCATATGCTAAAATTGTGCTAGGTGATAGGGATCAAAAAATGAATGGTCCATGATCTCTGCACCAAAGAAATTCATTGTCTATAATGGCAAATAAAAATAATTTGAACAATATTATTGAGCTAAGTGGTAATAGTTAAACTTTTTGAATTTAATTAATTTGAACTCATTTAACAAATTTAAACTAATTTTGAATTCTTACAGAAAATTATGAAGAAATTGAAGCATGTCTATAATACATTGTTTAAATAAACTAGTCCAAGATCATACAGCTATAGGATGTTACTCAAGACTTGAACCTGCACAGTTTGTAAGACAGCTCTTGAAGTTCTGAAGAATGACAGAGGAAGAAGGACCTGAGACCAATGACAGCTTCTGAGGGGAAATCTTGTTTCAGCTTAGTCTTGAAGAATGCACAGTAGACTCTGCATCCCTGGTGGACAAGACAGGTGAGGACATTTCATATACAAGAAGGGAAAGGAAAGATATTGTGAGAAAAAATCATCACTGCAACTCTTGATATCTAATATGTCAAGTCCTCTTTATTTGTTCTTTGTCCCTTTGGGTAATTATCTATATACATGTTAATATCAACTTGTTTTAATCAGATAATTGATCAAGGAAACATAATTTTTATTAACCTCAGAAATAGATTCCTACATGAGCACTTGATATGAAAGTGGTAGCATTACATAACGTGGAGGAAGGTGCTGGGGCTAATGAGTATCTGTACGGGAAAAAAATTAAATTAGACCCTGTGTTGGGTGCTGCGGTGCTCTTTTCAGTTCTCCCGTTCTGAATGGTAACACTAATTCTTCCAGCTGGAGTATAGCTAGTTGACAGGTCACAGCTGAATCAAACCACTTTGCAGGAATTGCCCTTGGTCTAAAGGAACTGCCTTGCTGAAGGCTGTGGTCCCTCCCTGAAGGCAGCTCACATCCAAAGACTGGCTGATGCAGGGATACAAATTCTATCAATTTGAGACAAAATGAAAGGGCCATCCCAGCTCCCATGGGATCTGCTAAGGGATCTGCCGAGGCCTCTGCTGCATAGGCTTCACCATTCAAGTTTCTCCTCTGCCCAAATCGGCCTTCCTTACTTTTTTTCAGATATTGTTCCTATGTCCATTCTCCAATAAACCACGTGTTTACAAATCACCATCTCAGAGACTGTTTCCCAGGGAGGTCTACCTAAGATCCCTAACTTATATCATACCCCACAATCAGCTCCAGGTAAGTTAAAACGAAAGTACAGAAAGACAGAAATAATTTGTACAAGGTTACATAACTGAACGATGATATAGTTGAGATTTAAACCCGAGAAGTCTGGCTGTAGAGTCCCTGCTCTTAATCCCTAATGGCAAAGAAAATAAACCACCTAAGGCTGCATAGAATGTCATGGATGAATTATACAACGTATTGTGGAGCAAATGAAGCAAGGCACAAAAAATACAGACGGTATGATTTCACTTCCATGAAGCACAAAACCAGGCAACATAAGTTGCTTTGTTTAGGAATGCATACACAGAAAGTAAAGATAAAAAGAAAGGCAAAGGAGTGACTATGGAAAAAAATCAGGAGGTGATTACTCAAAGGGAACAGGAAGAGGTGAAATAGGGAAGATGGTTCTGAGAATGTTGGTAATGTGTTATTTCTTTATCTGAGTGGTGGTTACACATATGAACATTTATCATTTATATGTGTTTCACATTTATAATAATGGTTTTAAACTTTCTATTCTTTTTTTGAGATGGAGTCTTACACTTGTTGCCCAGGCTGGAGTGCAATGGAGTGATCACTGCTCACTGCAACCTCCACCTCCTGAGTTCAAGCGATTCTCCTGCCTCAGCTTCCCAAGTAGCTGGGATTAGAGGTGCCAGCCACCATGACTGGTTAATTTTTGTATTTTTATTAGAGACAGGGTTTCACCATGTTGGCCAGGGTGATCTTGAACTCCTGACCTCAGGTGATCCATCCGCCTTTGCCTCCCAAAGGGCTGGGATTACAGGCATGAACCACCGCGCCCAGCCAGATATGTGCTCTTTTCACTTTTTTGTGTGTGTATGTGACATATCTCGCACTGAAAAAAAAATAGAACAAAGAAATCCATGGTGAGAGGTAAGATGACTGCAGGAGAGAACCCTGTGAAAGATATGCCAAGTGTCAGGGTCACAGGGCTCTGTGTATAAGTGTTAGAGAAGGTTTTACTCCTTTTCAAAAGCCTTCACCATAAAATTTTGCAGAAGCCTTCACAAGTATCTGATTATGAGCAAGCAACTCTGAAGTCCTGGTGGTCCAGAGGGGTGTTGCTTCTGATCTCTTTCACCGTGGATTCATGGGGAGCTGGACTTCCCATCTCCTGGTGGATCTTTGAGGCCCATGTTTTAATTTGCCTGCATAGCTTTCTCTCCTGCATAGCGTTAAGCATCTCGGAGGCAATATTTCGAAACAAAACTCATCAGTAGCAGGACGAGCCTTTAAAATTCTTTCTTTTTCTTTGTGGGATTGAGTTTATACAGCATGAGATGATAAGACACCCTTGTAACATAATCACACATGAAATTACCACAAGATCTGAATACTATGAAAGGTCTGATTACTTTGCAGGTACCACTTCCCTCCAGGACAGCTCCCTCTCATCCTTTGCTCCTATGTCATTTGATAGTCAAAGTGTTAGGGATAAAGAACTGACAACGAGGTTAAAAGGAGTGAACCACTAGAAGTCCTGAGCAAAGGGGATTTGGGTTAGAAGAAAACAGTAGGATGAGTGGTATGAGGTTCCTTAGCTAACTTTAAGGAGATGACCAACTGGGTGAACCAAAAGTGAACAGTGACATTGCAACAGTATGAGAAATGTGTGCCCAAGGCAATGACTAAAGTTCAGAGACCACTCTGGACTCCCAAGTCATTCCCATCTTACATCTTTGTAATTCTTTCCAGATATTTGTCATACTAAGATTTAGGCCATGTATTACAAGGGTTGATCTGTTCCCTGTCATCCTCAATAGGAACACAGTTCTGGTGGTTCCACATACATTCAGTTTAGTGACTCTACAAGCACATGTTAAGCATCAAGTATCTGAATAGGGTTCTGGAAGCCACAAATAACACATTTCTTTCTATCAAGGAGCTCACAGTGTGGCTGAGGAGGCAACAGGTCATCTGACAAGGAGAGTGCCAGGCCCTTCTCAGGGAAAGTCCATGTCTTAAAGAGTTACCTATGAGTTAAAATACTTAATCATAAAAGAGAAAAATGAGATGAAGGAGCATTAGACTTGGAGGAAGAGTTTTGGAAAAAAATTCTAGGAGAAACAGTTTGGGAGCTGAGTTTTGAAAATAAGTAGTTATTATTGTTACTCGGAATTTATTTTTCTGAAAAAAGTTTTCTTTTAATTTTTATTTTTCTTCTCATAGCTTTATAGTGTTTCACTTTGAATCCACTAAGTGCATAAGGAATTAGGGAAGGACATTTGGAGGATGTGCTGGAGTACAGTTTGAAAGGTTAAGACTTCCGGATGGGACATGTAAGCATACATATGTAAGCATTTATTTCTTTCAAATATGACTTCTTGGTCAATTAATGGAATAACACTTCATTTAAAGTCATTTTATGATAACATAAAACAATGGAGCCTGATTAGGAAAAATTAAGAATTATACTCTTTCCTATCTTGATTTTTCAATGGATTCTTGAAAAATTGTAAGATGAGGTAAACTCACTATTTGATGGTTTAGAAACCTAGCCAACTCTGTGGGCATTTATCAAGACATTTCAATTGTTTGGTTTTATGAAAGTCATTTTTTCCATTATTATTGCAAAGAATAAACTTGTATTTGTTTACTGAAGAGTTCTTAAAGAGTTGGAATTTTAGCAGCAGGAAATTCATTATTCATTTCTCAACTTGCAGTTATCACGTAAGAGGCATCAAATTGCTCATGAATTAATAGGCTAACAGCCCTTATCATTTCCGGGTGGGACACTTACACAGTTAATGCTAGAGAAAGCTGAATACCTGGTGTTGCTCATCAGGTGTCTTGGGATATGTTGCTGAGGGTCTGAGATTTACATAGAATTTATAGAAAGCAATGCCACTGAGTTAAGTAGAGAGGAATCTAGATCCTAGAGCAACGCTGTGGAGTCAGAAGGCTGTGCCGACAGTGTCAACTGTGCTGAACCTTTAGCTATTACTTCTTTCTCACATGCACTGAGTCAGAAAATGCTGTTTCATGAGCTGTAGCTACTTGTCAGGCCACTGACTCAACAAACTGAAATGTTAGCCAAGTGAAATATTGCACAATTCTGGCTGCTCACGCATAGTGCACAATCTGTAGCCTCAGAATTGCCAGTCTTAGTGCACGAAGAAGAGCTGAGATGAAGTAAAAGAAGAAACAGTCTGACCTTAACTGTAAAGGACAACAGGATGCCAGAACACTAAGGTCATGCATACTCCTTTCCTCTTTCATTGAATTGGCAGGCCCATGACTAATTTATGCAAATATGACCTGGAAAATAATTTCTTGAAGAGAGCTCCTTTGCGCCAAATATTTCCTGGTTTTCTTTTGGCCTATCCTATGGCTGATATTAGCTTATTTTGGAGTCAAACTTCCAATTTTCCTGCAAGACAGGGCCAAGAAATATTTATTTCACAAAGAGGCCAAGGTCTGAGATACAAGACTAAGACTGAGTGAGGCCCCAGAGCAGGATGATAATAGAAGATGGTTTCGCTGACATTCCACTCCTTTCTTCTCCCCACCCCCAATTGCAGAGTGGCCAGGGTTCACTGAAGGAATAGTAATTGCCATCTAAACCTGAGAACAGTGGTGCTTGGTACTTGAGGGATGACTCATTTAAATTTATTCAAGTTCCCACTGGAAAAACTCTCTCTTCTCAACTAACAGGATATGAATACCAACTCCCTAAGGTCATTAAGATATTAGAAGGAACTTTCATTATAAGAACATTAAGTATCCAGAAAAGTTATTCTGCAATAGGAGAATGATAGTCCCTTGGTTCTACAGGAGCTCACTGCTGGTCAACAAGTGTTTCCAGGCGTTACTTACGGTCCCTCTGAGTTCTACCCGTGATGCAGTCTAAGCATACTGTTCCTCCACTTGCACCGTCCTGTACTGGGTGACTCTATTTTTTTCCCTTAGGTTTTAGTCATTTTGTTTTTCTCCATCTAGGTAGCTCTGTTGGCAGAGAATGTTTGTCCTAGAGTTTGTTCTCATTGGACTGCTTGGGGAAGGTGGACACAAGCCATGGCTCTAGAAAATAAGTATTAAAAGATTGATTATTTATTCCTCCTGGGCTAGACATCCCTTCCCATGTCTGGGATTGCGATAGCATTCTGCATCCAAGTAGGAATTCCCAGTAACTAGCTCTGGGTCCACTTTTATTGCTCCCAATCCATGTCTACTGGAAACACTGAGTTCTGAGCAATGACTAATGTCTGTATGCCCTGGTGAATTGATAATCTAAGTGAAGGTGGAGAGAAATAGCATTTCACAAATGGAAGGGACACAAAAAAATAAATCTACCCCATCTCTCTCAATTTCCTGATGAACAAAGAGATGTTCAGAAAAGTTACTCATTCACAGTTGCTTGTAGGTGGTAGCCAAGTCCCTGATTTCCACTTCTAGGCACTGTTAGTTAAACTATGATGTCTATTATGGTAATGCTATGAAAAGGGCTGCAACAAAATGTATTCAGTTCAACAAATAGTTATTGATTCTCTCCTATGTACAACTATAGTTTATCATATGCTAGTCACGGACCTCAGTGCTGGGATACCCACAAAGTCTTTGCTCTCCTGGAGTTTACATTTAAATGGAAGATAGATTACAGGAAAAATATGATTTGTACTATGGTTATGACCTTTAGTTGTTACACTATGCAATGAGAGGATTTGCACTGTAAATGGCTGGCTGCACGTTGCTCTACAAATGTAGTGAACTTGTTATCTTCTGTCTTCTGTGGCATTACGAATTTAAAACGCTTCTGCTCTACGAGTGCATGCTTAGGACCAGGTGTCCTGTTCTCTGGTTCTAAAGATGTGGTCACAATAATCATAGCACGTGACTGGGTAGGCTGTTTAGAAGGCATGCAACAAGCAACTGGAGGAATGGAGACAGAAAGCTGAAGAAGAAAGTTATGCAAAACCAATATGGACAAATTTGTTTTACAATATTTTAGATTATAATATTTTTCTTGCTAAGAAGTACAGTAAGTCAATTTTCTGTAAATATTTTTGTATAAAAATTAATTACCTCATGAAATAGAAAATAAAGAAGGAGTTGAGGGGAGCACTGAAGAGACTCCAGCAACATGGCCATTGGAAGGCGGGTTCTCTGTGGAGAGGCCTCACCTTAACCATGGTGAAATAGACCTCAGGCTATGTGCCTTTTTTGCTTTTGATTTCCAGGGTTTTTTTTTTTTTTTTAAACCAGCATTCTACTGACTGGATACAACCTAGAATTCTGGCATTCTGAAATTTTAAATACAATATTAACAATGCCACTATATATAAACCAAATTGTCTGAATTTTTCCAGACAGCAACTGTGTCTATAACAGTGACTTGATAATTTAGACAAAAGTAAATTTTCAAAGAAAAGTTATCCATGTATTCCACATATGCTATGCTAAATATTCTTTCCTCCAGAGACAAGACCTAGTCCTTGCCATAGAGTAGCTTATATCCAGATGGAGAGACAAGATGAGATAGATGCTCCTGGTCAGCTATTCTAAATTTAGTAGCAAATCAGACTAAAGGCCACAGTAAGTTGAGAGCCTTAGTTTCCAATGACAAATATGTAGACAATTTGTAAAACATAACTCATTACACTGATGTGAATGATTATAATATTAATATTGATGTCTAGATTACACACTTTTGAGAAGTCACAATCAGGATCCTATTCAAGTTAATTAGAATATGTGATTAAAACATCTATGTTGAACACCTACTATGTGCCACATAGTAGGTGCTCAACATAGATGTTTGCTTGATGTTTACTTAGATAGATCCCATGGGGGCTCACATTTCATGATGCTTTATAGCAGGTGACCACAATCCCTGGGGCAGGACTGGTCTGTGACTTATTAGGAACCAGGCTGCACAGCAGGAGGTGAGTGGCAGGTGAGCGAGAGAAGCTTCATCTGTGTTTACTGCTGCTCCCTATTGCTTGCATTACTATCTGAGCTCCGCCTTTTGTCAGATCAGCTGTGGCATTAGATTCTCATAGGAGCAGGAACTCTAATGTGAACTGTGCTTGGGAGGGATCTAGGTTGCACTCTCCTTATGAGAACCTAATGCCTGGTGATCTGTTACTGTCTTCCATCATCTTCAGATGGGACTGTCTAGTTCAGGAAAACAAGCCCAGAGCTCCTACTGACTCTACATTTTGGTGAGTTGTATAGTTATTTCATTATATATCACAATATAATAATAATAGAAATAAAGTGTATAATAAACGTAATGTGCTTGAATCACCCCAAACTATTCCCCCCCACCCCTCGTTGTGGAAAAATTATCTTCCACAAAACTGGTCCCTGGTGCCAAAATGGTTGGGGACCATTGCATTACAGCACTCAAGATAAGCAAAGTGCCTGCAGCCAAGGATGTAAGTCACCAGAACTAGGTAGAAGAACCACTCTGAGAAAGAAACTACTAGCACAGGAAAGCAAAAATGACTTCCTCTTGCACACTTGCCTTAAGCATTTCTCTTGGAATTTTCTTTTCCATTTCTTTCTTTTTTCTATTTTATTTTTAAATTTTAAAGCCAGTTTCATGATTTGCATATAAAGAATGTCAGCTGCTTTATTAGGGGTGTTCCACTGGGCATTTATGGGGGGCTGGGCAGTCTGTGTTCTTAGGATAAATGCACTTTATAGTGGCTTTTCTTTATTTGGCCCAGCAGGCCGGCTCTTTCCTTGAGAATGATGTTGGGCATGTGACTGTTCCATCTTCAGATCCCGTATCAACCCAAACATGCCCTTACACCTTGCAGCTTTCAAAACCAAAGGCATGGTTCCCAAACTAGCTACTTTCAAAATCCATTTTAATAAAGGTTCTTCAGGGAGCTGATGATACCAATCCACAAAATAACTGCACAGGGAGAAGTGGGCCCATTGTCTCAGTTCTGTGCCTTAGCAGATTTGCAAAAGATAATTTCTCAGAGCCTGAGTTTCCAACGACATACAGGCAAACAATTTGTAAAATCTAACTCACTACACTGATGTAGATGATTATATGCATATTGATGTCTAGATTACTGACTTTTGAAATTACAATAGAGAAAATGTTACAAAGAAGGTGAAAATACAAAAACACATTAAGATTCTGCTTTAAGCTACGCATGTGCTGGCTTTTTATGTGGTTCTATTTATTTGATTTTTAATACAATTTTATAAGAAGAGAGTATTCGTTTTATTTGATAGATAAAACAATGAGGACTCAGTTATTTAAGAATCACACAGCAGAGGGGTTGGGATTCTACTTATAAACCATTTGACTTTATAGCTGTGTTCTTTCAACTGGACCAGGTGGCTGCCCCCACGGAATAAATCACACTATCAGAGAATCTCATAGGTAACTGTTTCACTAAAATGCAATTTCCCCAAACAAAGAAATGGCAACAATTTTTGGTCAGGAGAGACATTCTGAAACTATACAAAAGTATAAAAGGATCACTTATCTTCTTAAAAAAATATTCTTCTGCCTATGATCCTTTTAGCAAATAGAAAACAACAATAAAAAAATCCAGTGGAGATTTAAGAATTTAGTTTAGAATGTTACATCTCTTTATAGTTTAGAAAAAATTGGTGGATTGTTCATTTAAGAAAAAGATTAAATTCCTGACAATTTACATAATAAAAACTAACACATATTGACATTTATTTTGTGGCTTGATGTTGGCTAAGGGCTTCACAACTATCTCAGTCTTTCTAGTTCCTGTCTGAGTCTGAAGTACTACTCTTCCTCTATTTTGTAGATGAAGAATAAGAGAATATTTTCTCTGAGAGAAATACAGCGGAGGGATTCTAGTCTAGGAAGGGCTGCCTCAACTGCTGGCTGATGCTTTGCTGCCTATCCATTGACTCAAAGACAGTAACAGAGGAATGCATACATGAAATTTATTATGAAAAAAATAGAGAGATTGGGCAAGGTTCTTAAGGGTCAAGTTCACCTCTGACGAATGTCTGGTCTCTCTGATTTCCACCATTGCTTAAGTTATTCCAAAACATGCAACCTCATGTTAAGGTGAATAACTGTGAAACCAGAGTTAAGTATAAGAACATTTTGTTTTCTTTCCAAGACTCTGAATTTAATTGACGTCATTGTAAAAAGGGAAATGAGTTCTCTGTCTAGGTTTGGGGAACAAACCTCAGACTATCAAGAGTTCTTGAATTTTAATTGTGACTAGTGCCTAGAGCAATTGTCTTCATCCAGGCCCGGGATTACAAAGCTGTACAAAATGGAAAGTTAAATGCTTTTTTAGTAAAATAACTTTTCCCTCCCTCCCTCCTTTTCCTCCTTCCTTCCTTCCATCCATCCTTCCTTCCTTCCTCTTCTTTTTTTGCACGGTGATAGTATGTAAGACTATATATATCAGATAATTCCTTTCACTGCATTTTAAAATTTTCATCTGGTAGTTTAGTTTTGTTTCTGTGTGGTAAGAATGAGAGCTCTCAATTATTTAGCACAAATTGTGTGCGAGGTTCCATATGTAGGCTTGACAAGAGAACTTAATTCTTTGCCATATTTTGACGTAGGTACTCCTGTAATGATTTTTTAGGCTGAGAAAGGAGATGCAGAAAGGATAAATGTCTAAATCCATATGGACGGTAAGTTTTGGAAACAAGTCTTTAATCCAGTGAAATCTGACTTTAGAGTGTATTCTTAAGCACTTAAGCAAGATATAAATTTTAAGCAGCTCCTTTATAATTTCACTGAACCAGGTTTCCAGTCACATTATATGTGTGGAGATTAAGACCCATAACAACAATGGCAACACTTTCATAACAGCGCACCTGTGTTAACACACAAATCCTCACAACACTTCAGGTAGGTAAGTGTTCTTTTTATCTTAGTGTTATGGATTAGCAACTGAGTGCAGAGAGGTTAAGCAACTTGTCCAGGATCACATAGGAGTAGGTAGTAGAATTGGGATTTAAATCCCAGGCATTCTGCTTCTCAAAGCCACACTCTTAACCACAATTCTACTCTGTCCCTCTGAGTTATAAATTTAATTATTATGACATAAATATATGTGCAGCTCTTTTAAAGATTTACTATGCATATTTTAAAAGTTGTTACAACATAAGCATTTTAGGCTTTTATTCATCCTCCAACTTTAACATTTATGAATTTGTTTTTATCTTGCAAAGTTTTAATTTATAATAAAAAATGGATGTATACTGTCCCATATATTTTATTTATTTATTTGAGATGGAGTCTCCCCCTATGGCTTAGGCTGGAGTGCAGTGGCAATCTTGGCTCACTGCAACCTCCACTTCCTGGGTTCAAGTGATTTTCCCACCACAGCCTCCTGAGTAGTTAGGATTACAGGCTCCCACTACCATGCCCAGCTAATTTTTTTGGTATTTTTAGAAAAGACAAGATTTTACCATGTGGGCCAGGTTGGTCTTGAACTCCTGACCTCAAATGATCCACCTGCCTCGGCCTCCCAAAGTACTGGGATTACAGGTGTGAGCCACTGCACCAGGCCCCATATGTCTTAATCACATAAAGAGGAAGATTTTCCAAACACTGATGAAACCTCTAACAACATACTCTGCAATTTATAGATCTTTCATACCTGGAATTTAATTTGCACGTGAATACTGTTTCTTCAAAGCATTAAGAATGTGCAAACAAGACTTCTTGGAAAAGTAAGGCATGTGGTATGCACAGTCCTGAGCTTAATGGCAGGAGGGCAAGGGGAACACTAAATCACCTGGGCTCATGAGAAAGAAACTCTTGTTCTGTCCTGTCCTTTTCCAGAGCAGGGATCCTAACACTTCTAAGAGAAGGGCCATTAGCAGCCTCTAGTTATCAGAAATGTTGGTCTGCTAATGAAAATGAACACATTTGATTTTGGACAAGTTAATGTGAGATACCTATTATTTTCCTGATGAGACGTCATATTGGCAGTTGGATATATTCAAGTCTGGAGTCAGTTGCTGCCGAGTAGATAGATAAATAGACAGATAGACACATACATACATAGAAAATATTAACAGAAAAATGATGCTGATAGCTCAGGATTTGTGTTGAGACAGACAGAACTGCGTTCTGTCATTCAAGCTGTTACTTACACCCAGTGTCACTTAGGCCAAGGTTTCAGCTGCAGTTACTTCAATGGTGAAATGAGGTTTCATTCAACAGATATATATTGAATGCCTACAATGTTCCAAGCACTTTCTAGGTACTGCATAGAGCAGTGAAAAAAATGACAAAAATCTTCCCCCTTCTTAAGTTTATATTCTAGTGTATGTGTAGGAAGAAGGAGGAAACATGGAAAGTCAGGTACTAAATTGGTGAAAGGGGAAAATATGTAGTATGTCAAATACTTACAAGTATTAAAGAATAAAAGAATGCAGAGAAGGTGAAAGGAAGTATTTGCTGCAGGAAGAGATGAGGAGCTGAAGATGGTGAGAGTTAGATTTGTAAGTAAATAGGACAGTCAAAAAAATCTTCACTGAAAAGCAAAAATTCTAAGGCAGGAAAGAGAGGGAGTCATGCAGATATGTGAGAGAAGACTGTTTCAGCAGAAGGAAAACATCTTCAGCAGAGGGAAAATCTAGGGAAAAGACTCAACGCCTTGTGTGATAAAGGGAAAAAAGTCAATGTGGCTGAAACAGACTGAATGTAAGTCAAGAGGGCATGGAAACCACAGAGGAGTTGAGGATGTCACTGCAGGATAGACTGAGTGACTGGGAAGATGGAGCTACTGTTTACTAAAAAACTTTGGGAGAAGCATATATAATGTTGGACAAAGTTAAGTTTGAGATTTCTATTGCTGCCTAAGTGAGTTGTCAAGGAGCCATTTGGATAGTCATATCTGGTGTCAGCAAAAAAGACCAGGTTGTACAACAAATGTGCATGTTGTCAGGTATTGAAGATTTTTATAGCCACAAAAAGTGGGGATAGGTAGAGAAGGAAAGAGGTCTCAGTTCTGAGGGATGGGGTCGAGCACTATTTTGAAATCTAAGAGGAACCAGCAACAGAGTGACAGAGAAACCAGCAACAGAAAGGTAGAGAAAATTCAGGAATGTGCAGCATCCTGGAAGCCAAAGGAAGAGGAAGAGAAAGTTCTAGGTGAAATGTTGTAGATAAGCTACTTTCTTCATGCATTATGGCACGAGTTAAATAAAACGCTATTTGCACAAAACAGCATAATATCTGGCACAGCATTGCAAGAAAAGCTTGTTTTCATTTTCTACGATGAAATTTTAAATGAAAATTTGTAAATATGTTTTGGACTTCTCAAAGTAAAATTTAATCCCATTTATAATTTCATAAAGACATTTAATCTGCTAATATCACTCACCAAGGCTGGAATGCAATGGTGCAATCTCTGCTCAATGCAACCTCCACCTCCTGGATTCAAGTGATTCTCCTGCCTCAGCCTCCTGAGTAGCTGGGATTACAAGCACGTGCCACCAGCCAATTTTGGTATTTTTAGTAGAGACACGGTTTCACCATGTTGGTCAGGCTGGTCTCAAACTCCTGACCTTGTAATCTGCCCACCTTGGCCTCCCAAACTGCTGGGATTACAGATGTAAGCCACTGCACCAGACAAAACTTTTTAAATGTGAGAAAATAAAATATTTCTTGGAGGTATTTCACAAAAGCTTAAGATAGACTCTCTTTGTCTTATAAAATTTGTGTATGATTTTATAAAAGGTAATAATGAGAAAATCAGATGTAATATGTAGAATTTTGTTGCAATTTTGTTCTAAAAATAACCAAATTTTTAGAAATAAGTCATATATCAAAGGATAGCTAGAAGGAGAAAGGGATAAATTTTATGTATAAAATAAATTTTCTTTATAAGATTGTTTCTTATAAAATGTATGTATCATTTTATAAAAGGTAATAATGAGAAAATCAGATATATATAGAATATTGTTGCATAATTAAATTTTTAGAAATAAGTCATCTTATATGCTAAAGGACAGCTGGAAGGAGAGAAGGATGATGAAAGGAAAAGAAAAAGACATTTTTCATACTTACTCTGTGTGACATGCTCTGCAGGGAGCTTTATAATATGACACAGAATAAATCAAGCTGTTTCATATTACATAAAGATAAAACTATTCAACTACATAAAGATGCAACTATTATAATTATTATTTTTTTACACTCTGTCGCTCAGGCTGGAACTTTTATGATTTTTTAAGCTCATAAGAATAACAATTCTTAATTGTTAGCTGGAGCTCAAGGAGAGTCAGTGAAGACCCATAAAGTGGCCAAAATGCGAGGCTGAGCTGCTCTTCAGTTTGGATGCTTGCAACAAAAATGAAACAAAACAAGAAAACAAAAAACATCACTTTTTGTTCTGAGTGACTTTACTTTTGGAAACTTACCAACTTGTGACATGAGAGGATTAAATGAAGATAACAATCAAGCAAAATAACTGGCATAGCACCTGGTTCTAATAGGCTTTTATAAATGCTGCTTCCCACCACTCCTCTCTCTTCCACCTGTTTCACATTTTGAGAGCCCTGAATCATGACCTCCAGCTGCATTATACCTGAGGATCATGACTATTCAGCTCCCAGAAGGGAATGCCTTCTGACAATTGACACTTAGTAACTCTTTCTTACTCCTCTCTCTGTTCCCTTGTCTTATTCCCTTACTACTCCCAATCAGGAAGCTGGAGTAGCTGAAAGTAGATTTGTTCCAACACGAAAATGCCTACATCACTAGGCACATAAGAGGTGCTAAGTGATAAATAAGTAGAGAGAAAAAGAGAGAGAGAGAGAAAGAGAAAGGTTGGAAAAAACCTAAGATAGTATAAGCCATTGCTAACTTGTGATGTTAGATGTAAGATGTCAAAAAGGAACTGGAGTTCTGGTGATTCCACCACTATGATTCCTTGTAGTGGTCATAGTGCAAGTGCTGCATATAGACATCATCTAAACTGGAGGTATAGGGTCTATGTCATGTGAGAACAGGCCTGTTTGATATCAGGCTTCACCTGGTCAAGTCTCAGCATTGACCATTATTCCAAATAAATAATAATAAAAACACTACTCTGTGAGATCAGGCTCAAAGGACAGGACTTGAGTTTAAAACACACTTCTGAAAAGACTCAAAATCAAAGTGCATGCAGTTATGGCTAACATGGAGAGAATGCCTATGGATTTGCTTTTTAGTTTTCAGAAAATGAGATGAGCAGAGCCTCAGCTGAAGTTGAGAATGACTAAATGTAGAGATTACTACTTTTTACAGTGATTAATACCCTTAATGAAGTCATTATTTCAACTTACCACTTTGTAAAAGATTTATTTACATTTACAGCTGCCTGCTTCCTTCAGGAAACCAATGGTATGGGAGAAAAAGCACTTGACTTAAAATCAGGCAGTCTGATTTAGAATCTGGCTTTTCACTATCAGCTATATGAGCATGGTAAGTCACTCAAATGCTCTAATCCTTGTTTGTCCACTCCATTCTACTACCCCACTGAAAAATGAGGATATAGTAGATTCTGCTGTTGCCCATCCTATCCCCTTTTCCAGACCAGCGCACCCACCCTGGAGCTACCAGAGGTGCTGGCTGATAATGGTTGATAATGGCTGACAGTTTCCTCTTTGCCAGGAGAAATGTCCTTGTCTGAAGAAATGTCCTTGCATCTCACCTCTTTCCCTGATAGCTCACCGGCAATGAGTAGCCAACATCTGTGATGGGGAGTAATAATGCCTAGTACAGAGTTATTAGAATGCAACAATTTAACATACATAAAAATGCCTATAGTGCTAAAGTAAATGTTGAAATTAAAAAATAAAAATAAAAAGAACAGACCAGGCACAGTGGCGCATGCCTATATCCAGACACTTTTGGAGGCCAAGGCAAAAGGATCACTTGAGCCAGCAGTTCAACATCAGCTTGGACAAAACAGGGTGACTCCTGTCTCTACCAAAAAAAAACAAAAAAATTACCCAGGTGTGGTGACGTGTGTCCACAGTCCTAGCTACCTGGGAGGCTGAGGTGAGAGAATTGCTTGAGCCCAAGAAGTCAAGGCTACAGTGAGCTGTCATTGGGCCACTGCACTCCTAAGCAACAGAGTGAGAACCTGTCTCAAAAAAAAATTAAGAAAAGAACTAAGAAAATTATAGCCCACTACTAACCTATAAAGTTAGACTCATGATGTCAAAGAAGATAGCCAGAAAGAATTCTGGTGGAGCGAATGGCACATCCAATTTAGAATGCCAGTGTTTGTGTTCTCACATGTGGAACAAGCTTTTTACATCATCAGAAAAAATGCTGTCTAATGGCTATGCCAATAATGTGTGAGATAAGAGGATATTGTCCTCCATGTCAGGCTGTCTTTCTTAGCAACTTCCTGGAAAGTTACAAAGATTTATACCTTCAAATAAGTAGAATGTTTGGCATGACTCATTGCTGCTCTTTATCCATTGGAAGCTGATTTTAGATTTGGTTTGATTTAGGTCTTCCAAATAAGCAACTAAGAGTAATTCTCTCTGTAAATGATAAGGACCATAGTTGCACTCTTTGTTGAATGCCCACTGTATATTGATTACATACACTCATTATATCAGTTAATTCTTCAAGGAAGTTATAATTATCCCAACTTCACACACAAGGAAACATGGAGTCCATCATTAAATAATTGGCTGAGGTCACATCACTGGTAAGTGTGTCAGACTCTGGGTTGGAAGCAGGTTTTTCTGACCATACAGTCTATGCTCTTGCCACAATTTTCTTTAGAGCTGAATTAGGACTGCATGTGGAAAGGTGCATGTCCGTATTTATATTTTATGTGTTCACTCTTTTTTTCCCCTCACACAACTTGCACAATGAACTTATATTCTTCTTTCCCTCCCTTCAACTATGTGGTTTTCTTCATTTGTTTGGTTTTTAACCTCTTAGTGAGATTGCTAAAGCTGGGAGAAACAGTCACCGATGGGCCTCTCTTTAGGCTGCTCACATGAGTCTCTTAATTTCCGTAGAGTGTGATATTTCCATGTTGACTGAGGACACTGAGATGTTTCTGACGTAGAGTAGACCAAGCACTGTACTAAATATTTTTGCCTATACTGTCTTGTTCAGTTCTCATAACAGCCCTGGGAAGTAGTAATTACTAGCCCCAATTTATATATGAGAACCTTAGGGAGAAGAGAGATTAAGTAACTTGGTCAAAGGCACATGATGGGCAGCAGATCTAGAAATTTTTTTCTAATGCACTTAACTCCAAACTCTATGCTATTTTTATTGCACATTGCTGCATATTGCCTAAATGCTTGAAAGCATCATTTCCATTTTTCCCATTACTGGTCTGTTTTAAGAATAATAATTTCAGTTCTGTTATTTTATTATGCTCTAGTGGTAATACAAAGAGGAAAGAAAACTATTGTCTTAGAGAAAATGTGATATTGAAAGTCTAAAGAGCAGATTACCTTGTAGATGTTTTGGTTTCTAAAGAGAAAAATGTGAAGTCATTGAACCATGAAAAAAACTGACTCAAATCTAAAATATTGTTTTGAGTATTAATGTTCTAGCAAAATGACAGTGGTTTGTGGCAATTTCCTCCTTTAACACAGTCACTATGGAAGGGCGAGAATACTTAGACTTAGACCCTGGCCTAATCACCCGAAGACAGAAGAGAAGTGAATAATATGTATGAACTGTTTTGAGCACAGATATTTACAAAGACTAGTAAAGGGAATTCTAAAGGAAGATTGTCATTTACTGGTGAATCAGAACAGAGGAATTGAGTGGTGCAATTATTTTATATAATGTGAGAATGGGATAACATGAGAAATCATCCTTAATACTCATATCTTACACAGACTGGGGAAGAAAATCTTCCCCACCCTGAATACAGGATTTCACAATATTTCAATGTTACTATGAGTACATAGGTAAAAGGTAGAAAGAAGATGTGGGTAATGACAGGTTTGGCAAACTTGTGGCTGCTTTGCCAAATAAAATCACAAGATACCAATAGTGGGATCAAGTTAACCTGAGTTGAGGAAGTTAAGTAAGAATGTTATTGCTAAACAGAAGTACCTCAAGTCTCCCATGAAATATTCTGGCATTACCTCCCTTTTCAAAAAATGCTCTCCAAAACCGGTTATTATTTGGGGCATGTTGATCATTTTCCCCTTTAAAGATGATGCTCAAACATTATGCTGCCTGCTTATGTTAATCTATTCTGAAAACGCATTTTGGGAGCAATAATGAATGGCTAATAAAAATTTTCCCTAGAGCCACATAAATTATATTTTTAACAGTTGCTCAAAATTCAAGATACTGATGATGATTGTTTTCTTGTTAAAGTATATCTAATCTGGAGATTCATTCAGCTAACCTTTACTAGATAGATTGTAATCTTTCCCTTTTTTAAGGTCACTTTTTGTTTATTTTTTTCCTAAGGCTGGTCAAGGTACCCTGAGTTAAGGAGTGAAATGTCATAATGACACACCATTAAGCTGACCTAATAGTGTAGCTCAAATAAATACCAAATTTGGACTGAACATAGAGATTATTGAAAACTTTCTTGGTAATGCTTGGTTATCCTTTAGAATTTCATATTCAAACTTAGTTTTGTAACAGCTCATATATCTCAAAGATTTTTTTTGTTTTAAATACAAACACATATTCCTGTCAGAAATTTGAATTTAAATTATGAAATGTAAAAAATTTCGCATTTTTTGAGAGAGATGACAAAAAGGCAAAGCATATCATGGCCTTATCATAGCTATACTTTGAGAAATCTCAACTTTTTGTGGATGTTTGACTGAGGCGCTTTAAAGGACTTACTATTTACCTTTTTCTTACATATCCCTCAAATGAGACAAACACTGTTGAGGTTCCATTTGCAAATTCATCACTAAGACAGCTGTAGAAAGGGATGCAAATGAGTGTAACCCCACCCACTAGTTTAGTAGATGAAAAATCTGATGTCCAAAGAGATTGAGTGGCTTTCTCAAGTGGTCTAAACTAAGCAGGACTTCAGAAAATTGGGTTCTGAGCAAGCAGCAGAGCCAGACACTTGAAAGTGCTTAAGGAAAGAAGAAATTATGTAAAATAAATCAATATCCTTAATTATCAGCCTTTAATATTGCAAGACAGAGTCTATTAACTGAGATTTATCTAGTCTGCTAAGTATGCAAGAAGATGATTTTAATAATCAAGTTTTATAAATGGTTTACCATTTATAAATTTTATCATTAAAAAGTGGTCCACATCTTTCAGTGAAAGGGAAATAGAAGATCAAATTATTAGTTTAGATTAGTCCATAGATAAAATTCCAAATTTTATGTCCGTTTCCTGGATAAAAACCCTCTAAAGAGGTCTTAACATATAGTTCTGGTTCCACTAAAAATGTTGTCCTTTTTGACAGTTAGAACCTTTGTCCACTTCGTAAGTAGAAATCTCTTGCCCATAAAAACATGGTCAAATATTTATAATTATTCAAGTTGTAGTTATATTTTAGATTTGAAATATACAGCATTTGCCCAAGTTAAAAATGGAGAATAGAATCTATAATGCAGGATTTGGATGAGAAACTTCTAAAGACACCTATAGTTCTAAAATCCTGGATATGACGCTAAGTAATTGTATTAGTTAGTTTTCACACTGCTGATAAAGACATACTTGAGACTGGATAATTTACAAAAGAAAGAATTTAATTGGACTTACAGTTCCATGTGACTGGGGAGGCACCACAATCATGGTGGAAGGCAAGGAGGAGCAAGTCGCATCTTACGTAATGGAAGCAGGCAAAGACAGAGCTTGAGCAGGCAAACTCCCGTCTTTTAAAACCATCAGATCTTGTGAGACTCATTCACTATCAGGAGAGGAAAGGCCCGACCCATAATCCAATCACGTCCCATCAGGTTCCTCCTACTACCTGTGGGAATTATGGGAGTTAGACTTCAAGATGAGATCTCGATGGGGCCAAAGCCAAACCATATCAGTAATTTGGTCATTGCTATCTCTTATGTACAATGGGGTTAATGTGATAAATTTATTCATTCTGCAAAAGGAGAAAGGATCAGCAAAAGGGAGAAAAAGCTTTCAATATTAACAATTATTTATTAGTGGTCTTAGTATTACAGAATCCAAATACCATAGAACTTTAAAATAGTCTGAAAACAAAGTAGTTTAGATAAATCTTTCACAAATAATTATTATTGAGAAGATTGCTGAATCTTGGATGATTATTATCTTTATAATTTATTCATTATGCTGGTGTTTATATTGTGCAGTTTCCTTCCTATAATGCTTCATGAGCTAATGATGTAATATCAGATGTTTATCATGGATAAATGAGAAAAGCTTATATGTTCTCAGTCCTCGAAAAGTCTTGGAGCTCATGGAGTGGGGTTAAGAAGGCAGGTTCTGGAATTCGATATTAAAGTTTAAATCTTGCTCTGTCGTATATTCCTATGGGAACTTGAACAAGCTGCATAACCTCTTTGTCACTGTGTGCTCATAAGTAAATTGGGATAATAATAGTACTGATCTCATAGGGTTGTTGAGAGGATTAAATGACTTAATACATGGCAAGCACTAAGGATAGTTCCTGGCACATAGAAAATACACTGTTAAATATTCTCTTTATAGCTGACCAGGATTCTCATTTAATAGATGAGAAAAGTGAAACCCGTCAGTAGCAAATCACTTTTTATATTTCAGAGACTAGAGCTTTTGTTTGTCATAGATGTAAATCCATATAGTAAATCTTAATAATTTAGTCTATATATTAAGCCCATCTTGAACTTTGAAAATAACTTTTTTTACATAAAAGAATGAATTCAGTTTGACTCATGTGGTTCAGCACAGGGTCACGCTAGGGCTGGCCTTATAAGTCATTGGAATATGTAACTGTCTATGTTGTGTCTTTAGGAGATCTGGGAATGCCCCATGTCAAAAATAATTTCCACCCACTGACTGATGTCTGCAGTTTTCTTTAGTTTAAGAGCTTGTTCCCTGTTGAAACACACATTTTCTATTAGAAATAACACCTTACATTTTTAAAAATCATTTATATAATTTTGTAAAGGATAATTCAAGCAGCAGATTTTGATAAAGGGGAAGGGAGAAGAGAAAATGAAGATTTCGGACCTTACAAGTGAAGCATGGAATTGAAGTGGTTTGGAAACTTTGATAGCAGATTTCTCCACATTTTTCAATTTGTATAAATTTACAGGGTATAAGTGTAATTTTGTTACATGCATCGATTATGTAGTGGTGAAGTCAGGGCTTTTAAGGTATCCATCACCCAAATAACATATATTGTACCCATTCTCCACAATTTTGCTTGTAATCAACTTTCCACCTGAATATTCCTAAACCAATGTCTATCCTGGAATGAATGAGTCTGACTCTTTGCAGTGCACTAAGACATATGCTGGGCGCAATAAAGGAGTCAGAAGCCTGAAATGACACAGTCTCTGTTCCAACAGAGTGTACAATCTAGTAGAAGACACAATAAATGCACATGCAACTACAATAAGTTGTTAAGCACAGCAGAGGCATGGAAGTGAGCAGAAGTCAATGGGAGATGATAGACCAGCACTTTTCCTCCTTACAAAGAAAGCACCTCAAATGGTATTGGAGAGAGTGTGGGGAAGAAACCTGATATCCCACGTAAGAGTGAAATTCCTTTCAAAGCATCTATTTTTTTCTTGTTTATTTTAATGCAGCATAATATCAGTATTTTAATTGGCTTTACAATCATGGAAATGGGTGCTCCAGGGAGATGCCATGTTGATCCTGTGGCATCTGGTATAAGCAAATATAATGCCTTGTAACCCTGAGAATCAGGGTGCTTAGTCTGGTGCTTGAGTGTATGGAAGCGCTCAACCTAACACCTACAACCCTTCCTGTGTTCATGTCTTCGTTCATCACTCCCCACTGCCTATATAATTTCTTTAAAGGCTGTGACTCACGTTCTGGAAGGAAGCGAGGGATAGAGTGGCGTATACTTTCTTTTCCATATACCAATTGCAACCTCCTGCCATTCCAATACCATTTGAATCAATAACTGGCAGGGAGAGAAAAGGATTGGGAAAAAAGTAAGTCCCTGTAGGAGATGCAAAGTGATCATAATCCTGCAGGGACCTTAGCATTGTCAAGTGTGCCTGTAAGGGCCTGGCTTTCCCATTTGAAGCCCAATATTTTATTATATAAAGATTATCCAAGATTCAGGAATCTTCTCAATAATAATTGAGAAAAATTTATTTAAACTTCTTTATTTTCAGGCTATTTTAAAGTTTCATAGTATTTGGATTCTGTAATACTAACACCACTAATAAGGCTTTTTTTTTTTTTTCTTTTCTGAGCAACATAAGCAAGGAGATACTAGTCTTTAACTATTCTGGAAATAAATAAAGCCAAACTGAAGCATTCTCTACTTCCCTTCATTTTCCTTCCCACTTTAGAACTAGTTAGAGTTTTGTATGATAGCATTCTAATTGTTTGTTTGTGCAACAAGGGAAACATTATAATTTGTATAATTTCCAGGTGGAACTAATATTTTGTACTTCAAGGCTTTTTTTGATATTTAACTTTATGAATGTCACTTTTTGTTTAAAGTAATATTACTGTCATAAATATTTTCAAATTCAGTATTTCAACTTTAAAAATTACTATAGCATTTTTCTTATAAATGGAGTTTTGCTATAGCACTCAGGCTGGAGTGCAGTGGCTACTCAAAGGTATGATCCCACTATTGGTCAGCACAAGCGTTTTGACCTGCTTCATTTCCTTCTAGGCCTGGTTCACCCTTTCTTGGGCAAACTGGTGGTCCCCCTGCTTCTGGGAGGTCAATGTATTGATGCCAAACTTAGTGTGGACACCCAATTAGCATAATGTACTACAGCCCATAACTCCTGGTCTCAATCGATCTTCCTGCCTCAACCTCCCAAGTAGCTGGGATTACAGGTGTGTGCCATCACACTCAACTAGATTTTTTTGTTTTTAATTAAAAATGTCACTGGACAGCGTTAGCACATCTTAACAAGAATTTATTTGTACTCAACATAATACTTAGCACTTAATGGGCATTCAATAAACATTAATTCCATGGATGAATGAAAGAAATACAACAAAAGCAAATTAATCACAGAATCTCTTTTAAAAACATGAATGAAAGCACTGCTGTGATTATGTGGTAGGTAAACATGATATTTTTTATTATTGGTGTATTTTGGTGAATTAATATTATAAGATCAATTCATAAAATCTTCAAAGAAGTGGTTCTCTAGAAATAATTGATTTTTTTGTCATTCTATAATTTTGGCCAACTGTTACTAGAAAACATTTTCATTTGTGTCTGTTTGTGTGGTGTAGCTTTTTAGGTTCTCTGAAGTCCAGCACAGAATCAAATAATGTCGTTGAGAGTGTTTCTTTTGGCCGAGACCTAGAATTGTCCACTTTTTTGCTAGAATGGCAGGTTAGAACTCCCAAGTTTTAATTTATTGGTTATGAATTATTGCATATTCTTAGTAAGAGGCTAGAATTCAAGAAAGTGTCACTGAAATTGTTCAGGGTAAATCTTATCCTTCTTATATTTCAGGAAGGAGGAAACAAAGGTCTTGTCTTATCCCACACTTAATATTGTCTATAGATAAGAATTAGCTGAAATGTGTCTTGCTTATGGTTATGTTTCTTTTTTGTGGATTAAATCTCTATAGGCCATCCCTTAATTGTGGATCATCACAATTAAGGGGTACATCACTGGATGTTTGCCTTTCAGTTCAGCTCCCTGCACATGTGTTCATGTACCATCATTGTGCCCTTTTGACCATGATGTTAATAAAAGAAAAAAATAATCAAAATTGGATGGCCTCATAAAGGCTAGGCAACATTTCCAATGAAATTAGAGAAAAACATGTACTTAGGGAGCTATGCTTTTATGACCTGCCTTCATTTTTTTCACTACAGGAAAGGAAAGCTAACTTCTAAGCCTATCTAGTCCAAATTTGCCTTAAAATATAAAATTTATTTCACAGGGTTCCTAGAAAATACGGAACCACCATAAGTTCTTTTATTTTCTGTTAGTATCCAAATTGTTAGCACTTGTAATTTCAATTTACTATGTACAAATTATTAGCAGATTTTAAGAGACTGTCTTAATACCTAGAAGTTTAACATGTAAGATGAAACCAGAACACTTTAGGGAAACCGCATGTTGCTCCCTGGCTTCATGTGATTCTGGGAAGTTGAATGAACAATCGTTTTCCTGAATTTAGTAGATTTAGGTTTAGATTGGACATGTCATGTGTGTGAAAGCAGATGTGGTTAATAGGGTGGTGAGTAGAATAAAATTCTTCCCAGAAAGAGCTCCATTAGGTCATATTCAAAGGAGCTTTTCTTCTTGTGATACCATATTTGCCTTGACACAAAATTCCACCTTTTTTCCTTCCTACCTTCTTCTAGAAACACAAATAATTTTTATATGAAGAAAATGTTTACCAAAATTCTAAGATAAACCTTATATAGCTTTCCTCTATGTCATTTTATGGCTCCTGATAGCAAAGTTAATGAGAGAAGTTTCTGCAGTTGTGACTTATCCACAGCCAAACAATGCCTTATTATTCTTATTCTTGAGGCATCTGTGAGGGAAAATTCAATGAGGAAAGGGGATTTAAAGGGAGATTTTAAAAAATCCTTGGGAAATTCCACACGTGGTCAAGGGGCTCATACCCATGACTCCTGAGGCATGTCAGTAAAAGACATTGCACAGGATTTTATACTGAGTCACCTCTTGGGAATCTGAGATCTGAATGGAGCCTGCAGAAGGAAGTTGAGTGTCCTTGGTCACAGTTACCACTTGCTTGCTGAGCCAGAGGACTTCTGAAGAGTTCCTTTATTCAGGAGATTTTTTATGTACTCACCATATACAAAGAAACACAGCCATAAGCAAGACACATTTCAGCTAATTCTTACCTATAAACAATATTAAGTGTGGAATAAGACAAGACAAATCCTCACCATATGTGTGGATCTTAGGATCCAATTCAGACCCTGTGACACAGAAGTCACCATCCAGAAGGGAGACACAGGAAATCACTTGTGATACAGCCCAGTGGACTAAAGCAGTGGTTCTTAAGTTCTGGCGCCTGAACAAGTGTCATCAGCATCACCTGTGGGCTTGTTAGAAAAGGAAATTCTTGGGGCCTCCTTTGCCCTTCTGAAACAGACATGGTGGGAGTGGAGTCCAGTGAGCTGTGTTTCAGCAAGACTTCCAGGGAATTCAGACACACTGTCAAGTCTGAGAACCCACTGGGCTAGGAGGAAGCCTCCAGCAGGAGGAGACAGTTGTTCTGGAGGCCTTAACTAACATGGGAACAGGTTGAGGACAAGGTTGAGAAGGTGATGCTGAGAAGGTGATGTTGCCTAGACTTTTTAAAGAATTAGTAAGTTTCTTGAGGACAAAAAAGCCAGCAGAAGGAAGAAGTACACGTTCTCAAACAGAATGTGCACTAGAGCTCAGAGAGCCAAGAATGGATAGGCTGAAGCTGAGGGTGAGAGGGAGGAAGACAGACCCAGAAAGGAGTCTAGAGAGGCCAGAGGGGCCAAGTCGGGGAAGAATTTTATCAGGGCTGGGAGTATTAACTGTATTCTGAAGACAGTGGCACTGAGGTAAACACTGAAGACTAAAATATGGGAAAGACACTCAGATTTGTAGAAAAGTTATAAAAGTTTCGGATTTTAGAAAGCTGACTTGGCAGAAGTGAGTGGAAAGTGAAGGGAAGGAAGCTCAAGGTTCAAGCAGTTAGGAGATCTCTATGGTGATCTTCCACCAGGGAAAGCAGGACTCAGCTAGAGCAAAGGGATAGGAAGGGGAAGCATCCCAAACAGGTGAGCAGTTGAGAACCCCATGTTATGATACGTCACAGAAGCCAAAAGTCATGAGGCAGAATACTGACTGACAGCAAATGCTGATGAGGGTGGAAAGTGAGATAGGCAGAGAACCTAAAATTGTATGCACCATATAATACCAATTTAAAAATATGTGTACATGAATACACATTAATACTGAAAGATGTACATTAAAATCTTTATCTCTGGGTGGTGAGATTATAGCCAAGTTTTATTTTCTTCTTTATATTTTATTTTTCAAATTTGCTACACTAAAAGAGAATCATATTATAATAAGGAACTGCAAGTGTTAAGGAGGGAGGGAGGGAGGGAGGAAGGAAGGAGATATTTGGGAGTGGAATGAGACAATGTATGGGAAGTCAGAATGGTTCCATAAAGAGATGTAAATTACAATTCCTGCAGGAACCTTTTAAATTTAACCTGTCTTAAAAATTTCCTACAAAGCTGGCCTGACAGGCTATGACAGGGAGCTGAGGTATTTGGTGAGTAGCAGGAGGGGCACTGGGCATGCAGGGGGCCTGAGCTGGGGCAGTTGGTAGGGAGTGCCCTCCCTGACTGCCCACTGGTCTAGCCACTCATTTCACAAGAAGGGGATGTGTGCACAAGGAAGAAGGTCTTGTGAGTCTGACTTCTTGGAGGCTGTCGTGCGAAACCTGTGCCAATGACTGTCTTCCCTGACCCTGCCCTGCTCCAGACTGGGCCTCACTGACTTGGAGCGTTCAGTGTTCTAGCTGTGGAAATGAGCTGATAATTTGCATAGGTTGGAACACAGTTGTGCTAAAGACCTGCTCTTTGGTTGCCTTGGTAGTTACTTATTATTTTTTTCTGGTTCCATTTCCCTGTCATAGGAAATGATACACAGTTCTAAAAAAACAATACACAAAAATAATGTAAGAAACCTATGGGGTAATAGGGTATGTTTGATCTGGGAGGAGGGCAGTAGCTTCACTCATGTTATTCCTGAAGAGAAAACAAGCAGTGAGAATTCCGGGAAATGATCATAATAAAACAAAGAGTTCCAGGAAATCATCATAATAAAATAATGATTACTATCATTTATCACTGCACTAAGCATTTTACAAATACTGTTATTAATGCTCGTGACAACTATTTCCATTGTTCGTTTCTGTTAAAGCTATCATTTACACATGAGAGAAACTGAAGCCTCAGACATTAAGTGATTATAAGTGTCAGAGCCTTTATTTGAATAAAAACGTTTATTCAAAAGTTGGTACTAAGAGTTCTGGAGGCGGACGATGATGACGGCTGCACAACAATGTGAATACTTAATGTTACTAAACTATACATTCAAAATGAATAAGATTATAAATTCTATGTTGCATATATTTTCTTACAATTAAAAAAGAAAGTCTATACCTCGTATATTACATTGCCACGTATTCCAAAGATATTTTGATGTTACTATTTTGATAGGCCCCACATTAAGGAAATGCCTGCTTTCCCTTAAAGGAAAAGAAAACCGAGAGTCCTAACACCCTCTCTAAACTGGCTCAAGGAACCTCTTAGCTTAGGTCTCCTTTCTCTATCCCTTTTTCCCCTCTCCACCTTTTAAAAACTTATTCTCCTTTTGTCCCTTCTCACATCCTTTCACCTTTTCTCACCCTGAACAGAGGGATAGACTGCCTGCCTCCCCAACACACACACACACACACACACACACACACACACACACACACACTCCACAGCCACAAGTGCGTCTGACCAGCCAGTGTTGCTGAGGCTACACCTTAATCTTCATGGTGTTCATGAACAAAAGGGATTCAGATCAAGTCCTCTTGACCCTAACATCGTAAATGGAAGAAGAAACAGGTTTGTTTTAACCTGAGGGGCCAATTTCTTTCTTTCTTTTTTTCTTTTTTTGAGACGGAGTCTCACTCTGACATCCAGGCTAGAGTACAGTGGTGCACTCCACTCACTGCAGCCTCTGCCTCCTGGGTTCAAGCTATTCTCCTGCCTCAGCCTCCTAAGTAGCTGGGATTACAGGCACCTGCCACCACCCCCAGCTAATTTTTGCATTTTTAGTAGAGATAGGATTTTGCCAAGTTGGCCAGGCTGCTCTCGAACTCCTGACCTCAGGTAATTCACCCTCCTTAGCCTCCCAAACTGCTGGGATTATAGGCGCGAACTAACTGTGCCCCACCGGAAGGCCAAATTTCAAAGAGATGTTGGAAGTTCCAATGAAGACAAAACTGGAATGAGGTGGATGCAGAAAATGGCAATCTCCAGTGTTTAAATCCAGCAAAACACACACACACACACACACACACACACACACACACACACACACACAGAGAGGAGAGAGAGAGAGAGAGAGAGAGAGAGAGAGAGAGAGAGAGAGGAAATGAACAAGTGAACTAGTACCATTCCAGAGAAATGAGAAAAGCTGAGGAATAGAGGACAACATGCTTGCCTAAGATCCTGGGTGCATTTCCTGAAACTCTCCTAGTTCTACCTTTCGGCAGTTCTTCTGTGGATGGGAGAGTGACAGTGCTGCCTTCTGACCACAAGGTGGGGCTTATATTGGGATATACTATCAGAAGAATTTCTTGTTTTAGCCTTTTCTGTTTAGAATCTTTCTATATTGCTGTGCAGAAGCTGTGGAGTTTGATTAGGTCCCATTTGTCTATTTTGGCTTTTGTTGCCAATGCTTTTGGTGTTTTGGTCATGAAGTCCTTGCCTATGCCTATGTCCTGAATGGTTTTCCCTAGGTTTCCTTCTAGTGATTTTATGGTGTTAGGTCTTATGTTTAAGTCTTTAATCCATCTGGAGTCAATTTTAGTGTAAGGTGTCAGGAAGGGGTCCAGTTTCTGCTTTCTGCATATGGCTAGCCAGTTTTCCCAACACCACTTATTGAACAGGGAATCCTTTCCCCATTGCTTGTTTTTTTCAGGTTTGTCAAAGATCGGGTGGTTGTAGATATGCTGTGTTGCCTCCGACGCCTCTGTTCTGTTCCATTGGTCTATATCTCTGTTTTGGTACCAGTACCATGCTGTTTTGATTACTGTAGCCTTGTAGTAGAGTTTGATGTCCGGTAGTGTGATGTCTCCCGCTTTGTTCTTTTTGCTTAGAATTGGCTTGGCTATGCGGGCTCTCTTTTGGTTCCATATGAAGTTTAAGGTGGTTTTTTCCAGTTCTGTGAAGAAGGTCATTGGTAGCTTGATGGGGATAGCATTGAATCTGTATATTACTTTGGGCAGTATGGCCATTTTCACGATATTAATTCTTCCTAACCATGAACATGGAATGTTTCTCCATCTGTTTGTGTCCTCTCTTATTTCGTTGAGCAGTGATTTGTAGTTCTCCTTGAAGAGGTCCTTTAGATTCCTTGTTAGTTGTATTCCTAGGTATTTTATTCTCTTTGTAGCAATTGTGAATGGCAGTTCGTTCTTGATTTGGCTCTCTTTAAGTCTGTTATTGGTGTATAGGAATGCTTGTGATTTTTGCACATTGATTTTGTATCCTGAGACTTTGCTGAAGTTGCTTATCAGTTTCAGGAGCTTTTGGGCTGAGATGAGGGGGTCTTCTAGATATACAATCATGTCGTCTGCAAATAGAGACAATTTGACTTCCTCCTTTCCTAATTGAATACCCTTTATTTCTTTTTCTTGCCTGATTGCCTAATCAAACTCCACAGCTTCTGCACAGCAAAAGAAACAGTCAATAGAGTGAATCGGCAACCAACAGAATGGGAAAAAATTTTTGCAGCCTACCAATCTGACAAAGGGCTGATATCCAGAATTTACAACGAGCTAAAAAAGATTTACAAGAAAAAAACAAACAAGCCCATTCAAAAGTGGGCGAAGGATATGAACAGATACTTTACAAAAGAAGACATACATGAGGCCAACAAGCATATGAAAAAATGCTCATCATCACTGGCCATTAGAGAAATGCAAATCAAAACTACATTGAGATACCATCTCACACCAGTTAGAATGGCGATCATTAAAAAGTCTGGAGACAACAGATGCTGGAGAGGATGTGGAGAAATAGGAACACTTTTACACTGTTGGTGGGAGTGTAAATTAGTTCAACCATTGTGGAAAACAGTGTGGCGATTCCTCAAGGACCTAGAAATAGAAATTCCATTTGACCCAGCAATCCCATTACTGGGCATATATCCAAAGGATTATAAATCGTTCTACTATAAGGACACATGCACACGAATGTTCATAGCAGCACAGTTTACAATAGCAAAGACCTGGAACCAACCCAAATGCCCATCGATGATAGACTGGACAGGAAAAATGTGGCACATGTACACCATGGAATATTATGCAGCCATTAAAAACGATGAGTTTGCGTCCTTTGTAGGGACATGGATGAACCTGGAAACCATCATTCTCAGCAAACTGACACAAGAACACAAAATCAAACACCACATGTTCTCACTCATAGGCGGGTGTTGAACAAGGAGAACACATGGACACAGGGAGGGGAGCACTATACATGGGGGTCTGTTGTGGGGGAGTGGGGGGGACAGCAGGGGGGTGGGGAATTGGGGAGGGATAGCATGGGGAGAAATGCCAGATATGGGTGAAGGGGAGGAAGGCAGCAAATCACACTGCCACGTATGCACCTATGCAACAACCTTGCATGTTTTTCACATGTACCCCAAAACCTAAAATGCAATAAAAAAAAAAAAAAATAAATAAATAAAAAATAAAAATACAAAAAAAAAAAAAAAAAAAAAGAATCTTTCTATATTGCCAACTAGATATGATTAAGGGCTTACTACACATTACATTACCAGGCTGCAAGATTCCAAAACACCCAGGTTGGAATTTGTGCAGCACTTAAGACCTGTACATGGAACACTTATCACAGAAAAGAGAAAAATGTCATTTTTCCTGAATTTCGTTTTCCCTTACTGTGTTATATTTATTAAGGTAGATGGTGGCTTGCTGTGTTGTAAATTTCTGCTACAGAGCCATTGTGAAGGTCAAGGTGGGCCTGAGCTGTTCCCTTTCTTTTCTTTTTCTTCTTTTAAAATAATATCAATATTTTAAAGAGAAAGAAGAAATGTCACAACAAAATTATAAAACTTTTATAATACATAACTGCCTATATTTAATCAATTAACACCTTTAGATTGCACAAATATATTACAATGTATTTATGGTATTTAAAAATAAAAGCACTTCATAGTCCATTCAGATTCTGTGTTCGGGACAGGATAAGATTTTAAAGTTAAGCATTATGTGTCTTCTGTTTTCAGGCTTATCACTATGTCTCTGTGACTGACAGTGTGACGTTATTTGTTAATAACACCAAAGATCAGCTTTAATGGCTTTTGTGAATGCAAAACCCTGGGCAGATATGCTCCTCCCACCCCACCCATTTGAACTGTTTACAAACCACAGATGTCATTGAATAGATTTAATGAAGTTGAGGTCACTGGGTGTCAGAGAACTTTTTTGGGCCTAAAAAAGTTTCACTCTTTTAGGCACAAAATTCAGGCCCATAAGAAACTTTTCCTGATGCTCTTGCAACCTTGTTTATCAAACTTAAAAGAATTTTGTTAAATTAGTTTTCAACACTTGGGCCACTGAGACATCAACACTCAGTGGGCTGCCAGAGCTCTACCCAGCCTGGCCTTCTTTCTGAAGAGGAAAAAGAGCTCAAGGTTTGGGGCCAGAGAACTGGGTGCTGATTTAAATTCAAGTTTGGGCTTAGCTGCTTGTTTGCTGTGTGTGTATAATTTTAACTCTCTGAGCCTGTTTTTTAAATCATAAAAATGGAGATAACAGCACCAAATAAATTTGTGATGAGAATTAAATTGATTAACTTCTATAAAGAACCCAGTACAGAAGCTGGAAGACAATAAATATTACTCTGGCCCCCACCCCTCTACCTGCTTCCCTCCCTCGTCATTATGTCCGCTAACAGCCACAGCCACTACGTCACATAACTTTGGGCCTAACAGAGGATGTCCACTCAGGATGCGGTCAGAAGAGCTCTGTCAAGCAAGAGTTGCCCATCCTTCCAATTGCTCACACCTGAGGTCTTCATCATCTGAGACGTCTGTCTTTTTCTCATGTCTTACACCAAATCCCTCAGGATTTTTTGCTGTCTCTACCTTAAATTGTCCAGAATCTGATCACTAGTCACCATGCTGGTCAAACATCAACAATGATGGTCTCTCTCCTGGATTTCCACCGTGCCCTCTAACTGGTCTTCCAGCTCTTCATCCCCTCCTCCCACCATACTCCTTTTCACCCTAGCAGTCAGAGTGTCAGATCATGTCACTGATTTCCCGAAGACACTGCAATGGTTCTTTCCTACAGCGTGAAAGCTGGAATCCTTGTGATGACCCGCGAGGCCCGTCTGGTTGGTCACTTGCTCTCCGTCCTCCTTTCCCACTGGGCAGCTCTCCTTGCTCCTGCCACACTGGCCTCCTTACTGTTCCTCACAAACACCAGGCATGCTCCCAACTGACTCTCAACTCTCACTGTCCCTTTGCCTGGAATGCCCGCCCACATAGTCAGAGCCAACTCCTGGATTCTTCCTTTTGTAGCTTGGCATCAACATCTCAAGGAGGCTTTCTCTGACTCCTCAATGCTACAATCTGCTCACTCCTCACCTAGCTAACTCCCCTTATCCCCTCATCTGTTTTATGTTTATTTTCCATGACATTTAGTCACCTAAGGCACTTCCTAAGGGTAGACATTTCTGTTTGTGTTGTTCATTAACCTTTCCTGAGCACCTAGAAAACTGTTTGGGATATAGAAGGTGTTCTGTAAATATCTGTTAAATGGATGAGTGACAGGAAAGTTAAGCCTCTCTCTATATATTTTCAAGCAATATTCACTATATTTGATGTTTTTGCTTAAGAGTAAACTGGTTGGGTTTTATTTACTTCTTTCTTGCTTTTTTTCTTTTTTTTTTTTTTTCAAACTCCAACCACTTGCTTGTTTCGCAACAAGGAGTCAAACAGTTGCAACCTGTCTGACAGTCATGAGGAAATCAGGCAAGAGGAAACGGTGTCGGTAAGAGAAGTGCTCAGGAATCATTTCCTTCTGTTCGTGGGGGCAGGGGATGGGAGTCTGATGGTAATGCACACCATCCCCATGGCCTCTAATTCCAGCTCCTTCTTACTTCATTGAACCCATGCCCTTCTCCTCTTGGTTGATGAGAATTTTGCAAATGACAATGTTTAGTTAGCCACATTCAAGGACAGGTACATATTCTCTTACAGTTTTGCTAAATGTGAGGGTTGAGTAAGTGTCCTCTTCTGCTAAAAGTGGGCAAGTTTCACAGAAGAAGTTCTCCATTTCATATACCTTAGCTTCACAAGATAATAAAAGAGAAAAGCTCTTTAGGCAAACCCCATCATTTTACAAATGAAAAACCTGAGGCCTTGATAGGAGGACTGATCCTTCTACTGGGTTATGATGTACCTCTCCCCTCACTGAATCAATTGTCTCTTCTCCAGCTTTCTAAGTCCACTCCGGCAGGAGAGGAGAGGAGAAAGAAGATAAATGTGCTCAAAAGAAAGTCTGTGAGACAGATACGTGAGAGAAACTCCCTGAGGCAGCACAGAATTCTGGACTCTCTGCTTAGGTTCTAATCCTAACTCTGCTTCCTACTTGCTGAATGACCTTCTGCAAGTTATTAAATACTTAATCTAAGTTTTTTTCTCATCTTTTAAATGGGAATAAATAATACCAAAATATAGGGTTGTGGGATATTACAAAAATAGAACATGAAGTACTCAGCAATAAAATTCTGTTAAGTACAATTATTCTTGAGTGAGAACTTTCTATGCCCATTTCTAAAGTCCAAGCAAGTCGAACCTAGAAAAGAAATGTGCTATTTTAATTTTTCTCATTATCCCTGACTTTTTAGTACCTGCCTTATTTCTCTTTGGGTTTCTTGGTGATGTGCTTTCATGGTCCTGTTTTTCTGGCTGGGTGTGTGTTTTCTTTCCTACCTCCTCCCTTACCCAACCTTCCCGTTTTGTTCCTATAGCCAACTTTGTAGGAGACGGTGTCAGTTGTGTTTTCCAGGTTTACCTCCCACTCTTGGGGGAAAGGAAGTACATGAAAAGTTCATCCAGCAAGTTTGGAGCGGTCAGCTTCTCCTTTGTTTCAAAACTCCACAGGCATCTGTGAGTGGTGATTTCCTCCTTCCTGGTTTAGGGACCACATGGAGGGATTTAATATAGATAAGTAAGGTGATACAGTCAAAAAATATTCTAGATGAGTTTTGAGATAAATGGTAGATGAGAGAATAAGCCACCTAAAAGTGAAAATGACTCAAATCTGGAAATCAGATAGTTTTGGGGCACCAGATTATCCTAAAAGAGATAAATAAGTTTTATGTCCTTATTTTGCCATCAAGTTGAGGAATCCTGTGAGACTAGCCCATACACAATCTGAATTATTTTTTAATTTTGTTTTCTTTTTGCATGAAATAATTATGTAGATTATCTTGAATTATATATCTATTTGGGGGAAATGAAGAGAATAATGAAAGAACTAAAATGTAACCCTTCACTTCAGCCACCTTTTGCCATTGATACTGCTTTTCAGTAGATTTGCTAAAAAGGCTTCCTCAGTTGAAAGTAATACTAAATTTTGATCTTTTTCCAGACGGATTTGGGTCTTATGTCTATAGATGATAAGAATATGAAAGGTCACTCATATCGTGACTGTATATACCATGAGTATTCTCCTCCTCCTCATTCTGCTCCTTATCCATCTGCACTTTCTCATTTGAAAACTTCAAAAAATGTCTTCTCCATTCTATCCTGGACATATCCAGAAAGAGCAAGGACCAGTTAGGAAATGCCCCGTCTCTTGCAGTAGACGTGACTTAAAGGTGATATAAACAAGGTTAGCTCATTATTGTCAAATGTAATTATCTCCAACTTACCTGTTACTAATTTTAGCCCTTAGGGGTTTGTAAGAAAGTTCAGTAAACTCCCTGAAACTTTATGCACAGCGTTCATCCTTGGAGCTGAGCAGAAGGTATATAACTTTCATTAAATTTTCAGAGACTTAAATAGTTAAAATAAGAAAGATTAAAAACCACTGAGATAATACTTAAAATGGAAGTTAAACTGTTTGGTCTTAGCACAGTTAAGGTTAATTAGATACACCTATGGAACACCATTTATATTCACTCCCTCGTCTCCAGAAACAGTGTGTGGGCCCCTGGACTCTTCACAGTCTGTGAAATGCAGGTGATGGGAAAAGGAAGCAGCAGAGCCCTTCCCCAGTGGTGGACTTCAATTGTCAGGACTTCCTACATGCTGCTTTCCATCCTTTATGCTACTGTGTCTTACCCTATTACTTCTTACCCTCGCCTTCAAGGAGCCTAGAAGAGATCGGATGGTTAATTCACCAGTAGAATGAAGCTGCTGTTTAGCTGCACTATTTACTGCTTTATCTCTCCACCACTGCTAAATTAGAGCACTAACTAAGACTGTATTTTCCATGCTACGTTCTTCTCGGTTTATGGAAATAAAATAATTGTCCCCAAGGGAGAACAAAAACAAAGACAAACGTTTTCATTTTCTTTTGTTGATATTGTTCTTGTCTGAATAGGTTGTAAGAACTGGGAAATTTCTGCTTTCATTTAAGAAGTGTTTGTAGAGCACTTGTTACATGCAGACACTAAGCTGGAAGCTGGAACACTGTGTAAATAAGGCAGATGTAGTCTCTGATTTTGGGGAATTTCCAGTCAAGTGGGTGAGACAAATATCAATAAATGGTTGGTTACACAAATGGGTTGAGAGAGAGCTCATCATTTCAATGGAATCCATCAATGCGAAATGTATATTTGGGTTAAACTTTGTCTTAAATACTTCAGTGATCCCCAAGGCCAAAATAAGGTAAAAGATGTAGTTAAAGTGAAGCTCATATTGTAAAACAAAAACTTGAAGAATCAAAGTTTTAAGAGTGAGTGTTGTGAGAAATAAAACACAGGAATTACAGCATAGCAATTTTTTTTTCCTAAGCTACTTTCTACAAGTTGCTAAGAGTTTTATCTCAACTCACCTTTAAAAATTTCATATCCCTTTATTAAAAAAATAAATCAAAATAGTAAAGAAACTTTTGAGAAAATAAGAAAAACATCACTACAGAATTGTACCACCTTCTAATCAACATCAAAACTTTTTTTTTCCCTTAGTCATTTGACTTATTGCTTGATGTGGGTCTTGTTTCCCACAAGACATAATTAAATGCACGCATCAGTTCAGTCATTTCTAACATACTAACTTCCCTTTTGGCAAGTGATTTCATTTCCTATCTTTTTTTTTTTTTTTTTTTTGAGACGGAGTTTCGCTCTTGATACCCAGGCTGGAGTGCAATGGCGCGATCTCGGCTCACCGCAACCTCCGCCTCCTGGGTTCAGGCAATTCTCCTGCCTCAGCCTCCTGAGTAGCTGGGATTACAGGCACGCGCCACCGTGCCCAGCTAATTTTTTGTATTAGTAGAGACGAGGTTTCACCATGTTGACCAGGATGGTCTCGATCTCTTGACCTCGTGATCCACCCGCCTCGGCCTCCCAAAGTGCTGGGATTACAGGCGTGAGCCACCACAGCCAGTATATATATATATATTTTTAAATAAATTTAACAAAGAAAAGAAATGACTACAAGTCAATATTTACATTTGATTTTTTTTTTTTTATGTTGAAGATTGGCTGATCTTAGATTTTCCAAGTCCTTAAAAAATGCCTGCTTACGCAACTGGTGTCTTCCCCCTAACCTAAACTTCAAACTTCAAACTCCAAACTCCAAACTCCACTGACTTTGATAGTATTAGAAATGGCATTCATATTAATGGTTATAGTACCATTTTTTTAAACATGCTAATGTGAATAAAATTATTAGGCATTTAAAAAGCAAGCTTCTATAATGGAAGAAAATAAAGCATCTGGACATAAGCTTTAAGAGATCTATTGTGTTAATACAAATTTGCTTTTTGAGTGGTAAGCTTTTAAAAAGAAACGTGGTGCTCTAACTCCAGGAAAAGATAAGGGTGACTTAAGTGACAATCTAGAGGAAAAAAACACAGGCATTTATTGAGTGCCTTCAATGTGCCAGGTGCCATTCTGGGCATTTTTAGTATGTTTCCTCATTTAATTCTCACAGTGATCCTTTTGAACTGTGTTCTTCTCATTTTGCAGATGAGGTAACTGAGACACAATCAGATTAAAAAACTGCCTAAGATTGTTTGGCTAATAATAATAAGTGGAAGGGTAAGTCTTGAAGGTAGGTTTGTCTTATTCCAACATTCATACATACCCTTAAATTTAAGTTATTCCGACTTGACATTGCTCAAATCCAATGTGTTCAGCTGTTTGCTTCTCTAATTGCCAAGATTTTTCTTTAAAAGGTAGGACACTTTTAGCAACATAAACCAAATTTACTCAGTATTGTTACAAACTGTTAACTGGACACATTTGAATTTGGAGATGGAACTGAAATGGTCTTGAGGTACTAGAGAAGATCAAGTTATCACATAAACAAAGTACAGAGCTAAGAACATGTTTTAAATCTTTCCACTAACTCTGACTTTTATTGACTAAAATTTTAGTAGGCAAGTATGTTTATGTTTATGACTTTTAGCATTAATAACATCATAAGTCAAACTCACTGATAGATGTTGAGCCTTCTGTCTATGATTCCTTTAACCTAGAGGATTGCTGAGCTGGGACTAATTTCTTTAAAGGCGGGGAAAAAAAAACAAACCCAGATCAGAGCTGAGATTGCTCCTGACTGAGAAAGGAAGCTCTGAAAGGGTCTCAGATTTGAGCAGCAGCAGCTGAACCATGGGCATAGAATCAGCTTGCCCAAGATCTCTTCAATAATAACCATGGCACAAGATTCAAATCCAAGTTCACTTCACTTCAAAGTTCATGTCTTCCCCACCACATTCTGCTTCTTTATGTGAATACAACTTTGTTCAGGGTTACAAAAAAAGCCCTAATTCTAAAATTCCTATGGCTTGGGTGGGAGGGGCCTTAGATGACTTAGCATAGCCAAGAGACACCCAGTTTCATGGAGTTTGGTGGAAGAAGAGTTATGTATCAGTGTGGAAAAAGTACACGCCATCTTTGTCTTTGTTCTTTCTTGAGCTCTTCCCTTTCTTGGGTGATAGACTTGGTAAATGTCTAATGAGAATCGCTGGGTATTATTTTCTGCTCATCAAATGATTCTTACAGCTGAGGAGCTGATTGGAACGTAAATAAACAGTTAAGTCTCATGAACTCACTCTGCACTTATTCCTAAAGGGTGACAAAACATTTGTATTTATGTGTAGCTTGGCACTTTAGTTAAACTGTGTTCCTCACTTTGCTCTATTTTAAAGCAGAGTATCTTTAAAGAGGATAATTAGTCCTGCTTTGTTTTTTTCTACCTAAGCCCATTTAGTCCTTCTACTCATTATGCAAGGACTCAAATGGCTATGTCTACAAAAGTGAGACAAGGTAGAATCAATGCTCCTGCAGTCACCTCCTCTTTGTCCATCTCCACTTCTGATGGAGAGGGTCCCAGAACATAATGCACTGAAGGTTACACTGAGAGACATAAACAACATTTGCAAAAGAGGTCTTTTTGCCTTGGAAAGGCTTCATTCTTTAAAAAAATGTGAACATCAAGGTTAAGTAGAACTCATTAGCCCAGCCTTTAAGGATGACATCAGGATAAAGCTGGGCTCATGAGAAGAGAATTGGTGGGAGATATAGTGACATGAAAATAAGGAGGAAAACAAGGTGCCTGTGAAAGTGGGGCTCACCACAAATACAAAGGTAACCCTTTGGGAAAAGTAAAGAAATCTTTCCACATCCTCAGAACTCTGAATGTCTTAGTGATGCTGCATGATTGGGTCTTAATGATAGTGAACTGAATCAGTCACACCAGCTTGGGTCCATAGGAGAATGTGTCTTTGCTAAACATGCCAATATCACTGAAGCAAAGAAACTTGGAATTTTCTTTAAGATATAGGACTTTTTTTTATATATCTGGCCCAAGCTTTTTCTTCTTGTCACTCCATACACTGTGTTCGTATGCTAAATAATTTGAGGAACCCAAATGAGCCATGTTCTCCTACATTTAATTGTCCTGTACCTCCTGTCCTGTACTAGCAAAGCAGTCCCATTGGTCTTTCTTCTCCTCATTACCAATATAGGTAACACTTTTGAAGTTGCTTCTTCAGAAAACCTTCATTCATCAAAACTGCCTCAAAGGTCAGTTTGTTTGATTTCAGAAGTTCCTGTAATTACCTGTATTGTAACACTCATTGCTGTATTTAACTTGCTTGTGTAACTAATTGTCCATATTTTGCACTAGACAACAAACTCCTGTAAGTCAGGTACTATATCTATTTACATAGCATTCACATCTCCTTCAGCAAGTGACACTAGCAGATAAACAATACCTATTAAATGAATAATCAAGCTTCTGAAATACTAGAGTTAAAAACAATAGGAGCTAGGTTATATAGACTAAACATTTACTTTGCTATAGAATTTAATGTAACCCAGGCACTACATTACCCTCAAGCCTTAGATTGGTTGAAGAAAGATAACAAAAGAAACACGATTGTGCAGAAACAGACAAATCTTTTTGGAAAGCATTTGAAAATGCATTCCCCCTCTACAGTGTGTTCGCAGTGTGGGCAAATTCACCACTCTGTTGTACTTTCTGAAAATGAAGAACTGTTACACTAAGCTGAATTATTTATAAATTGTGTACTTGCTAAGGTGAGAACAGACTTTTACTCTCATAAGGACCCTTCCCTGGTGCTCTCTATCTATGGGATCCAAGATGTTTCTTGAAAGGACTTTTCTTCAGGACACTAAGTCATAAAGCCACCTTTTTATGACTCATTGAAATTTCTCACTCCATCCCTCTTGCTAGTGATCATGGGTCCTCAGAAGTTAGTCTTGGTGTCCTTGGATAAAGAGCATGAAGCATGGGTGGCTGAACCAGAGTTTGAACCCAGATGCTCTTTCCACTAAGCATGCACCTTTCCATTAGATAACACTTCCCTCTTAACCCAGACAAGCAGCTCCAGTGCACCACTTCCTGGAGCATAAACATACCTTAACTTTACCACTTGAGTGTCCTTGCATAGTGTTCCTACCCGGAATGTGCTGTTCCCTTTCATATTCCTCTATTGAACCCCTCCTATTCCTCAATGCCCTGCTCCAAATGCCTTTGGAAGATTCTGCTCTTATGCTCCCACTGGAATGAATATTTTAGTACCACTTGTCTATTCTGCAAAATAGTCGGTCCTTACATTGTTTTCTTCTTCTGATAGACCAAACTCTTTAAGAACAAGTACTTAGTTTTATCTATTTCTAGATTCCTCACATTACTCAGAAAGTTATTTCATAAATGTTTGTGGAGCTGATTTCTTTGTGAAGCAGGTGTGCCCTTTCATTCTGTTAATATACATTAGAAAACTAAATCTCTTGAAAAGTTGTGGGATGCCCCCTAAAGGCAGTAACAGTTCCTAGAAACTTTCTAAAATGCTTAGAAAATGATTTATTATAAATTATCTCCCCAATAAAATGATTGACTAGCTTAATTATACCATTAAAAGAGAATCAACAGTGATCTTGTTCTAACAACTGCCACTCTAGTACTATATCTGTCACATAGTACTATGATAAAGTGATCTAGAAATAAAAATGGATACAATTGATAACAATTAATCAAATTGTGGAGTTTCAGTATTTGAAAACATGCACATTAAAACTAAATTATTTTAAAGATCAAAGAAAACTTACATCATACTGAATATTAAGGAACAAATAGGAAGTGTGATGACTCAGGTTTGCCCTGAGGGGGATGGGCCATCAGTTGCAAATTGTGGAATTTCCTCTGACATAATGAAAAGATGAGGGTGCATAAGTTCTCTAGTGCTGTGATGATATAAAAAGCCACTGGAACACTTCATGAGGCACAAACCTTCAGAGACAGCAGAGGACACAAGCTTCTAGGACAACAGCCAGCAAGAAACCACCGGAAGGAACCATCTCACTGTGTGTAAACATGACTTCCAAGCTGGTTCTGGCTCTCTTGGCAGCCTTCCTGCTTTCTGCAGCTCTGTGTGAAGGTAAGAACATCTTTCTGACCTACGGAGTTTTCCTTTGTCTAAATGTGATCCTCAGATAGCAAAGCTATTCTTAATGCTTTGATAAAAAAACATTCTTTTTATTCAGAAACAGAAGATAATCTTAGCAGCCAATTAATGTTAAATTGAAGATTTGTAAAGATTATGTCTGTATAACACTTAGGAAAGTATAAAGTTTGATCAATATAGATATTCTGCTTTTATAATTTATACCATGTAGCATGCATATATTTAAAATAAATCAGTAATTTATGGTGTATCCTATCAAGAGCCACAGTTAAGTATATTATCTATTAATATTGAGCAAGGTAACTCAGACAATTCTACTCCATGTAGTATTTCATTGACAAGCTTCAGACTTGTCGCTAATTCTTGTTCAGTTTAAAGACACCCTGATTATAGGCCAGGTCTGTACAACTTATTTATATATTTCTATTAATTCTTCCCGAAGGCAATTTCTATGTTGAAGAATCTTAGTTTGCCTACTATAAATAACACTGTGGTACCACAGTGGATTATGTGATACTGACTGGATAAAAATACCATGAGGATGTTGATATTGTACAGAGAACTTTAACTCTTTACATAGAAAGTCATTCAGTGTTGTCAGTTATGACTTTTTTAAAACAAATAACAAAATTGAGGTCAAGGGCTAGGAGAATATCTGGCTTTTAATGTCAGGAATGAGTTTACTAGAAATATGAGGCTTTCCACACTCTCCAAATTGTCATATTGGAGTTAAAGAGGAAATAGCTGGCAGAGCTGTGTCTGTCGATAAAATCAATCCTTAACCACTTTTTACCCCAACAGGTGCACTTATACCAAGGAGTGGTAAAGAACTGAGATGTCAGTGCATAAAGACGTATTCCACACCTTTCTCCCCAAAACTTATCAAAGAACTGAGAGTGATTGAGAGTGGACCACACTGCGCCAATACAGAAATCATGTAAGTACTTTAAAAAGTGATTAGATATTTTGTTTTAGCAAACCTATAATTAAGGAAGGTGGAAATATTTAGGAAAGTTCTAGGTATTAGGATTACAGTAGTAAATGAAACAAAACAAGATAAAAGTATTTGTCTACATGACATTTAAATATGGTACCTTCCATATCTACTGTAAATATTATTTTGGACTTAAGACTTTATGCCTGACTTAAGAAATCATGATTTTTAATGGGAAAACTAAATATTAATCTTTATCATTTCTCTCTTATTTCAGTGTAAGGCTTGTTGACGGAAGAGAGATTTGTCTGGACCCCAAGGAAAAGTGGGTGCAGAGGGTTGTGCAGGTATTTTTGAAGAGGTAAGTTATATATTTTTAAATTTAAATTCTTCATTTATCCTGAGACATATAATTCAAAGTCAGCCTACAAACTTCTTTCTGCTGCTAAAAATCTTTGTTGGCTATCTGCCATTTTGGTTAAAAAAATTGCATCAGTAGTCAGTTTGTTGTAGTCATGACCGGAAAGACCATACATAATTTGCCCAGGAAATTCTGGGTTTATACTTGTGCCCTATAGTCTTAGTAGAGTTCCTTGTCACTCTCAGCAGTGTCCTGTTTTAGATGATAACTTCTCTACTCTCCCTATTTATAGTTGAGACTACAGAGCATTTCTAACACATGAACGTCAAAGACTATATTGAGTTTTCATGGATACTACTTTTCTTCTTATTAAACATAGTTCATCTTTAAATTTTTTTATTTAATTTTATTTTAGGGCTGAGAATCAAAATTCATAAAAAACAATTCATTCTTCATGGTATCCGAGAATTCCTCAGTGAAGATGTCAGTGAAACTTCAAGCAAATCTACTTCAACACTTAATGTATTGTGTGATCCTGTTGTAGGGTTGCCAGATAAAATACAAGATGCCTGGTTAAATTTGAATTTCAGTAAAACAATGAATAGTTTATCATTGTACCATGGAATATCCAGATCATACTTACATGTAAAATATTATTTGTTTGAATCTACAGCAAACAACAAATATTTTTTAAATATAAGAGTTTTCTTAGACATTGTATAGAAGAATATACAAATAGCAAAATTGAGGTGTAGAGCTAAGAGAATATCTGAACTTTAATTTCAGAAATTGAATGGATTTGCTAGAATGTGATGTTTCAAGCATCACGTGAAAATGATGGGACAATTAATTTTGCTATAAAGTCAAATTTAGCTGGAAATCCTGGATATATTTTCTGTTAAATCTCGCAACCCTAGTCTGATAACCAGGATCCACAAGTCCTTATTCCATTGTGCCTTGGTCTCTCCTTTATTCTAAGTGGAAAAAGTATTAGCCACCATCTTACCTCACAGGGATATTGTGAGGACATGTGGAAGCACTTTAAGTTTTTTCATGGTAATATAAATTATTTTCAAGTGTAACTTATTTACCTATTTATTATTTATGTATTTATTTAAGCATCAAATATTTGTGCAAGAATTTGGAAAAATAGAAAATGAAGAATCATTGAATAGTTACAATGATGTTATAGTACATTTATTTTATTTTAGATACTAAATGATGTTTTATTAGAGAAATTTTGATCAGGGTTTTCAGATTAAACAAACAAATAAACAATTGGACACCCAGTAAAATTTTCACTTCAGATAAACAACAAATAATTTTTCAGTATAGGTACATTATTGTTTATCTGAAATTGTAATTGAACTAACAATCCTAGTTTGATACTCCTCGTCTTGTATTTGATACTCCTGGTTCAGCTGTGTTACGCAGCGCTTTGTTGAATTATGGAATAGTGAGTTAGAACTGTATTAAAACAGCCAAAACTCCAGAGTCCATATTAGTAATTTCATGCTTGTTGCAACTTATTTATTATGTGCAAATAGAGTCTCATAATATTATTTAAATGATTGTATTTTTAATACCAGCTTTATATTTTTAACTTTAAGATGCTTTTATGTGTTCCCCCAATTTTTTTCTACTGTTTCTGATTGTATGGAAATATAAATGTAAAAATAAAGCATTTAAAATATACTTTGTTGTCAAAGTAATCAAGTGTTTGTCTTTTTTTTTTTAAATTTTAGCTTATTGGGAATCTCTTTGTTTATATTTAAAATTACACTTTGATTTAGAAAACATAAATGTTTCCCATTAGTATTTTGTTTACTGTGTGGAAAATTGCAAACTTTTATTTTTAGAAAAACAGAACTCCTTTCCAGAAATGTGTTACAAACAGTAGTGTCCTCCATAGAAGGTTGGAAATGTTTTCAACTCCCCACTGTGTACTACTTTGCTAATAAGGCTGTCTTCAGATTTCGATTAACCAGTTTGCATGGCTGTACACTTTAACATAGCTGGATCTATAAGAGGAAAGAGAGCACATATTCTAAGTTGTTTATTAGTAACTGAGGAGTAAAACTGACACAGGTGAGGCAAAGAAGTTTAAAATATGGTTAAAGACTAAACATATTTACAAGCAAATCAACAATACCCTGAGAAGTAAAAACATAATTAACTAAAACATTCAGTGGATAAATTTTATAACAAATTAGACACAGTTGAAAATAACATTAGAAAACTAGAAAATAGAACCAAAGAACTTTATCTGGAATTCTTGTAAGAGAGATAAAGAGTAGTAATTTGGAAAAAGAAGACAAAAGGCATGGAGGATACCGGTGTAAGTTCTTATAGATGTCTCACTGGATCATCACAAGCAGAAGAGAGAGGAAAGGGTCAGAGACAACATTTGAAATGACAATGACCAAAATCTTTCTGAAAATGATGAAAAACAACAATCCACGTTTCAAAAAATCCAATTTATCAACATTTACCTTTACATTCCCACTCAAAAAACAAGGATTTTAGAACTTTCACATTTATCCACCTTCTAGCTCATATGCTATTTTGTTGCTGGGTATTTTAAATTCACTTCTTTTTAAGAACTTCACAAGTCTGCTTGTATGTAGGAATGTAGATTTACCTGCATATTTACCAATTCGTTTGTTTTCCATTCTTTCTTGTATTATGTCTCAGGCCTTTTATACCAGTTTCTTTCTGCCACAAAGACATCTTTAGATTTAGTTCAGTGATGGTCTGCTGATGACAAATTTTCTCATTGGTTGTCCAAAGAAAGCTTAATTCCAAGTTTGTTCTTGAGAGATATTTTTGCTGGCCTATGTTCAATTTATCAGAATATTTGTCAATTGTAAACTTCTGTGCACTTAACAAAAGAATCTCAAAATATATAATGTATACATTCTTATAACTAGAAGAAAGGGGCAACATATAAACATATCATTTCAATATGAGACTTAAAATAAACTCTCAGTAATCGATTGTCCAACAGACAGAAAGCAATATGGGCTTAGCAAATTTTAACAGCACATTATCAAGCATAACCTAAGAGATATGTATAATACATAGTGCATAACAACTTTAGGATACATATTGTTGTGTAAGTCTCCACTAACAGGACTGGCATCATAATTTGAAGAGTATAATGCAAAATAAAAATGTAGGAACTCGTGTTCAAAAATTGTTAAAAATTCAATAGTAATAGTTGTGATAGCAAAGCAATAATCAATGCATGGAACCCTTTTGAACAAAAAGCCTTGTACAAGTATGCAGGTCACACACCCATGAAGCAGACCTTGCCCATAGAATATTTATGAAATTTAATCACATTCTGAGGCATAAAACAAGTCTCAGCAAATTTCAAAGAATTGAAGTTAGATAGACCACATCATCCAAATATTTTCAATTAATTTAGAATTCAACCAAAAAAATATAAGTAGTAAAAAGCCCATATGTTTGGAAAACAATAAACACTTCTAAATAAATTGTCTAAAGAAAATCTGAATGAAAATTCAAAACTTTTTAGAATGCAATTATTATGAATATTGCTTATCAAAACGTGTGCAGTAGATAGAGTAACGGCATTCCAAGAGATGTTCATGCTGTAGTCCCCAAAACCTTTGAATATGTTACCTTACACAGCCAAAGACTTCGCTGGTGTGATATGTTAAAGATTTCAAGATTGGGAATTATCCAGTGGTATCTGTGTGGGCCTGATGTAATTGATGTAATCATCAGGTTCTTTATAAGAGAGAGTCAGGATGGTCAGATACAGAGAAGAGATGCAAGAGAAAAGAAGTGTTACAAGGAAAAGCCCAGGAGTCAAAGAATACAGGTGTCTTTGAGAAGCTGGAAAAGCAAGGAAATGAATTCCCTCCTAGAGACTCCAGAAAGAATATAGCATATCTATACTTTGAATTGAGAACTTCTGACCTTCAGAATGCTAAGATTTATAATAATACATTGGTGGTGTTTTATGCCACAGAGTTTATGGTAACTTTCTTTAGGAGCAATAGAAAACATAAAATGTTTCATGAAATTAATTTAATGTTGCTAGTATCTTTATTTATATTAGAAAAAAAGAATAAGGGTAGTAAAATAATGAAGTTAGAAAAGTAATAAAGAAATGATCAAATCATTAATAAATCAACAGGATTTACATGAGTTGATTGTTTTTGAAAGATTAATAAAATTGATAAAATTAAATTGAAAATAAACTATGATTAACACTAAATTTGAAAAGAGATTAATGAACATACTTTATAATAGCATATTTCCAAATCTAACTCAAGAATTTTAAAAATCTATAGAATTTATTAGTAATCAAGGACATATCAATCAATATTTTAAAATATTTCTACTAAAAAAAGGTAAGCTGCACGATTTTATCAGAATTAATTCACAAAAACACATTATAAAAATTTTTAAGGAACATAATATTAACAAGATATAAACAATGTTTAAAATTTTTAATACATCATAACAAAGAAATGTAAAGCAATTTAAATAACTGAAGATCGATTAATGAAATTCACTATATTAAGGTAGTAAAGGAGAAAAAACTTGCTCATTTCAATGGGTTAAGAAACAATCTGAGATATGACTTAACAACCAATCACGTTAAAGGAAAAAACTTCTAGGAATGAGAATCGCTTGAAACCAGAAGCTGAAGGTTGCAGTGAGGCAAGATTGCGCTACTGCACTCCAGCCTGGGCAACAAACTCAGTCTCAAAAAAAAAAAAAGTTACCACAAAGCAAACAAAAATCAAGGCATACTCAAGATTTAAGGGTTAATTTAAAAATAGTAATATTTACAATTGAAACAAAACAGGTTTCCATTATCACCACTTCCATCTGATTTTTTATTGAACACCCTGGGCAATGCAGGGAGATAGAAACAAATACGTTAAAAAGTAACAATTGGGAAAGAAAAAAATGAAAGAAAAATAATTTGTAGGTTATAAGATTGTAAAGGTAGATCTCAAAGGAATATATAAAGAAAATTGATTAACTTTAAAAATTTTGCTGGGTATGAAAACAATTTATAAAAACCAATTGCTTCTCTGTACACCAGGAACAATTAGAAAAGGCAGCTTAAAGCATACGATGTAAATTAGCATCATTATTTAAATCAACAGAAAATAAATCTAACGCAACTGTATAAGAAGTTTGTGAAGAAAATTATTATACTTTATTAAACCCCCCAAGATTGGAGATTATCCTACAGAAACCTTGGAAGACAACCTAGGCAATACCATCCCGGACATAGAAATGGGCAAAGATTTCATGACAAAGATACCAAAAGCAATATTAATGAAAGCAAAAATTGACAAATGGGATGTAACTAAACCTTAGAGCTTCTGAGCAGCAAGAGAAACTATCAACAAAGTAGACAGACAACCTACAGGATGAGAGAAAATATTCGTGAACGATGCATTTGACAAAGGTCTAATATCCAGCATCTATAAGGAACTTAAACAAATTTGCAAGAAAAAGACAGCCTCATTAAAAAATGAGCAAAGGACATGAACAGATACTTTTCAAACAAAGACAAGCTTGTGTCCAAAAATCATGTGGAAAGAAGATCAACACCACTGATCATTAGAGAAATGCAAATCACAAACACAATGAGATACCATCTCACAGCAATCAGAATGGCTACTATTAAAAAATCAAAAAACTGATGCTGATGAGGTTGTGGAAAAAAACTAATGCTTATATACTGTTGGTGGGACTGTAAGTTAGTTCAATCATTGTGAAAGGCAATATGACGATTCCTTGAAGAGCTAAAAGCAGAACAACCATTTGACCCAGAAATCCCATTACCTCATATATACCCAGTGTAATATAAATCATTCTACCATAAAGACACATGCACATGAATATTCATTGCAGCACTATTCACAATAGCAAAGACATGGAATAAACCTAAATGCCCATCAATGATAGACTGGATAAAGAAAGTATGGTACATATACACCATAAAATACTGTACATCCATTAAAAAGAACAAGATTATGTCTTTTGCAGGAATGTGGATGGAGCTGGAGGGTATTATCCTTAGCAAACTAATGAAGAAACAGAAACCCAAATACTGCAGGTTCTTACTTATAAGTGTAAGCTAATTGTGAGAACTCATGAACACAAAGAAAGGAACAAGAGACACCAGGGTCTACTTGAGGGTGGAAGGTGGGAGGAGGGAGAGGAGCAGAAAAGGTAATTATTAGGTACCCAGCTTAATACCTAGGTGATGGAATAATCTGTATAACAAACCCCTGCGACAGGAGTTCATCTATGTAACAAACCCACACATGTACCCTCAAACCTAAAATAAAAGTTAAAAAAAGACATCAAAGGAGACCTAAAAATAAAGTAAATATAACATGTACGGATTGAAAATAAATCTTGTGAAACAGATGTCACTTCTTCCCCAATTAACTTATAGATGCAATGCAATTCTAATACAGTTTCCAAAATCTGTGTGTGTAACTTGTCAAGACAATTTAAAAATTTGTCTTGAAGTGAAAGGTTCAAGGATATCTGAAACATCTTTAAAGAACAAGGTGAGATATACTCTTATTAAACCATTGGGGTCTCCTTCCCAGTAGTCTTTAGAGGAAATTACAGCTGTTGACCTTGATGGAAAGAGTTAGACTAGGTGACTTATTTAATTGATTCAAAACTCTGGTATTAGTGAGACTTCTAAAGACTGCAAGAAACACATAGGCTAGAATACTTTCATTAATCAGGTTTGCACATTCCAGATGATCTGAAGTCACAAAGAGTTCTCTTTTTCTTTCATGTTTAGAAAATATGCTATAGGACATTTAGAGTGAGGAAGAAAGTCCTCTCTTGTTTTCTCACTAGTTTCCATTGCAACCTGCTTTTCCTATGTCATTTAGCTTTTTATAATTGCTCTGGGTACATATAGTTGCTATTATCTCTCTGGTCTCTTATAATTCTCAGTGCATATTAACACACAGGTATTCAACATAATAGAATCAATGAAAGATTTATAAGTGATGCACCAGCAGGAACCAACTGAAAATTCCACCTCACATTCACTGTTCAGAAACAACTTCATTGTTTCCCTTTAGAGGAGGCTTTTTTCCTCCCTATATTTCTTCTTACCCTATGTTGTGGGGCTTCTTTTTCCTCAGAGTTCTGCCTAAATTTTATTTCCATATTCTCCTCTTCAAATTAAAGATCCCTTGTCTCACTCCCATATTGCAGTTTCTCATCTTGTGTATCTCATTGATAAGTAAATAAAACAGATAGAAATAAGTAAGTTTAATAAAATGTTGCTGGGAAATATACCAAACTTCTTTGTGTGAAAGTTGATCATATGAATTGGATCATTTTTGTCACTCAACTAAAAGAGTTGAGAGGCCAGCTAAAGCTGTCTGCTATAACCTGAAGCCAGTTTGATCTAACAACTACTGAAACCTGCTGCAACTCCCTGACTAGTTTTGCCCACTGCTATCATTTACCAATCAGAATTTGCCAGATCTTTAAAATCTTACTAGTGCTAATGAAATTTCTCAAAGAACAATACATAATATTTTCCCATTTTATAAAACCTTTAACCTTCTCCTTGTTATCCAGAAAACATACTTTCACTTATAGTAAAGAGTATGCCTCCCCTATCTATAGATTAAAAAATAAAAATAAAAAAGAAAGCTCTATTCCTTTACCTCTACAGATCTCATGGTCTTTGGTTAACATTTGGAAGCAGGCAGGCAGGCAGGGTTGTCTAATCTAACTAGCCTAGACTTCCATGAACATTTAGAGTTGAAGCATGAGTAGGAGTTAGTCACACAAAGGGAAGAAGGACGTGTAGGAAAGAAATACAGATAGTGAGAACAAATAACCTGCAGGCAAGAGCTTGACATGATTTAAGAAATGAAAGAATTTCAGTACGACTACAGTTCGGCATGAAACAGAAGAAGTGCTAACAGCTAAAGCTAAGACAATGGACAACACATTGTTCTAAAGGTCTTAGAGTTAGAACTGAAAACTTTTAGTACATCTCAATTTGCCTCATTTTAAATTGTGAGCACTACATGCCATTCTTCCTCTGAGGTGTTTCCAAATGGAAGTGGGAGGCCACAAAAGCAACCTAAAGTGTTTGATCTTAGGAACTTCTTGGTGCCATGGCTGAGGCAGGAGAATTGCTTGAACCCGGGAGGTGAACGTTGCAGTGAGCTGAGATCATGCCACTGCACTCCAGCCTGGCAACAGAGCACGACTCTGTCTCAAAACAACAATAACAACAATTAAAAACAACAACAACAACAACAACAACAACAAAACTGATTTCTGACTCTAAACAAAACCTCTTAATGTGAGATTTTAACATCATATTAATATCATCAGTATCTAACCCTAAAAGCAAGGTGAACATATCCGTACCAATTCGGTGCATCTTAATAATGAATACTTTTAAAAACTACTTCTCAATTCCATCTTTATCACCTTTAAAATATGCCAGATAATTTCTTCACTCTCATCTGTATTGTAACTGTTTACAAGACAGTGAAGTATTCCATCTAAAAGGCAATTAAGTAGGTCAAATTAAAAATGTGGCATCATGTAAATAAGCCAAAAAATATGTAAAACGAAAAAGAGAGGGAGAAAGTGAGAGTATGAGTGAGAAAAAAAAAGTTGAGCAATTTGCTGAACTAAATTTTTTTGCTTTATTTTTCTTCAACAATAATAGTAGTGTATATAGATAGGTGTATATGTACAGGTATGCATATAAATGTGTATTTATTTGTATAGACCCGGCCTTAGAAACAAACTACATGAAAGGTATTATGATATACCTTAGATCTATTTGTGTGATCTTCAAATTACATGTCTAATTTTACTGAATGGAAGCATGAATTTAAATATACAGAAACACACAAAATAAAAAGATAAAGTGTTCACCTCAAAATTACATGTAAAATACCATAATACCTATGTTGTATATACAACCTACAAAATCAATAGTTTTCATAATTGCCATTTTTTTGCTAGAAGTATATCCAAAGATAGATTCATCAGTTGAAGTATGTAAGCAAAAATATTTTATTTTCAGGATTTTGTTAAATAAGTAATTATTTTTATTACAGTAAATCTATTTTGACACTCAGTTTATATTTCAACTCTTGAGAAGGATGAAAAATTATTTTGCTTTTGGCTTGTAATAATAATACAGCAAGTGAAAATTGCTTAAGAGTGTATTAACTCTGCAATAACAACAAAAAGCCTAAGAAACGAGCCATTTCTCCATTACTCACTTTAAAAGACATCCAGATATCAATTGTCTCAATTTGGTAACCATCAACTGAACTTGTTGAAATCACAGAAAACAAATAGAAACTTTTCCAATACATCAGAGTAAATTGTCAATTCTGTCTCACAAGGTTTTCAAAAAAGAAAATCAAGAATCCTCCAAATGATTACTTAAGTCAAATAATTCAACTCTTACAATGAGTGGAGAAAGAGGGATTTCTAGGTACTTTGCATTCCACCAAAATTAAATTGAATAGACAAAGGTAACTCTTGATGAAAAACAAAGATAGGAAAACATTCACAGAAGTTTCCACACAAAGTTTGTTTCAGATGTGCCTAGATGAATGTTCTAGTAACTCTGTAAAAGATTATAGTGCAAGATATGAAAATAAACTTAATGTATCCAACTTCTATTTCATACGGCATAGTTTATCTTACATTTTAATCATGTCATGATGTAAGCCCACTGTCTTCATCTTAATTTAATCTGCTACTCACTGCATTCTACTTTGCTTTCACACTTAAATTTTTAATGTTCCTCCAGAGGAAGCATTTATGGGGAAAATATTCTATAAGCAGGTACTTCTGCCTAGATTTATCTTTCTCTGTTTGCTTCCAAAGGTACCCACCATCCCTCTTATGGGAATCCCATTTTGAAACATGTTATTTTTTTTTTCTTTTGTGTATAACTTCCTTTATTTAGCATAATGCTTTTTAAAATCTTAAACATGTTATTAAAGAGACAACTCATTCGTAGTCACCTCTCTGCAGGTCTCCAGCAGCCCTGCTGGAGTCATCCTCCTCACCAACTTCCCACACTTGTTTTACTCTCCTTAGTATGTACTAGTCATGCTTTGTGAACAGGTCCTTCCTGAACTTTCTTACTTAGGAAACAAGAAATATTTTGTTAATATTGATCCCATTGAAAAATTTCTGAATATTTTTTGAAAATCATATTCCAAGGTCCTTTTGTAAAGCTTGAATGAGCCCTAGAGTTGGTCAAGGACATTTGTAAAATATAATGCTTTATTTTGAATAGAGAGGAAAATCTTAGTTTTTTTTTTTTCTTTTTCTATCTTCCTGACCCATCTTATCCATCTTATGTCGTGGGTTACTTTTAGAGGCTTCTGTGCAGCTATGAAAAGGACTACGACTTCTACTTCTAAGTCTCTTTTCTAGCACTAAATTTCTTTCCAAAATAATCTTTTTAATCTCCTAGTTTACTAAAATTGTTTCATTTTTCCTTATCTCAAAATGGAGAGAAGAGTTATTGCTAACAAGTACTTAGTAAAATTTGTTATCTCTTTCACATACAATGTCACATAGATTCTATATAAGCTCTTTGTATGTGTTTCAATCTATATATATCCTTCCCATTACCTAAAATCTTTTAAAACTGTATTTATTTATATATTTTTAATTGACATATAAACTTGTATGTATTTACCATGCACAGTGTGATGGGGGTTTTGACCCCTCATTTTACAGTGGGAAAATATATACCATACATTGCCTAACCATTTATCCATCGATGAACATTTGAGTTGTTTTCAACTTTTGGCTATTGTGAATAATGCTGCTGTGAACATTGGTGTCCAAATGTCTGAGTCCCTGCTTTCAGTTATGTTGGGTGTACACCTGGAAGTGAAATTACTAGTTCATATGACGTCTTTTTTTTGAGGAATTACCATACTTTTCCACAGATGCTGCATCATTTTACATTCCCACCAGCAATGCACTAGTTCCAATTTCTCCCTCCACATTGTCACCCACACTTGTTATTTACTGGATTTGTATTTGTTCATTTTATTACTTTGTTTTCTAATAGGCATCCTAAGACTATTGAAGTATTATCTCAAGGTAGTTTTAATTTGAGTTTCCATAATGTTTAATGATTTTGGAGCATCTTTATTGTCTATATTGGTCACCTGTATATTTTCTTTGAAGAAATGTCTGTCCAAATCTTTTGCTCATTTTTTAAAAAAATCGAGTTGTTTTTATTGTTAACAATAAACATCAGATAAGTTTCAATGGAGAGGTATTCTACAAAAGAGCTGAGTAGTGCTTCCCAAGGTCATCTAAAACAAGGAGATTCTGAGAAATTGTTAAAACTAAGAGGCACTTAAGGAGACATGACAAATTAACGTAATGTAGTGTCCTGGATTGATCCTAGACCACAAAAAACGACATTCGGTAAAACTATGACAATCTATGTATGGACTTTAATTAATATGTTGTAGGAGTTTTTAATATATTCTGGATACTAACCACTTATCAGATGCATGATTTAAAAATATTTTCTTCTATTCCATAGGTTGCTGTGACATTATCCTTTGATGCACAAAAGTATTATATAAATTTATTCTATTGACAGTGTCCTTTGATGCATAAAAGTATTTAACTTTGATAAAGTCCAATTCACCATTTTTTTCTTTTTTGTGGTCTGTGATTTTGGTGCCATATATGTTAAAACTTTTGTAATATTTGATCTTTCTCTGATATGATCTGCAGAATTTATACTATCTTATGTTCTAGACTTCAAGGAAAATGTATTTTTATGAGGATTAAAATATTGAGAAACAAAATGCAAGGAGTTCCAGGATCTAGCTGATTGTTCCCTTGAGCATAGGTGCTTGTTAACATGATGCAAGTACCAGTAGTTCATAAAATAAAGACCTATTACTAAATAAGCCCTCTGAGGAAATGCAAACTTCTCTCTCTCTCCTGAAATTCCCCTGCCATGAATTATTGGATATGAATTGTTATGGAAAGGAGAGTATAGGGAAAAATATTGCTATAAAAATAATTTCATGTTATATAAAAATTCATAAAAATTACCATTTTGAGTGGGCTTAGAATGTATCATTTCCAACTCCATGGTGCCAGTCATCATGAGACCTTTAAATTTGCCCAAGATTCTGTATTGCTGACCAGTTTTTGTACTTCTAAAAGGATGGAAATTTCTCTGAAAGTTGAAGGAGGCCACAGTTACTGAGGGAACATGCTGCTCATAGCAACAATAATTATTTTTAATTTTTAATTTTCCTGTGAAAATGATGAGTAAATAATGCCAAATATCATATGCAAAAGCTGAATTAATGCAAAGAGCTAGTGACAAAGATGCTTTACATATACATTTTTCTTACTTTCAGTACATGTAACTATTTACTCTTGAAAAGTAATAATGCCTTTGTCATCAATTCTGGTTCCAAAATCAGCCCCCTCTCTATTACACCACAGAGTCTTGTCACAATCATTCCAATGAATTTCACAGGCATTCATCAACAAACATCTATTAATCTCTGTGCTGGAAACTTCAGGCAAATGCGACATTTTGGGATTTTGCCAAGCACTGAATCATGAAAATGCAGAGTTGGAACTTGAAAGAGTAACACATGTTAGACTGATAACATAGTTCTTCCTACATGTTTGAAAAAATTATCTCCATGCACGTAGCCTGTGTCTACTCCAGTAACGAAACCTGTTGAGACCAAGGCAGAGCTTAGTCTGTAATAATTTGACTAATTGTATATATTATAGCCATGGGTCTTGAACTAAGTTGTACTGCCATGAGTTGTACTACCTACACTTCCTTAATTTTTAAAAATTCTCCTTTCTTTTTTTTCTTTCTTTCTTTTTTCTTTTTTTCTTTCTTTCTTCTTGCTTTCTTCTCTCTTTCTTCTTTCTCTCTTTCTTTCCTTCTTTCTCTCTTTCCTTCTTTCTCTCTCTCTTTCTTTCCTTCTTTTTCTCTCTCTTTCTTTCTTTCCTTCTTTCTCTCTCTCTCTTTCTTTCTCCTTTCTTTTTTTGGTTGTTTCTGGCTAAAATGCAGAATTTACATTTGTCAATCTGAAATCAAATAATATAGAATTAGATATCAGTTGGATGCTAAGAAAAAGCAGAAATGGGACACTTTATGAGATTTCAAAGACCCATATTTGAAAGTCTTTAAATTCTGTAGATAAAATTCCAGTGCAAAGGATAATAATATCCATGCTTCCAGGTTCTATTGTTATTTAATTTGTTTGAAAAATTAAAGTGAATTTCAGTCCTTTTGGAAACAAAGCTGGATGTACACATGGCTAATTTTACACTCTGATAGCAAAAAACTCAAACGACTTGATTGAAAAAAGAAACCATTTGTAAAACCAACAGTATTGGGAATCTCCTGAATGAGCCTCTTGTCTTAGTAAGCCTGAAGGCAAAAGAGTAGGATAAAGACAGCATTTCTGCTGCCCTGTGTTTGGTAGCTAAATTACTATTGTCTTTACTTATTTATCCTATTATAACCTTTGTGACTCAAAGAAAGGGTAGAACTTAATTAAAGAGAAAAATTAGAATCAATAACAATCATTTTCCATAGGCATTAGAAATACATCTGCTAATGTTTGTCCCCTCTAAAACTTATGTTGGGAAGGGTGCAGTGGCTTACGCCTGTAATCTCAGCACTTTGGGAGGTTGAGGCGGAAGGATCACCAGAGGTCAGGAGTTTGAGACTAGCCTGGCCAGCATGGTGAAACCTCATCTCTACTGAAAATATAAAAATTAGCCGGGTGTGGTGCCAGATGCCTGTAATCCCAGCTACTCTGGAGGCTGAGACAGGAGAATTGCTTGAACACCAGAGACAGAGGTTGTAGTGAGCCGAGATCGCGCCACTGCACGCCAGCCTGGGCAGCAAAGAGCAAAACTCCATCACAAAACAAAACAAAAACTTACGTTGAAATTTAATCCCCAATTTGACAATATTGAGAAGTGAGACCTTCAAGAAGTGATTGGGTGATGTGGCCCAGCATGTGGCTCATGCCTGTATTTTCAGCCCTTTGAGAGGCAGAGGCATACGGATCACCTGAGGTGAGGAGTTCAGACCAGCCTGGCTGACACAGTGAAACCCCGTCTCTATTAATAATAAAAAATTAACCGAGCATGGTGGCACATGCCTGTAGTCCCAGCTACTTGGGAAGTTGAGGCAGGAGAATCGCTGGAACCTGGGAGGCAGAGGTTGTAGTGAGCTGAGATCACACCACTGCACTACAGCCTGCAGCCTGGGAGACAAAGGGAGACTTCAGCTCAGAAAAAAAAAAAAAAGAAAAAGAAAAAAAAAAAAGAAGTGATTGGGTAATGAGAGTTCTGCCCTCATGAATGGATTAATCCACTCATGAATTAACTGATTGATGAATTAATGGGTTAATGGATTAATAGATCATTATAGGAGTGGGACTGGTGGCTTTTTAAGATGAACAGAGAGACTAGAGCTAGCACACTCGACCCTTTTGCACGTAATGTCCTGTGTCACTTTGGAACTCTGCAGGGAGTTCCACACCAGCAAGAAAGCCCTTGTCAGATTCAGCCCCTCAATCTTGGACTTCTCAGCCTTCATAATTATAAGAAATACATTTATTTTCTTTATAAATTACCTAGTTTTTATAAATAAACAGAAAATAAATCAAGACACCATCTAAATACCAACTCAACTGTGCAGAGGAACAATGAGTACACTCAAAAGAATAGCTGAAATAAAAAAGCAGACAATTCCAAGTATTGGTGAAGATGTGCTGCAACTAGAACTCCGAGGCTCTGCTGATAGGAGTGTGAATGATACAGATTGGAAAACTGGTTGCATCTGCTAAAGCAAACATACACATTACCTTTGACCCAGCAAGTCCCTTGTATAAACTCAACAGAAAATGTGCACCTATATTCCCAAAAAGACATGTAATAGCATGTTAATAGCAGTACTCTCCATGGTGGTCCTAGATTAGAAATTATCCAAAAGTCTGCCAATGATAAAATATATAAATCATTTATGGTACATCATATAATGGAATACTATATAGCATTGCAGAAACATTAAGAATAAATTATTTATAATTACACACAAAAGATTTAATGAATCTTACAAGCATAATTTTAGTTTAAAGCGCCAGACACAAAAACCCACATACTGTATAATTCAATTTCTTGACAAACAAAAACAGGCAAAAACAAGGTATGCTTTTAAAAGTCAGAATCATGATAACCCTAGAGACACAGGCTGTGATTAGAAAGGAGCACGGAGTAGGATTTGGGGGTACTGGTAATGTTCTGTTTCTTGATCTGGGATCTGGTTCAGCTTGTAAAAACTCTTGTAAGATTGAAATATGTGCACTTTTAAGTAGATATTGAATATGTTACAGTCAATAAAACTCTTCTAAAAATAATGAGTAAATATTCTCTGAGGTATAGAACAGAATGTGCAGAAATAGAAAAGACAGTTCATCATGGAGAAAGGACCTGGGGATAGGACTGACAGTGATTTTTTGTGGAAAAAAGTTGGGATTATAAAATACAGGGCAGTGTTACAATTCAGAGACATTCATTTAAGGCGCAGCTGAAAATGTGTATGTGTGAGGTAGTACAGATTCTCCGAGAAGCAGACATCATGATAGGATTAGGTATGCAAGAAGTTTGTTAAAGTAAATGTATTTGAGAGGAAGTGGGGAGGCAACTGAGAGAGGCTGGCAAAGACATCAGACCATGATGCAGGACTGACCTTGAGCGAAGGGGGAAGCGGATATAGGTTGGGTGGAACATCTTGAACTGCAGTGAAGTTCAAGGGAAAGTTCAGTAAGGTTACTGGGGAATCTTAGAGTCCAAGTCACCTGTTAGAGGAGACCTGCATCTCCCTGGAATGAGTCTGTCTTAGTATTCTGCTGTGCTTCTTTTTCAGTTAGGAGCGATGCTTGAGCAGCTTGGTCTTGGGACAAAAGTAATGATGATTTTTAAAGCATAATGTATGGAGCCATCAGTCAATTATGCTCCTTGCAGTCAGGGATACAGGGGTACATTTTCATGACTGCCACAAAAGGAGACAAAGCCTGTGACAATGGTCTGCTGGTAAAATCTCTCCAAAATAAAAGCTTTTAATTGTACTATTTGACAATTTCTTTGGTGTAAATATTTTCACTATTCTGTTATTCAAGCTAACAAGGGTGTATCAAATGGTAAAATTTCTGAATGAGAGATTAAAGATTAAAAATTCTGATAATCTGCTCTTGTGACATAGCATCAGCCAGCTCCAGCATACCACTCCTTGTAAAGTTTGACCCCACAGACAAAACCAAAGCCAATGTTTATTAGATTGTTTTCATAACAGAAATCCTCGTGTTTTACTTTTTCATAAAGTAAGACGATTGTCTAAAAGCTACTGATGAGGACAGGAGGCAGAGAAATTCTGGGCAGAAAAGGGCAGGTCTCTGGTGAAGCCCCAACCTCAAGCCTAAAAGCCTGAGACCACAGTCCAAAGTGAGAACTTCTATTCCTGTTTTCCCGCTCAAATGTTGCTTTTTCTAAGCTACCCATGGCCCTGCTCCACCCCATTCTGTGCCTATAAAGACCCAACACTTAGCAAGCAGAGAGGAGAAGTAGCTGGACATTGGGGACTATGGCTAGATGTCAGAGAGAAGTGGCTGGATATCAAAGGGACAGCTTGATGACATAACCTTGGAGAAGAATACTGCTGGAGACAGCTGGACTTCAGGGGAAGATTATCTTCCCGCCCTGTCCCCTTTTCAGCTCCCCTTCTTACTGAGAGCCACGTTCATCGGCAATAAAATCACCCACATCCTTCAATTCGTTTGTGCAACCTCATTTTTTTTTGGATGCTAAACAAGAGCTTGGGAGTCACGAGTGTGGATACAAAAGGCTGTCAAAGGTAGAAGATCCATTGAGCTGCTAACACTTAAGCTGTCTATGGACAGCAGAGCTAAAAGAGCACGGTAATATGCTTTCTGAAACTTCGGGGTCACAACACCCTGCTGTACATGCTGCTGTGGGGCCTGCACTCCCAAAAGTGCTCACCCCAAATTCTGCACCTGCTCACCTGTGTGCTCCCTCCTGCAAGGAGTGGAATACAGTGGGTCTCAGTAAGTGGAGTTCACTCCTGCCAGCACTGAAGTGGACAGCTGTTTCCAGCATGCATGCAATCCTGTTCTCAACTCATTCACTCATGCACACCCTTCTGCAGGAGTTGAGAACTGCTGGCTGAGTAAATGATGTACTCCTGTTGTGAGTCATGTGAAGGGGTCAGGGAAATGTCCTGCTTCATTGGGGGCCTATCCAAGATACGCAAGAAGGGTGAGTAAATGCAGATCAGCCAGATCAGTCTCTTCACTTCTTTTCCAAGACTTCTTGTCCTCAGACTTCCCTCTGAGCTATGCCATTTGCAGGGAACAGGAGGCAACCCTGTTACCTCTCTTTCTGGTGCAAGAAATGTTTGCTCTGTTTCCCTTCATGGGAGTTCTAGCCATCTCATGGGACCGGAATGAAGTCCTGGGGTAACTGCAGGCATCTGGCCAAGGCCACTACTCAGTGTTGCTGGAAGGCCCCTAGAGTGGCTCCAGTCCCCAGCTGCCCATTAGGATATTAACCAAGAACCCTAGATTTTTCTATACCTTTCTTCTTCTTTCCCCTTCTTCTTTCACGGTTTGACATGACTCCTATCTCTTTGTTCATAATAATAAGGGTTTTACTGCAAACTCATTTACTAGGTAGAATGAGCGTTTGGCCCATCCATCAGATATGCAATTCAGAATAATGTGATTTCCATCTGTATTAGTCAGGGTTCTCTGAAGGATGGGACTAATAGGATACATTGTGTATGTGAAAGGAAGTTTATTAAGTAGTATTGACTCACATGATCACAAGGTGAAGTCCCACAATAGACCATCTGCAAGCTGGGGAGAAGGAAGCCAGTCCGAGTCGCAAAACCGCAAAAGTAAGGAATTCGACAGTGTAGCCTTCGGTCTGTGGCCAAAGGCCCAAGAGCCCCTGGCAAACCACTGGTGTAAGCCCAAGAGTCCAAAAGCTGAAAAGCTGAGAGTCCAAAGTCCAAGGGTAGGAAGAAAACAGTACGGGAGAAAGATGGAGGCCAGAAGACTTAGCCAGTCTAGTCTTTCCACGTTCCTCTGCTTGCTTTTATCCTAGCCACACTGGCAGCTGATTAGATACTGCCCACCCAAATTGAGGGTAGGTCTGCCTCTCCCAGTCCACTGACTTAAATGTTCATCTCCTTTGGCAACACCCTCACAGACACACTCTGGAACAATACTTTGCATCCTTCAATCCAATCAAGTTGACACTCAATATTAACCATCACACCATCTGTTTTTAGGGGTGCCATCCTCACCTCCACCGTAACAGCTGCAGGCTCACATGGTACATGGTGGCTCCCACCCTCACCCCCACCCCTCCCAGCTGAGGTGCTTGGGCATGTCTGCAGCTTGCATGTGCTGTGCCCAGTGGCAACACAGGGGAGAGAGAATTGTGGTGGCTGCCCAGGCCCCAAGCCAGTCTCAGGGGCCATGGGCCCCACACGGTTGGTTTGCCAGTGTTTTTCATCGGTTGGTTTGCCAGTGTTTTTCATTTGCTCTCCCCTTCTGCCACATGCCCATAGAGTCTTTCCTCCCATGGATGAGGGTTCCAGCTCAGTCTGAACCAGAGGAAGGATACAGTGATTAAAGGAACCCATTTGCATAGAGCAAGAGGTTCTTCCTCACCTTATGTTTTTTTTCTCTTTCCTTTTCTATAAAAGAGGGTTCTTATCCTACCTCATCACTCTGCTTATGATAGAGAAGCAGCAGAAGAACAATCCCACTTGGTAATAACTGCAAATTTGGCAAGATCCATCTGGAACTTAATCTAAATGAATCTAGGTACTCCCTGAGACAACTTTTTGTCCCAAACTCAATTCCAAACCTCGGGTTGAAGCCCTAGGAAGGAAAACCAGATCTGAGTGATCCAAAGCCAGGCAACAGGCACAGTCTAAATGGGAAGGACTAATTCCTGCTGATTAAGCCCCTGCTTCATAGAAAGAGGGCATGCTCCACAGCATAGATAAGGCCCAGGGAACCCAAAGCTTGCCAACAGTAGGGGGAATGGAAGCGTAGGTGAGTGTGGATAACTCCTATTCTCTAGGCCATTCCTCCTTCATGGGTGCAGGCTACACTGGAACCCACAGGTGGTGTCCATCTAAGGTTGCTGGGCCTAGGTGATAAAAAGAAGAGAAATGGGGAACATCGATTTTCTCTGTTTCTCATACTTTGAGTTTTCACTGAAAGAGGGAAGGGAAAAAAGGGATGCCTATTCTCCTCTCTTTCAAAATGGGCAACCAATTATCTTCATCATCTTTAGTCTGTACTCCTCTGGAGCGTATCTTGAATCCCTGAGACAGCTTTGACCCTCAGACTCTGGAGGAAGAATGCCTCACAGCCCTCTGCACAAAGGTTTGGCCAAATTACAATCTGCAGGGAGGACTGGCTTGGCCTCAGGAAGGAACCATTCATCTCTATACCATCCTATAGTTGGACCTTGTCTTTAAACCTGAGGGCAAATGGTCTGAGTCTCCGTATGTGCAGGCTTTCTTTACCTTGCAGGGTAATCCAGATCTTTGTCAACAGTGTATGATTGATCCAGTTCTCCTGTTTGCCATCTCAAGAGAGGCTGCAAGGGACAATCCCAGGAAACTAAAGAAACAACCCACAGAGGCCCCTCCAGCAGGGGAGCCAGCTCCCTCTTGCCTGCTTCTCTTGGTCCATCCCATCCTCCCTATCCAGTTTCTCTCTCTTGCTTGACCCCTCCTGGAAATCCTCACCCCAGATAAGTCCCAGTCTCACTCTTGCCCCTCCAACAGATGCCTGGTGAATTTGGCCTCAGTAAGCTCCAGGTTCCCTTCTCTCTACAGGACTTAAGGCAAATTAAGGGGGATCTTGGCAAGTTTTCAGATGATGGTGACAGATATGTAGAGGCTTTTCAGGATTTAACTCAAGTATTTGAACTCTCCTGGAAAGACATTATGTTGCTTTTGAATCAAACTCTGACTAACACTGAGAAGCAGACCTCTCTGCAAATGGCAGAGAGATTTGGAAATGAGCTTTGTACAACATATAGCGTCAGGAAAGAAGTCAACCTTTATCCAACTGAAATAGAAGGAGTACCATTGGATAATTCTAAATGGGATCCCAGTGACAAGATGGGAGAATGGAAGAGGAGAGACTTTCAGGTGTGCAAAATGGAGGGATTATGTAGGACTAGAACTAAGCTTCTCAATTATTCTAAACTCTCCATGATAGACTAGGGATTTGATAAGACTCCCACTGCCTTCCTGGAAAGGCTAAGAGAGGCCTTGGTAAAGCACAACTCTCTATCTCCTGATTTAGTCAATGGACAGCTAATCCTAAAGGAAAAATGTATTACTCAGGCAGCTCCTGAGATCAGGAGGAAGCTGCAGAAACAGGCCCTGGGACCAAACAGTACTTTAGAGAACCTCCTGAAAGCAGCCACCTGTCTTTTACAATAGGTCACTGGAATAGATTCTTGAATTTATTATAACCAAGTAAAGGCCTGGGAAGTGGATGGATTTACCTCCATAAACCCGAAGAGTACTCATAGTACCAATACAAAGAGATTGGGGACCTCAAGCTAAAAATGACAAAAGATAAGTGCTAATACTTAACTTTCCATAAATATCCTTTTATAGTCTTGACTATGATTGCTGTTTTTACTTTTATTCTGTTCTATACCATGGGGTATACTATTGTTTCCAGAAGTAGTAGTATATTTTAGTTCTTATTTCTGCAAACTTTGTCACTAGATTATCTCCTTTTAACCTCTTTTTTTATAACACATGTATTTGATCCATGCATACTTGCATCTATAAAACTTGCTTCTTCTCACCTAGAGGCCATCAAACTCCAGAGGCTCATGTAACTAGAGCCTCGGACAATGGCTCCCTTTTACCAGTGACCCTTAGGTAAACCCTTAGAAAAATCTGACTGCTGTTTTCCTCAAAACCATGCCCCCTGTCAGCAGGAAGTAGCTAAGGTTGGTCGTTGTCTGTATTCTGATGGCAGTTGGATGTGCCTCTTTGAGATGGGAAAGGATGGGGACAGGAGGCAGAGAAATTCTAAGTAGAAAAGGGCGGGTCCCTGGTGAAGCCCCACCCTCAAGCTGAAAAGCCTGAGACCACAGCCCAAAGTGAATACTTATATTCCTGTTTTCCCACTGGAACTTTGCCTTTTCCTAAATCTCCCATGGTTCCACCCCACCCCATCCTGTGCCTATAGTTACTCCAGACTCAGTTGGCAGAGGGAAGAAGCAGCTAGACATTAGGGACTACAGCTGGATGTCAGAGAGAAGCGACTTGATGTCAGAGTCAGAGAGGCAGTTTGACCTCGTAACTTTGGAGAAGAGTCATTTGTGGAGATGGCTGGACTTTAGGGGAAGATTATTTCCCCTTTTCAGCCCCCCTTCCCACTGAGAGCCACTTTTGTTGGCAATAAAATCCCCCACATGTACCATCCTTGAGTTCATTCATGCAACCTCATTTTTCATGGACACCTGTCAACAGCTCAGGAGCCAGAAGTGTGACTACAAAAGGCTTCACAGTGGCCCTTTTCCCTAGCTGGCAGAAGGCAGCCACCTCACACGAAAAGACAGAAGGCACACTGAGCTGTTAACACTTAAGCTGTTTGTGGATGGGAGAGCTAAAAGAGCATTGTAACATGCCCTCTGGGGCTTCAGGAGTCGCAGGCACCACACCCTTGATGCTGCTGCAAAGCCTACATGGAGTTTGCTCCTGCCAGTGCCTAAAAGTGTTTGCCCTGGCTCCTGCACCTGCTCACCTGTGCACTCCCTCCTGAAAGGGGTGGAACACAGCAGGTGCAAGTGAGTGGAGTTCTCTCCTGCTGGCGCCAAAGCAGCCAGCTGGTTCCAGGGCTCCTGTAATCCAGTTCCTGCCTCATTTGCCAGTGTGCTCCCTCCCACAAAGAGTTGGGAGCTGCTGACTGAGTAAATGAGGCACCCCTGTTATGAGTTCTGTGAAAGGGTCAGGGAAATATCCTGCTTCACTACCAAAAGAGATGCTTCCTTTGGTAGGCTGATAGAACTATTAAGGAGGATAGTTTTATTTCTTTGTGCATTGCCTGGGAATCCTTGCTACTTGTAGCATATACGTGAGATAATTTCTCTGTGTCCTTGCATTGGCATCTCCACCTTGGTAAAGCCAGGTCTGCACTGTTCCTTATTATGATGTCCTTTTCTTCCCTTTTTGACACAGTAAGATCACCTGGATGTTGATCAAAACAGTGGCATGTAATAATTTGTAAACATATGGAGAACAGACGAGATTGGGTATGTTCAGTATGTATGGCCACAGAGAGGACAAGATATATATTAAATATTATATATTATATCTTGGATATATGCATTGACTATGTTGATCTATTATCTATCTATCTATCTATCTATCTATCTATCTATCTTTCTAGAAGAAAGATTTTATCTTAAGCCTCTCTCCTCTCAAAAAAGAAGTGTGTCAATAGATGTTCAGAAAGAATGGTGAGCAGGTACCATTTTGTTGATAAAATATGTTTCATCTAATTTGATAGTGTAGCTATTATTGTCTCTTCCACCTCACATATCCACATGGTAAGAAGTAGTCGGAATAGCTGATGTTAACATGCCTCAAATTAATTCACGTGTTCATCCTAGGGACTCCTGGTGAGAGTAAAGAAGTGCTATTTATTGGACACCAACACTGAACACTGTACTAAGTGCTGTATTACAAAAGTGTAGGATCATTGTTGTCCATGCTCTTTCAGGATAAATGAAAGCAAAGCAGCATGAGAGAACACAGAGAGGAGAGCTCTGACCTTTGACTCAGGAGCCTTCACTGGTTCCGCACACATCACATGAGGAACTCTTCATGAGACAGTTATAAAACACTGACTTCCTTAAAACTTTCCCCCAGTGACTTGTGTATTTATTGCTAATTTGTCAAAGTCATCTTCCACTTTGGAAATATATATAGTTAGTACAACTTTACAAATTTATGTTATTTTTACAAAGCTTGTAAACAGCACCAACGCACTACAGGGACTATGCTGTGGGCTAAACATTGTCCCCTATTCCTGAATTCATGTGTTGAAGTCTTCAACCTCAGTGTCTCAGAATGAATCTCAAGAATATTGCAAATTTTATAGTCCTATAAAATAATTCCACTTGAATTTTCTTTTTTTGTAATAAAAATGTGAAAACGTTTTATTCTATGTACCATAATGTACACAAATTTACATAGGTCACCAAAGAGACCAGAAGTAATTGAAGAGGTATATTTACAGTAGCACATCACAGTAACCAGAAAACCATTCACAGATTCAACATTGATAGTGTTTTTGTGCTTGGTTACATACTGAAGGTGAAGGATATTACTCCATTTTGGATGAACTGAATTTTAAACAAGTACCTCAATGATTAATAAATGTTATTTTAATTAGTCAGTATCATCATTAAGTTCTTCAGCTGCTGTGCCTGTGTGCTGAATCACTCCATTTCTTTCTCTTTGCTCGAATTACACCATGTAATCATTATTTCCATGCACTTTGTCTTTGGAAATGGCTGTACATCCACTTGAATTTTCTACGCAGGCTTTAAAAAGTTATCTGGCACACTGTAGCATCAATGTTAATTGTCTTGTACTTTGTTAATTTGGATCAATTTTCTGAGTTCCTTAATTTATTTTTGTTACTTTGTAGTAATACAGTCCCAAAGTAATAATCACATGCATTTATGTAGAGATTTTTTGAGAACTTGAAAGAAGTTTCAGTGTCCTAACATCCAGAAATTAAAGATAATTAAGTAATTTTAATGTGTCTGAGTCACTGGGGCTGTAGCAAGAATATATAAACAGTTAAGAACCCATTTAAGATTGGCCATGTTTTCTATCTTATCACTTAGAATAAATCTAACGAAGTGCTAAATATCTTTTAAGTAGATATATCTTTCTGGATAATTCATGTTGTGTTAAGGATCATTACATGTACCCAGTAAATTTAACTCCTAATATCCTGGGCCCTCAAGCATAAGGTATACAATCTTCCTATGTGTGTGTTATTTATTTTCATCTAATTATAAAAATTCTTGCTTCATAATGACAACAGTAAAATAATGTATTATAGGCATTTTTTAAAATTTTGATTTTAAAATAATTTTAGATTTAAAGAAGAGTTATATACATTATAGAGACTTCACTTATACATACTTCACTTCTAATGTTAACAACTTTTATGATCATGGTATATTTATAAAAACTTATATCATCTCTTTTTCTTTTTCTTCTTTTTTTTTTTGAAACAGGATCTGTCTCTGTTGCTCAGGCTAAAGTGCAGTGGCATAATGCTTGTTCACTGCAGTCTCAAACTCCTGGACTTAAGCAATCCTCCTGCCTGAGATACTAGGGCTGCAGGTGCACACTACCATGTCTGGTTAATTTTTTATTTTTTGTAAAATATAGTCTCACTATGCTGCACAGGCTAGTCTTGAATCCCTGGCCCTCAAACAATCCTTCCACTTGGGCTTCTCAAAGCACTGGGATTACAGGTGTGGTCCACCATCCTGGCTTATTTCTCATTTCTTAGTCTATTGTGACCTTGACACTTTTGATGAACATTGGTCAGGTATTTTGTAGAATATCTCTCAACTGGAGTTTGTCTGATGCCCCAGTTATGGATTTTAGGAAAAATCATACAGAGGTAAAGTGCCCTTCTTATGATAATAACATTATGTTTTAACTGCTGATGTTAACATTGATCATGTGGTTAAAGCGCTGTCAGGCAAGTTTCTTCACTGTAATGTTACTATTTTTGCTTTCTATGCCCTATGTGCTAGAAAGGAGTCAATAAGTCTACTCTGTACTCAAGAGGTAGAAAATTAAGCTCTACCTTGAAGAATTTGTGGCCACATGTTCAAATCAAAACAATAATTAACAAATATTTTAAAGAAAATACTTTGAGGCTATTGGTATTTATTTTTAATAAACTTATTAGATATAATTTATATTAAGACTACAGTTTTAAAAGTTCTAAATTATATTGTGATTTTATAGACTAATAATCATGGCTAACACAGGGTGCATATTCTGTGCCAGGCCTTGTTCAAAGTGTTCTACCTTTATGGTAACTCTATGAGGTAAGTACCATTAGTTTTTATATTTAATAGACATAAATGCTGAAGTGCAGAGAACTTACATAGTGCACTCATTATTATATGGATAGGAAGCTACAGAGTTGGGATTCAAACCTAGAAAGTGTCAGTCTGGTACAAGGCCTACGTTTCCCTGTCAAACATTATGCTACCTTGCCTTTCTATGAGGTAAATAAGTAAAAAGATACATGAAAGTATATTGAAATAAAAGGACATGTATATAATATTGAGCAGTAAGGCTTGACTCTCAGGATAGATATAAATTAAATTGTAAAACTTTTCTACTGAGATTCAGTGGAATTCAAAGTGTCACATCTAAACAGTCTAACATTCATTTTAACACAGTGAAAATTTCATTCTTCTGCAGTAGGTATCTAGAATATATATGTATCTAGAATGTATAGATATCTGGAATATGTAGGCATCTAGAATACATAGGTATTTAGAATATATAGGTATCTAGAATATAACTGCTACCCATCAATTAAAACTTCCCCAAAGACTCCAATAGAGAAATGGATGAGAATATAAATAGGCAATTCACAGAAACTTAATAAATAATTAGTTTCATTAGTTATCAAAGAAAATCAAACTTAAACCACTATGAGACAGCATTTCAGATCCATCAGATGATCAACAACTGGTAAATCTGATAACACTGAGTTTTGGTGAGGATATGAGAAAATGGAAATTCAGACATGGCCGGGGTAAATATAAATGCACATAACCTTGGAAATTGGTGATACCTAATGAAAGCTGAAGATACACACAACTGACCCCAGCATTATCTGTTCTGTGTCTGCACTAAAGAAATCTGCAGCCATGTACACAATATAGATGATGGGGGGATGGATGCAGCAAAGCACCATGCATGTATATATATACCTAGGTAACAAACCTGCATGTTCTGCACATGTACCCCAGAACTTAAAGTATAATAAAATTTTTTCAAGAAAAAAAAGAAGTCTCTGTAAGGATACTCGTGAAGCACTGTTGGTAACAGCAAAAACTATTGCTCAGGAGTCAAATTCATAAGTAGTGCAATGATACAGAGTTAAAATGAAACAACTCTAGTTTAACAAGGGTAAGCCTTTAAACATACTTTTGAGTAGAAAAGAATACAAAATACTATATTCAGTACAATGTCATTCATGTAGATGTTAAAGCACTAAACATTATACAGAGAAACATGAATATATGGTAGAAGTTCAGAACATTAGTGAGAACGAGTCTATCATCACAGGATTTGAGCAGTGAAGAGAGAAAATAACTGGTGAATGCAACTTTAATGTCTGTGTATTTTTTTAATTAAAAAGATTGGAATCAATTATAATCAAATATTAATAGAGCTAATCTCAGAGGTGTAGACAGATAATGGTTATATGCACATATATTTTACTTCTTTGAATAAAAGATTTCATAATAGAACTTCAAAAAGGGTAATAAGTATGGAATTTTTTTCTTAGCAGGGAAAAATAAGGGGATTTAAATCATTTCTTCATCAAAAAATCCCTTTGAACTTTTATTTGCCAAACTTCCTTCTTCCTTATTATGAGGATTAGTAACTCCAAACCATATTTACTTCTGTGGTTTCATTCTGAAAAAGAAAATTTGCCTGGTTTAGATAAAGCCTTCCATTAACCTGGATTCTGAGCTAGAGGTTATAAAGGAAGTTATTATTTTATCTGGCAGAGATAAAGGGAAAAGCCAAAATATTTTGATGTTGACATAGCTTCTGGAGAATTGCCAAAAAGGTCACTGAGTCTGTGATCTTTCATGGTGTCCATAATGTGGGCCTTGAAATGACACCAGTACTGCTTACCACATGGTGCAGGTGTCTTTGGAGCTGAGTAGAAACATTCTGAAAACATGCATGTTGCTGTCCCGGGATCAGTGGTTAATACTTAATGCACTGCTCTTCTGTGGTTTCAAAATTGTTCTTAAACTTACTTTGCATGGCTATCTCAATGTTTATAAGTAAAAGAAAGCCAGCTACTGGTTGCTACTGATGGTACACTGTATGTTAATTTATTATTTTTGGCTTACCTAATATATTTATATTTTATAAAATGGATTTTTTTTAAAGGTATAATTGTATCAAAGTGTGCAATTTTGGCTAGAGAAGCAAAAGCTTTGTCTCCATATATAAAGACGATAACTCCTATCTTATGTACTTATCTTCAATACCTTTACTGGTATTGAATACATGTTCCTTATTATTTATCATGGAAGCTGTATTAAACACAAAAGTTTATGATGTTTTTTCAGAGGTTAAAAAAACATATAATCTGTATTATTTGAAATATTTGTAATCCAAAGAAACACTTACTGAAAATTGTGGTTCAACACGTAAAATGTCTATTTAATATATTTTACATAAAGCCTCCAGAAGTCAAATAAAGTTGATTTTAAGTTAATTAATCTCATAAATCACTGTAGAATAAACAAAAGATTATAAATACAATAAATAAAAGCATGGTACTTTTGCTTATTGGATATACTTAATTGGAAGTAAATAATGTATGTTGAGCCAAAACAAACAAAACTTTACCTCTGAATTGTATTTTAAGATTAAGGGGAAAAAGCTATAAAATAATTAACATATTTTTATTTCTCCATGTTTTAAATTTGTAAAATTTTATTTTAATAATGATGAAAAGTCACTAAATCTTTATAAAGTTAGTCTTTTTTTGCTTTAATGCTTATAAACTGTATCATGTATCTTTAAAACATAACAGGTTATTTATTCAAATTATATTTTCCAAGAGAGCAGGCTGTGGGTTAGTCATCTTTGTCATTTGTCATGCCATTTGCTGGGATGACAATTTCAGTTTGGCTTGTTGTCATCTAGGCCTCAAAAACAGCAAATGAGGAAACAAAATGTGAGAAATTGTCTCATATTTTATGGATCACTGAGTGAATGAATCAACCTAGGATACTGCAGCATTGCCTGCAGTCTGTCTGCATCTGTGAAACTGCTGAAATTCTGAAGGCAGCAGCTGATGGAGTCTGTGCAACATTCATGGCTTCAAAAAGGTGTTGGTTTTCCTCCCCAGATTTAAGAAATGCAATTTTTAATAAAGGTGATACGTCATTTTCCATTTATGACAAATCCTAGGAGTTGCTATATTGGTATTCGATTCGAATAAGAATACAAAAAAGAAGATCCAAGTATACCGTCTACAAAGTAAAAACATAGCCTTTTAAAGTGTTGTGTTTGATGAGTTTTGATAAAGATATCAACTCCTATAGCCACTGACACAACCAAGATATAGAATATTTACCTTATGCTCCCAGAGTTCCCTCTTGCCCATTTTTAATTGGTCACTCTTTCCCCTACCAGTCCCAGATAACCACTAATCTAATTTTATCACTATAGAATTAAATAGAAATAGTATAATGCACTATGTACTCTCATTGTCTGACTTTCACTCAGCATAATATTTGTGAAATTCATTCATGTTTGTGCAGTTGCTCATTCCTTTTAGTCTCTGAGTAGTATTCCATACTATGAGGTTATACCACAATCTTTCATACTTTCATTGTTCTTAGTTTTTTATTTTGCTGAATGAAGTTGCTATGAACATTTATGTCCAATACTTTTTGGACATATACGCTTTTATTTCTCTTGGATAAATACCTAGAAGTGAAATTACTGGGTTATGAACCTGTATAGATAATTTTAAAAGAAATTGACAGACCGAGTTAAGAAATTGGGAAGGATTTTAAAATTTTTTTGAAACACATGAAAATGGAAACACAATGTATCAAAACCTATGGAATGCATTTTTAAAAAGTACTAAACTTAGTGAAATTAGCACTTTTTTTTTGAGATGGAGTCTGTCTGTCACCCAGGCTGGAGTGCAATGGCTCAATCTCTGCTCACTGCAACCTCCTCCTCTCGGGTTCAAGGGATTCTCCTGCCTCAGCCTCCCAAGTAGTTGGGATTACAGGTGCCTGCCACCAAGCCCAGCTAATTTTCTTTTCTTTTTTTTGTATTTAGTAGAGACAGGGTTTTGCCATGTTGGTCAGGCTGGTCTCAAACTCCTGACTTCAGGTAATCCACTCGCCTCAGCCTCCCAAAGTGCCAGGATTACAGGTGTGAGTTACTGTGCCCAGCCAAATTTGCATATTTTATACACTGCATTGAACTTCATAGGAAAGCTTGTCTTCTGTAAATGACTTGTATACAAGTTTGTTCAACCATCTCTAACATTACACATGCCTGTACTTGTCCACTGGATTGAAGGCAGAGAGAAGGAAGCAAGGAGGGAATGGTTCAAGGTCAAAATGGTCATATTTAGAAGATACCTCAAATTATACCCACTATTATGTGTACAATTTAGGTTACAGGAAATTTCTAGTCTTTCTATGTATTTAGAAGTGCTTGATGCAATTAAATGTCAAAGTAGTAGAATAACACTTTTTATAAATAGCTATTAAAAAACTGACAGGAAACACTATGTTTGGAAGTGGAATTGTTAAACCACCTTTGAACAGTGAACAGTGAACTTTCTGCACTTGTTCATTGGATTGAGGGAAATGGGAGGTAAGAAAATGTAAAAGGTATTTTGCTAGTGTGTACTACAAAATGTTAACTTATCTATTGTCCTATATGCCCAAATGCCCTTGACAGTGCATTTTATTTAACTTAGCTATACTATATATATTGTGTATATACTGGACAAACAAATCCTAATTTTATAATATCTAGTCACTAGATATTAGATATTGTCAATGTATAACAAAGGAGGGTTAGCAACTAACATATTTTGTACATTTTGTGTTAAGCTGTATAAAAAGACTGTATTTTGAAAAGGACTTCAGGAAGTGAAATGATAGCATCAGCTCTAACACATGTGCCCATATTTACCGGGTTGGTGGTAGAGAGGAGTTGAAAGAAATAAAGGATTCTACACCAGAATGTTCCTATTCAGAAAACATTTTCAAATATAACAGTTGTTACATGTGTGTAGTTTATTCAACACTACTGTGTATATAGTAAACAGACTTGTCTTTATTTGAAACATCTAGTCTTTCTAGATATTTAGAAGTACACAAAATATGTTAAAAGTAAAGGTAGTAAATAACATATTTTATAGATATCCTTTTAATATAAAATATTGTCTTTTGGAAATTGATCAAAGCACTCCTCTGAGCAGTACACATTATTTGCGCTGGGATAGGGAGGAAGGAGAAGAAGAAAGTGCAAAGGTCTTTATGCCAGTGTGTTTATGGTGAGGCACAATTGACTACTGTTCCTTATGTCTACATTTTCTTTCACTTTGCTGTAAATATATAGTATATATAAATGGATAAATGTGTCTTAATTTACAAGATCTAGTCTTTCTAAATATAAAAAGTAGAGGTTAGTAAACTAAAAAGTTGAGAACACTTTGTTTTAAAGTTCATAAGAAAGACTATTCCTAAAAACTCTTACAGAAGTGAAATTGTTAAAATCCTGCCTAAGCATTACAAATGCTTATACCTGTCCACTGGGTTGACAGAGGTAGGAAGTGGTAGGGTAGGCCAGAATGTTCTTATTTAGAAGACATTTTCAAATTACAACCTGTGTTATGTATGTGCATCATTTATTTAATGCTACTGTATCTATGGTGGAAAACTTAAGTCCTATTTAAAACATCTAGTCTTTCTAGATGTTTAAAAGTGCTCAACATAGGTTAAAAATAGAGGGCTAAAGTAACAACCTGAAGCACTTTTTTTGATTATTTCCTAGGAGTGATTGTGCTTGGGAAGGCAATTGTTCAACTTGATGTTTGGAGAGTAGGCTGACTGTTTATTGGGTGACAGCCAGTGGGAGGAGGAGGAAGTATGCAGGGAGAAGTGTTCCATGCCTGTAAGTTTGATTAGGTCAGTGTTCTAACCATTGCTCTATATCTGAAGTTTAGTTAATATTGTTGTGTATTAAAGGTTAAATAAGTCCTAATCCCCAAAGTATGTTAAAAGTAGAGATAGTAAAACAATTCCTACATAAATGTCCTCTCGTTGGTTTTGCGGAAGACCTGTCTTCTGGGAGTGACCTTTGTTAATCCACCTCTTAGAACCAGATGTAGGCCAACACTTAGTCAGTGGGATAGAGAAAAAGGGAAAAGAGGAAGAGTGAAGGGAAGGACTCTTTGTTAGTATCTCTATGTATAGAAGATGGTTTTAGATTACGTATTAGTCCGTTCTCATGCTGCTAATAAAGACATGCCCAAGACAGGGTAATTTATAAAGGAAAGAGCCTTAATTGACTCACAGTTTAGCATGGCTGGGGATGCTTTAGGAAATTTACAATCATGGTGGAAAGTGAAGGGGAAGCAAGGCAAGTTCTTCACAGGGTAGCAGCAAGGGGAAGTGCAAGCAGAGGAAATGCTAGACACTTACAAAACCATCAGATCTTGTGAGACTCATTCATTATCAGGAGAACAGCATGGGGGAAATGGCCCCCATGATTCAATGACCTCCACCTGGTCCTGCCCTTGACATGTGGGGATTATGGGGATTACAATTCCAGGTGAGATTTGGGTGGGGACACAGAGCCAAAGCATGTCAGATGATAACCATAGATCTATATGAGCGTTGTTAGTAAAGTGCCGATGTTTACTGTGAATAAGTTTAATTATTTTATGACATCTAAGCTTTATAAATGTCCTGGGGTAACAATGTATGGTAAAAAAGTAGAGCTAGTGAATTAACCAATTTGTAAATATATTTTTGTTATAATTGTTAGAAAAGATACATCTTGAACATAGAATTATTAAACTGCCTCTGAGTAGTGTGTGTAGGGATATGTTCATTAGGTTGGCATCAGGGGGATAGAAGCAAATACAAAGGGAAAGATGTATGCAGCTGTTTTTCATATTTACATTTTGACAATAGCCATTGATGCATGTGCATCTCTTGTGGCTGTACTATAGCAATACATTAAGTAATTCAGTGGAAACATACATTCTTACCAATATTTTAATGGCATAGATCTGCTAATAAATTCTCTTAGAAACATACTTAATATATTCTGTTGCTTTATGTTTCATTTTAAATTGAGGATTAAGAGAAATCAGTATTTTAATCTGAACTCTTTAAATGCTTTTATCTAGAGGCATGTTGTCATTTTTGTCTTCTACAAAATTCATACCCCAAGAAAGGCAGAATTATGTTTTTGTTTTTGTTTTTTTCTGACAGATTGAGTTGGTTTGGTGTATTCTTTTTTTTAAGTTGGAGTCTCACTCTGTTGCCCAGGCTGAAGTGCAGTGGTGTGATCTTGGCTCACTGCAGCCTCTGCCTCCCAAGTTCAAGCAATTCTCCTGCCTCAGCCTCCCAAGTAACTGAGATTACAGGTGCCCACCACCATACCAGGCTAATTTTGTATGTTTAGTAGAGATGGGGTTTATCCATGTTTACCAAGCTGACCTCAAACTCCTGACCTCAGGTGATTTACCCAGCCTCCCAAAGTGCTGAGATTACAGGAATGAGCCACTAAGCCTGACCATGGTGTGGTGCATTTTTGATTATCAAAATACTCATATAGCTTTGTGACTTTTAATTGGTAAATATTCATGATAGTCATTGTAAGTATTTGGTAGGAATCATGAAAAACCATGATACATACCATACAATATAAATCCCATAAAATTGAATGTTGTATCTATACACACACAGGACCTAGGACACATCAGGCTGCAAACTGCTTTTGATTGTGGATGGCTTTGTTCCTTGCTTCTTGTGCTTTTCGGTTTCCTGTTATGTGCATGTTAACTTTTAAAAAATAAAGGTGATTTTTAAAGCCTGGGGAAAAAGTAGTACTAAGTGGGAAGCTAATCGCAACAAATACCTTCATCAGAAAAATAGAAAATTTTAAATAAGTAACCTAATTAATGCACCTCGAGGAAGTAGAAAAGCAAGAACAAACCAAACCCAAAATATTAGCAGAGAGGAAATAGTAAAGATCCAAACACAAATAAATAAAATTAAAAATAAAAATAATAGAAAAGATCAACATAACAAAATTTCATTTTTTTGAAAAGAAAAACCAACAGATCTTCAGCTAGACTAAAAAGGACAAAAGAAGATCCAAATAAATAAAATCAGAGATGAAAAAGGAGATATTATAGCTGATATGACAGAAATACAGAGAGGTTCCTTAGTGACGATTGTGAACAACTATATGCCAACAAATTGGAAAATCTAGATAAAATGGATGCATTCCTGGGCACATACAATCTACCAAAACTGAATAATGAAGAAATAAAAAAATCTGAAAAGACCTCAGTACTAAAATATTTCCAATGAAGAAAAATCCAGGACTAAAAGACTTCTCTGCTAAACTTTATTAAACTTTTAAAGAAGAATTAATACCAATTCTTCTCAAACTATTCTAAAAAATCAAAGAGAAGAGAATTCTTCCAAACTTATTCAATGGAACCACCATTATTCGGATACAAAAACCAGACAAGAGCATGATACAAAATAAAATTACACGCCTGTATTTTTGATGAACACAGATGCAAAAGTTCTCAACAAAGCACTAGCAAACCAACTCCAACAACACATCAAGAAGATTATATGCCACGATCAAGTGGGATTTATTCCAGGGATGCAAAGGTGATTCAACATATGCAAATCAATAAGCATGATACATCACATCACCACAACCAAGAACAAAAATCATATGGTCATTAATAGATGCAGAAAGAGCATCTGATAGAATTCAACATCTCTTTATAATAAAAATTCTCAACAATTATGTATGGAAGGAATATGCCTCAAAATATGCATTATTTTGGCCATATGTGACAAACCTACAGCTACCATACTGAATAAAAAAAAGTTGAAAGCCTTTACCCTAAGACAAGAATGCCCACTTTCACCACTTTTATTCACCAACATAGTACTAAAAGTCCTAACCAGACAATTAGTCAAGAGAAAGAAATAAAGAGCATTCAAGTTGTAAAGGAAAATGTCATATTGTCCTTATTTGGAGATGTCATAAGCTTAAATTTAGAAAACTCTAAAGATGCTACCAAAAAAATAGAATTGAAATAAATTCAATAAAGTTTCATGCTACAAAAAAATCAACATACAAAACTTAGTAGTATTTCTATATATCAATAATGAATATTTTGAAAAAGAAATCAAGAAAGCAATCCCATTTGCAATAGGTATAAAGAGTCCAATCAATTTAACCAGAAGAGATGAAAGATATCTACAGTAAAACACCAATGAAAGAAATTTAAGAGGACATGGATTGGAAGAATTAATATTGTTAAATTTCCATACTTTCCAAAACAATCTACAGATTAAATGTAATCTCTACCAAAATACCATGACAATCTTCCCCATAGAAAAAAAAGTCCTAAAATTTATATGGAACCCCAAAGACCTCCTAATAGCCAAAGCAGTTTTGAACAAAAAGAACAAAGCTGGAGGCATCACATTACCTGACTTGAAAATATAATACAAAGCTATAGTAACCAAAACAGCATGATATTGGCCTAAAAATAGACACATATGGTCAATAGAGGACCCAGAAATCAGAGAACAGAATAGAGGACCCAGACATAAATCCACATATTTATCAAAAAACTAATTTTTGACAAAGGCACAGATAACATACATTGGAAAAAGGACAGTCTCTTCAATAAATGGTGCTGGGAAAATTAAATGTCTGTATACATGCAGAAGAATGAATCTAAACTCCAGACTTTCACCATATATGATAATTAGATAGAAATGGATTAAAACTTAAATGTAGGCCCAGAGCTGTAGAACTACTAAAGAAAACAAAGGGTAAACTCTTTAAAACATTGGTCTGGGCAAATATTTTTGGGTAAGACCTGAAAAATATAGATAACAGAAGCAAAAATAGACTTATGGAATACATCAAATTAAAAAGCTTGTGCATTGCAAAGGAAACTCTATTAGATTGCAACACAGCATAGAGACAGCCTTGAAAATGGGAGAAAATATTTGCAAACTGTTCATTAGATAAGAGATTAATATCTAGAAAATACAAGAAACTCAAACATCTCAATAGCAAAAACCAAAGAATCTGATTTTGAAAAACCACCATGGCATATGTATACCTATGTAACAAAACTGCACATTCTGCACATATATCCCTGAACTTAAAGTATAATAAATAAATTTTAAAAAATGAGCAAATGATCTGAGTAGCCATTTCTCAAAAGAAGACATACAAACAGCCAAAAGTATATGAAAAAAATGTTCAACACCACTAATCATGAGAAAAATGCAAATTAAAACCACAACGAAATATCATCTTACCCCAGTTAAAATGGCTATTATAAAAAAGACAAAAAATTAAATACTGGTGAGGATGCAAAGAAAGGGGAACACTTACACACCATTGATGGGAATGTAAATAAGTATAGCCATTATAGAAAAAAGAATGGAGATTACTCAAAAACTCAGAAGTAGAAATGTTATATGATCTAAGTAATCCCACTACTGGATATGAATCCAAAGGAAAGGAAATCAGTACATCAAAGAGATGTTTGCATTCTCACGTTTACTGCAGCACTATTCACAATAGCCAAGATATAGAATCAACCTTAGGGTTGATCAACAGATGAATGGTTTAAAAAATGTAATATATATACACAGTGAAATATTTTTTAGCCATTAAAAATAATAGAATCCTGTAACTTGTGGCAACATAAGTGAGCCTGGAAAACATTATGTTAATTGAAAAACATAATTTTTTATGTTTTTCATAAGCCAGACAGAGGAAAAACAAATACCACACATTCTTATTTATATGTGGAAGCTAAGAAAGTTGATATCATAGAAGTAGAGAGCAGAATAGTGGTTACTAGAAGCTGGAAAGAAGAATGGGGGGGCAAAGACAGGGAGGGATTGGTTAATGGGTACAAAATTACAGTTAGATAGAAATAAGTTTAGCGTTCTGTAGCACAGTAGGGTGACTAGAGTTAACAATAATTTATAGTACATTTCAAAATAACTAGAAGAGAAAATTTTGCATATTCCCAACATGAAAAAACAGAAACGTTTGAGATAATGGATACTATATTTTAAAATGTTATTAATGTGATGAAAACACATTATTTAAAAAAAAGAGACTAAAGAAGATCTTATAATAAAAACATATCCCTTCTTTCCACATTTAGTCCCTCAAAAGCAACCATTTTTAAAGGTTTTAGCTATTTTGTTTTGGTAGATATTGCCATGTCTCTAAATATTGTGTTTGACTCAAGTTTTAAATATTTATATATATGAAATTAATCCCTACTAAATTTCTCTATGATGACTGATAATCCAGTCCCCTTATACTTGTCTACCACATCTGTTCTATAATCATAATTAAGTCATCTGGACTTGCTGTTATAAAATATTTGTAAATAATTAAGTGCATTTACCTAACCTATGAAAATACTATTTACTGAAGACAGAAGTATTATATGATCATAATATTTCTTCTTTCACAGGTTTTGGTTTACTTAGAGTTTTAATTTACTTTTCCATTTATAACTTTATTTTCTTCTTCTTTTTTTAATTTAAGTATTATATTTTCCCAAAGACCGGTGATCTAGGAGCCCTGACCTCAGATTTTTCTCTGGCAACTTTATTCCCTGGTTGAACTTTTTATTTGCTGGAACACATGTCTTTCCTCATTATAGGTTTATTCACTTGTTTTGTTGAAGCATATCTTCAGAGAGTTTCCTAAAGAAGATTGTAAGAGGAGAATTTTCTAAGCTTTTATATATCTGAAAGTGCTTTTGTCTTCTACCCTAACACATGACTGGTAGTTTGTCTGGATATAGAATTCTAGGCTGAAAATTATATTACTTCAGAGGTAATATATTACCTCAGGAGAATTGTCTGAGCTTTTACATATCTGAAAGTGCTTCCCTAACACATGACCGGTAGTTTGTCTGGATATAGAATTCCAGGCTGAAAACTATATTACTTCAGAGGTAAAATTATATTACCTCTGTCTTTTAACTTTAAGTGTTGCAGATGAAAAAGATGGTCCCAGTCTGGTGATCATTCTTCACAGTGACTTGGTTTTTCCCATAGGAAACTTTTAACTAGACATTCTAAGTTTTCTAATGATGTACTTAGTTGTGTGTGTGTGTGTGTGTGAGTGTGTGTGTGTGGGTGTGTTTTACAGAGCACTTGTAGAACTGCTTCAGACTGAAAACTCAACCTTCAAATCAGGCAAATTCTCCATTATTTCTTTGATAATTTCCTGCTTTATTTTTATTTTTATTGTATTATCCATCTGTTACACTTATTTCTACTTTATTGGATATTTGTTTTATTTTACGTTTCAAACGTTGTATTAAAGTCATTACTTCACTTGCCACATTTAAAATTCCTAAGAGCTTATTTTTGTCCTCTAACCAATCCTTCTTCACAGCATTCTTTTTTATTATAAAATACGTTCTTTAATCTCTTTAGGTTTTCAAAGTTATCTTCCTTTTTAAATACTTTATAAGCTTTAATTTTAAAAAGGTTTTAGGTTTAGGTTTACAGAAAATTGTGAAGATGGTACAGGGTATTTTAATATACCTGACCTCTGATTTTTCCTATTTTTAAAAAAATATTTTACATTTTCAGGGTGTATTTTATCACAATTAATTGGACAAGTTTGACAACTATAACTAACTAAATTTTCTAAATCAAGGTACTGGTCTTACATTTTGAGGTATGTCTCTCAATTAAGATTTATCTGATATTTTTCTCATAATTAGGCTGGGATTTTTTGTTTCTGGGAAGAAGTCCATAGAGGTAATAAGTCATATACTCATCAAATCACATCAAGGATATTATGTCAACTTTATCATGTTAATATGATTTATCACAATTGACGTTAATCTTGAACACTGGCCAGGCACTGTGACTCATGCTTTCTGGAACTACAAGGTACTTCAGATTATATGGTATATTTTGTGCTATAGTCTTAGAATAAACCATTTTCTCAAGGATCTCTGCTTCCTATTACTGGAGAGTGGTATTAGAAAATAAGTTCTGGATACTAGGTATATTCATTACTAATGGGACATTGTTGCTTTTCGATATAGTCAGTTGGCAATGCAAGAAAATATATGTGTGAATACTAAACAAAGTATATACATATATCTATAAATCACTCTATATGTAACCACTCATCTCAACAATGAGAAACCTAGCTCCCACTATCAACTATTTTTTTACTTAATTGCTCAGTTCTATATATAGTGGTTTTAGATTTATTAGCCAGTACCTCCATTGTAATCAACATTATCAACCAGAATACAATCTTATGTACTGTTCCTTCTGCCTTTAAACCATAAAGTTCTACAAGTTTTTACAAATGCATAGTGTCCTGCCTACACCATTACAATATCATATAGAATAGTTTTATTACCGTAAAAGATTCCTTGTGTCTGACCTATTTAAACCTCCCATAAAAATCTTAGCAATCACTAACCACATAATTGGAATAATATAGTATATAGCCTTTTTAGATGGTTTTCTTTCACTTAGAAATATTCATTTAAAATCCATCTATGTCTTTTCATGCCTCAATTGTTGATTTCTTTTTAAACCTGAACAGTAATTCATTTTATAAATAAGCCACTTTGTTTATCTATTCACCTATTGAGAGATATCCTGGTTACTTCATTTTTGCAGTTAAGAATAAAGTGGTTATAAATATCCTTGTTCAGGTTTTTCTGTAGTTTTCAAATTAGTTGGTAAATACCTGACAGCATGATTGCTGGATAGTGTGACAAGACTATGTTTAGCTTTCTAAGAAACTGCCCAAGTGCCTGTACCATTTTTGCATTCCCATCTCCAATGAATGAGAATCCTTATTATTCCATATTCTCATCAGCATTGGGCATTGTCAATATTTTTGCCATTTAGCCAGAGGTCCAAAAAATGATAATTCTAATAGATACATAGTGATACACCATTATTGTTTTAATTTTTAAATATTTAATGAAAAATTATGTTAAGCACCTTTTCATATTCATATTCTCCATTTGAATATTTCCTAGAGTAGAGGGTCTATTCAGATTTTTAGCCCACTTATTACTAGATTCAACAATGATACCCTGGGCAACTACAATTAAAAACTTTAGAGTACAAGTTACTTAGACTACAGAGATGATCTATTTTTCTTTTGTATAAAGAGCTTATAACAAAAAGAGGCATAAGGCAAATAAAAGATAAACTAAAAATGGCCCTTTGGTGGAGAATGCACAACCATCAGGTAAATGATGTAACCCATAAATGACACTGAAGTTCAGGGGAAAACAGGCAGCTGGATAATGTACCATCATAGAAAGACAGAGCCACTAATACAGTAGAATAAAAATTAGTTATTTTGGAGGTGGTAGTAGAGAAAAAGGGTAATTGTCAAATGATCCTACTTTATAACTGAGAAAATAAAGCCTGTTTTTACTGGTAAGAAAAAATTGAGACATTTGAATTAGGGCTTTATTCTGCTCTTCTATGAGAATGACAAAAAATATACCAGTGAGAAAGTAAAAGCATAAATTAATGAGAAAATGACATCAGCAATATGGTGGAGCCCTCATGTCTCACAGATACACTAATATAAGCAATCATCCATGCACAATAATAGTGGGAGACTTCAACACACCATTGTCAATATTAGACAGATCAACGAGACAGAAAATTAAAAAGGATATCCAGGACTTGAACTCAGACCTGGAACAAGCAAACCTAATAGACATTTATAGAACTCTCCACCCCAAATCCACAGAATATACATTCTTCTCAGCACCACATCACACCTACTCTAAAATTGACCACATAATTGGAAGTAAATCACTCCTCAGCAAATGCAAAAGAACGGAAACCATAACAAACAGTCTCTCAGACCACAGTGCAATCAAGTTAGAACTCAGAATTCAGAAACTAACTCAGAACCACACAGCTTCATGGAAACTGAACAACTTTCTCTTGAATGTTGACTGGATAAACAATGAAATGAAGACAGAAATAAAGATGTTCTTCGAAACCATTGAGAATAAAAACACCACATACCAGAATCTCTGGGGCACATTTAAAGCAGTCTCTAGAGGAAAATATATAGCAATAAGTGCCCACTTGAGAAGAAAGGAGAGATCTAAAAATGACACCCTATCATCAAAATTGAAAGAGCTAGAGGAGCAAGATAAAAAAAACTCAAAACCTAGCAGAAGACAAGAAATAACTAAGATCAAAGCAGAATTGAAGGAGATAGAGACACGAAAAACCCTTCAAAAAATCAATAAATCCAGGAGATGGTTTTTTGAAAAGATCAACAAAATAGACAGACCACTAGCCAGATTAATAAAAAAGAAAAGAGAGAATAACCAAATAGATGCAATAAAACATGATAAAGGGGATATCACCACAGATTCCACAGAAATTCAAACCATCATCAGAGATTATTACAAACAACTCTATGCACATAAACTAGGAAACCTGGAAGAAATGGATAAATTCCTGGACAGTTGCCACCTCCTAGGCCTAAACCAGGAAGAAGTGGAAACCCTGAATAGACCAATAACAAGGTCTGAAGTCGAGGTAACAATTAAGAGCCTACCACCCAAAAAAAGCCCAGGTCCAGATGGGTTCACAGCCGAATTTTACCAGACATAGAAAGAAGAACTGGTACCATTCCTTCTGAAACAATTCCAAATAATCCAAAAAGAGGGAATCCTTCCCAAATCATTTTATGAGACCAACATCATCCTGATACCAAAACCCGGCAGAGACTCAACAAGAAAAGAAAACTACAGGCCAATATCCATGAAGAACATAGATGCAAAAATCTTCAGTAAAATACTGGCAAGCCGATTGCAACAGCACATCAAAAAGCTTATCCACCATGATCAAGCAGGATTCATCCCGGGGATGCAAGGCTGGTTCAACATATGCAAGTCTATAAATGTAATTCACCACATAAACAGAACCAAAGACAAAAGCCACATGATTATCTCAATTGATGCAGAGAAGGCCTTTGACAAAATTCAACAGCCCTTTATGCTAAAAACCATCAATAAACTAGGTATGGTGGAATGTATCTCAAAATAATAAGAGCTATTTACAACAAACCAACAGCCAATATCATACTGAATGGACAAAAACTGGAAGCATTCCCTTTGAAATCGGGCACTAGACAAGGATGCCCTCTCTCACCACTCCTATTCAATATAGTACTGGAAGTTCTAGCCAGAGCAATCAGGCAAGAAAAAGAAATAAAGAGTATTCAATTAGGAAAGGAGGAAGTCAAATTGTCTCTATTTGCAGACGACATGATTGTATATCTAGAAGACCCCATCGTCTCAGCCCATAATCTCCTGAAACTGATAAGCAACTTCAGCAAAGTCTCAGGATACAAAATCAATGTGCAAAAATCACAAGTATTCCTATACACCAATAACAGACTTAAAGAGAGCCAAATCAAGAACGAACTGCCATTCACAATTGCTACTAAGAGAATAAGATACCTAGGAATACAACTAACAAGGAACGTAAAGGACCTCTTCAAGGAGAACTACAAACCACTGCTCAACGAAATAAGAGGGGACACAAACGGATGGAGAAACATTCCATGTTCATGGTTAGGAAGAATCAATATCATGAAAATGGCCATACTGCCCAAAGCAATTTACAGATTCAATGCTATCCCTATCAAGCTACCAATGACCTTCTTCACAGAACTGGAAAAAACCACCTTAAACTTCATATGGAACCAAAAGAGAGCCTGCATAGCCAAGTCAATTCTAAGCAAAAAGAACAAAGCGGGAGGCATCACACTACTGGACATCAAACTATACTACAAGGCTACAGTAATCAAAACAGCATGGTACTGGTACCAAAACAGAGATATAGACCAATGGAACAGAACAGAGGTGTCGGAGGCAACACAACATATCTACAACCATCCATCTTTGACAAACCTGATAAAAACAAGCACTGGGGAAAGGATTCCCTGTTTAATAAGTGGTGTTTGGAAAACTGGCTAGCCATATGCAGAAAGCAGAAACTTGATCCCTTCCTGACACCTTACACTAAAATTAACTCCAGATGGATTAAAGACTTAAACATAAGACCTAAAACCATAAAAACCCTAGAAGAAAACCTAGGCAAAACCATTCAGGACATAGGCGTAGGCAAGGACTTCATGACCAAAACACCAAAAGCATTGGCAACAAAAGCCAAAATAGACAAATGGGACCTAATCAAACTCCACAGCTTCTGCACAGCAAAACAAACAGTCATTAGAGTGAATCAGCAACCAACAGAATGGGAAAAAATTTTTGCAGCCTACCCATCTGACAAAGGGCTGATACCCAGAATTTACAAGGAACTAAAACAGATTTACAAGAAAAAAACAAACAAGCCCATTCAAAAGTGGGCCAAGGATATGAACAGATACTTTACAAAAGAAGACATACATGAGGCCAACAAACATATAAAAAAATGCTCATCATCACTGGTCATTAGAGAAATGGAAATCAAAACTACATTGAGATATCATCTCACGCCAGTTAGAACGGCGATCATTAAAAAATCTGGAGACAACAGATGCTGGAGAGGATGTGGAGAAATAGGAACACTTTTACACTGTTGGTGGGAGTGTAAATTAGTTCAACCATTGTGGAAGACAGTGTGGCAATTCCTCAAGGACCTAGAAATAGAAATTCCATTTGACCCAGCAATCCCATTACTGGGTATATATCCAAAGGATTATAAATTGTTCTACTATAAGGACACATGCACACGAATGTTCATTGCAGCACAGTTTACAATAGCAAAGACCTGGAACCAACCCAAATGCCCATCGATGATAGACTGGACAGGGAAAATGTGGCACAAATACACCATGGAATATTATGCAGCCATCAAAAATGATGAGTTCGCGTCCTTTGTAGGGACATGAATGAACCTGGAAACCATCATTCTCAGCAAACTGACACAAGAACACAAAATCAAACACCACATGTTCTCATTCACAGACGGGTGTTGAACAATGGGAACACATGGACACAGGGAGGGGAGCACTATACACTGGGGTCTGTTGGGGGGAGTGGGGGGACAGCGGGGGGTGGGGAGTTGGGGAGAGATAGCATGGGGAAAAATCCTACATATAAGTGAAGGGGAGGAAGGCAGCAAATCACACTGCCACATATGCACCTATGCAACAATCTTGCATGTTTTTCACATGTACCCCAAAACCTAAAATGCAATAAAAAAAAAATTGAAATCATACCAACCACACTCTCAGTCCACAGCACAATAAAAATAGAAATCAATACCAAGAAGATCATTCAAAATCATAGAATTAAATGGAAATTAAGGAATCTGCTCCTGAATGACTTTTGGGTAAACAAATAAATTAAGGTAGAAATTAATAAATTTTTTGAAACGAATGTAAGCAAAGACACAGCACATCAGAATCTCTGAGACACAGTGAAAGCAGTGATAAGAAGAAAGTTTACAGTGCTAAATGCCTACATCAAAAACATAGAAAGATATCAAATTAACAACTGAATAGCATACCTAGAAGAATTAGAAAAACAAAAGTAAGTCAACACCAAAGTTAGCAGAAGAAAAGAAATAAACAGAATCAGAGTTAAATTGAATGAAATGGAGATGAGAAGAACTATGTAAAATATTAACAAAACCATAAGTTGTTCTACTGAAAAAGTAAATGAAATTGATAGAACACTAGCTAGAATATACAGAAACAAAGAGAGATGAACCAAATAAACACAATCGGAAGTGACAAGCAGGACATTACCATGGACCAGGCAGAAATACGAATATGTTTCTTCAGAAACTAATATGAACACATTTGTGTACAAAAATTAGAAAACCTAGAAGACAGGATAAATTTCTGGAAACAAGCAACCTCCCAATATTAAATCAGGAAGAAATTAGAACCTTGAAGAGACCAGTAATGCATTCCAAAATTAAATCAATAATGAAAAAACTTAACCAGTCAGAAAAAGCCCTGGACCAGAAAGATTTATAGCTGAATTCAATCAGATGTTTAAAGAAGAGCTGGTACCAATTTTACTGAAACTATTCCAAAAAAATGAGGAGGGACTCCTCCCCATCTCATTCTGAGGCCAGCATCAGTCTGATATGAAAACCTGACAGAGAAACAAGGAAAAAAAAAGGGAACTTTAAGCCAATATCCCTGGGGAACATTAATGCAAAGATCTTCACAAAATACTTTCAAATCAAATCTAGAAGTGTATAAAAAGCTAATTCATTATAATCAAGCAGACTTTGTTTCCAGGATGCAAGATTGGGTTCTGCATACACAAATCAATAAATGTAATTTATCACATAAACAGAACTAAAAACCAAAACTACATGATCACCCAGTAGACACAGTAAAGACTTTCAACAAAATTCAATATCCCTTCACATCGAATCATCAACAAATTGGATACTGAATAAAAATACCTCAAAATAGAAGCCATCTTTGGTAAACCCACAGTCAACGTCAGACTGAACAGGCAAAAGCTGGAAGCATTACCTTAGAGAACTGAAACAAGAACACTCACTCTCACCACTTCTATTCAACAACATACTGGAAACCCTAGCCAGAGCAACCAGGCGAGAGAAAAAACTAAAATGCATTCACATAGAAAGAGAGAAAGTCAAGCTATCTCTCTTTGTAGGCAATATGATACTATACCTAGAAAGGCCCACTGTTTCTGCCCAAAAGCTCCTAGGCTGTCTTCTGATACATAATTTTATTGTACAAAATCAATCTATAAAACTCAGTAGCATTCCTATACACCAATAACATCCAAGCTGAGAGCCAAATCAAAAACACAATCCCATACACAATAGACACAAAGTAAGTAAAATACCTAGAAATATAGCTAAACAGGGAGGAGAAAGATCTCTACAATGAGATTTATAAAACACTGCTCAAAGAAATCAGAGATAACACAAACAAATGGGAAATCATTCTAAGCTCATGGATAGGAAGAGTCAATATTGTTAAAATGGCCATACTCCCCAAAGCAATTTACAGATTCAATGCTATTCCTGTCAAACTACCAATGACATTTTTCACAAAATTAGAAAAAATAAATTTTCTAAAATACATTGGGATCCAACACAGAACCCAAATAGCCAAAGCAATTCTAAGAAAAAAGAACAAAGCCAGAGGCATTTACCCAACTTCAAATTACACTGTAAGGCTGCAATAACTAAGACAGCATGACTCAGTACAAACACAGACACATAGATGAATGGAACAGGTTAGAGAACCCAGAAATAAAGCTGCACATCTACAACCATCTGATCTTTGACAAAGCTACCAATAACAATCTATGGGGGAAAGGACACCTTATTCAATAGGTTGTGCTGGGATAACCGGCTTAGCCATATGTGTAAGTTTGGAATTGCACTCCTTCCTTTTACCATATATAAGAATCAACTCAAGATGGATTAAAGACTTAAATATAAAACTGAAAATTATATTTTAAAAAAACCCTAGAAGAAAACCTAAGAAATATAATTCTGGATATTGCCCATAGCAAAGACTTCATGATGAAGACTCCAAAAGCAATTGCAACAAAAACAAAAAATTGACAGGGGGGACCTAATTAAACTAAGGAGATTCTGCACAACAAAAGAAACTATAAACAGAGTAAACAGACAACTCACAGAATGGGAGAAAATATTTGCAAACTGCATCCAACAAAGGTCTAATATCCAGAATTTATAATAAACTTAAACGTATCATCAAACAATAAACAATGCCATTAAAAAATGGGTGAAGGACTTGAACAGACTTCACAAAAGAAGGCATATATGTGGACAACAATCATATTAAAAATGCTCAATATCGTTTGTCATTAGGGAAATACAAATCAAAACCACAATGAGAGACCATCTCACACCAGTCAGAATGGCTATTTTTAAAACGTCAAAAGATAATACATGCTGATGAAGCTGCAGGGAAAAGGGAACACTTATACCCTGCTAGGGGGACTTTAAGTTAATTCACCCGCTGTGGAAAACAGTCTGAGAATTTCTCAAATAACTTAAAATAGACCTACCATTCTACCTAGCAATCCCATTACTGGGAGTATACCAAAAGGAACGTAAAGTATTCTACTATAAAGACACATGCATGTGTATATTCATCACAGTGTCATTCACAATAATAAAGACATGGAATCAATCTAAGCGTTCAGCAGTGGACTTAATAAAGAAAGTGTGGCACATATACACCATAGAATACTATGTAGCCATAAAAAAAGAACAAAATTATATCTTTTGCAGCCACATAGATGGAGATGGAGGCCATTATCCTAAGCAAATTAACACAGAAAAATAAAACTAAATACTGCATATTCTCCCTTATAAGTGGGAGCTAAACATTGAGTACACGTGGACACAAAGAAAGGAACAATAGACACTGGGGCCTACTTTAAGGTGGAAGCTGGGAAGAAGGTAAGAATTGAAAAACTACCTATCAGGTATTATGCTGACTATCTTGGTGACAAAAATATCTTTACATAAAACTCCCATAGCGCACAATTTACCCATGTGACAAATCATCTTATGTACCCCTTGAACCTAAAACAAAAGTTGGAAAGAAAAATAAAATAAAATGGAGAACCCAGAAAAAGAAAAAAGAGAGAAGGCTCAAATAAATAAAACTAAGTGAAAGAGACAATACATTGATGCCATACACAAAAAAACAAAGAATCAAAAAGACTACTATGAACAATTATACACAAACAAATTAAATAACCTAAAATAAATAAATTTCTAGAAACATACAACCTACCAAGACTGAATTATAAAGAAATAGAAAATGTGAAAGAACAAATAACAAGTAAGGAGACTGAATCACTAACCAAAAATCTCTCAACCGAGAAAAGCCCAGGTTCTCATGGCTTCATTGCTGAACTGTACCAAACATTTAGAGGATAATAAAGTCAATTCTTCTCAAAACTTTCCAAAAAACTGAAGGGGAAGAACTAATTCCAAATTTATTTTACAAGGACAGAGTTACCTTGATACTATAGCCAGAAAAGAACACTCTAAGGAGAATTATAAGCCAGTATCTCTGACAAACGTAAGTGCAAAAATCCTTAATAAGATATTAGCAAACTGAATTCAACAGCACATTAAAAGAATCATACATTGTGATCAAGTGGGATTTATCCATAAGATGTAAGGATAGCTCAACATATGTAAATCAATAAATGTGTTTCCCCATGTTAAGAGAATGAAACATACAAGTCACATGATCATCTTAATAGATGCATAAAAAGCAATTAAGAAAAATTCAACATGTATTCATGATAAAAACTCTTAGATTAAGTGTAGAAGAAATATACTTCAACCTAGTAAATGCTATGTATGAGAAACTCACAGCTAACATATTCCCAATAGTAAAAATCGGAAGCTCCAAGATGAGGACTAAGAGAAGAATGACCACTCTTGCCACTACTATTCAACATAGTAATCAAAATCCTATCCAGAGCAAGCAGATAAGAAGAAATAAAATACATCCAAATCAGAAAAGATGTTACTTATCTCTGTTTGCAGAAGACAAGATCTTCTATACTAAAAACTTCAAATACTCCACAAAAACTGTTAGAATTAATAAATGAATTCAATAAAGTTTCAAGATACAAAAATCAATATGCAGAAGTTAGTTGCATTTCTATACCCTATCAACAAAAAGTGGAAACAAACCCTTTTAAAGTAGCATCAAAAATAATAGAATACTTGGGAATAAATTTAATCAAGGAGTATCATTTGTACCTGGAAAACTATAAAACAGTGATTAAAGAAATTGAAGACTGAGTAAATGAAAAGATATCCTCATAGATTAGAAGAATTAATAGGAAAAGATCTTCATGCTCCAGGATGCCAGAGTTGCTAGAAAAACTTACATTTTTGTGTGTTCCCTTACTTATTTTTCAGTATATAGTATTCTATTGCTTAAAAACAAAGGATTATTTTTTAACAAAATTAACAAAAATTGAACATTTGCACAATTTCAGAGCCAAATGTGTTCTTCTGGGAAGACTATCAATATGATATACAGAAGAGCCAATGTTGCATTTACCATATTCCCAGAAGTACCTTTATTAGAATTTCCCAACTCAAAGCACATTTAATTGAACATCAGATTTGGCTATGGCCCTAAAAGATCTTTTATGCTTTTGGAAATGGATTGTGAGAACGGAGGTTATAGGGGTGATTTTTGCAACTGAGCTGTGGCTATGGTTACCATATCTGCCAACCATAACACAAAGGGTCCTGTATCTGCCCAGGAGTCATTAGAAGGCCCTGGGGGAAATTCTCAACCTTATAAGGAAGTTAGGCAAGGCTTAAACAGTAATAGAAAAGACAATGGAAAGTACCAGGACAGAATGTTGATACTGCCTCAGATAGAGTGAGAACAAAACTCCTTTTTCAACTAGAAACAGGTGCCAACGTTTCTTTTTCTTTTTTTTTTTTTTCCTTTAATTGTACTTTAGGTTCTGGGGTACATGTGCAGATCATGCAGGATTGTTGCATAGGTACATACATGGCAAGGTGGTTTGCTGTCTTCATCCCCCCATCACCTATATCTGGTATTTCTCCCCTCATTAATCCCTCCCCACCCTCCCAACCCCTGCTGTCCCTCCCCAACCCCGCTCCCCCTACTGACTGCAGTGTGTGATGCTCTCCTCCCTGTGTCCATGGATTTTATTTAAAAACTAAAATACTATACAACTCCCAAGAAAAGTGGTATAAAGTAAGGATTGAACTAAAGGTCCTATTCTAATACCCGGGAAATCAGAATTTCATCCCAGTTAAAAGTATAACTCAATTTATAACCTCATGCTCATTTACAAAGAAATTACAATATATTTGAGATGGCAGATTATACACAAAAGTTTTAGTAAAACCAGGTAATAAAAACTTAGTATGAAAAGCAGAATTTATATAGTTATAAAAATATCCTAAATGGATGCACTTTTGTCTTTGATGCACTTTCCTTCTGATGGCCATACCTGTGAGGAGGCATGTTGACCCCATTCTCAGTCCATTCACATTCTGAAAAGTTGAGTTCACTCTAGGCACGTGACTTGGGTCTAGCCAATCAGGCTATCATATTCCTCTGATGACAATGACTGACTCAGGGACAAATTTGGACTTTCATGGAACAAAAGGAGAGTTTGGCTGGTAAATTATTGGCATGAACAAGAGCATATAGAGACTGAGATCACAGCCACTATTTTGCAGGCATATGGAACCCAGGAATGAAGCCAGCATCAAGAGAGTGAGCCAAAAAACAAAAGCAAAAACAAAAAGACAGAGTTTGCTGATTGACAATGGTTGGGTTCTGGATTCTCAGCTCTGCTACAAACAAATTCTAAAACTGCAATAATCTGTTAAATTGCCATTTAATTTCATTTTCTCACAAAGCTACTTAACATTAGATTTTCTGACACTTGAAACAGAAAAATAGTGACAAAGCAGAAAAGCTGAAAAGAGTGAGTATAAGAGTGAATAAAAGAGCTTCAAAGGGGGAGAAAAAGTACACCCAAGCAGAGATGAGATGCCAGTTTTTTAGTTCTGAAATTATTTCTAAGTTTTTCATGAATTCCCAGGGTGGAAAAAAAATGAAGTTCTTTCTACTGTGGTCCTCAGGAAGGCTTGGATTTCTGAAGCTCTTCTTTCATGAAATAATGCAATCTAGAGTAATATCAGATTTCCTTAGCCTAGCATTTCACTTAAAATTTGTAAATAGTCATTTAATTGTTTATTTACAAATTATTAAAAATAAACAGCATTGAGAACTCTAATTGTTTTCAAATATGAGATTGACAAGCCCACAGAATTTGCATTGGCAAAACTGTTATGGTCATGCTATACAATGTAATAATACAGGATTACCCTGCTCCAAGTATTAATTCCAATGCCTGTACTCTCTTTCCTCCTTTCCACAAACTGTGATTAGTGTGCTTAAATGAGGGTCAGCCATTTGATCAGGAAATATGGATAAAATGAAAAGCAAGCAGACACAGTCCTTTGCCCTCACAGGCCTTCCAGTCTAATGAAAGAATTGACAATAGCTAATAATCACACACACACACACACACACACACACAACTCTCTCTCTCTCTCTCTCTCTCTCTCTCTCTCTCTCTCTCTCTCAATAGTGCACCTGTAAAAATATTACAAGATGGGTACACTGTTCTATTAGTCCACATAGAAACAAAAGTTTGTGAGATAATGCTTATTCTTATTAGGCATAATCTATTCTGAAATTTTTTTAATCTCATTCTATTTTCCTAAAAAGTTCTGGTCATGAATTTCTAAATTTATTTTATAATCTACTACCATGGGAGGATTTGCCTTAGTCTGAGAGAAGACTTTTCTAAGAAAGTGATGACTGGGTTGAGGTAAAACATGAGTAAGGGTTAATTAGGTGAAAGAAGGCAGAACATGGACAAAGAGACATGAAAACAGAGGATACAGCAAGTGTAAAACCTGGGCACAGGAAGAAATAGATGTGTCCTTGGGACTGAAGGAAGGACAGTGTGTGGAGGCAGTGCAGAGAACAAGGAGGTGCCTGGTGCCTGATGAGGATGGAGAGACAGGATGGCCAAAGCCAGGTAGGGTCTGGCAAGACATATTAAGGAGGGGTTGCCTTTGAAAACAATGGGATTACATTGAGGATGATGTGAGCCAATTATGCAAAAAATAGGGGTAAGGACAGATGTGGGTAGAACAGTTAGGGAGCTGCCAAATTAATCCAGGAAAGGGAAAACCATACCCTAGGTTTGGGAATATGCCAATGGATATGGAAAGAGGTGTTTTCTCAACATTAAAAGTTGAGAAAACACCTCTTTGTTTCAAAAGAATGGCTTATAATATTGATTCCCAAATACATTTCAATGTCTACACAAGTAATCACCCAGGGAAGCTGATGGAAATTGATCCCTGGGCCCTAATCTCAAAGATTCTGATACAATGGGTCTGTGGTAAAGGTCTGGTATATGCATGTATTTTGAAGCTCCATGGGGATTCTGATATGCAAGAGGAATAGGAAACTATTAAGAGGATGATTTTCTTTCTTTTTACTATTCTTATTTCCCCAAGTGACATAATCCAATTTTTTTCATAAATTCTATCCACGTGATAGTGACTCTCCTCTTTCTTGAATTACACATTCCTATATCTGTTTACATATTTACTTAGATGATCTAACGAAAATTTTTAAACTAAACATGACCAAAATTGAGCTTAAATCCCCAACCATTTTCCACCTAATCTTCTTTTCCTTGATTTTTCCTATCTCAGCAATGGCAAATTCATGCTTCCACTTACTCAAACTAATCTCAGAATCATCCTTACTACACCATGTATACCATGCTTTATAGCCAGTTCCCCAGTGAGTCCGGTCAGCTATACCTTTCAAAGACACCCTTAACTCTGAAACTTCTCACTAGTTCCATGGTTCTCATTCTAAACTGAGACATCATCATCTTGCACTTGAACTATTGTTACAGCCTTTGCACTCACTTCTCTGTATCTTTCTTTGCCTTTCTTTATTTTGTTTTTAACACAGCATATGGAAAAGTTTTAAAAAGAGAGTATTTTACTCTTTTGTTAAAAATTCTCCGAATGGTTTTGTAGGTCACCTAAAAGAAACCCAGGTTATTATACTGTGCAAGCCAAAAACCTTCCAATATTACAACCCCTGACTACTTATTGTTAATACTGCTCAGCCTCACTCTCCTTCAACATAGCAACAAAACTCTTACCCTGGAATATTTGAACCTGCTCTTCTCTATGCCTGGAATTTTTTTTTTTTTTTTTTTTTTTACTGGAGTTGCATGACTTTTTTCTTCACTTCTTTTAGATTTTTGCTCAAATATCATTGCAGGAGTCCTTCAATCACCCTATATAAAATAAATATATACATATACACAGGCACATCTATCTTCATTTTCTCATTTGTCAACTGTAACCCACAATAAAATGATTACTACTTGAGAGAGAAAATTTACTTGGCTTATTGCAATGTCTTCAGTGCCTTTAGCATTGCTTGGTATTTGGTAGAAGCTCAATAAGTATTTAAGGAATGAATAAGTGAATGGCATAAAGAGACGGTGAAGCAGGGGTGGCAATGAGAATGAGGTAGGTGGTATAATCCTGGAAAGTGCACCATGCAATCTTGACATGCCAGTTTCCCATTGGAAAAAGTCAAATTCCTCATTCCTCTTCTTGGTAGGCAAAGCTGTGCATATGTGAAGTGGACCTTAGGAGATGCAAGGAAGAATAGCAGGCCGTGGTTAGCTGTATTGGCATTGCTGTCAGATGGTACAGTTTTTAACTTCACCTCCACCACTTTCCTGTGTGGCCTCAGCCAAGTCACTCGACCTCTTTCAGCCTTTGTTATAAAAAAATGAATAAAAAAATTGTTGAAACAATTAAATGAAGAGAATTCATTAAAAAACCATTTGGTACAAGGTAGTTGATATAAAATATTAGCTGTTGTTTATTATTATGTAATAGAGTAGAGCTGGCTAGTGTGATATTATGAAAGAAAGACAAGGGCCGGGTGCAGTGGCTCACGCCTATAATCCCAGCACTTTGGGAGGCCGAGGCGGGTGGATCAAGAGGTCAAGAGATTGAGACCATCTGGTCAAAATGGTGAAACCCTGTCTCTACTAAACATACAAAAAATTAGCAGAGCATGGTGGCGTGCGCCTGTAGTCCTAGCTACTCAGGAGGCTGAGGCAGGAGAATTGTGGAACCCAGGAGGCGGGGGTTGCCGTGAGCCGAGATCACGCCATTGCACTCCAGCCTGGGTAACAAGAGCGAAACTCTGTCTAAAAAAAAAAAAAAGAAAGACAAAATAAGAAGTTCAGAAAAGCCAAGACATTAGGGTTACTCTCCACAAATGTACAGATAAAGATCTTTTTTGAGTGAGGGTGGTAAGTAGAATACCAACAGTCACAATCTTTCTAGTGTTGACCTAGTTATGCCTTTATATTTTGTGAATAGAGGTAAAGTATAATTAGATCAAGTGCCAGATAAAAAGAGGAAGATAGTTGGGAAAAACAAAAAGCCTGATTCAGCAGGGGGTTTACTGCGTCATCCAGTAAAAAAAAAAACAAAACAAAAAACCACATCCTGTTATTTTTGTAAGCCGTCATCCAGTGTTGTATGTTCCAGAAGCATAAGGATGGTTCAAAACAACTATATTCAACATCAGCAATAATCGCCAGAGGCAATCAATTTCTGCTTTAGTTGACATGGACGTCAAATGATGAAGAAAGGCACAAGTGAGACATCTCTTTATAATCCAAGCATTTGGAGACACGATAGACAAATTATAGCATTTTGTAGATATACAATCATATTTTTACACCCAATAACAATAATTAGATTGAAGAGATCAAAAACTGTGTTAGAAAATGTTTTAATATATTTTCTGTTATTTATATTTTTCCTCGCCTCCCAATATACATACTTACATACCTTTAATAGTTTATTAAATCTCCTAAATATTAGATCACATCCAATTATATTATTCAGAGTTTCTATGATTCATAAGCATGTTTAAATAAATTTGGAGCCAATTTACAATTTTAATATTTACCAAGATGTCAAACATCAAGATTTGTGTCACAGGTATCAACATGCTTAAAGCACCAGGTTGGGGAAACCTCTCTTAGAAATGACCGATCTCAGTCACGTACACGTGCAGTTTGGCATTAATATTGTTTTTACTGGAGATCTCTGATTTGGTACTCCAACATCTCATACTGCTAGATCAACATGCAGCCCATTCTTGCCTCCATCGTTAAGTATCAGGTTTTTTGTAAGCCTCAATTTTGGATAAGTTGACCAGTAACAAATTAATCTTTAAGTCAGACACTGAAGCAGAAAATGTCATGGTTGAACATGGAACAAACATTTCTTTGTAAAATTCAAGGTTTAAATGATACTTGCTACCAGACTCTAGGGAAAAGTATCTGCTCAGAAGAGAAAAGAAAATGGGTAGAGTGAATATATTAGAAAGACTCCCTCTATGCCTTGCCCATCATAGAGAAAAAGGCTTAACACAACTTCCTGTTATGGTGGGCAACTGTGGTGTATGCAAAAGGCTAGGGCCGGAATGTTTCCTGCTACATCCCTAGCTGGTTGCTTATAGCATTGACATGGTTTGGCCCTGCACCCCCGCTCAAATCTCATCTTGTAGCTTCCATAATTCCCATGTGTTGTGCCAGGGACCCGATAGGAGATGATTGAATTATGGGGATGTGTCTTTCCTGTGCTGTTCTCGTGATAATGAATGGGTCTAACCAGACCTGATGGTTTTAAAAATGGGAGTTGTCCTGCACAAGCTCTCTTTGCCTGCTGCCATCCACGTAAGATGTGACTTGCTCCTCCTTACCTTCCCCCATGATTGTGAGGCCTCCCCAGTCATGTGGAACTGTGAGACCAATTAAACCTCTTTTTTTTTTGTAAATTGCCCAGTCTCGTATATGTCTTTGTCAGCAGCATGAAAACGGACTAATACAACCATCAAGCAATCAGCTAGGCCTGTAGCAGGATGAGGTCCGGCCACTGACTTACAGCTGAGTGGATCCACTCCCCTGGTAGGTCTTTTGGTGATAAAAAGAGGAGAAAGAATGAAATGAACAAGGTTTCTCTGAGAATAAATGAGGAGGACAAGTCTCTGATTCTGTTTAATCTTAAACACAAGGCAGCATTGACCTAGACACTGAGGCAAGGAATGGTGATGAAACGACGAGACAGAGGCAAGCACAAAGCACACTACTGCAGTGGGTGGTCTCCAGGTGGTGCGGCCCTGGGTTCTGATGAGTCAGACATAACTGGGGAAACTTGGCTTTAACCACCAGGAAATTAAAGCACTTAAAAATGGTTTAGGGGTGAGAGAGAATATAAATTTATGTGTCATTTCTAGGAAATAACCAACGTTTTAACTCAATAACATCTCACATGCCAAATGTCTTAGCTTTTTATAGCCTGAGGAAATGGTGCTATGTTTAGTGTTTTAAACATTGTGTATTTCCAGGTCATATGATATTGATTTTTAACACATTGAGGAGACAAGAAGAGTGAAACATTTCTCCATTCCAGACATCACTATTTCTAGATAGAATAAGGAGGGGCATCCCTCCTCCCATTGCCATCAAACTGTGAACTAAGGGGCTCTACAAACTACAAAGACTAAAGGATCCATATCGACCCCTCCTATATCAGCTGATCTTCACAGTAACACATGGAGATGATGGGGGCAGCTGTTAAAGCATCTTTCTTCCTGCACAGAGCACTCAGAGGAATATACAACACTTGAAAGAGAATAAGGCCTAGAAGGTTTGTGGGAACTGTCCAAGGTGTCAGGAGGAGAAGATACCTGGGAACTAATAGATAAGTCAGCACCTATTGTAAACCATTTTAAAAACAAACCAAAAAGTGGAGTTTTTCTCTAGCAAGAAGTCTCAGGCTTTTCTTGGCTTCCAAGGAAGACTTCTCTGAAGATCAGACTGTAGCTGTAGGACTGGTGATTGGATAGATCTCAAGGTGCATGATAAAATGCCTGATGAATCAAAAACCAAGCGGTTGTTTAATGACTACATATTTCTGGGAGGAGGCTAGAGAAGTGGAGTACAAATGATCAGTTGAAAGGAAAGGAGATTAATAAAAATCTGTTGATACGTTCCTGCTCAGGAGGTTGTTCAATGATCAAAGACTCTCAATACCTTAGAAACTGTGGTCTTACTATTAAAGTTTATTGAATGGTCATTTGAATGTAGAAAAGAGAAGAAAAGGAAAGAGAAGGGAAAGGAAATGAATGGGAAAAGGGATGAATATGTTAAATTCTTAAATATCCAAGAAAATACAGGGGAAAATAAAAACTTATGTGTTTATTCTGAAAATGCTATTTCTGAGGACAGTGGAGAGAGGAATAATAGAGCAGATTCTGGCAGATGAGATTCATTTAGAAAATGTGAGAACAGATGGTAGCTGTGGTCAAATGTTTCTGTGAAGGACTAGGTGAGTGCTGAGAGATCACCCCATCACCCTAATTTTAGGTGGTAGCAATTGGAATTTTTGCCAAAGCACAAAAGGGAAATTGTATTCACGGCTTAAGATAAGGAGAAAAGAAGACCACAAAGTCAGCCCTGGGGCCTCAGCTCATGCCTTGTCTATAGGCATTGATGTGGCTGTAATAGCATGGTGAGGTCATGGCTCCCACATTAAAAGCTTTGAGGGTTTTGGGTAGCCAGGATTCTTTTCCTAAATAAAGTCTACATATCCTTACCCCATATAAAATCAACATCCCAGTGACATACTTAGGTCTCTGTTACCACCATGAAACAATTTAGTTATCCTCCATTTGGAACTAAGAGAATGGCCTCTAAAATGACATTTTGCCATTTGCAGCAATATAGACGGAAATGGAGTGAATTATGTTAACTGAAATAAATCAGACACAGAAAGGCAAATTTTGCATGTTCTCATTTGTATTTGGGAGATAAAAAATAAAATGATTGAACTCATGATGAAAGATAGTAGAATGTTGGTTACTAAAAGGTGGGAAGAGTAGCAGAGGTGGAGGGAAACTGGTATAATTTATGGGTAAAAATATATAGTTAGATAAAATGAAAAAGATTTAGTTTTTAGTAGCACAAAAAGGTGACTATAACTAACATCATTTATTATACTTTTTAAAATAATTAAAAGAGTAGAATTGGAATGTTCCTAACATAAAGAAATGATATATGCTTGAGGTGATAGGTAGATCGATCATCTTGACATAATTATTGCACATTGTATGCCTGTATCAAAACATCACATGTACCCCATAAATATATATACCTATTATGGACTCATAATAAATAAAAAACTTTTCAATGAGAAAAAGAAAAATTTCCTCTATGAACTGGAGAACAAACAGGCACACAAATGGTAGGGGACTTTACCTTCTTAATGACAAATCAGACCCAGAAGTACCAAAGTTTGTTTTCAAACAGACAAGCCTTTATTAGGGAATCAAGTGAAGATAGAAGGAAGGATAATTTTGAAGATCTTTTCTGATAATTGCCTGTCTCTCCTATTACTTAATGTTATGAGAGAACAGCTTGTCCCTCATACAGAGTCAGTGATTGATAATGTTTTTGTAATAAATGCATTGATAGATTAAGTAACAGAGATAAACCTTTATGATTTGAGTTCTAGTGCCTTTCAACTGGGGATATGTTATGAAGAGATTGAAATTCTTTGTAGAAATTGTTACATTAAAGAAACAGATAGATATGGGTCTTCTATTTCATGGGAACCCAACATGAGCTACAGCAGCAAGAGCAGTGATAGGTCTAGTCCAAGGTCCTGGCATATTATTCCCAGAGTAAGTTAGGAAAAATTAATCAACTTGGCTACCAGAACCTCGAGGTGGGGACAAAAATAAAATAATAATCTATTTTCCTCTTGTATATCCTCTTAGAATACCTCATGAGTTGAATACAAATAGTTGTTAATTGAGGAAAGTTTTATTGCATATGTATTAATAGGATATTTTGAAAGGGAATTCATGGATAAGGTTATTGTACTTTCTCTACATAGAGTGAATGTTGGCTATTGACAAGACAAATTATTAAATTTTTCAGTGATTCATGGAAGTGTTATAAGTCTTGGAGAATTGGTTTATTATAGATTAGTGACATTAGGAAATCTGTTGTATAACAGAACTATTGGCAAATCGTGGGCAAGAAAGTTATTACAATATCTCATTATCCAAATACATCACCAAGTGAAAAAGAATTCTGAAAAACAGTATGTAAATGTCTGCTGATTATAATATTCTTAATTGTCTATTTAAGACCGGTTATAAAAGCAGTAATTATGACCTCCATACCAGTCAAAATGAATTTTTTGCTTGCTACAAAACTAGTGTTTCATAATTAAGATGTTATCACCAGGTATTAACAGATGAAGAAGAATAAGAAAAACACAACTTTGTCTGCTCAGTGCGGTTTCTCATGCCTTTAAATATATGTCTCAGGAGGTGTATCAGAAGTCCAATAGGTTTCAACACAAAATGAAGAATATGGCCTATGATGAGACCTGCCTAGATGGGTAACTGTAGCAGTGGGTAGTGGCAGTGACAGCAGCTATAACTTGTTAAAGCAGCAACTGCTGCAGCAGCTCTAATGAAAACATCCACTGCCCAATGTTGCATGTTGAGTGTCAGTGATGCAAGCCATGGTGTCTGTGACCTGTGGGAAAAGCTTATGTTACATTCACCAGTCTGATTCTGGTCCGTGAATTTGGACATTGTTCTTGATGTGCATCCTCTGAGACTTGCTCTCTGGCCCTCCTAAAAGTTCTGTGAGCTTCTGAGTGTCGTTTAAAAATACATTTCTTTTCTGCTTAAATTGTCATTTGTTATTTGTAACTGGTTATATTATTGTCTTTAGCAAGCTATTAGGCCCAAAGAGCCTGCATGAAGTCTCTTTGAACATCTGCCTGGAGAAAGCCAGTTCTGTGAGGCTTTTATGCACAGTGCTCCTCAGAACGGAGTGAGTAGCAAAGTAACCAAAAGTAATTCCTGGCATCCCACTGATGATCAGCAGCTTCTCTGGGAAGCAAAGTTACAGAGTGAAAAGATCATGGGCCTTGAAACCAGAAACTACCATTTACAGTATCTATGACAAGTTGATTAATCTTTCTGAGACTTTATTTTCCCCCTTATATGTATATACAAACAATAGCATTTATTTTGCAGGGCTGTTATAACATTGAGGGAAAATGGATATGAAGGACTGAGCCAGGTGCTGTAGAAGATGAAAAATGAGTTGGGTAATGCAGGAATTAGAAAATGACTTAACATGAGGAAAAACACTCTTGAGACTGAACATCACTAAATATTTGGGGTCCTCGATACACCATTTGAGGCCATGATGTCAGCTCTCTCTCTAGGTGGATTCCATAAGTCATTCCTTATATGATGTCTCTCACACACATAGCTTCAACACAAACTTCTTCCCTAAGTTCCAGAATCATAAACAACTTGATCCATGATATTTTCACTTGGATATTTCACTGGCATTTAAATTTTAAATGTCTAAAAGATAATTTTTTATTCCACTACTATGTAAATATGTATTTCCCCATTCTTTTACATCTCAATCATTGGCACCCCCATACAGAGTTGTTTCTGTCAAACAACAAGGCAACATTCTTGAATCTTCCATTGCCTGTGTTCAAACCCATCAGCATGTCCTGGAGGTTGTAACTGTAAAATATACAGAGAATCTTCCATCATCTCTATATCTCCATAGAATCATCCTAGTTGAATCCATCATATTTTTCATCCAGATCAAGTGTTGACAAACTTTCTCTAAAGGACCAGAAAATAATTTTGTTGTTGTTGTTTTGCAGGATATACGGTTCCTGTCACAATTATTCAGCACTGTCATTACAATGTGAAAGTAGCCATGTGTAAAGTAAGTGCAAATCATTGCAGCTGTGTTTTACTAAAGCTTTATTTACAAGAACATGGGGCAGGCCAGAGTTGGCCCATCCTTATAGTTTGCTTAACCTTCACCTAGGTTATTAGAGTTGCCCTCTAACTTGAGTTTCTTTTTCTTCCTCTTTCTTCTTGTTTTTGAGATGGAGTCTTGCTCTGTCACCCAGGCTGGAGTGCAGTGGTGCAATCTTGGCTCACTACAATCCCAGCCTCCTGGGTTCAACCAATTCTCCTGTCTCAGCCTCCTGAGCAGCTGGGATTACAGGCATGTGCCACCATGTTCGGCTAATTTTTATATTTTTAGTAGAGATGGGCTTTTGCCCATGTTGGCCAGGCTGATCTCAAACTCCTGACCTCAAGTGATCTGCCCACTTCGGCCTCCGCAAGTGCTGGGATTACAGGTGTGAACCACCATGCCTGGCTTAACTGGAGTTTTTAAATCCGAAGTTGACACTACTACATTTCCACACAGAAGTCAGATTTTTTTTTAAACCCACAAAACAGATCACACCTTCTTGTAACATAACATCCTTGAATTGCTTTTAGTTGCAAATAAAATAAGTTATATACTCTGCATTTGGCCTTGAAATTTCTGTATGATCATGTCCCTGCTGACCTCTGTGACCTCACTCATGCCATTCTCCCCCTTTTTAAGTTCTAGCCATCAGCAGCTACTCTCAGTTATGAAAAGACAGCACACTCGTCCTGCTTCTGACTTTTGTCCTGCTGTTTGTTCTGCCTGGAACCCTCAGTTCCATGCTCTTTGCAGGTGTGTATCATTTCTATTCTTCTGGTATCAGCTTACTATTTCACCTTCTTAGTGATCATTGTTCTAAGGTAAGCATTCCCAGCCCATGATTGTTTTTGATTAAGTGGTGAAATTACTCTGACTCATAGAATCTATCACAGTCTCTATCTTGTTTCTTTGCCTGTTTTATTTTTACTTCTCCCACTAGAAAATGATGAGAGTTTCATGAAGACAAGGTCCTGTACTGCTCTGTTCATCATGCATCTTGAGCACTTAACACCATTACTGAGAATTTAAGATTCTCAGTAAATAGAAATTGGGTATTTGAATGAATAAAATGAAAATAGAGAAAGCCAGGTGCATATAAAGAGTCTCTCTGCAAGGCAGGGAGACATGCATTGAGAAATTTTCTACCAGACAGTGAGAAAGAGAGACATAGAGAAGGAGAAGAAAAGGGAGAGAGAACGAGAGAGAGAGAGAGAGAGAGAGAGAGCAATTGAAAAGACTAGACCAGGGAAGCTTCAAATTCTTGCTAAAGGGAACAAAAGAGCTGACCAAGACAAAATAAAAGACTATGTGGCACTGAATCAGCAGAAAGAAATTGGGAAACATGAGGTGCTATAATCTGGATAATTGTATGACTTTAAAAATATTTGCTTGACACATATATTAATCCATTTTCACACTGCTGTAAAAAATTGCCCAAAACTGATTCTTTATAAAGAAAAGGGGTCTAATTAATTCACAGTTTCCCATAGCTAGAAGGCCTCAGGAAACTTCCAATCATGGCAGAAGGCAAAAGGGAAGCAAAGCACAACTTACATAGCAGCAGCAGTGTGTGTGTGTGTGTGTGAGAGAGAGAGAGAGAGAGAGAGAGGAGAGAGAAGAAGAAGGATAAGGAAGAAGAAAAAGAAGAAGAGGAGGAAGAAGAAGAACAAGAAGAGGCAGCGGAGGAGGAAGGGGAGGTGGGTGGGGAAAAGGGAAGAGGAGAAGAAGAAGAGCCACACTTGAAACCATCAGCTCTCATGAGAAGTTGTTCACTATCACAAGAAGAGCATAGGGGAACCAACCCCCAGGGAATCCCCCCACCCCACAATTCAATCACCTCCTACCAGGTCCCTCCCCTTCACATGTGGGGATTACAATTCAAGATGAGATTTGGGTGGGGACACAGAGAAACCATAATAACACATATGGTACACATTATTACCATTGTCATTATTATATTATAGACTTATGAAGCACTGCAGAAGTATATTCTGAAGGCTTGATGAGAAAAACAGGCCAGCAAGAACATTCTTTTTTTTTTTTTGAGATGGAGTTTCGTTCTTGTTACCCAGGCTGGAGTGCAATGGCTCGATCTCAGCTCATTGCAACCTCCGCCTCCTGGGTTCAAGCTATTCTCCTGCCTCAGCCTCCTGAGTAGCTGGGACTACAGGCGTATGCCACCATGCCCGGCTAATTTTTGTATTTTTAGTAGAGATGAGGTTTCACCATGTTGACCAGGATGGTCTCGATCTTGACCTTGTGATTCGCCTGCCTCGGCCTCCCAAAGTGCTGGGATTACAGGCGTGAGCCACCACGCCCGGCCCAGCAAGAACATTCTAAACATTTGTCAGACAGATTTTTTTTAATGCTTTAAAGAAATGCTTTTCAAACATTAGTATGCAAAAGAAAAATCTCCTAGAGAGCTTGTTAAAATACAGATTCCTAATAACTTTACTCTCTCATCCTAATTTACTAGTGGTTCTGGGACAGCACCCAAGAATAACTTTTTCATTAAGATAATACTCACATCCCATAAAATTCACCCTTTTAAAATGTTCTTTTCAGTGATTTATTTAAATGTTCACGAAGTTGTATAATCATCGCTATTGTCTAATTCCAAAATATTATAAGCATCCCCCAAACCCATACCCATTAGCAATCACTCCCCATTCCTCCCTTGCCAAGCACCTGAAAACCACCAGTTTTTCTGTCCTATGGATTTGCCTATTCTGAGCATTTTATGTAAGTGGAATCATCCAATACATAGCTTTTTGTGTCTAGCTTCTTTTACTTTGCATAATGTTTTCTTTATGCTTAATGAAATTAGCATAAGTCTCATCCATGTTGTAACACAAATCACTACTGTTATTCTGGATAATATTCTATTGTATAAATATAAAGAACTCTTATACCACATTCTGCTTATCCATTTATCAGTTGTGGACTCTGGTTGTTCCTACTTTTTGGCTATTACAAATAATGTCGCTATGAGTATTCATAAGTAAGTTTTTGTATTGACATATACATTCAATTATCTTGGTTGTGTACCTAAGAGTGAGATTGCTGGGTCATATAGAAGCTCTACGTTTAACATTTTAAGTAATTGTTAACTGTTTTCCAAAACTGCTGCATTATTTACATTTCTACCAGCAATGTATGAGTGTTCTAATTTTTCCACATCCTTGAAACACATCACATTATCTCATTGTGGTTCTGATTTATATTTCCCTAAGCACAATGAAGACGACATTAGTTAATATTGATGTTGAACATTTTTTCATATACTTCTTGCTCATTTATATATTTTCTTCGAAGAGATGTATATTTTAATATTGTTCCCAAATTTAATAGGGTTGTTTTCTTTTTGTTACTGCATTGTAAGAGTTCTTTATACCTTCTGGATACTAGGTGCTTACCATATATATAATTTGAAAACATTCTCTCCCATTTCATAGGCTGTCTTTTCACTTTCTTGTTAATGTCCTTCGATACACAACTTTTTAAAATTTTAATGAAGTCCAATTTTTTTTGGTTGTTGGTGTCATATCTAAGAAACAGTTGTCTAATGCAAGATCACAAAGCTCAAAGTCTATCCTTTTTTCTAAGAGTTTTATAGTTTCAACACTTACATTTAGGTTGCTAATGTATTTTGAGTTTAGTTTTATATATGATGTGAAGTAGTGGTCCAACTTCACTCTTTTGTATATTGATATATGGTTGTCCAGTAACATTTCTTTAAAAGACTATTCTTTCTCCCATTTATTTATCTTGGCACCCTTGTTGAAAACCAATTGATTCTAAATGTATTTTTTATTTCTTCACTCTGAATTCTATTGCATTGGTTTATATTGTCTGCCCATATGCCAGTACTACAAAGCCTCAATTGGTGTAGCTATGTAGGAATTTTGAAATTGAGAAGTATGAGTCTTTCGAATTACTCCTTTTAAAAGATTGTTGAAGCTACTCTACTTCTCTTATTTCAGAATCAGCTTTTCAATTAGACAGAGTCCTTTTAACTTCTCATACTTTGTAGGCAGGGTACAAGGAGGAATATGATTTAAGGTTTTGGTATCTACTTGATTAAAGATCCTGGGCTGACGTTGGTTGATTCAACAGTTTTTGAGTTTACATACTAATATCAATTTTGAGATTGAAGAAGAATGAGAATTTGTGGATTAAAAAAATTAACATTTCATATTCCAGAATGTCAGAATTCCTTGCTCTGAGGAAAGTAACCACATATGAGATCTGAGAGAACATGTCCCCAGCACTCTGCAAGTATGAACTGACAACTTGTCTCTTACTTGTGCGTTTATCAGAGCCTAGCTAAAGACAGTGGAAAAGGGAGTTGGCAGTCCTACTGATTGTAACTTCAGAATGTACTATAAATCATATGATGGCAAAAAAAGCATGCAGAAGAACTTTTTTATTAAAGAATGTTCTTACAGAAACTCACAGTGAAAGAATCTGAACCAAAACAGAAGATAAGAGAGAACAATAGAAAAGCATTTCAGAAGGGTAAAAACTGAGTTATTCCAGACAAAAACAAAATTTTATATAGATAAACCGTAACTAATTTTGCCTCAGAAAACTAATGTGAGTTACAGGTTAGATTGACTGATTGATTAATTGATTGGACCAAAATGGCAGATGACATCAAATGCAAATGTGAGACTGCTGATTGAATATAAAACAAAAAGATTTAATTAAGCTTTGTGAAACATGTTGTCAACACTGGAATCAAAGTTGATGGATTTTTAGAATCAGCCATATTAGGACAGGCTTACTTAACAAGACGATATTTTGAAATAATAACTAATGTGTTTTCCTCCTGCTTACTCACAGCAGCAGAGTTGGCATAGTCTACTCAACTGTTACTCCCACAGTGCCACATAGCACCTAACCTAAAACTAGGAAATAATCCACTTCCATTTAAAGAAGCACTAAAATTATAATGCTTTCTTGTTGCCCTCACTAAATACTGCCCTTAGCAGGATTCAGCATGTCACCCATTAAGGATCAAGAAGTAATCATAACTATCTATTTATTCAAATCTTACTCAACTTTTTTTCCAAAATATGACACATGAACAATCCCTTTTTCAAGGCCCTACTTATTTACAGGAATATAGCAGATATACTCTGGGATTGGTTCCAGACCATTGCAAGAAAATGAATTCAAAATAAAGTGAGTCACAAAATTGATTTTCTCAGTGCATATAAAAGTTGTGTTTCCATGATACTGTAGTCTATTAAGTGTACTGTGAAATTATGTCTAAAAAGTTTAAATACCTTAACTTTAAAATACTTTATTGCTAAAAACTGATAATAATTATTTGAGACTTCACCAAGTCATAATATTTGTGCTAGTGGAGGGACATGCCTCGATGTTGATGGCTGCTGACTAATCAGGGAGGTGGCTGCTGACGGTTGAGGTGGCTGTGGCAATTTCTTAAAAGAAGTCAGCATTGAGATTTGTGGCATTGATTAACTCTTCCTTTCACAAAAGATCTCTCTGTAGCATTTGATGCTGTTGGGCAGCATTTTATCCACGGTAGAACCTCTTCCAAAAATGGAGTCAATCTTCTCAAATACTGATGTTGTTTTATCAACAAAATTTATGATGTAATACTCCATATCCTTTGTCATCAGTTCAACAATCATTGCAGCATTTTCATCAGGAGTACATTCCACTTCAAGAAATCACTTTTTTTGTTCATCCATAAGAAGTAATTCCTCATTCATTCAAGTTTTATGATGGGATTGTAGCATTCATTCACATCTTCAGGCTCCACTTCTAATTCCCATACTATTTCCACCACATCTGCCGTTATTTCCTTCATTGAAATCTTGAGCCTCTCAAAATTATCCATGAGGGTTGGCGTCAACTTCTTTCAAACTCCTGTTAATGTTGATATTTTGACTTCCTCCTATGAATCACATATGTTAACAGTATTTAGATTGATAGATCCTTGCCAAAAATTTTTCAGTTCATTTTGCCCAGATCCATCAAAGGAATCACATCTCTGGCAGCTACAGCCTTACAAAATGTATTTCTTAAATAACAATATTTGAAAGTCAAAATTACTTTTTGATCTATGGGCTGTAGAATAGATGTCGTGTTCACAGGCATACAGGCAGCAACATTAATCTCTTTGTACCTCTACATCAGAACTCTTACATGACCATGTGCATTCTCAATTAGCAAAAGAATTGAAAAAACACTTTACAAGAAGAGATTTACAAATGGCAAATAAGCACCCTGGAAAGTTTTCAACATCATTAATAATCATGAAATAATAATTAAAAGCCTAATGGGATACTACTAAATGCTTACCAGTAACTACAATTTTACAAAGAGTGATGATGAGGGTATGGAGTAATCAGAGCACACTTCCTTTGCATGTGGGAATATGAAATGGTAAAACTCTTTTGACAGTTGTTCACAGCATGGCTTATTTTAAGCCCACTCTTGAGACCTACTTCTCAGAAAAAAATAACTTTCTTTCAAAATGCTACTGCTCATTGAATTTCCTAGGAACCATATGAAAATTTAGCTGATGAGATATCTGAATCTTTTCCTGTACTTTAATTGGTTTCATGGGTCTGTCTCTGCTTACTCCAAGTGTCCTTGTTAATGTACCTTTATATTGTGCCTTGAAATCAGATTGTGTGATTTTTCTAACTGTATTCTTATTTTTCAAAATTGTCTGAGCTGTTATAAGTCCTTGCTTATTCATATAAATGATATAAGTGATGTATCAGTTTCTCAAAAACAGATTAATGGGGTTTTTATTTAACATTCCATTGAATGTGTATACCAACTTGGGGAGATTTATCAACTTAACAACTTTGAGTTTTCCAACTAATAAACGTGATATTCATATTGTGTCATTTACTTAGGTCATTTTATCTCTTTTTTCAATTTTGTGATATATAGCATAGAATTCTTGTTCATCTTTTGTTAAATTTATTTTTAAGTGTTTTATGATTCTGTTGCTATGGTCAATGGTGTTTTAAAAATTCTATTTCTGGGAGCGAGATCCAAGATGGCCAATTAGCGACAGCTCAGGATTGTAGCTCCCAGTGAAGGCGCAGAGACCGAGTGGATGCCACACTTCCAGACAAATTATTGTTGCCCACGGACCAGGAGATTCCCAGTGGAGGAGCCCCATGGGTCGCCAGCGTGACTCTTTTGGCCGGCGCGGCTGTTTTGCCAGCGCCCCGGCATGGCAGTTCTCGCTGTGGAGCGTACGGGACTGGGTGCCCTTTTGGTTGGCATTTGGAGCTCCGGGAAGGCAGAGCCTCCCATTCAGCTGATTGAGAGGGAGACTGCAGCGGGAAGCCAGACTGGGAGATTCCTGGGCAGAAAAGTGCCAAGAATCTCGGCGCCGCTGTCTCAGCGGGCACAGTGGGTCGCTGCAGGGGAAATTACACAGATTCCAGCGTCTTTTCAGCGGGTGACTAGAACACCTGGGAAAGAGTCGACCGTTTAACTAAAAAAAAAAAAAGAAGAAGAAGAAGAGGCTCTAAGACAGGGAGCCAGGTGATCAGGATCAGCTGGTCTCACCCCCACAAAAAAAACAGCAATTGGAAGCACTGAGGATTGAGAGTTTCACAGCAAGCACAGCTGAACCCAGGAAGGTCCAGCTCTGTGGGGGAGGGGTGTCCGCCGAAGGAAAACTAAGAAACAGAAAAAATTCATTACTAACAAGTTGGATGTCCACTCAGAGACCCAATCTGAAAGTTGGCAATTATAAAGACAATAGGTGGATAAATCCACAAAGATGGGAAGAAACCAGTGCAAAAAGGCTGAGAACATCCGAAATCAGAATGCTTCTCCTACAGGGGATCTCAGTTCCTCATCAGCAAGGGAACAAGGCCTGATGGAGAACGACTGTGATGAATTGACAGAACCAGGCTTCAGAAGGTGTATAATAAGAAACCTCTGTCAGCTAAAAGAACATGTTCTAACCCAATGCAAAGAAACTAAGAACCTTGAAAAAAGGTTTGACGAACTGCTAATGAGAATAGACAATTTAGAGAGGAATATAAGTGAATTAACGGAGCTGAAAAACACAATACAAGAACTTCGCAAAGTATGCACAAGTCTTAACAGTCGAATTGATCAAGCAGAAGAAAGGATGGCAGAGGTCGAAGACCAATTTAATGAAATAAAACGAGAAAACAAGATTAGAGAAAAAAAGATAAAAAGGAATGAGCAAAATCTCCAAGAAATATGGGACTATGTGAAAAGACCTAATCTACGTTTGATAGGTGTACCTGAATGTGACGAAGAGAATGAATCCAAGTTGGAAAATATTTTTCAGGATATTATCCAGGAAAACTTTCCCAACCTAGCAAGGCAGGACAATACTCAACTCCAGGTAATACAGAGAACGCCACAAAGATATTCCTCAAGAAGAGCAACCCCAAGGCACATAATCATTAGATTCACCAGGGTTGAAATGAAGGAGAAAACACTAAGGGCAGCCAGAGAGAAAGGTCAGGTTACCCACAAAGGGAAGCCTATCAGACTCACAGCAGATCTCTCAGCAGAAACCCTACAAGCCAGAAGAGAGTGGGGGCTAATATTCAACATTCTTAAACAAAAGAACTTTCAACCCAGAATTTCATATCCAGCCAAACTAAGCTTCATAAGTGAAGGAAAAATAATATTTTTTGTGAACAAGCAAGTACATCTATTTTACATCACCACCAGGCCTGCTTTACAAGAGCTTCTGAAAGAAGCGCTACACATAGAAAGGAACAACCAGTATCAGCCATTCCAAAAACATGCCAAAAGGTAAAGAGTGTCACCATAATGAAGAATCTACATCAATTAATGGGCAAAACGGCCAGCCAACATTAAATGGCAGTATTAAACTCACATAAATCAATATTAGTCCTAGATTTGAATGGACTAAGTGCCCCAATCAAAAGACTTAGGCAAATTGGATGAGGGGCCAGGACCCATCGGTATGCTGTATCCAGACCCATTTCACATGCAAGGATACACAAAGACTCAAGACAGGGGGATGGAGGAAGATTAATCAACCAAATGGAGAGAAAAAGAAAGAAAGAAAAAAAAAACAGGAGTTGCAATTCTCATCTCTAATAAAATAGACTTTAAAGCAACAAAGACCAAAAGAAACAAAGAAGGACATTACATAATGGTAAAAGGATTAATGCAACAAGAAGAGCTAACGATCCTAAATATATATGCACCCAATACAGGAGCACCCAGATACATAAGGCAAGTTCTTAATGACTTACAAAACGACTTAGACTCCCACACAATAATAGTGGGAGACTTTAATATTACATTGTCAATATTAGATCAACGAGATAGAAAGTTAACAAGGACATCCAGGACTTGAACTCAGACCTGGAACAAGTAAACTTAACAAATATTTACAGAACTCACCACCCCAAATCCACAAAACATATATTTTTCTCAGTATCACATCACACCTATTCTAAAAGCGACCACATAATTGGAAGTAAATCACTCCTCAGCAATTGCATAGCATTTCACAGGTTTAAATGAAATATTGGTTGGCTGCTTGTTTGTTATTTTCTTCCCTTATTCCTTCCTGTCTCCATTGTTAAGCACAATTATTGGCATAAAAGAGGTTTTTAATACCCATTTTTAGACTGCATTCTAGCCTGGGCAATAGAACAAGATTCCCGTTCTCTCTCCTTCATTCTCTTCCTCTTTTTCTCTCTTTAATTCTTTTCTTTTTTTTCTTTCTTTCTCTCTTTCTTCTTTTCTTTCTTTTTCTTTCAGAAAAAGAACAATTTATTTTTGAAGTTTTTATTTTTAAAAAAATTAGGGGCGTTTAGCCACTGAGGGGCAAAACTCAGCATCTAATTTCAATAATAATGTCATGCAGAGTACTTCTAATGTAATTGGTTACCATGGGAAGGTATTCTTTTTTCAAGTTTTTTGATTCTATAATAACTAGAGCAAATAAAATAGCAAAAGAAGAAGTAGTTCTGTGACTAGGAAAAAATTGCTTTTGAGAGAACGTAGATCAATTATACCACTTTTAAAGTAGCTGCAGATAAGTGGCCTGGACACATTACAAGCCCAGAAAAAAACCTCAGAAATCATAGAACATTTCAGAGAGAATCAAGATACCTGAAAGATAAGTTTTTGATAAAGAAAAGCCTTCATTTTCCTTGGCGGAAATGAAGCACTTCGTGCCAAGGGGACATTAGCAGAGAGCTAGAAATATTGCCTGTGTGAAAGACATATTAAAAAAAATAAATTTTAAAAAAAGAAAAATTATATTTCCAAATATTTTGCTGGTATAACACAGAAATAAAATAAACTTTCACATATTGTCTGTGTATCCTGAAATTTTACCAAATACACTTATTGGTTCAGTATATTATATATATATATTTTTAGTTTTCTGTATTAATCATTATTTTATCTGCAAATAAGGACAGTTTTATTTCTTCCTTTTTCATTTTTATGTCTTTATTTCTTTTTTTACTTACTTAACTGCCTATAACTTTTAGCATAAAATAAAATTGAAATACTGAGACTAGAAATAATTGTCTTGTTCTTTTGAAGTAGGTCAAATATTATTCAAATCATTTGTATATTAATTAATATTTTTGTCTACTTCTATCAATTACTTAATGCTATTAAATTTTTTAAGTGTGATTGGAAAGTATACTTGTAAGTTCTAATTGTTAGTTTTGTTTCATGTAATTTAAAACTTATTTAGTAGGCATATACAAATTTATAAGGTTTTTATTAATTGGCCCTTTAAATTTATGAAATGTCCTTCTGTATCTCTAATAATATTTCTTTTCTTGCAGTCTACTTTGCTGAATATTTATAAGGTCGTTCTAAACTTCATATGGTACTGGTTGCTTGGTGTTTTTCTTTCCATCCTTTGATTTTCAATCTGTATGTGCCTGAATTTAAGTAATTGTTTTCAAACCATCACAGAAAGCTGACTGGACATAGTTCAATATAAAACTTTCACAACTTTCATTTACTACAAAAAAGATCCTGTGCATAGCAACATTGTGGTCTATTTCTAATACTTGAGCCACCACTATGTTTTCCTGTTCTATGACATAATCCCTGGTCATAGCATTCATCAGTCTAGTCTCATATTCATGTTAGGGAAAAAAAAAATCACAATTGTTTCTAACATCAGAAATCTATTCTGTTCCAAAGAAAATAACTTTCAGTCTGATTTACTAATACTAAATTTTTTGGAAATTAAAATGATTCAAGGTAAAATGCTTTGTTAAAGAAATTTAGTCAACTTACTCTTTAGAAGAAGTCATGCTTTAAAATCCCAAAGGGCTAGTAAGAAATTCATAGACCAACATTAACCAGAATTTCTAGGATTTTGTGACTTAGGCTTGGCATTGCAACACCATTTATGTCTGTGTGAGCAACTTCCTAATTCCCAATTCTTATTCTAAAAAATGACATTTTAAATATACATGAAAGTAGTTATAACTGGTAATTCACAATTGGATCTAATTAATTAGTAGGAAAATCAACTCTAAGATATATTTTATTCTTACCTCTTTTGATCTTTGTTTTGTCGATGTGGGGATGGGGCTGGTGGTAGTGGTGGTGTGCCTGTGTGTTTGTCCCTTAAGTTCATGAACTTGGATAATTGTCAAATGTTAGGTTTTCACTATTTTTTCTGAGCAGTGACAAGGAAGGAAAAAGATGGTTTGGAATGTCTAGGAAGTATATAAATCACACATATTCAAATAGATTAAAATTATTCCTATTAAAACAGCAATATTGAGGTACTACTATATATTAAATGAGAATGAAATATATTATGAAGTAATACAGAAGACAATATCTACTGAAAAATACAAGTTGTGAAGATAATGGTGATCAGAAATTATATATCAAACAAACATTATTAAGCACAGTATTAGAAATCTAATTTACATAAAGGACTTTTGTTGTATAGAATGCCTTCTCAAATTTATTTAAAATATCTAACATTTATATATATATATATATAGATATATATCTTTGCTTAGCCCAGAAAAATTTTTTAAAGAAAGTAATGAAGATTTCCTGTTTCTGAGAAACTTAAGCCTTTTAGAAACATTTGAAATTTTAATTCTTATTTTTTTATCCTATGTAACAACTCTTGTTGTCAACAAAACTTTTCTAACATTTGCACAGTTGGACAACAGATAATTAGCTGCCCAAAAGAGAAGCCCAGCTATGATTATTTGAAATGTAGCTCAGTATGGACTAACTCAAGGTTCATTGATTTAGTCCTCAAACAGATATATGAAATGAGCAGCAAGGAAAATTAGATAATTGGCAAAAGGAAGAAAAATATTCCTGGCATTTCAAAGTAAAGGTGAAGCAACCCTGGAGCAAAGTTATTCTCTGAATGATGCTGCTTCTTCATTGGGCTCCCAGCCCAATTTAGGAGACAGACAGACTGCATTTACAGTGCAAAGTAAACTCAAGAGTTACTTTTTTCCCCCTTTTTTTTTGCAAACATGCAAGTAACTCTATCCTCCACTTAAACTCCTACTTCCTTCCTTATACTGATACACTTGATATGCTTAACCTGATAATAAAGTGTCTACATCCTTAATTATTGCAATTATATAGCATTTCTAAAAGGTAATACAAAGAATGGTGAATATACAAAATAAAGTCTTAGGAAAACATTTGAAAAGGCCTAACCTAAGCCAAATACTAAATCACATAATTAAAGACTTCTCTAGTTTGTTGGAAAAAAATCAATTTAGATTAACATACCCACACTGTTAACATTCAATACAATAGAATGTAATCAGATTTTTCCATTGTCATTTATCTCCAACAATCTCTATGTCACAGGAACTATGCAATTTGGTTAATACATTCATTGTATAATTTTTTTCCTTTAATATCAAATATCTTGCTGGGTTCTGAACATTCTTTTGAACAGTTCGTATTCAAAGACAGAAAATACCATTGATATCATTCTAACTTTCTCTAAGAATACCCAAGAAATAATTTCCCATATAGGGTATAGCCAATTCAAAATTGTAAAATTTAAAAAATAGCGGAGTTAATGAGAGTAAACAACCCCATTCTTTTCTCTTTAAGATCAACTTGTAACATAAAGAACACTGTAAAATTAAAAAGCTATTATCATTATACATCATCAAGTGCTCATAGGCAGTTTGCTATTGAACTAAGAAATTATGTGAGGTTGTATGAGAAATGTAAGACATCATCACTGATTTTAAGGAGTTTATAGTTGACTTGAGGGACATAAAAGTAAAATTAAGGAATAATTAAACTTTGCCTCATGCAGTGGTTATTAAAAGTACACTAGATATTTGAACAGCAAGGTGGAAGGAATACCCTATTCTGACTTTGTCTGAATAGGTCTTTTCAAAGACAGGACTTTGAATTTGCCTTGAAGAAAGTCAGGGACATAGAAAATGGTTTCAGGTTGAATATTTTGGAAGTCTCTTGGACTCTTGATATTACTGTGGTCCCAAAGATAGGAGTGGATGGATTATGGATTGAGGTTCTCAACAGTTTAAAATGTGGTTGCAGGGAAACATAATAAAGTGGTTACCGGATTGTGGAAAGCCACTGGGGATATTTTCCAGCAACTGTGAAGAAAGTGGTTTGTAATGTGGAAACCATTACAAATTATTGAGGCAGGTTTTTTGGTGTTTGACTGCCAATTCTGGATTTTCTACTACTTAACTCATTCTCTGGGAAAAAAATTTTTTTTTGTCAGCCTCAAAGAATAAATGTGAAGCGCAAGGAATAATGAGCATAAAAGTATTTTCATTCATATTGTATTACTCCGTGGTGCAATGACTAAAATAGGATTGCTTTTGACAGGCAGTAAAATTTTCAGGCCACCAGGATGCAGATGGCATTGGATGAATTCTTTCTTTATTGTTGGGAACAAAAATAACACAGAGCTTTTCTCTACCAGATGGACATAGTACAGGTGAGACAAATGGTTTTTCTTTAAACTAGTGAAAAGGGGGCAATAACATTTGTGTGTGTGTGTGTGTGTGTGTGTGTGTGTGTGTGTGATGGAGTCTCACTCTGTTGCTCAGGCTGGAGTGAGGTGGTGCAATCTTGGCTCACTGCAACCTCTGCCTCCCAGGTTCAAGTGATTCTCCTGCCTTGGCCTCCCAAGTAGCTGGGACAACTGGTGTGTGCCACCACATTCAGCTAATTTTTGGTATTTTTAGTAGAGAGGGAGTTTCACCGTGGTAGCCAGGATGGTCTTGATCTCCTGACCTCATGATCCACCCACCTCAGCCTTCCAAAGTGCTGGGATTACAGGCAATAAATTTTAAAGTGCTATGTCTGTGGTAGTTCTTCATATCATCCATCTTAACCTCAGGGGATCTTTGGACCATTGATGTTCCCTCCTGTATTTGTAAGAGGCCAACATCAGAGAAGGCCTAGATAGGAGCCAGACATGGACAATGATTTTCATGGGAAGCAAGGTTAAGTGACACATTGCTTCCTGAATAGGTTGGGTAACCCAACAACCCACTTCTATTGGGGATTTCTATTACCTGCTTATCAACTGCAGAAATATTTTTTCTTCTTTTATTCTGTAAACAATCCTTTGTGAGTTGATTCAGAGTGCAAAGCAGGTGAGGCATGTACACTTATAAGACCATCGGGAGGAACTGGCAGTCTTGTCTCATGATCCCTCTCTGATTTTACCATTTGGTGTCAAAAACAAATTCATATGTTCATTCATGTTTAAAATAGCTTGTTTGGAACTAACCTACACACAGACAGAGAGAGTTGAAAAGTCAATAACCTATGTCATCACTAAACTTTTTTTTAAACAAAGTCTTATACTGTGGTTTATTCCCTGTGGTTAAGTTGAATTAATTGCCCAAGATCTTAGTCACATTTTTGAAGTTTTGTCTTAGCCATTTCAGCAAGGCTTATCTTTTGTCTTTAGATACATTCTAATCTTTAAAATGTCAATACACTAAATCTGCAGGCTGTTTTCTACAGATTACCACTCCCCAGAAAGATGAAGGATTCCATTTGCTGAGTCAGGTATGATATTGACAGTGTCAGGAAGCTGTGAGAACTTCTCATTTAGCTTCCCACAAAGTGAGGGCCAAACCACCCAGCTTTCCTCAGCCAATGAATGTCTTAAGTTTCCTTCCAGAATAAAAAGTATAAAGGTCTATGACACCTATTTCTTGCTCACCAATGGAGGTGATGGGTGAGGAAGTTAATAAAATTCCCCAGTGTCACAAGGGACAAGGAAAAGAGTTGTGTTTCACAACTGGTTTCTCGATGCTGTCATCTTTACTGATTTCCTTTGCTGGCCTGCTCTGAGGACAAGGGTCTTCAAAACCAGCCAGAGGAGGATCTAGTTAGATTTCCATGAAAGAAAGCCTGTGTGCCATTCCAGTGCCAAAGTCATGCCTGCCATGGAGCAAGACAGTGTAAGACCCTTAAACTTTCAGTGCTTTAACTCCTCCACAGATACTAGAAGGAGAGAGGAAGAGGAAGCTGGAAGCTACGTCACCCTTCAATTTCAGGCGGCAGTGCAGGGATCAATGGGGACTAGAGCAGGTTTGTGGAAACAGCCTTGGTCACCAGTAATCATGAAACTAGATGGTTCCAGAAGCCTGTGGGGAGCATTCCTCCCCCATGAAATTGTTTGGGGGAAAACAGACTGGGTGCTATTATGCTGCCAAATTGCTGCAAACCTCACATGAGCCCCTCAAACTCATCAGCCTCCCGCAGCATCTCCAAACACATCAAATACACACCTCGGGTCGGGCCAGAGCTGCTGCAGGCCTGGGCTTCCTGGCAAGCTTTAGTCTATTTTCACCATACTACACTCCCAGTAAGACCAAAATCTCTTCCCATTCAGTAGCATAGCAACTGCCAAAAGTACATTATCTTCCCTGGCAATTTGCTGGATGATTTTTGAAGATATTTTTGATTATTAAACTGCCTTGACACACATATGCTTGCTAAACTACAAGTATACAAGGTCTATTAAACAGACTTCACTTTGGGGCCCATTCAGGTAACTGAATTCAAGTGGGGAGAGAGCCCCTTTCTTCGCGTAATCTTGGCTTCTAACGCTGGCTGAAGTTCAGAGAATCATAAAGTCATTCAAAAAACCTAGAATGACCTGCCTGAAAGAGAGGAAGGACTTTCAGTTTAGGGAAATAATCATGAATAACATTTCTTGAGTAATAATAATAGTAATAATAATTAGAAAGGATTGACTTTCAGAAATTTTTCTCAAGTCAGAGCTCCCGCTACTTTGGTTCCATCTGTTCTCTCTAGATGGAGAGGAGGAGCATTTCCCAGAGGGCTGTGTCTTCAGAAAAGCTGGCATCCCTGCCCCCTCAGGCTCAGGGATGAGGGCCTGATGAATCTCCCTCCACCGCAGGGTGGGGCTACAATGGCCTCCTCCATAGGGGTGCACGCAGCTCCTCCCAGCCACCCTCCCGCAGTTCCCATCATCTGGCCCCCTCTCCACCAACCTCTTCTTTCCACACTGCCCCCTGAGTTCAGGGAATTTCCCCAGCATCCCAAAGCTTGAGTTTCCTGTCAGGGGGAAGGGATGAGTGCAAATAAAAGGAGTGCGGAAGGCGTGAGGAAGCCACAGTGCTCCGGTTCCACCAATCTCTGCGCCTCCAGGAACCCGCGCCCCGTCGCAGCGCTCTCTTGACCACTATGAGCCTCCTGTCCAGCCGCGCGGCCCGTCTCCCCGGTCCTTCGAGGTCCTTGTGCGCGCCGCTCACGCTGCTGCTGCTGCTGCTGACGGCGCCGGGGCCCCTCGCCAGCGGTGAGAGCGCAGGGCACGCGGGACGCACTGGGGCACAGCCCTGCATCCCAGCCTCTGCGGGACCGCTGCTTTCCAGGGAATTCTCCCAGTAACCTGCGCTATAAAAATGTTTTTCTTTCTTCCTCAGCTGGTCCTGTCTCTGTTGTGCTGAAAGAGCTGCGTTGCACTTGTTTACACGTTATGCCAAGAGTAAACGCCAAAATGATCAGTAATCTGCAGGTGTTCCCAGCAGGTCCGCAGTGCTCCAAGGTGGAAGTGATGTAAGTTCTCCCCTGTGTTGCTGTGACCACTGTGACTTTCGCAAGTCCTCCAGCCTGGGTCGTCAACCTTTGTGTCTAATGAGTGCATCCTCTTTTTCTTTTCTTCAGAGCCTCCTTAAAGGACGGGACACAAGTTTGTCTGGACCCGGAAGCCCCTTTTCTAAAGAAAGTCATCCAGAAAATTTTGGGCAGGTATTTGTCACTTTGATCTTTGTGGTAATTTAGTATCTTCTAGGGAAAGCATAGACTTCACAATGTCCTTATTCTCTCTGTAGGATTTCGACCATGCTTAGAATTATAAGGTTGTTAAGAAGAATAAGGAAAGTTTTTTCTGGAGTGTCCTGAGAAAACCTTTATCAACAATCTTACATGCCTGAACAATTACACAGACCTCATTACTGAGATCTATTTTTTTTGTCTGCTCTTTGCTTTTATTGATTTTCTTTTCCCCACCAAACACTTTTGAAAACCAAATGCAGTAGACAGGAATGTGGGAGTTGGTTATACTAATATAACTGTTTTCTCAACAGTGGAAACAAGAAAAATGAGTGAGAGAAAGGACCATGCATGGTAAAAATTGCCCAGTCTTCAGTGGAGCAGTTTTCTGGGGATCCCTGGACCCAGTAAAGACAAGAAGGAAGGGTTGGTTTTTTCCGGCGGTCAATTTTCTTTATGGATTCCCTACGTTGAAGAGTGTAGAGAAAGCCTATGCTTGTCCCTGAAGTTTACTGCTCAGCTAATGAAGTGTTCAGCATAATATTTCCGTTATTTTACCTACTAAGTTATTGGACTCTTTGGCAATTGACCATAATGTGAGCAAAGAATTATTGGTTGTTAGTTTTTCAATGAATATTGAATTGAAGGTAACTATTGTATTTCCATCATGTATTCCTTAAAGTCTTACCAAAAAGGCTGTGGATTTCATATGGAAATAATGTTTCATTAGAATGCTGTTGAGGGAGATATCCTGTTGTCTTCACCCACTCTACTCATAAAATAGGAAATACTCTAGTTCTGTTTCTTGGGGAATATGTTACTCTTTACTCTAGGATGCTATTTAAGTTGTATTGTATTAGAACGCTGGGTGTCTCATACTGTTATCTGTGCAGAAATATATTTCCTTATTCAGAATTTCTAAAAATTTAAGTTCTGTTAGGACTAATATATTCTCTTCCTATAGTTTTAGACATTTAATGTCTTCTTAGTATGGCATAATGTCATGATTTACTCATTAAACTTTTATTTTATATGCTATTTATTCACTATAGCATGACTATAATTCTGGTCACTAAATATACACTTAGATAGATCAAGAAGCTAGAAAACAGATAAATTCCTGATTGCTAATTTATATAGAAATGTATCCTCTTAATTTTTTAAATAAAAGCAAACTTAACAATGATCTGTACTCTGAAAGTTTTGAAAACATATTTGAACAATTTGAATGTAAATTCATCGTTTAGTCTTCAAAAAATATACAGCATTGCTAAGACTTTTACATAGCTATTGTGTATCTTTTAAAGGTTTTGACCATTTTGTTATAAGAAATTATACAAACATCACATTCACTATATTAAAATTGCACTTTTTTAAAACTGTGTGTCTCCTTGGTTTTTAGTACTTATATTGAAATTTGGGGAAACAATAAAAGATTTCTAAACCACTCATGCCATTTCTCTTGCTGATACTGTTACTATTTATCTTTAACTATGCATTATTCAAAATGTTAACTCTGCCTCTCTGACTGGCAGAGAGGGCCCTCACTCTCCAATACCATTATATTGGTTCAACTTTTCTCCATGCTCAGTCCCCTTCCAATTACTCTTTCACAGCACCAATGGCCTCTGGAATCTTTAGAAAACACAAATAATATAAGATTTCTCTATCTAAATTTTTAAATGGCTCCCTGTTTCCTAGACATGAAATAAAAGTTGCTAAACATAATGAATAAGGCCCTGTCTCATCTCACTCCTCATCTTCAGCACTTCAACTTCCCTTGTGCCTCACGTTCACTATAGTCAGGCATTCAGTTCCCTAACTGGGAGTACTCCTTCTGGCCTATGACTTTGCATTTGCTAGGCCCTCTACCTGGAAGGCACTTACCTTTTTCTGCATATAAGAGGAGGCTTATTCATCCTTCAGAACGCAATTCAAGCAATATCTCCTTCGTGAATTTTCCTTGGCACACAAAGCAAAGCTTGTGGTTTCCATCTAGGTGTTCTCATAGCATCTTCTAGACGTCTGAATTATAACAAACACATTTGCATTGCTTTTATTTGTTTATAGGTTTCTTCATCTAACTGTATTAAGACCTCTCCTAGAACATCAAGCATATTTCATCTAGCTCTGCATCCCAAATGTGTGGCATAGAATGACTTAATGAATTAATAAGTTACCCTGACCCTCAGGTTGTCATATAGTATACTAAAATTAATAATCTGGCTCATGGCAGATTTTGATTAAATTGTAATTTGTTTTCCCTCTTTTCTCCTTCTAGTCTACAGATAATCCAACAAGACCTTGACCATGTGTAACCCTCTCAAACTATAACACCTACCCCTCACTTTCACTCAGCTGACTCCCATCTTTCCTTCCTTGGGGGATAACTTACCTATCGTTTCCTTGAGACAATCTTTATAACTCTTACTTCTTTCAGATTATGATCCCTTTTATACACTCTCATAGCACTCTGCACTTTTTATTCATAACATTTTCTCACCAAGGTGACTGTCTAATTTATAGAGCCTATATACATGTGTTCATTTGCTTAGAGTCTGTCAATTCTAGCTTCACTGTAAGTTCCATGAAAGCAGGGACAATGTTTATCATCTTTATCTCAGTTCCTGGTACAATGCCTAACACATACTATATATTTAAACAGATGAGTGATTTGGATTCAACAAGTCTCTCTAGTATTAAAAGTGTCATTTCATACAAAATGCCTTTTCTTAGGAAAAGCAAGAAAATGAAAAGAAGAATAACCAAATTAGCATGTGTATACACACACTTACACTGCAACTGAATTAATAACATTATATATGCTTATATTTGCATGTACTTGTATACTTTAGTGTATCAAACCTAGACCATTCTGTATATTTTATCTCTTTATATATGAAATATAAATTAGATTAATATATGTTAATTATTATATATTGATATATTTATATAACAGAGAGAGAGAAAGACAGAGACACAAAGATGTGAAAAAACTTAAAAAGTAGATTCAGGGGTGGATTTTCTAGTAATTTTTTCAGCAATGAAAAGTACAAAACAAAACTCAAAATTTTTAAAAAGCATTAAATCTCTGTGGTCTCTTTTTGTTCTCTAAAATGGCATTTTTTAAACTTATGAATGATACACTAATTCTGAGGAAACACTAAAAAGCAAACCAAATTACAAAAATGAGCTCTAAATTTCAGTGTTTAAAACATATCCTGTTATGTCATATTAACCCCAAACTACTTATTGAAAAATGCTTGATTATAATAGATTAAAGAATGTTAAATGCCCTTTGTAAGGGTGAAATTTAAGCTTCATAAAGAAATAAACATTAGGCCGGGCGCGGTGGCTCACGCCTGTAATCCCAGCACTTTGGGAGGCCGAGGCGGGTGGATCACGAGGTCAAGAGATCGAGACCATCCTGGTCAACATGGTGAAACCCCGTCTCTACTAAAAATACAAAAAATTAGCTGGGCATGGTGGCGCGTGCCTGTAATCCCAGCTACTCAGGAGGCTGAGGCAGGAGAATTGCCTGAACCCAGGAGGCGGAGGTTGCAGTGAGCCGAGATCGCGCCATTGCACTCCAGCCTGGGTAACAAGAGCGAAACTCTGTCTCAAAAAAAAAAAAAAAAAAAAGAAATAAACATTAGTGTTTTTGGGTTTTTTTTTTTTTTTTTTTTTTTTGAGATGGAGTCTCACTGTTGCCCAGGCTGGAGTGCAATGGTGCAATCTCAGCTCACTGCAACCTTTGTCTCCCAGATTCAAGCGATTCACCTGCCTCAGCCTCCCATGTAGCTGGGACTACCGTCAGGCACCACCACACCTAGCTAATTTTTTGTATTTTTAGTAGAGATGGAGTTCCACCATGTTGGCCAGGCTGGTCTCGATGGTTACCGTCTTTTTTTTTTTTTCATCAAGCTCTGCTTTTTTTTCAGAAGCAAGAATTGTAACTTCAGTTTATTCCTAGAGATAGAATGAAACATGATTTCTAATATTGTTGCAATTCTAATTGTCATGCCCATTCTACAAATGGTCACTCTATAGAGAAAATAGATTACAGTATATTACCAAAAAGTAACCTATGCAAGAAACTCAATGATAGCTACTGTTCACTCTTCCAGCCATTCCTAGGTGATCTTGCTACTAGCAAACTCAAGGACTAACATATTGGGGAAAATTACTCATGTAAATATACTAGGGATATGTCTTATAGTTTCTTCATACTAACCCCTAAATACTATTTTCATTCCGTTATCCATCTGAAACTCTATCTTATATATAAAGTCACTTGGAATTGAACAAATGTGCTCGCCTAAAACATAGTCTGTTACTGCTCCAATCCAGACAATTTTCAATGTGTAATTAATGTCCCTCATTATACCAGAATTTCCTGTTTGCTTCTGTGTGTGACGCATTCAAATAATCCTTCAATTCCTGAAGGTATGACAAGATCTATGATAAAATATGACTAGTGGCTTTGTTTTTTCAATCACAGTTTTAAATCTTGCTTAAGGAAAATAATTGCTGTGGATAACTCTCATGCTGTATATAACTTCAAAATTCCTTCCTGTATGTTACAAAATGAGAAATTTACCAGATGGAAGGAGCACTTGGGGATTTCTAGTTGCCTCCCTGACTAAATCAAGGAAGAGGAGGAGAATGTACTTTGATTTAGATTTTGGCTGATATCCCTGGTTGATACTCAGTCAGCAAAAATAATATTATGTTCCTAAGAAGTATTGTTCATGCCTCAAATACGTGGGGTGAGATAAGAACATAGAAAGACCTAGAGTTTAGGTGTACAATTTTGTTTCTACAAAATTTCAAGTCCTATTTCTGAAACATAGATAAATTGCAAGGACCCTTCTCTGGAAAATCCACCTTCTTAATGGATGTGTTTCTCTACCACATAAATTTACGATGTAAGTTTTAATCTACCTCTAGAGTTCAATAAAGAGCAATCTAGTTGACTTATTTCCAGCAAGAGAAGCTAATTATACTTCTTTATATTTTGTGGTGCACTACAAAATTAGAGCAATTGCATTTCAGATCTAGTTCTGTGTATTTCCACCAATGTGATCTTGAAAATTTGTTTAACATCTACCTTCCTCAGTTTCCTCATCTGTAAAATCAGTATAATCTCTCTCTTACAGGCAATATCCTGAAACAAAGTAGACTATTGGTAAATACAATTAATAATTTCTTCCCCAAGAATCCTAGTTCCAACTCCCTTTTACAAATGAAAAAACTGAGAACTTAGTAGTTTTTTTCTAAATTTATTCACATTTTTTCTACATATGCTTTTTTTTCTAATTTTATTTATATTCTTTCTACATTTACAGGAATGATTTTTAGTACTCCTAAAATTTCTTTTTATGAGTCTTTTTATAGAAGCTTATGAAAACTGTGTATTATATTTTTTGTGAAGTACATGGTAACTATCAAAAATTATGATGTACTTTCCTTCATATAAATAGTCATCAATCAAATATCAATCTATTGACCTTTACTCATAATCTTGTTACATACCTGACCCTATGCAAGATCCTTATAATCTGCAAATTATAAATATGAAGAGTTTCAGTCAAAGTTAAGATCTCTTTATAGCAAATGTACTGTTTCCCACAGAACAAAGCTTTTCTAATAAGGGGAGAGAAAGAAAGGAAAAGGGAGCTGAGGGAAGAGACTAAGAGATAGAAGAAGTAAGAAAGGAGGAGGAGAGTGGAGGGGTTTGTGTTTTGTGTTGTCTTTTTTCTTTCTTTTTTCTTCCTTCCCCTTCCCCTTCCCTCTTCTCCTTTTCTCTCCCCTTTCCTTCTCTCCTTTCCTTCATCCTTTTTGTTCATTCCTCAGAAGTAAAATAACTCTATTTAAAGAGAAGGAGAAGGACCCAGGTAATCTAGCAGAAATCTCAGCCAGCAGCCAACACCAACCACTTCACATAGGAATGAGGCCAACTTTGATTTTCAGCCATTTTTGTTGCTTCTGACTGCCCCCACTTACTTCAGCTTAGCAGAAGAATCTCACATTAACATACAGAGTTGTCAGAAATAACAAATTGTTGTTTTAAGCCACTAAGTTTAAGGTTGACTTCTTACACAGCAAAAGAGGATCAAATGGTACTTGCTAACAATTGAATGTATTTGCAGGCTCTGGAAAAATATTGTACTGGAATTTCCTCAAATGAATGAATATGTAGTGAAACTGGGTAACAGTCAAATATTTGAGACTCAACAAATTACACTAACTAACATAAATTGAAATAAGAAGTCTCAGGCCTGCAAAACTTTGCAGCACTTCTGTGTAACAGCACCCAGGAAGAAATTTTCCCAGCTCCACTTTCCTCACTCTTTCCCCACTCACACTCCATGCTTCACTGGAAGACAGTAAAACCTCCATTAACCCAAGTACCAGAGGTCTGAATAATCCTTATCAACTGAGAGTCACACGTAAAACACATTTGCTTTCAGCACTTAATAGAAAATCTTTTGTTGACTAGTATTTCAATTTATTGATTAAGATACTTTAATTAACCGACCCAAAATTTTTACTACCTTTAGGATATTCTGTTCAAATTGCTTTTATGATTGATAGCTTATTGACTTTATATTTAAAGAAGGATTTGGGAAACATGAGCTCAAAATGTTCTATTTAGGGCAGGAATAATATGTCTTCATTTCAATGGATAATGGTCCTCTGGTGTCTCTAGATATTTTCTTTTAAAATAGCTGACAGATAAGTTATGTTTTGGGTTTTAGAAAACTTCTTTGTTGCTGGAATGACTCTGCTATTTATAACATGACTTAAGGGAAATAGAGTTGATAAAATTACTTAAAACATACACACATAAAAACCCATGGTGACAATGTAAGATTCTTGAAAAAGGCTGTCAAGTTATTTTAATATTCAAGAACCTTTGACAATTGTTATTACTTCTAGTATTCATTCAAATTTATAATTTTTTATAAGCTAACTGCTTTTAACCGAATAACTTATTTGAAAATATCTCTTAATCATTTCTGTACACCTTGCTTTCTGTACTGTGCATCTCATCTTGGAAATCAAAGGGAATCATGCAAATGACAGTAACGGCAATTAACAGTTGCAGTCAAAATAGTAGCAATAGTATAATAGTAATATTAGAGCATTATCCATATCCCATTGCTTTACACAAATATTTCAGATTTCTCTTAAAAAAGAAATAGTTAAATGAGTAAGTTACACAAAAATGAGAACTTCATAATGCCTGTCACATAATAGATACCTAGTCAATATTTTTAAACAAATAAAAACTAGCAAAAAAACTATTTTATATCAAATGCTAACTAATAGGCTTATGAAATTTTAATGACTCAAGAAATGTTTTAATACTTCCTCATCAACCTTGCTGACAATGTATTGTTTGTGAAAACCACATTTGTTGATTGAGACAATGGCTTGATGATACTGTGCCCCATGCCTGCCTCCTTCCCGGTATCAACCAATTCAAACAGCATCATTACTTCAGAAGACTTTCCATATTGTTTCCTCAAAAGGATTAGGGACTTTTAAAAAATCTTACTAATGCAGCAGGAAAGAAATATGGATAGTGTTAAGTATGGGAAAAAAAGGAGGGGGTCCAGTGAAGCCAGTAAATATTTTCAGCACTATGTTTGAGGGTTGAACAGAAAACAAAAGATACTATGAATAGTGTTAAAAAACCTTTACGTCTTGCTCTGGAAATGGTTTTGATGTTATGTTTGAATGAAAATGTATCTGACTTGAGAATTCACAATATCTCAATCTCAATACAAGGGAAAGGCTATAAAGGCATCCCACAGGAGGAACTAGAAAGAAGCCTGCTCTCATTCTGTTTCCTGCTGGGTTTGTCTCTGCAAATGACTCCACATCTCAGCTCTCAGAAGATCCCAAACTGTCAGCTTATGCCTTTTTAAAAAGTTTGCTTAAGACTAGAAATTTCTGTGTTGAGACCGGGAGAAAAATCATTTTAGTTTATTATGTTGTATGTGAAACTCTAATTTATAAGAAAAAAAATGAGGTGGAGAACAATAAGGAATACATTAAAAAACAGGACCTAACAACTTAAGTAGGCATAGTCAGGAACTATTAAACAACAAGAAAAAATGACTTAAAAAGTCAGAAAAAAAATATTTACTACATTCTTTTTTTTGGCTAGAAAGCAATTTTACATATTTAATATTTTGAGAATTCCTTCAAATGGTAGGGCTTGTGCTTTGTGTTGTCTTATTTTCTTTCTTCTCTCTCCTTTCTTCCTTTCTTTTTTCTCCCTTTTCCATTCCTCCATCCTTACTTTCTGTTTATTCCTCGGAAGTAAAACAATGCTACTTAAAAGAGGAGAAGGACCCAGGTACCCTAGCAGAAATCTCAGCCAGCAGCCAACACCAACCACTTTGCATGTGAATGAGGCCATTTTTGATTTTCAGACATTTCAGTTGTTTCTGACTGCACTCACTTAAGTGAGATTAGCAGAAGAACCTCACAATAACATGAAGAATTATCAGAAATAATAAATCATTGTTCATAAAATTTAGTTATGAAAAGTAAGAAAAGAATATGGGAAGTTTAAAGAACATCCTAATGGAATTATACACAGTTGTAGCAGGAAGACTACTTGTTGCCAGGGCCACTTATAATTGCCTTGTTCTTTATTGCCAGACTTCCAAATGACACTTTCATACCACACGTGCTTTGGGTCATGTGGAGTTTGTTGCTAATTAGAACAAAAAGAGAAACATTCCTTCGTGGGGTTTATATTTGTTGATTTACTTATTAACACTGCTTTGGACCTACTTTATCCTGCATTATCCTACATGCAATAGGATACATGAGACATTCAGAGAAACCTAGGACATGCCTCTGCCTTCAAAATATGCAGCTCAATTGAAAAAGCAAATCTTGTAAATGGGACAGTGATCCAGACAATAATATACGAGCCAACACGTGATGTGTAGTTATACTTCTGTATCTCTGTGGGGCTTAGTTTATGTGTAATATTTCACACCAAGACCTTTAATCAGGCCCTGAGAATTCAGGAACAAAGATTTGATTGCAGCTTCTAGTAGTTCAAAACTGGAAACATCCTCATCATCATAAACAAGGCAGAGGTTGAGTAATTATTGTTCCTACCATAGAATGTCGTGTAGCCATTCAAAAGAATGGGGCAAAACTACATTGAAGTAGCATAAAAGGATGCTGACCTCATATTTTGAAGGACAAAAGTAAGCTGTAACATAATCTATATAGAGTGATCCCATTTATATAAAAAAGACCTTTGTATACCTCTATGAATAGTATACATGTATCTTTACGTACTAAATGTGTTTCTCTCTGTATATGTATACATGTGAGCATATAAATCTACATAGAATAGAAAGCTAATGCCAAATTGTTACTGATGATTACCACTGAAGAGCAGTAGTAGTGTATAGTAGTGATCACAAGGAACTTGCATGTTTTATTTCAGACATATCTGTAGTGTATAAATTGTTTACAACAAATGATATCTATTTTTCTATCAGATTAAAAGGAAAAGAAAAAATCAGTATGGTGGGTTTTGCTTTTTAAAGTATACTCAGGTAGTAGAAACAAGTAGCTTATTTTATAATACAAAGGATGATTTGTTTTGTTTGTAGATTCTAGATGAAATTACAAAAGATAATGCATTTGGAAGTCAAATGGAAGTCCATAAGCTAAAATCCAAAGTAAATCTTTTATAGTCGTTGGTTCTTATTTTACCCACATACTCCAAACCAATCCAAATATTTATCAACAACCAGGAAAAGAACATCTAATTCCCATAGCTACTAGAAAAGAAAGATAACTCTCTCTTTCAAGGGCCACAAGTTTGTGCTTTTGGGTGCTGCTAAAGTGTCCGTTAAGCATATACACTGCATCATAGGAAAGGCAGGACATGTTGTTACATAATCATACAAAGAAAATGCATGAGGTATTTCAGTGTAATTCTTACTTTCCTAAGTAGAGTTGTTACACATGTGTAAGGAAGATAGGTATTGAGAAAGAGAGAGTAGGAATGTGAAGTGATGCGTAACATACAATTTAGTAGCAATTTTGACATGTCTCGTCTTTCTCTGGGTTGGGAACAGCTTGCCAGGCTTCTGTGTGTACCACCACATAACCTCACTTCCCCCTTCCCTACCTCTTCCTCCTTCCTGGCTTTGAGGGAGAGCATATGAATGGCATCTTCATAACATGAGAAGCCACTTATCTGCAGACTTGTAGGCAGCAGCTCACCCTCATGCATGTCTTCTGGCTCTGGAAACAACTCTAGCTCAGCCTTCTCCACCATGAGCCTCAGACTCAATGCCACCCCTTCCTGTAACAGTGCTGGTCCACTTCATGCCCTGCAGGTGTTGCTGCTTCTGTCACTGCTGCTCACCACTCTGGCTTCCTCCATCAACCGGCAAAGTGAGAGAAACTTAGGGAAAAGGAAAGGTAGAGATCTGCTTCCAGAACCTATTGCTGCTTCTGAGATACCTGTGTCTGGGGGTAAGACTAGCTCGTGCCTCTGGGGAGGGAGAGTGCCATTATAATAACAATTCCAATTGGAGGAGGCACACAGCGGAGACACTTCCTGTGTGCTGGGCATTCTGCTGGGCATTTCACCAAAGCTTTACAGATTATATCACAATGGTCTTACGAGAGAGGTACAATTACTCTCAATTTACAAATAAGGGAACTGAGCAAAATTTTCATGACCACTAGTAGATCACATTTTCTACTCCAGCTGAAAGTGTAGACAGTGACTTGTATATTTAACTGTGCTGCAAATGTTTGAAGTCAACCTCTGGAATTCATCTCAGCAACATAAAAAATTTGGAAGTGGTCAGGGCAGGAGCCCAATGCAACAAAGTCCAAGTGACGTTAAGTCCCTGCTTCTGTGTCATTGCTTCATCAGGGAAGCCCTCCACCTTCACCTCCACCCCCACCTGTATTGTTTTCTCCAGTCTCAGGATTCGTTCCAATCTTTAGGCCAGACACTCACAGATAATTCAGTTGTCTCTTGTAGAGCCACACTGAAAGATAGAAGGAAAATTTGCCTGCACCCAGAAGCTCCCAGAATTCAGACCATAGTCCAGAAAATGTTGGAAGGTGATGGGTCAGCTGCTTAATCTGTTCACTTTCTGCCAAACCTGTTTACCTCCCAGGAAGGGCAGAATTTTAAAACCTTGACTTTCTAGAATTCTTATTTTATCCAAGATACCTACTCTTACTGTATTAAAATTTAGATATGTTTCCATTCTGTCTCAAAAATCACATTTTATTCTGAGAAAGGTGGTTAAAAGATACAAAGAAGATGAAAATAAGCAAGCCTAGTTTCAACATCATTTGTGGTTCACTCCCTAATTCCTGGCTAACCACTGCACAGTGCTTTGCTGTCTTTATTTGAGAATCTCCTTCCAAACACACTTTTGTTGATTTTTCTTGCTCTACTCTACTGTTAGACTAGACATGCCCATGACAATTAACAGATTTTATAATGTTATAATGTTCAGTGATATAAGAACTCACACAGAGCCCAGCATAGAATATTTGCTTAATACATTTTTGTTAAACTATTAAGGGATGTAATAGAGTTTTCCAATTTGCTAGGATGTCTTGTTTACAATATTCTCTGAAGGTTTTTTCTAATGTTTATTTTAGGCTTCCAATGCTGAAATAATAAAGTTGTTGAATGTAAGTTTTGTAAGTTGTGATTATTTACTTTAAAGTGACTATACTTGCCACTGGCAGAGTAAAAATATGTAATGAAACCATATCAAGATATTCTATAAGGAAACTATGGTATTTTCTGGAACAACAACAACAAAGTTCAAAGAAATTTAAAAACTTGTCCCAATATCAGATTACTTAGTAGGTGACAGAGTGCAAATTTGGAACTCTGCTCTCAACACTGCGCCACGCCACTTTTCTCAACTCTTCTTCCTTGAATGACAAGATTACATTACATGTAACATAGTATTATTGGCACACAAAATAGGACCTAATACATAAATAGCATACTATATATGCTGTAATGATTAAAGGAGAAGAAATAAGTTCACCTACTTCAACTGGTACATAGACTTTGTGGAAGTACTCATGTACTAAGCATGCAGTTCACAACTTTTGTGCTATTAAGGAACGCTTTTATTATCTCCTCACCATCATAGGCTCAATACCTTAAAGTGTTTTGTCTATAAAATAAATATATATATCACATAATAGCCAAAACTACACATAAATAAACATATAATAAAGCAGTAAATGGAAATTGCAATTCCTCTCCTTATTTTTCTCCAATTATTCAAAGTAGCTCAGGTATCTCACTCATAAGTCTAGTGGTTTACCACTGAAACCTGTCAAGGCCAGCTCCTGAGACATAACACAGTATTGGCACTAGGTTTATACTTCATGAGATGCAGGTGTCTCTTATTTTTATGTGCAGTTATTGAGTTATACTACTTTGTTGCAGAGAAAGGGTAGTTTAATTGCCACTTGCTGCTGCCTGAATTCCTTTATGCTGCAAATATTGAAATCTGGGGGTAAGGTTGTACAAACCCACTATGCTGCTCATTCAATTTAAAACCATGTCTTTTATTCATTCTCTCTGCTGTTGACTTAGAAAGAGCTTCAAGTTTCTGTTCCATGAAAATGTATGAATTACAATATGTTCTGCGATGGCCATTGAGTCATATACCGGATGTTTAAAAATCAAGTCACATGTTGCCTAACGATGAGAATACGCTCTGCAAAATGCATTGCTAGGCAATTGTTTTCATTGTGTAAACATCATAGAGTGTATTTAAACAAACCTGGTATAGCCAACTATACACCTGGGCCATATGGGATAGCCTGTTGCTCCTAAGCTACAAACCTGTACAGTATGTTACTGTACTGAACACTACAGGCAATTGTAACACAATGATAGGTACTTGTGTGCCTAAATGTATTCAAACATAGAAAAGGTACAGTAGAAGTATGGTCAAATACAAAACGTTACACCTGTAGAGAGCACTTACCATGAATAGAGTTTGCAGGACTGGAAGTTGCTCTGAGTGAGTCAGTGAGTGAGTGGTGAGTGAATGTGAAGGCCCAGGACATTACTGTCCAATCCTGCAGGCTGTAAAAACACTGTACACTTAAGCTACACTAAGTTTATAAAAAGTATTTTTCTATATTCAATGATAAATTAATCTTAGCTTACTGTACACAGTAAGCTAAGTAAGTAAATGCACACATTTTTATTTTATAAATGTGCTACTTTTCTTAATTTTTTCAGTTTTATAATAATTATATAGAACACAAACACATTGTACTGCTGTACAAATATACTTTTTCTTTTCTATCCTCATTCTATAAGCTTTTTTATTTTTAATTTTTTTACCTTTTAAACTTTTTTGTTGAAAACTAAGACACAAATATACAAATTTGCCTACACAAGGTGAGAATCATTGATCACTGTCTTCCATGTTCATTTCGTGTCTCATGGGCAATAACACACACAAAGTGGTCATCTTCTAAGATAAAAATGCCTTCTTCTGGAGTATTTTCTGAAGGGCCTGCTGGAGAGTGATTCACAGTTAACTTTTCTTCCATTAGTAGCAGAAGGAATTCACTCTAAAATAATGATTGAAAAGTATAATATAGTAAATACACAAACCAGAAACTTAGTTGATTATTATAATTATAAATTTTTATGTACTGTACATAATTGTATGTGCTATACTTTTATGCAACTGGAAGCACAGTAGCTTTGTTTACACCAGCATTACCACAAACACATGAAGAATACATTGGCTTGCTATGATTTTACAACAGCTATGGTGTCACAAGGCAATGGGAATTTTTTACCTCCTCTATAATCTTATGAGATCATCATCATATATACAGTCTATTACTGCTGAAAACATTGTTATGTGATGCATGTAAGTCACAGAGAATTGCTATTGAAGAGATAATTATCTGGTGGGAGAGTCAGACAAGTAGACAAACAAGTGCAACCATATGTGACACGTGTCAGTATAGATGTATGTTCCAATTGAATGCTCTAATCTCTCCAATTGAATAGACATATGAGCACGTCAAAGCCTCATCATCGTCATTTTCAACACGTTATCTTCATTACTGTAGCTACTTTGCATTGAGTCCCTACTGGTACATTGAAATAGTGGTAAACGTTATGATCTCTAACTTCACAGTGTTTTCCATTTAAGAAACAAAGCCATTTTAAACACTTATAAATACACAGATACACATAAATTATATATATATATATCTACAATGTGCATATCTGTTTGTGTATTCTGTGAGAAATAGGAAGAACAGAGTTCTGCAAAATAGAACAAGGGAACATGATTACACATAGCTGTCAGGGAAGGCCTGCGTGAGAAAGAGATATTTAAGCTGATACCAGAAATATGAATAGGTCTTAACCCATCAGATAGGTGGGTGTTGGGAGCATAAGAGAAAGAATTGCATAGTCCTACAAATATCCAGGCTTGCTGACCATTAGAATGTCAGCTAGTTCCATGCAGTGGGTCCCTGACACCCTTCACCACTGTTAATCAGTGTGACAGGGAAATTCTGGCTTTGGGTTAAGGGTGTACCTTGCCCTGATCAAGAGCCAAAGTCATTCTTTTTCAGAGAAGGGTCCCCTTCTTTTTCAGAAATGGTCCCTATGGATCTCTTCCCCTTTTCTGTGTGGGATTCTGTTGCACCTGCTCCACCCTTACCTCCCAGATGCCCTGAGTCCTCCCGCAGAAAGCATCACTGCTCCCTGTCAATAGTGCAGACCATCTCACCCTGTCACTGGTACTCACTGAAGACACAGCAGGCCCTGGGAGATGTGGCCTGGCAAACTCTTCTTGTCCTCTCCTCTGGGCAATTATTCAGGATGGAAAGAACGAAGAAACAGCTAGGCACTACGTTTTTACAAAAAAGAATGCATTCAAATATTACTTCTGCAATTTTTCTAAAAGTAAAAGTAACGGGAAAATAGACCTTGCATCCTACAGTATACCGGTGATTGCTGGTGGAGCCTGGTAAATCCCATCCAGAGACTTGGGAAGTTTTCCACATTCAGGGAAATTCAGAAGAGTCATGGCCTAGAGACCAAATTCAACTTATTAGTAGCAGAAAACAATTGCAAATAACATACACTTCACACACACAACCACCAAACTCAATAGTAATCAACACTGAAGTCAGGAGCATATGGGCAGTTCTTGAGTTGGGAAGGACACAAGAACTGTCTGGGTCCTGAAGCCACCTGCTGTGTAAGTTGCATGGTGACTAGAGAGAATTCTACTGCAAAGACATTTTTTTTTTTGCCATGTTAAGCAACATATTCATAGTGTCCAGAAAATAGAACACAAGGATCTCAGGGGTGGGGACATTATTCAGCCTACCACCATGGACCAGAAGGCAGAACCTACTTGAGGCAGGAGAAAGCTACAGACCCTTGTTCATGAGCTAGTGCTGTTTTAACCTAATGTGACAATGTGTACAGGTAGGATTAAGATCCATGATAAAATACAGATGATACCATTCAATTTCTGTGGTGGGCTGGAAGGGAGGGAGGTACCTAGGATAACTAATTAAAGTAAGCACAATTTATAGATACTTATGAATATCATCTAACATTTGCAAGTTAGTATTATTCCCATTATAGAGATGAGGTGACAGTCTTGGGAAGGACACAGCTTGTCACAGGCTGAGTAGATCATTCTGACTCCCAACTCCCTGCTCTTGCTTAGAGTATTGTGCTGTCTTTCACACAGAAAAGTGAAATGTTAGCGATTCCATGAACTAGCTCTTGAAAGGGGAATAGGAATTTGTGAGGGGGACCATGGGAAGACTGGAACTGCCTCAAGATAAATAGAAAGACACAAGATAATTAAGTCATTTCATTTGCATATTTGAACAACAGTTCATAGTCCTGCAGGGTTGGAGTATCTATGGGGAGAGAGAATGAACAACGGTCTCCAACCAGATTTTGCCCATTTAGTGTTTTTTTTTTAAATCTCCAGTACAACTTAAGCACTACTACCCAAATTATATTTCCAAAACCCAAATATTTCATTTCCCTGAATAAAATATTCAAGGTCCAAAGTTCTTAGCCTGGCATCCAAGGCTGCACCATACTCACTTTTCTTCTGTGCCTTAGTTTTCACCTGTGTGAAATGAGGGCATTATGTGTCTACTTTATGGATTGTCTTAAGGACTAAACAGATGATATATGCAAAATATTTGGCATCGTTCTTTATACACAGTCTGAGCTTAAAAATTAACAACTATTAATTGTATTATAGTATTATATTACTGGTGTCAATATTACTCTTAATGCACCATCCCAGTCAGCTTGGAGTGCTGAGTAAGAATTTTTTTGTTTTTTTTTTAGGCAGAGTCTTGCTCTGTTGCCCAGACTGGAGTGCAGTGGCACGATCTCAGCTCACTGCAATCTCCGCCTTCTAGGTTCAAGCAATTCTCATGTCTCAGCCTCCTGAGTAGCTGGGATTACAGGCAAGTGACATCACACTCAGCTAATTTTTGTATTTTTAGTAGAGACGGGTTTCATCTTATTGGCCAGCCTGGTCTCAAACTCCTGGCCTCAAATGATCCACCTGCCTCAAACTCTTAAAGTTCTGGGATTACAGTCATGAGCCACTGTGCCCAGCCTGAGTAAGGAATTTAACAGATGGTGGATTTTTTTGGTAATAAGTAGCAATAATAATAATAAGAAGAAGAAAAAAATTGCAATAGCAATAAAAATTGTTCAAATCAAATAAACTCTGAAGGGGAAAATATTGGAAATGAGATGTGTGTGGTGTGATTTTTTTTTTCTAATTTCCCTTTTGTTACCTGTCTCAAACAACATACTTAGCTGTATTTAATAATTTGTAGATTTGACTTTTGAAGGATCAAAAAACCAAAACACATTTTGTAAAGTCAAACAATGCTGGAATGCTGATGCCATATATATATGTGTGTGTGTGTGTGTGTGTATGAAGCTTATTTGGTTCACAGTCCTGCAGGCTGTACAAGCATGGCACCAGCATCTGCTAAGCTTCTGGTGATGCCTCGGGAAGCTTTTACTCCTGGTGGAAGGTAAACGGGGAGCAGGTGTGTGTGATGGATAATACTGAGTGTCAACTTGATTAGATCAAAGGATACAAAGTATTGATTCTGGGTGTGTCTGTGAGGGTGTTGCCAAAGAAGATTAACATTTGAGTTAATGGGCTGGGAAAAGCAGACCCAGTCTTAATCTGGGTGGGCACAATGTAATCAGCTGCCAATGCAGCTAGAATATCAGCAGGCAAAAAAAAAAAAAAAAAGTAAAAAAAGGAGACTGGCCTCGCCTCCCAGCCTACATCTTTCTCCCATGCTGGATGCCTCCTACCTTTAAATATTGGACCCCACGTTCTTCAGTTTTGGAACTCAGACTGGCTCTCCTTGCTCCTCAGCTTTCAGATAGCCTATTGTGAGACCTCGTGATCATGTGAATTAAAACTTAGTAAACTCCCCTTTAATATATATGTATATATATTTAAATATATGTATTTATGTGTGTGTGTCTAAATATATATGTGTATATGTGTGTGTGTGTGTGTGTGTGTGTGTATATATATATGTATTCCATTAGTTCTGTCCCTCTAGAGAACCCTGACTAATATAGCATGCCACATGGTGAGAGGAAGGGAACAAGAGAGAAGGAGGTGCCAGATTTCTTTAAGTAGCCAGTTCTTCTGTGAACTAACAGAGTGAGAACTCATTAATTACCATGGGGAGGGAACCAAGTCCTGCATGAGAAATCTGCCCAAACACCTCCCATTAGCTCCATTTTCAACACTGGGGATCATGTTTCAGCATGAGATCTGGAGGGGACACACATCCAACTATATCAAGTTACTTCCTTTATCAGCATGGGCATGGGGAGAGGGCTTTGCTCCTGGGAAAATCCCAAGTGACACAGCAACTCCCTGTTGTTGTTTCAACATTCATGGAGTGATAAAGATTCAACTTACTTAAACTCCCCTCTAGTTGGAGGTAGTCAGCATAAAATGTCCACAAATTAGGGACTTACCACGTAGTCATGGCATCTATCAATAAAACAAAACCATCAAAGGACATTTTGACCTTGTAAGTTATTCTGCATTTTTGTTATTATTGTTTTTTTTCCTTCTAATACCTTTGTGGTAAAATAATTTCCTCTGTAATGCATAGAATATTGAAGATTCGGTTGTTTTCAAAGGTATATTTATATTTTTCTCATTGTAAAAAACAATGCATGTTCACTATAACAGGAAACAGAGGAAAAAATAAAAACTATTTTTTAAAACCTGTAATTTCACCACTCAATCTTATTTTTCTTTTCGGAGATATTAGTCATTTGACATGGTTATAAGTTGAACTGCTAATTTTTAATAAAGTATCACTTATCTGTACACAATCATAAAGAAAACACTAATTATTTAAGCACATTGCAAGTAGTTAGGGAGCATTCCTGTTCCAATTTTACAAATAGGAAACCAAGTTCAGGATAATATAATTAGTTTTCTTTGGCCAGAGCATGAATAGATAACCTATGTGATCTAGCATTCACTTATACATATATGTAGGACCTGTGCTTGTTATATTCACTGGTGTATATGTATGTGTGTATGAATGTAGGTATGTATTTCTACACATATACATATATACAGACTCTCACACACATAAAACAAGTTCATAATACAATACTTACATTTGCTTTGTGCTGTGTGTCCTCATGTATTCTATTCTATTCTATTCTATTCTATCCTGCCACATTCCATTTCTTAAAAGATGTTGGCCACACCTCTATAAAGTGATTTCATAACCTACTGATGTATCATGATGTGCAGTTTAAAAACACTTCTCCAGTTCTTTGATTAAAGAGTTAAGTTCTGATGGTCCATATTGGATTTCACACTCCAGATAAAATGCTTGGAGAGCCAATAGGGACAGGATACTGAAGCCCAGATGGGAAGTTCAATCTCCTGGTCTATAGTCTTCCTTTAATCTCAATCTCCATCCCTGACTTGGGGTTGGAGTCTCAAGGAAATCCATGAAAAACAGCTTCTGTGGTAAAGATATCACACCAAATAGGATGTTGTCTGGATTGTTGAGATTCTAGGTCATTTTCAGGTGGGACTACCATTTATATTCACTGTCCATCTGCTTCAGCTATGTACCTCCTAACTTGGTCCCAAATGAAAATTGAGTTAAGGATAGAAAACACATCGATTTCTAGGAGGACTTAGATAAAAGCAGCATATTCACACTCAGTGGACTTAACTAGCTCTTACACAAAATTATTCTTGTCCTATGGGTCTTTTCCTTATTATTCCTGTAGATGCTGGCATTATCCCACTGGGTTTTTGAGTAAGACAGTTTGGGTTGCATCTCAGTTTTGACTACATGTGACCCTGGTTCTCCTCAATTCCCTTGTCACAAAATGAGGACAATAAAGCCCACCACACAGGGATCTTAAAAGGAATAAATCACCCTATAATAGGACCCAACATGGGTTCTGACTCAGAACTGAAACCTAGTAAATAAATGTTTCCTTTCCTTTCCTTGGAGTTCTGTTCTAAGAGCAGATAACATTTCCAACAGAAGCCGCAATTCCTGAGCTGGCAACCAACTCTTTAAGACTACAGCGAACAAACCAGGACTTCCCCTGCACAGAACTACAACCCAAACTTGGGTGCAGACAGCTAGTTAAGAAAAAATTTAGCATGATAGACACAAGTAGTATTTTCCTGATAACAACTAAAAGAAAATTATATAACAAAACCACAATGTTTGTCAGCCAGCGTATCTATAAGATTATAAAATACACAGGACATCTAGTAATTGAGAGGTCAACCTAGCTATTTTTCCAGGAAAGAAAACAAAAAAAATAGATAAATTTTAGATTTAAATTGCCAAATATTTCCTTCTTCATTGAAGCAGACACAACATGAGGATTATATCACTATTCAGCAATTGTGGTAAGAGGCAATACAGCTTGAAACAGCAGTCAGAGCAGAGTTGGAACAGCCAGCTCTTACTTATCAGCTGTGTGGGAGAATCAGTCTTCTTTTCTCAGTAATTCTAGGGATAGCTATAGGGACTATTAGGAAATAAGCAATAAAGTAATTTCCACATACTTCCATCAGAATATTAAGCTTCACTGTGATTATTCCTTTATCTATTTTCCCACTTTAAATCAGAGAATAAGGAACAAGCCTATTCCATCTCTTCATTCTAGATTTCAGGCAAATCTGTGATAGAGTAGGTGTTAAATAAATGTTTGTCAAATATTAACTGCATGGAGAAAAATAAAACTACAGTTAGTGCTGTGATGTAATGGTGCAGTTGGTGTTAAGGATAAGCTACTCAGCCAACAGAATTTTAGCAGAAAATTAAAGAAAGACCCCATTTTCCCAGCTCTCAACTTTGTTAGGCTGACAGATCTCACCAAGTTATTCATGGACATTATAACACACTCATGCTATTTGCCTCATCAGTGATTTGTCTGATGTTTTAATTAGAGCCACATTTGCAACTATTAGAGATTCTGTTAAGAGTTCCTTTCATCTGTCTATTCATGTGCTCTAATCACACATAGATGCTACGATATGGACATATTATACATTATTTTATTATAGATATTTTCTTCAGTGTACAACGTACAGATAGTAAGTTACACACAACCAAGCCCTTGTTTCTTCTCTTTCGCTATAATTCCCACCATATCTAATTAGATCTTGTATTTCTTTAGGGTTCTTAATTAACTACTTCCCTAATTAACTAGAAATATCAATCAATGAACTAGCTCAGTCACACACCAGTAGAGCAACCCCACTGAAATCAGTATTATTCAGGAGAATCTGCCTCAGAGATTACCTAAGTAAATGGACTGATCAAGAAGGTATAAAGGAAAACACAAATATTTCCTACCAAAAAATTGAAGGATAATGAACATTGGAAAATGCTACAGACAGGATATTTAACATCAAGTTCTTAAGATGATTCAAACTTTTCTTAGCTGAAATCTGTGTTTTTATGGTATGCATGCTATTTTCATTTGTGGTTTATGTGTTTATCTCTCAATTTCCTAAATTCTGTTTTCAGAATGACAAAGTCATAATAACATTTTCATCTCCAAAACAAATTTCTTGCATAATTATTTCCAAGAGAAGCTTCTCATTTCCTTATCCTTTGCAATCCTGTAGTTTTTTTAAAATATATGCTCATGATGTCATTACATGGTAAATATCACTTCCAGATAGGTTAGAAAACAATCTTAAAGAAAATGGAGATGCAAAACAATTTATAAAAACCTTTTTGAAAAGCAATAACCACCCCTCCAAAAAAAATCTGACAAAAGCTAATATATCAAATTAGTCTCAGTGTTACCTGAATGTGATTTTAAGTATTTGTATCCTAATCATATCATCAGATAATCATGCCAGGAACAGAAAAAACAAATAATATAGCATTGCAGGAAAGAGTAGACGGGCTAAAGAGTTTTACCTCTTTTACTAAGCCTATCACTGTGCCTTGTACACATAGATTAATTTAAAAATGTGTGGGAAGAATAGCTATTATCTACTCACTTACCGCCTAGATCATGAACCTGTAATGACCTGGATCCTTCTGTCTGCCTGAGGCAGATGATCTATAAACCAAATACAGATATTCTAGCTCCATCTGTGACCTGGACCTCCCTGGCTTTATTCCTGACGTTGCTCCCTTTCTGTTCCACACCTGGGTAGCTCAAGCTCTCCGGCTTTGGATGCATCTTCAGGTCCCATCTGTCTCTTTGGATGTGTCGGCAGACCTGGGCATCAGAGCTTTCTAAGGACTTTGGTTCAAACCCATTACTCTGGCTTTCTCAGGTAGGGGAGACCCTTCCCTAGCTCTTACTATAGAATTCTAACTCTGCCTCTGACCCAACTGTCACATCTGGATTCATTAAATGTCCACTGACAGCTTTCATTCTGGTCCTCAGAGGTCAGCACAGGCAAAATAAACTAAGGAAATTCCACAGTCCTTCAAGGGAAGCTTCCACATGTCCTGATTTCAGGATATTTTAGTTTTAAAACAGTGGTTTGAAACCATTTATTCATGCATTATTTCAACAAACATTTGTCGAGTGCTTAGTATAAACCAGACTCATTTTAGAGAATTTTTCTCCTAGTTCCTTCTAATTCCCTGTCTGAAAACTTCTCTTCATGTTTACATCTTCCTTTCCCTGACAGAACCACCCATCATCCAGAGTCCTGGCATAAAGCTTCTCGTGAACTTTCAAGACCAGATATTAATTAGTTTTCAATGAGTCCCTAGGAAAGCCACTGGTGTGAGACAATTTTAGTGTCTGGTGGATGCAAACAGGAATGAGATATGATAGCTTTCCTTGCAGAATACATAATCCATTATGGGAGTATGTAAACCAATGCCCCCACAATGTGATTTGTATCCAAGGGCCAAGATAACCCCTTGGATGGAAAGATGGGTTTTTAATGGAAGTGACATTTGACATGGTCCTTGATTGATAAGCAAGAGCCTTCAGTGACCATGGCCTGCCTATTCTTCTGCTGGATCAATCTAAATGTTAAATTTCCATGTTAAAAAAAATAAACTGCTGATTTTTGTTTTCAGGTCATAACACACTATTTCCAGTTCCCATTTCTTTGTTTATTTAGTCTATCTATCTACCTCTTCTGAAGTGGGTCCCTTCCCAACTCACCTTAGATAGCACCTTCCACCAGAAAGTTTTCTCTGGAAGCTCCCACCCTTCCAAGAAAGAGGGCCAGGTGCTCCCCTCCTGTGAGTGCCCATGAAACTCTGCACATTGCTGAGTGTCTTGGACCTCCACACGATGCCATATTTTCCTGTGCCACTCTGTAGATGTGAGTTCAGTTAAAGCAGAGTCTGTCTTTCCTTCTTTGTAATTCAATTTACAGCCCAATTTAGTTCCTGGATCATGAGTGGTAGATAAATTTTGAATGAATGAATGGACAGATGCATTAACGATAAAGTAACTAGAGCAACTGTGTAGGAAAGTTGTCTCTAGCAGGAGTGTGGAAGATGGGTGGTGTTAGGCAAGACGATTTCACTGGCAAGAGACAGACATCTAATTTGTAAGATCTTTAAAAACAGAAAAGAAAGAAAATCTGCTGGTCTACATGACTGAAAAGTCCATAAATAAACCAGAGCCAGCTGGAGGGCCTAGGTGTCCATATAATGTACTTGGATGGTCCCCCTGCATGTCTTACCTGTGCTTCCCTCTGGTCCAAATTAACTCTCAGGCAGGTTCTCCTCAAGCATTACAAAATTCCAGGCCTTATTTTACCAGTTTTGCAACCCCAGTGAGAATTCAGAACCTCTTTTTCATTCATTCCAGCAAAAACTCTAGGGACTATTGCTAACATGGCCAGGCTTTGGTCACTTGCCCACATCTGAATAAATCTGCAGGAGTAGGGCCGGGGTGGCATACAGGAAGTAACTGAAGGATACGTTATCCGAACTGAAGGATGCGTTATCCTACCTGAAACCTATGGACTAAGAGCAGGTAATCGAAGGTGTGTTAACAGAAGAAAGAGATGGGGGTGCCAGACAAGCAATCTTTAGAAGACTGAATAGAGAGGCTGACACTAACTCTAGCATCCACTATGCCCTTGTACTTCGGGGGTGAACTGTTCCAGGAATCTAGCATCACATTCACACATCTTTAGTCTTCTCTTCTCAGAGCCAGAGTCATTATATTGGAAGAGATGAGTATAGAGAAATAGGGACAGCAGGTGTGAAGGACAATTCCCAAGCCGAGTTGGGGCAGAGGAGAGCTGCCCTGCCTAATCCTGTTTGCCTTCAGCACGGTCATTTCTCAGGATGGAGCAGTGCCTCCATTTTGGCTCCCCTAAAATACAGAGCTTGAGTCATGGGCTTGCCATGCATGTAATTTATTTGGGGAAATGTTCCCAACACAGAGGACTCAAGAACTGGAAAGAGCAAAATTGGAAAAGAGGACATGGGCAACTGGGGTTCAATACTACTGGGAATCCTCTGAGAAATGATGTAGCATGTCTTCCCAAAGCATGAAAAATGGGAAAACATTTATCTATTGGCTCTGGTTCCTCCTGCAAAAGGGATGTTCCATGGCAGCAACAGAGAAACACTGGGTCAGCAAGTGAAAAACACCTGATGCAGCCAAGGCAAGGAGCTGCCAGTTGACATCTGCAGGCAGCAGAGTGCTACAGCAATGACTGATAAATGGGTCTAGGAGACATGAGCACCCAGATTTGACTGCTTGCTAATTATGAAAGTTTCCATAGTGATTACAGGGAAAACGGAATTTAGCCACCAAAGCTTTTATTTTTAAAGATTCTGCTGTTTCTTTAAGAATTGTTGCTTGCATATGTTTAAAGACTGCGTAAAATCCTGGTATTCAACTTTTGAAAAAACATTGGCTTTGAGGAACACTTGTTCCAACAAGACAATGAATTTGTTGACTTTTCTAGGCTATAGAGTTCTTGTGCTTATAAATTTTGAATTTTGGTTTATGCAGATTTCATTGATACGAGTGGCATATTAAGGAGGAAATAACAACAAAAAATTCTTTCCTTTCTCTACTTCATTAACAAAAACAAGTGATTTTGATGAAAATTTTCTTGAGTCAAGTTCTGTCTAATCTGCAAATGCCCACTGCTTCTTAACATGCTTCATTTGCTTCATTCTCTTGGCAGCTCCTGTGGAGTTCTGCTTTTCATGAGTGCACTCTTTGCGTCAGTTTTGGGTTGGGTCCGGAGATGATTACAACAGAAACACTTGTATTTTTCTTCAGTTACCAGAACTAGATGAGAGATTTGGACAGCATGATTAATGATGAAGGCAAACGATTTAATCCTATGAAACATGATGAAGTGTCCAAACTCGGCAATAGATATTTTGGATTTTCATATTTGAGCAAACAGGCACTAAACAAAAATTCAATTTCCCTTCTAAAAAGCTAGCAGATGAAACATGCATGGCCACTGATTTAATTTTGGTGGTCTAAATGGATTCAGAAAGAGAAATTTTTAACAAATAAACATTTTACTTTGGAATAATTTTAAGTTTATAAAAGTTGCAAATTTAATACAGCGTCTGTGTACCTTTCATCCAGTTTCCTTTAAAGTGAGCATTTTACAATACCATGGTATACTGGTCAAAGCTGAGAAACCACCATTGGCACATTGTTTTTAACTGAACTCCAGATTTTATTTGTATTTTGCCAGTTTTTCCATGAACATCCTCCTTCTGTTTCAGAATGCAAACCAAAGTACCACACTGTGGTGAATTGTCATGTCTCCATAATTTCCTCTGGACTGTGATGGTTCTTCAGTTGTCCTTATTTTTTATGACCTTGATAGTTTTGAAGAGTATTACTCAGCTATTTAAGATTCTTCGGTTTTGGTTTGAAGTGTTCAAGCACGTCTTTCTCATGGTTAGACTTGGCCTATTAATTTTTGGAAAGAGCAGCAAAGAGATTTGCTGTTCTTATGACATCATATCAAAGGTGTACATGATATACACATGACATCACACTGATGATGTTACATCTTCCTCATTTGATAAAGACTGAGTTTGCCAGGTTTCCTCATGGTAAAGGTACTATTTTATTTTTGAGAATTGGGCACTTCAGGAAAATATAACAAGCTATTTCAATGCCACAGGAGAGTTATACGGTAAGTGAAAAAAACTATGGAGAGATATGACCATTTTGCTGTGTTTTCATTTAAGAGTATGTAAATTTGAACCATTCATCTAGGGCAATAACAGATTTTTAGAATCATTCTACTCTTCAAAGTATTAATTATATATCACAGAGTATTTTTATCATAGTATAATGGTTAAAAGCCATTTTCTCTGGATTGAATTTCCAAGCTCAAGGATGTATGACCTTAGGCAAGTGACTTAAGCTCTAGGCATCACAGTTCCTTTATTCGTAACTTAAAGGGCCATAGACATACCAATACCTACTGATATTGTAGATATCAGTATAAGCACAGGCTTGTTTGGAAGACTGAATGAGTTAATATTTGTAAACTGCTTAGAAGAGCACAAAACAAATGCTCTGCCCTTTGTCTGTGGTGTAGAGGTTTAGCAATTTGCCCTTGGTATGCAGCAATATCATAAAGGAAGCAGCATATTTTATATTTACCCAGAATCCTGTAAGCTCTTATAACTTAACTCCTTTGTTAAAGAAAAAAAAAGCAAATTTTTAGTGACCTGTGAATGTTTGTATCATAGACAAAAGTGAAGAGATATTAGAGAAAAAAAAATCTCTTCATGCCTTTTTGGCTTTTATGAACTTTCTAAAATGAGCATGTATTACAACTACAAATAGAAAACAATCCAATACATTTTTCAAGTTTTAAAGAATCATTTCCATATTTCTGGAGATTTCAGTTTCCCATCAAATCCCAGAAAAAAAGTGATAATAAGTGGAGTAATCACACAAACTTTCAATTATTCATGAGCTAGTCACACATTTAATAAACTTCAGATTATATGTCATTTCCTATTTCTTACTATTAATTTTATCTTCCTCTAATTGTCCTGATTTTTCTCTTAGAACCATATTCCTGAATACTAGAGTATTTTTAAAAAATAGTCATTCCTTTTGTACATCTTTTCAATAAATAAGATGGAGACTATTATATTCAAACTCCATTTTTATATACATGAAGTGATTGAAATAAACCAATGATCCATGTGAACGTTAACAAGTAAAATTTCATCAAAGTGCACCTCCTGGTAGAGTACATATTTGTCTTCCTTTTTGAAAGCCTAATACAGAAAATTTCATTTTATTTTAATTTTTGCAAATTCTCAATTGAGTTTCTATTTTTTTGTTTCTAATTTAGAAGTTTGCAGCATTGATTACAGCTTGAAACTGCGGAAGATATTTGGGACACTGTATTTTGGTCTCCATTGGGTCAGTGCTTTTCTTTTATCCTTTCTGTCAAGAAATATAAGTAATCAGGAAGATGCAAAAAGGAAAATCGTTGAAAAAGACTGGAGTACATATACTATCTACAGTGTCTGTTTTAAAGAAACAGCACTCTAGCACACCTTTCTACCCTTGATTAAGATTACTGTAATGAGAGCACCAGTACACCTGAGAGCACCAGTATCCCTGAGCGCCAGTAACCAAAAGGGCATTTTGGAAACTGAACTTTTGATGTTTGTATGAACATTCTTTCTTCCAGGACCTGCCTTGATTTCTTCAAGGTTCATACTGCTGTATATGCTGTTGTATACATTTGGGGATGGTTGGGTAGCAGTAACTGATACAGAAATTTTAAATGTAAAAAACACTGGGGAGTGAACCTTTACATTAGATTCTTTTTTGTTTGTTTGTTTCTTTTTAGAAGAATTCACATCAGGTCGAGTTTCTGTTTAGGCAATGTTGGAAAACCTGTTTCCATTTTACTTATTTAACAAACATTTATAAGGCACTTAAATCCATGGTGGCTCTTACAAATGTTGACTCATTTCTCATAACCGCCTTAGGGTAGAAATCAGAGGCTAAACAACTTGCAGGTGATGCTTCGCTACAACTGTGGGTGGCAGCCTGGCCTGTGTTCTCTGCTTGGCTAGGAACACAGGTCTTACCTCTTGAGCTGGGCTGTGTAGAACCCAGTTCTGGAGACATTTGCCCCTGGGGCAGTGGCCTCTGCTTTTTCCACCTCCTCGCATCTTACTCCATGTCTCAGAGAAGTCTGAATCCCACTTGGAGAATCACACTTAAACCCTCTAAAAACCTAATGATGAATAAAAATAAGTTCTCTAAAACTTCTGGAGAAAAATATAATAAAGTTACCAGGTTAAATGACTGAAATTCCTGAGAGAAAACAACAACATGTGTGTGTTTCTCTAGAAAGGAGGCCCAACACTGAATACCAGGAAGTCCTATAGTAAATGGAATGTGACTCTATGTGGAATCTGGCGTTCGTATTTCATCTGAATGCATGTCTGCTCCTTCAGTGGGAAGAGTGCTTGCACACCAGGTATCTGCTCCCTGGTGTCTTGGGATATGCCCTCTAAAGACAGAACCAGGAAGGCTGAGCCCGTGAGCCTGATGTATCCAGTGCCTCCGCAGCTCCGAAGTAGCAACCAGTGCCGTATTTCTAGATCAAATCTGAACCCCTCCTACGGGGAAAATATTTCCAGGGGATTTTGGAAGTTCCAACATTTCAGAGGGAAGAAGGAAGTTATGCAGAATAAGAAAGAAAAGGTCATGCTATACAGCCCCGTCTTCCACTGACACTAACACTGGATTCAACTTTTGACACCGATAATCTGTTGCCACCAAATGGAGAACATAAACAAGATATTCTAAGTGTGATTAGAGAATATGCAACACAAGGAACAAGAAGAACATTCTCTGGAATCTCACATGGTGACTATAGTTTCACAGAGAGTATTGATGTTAGATGCATATGAAATAGGCTAAACTCCAGACACAAATCCCGAGACAAAACTCTCTTCCTCCAAAGAAGTCTCGCCTCCCTTGTTGTGGTTCTCAGCTCTTTCCCAGCTCCCGGTCCCACACTTGGGGATCACCACGCGCCCAAGATCCCACCTCTTCAGCGCTGGCTGCCACGCAGTCCCCCTCCAGGGATTTGGGGCACAAGGCGAATATCCGAGTCTCAGAGTCCACGGGAGTTACTCTGGAGGGCGACGCGCGGGCACCACCAGGGGACCCCCCCACCTCACCCGCACCCCAAGCGCTCGACCCGGGGGCGGGGCCTGTGCTTTCTTCCGGACTCCCGATCGATCAGGAACTCCGGGAATTTCCCTGGCCAGGGGGCTCCGGGCTTTCTAGCCCTAACCATGCATAAAAAGGGTTCGCCGACCTCCGGGAGCCACAGAGCCCGGGCCGCAGGCACCTCCCCGCCAGCTCTCCCGCTCCTCGCACCGCCGCCAGACCCGCCTGCTGAGCCCCATGGCCCACGCCGCGCTCTCCGCCGACTCCAGCAACCCCCGGCTCCTGCGGGCGGCGCTGCTACTCCTGCTCCTGGTGGTCGCCGGCCGGCGCGCGGCAGGTGGGTTCTGGCGTCCTGGGGACCCCGGGGCGGGACGCGGCTGGGGTGGGCGAACCCCGCCGACGGCTCCGCTCAGTCAGCGAGTCTCTTCTTCCCTAGGAGCGCCCCTGGCCAATGAACTGCGCTGCCATTGTCTGCAGACCCTGCAGGGAATTCACCTCAAGAACATCCAAAGTGTGGAAGTGAAGCAACCGGGACCCCACTGCGACCAAACCGAAGTCATGTAAGTCCCGCCCTGCGCTGCCGCTACCACCACCGCGGTCCCAGACCCTCCCGCTGTCCCAACCCTGTCCCCAGCCCGACCTCCTGCCTCACGGATTCCCTTCTCTCTGCAGAGCCACACTCAAGAATGGGCAGAAAGCTTGTCTGAACCCCGCATCCCCCATGGTTAAGAAAATCATCGAAAAGATTCTGAACAGGTGAGTTATAGTTTCCATGTACACAGGCGACTAGAGCCGTTGGTCAGAAAAACTTGGCATCTGGCCCTGAAATAGTAAATCAGGAAAACCCAAGGGTTAGCTGAAGGACTGAAAAGATTATTTTCACAATTAAAGTTTCCTTTACCATAATTACTGCTCTCGTGCCAGAAGATATTCACAGTGCCCGGGGTCCCCACCCAGGTTCTTCCCTCGTTCCAGTGAACGTAGGTAAAACTGCCTTCATTTAACTTCTCACTGGGGCTTGCCAGTTGTGCTGAGGTGTTTTCTGACTGTTTAAAAACACAGGCTTCATTTCCCCTAGGTCCTATTGGGCTTCAGACCTGAAAAGCAGACCCCTTGGTTGAAAGTTTAGGGGTGAAGAGCAGAGATTTCACAATGATATTGCACCGGGTACACATCTGGGTGCCACCACCTATTAGCCATGTCACTCAAGGACAATTATTTGGTTTATCTGAGTGTCAGACTAACAGGGAAAATAATAGTAGCTACATCATGAGGTTGCTCTGAGGCTTAAGTGAGGCCTAGTATGACAAAGAGCAGTAGGTTCTGGCTGTTTTTAAACCAATAATACAGTGGAGACCACCAACCCCACCCCACCCCATTCCTAAAAGAGCATCCCAAGCCTAGCGGTCCCTGCCACACAGCACAGCTGTCACCCACAGTAGCCACTTGGGTGCCAGGCTGGGGAAAGTGCATTCAGAAAGCTCTAGAGCCTGGGGGAACAGGACAGGAGAAGAGTGTTGTGCAGTCCGCTTTCCTGAGCACCTACTCAGGGCACCCATTTTCTCATTACAGTGGCAAATCCAACTGACCAGAAGGAAGGAGGAAGCTCATTGGTGGCCGTTCCTGAAGGAGGCCCTGCCCTTATAGGAACAGGAGAGGAAAGAGAGACACAGCTGCAGAGGCCACCTGGACTGCGCCTAATGTGTTTGAGCATGGCTTAGGAGAAGTTTTCTATTTATTTATTTATTCATTAATTTTTGAAGATTCTATATTAATATTTTAGGTATAAAATAATTAAGGGTATGATTGAATCTACTTGCACACTGTCCCAGAATATTCATTCTTTTTTAAATGTCAACCCCAAGTTAGTTCTATCTGGATTCATATTTAATTTGAAATAATTAATAGAATGTTTTCAAATGTTCTCCAGTCATGTTAATATTTCTGAGGAGTCTGCGACATGACAGCCACTGTGATAGAGGCTGGGGGATTCAAGCAAATGATCAGTGAGATCATTGTAAGGGCAGGGGAATGTATGTGCACATCTATTTTGTAACTGTTTAGACAAATGTCAGTTGTTATTTATTAAAATGATTTCACAGTGTGTAGTCAACATTTCTCTTGTTGAAACTTTAAGAACTAAAATGTTCTAAATATCCCTTGGACATTTTATGTCTTTCTTGTAAGGCATACTGCCTTGTTTAATGTTAGTTTTACTGTGTTTCTGTCTTAGAACAAAGGGGTTTAAATATTGATGTTTACATCAAGAATATAAAAATAAAGTACTTTAAAATATAAAATATTCGTTTAATTTTTGGGGGAAACAGGCTAATTTTACTGGAAAATTTGGTGATTTCTATCAATATTTCTCAATGTTTTTGATTTTGTTTTCTTTTCTGGGTGTTCAATTTGCTATACAAATAAATCAAACTATGACTTTTACTTCATTTCATGTGGTGATTGCTGCCAATGCCCTTCGCTCTCACCTAGTGAAGAATGTGCTTTACCAAACTGTGGGTCCCCTGATGGAAGAGTCACTGATATAAATTGCCCTTTTTATAAGAAGTTTTTTGTTGTCTTGCTACTCAAATTTACCTCCTTAAAATATTGATATTATTTTATCTTTACAAGGGCTATCATTTCATTGCTTTCATTAAATAATATTTCTTATAATTATTGACAATATAATGAAGCTGGCAGTGACAGGTGGCTAAAATATTTCATTTTTCAAAAATCATTTGAGTAGTCAACAGAAGCAGAAGTGAGTGGCTAAATACTTCACCTGTGAAAAGATCTTATTGAAATTTGGACTCAACTTTCTAAACTTCATGAAATATGAGTAGTAGCACTAAGATTAATGTTGTTTCAATTCTTTGTAGCAATATACAAAATATAATGGTTTTAAGATTGGACTGCACTAGTTCTCATCCTTCCTAGTAGAATTTTGATGGGACCTCATAGAGTGTTTGCCCTCTGGGGAGCTCTATATTCAATGCTGCCTCAAGATGACAGCAGCACTACAGATTTGTAGGACAGAAACATAATTGTCATGTCAAAGGAAGAAAGACCCCATAATATAAAAGAAACCACACTCCAAACCTGAAAAGGAAGGATGTCCATTAATTGGTGAGGTGTGTACTTGTTTCTGATTCAGGACTCTTTCAGGAAATCCCAAGCCCTGGGTAACTGCCCCTAATAGAGGCAAGAAGGTGAGGCTGGCAGTCTAAATACTTGAAATCAAGTTCTGGATTGTCCCAAGAAGCTGGGCGAATAAAGGTCCTAAGTAGCAAGAAACAAACTCTGAGGTTTTCTCACAATGAAAAAAGTTAAAAATAATAATCTCTTCATAATTCCAAGGTTATTAATTACAAATGAGATGAGAAAGAAGAATGTTTGTAAAATGTACATGAGTAAATAAATGCAAACCATTTGAGAAGCTCCATAAATGGTAGCATTCACTCCCTAACCCCAACTTAGAGAACACTGAAAAATGTTTACAAGTAGCACTCAAGGGTTCAATAAAACGACTCCCTACAGTTAAGGGAAGTTCTTATCCTCAAACATTGGAGCTTACTGTGCTGGCTACCTAACTCTTGCTAACATGGAACAGGGAACATAGAAAGGACAAAAGAAATGCTTTTATTCACATTGTGGTTAAAGACCTATTTCAAAGGATCAGATTGACTTTGGAGTAAATTCCAGCTCTGTCACTGTGATCCTAGGCAAGTTTCTTTATTTCACTCAACCTCATTTCCCCTCTGTAGAATGAGGATAATAACAGAATGAGTCTTCTGAAGTGTTGCAGGGATTAAATGTTATGGAGGCTCTGGAAACATGGTTCTTGCCATTGATCATCAGGCCAACTCCATGGACATTGTCTCAATCTCAGTCTTAGATCAAGCAACTATGTAAATTGTGATTTTCACACCAAATTGCCCTGAAAATTTGCAAATACAAGGCAGTCTCCTGTTGGGAGTATTATGGCAGGAAGTAGGTAGGATACAGCCTATTTGAGGTGGTAGTCACAGGGTGAAGGAAGTAGGAAGAGAGTATTACATAAAACATCACAGTTTTGAGAGGCCATCAGAATGAAACAGCACCACAGTGACTGACCACAGTGCCTGAGGTTTCCTGAGCAATATTACCATGGGAGCTAGAGAAGAAAAGAAGGAGGGGTGGCTAACACTATTCTGTCATCGTGAGTCCTCCTGAGACACCCTCTCAGGACTTCCAGAAGTAACTGGAGAGACGTTAAGGTATGGTGGAGGTGGCAGACGCATGATAGCACTGTGGGGGGAAATCCAGAAAAACAGATCACACTGTTTGTATTTTTTGGCTACCCAATCACATAACTTTTTTTTTTTCCTCTGAGACACAGTCTCACCCTGTTGCCCAGGCTGGAGTGCAATGGCATGATCTTGGCTCACTGCAACCTCTGCCTCCTGGGTTCAAACAATTATCCTGCCTCAGCCTCCTGAGTAGCTGGGATTACAGGTACCTGCCACCATATCCAGCTAATTTTTGTATTTTTAGTAGAGACAGCGTTTCACCATGTTGGCCAGGCTGGTCTCAAACTCCTGACCTTGCAATCCACCCGCCTCAGCCTCCCAAAATGCTGGTATTAACAGGTATGAACCACTGTGCCCAGCTCCCAATCACATCATTTAAAAAATGGCCTGTCCTGTCTTCAACAGTGATGTCCCACTCCACTCACAATGAGTTTGACAGCTGCAATGGACAACAGCTTCCCAACTTAAGGCACTGGTTCTTCTGCATCTCTTCCTGGGGGTTTTCTCCATTGAACTGTGGGAATGGGGGCTTGGCAGAGAGAGATTTCTCAGCCCAAAAGCAGGATGGCCTGTGATTTGATGCCCTGAGAGGAGAGATAAGAGTTAATGGATGAATATTCCAATTTCCCAGTCTCTTGTTAGACAATTCTAGAAGTTTCTCTATCTATATATGTGTGTTTAAATTTTATAAATAGTGTGTATTAAAATAAAATGAATAAATATTAAAAAGACAAATACATAAACATATGAAATGTTCCACTTCTTTCTTTATGTTTATACTTTCTTTAAACACCTGAGCATATTTAAAACAGTTATTTAAAAATGTTGGTATGCTAAGTCTATCATTCTGTCACTTCTGAATCTATACTTACTTAATTTTTTTCTCTTATTATAATTCATGCTGTTCTACTTCTTAGCATGTATAATCATTGTCATTTGACTGCAGGAAATTTTGAATCTTATGTTGCTCAGTGTCAAGATTTGTCTTCTTTCTTTAGAGTCTTGGGCTCTGTTCTGACAAGCAGTTAAATTCTAGGGCATCGGCTTGGTCTCTTTGAGGCTTGTTTTTGAGCTTTGTTAGGGTGGTCTAGGAATGTTCTTCGTGCTAGGATTTGTTTAGCTGTATTACTAAGTCACGTCCTTCTTGTGCCATCAGTGAATGCCCTGAGTGCTCACATGTTCTTGCTACTATGACAAGGCAGACCTCAAATATCCCCTCATTCCATGCCAGGTCTGAGATTTTTCTCAGCTTACAAATATCTAGTTACTCTTTGCTTGGCTTACAGAGTTTCACCCCATGCACGTGTGACTTAATATTGATCCAAGAGACCTAGTGGGACCTCAATGCAGATTTATGGAGTTCTGGTTTCTTTCATAGATCTCTCCTTTCTGCAACTCTTTTTCCTAAACTTCTGGCCACCCTAATTCCCCTGAACTCAAATTTGTGCCCCCTCAACTCAGTAGGACTATCATGATCTACTTTGGATCTCTCCCCCTGCACAATGGTCCAGAGTTGCTCCAGAAAAAAAACAGGATGATCATACACCTCACTCTGTTTAGTTCCTTTTCTGAGGAATTCTAGTCTTTTTCTGCTTGTTGTCCAATGTCCGGTAAAAGTCGATTCAACAGTCGTTGAGTTTTCTAATTGCTTAAAACAGGAAGTTATGACTTATGTTTTACTTCAACATGATTGGAAATTGAAGTCTTAGTGGAACAATTCTGAAGAACATTTTACAAGGTTTCTCTGAGACTCCATGGCAAGATGAAGCCCTGATTTCCCACAGTAATATCTCATTCATTACATACCCTTTGTTAGATTTTCTCTCTTCCCTACCCCACATTCCCCCACTCCCTCACTTGTTCTTTCTATGGTCATCTCTAAGATAAACTACTGCACATAAGTCTTTGTATTAGACTCTGTTTTGGGGGAGCCCAAATTTAGACAATTGGGTCCCCCAGAAATTAGACCTCACAGCAAATGCTTATGACTACTACTTTATTTTATTAGGGAGTATAATGCCAAAAAATAAGGAGGAAGGAAAATGGGAAGTGAGGCAGAAAAAAGTGAAAGCTCATAATAGAAAAGCGCATAACGACACTGGCCATTGCTGCACACAACCGAGTTCTTGACCTCACAAAGGGGCTGTTGTGTTTGCTTTCTTCTTCTGCAGAAACTGTGAAACCTGCTCAAACCAAGAAACTGTAGTTGTTGTGTTTATAGCAGAGTCATAAATCATCCTAACAGCAGGGCATCAGCCTCTGATTTCTATTCCTTGGCTATGCGTAAAATAAAAACCTGGAATCTGGATCCATAAGGTCCTAGAACAGAAGAGAAGAGTCTACCAAAACATAGCCAGGACCTCATTTCACCTTTGAAGAGTTAGTACTTCAACTGACATTTTTGTTTTTCACATTAAACGTGATAAATCTTTTCTTTTTTAAGTGAAAAGTGGTTAAAATTCTTCCTGTTGCTTTCAAGAATACCCTAAAAAAGAAGCCAGATCACATGGAGGGAAATAAATAAATCAAACGTTAAGACTAGGAACTGATCTTCTCGCAGCCAGATAGGAGTTTGGTTAAAACCTGAGGGATCACAAAAAAAATAAAATCAGACTTCTCATTTTATAGACGGAACTGCAAAGTCTCAGAAACCACCAAGGAGTCACCAAATGCCATGGAATTATTTTATTACAAAAGTGGGCCCGAGTTCAGTTTTCTGATGACTTATACACAGTGATTTTTATTAAACTAGATTGTTGTCATGACTGCTTAAGAAGATAATTAGCCTAAATTTTGGCTGTAGTATTGGCTTTCTAAAATTTGTAGAACCATTCTGAGGGTACTACATAATAGCTAATAGTCATTCATACCATGTGCCACTTTAGGATAGTTTAAAGAAAACATTGTACATGTTGTAGCCAAATAATTCAAAGTATAAAATGAGTTCAGCCAATCTATGGGATTGGCTAAATTACTCTATTAGTCATCTATTGTCTCCCCAAAATGCAATGGGTTTAAACAGTCACCATTTTATTCTGACTTGTGGTCATCAGTTTGGGCTAGGCAATGCAACAACCTGGGCTTAGCTCAGCTGGGTGGTTCTTCTGATGGTGTCTCTTGGAGTCACCAGGTGATACATGGTGATCTGAGTGAAACTGTCTCACTCACATGTCTGGTTGTTTGCACTAGTTGTTGCCTGGGCCTCATATCTCTAGAAGATGAGCTTGGCTACCTTCATATGGTGGCAGCCATATTTTAAAAGAGCAGGAGTAGAAGCTCCTAGGCTCCTTACCTTGTTGACCTGGAACATCTATAACATCACTTTTTACCACATTCTAATGGTCAAAGCAAGTCTTAAGGTCAGCACAGAGTCAAGGGGGTTGGGAAACAGATTCTACCTCTTAAAGTGAGGAGCTGCTAAGAATGGAAGGCTATTTTTAATCTTTGACAGTTGTATTACTTTCTGATATTTGATATTCTTTTTTATGAGATAGAAATATCCCTTGTAAAGTTTCCAGATAACTTACAAAAATTCATACAGCAATGTTGGCACAAATATTTGTTGGAGTACAATGAACAATTATTATTATATTACATTGCATTTCATTGTAGATAAATATTTTAAAGAATAAAACATAAGATTACAGCTAAAACGGGATGTTTTGGTAGCTTGCATATTTGTACAAGCCTCCGGCCTATGTGAAAATTCAACTAACAAAATAACTGTCTATAAAACCAGGGAAGTTGTCAAGTTGTTAGTCTCAGTGCTCTAAATCTAACTGTAATAAATTCTGCTGCAGATCTGGCATAAATTTGAGTAACTGTAGAATGAGAGACCTATCTTTAATAAGAAAAAATACGATCTCTTTAACATTTCCTTAGTAAACTATCGTGATGTCTTAAGCCTGTCTTTGAAGTTTTGTGAAAAACTAAATTACTTTGAATCTTTTGATATTTGTTTATCTTATCTTTATGTAATTTCTTACTAGCATCATAACATCTGTACAGATTGATAGCACATTTTATTACCTTTAATTTGTACAGAAGCAAAATGAGACTAGAAGCAGAAGTCAAGGTTGTTTCTGAAATTAAGGTTAAGTTCTTGCAGTTTTTCATTTGTGCAAAGGCCAAGATCTGATCAGTCAATTGAATGTTGTCAGGTTATTGAAACATCTCATTTAAGATTGAAATAGGTTTTCTCTCCTTCCTTAACATGCCCAGATCTTCTTTGTGCCTTTTTGTGCATTTCTCTGTCTCAAATGCATATCAGCCTTAAAAAATATGTGAGTTTACTTTTGTCTTTTCACTAGTCCAATATCATCTTCCCTGTAAAGTCTTTCCTGACTGCCCTGGGGAAGTCCCACCTCCTCTCTGCTTCCACCATGCCTCAGATATACAACTGTTATAACACAGATCACCTTTTAGTTTAATCTGTTTACTTGTCTGTCTCTCAAACCAGACTGTGAACATCTCAAGAGCAGAAATTCAACTTTTATTATCTTTAAATGCCTAGCATCAAGCAAAGGTCCTGGCAAATAATAAATGTTCAGTTATAGTCAGTGAAAGAAAACAGCTTACTATTTAGGCTAGTTTTACCTTTAAATTGTATTAACCTTTCAGTAATCACTAGTTCTTCAGTTAAATGCTGTCATGGGTTGAATTATGACCCCCTCAAGCTTATATATTGAGGTCCTAATCCCTGGTACTTCAGAATGTGACCTTATTTGGTAGTAGTGTCCTTAAAGAGGTAATCCAGTTAAAGTGAGGTAATTAGAGTGAACCCCTAATTCAAAATGATTGGTGCCCTAATAGGGGAAATTTTGAGATAGACAAAGAGAACACCGTATAAACATAAAGATGAACACCCGATGACCAAGTAGCGATGTTTAGAACAACTCCTTCTCTCACAGTCCTGAGAAAAAAATCACCTCATTAAATCCAGATTTTGGACTTACAGGGTCCAGAATTAAAATATGAAAACATTTCTGGTTAAGCAACCCAGTTTGTGGCACTTTGTTATGATAGTCCTAGGAAACTAATACAAATGTTTTGCCATTTAATTTGATAACGCAAAAAAATAATGTGGTCACTATAATATAATCAAAGTCACTTATAAAACTGCTTAAGAAATAAAATTAAAGCTTATAGTTCTCTATTATTAATTAACCTTGAAGCCAATGGAAACTGCTACTTTCAAACAATAGTAAACTGTTGTTTGCAGTTCTTTTTAAAATTTGTATATTTATTACTTTTCTTTAATGCCATGAAAAAATAACAGACCAGATTATCTTTCTATTTTAAATAATTAAAACACAAAGTATATGAAGCGATGGACATTAGACAATAGGAATAATGGGATAATAATCCCTGAGAGAAGAAAAAAAGAGTGGCAAACCCTTGGATGGCCTCAGAGTACCACATAGAGAGCATTTCCAGGAATGATCATTGAAAGACACAGTTCAGATTTCTTTGTTGTTGTTTGTTTTTGTTTTGCTTTGAATGATTTTATTTTTAATTTTTACTTTAAGTTCAGGGATGCAAGTGCACATTTGGTACATAGATAAACTTTTGTCATGGGGCTTTGTCATATAGACTATTTCATCACCCAGGTATTAAGCCTAGTACCTATTAGTTAATTTTCCTGATATTCTCCCTCCTCCCATTCTCCATCCTCCAATAGGACTAGTGTGTGTTGTTCCTCTCTATGTGTCCACATGTTCTTGTCATTTAGCTCCCACTTATAAGTGAGAACATGTGGTATTTAGTTTTCTGTTCCTGTATTAGTTTGTTGAGGATAATGGCCTCCAGCTCCATCCATGCCCCTGCAAAGAATATGATCTCATTCTTTGTTATGGCTGCCTAGTATTCCATAGTGTATATATACCATATTTTCTTTATTTGGTCTGTTGTTGATGGGCATTTAGGTTGATTCCATGCCTTTGCTATTGTAAACAGTGCTGCAACAAATATACATGTGACTGTGCCTTTATAATAGAACGATTTGTATTCCTCCTGCTTTTTACCCTGTAATGAGATTGCTGGGTCCAGTGCTATTTCTGTCTTTAGGAATTTGAGGAATTGCTGCACTGTCTTCCACAATGGTTGAACCAATTCATGCTCCCATCAACGGTGAATAAGCATTCCTTTTTCTCTACAACATCACCAGCATCTGTCATTTTTGTACTTTTCAATAACAGTCATTCTAACGGGTGTGAGATAGTATCTCATTGTGGTTTTGATTTGCTTTTCTCTAATAATCAGTGATGTTGAGCTTTTTTCATGATTGTTGGTTTCATGTGTCTTCTTTTGAAAAGTGTCTGTTCATGTGTTCTGCCAGTTTTTTAATGGGGTTGTTTATTTACTTCTTGTAAATTTGTCTAAGTTCCTTACAGATGCTGGATATTAGAGTTTTATTGGATGCATAGTTTAAAAAAAATTCTTCTATTCCATAGATTGTCTGTTTACTCTGCTGATAGTCTCTTCCACTGTGCAGAAGCTCTTAAGTTTAACTAAATCCCATTTGTTCATTTTTGCTTTGGGTGCAATTGCTTTTGGCATCTTTGCCATGACATCTTTGCCAGTGCCTATGTCCTGAATGTTATCCCAGCGTGTTTATATTTGGGGGTTTTACATTTCAGCCTTTAATACATCTTATGTTAATTTATATATATTGTGTAAAGAAGGGGTCCACTTTCAGTCTTCTGCATATGACTAGCCATTTATCCCAGCACCATTTTTTAAATAGGAAATTCTTTTCCTATTGCTTGTTCTCATCAGGTTGATTGAAGATCAGATAGTTGTAGGTGTGTGGTCTTATTTCTGGGTCCTCTATTCTGTTCCATTGGTCTATGTGTCTGTTTTAGTACCAGTACCATGCTGTTTTGGTTTCTGCAACCTTGTAACATGGTTTGAAGTCTGGATAGTGTGATGTCTCCAGCTTTGATCTTTTTGCTTAGGATTGCCTTGGCAATTTGGGTTCTTTTTTGGTTCCATGTGAATTTTAAAATAGTTTTTTTCTCCTTCTGTGAAGAATGCCAACGGTAGTTTAACAGCAATAGTATTGAATCTATAAATTGCTTTGAGCAGTATGACCATTTTAATGATATTGATTATTCCTATCCATTAGTACAGAATGTTTGTCCATTTGTTTGTGTCATCTCTGATTTCTTTGAGCCGTGTTTAGTAGTTACCCTTGTAGAAATTTTTAACCTCCCTAGTAAGCGTATTCAAGGTATTTTATTCCTTTTGTGGCAATTGCGAATGGGAGTTTGTTCCTGATTTCGTTTTCGGCTTGACTGATGTTGTTGTATGGGAATATTAATGATTTTTGCACATTGATTTTGTACTAAGAATTTGCAGAGGTTGTTTATCAGTTTAAGAAACTTTTGGACTGAGACCATGTGGTTAACTAGATATAGGATCATGTCACCAGTTTTCATTTCTTGACAGGAATATGGTTGTAATTTGAACTCCATTTTTCTGCAGCATATTAAGCTGTATGTGTAGTTCAGGTTTGACAGATTCTATTAAGACCTTAAATAGGATTATGCAAATACAAAAGCCAAAAGCAAATACTTTCGGAGGAAATGCATCTTAATTCCCTACTTTGTATAAACATGTCCTTTGTAAACATCCATAGACATTCTCGTGACTCCATTCTATCAGTCACCATTAACCGCAATTGACATTGATCCCTTCACAATTATGCAGTTTAACCCCCAGAAAATAATGCATTCATTTCTCTATTTAACAAGTTTTATCTTAGCATGCCCCAAATGTTCCAATTGAAACAAAAATTGAAAAACAAACTCAGCTTCCTTAGTGGCTTGTGAGTGACAACATGAGACTCAACAAACTGCACCTTTTATTCTTTAATGGGGAGTTAGAGTACAAGGGGAACAATAAAAAAGTTCTCAGGATTGTAGAGAGCACGTAAAAGTGGGCTGCAATATTGATTCCACCATTCAGACCAGGACCAAGATCAAGGACAGTCATGGGTACTCAGAGCTCACCAGCACTCCTCCTGCTGGCTGTCACTGTCCTGGGCACATTTGGTAAGCCAACCGTGGCTTTTATCATTTCCTTCTAGGCACTGGAAAAACTCAGAAAAGATTCCAGATGTAAGGAGATTGTATTCGGCGTTAAGGAAAATGTGGAAACTGTGGAACTAAAATAGAAGCTGACATATACAGTGTAAGGCTGGTTGCGTTGCCGGGAGCTCAGACGCTCCCCGCTCCCTCGCGGAGAGCTCAGACACACCTCCTTCCCTTGCCGGGAGCTCGGACACACACCCCCTCCCCAGGAGCCTGGGAAAAAAGCCCCGCCAGGACCTACCTGATACCATTTTGTCCTATCTGGGCCCCACTCCCTGCCATTTTGTTCCATCCGGGCCCCACTCCCCACCATTTTGTCCCACTCACCTTGGGCACAACCAATCAAACACCTCCACTCCCTATAAAACCCCATACCTGAGAGGAGTCCGTGTGACTTCTCTGGGCCTTCCTGTCAGACTGCAGAACCTCACCCGGGAGCCTGAATAAATTCCTTTGCATCAGATCTTCTTGTGCTGGCCTCAGTTTCTTCATCTTTCACTCGGCAAGAACAGACCTTACATACAGTATTTAGACTGCGGAGTGTCAGAGAACTTCTTGTTGAGTCGAATAAAAACATCTAACTTCCTAGAAATATTTCGCTATAAGAGTCTGTGCTTTTCTTATTATAGGTGAGAGCAGAAACATCAGTTCGTAAATATTAGGAACATTAGTTCCTAAACATCAGTTTAGGTTGTTCGTTTTAATGATGGTAGGCAGAGAGAAAATGCTACTTTCAATGAACAAAATTCACATATAATCTTTATGTTTTCAACTCTTCATAGAAAGGATCAAGTTGATTTTTGGTATTGAAAAAGTTATTCTATTGACCATACAAACTTGTAAGCAATAAATTATTGGTCTAGTGTATCTACCAGTTTTTCAAGCATAATAGATGCTCAATAATTGTTGATCAGAATAATAACATAGTTAGGTCTGTGTAACTCTCTCTCCACAAATATTTCTATCAGTACTGAATTTGTGAATATAGTTGAGTGTCCTGCTATATTGATTTCTGCTTTCAGGTAAAGAACTAAGAATCATGGGCTATGTTTGTTCTCACTGAGGGTCTTCAAAATTTTTTTTCACACAGCTGATTCCTCTGAGAGTCAAGAGTTGCGACGCCAATGTATTCAGACACATTCTACTTTATTCCTCACCAATTCATTAAAAATGTTCAGTTGATATGTGAGCATCCTTTCTGTAAAAGGAAAGGAGTCATGTAAGTAGCGAAGATATGGTGGAGTATGGAAGCCTCTAGGACTGCAGTTTTCAAAGCTGGTGTTTCCTTGCAAAGTATGCTAGGTTGGGAGTATAGGAGACCTAGCCTCTAGGCGTTATTCCTACACAATGTGGGAAGATAATTGCCCAGTCTTTATGCTCTCATTCCTGAAAACATCATGTATTCTCCCCAATAAAAAGGGCTGTCAAATGGGAACACAGGATATGAATTCTCTTAGTGGAGTTAACCCTATAGTCAGTGAGCATGTACAATAAGGAAAGATACACATTCCTCAGTAAGGATACATGGATAATTAGTTGATCATCTGGAAATCTTTTACGAACTGTTATATGATAAATTCAGTATGGCCAGATAGCCATGGGGACAACTGAGGCATAAGTCTGCAAATATAGAGCTTAGGGACTATGGAAAACAATTCTGCCTTTTATTAATTTTTTTTTTTTTACTATAACCTATATTATACAGACCGTTTTAGTTGTTCATTGCTAGGTAATGAATTACTACAATTTAGCAGCTTAAAATTAACCCACTTATTAATTTGCTAAGCTTTGTAGCTTAGCAATCTAGGTGGCTTGACCAGGTTCTCTGCTTGGGATTTTATAATGCTAAAATCAAGGTGTCAACTAAAGTCTGCTTGGGATTTCATAAGGCTAAAATCAAGGTGTCTGCTAAAGTCTCATTTGAAGGCTCTAGGGATGAATCCACTGTCAATCCAGGTTGTTAGTAGAATTCAGTTCTTTGCGGTCTAGGACTGAGCTCTTCATATTCTTCCTGGCTGTTGGCTTGGGGTCGCTCACAATGCCTATAGCACCTAGAGGCCACTCTCCACTTATTCATATAAGCAATGAACAATCTGCTTTGCACTGAGTTGATCTCACCCTTCAAATCTGTCTTACTTCTTCTGCTACCTGCCAGAGAAAAGTCTCTGTTTTTAGGGCTTAAGACATTACATTAGGCTAATTTGAATCAACCACTGTTTTTATTAATTTAGTAAACTCATAGTAGCTTTAATTACATCTGTAAAAATCTCTGTTGCCATGTAAGATAACATAACTACGTGTGTAATACCTCATATATTCACATTCCTAGGATGTGCAGGGGAAATTTGATGGGCCTTTTTAGGATTCTGTCTGCAACAAATACAAAAGAGAATATGATTACATATATATGCAGTTTGGAGAGCAGTAGTGTACTATACACCCACTCTCATGTTACGTAGGCTAAATTTTAGAATTAACTAATACATCAGAAGCCTCCCTGTGTGACTCTCCTGTTATAGGCTGAACTGTGCAGTCCTAAATTAATATGTTAAACCCTAATCCCTGATACCTCAGAATGAGACTGTATGTGGACATAAAGTCTTTACAGAGGTAATCAGGTTAAAGGGAGGTCATTAGGGTGAGCCCTAATTCAATATGGCTGTTGTCATACTCAGGAGATTAGGACACAGACAACACACAGACTGGAGTAACCTCGTGAAGACAGTGAGAAGATAGCCATCTGCAAGTCAGGAAGGGATGTCTCAGCAGAAACCAAGCCTTTCAAAACCTTAACCTTGGATGTTCAGCCTTCAGAACTGTGAGAAAATAAATTTCTGTTGTTTAAGCAACCCGGTATGTGACAGCAGCCATAACAAACAAATACGTCTCCCAAATCATATACTCATCCCTTCCAAAAATTCATCACTATTTTAAATTGTGTTGTTTCATGCTTTTCTTTATGGTTTTACCATCTATGTATGAATCCTTACACAATTATTATTTTGCTTGCTTTTGAACTTCATGTCAATGGAATAATGCTAAATGTATTCTTCTGTGACTTGATTTTACTATTTAATGTTATGTTTTACAATCCATGTATTTTGATATGTTTAGCTGGTTATTCAATTTAAGCAATTCCATTGTAGGAATACTAAGTAAATAAATACAAAATTTATTTATCCAATCCACTGTTGGATTACACTTGGGTTCTTTCCAGATTTTGGTTGGTAATGACATGCTTTTTTTTTTTTTAAGTTTTGTTTGTTTGTTTAAAATTTATTTATTATATTTTAAGTTCTGGGGTACATGTGCAGATCCTGCAGGTTTGTTACATAGGTATACATGTGCCATGGTGGTGGTTTGCTGCATCCATCCCCCTGTCATCTACATTAGGTATTCTCCTAATGCTATCCCTCCGCAATCCTGCTAACCCTCCCCTAGTCCTCCACATCCCAGTCCCTGGTGTGTGATGTTCCCTTCTCTGTGTCCAACATCTACTTATGAGTGAGAACATGTGGTGTTTGGTTTTCTGTTCTTGTGTCAGTTTGCTGAGAATGATGGTTTCCAGTTTCATCCATGTCCCTGCAAAGAACATGGACTCATCCTTTCTTATGGCTGCACAGTATTCAGGACACAGGCATGGGCAAGGACTTCATGACTAAAACGCCAAAAGCAATGGCAACAAAAGGCAAAATGGACAAATGGGATCTATTGACATTCTTTATGTTTCTTGGTTTATGTTATATAAGAGTTTCTCTAGGAATTACTTGCTGTGTTTACAGCTTGCACACCTTCATTCTTACTAGGTAATGCCATATTGTATTACAATGCAGTTGTACCAACTGACACTTGTTACTGTGGAAAATTATCTGTTGCTTTACATACTGGCAATATCTAGTATTGCTATTCTGATGGGTATGTAAGAGTATCACATTATTCTTTTAATTTGCATTTTTCTATAATTAATTAGGTTAAATATTTTTTCAAATGCTTAGGAACATTTGCATTCTCTTTTTTAAAAAAATACATGTATATTCATTTTTTTTCCTTTTTCTGTTGGATATTATCTTTTTCCTATTGATTCATAGGTGTTCTTTTTATATTCTGGATATTAGTCCCTTGTCAGTTTTATGGATAGCAAAATTCATTTTTAATATGTGGCTCATATTTTCTTTCTATAGTGTCTTTAGTGAGCATAAGTTTCTAGTTTTATCACACTTGAGTTTAGCAATATGTTCTTTTCTGGTTAGCACTTTTAGTATCTTATTTTTAAAAAAATCTTCCTTTTATAGGGTTTACAGAAATATTATTCTATATTTTCTTTTAGAATTGTCACATTTTTTTCTTTGTGTTTAAGACCTGAATCCATATGGAATTTGTTTTGTACATGATGTAAGAAACTTATACAATTTTATTTTTCCATATAATTCATCAATTGTTTCAGCACCATTTGATAAAATATCGTTTCCTCACTGATCCACAATACTATTTCTGCCATAAATTGAACTCTCCTTCAAGTGGAGGGATGGGTCTAACCTCTCTTTTCTGTCCCATGCATCAGTTTGTCTATAACTGTACACAGTCTTTATTATTAATATTTTATAATAATTTTTAACTCCTGGAATAAGAAATTCCTCCATCTTGTTCAAGAGTGGCATGTCTCTTCTTGAATTTCTGTCTTCCATATGAATCTAAGAAGCAGCTTGCAAATTGGCACTAAATTAAATTGTAACTTTGAATAAGATTGCTTTGAAGTTACAGATTAATGTTTAAATAATTGACATCTTTATGATACTGAATATTACATTTTAAGAACATGGTCTCTGGCTACAAGTTTATTGAGGCCTTCTTTAATGTTTTTGAAGTTTTATAATTTTCTTCATAAAGGTTTCCCGTATTTTTTATTATAGCAAACATATTTCTTGACACTTTATATGGTTTGATGCTATTGTAGAGGGTATCTTTATAAAATGTAACATTCCAGCTGTTAGTGTTTAGACACACAATTTTATATTGGTTTTGTAACTACCAACATTTTACTTGAGTAGTCGTATCATCTGGGAACAAAGGCAGTTTAATTTCCTCTTTTGGCAACCCTATGCCTTTTGTTTATCTTTATAGCTTTGCTGAGATATCTGCACTGATAGTGGGCACACTGTCTTGTTTCAGCACTCAAAGGAATTATGTTCAAGTTTTCACCATTATGTATGATGTTTTATGGCTATCCTTTTATTGGTAATTTGCTAAAATTCATGGTTATATTATTTTCATTAATTTTTATAATTGAATATTACTATGTTATTTTCTTAAACTCTGAAATCTATACCTCTTGCTAAGGGTGTGGTAAGATGACCCAGTCCTGGAGATGCTGGTGGAACTTCGTGGTTTTGTGAAGTGTAGTTGAAAACTACAGAATTAATTTAAATAAGCAATTGATCCTCTCCCTGCCCAATGATCAATAAGCCTTTATGAGGTCCTAGAAGCTAAAAAAAAAATTAACAGAGATGTAACAATAAATAGTATATGATAAGAGACTGACAACTGTCAGCCTGGAAGACTTTATTCTTGTGTAGATTTTCCAGAGTCTTAGCACTATACTTATGAGCTATGTACATAAGTCCAATAATGTGTGCTGACTGGTTGATATCTCAAAAGATTCTAAAGAAGATGCCATTATTCTCAGCAAACTGACACAAGAACAGAAAATCAAACACTCATAGGCGGGTGTTGAACAATGAGAACACATGGACACAGGGAGGGGAGCACTACACACTGGGGTCTGTTGGGGGGAAATAGGGGAGGGAAATCGGGGGGTGGGGAGTTGGGGAAAGATAGCATGGGGATAAATGCCACATATAGGTGAAGGGGAGGAAGGCAGCAAATCACACTGCCACATATGCACCTATGCAAAATCTTGCACGTTCTTCACATGTACCCCAAAACCTAAAATGCAATAAAAAATAAAAAGAAAAAAAGAAAAATTTAGCTATCCACACTGATATAAGTTGTACTCTACTAATATGGTAAATGTAGTTCAAGAAATCTGAGTGTTCATTCTAAGCATATTCATTTCATCTTCCAAAAATGCTAATGAATAAATTTAAAGCATTGTTAAATTAAGTATAGTTATTATTTAGCCAGAACATTCTTTTATTTTCCAGAGCCACACTGAAAGATGGGAAAATAATTTGTTTAGATCCTGAGGCTGAATGGGTGATGACTATTATCCAAGAGATTATGGACAGGTATAATTAATGCCAAGGATTTTCATATTCACTTTCTCTTTTCTTTTAATTAAATGTATATTTTAAAAATATATACAAGATTTGTTTTAGATTAGAATAAAACAACAATAAGACTAGAACATCGCTATTCCAGAGAATCCAAAAGATTAGTTCCTAGACCAGTAGATTAGCATCACCTGGGAACTTTATAGAAATGCAAATTCTCAGGTTTCACTTCAGATCTACTCAGTCCAATCAGAGTTTCTGTGGGTGGGCCCAAAAGTTTGTGTTTTAAAACACCCGCATGGTGATTACAATGCACTCTCAAATTTTAGAATTATTATCAGTCCACACCTTCCATTTAATATGATATCCAAATTGACTTGTGTTTAAAATAACCCCACTGAACACAAAAGTTACATAAAATTGCTAGAATCTGTTTTATACAGACCAGCTGAATGGGCAATAGACTGATTTGATGAAAGAAGTTTCAAGGGAAAAAATTGCTCCTCTTTGCAAAAAGGTATTTCTGGCACTGCATTTTTAGAAATTAAGCTCCAAGTAGAATTTGCAAATCAGTGGATGGAGCAAGGATAATTAGGATAGGCAGGTAATAATAGGAGTGTGTTTGGATTAACTTGTAAAAGTAAGGAACTTGGATATTTTCTGAATTTTTAAGCCATAGCAGTGTGTCCACTCATAACAACAACAACAACAACAACAAAAAACCAAATTCCGTATTTTTTTTTTAATTAAAAACAACAAAGAAAAGCAAATTAAGGGTATTTGGAACTTATGATTCACCCAAGGGTCACCTTGGTGGTAGAGAGGGGTAACGTGGTGGGAAGAGCTTAGGTTTTTCAGTCCTATAGCTGTGGCTTAGTGTTCTAGATCTACCAAGTATAAGTTACGTCACTCTGGATAATTCGCTTAACACTGGGGATTTACATGCTTTCATTTGTTTTTACTTTGTTCTACTGTGAGAGAAGTAGAGATAACACAGGTAAAGTGTTTAATTATGGCTATTAATTTTCGACTTACTAAATGAATAGGTGTTTTTCTTTATTCTTTGTTGTTGTTTTTTCTTAAAAAGGGAACACATGTGGCTAATCCTGTGTGTCTGTGTAGTTACATGTCAGTCTGCTTGTACTGTAGGTCTCCTAACTGATGGCCGCACAAGGAGCATCACATCCTATGGGTAACAAGAGCCCATGGTGTCATCTTGTGCATGAGCAGCCTCCAGAGTTTTCTTTGAGGGGGACACTATTTTTATGAAAATAGAGAACTAGAATGAACTGTCTTCCTTAGTCCTTCTGAGAACCTAAACATTGCTTTCAGGCAGGTGATTGGCTCTTTGTTAGAGTAATAATGATAAACAATGTGATGAAATTTCTGCATAGAAAAGATAATCCCCAAACCTCATATAGTAGGTGAGGGGTTTCCCTATAGGCTCAATACAGTTTACCAGATTTTATCTCCTCAATTCTGTCCTCTATCACTCTTTAGTCCATTTAACTTCCTAGTGGATAATAGAGGTTGACTGATATTTTTTTCTCTACTCAATTTTTAAAATATTATCCTTAATTACATAAGTATGCTTTTTTATTAACTTATAAACCCTCTGGTCTCTTGATGGTTCAACCTTTTGAGTTCCAAAGGCCTTAATCTCTACTCCATTGTAAGCATCCACGGACTTGGATCTCACTATAAAGTTGGATTGCTTCATCTCCAGTGTCTAAAACTAAAGCACTTTTTAAAGAATAATATTTCATTCATTATAACATCTCAAATAAAAATACATTTAAGAAGATAATGAGAAATAATAGTTATATAACAAAATTGTCTTACATTTTAAGAGTTTACTTTTAAATAAAGCAAACCTAATAGATAAAATCAGTCAAGAGGAGGAATGACCCAACCTAGGAAACTGTAAAGTCATTATGTGAGCGGAGGAAGGTGAGAAAATTTAAGACCATCTGGACCCACGGAAGATCACAAGGATGCTAGCTCAGAATAACGAGGTGGAGAACTTAGACCCAAAGCAATGTTCTAATTATTTAACTTCTTCCTAGTAGAATTTCTGCATGTATAATACCATCAAATATTAAATGAATGAACATTTCTTTTTAACCACTTCTGAAGAATGTGTTATCAAATGAGTGGTATTCTCTTACGGAGTCAATGCTTCCTAAAGGGAGTATTATAGGCACTGGTACCCTTAGGACTTTCTCTTGCCATCTCCTGTGTCTTTGTCTCTCCCTGCTGGCCTGAGGTTTCTTTCTTTCTTTCTCATTCTCTGGTCTCTATGGAAAATCATCTACAATTTGCTTTCCTTAAGGTTCACTTTCCAATTCCTGGGAGAGAAGATCTAATAATAGTAGCCATATTAATTCAGATGTGCACACAGGTCCAATCAGCTGTGGCCAAGAGACCATGGTTACATGGTGCAAACAAACCCATCTGAGGTTCATCACTATAGAATGAAGAAGTAGCTTCCAGAGAAGTGAAAGTTTTTATTAATTGGACAAGTACCTCCAAAACATGCTATCCCTGCATATGTGTATCTGAACATGGCAGAGAGAAAAATAAAGAGGGGCAGACAGAAAAAGAAAGCACATTTCCTCAGAAGAAACAAACTGTTGGTCTTTAGAGTAGTGATATGTATATATTGAAAGAGAACTAGACAAAAAGTCCAGATGTTTGGGCTCTATGATTCTGAGCAAGCATCTGAACTTCTTTACACTCAGTTATAAATGTGAAAACATGACAAAATGAAACAAAACATCTTCTCCTTGACAACACTTCAAGAGGAGATAATAAAATTGAAAGTAGGGTTTTGGATATAAATATGAAAAATCATAGTGTTGCTCTTATTAAAAGTAGGAGATCACTTCCTAATTAGTAATTAGAAAAGCAAGTTTTATGGTACCTGCTCACATTGCCCTTTCCATAACTATATATGGACCAAGACACTAAATTATCTGAAGCAGGTGGCAAGTTTTACTGCTACAGATCATAGCAAAAATGATAATAGTTCTTAAGCCGTTGTATACTAACAAGTACCTCTGAGATTGAGCTCTGTGATAAAAAGAGAAAAATCTCAGGACAACAAGTCCAAAACTAAGAACTTTAGCATATAAAAATTCCAAATTTCCAGGGAAAGGGATCTAATTAGCACAGTTTGAGTCATGCATCCACTCATGGTCCACCCCCTCTGTGGGCAGGAAATTAAAAATATACCATAGAGACATGGGTGCCAGAAGTCCCCCCAGACTGAGACAGGCGATTCCCAGACTAACATTCAGATACCTCAGTGGGGCCTCCCTACCACTCAGAGAGCATTCTTCTTAAATCTGAGGGAAGAGTAAATAACTGTAGGTAGTTTTGGTTTCAGAAGGACTTTTTTCAGGAGTACAGGGGTACTGAAAACCCTTAAGCTACAAGCCACCTAAAATACTGGATATGGAAACAATTCATTTAAATGAATAGCTTTGCTCTGAAGAAAGTATTAAAAACCCTCAGGACCTCAAAAAAAAGGAATCAAAAAATAGGACAAGAAATTTCATAGGTTAGTGCTATGAATTGTGTAGAGTAAGGCTTGAAGGTGGTTACTCCATCAGTAATCTAGATGTTGACATTTTTATCTCACATTGGGACAGAAGACATGGCTGTGGATCCTTGTAAGACAGACTTGCAACAAAAGGTTCTTGTATAAAATCAGAACTCTCAATAGAAATAAATCTACTGAAAAAAAAAACTAGTTTATAATAAGGAAGCATGTCTGCCTCAACATGAACAACAGGTTGAATAAGAAATAATTTCCTTAGAAATTGTTTGGGATTCTGTTATAACACCAGTTTGGGGTTGGTACCATAGAAGGAGGGCCAGATCAACACCTGGCAGAAACGAAACTGAAACTGTGCTGATAGGACAACATCTTCAACAGGGACCACACAGAGGTCTGAAAGATAAAGCCACATTGAAGATGAGTTAATAGTCTAAATTCATAAAACTATGGAGAAACCATCCACCCTAAACAGCAGTTAAAACCTGGAATAAACAGTACCCCTAAACTGAAAGTGTTAAAATCAACAAAGAACCATTATAAATATGCTTCAAATCTGTAGACATCAAAGAGGGATTGAAATATAAGAATAAAATAAGATAGTAGAAAATCAAACAGATTTGATGGGGGAAATCCCAAACAGATAATAGAAAAAGAGAATAGCACATCCGAAAAAAAACAAAGGGAGTTTCTAGAAAAGAAACACAATAATACAACGTGAAATTTCATAGGGTGGTTTAAGCAGTAGATTTGATTCATCTAAAGAGAAAATTATTTTGGAAGATCTGAGGAAATTACAATGAAGCAGAGATGGAAATTACAATGAAGCAGAGATAAAAATATAGACTATATTAGGAGATTGAGAAACTTTAAAAATAGTATGAGAATATCTAACTTATTTCTGAAAGAAATTCCATACCTCAAGGAGAGGGAGAATAGGTAAAAAGTAATATTTGAAAGTATAATGATTGAGAATTTTGTAGGAGAGACGAAATGCCCATATTTAAGAAGCCAAATAGATTTTAAGCAGAACAGAAAAATAAAACATTCATAGTCAGCTGTGATGTACTGAAACTACAAGATCCATTCTCCTGCCTCAGTCTCCTGAGTATCTGGGATCACAGGCATGTGCCACCATGCCCAGCTAATTTTTGTATTTTTAGTAGAGACGAGGTTTCACCATGTTGGTCAGGCTGGTCTCAAACTCCTGACCTTGTGATCCACCCACCTCGACCTCCCAAAGTGCTGGGATTACAGGCATGAGCCACCGTGCCCGGCCTGCTGTGGTTTTTAATGCAAGTCTATAATGAAGAATCATGGTCACGAAGTTTGACTTATGTTGGTTACGACTAAATGTCATATGGTTTCTAAGAGATGCAATGAACTACTAATAAAAACATCAAGATTAGTGATGTATTTATTTATCAACTAATTTTCCTAGTAATTTTTTGCTTCCATATGTTTGTGGTTCGAATCCTATATACCTAATGATTCATACATTTTACATTTTTTCTATATTTTTTTTTCTCCAGTTTCAAAGTGTTTTTTTCCAAAACGTAACCTGCTGGACACATTGAGAAAAGTGTATCATTCTATTGCTCTCCACCCATCCATCTTAATGTGATAATGTGGAGAAGTGGTAAAAATTAAAAGTTAAAACAGGATTTGGAGCAGACACCCTAGATCTAGCATTTACAAGTTACGTGTTTTCAGGCAAATAACATTTCTGAATCAGTCTTCTCCTATAAAATATTAACATTAATATCTACTTTATTTGAAGTTTGTTAAGAATATTAGAAAAGCAAATGTCTTCTATTGATTTATGCCCTACAAATCATAGCAAATTACTTATTGTGTTTCTGAAAATACTGTTCCATTTTTTGGCTTAAAGCTTTTGTTCATACTGTTCCCTCTACACGGATCAATTCCCTTTGCCTGCCTCCTTACCCTTCACCTAACCTAACATTTAAAGGATCTAAGGTCTGAAGAATGACTAATTTGTATATCATCAACTCCAGCTTCCCACACCCCTCAGGTTCCAGGTATCTGCTCCTCTTGGTATGCATACACTGCCAAACTTTCAATTGTTTCACATTTAACTTCATTTCATTGAGGAAGCTTTTGAATCAACTCAAATGTAAATGACTTTCTAAAGATTATAAAACCTGTTAGTGGCAGAGACAAGGCATGAAGCCAGGAATCCTCATTTTTTATCTTAAATTACCTCTACTGCTTGTGCTTCAGTTAGTAGGACTAGCCCCACCCTGGTTATACCCAAGCTCTGTGGGATGCTGAAAGATAAAATCTTCAGAAAGAGGAGACCCACTGCGTATTTCTGGGTGAGGTGCGTTTCTTGCCCATCACACAGTAATTAATTCATCAGGCCTTCTAAGACATCCTGAATGCTGCTCCTTGCCAGCCAGCTCTGCTAATCTCCTTTCACTGGATTATCAAGTGTTATAATCTTGATCTAGACAAATGCCCGTCCTCTGAATTTTCTTTTTATGTGTCAACAGAAATATATTATTTTAATATAGCTAAATCTCTCTAGAACTCACCATTTTCGATGAAAATTTTTCTCTTTCCTTGAGCCTCATTTATTGTCTGTCACTGCTGAAGAGAATAGTCCTCCCACCTCACGTCACAAGGACCATCACCAACCCCTACTGAAACACACATTTACTCACAACTATGCCCAAATCTATTGACCAGGGAGTCCAAGGAAGGGAAAGCGACAGTCATTATCATTCCAAAACCCGGTGTTCTCTGTTTTTCCATTTTATTATAATGCAATTCAGTCACCCTCCTAAGCCAGGAACTAGAGGTCATCACAAACTGATCCTCTCCCTCTGCCCCACATCCAGCTAGACTCTAGATCCTGCCATTTATACCACCTGATCAATTCTCTGTAGCCCTCCTCTGCCACTGTCTTAGTTATGACCTTCTCAAACTTTCATCTGTAGCCCCAAAATAACCTCCTAACTACTTTCCCTGACTATACTATCTCTATTCCAGTAAATCTTATTCACTGTAAAGTGATTGTTCTACAACACAAATCTCACCAGATCACTCTCTTGCTTGAGACACTTCAAAAGATGCCTCACCTATGTGATAGGTTGCTATGATCTGAATATTTGAATCTTCCAAAATCAATATGTTGAAACCTAATTACCAATTTGATGGCATTAGGAGATGAGGTCTTTGGGAAGAGATTAGGTCACAAGAGCAGAGCTCTCATGAACTAATGGGATTAGTTCCCTGATTAAAGAGGCCCCATAGACCTGCCTTGCCTCTTCTACTGTGGTGACACTGAGAAGGCAAAATCTATGAACCAGAAGTCAGGCCCTCACCAGACACTGAATCTTCCGGTCCCTTGATCTTGGACTACTCAGCCTTCAGAGCTGTCAGAAATAAGTTTCTGTTGTTGATAAGCCACCTAGTTTATGGTATTTTGGTTATAGCAGCCTGAATGAATTAAGACATAGGTCAACAAAGGTTATTAGTAACAAAGATTACTAATAGTAAGAAAGACTATTAGTCAGATCTTTCTTGTCATGTATTTCTTGATATACTTATATCAAGAAAATAAGCATTTTCTGCTTAATAAATTGTAAATATTCATTGTGCTCTTTACACTTGTGTGTTTTTTTTCATTTCAGTTTTCCTCATGAAAAAAATATTATTAGTGTAGTTAGTTTATTAATTTTTTCCTTTATGGCATCTGGAGTTTGTGTTTTGCTTCCATAGCACTTCTCTCTTTTAAAACTTATTTTTTTTCTTTTCAAATGTATGTATTTGATCCACCTGGAATTTATTTTGGTATAAGGAGAGACACAAGATTTAGCTTTCATCTCTCCTCAAATGGCTAACCATTTGTTTCAACTTCATTTATTTGCTCATCCCTTTCCCCCAATGATTTTAAATACCTCCTCTAGTATGTGTTTAATTTCATGTGAATTTGATACTGAACTCTCTATTCTAATATCTCTGTTTCTTTGTCAGCCACCATCAGAATTTAAAGATTACTATGCCCTTAAGAATGATACAATGGACTCTGGGGACTCAGGGGAAAAGGGTGGGAGGTGGGTAACAGATAATAGACTACACATTGGGTACCGTGTACACTGCTTGGGTGATGGATGCACCAAAATCCCAGAAATCATCACTAAAGAAACTTATCCATGTAAACAAACAGCATCTTTTCCACAAAATCCTATTGAAATAGAAAAATAAAAATAAAACAATTACTGTGCCTTTATGTGCATTAGTATCTGTGTTGCTAATCCTTCTCTTATAGTTATTCATTTTCATTTTCAAAGATTTTACGTCTCTTCCCAAATGTTTGTTTTGTCATGTGAACCTTAGAATCAACTTGCCTAATTCCAAAGAAAATAAGTTGAGGTGTTTAAAGGTATAGATGCTAGAGATGGATAGATCTATACATGAATATCAGCTTTAGAACATATTAGCTGTGTGACTTTGGAAATACTACTTAACCTCTGTGAGCCTCAGTCTCCTTCTCTGAAAGAAAAATAGAAAGTACCCTATTACCATCAAGTTTGCTGTAAGAGATGCATGTAAAGTGTTAACACAGATACCTGGAATATAACAGATTTTCGGTAAATGACAGTAATTATTTTTCAATAAATGATAGTAATTAATATAATTATTATTTACAAGGTTATTGTTAATTATTATTTTTTACATTTTTTAGTTTAAATCTACATATTACTTATTTTTCCTACACATCTAAGGTAAAATACTTCCTAAACAAGTTTCAAAACTGTATTTTCTATAATGCTTATTGCCCTCACCACCTAAATATTAACACCTTAGAGTTGTTGGAAAGCTTGGGTTGGAAAGTAGAGTTTTCTTTTTCCAGGAGATCCACATTAAACCTGATAACTCAATTACAACTCAGTTTTTCAAAAGATTTTATCATAGTCATCTTTTCAGCATTTTAAAATTTCTGTTAGATTCTCTTTCCTTAAAATGTTGCTCGGTAGGATGTTGACTCTCACCATTTGTCCTTCTCCAAAATATGTACTCTAAATAGGACTGCTAAAAACAGGCTTCTTAATATATGATCCCTATATGAGTGGATCATATATGTCATATCTAAAAATAATGAACCTATGTTTAAAATATGTTTTCAATCTAGAAATGTTTTAAAGTAGTTCATTTGCCCTCCCAGCTTTATTGAGAAATAATTAACAAAATTTGTATATATTTGAGGTATAAAACATGATGATTTCATATACACTATCATAATTAAGTTAATCAACACATTCATCACCACCCAGTTACCCTGTGTGTGTCCTCTGTGTGTGTGTGATTTCAAGTAAGCAATACAGTACTATTAACTATAGCCACCATTCTATATATTTTAGTCCCAGAGCTTATTCATCTTATAACTGAAATTTTGTGCCCTTTGACCAACATCTCCCCATTCCCCCTCCTTTACTCCTTTCTCCTGGCAGCCATTGGTCTTTCTATGTCTAACATTTCACTTAGCATAATGTCCTCCAGTTCATTTATATTGTCGCAATAGCAAGATTTCCTTTTTATATGGCTGAATAAAATCCCAGCGTGTATATGTGTGTGAGTGAGTGCACACACACACATGTATGAGATATAAACATGTTACATATATAACACTTTTTAAATTCACTCATCTATCAACAGACATTTGAGTTGTTTCTACATCTTGGCTATTATGACTAATGCTACAATAAACATGGGAGTGCAGATATCTCTTCAAGACACTGATTTTATTTTCTTTGGATATGTGCCCTGAGGTAGAATTGTTAGGTCATATACCAGCTCTATTATTAATTTTTTTAGAACCCTCCATGCTGATCTTCATAATAGCTATACCAATTTACATTCCCAACAACAGTGTACAAGGTTTCTCTGTCTCACATCCTCAACAATATTTATTACCTTTTACCTTTTTGGTAATAGCCATTCTAACAAGTGCAAGATAATATATCTTTGTGGTTTTGTTTTATATTTTTCTGAAGATTAGTGGCATTGAATATTTTTCACATATTTGTTGGCAATTTGTATGGAAAATGTTTATTCAGGTCTTTTTTTCATTTTTAAATTGGACTACTTAGGTTTTTTGCTATGGAGTTGTATGAGTTCCTTATACATCTTCAATATTAACTCCTTATCAGATACGTGGTTTGCAAACATTTTCTCCCATTCTGTAGGTTGAATTTTCATTTTGTTGACTGTTTCCCTCATTGGGCTGAAACCTTTTAATTTGATGTAGTCCCATTTGTTTATTTTGCTTTTGTTGTCTGTTCTTTTGAGGTCTTATAAAAATAATTCTTGTCCAGATTAATATGAAGAAGTTTTTCCTCTATATTTTCTCTTAGGTGTTTCATGGTTTCAGGTCTTGTATGTAGATCTTTAATCCTTTTTACATTGAGTTTTATGTATGGCATAAGGATCCAATTTTATTCTTTTGCATGGGGATATCCATTTTTACAACACCATTTACTGAACAGATATTTCTTTTTTCAGTCTTTTTCATTCGTCTTTATTTTTATTTCTCTGACTGGATAATTTCAAATTAACTGGCTTCAATTCATTTATTTGTTCTTCTGTATGATCAAGTCTGGTGTTGAAGCTCTCTATTGTAACTTTCAGATTTTCTTCAGTTCCAAATTTGTTTGGTTATTTTTCATGGTTTCTATTTTTTCATTAAACTTCTTGTTTTGTTCTTGCAATGTTTTTTATTTCATTTAGTTGTCTGTGTTCTCTTGCTTCTCATTGAGCTTCTTCAAGATGATTATTTTGAATTATTTGTCAAGCAATTTCTAGATCTCCATTTCTTTGAATTGGTAACTAGAGCTTTACTAGTTACCTTTATTGGTATTATGTTTGCCTCACTCTTTATCTATGTAGTCTTGAATGGCTGTCAGTGCATTTGAAGGAAAAAACACCCCTTTAGTCTTTAAGGACTGATTTTGGCAGGTAAAGACCTTTACCTATTGGGTCCCTGGGCTGATGGGCCTGACTCTGGCATCACAGTTGAGTGAGGCCGGAGTTGAGTCAGTAGCTATAGCTAGGTCCACAGGGTAGCATCTCCATGTCCTCAACAAAAATGGAACAAGGCAGAATATTTTGTGTAGAGATGTATTAGTTCATTTTCATGCTGCTAAAAAAGACATATCTGAGACTGAGTAATTTACAAAAGAAAGAGGTTTAATTGACTCAGTTCCACAAGGCTAGTGAGGTCTCACAATCATGGAAGAAAACAAGGTGGAGCAAAGACATGTCTCACATGGTAGCAGGCAAAGAGAAAATGAGAGCCCGGTGAAAAGGGAAATCCTTAATAAAACCATCAAATCTCATAAGACTTATTCACTACCAGGTGAACAGTATGGAGGAAATAACTTCCATGATTTAATTATCTCCTACTGGATCTCTACCACAGCATGTGGGAATTATGGCAGCTATAATTAAAGATATTTGGGTTGGAACACAGCCAAATCATATCATTCTGCCCCTAGCTCCTCCTAAACCTGATGTCCTCACATTTCAAAGTCAATTATGCCTTTCCAACAGTCCCCCAAAATCTTAACTCATTTCAGCATTAACTCAAAAGTCTACAGTCCAAAGTCTCATCTGAGACAAGACAAGTATCTTCTACCTATGAGCCTATAAAATCAAAACCAAGTCAGTTGCTTCCTAGATGTAATAGGGTTACAGGCATTGTAGAAATACACTCATTCTAAATGGAAGAAATTGGCCAAATTGAAGAGGCCAAAGAACCCATGCCAGTCCAAAATTCAGTGGTGCAGTCAAATCTTAAAGCTCCAAAATGATCTCCTTTGACTCCATGTCTCATATCCAAGTCATGTTGATGCAAAAGATGGGTTCCCATGGTCTTGGGCAGCTCCATCCATGTGGTTTTGCAGGGTACAGCTTCCCTCCTGGCTGCTTTCATGGGTTGGTGTTGAGTGTCTGTGGGTTTTCTGCACAAGGTGCAAGCTATTGGTGGATCTACCATTGTAGAATCTGGAGGACAGTGTCCCTCTTCTCACAGCTCCATTAGTCAGTGCCCCAGTATGGACACTGTTTGGCAGCTTCAACTCCACATTTGCCTTCCACACTGCCCTAGCAGAGGTTCTCCATGAGGGCCCCGCCCCTGCAGCAAACTTCTGCCTGGACATCCAGGCATTTCTATACATCCTCTAAAATCTAAGTGGAGGTTTCCAAACCTCAATTCCTGACTTTAGTGCACCTGCAGGCTCCACACGATGTAGAGGTTGCCAAGCCTTCAGGTTTGCACTCTCTGATGCCATGGCTTGACCTGTATCTTGGCCACTTTTAGCCATAGCTAGAGTGGCTGAGATGCAGGGCACCAAGTCCCTAAGCTGCACACTGCAGGGGTGACTGGGTCTTGCCCACCAAACCATTTTTGCTCCTAGGCCTCCAGGCGTGTGATGGGTAGGGCTGCCATAAAGGTCTCTGACATGCTCTGGAGACATTTACCCATTGTCTTGGTGATTAATGTTTGGCTCCTCATTATTTATGCAAATTTCTGTCTGAATTTTATTGTCCATATTATTATCTGCATTTTAGTCAAAACCATTCAACAAGTATCCAGGAAGTTTCAAACTTTCCCACATTTTCCTGTCTTCTGAGCCCTCCACTGTTCCAACCTCTTCCTGTTACTTAGTTCCAAAGTCACTTCTACATTTTCAGATATCTTTACAGGAGCACCCCACTCTACAGGTACTAATTTATTGTATTAGTCCATTTTCACACTGTTGATAAAGACATATCTGAGACTGAGTAATTTATAAAGGAAGGAGGTTAAATTGACTCACAGTTTCACATGGCTGGGGAGGCCTCACAATCATGGTGGAAGGCAAAGAGGAGCAAAACCATTTCTCACATGACAGCAGGCAAAAAGAGAATGAGAGCCAAGTGAAAAGGGAAACCCCTTAGAAAATCACCAGATTTCATGTGAGTTATTCACTACCATGAGAACGGTATGGGGGAAACTGCCCCCATGATTCCATTATCTCCCACCAGGTCCCTGCCACAACACATGGCAATTATTAGAGCTACATTTCAAGATGAGATTTGGGTGAGGACACAACCAAACCATACCAATGGGGTAATTGGAAAACTAATCAGCATGCCCATAAAAATCTGACACATTTAACCTGCTATGAAATAATGCATGACCAACCAGTGTTAGCCAAGAAACAATTACAAACACTACAAAATAAGCAAAAAAAAAAAAAAGTTTTCTCTATATACCTCACCCTTGTTTGGTCCCTAGAAAATTTAGAAGCAGCAGAACAAGTAGGAGAGAAGAAGAGGAAATTCAAAGTAGTGAAAGACCTTGGTGATTTCATCCAGTATTATTACCTTAAATATCATCTATTTGCCAATGGTTTCTACACTTAAAATTCTATCCTTGGAGTCTCTCCTGAACTCCAGACATATAAATCTAGGTTTTCTGCTAACATACAGACTTGAATATCTAATAGCTGTCTCAAAATAAACATGTTAAACTCTTTATCATTTTCCAGCAATCTTATCTATTAGTAATTCTCTTCATCATAGTTAAAGGGAACTTCATTCTTCCAATCGTTCAGTCCAAAACTCTTGTAGTTTTCCCTGACTTCTCTACTACCTACATTTACATATTATTTTCATCAGAAAACCTTGTAGACTTTACCTTCAAAATATTCCTAGAATCTGACTACTTCTTACTACCTAAACCACTGTTTCTCTAGTTTAAGCTAGCATCATCTCTAACCTGAAGCTTCCACGGTCTCCAAAGTAGCCTCCTATTTCAAAATGCCTATTTCTGATCTCTACAGTCTATTTTTAACATAGCAGCAATAATAGTTCTTTTAAAGCATAAATCAAATAACATCAATACTTTACTCAAAATTTTCAAATCATTTCTCATCTCATTCAGAGAAAAGCCAAAGTTCATACAATGGCCAACAGGCTCTGTGTTATCTTTCCTTCATCACTTCCTCTACCACACTCCTTTACTTAATCTGCTCAAGCTACTATAACAAAATACCAAACAGAAATTTAAACAGTAAAAATTTATTTTCCCACAGCTCTGGAGGCTGTAAGTCCATGATCAGGGTGCCAGACTGATTGGGTTATGACGAGGGCTTTCTTGATGACTTGCCAATGATTGTCATCATGTTTTATCCTCACACGGCAGAGAAAGAGAAAGAAAAAAGCTCTCTGGTATCTCTTACTACAATGGCATTAATCCTATCAGATCAAGACCCTATCCCTATGATATCATTTAACCTTAGTGTTTTTCATAAAAGTCCTGTTTCCAAATACAGTCATACTGGGGGTTAGGGCTTCAACACATGAATTTTGGAGTAGGAAGACACAAACATTAATTCCATAATACCCCCACTAACAATAAGACTTCATCTCCTACTAGGTTCCTCTTACTCACTCTACTTCAGGGTTGGCCTATCATGAATCATCACATTTCAAGTGATTTCTTTTCCCTTTTAATTTTCCTAAGGGGAAATTTCTAATTAAATTTTACATAACAGTTTTTAACAAAAGAAGCCCAGAAATAAAGAGGAAATGGTAAGGTGAGGACCAATGAATGTGTTAGAGCTCTCTGTTTCTCTCTTCTCAAAACAATGTGGGAAAAAACTGATAACTCTAATTTTTGTTTATTTAGATAGTAAGATATATTTTTAAAAGAAAATATAAAATTATAGGTAATGCAAATAGATACAGATATATCACTTACAAGGAAGATACCTGCTCAAAGATAACTAATTTTATGATAACAACAGCAAATACATATGAAGTCCTAACTACATGCCAGATGTTGACCTTAGCATTGAAGATCTTGTGGTCAGTGAAACATAAAACATGCCCTCAAAGAGTTTGTACAGTGGTGCACTGTTTCTCAAAATGTATTCTGTTGTATTTATTAAAATGCCAAATTTGATTTCTTACTCTCCAAATATAACCAATTAGAATCTTAGTAGGGTGTGTGTGTGTGTGTGTGTGTGTGTGTGTGTCTGTGCATGTGCATGTGGAAGGACCAATAATCTATACTACATGCAAAGACCTGAGATGTTTCTTATGCACAGTAAAGTCTGAGAACTTCCACACTTCATTTATTAAAATCTGAGTTCCTGATTTTCTTCAAATATTGGTATAATAAATTTTTACTTGTTCAGATCTTTGACTTTTAAAAGATTTCCAGAAAATATTTTATCTATCATTTTTAGTTGTAGTCTATGGGAGCATGACTCCCAATAACCTAGTCTGCCATTATGGGAAACCAGGAGTCTCAATTCTATCTCCACTTGAGAAAATTATACCTAAGCTTTCAAAGCTCTGCCATGATTCTGTTCCTGATTGCCTTACACATATGTGATTTCTTCTTTTTTCAAAACCTCATAGAACCTCTCTTTCTCTTACTATATTAGTCTGTTATAATAAAGACACTGCTAATAAAGACATACTTGAGACTAGGTAATTTATAAAAGAAAGAGGTTTAGTTGACTAACAGTTCCACATGGCTGGAAAGGCCTCACAAACATGGCAAAAGGTGAATGAGGAGCAAGGTCACATCTCACGTGGTGGCAGGCAAAAGAGGGTATGCAGGGGAACTCCCTTTTATCAAACCATCAGATCTTTTGAGACATACTCACTATCACAAGAACAGCACAGGAAAGACCTGCCCCCATGATTCAATTACCTACCACTAGGTCCCTCCCATAACACGTGGGAATTAAGGGAGCTATAATTTAAGATAAGGTTTGGGTTGGGACACAAATCAAACCATATCACTTATTTTTCAGTCATGAGTATACTTAGTGGTTTCCTTTGTTTTATTTATTTGTTTCTTTAGAGACAGAGTCTTGCTCTGTTGCCCAGGCTGGAGAGCAGTGGCACTATGTCAGCTCACTGCAACCTCTGCCTTTTGGGTACAAGTGATTCTCCTGCCTTAGCTTCCCAAGTAGCTGGGACCACAAGCATGCACCACCACGCCTGGCTAATGTTTCTATTTGCAGTAGAGATGGAGTTTTACCATGTTGACCAGGCTTTCCTCAAACTCCTGACCTCAGGTGATCTGCCCACTTTGGCCTCCCATGGTGTTGGGATTACAGGCGTAAGCCAAGGCACCCAGCCTGGTTTCCCTTTATGTATCATGTTAGACACTTAATGGCAGGCAGCATATCTTTTCCCTGAAGCAACTAGTTCATGCTTTGCACAAAATAGTCACTCGAGATGTATTGCATTAGAAAAGATTTCAAAAAATTATTGGTTCAGAAATTATTAATCAAAATATCACTTAAGCTATTTCCCACATTTCTCAATTGCAACAAGAAATAGTCTTGAGCAATAAAAAAGTTCCCAGGACTCTTCCCCTCACATTCCACTTAAGTTGAGTTTACATAAAATAATATGAATAGGCCTAGTTTGTTATTCTTCTAAAAAGGTCCAGCTGCTGGAACATTCAACCAACACTTGTTATAATTGTGAACATAAACATGTTTCATCAGTCCACTTCACAGAACTCCCTAAGTGGCTTCAGTTCACAGGCAAAGAAGGAATTTGACTCCCAAGAAGCATAATTCTATACAGATGTGGTCAAGTGAGACATAAAATCCCAAACTGTATGCAGATATATGAAATGATGTGGGGAAGAAAATCATTTGAATAGAATATGAGATATGTATTACCTTAATTGCTTGTATAGTTGAGGTAAAAATTGTTGGCCAGAAACTAGTCTGTTTGGAATCACTTTAGAATTTGTCATAACCCAGGTAACAAATGCTAATTTCATTATTTGCTACTTATCTAATCTAAGATACCATCAATCATAATACAAATTATTACCTTACATCCCATTAAGAAAGGGAAAAATCAGCCCAAATAATCTGTGTTCCCCATCAGTGGCAAGCCATATCACAATTATAGTGATGTCAAAATGTGATAAAATAGGTCTCTTAGACTCACTGAAATATAGCATGTGTCTTAACATCTTTGATGCGCCACCAGGGCAGTTGTGCATTGAGCTGTAGATTGTACTGCTGAGAAAAAGCAAGTCTTTTACCTGTAATCTTGCATCTGTCACCTCAGGATGCATCTACCTACAGAGAAAAAGAGGTGTACTGTAAAGTTAACTCATCTAGTCTCTCTACTTCTGAGGGAAACATTGACTTATTTAGACGGGTGAATTTGAAACAATCAACTTTGCATAACATCTCCTGCTTATCGTTCTCACAGAACCACTCTCTTCCTGTACAGTGAGTAATCTCTGCTCTCTGTCAAGAGTAAAAGTAGCTTATCCCAGAGGGCATACCTAAGATTTTCTTTTTTTTTTTTTTTAATACAAACTCCTATACATTTTATTTTATTTTTCTTTATACTTTGAGTTCTGAGGTACATGTGTAGAATGTACAAGTTTGTTACATAGGTATACATGTGCCATAGTGGTTTGGTGCATCTATCACCCGGTCACCTACATTAGGTATTTCTTCCAATGCTATCCCTCCCCTAGGCCCTCACCTCCTGAAAGGTCCCAGTGTATGATGTTCCCCTCCCTGTGTCCATGTGTTCTCATTGTTCAACACCCACTTGCGAGTGAGAACATGTGGTGTTTGATTTTCTGTTCTTGTGTCAGTTTGCTGAGAAGGTTGGTTTCCAGTTTCATCCACGTCCCTGCAAAGGCCATGAACTCATCCAGGCATACCTAAGATTTTCTAACCCAGCTTGTGACTACATAGATAGGTCTGCCTAAGTCTGGGGCTAAGTGTTAGGAAGTTCATCTGTCCACAGAAACAAACCACTGTCTCTAGTACCAGCTTCATTATTAGTAAATAGGATATTTTTATATCTTATCTAAACTGCTTTCTTTTTATCTCAATAGAATCAAAAGTCATAACTCAAGAAGGGATACAGTATGACCTGTAGGCTTCCTTGAAGAACAACTAGGATTGCATGCCCTTGGCTCTGATGAGCAGGCAGGCCTCTGTACTAGAATGTAAAAACTACAATAAAATGGTCCATTTAAGGTGGCATTATGAAATTCCGTCCATCATGTAATCATCCCTTTGTCATCCTGCCTGACACATTCATAATCACAACTCCGGCCTGCTTCTGAGTGTGTTATTTTTTATCTGCCCAGGGGACTTATTCTTTCTTCTCACTCTTCTTTGGCTTCTCTTAGCCTCCTCCCAACAAAAATGCTGTGAAAAGCTTTATCTATAACCTGCGATAGATTTGGCTGCCTCTGCTCTGCCATCAACCATCAGAGAAGCAACCCAGGCACTAATTCAAACCAACCAAAGAGCAGGGAGCCGTGTTCTATCGGAGTGGATGTGGTATGATGCAAAGATCTCATAAGGAACATGTGTTGACTCACTGAAAGTCATCACATTAGAATAAATAATTGTATCAATGCAACCACAATCTACTTTACTTGCCCACATTCTCAAAGACCAACAAACTAGGAACAAAAGCAGCTATGCAAAGATGTCCAGAATTGAAGTTTGAAGATAGAAGCACGTCTTCCCAGCTTCATGTTTATCCTATTTCCTCGTATACATTTTGTATTGAAAAAAATGCAGTACATCTTCTCTGTAAAAATTCCGCCAGGATGCTTACTTTTATTTTCTTCACCTAGGGAAAACATTCCCATACCCTGCACTGACTTTTATATTATGTAACAAAACCTGTAGTTATTTTATTTTTTTGCACCCTGCCTCACATCCTCTCCATCCTCCTGCTACTTGGCAATTCCTGCAGCAAACAAACTGCTCTTTGCGAGTATAACCCAACAGCATGTGGTGGTAGCTATATGCTGTGCCCCTTGTTTTAGGCCCTGGAGCTTTTCTAACATGAAAACACCCAGGAATGGCAGGCAGTTGACCCCCTTTATGCCACTGATGGATATTATGGGATGGGAGCTGTGAGATAAATTCTCCCCACTTTTACCCCTAGGACATGTAATTCTGAGGCACATTATCATTCTCTACACCTGGAGAAAGTTCTATAGGATTCATCTCTGAAGATCAGAAACAGCATAATAAACCATGGACATCCTCAAGGAGATAAAATCACATTTAGAGCTGTTGAATTTAGAAAAAGGCAGGGAACGATGATCAAACTAGTTTGTTCTACATCTTGTTCTGATATATTTGCAAGAGAAAAATCACTGGCCCTAAAGGAGGGATGTTTATGTAACTAACATAAAGAGATGTTATAATCACCAATTAGAAAGAGAATGCAGATAAGGGTCAGAGCAATGCCCAGTGCTCACTGAATCTATATTATACTAGGCTAATGTTAGTCTAAGGCTGACTCTGTGGGCAATGATTTTAAAAATATTATTTTAGAGTTCTTTAGAAGACTTACAATACTTTTGGCATTTATTCCATTGTAATGTGCTGGATAGACATGCTAATTTTTAGTGATACAATTGTTCGATACAGGCAACTTATTTTACCAAGCTTTTCCTTTTTCTTTTCAAATCAAGATGGTCAAACTGTTATAGTAGGTAGGTAGTTAGGCATGAGCAGGGCAAGAGAAGCCCCCTCTCCTGTCCCCCAGTCACACATATACACCAGGAATGTCAGGCGACCAGCAGATGATGCTCAGGCTGTTGTTAACTGTCTCTCTAAAACAATAATTGGTCACAGCCAGCACCAGGGAAGGGCAGGTTCCCCATAGATAGAAAACGCCTGAAACTAGTGATCAGCAGCTTCCCAATTAGATCTCAGGAGTTAGATGAGTGCGATGGCTCGAGCATGCACATTAAAATGGCAGAGTTTAAATGGTATATGACCTTCCAGGGATATTCAACTGGTAAGGGAAGAATGCCTCAAGTGAGCAAGTGTACATCTCCAGTAAACACACTGCATGTGTTCACCTCCAAGTGCTAGCAGGCCACTGCGCATGCAGACAGCCAATCCCAAGGGAAGAATCAGGGGCGAAGTAAGGCAAGACCCTGGAAGTATGCCAACGTGTAAAACCGCCAGTCAGAAGGTCAAACCTCACACACCCTCAAGTCACCCACTTGGCCTTCTTCCAAGTGTACTTTACTTTCTTTCACTCTTGTCCTAAAGCTTTTTAATAAGCTTTCACCCCTGCTCAGATACTTGCCTCATTCTCTCCTGCCTCTGCCCCTCTGTCAAATTCTTTCTTCTGAGGAGGCAGGAGTTGAGATTGCTGCAGACTCATTAAGGTAAAGATTCACTGCTGGTAACAAAACTACCAGATGAGGTCAAGCACAGTGTGTTCCCAGCACATAACAGATGATACATTTGTAGGTTTTTATGAGTGACCCATTTCCAGAGCAAAGCTGGAGAAGTAACTAAATAGATATAGATCAATAATAGAATAATTGTGACCATTGTTTGTTCTTTCTGAGGCTGGACAATTAAAAAGAAGTCAGGCTGTTAAGAAGTTCCAGAGACGTCTTATTTCTCCTGAGGTCACATGTGAGGAAGATCACTGCCTTAAGTCATTGCCCTGGCTCAAGCACTGAGAGGAGCTAGAGTTCAAAATGGATCCAGATCAGTCCTCCAACCAGCCAACCAGCATCACTCAGGAAACTTGTTTGGTAGCCTCAAAGGTCACTCTTTTTCGTGATACATCTTGGCTCATCTAGAAAAAAAAATTTTTAAGGTTCAAAGGGTGAATTGATATCATCCAGAAAGAAGAGGAGAAAACAGGGCTTGGTCACATAGAGTGTGAAGAGATTGAGAGTGACTTCTGTTGCCAATAACAAGCAGAGAAACGTCAAAAGAGAAGAGGCAACAACTTCCTTTGGTTATACGTTTTACCAGATGGGGTCTACCTTTACCACTGCAGCAGAAACGCTGCCTTCCTTAGCTCGTTCACTTATGTGTTTCAAACATCATGTGCTTACCTAAAAAGGCATTTGGAAAAAGGTAATATGAATCACAGATATTAATAAAATCTGTAGAATCTTTCTTTAGTTATCATTAAATTCATCCAAATCCAGAACATTACCATAACGGACATTGTAAACTTCTCAGGAAAAAAAAATTTTTTTACTCAACATATCCTAGTGAAGTCTATTATGATTAAACTATTATAATTGTTTTATCAGTAACTCAATTTTATTCAATCATTGCTAATTTTTAGGAATAGTGCATAAATGGAGGAAGTATTTGCTCTGAGAGTCCTACATGTGGCTTAACATTGTGGAATAGTTCATACTTTTAGGGTGAATGGGAAGGACTTGTTCTACTTAGTCCAAATACAACATTCTGAAATAATTTTGATGGTGTTTAAGTCAGATTCAGGACTTACTTTAATATTTTGGGAACCTACTTTTTGTGCTGCACAACGATCTTTTAAGAGATCCTTTGTAATATGCTGACACCATGATGAACACAAAGTTTATATGAAGAATTCTTTTTTTCTCTTCTTTGAGATAGGACCTGGCTCTATCGCCCTGGCTACAGTGCAGTGGCACAATCACAGCTCACTGTAGCCTTGGCCTCAAGTAATTCTCCCATCTTTGCCTCCCTAGCTGCTAGTACTATAGGCATGTGAAAACATGCCTGGCCATTTTTTGAATTTTTTGTAGAAACAGGGTTTCATCATAGTGCCCAGGCTGGACTCAAACTCCTGGGCTCAAGACTCCTGCCTCGGCCTCCTAAAGTGTTGGGATTATAGGTATGAGCCACCACATCTGGCCAGTTTTAATTTCTAATACAGTAAATATCAATGGTTATAATCCATATTTCTATAAAAGCTCTTTATGGGTCCTGAATAATTTTTAAGAGTTTCAAAGTATCTTGAGACCAAAAAGTTTGAGAATTACTGTCTAGAACAATGCTTTCCAACAGAATTTATCACAATGTTGAAAATATCCCATAAATCTGCACTGTCTGATACAAAGGCCACTAGATACATGTAACTGTTTAGCAGTGGCTAGTGCAACTGAAGATCTGAGTCTTTTACTTTTATTAAATTTAAATAGCAACTGTGGGTAGTAGCTAGCATATTGGGCAATGTGGTCATAGACTTTCACTGTGCTGGCTCTTGATTTAACATTTTTTCAGTATTTCACACAAACTAATGGTTAGCTCATTTTTCTTCTGCTAACCTTTAAGCTCTTGGCTTCGTTTGTATGGGGTGTAAGGGAGGTGTTTAACCACAAAATACATAATAAGAGAATTATCATGCATACTTTTGATAAGAATATGAATGAATTGCAGATTAAATCCTTGACAAAAAAAAAAAAGAAAGGAAAAATCCACTGTAGTTGCCCCACTGGGAATTACACAGAGTTCAAGAGAATGTTTCTTCATGCTTCATCTTGAATTAACTACACAAACTATAGGCAATTGTTTTAAAATTATAAACAGTGGTTTACACTTTGTTTCTGTTGCAGACAAAAATATGTGTTACCATTACAAAAAAAAGGTTGACTGTGTGTTCAAAACAGACCTGACGTGGTATTGACATCGTTCACTAGAATCTGAATCTCAGGTGGAATTCCTGGATTTCATTTTGTAAAACTATTTGGATATTGTGCACCTTACCCTTGCTGATCAAGAACAGAGCATAGACGAAACTCTCAACTTGAAAATATAAGCTTTGAATTTTGTGATCCTGTGTAAGTTATGGAACCTCTCTAAACCTACTTTTTCCTCATAAAATAGGATAATAATGTTATCAGGGGGCTTCTCTACATATTGAGAGGATTAAATGAGATAATGCACAAGAAGTATTTAGTATAACACCTGAAACATTGTATGTATTTAGGAGGTGGTAGTTATAATTCTAATTAATTGCTATTAATTATGTTAATTATAATTACTATGTCTATACTACACATACAATATTAATTATTTATAACTAATATAATTAATATATCAATTATATTTATAATCAGTAGGCATAATTAATAATTAATATTATATCAATTATGATTGTTATGATTAATATAATTAATAGTATGATATTTAACACAATTTATAATAAATAATTAAAAATATTATTAACTGTGCTTACTGGACATATTTTTTTTCTGAGTCAGCTATGTGCTAGGCAATGTGTTAGTGCTAGTGGATAAGCGGCCCCTGTCCATGTGTTCATGGAGCTTCCAATCTAGAGAGGGAGAGAGATACTCCATAGAGAGCGTTGTGAGGATTAAACTTTAAAAGAGAAAAGAGCTGGGTGCTAAGATAGGATGTATTAAGGAAGATTGTTTAGCTCAAGAGGCTAGGAAAGACCTCACTGAGGGCAGAATGTTTAAGCTGAGTCCTGAAATACAGTACTAGCAAGATTTACTACTGGTAGAAAGGTGTTTCAGGGCATATTGGTTGGGATAACAGTTAAAAAATTGACTCTAAAGTTCAGTGGCTAAACAAAACCTAGGTTTATTTCTCTTTCACTTAACAGTTCAGAGTAGGTAGTCAGGCTTTGCTCCATAAAATCATCCAGAGTCCCGGTCTACAAGGGTGTCTCTGCCATTCTTCACTGTGGCTTCTACAGTTGTTCCATTGCCACCATTTCCAGTCAGCAGGAAGGAAAGGAAGATGGATAACTAGGAAGAACTTATTTAAACAGAAGACTTGAAAGTTACACTTACCCAGCAAGGTTGGCCGGGTGTTTAGACACGCCCCTGTTGAACTCACCTGCCTTGGTGTTGTCATCATTCACTAGGATCTGAATTTCATATTGCTGCACTCTTGTCTGAAACATGCAGGTAATACAGAAATTATGTTTGTATATGTGAATAAAACATAGTAATAACCAACTAGAGATGGTTAGGGGCTAAATTAGTGGCCTTAGGAAATTTGCTTAATTTCTTTTAACTTCATTTTACTCATTTGAAAATGGAAACAATAATAATTCCCTCAGAGGGCAGTTGTGAACAGTAAGGCAATGTAAGCAAAAGTTAGCTTTATACTGCAACGTGCTATATAAAAATGTTTATTAGTGTACTCTAGCACTCTGTTTCAACTATTTTTTTTTATATTAAATTGCCCTATGTAAACTATGTGGAAAACTAAGTGTTACTTGTCAAGTCTCAGTAGAGGAAGATGCATTTTATAGCAAAAAGGGACTGCAGTTAATCAAGAAGAATAATGCCCCTATCTGTGGTGTTGCCAGCTAGCCATCTGGCCAACAGAAATATTTCTTTACTACTCCCCTCCCTTTCCCAGCTTAGTAATTGCTCTTTCCCAGAAAGCAATATGTCTATTCTCATGCCTCTGGTGGCTCCATATTTCATGTATAGCATCTTATCTTCCTTATTTTCATAATTACCTGGACTCTATTCTCTAGTTGCTTTACGCATGTTGTTAAAGAAAAAAAAATTATTTAGTGATACCTGTTAAAGCGCTGTATGGCAAACAGTATCCAAGACCATCACAATAGGTTTGATCACAGTAGAGACCATGGCAATGTGTCTTTTTCAGAGGGGAAAGAGATTCAGCTCCACTTCAAATACAGCAGGAGCCAGTGTGAATTTATAGCCAAGGTGCAAAGTGGGGGTCAGTGGATGGAAAATTACTAAGAGGAAACATCAGGCATCAGAGGGATTCTGGCCTAGACTGACCTAATAGGTTTCTTGCTAAAGACAGACCAGAGTGATCAGACATTACCTGGGGTCTGGAAAAGGATTGGGTAGTTCTTGCTAACTTGATTTAGCAGGGTTCTTTGCTAATACTAGATTTTACAAGGTTGTATACAGATGGGCTTAGGAGATGGTAGAGGAGCCGACTAAAATTTAGTCAAGCAAAGAATCTTCGTCAATATGAGGTTTCTTTTATTAATTCTAACATGGTTGGAGGTGAGTTCTTTTGAGTTGAGGTGAGTTATTTTGCCTCTGCAGGCTCAGAGAGCCCAGTTCAACTCTAGCCACAAAATCCGAACTTGACAAATGCTAAGTAGTGAACAAGAGAGCACTTTCTTTAACTTAGTTTAAAGAGAATGCTGTTGTATAGCCAGAAGGTAAAACTGGGCTTTTCTTCTCCAGGGTTATTATTTAGATTAGAGGCAGAAGGAAAGGAAGTAAGATTCAAACCACATTGAGGAGTGGTAAGGACTAGATAAAAGATTTATGAGCAATAGCCAAGCCTCAAAAATACTTAAGAACTAAGTCATTTGATAAAAGTTGTGAATAGGATTAGTTTCTCCAGAAACAGAAAAGTGTCATGTATCAGAAGTTCAGGAAAATAAAATTTGAAAAAGTTAGAAAAAGACAATGGAATCTGGTAGAAAAATTATTTTAAAGAAAGTAATTTTTGGTTAATTCTACACTGAATAAATCTAAGAAATGAGACTGTTCAAGCTGACTCATCTTACTTGTCACCTGTACCACCTGTAATAGATAATTGTATTGGCGCTCCTTATTTTAAACTGTGCTGAACCAGCTAAAATCTTAAATCACAGTTGCAATAGCTAACATTTTTAAATACTTAATATATCCCAAGATTCTATTTCATCTGCTTTGTATAGGTTATGATAATATTTAATCATTGCATTAGTGTAATGATTTGGAAACTATCAAGGAAAAGGTGGCTCAGAAATTTTAATTTTTATTATTACTTGTTTTTATTTTTTGAGACAGAGTCTAGCTCTGTTGCCCAGGGGCTAGAGTGCAATGGCACTATCTCAGCTCACTGCAACCTCCGCCTCCCTGATTCAAACCATTCTCCTGCCTCAGCCTCCCGAGTAGCTGGGATTGCAGGCACCAGTCATCATGCATAGCTAATTTTTGTTTATTTTAGTAGAGATGGGGTTTCACTATGTTGGCCAGGCTGGCCTTGAACTCCTGACCTCAGGTAATCAACCCGCCTCGGCCTACCAAAGTGCTGGGATTACAGGCATGGACTACTGAACCCAGCTGGAAATTTTAAATGATTTACCCACGGCTATAACAGGTTACAGCTGTTGGAGACAAGGTTTGAACTCAGCAATCACTATTCCTAAACCAGCTTTCTTAACCACTATGTCATCAAAACTCTCAAATGAAGAAAGCTCGTTTACTTAGGTGGTCAAATTCTGTGTTTCGATGTGAAAAAAGAAAATCCCTCTCTCCACATTAATGTATATCCTGTCCCCTGCCATGCTTACTATAATCATTCCTTGAATTTTCAACCCTCTCTGGTTCTCTGTTGGATGGTCGTCCTCTCCTTAATTTTTCGTGTTCTATCCAGTTGGAAACGTTGCACAACAGCTCACATGCTCATCAGCGGTCTGTGGCTAATTTTGGTTAGCTGTTAGTGGAGGTCAAACAGCAAGAGGTTTGGCAAGTGAAGGGGTTGGCTTGGTTTGGTTCCAGTTTTGTCCTTCTTGGTCTGAACCCACAATTCATGATTCAAAAACAGTGTTTCTCTGTTTTGAATCTTCTTCTCTGTTTTGAATCTTCTGCTTGGAACTAAAATGGGCTTCTCATCAATCTTGGTGAGACTAGACATGCCCAGGTTGAGGAGTTGAGGTTGTGTGTGACTTGTTAATCTCTCAGAGCAGATTGGAGAGGGAGTCAGAGAAAAAAAAGGGGGTCAGCAATTCAACTTCTACTATGTGTTTACTGTGTGCCAGTCTGGGTACTTTATGCAAATCATTTCATGTAATCACCACAACAACCTTTTAAGGTGGAAGGCATTATAATTGTCTCAAGAGGAAACAGTGGTCCTAAATTTTAGAAAAATTGCCCAAATTTGCACTGCTTTAAAGTGACAGAATAAAAATTTATTTCAGTTTTACCTGATTGTAATGTTGTAATGTCTGTGTTTTTAGTACCGTGTCAATTTTTATGATAAGGGCCAAAACTAATTCAGAGGTTAAAAAAAAATAGAATTTCAAGCTTTTAGAATAAATTCTTTTTGATAATGAAAATTGTCATTTTGTGGGTGATCAGTAGATCCCAGGCTCTTTGCTGAGCACTTTGCATGTATTATTTAATTTAATTCCTCACAACTCTATAAAATAGGCACTGTTATTATTTCTAATTTACAGAGAAGAAAAGAGGCTTAGAACAATTAAGAAACAATTTATCTGGGACTGGACACCAGGTAATCTGTTTCTGGGTCCCTTGTTCCTATATCTATACTGTCTTTTGTAGGCCTAGCTCAAACTAGGTGTTTCTGCTTTCTTAGTTTGTTTCAGTTTCTCTCCAAGATATATATTTGTGTGTGTGTGTGCGCGCGTGCGTGAGCGTGTCTGTAAGCATTTATGTGTGTGTATTAAATGTCAGGCATTATTTTAAACTCTTGACATGAATTACTTACTTTAATGGTCACAATAGCTCTATAAAGTAGCTATTATTATCATTCCTATTTAATGATAGGGAAGATAAGACACAGGGTAGGTAAATCACTTGTTGCCTCACGTTTGGAATTAGAAAGAGTGTGGATTTTTTTTTTTTTTGTGTGTGTGTGTGTGTGTATGTGTGTGTACAGGGCTTATTTTATGAAGTAATCCCAGTATCTAGAATATCATTTTTATGAGAAAATCATTCCAAATACTAACTTGGCATACAATTTTAGAATATAGCCCATTTATAAGTTGGAAACTTGTGTCATAAAATGTAAAATCTGGACCTGCAGTCTGATGCTTTATTACCCTATTTCTTTGTGAGCAAAAATGTGTGAGTTTCTTTTCTGGTGTATTTTTTCATGCACGGATTGAATTAGGCCTTTGAATATCTATTTTTCTCTTTCACATTAGAACAACAATTAGGGCTGGGTGCAGTGGCTCATGCCTGTAATCCCAGCACTTTGGAAGGCCGAGGAGGTGGATCACCTGAGGTCAGGAGTTCAAGAACAGCCTGGCCAACATGGTTAAACCCTGCCTTTACTAATAACAACAACAACAACAAAAATTAGTCAGGCATGGTGGCTAGCACCTGTAGCCCCAGCTACTCGGAAGGCTGAGGCAGGAGAATCACTTGAATCCTGGAGATGAAGGTTGCAGCGAGCAGAAGCAGCATCTTTGCACTCCAATCTGGGCAACAAGAGCGAAAACTCCAATTAAAAAAAAAAGAAGAAGAATAACAACTAGCCTAGATGTGAAAAGATTATATCAATAATAACATGTTTCTTTGGTAAGATGTATAGCGTGTTAATTTCCAAAGAACTTTCTGTTGCAATATCTCATTATGAAATTCTGCTTATAATATATTTTACTATGTTATATTTGGCTTTGAAGTAAATATATATTCCATACTTTACTCCATTTTACATTCCTGTCTTCTTTATATAGTCAAGTTTTTGGTTATAGACAATCAAAACTCACATTTGATTCAGTGAATTCTTAAGTACTTCAAGCTCTTGGCTGTCTTTAGAACACCTCATCACCTCTTCCATCCAAGTACTAACCAGTCCCAACCCTGCTCGGCTTCCTGTATCAGACAAGATCAGGAAGGCTCAGGGTGGTACAGCCAGGCTCTAATTATGTTTCTATGGTGTTCCCTAACCACTTGTGCCCCGTCAGATACTTTCTTTGTTAACAAATTTCACTAATGATTAGAGATAAATTTTTAAAAGTGTTTTTGCAAAAGACCGTATTCCCTTTCCACTGGTTCCAAAAATCTGTCAACATGTGGTTGACAGAATGAGTTTGCATTTTCCTTTCTGTGGGAAGTGAATAATCTGGGAGATGCAATGTCACCAATTAATATTTCACAAGGCTTTGATCTCAGCAAATGTCGTCACCAGTTGGCCAAGATTTTAGAAAACAGTTTTCAGCTGTTATATGATAGAATGTAAAAATTATTTTTGCATTTTTTAAAAAACACTTGTAAATTATAAATATTAAAGCATTAACACACAAAAATGACGTGGGCTGCAAGCTGAACAGTGACTTACTTCTATTTTCCCCACTTCTCCAGGTGAAGAACTCGGCCTAAATAGATTGCTTTGTAATTTTTATACTTTTCTCATAGTTAGCACTTGATGTTGAGAAATAAAAAAGTAACTTGTCCACATTTGTAAAATCATTGTCAAGATTAGGATTAGATCTCAGGTTTTCTGTTTTTTGTCTTCTAGTCCTGAGTTTGATATACAAGATTTTATTCCCCTGATTCATATTTTCGTAAGGTCCCAATATCTTAGTAATTATTTAGCATTTTGCATTTGCATCTGACTAAACCACTGTCTCACCTAGATGGGAAGTTGTCATGAACAATGTAGTTGGTATTTAGTGGATTTCTGAATGCTTCCATGACCATCTTCTTTGCGACTCACTGAGTTCTTCCTGGTCTTTGCTTAAAAAGTAAGATATATTTACCAGCTATTAACCTTCTATTAATATCTTTGTTTATGTTATCTTTTCTTATTATGCTATCTTTTCTTTGCAATGTGAATTTAGCATGAAGTGAACAATTGAATAGTAGAGTTTATCTCTTCACAATGAGCTAATTAAGTGTTGAGTTACAGTAGGGCTGAGAAGTCTCATTTATCCTTAAGATCTTAGATTCTTCTTAGGTAGTGTCTTTGAGACATATTATAGGTTGCAAGATGCTTCCTCTCTCTTATGTCTAGGTGTAAATGATTCCAAGTAAAAGCCTGGCCTCAGAACCAGAGCCCAGAGCCAAGAAGGCAATGACTGGGGAGTCAGCTGATGTGGAAGAACACCAGCTGAACTCAAATGCAGGCTCTGTTTGGGCCAGGGGCAGGGGCAGGGAAGCTTTTCAGTGACTAGAGAAACTAAGAAAACAAACAAACAATCAAACAAAAAACAAAAAGATCTAGCTTAAACCTGGAGGTAGAAGCCAGATTTGAATACATTATGTGGCAGAGAAAATGCAAGAACCTGCAAGAGACAGGTCAGAAAGAACGCAAGAAAAGCCAGACTTTCTGGCTAAGGTAAGTGGCAGCTCAGTCTAAACTGCATACAGAAAACACTAAAGAATCCAAAGCCCACATTTTAAGGAATAAAATGGTCAACTTTGGAGAAACACAGTGCAAAAATTGCAAGCACTACATTGGCTTGTTAAACCAACTCCCACTGGCCTCTATTTGGAAATTAAATAGTCCTCTAAAGAATTAGAAATGTGTAATTCTTTTAGAAGTAGAAGTCACTACAGAAGTGGAAATAAGGAGTCAACAGGAGGAAGAACAGACATAAAGTCCCATGGAATCTTCTAAATAAATCTTTATTTTAAAAAAGCTGAACCTTTAAAATAAAATCATGTTCATAGCATAGGAACTATAGTTCTAGAAATACATCCTAACAGATAATCTTAAATAATTACCTAAAAGGCTTTAAAAAAAATCACAAAGATGTCAGCGTAGTATTTTTGTTATAAAAAATGAGAGCAACTTATTTTTAAAAAGGACAAAGCTAAATAAATGATAACGTACTATTTAAAAAGTCATCATATAAAAACAATTCTAAATATTTTAAATTGTACATAATATAGAAGTGAAAAACAAGAAAATTTTGTGGTGGCATAATATTCCATATATGCACAGAGCTTTAAAAATATAGACAATGATTTTCTCTTAGCGATCCAATTATGGATGACATTTATTTTCTCAATTATTTTCCAAATTCTCTGAAGAACATAGAAGCAGTATAACATAATGTTAAAAACTTAAGATCTGTATTTGGCTGTCTGGTTTCTCATTTTTTGTAACTTTTTAAATCTTCTGTATTTTACCATCTTTGTGATCTTGGGCATTTTACTTATATTCTTTTGACCTGAGTTTCCTCATCTATGAAAATGGGATAGTAATAATATCTATCTCATACAGCGGCTCTAAAGATTAAATGAAATAATGTAACATGTTTAGAACAGTGCTGGCATATAGCTAACTATTTGATAAGTTTTAGGTATTCACTACTTTTATTAAAAATTATATAATAATTATCTTATTAGTTATAATAATTAATGTATTTATTATATAAGTATTTAAATTCTAAAACAATAAAAACAGATACACCTGCCTATACAATAAGACAGTTGAGTCTTGTTGAAAATTCAGTTTAATCACACTTGGTTTGCTTTGAGAAAGATATGAAGGAAACCTGATGAAGGGCACATTGGTCAAGGAAATAAGTGTAGTTCTTGCCCAAGCAAAGCATGTCTCTTCACTGTGACTTTATTCATACGTGTTCCTTATGGATTACACTGAAACAGTGCTCTCCTGATTGTTTAGTTCTCTGAAGTGAATTGAACTTATTAGTAGTGTTTTATAAGTGTGACATAATATGCTTAGAAATATAGACTCTTCTGAAAAAACACTGAATTCAAAATACTTAATGCTTAAATACTTTTTCTCCTTTTGCTGAGGACCACAATCTTATCTTCTCTACAAACCAGTGGGAAAAAAGGAGAAAATGTTTAAACAGCACATTGAATTGACTCTGTATATGTTTCCATTGCCCTACATGTTGCAACAGGTCTCTATCTCAGTGTCTTCCTTTGTTCCAAAAGGGAGCAAAGAGTGTATTGGAATAGCCTGTCCTCCCAGAGAATAGATCTGGAGGGCTAAAGAATTTAATCCCACTGTTTCTGTAGTGTTCTCTATCTATGGGGCTGTACGTTTAGTAGAAAAGTTAGTCTGAATGTTAACTCTGGATTTACCAGAGCTAAAATTGGGCAAATTATCAAATTTCGAACTAAGTTTCTCATGTATAAGTCAAGGTGAATGGTAGCTATTTCTAAGACTTAGTGGAAGGTGAAAATGAAATATTAACTTGGGGTAAAATGTGTGGCATGCAGTAGGCATCCATTAAACGGTAGCTTCTACTGTCTTAACAAGGAGGGAACAAAGGGAACGGTAGAGGTTTTATAGTGATAACAAGAGCTAATAACTGCCAACAGTGAGCACATGTCAAGTACTGTTTTCAACACTTCATGTGTAATAATGCAGCTAATTCTCACAACAGCCTTAAGAGTCAGGTAATGTTATTTCCTCTGTTTTATAGAGAGGAGGAGAATATTTGGGAATTTTAGTTTAGAGTAACTTTGGAGCGCCTTCCAACATTTTTGTATGTACATATTATAAAATCTTCTTCTATTTTTCTAGACTGTGAACTCTTCAGTGACAAAAACCATATCTGCATATTTCCAAGTTTACCTGGCTTATAGAAAATGGACAAAAACCTATACTTAGCCATAATATATTGTATGTTACAAAATAGCTAGAATAGAGGGCTTTGAATATTCTTGCCATAAAGATCAATAAATGTCTACGGTGACAGATATGCCAATTATTCAAATTTTATTATTGCACATTATATACCTGTAATGAAACATCACAGTGTACCCCATAAATATGTACAATTATTATGTGCCAACTAACTTTTTTAAAAAAGAAAATGTACAATAAATGCATTCTAAAGAGAACCTATCTGCCTCAGTGGATGTGGAAATCAGTACTGCATTAAATATAGAAATTTATTTCACTTAAATTTCAGTAGCTACCAACAAATGGCTTAGTTACATCACCTTCATTTGTAATGCATATTTTCACACTTGTAGATCAGAATTTTATAGTAATTATCACAATCATTCACCCTTTGTATATTGAGTAACAATACAGGTTTTATACTGAATATTATGAAATATGTTGTAACTTTTGGACGTCTGCTGCTGATTTAGTGTCTTATCATTTTCTGCTGTTTCCATGTACCCACTGAATCAGCAACACAGTCCATTTCTTTCATCTGGTTTTGCTCAAAGCCTGTATCCATGTAATTAATCAAATCAAACCTATAAAACTTTGAACCAACCATTAGGCCATGGAAGTAATCAGGGACTGGCCAGTCTGAGGATGGTTAAGTGACCACAGGCATGGCTGGAGTCAGACACATTAGGATTTACACTCCATAAAGCAATGGAATAAAATACAGCTAGCAAAAAGTCCCTGTATTAAATTCTTTTCTGCATTAGGGAATCAAAGAAAGTAAATGCCAAAGAATGTTTAAAGTCCTTAAATACATCTGTTTGAACCAGTTTAAAAATCTGCTTTGAAACATTTCTTGAACTCAGCGAGTTGCCTTGAGACACTTCAGTGAAGAGTCAGGGATCAAATAATTTTGCACGATATATTTATTTACCAATTAATATAAATATTCTTAAAAATAGCACTTTGAAATAACTTTAAAACATTCATACGTAAATAGTTTATGACCTAGGGTATTTAACCTTTTGAATCATCCTTTTATTGGTTTATAGAAATTCTGTGGTTGTTCAAGAACATGTTTTGATATTGCAACACAAACATAAAATAGAAAAGTCTATAATTTAGACTTTTACTCTACAGTAATACAAGATGACTTTCATTTAAAGATACAACTACCTACGATAATGATTGCCAATAAGCATCTCATTTGCAGTAAGTATGCAACCTTTTATAGGCAATCATTTTTATGACTATTTACAAGAACTATCAACATTTATATCTCTCTTTTTGCAGGACTGTTTTAAGGGTCTCACGAAACTGTGAAATAAATATTAGTTAAATATTGATTTCTATACTAAAATAGACTGACAGCAGGGAGAGTGAGATTCTACAAAATATTTTGTATATTTTATGTTAGAATGCTCCGCAATTAATGCATCGGTCTCCTGGGAATATCAAAAGAAACCATTCTGGTAGAAATATTATTCATTATAGAGCAGCAATTTCAGATTCTGAATTGAATGCTCAGAGATAGTGAAATTTAGACAGTCTTTCTTGACCAGGACAATAATAAAATATGTCAAAGTGTAATCAAGATATGCTACACACTACATTTGTGTATGTGTATGTGTGTTCGTACAATGATTATGATGTATAGGTGATGGCTGGAGGTGATTCAAATTGACTAATAAGGATATAATTACGTAATTAAAGACAATATCCACTTGAATATGAATACGAATTTCCTGACAATCTAAAGATCCATGTCAACCTACTAATAAAATACTACTGAAAGGTAAGACAAAGATAGGTTAATGACCTACTTTTGGAGGCAGGAGCCTACATGTATTCTGTAGGGGGTGGAGAGAGACTGTGTAGGGTCTTAGCCAGACAGAAGTTTGAAAATAGGTGATATATTTTCCAAAGATTTATTTTGGCAAAATATTCATCAACAACTTGAGGGACAAATTTGAGATTTCTAAAAACAAGGGTGATCTATGGTTTCCTGGGATTTTCAAAACACAATCTCAACCTTAGTCTGGAGATGAGCAGATCAACATGTCTGGATTTCAGGCAGGTCAGCATGGATTGTGTAAAGACAGAATTCACTAACACCATGGTAAATCAGGTAATAAAATCAAGTAATACTAGAGTGAAAGAAAATAGAATTTCATCATAGAAGGACTCCACATTACAACATATCTACTGGTAGTTGGAAAACCTCCCTGTCTTCACTTGTTATCTGAAATGTGAACATTCCTACACATAAGTAGAGAATGGTAAGAACCGAGGTCTGTGGAGTATCTTAAAAGATACAGGTAATGTTTGAATTAATGCACATCATTTATTAGCTTTGGTTTAATTTTCAGTTAAGATATCAATTCAGTAACATCATTTATGATGAAGTGGTTTAAAATTTCAGCCCATAGGCTCATGTATGTACAAAATATACCTCTTTTTATTTTTCTGTGGCTCAGAACAATTCCTATGCTAAACCCTATTCTACCAGGGTAGTACATATACAGTCTCACTTAAGATTTGACTCTTTCTTTTTCTAAAGATTGTTTTTAATTCACACGAAAATGAGATTGTGGGGGTAAACTCCCTGGCCTACACTGTCATTATTTGTCTGTCCACAAACACTTGGCGTCCACAAACATGTACACATTTCTTAAATGCCTGAATTTCTTAGGTGCATTGACACTCTCTACAACTGCTGCAACAGGATTAAAGGATATATATGATTATATTTCTTCTATGGTATTTCTGGGGCATAGAAATGTTCAGAAAGGCCATCTAAAGTCTTCTCTGCACATACTTCTCAGGAAACTGCTTTTATCAGATACCACAAGTCTAGCTCAAATTTCATCACTTTTTCAGCTCTCTTCTGGGAGTCTCTCTCCCTAGATCCAACAATATCTATTATGTGACAATCCTCTCTTTCAATCCACTCCACCCTCAGTCCAGCAAAAACTTTCTTGTCTTGTATCAGTTTTGTTTTTCTCAACCTCAGAACTATTGATATTTTGAACCAGACACTTCTTTGTTGAGAGGGGCTCTTCTATTTATAATAAAATATTTATTTATCAGCATCCCTGGCCTCTACTCAATAGGTCTAGTAGCATCCCCCTTCCCTAAGTCATGGTAATGAAAAGTGTCTCTGGACTTTATCAAATGTCCCTTTGGGGGTAACATCACTCCAACTGAGAACTGCTATTCTAGTAGTCCTCTATTCAAACCTCACTTTTTTCAAATATTTTGTCTAAGCTTGACATCCTTGCAATGTCCTATGGGTTTATTGTATTACATCAGATCTCAGAGCAAAGGAAACAGTACATGAAATGAGGGAAAAATGTATATTAAAAAATTATCCTTCCATAATAGCATTACTTCTTCTTGGCATGTAATAATTCATTCCTGTTAAGTAAATGAATAACAACTTGCATGAAAACCCTGCAAGAGCTATCATATTATTTTACTAATTATCATTTCTAAGTGGGCATAGAACTAATAAGACATCCTTAGCATTAACCGGTAAATAATCACAAAAGATTATATAGACCTTTCTTTTTTAACCAAGTGATGTAAAATTATTATAAAATTTTCAGAAATTTAAAATTGTATAAAACTAATCTAATAAATAGCTACACATTTATCATCCTCCTTAAGACTTAAAATATTGCTATTGCTGTTGAAGCCCCTTTTATCCCTCCTGATTGCATTCCAAGTGTAGCCACTATTTTGCATTTGATGATGAGACATGCACAATCAATTTGAAGTTCTCACTGCTGAGCAACTGTAGTGACTTGCATAACTACCCCAATATTCAACAGTTTGGATCTGGCTATCAGCAGTAGAAAATTTCAAATTCAACAAAATTTAGAGAGGTGGAGGTTAATGAGCTTTGGCTTATTCAAAGCAAAAAATCTGCGAATGCTATGATAAAACAGAGAATAATATCTCAAAATAGCTAGATGTTTCTTTGAGGTACAAGTAAATCTCAGTCCCGTTGTCGAGATACTGTTTGTAAACTCTTTCTCCCATGATTCCAGCTGCCTAAAGGAGGAACAAAACAGCTTGAGAGCTACAGGTAACATGGCCTTAAATTCTCTCTGTATTTTTCTCCTTTCCCATTGCTTTCTTAAAGTATCAGTCACTTTTTTGTTTGTAATAAAGTACAAAAACTTCACATTGTGGCTTTCTCATTAATGACGAAAAATGGGATATTGCAGAACAAAATGCCTGGAATTTGCGATAGTGTAACCCACAGAGTATTGGTCATGAAAAGATCAAATAGGAACAATCCTAACCACTGTTTTGAAGGGATGTTTAATGATGACCTAGGGAGAGAAGAATATTGGTATCAGGACACACAGAAAGTGTTCCATTGAACTTAAAGCCACCTGGTAACTTTGGGTTCCTCATACTTACAGACCAGAAGACGAATAAAGAAGTTACACCGTTTGATATAATTGACTCAGATTGTCAGGAAGAGTTCAGATCATCGACACTTATGGGGACTTGTGATGTTTCCATGCCATAGGAAAATGATAAATAAGTGATTTCAGTAATTGTGGCTAGATAAAGGCAAGACAACCAAGAGCTCAATCCCCTTAGGGATGAAAGTTTTAGGTCACCCTACCAGATAAGCAAATTGAATTATTTCAATATCTAACAAAATATAGTGAAAATCTAGAATGGATTGAAGGAGGGAGATGATAAATATTGATGATGACCTAAGCACCAGATGCAGTAGTTAGAGTGTAACTTGTTTCTCTAAAACTAAATGACCAAGAAAACGCAATATGGAGCTCTTGTAAATCGGAGTAATGCAAGACTATGAGTGATGCAAGTCTGAGTGATGCCGACTATGGCATCATTTATTGTCCTCCCCATCACATACCCCAAACTTACCTTTAATTTCAGTCACAACTATAGTGAAGAGCTACAGAAAACCTCACATTCATCCTGCACTGATAGCTGCCCACTGTAAGATCAGGCATATTTCTGCATTCTGCTTCAGAGCCTTCCCCAACATAGTGGAAGTCTGCTTGACTAGTATGGAAAAAGTCACAAGTAGAGGAGGAGAGTTTATGCCCCTGGGAGCAATTCTCAACCACTGGGCAAGGAATACTGATGGTTACATGCTCCAGATTCCAGGCCTTCAAGGCCAACAATTCCAGAAAGCATTCTGTGTGCTCCCTACAAATTCCAGAGGAATGGAGGTCCTGATGCTCTTAGCAGCCACTCAGTGAGACATACATTTATACTGGCTTTCCACTCCTCCAAGTTTCACCCCTCACTTTTGTGTCTTGGATATCCTCACAAATCAACTACAAAGACCCAAGTCCTTGTCTCAGGTTGTGATTTTAGGTGAAATTTTTGACAATCCTTAAAAAAAAAAAAAAAAGTAAAAAATCTCCTACCTACAAAAACACATTTTTCTGGGTGTTCTATAGATTTTAAAAACATGTATTTTTCCACTTTGCAGTTGCCCATTTTAAAGCTCTTTGGTTTTCATTTCTTTAGTCCTGTGTTGTCTTCTCTTTTCAGAAGTAGCCAGTTAGCCCAAAGCACATATTTCAGTTTAGTCTCAGTATAGTACTGCCCTCAATGTTCTGCCTCTCACTTTTCTTAGTTTTATGTTGCTGCAAACAAAGTTGAGACACCATCATAATTCTGGGGTATGTTTAACACTTGCTCAAGAGGTTACAGTTCTTGTATTTTTTCCCAAGTGACCTAATTCCCCCATAGTCTCTGTGGTTAGTTGTGTTTGGAAGTATTTGGCTATGAATTTAAACATTTAAATGTGGTCTGCCTTTGGAAAACACCAGACAGTGAGTCAGAGACCCTTCATTCCTTTTTATGATTCTGAGGATTATGTTGAGAATCCTCCTGCCCTCTCTAGGCAATTTATCCATCTGTAATGGAGCCACCTAGCACTTTTCTGTATCCTGGATTAGAGACAGTGTTAATAGCACTGGGAGACTCTTTGATACTTAATCAGGAATGGGCCCAATTCCATTACATTTTCTTGTGTTTATAATCTAAGCAGGGATCCCGAATCCCCAGGCCATCAGTCTGTGCCCTGTTAGGAACTGGGCCACAGAGCAGGAGGTGAGCAGGAGGCAAGCCAGCATTACTGCCTGAGCTCCGTCTCTGATGGCATTAGATTCTCATAGGAGCATGAACCATATTGTGAACTGCGTGCAAGGGATCTAGGTTGCAAGCTCCTTGTGAGAATTTAACTAATGCCTGATGATCTAAGGTGGAGCAGTTTCATTCCCAAAACCACTCCTTCACCCTCATATCCATGGAAAAATTGTCTTCCACAAAACCAGTCCCTGATGCCAAAAAAAGGTTGGGGACTGCTGATCTAAAGTACTTTTATTAGTTGTTGTATTTTGTTATCATTGGAAAAATGTATTGCCTACAAAAGAAGAGAGAATGATCATTTATATGTTGATCTGGTAATTCTAGTCTGATGCAGGGAAATAAAACTATTTCTAAGTGGGGGAAACAAAATAATTTCTTAAAATACCAAATAGACTGTTAGCCCTTTACATGGCTTTCTGAGTCTCATTCTGGCCAAGTTAACACTATGTTGCCTCCTAGCTTTACAATGGTACATTCCTTCCAATAAAACAATGTATGAATCCACAGTGTAAGGCCGGTCGCCTTGCCGGGAGCTCGGATGCACACCCCCCACTTCTTTTTCAAAAGCTCAGACAAGCTCAGATGTGCTCAGGCATGTTCCCTTCTCCCATGCTCGCACAGCCTGGCCTTCCCTTAAAGAGCCCAGTATGCAAATGAGGTCTTGTAACCTTAGCCTCTTAACAACCAATAGCAGTCAAGCCTTAACAACCAATAGCAGCCGAGTCTTAACAACCAATAGCAGCCGAGTCTTAACAGCCAATAACAGCCGAGTCTTAACAATCAATAGCAGCCGCGTAATTCCAACCAACAACAAGCCAAGTCCTAGGTAAAGGCTTGTAACTTACCCAATAGCAGTCCTGCTCTCCCACAACCAATTGAGCTGTTTCACTCCCTATAAAAACCCATGTCGAAGAGGAGTCTGTGCGACTTCTCCGGCACCTCCTGTCGGACCGGAGAACCTCACCTGGGAGCCTGAATAAATTCCTTCGCATTGGATCTTTTCGTGCTGGCCTCAGTTTCTTCGCTTTAAACTCAGTGAGAACAAATCTTACACACAGGACACTCCAAGAAAATGAGAAATGTCATTTATTGGTACCCTGTTAGAACACAAGCATAAACCTCTACTGCACTAAAGCTGTGTATGAAAATAGAGTCTAGGAGAGAAGAAAGGGGTGGTATGGGAGCAAAGGATTCTATACGGATGCATGGGAGAGAGAGAGAGACATAGAGAGAGTGTGTGTGTGTTTTCTGGGTTTGTGTATGTGTGTTGTCTGGGTGTTGCTAAGAGGTAGTCTGTAATAAGGATGTAACCCCACTTACTTTTCTATTAGAGACAGCATTTTGTTCTATAAATTCTCTTCAAAGTTCTTTGATAAATCTTTGGCTCTTTCATTTGTATCTTAGGGTCAAGTGTTATAGACAGATTAATGACTTATTTTGTCTTTGGCACTAATATGGAGGGGGACTGGTCATGAGGCATGATGAGTAACTTTTATTTGGAAGACAAGGTGTATCTTCATGACAGTCGCTGGTCTTCCAGAGAGAAGTAACAAACCTCTAGGTTCCAGACATGCAAGGATGAGGAGAAGTCAAAACAGCTTTGGAATGGGGGTGAAACCTAACCAAAAAAAAACCTGTTTGACATTTTTCAGTTTGAAATTTTGCCTAAGAATGCTTACGAAAGTATTCCAGGTTATTATGAAGATGACCAAACACCCCTATCGATTTATCCCAGTTTTCTCAGTCAAGTCTGATTCCCAACTGGAAAAAGAGAGAAAGAGGTCAATTAAAAGGAACTAGAAAAGAAAAAACTATATATCACTAAATACACATGCACTTGCACACACACACAAAGGAGTTCTTGAGCTAATTTTCCTTCTCTTTTATACTTAATTACAACATTAGGATTTATATCTCCTAATATTTATCTTTTATAAGTACTACATAAGACATTAATAAATCCACATAATTAATTGATGACTCATAGCAAGAGAAATGAGACAGCTACTTCAAGGTTACTTGCAAGAGGTGATTGATTTTGGGAGGCTTTAAAAATAAAGGTAGAATGTTTCATTAGGCGTTTCCTAAACAGGTAAATACCTGAATTTAAATTTAAGATAAAAATTTTATCTCCAATTCTAATAAATTTTATTTCTCAATGTATTTTGAATCCAACCTGACCACTCCAGCTCTGTTTTCCCTATCCAGGTATCTGTTGCCTACAATATTATTATAGGCCAAATTAAAGGTCATCTTGAACTCTTCTCTTTCTCCCACACTCTACATCCAATACAACAAAAAATTTTGTTGGCTCTACCTTCATAACCACTTTCATTGCAACCCACCTGGGTTGAGCCACCATCTTCAGTCACCTGAATCATTGCAATAGGCTTCTAACTGGTATCTTGAGCTCATCTGTGTCTATTCTTAACACACCTGCCAGTGCAATCCTTCCAAAATATAAGTCAAAATCCCCCATTGGTACCCCTCTCACTCTTGAGTTAATGTCTAAATCCTTAGAGATGAGTCACAAGGCCTTATATCCTGTGGCTCCCCATTCCCTCCTTGATAGCGTTTTCAACAGTGTTTTTCCCGTGCTCACTCACCCCAGCCACCTAGGGCTCCTCCCTGTTCCTTAAACTCACAGCAGCCATGCTTCCATTTTATGACTATTTATTCTGCCTGGAATCCTCTTCCACCAGGTATCTACTTGGCTAACTTCCTCAGTCTCCTAACCTCTTTGCTCACATCTCCCCTTTGCCAAGAAAAGCATTCCTTCAAGCTTACTCGTGTTTCTGAGTTTCTGAGCAATTCCTTACCTTCTGGAATAAAAAGCTATTCCAGACTCCCGTCATATTTTCCCTTCAGTTGCTCTCAAGCCTTCATCAAAGGGCTGTGTACCTTTATAAATCAGCACGTGGACATTCTTGGCTATAAGAGATGACATGGGAAAGCCTAACATGCAGTGCCCAGCATTCACCACTCTACTGACACCTGCTCAATGTAGTAGCTTCCTGACACAAAGAATCATGATCCAGAATCCCAGAGACTCACAATGCCTACAAAAACTCCTTTAAGACTCCGTTATGTCCTGAATTCCATTTGTTTTTGTAAATTTTTTAAATGAATTTTTAAATAGGCAGTTCATGTATGTCTTTTTAAATTTTTGTCCTGATTTCCTGAATTATATCTTTTTATATTTGAAGCTCTAACTTTGAGTAGTTTCTGGCACTTAGTAGATGTTCAATAAATATTTGATCAGGGATTAATAAGGTCCATCTTTTCAATTCTATCAATAATTCAGATAGAAAATATTGAATGATATAATATGTTAGTGCCTGCAAATAGCAGGCATATTGCAAGAGTAACCAAGGTAAAAGCTGAAAGAGATTTCTGCAATTGGCTGGTTCTGACATATAAATAGCAGAAACTCTTTTTTGGGTTTACTAGTTTTCAACATTCCCACTGACAACATAATAATGTGGCAAAAAAAATTTTGGGAAAACATATTTAATCTGAGCTTTTGGCAAATTTAGGAAAAGTAAATATTTTTATATTTATCTGAACTTTTGGCCAATTTTAGGAAAACTAAAATGTCTCAATAATGCCAAACTCATCATTTTTATGATTCAGTAGTAAGTAAATGACTGTTAAAAAATCATGATTAACTACTAAATTAAAACCACCACACCAGCTGCTGAATTCTAAGAGAAAGTATAAAATCCAGGAATTATATTAACACTATTTATATTAAATCTATGATTGCCAAAACATCTATGTAGTTTTATGAAAGCTAAATAAGTGTCACAAATAAATTCATTATTAGGATGGTCTTAGAAAATAACTACACTTCTTCCTCAAAGAATATATCAAAACTTAGGACTGTAATTAACTCTGGTTGGAGGCAGAGTGACAGAATAGTGGAAGAGCACATAAGAGTTAATAATGTTGGTAAAGGTCTAGTTCCAATGTTCATGATATGCATTTATGGGTGTTTGTTTTTATTATGGCTTTTATTAAGCTTTATTCTTTACATCTTTGGTAAGTTTCTTTTGCATGTATCAATTATTACATGAACAAATAGTATACTGGCAAAGACTTTAGACATTACTAATCTAGCATATCAAGCTCTTGATTTCCTCGTCTAGGATAATAGGGATAATAACAGTACTTGTACTATAAAATTAATGTTAAAATTAGAAGCAATAATATACAAAAATTATGCAGCAGAGTACCTGGTGTATATGTATATTGGTATGTGTAAGGGTTATTGCCGAGTTTAAAATGAGGAAACTGAGGCCAGCACAAGAAGATCCAATGCGAATTTATTCAGCTCCTGGGCGAGGTTCTGCAGTCCGACAGGAGGGGCCAGAGAAGTCACAGGGACTCCTCTCAGATGTGGGGTTTTATAGGGAGTGGAGGCATTCGATTGGTTGTGGGAGAGCAGGACGTGGACGTGGCAAGCTGCTATTGGCAGGTAGGCGGGATTTCCGTTGAGTGGGCTGCCCAGGGGAAGTGGGGCCTGGATGGGACAAAATGCTACTGGGCAGGTTCTGGCGGGGTTTTTTAAAATTTTGGCGGGATTCTTCAATGGCTGGCTAGGTGCTGAGTGCAGAGCCTAGTGCTGAGTGCAGAAGTGGGCGTGGGATGATGACATGGTTTCTAGGCGCAGGGGGGCGTGTCTGAGCTCCCGGAGGGGGATTGGGTATGTCCGAGTTCCCGGCGAGGCCACCGCCCTTACAGTATGTATGGTATGTATGGTATGTATGTATGTATATATGTATATAACTAACCACTTATGACAGTCTTTTTTAATCTTTAGTCTGTAAAAGTATAATGAAGCTATTGGCAAATTTCAAAAGGTCAGGTATAAATTTTGTATTTGGGTCCACCTTGAAATGTTTCAGTTATACAACAACATTTTTGATGAATGTCTCCATGTCTTCATAACACATTTATCTTGGACAATAATCACTGAACAGCTTTCTTTAAAATGCTTGGAAAATATAAAACCTGCACTCTACATGTAGTGTTACAAATGTTGTCTAAGGCCTTGGTCTTGATGGCTAGTTGTAAATATCCTTGCCATAAATGAACAGGCAATAGAATCTTAACAATTTGTGTTAAATAATGTAATGGAAATTCTGAGCATAATACAAATCAGAATTGATTATGAATTGTGATTTATCTACACTACAATTAGATCGTCTAATTTTACCTTCTTCTTTACCAGGAAGAAGCAGGAGAGACTTTTGAAGATTTCTAAGTTCAACAATTATGTCATTTCTGCTTCCTTTCCCTGAGACAAAAATAAAATTATTAGTGGACAGTGAACAATCAAATCAAGCCTCTCTCATTTACTTTTAAAAATCTATGAACTCACTCAAAAATTTGAATTTTCTATATTTTTTGCTGAAGTATACTCAGACCATCCTACTAAATTCTAGGCTGTACTGTTTCAAGCTAAGTTGGGCCATCTATCACTTCTGACTATCCTTTCCTTCATAAAAACAAACAGACTTGGAAGATATACCATTTAGAGCTTGTATCTGAAGCCCAATTCAGAATCAGTTGAGAATATAAGCAGGGATATGTTTAGCTCTTTCCACTGACAATTAAATTAATTATTTCCATTGTTCCATTGTACTCTGAATGAAAGCAGTGACAATGACAAAAAGTAGCATTAAGTTTTCTCATATGCCAGGCACAATATTCAGAACTGTACCTGCTATCTTGCTTATTCTCAAAAACCCCCACGAATAAAATATTATCATCTTGAAGTGATTTGTTCAAGCTATACCGCTATTGATTTAAACTAAAATATCAATCTTCTGTACTAACGTTTTACTATTTATTCAAATATGATCTATCAGTTACAGTCAATAGCCAGGCATATTCTCTATCATTGTATTACCCTTGAAAGAATTTCTCACTGTCTGAAAAGATATTTTTGTGGTGCTATCTTAAGACGTCAGGGATTCTGAGATAAGAGGAAAGAAGAAGAAATGAATGAATTAGTCAGGATTTTATATAAGACCTTTAATCTGAGGCTTTCCTGACAGGATCTTACATGATTTATAATTTACAGTTTTTCTTTGTATGACAGGTAGAACAGAATAAAGAAGACAGAGCTCTGAAACTGTTTTACAAGTACTCAGGCAAGGTCAAAAACTAAGTAATTTTTCATATAAAAGAAGGAAAAGGTAAAGATTACAGATTGTTCTCAGCCAAGCCTGCATATTACTAGGCTGTGTGCTCATTGAAACGTTGACTATCAAAAGGATTATTAATTTATTACTTTTGTTGAGACTAATCTTGAAGAAAAATACCTTGATGCATTTATCAGCTCCCCTGCTTATTTCAAATATAAGAAGATTGCTTTTCTCTCTTCTTTTATCCAAATGGACAACTGATTATTAAGTGGGATTATTATTATCTTGGATTTTTGCTGTAATACCTTCTTTTTGATGTTTGATTCTTTTTCCATAAATACGGAGCCATGAAGAATATGGATTTGGGGCCACCTTGTGACAGACTTAGAAAAGTTCCATAGACCAAATCCTAGAATTTTTTGGTTTCCATTCCTAGATCATATTACTTTTCAATAAATATATTTTTGCAAAATGGCATCATATCGTAATGACTGATTTTTGCTATTAAGAAATATTATATACCAAATTCTGATAATTATATTGAATATTTAACAAGTTCTTATATTTTTTCACTGACATTTCAATGTGTTGAATTAAATTGATTGACTTTCATATATTGAATCAATCTTTTATCCCTTGATGTATTTTTTAATCTTCTAATTTTCAGTTTTCTTTTGTTTGTTTGTTTTTTTTTTTTGAGACGGAGTTTCGCTCTTGTTACCCAGGCTGGAGTGCAATGGCGTGATCTCGGCTCACCGCAACCTCCGCCTCCTGGGTTCAGGCAATTTTCCTGCCTCAGCCTCCTGAGTAGCTGGGATTACAGGCACGCGCCACCATGCCCAGCTAATTTTTTTGTATTTTTAGTAGAGACGGGGTTTCACCATGTTGACCAGGATGGTCTCGATCTCTTGACCTCGTGATCCACCCACCTCGGCCTCCCAAAGTGCTGAGATTACAGGCGTGAGCCACTGCGCCCGGCCTTCAGTTTTCTAATATTGTATTTTTAAGAACTTTTGCATTTATAATCATAATGTGATTCACCTGAAAACTTCCTTTCAGAAATAGCTCTTGTCAGGTTTTGTTATCAGGAATATGTTAGCCTTATGTAGTAAGTGAGAAAGGGCTCTAAATTTTGACACTCTGAAATAATTTATGTAGTGTGAATATTTTTTCCTGAATACTTGGTAGACTCCCTGTTAAAAATTGCTGGTTATGTGCATTTCTTGGGTAGGAAATATTGTAAATATTAATTCACTTTTATAAAAGGTTACAGATTTATTTAAATATAATATTTTTTCTTCAGTTAATTTAATGTTATATGTTTCTACAAATTTGTCCACTTTACCTGTTTTCACATTAATCACCACCAAATGGTTGATAATATCTTCTTGTTAACTTTGTAATGTCTGCATTCTTGACCAATCACACCAAAATCTATTCAACAAGCAACTCTTGGCTTTGGCGATCCTTTCTATTGCATATATGTTTCCAATTTTATAAATTAATAATCTTATATCTAGTTCCTTCTTTTTATCTTTTTATTTAATTTAGATATTTTAAGTTCATTTTCTAGTATGGTATTTTAAAGCTGTAAATGTCCCTACATTAACTGAGTCCCATGTGTTCAATATACAGCGAAATTATCAGTAGATTCTATACATTTTCTAATTTCTGAGTTATTTAGAAGCAATTTTATTAATTTCCAAATATATGCTTTTTTCAATATTGTTGAGTTTTTTTAAAAAGTACAGTTTTGTGGTTGATACATAACTTATTCACACAATAATCACAGATCATTGTGTGTATCATAACAAACATTGAAAATGTTTTCAAGGCTTGCCTTATATCTAAATATGTGATCAGCTTTCATAAATGTTCCATGTCTTCTTGAAAATACTATGTTCTCTGAAACTATCACCATAATCTTTGCCGTGAAGCTATCCATTACCTCCAAAAATTTCCTCCTACTGTTTGTTATTTTTCTTTTTGTATGTCAATTACACCTCAATAAAGTGGGGATTTTTAAAGAAAAGAATATACTCTGTAGCTATTGAAAACTGAGTGTGTGGATATATATATATATATATATCTCCTTTGCACGAAATGTATTAATTATGCTTTTTAATTACCTGTACCTTAATTATTTCCTTTTCTGCATAAATTATCAATTATTTTAAAATATATGTTAAAATTTCCTATTCTAATGAAATATTTGTATATTCCTTTTTGGACTTGTTTATGATAATTTATGTATTACATATGTTGAATCTATCATATATAAATACATTTTATTTTAATACACTCCAGATTAAGTGAACTTTAATAACCATGTATATACTCTCTTAATGTCTAGAAGTGTTTGGGAAAAAAAACCTCAGCTGACACCTTGATCTTGGACTTGTAGCCTCCAGAATTGTATGAAACCTCTCAGAACACAGCACAATTAAATTAGAAATCAACACTAAGAAGTTCACTCAAAACCATATAATTAAAAGGAAATTAAATAGCCTGCTCCTGAATGACTTTGGGGTAAATAGTAAAATTAAGGCAGAAATCAAGAAGTTCATTGAAACTATTGAGAACAAAGATATAACATAATCTCTGGGACACAGCTAAGGTAGTGTTAACAGGGAAAGTAACAGCACTAAATGCCTGCATCAAAAAGTTAGAAAAATCCCGTTAGCAACCTAAAATCACAACTGAAAAACCTAGAGAACCAAATGTAGATCAGTCCCAAAGCTAGCAGAAGATAATAAATAACCAAAATCAGAGATGAACTGAAAGAGATTGAGACATGAAAAACCATTCAGGACATTAACAAATCCAGAAGCTGTTTTTTTAAAAAAATTAATAAATTATATAGACTGCTAGCTAGACTAATAAAGAAGAAAAAAGAGAAGATCCAGATACCCACAATCAGAAATGACAAAGGGGATATTACCACTGATCCCCCAGAAATAAAAACAACCATCAGAGAATATTATGAATATTTCTATGCACATAAACTAGAAAATCTAGAAGAAATGGATAAATTCCTGGGCACATACACCAAGACTGAACCAGGAAGAAACTGAATCCCTGAACAGACCAGTAATGGGCTCTGAAATTGAAGCAGCAATAAATAGCCTACCAACCATACACAATGAGAGAATGTTTCTGCAAACTATGCATTGGATAAAGATCCAATATCCAGCATCTATAAGAAACTTACACCAATTTACAAAAATAGTACAAAATCCCTTAAAAAATTGGGAAAGGACATGAATACTTTTCAAAGAAGTCATATACATGGCCAACAGTCACATGAATAAACCCCAAACATCACTAATCATTAGAGAAATGCAAATCAAAACCACAATGAGATACCTTTTCACAGTAGTCAGAATGACTATTATTGAAAAGTAAAAAAATAATAGATCCTGGAGATGTTGTGGAGAAACATTATCGTTGGTTTTCTTATACACTGTTGGTGGGAGTGTAAATTATAGATTCATATGTATGCTTATACATTGCTGGCAAGGAGCAGCAGTCAGGATGTCTTAGATGGTCTGATGAATTAATGTGTCATGGGAAAGAAATGTGCTTCACCCAGGTATACACAGGGGATCTCTTTCTGGAGGCTTTATGTCTCAGCATTCCATAGAGGCTGAGTGTAACCAGGGTGGAGCGAAGTACTAATAACTGAGACTGAAATAATGGAAGAGAATGGAGATAACAATCCTGGCATTATGCCTTGGTTCTGCCATTAACAGGTTTTATAACCTTGAGCAAGCTAGTTGATTTCTCTTTGCTCATTTCCTTTCACTAGTACATCAAAGTAAAAATGAGATGATTGTTATTACAACATTTCATTAGCCAATGAACAATTGAAGGGCTCAGGAAAAGTCTCTTGGAGGAAGTGATTTACAAATTAAGAGCTGAAAATTAAGTAAAAATTAGCCAGATAAACAGGCTAAAGGTGGGAGAGGAGAGAAAACTTGTTCCAGTTACAGAGAACAGCATGTGGAAGGCCCCAAGCCAAAAGAGAAAGTAGTCATTTCAGGGAACCAAGTAGTGATTCGATATAACTAGGGCATACAATTTCACAGAGAAGCAATGAGGAAACCTAAATTATAAACAATTAAATAACTTGATCAAGTTCACCTGGACAATAAAGTTCTGATCTGTGAATTGAACATGTCTGCACCTACATTTTAACTATTAATTAACTACAATGCTGCACAAACAGGAGAAGATCATTGCCAAGGGTGATACAGGCATAATATTTCTTACTGTGTCTAGGAGGTTATAGGGTGAATATTCACTTGAGTTTAAGTTTTTGAAATCGTGGTGAGATAATGTTAGAACTGAGAGTAGTTAGGTATATAGAATTAGACCACAACCACAAGCAGGGTAAACTCCAAAATAAATCAATGGATATACTACTAACCCTTGTTTTCACTCTAGTCTTCTGGAAATATAAAAATCATCTGAAAATGGGGTTTGTAACGGATGTAGTTTGGTTGTTTCCCGACCCAAATCTCATCTTGAATTGTAGTTCCCATAATCCCCACATGTCGTGGAAGGGACCTGGTAGGAGGTAATTGAATTATGATGGCGATTATCCCCATGCTGCTGTTTTCATGTTAGTGAGTGAGTTCTCATGAGATCTGATGATTTCATAGGGGCTTTTGCTCCTTTTGCTTGGCATTTATCCTTGCTGCCACCATTTGAAGGACGTGTTTGCTTAACCTTTCACCAAGATTGTAGGTTTCCTGAGGCTACCCCAGCTATGCTGAACTATGGGTCAATTAAATTTCTTTCCTTTATAAATTATCCAGTCACAGGTATGTCTTTAGTTAGAGGCACGAGAAAAGACTAAATAAGCTCTGAAAAGACATGTTATTTGCATTTATTTCATTAAAAAATCCAAATCAATTCAGTTTTGTAAAGGGTGAATAATGTTATTAAATATACTATCTGAAGACTGGATAAACTGGCTTTGTCCACACCTCTTCCCAAGAACACTCACTCATAGTAGATGACATTAATTTAAGATCTTCTCCTTGCCATCTGTATTCTGATGTTTTACTACAAGGTGACAAGGTGTTGAATTGCTTTTATTTGTTCTGCATGTGATTTGTTGAGATTCCCAAATATGAGACTTGTCTCTGGCAGCCATGAAGGTACATCGCTCAGATTTTCCTCCAACAGGACCTGCTGCAGGAGCTCAGCTAATGGCCCACAGTGGCAGGGAAGCTAGCTTAGTAATGCACTTTTATTAGGGGCATTCCCATCTTTATATTATTTCCATCTACTTCCCTGCTGGCCTTCCTCACACCTCCCAAGTTCTTACTTGCACTTCAGTCTTTATTCCTCTTGCTATCTCATTTCTACCCAATGATTTGTTGACTGTGCTTAGAGGTGAGCTTCTGGCAACACTGTATTGGAGATAAAGAATTTCCATCGAAGAAGATTTTGAAAAAAATGTAGTTAAGTTAATAGGGCCTATGTTTGATCTGTATAAGATAACATATAGCCATTGTAGTCATATATGTATAGTAAGGATAATTAAAACATAAATCACTTTGAATATCCTACCACATTATGTAAAAAGTATAGATTCAATTCATTCAACTTTACAACAGAGCTTTTGTTTAAATGTCAGTCTACTTAAATGAGAAAAATTACTATCAAGACACTTTGACAGGTACTGTACCTATCTTTAAATTTTTTGGTAATGATCATCACCCATACATCCTTACGAGCCTCAAAAAAACTAATTTTTAATATTTCAATGTGTCTCTAGAAAGGAGACTACTTGTATAATTAAAAATGGGCATACCACCTGTTAATAAATGGTTCTTCTAAAATTCTAAAGTGATTTAATATTATTTATTGTTTTTAACAACTGTAAAATACATGTATTTCAAAATAAACTTATCTCAAATATTACTCTAACCCTATATTTAGAATACAATGTTCTGTGTATACTACCACACTTTCTACTATTGTCTGTTTTAATGTATGATAGAACTTTTTCATCAATAAACAATTCAGAAAGCATTTATTACTATGCACAAGGTTCTGTGTTAGGTTTAGTAATCTACTTGTGCATTCCCCAAACTGTCCCCATAGAACGTTTACCATATATTACTTAGCATTCTGTCTCTAACACTCTTATTCAGTTTTAGCTTGTTTGGCCTTTATAGTCTCATTAAGACATCATTTATAATTAGGTAGGGAGAGCATACATTGTCCAAGTAAAAAAAAAATGTATTCTGTGTTCCTGTTTAAGTGGCTCATTTAAATTGATGCTGAAGTTTTCAACCTCTATTCACAGACTACAGAGCTTCACTTGAATCTTCAGGATTCCGTAGAAGCTCATTAAGCACAGACATGGCCACCTCACCTTACTTTAGGAGTAGAAACTCCAAGATTTAAAAATAATAAAATTCTCTGTTGATTTATGATATAAAGAGAAAACTCAAGAAGTTACTAATAGCAGGTAATTTTCTAAACCTCGAATAAATATTAACCTAAAATAACATAAGCATTACATAAAATATATAAAATAATGTAAATATTAACCTAAAATAAATATTATACTTAGCTGTAAATGTTTAGACAGTTTCTTAAGAACAGAACAAGAGTGCCTGCTATCACCATTTCCCTTCAAACATGTACTAAAAATTTGAATCAGTACAGTCAGGATAGAAAAATATACAAAAATTTATAATGGGTGAAAACAAAAACTGCCATTAGTAGTGGATGGCAAAGTTCTCTATGTAAAAAATGCAAAATAATTTACGCTATAAGAATACTGAAGAACACAAAAATTAGATGCAAAACCCAGAAAATAAGTCTTAAAGATACTATTTACAGTAGTGGCCAAATACAAAAGTCTCTACAAACAAGTTAATGCACAAGAAGAAACATTTTTTAATATTAAAGACCTCAATTTATGCGCTATACAATAAAATGTTAATATTTTAAACATGCATCAACTATCTCTCCTGAAACTGCTCTATAAAGTCAATACAGTTTCATTCAAAAGCTACATATTGACAAAGTAATTCTAAGGTGTATATCAAAGAACTGCGAAGAGATAAACCACTCATAAAGAAGAAAAACAATGTTGGGAGACTTTCCTTTTCAGTTATCAAAAAATTTTATAATAATATAGTAATTAGGATAGTATAGCACTCATGTAGATATGACATGTTGACCAATGAGAAAAAAACAATGTCTAGAAACACACTACACATGTAAGAATCTTGATTTATGACAGGTATTAAAAAGCGATTAATATTTTGGTACATGATACTGCACCAGTCTATATGAAAAATAAAATTGCACTTCTACCTCACATTATAGAGAAAAATCAATTCTGAGTAGATTAAAGTTCTAAGTAAGAAAGACAAATCTACTTAATTTTTATAAGACAATATAGATTATGATTCTGAGAAGAGAATAGCCATAAAAGAAAATTTCTATTATAGAAAATTCACTTTAAAATACACCACTGAGACAACTTCGTGTCACATGTATAAGTGACAAATGATTACCATCAAAAATATTTTTAAAGCGTTTATGAAAAAACTAATAGCACAACAGAACAAGTGGACAAAAGATAGAAACAGAAGTTTCACAAAGGATCAACACAAATGGTTCATAAATGTGAAGAGATATTCACCTTCATTTATAATAAGGAAAATGCAAATTTCAGTCACTATATCATACCATTATATAGTCATGTGGCAACAAATTTAAAAGTCTGTTAATTTCAAGGGATGGCCAGTGGGTGGAAGAAGAAGAACTTTAATGAATTACTTGTGGGTGTGGTAAACGAGTACAATCATTTTGAAAATAATTTTGTACTATTAGGTAAAGTTGAATATGTGCATACCATATGAATCAGTAATTCCACTCCTACATATATATCCTAGAGTATCTCTAGCACTTATATACCCAGAGCCCAGCGCAAAAATGTTGAGGGCTATGTTATTAATAATAGCAAAACTGTAAGCAACTCAATTTTCCACACAACGGTGGACCAGATAAGTATCTGTGTTGCCACAAAATGTAATAGCAGACATTGATTGAAAGAAACCATCCTATATGAAACTCACAAACATGTTCCTAAATGACAAAATTATGTCATATCTATGTAGCATCAGCTCATTTTTCCAAAGTTCAAACCAAATAATATTAGTAATCAATTGTTTAGGATTTTACTCAGAGGTGGTAAGCACAAAGATAAGTGGGAATGACTGACACTGAATTCAAGATAAGGGTTAAGGTGCAAGAAGTGTAACAGGAAAGGAGAAAGATGAGATTTAGAATGGATAGAGTACTTCCAGTATCCTGCTAATGATCTGTATTTTAAACATGGCAATGGGAAGAGCGGTTTGTTACTGTTCCTAAAACTTCGTGTGTTTATGTATAATGTATACACACATACAAGTAGTATACATATGCATATATATGTTTTATACTATCTTTCATATTAAATATCATTTGTATAAGACATATTCATGTTTTTAAATAATGTTTCTATAAATCTTCTACGTCTATGCTATATTGTGCAATTTAAAAACTTTTTAAACCTGCTACGTTATATTGCATCTTTTGAATGTTTTTTGTCTAAGTATATAAAAGACTTCCAAATAATCTAGCGTTATCTAAGTATTTTTACTGTTGGTCATGTATCATTGCTTATTATAGATGTTCATTGACTTCAAAAATCAATCTACACGTTTCAGTTTATGCCTTACTCATGCTCCAACATCAGATACTTTTTTTGATGCAGTTACTAGACTGGAATCTTGAAGATAGTAATTTTTTTCCTTCACCATATAAGAATAATGCCTAAACCACTGGTCTCCTATATTGTTAGTCTGACAAATTTTGCAAGCACTTCACCTCTGGAAATTCTATTACTAGAGACTATTATTTTCACCTCATGTTTCCTACTTATATTATTTCTTTTCAGCTACAGCAAGAAGCTTCAAGCATCAACTGGACATTTTCAGTGAGTATACAAAAAAACTGTAAAAAATCATATTCCAAATATATTGATATTGCAACTCTTAGCTCTCACAAGCATTAGCTATGTGAGTTAAGTACAGCAAAATCTGAATGAAGATAAAGACAGACATGTTGTCTAACTCTTAATTTGATATTTCACATCAATGTAGCTGGCCACAATGTTGGATTAAGAATTCAACATTAATAGAAGTAGTCATGGAGAAATCACAGAAGACCAATTATTTGCCAATATCATAATCAATATGAATTTATTGAGCTGCTACTATGGAATAGTGTTAAGCATAAAAGAACAAATATCCACTCCTTAAGATTTTCATTGTAATCAAACTCAAAACTACCTAAGTATAAAAGAACTGTTCAGTCCAGTGAAAATTTATCAGCATAATAATTAGATGTGATATTTTAGTTGAATGTAATAATTCCATCTGCTAACATTGAAATAAACACCCTAGATTAACTTGATGTAATATTACTACCACCATCTCCCCTTTACCCTCTAGAAAGAGAAGTACAGACCCTGTAATCAGAATTTCAAGTTAATTAATTTGTTCTGCCTCTACCTGGGCTTCTTTAATACTTGACAAACTGCATGTATGTCCTAGTTTAATTTTAACAATTTCATGGCTTTTGTTATTCTTAAAACCAAAAAATATCTCTTTAGACCTGGTTTCTCTTTTACGTACTGTTAAATATATAAAAGAAAAGGACAAACTTCGTGAGGGTAGATAGCCAAAGAATGTGAGCTCTCAGTAAGCATATCTGATTCCAGACTTTGGTAGACTCAGCACTACAGTGTTTCTCATCCACCACAATCTCAAGAGTAATTTTATTGTCTTTTCCTTCTTTGTTGAAAAATGAAAGGAGAAACTTATCGAAAGGATGTTTGTCAGTTACAAGCCAATAAGAAAGTAAAATTTATTTTTCCAGTTTGCTTTATTTGGGAGGAATGGGGAGTGTAGAATGTAATAAATCTGTTAATAAAGATATGAATTTCTTGCCTTTTTATTTCCTGGAGATGGAACTATGCAATTCTGAAGAATCCAATGACCTTTGCGGTTAATGATTATTTAAAATACGCTGTCATGAGAAAGTCTGTGTCTTTTTAAAATCCAAGGTAATACTAAGCAGGAAATTAATATGGGCTTTAACTTATATTTTCCCTTTATGTTCATTTGCATTATCATATTCAAGGTATTAATGGAATATCCCATCTATTGATAAGCTATTAAAGAAATACAGTTCAGAATAAATTAACTTATTGAGGAAGAGTATGTTCAGCTACACAGCTCTCATAACTGAATTACTAAAGGTCTGTTAAATGACCTTGGTTACATCATAGTGAACACATTTTTTCCTTTATCAACATATCAAACCCTTTCAATGAATAATGAATTGAATTGTAGATACAATGTCACTTTATACATAGCCTCAAAAATCAGAGTATCTCATTTGCTTTCATGGGGAAGATATCACTGAATTGTATCCAAAAAAATGAATAAAAGTTCAGCATACAGAGAAAAAGCTGAAAGACATTACAAACTGAAGCATACTCAAGAGGTAAAGTTTTGAGACAGAAATGGCATATGAAGAAACAGTCTCAACATACAATAAGATTGAGTGACTTTTTAACATTCAACTGATTGCTGACTTCTTGATCTTTATGCCAAGCAAAAATTTGATGAATCAGAAACACTATTCAGACACCATCTTAATCTCTTTGAGTCATTATTCACTATGTACAAGGTAGAGATGATCAAATTGTGTGTTATCAGTGATATCACGATGATAATAGAAAAAAATATACAAACATGAGATGAAAGTGTTTTAAAAAGTAGTGTCTAACTTCACATTAATTTAGGATTTTTTTAAAGAAAAGAACTCTTATTTGAAGATTTAGGATTTTCTTTAAAAATCCTGAATTAGGCCGGGCGCGGTGGCTCAAGCCTGTAATCCCAGCACTTTGGGAGGCCGAGGCGGGTGGATCACGAGGTCAAGAGATCGAGACCATCCTGGTCAACATGGTGAAACCCCGTCTCTACTAATACAAAAAATTAGCTGGGCACGGTGGCGCGTGCCTGTAATCCCAGCTACTCAGGAGGCTGAGGCAGGAGAATTGCCTGAACCCAGGAGGCGGAGATTGCGGTGAGCCGAGATCGCGCCATTGCGCTCCAGCCTGGGTATCAAGAGCGAAACTCCGTCTCAAAAAAAAAAAAAAAAAAAAAAAAAAAAAAAAAAAATCCTGAATTAATGAGAAGTTAGATACCACATTTTCTAAAGAAAAGACATTTATTCAGTGTCACAATCAGACTATTACATTCAACAGCATGGGTGAAAAAGAAATCTACAATCAACAGCATGGGTGAAAAAAAAATCTACATGAAAACCCATTGTTGGAATACGTTATACTTTTCACAGAACAGAAACTAAAATAAAACGTTTTACAATTAGTCACAAATACAGTCCTGGAGTTTTTTGCCCATATACATGAGTATTTGTGTAAAACATGTCTTTTTTTTGTAGCAGCTAGGCCCTGCCACCACTGTGCTTGGCTGAGTTCACAAATCTGTTGTAACCTGTAGCTTCCCTGTGACTTCTCTGGCTCTCCTCTCCTGCTAAGCTTTGTTTCCTAATTAAAATCTTCAGCCACTGCCATAGCTAATAATCATATTTTTCCCCACTGGACTATTGAAAGTAAAAGGCACATCCCAGTCACCTGTCACTACCAGTCTGAAGGCAAAGGATAACATATTTCTACAAAGATACTATACACTCAGCTAAAGATAAGGCCCCAGATGTGGGCTTGTGGGCTTAGTATAGGTATAGCACATAAGCCTTTGTCTCTGTCTTTATGGGAAATCTAATACAAATGAACTCCTATCTTATAACTTTGATGTTCCAGCAAAGGAAAGAAACATTGCCCAATCCTGCTATTATAGAAGCTCCATCTCTCCATCTCTCACATCCCACCAGTTTCTGGAAATCCCTAACAGGAAATTTCAGGATAATTCTCAAACAAGGAATCATAACCAGAGTGGGATCATCCATCATTCCTCTTTTTCTCTTCTAGTTTGTTTGTCCAGAAAATCTCAGGTACTGTTGATATTGTTGTTTGACTCTCAAAGTTACATGTCATGCTATGTCACACTGTTCTAAGACTGATCTTTGAATACAGAGAATATCTGTTTTCTGCCCTCATCATCTGATCATTCACTTATATACTCCTATCTGCCACCCTCTACCTTGATGTCCCAAATGGAGGTCTGCCTTGCGCTCCAAATTTTCACAGAGAATTTAATGTGGTACTTACTTTTGCTATTACTATTTGCTCCAATAATACATTAATATAAATAGGACTGGGCTAGAAAACCAAAGATAAACATCAATCCAGGGGCCCTCTTGAAGCTTTCCACCCAGACCTTCCTCTTTTTCTTCTGGTCATTCATGCCTTCCCTCCAGTTATGTAATGAATTTTTTTGTTTGTTTGTTTGTTTTCTTTGAAGCTCTCCAGTCTGGAGAAAATACCTAAGTTTGCTTTTCTTTAATTTAGAAACATTAACAACAGTTGTGTTTATTGAACACTAGCCAGAGCTGGCACCATTTTGGATCTTCCCACAATTTCAGACTTCTTTTCTATAATATGTATATTTTTTAAGCCTATAAAATGTGCTTCAAATACGGGCCTTCAAAACTCTGTGGTAGGTTGAACAATGTTCCCCTAAAGATTTCATTGTTCTAATTCCTAGAACAATAAATATGTCACCTTATATTGTAAAAAGGACTTTGCAGACATGATGAAATTAAGACTCTTGAGATGAGAATTTTATCCCCAATTTTCCTGAGCGGGCCAGATATCATCACAATGTTCTCATAGAAAAGATGCAGGAGGAGTCAGAGTCAGACAGAAGGCAACTTGACGGAAAAAAGGGACAGAAAGAAAGATGTGAAGAAGCCATGCACTGGAGATGCGGGGAGATGCAGGAAGGGGGCCATAAGCCAAGGAATGTTGGATAGCCTTTGGAAGCTGGATAGATCAAAGAAACATATTCTCCCCTCGGGTCTCCAGAACAAACGAGCCTGTGGACACTTTGACTTTAGCTCTGTGAAACTGATTTTTGTCTTCTGGCCTTCCAAACAGTAAGATAATAAATTTATATTGTTTTTCAGTACTAAATTTGTGGTAATTTGTTCCAGCAGCATTAGGAAACTAATACACTGCCCCCACCTTCAATCAAACTGCTCCCTCTTTGTTCCAGAAATTCCAGAGCCACTACCATCTCTCAGGCACTGCTTAGTTCTTTGCGTAAGTAATTATAATGCATATGTTTAGAAACAACTACAAAAAGGTGTCTCATTTTTAATACAACGAGAAAATAAAGTTTAATCAAGAAACTTAAGATCACACAAGAGGTGATACAACTGGATTCTATTCCTGATCAATCTAATTATGTACAGTCTATGTTCTTAATCACCATATGAACAGACTGCATCTTCTTCCTTCTTTCTGTACATTATTAATAAAGCCTATGTTTGGGTTTTTAATTATATTTTAAAGTTTAAAATTTACCCAGAAAGGATTCTGCATCTCAGACAGATTTCCTACTAAATACCTCACATTAAGTGTGTCCAGCTTCCTGCTTGCCTTGGGCCTCACCCCTGAGGCGATGCAATGAAAGCCACATCTATTGTCCCACTCTAGTGGCCACACACTCCATAGGGCAAGGACAGGAAAAGATGATTTCTTCTCCTTATAAAGGAGAAGGAAGAAGTTGTCCCACTACTCTCCTGAAAGGGTCTTCAGGGAAACACAATGTGCTAGAGCCCTAACTCCAATGCTTTGGGATGTAAATACCTTTTCCCTGAAGCCTGATAGCCCTCTTGTCTTCACTTTATGTGTACTACTGATGTCTTTAGGTTCTGTGGTTTCATCTCTTTTGATATGTAAATAGTTAGGAAGATGGAAGTCCACTCTCCCCAGCACTCTAGGGCTTAACCTAGAGACTAAGTCCCAGATGTAACCTTTGGGCTTTCTTGGGGGAGATCAGAGATATTTTATTATTCTTTTGGATCCAGCCACTAACTATACAAATGACTACAGATTTAATTCTCATGATCTGAGAAAAGAAAAAGACTTTTCACAGGAACACTGAGGAATCCAAAGAAGTTTTATTTTCCAGAATCTAAAAGATATGTCCCTGAGTGGAAGATAGGAATCTGGTAATGGCATTTACAGAGCTTGCAGAATGGTTTGCATTTGTTTATTGATTTACAATTTAAAAATTGTTTTTCTATTTTATCTTTTGTATTCTGAGCATGTAACATTAGGGCTATGTAGAGACTATTATGATTACTTTTGAGGGTTGGAAATATAATTTGTAATCATTTCCTGTCCAGAGTTAACCAGCTGCTTAGTACAAGCCTGCACTTGCACCCAGAACCTCTTCCTTACACCAGATACAAAAATCAGCTCAAGAGAGCTTAAAGACTTAAATATAAAATCTAAAACTATATAAACCCTGGAAGATAACAGTCAATACCATTCAGGAAATAGGAATGGGCAAAGATTTTATGACAAAGACACCAAAAACAATTGTAATAAAGCAAAAATTTACAAAAAGGATCTAATTAAAATAAAGAGCTTCTGCACAGCAAAGAAACTATCAAAAGAGTAAACAGACATCATACAGTATAGGAAAAAATATGTGCAAATTGTGCATCTGGCAAAGGTCTAATATCCAGAATCAACAAGGAACTTAAAGAAACTTACTAAGAAAAACCAAACAACACCCTTGAAAAGTGGGCAAATGACTTGAACAGATACTTTTCAAAAGAAGACATTAATGTGGCTAAAAAGCATATAAAAATGCTCAGCATCACTAAACATTGGAGAAATGAAAATCAAACCAACAATATGACACCATCTTACAGCAGTCCGAATGGCTATTACTAAAAAATAAAAAAATAACTTTGTCTTTAGACAACCGTAGGGAATACCTTTTAGCATTTTATTGCCTGGGTTCATTGAGCCACCTGTATCTAAATGACTAAATCTCTTGCTAGACTTTGAAAATTTTTTTTATTATTTCATTAAATAGGTTTCCTAATCTTTTCTTCATTTCTTCACCCTTAGGGATACTGATAATTTGTTTATCTTGTCATTTTATGTTGCCCCAAATGTCACAAAGGCTTTGCTTTTTCTTTTTTGCTATTATTTTTTTTTACTTTTGTCTGACTGGATTATTTCAAAAGACCTGTCTTCAAGTTCTAAGAGTCTTTCTACTGCTTGATCTAGTCTACTGTTGACACTTTCAATGTATTTTATACTTCCTTTAATTGATTCTTCCGTTCTAAACTTTTTATTTGGTTCTTATTGAAAACATCTATCTCTTTGGTAAATTTCTCATTCATATTCTGAATTTTTTAAAGTTTCTTTGTATTATTTTTTAGAATCCTCTTGAACAGCACTGAGATCCCTTAAAATCAACATTTTAACATTTTGGCTGGGCATTGTGGCTCACACCTATAATCTAGGCACTTTGGGAGGCTGAGGTGGGTGGATCTCTTGAACTCAGGAGTTTGAGACCAGCATGGGTAACATGGTGTATCTCTACAGAAAAAAAAAAAAAAAATTAGTCAAGCATGATGGCACATGCCTGTACTCCCAGATACTTGGGAGGCTGAGGTGAGAGGATTGCTTGAGCCAGGAGATGGAGTTGGAGTGAGCTGTACACTCTTCTTGCAGTGGAAGTACACACTTCTGGAGTACACACTTCTGTACTCCAGCCCTGGGCAACACAGTGAGATCGTGTCTCAAAAAAAAAAAAAAAAATCAATATTTAGAAAAAAATCAATATTTTGAATTATTTATGAGGAAATGAAATTTTCTTTTTGATTAAGATCTGTTGGCTGGGAACAGTGGCTCACATCTGTAATCTCAGCACTCTGGGAGGCCAAGGCTGGAGATCACCTGAGGTCAGAAGTTCAAGACCAGCCTGGCCAACATGACGAAAGTCCTGTCTCTAATAATAATACAAAAATTAGCCGAGCACAGTGGCTCATGCCTGTAGTCGTAGCTACTCAGGAGACTGAGGCAGAAGAATTGCTTGAACCTGGAAGGTGGAGGCTGTGGTTAGCCGAGATTGTGCCACTGCACTCCAGCCTGGGCAACAGGGCCAGACTCTGTCTCGGGAAAAAAAAAAAAAAAAGAGATCTATCAATGGAGAATTAATGTATTCCTTTGGAGGTGTCATATTTTCTTGCTTTTTGTGTTTCCAGCATGCTTACATTGATATGTGCGCATGTAGCATAACAGTTGCTTCATGTTTTGACATTTACTTTAGTAGAGGAGGGTTTTTTTCTGAAGAAGTATCTATGGCATTCAGTGGGTAGGACACTGGCTGGGATTTTGGGTGCACAGAGTAGCATAGTCTCTGGGTGATTTACTTGGTCATAAACTGCATTAGTAGTAGTTGTGATTTCCTTCATGGGTTAGGGTGCAGTCATTAGTGGAGACTGTGATAAAATTTTGCTGTGGGCTAGTATGTTTTGTGGGCAAGTCTTTAGGCCACAGCAGTGGTAGCAGCTCACTGAGTATGCCTATCTTTATGCCCTAGGAAAATGTGCACTGCTGCATGTCTTGAGTGTTACCAGTGTGTTAATTCTTGGGACTCTAGGCAGCATGTTTGGCAGCCTGTAGTGACAATGGTAGATCAGTAGGTGGGCAGGTTCTCAGGCCTCTGAGCAGTTGGCATGACATGGGCATTCAAAGTAGCACTCGAAAGAAGATTCTCTGGGTCCCAAGCAGTGTGTGTTGATGTTGGCAGTGGCTTCAGTGGGTTGAGTGCACCACTATCCAGGTCCACAGGATATCAATTTGAGAGGTAGATGCCAGGTAAGGTGGTAGTAGCTAGTAGTTCAGGCCACACCCCAGGCCCCTGGGAGAAGTGCTTAAGTTCCCAAGGTGGTGGATTGGATTGGACAGTCTCCAGGACCCCAGGCTACAGGCTTTATCTCAAAGAGGTAGGGGTGCAGTGAGGCTGGATAGCTTGTACTCAGGTACCCTGATAATGAGAGTAGGCACCAGCCATGGGGGACAAGAGCAAAGTAATCCTCAGGTCCCAGGGAGAGTGTGTGGGTGAGGGAGAGAAGCAGCTTTGTTGAGGCCTTGCCACTGAGGAGGGTAAGGTATCCCTCTGGTCACATCCTTGTGCTGGCAGATGGGGAACGTGCAACCCCTTCAAACCCTAGTCCTTATGGGATTTGCCTCTTTTACCCTAGCTTCCAGAGCCCTCACCCAGCTTGCAACCAAGTCCCAGCAGCAATTTTCACTCACCTCGTGACACCACCTCAGCTCACTCACTTCCTGGCACCAGTTGCTGCCTCTCAAGTCTAGCTCACTTCCTAGCCCTGACAATGAGAGTGATCCTGACTTGCTCTCCTGTCCCAGCAGTGACAACCCAAGTTTCCATAATGCCCCTGTCCCAGCGCTGCTGGGTCCCAGGGTAGCATGCAGTTGGCAGAAGTCTAAGTTTCTGTAGTCACTTAGGTCTCAGAAAGAATGTGGAACTTAGTGTGAGCTCCCTCTCTGGAGCAGTTCCATCCCACAGTCTCCCGGCTACTCTTTATGTTAGCTTCATGGTTTGGGAGAGCCAAAGGGTTCTCTCATGGGGATAATTATACTATTCCACAGTGGGGATGTGTACTGCTAGGAGTCTATCACGTGCTCCTTCCTTGCATTAGGAAGTCACTCCCAGCTCCCAGCCTATCCTGGGAAAGGAGGTTCCCTCTTCTCCTTCTTCCTCTCAGCTTTTAGATTCTCCGGTTACTACTCTGTTACTTCCAGCATCATCTCTTGAATAATGTACTGATACTGTCAATGTCTATATACTACTCTGGTTTTTCTAAGTGGAGGAGGCAGGCATAAACTGGTTTTAGTCAGCCATCATGACCCCACCCCTGCCCTCAACATTGTGGTTTTGGTATTTTATTTTCCTTTATTTGTTACTGTAAGTGGACATGGGCATTCAAAGTAGCACCCACCTTGGTCTAGTCTATCATGTTAAAATCTTCTTTTTTTTTTTTTTTGAGACGGAGTTTCGCTCTTGTTACCCAGGCTGGAGTGCAATGGCGCGATCTCGGCTCACCGCAACCTCCGCCTCCTGGGTTCAGGCAATTCTCCTGCCTCAGCCTCCTGAGTAGCTGCGATTACAGGCACGCGCCACCATGCCCAGCTAATTTTTTGTGTTAGTAGAGACGGGGTTTCACCATGTTGACCAGGATGGTCTCGATCTCTTGACCTCGTGATCCACCCGCCTCGGCCTCCCAAAGTGCTGGGATTACAGGCTTGAGCCACCGCGCCCGGCCTAAAATCTTCTTAATTTGTTGTCTGCTTTCAGTTGTGGTTCTGTACGGGGAAGTTCTTGTTGGTTGTGTTCTCAGTAGGTTGCTTGCTAGCTCACAGATTGTGGCTGTTACTATTGGAAATGTTATATGCTCTGGGGGTGAAACTCCAAGGAAAGGGAATGAAAGTTATATTTACTTACTAGGTTCCAATTCTGAGTCAGAATCCATGCTGGGTCCTATTGTAAGTGTGATTTACTCCTTTCAAGAGCCCTGTGAAGTGGACATGATTGCCCTTATTTTGCAGATAAGAAAACTGAGAAGACTTGGGGTCACACAGAGTCAAAGTTGAGATATAGCCCAAACTTGCTCACAAGCTCACTGGGGCTAATACCAGCATTTATAGGCTAACAGAGAAAAGAGCCATATGGGAAGAGAAAATAAGTATAAAACAGCTATTTAAGTCCATTAACTGTAAACATGCTTGCTTTTTACATGTCTTCCCAGAAATTAATGTATTTTCAGTCCTTTCTTAAGTTTGCATTAGGAACCAACTAGAATGTACATGTCTGAAGTGGATGGGCAATGAATATAAATGGTATCCCCAGCTGAAAAGGACTTAGATTCTCAACAGTCCAGACAATGTCCAGTTTGGTGTGATATCTTTACCACAGAAGCTATTTTTCATGGGTTTCCCAGAGATTCGAACCCTAGGATCAGTGTGGAGACTGAAATTGAAAGAAGACTACAGACCAAGAGATTTAACTATCCAGTTGGTCCTCAGCATCCCGTTCTTACTGACTCCCTCATGCATCTTGTTTGGAGTGTGGACTCCAATATGGACCATCAGAGCCTAACATTTTAATCAATGGACTAAATTTGTGCTTTCAAACTACATGTCATGATCCATCAGTGGGTTAAAAAATCATTTTACAGAGTTGTGGCCAACATCTTTTAAAAAGTGGAAAATGGTAGGATAGGATAGGCTAGGCTAGGATAGGGTAGGATAGGATAGACAATAAAATATTAGGATGCATAGTACAAAGCAGGTATAAGTATTATATTGTAAACTCGTTTTGTGTGTGCATGAGTATATATGTATGTAAAGATGGAGAAAAATATGCATAAATTCATACATACAGTGAATATAAATATACACATGACTATATATGTATAAGTGAATGCAATATTACGTGAGTTAGCTATTTGTTCTCCAGTCAAAGAAAACATTTTATATTATCCTGGGACGTGGTTTCATACTCTTAAAATTGGGACAGGAATGCTCCCTAACTAATAGCAATATAACTAAGTAAATTACTAAATGTTTTCTTTATGGTATGTACAAATAAGTACTTTATTGAAAGTTAGCAGTTCAACTTGTAAGCATATCAAATGACTAATATTTTCAAAAAGAAAAATATTGAGTGGTGAAATTACAGGATATGAAAAATATTTTTTATTTCATCTATATTTTTTGTTCTTTGTAATAAACATGGATTGTCTTTTATAAAGAGAAAAATATAGATATATATTTAAAACCAACTAAACATTCAATGTTTTATGCATTACAGAAGAAACTATTTTTACGATAGTCCTTAGAAGAAAAGAATAAAAATTTACAAAAATGCATAACAAGGTCCAAGAACAAAATATCCTTTGGTGATTTTCTTTTATTGATAGAGCCCATGACTATGCAGTAAGTGTCTAGTTTGTGGACATTTTCTGATGACTGCCTACAACTAGCAGGGAGTTTAAGTAAATTTAAACTTTATCACTCCACGATGTTGAAACAACAACAGGGAGTTGCTGTGTGACTTGAGCTTTATCCAGCAGGAAAGCCCTCTTCCCATGCCCTTGCTGACAAAGGTAGCAACTTGAAAGTGTTCTCAGTATCGTTAGATCAAGGTATTTCTGAAGCAGTAATTTATGAGGCACCAGCATTCCAGCATTGGTTGACTTTGGTCCTCATGATCATCATGAAGTAGGCACTCATAATATCCCTGTTTCACAGATGAGGAAACTAAGGCACAGAGGGAAAGTGAGTGTGGCACAGTGTTGAGTGCCATGCTCAGGACTTTGGACCTTGAATGACCTACACAGTGGAGTGAAATATTTGTATCTGTGTTTTGGAAAAATAATATGGGTAGCAGTGCATATGTTGTACCATAGGTGACAAACACCAAGTGAGTGAAAACTAGTTGAAAGACCATGCTTCACTCTCTCTCCCCATAAATATTCCAGCCCTGCAGAACTATGAACTATTGTCCAAACATCAAATGACCTAATTATCTGGTGTCTTTTTACATATTATTCATCTATTGACAGTTCCAGTCTTCCCTTTGTCCCGCTGGCAAATTCTTACTCCCCCTTCAAAAGCTAGTTCATGGAACGGTTTCTGTCTGCAGAATTAGCTAACATGCCACTTGCCTGTGTGAAAGGCAGCACAATGTGAAAGCAAGAGCAGGGAGTTGGGAGTCAGACTTATCTGCTCAGCCTCTCACAAACTGTGTCTTTCCGGAGACTGTCACCTCATCTCTGTATTGGGAATAATACTCTCTAACTTGCAGAGTGGGTGTGGAAATTTTCGATGATATTCTGGCATTTCCAAAGCATCTGTAAATTGTGTTTATTTTAATTAGTCATACTAGAAACCCACGCTTTCCACCACCACCAAAGAGATCGAATGGTACCATGTTCTATTTTCTCTTAGGATTTTAAACTTGTGTCTACACCAACATTGTCACCTTAGGAAAAAATTACATTACTCATGAGCAAGGGTCTGTAGCTTTCTCATTCCTCAACTAGATTCTGCCTTCTAGGCCATTGTGGTAGGGTGAATAATGCCCGCCACCCTTGAGATCCCATGCCCTATTCTCTGGAAATGATTAATATGTCACAAAATAGCAAAAAGAGTTCACAGATGTATTAAAGATCTAGAGACGAAAATGGTTCCTGGATTATCCAAGTGGGTCCAATGTATTCACAAGGCTCCTTATGAAAGGTAGGCAGAGTTAGAGGTGGAAAGGTCAGGAGAGAGAGGGGAGATGTGATAATGGAAGTAGAGGTTGGGGTGATGCAGTTTGAAAATCAATGGAAGGTCCACATGCCAAGGAATGTAGATGCCTCTAGAAGCTGAGAAAGGAAAGGAAATAGATTCTCTTCTAGAGCCTTCAGAAGAAACACAGCTCTGATCATACTTTGAGTTTAGCATGTTCAACTCATTTGGAACTTGTGACCCCCCAGAATCGCAAGATAATAAATTTGTATGTTTACACCACTTAGTTTGTGTTAATTTGTTACAGAAGCCGTAGGTCACTAATAAACACTGCGAAAACTTCCTTTCTCCCCAAAGTAGAGCAATGCCTTCCTGAGGGATCAATGAAAATACCATCATCTCGTACCTCTCTTCATTTCCAGAATCTTAATATCTTTCCAGTTAAGGTATTCATGGGCATAAAAGCAGTCTTATTTATTTACTAAATTTTTTAAAAGCCACTTAGTAATATGTAAGTGCTACTAATATTTATTGACAAAGATAATATTCAAGGTAAATATGCAACTATAAAGTACTGCAATTATGTAAATGCTATGTATCAGCCAACACATAATGCCAAGCAAAACCAGTATTTAAACCCTCCTTCAAAATATTTTTTGCTTAAAATTCCAGAAGTTTTTTCTTCCATGAAATTGTGTGTCAACACAATTTTTGCACTATTATTAAGAATTATTTTGACTATACTACAACTTGATTTATTTTGTTTATTTAAAACTAGAGGGATAATACAAATATCAGTTCTTTCATAGTTACATTGAAAGTAGGGAGAAAAGTATGTTATAAGGCAAATGCACACACTTAAGCAGCTAACTCTCCAAAAGTTTCTTAACTATTTTCTTGTACAGTGGGGCTTGCAGGTCCAAGCAGATTTTCCTCCCATTCTTCAGCGTGGCTCTGGCAGGGAAAAGAGAAGAAGTGACCTTTCAGTCCTTGGGTTTGCAGATGGGATTAGAAGGGGTGGGATGGGCAGAGGAGTCACAGAAGGGGGCACTGACTGATGCAGTGTAAGGACTCACATCAGTTGGGCAGTGGGGCAGTGGGGTCCGGCCTTGATCACCTCCAGGCTGGTGATGTGCCTGGGGCGGACCTGGGAGGTGGTCTTCACACACAGGCACTGCAGGTCCCCATCTCCTTCTTCGGCGTCAGCTGGGCGGGGAGGGGAGCGGAGGAGGGGGGAAGAGGAGGAGGGCAGGGAGTGGTGACTCCATGAGTGGCCAGAGGTACTTTAGGGACCTTTCCCACTACCTCCAGCCTTCTTCTCCTTAGCCATAAATCATACTTCCCTCGGAGAGAAGTTGTGCTGACCGGGTGGCGAGGTGCACGTGCGGCGCCTGGCACTGTGTCCGCACACTCAGCACGCGCGCGCTAAGTGTAGCCGCGATCCGGAGCCTAGGGGACTCCTCCCCAGCCCCAGGGCTTCCCGGACCCCCCTCGCCGCTGCCGGCCCTCACAGCCTGGCTTCTGCTCTCACCGCTGGCGAAGGCGACCACAGCTGGCAGGAGCAGCAACCCCAAGAGCAGCAGCCCCGGGCGGGAGGCGCGGGACCCGACTGCGGAGCTCATGTTGTCGCGGAGGTTCCAGCAGGATCCCAGTGCGCAGGGAAAGTCGGGCTGAGTCTCAGTGGCCAGTGACTCCTGGGCTTCACCAGGCGCGTTTTATCCCCAGCTGTCCTTCCAGTCCGGAAGCCTGGGGTGGAGAGCTAGGAACTGCGGTGCGAAAACTACGACACTGCTGGGAAGACTTGGGCTCTGTCCAGCCAAGATTATTAAAAAAAAAAAAAAAAAGTGCTGGGGCAGCTGCCTTGGCTGGGACCTTCAACCTTAACTTACAAACCAGCACATTTGTAGAGTTAGAAACAGAACGTGAATCTTAGAAGTTTTTTTTTTTTTTTTTTTTTTTTTTTTTTTTTTTTTTGCGTTGCGTTAATAGTAAAGTTCTCTGTAGTCACCATGCAAGTTACACAGCAGGTGCCTTCAGGACCCTGACAGTTCCTGTTTTCTTTCCAGCCTCCCAGCTGCAACTACCAATGATTACTACTGAGTTTGGTGGTGATGTGTGTGAAGCCTGCGTTATTTGCAATTATTTTCTGCTTCTAATAAGTTTAATTTGGTATCTAGGCGATGACTCTTCTGAATTTCACCTGAATGTGGAAAACTCTCCTAGTCTCTGGACGGGATTTACTAGGCTCCACCAACAATCACCAGGTATACTGTAGGACGCAAGGTCTATTTTCTCATTATTCTTACTCTTAGAAAAATTGCAGAAGTAATGCTTGAATGCATTACTTTTTGTAAAATCTTAGCGCCTGGCTGTTTCTTCATTGTTTCCGTCCTGAATAATTGCCCAGAAGAGAGGACAAGGATAGTTTGCCAGGCTACGTCTCCCAGTGCCTGCTGTGTCTTCAGCCAGTACCAGTGATAGGGTGAGATGGGCTGCACTTTTGGTGGGAAGCAATGATGCTCTCTGTGGGAGGACTCAGGGTGTCTGTGAGTTGAGGGTGAGAATGCTGGGAGGTGAGGGTGGAGCGGATGCAACAGAATCCCACACAAGAAAGGAGAAGAGATTCACATGGACCATCTTCTCTTCTCTGAAAAGAATGACTTTGGCTCTTGATTAGGGCAAGGTACACCCTTAACCCAAAGCCCAAGGTTTCCTGTCACACTGATTAAAAGTGGTGAAGGGTGTCAGGAGACCACTGCATGAAAAAAGCTGACGACCTAATACCCAGTAGGACTGGACTTCTATAGAAATATGCAATTTAATTGTTGAGCTGAGTAGTTTATTTCTCTTATTCTCTCACTACCTGCCTTTTCAGCTGGCTAAGACTTATTTATACTTCTGGTGTCGGCTTAAATATCAACTCCTCAGGAGGCCCTTCCTTGACAATCCCTGATATGTAATCATATTCTCTTGCCTTTCTGTCTTGCAGAACTCTGTTTTTCCTATTTCTCACAGGTAATGCACACACACACACATATGTATTTTACACAGAGATACATATGTGTGTATGTGTGTACTTCGTAGTGTTAAAAATGGTTTTGTTTCCTACACTGGAAAACACTATGAAGTCAGAGTTTATAATATATATCACTGTTCCAGTGTACTGGTAGAGACTCAATTCAAGGTGCTACATTAGTGAAGATTATGTGCTGAAAATGATGATGATGAAGTTTTAACATATTCATGTATCTGCTCCTTCGAGCAATTGAAGCATATTTCTCTATTAACGTGTAATATATAGTTGCAATTATTTGCCCATTTCCCACCAAATATTAATCTTTTCAAGTGCAGTTCTCTGTGACTTATATACAGTCGTGCAGCACCTAACGACATTTTGGTCAACAATAGACTGCATATATGACAGTGGTCCCATGAGATTACAATGGAGCTGATAAATTCCTTTTGCCTAGTGATATGACTCTTACTGCCTCATGGCTGTGAAAGGAAGCAGTGTATTACTGACATGTTTGTGGGGATGCTGATGTAAAGAAGCCCACTGCACTGCCAGTTGTATAAAAGTATAGCACATACAATTATGTATAGCACATAATACTTGATAAGGATAATAAGCAACGATGTTACTGGTTTATGTATTTACTATACTATACTTTTATTATTATTTTAGGGTATACTCCTTTTACTGCTTATAGAAAAAAAATATTAACTGTGAACCAGTCTCAGGCAGATTCCTCAGGAAGTATGAGCTGCTATCATCTCTCTGTCATCATAGGAGATGGCAGCTCCATACATATTGTCGTCCATGAAGACCTTCTAGTGGGACAAGACAGGGAGTTGGAAGATAGTAATACTGATGATCCTGACTTCGTGCAGGCCTAGGCTAATATGTTTTTGTGTCTTAATTTTAACAAAAAAAAGTATGAATAATAAAGAACACAAAACAAAACAAAACAAAATTAGCCAGGCACTGTAGTTTATGTCCGTAATCCCAGCCTGAGAGGCTGGGGTAGGAGGATGACTTGAGACCAGGAGTTTGAGACAAGCCTGGAAACAAAACGGGTCCCCATCTGAATTACAAATTTCAAAAATTAGTGGGCATGATGGTGCACATCTATAGTGGAGATCAAGGAGGATCACTTGAGCCCAAGAATTTGGGGCTGCAGTGAGCTATGATCATGTCATTGCACTACGGTATGGGTGACAAAGACCCCCATCTCTAAAGTAAATAAGAAAAAAAGCTTATAGAATGACGATATAAGGAAAAACGTATTTTTGTACAGTTGTACAATGTGTTTGAAGTGTTATTTCAAGAGTCAAAAAGTTTAAAAATTAAGAAGTTTCTAAATAACAAGATTACAGTAAGCTAAGGTTAATTTATTGTTGAAGAAAAGTTTAGTGTAGCCTAAGTGTACAGTGTTTACAAAGCCTAAAGAAGTGTACAGTAATGTACTAGGCATTCACATTCACTCACCACTCACACTGATTCATCCAGAGCAACTTCCAGTCCTATAAGCTCCATTTGTGGTAACCGCCCTGTACAGGTGTACCATTTTACTCTCTTATACCATATTTTTACTATATCTTTTCTATGTTTACATATGTTCAGATACACAAATACTTACCATTGTGTTAAAACTTGCTACGGTATTCAGCACAGTGACATGCTTTGCAAGTTTATAGCCTGGGAGTAATAGACTGTACTATATAGCCTAGTTTTGTAGTAGGCTATACCATTTAGGTTTGTGTAAGCACACCCTATGATGTTCACACAATGACAAAATCACCTAATGATGCATTTCTCAGAATGCATTTCAATTGTTAAGCAAAACATGACTGTATTTTTCAACATCCTGTATCCAACGCAATGGCTGTTGCAGAACCTGTTATAATTCATACATGTTTATGAACCTGAAACTTGAAACCCCTTCTGAGTTAGCAGCAAAGAGAGTGAAGAGGGGCATGGTTTTGCATATGGATGGGCAACACACTGGGTCTGTACAATCTTACACCCAGATTTTAATGTTTGCAGTGTTAAGGGATCCAGGTGGAACTGAGTGGCAAATAAATTACCATTTCCCTGCACTTAAACAGAATAACTCAATACATGCACACAAAAGTGAAAGACATCTATCTGCATCTCAGAAGGTATAAGCATGGTGTCAACACTATGCCATCTCTCGGAACTGATCTTGTCAGGTTTCAGTCAGAAACCACTAGACATAATGAGTGAGAGGCCTGCTAGCCTATAATTATTATAGTATATAAAACCTGCTATTTATGTATCAAGTTGTATTATGTGTGCCAATAATGCTATGTTGTTTGTAATGTAGTCTCTTCATTAGAGAAAGAAGAACAGAGGAAAGTACTGTGGTACAGTGATTAAGAGCACAATTTGAAATTCCTGCTCTGTTATCTATTTAGTTATATGAAAGCGGGCAAGTGTTTTAGACTCTTTAAACTTGATTTTTCTTTTCCGTAACACTGGGGAGGATAATAATAATCATAAGGAATAATTACTAACATTTATATATGATTTATTTGTGACATGCATTATTTTAAGAACCTAAAGTTTATTAACTCTTTTAACATAAACTCTATGAGGGAGGCAATGTTATTATCCCCATTTTAGGGATGAAGAAACTAAGGTAGAGAGATTAAGCAACATGACCTGATATACACAGCTAACAAGTGGTGGAGACAAGTTACCTCATTATTCGGACTCCATAGGATGTGCTTTTAATCTATTTTTTAAAAAATTGTTTAGTTCATGGCTAGCCATATGCAGAAAGCTGAAACTGGATCCCTTCCTTACACTTTATACAAAAATTAACTCTAGATGGATTAAAGATTTAAAAATGAAGCCTAACACCATAAAAACTCTAGAAGAAACCCTAAGCAATACCATTCAGGACATAGGCATGGGCAAGGACTTCATGACTAAAACACCAAAAGCATTGGCAACAAAAGCCAAAATAGACAAATGGGATCTAATTAAACTTAAGAGCTTCTGCACAGCAAAAGAAACAATCATTAGAGTGAACTGGCAACCAACAGAACAGGAAAAAAATTTTGCAAACTTCCCATCTGACAAAGGGCTAATATCTAGAATCTAACGAGAACTTAAACAAATTTACAAGAAAAAAACAAACAACCTCATCAAAAAGTGGGCAAAGGATATGCACAGACACTTTTCAAAAGAAGACATTTATGCAGCCGATAAACATGAAAAAAATACTCATCATCACTGGTCCTTGGAGAAATGCAAATAAAAAACACATTGAGATACCACCTCATGCCAGTTAGAATGGCAATCATTAAAAAATCAGGAGACAAGAGATGCTGGAGAGGATGTAGAGAAATAGAAATGCTTTTACACTGTTGGTGGGAATGTAAATTAATTCAACCATTGTGGAAGACAATGAGGTGATTTCTCAAAGATCTAGAAATAGAAGTGCTGTTTGATCCAGCAATCTCATTACTGGGGTATAAAATACCCAAAGGATTATAAATCATTTTATTATAAAGACACAGGCACACATATGTTTATTGTGGCACTGTTTACAATAGCAAACACTTGGAACCAACTCAAATTCCCATAATGGTAGAATGGATGAAGAAAATGTGACACATATACCTAATGGAATACTATGCAGCCATAGAAAGGATGAGTTCATGTCCTTTGCAGGGACATGGTTGAAACTGGAAGCCAACATTCTCAGCAAACTGACACAAGAACAGAAAACCAAAGACCTCATGTTCTCACTCATAAGTGAGTGTTGAACAATGAGAACACTCAGACACAGTGAGGGGAACATCACACACCGGGGCCTAGGCATGGAGGGCTAGGGGAGGATTAGCAGGGGTTGTGGGGATTGGGGAGGGATAGGATTAGGAGAAATACCTAATGTAGATGATGGAAAATGGATGCAGAAAACCACCACCATGGCACGTGCATACCTATGTAACAAACCTGCACGATCTGCATATGTACCCCAGAACTTAAAGTATAATATATAAATTTTTAAAAATTGTTTAGTTCTTGCATGCAAAACACTTACTATTCCTGACATATTAAAATGATTAATAAATTGGAACTATTATCATACTACATTAAGAATGACACAGATCGTCAATTTAGTGACTTTTTTGGCCATACTGTGAAATATCAATTATACAAAAAAAAAGGAGAAAAATTAAAGCTTTTTTCCCCAACGATTCTGTTAAAAGTAATAATATACAACAACAAATCAATAGCAAATTTTGATTTCACATTAATATTTTTGTAAGAATAGTGTAGGTGTAAATGTTAGGGGTTATAAAATGAATGAAAGTCCTATTGATTGAAAAAGTAAAATTAGGTGTCTAGTAAAGTTTAGGTTCTATATTGTATTTATTTATAAGGCTGATTCTAATATTAGAATTGTAACCATGTAGATTTTAACTGAATGCAAATAAATATCAAGTAAAGTCTTTTTCTTTCTTTCTTCCTTTCTTTTTTTTTTGTTCCAGAAAATTCATAGTTTCGTAAATAGAGTATGTTAATTTATTTCCATGATCTATTTTTTTGTTTTACTAGTGGCAAATATATTCACTTCAAATTAATAACCCCAGTTTATAAGACTTACATTCACAATTTTATTATTTTAGAGTTTGAAGGCTAAAATAAACATCAGAATAAACTTTCAGAGAATAATTTAAATAAGACATCCTAGGACTAAGACACTGAGAGACTCTAAGTTCCTAAATATATTAATAAAACTGTATTGAGCAAGTATTCTATGTTGGGTTCCATGTGATTGTGATTCCTATTATTGTTGATCACTATGAAATCTAATAATCATCATCAGTATGTCTAATAACCATAAAGTAGAGTAGGTAAAATCGACCACGTTTTGTTTGAATAGAAATTGTTAAATAAAAAAATGCAAAGCACAGTCCAATTTAACCAAGAATTAGAGAGTTGAAACCAGGCTTATTTATTTTCATCTTGTTTCTGCCATCTTTTAATCAGCTATCTCAGAATAAAATGTGATTTTTGAGACAGAATGAAAAACATATCCAACTTTTAATACAGCAAGAATAGGTATCCTGAATAAATGAGAACTCTAGAAAATCAAGGCTTCAAAAACCTTGAATTTTGAATTAAATCAAAAATTCCTGGGAGTTAAAGAAGTTTGGCAGAAATGGAACAAATTAGTCAGCGGATTCATCACCTTCCAATTTTTTCTGTACAATTTTCTTGATTCTGGGAGCATCTGGGTCCAGGCAGATTTTCCTCCCGTCCTTCAGTGTGGCTCTGCAAGAGACAACAGAATTATCTGTGGGTGTGCTGGCCCGAATAGCAGAACTAATCCATGAGACTGGAGGAAATGAGTGCAGATGAGGATGGAGGTAGAGGCAATAGCACAGAAGCAGCGACTTACATCACTTCAACTTTGTTGCAATGGATTCCTTTCCCAATCACTTCCAAACTTTGGATGTTTCTGGGATGTATTCCAGAGGTTGTCTTCATACACATGCAGCGCAGTTCAGCATATGAATCAATATCTCCACTTTCCTCTAGGGTAGAAAATGTGACCTTTTAGTAGTCATGAGTATTTTCTGCAGGTCCCTTATTTGCAGATTGAGGGTAATTGTACCTCTCTCATAAAGCCATTGTGAATATGATCTGTAAAGCTTTAGTAAAGGGCCCAAAAGAATGCCCAGCACACATGAAGTGCCCCCTCTGTGTGCTTCCTCCAATTGGAGTTGTTGGTATAATGGCACTCCTCAGCCTCAGGAGCACCAAGCCAGTCTTTCCCCCAGACACAGGTATAACAGAAGCATCAATAGATACAGGGAAGCATCTACCTTTGCTTTTCTCTAAGTTTCTCTTAGTTTGTCCATTGCTGGAGGAAGCCAGAGCAGTCAGCAGCAGTGACAGAAGCAGCAGCACCTGCAGGGCATGAAATGGCCTGGCACTCTTACAAGAAGGGATGGTATCGAGTCTGAGGCTCATGGTGGAGAAGGCTGAGCTAGAGATGTTTCCAGAGCCTCTGAATGAGGGTGAGTTGCTGCCTATAAGTCTGCATATAAGTGGCTTTTCATGCCCTGAACATGTCATTTATATGCCATCCCTCAAAGCCAGTGAGAAGGAAGAGGCAGGGAAGGAGGAAGTGAGGGTATGTGGTGATACACACATAAGCATGTGAAGCTGTGCCCAACCCAGAAAAATAGCACACGGGTCAAAATTCCTACTAAGTTACATATTACGCATCACTTCACATTTCTACTGTCCCTTTCTCAATACTATTTCCCTTAAACATGCGTTAGAACTCTTTAGGAAGGTGAGAACTAAACTGAAATACTACATGCATTTTCTTTGTATGACTGTATAACAATATGCTCTGCCTTTTCTATAATGCAGTTTTTAGGCTTAATAGAAACTCTAGGAGCACCTGAAAGCAAAAACATGTGGCTCTTGAAAAAGAGAGTTTTCTTTCCTTTTTAGTGCCAAAGAAAGCAAATGTTCTTTTCCTGGTTGTTGATAAATATTGGGATTGGTTTGGAGCATGTGAGTAAAATAAGAATCAATTACCATCAAAGTTGTCTTTGGATTTTAGCTTATTGGATTCTTTCTGCCTTCAATCTATATTATATTTTGTAATTTCATCTCATCTAGAACCTACAACAAAATTCATCCTCCTTTCTATTACAAAATAAGCTATTTGTTTCTGCTACCTATGGATACCTAAAAAGCAGGACCCAGAATATCTATATTTATTTTTATTTTTAATTTAACAGAAAAATGATATAGTTTATTGCAAGGATTCATTCACTGAAAACATATCTGAAATAAAACACACAAATTTTTCTTCATCATTTCTTCACATTCCTACTCTTCAGTGGTAAACATTGGTAACAATTTTGCCTTAGTTTTCTATTCTATCTGCATCTGCATGCACACGTGTATATGTACACAGAGAGACACGTTTAAAACATAAAGGTACACATATACATAGAAGTATTTTATATGAATCACTATACAGCTGACTTTTATCCTTCAAAAATATGTGTTCAGCATCTTTTCATGCCATCTTAATGTAGTCTTCCCCATTCTGCTTAATGACCACAAGACATCCTATGGTAAGAGCAGTAAATTACTCAACCTTGCCTTCTTGGTGCCCTTCAGGGTGTTTCCAGTTTTGCGCTACTAGAAATTGTGCAAGCAATGTCCTTACCAAGCAAAATATTTGTTCCTAAATTCTCAGACCCTAATTAAAGGTTTGATCTGAATTGCTGTATCCCTACAAAGATAGAGAGGTGGACCTACACATTACATCTTGACTTTATGTTATTTTCTGGTTCTCTGTCCCATCTATAAGACTTGCTTCCTCAAGTAAACCATACGCTTTTGTAGGGAGTGGCATGTCCTATGTCTTGTGTATCCTATAACAAGTAGGATACTTCAATACAAAGTAGGTCTTAATTAATAAATCAATGAATACGTATCACATGAAAGTTTCTGAATCCTTTATAATCACCTACAATTCCCAAGCCAAACTTGACAGTCCCCAAAGCAACCATATTATTTAAATAGATTTTGAAGATTGTCAATAAAGAAGAGGCAGATACATGTGGCCCTGGCAACAAGTTTTCTCCCTTTTACAACTATGTATAAGTCTCACAGAATGTTGTTTAAACTTCCCATATTCTTTTCTTACTTTTCATATCTTTAAATTTTAGAAGAGATGCTTAAAATATTAAATGTTCAAAATAACTCTCTATCAAAAATATGAATATAGTAAATTTTTTTTGAATCATGTTTTTGTTTTCAAGCCAATTTTCCCTATTGTTTAATAGTTATCTACTATGTCTACTCAAATTCTCGAGTCCTGTTTCTAAATGTGATAACCTACAGAACACATTTGACAGTTTACTTTATAAGTAAGCAGACTTCCAAATTAACTTGCCTTGAAAAGGTTCCGTGACTTGATGGTTACAGTTTGTCTCTGATTAAAGTATTTTATTGTGAATTCCTCAAATGGTTGATGTACTAATTAATGTAGAACCTACTGACACTAAACTGGATTTATTTCTAAGTTTAGAAATAAGGACAATTTATTTCTAAGTTTAGAGATAAGGACAATGATTTATTTCTAAGTTTGGTTGAAACAAAAAGTTTTATTGATTGTTTTGCACTTAGACATTTAGGCTATATGCTGTAATCTGTAGCTAATGATTTTAACTTCTGTATTGTACACTCCAATAAAAAAGAATACAACTCTGGTATGAGGAGTATTTTCGCCCTTATTTTAAGCTTTTCTGTTATCTAAAGCCCTTGTAACTTGTGAAAGACTCCAGAACACCCACAACTTCTTGGATGTGCCTTCCCAGGTCTGTCTTCTCATTTGGCTTTCTACAAACATATATAAAATTATTTCTGCCTCACTAGCCTTAATTTCAGTTGATGAATGTATTTCTTATTTTTCTCCACCCCATTTATTCTTATAAATAAAAGTTTAACAGTAGAACATATTAAACTGAAATAATTTTTCTCCCTGTCTCAACACAGAAATTATTAGTCTTAATAATTTAAGACAGAGAGTAGCCCACCAGGACACAGGATGAGGAGAGCAGTCTTCTTTCTAGTTCCTCCTGCGGAATGACTTTACAGTTGTTCCTCATTATTGAGATTGAGATGTGAATTCTCAAGTTAGATACATTTTCATTCAAACATAAGATCAAAACCATTTCCACAGCAAGATATAAAGGTTTTTAACACTATGCATAGTATCTTTTGTTTTCTGTTCAACCCTCAAACACCATTACTGAGAATATTTATTGGCTTCACTGGACACCTTTTTCTTTCCCTGCTTAACGCTATCCAGATTTCTTTACCCGTTCGTTAGTAAGATTTCCCAAAAGTTTCTAATCTTTCCGAGAAAACTGTATGAAAAGTTTTCTGAAGTAATGGTGATTTTGAGTGGGTTGATACCAGGAACGAGGTAGGCATGGAACACAGTATCATGGAGTCATTGCCCTAATCAACAAATGTGGCTTGTCACAAAAGACACATCATCAGCAAAATTCATGAGGAAATAGTAACAGATTTCTGGAATCATCAAAATTTCATAAGCATATCAATCAGCATTTGACATAAAACAATATTTTGCTAGTCTTTAACTCAAAAATATTGATTAGGCATCAATTGATTATGACTGAACTTGGTAACAGGTTTTATGAAGTTCTCTTTGCATGACTTAGTCATTTAATTATTTATTTTTTAAAAATTAGGCCTAAAATATTTGTGTAAAGCAATAGGATATTAAAAATACTCTACTCTTGCTATTATGATGACAACTGTGCTGTTAACTGCTGTTACTGTCATTTTCATCATTCCCTTCCATTTCCACGGTGAGAAACGCAGTACAGATGATGATAAATCGAGTGTACAGAAATGGTTAAATAACTTATTCAGTTAAAAGCATTATACAAGATTATTATTTAAATAAATGCTAGAAGTAGAAAAGAGTTATTTTGTTCCTTGCTTTTAAAATAACTTGACAGCCTTTTTATTAATCTTGCTTTGTCATTGTGGGTTTATGTATGTGTGTATTGGGGGGTGCTAAGTTATTTTAGCTCTTTTTTCTTTAAGTCATCTTATAAATAGCAGAGTCATGCAGGAAGCAAGCAAATTATCAAAGACCCAAAAGCACATTTTATGTTAGCTATTTTAAAAGAAAATATCTAGAGACACTGGAGGACCACTATCTATAAAATTAAGACATAGACTAGTTCTTCTCTGCCTCACATAGAACATTTTAAACGCACATTTTCCAAATCCTTCTTTCAAATATGAAGGAAATAGAATACCACCTGCAAATCAATCATAAAAGCAATTGGTACAGAAAATGCTAAGGATAGTACAATTTTGAGTCTGTTCGTTAAAGTATATTAATCAATAAATTTAAAATACTAGTCATCAAAATTTTTCTATAAGTGCTGAAACCAAATGTGCTTACTGTATAACTGTGAGTTGACAAGAATTGATCAGACATCAATTACTCTGACACTCAAATTAATTGAGGTTTTACTGTCTACTGCCCAGAGGTGAAGCACAGGGTAAAAGTGAAAGGAGAATGGGGAGGATGAAGGAGTTGAGGGGGAAGTATCTTCCTGGTGCTATTACATACAAGCACTTCAAAGTTTTGCAGGCCTCACAATTTGTGTTTTAAATTATGTTGGTTAATATCATTTGTTAAATCTAAATGTATGAAAGTTACCTAGCTTCCATTCATACTCATTCATTAAGGAAATTCTAACATATGTTGTTCTAGAGCCTACAAACACATTAAATTGTTAGAAAGTACCATTAATCCTCTTTTGTTGTGTAATAAGTCAACCTCATAGTGTCTTAAAATATTAATTTATTATTTCTGATAATTCTGTATGTTAGGTTGAGGTTCTTCTGCTAAGCTCACTTGAATGCAGTCAGAAGTGTGAAGCTAAAAAGTAGGACAACAGGGTGCCAATAGCCAATAATAACAATTGTATATTTTAAAATAAGTCATAAAAAGTGTAATTGGATTGTTTGTAATCCAAAGGATAAATGCTTGAGAGGTTGGATACCTCATTCTCAATGCGTTTATTTCACATTGCATGCCGGTATTAAAACATCTCATGTATCCCATAAATACATACATCTAATAAGTACCCACAACATTTTTTTAAAAAAATAAGAAAAATAATAAAATAATTTAAAACAAGTTGTTACTGGCCTAATTCACATGAGAGGTGGTTGGTGTTGACTATTTGCCGTGATTTCTGCTGGGGCACCTGGGCTCTTCTCCTACTCTTTTAAATATAATTATTCAACTTCTTACTAATAAGCAGAGATGAGAGATGGTGGGAGAGAAGGAGAATGGCAAGAGGAGAGAAGAGAAGAGAAGAAGAAGGAAAAGGAGAGAAGGAAGAAAATAGAAAGCAAAAAAAAAACAAAAAACCCACAAGCCAAAAGCCCTTCCAACACCCTCCTCCTCTCATCCTTGTCTCCTCTAGTCTTCTCTTCTAGTTCTTTCCCTCACCTCTTCTCCCCTTTCTTCCACTCTCCTTACTGGAAAATCTTTGTTCTGTGGGAAAACTGAGTATATTTGCAGCAGAAAACCGTAACTTAGACTGAAAGTTCCTCATCTTTATAATTTCCAGATCATAAGGACCCTGCACAGATAATAGGCATGTAAACAAGATTATCGATTAATGTAATTAAATTAATATTTGATTGATGAATATTAATACAAAGGAAAATACTTCATATATTCTGATAGGTACTATATAATTAACAGAAAATATAAAGAGAATATATAGTTTCCAGAGCTTCTTTAAAAAGACTCAAAGCCTATTCTAATTTATACAAGCACATGCCAATGTAAGCATGTGTAATATAATCCAACTGTAGTGTGAATGTATGTACATACATACGGATGTGATTAATCTTTTTTTCTTTTTCTTGTGTTTCATAAAGGAGCAATTTTCTATATAAATACCTATTCTTAGGTATTTATATAGTAAATTTGAGGGACAAGGGAATTTGAAGTACTGATCAGGATTGGGATAAGACAGAACCTCATTTGTCATTTAGCTAGGGAAATCTTAAGTATGAATACCTAACAATATATATTCAAATGAAATTGCTCTTTTAATTTTAGAGTGACAGTGGGACTTGTTTAGCCTAGATCACTTGCTTTTTGAATATCTAGTATGGGCTACACACTGTCCTACAAACTGAGATGAAGTTGATAAGCATTGTCCCTGCCCTCATAAAGCTTACATGAAGCTAGAATAGATAGACCCTAAACAAATGACACTAAACACATAAGCTCAATAAACTCTACAGTAACTTTGGTGAGAAAACCTTATGAAGGAAAAATATAGAGTGCTATGAGAGGGTATAAAAGGGGTCTCCTCAAAGGCAAGAGTAAGGCTTGGAGAGGTTTCTTCGAGGAAGTAAAAGGCAAGCTATCTCAGAAGGAAGGAAGGATAGTAGTTACCCTGGTAAAAGTGAGGGGAGGTGTTATAGATTGAGAGGATTGTGCATGCCAAAGCCTTTGTTTGACTACTCCTAGACAAGAAGAAGGAAAGAGGGTAAACAAGTTATAATTTAATTAAAACTGGGCACAGTAGCTCACACCTGTAATTCCAGCACTTTAGGGGGGCTGAGGCGGGTAGATGACCTGAGGTCAGGATTTCAAGACCACCCTGACCAACATGGTGAAACCTCACCTCTAGAAAAATATAAAAACTAGCTGGTCATGGTGGCAGGTGCCTGTGATCCCAGCTACTTGTGAGGCTTGGGCGGGAGAGTCACTTGAACCTGGGAGGTGGAGCTTGCAGTGAGCCGAGGTCATGCCATTGCACTCCAGCCTGGGCAACAGAGCAAGACTCCATCTCAAAAAACAAACAATAAACAACAACAACAACCACCTACCATGAGCCAGGTTATTGAACTGATAGCCTGAAGATCAGGGTAATTTATTAATTCATTAAGTCCTGCATTAAAGCTACATTGGGGATGCAGAGGTAGATATAATATGATTATTGCTCTGGGAGAGCTAGAGTAGATGAAGAAACCTATAAACAAATAAGAGTAATGCAGTATTTTTGTTGTAATTCAGTTAATGAGATGTTATGGGAGCATCAAAACAGAAGCCATGAGCTCTAACAAGGAAAACATGAAGGAGTTATTACTAGAGCTGCGTTCTTAAGGATGAATAAGCCTCCTCTTACATGCAGAAAAATGATAAGTGCCTTCCAGGTAGTGGTCCTAGGAAATGCGGTCATGGGCCTGGGAAAGAGCATGCCCAGTTAGGGAACTGAATGCCTGACTATAGTGAATTTGAGGGGCAAGGGAAGTTGAAGTGCTGATCAGGAGTGGAAGGAGACAGAACATCATCTGTCATGCTTAGCAACCTTTATTTCATGTCTAGGAAACAGTGAGCCAGTTCAGAATTAAGATGATAGGGAAATCCTATTTTATTTGTGTTTTCTAAAGACCCCAGAGGCTGTTGGTTCTGTGACGGAGTAACTGGAAGAGAAGTGAGCTTGGAGAAAGGTTGAACCAAGGCGATAGTATTAGGGATGAGGGACTTCTCTGCCAGCCAGAGAGGAGCAGAGTTTGTGTTTCATATTATACAGAACTGAAGATAAGTAAAATGTATTGTAACAGTATAGGAAGGAGAAACAATATGAATGAAGTTCAGAAATCTTTTATTGTTTTTTCAAAGGACAAAATAAAGACTACGAACCAATGAGACACATAGTAAAAAAAAGTACAATTTTAATATAATACATATGAATTAATACATACATAATTCCTCATAAAAAGGTCAAAACCTTTAAAAGATACAAAAAAGATCTAATACATATATATTATATATAAATATAATATATAAATATGTTTTTTTAACAATAAGTGTTTCATTTTTCTTGCAGTAGCTTTGTTAATTGCACAAAATCATGTTTTATTTTGGCCATTTAAATATTACCACACAATCTTATTCTGAAAGACAAATGTTCATTAAAAACAAAGCAAAAATAGGAATTCACAACCTTAATTACTTAGATTTGTCATTTAAAGCTTTAAAGAAAAAAATGGGAGGGGCTTTCTTATAAGCTTTTTCAGAAGCTTCACATTTTCTCCTTAGAAGGAAAGGATATCAAAACAAAGGTGAAATAGCTTAAACAGAAATGTTCATAAAAAGGAACTTTGCAGAATTGTCAGCGATATTTAAGACAACATAGACTAACTGGTTTCATTACAGTATCTTTCTCTGTCCCACCCGTAGTATGTCCCACCAGGACTAGAACAGGCTTTGCGTTCAGACAGAAATGCTTCAAAATCCCAATGAAATGAACTGTGCTAAAAACCCAATGGGTATCTTTCCTGCCCTTCCCCCTCATCTTCTGCAATCCTCTAACCCAGGTTCTACTCTGTGAAAGGGGCCAAACCTGTGAGCAGGGAGGGACCTCGCCCCTGTGTGGCTGCCTTATATATAATTATATATTCCACCACAAATACTGGCCTTCTGCAAATTATGATTTTGGAAAATCAACCCATGCAGAGGGATAAAAAGCTGACATCCCTTGGGTGACTTCTCCTTGTTTTTTTGCAGCATTCCAAGCCCCCTCTGGTCCCATATCCAAGGAGAAATGCTAGGGCCTTGAGATGTTGCTATATATTTTTTGAATTAAGTGATAAATTTATATTCAAACTGTTGGAATACGTTTTCAAAACTTTCAGAGTACAGGTCATTGTTAAGTTTGCCTTTACTTTAAAAACTAAAAGAATTCATTTCTGTATAAACTAGTAGTCAGGAATTTGCCTTTTTTCTAGCTTCTTCATCTATCTGAAATATATATTTAGTTACCAGTATTATAGTACTCCTAACCAAATAGTTAATAAATAGCATATAAAGTCAAAATTTAAAAGTAAATGATGGCATTTTGCCATACTAAGAAGATACAAAATGTCTAAAATTATATATAGAGAAAATATTAGTCCTCATATAACTTAAACTTTTAGAAATTCTGAATAAGGAAATATATTCTATACAGATAAGGTATGATATACTCAACTTTCTAATGCAAAATAATTAAATAATATCCCACGATCAAGAATAAGGAAATTCTCTAACATATTCCCCAAGAAACATAAAAATATTTCCTATTTCTTAAAATAAGATAAAGATAACAGTGAATCTCCATCAACAGAATTCTTAAGAAACATCATTTCCATATTAAACCCACAGCCTTCTCAGTTAACAGTTTAAGGAATATTTCTTGGAAATATAATAGTCAACTTCAATTCAAGACATTTTAAAAGATTAACAACCAGTGATTCTTGGCTCACACTACAGTCAATTGCCAAAAACTTCAATAGCATAGCAGATAAAATAACAGCAAATAGCTGAGGTACTATGCTAAACACTTCATTAGCTGAGCTGAAAGCTTAAGGGACAAACATAGGTTTTCCTCACACTCTTCAAAGTGAGGAATCTAGGAAGAAAGCTAACTACTGGAAAAAAAGAAAAAACACCTTCCTTCTCGTCTTCCCTGGGTCCAGAGACCTCCAGAAAACTGCTCTGCTGAAGACAGGGCAATTTTTCCATGTGTGCTCGTTTCTCTTAATCAGTTTTCCTGTTTACACTGTTGAGAAAATAGTTATATTAGTTTAACCATTTTTCGCACTCCTGTCTACTCCACCCTGTTGTCAAAATTCAGTGTTACAATGTTTGTTTAAAAGAAAGAGTATATAAAAATCAGTAAAAGCAATGCGTAAACAAAAAAACATAACTTAGTGACAAGCTGTGTGTAATTGCTCAAGTAGTTACATGTAAGATTGGTAACAAAGATTTTCCCAGGACAATCCAGAATAACTTTCCCTAGTTAACAACCTTTTAATTCTAAGCGTGGAATATGTTATCTAAATCGTACAGAGAGTAAAGACCTTGTGAAAGCTATGGTCTCCCCAGATGAAGTTTAAAAACCACAAAGATCAAAGTGACAAGTACCTGTCCAAAATTTTCTGGATGACTTTATTTAGAAAAGGGGCTTCTAGATCAAGACAAACTTCCTTCCCGTTCTTCATGGAGGCTCTGAAGGAAAGAAAAAGATGCACTCATGAGACATCAATGTTGAAGACCCGGGCTGGTGGACTTCTCTCTTGCCAAGGTCACAGTGGACACAGCAACACAGGAGAACTTACATCACTTCCACCTTGGAGCACTGCGGGCCTGGGGCGAACACCTGCAGATTACTGATCATTTTGAGGGGAACTCGCTGCGTAGTGTGTAAACAAATGCAACGCAGCTCTCTCAACACAGCAGCGACAGGACCAGCTGGGGAAGAAAGAGAGACACCTTTATAGCGCAGGTTGCTGAGAGAATTCCCTGGAAAGCAGCGGCCCCGCAGAGGCTGGGATGCAGGGCTGTGCCCCAGTGCGTCCCGCGTGCCCTGCGCTCTCACCGCTGGCGAGGGGCCCCGGCGCCGTCAGCAGCAGCAGCAGCAGCAGCGTGAGCGGCGCGCACGAGGAGCCCGAAGGACCAGGGAGACGGGGCGCGGCTGGACAGGAGGCTCATAGTGGTCAAGAGAGCGCTGCGACGGGGCGCGGGTTCCTGGAGGCGCAGAGATTGGGAGACCCGGAGCACCATGGCTTCCTCACGCCTTCCGCACTCCTTTTATTTTCACTTGTCCCTTCCGCCTGACAGGAAACTCAAGCTTTGGGATGCTGGGGAAATTCCCTGAACTCAATGTGGAAAGAAGAGGTTGGTGGATGGGGGCCGGATGATGGGAACTGGGGAGGAGAGTGGCCTGGAGGAGCTGCATACACCCCTATGGAGGAGGATATTGTAGCCCTGCCCCGAGATGGAGGGAGCTGCGGCTCCAGCCAGAAGGGAGCAGAGATTCATCACGACCTCATCTCCTGGGCCTGAGGTAGCCAGGGATGCCGGCTTTTCTAAGGCACACAGGCTCTGAGACATGCTCCTCCTCTCCTTCTAGAGAGAAAAGATGGAACCAAAGTAGTGGGAGCTCTGATATGAGAAAAATTTCTGAAAGTCAATCCTTTCTAAATATTATTACTATTATTCAGGAAATGTTATTCATGTTTAGAATTGCTCTAAACTGAAAGTCCTTCCTCTTTTCCTTGCAGACAGGTCATTCTAGGTTTCTTGAATGACTTTATGATTCTCTGGACTTCAGCCAGTTTTAGAAGCCAAGATAATATGGTAACAAGAGACTGTGTATTGCCACTTGAAGTCAGTGACCTGAAAGGACCACTGAGTTTTAACTCCCCCACTGATCACCTTCTTTGGTAAGTCCACTTACTGAGAATTCTCTACTTGTAGTATAGCAAGTATATATGTGTCCAGGTAGTTAAAACAAAAATCTTCTGAAATCACCCAGCAAATTGCCGTGGAAGATAATGTACTTTTGGCAGTTGCTGTGCTATTGAATTTGAAGAGATTTTGGCCTTATTGGGGGTGAGGTATAGTACGGTGAGCACAGACTAAGGCTTGCCAGGGAGCCCAGGCCTGCTCCAGCTCTGGCCCAACCCCTAGGTGTGTATTTGACACCACTTGGAGATGCTGTGGGATGCTGATGAGTTTGAGGAACTCTGTGAAAGCTTCTTCTAGGGGTTTGCATCAATTTGACAGCACAACAGCACCCACTTTGTTTTCCCCCAAACAACTTCATGGGGAGAGGAATGTTCCCCACAGGCTTCCAAACCATCTTGTTTCATGATTACTGGTGACAAAGACTGTTTCCACAGACCTGCTCTAGTCCCCATTGAGCCCTGCACTGCCACTTGAAATTGAAGGATGAAGTAGCTTCCAGCTTCCTCTCCCTCGCTCCTATTATCTGTGAAGGAGTTAAAGCACTGAAGGTTTAAGCATCTTTTATTCTCTCACTCCATGGCAGGCATGGCTATGGCACTGGAATGGCACACAGGCTTTCTTTCACAGAAATCTAACTAGATCCCCTCCTGGCTGGACCCTTGACCTCACAGCAGACCAGCAAAGGTAATCAGTAAACATGATGGCAATGAGAAACCAGTAACAAAACACAACTCTTTTACTTGTCACCTATGATACTGGGAATTTTATTAACTCCCCACCTATCATCTCCATTTGTGAGCAAGAAGGAGGTGTCATGGACCTTTAAAACTTTTATTCTGGAAGAAAACTTAAGAAATTCACTGGCTGAGGAAGGTTGGGTGGTATGGTGCTTACTCTGTGGGAAGCTAAATGAGAAGTTCTCACAGCTTCCTGACACCATCAGCGTCATACGTGACTCAGCAGTTGGCATCCTTCATCTTTCTGGAGAGTGGTAATCTGTAGAAAACAGCCTGCAGATTTAGTATATGGACATTTTAGAGATTAGCGTGTATCTAAAGACAAAAGATAAGCCTTGTTGAAGTGGTAAGACTTTAAAAAAATCTTGGGCAATTAAATTCAACTCAACCACAGGGAATAAATCACAGTATAAGACTTTGTTTTTTTTAAAAAAACTTTGTTTAATTACATAGGTTATTGACTTTTACACCGTGTGTGTGTGTGTGTGTGTGTGTGTGTGTGTAGGTTAGTTCTAAATAAGCTGCTTTAAACCTAAGTGAACATATAAATTTGTTTTTGGCACCAAATGGTGAAATTAGAGAGGGATCATGAGAAAAGACTGCCAATTCCTACTGATGGTCTTATAAATGTATATATCTCACCTGGTTTGCACTCTGAATCAATTCACCATAGCTTTTTGATGAAACACAAGAAGAAAAAAAATATTTCTTCAGCTGACAAGCAGATGATAGAAAGTCCTCACTAGAAGTGGGCTGCTGGGTTGCCCAATCTAATCAGGAAGCAATATATCACTTAACCTGGCTTCTCACGGAAATCACTCTGGCCCACTGCCTCTGCCTGGCTCCCATGTAGGCATCTCAGATGTTGGCTTTGTACAAACGTGGATGGTCGAAAGGTCGTCTGTGCTGAGCATGACAGCACCAAGAACCAAGGAAGACTCAGCACTTTAACAGTAATTGCCTCTTTATCACCAGTTTAAACAAAAGCCATTTGTCTTACCTGCACTGCATCCAGGTTGCAGAGAAAAACTCTGAGTTATTTTGTTCCCAACTAAAATAGAACAATTCATCCAATGGTATCAGCATCCTGATAGCCTGAAGGTTTAACTGTCTGTCTAAAGCAATCCTATTTTAGCCATTATACCACAGTATAATGTAATATGAAATAATATGGTATAAATGGTTTTTGGCTTCCAAAACACTTTCATGTTTATTATTTCTTGAGCTTCACATTAATTCTTAGATAAGAGAAATTTTCTTCCCCATTTTTGCAGCTAGGCAAAATGAGTTAAGTAGTAAAAAATCCAGCACTGGCAGTCAAGCACCATTACAAACCACATTCTTCTCAGTTGCTGGCAAGCACTCCCCAGTGGATCTCCACAATGTGGCTTACCACTTTATTGTGTTTCCCGATAACCACATTTTAAGTTGTTGAGATCCTCAATCCTTCCACTCCTGTCTTTGAGATTGCAATAACATCAAAGGTCCTAGAGGCTTCTAAGGTATTCCACCTGAAACCGTCCTCTGCTTTCTAAATCCCTCACTTTCTTCCAGGTAGATTCAAAGTCCTTTCTTCTTTGAGAAGGCTTATTCTGACAAAGTCATTTGTAAGGTATTCCTTCATCTTTACTCTTTGAACCTCTAGTGTACTTGTCATAACTACCTCATGAGACAGAGTTTAATTATTCCTTAATTTTGCCTTTGTCTGCCTCAAGTCAACTATAAACTCCTTAAAATCAGTGATGGCCTGCATTTCTCACATAACCTCCCATAATTTCCTAGATGAGTACCAAGCAGTCTATGAACACTTGGTGATGAATAATGATAACACTTTTTGTTTTAAAAAAAATTACAGTGTTCTTTACCTTACAAGTTGATATTAAAGAGAAAAGGATGGAGCTGTTTATTATCATTAACTCCTTTATTTTTCTAAACTTCACAATTTTGAATTGGCTGCCTCCTATGAGGGAAATTATTTCTTGGTTATTCTTAGAGGAAATTAGAATGATATTGATATTTTCATTCTTTGGAATCCAAACTGTTCAGAATAATGTTCAGAACCCAGAAAGACATTTAATGTTAAAAGAAATAAAATTATACAACTAAAATATTCACCAAATAACATAGTTTCTGTGACATTGAGACTGTTGGATGTAAATGACAAGTGGAAATTCTGATTATGTTATACCATGTTGAATGTTAACACTGTGGGTAGGTCATTACACATTATCTTTTCTAATAAACCAGAAAAGCCTTAAATTATGTGATTTATTATTTAGCATAGGCCTTTTCAAATGTATTTCTAACGTTCTATTTTTTCATATCCAATATTCTTTATATTATCTTTAAGAAATGCTATACAATTGCAATAACTAAGGATGTGAACACATTATCATCAGGTTAAGCATATCAAGGGTATCAATGTAAGGAAGGCAATAAGAGTTTAAGTAGAGGATAGAGTTACTTGTATGCAAAAGGAAAGAAAAAAGTTAATAACCCTTGGGTTTATGTTGCAATGTAAATGCAGCCTGTCTGTCTCCTTCTAAATTGGGCTCCAGTTCAACGAAGAAGCAGCATCACCCAGGGAATAACTTTGCTTCAAAGTTGCTTCACCTTTATAAAATGTCAGGAATATTTTATTTCCTTTTGCCAATTATCTAATTTTCCTTGCTGTCTGTTTCAGGTAATATCTGCTGGAGGAGCAAAGTCAGTGAACCCTGATTGAGTCTATACTGAGCTAAATTCCAAATTATCATACCTGGGCTTTTCTTTCCTACCTTCTGTGTGGCTGGGGCAGCTAGTTATCTGTTGTCCAACTGTGCAAACCTTAGAAAAGTTTTTGTTGACAAATAGAGTTGATACATGGGGGAAAAAGATCACAATTTAAATTTTAAGTGTTTCTGAGAAGCCTTGAGCTTCGCAGAAAGAGGAAGTCTTCATTGATTTCTTCAGAACTTGGTTCTGGGATAAGCAAGGAAAACATATATATACACATATATATACACACACATATATATGTATATATATATAATAATATATATATAAATATATATATAATAATATATATATACATATATATATATAATTTCATTTTAGGTTCTGAGGTACATGTGCAGATCATGCAGGATTGTTGCATAGGTACATACATGGCAATGTGATTTGCTGCCTCCTTCCCCATCACCTATATCTGGCATTTCTCCCCGTGTTATCCCTCCCCAACCTCCCTACCCCCTGCTGTCCCTCCCCTACCCCCTCAACAGACCCCAGTGTGTGATGCTCCCCTCCCTGTGTCCATGTGTTCTCATTGTTCAACACCCGCCTTTAAGTGACAACATGTGGTGTTTTATTTTCTGTTCTTGTGTCAGTTTGCTGAGAATGGTTTCCAGATTCATCCATGTCCCTACAAAGGACACGAACTCATCGTTTTTTATGGCTGCATAGTATTCCATGGTGTATATGTGCCACATTTTCCTTGTCCAGTTTATCATCAATGGGCATTTGAGTTGGTTCTAAGTCTTTGCTATTGTAAACAGTCCAGCAATGAACAAAATAAAGGAGGACACAAACAGATGGAAAAACATTCCATGCTCATGGTTAGGAAGAATCAATATTGTGAAAATGGCCATACTGCCCAAAGTAATTTATAGATTCAATGCTATCCCCATCAAGCTACCTATGACCATTTTCACAGAACTGGAAGAAACAACCTTAAACTTCATATGGAACCAAAAGAGAGCCTGCATAGCCAAGACAATCTTAAGCAAAAAGAACAAAGCTGGAGGTATCATGCTACCTGACTTCAAACTATACTACAAGGCTACAGTAATCAAAACAGCATGGTATTGGTACCAAAACAGAGATAGAGACCAATAAAATAGAACAGAGACCTCAGAGGCAATGCCACATATCTACAACCATCTTTGACAAACATGACAAAAACAAGCAATGGGGAAAGATTCCCTGTTTAAAAAATGATGTTGGGAAAACTGGCTAGCCATGTGCAGAGAGCAGAAACTAGACCCCTTCCTGACACCTTACATAAAAATTCACTCCAGATGGATTGAAGACTTAAACATGAGACCTAACACCATACAAATCCTGGATGAAAACCTAGGCAAAACCACTCAGGACGTAGGCATAGGCCAGAACTTCATGACTAAAACACCAAAAGCATTGGCAACAAAAGCCAAAATAGACAAATGGGGATCTAATTAAACTCCAGAGCTTCTGCCCAGCAAAAGAAACAATCATTAGAGTGAGCCAGCAACCAATAGAATGGGAAAAAACTTTTGCAGTCTACCCATCTGACAAAGGGCTAATATCCAGAATCTACAAAGAACCAAAACAGATTTACAAGAAAAAAACAAACAAACACATTCAAAAGTGGGCAAAGGACATGAAGAGACACTTTTCAAACGAAGACATGTATGAGGCCAACAAACATGTGAAAAAAATGCTCATCATCACTGGTCATTAGAGAAATGCAAATCAAAACCACATGAGATACCATCTCACGCCAGTTAGAATGGTGATCATTAAAAAATCTGGAGACAACACATGCTGGAGAGGATGTGGAGAAATAGGAACATTTTTACACTGTTGGTAGGAAAACACTTTTTAATGACATACAGTTTAAATAACTTTGAGACGGCATTTCTATGATACTACAAAAGTCCTTTATGTAAACTAGATTTCTAATACTGTGCTTAATAATACTCATTTGAAATATTATTTCTGATCACTATTACCTTCACAACTTGTATATTTTAGCAGAATATTATCTTTTGCATAACCTCACAATATATTTAATTCTTATTTACTATATAGTAGAACCTCATCATTACTGTTTTCATAGTAATAATTGCAATGTATTTATCTATGTGTGATTTATATACTTTCTAGACAGTCAAAGCCATCTGTTTTCCTTCCTTGTCACTGCTTGAAAAACTAGCAAAGACCTAATATTTGACAAGTATGCAAAACAATATTCATGAACTTAAAGGACAAATGCACAGGCACACCACCACTATCACTAGCCCCATCACCACATCGATAAAATAAAGATTAAAAAAAACTGAGAATAGAACATGTCTGATAGTTGATATGGTGCCATCAAGAACATTTAAAATGTTATTTTAACATGAATTTGGAATTAGGAAATTGCTCACACTGACATAAAAGATGTTGCAATGCCAACCAAAAGTCACAAAATCCTAGAAATTCTGGCTAATGTTCTACCATGAGTTTCTTACTAGCCACTTGGGATTTTAAAGCATGACTTCCTCTGGAGAGTGAATTGACCAAATTGCTTTAGCAGAATATTTTATTCTGAATCATTTCAGTTTCCAAAACATTCTGTATTAGTAAAACAGACTGGAATTCATTTAGTTTGGAACACAATGTCCCTTGGAAACAGTTTTTGTTTTCTTCCCTAACTTTAATTTGAGGCCAGAATGATGAATGCTATGACCAGGGATTATGTCATAGGACAGAGAAATATAGTAATGTCTCCTATATTACAAATAGACCACAAGCTAGTATCTGTCACAATGTTGCAATGTACAAGATAGTTCTTTGTAACAATTTTAAGTTGTGAAAGTTTCATATTAAAATATATCTAGTCAGCTTTCTGTGATGGTTTAAAGCTAAAACCATTACTTTAATTGAGGCAATACTTAGAAAAAATGGTTCCTTCAGCCATCCATGAATATTTTTCTTATCCAAATTTAAGTCATTCTTCTGCCGTAAACTTTCTGTATGATCTTAAACAATTTACCATTTATTTAAATGAAAATACTAATATCAGCTTTCTTCCCCATAAAACTACTCAAAAGAACAAAAAGGGTAGCTGTGAAAACTTTTAAATTTTTTTTATGTTTTACATTGATGTAAAATTTACATAGGGAGACGTACATATCTTAAGTGTTCAATGAGCTTTGAAAATGTGAATGGCTAATCAGGAGAACATTTTCATTTTTTCAGAAAATCCATGCTCCTTTCCATTCATTCTCTTCTCCAGAGGAAATTGCTATTCTGATGTTTAGTTTTGCCTACTCTTGATCTTCTAAAAAATAGAATCATCCAATGTGTACTCTTTTATGCCTGGCTTTTCTTGCTCAATGTAATGTATGTGAGAGTCACACTTGTTATTATATTAGTAGTATACTTCTTTGTATTCAATTAAATATTCATTAAATAATTCAAATTAAGTATTCAGTTTTAGAAATATACCCAGATTTCTTTATTCATTCATCTGTGGATGGATAGTTGGGTCATTTTCAATAATTCAGCTATTATGAAGTGGCTGTAAACATTGTTATTTAAATCTTTTCTCATGTAATTGGGAAAAGATTGCCATAAAATTATTGTCACTCTTCCTATTGATGAGATGTGGCATCTATGCTTCATATTCTTGAATCTGAACTGGCCCTGTGGCTGGTTTTGATCAATATTATTTGGCAGAACTGATGCAGTGTAAGTTGTGAAAGAAGATCTACAGCTTCCACCTTGTTCTTTTGGAATGATTCCTCTTGGAACCCAACCCCTATGCTGTGAGAAGCCTGAGCTATGTGCAGAGGCTGTATGAAAGAGAACCAAGGTACTCCAGCTGATGGGCCTCACTGAGCTGTCAACTGACAGCCAGCACCAACCTGCAACTGTAAGTGATCATCTTGTACTTTCTAGCCCAGCCAAATTTCCAACATCTGCAACTCCAGCCACATGAAGCAAAAGATTCACAGAGATGAGTCCTGTCCCCTGTCAAACAAGATAATCCTGAGACAATAAATAGTTATTGTTTTAAACCACTAAGTTTTGAGATCATTTTTTTACACAGGAACAACCAAAATAGTTATTTTCACTTCTTGTGGATAAGTATTAGGAGTAGAACTGCTAGATCATATAAGATGTGTATATTAATCTTTATGAAAAATCACCAAATTATTATCAAAAGTAGTTTTGTCTTTTCATACTCCCACTAGCAAAGTAAGAGTAATCTGATTTCTCCATATCCTCATTAGAACTCTTTTTAAAATTTTAGCTACTGGCAGTTATTCGTGGTATCCCATTGGGTCTTTAATTATTATTTCATGATTCCTAATAATGTTGAAAACATTTCCTTGTGTTTAATTATCATTTGTAAATCTTCCTTTGTGAAATCTATTTACAAATCTTTTGTCTATTTTGTTTTAAATTGAGTTTTTGACATTTTATATTTATTTGTCAGAGTTTATTGTTTATTCTAGATACAAGTCCTTTGATTGACAGATAAATGTATTGTGATTCTTTACTCCGGTCTATAGCTTGACTTTTTATTTTCTTAAGAATGTCTTTGGCTGGGCGCGGTGGCTCACGCCTGTAATCCCAGCACTTTGGGAGGCCGAGGCGGGTGGATCACGAGGTCAGGAGATCGAGACCATCCTGGTCAACATGGTGAAACCCCGTCTCTACTAAAAATACAAAAAATTAGCTGGGCATGGTGGTGCATGCCTGTAATCCCAGCTACTCAGGAGGCTGAGGCAGGAGAATTGCCTGAACCCAGGAGGCGGAGGTTGCGGTGAGCCGAGATCGCGCCATTGCACTCCAGCCTGGGTAACAAGAGTGAAACTCCGTCTCAAAAAAAAAAAAAAAAAAAAAAAAAAAAAGAATGTCTTTGAGGAAGAGAAAGTTTGAATTCTGATGAAGGAAAATTTACCAATTTTTTAAATGATTTATTATATTTTGTTTGTCCTCTTTAAAAAAATCATTGTCTACCTCCAAAGTTAAAAGATATTCTCTTATAATTTTTCTTAAAGTTTTCCTTTACTTTTTATATTCATATATATAGACTATATTGAATTAATTTTTTATAATAGGTCCAAAATAGTATTGAGATACACTGTTTCATTTTTTAATATAACTCTCCAATTATTATAACAAAATTTTTGAAAACTTTTCTAATTAAATTTACTCAGAGCCATTATCAAAATTCAATGATGGCATACATGTGTTTCTATTTCTGGACTTTGGTTTCATGGGTCTGTTTGTCTCTTCTTACACCAAATGTCCTTATTAATATAGCTTTATAGTAAGTCTTGAAATCAGATAGTGCATCAGCTAAAGGCTGCAGCATTGGCCAATTTGAATGCTTCCTTTCTATCTTTAGCTTTTAAAATGCCTTCCTTTCTTCTGTTAGCATCATATCATGTTGAATGGAGCTTCTACAATTTCCATTTTAAAGCATATGTCTGTAGACAGCCACAGCCCCTAAACAAATCTTAAAAAAAAAAAAAAAAGCATCAAAGCCAAGTCAATCACAGCATTATAGCATTATTACAGGCATTACAAGTATAATAGGTTAGCATATATGTGCTTGTAGAAACAGGGTGTTACCACTCTTAAAGTTTAAAATGGCCAGGGAGAGCTCCAGTTATTTTCTATTTAGCACAACCACGTAGATGTTGAACATTTCCTTTTATAACTACTATTGCCCCTATAAGATTATACTTTTTGTTCTGAGGAAATTGTGCAGGCAAACCTTGTTTTATTGTGCTTAGCTTTATTGCACTTCACAGATACTGCATTTTGTACACATTGAAGGTTTGTGGCAACCCTGCATTGAGCAAGTTTATTGAGATCATTTTTCCAACAGCATTTGCTCTCTTTGTCTCTGTGTCACATTGTGGTAACTCTTGCAATATTCCAAAATTTTTCATTGTAATTATATCTGCTGTGGTTCTCTGTGACCAGTGGTCATTGTTGTTACATTGTAAATGTTTTGAGAAGACACAAATTGTGCTCATATAATAAAAGGGTCAACTTAATCGATAAATGTGTGTGTGTTTTCAGTGCTCCACTGACTGGCCATTCTTTTATCTGCCTCCTTCTCTTTGGGCCTCCCTGTTCTGAGACATAATAATATTGAAATTAGGCCAATTAATAACCCTGCAATAGCCTCAAAGTGTTCAAGTGAAAGGAAGGGTTGCACGTCTCTTACTTTAAATTGAAAGCTTAAAATGATTAAGCTTACGGAGAAAGGCATGTTGAAGGCTGAGATAGGTCAGAAGACATGCATCTTGCACCAAACAGCCAAGTTGTGAATGCAAAGAGAAAGTTCATGAAGCAATCGGAAGAGCTATTCCAGTGAATACACAAGTGATAAGAAAATAAAACAGGCTTATTGCTGTTATCAAGAAAGTTTTAGTGATCTGGATAGATCAAATCAGCCACAGTATTCTCTTACCAAAGCTTAATCCAGAACAAGACTCTAATTCTCTTTGACAAATTGATTCAATGAAGTTTGAGAGAAAGCTACAGAATAAAAGTTGGAAGATAGAGGACAGTTTACGAAGTCTAGGGAAAGAAGCCTCCTCTATAACATAAAAGTCAAGGTGAAACCGCAAGTGCTGATGTAGAAGCTGCAAGAAGTTATCAAGAAAATCTAAGATAATTGATAAGCATGGTTACACTAAACAACACATTTCAGTGCAGACAAAAAAGCCTTCTATTGGAAGAAGATGTCATCTAGGACATTCATAGCTAGAGAGAAGAAGTCAATGTCTAGCTTCAAAGGTTCAAAAACAGGCTAACTCTTGTGTTATGGCTAATGCAGCTGGTGACTTTAAACTGAAGCCAATGCTCACTATTTAGAAACTCCTAGGAACCTTAAAAAGAATGCTGAATCTACTCTGCTTGTGTTCTATAAATGGAACAATGAAGCCTGGGTAACAGCATGTCTGTTTACAGCATAGATTACTGAATATTTTAAGTCCATGATTGATATTTACTGCCAGAAAAAAAAAATGTTTGTTTTCTTTCAAAATATTACTGCTAAGTGGCAATGCAACTAGTCACTGAAGAGTTTTGATGGAGATATACAAGGAGATTAATATCGTTTTCATGCCGGTTTATATTTCAACTTTCAAGTCATATAAAAAAATACATATTGCAAGGCTATAGCTCCTCTTTTTGGTTTGTTTTTAAAATTGGTGACAATAGGTGCTGTCTTATAGATTAATTCCAAGGTATCTTCCTCCTTTGCCACCTTGGTTAGTTCCCACAAAACCTTCAGGGCCTCACTCTTTTTAAAATATTATGCATTCATCTGTGTGCTCTGGAAGAAAGGTGGTTTGACAGCTGTCCCATTATCTCTAAGAGGTATTGTCAAGGACAGCTGATATAGGAGGGACCAATATGGACCCTTTAGTCTTCTTAGTTAGTAAAACCACTTAGTTCACAGTTTGACAATCAAGGAAAGGACTGCCACCACTGATTCTATCTAGGAATAGTGATGTCTGAGATGGAGATTATGTTTGGCTCTTCTCTCCTCCTTTACGCCTGAAATATAATATGGGCCCAAAATACATAAAATCTTAAACATAGCACATTTCACAGACTATAAGAAGCTAGGGGGACATTTGGCATGTGAGATGTTATTAAGTTAAAAAGCCAGTTATTTCCTAGAAATGACACATGAATTTATATTCTCACTGTTTTCTAATACCTTAGTTTCCAGGTGGTTGAAACCAAGTTTCCCCAGTTATGTCTGACTCATCGAAACCCAGGACTGCACTACCTTGCATTTAGGATTAAACAGCACCAGAGGCTCGTCCTCCTCATTTATTCTCAAAGAAACCTCATTCATTTCATTCTTTCTCCTCTTTTTATTGCCAAAAGTGATAAAATCCACTCCGCTGCAAGTCTGGGGCTGGACCTCATCCTGCTACAGCCCTAGGTGATTGCTTGATAGCTCTTTTATTTATACCACAGTTTTCATCCATAACAGAAAGTTGGGTTAGGCTTTTTTCTCTGTGTATGGACATGCTTAGGGGGAGCTTTTCCAAGATGTTCGCTCCACCCTTCTTTTCTGTTTCTGAGCAAAACCTGTCCCTAGGGTCCCATACCAGATATGATGTAAACCTTAAATTTTACAGTGAAATGTTTGCATCATATTTAATCGTGATACTGATCTGCTTCAGTGTCTGACTTAAAGATTCATTTGTTACTGGTAAATGCATCTAACGTTGAGGCTTATGGAAAACCCCTGATACTTAATGACAGAAGTAAGAATGAGTGGCCTGTTGATTTAGCAGTATGAGATGTTAGAGTGCCAAATCAGAGATCTCCAATAAAAGCAATATTAATACCCAATTATGCATTTCCATGACTGAGATCAGTTATTTCTCAGAGAAGTTTTACTAATCTGGTTACTTTAGTCCCGTTGATAACCTGTGATACAAATCGTAGTATTTAACATTTTGGTAAATACTGAAATTGTGAATTGGCTCTAAATCTATTCAGGCATGTTTATAAATCATAGAAACACTCTAAATAGTATAATTAGATATGAGCTAACATTTAGGAGATTTAACAACCTATTAAAAGTATGTAAGTATATTGCAGATGTGGGGACAAATAGAAACAAAAGAAAAAATGCATTACAATTTGTTCTAACAGAGTTTTTATCTCTTCACTCCAATTTTGTGAGTGAAGGTCACATAATTGGAGTGAAGAGATAAATACATAATGCTATATCTACAAAATGCTATAATTCATCTGTTGTGTCTCCAATGCCAGGGTTATAAAGAGATTTCTCACTTGTGTCTTTCTTCATCATTTGATGGCCATGTTGAATAAAGTGAGAGTTACTTCCCTCTGGCAATCATTGCTGATGTTGAGTAAACTTGTTCTGAACCATTGTTGTGCTGCTGGAATACACAACATTGGATAATGGCATAAAAGAGTAACAGGATGTGGTATAACTTGATGCACTAAATCCTCTGCCAAATCACCCTTTTTGTTTTATTCAACTGTCTTCCTCTTTTCATTTTATGGCTGGCTCTCATTTAAGCACTCAAAACATTTCTTGAGGAAAGGAGGGAAGAAAGAAGACAGATATGGGAATTAACATTTGGAGCAAGGAAATTTTGAACTGTCACATTTTATAGCATGACCACACCTAACTTTGCCCATGCAAATTCTGTGGGCTTGCCATTATTATATTTGAACACAGTGAGGTTTTCCATGATGTTTACTTACTTTTAGTACTTTTTAAAAATAAACAAATGCTTTCATTTATAAGTTTTCAGTGAAATGCTAAGTTCAGGGAATCCGATATTAATCTAAACTGCATTATTTCTTGAAAAGAGCTTTAGAAGTCCAAGCCTTCCTGGGAACCGTGGTAGAAAGAGCCTTATTTTATTTTCTTCTGAAAAGGTATGGGAAATTTAGAAATGATGTCAGAACTAACAAATTAGCATCTTATCTCTGCTTGAGAATACTTTTTTCCCCTATGAAGCTCCTTTAATCACTCTTTCCAGGCTTTTTACTCCATCATTCATCGGTTTTCTGTTTCAAGTGTCAGAACCCTAACCTAATACTAGTCTCATGAGAAACGGTAATTAATTAGCTATTAAGTGACTATTGCACTTTGACTATTACAGTTTGTATCATATGAAGCTGAGAAAAATTATAAAACCGTAGTAGTCAGTTAATAGCTAAGTAAATACCTAAGCATTGTCAGTCACCAAACCCTGTTTTCTTGGCTCTACTTCTAGTGCTGGCTCCATTCTCAAGTTGCACGTAGCTGTAGGATGTGACCTCTGTCCTCATATTGCCTTGAATTCACTCTAGTGAATTTACCAGTAAAATGCCTCTTTTGTTCCAATAGGCTCCCAATCTGTCCTGGAGTCAATCACTATGATCAGGGGAGTGTGACAGTCTGATTGGCTAGACCCAAGTCACGTGCCTCGAGTGAATTCAACATTTCCAGAAGCATGTAGAATGAGAGTGGAAGACAAGGTAGTTCCTTAGAGGGAAATCAAGGTATGGCCATCAGATGGAAAGTGCATCAAAGACAATAGTAACAGTACCTTCTCATATGCTATGCCTTTCTTAAATTATGTTCTGCATCCATTTAGGATATTGGTATAGCTATGTAAATGCTGCTTCCCACACTGTGTTTTTATTATCTGGTTTTACTAAAAGTTTTGTGTGTAGCCTGCCACTCCAAGTATATTGCAATTTCATTGTGAGCGTTAGACTATATATTGGGTGATACTGTGACGAAATCTTGATTTCTTCAGTGCTAAAGTGGGATCTCTCATTCAGTCCCTAACTTATACCTGTTTTCTTGGGAGTTGTATACTATTTTAGATTTTATTATAATAAAATGTAATTGCCTTGAACATGGAATCAAATGATCTTTCTGGGAACAGGGATGGAATTTAGCCTCAGAGAGTAGTGAGAAAGTCCTAAAGAATAGTAAGAGGAGAGAGATGTTAGATCCCCAGAAAAGATAAGTCACTCAAGTTATAGACTCTTGTTATTATCAAATATACTTTTTTAAAAGATTTAAAATCATGATTCTGATATATAATGAGAAAGTGTCAAAGATGTAATCAACCCACTAATAAGGAGACTAGAGGGATGATGAAAGCTGGTTCAAAGGAAGAGAGGAGATATGTCTATGTGTATGAGTGAGCATGAAGATATAGGATATGTAGAGATATTAATCAGTGGGTAAAAGAATACTGGAACAAAATTGCAAAGCTAGATAAAAACTGATTGGCATCCTACAGGATAGTAATACTTCCTACAGGATAGTAATATTGTAACATTTAAAGTTATCTTTCCTATGGCACAGAAGCAATTTGCATCACTAGTGGATAAAAACAATTTGTAATGATCAGTCCTCTATAACTTAACATGTCACTTTACAGAGGCTGAACATAATCAGTAATAAATAGAAAGTCAAACAGAGTTATACCCCCAGAGACAGATTTAATTTATGTGGGCTTGTTAGATAATTCTTTTTTTTTTTTAATTGCATTTTAGGTTTTGGGGTACATGTGAAAAACATGCAAGGTTGTTGCATAGGTGCATACGTGGCAGTGCGATTTGCTGCCTTCCTCCCCTTCACCTATATCTGGCATTTCTCCCCATGCTATCCCTCCCCAACTCCCCACCCCCCAACTGTCCTCCCCACTCCCCCCAACAGACCCCCGTGTATAGTGCTCCCCTCCCTGTGTCCATGTGTTCTCCTTGTTCAACACCCGCCTATGAGTGAGAACATGTGGTGTTTGATTTTGTGTTCTTGTGTCAGTTTGCTGAGAATGATGGTTTCCAGGTTCATCCATGTCCCTACAAAGGACGCGAACTCCTCGTTTTTAATGGCTGCCTAATATTCCATGGTGTATATGTGCCACATTTTTCCTGTCCAGTCTATCATCGATGGGCATTTGGGTTGGTTCCAGGTCTTTGCTATTGTAAACTGTGCTGCAATGAACATTCGTGTGCATGTGACCTTATAGTAGAACAATTTATAATCCTTTGGATATATGCCTAGTAATGGTATTGCTGGGTCAAATGGAATTTCTATTTCTAGGTCCTTGAGGAATCGCCACACTGTTTTCCACAATGGTTGAACTAATTTGCACTCCCACCAACAGTGTAAAAGTGTTCCTATTTCTCCACATCCTCTCCAGCATCTGTTTTCTCCAGATTTTTTAATGATCGCCATTCTAACTGGCGTGAGATGGTATCTCAATGTAGTTTTGATTTGCATTTCTCTAATGACCAGTGATGATGAGCACTTTTTCATATGTTTATTGGCCTCATGTATGTCTTCTTTTGTAAAGTATCTGTTCATATCCTTCGCCCATTTTTGAATGGGCTTGTTTGTTTTTTTCTTGTAAATCTTTTTTAGCTCATTGTAAATTCTAGATATCAGCCCTTTGTCAGACGGGTAGGCTGCAAAAATTTTTTCCCATTCTGTTGGTTGCCGATTCACTCTATTGACTGTTTCTTTTGCCGTGCAGAAGCTGTGGAGTTTGATTAGGTCCCATTTGTCTATTTTGGCTTTTGTTGCCAATGCTTTTGGTGTTTTGGTCGTAAAGTCCTTGCCTACGCCTATGTCCTGAATGGTTTTGCCTAGGTTTCCTTCTAGTGTTTTTATGGTGTTAGGTCTTATGTTTAAGTCTTTAATCCATTTGGAGTCAATTTTAGTGTAAGGTGTCAGGAAGGGGTCGAGTTTCTGCTTTCTGCATATGGCTAGCCAGTTTTTCCAACACCACTTATTGAACAGGGAATCCTTTCCCCATTGCTTGTTTTTATCAGGTTTGTCAAAGATCGGGTAGTTGTAGATATGTTGTGTCACCTCCGACACCTCTGTTCTGTTCCATTGGCCTATATCTCTGTTTTGGTACCAGTACCATGCTGTTTTGATTACTGTAGCCTTGTAGTAGAGTTTGATGTCCGGTACTGTGATGCCTCCTGCTTTGTTCTTTTTGCTTAGAATTGACTTGGCTATGCGGGCTCTCTTTTGGTTCCATATGAAGTTTAAGGTGTTTTTTTCCAGTTCTGTGAAGAAGGTCATTGGTAGCTTGATGGGGATAGCATTGAATCTGTAAATTACTTTGGGCAGTATGGCCATTTTCACGATATTAATTCTTCCTAACTATGAACATGGAATGTTTCTCCATCTGTTTGTGTCCTCTCTTATTTCGTTGAGCAGTGATTTGTAGTTCTCCTTGAAGAGGTCCTTTACATTCCTTGTTAGTTGTATTCCTAGGTATTTTATTCTCTTTGTAGCAATTGTGAATGGCAGTTCGTTCTTAATTTGGCTCTCTTTAAGTCTGTTATTGGTGTATAGGAATGCTTGTGATTTTTGCACATTGATTTTGTATCCTGAGACTTTGCTGAAGTTGCTTATCAGTTTCAGGAGATTTTGGGCTGAGACGATGGGGTCTTCTAGATATACAATCATGTCGTCTGCAAATAGAGACAATTTGACTTCCTCCTTTCCTAATTGAATACCCTTTATTTCTAAAAAGTTATGCAGTACCTTATTTCCAAATTTAAGAATTTTTTTTCTTAACACTGTAAATTAACAATGACATCTAAATGCCTTGTTGAAATGAGGAAGATAACAAAGGACTATTTCAGTCAGTAGAAATATTCCAGGAATGAAGACACTTGTGTGCCACAGGGCAGAGTAAGTTGAGAAGAAGTAATCAGCTCTCAATGACCATGTATTTGGCCTAACCAATTTGAAAACACAACCTAGCAATGGGCCAGCTGCTGAAAGACTGGGAGCAGAGTACTTTTCGGAGATTGACTCTAAAAGTGTATGCCTAGCCAGTTGAGCTGGCCTATTACTGGGTGGGAAGGGTTTGCAAAGACTTTTTTTTTTGAGACAGAGTCTCTTTCCATCACCAGGCCCCAGGCTGGAGTGCAGTGGCACAATCTTGGCTCACAGCAATCTCCGCCTCCTGGGTTCAAACAATTCTCCTGCCTCAGTCTCCCGAAGTAGCTAGGACTGCAGGTGTGCGCCACCACACCTAGCTAATTTTTGTATTTTAGTAGAGACGGGGTTTCACCATGTTGGCCAGGATGGTTTCGATCTCTTGACCTTGTGATCCACCCACCTCGGCCTCCCAAAGTGCTGGGATTACAGGTGTGAGCCACTGCTTTAAACCCATAAACAGACTTTTTAAAGATGATTCAAGTACATTCTCTAAGCTAGTCAACAAATCTGTTTGCATTCATGATGTATTTGTCATCTATTTCCCAGGGGCTTCCAAAATAAAGGTGTGATGAACTAATAATAAGTGAATGGAAGAAAATATTCAAGGCCAAGGAGAAGGATGGAAGTCCCAGTCATTTTTAAGTTCCATAACCGGGACACCTATTATTGCTTCCACAGATAACCTCAATCTATTCTTTGTATGTCATAATTTAATAGCTTAGGAACTGGCACCTGTTTCTTTCTAGTTGAAAAAGGAATTATGTTCTCACTCTCTGTGTGGCGGTATCCATATTCTGTCTTGGTACTTTTCTGCCCTTTCCATTCCTGTTGAAGCCTTGACTAACTTCCTTGTGAGGCTGGGAATTTCCCCCAGGACTTCTAAGGATTCAACAGCAGATATGTGACTCTTTGAGTTGTGGTTGGCAGTTACGATAGTTACATCAGCACACTCCCATTGCAAAAATTACTTTCATGCCTCCATCCTCACAATACATTCTTAAAGGCTTAAAGGATCTATGAGGGCCACAGCCATACCTGATGTTAGATTAAATGGACTTTGGGCAGGGAAATTCTGAGAAAGATCTTTACTGCCTCTTTGGGAATATGGTAAATGCAAAGCTGGCTCTTCCGTTAATCATACTGATAGTCCCCACAGAAATAAATTTGACTCTGAAATTGTGGAAATATGATTTTGTTAATTTTGTTTCAAATATTCTGGATTTTGGAAGGGGAACACCACACACTGGGGACTGTCAGAGGGCAGGGGGTAAGGGGAGGGAGAGCATTAGGACAAGTACTTAATGCATGAGGGGCTTAAAACCTAGATGACAAGTTGATAGGTGCAACAAACCACCATGGCACATGTATACCTATGTAACAAACCTGCAATTCGGCATATGTATCCAGTATGTATGTATTTTTTTTTACTTAAAGTAAAATTAAAAAATATTTAATCCTGTGTCCTTAAGCAATAGAATACTGTAAAGTGGAAAATAAATAAGGGAACACACAAAAATGGGAGTTTCTTTAAAAGCACGTCCGACATCCTGGAGCATGAAGATCTTTTCCTATATCTGTCTTACACGTTGTAATTTACCTTGGTTTCTCATGGTCATTTTACATCTTAATTATGTCACAAGACTGTATTAACTTGAAAGAAAATATATTGTTTGGTGTTCCCTTTAAAAGCAGAGATGAATAAACAATACATAAAATTTTCTAGGGATTACCCCAGATCTCCTCCTCTTTTGATGTTCCTATGAAAATAAAATTATCTGCTTTAATGTTAGTTTTATGTGGGAGAAGTGAAATAGACGTAAGCACCAGAGATGAACTCTTTGAAATACTAACAGTTCTATACTTCTATCGAGCGCATAGAGAGAAAATGAAATGACTTCTCCAAGAGTAATATTTTCGAAAATGCTATTCTGCAAATCACTACAAAGAAAGACACTATTCACTAAGGAACTCATTTCCTGTAGTTTCAGTTAGTATAAGCCATAATGCAAAGCCACACCTGTTTATTCTATCTGCCTAATTTCTTGCTCCACCCAGGGCAAGAAATGTATGAAGTCTGTTTACCTTTGAAATGCTGATCATTTTTATTCCAATACTAGATAGGTCATAGCTAACTGGCCATGTGCTTTTAGGAGTGAAACCCTGAGTATTACAGTGAAACCAAGAGCAGTGGCCACAAAAGTCAGTAGGCATGGCTGGTCCGTGATTAATCTATGAGTGAGGGGACTTTTCCTCCTCACCTACTTGCCTTTTCCAAATGTCTCCATTTTCCTTCTATCATTTCCTCATACTGTTTTTTTTTTTCTCAGAAAAAGACCTAATCTCAGTAATGAATATCTTACTGCAAAATTTTATGTCTGGCTGGGTGATAAACCACTGTATTTAGCATTTTAATCCAAGTGTGTAATAGAAAATCAAGGACACCTATCTCCATAGAAGTATTTTAGGCACAAGAGAGTAAATGAGGAATCTGAGGGAGAAAAGAGGTACTTTCCTTCAGAGCCTGAATTTGCAACAATCTGCTAATAGAAAATTCACGGTGCCTATGCTATGAGGGTCCCTAGGTTTCTTGTGTAGAGTGTTTTGAAGCTTCACTTACACTACCTTGTGTCTTAACCATTTTTCAGCCTTATTCTCAGATGTATTATTATTATTAATAAATTTCTATTGCATCATTTTTGTGATGAATTTATGCCTATTTAAACCACTTTATTGAGATATTGATATGTGACAATTATACATATTTAAATGTACAACTCAATGAGTTTGGGGATAAGTATAGACATGTAAAACCATCATACCACCAAGGCCATAAACATCATCATCATCCCCCAAAGTTTCCTCCAGCCCCCTTTTTATTATTATCATTTTTGGGGCATGGGGGTGGGGGTAACAACACTTAACATAAGGTCTATGCTGTTAGGAAATTTTAAGTATACAATACAGTATTATTAGCCACAGGCACTAAGTTATATAGTAGATATCCAGAACTTAAAACTTGTATTCTTTGATCATCTCCTCCTTCACCTCTCTAAGCACCCAGCAACCAAAATTCTACTGTTTGCTTCTACAATTTTGACTATTTTAGATTTCACATATAAATGTGATCATGCAACATTTGTCTTTCTGTGTCTGACTTACTTCATTTACTATAATATCTTCTAGACCTATCTGCATTGTTGCAAATAGCAGGATTTCCTTTTTTTAAAGGGCTGAATAACATCTCATTTTATATAGATATGTGTATATATATGTATGTATGGAGGGTGTGGGTGTGTATATACATATTACATATTTACTTTATTGAACTGTTGATGAGCATTTAGGTTGTTTCAATATCTTGCTATTGTGAATAATGCTGTAATGAAGATAAGAGTGCAAATATTTCTTCAGGATGTGATTTTAAATTTCTTAGAACAAGTCCTGGAGTGAAATTGTTAGGTCATATGGTAATTCGATTTATAGTATTTTGAGGAAACTCCATACTGTTTTCCATAATGGCTGTACCAATTTTCATTCATTCCAACAATTTGCCAGGGTTCTCTTTTCTTCAAATCCTCACCAACAGTTATTTTCTTTTGTATTTTAAGTTACAGCCATCCTAACAGGTGTGAGGTGATATCTCATTGTGGTTTTGATTTTCATTTCCCTGGTGATCAGTGATGTTGAACAACTTTTCATATACCTGTTGATCATTTGTGAGTCTTTTCATATATCCAAAAATTTGTTGCCAAGGCCAATGAAAATAGCTTTGTCCCTAGTTTCTTTTAGGTGTTTTGTGGTTTTATAGCCTTTAATCATTTTGAGTTGATTTTTCATATATGATGTAAGAGAAGTGTCTTATTTCCTTCTTTTGCATGTGGATATCCAGTTTTTCCAATACAATACAATCTATTGAAGAGGTTATTCATTCTTTATTTTGTGTTAATGGCACCTTTGTCAAAAACTAGCTAACTTTATATGTTTGAGTTTATTTCTTGGCTATTTATTCTGTTCCATTAATCTCTGTGTCTATTTTAATGTCAGTACCATACTGTTTTAGTTACTATAACTTTGTAGCATACTTTCAAATCAGGAAATGTGATGCCTCCAGTTTTGTTCTTGTTCAAGATACTTTTGGCTATTTGGGGTCTTTTGTAGTTTCATATTGCTATCAGCTAAATATTTATATCTTCCCAAATATTGAACCCTAATCACCAGTGTCATGATTTGGGGAAACAGGACCTTTGGAATATGAGTAGGTCATTAGTATTACAGCCTGTAAACTGGATTAATGTCCTCATAAAAGAGGCCCCAGAAACCTGCTTTGCCCCATCCACCATGTGAGGACTCAGTGAAAAGACACCATCTAAGCCAGAGAGCAGGCTCTCAGAAGACAATGAATCTATCACTGCATTTAATGTGGACTTCCCAGCCTCAGAACTGTAAGAAATACATTTCTATTATAAGCCATCCAATTTATGGTTTGTTAAAACAGCTCAAATCGACTAAGATACATGAATTTTAGGATTGTTTTTCCCACTTTGACAAATGCCATTGGAATTTTGATAGAGATTTCATTGAGTCTGTAGAGCACTTTAAATGGCACAGATATTTTAACATTCTAATCCATGGGGATAGATTTTTATTTATTTATGTCTTCTTCAATTTCTTTTATCACTGTTTTTTAATGTTCATGGTACAGATCTTTCACCTCCCTGGTTTTATTTCCAAGTATGTTATTATTCTTGACACTATTCTTTCCACATTTTGTTGTTAGTGTATTGAAATGCAACTGCTTTTGTATTTTGATTTTTCAACTTGCAACTACATTAAATTTATCTATTAGTTCTAACAGTTTTTTGGTGGAGTATTTGGGGCTCTCTGTATATAAGATCACATCATCTGCAAATAGAGATAAATAACATATTTTTTGATTTAGATGCATTTTATTTCCTTTTCTTGCCTACATGCTCTGTCCGGGATTTAAAGTAACTATGGTGAATAGTAATAGCAAGAGTGGGCATTCTTGTTTTCTTCCTCATCTTAGAGCAAAAGCTTTCAGTTTTTTACTACTGGGAATATGTTACCAGCGGGCTTTTCATACGTGGCTTTTATGTTGAGGAATATTTCTTCTATACATAATTTGAGGGTTTTTGTAATTAAAGAATGCTGAATTTTTTGACATGCTTTTTCTGCATCCATTAAGATAACCATATAATTTTCATCTCTCATTCTATTAATGTGGAGAATCACATTCATTAATTTTCACGTATAGAACTATCCTTGCACTTTAGGGAAAAATCCCATTTGATCATAATGTATGATTGTTTTACTGTGCTGTTGAGTTGCTTGTTAATATTTTATTGAGATTTTTTGCATTTATGCTCATTAGAAATATTGGCCTGAATTTTTTTTTCTTATGGTGTTCTTTTTTGCTTTAGTATCCGACTAATACTGGCCTCATAAAATAAGTTGAAAATTATTTTATCCTCTTCAATTTTTTGGAAAGTTTTGAGAAGGATTCACATTACTGTTTTTTAAATATTTGGTAGAATTCACCAGTGAAGGCATCTAATTCTGGGCTTCTCTTCATTGAGAGATTTGTGATTAGTGATTCAATCTTCTTACTTGTTATTGGCCTATTTAGATTATCTATTTCTTTATAATTCAGTCTTTATAGGTTGTATATTTCTAGGAATTAATCCATTTTTTTCTAGGTTATTCAATTTTTGGTGTGTAATTGTTCATAATAATTTGTTATGATTCTGTATATTTTTGTGATATAAGTTGTAACATCTCTATTTATAATTTTATTTATTTGAGTCCTCTCTCATTTTTCTTAGTCTAGCTAAAAATTTGTCAATTTAGTTTATCTTTCAAAACACCAACTCTTAGTTTTATTGATCTTTTCTCTTAATAACACTACAAGACTATTTTGTAGTCTTCATTTCATTTATTTTTCTCTAATCTTTGCTATTTCATTTACCTAATTTTTAGCTTTGTTTTCTTTTTCTAATTTCTTGAAGTGTAACTTTAGATTGTGTTTTGAGATCTTTATTTTTTCTTAATGCAGGTGTTTACATTATAAACTTTCCTCTAGATTTGCTTTTGCTGCATACTATTAGTTTTGGCGTGTTCTGTTTCCATTTTCATTTACTTCAAGATATTTTTATTTTCCCTTTTGTTCATTTTTTGACCTGTTCAGGGTTCAAAGCTTTGTCACTTAATGTTTACATACTTGTGAATTTTTAAAATCTTTATGTTATTGATTTCTAGTTTCATTCCACTATGCTCAGAAAATATACCTAATATTATTTTAATCTTTTTAAATTTGTTAAAACTTTTTGTGTGTGTCTGTTTTATAGTGCTTCAGTTTGCTGGAGAGTGTCCATAAATCTCATAGGCTTTCTTCTTATTATTTATTTATTTTGTTGTTTGTTTATTGTTCTTCTGGCTGGGTAATGTCAAATGATCTTTTTTTGAGTTCACTGATTCTTTCTTCTGCTTTATACAGTCTGCTGTTGAAACTCTCTATGAGACTCGTCACTTTAGTCGTACTTCAGCTCCAGAGTTTCTATTTGGCTTTTTACTGCTGGAGCAGGGGGAGGGAAGAGCAGGTTTCTTTCTCTTTGTTGAGCTTCTAATTTTGTTCCAATATTGCTTTCCTGATTATTTTTAGTTCTCTGTGTTTTATTGGAACTCACTGTGCTAGTATAAGGTGGTTATTTAGAATTATTTGTTAGACAATTTATGGATCTCCATATTTTAGAACCAAGTACATTTGCTTTATTTTGTTCTTCTGATGGTGTGTTTCCCTGATTCTAGCACAAGGGGCCTAGCTTTTGACCTATCCTGGTTTTTGATATGCCTTCATCATTAAGTTTAATTATTTCTAGCTTTTGGTTTAAGGTGAGAGATATGCAACACTGTCTTTTCCTTGAACATTTGGAAGCCCTTATAAGATTATTAATTGGCCTAATTCTAACATTGCTGTGTCTTGAGGAATAGAGAGGCCAAAGGAGATGTAGAGATGATAAAGGGCCAGTCATTGCAGCAGTTTCAATAGCCATGACATTTGTCAATTAACTGTCTTATTTGGGTTCAGTTCGTGAAGCCCAAAAATAATTGCAATAGTAACATCAAGGATTACTGATCACAGATTATTGTAACAGATAAACCCTAAATTTGTAAACAATACAGTATCTACAAACCAATTAAATAAGGTGCAATTAATAATAATAATAATAATAAAGGTCTGCCTGCACTCTGCACCAGGGGAGGAATTTCCACCTCAATAGTTATTGGTAGATGATATATGATCTGCCTTTGATTTTCATCCATACAAAAGAAGTAAAACACCAAAACATATTAAATATTCATACAACTTTTATAAATATAACAGAATTTACTTTCTCTATATTACCTAAATTAACTCACCTGAGGAAAAAAAATCCTTGTACATGAAAATGAAGTTTGGCTAAACAAAACCCTCTAATACAAAATTTTTGTTTTAGTTTTTTTTTTTCTTAAAAGGAAACAGAATGAATTTTTTGGTGTCTAGTATAATTATTGGATTATTTTCTGATCCCAGTTTTAGCAATTTTAACTGCAAAATGTGAATAAAAGTAAGGATGCCTCATGTTGATTATGACGAGAGATTTATAAATGACTAAATTTCTGTCTTTACATTTCCCCCCCGCCACATTGAGCATCAGTACAGTACTATGGCAAAAACAAAAACAAAATTAATTTGTTTTAATACTTATGCAACAATCCTGCAGGATGAGCACGTGTACCCCAGAGATAAAAGTACGGTAAAAAAAATGAAAGATGATCTCCTTTATAAAATATTTGACTAACTCAGTGTTAATTGAGAACTTGTTATTTTTTTCTGAGATTCTTAGTTGGAAATACTTTGTTTTCTTAAAATAATCAGTGGGTTGGAAATCCTTTAACATCAAAAATATGGCATCAATTATGGATATATACCTGCATACCTACTTAATAGAGAAAAATTACAAAGTACAGAAAAGATTAAGAGATTATTTAAGTTCTTTTAAGGTTAGTCCAAAGAAATAACATTAGCAGATATTTGCTTCTTTCTTTGACATTCTGTTCAATGTGTAACTGACACATTTTACATATTTACAAGATGCTGAGTGAACATAGTTATGATAAATTACTCTTTGATGAAACGGGCAGTGTTCGAAGTCCTTAACGTATATATAAAATACACTTAATCCTTTCAACCACCCAAGGAAGCTGTTACCAGGTTTTTCCCCACATTACAATTTACAAGGAAATTAAGGGGCAGGGAATTTACATAATTTGTCCAAGGTTTCACAACTAACCAAATTTAGAATTTGAGCTCCATACTGCATGGCTTTAATCACTACACAATTAAAAAAACAAAAAATGTTTTCTGAGATAGGTAATTGAGAACTTCAGGAGAGTAATTTTTTTTAATGTTTGCTTTTCTCATGGTTAAATAGCTCAAATTTATCTTCCCTAAAAAATAGGAAATTGCTCAAGCTTACAGTGTTCTATTTCACTAATGTCAAGAATTATAGTGCCACTAAAATGGTATACTTGAAGTTAATGAAATCTACATTTATTTATCTATCTGTCCACTATTCCAAGTCAATGTATTTCACCTCCAAAATCAGGTCAGTGGAAATGAATACTGTACCTTAGGAGCTTGCAAGAAGGGAAAATAGGCATCTTACTTGGCTCTTAGTTGCTGAAACGAAAATGATAGTTTTCTGCTGTCCCAGTTTGGGCACTTTATCATGTTTTAATAAATAAAATACTTTGCCTTCAGCATTAATAGGAAGCTGTCCACACCTTTATTTTCCTCATAACAAGAAAAAAGAAAATGTTTACTATAATGACTTCCAGATCCAACCAAAATATTGGCATAAGCAAATACTTAGGATAAATAGAGCATCAAAAATTTTACAGTGCAGTCAAAGGGGTAAAATATTTCAAGAATCAGCTTTGTAGAATAATCTATAACTATGCCTAAGACTTTTTTTTCCCACCTTTAATATATCTATTTTCATAATTCAATTCCTAACAGTCCCATATTTATTTTTCAGAAAATTAAGAAAGCATTGATATTCTACCAATATAATCCAGTTTGTTCTTGTTTTAATAAGTGCCTCCTCCAGCCAAATATTCATCGTATAAACTGAATGGCAGATCTATATGCCCCAGCATTAAACTTACGGAAACTTCAGTTTTAAATAAATAGAGTCATTGCTAAAATAAAAGTGTTAGTTTCTAAATTCTATTTTGAACTAACACATTTATTGTGTCCTGCAGCTTTGATTAGCGCTATATAATATATCTTTAAAATCCAGAATTGCTGCTGTATCCTAAGTACGAATGGAACAGTAGGAATGGGCAGGAAGTATAGTGTTGCTCTAACCGTGCTCACCTTGGGGAACTGTGCCTTACAACTGTCAACTCTATTGCATTGCAATTACTACTACTATAATGACTCTGACTCTAAGAGAAGAATGAAGATGTCTGAAGGTGGCATTTAAATCTCTGGATGCATCCACTTGGTCAGTCCAGAACCTTTCATCAGGTGAAAATGTCATCCACTTAGTCCAGTCTTTAGTATATTTGTCCTCTCTACCTGGTTTGAGTCTCTTCTACCTTCTAATAACAGAATACTGGTTTTCCTTTGGAAACCATCTTCCCTTCCTTCCAGTCTGGGTGATTCAGATAGGTTGAACCACCTATCTCTACTCTAAAGCTCCAGGAGTGAGCTGACATCCCAAAGTAGTATTGGCCATTCCTTTCAACCCTGGTCCACCCTCATAGCTCAGAGGTGGACAAGTGATCTAACAAGCCAAGTCAGAAAAATCTCCTGACACCACTTTGTCAGAAAATGGCGGGAAAAACGGTCCCTTGCTTCCTGCTGGGTTATAGCTGGTAAGATAAGCTTGGAGCTTTGCCAGTGCTTTACATAAAATAAAGCCAGCACAGAGAAAGGCAGCTAGACCTGTAGTGAGACTGGTTATTGAAGAGAATTTTTGAACTCTAGGACCAAGATTTATCTCATTTACTCAGAAGTCAAATAAAGTAAATGGTACTCTCTATCTCAAAGGGTTGTTATGATGAATAAATGTGTCAATATTTGTAAAACAGCAATATATTTCATAAGGAAATGAAATAATTCCCATTTTCATTAAGCCAGCTTGAGTTGGTTTTTGTTACTGACTGTACTGACTGTTTGAGTTATCTTTCTAACCAGAAGGGAATTTCAACTTGAATTTCATTGCTCTTTTCATTTGATTCAGCATTTTTATTGATTATTTTCCCAGCATTGTAAAATAGGAATGAAATTAGGTGCCACAGATACAAAGACAATTAAGACATATTCTGCTACCTTCTAACTCTCAATACAATACAGGAGATGAAGGTACAAATAGAAGATTTTAGAAGAGCCTGGTAAATACAATGACAAACTATGCACAAAGTATTAGGATCAAGGAGGGGGTATCTCATACAATTCTTACGGGTTAATTAGTAGGTTTGTGAAAGGTGTTACAGAGGTTTTCCTACAAGAAGTGGTTACATATGCGAGTTTTAAAGGATGACGGGGTGTTTTCCAAGTAGATGGGGAACAACCAAGGGTTGGAAAACGCTCCATAGGAGACAACCAAGTAAGCAAAGACATGAAAATTGGAAAGTACGTGGAAGTCCTAGAAGCAGCAAGTGACTCAAGTAGGTGGAGTTCATCCTGTGGACAGGGAGGGGGAAGCAAATGAGGCAGGAGGGGAGATCAGGAACTCCACATGGGAGGCCATGTGCCTGTAGGATCCTGCTTGTCTGTCAGTTTGAATGTTACCATCACTGTGAAACCTTTACATGTGTCTCATGGTGTTTCCATGTCCCTTGTGGACAGATTTCTTTATTGACTATTTACCATAGGGAGAGTGGGAAGGCAAGAGTAACCTACAGGTTCAAGGAATGTGTAGAAAATGAGGGATGATGGATACTAAATTCAAGAGACATTTATTAGATGCATACAACACAAAAGGGATTGTGATCAGTTTTGTAACAGATAGTGGATAAAGCCAAAACTCCAAACATGAAAATTTGTTTTGATACTTGACACTTCCTTCTGCAACACTGCTAGTCTTCTAATTCTGTAATAAAGACATCTCGATCATTTCAATAATCTGTAATTATTTAAGTTTATTTGAGCTAACACCAAGCATCATTTAATATGTAGATGTGAACATCATTCCAAAACTTAAAAAATCACTCTTAGTATAAACTTTTTTTTTGCCTTTTCTTAAGATCGTTGTTTAAACTTTCATGAAAAATATTGAATGATTAAATCACATTATGTTAATGTCAATTATAAAAAATGTGTAATCTAAGAACTACAGGAATGCCAAAATTACAAAAGAGTATGTCAGAAAAAAAATGCAGAAAATAAGCAAACATCTCTATGGAAATATTTTTATGAAACTAGATGGTTGTACTGTGCATAAAAACATCATGATGACTCTGGTATTATGAAAGCACAATGTAGGAAGTTGAGAGATGAGTTATAAATCACAGCAAACATATCATGCAAGTGGATGAATACATAGTTCAACTAGGAAAGTTACAAATCATCATAAAAAATTTTGATGATCAGAAAATGTCCTCTGTAATGTTTTAACATTTGAAATGTATTGATACATTATTTATGACTCATCTATGTTCTCTTTGGAAAGGCAAATGTGGTGTAAGCAATTGCTGGGTAAATTGTCAATACATGTCAGTCAAACCAAGTTGGTTGATTATGTTGCTTAACTCTTCTATATTGTTAATGAATTTGTACTGATTTACATATAAAGTATTGAAAGAGTTTGTTAGAATCTGTAACTATGATTATATATCTGTCTATTGCTCTTTTTAAATCTCTTCATTTTGGGGTGTGTGTGTGTGTGTGTGTGTGTGTGTGTATTTGTTTTTCTTTTAGAGACAAGATCTTGCTCTGTCTCCCAGGTTGGAGTGCAGTGGCACGATCATAGCTCACTGCAGCCTCAAACTCCTGGGCTCAATTGATTCTCCCACTTCAGCTTCACGAGTAGTTTATTCATTTTGATAATGTGTTTTTAAGTCCATAAGAGCTTAGGAATGTTTTGTCTCTTGTTAAGTTGATCCCTTTTTATTTTTAATCAGTCTTTATTTCCAAGACTACTTCTTCCTTAAGGCATAATATAGTAATTAGGCCTTCATTAGCATATCACTTCTTAATAACTATACTAATAATTTATATGAATAGCATATTAATATTCAGTAATAAATATATTAATATATACATGTCAGGTTTCAATATATTAATATATCAATGTCAGCCCATTTTTACATGATATAACACTATTAATTCTTTTAATTTCAAGCTACCATGTGCTGAACTTGTTTTTACTTTTACTTTTATTTTATTTATAAATGTTTTATATTTAATTGTAAAAATTGACACATAACTACTGTACATATTGATGAGATACATAGTAATGTTTCAATATATATAATGTATAGTGATCAGAGTGGGGTAAATTAGCATATCCATCATTTCAAATACTTACCATTTCTTTGTGTGGGAACATTTGATATCCTTTTAGCTGTTTGAAACTATATATTACTTTTAACTATAATCATCCTAAAGTGGTATAGAACACTAGAACTAATTCCTTCTATCCAGATATAATTTAAGGTATATCTCTTTCAAGAAGCATAAACATGTCACATTTATGTAGTCTGATAATCTTTGACTTTTAACTGGACTGTTTATTCTGTTTAAATTTACTGTAATTCTTAATATAGTTGTATCTAAGTCTACTATCTTGCTATTATATTTCTTTTTGAAAAATAAACTTTAAAATTTGAATAATTTTAGATTCACAACAAATTTGTGTGGGTACAGAGAGTTTCTATATCTGATCTTTAGCTCAGCATCCCCTAATGCTGACATCTTATGCAATTGTAGTACCTTTGTTAAAACTAAGAAATTGACATTGGCACATTGCTGCTAACTAAACTCTTGTTTTTATTCAGATTTCATCAATTTTCCAATGATATTTTTTTCTATCCTAGGATCCAGTTCAACTTACCACATTGTATTTAGTCCTCATATCTCTTTTATCTCCTCCAATCTGTGAAAATAACTTGGTTTTGTCTTGTTTTATATGACCTTGACAATGTTGAAGCGTACTTATGAGGAGTTTTGTAAAATGTCCCTCAGTTTAGGTTTTTATGATGTCCTTCTTATGTTTATACAAAGGTTATGGATTTTCTGGAACAATATAAATGGAGTGGAAGTGTCTTTCCATCACATTATATCAGGCGGTGCATAATATTCACATGCTATAACCGGTTATCACCAGTTTTTTTGTTTGTTTTGGGGATAATACTAGTATCTCCTCATAAGGTCATTAGGAAAATTAAATGAATCGATCTATGTAAAATGCTTAGAATAGTACTCTCTGCCATAGAAATGCTGGCAATTGCTGCTGTTGTTTTTATTTTCTAGCAGTGGTTATCACTTGGGTTTTAAAAGACCTTATATTAAGGTATTGTGACCTTAAATTGAATTTCCATTTCTTTCCCAGAGGTTGATCACCTGGAGCATTCATATAGCTCCAAGCAGTCAATCTCTAAGAAAGAAACAAAAATTCTCAATTTTACTGGTTCCCCCAGGTAGGGAGTAGGTACAATTTCAACAAACTATCAGGTTTTTTACATAAGCCTTGAATGCAAATAATCATTCTAAAGCAAAGCTCTGACTCCTTATAAATTCGTAGTAATTATGAATTACTTCTAGAAAAAAGTAAAAAGATTAAAAAAAAAAAAGACCAGTGCAGTGGCTCACACTAGCACTCCCAGCATCCTGAGAGGCTGAGGCAGGCAGATCACGAGGTCAGTAATTCGAAACCAGCCTGACCAACATGACTAAACTGAGTCTCTACCAAAAACACAAGAAACAGGCAGGTGCGGCGTGCACCTGCAATCCCAGCTACTCAGGAGGCTGAGGCAGGAGAACCGCCTGGGAGGCAGAAGTCGCAAGGAGCGGAGATCATGCCACTGCATGCTAGCCTGGGCAGCAGAGCAAGACTCCATCCAAAAAGAAACAGAAAACAAATTACTGTATAAACTACAAGGTCGTTAAGGTAGGGAACCTCTTATACTTGATCACTTGGTTAAGATTGTCTGCCACATTTCTCCGCTATAATGGTTTTTCCTTTTTCTTAGTCTTTTCTTTGGAAGCCAGCCACTAAGTCTAGCCACACTCGCATGGAGAGGGGAAGTAAGCTTCACCCTTAGGAAGGAAGAAACTATACTCATATTATTAGCAATTCTACTGTAAAGATTTATCCCTTCTGCCCTTGATTCATGTGTTGGTTTATTCCTTCATTTCTGTCTTCTTTTGTATTATTTGGCTATTTTCTATTATACCATTTTATCTCCTTTTCAGATTTAGTCCAAAATTTTGCATTTTCCTTTTAGTTGTTGCCCTATACAATATTTGTTCTTGCTATGATTTTTTCTTAATACTTTCTCTAACAATTGAAGAGACATGTTATAGTCTAAATCCATTTATCTCCCAACCTGTCTTTTGTGCTATTTTTATCATATATTTTACTTTACAGTATCTCCATAGGTCATTTTTTAAACACCACAAGTTTTGTTTTTAGTTCTAAGGCAGAATAAACTTTTCTAACTTTTGCTCCCAATCTCATTAAATGGGAAAGAATTGCCTAAGTGTTTGAAAAAACTGCTTACCAAAAGCATCTAGCAGAAGCCGATGTTAAAGTATCAGTAACATTCAAAAATTTGTAAAGAACTAATTTTGAATAACAGATTAGTCAGTGTGAAAAACAGCTATGTGTTATTCAAAATTAGAATTATCAAGGTGGTTGGGGGATAGTGTGGACTTTCTAAAAGCATCAGACACTCCTTTCCGAGTAAGGAAATATAAGGGAAGTGCCAGCTAGAGGCAGGCACAGATTTAGAAAGAACCTGCAGTCTCACAGTATAACACCTTGGGCACCTGGGAGGAACCAAAATCAAGAAGAATTTTTTTAAAAACTACATAAGCATTTTTTTCATAAAACTTTTATTATCATATCATTTGCAAAAATGTAACAGTAATGATAACTTCTCTGTTGCAAGGCAAAGAGAAACATTGCAGAATGGACGTTAAACAAGGCATTATGCCCTACACACAAGACATAAAATATCCAAGGGAAACTTCAGCATAAAAATGTTGAACACATGATGTGAGATAATTTCAATAAATAACAACGGACATTCATTTTTTTAAAAAAACAAGAAAGTATAAAAAGTAGATGGGCACATACATTCCTTACCCTAACAGTGACCTCACTAATTGCTTGCATTCCAACCCCCGCACTCCGCAATTCCCTACCCTATCATTTATCAAGTTGGCTCACACGTAATGGTCTCCCACTAAATGTTAGTTTAATGAGACATTTAAAACCCATCATATTCCAATTAAATAATCAGGACTGAGCTATATTTGATGAAACACACTCACATCTTTAAATAACAACATGTAAAATATTAAAATACAAGCTTTCAAAAATAAATACATAAATAAGTAGAACTCTCCTAAGAAATAGTCAAACACATTAAGTCCTTTCCAGGTGTCCCAAGAAAGCAGCTGTTCTCTTTCCATTTTCAGCTCTCATTGGGCAGGGATCACCCTGCAGGAAGTGCCAATGATGAGCTGATGAGCTTCTTACTTCACTCCTGTCAGTTGGCGCTCTCCCTGTGATGAGAAAAGGGTTACTGTTGCAGGTGCTAAGGAAGGCTCTTCTGTCACTCTGGTGGCTGAAGCTTGCTTGGAGCAATGTCCGCCTGCTTACTCTTGCCCAGCCCTGCACTCAGGGAAGGTCTGGGAAAGAGCCAAAACATAATGCTCACTGATTGTCACATTGGGTTAGAAATGTCCATTCATGATCTCCCTTAAGTTGCACACAACCCTGTGAAATAACTACCATTATCTACGTTATTTTGCTAAAGTTCAAAGAGATTAAATAATGTTGACAGGCAGCCTAGCCTTGAACTCATTGGGGTTGTCATTGCAAAGTCCCTGCTCTTCACCAAAAAGACTTAAAGGCCCAAAGTGCCCAAACCAGACATTGCATTTTTCAGGTCTGAAGCCCGTTAGGGACCGAGGTAAACATCGTGCCAAAACAGGCAGGAGGCATTTTAGCATTGTTATCAAATCTACTTAGTATTTCAGAAATGTACGTTTATCCTCACTTATTTCAGTAGGGGTTAGGAGGACACGGAAATACCGAAATATCCTCAGGCACCAAAGCAGATTAATAACCTTCATGGCAACTCTGCGAAAATAATTTTTTCAGTCCTTCAACTAACCCTTGAGTTTTCCTGATTTACTATTTCAGGGCCAGATGCCAGTTTTTCTGACCAACGGCTCTAGTCGCCTGTGTACATGGAAACTGTAACTCACCTGTTCAGAATCTTTTCGATGATTTTCTTAACCATGGGGGATGCGGGGTTCAGACAAGCTTTCTGCCCATTCTTGAGTGTGGCTCTGCAGAGAGAAGGGAATCCGTGAGGCAGGAGGTCGGGCTGGGGACAGGGTTGGGACAGCGGGAGGGTCTGGGACCGCGGCGGTGGCAGCGGCAGCGGCAGCGCAGGGCGGGACTTACATGACTTCGGTTTGGTCGCAGTGGGGTCCCGGCCGCTTCACTTCCACACTTTGGATGTTCTTGAGGTGAATTCCCTGCAGGGTCTGCAGACAATGGCAGCGCAGTTCATTGGCCAGGGGCGCTCCTAGGGAAGAAGAGACTCGCTGATTGAGCGGGGCCGTGGGCGCGGGGCGCCCACCCCAGCCGCGTCCCGCCCCGGGGTCCCCAGGACGCCAGGACCCACCTGCCGCGCGCCGGCCGGCGACCACCAGGAGCAGGAGTAGCAGCGCCGCCCGCAGGAGCCGGGGGTTGCTGGAGTCGGCGGAGAGCGCGGCGCGGGCCATGGGGCTCAGCAGGCGGGTCTGGCGGCGGTGAGAGGAGCGGGAGAGCTGGCGGGGAGGTGCCTGCGGCCCGGGATCTGTGGCTCCCCGAGGTCGGCGAATCCCTTTTATGCATGTTTGGGGCTGGAAATCCCTGAGCCCCCGGGTCAGGGAAAGTCCCAGAGCTCCTGATAGATCCGGAGTCCAGAAGGAAAGCACAGGCCCCTCCCCCGGGTGGAGTCGGGTGTCGGCGAGGGGCCCACTGGTGGCGTCCGCGCCTCGCCCTCCAGAGTAACTCCCGTGGGTCTTGGGACTTTGGGATATTCACTTTCTGCCCCAAATTCCTGGAGGGACAGTGAGTCTACCTCTCTGGAGATACTGCCTGTCTGGGGGGACCTCAGGTGCCTGATAACCCCAGCATACAGGGTAATTGTTGGAAAGACCTGGGGCAACCCTTGAGAACCAGGGCAGGGAAGGCAAGACTTCTTTAGAGGAAGAGAGCTTTGTCTCCTTAGTTATCAGATTTGCTGGGAACCGGGAGATAGGCTAGTTTTCCCTCAGCTGTCCTCTATCGTATAGACAGTCCTCTATGTTAACCTCTCTGCCTCTCTCATTTTCGGTTAGCCTATTTCATGTACATCTAACATCAACGCTGTGAAAGTACAGCCATCATCTCGGATTTCAGAGAAGATTGTTCTGCTTGTTTCATGTTTTGCATATTCTCTAATCACACTTAGAATATCTTGTTTACGTTTTCCATCTGCTAGCAACAGATTATCAGTGTCAAAAGTTGAAGCCCTGGCTGTAACACGACCTCTTCTTTCATATCCTGCATAACTTCCTTCTTGCCTCTGAAATGTTGAAACTTCCAAAATTCCCTGGAGATCTTCTCCCTGTTGGGAGGGGTTCAGACTGGATCTAGAAATATGAAACTGGCTATCACTCTGAAGTTGTGGAGGGTCCAGGTCCAGCAGGCTCACAGGCTCAGCGTTTCTGGTTTTGTCTTTGTGAATGACACTGAGGAGCAGGCAAACACCATTCCCACTGAAGGAACAAACAGCTGCCTGCTGATAACATTTGAACACCAGATCACAAATAAATCACATTCCGTATACTATAGAACTTTCTGGTATTCAGTGTTGGGTCCTCTTTCTCTAGAAACATTAACAGAGCTCTTTTTTTTCTGATCTGGAATTTCAGTCTTTTAACTTGACACCTTTGTCCCTTTTTCTACTGTTTTAGAAACACAAGGAGAGTGCTGAGAGAAAAAAGCGAATGAAGCATGTCAAGACGCAGTGGACATTTGCAGGCTATGCGGAACTTGATTCCTGAGGAAAATGTCATCAAAATCACTTGTTTTGTAAATGAAGTATAAAGGAGAGGGTTTGTGGTTGTTGTTTTTCCCCCTAACATGCCACTTGTATCAATGAGATCTTCATAAGCTAAAGCTTATAATGCTGTTGACTACAAAAATAAATTTATTGTCTTGTTAGAACAAGTGTTTCTCCAAGCCTAATTTCTTTTCAAGAGTTGAATGCCAGGATTTTATGCAGTCTTTAAACTTATTCAAGCACAGTTCTTAAAGAAATAGAAGAATCTTTAAAAATGGAAGATGCATATTTGTTCAGGTTTTTAATATTTTTCTTGTGAAGTGTGCTTCTAATTATTGTGTAATAACCCTCTTATCCCTCTTTTTTTAAAAAAAATGGAAGATTTGGTGGCTAAATTCCATTTGCCCTGTAATCATGGAACCTCACAGAACTGGGAGACATTCAAATCTGGGGGTTTACATCTCCTAGGCCACCTGTTTTCCAGTCACTGCTACAGCACTAGCTGCCTGCAGATGTCACCTGGAAACTCCTTGCCTCAGCCAAATCAGGTATCTTTCACTTTCTGGCCCAGTGCTTCTCTGTTGCTGCCAGGAAACATCCCTTTTACAGGAGGAACTGGAGTCAAGGGGTAAATGTTTTCCACTTTTGCATGTTTTGGGTAGAAATTCTACACCATTTCTCAGATGGTCTCCAGTAGGATTGAACTCCAGTTGTCCACATCCTCTTTTCCTGTTTTGTTCTTCCCAGTTTTCCAGTTCTCTGCATTGGTAATATTTCCCCAGATAAATTACCTGCATGACAGGCCCATGACTCAAACTCTGCATTTTGGAGGAGCCTAAACTGAGGCACTGCTCCATCCTGAGAAATGACTATGCTCATAGTGGCCAGGAATAGGGAGGGCAGCCCCGCTCTGCCCCAAACTGACTTAGGAACTTCTTCCTCACAACTGCTGTCCCGATTTCCCTATACTCATCTCATCCAATGTAATGACTCTGGCTCTGAGGGGAGAATGAAGTTGTGTGAATGTGACATTAGATTCCTGAATCAGTCCACATCCACAGTCCAAGGGTATGGTGGGTGATGGATTCATGGTCAGTCTCTCTATTCAGCCTCCCAGAGACTGCTTGTCTGGAAGTTTCTCTTTCTTCTGGTACATTTAAAATTAATCTGTGCATATAAGGCAGAGTGATTGATTTAGTAGAAGAGATAAAGTTGGATCAAATCCAACTTCTAATGTAAAATTCTTTATTTAATCTGTCTATTTTCTTCTGCAATGCTAGATCATTTATTTTTCTGTTCCTGGCATGATAATCTCATGATATGATCAGTGTACAAATACTTAAAATCATTCAGTTGACACAGAATAATTAAGTATTTTAGCTTTGGTCTGTTTTCTTGGGTGGAGGGGAGTGAAATAATGGGCAATTATTTGTATTTTAAAGTGTTTTTATAAATAATTTTGCCTCTTCATTTTATTAAGATTGTTTCCTAAACTTTCTTGAAGTTGGATTCACTAAATAAACAACATCATGATCATATATTAAGAAAAAAAGACAAAATATAAAATTGCCAAAATTGCAAAAGAATAAGGAAGTGAGACAATTTCCCTTGGAAATAATTACATAAGAAATTTGTTTTGAAGATTAAAACATCATTATGACTTTAATATTCTGGAAACAAAATTGAGGAAGTTAGAAGATGAATGTATAAACCACAAGTGAAAATAGCATGCACAGCATTAAGAAAACAGATTTCATCCAAGAAAAGTTTGAATCATCACAAAAAATTGATCTTAAGCTTCCTATCCATAGTATTTTTTAATGTTCATTATTGTACCATGTTTTAGTCACAAATATTTTTGTTTTGATTTTTTCCTTTTGAGTTCTGTCCATATATTCAATAGGGACTTCTATACAATACTGATTTCAGAGTTGCTCTACTGGTATGTGACTGAGCTAGTTCATTGATTGACATTTTTGAAGTAGTTAAAGACACAAAAATATGGGATCTAATTAGATATGGTGAAAATTATCAGGCAAATGGAAAACAAGAGCTTGGTTGTGTGTCATTTGCTGGCTGTATGTTATACATAGAAGTAAATGTCAAATAATGTTTAATTTGCTCATATTAGCATCTGTGTGGAGCATGTGGAGCATATGGGTGGACAGACCCTTAAACAGAATCCCTAATAGTTACATTTGTGAGTCTAATTAAAACATCAGGCTGGGTGCAGTGCCTGTAATCCTAGCACTTCCAGAGGCCAAGGTGGGTGGATCACCTGAGGTCAGGAGTTCAAGATCAGCCTGGCCAACATGGTGAAACCCCATCTTCACTAAAAGTAAAAAAAATAAGCCAGGCATGGTGGCGCATGCCTGCAATCCCAGATACGCGGGAGGCTGAGGCAGATAAATCACTTGAACTCGAAAGGCAGAGGTTGCAGTGAGCCAATATCGAGTCACTGCACTCCAGCCTGCATGGCGGGAGCAGGACTCCATCTCAAAAAAAAAAAAAAAAAAAAAGTCACTGACAGGAAAAATGGCATAAGGCTGTTGTAATGTCTATGACTAACTTGGTGAGACCTGTGAGCGTAGCAAGATCAGGAGTTGGGAAAATGGTGTCTTTAATGTTCAACCAACTTTCGGTTAGCTGGGTGCCTTATCCTCAGTACCCACCTGCACCATTACATCACAGCACTAACTGCAGTAGTATTCCTCTTTATGTAGTAAACATTCAACAAACATTTATTTAGCACCTACTTTATGAGGCATTTTTCTTTCTGAGATCTGGAATGAAGAAATGACAAAGGCTTGACCCTTATTCCCTGTTCTAAAGTAGAGAAAAACAGATAAATGAATAATCACAGTGCAACTTAATAGGTATTCTGATGAACATAAGTGCAAATTTCTTTATACTTTGTTTCCTAATAGTTTCTATAGTCATTCCTAGATTGAAAAAAGAAGACTGATTCTCCAACATAGCTGATAAGTAAAACTGATTTTTTTCCAACTCTGCTTGTTGTCCGCTTTACTTTCAGATTTTATTGCCTCTCACCACAGACACTGGATAAAGATATAATCCCCATGTTGTGTCTGGCTCAGTGAAGAAATAAATATTTGGCACAATTATATCCAAAATGTATTTATTTTTCTTGTTTCCCTTACTAAAAAGGCAGTTAGAATAGGCTCTTCATCACCACATGTCCTGTATGTTTTATAATCTTATAGGCATACTGGTTGACAAACATTGCGGGTTTTTAAAATTTGTGTAAATTTATGGATTGCATGAGAAATTTTGTTACACATATGTAATGCATAGTGATCACATCAGGGTATTCAGAGTGTCCATCACCAGAATATAATACATTTTTATTAAGTACAATCATCCTATGCTGCTATCAAACATCGAATTTATTCCATTTATCCTACTGCACATTTATACCTTTTAACACACTTTTCGTCATCCTCCCCCTTCCCTCCTTATTACCCTTCTCAGTCTCTCTCTCTCTCTCTTTTTTTTTTTTTTCTTTGAGACGGAGTTTAGCTCTTGTTACCCAGGCTGGAGTGCAATGGCACGATCTCGGCTCACCGCAACCTCCACCTCCTGGGTTCAGGCAATTCTCCTGCCTCAGCCTCCTGAGTAGCTAGGATTACAGGCACGTGCCACTATGCCCAGCTAATTTTTTGTATTTTTAGTAGAGACGGGGTTTCACCATGTTGACGAGGATGGTCTCGATCTCTTGACCTCGTGATCCGCCCGCCTCGGCCTCCCAAAGTGCTGGGATTACAGGCTTGAGCCACCGCGCCTGGCCTCTCAGTCTCTCTTATCTAGTTTTTCTCTCTCTTCCTCCATGTGTTCAAATTTTTAACTTCCACATTTAGGTGAGAACATGTGATATGTATTTTTTAGTGTCTGGTTCATTTCACTTAAAACAATGACCTCACATTCCACCCATGTTGTTGTAAATGACATAATTTCATTCTTTCTATGGCTGAATAGGATTTCAGTGTTTATATATACATATTTTCTTTATCCATTCTTCCATTTATGAACAATTAGGTTGATTCTACATCTTTGCTGTTGTGAATATTCCTGTAAAAATATTTAAGTGCTGGTATCCATTTCATATATTGATTATTTTTTCTTTTGGTAAATACACAGAAGTGGGGTTGCTAGATTAAATGGTAACCCTATTTTTAGTTTTGTGAGAAATTCCCATAGTGACTGTACTAGTTTACATTCCCAAGAACAGTGCATAAAAGTTCTCTTTTCTCTGCATCCTCACCATCTGTCTTTTTTGCAATTTATTTTTATTTTTGTTGCCTGTGCTTTTGAATCTTAGTAATATATTATTTGCCTAAACCAATGTACAGTAGAGTTTTCCCTAGATTTCTTCTAGTATTTTTACAGTTTCAGCTCTTATATTTAAGTCTTTAATTCATTTTGTGCAGCTTTTTGTATATAGTAAGAGATAGGAGTCCAGTTTCATTTTTCTGCATGTGGTTATCCAATTTTCCTGACACTATTTATTGAATAGCGTATCCTCTCCTAAATGTATGTTTTTGTCAGCTTTGTCAACGATCAATCAGCTGTAAATATGTGGCTTCATTTTGGCTTCTCTATGCTATTCTATTGGTCCATGTGTCTATTTTTATAGCAACACCATGCGGTTTTGGTTACTACAGCCTGGTAATATATTTTGAAGTCTGAAAATGTGATGCCAGTACTTTGTTCTTTTGCTCAGGATTTCTTAGGGCATTTGGGTTCTTTTTTCACTCCATATAAGTTTTAGTAATTTTTTAAATTCTGTGAATAATGACATCAGTATTTCGATAGAGATTGCCTGTTCTTTAATTATTATGTTTTTGTATTATTTCCAGCATTTCTCTTGGTATTGATTTTTCATTTCATTTCATTTTGATTTGAGAACATTCTTGATATGATTTTAATTTTTAAAATTTGCTGAGACTTGTTTTGTGGCCTAACATATATTCTATTCTAGATAATAGTCCATGTGCTGATAGAAGGTATATTCTGCTGTTATTGCATAAAATGTTCCATAAATGTCTCTTAGGTCTATTTGGTCTAAAGTCCAATTTGAAACCAATGTTTTCTTGTTTGTTTTCATCTAGATGATCTGTTTAATGCTGGGAAAGGGTGATGACATCCTCCACTTTATTGTAATGCAGGCTGTCTTTGGTTTGATCCAGTGATATTTGCTTTTTATATCTGGGGGCTCCAGTATTTGATGCATATATAGTAAGAATTGTTACATTCTCTTACTGGATTGATCCCTTTATCATTGTATAACAATCTTCTTTGTCTTTTTTACTGTTCTTAATATAAAGTGTCTATTATGTGATATAAGTATAGCTACTCCTGCTTGATTTTGGTTTCCACTTGCATGCAATACGCTTTTCTATCTCTACTTTCCGTCTATATGTGTCTTTACTGGCAAGGTGGGCATGTAAGCAGTATATAGCTGGATCATGTTTTTTAAATTTATTCTGCCATTCTATGTATTTTAAGAGCAGAATTTAATCATTTGTGTTCAAGGTTGTTATTGATATATAAGGCTATGGTACTGTCATATTCTTAACTTTTTTTGGTTGTTTTATATATTCTTTGTTCCCTTCTTTTTATCTTATAGTTTTCTCTCCTGGATTGGTGGATTTCTATAGTATAATCATTTGCATCCTTTCCCTTCCTCTTAGATACAATTGCTTCACCAGTGAGTTTTATAGTTTAGTGTGTTTTCTTGATGGTAAATGTCATCCTTTCACTTCTAGGTTTAGAATTCCCTTGAGTATTTCTTGCAGAGCTAATCTAGTGATAATGAATTCCTTCAGCATTTGTTTCTCTGTGAATGACTTTGTCTCATCTTCATTTATAAAGGTTAATTTTGCTAGATGTAGTATTCTTAGGTGGAAGATTTTTTCTTTCAACACTTTGAATATACCTTCCCATTCTCTTCTGATATGAAAGTATTATGTTGAGAAATCCACTGTAAGTCTGACGGGGTTTTCTTTACACGTTTCTTTTGCTGTTTCTAGAATTTGTTTTTAACTTTGACTTTAGACAGTCATAGGGAATATCTTTTTGCATTGTATATGTTTGGATAAATTGAGCCACCTGAATCTGAATGTCTAAATTTCTTGCTAGATTCGGAAGTTTTCGTCTATTTTTTCATTAAATAGATCTTCTAATCTTTTCTTTGTTTCTTCACCCTCAAGGATACTGATAATTTGTATATTCGTTCATTTTATGTTGTCACAAAGCCTTTGCTCTTTCTTTTCTTATAATTTTTTCTTTATTTTTATCTAACTGAATTATATCAAAAGACCTGTCTTCAAGTTTTAAGATTTTTTCTTCTGCTTGAGTTGTTGTTAACACTTTTAAATTTATTTTATATTTTCCTTAATGAATTCTTAAGTTCTAGACTTTTAATTTGGTTACTATCTCTTCTGTAAACTTATCATTTGTATCCTGATTTTTAAAAATTTCTTTGTGTTGTCTTTCAGAATTCTCTAAAATATCACTGAGTAGCCTTAAAAATCAATATTTTGAATTCCTTATTTGGAACTTTGAAAATTTCTTTATGATTAAGATCTATTGCTGGAGAATTAATGTTTTCCTTTTGAGGTGTTGTGTTTTCTTACTTTTTTATGTTTTCTATATCCCTATATTGATTTTTGGATATTTGGTATAACAGGAACTTTTTTCTAGTTTTGAATTTTCTTTAGTAAGGGAGGACGTTTTCTTGAAGATGCATTTATGATGTTTGGTGGGTCAGGTACTTTGGCTTTGATTCTGGGCACATGGAGTACTATAGTCTGTGTGATTTCTTTGGCAGTAAACATCATTAGTTGTATCTGTGATGTCCTCTACACTACACTAGGTGTGCAGTACGCTATACCATATAGGTTTATGTAAGTACGTACTATGATGCTCAAACAATGACAAAATCGCCTAATGAGGCATTTCTCAAAATGTGTTCCTATTATTAAGTAATGCATGACTACATTTTTTATCATCCAGTATCCAACCCAATAGCTTGAAGAGCTTGAAAGTGGTGGAGCCAGATTACCCCATTATTCTGACTCCAGAAGATGTACTTTTAGCCAGATAGTAGCTATCTTGTAAAAATTGTTTATTCTTGCATGCAAAACACTTTATATGTCTGGCATTTTAAAAAACGATTAATAAGTTTGAGCTATTACCACACTATATAAAGACTGGCACAGATCATAACTTAGAGCTTTTGTTGGCCATATTGTAAAGCACCAGATTGTAAAACAAAACAAGAAGGGGAGACGTAAAGCTTTTTTCCACAGCAATTCTGTTAAAATTAATAATATGTAACAACAAATCAATAGAAGTTTTTGTTTTTATGTCAATACTTTTGTAGTAACAAAATTAATTTTGTTAATGAAAATTTTGTGGGTATAAATTTTAGAGGTTAAGAAATGAATGGAAATTTTGTTGATTAAAAAAGAATTAGTTGTCTACTAAATTCTAAGTTCTATATTGTATGTACTTGCTCACAAGGTCAACACTAATGCTAGAATTGTAACCATGTAAATATTAACTAAATGCTTACATATACAAACATGCCAGGGTAAAACATTTAACCTCAAGAATTTTTTTCTTTCTTGTTTCAGAAAATATCAAAGGACTTTTAATAGGATACATTAATTCATTTCTATCATGTTTTTTATTCTACCAGTAGTAAATGTATATACTTTAAAGTAAGAAAGCACAGTTTATAAGACTTGTATTCTACAACTTTATTATTTTTAGGGTTTGAAGGCTAAAACAAACATCAGGATAAATATTCAGAGAATGTTTTAAACAAGACATACTGGTACTAAGACACTAAAAGACCCTATTAAGTTCCTGAACATACTAACTAAAATTTATTGAGCAAGTATTTTATGCTGGGCTCTGTTTGATTACTAATATCATTAACCATTATAAAATCTGTTCATTATCATTAGCATGTCTAGTCTATCAGTAGAGTAGAGTGGAAAAATCAACAAAGATGTGCTTGAATAGAAATTTTCAAATATGAAAGGGAAAGTTCACTACAAGACTTAGCCAAGGATTGGGGATAAAACATATATATTGAAGCCTGGTTTGCTTATTTTCATCTTATTTCTGTTATCTTTTATACAGCATTCTCAGAATAAAGTGTGATTTTTGAAACAGAATGGAAAGCAGATCAACATTTTAATACAGTAAGAATAGGTATCCTGGATACATAAGCATTGGAGAAGTCAAGGATTCAAAATCCTCCCCTTCCAGTAGAAAGCTTTAGCAGAAAGTTAACCAATTAACCAGCTGATTCATCACCTTCCAACATTTTCTGTACCTTTTTAAAAATTATTATTCTGGGAGCATTTGGGTCCAGGCAGATTTTCCTCCCATCCTTCAGCTTGGCTCTGCAAGAGAGAACAGAATTATCTGTGAGTGTGCTGGCCTGAATATCAGAACAGATCTGTGAGGCTGGAGAAATCGAGTGCAGATGGGGATGGAGGTAGAGGGCTTCCCTGATGAGGCAATCACACAGAAGCAGTGGTTTACATTGCTTCGGCTTTGCTCCAGTGGGGTCCTGCTGAAAACAACTCCAAATTGTGGATGTTTCTGGGATGAAGTGCAGAGGTTGACTTCACACACGTGCAGCATAGTTCAGTGTACAAGTCACTGTCTAGTCTTTCAGCTGGGGTTAAAAGTGATCTATTAACGGTCGTGAATATTTTTCTCAGTTCTCTTCATTGTAAATTGAGATTAATTGTACTTCTCTCATAAAGCCATCGTGACTATGGTCTGTAAAGCTTTAGTGAAGTGCCCAGCAGAATGCCCAGCACATGCGAAGTTCCCCCTCTGTGTACCTCCTCTACCTGGAGTTGTTGGTATAATGGCACTCTCCAGCCACAGGGACACCAAGCTAGTCTTCTCCCAGACACAGGTATAGCAGAAGCAGCAACAGGTTCAGGGACATTTCCGTTTCCCAAAGTTTCTCTTAGTTTGTCCATTGGTGTAGGAAGCCAGAGTGTCAGCAGCAGTACCTGCAGGGGATGAAGTGGTCTGACACTGTTACAGGAGGGGGTGGCATTGAGTCTGAGGCTTATAGTGCAGAAGCCTAAGTTAAAGATGTTTTCAGAGCCTGAAGGCTTCCACTTGAGGGTGAGTTGCTGCCTACAAGTCTGCTGATAAGTGGCTTTCCATGCCCTGTAGATGTCATTTATATGCTCTCCCTTGAAGTCAGTAAGGCGAAAGAGGTAGGGAAAGGGTATGTGAGAGTATGTGGTGATATAGACCCACGAGCCTGTCAAGTTGTACCCAACCCAGAGAAAGACCAGACAGGTCAAAATTCCTACTAAGGTGCATGTTATGCATCACTTCACATTCCTACTCTCCCTTTCTTAGTACTTATCTCCCTTACACATGTAGAACTCTATGTAGGAAGGTAAGAACTAGACTGAAACACTACATGTATTTCCTTTGTATGACTATGTAACAATATGCACTGTCTTTCCTACAATGCAGCTTATAGGCTTAGTTTATAGGCTTCTATACATACTTTAGGGGCACCTGAAACCACAAATATATGGCCCTTGAAAGAGAGAGTTCTCTTTCATTTCTAGTGCCAAAGACTGCAGATGGATGAAATAATAGCCAATTACCATCAAAGGCTTATTTTGGATTTTAGCTTATTGAACTGTTTCTACCTTTGAAATAAACTTTGTAATTTTATCAAGAAACTACAAACAAAACTCATTCTTTTTCTTTTTTTTTAGTTTTCAAGCCAATTTTTCCTATTGTTGAACAATTATTCACTATGCCTACTGAAGTTCTTTATTTAAGTGTGACAACCTACATGTTACATTTTACAGTTTACATTAGAAGTAAGCAGACTTCCAAATTAACTCACCTTGGGAAGGTTTGGTGACTTGATGGTGACATTCTATCTCTGAATAAACCATCTTATTATGAGTTCTTAAAATTGTTCGTGTACTGATTAATGTAGAACCTGATGACACTGAATAGGACAATGATTATTTGTCCTAAGTTGTGCTGAAACAAGAAATTGTACTGACTGTTTTGCACATAGACATTTAGCCTGTATGTGATAATCAAATGATTATAACTCCTTTATTTTATCCTCCAATGTAAAAAAGGACAACTCTGGTATGAGGTGTCTTCCTCTCTTCTTCTAAACTTTCCCAGAAAGCCCTTTAACTTGTGAAAGACTCTAGAACACCCCTAACTTTGTTGATGTCTCTTTCCAAGTCTATCTTCCCATGTGGCTTTCCATAAACTTTTCTAAAATTGTTTATGCCTCAACAGAAATAATTTCAGTAGATAAATGTATTTCTTATTTTTTCCACCCTACTTAATTTTTTCTTATAAACTACAGTTTAGCAGTAGAAAATATTAAACTAAAATAATTTTTCTTCCCATCTCAACTCAGAATTTCTAGTCTTAAGCAAGCTTAAAAGAAGGGCATAAGCTGAGAGTTTGCGTTCTTCTGAGAGCTGAGATGTGGAGTCAATTGCAGAGAGAAGGTCAGCGGGACACAGAATGAGGAGAGCAGGCTTCTTTCTAGCTCCTCCTGAAGGATGACTTCACAGAGTTTTCTTGTTATTGAGACTGCGATATTGTGAATTCTCAAGTAAGATACATTTTCATTAAAGTGTAAGATCAAAACCACTTCCAGAGCAAGATATAAAGGTTTTTATCATTATTCATAGTAGCTTTCATTTTCTGTTCAACCCCCTCAACAATTGTAGAGCATATTTATTGACTTTAGTGGACACGTCTTTTCTTTCCATCATAACCCTATCCATATTTCTTCCCTTGTTCATTAGTAAGATTTCCCCAAAGTTCCTAATCCTTTTGAGGAAACTACAGGAAAAGTCTCCTGAAGTAATGAAGTTTGTGAGTGCGTTGACAGTAGGAAAGAGGTAGGCATGGAGCACAGTATCGTTGAGTCATTGCCTTAATCTGCAAATGTGGCTTGTCACAAAAGACACATCGTCAGCGAGGTTCATGAGGAAGAAGTAAAAAATTTCTTGAGTCATCAAAATTTTGTAAGCCTATTGATCAGCCTTTAATATGAAACAACTTTTCACTAATTTTCATTTACTCAAAAAAATATTGAATGAGCATCAGTTATGTGCCAGGCTTTACGAAGTTCTCTTCTTTCAGTGACTTAGTCATTTTAACTATTTCTTTTTAAAAAGTGAGACCTAAAAAATTTGTGCAAAGTAATGGACTGTGAATAATACTCTACTATTACTACAGTGATGACAGCTGCTACTGTTAACTGCTATTACTGTCATCTGTATCATTCCCTTCGATTTTCATGATGAGAAACATTATACTCAGTGATAAACTGACTGTACAAAAATAGTTAAAAGATATTTTTTAACAAGAATGGACAACTTAGAGAGGAATATGAGCGAATTGAAGGAGCTGAAAAACACAACACGAGAACTTCGTGAAGCATGCACAAGTTTCAACAGCCGAATTGACCAAGCAGAAGAAAGGATATCAGAGGTCGAAGATCAACTCAATGAAATAAAACGAGAAGGCAAGATTAGAGAAAACAGGGTAAAAAGGAATGAACAAAGTCAACAAGAAATATGGGACTATGTGAAAAGACCTAATCTACGTTTGATAGGTGTACCTGAATGTGACGAAGAGAATGCATCCAAGCTGGAAAATACTCTTCAGGATATTATCCAGGAAAACTTCCCCAACCTAACAAGGCAGGCCGAGATTCAAGTCCAGGAAATACAGAGAACACCACAAAGATACTCCTCTAGAAGAGCAACCCCAAGACACATAATCATCAGATTCACCAGGGTTGAAATGAAGGAGAAAATACTAAGGGCAGCCAGAGAGAAAGGTCGGGTTACCCACAAAGGGAAGCCCATCAGACTCACTGCAGATCTCTCAGCAGAAACCCTACAGGCCAGAAGAGAGTGGGGGCCGATATTCAACATCCTTAAGGAAAAGAACTTTCAACCCAGAATTTCGTATCCAGCCAAACTAAGCTTCATAAGTGAAGGAAAAATAAAATCCTTTGTGAACAAGCAAGAACTCAGAGAGTTCATCACCACCAGACCAGCTCTACAAGAGCTCCTGAAGGAGGCACTACACATAGAAAAGAACAACCAGTACCAGCCACTCCAAAAACACACGAAAAGGTAAAGAGCATCAACACAATGAAGAATCTGCATCAACCAAAGGGCAAAACAGCCACCTAGCACCAAAATGACAGGATTGAATTCACACATAACAATATTAACCCTAAATGTAAACGGACTAAATGCCCCAATCAAAAGACACAGACTGGCAAATTGGATAAAAAGCCAAAACCCATCAGTGTGCTGTATCCAGGAAACCCATCTCGCATGCAAGGATACACAAAGGCTCAAAATAAAGGGATGGAGGAAGATTTACCAAGCAAATGGAGAGCAAAAAAAAGCAGGAGTTGCAATTCTCATCTCTGATAAAATAGACTTTAAAGCAACAAAGATCAAAAGAGACAAAGAAGGACATTACATAATGGTAAAAGGATCAATGCAGCAAGAAGAGCTAACGATCCTAAATATATATGCACCTAATACAGGAGCACCCAGATACATAAGGCAAGTTCTTAAAGACTTACAAAGAGACTTAGACTCCCACACAATAATAGTGGGAGACTTCAACACACCACTGTCAATATTAGACAGATCAACGAGACAGAAAATTAACAAGGATATCCAGGACTTGAACTCAGACCTGGAACAAGCAAACCTAATAGACATTTACAGAACTCTCCACCCCAAATCCACAGAATATACATTCTTCTCAGCACCACATCACACCTACTCTAAAATTGACCACATAATTGGAAGTAAATCACTCCTCAGCAAATGCAAAAGAACGGAAACCATAACAAACAGTCTCTCAGACCACAGTGCAATCAAGTTAGAACTCAGAATTCAGAAACCAACCCAGAACCGCACAGCCTCATGGAAAATGAACAACTTTCTCCTGAATGTTGACTGGATAAACAATGAAATGAAGGCAGAAATAAAGACGTTCCTCGAAACCAACGAGAATGAAGACACCACATACCAGAATCTCTGGGACACATTTAAAGCAGTCTCTAGAGGAAAATATATAGCAATAAGTGCCCACATGAGAAGAAAGGAGAGATCTAAAATTGACACCCTATCGTCAAAATTGAAAGAGCTAGAGGAGCAAGATCAAAAAAACTCAAAACCTAGCAGAAGACAAGAAATAACTAAGATCAAAGCAGAATTGAAGGAGATAGAGACACGAAAAACCCTACAAAAAATCAATAAATCCAGGAGCTGGTTTTTTGAAAAGATCAACAAAATAGACAGACCACTAGCCAGACTAATAAAAAAGAAAAGAGAGAATAACCAAATAGATGCAATAAAAAATGACAAAGGCGATATCACCACAGATTCCACAGAAATTCAAACCATCATCAGAGATTATTACAAACAACTCTATGCACATAAATTAGAAAACCTGGAGGAAATGGATAAATTCCTGGACAGCTGCCTCCTGCCAAGCCTAAACCAGGAAGAAGTCGAAACCCTGAATAGACCAATAACAAGGTCTGAAGTCGAGGCAGCAATTAAGAGCCTACCACCCAAAAAAAGCCCAGGCCCAGATGGGTTCACAGCCGAATTCTACAAGACATACAAAGAGGAACTGATACCATTCCTACTGAAACTATTCCAAATAATCCAAAAAGAGGGAATCCTTCCCAAATCATTTTATGAGACCAACATCATCCTAATACCAAAACCTGGCAGAGACTCAACAAGAAAAGAAAACTACAGGCCAATATCCATGATGAACATAGATGCAAAAATCTTCAATAAAATAATGGCAAGCCGATTACAACAGCACATCAAAAAGCTTATCCACCATGATCAAGTAGGATTCATCCCGGGGATGCAAGGCTGGTTCAATATACGCAAGTCTATAAATGTAATTCACCACATAAACAGAACCAAAGACAAAAACCACATGATTATCTCAATTGATGCAGAGAAGGCCTTCGACAAAATTCAACAGCCCTTTATGCTAAAAACCCTCAATAAACTAGGTATCGATGGAACGTATCTCAAAACAATAAAAGCTATTTACGACAAACCGACAACCAATATCATACTGAACGGGCAAAAACTGGAAGCATTCCCTTTGAAATCTGGCACTAGACAAGGATGCCCTCTCTCACCACTCCTATTCAATATAGTACTGGAAGTTCTAGCCAGAGCAATCAGGCAAGAAAAAGAAATAAAGGGTATTCAATTAGGAAAGGAGGAAGTCAAATTGTCTCTATTTGCAGACGACATGATTGTATATCTAGAAGACCCCCTCATCTCAGCCCAAAAGCTCCTGAAACTGATAAGCAACTTCAGCAAAGTCTCAGGATACAAAATCAATGTGCAAAAATCACAAGCGTTCCTATACACCAATAACAGACTTAAAGAGAGCCAAATCAAGAACGAACTGCCATTCACAATCGCTACAAAGATAATAAAATACCTAGGAATACAACTAACAAGGAATGTAAAGGACCTCTTCAAGGAGAACTACAAATCACTGCTCAACGAAATAAGAGAGGACACAAACAGATGGAGAAACATTCCATGTTCATGGTTAGGAAGAATTAATATCGTGAAAATGGCCATACTGCCCAAAGTAATATACAGATTCAATGCTATCCCCATCAAGCTACCAATGACCTTCTTCACAGAACTGGAAAAAACCACCTTAAACTTCATATGGAACCAAAAGAGAGCCCGCATAGCCAAGTCAATTCTAAGCAAAAAGAACAAAGCAGGAGGCATCACACTACCAGACATCAAACTCTACTACAAGGCTACAGTAATCAAAACAGCATGGTACTGGTACCAAAACAGAGATATAGACCAATGGAACAGAACAGAGGCATCGGAGGCAACACAACATATCTACAACCACCTGATCTTTGACAAACCTGATAAAAACAAGCAATGGGGAAAGGATTCCCTGTTCAATAAGTGGTGTTGGGAAAACTGGCTAGCCATATGCAGAAAGCAGAAAATGGACCCCTTCCTGACACCTTACACTAAAATTGACTCCAGATGGATTAAAGACTTAAACATAAGACCTAACACCATAAAAACACTAGAAGGAAACCTAGGCAAAACCATTCAGGACATAGGCGTAGGCAAGGACTTCATGACCAAAACACCAAAAGCATTGGCAACAAAAGCCAAAATAGACAAATGGGACCTAATCAAACTCCACAGCTTCTGCACAGCAAAAGAAACAGTCAATAGAGTGAATCGGCAACCAACAGAATGGGAAAAAATTTTTGCAGCCTACCCATCTGACAAAGGGCTGATATCCAGAATTTACAACGAGCTAAAAAAGATTTACAAGAAAAAAACAAACAAGCCCATTCAAAAGTGGGCGAAGGACATGAACAGATGCTTTACAAAAGAAGACATACATGAGGCCAACAAGCATATGAAAAAATGCTCATCATCACTGGCCATTAGAGAAATGCAAATCAAAACTACATTGAGATACCATCTCACACCAGTTAGAATGGCAATCATTAAAAAATCTGGAGACAACAGATGCTGGAGAGGATGTGGAGAAATAGGAACACTTTTACACTGTTGGTGGGAGTGTAAATTAGTTCAACCATTGTGGAAAACAGTGTGGCGATTCCTCAAGGACCTAGAAATAGAAATTCCATTTGACCCAGCAATCCCATTACTGGGCATATATCCAAAGGATTATAAATCGTTCTACTATAAGGACACATGCACACGAATGTTCATTGCAGCACAGTTTACAATAGCAAAGACCTGGAACCAACCCAAATGCCCATCGATGATAGACTGGACAGGAAAAATGTGGCACATATACACCATGGAATATTATGCAGCCATTAAAAACGAGGAGTTCGCGTCCTTTGTAGGGACATGGATGAACCTGGAAAACATCATTCTCAGCAAACTGACACAAGAACACAAAATCAAACACCACATGTTCTCACTCATAGGCGGGTGTTGAACAAGGAGAACACATGGACACAGGGAGGGGAGCACTATACATGGGGGTCTGTTGTGGGGGAGTGGGGGGGACAGCGGGGGGGGTGGGGAATTGGGGAGGGATAGCATGGGGAGAAATGCCAGATATGGGTGAAGGGGAGGAAGGCAGCAAATCACACTGCCACGTATGCACCTAAGCAACAACCTTGCATGTTTTTCACATGTACCCCAAAACCTAAATGCAATTAAAAAAAAAAAAAAAAAAAAAAAAAAAAAAAAAAAGATATTTTTTAATAAGTTATTCAGTTGAAAGTAATTAGCTTATACAAAATTATGATTTAAATAAATGCTAGAAGGAAAAAACGTCCGGTTTTTTTGGTTTTAAAAGAACTTCACAGCCTTTTTCTAAATCTTACGTTGTCACAATGTATGTGTGTGTGGTGCAGGAGGTAAGTTATTTTATCTCTTTTCCCTTTAAGTCTTCTTATAAATGGCAGAGTCATTCAGGAAACAAGCCATTTATCTAAGACCTAAAGTACATTTTGTGTTATCTATTTTAAAACAAATTATCTAGAGATAGTGGAGGACCACTATTCAAAATTTAGACATAGACAAGCGCTTCTCTGCCTCACACAGAACATTTTAACACACCTTTCCCAAATCCTTCTTTCAAGTATGAAGAAACTAAACTACCACCTGCAAATCAATCATAAATTTCTTCATAATATTTCTTCAGCAAATGCTTAGGGTACAATTTTGTGTAAATTTGTTAAAGTATCTTAAACAATAAATTAAAATATTAACCAGCAAAATATTTTATAAATAAGTGCTGAAACCAAATGTGCTTTCTGTATAACTGTTAGCTGACAACTGTCCAGATGTGAATTCCTTTACTCTGGCACTCAAGTTAATCGAGGTTTTACTGTATACAGCCCAGAGGTGGAGCATGGGCTGAAAGTGGGAGGAGAGTGAGAGGGGTGAAGCAGTTGAGAAGGAAATATCTTCTAGGGTGCTATTACATATAAGTATTTCAAAGTTTTGCAGGCCTCAGAATTTATACTTTAAATTCTGTTGATAAATATCATTTGTTGAATCTCAAATGTATGACAGTTAAACAGTTTCTCAACATATTCATTCATTTGAAGAAATTCTAACATAATGTTGTTCTAGAGCCTGCAAACACATTACATTGTTACCATGTACCGTTAATCCTCTTTTGTTGTGTAATAAGTCGGCCTCAAAGTTAGTGGTTTAAAATAAATCTGTCATTTCTGATATACCTGCATGTTACTGTGAGGTTCTTCTGTTACACTCACTTTAGTGGGTGCAGTCAGAAGCAACTGAAATGGCTAAAAATAAAAAATGGCTTCATTCACATGGGAGGTGGTTGGTGTTGGCTGCTGGCTGTGATTTCTTCTGGGGTACCTGGGTCCTTCTCCTCCTCTTTTTTAAGTATAATTATTTTACTTCCATGAATAAACAGAAACGAGGGATGGTAGGAGGGAAGGAGAAGAGATAAGAGAAGAGGAGGGAAAAGAAGAAGGAAAAGGACAGAAGCAACAAATTAGAAAGAAAAAAATAGCATAAGCCCCTCCAACTCCCTCCTCCTCTTTCTTCTCTCCTCTCTTCTGTCTTCTAGTCCTTCTCATCTCTCCTCCCCTTTTTTGATCCTTTTCCCTTACTTAAAAATCTTTAATTTCTGTGGGAAAACTGAGTGTATTTCGGCATAAAGATCTTAACTTAGATCTAAACCTCCTTATCTCTATGATTTCTAGGTATGATTACATACCTGCACAGGGTCAGGTATGTAACAAGATTATTAATATCAATAAATTAATATTTGATTGATGAATGTTTATATGAAGATACACTTTGGTAGTACCTATGTAATTGACAGAAAATATATACAGGATATAAACTTAACAGAGCTTTGTTATAAAGACTCATAGCTTATACTAACTTATACAAGTCCATGCTAATATAAACATATATAATATATTAATCCAACTGCAGTTTGAGTGTATCCATATATACACTAATAGGATTAGTCTTCTTTCTTTCTTTTTCTTACTTTTCCTAAGATTAGGTATTTTATATGAAATCTATTTTTAGTAATGTTCTTTCTATCATCTCTAATAAGAAAAGTATAGACTCTTAGAGTCAGATATTTCTAGGAAGTTAAACAGTGTTTTTATTTGATTCAACAGGAAGTTATGTGACACTCTATAATCTAAATACTATATATGTCTGCTTACATTTTAATTTCATAGTTTATACACTTTGATTAATTTCAAATACAATGTTATTACATCTGGAATCTTTTCTGAGTTTTCCCAGTGCCTAGAAGGAAAAGATAAAAGCCACGGTTGGTTTATCAAATGTGCCCAGGACAGTGACAGCCAGCAGGAGGAGTGCTGGTGAGCTCTGAGTACCCATGACTGTCCTCGATGTTGATCCTGGTCTGGATGGTGGAATCAATGCTGCAGCCCACTTGCATGTGCTCTCTGCAACCCTGAGAATGTTTCATTGCTCTCCTCGTACTCTCTCTCCCCACTAAAGAACAAAAGGTACAGTTTACCAAGTAACATTCTTGTCACTTACAAGCCAATAAGGACACTGACTGAGTTTGTTTTTCAATTACTGTTTTAATTGGGGTTTTAGGGACATGGTGAGATGAGCTTGTTGAATAGACAAATGAATCTATTATGTGCTGGGGGTGAAACTGCACTATTACAAAGGAGTCAATGTCAGTTGTGGTTAATGGTGACTTACAGAATGGACTCTTGAGAATATCTATGCAACTTTACCAATAACATGTTTGTAAAAAGTAGGGAATTAAGATGCATTTCCTTAGGAAGTATTTGCTTTTGGATTTTGTACCATTTAAAATATTAATAGAATTTATCAAACTAAAACTATATGTACAGCTTAGATATGCTGCAGAGAATATCAAGTTCAGATTATGACATTTTTCCTATCAAAAACTGCAAACTACAGTTTACTTGTTGTTTCAAGATAGCTGTTTCTGTAGGCTTAAAGTTTAATTAATTAAGAGTGACCTATGAGCTTTGATTTCACTTCTTAAGCAGTTTCATAAGTGACCTTCCTTATCCCATAGTGACCACATTTTATTTCTGAATTCCTTTTTAGGGAATTTTTTAAAGCAACAGCAACAATTCCAACTAACTTACACTAAAAAGGGAAAGATTTATCACTTTTAATGTGGAGGACAAAAATGTCAGTAGAAGTATTAACCTCTTCACAGGTGAACATGAGGTTCTGGATGTGGTATGGTAGACCCCTCAGCTTCAGAGCCTATGGATCCAGATTCCAGGTTTTAATTTTAAGCAGAGCAGAGAAGTCAGAGACTGATGAGGGGCTTATGCTATTTTTTTTCTTTCTAATTTGTTGCTTCTGTCCTTTTCCTTCTTCTTTTCCCTCCTCTTCTCTTATCTCTTCTCCTTCCCTCCTACCATCCCTCGTTTCTGTTTATTCATGGAAGTAAAATTAAGAGAAGTCAGAGACTGATGCCCTGCTGTTGGGGTGATTTATTACTCTGCTGTAAACACAGCAACTCCAATTTCTTCGTTTGAGTTTCTGCAGAAGAAGATAGCAAACACTCACAACAGCCCCTTTGTGAAGTCAGGAACTCAGTTGTGCATAGCAATGGCCAGTGTTGTTAGGCATTCTCCTATTATGAGCTTACATTTCTTTCTGCCTCATTTTCCATTTTTGCTCCTCCAGATTCTCTGGTATTATAATCCTTAATACTTCCTTTGATGTGACAATTGTGTTCCTGTCCTAAAAACCTGGGGTGCTGCTGTTGTCCTGGGGTAGCATTGAATACAGAGTTCCCAGAGGGCTTTCTCAAGATAAACACTCTATCAAGTCCATTCAAAATTCCAATAGGAAGAATGCTAACTAATGCAGTCAAATCTTAAAACCATTATTTTTGGTATATTGGTAAAAAAGAATTGAAACAATATGAAACTTAGTAGTAGTTATTAATACCTGAATGTTAGAAAGATGAGTCAAAATTTTGGTCAGATGTTTCCACAGGTGAAGTATCCAGGCACTTGCTTTTCCTGCTTCTATTGATAAGAGTTTTGAAAAAGAAAACATTTTACTCACCATTTCACTGCCAGCTTTAACTTTTTGATGTTAAGTCCCCTGAAGTCCAAAGAAGATATATTTAGCTTATTTTGTGTAATAAAATTATGCAGGAAGTATTGTAGTATATGAAATAGTGCTTAACCTCCTCTGATTTCTGTTTATATAAATGTGTTATTAATATGTTTTTCAAAATTCTCCTGCTTCAGTCTCCCAAGTAGCTGGGATTATGAGCATGTGCCACCACACCTGGCTAATTTTGTACTTTTGGTAGAGATGGAGTTTCTCCATGTTGGTCAGGCTGGTCTCAAACTCCTGACCTCAGGTGATCCATTCACCTTGGCCTCCCAAAGTGCTGGGATTACAGGCATGAGCTACTGCAGCCAGCCAATGTCTCATATTTTTATAGGAAAGGGCTTACTTAGAACAGTGAAGCAGTAACTCAGTCCTATTAACTCTGTGCCCAGAATAATCCAAATAACTGAACTTTTCCTTCTCCTTTAGTAAGGCCTGTTCAGCATAGTGGAATGTATCCTGGTGAAGATTGGCTAGTAGATTATACTCAGATGCCCCCATGTAAAGGATTTAAATATTTATTAGTATTCATTGGCCATTTACCAGCTACATTGAGGCTTTTCCATTGGCCATTTACTGGTTAGATTGAGGCTTTTCCTACCCGGTCTGAAAAGGCAATTACGGTTTCTAACCTCCTATTTAAGGCAACAATTCCTAGATTCAGGCTTCCTAAGAGCTTGCAAAACAATAATGGCCCATCTTTCACAGTGACAATACCCAAAACACATCTCCAGCCCTAAGAATTAAGTACCCCCTTCATTTAGTATGGACACCACAGTCTTCAGAAAAAGTAGAAAGGGCTAATCAAACTCTAAAAAATACTATGCCAGGAAATGTCAGAAACCTGATTATCTATATTGCCTGTAGCTTTGTTATGGGTTCTAGCTGTTCCCAAGAGAAATCTGCAGCACAACACTTTTGAAATAATGTATAGGAGGCCTTCTTAACTACAGACTTCCTAATAGACATCAATACTTTCAAGCTACAAAATTATGTACTCAACTTAGGACAAATGCAAAAAATGCTCCTTGAATATGGAAATCAAAGACTCCCTTTCCCTACTAAGGAAGAGAATATTGTTACAACCCAGGCAGTAGACTGGGTCCTATTAAAAACTTGGAAGGAGGCATCTCCAGCAGATCAACTTTCCCCAAAAAGGTAAGGTATCCTATCAAGTTCTCCTCAGTACATTACCTGCAGTTAAACTTCTTGGAATAAACATCTGGGTTCACTTAACTCAAATGAAACCTGTCTCTTATGAAGTCCCACAGCCCGACAGAACACAAGAGACTCATCCCATTTCTTCCTGTGAGCCACCCAGTGACCTGTTCAAAAGAAATAAAAGGGGTGGGTAACCTAAAGATATGGGTTGATATTCTATTTTTGCATATAAGCTGGAATCACACAAAGAGTAACTTACTTGCTAAGTAGGCACATACTGTAGCTTCTCTACATAATCCAACAAACTGTTGGGTATGTAGAGAACTGCCACTTTCCTTTACTTCCATGTTGTCCTAGTATATTCAACCAGCAAACCTAAGTTTATGGGATTTTATTGTGATTGGGAAACTGATCATTATAAACATAGTCCCTTTTTTCCCATGTACCATAGCCACACAAGCCTTAGCCCCTTCCTCTCTTATGGAGAGACAAGAAAGCACCTTTTTCACCTAATTAGGAAACAGCTAAATCCCACCTCAACTTTAGGTTATACTGTACACAATACATGTGGGTGGATGACAGTTGTTCAAGTACAGATATCAGGCAGAACATGTCTATGTTTTGAAAGGTGCAATAATAGTCACCACCAGACTGAAACCCATGATATGGGATGGTTGCCTCCTCAACAGTGTAATCAGACCCTTCTTTTAACAGATCAAATGTGGATAGGATGGCAACATAATTTGTAAATAATGGGTGCCCGCCTTTCCCCTTGGGGATGGTTATGGGCTTGTGTAACTCATGGCTAGTTGTAATTACTTTATGATTGGGCTGGAAGGTGTACATGGGGTTGTCCTTATATCCTGGGACTTATTCTTACCAAATTGGACTCTCTCCTATCTAACTGGAAAATTGTAGAGGCTCACCATAGGGCATCAAAAACAGTCTTCTTGCTGGTTCTGTCTGATGGCTATATTTTCCCCACAGGCAGCCACAATCAATCTCAAGTTACAAGTTAAAGCCTTGGCCAAACACATGGGTGCAGCTTTCAATAATACATGCCATGCCCTTACCCTCTTAACTGAGGGAACGTCTCAGATTAGGCAGTTGGCCTTACAAAACCATATAGCTTTGAATATTTTAACAGCAGTCCAAGGGGGAGCTTGTGCTTTGATCAAAACCAGATGTTGTATGTATACTCCAGACTATTCACATAATATTGCCCAGGCTATGAAAGCTCTAGACACTCATATCTCTGCCACTGATGCACTGTCACTTGACCCTATATCACCTTGGTTCCAACAACTACCCAGTTCTTGGAAAGCCTTTCTGTTTAGTTTACTTAGGATGATTTTACTTATTTTGCTTTGCTGTCGTGGAATATATTGCAATTGTACTTTTTGTGTGGGAATGCGAGATAAGCTTACTCAATGCTTTCTTAAGTTGGACACATTAATTTTCCAGATTTTGCCTTTTGCCGGGACTCCTTTATAAACAACCCTCACCATACCAACGCTTTCTGACTGAGTTCCTCTCTACTCTGAATACAAGAGACTCTATAGTTGGGCAGGAATATCATCACCCCTGTTCAGCCTAAGGAAGTTACAAAAGACTGATCTTTGTCTTTCTGCAACTTTTAGAATTAAGCATCCTCTTGTAAAGGGATTGGGGAAATATGTCAGAGGCATTCAAACTACAGTGACTCCATCTTTTTTATTTATTTTTTCTTATACTTTAAGTTCTGGGGTACATGTGCAGAAAGTGCAAGTTTGTTACATAGGTATACACATGCCATGGTGGTTTGTATCCATCACCCTGTCATCTACATTAGGTATTTCTCCTAATGCTCCATCTTAAGTGAGGGCTAAGAAAACATAAGGCTGGGACTTGCTGGGCTGCATTCCCAGAAAGTTAGATATTGTTAGCTCTGGAAGTTTACAGTTAAGGGAACAGATTGATAACATTTACTAAACAGACCCAGACTTAGGTGTGTCCTGACATCTCAATATATTGAGAACAGAAGCATTCCTAATTTTTCCTGAAAGATACTAATACAGGAATTAAGAAAACGAATCCTTCATCACAAACTCTTGTAGCAGAGCACATCTCCCCATGATATTTTTTTATCTTATACATAAACAAGTGATGTACCTAGGGTGAACATATTCTTCCTTTTTTTTTTTTTTCCTTTGAGATGGAGTTTCGCTCTTATTACCCAGGCTGGAGTGCAATGGCGCAACCTGCCTCCTTGGTTCAAGCAATTCTCCTGCCTCAGCCTCCTGAGTAGTTGGGACTACGGGCATGCATCACCATGCCCAGCTAATTTTTTTGTATTTTTAGTGGAGACGGGATTTCACCATGTTGACCAGTATGGTCTCGATCTCTTGACCTTGTGATCCACCCATCTCGGCCTCCCAAAGTGCTGGGATTATAGGCGTGAGCCACCATGCCCAGCCCCATTCCTCTTGTTAATTTTGGGAACACCCTACTCTGTCCATGGAGTAGCTGTTCTTTCACCACTTTACTTTCTTAATAAACTTGCTTTTGCTATGCACTGTGGACTTGCCCTGAATTCTTTCTGCCCAAGATCCTAGAACCCTCTCTTGGGGTCTGGATTGGGACCCCTTCTTGGTAACATCTTTCTGGCGACCATGAAGGGACAATACTGAGGAGACACCGGACCCAAAGGAAATAGACTACAACACCAATTGGTTGACTTTGGGTAAGCAGCAGGGTACCTGGGTAAAGGATAGGATTGGGTTAGAGGCCCAACTTAGAAGAGATAGAGTCTCTCCTGACAGAGAGAGTTAAAGTCCCCTCTTAATAAAAGGCAAGGACACTTGACCAAACCTGGGTTCCAGGCCCAACTTTGGAAGGTTAGGTCCATCCTAAAATTTATGGGGTTAGAGGCCCCTCTCAGTTGTTCCTCTTGGCTAAGAATAGATTTGGCACCATGGGATGGTGACTGTTATGCTCTTTGTATTAATCTGCCTTGTCCACTTTGCTGCATGAATCAATTTTTTGGTTGCTGTCTCTGCTTCACTGTCATTTACAGGGACTTCAGTTAACTGATCTTAGAGATTTTAACTTTCTATTCCCCTGTGTGCCTCCTGATTTATATCCATTTGCTTGTGAAACACTGGAAACAACAAACACTGAAGGCTTCATCTCTAAAATTGCTGATAGAGATTTGGTATTTAAGCAATAAGATTACATAGATGTGGTTATATTCTGTTTCTTAATAAACTTACTTTTGCTTTGCACCATGGACTTGCTCTGAATTCTTTCTTGTGTGAGATCCAAGAACCCTCTCTTGGGTCTTGATCCAGACTTTTTTCCGGAAACAGCATTGCTCAGGAAACCTCAGTCACTGTGGTCATTGCTGTTTCCTGCTGACAGCCTCTCAAAACTATGATGTGTCACGTAGCATTCTTTTCCTACTTCCTTCATCCTGTGACCACCACCTCAGATAGGCTCGTGTCCCACTTCCTGCTGTAACACTTTCTATAGGACACTGCTTTGTAATTGCAAGTTCTTGGCAATTTGGTGTGAAAAGCAAAATTTTCATATCTACTTTGTCTAAGACAGAGACACAGACAATGTCCATGGAGTTGGCCTGAGGACCGAAGGCAAGAACCAGGTTTCCAGAGCCTCCGTAGCATTAATCCCTGCAACACTTCAGAAAGCATATTCTGTTATTATCCTCATTCTATAGACGGGGAAATGAGGTTGAGTGAAGTAAAGAAACTAGCTCAAGATCACAGTGACAGAGCTGGAATTTACTCCAAAGTCAATCTGATCATTTGAAATCTGTCTTTAACCACCATGCAAATAAAAGCATCTCTTTTGTCCTTTGAATGTTCCCTGTTGCATGTTAGCAAGAGCTAGGCAGCCAGCACAGCAAGCTTCAATGTTTGAGGATAAGGACTTTGTCTTAGGTGTAAGGAGTGGTTTTATTGAACCCTTAGGTGCTATTTGTAAACATTTTTCAGCGTCTTCTAAGTGGGGGTTAGAGAGTGAATGCTACTATTCATGGAGCTTCTCGAATGGTTTGCATTTATTTACTTATGTATAGTTTACAAATATTCTTCTTTCTCATCTCATTCATAATTAACTAATAACCTCGGAACTATAAAGAGATTATTGTTTTTAACTTTTTAGCTGTGAGAAAAGCTCACAGAAGTTGTTTCTTGCTACTTAAAGGTTGTTGTTCCCTTACTTACCCAGCTACTTGGGACAATCCAGAACTTGATCTCCAGTACTGAGGCTGCCAGCCTCACCTTCTTGCTTGTACTAGAGGCAGTTACCCAAGGTTCAGAATTCCGGAATGAGTCCTGAATCAGAGACAAGTAGATACCTCACGAATGTACAAATGTCCTTCCTTTCCAGGTTTGGAGTGTGGTTTCTTTTAGATTATTGAGGTCTTTCTTCCTTTGACATGACAGTTGTGTTTCTGTCCTAAAACCTGGAGTGCTACTGTCATCCTGGGGCAGCACTGAATTCAGAGTTCCCCAGAGGACTTTCTCGATAAATGCTCTATAAGTTTCTATCAAAATTCCACTAGGAAGTATGCAAATGAATCCGGTCAAATCTTAAAAGCATTGTATTTGTTATATTGCCATAAAGGATCGAAACAACGTTAACCTTAGTGCTAGTTACTTATATCTGAAGGTTAGAATGTTGAACTCAAATTTCAATCAGAAGTTTCCACCAGTGACGTACGTATTCAACTACTCACATTTTATGCTTCTATTATGACACAAATTGCTTGAGTTTTGAAAAACAAAATAGCCACCATTTTACTGACATCTTCATTAAATTGTCAGCAAGCATATGAAAAATTACGGAGCAAAAGCAATAAAATGAGATCCCTTGTTAAGATAACTATAAGAATGTAATTTTTTAAGTGAAAGCAAATTTATTAAGAAAGTAAAGGAATAAAGAATGGCTACAGGCATTCCATAGGCAAAGCAGCAGCCTGAGCTGCTGATTGGCCATTTTTATGGTTATTTCTTGATTATATGCTAAACAAGAGGTGGATTATTCGTGAGTTTTCTAGGAAAGGGGTGGGCAATTCCCTAGAGCTGAGGGTTCCTCTCCTTTTTGGACCATATAGGATAACTTCCAGAAGTTGCCATGGCATTTGTAAACTGTAATGGGGTTGGTAAGAGCGTCTTTTAGCATGATAATGTATTATAATTTAGTGCATAATGAGCAGTGAGGCTGAACATAGGTCACTCTCTTCTCCATCTTGGTTTTGGTAGGTTTCAGCTGACTTCTTTATTGTAACCTGTCTTATCAGCAAGGTCTTTATGACCTGTATCTTGTGCCAACCTCCTATCTCATCCTGTGACTTTCAATGCCTAACCTACTGGGAATGCAGCCCAGGAAACCTCAGCCTCATTTTACCCAGCCCCTGTTCAAGATGGAGTTTTTCTAGTTAAAACGTCTCTGACAAATTACCCCCCTCCATATTTTTAAGGAGGTAAATTGGGGTAGCAAGGTAGTAAGGAATTTCTTGTAAAAAGGGCAATATATATCAGTGATTCTCCCATCAAGGGCAAGACCATAGTTTGGTAAAGCACATTCTTTACTAGGTGAGAGCCAAGGGGAGAGGTAGCAATCAACACATAAAATTAGGCATAATTCATTGTTTGATTTATCGGTATAGCAGATTGAAAGCTCAGAAAAAAAAACTTTGAGAAATAAATATTGATATAAATCATCAGATTTTCAGCAAAGATAGTTCTTGTTTCCCCCCAAAATAAAAGAAACATTTCGCATTTTTAAATATTTTATTTTCATGTCTTTTGTGAAAACATCAATAAATATCAAAAAACAAACAATGCATAATTAACATTAAAAAAGGCAGTATGCCTTACAAGGTAGACATAAAATGTCCAAGGGATATTAGAACATTTTAGTTCTTAAAGCTTCAACATGAGAAATGTTGACCACACACTGTGAAATCTTTTCAATAAATAACAATTGACATTCATCTTTACAGTTACAAAAATAGATACATATACACTCCCCTGCCTTCACATTAATCTCACTGGTCATTTGCATGGATTCCCCCAGCCTCTATCACAGTGGCTGACATGTTGTGGGTTCCTCAAAAATATTAGCATAATGACTAGAGAATATCTGCAAACCTTCTCTACCTTCAAATTAAATAGGAATCAGTATTGAACTAACTTGGTTTTGACATAAAATAAACAATAAATACAATGGGACAGTGTGCAAGTAGATTCAATAATACTCAATATTTTACATGTAAAATATTAACATAGAATCTTCAAAAACAAACAAACAAATAAATAAATAAATAGAAAACTTCTCCTAAGCCATGCTCAAACACATTAGGCGCAGTCCAGGTGGCCTCTGCAGCTGTGTCTCTCTTTCCTCTCCTGTTCCTATAAGGGCAGGGCCTCCTTCAGGAACGGCCACCAATGAGCTTCCTCCTTCCTTCTGGTCAGTTGGATTTGCCACTGTAATGAGAAAATGGGTGCCCTGAGTAGGTGCTCAGGAAAGCGGACTGCACAACACTCTTCTCCTGTCCTGCTCCCCCAGGCTCTAGAGCTTTCTGAATGCAGTTTCCCCAGCCTGGCACCCAAGTGGCTACTGCGGGTGACAACTGTGTTGTGTGGCAGGGACTGCTAAGCTTAGGATGCTCTTTTAGGAATGGGGTGGGGCGGGGGTGGTGGTCTCCACTGGATTACTGGATTAAAAACAGCCAGAACCTGCTGCTCTTTGTCATACTGGGCCTCACTTAAGCCTCACAGCAAACTCATGATGTAGCTACTGTTATTTTCACTGTGTTGCTAAGTCTCAGATAAACTAAATAATTGGCTTTGAGTGACATGGCTAATAGGTGGTGGCACCCACATATGTACCCAATGCAATATCATTGTGAAATATCTGCTCTTCACCCTTAAACTTTTACAAAAAACCAGGAGTCTGCTTTTCAGGTCTGAAGTTCAATAGGAACTAGGGGAAATGAAGCCTGTGTTTATAAACAGGTAGAAAGCACTTCAGCACAACTGGCAAACTCCAATGAACTTAAACGAAGGCAGTTTTACCTACATTCAAGAACGAGGGAAGAACCTGGGTGGGGACCCCGATCACTGGGAATATCCTCTGGCACCAGAGCAGATTAATAACCTTCATGGCAACTTTGTAAAAAGTAATTTTTTCAGTCCTTCAGCTAACCCTTGGGTTTTCCTGATTTACTATTCAGGTGCCAGAAGCCAGTTTTTCTGACCAATGGCTCTAGTCGCCTGTGTACATGAAAACCATAACTCACCTGTTCAGAATCTTTTCGATGATTTTCTTAACCATGGGGGATGCGGGGTTCAGACAAGCTTTCTGCCCATTCTTGAGTGTGGCTCTGCAGAGAGAAGGGAATCCGTGAGGCAGGAGGTCGGGCTGGGGACAGGGTTGGGACAGCGGGAGGGTCTGGGACCGCGGCGGTGGCAGCGGCAGCGGCAGCGCAGGGCGGGACTTACATGACTTCGGTTTGGTCGCAGTGGGGTCCCGGCCGCTTCACTTCCACACTTTGGATGTTCTTGAGGTGAATTCCCTGCAGGGTCTGCAGACAATGGCAGCGCAGTTCATTGGCCAGGGGCGCTCCTAGGGAAGAAGAGACTCGCTGATTGAGCGGGGCCGTCGGCGCAGGGCGCCCACCCCAGCCGCGTCCCGCCCCGGGGTCCCCAGGACGCCAGGACCCACCTGCCGCGCGCCGGCCGGCGACCACCAGGAGCAGGAGTAGCAGCGCCACCCGCAGGAGCCGGGGGTTGCTGGAGTCGGCGGAGAGCGCGGCGCGGGCCATGGGGCTCAGCAGGCGGGTCTGGCGGCGGTGCGAGGAGCGGGAGAGCTGGCGGGGAGGTGCCTGCGGCCCGGGTCTGTGACTCCTGGCGATCGGCGAATCCCTTTTATGCATGTTTGGGGCTGGAAATCCCGGATCCCCCGGGCCAGGGAAATTCCCGGAGCTCCTGATCGATCGGGAGTCCGGAAGGAAAGCACAGGCCCCGCCTCTGGGGCGAAGTGGGATCGGGTCACTCATGAGTGACGGCTGAGTCTGGCTGTCTTGCGTAACTCCCGCCAAATGTGGGGTGTTCGCTTTCTGCCCCAAATCCCTGAAGGGGGAGCGATAGCCCGCCGCCCTCAAAGAAACGGAGATGCTGCCTGCGAGGGGCGCTTCGTGAACCCAGTGCGGCGCGTGGCGGATCGCATCCCTTAGACACACGTAGGGACCGCGCTACATCCTTAGGAGAGGAGCGGGGAGTTACTTCTCTGAAAGACATTTCAGTTGCTGGGACTGCAAGAGTTAGGGCAAGAACTACCGCAGTATCTATCCTGTCTTTGAGTTTTGCAGATTTCATTCATCTTTGAAATAAACGCAGTCTTTAACAATACATCTGTCATTTCAGATTAGGCGTAAGAGCTTTTGTCTTCTTCCTGGTGCTTTATGATCTTAAAAACAAATTATCACTGTGTGTGTGTGTGTGTGTGTGTGTGTGTGTGTGTTTTAATGTAGTAGAGCCAGGGATTGGGTGCAGGAACAGACCATTGCCAAGGGTAAATTCAGTATTTATTTTAGTACACAGTTTTGCAATCTCCCATCTTCCCCCTCTTTGAAACCTTGGAACATCTCGAACTCTAGTAATTCCAGTAGCATCACTTTTTTGTTGTATGGGAGGCTGTGTTTTGATCCATGGAAGTCACTGGGGAGCTATAAAGGGCCTATTGGGCTCCAGCGGTCTGCCTTTTCTAGTACTGTCCCTGGGCAGAAAAGGCCTTAGACACCAGAAAGGGAGCAGGCAATGAGTCTCTGCTTGTTTACTCCTCTAAGCACAAGCAGACGTTTCTGATATATATATATATATATATATATATATATATATATATATATATATATATATATACACACACACACACACACACACACACACACACACTAGATTACTAATATAATTGCATTACCATGCCATCTGTATTTACCAGCATCCTGGGATTGGTTCCCTTTAGAGAAACAGCTATCAAGGAAATTTTAGTTGTAGAGGAATGTCAGTAAAGCATTTCCAAGCCTGTTTAGCTGATGCCTTCTCACTGGATTACTGACTTTTCACCATCAATTTCAATGCCCCATTCCCTTTAAAAATTAAGCTGTAGGCCTACAATACTTTGTCTTAATTATTGGCAGTGGATGCAGACTTCAGGGATATGTAAGATACTCTGTCACTGCTATAAGAAGGGCTGGGAATGGCAGGAGAATAAAGAAACAGGACTGCCTTAGGAATAGAGTGTTCCCTGGATGCCCTGCTGTAGAGAACACTTGATAAGGCTCTCAGGGTTGAAGTCTCAACTACACCACTAACTTGCTTCATGATCCTTGGTAATTTGTGCTTTATTTGCTCATGTTTCTCCCCTGTAGAAGAGCTTATAATAGTGCCTGCCTCACAGGGTTGTTAGAAATGTTGATTGTTAACATGTGTAAACCATTAGCGCATGTGAAGTGTTAAGTAAATATTTGTTAAATAACAAAATAGAAGTGGTGTTTTACAACCTTACTGTCACAGGCTGAATGTTTGTGTCTCCTTCAAATTCAGATCTTGAAGCCTTGACTCCCTTATGTGCTAATATTAGAAGACAGAATCATGGGAGGTAATTAGGTTTAGATGAATTTATGAAGGTATGGCTCCCATGATGGGATAAGTGCCATTATAATAAGAGATCAGTGAGCTTTCAGTCTTTGGCTGTCTCTCCCTTTCTGCATTATGAGGACACAAGAAACCCACCATCTGCAAACTGAGAGAGGGCCCTCACCAAGCATGAAATCTGCCAGCATTTTAATCTTAGACTCCCCAGGCTCCAGAACTGTGAAGTAATTTTTATTTAAGTCACCTAGCCTATGGAATTCTGTTATAGCAGCTCAAACTGACTAAGACACTTAATTAAACAGAACCACTCCGGTAAAGTCTCATGAATACAGAAAATAAATAAATAAATAAATAAATAAATATTTCCAAAGAAACATATTCTAATTTATCTTTAAAGTTTTTCAGTATCAAAAATTTTAAAGAAGCATGCATTTATATTCTTATGGCATATTAGAATAATTTTTGATCTATTGCTTGTTTGAAATTTTAGTTTCAATCACTTTCCATATAAAATGAAAATAAGAGTAGAATTCTACCTATCCATTTATTAGAAAAGATTTATGAAATGACTTTGCCTTGGGCATTAACAACTAACTGCCCAAACTTCTTTATTTTGTGCTAAAGAACTAAAGAACAATAGAAAAAATCTGTTTTTAATAATTGCCAGACCCATCCCAAAGTATTGATGTGAGTGAATACTCAGGAAGAGTAAAATTTCTATTTATCCACAGTAACAGCCACCCTAAAACATGAGAAATTTCAAGAATCAGCTCATCATTTGTAGAATTATGTATGTTACTCCTAGAACTTGTTTACCTATTTGCTTTTGAGAGGGAAGTAGAATTCTTTTTCTCTTCTTAATATACCACTTTCTATGATATAACTTATGACAACACCATACCAAGCTTCTGAAGTTTTTAAGAGCACTGGTGTTCTGAAATCTACCATAATAAATCCCTACTTGTCTTCACAAAGTTGAGTGCCACTGTTACAGGCACAAGTTGTAAACCCATGCAATTACTAACACAAAGATACTATCTCTAAAATGGAAGCATAGCTTCCTAAATTCCATTCTCTTCTTTAATTTTTATTGTATCTTTCAGATTTGACTAGTACAATCTAATATACTTGCAAAATCTGGGCTTACTGCTCTGTGCCGAGCACTAGCATTCTTGCTAATTGGGCAGCAAAATGAGTGGTGTGGCTCTGCTTTACCCTGACTTGCCTTGAAGACTTTCCTGATATAATTTCCAGCATAAAGCTTATTCCTCTAGAGGAATAGATTAGAAAGATAAATAAGAATTACAACTGATTTTAGAGGTAGATCTACGGGGGTGGAGATATGGGACTCTGGAATTACAGAATAGAAGACAGATAACAGGATTGATGATAAGACTTGATAGTCCTCACTCTATTTATGCTTAGTGACTCCTTTGCTTTCAAGTTTTGCTGCCACCTATACAAAGTGGACCTTGGTACAACCCCTTTGTTGTGTCTGACTCCATGAAGAAATACATAATTGACTTAGTTACATACTATGTGTATTTCTTGTAGCTGACTCCATGAAGAAATACATAATTGACTTAGTTACATACTATGTGTATTTCTTGCTATTTTTTTTTTCCACTAAAGAAAGAGTTAAGGCAGCCTCTCAACGACCAGAGCCTAGGAGTACTTCATAGTATTATAAACATAGCAGTTGATGTGTTCTGTGGGGTTTTGTGATTTTTTTGAAAACATGGTTTATATTAATTGTGTTAAATTTTTCCTTACTGGCTCTGGCACCCCAGATTTGGGTTGTGGTCCTGCTGAAGAAAACTTCTTGCTTGTCTGTGGTTCTTTAGTGGGTTGCTTGTTAGCTCAGGGTTTGTGACCACCACACATTGAAACACGTGCTTTGGAGACAAAGCACTAAAAGAAGAGAAGGGAAGTAATAATTATTTATTAGATTTCAATTCTTGATTAGATGCAGTGTCTGAGATTTTCAGTGCACTGTCATTTTAATAATTTCAAGAATGCTGGGAGGCTGGTATCATAAGTCTTATTTTATAGGTAAGGAAACTGGAGTACAAGGTCTTAGAGGTGGAATTAAATTCAAATCCAAGACTGACTCAGAAGCTCGTGGGTTTAAAGCCAGTCTTTCTCTAGACAAGGAAGGAAGTGATTGGGGAAGAAGAGGACACATGAAAGAATCTTAATTAAGTCTATAGAAGAGATTTTAGTATTTTTCAACCTTCCCAGAAAATAATGCATTTATTAAAATATTTAATACTGTTTGGATTAGGAACCAAACAGACTTGTAGAAGTGATGACAACTAGTAGCCCCCAGAGTCCCAGCAGCCCAGAGAACCTCCAGCTTATTGTGCCATCAGCTGCAAAATTCACTCCATGAAGTTCCCAATGACTCCCAACACCATATCAGAATCTGACATCAAGATTGAAGGCAGGGTGGGAGTGGTATCTCCCACCTGTAATTCCAGCACTCTGAGAAGCCAAGGTAGTAGAATCACTTGAGACCAGCAGTTCAAAACCAGCCTGAGCAAGGTAGTGGGACCCTGTCTCTATTTAAAAAAAAAAAAAAAAAGATTGAAGGCAGATGGCAGCGTAGATAAAAGATTTAGCTAAGCATCTTACCTCTAGCAGCTCTCAAGGTATCTTAGAAGACACTAATGAGAAGGGAGATACCACTATAACTGTTAAAGCTTGGTTCTGTCATCAAGAGACTAGAACAATATTTCAATACGTATAAACTACAAGTCATAATCCACTAGAGGGTCATAAAGTCAGTTGTGTGGGTTGTAACCAGTATTTAAAAATACAATGGAATAAAATATAATAAAATTAAAAAATACATATGCCATAATGCATCACATATTGTTAGTTAAATTGTTATGACACTTTTGTGTCTTATACACATGGGTAACTGTGTAAAACTAAACATTTGTCACACAAGATCAAAAAAAGAACTTCCAGGAGTAAAAATATTCCTTCAGAGATGTTAATATATTGATCAGGGCTGTGACTATATAATAAGTTCCCATTTTGTAGACAGTATCTGTTAAGAATTTCCAATCAAGAAAAAAAAGAGTTGAAGCACATTCCATTTTAATTTCATCACTCCCCAAAAGTTTGCACAACAGGCAGCTACAGTAAATTGCTGCGTAACTTGAGCTTTTTCCAGCAGAAATGCCAGCTTCAGAGGTTCTTGCTGATAAGGGCGGCTGTTTGGCAGTGTTCTCAGCAGAGTTAAAAGATTAACATAGCACCAATGTTGGTTCACTTAGCAGAATTTGTTTCAGTCCTTTGGTCAGTTCGGCCACACCGATGAATTATTATATCCAGCTATGAATATTGCTTGTGGCAGGTACAAAAGGGAAATTAAGAAAAAATTAAACTTTAATACTTTACCACTGGTATCCCACTTCCTTGTGTGTTAATTTTTCAAAAAGTCAATTGAAGTATTTTTTCAATTTTAACATTCTTTGCTTATTTTTGCCAAAATCTTTGTCTTTGCTAAATGTCTAACTCAACTTACCAAATTGTCTATGATAGTACACAAAATAGCAATATGCTAATATTAAAATTATAATTATGAATAATTAATAATAATTAAAATGTTATTTTATGCATTTTGTATCTGGAAGAGGGCTGAGATTGTGCATGCGTGTGTGTGTGTGTGTCTGTAACATCTCCTTACACACAGATACAAACTTAAGAGATGGATACCAAATATATACCCATTTTTCACATTATGAAACCAAGCTATCTGCCATACTAAAAAATTTGGAACTCAAAATGTGGGTGAAAGAGAAACTTTGAATGTTTATACGTAAGTGAGTTGTATTTGTATTTTAGCAAAATAACTCTTGTGGCATTGAAAATAAAATGTAGGGGAAATATTTAGGTTACCTGGGATAAGTCTGATCCTTTCTAGATTGTTTCTAAGATTTCTTACTGTGGCTTCACAATACCCTTTAGTCTTGGATTAATTTGACCCCCATCACTGAGGCAATACCTTTCTGAGAACTGCACATTTGAGCCTGAAGCATGCTTTGACTCTTTCAAGACCAATATTAATCCTATATGCTAATAATGTAATCACATTCTTTGTTTCTATTATAGAATTTTGTTGAATTCAACAGCATATATAAATTGTTTGTTGGATACAAATTGAAAGTCTTTGGACTACCGAGGAGTTTCCATAATAATGTATTTAGCTGGGATGTAATCCTTTTCTTTTACATCTTTATACTCATTTTTTCTCTACTTTGCATACATATCCATGATAAAATTAGATAGAAAATACAGTTTTGTGAGATAAAATGTTATAGCTCTCTTGTATACCTGCAACAATTACACTTGGAACATAAGCAATGACAGGGGCTGTATTTTAAATTTTAAGGTCCCAACAGTCCCAAAAGTCTAATCTCTACTGTCCTTCAATTCATTTCCTTTAAATCAGATTAAATTTGACCATATGCTTTCATTCCACCAAGGAGAAAACTACTCAATCTCAGTCATTATTGTAGCTCCCAGACCACACTGTCTGAAAGTAAAAAAAGTCCCAAGGGATTTATGCAGAGCAAAATACTTAGGGCCGTCCAGCTGTACTTTGGCTCATATTTGTTTTCCATAAAAGGATAAACATTGACATGGTCATTTTAAGTGCAGCACTGTGCAGCTTTTATCCATTCCGTAGCAAAGAAATCTTTGCTAAGGTTGGTAATACCAGTGCTTGCTAGTCTCTTAAGTACAAATACTGTCATGCTTCCAGAGTCCTGTCACCTCCCTGGAAGGAGAGAGCAGTGAGGAGAAACAAAATTGTTAATTCTGGCAGTGTGTGAAACAGTGTGACTGCCTCTTTTCCCTTCCCACTCCTCCATCCCTGTGCACCCAGCCAAGGAACAGATGAAGGATAGCTCATGAGTTCAAAAAGAAGGGGAGACCTTGAGAGTGGTAAGAAAAATAAAACAAAATAATGAAAGATTCTCAAGAGAGGGAAAAGAGAGGCACATCCAAGGAATTTGAGGCTACTTAGCAAACTTCGAAAGTCTGGCCAACTGGTAATCCAAGATTCAGGAATGAAGATTTTGAAATGAGAAATAAAATGAAAGTAGCTGAAATGGTGAAATGGAGACTAGGAGCTACTTCTGTGCTCCAGAACCCTTCTGGTTCCAACATTTTCTTCTTGCCTCATTCAGTTGTTTGCCAAACTAACATTCAGGCTATGTGGGACATTGACTACACTGTCTCTCCTCTTCCTCAGTGCAGTTCTAAGGTTACACATATACTCAACCACTGGACTTATTTATTAAATGGCAACCATATTTCCAGGATTGAGGGAGACACTGAGATCCAGAAATCAAATCCTTCCCTCACAAGAGCCACACTCTGGTTGAGCAGACAGGGATGTCACAGGTGATAATAACACAGTGTTTATGCCGGACATTACATATGATTACTGGGGATATGTAAGGAACTGGGGATAAAAAGAAGGGTAAAATACTGAACTTGTTCTTAAAGTGCATACATTCTAAAATGTAGAAAAGACCATTTTTTTTTTTTTTAAAAAAAGGGCATCATGTTATGGTCAGTTCCATATGGGGTCCGTTACTGCTCTTAGACCCAGGAAAGAAGGTCCCCCTGTCCTGAGCATAAGCTTCAGAAGATCTATCACAACCTTGCAAAAAAACCACAAATGTACTAGAGAACCCAGGGACACTTCTGCCACCTGAGGAACCAGACCCTAGTGTGGGCACCAAATGATCGTTAATCTCCTAAACTTCCTTAACACTACATATTCACTCTCTTGATTAACAAAATTCAAGCCCAAGGCTGAGATCCCAGAGGGACATAGTGAGGAGCCTAAAGAATAATGATGGTGGTTGAGCTCCCTTCTGTTCTCTTTGGCTCTGGAATGCCTACAAGGAGCTCAACGTATGTTTGCAAACCAACATTTTCACAAGGAACTTGGCCTAAAAAGCTTGGAAAAAGTCAAGAGGACCATGTATCCTTACTGCCAACTATTTCCACATCTTTTTCTGAGATCAGTTAACAAGCATAACCCTAAGGAATCAGTCCACCAGATGCTTTTTAATTGATTCTGAAACCTCAGTGTCTAGGTAACTAACCACAAATGACATATTACAATGTGTGAATATAGCATCAAATGTTGCATGCTTTGTTTCTGTATCTAAGTAATGCTTTAGGAATCTTATTGTCACTGCATTAGAAGAGTGAAATCTCTCCAAATTTAAGTGAATTATAAACAAATGTAAGAATTAAATGATTCAAGCATCATCTAAAATGGCACTGTTGTTTATAGAACAAAAATAGTGTGATAATTTCATTATAAAAATGTAATTACTTATTTTGTTGGTCAAGAAAAATAAATTTTATATAATAAATGTATAATAAATTTTAAGTTATGTATGATCTTATTTTGTATGCACCCTGACATTCCCTAATAACAGAATACCCAGATATGGAATTACAAATTCACTTATCTCTGATATGTTGCTGATTCTCATCATATAAAATCTATAGCTTTATATATTTTTTAAATGTTACTAACATACAGTCATGTGTCACATGAAAATCAGAATACATTCTGCAAAATCTGTCATTAAGGTGTTTGCTCCTTGTGTGAACATCATAGAGTATGCTTATGCAAACCCAGATGGTATAGCCTACTCCACACCTATGCTAGAAGCTCTATTCTATTCCCCTAGGCTACAAGGTTGTACAGCATATTACTGTACTAAATACTGTAGGCAACTGTAACACAACAGTATTTAAACATATCTAAACACACAAAGTATACAGTAAATATATATTAATAGTACTGTAATCTCATGGGAAAACCATTGTGTATTCCATCTGTAGTTGACCAAAATATCATTATGCAGTGCATGACTGTATATCTGTGAAGACAGGAAGATAGAACTCATTTTATTTAACATTTTGTTGGCTAGTTAAGAAAACATTAAATATTTAGACAGAGAAACATAGGCCTCTCTGAACTCTCTCTCTCTCAAGATTCCACAGTTGTTGGATATGACCTCATGAAGCATTGAAGGAGTACATATGGAAGAAAATTCTGAAAAATTATCCTAAAATAGATGACTGAAAAGATGAATTTGGGAAAAAAATCTAGATTATTATAACATATTTCAATTTGTACTAAATTTGATACCCCTCAGAGGAATTTGTATGTTTCTGAACAAGAATTATTTCTGCTTTTATCTACATGTAGAGTTCATTTTATAAATGCTTGGAATACAACAGAGCTTAATAAATTGAATAGGACATACTTGGAAAGAAAGGAGAGTGCAAATAATATGTTTCAATAGTTAAGATATCGGTGAGAAAGCCATTAATTTTAACTAAAATTAACATTTTAATTAAAGTCATTTTATGATAACATAGGACAATAGAACATGATTAAGAAAAACAAAGATTCAGCATTTCTTGATTCTTCAATAGGTCTTTGAAAAACTACAACCACAAGGAAAACCCACTGTTTGATAGCTTAAGATCCTGTTCCACAATGCTGACATTTGTCAAGGCACTTAAATTGTTTGGTTTAAGAAAATCCTTTGTTTCCCCACTATTAATTCAAAGAATATGCTTATGTTTGTTCATTGAAGAGTTTCTAAGTGTTAGAATTTCAGCAGCAGGAAATTCATTTCTCAACTTGTACTTTTCACATGAGAGGCATCAAATTGCTCATGTGTTAAGAGGCTGACAGCTATTATTATTTCCTGGTGGGACACTTTCATAGTCAGAAGAAAAGAAGGCTGAACACCAAGTGCTGTTCATCATGTGTTTTGGTATACATTTTTAAAGGTCTGAGGTTTACACTGAATTTATAAAGCAAGCCACTGAGTCAAAGAGAGAGAAATCTAGATTCTAGAACAATGTTGTGGAGTCAGATGGTTGTGCCAACAGTGTCTGCTGTGCTGAACCTTTAGCTACCACTTCTCTCTCACGTGCACTGAGTCAGAAAATGTTATTTTGTGGGCTGTAGCTACTTGTCAGGTTTATGACTTAACAAACTGAAATATTAGCCAAATGAAATATTGTTGAGCAATTCAGGCTGCTCACTCATGGCACATACAGTATTGAATATAGTCATCTGTACCTTCAAATCTGCTGGTCATGATTCCACTAAGAACCGCAGAAAAGAAGCAAGAGAAGAAACAGTCTGACCTTAGCTGCCAAGGGCACCAGGATGCCAGCATGCTAGAGTCATGCTGGTTTCCCCCTTCGTAGAAGTGACAAGCCCATTACAAATTTATGCAAATATGACATGGAAAATAATTTCTTGAAGAACATTTCTTTTGCCATATGTTTCCTGGTTTTCTTCTGGCGTGGCCTGTTAATGATATCAGTTTATTTTAGAGTCTAGCATCCAATATTCCTGGAAGCTAGGGTTAAGGAATGTTAATTTCACAGGAAGGCCAAGGTCTGAGATGCAAAGCTGATAGTAAATGAGGCCCCAGGGCAGGGTGAGAACAGGAAGTGGTTTCACTAACATTCCTGTCCTTTCTCTCCCTGACCACTCCCATCTCAGACTGGCCAAGGATCACTGAAGTAATAGGAATAATTATCATCTAAACCTCAGAACAGAGGTGTTGGCACTTGAGAGCTGATCCACTTCAATTTATTCAAGCTCCCACTCGAAAAAATCTCCTCTTGACTTACAGGATATGAATACCAATTCCCTAAAGCAAAGCATAGTGAGAATTTCAGTTAAAGAAAAGAACACCCCAGAAAAAGTATTCAGTAATTGAAGAGTCAGCATCCCAAGGGTCCTCCTACAGTAGCTCACCCTTGGTCAGTGAGAGCTACTCAGTCAGCCGCACTTACCTCATTGCTGCACTCTGGCCAGCTCATCTGGGCTTACAAGAGCAGTTTGTTAAATGGTCAGGAAATTTGATAGCCAGTTATTGACTGTTGGAAGCATAAATTTGGCCATATTGGGAGTGTTTATAGAAATCAGCAAATGTTACAAATCTGATTTAAAAAAAAAAAAATTTGAAAGCCATCTTACCAACGCACCACTGCTTATAGCTCTGTAGGAACATAATTTGCATGAACTTTATCCTCTTTTTCCTCCCCTTATAGCCTCTGTCCTCTGCCTTCATTATTCTCTGCTGGGATCTCTTGGACATTTTTTCCCCTTTAGCTGGTTTTCTCTTTCACTCATTGATTTTTCCTGGGTTTCACCATCTAGGCAACTCTCATGCACAGAAAATTCCTAGGAGTTGTTCTCACTGGACTGATAGCAATGCCACTTTTATTTATTATTATTATTGTTATTATTTGAAGCAAGCAAAGACTCTAGGAATGAAATACTAGAAGATGAGGAATTTTTTTCCTCTGGATCATAAATCTGGGCATTCTATGCCTACATGTCCTGGGGCTCATGAAGCATTCTATTTTTCCCCAAATTACTATTAATAGGTACTAAGTGAGAATTTGATATCTCTTCCCATCAGCCAGAATCTCAGAATGCATTATCTTTTCTAACCAACAACTGAAGCTTGTGTACTCTAGCAGTTAAGTGTGTGTCTGCAGGAGGCTTAAATACTCCTACGTGAATGTGGAAAGTAATACTGTATTTTAGAACTGAAGCGATCTTAGAAATAATCTAGTTTAATTTGCTCATTAGTCTGGTAAGTAAACAGAGAGATTAGTAGTTAGTGGTTGAATCAGTACTAGAATTCAGATTCCTGGCTTCCCCTTCTGGACTTTTCAATTCTGCAACAATGTCTATCTTATTTAACGTTATAATTAGGACCAAGACAATCTTCATTCAACTCAACAAATATTTTTGATTACCGGATATATTTCTATGTGCACTTATTTTTTACTAGTTACTGTTCCAGGAGTTGAGGCTACCGAGAAGTTCTCCACTTTTCAGGGCATTCTTTTGAGAACTAGGTCTATTTGTATTGGCATGACTTACCTCTTTGATACAGGAAATTCTTACATAGACAATAAAACTAAGCTCATGGAGAACTTTGCCATTTGCTTCAGGTAATTTTCATAAGTCACTTTATCTAGGACATCAGTTTGCACACCTGAGCTAGCAGATCACTCCTCAGACAAGTTTGCTTGTTCTAGCAAGACCCTCACCTCTTTTGTCCACCAACTCTAAACTATCATGTCAGCAGCTGTGCCCAATCCCAGTCCTTTCCCTACCTTGTCGGACCAGTGTTAATTTGAGCCCAATTCTCTTAACATCCTCCTTCTGAGACATTAAAATGTTGTCAGAGCATTGTTCCTCCTGTTGAGTAATTCTAATAAATTTAACTTTTCCTGTTTGAAATGCTTTTTTTGTTGTTGGTGGTGGTATTTCTGATGAAATGGCAGTTGATATGTTCTATTGATGACTAGAACATAAGAATGGGGAAGGTGATACTTATAATAATCTGTTTGGGTATAGTTAGGATCTTCACATGCCATGCTATGTAGTGACATAATTTGACTGGGAAATAAATGGCTGTTCAAATTGGCTATACTGCTAGCAATAGGAGACAGACAGATTCTTAGGCAGACAGGGATGCGTCCTGGTAAAACCTGACCTCCAAGTCAAAGACAGCCTGAAGCCTGAAAACTGAGCTGCCAGTTCTGGATAGAGTCCATGATCAGAGTGAGAACTTTCTCGATGCCTTTTAACCAATCTATTCGTGCTTTTTCCAGGCCCTCCCCTGGACCAATCAGCATACACTCACTCATTCTGAGCCCATACAAACCCCAGACTCAGCCTTACAGACAGCTACTCACTTTTGGGTCCCCTCTGACACAGAGGACTACCCACTTCAAGTCCCCTCTTGTGTCGAGAGCTTTTCTGTAACTCAATAAGTTTTCTCTTCCTTGCTCAGTTTCCAGTGTCTGTGTATGTCATTCTTCTTGGTCACAGGACAAGAACCCAGAACCTGCCAAACGGCTGTAACACACACGCCTGCTCACTTAGTTACAGGAGTGAAAAAAGCCACTGGGTGCCACATGCCTCTATTTACTGACCTGCAGACAGCAGGAACAAATGAGTTGTAACACAACATACCCCCATCCTCCAAGCTGCCAGCAGTGGGGAGAGAGGTAACATGCATCCATCCTATGAGCTGAAGACTCAAAGAAGTGAAGCAGCTAGGTACCAGTCCCTCCTGGCCGGCCTCCTGAACTACAAAAGCCACAACATTTCATGGGAGCTTGGACCTCAGGATTCCCCGGGCAAGCATTTTAACATCACTTGAGGCTCCACAGATGCTGGCATCTCTGAGTTTTCAGGTGTCACCACATTTCCCTCATCTAGACTCTGGCTCCCAATGCAGAAGCCCCTGGTGGCATGCCCAGTTTAGCCACAGGCGAAGTAACAGTAACAAATGAAAGAAGATTCTGTCGTATGGTCAAAATGATGAATGAGACCTACATGATTTTACGAAAAGTTGTCCTTAGCTTCGGTTCAGAGCTTTTTCTTTCCTTAACACTAAAGTAGTATTTTGGACTAGGCATATTGGTATCTTTCTATCTTTCTGGATCTCCACTCAAATTACACTCATGTGTGCTACATTAAAATTAACTTGTTAGGTTTTATTTCACTACATTTGTAAAGTAAGCCACATTTTGTTTTCTCTTTTGTAGATGCTAAAAGCAAAGTTCATGTGGGAAATGTTTGGCAATAGTTGATTTATCCTCAGGGAAACAATATTCAATAACTTCTTTTATCTTGAGGCCTCTGTGATGGAAATGCTTGGAGAAAGGGATTTTAAAGGGAGATTCTGAAATCCTTGGGAAATTCCACAAGTGGACAGGGCTTCATAGCCAGGGTAACAAATGACATTGTCTAGGAAACAGTGAGTCATGGCATGCTTAACTTAGAATGGAGCCAATGGACACAGTTCCTGTGTCCTGGCCTTGGACACAGGAACTCTTGGCTGCTGAGCCAGAATGACTATGAAACACCAAAACTGTTCAGCAGATTTTTCTTGCGTGTTTACTATGTGTGAGGTGCTTGGGATTCGGATTTAGCTACTATTGTTAAGAGGAAAACAATCAGAAAATCAGTTAAGAAAAGCTGCAGTGGGTTTCCAGGCTACAGGGTACAGAAAGGTTCTCAGGCCAGGAAGAACAAAACTTCAGATCTTAATCCATACAGGGAGGTAGAGGGCGAAAGAATGACCTTTCAGGAAGTGCTCAAGCAGGTGCTGCTTGGGTTGAATTTTAAAGAATGCATAGGTTATATCATGCCAACAAAGGGAAGGGTATTCCAGACAGAGGAAACGGAATGAAAAAAGACTCGCAGGTACAAGAATTTCAAAGGCTGAAGGTGAGGGTAGGAGGAGGGATAGACAGAGCCAGAGAAAAGCCTGGAGAGACCAGATGGGCCAAGTAGAGAAATGTTTTGATCAGAGTCAGGGGAGTAAACTATATGCTCTGAGAAGCATGGCATGAAATTGGACATTGAAGGTTAAAGCCGGGGAAGGCAGTCAGGTTTGCACTTTAGAAAGTTCACTTGGCAGGATGTGAAGGAGGAGAGCTTTGGCTGGACCAGTTCACAGATTCGCATAGTGGTCTGGGCCACAGAAAGCAGGACTTGGCTTAGCACAGTGAGGTTAGGAAGGAGGAAGAACTCCACTAAAAAGTTTAATTTTAAAAAATTAGGTAAAAGTACATGTCGTAATAGTTCAGAGATGCAAGGGAAGTAGAAATACTGACATGTCAATCACGAAGTGGAAGTATTGATGCTAAGAAATACCAACAACATTGTAGAAGGTGAAATAAGCATGACATAAAATCATATGTACTGTAAAATCTTAGTTTTGTAGCATATACACAACACACAGGATTGAAAGAAAATGCATCAAATCCTGAATAGTCATAATCTCTGGGTGGTGAGAGGACAGACTCTTTTTCCTTTTTACACTTCTCTACACCCAAACTGAATTATATTTGCAATAAGAAACTACAAGGATTGTTAAGAAGGAAGAAAAACATGGAAAAAAAAATGAAAGGAAGGAATTATGGAAGGAAGACAAAAGAGGTTTGAGAGCTGCTAAGGAGATTTCCTCAATGATATAAGGGAAATACAGTTTCCATAAAGTGAAATGGAGTCATGATTCCTACAGAAGCCCTTTAACAAAGCAGATATTGCAGGTTATAGTGCCAGGGTGGATATATAGAATGTAGGGGGAGTATACATGAGGTGGGCGTTGAGGTAGCAGAGTAGTTGTGTCTTCCTGTCTGTCCGTTGTTTAGCTATGGCTGCTGATGTGACTAGAAAGAGAATGTGCAAGTTAAAAAAAAAAAGCGGTGGATTTTTAGTCTAATTTCTTGGACAGTGGCTGCCCTGCTGGAGTCAGGCCCATGACTGGCTACCTAGCTCTGCCCAGTCCTTGTCCTGCTCCAGGCTCTGCTTCCCTGACTTGAGCATTTGATGTCCTGGTTGCTTGTATATGTTGAAAATTTGAATGCGTTGAAACAGAACATTGTGGTAAATGTCCAGTCATTAACTGCCTTGGCAGCTGCTAATTATTTTCTGAGGCTTTGGAAAATGAACAATAATACTGATAATTACACTGAAAGAATAATGACAATGATAATTTTTAAAATGGGCCGTACTATATATTTGCCAAAGAACCTAGATCAATAACTTCCCTGAGCACATGTTCAAAGTTTCAAATATTTGGGGTCATTTTTTTTCAAGAAGAGTCAGTCAGTGACCTGCAAGTCCATGCAGGAACTTCTCTCATGAGAGCTGCCTCTGCAGCAGCCCAGGGGTTCTGAAGGAGAGAGCACACGGATGTAAATGCTCTTTGATCCTGCAGACTGTCACTTCTTCTTCTCACCCATCACTTTTGTCTGAAGAACTATATGCTCAACCCTAATTCTCAGTTTCTTTATCAATTCCCACCAAACAGACGCAAAGTCCTGTCCATTTGCCCCCATAGACCCTATACATACCCATGCTATAACACTCTGATGACTACATTTTACTTGCCTGTTCATATCCTCACTAGATTGAAAAATCTATAAAGGAAGAAATACCTTATTTATATATCTTCCTAACAGGTCTTTCCTATATGTCCTAGTTACTGTGGTACTTGTAACTCCTACCACAGTGCTTGGTACATTGGATGTTGAAAAAGTATTTGTGAAATTGTGAATAACATTGATTATATTAAGTAACATTATTAAGTTAACGAGCAAATAAGTTTAGTAAAGTATCAGAAGTTAAACATATACAAAACTAAACACTTATAGAATAAATGTTTGCTTTTCTTGCCTAGTGAGCACATTAATATAGATTTTAACCCTCTTTTGACCTCCTCTGACTCACACACAAAAGATACATAGGCCTCAGCTGTTCATTGGTGCTAGATAAAAATAAAGTACTTACTAATTGTAACTACCTCAAACGCTCTTCACCAGTGCACATTATATCAGAAACTGGAATTTTCTTATAAAACAAAATAAACAACAGTAGGAATAGAGCAAAGGCATTTCATTCACATTACGGCCTGAATTGCTTTCCCTGTAAATTCATGCATTAAAGTCTGAATCCTCAGTACACCTCAGAATATGACTATATTTAGAGATAGGGCCTTTAAAGAGGTAATTAAGGTTAAATGAGGTCACATGGATTGACCTTAATCTAATATGATTGGTGTCATTATAAGAAGAGGAAAAGACACCAGCGATGCATACACACAGAGAAAAGGCCATATGAGCCGGGGTCCCGAACCCCTGAGCCAAGAACTGATAGCCGTCCATGGCTTGTTAGGAACTGTGCAACGCAGCAGGGGATGAGCCACAGGTGAGTGAGCAAAGCTTCATCTCTATTTACAGCCACTCCCCATTGCTCACATTACCTCCTGAGCTCTGCCTCCTGTCAGATCAGTGGTGGCATTAGATTTTCATAGGAACACAAACACTATTGTGAACTGCACATGAGAGGGATCCAGGATGCATGCTCCTTATGAGAATCTAATGCTTGATCATCTGAAGTGGAGCTGAGGTGGTGATGCTAGCTCTGAGGAGTGGCTGCAAATACAGATTAACATTAACAGAGAGGTTTGACTGCACAGAGACCATAATAAATTAGTTGCCTGCAGACTCATATCAAAACCCTGTCAGTGAGTGGCAGGTGATAATAAAGCTGCATCTGTTGGCTGGCTTTATAGTGGCAAGTGAATTGATGTACTTCAGTTGTACAACTACATTTTGTGGCAGGCTCTAAGTCAGAATCCAACACTTATTTTAGTCCATGTGTATCCTGCCCATTATTTGAGTTACCACTTCAATCTGCACCTCTTTCCTGCACTGCACACTTGTCTCAATCACAGGTTTGGTAAGCCTACATGCTAACCCTAGCCAAAATGAATAAAAACAATGATCAGTGGAGTTTCTTTGAAAAGGGGGAAGAGCCAATGGTGAGACAGCAGTTGACTCTAATACTGCCAACAAAAAGAAAGCTGCATTTAAAAGAAAATACCATGAGTCCTACTTAAATTACAGGTTCATTGCACCAGGTGATTCACATTCTCCAAGTTCTCTTTGTATAATATGTGGCAACTGGCTATCCAATGAAGCTGTGAAACCTTCAAAACTGCTTCACCACATGGAGACCAAGAACCCTACATTAAACAAGGCTTTGGAGTTTTTCAAAAGAAAAATCAACATGAGCACGAAGAACAGAATCAATTACTGAAGGTTACCGTTTCATCAGATGTGTCTATACCAACAGCATCATTTGTAGTGGCTAACCACACTCATAAAGCTAAGAAGCCCTTTTACAGTTGGTGAAGAATTGATCCTGCCTGCTGCTAAGGACATGTGTCATGAACTCTTAGGAGAGGCTGCAGTTGAAAAAGTGGCACGTGTTTCTCATTCGACTAATACCATATGTAAATGATTTGATGAAATAGTAGAGAATGCTGAGGCAAAATTGTTATAGAGAGTTAATGAGCCACTGTGGTACACAATCTGGGTTGACAAGTCTACTAATGTTGATAGCAAGGCAACAATGCTTATTTTTGTGCAATATATTTTTCAGAAGATGTGCATGAAGATATGTTATGTGCACTTTTGTTGCCAACTAACACCATAGCTTCAGAACTATTCAAGTCTTTGAATGAATACATATCAGGAAAACTCAATTGGTCATTTCGGGTTGGTATATGCATGGACAGACCAACTGCCATGATTGGACAGCTTTCTGGTTTAACTACTTGGGTCAATGAGGTCACTTCTGAATGTGAGCCTTCACACTGTGTCATCCATAGAGAAATGTCAGCTAGCCAAAAACTGTCACCTAAATTTAAAAACGTTTTGCAAGATGTGATTAAAATTATTAACCACATTAAAGTGCATGCCCTTAACTGATGTCTGTTCTTGCACCTCTGCAACAGGTGGACACAGAGCACACAAGTCTTCTCTTATACATAGAAGTGAGATGGCTTTCTAAAGATAGATCACTGGCCAGAGTGTTTGAGTTACTAGAGCCACTCCAGAGATTTCTTTTGGATAAATAGACACAACTGGCAGCACATTTCAGTGACATAGAATGGGTTGCAAAACTTGCTCGTGTGACATATTCAACCTGCTCAGTGAACTCAGTCCTTCACTTCAGGGGAGAATGACAACTGTGTTCAAGTTGGCAGACAGAGGGGCTGCATTCAAAGCCAAAGTGGAATTATGGGGGCAAAAAGTGAACATTGAAATTTTTGACATGTTTCAAAATTAGCAAAGATTTTGAAAAAGACTGAGCCATGGCCTTTTTTTCTCCCAGCTGGTGCATGATCATCTATCTCAGCTTTCAAAAAGAGTTTAAGCATTACTTTCTAACTAGAAAAGACCCTAGAACTAGGAAGGAATGAATCTGTGACCCATTTGTAAATAAGCCAAACAAATTGACTTTGTCAATTTAGAAGAGGTCAACTACTTGACGTGGCAAATGACAAAGGCTTTAAAAGTATGTTTGAGACAACTTCAAATCTCCATACATTGCGGATTAAAGTCAAGGTGAAATATCCCAAGATTGCTACGAAAGTACTGAAAATCCTGCTTCCATTTCCAGCATCCTGCCTTTGTGAAGCAGGGTTTTCTGCAGTGACAGCAACCAAAATGAGATTACAAAGTAGACTGGACATAAGCAACACACTTCAGGTGTCACTGTCTTCCATCACTCCCAGATGGGACTGTCTAATTGCAGGAAAACAAGCTCAGGGCTCCCACTGATTCCACATGATGATGAATCGTATAATTATTTCATTATATATTACAGTGTAATAATAATAGAAGTAAAGTATGCAATAAATATAATGCACTTGAATTATCCCTAAACCATCCCCTCACCCCAGTCCATAAATAAATAGTCTTCCATGAAATTGGTCTCTGGTGCCAAAAAGGTTGAGGACCATTGCATGTGAGGACACAATGAGAAGGCAACTGTCTTCAAGGCAAGGAGAGAGCCCTCAGAAAAAACCAAACCTATTGACACCTTGATCTTGGACTTACAGCCTCTAGAACTGTGAGAAGATAAATTCCTGTTGTGTAAGCCACCAAGTCTGTGGTATTTTGTTATGGCAGCCTAGCAAACTAATACATTCAGCAATTCTTTTTTTTTGTTTCTAAGACATAAACATATTTTAATGTCCTACTTCCTGGGAAGAAATTCTTTTAATTATTTTTTGTGTATTTGGAAATAGAGATTGTATTCCAAATTGTAGTTTACTATAAAGAACTACTTGATGCTGGGTAATTTATAAGGAAAGCAGGTTTAATTGACTCACAGTTCTGCAGGCTGTACAGGAAACATGGCTTGAGAGCCCCAGGAAGTTTATAACTATGGTAGAAGAGTGAAGCAAGCACACCTTCACATGGTGGCAGGAGAGAGAGCGAGCGAAGGGGGAAATGCCACACACTTTTAAACCATCAGCTCTCATGGTAACTCACTATCATGAGAACAGCAAGGGAGAAATCCACACCCATGATTTAATCACCTCCCACCAGGTACCTCCCCCAATACTGGGAACTACAATTCAACTTGAGATTTGGGTGGAGACAGAGAACCAAATCATATTGGACATACAACAAAATGTACTGAGGGGTACACAGCAGTACCCTGGAATATTGCTGCCCAAAATGGACCTAATCATAAGGAAACATCAGATAAATTCAAACTGAGAAATTGTTCCAGAATAAAGAAGACTAAAGAAACATGACAACTAAATGCAATACTTGAACCTACATTGGATCCTGACACAGTTTTATCTATCTATTTATCCATTTATCCACCCATGAAAGTAAAGGATATTATTGGGACAATTGTCATAATTTGAATAAAATCTATAGATTAGGTATTAGCATTGCATCACCATTAATTTCCTAGTTTTGATAGCTGTATTCTGCTTTTATAAGAGAATTTTCTTGTTCTTAGGAAATACTGGAAAATCTGGGCAAAAAATATTCCAGAATTCTTTAGACTCTTCTTTCAACTTTTCTACATAAGTTTATTTCAAACATAACTGTTATAAAATTAGGAATTCAAATAAAAATAATCAAATTCAGAGGTGTGTACATTTAACAAAGTAGTTATACTAAATTAGGTTAAATTTTAACCTGCTGAAAATTTGTTAAGAGATCTGGGAGTGTTTGTTTCTGTCAGGACCAGTTTCAAAGTGCAGAGTGGCATACTGAATTTTGTGTAATTTCCAGTAACATAGTGCAAGAATGAGTATCTACACACATTTCGTGTTGCAACAATATAAAAAGCCTCAGGAGCACTCCAGCCAGTACAAGTCCCCAGAGACAGCTAAGCACTCCAGTGTCCAGAGGCTGTGGGAAACTGGAAAGAAACCATCCAGTGTAAACATGACTTCCAAACTGGCTGTTGCGCTATTGCTCTCTTGGCAGTTGCATGCTTTCTATAGCACTGTGCGAAGGTAGGCTCATCTTTCTAATCAATAGCATTTTCTTTTGTCAAAATATGATTCTCAGAAGGCAAAGCTATCCAAAATGATTTGAGATTTGCTTATGGAAACAAAATAAATTCTCTATTTGCATTCATTTGATGTTGGCATGACTACAAAATAACTTTTGTGGGCCTTAGACATTTTTATCTTTATGGGACCCTCAGCCATAATAATATCAATACTTAAAATTATTTTTGATGTAATTTAAAATATTTCAATGTTTTTTCTGTTTTAGGCAAATTTTAGGAGATTTTTGTGGGCTCTAAAAATTTTACCTTTTTCTGTTGTGAGAAAAAAGTAACACTTTCTTGGACTCTAAAACTTTATGTTTTTCTTCTGACTTTAAATGCAATTAAAACAATTTCATGGGCCTCTAAACTTATTGTGGGCCCTAGGCACTATGCCTAATGTGCCTAAGGCATAAGTCAGTTCCAATTTGCATTAAATTTGGAATTATTTAGGTTCTATCTCTATACCTCTCAGAAAAGTATAATATTTGCATCGATGTAGACATTTAGTTACTAAAATTCAGAACATGTCCTATAATACATATTATATATCACTATATATACTTATATTAATTTAAAATTTGCATCATATTCCATTGGGGGCCACAGTTGGTTAATATTGCTTATTAAAATCGAACTAGGTAACCATGTGTTTTTCTACTGACAAAGGCTCAGAGAGTAATCATTTTCTGCCTGTTTTGAAGACTTCTGATGGACCGGAGACCATCCTAAGGTCCTGCTGTATAACAAATAGTGTGTTTTTAGCATGTATTTTCTGTATTTCCTTTTTGATTTTATCAGCATTAAAAGTTTTTTTTTTTTTTAATGGAAGACATTTCTGTAAAATAGCTATGTTTCTGTTAACTCTTTCTGAAGGTTATATCTCTATTGATAAGATCGTTGTTTATCTCCTGTAAATAGCATTATAGCATCATGAAGAATACTGTAAAATCAAATAGAAGAAAAGTGCCATATGGACATAAAATATTATTTTTAAAATATTTGCAGTTTTATATATTTATATATACTCATATATTGGTTTTTATATAGATATTCAAAATAGTCAGTGAGAATCATTTTGAAAGAAAGGAAATTAATGTCAAGGATTGGCCTAAAATTAGTCTATCTGTAGCAATCTATTTCTTTAAGGCATTTCCCATGGTCCTCAAAGTCATCATATTCAAATTTAAAGGGTATCTAGCAGAGTTGTGTCCTCTGATGGAAGCAGTCTTTACTTCCTTGTTAATTTCACTGCTTCCATGGTGCCAAGTATTAGAACAGTACCACAATGCCATCGCATAAGGACATATTTTATACCTTTTCATACCAAATTTATTAAAAGAACTCAGAATTATTCAGAGTGGATTATGTTATGAAAATTAAGAAATTATGTAAGTACTTTCAAAAGTGTTTATTTTGCTTCTGTACATGTAGACTGTTTAGATGCTGAGAGGACAATGGTAAACAGAACAGCAAAAAAAAAATTCCATCTTTACGAATAACATGATACTGATATCTGGTTAATTTTAGCTATTGTGTCTCCCTTGCTTCTGAATTCCAGAACAATACTTTCATTTCTTGATATAAGCAAATTCTAAAACACGGTGTGGGGAGGTAGATAATCTGACATTTTGTAGAGTTAAAGTAATTAGAGAAACACAAGCAAGTTTCTAAAATGATGATTAAATTTGAAATAGGAATTAGCATGAGTGAAGCAACAGCCAAGTCTATGTCAATTAATCCAAGTAATGTGACTCCAGGTATCCTGAGAATTCCTTTAACTGTAAAAGCTGGATTCAAGAGCCTTTGGCAAAGTAAGTGGGGTTCCTGCAATTCCCAGAAGATTGTGAAGAAATTTTGTTGGGATCATTTCCATTTACTACTGAGCCAAATGACCATGATATCCATTTGCAAAGGAAGATCTAAAACCAGATAAGTAATTTACCTCAATAGTCTTTTTCTCTCTTTAGTGTGAAACTTCTTCATAAAGAGACCTCTGCCTGGACATACAGCAAATGTGGGTACAGAAGGTGGTGCAGATAATCTGAAGGAGGTGAGTTAATTTTTCCCAATTTCTCAAATATACCATTTGCCACAAAACTAATAAGAAAGATTCACAAAAGTCATTTCAAGAGATTTCCCTAATGGAATCTCACTTTCATTCATGGGCTTCTACTTAAAAGTTTCTTTTTTCAATTATAGAAAAAAATACTGGCAATAGTAATTTGCTTTTTTAATAATTGAAAATGTAGAGCAATATAGCAAACCTCAAAGAGTATTGATTTTACAAAAAAGCATATCAAAATTTGTTTATTCTCTCTTAATTTGTTTTTAAAATTTTACTTTTCTTTAGAAACAAGGAAAAATGAATAAGAAAAAATTAAAGACCATTCTTCCATGGTTTCCAACCATTTCTTATTAAATATGTTAACACAACATGAAGTGAATAAAATTTAGAGCTATAGCCTATGCTGTTGGATACCCACACATTTCATCTGATCTGCACCACTTCAGCGCTCAGTGTTTTATCGTCCAAGGGCTTTATCTGGTTACCAGAGTCCACTATACTAGCAAGGCCCAGGTTGGAAATATTGGAAAATTAATCCTTGGAAGCAGACTTTAACTAATGACCCACTAAAGCAGTGTACTGTAAGTCCTAACTTAACCTCATCAATAGATTTTTGGAAACTATGAATTTAAATGAAATGGCATAACAAAACAGATTTCACTATATACTAATTGATAGAAATAATAGTTAAGTTCCTAAGGCTTATTTCAGGTCACAAAAACATCATCAAACTCCTAAATAAAGATCAAAATACTTCTAATATTAAACACTGAAATATATGTGAACTATAGAATGATTAATAAAAACAAGATAATTACTTAATTTTTGGTGAATCTATGAGTGACAGAGGTCATAGTAGTGGTGGGTGATGTGAGGAGGGAGGTTTACTCCTTATCCTAGTGGTAAACATGAGTCTTCCAATATCCACACCTTGCTGTTCATTATCAAACCTCCTTAAAATGTCTAGTTTTGTTTCTAATGTCACACTTTTTCTCTGGTGTGTGTGTGTTGCCATAGACATAAAAGATGCATAGTGCACCTTTAAAGTTTATTGCAAAAAAGTAAAGTCAGGGAATGAATGTGTAAGAAGCACCCCCTACCAGTATATAATTCAAAAACAAACATAACAAATATGGTGTCCTCCCTTGGCTCATAATGTATCATTTATTGCCATGTATTCATATGATTATTTTATACTTAATTTTTTTAAATTTTTTTCATTTATATGTAACAGATGTACATATTTGGGGGATAAATGTGATAATCTGATACATTCATGATATGGTTTGGCTGCTTCCCTACCCAAATCTCATCTTGAATTTCAGTTCCCATAATCCCCACGTGTTGAGGGAAGGACCCAGTGGGAGGTAATTGAATCATGGGGGCGATTTCCTCCATGCTATTCTTGTGATAGTGAATGAGTTCTCATGAGATCTGATGGTTTTGTAAGGGGCTTCCCCTTTCACTTGGCACTCATTCTCCGACCTGCCGCCCTGTGAAGACTTGCCTTCTGTCATGATTATAAGTTTCCTGAGGCCTCCCCACCTCTGCCAAACTGTGAGTCAACCATGCCTCTTTTCTTTATAAATTACCCAGTTTGGGCAGTTTTTTATAGTAGTGTGAGACCAGATTAATACAATAAAATAAGGGTTGTTGGGCTATACATCACCTTACTTTTCTTTATGCTGGGAACATTTGAATTATTCTCTTTTAGCTGTTTTGAAATCTACAATAGATTGTCTCATCCTACTCAACTATGAAACACAATGCCTTTTCTTTTATTTAACTGTATACTTGTACCCACTATTCAATTTCTGTTCATCCTCTTCACTCTTAACAATTCTTGGCCTTGGTAACCATCAATCTACTCTCTATCTTCATGATATCTACTTTTGCATCTCCCACATATGAGTGAGACTATGCCATGTTTGTCTCTCTGTGCTTGGCTTATTTCACTTAACATAACGACCTCCAGTTTTATCTATGTTGCTACAAATGACAGGATTGCGTTAGTTGTTGTGTCTGAATAATATTCCATTGTATATATAAAAAACACAGTTTATACAGTCATCCATCGATGTCCACTTAGGTTAATTACATATCTTAGCTATTGTGACTAATGCTACAATAAACATGGGAGTGCAGATATCTCTTTGATATATTGATTTCCTTTTTTTGGATATAAACCCAATAGTTAATTGCTGGGTCATATGTAGTTCTATTTTTAGTTTTTGGAGGAACCTCCATACTCTTTTTCATAGTGGTCATTCTAATTTACATTGCCACCAACATGTATGAGGGTTCCCCTTTCTCTACATTCTCACCAGCATTTGTTATTACCTGTCATTTTGATAAAGGCCATTGTAAGTGGGATTAGATGATATCGCATTGTGGTTTAGATTTGCATTTATCTGGTGATTAGGTGAGGTTGAACATTATTTTCATATAACTGTTGGCCATTTGTATGCCTTCATTTGAGAAATATCTGTTCAGATCTGTTATCCATTTGAAAATTGGATTAATTTGTTTTATGCTATTGAATTGTTGGAGCTCCTTATATATTCTGGTTACTCATACTTGTGAAATAGATGGTTTGTAAAATTTTTCTCCCACTCTGAGTGGTCTCTTTACTTTGGTGATTATTTTCCTTGCTGTGCAGAAGCTTTTAGCCTGATGTAATCTCAATTGTCAATTTTTGTTCTTGTTGCCATGCTTTGTCCAGACTATTGTCCTTGAGTGCTTCCCCAATGTTTTCTTCTAGTAGCTTCATAGTTTTGGGTCTTAAATTTAATTCACTTTGATTAAATTTTTGAATATTCTGAGAGATAGTGGTCCAATTTCACTCTTATGCACATAGTTATCCAGTTTTCTCAGAAACAATTATTAAAGAGACAGCCCTTCACTCATTGTCTGTTATTGGTGCCTTTGTAAACACTGACTTGATTATAAATGTGTTTATTAATATCTGGGTTCTCTATTCTATTCCATTGGTGTACATGCCCGTTTTTCTACCAACTATGCTAATTTGGTTACCATACCTTTGTAGTCTGTTTTAAAGTTGGATAGTGTGATGCTTCCAGCTTTGTTCTTTTTGCTCAGGATTGCTTTGGCTATTCAGGGAAATTTTTTGTGTGTGGTTTATATAAATTTGAGGATTGCTTTTTCTATTTATGTTAAGAATGTCATAATTTTGACAGGGATTGAATTGAAATTGTAAATTGTTTGCTGTCATTCTTGAAGGCAGCATGTACTTGGGTCTTGTTTCTTTATCCATTCAGGACCTCTATAAGTTTTCATTGGAGAATTGACACCATTTGTATTAAGTGTTATTATTGACAAGTAAGAACTTATAACTGAAAATTTGTTGGTTGTTTTTGACTCTTCTTTTTCTTTTTTACCATCTTTCTTAACGGTTAAGTGATTTTTTCTGATAGTAAGCTTTTTAATTCATTGTTTTTATTTTTAGTGTACTAGTATAGGTTTTTGCATTGTGGTTACCTTGAGGCTTAGAACAAACACCTTTACATATAATAAGTTATTTTAAAGAGATAACAACTTAGAGCACAAATAAATAGAACTAAACAAAGAGAGAACTGAAAAACAAAACTACTCACAAAGATATTCAGGAATTGAACTCAACTCTGGATCAAGACCTAATAGACATCTGCAGAATTCTCTACCCCAAATCAACAAAATATACATTCATCTCAGCACCACATCACACTTATTCTAAAATTGACTACATAATTGGAAGTAAAACACTCCTCAGCAAATGCAAAAGAACACAATCATAACAAACAGCCTCTCAGACCGCAGTGCAATCAAATTAGAACTCAGGATTAAGAAGCTCACTCAAAACCACACAACTACTTGGAAACTGAGCAACCTGCTCCTGAATGACTACTGGCTAAATAATAAAATTAAGGCAGAAATAACAAAGTTCTTTGAAACCAATGAGAATAAAGACACAACATACCAGAATCTCTGGGACACAGCTAAAGCAGTGTTTAGAAGAAAATTTATAGCACTAAATGCTGAGAGGAGAAAGCTGGAAAGATCTAAAATCAAGACCCTAACATCACAATGAAAATAACTAGGAAGGAATAGCAAACAAATTAAAAAGCTAGCAGAAGACAAAAAATAACTAAAATCAGGGCAGAACTGAAGGAGATAAAGACACAAAAAACTCTTCATAAACATCAATGAATCCAGGAGCTGTTTTTTTTGAAAAGATTAACAAAATAGACCACTAACCAGACTAATCAAGAAGAAAAGAGAGAAGAATCGAATAGACACAATAGAAAACGATAAAGGAAATATCACCACTGATCCCAAAGAAATACAAACTACCATCAGAATATACCATAAACACCTCTACATAAATAAATTAGAAAATCTAGAAGAAATGAATAAATTCTGGACACATACACCCTCCCAAGAATAAATCAGGAAGAAGCCGAATTCCTGAATAGGCAAGTAAGAAGGTCTGAAATTGAGGCAGTAATTAATATCCTAAAAACCAAAAAAAATCCCAAGACCAGACAGATTTAGAGCCGAATTCTACCAGAGGTACAAAGAGGAGTTGGTACCTTTCCTTTTGAAACTATTCCAAACAATAGAAAAAGAAAGTCTCCTCCCTAACTCATTTTATGAGGCTAGCATCATCCTGATTCCAAAACCTGGCAGAGACACAACAACAACAAAAATCCAGGCCAATATCCCTGATGAACATCGATGTGAAAATCCTCAATAAAATACTGACAAACAGAATCCAGCAGCACATCGAAAAGCTTATTGATTATGATCAAGTTACTCTTATCCCTGGGATGCAAGGTTGATTCAACATATGCAATTCAATAAACATAATCCATCATGTAAACAGAACCAATGACAAAAACCACATGATTATCTCAACAGATGCAGAAAAGGCCTATGATAAAATTCAACATCCCTTCATGGTGAAAACTCTCAATAAACTAGATATTGATAGAACATATCTCAAAATAATAAGAGCTATTTGTGACAAACCTACAGCCAATATCATGCTAATGTGCAAAAGCTGGTACCATTCCCTTTGAAAACCAGCATGAGATAAGGATGCCCTCTCCCATTACTCCTATTCAACACAGTATTGGAAGTTCTGGCCAGAGCAATCAGGCAAGAGAAAGAAATAAAAGATATTCAAATAGGAAGAGAGGAAGTCAAATTGTCTCTGTTTGCAGATGACATGATTGTATATTTAGAAAACCCTATCGCCTCAGCCCCAAATCTCCTTAGGCTGATAAGCAACTTCAGCAAAGTCTCAGGATACAAAATCAATGTGCAAAAATCACAAGCATTCTTGTACACCAGTAACAGACAAACAGAAAGCCAAATCATGAGTGACCTACCATTCATAATTGCTGCAAAGAGAATAAAATACCTAGGAATACAACTAACAAAGGATGTAAAGGACCTCTTCAACAAGACCTACAAACCACTGCTCAAGGAAATAAGAAAGGACACAAACAGATAGAAAAACATTCCATGCCCATGGATAGGAATTAATATTGTGAAAATGGCCATACTGCCCAAAGTAGTTTATAGATTCAGTGCTATCCTCATCAAGCTACCATTGACTTTAAAAAAACTACTTTAAATTTCATATGGAACCAAAAAAATATCCGTATAGCCAAGACAATCCTAAGCAAAAAGAACAAAGCTGGAGGCATTACACTACCTACTCATCAAACTACACAATGAGTCTACAGTAACCAAAACAGCATGGTACTGGTACCAAAACAGATACTAGACCAATGGAATAGAACAGAAGCCTCAGAAATAACACCACACATGTACAATCATTTGATCTTTGATAAACCTGACAAAAACAAGCAATGAGGAAAGGATTCCCTGTTTAATAAATGGTGTTGGGAAAACTGGCTAGCCATATGCAGAAAACTGAAACTGGAGCTCTTCCTTACACCTTACATAAAAATTAACTAAAATGGATTCAAGACTTACATGTAAGACCTAAAACCATAAAAAACCCTAGAATAAAACCTAGGCAATGTCATTCAGGATATAGGCATGGGAAAAGAATTCATGACTAAAACACCAAAAGCAATGGCAACAAAAGCCAAAATTGACAAATGGGATCTCATTAAACTAAAGAGCTTCTGCACAGCAAAAGAAACTCTCATCAGAGTAAACAGGCAACCTATGGAATGGGAAACAAATTTTGTAATCTATCCATCTGACAAAGGGCTAATATCCAGAATCTAGAAAGAACTTAAACAAATTTACAAGAAAAAAAAACAACCACATTAAAAAGTGGGCAAAGGATATGAACAGACACTTCTCAAAAGAAGACATTTATACGATCAACAAACATGAGAAAAAGGTCATCATCACTGGTCATTAGAGAAATGCAAATGAAAACCACAATGAGATACCATCTCACACCAGTTAGATTGGCAATCATTAAAAAGTCAGGAAACAACATATGCTGGAGAGGATGTGGAGAAATAGGAACACTTTTACACTGTTGGTGGGAGTGTAAATTAGTTCAACCATTGTGAAAGACAGTGTGGTTATTCCTCAAGGATCTAGAACCAGAAATACCATTTGACCCAGCAATTTCACTACTGGATATATAACCAAATGATTATAAATCATTCTACTATAAAGACACATGCACATGTATGTTTATTGCAGCACTGTTCACAATAGCAAAGACTTGGAACCAATTCAAATGCCCATCAGTGATAGACTGGATAAAGAAAATGTGGCACATAAACACCATGGAATAGCATTAGCAGAAATACTTAATGTAGATGACAGGTTAATAGGTGCAGCAAACCACCATGGCGCGTCTGGTGCATGGCCAGCTCTGTCTCATACTTGACACTAAAGTCATCAGCAGCAAGATGGGCATTGTTGATCTGCAGAACGATGCAGGCATTGACCACAGTATTTGCAAAGATATGAGCTCTCAGGTCCTCAATGGTCTTGAAGTAATGGCTCCAGTCTCTGATCTGGGGTCCTTTCTTTTCCAGGTGCTCCTGGATTTTGCTCTCCAGCTTCCGGTTCTCGGTCTGCAGGCTCCTCACTCTGTCCAGGTAGGAGGCCAGGCTGTCATTCAGGCTTTGCATGGTCTCCTTCTCGTTCTGGATGTTTCCCATTCCTGCCAGACCCCGGCCATCCCTGTGGCCAGGTCCCCGGCCCCCATGCTGCCCTGGAAGCTGGTGGAGCAGCACACGGAGATGCAGGAACCAGAGCCCCTGGTGTCTGCATAGACACTGGCCACACTGCTGACTGGCGGGGCTCCGTAGCTGGGCACCTGGATGGAGCCCAGGAATCGGTAGTTGGTGGAGAAGGAGCCAGTAGTGAAGCTCTTGCAGCCGGGGAGGAGAGCGAGAGGACAGGCCTCAGGCTTTGCCAACCGACTGTATTTTTTTTCAGTAGCCAGTCTTTGAGCTCATTGATTCTTTTCTTTAACTTATTCTGTTATTGAGATCCTCTAAAGAGTGTTTTAATTCAGCAAATATGGCTCTCCATTCCAAGATTTGTTTCATTTTTAAATTATTATTTCAATTTTCTTGTTAAATTTCTCTGACAAATGTCTGAATTGTTTTTCTATGTTATCTTGTAGATCAATGAGTTTCCTTGAAATTGCTACTTTGAATTCTTAGTTAAAAAGTTCACATATTGTTTTTCTAATCCCAACATGGCAGCTTAGAAGCAAGCGTGCTTCTCTTCCCTTTACCATAAACCAAAAAGAAATACACAGCACCAAGATCTTCACCAGCAGCAACCCAGAGCTCCTGTATGAGGAGGAGATAGTTCTTGTAGCTACAGAGAAGTGGAAAAACTCTGAGCAGATGGTAGGAGAACCAGATGCTACATCCATGATGCCTCTTCCCTCCATTCTGACAGGCATCAGCAGCATGGAGAATCTGCCCTCAACTCATGGCTTCCGCACTGAAAAATGTGAAAATGAGATTGTCAGCCAGCTTTCTCATCTTCTTTGGTTTTCTGCCAGGAGACCTGCCTTTGCCTTAAATCACAGGTAGCATTCTGACTGCCTGGAGGGAGAAATGTCCGTGAGGGCTGGCAGAGACAAATAGGGAAGCCAGGACTACCAACATCAGCCATCAAAAACTCTTTGTAACTTGACCAAAGGAAATGCCAAATCAGTAGGAATCATGTAGGAAGTATGTTCCACAGGTCCCCTGGATATACACCCCTAGCCGGCCTTCCCATGATGCTAGTAATCCCTTTGGACCTTCTCTATTTGGGACAGGCAGTGCTCTGGTCATTTACAAAAGTCAAGGTAAACCTAGGCTTAAGGCGCCACCTAGAGCCGAAAACTAGGCACCAAGCTAGCAGTGAAGATTCATTAAACAACTATATTCAATAAAAACCAAACCAAACTAGACAGAGAAAGCTGGAATAAATAATTCTTCAATACAAATACATAGATGTATGCCCACAAGAAACAACAGGAAACATGGAATCATGACCTTCTTAAATGGACAAAGCAAAGTTCCAGCGACTGACCCTTTTGAGATTGTGATTTTTGAGCTCTCTGACCAATAATTCAAAACAGCCATTTCAAGGAAAGTTTGTTATCTCTAATATAACACAGAAAATCAATTCAGATATTTATCAGATAAATTTAACAAGGAAATTGAAATAATGATAAACAGAAATATTGTAACTGAGAACTTCATTAGCTGAACTGAGAAACTCTTCAGAGGATCTCAGCAGCAGAATAGGTCAAGCAGAGAAGAGAATCAATGAGCTCAAAAACTGGCTATTAAAAAATACACAGAGGAGAGAAAAGAAAAAAGAATGAAAACGAGAGAAGGCCACTTACAAGATACAGAAAATGACCTCAAAGACAAAAATCCAAAAATTGCTGTTGTTCAAGAGGGAGCTGAGCAAAAGCAAGGGTAGAAAGATTATTTAAGGAAATGATAAGAGAACACTTTCCAAAACATGAGAAAGATGTAAATATCCAGGTTCAGGAAGGCCTTAGAGCATCACATTAGTCAAAGAAGACTAATGAAGTTATTTAATAATCAAACTGTCAAAGATGAAGCACAAAGATAAAATTGTGAAGGTAGCAAGAGAAAAAAAAGCAAGTAGCATATAAATGAGCTCCAAATCATCTTTAGCTAGACTAAGAGAAAAAGAGAGAAGACCAAAGTAAATTAAAGTTGAAACAAAAAAGGAGACATGACAACTGAGACCTCAGGAATACTAAGAACCATTAGAAATGATTAGAAACAGTCATATGCCAACAAATTGGAAAATATGGAAGAAATGGATAAATTCCTGACACGTGCAACCTACCAGTATCGAACCATCAATAAACAGAAAACCTCAATAAATAAATAATGAGTTATGAAATCAAAATCATAATAAAAAGTCTCTGATCAAAGAAAAGCCCAGGACATGATAACTTCACTGCTAAGTTCTACCAAATATTAAAGGAACTAATACCAATTCTATTTAAATACTTTGAAACAATTAAAGAGAAGGGAATACTTTCAAACTCATTCTACAAGGCCAGTGTTACTGTGATACCAAAACTAGACAAGGACACAATTTAAAAAAACGGGAAGCTAGAGGACAATATCACTTATGAACATAGATGTGAAAATCCTCAGCAAAATACTAGCAAACCAAATGCAACAACACATTAAAAAGATCATTCACCGTAGTCAAGTAGAATTCATTCCAGAGATGAAAGGATGGTTCAACATATGCAAATCAATAGATATGATACACCATGTTAACAGAATCAGGAACAAGAATCATATAATTATTTCAATAGATGCCACAAAGGTAAAGGCATTTGATAAAATTAGACATTCTTTTATGATAAAAACCTTCAACAAACTGGGCATAGAAGAAACATACCTGAAAATAACAAAAGCCATCTATAATAAACCCATAGTTAACACCACACTTAACAGGGAAAAATTGAAGGCCATTCCTCTAAAGGCTAAAACAAGACAAGAATGCCCACTTTCACTATTATTTTGCTAGTATTCAGTATAATACTGGAAGTCCCGGCCAGAGCAATTATGTAAAAAAAAAAAAGAAATGAAAGAAAATCCAAATTGGAATGATGGAAGTCAAATTCTCTTTGTTCACAGATGACATGATCATATATGTAGAAAACCTAAAGACTCTACCAAAATAAAAACCTGTTATAACACACACAGGAATTTAGTAAAGTTACAGGATACAAAATCAATATGCAAAAATTAGTAATGTTTCTATATACCAAAATTAATCTAGACAAAAATGAAATCAAAAAGGCAATCTCACTTACAACTACAAAGAATATGCAATACCTGAGAATTAAGTTATCCGAAGATGCAAAAGACCCACACAAGAAAAACTATAAAACTTAATAACATTCTTCACAGAAATTTTTAAAAATTCTGAAATTTGTATGGAACTGCAAAAGATCCTAAGTAACCAAAGCAATCCAGAACAAAAAGAACAAAGCTGGACACATCACACTACCCGACTTCAAAATCTATTGCAAAGCTATAGTAACCAAAATAGTATGGTACTGGCATAAAAACGGACACATAGGTCAAAAAAATAGAATAAGAATCTGGAAATAAATCCATGCATTTGCAGCCAATTCATCTTCAGCAAAGGCACCAAGAACTTACAATGGGGAAAGGTCAATCTTTTCAATAGCTGGCGCCAGGAAAACCGAATAACTACATGCAGAAGAATGAAACTAGACCCCTATCTCTCAGCATACACAAAAATTAAATAAAATGAATTAAAGACTTGAATCTAAGACCTAAAACCATGAACTACTAGAATAAAACTCTGAGAAAATACTTCAGGACAATGATCAGGACAAAGATTTCTTGTGTAACCTCTAAAGCACAGGCAACCATAGCAAAAATAGACAATTGGGATTACATTAAACTATAAAACTTCTGAATAGCAAAGGAAACAGTCAACAGAGTGAAGAAACAACCCAGAATGAGAAAAAATAATTGCAAGCTATTTATCTGACAAGGGGTTAATAATGAGAATATATCACAAACTCAACTCAATAGAAAAAAAAATTTTAAACTCAATTTAAAAATGGACAAAAGATCTGAATAGACATTTCTCAAAAGGAGACATGCAAATAACTAACAGGTATATTAAAGTAATGCTCAATAGCACTATATAGCAGAGAAGTGTAAATTAAAACCACAATGATATATCTCATCCCAGTTAAAATGGTTTGTATCAAAAAGATAGGTAATAACAGATGCCAGCAAGGATGTGGTGAAAGGGGAATTCTCATACACAGTTGGTGGGAATCAGTATATCCAGTACAGAAGATAATATAGAGTTTCCTCAAAAAATCTGAAAATAGAACTACCATAAGATGTAGCTATTTCACTACTGGATATATATAATTAAAAATTCAATGTATCAAGAAGATTTCTGCATTCCCATGTTTATTGCAGCACTATTCACAATAGGCGAAATATAGAATCAAATTAAGTGCCCATAAATGGAGGAATGGATAAAGAAAATGTGACACATATACAAAATAGAATATTATTCAATCATAAAAAAGCATGGAAGCCTGTCATTTGCAGCAACATGGATGGAACTTAAGGTCACTATGTTAAGAGAAATAAGCCCAGCACAGACAAACAAATATGTTTGTTCCTAGTCATGTTCTTATTCATATGTGGGAGCTAAAAAAAGTGGATATCATGAAGATAGAGAGTAGATATATGGTTACTGGAGACCAAGAACGGCAATCAGAAAGGGAAATGGGAGAGGGAGGAAAAAATATATAAATATATTTATTTACCAATGAGCTGTACACTTAAAAATGGTAAATTATATATATATATATATACACACACACACACACACACACTTTCTTATTTCAAGAAAAATAAGTAAATTCAGCCTTGTCTTTCAAAAAAAAAGTTGACACATCTCTGTCTTGTTAGGGTTGGACAATGGTTCCTTGCTTTGTCTGTTTGGGTTGGTAATGGCTCCTCCTTTTCTTTTGGCTGTACATCCATGTCTTTGCACTGAAGAATTAGTTATTCCAATATTCTCTGTCTGGCTTGTTTTGCTGTTTATTGGGTATGTTTGCATAGAGAGTCTTTGTAATTTATCTGTTGAATTTCTTATTTGCTTTTTCACTAGGTCACTTTCTCCTATTTGGCACTAGAATGTGTCTGAAGCCCAGGTTTGCCCTAGTTCTAGCAAAGGATTAGGAGGAACTGGAGAGGTCCCAAAGATGATATCGTAGGGGCTGGCTAGTGGGGATTCATAAGGAGGGAACCTGTGGATAGCACTTCTTACAGCACGGTGCTGCCAAACAGCCACTATGATTTGGCATCTCCTTTGGCCGAGTTGCCTAGCAGTGTATCCAGGGCTGGGGATGGTAGTGCTGCCTTCTCCATTTGTGTCTGGCTGTCCTCAGGGATATTTCTCCCTTCAGGCACTTGTAATGCTTCCCGTGGGTTGAAGCAGACACTGATCTCCTGCTAGGGAGCCCAAGATGGTGGAAAAGCTGGTAGTCCACCTCCATCTCACGCTTCCCATGAGTTGGGGGAAATTTTCCACAAACTTGGTTCCAGGCAGACTGCGAGGAAAGCAGTCTTGGAAATGGGTATTTGAGTCTTTAAGTGTCTGCTCAAAGTTTTTTTCACTTCTTTGTGGCCCTGGGAACCAACTCATTCTCATATTTGAATTCTAAGATATTGTTGGTGATAAGCACTGTTTTTGCTGCATTCCCCCAACTTTGACCTGTTCTCTTTTACTTTTCCTTTGGGTCAAAAATAGTTTCTAATTTCTCTTGTCATGTCTTTTTCATTTCCTAGATTAGTAGAAGTTTGTTGTTATTTTTAGGTACAAAATTAAACTGCCTATCTCAGAATCTTGGATATACTGCTTATTAGATCTGTAACTTGAGTCAAGTTCCTTAATATCTTTGAAGTTGTTTTATCACATGTAAAATGGGAATAAGGGTTTCTATCCTCCAAGGCAATTAAGGAAATTAACTGAAGTAATCAGCCAGATATGGTGGCTGATGCCTGTAATTCTCATGCTTTAGGAGGTCCAGGTGAATGGTTAGATTGAACTCAGGAGTTTGAGACAAGCCTGGGTGACATCTACAAAAACACACACACGCACACACACACAAAAAAATAGCTGACATGGTGGCAGGTGCCTGTAGCCCCAGCTACTCAGGAGGCAGAGGTGGGAGAGCCACCAAAGCCCAGGCAAGTCTAGACTGTAGTGAGCTATGATTGTGCCCCTGCACTCCAGCCTGGGCAACACAGTGAGATCCTGTCTGAAAAAAAGAAAAAAAGAAAAGATTTTAAAAAATGAAGTAATCTATGTAAAGCACAGAGAAGAGTGTCTGGCATAAAACAAACCTATAGAAACTGCTATTATTATTGGTAATTTTATTATTTTTAATTTTATGTAATTAATTCACAGAAATACTCCTGTATTTTTAGTATTTAAATTATTTTTAATTTTCTCAATTACATATTTTTCACTTTGTGCACACCTTTTTATGTTTTGCATTATTCATTTAGGCTATACTACAAAAAAAGACAGTATAATTCAAGGCATTGTATTAGTCCATTCTCACAATGCTATAAGGACATACCAGAGACTGGGTAATTTATAAATTAAAGAGGTTTAATTGACTCACGGTTCTGCAGAATTGGGGAGGCCTCAGGAAACTTACAATCATGGCAGCAGGGGAAGCAAAAACATCCTCTCCACATGGCAGCAGGAAGAAGAATAAGTGCCCAGTGAAGCGGGAAGCCCCTTATGAAACCATCGTTATCTCATGAGAGCTAACTCATTATTACAAGGAGGAAGCCACCCCCATGATTCAATTATCTCTACCTGGCCCCTCCCACAACACATGGGAGTTATGGGAACTATAAGATGAGATTTGAGTGGGAACACAGCCAAACCATATCAGTCATAAAAGTATTTGTGAGTTTTAAAATTCATATTATTAGATTATGTTACCAAATATGACAATGCTCATATTCTCAAAATTTTATGCTATTGATGGTTTATGAATATATTTAGGGCAGTTAATTTTTGCCCTAACTTCAAAGATGAAAACAGAACTTCATTATGTGACAAATTTTCTCATCTTATTAGGGTAGTTTACTGGTGCTGTAGGTAATAACTGAAATATGACATTTTCTAGGAAGGCCAAAGTTACTCAGCAAGCATCAAGATAATTGGCTTAAGCAGTGGTTTGATTACTATATGTAGAAAGGACTAGAGCTAAATAATTATCCATAGGATAACATGAGATAACAGATGAAGTAGTAGTCCAAGCAAAATTTACATTCTAAGGCTGAGATATGAATGCTAGGGAAAGTCAGGCCTGTTGCCAAATGTGAGCTCTTACATTCAGTCTGTCACTAGATTCTATTGCTCTTACCCCCTTCATGAATTTATCTGTCTCCTCCTTGCCATTCGTAGTGACATAGCCTTAGTTCTGACCTTACTGTTTCTCAGTTTGATTACTAAAACGATCTGCTAAGCCACCAAGGTCTCCCTTCCTTTAGTCCATTCACTCATTCATTCATTGAGAGGCACAGACTCTGGACACAAAATTTCTGGCTCTACCCTCTTGTCACTCACTTGACCTCAAGTAAATTACCTAACATTTTAGTGTTTTAGTTTCCTCATCCATAAAATAGAAATAACGATTTTTGAAGCAATATTGTTCTTGTAACTAAAAGGGACCAAGAAGTTTTAGGACACTTTCAAGATTTCATGGAGCAGAAGGGAATAAGGCTGCCCATAAAAAGAACTTGGACAACAGCGGGAAAAAAGAATAAAGGTGTTTTATGGGATTATCCCATCCATTATAGCTTAATTAGGAAAGCAGTTATATAGTTAAACAAATATATAGTGAAATGATGTGTGTTGGCTTTCATTATGAAAAAAATCAACTTAGATGTGAAATTAAATATGTAAATGGGGAAGTCTCTGGCTAGGCTCACTTTAGAATTCAGTTATGTCTAAAATTCATGGAGTCTCTGCATAAAAGACCAAAGATTCTCGTAGGAAAAACTCACCACAATATCCCAAAAGGCAGAACTGGGTGAGGAAGCGAGGTCATTAGCTAAGGATGTTTGATTGGAGAGCATAGCTGCTCTATAAAATTTCCTTGAAGTCTTATGTTTTACCTTTTAAAATATCACAAATTTTACACATTTTAAAATTGATTTTTTACTTAATGTTGTGAGCTGAATATTTGTGTTCCCCCCAAATTTATATGTTGAAATCTAATCCTTAATGTAATAGTATTTTGAAATGGGGCCTTTGGGAGGTAATTAGGCTATGAGGGTGTAGCTCTCATAAATGGGACTAGTTTCCCTCTGAGAACAGACCAGTCGGCTAGCTTGCCCTCTTTCCTATGTGAGAATACAACCAGAAGTCAGAAGTCTGTGATCTAGAAGCGGGCTCGCACCAGAGGCTAACTGTGCTGGCACCCTGACCAGATTCCCAGCTTTTAGAACTGTAAGAAATAAATGCTTGTCGTTTAAGCCACCCAGTCTGTCATAATTTGTTTTAGCAGCACAAACTAAGACATTTAATATTTTAAAATATTTACTATGAAATAACTGACACTTACGGGAAACTGATGTATCAAGATGACAGACATGCTTATTCCATGGCTCCAAGTACCTCCTTGCACATTTCTGCAACCCCTACGTGCATGCCAATTTTAGAAGCATGGACATGGTCCTGCAGAATGAGAGAGACAAGGGGCTTGTTCAAGGTATTATTCAAGGATAATGAGTCAGTCTGGGACAAAAATAAAAACCTTGATGCTTAGCAAAGATGCTTAGTAGATTCTTGGTAGCCTCTGCCACTTAAGTAATCCTTACATTCCAACCAATGACAGAGGTCTTGAAAATTTAAAAAGTATCAATACCTGAAAGAAAGAAATCACCAATGATCATTGAGGATGAAGGCATGGGTTACTGGTTCTAACAGCTTTTGTGTGGTGTCAGGAGTTAAGGTGGTGATAGGAGATGATGTCTTTGGTATAGATATCCACACTACCTATATATTACCAGCATTAAGGACTTCTTCAAATAAATAAAAAGAAGAAGCATCAACAGGAGGTATCACAGTAAGTCAGAAGAGAATGCAGGAAAAATGATAGACACTTAATGGTGACCAAGAGGATTTGGGAAGCATATGTGCACTGATTCCTCACAGCCTTCAAAACCACTTGGCTAGAATTTGAGTGTGGAATGGAGTCTTCATATGGCTGGTGACAGTGAAGCCAGAGAAATGTACTTTTTGAGAAAAGTATTACTCTTTTTGCCTAGGCTGGTGCAGCATGGAAACACAGATTTGAGTTCATTAATCCAGTTTCCACGCTGAACTTGTATCCCAGAAGTCTCTATTTCCTAGGCCCCTTTGCTTTTTGGTTTCCAAGTAGGTTTGACCAATGCGAAACAATAGTAAAGTATTGAAGGGTGGGAGAAAGGGAAACCCAGTTTATTTTTCTTCTTATCTTTCTACTGTCTCCCTTGTGGATGTAGCTTCCTCTGGTCAATCATTGTTTAGATAGTTCCAGGTCCTGCAAGGCAGCCTTTGCCATGATTCTAGCTCTCATTAGATAGTTTTATCTTCTCAGTTCTGATAGCGCCACTTGCTCCATCTAGCTGTCTCTCCAGATGTACCGTTTTAGCGGCTTCCTGATGTTGGGTTGTTTTGTAGCCTTTTGGCTTCTAAGTTCTTCCATTATCTACTTAATTAAATCCCTATATCAAATTTCCTTTATTTGAAGTACCTACAGTGGTTTCTGTTTCCTTCTAGATTCTGCCTCATACAAACTCAGACATTTATTGATAGGCTGGTGAAAAAATAAATGCCCCCAATTTAATAATATTTAGCAGAAAAAAATGAATGAATTGTAGCTACACGCAACAAAATAAATATGTTTTGGAAACACAGAGTAAAAGGGAAAAAGCAAGTGCTTGAAGACTGCATCCAGCTTAATATCATTTTATTAAAGCTCAAATAACAAAACAAAAACCAAGCAAGACCGAGCATTATATTGTTAAAAGATATATTTGTGGTTAAATTATTTTTAAATCAAAAGGATTAAGCTACAAAATTCAAGACATTGATTACTTCTGATAAAAAATTTGGGATATAGAAGAAGTACATAGATTTATTCATTGATATTGATTGGAATGGTTCTAATTCTTACATTGGGTGGTAGGCTCAGGAATGTTCTTCTTGCTATTATGCTTCATAATTTCCAAGTGTGTTGTGTGTTGTGGTAGGTAAAATAGTACCAACCTACTCCAACTTTGGTAGCTTTTTATGCTAGTGCTAACTGTTGACATACTGATAATCATTTTGAAACACTTTGTTACAACAATGAATGTTACATAGTGAAAAGATAACTGATAATATAAATGGAGCCTCTTAAAACAGATGCTCCAAGCAATGCCATGGACACTATAATTACCTGAAAGCATGTATCTCTGTAGCATAAAAATGCATTGTACTCTTTAAAGCAACTTTCAACATTTTCATCAAAACACTTGAAATAATAATGGGAAAAAGTTTTTATTCCACATTAGCAACTGGCTTTCTTTCTCTGTAATTTTTAATCATCCCTGATTCAATTCAAATGAATTCAGTCTTTGTTGAGCAGGTTTTAGAAGCACATTGAGGATTAAAACAGAAAAAATATATCAGCCTTACCTTTTTTGGTCCAGGAGGAAATATTAATAAATAAATTAATAACTACAAATAGATCAATAAATAAAACTTGGATAAAGTCCATCTTTAAATAATCTCTCCTGCTATTGATTCTAATATATACCTACCCTGGTTAAATAGACATTTTTAAAAATAGACTTTACTTTTTAGAATGGTTTTAAATTTACTGAAAAATTGAGAAAATAGTACTGAGTTTCCCATATGCTACACATCTAGTTTTTCCTATTATTAACATCTTACATTATATAGTATAATGAATTACTATTGATTAATTACTATTAACAAAAGTTTATACTTTATTCAGATCTTCTTCATTTCTATGTAATGCTGTTTTTCTGTTCCAGGATCCAATCCAAGATACCACATTATATTTAGTTGTCAGGTTTCCCTAGGTTCTTCTTGGTTGTGACAGTTTCTTAGACTTTCCTTGTTTTTGATTATCTTTACAGTTTTGAGACATACTCTTCAGGTATATCGTGGGATGTCCCTCTATTGAGATTTGTTTTTCTCATGATCAGACTGGAGTCATGGGTTTTGCAGGAAGATGACAAAGGTAAAGTACAATTCTCATCACATTGCATCAAGTATCCAGGCTATCAGCATGATGTATCAGTGTTAATCCTGATCACCTGTCTGAGGTAGTGTTTGTCAGGTTTCTCCATAGGTAAGTTACTCTCTTGTTCCATTTCCTAAACTGAACTCTCTGAAAAGAAGTCATTATGATCAGCTCCCATTTAAGAAGTAAAGAATTCTACTCCTCCTTCTTCAGAGTAAAGTATCTACATAAATTTTAGGAATTCTGGATCATGTTTCTTCTCTCCTCCATTTATTTATTTATTCAATCACATATGTATTTATATGAGTATGGGCTCATGGATATTCATTTTATACTTTGGGTTATAATCTAACATTACTTTATTTTGCTAATTGTTCCGGATTTGGGCATTAGGAACCCTTTCAGTTGGCTCCTGTCCCTGACACATCCCCATCAATTTGGGATTTATTTGAGTTCCTTACTTTCAAGAATTACATGATGCTCTAGGATTATCTAATACATTTCCTGAGCCTAGAATCCGCCATTTTTCCAAGGAGTCCTGGTTCCTGTTATTGTAGAATATTAGAAACCAAGATCTGGGCTGAAGATGTGCTTATTGGTTTTGGGTGTTGTTTATTTTAGGCCTTCTCAGCTGACAAAGCAAATATATATATGTATGTATACTAACTCCTGAATATTCACACGTCCATGAATATTTCTATATGTAACCATCTGTATTTATATTAAGCCAAAACTGATGTTCCCAACACTCATCCATTAATATATGGATTATTCTAGCCTCCTCCCATTGCTTATCTGTAAATTGCCACTCCAAAAATGAGGAACCTGGCTCCTATCATCCACTTCCATTTAAATAACTGTTTAATTCCAGTATACATGTATAGCCACATCAGAATTGTTAATGTAAATCAATGACTTTATTAACTACAGCACAGTTCCTGTATGCAGTTTCTTTTGTTGTTAGACTTTTAACTTTGTAATTCGAAAGTTATTTAGGTCAGCACCTTTTCCCCACCCTTTCCAGTGAGACTGTTTCATATATGTGTAATACAATTAGATTCTCTTGTTACAACCTTCATTCCTTCCTGAAAAACAACAATCTGCTAAATAATATATATTTTTCCCATTCCTCATAGCACATTTATTTCAGTAATTTTGTTATGTCGGTTCTTAGCATGAGCATAATGTTACATGACTTTTGTACATATAATCACATCCAAAACAAGTTCTAAAATTTAAATTGTAAACATTCTCATATGTAGAAATATTTTATTGGTATATTAAGTTTTGCTAACTGATCAAATTTGGAAGATAATATAAAAGAATGTCTATGCTAAACTGAGTAATGAACATTGTTTATTTCATTTCTACAATGTTAAAGTAAGAGGCTCTATTAATTACATTTCTACAACGTTAAATAAAGTAAGAGGCAAACCTATCCTGAAAGCATGTCAAATTTTAGGTAAAACATTAAAAAGAAACAAATCTGTTAACAAATGAATGTCTGCAATGAAGAACATTAGATTTCAAAAATCTATTATGATACAAAAATGTAAAGGGTAAACAGTATCTTTGCTGACAAAATAGGATGTAGCATGGATGCACCACTTTATTGCCTGAGAAATGCAACAGGAGGAAAGAATATTTCCTTACCACAAATAATTTCCAGGATGATGTACGTATTTCCTTTATAAATATTTGTTTAAACAAATCTCCCTCCAATTTTTAGTATTGAAAAAAACATTCCCCATTAAAAAACACTTTAACACATCTAGATAAAATGTGTAAAATGTTTGTATTTAGAACACACAAACAAAATATGGTATCTTATTTTTCTATGCAAGTCTTGTGGGGCACAAACAGAGCCTTGATTCTGGTAACATTGTAGAAAACATAATTTTCCAATATGAATAATATTTTTTAATATGACATACATTAAGTTTCCCTCTTTGTGTTGTGAAGTTCTGTAGGTTTTGACAAATGCATAGTGTCATATGTCTACCATGATAGTATCATACAAAATAGTTTCACTGCCTTAAAAATCCTGTGTGCTCCACTATTCAAACCTCTGCCCTGTTTTCTGAACCTTTGGCAACCTTCTGATCTTTCAACTGACTCTATAATTTTGCCTTTTATACAATGCCATATAATAAAAATCATACAGTATGTAGCCTTTTCAGACTAGCTTCCTTCATTTTATCAGTATTATTTAAGGTTCAGCCATGTCTTTGTATGGCTTGATAGCTTGCTCCTTTTCATTGATGAATAATATCCCATTGTATGAATATTCCACAATTTGTTTATCTGTCGCTTATTTAAGAACATCTTGGTTTCTGGAGAATATGAATAAAGATTCTATAAACATTCACATGACAGCAGACATGTTTTAAAATCAGTTGGGTAAATATATAGGAACATGGTTGCTGGATCATATGGTTAAATGATATTTAGGTTTGTAAGAATCTGCCAAACTCTTCCAAAGTGACTGAACCATTTTTTTATTCACCAACAATGAATGAAAGTTCCTGCTGCTGCACATTCTTGCTAGCATTTGGTATTATCAGTTTTTTGGACTTCAGCTCTTCTAACGGGAGTATAGTGGTATCTCATTGTTGTTTTAATTCGTATTTCCTTAATGATAAATGACGTTGAACATTTTCCCATATTTTTGACCTCTGTATATCTTCTTTGGTGGGTTTATTCAGATCTTTTGCTCACTTTTAACTGAGTTGCTTGTTCTTTCTTCTTTTTTTACAAAAATGTAAAAAAAAAATCCCAAATTGTTGAGTTTCAAGAGTTCTTTGTATATTATGGGTGTAAGTCCTTTTTCAGAAAAATGTTTTGCAAATATTTTCTCACAGCATGTGACTTGTTTCTTTATTATCTTAACAGTGTCTTTTGTATGGCAGAAGTTTACATTGTGTTTTCTTTTATGAATTGTGATTTAGGTATTGTATCTAAAGTCTCATTGCCAAACCCAAGTTTTTTTTTTGTTTTTTTTTTTTTTCTGTATTTTCTTTTAGGCTGCTTATTTGTGTCAAACAGATTTAGATTAGCCAGGCCAGAGTAGGGCATCCCATTCTTATTGATATGATTTTAAAGAGCAAATTTTCTGACAGTCTATAATTTAAAAAAAAAACCAAGTTTTTTTCAGTAAAAGTGCAGCTGTGAAAGAGGTTGTTCTGACTCAACAACCCAGCTGCAGCCTGACCTTGATAGAAAAGTTGTTTCCTGTTAACTTTGCAGCTGGTTTTATCTGTGACTGTGTCTTTTGTGTGTGCTTTAATTTGCACAATGAATGGACAATCTAATGTCTTACTTTGTCAGATGGAGCAGCTATTTTGCTTCTTCACCACAAACTCACCACACAATGCAGGGTTCTTAACCTGCATCGACTTGATCATAAACTCAGGAAAAGACAGATACTGGTCAGTGTTTCCTTCCAAAAGCGGAGATGATAAAGTAGTATAGAAATCCTAAGGTCCAGACCTTCTATGTTCAGCCAGGTTCTGCTCCTTCTCCACGCACCTTTGTTTTTTCTCCAGCTTCCAAGGAATCTCACAAAGGGAGTGGGAAACAGTGAACCTATTACTTCTTTCCTGCTTTAAATCCAGTTCCACGTAGTCTCGGAGACTGTTAGGCAGGATCTCCGGCTTGGAGGAAAGGGGGGCGTGCAGCCTAAAGTGATTAGTTTGGAGGCCTTCTCTGTGCCTTCGCTGTGGGAATGCCAGCTACGTGTCGGCTGGATGCGGGCCGAGTCGCCAGGCCACACGGAGAGCCTCCACAACTTCAGCTGGCGCGGGGGCTTGGGTCCTGGCCTCGCCCCCTGAGGACCCGGCGCCCGCTCGGTCCCACTCCGCCCCGGGATCCGCTCCTGACCCCGCTGCGCGTGGCTCCCGGAACCTAGTTGGCAGGGGCTACTTGCTGCCCCGCCAGGCCGGGTGAGGGCGGAGCCGGGCATCCAGCCGCGAGGACTGGAGCCGCGGGAGGTGGAGCCCCAGTCCGGAAGCCGGGGATCCGCGGCCATGACTGTGCCGGCCCGTGGCTTCTCGCTGCTCCGCGGCCGCCTGGGCCGAGTGCCGGCGCTGGGCAGGAGCACAGCACCCCCCGTGAGAGCACCGGGAGGGCCCAGGAGCGCGTTCCGGGGCTTTCGGAGCAGCGGTGTAAGGTACGAGAGCTGCGGGCTCAGGGTGCTGAGCCGCTGGCGGTGGGAGGGCAGCGGGGGCGCGGGCGGTGCTCGCGCGCGTGGGGCCGAAGGCTCGTGGGCGGCCGCGCGGCGGGCTGGGTCGAGGACCGCCTTGGCTGTGAGGTGCCCTTGCCGGTCTCGCGGGTGAGTCGCAGTTGCCCCCGCTCGGGGAGCGAAAACTTGCTCTGCTCTGGGCTCTGGCACCAGAACGTTCCATATTTGCAGCAGGTGCAATTGAGTGATTTGGGAAGACATTTGAGGCACTAAGAAAAGATACCATAAAAACACGTGGTCTGCTTGGTCAAACATTTGTTTTTACTTTGCTTATTGTAGTGTTTCGTAAATAAAGGAGTAGGCGTTGTCCAGATGGCTTACTAATGTTTGCGTTTCTGAATTCCTTTGTTAATGGTTTTGTCAAGGTCTTTTCCAACACTAAATTATTTATGGTTTCACAAAACCAGAGATCAATCCCGATTTCTCAGTCTTTTCATGTATGGCTCTCCCTAAACCTCTGTAAAGTGATGAGACTTGCATTCATTACATCTCTTTGGACTTGGTTGCTGGCAAGAACTATGGAAATACAAAAGGGTACACACCCTTCTGTCTTCTACTTTACTTGTCTTACTTGCAAAATCCATCTTAACAAGATGAAGATACATCTTCTTGACCCAGAGCCTGTGAATCCAGAAGAGCCTCTGTTTTTAAACTTTCAGGGCTTCCAGAAATGCACTTTCATTGTCATTTTATGTCCAAAGACTGTGTCTCACTCGAGTTTTTGTATCCCCCGGTGCCCAGGACAATCCCTAGAAAAAAAACAATGATTGGTAACGTGGAAACGTAGATACTGTTTATTTAATTTAAATCAATTAACTCCCTATTGTGTACATTTAGATCTTAGTATTGAGTAACTGAATTTAAAAATTACTTTCTATAGGATTTGCTTTGGACATAGTTTCTGGTGACTAGGTCTTCCACGAGGATATGTGAGAAAATAACAGTGAGTCAGAGTTGTTTTGTAAGTGGTAGTGCTGTGGGTAAGAATGTGCCACTTGCTTTGGAACTACCAGCTAGCTCTACTACCTAGGAAAAGCAGATTCTGTAGAATTCTATTTGTATGAAAGAATTGAGGGAATTATTTGCTGTCACTCTAAATACTTGTTTGTATCATTATTCTCTGAATGTCCGTTGTGTTAGGGCTGCTTTTCAGGGTGAGGATAACCTGTTTCAAATAGTACAACTTGATTAATTTCCCTTGTCAGCTTGCTGTAAACAACTCTATCTCTCCATTTTCTCCATGACCTGCATACATTGAGTGGAAGTCATTACAGTAACAGTTACAACCCCAAAATTTCGTTGTAGCCACTTGCTTTGTACACAAACACACACACGTGCACGTGTACACACACACACATACCCCAACTCATGGAGGGAGAATTCAGAACTTTTAACTTATACTTAATAACCTCTTCATAATTTAAAACAATTGAGTGCAAAGGTTTTGGAAAGCTATTATCCATATGCACAATAACAGTTATTAATTTCAGCCCAGCTGGTTTCAGTCCCACTTGATGCAGATTATAATTATAAAAATAAGTAATCTATTTTGATAGTTTTTATTTTTTACAGATGACACTAGGCAAGTTAAGATAAGGCAGGGGTTTTGATGCCCTCTTTACACTGAATACCATCTCTGAAGGCGAAGTTGGCCCCAAGGTTGAGAAACACCTGTGGACTAGTGGGTCTCGGGTGGGGAGGAATTCGGACAGTGTGTTGATGCTTATTGGTGTCTCTTTTCTCTTCTAGGACCAGCAGAGAGAAGAGATTCCATCTTCCAGAGGTTGCCACTGTCTGCCTCCCCACTTGACCCCATCCACAGTCATCTTTTTTATATATATAGTGACACATTAGCTGTCTAGTTCTTCATAGTTAATGTGGTTTAAGTCTGACATCATTTCTTTTCCATGAAATTTACACCTTAGTGTTATTCTCACTGAAAATTGCCTTTGAGTTTGATAAACTCTTATCCCAGTGATACTGTTTTAAATTAACAGATTTATTACCATTTATGAACTATGTAGAGCCTTAATTGAAAAAGTATCTCTGATTATTTTTTCATATTTTGGCCACATATCTATAATAATGGAACATTGTAAATACTTTTTAGTGGAGGATTTTTAAAAAGTAGAATTTCAATAAATAATGCTTGATGGAGTTTACAGGTTACAATATCTTGAAGTATTATTCGACGGTTTTCTCTCAATGATTTTTCCTTTAAAATTTGCAATGAATTTGTTTTCCTATTTATGCATGAGAAATTAGGTCTTCTTAATTGGGAGAAATTAAAGTAATAAATAAGCCCTTCTAATTCTCGCAGCTGTTTCTTGAAGTGAATTACCTATCCAGGTAAAAGATTAAAAATTTTTTAAAAAGTGTTTGTAATTAAAGTTTTCCCATTTTGTTGTGGTGTGTGAGGATTTTACAAATCAAAATATCCTTGGTTAAAAGACATCACATGAGTTTGTACCCAGTGCTTTTCAGTCTGAGGAGCCTGGTAGCAGCCCATCCCATTTGGGTGGGAAGGTTATAGACCTCGTACATTAATGCCATGCTCAAAGCAGATTTGCAGGTATTCTGCAACAGAGGGACTTTCACAAACCCTGCGTTGGCTTATTCTACCTGAACTACTTATTTTAATTAAATAAATGACTATCCCAAGCATTCCATGTTTATCCTGTTGCTCAGTGAATCCTCAAATTGTTAATTTGGTAGATTCTCTTTTTTCTTCTCATACTATTATTCTTTTAGCTTTAAAAATAATGTGTACTGCCTACAGGTCCTTATGGAAGTTTCACCTTTCTTTGTGTCTCCCTGGCAGCAACTTTATAATTTTTTAGCTGGACCATGTTTTTGGAACTAGTGAAAGACACTTACTTGTGTTAAGTATTCATGTCTTTTACCATAGGTAGTTGAGTTTAATAATAAAAAAGAGATACATTTTTATCAGTAACAATGTTCATTTTTCTTCAGACTCTTCCCTCTAGTACTTACTCTGTATTTCTATCTCTTCTAAAGACTAGGAAAGGCAGTTTCTCAAAATCATATTCTATTTAGTCGGCAAATGTGATAATGTGGTGGTGTTCCTATCTTCCTACTATACCTATTCTACTGAAACTGAGAAAATAATTGCTATCTGGCTACAATTTTGATTTCTAAGACGTTCTCGTGTCATTTTAAATTCAGAAACTAAATATTTCAACATTTGGTCTGTCATATCTTGTTTTATTTTCTGTGTTCCAGCTGTTCAGAGGTAGTATGTTCTAATATCTCTAAAATCAATCAAGATTTTTGACTAAAACCGATCAGTAGATGAAAAAGATAGACTAATATTAATTTTAGATCTTGTTAATCATGATCTTACTAATAATTTGGCAATTTCTTTAATTACCCAAATCTTTGTTTTTCAAATGCCTTATTCTTTCATGTTAATATTCTGATGGGAGGATGAAAACAGTAGAAAGGAGCAACACCAGATGATCTTTTCATGGGCACATACTCTTTCAATGAATCCCACGGAACTCAATGAAATTACAGTTTGGCTTAGAGATAATTAAGTTGTGGAAGGAGGTTTAAGAGAGGAGCTTAGGTGAAATTTGAACTGTAAATAAGTATACTAAATTGAAGAAATGATTAGTAATAAATGAGATTTACTTTTAAGAAATTCAGTTGGGACTTGAAAAAACATTTTGTGTGCAAGGTAGAAAACTTTAAGGTCACGATAGAACATAATCTGAACCTAAATTAACAGTAATTTTGAAGAATTCAGGGCGGGATGTTATCCAAGAAGGCTTAGCCAACTGCTCCACTTAACGTTACATCATAAGTAGTTTCTGTGTTGCTATTTTTTTATTAGCATTTCAATGACTGCATCATATTACGTTAAATCAATTGGCCCTAACTTACCTAACCATCTTGCTGCTTTTTAATGTCTAGTTCTTGGAAAACATGTAATTATTTACTCTCAGATTGAGGTCATGTTCTTGTCAACATCATACCAACCAGGTTTGCTCACTTCGTCATCTGAACCGTACATAGGTGTCTATATTAGGCTCATTAGAGTGTCCCTAGGTCTAAAGACTGTCTAAAGATTCATAATTCTAAAGTGAGGGTATGTGTATAGTTTACAATACATGTTTTCTCCCTAGTTTTTTTTTTCCCTATTTGTGATTAACTGCAATGAATACCATCATGCTTTTAAGGAATTCAGTTGTATTGTTGAAAAATACATTTTTATTAATATCTAAGGAGCTCTTAGTGTTAAGCACTTTGCTGAGATTTTTCACTTACATTATATCCTTTGATCCTTACAGCAACTAAATGAAGTAAACACTATGACTATTCCCAGTTAACAGATTGAGAAATTGAGGCTTAGAGAAATTAAACTTGTCCAAGTTGGCACAGTAAATAAATGGTGAAGACAAGGCGTGAACCCACGTGATCTCTCCAAGTGTTCTTCTCTACAAACAGCTTATAATTATTTACTTATCTCACTTTTGCTTTTTCTTCTTTTTGAAAACATTTATTAACATTAAATCTCATAGAACTTTTGTGAATCTAGAAAGCTAATTTTGCATGTAAATTTTAGAAATTATTTTGTTAGATTCCCCCTCAGTTAGAGATGTTCTTAACTAGGACCTTATGGATAGAATTCACGGGATCCATAAACATGGATGGGAGGTTACTAACATCTAATAAATTTAGCATTTTTTTTCAGTTGTCAATGTTGGCAACAAATATGGTATCAGCAGTACATGTGACTTGCTAATTATTAAATCACAAATATTTCAGTATCACAAAGTTGAGGCAGATACCACAAAGCATCATCTGCACATCACTATTTTGATATGGTAGTTAGACCTACAACTAGATCCTGTTATTTAATACTTTTTTTTTTTTAAAAAAAAAGCATTTGATAGTATTTCAGTAAAACTGGTTTTCCTTGTAATCTGTAATTTATATTGAATGTTTAAAAGGATTGTTCTGAGGAGTCCACAGGTTTCAATAGACAGGCCAAGAGCTTCTGCGGCACAAAGCTTAGCATCTAAGGTTCTTTCCAACAAAGTTAGTTTGAAAATGCATGGATATTGTTTAATACTACAGAGTCAGAAAGAGTTAACTAGTTAAAAAACTGAGTATCAAGAAGAGTCATACATAAGGAAAATGAGTTATTTTACTTTTTATTGATTTGCAAATGTAGTTTCTAGTAAAATTACTTCAAGATGTGAATAGGGTACTTCGGGTGTGAAACAAATTGTTTTAAGGAGGCCATAAACTTAACACTTATATGCATTCATTTATTTTAGCAACGCACCTCAAAAGGCTCCCTATACTGGTGATTGGTTTTATTTTCTATGGAATTTTGTCCTGGTTTCATTGGGTTTCATTTCTATTGTACAAACTCAAGATATCCAAGGTATGCCCTAAGATATAAAGCAATTAAACTGTATGTTAGGGCCTGGGGAGAGCTTGGAATTGTTAATCATCATTAACAATTTTTCATCTTTATAGAGCCCAAAATGGTTCATTCAGCTCTAGTTGAAGCTGTGAGTAAAGATGAGATTGAAACTAAGATGTAGATTTGTGAAGTATACAAATTAAATAAACTATTGATCTTGACTAGGTTTTATTTATTGTTACATTAGTATTTTGTGGAGGAGTACTTGGGTACATGGTAATAATTTCCCCCCTTGTTATTTTGCTCTACTTTATTAAATACATCATTTGGTTCTAGTAAGCGTAGATTAAGGTGGTTAGTTTATTTTCTGGAAGTACAGGTAAACAAACCCATGGAAAGAGCACTAAGTACTAAAGATTTTCTGCTCTTATAATGCTCCTGGTTATCTGAATATGTCGTCATCTGTTATTTAGAAGCTAGGAGAGAGAGCCACTTTTACAAACCAGCCAATGAACTTTTAGCCAGATTCTCTTATGTAATGTGAGGTTAACAAAAGAGTATTCCTATTATATAGATGAAGAAATTGCATGCCTTTGAGAGCAGCTAAGTGACTTGCCTAACTTTATAATTGCTACTAATGGTGACCCAGAGCTCTGATGCTCAGGACTTCTGATTTCAGGTGAGTAATTTATACTTCATAGTGCTGCCCTGCTACTCACTAGCCACCACCTCCCTTTAATTTGTGCTTCCTGATGAAGCCACATTTAGTGGCTAGCCCAGAAATAGGCTATTGGAAGGGAGCGCTCCTTTTCCTGCCTTCTTTGGGGGAAGGTTGTTTCTGCCTTTGTGGAAAACATCACCTGAGCAAGTAATGACAGGGCACATCATGTAAACAATATCTAAGGGGTCAAATGGATTTCATTTTTGATAAACATTAATGGCAAGGTCACTTTATAATTTTTTTGACCAAACTAGCATGTTTAGAGTAAAAAGGGGCATGAATGTAATGAAAATGATATATTTGGAATATTTATTGGCTTACAAATATATTAGTGAACCTATACAATTTTCATTCAAACCATTTTCAAAATTAACATTTTAAAGATAATTTATGTCTTTATATGTTAAAACAAAATAAAAATTTATATTACTTGAATATTCAGCATAATTATTCTTGGTGCATATTCACATACTTGAATCAGCTTCTTAGCTTTATCTTTTAACACCTTGATACTGATAATTTTCTGAAAAAAGTTAATAGGATCTTATGTTTAATTTTTTTTTCTTTTTGAGATGGAGTCTTACTCTGTTGCCCAGGCTGGAGTGCAAGTGCCGCGATCTTGGCTCACTGCAACCTCCGCCTCCCAGGTTCAAGCCATTCTCCTGCCTCAGCCTCCTAAGTAGCTGGGACTACAGATATGTGCCACCATGCCTGGCTAATTTTTGTGTTTTTAGTAGAGACAGGGTTTCACTATTTTGGTCAGGCTGGTCTTGAACTCTTGACCTTGTGATCCATCCACCTCAGCCTCCCAAAGTACTGGGATCACAGGAGTGAGCTACCGCGCCCAGCCCTTATGCTTAATTTTAAAATTAAATTTTCTGCAACTTTCTTGAAACAGTTCCAAATTGAATCTTTGCTTTAGACAGTCATTATTTTGGTTTTAAAGGTACTGTCTCTATAGGTGCTGAAACACCATGTAAACTCTGCTAAATGGAATACTCTTAATTCTACCTTTTTCCACATTGAATTGGGAAGATATTTTAGCCTAAATATTTTCACAGGTGCTATCTTTGTGTATCTTTTCAAAGTACTTTTCTTTGATGAATACTTAGATCAAAGTCATCAAATAAGTTGTTTTTGTGTATGATTTTAAAAATAGTTTGCCAAATTTAGATATGGGAACATTAAAGTTTTTCTCAGTTATATTCCATCATGTTACAAAACAGTAATTTATTCAATGAAATTTTATTCAACAAAAAATACGAGCTCCATCGAAAGAGTCTTCTCAGAAATTGGACTATTTAAAATTGTGATTATAGATGTATTTATTTACTATTTCTGCTGTACACAAAGTTCCACAAACTAGGTGGCTTGAAACAGCAGAAATCTGTTTTCACACTTCTGGAGGCTAGAAGTCGGAAACAAAGTAACTATAGGCCTGTCCACTAGCCTCTGGTTATTGCCAGCAGTACTTGATGTTCCTAAGGAGTTTGCAGTTTCATGGCTCTAGTCTTTGCCTCTGTTGTCACATGGTTGTCTTCCGTCTGTGATTTCACTTCTCTTCTGTGTGTATGTGTGTCTCTGTGTCTCTTCTCTTATAAGGGCAGAAATCAAAATTACCTGTGCATTGTTTGAGCTATCATTTTTTTTAATAGTTCCCTTCGTCCCTTCCTTTTGAAGAGAGAACATTTCTATTTGTAAGCTTTGGTTTCACTGATTACAGTTCACTAAAAACTTTAAATCTGAATGTGCCTCTACCCCCATTTGGTCTACTTGTTGAATATGTTGATTAATAATTTCCAACTTTTGAAAAACAGGCAACAGTGTCGCCCCTCCCAGTGCCAAGCCAGCCCCCACAGACACAGTCTGTAGGCCAATCCTTGTAGACCTAGGCTCTAGGCCTGTACTAATGCCAGGGCAGCAGTCAGAGATTCCAGTTTAGCTTCTGCAGACTTAGGCATCAGGTACAAAGTCATGGACCCACACTCTAAGCCTGCCCCAGTACCAGGTCAGCCTCCATGAATTCAGGTCCAAGCCTATCCCCAGGGACCCAAGCTCCTGACCCAACCTTATGGTTCCAGGTACCAGGTCTGCCCCTGCAGATTTAGACACCAGTCCCATTCCAGGGGACCCTATGCCAGCCCAGTCCCCACAGACTTGGGACCAGGCCCATTCCAGTGCCAGGCTGGTCCCCATGGACTCAGACTCAAGACCTGCCCTACTGCCACGGTGACCCCCATGAACCTGGGCTTCAGGTCTGTATTTGCAGACCCAGGATCCAGGCCTGCTCCTACATACCCAGTTGACAGCCCACTCCTGTTTATCCAAGTACCAGATTAGCCCTTGTGAGTTGAGGTATTAGGCCCACCATCTGCCAACCAATCCAAAGACTAGCAGCAAGCCCATCCATGGACCATGCCAGATGGCTCATCAAGAATCTCTAGACAGGCTGACTGGTGAAGGGCTTTCCCGACTGAATCCAGTTTATAAAGACTGGAATAGGTGCCTACTTCTTTAAGTGATAGACACCAATGAAAGGCCATAAGAACTATGAATCATTAGGGAAACATGACACCACAAAAGGAACAAAATAAAGTAACAATAATTGACCATAAAGAAATGGAGAGCTACAGGCTGTCTAACCAGAGAACACAAATAGACAACTAAACAATATCAATGATTTAAAATACTACAAAAGGATAAAAACAGGGTACTGTGGGAACTCAGAGTCCCAGGGTACAGGGGTCAGAAAACATTTCCCAGAGTGTTTCACAAGCTGAGACTTCAGGAATGTGTGAGACAGAGGTGGCAAGGTGGTTGGAGAGGTGAGAAAGAGAAGGAGGAGTGTTTCGGGCAGAGGGAATATTGTATGTGAAGGCCCAGAGAGAACATGGTGCAGTTGATGAATTAAAATATGACTGGTGTGCAGTGTGGGACTCACTGAGCACAGTGTTCTTTAGCAGTGAGGCTAAAGTAGCTCATGCAGAAGTTTGTAAGCCGTAGGGAATTTGGATTTTAATCAAAATTATTCCCCCAATTTCTCAGTTCAAAAATTTTGGAGTCGTGTTTGCCTAATGTCTTTTTTTTTTTCCATATCCTACACGCAATCTCAGTAAATCCCAATGGTTTCACTCTCAAAATAGATTCAGAATCAGACTACTTAGCACCTCCACTGCTACCCCATTGACTAACTCCCCATTGTCTGTTGCCTGTTATACTACACTAGCTTTTTAGCTGGATTCTCCACTTCTACTCTTGATCTCACAGAGTTTATCCTCCATATTTTCACCAGTTACTTTAAAAACGAAAGTCATGTCAGAATCTCTAAAGGGCTTTCTATCTCAGTCACAGTAAAAGCCAACATCCTTTCAAAGGCCTGCAGGGCCTTAAATAATCTGATGTCCCACTACTTCTCTGACTTCATGTCTTATCCTGGTTCACTTGGTCTTTTCACTGCAGCCATTGGCCTCTTGCTGTTCCTCAAAGATTTCAGGTGTGCCCTTTGCTAAAGGCCTCCATACTTGCTGTTTGCTTCCCTTGGCGTAGAATGCTTTTCTCCCAGAAATCTACATGATTTATTTGATTTCCTTCATTTTTGCTCACATGTTACTGATTTATCAGAGAAGTGATACCTTAACCCACCTATATAAAATAATTCTGGCTTTCAGATAAGTCCTTTCTCTGCCTCATGTCACACATGATAAATACTTGCTGTTTTTCAATTTGCTTATATCTTCTACTAGAATAAAGTTTCCATAAAAGTAGACGATTGTTTTGTGCCCTATTATTTATATTCCCGTTGCCTAAAATATTTCTACGCACATAGGAGACTTTCAATATGTATTTATTCAGTTAATAAACAATGAGCATGTGGTGGGGAGTTTAAACAATGGAGGTGACATAATTAAACAACAATTACTCTGGCTGCAGTATGGAAAATGCATTAGAGGAGATCAAGACGAGCAAGGGAAGAATTTTAGGAGCTGTGTTACTCAGTGGCTGAACATTTGAGTTGTTACTGCTATTTAACCTTTGTAGCTTTTCAACAATTTTCATGTTAAAAAATCTCATTTGTTTATGCACTAAAGTAATGAGAATGTGTGAGTTGACTAGTTCTTCCAGCACATAGACCAATACAGGCACTCTCCCATTGAACCTGCATTAATTTCAGGTTGCTTCATTTTGCCTCTTGTAGTGACTCCTACGGAGCTAGGCTTGCTGAGTCTCTACAGTGACTGAGGGAGTCAATTGGAGGGGCCAGTTGCTACTGAAAATGCTCACAGACCTAATTCCTAATTTACCCATAAACACCAGCTAGCCAGAGTGTATCACTGCTATAATTAGTTAGCAAGCCAACTTAGCACCTCAGTGCTATAATTTGAGGTAAACCCTGAAGAGTCTTAGACCTGAGTATACAGGGTACAGTTAAGTTTAATCTGTATACAGTTTGTCTCCTTGAAGTCTGGGAAACAGTTTATGCTATTGGTCTTCTCTGACACTTTCCAGGTCACACAGGTTTGTACTATCTAGGTCATAATTAGCCTGAATTATATTCAGCGATTGCCAGCTTCACAGTGGCATGTGAACAAACTATTGTGTTTAATAGTGAGTGAATCAATAAATAATATGTCAGCAGTAGCATCGCTACTCACGTTATAAAATGCAAGACAAAGTTCAGATGTTGTTATATTTTAAAATAAAATGTGTATTGCTTACTATGTTACGTGACTTCTAGTTTTTTTAAAAATAGATAAATCTGCTTCTATGATAATGTTCTACCCTAAGAAAATATTGCCGACACAAATTGATTTATGGAAAGTTTTTTTTTGCTACTACTTATAAATGAGTTGTGGTGGAATATGTTGTGTATCTGCAGTTAATAGTATTTGCTAATATACAAGGTCCTTGTTATCTTAGTGCCAAAAGGCTACTTAAGTGAATTCATAAAACATCCTCACCAGAAATTCATAGGAAACAGTGAAAGAGTTTGTTACTTTCCTTTAAAAAATAAAAACCTTACAAGTTATATTTTATTTTAACTTGATTTGTTTATAATTATATACAAATTATTGGAAGGTACAAAGCACAAACTACAAAAAATCTCTCAGGGAATAATAGATAACCTGAATATCTCTCTAGAGAGAATTTAAGTTTGTAGGTTTAAACCTTCCCCAAAAGAAAACTCCAGAATCAGATAGCTTCATGGGTGAATCCTACCAAACATTTAAGAAAGAAAAAAATACCAATTCTTTACACACTCTTCTGGAAATTTGAAGAGGATAGCATTCTTCCTAATTCATTCTATGAAGCCAGCATCATCCTGGTATCAAAGCTACATGATAACATTGTAAGAAAAGAAAACTACAGACACCTCTTATGCACATAGATGCAACAAGTTTAACATAATTTCAGATGAAATCCACAATTTATGGAAAGGATAGGTACATAATGACCAACTGGGATGTATCCCAGGAATGCAAGATTGGTTTAACATTTGAAAATTAATCAATTACCATATTAACAGACTAACATCTGAGGAAACCTTATGATCATTTCAATAGACACAAACAACATTTGGCAATATCCTCATACAAATTCTCACCAAACTAAAAATAGACATCAATCATACAACTGAATGTATAACTTGGACCCATAAAATATCTAGAAGAAAACACTGGAGAAAACTTTTGCGACCTTGAGTTAGGCAAAGATTTCTTTTATACAACACTGAAAACATGGTCCATAAAAGGGAAAATTAATAAATTGGAATATTAAAATTAACTGTTCTAAAAACGCAAGAGAATGAAAAGGCAAAGCACAGACTGGGAGACAATATTTCAAATCCCATATCTGATAAAGGACTTGAATATAAGATATACAAAGAGCTTTAAAAATTCAAAATAGGAAACAATGTACTAAATAATGGGCAAAAGCTTTAATTATTTAATTCAGCAAAGAAGATTGCAGATGGTAAATAAACATAGAAAAAGATGTTCATCAGTATTCATTGAGAGAATGCAAATTTAAAGCACGATGACATACCACCATGTGTCCACTAAAATGTCAAAAGTTTTAAAACCTGACCATCCCAAGTGATGACAAGTATAGAGAGCAACCAGAACTGATACACTGTTTGGAGGAATGCAAAGCAGTACAGTGTCTTTGTAAAATGGCCCAACAGTTTTAAACATATTTAAATATACACTTAAAATATGACCTAACCATTCCACTTTGAGCTATTTGCTCAAAATAAATTAAAGCAGACAGGAGTGGTGGCTCACACTTGTAATCCCAGTGTTTTGGGAGTCTGAGAGGGGCAGCTCACTTGTGGCCAAGACTTTGAGACCAGCCTGGCTAACATGACAAAACCCTGTCTCTACTAAATATATAAGAATTAACCAGGCATGGTGGCATATGCCTGTAATTCCAGCTACTCGGGAGGCTGAAGTATGAGAATCACTTGAACTCAGGAGGTGGAGATTGCAGTGACCAGAGATCCTGTCACTGAACTCTAACCTGGGTGATAGAGTTATATATTCCATCCCAAAATATATTAAAGCATATGTGTATAAAACATATGTTTTTAACAGCTGTATTTTTATGATCAAAAACTGGAAAGAACCCAAATATCCATTAATAATTATAATTGAATGAATAAACAAATATTGGTATATCCATACAGTGTAACAGTACTCAGCGATCAGAAAAAAATGAACCATTCAAACATGCGACAACATGAATTAATTTAAAAATAATTATGCTGAGTGGAAGTAGCTGGCTAAAAAAGAGCATGTACTATTTGATTCAATTTTTATAAAATTCTTGATGATACAGACTAATATAAAGCAAACAAAAGAGATACTTGGTTGCCTGGAATGGTCAGTGGAGGAGTGGAATCTGGCAGACACAGGTGGAATGGTGAAATTTTAAAGGTGCACCTGGAAAGTTTTGGGAATGATAGATATGTTCATTGTCTTGAGTGTAGTGATGGTTTCTTAGGTATATACAAATATTAAAACTTGTCAAATTGTATACTTTAAGTATGTCCAGTTTTTATATAACAATTATACTAAATAAATATTATTACAGAAATAAGACAGCAGAACAAGATTGATATATTAAATCCATCATGACATTTAATGTCTTGAAAGCTACTAAGATTTTAATGAATCTTAGACAAAATTAGAATCAAAAGTAGAGTTCACTTAGAATGTCTAGTTGCGAGTGTATTGTCTAACCAATTTGCTCATTTACTCATAAATTATGATTGTTATTAGAATACACTTTTGTGTTCAATTAAAGTGTTTTTCAAACATGGTCATACACAAGAATCACCTGTAGAAAATTATTAGACATGCAGATTTCCAGGTTTCAGCCACCGCCCACCCCTCAACCCCCAGGAATTCTAAATTGTAGATGTGGTTGTGGGGTCTGAGAGTCTGCAAGTTCAGGCAGTTTTTGATGTGTATATCCATAGACCACATTTGGAATTGCTTCTTGGCAGAACATTGTTTACATCAAAATTGCATGAACTGAGATAAATGCTATGGACAACTGGTGTCATGCTATAATGGTGTATTTTTGATCTGGTTCTACCTATATGTCCACAAATCTACTAGATAGAGCAGTTGACTTCTTTGGAAAATTTGCGTTTTGTGTGTTGTCTGATATTTATGGCACCACCTTCATTAGAAAATTACAAGTGTACAGGTGCTACAAAGAATTAAAGTTTATAAGGACTTCCTTTCCTCCTCCTCTTTCTCCTCTGCTTCTTTCTTTTTCTCATTTTCCTCTTCCTCACAATATTTATTAACCTACATTTGATGCTTTTTCTACTAATCATATTCTCACCAGGTCTTTCAATAGGACAGAGGCAGAAGGAAGAAGGGACCACCTTCTACTTTATGAGATACCTTTAAAAAAATAAACACACAGTAAGAGCAACATAATTCACCACTTTAAAGTTTGAGGTCATGGAGAGTAGAAAGGCCTTCTAGAAGGTATTTCTTTGTGCCTTTCCAGAGATAGTTTATGTCATCTATCAAAATATAGGACTTCTTATCTTCCGAAATACCTATAAACTGCCAGGGAGTAAATACTTATAAACTGCCGGGAAGCAAATGCAAACTTTTTCCATGAGCAATGACACCATGGCATTGCGGAGCAACTAAACTAACTATCTGTTTACTGACCTGATCCCCACCATAATCAGTGACAAGCATGGCAAGATTCACAGCTGTTGTCAGGGAGTTGGCCTGGGGCCATGGAATATTATTTTTCTTTGAGTAAGTTAAAGAGCTGTGTAGTATTGTTACCGAAGGGGACACTGTTACCGGAGGGACAATGGCCCTATTCCCTCCCTGATTAGGTGTGCCTGAGGTCCTTGGGTCTCATACTGGCTCAAGAATGGGGGAGTAGACACTGTTGGTGATGGTGAGCTCCTTGGAGTAAGTATCAGACCCAAAAAATTTTATAGCAAAGTGATTTATTTTAGGGAGAGAGAGAAAGATAGAGAGAAAATGGAATGAGAGGGAGAGAGAGAGAAAAGTGAAAAACAGTTCTCACACTGAGTGAGAGGCAATCCAGAAAGATGGAGTCCCTGCAGGCTAAGAGCAGGGGACTTTAACCTGGGAGTTACTCCCGCCCCATTCAAATTTTTTGTCTTATGAGAGGAGTTCCTTCAAACTTCCGCTAGAATGATTGATCTCTGTTTCCCGGAAGTTTATCTTACCAAAAGTCAAAGGCCTCTAAGCTCCTGGATGGAGAAGGGGGGAAGGTATGGCGCTGGGAAGTTCTTGCCCTTGAAACTGCGCCCCCTTGTGGACCTGGGGAGAGAATACATTCCCTCTGTATGAAGCTCATGACTTCAGGGTCTTGTACAGGATATGCTAACCAAAAACGAACTGATTTTGCCTTAGGGTCACAAGACTGTGGGGCCGTGTGATACACAACGGAGCCCAGTCTTCAAGATGGTTGCCAGTTTTAACTGGGCTGTGCTGATCTGCCTCTTTAGAAAAAATGGCAGAACTTTAAATTTAGGCAATAATATAGTCTAGATCTTGAGTATGTAGTTTGATAATTTATATGAATATACATATGTATATGTATATGCATATGTATGCATATATGTGTATAATATATATGTTTTATATATATATAATACCTAAGTAAAAATTGTGAAGAAACATGCACCGTAGATAGCGTCTTAGTCTATTTGAGCTGCTGTAACAGAGTATCAGAGACTGGTTGGCTTATAAAAATAACAGAAATTTACTTCTCATTGTTCTGTAGGCTGGGAAGTCCAATATCAATACACCAGAAGGTTCAGTGTCTGGTGTGGGCCTGCTTTTTGGTTAATAGATAGCTGTCTTCATGCTATGTCCTCACATGGCAGAAAGCATGAGGAAGATCTCTGGAGTTTCTTAAAAGGACAGTAACACCACTTATGAGGGCTCTATCCTCATTATATAATCACCTCCCAAAGGATTCACCTCCTAATATCATATCATTTGGGGTTAAGATTTAAACATATGACTTTTGAAGAAACATACACATTTATTCTATAGCAGATAGATTATATTGTAGAACTAAATAATAGAGGTGAAATCCTTCACAAAATTATAAAATATTTATAAACCTGAAGAGTAGGTGTCACATTAATTGAAAAAAAATCAAATTTGGGGTGCTTGGAGAATCATGGTTGTTTTGTTCATTTTTGTACCTTAAATTTGTGCAGTTGAATATTTTTTATTTTCTTTTTAGTATTATATTTATTGTTTTGCTTTCCACAGACATGAAGCCGTTATTATATCAGGAACTGAAATGGCTAAGCATATCCAGAAAGAAATAAAGCAAGGTGTGGAATCATGGATTTCCCTTGGAAACAGAAGACCTCACCTCAGTATAATTTTAGTGGGAGATAATCCAGCAAGCCATACATACGTCAGGAATAAGATAAGAGCTGCCTCTGCTGTAGGTGGGTATGTGTTTTAGTTGTAATTGCTACTAAATATGTTTTCTGTTTTTAGTTCGAATTGTGATAATTATGAATGATAATTATCAAATAAGTACCATTTGAATTACATGTATTATTATTAAAGATTATTCAGTTACTAAACCTTATATTAATTTCATTTGATGTTTCTTCAAAATTTTTATAGGGTTAATTCAGTGTGTTTTATATTCTATGGTAAGAAATGCAAAGAATACATCTATAAGGCTTGCTTTCATTATATTTGACTTAATCAAATAATAAACCTGGCTTGTTCACTCTGTTAAACTTGGCCTAATAGTTGTGTGGTAGTGACATTTTTATTCTCTTCTAATCTGCTAATAGTAGCTTATCTCAAACAAGTACAAGTTGTCACCTGGCATTCCAGGCCAAAGAATGCATATGAATCAAGAGAAAACACTTGTATTATTGGAGAAATCCTTCCTGATGATGCATTAAACATCAGAACCTTTCATTCCAGTAGGAACAGTCCCACACTGTCTCAGACACTATTGATGAAAAACCACATTCAGTTAGTCAAGTGACCTTCTCTGCTTGTTTTTCTTCTAGGTATTTGTAGTGAGCTCATTCTAAAACCTAAGGATATTTCTCAGGAAGAACTTTTGGACATAACTGATCAATTGAATATGGACCCAAGAGTCAGTGGTATATTAGTTCAGTTACCGCTGCCAGGTACCTAATGTTCTTCTCTATATCTGGTTTTGTTAAAAGAGAAACAGAGGACATCTTTCAACATCATATCATGATACTATAAGTAATTTATAAAACACATTCAGAAGGGGACTAACTATTAAACTAGCAATAAGTGTAATAGTGATTTCTGAATGATTTGTGCTTACATTGACAAAATCTGTGAAACTAAAATTTAGGTATTGGCAATACATGCAGTCCTTGCTTTGCACAGTAGTGTGGGACCCTAAAAATGACGATGTAAGAGGAAACCAGGTAATGTGATCTTAATAATCAATGGTAAAAATAACAATTTTTCTGTGGCCTTTAAATCTTTTTATCAAAGCTTTAAAATCTTTCCTACTGTTTGAGTGTCTCAAACAGAGATTGTGGTTCATAAATGTATAGGGAAATGAATAATTAGTAAAACTAAAGTAATATTTTTGAGTACACTATAATTTAGAAATTAGAAACATTGAGAAATAAAGTGTATGATTTCTTTGCGTAAACCTGTCAAAGGTAGTTAGAGCAGTGTTTGCCTTCTAATTCTCTAACATCAGATGGAACGAGCATCTTTTCTATGCTTTGGTGAATTGAACTGTTATATTCCTTTCAAAGTTTAGATTAGCTCCCAGTATTTTGTCTGTTGTACTTTCAATGTTGTGTAATTTCTCTGAGAGTTCCCTAACATTTAAAGAAACGTCAATGTGAGAAACATTGAGGAACTCTCTGAGAGTTCCTTAACATTTAAAGAAATGTCAAGTTACACGTTGGTATCACCTCTGAGACATTGTCGTCTTTTTTGTTCCTATCACTTTCCTCATTTTTGTGATGAGTTCACCTTCATTAAGTTCCTCTGGCTGTGTAACCATCTCTCCAAAGGATTCAATGTCAACATTCTGTGGTCAGCTATTTCTCCAACAACTCCATTTACATTAAATTAGGATCCTATGACTTTGTTTTTTATGTTCATTAGACTTTTTCAACATCGTTCTTACCTTCACTTCATTCGGGCCTAGGTTTCTCTTGTCTTTGTTTGCTGTTACCATTTTCAGATCTTCTACCCACATCCAGTTTCCATCCCAGCATTATCACATTTTGTTTCTTTGCTATACTTTTATTTTGATAGGCTAATCCCCTCTGTCTGTTATCCACTTTTGTAAAATACCATATGGGTTTATCTCTGGGGGACACGGAGAAAACACACTTTGCTGTCTATGTTTGAAGATTATAAATGTGCAGTGACCAATCATTTGAAAGAAGTGTATGATTGGTCTCTGATCATCATCTCATCTGTTATTTTTAGTGATCTGTGGACTAAAGAGCTAGCAGCTCTTGTATAATTACTAAGAATTTGAACTGTGTTGTTGGAGGACTAGTATTATTTCATTAAACTGTGGTTCTGAAATTTGTGCATATTTAAACTGTGCAAAATGAGGACTGCAGGAATGGTATATAGGTTACAGTAGTTTTGTAGTTTTGAGTTCTGGAAGCTTTGATTAACAATCACGTGGTATGCAAAAAAGTAAAGCTATATAATGCTATTATATGGGATCTTTATATGGTATTAATATTTTTCCTTATCTAACAATATAATATAATATGTTAGCATATGTTATAGCTTTTGTGCTGCTTAAATTATGCCAAAAATTAATACTTCTAATTCTTTTCCTCCAATATAGCTTCACTGACAAAAAACATCAAGTTGATAAGAATCTTAGAAGCTATCACAGTTTTCTCCTGAGAAAAAATGCTCTGACAGATAATGCTTAAATGATGTTAAAGTTAGTATAGTGATAGTATCACTTACATTTAAAACTAAAAAAAGAAATTCAACACATGCAACACTCTTATATCATAGGAAAATGAGATCTAGAGAAGATCAGGAGTTTATTAACATCACAAATCTGTCCGAAAAATTATAACAGTGTTTCTCAATTGTTTGACTAATGCAAAATGAGTCTCTTTTTTTTTGGCACTGTATTTATCAAGCAATCTTTTTATAGTTTGCAGTTTTTGAAGTTTTCTCCACTTGGCATTTGTATGACATTTTAATAGCTATATAACCATATCACAATATTAATCCTTAAAATGTCCATTGTATACAAAGTAACCTGAAAAAAACATTTCTTAAAAGAAAACATACAAATGGCCAACAGGTATGTGAAAATGATCAACGTTAGTAATTATCAGGGAAAGGCAAGTTAAAACCACAATGAGATATCACCTCACACCTGTTAGGATGGCTGTTATCAAGAAAATGAGGTAAGTGCTGGGGATGTAGAGAAAAGGAACCCCTGCTCACTGCGGTTTAGAGTGTAAATTGGTACAGCCATTTTAGAAAACAGCATGACAGTTCCTGAAAAAACTAAAAATAGCACACCATATTATCTAAAATTTCCATTTCTGTATATATATCCAAGTGACATGTTATCAATATGTTTAAGAGATATCATCACTCTTATGTTCATTGTAGCATTACTTCAAGATACATAATCAACTTTAGTGTCTATTGGTGGCTGAATGGATAAAGTAAGTGTTGAATATATACAAAATGAAATAAAAATCAACTTTTTAAAATAATGAAATTTTGTCATTTGCTATAACATAGAACCTGAAGTATATTATACTAAGTTGAATGAGCCAGATGCAAAGAGAAAAACCTGCATGGTCTTACCTGTAGAATTTTAAAAAGTAACCTCATGGAAATATAGAGTTAATGGTGGTTACCAGGGACTGAGGACTGGGGAGGAGATTGTGGAGATGTTGGTTAAAGGATACAAAATTTTAGTTACACAGGAATAAGTTTTGGAGATCTATTGTACAACGTGGTAACTTAGTTAATAACAACATACTGTATACTTGCAAATTGCTGAAAAGGAGATTTAAATGTTCTCACCATGAAAATGCATATTTGATGTATTAGATATATTAATTAGATTGACTTAACTATTTCATAATGTATACATATATCAAAACATATTGTACACCACACATATATACAATTTTTGTTTGTTAGTTTAAAACTATTTAAAATAGTCATAGTTTTCAAACTATACTATATTTAGTTTGTCACAGATTTCAAACTACATTAGATTGTTTGTCTTAATGAATTTATATTTGTATAAATTTTACCCCTTTTGAGCAACATTCCTTATTTGGTGAATTTATTAGCAGCTCACTGCTAGCTGGCACTGGTGATTTATCTGTTTTAAATACTAAATTGCTTGAGTCCTGTGCTAGAGACTCACAGAGTGAGACGCATAGAGCTAAAGCGACCACGGTGATTAAAAAAATCTGGATATTCTGAGAAACGGTGGTTTTCTATGTAGCCAAAAAGCCAATAATACCAAAATTGTGGCTAACATTGATTATATTACAGTACTTTATATGCCGTTTATATTACAAATGGTACTTTATATTTATTAACCCATTGGATTCTCACAATAATCCTGTGAAGCTCGAGTATTTTTTACTGGTGAGAAATTTGAGGCACAAAGAGGATAACTTCTCACAAGTTCACAGAGCTGCTAAGTAACTGAGCTGAGATTTGAATCTGGGCAGACTGGCCCCTATGCCAAGAATACTGTTACCTATTAGGTTAGCACCCTCACTGGCACATCAGTGTTAGCTGGTGAATAATGTGTGTTTACTGTGTGGCAGCACTCCTTTACATGGATTATTTTATTGAATCCTACAAACACCCTTATATGGTAAGAATTATCTTCTTCATTTTATAGATGAGGAGACTGAGACAGAGGGAGGTTAAGTGAATTGACCGGTATTACCTGTTAAATGGTAGAGCCAAGACCCAAACTCAGGTCATCTGATTTCAGAGCCTGCCTTTTAAACTCCTTGTTGTTACACTGTCTCTCAGAATATAGTAAGGCATGACATAAACACACGTATTTCAAACATTCACATACAGGTTCCTATCACTTGTAGCCACCAAATTGCTGATCATCTGGTTTCTCTGTTCCCACACTTGTAACCTATATTTTTTTATGGTTTTACCTTGCTCAATAATGGTATTCCTATTTTTATTCACAATTTCTTTTTGGTAAGGTTTAAAAATGATAGCAATGAGATTAAAGACATATTAAATATACTATTGCTTTCAACATAGCCTGTAGTTTATTTAATAATTGTACTGTGGTACATTTTTGCTAGCAGAAGATACAATTCAAATATGGATATATATACAGTCTGAATTTATAATCTGGCTTTGTAATTGACTGTTACTTAACTTTGATGAGTCTTATTTTACTCCTAAAAAGAAAATTGAAAATTGACCTTTTATACTACATATTGGAAACACATAGTTTTTAGTTAATAGAAAAAGTTGGTTAAAGTAAAACAATGCATATGTACCTTAAACATTGTATTACATCATAAAGAATTTAAATATTCATTCATCAGTCTTTGATATAGGTTCAGAGCTTTTTGGAGCCCACTGGTTGGACTTCTGCATCATCTTCTGACAGTAATATTTATGATTCATTGCCTGTAATTTTCATGTTGAGGTGAAACAGTGAAAATTCATCTAGATTTTCAAAATGCCTTCCACTCTTCAAAGTCGCCTTGCTGTTGTCTAAGTCATACTAATTCTTTTTAGTTCTTGAGAGTCTTTCTAGATCATTCAGCTTAGTTTTCTTACAAATAAGAACTGTTCCCTTTTGCACTCCGTTGTAATTTATTTATAACCTACATTATATAATTTACTATAAAAAAAACTGGCAAAGACAGGCTGAGAAATACAAAAATTGTCTCTTGGTTATGAAACTCAACTGGTAGGATTAGGAATACTTTTTTAACTATTCTCTGGTATGTCCAGCACTAGCCTTCACATTTTACAGAATAAGTGGAACTCATGAGTTATTTTGGTAGATTGGCTATATAGAAGTAGATGACTACAGCCTCTCCTATGTATATCTCATAAGATTATTATAATAAACAAATTAAACAATAAGCAAATGAAAAATGAATGAGTCTAGTTGATTACACCTTCAACTTGAATAATATAAAATTATTGTCTATAATTTGGTTAGTAAATATGTATTTCAAATTATTTCATCATTAGAAATCTAAGATTATTTCTCACAATTAGGGCAATGTCTTGAATAAAAGAAATTCCAAGTTAGAATTATAATTCTAATGTTTGAAGACAGGTTTGCATAAGGATTAAACCGAATGTGCAAAAAGTTTCCATCTCATTTGGGCAGAAACCAAAGAAATGAGATAAAATTCTGTCCTGTTTAATGGTACTGGGCCTGTCACAAGCTAAGTCCTGGTTTATGTTCAGAAGCTATGCAACTTTGTTCAGGATTTGAAATACTTGGGATATAAGAGTACACAGCCTGGCTGTTTGTTCTGTAGCTGGTCCTAAAGCTAAGGAGAAATAAAAATGACCAAATGCAGATGCTTTCCTACTCCTGTCCTGACTGTGCATAGATTCTTATCAATAAGTGATCACTTTGTCGAGGTGAGAAGGAGGTCTGTTATTTATGTTGTATTCTTTTTTTCTTCTGAGTAGGCATTTTATTTGTTTTTAGGTTTTATTGAGTTACATGTATTAAACTGATATCATATTAAAAATCAAATTTTTTGGAGTATGTATCTTTATATAGAGAAAGTAAATTAGAATAGTGGTCTTTTAAAACTGGGAACCAGTGGCATCCTTTTCAAATTAGAGTAATAAAAAGGAAATTATAGTATTCATAAACTTGAAGCACATTGGAATCAAATTATTCAAAATCACTTGTCATAGAGTAAGATTTGGTGCAGGATGAATTTGATTCAAGAGGGTTTAAATTATATGAACTGTATGAAAACATTTAGATCTAAGCCTGAAAAATGATTATTAACTCAATGAAATTTTAATAGGTTATTTCACAACTATGATTTCATGACAACTGTTACAAGTGTCAGGAATGGTAAACATTTACTATTTTCTAATGCCAAGCACTGTACAAAAGTGCTTTATATATATGAGAAATCATTTAATACTCACAACAATTCTTACCAGTAGGTGCTATTTTTATCTGAGGTATATGGTTAAGGAAAAAGAGTGAACTAAGTAACTTGTGTGAGGTCCACTCAGTGAGTGAGTATCAGAGCTTTGTCAGGGGACCAAGTATAGCATCCTTTGTGCCATAGTCACGGTCCTACAGCAGAAATTTAAGATAGCGTCAAGAGAGATGCTTGCTTACCTGCTTTGTATTTAATTGTTTCCTGAGAAGTCTACTTCTCATTTATTTCTGGAACACAATTAGGTAAACTTTATCTTATCTCTCTTTTTCTGAAATAGTTTTTCAAATGTTCCCTTCAGTTATCTAGTTTGAAGCCTTTGAGGATTAGCTCCTTCCTGATTATGTAAGGGAAGTAGAGAATGATTAAAGTATAAAACTAAAGAAGGTGAGTTAGAAGAGTTTGAGTTCACTGCACAGATTTAACACAAATAAAATATTTGAGCAATTAGTAGGCATACTGTGGATATTGACCTCACTAGTAAGCAAGGAGCTATGCATATTTGTCTAAAACTCATTTTTTCATTTGGAGAAAAAAGTATTGCTATAATTACTTTTCATGAGGAATTATCAAATTTGTGTATGCAGAATACTGATTATTATTAAAATTATTGACCAGAGTGGGAATATTTTTATCATTCTGAACTCTTTTCTGTTTTATTCTGTTTAATTCAAAATGATTTCTAAATTTTAACTTGACTTTGTTTTATAATTTATTTTTCCTTTCTCTATGGGAGAAACCCCGGTTAGGTGCTTGAGTGTTCAGAATAATTCCACATAGGGAGAATTGCAGAAAACATTTTGTCTACGTAATCTACCTTGTATCTGTTAGACAATTAATGAATGCTGTTGAAGAAATGAGTAAATCCTATACATTCTCATCACCACTTTTTGTGTGTATTAAGTCTCATCCTTCGGCATATGCTTCCACATCTAAGAGATTAGTGCATAAACAATTTAACTAATCAAGATTTGGTGAAGATCTTGTGCCCTCACCCATGAAAGTTTTCTATAGCTATAGTATCTATTGTATAGAGGCCGTGTTAGGAAAATGTATATTATTACTTGAACAATGTGTTAACCTCTGACCTCTTAAGTATATTGGTTATCTTTCAAATACACTAGGGCTGAGTTCTTTCTACCCTTTATGTCTTAGCGTAAATGTCATTGCTTCAGGGAGGCTTTTTCAGCCTATACTCCCAAAGTTGTTTTCATTCTGTTGTTCTCTGTTTGGAACCTCCTTTCTTCTGTGACAGAGACAATTTAAGTTCTCCAAATACCTACATGTCCTGTTATATTTCGGGGCTTCTCTTTGCGATTAGATTGAGGCCATGTGAGTATTGGCCAATAGATTGTAAAAGGAAGATACTTTTTTTGAGCCATTTCCAGACTGAGATGGTTAAAAGCTGTTGTGCCCTTGTCCTTCACTTCTGTTTTTGTTTCATTGTTCTTGGAAACTAGGTATTACAGATGGTTGTAAATGACAAGAAGTAGGGCAGTAGAATTCTTATTGGACTTTACATGAATAAGAAATAAATACCCTTTTATAAATGACTGGGATTTCAGATTTTTTAAAACTTATAAACTCACAGATCAAAGAAGCTCACCAAACTCCCAAGCTCATGAAACATGAAGAAAACTATGCCAAAGAACACCATAATCAAATTATTCAAAACCACTGATAGAAAAAAATCTTAAAAGCAATAAGGGGGTTGGGAGGCATTACATACAAATGAACAAAGAGGATAATGACAGAATATTTCTTGGTAGAAACAATGTAAGCAAGAAGACAATGGAAAAATACATTTAAGTATTAAGAGGAAATAAAAAGCCATAAACCCAAAATTCTATACCCAGTGAAAATGTGTTCAAAAACAAAGGCAAAAGTCCTTTTATCAGCCATCTGAGGAAGATAGCTCAAAACTAAAAGCAATTATTCACTAACAGACCTATGCTATAAGAAATATTAAAAGGGCCAGGTATGGTGGCTCATGCCTATAATCCTGGCACTTTGTGAGGTCGAGACAGGTGGATCACTTGAGGTCAGGAGTTTGAGACCAGCCTGGCTAACATGGGGAAACTCGTCTCCACTAAAAATACAAAAATCAGCTGGGCATCATGGAACATGCCTGTAATCCCAGCTACTCAGGAGTCTGAGGTGGGAGAATTGCTTGAACCCAGGAGTTGGAAGTTGCACTGAGCCAAGATCACACCACTGCACTCCAGCCTGGGCAACAAAGTGAGACTCCAACTCAAAAAAAAGAAGTCCTTTGCCTAGAAGGAAATGATACTAGATAGAAATGTGGATCTATCCAAGGAATGAAGAGCTCTAGAAGTGGTAACTATGTGAATAAATATATGTTATTCATGCACATATATATATATATGTTATAATATAGTTTTCTTATTCTTATCACTCATATTATTTTAGAAGATAATTAATGTTTAACCAAAACCAAAAACAACGTAGTACATGCTTTGTAGCTAATAAGCCAACAAAGGAGAAAAAGTAGAATCATCACAGATATTCAGTTAATCTAAAGGAATACAGAACAATGGAGAAAAGACAACAAAGATGTTAAATTTTGTCCTAGAAAATGTAATGCAAATAATACAATGGAACATCAGGGGTTGTTAAATGGGATAAAAATCAAGTCCCAACTATATGTTGCTTACATGAAACTACACCGTAAATATAAGGACACAGGGAGATTAAGGCAAAAGTGTGGGAAATATATGCCATGCTAACACTAATCAAATGAAAGCTAGTATAGCTATTTAATATGAAAGCATGTTTCAGAGCAGAAAATATTACTAGGGATAAAGAGGTCATTCCATAGTAATTAAGGAGTTGGTTTATCAAAAGTAAATAACAATCTTAATATCTTACATACCTAAGAAGAAAACTTCAAATTATATGAACCAAAAACTAATGTAATTGCAAGGAAAAATAATCAAATAAAAAATTATTGCCATGTTTCAAAACCTCTTAATAATGGAGAAAACAAGTAGACAGAAAAGCAGTAAAGATGTAGAATACTTGTAGTATGATATCAACCAATGTGACATCACTAAAATTTGTAGAACACAGTCTTCCAAATGGCAGATAATACCCTTTCTTCAAGTTAATGTAGAATATTTACCAGTATATACCACATTCTAGGCCATAAAACTAATCTCAATTTTAAGAGAATTCGTGTCACATAAAGCATGTTCTCTGACCACAATGGTATTAAATTAAAAATCAGTAATGAAAATATCTAGAAAATCCCTAAGTATTTGGAAAGTGAATAGCATAGCTCTAAATAACCCCTGTGTCGAAGAAGAAAATAATTTGAAATTGTTTTGTATTTTTTATGAAAACATAATACATCAAAAGTTTGTGGGATACTATTAAAGCAGTACTTAAGGGAAACACGTAACAGTAAACACATATTTTAGAAAAGAAAAAAGGTCCGAAATCAGTAATCTCATCTTATACTTTAAGATAATAGGAAAACCAGAACAAGTTAAGCACAATGTAAAGATGAAAAAGAGAAATAATAAAGGTCAGAGCAAAAATCAATGAAATGTAAAATAGAAAATAAAATCAGTAAAACCAAAAGCTGGACCTATAAAGGAAAAGAATAGATACAAATGACCAATACCAGGACTTCAAGAGGTAACATCACTACAGATTCTACAGATATTAAAAGGATAATAAAGAAATATTCTGAATAACATTATGCCAATTAATTTAACAAGTTAGATGAAGTGAACAACTTCCTTGAAAGATATACATTACCAAAGCTTACTCAAAAAGAAATGTCTTAATAGCTCTGTTAAGCAATTGACTTTGTAGTTCAAATCCATTCCACAATGAAAACTCTATATCCAGATGGCATACCAGGTGAATTCTACCAAATATTTAAGGAAGAATAGTGGTAAGAGGAGGGAATGCTTTCTAACTCATTATATGAGGCCACCATTACTCTGATACTAAAATCTTGCAAAGACATTACAAGAAAGGAAAATTACAAGGCAGTATTCTTCATGAACATAAATTCAAAAGATATTAACAAAACATTAACAAATCAAATCCAACAATTTAGAAAATAGTTCATCATGACCAAATGTGTTTCATTCCAGTAAGCCAATATGATTTAACATTAGAACAATAAACAATGTATTTCACCATATCAACAAGCTAAAAATGAAAATCATAATCATTTCCATAGATACAGATAAAGTATTGGATAAATTTCATCACCAATTCCTGATGAGAAACTTTCAAATGACTAATAATAGAAGAGAACTCTTTCAGCAATTCCCCTGTAGTTTTTAATATACAGCATACTTTTTTATGGAGAAACTGAGAAACGTTAAAAGGATTATGGTTTTATACATATATATGTCAAATATATATATATGTATATATATGTCAAAGCCTATCAAATTGTACACTCTAAATGTATATATTATATTCAAATATTCTTCTATAGAGCTGTTTTTTGAAAACTCTATTATAAATAGAAAAAATACAATAAAACTACATAGTAAAGGACTCAAAAGAATGACAAGTACAGGACTCAGGATGAAATTTACATTAGTTTTGAGCAGGACAGAGGATGGACTAATTGGGTAGACTATAAGACTCTAAGGTTTAATATAGATTATTATCAAGGCCATAACTTTTGTTTGGGGTAGTAGATTTGCATATGCCTAATTTATTATGAAAAACTAATTTAAATTGCATTGTGTTTGGACCAATATTGAGGTTGTGTCACAAGTCCATGAATTATGATTAATCTAATTTCTGCACTTGAAGTTCATTCAAAGAAAAAATACCCAATGTTTTGCTTCAAATTCTTTCTGACATTATTTGTGTGGTCATGTAGAAACAACGCCATCTTCACAGTATTATTTATCCAACTTTAAAAAAACTTTATCAGAGGGAGATTTATGTCAAATAATTTATGAACAAGGGGAAGAAAAGTGGAAGACCACGCTCTTGCATGTGGAGTATCTTAGCCACATGATGGCAGCATTGAGCAAGCAATGTTTTCTTCCTTTTTTTTTTTTTTTTTGTAAGATTAATGGTTTACACTGGAAGGTGAGTAAATCGCTGAGATATAATTTACATAACAGTGGGATTGGTTGCTGTCTGTAGCCACTTATGTCTCTCTCTCTCATTCATATTCATGCGGAAACCATGCTCAGAATTTTTTAGTTGCTCAAATCTAGGGAATTACATCTTTTTGAACAGTTACTATTAAAAATTTGTTATATCATCTAACTTGAGATGATTTACTTTTCACAATATCTTCAAAATCATGAGTTTTTTGAACAACCGTAGTTACTTTTTTATTTTTCATATTTTGTTTTTTCCTTTACCATGATATACTCATCTGTTTTTGAGTGTATTCAGTTTGAAATGATGACAAGCATTTACCAAAATCAAAAGATCCTTTGGAAAATGGATATTTATTTCGTTGTAGAAAGTATTTAAAAATATCTAGTTATATGATAGTTTTCTGACCGTCATCATTCATTTACCAGGTCAACCAATGTTTACCTCAAATCCAATTTTTATGTAACTCTGTACAAAGTACTAGGGGAAAGGTACCTTTTAGTCAGGGTACTGAACAAATAGAAAACAGTTTAAAACTACATCACTGTCCTTGAGAAGTTTGCAAGCAAGTTTCCCAAAACATCTTTTCCTTCTCCTTGTGTGTTTAAAAGAAGCCTATTAGAATTGCCATGTTTACTTATCTAAGTGTTTTCTTCTATAGAGTATACACTATTTCAAGGACAGTGCTGTCTATTTGACAGAAGTTACTAAGGGCTCGATAAACCAAGATGTCCTTAACATTGCTTACAAGAACAAGATAATTTTAGGATCTCGATATACTCTTCAGCTTACTTAAGAGAATTATATAGGGTAAAGGCTAGCAACCTTTGCGTGATGTGTAGGTAGGTTCCAACTTCATTAAGCTCTACTCTGTTCTCAGATTTCTGGGTGGAGTCGCTCAGCGAGGTTAGAGTCTGTTCCCATTTCTTTTCTGTCCCCCTGCCCCTTGATAATGAAACAATGCTTAAATGATATTGGGCAAGTGGTAGGCATCTGATAAGTGTTTTCTGTCTTGAAATCTTGATGTATATCTTAGAGGGTGTAGCTTAAATATTTATTGGCTTGAGAGCAGTGAACACAGTTTCCAAAAGTATCTCTCATTTACTCCTATAAAATAACCCATTGAGAGACTATAGGTAAATAGTTTGGGTAGGCATACATTTATTCCATTAAAATATAAATTCCAGAAGGCAAAAATGTTGTCTGTTTGGCTCACTTATATATTCTTTTTTTTTTTTTCTATTTTTTGAGATGGAGTCTTGCTCTATCGCCCAGGCTGGAGTGTAGTGAGTGGTGTGATCTCAGCTCACTGCAACCTCCGCCTCCCAGGTTCAAGCGATTCTCCTGCCTCAGCCTCCCTAGTAGCTGGGATTACAGGCACTGGCCACCATGCCCAGCTAATTTTTTTGTATTTTTAGTAGAGATGGGTTTTTACCATGTTGACCCAGCTGGTCTTGAATACTGGCCTCATGATTCACCTGCCTCGGCCTCCCAAAGTGCTGGGATTCCAGGCATGAGCCATTGTGTCTGGCCTCTTTATATTTTTTAAAGGAGGAGGTTAGAGGATATAGAAAGCTCAGACATCTTTTCCTTGTGGTAGCCTCTTCTTCTAACTGTGTCCAGCTGCCCACTAATTTTGTCTCAGTTTCTTCATCTATAAATTAGGATTAATGGTAGCTATTTATTCAATAAATATTTATTGAATGCCTCTATGTTCCAAGCTGTTATTTGTACTGTAGATCAGTAAAAAGAAAAAAAAAAGAAAGCAGAGGAGGCAGGTAATAAAAAATAAATATAATAAATAAATATACTTACTAGAGGTTGATATGCTGTGGGACAAAAGAAAGAAGTAGAGCATGGTAGGAGGGGTCAGGATGTTGGAGAACAGGTTGTACTTTTATCTGCCGCCCCCAACATGTTGTTATAAAAAATTCAAACATACCGAAAAACTAAAAGACTAGTACAGAGACCAGTCATATGACCTCAAGCTAGATTCTGTAGTTGTTAACATCATACTATATTTGTTTTGTTACATACCTATACATTAATATATTCACTTATCCATTTTATTTTTGAAGGATTTAAAGGTATGAACACTTAAGGTACCCCTAAAACTGTAGTGTGTACATCGTTAAGGTTCATTATTTATGTTATGTGAAATTTACATGCATTGACATATGTGAAATCTACATGCATTGACAGATTGACACAACTTACATGTACTATTTCATAGGTTTTGAAAAATGAAAACTCTCATGTAACCTAAACACCTACATACCTACATATTATACAACATTTTTGCCAACTGAGTTTCCTCATCCCAGTCAGTCACTATCTCTGTCTTTCATCCTCACACTCAGATAACCACTGTTCTGATTGTTTTTCACATATATATTCCGTTTGAATATCTTACTTTGTAAAGTGGCTGTTAAAGTATCTAGCTCATTAAAAAGATGTTATTTATCTTTTAATGATTTAACTTTGAGTGTTTTTTAATATATCTGGTTACAAGTTCTTTAACTGATAGGTTGTTTGCAAATATTTTCTCCCAGTCTTTGGCTTACCTGTACATTTTCTTAATGATGTTTTGTTTTGTTTCTTTTTTGTGACAGAGTCTCACTCTGTCACCCAGGCTGGAGTGTAATGGTGTGATCTTGGCTCACTGCAACCTCTGCCTACTGGGCTCAAGCAATTCTTCTGCTTCAGCCTTCTGAGCAGCTGGGATGACAGGCCGCATTATCACGCCTAACCATTTTTTGTATTTTTAGTAGACAGGATTTCACCATGTTGGTCAGGTTGGTCTCAAACTCCTGACCTTGTGATCTGCCCACCTCAGCCTCCCAAAGTGCTGGAATTACAGGTATGAGCCACCACACCCAGCCAATGGTGCTTTTTGATGAGCATAAGATTTTAATTTTTCTTATGTTTAATTGATCAATATTTTTATCTTGTTTTATGTGTTTTGTGTTCTTTTTAAGAAACCTTTGCTTACACCTAGTACACAATGATATTCTTCTAAATTTTCACCCAGAAATTATATAATTTTAACTTTTATGTTTAGATTTCTAATTGATTGCTAGTTAATTTTTCTGTGTAGTATAAAATCGTTATCATAGTAAGTTTTGCCCCTCACCCCACAATATGGCTGCCTAGCCGTTCATGTACTATTTGTTGAAAACACTTTCCTTTCGCATTGAATTACTATGGCATTTTTGTGGCATACACATTCTATAAGTGTGACTCTAAAGCTGGGCTCCCTTTTCTAGCCCATTGATCTATTTGTCTGTTCTTATGCCAATGTCACATTGTCTTGAATACTGTAGCTTTGTAGCAAATCTTGGAGTCAGGTATTGTAAATCTTCTAACCCTGTTTGTTTTCAAGATTGCTTTGGATATTCTAAGTCCTTTAAATCTTCATATACATTTGAGAATCTAACAGAAAAACCACATAGAATTATGATTGCAATGACTCTATAAATCAGTTTGGCAATTGACATCTTACCATTATTGAATCTTTCAATCTATGAACATGGTATGCCTTTTATTTATTTATGTCATTTGTCAGCAGTCTTTTGTAGTTCTTATTACAGAGGTCATTCTCAAATTTTAAAAAATTTACTCCTCAGTATTTTATGATTTGTCAGCTATTGTAAAGAGTATAAAATTTCATTATTCAGATAGTTACTACTTGTATCAGGAATTCAATTTTTTCTTATATTGACTTTTTAATCTTGCTTAATTCACTTTATTAGTTCTAGTAATTGTTTTATAAATTTTAAGCATGCTCTGCAAAAACAACTATTGCATCTGTGATTAGAGAGTTTTACTTCTGTTCTATTCTGTATGCCTCTTTATTTATTTATTTATTTATTTTTGTTATCTTATTACACTTGCTAGAACCTCTGACAAAGCATTAACTAGAAATTGTGGGAGTGGACATTATTCAAATCTTGAGGGAAAAGATTCAGTATTTCACTATTAAGTAGGATGTTAACTGTAAAATTTTTTGTAAATGCCTGTATCTGAGGACTTAAAAGATTTATTTCTCCTTTGGTGAACCACAGGTAGACTCTCTAGTAAGTTCTCTTATCATCTGATGAGCTTCTTGGAGTTTGTTTCCTGTGTGTGTTCAGGGGTCTGTCAAAGATACAGAATTCATATACAATGTGTAGGTGTCCTCTCTGTGGCTTTCTCCTTTCCTGGATATATCCCTTCAATTTTCAACTATGGTATTAGCCCCAAACTTTATCTTTTCATTTCTTAAGCAAGTAGGACTGAATATTTCTATCTAAATTCTAGCTGTCCTGTGGCTAGAAAAACTTTTAAAGTGGAAAACTGTTTCAGTGACGTTTTTTCTTCCAATACCTACTTTCCTCTACATCTGTTTGTTTTTTAGTAACTTTCCATTTTTTGTCAGATAGTTGTTTTTGTATTTTTTTAAAAAATGATTTTACTGAAGTTTGAAGTTGTTTCCTCTAAGAAGTTTAGTCCAATAAGCCACTTCACAATAGAAACTGAACCTACATTTTTAAATAGTGTGGTCAGAATTATCCATACTGATGTTAATCAAGTTTAGCTTAAAGCTGCCTCCTTACATATTTAAGTTCGGCCTAAAGGTTTTTATGTATAGTGTGAACTATAACAAGTGGAGGTTTAAACTGATCATGGCCCATACCTGTGCCAATCACTGTTTTGGCCAATCAAATGTAGCTAACTATTTGAACCATGTTCAAATAAGGTAAATTTCGAGCAGAAACAAATCCTGTTTTTTCTGTACCTCACTTCTGATTTCTGTGTGTCATGTCCCTTTTTTGTCTATAAACCTACCATGTGGCTGTGCTGGAGTCTCTTTGAATTTGCTATGATTGTGGGGGCTTCTTGATTTATTAATTGTTCATTGCTCAATTAAACATTTTTAAATTTAATTCCGCTGAAGTTTTTCTTTTAACACTGAGAATGTGGTATTTAAGAAAACATTTGAAAGAAGGGAGGGATTTAGCCCAGGTGACAATTCTTCTTTAGAAAAGCCTTCCAGGCAGACAGAAAGCTATAGTTAAGGTGGCAAAATGCCTTATGTTTTCAAGGGACATCAAGGGGACCAGCTTGGTGCTTGTAGATTGAGAAAAGAGGAGAGTAACCAGTGATGGGATTAGACACATAGCTTTGATTTTGGTGTGGTATCAATCATGTAGAACCTTGTTTGCAATTGTTAAGGTAATAACATTGCAGGGTTTTGAGAAAACTGGTGTGATCAAATATGCATTTCAAAGTATAACCCTATTGCTGTTTTGTGAATAAATTGTATGGTCACAAATATAGAAGGAAACTAATTAGGAGGCTGTTTCAAGAATTGACAGGAAGAATAATGTTCACTCAAAATAGAGTAGTATCATGAACATGGTGAGACTGATAAAGTGCTAGATGTATTATTATGAAGAAAGCCAACAGATTTTCCAGTGGTTTAGATGTTAGGTGTGAGTGAAAGAGGGATGTTTAAGATGACTCCAGGTTTTCTTGGCAAGTAGCATAAAAGGATGCTACTTCTATTTTGGGGGTTCCATTGTGGCCCAAGGTGATTTGGCCACAGCTTGGTTTTATACATTTTAGGGGGATATGAGACATCAATCAACATATGTAAGAAGTACATTGGTTCCGTCCAGAGAGGTGGGGACAATTTGAAGCAGGGGAGGAGTCTTCCAGGTCACAGGTAGGTGAGAAAAAAATGGCTGTATTCTTTTGAGTTTCTGATAAGCCTTTCCAAAGGAGGCAATCAGAACATGCATCTTTCTCAGTGAGCAGAGGGATAACTTTGATTAGTCATGGGAGACAGATTTGCCCTGAGCAGTTCCCAGCCTGAATTTTCCCTTTAACTTAGTGATTTTGAGGGCCCAATATATATATATTTTTCACACCATTCAACTGAGGTAGAGTACTTATAAGTGAATCAGTTTAAGACAAAGACTGTGTCCTAAAAGGCTCACATTCAGAAGAAGGAAATGATAATAAAACAACTAATATCATTAACTAACTGAAATAGAGTGCTAAGTATTTTTTCATAGCTGTTCCATGGGAGAGCAGAGGAAAAAAATGTCATTTCAATTTGTGATAATTTTAATGGGGGGGCAATTGATCAATGCATTGAAGAATGAATAGGATGAGAAAAAACCGAGAGGAAAGGATTACTAGTGAAAAAAATTCATCATGAGCAATAGCAATGCAGAAGTTAATGCTAAGGGCTTGGGGAATGGACATGGTTTGTTCTGACTAGAGTAGAAGGTGTGCAATGATGATGGTTGGTAAAGATATGGAACACATAGAGAAGGGACTACAGGAAAAAGAATCAAACTAAAGGACACAATATTTACTATACTGATGAACTTTGCACTTATCCAACAGATTTGGGGGAAGTGGCAGGTGATATTTTTAAACAGTAATGTTGTAAAAATCCGTAGGTGGAAAGTAAGCCAGTAATTTGTTTGTTCCTTTCTTTTCTGTTCATTGTCCAAAAGCAGTTACGCATATTATAAATAAATCACAAAAATATATATGCAGTGGCCAGGCGTGTGGCTCACACCTGTAATCCCAGCACTTTGGGAGGCTGAGGCCGGGGTATCACGAGGTCAGGAGTTTGAGACCAGCCTGGCCAATATAGTGAATCCCCATCTCTACTAAAAATACAAAAATTTAGCCACACAAAGTGGTGCATGCCTGAAATTCTAGCTACTCTGGAGGCTGAGGCAGAAGAATCACTTGGATCTGGGAGGTGGAGGTTGCAGTGAGCCAAGATCGTGCCACTGCACTCCAGCCTGGGACAGAGTGAGTTTCTCTCTCTCTCTCTCTCTTTCTCTCTCTCTCTCTGCATACACACACACACACACACACACACACACACACATACGTAGGCTCAAATTCAGAAGAAGGAAATGAGATATATATATATATATTATATATATATATATATAATATATATATATAGAGAGAGAGAGAGATCTACTTTTTATTATGTAGTATACAGTACATATATATTCAGTGTAATAATCTACAGTGAGCTCCCTAAAGGCATTATCTGAGCTGTTTTGTTGTAGTGTTCAGAATTTAATTTGATGACTTCTTTTTTCCCTAGCATGACTTAATGATTTCTCATAACCTTAAATAGAAGGGGGAAAAACACAAAGTGAATAATACCAGTTTTACCATTCATTTGGGTAAGATGTTAAGTGGTTTGTTGTTTACCGATGTATTCTGTGAATCAAAAATGTTGTATAACCATTGTGAGAAAATTGATGCAATGGTCTCATGATTCTTTTTTCTGTTCAAGTCATGTGCCCCAAGAGTGAGATTTTGGGAAACTCTTAGTAGTAGTCATTCAAAAACAGGAAATGTATTTATTTCTCTTACTCGTACAACAAAAAGAAGTAGGATTACCTGTAAAATGTTTGATGCTTTTTTGCATGTGCTTAGACATGTATTACTTAATCTAGGAATAGTGTTATAGTTGGAGCTCTAGGAGAAATGGTACGTTTCTTGGGATACTTTAGAGTTATCAAATGTCTTGTTAGGAGTTGGGAGGGAGACCTCTCTGATTTCAATTTTTGAATGGTATTTAAAGTGATTAATATTTATTATGACTTCTATATGATACAAAAGGAAAAACTGATCTTAGAGCCAAAAGATATGGATTTAAACTCTAGATTCTTTGTAGTGGCTTGAGATTGACTCAAACTCCTTGAACTTGTCTTTAAAATGGGCATGATCATACCTTTTCTACCTTAGTCCCCAGTAACTATGAAGATTAAAGAGAAATTGATGTAATGGTAATATAATCATTGTAAAGCACTTTTTAAATGTTAGATATAGGACTTCAGATTATTGCTATATAATGTACACTACATAATAAAAGATAGCTCTCTCCTGGAAAAAGATATATATTAGATTTAATACACTGCTGAGATAACAGAGTTATATAAAAATGATAAATGAATTGGTTCTCTTGATTTTTGTGATCCTCACTTTTTTTAATCTACTCATATGAAGCTTTTTCCCTTTTAGATTCAGGTTTTATGAATCTGCTATACCTTTTGTATGTCCACACATCTGTCTTTTAAACTACTAATACTTAAATGCTTAAGACAAAAGTCGTGATCTGAATTATGATCTGAGTTGAAGTTTACATATACAAGAGGACAGATCTGTAACTATCAGTCTCTAGTTCTGGCTTCCAAATTTTCAGATGCTTACATTTCTTTTCAAGTATTTTAGCTGGTGTGTGAGATGAATTATTTGTTACAGCTTTAATGTTATTTTCAGCGAATGGGAGCACAACAGTAGTTGGCAAAATTCAGTGTAATTTTCAGACTTATTGTTTGGAGAATGGCTCTTAAAATCTACAAAGAGTCCTTGTTGAGTTCTTTTCAATCAGTAGTGCAGCTCATGCATATATTAGCCAATTTTGAACTTAGAAATAAACTAATTTGAGTCCTAGCTAAAAAATAGATACTTCAAATATAGTTGTTTTTCTTTTCATATATAAAGCTTTTGATTTCATTGTAAAAAAATATTCATGTTATGAAGATTCTGCATGAGTGGTAGGTGATTTGAAATGACTTATCATCATCATCACCTATAATTTTTTAAAAAAAGAATGACTATTTTTACCCTCATGTAGTAAGTTAAATATGTATTCTTTTAAAAGTTTGACTAGAACTTTTAAAGTTCTAGAGGATCATATTATGATCCTCTAGCCATATAGAAAATAGATGGAGGCCCTGCTAAAACATTATAGACTGAATGCAGTTATTGAAAGTGAAAAACTGTTGATTGGAGAGATGGTCCGAAGACTCAGTTTCTATTTGAATATGATTCAAATGAAGACTTTTATATATTTAAAGGACTTTGGTAGTCTACTTATGGTTAATTGACTCTACTTAAAGTAAGGTGCAGTAGCACACTTTCAGAATACAAAAGGTATAAAACCCAAGGCATAGCTTTCTGAAAGTTTGAACTTGGGCTTTTATAGTGTTTTAAAGAATTATGTCTAAATGGCATTATATAATGGCCAAAACTTTACGTAGAAAATATACTTTTAATATATTAGGCACATGGGTTAATTGTTAGGTTAGTGGTAATTTAAACTACTCTGCTTAGAGTAATAGGTGCCTATTTTAAATTTTTATACTTACTTTGAAAAATGAGATGATTGGCATCCCATATTTTATTTGATTAGTTTATTACTCAGGTTGTGTTCTTTTTCTTCCATCTAGCAAATCATAGTAATATTTTGATTTTACTATGCCAGTGCTTTAGAGAAAATGTGTGTTTGTGTGTGTGTGTGTGTGTGTGTGTGCATGTTTTCTATTTGTGTTTTTGTTATATCATTTAAGAGGAAGCTAAGAACTAATGATGTTATGACTATTCTTAACACTAACAAACCCCTTTAATCTGCAGTGCTCAAAGTATTTAATTTAGTAAAACTGTCTCACCTCAGATAAATGTGGATTTAAACCCTCTAAACATACAAACTTATTGAAGCAAAGACGTAACACCTGGCTATTACCAGATCTCATTGGGATTGTTTAATTCACAAATCTTTTCTTTCACCGACCCAGACACTTTTGGGTCTGTAATAGCATATATTGCAACTACGGTTCATTCTAGCCATCAGTCAAGCACACTTTTGCTTACTATTTTTGTGGCAAATAATAATAATGACTTTACACCTTTCTTGGAGCTGAATTATAAGTGATGTGGCTTTAGATTCCCAGATTTCATTTTCCAGGCTACCAAATAAGTAACAGTTTAAAAATTAGACAAATTTTATTTATTTTTCAGACCATGTTGATGAGCGAATGATATGCAATGGAATAGCCCCAGAAAAAGATGTTGATGGATTTCATATTATCAATATTGGAAGATTGTGCCTTGATCAGCATTCTCTCATACCTGCCACTGCCAGTGCTGTTTGGGAAATAATAACAAGAACAGGTTGGTAACTTGTGGTCTGCAGGAAATGGGTGCTGGGTGCTAGGTGCTGAGCTGAGCATTTGTGCACTGAGACTTGATGGGGCCACCTCAGTCCTATAGGGTGACAGAAAATGATAAGTCATAAAGCATCAGTATATAGAGAAATGTAAAATTGTAGAAGTCAAAACATAATTCAAAATAACATAAAATGAAGAACATTTGCCAGGTTATAGATAACGGCAGTTGCAACTTAGAGGAAATGAATTTTCCACACAATAGTGGTGTATGTCTACCTTTAAAATATAAACTTCATGCTTTTTGATAGAAACTTTTCTAAAATATATTTTTCTTTACCTTTAAAAATATGTGGTGATCTCATAGTTATCGTTTCTATTGGCTTGGGTTTTCATCTTAAACATTTAACATGTACTGTGCTGGATTCAGTAATGTTCTCACAGACTCTTACAGTATATAGAGATGTTTACCTCTACATTAATTGACCCCAAATTGCCTTACATATTGATGATTTTCCCACTTCCATCACTGTGACTTCTATTTTTGGTGGCATTTTCTCCTTTCTAATCTGCTATTTTCTGAGAAAGAAAAACTTCCAAGGGAAAACAGATCCTAGATTCATAGTCTTACAGTGTTAGTGTTGGAAAATCCTTAGTCCTACCTTCTTTGTTTTACTTATGAAGAAATGAGTCCAAAAGAAGTAGAATGTATTAAATCTGCAGGCTTTATTTTTTACATCTTTCTATGTCTGTAAGTTTAGCATTTCTTTCCTATGGAGTAAAAGGCATGAGCTTTGTGAAAAATGCTTCTTTTTTCACTTGTTTTGTCCCAGCATTTCTCAAAGTTTGACTGCCAATTAAGTGTGACATTGCTGTAGTTTGCTTATTTTATAATTAGCAGTTAATATATGTTAAGATTCTACACTTCTAACTCTAATGTGAATCTCAGTGTTTAAAAGTAACTTAATGGCAACTGAAGAATGTCTGTAGTTTTTAATGAGGACATAATAGAGAAGAAGTGACATATCTAAGAAGCATAAAATGAATTATTTATAAATAATGAGTGTGGTCATATTATAGACAAGCCACATAATAATTCAGATTTAATTAGAAAATTTTAAAAGAATGTTTCAGCTGGCTGTTCAAATGTTTATTTTACTTCTTATTGTCAATTCTGCATTTAAACCAAACTCTGTATTTTAAGGAATTCAAACATTTGGAAAAAATGTGGTTGTGGCTGGAAGATCCAAGAACGTAGGGATGCCCATTGCCATGCTTTTACACACTGATGGAGAGCATGAACGGCCAGGAGGTAGGTAGGACCTTGCAAATGCTATACACTCTCACGGTGTTCTTACTTCTTACAAAATCAAGTAAAGGCTTTTGATAATGCAACTTAGCATGTTTGTGGGTTTATATAATTCAAAGTCTCCTTTATTCCTCATTTAATGATGTAAGAGTCTTGAGAGTGACTATAGGAATTATAGTGGCCTTTTTCTCTATTTTTTTCTTTTGGCTATATATACTTTCTTTAAAATCATTAACAAAACAGACATTGAGAAAAGTGCAAAGCTATTAGATACAAAAAATTCACATGTCTCAGGAAATAGAAAACAAAACATCTGTTGGATGTAGAATTCCTATAGTGGAGAGGTCTTAGCACTTTAGAAATCAGCTAGTTAGTTCATTTAACAGACGAGTTATCTGAGGCTTAGAGTTGTTACCAGATTATACAGGTTAAACAAGTAGTCATTGTCCTGTGAGGAGTAGTGACACTCCAAGTCACTAACAAAGCCCAGGAAGATGTGATTAGCCTTTGAGAACATGCAGCCATTCCAGGTGCTGGTCATCTCAACATCATCCCAGGATCTTGGTTTCTTCAACAGCCTAATAGCTAGATACCGAATAGCTCCCCAGAGGTGGAAATGGGGATGGGATGAAAAGGAAATCCAGCAAAGGGGTAATGGGGCATTGTTTGTGGTTGTCTGGGCTGGTGCTGTGGGAGGAAAGCACAAGGGTTATTCAGTTCATCACTGTCTGCTAAAATCTGCCTTTTGTTCTAATCTAGGTAAAACACCAAGTTCATGTTCTTAAGAGAAGTAATTATTGGCCTATGTATGTGTTAGAGATGTTTTGTACTTTCTTTACCATTTATTACTTCTAATCTTTCTCCCCCTAATTTTTGGTATAGTACTTCGTTGGTTTCTCTAATTCCAAAGAAGAGGAGGGGCTACTTTTCTGCTTTCTAATATTTAACCAGAGTGAGAGACACCTGTATGCTCATCATGTATGACACACACACACATGTACACATGCATGCACACACACAAAACATATATAGATAGATTTCTTATCATTATTAAGCTTGTTGAATTCAAGTTTCCTGATCTCAAATTTTCAATGATACTTATTTTAGGATCTTGATTGACATGCTTATGACATAATGTTTTAAAACACAAAGCCCTATGGAAAAAATAATCCCAGTAATAACTTATCTAAAATGATGAATGATGACATCTTTGAATATTATTTTTCCTTTCTATGTCTAGAGAAGTAAATATTGCTAGAAATCAATACATATATATGAATCACAGTAAATTAAGACTTGATAATGACTCCAGGTAACTTTAAAAAGCCTTAGTTTTGAAGAGCTCTTAGAAAGACCAAATCCAGTGATATGACACTTTTCATGGTACCCATCTCTAAAGGTGCATTCCTAGTTTCACTATTCACTTCTAGCTTGGTCTATTGCTGCTCATCTCTCTCTCTCTCTGTCTCTGTATAATAAAGATATTGATTCACATTTGCCTTTATGTAATAATTTCTGTCTTACCTAAGCAAGATGTATTAGTCTGTTCTAATCTTTAAATGTATTAGTCTGTTCTAGTCTGTTCTGTTCTCACATTGCTATAAAGAAATACCTAAGACTGGGTAATTTATAAAGAAAAGATGCTTAATTTGCTCAGTTGTGCAGGCTGTACAGGAAGCATGGAAGCATCTGCTTGGCATTTAGGAGGGCCTCAAGAAATGTGTAATCATGGCAGAAGGCAAAGGGGGAGCCAGCATTTCTCATGGCTGGAGCAGGTGGAAGAGAGAAAGAGGGGGAGGTGCCATACACTTTTAAACAACCAGATACCATGAAACTCACTATTGCAACAACAGCACCAAGGGAGATGGTGTTAAATCATGAGAAAGTGCCTCATTATCCAGTTACCTCCCTCCAGGCCCCACCTCTAACATTGGGGATTACAATTGAAAGTGAGATTTGGGTGGGGACACAGATCCATACCATATCACAAGATAAAACAATTAGTAATGTTTACCTAAGTATACTATTTTTTCTTGGAAAATTTTGACCAAGAGCCAATTAGCAGTTTTTTTTTTTTCACTTTTAACGTTGTTTTCATCTGTAACATAACAAGCAACAGTGTATAGCTCCATGATTTGCTCAGTACTTTCTCTTAAACTATCTTAATTCTCAGTAATCCTAGCATATATTAATGTTATTCCCATTTTACAGCTAAAGGAAATGAGCTTTGGAGACTTCAGAGGACTCATATAAGGCCATGCAAGTAAACAGGCATTCTGGGGAGCTAGATGCTGACTTTGTGGTTAAGAGGATAGACATGGAGTCAGGTCCCTTTGATTACCAAGCCCTGTGACTTTGGGCAAATCATTTAATCATGTAGACCTCCACTTTCCTCATCTGTAAAATGTCAATAATATTAATATCTCCTCAAGTTGGTTATTGTGAAAACTAAATGAAATATTAATGTAAAGCACTAATTACTGTGCCTGACATATAGTAAGTTAAGTGAGCTATTGGTGCATATAGCTGTGGCAATTACTTTTATTACCATTAGTACACCTAAGTCAATAATCTGTAGCCATTCTAATCATGATGTGAGAAGTAACATGATCCGAGATTAACAATGTAATTTTTACCTTTATTTGAATTTTATTTTTTTCTGGATTTGTATTTGCAATTTTTGGATCATATCTGATCTTTTCTGTAAAAATTTGAATAAACTCAGAATTTATAAAAGTTTATAAAATATGTGATTAGAAATAGGACATCATAATTCTCCAAATAGTGCTTTATAGTGTACTTTTTAATAGGCATCAGTATATTGCATGCTAATTTCTTGATAAATTTCAATTTTGAATTATTCATTTGTCTAGAAAATATCTGTCAAAATTAATTTACCCTTTTTATGCAATTTTAAACTAGGTTATCCTGTGCATTAAACATACTACTTTATTTTTTATCATCTATGATTTATTTATAGATGCATACATATGTAGTAAGAGCAGTAAAGCAAGCATAAGAAAGATAAACACAAATTGATGTTGGCAGTGACTTCTGGGGAAAGAATTAATGGGTAAAAACATATATACTTTAAAAAGTATTATACTTTGTGTTATGAAATATTCTCACTTGAATGCATGTTAAAAATGGAATAAAAGTGGAATAAGTTATAATACTGGTTACTTACAAACCAGATGATTAAACTTATCTTTATTATAGTGGTATCTGGGTGCTGTTACAATTACAGTATCTCAAAGGTAACAAATTATACTAAAAATGATATTGGAAGGTTTGCAACATGGGTGGTTTTTAATCTCGTGCGTATTTAAGAGGAGCATGATGACATGTATTATTAATATAATGAATCATTGAGAGCTGCTTACTGAAGGTTTGGAGTCTGTGGGAAAGTTAATATTTCAAACATCCATATCTGTTAGGGCAATAATTATGGGCAGTGACTCCATGTGCATTGTTAGCTAATGAAGATAATGAAGGAGGATTAACTTGGGAAATTCATATCTATTGAACTTGTTCTAATGACACTCACAATGTTGAGCATTCAACTCACACTGTATATTTATTTCTTTGCCAGAAGGCATGCAGAACCCTAATGATTCATTTTTGTCTTAAAGCCAAAAATAATTATGCTAGAAGAAAAATGGCCATACTGTAATTTAGCTTGATTAATAAGTGTCTACCTATGGCTAGCTTTTAGTTTTGTTATTAAGGACATGGATCCCAGCTATTTTTTGAATTTTTTTTAATTCCCCAAGGGCTTGAAATATTTAGAGGAGTGAGAACATGCTAAAAAATCTTAAATGGGTAGTGCTAACACTCAACACAACAAGGAATCAAGGAAGGAGTTACTTTCTGCTAAGAACAGATCATCACAGAAGGCTTTGTAGAGGATGTAACACTTGAGCTTCTATATGGTTTATAGAGAGTAGGTAAGAGATGGTTCATATCCTCCCAGAGCTATATAGTCTTGGTGGTGGTGATGGGAGAGCAAGGGGATATGATACACAAGTATAGGTAATTTAAATTTTAAATAGGCAGTGGCACAAAATAAAATTTGGCATCCCTAAGTGAACATTCTATGTGCTTCTCGAAGCCCATGGCTAACTGAGGTGACATAAAGAGAATGAACTCCACTAATTATTAGAATGTTTCAATACCATTGTGACCACATATACACATTGTATATTTGTAACTGAATGCAAGTCCAGATGCTCTCTGCTTGTATAGTCCAATTAACAAGAGCATGGTCTGGTAAAGACAGTGACTTTATTAACCAAAACTAGTAAAAAGGGGGAAGCGGCCAGATTCCTATCCAAAGTAACTGCTCTGATTTGGGGTGGGGGTTGGTAGAAGGCAGGGGCTTAAAATGGGAAAACTAGATAAAGAAGGCATGCAAGAATTGGGCCAAGTATGATGTCTGTGTGTCTTTTTCTGGTGGCTAACTTGGGTCCCAGTCCACCTGGAGTGTGGGCTGATGTCACTTCAACAATGGCTGGGTTGTTAACTAGTGTCCTTGGATTAATCTCTGGAATTTTGTAGCTGAGTCTCCAGACTTGGTCAGTCTGTCTCAAGATTAGCTCCTGGAACTTCTAAGAAGGCATATAATTAGATACTAGCATAGGGTTAGATAGATATGAAGGGAGCATATACCATGAGAAAGGGAGAGATGCGGAGTCTTTTAAGGCTAAGGAAAGTCTCCTGCAGCTTGCCTCAAGGTTGTATCTTGAAACCCAAGAGAAAGAAAAAAAACATTGAAAATGCATTTTGAAGTTAAGCTGCCCAGTTACATATTTTTTTTTTTTTACTTTTTTCTATGTAGTAACCTACCAGTTTCACATTCTTTTAGAATGAAAACCGAATACCATTGTTTTTAGCACATTGTCTTTATTTTTAGATTTACAATGAGGAAGTAACAGAGAAAGTCTCCAATTTCTGTAAAACTTTCTGTTTTCTTTCAAAGTGCCATAATGACCAAATGCCATAATGACCAAGGCATTATTGTTACCAACTGTCATGAGAAGATATAGAATCAGATTTTATTTCAAATTCTTTTATTTTTAGTTTTGAGACAGGGCCTCACTCTGTCATCCAGACTGGAGTTGAGTGGCATAATCACGACTCACTGCAGCCTCAACCTCCTGGGCCCAAGTGATCCTTCTGCCTCAGCCTCCTGAATCATTGGGATCACAGGCATACACCACCATACCCAGATAATTTTTCATATTTTTTGTAGAAATGGGGTCTCTTTATGTTGCCCAGGCTGGTCTTAAACTCCTGAGCTCAAGCAATCTGCCCGCCTCAAACTCCCAAAATGTTGAGATTACAGAAGTGAGCCACCGCACCCAGCCTCTTATTCTTAGAGTAAGTACCTGTAGGCATATTTTTATTTCTAAGTAGGACATCTAATCTGGTTAGGTGAGATTTCCCTAATCGACCATAATACGGAGTTGCATGCTGCTCCTTTGACTAAAAGGTTCTGGAATCATTGGAGTAATATTGATGCTGGCTCATTTTTAAAGAGCATTTGACAGGGCCAGCAACCAGCTGGTTTTGCTTAGAGTCCAATGGGTCTGGTGTTGTTCTTTATTTCATTCAGCCAATACTCATCTAGTACTTATTCTCTGGGAAACACTGTGGGATACAACTGTATCCCACCGAAAAAGACTTAGTCTTCTCTCTCTCCAGAAGTTGACAGTCTGAATCATCAGGACTCATCTTTGCAGTGGGTATTTTCTGAAGGTACTGACTCTGCATTGCATTCAGTTTTCACACTCAAGCTGTGATGCTGCAGCAACTTACTGTATCTCAGGTAGGTTTTCTTCAAGAGGCACCCTATCTAAATGGAAAATGACAATAATTTTTTCCAGTTGAATGTCTTTCCTTTGTGAGAATTAACCCCAGTTGTGAAAATGGACTTTTTAATTTTTTCCAGCCTAGAAGTTTTATCTCCCACCTACAGGACATGATAACACAATACTAGATGCTTGAAGCAGTGCAACGTGATGTGAGTGGTATGTGTGATTAAGCTCAGCCTGGTGGCAGGTTGGGCCAAGGTTTTTTAGATTTCAAAGAGAGGAGCCAAATAGGAATGCCAAGGAATGCAGGAGTCATGTAAAGTGATCACACCACTGAGATTGACACTGTTAGTCTTATTGGCAGTGGAGTGGGATGTTTGCTGCCTCTGAGGAAGGAACCATTGTCTAACTGGGGCAGGGGATGGCAGATATTTAGCCTCTGCCACTCTCATCCCACTACCCTCAGCTTGGAAAAGATATTGGGGATATTATGTTTTGTGATGTCTCCATGTTGATTAGACTTTACTGAATTACATCTTTGAATTTGGGTAGTGGAAGACTGTAGAAAACAGCAAATGATAGTTCTATTCTCATTTTCTAAATTGAATAATAGGAGCACTGTTTCATTTTCAATGTCTTCTAAATTCAGCCATTTAGTATCTGAACAGCACTGTACTTGGAAAATACACATTCTTATCAGTCAACTAGGACTATCACACTGTTGAAAGGAACACTAAAACTTATTTTAAATGGAAAATGAAGTCCACATCTTTCTCCTTCAATTCCTCTCTTTCTCCATGACCTCATAGTGTTGTAGGACATTTTTCTTAATTCAGCTAAAAGCCAAGTTCTTGAAACATGACCAAGAAAAATTAGGCTTGTGGACACATAGAAGGATGAGAAAAATGGAATTTATTGGGTGAAAAGGAAAAAACTCAGCAAAGTGTGAAGGATTCCTGTTAATAGGCCCCCATTTCACCAATTGAATCCCACATTACCACCCAGTAACAGGAGGGGCCAGGCTTCTGCCCATGAACTTCCATGGTTCCAAGCCATTCCCCCAGAGCACCAGTCAGTTGGAGGTTCTCCAGGGAGCCCTTTCTACTTGGCTGTCTCATACCCCTCTCTAAAGAAGTACATCTAACTGCCATTAGAAGAAGGATAATGAAAAGGACAAAGATCAGTCGTAAGTGCTTGCTGCTGACAGGGTGTTGTTTTGGGGAAATGGCAGTCTGATCTCCCTCAGAAGCCTATCTAAGGGTTCTCAGCCAAAAGGGGCCATTGTCCAAGGCTCCAGTTGCATGACTGTTTGGAGTTTGATGGCCTGCAGGTGAGAGGAGACAAACTGGGTTATTAGAAAACATGTGTCAAAACAAAACAAGGGGGGCAAGGACAGCTCAAAAATTCTGAGGCCTTTTACCAGTTTGAACAGGGAGACTGAGGCCAAAAGCCTGACTAGTTAAAAACAACAACAACAATAACAAAATAAAAAAAACAAAAAAACAAAAAAAACTTTACCCTTTTGCTGGTATGTTATGCTTCTGGGTTCCTTTCTCCTGAGCCCAAACCCAATCAGTTTAAGATTTAGTAATTAACTATCCCAGTTTAGAGAATGCATTTGAGGGGAGTGTTCTGTAGTATGGAGGTACAGTTACCTATCAGTGAAGAGAGGACAGAGGAGAAGAAAGGAAAAAAGAAAGTGTTTTTTCAAATGAGTCCCAGGGATTCAGGATGCATTCAAAAAGGGTATAGATTGAAGATGAATGGCTACTTATCTAGAAAGAAGGGAGGTGTCTCTGGTTCTTTTCTCTTCCTAGAAAATACCCAGGGTATGTGATAGAGAGAAGGAAAAATGTCCTTTTTCTTCCATCCTTGCATCCCTGAGTCCTGGCGGCCCTAGCAGGTGCCACCCATGGGTGTCAAAGTGGCTTGCACCCCCTGAGGCGGGGAAAGCCTAGAGAGTAGGAATTATCTGCTCCCACCTATGCCTTAATCCCCCATACTGTCAGTAGCCTTGGAGTTCCCTAGATCTCATTTATGCCATGGTTACTAATAGGAGCTTTATCCATGAAACAGGAGGTTTGGCTTAATTGGCAGGAATTAGCCATGCTCACCTGTGCTCTACTCTTTAACCTCTGTTATCATCTGCCTCTGGATCCCTTAGATCCAGTTTTCTTTCCTAGGGCTTCAACCCGAACCTTGAAGTTGAGTTTAAGACAAAAGTGTGTCTGGGGGTTTGGGGGTTTGTATGGACTCCTTATCATAAGCCAAATGCTAAGGTGAAGCTGTGGAATTGAGTCCTCCTCCAACAAGAAAGAGAAAAGGATGTCTTATGACCTTACCAGATAACTGGTGGCTGTAGTTATGCTTGTTAAGATTTGGGTGCATGGTACTTGGTTTTGGTTAGCTCCCTTGGTCTTATTATCCCAAAGAGGAAACCTCTAGGTTATGGGCACCCTGTTTATTCTCAGTACCTGGCAGGATTTGCAGGATAATTGCTCAGAAATAGAATATTAATCCAGATTTCTATATTACGTATCCCTTTTGCTTGTCCTGAATTGTAGCTGGAGATTGCTGGTTGGTTCACAGGAACAAGCAGTTTAGTCTAAAATGTAGGAAAAACCTTGAAAACAACTAATGAATTTAGAATTTAATGACAAATGTATGATAAGTTTTGAAACATAATTCCTCTCTCTCCAGTCCTCATTTTTGCTAAAAAAAAAAAAAAAAAAAAAAAAAATGAAAGGACTGAGTTGCTTGCAAAATAGACTTTAGTCTTATACTGAGCCTGATTATTTGCATAAAGTGCAGGAAGAATAACTTTCTACATAGGCCTTTTAGATTGGCTTCCATGGAACTCTGTTCCACATGGGTTTGTATCCTCAAATACCTGTAAGTTGGGTGATCCTCTCAAGGTTCCAAGATAAACTTTGAGCTCCTGGGTCTGTTAGAAGGTGACATTCTTTACTGACCACAAGTCAGGAACCTTGTACAAGGACTGTATGGACAAGGGTATGAAGTCAGTTTTTTTTTTTTTTTTTCGTAAGGGGCTTTTATCAGCTCAGTAAGTTGAACTTGACTTCTTAAAGGGAAGCATAACTTTCCAGTCAAAGCATTGGTAAAACAAGCAGTTTCTCTAATTGCATCCTGTTGCAAAAGAAAATGGATTCTTATTGCACTGATACAAGTAACTATATTGCTGTAAGTTAAGAATTCTCACAGATAGTTTCCAAATTCTAGAGAAACCAGGCAGAGGGAAACAAACATGCTCCAAATTTGTTTACAGGAATATAACTTACTTAATTATTAAAGGCTGTAAATAGTTCAAAATATTTCCTTGACTTTCAAAAACAAAACAAGGGTCAGCATATTTTAGGCAAAAATCAAAAAGATTGCTTCAGCTTTCTGAGTTCAGTCCATTTAATTACTTCTTGTTTTGCTTGATATTCATGAACATTTTAGCTCTTCATGAGTTCTGTACATTTTTCTTTTATTCCAATGTCTCAGTCTCCAAAGTTGTCAGAACACTGTATTTGAGAACACTTGTCAGAGTTACATAGCTTATTATAAAGCATCTTTTGAAAAGGATTAAAACAAAACAACAATTATCTGAGAATAACAAAATGTCCAGGGTAGTTACAGTTAGAAACACAATTGGCAAAGAAATTTGGTTATCTCTGTAGTTTACAATAACATAATAACCTTAATTATGATTTATAGCATATAATCAGTCATTATAATTTTAGAAATCCCATATAATTTTGGAATATCTATTAGTATTATTCACAAAAGTATAATGTAAAGAAGATTGAACACCTTTTTGATAATCCCATGTAACTAAAAGTGTCAAATAATCCTGTTTATCTCTTTTCTGGACACTGCAGGGGCCCTCTGAAGTATCTGAAAAGCCAGATGTCAAGTGTCAATCAAGGAAACTGACAAGTCTCAATCATTTTAGGAGATTTATTTGCCAATGTTAAGGACGTGCCTGGGAGACAGTTCTATGTCTTTCACTGAAGATGATTTTGAGGGCTCCAAATTTGAAGGAGAGAGGGCAGGATATTCAGAGGCACAGAGTTTTCATATAAGATGTGAGATAGGGAAAAATAGTCACTCATGCCTTTGTCTGGCTCAGTGAATCTGCATTTTTTACATAAGATGACATAAAGGAGGCAGAGGAAAAATGTGGGGAATCTACATTTTATGCAAGATAACACAGACAAACTAAATGGGGTAGGGGTAACATCAGATATGCATTTGTGTCTGGTGGGCCGGGGTGACTGCCCTTGTAAAGATAAGCTATTAGTTTGCATTGCAATGGTAAAGTTGTAGTCACTCACCAGGAATTTCCTTTTGGACAAAATATGGGGAAGGCATGTAGCTTTCATCTTGTACCTATCTTATTTAGGAACCAAAAGGAGGAGGCAGGTTTGTATGACTCAGTTCCCAGCTTGACTTTTCCGTTTGGCTAAATGAGTTTGGGGTTCCAAATTTTAACTTCCTTTCACACAGGAAAGACAATTTTGAAACTGAAGTTTGACTTTGGGAAGCTTGTTAAATCAGTTAGAGGTTTAAAACACTTGATATTATGAAACAGAATTCCAGATTACCATAAATTATTTATTTTTCCAGAATGATGACTAAAACTTTAATAAAAAGCAAAAATTTTCTATAACCCTTTACCAATGTTGCCAAAGAGAAGATTAGTGCCTCAAGAGAACCTTTTTGTGCTTTTATTTCAATGCTGGATTTACAAAAATGCCATCTAATACTTTTGCATTTGGTCAATATGTTTACACCTGGAATTTTTGCAAGACTAATTTTTACAATTCTTCTACCACTTGTTTGAAGTTTTAGCTTTATCTTATCTAATTTAAACTATTCTTTAACCCTAGGCAAGAATTCACATTTTATACCTTTTTATAATCTTTACTAAAAATACATTTTACTGTTGTTTTACACCTTGCATGTAGATCTATTTTCAGTAGTTTCAATTACATGTTATAATGGTATATCCTTGCAATTTTTAACTTTAACGTAAAACCTAGTAAGTTGTTTTAATTATGTGCTAGGTGCAGCCAAGTTTTGATTCCTTCTAGAATAATTAAGGGTGCAGTTAGTTCTATATGTCCCAGGCCTTACCAGTTGTGGAACAGGAAAGTCAAATAATTCTCAAAAACCAAAAAGCACTTTATAATCTTAAAACATTTAGCAAGCCTAGTGCCTAACTTGCATAATTTAGTTCACCTATTTATATTTTGATGACATCTGCTTTTTACCAATAATCTTTAAGGCAATTTTTATTTCTCAAATATTAAAGTCACATGAACTGAAAGTACCACAGCTTTTTTCTTCCCTTAAAAAATATTTGATCCCAGCACTTGTCTTCCTTTAGACCAATTAATTAGAGCTCTTTCTTATAGACAACACACACACAACACATATATAACTACACAGGCAGGCAGAAGAAAACTCAGCATCCATCAGGTTTTTTGTTTGCTAATCTCCTAATTGGATTATTGGCCTCTGGGTGATGCCCTTTAAAAGACAGGACTGGGAAAATATAAGGTCTAATAAACAGGCTAGATGGGGCAAAAACAAAATTTGAGAGAGATCTATCCACTTTTAATTAAGCTAATCATTCCTTAAGAAAATCCTTTTAACTTCCTTATTATCTGACTTTAGCTGTATCAGTAAAGTGGTCAGTATTTCTGGTTTTCAAACTTCAGTAAAGGCTTAGAGAAAGGAAAATCCAAAGTGGTTCATGGAAGGGAGGGGAATCAACAAATAGCAAAAGGTTGTGCAGCTATAAAACCAGAAAGGCCTCATTTCCTAAGCCTCATTTCCTAATCTGGTGAATGGGGAGGCTAAAGAAAGCCTTACCATGGGGTTATGGGCCATGCCTCCCAAGGATGTAAAACAAGATGAAGACTTGCAGCAAAGTTTGCTATGGACCATATAGAAAGACATGCAGAGCACACCAGATTGGTTACAGCTTAAGACTAGCCTCACAAGTTCTTTCTCACAATTAAAACTCTACAGAAAACAAAAGCAGTGATCCCCATTATTCCCAGTCCAGAAAAAATGTCTTCCAAAAGGAAAAATTCTCCCTTAAAATTTAACTGCTGATGGGGTAGAGAAAAGAAAAGGATGCCTGGGGAAAGAACCTCTTATTCTTATGTAGATGGTTGGTCACCCTCACCCATCCATCCTGAAAAGGCCATGGAAAGGCTGGGTTGGAATGATGCTGACATTCCCAACCCCCAGGATCAGTGGGGTTGGGGGCACAGTTTCTTCTACCCTCAGAAAAAGTCCAAGGGAAAAGGGGCTTAGAAGCAAAAGAGAAGGATTTTTTGTTTGTTTGTTTACATCTCATTCACCCTTTCTTAAGCCCCAAGTGATCCATCTTTTTACATTGGTACAGCTTTCTGAACCAGACTATTGTGCATAATTGATAAATTGTGAGTCATATATTTGTTATCTGTTCTTTTATGGCTCTGAAAATAGTAAACGATGCCAAAGATCACTAAGCTTTTATAAATAAAATTATTTTAGTGTAGTTTACTGGCTGGCGTTTTCCGAAAGTATGTTACCAGAAAGTGTTGCAGAGAATGTAACAAAGATAAAAGTAACATCTGTTGCTAGAAAGAGACCAGATAGGTCTAGAATTCGTACTGATAATGGGAATTTAGTTTTAGGAATTGTTCATATTTAACATGAGAACGACAAAGATATACACATTTTAAAAATGTTAAATACAGTCTTCAAGCAAAGAAAAATAGTTTTGTTACATATATGGTTAATTTTCCCAATACCTTGCTATGAGCATTAAAATTACACCAACAGAATAATGACACTATTTCTTTTTATTTACTTTTTATTATACTTTAAGTTCTGGGATACATGTGCAGAATGTGCAGGTTTGTTACATAGATAATATTTATGCCATGGTTGTTGGCTGCACCCATAAACCCATCATCTACATTAGATATTTCTCCTAATGTTATCTCTCCCCTTCCCCCCTCCCACTACCCAGCTGGCACTGGTGTGTGATAGTCCCCTCCCTGTACCCATATTTTCTCATTGTTCAACTCCCACTTATGAGTGAGAACATGCGGTGTTTGGTTTCTGTTCCTGTGTTAGTTTGCTGAGAATGATAGTCTTCTGCTTCATCTATGTCCCTTCAAAGGACATGAACTCATTTTTTTATGGCTGCATAGTATTCCATAGTATTCCATGTCCCTGCAAAGGACATGAACTCATTTTTTTTCATGACTGCATAGTATTCCGTAGTATTCTTTATGCAGTCTATAATTGATGGGCATTTGTGTTGGTTCCAAGTCTTTGCTATTGTGAACAGTGCTGCAATAAATATAGATGTGCATGTGTCTTTATAGTAGGATGATTTTTAATCTTTTGGGTATATACCTAGCAATGGGATTGCTGGGTCAAATGGTATTTCTGGTTCTGTATTCCTGAGGAAGTACCACACTGTCTCCCAGGATGGTTGAACTAATTTATACCCCCACCAACAGTGTAAAGGCATTCCTATTTCTCCACATCCTTTCCAGCATTTGTTGTTTCCTGACTTTTTAATGATCACCATTCTAACTGGCGTGAGATGCTATCTCAATGTGGTTTTGATTTGCATTTCTCTACTGACCAGTGATGATGAGCATTTTTTCATGTTTGTTGACCACATAAATATCTTCTTTTGAGAAGTGTCTGTTCATATTCTTTACCCACTTGTTGATGAGTTTGTTTTTTTTCCTTGTAAATTTGTTTAAGTTCCTTGTAGATTCCACTTATTAGCCCTTTGTCAGATGGATAATTAGCAAAAAATGCTCTCCTATTCTGTAGGTTGCCTGTTCACTTTCATGATAGTTTCTTTTGCTGTACAGAAGCTCTTTAGTTTAATGAGATCCCATTTGTCAATTTTAGCTTTTGTTGCCATTGCTTTTGGTGTTTTAGTCATGAAGTTTTTGACTATGCCTATGTCCTAAATGGCATTGCCTAGGTTTTCTTCTAGGGTTTTTATAGTTTTAGGTCTTACATTTAAGTCTTTAATCCACCTTGAATTAATTTTCGCATAAGGTTTAAAAAAGAACTCCAGTTTTAGTTTTCTGCATATGACTAGTCAGTTTTCCCAACACCATTTATTAAATATGGAATCCTTTCCCCATTGCTTGTTTTTGTCAGTTTTGTCAAAGATCCGATGGTTGTAGATGTGTGGTGTTATTTCTGAGGCCTCTGTTCTGTTCCATTGATCTATATATCTATTTTGGTACCAGTACCATACTGTTTTGATTACTATAGCCTTGTAGTGTAGTGTTTGAAGTTAGGTAGTGCGATGCCTCCAGCTTTGTTCTTTTTGCTTAGGATTGTCTTGGCTATATGGGCTCTTTTTTGATTCCATGTGAAATTTAAAGTAGTTTTTTCCAATTCTGTGAAGAAAGTCAATGCTAGCTTGATGGGAATAGCATTGAATCTATAAATTACTTTGGGCAGTATGGCAATTTTCATGATATTGATTCTTACAATCCATGAGCATGGAATGTTTTTCCATTCATTTGTGTCCTCTCTTATTTCCTTGAGCAGTGATTTGTAGTTCTCCTTGAAGAGGTCCTTCACATTCCTTGTAAGTTGTATTCCTAGGTATGTTATTCTCTTCATAGCAATTGTGAATGGGAGTTCACTCATGATTTGGCCTCTGTTTGTCTATTATTGGTGTATAGAAATGCTTGTGATTTTTGCACATTGATTTTTGTATCCCGAGACTTTACTGAAGTTGCTTATCAGCTTAAGGAGATTTTGGGCTGAGACAATGGTGTTTTCTAAATATACAATCATGTCATCTGCAAACAGAGACAATTTGACTTCCTCTCTTCCTATTTGAATACCTTTTATTTCTTTTTCTTGCTTCATTGCCCTGGCCAGAACTTCCAATACTATATTGAATAGGAGTGGTGAGAGAGGCATTCTTGTCTTGTGCTGGTTTTCAAAGGGAATGCTTTGAGCTTTTGCCCATTTAGTATGATATTGGCTGTGGATATTGGCTGTGGTTTATTAATAATAAATGGCTCTTATTATATTGAGATATGTTCTATCAATACCTAGCTTATTGAGAGTTTTAAGCATGAAGGGTGTTGAATTTTATCAAAGGCCTTTTCTGCATCTATTGAGATAATCATGAAGTTTTTGTCATTGGTTCTGTTTATATGATGGATTATGTTTATTGATTTGCATCTGTTATACCCACCTTGCATCCCAGGGATGAGGGGAACTTGATCATGGTTGATAAGCTTTTTGATGGGCTGCTAGATTTGGTTTGCTAGTATTTTATTGAGGATTTTCACATAGATGTTCATCAGGCATATTGGCCTGAATTTTTGTTGTTGTGTCTCTGCCAGGTTTTGGTATCAGAATGATGCTGGCTTCATAAAATGAGTTAGGGAGGAGTCCCTCTTTTTTGGTTATTTGGAATAGTTTTAGAAGGAATTCCACCAGCTCGTCTTTGTACCTCTGGTAGAATTAAGCTGTGAATCTGTCTGGTCCTGGTTTTTTTGTTTGTTTGTTTGTTGGTAGGCTATGACTGCCTCAATATCAGAACATATTATGGGTCTATTCAGGGATCTAACTTCTTCCTGGTTTAGTCTAGTCCAGGAATTTATCCATTTCTTCTAGATTTTCTAATTTATTTGCATAGAGGGGGTTTATAGTATTCTCTGATGGTAGTTTGTATTTCTGTGGGATTGGTGGTGATATCCTCTTTATCACTTTTTATTGTGTCTATTTGATTCTTCACTCTTTTCTTCTTTATTAGTCTGGCTAGGAGTCTATCCATTTTGTTAATCTTTGCAAAAAACCAGCTCCTGGATTCAATGATTTTTTTAAGGGTTTTTTCATGTCTGTAACTCCTTCAGTTCTGCTCTGATGTTAGTTATTTCTTGTCTTCTGCTAGCTTTTAAATTTGCTTGCTCTTGCTTCTTTAGTTATTTTTCATTGCAATGTTAGGGTGTCGATTATAGATCTTTCCTGCTTATTCCTGTGGGCATTTAGGGCTATAATTTTTTCTGTAAATACTGCTTTAGCTGTGTCCCAGAGATTCTGCTATGTTGTGTCTTTGTTTTCATTGGTTTTAAAAAACTTATTTATTTCTTCCCACTTTTGTTATTTACTTAGTAATCATTCAGGAGCAGGTTGTTCAGTTTCCATGCAGTGGTGCGTTTTTGAGTGAGTTTCTTAATCCTGAGTTCTAATTTGATTGCACTGTGACACTCTTTGTGATGATTTTCATTTTTTTGTATTTGCTGATGAGTGTTTCACTTCTAATTATGTGGTCAATTTTAGAATAAGTGTGATGTGGTGCTGAGAAGAATGTTTATTCTGTTGATTTGGGGTGGAGAGTTTTGTAGATGTTTATTAGGTCCACTTGGCCCAGAGCTGAGTTTTACTCCTGAATATCTTTGTTAATTTTTTGTCTTTTTGATCTGTCTAATACTGACAGTGGGGTGTTAAGGGCTGCCACTATTATTGTGTGGGAGTTTAATTCTTGTAGGTGTCTAAGAATTTGCTTTATGAATCTGGGTGCTCCTGTATTGGGTGCATATATATTTAGGATAGTTAGCTCTTCTTTTGCATTGATCCCTTTAACATTATGTAATGTCCTTCTTTTTTTTCCCCCCGCCTCTCACCAGGCTGGAGTGCAGTGGCACTATTCCGGCTCACTGAAACTTCCATTTTCCTGTTTCAAACAATTCTCCTGCCTCAGCCTCCCAAGTAGCTGGGACTACAGGCACGCACCACCACATCTGGCTAATTTTTTTTTTTTTTTCTTCGTATTTTTGGTAGAGAATGGATTTCACCATGTTGGCCAGGATTGTCTTGATCTCTTGAACTTGTGATCTCCCTGCCTCGACCTCCCAAAGTGCTGGGATTACAGGTGTGAGCCACCATGCCTGGTCTTTTTTTTTTTTTTTTTATCTTTGTTGGTTTAAAGTTTGTTCTATCAGAGACTAGGATTGCAACCCTTTCTCTTTTTTTGCTTTTCATTTGCTTGGTAGACAGTCCTCTATCCTTTTATTTTAAGCCTATGTGTATCTTTGCCTGTGAGATGAGTCTCCTGAATACAGCACACCAATGGGTCTTGACTCTTTATCCAATTTGCCAGTCTGTGTCTTTTAATTGGGGAATTTAGCTTGTTTACATTTAAGGTTAATATTTTTGTGTGTTAATCTATCCTGTCATTACAATGCTAGCTGGTTATTTTGCCTGTTAGTTGATGCAGTTTCTTCATTGTGTCAATGGTCTTTACAATTTGGCATGTTTTTGCAGTGGCCAGTACTGGTTTTTCCTTTTCATATTTAGTGCTTCCTTCAGAAGCTCCTGTAAGATAGGCCTAGTGATGACAAAATCTCTCAGCATTTGCTTGTCTGTAAAGGATTTTATTTATCCTTCACTTATGAAGTTTAGTTTGGCTGGATATGAAATTCTGGGTTGAAAATTCTTTTCTTGAATATTGGTCCCCACTCTCTTAAGGCTTGTAGGGTTTCTGCAGAGAGATCCACTGTCTGTCTGATGGGCTTCCCTTTGTGGGTAACCTGACCTTTCACTCTGGCTGCCCTTAACATTTTTTCCTTTATTTGTAACTTGGTAAATCTGATGATTATGTGTCTTAAGGTACCTGTTCTTGAGGAGTATCATTGTAGTATCCTCTATATTTCCTGAATTTGAATGTTGGGCTGTCTTGCTAGGTTGGGGAAGTTCCCCTAGATAATATCCTGAAGAGTGCTATTTTCCAACTTGGTTCCATTCTCCCTGTCACTTTCAGGTACACCACTCAAGCATAGGTTTGGAATTTTCACATAGTTCCATACTTTTTGGAGGCTTTGTTCATTCCTTTTTATTCTTTGTTCTCTAATTTTGTCTTCATGCTTTATTTCATTAAATTGATATTCAATCTCTGATATCCTTTCTTCTTCCTGATTGATTGACTATTGATTCTTGTTTATGCTTCACAAAGCTCTTGTGTTGTATTTTTCAGCTCCCTCAGGTCATTTATGTTCTTCTCTGAACTGGTTATTCTAGTTAGCATTTTATCTAACCTTTTTTTCAAGGTTCTTAGCTTCCTTGCCTTGGGTTAGCTCAGAGGCGTTTGTTATTACCCACCTTCTTAGGCCTACTTCTGTCAATTCATGAAACTCATTCTTTGTCTAGTTTTGTTCCCTTGCTGGTGAAGAGCTGTGATCATTTGGAGAAGAGGCATTTTGGTCTTTAGAACGTTCAGTCTTTCTGTGCTGGTTTTTCCTCATCTTTGTGGATTTGTCTACCTTTGGTCTTTGATGTCGGTGACCTTCGGATGGGGTTTCTTTGTGGATGTTCTTTCTGTTGTCATTGATGCTATTCCTTTCTGTTTGTTAGTTTTCCTTCTAACAGTCAGGTCCATCTGTTGCAGGTCTGCTAGAGTTTGCTGGAGGTCCACTCCAGACGCTGTTTGCCTGGGTATCACCAGCAGAGGCTGCAGAATAGCAGAAATTCCTGCCAATTCCTTCCTCTGGCAGCTTTGTCCCAGATGGGCACCCACCAGATGCCAGACAGATCTCTCCTGTATGAAGTGTCTTTTGGCCCCTGCTGAGAGGTGTCTCCACATTAGGAGGCACGTGAGGCAGTCTGTCCCTTATCAGAGCTGAAGTGCTGTGCTGGGAGATCTTCTGCTCTCTTCAGAGCCAGCAGGTAGGACCATTTAAGTCTGCTGAAGCAGCACCCACAGCTGCTTATTCCCCCAGGTGCTCCTTCCCAGGGAGATGGGAGTTTTCTCTATAAACCCCTGACTGGGGCTGCTGCCTTTAATTCAGAGATGCCCTGCCCAGAGAGGAGGAACCTAGAGAGGCAGTCTGGCTACAGAGGCTTTGCTGAGCTGGTGGGTTCTGCCCAGTTTGAACTTCCTGGCAACTTTGTTTATATTATGAGGGGAAACCTGCCTCCTCAAGACTCAATAATGATGGATTCCCCTCCCCCGACCAAGCTTGAGCATCCCATGTTGACTTCAGACTGCTGTGCTGGCAGTGAGAATTTCCAGCTGGTGGATGGTAGTTTGCTGGGCTCCCTTGTGGTGGGATCTGCTGAACTAGACCACTTAAGCTCCCTGACTTCAGCCCCTTTTCCAGGGAAGTGAATGGTCTGTCTCACTGGCACTGCATGAGCCACTAGGGTATGAAAAAAAAGACTTCTGCAGCTACTTCAGTGTCTGCTCAAATGGTCACCCAGTTTTGTGCTTGAAACCTAGGGCCCTGGTTGTGTAGGTATCCAAGGGAATCTCCTGGTCTATGGGTTGCAAAGACCATGGGAAACATGTAGTATATGGGCCGTAATGTACTGTTCCTCACAGCACAGTCCTTTAAGGCTTCCCTTGGCTAAGGAAGGGAATTTCCCAACCCCTTGAGCTTCCCAGGTGAGGCAATACCCCACCCTGCTTTGGCTTGCCTTCTGTGGGCTGCACCCACTGTCTAACCCATCCCAATGAGATGAGCCAGGTACCTCAGTTAGAAATGCAGAAATCACCCACCTTCTGTGTTGATCTTGCTAGGAGCTGCAGATGGAACTGTTCCTATTTGGCCATCTTGACAGCCACTTCCCTTTTACTATTCTTTGCTTAAAACTAAAACGTTCAATCTCATGATCACATAGCAATATATAAAACACAGTGCAAATAAGAATAGTGAAGAAAAAGGGGAGGGGAGGGCTGGAACTAAAAATAGAGCCAAAGACTTCTACTAAAGGTAGGCATATCATTAGGTCTTTGTGGATATATTCCCACTGTCAAGCACATTGCATTTTATATAATGGTGCTGGATGTACATTTGGTGAATTTATTTAATTGCATTTCAGCTAGGTGTACTATGATTGGGTCATTAATTTTATTGTGAGAGCTGATTAGCAGGAAAAAATATTACAGTTATCCAATTGTCTTTAAAATTAAAAATAAATGTGCTAAATACAAATAAAACATTTTCCTAATATTAAAACTAAAAAGTATTTCTCCTGAGGGTTTTTATAAACAGAAAACTATAAAGTAAATTGAATAATATTCATAAAATGCTTGTTAACAAAAGGGCCACATTTTATAGGGTCCTTTATATTTCTTTTATTATTTAAGCATAGATTAAAGCTACCATTAGCAACATTACTCTTACCTCACTAAACATTTCTTCTCATTCTCTGTTTCTAGGTCATTCCTTTCCTTCCAACTTCTAAACCAGCAGTTCTCAACCCTAGCTGCCCATTAGGATCATAAGGAGGCTTTAAAAATAGAGCTGCCTAAGCCCAACACAACAGAAAAAAAATTAAATCAGAATCATTAGGAGTAGAACCTGAGTATCAGCAAGTACTTTTTCCCATTAGAATCACAAGGAGGCTTTAAAAATAGAGCTGCCTAAACCCAACACAGCAAAAAATTAAATCAGAATCATTAGGAGCAGAATCTGACTATCAGCAGGTACTTTTTAGAAGGTTCCATAGAAAAATCTAGTGTGGTCAGTGTTGCGAATGATTACTCAAGGAAGCATTGGAATGACCACAGGACTTAACTTTTTAATTCATAGCCATTCCCTAGGTGGCCTTTGCGGCCCTCTAGCTTTAAATATCATTTCCATCTCCTGTATACTTTAGACCCAAGTTGTCAAGCACTGTGCACTTGACAACTCCACTTGCATGGCTAATACCCATTTCAAACATATGCAAACCTTCACTTCTAATTTTACTCCCCTTAGTTTTCCCCATCTTAATGAATGGTACTATCAGTTTTCCTGGTTGCTCAGTCAATCCTTGTCTTCTCTTTCTCTTACATCCTCTGTCTAACATTAGCAATCTGTGTAAAATATACCTGTGATATCATCACCTGGACTTATAAGATCCTAGTTCAGACAACTTCTGTTTCTTACTTGGAACACTGAAATGTTTATGAACTAGTGTCCCTACATTCACCCTTGTCTCGTCTTTCATTTACAGTCTGTTTTTCACATGGTAGGTCTTGATCACCCGTATCTTCCTGTAACATGACAGCGCATGACAACATAACACCAGAATAACATTCAGGTTCCCTACCATGATATGCATGACCTTATTTGGTCTGACCCTGGGCTATATCTCCTAACTCACTTCCTACCATTCTCATGCTTCATCACTGCCCCCTGTCCTACCCACATCTGCTTTCCTAGAATATGTCTTATGTGTTCATGACTCAATGTCTTTGCACCTGGTGTCCTTTCTGCCTGGAATGCTTTTTTCCCCCAAGTTATTTACATAATGTATTTCCTCACTTCCTTTAGGTTTTTGTCTAAATGTCACCCTGGGTTGCCCCTGACCACCTTACCAAAATTACATTTAGTGTCTATAGAGTTTCTCTATAGAAAAGTGATTTTTAGTTTGTTTTTGTAGTTTATTCATTGCTTAAAGATGCAATAGTAGCTTGCAGAGAAAAAGAAATATATATTCAAATATAGAATCTTCTGGTTTTATTTACCTAAAACAGAATTCAGGCTTTTTTTTTCCATTGCCATTCTGTGCATGATTACTGAGTTTTCCTTCCTGTGATTTCTCTCTCAGTGATTTCTCCTTTAAACCAGACCGTGACATGAATTACTATATTGGGAATGACTCAAATTTTCCTTATCCAGAGAAAGTGACAAAGCAAAACTCTACATGTGAGGTTCTAGCTCAGATTGGTTGGCAATTTTGTTTCACCTGCTGATTCAGGATCAGGCAGGCGTTTGAAGATTTGCCTCATGAGAAAGGAAGTTGAGACTTATTTTGTGTTTTTGTTGAAGACAGATCTAGAATTATGGTAAAAGCCGGGAAAAGGTAGACTTTAGCTCTTATAATGAAGAAATTTCTTACAGTCAAGGCTAAATAATATCCTCTCCTCATATTTTTCTAAAAAGTGGTTTACCAATGGGAAAGGATATGAAAAGCATACTTAAAGGGGAATTGAAGCAGAAGGAAAAGAATTCGTTCTCACATTAACAATCCATCTTCTCTGAGACCTTCAACTGTCCCATGGCTTTCTCAGGTGGAGTAAATAATGATGCTGTTGGCAACACTGTAATTTCTGCCTCCTTCTAACATGGAAACTAGCACACTGTATTATGATTCATGTTTGTGTACCTGCTTTCCATATAAGAATAGAGAATTGTGAATTCTCATTGCCTAGCATGATTCTTGTTTTCTTTAAATTTTTTTGTTTTTTTTAGTCATGATATGTAGTTCTTTATTCTTCCATAAAATGAACTATTTTTCAGAGACAATAGTTAGAATGTTTGTGAAATCTTTCTATAAGTAAAACAGAAGAATCATGTTTTCAATGATGGTTGTAGAGATGCAAGGAAAACATCTTTAGGAGTAAAAGACACAGAATCCAGAGTTGAAAGCTGGCACATAGACAGTGTTAGTCATTGCCAGTCTTACCAAAATCATTCCATAGGGTCTGGTTCTTTAGCTTACTGAGCAAATAACTATTTCATTCTGCTCAGAGTGAGGCTAGAGAGCCACTGAGAAAGTGTATGCAAGTTTTGCAAGGGTGTGGTCAAGACACAACCAGAGAATCTGGTTTAAAGGATTTATAGGCTCATTTGTTGATTGTTAAATAAACCAAGATCGGGAATGGCCCAGAAATGTCCAAGAACAGTCAATTCCTCATTAAGGTAATTTCAAACAAACAAACAAACAAAAAATGATACTAACAAATGAAGCATATTATGCTGTTTGTTCTAGGTTTGATTTTTTTAATAGAAAATATTATTTGCTTCAAAGTGGCATTCTGTGCTAATTACTAGCAACTGTTTGCTACAGTATGTTATTCTGCGTAAATTACAGCGGTAATGATAGCCTAGAAAACTGCTCAGGTGGGTCCTAGTTGATAATTCTTGGTTGAATCTAGATTTTTACACAGTAAAAAACACATCTTGTCTATTTATTAATTATTGATTTCCAAGAAAACACTAAGATTCTAGAAGATAGATTCTAAGTACAGAAGGCCCTCTGAATCTGTGGGTTCCGCATTTGTGGATTCAATTATCTGTGGATTAAAGATATTTAGTAAAAATAATATAAATAATAAAAATAATATAAAAACAATATAGTATAAAACAATTTAAATAGCATTTACATTGTATTAGGTATTACTTATAATACCTAAGTAATAAGTAATCTCCCAAGATGACTTAAAATATGTAGGAGGATATACATAGGTTAAATGCAAATACTATATTATTTTGTATTAGAAACTGGAGCATTTGTGGATTTTGGTATCTGCCGGTGGGGCAGGGGGCCCTTTAACCAGTCCCTCCCAGATACTGACAGATACTGAAGGACAACTGTATTTTATTCTTCCTATGTCTTAGAAACATATTATAAAGCACTAGGCACAAAATAGTTACTTATAGACTCTGCTTATCTGGGTCTGTGTGATAGAAAATGAGGCCCTAGCTCACTCTGTTCTCATATGCACTCTAGGAGGATACAACTGAGTGTCGGAAAAAGTCATCTGAAAGTCAGAAATACGCATCATTCTTGAGTAGCTGCTGTGACTTGCTAGTACTGGCTTCCCTTGGGAAAAAGCTGAGAAGACACACAAAAAAATAGCTGTAACAAGCCAGAGAATTGAAGAAAATTAATAGAGGATAAGAATTGAATGTAGGAATGACAAGGATTTTCACAATGCCAAGGAAGATGAGTTAAATAAGAATAGGGTTAACAGGACAGCTAGGTGTCAGGACCAGGAACAGGCATTCAGGTGCTCACCAGCAAAAGGTCAGAAGAGTCTGAGGCATTATTTGAACACATTTGCCTTTAGCTCTTTGGGTCACCTCTCTTTATTATCAGGTCTACCGAATAACAGGCTGAATGCCTTTCCATGGTTTGGTATTGGTATAGTCATAAACCCTGATAAATCAAGTTCAAATATGACTTTGATAGTTTCTGTGGATATCACCAGCCAAACTCACTGAGGAATATCAAGTTAACCTTATAGCATTGAAAAGGGAGTGAAGGGAGTAATGTTACCTACAAGGGTTTTCCATGCAGGTTGAAATTTATCCTGATACACTTTTCTTTTGCCTGAAACTTTATAAATTGTTTCTTATATGTGTGTACAAATCACTGGATTTTGTGTCTCTGTCAATTTCTTATGAAATCAGTACTGATGGAAATGGGAAGTTTCAGTTTTGTTTCGGTTTTGATTGTGTGGGTATTTGGGAGACTCATTTGGAATTAGAGAACACTTGAGTGGGTTGTTAAGGTATTACAGAACCTTTTCAAATGTAGGAGACCAGAACTAAAACAGAGATGGGTGCTTTATTTTGGTACCTTGGGATGGTTGTAAATATATACTCAACATTCTTGATGGTTTATAGTAAGTGAAAGAAAGAGAAAAACCAAGGGGGACTTTTAGACTTTTATTGTAAATAACTGAGCAGAAGGTGGTGCCAACTAAAATGAAAAAGACAACCAGTTGCCTCTCATTGTTCTTCCTTTTCAAAGTTTTCCTGATTATCTTTTATTTTTCTATATTAACTTTAGTATCAAATTACATTCTTCCAAAAAAAGTCTATTTTTATTGGACTTTTATTGCATTTGTAATGAACATAGATAGAATTCTAAACTTAATGTTATTAAATATTTCTATCCAAGTACATAGTTTATCGTTCTAGTTCCTTCGTCTTATGTATATCTTTTGGTGTTATTCTGGAGATTTTCTTTTACTACATAGATTTTGCACATTTTTTTATTAAGCTTATTTTAAGTATTTTCTCTTTTGTACAGCTATTACAGTGAGGCCTGTTCTTACAGTATATTTTATAAGATGTTATATATGTAAGCTATTTACTTGTATATATTAGTTTTTTACTTGATTAATTTATTGAATTCTGTCAATGTTTCTCATAGTAGTCTAGCTTTTTAGATTTATCAAATACATTTTAACTTTTATAACTTTTTCTAGTTTCATTTGTTCATTATTCTTTAACTTCTGAAGTTAAATGATTCATTTACTTATTTCTGTTTTATTGATATAGTAATTTGTCTACAAATTTTTTAAGCATTGCTTTATGTTTATTTTATCGGATCTAATATGAATTGTTTTCATTATAAATCTTTCTAAAAAGTTTGCAATGTTGTTTTGTTTTATTTTGACCCAAGAATTGTTTAAATAGAATTTTTAACATCTTCCATTAGAAGAGTCTCTTTATGAAAGGTCTTTTTTTTTCCAATTTTGTCAATAATTATAATTGTACTGCATTATAATCAAATAAAATTATAGTCTAATTATCTACTTTTTGATATTAATTAAAATTTTCTCTGTAACCAAGTTTATACCATTTAAAAAATGTCCTTTGGGCACATGAAAAGAAAACGTATTATTTATTTTCTGAGTTTGATATATTATAGTCATATGTATATATCATTAATTAAGTTATTGACATTTTCTGTATTCTTGATCTGTCATGAACTGAGAAAGGTATTCAAAAATAAATCAAACAAAAACTATATTTTGTTTCTATATATATCTCCTGTAATTTCTGCTTATAGGGATTCTATTTATTTTTGTTACTTATGTATTTATTATGTTCTATCTTTATTTGAATGACTCTTTTACTTTATAATGTGTACTTTATAATATATTTGTTTTATTTAGTGCTGAATTTTTGTTTGACAAAAAAAAAATTCTTTTTTGGCATTTTCCTGCTACATGTTTGCTTTCAACAGTTTTGAATTCTGAATAACTTTGTTTTATGTGTATAATATATATAGTAGAGAATTAGCAAAGCATACAATTAGATTTTGCTTTGTAAGTCAATTTGAAAATATTGTTCTTTTAAATAAATAATTTAAGGAAATTTATATTTGTTTATATGATAAATATATATGGTAAAACTATCATATTTTATGTTGTATTTGTTGTTTTTATTTTTTACAGTTTTTTTCTCATTTGTGCATTTAAAAAAATATATTTAAGAAGATTTTGGTTACCTTAATATTTATAACATTATATAATACTCTTAATTCTCTATTTATTTACAGGAGAGCTACTGATAATCTAGTAAAATAAACAAATGATAAAATATTTTCATTTCCTCACCTGATTCCATTTCTTTTGTCTCTGACCTGGTATTTGCCAGTAAATACTATTTGAAAAATAAATATTCCTATACTTTTATTATCTGTTTTGTCAGTATTTAAACGTTTGTTGATTCCTATTATTATATATTAGGCAATCAACAAACTTTCTCATCTTTGGCCTTTCTCATTCTAATTTTGTTAGTTGCATTATTTCTGCATAGTAAAAGCAAGGAACATTTACATTTGTCTGTGTTTTAGTCTGTTTTGTTCTGCAATAGCAGAATATGACAGACTGGGTAATTTATAAATCATAGAAATTTATTTCTGAACAGTTCTGGAGGTTGAAAGTTCAAGATCAAGGTGCCAGCATCTGGTGAGGTCTTTCCTACTGCACCGTCTCATGGTGGAAGGCAAAAGGGCAAGTAGGCTGAACTTGTTCATTTATAAGGAACCCACTCCTGCCATAACAGCATGAATCCATTCATGAGGGCAGAGCCTTGGTGTCCTAATCACCTCTTAAAGGTTTCATCTCTTAATATTGTTACAATTGCAATTCCATTTCAACATGAGTTTGGGAGAGGACAAACATTCAAACCATAGCAGTTTGTCACCCCAATTCTCACACTTTTTTAAACTCTTGGTCCTATAATAACATATAGTCAAAAGTTTCAACAGTCCTTTTGCTAGTTTCCTCAGACATACTTTTATTAAGTAAACTTTATCTTTGAGCATGTTCCTTAGGATAGACTTATGGGAACAATATTTCTTGTGTTTTCAAAATTGTTTGCAACTTTTAATCTTGGAGGCAGATTTGACTGGCTATAAAAATCCTTTACTCCCATTTGTTTACATGAATCTCTTGTAGATACGCAATGAGATACCATCTCACACCAGTCAGAACAGCTATAATTAAAAGTCAAAAATAACAGATGCTGGTGAGGTTATGGAGAAAAAAGAATGTTTATACACTGTTAATGGGAGTGTAAATTAGTTTAATCATTGTGGAAAACAGCATTACATCTCCTCAGAGACCAAAAAACAGAACTACCGTTTGACCCAGCAATCTTATTACTGGGCATACACCCAAAGGAATATAAATTGTTCTATCATAGACATATGCACACATTTATTGCAGCACTATTCACAGTCACTAAGACATGGAATCAACCTAAATGCCCATTAATGATAGACTAGATAAAGAAAATATGTATGTGTTTTATATGCACATACCACTTACATGCATGTGTGCACACATACACATACACACACATACACCATGGAATACTATGCAGCCATGAAAGAATGAGATTGTATCGTTTACAGGAACATGGTTGGAGCTGGAGGCCATTATCTTCAGCAAATTAACGCAGCAACAGAAATCAAATACTGCATGCTCTCACTTTTAAGTGGGAGCTAAATCATGAGAGCAAATGGACAGGGAGAGGGGAACAACAGACACTGAGGCTTACTGGTGGGTGGAAGTTAGGAGGAGGGAGGGAGTTAGAAAAACTAGTTAATGGGTACTAGGCTTCATACCTAGGTGATAAAATAATCTGTACAATAAACCCTCATGACATGAGCTTACCTAAATCGCAAACCTGCACAGGTACTCTTGAACTTAAAATAAAAGTTAAAAGTACATAAATAAATACAAATTTTGGTTTAATGTTTGGTCATAATGTTCAACTTTTCCATGACATTTTTTGTTGAGTTTATTGGTACATTGGTAAGTGCTTAATTTTTTTTTTTTTTTTTTTGCTTTTGTTTTGCCTTTTGTCTTGGTTATGACACTTTTTAAACAGATCTTTTTATTGAATTTTTAAAAATTTGCATATGGTAGAATTTACTCATTTTGGTGTGCAGTTTCATTAATTTAGACAAATGCATGTAGTCATCTATTAAATTAACTAGTTTAACACCACTCGAATCAGAACAGCTTCATCACTTCCCACATTCCCCTGGGTTTGCTCTTGCATAATATCCTTTTATTAATGCTGTGTCACATCTACTTTTATTACTCATCATTGAATGGGATGGATGTTCTTAGATCTGCTATTTACAGGAAACTTCTGCTGGGGTTAGAGGAGGTCCTGTGCAGCCTTCTGACTCCTTTATTACCTTCACAAAGTCAGACTGCTTCCTTCTAAAATAGCCCCTCTGTGTGAGTGTGTTACCACCCACTCTGAACTATACCAGGTCCCGGAAGGCTCTTCTGCCTTTATTTCTGTTCTCACTGCCCCAGTTAAGAAAGCTATATTGTTTGCACGGTGGGATGAACTTTTCATAGAAGTGTAATTTTGCAGTCAATTTCAGAGATCTGCCACTGCCGGCCATGTTGTCATTGTCTGCATTTCTTTGCTGCCTTTCTCCCTGTATAGTATCTACTAATTGCAGCTTTTGGTTACTCTTAACATGTTTTTGGAGTCTGTAGAAAAGAGGTCTTCCAGTTTTTCTAAAAATGGAGAATGGAGATCATCTAACTTTTGTTAGTTTTGTTAACTGTGTAGCATTTGCACATCTTCCAGGAGAAGACAAGATGCAGTCTTAGCCATATTCTTACCAGAAGTCCTTCTCTTGACTGCACTTTATCACCAACTTTCCCTCACTCCCTTTTCATGGCTCACACTATAAATATTGGAATCTCTTGCCTCTCTTGTTCATTCATCACTCCCTTAAGGTTTTCATATAAAAACTTCCTGTGATGTACCATAACCTATGACAAAAAAATTTCGCTATTTTCTGAATACCTACTTTCAAAGTTGGTTAGTTTTTTTGTTCACTTATCTTGTTGCTTTCTGTATTTGTTTGCCTGCCATTATGAAGACGACTATCCTGTATACTAATGTATTAAGTGATTTAGTCATGTCAAAGTAGCTTTTCTACTCTTAGGAAATAAGGGAAACTCTTCTAGATTTAGAGCATCTGTAAAATTTTTAAAAGTTCAGTAATCATTAATAGAAATTCTTCTGTATTCCAGGTGATGCAACTGTGACAATAACTCACAGATATACACCCAAAGAACAACTGAAGATTCATACACAACTGGCAGATATTATCATAGTTGCTGCAGGTAAGTCCTTAGTGACTGTTATTTGTTGGAATGTCATCAGCAGAGTAATTCCTGCCCTAATTGCTGACATGTATGAAAGCTTTTTGAGAGAGTTACGTGTATGTATGACTAACTTCTGTTGGTTGGATTCTGTCTCTTGGCAATCATTTTATCAGTCCATTGTGCTTATGTTAGCATTAGTTACTTCATTATGGAAAACCCAAGCAGCTTTTGGGATGACAGATGAAGCACAAGAACCATGTGCAGTTTTCTAATTGCTTTGACAAACGTGGTTTAACAGCATTTACAGAAAAAGATTTGGTGCAGGTAAATTATACATTGTAGCTGTGGGGAACAATAAAACTTGTACATTCAAGGTGTATTAAGGAACATAGAATGTTCAGCTGAGGGGAAAAGATAGTCACTATGCTGCCCTAGACACAGCCAGGCTGAAGAATTATGTTCTGAAGTGGAGACTTTAGGGGAAAAGTTGTTGGACGAGACCATGTCCAAAGGAGAGCATCTAGGATGAAAATCTTTCAAAAAAATATGACATATGAAGTTTGGTCTGATGAACTGAGAATGTTTGGTCTGGAAGAAAGAATGACCTAAAGAGATACAACAGCTTTTTTTTTTTTTTTTTTAACAACAACAACAAGAAAAATCAAGCCCAAATTTTTATAATAATAAAAGCTGCCTCAAAGTCACCAGTTCTTGAGATAGTAAGTTCCTTATTATTACAGTAATTAGCAAAATAGATAGAAACCTAAGTGGGATTTCATAGAGCATTATTTATCATTGTTTATTGGCTTTTGCTCCATTTTGGATGACAAAAATTCATCCCTTCTTTCAACATTATCAGAATATTTTCATAAATTAAACAAACATAACTAAAATGCATGTAAACAGTTGTAATTATTTTGAACATATGTTCTATGGGGAAGGAATTACATTCTTTCTTTACTCCCTACCATTTAGGACCATTGTAGAGAATATCTATGTACTGAGTACTAGGTTGCTTTTTAGTATTTCCCTCAATGATGAGACTCTTTAATTCTCTATTTTAATATATAAAAGAAAGCTTTATGAAACATAATATGTATATGTTTATACATATATTTCATAAGATTAAATTTATTTAAATTTATTTGTGTTTTTTTACAGAGTAAGTTGACAAGAAAGGTATTTTAGAACATAGAAAAGGCTGGAGTATGGGGCTTGTGTATGGATATTTCACTTACAGATACTTGAGAGTTTGTTGTATATTCTGATTTTAATTAAACATAAGTAATTTTGAATAGCAAAGACAGTACTAAATTCATGCATGCATTCAATAAATATTGGACCTTTCCTATGCAGCAGTATCTGTTTTAAATTTTAGGAATACAGCAATGGATACAAATGATGAAATGCCAGCCCTTGTAGATCTTACATCTTGGTGGAAGAGAGAGCAAATAAAAAGTAAAATATAATGTCAGATAGTGATAAGTGCTATAATGAAATTGGTTGAAGGAATAATGTTTTGGGCGTACTGTTTTAGATTGATTGATTGGTGAAGACCTTTCTTGGGAGGTGACCTTTTGAGTAGAGTCCTTGTCCCAGCCATTCTCCATTTGCCCACCAGCCCCAATCTCTGCCCTTCCTTGCCCTGGTCTGGGCCTGAGAGGCTGACTAATGAGGATGGCCTCACCTGTGTTCCTTCGCCACTGACTCCCATCAAGGTTTGGCACCAGTAGGATATCTGAAGGAGAAGAGAAAGGTCAAGTCATGGTGTTTCTTCTTTACTCTCTTCCACTTCTGCTCTCTTTCTGCTTCCTCCTTCATGGATAGCTTTTGTTCAGCATCCTTTCTCTGACAGCTGATGCTCTCATTGGGCTGCAGTAACATCGTTTCCTCCCTTACCCCTACAGACTTAGGAATGGCACAAGCTTCCTCCAGTTTCTAATCTCTAAGAGCTGTACAGCTTTTGTTTTTCTCTTACCCTGAATATATCTCTGTAAAAGTTATTTCATTACTGTATGGGGTGGATTCTGCTTCCCATGGAGACACTGACAGAAGCAGATCTGTATGAAGTAAAGGCACAAATCAAGAACCATTCCTGGAGGAAGAGCATTCCAAGCAGAGGGAACAGCAGATACCAAAGTCCTTAGGCAAGAGCATGCTTCATGTGTTCCAGAACACAGGAATTTGAGGGTTTATTATATTACTCTGATTTTAATTAAATATTAATAAATGATGAAGATACTAGTAGGAAATGTTGTTGGGAAGGTAGCCAGGATTAGCTTATATAGGACGTTGTTGGTCATGGTGAAGATTTTGATATAAGCCAAGAATGGCTGACAGCAGGAGATCAAATGATCTGACTTACACTTTAAAGGAGTGATCATACCTTTAAAAACATGTCAGACCTTACGTCTGAAGTTGTGTCAAGAACTGATTCTAGATGTGCAAAAGTAGAAACAGAGAGAAAAGGTATTGCAATTTCATTTCATGGATCTAGATTTTGCTCTAATTTGTTTTATATTTGTATACACAGTTTCAATCAAATTTAATAAAATATCTGATTCTTCTGTAGGCCTTTTTCTGAAATTTAGAATATATACATGACTCCAGGAATAGCAGTTGGCTCCTCATAGAGTAAAAGCAGCAATGTTTTTTTTTCCCTGAAAAAAAAAAAATCAGTAAGCTAACACAGATAACTGTACCACATTTACATTTCCTTTTTTTCTGAGAAATTATATTTGGGTGATACCAAATGAAAATTTTTGAACAGCATTGACGGAAGTCAGGGATGTTGAGAGAGTTAGCAAACTTTTTCAGACCACAGATCAATAGTAAGTGAAATACTGCTGCAGCCACTGATACCTTCATGACAGATAAATATTATACTGACTTCTTTTTATAGACAGTTGTGTTCACACACAAGACTCAGAATTTGTTAAGTAAAGAGGAATCTGAATGCTCATCTTTGTCCATTTCTAAACTTAGGCAGAATGAAATTTACATTATCCTTAAAAGGTATTATTTAACTAATGTTAACAACTTATATAGAATATGTGACAGTTGCTCTTAAGTACCATTTGTCAAATGTAATAGCGAATGAATATTTTATTATAGTGGAGGAAAATCTCTCAGCATGCCTTCCTACTCGTGGTTTGTTTTGTTATCATGACAAATAGCACACAGGTGCTCTCAATCCACTTGCAAGAAACACTGATATTCTCTTGTGACTAAGTTTAACCTTATACCATAATGCCAGCCAACACTGTTGTCATCCTTGAGTTTATCCTCTGGCTTCCTTTGTAAAGGCCTAAATCAGTATTGAGTACAGATATTTAAAAAGAAGACAGGAAGGAAAAAGAAAAGGAAAATGAAGGAAGAGAAGGACAAGGAAGACTCAAGCCTATATAAAACAAACAGGACAGGAGCCAGCAGGTACTCAAGCCTCTAGGTGTGGTGTGTGTTGAGGCTCTCCCATAACTATCCCTCTGAGGGTATTCTCTTACCACCAGAGGGCGCCAGTCAGGTGAACAGCTACTTTAAATGTAGCCAAGTTGGCCATACACCATCCTCCTACTAGTTAGAAGATATTTAAACAAAGACAGTGGGAACAAGTCCTGTTCCTTGCTTTTTTATTTAACCTTTAATGCCACTTCCTAAATACAAAAGTATGTTGAATGCTGGAAGACAGATTTGTATATAGTTCTACAGTCTTCTTGAAGAAATAAATATTTAGCAAATGGGAAATTTAAGGGAAGAAAATTAAAAATTTATAAGAAATAACTAAAGATTGCTACATTTCTAGTTAATTAATAATCACCTGGAGAAGTTGAGGATAAAACATGTAGATATTTGTAAATTATAGAAAAATAATGAGTGTATATAAAAAGAAATTCCATGTAACCAGGCAATAGGAATAAAGTATTACCAAAATGACCATATCATGCATTGTGTGGGAAACAAACAAATGTAAATAGTGGGTATTTAAAAAGGAGGTAGTGATCTAATGGCAGAGGTAGCCAGAACGGGGAGGGCTGGATCACTGTCTGAATGAAAATGTCAGCATATATGGAAACAGCCTCATCCAGGTGAACTCAGAAAGAGTAGAAGAAGGAGGAGTGTGTGATATATATCAGAAATAGTGATAATGTCTGAGAGATGAGAATGAAGAATGTGATGATGAAATCTTGACACGAGCTTGAAAAAAGTAAAAGAGAAAAATCCTTGTATGAAGATCCTGAGACATGAATAGTATTAGCTTATGTTAATATTAATGTCATCCCTCCAGTTTCTCACAGTTCTAATCCTACAGACTTAACTATATATCACTTACCTTTTAAAAGCTGCCCCCCAAAATTGAGATTTAGACTCAGAAGCTCAGATCTGCAGAATCAGACCCTGTCACACTATGCAATTAGAAGTATGAAACTTCAAGTCCCTACTTAAAGCCACATCTTTGAGTTCACAGGGAGAATTTACAAGTTTTCAAGGTACTTTAATGTTCCATGGTTATAGCACTTAGTACCTGTTTATAGTTGTTATCTTCACTAGACTGTGGCATGGAAAGGCCTGAGGTTTTTTTTGTTTGTTTTTTTAAGCTTGCTAGGTAAGTGCTTAGAACAGTATCTAACACATAGTGAGTGCCTAATAAATGTGAGGTCTGTTGATTTTGAGATTATAACTACAACAACGACTTTTTCAAACTGATACATAGATATATTTGAAATAATATATTTTTTAAAAGATTAAATCATTATTCTAGTTGTTGGTTGATTTACAGTGTAGCATTATTTTTGGGAACTACCAAATGTTCCCAGCTTGTCATCATAAAGTAGTTGATAAAGTGATAAAAAGTGAAGTATTCATTCATGAAAGAGTAGTTCATGTCATTAAGTGTATGAATTGGCTGATTTAGGTATAAATGTTAAGATTAAGAAATGGTGGGAAAGGTGGCCAGGTGCAGTGGCTCACACCTGTAATGCCAGCACTTTGGAGGCTGAGGCAGGTGGATCACCTGCGGTCAGGAGTTTGAGACCAGCCTGGCCAACATGGTGAAACCCCATCTCTACTAAAAATACAAAAATTAGCCAGGCGTGGGAGTGGGAGCCTGTAATCCCAGCTAGTTGGGAGGCTGAGGCAGGAGAATTGCTTGAACCTGGAAGGCAGAGGTTGCAGTAAGCCTAGATTGTACCACTGCACTTCAACCTGGGCAACAGAGCAAGAATCCGTCTCAAAAAAAAGAAAAAGAAATTATGGGAGAGGTGAAGAAAGAGTAAGGAGACTATTACTGACTGAAAGGGGAGGAGCAGTTTAGGGAAAGGCTAAATCAGCTTTGTACAAGCTACTAATAAAGAAGGGAAAGCTAGCCAGAATTGGGCATCAATTCTAAGATGGTGTTAGGAGATCATTGGGCTGTCTCGTATCTCATGCTTTAAGGAAACTGTAGGCTATCCTAAGTCATAAAATTCTAGGAACCTTCATTATTCAGCAGGATAGGCAAGTTTTTTGCAAACGTTGTCCTCATTACCCTCCACCCCTCTGAGTCAACTCTGGGACTAACTATATTCAGGAGATGAGCTGCCGAGTCAATCCCACTTGCATGTCAAATTCTGGGTATAGTGTCGCGGTAGTGAAAGCTGCCATTTTTGGCCACTAAGCCATCCCTTCCAGTGCCATGAATGAACCTTCACAGTCATAACTCTAGAATCTCTGTTGCAACAGTTTTAATATCAGATACCATAATATGAAACAGGATACATGGGTAAGTTAGTAATTCAGAATATTCATACTTGTCATAAAGTACAAAGTGACCAACTAATTTCCCTTCAGCACTTCTCCCACCATATTATCAAGTCTTAGAAACACTCCTGTCAAACATTATCCTACAGCTCAATAGGGTTTTACCCCTGGTGTTATTTCCTCCTCCTTGAAACAGGGTTCCTAGTTTTCAGGAAACCAGGACATTGAGAAATTCCAAGGGGTGGGGCATGGAAACAGCTCCACCATCCCCACAGCTCATGCAACCTGGGAGTGGAACTTGCTCACTTATACAGCCCTGAGTGCTTCCTGAGTGAGGCCAGCACATTTTATGGCTTCACTACTACTGTTGTCCTTTTCGTATTTCATTTATTTGTTATTGTCCAGCTTGTCCTCTTTTGCTAGCCTCTGCTACTCCAGTTAAGAGTTCCTTCCCTCCTTCCTAAAAGTTGTCATTATTTTCATGGTACAGAGTGGTGAAAATGCACAGGCCTTTCTATAGTAAGAATACCAGGATTTAAATTCTAGCTCTGAGACTTGCTAATTGTGAGCTCAGCCTCATCTCGTGAATCTCTATCTGTTCATTGATATGATTTGAACGATAATATTAAAAATAACCTTTCATAGCAATGTCTACTTTATATTTTTGGTAGTATACTGATCTAAGTAGATTTCCCCATATCTAAAATGATGTCTTTTACTTATTGAAAGGCATTTTAATGTGGTTTATGTGTAATATCAAATAAAGAATATTTAATACTTCTCAAAAAAAAAAACCTTTTTTATAGCGTTATCAAACTAGCCAATCCATGTAAAGAGCATAGTGCAGTGCCCAGTATATTGCAAATATTCAATAAGTGTTATGTGTTAATGCGTTCTATGTTAGGAATTGCATGTGAATGAACAATTTAGAAATGATAAATCAGTTGATTATTAAGCTACAACTTGACATAACTAAAAGAATATACTTCTTGGTTGCTTTTGATACTAATATAGTATCAGAGTAGTTATTTTAAGCATAAATAAATTAAGCTAAGAAGTTATACATGTGGGGACAACTTTATAGAAACTTTGTTTTTATACTTAAGATGTGTGACTTCTCAGGATGACATCAGCACTTGTTCATATATGTTTGTTTTGTTGTTCCTGGATGAATTCTTCATTGCCTCCTCTCCCTCCTTTGGAACAACCTGACTTTGAGAGGGGAGATAGGGAAGGTCGAAGCACTTAGGTGAAAGGGATTTTTTTCCTCTCAGACCTTTATCCACCCTCCCAGTCTCCCTCTCTCTGTTTCTACCTCATCTTCCCACCTCAGTCTATTCTGGCCCTCACAACCCATGCCCAGAGCCTAAGGTACTAAGTAAGCAAAGCTTCCCTGGTTTGCAGTGAATTTTGTCAATACATGAGAGGACAGCTTGACTACTGATATTTTTCTTAGTGTCAGTAATACAGCTTTACTGCAAAAACTTAGAAAACATGGACAATAGAGAGGGAGGGAAAGAACCTTTAATCCCAACCAAGGTGAACTATGGTGAACAATTTGATGTTTAGCCTTGTATTGTTTTATGTTTATACATATATCTAAATAGCTAAACAGTTCTTTTGCCTTGTACATACTATTTGCATTTAGCAGCTCTACACTCTGCACATGTTTCTTTCTAAATGCTTTCTTCTAAGACAGTCTTCTAATGACTCTACAATATTGTGTGCTCTGGGTACACTATCATTTATTTATTCAGTTCTTGACTGTTGAAAATTTAGATAGTTATCCGAGTTTTACTCTTATGAATAATGTGGCAAACAGCTGTAAACATCTTAGATTATTTGCACAAGTGACCTATAATGTTTATCATATCGGTCTTAAGTTTATTTTCTTAGTAATAGTTACTTATATTCTCAAAATAAATGAACATTTAAGCATGATGTAAAATAAAGGCTCATATGTGTATTTTATTTAATTCTACTTGAGTCCATGCATGTATATCATGGGCTTGGGAAGAAGTGAGTTTCCTCCCTTCAAGTTGTGTCTGTAGCCTTTGATATTATCACTTTGTTATATTTTTATATTCAGATCTTTAAAAGGTTTACGTTAGGAGATATTTAAATATGCTTAAAAGTATATAAGAAGAATGTTAATAAAAATGTTAACACATTGTCATTACCTAGATTTGTCAGATATAAATATTATGCATATTTTCAATCTACCTGTTTTATATTTCCATAACTTGCTTTGTTCTGATTAATGTTATAACTTTAAAATTTGCCCATGCTAATAGATGTAGCACTCTTTCTATAATGCTCAGTTGACCGAGTATCCATTTTCTGCTGATATGTATGTTATTTCCAATTTATTGCTATTATGAACAGTTCTGTAATGTTTAAGTTTATATGTATTTTCTTGGACGCATTCATTCATCCAACAAATACTAATTTTGCCACTGGTACATATTAGGTCATATAGCAGGCAGTAGAAAAACAAATACATATAAATTTGGTTCAGCTCTTGAGAAGTCCAGAGACTGGTAGAGGAGAAAGATGTACAAACAAATTAGTGTAATACAGCTTGCTAGTGCAATATTAGATATATGTTTGTATACATATGAATATGTCTATCTGTCTAGAAAAGGAGACTCTGTGTGTGTGTGTGTAAGAGACACAGATAGATTGAGAAAGAAAAACAGAGACAGAGAGAGAGCATCATTGGAGAGGAAGTAATAGCTGTGTTCCTCTGACACTGAAGAATAAATGAATGAGTTGGGTTACATCCCACAAAATGATCAGAAATTCACTAGGCAAAATAAAAGGTATTTTATTCTGGCAGCTTAGAGCTATAAAATTTTATGCATATAGCAAAGAAAATATTTACTCTTTCAAAATGACAGGTTCCTGTCTGTGAGTTGTGAAAAATGAAGCATAACGTTTAGGAAAGGCCAAACAGCATAATAAATTAAGAAATTTTAATTTTATCCTATAGGTCATGGGCAACCTTTAAATAATGAGAAGCACTAGAATAACATCATATTTGAATTTTAGAAAGGGCACTTGGATAGCCTCTCAGCAGATATGAAACTGGAAATAGCATTGATGTGGTTCTTAACTAATACAGGAGTAGATGAAAGTGAGAAGGAAAAACAGGAAGTAGACCAGAAAGACTTAATGGCTTTAGAGACTAAGTATATGGTAATACTGTTAACAAGGAAGGGCATATAGAAAGGAAAAAGGTTTAGGAAAAGTAAAGATAAGCGGGTGGGAGGAGTTAATTAATGCAATGTGAACATGTTGAGTTGGTGACACTGGGTGTTATATTCAGGTGGAAAAGCCCAGTAGAGGGTTGAGATATGTGGGGTTGGGGTTTGGAAGAGAGAGCTGTTCTGGAGTGACAATTTTGGAAGTCATTAGTATCAACAGTAGTGGACACGAAGGCATGGATAAAACCATCCAGGATAAGTCTGTTTATAGTGCATGGACTGAAGAGTTCTATTCTGACATATTTGAAGTGTGTTGGTTGATAGGGTTGCTATAACATTGCCTTCTTGCCTCTGTGAAACTAGTGCCAATGGAAGATAGCCTATTCTTATTCCAGCATTTACTTTAATTGATTGTATAAGAAAAACGTATTTTTATGAAGCTTTGTTTCATACCTGTTGTTCCCTTGTAACCCCAACCTTTATCAGCTTTAAAGCATTGTTTGAGTAACATAAGTGAAGATATTTATAAACCAAAATGTACCATATAGTGGAGACAAAATTATGTCCTAAAAATATGATAGACTTACTTCATAAACGTTTAATCTTTTACATGTAAAAGACTAAATGTAAACTTCTTTAATATAATGTAAACTTCTTTAAAAATGTTTCCAGCAGGCTGAATTTTTTGTTTATGCTTGCATTTGCAGTCTTTGCATAGTGGATTTATTGTAACCATCCAATTCTCAGTTAATTTCCATTATCTGACATGTCCAGGTTACCAACTTGAACTGACTGTTACAGCTTTATTGCTTACAGCCTAATGTATCTTCACAGTACTTTTATTGGTGACCAACAGCCTGGTTTCAGTAACTCTAGATTTCTCATGTCCATTATTTAATTATTTTAATGCTTTCTAAAACAGAAACAAATTGTTTTCTCAATTCCTTATGGCCTATTTGGTTTCCAAACCAGGTTACCTAAATTTTGCTTGAAACATCTATTAACTTATTTACTCATTTTTTTTTTAACTTTTAGAAGCTTTTCTCTTCTTTTTTTAGTATTTTTATTTATTTTTTAATTATACTTTAAGTTCTGGGGTACATGTGCAGAACGTGCAGGTTTGTTACATAGGTATACACATGCCATGGTGGTTTGCTGCATCCATCACCCCGTCATCTACATTAGGTATTTCTCCTGATGCTATCCCTCCATTATCCCCCAACCCCGTTTTACCTCCCCTAGCTCCCCATGCCCCGACAGGCCCCAGTGTGTTATATTCCCCTCCCTGTGTCCATGCGTTCTCATTGTTCAACACCCACTTATGAGTGAGAAAATGCAGTGTTTGGTTTTCTGTTCCCGTGTCAGTTTGCTGAGGATGATGGTTTCCAGCTTCATTCATGTCCCTGCAAAGGACATGAACTCATCCTTTGTTATGGCTGCATAGTATTCCATGGCCTATATGTGCCACATTTTCTTTATCCAGTCTATCATTGATGGGCATTTGTGTTGGTTCCAAGTCTTCACTATTGTGAACACTGCCACAATAAACATATGTGTGCATGTGTCTTTATAATAGAATGATTTATAATCCTTTGGGTATATAGCCAGTAATAGGATTGCTGGTTCTAATGGTATTTCTATTTCTAGATCCTTGAGGAATTGCCACACTGTCTTCCACAATGGTTGAACTAATTTACACTCCGACCAATGGTGTAAAAGTGTTCCTATTTCTCCACATCCTCTCTAGCATCTGTTCTCTCCTGATTTTTTAATGATCGCCATTCTAACTGGCATGAGGTGGTATCTCAATGTGATACCATTTGCATTTCTCTAATGACCAGTGACGATGAGCATTTTTTCATGTTTGTTGGCTGTATAAATGTCTTCTTTTGAAGAAGTGTTGGTTCATATCTTTTGCCCACTTTTTGATGGGGTTATTTGTCTTTTTTTTTTTTTTTGTAAATTTGTTTAATTTCTTTGTAGATTCTGGATATTAGCCCTTTATCAGATGGGTAAACTGCAAAAATTTTTTCCCATTCTGTTGGTTGCCAGTTCACTCTAATGATAGTTTCTTTTGCTGTACAGAAGCTCTTTAGTTTAATTAGATCCCATTTGTTTATTTTGGCTTTTGTTGCCATTGCTTTTGGTGTTTTAGTCATGAAGTTCGTTCCCATGCCTATGTCCTGAATGGTACTGCCTAGGTTTTCTTCTAGGGTTTTGTGGGGAATGATATTCACTCTTCTTCTTCAAAAACTAGGACCTGAAAGTGAAAGTTCTACATGTACATGCTAGTTTTTTCTAGCCATCCAGTCTATTCTCTATCGTCTCACCTTGTCCTTTATTCCTTCACACCTGTGGTGTCCATTCAACTTTTCTGAGGCTCTGATCAAGGCAACTTATGACACACCAGGGTCTACATTGCTAGTATGGATTGAAAGCTTGTGTCACTATATGATTGAAAATCATACTTTAAGTTTGTGCCTTTTTGGATATGTCCCTTGAGTATTATCACTCACTTCATCAAGAGACTCCGATAAATGCTATCTGGACTACACTGAAGATGAGGTATAAGGCATTTTTCCCCACCATACTCTCAATGGATTTATCTCTTCTTAGCTTTATTTTTAAAATTTTATTTTTTAATTATTTTTTGAGATGGAGTCTCCTTCTATTGCCCAATCTCTGCTCACTGCAAACCCTGCTTCCTGAGTTCAAGCAATTCTCCTGTCTCAGCCTCCTGAGTAGCTGGGACTACAGGCATACACCACCATACCCAGCTAGTTTTTTTTTTTTTTGTATTTTTAGTAGAGATGGGGTTTTACTATACTGGCCAGACTGGTCTTGAACTCCTGACCTAATGATCTGCCCACCTCGGCCTCCCAAAGTGCTGGGATTACAGGCATGTATTTATTTATTTTTTTTAAATAAACCTTACTTTGTATGGGATTATACAAAGTTGTACTTTATAGTTGTAAAAAAAGTCATTTAATAACACCCATGTCAGGAATAAAATATGCCTTTACAATTTGTAAATTTTAAATACCTTGTACTAACATGGGATGACATGTGCTTTCATATAAAGTGTAAATTCTCTTTCAAAATCATATTGTGATGTATACCAAAATAATAAAGAGGAGAAAGAGAATGGAAATACAAAGAAAGGACCTACATGACATATGTGATGAGGAGGGAATAGTAGGAATTATAGTGGGACAGCACTGGAATGAAATCCACTGTACTGTGACCTCCAGCAGCCAGGAAGGACCATGTCTTATTTATATTTGTGTTTCTTGTACTTACTGAAGAACCTTGCCTTTAGGACTAGAAAACTCACTGTTCAATGAATGAATTCCTTTCTTTAGAAGTCAAGTGCTTACCCAGTCAGGTGCAGTGGCTCAAGCCTATAATCCCAACACTTTGGGAGGGTGAGATGGGCAGATCATTTGAGGTCAGGAGTTCAAGACCAGCCTGACCAACATCGTGAAACCCAGTCTCTACTAAAAATACAAAATGTTTCTCAGGTGTGGTGGTGCATACCTGTAATCTCAGCTACTTGAGAGGCTGAGGCACGAGAATCGCTTGAACTTGGGAGACAGAGGTTGCAGTGAGCCAAGATTGCATCACTGCACTCCTGCCTGGGTAAACAAAGTGAGACTGTCTAAAAAAAAAAAAGTCAAGTGCTTATCTTGGTCTTGGTTTAAATTTGTTTCCTAGAAGGTAAGGAAGGTCTTCATAGGGGAAGATGATCTTTTCAGGACTCATTCAGCCTTAGATTCTCTTTCATACCTTGTTTGGGGCTGTGTTACTTCATGAAAGCGTAGTATGACATTGCATCAGCACCACTGACTCAGAGCTTACACCTGCAGAGTTCAAAGAAAGGTAGAGAAGAGGCAGCGAAACAACTGAGAAATTACTGTCTTCAATGAACAAACTAGAAAATACCATTGCTTTCCTTTCTAGTGTGGGTAGATATATAAGCCTTTCTGTAGGTGAAGTCACTATTCCAATGGTGTATTCAGAGCATAGGATTGCTGAATGACTGTTCCAGACATGTGTTGACTGGCAGAAAGTGAAACAGTTCTAGTAGATCTACAGTCATTATTAGTTGTGTCATTTTAATAGCATCAGCATATCTAATTAATATCTAGGAAAATTGTAAATTGTTTAAAAACTATAGGGATCAAAATGTTCCATGTCAGTGCTTATGTAATAATCCATACAGAGGTGGTGTTTGAAATGTACTGTGGAGACTCTGACAGAGCACCTGGCCATCTGCTTTAGGTGTGGCTTTGGTTCTGAAGGAGAGCAGTGAGAAGAAAGGAATTTGTATTGGTATATGTCTGTGGTGCCTTCTAAGGCAACTTTCTATGAAAGTCTTTTCATTTTCTCATTTATGTAGTTAGAAAAAGGCTTCTGGCTCTTTTACCGAAGTGCATTTCCTCCATATTTATTTGTTCAATTAATAATTGCTTATTTTAAAAATGACTTACCTTTGTTACAAAGCCCAAGAATTAATGAGTACTGTGCAGAAGTGTGGGCTTTATGACTGCAGTTGGAACAAATTCAAATAACGAATAGTTCTTCAATGAGTGTGCAGATTGCAGGCAATTCACTCAGTATTTTATTAATATGTGCCTTTCAAATGAAGATAATAATATAGAAATCAGATATTACATTGTAAATAAAAGGGCAAGTGCATTGCAATAATTTTTTTTGAGTTTCTATTATGTGTTTCATAATTCCTGCTTATATATTTTTTAACAAACATCAGAAAGATTCCTTGTCTCTTAAAATACACATACACATATACCCCCAAATCCACATTACCATATACATCCTTCCCATGGTAGTTGCTCATGATACTCCTAAAAATAATGTGGGGCACCGTATCAGAAGGAGTGAGGACCCCTTTATGTGTACTAAGAGTAACATACCTTATTGTAGGTCACTAAGAGACCACCCCTAAATTTACTTCTTTGAATTAAAAAAAAAAAATTTGAAGGGGTTCCCCCTCCTCTACTTAATGATAAATTTTATGACGTTTTAATGCGAGTTCTGCAAAGGGTTTTGAACTGTTTGGAAAGAACTCTGAAAATGGCATTAGTTTTACTGCAGCCTAGCTACTGGATTAGATAGTAAACATAAGTAAATTTCTCCAAATACAAATAAATAATTTTTAAAATTTTTTTGGGAGGCAAGCTTGTTAGCAAACATTATCTCAGTTCCCAAAATTTAGGAATTTATCCTAAAGAGAATTATATTGAGGCTTACAGAGATAATATACAAAGATATTTGTTATAAATTTATTTATGATAGCAAAAAGTGGAAACACTCTAAACATTCAACAAAGATGGAACATTAAATGGGTGATGGATGATGGTGTATATCTATATTAACCCTATAGATCCAATTAAATTATAATTTTAAAAACATTTGTGTTCAATTATATTCATTGTAGAAAGAGATATGACCCACACACTCATGCATACATACTCACAAGCAGAAAACAAAGATAGAATTAAAAAATACAACTAGAAGTTGTCTCTAACTGATAGATAAATATAGATTCCTTTTTATCGTTTTCTAAATTCTCTAAGTTAATTTTCTAAAATGTATTGATTTCATAATTATAAAGCAAAATAAAGAATATTGAAATGATTCATTTCCAGTCACTGGCAAGATTCTACCTGCTGTCATGTTGTTTTCTGAAGCTGTTAACTTTTTAATTATAGAAGAACATGGAAATGATGAACTAAACTGAAATGGCTAGTTTCCTACAAAGTACCAAACACATTTAATTAGTTGCCTTTTCTCGAAACAAAAGAAGAAATATGAATTAAATGGATGAATCATGTAGTATGTGAATTATATCTCAATAAAGCTTTTTTAAAAAAGATACGAGGAACTGGAAGCCCTGAGGATACTAAAATAGAGGATAATTTCGGCTTTCAAATTTATTTCCGTATATGTAATAGAAATAAGTCATCTAGTACTTAATTAGCACCAAGAGAGAGGAATGGGGCAAGAATATGAGGGAAAGAGATAGAAAAGGGATCCCTCTGCCTGCTCTCACTTGAGTCCCTGACTTTTACCGTTACGAAACGTCTCCTACTCTTCTCTGCCTTGAACATTCCTTATTGCTGAACTCTTTCTTCAATCCTGTAGAGTTATCCAGATGACATTAATAACTTGTTCTACAATATTATGGTCTGCCAAGGACAAATCTAGATTTTAACTGTAGCATGTTTTGTAATAAATAGGTGCAGATCCATTTTTCCCCAACATCATTATTTAATTTATATATTTTTATTTATAGGGTCTCTCTCGGTTTCTCAGGCTGGAGTGCAGTGACACAATCATGGCCCACTGCAGCCTTGACCTCCTGGGCTCAAATGATCCTCCCATCTCAGCCTCCCGAGTAGCTGGGACTACAAGGTGCACACCACCATGCCAGCTAATTTTTATATTTTTTGTAGAGATGGGATTTCACCATTTTGCCCAGGTGGTCTCCAACTCCTGAGCTGAAGCGATCTGCCTGCCTCAGCTTCCATAAGTCTGAGATTACAGACATGAACCACCACACCCAGTACTATATAAGTATTTTAGAAAAACCTATTTAGTTTTAAATTTGTCTTATTTAGTTTCTTGACATTGCTAAAAAAAAAAAAAAAAGCATGTATACATATATATCCATTCATGTAGTACTCCTCAGCAGTGAAAAGGAATGAACATTGATACACACAGCACCCTGAATGAATTTCCAGCAAATTGTGAAGTGACAAAGCCAATCTCACGTGTTCTATGTTCAATATAATATATTATTCCATTTATATAGCATTCTTGAAAGTGACAAAATTAGTGGTTTCCAGGAGTCAAGGACAACATGATTGGGAGGGAACTGATGTGGCTTTAATAAAGCAACATGAGGGACCCTTGTGATGATGGAAATGTTCTATATCTTAACTATATCAATGTCAATGTCCTGGGTGTAATATTGTCTTATAGTTTGGCAAGATATTACCATTGTATAGTATCTTGTATTATTTCCTACAATGGCATGTTGACTCTATAATTACCAAAAAAAATGATAATTTAATTAAATCATATAGTAAATTAGTAAAAGAATAAAATAAAAACAGACTACAAAAATGATCAAAAAAAGCATATATAGGGACATTTTTTAATCTTTTCTGTATGCTTAAATAATTAAAACATTGTCATTTCTGAGTATCATGGTACATTATTTTTAAAAACTTAGTGGTTGGTAGCAAACAGATTTTAATGTAATCTACTCAAAGATTACTCTATATTCAAATAGAATTAGTATAGGCTTGTCATCATTTATTTAAATATTAGTGTTCATAATGTTTATTATTGCAATAATGACTAATATTTATTGAGCATTTCTGAAACATTATCTTATTTAAATCTTACAATACCCTTAGGTCAGTAAGGTTATTATTTCTATAATACAGATGAAAAAGTTGAGGCTTAAAGTGAATTGATTTGCTCATGGTCATATAACAAAGTAACTAAACTAGGATTGGAAACCAAACCTGTCTTACTCTAAAGCTCCTGATATTTATTTGTTATTCTGTTTTTGGCTATTGCTGCCATGATTTTGGGCAGTGGGATGTGCTTTTAATTTTCCTTGTTTATTTGCTTTATATTAAGTGTAAGAGTTAACATATTTGAAAGAGCGGGCATCAGGCTTAGGTAGCTGTCGCTTAGGAATTTATAGTTATGTCAGTCACATGTCTCTTTTTCTTGGCAATACTTTTTAATAGAACCAAAAACGCATATATAAAGAAAACAAAAAACCAACATGTGTTTAAATTTGGAAAAAGTTTGCAGAGTTCTAGTTACAATTCTATAACTCTCTCCTAATGTATAACATTTCACATTCGTATTTTAAAATGGAGCTTACAGTCTATTCTAATAGACACTAATCAAGTAACAACAAATAAATGTAATGGCAAAATTTGAAAATTGGTGAGAGAGAGAGGTGCAGGATGCCATAGGTACCTATAGGAGGAGACTTGGTCTAGTGTTATGATTGCTGTGGCACAGAAGGCCTCCCAGAGGATGTAGTCTTTTAGCTACCATATGCTTTTTAAGGGTTTATTATTAATAAGCAGGAAAGACTTTAGTAGTTTTCTTTTCTTTTACTGGTTTTAACTATGTATAAATCTGATATATTTTTTATCACATCGAATTTCATTATGCCAGTCATCTCCCAAATAGTGTGTTCCGAGCTCCCTGAGGACAGGAACTCTGCGGGTTATCTTTGTACTCCCACATGTGAGGGTACTGTCTCATCACATTCCTATTAGGCTAAATGGGGTGGGATTGTTATGGTAGCATAAAAACTCTGCCTTGAAGACCCTTGACATATTTGAAGAAAAGTCTTGAAGCTTTCTCCAATCCATATTTGTGGATTTTGCTGATTTTTAAAAACAAATATTTGTTTTATTTTGATGTTTTATTGGTTTGATTTTAATAAACTTTTTTTACTTTAAAAAAATTCTTCCTTTGATTTGCAAGATTTCATCTCAAGCCTGTTCAGAGTTTCTTTCCCTGCATGTTTTCCATATTGCTAAATGAATAGAAATGTGTTTTATTTATTTATTTTTGCTCCTTGCATCACAACTGTATCATAAGCAACTATAAATTCTCCCAAAACAAAGCTTGTAGGCAAGGTAACAGAGCCATGCATTAAATCTCGAGGAGTAAAGAGAGCTTTTTTATTCTCTTAAAGCACCTGTTCTTTCCTGATTTTGGCTTGTACATGGACCTCACCTATTACAGTGGACTCTGTGAGATTTTGTCCAAAACACTGTTGTTTTTATGCTTTGTGGAGGATCATAATTATAAATAACACTGCTCAGTCTGTTGATAGGTGTGACAGAACAACCTCTTGTTACTATTTGTTCCTACTATTGTTACGTGATTATTATATGTTTAAGGTTGGGCCTGTGGGAGAAAATGCCACTTCCTGTTTGTAGGGGGTGGGATCTCAAATGAAGAATGAAGTCATTTGTTACATTCATTACCACAGTCCTTCCAGTCTTCTGGGAAGTGGTATAATCCTTAGATCAGAAAGATAGATGAGTGGGTAGTCTTCGCTTGGGGGTAGAGATAGAACCATCTATTCATTTATTCATTCATCCCCACAGTCTTTCTTCTCTTTTGGAAAGTGGTATAATCCTCAGATCAGAAAGATAGATAAGTGGGTAGTCTCTGCTTTGGGATAGAGATAGAACCATCAATTGGCTTTGCAGGAAGTGGGTCAGAGTGCCAAATCATCTGCTTTTGTCAGTGGGAAGGAAGTTATAAAAGCAAAGTCTACTAATAGGTGCCAAAGGCATCCAGGCAAGTTTTAGTGAACTTATATTAACCCTCTGTGCTAGGCTAAAGTTTGATTTCAAGCAAAAGCAGTATCCCCGCTGTGAGCTTGACAGCTTTCCAATACTTAATGTTTTTTTTCCTCATAAGATCAATAGTGATATTAATGAATGTAATTTTATATTGTATAATGATATGTGGCAACGTGGAATATCCACAAAACTCAATGAAGTGCTATTTTCCAAATAAGCAATACATAATGTCATCGAATCCATTCAAAATGCAAGATAGATCAATAGATTATTTTAGCATTACAGAGTATGGAGTATGAATATTACAGAATTCATTGAAGTGGCTTCAAATTCTACATTGTAATTAACCTTTAAGAATTTATCACTTGTCAAATTTTGGTATAGAATCAAAGAAAGATATCTACAATTATCATAAAAGGCTATTAAAACACTCCTGCCTTTTCCAGATACATATGTATGTGAAACTAAATATAGAAGATTTGAGAATCCAGCTGTCTTTGTTATGTCGGACCCTACAGATTTGAAAAATTTTTAGACAGTGCCTTTTTTCTCATTTTTAAAAAAATTTTGGAATAGTTAATTGAAATGTGTTATTTAACATGTAATAGATTTACGGTTTTTCAAAATAAATAAATATTTAAATAATTCATCAAATTTAATTGCTTATATTATATCATTAAGTATAAGTCACTAAGTAATTATATGATAGTATCATTAGATATAATTATTGGATTTTCAATAATTTTTAAGAACATAAAGGAGTTCTGAAACCAAAAAGTTTAAAAATTACTAACTTTCGTAATCACACTCTCTAATTTAATTCATGTCTCTGTTTAAATGGTATATGTGTAGAGAGGCCTTTTTAAAAATAGCAGTCTTTTTTTTCCTAATATTTATTATTACCCAGCATTGCATTATGTATCTATTTATTTATTTGGTTACTGGCCATCTTCCCTATGAAAATGTATACTCCATTAGGGAAGGAATTTTTGGGTGCCGTTTTCATAGTTTTATCCCTCATACCTACTATAGTACCTAGCAGATAGTAGCTATTCAGCAAATTTCTATTGAAATAATGGAAATATTTTTCTATCTGGATATTGTCCTACTGTTTCCTGGATAGTGCTAACACTTTAAAGGTTCTGTGTGCCGTTGCTCTTAATTATGCCTTGTACCTTTGCTAATGAAATTTTTGAGAGTTTCTGATAGGTTTTTATACTCAGCAAATCCAGTCAGGTATTACATGATGTTCTCTTCTCTTGCTTCAACCTCTTCATAACTGTTTCCACACAGCATACATCTGTGTGTATGTGTTGAGATGAGGTTCTACTGTTCTTGCTAAGAACAGCTGCCACTGCAGCCAGACACAGTCTCCCAAGTGCATACTCCATTCTAGATATGCTGAAGCCATTTAGGTGGAGCTGCCTGGAGTTCTGTGGCAAAATGGGAAAAATGCTTCTTCCTCATGGTATTCCCTCTCAGAGTTGCACCAACATATCACAGAATTTTAGGGAAATTATTTATGGCTTCTCCATCTCCACAACTTCATACTGACTCCATAGAAGCCTGGAATCGAGTCTAATCTGACTAATGAACACTAAGATCTACACAGACTCATCTCTCCTCTAACAATAAATAGTAAAGTGGGTTAAGCCTATCTATTTGGATTTCAGTCATGTTCATTTCTCCAGATCATTAGATACACTCAGTTATGGTTTTTTACAAGAATTCAGTGTAATGCAAAACTTGCAGTTCTTGACATTTTCAATAGAGAAACCAAGTCTCTTGTAAATACAGGATGTACCTGAACGGTAATGTAGTCATTTGCACATGAATCAGCCTTTCTCTTCTCCTAAGTACCTGTTGTGAATGAAATGTTTTATATCATTTAGTGGTTATGTTTGTACTCCAGCTTCATCACCAACCATTGTCTTCAACATACAACCTATACACTATCTCTTTTCAGTTTCCTAAATCTTTACAAGTTTATTGAAGTTCCATGCTGTTTTGCATAGTTAGATTCTTCCGTTTGGAGTAGTTTTTTCATCTCATTCACCTGATGTACTTATAACTCTCAGGAATTAGCACGTGCCCTCACTGCCACAAACATGGCCGAAAAACATGCCCTGACTGCCACAAGCCAGGATGAGTGTCCCCCTCCCTAACCCCATTGTGGTTCATTTCCTCCACACCCTGGGCACTTCTATATCATAATCCCATATTCTATTACAGCTATCTGACTCTCTTTTGTGATGAGTTCCTAAAGCAGACTATGTAATTTTCTCAATTTCTAAATTTCCAGTAGCAGACAAAGCTTTGCATAATAAACCAGCAGTAAGTGCTTGTTAGACAGATGAATAGACAAATAGATAAGAATATTATATATTGTGAATAGTTAGTGAATATTCTATGAAATTTTCATATTTGAAGTATTCTCATGAGTCAGGTATCTATAACTCTGATGTTATATATAATTCCCAGAGTCATATAACTAATCCTACATCATACTCCTAGTTGCTGTGTTCCTAGCACTAGAACTAAGAATTTCTAAATTCTAGTCCAGTTCTCTTGCTGTTTAAAATTTGCTGTGGGTTTTGTTGTTGATTTTGTATTGCTTGGCTTTGATTTGGGTTGATTAGTAATGATTTGGAAAGTGTTAGGTAAGAGAGCACATTCCTGAGTGTAGGTGAGGTATTTTGGGGAAGTGCTTAAATTCTTAAGCTGCTATTTACCATTGTCCATGCTATCTTCCCTAATGTTGAAATCATTGCCTGTTGCTATTTCATGGTAAATGCTCAAATAGTTACTTTCAAATGGAGCAGAGATCTTTAATATGTCTAAAACATGATAAGATGAGTTGCATAGTACTTGTACTTAACCTAGATAAAGTTTTAAAGCAATAGCAAAATTGAAAAGCAAAGAGCTAGAAATAGTAATTTAAATAATACAGGCTATGTTATCTGACATTCTGCTTAATTAGGTTATGTTCAGGATTAAACACGAGATGGGAAATATAAATATGCTAATCCTTCAGTCTGTCTTAGTTCCTGCATGCCTCCCAGAATTAAAAGTTCATGCTGCATTGTGTATGAGTCTAGAGATGAAAGATACAATCTACTTTTCATTCAGTATGGCCTCTAAACCTAAGCCAGCTACATCTGGTATCAACCAGAGAAACTGTGATTTGATCAAATGCTGGAGAGAAACTGCCAGTGTTGGATTTATTGAAAGGCAATTATTCTCCTTTTAAAGTCTATTAACTTTAAAACCTATCATTCCACTGGATATGATTCTGTATATGGGGAAATAATATATCTACACATATTGTGATATATATTGCATGTTATCCATACTACATATATTATATGATAAATAATATAGGACATTATGTGTAAAGAAATTATTTTTATGGTTTTCTGGTCAATAATAGCAATTGAGTACATATTGAAACATACTCCATTCCATACTCAAACTCAGACGTAAGAGTAAACTATTTTTAAAGTTAATAAACATAGCTGTTCTTGAAAACAAGAAAGAGAAGTCTCTATAGACTAGAATAAGGATGTCATCTTAATTAAAAGCAGTGGGAACAAATGAGTTGAGAACACCCTGCAGCTGTGAAGTTAGTACACAGGCATGGTGAGTGATGGGACCCAGGTGAATGCTTGGAAAAGGCATTCTTTATAGGCACACAAGTTGTGCATATAGCTCAGAGCCATGTCTGCATAACTTGTATGGAGCTGGGTTCTGGGAAAGATGCCACCTCTTTCCCTACTCTTGGCTGCTTGGAATAGCAACATTTTCTGCCATATAGCTTGGGGCTCCTGCAGCAAATTTTGTACAGTTATGGGAGTCTAAAGCTACGCAAGAACAAGTATGGAAATGAATCTTTGAAGAATGACAGCCATGACTGCAAGGCCTGTTCTGTACCAGATCATTACTGGAGCTTTGGCTAAGGCCATCGCAAACTTGCTGCAAGAGACCAGGATCCTGTAGGATGAGATATCTTGGGGGATATAACAACATAGGCACTTAACAAAGACAAGGACAAACAACAAAACCTGACAAACAGAAAACCTGAGGGTGAGGAAAATAGGCATACTAGCACAAACAGAGAATGAAATGTGGGCAGAAAGCTTATTTAAAGAAATATTAATGAAAACTTCCAAAAGCTGCAGAGGGAAATGAACATCAAGATCCATGAATCCCAAAGAACCTCAAATAAATTAAACATAAAGAGAAACATTGGCCACAAAATTTTTAAGTCTGCAGAAGAAAATTGGCATTCAGCTTCCTGAAGCCCTAAAAACCTCCAAATAGATTGAACCAGAAGAAATCTATACCAAAACACATTAAAATAAAATTTTCAAATATCAAATAATAAAAAAAAAAAACTTGAAAGCAACAAAACAAAAGTGAATCATCCTAAACAAGAGAACCCCCATAAGATTTCTCAGCAGTAGATTTCTCAGCAAACGTTGCAGGCCAAGAGAGTGCTATGATATATTCAAAGTGCTAAATAAAAATAAACAAAATTATCAACTAAGTATAATATATTCAGCAAAACTGTCCTTAAACAATAAAAGAAGGAGAAAACTCCCCCAACTCAAAAAGAAATTGGTGAGGGAGTTCATTATGTAAAAGAAATGCTAAATTGAGTTCTTCAAGTTAAAATGAAAGTATACTAAGAACATAAAATCAGGTACGAAACTCATTGTAAAGGTAAGAGAATAGTCAAGTTCAAAATACTCTAATACTACTAGTGGTGTATAAATCACTTTTAACTCTAGTATGAAGATTAAAAGAGAAAGGTATTTAAAAAGTAAAAGTAACTATAGCTAGAAGAATTAATGGCCCAGGCCTGGTGGCTCACGACTGTAATCCCAGCACTTTGGGAGGCCAAGGTTGGCAGATCACCTGAGGGTCAGGAGTTCGAGACCAGTCTGACTAACATGGTGGAACCCCATCTCAAGTAAAAATACGAAAATTAGCCAGGCATGGTGTCAGGCATCTGTAATCCCAGCTACTCAGGAGGCTGACACAGGAGAATTGCCTGAACCTGGGAGACGGAGGAGGTTGCAGTGAGCCGAGATCACACCATTGCACTCCAGCCTGAAAAACAAGAGCAAAACTCCATCTCAAAAAAAAAAAAAAAAAGAATTAGTTATTGGGTATACAGTATAAAAAGGTGTAAATTGTGACATCAATAACATAAAATGTGGGGGAAAGAGAAGTTAAAGCATAGAAGTTTTGTATACAGCCTAAGTTAAGCTGTTATCAGCTTAAATACACAGTTGTAACTGTAAGATATTTTATGTAAGCTTCACGGTAACCACAAGGAAACAAACCTGTAGTAAGTAGATACACAAAGGATAAAGGAATCAATGCATAATACTACAAATAATTAATCACAGAGGAAGATAGCAAAAAGGGTAGAAAGAGCAAAGGAACTATAAAAGTCAGAAAAATATTTTTTTTAAATAGTAAGTTCCTTTTTTAAATAATTTTTAACTTTTAGATTCTGGGGATACATGTGCAGGTTTTTTACATGGGTGTATTATATGATGCAGAGGTTTGGAGTTGAAATGATTCCATCAGCCAGGTACTGCGTGTAGTATCAGTAATTATTTTCTCAGGCCTTGTTCCCCTCCCTCTCTTCCACTTCTAGTAGTCCCCAGTATCTACTGTTGCCATGTTTAAGTTCGTGTTTACTTAATGTTTAGCTCCCCCTTTTATTAATAAATGAGAACATGTGGTATTTGGTTTTCTGTTCTTGAGTTGATTCACTTAAGATAATGGCCTGCAGCTCCATCCATGTTGCTGCAAAGGACATTGTTTCATTCTTTTTTATGGCTGTGTATCATTCCATGGTGTACATGTAGTATGTTTTATTTACCTATTCCACTGTTAAAGTCAACCTAGGTGCCCTAGGTTGATTCCATGTCTGCTGCTGTAAAGAGTGCTGCAATGAACATATGAGTGTATGCATGTTTTTGCTAGAATGATTTATTACCTTTTGGATATATACCCAGTAATGGGATTGCTGGGTCAAATGGTAGTTCTGTTTCTGTTTTAAGTTATTTGAGAAATCTCCAAGCTGCTTTCCACAGTGACTAAACTAATTTACATTCCCACCAACAGTGCATAAGTGTTCATTTTCCCCAGCCTTACCAGCATCTATTGTCTTTTAACTTTTTAATAATAGTCATTCTATCTGGAATAAGATAGTATCTCTTTCCTCCCTTAGCCTCCTGAGTAGCTAGGACTACAGTCACACACCACCACGCCCAGCTATTTTTGCATTTTTTTAAGTGGAGACAGGGTGTCACCATGTTGGCCAGTCTGGTCTTGAACTCCTGACCTTAAGTAATCTGCCTGCCTCGGCCTCCTAAAGAGCTGGGATTACAGATGTGAGCACCATGCCCAGCTTCAATTTTTATTTTTGTTGCAATTGCATTTGAGGACTTAGTCATAAATTCCTTCCTAAGGCCGACGTTCAGATGGTGTTTCCTAGATTTTCTTCTAAGATTCTCATAGTTTGAGGCCTTATATTTTTATTTTTAATCCATCTTGAGTTAATTTTGTATATTGTAAAGAGTAGCCATGACCCACTACTTCTTTCCACCTATCCTCTACCAGCACAGCATGACAAAAAATTCCATTCCAGTCAGTTGCATCTAAGAACACAAGGCTCTCTCTCAGATCCCAGTCTGATATCTCTCCAAAAGGAGCAGGCTGCCAGAACTTTCTATCTCCTCCAGCCTTGTATTACGGAAGTTCCTTTTTAAACAACAGCAGATAAAGCTATGGCTCCATTTTCCCACCCAGCACCCACTCATAGGGTAGAAGTTATACATTACATGTTGCAAGTCAATAATGTTGGGTCTAATTCATTCTCATCTCAGCACATTTGTAGAGTAAAGGTTTCATTCCAAAGCGGGAAGCCAGGAAGACCAGGGGATACTACCATTCATGCCCCCCTACCAACATGAACTAGTAACAGGATTATCATTCTAGCAGCACTGGACCACGGCACCTGCCCTTGAGGCACAGATCTGGAGAAGTGTCTAAGAGTTTTGTTTTGACGGACAGGTAGTCTGCAAAAACAGAGAGCTCCGTAGTTCTTCCTAAGAGAAGTTTCTTTATTTGAAATAACACATCGGGACACTCAAGCCTAGGGACACTGTCAAAAACAAGACAATTTTGATATAAGATAATTAGGAGGAGACTGGTAGCCCATGAAAGTAACAAGCTAAACCACAGATCAGCTATATGTTTAAGAGAGAGAAGTAGGGAAAGAAAAAGGAAAAACCCTCTTTGGGTTAGAATAAAAGACTGGCCTCAAAGATTGCCCTGCAAAGAGGCTTGAGTGTAATTGATTAGAATTTGGAGCCATTTATCCCCTAAGGTATTGTTGAAACAGTAGCACAATCAATTGACAATTAATCAAAATCTAGGTGTGATACCAATAGAGGTAGACTAGCTAGCATCTTACCAGAGAGAACAAGGAAAGATATGGTTAAAGAGAGGTCTTCTAAAACCACTGTCATCCCATGGTGACCGCATGTATGCCCTCTGAGGAGTGACACCAGAGAGAGGGTACACACTACAGGAGAAATAGATTTCGCTGAAATAGCATGACTGACTCACTAAACAAACAAGTAAACAACAACAAGAAGTGCCATGGAGGTGGACCAGTATCCAGAGTTGCTATATTATGTAAAATGTCTAGTTTTCAACAAAAATTGAGACATGCAAAGAAACAAAAGTTGTGAGACCTATATGCAGAGGGAAAAGCAGGCAAAAAAATACCTAGGAGAAGGCCTTCAAAATAACATTTAGCAGACAAAGACTTCAAAGCAGCTATTATAAATATGTTCAAAGAAGTAAAGGAAACTGTGCTGACAAGTAAAGGAAGGCATTATGGCAATGTCTTCTCAATGAAAACTATTAAGAGAGCTAGAAATTATGAAAAAGAACGAAATGGGAATTCTAAGTTTGAAAAATAGTTACTAAAATGAAAAACAAAAATCAATATTTGGGTTCAACGTAGATTTCAGCTGTTAGAAGAAATAAACAGTGAACGTGAAAACAGATTGGTAAGTGTTATGCCGTCTGAAGAATAGAGGGAAAAAATGAACAGAGCCTCAGGGAAATGGGGGAAATAATTAAGTGCACCCACATATGTGTAATGCATTACCAGATAAGAAGAGAAAGAACAATGGGAAAAAATTTTTTTGAAATTGTAATGTCTGAAAAGTTTGTAAATTTTTTTTTTTTTTTTTTTTTTTGAGACGGAGTTTCGCTCTTGTTACCCAGGCTGGAGTGCAATGGCACGATCTCGGCTCACCTCAACCTTCACTTCCTGGGTTCAGGCAATTCTCCTGCCTCAGCCTTCTGAGTAGCTGGGATTACAGGCACGTGCCACCATGCCCAGCTAATTTTTTGTATTTTTAGTAGAGACGGGGTTTCACCATATTGACCGGGATGGTCTCGATCTCTTGACCTTGTGATCCACCTGCCTCGGCCTCCCAAAGTGCTGGGATTACAGGCGTGAGCCACCACGCCCGGCAAACTTTGTAAATTTTATTTTAAAACACTAATGTATATATCCAAAGAATTCTACAAGCTGTAACTTAGATACAGCTTAGTTTGGTGGGGCCTAGAGAGCCCCACCAAACACATCCTACTCAAAAGCCAAAAGCAAAGGGAAAGATCCTGAAAGCAGCAAGAGAAAAATTACTTATCCTATATTTGCTGAAAGAAAATGGCATCTTCAAAATGCTGAAAGAAAAAAACTCCCAAATGCAAATCTTGCATCTAGTAAAGCTATCTTTCAAAGATGGAGACAAAAATAAAGGACATGTCCAGTTAAAAAAATACTAAAGAGCATTCATTACTGGCAGATCTACCTTACAAGAAATCCTAAAGGAACTTGCTTTCTGGAGGAAGAAAACAAGGATTTCTTAATCCTAAAGAAACTTCTGCCTGAAAGCAAGTGACCTCAGGCAGTAAACCAAATGCACACAAATGAACAAAGAACACCAGCAAATGTAATTATGCAAGTAATTATAAAAGACAGTACAATTGTGTATTTCTTTTCTTAACTTATTTAAAAAGTAATAACATATAAAAGTTAATACATAATTGTTTTGTTAGACCTATAACATGTAGAAATATATTTCATAATAAACACAAAGGTGGAAGGTGGAAGTAAAGCTGTACTGGAATAAGGAAATGACACCAGATGATATAGTTGAATCCACAAGAACAAATGGCTAGAAACATTTATGACATATAATACTTACTCTCCTTTCTTCTCTCAGATATTCTGAGAGACAAAAAATTATATAAAATAATATTCATGGCAATATATTTCTGAGTTTGCAACAAATAAAGATATAGCAAGATGGAATATGTATAATGAAAATGATAGAATTAGAAAGGGGAAGAAGGAACATAGCTATATAGGCTTAAAATGTTTATATCACACTAGAATTAAATTAGTATAAATCTAAAGTCCGTTCTGATAAATTTTCATGCACATCATAAGGCCTAGTACAGTCAATAAGTAAATAATGCGAAAATAAAGGGAATAAATTATTAAATAAAAATGTGACATCAGAAGATATTTCCTTAATTAAAAATAAAGTAGTAAAGAAGAACAGAGGAAGAAAAATATGTAAAGTATGTACAAAACAAAATGTAAAATGACAGACTTAAACTCAACCCTATCAATGTAACACTAAATATGAATGGATTAATCAATCTAGCCAAAAGTTAAGGAATGTTGGACTTATATAAAAGCAAGTTCCAACTATTTGTTATCTCTAGGAGACATGCTGTAGATCCAAAGATACAATAAATTAAAAATTAAAAGGACACAAGAGTAAGAAAACATAAGTGGCTATACTGATAAAATAAACTTTTAAAAATTACTAGATAACAAAAGGACATTTTACTTTGATAAAACCATGTGCATAAAAAACAAAACTGCAAAGTTCACAGAGAAAATCAGATGGAATTGTGAGGAGTCATAGACAATTCAACAGTAATGGTTGGAGATGTGAATATCCTTCTTTAAATAGTGCACAGAAGAATTTAGGCAGATGATCAACAAGAAAATAGGAGACTTGAACAACACTGTCAATTAACTACAACAAAGAGACATCTTTGGAACACTATACCCAACAGAATATGCACTCTTCTCAAGCATTTGTGGAAAGTACTCCAGGATAAATGAGAAACTAGGCCATTGTTTTCATTCATTGGTTTATATGTTTGCTTTTGTACCAGTACCGTGTTGTTTTGGTTACTGTAGCCTTGTAGTATAGTTTAAAGTCAGGTAGCATGATGCCTCCAACTTTGTTCTTTCTTAGGATTGTCTTGGCTATTCAGGCTTTTTTTGGTTCTATATAAAGTCAAGAGTAGTTTTTTCTAATTCTGTGAAGAATGTCAATGGTTGTTTGATGGGAATAGCATTGAATGTATAAATTACTTTGGGCAGTATTGCATCCGACCGGCAGACCCTGACCCAGTGATGGATGAACAAATGCACTCGGGCACAGATATCCAGTGTAAGAGTGGTCTGGGGGTCCAGGCAGCTTACAGATCCCAAGGAAGATGCTGTAAAGCCATGGTGCTGTCAGCAGCCATGGTCTGACCAGCTGGCTCTCTGGGCATTTATTCAACATAGATTTAATGACAGAGGCTTTGAGTTAGCACAGTTGTGAGTAATGATTAAAGGCCAGGTTCTGAGGCCTGAAGCTAACACCATTTGTGGGTAATAACATTATTGACTCCCCAACTAGAGAGCAGTCATGTGCCCATGGATGTTCAAAGGTTGGTCTTAACAACCTCTTTAGATAAACTCTCTTACATTCCTTTGTACTTACTGTAAGTTTTCAGGCACCACATAAGAGAATCTGGCTACCTTCAGCCAAATCCTATTCCAAGGCTTTTGCAAAAAGCTTCCAGCCTTCCAAGAAGGTTTGCGTCTATTTAAAAATTTTCCCACCACCCTGACTGAATGCCTACAGGACAGTATGGCCATTTTCACAATATTGATTCTTCTAACCCATGTGGGTGAAATGTTTTTCTATTTGTTCGTGTAGTCTCTTGTGTTCTTGAGCAGTGGTTTGTAGTTCTCCTTGAAGAGATCCTTCATATCTCTTGTTAGCTGTATTCCTAGGTATTTTATTCTCTTTGTAGTAATTGTGAATGAGAGTTCATTCATGATTTGGCTTTATGCTTGTCTCTTGTTGAGGTATTGGAATGATTGTGATTTTTGCACATTGATTTTGTATCCCGAGACTTTGCTGAAGTTGCTTATCAGCTTAAGGAGTTTTTGGGCTGAGATGATGGGGTTTTCTAAATATACAATCATGTCATCTGCAAACAGAGACTATTTGACTTCCTCTTTCTCTTTGATATGCTTTATTTCTTTCTCTTGCCTGATTGCCCTGGCCAGAACTTCCAATACTATCTTGAATAGTACTGGAGTAGTAAGAGAGGGCAATCTTGTCTTGTTCCAGTTTTCAAAGGGAATGTTTCCAGCTTTTGCTCATTCAATCTGATATTGGCTGTAGGTTTGTCATAAATAGCTCTTATTATTTTGAGGTACGTTGCATCACTACCTAGTTTATTGAGAGTTTTTAACATGAAGAGATGTTAAATTTTATTGAAGGCCTTTTCTGCATCTATTGAGATGGTCATGTGTTTTTTGTCATTGGTTCTGTTTATGTGATGGATTTCACTTATTGATTTGTGTATGTTGAATTAGCCTTACATCCCAGGGATGATTTGTTCCCACTTGATTGTGGTAGATAAGCTTTTTGATGTGCTGCTGGATTCAGTTTGCCAGTATTTTATTGAGGATTTTCACACTGATTCTCATCAGGATATTGGCCTGAAGTTTTCTTTTTTTATTGTGTCTCTGCCAGGTTTTGGTATTACTTCCACATATTTGGAAGTAATATGCTCCTCAGCAGATCCTCAGTAATACACAAAAGAATTGAAACCATAACAGTTTCCCAGACCACAGTGCAATCAAATTAGAACTCAGGATTAAGAAACACACTCAAAACCACATAATTACATGGAAACTCAACAACGTACTCCTGAATGACATCTGGGAATGTAATGAAATTAAAGCAAAAGTCAAGAAGTTCTTTGAAACAAATGGGAACAAAGACAACTTACCAGGATCTCTGGGACACAGCTAAAGCTCATTTTAGGATGATACTGGCCTCATAAAATGATTTAGGGAGGAGTGTCTCCATTTCGATTGTTTGGAATAGTTTCAGAAGGAAGAGTACCAGCTCCTCTCTGTATCTCTGGTAGAATTCAGCTGTGAATCTGTCTGGTCCTGGTCTTTTTTCGTTAGTAGCCTATTAATTACTACCTCAATTTCAGAATGTATTATTGGTCTAGTCAGGATTTTGACCTCTTCCAGGTTTAGTCTTGGAGGGTGTAAATTTATAGTATTCTCTGATGGTAGTTTGTATTTCTGTGGAGTCAGTGATGACATCCCTTTATCATTTTTGTGTGTGTCTATTTGATTCTTCTCTCTTTTCTTCTTTATTAGTCTAGCTAGCAGTCTATGCATTTTGCTAATTTTTTCAAGAAACCATCTCCTGGATTAATTGATTTTGGGGATGGTTTTTTGTGTCTCTCTCCCTCAGTTCTTCTCTGATCTTAATTATTTCTTGTCTTCTGCTAGCTTTTGGATTTGTTGGATCTTGCTTCTCTAGCTCTTTTAATTGTGATATTAGGGTCTTGATCTGAGATCTTTCTAGCTTTCTGATGTGGACATTTAGTGCTGTACATTTCCCTCTTAAAATGGCTTTAGCCATGTCCACTCAGAGACCGCTTCCAAAAGTCACCAACTACAAAGACCACAGGTAGATAAATGCACAAAGATGGGAAGAAACCAGTGCAAAAAGGACAAAAACATACAAAACCAGAATGCCTCTCCTCCTCCAAGGGATCACAACTCATCACCAGCAAAGGAATAAAGCTGGATGGAGAATGAGTCTGATGAATTGACAGAAACAGGCTTCAGAAGGTGGGTAATAACAAACTTCTCTGAGCTAAAAGAACATGTTCTAACCCAATGAAAAGAAACTAAGAACCTTGAAAGAAGGTTTGATGAAATGCTAACAAGAATAAACAGCTTAGAGAAGAATATAAATGACTTAGTGGAGCTGAAAAACACAACATGAGAACTTCACAAAGCATACATAAGTTTCAATAGCTGAATTGACCAAGCAGAAGAAAGGATATCAGAGATTGAAGATCAACTCAATGAAATAAAACAAGAAGGCAAGATTAGAAAAAAAGAGTGAAAAGAAATGAACACAGTCTCCAAGAAATATGGGATTATGTGAAAAGACCTAATCTACATTTGATAGGTGTACCTGAATGTGACGGAAAGAATGAATCCAAGCTGGAAAACACTCTTCAGGATATTATCCAGGAGAACTTCTCCAACCTAGCAAGGCAGGCCAATATTCAAGTCCAGGAAATACAGAGAACACCACAAAGATATTCCTCAAGAAGAGCAACCCCAAGACACAAGCAATAAAAAATATATATATGTAAGCAAAACAAAACAAAAAAAGAAAGCAAAAAGATAACTCATATAATATGAGAAAATATTTGAAAATTAAACCAGGAGGCGGAGGTTGCAGTGAGCCAGGATCTCACCACTGCATGCCAGCCTAGGCAACAGAGTGGGACTCCATCTCAAAAAAAAAAAAAAAAAAAAAGGTTTTCACTTGACAAAGTAAGAAAATAAAACTTGAATGAACTATAAATTCAAAGAAAAAGCTTTAAAATTTTTTAAATAAACTTGAAGAAAATAAGAAAATTATAGTTAAAATTAATGAAGTTAAGAAAAGAAAAAAGTAATCAATTTGGTGAAACTCAACAATAGCTTTTGGAAAATACTAATAAAATAGAGTTTGGGGAAAGTTAAGGATAAAAAGAAAAAGATGACACAAAATATTAACATCAGGAAATGTTTGAATTACATACAACTATGAGACAGTAGAACATTTTAAAATAACAAAAATATATAAATAAATTTGTCATTAGTTCCCAAATCTAGATCAATTTTTTTCTCAACTTTTAAGTTCAGAAGGTACATGTGCAGATTTGTTACATGGGTCAATTGTGTGTTGCTGGGGTTTGGTATACCAATGATTTTGTCACCAAAGTCATGAACATAGTACCTGATATGTAATTTTTCAACACTCATACTTCTCCCACCCTCTCCTTAAGTAGTTGCTGATGTCTATTATTTTCATCTTTGTAATTTTTAGCAGTTAGTAAAAGTATATACTCAGTTGTGGTTTAAAAAACAACAACAACGACAACAGAGAAACAATTAAAAAAAACCCACCTCATTTCAAGCTATCAATAGATGGTGCTTTTTAAAAATCTAATAAAGGGTGTCAACTGAAAATAAATAGAAAAAATATATACTCTGTTGTAAAATACTAGAATTATTACCATTTGTATAAAGGTGGGACAAAGATAACAACTATCATTTTCCATCACTGTTTTGGTGTTCCTGGCTAATACAGTAAGTTGAGAGATATGAGTTAGGAGATAAAGACTTGTAAGAGGAGACAAGATGGTGTTTCTTTGAAGGTAAGATAGTTTATGCATAAAACTCAAGATAATCAACTGATAAAATATTAGACCTAGTGAGAAAGTTCAGCAAGGTTGCTGAATACAATAAAAACATAAATATTATGTAGTAAAATTAGAAAATATAATAGAAAATATATTCTACTCACAGTAGTAACAAAACTATAAAATTCAGTTTAATAAAGCTAAACAGAAATAAGAATATAAAAATAACTTTGCAAATATATAATCAAAGGGAAAAGTCTGAGCAAGTGGAGCTGTAACCCATATTTTTGCATGGGAGAATTTATTCACATAAGAATGCTGATTATTCCCAAATGAAGCAATAAATTCCATACCATCCAAACGCTTATGATTTTGCACAGGAATGGCAAGATTTATCCCACAAAAGCATGATCTTATAAATAATGTGACCGTTTGTCATGATTTATTTGAAATAGTTTAAAATTATGCTTAATGACTTGTAATTATCAGTAGCATCCACTTTTACTCTCAAAATTGTCCCATTGGGGGCCATAAAAATATATGATTATCTTACTCATAATAATAAAGATTAATTGGAAGAAAAGACATAAGAAGACTTTATTTTCTTCTGCTACTTAGCTTTCTCACTTGCTAGTTTTGTGAGCTTGGTTACTCAGGCTCTCTTTCTCAGTTTTCTTACCTTCAAAGTGGGAATAATAACATCTATGTTATATATGGTTCTCAGGTCAAATAGAGATAGCACATGTAAGGCACTTAGAACACTGACTAACTCAACAAGTGTTAGTTGCTATGAACAATAGTATTTTATTCTGTCTCAAATCATATTATTAAGAACTGGTAATTAAAATTAAAGCACAGGCATAAGAAAAGACAAATATATTCATGGCAAAGGATGAAAAAAACAGAAATACATTCATATGTATGAATCTATGTAGATAGGGTAGTGTCATTAAACACTGGGGAAAAACTGAATACTTTAATCAATGATATGAAAACATTTGACCTCACATTTAAGAATAAATCTAATTATATTCTCACCTTACCCCATACATCAAAATCAATTCCAGATGAGATAAAGAACATACATTAAAAACCATAACAATAAAATTATTGGACAACAGATTTTCTTAGAAAAGATATACACAAATATACAGACACATGCAAGTTAAAAGAAACAGAAAAACTGAACGTAAATAAATAAAATTCCTAAGATCTATAGAACGAGTGCCTATTAAAGCTAAAATTTGAGAATTTTATTGGGAGAAAATATTTGCATTATAAACAACAAAGAATTAGTGTCAAGTATATATAAATACATTTTTAAAAATCCAAAAACCTAACTTTAAAAATAACAATTTATAGGAAAGGATATTTAAATGGCTAATACACATATAAAAATTGCTCATTGTCACTAATAGACAATTGCAAATTAAAACAAAATGAGACACTGTTTTCACACATCAGATTGGCAAAAAATGCAAAGCTCTATGATATCAAATTTTGGCAAGGATCCGGGGAAGCACATACTTGCATACACTGCTGATGACGTTGTGCTTTATTATAGTCCCTCTAGAAGATAATTTGACAATGTTATGAAATCTGAAAATGTGCATTTCATATGACCTAGAGATTTCATTGTTTTTCTGGATGTCTAAAAAAACCTGACCTGTTTTTATAAACATAAACATTTATTATAGCTTATTGATGATAGTAAATCATTGAAAGCAGCTAAAATGTCAGCAATAGAGTAATAGAGTATGTACTTATCTCTCAGCTCACCAAGTTTTCATATTAAATATGGACAGCTTTAGTAGTTTTAAAATTTTAATCCAAATATAATCCTACATATATGTGCATATGTATATATATGTGTATATACATATATACGCATATATATGTCAAGTCAAATATATATACATATATATATACATACATATATATGTATATATATGCTTGACTTGACATATATGTATATATTCATATATATGTATATATGTATATACATATATATACATATGCACATAGTATAGTAGTAGTTATATTACTGCTACTAGTATATTTATTACTACTATTAGTATATTACTACTACATAGTATATTTAGTAGTTCTCCTTGTAGAGATCTTTCACCTCTCTAATTCGGGAGGTATTCTGAGGTATTATATTTTCTTCTTTTTGTGGCAATTGTGAATAGGAGTTCATTCCTGATTTGGCTCTTGACTTGACTGTTGTTTTATATAGGAATACAAGTGATTTTTGCATATTAGTTTTGTATTTTGAGACTTTGAAGAAGTTATTTATTAGCTTAATATGCTTTCTGGCTGAGACGATGGGGTTTTCTAAATATAGGATCATGTCATCTGCAGACAGGACTAGTCTGACTTTTTCTCTTCCTATTTAGATGCCCTTTATTTCTTTTGCCTGCATAATTCAATATATTAAAAGGATAATACATCATGACCAAATAAGGTTTATCCCAAAAATCTAAGATTAGTCTAAGCTTTGCAAATCTGCCATGTAATTTACCATATTAGCACACTAAAACAAATAAAAATAAACATACCTTAATAATCTCAAAAATCACATTTGACAAAATCTATCATCCATTCCTGATAAAAATTTCTCAGAAAACTGGGAATAGAAGGGGACTTCCCAACCTGATGAAGAGCATCAGTGAAAACCTTATAGTTAACATCATACTTAATGGTACAAGATCAGGAATAAAAATGATCTGCCCCCTAAGATCAGGAATAAAACGAAGATTTTCCTTCCCACCACATCTATCAACATTGTATTGGCAGTTCTATTCAGTATAATCAGTCTGTTCTAAAGCACTAGACTTTTGAAATCTAGAAGCTAAGAAGTAAGTTCTCTACTTCTTTTTCCTGTCTCTATCACTTTTCAGAGTCAATCAGCACTGAATACCTTAGCTGCTGCTAGAATGCTTAAAGGTTATAGAGGAAGGGAAAATCTAAGACTGCATTAGAAGAGAATACTAGGGATTGTAAAAAAAGTAATTTGTTTTCTCAATATCAGGCCTCATTTGTTTGTATTATCTAGACTATCTGGCCTTCAGGAGCTACATCTTTAAAACAAAGAAATTGGGCTAATTGATTTTCAAGTTGAGCTCTGAGGAACCTAAGGGGATTTTGCTGATTGTAGAGCCCCCACCTCTTTTTTAACTAATATTATCTCTCATTGCTTTGATCCTTTTACATACTGAGCTTAGTAAACATTTTTCCTTTAAAGAAAGGGTTCTAAAATGTTTGAAATCCATTCTATTCGACCTTAATACTCTGTGAATAACATGACAGTGGGTAATATAGACCCTTGCCTATTGGCCTATTGACCTATTTTCCCCACTGGCCTGAAGGCTCTCCCCGCTTCCCAAATGCACTGGTGTCTGTTGGTAGGAAATACATTTCTTTTCTTTTCTTCTTCTTTCTTTCTTAATTTTATTTTATGTTTTTTGAGACAGCATATCACCTTGTTGCCCAGGCTAGAGTAGGTGGTGCCATAATGGCTCACTGTAGCTTCAGCCTCCTCCAACCCACCTCCACCAGCAATCTTCCCACCTCAACCTCCCAAGTAGCTGGGACCATAGGCATGAACCACCATGTCCAGCTTTTTTTGTTTGTTTTTGTTTTTGTTTTGTAGTACCAAGTTTTTCTTATGTTCCCCAGGCTGGTTTTGAACTCCGGGGCTCTAGCGATCCGGGCTCTAGCGATCCTCCTGCCTTGGCCTCTTAAAGGACTGAGATTATAGGTGCCGTCAGAGAATAAGCTTTGATTGATGGGAAGAAGAAAAGAGAGGCACGCATTTGGACCCTACAGGTCCATTGACTTTGCAGAAATGTGGTCCAAGGCAAAAGATCATGGAACTACTTGAATGATCCTATGAATTTCTGAGTATAAAAGGATTCCAAAGCCCTAGATAATCAAATATGGCACAGAGAAGGGCCCTACTGTCCCTGAGCTCAGTTAGGAACCTAGCACTATTCTGGTACCACAAGTAGCAGAAGCTTTGTGGGCATTCAGATATTGTCCTTGGCATGAATATTACTCTCATGACAGGTATCATAGGTATATCAGTTCAGATAGGAACCAAAGAAGCCAGGGAAAAAGAACAAGAACAGGAAATGGTCTGTGGTCACTGCCACTGACTCACTGGGTTATAAACACTACTTGAGGATTTCTAGAAATAACAGGAGGATACCTGGGAGAACACACTGAGGTATTTGTATTACTAATGTAGGCTCTATTTAGCTAGAATGCATTTAGCCATTATATTACTGTCTGCAAAGCAAATAATGCTAAAGAAAGTTTTTCTAATCTAAAAAGAAATATACATTCATACAAATTTCATTCTAATTATTCTCTTTATGTAGTAGAACAATTTCCAGCTGAAGAAGTGATCTACCTGAATAAGCATTTCTTAGATGTTACTTTTATATCTGAATTAGAGTTCTGGTTTTGTTCCCAGCCTCACCTCTGACTCATTATTGTGAAACTAAGAAATCATTTAGCCTCTCAGCACCACAAAATCTCTCTTCTGTGAATGAGGATAATAGGTAAACCTATTCTTGCTTCACTGAATTGTTGTGAAGTTTAATTAGATAATGTTTACACAGCCCTTTGAACTCTACTAATTAAAGTGATGTGTAAATATGTTGCTTCATTTTATCAGGATGGCTTGATTGAGCCATTTCATGAAGAGTTACAGATGACTATGATAGGAGGATCCATAGGGAAGTGGTTAATGTTGTTTTTTAATTCATGCTAACTCAATTCTGAGATTGTCAAATATACATATGAAAATACCCAGTTTGGGCTCTAGTTGGTGAAAATAAGGATATAGCCGCCTACTAGCTGAAGAGCTAATGGTCACACCTTCTCATTAGGGAAAGCTTAGTTCCTAGGGTAGAGACTAGTGCTTTGTTTGATTTAGGTACTGCTATCATTTTTTCTAGGTTATCTTTATTCAGTATATTTTTGCCTGGGCAACATTAGTGATTTGTGAAATGAATCACAAAATAACATATATATAGTCACTTGATGTGAAAGACATAAGCCTTACAGTAGTGTGAATCTATATAGATTATCCACTGGTTCATCTATTTATTAAAGAGATTTTCACCTGTAACAGAAAAATCTTAGATAAATCAGAAATCTTCCTACTAAGTTTTCCAAGGAGACTATTTTACCCTAATACTATCATCTCAATTACTTTTGAAATTCTGCATTAATAATAGACCCTATATTCTGTCAGAAATAAGTTCATAAAAGGATTAATTAGCTTGGCAAGGGGAACACAAGTTTTTCTCCATAACCCTTCTTTATGCTTTAGTGTATAATTATCTTTGTTAGATAGAATTTTCTAAGTGATCATATTATATCACTTAGAATTGTTAGGTATGTAACAATTCAATTTCATATGCTACTAAATGACCCAGAATTTAGAGTTAATATAGTTTTTTTGAAACTTAGTTAACTGATATGGGAGTTTGAAAACCACTAAATATCAAAAGGAGAGTTTACAGCAGGAAATGATTCTGTAAAATCTAGTAGCTAGTTTATTATACTTGTAATACATAATAAATACATTATACATAATAATAAATAATATATAAATAATGTATGAATAAATTATATGTGCTTTCATTACCTATGTACTTCAGGAATATGTCTGCTGATGGACCAGCATAACATAAAAGCACTTTAAACTGTTGGAAACTTCAAATTCAGAGTCTGATTTTATATCTTATGAAATATATTTTCTACCTCAAATCCTCACCAGTGTTATATGAGTAGAATTACAGAGAAATTTCAAATTCTTTAGGTCCAGGTTGAAGACTTGTGAAAAGTGTGATGGTGCCTCAGTAAACTCTAAGGCATAATAACAGAAAGTATATCTTTTGATATTTCCAGAAGAAGGCAGATAAGTATAAATTATTTTGATCTAAGGAGACACTACAGAAAACCAAATACAGATCTAAAACTGTAAAACATATAGCCTTAGGATGCACAAAGATAAAATAGAATTCAATTTTGCTACCATGGAGAATGAATATTCTATTCATGGCTCTAAGGTCCTCAATGAATCTATATCCCTATACATTGGGGGTTTTAGACCTTCTTTTATTAAACAGAAAGATAAATGTTAGTTTTAGGTATTAGCTAGTGGTTTAAGAGGGTATTATGTAAGTTTAGATAAAGGTCAATCTGAACCTGCATAGGTATAGCCCCAATAATCCTGATGATAATATCAAACTTTTACCCACAAAAATTCTGGCACCTCTTTGATATTTTCAATTTGAGCTTGATTTTGATACAAAGGTATCAGTAAGTCTATGTTATTATCCAAACTAGCTGTGAATAGGGCTTTCTAAGGGATTTTAAGAAAGAGATCATCAGGACATCATTTAATCTGGCAACTCCACTTTCAGAGTATCGAATTAACAGGTGTGAGATCACAGAGGAGGAAAGACTATATTTCTGTTCTAGATCTGGACATAAGGATTGTCTAGGAATTATACATAATTTATTTATTCAAAGGGAAATGTTGAATAAGAATAGAAGAATTTAAGGCTAATATAGTAGTACCTACATCAATCAAAAGGTTGTTCTTAAAATTGTAAGAAATTTCTCCTTGTGAATTTAAGGGTAAAACTAGAAACTGGGCATTTGATTTTCTTTAAAGTACTTTCCGTTTTACATCCTTCATTTTTTTCCTTTATTTTTAATCTAATATTTATATATATATATATATATTTTGCCAGTGTTCTTTCTGTTTACAGTATTCGCAAATGTCTTTACCAAGTGACTCCCTCTTTAGGGAGTGTTTAATGATTGGTAATGTCTGATTTTTTTTTTATCTGTGAGGGCCTAAATTTAATTTCAGTCTTACTTGATTTTTGTGCCAAGTCCCTTTCAAAATGTTCAATAAGGTGCTAGAGGTCTGGCAATAGGCTGTTTCCATTTTCTGCTTTTTTCTTGTGTTTTAACTCCTTTAATTCTGGCTTAAGGTCATTCAGAAGAAAATGATCAGAAAGTGAGGCTTCATCTGAATTAGTGTTTACTTCTGAATTCTGTCAAAAGGTGTCAAATAACTTATCATTGAAATCCCTAATGGATTGATTCTTTCTTTGCTTATAGGATTGCATCAGAGTCCAATCTAAGTTCAAAGGAATAATTTGGGGGATAGCTTTTAAAAGACATTCAAAATCTACAGCTTCCAAAATCCTTCTGATTTCTTATGCAATTGGGATCCTTTGTATCATGCCTTTTTATTCAGTTCTTTTGTATCTGAGCATATGAAATAATAAATGTAGATTTGAGAAGTATGGATTGTACATTCCTAAAACTATTCCTGATGTCTCTGCAAATTTTATCACGGCCAGACTTTAGGTAAATTTTAATATTGGCTTTTAGCTCAGAATGGGATGAGATCTTAAAATTAACAGTAAGAGGTTTTTTTTTTTTTTTTCCTTCTCTGAGGGGGTCTTAACTTTATAAGGTAATGCACTTTATGGGTTTCTGGACAGCCAGAAGAAAGGGGGAAAGGAGAACAAGCCAGGAGGAGATGGAGAAACAGGCTGGGAGAAGAAGAATAATAGGATAAAGACCATTAGGTTTATGTTGAAGTTTGGAAGAATCTAAAGGAGATTAAGTATTTCACTTTTATTATTATTATTATTATTATTATTATTATTACTATTTGCCTCAACAAAGTAATCTTTTAAAGGAACAATTTTGAAGTCTGAATAATTTTGGATACTTCCTCAAACACAGTAACAATGCAGACCATTGGAAGTTTGGAACTGTGTTTTTTTATGTTCTCAGGCGCCTCTAAAATGAACACTTTTGTTCATATCTAAACTCCCTGAAAATGTCTATTATAATTCTAAATCATCTTTAGTGAAACTAAGCCATTTAGAGAGAGATAATAAATGTAAGAATTTGGGTTATGGTATAAATATATATACAAAGAAAGAGTCTGTCAGAGGGAGGAATGGTCTTCAGTTTAAACTGAGGCAAGTCTAGTAGAGTCTAGGAACCATCAGGGGAAAGCACCGCTTGTGTGCTTCCTGCCTCAGCCCCTCATGACCTGTTGGCTGGGCCATCTCCAGCTGCAAACCTCACACATGTTCAGTTCATGGACAGTAAGTTTTAGAGAGATATCACAAGACAGACTGGAAAAAGCACTCAGATTTTGGTACGTGACCTGAGGCAAAGTTTTTCCAGAGTTTTCCAAAGTTCAGAGGAACTTTCTGAATTTCTCAGTCCTCAAGATCAGTTTGATTTTTCTTTCTTTTTTTTTTTTTTTTTTTTTTTTTACAAGTAGAGATGGGGCTTCACCATGTTGGCCAGGCTGATCTCCAACTCCTGACCTCAAGTGATATACCTGCTTCAACCTCCCAAAGTGCTGGGATTACAGGCATGAGCCACCATGCCCAGCCCATCAAGGTCAGTTTGTGGATGGATTTATCTGGTTTACACCCATTCCCTTTCTGTGAACTTTGCTTTTATAGAGATTAAAAAAAATGACAGGGATAGAGACATATAGTGCAGTTAATAATAAAACTGATTTCTACCAAGGATAAAAGTTATTCAAATCTGATTAGATAATCAAAGGATTCCCTAAAAAGGGCTTCTTATTCATAGAAGACAAAATAAATGCAGTGCATGGGGAACTTTAAATGAAAAAATATATATAAGAGGTTAGACCCAATGTGAGACAGACCTCATCATAACAGTCAGAGGCCAACAACTCCTTACTCTAGCAGGAAGTTTAATAGGCCACAGTGTACTCATGATTTTTGACTTAAGGTCTTGGATCATGTACAAGAGAAGTTCTTGACTAGATCTTTGTGGATCTTGAAGATTATTGAATGCTGATTCCCCAAAAATATCACCCAAACAATTCAATGATACGACAAATCTTCGTTTATGGTCACTGTAGAATGGGTGAGAACTGTAGCAACAGAGCCCTAGTAGCAGTGGTATGCTGAAGCTGGCTCCACCAGCCTGTGAGATTGATTCTGAACATCTCTTCCCCAGTCCATGTTCAGTGAGGTCACATTAGTAGCTTGAAGTCAGCCATGGTAGGACTCTGCTATAGAAATAATCAGATTCTACACATCAGGGATATTTTTTTCTCCTGGAGAGCCAGGTAACCTTATTAACATGTTAGAGAATGAAGCAAAGTTGAAATATTTATAAGGTGTTAGAGTTTGTTTCAAAGCAAGTCTTTTTTTTTTAATTTTTCTAATTTAAGTTCCAGGATACATGTGGTGAACATACAGGTTTGTTACATAGGTATTTGCATGCCATGGTAGTTTGCTGCACCTATCAACCTGTCACCTAGGTTTTAAGCCCAGCATACATTAGCTGTTTGTCCTGATGCTCACCCCAACCCTAACAGGCCCCGATGTGTGGTGTTCCCCTCTCTGTGTTCATGTGTTCTCATTGTTCAACTCCCACTTATGAGTGAGAACATGTGATGTTTGATTTTCTGTTTTTCTGTTAGTTTGTTGAGGATGATGGCTTCCAGCTTCATCCATGTCCCTGCAAGGGACATGATCTCATTCCTTTTTGTGGCTGCATAGCATTCCATGGTGTATATGTATCACCTTTTCTTTATCCAGTTTATCATTGATGGGCATTTGGGTTGGTTCCAAGTCTTTGCTATTGTAAATAGTGCTGCAGTAAACATATGTGTGCATGTGTCTTTATAGTAGAATGATTTATAATCCTTTAGGTATATTCCCAGTAATGGTATTGCTAGTTCAAATGGTATTTCTAATTCTAGATCCTTGAGGAATCACCACACTGTCTTCTACAATGGTTGAACTAATTTGTATACTCACCAACAATATAAGAGAGTTCCTATTTCTCCATGGCGTTGCCAGCATGCTATTTCTTGACTTTTTAATAATTGCCCTTCTGACTGGCATGAGATGATATCCCATTGTGCTTTTGATTTGTATGTCTCTGATGATCAGTGAGTTGAGCTTTTTTTCATATGTCTGTTGGCCACATAAATGTCTTCTTTTGAGAAGTGCCTGTTCATATCCTTTGCCCATATTTTGATAAGGTCGTTTGTTTTTTCTCTTATAAATTTGTTTAAGTTCCTTGTAAATTCTAGATATTAGACCTTTGTCAGATGGTGGATTGCAAAAGTGTTCTCCCATTCTGTAGGTTGCCAGTTCACTCTGATGATCATTTCTTTTGCTGTGCTGAAGCTATTTAGTTTAATTAGATCCCATTTGTCAATTTTAGCTTTTGTTGCAATTGCTTTTGGTGATTTCATCATAAGTCTTTGTCCATGCCGATGTCCTGAGTGGCATTGCAAGGCAAGTCTTTTAATGTGCCTTATGGCAGCTTGCTTAGAATTGGATAATGATTATAATATTCAAGTTTAGGATTGGTGGATACAAGGAGAGGGTTTTGAAGCAAGGGTTCCAAAACGCCCTACACAATAAGCTATTTGATGCTACCTACTGAAAAATCAAAAGGTTTGCTCTTCATTAAATGAATTTTTCATTAAGTTCCTGAGGCAAAATCACTTTCAACTTTCATCTTTCTGAGTAAGAGTTTCCTGGAATAAGAAAGTTATGTAGATGAAGACAGCTGAATAATAAAATAATGTTAATATTACAACTTATATGAGCTATGTGAGTGTGGATGGGTTTGGTTCTCACATATAATGCTTGAGCTCTCAAATTATATAAGAATTAAGATTTGGTTCCCATGGAATTACAACAGCAACAACAGAAAAAGTAAAGCTCATAGGAATTATTCACTTGAAATTGTTCATTTTCAACTCTGACAAAAAGAAAAAAATTCTGACTATGCATCCTAGTGATATATGTCTTTTCTTTATCTAATATTTAAATATATTTAATTACATTTTATCAAATGACAAGAATTTATATTGCATTTGTATGCTTAGGAAATTAAACACATCAAGTCTAAGAAATTTCTTTTCAGTATCTATAAAAATACAATGAATGAGCAACTATGTGCTTCCAATCATTTGCCTCTACAAGACAGCAATGTAAGTGGACTACTTAGAGTATTCAGCATAACTAAAATAGGGATTGTATATGTTTGTTATAATTCCAACCACTAAATATAATTTATGTTATTTCTCCATCTTCTTAAGTAGAATGAATGATAGATTCAAAGATCAACACAACTTCAGAAATTAATTACTTGGAAAAAGTTTATTATTATTATTATTATTATTTGAAAGAACAAAGGAGAATGTTGAAAGTTTAGAATTGAAAGACATCACTAATACAGAAGTTTATAAGTCTGCCAGAAGCTTAGAGAAGACCCAGGTGCTCTAGTAGGCCCAACACCATGAGGACAGCATGGAGGAGCAAAAGGGGGCCCAGTACCTCTATCGCTTTCATGAGAATGGTGAGACAGAACACTCATACAAATCAGCCAAAGGAGATATTTTTATTCGCAGATATGCAGCAATAATAAACAGAAGCCTAGAATCCTTGATGAACCAACTTCCCAAGGATCAGGAAACTGTCCAGGGCAGATGGAGTCTCATCTTTTCTTCCCCATGTGACACAGCTGAGGAAACTCAAAAGCACTTTGCCCTGAGTTTATATACCCTGGGCACCACTTAAATTGCTGAGGTCAAGCATTGGGAAACACCTCATTCTAGGAGGGAGGAGGGCATAGCCTAGATTGTACCCAACACTTTATTTTTATCTCAAGATGCTCTATTCTATTACTAGGATGTCCCATCTAGAACTAGAATGGGATAAAGAGAAAGTCTCTGTTAAGTGGAAGGGGAAAGAGCTAGGGCAGCCAAGGTCATCTGGGGACTTGTCCGCCTACAACTAACCTTCCCAGTTCAATCCCTCCTTTATTTTGAATATTGCTTATAAGGAATAAGGATGCTATTTAGTTTCTGTTTATGGTTTATTATATTACCCTTAAAATCTTCTTTATATTGAACTAAAATATACTACCTCCCTTTGTGTTTTTTCCTTTCTTCTTCTCTCCGAAATCATATGGAGTGAAATCATCCTGATTTGCAGTTTAACATATTGAAGGAACTACTGTAGTTATTTGTTTTTTCTTGTTTTGTTTTTAGGTGTATGCATTTGTTTGTTTGTTTGTTTGTTTGTTTGTTTTTTCTGAGATAGGCAGCCTAAGTTCATTCAACCATTCCTCTATTGCAGAGGTTTTCACTGTGTGGTCAGTGCACTAATGATGGTCTGTGACTATTTCATACCCTCTAAACATTTTGTGTTATAGGTCTACAAGAAGATAGGGAACTTGCACCAGACTGTAAATCAACATACCACTTACTTCATTGAAAACGTTTTGGTACAAAAAACAAAAATAAAGTTAGCTGAATTAAACTGTGTTTACTGATATAGTTGCTTTATGTTGTGGCACAAGATTTTATCATATTGCAGATCACTAATAAGCAATTGAACCAGCTAGTCTGATAGCAAGTGATAAGAATTTGACATGATTTCTAGTTCTAATCATTCTTCCTTAGACCAGCCTCTGAAGTACAACCAACTATTCCAGAGAGTTTACTAAAAATATACTGGAAAATATTACATCCTAATATCTGGAGACCATCTTAGTTTTGTATTGTGTTTTTAATCAAGTACAGTACTTTGTGAGAATTATACATTTGTTTCCATTTAGATTCTTCTTGATACTTATGATCCATCATTCAAAAATTACAACAACCCAGTAGCCATTCTGTTCAATTTTGTGTCATTTTCAAATATAGACTGTGTAGCTACTGGTATGTTAAAAAAATAAAACAAAAAGTCACTTAGACAACCACCTTTTAAAAAAATTTTTCCTGAGTCCATAGTTCAGCTGGTCAGTTATGGTGACCGTAACTCATTCACTTCTGACAATCTTCCTGGGGTCTGATCAAGCATCTGTCATCACTGGTTATTGGCAGGGGGCTGATCAGTCTAGCATGGCCTCAGCTAAAATGACTCAGCTATCCTCTACAGTACTTGTATCCTTCAGTAGCCTAGCTTGAGCTTGATCTCATGGCCATGACATGATTCCAAGAGAGACAAGAAGCACACAAGACCTTTGTAAGGATCAGTCCCACCACTGGCCTAGAGTAAAGAAGAAAAATGGTGGAAAATGGATCTGGAGGAGAACAAAGATAAAACCATCACAATACCAATGTGTTCTTCCAAATTATTTATTAAAAATTTGAACATAGTATTGACAAATACTTTTCACAGAAGACCTCAGTAGACCTTGTTACAAATGCATTGATCAACCGTTTTGTACTATGTCATTTAACCACCTATAACTCTACCAATAGATGCTTTTATCTAACCTACATTTTTCCATTCAAAAGAGTTCAGTGAAAAGTTTTCTAAAACTTGATGCCGTAATTATGAAATTACCTATCATTTTCTGAATATAAATGATCATCACTGCATTATTTATAATAGCAAAATATTAGAAACTGCAGGAATGAATATGTTTTTATGGTAATCCATATAATGAATTAGTTCATATAGCTTCTAATTTTCAAATAAAATGAAATGGGAAAATGCTCATAATTTAATTTAATGACAGAGTGGTGAGACACATAGTGAGACACAACATCAATGAAATACAGGTTTCATATTTTATATTTAATATATAAATATTTTCAAATCCTAGAAATAAATACACTAAAAATACTAATACTTATTTTCTTTGGATGGTAAGATAATAGTGCTTTTATTTTCATATTAAATATTTATGTATTTTCCAAATTTTCTACAGTGGACATAAAAAGCATCATTATCCAAAAAAGATAAACATTTAAAGTTTTTTTCTATTTTATGATTTTCTGGGGCATTAAAATCAAGTTCATACTTTTCTCTGTTTTGAAAATTGTGCAATTTGTTTATTGCCATTTAATATTCTCTGAGATGTTACAATAATCAGAGGGAGATTGGGATACTTGCCATTAGCATAGTAGCTGGACTTTAATAAACTATTTCATGAATATTTTTATGTTGAAATTTTTTTCTGCAGCTATACTCAATGTATGTCCTCTTTTTCTATTGGATACCAAGAAGAAACAGGATTTTATGACTATGTGGAACAATGCAGAGTATCTATGTCAGAACAAATAAAAAGAATAAGTTCTATATCACAGGATAGGAAAGCAAAGGAAAAATATATCTCAAACATTGATTCCTCTTCTGTTACATCATTATGAAACTAAGGAAGCTATCCCATAGCTACATCTATGTTAGCATTGATCATTTGTTTATAGCCTTTAAACTCTTGCTAGCAGTAAAAATCATGTTATGAGGTGATATTCAAGCTACCTGTAATGCTTAAATGAATAGTTCAGGTGCTAGAATGTCTCTTAACAACACAGTGGGTAGGCTTTTCCTGCAAGGGATCTAGAATACGAAAGTGAGTAAATCATCTACCAGACACCATGGCCACCAGAAGCATTGTGATATAATAATAAAGATGACCACAGAGTCTCTGATTCTTGTCCCACTGAGAAGTGGAGTCTCTGTTCCTTCTCTTGATCTGAGTGGACTGTGTTACTTCTTGACCAATAGTATATGACAGAAGTGACATTATGCTAGTTTCCTGGTCCAAGCAGTAAGAGACTGGCAACTAATACTTCTGATCTCCTGGAACACTCATTCTTGGAAGCCAGCTGCCAGGGTGTGAGAAACCCAAGCCCCATGGAGAGTTCATGCATGTGTATTCCAGTTGACAGCCTTAGCTATGCTCCCAGCCAACCACAAGCATCCACTGCAACCATGTGAGTGAGTCCTTCTAGCCTTTTCATGTCTCTAGATTATTCTAGCTTCAGATACTATCTGACTCCAATTACATGAAAGATCTCAAGCCAGATGCATCCAGCTGAACTCAGTCAACCCACAGAACTGTAAGACATAATAATAAATTGTTGCTTTAATCTACTAAATTTGGGAATGGAGTGTTCAATTAAAAAAAAACTGGAACATTAACCATTGTTAGCTGGTACTGTTGCATTTGAAACTAATTATAGGAAATAGATGATGACAGAAGATCTCTGTAGATCTATCTTTTAAACTGGAACAGAGGAATAGTGAGGAGAGCTTACTATATATTACACCTTTCAAAATCATATCAGACATAATGATTCAAAGAAACCAAGAAGAAATAAAAAGAAAACTCAAGATAGCACTTAGCACTTCATGTTTGGAGTTGATGAGATGCCATTGTGAGTATGGCATTTTACTGTTTACAAGAACCCTCGGGAATATGAATTATTATTGTCCTCATTCTTTCTTTCACCCTCCCATCCTTTCTATATCTCTCCCTTCCTCTCTCCCTTCCCCCCACTCATTCTTTCTCTCCCTCCAATTTCCAAGTTGTTTTCACCGTGATCTACTCTACTTCACCTCCACAGGATCTCCTCATGCTATTCATGATATACAAAAGGATGCTGCTCAAGCAGGTGTCCCTGCGATGTCAGGGGAGCGATCTCTGAGGTGAGAGGGTGACTCCTGCAGGATTTCATCCTGAGAAGCCCTTAGGTGCTGCCTTAATCGTCTTTGTTCTTCTCTCAGCTCAGAAATGATCAATGGCGTCTTTTTTAAGGAACAATGTAATATATATATATATATATATATATATATATATATATATATGTAATATAAATAAATACATATATATATGTATATATATTTATTTAAATATATATATATATATATTTAAAACCATGACTACCAAAACATATGCATAAACCTTTGTTATGCTGAAGGACAAACAACTCTTTTTTGTTTTCAGGTATTCCAAAGTTGATTACATCTGATATGGTTAAAGAAGGTGCTGCTGTAATTGACGTGGGTATCAACTATGTCCATGATCCAGTGACAGGGAAGACAAAATTAGTTGGAGATGTGGACTTTGAAGGTAATAAACCAAATATCTTTTGATAAGTGAAGAAGATAAAAACATCTACCTTACATATTTTAAAAATAGAGAAATTTTTCATTTATGGGGAATTATTAATGTATTAATCATCACCTCTTTTCTCTGAGGGAAAATAGTTTAATCAGACTTAAATATTTCCTTTCTCCCTCCCTCTTCCTTTCCCTCCCTTCCATCCTTCCTTTCTTCCTTTCCATCTCTTCCAATTCCATAATTAATATTTGGTTTAGGGATCAAACTTTTTATACTACAGTTTTTATTGATAGAATACAGCTGGCCTTTTATAAACCTGGGCATTATTTTGAATTTTGGGAGTTGTCATCTTACTCTACGCTTAGTCAAATATGCTGTATTCTCAGCCATTCACTCTTAGAGCCAGAAGGCATCTTAGGGTGTGTCTGCCAACCCTAACTATATTTCAGATCTAGGTAGTTATCTAGATAGTTGAAGTCAGTGTTTTTCACTTGTGTTTTAAAGAGAATAAAGAAAAGGAACTGGGCTAAAGGTTTTGTGGTCAATGAAAGAGATAAGGCAACAAATATGTAGTAGTAAAAAATAAAATTCTAACCCAGTTAGAAATGGGGAAACTGGGCCCAAAGACAGATGTATTTCTAGATTCCTGACCCTCTAATCCAATTTTACTTCCATTATCTTTGTCAGATATTTACCTGCATTCAGATTTGCAGTGTAGCCTAGGAGTCTTAGATGTCTATGAAGGCATGAATATAGTAAATAAGTGGTGACATTTTTATGTTAGAAATATTTTGTGTATAAGAATGATTATTCTGGCTAAAACATACAGCACCACATCAAGAACTTTGTGAGTTATAGGTGTGTTCTTACAGAGAAACTGAAAAGGATAGATGATGCCATTTAAAAAATAATTTAGATTTTGAATTTATGCTTAAAACCTGGTCATCAGCTGATGGCTTACCCAAGTTCTAGCATATTGTTGAATAAAATAGAAAAGGCAGACAGTTAGAAGTGTCCCAGGGTACTGGCCCCATATATATGAGCTTCTAAGATGTATCAGGGACCAGATCCAAGTAGGCCATTTGAGCCTAAAAGAAAGAGAAAACGCTAAGGACATATATATATATGCAACAATGTGTTCTAGAGACAAAACGGTAAATAAGAGCAAATACAGATGTATCTTATCAAAGAAAACACTACTGCCCATATTGGCTGTAACACATAGGGTCCTTGACATGGTTGGAACTCTATTCTAGCAGGGATGGCTCTCCACATGAGCATGTATATCTGTATGTATATACATATGTCTGTGTGTTTGTACGTGTGTGTGTGTGTGTTGTGTACACGCTGAAATTACTAGAGAATGACCTCATTTATTTAACCTTTTATGTTCAATCACTCAAGTCAGATATGAGTAACTTATTTGAATTTCTCAACTTGAAAGAGTGAAGATACATTTTATTTTAAAACCTGGCCTTATTTATTTTCTTTACTGTCATTCTGTGTCTTGATAATATTATAGTTATCATATGTTCATTGCAAAATTACCACACTTGTGATGCACCCAGATGGCATTGACAACATGAGATAACCAGCTTGAGGCAAGAAAAGCAGGGATGTTTGCAGTTCACAACCTTGACTGCTTGTAAGGCAAGGTTACCCAGCAGTTCATTTCAGCACATTTTACAAGACTCTTCTCTCATAGAATATTTCCTTGGTCTCGTATCAGTTCCATATGTTCTTATTTTTAAGTAAGAATTTTTTTTGCTGAAAGTAAAATGTATTCTGAAAACAATTTTTAAATGAGCATTTTGGGGTGGGTGTATATGTTTAGTAGCACATATAGATATTTCATTTATATAAAGTCTAACTTGGTAATGGCTATTAAGTCAAATTGCAGTTCTGTGTATCTAAGTATATAAAAAATTTTTTAAAGGAGATGGAAAAGAGACAAAGATATGAGATGAACAGGGCTGGGAGAGCTAGCCTGTTGCCCGATAGCTTTGCCACCTCACTAGCTGTCAGTGTTATTAGTTAAATGATAGCAAATATATTAGTGACTCCATTCAGTTCTACTCTTTGGGGTATCTTGGACATCCAACAGAGCATTATCAAATGATCATGTAAAAGCACAGAAACTCATCAGGGAGGTCAAGATTTTCTAATCCTATCATAAAATACACCCATATGATTAGTTGTATCTATCTTGACAGCCTTCTGGTGAGGGAGCCAGGGTACTAATGAGGACCTGGACTTGGTAAAGAAGGCCTTGCCAGTGAGGCCATGACTCAGCCACCCACAGGAGCAGGCAATTGATAGGTTTTGACATGTTGCTCTTCAAGTTGCTCATCAGGACTTAACCTGAAGTGAGGGATGACCTCCCAACTGAGAGGGAGGAGCTTTAAGATGGGTTATGCCACAAAACTCGTAAGTAACATTTGGCTTCAAATTGCCACAGGGAAAGTGTGGTGGCTGCTTTGTGAGTATCGGTGAAAGTTTCACTGTAACTATAGCCAAGATTAACAAAATGGATGTAGATAAAATCAATTGTTGAAGTAAATTGTTCTTGCAGAAATCTTTGTTTCACTAATAAAGAAAACTGGGTGACCCACTTAAAGTAGATAATATTGATGGGAATGATTTACCAATATAAATGAATGAAATGATTGTGATGGAAAGGATGATAATGTCCCAGAGGATGTAAAAAACTTCATATTAAAGGAACCTGCAGAGATATTTCATGACATTAAAGGGCAAAGGATAAAATGTTGGAAGCTGACTCATACTTAGAAAGGAATCTGCCAGTTCACCAAGACGTAGAAAAGATGCTTGCTCCTAATCATCAGTTGTATGACCAAAAGAAGGCAAGCATCTTTCAAACTGTACTTTGCAAAATGTTTACAGAGAAATAAAACACTTCAGTTCTCAATGTTTCTAACATTTTAAATTGCATTTGTTTTTTAAATATTAGTTTAGTTTTACTATTAGTTAGTAGTAGTTTAATTATTAGTTTTATTGTTAGTAAACAGTAGTTTTACTACTAGTAAATAGTAATGTTTATTTTACTATTATCAGTGATATTAATTTTATTTTTAATTCCATATACATTTATAAGTCACTATAAGAGAACTCTTAATGTTTTGACAAAAAATTTTTAAAGATCACTAAACAAATATAATTTATCCCCTTGACTATTAAAACTGCTTCACACTGTTTCAACAGCCATCTTTATGGTCTTACACTACTGTGAAACTGAGCACTGCCTTTATTTTTCTCTGTGCCCAATTAAGTCTCATGAAATTAGTGATCATATAGTTCAAATTTATATCCAATGCCATAATCACTTCTACTACATGATTATTCAGTTGTTAAGTTACAGTTTCTCACTATTACTATCACTGTGGAAGGTAATATTTGCAATATTTGCTAAGCACCTTACCAACCAGTATGTCCTTTTCCTCAACATATATCCAACTTAGGGTTTTCCTGCAATGCCATGCGTCTCTGGATGTTTTGGGAAATAAATAGGGCCTTAAAGTTATTACTAAATTGAAGTGCTATTTTGTTTTGATTTCCAATTACAGAACTCGACAGTTCATCAATATGTCCAGCTTCTGACAAATGCTTAACATTCCTCTTCAATTACTTGAAGATACTTCCTCCCTCCTAAATTACAACATTAAAAGAAGAAACAGTATTTAAAAGCATCCATGATAAAATTATTTTGCATGTCTAAGAATTATTTTTCATTACTAATAATCATGCAGTAAATAATCTATTCACTTACAAGTTTATATTTGCTATATAGATTATTATTTTTTCACACTGAGGTATAACTACTTTCACAGGCAATTTTTTAAACCACTTTCTATTGTAGCTTTGAAAAAAACTTCATACATTTCTGACAAAGAAGGCTGTAACTTCATACATTTCTGACAAAGATAGAATTGAGATTATGTGCTATGAGTAGTAGCATATATAGCTTCTTCTGAATAACAAATTGGAAAGTAGTATGTAGTCCTAGACTCAAAAACTCATAATTATACTGTTCTTAATTCATCAAATGGATTTGGTCAGCTAAATGGTCTAATTAATGACTTCCATGCTGTTAATTCAATTAACCGTGCTCTTATTGTGAATCCTCAGGCCTCATTTATTTCTCATAGCTGACACAAAGACATTTCTCTACCCTTTTGAAGCTTTAGTAGGTTTGCTTCAATTTTATGATGCATCCTGAAGGGATTGAGGTGGAATAAGGATAACTGGAATGTCTGTTCCCTGTTGACTGCCATCTCTCCTCCCTGTCTTCCAACTCTGACAATGCCTTTCTACTCATTGGTTTATACCAAAAGAAGGACTAAAATAAGATAGGAAAGAATTGGTATAAAGAAAGAAAAGAGATAGGAAAGAGAAATGATGTGTAGGCATTTTTGTTAAAATTCAAAATACGTGAGGTTAATGTCTAAGAGTGACTTTCTTCTCTCCACTGTCTTAACATAATTGGATAGTACAAATTTAAAGTGTTAAGTCTTTGTAAAGGTGATAAGCCAATGTAAAGGTACATTATATTGTTGATGACACTGGTTTAAATGATAAAAGTAAAGAAGTCAGGCTTTATGGAAAAGTATCTCTACTCCTCTAGGGCAACTGACGTTATCATTATATTTTGTACTAGAGTTGCTTCCAGATATTTTATGTATGCATCGACTGCATAGTTTGAGGAATATATAGAACTTATACACGTAAACTTGTTTTACTGATTTGTCATGCTGAGGTTCTGGTTCGTGGTTATATTCAGTAAATATATCGTTATTTGGTTCATCCTTTCTCTATTGTTAAACCCTTAGGTTGTTTCCATTTCTTCCTTCTAAGTATTATACTTGAGTATAGGTTAAGGGCTACAAGAAAGGGAAACCAAAATGGATTGACTTAAGATAATTTGGTTAGCCAGGCATGGGTGGTGGCTCATACCTGTAATCCCAGCACTTCGGAAGACCGAAGCCGGTGGATCACTTGAGGTCAGGAGTTTGAGACCAGTCTGGCCAACATGGTGAAATCCTGTCTCTACTAAAAATATAAACATTCGCTGGGCTTGGTGGTGCACACCTGTAATCCTAGCTACTAGGAAGGCTGATGAAGGAGAATTGCTTGAACCTGGGAGAAAGTTGCAATAAGCTGAGATTGTGGCACTGCACTCCAGCCTAGGTGACACAGTGAGACTCCATCTCAATAATAATAATAATAATTTGGCTCTTTCCCATAAAAGTCTGAAATTAGGGAGGCAGTCAATAGAGTTGGGCAGCTATGCTCATTCAGGGATACTGTTTTCTCCTATCTTACTATTTCTATTAGTTTACTGGAGCTGCCATAACAAAGTACCACAGAAAGAATGGTTTAAACAACAGAAATTTACTTCTTACAATTCTGGAGGCTGGAAGTCCAGGATCAGGGGACTGGTAGGGTTGTTTCTTCCGAGGCAGCCTTGACAGATAGACAGCCATTTTCTTTCTGTCTTCCCATCATCTTCCCTCTCTATGTGTTCATGTTCAAATTTCCTCTTCTTAGAAGGTTGGATTAGACCCTATGCTAATAAACTCATTTCAACTTAATTTTATTTTTAAAGACCCTGTCTCTCAAAACAGTCACATTCTGAGGTATTGGGGTTAAGACTTCAACATCTGAATTTAGAGGGGGACACAGTTCATCCCATAACACCATTCCACCTGAGTGTTGTCCTTATCCACATAGTTGAAGTTGAATCGCCTCCTTATTTATGTTCTCTTCTAAAGGAAAGTGAGACAGCTCAGAATAAGAAAATCCGTCTCTAATAAAATTGAACTAGAAGTGTATGCATCATGTCTGCTAGCTTTCTACAGACGTGAATATAATCATGTGTGGAGTATGGCCTCCCATTCAGAGACCAGGGATGTGGAATCCATGGTTTCTGAATGGGAGGCCATTCTTGGATGAATGATAATCTACCCTTTACATAAGAACTTGAAGACTAATCCCTTACTTAGGAAAGAAAAGAAAGATATTTATTTATCCAACATCCACATATCATTCACCCTGCCCATCCTAAGTTCACTGGGTTCTGAATACCTCAAGGGAAAATCTCATCATTGTCTGATTGCTTTCTAATTGGTTTCAAAGCATGCTCCCCTTACTCACTTTTTTCTGGGGTTTTGGTGAATTCCTAGTGTCACTGAAATCATATCTTGGCTCACATCTTACCCTGAGATTTCCATGGATCTTAGATACACAGATTTTCAATAAAATTTGTGCGAGTAGTACAACCTCACCTAAATATTTTTAATTCTAACTAAGCTGTTAATTATTCAATCACTGACAGAGATTAGATACTTTTTGACCATGTTATGCAGTTTTGAAAATTGTGTCAGGTCCCTTTGTGACTTTCATTTTTTTAAATATCTCTATCTTCACTGGATTATTTTCAGTCTCGATTATTACTGTTTTTAATATAGCTCTTCAGATTATTCAAATTAAATTCATTCAGTTGTTCAATACTTACTGAACATCTGCTATTGTCAGGCATTTTTATAGGCACTTGAGATACAACAGTGACCTAAAGAGACCAAGTTCTTACCTACCAGTAGCTTACATTCTGATTAGAGGAGACAGATAACAAACAAATATATACATATCTATGTAACAAGGTAGTGTCTTCGTGATACAAAAATAAAACAAGATAAGATAGCTAGAGAATAATGGCATGGAGTTTCTTAGAAAGGGTGGTCAGGGAGGCTTATGCTAACCTGAACAAATGAAGAAGGGAGTCATGTGGAAAATGGGGAGCAGCATGCCAGGCAAGTGGAGGAGCAAATGCAAAGACCTTGAGGGGAGCCTGCTTTGTGTTTTTTATGAGCTGCAAGGGGACTATTATAACTGGAACAGTAAGTAAGGGAATAAGTGATAGGAAATAAAGTCAAAGAGGTAGTAACAGTGGTGCCACATAATTTTATGTCTTATAGACCAAGGAAGTATAATTGGATTTTACTCTAATGCAGTGGAAATCCATTGGAGGATTTGGGGCAAAGAAATGACATTTGACTTGTATTTTAACAGTGTCACTCTGGCTACTGAATGACACATAGGCCATATAGAGGTAAGACTGTAAATAGGGATACCTGTTAAGAGGCTATTGTAATTATCCAAGTAAGAAATGATGGGGCATGGACCAGGTTGTAATGGGTAAAGATGTTGAGAGGTGTTTAGATGGTAGATATAATTTAAAAGGAGAGTTGGAATGATTAGTTAAACAATTAGATATGAGGGAAATGGAAGAACCAATTAAGTATGACTATAAGGATTTTGGAATAACCAAGAGTGGAGGTATCAGTTCTGAAATCCTCTTCAGAAGAATCTTAAAGGTTCAATGAATTTTACTCAAATATGTGTATTTAGGGTAGCAAATGGGCAAAAGGGAGGAAGGGGCTTGGAAGTATGATATTGTATACAATTGTGAATTTGCCCCAGATATCTCATGCCTTATTTTTAATTTTCCAAAGGAATCTCCCCTGGGCAGGAAATCTCCCCTTTATTATAAAGGGATCTTTTAATTTGAGACTCTATCTGATCAAACCATTCCTGAAAATTCTAACCTAATAGTCAAACATAGGGTCAGGAAGGGGTTTGGAATTAAATAGAAGTAATTTGGAATTACATAGAAGTTTCTCCTAAGAAACTACTAGAGATGGGGTGAAAACCCCCAGAGTGTTTTAGAAGCAGCTTTCTATGTTTTCTTTTAATGCTCTGCATTTAAAAGTTTGGATTCATCTTTCACTCTCTGCCCTTTTTGTATTATGTCCAACTTTTCATAAAAGACTATGCTTTGTAGTCAGGATGATTTGGGTTTGAATCCCAACTCTGCTGCTTAAAACAATTATGATCTTAGGTAAATCATTTCACCGCTCTGAAACTTAATTATATCATCTGAAAAATTGTGATAATAATTTCTATCTTACAAAGTTGTCGTGAAGATTAAATGAAATAATCACCTTACATAAGCTAGTTAATGTAGGTAAATTGCCAAGCATAATGCCTGGTGAAAAACAGTGTGTGTGTGTGCGTGTGTGTGTGTGTCCGTGCATGTTTTCTCTCCATTCCCACTGAACTACTAATCCAGAAGTATACAACGTCACACTTCAATTACCACCATCCTCTTCATTACTTTTCTGGCCTAAACTCTCTTCCAGTGTAGTCTGTTCTTTGCCCAACTCTCATATCAATCAACTCTAAAGCACTCATACTTATTCCCATCTTCTCCAGACTCTCGTTGCAGGTTTCATCTTCTTTACTCATTTTGCTCTTAATCCTGTACTGCCTTGCACTTTTACTTAGTTGTTACCAACTAGATTGGATGGCTCTGTAAGGTTAGCTTCCTATCTTACATTTCTTTTTATTATTATTATTATTATACTTTAAGTTCGGGGTACATGTGCAGAACGTGCAGGTTTGTTACATAGGTATACACATGCCATGGTGGTTTGCTGCACCCATCAACCTGCCATCTACATTAGGTATTTATATCTCTGTCCTGCACCAGATTTCAGCCTTCTTATTCAGACCACTGGTTATTTGTACCAACATTCTCTGTACTTAAAAACCTGTAGTGTCATTCTTACGTTGCAGAAATACTTTCCTCAAGTTAACTTAATGGGAACAAAAGCTTTCAGGCAAAGTAACAGCAAATACATTATTAATTCAACACATATTCATTAATGATACATCCATTGATTCATTCACTGATTTACTCAACACATATTTTGTGAGTGCTGTTTCATACTAGGCACTGTGTGAGGTCCTGGGTATATCCATGCACACAATAAAAAAAATACCTGGAATTTATGTTTTCCAGATTACGCAAAGTAACCAGATGGTTACCATATAACCATGGTATATAACCAGTTTCTAAGTAAACAGGGCTGGTTTTTAACTGTATCACTTTTACAAAAGTATTAATCTGTGATTGCAAAGAACCAAATTAATGTGACTCCCAACCACCTCAGTTTTCAAAGTTAGTCATTTAATTTGATGATATGGCTTCTTAGTCTGATTCAAAACATCTACATTTTGTGGGAGATAATTATAAAGTAGTTCAAAGCTCCAGTTTTTACTATAAGAGAAGATCTAATACTTTAACCCAGAGGTAATTTGTTCCGATCACTTAGAAAAGTTGATGAATATTGTCAAGTCTTTCTGAGAGACTGTTAAACACTGTGATCATGGAACCCACACAGATCATTTCACGAAACAGGTAGAACCACTGATGGTCACTAGGAGATTCCTATCATCAGTGAGCCAACTGCCTCCATTGTGGCTTACAACGTGGGCAGAATGGTTACTGTGAAGTCTAGGTCTTTGAAATCAAGTCAACTTCCAGAGACTTCTGTTTAGCGGAATGAATTTGACATTGGATCATCTACCTTTATAGAGAAGAGTTAAAGTTGAGACACAAAAAATACATTTGCAGGAACAAGAGAAGTATCTCTGCAAGGTTTTCTTCTTTACTTGCACTGTGATGAGTGTTTTTTTTTTTTTTTTACAGTTGTTTCTCATTGCTCCATATTAATTTACAGCATAAATATCTATGGAAAAGAGATTTTATCTGCTCCTGTCTTGGGTTGATTATGGCCCAAGACTAATGAGATTAAGGCCACAGCAAGAGATTTGGAGGATACTCTAGAAAGCTTTATCTAGTTTACAGATTTGCCACTCTGATTGGAATGTTTAGTGGCTTGGGGAAAAAAAAATAAGGGGAGGGGAAGGACTGGAGAGGATGACAAAAGTGTATGATGATCCTGTATTTCTAAAGACATCATGAAAGGGAGATATTTTTAGTAATTTTCTCAGCCATCAATAGAATTACCAGAAATATAGCAGTATTGCTACTCCTGCCTACTAAAATGGAATCTGGAAATGGCAGCTGATAGCATCCATGGTCAGAAAGAAGGTTCCACTGATAAATCATAGCTAGAGTTCACAGAAAGCAACTTTAAACTTTCTCCAGGTGATTGATTTGCTGTGTGGTTCCACTAATTGTCTTCTAAGTGGTATGAGTGGTGTTTTTAGAAATTTACATCTATTACCAGATATATAGAGATTTAGTTTAACATAAAAGAAAATAAGACTTAGCCACCCTACAAATACAAATTGCAAAGTAAATAGGTGAGAGAAGTCCTTGTAAGTGCAGCTCACCAAAGTAATGAAGTCAATACTATTTGTATAGAAATATAGATTAGTGTCATACATTTCTACCAAATTAGGGCAATAATCTTCTCTGTCTCATTACTGCTCACAGGATGCCATGATAATGAACACCTCAATATATTTAGAAAACTTGTGGAAACCTCAAGATTCAGCAACCAGATGAATGTAAGAAGAAATATAGTAAATTGCCTCTGGAGCACTTGATTCCTGGCTGCCTTCCAATGGCAAGCCACTGACTTGTTAAGGAATCATTTGCTCTCTAGTTCACCATGCTCTTGTGTCATTTTTATATCAACCATATGAGAAAGTGGAGTCTTTTCTGTATTATCTCCTGAGTCATATTATTTCTCCAGTCCTGTGTCATTCAGGTTTTTCTGGTTGTTATTCCTGTACTTCATTTTCCTGAAGCTTGTCTCCCCTTCATTAGAGTGGATATGTTTGAGAGGCCATGCTTAAGTGGCTTGCATTTAGAAGCATGGGAAAATTCTTCAAGCATTTAATTTAGACAATTACATATGTATACTAGGAAGATGAAATTCACATGAGAGAAGCAAGAAATTTTTGTTCTGCTGCCTTGCCACAGATAAAGGAATCATAATTCTTCCTTTTAAGGGAGGGAGTTGATTTTAAAAAGTAATTATAGCACTGTGGAGAACTGACATGAAACAGAGTACTTCTTTAAAAGAGACAGTGAATCAGAAGATAGAATGACAAATAAAATAATACAAATGACAAATAAAAAAATACGAATGACAAATAAAAAATATAGGAACATGAGACATCAGCTCTTCTTCCTCCACCCCAAAAATAAATTTATAGAGCACAAATATATTCTTTAACTTTGTTAGAATATGCAGTTTTCAAAATACACTAGCAAAATTAATTCTGCTTAGATATATATGGAAATTCCATTATTTGGGACCTTTGGAGTAGATATAATGTACTGAAATAGAAATTTCGTATTTGCCAAGGTATTAGAGAGTATTCCAACAAGGTATCTTAAATAAGAATCTGAATTATTAAATTCCTGGCCCTAGGAACCTGAGAACATAAAATTTCCAAATGATGCAATGACACAGAGCACACAAGGCTGAGACAAGACACCCTGTCATGAAGCATGGGTTGCTGGTGCCAAAATATTAATGACTGCATACTATTTTATTCTTACTTAAGTTTTTAAAGGGCATTTTAGTGTCCCTTATGTTGCTATTAGTATCCTTCATAAGTAAACTTTCTGCACCCTGTCATCTCTGTTATTCTTGAATATTTTGGAGATGTCTACATAGACTGGATTAGTTTCTTCCATCATCTTTATCATCATCTCAAATTTTAAATATGAAAGAACCTCTGCTCTATAACTATTGTTTTTATACTGACATTAAAAAATTGTTTTCTTCAAGTAAGAATAATGTAAATGATGTCAAGCCAAGTCTTAGTTCTTCCTTTTAGAAATCTGAAGTCAGTAACATGGAGGTGGGGGTCATCAGCCACATGATGGAGAAGAGAGAACATAGAAGATTAGACGTGCATGCCAGCCTGAAAGAGGATAACTTGAGTAATGATTTAGTGGCATGCAATAGCCTGAAACTTTATGAAAATGCAAGATGAATTTCTCCTTTACTATTTTCTTCTAAAATTATTTAGTACTATGTGTTTTTCTCATAAGTTTTTCACATTACAAAACTGACCACTCCTAAATATATAAATAGCCAAGTTTATTCACAAAAGACTCTTATAAAAGCTTATTCAGCCTGAACACATTAACTATACTACCATCACCCAACCTAAGTTTCTTGAACGCCATACAGCCCATGACCACCTCCTCAGCCTTCTCTCTTTCTTCTCGCTGTTTTTGTCATGTGCTTTGGTCATAATGAACTTGTTTCAGCCCCTTTGTTACATTAGATTCATTGTCAGATCCAGCCCACCTTTGATTTTACTCTTCCCTGTGTCTGCATGGCTTTCTCCCTTTCTTCCCTGCTCAGGCATCCATCAATCTTGCAGCTTTTCTGCTACTTTACAAATCTTTCTCGAATCCCCATATCTGATTTGTGTTTTCTCTTTGAGGTACTCCCATAAGAGCCTGGATTTATTCCCACCTTAGTGAATCTCACTTTGTTTTGTAATATTTGTGTTTATCTCCTTTCCTTCCACCCAGATACTAAACTCACTTCATTAGAGAAATATGCAAACACAGGACACTTTCCTCATTGGGTTTTATGCTACCTCAACATATGTTTTTACAAAATGTTAAAAATACTTTAATCATTGCTCTTAAATTAATATATAAAATGCTTGTTATTTTCTACTAGGTTCTACATAATCAGACACTGCTACCTCTTCCATGTCATCTCCTGCAACTTTGTCTTTACTCCGACATCTCAGCTGTACTGGCCTTCTTACAGTGTTTTCAATAGTTCAGGCTGCTTTCCACCTGAGGGAAGCTTCTTGCCGCCTTTATCTCATTGTCTCTTCTACACAGGACACTGTCTATTCTACACGTCTCTATTCCACCTGGAAAAACTCAGCATGGATATGCCACATTAATACACAGTGCTGTTCAGGCTCAGATCCTCTTGACACCTTCACAGTGCAGTATACGTTTCATGTGTAGCACATATCACAGCTGTAGCCTAATTATTATTTAGGCATCTGCATTTTTAATGTCTATCTTCCCAACTAGACTAAAAGCTCCAAGAGCTTTTAATAACTCTATCTTTCTTAAGAAACATTTGTTATGAATCTATCTGGTCCAGTTTATAGTATGTGTGAGAACAGTGACTAATTGAATATAGGGCTAGAAAATGATGCAAGATAAAGATGTCAGGCCAGAAGATAAAATACATTGATTGCCATAACAAAGAATTTATATTTTATCCTAGAGACAGTAAAGAACCATCAGATGTTTATAAGCTGAGATAATCAAATCTGTGTTTTAAAGAATAACTCTGGCATCAAATTGTGTGGCTGACATGGTGTACTGGGAGCCAAGAGGCTACTATAGTAGATTATAAAAAATGGCCACACATTTATTTTGTCCCCATGTGGACGTACCCTTTGCAGGATGACTTGGCCATTCTTCGTATTCCAAGTCTGAATTTCAGCTTGATAGTGTGCCTTGCTTTGGCCAGTGGGACATTAGCAACTCTGATGTAAACAGAAGTGTGAAAAGCATTTGTACATTGGGGTTTGCCTGGACCTGACTGGGAACCTGAGGCCATGATGTGAAGTAGCCATACTACAGCAATGAATTCCAACCAGATTTTAAATTTTCTCCATCCTGTTTATATGTAGAACATTCTTTTCCCACCATTAGAAATATCTCTCACTTCAGACATTAATTCTCAGTGATACATACTGAGAATGTGCAATATTGGGGTAGGAGGAGGCATATGCAGTATGACTTAGCCTCACAAGAGATTCTGATATGCTCTATGAATGCAAATTCTCTACAAATACAATTTGAAAATCACTCTAGTAAGTTTTGCTGATAAATTAATGAACAGTTAACTTAGCCTGGGAAGTTAATAGGCTCCACAAAGATTCATTTATGCTGAATCTGGGAAGGCAGAATAAATATTTATCAGCTGGAGGAGTGAGAGAAGGGCATGTTAGACAAAGGGTATAGTATGTACAAAGGCAAATCTTACATCCAAAATGGCTGATTTTAAATCTCTTATTTCTGTACAGCTGAACATATACCCTAAAATTCTTAATCATGCTAGCAAAGCCATAGCACTTTCAAGGAAATCTATGGAATTACTTTGCAGGGTCCAAAGTTTGCAGGGAGGTAATTCAAATAAATTGTTATGATAATTATTACCTTTCCTCAAAATATTTTTATTTTCAGAATTAATTTAAACATTTCTAAGTCATTTTCATCTAGGTCTCATTCTCCAGAGAAAGTTTCATGCAGGCAATAGGATCTGGTGGTGGTTTATTTGTCTCAATTGTCAAATAGTTTCAGTAGGCCGAAAATCATGTTGATTTTGTGAAATAGAATCTAACTCTGGTTTTGTTAGATTATGTGTTAATTAACCTCATATGAAAGGGCTGGTATCAATCAGGATCTAGTACCTGATTCCCATATATACCAAACTTCTGGTATTCCCTCAAACAGACATGCATACACCCTCACACCTACACCCACAGTAAATTAAGGTGCTGAAGGAAGTTACTCTCCTATACTGCTTCCGTATTTCTCTTTAATGGAGCATATAGAACACCTTTTCCCTACACATAATAGGATTAATATTTAAAATCATCATCTTCAAGCAAGTGCAAACACTTGTCTGCCCTCAGGGAAAGACTAGCCAATGAGAGGTTATTCTGGTGATGTAATGCTTGTTACCTTGCTCTCTTTCAGATATGATTGGGGAAGACGCTTTTCAGAGCATCAAACATAAATAAAATTTAACTCCTTCTCATATGACTAATTTTAGCATATAAGCCACCTGTAGTATTTCATATGTGTGTTGCTTAGGATAGCCCTAAAATAGTTATGCAAAATCATTAGAATAGAGAATTTTTGTTAAGCATTGACATCTTTACCCACTGACACTTGCCAGTAACTCCCTACCTTTCTTGAGAGATCACTTACTTCTGTATCCTGATCCTAATGTAAATAGACAAAGTATATATTAACACTAGCCAGCAGCAGAAGATACTCATGAATATCAAATCAAAAGGAATAGAAGCCTAATATGTGTTTTCTAAAATCAAATTAATCACTCTGCCTCTCATGACCATGTACAAACTTTATCTTCATATCCGTATACTTTATTTCAAAAACAAAAAAGATTGAAGCAAGTATTTGAATAATCAGGTGTGTTTACAATGCTATTATAATCTTCTGCTTCATGAGTAATTTTTGGGCTCCATTGATGCTACTAAATGCTTACTGATGTTCAGAGAAGCCCTAGCCCATGTTAGGTGAAGCGCCATTACCCCTTAATAGTCTAATTCTATGAAAACTGATAGGCAGGACAGGGTGAATGTATATTGGTTTCTACCTCTAAAATATGCAAAAATGCAGACACTGAGCTAAAAAATTTCAGGCAGATGTTATTTTATGCAGTATCTCATTCCCATTCCCTCCTCCTCCACCCAAACCTCACCTTTTCAGCTGAGCAAAAGAATGCAATAGTAAGCATGTTGTCTGTAAAACATCATTTGGAAGAGGAAGATCGTGATACCTGAGCAGACAGATGGTTTATCTGATCTAACACCAGGAATAAAACAACTCAGCCAACTGTGTAATTTGAAATGTAAGATGTAGTTCAGAGATGATAGCTATGAGAACTCATAGTCAAATATAGGAAAATTAATATCTTAGAATGTTTTCCTCTTCATTTATTTTTTTCTAGAATACTCTCCTAACACTTTGAGAAAACAGAGTTAATTTCTGGCACTTGAGCTGTTCTTTGGACTTTTCTACTTGTTCAGGTCATATCATTGCATTGGGATGGGGTGAAATTATGGAATTTTAGAGTATTTCTAACCTGGCTGTGAGCAGTTTCTCTACTATATAGGAGAGTGGTAAGTCACTGTTAACTTCACTGAGCCACAGTTTCCTCGTCTATTAAAATGAAATAATCAAATATTATTAGAACAATGTATACAATTATTGGCAACTAATTAATAGGTACTCAATTGATAGTAGCTATGCTTTTTACTATTTTTTCAGAGACAAATAGTATCAAAGCCACTTTACCTTTCAAAGTTAAAAACCAAACAACATAGAAATAATTTTATGCCCACAATAGATATAGCTTCCCTGATATAACAAATTATATGCCACTTTTAAATTTTGAAAGAAATAATTTTGTTTTCCATTGAAGATTCAATTAGCACTTGATTTTTACTTTCCAATATTATTTAGCAATATTTTATTTTTGTGTATTAATATGTCAACATTAGTATTTTACAAATATATGACTATGTTCTATTAGTATAAATGGCAGTAGTACTGTAAGTAGTAATAAAGTAGTAATAGCAGTAGTAGCATTAGTAGTAGCAGTAGTAGTAGTAGTAGTAGTAGTAGTAGTGTAACTGTTTCTTCTAAAGACCTGCCACATTTTAAAGGCATTGCTTCTTCAATGCTTGAAGAAAGGTCTTGAAAGGCATTTCTTAGGCCATTAAGTCAGCTTATTGAAAAGTGGAAAATGCAGTTTATCACCCTCAAGCAAAATGAGTAGCTTGAGTTTTTCAGTAAATTAGCTTAAACTAAATTGATATTGTTTATATCCAGTCAAAAGCACTGACACATTTCTGCAAATTGATTTTAGATTTTAAGTAAGGGAAATTTAAGTTCATTTTCTCAAAATTTGCTGAGTCCCTAACCTGTGCATGGAGACATTGTAAGATTAAAAACAACAACCACAATGACTTGGCTTCTGCCTTCTAGGTGCTGGTATCTAGTTCAGGGAACAGATAGTGCAGTGTATTATGTTCCATAATGGAGGTAGGTGTCAAATATTGGAAATACTCATGGTGGGACTTACTTTTTTTAATATATATTTTTTTATTGTACTTTAGATTTGGGGGTACATTTGCAGATCATGCAGAATTGTTGCATAGGTACATACATGGCAATGTGGTTTGCTGCCTCCATCCCCCTGTCACCTATATCTGGCATTTCTCCCCATGGTATCCCTCCTCAACCTCTCTACCCCTCACTATCCCTCCCTTAGTCCCCCCCAGCAGACCCCAGTTTGTGATGCTCCCCTCCCTGTGTCCATGTACTCTCATTGTTTAACACCCGCCTATGAGTGAGAACATGTAGTATTTGATTTTTTGTTCTTGTGTCAGTTTGCTGAGAATGATAGTTTCCAGATTAATCCATGTCCCTACAAAGGACATGAATTCATCATTTTTATGGCTGCATAGTATTCCATGGTGTGTATGTGCCACATTTTTCTTGTCCAGTCTATCATCAATGGGCATTTGGGTTGGTTCCAGGTCTTTGCTATTGTAAACAGTGCTGCAATGAACATACGTGTGCATGTGTCTTTATAAAAGAATGATTTATAATCCTTTGGATATATACCCAGTAATGGGATTGCTGGGTCAAATGGAATTTCTGTTTCTAGGTCCTTGAGGAATCACCACACTGTCTTCCACAATGGTTGAACTAATTTACACTCCGTGGTGGAACTTTGAATTCAACACTGGAGGATTGAGTTTTTCAGGAAAATTATAGACAGGTGACATTTCATTGGCTTTCAGAATATAATGAGTTTCTTGTTTGGATAAGATGGAATAATGATCCAGGTAGAAGGAACAGTTAGAGCGAAGGAAGAAAGGACTAAAAACTTCATAGCTATTTATTGATTGGCTATTGACCCAGTCTAATGTTTCTGCAGAATAGAATGCACTAGATGGAAATGTAGCAGTGGAAAGATATGCTTTCTCTATAGAGTCTGTTTGTAAAAGTGAAATATTACCTTCCAAATCATAGTATTCTTTTCTTTTTAACATGCCATCAGAAAATTCATGACACATATTAACTATACATTTTTTGTGATGTATTTAAGCTTATTGGACCTTTCTTCAAGTAAAACAATATTATTCCTATGTTTTTCCTATGATTTAAAAAATTATTTCAATATACTATTCACTTCAAATAAAGTAAAGGTAAATTCCACAAATTATCTTTCAAACGGGTGACATAAGTTGTGCAAAAATAATATTAAAGATACAGAAAACATTTATTGTAGAAGCCTATATGAGCTGACTTGTAAAAGGTGATACATCTAGATAGCATGTGGTTAATAATGTCAGATTATGCATTAAATAAATATTGTCTATGCTAATGTTTTACTAACAGTTATCTGGAAAAAATTCATTGCTCTTATTCACACAATAAAGCACCAAACCATCAAGTAAATGAATGCAGCAAGTCATTCACCTTTAATACTGTGGGTTTGAAAACATTGTGTTTGTTTGTTTGTTTGATTGATTTGTTTGTTTTTAAGATGGAGTCTCACTGTCGGCCAGGCTGGAGTGCAGTGGTGTGATCTTGGCTCACTGCAACCTCTTCCTCCTGGGTTCAAGTGATTCTCCTGCCTCAGCCTCCCGAGTAGCTGGAATTGCAGGTGCATGCCACCATGCCCAGTTAATTTTTGTATCTTTAGTAGAGATGGGGTTTCACCATGTTGGTCAGGCAGGTCTTGAACTCCTAGACCTCGTGATCCACCCTCCTCAGCTCTCAAAGTGCTTGGGATTACAGGCATGAGCCACCACACGCAGCCTGACAACATTCTTAAATAAAACTTGCTGACAGTTATCTGCCATTTTCTTTAAATATACAATTCTTTATGACTTATGGTGGGATTACGTCCCAGTCATCCTAAGTTGAAAATATCATTAGGTCAAAAATGCATTTAATACGCCAAACATCATATCTTAGTCTAGGCTACGATAAACATGCTCAGAACACTTACCTTAGCCTGTATTTGGACAAATCATTTTGGAATGCAGTACATTGTAGATTATTGGTTGATCATGGTTGTTCACCTTTGTGATCTCATGGCTGACTGGGAACTTTGGTTTAGTACACTACTCAGCATCTTGAGAAGTATTGTATCACATATCACTAGCTAAGAGAAAGGTCAAGATTCAAAATTTGAAGTATAGTTCCCACTGAATCTGTATTGCTTTTGCACAGTTGAAAAATCAAAAAATTATAAGTCAAACCACTGTAAGCTGGGGACTATCTGTATTCACTGAATAAGTTTTCATACCTCTGAACAGGACTATGTATATGTATTCCTAATTCAAGTATATTTAGTGATATTTATTAGACTTGAACTGAACTGTAATATCTACACATACATTGTGATATTGCTATAAAAGGAATAATTCTATTTAATAAATGGTATTTGCTGAACTTTCTATATTCCATGTCTCTTTTGTGACCAGTATCATGTATTTTAGAATTAGTTAACTAGAATTACAGGTTACTGGGTCAATCATAGGTTTCATTATGTAAAACAAACTGAGCTGCATGGAGCTCGAACTTACAGTATTGGCCCATTGTGGTCTTTCTGTTGCCTTAGATGTCATTCACAGAAGTATTTGTCTAAGTGAGCATGTGTGTGTGTGTGTGTATGTGTGTCTCTGTTTATTACAGCCTACTTGATTCTAAAAAAAAGTTTAGTATGTGTAATGAAGAAAGAGCCACTATATTAGCATGTTTAAAAATATGAAAATCTCAGATAAATTTTAAAATAAAGAATATTCTGTTTTTCCCCACCCCCATCAGCTGTTAAGAAGAAAGCTGGCTTTATCACTCCAGTTCCAGGAGGTGTGGGACCCATGACAGTGGCAATGCTTCTGAAGAACACCCTTCTGGCAGCTAAAAAAATCATTTACTAGATCACATGAAAGGATAAAGCAAATTGAAGTCATGCTATTTGTTTATTTGATGAAGGATAAAACCTTTATATTTTACTACGAAGCTATTTATTTCTACATGGTATTTATTTTTTCATTGATGGAATCATTGTGGATCAAATGATTCACACAATTTTATGAATTTCCTGCTAATTGATTTTGAGTTTTAAGAAAAAAAACAAAGCAATTCCAATGAAAATTTTGGTAACAATTGTCTATTTTGAGGATATTTGTTCATAATGTTAAAACAATAAAGGGCTCATAATAAATATATTTTTGACACAATTAAATATCACATATCTCATATAGTATGTTTTCAACAAATGTCCTGTCAGCCAAATGAGCACCCATTTAAAATGTAATTTAGGTTTTGCTGTTTGCATGCTCACATTTTTAATATATTTTATGATCTAAGTCAATGCTGAAAAAGAGCTTGCTTACTACAAGAAAAATGGAATATTGAAAATAGAATCTTGATCTCAAATATCCCCCAAATACATTCTATAAACCCATCCTAATGAGAAATTATGTTCTATTTAAGGAAAGGAAAATAATTCAGGAAGGCAATAAATGCACTATTTGGAAGAGCAATGATTATATCACATTGTGAATGACTACTTGTCACAGTAAAAATACATGAAGAATGTGTAAGATTTAAATGTCATTTCTTTCTTCTTCTAAAAAATATTTGGATAGTACCTTCACTGAGCAATAATGGAAAAATTCCAAAATAAGTAAACAGATAAAACTAAGGTTGTATTTTCCCACAAATATAGTATGAATGAGGTCATATTAAAGAACAGCAACTGTTAATGTTTGTTCACAAATTCAGAAATCTAATAGGAAAACATGATACTTTCAATGTGCCAAAACTAAACCTTAGTATACAACTAAAAATCTCCTCGTTTCTTGCCCATGTGTCTTCCCTCTTTTGTTATAGCATTTGTTCCTCAAATTAGATGCAACATTTCTAACATAATTTAAATTAAGAAATACTATGAATGTAGTGGAAGTCTATTTTGAGACTGCTAAAGCTGTTTAATTGATACTGTGTTTTTATGCCCAAATCCCAGTATGTTTATATACAAATAATGATTCTCACCCAGCGCATGTCTTTATCAATGTGTACTCCTGACAATTTGTGTGAAAATAGACTAGATGTTTATAATTAATAACATTGCAACTGTTTAATAAAAGCAATTTGAAGAAATGCCTTATTCATTTTTCTTAAGATAGCTATAAATTTCTTACTCATTTCCTTACTGCATGCTAGAGAAATGCACAAGTTTCTAAAACATGAAAGAACATGTTATATAGCATATTCCACAGTCAATTCAGACCAATTGTTGTCTGATAATCCTGACAGAAGTTTAAATTTAAAGCTCCCAAGCTAACATTCAGAAAAGTCCTCTTTAATTTTTAAGGATCCCTAACTCCCAAAACAAATAAAATGATTAAAATACATGTATGTGGAATATGTGAAGACTGTAATTTTGAGCTCTACCCCAAGAGTGGTGCAGGAAGGGTTGCTTTGGAATAACATTCAGAATTCAGACTTCCCGGAAACTAATGAAAACACTGTAGAAGAAAAATTACTCTGATACTTGTTTAAAACAGTCAAGATGTTAAGACTATTGCAATGGATGAAAGAGATTGAACTAACTCTGAATGCAACATAGACAGCTAGGGATATATAGCCAATGAGCAGAGCTAGGGGGTTGCTGGATGGAAAATTACTAAGAGGAACTTTAGATATTCAAGGTAGGGGGATTCTCACTAAACTGGCTTGTCAGGATGCTTGATAACAGCAGGCCAAAGACTTAGCTTTCAAAGGCACAGGATCAGAACTTAGATTAAGTAGCATGCATGGGGAACTCTCCATAAACTGACTTAGCAGGATTCTTTGCTAAAACTGGGCTCGATGGGTCTAGGTCAAGACCTGGTCAGGGAGAGAGCTCAGAGGAGTCTGACTAAGGTTTGGTGAAGGAGGGAGCTTTTTTCAACACATTAGAGAGGTAAAGTCAGTTTATTGGGACCATAACTTTAGGTATTTGGGGTCCTTAAAAGACAGACATGTTGACCTGGAGGAGCTTAGAGATGGTTTTCTTCCCCTACTATACCTGTATCTGTAAAGTATATGTAAACAGCACCCTAAAGAATGTAATAAAGTTACAGAAATAAGAATGAGCTTAGCATATGTGTATGAAAGCAAGGGTTGCAATTAGACAAAACTGAAAAATTTGTTTTGGAGAGTGGTACAGCTGGATAAGTGTGCAAAAATACACTAGAGGAGTGGATACATCAGAATTTGGCAGTATTTAGTAAGTTACGAGGTCAGATGTTATCATTGACTAACATAAGGAAATTGTAAAAGGGAGCTGACTTTGAAGGAGAGATATGTTCAGTTTAAAACATGTTAAGTTTGAGGTAATGATATAATACATACATAAGAATTCCAAAGTAATATCTGTCTAGAAAGAGGATAAGAATTCATGATTACTGATAAGAATTTATGACTCATCAGCATATATTACCACACTAAATTCCTGGCCTTTTTGGTAACCATTATACACACTCTGTGTCTTTCTACACTTGCTCAATAGTAACAACTATCCTTAATTGAGCACCTAGCATGTGCTAAATACTTTCCTCTTTTGTTTTCCAATTTTTTTTTTTTTTTTTTTTTTAATATAGGGTCTCGCTCTGTTTCCCAGGCTGGAATACAGTGATGTGATCACCTCCACCTCTGAGGCTCAAGCAATCCTCCCTCAGCCTCTGGAGTAACTGGGACCACAGGCCAGTGCCACCATGCCCAGCTGTTTTTGATTTTTTGTAAAGAGGGGTCCCACTATATTGCCTAAACTGGTCTTGAACTCCTGGGCTCAAGCGATCCTCCCTACTTGACCTCCCAAAGTGCCATTTTTTTGTTTTTTTTGGTCTTTCCTCATTATTGACAATCTCCTTTTGATAGATGAGAAAATTATTGACCCTCCTGGTTATTAAAAAGCCTCAGCCAAGGCCAAATGGATAGAAAAGGTGGGATTTGAATTCACAGTAAGGTCTGTTGGGATGATTGAATCAGAAGCCACTCTTTTTACTACTCCACTCTGCCTTCCCTCGGATCCCAGCTTCAAGTCTTTTCTCTTATCAATATGTGTCTAAATCCTACTTGTTATTTAAGATTCACTTCAAATGAAACTTGTCCATGAAACATGCCAGCCCTTAGCTCTCAGAGCCCTTTATGCACACATTCATGGCAGTTATCACTCCCTGCCCAGTACTGTAGTTGGGTATGTACTTTGCCTGGATCCCTTTAGTTCCTTGAAGTCAGAATCCATGCATGATTTATCTGTTTGTCTTACAAACATCATCTCACCCAGCCCAGTGTCATGGATATAGTAGTCATTCAATATTTAATGAACGAATGCAACTGAATCCATGAAAGTGACAGGATAAACTTAGAGAGATAATCGATGCGCTGATCACCATTACCTGCCAATGACCAGGAATAAATTGTGGCTGAGTTAGTGAAACAGCAAGGAAAAAAAGAAAGGTAAGGGAAGAGTAAACTGTCAGAGATTCTCTCTTCCAGAACAAACTTCTAGAAGAGAGAGACAAGTAAATTAAAAAGAGTAGAAAAGTGGCATGAGGGAAAATTAATAGTGGAGCTCTCAGCCTCTCACTTCCTTCTTCTTTCTCACCCTAACCTGATTTAATGCATATTAAGAATGAATAAAGGTATCAGACAAGCCACCTTACGGTATCCATCTCCCCCATTCTTTAGGATTTGGAGAAAAGACATTTGGGCAAGGAGATTGAAGATGTGAAGGGAGTGGACTTTCCTGTAAAGATTGTAAGTGGGAGCCATGAGTGTGGGCCCCAGAGGAAAGGCAACATGTTTGATGACTTAGAGTTACTTTCTGGTATAAACAGTAAGCTAATGTGGAAGAGGGGTTTCTGTATTAAGTGGGCCAATTTACCAGAAAGGCTGCAGTTCCATCCCTCAGCCCAGATGTGAGTGAAAATCAGAGTTTATTAAATATTTTGTTTTTCTAATAAAGGTAATTTATTTAAAGCTTCATTTTAGGAGATAATTAAGGGAATTCTTTTGTGATCAGTACAACAACTCCTATAAGAGGACACAACTAGGGAAATGGAAACAGCATATGATTTGGAATCTGAAAATAAATTGGAGTCTTTTTTTTGCTTTTGTTTTTGTTTTGTTTTGTTGTTTTGTTTGAGACAGGGTCTGTAGCCCAGGCCAGGGTGCAGTGGTGTGATCACGGCTCCTTGCAGCCTTGACCTCCCAGGCTCAAGTGATCCTCCTGCCTCTGCCTCTCAAGTAACTCAGACCACCATGTCCAGCTAATTTATTTTTTGTAGAGTCAGAGTCTTGCTGTGTTGCCCAGGCTGGTCTCAAACTCCCGGTCTCAAGCAATTCTCCCACCTCAGCTTCTGAAAGTGCTGAGATTACGGATATGAGCCATCACACCTGGCCAGGATTGAAGTCCTGGCTCTAAGCATGTACTTTGGCAAGTCACTTAATTATTTTGAGCCTCAAAAAATTTGTCATTTGTCATGTGAGAATAGAAATAATGCCTGTTAATTATTTCCTTATTCACTGAAGACAGATTCATTAAGTATTTACTAGATGTTAGGCCCTGGGTTTGTTTGGGCCAGGGTTCCCGAAGAAAGAATTGAGATGTGTAGGGAAACCTGTAAAGTGCAAAGAACTGCCCTAGTTACACTTAGGAGTTTTCACAAAGATGATCTTTGTACTTTGATGTCTCAGTCTTAGAAATAAAGTATTTAATATGAGTTCTAACATCTCCCTCCAGAAACTACAAAAAGAATTGTGATGGTTTATTTAATCTTTTGTAAATGATTTCTTCTTAAATTCTCAGCAATGGTGCAAAGAAGATTGTTCAACTTATAATTCAAATGTTATTTGCCTGGGAAATGTATTGTCCAGAAATTGACTTAGTAATGAACAGTTTATTAAAAACCCACAAAAGTAGAAATGCAAAATGTAGGCACATTTAAAGTGAGTCAAGTACTATTATATTATTTTAACTTTAAAATGATGACTCCTGTGGTAAGAGATTGCCCAAGTATAATGAGTTCAACAAGTTCATTCTTGTGTGATTTCTAACACCACATTTGTATTCAAATACTTAAAGGACTCCTTTCTGGTAAATCTAATTTGCTGACTGGACATGATGCAAAAGATGACCTATCTTGGCTTGAATATGTTTTAGGGTTTTGAGGTTTCAAGTTTCAAGAAAATATAAGCAATTGAAAATCCAGGCAGAAAGACTCAATGCCTCAGGAAGATATATTTATAAATTATTTATAGTAATTTCGGGCAAGTGAAAATGTCTGTAGTTGTAAAATATAGCCTGTGTAATTACAGTTTTGGCCTTTAAAGTGCCACTTTAATAATTACAACTAGATGAACATTAAGAAAAAATTTGGATGTTGTATTAACTTAAAAAACTTTCTGTTCATTAGACGTATCCAAACTAAATGTCATCTTAATTTTCTTTTAATGGAGAATCTTAATATTATTACTGCTGTTTTATTATGTTGGTACTTTACTGGTTAGCTTAATCATTGGGACGCAGATTAAAGCACTGTTGTTCCTGGAATATGGTATCCCATTTTGTTCACTCAGAAAAACGTTAAATAGCAGGATGGCAGAAAGGTAAATGTTGTACTATTAAACATAATTTTATTTATAACACTTGTCATCGTAAAACTCAGAAGTAGACACTAAAATAGAGTATGAAACCTCTGTGTTTTCACAAATTTAACTGTTCTCTGCAACTAAATTAACACACGATCTTGATTTGAAATGGAACTCATAGTCTGTAATGAAAGGTGGTGTAACCATCCATAGTTTCAGGGATATTTCTTTTAGAAACAGGTTATGCTGCTTCCTAATTTGCAGTTATGTTTGTTGGACTCCTGTACAGGTTGCTAGCATCGTTTGAGCTGGTGTATTTCTCTTCACACCAATGGACGCCTTTCCTGAAATCACGGTTTGCTGTTGTTTTAAGTACTTTTACATACATGATTATGCCCACAGGTAACAGGAAACCAGGGTTTCAAAAGAAAACTTGATCACGTTGCTAGATAAAACAGGCATCCTAAACAAGTGTGTGAATGCCCAGAGGCTTTCTGCTGCTGCCAGAAGTACATACTTTTTTGATTGGTAAGAACTGCCAGATGACGCTTCATGAAATATAAATGCAACAAAGACTCAGAGAGCTCAATAAAAACCTTCCACCCGTCAGTCTGGAAGGATAAGAGAAAGAAAGTTAAGCAACTACAGGAAATGGCTTTGGGAGTTCCAATATCAGTCTATCTTTTGTTCAATGGTAGGTAATTTCCTTTTGTTAACTTTATATGACTGTAAAATGTGAATAGGATTTATTTTCTCTACATTAGAGAGAAGTTGGCTTCTAACAGTTTTGCTTTATGATAAAGATCAGAGCAAGAATCTGTGGATTAATTTAGTTTTTTATGTTCTGTATATTCCTCTCCTAATATATTTTGACACCTCTTTTTTGAGACCTCCAGAATGTTTGCTTTATACAATTGAAGAGTAACTGATACATTTAGCTACTATACTATAGTGTTCTTAGTTTTGAATTAGTATGTAAATGCATTAACAGTCTTAAAAATTGTGTTTTTATTGGCTATAATCCTAATATAGTCAATGGAATGGATGAGATACTGTAAGGATATTGCCCTAGTCACGTTGTGGATTTCAACTGTAATAAATTAAAAGCAAAATAGAAATAGGAATAAACAGAATAAGAATATTTTCCATCTGTTGCTTGTACATAGAAGGAGGCTCTCTGTTAAAGATGCTTTTGCCCCCTTAATACAGCAATGACAGCACTGACTGAAGAGGCAGCCGTGACTGTGACACCTCCAATCACAGCCCAGCGAGGTAACTGGACAGTTAACAAAACAGAAGGTATTTTCTTCTCATTTTTGTATTTCACAAGACTTTTCTAAAAATTGGAAGATAAAAGCAATATTGCTCATTTTTAAATATATATCATATTATTAGATAATCAACTCTTTTAGCAGGATGCTGTTAAATTGAAGTGACAGATAAATGTGCCAGAAAATAATTGCCTTTTTAAAAGGAGGAAGTGAAGCAAATGAGACAAAAGCTGTTTTCAGTTACTGTCCTGAACATGAAACAGGTCACATTTTCTGCTTCATTTCTGCTTGGTTCCCAGTAACCCCTGTGTGTTCAGAGGCAGTTTGTCCTCATTTTGGCATTCTTGATGAGTGACATTATATTTTGATCTGTGATTATAAGCTTTGCTTCCAAAGACATTATGGCTACAAAATGAGAAGCACTTTCCCTCATCTTTGGAATGATCTTTTTTCTTGTTTGCTTTGGGGCGTTTGTTGTTATTTTAGCGTATGCTATATATCCTAACCGCTTGTACCCAATTTTTGTTGTTGATAGTGATGATATATTTTCTTTTGTATTTTATTATTATCACAGTGGCTTCTGGATGCTCTTGAGCATCAGCGTTCTCTTTCAAATCTGTTTAAACTCTTAGAGGTGAAACTTGGAAAGCTTGTTGCTTACCACAATCTGTGACTGAGTCATTATGATTGTTCTGCACATCGCATCCTGATCACTATGTGGAGGCTGGGAATGTGATTTAGGGCAGGGGAAACAATATCAGGCAAATAAAAGAAGATTGTCATATCTCAGTGTTCTTCCTTTCACCAATAATTCAGAACTTTAAGTGATTGTCTCAAAATATTTTATCCATTTGATTTTTTGAATATCTGTCTATTTGCCCAATGAAATCAGTGTGGCTTTTAGAATAACTTATAGCCAACTACTTGTCTTCTAAGCCTTTGAACAAAGAGGAAACATCTTATTAGAATATAATATACTGGCATGGCATAGTGGTTCATGCCTGTAATCCCAGTACTTTGGGAGGCCAAGATGGGCAGATCATCTGAGGTCAGGGGTTTGAGACCAGCCTGGCCAACATAGTAAAGCCCTGTCTGTACTAAAAATAAAAAAATTAGCTGGGTGTGGTGGTGCACACCTGTAATCCCAGCTACTTAGGAAGCTAATGAAGGAGAATTGCATGAAACCAGGAGGTGAAGGTTGCAGTGAGCTGAGATTGGGCCATTGCACTCCACCCTGGGTGACAGAGCTAGACTGCATCTCAAAAAAAAAAAAAAACAAACCATATATATATATATATATATATATATATATAAAATACACTGCAGAAAATTAAAGAAGCTTAGTTTTCTCTCAATGACTAACTTCATAATGGTATGCTCAGTATTATTTTTCTTCCTTAATGGTAAACCGCAAGTAAAATTTTTTGAGTTACAAGTAATAGCAATGGAAAAAAGGAAGTCAATACAGTCATCCTTCATTTTCCATGGGGCATTAGTTCTAAAACCTCCTCCTCCTGCCCAGAGGGTACCAAAATCCACAGATGCTCAAAACCCTTATATAAAATAGCGTAATATTTGTGTATAACCTATAGACATACACCCATGTACTTTAAATCATCTCTTGATTAGTTATGCCTAAGCATTGTAAACACTATATAAATAGTTCTTATACTGCATTGTTTAGGGAATAATGACAAGAAAATAAGTCTGTACATGTTAAGTACACATGCATTTTTTCAAATATTTTCCATATGAGGTTGGTTGAAACCATGGATGTGGAACCTATGAATACAGAAGCACAACTGTATATCATTTCTATATTTTTCCTTTGCTATCTTGATGGATAACTTTAATTTTTCCTAACTTAAAAATCTCAATCTAGTATCTTAGAAAAATTTTTATAAAAGTTATGATTAATCTTCTCATTCTTCTCATTCTTAGGGGAAAGATAAGTCTCTCTGGTATACCTTTTCTTTAGAAATGGCTTAATTCTCACATTTTTCTAGCAAATTCTGTTTAGGGCTTAATCGAACTTGTTTAGTCTTGAAATAGAAAGCACCCAGCACAGTTTATAATGGAAAATTCTCACTGCCTGATAATTATTAAAATGATACATTATATCATCACATTCAACAAAATGAACGTGAATTTTAAGGTAATGTGTGTTCTCAACCAAAATAAAGTAATGCAACATATCTTGTTTGTAATCTTAACATCTACATATTTAGTATTTTTAATATAAAAAAAGAATGCCTTTTCAAACTGTTTTTTTCCCTATAAACAAGTAAGATCCTCTTAATGTTAGCAAGGCAAATATAGTATAGCTTTATCATTATGATGAGGAAATATATTTTTTCTAAAAATGACAAATAAAATGGCATTAATTCTGTTTGAGAAAAATTTAAGAATCAATAAAGTATACTCCAAAGGATTCAATTATTCAATTTTACCCAAGACTCATTCCCACTGCATAAACACCAACAATGGCATAGGTATGTCTTTTGTACATCAGAGAATCAGGAGTAATAATCCTGTTTATTATGTCACAGGTGTAAATTCAAATCTTCCCAAGTGCTGACTTCTCAGGTGTAATGGGGGAAAATAGAAATATTATGAGATCATACACACACACACACACACACACACACACACAGACACATATATTTTTTGAGACGTAGTTTCACTCTTATCACCCAGGCTGGAGTGCAGTGGTGCGATCTCCGCTCACCTCAACCTCCGCCTCCCAGGTTCAAGCAATTCTCCTGCCTCCCTCTCTCGAGTAGCAGGGACTACAGGCATGCACCATCATGCCCAGCTAATTTTTGTATTTTTTAGTAGAGACAGGGTTTCACCATGTTGGCCAGGCTGGTCTTGATCTCTTGACCTCGTGATCCGATCCGCTCACCTCAGCATCCCAAAGTGCTGGGTCTACAAGCGTGAGCCACTGAGCCCAGCCAAGATCTATGTTACCTTGAATTCAAATACAAGTCTGGGAAGAATTGCTCAAAACAACCTAAGACTACAACCAGTGCTGCCACCTTTTGGTGAATTTGTTGCCTTTCTATTTTACTATGTTGCTTTTAAAAAATGAAACAATCATCAATCCACCTCCATCCCCTAATTAATATGACTAGATGATATTAACCCAACCCTTGTGAATGCAATCTGCTAAGAGAATCAATAAAGGACACAGCACCCTTCAAATATCCTTAAAATTAAAAATTTATTTACATATGTATAAAAAATTTACCATAAAAGTAAGACACACTTCATTCGTTAATATTGTATCTCCTTTTCTTAGCTGACAACATAGAAGGACCCATAGTTTTGAAGCTCTCACACTCTTGCCTGAAAGATCATAACAGCTACTGCATCAACGGTGCTTGTGCATTCCACCATGAGCTAGAGAAAGCTATCTGCAGGTAAATGCAAATAAATTTCCAAGTCCTAGAGACAGGAGATGAGTTTATGCTTCTGTTGCTTCACATAGTACATTTCCACACTTTTCTCTCTTTAGTAAAAAGGGTGCATAATCTGAACATAACTCAACAGGCCTCTTCGTATTTGAATGTCCAAGGAGTCTTTTGTCTAAACTATTTAGTCCTCATTAACCGGAAACATAGTTTCCAGATTAGCAGCATCTCTTGAACCTGAGTGCTTGTTAGAAATGCAGAATCTATGCTCTACCCCAGAACTGCTGGATCAGAATCTGCATTTTTAACAACATGCAAAAGTGATTTTAAGTTTTGGGGTCATTTTCAGGATGATATGAAGCAAACTACCGCAAAAACATTTCCAGAATATGAAGTTCTAGAGCAACTAAGATAATATTTTTATGATCATTGATTTGCTCAGTATTGTCCTATGGAAGAATAGGCTAATGATTTTTCTAGAATAAATTATGCAAGTATACTACCTTTTCCCTCTACTAATGAAGGGAAAATATGGGGCCTTAAGGATTACTGAAAAATTCATAGCTGCTTCATTGCCTTTAACAGATTGGCTTTCATTTGGTGTTTGCCTCTTTAATTTAAATTCCTTATTTCCATTTATTTTTTAAAATTTATTGAAACGGTATTTATTTGTATTTCTATCATCACAGGTTTTAAAATTAATTTTTTTTTCTTTTTTTATAGATGTTTTACTGGTTATACTGGAGAAAGGTGTGAGCACTTGACTTTAACTTCATATGCTATGGATTCTTATGAAAAATACATTGCAATTGGGATCGGTGTTGGATTACTATTAAGTGGTTTTCTTGCTGTTTTTTACTGCTATATAAGAAAGAGGTATGAACAAGACAAAACGTTAAGTCACTTCGTATACATTCATTTGACAAATATTTATTCAGCCCCTGTAATGTGCCAGACATTGACATGTAAAATTTTTTAATTAAAAAAGAACTATAAATCTGGCATGTTTCTATGTAATATATAAACCCAGACGAGTGGTAAAATTTACCTTCAGTTGTAATAGGAGAGTTTAAACTTACAGTCTCCCTTCATCCAATCTGTGTCTGCCCACATCAAAATTATAAATGAGGAGGAGAGCAGGCCCCAAGAAAGTAGGGACTAAATATGTCTTGTTCAAAATCATATATTCAGTGCCTTACACTGTGCTTGGCACATAACAGACACTGAGTAAATATTTTGTTGCGGGAAATAAAATCAAGAAACAAGTAAAAACTGAATAAAAATGTGTGACAGTCGTTGGCCATTTCTTCCCAGACATCAACTGGGGGTATCTTCAGAAGGTGCAGTCTCCTGCTAAAAACCTAAGAAGATAAACTTGATCTACAAATAATTATAAATTATTTATGTATTCATTCTTATTTCTTGTTTTTCCATGAGTAATTTTTCCTCAAATCCATGTAACTAGGGTAAAGTCAAGAAATAAAGTGAGATATCCTAACACAAAAATACAAACACATTATTTCCCTTGCTGCACTCTAATAAGTTATCATTTTTAAATGACTAAAACTACCTGTCAAAATTATAAAAGTTTGTTTTGCTTAACATATGCATCTTAGAGAGAATCAAATCTGTATTATATCAGTTTTAGATTTGCCTAAGAGACCTAAAAATAATAATAATCGTGAGGGGGAGGAGTAGGTAAGACTTTTCCACATTACTAAGGTAGCTGTCTGAGGTCAGATTTCCTAGAAGCAGAGCCTTCAGATGGAGATTGCTGTGCATGTGATTGGTCGACGGAGTACTCTAAGGTAAAACCTGTAATAAAGTAAGGAAGGCAGATGGAGCACAAGAAGAAGCTAAGCAAAGATGTGGCTTTAACTGAAGTGTAGCCCTGGCCTGATTCCACAGAGAGATCTAGAATGTGAATAGCAGTGTAGACCTCTCCCAAGGAGATGAGGCATCTGATTTCAGTATCTCATATTATTCAATCATGGGTTCATGTGGGGTAAGGAACAGGGACTTGTAATCTCCCAGGAATCTCCTGGCAAGGCACTCCGTTAGCCACGGGCCGACCTTGGAAGAAGACTGCCGTCGTGAGCCTGTTAATGCCCACAACTGCTGAGGGATGGGTTTACTGATGGGTGAAGGGGATCTGTGTGGGACACCAAGAGCACCTGCTGTAGGTTGTATTTATGTATAAGCTTCAGTGCCTGTATGAACCACAGTCAAATTCATATGGAAACCAATGCTCTGTTTCAGGTGTCTAAAATTGAAATCGCCCTACAATGTCTGTTCTGGAGGGAGACAACCGCTGTGAGGCCTTTATAAAGAATTTTCATCAAGGCATCTGCAGAGATCAGTGGGCCCAAAATTAAAGTTTTCAGATGAAACAACAAAACTTGTCAAGCTGACTAGACTTGAACATAATAAAAGTTGGGATCACAATGAAATGAGATGATAAAATTCAGCGTTGGCCTGTAGACTTTCCCGTCATGAAGGAGTGATGGAAGCCAAGTGAACAAGTTGCAGTGGCAGAAGTCAAGTTCATAGTTGCACTCTTTTGTTCTTGTTGTGTGGTTATTATTCTAACTACAGAAAGACTGAGTTTCATGCTCCTGACTGTGTCAGGTGTGAATTTTCATGGGACTTATAATCAACTTTGCAGCAAGCCAAAGCAATGCCTCATTTGGATTCTTCATGTTCTTACTATCCAGCGTTTTTTACCACCTAGATGGGCCTCTCTAAGTCTATTTGCTCAACGAAACTTATCCCAAACTTGTTGTTTTCATGGTGGCTAAAAGAATGTGATGTCAGCTTTTAGAATGAAATCAGTGTTAAAGTACCTTCAGTGAACCAAACACGTGTCTTAAATCTAAGCCACTGAAAAAAGAATGGAATGTCCAAGGCAAATACAAATCATACAAAGCTTGTAACAAACATACAGCCTTTATATGTGAAATATGGAATAAGCTAAAGAGTTTCTGAAGACTGAAGCTCTCTGGATATCAAGTCTGGAGTAGGCAAAGCATCTCCATTTCTATATAGATTATAAAACTTTGTGTTGGACTCATTGGTCCATAATGCTTTTGTTCATCCTTCCTCCAGTTATCTGTGGAATTACCTGGTAACCATTCATTTGGACAGAAATCCTTGAAGTCTACTACGGAATAAAAGTCTACAATTGGCCCTAAAATAGAAACTGAAGAACAGGACATAGAAGTTTTTCACCAGCCCACAGCACATGAAAACTTTATCATTTTTGAACACTTGTTAACAAATTTGCACATAGAGGGAGAGGAAAAAATGGAGTCACAGTTGAAATAACTAAGAATCAGTGTCCAGGCTGGGTGCAGTGGCTCACGTCGGTACTCCCAGCACTTTGGGAGACTGAGGCAGATGGATCACCTGAGGTCAGGAGTTTGATACCAGCCTGACCAACATGGTGCAACCTTGTCTCTACTAAATGCAAAAATTAGCTGGGCATGGTGGCACTGGCTTGTAATCCCAACTACTTGGGAGGATGACTCAGGAAAATCTCTTGAACCCAAGAGGCAGAGGTTGCAGTGACCTGAGATGGCGCCCCTGCTCTCCAACTTGGGTGACAAGAGTGAAACTCCATCTCAAAAAAAAAAAAAAAAAAAAAAATCAGTATCCTTCCTCTTAGTTATATTTCTGCCATTTAATTCAAACAGTCTTATGCAGGTTGCTCGATTTATTTGGGCTTTGGTTTCATTTTCGACAAGACCCTTGTAGCTCTAAAACTTGACAATGAAAAGAAGAAAATATTTTTCCAAATCTGTAGTGCCAGTGAAATCCTCAACATTAGCATGTTGAGATGGACTTCAACCCCACCTCTAACCCTGAAACACACCACTGGATATTATCTTAGGTGTATATTTTAGTTTGTAAAAAAATAATTTATTGTTAAAGGAAATATAAAATATTAAAGAGTAATAATAGCTGTCATTTTTTAAGGTTCAGTCTAAAACAATGGACTCTTTTTTTTCCATTTGCGATGTAGTTAAGCAAGACATTTTTGATCATGAGTGGTGAAAAGAGGATCAAACTTGACTATTCTTGCAATGGCAGTCCAGCAACAAGCCTTTCATTTACATTAAATTATAGTTTTTTATTCATTCGTAAACCACGCTTTAAATTCTGCTTTCCCTTGAGTAGAATGTATTTAACTTGTTTTGTTTTTCCTTCAGAAGAAATTTAATGCAAATGGATTGCAGTCAGCACTTTCTGAATGCTTTCACACAGTATGCAAAGCTTACATCATACCAAGGAGTGGGGCAATGAAGTTTCCTCCCAGTGACTCCAGTGACAGACCACACCTAGAAAGCGATTCTCTTCCTGAGTATTTAAAAAAGATGTAAAAGAGCTGGGGAGAGTATGGGAAGAAACAATACAGGATTGCCTGTAATTAATTAAGAACTGCCTCCTGACACAAGGAAAAAGAAATTAATGCTAGAGTCTGGAGGGGTGATAACCTTAAAATTTTTAAATATTTGTTGTCTACGCTTGTAAATTATAAACATAATATAATTAAAATTAGAACATCAGGAAGAGAATTAAAATCCTCAAGTTGCAAAACCAAAATGTTAACTAAAACAAATTCTCACAGAGATTCAACTTTTTTCACCAATAGAATAGTACTTACTAACAACATAAAGCCCACCCTGTGAGATTGTAGAGAAACTGAATGTGGCTTACGATAACCATCTGTTTATGATATTTCTTTTTTCTCTCTCTCTTTTTTAAATTGAAATGGAGTCTCGCTCTGGTTCAAGCGATTCTCCTACCTCAGCCTCCCGAGTAGCTGGGATTACAGGTGCACACCACCATGCCCAGTTAATTTTTGTATTTTTAGTAGATTCGGAGTTTTACCATGTTGGCCAGGATGGTCTCGATCTCTTGACCTTGTGATCTGCTTGCCTTGGCCTCCCAAAGTGCTGGGATTACAGGCGTAAGTCACCGTGCTCGGCCCTAATATTTCATATAAAACAATCTTGTGATCCTGTAATTCCTAGCATTAATTTCGTAGGATGAAATCTCTGATATTCCTACGAAGCTAGAGCCACATCTGGCAATATTTAAGTACATAAGCAGAACTAGGGTAGGAAAATGCATAAGAATGCAATATTTGCAAATTGTTACATCTTTTTTTTTTCTATATGCAAGAAGACCATGAAAAGACCCTACCGGTAAAGTTTGTCCTTCAGAACTACACTTTCAGCTATCAATCAATGTATCATTAAGTCGGGGTGGATCATTTAGCAAACAAATGCCAACATGTTTCTGGCATCTTTAACTACATTACACTAGCCAAGGGGTTCATCAATTTCTTTCATTCCCCATTTTGTCTCCTCCCTTTGTCTATCCTTCAATTATTTGAGAACACATCCTTAGTCATCAATATTAATGAATGCTTTATCATTTAGCATTTCAGAGTCTAATGAGGATGGGGTACATAATATAATCTCAACCATTCTGGAGCCAGTAAATTTGCAAAAAAGTAAAATTGCTTGTCATTGTATTCTCTTTCCTCAAAGTAGCTTTTTGTATAGTTGTGTTTTCATAAAGTTTGAACAGGGTGAAATTATAACATAGTTCATCTTTTAGTCTTTCCTGACGTAATACAAATCTAATCCTTTCATTTTAACATGTTCATTTTGGTGATGTCAAGATTTCCATTCATTATATTTAATTGAGAAAAAAGTCATAAGAAAATAACAAGACAAACATCAGCAATTTAAGCTTTTGATGTTAAACAGGAGGACAACTTATCTATGCAGAGAACCATGCAGAAGCCATTTAATGGCTCTAATTACAAAATATAACATGCTTTCTGTGAAGTGCTATAAATATTGATATCCTACCACACATACTCATGGGAGGGGTTACCAAAATCCCTCTATTGCAAAACATCACTCTTCTCGATTACATCGTGGCTGCATGACATCAGGACGTGAGCAACTGCCAAGATGAACTATAAATGTTGAAACTTAACTTGTCAGTGTCTAGCACTGCTAATCTGGGTGAGACCACATTTTTGTCCAAACCTTTGGCTCAGACATATTCCATAGCACATTCAGAAATGTCCCTTCTAAATTCTGCATTTTTATTATTTTATTTTTATTAATTATTCAATCATTCAATGCCCACCCAGCTCAGACTATAAGCAGTTAATTGTCCAAGAATTTTAAGGTTAGACCTCTTGAGAATATCCATGTGAATACATGTGTCCCATCATTTATTTTATTTCTCTTCCAAAACTAAACGTGTTGGATGTTCCAGATTGTTGGCAACACCCACAGCTTCCAAAGAAACAGCTCATAAAGATTGGAAATGTGATTATATGTTAAGAAGGAGAATTGAATTGTTCAGTCAGGTCTCATCTAAATACTTCATGCCTTTCTTTGTCATTTTTATGTCTCAGATATTATTGGGGCATAAGTCATCCAGAGTAAAATTTGGTTAAGTCCACAGTCAACCAGTTGTCAAACAAGCAGTGTTACTGATGTTTAAGATGGTATTAATTAGGCTTCGCATCTTTCTGAAAAAAGGCATCTCTACGTCTTTAAAATCACACTAAAATATTGATTCAATATTAAGTTCTTTAACAAATCAAGTTGAAGTAATAATGTAATACAGTAACCATTTATGAGCACTTACAATGTTTGAAGCATTAACTGAATTATTTTAATTAATCCACGCTTGTGTGTAATTGAGGCTTAGAGAAGGCAATCACTTGTTCAAGATCACAGAGCCCGAGCCTCAACCAGATGCATCTGATGTCAGAGATCTTCATCTAACATCTAAGTTCTATATGATAATGCTTCCCAATATTTTATGAAAAAATTAGAGTTAGGGGGGTTAATTTCTTGGTGAACTTAAAGATATGCCCAAGTGATTAGTATGCAATTGAAGAAAGTTCTTTTCTTAAAATATACAAAATAATAATCTTTGTCATGGATCAATCACAAAAATACTCTGCTGTCATCTGCAAATTATTAAGATATGTATAACATCCTCAGGGTGGAGTCAGATCAATGTCAAGTGCCTGCTGACAGTTGAGTACACATCTAGGGAGAAACTGTATACTGTAAAAGAACACTGGCTTATCCTCATGACTCAAGGAATGAGGAGTATTCTCTTAGAGTACCTTCTTGGAATAATGAGAATATTCTACTCTAGCCTGTAGCCAGTATTCCTAGAGAATATTGGAAATAATCTAATCCAGCCTGTAACCCTTGGCTACAGGCTATTTCCCAATATTTCTTAGCTTTATGGAGACATACCTGACTCAGGTTGTTTATGAGATGAGGAATGAGGAATCCAAGTGTTTTTCATGTCTACAGTAAAATCTTATCAACCCCCTTCTCTCCACATTATCCTCAATCCTACCTCAGCCCCACATGCACCTTGCAGAAAAGCAGTAAGTAGTGGTGGTTCAGCTTAGGAATAAAATTGCAAAATAACATTTTTTAAAAATCTGTGCAATAGTTTGTCATTAAATGACCTGTATGCTAGTCTGGCTATGTGATTTGAACTTTACTGGGATCCTTTGGATGCGATATCATTACCTGTTAAGTGGAAAAGTTAGACTCTAAAGATGACCTCCACATTCCCTTCCTGGTTGGAATTTGTACATTGGAAATGTGAGGCCTATAAGCAGATCCAGTCCACCGACATATTTCCTTTGGCTTTCATGATGTTTGTTTTAAATTAAGCCCACATTTTAAAACCAACCTGTTTCACTATTTGTAAAAATCCAGCTTCTTTTGAAAAATAAAAGATACAGAGCTCTGGTCCTATTTTCTTTAGGCCAGTGCTCTATATCTTCTGTAACTTTGGTTAGAAGGAGCATTCCTTAATACTCAACTGCTGCTGATGCTTAGGCTGCCAGTACAGGGTCCTAAGGGCCTTTAAGTCTGCAAACTTGCTTCTTCGGTTTAATTTTAATCTTTCCTCATGTCAATTTCCCTAAGTCTGCCTCTAGAGGGCCCCGTTGTACTGCAAACCTCATAAACCATAAAGGACTCTCAGTTCAAAGAGTTGCCCAGGAATGTGCTTATTAGGAAAATCCACATTCACCTAGAAGCCGGCAGGGGTGGCATCTGGTGACTCAGGCACTGCCCTGCCCACGCCTTCAGTCACTCTCTGCTATAATCCTTGCCAGATCTGTCTTTTCACTGAAAAATCTTGCTTATATTGCCTCCCAGCTCAAGAACTGACACTGACTCCTCGTTGTGCACTACATTTAGTAAGGATGGCTCAGCCTGCAGTATGAAGCCCTCTCCAGGGAGGCTCCAGCGGTCTGCCTTTCTCATCCCCACCCGCCCTATGCATGTCATCAGCTGTGGCCAATAGCTGCTTTATGCTCTGCAAATGGGCCACACAATCTCTCTCTGGGTTTTATGGTCTCCACTGATCCTGCCACATGTATTACCCTCCCTCATCTCTGTCTGTCAAGATCACATTTTTTTTTAAAATGCTGTCCCTTCCTTGAAGAATGATTTTCTTTACAAATGTCATTTCTTCTTCTTTTGAATTTCCTTGACATCTTTCTTTCTTTTTTCTTTTTTTGTACTTTTCATATACTTACATTCTTCCTTTTATTATAATTACTTATGTTCTTGGCTAAGTTCCAATGGTAATAATAATGGATTTCATTTATTAAATTCATAGACTGGGCACATTGCTAAGTAATTTACAGTTACATTCTCCCTCAATCCTCAGAGAAAGCCAGGAGAAAGCTTTTATTGGGGGTTGTGTTTAACAGTGGTTAAGAAGACAAGTGTCTGGAGTTTAACAGACAAGTTTAAATCCATCTTCACTCCTGTTACCTGCGCTACTGTAATCAAGTTTTTTTTTTTTTTTTTTTCTTTTTACTTTCGAAGCCCAAGTTTTGTCATTTGTAGAAATGGGACAATATGTATATCATGGATTGTTTTGAGGTTAATAATAAGTGCTCAATGAATGTTAGCTATTTTACTATAATTGAATTCCATTTTTCAGATTAGGACATCAAAATGTAGAAAGTTTAAGTCATTGTTCAGTGATATGCACCCAGTAAGCAGTGGAACCTGGATTTGGCTGCAAGGCTGTCCAGTTCCCAGGCTTTATGGTCTTAATTAGTGACAGGCAGGTGAGCACATGGCTGCTGGTCTCTCTGAATACAAGTTCTGCTTCACTTAGCACAGTTTGGCCATGGCTGAGTTTGCCCAGTGTTGTTTGAAGTGGCATCTGCATTCTCAGAGAGCTGTTTATTAGCATTGTGGTTGAGAATAAGTTATTTATCTCTCTAAATCATAGTTTTCTCTATTATAAAACAGGGAAAATAATCACACCCACAGGATCATTTTAGGATACGTTAAATCAGATAACTAATACAGGTAAAATTCATAGAACATAGCACTCATTTAATAAATATTACTTATTATAGTTATAAAATATTTAAAACTCCCATTGAAACTCTTATTGACACTTAATACGGTAAGTTTTGTTACAAGATGACATATGTTCCTAAAAATCATTACACTAAAAAATTGAGCAGGATATCCCACAGGAGTCATTCAAAAACAGGGGTTAGAGACACAATACTCAAAAAACTTCATCAGTAACATATTAAAAACAAACAAAAAATAACCCTAAAAATGGTAACACAGTTTTATACATTTTAAGTGGTTAAAATATACATAAATAGTACAATAAACATGGTAAGTTGTCTTTAAAAAGACTTTGCTTGTGGGAGTGAGTGTTGGCAGGGTTTAGCTTGTGAGTTACTGTGAAGTGATGGAGGAGGGTTTTTTTAAAAATTGGATGAAAAGTTATAACAGCAGATGTCGTTGAGTGTAGTTTATAACTCAAATATGAGCCACGGTCACTGGTAGATGTTTGAGAATCGCATGCATGTGTGTGCTCTCCTATGCTGCCCTGATCAACAGTTTTCCTCATCATCTAGTGTTTCTCTCAGGTGAAATTATACCTAAGCAAACACAAAGTTCCTGTTATGTACAAATTAGTCTTTATGTTGGAATAAACTCACACTTTCAAAACATGCATTAAAACAGAACTGACTGTACCTTGAAATTATCACAACCCTTGTATCTCAGCTTAAACCTTCATCATAACTACTAAACATTTAAAATATTCTGATACTAGGCACCCAAGACCTTGGGACCTGGGGGTTATCATAACCCTCATTTCTCCACCTACATTTAACAAGCATCAAGGACAAAATTCCAAAGCCCCATATTACTGTAGATTCAAGCTCTTATCACATTATTTGTTCTTTTCTTTGTCAAGCTATAAATGAATAGAAACCTTCATGACTATATTTTCCTTCTTAAATCAACTAACATTTAAAGATGGTTTTTATCCTAACATTATCAACTTACTGTACTAATAGGAATAGTTTCAATTCTTCTTCCTTTCCACAAGACTTATTCCTGTCTTTTTTACTCTCTGAGCAAACTGTTACTTTTATTCAAGCGTTTAAATGTTGTGGAAGAAAAACAGTTTTGCTTCTCTCAGCAGTCTATATTAGGCAATATATTAGCCCAAACTGCAGATCTTACAGCAAGAAATTGCTTAAGAATTGATGAAACATTTGATTTAAAAAAGGAACCATTAAACAAATGAAAACTATAAGAAAGAAGAAAGTCAAACTTGGTATATACAGGTATGAGAGTCCCCAGTTTGAGCCTAATACACATTACTGTCAGGGTTTATGTCTGTCTAGGTAGGCTGAGCAAACAGGTGCATCTGCAAATTGGCACTTTAGGCAAACCGAATTCCATCTGCTTGAAGAAGTAGAGAGCTTCTAATAGGTGAACATACCTTCAACTTCTAATAGGTGAACATACATTCAGCACCTTCAGCTGCACCTGATTAGAATCGATATATCTTCCAGTGGTTTGTATTTGCATGTTGTAAAAATTAGGAGTTTTTTGTTTGTGTTCGTGCCTTCCAAGCATCCATGCCACTTTTAAAAGCCACACCAATTTTGCTGTTATATAATATATATTATATAATACATATTAATATATATATTTATTTATATATTCAATATCATATATATACAAATATATATACAGTTAATATATGTGTGCATATATATGAAATATATTATATATTTTATGTATTATATAGACATACTAAATATTATATATAATATATATTATTATAATATATAATATATTTATATTTATATTTATTTAATATATATTTATATAAATATTTATATTTATAATATAATTATATTATATATAATATATAATTATATATTATATATATTATATATCATATAATTATATATAATATAAAATGTGTATACACACACTCACACACTTTTTTTTTTAGAGACAGAATCTTGCACTGTTACCCATACTGGAGTACAGCATCACAATCATAGTTCACTGCAGACTCGACCTATTGAGTTCATGCATTAATTCTCCTACCTCAACCTCCCATGTAGCTGGGACCACAGGCATGTGTCATCATGCCTGGTAACTTTTTAAATTTTCTGTAAGGATGGTGTCCCCCTACGTTGCCTATGCTGGTCTTGAACTCCTGGGCTCATGTGATTCTCCCTTCTTGGCCTCACAAAGTGCTGGGATTAGAGGTGCAAGCTGCTGCCTCTGGCCAGATGACATATGATAAATGCCACTTGCCTTCACTATGTGTAGCAAGAATAAAACTGTTCATTGAATTCTAAGTATTGATTGTTCTACAAATGACTGTGGCCTTGAAATAAAGGAATGATGAGCCTCCATAGAGATCTGCATACTCTGAATACCTTTCTTGGTGTGTTGACTGCCATGCACTTTCATACAGCCTCGTATCAATGGCTCTTTTCATACAGCCTCGTATCAATGGCCCTCAATATTTAATGTGAAAAGTAATCATGTGCAGTTGGTGTTTATTAAAATAAAGATTTCCGGGCTTTAACAGAAATAAAGAAAATCAGAATTCCAGTAAGCAGTGCCTAGGAGTCTATATTTTCAATAATACTGTATATCTTTCCTATCCCAATTAGTCATAGGCACACCCTGTTGAAGATCTTTGATGGTAGAATTGAAAAGCAAACAAAATAATAATTTCCTTTCCAAGGATACTATTGCTCCTACCTTGGCCATTTTTAAAACATTATGTTCTCAAAAGATTTGAAAAAATTTGAAATATTGAGCATCAGAGATTTTCTAACAGATTGCTTTCAAAACATCCTATTCAAAGTATGTGGATAGAATGCTGATGTAAAAGTTAGTCATAAAATTTTTTTGGTTCCAGACTTACGTAGGAAATGTGTTATAGCTTGTTGAAGAGCAGCACGAATAAAACAGGAAGCACAAAAAAATTATTGCAGCTAAAGTTATGTGTCATGGCTTTTCCTGTGTGTCATCCATGTAAAGCTCTTTATGCAGGTTTTTATTAATGAGAGACTGCCACACAAACATAATAATGGGATTAGAGTCACTATCACCAAAATGTATGACAAAGAAAAAATTATCTGTTAGGATATGTCTGAAGATATTCTGAAACGTCAATGCCAACTCTTGTTTCTGTGCTGGCACTAGTAAAGTGCTATCCTTCCTTTCTCTTCAGCAAACTCATTTTGATAATTTGCTGTTCACTGCCTATTATGTGATTCAAACAGAATCTATTCAAAATTACAGATGGCTATTCAAATATCGGTTCTATTGAAAACCTTGGAGTACAAAGTGAGACAGCTTGAACTTCAACAATATCACTTCAGCAGGAATGTTCATTTATCACTAACAACTCTGTCACAACAAGATGATGTATTAAAGATTTGCTATATTTCATTTTTAGTTAGAGCAATCGAAGCTGATGCCATCATTGGGGTTCATAACATAATTGTGTAAAGTTCTTTTTCTATGGTCTTTGATACCATCATAGTTATAACATTTTCCTGCAAACATTTTAACCTGGAAAACTATTTGAATGTCAGAAGTTGCTACTACTTGACTGAACTCAAAAGACAGAAATAGAAATCTCTATGTGTCAAAAAGAGAATGATTCTAGAGTCATAGCACTGAAGTTGAAGCCATCATGTGGGAAAAGGAATTGTGGTTGGAATTGTATCAGATAGATGCCTTAGGGCATTATTACTTAAGATGCCTTAGGATGGTTATGATCTCATGAGAAGATGGAGCCCTGAGCTAGGAAATTTCTATTCTATTTATGATCAAATATCAGAAAATCTGCACCAGACAGTCAAAAGATTTCAGTACATGGGAAAAAATTACCCAGGCTATGGGTAGCAGCAGTCAACTCCAAAAACCAGAACTTGACTATATACCAATAAGAAGCAGGGGCCTGAAATCACATTACTCATATGGCATAGGAATTCCAAGCTGAGAAATACAGTGTAAAATTGAAGAAAGATTCAAAACTAGTGGACCTCACTGCATCTAAGCAGAGTTATGCATAGATAGTCTTATGGAGAAGTTCTATAGCAAATGGTATGTGATGACCTTCCAGACAACAAATTTCCAACTTAAGATGACCTCATAAATAAAAATTATAAAACACACAAAAAATTTCAAAGGAGAGAGTGTCCATAGACCCAATAAGTGTGGAATGCATACCTAAGTAATTAGAGAAATTATGATTGAACTGGCTTTTTAAAAAGTGTATCTTAAAATGTTCAAAGAGACAAGAAAGGAATCATCCCATAAGATAAGAGCATTATATGGATTAAATAGACAAGTAAAAATCCTACAGTTGAAAAATACAGTCTTCAGGATTTAAAAACATATCTTGTAAGTAGAATAGGTACTACAGTAGGCACAGCTAAAGAGAAGATTAGAAATATGGAAGATGATCTTAAGAAATCAGCTAGAATACATCACAGAGTAGAGAGAAATAAAGCATGAAAAATTCCAAAAAAGAAAAAAAAAAGCCCAACATGAGTTCCAGAAGGAAAGGCTAGGTAAAGGAAATATCTAAACGATAATGGTTGAGAACCTTCAGAATGAAAGCAGGATATAAATCTCTAAATTGAATATGTATTCATAGTCTTAAAACTTAGTTTAAAAAACATAGTTTAAAAACTTTAAAGCCACACACATAAAAAGAAATATTACTAAAAAAGAAAAGCAGTTAATTATAATGGTAGTAGATTTTTCATCAGTGAAAGTAGATGCCAAAGTAAATACAATGGAATAAAGTATTCAAAATACTCAGGGAAAATCCCCATAAATATTGAATTCTACCACCTTTAATAGTAAGAACAAAAAAATAGACATTCAGCTGCAGCCACAAAGGATCTTGCTATTTCTAACAAGGGAACTCATATCACTTACGTGTAATTGAAGTTATAAGAATTCAACCACAGTCTATATAATGAGTTAATTTCACATTTTTTTCAGCGACGGACAAAATTTACTAGTTTAACAGTTTTCTAGGACAAATATTTTAACAAATACAGTTCTTTTAAAAAACATTTTGGGACTCAGGATTATAAATCAAGCAAATTTATATCATTTTATTCTTCTTAGAAAACATATGTAAAGAGAAACTCAACTTTATGATGATAATATAAAAAACAAACAAAGGCTTAGCACAATGGGTCATGTCTATAACTCCAGCTCTTTAGGAGGCTGAGGTAGGAGGGTCACTTGAAGCCAGGAATTTCAGACCAGCTGGGCAACATAAGGAGAACTCATTCTCCAAAAAAATTGTTTTAAATAAATTAGCTGAGTATGGTAGCATGCGCCTGTGGTCCCAGCTACTTGGGAGGCTGAGTTGGGGGATAGCTTGAGCCCAGGAGGTTGAGGCTGCAGTGACCTGTAATTGCACCACTGCACTCTAGCCTGGTGACACAGTGGGATCCTAAGAAAACAAACAAACACACACACTATAAATTTAATGTAATTTTATAGTAATTCACCAGTTAAAGTTTGCTTACTTTCTCTTATCTATATAATCTATGGTTTAATCAGAGGTTTACCTTTCCAAAGACTAATGGTAATTGTCTTCTAATATTTTTCAAGTTTCCCCATTAAGTTCATACTTTGGGCTTATAAACTCCTATTGTCCTTCCCAGAAAAGTCTAAGTTGAAGATCATAGAGATTATAATATTCTGTATCTACAAGAGACTAAGAGTTTAATATCTCTTGTATTGGTTCATTCTCACACTGCTATAAAGAATTACCTGAAACTGAGTAACTTATAAAGAAAAGAGATTTAATCAACTCACAATTCCACAGGCTGTACAAGAGGCATGGCTGGGGAGGCCTCAGGAAAGTTGCAATCATGGCAGAAGGGTGAAAGGGAAGCAAGCAGGTATTCACATGGTGGCAGGAGGGAGAGAGAGAGAGGGGCGGGGGGAAGTGCCACACACTTTTAAACCACCAGATGCCATGAGAACTCACTCACTATCACGAGAACAGCAAGGGGAAGTCTGCCCCCATGATCCAATCACCTGCCACCAGTTCCTTCCCCCAACATTGGGAATTGCAATTCAACATGAGATTTGGGTAGGTAGACAGAGCCAAACCGTATCACCTCTAAACCATACGGAAAGGACTTCCAGTGAATATACTTCAGCAGATGAAACAAGAACCGAGGAGAAAAAAAATACCGTGCACGTAACGATGATGAGCAAGGAAATCAGAGATACGTGTTTGTAAACTACCCAAAATAAATACTGAGCAGAAGTTAAAATTAATTTGTGACATTTACAAACTAACAATGTGAAACTTAAACACTAGAAATCAATAGTAAGGAAGATTGGAGGGAGAATTTAGAAAGCAGAGTGTGCTAAATTCTTGTCTTGTTCAAATAAAGAATGAAGATACTGACTAAAAAGAGACCATGTTACAAAATTATAAAAACTAAAATAACCGTAAAAGATATAGTTAACTATAAATATCATGAAATATTTATGTCTTAAGGGGAAGTACTATGTATCACTTCTAAAATAGGAGAGAAAATAAAAGCAGGGACTCCAGTGCTACCAAGCTTGGGTTTCTTGGTACTACCATTTACAATACATGAACCTTAGAAAAACTATGTAAGCTCTCTTCACCTCAGTTTCTTCATTCATAAAATGGGGATAATAGTAGATGCTAACTCATAAAATTGTAATTAGGATTAGCGAATAGATGATTTAATATACTAGTTACATCTGGAGTTATGACTTAAAAATATGGAAAACACATTGAATAGAGTATAGTAAAAAAGAAAAACTATAAAAGTTTAGGTATTTTATCTATATTATCTTATTTCATGTATTAAAAAGAACTGAAAGTAAATATTAAAAATTTACAATTTACAAGGTAGGTATAAAAAGGTAGGAGGAAAGAAAGAAAGGGACTGAGAAGGGAAGCTGGGAGGAAAAAGGGGCAGAAAAACTTCAGGTGACTACACAGTAAAGAGCAAAAGACAGGAAATATTTCTGTTATTGTAACCCAAAAGTTGTTAAGGCCTAATAAAATGCAGATTACACTTGGATTAAATAGAAACATTACAAGTATTGTAATGATTTTAAGGTGAGTATTGCAAAATGGAGGATATTCCCCTAGAAATACCCCAGTATAGCTGCCTGTCTCTTAAAACTACTTTACCATGAAAAATATTGATCATAAAATTGAAACATTTATAAGAATTATTTCTTGTATCTATGTTTCCAGGTGACAAAATGAACAGAGACAAGTAAAACTGTCATCTCAGATTGAAATAAAATTAGCTGCATTTTCTATTTTAAGTAAGATTGAATATTTTCCTTTGTTTATTAACCATTTGTCGTTCTAGTTCTGTAAAATGTCTATTCATCTTCATAGCTTATATATCTATTAGAAGGTTGGATAATTTTTTATTTACATATAAAACATTCAAAATACTTCAAATATTAACCCTTTAACATTTGTGTTGCAAATGTTTATTCCAAGTTGTTTCTCCATTATTAGTCTATATTTTTCTTTGAAATATAGAATTTTCAAAGTGATATTTTCATATAGAAAGCTCTTTACCACAAGTCGTTTTTGCTTTAGATTTTTTATTCACACACAAAAAAATAGTTGACTTATTTTATTTTTAAAAGATTCTGTGTATAGCAAGATAAAAAATTTTAGTTCTTTATAACTGATAATGACTCATTTGTCACTTATTTATTATATATAGCAAGGCAAAAAATATTTTTGTACTATATATACTTACTTTATATTCCTATTTCTAAGCTAAAAATCCTTATTTTATTGCTCACTCTTTCTCTTTTAGAAACAGTCCAATACATTTATTTAATTAGTACAGCTTATAAAATACTTGGAGTTCAGATGAAGTTAGAATACTATTATTAAGCTTAATTTTCAAAATTGTATGCCGTTAAGCTTCTGAAAAAACAGACCCCGGCACAGTGGCTCACATCTATAATCCCAGCACGTTGGGAGGCTGAGGCAGGTGGATTACTTGAGCCTAGGAGTTTGAGACAAGCCTGGCCAACATGGCAAGAGCTCATCTCTACTAAAAGTATGAAAATTATCCAGGTGTGGTGGCGCATATCTGTAATCCTGAGAGGCTGAGGTGCGAGAATCATTTGAACCCAAGAGGTGGAGGTTGCAGTGAGCTGAGATCTTGTCACTGCACTCCAGCCTGGGTGACAGAGTGAGACTCTTGTCTCAAAAAAAGAAAAAAACAAAACAAAACGAGTTGCCTCTTAATAGATCGTATATGAACATGATATAAAGGATAACTAAAAAGATATTCAAAGAATAGTACTACTTCCTTCCATTATTGTTCTCTAACCACTAGTTCTACTTTTCAGAGGTAAAAATTATTTTTTATCTCTTCAGAGATACTCTATACATAAACCAGTGACACAGGGTTCTACAGTTCAGCATGTGGAGGGAATGGCACCCAAGCAGCCTCCCTGTTCGGGGAGCTGTTGCTCCACCAGCAGGAGGGGGTGGTTACTGTGTTACAGGAGTTTTTTGGCTCTACTTTACCAGCCGGAAATCTCCATAGTCATTGGCGCCTCTGTCCGGGCTTCGCTCATGGCCACAGGGCTTGCTCTACCCACTCAACCCAGTGGGCTGCACTCAGCTCGCGGTACAGCCCAGAACCCGCTCCCGCAGCCGCTCTGCGCTCAGCCCGCGATTGTTCCAGACATGGCGCAGCTGGCTTCCACTTTGGGCACCGGTGTCTGGGTGAGGGGAACGTGGTGGTGCCCCAAAATTCGGAGTTGCAAGCAACTGCGGAGCCCCAAAGGGGTGTTGTGGCTTTCACCAGGGGAGTCCTGAGGTCTGAGCCACCAAGAAATGTTATAGCTGACTCTCATTCCTGCCGCCTGCAACATGGCAAACGGGGGTGTGTTACAGCTCGTTGCTTCTACAGTTCATTTGCGTTATAGCTCGTTTGTTCCCGTCGCCCACAGTGCAGTGAGTTCTGGGTTCTCGTCCTGCAATCAAGAGGAATTAGATGTGCAGACACTGGAGAGTAAGTAGGGCGGAGAAGAATTTTATTGAGCAACAGAAGGAAAGCTGTCAGTGGAGAGGGGACCCAAGAGTGGGTAATCATCTGCGTGAGAGAGGGCGCAGAAAGTGGGTAACCCAATGTATGGCTGAGTTCAGGGTTTTCATTGGTTCAGAATGGGGGACTGCATTCTGACTGGTCCATGAACAGGCTTGGAAAAAGCACCATTTGATTGGGAAAAAGGCACTGAGGATGTTCTCACTCTGGTTGTGGACCCTACGCAGAACTGGCAGCTGGGTTTTCAGGCTTCAGGCTCTTTGGCTTGAAGGTTGGATTTCACCAGGGACCTGTCCCTATCTGTCTAGGAATCTTCCTGCTTCCTTTTGCTATCAATGCCCCCTCTGAAGAGGCACATCTAACTGCTGTTTGGATACAGACAGTAATCGCTCTTAACTGCTTCATGCTGACTGGGTGCGTTGTTTTGGGAAAACGGCAGTCAGATCTCTCAGACTACTTGGAGTTTGATGGTCTCTAGGTGAAAATAAACAAATTTTACAAGGAAGTCAAATATGCCTGGACCAAATATGTGTAATATACAAAAAGGAGCTAAAAGGAAAAACTCTATTGCCAACGGTAACAGAAATAAGAAGTAAAATAGACTAATAATTCTGAAAACAATGTTGTGGCCACAGATGTTTCACCTCAGTGAAGGAAATTAAGTGTTGTGTAGGGGAAGGCAATTAAACTTTAGAAGAGAGGGAGCTGTTTAGGGGAGTAGATAATCCCAGGGCATTCATTTGCCAAGTAGTCCTTGGCAAAGATGCCTGATGGTGAGGAACAGAACAAAGGCAAGTACAGCAAGCATAGGTGACCCTATAAAGAGGACATCCACTGAAGGTTGATTATTAACACTTATCTTTTATGATTTTTAGCGCGAGCTCTCTGATTTCTTCACACTGTTGCTTTGGATGCTCTTCTAGGTCAACAGAGGTAGTTTCATCAGTCTCCCAAACTTTACTCATGTATAATTAATACAAGAATCTACTCCAGTGTATAGATTGTGGACAACCACCTTCTAGCTCGGTTCTTTGCTCTGTGTGTTCTAGTGTTTCTGGTATCTCTTTGTATGCCCAAATTTCCTTTTCTTCTGATGCCATTCAGATTGGATTCTGGCCTACCCTAACACCTCTTTTTAACTTAATCACTTTTTGAAGACTTTATCTCCAAGTACAATCACATTCTGAGCGACTAAGGGTTAGGACTTTAACAGCTGAATTTTGGAGAAAAACCATTTAGCTTATAACAGGTCATTGTCCATTCTGTTTTAAATAATAATGTTTTTATCTTGCTACTGCAAAATTAACTTCACTCACAGTGGAATCAACAGAATTCGTTTAATTAATAAGAATGGTAAAATAATGAAAAAAATAACAGATCTGTGAAGGGAAGGATATGTTTGTAAAATTTGTTGTATTCCAATGCCAGTAATATCATATAGTCTGTGACTAAGGTTTAAGTGAATAAATAATTTTATGAGTATTTAAAGCAAATATTAGTTGACTTGTAGTTTTATAGATAACTAAAGTATTACTGAGTCTTTCAGACATTTTTTTCAGATTATTATTATGTGTGCTTTCAAGGGTTTTCTTGGGACTGTATTTAATCTCATTTGATAACTTAGTTGTGTCCTTGAACAAAATAAGACTTCAGATATACAGCCATTCCAAAAATGTTGTAATATTTTATAGTTTCTGAAAAAAATTCTAAATAAAAACTTAAGCTCAGACTTATAAAGTTTATTTTACAGCGTTTACAATATACAATTGACATCAATTGAAGAACCAAAAATGTTATGCTTATGAATAAACAAAAACTAGATAAAGTAATAATCAAATTATTTATTTCTGCTTTTCAACTTGGATATGCAGTAAACTATAAACAGTTAAAAGTAAAATTAGTTCCCATATTATACCTGATGGCATTTAACACAAATAAATACATTCTTATTTTCTTTACTGCCTATCCCCGCAAATAAAGAAGTTTCGACATTAAAAAAATACTACGTCTTATTACTCAGTTCTCTTTTTTAAAAAGCAAAGATCTTGCTCACACTAAATTTTGAAGAGTTGATGTTTATAATTAAGTATCTTCGTGATTACCCAACAACTGTGCATACTTGAAAACATTGCTTAAACTATCATATCACAACACTCCCCACAAATGAGGAAATTCATATCCAGTAACCCTTTATTTATCTTGTAATAAAATAAAGGACTCTTTCTAATATTTAGTGACATACTATTTATCTGACAAGGATTGTTTCTTAGCCAGTGTATGTGTGTGTGTATGTGTGTGTGTATGTGTGTGTGTCTTTGTTTAGGGAGAAATGACGTATTATGTCTTGAGTACCTTCTATGCACAAGGCATTCTCTTCAGCACTTTGAATATGTGAAATTATTTCAATCTTAGAAGTATTCCATGGTGTATATTCTGTTAGCTCCATTCTATAGATAAAATTATCATTCAAGCTTGTTAAACAACTCCAACTTAATAAGTGTAGGGTTTGGGATTCAAGAATGAAGTTTAAAAACAACTCTTTAAAAAGTTTAAAATAGTGTTTTAAACGGTGTTTTTAAACTTTTAAACAGTGTAATGTGGACTGTTACGTATGAACATTAGCAGAGTCAAGACCCCAAGAAGTTACCTAGTCTTTACATAAAATGTCACTGAAAACATAGATATCAGTCTATCCTCCCTCTACCATCCAAAATCTTCAACAATGAGACTTTACACCAATTCTTTGTGATTTATTTCAGTCTCCATTCTTAACTGCCAGAGTACATCCTGGAAGCCCTTTACCACTTAAGAATATCTGGTTTTGTCCTGTCTTAGCTGAAAGAAAGTCTGTTCAGGACCACTCATAATTGACAATTCTCTTTGTACTGAGAACACCCATCTTTTGTCTGTTTTTTGGTCATCTGCTCAGCCCAGAGATTCTGGCAGGGACACTGATCTGAATCTGTTCTCATCTCAGGTTTCTCCACGGGTTCCCAGGACAATCTTGCCACCAAATCAGAATTTAAAGTAAACTCCTGGGGTCCATCTGGTACTTAAATGGAACAGCATATTTGTCAACATTAATCTAGCACTTTCACATTTTTATTTCAAATGGGAATGACTCTGAGTTGGACTAGATGTCTTCATGCTTACCCAAGCTCTCTTACATACCAGCATGTGAATTCAACAAGGAGATTAAAAGGAACAATGGAGTAAGTTTAAATATTCCCACATTTTTCAAAATAGATAAGTGAAAGAAATCTATGAGGTTTTTATTTATCTTACAAGCACATTTATACTAAAACATCCACAAGTATATTTTTACCAGTAAATTCCTATGACCATAATTTCTATGACATAATTAGTATTTATTCTTAAGTGCTTAGGTGATTATAATAATAATTATTATATAGGTTCTTTGCATATCCAATATTGTCTTTGTTTCTAGTTACATACATTAGATCCGAGACACTTCTTCTCTGGGTATTTCTTTCTCGGGTCTCTGGTTTTACTGTACAAATCTATCAGCTAGTGAAATTTTTAGATGTCTAAGTATGGAGAAGGCGCCAAAGAGAAGGGAAGTTCACAGATAGAGGCTGAATAAATGCAATCTTCTCATTTTCAGTGATGGAAGTTGTTAAATTTTATAATGATTTTTGATGGATTTTTTGCAAATTGGAAAATACATGAATCAAGATCATTTGGGGAATGCTGTTAAGAATGAGATTGAACTAATCAAGGAATAATGTAATTTATGAGTATTGTATTTCCTACCTTAGGAATGATTTGGTAAATATTTGGTTTCAGCTCCAATATGTAAAGATCTTAGAAGTTATCACTCTTATCCTTACAATAAGAAAAAGCTGAACAAGCTAAAAATAAACAAATGTTCTTGGACCTATCAGAAAACTGAGGTGAATCTCGAGAGTCACTGCTGAAATATGTTTATCTGAAGCAGTAGCTGCTGAAGCCATAAACTGGTAGAAAAAAAATGGTAATTTTGGTAAATTGCTGGAGGCTGAGTATGGAGTAGTGTAAGAATGAGAATGAGAAGCAAACAACTGACTGAAGAACACACTTTAATGGGATTTGTCTCTAGAAAATCCATTAGGTTCTCATGATGAAGATGTGAGAAACAGCCCCTCCTGGCCCTGGCAGGGGGAGGGGAAGCATAGCCCTTTGAAACATACACAGAACATTGTCCATAACAAAGGCCTCCTCTCCACAGGAAATACTTGACCAGAGCCTTATCCCACCTGATGGAAGGACATCATCCCACTCCAGCTCCCTCTAGTCTTCACTCATTAGGAGAAAAAAACTAGGAGGAGAAAAAAACCTAGGAAATACCCATGAAGTTCGCAACCTAGGAATACAGACTTACTAAAAAACATATTAATCCTAAGATCGTTGACAAAACAAATTCTGTGAAGTATTTAAAGAAATTTATTCTGAGCCAGTATTAGTGACTATGACCCAGGAAACAATCTCGAGAGCTTATGAGAAAGTGTACCCAAGGTAGTTTAGTTACAGTTTGAGTTTATATATTTTAGGGAGACAGGAATTGTAGGTAAAATCATAAATCTGCATATGGAAGGTGCACATTGGTTCAGCCTAAAGAGGTGGGATATCTTGAAGTGAGGAGGGGGACTGGGAGGAGCACTTACAGATCGGTGTTAGGTTGTTCTTGCATTGCTGTAAAAAAAGATCTGAGACAGAGTAATTTATAAAGAAAAGAGATTTAATTGGTTCACAAGTCTGCAGGCTATACAGGAAGCATGGTTCTATCTGCTCAAATTCTGGGGAGGCCTGAAGGAGCCTTGACTCATGGCACAAGACAACGTGGGAACAGGCACATCACATGGTGAGAATGGGAACAAGAAAGAGTGTTGGTAGAGGTTCCACATAAATTTTAAAAAACAAATATCCTGAAAACTCACCCACTATTGAAAGGACAGAACCAAGCCATGAGGGATCTACTCCCAGTGACCCAAACACCTCCCACCAGGCCCCACTTCCAACACTGGGGATTACAATTCAACATGTGATTTGGTGGAGATATATATTCAAACAATATTATTCTTCCCATGGCCCACCAAATTTCACGTCCTTCTCACACTGAAAAAACAATCATCCTTTCCCAATAGTCCCTGAAATGTATTCTTTTTTAAAATATATATATATATATATATATGATTGCATTTTAGGTTCTAGGGTACATATAAAGAACATGCAGGATTGTTGCATAGGTACATACATGGCAATGTGGTTTGCTGCCTCCATCCCCATATCTGGCATTTCTCCCCATGTTATCCCTCCCCAACTCCCTACCCACCACTGTCCCTCCCCTAGGCCCCCCTCCACAGATCTCAGTGTGTGATGCTCCCCTCCCTGTGTCCATGTGTTCTCATTGTTAAACACCCACTTATGAGTGAGAACATGTGGTGTTTGATTTTCTGTTTTTGTGTCAGTCTGCTGAGAATGATGGTTTCCAGGTTCATCCATGTCCCTACAAAGGACATGAACTCATCGTTTTTTATGGCTGCATAGTATTCCATGATGTATATGTGCCACATTTTCCCTGTCCAGTATATCGTTGATGGGCATTTGGGTTGGTTCCAAGTCTTTGCTATTGTAAACAGTGCTGCAATGAACATACATATGCATATGTCCTTATAATAGAATGATTTATAATCCTTTGGGTATATACCCAGCAATGGGATTGCTGGGTCTTAACTTGATTTGGTGTTAACTCAAAAGTCCAAAGTCTCATCTGAGACAAGGCAATTCCCTTCCACCTATGAGCCTGTAAGAGCAAAAACAATTTATGTACTTCCAAGATACAATATCAGTATAGGCATTGGGTAAACATTCCTGTTCTAAAAGGGAGAAATCAGCCAAAATAAAGGGGCTACAAGTCCCACGCAAGTTCAAAACTCATCAGGTCAGTATTAAATCTTAACACTCCAAAATAATCTTTTTTAACTCCATGACCTGCATTCAGGCACACTGCTGCAAGGAGTGGGCTCCCAAGACCTTGGGCAGCTCTACCCCCTGTGATTTTGCGTAGTTCAACCATTATGGCTTTTCTCCCAGGTTGGAGTTGAGTGCTTGTAACTTTTCTAGGCACAGGGGGCAAGCTGCTGGTGGATCTACCATTCTGTGATCTGGAGGATGGTAGCTCTCTTCTCATAGCTCCACTAGGCAGTGCCTCAGTGGGGACTCTGTGTGGGGCCTCTAACCCCACATTTCTCTTCTGCATTGCCCTAGCAGAGGTTCTGTGAGGGCTCCACCTTGGCAGCAGACTTCTGCCTGGATGCCCAGGCTTTCTCATGTATCCTCTGAAATCTAGGTGGAGGATGCCACGCCTCTTTTACTCATGCATTCTGTGAACTTACTGGCTTAACACACATGGATGCCAGTAAGGCTTACAGCTTGTTCCCTCTAGAGCAGCAGCCTGAGTTACCTGGGCCCCTTTAAGGCAAGGCTGGAATTGGAGGTGGAGTGGCCATGATGTGAAAAGCAGCTTCTTAAAATGATGCAAGGCAATGGTGCCTCTGGGTTGACCCTGAAAACAGGGCCTCTGTTGCAAGGGGCTAGCTACCTTAGAGATCTCTTAAATGACTTTAAGGCCTTTTACTCATTGTCTTGGACATTATCCCTTGATTCCTTTTGGTTATGCAAATCTCTCTAGCAAGTGGTTGCTCCACAGCTTCCTTGAATTCCTCTCCTAAACGAACTCTTTCTTTCTCTGCCACATGATCAGGCTGCACGTCTTTCAAACTTTTATGCTCTACTTTCCTTTTAAATGCTACTTCCAACTTCAAGTCATTTATTTTCTCTTGAATCTTAGTATAGGTTGTTAGAAGCAGCCAGGTTACATCTTAAATGTGTGACCGCTTAGAAAGTTCTTCCTCCAGATACCCTAGGTCATATCTCTCAAGTTTAAACTTTCACAGATCCATAGGACATGAAGAGAATGCAGCCAAGTTATTTGCTAGGGCATAACAAGGGTGAACTTTGCTCCAGTTTCCAGTAAGTTCTTAATTTTCATCTCAGACCCCATCAGCCTAGACTTCATTGTCCATATCACTATCAGCATTTTGGTCACAACAATTTAACCAGTTTCTGAGAAGTTCCAAACTTTCCCTCATCTTCCTGTCTTCTTCTGAGCACTTCAAACTTTTCCAACCTCTTTCTGTCACTCAGTTCCAAAGTTGCTTCCACATTTTCAGGTATCTTTATAACAATATCCCCACTCCTTGGTACCAGTTTTCTGTGTTAGGCCATTCTGGCATTACCACAGAGAAATATCTGAGACTGGGTAATTTATGAAGAAAATAATTTAAACTGGCTCACAACTCTGCAGGCTGTACAGAAAGCATGGAACCAACATCTGCTTAGCTTCTGAGGAGGCCTCAGGGAGGTTTGACTTATGATGGAAGTCAAACCAGGAGCAGTCACGTTACGCAGCAAGAATGGGAACAAGAGAGTGGGGTAGGAGGTGTCACACATTAAAAAAAAAATACATACCTCCTGAGAATTCATTCACTATTGTGTGCACAATACTAAGCCATGAGGGATCTGCCCCCATGACCCAAGCAATTCTCACCAAGTCCCACCTCTAACATTGGGGATGACAATTCAACATGAGATTAGTTAGGGACATTTATTTAAATGATATGAAGGTCATAGGTGGATTCAAATATTTTCTGATTGACAGTTGGTTGAAAGAGTTAAAATTTCTCTAAGGACTTGAAGTAGTAGAAAGAATTGCTTGATTAAGATAAAGGCGGCCTTGAGGCGGGTGGATCACGAGGTCAAGAGATCGAGACCATTCTGGTCAACATGGTGAAACCCCATCTCTACTAAAAATACAAAAAATTAGCTGGGCATGGTGGCGCGTGCCTGTAATCCCAGCTACCCAGGAGGCTGAGGCAGGAGAATTGCCTGAACCCAGGAGGCGGAGGTTGCGGTGAGCCGAGATCGCGCCATTGCACTCCAGCCTGGGTAATGAGCGAAACTCCGTCTCAAAAAAAAAAAAAAAAAAGATAAAGGCGGCCTGTGGAGACCAAGGTTCTTGCTGTGTAGATGAAGTCTAATAGGTAGCAGTCTTCAGAGATAATAGATAGCAAATGTCTCCTTTCAGACATTAAAAGGTGTGAGACTCAGTTTATCGCTCCTAGATCAGAGAAAGAACTGTCTGTATTAGTGGAGATTCTCTAAAGATGCAAATTTTCCCATAAATGATAGCTTTGCAGGGGTATTTCAAAATATGACAAAAATATATTTTTTATTTCCTTCAGGGTCTGCTATCTTTCACATGATGCTATACCTGAGTTACGTTAGAATTTGGTATCTTATTGCCACAAAGAGTCTGTCAACCTTATGATCTCTGTTTTAATGTTAATGCTGGTCAGTTGTGCCTTAACTCCAAAAGGGTTGGGGTTTAATGAGGCATGTCTGACCTGCCTTCCCATCATAGCCTGAAATTTAGCTTTTCAGGTTTCTCTGGGATTCCCGTGGCCCAGAGAGGGTTTGTTCAGTTGTTTGAGGTGGTTTAAGATTTTATTTTTGGTTCTACAGTTTATGGGACATTTCCCTTTTTATATCCCTTACCAGTACATCAGTGGTTCTCCAGTATTGGTGTACAGACTCTCTCTATGGAGGAGTACTTAGGAAAGTCCAAAGTAATGATGAGAAACAAAAAACAACCCCCCCAAAAAAACTCTAGAGGAATTTAAAAGCCTATGTACCCAACTTTCTGTACATCATGCCTACAGGCTTTCAACAAAAAATTTACAAGGCATGCCTACAGGCAAGGAAAAGAACATATGAAGAGATTAAACAAGCATCAGAACTCAGATATGACAAAGATATTGGAACTATGACATAAGGAATTAAAAATAACCGTGATTAATATGTTAAAGACTCTAATAGAAAAAGCAGGCAATATGAAAGACTTGATGGCTAATGTATACATAGAGATGGAAATTCTAAGAAAGAACTAAAAGGAAACACTAGAAACCATAATACTATAACAGAATTGAAGATTAGTTTTGATGGGCTCAAGAGCAGACAGGACACAAGTCAGAACAAGTGAGAAATGAATCAGTGGACTTGAAGATAAATCAGTAGAAACTGCTCAAAACTGAAATGCAATGAGAACAATAGAATATACAAAGACAGAACAGAGCATCCAAGCATATGGAAACATTTCAGAAAGTGTAGCATATACATAATGGGAATATTACAAGGAAAGGAAGAAGAAAACAGGGCAGAAGGAATATTTAAAGTAATAGTGGTTAAGAATTTTCCTAAATTAATGACAGAAAACAAAATGCAGATTCAGGAAGCTCAGAGAACACCAAACAAGGTAAATAATAAAACAAACTAGGACTAGACATATCACATGCAAAGTGTAGATAACCAAAGCAAAAGAAGAATTTTGAAAGAAACTAGAGAAGCACATTCTCATAGAGAACCAAGGATAAGAACTGTAATAAACTTCAAATCAGAAACCATACAAACAATAGCAAAGTGAAGTGACATAATTAAAAAAAATAAAGACAGACAATAACCACCTAGAATACAGTATACAGTGATATCACCCTTCACATGTGAAGGAGAAATAAAGAGTTTCTGAGACAAACAAAAACTGATGGAAGTTATTACCAGCAGGCTTGCACTGTGAGAAATGTTAAAGGTAGTTCTTTAGGGAGAAGAAAAATAAAACTTGACTCTACATAAAGAAAGGAAGAACATTAAAGAAAGAATGCATGAAAGTAAATAAAACTTTCATTTTTCTGTTAATTGATCTGGAAGATAACTGATACATAATGATGAAGGGGTCAATTCTAAGAAGGCAGAACAATCCTAAGTGTGTATACACCAAGTAACATACAAACAATGCGAGGCAAAATTGATAGATGTGAAAAGAGAACAGACAAACCACCATTATAGTTGGAGATTTTAACACCCCTCATTCAGTAGTTAACAAATCAAGCAGGCAGAAAATCAGTAAGCATATACATTACCTGAAGAGTACTATCAATCAATATTATCTAATTGACATTTATAGAATATGTCCAACAACAGCAGAAAACACATTCTTTGAAGCTCACATGGAACATTCATCAAGATAGTATACATTCTGGGCCTTATAACATACCTCAACAAGTTTAAAAGAATACAAATTATACAATATTATTTTAGAGAAGTCAAAATCAATATTTAAATTAAAATTGAAATCAACAACAGAAAGATAGCTGGAAAAGTCCCAAATATTTTGTAATTAAATAATACACTTCCAAATAATACATGAGTTAAGGAAGTCACAAATGAAATTTAAAAATATTTTAAACTAAATGAAAATAGAAATACAATTTATCAAAATTTGCAGGATACAGACAAAGCAGTGCCAATGGGGAATTGCGAAGCTCTGCTGATTTTAGGTGGGTTTACTCATGAGTCTAGAATTTGGCTGGAAGCAGCCTAATCTTCACTGGTTTTATCTGAGGGCTTAGCTCTGCCTTATAAGGCTCTTTCCTTCCTCTGAGACCTGTGACTATCCCAAGCATTAGTTTTCCCAGTGCTGTCAAAGGCACAAGAAAGCAAGCCCATCCATGCAAGTACTTCTTGAGTCTCTTGCTTGCATCATATCTGCCTACATCCCATTGGCCCAAGCAAGTCATATGGCCAAAACCAGAATCAAGAGGTAGGGAAGTACTTTCGATACATGGATGGAGGTGGGGCTAAGCGGGTGAATATTTCAGAAAGATAATCTGTTACAGTAGTAGTGCCAACTTCAAATGGCTATTGTAAGCCTTGAATTAGGATATTACTTTATGTATATGTAAACTCAGCATAGTAGTTGGCACATAGTAAATGCACCATCATTTTTAACTATTTCTATTACTTTATTAGGCTCTGGAAATAAAACACGCATACTTCTTGTCCTCGTAGTGCTTATTAGTAAAACAGATACTGCATATGTAATGATAAGAAATGCCAGGTGTTAAATGGCCAATATTTGGGAACACTCTCCAGAATGAAGATTGATCTTGCTTGTATACAAGCCTAAAAGTCCTGGCAATTCAAGTTTATGCCGAAGTAAAATTACAAATACTCTAAATTATAACCTTTAGAAATGATAATAAAAAGTCAAATTTGAGTATTAAACTCTTGAATGTCAAGAGTTTACTGTGTTGCATTAATCTTTAATCCAATCTTAGTGATTTTAAGAACAGTAAAAATCTTGTATGGTTTATAGTTTCCAAGTTAGTTAATAGTTTCAAAGTTCAAAATGGCTAAACTTTATTGAATTCTTACCATGAGCCAGGCACAGTTTCAAATATTTTGTGCGTATTTAAGACCCACAACATTCTTAGGAAATGGTGATCCTATTATTTCTGCTGTGCAAGGGAAGAAAAACAGGCACAGAAATACTAAATGACTTGCCCAAAGTCACACAATTAGTAAATGGGGTAGTCAGAATTTGAATCCAGCTGGCTCTAAGCTCATGCTTTTAACTCCCATTCTCTTCAATGCTTTCCCATATATCATCCCATTTAACATCCCTTCATTCATTCACTTAAAGAATATTAATGGAGCACAATAATGTTCCATGTACAGAGCCAGGTACTAGAGGATATGCAAAAAAGTACAAGACATAGGGCCTGGTTCACCATCCAGGAAAGGAAAGAATTTAAAAAGTCTTCCTCAGGCCATTCTAGCATGGCCTAGAGAAATCCATCTTCCCTCACCAAGTCTTTATTTAATCCACAAAAGAGAAGAGTCTTTTGGGAAACTCCATATACCAGAATTCTCCAGGTTGTTAATAGGATCCCAGGTGCAACAAACCTCCCAGCATGGGCTTGCTTTCTTGCGTCTTTGATCTATATTTCCTTGGGGGAAAAAAAAAAAAGAAAAAACGTCTTGATTGTTTTGTTTCGCATGGTTTGAAAAGCAAGGAGAAATCCCTTCTTCCTCAATGCATTATATTCTATTGTCCTATCACAAAGAAACTGTGCCCTTACATCCTCAGTTTTTTATAGAACCAGACACTATAGCTTTTCAATTGGCTTACTCATCATTCTGGCCCTTTCTGTTTAGCCTCTGGATAGGAAATATTCTGAGTTGTTTGCCTTTCATTCACCCAATAGTCTCTCAGCCCCAATGAATGATGCTCATTCAAGCTAATACTGCTCAACCATCCTCCCCTTTGGGTGACCCTTTGCCCTATCTGATAGATGATTTAGGTTAGGAAAAGATTTTATTTTTGGCTCTGCAGGCCTCTGAGAGTTTCATTTGGAGGCCAATTGTCAGCATCAAATAGTCTACTCGTTTGGACTTCTCAGCCAGCTCCTGTAATTCTCATCCAAATAGATCCTCAAATCCTGGACCTAAATGCTTCCTCGCAGGAGCATGGGTTACTGTGAGATGAAGTGTCTGCATGTGTTCTCTATTTTTGGAGTCTTGTGTAAGCTAAGGACATATGACTTTCTTAGAGGAGGGATTTTATCAAAGTTGGCCTCTGATATGGCTTTAAATCGAGAGGCTTATTAAACCAATGCAGTTTGATGCTGTGTAGTCAAAAGTTAAAGCCAAACTGGGATTAAGCGGAAACTAAGCTAAAAGTGAGGTGAAGAGTGCTGAGAGTCTGAAGAGTGAGACACTCTCCAAAGGAGGAGCAAGAGCCACAAGGGATTGAGAACAAGAGGACTGAATTGATGGAGAACGGGGTGTAATGTTCAGACCATGATCAGTGAGAAAACCTTGTGCTTGGGCAGTAGTTAGGAGATCTACTCTAAGGCAGAGGTAGACCAGTCTTGCGACGTAAAGGGAACACCAGAAAGACCAGGGATTTGAAATCCAATAATCCTAGTTTCAGATCTCAGCTTCATCACTGCTTGATATTAAATATGTTATTTAACTCTCAGGTAATCATGAATAAATGGGAGATTATTATACCAAGTCCATGAATAGTTTTGAAGATTGAAAGAAGGAACATGTGTAATGTACCTAGCTTCATTTTTCACACACAGTAAATATTCAATAAATACAAATTCTCTCTTACTTTGCTTCCTAGTCTTCTCCCACTCCCCTAACTGCACCATAATCTTGATTCATCTTTATAAACTGGTTGTGTGTACCTGTCTTAAACTGAGTGATTTTAGGAAGTTCTGATAACCATTTTCCATTCTTTCTAATTAGTTTAAAACTGTGGAATGCTACCTTTGTGTTTGAAATAGCACACATTTCTCTAGGCACAATCTGTTCCCATTCTGACTCATTGATAAAGTCTAATTTTTTCCTTTTGACCAAAGTGAAATGTTCTTTATGTGAAAAGACATGAAGAGTGAAGCAATAAACAAACTATGTTGGCCTTCAAAAGATAAAATTTATTCCCTTCCCAGAAACAAAACAGTGACCACTCAAAACTTAGGGTTAAACACTGAGCAAATTCTGAGCAAAACTTAACATTGAATTCATGGTTAAAATACAAGCAAATTATGTAATGAAATGCATAAAAGCCCATAATATTAATTCAAAAATTATAATGCCACATTTTAAAAATGTAAGGAAAATTGCATCATAAGAAACCCTAAGGGCCCAGACAAGTTTTATGGCACTTGTACCTACACTATTGCTTGAAATAAAAAAATCATATGAGAAATCTTTTTTACAGTACTTTTAGAAGTAGTAGTTTTTGTCATACAGGATTTAACCTACAAGATAAGGAAATTATAATGTATAGAAGTAATTGTCAAACTTTTTAAACCAATGTTTCTTAAATGAAATTTTATGTGGAAGATCTATACACATAATAAAAAATAGCAATAGTGAAAGTGAGAACCTGGAACTTATCTTCTTCAGAAACACATATTCTCTCTCCCATGTCTGACCCCTACAGAGACTCCTAGCCCCCAACCACCTCAGAAAGCTCCTAAGTCTCCAGAATCCACAAGAAAGTCACTGTTCTAAATCACCATAAAACTACTTTTTTTCTGAATTGCTTGTTGTAACCAATTGATGTGCCATTAAATACATTTTAATAAATCTCAGCTATATTTTAGCTTTCAAATGTAATTTAAAAAATCACGTTGCCTCTCAACAATTTCTTTTTAAACATTTATTTCAGATATAAATGAATAAATATTCTTGGGTATGCTTCATCTTTATTTAAAATGATTTTAGGTCTGGAAGACCATGCACTACTTCATGAGGTTGAGAAAACCTCATGAAAATGGTAACATTTTACTAAGATGATTTTTAAATGACAAACTTCCAACTCAATAAATTATAATGAAAGTATATTTAGAAGAAAAGTTATAACTGAACACATGTATGGATCAATCAATGAAGAAGTTGGAAGCAAGAATTTTCTTAGTAATAAAAATGTATCTGGATACTTTTAGCAGTTTTATTTATAACATTATAAGTTCCATGCTATTTTTGTATCTATCTAAAAAGTGCTTTAGTTTCAAACCTAATATTGTTGAATAACTTGGCTTGTCTTTTACCTTCTATCATAATTAAGCCCTTTATAGAGAAACATATGTGAAAATATTTTAAATACTTTAAGTGCAAAAAGTGGGAATAGCAAATAACAGTAAATCCAAGGAATTGGGTGATGTCTCTTCTCCTCAAAATAACGCAGATGTATTTATCTTTTAGGTTTCAGTATCATTCCTACATTAATTTTCAAAGTAATAAACATCCAAAAGAGATCAGGTTTTTTTTTTTATGTGGAGCACAAAGATACTCTATTGGTTGGACTCCTTATTTCTGGGTTGCCTGTAGGAGCCCCTTGGCTCCTTAAGCTGCACAGTGTTTTCTCAAAATAATTCATTATTTCATCTCTGACCAGTTTTTCTTAGCATTATTCAAGATGTTATAAAGTCTTCAACAACCAGCATATTCTAAAGATTTCTGAAAGTATTTCTCCTGCTCAACAGGCTCCACCAAACCCATTATATGACATTGTGACTTGTGAGTGATGTCAATCAATGTTGAGAAGTAATGTTACGTGGACTGGTTAATGGGCAGCTCTTCCTTACCACTGGCCCTAAATTTGAACCGTAGGTGTCTAACAAAACTGGTCTGGGAGCTAGTTCAAATAACATGCACATCATTCATATAACAGGAACCACAGATGCAATAATTATTAATATTGTAGTGTTTGATTACTATCAGTTATAGAATGACCTAGTTCCAATGTAATTTCCTTCTCTACTATAATCTGTAAAACCAAAGAAAATGACAGAAGTGCATTTTAATTGATTTAGAGGTTTTGTTTTTATTTATTTATTTTTTCTTTTTTGCCAAGGTTGAGGATGTGCCCCGGAAAAAACAAAACAAACAAACAAAAAAGACAAGCCACAGTAGGATCTGTAGCCGATACTTTTTCCAGAGAGGATTTTGAAGGCTTTGATATTTAAAGCAGAAAAAGTGGGCAGGCAGGGAAAAGGGAAAGAAAAAAAAGATGGAGTGGTCTGATCACATTGTTATGAGAGTTTGATTAGGCTCACTGAGTCCATATGTTGCACGCAAAAAGAAGGAGGTGGAGGAAACAATTATATATTCATCTCATGTTCAGTACACCTGTACTTTACATATGACAAAGTCAATATTGAGTAGAGGAAGAAGTCAAATATACATTTGGTTCAGGACGGGCAGGGTCAGGGGACGATTTCTGGTTTTCTCTTGTCCTGTACCCTGAAGATAAGCAGTGTATATTAATGTGGCATTCTTTCTATCTATCAGTTAAGCAACAAAAGGAAAGGCAGTGTGTATGTGTGTATGTGTGAGATTCAGCTTCCACATTTAACTTTTCCCTTTTGGCATAGTGAATTTGGGGTCTGTCGATTTTATTTTCCTTTTACAAACCTATCTAATGGAATTCAGCTTTGGTAATCAAAATATTCATTCAACAACCTTGTATTTACTGTCTACTATATGCAAAACAATACACTAGAGAGAGTAGGGTTTCCAAATAGAAGGAAGACATCATTTGGGATTCAAGAATATTCAAATCTGACATTGAGGAGTGTACAACTTTTAAATCAGCACTAAGAAGAGCAATAGCTAGTACTTATTAAGTAACTTATATGTGCCAGGATATGTTCTAATGTTTTTGACTTTATTACTTTAATTTTCACAACTGTCTTATCATTTCATTTTATATATGAGAAACTTGCTCAATATCACACAATTACTTAGTAGTGGAGCCTATATTCAAAGGCAGATAGCTAAGAACCTTCACTTACTTCCAGTGTGCTATGCAACTTTTCTGATACAAAACAAATGATGTATGTAAAACATTATGGGGTTTTAAAGATGTAAAAATACAGACCCAGCTGGAAAATCAGAACTTCTTAAATGAGATGGTTTTGAAAATAAAACTTAAACTATAATTGAGATTTTAACATCTAAACACAGGGATGATGGTAACCAATGAAGAATGAAAAGGGGAACAAAATCTGGAAGTCAACAAGGTAGAGTGCAGAAAATGTTTTTGCTATGATAATTAGAAAGTCAATTATAACCTGTATTTTGAGATATTTAACAATGCAGAAAAGGTGAAGCTGATAAAGGTTGTGATAGAGTGGAAGACTTTGTGAGGGCCCAGGGTAAATGGGACTTAAGATTGGTGGGAGAGAAAAGAAAGTAGTAGAATAAGAGGCTGGTAAAGATTTAAGGGAGAATAATAACTAGGTAAGACTCAGAAGCAGTTAAGAAGCAAGTCAATAAAGAATACACGCAGAGGGGCCAAAAAGAAGGAGTCTTATTTTTAAGTAATAGCAATGAAGAACAATATGGTAAATGAGTTAATATATCAAAAAAGTCAAAAGATATAAAAAAAGCTACTATATTTAAGAACATCTTAAGTTGTTCTGATTTAAGAACAAAAGTACTCATAAAAGATATTTCTCAGCTTACTTTCTTTACATGGTACTTAAATAATGCCTCTAAAATTACTGTTTTTCATTTATATATTTATTGTATGGCACAAATTGATTAGCGAGGTCAAAAGATATTTACAAATTAATTTATTTACCAAATATTTATCGAGCATGTATTGTGTGTCAGATACCATGTTAAGTACCAAGAATATAAAATAAATAAAAAAGGAATGATCTCTTTCTTCTAGAGCTTACTTTTTAATGGAAGAAGCAAAGAAAAAATGTATGAAGAAGTGATAAGTTTTATAATAGAATAAGTTCAAAATGTAATGTAAAGCAAGGTTATCACTCAGTGAACCTAATATGGTCCAGGAAGATCAGGGAAGACTGCTGGAGGAAGTGGTATTTAAGTAGAGACTAATTTGAGAGTTGACCAGCACAAGAAATAAGCAAAAGTACCAATTAACTAGAGCTCAAGTGTCATAAAAATATTTTGAATTCAAAAGTCACAAAAGTGGAAATGTTACATAACCCCAAGGCTTCAACCCTCAAATTTACCCTCTGACATCAAGAACCATTCCTACCTTCCTGTTACACTATTGAGTTTGATTTATTTTTTTCCTTCTAAGTATTTTTTATTGACCTGTGATTTTGAAAGGTGAAGGATTTCGCAGAGTTTCCAGAGACCTCGCTACAGCAGATATCTTAACAAAGAGCAGAAAGTTTCATCTCTGAGTGTTATAATGTTCACAACAATACTGGCATTTTAGGTATCTATAAAGAAAAGGGTAGCTATAAATGAACAACCATTTGTTTTGGAGACCCATAATATATGAGATATATGTTTTCCAAGTCCAAAGACGTACCTTGTCATCCAGATAGGACACAGATGGTCTCTAGGGAATTGGCTTAAGCTTTATATAAAACTTAGGTATTCTGTTGGTGAGATTTGGAGTTTCATTTAACTTCATTTTTTATATACTTTTAAGAATATAGTTACACTAAGCCAGAAAGAACAGATCTGAAGTATTATTTCTTCTGGTACAAAAGGTAGAAAGATAACTGGATTTTATATGTAAGTGTGTTTTGGGAGGTGTCTTTAGAAGAAGGAAAATTAATGGTGTTCCAGGGAGTTTGTGGGGTTGACTAATGAGATGACAAGAGTTTTGAGGGATTCTGACGCTGGATTTACAGCCTGAGCAAGCCACAGTCACTTGAAAATAGCATCTAGAAGCCTTAAGAATGATTTTCTTTCATTTCATCATTCTTCTGATCTGCCATTCTGAGGTCCAAATCAGTTCAAGCTCCACAGCACTGTTAACACTGAGCACATTGACCCATATTTATTTCTCAGACTCAGTTTTTAACCCTCACTGAAGATAAAAGTTTTTCCCAAAAAATTGGGGTAGAAGGGAAAGGAATAAGAAGCAAGACCAAGAAATTTAAATAAGGATTGAATGTAATATTAAGTATAGTATTTTAGAGAATTACTTTGTTCCTAATATTACTATTGCAATGTGTAAGAATACTTTTCTTAAGTAGTAATAATGTTTATAAGAGTTATGTAGTATTAAAGGAAATTATTTTGGATGTTTCTTCCAAATTAAGTAGAAAAATTTAAGTAGGCATGTTATAGTAAAATTCACCATAAGTAGCTTTTCTATCCCATTCATTTGAATATATTGTAGGTTAGACAAAGACCCACATAGAAGAATGATTTATCTCTACTACCTGAGTTTTACACTTACACTTTGACAACTTAAGAGAGGCCAGGTTGTAAATGTCCTCATTCTGAAGCTCATTGATACCCATCCTCACTTATGGATTATTTAGAATTAGAAGAAATGTATGATTTCATACCTCTGTAATTTGACTTCTCTCCTCTCTATGCTTCTGAACTTTCTCCTGAAAGGTGACTGGTGATCTCATTACTGCCACATCTTTTCCTTCATTCCTATTGTTTTGACGTCATTGTTCCACCTGCTATTGGTGCCTATGCTTCCTCTTGGAAACACCCACCTCCTTTTCCTTTGAAAATCCAGCACTGTCATGATTACTCTCTTACCATTTTTAACTCTTTTATGTCTCCTGGCACTAAGTAAATACCTAACGTGTATTATTGTCAATAATTATATCTTACAGTTTTGTCTCATTCTTTTTATTAAACATAATTTCATTTGAGTCCCATGAAGGACAGGAGCAATTACCTGCAAGTAGTAGAGATGAGGCTAGTAGAGTTTCAATGTCATAAGGTCATAAGGTCAAGGGACTTAGAAACGGTCAGAGCCAGGACTGAAACCTAGGACTTCTGGCTACTAATTTGGTGTCTTTTTGGCTTAACTCATTATTTTCTTTTCTGGTTTTTAGAATATTCAATTTATATAGTTTTCTCCCATCAGAAAAAGTGAAACTGTCTTCATAGATGTGCTTTGGGTCATATAACAAGATTGGCTTCTTAATCCTCAGCAGGATCTGGATTTTCTAGCTCCTAAATCCCCATATTGTGTTTTGTGGAATGCATGATTCATATGTTTCAAGCAAAGGGAGGAAGATTTAAAAAAGGAGGGGAAAAAGCCTAAGCAAAAATCTTAGGAGAGATGAAGTCAGATTTTAGAAAACCAGAGAAACCTGTTCATAAAATATATAACATTTCCATATCCTGAGGATATTATCTGTGCTACCACTCTAGAGTCTTTTAGCCAATAACTTTGCACACTTGCCTAAGGTTGCCTAAGGCACATACTGGTCAAGAGATAATAAAGTTGTGGTTCTACCTTCTTAATATGGTACTAAGAAAGCTATATGATTAGAGATCATGTAGTTCAAGCCTGCATTTTAAGGATGAGAAGTATCTAACCCAGAGAAGTTGTGATCTCCACAAGAGCAGGTAACAATCTATTTTCAGAGTCAGGACTAGAGCTTGAATCTAGAATGTGGAGTTCAATATTCTTTCTCTTTACATGTTTTAGTTAAGACTAAAGCTGTTTGCTTGTAAAGTTACATTGATTTGGGATCCTTTCTGGACCAAATAAATTAGAATCCCTGGAAAGGTAAGGCCCAGATATAATTATATCTTTTTCAAAGCTGACTAAATGGTTTAAAAATGCATCCACAGAGTCCAGCAAGACTTACAATAAAATTTTAATAATTTACACAAATAATCCCTTACAGAGTAAGATCTCCTAGAAGATACAATCTTATTTAAGTGTAATTCTATTAGGGGGTATTTAAGTTCAAATATATATTATGAGTAATAAAGACTTTAATGGCTATTGTTTTACTGCCTTCACTAGTAATGTTTTACTGTCTGTTAGTGGTAGTGATAAACAGAGAAAAACATATTAATCATGAAAAAATTCTTGGAGCTTTTGTGGCATTGCACTCAGTCTTCTACGTGTTTTACCTCCTGGGTCTGCATAAATTAGGTACTGCTTGTTGAATTTTAGATGATATCTTTAAGGAGACTGAAAGACAAGAAGATTGCTGGGTACGGTGGCTCACGCCTATAATCCCAGTAGTTTGGGAGGGCGAGATGGGCAGATCATGAGGTCAGGAGTTCAAGACCAGCCTGGCCAACATAGTGAAACCCCATCTCTACTAAAAATATAAAACATTAGCTGCGCATGGTGGCAGGCACGTGTAATCCCAGCTTCTTGGAAGACTGAGGCAGGAGAACCATTTGAACCCGGGAGGCAGAGGTTGCAGTGAGCCAAGATCGTGACACTGGACTCCAGCCTGGGCAACAGAGCCAGACTCTGTCTCAAAAAAAAAAAAAAAATAGTAAATATTTAAACTTGAAATTTTCTTTTTTTCTTTTCTTTTTCTTTTTTTTTTTTGTTACCAGGCTGGAATGCAGTGGCATGATCTTGGCTCACTGCAACATCCACCTCCAGGCTCAAGCGATTCTCCTACCTCAACCTTCTGAGTAGCTGGGACTACAGTTGGGTGCCACCATGCCTGGCTAATTTTTGTAATTTTAGTAGAGACAGGGTTTCGCCATGTTGGCCAGGATGGTCTCTGTCTCTTGACCTCGTTATCCAGCCGCCTCAGCCTCCCAAAGTGCTAGGATTACAGGTGTGAGGCACTGCACCCGGCCTACTATGTTTTATTCTATTCCTACATCTAAGAAGAACATTAATATAATATTTGTAAAATCACATAAATCTACATATGATCATGAAATAATCATGCAAATGATTGGCAAGTAAAATGAAAAGTTCCTTGAATTAAATATGTGCATTTATTTATATGGCTGTCTTGTGGTTGCATGAGACGTAAAATATTGAATGAATGGCTTCATGAAAGTTAGCATTTTAACTGTTAAATGCTGCTTAAGGAGTAGGAAACATACAATTATATGTAACTAGGTGTTAGCTAAACATGGAACATGAAAAAACAGTCCTTTAAATAGGTATAGCTGCATTCCTAATTCATCATCACTATGTGTGTAAATTACTGTTGTGTGGGTTTACATAAGTGACTGAAGGAGAGGTTCTATTATTAGGGCACAACTCATGGCAAGTATAACAAGCAGCAGCTTCAGAATCAGCTAGGTTCCTAAAATCACATATTATCTGGCCTTTTAATATTTTGTGATTACTGAATCATTTTCTAGAGAATTATGTTGATGAAATTCATGGGTGGGATTTTAAATGTGAAATTTTTAGAATAAAATGTTTTTCTTAAACACAAGAATAAAAAAAAGTAATATTAGCAAATGCTTTAGAGATGGAAACTGAAAGACTGGCAGACATGATTTTCTGCTTGATGAAAAGACAACAACATATAAATTTCTTTTTAAGAAAAATAAATAAAAACTACCTGCAAAGGGATATGAATGTTCTTTGCAAGTAATCTGAGACGAAAGAACTCCAGAAACATGGATTTTAATTTAAAAACTGAGAGTATCATATGTATAACAAACTCTGAACTTCAGGTGCACTACATGCTACAGGTTAAAGCAATAGAATATGATGGTAAAGACTACAGATGCTGTTGTCAGGCTGCCTGGTTTGAATCCCATCTCTGCAATTTATGAGCTTAAGAACCTTGGACAAATTTCTTAATCTTTTGTGCTTTAATCTATAAAATGGAAATAAAAGAGTACTTACTTCATAGGGCTATTTTGAGGAATAAATAAGCAGATATATTTATATTTCATTTTATTTTACTTTTATGAGACAGGGTCTTACTCTGTTGTCCAGACTAGAGTGTAGTAATGTAATCATGGCTCACTGTAACCTTGACCTCCTGGGCTCAAGTGGTCCTCGCACCTCAGCTTTCAAGTAGCTGGGATGACAGACATGTGCCACTTTGTCCGGCTAATTTTTTTAATTTTAATTTTTTGTAGACACACAGTCTCACTATGTTGCCCAGGCTAGTATCAAACTCCTGAGCTCAAGAAATCCTCCTGCCTCAGCCTCCCAAATCTCTGAGATGATAGTCATAAGCCACAGCACCTGGCTAGCAAATATATTTTGAACCACTTAATGAGTTATAAGCATCAGGCAGAAATATTTGCTGCTGTTACTCTTACTATTTGTCATGTGTCATTTAGATTTAAGAAGAAGTATCGATTACTTCCATATTCCTTTCCACCTATAGTTTTGAATCTCAATGAAACCACAAATAGAATAAATTGTATTTTAATGAATTCTCTCATCTAATCAGCTATTGGCTAATTTGCCATCCATATCATTTACTCAACACTCAAATGGTATGTGAATTTTTAAATGTGTTAGATAATTTTTAATTTCAGAAAAACTCTCAAATTATCAAGTTAATCAAGAAGAAAATGTGATTTGGATTTTAGTAAACTTTAAAACTTTCTTAATTCTTGTTTTCTTCTACATCTAATTATATATTGAAAGAAAAACAAGATCATTTTCTTTTTGAGTTATTAAACCAATTGAAGAATGGATTAGTCCACATGAAAAATACTTTTAAAAAAATCTATGATAAAAACTTTTTAAGTAAAGAAGAGTATTTACTACATTCAATATATGTTCCTTCCTTTTCTCTATTTTGTCTCTAACTGGATTGTTTTTTGGTTCAGAATTTCACCTGTCTATATCTATGTATATCTCTATAAAAATTCTATTACTGACCTGGTGCGGTGGCTCATGCCTGTAATCCCAGCACTTTGGGAGGCTGAGGCAGGTGGATCATCTGAGGCTGGGAGTATGAAACCAGCCTATTAGCATGGTGAAACACCGCCTCTACTAAAAATACAAAATCAACTGGGCATTGGGGTGTGTGCCTACAATTTCAGCTACTTGGGAGGCTGAGGCAGGAGAATCACTGGAACCCAAAGTGGGTGGTTGTGATGAGCCAAGATTGTGCTATTGCACTTTAGACTGAGCGACAAGAGCGAAACTTCATCTCAAAAAAAAATTATCATAAAAGGCATAAATTCTTCATTAAATTTATTGCTAAAAGGATAGCAAAAAGGATCCTTGCTAAAAGGATCCCATATGGTGAACATGCAATTAAATTTATAATAACATCAATAAAAAATTAGCTAAAATTTATTGCTAAAAGGATAGCAAAAAGGATTCTTGCTAAAAGGATCCCATATGGTGAACATGCAATTACATTTATAATAACATCAATAAAAAATTAGCATTTGCTAGAACAGAATTCATATTTAAGGTCTTTTTTTTAATATTAAATGAAACAATTTGATCTTGAACACTTTCCTAAATTTTTCAATTCCTTAATTGTAAAAAGGCAATCCAATACCATTTTATCTCAGTGGTTTTTGCTAAGGACTAATAAACGACTTGAAACTTTTGTGTTATGTAAAAACTAATTCACGAAAGTAGCTGTGCTCTTTTTTTAAATTAGAAAAGCAGTAATTTCATAATAAACAAATGCCAATTATAGTCAGAAGAAAAAACAACTTGATAGAAAAAGAAAGAGATGGAAGAATTGTAAGGTGTTATATGTCCTTGTATGTTGCTAAACGCTGGCTCTATGGGTAGGGCCCACGGCTTCATCTGATTGCAGTCTACTATAGGTTTAATACTGATATCAGTTTAGAGCCTGTGTGTGTGCTCCCAGTCTAGGATTGCCTAATTTTTCTCATGAGAGGAATCTCTTTTAATTTAAAAGAATTATTTTCTGCAGGACTCTTCTTCCTCATTTAACAGTGCTTACATGTTTGCTCTATATCAGTTAAAAAACACAAGGCCCACAGCCTTTATGAATTCAGTATCAACTTAAAATGAATACATGTTACTAATCACTATAGAGGCTTAATGTATGTTTAAAAGAGAATTTATACAAATATATGTGTTTTTAGTCTATAGACAATATTTAGATTTACCAACCCCTTAGAAAGGAATCCTAGTATGTCTCAAACTGGGAATTGCTGACGTTGCCGATGTATTAAAGTCACTTCCTAGTTGGAAAATTCTATGACGTGGTTGTTTTCTTCCCAAACTATTCTATCTTTAAATAAGCTTTGTACCTTTAAGAAGAATTATGATTATACCTCATACTATGTATATATATTTAAATGAACAATTAATGAAAATTGTTCCCAATTATTTAAAAAAAAAAGAAGAATACTATTTTGCGGAGGCAGTGCAAATTCTCTGATGTGTCATGGTGGAGTCATTCTCGAAATCTAATGGCTAGAAAATTGAGTAAACATAGAACCAATAAATAAAAGATTTCTTCACATCATATAAAATCAGCCCACAGAAGAGCACATTGCTGTGGAAAATTTTGAGACAAGCACAAGGATTTTTTTCACAGTGATGATATCTCATGCTGGCAGGCATCAGTTACAAAGTGAAAAAATTCCTCTTCACATATCAATACCACAGAGGTGACTGTTGTCAATTATTGTCAGCATGACCTCATTCTCCCCATCGCATCCCTACCATCTTTCTTTTCAGCATAAAACACATTATATTTAAAGAAACAAGACATTAATCAGGATTAAAAACTCTTGCTCTCACTCCTTGCAAGGAAATGCTCCCAGTTGACACTCCATTCATTTGAATTCTGCTTTCATTCTTCAACCACTGTGACTTATTTTTTTTCCAGATTCAATTTGTAGGACCAAAGCCATCATGTAACCATAAAAGTCACTTTTCCCCATTCTAATTTATGAAAGTTGGGATCCCTACCTAAACTATGACCCATTTCTAATATCATCTTCCTTGGTTCCATTTCTTCTTTTCCAAAAAAGCAATTAAGTGAGAAGTCACTCAGTGCCTGCTTTCTTGATAGATTAGGAAGTTAGACTTAGGAATCCAGCCTACCTCTATCCTACTGTTCACGGATTCATTTAACTCACAAATATTGACCAACTACCAAGTACCACCATCCTAAGCATCAAGATTTGCATACAATGGTAGGTATTTTTAGTGAGCACTAACTCTGTACTAGGCGCTGTACTAAACACTTTCATTATTTTCCTATGAGTTGGATACGATTATTATTCCTGTTTTACATATGAGGAAATTGAGACAGATTAAGTAACTTGTCCAGGAATTCACAGGAAGACAGTTTAAATCTTAACCCCTGAAAAAATGATGAAGTATTTGTTACTAACAGAAGTGTTCTGGACATTAAAGGGCATTAGGGTAAGGGAGAAAAAAGCCAGAAACAAAAAAGAGGAATGGTAATAGTAATTTTTTGAAAAGTAGAAATAGAAAGGTAAGGAGTTAATATCCATTAGATTCCGTTTTCTATTAAAATATGTACTACTTACATTCAAATGAGTACTGTTGAATTGACTCACAGTTCTTAGGTCCTACAGGGGAATGCAATAAGAAGTTACCTACCATCCATTAGATTCCGTTTTCTATTCGAGTATGTACTATTCCCATTCAAATGAGTACTGCTGAATTGATTCATAGTTCTTAGGTCCTACAGGGGAATGCAGTAAAAAGATAGACAATTGACACAGTACAGAGCTGAACACAGGACTTACAAACAAAAACAGTTAAGTAATAATACAAAGTAGCTTCCCCAGGTGTAAAGTACCAGGACTAGAATTCTGTGAGGCTAGGAGAAGATAAACAACAGAAGCTATAAGAGATCAGAATGAAAAGGGACCCATAAGCCCAAGAAGCCTAGGCCCTTGAGGAGAACTATGAATGTGAGCAGGATGTGACTAATTCTGTTAAAAAGTGGCCATTCCCTCAAAGTATGACTCCATCAGCCTGGGCATGAAAGGGGGAGTGAGCAAAGGCTTACGGAGTTTTCCAGCCTTGCTAGGGTCAGGCAATTTGCCTAGGGAAGTAGTGGGAGCTGAAGTTGAAAAGAGATTGGCTTCACATCTGTGGCAGGCCTCGTCCAAAAAGCAATGGGAAGTCATTGAAAGGTTTTGTACAAAGGAATGACAGGATCAAGACACTATTTAGGAGGAAGTTATATCAAAAGCAGCAACCTGATAGATAGCAAATACAACAGAAGAAAACAAAAATAGCAGGGGTTTTATTCACAAGGACTCGACTTTGAGGTGGTAAATGCGTGAGCCACAGGAGAAAGCAGGGGTCTCAAAAGGAAGGCAGAGGTGGGAAAGGCATTTCTGGGCGGTGGTGTTTAAATACAAGGCGGGCGCTTGAATCACTGACAGACTTCAAGTATGGGAGTTTTCGTGGCTGAGGTTAGTAAGTCACACACACAGCTCTCTAAAAGCACGTACTGGGAACGCCAGCCTCAGCTGAAAGCCTGATTCAAGTTATGTCTGTCACACTGAGCAACCAAAACCACCCACTACAGGGCAGGTGACCCCACAAAGCAAACCAACCCATCTAGTCCACGCTCTCCACCTCCGAGAAGGAGATGGAAAAGTTTGGGGAGTAGTCCTAGGCCAATCAGAAGGACATTTTTTCATTCCTCAGCCACTACACTCAGGTGCTCTAAAGAGGGAGGATGACTTCCGGACAGCCGTCCTGTCACTCCTCTTGGGCCAATTATGAAACTCTGGGCACTCTTGACCTCACCCCGTTAGGGCCCGGGAGGGGCTCCAGACAACAGTATAAAGTTCGCAGCACCGGACAGTTGAGTTCACTTGCCTGATAGTTCCAGTGTCAGAGGGACACGGCAGTGTGGCCCGCTCCAGGCTCTCCGCCGCTCCAGCCACTGCCAGGAGCCCGTCTGCTCCCGCCCGGCCCGTGCGCTCCCCGCAGCCGCCCCCGACCCAGCCCAGCGCCCGCGCCCGTCGCCGCCTCCCGCGGGGAGGAGGATGGAGATGCTCTGTGCCATCAGGGTCCCCTCGCTGCTCTTCTGCCTGGGTAAGCTCTCCCGCTCCGGCTTCCCTCCCCTCCAAAGAGGAGACAAATAAGGAAGACTCCTGTGCATTTGTCATTAGACACGTACGGAATTGTCTCCAGGTTCAAGTGTGCTCCATTTAAAATTCTGTCTTGTTATGTGAGTCTGTCTTTCCCTATCGTGGAACTGGGGGTGGGGACGGGGGATCCATGTTAAAATGCCTTTTGTTGGTGAATTAATTATTGGCATATACGTTATGCATGAATTAAAATATCTCCTCATCAAGCAAAATAAAAATGGTTGAAAAGCTTTTTTTTTTTTTAAGTTGCCTGTCCTAGAAATTTATCACTGTTGACATTTCATGTCTTGTTCCTTTTTGTTGGAGAGTGGAGAATAGAAACTAGACCCAAACATAAGACAGTTTTTTGGGGGGAAAGAAAAAAAGGTCCCTCCTCTGTCTTGCACTATAATTTATGTTGGTTTAGCTTTCCCGGGGAAGCTGGTATGCGCCAGTGCCAGCTGGCTGAGCTCCAATCGCAACAGAAATGAAACGCTGGTGGAGGGTACCTGGAGCAGAAGGGCGTGGGCAAGTCATGGCGCTCCCCACCGCCCTTCGCCCCTACACCTGCTGCTTCCTTTTCCCCTGCAGCCTTCCAAGCAGCCTCTGGAGAAAGCACTCTGCACTTGCTGCTAATTGCACTGCACCCCGACACCTAGGATCGCTGAGGGTATTTTAATGCCAGTCTTCCTATTTAAGATGATTTAGTTCTAGTGGGCAAGGGAAATTTTTTCTAAATAGCCTTTCTGTTTGAAAAAAAAAAATCACTTCTTTCTAATTCCTTAAACTTCAGTTTAAGAAATTTGAAAGAGTTTGAAATTGTATATGAATATCTTAATAAGAAAATAAAAGTTACCACCAGTCTCATATTCTTCCTGGAGTCGGAATAATTCCCGAGACACTCTAACTCTACCTGTGAAGGATGTGACTGTTAAATTATTATTTTGACACACTTTATCTCAGGGGTTGAGAGACCTAATGAAATCCATATTATGCATAGTTGAAACTTACAAGTCTAAGTTCAGGAACACAAGTGGAAACTAGATATGTGGTTTCTGCCAAAACTGAGCTACTTGCTAGAAGAGTCTCAGTAAACAATGTGGCTTTGCTGTCTTTGTTTTGAAAAGAATTAAATTAGAAAGGTGACAGTCTTCCTAGAGTTAGAATTAACCTCGAGGTCAGAATAACTTAGCACTTTTTTCCCCCCACATGTAAGGTTGCATCTAAACAATGCACATGTCTGTTCTGGGTGTCTCATTGAGTATTCTAATTTGAGACAGCAAGACCTTTTAATAACCTGGTTACTACCTACCAGTGTGTGTGTTGTGTGTGTTTGTGTTGTCATGAAAGTGCTTACCTCCTTTATTGCATGACTTAATTATAGTTCATCTATTTCGTCAGCTGCCAAGCCCATTTCCAAATGAGTTAGGTCAGTTTCTGTTTTCCCAGTTTGTTTGGATATTTCTCTGCCACTAAGAAAGTTCCTGTTTGAAGTTCTTTATTATATCCTTAAACTCTATTCAGTTATGCAGGGCCCATAGCCTTATTCTGGCAAGACCACCTGTTATTTCTGAAATTGTCTTCTTTTCCCCAAACAAAAGATTTTCTAAAAATACTTTTCCCAAAACCTTTCCTTCAAAAAAAAAAGAGAGAGAAATTTATTTTAAATTTTAGCATACATATTATAACTGCTTTATGTAGAATTTATACATAGTTATGACTAGGGAATAAAGCTCCAGCCTCCACTCTTAACACATGCAGATTGAAATTGCTACACACAGTCATTTGGTTACTTTTACATTTTATACGTGTTTGATATTGATGTTTTGTTTTATAAATTGGGGAACTATGACCAAAGTTCCCATAGAAAAGGAGCGATAAAGTGAGAGAGTTCACACTTGGGGCTGCTGGCACGTTTGGCCTACTGAACAATAAGAGTTCAAATACTTGATAGCATTTTTCTAAATAATCTATAATTTTAGAGCAGAATTGTCTTTTTTAATTCTGTGATTTTTCTAAAGACAGGAGGAGAAATTTTTACCTTGAATTCTGCAGTTATGTTCAGGGGCTTTCTATTTAACATCAAACATTATTATTCATGCCCACATGGGTTTTTGAATATGTTCCTGAATGACATCTCCAAGACAATTTAGTCCTACTTCATCAATGAGAGAGAAGTAAGCAGAAGAGATATTCTTTTTTGAAAATGTGAGAATCATAAATCTCAATGAAACAATAGGCTTATCTTTGATTATTTCTGTTGACCATGAGAGTTTATGAGTTACCTGAGTCTTGGCACAGCCTGAGATGACAAATCTTGTCAGAAAACATAATGATAGGCCTTTCCTGTCTGGATTTTGACCAGGTACCATCACCACCTTCTGCATGGTTTTGCCATGTGAGTGTCTTGGGTAATTGGGATGTCTGATTCAGCACTAGGACCCAAATCCAGGACTTGAGAAGAGAACTAACAGTTACTAAATGCCCACTGTGTGCGAGCCATGTTGTGTATTAGGTGCTTTAAACATATCCTCTCCTTTATTTCTTAAAATAACTGTGTGAAGTAGATATGATTAGTCCAGTGAAGTCAAGTACCTTACAAGGACTCAGAGATAGTAAATGGCCAGGTCACTCTGTGATAATGAGGAAAGAGCCAGTGAGACTCAGGCTTAGCAGGAGCATAATAAGCATAGCAGATTCTAAGAGAAGTTCCGGAGTAGTCTGGGGCTACTCCAGGGCTCAGATCCTTTCACAGGTACAGCATGTGTACAAATGGGCTTTCTGACCCTTTGTGCAAAGTCAGGCAAATAAAACATGACTATTTAACGTTCATAATTTTTGATCAACACAGTTCCTAAGATATGATTTTTATTATAAAGCAGTCATTGAAGTTAGCTGACTGGGGTCCTGATTTTTATGTTTTCCAAGATTTACATTAAGCAAAGCAATAAATAGGGTAACTTACATGTGTTTTATTTCTTGTATTCTTTTTTTTTTTTTTTTGAGACCAAGTTTCGCTCTTGTTGCTTTGGTTGGAGTGCAATAACTGGATTGTGGGGCTCACTGCAACCTCTGCCTCCCAGGTTCAAGTGATTCTCCTGCCTCAGCCTCCTGAGTAGATGGGATCACAGGCATGCACTACCAGACCCAGCTAATTTTGTATTTTTAGTAGAGACGGGGTTCTCCATGTTGGTCAGGCTGGTCTCCAACTCCCGATCTCAGGTGATCTGCCCGCCTCAGCTTCCCAAAATGCTGGGATTAGAGGCATGAGCCACCACGCCCAGCCCTGTTCCTTGTATTCTTTTTATATTATTGTGAATTCAATATAGCATTGATAAGGGACCAGCTTGGAATCTGTAGCCCATTTCTATTAACAGTGAGAATGTAAACATATTTCCTTGTTTTTTGTTTTTAAATACTCATATAATCACTTTGGAAAAACTGAGTTTGAATGTTTTCTCTCCATTTTTGCAAAAGAATCTCCCATTTCCTTGTTAATGGTCACCTGAAAGATGCAAATGTCAAGTAAGAAATCCTCTTTAAGGAGACTGTAAATTAAGGTGGGGTTTCCTCATCTGTCAATCTTTACTTTGAATGTAGGCCTATACAAATTATCTAATTAATATGGCTGTAACTGCTGCTGGGAACATTCCATTGGGAGACAATGAGAACGCTTCCCAGTGGTGTAATAGGAGAGATCCTCAGGGAGGAGCAGTCTGACAGCCATTGCCTTGACATGGCAATTTTGGAACCTTTGAAAAAATGAAGTAATGCAACATACTCAGCATCCTCTGGAGATGCAGTTTACATAAGACTAGGTGTTTAGTTATAGGGCACATAAAGGTTGAGTGGCCTTCTAGGTTAAAGTAATGATTTAATTTGCCAGGAAACTGTTTATGTTACTCAGGATGATTTGATTATCCAGAAAAAAATGATTTTTTGATATATCTCATAACACTCTTAATATATAGGTTTATCCTCCCTATTCTTTTAAAAAAATTTCAATAGCATTTGCGGTACATGTGGTTTTTTGTCACATAGATGAATTATATAGCGGTGAATAGATTTTAGTGCACCTATGACTTGAGTAGTGTACATTGTACCTAATGTGTAGTTTTTCTTTTATCCCTAGCCCACCTCCCACTCTTCCCCTTCTAAGTCCCTAAAGTCCTAATTATATCACTGTGTATGCCTTTGTGTACCCATAGTTTAGCTCCCACTTATAATGGTGTTTGGTTTACCACTCCTGTGTTCCTTGATTTGGAATAATGGCCTCTAGCTCAATCCAATTTGCTGCAAAAGACACTATTGGCTGAGTAGTATTCCATGAATATATGGATGTATTCCATGGAGATATATCCATGGATATATATATATTTGAGATATATATATATATATATATAAAACCTTACTATTGTATGTAGTTTTAATGGATAAAATGACACTATGAAATTATAGAAAGCACTTTTAAAATTAGAGCTGTGATTATCAAAATGACACACATATGTATATATATATGACATATAATATTCAGAAAGAAAAATGTTAAACCTTAATATCTTAGGTTAAAAATTCTCTATTTTAAATTTGAGGCATGAAAGTGATTAATACATGCACACACACACACACACACACACACACCCCTATCTTTATATATGTAAATTTTATAGTTTTAAATTGAGGCATAGTATATAGTGTATAAAACACAGATTTCATGCCTCAGTTTTTTTTTTTTTTAATTTCATACTTTCATCAAAAGTGATTTCTCTCTGAGCCTTACTATCTCTGAGTCCTTGTAAGGTACTCATCTGCAAAAGGGAGGTTATAACATCTACCTTGTTAAGTTATTCTATGTAGTTTTAATGGATAAAATGATACTATGAAATAATAGAAAGTACTTTTAAAATTAGAACCGTCATTATCAAAATGGTTTCTTAACAAAAAGCCTCATTTGGTTCTTAGGATACCTTTTTAGGCCAGGTATTTTTGTTCCCTTTTTACAAATGAGGAAACAGGAGTTACACAGTATGTAACGCTTCATGTTTGAATATGCTGTACCCTTTACTGTAGATGCCCTCAAGACACTGTCTACTTTTGGTGAAGTATTCATGCTTTAAGATTGAAAAAGTATTCACTTCTTTAGGCATTTCTCTGATAAGCCCTGACTCTCCATTGCATCTTTCCCATTCCTTTTGTCCTATGGCCCCTGTCACACCACACACAACACTGTAAGTGTGTGTATAACCCTGTCCCTCCTTGCTGGTGGTATAGTCATCTTTTATCATTTCTATTGTGATAGACTTATGTTAAACACAATAAATGTTTGCTAGATGGATGATTATATTGATAGTTTATTCAGAGTTCTCACCACTATGTTATATACTCAATTAGCTGTACTTGAAAAATGTGCTTGAGAAGCAAAATATAAAATATTTTGAGGTTAAGTAATAGTTTTGGAAAATTCGATTCTGTTGTTTCTGATGAAGTCTAACAATTTTTCTTCCCTCTTTTTCACATTGTTATCTCTTATTTTAGTCTGTATTAGCTGAAGATATGCCTACTAAAATTCAAGTGTGTGTGTGTGTGTGTGTGTGTGTGTGTGTGTGTCTGTGTGATAAAGAGAGAGAGAGAGAGAGAGAGGAAGAGAGAGGGGTTACCAAGCCACGATATAACTGAATAAAGTGGCAGTGATATGACTGCCAGTGGCAGATAGAGAAGCATTGTTTTAGAAATTACAGAAATCTTAGAGAAATCTAATCCAAAGTTCATCTCACCCTCTACCCCACACTCACTCCTTGGTCTCTGTTTTCAGAGATGAGGACACTCAGTTTCAGGGAAACAAAATAAGTATGTGAGCTAGAACTGGATTCCATTTCTCATGAGTCTAATGCAGGGTTTTTCAATCTTGTCTCTATTGACATAAGGGACTAAATAATTCTTTGTTGCGGTGGGCTGTCATACGTATTGCAGGGTGTTTAGCAGCAACCCTGGTCCTTATCCACAGGATGTCAGTAGCATCCCCTAGTTGTAACAACCAACACAGTCTCCAGACATTGCCATATGGTGGCAATGGTTCCCAGGAGAAATTTTGCCAACGAGGGATACAATTTTGCCAACCAGGGTTGGCACAATTGCTCCCAGTTGAGAACCAATAACATAAAATACACCTTTTTATTATAGTTACACACACATAAAATACACCTTTGTATTGTAGTTACACATTCTGCCCATGATTCACTGTTTGGACAATTAATGCTTGAATTACCAAGAGAAAATTAATATTAATGATAATCTGGATACAAATATAAAGTGCATTTTCCTCTTCAAAAAATCAGCTCAGCAATATTTATTGCTGATTTTAGCATCATTCACATCTAATAACGAGTCTTATTTACGATGGAATCATGAATGCTTTCTCTGATTATTCCTTTGTTAACCACCCTCTACCTCCTTTTGCAACTTTACTCTCTTAGCTCTCAGCACATCTAATTTTCTTTTTTCTCTAATTTCTGGTTCTCTTTTCCTGGCCGTTTCTGTCTACTTTCTACCACTTGTTTCTCAAAGTTCTGTTATTTTCCGTTCCATATTATTTCCCTTGGAATATTTAAATGACTTTCATCCCTTTAAAGGTAATATCTTCTCAAATGACTTTCAAATGGACTTCTCCTAATCTCCAAATAGATTCTTATTCCTTTTCTGTATTCCCCACAACCTCAGAAATATAAGTAGGTAATACCGACAGATAAACATTAAACTCAAAGGTGTTCACTCCCTTCATGCCTTCATGCCCAAACGCCACCACATGCTGTCCTGCCTATGTCTCTTCTTTTTATAACATCAGCATTCTCTGTTTTTTCTGACTAGAAACTTGGCATCATCTATAAATTATCTCCTTTCCTTACCACCCTTAGGTGTCCAGCTCCTTTAAGTCTATTTAGGGCAGGAACATTGTCTCTTGTACCAGTTTTCTTTTCAGTGTTTTGTTCAATATCTTGCATGTAGACAACTCTCAATAGATATTCATTGAATAAATATTATTTGACACATGTAGTTACTAAAAGCAAAGATAGGGCAAGCTGCCCTTCTTTTTTGATTATTGGATTGTAACTAAGCCCTTCCCACCCTGCTATCATGCTATGGAGGCATATGTGGCTCTCACTGAAGTCAAGGTTGCCAATGTCAACCCAAACTATATTTTCATAAACTGTATTATCTGAAAGTAGAATTCCTTAGCAGCCTCCAGTGTATGAGATGCATTATGTATATTCTCTGAATAAAAAGTAATTAATATTGAGTGTTTTGAAATCATCTTTAATGTACTCACTTTCTCTTTTTTGTATGTGCTCACTGATTAAAACTTTATCCTTGCAGACTCGTGTTTGGCAATAGGCATCTACAGAGAAAACAATATAGTCAATATATTTCTCAAAATGCCATTAAATATCCAAGCTTCATGCCACAATGTGACCATAATGAAAAGAAGGCAAATTGCAGACACTTATAGTCCAAACTGTTCCGCCTTTAGAAGATTTTTCTTTTGGAATAATAATGTAATAATAATTTAAATTTCTGAATTGAATTTATAGGAGTAGAAGTGAGAAGCCAGATGGGAGGGAGTCAAGGTAGAAAAGGTTATAGAAAGCTATTCTTATGTGAGATTACCTTGAGGAAAACAATATGTTTCCAACAGAAAATTTGAAATAGTACTCTGGAAATGAATCTTTGTCTTTTAGGTGAGGCAAGCCCCATCTTTAGAGCTTTTGACCACCAAATTCCAAAACACTCAGATTAATGTAAATTGTACTCTTTACACAAGAGTTGGTATGTATTCGCCTGCATTCTGGAAACACTTCCATTATAAACAAGATATACATCTTTAAATTCATGTTTAGAGTAAAATAGATAATTCCCTTGTACTTTGACTCACTGCTTCTTTATTCAACTTGCTTTAAGTATAGTATTATATGATAATATGTAAGTGAAATATATTAGCATTTGAAGTATGGTTTAGAAATGACTACCTAAATTGGAGAGTATAACTTAATGCTTATAACTTGAAACACATGACATATTAATATTTTTACTACTTGACAAGGAAGATTCTATGGCCATTTTTAAAAACTCAAAATTAAAGTAAATAATTATTTTTAAAGTTATTAAATTAACCTCTGGTTTCATAATGTTTTTTCTCAAATTGCTATAGATACTTTTTACATTTAGGTCTTAATGAGTATAGTTACAAAGCTAACATTAAAAATATATAGGAATAGACTTATTGCTGGCAGAAGGCAATATTAGTTTTCTATACATTTATATATGTGTTACACACACACATACTCTCTGAAAAGTAGGTTGCTAATAGAAAGTTCTGACAGTAAGTCTTTTTAGTATCTGATGTGATAACGAATTTTACAGTTATTTTGATAAAGGTGAAACAAGAGCTTATCAAATAGTGGAATTTAATTTAAAACAAAAAGACATCCAAAAGCAGTGAAGGAATATTCACTCCTTAAAAGCACACAAGACCCAACAAGCCTACTATGTTATAGACAAATTCTAGAATTACAGACTGCCATGGAAGAGGGTAGAAAATGAACAGTCTGTGAGTGGGTTGGCACATGACCACGGCAAAAGTATGAACGAAGAGGATTTTGCTATGTGTTAGGACTGAGCAAATGCTAAGATTCAGTGCAAGGTTGCTATTCTGGTCTAAATAGCCTAAAAGGTTAAATTGGGAAAATGAGATTCATTCCTTTTATTCTGTAATCTATCTGATTTTATGTTGGATCACTTTAATTTAATTTTGTTATACTTTAAGTTCTGGAGTACATGTGCAGAACATGCAAGTTTGTTACATAGGTATACACATGCCATGGTGGTTTGCTGCATCCATCACCCCATCATCTATATTAGGTATTTTTCCTAATGCTATCTATTCCCTAGCCTCCCAATCCCCTGCTATTCCTCCCTAGCCCATCACCCCGTGACAGGCCCCGGTGTGTGATGTTTCCACCCACTGTGTCCATGTGTTCTTATTTTTATTTTCTTGATTGTTTTCCAGAAAAGCCATTTCACCCTCAGATTTGCAATTGATTTTGCTGACTTGGCTTGGTCAGCCAGTCACCAAATCTGAGCCTCCTCTGTACTGGCCTCTTTCTGGATGACCCTCAGTGCGATCCTTAGGAAGCAAGGTCAATCCTGGCACAGTGGATCAAGCCTAAATCTTAGCATTTTGGGAGGCCAACATGGGAGGTTTTCTTGAGCCCAGCAGTGAGTTGTGATTGCACCACTGCACTCCAATCTGCGTCAACTGAGCAAGAGCCTCAAAAACCAAAATAATTAAAAATAAAAAGGAAGCAAGGTTAAAAGAAACCATATGCAATAGGAAGTACATTTTCTACATCTGGCATTTTGTCTGACTGTTGGGCAACCACTTCTTAGTGCTCCAGGGCCCACGACATTTACTGCTATTCCCATTTCTGTGATGGCACTCAACCTCTCCCACGCGCGGTCCCCAATATTGTGTAAGGGTGTAGGCTCGGCCCTGACTCACAGGGAAGAGGCGATTTGTATCCTGTGAGTCACTGGCACCACTTCCTGCTGGCACATTTGAGATTTCACTGAAACATAACCTGAAAAATGAAGGTGTATATATATATATATATATATATATATATATATATATATATGAGGCTCACATTCCTAAAACCCATTTGGAGATTTGATAGAAATAATGGCCTCTGAATGCATTCCCATTTTTGTAGCTGTATTGTAAAAGAAGTGCCAATTGCCAATTTTGAGTTTACACATCATCTATGTTATATCACCTGGCAAGAAATTCCTTTGTATCTTAGTTACCAATGTCACCAGACCAGAAATGCCACCAGATCTATTTTTTTTTTTTTTGACACGGACACTATCTAAAATCTTTAGTATCAGAGTGAATTATTCGCTTAACAACAATCCATTGTCAAGCATGAAAAAGCCAAATAAAATATTTGAGGTCCAATCCTGAAGAAGTTATGTTCAAACAACACTAAGATCATGAAAAAAACTTGATATTAAGGAAATATATGCATTTGGCTTTAGCATTTATTCCCTCCCTGTATGACTCTTTAAAAAAATGACTAGTGATTCTTAAGGGTAACAGGATAGTGGATGTAATATTTCTCTGGAGATACATTTTTCATTCATTTGATCGCATTCACTCTTCTACCCTAGTTTGCAAATGTTTGGGAGCAGAGGCATATTGCAGGAACATTTGAGAATTACTGTTTTAAAGCAATAGTGCTGTACAGATGGACATGACTTAGAATTATTTTTTCTGTTTTATTGGCCACATCGATCCACGATGGAATTCCAGTTATACACTTTAATTTGAAAGGAGCATTTAAAATTATATACGATTCCACCTGTAAAATATCCTGCTGTAGGATTAATGCAGCAAGTCTCACAGAAACTATCCTGAGCGATGGACTGTGTCCAAGGGAGCGTCACAGGTAAGGAAAGCCCAGTTTTTGTGGAGGCACACCCTGGGCTGAACATTCTTTAATTAACAAAGACAAATATTTCACCTGTGGCCTGAACAACTGGAACAAAGTTTCCAACAGTGGAAAGACTAACAACTGCTAAAAACCTTTAAAAAAGAAGACTAAAAGCAACACCCCAAAATAATTAGTTGGATTCTATAATAGTTGCAGGTTGCAATTGGAAGCAATTCCAAGCAGGAAAGGTTAGGTTTTAGTTTATGCAAATAATAGAGAAACTAGCTGCAAACGTGCATTTTTTCCCTTGCTAGCATTTTCCTACAGAAAGGATAATGTCTCCTCCAAAGCTTTCCTTAGTTGAAGAAATATGCAGGAATAGGAATGTCAAGGATGTAAGCATGTGCAACTAAAACTCCAATTTGTATTGAGGAAACTACAATAGTTAAAGGATTTAATTCCTCAGTAGCGAAAGTATAGTGAAATTATTATTGTGATGTAAAGTAAAATTGACTTGCATGAGAATCTGCTCATCCTCCGTAAAAAACTTAGTGGAATAGTTTTCAACTCTGTTCAACTGACAATGAAATCTAGGCTTTAGCTATTTCTTTGCCATTCAATAAACATGTTTTGTTGTTGTTTTGTTGTTGTTGTTCTGGCTCTATAACAAGAGTTGAAGTAGCATTTATATTGTAGGAAAAACATGGAATGGGGAGGAGATAATTCTAAACCTTTAAAGACAGCAGTATTTTCAAATCATTGAAGAATAGGAGACATGATGTCAAAAGATAAATTCATAACTCTTCTCTTCTGTGGTCGTAAGTGATCTTAGACAAGCTTTTAATTCAAATACACTGAGCGTATCTGAGACTAATAACTACTTCACAGAATTAAGTGTGAAATTTGATATATGAAGTGGTACATTATGATGCTGATGCCTATGTGTAATTTAATTTTCATAACCCAAAAATATACAATCAGCTTAACAGATACAAGCCTTCTCTAATTGGGAAAAAATAAAATTCCTGTATTACATGAATTAAATCATACTTTACAGTACCATATAACAGAGATTTACAAACTTGTTATAAACCAGTAGAGGGCACTGCCAACATATATACTGCTAAAACCAGAGGCTGGAGTTTGAGAGTCAAGGAACATTTATGGGATATGTCAGCCACTTAAAAATTTTAGTTTATTTCACTGTATTCTCCCAAAAAACCTGTAAGATAGGAAAAATTAAGACCCAGAAAAGTAAATTAATTTTTTCAAGATAACCTAGCTCGAGTTTTCCTCAGAAGACTGCCTTTCCACCATACTTTGTGGCCTCTATGTTGGGTTAAATACTCTACTTCCATTACGTCTACCATAATTTGTTCTCTGTGACGTCCATTATATTCTAGTATTACTGCTCATTTCCAAATTCCAAATAAAGTGGCCCGTTTAACAATATGAATCCTTGGGAAAAGTTATTTAAACTCTTTATGCCTTAGTTTTTTTCTAATGGGGACAATAATAGTATCTTCCTCAAACTGGCACTGAGAGGACTAAATAATATACAGAGATAATGTGAATAGAACCATACCTGGTTGTATTAGTTTGTTTTCACACTGCTATAAAGAACTTCCCTGAGACTGGGTAATTTATAAAAGGAAAGAAGTATAATTGACTCACAGTTTTGTATGGCTGGGGAAGTCTCAGGAAACTTTCAATTATGGCAGAAGGCAAAGGGGAAGCAAGCACCTTTTTGACAAGGCAGTAGGAGAGAGACAGGAGAAGGAGGAACTTCCAAACACTTATAAAACCTTCAGATCTCATGAGAACTCACTCATTATCATGAGAAGAGCATAGAGGAAACCATCCCCATTGATTCAATCACCTCCCTCCCTTGACACATGGGAATTACAGGTTCCTCCTTCAACATGTGGGGGTTGAATTCAAGATGAGATTTGGGTGGGACACAGAGCCAGACTGTATCACTGGTACACAGTACATGTTCAAGAAATGGATCATCTTCTGCCTGAACTGTGAAAGGTGTGGAAAGTTGAATATTTTCTACTGTCTTTACGGAGGGATTAATCATCCTTTCATAACATTTATCGTTTAGCTACCTCAACTTAACAGGTTAATTTAAACTCTTTTTGCGCTTACAGAAACTGAATTCTCAGTGTGGTTCATCTGGCATCCCTATTCCTTATCATATGAGATAGGATATTTTCCTATTTTACCTAGATTACATTTACCTAGCTGCCAATCAGTCAAGGAGAATTTTCAGGAGTAGGAAACGACTAGTAATAAATGACTAGTAATCATTCTAGTTATCACGCACCATAGGCCAATAAACAAACACATGAATCCAAAGGAAAATGTCCAACTGACAAAACAAAACAAAATAACATGAGAGGATTTCATTCTTAAAAGACAACCTTTGGGGGTAGAAATAGCAAACTTAACATATATATCATTATCCCCCACAGTGGGTATTATTCATTTCTTCTAACAAAATATGTCTAACTTTTTTCAAATCTCATTTCTGAAATTCATTACTCCTCAAAGCAGTTACAAGCTGAAGTCATTAATTAATTCCATAGAGCTTAATTGCTGCTAATACTACTACTACCACCACCATTAGGATTTACGATATAACAGTTACTCAAATAAACTGGAAAGATTGGTTGAAGTGCAAATACCTAAAGCTTAAACAGAAGCAGCTACATGCTCTTAAGTAAACATGTGTGCAATTAAAAGGGTTCCTCTTATCATGATTTCTATACAATTCAGAAACTACTTGAGTCATTCTGATGTCTGTATTTCAACATTTTATCTTTTCACTGAAGACACTTGATGAAACAGCTGATTTAAACTCTTCCTGTGCTGACAGAAACTGGATTCTAGGGTTCAGTACAGTTCATTTGGTATACCTATTCCGCCTCATATTATACAAGATATATTTTGATTTTATCTACCTTTGATTTTATTAACTAAAATCTATATTTATGTGTAATTCAATGCAAGGAGTAACTTAGGTACATAAATCAATATGAATATTTCTTAGGTTGAGTTTCTTGCTGTTACCATAAATGGAAACTGTTTTTTTATTTAGAGCCTTCTTTTTTGATGGGGTCTACCTTGGAGCATTTCTCTGATCTCATGATGGAATAAAACAGTGGGAATTCTCCAACTGATATGTGTCTTAAGAAACCAAACTTTAAAATCAAATCTTCGAAAATGTTACTGTGAAATGTTTAGAGCAGGTGAAGTCTGTAACCATGAATATAATGCCAAGGCTTTTACACTTCAACAGAATAGCTGCTGCTAGTGTTTGCATTTTCTGTTATATGCCTGTTTCCATGAATTATTTTGTTTTATGGTTTTGATGGACCAAATCCTTGAAACAGAACAACTCTATAAGTACTGCAGTTATGTAGAAATTTGATGAAGATTTCTTTCCTTAACACATTTAATTATATATTTGATTTTTCTTCATAAATAGGTTTCCATCTTCTACAAGCAGTCCTCAGTACAACTGTGATTCCATCGTGTATCCCAGGAGAGTCCAATGATAACTGCACAGCTTTAGGTAAGCCCAACATTGTCAATGTGGCCTCAAGAGACTACACATTTTTAAACAGAAATGTTAACTCAAATGCTATAAGTATGTGACAATGAAAAAAGGGTAGGAATAGCTGCTATATTATTTTTTAAACCACCTTATAAACTAATGTTCTGAAAAAGTTATATAAAAAAACAACTGGTAGAAGAGGGACCAGACAAATTATATACACAGATTTGACTGTAAAGCGATAGGGAACGAAAAAACATTGGATTCCCTTTGGCCATTTCCTTGTGCTTTATTGCAAAACCATCCTCAGAGACCACACTGACTGGATTCCAGGCAAAACAGGAAAACTTTGTATAGAGCAGGTTCTCTATCTGTCTCTTTCTACACTTTCTCTCTTGTTAGAAGAACAAATGATGGTCTTTTCTTTCTAGGCACAGTGTTCATTCAGAAAACATTATCGAGTACTTAGAACACATCAAACACTGTGCCAAGGCACAGGGATACAAACATAAGTAATACAGTTTTTCCCCTCGAGGACTGTGGACTTCAGATATGGTCCAAGGGGGATCGCTTTATCTTCATTCTGAACTATTGAATCAAGATAACTGAGTTATTTTGAGGAAACAAGATATTTTCCACAACAATTTTACCTTTTCTTTTGTCCCTCACCATCAGGGTCTTCGGAGGTTTGGTCAGCCTCCCCCTATCACCTTTTTTTTCCCTTCTTTGGTTATTTGTGCAAGAGTATTACAATCAAGTCGCTATTTCAAAAATAATTTTATAAGCATCTTTCACATTTTGGTATCTAAAACTTTCTAAAGTGAATTTTACACAGGGCCTCTGTTTTCATTGTTGTATTTGTCTAACAGAGGCCTTTCTCACTAGCGTTTGTCAAGTTTGCATTGCGGTATCATTATTAGAGATATTGGGAGACATCAGTTGATTTTATTAATGGTAACCTCAACAACTTGAGAACATACACCAAAGCCAGCTATACAGATTAAAAATCCACTGTAGAATTAAGATACTTTGAATTAATTAATGGTATGAGCTTGAGCTTGCAACTGTTTTGGGGAGTAACAGATTTCAGAATTGTTTTGGGACTTGAGAAAAATTAGACACATTATGTTTGAAGAAGTAAATACCCACTTGGAGGATAATGACGTGTGTGTGTTAAATTTGCCTTTTCTACCCTTAAAGGTTGTCTTTTGAGAATGAAATCTTTCCACTTCATCTTGTTTTGTTTAGTCTGTTGGACATTTTCCTTTGGATTCAAGTGTTTATTGATTGGTCTAGGGGCTGTGATAACTATAGTGACTTCTACTCAAAATTCTCCTTGACTGATTGGCATCTGACCTGTTTTGTTGAAGTAGCTCAGTGGTTACTATAATGAAAGAGTAATTCTTCCATAAAGGCTACAGAATATATTCAACTTTCCACTTCTTTCACAGTTCAGACAGAAGACGATCCACGTGTGGCCCAAGTGTCAATAACAAAGTGTAGCTATGACATGAATGGTTACTGTTTGCATGGACAGTGCATCTACCTGGTGGACATGAGTCAAAACTACTGCAGGTAATATGCTAGAAATAAACAAACACAGTTTGTAATTTTTTAAAATAGATTTAGGGGTACAAGTGCAGATTTGTTAGTGGATATATTGAGTCGTGGTGAAGTTTGAGCTTTTAGAGTACCTACCTCTCAAATAGTGTGCATGGTACCCATTAGGTAATTTGTCAACCCTTAACCTCCTCCCACCAACTATTCTACCTTTTGAAGTCTCCAGGGTCTATTCCTCCATTCTCTATGATCATGTGTACACATTATGGCTCCCATTTGTAAGTGAGAACATGTGATATAAACAAATGTAGTTTTACTCTCTGTATTTCTATATTTTGAAATTACCCTATATTTCCATGGGCTGTTAAATGCAATACATATATTATTAGAAACTTTACTGACTTTTTAAAAAATTATGGAGTAAATAGTAGCTTTCAAATTGCACAGATATGTCAGAGGTATAGAGCAGGGAGGGCTTTTGATGCACCTCACACTTGCCAAGATGGTGTCTCTCTGCTTTGGATCTTTTCCTTCAACTTCTATTTCAGGTATTGTTTTAAGAATTGATTTCAGATCAGTCATGATGGCTTATCCCCGTAACCCCAGCACTTTGGGAGGCCGAGGCATGTGGATCACTTGAGGTCAGGAGTGCGTGAGCAGCCTGACCAACATGGTGAAACCCCCATCTCTACTAAAAATACAAAAATTAGCCAGGCGTGGTGGCGAGCACCTGTAATCCCAGCTACTCAGGAGGCTGAGGCAGGATAATCACTTGAAGCCGGGAGGCAGAGGTTGCAGTGAGCCGAGATCACGCAACTGCACTCCAGCCTGGGTGGCAAAGCAAGACTCTGTCTCAAAAAAACAAACAGAGAAACAAACAAACAAAAAAATTAATTCCACTGATTTAGACAACTTACAAAAACACCACTGTGGACTGTCAACCACCATGACAGCTGAACACAACTGTCATTTTAATGCTACAATTTAGCCCGAGTTATGTGGAGCCATTTTATCATTACTGGTCCAACTCTAAGGTTAATCTTTGAAATCCTTTTTACAACCTTTAGCAAATGTTGATGAATTCTTGCAATATAGTATGATGTTAGTCTTTATAAAACTAATTCATCACCATGATTTCCTTTTTAAATAACTGATCTTTCCTCGTTCTGTATTTTGCTTCAGGTGTGAAGTGGGTTATACTGGTGTCCGATGTGAACACTTCTTTTTAACCGTCCACCAGCCTTTAAGCAGAGAATATGTGGCTTTGACTGTGATTCTTATTATTTTGTTTCTTATCATCATTGTCGGTTCCACATATTATTTCTGCAGATGGTAAGTCACTGTGCTTTTTATACTCTGCTTTTATAAATTACTTTTACATAATGTAGACCTATAAATTGGGTAAAAATATGGATAAAGTATTAGATAAGATCGAACCTGCACAAATTATATTTACAAGAGTTGAGACACTGTTAAGTATTATGCCCAATACCTGGGTGATGAGATCAATTGTACCCCAAATCTCAGCATCACACAATATGCCCAGTTAAGAAATCTGCACATGTACCCTTGAGTCTGAAGTAAATTGAAATTATTTTTTTTTTTAAAGATTTTTTTGCTGCAGAACATCTGGATTGAACTTTATTATCAGCTCTGGTACTTATTAACTATGTGACCTTACATAAGACAAATTGGGAGTAACAATTTCTTTCTTTATAAAATATGGACAGAAATTTTTATCCTACATTAGTTACAGGGTGACTGCTTTTAGTATGTAACAAGATAACTCACGTGAAAGTGAATCGTAGGAAAGGTGCTAATGTTAAAGTCACATGAATTTAATTCATTAAGTCAAATTTTTTATTTCATAAAACAGCCTTATGAATTAATAAATAACCTCAGAGGCTTGGGAATCTTATAGTTTAAGGCTGGTGGAAATGTTTCTAGACAATTATAAAAAATGCTTCTTAAAAAATACTTTGTTTCAGTTACCCAGAACAGTCATACCTCATCCTCATGTACATTATTGTCACAAGCTGAAAACAGAAAAATAGAAAGTAAACATTGAAACTATAATTTGACAGGTTTTTTTTTTTTTTTAAGAGTTGGGAGCAAAGGATGGGAACAGTGTCAATTAATTAATAACAGTTCCCTTTAAAATGTCTCCATGAAACCCTTATTTTGAAAAAGGTACAAATGACTCAATGAAGATTTAAGTTTTTATTTTTCTGTGAAAGTAGTGCACTTCTAATTTCAAAGGTCTGAAAGTGTGCTACTTTCATAAGATTAAATTTATTTTGCCTGTTTGATTCTAAATAACCACCAAATAATAATGCCTTCCTAATAAGTTGCCATGACAGAACTGAAAGTTATTAAAACTAAAATACACCTGAAAATCTTTGACCACAATTCTTTCCTTCATAGATGAGACACTGAGGCTTAGAGAGGTACATTCCCATGTCCCAGCTCACACAGTTGACAAATGTCAGAGTTAAGAACAAATGCTTTCTAATTCATATTCTTCCAGTAAGCACAGACATGATGTGGTTTCCTCAGCTATGAGCCTCATTTCCAAAATGGGGACAAAATAAACTAAAAACATTAGAAAAATAGACTAATGAATAAATGAAAGAAGATTGTTAATTATGATAAATCTATGAATCCTAGCTATGTGACCATGGGCACGTTCTGTATAACCAATTTGTATTTCACTTTCTTCATCTGTAAGATGAGGATAGTAACAGCAAATGTGAGGGTAAAATAAATAATGCATGTATAGCACTTAGAACATTGCAGGTCACCAAATTATGCCTGACAAATGTTATTTTATTTTGCTTAGTGATAGCATCATATCAATGTGATGGTCAGAGTGTATTAATGTAGCATGATATTCAAAATATGCATTCCTTAGAAGGAAGAAAAAAGAAAACCACTAACTCAGACTTAAATGTGGTCACATGCCTCTTGGAATTTCGCAATATTCATGATCATGTTAAAGACTTTGAGAAGTCTTTTAAGTGTGTTTTATCATTTCATTCCAAAATTGTTTGACTACAGCACACTAACTCTTCATCCCTCCTTTTTTTTTTTTACCTTGTCCAACCTAAATCTGTGTACCTTTGTCATTTGGGAAACACTATGTTAATATGCCATTGGAGTCCATATGTAACATACTTGTTCCTGTTAGTGTTAACAGCAGTGCTAACAGTTTCATTTGTGAATATTTCCAGGTACAGAAATCGAAAAAGTAAAGAACCGAAGAAAGAATATGAGAGGGTTACCTTAGGGGATCCAGAGTTGCCACAAGTCTGAATTGTGCCGTCAAACTTATGGGCAGAGATGAACAGTGTGCCTGGTTAATATTAATATTCCTATTTTATTAATAATATTTATGTTGGGTCAAGTGTTATGTCAATAGCACTGTATTTTAATATACTTGAAAAATATTTTTATTTTTGTTTTATTTTTGACAGACTGTTAATGTATAATGTGCAGAAAATATTTAATATCAAAAGAAAATTGATATTTTTATAACAGGTGATTTCCTGAGCTAAATGCTTCATTGAAAGCTTCAAAGTTATATGCCTGTTGCACAGTGCTTAGAAGTAAGCAATGCCCAGGTCATAGCTCAAGAGTTGTCAGCAAATGACAGATTTCTGTAAGTCTAAATATATAGTCAAATCAATTTAGTAAGTATATTTTTTTCTACTCCTCAAATCAATGATAATTGATTTGACTGTACCATGGTTCGATATGTTAGTTGACACCATGATGTCACATATTAAAACAATAATGGCAATTGGAATTTGGGAGAAGCAAATATATGTCCTGTGTTAAACACTACACATTTGAAACAAGCTAACCCTGGGGACCCTATGGTCTCTTCACTCCTGTCTCAGCTACAACTCCATGTTATAGGAGGGGCAGTGGACTGTTCCCTATGCCAACCCAGTACTCCTACTGGTGCTAGTCACCCATCTGCCAGATTCTGTCTATGTAAAATACATTGAAAAACAATTTTATATAATATTTTATTTAAGTAGTGGGCATTTCATAGCTTCACAATATTCCTTTTTTTGTATATTACCACATTTATGTGAGGTAATTATTGTTCATCAGACAATTAGAAAAAAGTCCGCACTTGAAGTCTACATTTGTGCTTCAATTTAGAATATTTCTTTTTATAGAGGATTTGCTGAATTCTAACATTAATCACAGTCCAAAATTTGATGGGCTAATTATTATTTTAAAATATATTGACAATAATTCTATATGTTGTCTTAAGATGGAAAAACAGTTATTTCATCTTTTATTCAAGAAAGTTTTAACTTTAAAACAGCTCAGTAAGTGGCTTCTTCTAGAATTTAAAGTTATGTATTTAAAGCTGTATCTTGATACAGGAAGTGGGAAAAAATCTTAAAAATTAATATAGTGTAATTTTCCAAACGAAAATCTCATTTGAAAGATTTGAAAATGTAAAAAGTTAAACACACCTTCCTATGGAGTCTGAGATGAAAACTAGGGCTCATTTTTTTGACATTTGCTTATATTTTGAAAGAGACAAAGGTTTCTTCTTCACTCTGAGTCCATAGGTCTCAGTGAATTAATAGGAGTATTTTGGGCTATTGCATAAGGAGCCACTGCTGCCACCACCTTTGGATTTTATGGGAGACTGCTTTATTGAATGCTAAACCTTTGGGTAGTCTCCCTGGATCACATACCAGGTCAGGGAGGATCTGTTCTTCCTCCACTTTTTTCCTGGCATGTACTAGGGCAACAAAGACTTAATAAGCCCTGCCTAACCTCTGGAGCATCAGCTGCCAGGACTTGCCTCCATGCATATCCATGTATTATATACCCAGGTGTAATCACACGAATATCATCTAAAGTCCTGGCCCTGGCCCTTACTATTAGGAAAACAGACACACACACACACACACACAGACACACACACACATTAATGTGTGTGTGTGTTCATATACATATTGTTTATATATTCATACACATATTGTATATATATTCATACACAAATATGTATGTAAACATAACCTCAATGGATCATAGAATTACCATCATCTGTTGCTCTATTAACCATTTATAGAAAACTTAAAAACAAGAGAAAAGAAAATCAGTTAGATCTAAAAAGTTATTTCTGTTTCCTATTTAATATGGCTGAAGTCAAAGTATGTAAGAACACATTTTAAATACTATACTTCCAGTTGGCCCTCTGTATCTATAGAGGTTGGCTAGTTCTACATCTGTGGATTCAACCAACCAAGGATGGAAAATATTAAAAAACAATACAAATGAAAACCAATAACAATATAAATATTGTAAATATGTAAATAACAACTATTTACATAGCATTTACATTAGGTGTTATAAATAATGTAGAGATGATTTAAGTATACGGGAGGATGTGAGTAGGTTATATGCAAACACTATGTCCTTTTATATAAGTGACTTGAACATCTGTGCCTGATTTTAATATGTGCAGGGGGGCGATCTTGGAATCAGTCCCTTGTGGATACCAACACTTACTAGATGTGAATAGAGTCTGCATATTTTCAGTGATCTTGGCTGTTTCAAAGAAAATCTATTGATTCTTCAGGAAATCAGCCGCAATCCATTTATTTCATTTACAAAGATTTATTGTAAGCATCTCAATATTGATTTGTCAGTTTATCTTAAGTATCTCAATTCGTAAAAACAAGTCATTTTAGTATTTTTTATCTTTAGGAATGCTTCACTAGGCATTCAAAGGTAACACATTCAATAACTGATATTCCCCTAAAATAGTTAGATTTTTATAAATGCACATTAAATAATAAATTATGACCCACATAACTTTTGATGGGTGAAAAATAAAAAAAATTGTTTTAGTTAGGATAGTGCTGAGTAAACATAAAAACTGATTTACATGAGCTCATGTGTTATGTACGCAATGGAAAGATATTAGTTTGCATTTAGTCTATCTTCCCAATTTTACAGATTTCTCACTATATATATATTTCTAGAAAGGACGATGTATATTCAATGTATTGAAAACCGAAGCAACCACAAATGCATAATTTATGGTCTCCACCAACGCCACGTAATAACCCAGTTAACCTTCTCTTTAACCAAGAATATTAAGTTCTATAACTAGTACTCAAGGTTTTAACCTTAAAATTGAGATTTCCATATTGTGCTAAACATATATAATACAATGTAACTCCACTCTTCTCCTAAACATTCTTTTGCTCTAATCTCTCTGCCAAAAGTCAAAGCGATGGGAGAACTGATACGCTGGTATGACTACATCTTAAGTCAGATTTTTATTTATGAGTTTTTGAGACTAAATTCAATCACCACCAGGTATCAAATCAACTTTTAGCAGCAAATACATGATTCTAGTGTTTGACTTCTGTTAAATTAAAAAATGTGGTTTTTAAAAACCTGTATCTAACCCACTTTGTAATTTTTGTTCCAATATCCATTCTGTAAACTTTTGAACAAATTGTTTTTAATTTGCCACCCAATATATTCTGACTTTTAAAAAATTCTTGTTCATATGGGAGAAAGGGGAGTAACAACTTGTACAAACAGTATTTCTGGAGTATATTTTAATGTTTTAAAAAAGAATGATTTTATTTAAACATCTGTTATTCAAATTTGATGATATTAAATGCAATGTAATGTATTTTCCTTTTATTTTGCACTCTGTAATTGCACTTTTTAAGTTTAAAGAGCCATTTTGGTATACAGTTTTTATTAAAGATGTTATGGAACATAAAGTTGTATTGCATACAGTTTAAAGTAACTTATTTGATTATAAATTTTATCAGAGTACTGAATTGTATCAATTTGTTTGTGTTCAGTATCAGCTTTGATAATTGTGTACCTTAAGATATTGAAGGAGAATATAGATAATTTACAAGATATTGTTAATTTTTATTTATTTTTCTTGGAAACTGAAAAAAATGAAATAAATAAAAATGCATTAAACATCATGCATTCAAAATCTACACTGGGAAGGCAGTCTCATTCTTTTTTTCTTATTTTGCAATTTTTTTCCCACAAATATTAAAGGGTTTATAGGCAGTGACAAGGCTATAATGTGTGCAGATATAAAGACTCAATGGTGTTAATTTTGGAAAATAGTCTATAAATGTATCACATTTTATAGCCTACCATAGTGAAGAGCTTCTTGAACTAGAAGGAGCCACATTAGTTATAAAATTCTAGGTGTTGGTATTTTAAAATCCCAGGAGTTAGTATTTTAAAAAAATATTTTAAAGAGTATTTTCAAAGAGTATTTCTAAAAAGAATAGATATCCTATTGAGAAGTAGCATTTGAAAAGATACATCAGCCAGAATGATGTCTTGTGATTCTCTCAGCCTCTGCAAAGAGGCTTGACTCCCCTGAGCCTTCACAGCAGACAAGCTTGATTCTTCTGAAACTCCATCACAGTGATGGATGGCTACCTCGGTATAGTGCTTCAACAGCCTACAGAGTACTTGCTCCATCCCTCAGCTCCTTGTATCTTTCATTAGCCTGCAGCTGGGGCAGGGAGTTATGGCTAAGACCATCTGACAGGGAAGTTAAGCAATTTGTCCTGAGTCACACCAGTGGCAATAGATGGAGCTGTAATGAGAACTGAGGTCTTCTGACTCCTAATTTCACTGATTTTCTGGCCATATCAGAGGCAGAGGAAGATCATAAGGAGTTAGTCTCAGATCTAGTTTAGAGTTTTCTTGGGAGAAACAGAAATTCTTGTAAAACAGAATCTTTGAATTGTCATAGAACCATTACACTGATTTAGTTCAAGGTCTGAGAACCCAGAAGATTAAGGAAGAGAACTGTTAGAAACACTTTTTTTCTCTCAGCTTCCAGGATACTACACTAACTGTTTTTCTACCTGCTTCTCAGTCTTTTGCTAGATCTTCCTCAATATTTCCCTATCCTCTACCATGGACCTATCAACAATAGAATGCCCCAAAGCTCAATCTTGTAAATTTTCTCTCCATATAGCCACTCCCTACTTCATTCCATAAAGTTTCATATCTTTAATTGCTGTCTAGATACTGATTACTCCCAGTCTAAGTATTTGCCATGAGTTCCAGATATCTGTGTCCAATTACCTAACATCTCCACTTACATATTCACCAGGCATTCAAAGGTAACATGCTCAATAACTGATATTCCCCTAAAAATGTTTCTTCCATAATGTTCCTCTCTCAACTAAATTAAACTCCATCTTTCTTGTATCTCAGACCAAAAACCTGGTATCTCTCTCTGGGAGGTGCTAAATGTCTCATCTTCAAGTGATTTCAGAGAGAAATACCCTAAACTTTTACAATGATGGCAGAATTGGTCATTTTGAAGAGATTATGCAGACAAGGAAAAAGATTCCAAGAAACTGGTGTTAGACAGAATATCACAGTTTTCAAAAGGATAAAATTATAAGCACTGAATTTGACTCCGATCAATTCTAGAGCATACTTTTCCCTAAACAGTCATAAAACATTATTAAATATAAGTGCTGCTCGTTAGGTTCCAGCATGAATTCATTAAGAAAAGACATAAAACATGAATGTCTTTTAAATATCCTGTCGGGTCACCCACTAATGCTAGCTATCTATTATGCAAACCCAAACACAGATACTGTGTTCGGTTTACCTAAATTTCAGTGAAATACTTGGGAAAATATTTCCATAATTTTCTTATTAGCTTGTAGTGTGCAATGTACCTATTAAGAAAATTCGCACAATTTAAGCTCATTTAATGGAATTAATGTAAGGGGATCCATTACATGCTAAATAAATGGAGACCATGTAACTAAGTGATACAGAACTTTAGATTAGGGATTGGTTATACTAGTGGATGATAGGAACTATACATAAAAATATAATCATGTACTGCTGACCAATGATGACCTTTCCAATTAATCTATCAGAAAGAATCAATGATTTTCTATTATTCTCAGTACTATTCCTTCTGGGGATGGCAGGATGTGTTGTTCCAAGGAAGTAGGTGTCATTTTTCTGATCTTCAAGTTACTATCAGGTACAGTTTGCATTCTTAAAAAATGAAAAAAAAAACAGTGCTTTATGAATTAATCAATATTTATTGAAAAGCTTTTCTGTGTTTAGTAATTTGCAAAAGGTTGTGGAATATTCAAAAGAGTATAAAATATACTATCATTTGCAAAAAAACTTAGGGATTCAAAGTTATGAGAATATTTAAAGAACAGTGGAGATTATTATAGTTGGGGTTTCTTGATTCTTAGGGGAAAAAAGCAATTCTGGTGAAACTAAAAAAAGTTATAGGAAACATATGAGAAAGTCAATAGAATTAGAGCAAAAGCTAAAAAAAAAACCAGGACAGTTCTAGTGATTTAGGTAGCAGTGTGTTGCTTCTAGAAGGTGTGAACTCCAACCATTTTCCTTCTTGGGAGCTTGTGGTCTAAGAAGACAGCATATGACAGTCTACCTGAGAATATGAGTACCCTTGGCCACGGGAGGGCACTTTAGCTGAGAAAAGCAAAAATTTTTATCTAATAAGAAAAAAAACATCATCCCCCAAAGAAAAATAAAATGCTATTACATGAAGAATGAATAAAGTCTGAAAAGACAAATAACAGAAATCCACCAAATACAGTAGATGGTATCATACAAAATAATTTAGAGAAAGGTAACTTCAAGAGGGGAGATTTCATTGATGAGGTAGGACTTAAACTGGACTTTGAAAAAAATGACAGGATTTTGATATAAGCAAAAGAGAGACTGTAGGACATTTCAAATGGCAGGATAATCAGCAAACACACTAACATAAAGCATAGCATGTTTAAGGTATGTCAGGGAGACTATCTTCATAGTAGCAGAGGATCCATATTTGGGAAAAGTTATGAATTTAGTTTGAAGGCTCAGTAAAGATGTACCAAAAAGATAAGCTTTACATTTATGAACCATTGAGAATCATTTATAGTTTTTGATCAGAGGAATGGCACCATAAATTGGTGTGGTAGGCAGAACGATACCCCTCACCTCAAAAGTCATCTGTGACCTAATCCCCAGAACCTATGAATATGCTACCTTCCATGGTAAAAGGGACATGACTGATGATTAAGTTTACAGACTTTGCAATGAGGAGGTGATCATGGATTACCTGGGTAGGCCTAAGCTAATCACATGAGTTTTCAAAAGTAGAGCATCATTCCTAGTTGTTGTTAAAGAGATGTGATGTGAGAAGGAAGGACTTGACCTACAATTGCTGATAAAGGAAGAGGGTCCCAAGCCAAGAAACACTCGTGGCCTATGGAAGTTGGAAAAGGCAAGAAAATAGACTCTCCTCCATATTATTCAGAACAGAATGTAGCTCTGACAACATCTCAATTTTCACCAGGTGTCAACATCTTCCTTTTAGCCCAGGGAGGCATCTGTTAGACTTCTGCACTGTAAGATAATAAATTATGTTATTTTAAGTCATTGAAATCCTAGTAATTTATTGACATTAAAAAAAATCTAATGTCGTTAATTTTTTGGAAAGTTTGAAGTGAGATTATTTGAGAACACTTGTTGAGAGAAAGAGGCAGGAGGCAGAGAAACCTACTAATAGAGTGTCGTAATGACCTAGATGGAAACTGAAGAAAGTTGAGACTAGGATTATGTTTGGGAAAACAGAGTAGGAGGAGCATTTTAGATACGTCACAGAGGGAAAATCAGATGTTTAGTAATTGGATATGAGAAATGAGAGAAAGCAAAGTTAGAAATAATTGAGTTTAGAAAAGAAGAAAAATAGTTTAAATATGTTGACTCTAAGACAGCAGCAGGGTATATGTGTAGAAATAGCATATTTGTGGTATCTGACAACACCTCAATATTATTTACTGTTTTACAATTTACAAAATACTTTCACACCTATTAACTCTTTGTTTCGATGCATACTTTGAGACAGAAGGTAAGATTCATAATTATTATGTAAAAAATAATATGGTCTCCAGAAAAGTTGTGATTTGTACCAGATCATAAAGTTAGTAAAGTCGCAGAACTCATACCCTATCCTAGTACATCCTTTGAGCCCTGGGTGAAATTTCCATCCCCTTAGAGGTGCCCCCAAACACAGAGGTTGGGTGTGTGGTCTGGACTAAAGCTGTGATGGTGAGAACTACATCACAGAGACTAGAGCTGAAGCCAGAGAATCACTTCAAGTTAAACACCCCAAAGGAATGAGGGTAGAGGAAAAATGCCAAGAAAACCAATGACTGAGTCTCAGGAAAGTGACAGAAATAACTTTGTCTAAGGAAAATGGTAAAACAGAAGACTTTGCAGACAAAAGAAATGATTAAATATTTGATTTATTCATTCAATCATTGAAATACTTATTGTGGGCTTTTTATGTGTCTTACTGTTCTACATCTTGAGAAAAAATGATAAGACAAATAAAACCTGACATTTATATTCTAGCAGGAAAAGAATAAAAATAAATAAATACTAATAACAATAATAGTTGCAAACGTGTATAGGGCTTGCTATTTGTTGTTAAGCTTTTCAGATATAATAACTTATGAAATCCTTCTAACCACCTGATGAGGTTGTAACTATTTATATAAAATGCATTTTTCAGATGAGGAAGTTGAGACACAGGGGTAACATGCCCAAGGTTTCATGGTTAGTGATACACTAAGGTAGTAAAACATAATATGCTACAATTTTAGGGCGTCTTTAGTTAGGATGATCAAAGAGCCATCTCTAGTTTGTGGAGGCAAACTATCCTTGGTTTGGAGTAGTAAGTGCAAGGACCCAAATGTTCAGAAGACAGTAAGATCAGCCTGGCCCCAGGCATACTTAATGGACAGCTGCAAGAGAAGTCAGAGAGGTAGTCAAGGGTAGAAATTTTAAGGGCTATAAGATTTGGTAAGGTGTTTGCCTTTTCTTAAAAATGCAATTAGAAACTATCAGAGGGCTGGAAGTAGGGTGGTGAAATAATTCAAAAAGACCAATCTATCTGCCCTGAAGGAAATAGACTAAAAAGGACAAGATTGAAAGATAAATTGGGGAGTATTTTAATAACCCACTTAAATTATAACACGATTAGAGCAAAGAGAGCAGTAATGGAAGTGATGAGAAAGTGTTGAATTGGAGGTAGAGACAGATTATACTTAAATCAGCAGAGCTTGATGGTTATAACCGGGATATCTACGAGAACAAAATGGCATGAAACTCAGAAGAAAAAAAAAATCAAAGATCTATAGTGATAGTTAACACTGTTTAGTTAAAAAAAAAAAAAAAAAACAACCTAGAAAAAAATGAGAAAGTAGAAAAATGTCCCTGGTTTTGATCTCTGAATGTCATGAAGGTTGATAGAGAATGCTTTTAGTGAGTGATGAAAGTGGAGTCAGGATTGCACTAGATTAAAGGAGTTGGTAACGGCTGTTGGTGGAGAGTACTTATTTAGAATATTGGCCGTGAAAGAAAATGAAAATGGCAAGCCCTCAACTGTTCAGTTGTTGATTGTATAGTTTTAGTTTAGAATTATCAGACCTTGTGCTTTTCTCTTGGGCCCTTTCTGTGTTCATTACAATCTTTAGTAAAGGAGAGTTGGCATCAAGGAGGAAGTTAAGATTATTAGTTAAAACGGAAGTTGGGAACATCAGTGGTTTTTCCTTCTTCCAGTCACCTCTGTCACTCTGACCACAGAGAGCTGAGAATTGGCTCTTACTCTGAGTTTCAGGAAAGGGACCAATGTGTGTGAGTCATGTACTTACATTAGATGAAGTCTTGATTACAGTGGGAGAATCTGGCTGTGGGAATATAAATATGTCTCTTATCAGTGGGTAGGGCCTTTTTATACATGGGTGGGGCTATGGAACAGAAATCTGAATTGAAGACCATACACATTAGCTATATTGAAAATTCATTCTCCTGCAATACACATGATGGCTTCTGGACCTGCTGATAATGTTGCATAATTTAGAAATCATGAGGAGGAGGTTTCAGGCTAATGGGTATAAATCTTAACTGACATTTCAGGGGTAACAATTTGTTATCCTTAATATGAGAATCTCCATTGTGGTATTGCTTCGGTTGGGGGTAATCCCCAGTAGTTAATATGTGTTTGTTTTCTGATCCTTTGTTATTTGGTACCTATTAGAAGAATTTAATGTTTATTATTAATACACTAATAGCAATCCATCATTTCTCCTTAGTACCAATCTAGGCTGTAAAAAAAACTTAAAACAAAAACTGTAACAGAGTTTCTGAATCTAGGCCCACACTGTGAAATTTAGGTCCTAAAATACATGTAAAGAACTAACCTTGGAAATTAAATTATAAAATAAGTAACTGAATTATTTCAAAAGCTTTTACATAGAGAAAATGCAAATTCAGCATATAATAAAAAGAGCTGTGCCTCTTTCACAGATTCTAATGAACCCTATTACATTTTCTTGCCAGAATGTGCAGCACTTGGTTTCAGGCTTGGGATACAGTCACAGGAAACAAATCCACCAGGTCATGGCCCTTTATAACAGTCATACATCAGTTTACAACTATGGAAAAGGGATTTCCTGAGAGTACATTCCACCAAAGGACAAGTTTAGGGGTCAGGCTTCACTGTTATTCACCAACCTCAGTAGCAGGATCTTGTGTCACTGGAAGCCAGTTATAGCATGTAATAAAGCTGTGGGTGTTTATGTGTGCACACAACTAACAAGAAGCTCAGAGTCTCATTTACATTTATGGCTACTGATACGTCTTTAAGTCATACTCTAGACTACAGAAAATTATTTGTTTTAATTACAAAATAATTAGTTTGTTTTAGCAAATTTTCAAAGTAGTGTCAAGTAAAAATGTTAGGTTACCTTTTATCTCTTACATGTTAAAATTACCACTATTAACATTTTCATGTATAGTTTTGCAATCTTTTATGCATGTGACTATGGGTATGCATACACAGTAATGGAGTCATTCTGTGGGTACCACTGTGTATCTTGTCTTTATCACTTAACAATGGCATTTTACATGCCATTAGAAATTATTTTGCAGCATTTTAATGACTGCATAATCTTAAAACAACACTCTATTATTGGACGTGTGAGTTTTTTCCAGTTTTCCACAGTTGTATGTAAATTTTGATGAGTTACCTTGTAACAAAATTGTGCCTCTGTTTTATCATTTCCTTTGAATAAATCCCAAAAGTGAAATTACTAAACCAAATCTAAGAATAAGCAAATATCGTTTTTGATAAAACTCACGGCAATTATTTTTTAAGTTGTAAGTAATAAAATAAAATATATACATATTAATATCTACAGGAGACCTTGGCAAATGATTCAATCATAAGTTATCCTATGAGCTTTTCACCCTACCTGATTCATCATTCCTTCTCCCTCTCTGAACAATTTGAGAAAAGTTACAGATATTGCAAAACTCTGCCTCTGAATACTTCAGTGATTATTTCCTAAGAATAAGGATATTCTCTTACATAATCATAGTCAAGCTGTCAGAATCAGGAAATTTAACACTGATTGAATACTTTTATCCGACATTCATTCCATATTCACTCAAATTCAAATTGTCCCAATAATGTCCTTTATGGTTATTTCTTATTTTTTTCATTCAGAATTCAATCTAAGATCACAGGTTGCATTCTGTTATCAATCTCTTTAATTCCCTTTAATATTAAACAACTCTTTAGCATTTCTTTGAATTTTTGATCTGGGTATTTGTAAGATTACAACTCTGTTCCAAACTGTCCCACATTTTGGGTTTCTCTGCTGTTGGTTCATAATTAAATTCAGATTATAAATCTTCAGAAGGAATATACTGGAAGTAATACTGTGTTCCTCAGAATACTTTATATTGGAAACCCTAGAAAGATAAAAGAAAATTTATCTTGTTGGTAATATTAAAATTGATCATTTTGTTAAGATGATATGTATTAAATTTCTCCACTATACTGTTTCTCCTTTTATAATTAATAACTAATTTGGGAGGATCCAAGATGACCAAATAGGAACAGCTCCGGACTGCAGTTCCCAGCAAGAACAATGCAGAGGGTGAGTGCCCACCGCATTTCTAAACGAATTTTCACTGCTCACATACCAGGAGATTCCCCAGACGAAAAGCGCCATGAGCTTTCAGCACCGAGGTTTCAGCAGGTGCCAGCTTGGCGCACAGAAACTCACGCAAATCTGGGCAGCTATTACAACTGGTGCCTGGAAGGTCTGGGAGACAGAGCCGCCCATTCAACTGAAAGGGAGGGGGCAGAGACAGGGAGCCAGGCAATCTGGCTTGGCAGGTAGCACCCCCACAAAACAAGCAATCTGAAATGCTCTGGATTGAGAGTTTCGCAGCAAGTGCAGCTGGACCCAGGACGGTCCAGCTCAGTGGGGGGAAGGATGACCACCACTACCGACAGTCCGCCACTACCAATACACTTCACACAGCAGCTGGGCAGAGCCTGCGGCAGCTCAGCAATACCTCTGCTGGCAGACTGTGACTAGACTACTCCCTGCGGGGCAGGGCATCTCTGAAAAAAGGCTGTAGCACGACAGGAACTTATAAATAAAGCCGACCTTCCTAGGACAGAGCACCTGGGAAAAGAGGTGGTTATGAGTTCTGCTGCAGCAGACTTAAAAGTATCTGCTCAGCATCTCTGCATGGAACAATGGAGCTCCCAGCACAGCACTTGAGCTCCTATAAAGGGACAGACTGCCTCCTCAACCAGCTCCCCGACCCCCGTATACCCAAAGAGACACCTCATAAAGGAGAACTTAGACTGACATCTGGCAGGGACAAAGATAACAGAAGAAGAAACCGGCAGCAACCTTTACGATCCCCAGGCAAGCAGGGTCTAGAGTGGACCTCCAGCAGTCCTGCAGCAGAGGGGCCTGACTGTTAGAAGGAAAACTAAGAAACAGAAAGAAATAACTTCACCATCAACAAAAAGAACATCCACTCAGAGACCCCATCCAAAAAGCACCAACTACAAAAACTACAGGTAGATAAAGCCACTAAGATGGGAAGAAGCCAGCACAAAAATGATGAAAACACCAAAAACCAGAACACCTCTCCTCCTCCAAAGGATCACAACTCCTCACCAGCTAGGGATCAAAGCTGAATGGAGAATGAGTCTGATGAATTGACAGACACAGGCTTCAGAAGGTGGGTAATAACAAACTTCTCAGAGCTAAAAGAACATGTGCCAACCCAATGCAAAGAAACTAAGAACCTAGCGAAAAGGTTAGATGAGATGCTAACTAGAATAAACAGCTTAGAGAAGAATATAAATGACTTAGTGGATGTTTGGTTTTGTTTCTGGTAAGTAGGAACACATTCTTAATGTTTTGTCAGAAGTATTCCTGGGCAATGGAAACTAGTGAAACCAACAGCTTCCTGTATCTTCCATGGAAGGTGGAAGGTAGCACCATGAGAAGATGGTATTATAGCTGAAGCATTTCCTTCCAGTGGGACATTTGGTCTCCTTGGCCTCTGTATAGTTGCAGAAGACAGCAAAGCATATTCAGGTCTTTCTGCAGCTCGCTGTCATCAAGTGCCCATAAAGAAGACTCAGAGTCACGTGTGAGGGGCTACTCTGTTTTAGAGGCTGTACTGCAGGCGTGGGGAAGAGGTAGCACAGTGGTTTATACAAGTCTGAAGAAACCCTTCAGAAACCGGTTGGAGGGACTTGATAATCAGGAATGTGAACAAAGATTTACCTATGAAGATATTAATGAAGATGCTTTTTTTAAGAGCACATACTTGGCACCACATAAAAGGTCGGTGAATAGGGAATATATTGCTGGTTAGGATGTGAGTTAGTACTTTTTTTAAAATCAATTTTTCAAAATGTAGCAAGAATCTTAAGCTGGTAATTACACTTTGAGAGATCAATTCTGAAAAAATATTCTGAAATTCATGTAAAGAATCTTTACCATTATGTCCATCACATTATTATTTGTAATGGCAAAGGCTGGGAACATCTTATACGTGTCAGAAGTATTCCTGGGCAATAGAAACTAGCGAAACCAACAGCTTCCTCTATCTTATATATAAAAACAAATCCATATAAATAAATATAATGTTTATGAAAATATTTTAATACCATTGGGAAATGCTCTGTATAAAACAAATTTGTTCTGTAGAAAACAAATCCATAAAAATAAAAGTAATGTTTATGAAAATATTTTAATACCATTGGGAAATGCTCACCACTTAGTGGTAAATGAGAAAATCAAAATATAAAACTGTTTTAATTGAGTCCTCTGGGAAGCAAACAATTGGGCAGGATAATGCCTGTGACAGATAAAGGAGGTGATAAAATAGGAGAACAGACTTCACAAGACAATGCAGGTCTGACAACTGTAGAAGGAGAGAGGAAAGAAAGAGGATGGGGTGAGAGGAGACCCTGGCTGTAGTTCAACCCCAAAAAAATCTCAGCCAACAGGAGTTCTGGCACAGAGTGCTGAAGATGGTGCATTGGGCAGAAAGGGCCAGGCCCTAATACCCAGGGCTCTGCTTAGTCACGTGCTAGAGCTTCTCATGAGAACACAGAGATGCCAGAGAACAGGGCAAGCAGGGCTCCTCAAACTCTACAGCAGATTTTAAAGAGTCTATTAGCTGAAGACTGTTAGCTAACTCACTCCTCACTGCTGATCGGCACATTCTTTCTGAATGGGAGATCTTGTTGGTGACCCTTCAAGCTGCTGCAAAAACTACTCAGTGTGATCCTGGCTTTGAGAAAGAAAGAAAAAGATAAATGAGAGAAAGAGAATAAGTAAAAATAAAGTTAATGTTTATTATCTCTGTATAATCTGTGTGAATATGAATTATGAAAAAGTCATTTATGTATTTTACAAATTTATTTCTTTTCTTTCTTTTTTTTTTTTACAAGTCTCACTCTGTTGCTCAGGCTGGAGTGCAGTGGCACAGTCATAGCTTACTGCAGCCTTGACCTCCTGGGCTCAAGCGATCCTCAGCCCCCTGAGTAACTGGAACTACAAGCATATGCCACGGCATCCTGTTAATTTTTATTTTTATTTTATTTTGTTTTTTGAGACAGAGTCTCTCTGTCATCTAGGCTGGAGTACAGTGGCATGATCTCAGCTCACTGCAACCTTCACCTCCAGGGTTCAAGCAATTCTCATGCTTCAGTCTCCAAGTAGATTGGATTACAAGTGTCTGCCACCAGGCTCAGCTAATGTTTACATTTTTAGTAAAGATGAGGTTGCACTATGTTAGGCTGGTCTTGAACTCATGACCTCAAGTGAGTCACCCTCCTCAGCCTTGGAGATTGCTAGGATTACAGGTGTGAGCCACTGTGCCCAGTCTACTAATTTTTACATTTTTTGTAGAGACTGGGGTCTAGCTATGTTGCCCAAGATGGTCTCAAACTCCTGGCCTCAAGGATCCTCCTGTCTCAGCCTCCCAAACCCCTAGGATTACAGGTATGAGCCACCACACCTGGCTATTATTTTACAAATTTCTACAATAATGATGTATTATTTTTACAATAAGAAAATTGACAAAAAAGAACTCATATGAAAATGAATGTCAAAAGGAATAAAATACATTCCCACTCCCATCTGAAATTAAATAATCATTTTTAAAAGCTTGTGTAGATTCCTGTGTCACAGAGATACCCAGTTACTTTTGCTGTTGGAAGAGGAATACACAATTCTTCAGTAATCTGTTTTTGGTAAATGTTTCCCTGTGAACTCACCAGGATTTTTCAGCACTGTTTTCAGAATGAGCTCTAAAGTTGATATTTTAAGACAAAATTGGGGGCTGGCACAATGGCTCATGCCTGTAATCCCAGCACTTTGGGAGGCCGAGGTGGGTGGATCACAAGGTCAGGAGATTGAGACCATCTTGGTCAACATAGTGAAACCCTGTCTCTACTAAAAAAACAAAAATTAGCTGGGAGTGGTGGCACACGCCTATAGTCTCACCTACTCAAGAGGCTGAGGCAGGAGAGTGCTTGAACCTAGGAGGCAGAGGTTGCAGTGAACGGAAATCATGTCACTGCACTCCAGCCTAGAGACAGAGCGAGACTCCAACTCAAAATAAATAAGTAAATAAATAAATAAAAATAAAATAAAACCAAAATTAAAAAATATAAAGTTAACATTTATTACAACCTAATAGCAAGTCCTAAGTTTCTTTCACCTTGCCTAATTTGTGAAAGAACAACATGTTAAAATCTTGTACTTGTCTGCAAAATCACTTTGAAAATGTTTCTTTCTTTCAATCTTAAAAGTAAATATAGAATTTGAAAAATATAAATAGAAGAAAAAATTTTCCTAAGGTTTCAATGCCTAAGACAAGGATTATTTCTGTTTCTAGTATTATTTTCTGTTTCATATTTTTTTTTTTTTGAGACAGTCTTGCTCTGTCCCCCAGGCTAGACTGTAATGGCACGACCTTGGCTCACAGCAGCCTCTCCTCTGCCTCCTGGGTTTAAGCAAGTCTCCTGCCTCAGTTTCCTGAGTAGCTGGGACTACAGGCACATTTTTGTATTTTAGTAGAGATGGGGTTTCACCATATTGGTCAGCCTGGTCTCGAACTCCTGACCTCATGATCCACCCACCTCAGCCTGCCAAAGTGCTTGGATTACAGGCATGAGCCACCATATCTGGCCTGTTTCATATGAATTTAATAGCTACATAATATTTCATGATATATAGACCATGGTTTAGTTTCTCATTCCTCTGTTTCTGGACATTTATTTTCCAGTTTTGTCTACTAAAATAAATATGTTTGTTTTATACTTAGGCAGATATTATACTAGCCAAACATTAAAAAAAATTAAAATAAGGTACAATTTGGAAGGATATTGCATTTTTAAAGTTTGTGAAAAATTGAAGGCTATGTAAATGACTGTAACACTTAAAAACAGAAACTTCTACATTTGTAACTGCCTGTACAAACTGTGAGTGCAACACAGGTGTTGCCAGTTTTAAAAGGTGTTAAAAATAATTACATCAATAACCAAGGAAGAATATTCCAACAGCTGCTTTATTTATGAACGTGTTAAGTTCTGAAAGAATGTTTCAAAATTCTTCTTATGCTAAAGTCAGTTTATAGGTATTTTACTATATCGAAATGAGTTAATCCTTCAAACCATTAAAAATTTGCCATATTTGTCTCTTTCTTGCTAATATATATTCTACAAAGCATTTTTTTAAACAAACCATGATCTTCTCCACTGACAGTTGGCTGGGGCCATAACATCCTCCTTCATTATCTTTGTCAGGATAACACAGAGCTGCCAGGACAGCATGGGTTATGTTCCACATTACTGCTCTCTTTGATATGGCTTAGAAGCCAACAGTTCCCAGCCTATGAGTCATCTGTGACTTGCTAGAAAAGCTTCAGCAGCCATACTTTCAACCTTTGTTTAACATTTAAGTTTCCTAACTTGTTATTTTCTATTCCTAGTCTTTTCTTGAATTAATATTAACAGGCATTCAATACTGATGTATATTCTCTAACCATAATCTGAAGATCTTCCACTTTTGTCTGTAACATTTTCTGTTTTTAACTACTGTGGATAGCATATAAACAGTACTCTTAGCCTGTCAATAGTCTCTTACTGTACAGTGATCTATGTTTCTGAAACATCTCAAAACCAAGCCAAACAGCCAATAAAACAATCCGCCCAAAGGCAGAAGTGGCCCCTCACAGTCTCATATGCCACATTTTAATGGCGAGCAGAGCTGATCTACTTTTGCACTGTATTTCTCTTTTGTATATATAAAGCATATATAAGTTTACAAGTTGAAAGTTCCTGAGTAGTGATGTTTCTATAATAAAAAATAATTATATAGATATCTCCAGCCTATATTTGTACATTTACCAGATTCTATTTATATGATGTAACTGGCTTATGCTGAAATCTTTTTTATTCCAGATCTCTGCTACTCAACCATAAATGTTCTTGTCAATATTAACATCAATCTTTGTATTAAGACTAATGATTTATTTTAAAAGGCCAATGTAACAGAGGAGGTGTCACCCACTAATCTATTAGCACCTTTAACTACATCACTATACATTCATAAATCAGATTAATGGGAAAAGGTGCCCATCAGGAGAGGGATTTTAATGTGAAGAGAATGGAGGAAAAATGGAAAGTTATTGAAGATGATAATCCTGGCTAAGAAGAGTGTGAACAGTGAGAATTGAGGGGACAGAAGAAAGTCTTTAAAGGCCAGGGAGGGAAGCAATAGATAAAGAAAGGGATGTTGCGCAGAGATATGGAAGGCATCAATATATAGCCTTTGACCTTTTACCAGTTTTTCCAAATGTGAGAAAACTCTGTAACTTGTGCAATGAAGTTTATAAAGTGAGCTAGCCATATCATTCTTATCTGTCTATATTTCATCTTTTCTTCTCCTGGTAATAATGCTGCTTTCCCAAAGAATAACAATATAAGCAGGGACTAGCTTTGTGTTTAGTTGCTTGCTTTTTAAGTCAATGCTCAAGATATGTGGGTTAAAAAGGAAAATGTTCATATGGCAAACTAAATTCAATAATACATCGTTCAACAGCTCAGGAGTAAGGTAATTCAGTACCGCAGGTCATCTAATAACATCATCATTTTGTTAAAAAATAGATGAAAAAGAACACCTGGCAGAGGCCACTGTCTATGTGAAGTGTGCATGTTCTTCTCAGGTCTGTGTGGGTATTCTCTAGGTACTCCAGTTTCCTCCTACATCCCAAACTTGAGTGTGTTAGGTGAATTGGGTGTCTACATTGTCCCAATCTGAGTGTGTATGAGTGTGTGTATGTCTGTGTATGAGTGTGCCCTGCATGGAATGACCAGGGTGGGTTCCTGCCTCAACCATGAGCTGCTGAGAGAGGCTCTGGCCACCTGCTACCCTGAATTGGAATAAGTGGATTGGAAAATGAGTGAATACAAAGGATTGTCAAATAAAAATTTGTAAAGTAGGCAGCGATCATACAAATTCATGGCAATAAGCATTGTGGTAAGGAAGTAGAAGCACTCAGAGGGCCGGCCATATTGGTGATTGTTTTTGAAATGTGTGGTGGTAGGAGATGCTCTGGACAATTTTCTCTTTGCAAATAGGTATAGCTTAATTTAACTCCCAACTCCCAACCACTACAACTGCTGTCACTCACTGATTCACCACAAATTTAGTAAATAATTATCTTCCTCACATTTATTAATCTTTCTTTTAAATGTATGTATAGCTCACATTTATTTCAATATTTAATATTAGAAGTGTTTTTGTTTCTTATTTAAAAGTATGATGATGTTTTTATAACCAGAAATATGCCATAGGAACTTAACTCTTTCTTCTATCAATTAGCCAACAGTAATATTGGTTTCATTATAAATCATTTTGCCTAAAGTCACAGTTTTCAATAACTCGTCAACCACATTGAGGATTTACTGTATATAGCATGCTGTAAAATTGACCAGCATAAACTACTAATAAGAGTATTAACACTTTAATGGGGAGAAGGTTAATTCACTTAATTTTCTGAAGTAAAATTTACATAACCACAACTTTGTTAAATGAGCACACATTGGCTCTGTCAATACCCATCAGTGACAGTCCAGAAACATACATGAAGTCAAAAAAAGCCATGTATATCAACTGTGCTGCTGTGGTAGCAAGAAAGAGCCACAGGGCATTTTTGGTAAGACAGAGTTAGAGGGGGCTCATCACGGACTTTGGGTCTGTACTGGATGATTTTAGGGGAGACTAAGGAAGTCAGGCTTTGTTCTGGATTGAGTACTGTCAGAAAGCATGGGCAGTTCAAAACTTAGGTACTTAAAAAATTTGTATTTAAGAGGCATTAGGAAAGATTAGACTCAGTTGTCATCAATACAACACTCTTCCCAAAGGCACAAGGACCCCTCACAATCTCATATGCCACCTTTTAATGTCAAGCAGAGCTGATCTACTTTTGCATTGTACTTCTTTATTGTATCTATGAAGTGTATATAAGTTTACAAGTTGATAGTTCCTGAGAAGTGATGCTTCTATAATAGAAAATAAGGTACATTTACCAGATGCTATTTATATGAGATAATTGGCTTATGCTGAAACCTTTTTTATTCCAGATCTCTGCTACTAAACCATAAATGTTCTTCTCAATATTGACATCAATCTTTGGATTAAGATAAATTATTTCTTTTAAAAGGAAAAGAAACAACAGCCACTCATGTTAGCTGGGAGAGGAGGGTATTTGGTTATTTTAGTGATTGTGTTGCATCCTTGTCTCTGTGCTTGCAATTATTGGGCAGCGGTTTTCTTTTTTTCATTTCTACCATGGTAGTGAAGTGGCCTTGTCTGGCCTTTCTTGGTATTCTGCGGGTATAAGTTTTATTCAGTGTGGAATACCATGGCCTAGCTGTCAGTGTTAAGGGCTATTTTATTTTGTTATTTCTTTCTCAGGTCATTTATTTCCACATTCAACAAATATAAGTTTCAGGATGCACTTTGCATTGTGTGACATTCAAGGACTAGACTGGAAAATAAGACAGCCATGTACAGCTCAGCCAGCAATAAAATGATCAAGGGTATGACTTTGTACTTCAAGTACCCAGGTTTAACTCCTGGCTTTATCACTTACTATCTCCTTGCGTAAGTTATTAAATAACACTAATTCTCATTTACCCATGTGTATATGGAAATAATAATAGTAGCTCCCTCAGGAAATTGTTACTGATATTAAATAAATGTTAATTATCATAATCATCAGGGAAGACAGCTATTAGATAAGAAATCATAAAGCCATTAAATGTTACAAAAGAGAAACCACAGACTGATATGGTAGTATATATCAGAGGGACCCAAACAACTCTGAAGGAATCAGGGAAATGTTCCCCAAAAAGAATGTTTAAAGCCCTAAGTACAGGCTGGGTGTGTATCACGACTGTAATCCCAGCCCTTTAGGAGGCCAAGGCAGTTGGATCATTAGGTTAGGAGTTTGAGATCACCCTAGCCAAAATGGTGAAACCCTGTCTCTACTGAAAATACAAAAATTAGCTGGGTGTGGTGGTACATGCCTGTCGTCCCAGCTACTCAAAAGGCTGAGACAGGAGCATTGCTTGAACCTGGGAAGCGGAGGTTGCAGTGAGACAAGATCACGCCACTGCACTCCAACCTGGGGGACAAGAGCAAAACTCTTCAACAAAACAAAACAAAAAACCCGAGTACATTTTAGATTTTAGTTAAGTGGAAGAAGTGACTAGAGGAGTTTTCTACACAGAGGCAAGAGGGAATTTGAGCAAACACACTGAGATGGAAAAACACAGGTCACATTTGAAGTCCTGGAGAAAATCCTGTAAGATGAATATAGATTGAAAGGAGCAGATATTGGGAGATTAGACTGGTGAAGTGAATAGAGCCAGATTAAGCAGAACCTTAAGGTCATATTAGGGATTTTGAGCTATGTCCAAAAAAGAGTAGCAAGACACCAGTAACAGCGTCCTCCCTTACCCCACACCCCTTTCCAGGAGCCACTGCTCTGTAGCCACACTAAGGGGCTTGATTTTCACCTCTTTATTCCCCTCTCTGGTTCACAGACATGCTCCTGAAGAGGATAAAAGCGTTTGTATTGTTAGTTCTGTTGACTAGCAAGGCCCTGATTTGTGCTCAGTGCTGGTGGAGACGAAAAGGAAAAAAAAGAAAGGGAACACTATAGGCAAGATAGCTTTTCAAAGTTTCAGATAATAGAATATATGCCACATTTCTTTTATCCCTTTATCCATGTATGTTTGACATTACATTTTATATTTGGATTTAAGAGTCTAGTATTCCATGGATTTTCTTTTATCTGATGCCTGTAGATTTTTAATTATTTTCGATGCCTTTAATGCATTCAGCTTCCAAGTAATCTATTTGATGTAAGATTATTAGTGTGCAGATGAATAGTCTAATCTATAGATGTAGATCTTTTCAAATTACATATTTACATCTATAAAAATCAGCTCACATGAAAAATGTTAAAAGCATAAAATTATTTATAAATAGTTCTCATTTTTTACTCTTTGAAATTAGTGTAATTACCTCCCCTTACTTCAAGTATCTTGATGAGAATTACATGGAATAACATACCTAACAGATATTCACTACATGTGTGTATCACCTTCCCTTCTGCCAGAAGGACTGTTCTTAGGAGAAGCCAAGGCTAACTGGATGGAGCTAACCCATTTAATCTGTATCTTTCATCTTCCTCAGTTTGACTTAGAATTTGTCACCTGTAGGGTACCAATGGAGTTGATGTTTCTGGCTACAATTAGAGCATATGCAAGAAAGTTAAACAAAAGCACCAATAGATGCAAAGCTGTTTTGAATTCCATTTCTCTTTGAACTGTGTCTAAAAAAGAGCAACAACACACCAGTGCATTCCCCAGTGAAAATCTTTGCAGTTACGAGTCCACAATAACTTGTCAGACTTTGTCTAGGTGGAGCTGAGCTGAAAAAAATCTAGCAAAATAAACTGCCTTAGGCTACCATTCCTGTGATTTATTTGGATGAAAACACAAAATTATCTGAATGCATAAGGAAATTATTAGATTAAGTGATCTAAATAAGATGAATTCAATGTCTGGAGAGAAGATGAGTAATTTTTTTTTTTTCAAAAGCGCCAGAATTCCTGCTGACATCACTTAGAATCATTAGTCTTCCTGTAATTATTCCACCTTCTCTTCAACCTTGTGTTCACTCCTCCGTTTGTCTACATTTTTGTCTTACTTGGACAAAAATCACACAAACTCTTTCAAAGTTGTAAAACCAGCATTCTATTACTTAGATTTTTGAAATTCAAGTTGGTAATTTTGCCTTTAAATGGGAGGTATCTGAATTTTTGAACAAAATTCAATTTTGCAATATTTCACTTTTATAAACAGCTGATGAAATGCATCAGAAAGATCCATTTATATCAATAGTTATGAGAAATGAATACTTCAAGAAATTTCCAAATGGTGTCATGAATTGTATAACAGAAGTATTCACAAACAAACCAGAATTGAAATAGCACAATGTCTTGTTTTACCTATGTGACATGTACATGAGGTAAATAAATTTTCTTTCCATATGGTGGTTTGTATAGGTGGGGACATGGTTTTGAAATGATCACACATACTTGCACGCTATTCATGCCTGGGCCTTTTCCACTGAAGAGGAATGACTAAGAGTGACCACAACAGCTCATGAGGCCAAGAATTCCAGGAAAGTCTTCTTGCCTGCCCAAGTGCAATCTGTCATTGGTTCAGGGACAGAAAGCCTTTCTGATCATCTTCATAACCACCTACAACTAGGAAAAATTAGTTAAACACAGTAGTCTCTGAAATTGGATATTACTTATCCCAAGATGATCAGCAAAACAATAGCCAGTGACAAAAACACATGACTGATTTTGCCATATATTCCTCACAAACAAAATTTTATATAATCCCTTAACCCTGGGGGTATCAGTCTGGGCTACACATTACTATTAAATTTAGACTTAAAAAGAAGTTTATGCCCAGGCCCTAACCCAGACAAATCAATCAGAATTTCTTAGAGTGAGATTTGGTGTTTAAAATCGCCTCATGATGTTTATATGCAGACATGGCTGGGAACAATGGCCTCAACCAACGGAATCACTTAGTGAACTTTATAAAGTAGAAATACTTGGGCCCCGCCCTCAGGGATTCAGACTTAATGGTGTGGAATGTGGCCTGAACATGAAGAGTTTTAAAAACTCCACAGATGATTCTGATATGCAGCAAGGCCAAGATGATGACCTTATAGATTTTCTGCCTCCTCTGTTCACAGATCTGTGGAAATCTAGGGAGAAGAAGGCTCTTAAAGCAGTGGCTCCAACATGGGGTCCCTTGAGAAACAACAGAGCTATTTATAACTATAATAGTTCTTCATATTTATTTCATATTCACTATATTTCATAGTGTTTTCCAAGGCATCAGATCATATTGAATAATCAGTAAGGAAATTTTTTTTATTATTATTATTTTTTCAGAAACAGGGTCTTGCTTTGTCCCCAGGCTAGAGTGCAGTGGCACCATCATAGTTCACTGCAGCCTTGAACTCCTGGGTTCAAGCTATCCTTCTACCTCAGCCTCCTGAATAGCTGGAACTATAGGCATAAGCCACTAAGACTGGCTAATTTTTTTTTCTTTTTTTTAGAGACAACGTCTCAGTGTGTTGCTCAGGCTGGCCTCAAATTCCTGTGCTTAATGATCCTTCCGCTTCAGCCTCCCAAAGCACTGGGATTACAGGCATAAACTACAGCACCCAGCCTGGAAATATTTTTTAAACAATCTAAAAAAATACATAACTGATACCTCTCTAGTGTTGCTTATCATCTTCTTGTATCTGCTAGAGTTTAACTCATATATAACTTGTCTAATAAACTACAAGTTCTTTAAGGTTAATTTCTCTATAATATTACCTTTGTATTCTGTGCAAGTGTTCCATAAATGTTTTAATCTGATAAATGTTCAGTCAGTTTCTCTTGAATAAAAGATTGAATAATTCTGTTTGCTTCAGTGAATATTATTAGGCATCTCCTCTGGGCTGCCTCTGCCGCAGGCCTTCTAAATACAGTGGACTTTAAAGCTCCCAGCTCCTGTTTCTAAGGATCTTACATTACAGGAAATGTATGAAATACTGAGATATCAACTTCCAGGACGACACCTTGCCTCACATCTGTACTGACATGCCATAGAAGAGCTCTTAGACTGACATGAGCCAAAAAAACACAGGAGACATATGCCTTTCCCTTGGCTAACAGACAATCAAGAATCAGCCTGTCTTGGATTGTTGCAATCTTTCTATTATTTTAAATCAACAACTTCCTATTACTTTGAGCTTCCTCACACAAGAGACTTAAGCACCACAACCAAAGGAATGTATTAGCAATACTTAGAACAAAACCTGAAGTCTTAGCAGATGATACAAATGCCTCAGGATGTCATGTAATCTACATTCAATCTCTCCATAGGAAAAAAATGGAGAGTCTTTTATTTCTACTGGTGATTTATACTTGCAGTATTTAAGATGAAGATATGTGCCAGGGAGATGTCTCAGCACGCATGAGTTTAAAAACCAATTAAAATAAAACTGTATGTGTGCATGTGTAATGATCACCCATCAACAACTCTAATAAGGGTGGCTTTCCCTTAGGTTAGGTAAGATTTCAAAAGTGGCTAAGGAAACCCTCAAAAGGTCTGCTGTTAATTCAAGCTCTTGTACTCTTCCAACCTGCTCCAGTGCCAGAGCTCATTTATCATCCTTTCAAGCAAAGATCAAATGAGTGCTGCTCTCCCTTTGCAAGAAAAACAGGGCACCATCAGAGAGACTGAAGGAAATTCTAACCTGATTTGAAAAGCAGCCTCATTGGCTCTCATGATTTCAAAACTGCCCTTGGGACAGTGGGGAAGAAGTGAAGAAAAATCATACATCCCCCTAACCTTACTTCTCGAGTCACATCCTGATTCACTGGCACCTTGTCTGTAGGGTAAACCAGGTAAGGCTTGGCAAAAAATAAATTTGCTTATAGCTACTAAATTCTACTTTGGATTTTAGAGTTTAATTTCATTGGATTTTGTGATCCAAACATCTTTTAGTTTCACAGGCTGGCCGAATGGGAAAATGGCAGTTATACTGTTAAAAAAAAACTCTGGGCTTTGCATGAAGCCAAGGTAATATTCAGTGTAAACAGCCCATTAAAGAATTAATTTTATGCTGGTATGTAGGGTGGGAGTGGGAGGGAGACTTATTTTGAGTTTTGAATCCAAATATAAAAGTGATTTATATGGATAAAAAATGTTAGTCTACTTTTAAGTTCAACTTCAATAGAGTTATTTATCGTAATAGCCATAATTATTTTTAAAATCACCTTGAAAAAATTTCAGTGTGATCATTTAACCAAATTACTAAGGTAATAATCTCAGAGTCTAATCTAAAGTTAGTGGGGTTTCCTGGTTAATATTTCTTACTATGTTTCTACAAATGTTCATCTTAGCTTTATTGTGTTTCAAAAACAATAGACATCATCCAACACCTTATTACCCTTTTGAAATGAGGTAATAAAAAGAGCTAATTACTGGGGAAGAAAAAAATAAACCTTACATATTTGAACAGCTGACCCTATGTTAGGTGTCAGTTTCTTTTTCTAAAGCAAAACAGAATGATAACCCAGTACGTACTTTTAAAGATTGTAAACTGATAAACAGTATATAATCATCTTGGCATGAAGATTGTGTAGAGGAGAATTTGGTAACTACTAAGTAGTTAAGATGAAAATATCAGCTGATACTTGATGTAAATGCAAGAGAAATTTTATCGAAAGCACATGTCTGCATTGCAAATATTAACATTTGAAGGAAGAAATAGTTACATCAGTTTTATATTACCCAGCATTTTATTAACCAGAATTCTCTATTAATTGGCACTTCTGAAAATTTCCAGTGCAAGGGAAGTTATTAATCATTATTACAACCCTGGGATATTGAAACATCAAAACATATTTTAAAGCTAAGCTAAGCATATTGTATACTCTAATACTACTTGAAAATAAACAATACTTATGTAATTCATAGCATATCTTAATTAACCATAACACTATTCCCTAAGAATTCCAGCTATAAGACTTCTTATAAAATATATCTGTTTGAATAATTTCTCCTTACATAATATTAGTAAAAAAAAATTTTTTTGTCACTGAGGCCAATAAGAAAAGTAAGTTACATGGAAGAAAAATCATTAAGTATTTGTCTCATACTCCAAGTGTCAATAAATTTGACACCATTGGTTTCACTTGTCCATCAATTTCCAGGTATTAGATAGTTTCTCATTAAGGTTAGTTCTTTTGGCTTGTCTGTGACTTTTGCATTTGGAGAATAATATTTTATGGCCCCATTATGGAGTTGAAGCACAGATGTGTGATGGTGGAAGTCCTTACAAACTTCAAACTTTAAGAGTCGTAAGACCTCACTCACTAAAGGCATTAAAATGGCAATTTCTCAAAGTATAGTCCTTGGTCCACTTGCATCAATAATCACCTGGGGTGTTTCCTGCACTTGTGAATTCCTGGGCTCCACTCTAGAATGAATGAGTCAAAATCTCATCACAGGAATGGGCGTTTTTATTAAGTGTCTCAGTTGATTCTTAACTCAGGCTAAAGACTAAAAATATTTGCTATTTGCCTTATAATGACCTTTTTCATAATTTTTAATATGTAAGTGCTATAGAAACTGCAAGTACTAAAATATTTAGACTCTTTCTGCCTAACATGATTGTCTTTGATGGGGCTATATCAATAATATGCCTTAAGAAGCCTCTAAGAAACTTTTCCAAAGTTACATGATGATGATGACAATGGTGGTGGTAGTAATACTGATGACAACAGTGATGATGACAGTGGTAGTGGTGGTGATGATTATAATGGTGGTGGTGGTAGTGTTAGTGACAATGAGATGCATAAGAATGGTGATGATGGTGATCATGATAATGGAATCACATTAATTTTGATCAGGCTGACTTTTTCTTTTCTTTTCTTTTTCCTTTTCTTTCTTTCTTTCTTTTTTTTTTTTGAGAAAGAGTCTCACTCTGTAACCCAGGCTGGAGTGCAATGGTGCCATGTTGGCTCACTGTAACCTCTGCCTCCTTGGTTCAAGTGATTCTGCTGCCTCAGCTTCCCAAGTAGCTGGGATTACAGGCACCTGTCACCACATTGGCTAACTTTTTTTTATTTAATAGAGATGGGGTTTCGCCATGTTGGTTGGGCTGGTATCAAACTCCTGGCCTCAAGTGATCCATCTGCCTCAGCCTCCCAAAGTGCAGGGATTACAGGCATGAGCCACTGTGCCCGGCCTTGTTGACCCTGGAAAATTTCAGAGCCTTTGCACTTATGTTCCCACTGCTCTTCATTTCTGCTCAAAAATCACCTTATCTGAGAGATCTTCCCTAACCATCCCCAAATGGTATCTTCTCTTACTCACTAGTGCCTTTACTTGGATTTGGATTTGTTTTTCTTCATAGGTATATCTTATGTATTTATTTACTTGTTTAATTTTTCCCCACCAGAAGGTATGATCAATGAGATTAATGTATTCATGTGTTTTGTTCACTGCCTTATTCCCAGAGCGTAGCACAGTAACTGGCACATGAGAATGCTTTATAAATATTTGTTGAAAGCGAATGAGTCAACATACACAATTATTACTTAATCTCTCAGCAAACACATGTATTAAAATGACTTGAAAGGGAACTGAAATGTGAACTTGTAGAACCCTAGTTTGCCCCATGCTTTTCACACTCCAGCAATGTTGCCTCCAGAATTAATGTACTAAAGGTAAATTTATGTTTCAACAGTTTAATAATCTTAATATTTAAGACATTCTTTAATAAACTGGTCTCTCTGCTTCTACTATTGTCACATTCAAATTCATCCTCCATACAGAAGCCAGGGTGATGCAATTACATTATTCATCTTTTTAAAACACTTCAATGGCAGCTCATTGCATCTGGGATAAAAGACAGCCAGGGCTTTGCATGGTCTAGCTTCACCTGAATTCTTGCCACTTTGATCTTTGCCTCATCAGCTCCTCCAATATTGTCAACTCTTTGCCATCCTAAAAGTGACATCTATATTGATCTATATCTGGACTGTTCCGCTACCCCTTTCCTTGGCAAACTCCTACTCCTTTTTCATGTCTTAGCTGAAATTACACTTTTTCTCAGAAGCCTTTCTTGACTTTGATATTTAAACAAGTTCTCCTTGAAATATTTATCGATATCCTTCTGATTTTCTTCCATAACACTTATTAAAATTCATATAGTTTTGATGATATATCATTATTTTTTAAATCTTATCTCTATTAAGCTGTAAGTTCCATTTCAGAGAATATTTGTGTGCTTTTTTAATTCTCTAGTAATTAGCGCATGTAATACAGATTCTTAATCAAGTTGTATTAACAGAATGAATGAACTATGCAAAACTAACCTCTGGTAAGAGCAGTGTTACAACAGCTATTTTATTCCACTGTGAATGCTGTTGAAGTTTCCAGAAAGCTAAATGATTTTTTAAATGGTCATTAATTCTGTTATTCTCTTCTTATTAATAGTAATTCTTATGCATTATCTTGTTATTTGCTTTAATCCTTTAAAACCTTTCTGAGATAATTTCTATTTCCTATCTGTCCATGAGACTCACTGCTAACAATGGAACCAGGACTTGTGTCTAGCTCTGTTGACTCCAAAACTTATGCCTTAACCTCTACACTGTACTGTCTCTTCAATGTTAGAGCCTCTATTAAGTCTGTTTCCTTTGTGAAGGCTTAAACACTTTTATCTATATTTGGGGATGCCCTGATTTCATATTCATTAAAACATAGTTCTTCTCTGTGTATGAATCTTTACAAAATTTAATGGAAGATAAATCAACCTACTTCAATAAATACTGCAATAGAAAATTCAATTTAGTAATTCATATAGGGTATTTTGTTTGTAGGTTCTGGGTTTGGGGCCTTACAAGACAAATTAATGCCTTACTTATTTTCTCAATACTATGTCAAAAATTTTAATGAGTATGTATAGTTTTATATATATATTTATATAAAGGTTTGCCTAATATGTAAGATTTTTATTTGGTAGCTATCAGGTATGCTAAATGCCAGACTTAAACCTGCTTCTGCATGTACCACTATGTTTGCTCTCTCTGACCTCCTTATGGCATTCAGGCTGATAAAGAAGTTTCCCAAATCAATGAAAATGCCAGATCAGCTATAGAATTCATAACATTATTTGCTGTGAATCAAAGTTCATTTGATCACCACTGGCATTCCGGATATTGACCTGAGTCCTCCTAAATTGTCCTCATCTATTTCAAAGTAAACCTCAGCTGACATTTTAAAATCTCGATTAACAGGAAATCAATTGACTCTGTTGAAGTAAGTGAAAGGGAAAAATTCTTTTTGTGTGAAAGTCCACTGGGACTTTAAAGACATGCATAAATGATGTGTGAGTCACCCATGGGAAAGAGTTTATTATGTATCACTGTGATTTTAACTTTAATCACAAATTTTTTTGTTAGACCACTGTACTTGTTTAAAAATCACTGTAGAATTTTAATACTCTGTGTACCTTTATGTTTATTTTAGACACCCAATTATGACTATTCTTTCTTCGATTAGGACAATATGCTAAGACAGGAAATCAGAAACTTTATGACTAGCGGCCTTATCTATTTTGCTATACAATCTGCAAGAAAAACTGGGGATAGCATTTTAAAAGTTTAGAATAAATTGGCAAATTCCCAACATTTTTCATTCCCATTAAAAGTAGTAATTGGCCCATTTGGCAGGCCATAAATGTTGCTTAAAAGTGAAGAGTGTGAATGGTCATTCAGCTTCTTTTTTTCCCAGACTTACTAGATAAATGTGTGCTAAGGTGAGCATTTAGACTTTAATGTATAATTGAAACCTCCTGTGTGTCTCACTAAACACCAGACTGTCATTTAGGTTTGGACCCAAGATTCTTTATATCATGCTCCAGAAGTTACTGAGGCTGCTGGCTTTTAAGCCATACTGTTCATGACTTACACAGAATAAGAGTTTGATGAAGGCTGCATTAAAAGAATTCAAGAAAACGAATTCCATGAGAGCATCCATGATTTGGTCATTCTCTCATCTGTTAAACAAATGTGCTGAGTTTCTACTATGTTTCGGGTACTGTGGTGGGTACTAGGCGTCTGTTGTGAATCAAACAGATATACAACAACCTTTAAAAGCCATAGCAGTGAGAATCAGCTGCGTATCAGTCCTGTTTCTGCCTCCGAGACTTATGAAGACCAAATATTAAAGAAAGAAAAACATATGTAAATATAGGACTACAAATTCTTACATGTGCAATGCAAAGTGTAATTAAACAGGCTCACGGGTTTATACTGGGGTGTGCAGAAGTAAGTTTCAGCAGGCTTGAAAGGTGCCTAAATGTTAACCAGATGAAGAGGGGGAGAAATGTACTTCAGGCAGATGAGATGTCTTGGGCAGGGATCCAAAAATATGAAATTATTTAGTCTCCTACTGAAACTTAGAGATGGTAATTGTTGCCTAAGTATGGTGACAGAAGGAGCAAAAAAGTGAGGTTGGAGTTGAGTGACCTGATTTATTTTCAAACAATATTTTAGATGGTATAAACCAAGGAGTGTGATGACACCCTGGTTTAGACAAGCAGTCAGAGGCCAAATCATGCAGGAGCTTTTGGGTATAATGAAGTTGTTGTTTCCTCTTACAGAAGGTACTAATTGTAGGAGTAACATAATCCCATTTATAATTTAATGGATCACTCTGGAGGCTATAGGTGTATGATGATAAAATCAACCTTTTAGTTTTATTTCCAAGCACTTTTGGTTTGCTTCAAAAGAAGCAGTGTCAAAAGGACACTGAATATGAACATGAACAAAATGCAATTTATATTTTTATTTACCTGTTTCATGTGGGTTCATGAGATTTATTTGCTGTTTATGGCACATGTCTTACAGAGCATTTCTGTTTGTTTAAGGGCTTAAACACAAAATAAGAAATCCCAGTAAAGAATTTTAAGATTCCTGGAATAGCAAGTATTAAATATATTCCAGTAATTTTTAAAGCTGGGAATATATTAAGTTGGTGCAAATTAATTGTGGTTTTTGCCATTTTTGCCATTGAAAATAATGGCAAAAACTGCAATTATGTTTGTACCAACCTAATAAATATGATAAATAAGCTATGATAAAAGACCTGGGCAAACATCAGGTGAGTATGCTAGATGCCTGAGGTGCAGAAGGTTCACAGAAGCGATGGTCTTCCCATTTGTGACCACTGAAAAATTCAAATACCTCACACAGCTGGTAGAGAGAGACCTGTGGGATACTTTAAAGCAACTAATTAGGATTGCATTTTAGAACTGTTTCAAAGCACTTCTTTTGCCACAATTAAATACTATCAACTTTTTTTGCATTTCTTCTCTTCAAGAAGTGACCTCTCCCTTCCTTCCAACCATTTCTAAATAGAACTGAATGCTGAACAATTTATGATGCTCTCCTATTAGAGTAATTCTTTTACTTTCATCACCTCCTTAACTTTATGTGTCAGACTCTCTCTTCCAGCCAAATCAGTTTCTGGAGTGATTTGGCTGCTTGGGGAACACAGTCACTCTTTCAGGACACTAAGGACTGTTCATGTCCCCCAAGAGCCTGGTGTGTGTACATGCGTGTGGGAGTGAGGGGGTTCAAAGGATCCACAGCTTCCTTTATTCCCTCTTCCCCAAACCCTCACTACACACCCTCTAATGCTAGTTGACTCATTCATTCTGTATGACCCATCATCCCCTCTGGAACCTGTCCATGTTTTCCCCGCCTTCCCATTTCCTCTGCCTGGAGCTCTAACTCTAAGACAGAGAAATGCTTTCCTAAAGAGATGAGTGATATCACATCCTTTTATAAACTGTTTATTTTATCCCTAGCCCCTGCTACACCCAGCAAGTTTAATTCCCTTTGTGCAAGAGATCTCCTTAACATTTGTCCCTGAATCAAGTTTGTTTTAAATGCATGATGGCATCTTGCTACTGAAAACAGTTCTCTGAAAAAATGCTTTAAAATATGGAAAGCAAAGTAAAGAGTTCTTTCTGTCTATCCACCATCACGTATAAATAAAGAATTTTTATCTGTGCTGTCTGCCAAAATGAATACAACTATATGAGACAAGGTCACTTGGCTATTTCAAGTCATACATGCCCCTCTTTCAGCATGCAACAACTACTGGATGTAGCTACTGGAAACATAAAGGTTTTTCCGATGTTATCTACTTCTATGAGGCAACATGTCTTTTAAAAATAAGAAAACTATAACTTTTTACATTTGTTGCCAAAAAAGAAATTGAAAACAGCTAAATACAATGAAAAAATAAAGTCACCCTTAATATAATCACCCAGGGATGAGCAAAGCTACCTTTGGGGACCACTCAGTTCACATTTTCCAAAATGAGTTTCCATGTTCTCATACTGGGACAGGGTTAGAGATGGAGGTAGAGATAAGAGAAAGACAATCAGAGCCAATGGCATCAAAGTGTTCCCAAGTGGGTGTATTAAATGAACATCATTTCCTTGTCCATGCAGGATGCCACAACAGGCTCTGTAAAGAGAAAGAAAAGAAGGTGGTAGCGGGAAGTGAAAGCAGAGGAAGGTATGTGAACAAAACTCCTCTATCCCTACATCCCCTAGACACTTCCTGAAATGATAAGAAAAGTCAAAGAATAAAATTTAATAGCGCATACTATATTAAGTAATTCACCAAGTCTCTTCTGAGACACATGAACCTGGCTCTCCTGTGGATTTGAAGTGTCCATAGTTTGTTAACTTGGATATGGAAGGGATTTTAGTCCATTCTCTTCAGTTGTGAGAGTGTGGCCAGATATATTTGTAATTTTACCTTCTTCATAGTTCAAATAATATTATATGGTTATTAGTACCACCATGTGCACACTCTAAAGCAGCAGTCCCCAGTCTTTTTGGCACCAGGGACCAGTCTCATGGAAGACAATTTTTCCACAGACCAGGGAGTGGGGGATGGTTTCAGAATGATTCAAGTGCATTATGTTTATTATGAACTTTATGTCTATTATTATTGCATTAATGAAATAATTCATTATATGTTCTATAATGAATTATAATGTAGAATGACTGAGAGCCCTGAGTTTGTTTTCCTGAAACTAAATGGGCCCATCTGGGGGTAATGAGAGACAATGACAGATCATCAGGCATTCATTCTCATGAGGAGTGCACAACCTAGATCCCTCGAATGTGCAGTTCTCAATAGGGTTTGCACTCCTGTGGGAATCTAATGCCGCTGCTGATCTGACAGGTGGCAGAGCTCAGGTGGTAATGCAAGCAATGGGGAGTGCCTGTAAAATACAGGTTAAGTTTCTTTCACTTGCCAGCCATTCACCTCCTGCTGTGCAGCCCAATTCATGACAGGCCACCAAACTGGTATTGCTCCCTGGCTTGGAGGTTGGGGGCCCTGCTCTAAATGACTCCTAAGGCAGTATAACGTGCCCTAAAACAATTCCAGGCTCAGGGACATTGCACCTGCCATTCCTTCTGCCTGGAATATCGTCCCCATAAATTTTTGCATGATTGTCTCCTCATCTTTCACCCAAACTCAAAGGGAACTTTCTTGATACTTTTAACATATGATAGCCATCATCACCTCAATCCTCTTTAACTCATTTTTTTAACTGTTGTACACCATTTAGAATTGTTATCTTAATTTATAAATTGTTGACAGCTTCCATTGTAATAAGAATAAGAGCCTTATCTGTCTAGTTTAAAGCTAGTTTTCATCTACAAATGCACCTGGCACATAGTAGATGCTGAATAAATATTTATTGAAGTAATGAATGAATGAAGCAAGCACCTGATGCAAATTATGCTGATAAAATAAGTTTATTTGGCTGCCACGGTTGCTCACACCTGTAATTACAGCACTTTGGGAGGCCAAGGAGGGTAGATCACCTGAGGTCCGAATTTGAGACCAGCCTGGCCAAGATGGTGAAACCCCGTCTCTATTAAACATACAAAAATTAGCCAAGTATGGTGGGACACACCTGCAGTCCCTAGCTATTCAGGAGGCTAAGGCAGGAGAATTGCTTGGACCTGGGAGGCAAAGGTTGCAGTGAGCCGAGATGGCCCATTGCACTCCAGTTGGGAAACAAGAGCAAAACTTCATCTCAAAAAATAAGAATAAGTTTATTGAAAGCAATGTCTAAAGCTTAGATGTTCGATTACCTAATCACTTGACAGCTCAAGCAAACAAAAGCAGAAGATTCTGGTGTAACATTGGCCTTTCTAGGAACTAAAACCCAGAGGACATCTAGGTCCTAAGGATTCTCTTTCATCTGCTTACTCATTTCTCTTTCCTAGCTGCTCTTAATTTATGCAGGTAAAAACACTTGCACATTGTGGTGTACTTGATAAACATAAAATGTTTGTATTTCTATTACCAAGAATCATCTTACCTTCGCCTTACTTCTTTGTTTAACATGAGGAAAACAATGGTTACATGAGGGAGAACTAGTAGACATAAACTAAACGTGCAGCGCATAAAAGCAATCCACCTTCCCTGAGTGTCTCCCATGGATGGAGTGCAATCACTATCCTCAAAACAACCCTACAACAATATTCCTTTTCATTCCCAGTTTTCTACTGAGGACACTGAGATTAAGTTGTTGTTGTTGTTGTTGTTTTTGAGCTGGAGTCTTGCTCTGTTGCCAGGCTGGAGTGCAGTGGCACGATCTCAGCTCACTGTAACCTTCACCTTGAGGGTTCAAGCCATTTCTCTGCCTCAGCCTCCCAAGTAGCTGGGATTACAGGCACTTGCCACCAGGCCTAGCAATTTTTTTTTTTTTGTATTTTTAATAGAGATGGGGTTTCACTATCTTGGCAAAGCTGGTCTTGAACTCTTGAGCTCGTGATCCGCCCACCTCAGCCTCCCAAAGTGCTGGGATTACAGGCATGAGTCACAGAGCCCAGCGGAGATTAAAAGAGTTTTTAATAGTCTGTCCAAGATCACAAAACTAAAAATTGAATCTGGTTCTGATTCCAAAACTAATGTTTTCTGCTCTAACATGATGCTCCAGAAGGGCAGTGCTCTGTGAAAAGGGAGCCGATTCTATTATCACTTTCCCCATTCCCTACTCCACATTTCATGTAGCATTTCAACATGATGGCTCCTAGCAACAGTAGAATTCCTTGAAAAATAGAGGAAAATGTAGATCGTTTAGTCCTCTGCCTCCTCATAAACATGCTTATTTCCCCGAGATCTCATTTCCTCAATGGTTTGGATTTATTTTACTATCATCACTACGAAGAAGAAGAAGAAAAAGGAGGAGAAGGAAAAGAGGAAAAAGAAGAGGAGGGGAAGGGGAAGAAAGATGGCGAGAAAAAGAGAAAGAAAAGAAAGGAAGAAAAGGAGGATGCTAAGGGGGAGGAGGAGGAGAAGGAAGAGAAAGAGGGAAGAAGGGGGAAGGAAGGAAGGAAAGAAGGACAAAAGAAAGAAACACACATTAAGGTTCTTGGCACAAGGATCTGTCATGTGTGTATGTGTGTGTCTGTGTCTTTTTTGGCCTAATTTACAGACATCTCTCCTATTTCAGAAAATGAAGCTAAACAGAGAACCGTCTTTCCTCTATTTACATCTTGTACCAAAATGTTTGGCTCAACTTCAATCTGGATTTTAGGCTTCCCTCTTACCACAGAAATTATTCTCCTTCCACAGAATTAATAGCCTCTGATTTGCTATTTCCGGTCTTTGGTGAACAACCTTTAACAGTGGCTATTAGATTTTTATTTTATTTTATTTTTTTGGCTGCTACTATAACTTTTATAGGAAATACATCATTAAGTGAGGCAAGGGAGAAGTTGGGGTGGAGGATGTGGAGGAATAAAAAGAGAAAAGGTGATGAAACTTAGTTTTAAATACACAACTGGAAAGGAGATAGAGTGATCCTATTCACCCTAACTCAGCCCTCAAGAAAGAAGAGGCTGAGCAGTGTTGACTATTGCTTAAATTGAACAGGGCCATCTAGTGTAACTGTGGCCATTTTGTGTGTGTGTGGGATTGAAGCTTCAACTCCCAGTGTTAACAGACTGACTCTTGGCTCCCACATTCACTGTTCATAACAGTCCCACCCACATTCCAGGTTCTAGGACCAGTTGTGTTTCTAGCAGAGTTGAGGGAATTTAAAGTGTCATTTAAAGTGATTTAACATAAGCTATGTTTGCTGCTGGTCCTTCCCTGATTAGCGCCTTCCCCAGCACTCTGTGATTATGGTAACTGTATGCTTATATATTTCCAGTAATTAGGCACTTACCTTGTCCATTCTACTGAGATCCTGAATTTCTGCCTTTCCTGAATCCCCAAATGGAGTCTTACCTTTGGACCTCCACCCTCACTTTGAAAAGTTTTGACATAGACAATACATCCATATAACCATTACCCAAAACCAGATATAAAATATTTTTAGCACTTTAGAAAGTTTTCCATCCCCTTTGCAATCAATTTCTTTTCCCTCCTGCCCCTATAGCAGCGATTTTCTGATTTCTGCCACTCACTTTGTACAGTCTTGGACTTTGTATAATTCAAAAAGTATTTACACTTTTGTATCTGGCTGGTTTCACTTAATATAATACTTCTGAGATTCAGCCATGTCATTACATGTTACCATTCTTTCTTACTGAGTAGTACTACACTATACAAATACGCCATATTTGTTTATTCATTCTTCTGTTGATAGACATTTGAGTTGTTTTCAGTTTGGGGCAATTATGAATAAGACTGTTATGAATAGCCATGTACATGTTCTTTGATAATACATATAAGTGGAATTGCTAAGTCATAAGTTAGATATACTTTTAACTATTAAAAACTGCAGTTCTCCAAAATAGTGAAAAGAAAAGTCCCACACCAAAACTAGAGAAAGAAAAAACATCCAAGAAAAAAACGAATGTATGAGTGCTTACAATTAGCTAAGCACAATGTTTTACATGGGTAGTTTTTTTATAATCTTTACAACAACCCATTGAATCATACTAAAAACACCATTTTGTAGACAAGTAAATCAAAGTATTCAAAGGTTAAGTAACTTCTTAAAGTCATCTACATAACAAGTAGAAAAACCAGATTTGAATCCAGTCTGTTTCCCTCCAAGAGTCACGTCTTTATACCCTACTCAGTAATGCTTACATTATTTAATACTTATTTCATGATTCTGTATGTACTCTGGAGACTGGTATCTTCTCTCTGCTATGGCCTGAGCTGTGGCCTTGTGCTAGAGCATTAGACTCTTTAAAACCAGATCTTTTATCACAGCGTCAAAACATGGATGGGGGAATGAGAAAAGATTTTATGAGAACTGCAAATGAGATATTTACTTAACTTTGGCTAAAAGATTTGACCAGTCCCCAGATGGGTATAGAATTCTGTGACCTCTATGGTACCTTCTAATTTTAAAATTATTTGATATTATGAGAGAGGAAGCTGAAGTTTTTGGCTAAAGTGATGATGGGAATTAGAAGGTGCCATAGAAGTCACAGAATTCTATACCCACCTTAAGATTGGTGAAATCTTTTAACTTAAGTAAATAATCTTGCTTGCAGTCTTAATACAGTCTTTTCTCATTCCCCCATTCACATTTTGACACTGTGATAAAAGATCTGGTTTTAAAGAGTCTAATCCTCTAGCACAAGGCCACATCCCAGGCCATAGCAGGGAAAAGACAGCAGTCCACAGAGTACATGATGATAAACCAAGTTATCAAGAGCTGGTTGTAATAAACCAAGAATAGCATGTAACTCACTTCCAAGCCACTGGTGTTAGCTCTATAGTGCTGACAACAAGGAAAGTAAACAGTCAACAAAATGGTTATGACTCAGACAGGACACAGTATGTTTGTAGAAAGCCAAGTCTGGCTCTTTCTTTGTATCCCACGTAGTTCCTCCTTATGCTGAGTTTCTTTTGAAGTCAATTAAAGCTCGCGATGGGAATTCATTAGAAAACATGTAGGAGAAAACAAATCTAATAGTCAGTGGCTCAAATAACAATCATTTAGGGAAAAAAATTACATCTGATTAAGAATCTGTCCTAAATATTTTCTGACACCATACAGGTAACAATCAATTACATTGAAACTAAGGAATAGATACTCAAGTGCTCTTTCATTTTTAATACTAACTATGCATAATTAATTTATATAAACATGTTTTTGTTTTTACACTCTATTTGATCATAAAAATAAACAAATTGCGTCATAACACATTTCCCATTTAAAGATACATCAAGAAAGTTTAATTCTGCCTTTCCGAATTCTCCATCTGTAATTAAGTCTTTTTATTCATGAAATGAAAATTTTACTTAAAATTACTTGCAACTAAAAAACTCAAATTTACTTATCCCTGAAGGTGTTAATGATTCATACTAGAATAGACTACAGATATTCTAAATTTTAAAATAATATCTAAAATTTATAACAATATGCCTTAAGAGAAAATCTTAAAAGCTTTCAAAAATGGGGAGGTATCCTAAAAGGAGAGTCAGACTGATGATGTTCAACTTCTCAGCAGCAAGACTGAACATTAGAAGGCAAGGAAGCAATTACTATAATGTATGGAGTGAAATTATTCTGAAACTGAAGTTTGATACATGGCCAAACTATCAATCATATGTGAAAAAAAAAGTTATTTTAAGATGTAGAAGGACTCAACAGCTCACACATCCTTTGTGAAAATGTTTGAGGGGATACTTTAGGGTAAAACCAAACCTATAAACAAAACTGAAAGGGAGAATATGAAAAAGAATGACACCTGATCCAAAAAAAAAAAAAAAAAAAAACCCAATACTCACTGAATATGAGCCACAAGTAGTAGGAAATGAGACAGAAAGATCTTTGGGATGTGCCGATCCACAGAAATGCTTGGAAAATTCTCCTTTGAACAGCAAAATTTCAATGATATCCGTTTCTCTGCAAGTACAATGTTTTCTTTGTTCCCTAATGTTGTAAATGCTATTTATTAATTTTTAAATAATATATGTAAAAAGCATAAATAATGCTAATTGTTGTAATGGAAAAGAATGTCAAAGTTATAAAGTAGGGCAATATTAACATAATAAAATAACCATGGAGGACATTAGGAAGTAAAAAGTGAAGAAGTAAAAAAATAGAGTAAAATGCACTCATTTCTATTTTTCATTAGGAAAGAGTCAATATTCTCTATGTAAACTCAGTCAATCGGAAACAGTGTTGTAAATATGTTGTTTTAAATCATAAAGGCAATGGAATAAAGAAGAATAAAATTATAACTTACAAAAAATTGAGAATTGTGCTGGGCTCAGTGCCTCTTGCTTGTAATCCCAGAGCTTTGGGAGGCAGACAAGGGCAGATTGCTTGAGGTCAGAAGTTCGAGACCAGCCTGGACAACATGACAAAACCCTGTCTCCACCAAAAATACAGAAAATTAGCCAGATGTGGTTACATATGCCTGTGATCCCAGCTACTGAGTAGGTTGAGGTAGGAGGATCACTGAGCCTGGGAGGCAGAGGCTGTAGTGAGTCAAGATCGTGCCACTGCACTCCAGCCTGAGTGACAGAGTGAGACACTGTTTCAATTAAAAAAGAGAGAATTAAATGGAATTGGGGGATGTTGTTAGGTGTTACTTTTTTCCCATAAATGGAACTAAATAATGTTTAAAACTGATAAGTTGGGAATAGAGTTATCACAATAATATATAAAATTATGATAACCATCACCAGAAGAACTAAAACCAAATGGATATCAGAGATTACATCTAGAAAATGGCACTGAGGAAGTGGTAGTGGAGGCAAGAGACCTTTAGAAATTAGTTTATGCACATTTTTACCCTCGATTTCTTTTGATTTTATCATATCCAGTAATTACTTTAAAATTTTACCAATAAAATGAATGAAACAACTTGGTTTCAGTTCTTTGGTTTATTTATTTTTATGTATTGGCATTCCAAAAGGAATTTAAGGAGGCTCACTTCTATGAGAGTTTTTAGGTTTTATATTTCTTAAAGCTTTTTCTTATGCAAATAATATATTTTCAATTTGTTTTTTCTAAGGCATACTTTTGACATTTTGAGAATATATGTTGAAGGAAAAATGTTCTAAAAAATACATGGTTGCTGCAAGGCAACATGTCAGTGATTTAGGAGAAGTCAGAGAGGTTTTCCTTTCAATCACACCCTGGTGATTCTATTCCACCACTGATATTCACTGTGTTGGGTAGAAAGCAGACCCATCTTAGATGATATGCCTAAACTTTGAAATGCAAGATCTGCTGTCAATGTTCCCAACAGCCCAATACAGTCTTTTTATTCTACACCAAAATTTGCCCTTTTCACGTTGAAATCCTTAATAAAATTCTCTTCAGTTTGTACTAGGAAAATCATTTCTTGATTGCCTGTACTGAATTCCATAGATTAATATCAGAAGTTTCAAAAGAAGTCTCTGAATCCCTGAATTGTATATAATTTTCAAATAGTACGTATTTTGATAACTCTTTAGTGCATGAAAGTGCTACATGGTAAGGTCTCCAGAATGACTCATGTTTAATAGAACGTCCACAGGAACAGTTACTGGTAAATAACAGTATTTCGCAAAACATGAGGAAATAAAGCAGGATGATGTCAGAGAAGATGAGGCCCAGAGGAGCACCACTGACTGCCTGGGTTTTGGCTTGCTGTCTGCTTATGTGGTTTGTGACAAAGAAAAGAGGTCACGGAAGAAGAGTATTTGTTGTTGTAAGAATGAGACATCAGATATGTCTTAAGAGTTATATCTGTTTCATGGTTTCTATATAAGGCTGCTGACAGTGGTTCAGCCAGCTTATGGACACAGCTCTGACAGTTGCTTTTATCTGGCTACTAATTAGATTTAGACTAAGGGCTGTTCTTTTGCCTAGAACACTAGTATACTCCTTCCCCAACCCTTGCCCCCAATAAAATATTCATAAGATCACCTTGTCACGTTCTAACTAGTTCAACTCACCCTTTCCAGGTGTCATTTCTTCCGGGAAGCTTTGCTGAATCTGCCAAGTCTAAGTTAAATGCCCACACTATGTAAATCTCGGTACCATGTAATTTCCTTAGTATCATGCCACTTAATCACAATGCACTGTTGTTGTCTGCTTCTTATCTGTATCAATTTCTGCACTCTAAGGCCTATCACAGTGCCTGGGATGTAATAGGTGCTGAATAAATACTTGGTGAATGAATCAGTGACCTGTAGGCTTAAAACTCCATCATGGCTATTCTTGGAGGATAAAGCTGACTTGGAGAGGTAGTCTAACCAAACTTGCACTAGAGTGAAGTAAAAATCCAGAAGGTGAATTTATAAACTTGTAGTGAGAGTTATGACTAAAGTGATGGGACAAAGGAATCCATCTAACTTGCACTACCCTTGGAGAACTAGAGAAGACACATTCTAACTAGAAAGTTGAAACAGCATTAGACTGAGTGAGGCAGATACATGCATCTCTTCAATAATGATATATCAGCTACAAGAGAAAAGAGATGGATTCCTTCAGTTAGAGAAGACCCTTCTTAGAAATGTGTTCAGATGGACAGAGCCAACATTAGCCTTCCTAAATCTCTCTTCTGATTTGTCCTTCAGGTTTATTAAATTAGTCAATGTCTTACAGGCCTAGGAGAAATTTTGGTCTTCTAGAGTTATTTCACATATCTGTTCTGCTCTATTAATTATAAACTCAGAGGTCGATTTATTTCTAAGTACTTTCACCCTATGGTACCATCAGTATTTCAGTTTGTCAAGCAATTAATTTTCATTTTAAAGCATTGTTAAGCACCTACAGTATGTTTAGTGCCATGCTAACCGTGATATATAATGATTAAATGCACGGGCTTTGGGTCAAAGACACCTGGATTTGGATCCTACCTCTCTTGAATAAATGTGTGACTTCCAGCAAATTATTTGAATCCTTGATTTCCTCATTTGTTACACAGGGGTGTAACAAATACATTATAGGGCTTTATGAGTATCATATGAGATAAAATCTATAATGTTTAGAGCATAAACTCTCAGTAAATGCTATCTAAATTATATGGTAATATTCACAATTTAAAGGAACTCTTTCCTGTCAGAGGCACGACTTGCTGTAAAAGGAAAAATAATCCCCAACAGTTTCATAATAAACAATGAATTATGATTTTTTTGTATGTAGGAAACAGTGGCTTTCTGTTCCTATCTCAGGACCTGCATACAATGATATTATTTACCAAGAATATGTGATGTGTATAAAATTGTGCTATGAATTAAGGGTGATGAACAGATTAATAAAATATATCCCTGCTTCCATTCTTACATATTGTCCATGTTGGATGTGGTTAATTCTCATTCTCAGAAGTTTTTAAAATATCTCTTTCACTTAACTTTGGTCACCATAGTAACTTAATCACTAAGTAGTTTTCTTACATAAAAACAATGTTTATTTTTAAAAATGACATCAATTCATTTAAATATTACCTTGGGAATTGTGAAATAAAGATGGTAACTCAACGTTCTTGGTTTGATTACTAAATACTCACTAATCTATTCAATTCATTTAGCAAATATTAATTGAACCTGTACCACGTACCTACCAGGCACTGTTAAAGGTGACAAAGAAAAAAACAGCTCTTTTCATGCAGGAGCCAGTCTTGTACTATCATCTAACACCTGGGCCTTGAGGTTCTTCTGTTGAACATAAACAATTTCACAGAATATTAACATCAATCAAGGCCACTCTGTGGCCATGACGTATTAAGGCAAAATCAAAATAGTTTCATAATCATGTCTAAACATAAATAAAACTTGAACTTTGTCCAAGCCACAACCATAACTAGACATCCCCCTATCCTGACTCATATGAGTGACTGCTGATTCTTTAATAATTACAGGTTAGCCTCTCTTCTTGTATAGATTTATTAAGATACCCAATTAGAATTATGCCAACTTCCTGACAGCATCTAATGCAGAGCAAAGCCCTACTCTTTTAAACTCTCCCCAAACCACCTACCTCAAGCCCAAATCCTATATGTCCTGTCCAGCCCACTCTTAGGAGACACCCCTGGCTCCCCATGCTGTATGTTCTTCTTGCTGCAACGTGTTCAGTTGTGTTCCTGGTGGTCTTTGCCTGGAGGACATTGACATAGAAGATAATATCACAATGAATACAACTGAGTTTCTTGATTACCATATCATCTGGTATTGGGCTCAGCTACTTATTAGAAAACCTAAAATAATAGTGGCTTAAGTAAGATGGAAGTCTTTCTCTCTTACGTAAAAGAAGTCTGAAGATAAAAAATAATAAAGTGCTGTAGTAGCTCCAAATCAGTGATTTCAGCTCTTTCTTTTTCACCATCCTAGCACATAACTCCCAATTTCAGGGCTGGTTCATGGTCTAGCATGACTTTTCGAGATGCAGCCAAGTGTCCCTATTCCAAGCAGCTGGGAAGGAATAAAGGAATGTAGGAAGGATGATAGAAATGTGTCTCCTATCTTCGTAGGCTCCCTTCAAGAAGCCTTCCAAGAAATTCTACACATCACTTTTTTCAGTTCACCAGACCTAACTGGCAGAATTTAATAATGTGGCCACCATTATCTTCAAAGTATCCTAGTTAATGTTATATTTTAGCTGAACACCTTGCCAGTCTGAATAAAATCAGGCTTCTGTTACCCTGATTTCTCTTTCTAGGAAAGAAATGAAAACGGATGCTGCTTAGAGTTTATGACATAATTATTGATACAGCAATTCATATCTACAAACTAGCTCTTTTACATTGCTGTCAGTTAGGCTCACTCTTGCCTTCATAATTCTGAAAAGTTTTGAATTCTTACAGGCTTATCAGCCTGTAAGTAGTGGTTCTCAAGTTATGAAGTGACTTATAACAACATTTACTTTTCATTGCTTTCTAAAATATGCATCGGAACATTTTTCATTAGAATCCCTAGTACTTTCTTCATTGATTTCATTATAAATACAGTAAAAATAGTTAAGATATTTTGAATAATTACAAAAGGTCAGATATTGTTGCAACTATTTTAATGTAATATTACATTTAAACCTCACCAAGAACCCTATGATTTCAGTACTGTTACTATCATCATCTCCCTTTTTAGAGATGAGAAAATTGTAGCCACAAGGTATCTAATTTGCACTGGTTGGCAAGGGGAAGAGCAGTGATAAAAACCAGTATTCTCAGACTCAGATTCTACAATCTAGACCATCTCACTGTAACACGAAGGACAGCACAGATGTGGGAGCAACTATCAAGTGTAAGAAAGGCTGACAGCTCAAGAGACAATTTTCTTTCAAAAGTGACATTCTTAGTGAAAAAACTGATGTAATCAATTGTAGAAATCACAACTAGGTTATTTAGGAGATTATCTTCATGTATAGTTTGGATTTTTTATCCTAAAAAATAAAATACATGACCTTTGTACATATATTAAGACATAACAGGGAAACAATTAATTCCCCAACAAAAAGATAAACAACATTTTTATATACACTTTCGGAATATCTCTAGCCATGTATATTTATAGACATATATTCTTATATAATATGTACATAAATCTTTGTGAATATATTGAGTTTCATTTTGTACAGTTTTGTTAGGTTATTTTATATAAATATTATAGATTTATTTAATGTCAATAAATATACATATACATAAAATATACAATATAACTTGTCTTATTTTACTCTTAAAAATAATAGATTTAAAAAAATATACAGACCTGCCCATGTACTGTTCTTTTTTGTTTTCTCCTGTGTATATATGCACATTGCCCTCCAAAATCTGAGTGCAGATAAATAAAGATGCCCTTAGTATGTCTGAGAAAAATTCCACTGAAACTAATTTTGCACAGATTGCAATATTCTTATAAGAAAAAAAATATGTATCATGCTGTAGCACAGGCATATCTTTAAATATCTCCAAATTGGGTAGATTTAGTGACATAAAATTTAATATGGAATTTTTATGAGTTACTATATTCTTATTCACAGTTAAAATAACTTTTCAAAGTGCAAACTGCATAATTTTTTTCTAAGATGTATTTTAGGCAAAGCATGTCTTCAAAGTTTCTATATTTTCTATTTAAATAAGCATATATATTATATTACATATCATTTTGAGATGAAAAAATTAAATTTAAATTTCTTTTTAAATTCCTTTACAATTTTTTACTAATGTTTAAATAGCACTCCTCCACCATGTATCAGAATTAGCTCAGGCCAATTGTACTGTTGAAAAGCCAAATAGTTCCTCAATTGACACAAGGTAGTGCTTGAGAGTCTCAAAATTTCTGGAAAATTGTTAATAACAATATTGTTGAAATGCTTGTTATCTTGAGAAGTGACCACAATGAGAGATGCCTGAAATTCCTATGAAAGGAAAGAAATCTAAGAGTGAAATTATGCCTTCTATAAATAGCAAAATCATTCAAAACTCAAAATATGAATGAAACTACTGATTTCAAGAAGAATACTTGATACATTTGACATTCATAAAATTTACAACCAGATTTACAATTCCTCTTTTCTACAAATTCTACATGTGTCTGTACTTTTTCATGTTTACTAACAAATACTTTTTCTTATTCTGGTCATGTAATTTTAGTGCACATGTTCAGGAATTTTTGTGCAGTGTGAAACACAAAGGCCAGTTCCTTTGTGGTTTAATCTGTCCCAGCTTAGGACAGACTGTACAGGTGTAGTCTCTACAAGTTATAATAAGTTAGTAATTGCTTCAGTTACAATATCACAAAACTGCTATTCTCATTAACTGAAATAAAAGCCCATTGTGTTCATGAGAAAAAATACAACAAAATCTGTATATAGGTTAGCTTTGCTAAAAATGCATAAGCATTTAAAGAGATTATTTAAACTCATAACAGAAATGCATTAAATATTGATCTTTAATAATGGTATCTTATAGTTCTTAGAGATATGCATCTGTTGTCAAGTTTTGAATAACAAGGAGGCCAATAGAGGAGTTTGGCAACTACAAAAAATGGCTGTGACACAGTATTTCAATATACAATAACTGGAGTGAAAAAATGTAAAATAAAATGCAGGGAAACAAGGAAAATATAGAAATGCATTTTAAACACAAAGTATTTTTTTAGAAATAGCAATAAGTGACTGGGCACAGTGGGTCACGTCTGTAATCCAAGCACCAAGATGGGTGGTTCACTTGAGGCCAGGAGTTTGTGACCAGCCTGGCCAACATGGTGAAACTCTGTCTCTACTAAAAATACAAAAGGTAGCCAGGCATGGTGGAACATACTTGTAACCCCAGCTACTGCAGAGACTAAGGCCAGGAGGTTGAGGTTGCAGTGAGCCGAGATTGTGCCACTGCACTTCAGCCTGGACAAGAGAGCAAGACTCTGTCTCAAAAATAAAATAAAATAAAAATAGAAATAACACAGAGACGTAAAGTGACTATAATTGGGAGTCCATAAAACTCTTTCTATTGGACTCTGCCTACTTTGATCACCTGACTTTAATATATTAATTTTCCTGAAATAATGAAATGCCAAATCTCATCCTGAACTTATAAATTCATAGACTTAATAACATACTAAAACTTGAAAGCCTCCTTAATCAGTGTATGATAGTTGTAAACTTTCTGTTTTCTAACCTTACATTCATAACTGAATTAGTGAAGATTCATAATAATTTAGTGCAGGTATAATTGCATTTATGTGATGAACTGGTTCCTTAAGAATTACGTGCAAAGTGATTTTTTCTTTTTCATATATTCAAACATAAGAAATAAGAGAAGAAAACAACAAACAGCCAACCAATATTTCATTTAAGTCTGTGAAATGCTTTGCAAGTGCTGAAGAGTGATTTACTTCCAATTATGTGGTCACTTTCAAAATAGGTGTAATGTGATACTGAGAAAAAAATGTATGCTCTGTGGACCTGGGGTGAAGGATTCTATAAATATTCACTGAGTTTACTTGTTCCAGGTCTGAGTTCAAATCATAGATGTCCCTGTTAATTTTCTATCTCGTTGATCCATCGAATATTAACAATATGGTGTCAAAGTCTCCCGCTATTATTGGGGAGTCCAAGTCTCTTTATAAGTCATTAAGAACTTGTCTTGTGTCTGGGCGTTCCTATATTGGGTGCATATATATTTATGATCATTGACTCCTGTTGTTGCATTTATCCTTTTACCATTATGTAATGTCCTTCTTTGTTTCTTTTAGTCTTTGTTACTGTTAAAGTCTATTTTGTCAGAGATGAAAGTTACAACTCCTGTTTTTTTTTTTTTTTTTTTTTTTTTTTTGCTTTCCATTTGATTGGTAAGTCTTCCACCAACCCTTTGTTTTGAGTCTTTGTGTGCCCTTGCTTATGAGATGGATCTGGATACAGTGTACCGATGGGTTTTGACTTTTTATTCATTTTGCCTGTCTGTGTCTTTGATTGGGGCATTTAATCCATTTAAATTTAGGATTAATCTTGATATTTGTGAGTTTAATATTGTCGTTTAATGCTAGCTGGCTATTTCGCCCATTAGTTGATGTAGATTCTTCATTATGTTGACACTCTTTATCTTTTGGTAAGTTTTTGGGATGACTGATACTGGTTGTTCCTTTCTGTGTATAGTGCTTCTTTCAGAAGCTCTTGTAAAGTAGGCCTGGTGGTGATGAAATCTCTGAGTACTGGATTGTTCTTGAAAAATTTTATTTTTCCTTCATTTATGAAGCTTAGTTTGACTGGATATGAGATTCTGGGTTGAAAATTCTTTTCTTTGAGGATATTGAATATTGACCCCCACTCCCTTCTAGTTTGTAGGGTTTCTGCTGAGAGATCTGCTGTGAGTCTGATAGACTTCCCTTTATGGGTAACCTGACCTTTCTCTGTAGCTGTCCTTAGAATTTTCTCCTTTATTTCAACCCTGGTGAATCTAATGATTATGTGTCTTGGGGTTGCTCTACTTGAGGAATATCTTTGTGGTGTTCTCTGTATTACCTGGAGTTGAGTATTGTCCTGCCTTACTAGGTTAGGAAAGTTTTCCTGAATAATATCCTGAAGAATATTTTCCAGCTTGGATTCATTCTCTTCATGACATTCAGGTACACCTATCAATTGTAAATTAGGTCTTTTCACATAGTCCCATATTTCTTGGGGACTTTGCTCATTCCTTTTTACTCTTTCTTCTCTAATCTTGTCTTCTTATTTCATTTCATTAAGTTGGTCTTCGACCTCTGCTATCCTTTCTTCTGCTTGATCAATTCAACTGTTAAAACCTGTGCATACTTAGCAGAGTTCTTGTATTGTATTCTTCAGTTCCATTAATTCACTTATATTCCTCTCTAAACTGTCTATTCTCATTGGGATTTCATCAAACCTTTTTTCAAGGTTCTTAGTTTCTTTATGTTGGGCTAGAACATGTTCTTTTAACTCACAGAAGTTTCTTATTATCCACCTTCTGAAGCCTAATTCTGTTAATGGAACACACACTCGTTCTCCATCAGGCCTTGTTCCCCTGTTGAGGAACTGTGATCCCCTGTAGAGGGAGAGGCATTCTGATTTCGGGTATTCTCAGCCTTTTTATGCTGGTTTCTTCCCATTATTGTGAATTTATCCACCTGTCATCTTTGCAATTACCGACTTTCAAATTAGGTCTCTGAGTGGACGTCCAACTTGTTGATTCCCAGCACCGGAATCTGAGCAACCCACTGCGCCAGCCAAAACAGTGGCATTAAGATTTGTGGTGCTTTTCTGCCTGGGAATCTCCAGTCTGGCTTCCTTCTTGAGTCCCTTTTTCAATCAGCTGAATAGGTGACTCTGCCTTCCCGGAGCTCCAAATGTCGACCAAAAGGGGACCCAGTCCCATTTACCCTGCACCAAGAACCGCCATGCCAGGGCGCCAGCAAAACCACCGTGCCGGCCACAAGAGTCACGCTGGTGACCTGTGGGGCTCCTCCGCTGAGAATCTCCTGGTCCCTGAGCAACAAATATTCATCTGAAAGTGTGGCATCCTCTTGTTCTCTGCGCTTTCACTGGGAGCGCTTTCACTCTGCACTTTCACTGCACTTTCCTAAGCTGCTAGTAATCGATCATCTTGGATCTCTCTCTGAAGATTCACTTTTTCTATAAATGTAGTTAATAGTATTAACAGTTGGCAGTAGTTGTCTGGGTTCTTTGCCTTTTGAACAGAGAACTGGACATGTGCAAGCAAGCAGCCAAAGCAGAGATTCATTTTAAATAGGAGTATACTTCACAGGGTGGGAGTGGGCTCCAGCAAGAGGCTCAGGAGTGCTGGTTACACAATTTTCTGGGGTTTATACCCGCTAAAGGTTTCCCATTGGTTCACTCTAGTGGCCTTCAACCAGTCTGATTGGTTGAAGAGCAGGCCTGTGACCAGTCTGATTGGTTGTGGGAGGGGACCAGTCAGAGGTACTTTCATTTTCTAACTGCCAGCAGCAACTGCTACACAGCAAAAGGAGGGATTTAAAAGGGCATATCATCTGATATCCAGTCAGCACAAGTTAGCCTTAGGTTTGCTGCCTCCAGATCCTATTCTCCTGCCTCATTTCCCTGCTGAGAGATGTGATCGCCATAAGTCTTCATGGGAGCAGAGAGACTGATGGTCTTTTTTGTATGATTGCTTCATGCTGACTTGGGGTGGAGTCCCTTCCTACCAGGAATCATAGAACTCTTTCCATGCTCTGTCTGGAAACTACAGGGTAGTTTTTTGATGGCCAGGGGTGCTATCTTCATTTGTAATTTGCTGGAAGCCTTGTTGCTGGTCATCTGAAGCTTGATGGTCTCCTGGTGAGAGGAAATGAATTAGGTTAAAAGATTTAATGAGAACTTCAAAGGTTGGATACATATGCTGTGAGGAATGAATTAAAACATTCTGCTTAATTACTACAATGGAAATGAGTCCAACCATTTGAAAGAAGGCAATTAAACTGCAAACTATATAGTTAGATGATAGATAGATAGATAGATAGATAGATAGATAGATAGATAGATAGATGATAAATAGATATAAACATGGTTACCATGATCCAGCCTACAGTAACTATGTAACAAAAACACCAAGAAAAGTTTGTAGGTATTCAGTTATATTTTGACTATCTTCTAAACAGGTACTTTGGGTCTTTTACAGGATCACAGGGTAGTGGTTGATGGGAACTTCAGGTTCCAGGTCCGGGGCTTCGGGTATCACAGACTTGATCCTTGAAAGATGTGTCCAACTATCTAAGCCTATTACCTTGACCGCAGAAGGCGTGGTCAGTACCACTGAAAACAGTCCCTTCCATTAGGGTTGCAGTTGAACAGATGATCCCTCCTTCCATGTTTTATCTCTACATTATCTCCTGGCCTGATTTTGGATTGCTGGTTAGTTCCTGGTATGGGAAACCTTAGAGTTGCAAACTTTTTTAAACCCTGCTGAAATTGTCCTCAGTTAACTAGGTATTTTACTAAACCAGCTGTTTCTGGACTGGTTAATTAATTTCAGTGATTAGATCAATAGTTAAGAATTACCTTCTGTATAACATTTCATATGAACTTATATTAATTTTTTTCTCTAGGGGTATTAAGAATCCTTAAAAGAGTTATGGGCAGTAACCCAAGTTTCTGATGTTACCTTACATAGCTTAAATAATGCTCATTTTAGAGTTTGGTTAGCACTTTCTACTTTCCTGGAGGATTTTTTAAGGATTGAGGTAATCCTTGTAAGAGTATGGGCAGTAAACCAAGCTTCTGATGTTTCCTTACAGAGCTTAACTAACACTCATTTTAGAGTTTGGTTAGCACTTTCTACTTTCCTGGAGGACTGAGGCCTCCTTGCTGAACATAAATAGTATTTGATTCTGAGAGCTTTTATCAACCCCTTGAGTTATTTGGGAGATAAAGGATGGATCTTTGTCACTTTGGAGACTCTGAGATAATGCAAACTAGGGGATTATTTCTTTTAAGAAAAACTTTACTACCTCTTAGCCTTCTCTGTTCTGCTAGGATAAGCTTTGGCCTAACCAGTAAAGGTATCTCTCTATTAACACTAATAAAAAATTGTATCCTCTGCAGGCTGACATATGTGTGAAGTCTAATTGCCAGTCTTCCCCTGGGTAAGTTCCTCTCCTCTGGACTGGTTCTATTAGAGGAGACATTTTGTTTCCTGTTTTGTTAAGTGCACATAGTGAGCAGGCTTGACAGACCTGCTTAACCACCAAAGCTAAGTTAGGCCCAATGAACAGCCTGTTAACCATGGCCAGGGTGGCGTCTCCCACCATAGAGAGAGTCATGCAGAGTTTTTATAATCCTCCATTGGGTTTGTTTGAGGGAGATGTATTTTAAATCTCATATACCACCAGGATCCTTGTTTTTGTCTGTCTCACCCTTTATTAACTGTTCTTCCTGTAGTGTATATTCAGGTTCCAGTGGGGAATCAATCATAGAAAGGAAGCAGTACTAAGATCTGTTGGGATTGTATCCTGAGGACTGCAGGTTTGACTTCTCTAGAAGGCTTTCTGTTCCCTTGTGCTATAGGGGTTAAGTCCCTTTGATGCCTCTTACAGTGAATTGGTCTTTGGCAGGTGTATTGCTTCCAATAGCTGAAGAAATTCAGGCCCATGGTTTATAGGGGAGTTTGCTAGTTAGTAGTCCCCTTTCTTTCAAGATCGTAGCATGATTATGAACCACAAGGAATGCATATATAGAATCTGTATAGATGTCAAGCTTCTGTCCCAACATTAATGCTCAGGTAAGATTTTAGCCTTTTCTGCTGATGTGCCAGGGGCAGTGGGTGGGTTTCAATAATGGTGTTGTGATTTAATATTGCATATCCAGCTCAGTGCTCCCCATTTGATACAAAACTGATGTCTGTGAAACGATCATCCTTAGAATGTGGGAGAGGCTGATCTTTTTAAAACAGCCTGGCTAACATATGTGTTTACAATGACCTGCTTATAGAAATGATCAGTTATTGGGCCTATGGGTAACAATGAAGCTGGATTTGGAGTGTTACAGGTTTTAAGGGTTACATCTGGATTGCCTAGGAGCATGGCCTGGTAGTTGGTTAACCTTTCCCCCATCATCCAGATGTGTCCCTCTATCTCTAAGACTGACTTTACCTAATTTCCAGCGGTTGGCCCAGAGCAACTTTAGTGACTTCCTCCACTAACATAGCAGGGGTTGCTATTGCCAGCAGGCAACTTGGCCATCCCAAGACCACTCCATCAAACTTTTTTGAAAACCAGGTGGCTGGTCTGGGTTCTGATCCTAATTTCTCAGGTAGCACTCCCACAGCTATGCCCTTCTTCTCTGCTTAGTTAGGTCTGGGATGCCAAGAGTGCCAGCCTGGATAAGGGCCTGTTTTAGCTTGGTGAAGGCTTCTCTCATGTCTGGGATCCATTCCATTAGCTCACTTTCAGGACTCCTTGTTGCTTCATATAGGGTGTCTGGTTGAAGGTTTTTCGGTCCTCTGGCTCCGTTCCCCGCCGCGTGGAAAGAACCCGAACTTCCAAGGCAGAGGCCCTTCCCCTTCCCCATAGGGAGGGTACTCACATCTTAAACTCTACCCTGGCCCTGCTCAAGGCCAACATTTTCTTGCCCAGCAACTCACTACACCAATCACCGTCCGTCTCCACTCCCCGATTTCTGCCCGGCAGGTCTCCTGCCCAGCAACCAACCTGGCCAACCAGTATTCACCAAGTCCACTCTCTTTAGCCTATCCCTATTTGCCAGATCAGCTCTCCCGCTACCCCAGGCTCTCGGTCCCTATAAAACAGACCGAACAAAGAAAGCACGCGCGATTCCTCCCTGCTTGCTTGAGTCGCCCGGAGCTCCCAATAAAAGCCAGTACTGATCACCACGCTTCCTGCCTCGTGTCGGTCGAGCGCCTGCCTGCCTCCGTGGGTCGGGGTCCCACAACCGGGGTCGCACAACTGGTGCCGAAACCCGGGAGGTTCGGGCTGCTGGGCTCCCCACAGCCCCCCTCCCCCGGCGACCCCTCTGGATCTGGCTGATCTACACTCTGAGTAAGGTAGGACCGATTTTATTACTCTTTCCCTGCCTTACCTTTCCTTCCCCGTGGGGTGCACGGCAGTTCCTCCCAACTCCAACTCCACGGATCTCTCGCCAAGCGCCGGCCGGCCCGAGTACGATCCTCCAACCAGGCTCCAGGAGCCTTTTGGAAGTGCTGGACAGGGGACGCCCTCTCTGACTCTTCCTCTCTCCAATCCACTGAGTATTTGTAGCGGTCGAGGGACGCCTCGTCCTACATTTACTCTCCAATCCACTGGGTGTTTGTAGTGTTCGGGGGACGCCTCGTCCTACATTTACCCTCCACTTCGCCGAGTCTTTGTAGTGCTTGGGGGACGCCTCTCCCTACATTTACTCGGTAGTTGGCGGGGAACCACTGCCGTGCCACCCATGGGGAACGCAGAGTCCAAAATACCCCTTAACACACCTCTTGGGTGTTTGTTACGAAACTTTTCCAAATTGGGATACTCGCAAACCTTGAGACAAAAGAAACTTATTTTCTTGTCCCAAGTGGCATGGCCTCAGTACCAGCTTGATAACCAGTCACATTGGCCCCCGACTGGTACTTTCGATTTCAACGTCCTCCGTGACCTTGACAATTTCTGCCGCCGCACCGGCAAGGACCGCGAGGTGCCCTATGTGCAGGCTTTTTGGGACCTCCGTACCCACCCGGACCTGTGTTCCGCTTGTTCCACCCACCAGGTTCTCCTTGCCCAGGTCCCTCGTCGAAAAACCCCCTCTACTTCCACCACTATCCCCCCTCCTTATTCGATGCAGGAAGATTTGCCTGACCATCTTTCCGCCCCTCCTCTTGCGGGCGGGGCAGGCCCCATGGCCTTAGAAGCTCCTCCTCCCTTTGTTCCCTCAGTGGCCGCCCCTTCCACGTTGCCTGCCTCAGAGGCCCCACCCTCTCTTGCCACACCGGGCGCTATTTCCCCCACACTTCCTGCTCCAGAAACTCCTCCCTCCTTTGTTTCCCCTGCAACCTCTCCTCCTGCACCTCCTGCTCTGGGGATTCCTCCCCCTCCTCCTATTACACCACAAACATCGCTCTCTCCTACTTCCCCAGTGGCGGCACACACCCGTTCACACCAACCTGCACTCCTAGCACCTCTCCGCGAGGTGGCTGGGTCAGAAGGTTTAGTAAGAGTACATGTCCCCTTCTCCCTCCAGGACCTCGCTCAGATCGAGCGTAGGCTCGGCTCTTTCTCAGCCGATCCCTCAACGTACATCAAAGAGTTCCAATACCTGACTCAAGCGTACAGCCTTACTTGGCACGATATACGTGTCATCTGTACTTCCACCCTCACTGCTGAAGAACATGAGCGCATCCTGGCGGCAGCCAGACACCAGGCAGATAGAGATCATGCCTTGAATCCCAACCAAATCCCTGTGGGGACTGAAGTTCTCCCTAATTTTGATCCCCAGTGGGACTACCAGGAACATGCAGGGTCCCATATTCCGCTGCGGGACCGCATGATCCTATACCTTCTTAGGGGCATGGATGTAGTTTCCAATAAAGTAGTAAATTATGACAAACTCAGAGAAGTCACTCAGAAGGCAGATGAAAACCCGGCCCTTTTCCTTGGCCGCTTGCAGGAGGCTCTTGTCCGCTACACCCGACTGGACCCGGCGTCCCAAAACGGAGCCACGGTCCTAGCTTCCCATTTCATTTCCCAATCTGCCCCCGATATTAGGAAGAAACTTAAGAAGGCAGAGGAGGGTCCGGAAACTCCCATACAAGACCTGGTAAAAATGGCCTTTAAAGTTTTTAATGCCAGGGAGGACACAGCTGAGGCAGCTCGCCAAACCCGAATGAAACAGAAGGTCACTTTGCTAGCTGCCGCTCTGAGGCCGGCAGGAACCCAAAAGCCGAAGGGCAACCCCCGCTCTCCTCCTGGGGCGTGTTTCAAATGCGGAAAGGAAGGACACTGGTCCTCAGCATGCCCTCAGCCTCGTCTGCCTACTAAGCCCTGCCCTAATTGCCAGCTTATGGGACACTGGAAGTCGGACTGCCCTAGCTTGCCCAGGACCCCGGCCCCTCCAGGCAGGGGCGCTGGACAGCAAGGGGCAACCGCTGGAGGTTGAAGCTTACCCTACAGCATCTGAGTCTGCAGAAACGGTAACCACCCATTTGATCCAGGACATCATACCTCGCTTCGGACTCCCAACCACCATTCAGTCTGACAACGGTCCTGCCTTTATCTCCAAGGTTACTAACACTGTTTCTACCACCCTAGGAATTCAGTGGAAGTTACACACCGCTTACCATCCACAATCTTCCGGGAAAGTAGAACGGGCCAATGGTCTCATCAAAGAACAACTAACGAAGCTCATGCTAGAGCTTCGCCAATCTTGGGTAACCTTACTTCCTATTGCCCTCACTAGGTTGAGAGTGGCCCCTCGGGGCCCGTCACAGCTAAGCCCGTTTGAACTGCTGTACGGTCGCCCCTTCCTGCTCTCAACCCTACCATCTCCTGACTCTACTCCCTTAAGAGAGTACCTCCCTTATTTCACCCTCCTCCGGAGCCTTCTCCGCGAACACGCTAACGCCTCTCTTCCCCAACCAACTCATACAGCTGAAAGCACTCAGAAGGTCTTCCCCGGGGATTTAGTCCTTGTTAAATCCTTGTCTCCAAAACCTCTCACTCCAAGGTGGGAAGGCCCGTACACGGTCATCCTCACCACCCCCTCTGCCGTAAGAATAGCTGAAGTCCCGTCCTGGATTCACCTCTCTCGGGTTAAAAAGGCTATACATGGCTCCCCTTCCAGTTGGAGGGCCACTCCTACTGGCCCTTTGTCTCTTAAATTCACCAGAGCCTAGCCACGGTGGGTTTGATTCCGGCTTTGACCGAAAGCAAGTGTTACAGGCTGTGTATGGAGAACCATGCAATTGCCGGGAGGGCTATGTGTCTTCTGAACCTAACACATACCTGTCTACTGTCCAGTGCGGACCCATGACGGCATACCTTGTGTACGGCGAACACAAAAAACCAGGGTACAGGTGCCTACAAAATCCAACCCTGGCCTCCGTTCCACCTGGGTCCCCTCTACCATCTTGCAACTGCTCTTCCACTATGTATCAGTCTATACACAGTAGTTGTTACACCCAATATACCACCTGTCTCAGGGGTAACACCACGTACTTCACTGCTTGGGTCACCCGTGGACGAGCAGGATCATCTGGGGGAGACTGGCACTTTACCACACAAATAGGCCCCTCCTATAAACACCTTAGTGCTGGTTGCCCGAACCCTTCCAGTCGGGCTGTCTGCTGGAACACCAAACCCACCATCGGCGTCAGCGATGGAGGAGGCCCACACGACCAAATAAAAGCCCACCATCTTAAAGAAACTCTCACAGCACTATTTCCTTCCTTATCCTATCATCCTTTATCTCTACCCAAATCCCGCCACCTAGATCTGGACAGATCTACCCAGAGTCTTCTTAAAGCAGTGCACAACTTCCTCTTACATGGCAACTCTTCGTTGGTTAACAGCTGCTGGATATGCTTACCTCTGGGAACTCCTATGCCCCTAGCTCTGCCTGCCCCTGCCAACCACAGCCAAAACGGGACCCTTCGGCTTCCTTTTTCTGTCCAACCCATAGGGAGTGCCTGTGTCAATGTCACATGTTACCAAAAAACTCCAAAAAATAATTCCTATGATCTGGATGTCGGTTCCGTTTTGGAGTCATGTAATTGCTCTAATTTCAAAACCTCTACTACGGCTTTATTTGCTCCCCCAGGGCAAAGCTTTGTTTGCGGAAACAACATGGCTTATTCCTATCTACCCCAAAACTGGACAGGTATATGTATGGTAGCCTCCCTTTTCCCCGATGCTAGCATCGTCGCGGGGGACGATCCTGTTCCCCTTCCCAGCTTTGACTCGGTAGTAGGGAAAAACAAGAGGGCAATCCAGTTCATTCCTCTATTGGCAACCCTTGGCATCACGACTGCAGTTTCCACGGGAACCGCTGGGTTAGGCTATTCCCTACAATCCTATCAACAACTCTCTCGCCAATTAATTAACGATGTTGATCTACTCTCATCCACCATCCAAGTTGTCCAGGACCAGCTTGATTCCCTTGCGGAAGTCGTCTTACAGAACCGCCGAGGCCTAGACCTACTCATGGCTGAAAAAGGAGGCCTGTGCCTTGCCCTGAATGAACAATGCTGCTTTTACGCCAACCGGTCGGGCATCGTCAGAGACAAAATTAAAACTCTCCAAGAAGACTTGGCCAAACGACGGAAGGCCCTCCAGGACAACCCTCTGTGGAGTGGATTTAATGGACTTCTCCCTTACCTTCTCCCTCTCCTTGGACCTATTTTCGGCCTTTGCCTAATCCTGTTTTTCTTGCCCTGTCTCTTCCAGTTTCTTCAAAAACGATTCCAGGACCTAACCAAAACAACCATCCACCAAATGATGCTCCAGCCTGCAACTCACCGACCAGAGTACCGCTACATGCCTCTCCAGACATCCTAATTCCTGCCCAACCCTACGTCGCCCCATGACAGCAGGAAGTAGCCAGGAGGACAGCCGTCGCCCTTTTTTCCTTTTTAAGGAGTCGGGAATGTCTGGTTGAAGGTTTTTCGGTCCTCTGGCTCCGTTCCCCGCCGCGTGGAAAGAACCCGAACTTCCAAGGCAGAGGCCCTTCCCCTTCCCCATAGGGAGGGTACTCACATCTTAAACTCTACCCTGGCCCTGCTCAAGGCCAACATTTTCTTGCCCAGCAACTCACTACACCAATCACCGTCCGTCTCCACTCCCCGATTTCTGCCCGGCAGGTCTCCTGCCCAGCAACCAACCTGGCCAACCAGTATTCACCAAGTCCACTCTCTTTAGCCTATCCCTATTTGCCAGATCAGCTCTCCCGCTACCCCAGGCTCTCGGTCCCTATAAAACAGACCGAACAAAGAAAGCACGCGCGATTCCTCCCTGCTTGCTTGAGTCGCCCGGAGCTCCCAATAAAAGCCAGTACTGATCACCACGCTTCCTGCCTCGTGTCGGTCGAGCGCCTGCCTGCCTCCGTGGGTCGGGGTCCCACAACCGGGGTCGCACATAGGGGCTTTGCTATGAGCCCAAAATTGGTACCCATATTCTGCAAAACCTGGCCATTCCCAAGAAAGAACAAAGCTGCTGGTTGGTTGGAGTGGGGAGGGGTAGCAGGACAGAAGGCAAACCACATATGGCTTGCACTTGTTCTGTGAATATTTGCCAGGTTCTGGGTTTAAGACATACTCTAAATATTGGACCCATTGGACGGTAATCTGAGCCTTCTTTTTGGACACTTTGTATCCCCTGTCAGCCAGGGCATCCAAGGTTTTTATAGCACTTTGGTCAGAAGCCACCTGGGTTGGGCTACATACCAGCAGGTCATCCATATACTGGAGTATACTCCCATTCTCTAATTGCATATCCCTTAGTTCCCTTTCTAAGGCTTGGGCAAAGAAATGGGGGCTATCCCAAAAGCACTGAGGGAGCACTGTCCAAGTGTATTGTTTTCTTCTAGTATTAGGATTTTCCCATTCAAAGGCAAAAAGGCATTGGGTCTCTGGGGCTCAGAGGAATAGAGGATAAAGCATCTTTTATGTCTAGGAGTGAGAACCATTTTGCTTCCCATGGCACATGAGCCAGGAGGGTATATGGATCTGCCAACAATGGGTGGACAGGGATAACAGCCTCATTAATTATTCTCAGGTCCTGTACTAACTGGCATTCCCCTGAAGACTTTAGAATGGGTAAGATGGAGGTGTTGCAGGAAGAACTGCAGGGTTTTAAGGGTCCATGGGTAAGTAATACCTCAACTATGAGTGCTAGGCCTTTTCTTGCTTCCAACTTAATTAGGTGTTGTGTTTGATTGGAAAAATAGTTGGGGTATTTAAGCTGTATTTTGATTGGCACTGCTGTTTTAGCCTTCCCTGGTTTCCCAGTTTGCCATGCCAGTTGGTTAACCTGTTTATTATTGTGATCTGGGGCATTGTCTATATATTTGACTTTTAGCAATTTCACTGGGTGATGCTTCAATTGTAGTAGTGCCCTTATTTTAACCATAATATGTCTTCCCAACAAGGGGACTGGGCACTTGGTACTTCTAGAAATTCTTGTTGGAAGATTTATCAAATTGACAAATCAAGGGAGTAAAGAATCTTGTTTTTTACTTTCCTTCCATTTCCCTAACACTCACGAACCTGGAGGGAAGTTTTCCTGCTTGAGCAGTAAGGACAGAGTAATTTGTCCTTATATCAAAAAGAAAGTGAATTTGGGAGCTCATGATGTCCAGAGTTACCTGGGGCTCCTCAGTAGTAATTATGGTGTTCCTGGACAGGGATGGTGAGGAAGACACTGGGCCCCTACAGTCTTCATCTGATTCCTCCTTTTTCACTGCTAGAGTTTTGCCTGACTGAGCTCCTGGGTGGGAGTGGATGCAGTCAATCCTCCAATGCCCGGGATCATAACTGGTACCCTCACATTTTTGGCAGGAGTTTGGCAGAGGCTTAATACAGTTCTTTGCTCAATGCCTAGGTTCCTTGCACTTTAAGCAAGAGTCCCTGTTGGCATTATCCTTATGGCCTTTTGGGTTTCCCCTGGATGCTTTCTGGGTATTCAGGGAGGGCATCACCAATGATGGCTGCCGTAATTTTGGCTTGCTGTTTTTCTTTACTCTGTTCCCTTTTTCCTACCTCCAGATCATGATTGTTATACACCATAAAGGTGGTATCAAGAAGCTGATTTGGATTAGTTTGTGTCTCCATCTGTGGCTTTTGGAGCTTATGACTAATGGCTGGGGTAGACTGGCTAATGAAATGTTGTGCTATTAATATTTTGCCTTCAGGAAAAGAAGGGTCCAGATTAGTATATTTTTAAAAGGCTTCCTCCATGAAATATGGCTGGATTTTCTTCCTTGCTCTGTGTAACCTCCCTTACTTTATCATAATTTACTGCCTTACTTATTCCCTTTCTCATTCCTGTAAGGAGGGCCCGAAGAAATTTAGCCTAGTTGTTATAGTCCCAACTAGGATCAGTAGTGGGTACTGTGTCTGGGCCCAAGTGATTTCCCTGAAGGTTTCTGGTGAATAAATTGTCCACTTCCCAGTGGGTGGCCTCAAAGATTCATTCCTTTTCAAAGGCAGTGCTAGAATGAACCCATCTGCAAATTTCCTAGGATTCTCAGGATAGCTTCCTGACTTTTCCTTACACTGTTGCATATTAGTGATAGGAAGGGGCCTGCACTAGGAATTGCCCTTCAGCTTCTGCTACTTCCCTAAGGAGTAGAAGGGCTAGAGGGAGAGTCAAATATGGTGTTCACCTCTGAGTGTGAGGGGGACTTAGTAAGAGTTTGGGTTTTAGCCTCAGGAGCACTTGGAAAGGGGCTATATGGGAGTGGTCGCTGTTCACCCTGAGACAGGAGGCTCTTGTAAAAGGGAGTCATCTTCAATATCTATTAGGTTTTGGTATAGGGCCATGAAGGCCTGTATACATGGGATTTCTGACCATTTGCCCTGCCTCTTACAAAATAGGCCTAATTGCAGGACAGTGTCCAATGGTGTAAGATGCAGCCTAGGGATCAATCAGGTGGAATAGATGGAGAGTTGCTCTTAGAAGAATCAGGTGTGATAGATGGAGAGTTGACCATAGTGGTCTGGACTTGGAGAAGTATTACAAGACCCAAATTTTACCCAGTGTGTCCTCCTTGAAGAATTCTGGGCCCCAAGTGGGGTCCCTGGTGACCTCCCCATTTTAGGGCCCCTGACTGAGTCTGTCAGATGCCTCTGACCTTAGATGAGTGCCGGCACCACTTTCACCACTGATAACCCACTATGAGCTCTCCTTCTTGTTTCCGGATGGAGGCCTCAACTTCCAGAAGGCTTCAACTTCTACAATTACAAGCCTTTGGGTTTCCCTATCCCACTTAAAACAATTCTTTAACACTCCAAATTTAGGCAAGATTAAATTGTAATAGATTCCCTTCCATTCACTGCAAACTCCACCTCCTGCATTCAAGCAATTCTCCCACTTCTGCCTCTCAAATAGCTGGAACTACAATTGCCCACCACTGCAGCCAGCTAAGTTTTGTATTTTTAGTAGAGACAGTGTTTCACCATGTTGGCCAGGCTGGTCTCAAACTCCTGACCTTAGATGATACGCCTGCCTTGGCATCCCAAAGTGCTGGGATTACAGATGTGAGCCACCGTGCCTGGCCTGATATATTCTTCAGTATGGATAAATTGTAAAATAAAAAGCAGAACATTATATACATCTAAATGGAGCTAGTACATTTATTAATAATATAGGGAATGTTGCTTAAACATTGGAGGATTACTTAATTCTGGTTTGGAGGTTTGCGTGTTGACTCACAAAAATAACTGTGATGCAATACTTACTCTAGCACTATCTATAAAATTCAATATCAATATATGAACATAATTATACTTTTGATTTTATAGCACATCTTTCAGCAGAGCCAAAGTGAAATCATTTCACTATTCATATGACATATCAGGATTCATAGAGTAGGCACCAAAATGAGTGGTTAGGAGCATTTGCTCTTAGGGCTGCCCTTAACTTTATATGTAGATTAAAGAACCATCAATTTATCAGGATACAGAAAGGTTGCTACTCAAACTTTTTGAAATTATTCCTCCTGGTCTCAGCCTAGCATGCTGAATGTTGAATGTAAAGAATCCCACATTTACATGGGGTTGGTTTCCTACTCATGCACATATTGCAGAATGTCATGACACATCAGTGGGTTCTGCATTATGATGCGATTGTGATGATGCTCCATGTTACTCTCTGATGCATCACAAAATGCCCAAATGGTCAGTCTTAATGTGAAGTAAGTACAAAGTTCATGGCTTGAAAATATTGAAGATTACTTCACTTGCTCTGTACCTCCATTTATAAGATTCCCTTAGTTCTTAAATATGATTTACATGGCGTAACTACTGTAATATCAAGGGTAATCATGATAGTTGCCATTTATTGAGCAGTCACTATGTGCTAGGATCTGGTGTTACCTGTTCATGTATCTTATCCATTTGATCTGTTTAAGAGCATGTAGGTACTTTTATTTTCAGATAAGGAATCTGAATCTTTCAAACAGTAGTAACTTAGTATGTGGTGGAATTTGTATATTAAAACTCACATTGGTTTGAATCTAAAGCTCATTCAAAGCACTAAGCTATGCTGCCCCCATGATTTAGGTTATGTGCCACATCATTGTAAATTATCATCCTTTAAATTTCTAGTTGGAAAAAGACAAAGCAATTTCCACTATAGACAGTCCACTTTCCTTTCAAATGGAAAGTGAAACATTTCTGATGACTGATCTGCACAATGTGTTTTCACCTCAATAAAAAAGTAAGAAATGGGAGATAATGCATATGTTAAATAGCTTGATTTAACCACAGTCTATACATATATCAAAACATCATGTCACATGCCACAAATATGAAAAAAGTTACCTGTCAATGGAAAATATAAAAAAGAAGAAAAAATGAGAAAAATAGGGCTAGAACAGAAACAAAGCCTGTGAGAGCATAAAGGTACAATAGTGAAGACCAACTGCCTGAGCTCCAAACAAAATTTCCAGTGAAATCTTTTGACCTCTGTGGGCAAATCTCTCAATTTTGGAATCACGATTGTCTCATTTACCAAAACAGATGACAGTGCAGGCCCCTACTTCACTTTGGAAGGGCATGACACCTTTCTATCCTTATTGTCCTTACTTGGTCATATCCTGACATCAGGTCTCTCTTCCATCTAAAAGATGTGCTGGGAAGGCCTTTGAGGGGCCTCTTTATCTTTCCATAGAGCTTTCCATTAAACACAGGCAAAATTAAACCATGTCTTTGTTTTCCATGGCATGCTGAACCCTTCTTATCATGTGATCTATTAGAATTACTTACCTATGTATCTGGTTCATACCACTGAGCTCCTGGTGAACCTATACTGCTCCTCTTCATTAAAAAATAAAGCAGGTGGTTCATAGAAAATACACTCTCAACAAATGTGTAATAGAAGGCATAATTCATGACTATTTCATTCTACTAAATGCATGATATTATTTTGACTACACATTATGACATACCATTAAAAAGTAAGTGATCTTTTAAAAAATTTCCCAGAATTAGGACAGATGCTCTGTGACCCACATTCTTAAAAGGGCTGTGTTACTGAAACAATCAGGGAAGAGATACATATCTCCAGGTGAAGGAAAAAAAACAATGCTTTTTCTCTTCTTTAAGTCAAGGAAAATCCAGTTCTTTAGTTGACAGTACATCCAAGTTAGTCAAATTAACCAGCTTCCTGTCTCCTCTTCATTTTATCTGCTTGCCATGACTAAATATCCTACTAGCTGACATTTTCATCTTGGAATTTGAGAGGCACAGTCTCTTGAGCACTATCCTTCGCCCAAATGCCAGTATGCCACCAGTAGAAATTATTCCTTTAGACTAAGTATTGTTCTTCCCAGAAACCCTCTTTTCAAAGATCAGTTTAATCCTACATTCCTTTAATAGAGTGGAAAACAGCAGATTTCAGAATTAGATGAAGAATTCAAATCCACCTGGCTTTAAACACTGCTGGCTGTGGGATTGTGTAAGTAAACTTTTAAATGCATAGTATGGCAATAATAAATCATTAATAAATATTAATGTTGATGAGGGCCCTGGGCCACATAAAGAAATGGGGAGTGTGGGGATTTGAAATTCTGGCCACTTCACAGAAATGGGTGGAAAGGGGGCCTTGATTGAGATAGAGGCCCATCCTACATGAAGCAATTCCTCATTAAGAGGTCTCTCTCGTCCTTTATCCTTGTTGGAAACATCAGGCTATCATTGCAAAGTCACTCTTGGTCTTAAAGTACTTTTACAGCTAAATACGGAACTCTTCTATTTAATCCCTGTCTGTTGTAGATGTTGAGATCAACCAAAGTACATGAAGAGTTTGTCAGTTTGAAATATCGGGACTTTTAACTGCCAGGTACTAGCTCCGAACTCCAATCCTGCCCGCCCTCAAATACGGATGGGCTCTTTTGCTCCTCGCAGCTAGAGGTTTAAGATCCACTCCCTCCCCGCGAACTGTCTACGCACGAGGGAGGCGGGGCGCGTGTCCTCCGCTTGTGGTTTTCGGGTAGCACTTTCTGGGGCGCCGCCTGCTTCCACCCAGGGCCCGGCCCTGACGTCACAGGCAGGGGAATTATAAAGCGGCAGGTGCGCGCCGCCCTACGGACTTTCGCACACCGGGGTGCCAGCGCCACAGAAGTCCCCGGGAGAGCCCGAGGCGCCGCGCCCGCAGCTCCGAACTCCCGCAGCCTCGGAGCGCGGCGCACAGTCCCGGTCTTCACTCGCTCTTCCCACACCCGCTCCTTTCGGCCGCAGCTCCGGTCCCAGAGACCGACTTGCCCCAGAGACTTAGACGCCGCCGCCCCGCAGGACCAATGAGAGCCCCGCTGCTGCCGCCGGTGCCGGTGGTGCTGTCGCTCTTGATCCTCGGCTCAGGTGAGGGTCCCCCGGCGCTGAACTGCGGGCTCTTCTCCCATAGCAGGCGGCTTTTACTTCTCCAAATCTGCGCCGCGGGAGGTGATCGCTATAGCTCCCTCCCTAGGAGGAAGAGAGAAGGGAAGACGTCTCAGACGTCCAGGACAAGATGTCCCAGAGAATCTCTGTACTTTTTCTCTAGTCCAGCTGAGGAGGTGGAGAGATCATTTGAACCGAACCCTTGGTTTCACGGTTAAAAAGATCAGGGTCTAGAGAGGTGAAGTGATTTCCGCAGATCTCGGGCCCAGCGGCGTTTGCTGCCTCCTGCCTAATTCTCCATCTCCTCCGTCTAGTGATTTCATCTTTACTTTCCCAGAGGGAGTGTCCCGGCGAGAGGTTAAAAGCTCCACTCTGATGCTGTTTTATTGAGCCCTAAAAGAAAATGCAAGATAAAGCAGTGACTTAACTCTGGGCTCAAAATCTTACTTAGTACTCAATTTATTCTCTATGTAGTAATAATAATGAAAAATGACAATAATAGATATAATTAGTTTATTTTTTTTACATTTTATGTACATGATCTTTTAAAAATATGAACACATATTAAGAAAATCTGATATTTATATCTAGAACCTATTGAAATAGGCCAGGATGGCATTCTAGCAAACAAAATGCATTTGGAATGTGAAGTGATGAGAATTTTTAGACATTACCTATCAAGTAATTGTATTAGATTAATTTGCCAATTTGGCAGGATTTTTTGATATGGAAATTAATGTGGATTACCTGTGGAAAAGAAAAATATCATAAAAGCAGCTCTGTAATTAGGACAGCTGAATTTGCTTGCTGGCAAAAATGTAAAGTTTCTTTCATAGAAGTGACTCAATCACAAACAATAGCACATGTGCAATCACTGCTTTGATGTCAAAAGATAAACATTTCTACCTAACACAGCTGACTGGAGAGAAAGGCACTCTACTTTACCTTTCCTTTTCTCCCCTTATTCCCTCCCCTGCAGGCCATTATGCTGCTGGACTGGACCTCAATGACACTTACTCTGGGAAGAGTGAACCATTTCCTAGGGACCAAAGTGCTGACGGATTTGAGGTTACCTCAAGAAGTGAGATGTCCTCAAGAAGTGAGATTCCACCTGAGAGTGAAATGTCTTCTAGTAGTGAACTGTCGTCGGGAACCGACTATGACTATTCAGAAGAGTATGATAATGAACCACGAATACCTGGCTATATTGTAGATGATTCAGTCAGAGGTGAGTAGAGGATAAAGCAAAAATATAGCCTATGAGATGTAGGTTTAATGAGCAAAGTTGCTTCAGAAGAAAAGCTCCTCCCCAAATTTTCTACTAGCTTTGTTGTGCATGCATCTGTTGCATACTCCCTAGGTAAACTGAGACAAAAAGAACCACAATGTGGGCACATCCTATAGGGCCAGAGTGATCATAGATGGTTTATGTTTCATTTTTAAACCTAATCTTCACAATGACTTTAGGAATTGTTATCCTTATTTTACAGATGTGATAACTGAAGCTCAAAAAGGTTATTTTGCTCTAGTTTCCACAGGTAACAAGCAGGTGAGCTAGAATTAGAGCTCCAGTTTGTTTGATTCTATGCAGAAGAGACACAAAGCTCTTTCCCACTATGCTACTTGACCCCCATTCTGAGAGACAAATTTAGACGTTAACCTAACTACTTTGTATCTTAGCTTTTGTATCCCTTTCCCCAACACCCTCCTTCCCTAGGTAAACTGCATTTTAACACAAATAAGGGAACAGAGGAAGTAATGGGACAGGAGGCATTAGACTTTAGCATTTAAGTAGTAGGTGATGAGAAACTGATGGAATAATGATAATAATACCATCTGGAAATATTAAAGAAGGGTGAATATTCATAGATTTTGTATTGCTAAAATCACTATTTAACCAACCCCAAATTCCATTTGTTGGTTAAATATTCATGACCTATGGTTTCATTCACTTTCCTGTTATTTCATATTTTAAAAAGGTCCTTTGCTTGAAGTGAAAGTAAAGAAGTAAGAGATAAATATTGCATACTTTGGAATTTGAAGGAAGAAGAGGTTAACAATAAATAAGATCTAAATATCCTAGGAGCATCCACTACAGAGGCAGGGAAAGATGGTTTCAGAGCTCTTGAAGGTCTTTTCTGTCCCGACTTGGAGGCTCCTTCCCCTCTGTCTGGTTCTCAGAACTGGTGAAGGGACATCAAATGATATCACAGGGACAGTGACTGGGGTAAGTGGGAGGTGAGAAAACATTTAGGGAACACTCTACTTCTCTCCCTTCCTTCTGAAAGTGTGTCTTTCTGTGAGATGGGAAGGGGTTCATTTATGATTGTTTTTGAAGGCATAAGATTAGACCATCAAGGTCTCTAGAAACTGTTCTCTTAAACATGTTTCAAGTTGTTAACACTTCAGAAGGCCAAGTAAATGATAAGTAGTACAAGTGACTAGTGTTCAAAATTGCAATGCATTGTGAAATAGAGTGAAAATGTTGGTTGAACATCTTTGAAAGGCTAAGTTAAATGTCTATAATGTTAGCGTTTATTGCAACACTTCAGCATAGTGACTATTTATTATTTGTCTCTGTCTATAGTTTGTAATCTATCTGATAAAGTGAAGTTACGTTCATTCAAAATATTTCTTTTAAAAGACTTTTCTATCTTGTGCTTTTTTTTATCATCACAGAAAAGTTTCAACATAAAAATTACATAACCACCTCTTAAACATTTGCTCCAATTTTACTTTTGTTAAATATTATTATAATAATCTGCTAAAGTACTTAGTATTTATTTAACGTTCCCTTAATTACAGATATTCTATCTTTGATACCCTAGTTGACCTTCATTACGTTTCTATTGTTTTGCATTTAATGGGTCCTGCATGATCTTTATGACTAACAGCATTTTTTCTTCACTGGGATCTGTTTGCTAAATATTCACACAGATAAATCTTTTCAGACATTAGTGTAACAAAATGCACAACACTAACATGGAAAGTCCTTTCCTATCTTTAGCATGCATGTAAACTATACCTTGCATAACTGCAAGACTGAACAAAAGTTTCTGTGGATCTGAGGACATAAATAAATCTCTGAAGCATTGAATACAAATATTTCTGGGCTTCTGTTTTCAAATAGGTTGACCACAGAAATGAGCTCCATGGAAAGTGTCAATTGATTATAATCTGTTGTGATCTGGGAGGTGGAGCATTATGACATAGAGTAACTCTAAGTTATAATTCTCAGTTTTTCCACTTGCAAGTAGCACTCACTATTTCCCAATTATAATCATGAGTGGACACTACTTGCAGGTAGAAAAAACTAAAAATTATAAATTAGAGTTACTCAATCCTCTCTCTTACATTGCGTTAGGTAATGAGGCGAGCATGGCTGTTCAATCCCTGTGAGCTTTCACTGTTATGACATCTTTCTCTCATGTCTCTAAAATGATATTCAAGATTGAGAGACTCTTGCCAATAAATCTTTTCTTTTTTAGTTGAACAGGTAGTTAAACCCCAAAAAAACAAGACAGAAAGTGAAAATACTTCAGATAAACCCAAAAGAAAGAAAAAAGGAGGCAAAAACGGAAAAAACAGAAGAAACAGAAAGAAGAAAAATCCATGTAATGCAGAATTCCAGAATTTCTGCATTCATGGAGAATGCAAATATATAGCACACCTGGAAGCAGTAACATGCAAGTAAGTTTTCCTAAAGTCCATAGATTTCTGTATTTCTAGCACTATGTCTGAAACGCCTAACCATAGGAAACCATTTATTTTTCCAATGTATAAACCAAAGGTCAGTAAACTTTTTACTAAAGCACCAGATAGTAAATATTATAGGCTTACTGGGCCAAGATTCTTATATGTACTTATATAACCAATTAAAATGTAACCATTTAAAAATGTAAAAATTTGTGGGTACGGTGGTTCATACCTGTACTCCCAGCACTTGGCGGGGCTGAGGTGGGCAGATCCCTTGAGCCCAGAAGTTTGAGACCAGCCTGGGCAACATGGTGAAACCCCATCTCTACAAAAAATACAAAATAATTTAGCTGGGTACAATGGTGGGAGTCTGTAGTCCCAGCTACCTTGGAGGCTGAGGTGGGAGAATTGCTTGAGCCCAGGAAGTTGAGACTGCGTGATCACACCACTACACTCCAGCCTGGGTGACAGAGCAAGGCCCTGTCTCAAAACAAAACAAAAATGTAAAAACTATTCTTAGCTTGCAGGCTGTTTAAAAAAACAAAAAAGCAGCAAATGGCCAGATTTGATCCATGGGCTATGGCTTGCTGACCCCTGGTATAAACCATTATTCCTCACACAAGCTCCTGCTTGCAGGCTCTCTCTCTCTCACTATATGTGTGTGCGTGTGTGTGTGTGTGTGTGTGTGTGTTTGTGTGTGTGTATGTGTATGTGTTTTAAAGCTCCTTTAAAAAAGGACCTAAAGGTGATTTTTACATAATCTTTCACGTTGTTTTAACCTCCTCCCCCCTCACCTCCCACAAGCTGCTAGCAGATTAAATAATAGCGGAAGGTATCAACTGCATAACAAATCACTGAACTCATCAGTTGGTCATAAAAGAAACACAAAGAATGACAAGGTGTGTCTTCTTGGAATATGACACCCAAACTGATCTCAACTTGTTCTTATACTAATAGATTCTTAGTTAGAATGCATTCTATGTTTCATTATTTGAAATACAAATATACGGCATAACTTTTTTAATGTTGGAATTAAATTGTTCTTTATGATCTGAAAAGTAAGCTTAAAATGCACAGAATGTTTCTGTGATTATAATTTTAAAATGTGGATTGTTTGCAGATGTCAGCAAGATTACTTTGGTGAACGGTGTGGGGAAAAGTCCATGAAAACTCACAGCATGACTGACAGTAATTTATCTAAAATTGTGTTACCAACCATAGCTGCCTTCATGTCTGCCGTGATCCTCACAGCTATTGCTGTTATTACAGTCCAGTAAGTATGACACAGCTCACAAATTCTTCATACAGTAATGGCAGGCTAAGTTTTTCAGTATTTCTCTCATACTCTACTCTGGTATTTTAGATGAATTATTCTATTGTCACACGATCTTCGGTTTATATTTTTATATTTGATTGATAAACATCACAAAAAGTGGTCAACATTTATGACTGTGGCCACCATTGAAATTTAATATGTAAAGCCCTTTTTCAGAAGATCTAGACATTTTTTGAACTTAAAAAATTGATGGTTTTAGTTCACGTCATTTTTCTACTCATGGTTACTCTAGAATCTCAGAAAACATTTGTATCTTTTGTGAAGTCTTATGCTTCAGCCAGCCTCAGAAGCCAATTACAACCTGGTTTATAGTAGATTCTAGTATCAGATATACTGCTTTGATACCTAAAAACAACAAATAATTACAAATCATCAGCATCCAAGAATAGATTTGCTTTCTGCTCACATTAAAATTCAGAACTCGGAGTTAGGAATATTGTCATATGGTACTAATTTATTTAGAGCTTATGCTTATGGGAACTCAATTATTAAAAAATAAATTTTCATCACATGACTTGGCATAGCAAGCAAGGACAATTCTATTACTGTTCCACTCCAGCATATCTTTTCTGTACTCATAATAATAGACTACACACTTCACTTTATGACCAATGAATGTTAGGACTAGACTGTCCAGGTAGTAGGCAACGATGGGTACATCAAAATGGCATTGTCTGTCAAACAGAAGTCATGAATAAGGGAAGTTGGGGGAGGACATGAATGGCTCTGTGATGACTCATGTGCTGCTAGAGCTTGGGAAAAGCAAGGGACTCATTCTTCTAATTTTAGTTCTTGGTAAATTACTCTAACAGCTATCCATTTGTGTACATGATCTACCACTACTATCATTCAGGAAACAAGGGGTTATCTTCTGCCATTGTTTACAATTATTTTAAATTTAGATCAGATTATGATAAAATGATACACAAAAATTGTTTTATTGGAAATATCAAGTTTGTTATGTAGCTTAAATTTGTTTTGTACACCCTAGAATTTATCCTGTTTTTTTAGTACCTCATGCCAGATATGGACATGTGTTTAGGAGAGATACTCTCAGACAAACCATTATTATTTCGAAGGATAGAATAAAACAATTGCTGGTTAAGGAAGATGTTTTGTAATAATTAAACCTGTAATTATTCGACTTGAAATATTTAATACTGCTTTGGAAAGTAATGGATACATTTTGTTATGTTAGCACTCTTAAAATTAAGCAGTGGCTTTTTTTTCCCTTTTCTCCCATATTCTCCTTGTATTTGAAACATAAACACTAAACCTAAGCAAAAGTTGCTGGGTTTGATTTCATAATTGAGATGAATTTTCCCCTAAATATCCCAACAAAAGAAATGCTATTACGATTTTAATGATAACGTTTAGTAGGTGGGTTAAAGACCTCCTAACAACAGGGCTGTTTATACAATAAGAAGCTTTTAAACTATTGAGTTTTTAAGATGGAGAGTAGCAGTAAATTAAGCTAGAAGGATATATTTTGTACTTAGAAATAATAAAGCTCAACTTGTTTCGTAAGCCTGTTTCAAAAATATTTAATTATTTAACTTGTGCAAGCATAGAGTCCTCCTATGGCAAAACTATATCATCATCTTCTCCTATTGTGCATGGCAACTATGCTAAGTTCTGCAAAAACAAGACATACGGATGTGTTTTACACCTCAGAATTGGTATATCAAGACACATTTATTTAAATGTAAGCCCTCTGGAAGTGTGTTAATAAAAAATCACATAAACACCCCCTTAGAAATTGGTAATATTTTATAGCCAGGTTTAGGTTTAGTATCAAGTATAGTAATTACTGGTCTATAACTACTCGTGAAGTGGAACTCCCTGTGCTCATAAAAACACCAAGCAAATATACAGATGAATGGAATTCTGATAACATTAGAATGTTTTCTTCTCTGAAGGTGTAGAAAACGATACTTAAGGAAATATGAAGGAGAAGCTGAGGAAAGAAAGAAACTTCGGCAAGAAAATGGAAACGTACATGCCATAGCATAACTGAAGATAAAGTTACAGGTTTGAGTTCTAAAATATATCTTTAGATCATATCACATAATTTCAAAAAATTTAACACTATATCACCTCAAGAAAAATAAGGAATGTGTTTTTAATTATGTATACACTATGAACAATGGCTACATTAAAGTATTGTTCTCTGAGTATGAGAATTCAATATTGAGAATGGACTCTGTGTTTAATCAATATTAGTAGGGATATAAATATGAGAGACACTGATCCTATTCTCAAAGAACTTTTTGTTTAGTACATAGGAAAAAAATGTAAGAGACCAGAATACCCGGAAAGCTAAGTAAATGTTGTGAGAAAGAAACCAATGGAGAATGAGAAGTTTCCAGTGAAAACAAAGAATCCAGTGGAATTTATTTAGGGAGGAGGAAAAGGTGTGTTCAGGGTAGCCTTGGAAGTGAACCTTAAGGGGCTTGTGAGATTGGTATAAGAAACTGTGAAGGGAAAGGAAGGATTATATTGAGAAATGGAATAGATCATTTTAGAAACTTGTGAAAAATGCCTTGGTCTAAATGAGTGTTGGGGAGATACAGTCATGATGATAGGTTGAGCTCACATGGTGGAGAGGCACAGTTGGGGGTGTCTGCATTAAAACTGTGAGGGCATGGAGACAGACAATAGGTTGAATACTCTTTTTTACAAAAGAAGGTAGAAAGGGAGGGGATGCAAATTTGATAAATAGGTTGGTGAGAACATATATTTTATTTTCTTGTAAAGATAGAGAGCAGAGTATGTTGTAGGTATAAGGTAAGAAGGTATGAAGAGGGATATTTCATTGATAATAAATGTGAGCAGCTAAGGGAGAAAACTCCCAGAGGAAGAAGGAGGTAAGGAAATGAAGACCACACTTAAAGTTTGGCAGAAGAAGGAACTTTATTTCCTTAGACATTCAAGAAAGATGATGTCATTTCAGTTGTTGATTGTCTAACTTCAGTGAGTTTAAGAGCTACTTGAGGGCTGGGCACAGTGGCTGATGCCTGTAATTCCAACACTTTGGGAGGCCCAGACAGGTGGATCACCTAAAGTCAGGAGTTCAAGACCAGCATGGTCAACATGGTGAAACCCTGTCTCTACTAAAAATACAAAAAATTGGCTGGGCGTGGTGGTGGGCACCTGTAATCCCAGCTGCTCAGGAGACTGAAGCAGGAGAATCACTTGAACCCAGGAGGCAGAGGTTGCAGTGAGCCAAGATTGTACCATTGCACTCCAGCCTGGGCAACAAGAGCAAAATTCTGCCTCAAAAAAAAAAAAGTTACTTGAGATGCTTGTTGAATATGCATATCCCTAAGCCTAGCCCTAAGTGTACTGAACTGTAATTTCTGTTTTTAATATACACTTCAGATGGTTCTGATGCTAGAACAATGCTATATTTAGCATTGGTGAAGTATAGATATTTTGTTCTTAGCCTATTACAGACTTAGCTCAATAACTCATAAAATGGATAATTATTCATACCAATGCTGTACTCAGTATTTACTGCATCAAAATTTTTAATGTTTTGGCTTCATGTAGTTAAGCTAAGACCACCAACATGAATAAGGGTGGATTTTTGGTTAATGCCACTGAGATTTTTCAGCATAGATCCCAGAGTTGTTTTAGTAAAAAAAGGGAAAAGAATATACTCTGCTAGCACATAGTGGCTGCCACTAACTGGTAGTTACCATTATTATGCCCTTGGTACTAATTATCCTAAATTAACTGTATATCATAAATACACGGAGACATTTAATCTTTGATTTTAATTATGTCCACTGCATAGATCTGGTTAGGAAAACTATTGCTTTTTTATTAAGCTGAATTTGATGCAACAGGTTTGAGCATATGCAGACTTCTACTAAAGTGGGTGTATAATCAAAGCAGGTGTGAAAGAGGAACTCAAGCCAAAATAAGAGTTGGTCTCTGAAACTCTTAGCATTTCTCATACTACGTACTAGAAAACAACTGACAGAAATTCTGACGCCTGATTATGCTTTAAAGTTTCTTAAAGCTTTGCTGGAATTGAGCTTATCTGTAACATTTTGTTTTATTTTATTTTCTCACAGGATATCACATTGGAGTCACTGCCAAGTCATGACCATAGATGATGAGTTGGTCCTCTTTCCAGTGGATCATAAGACAATGGAATCTTTTTGTTACGATGGTTTTAAACTTGCAATTGTCACTTTTTATGCTATTTCTGTATATAAAGGTGCACGAAGGCAAAAAGTATTTTTTCAAGTTGTAAATAATTTATTTAATATTTAATGGAAGTGTATTTATTTTACAGCTCATTAAACTTTTTTAATCAAACAGATTTAAAGTTTGAATATTAGTTATGATATTCCAAGACTCCAGTGTATTTTTCTCCTAACGGTTGATCACTTAAAAAGGCTTTTCTCCATCTTTTTACTCTCTTTATGTTGATTTTTAAAACGTATTTTTTATAAGAAAACACTCTTCATGGAAAAATTATAATCTAGAGTCACATATTCCTCCCACAAACATGAATGTTTAATATAATAATCCCAAACTGGCCTTACTTATCCAATGTAGAACTTATACCAAGCGCTGTTAATTATAAATCATCTAGAATCGAGATAAGGCACTACCTCTCTGTTACAGTGGACCTAGACATTATAAAAGAAACAAACTCGCTGCCCATCACTATGACTATCATAGACAAAGAGACAAAAAAAGGTTTGAACCTTACAAAGTAACATTTTAAGAAAACCAGGAAGTATTTGCATTTGAGACTGTTTTCCCTAATATCAAGACATGAATGTATGAGGCACCTAAAACCCACTCCTTCTTTGCCTTCCTTTGTTACTATTTTCTTATAGTACTGTATTTTAAACAAATGGGTGTGTATTGGTGGTGGATGCACTTTCAAGAACACTAAGGTTATGGGATGGCTCACAGTTTGGTGCCTGGCTGATGAACTAAGTTGCCTGCTTGACAAACAAAACAACCTTTATGATATGTGTATGGGGGGAGGGGAATATTACCAGCAATCATCTCATAGAAGAGGAATTCATGAATGAAAGGTACATTAAGCATTAACACCTTCATATGTCTCTGGCATATTATCCACCACATCCTGGTCCAGTGATCATCTAAGCAACGAACTCCCAGTCTCAGCTACACCTTATCACCACTTGAAGAGTTTCAAATGTTTAAGCTCCTAGACTCCCCTCCCAGAGCTTCTCATTTCAATGGACTAGAGTGAGTTGTTGGTATTTACATTTTTGAAAGATCCCTAGATGTTTCCCATATGCAGCCAGTGTTGAGCCGCATCCTAATTCACTAAATATTGCAGATGATTCAAGTATAGTGTAAGACAGAAAAGCTCTACCTTTGAGACATTTACCACCTAGTTAGCAAGAGGTGGTATGCGTTCTCAATGCAGTACAGTAAGTAACTGGCTAAGGTGTGCAGCAGAGATCCCTAGGATAGCTCCCAGGAAGCTATGACATAGATCAACCCGAATGCATCAGGGAGGGCTTCCTGGAGATATGCTACCTGAGACTTTTTTTGAAGGATGAATAGGAGTTATGGTGAGAAGATTATTATAGGCATAAACGAAATTACAAAGTCACCAGTCAATATGACCTGAAAGAGAAAAAACAGAAAATCATTCAGTATCATTGAAACTGTGAATCAAAAGAGGATCTAGGGAAGCTGAGTGGTAAGGACAGGGTCACACTGTAGACCATGGGAAGCAATGGGAAATGAGGGTAGAAACTTGATCAGATTTGCATTCCAGATAGCTCACCAAACCACAGTGTTGGGGAGGGATTTTAGCCAAGCCAAAGGTCAGAAGTTAGGCTTGGAAGCAGTTGAGCTATTCCAGGTGGGAAGTAAAGAACACCTGAGGCTAAGAAGGGAAACTCAACATGGAGTTGAAGTTTTATAAAAAAAATATGAAAACATAGCTGGGGGCAATGAGTTGCACCTACAGTCTCAGCTACTTTCGAGGCTGAGATGGGAGGAACACTTGAGCCCAGGAGTTCGAGGCTCTAGTGTGTTATGCTCACACCTGTGAATAGCTATTGCACTATATGTTCAGCCTGGGCAACATTGCAAGACCCCATACTTGAAAATAAAACAAAACAAAAAACAAAAACAAAAAAAAGATTATTTATTATAAAAACAAGGCTGAGAGTAATGACATAATGAAAGAAGAGAAGAAATCTGGGATGACTCTTAGATTCCTGGCTTCAGTGTCTAGGTGGTTGTTGAAATGATTTAAAGTAAAGAATCCTTGAACTAGCTGCTTACTCTATATTTTATAAGGGAAATATAGCTTTTCCTTTATTTTTGACTGAAGAATGGCTCTTCTCTATTTTGTAAAGTCATCCTTTAAAATTTGTAACAGATTTATGAGGAAATAACTATCAGCCTGGCCGGTTAGTCAACTGAATCAACCCTAGTCCTCACCACACATTTGAGACTGAACATAGGGACGATAAAAGAGGAGGTCTACAAGTGTGATAATGAATTCTGCTTCGGATCAGTTGAGTTTGAGGTGTTGGGAGGCATCCAGTAAGCAGTTAGGTACACAAGAAGTTCATGGAGAAAAACTTGTAGACTGAAAGTTATCAAAATATGTTTGGTAACTTAAGATTACCAAAGGAGGCTATAATAAGTCAGAAGATATATGTATGTTGAAAATTCTTGCTGTGGTCACCACTGTGAAGGTTCTAGGCTTGCTATCCCATGTACTTTTCTAGCCCTTAAAACAAAAGTTAATGAAGTCATTACAGTGGAGTAGAAAGGAAAGCCCTACTCCCTTAAAAATAACAATACATCTCAAATTTATTGAGTAGTCTCCTAAGTGCTTTACATGTGGTAACTCCTCTAAATTTTTAGAGGGTAGATACATTTTATAAGTAAGTAAATCGAGGCTCAGAAAGATTAAGAAACTTGACCACAGTCACAAGTAAATGACAGTGTAGGGATCTCTGACTACAAAGCTGGTCCACTTAGACTCCTCTCTACTCCTCCTATAGTCAAGGTGTTTGTTTTGGGTTTGGAAAATTCTACATATATGATAGTTTAGCATGGCTTTGACTGCCATTTGTTTTCAGACTATTTAAATAGCTGGTTTATCTCTTTAAGATCCAAATAAGATGGCTTTTTTTTATGTACCTGTGCTATCACCACAGTTTCCTCCTCATCTCCTAAAATACTACTAAGCTCTTGTTTATGTGCACGTATAGAATCAAAAACAGAGACAAAGATTTATCAGTCAAATAAATATTGGAAATACGCGATTAAAGCTGGATACTGCTCGTTAGCCACCCTACTTTCTGCAAAGGCTGTTGTTTAGTTGGTTAAATAGCATCTACATAAAAAGGCAACTTATGAAATGCTGGTCAGGTTAGACTACAGCATTCCTTCTGGGAGGCAAACTCAATTAATTTCAGGACATGATAAATAACATTTAGTTTTCCATTTTCCTCCATTCTTGATCTCAGAAGCTAAAAGTCTAGAGTCAAAGTTAATTTTAGATGACTATCTGGCAGGTTAAATGAGTGTGTATCAACAACATTTGTTATCTTCCCTGGATATTTCCAGCACTGTGTCACTTTGGGAGAGGGGCATGCTATTATCATAGCCAGGTCCTTAAGAGAGCCTCATTTTGTGAATTTATCTCAGAGAACAGCAAAATATTTTCCTTATTTGCCTGTATTGTGCCCAAGCTTAGGTGCTTATTCTGTAAATGAGAAATCTACTTAGTAGCTTAAGAATCATAAAATTCTGCCTCAGCCTGTTTCAGCTGAACTAATGCTTTCTCCAAGATAACTTTATCCCCTCTCCCTTTTTGCTCTCAGGTGAGGTAAAATTATTCTATTATATACTGTTATAACACTCACTAACATTTCAATTAAATGCTTATTTGTGTAATTCTTTATTTAATACCTTCTTCCCCTACTGGTCTATAAGCTCCCAAGGTCAGTGACTGTGAGTCATTTTTACTGCTCCATAAATATATGTTGATTTAAGAAGGAATGATTAGATGCTATCCAATATCATTTCTTTTTATAATTGTCATCATTATAGAAAGTGTTTTTTCACCAGGAGAATTGTATGGGTTTGAATTGCTACATAATGTGTCTACCCACTAGCAAAAACCATTTTATGGGTTATGAAGTGACAATAATAGCTTCTCAATGGATGTAATTCCCACTTTATTTAAGAGTGTGTAAAACTTATACTCAAATTTTCAGTCAGTTTTCATCGGCCTCACTTGGCTGTTCCTTTCAGAGGAAGTTTCTTTTGTCTGAAATTGCTTCTGATGTTAGATGTTCCTTCCTTCTTTATTTTTTTTCTTCAAAACAGTAGGACTTATTTCTTTTATCTGGTGATAATTTTGTGTCCTTTGTGTCCACATCTCTCTCTTTCTTCCCTTATAAACTTCCTAGCTGCTGGTATCTTCTATTTTATTTATTACTTCTATGAGATGAACATTTTAAAGCTTCCACATATGAGTAAGAACATGTGGCAGCTAACTTTCTGTTCTTGGCTTATTTCATATAACATAATATCCTCTAGTTTCATTCTTGTTACTGTGAATTCATTTTAATGGCTGAATAGTATTCCATTGTGTATATACACCATAATTTTAAAACCATCTGTTATTGGACACTTGGATTAATTCTGTATCTTGACTGCTGTGAATAGTACTGCAATAAACATGGGGATGGAGATATCTCTTTGAAATCCTGATGGCTTTTCCTTTGTATAAATGCCCAGTAGTAGGATTGCTGGATGACATGGTAGTTCTATTTGTAGTTTTCTGAGACACATCCATGCTGTTCTTAATATTAGTTTACTGTATGTTTATAAGTATCATTAGTACAACTATAACTATGGTTGTAGTTGACTGTTCTAGTTTACATTCCCACTGAGTGTGCATTAAGTTCTCTTTCTTCCACATCCTTAACAGCATTTGCTTTTTTTTCTTTTTTGATTATAGCCATTCTAATTGGAGTGACATGATATTTCATTATAGTTTTTATTTGCGTTTCCCTGATGATTAGTATTATTAAACTTTAAAAATATTTTTCAGCCATTTGTATGTCTTCTTTGGAGAAATATCTGTTCAGATTATTTGCCCATTTTTTAATCAGATTGTTTATTTGCTGTTGAGATGTTTGAGTTTCTTTTATATTCTGGATATTAATCCCTTGTTAGATGAATAGTTTGCAAATATTTTCTCTTTCTGTAGGTTGCCTCTTTACCCTGTTGATTGTTTCCCTTGTTGTGCAAAAGCTTTTAAGTTTGCTATAATCTCATTTGTTTATTTTTGCCTTTATTGCCTGTGCTTCTGAGGTCTTAAAATAAGATAAAATCTTAAAATCATGAAATCTTTTCTCAGACCAACATCCTGAAGCATTTTCCCTATATTTTCTACTGGTAGTTTTAAAGTTTCAGGTCTTATATTTAGGCTTTAAACCATTTTGAGTTGATTTCTGAACAGAGTGAGAGATAAGCGTCAAGTTTTATTCTTCTGTATATGCGTATCCAGTATTCCAGCACATTTATTGAAGAAACTGTCCTTTCCCAGTGAATGTTCTTGGACTCTTTGTCAAAAAACAGTTGACTGTAGATACATGGGTTAATTTCTGGGTTATCTAGTTTGTTCCATTTGTTTGTGTGTCTGATTTGTTTTTATTTGTTTGTTTGTTTTTCCAGCACTATGCTGTTTTGATTACTAAAGCTTTATAGTACATTTTGAAATCTGGTAGTGTGATGCCTCCAACTTTGTTTATTTTGGTCAGGAATGCTTTGGCTACTCAGGGTCTTTCATGATTCCACATATATTTTAGGATGGTTTTCCTATTTTTGTAAAGAATGTCATTAGCATTTTGATAGAAATAGCATTGAATATGTAGACTTTTTGAGTAATATTGTCATTATAAGAATATTATTTTTTTCAGTTTATAAAATGAGATATATTTCCATTTTGGGGAGTATCTTCTACAGTTTCATTTATCAGTATTTTATAATTTTCCTTGTAGAGATTTACCTCCTAAGTTAAATTTATTTCTATGTATTTTTTACATTTTTTATAGTTATTGTACATGGAATTTCTTTCTTGATTTCTTTTTCAGCTAGTCTATTGTGCATAGAAACAGCACTGACTTCTCTATGGTGATTGTGTATCTCACAAATTTACTGAATTCAGTTATCAGGTCTAAGTTTTTTGACAGAGTCTTTAGATTTGTCTATATGTGAGAACATGTCATCTGTTAATAGGGGCAATTTGACTTTCCCTTTTCCAATTTAGAAGTCTTTTATTTGTTTCTCTTGCATATTTCCTCTGGCTAGGACTTCCAATACTATATTGAGTAAGAGTGATGAGAGTGGGAATTTTTTCTTGTTTATGATCTTAGAGGAAACGCCTTCTGCTTTTCTCCATTTAGTATGACGTTAGCTACGAGTTTTTCATGTATGATCTTTATTGTGTTGAGGTACTTTCCTTATATACCTAATTTATTGAGAGTTTCTTACCCTGAAGTGATGTTGAATTTTATCAATTTTTTTCTGCATCTATAGAGATGATCATACGATTTTTGTCCTTCATTCTGTTGGTGGCATGTATCATATTTATAGATTTGTGTATGTTAAACCATTCTTGCATTCCTGGGATAAATCTCACTTGATCATGATGTATGGTCTTTTTTTAATATGCTGTTAGATTTGGTTTATTAGTATTTTGTTGAGAATTTTTGTGTCAATATTAATTAGGGACATTGGTCTGTATTTGTTGCTGTTGTTGTGTCCTTAATTGGTTTTTGTTGGAAGCTTACACTGACCCCAAAGGATGAATTTGGAAGAACTCCCTACCCTTTAATTTTTTAAAAATTGTTTGAGAAGAATTGGTATTAGTTCTTTTTTAAAGTTCAGTAGAATTCAGCAGTGAACCCATCTTGTTCTAGACTATTTGTTGAGACACTCATGAGTGGTATGTTCAGATTTTCTAGTTATTCTTGGTTCAAACTTGGTAGGTTGTATGTGTCCAGAAATGTATTCATTTCCTCTGTTTTTACTGTATTGGTGTATAGTTGTTCATAATAGTCTCTAATTATCCTTTGTATTTCTGTGTCAATCCGAATCATTTGAGTGTTATCTGCATGAAGAACATTGTGTCAGATGAGTTGGAGTGTGAAGATATGTAAGAGTCTGCCTTCTAAGAAGGTGTAATGAAAGTGATTCACAAGGAAATAAATCAGTTTCAATGAAGGACAGTCTTGGCAGGAATATGGTTAGTAGGTGAACAGCGATGAATAGAAAGCTACCACTATTTAGTTTTCGGAAAATTATCAATTTTCTCCCTATTTTTCTTTTTAATCTTTCCTGTATTCTCAATGACATACATGATGCCTTCCACAGAGCTGGTACTCAGAATATATTTGCTAAGATTTTCCTCTCAGAAATGGGCTTGAGACAAGGCTTTGAGATCATGTAGTTTATTTAGGGAAGTGAAGCTAAAACGCGAAAGGAAACAATAAAGGATACATTTTTGAGCCAATTATCACTTTAGAAAAGTAGAGCTTAGTCTTTCTGGGGGAACTCCCGGTGGCAGTATAGAACACACCTTAGAGTTAGTCCACCCAGGAGGTAAAGAAGCTAGAGTATTTATCCGCAAATTTCCACCAATCATTGGTTAAGAGCTACTCTAGGGTCAGGGAGATTAATTCCCTGGAACTCTTGGCCTGCTCCAAAGTGAACTCCAGTGGCTGGAGAAAGTCCTCAGGCACCACGACTGGGCAGTAGGTAGGGCCAGTGTGCTTAGAAATAGTAACAACTTGGATAATACAGACAGGGCATAACAAGCGTCTGCTATAGTGACTGGCTTATTGCTGAACAATGTATCCCTTACTTCTTGGATACTTTAGCTGCTTTGTCATTCATTCAATAAATAATTACAAAGCATTAATAAACTCTGACCATGTGCCAGATAAGCACAGATTATTAAACAGCAGCATCTTATAAGTCCAAGGGAGAAGTGTCCAGAAAGTTAATATCAGAAGGGAAAGAGTGGAATAAAAAGACTTACTGTCAAACCATGTAATCATCCTTTACATGATTAACAATTCACTCGGTTAGATGGATCTGACTTTTATGAGGTATAACCAGCTTGATGATACTGGTTTTCTTCTGTGTCTTGGAAATTAATGTAATTACTTAGTAACACTTTATGCAAATATATTCCTATTAACCTCCAATCTCTCAAATTACATACATATACTATTTCATTTAATTACTCATTTAACAAATATTTATAAAGCAGCTACTCTATAACATAGCAATACTTTGAAAAGCATAACTCAATCTTTTTTCAAATCTATTTGGGGAGATAAAGTTTATCATCAACTTCTGTGTGTGTGTGTGTGTGTGTGTGTGTGTGTGTGTGTGTGCTGGTAGTGAGGTGGTTGGCAGGTTGGATCATAGAACCACTGTGTAATGCAATTAGAAAATAAATCTGTGGCCGGGTGTGGTGGCTCGCATCTGTAATCCCAGCACTTTGGGAGGCTGAGGCAGGTGGATCACAAGGTCAGGAGTTCAAGACCAGTCTGGCCAACATGGTGAAACCCTGTCTTTACTAAAAACACAAAAACATTCACCAGGCATGGTGGTGTGCATCTGTAATCCTAGCTACTCAGGATGCTGAGGTAGAGAATTGCTTGAATCTGGGAGGTGGAGGTTGCAGTGAACCAAGATCATGCCACTGCACTCCAGTCTGGGCAACAGTGAGACTCTGTCTCAAAAAAAAAAAAAAAGAAATCTGAAAAAGGACAGGAAAATCCTTTCATACCTCTGAACATTAATATAATACAAAATTATTTAAATTTTTAAAAAATATTAAGAAAAATTACAGAATATTTAAAACTGATTAAAATTTTATTTGTTAAAATTTGTGAGACACAGCTAAATCACTACTTAGTAGAAAATTTATAGATTTAAATATATTTACCAGAAAATTAAAAATGTTTATAAATAAAACAACTTAAGCTAAGCATTTAACTCAAAACTAAGAAAAACAATGGTATAAACACAATGAAATTAAGAAGAAAATATTTAAAATAAGAGTGGAAATAAATAATAAAGATAACCAAAAACAAAGCCAAAAGGTTATTCTTTGGAAATAGTAATAAGATAGGCCTTGTTAAAACTGATTAAAATAAAGAGAAAATGCAAAAAATAAAAGGCAGAAAGTAAAATAAGTAACAACAGAAACAGCAAATTTTAAAAGTTAAAAAAGAGTGAGGATCCACATATGTAAGTAAATTGTAGTGGCTTAAAAATAAGATAATCTATTAATTATCTCTAATAAAAGAAATACAGAAGTAGGACAGTTAAGTTTTATTAATTCAATAGTCCAATAAGAGTAATTAAGAACTACATTGTTTCCCTATTGCTCCTGTTCTATTCTCATCATTACTAGATAGCAGTAATATATATATAAACCCAAGATGCAATGGATAAATTGCTACAAAAATACAAAAAAAAAAAGTACAAAATGTCTGATGGGAAAAAAATCCTTAAATAAACCAATAAGCAATACAAAATTGAAAGGATAATCAAAGTTTATCTTCTCCCAAACTCCCAAAAAAGAAGATTAAAAATCTCCAACCCAGCTCACATGGCTTTACAGTTGTTCAGAATGTAAAGAAAAAGTGACATATTCCCAACTCATTTTATGAAGATAGGGCAATCTTGATGCCAATATGTAGAAGGGCAATATAAGAACACAATCATAGGTACATTTTACTTATACACAGATATAAAAATTGAAAGTTATATTTTAAAAATTAGACCCTGAAAGTAGACTTTATGTCAGAAATGCAAGGATGGTTCACCATCAAAAAGGGTACTATTGTTATATAAAATATAATTTAAAATAACATAGGGTTTTCTTATGAAAGGGGTAAAAAGCATTTAATTGTGCAATTTAAAATATTTTTTAAGCTAATAATGAAAGAACAATTCCTGAACTTCGAAAAAGCTATATACTAGAATCTATAACAGAATTTATACTAACTGTCAAATTAATAATTGTTTTGTCTTTTAAAATTAAGGCAGGGATATCCATTATTACTACTACTGTTTGACATAGTATAAAATTTCTGATAGAAGCTACAAGGAAAAAAACAAATTTGAAAAGTGTAAGATTTGGTAGAAAAAAAAATAACTGTCTTTTTTTGCAAACACAATGGTAATCTACCTAGAAGAGCCAACAGAATCAACATAGCAACTATTAGAAATTTTAAGACAATTTCATGAATTTCCAGGTATAAAATTCCAAAATGAACAGCTTTTTTTCTACAAAGAGCAATATTAAGATAAAAATAACATGATAGTCACAATCTTGAGCAAACTATAAGTTATTTATATATTTACAATGAATATATAAGATTTCATTTAAGAAATTTTTAGACACCTATTAAAGGAAAACAAAAAGATCTGTTATGAAGTGACATTCCCTTCTTTTAGACTTTATAATGTAGAGAGGGTAATTCTCTTTCCAAACAATCTTCAAAGTCAATAAGATGCTAATCAAACTTTCAACTGGATATTTTGAGGAACTTCATAAATCATATTCTAAACTTTGTATGGGATAATAGTAGTCCATAAACAGCTGTCATTTAAAAACAAACAAACAAAAAATAAAAGATTCTTGGCTTACTAGATCCTGTAAACATTGCTGGTTGGATATTAGCTTGGAGCTGCCATTACAGTAGTACTTAGTGAAATTGTAAATGAATATGCTCTACTGCTCAAGCATATATAAAGTTGAAACAGTGACATTCTCGTGCAGTCATGAACCAACAGACCAATGCGAAGACACAGGGAGCTCTGAGACAATTTATTATTATACAATAAAATGGTACTATAAATTAATAGGGAAAATAAACTGCTTAATAAATGTAAAGAAAAAGGTGAGGGGTCATAGAATATGAAGAATAATAAATTCAGATGGCTACCTTATACCATAGACAATGATAGATTCACAAGGATAAAATATCATAATGTAAAATGTGCAACTATGAAGTTAATATAAAATAGTGTAGAAAATATACATGTAAATCAAAGGTGGGAAAGGATTTAAGCAAAATCCCATAATTTAAAAACATAAAGAGAAAATTAACTATTGTTTTAAATTACATCAAAATTTAAAAATTCTGTTGCAAGAAGAATATCATGGACAAATCTGAGACAGCTGACAAAATGGGAGAAGAAATGTGCAGGGTCTAAAAACAAAAAGGGATTATAATATTCAAGGAATGGCTAAAAAGTCAACAAAGAAATGCTTTCAACTTAGGATCTTCAATTTAAAAGGGAGGAAGGATATGAGCTAGGAATTCATAGAATTTAAAGCCTAAGTAACTAATAAGCATATGGCTATGACTAGTGACAGCTCATTTGTTGCTCTGGTGGAATTAGAAATAGTCAGCCTTTCCTTCAAATAGCTGTTGTCCTATCCATGCCAGTGCACACAGAGCATGAGCTGGTTTTGAGCTCCCACTCACATTCTTGGCTAGGTACTCTTTTGTAAGTACCCACATCCATATATCATGGCCTTGCATATAAACATGCTCAAACTTCTTGAAATAAACAGAAATACAAATCAAAATAACAATAGGATATCACTTAATGACCATAAGATTTGCAAAAATAGAAGCTGGGTAATGCCAAATGTTGGCAGAAGCTTGTGGACATAGGGATCCTTAAACATTATTGACTGGATATTAGCCTGGACCTACCATTATGGAAGTACTTAGTAAAATTAAAAATGAATATGCCATATTATCCAGAGTAAATATATCCCTGACACATGCAGGGACTTGCATAAGGGTGTTCATTATAATATTTTTTATGTTAGTGAGAGTTTAGAGGCAATCAATATGTTCAAACTGGATAATGCAGAAGTCAACTGTGTGTGGATGCTCACTGGAAAATACTATGCAACCATGAGAGATGAAGGAAATGTATTTATAGTAATGAGGTAGATTTTTTCAATGTTAAAAATTTAGATTTAACATTAAAAATTAAATATTTTTAACGTTAAAAATTTGCTGAATCAAAGAAGAAAGAAGTCAATATCAACCATGTGTATTTCTGTTAATTAAGATACACATTTACAAGATCATGATGCAATACACATAAGACACATAGAATGGTTGCCTAATGGTCAGGGAAATGTAATGAGAGCAGAGAAGTGGTAGAAAAGGTAATGCAAAATAACTAAATAAAACAACAGGAGGCCTTCCCCAGAACAATGTTGGTAGCATGCTATGCACCAAGAATGTTTAATTCAGCCTTCTGCAACACTGTCTCCCATGTATTTCTCTATATTTGCAGAAAATGACCAATGGTGACAAGGAAATGAAGCTGATAAACATGAGGCTCGCTTTGTGATTGAATGAAAGGGCTACTGCAGACTAGGTAGAAGGCTTCATTAAGGAGGTGTCATTTAGCTGACACTTGAAGGATAAGAAGGGACAGCCCTGAGACAATGGGGGTACCCAGCAAGACAGTGGCATGGGAAGGTATTTGGCCCTTGAGGAGCTGTGATGAGAATGGGATAGGGGAGGGGGAAAGCAGGGCCAAATCTTCCACAGGACATTGGAGAAGTTTAGATTTTTGTGTGAAAGAAATGGGGAATTATGGATTGCCTGAGAAGTGGAAAGTTTCATGACCTGATTAACATATCATGTTCCTATGTGCAGAGAGGACTGGAGAAATGTAGAGGGGAAGCAAAGGGATCAACTAGGGAAGCAGCTCTTTCAGGGGGTCAGGTGAGGGAGATGAAGGGAGTCTAAACCACAGTGGTGGCGGTGAAAATTGAGAGAAATAGCTGTTGGAGGAGTGGGAGAAGCTTAGCCTAGGGGACGGAGGATTGGGGAAAATATTAACTCTAGTTTAGTGTTTAAAATCTTAGCTATAAAAAAGTATAATTACTCTGTCACTCTAGAGGAAACAAAATGCATCTGTTGTTTCAACACTTTGTGGGTTGATTTTGGTTTAATGCAAGTAAGACATTCTGAGAACTGTCTAATGGTGGAGTTCACTGTCCCTGAATTTCTTGATTCTCAGTCAGTGAAATCATTTAAGCCAAAAATATGTCTGAATCTGTGGCGGGAGAGAGTGAGTAGCAGTACAGAAATCCATGCAACACGGAGAGAAGCCAAAAATATGTCTGAATCTGTGGCGGGAGAGAGTGAGTAGCAGTACAGAAATCCATGCAACACGGAGAGATAGGGCTAAATGACTTTTATGGTGTCTTCCAAAGTTAAGTAGCATTCATCCTATGAAAAGAGCAGAAAGCTAAATTTCCAGCACCATTTATTGAAGAAACCGTCCTTTCCCCAGTGGATGTCCTTGGCATCTTTGTCAAAAAACAGTGGACTGTAGATCCAAATAAATTGTGAAATACATTGTTGCTTAGTCTTACGATAATGAAAACATTAAGATCACTCTAGTAGTGTGCTTATAGTTGGAGTGAATAGAATCAGGTCTCAAATATCTTCTTGAAGGAATAAGCTTGAATCATTTTCTTTAAAATAATCTCAGTTGGAAGTGGGAAGTGGGAAAAAAAGAATTTCAATTATTTTTCATAGAAGTACATGTTTATTGTTGAAACTTAAGAAGAAAGAAAATAAAAAATTGCCCAAATTCCACTAATCAGAAATAAGACTTTTAATATTCTGGTGTATATTATTCCAAACACTTTATCAACATATATGTATAATCTAATAATTTTTTTGTCCTTTTCATACTGCTTTAACACATCATATTTTATTTAACAATATATGATAGATCTCTTTCCCGTATCATTACATATTATTCTGTAATATAACTTTTAATTCTATAGAGCCTCTCATTGTGTAGCCAATCCTCAGACATTTTGGGGATAATTTTGAAAGAGGGTTGATAAGATTTTCTAAATAAGATGTATGACACATACTATAAAATTATATGGCTAGAAGAGCTAAGTTTGAAGGATTTCTCGTACTGGACAGATTCCAAAGCCTCAGTAAATAACAGCTAGTTTTGAGTGCTTACTTACCATGTGTGAAATGAGCTTTAATCAGTTTACATATGTAAATCCATTTATTCCCAACAACAACCCTATTCTATATTAATTACTCAAGTCCATGGATCAGGTTTAAGAACCACTGGATTACAAACCCCCAACAGGTCCTACATACCTTAATTTTTTAAAACCTCGATTGCACTAAAAATCTGTTCAGTATTCTGAAAAACAAAGCTCCAATTCTAGGGGCTTGTAAATGAATAAAAAGTCCTTTAATTATAGCCCTGACCATCCTGCTGAAGATAGGGGTGCTTGGTGGAACCCACAAAAAGCAGCTTTCTCTAATCATGAGAGAGGAGTTGGGAAAAAAATTCTGATTAGCAGTTTATAGTGTCAAGAAAGTGATGAAGTGGAGGAGGAAATAAGTGCAGAAAGATTGGCAGGATAAGAATAACACTGGACTCTGGAGGCACAAAGACTCTTTTCCTTGTGTGGTTGAAAGTATGCAAAGAGACTTGTGAAAAATAACAGGGATGGGCAAACAGTCAAAAGATCAGGAGGGCCGACTTAAACCTTTGGTCAGGCCTAAAACAAAGGCCCTGTGAGATTCTGAGTAAATTGGCAACTTCTTTCTTCATTCTTGTCTCTCCTTCCCCATTCATTTGGCACATCTTCTTTCCAGGTAAGAATTCCTGAACTTTTTTTTTTTTTTCTTGCAAGATTCTCATTGTGCAGGCTGAGACTTAGATGAAAATTATGCTGCATTGTTAAGAAATGAGTGCACATACAGTATATCCAGGGTGAACTTGAGTATAATCATGTTGCATTTGATGCAATCATGTTGATTTCAACAACTCATGTTGCATGTGAGTTTAGCATTTATACATACACATAAATGTGGTCTATATATTCAGACACATCCCAGTGAGTGGGAATATATACTTATTTCATTGCAGTTATATTAATGAGTGTGCTGTAAAATAGGCATTGTATTACCTCATGATCCTTCATTATAAAGGAAGAGGAGGTGTTGGGTAGGGTCCTTATTCCAGGGCACCAGCTCCTAATGACCATACCATGCCATCCATGTAAACATAAGTCCCCTGAACTCCCTGGCGCTTGATGATCAAATGTTTACTGAATAATTAATTATTTTAAAGTATTCTGTGATTCTCAGCATGGCTTGAAATCAGTGATCCATTAATTTTCAGGTGCTTTGTTTAGTGGAAGGTCACCTGACATTCAGGTAACTTGGCACCCTGCCTATTAGGCTTCCCCTAAGGATCATTTCAAGCACATGACTCATTCCATGAAGGCTTTTAGAGCCAATAACCTCAATGCTAGGGAAAAGGCTACAGATGTGGCTCCTTAATAGCTTTCAATTAAAAGTAAGCAGGGAGAATCTTAATTGATCAGGATTCTATTGGAGATAGATCACCAACAAGGAAAGCAAAGCACCTAATTAAATCTGTCAACTGACTCTGTCTCTCAAGTTCCTGGAGGATTTAAGAGAGACTGCTTTTATTAAGACATGAGCCATACCATAGTCATAGGTGCTCTGTCCACTCTGAGTTCTTCCTGTCACACACACACAGTGAAAGGGCCAGTGTCAGTAGAAGGGGCTTTAAGGAGCTGTTTTCTTTCCTGATCAGACATAGACTTAACTGTGTGATTTTGCATTCTCTCTTCTGCATGCCACTTTCTATCATTTATAAAGGATTAGGCTTCTGCAGTGAGAGAATGTAAGACTAGCTTTAAAATACTATGAACTGTGCAGAAAGAAATACTGCAAAGAACACAGAATCCCAAGTTAGGAGACTTGGATCTGGTAAACAGTCTGCCTCTCCTGAGCTGTCCTTTATCACGTGAAACTGTCCTCATCTGAAAATGATGGGCAGGAAAAGATGACCACAAACTCTCCTTGAATACTGAAATGGTTACCTGGGCATAGGTTGTTTTACTATTCCCATTCAGAAAGGTCTGTAATAAATGTTTGAGAAAATGTAAGTAGTCTTTTCAGAAAGTTGGGGATAGAGTTCCTCTACTTTTCAAAAGGCAATTCCTGAGAGCTGCCTAAGTTAGAATTCTTTCTTTCAGCTGAACTTCACCTGTGACTCTCTTCCTGCAGTATTTAGAAGGACACCTAGAAGTCATGATACACACTCAGTAGTACATTTTATTTTTGATATGTGAATGAATGAGGGCTTCTTAATCCATGAATGACTTCTTAGAATGTGAAATGTTACCATAATGTGAAGTATCTTACAATAATTTAAAATATAACAAATGTATGGTGCAGTTGAATTGACAATGAAGTATGAGGATGAAATGAACATTGGATTTGCCATCAAAAGCCCTGAGTAGCCTTTGAAAATGTGTGAGGTTTTTCCCAACCTCAATTTTCTCATTTGCAAATTGAGACTAATAGTAATACTATCATATTTACCCCATAGAGTTCTGATGAAAATCAAATATCTAAAAATACTTTGCTAAGAATATTGCTATAAAAACATTGGATACCTATGGTACTGAGATGTGGTAAGAAATAGAAATTTGGTCTCTTCTCCTTGGTTCTGGGCACATAGTTCCTAAAGCCCTTGGAATCTCTGCAGTGACAAGAGTGTTTTTTATACATTAATAAGATTACTAGTGACTGAGGTTCCCTAGATAGCTTCTAGGAGGGGGATGGTTACCACAAAAGACCAAGGCAGGATTGGAGGGTTGGGACTTTCAGTCCCACTCTTCAACATCTAGGAGGTGAAAGGGGCTGAAAGTTGAACTGATTATCAATGACCAAAGATTTGATCAGTCATCCTATGTACCGAAGCCTTCAGAGTCCATAAAGATTGGGTTTGGGAACTTCCTGGTAGCTGAATATGTGAAGGTTCCTGGAGGGTGGTACACCTGAAGAGGGCATGGAAGCTCTGTGCCCCTTCCCACATGTCTTGCCTTCTGTTTCTCTTTTATCTGGTGTTCATTGGTATCCTTTGTAATATCTTTATTTAAAAAATCAGTAAATACAAATAGAATGTAACCCGAGAATGGAGTTGTGGGAAGCCCAGCTTATAGCTGATTGGTCAGAAGCACAGGTGGAATTTCCTGTGCTTGCTATTGGCATCTCAAGTGGCGGAAGTCTTGTGGGCCTGAGCCCTCACCCTGTGAGATCTGATACTACCTCCAGGTAGATGGTGTCAGAACTGTATAATTATAGGCCACCCAGCTGGTGTCTGCTAGAGAATTTTTTGGTGTGTGGGGAAACACCTCTCCACATATCTGGCATCAAAGGTGTTGTGCTGAATGTGATATCTTCCTGTATCTGGTAATGTCATAACATCCTGAGATGTACAATTATTGGTGGTAATAAATTTTTTCCCAGATACATTTTTAATATTATCTATTTAATATTTCATTTGTAAGCTACTTTAACCCATAAATTAACAAGGAATGTTTTCTAAAGCATGTGTCTATCATTTTCAAACACAATATAAGTGATCACTTTCTCTGAGATGAATTTTAATCTAATGAATAACATATATAAACATTTGTTTTATTTATTTATTTATTTCGAGATGGAGTTTCACTCTTGTTGCCCAGGCTGTAGTGCAATGGCATGATCTCGGCTCACCACTACCTCCGCCTCCGAGGGTCAAGCGATTCTTCCGCCTCAGCCTCCTGAGTAGCTGGGATTACAGGTATGTGCCACCATGCCTGGCTAATTTTGTATTTTTAGTAGAGAAAGGATTTTTCCATGTTGGTCAGGCTGGTCTTGAACTCCTAACGTCAGGTGATCAGCCTGCCTTGGCCTCACAAAGGGCTAGGATTACAGGCATGAACCACCATGCCTGGCCATAAACATTTATGATGACATCAATATCTGAATATATTTACTTACATAGAGGCTACTTAGAAGTTTTAAAATACATATTAATTTCCTAACAGCAATCAGAAAATCTAAAAATCCCCAAATCAATGTTTTTTTGTGTTTATATTTATCTATTTATATTAGTGAAAATATTTACTCATTTCATTACGGAAACAGCCATGTGTGTGATTTCTCATGTTACCCAGCCCCAGCTAGAGATATTATGAAATTTTTGGAATATGTAAGAATTTTATCTTTCTAAAATCAGAAAAATTCTAAATTTCATAGCATATTTGTTTCTAAAATTTTTGATAAGCAATTGTGGGCTTGTATTATTACAAGCAAAAGGATGAAAACATAGCAACAATGGTAATTCAGGTACATCAAAAACTTTTTTTTTCCTTGATAGTCCATTATAACTAAACTACTATGATCTGTAGTGGCCTGCTGGGAATCTCTATCTTAGCCCAGTAGTTCTCAAACTTCTCATTTTGAATTGTTCTTATAAACTGCATCACATTCCTTTAAAAATCCTAATTCCTTTAAAAATATTCCATATTTTAGACAATGTGTGGGCTGTTGGCCCTTGAATGCTGGTGTTATCAGCATGGACTGATTCTAGCCAGAGACCCTTTCTAGGCTATGGAAATTAATCCAATATGCTGGGCACTGAAGCTATCATCCCAAACTTTCTTTGTCTCCTGAAGGCGTTTGACCCTCAAGACAAATAGGTCTGGTGCAAAAGAGTGGTGCAATAACCAAAGGTCCTTCTGCCAAGAACCCCAGCTTGGCCCTTAATCCCACAGGGCCTTCACTGGGAAAGTCTGTTTTGTTCAATTAAAGGCCCAATCTTGCAGCAGTGCTGGGCTCCCTGGCACAGGCTTCCTGTCTCTGGTCGTGTCCACAGCACACTTCTGTTTTTCAATATCTGTTTGTTGGTCATATCTTACATTTTTTTCTAATCAAACTTTCTTCAAAATTAGTCTCTATCTTAAACCAACATAAACTCTTCAGCTGTCTTGTCACATTTAACAGTTCATTGAATGGATGATGGCTTTGACAATTTTAGCATTTTTCTGGATTGTTGGGTGCCTGGACAGTAAGGTACAATTGCACATGGTCAGGTGTATACGGCCATGCACTGCCTATCGTTTACATATACTATGCGGCTCTCAAAACTTCTATTCTGGATGGTACTTTTTTCCAAGAAGTTTCATTTACATACCTCAAAGATTTGTTTGAGCCCACCTAAAGCTAATAAGAAAGCTGTACTCTAAATAATACACATTTCTACCAAAAAATGAAGCACCATGACTTTCTATTCCCCTCTGCTATTACTTCAAGGCATTTAGGCTCTCCCTGAAGCACAGTGGGACTACAGGGTGAAACATAATGCAAGAGGTCACTGCTGTGGTGGGGGTCGGGCACTTCCTGGGAACTACGAAAGACTAGAGAAAATGAGCTTCCATTTGTTTGTTTTCTAGTCTCACCTCAAATAAAGCGACAATAGTTATATCTCATACTCTACTAAGGTATTTCTTGAAGAATAAATGATAGAGCAAGTCTATAAAAAATGCCATAAAGATAGTCTTATGCAGCTCAGTTTAGCACATACTGAGTACCTACTGTACACCAGATGCCCTGACAGAGAGTAAAATTATACAAATGCAATGAAGAGTTTAATGTTCTATTTCATAAAAACACTCCTGAATTTCCATGCATTTAATTTTCATCCTTTATTTTCATGCATTATAAACTGATATCCTTAAATTAGTTTTAATAAACCTTACTTGAACCTTCATGCACCAATACACACACATTTCAAGTTATTATGTGGCAGAGCTTCCTGTCAACTAAGAATTCAGTTGGAGATCATTGTGTTCTTTGTGGGTACGACAGTTGTTATTTGTGCCATTACTTAAATATTTCACTGTAGTTGTTTTCAAACATGAAATCGGGAGGTGCATCTGAATTATATTCTGAGTTGAGGTGAGGGCAATTCGATTAGGTTCTATGTCTTCCACTCCCATTTCATTAGAAATCTCTGCTTCCTCTTGTGTGTTGAATTGGACTTCTAAGGAAGTTCTCATTAGAATAAACTCTGTACAACTTCAAAAAATTCAAAAATCACTAATAGAATTTTATATGTCTATCATCTCATAAAATGAATGGAAAATAGAAAAGTAGAAACACGAATAACTTCATATAATTAAGTCATAGATATACATTATTAGACTGCCAAAGTGACAAGTTTTTAATCCTGGTCAGACACTTATTGTGATTACCTTCATTTGGAAAAGGAAAAAACAGAAGTAACAAATACTATCCAAATTATTTGAAAGAAGAGACAAAATTAAGGATTTTGACACGTTTTCACTTTCTGGACCTGTAACTCTTCCCATATGGCTTATAAGCTCCCATTTGACATTGGCATTTTCAACGTCCTTTAAAGCTAAAGTAGGGAATACTTGTAACAGGTAACAGAAAAATGAATCAAAACTATCCCTATTAAAGGACTATCTTCTTTTCAGTTGGAGCAAATAGTTTTTTTTCTAGGAATCATGCCCCAGAAGATATGACTCCCCTCTGGGAGTTCATGGATCTGTGATCTCTCTGGGGAATCACAATTAACACGCCTCTGGGAAGGAAGAATTATATAAGAGAGAGGTGAAGGGAGGGGCCTTCCTAATTGAAAAGCCCAGAGATCTAGCTAGACATTTCAGAGAAATGTGCTGTTTGAACTTGTTCTGGGAGGGCCAGCTGACCAGTTAGATTACCTTTTGACACACAGCAAAAGCTCTTTAGGGTAGCAGTGCAGCCTCGGAGTAAAGCTTCCCATATAAAAGTAGAGATTGCCTGTGGCATTGGGGCACACCCAAGTCTTCTGACAACTAGTTACTAAGGTCCAGAAAGTGAAAAAAATAAAAGGATGAAGAATAGGAAATTTGACCAACATTATGGAACAGGGATGCGGTAGAGGGAGTTGTGAAAAAAGGGAGGTGGCTGAGAGAGGGAGAGCTGCGAGGAAAAATATCACTAGGAGGGAAGAACGGGTTCAGAGAAAATTTAACCAATTTGAATGAAACATAAACTAACTATAAACTACTGTCTGTTACTCACTGTGTGTGGGGGACACTCGAGGGTTTGTTAGGAACACAGGATCTCAGACCCCAATCCAGATGTAATGAATCTGCCTTCGAACACAATCTCCTGGAGAATATTGTTCACATTTTGTTTGAGAAGCACTGCTAACACAGCTGTCTGAGAAATGAGCTGTGGAGACTCACAGGAAGAAACTGCTATGGGTTAAATTGAAAAGAGTATAAAGTTAAAAGAAAACAGTTAAAATACTAAAATCTTCTTTGAATATATTCAAATTATCTCATACAAAATATATGCCCTACTAATATATCTTGCCATGTTAGGTTAGGCAGAATAATACAATGAAACTTGAAAAATTCTGGAAAACAGAATGAAAACACAGCACATTATGAGGTGGCACTGAGTATGTCTTTAGTTAATTGAGTTGACCACTAAGGAGGCCAGTTTAAACCAGGTATGAAAACTTTCTTGTGTGTTCACAGCTTAGAATAATAAAGTAAGTTATATTCATGGAGGATAAACCATATTCCAGGCACTTCTCTATATGTATTATCTTATTTAGTTGTTATTATACTATGAGTAGGTATAATTATTTGCTGTGTGCAGATGAGGAGGAAGACTAGGCTGTAGAGAACTTAAAGCAATTTAAGCAAGATACCATAGCTAACAATAATGGTAAAGCTGAGCAGTGCACCTTGCAGTCTAATCCCAGAACATGTGTCCTTAGCAACTATATACTGCCATTTATGAGAAAGAAATCAAAGTGCCCAGCCTAGCACCATGGTGGAGGAAAGTTTGGCTCACAACAATGTACTCCAAGACCGTATAGAGTGCTAAATAGCCTTTTTAACAAAATACTCGCTAGCGATTCAGCTGACACAGAGTAGTGCCTCTGTGACTATGTTCTAGGTAGTTGTTTTTTTTTTTTTTTTTTTTTTTTTAGAGATGTGGCCTTTATATTTATCCACTGCTATTGGTCTTTGGGTTCGTGTGTTGAAATGACCTTCCTTGGCTCTCTCACTATATCCTCATCATTGTTTGCTTCTGGCAATATTGATTTAGCATCTTCTGAGCAATTAATGGCTGGCTGGTGTATTTTTCATCAAAAGACCTTGCTGTTGGCATGGCTTGGAGGTCTTATCCCCATTTTCTTTTGCCCAGAATATTCCTGTCTACAAATATGTCATCCAGAGAATTACCACCATTGATAGAATCCCAGGGCACAAATTAGTCATATGCAACATAATATCGTGTCACAAAATGTCATATTCCTTAGTTTAAAGATTTCAAGGAATTAAGTAGTCTTTTCCAGGCACTACTTTTGACTCTTCTTCCAGCATAGGACCCCATTTAGCCAACATTTTAAATGTATCTTCTTAGGGCATTCTACTTGCTAGACTTAGGTTGAGCACTTCCTTTCAGGGGACTAGGTCCTCTGTGAAATGTAGATAACTTCCTCTCTGAGCCACAGATATATACATTTGCTGCCAGATCAAGTTGTTCTATTCGTAGTCGTGTCAGATCTTTTATACTCAGAGCCGTGCTGACTAAGCCATGCTGGAACTCAGTCAGGGAGAAGAGAATAAGCTGAAATGGAGTTACCCCAAGGGGGTTGGACAAGATAAATATTGATGGCAGGAAGCAGGGGCTGGGAGAATCTTGCTGTCTAGATTCAGGTCTAGTCCCTATATCCCTGTCCGTGGGTTTGTTAGGAAAGGATGGGTAGAATTAAGAAACTTTGGGACATTTATTGCTCTCAGCATTGGGTGAGATTTGGGCAATTATGCAGAGAAGTGCTGGTTAGAGATGGCAGGAAGGACATCAGAAGCGAGGGCTGGGTTCCAGGTAAGCTCCACTTCCCATAGAGAATTATGAAAGGTTGCATCTTGACAAAGGGTTGGCTTAGCAGATGAGCCACAAAAGGACATGATTAGAGAAAAAGGCTGCTGCAGATCAGTGGTCAAGACAGGACTGAATTAATCCACAAGCTCTATGAGGGGCAGGAGAATAAATCTGTTTCTTCTGCCCCTCAGAAAGCTTGGGGATTAATCCAGTCCTGTCTTGACCACTGGAGTAAGCTGTTTTTGACCCAAAGCCTGCGTGGAGTGAGTCAAGGACTAGATAGTCACTCAACTCATGCTCTTCAACCCAAAGGAGACCTTTGAGCAGCCTGCCTTCTGTTCCATACACACAACCTTAGCTTCCCACAATCTCCCAAGTAAAGCCACGCATGTCAGAGCCAGTTTTCCCTTCTCATCTTGCCTTGTCGTCATCTTAATGCTTTCCTAGGCAACTGATCCCCAGCACTCTAGATTTTGGTCTATTTATTTAAATTCTTTTTTTTTTCCAGAAAATATGCTATCTTTGAGAGTGCTTGAGCTTTTTCTCAAAGACCTTGTCATTTCTCCATTTTTTTTTTCAGAGTTGGTTTCTCCTTTCCAGGTTATCCTGCTTACCTCAGACTTGGGCTCTTTTCTCCTCTTGGAGGTCACCATGTCACTCTAATTTTCTTCTATGACAATCTGTTCATTCATCTTAATGTTGGGATGGCATCTCAAGCAGCATTTCCCAAACAGAATTCATCACCTTTATTCCTAAACCTGCTGTGTTCCTAATTTACATTTACTGCTTAATGTAATAAGCAGTAAATGTATTTTTTTATCTCCTTTCTTTATTGATTATCTAATAGTACTGAAGCTACCTGAATAAAACTTCTTACATTGGTTGGTTTTCTATTTTTCATTCTCTGCTATTACTTAGCTCTAATTAGCACTTGTTTAAACAGTTTCAAAGCCTTTCCCTCATGAATTTCCTGCACCTAAACAGTTAATTATTCATTATTTCCCTCTCCCATTAATCTTTCATAGAATTGACTGATTAATATTACTGGAACAAATCACTGGTCATATAATTTTTCTCTTTAAATATTTAATGTCATTACGCTCTTCTGTTTCCTAAATGACCATCCATTCCTGCATACTCATTATTCCCTGGAAACATAAAGTGGAAACATAATCCTGAGAGTAGCTTCCAGTATTACTTCTGAGATGCACCCTCTTATTTTCGTATAGACTAGGTCCCCTATCTATTCCCCTCACCACCACTGCTCAGCAACTTCTATGTAGTAGGGAGTTTTTACACACATTAACTTTATGAGTCAAGACCAAGTTTCCCATTCTCAGCTACCTCTATGTGGTTAGGATGATCTGGCTCCTGGAATCAAAACACTACTACTTACTCAGGACTCATGCATGCCTGCAAGTTTTTCTTTTCGACAATGGTTTTCCAAGACAAGTCTAGTCTGGAACAGCAATACTGGATAGATGTGAGGAATTAACCTCAGCTCATCTATCCAGCAACCTTCCAAGGTGTCTTACCAAGATTGCTATTTTAATAAGAGACCCAGAAATATTATTAGCAACTTTATCCCTCTCCTTCCCTCCAGGAAATGCTGTCTTTGAGGTACCGACTGGCAATGAATCATGAAAGGAACCAAAAAAGTTTCCTCACTGTTAGGCAATGAATCATGAAAGGAACCAAAAAAGGTTTTCTGCAACCACACTCCAACTGGAGTCTTGTGCGTACATCCAAGCCTGTTAGTATCATATTTAACCATTAATTATATCAATAACATGAAATTGATGGGCTGCCACAGGAGGAATTGCATCCCTAAAGCAGGAGGGTGGGTACAGAAAGTGCGGGTGGAAAGATGGGGAGAGAAAAGATCCTGTGATCTTTACAGTTTTATGTATGTAATTAAGGCTCCTTTAAGTCTGGGCAACTTGACAGCTTAGGTTGATCTCTTTACCTTGCCAACTAAAATGTTCTGCAATTCCCCTTAAGTTGTTGACAGGTTGTTAAAACAGGGCAACATGCCCTCATCTAACCTGCCTCAGCCCAAATCTTTGCTTATAGCCCTGGGTCCTTGCCTTTGCCAGGGGAAGGTGTGACTTTGGGAGAGTGCACCAAGTTCACAGTCTTGCAGTCATTGCATACAAGGTATTATGGGGACTGTGCGCCTGTGCATGAGTGCAATGAGCAGGGCTTGGCATTGGTAAGTCTGAAGTGTGCCACCTCTAAGCATGATAAAGTTCATGAGGCTGCAAAAAAGAATATTAGAGAGGAAAAAAGAAAAAGATATCAGAGGCTCCGTGAGCTACGATTTCTCTATCTGGGTGCATTCATATATGTTTGTACAGCAAAGGTCACTCTGGACCAGGAGCCATACAACTCCAGCAGGTTTGGCTGTGGTCCAGTCATCATTTAATTTGAGAACATGTAGTGATGGTTTAATGAGCTTTGTTGGTGAAATGAAAATGGGTTTGCTGCAATAAAGTTGGGGTCAATATGACAATTTTTGAACACAAACATGCCAGCAAAGAGAGAAAAGGAAGAATTAAAATTGTTTTCCTTATTTTCTAAACAAAATTAAACAAGAACCATATTTCAAATCCCTTTTCTGTTGAATCAAGAACATAAAAGCAAAGCCTGATCTAAAAGTTTACTTCAAACCCATATACAGTCATATAAGTTAATTTCCTTAGAATAATAATACAAAATACACATATAATCCTAATATTAGTAAGTCCCAGATGAAGTCATATTAACATTAATACTTACAAGGGGCAGCTACATAATTTATGGAGCCCAGTGTACAGTGAAAATGGGTGGGGGCACTACTTGTTCAAAGCACAGGAAAAAATTTCCATTAAAAGAAATAAAATATAAAATATTTATTTTTTGTAGTCTTCCCTTTGACTTTTCATGATGTTTTGAAATGTCCAACAAAAAAAGTAATAAATTTATATTAGCCAGAATTTTACCATTTATCTTTATATCATGCAGTGACAGTTTTAAATGCAAATGTAACATCACTTAGCTTGTAAGCAGAATCAATGATATTGCATGATTCTTACTTTGTAGTTCATATATGCATATGCATTTCTTTCTTCCCAGAATAGTAGAAACACTGGAGAAGACTAACTCAAGTGTTTTTATTTTACTTCTTGATATGCACACATTCTGCTAACTCTCTACCTTCTGCTTACTAATGAATAAAGAGATATTGAAAGGTAAAGAACTTTAGTTTGTGCTATCCAGCATTTTCTTAGCAGGTCGTCATTGTCAGTTTAAGTAGTTGGTTAATACAGGAAATAAACATAAGAAGCAAAACATAAATGCTGTATATTCTACTTGGATTCAAAGGTCTTCCACATTTCAGCAGTCTAATTACATTTAAACAAAAACAAGAGTTAAAGAAGTACAATAATGAGACAAGTATCACAGCCAGTATATGTATTAAGAAAGTAGGCTGAGCATGGTGGCCCACGCCTGTAATCCCAGCACTTTGGGAGGCTGAGGTGGGTGGATCACCTAAGGTCAGGAGTTCAAGACCAGCCTGGCCAACATGGCAAAACCCCATCTCTACTAAAAGTACAAAACTTAGCCGGGTATGGTGGTAGGCACTTATAATCTCAGCTACTTGGGAGGCTGAGGCAGGAGAATCGCTTGAACCCAGTGGGTGGAGGTTGCAGTGACCCGAAAACGTGGCACTTCACTCTAACCTGGGCAAAAGAGCAAAGAGCAAATCTCTGTCTCAGACGAAAAAAAAAAAAAAAAGTAGTATAGAGAATTAAAGAATTTCAGAGGAAAGAGAGAAAATGGAGAAGTGGAAAAATCACCACTTAGTAACACTGTTCTCATCACATTTTCAAGTAGAAGAAATAAGTCTCCTAGGTGATGAAATTTGAATTTTGGGGTTCAAATTTGAAAAAGTAAAGAAAGAAAGAAATCAAAGAGTAGGGATAACATGATGAAAATTAGGCTAGAAAGGTACTGCTGGACCAGAATTCAAGATCTTAGCTAAGGCATTTTTGCTTAATATTATAACCATTGTTATTAATAAGAAAATAATAAGAGGTACCATTTGGTGGTTTCCTATTTCATTCTAGGAACCGTGACTATCCCTTTATATTCATTAATTAACTTTTTAAATCTTCAAGATATAAGTTAGGTACTGTTAACCAAACTCTTTTTGACAGAAGAATAAACTATGTTGAGTAATTTAACATAAGAAAGAAGCAATGGAAATGTGAAAGAAAGAGAAAGATGCAAGAAAAAATACAAAAAAACAATCAGCAGGTTTGAGAGCTCTGGGTTAAGAGATAGCGAAGAATCAGATTGTTAGTTTATATCAGAAGTGGGAAAATCAGTCCACTGGCTAAATTTGGTCTACAGATCTGCTTTGTTTGGAGAGTTGATTATAGAATTACTTGCCAAAATTTAAACTTAAAAATAAATTACATGAACATATGAAACGTTGGTTAATTATTTGTTTTAAATAGAACCATTTGGCAACATTGATCCTCATTAAATTACGGTAGTTGTTAGCCTGAATCCCCTTTAGTTAGTTCTTGCTTTCTCCACTTCACAGCGTCCCACCTGGTATACTTCATTTCTTTATAGTATCTATGTGGTCTTTATTAGGGGCATTTGAATTCTAAATAGCTGCCTATACATATGAATATCTTGTTGGAAATATTTAATTAGATCATGTATGTGAAAGTGCTTTGTAAATTATATAGTAATACATAAATATTATTAAATTATACTAATATAATCTTATTATACTTTATGAAGAAAAGGGCCAACCAACAATTTAGTAGAGTAAGGAATTTATCCTGAAGCATCAGCCCATCCTCTAAGTGTTTCATTTATTCGTGTATTCATGCATTTAATAAGTATCTGTTGAGCACTGTACAAGATACTGAAACAACCGACATTTCAATCAACAATTTTTCATTGACCACTGAAAATCTCCTAAGTACTAGAGGTATAATGGTGAAAAAGGTAGATAAAGCCCCTACTCTCAGGAATCTTACAGACTACTGCAGAAGGAATAAAACCAAGGTAAGTAAGAGCAAAAAATGAAGATAGCCACCTGTCCTCCCAAAATGAGATGATGTCAGGGGGTCAAAAAAATAAATGAAAAGTATAAAATAAAAATAAAAGATAATGTCAGAAAAACGCTATGAAGAAAATAGAACAGCAATAAAACAGAGTAATGTGATGGTAACTAGGGAGTGACACGTTTAGATAAGAGTGGTCAGGGTCACCTGAGGAGGTGACAGCTGAGCTGAAATTTGAATGATGAGAAGGCAGCCACAGTGGTGGGTGCCTTTGTACAAAAGAGCCAAAGGAGAGATCAAACTTGGTATCTTTAAGAAAGAGAAAGACCAGTTTGGCTAGCTCTTGGTGAGGGACAGAGAAAGCTGTATAAGTTAAGGTTGGGAAGTTGGGCAAGGACTCATCATGCAAAGTTAAAAGACCCAGTTTCTCTGCCCAAGTAACTCATAATCTAGTTCAGGAGGCAGACACATAAATAAATGTTTACACTACACTATTTACACTACACTACAGCATGATAAATGCTATGATAGCACCCCACACAGTTGAAAAGTGAGCACAGAGGATCAGCCATTCCTCCTGGAACTTGACAAGGGTCTGTGATCTTCTCCCACCCTTGACCATCGCTATACCCCTCAGTGCCCTTCTATAGTATGGCTCCAAGGCAACTACAAACCCCATTAAATCTGAGTGTCCCTCTGAACTGGCAAGCAAAGAATTGGGCTCATTGCCTGTAAATCACTGTGAGCCCTTGGGAAGAAAGGCACTGGGTAAACAAGGACTGGGATTATCTCACTGCTTTATAAGATCAAAGCACTTTACAAACACTAACTAATTGAGCATACCAGGTTGCAGATTTTCAGTGTAGTAATGAGTCTCTGTTTAAGCTCTTAATTTATTTCTAATATGCCTGTCTACTCTTTGAAGTTATGACTTCTACACTGACTTCAGTTGACAACAAGAATCCCTGTCTTTGTCCCACTTTCTCTACTCCTAGAGAACTTTATCTCAGTTTGGGGAGTAGGAATATTTGGTGAAGATGGCACCTAATAGATCATTAGGTTTCTTTCCCCATAGTCAAGTTGAGAACTTTTGAGTTAGAGATTTCTGTTAATGAAACTAATACTATAGCACCCGCCCCTGTTTGGATCTTTTCCATGCTTTCTGCACTCAATGACACCTTAATCTTGGCCAGTTATCACAGAAATGTTTTATCACGAGGGAGCCTTGATAGAGAGCATAAAGAGATCTATGCTTCAGAATTACTTGCTGGCTATTTGAAAATGCAGGTTCCTGGCACCTTTACTAAATTATGAAATCAGAATCCCAGGAATCTACATTTTAATAAGCTTTCTAGTTGCTTTTTGCATGCATGCAAAATTAAGAGCTGCTGCAGTAAAAAAATCAGCTCAATGCTCAGGTCAATCCGATCCCATTCAGTAAATATTTATTAAGCACCCACCAAGTACAAGGCACCAAGCTAGTTGCTGCTGAGGAAGCATGAAGGAAAGCCCTGGTTCCAGCCCAAGAAATATATATTCCAATGGGAATGAAAAAAATAACAAGAAAGTGTTTCTAATACAAGATAGAGCATGATAAATATATGCAGAATATAAGGATGGTTCAGAGTAGGCAGGCATGATACCCAATTGGGGTCCAAGGAACAATGTGTGACACTTTTCCAGAGTTTGAAAGATGATGAAGGTTTCACCCGTTACAGCCTCATGATCAGAAGCAGCACAGGCTTTGGAGTGAGAAAGTCCTGCATCCAGGTTGTGGCTACTTCACTATGTGATTTTGGACAAGCCACCAAACATGTCTTTATTATTTTATTCGTTTGTAAAAGGAGGTGACTGGCAAGATGACTGGAGACCCTTTCTACTCAGAAACTATTACTCTCATGTTATCTGCCTCAATGGTCTAGGGGTAGGTATTATGGTTTTTAGACTGACTGGATAAAGACTGTGAGGTGTGGAATGTCTCTGGCAGTGGAAGCTTTGTGCCAGGTAAAGAGGTGTGTTGGAGTTAGAACGCCTTCAGGCTGTGTTCCCCGACAGGTTTGGTGAGAAGTGCTGCTGGTATAGTAGCTGTCACTGCTTAAAAGTTGTTTACTTCTCATTAAATACAGTAAGGAAAAAAATGCAGTTTGCTGCTGTTGCTGCCTCACGATTTGCCCTAGAAATAAACAGATTTCCTCACAAGAGATGACAGCTAAACCTTAATAACTAACTTTGAAAAAAGAGGAATGAAAAGCTCAGGAAGAAATATTCTGAGTGAGACTTCTGTCCTGGGTGTGAGAGGACCTCAGTAGGACAGGGTTCAGGTATGCAGAGATGAGTTTGCCTGGGATTTACTTTGGCAGTTTCTCCTCTCCCACCAAGTTAATTTGCCATGCAGATCATGATGATAAATATTTTTCTTTCTGTGCCATTTTAGGGGTAGGGTCTCTATAGAGAATGGTGGAGGGAATCACAGCATAAGAATTAGGCTAACAGTTCTTCTGGTGCTATCTCTGAGCCTTCTGGAGAATGGTCACTGTCTTCCTGGACAAGCAATGCTTGTGTTTTATTATCTATTTCTACATGACTACTCCTTTAAAAGAGGGAGAGTAAAGGTCAAACCTTCTGAATTTCTCAGAGTAGACAGTATAGTCTTGAAGCCTTTAGACAACTTACAAAATTTCTGTGTTAATAATTTGGAATCCTTTGAGGGCAATGGTGTGGAGAGAAATATTTAAGAGCTCATGGGTGGAGCCTCGATTTATGACATTTACTGATTTTTCTGGTGTGAATAGTTTCACCATAGCTGATTTCAACCTACCGTGGTGAGGTCACAAAGCTTAGAATTGGGAAGAAGTAAGCACAACTCCCTTTAGCGAGTCAATCTGAACTGGCTCCAGCACCCCACTTCCTGAGGGCACTCCTGAGCTCCTTTTCTGTGTGTGTTAGTATGTTTTGCCTTGCTATAAAGGGATATCTGAAACTGAGTAATTTATAAAGAAAAAAAGTTTACTTGGCTCACAGTTTTGCAGACTGTACAAGAAGCATAGCACCAACGTCTGCTTCTGGTGAGGCCTCAAGAATCTTTCAGTCATGGCGGAAGGCAATGGGGGTGGGAGTACGGGGATGGGAACAGATGTGTAACATGGCAAGAGAGGAAGCAAGAAAGATTTCAGGCATTTTTAAACAAGCAGCTCCCCCATGAGCTAATAGAGTGAGAATTCACTCATTACCAAAGTGATGATGCTAAGTCATTCATGAAGGCTCTGATCCCATGATCCAACACCTCCCATGAGGCTCCACCTCCAGCATTGGGGATCACATTTCAACATGAAATTTGGAGAGGGCACACATCCAAACCATATCACTGTGCAAAACTAGGTTAGTCACTTAGCTGAAAAATTGAGTTTTTGAGAACAATCTGACCAGAATTACTTGAAGATATGTAGTAATCCTGCTCAAACTGGAGCTATAACTACAGAGTCAGTCATTCTGCAGTAAGCATCACTTGACAGATGTCAAAACTCACAGGTGGAGCCTAACCAGCAGTCATGTGAGATCTTCTTCTGTTCATTGATGTTGTGAGTAATCACTGTTCTTATCCGACTTTAACATTATTCAGAATAACTGAGAAGGATATGGGGGTGAGGAGACGGCAGGCTGCATCTTTATCTAGCATTGTACTGTTGAGAGTCTTGGGGAAGACTTGTGAGCAATCATCAACACTGAATACAGGTTCTTTGAGACAGTCTTCAGGAGGGTGTCTGAGATACAGAAATCTCACCTTGTGCTGGTTCAAATGTGGCATCAGATAGTTCAGTGTTTGAGCAATGCCATGTAGACTGTCTCTGGTTATGTTTTCATTCTTTTTTTTTTAATTCCAAAAATAAACTATCATGGAAATAAAAATAAAACAATATAAAGAGCTACCAAGTAAAAACACTATTTCCTTCCTTCTAACCTACTATTACACATCTTAGCATCAACCACTTTTAATAATTTGGCATGTATCACTCAAAGTTTATACCTATGTGTATTCAAATGATTAGGGCTTTTATTGCCATTTTAATGTGTTTGCTATAATGTTATGCAAAAATGAGATCATATTATATATAGTTTAAGCCTTGATTTTTCAATTAAGACACATAATGGTATTTTTTGAATGAGCTCATTTAAATCTGTATTTTCTTTTAATAGTTGTTTAAAAATTCTAATAATGGCTTAAAAGTAGTGTTATTCAGATGGTTTTATATTCTCCCACTATTACAAATATGCTGAAATATGCAACTTCATAAGGAGGAGGTATGTTGTTAAGTTTGGTGATTCCTTGGAGGACAGATTATTTGAGTTCAAATCCTGGCCAGCCACTGACTATCTGTGTGACTTTAAGCAAGTTATGTATCTTCTTCCCACCTCAATTTCATAATCTGCAAATTGAGATTGATAGTTATAGTATGTCATACTGTCATAAGGATTAAGAAAATTAACACACATGCTTAAAACAATACCTGGCACACAAAAAGTGTTCTGTAAATATTAGCTACTATTATATGTATCTTTACATTCTCATAATAGATTGCCTGTTTTCTAGAAATCTAAAAGTGACTCAAAATGTGCAAAATCGGCTCTGCTAGCTTGAAGCGGTTCCAGCACCCCACTGCTTGTAGGCATTCCGAGGGCCATATCTAAGGTGTTCACATTTTACATCTTGATACATAATGCCAAATTGCTCCCAACCCCCAAGGTTGCACCATTTTGAATTCCAATAACAATGTAAAGTGTACCCCTTGCCAACACTAAGGATTGTCAATCTTTTAGAATGTTACCAGCTTGTCAAATACATGTCATGATATTTGATTAATTCAGAGAACAAGGTATCTAGGAATTCTAGGTACCGAAAAGAATCATGAAGAAAAGGTCAAGGAAAGTAAAATAAGAATCTCTTATGTCCTTTTTATTGGGGACAGAAATCTTCAACACTGAGAGAGCACAATGCTGCTATTGCACAGGTAGCTTTTCTCCAGGTGATGTTATCTGGCGAGACAATTTATTTCCCCCATTCTTACATGTCTAGAGTGTGAGTGCCTTGTCTAGTGGCAGACACAAGCCAGAAGTCGTTTGGGCTGATTTTTACTAGCTTGTCTGTATCAGTACACACAGGTAGATGCCATAGCACTAATAACTACCTCAGATAGGAATAAGGCAGCATCACTGCCCTCTCCGAAAGCAGATCATATTCTCCCAGATATTCCCTGCCAAAAGCAGGTTAGCCAGGTTGTAATTATTACTCATCACTCCACCCACATGTGTTAACTTTTCACTTCTGTTTTGTAAAGTTGTATATGAAGTGTAGGGAGGAAGAAAGAACTGTTTTCCAGGATCCTCCTAAGACAGTATAAACCATATTCACAGACCTAATCCCACAGGCAGTGGTGCATTCAAATGGTTTTTGGAAGTCAGGTATCATCCAAGAAAGGAGATCATGCTCTGCTGAGATCAAGATGTTGTTTACCAAGTAGATGTGATCTGTTGCCAGACAGTATAATCTCCTTTCTCATAGAAATGTGGCAATCTCATTTTGGATAATGTAGAGTCTCAATTAATAAATAAGAAATCTCCCACCTGTGATTCAGAACAACAAAATAGAATAGAAAAAAAAAAAGAGAGCGAAATTTTGGACATCTGGTCAAATAAAGTGACACATTTTGCTGGATACATCCCCAGTTCACCTAATTATATGTGCTGTTAGAGATTGAAACGAAGTTATCAGAGTATGTGAATATATGCAGAAAAACCATAATCCCAGCTGTAAGAAAATATGTCCAATTGAAGTGGAGATTTTGTAATTATCTCAAATTAATGTAGACAATTGGCAGGATATAGCAATCGACAAAAATAAATATATTCTCTTTGTGGCGTGTATGTTATGTATTAATTAACTAATTGGAAAAAATACACAGTGTACATTTACACCAATAACATCAGTACAAGATTGGTGAAATGAGAGTATATGATCAAGATAACTCTCGATTACACACCTTTCAGAAGACAAAAAAGAGACAATTGTTCCCTTTGTTTCCAGATTTCCCCCTTATTAACAATTGGATTCCATGTCTGTTATAAGTCATTGGGAAAATTTATTTTCTTGGTGAGGGAAGAATAGGATACTTTATTAATACATCTGAATGGCTTAAATCCAGATTTTGTGTAAAAACACAGAGATTCTGATTTTTATGAAAAGTTTAGGGAAATTCTCTTTAAAATACAATCCAGTTATCCTTTTTTTTTCCCACCAGTCTGTGTCTCTTTTTCATCCAAAGCCTCCTTTAAAGTCAGTTGTGGCCCAACACAAATAAGGGATGAAGTGTGAGGGATGAGTATCTAGATTAAGATAAATAGCACGTTCCATCCCAGCCTCAGGTGTCAAGCAACCAGAAAAGCTAAAACTTTCCCAAGATCTACCAAAGTTCAGTAACAAAAATATAGGGAATGCCTAAAAATAAATGAAACCTGAGCAGAGATTCCCCTCAATGGACTATGGTGCTCTACAATGATAAAGGCATACCCATTTATATTTTTAAATTTTACCTTTCTCTGGTTTGGAGTTACTAAGCACCTAGGGATTGGGGGCTAGTTTCCCTTCTAGTTTGTATATGCAAGATTCTAAGTCAGCACTAGTGAAAGAAGCCTGTATTTCTCCCAAATATCTGAAAATCTCCATCTTTTTATATGTAGAGTTTCAAAGAAATATGAACTCACTGACTCGCTAAAAAGCAGCTGAAAGAAATATTCCGATGGATCTAGCTAATTTGTTTATCTTGCAAAGGTATCTGAACAGTAAATCAAATAAAAACAAAACTTTTTTATTCTTCCACCCATACCTGCCTACAATGCAACCTGTTGTACCGGGAACACCTCTGCTTATGTGCAACTATATTTCATGGGATAACACTGAGTTTTTAATTCATGGAGAACTAAAGCTTGGAGAGTGAAAATATATTCACATATGCAATCCTCATTTATTTACTGAATTACAAGAGGAAATTCAATGACCTTACAGGGGTTCCTGGCAGTATCCTCAATGCTGGGCATGGAAAAATGCCTAATTTACATTTCTTACTATGGAGTGTCTAATGGGCAAAACAGAGATTCCAATAATTGCAGTGCAACGTGATAAGATGCAATAGATGCTATAAGAAGTGTTAATTAACATCAATGTTTATGAGCAATGAACTTAAAAATAAAAACCAGTGCCTATTGAAGCCTTTGCCTTCCTTTTCTGCAGACAGTGCCCCCAGTTTTGGGGGTTTTTAATAGTCTTAAGTGCTTTCTCTATTTATGTAGTCTGATAAAGCTTTTTTTGTTGATATGCTTATTTACAAAGTCAAATCATTGTAATAATAGACTTTGATTGTTACAAATGCATTTTTTTTTTAACTCAAAGATGCAGGGCTGAAATCTAACAGTCAAGAGATCATCTTTGTCTGAGTTTACCACTTGAGCTACATTAGCCACAAATATGAAACAAAAGGGCATTTCTAAGTTAGATAGAAGGAATAACTTCTAGTATTCAACAGTACAGTAGGGAAATTATAGTTGACAGTAATTTATTGTATATTTCAAAATAGCTAGAAGAGAATTGTAATGTAAATTGAGGCAATGGATATCCCAGTAACTCTGATTTGATTATTACACATTATATACATGCATCAAAATATCATATGTACCCCTGAAATGTGTACAACTATGATATATCAATTAAAAATACAAAAACAGAAAGAAAAAGCAATATTTTAGTAGGTACTTTAGAAAAAAAGTAATATATGAAAATCCAAATTTACACAAAGAATATATTTGTGAGGATTCACTTTACAAAAATACTCAAAATATATTTGATATTAATATTAGGTTTTTCTAATTGGAAAGCAGTTATTAATATGCATTTTATTTAAGTCCAATTTTGGTGGCAGCTGTCTATAAGGAATCATGATCTCCAACATTATTATCATGACTATTACTCCTCCTACTATTTACTGTCATATAATCATAACTAAATTTTCTTGATATATGGGAGGAAATAAAGGCATTTCCTGTGAAAGGCCTACAGAGCGATCTTTTATCCCTGTGAAAGAGGTAAATGTAAGTACTTATATTCACCCAGAAGGCCTTATATTCATTTTAGCCCCTGAGAAATGTGGTAACTGGAAATGTCATCACCTTCCCTCATTTGCTTTCTGTTCCAGGCCTGTGGCTCTGTATTATCGGTGTGATGGGGATGTGTCAAACAATCTGGTTAAATATTTTGCTGGAGCTGTTTGGTGATTGTTGACCTGAATAAATCTTAAAATATTTTTCCTTCCTTCCTTCGGAAGCAAGGAAACAGCATATAAAATTAAGACCCTTCCAGTGTTTCCACTTAAAGCAATATAAACCACAATAATGCATTTTTGCACTTGTTTCTGTTTTAATGGAAAATCGTAGATGACCTCTACAACTACTTGGTATTCAATTCTCAAAAACATTAATTGATAATGGCTGGGTAGCAATTACTAAACATTGAATATACATTATCTTAGTTAATATTCACAACACTCATGTGAAGTAGGTGTCAGTATAACCCTTATTTATTATTCTCGCTATCTTTATATACAGATGAGAAGCAAAGATTCAGAGAGGTTAATTAATCTGCTAAACTCCCATTGCTAATAAGTAGCTGAGTTTGAACTCAGTCCTCTGCTGGACTCTAAATCCATCTTCTGAACCTTATTACTAAGTTTCAGAGTAGTAGTCTCCATTAGGGTCTCCAATATATTGAGGAAGTTTGTCAAAATGTTATGCCTCAACCTCATCCAGAATCAGGATAGGTAAATTATTCTCAGTCACCTACAGTATTCAGTGTTTTAAGGGAATTAGTGCAAGGAATTGTGGTCTAAAAATCCTAACTTTTGCCCATCCATTCGCAGCCCAAATGCCATATAAAACATCTCTACCAATTGAAAGGCAAGTGAATTCTTATTTTGCTTTCCTAGATGAAAGTGCATAAGGAAAAAAGGTGTCTTTTGCTAAGCCTTTGCCTATGAAGCAAATAAAGACAATTGTTGCTAAACACAAAGAGGCTGAAATAATTATTACAGCTAATTCGCCTACAGGTGTATTCAGAGTGCAGATTCCTATGTTAGAAAACTCTTGTTTCCAATCCTGGCTTTATCACTTACTGGCCATGCAAACTTAAAAGTTGAACATTGTTGTAAGTTAATACCCTTATCCTATTAATATAATGGGAACATAATAAATAGCTACCTTGTAGGTTGTTGTGAAAATTAAATGCAATGATACTTGTAAAATTCCCAGGACAGGACTCAACAGAGAGTAAATACTCAAAAAGCTATTTTTTGTTTTTTGCTATTGTTAACATTGTTGAGCATGGGTCTGCATTTTATTTCTTGTCTCCATAGGAAGCATAATCACATAATAAGAGATCCTGTGTTACTGGCTCCCAGCTACCTTCAGCCTCATCTTCTCACTGTGCTTCAGCCATACTGGCTTCCTTATAGCTCTCCAAAGGTACCGAGGTTTCTCCATCCCTAGTTACTTCACAAAGACTTTTCTTTCTCCTCCTCCACCTCCTGTCCAGCTTCTACTCATTCTTCAAACCTCAGTTTAAATGTTGCTTCCTCAGGTAAGTCTTCTCTGACCATGCCCTCCCCAACAGGCTCTGTCAGATATCCCTGGTACATGCTCTTTGTATATTCCATTATTTCTCCAAAGTATGGTCACAAACATAATAAAGTACGTATTTGTTTAACATATGTCACTCCACAGACTAAATGATTCATGAGGACAGAAACGATGCACATAATAGGGGCTCAATATATCTAATCTTTGTCAAGTGGGATGAGTAAATAACGCATTTAATATTTTGAAACCATTTAGTTAAAGCACATATCTGTATCTCTCAAGGCTTATCCTTCATTTGGTTCAGGTCATTCGGTCTATGTTTCATCATCCTAAGTGTGTCTTAGAACTATAAAATGCACCACAAATCTGTTCTCCAATTAGTCATATATAAATTAACAAGTAAAAACGTGTTCTGGAGTACACTAAGTTAGAAAATAGAGTGCTCAAAACGTGGAGCATCTTAATTGTTGTGCTTTAGATTATAAAAATAAATAATTCAAAAATAAAAGCTGTTGAAATTTTTAGTTATTTTGAGCCTTAAAGGAATGCGATTATGGGACCTGAGTCACATGGTAGGCAGGTATAACTAGGCAGCTGTAACCTTTTTGCTCTGATAATAGACAAACTTGCTCTTTACCTACATTGTTTTGTAAAATGTTGTGAAAGAGTATAGGACACTAGGGAAGACCCTGTCCCTCTCCACTGTTGATCTTCATCATAGATTAACTTCCTTCTCACTTCTTTTACACCAAGGCCTTATTGCCACCTCATTGTCTAAGATGGAATGTTAAATACACTCTTTTTGATTGGAAAAGGAAAATAAAACAAACTTGTAACCAATCAAATTGCCATAATACATAACCAGGCTTGTATGGAAAACATAATCTTGCTAATTTTCTTTGCTTTCTAACTCTATTCCTTTGGAGTCTGTGTTATCTGAATGGCCATTCTCGAGTTTTAAACTGGATTCTGATCCTTTTTATTATTTCAGGTTGACGAGACTCTCAGTAGCCTCAAGATGGCTTAATATCTCAGATGGAGCCCTATGACCAAGTTTGTTCTAATTTCAAAACCAAAGAGTAATCCCCATGCATTCTACCAGTCAATTTTTCCTTTTTTTATCAAAAATAATTAGGTAAAATAAGACCATGTTAAATAATAAGGCAAGGTAAACAAGAATTGAACAGTAACAAATGTCTTTCTTGAAATGAGAGCTCTTTGAGTTGGATGTAAAAACAGATCATTTCTCTATAAATTATTATTATCACTGCCAAAGCCATGTTCTGCTTAGAGATACTACCCAACAAACAGGAATTGTGATGATTGTACAAAATCACAGGGAGAAAAACTGAGTTATTGAACCAAAGTACAGAAATTATTTCTAGCAACAAACCTTTTAAAAATAAACATAAAGATAGCCAGTGGTTTCCAATTCAGCCATTTTAAAATTGTTTAGCCCAACAGATAAAAATTGGAAAACCAAGAGAGGACAGTAGACTCTGGTGACTACATGATAATTTGTTCTCATTTGTATTTATGCTTTTCAGGCAATCTTGAGTATGTCGCACCTCTATGACCTTTTTGCTGAAAGCAAACTTTTTAATGGCACTCTTATTTGTCTTTAAAAGTATCTCCATGTGACTATTTCAACTGAAAAAAAAAAAAACAAAAAATTATCCCAGATAAATAGGATGCTAACACATACATTATTTAGACTTCACTAGTTTTTTGCCCCTTCTATTTGAGAAAGTATGTTGGCTTAAAATATTTTTTCTTTCCCAAATTCAAGTTCTTTGACATTTGTAGTTGAACATTCACCAGGCAACCTTCTACTAAATAGAGAAATAACGCAGAACTAATCTTTGACAGCAATATAAATAAAATGTTAATTTTATGCTTAAAATTCGTTTTACTTTGTTAGGCTTAGTGAAATAGTAGTCAGCCTAGCTCTCGTGGCATTGCAGTCATCTGTGTCTCACCTCTCTCCCTGGGGAAGCACAGGATCTGGGCCCTGGCACTGTTTGAGGTCTGCCTAGTAGAGGTGCTCCATGACATTTTACTTATCCTTCTTCCTCTTCCCTTTTCCTCACTTCAATTTTCTTTCAGACTATGAATCTGATGGCTTCAGGGATACCATCTGATATGGTTTGGATGTTTGACCCCTCCAAATCTCATGTTGAAATGTAATCCCCAATGTTGGAGGTGGGACCTGGTGGGAGGTGTTTGGGTTATGAGGGTGGATTTCTCATGAATGGCTTGGTGCCCTCCTCATGATAATGAGTGAGTTCACACAAGGTTTGGTTGTTTAAAATCCTGTGGCACTCCATACTCTTTATCTTGCTCCCACTCCTTCCATATGATACACTAGCTCCCCCTTTGCCTTCCACCATAAATGTAAGCTTCCTGAGGTCTCATCAGAAGCGATGCCAGCACCATGCTTCCTATACAGTCTGCAGAATCATGAACCAAAATAAACCACTATTCTTTATAAATTACCCAGTCTCAGGTATTCCTTCATAGCAATGCAAAAGCAGACTAACACACCATCAAGTGAATAATTTCCCTGTCTCTACCTTCCAGCATGCATCTCACTCCTTAGAACCAGCCCTACATGTTCAAATGCTTGATAGACAGCTCTACCTGGGTATTTCACCAGCCCTTCTAATTCAGTATGTCTAAAAACCATCTAAGATATTTAGTACAATCTACTTTGCATTATTTCTATATATATGAATGTCTTCTCTTCCCTGAAATGATCCATACGTTATAAGATACACATCAAATTCAATTATGGGTGTCCTTCAATAGCAGGCACAATACTCTGAATTTCAAGTCAGTTAATTGCTACAAGTTCGATGTGCCCCTAAAAGATACATCACAGGGCAAAAATTGGGAGCTCACTTTACATGGAACAGTTTACCATAAGAGCCAGGACCTAAGAGATCTCTTTAAAGAAATGATTCAATAAATTCTACTATTAATAATGATAGCCAGTATTTATTTTGCTATGCCTGCAAGGTTGATATAATTGCACCCATTTTACACACAAAAACACCGTGGTTCAAAGACGCCAAGTCACTTGCTAAAACTACTGAGTTGAAGAATTGTTTTTTTCCTTTTGCAAACCCTGACTGTTACAAAGCCCTATACCCATCATTTCACATTGTGTTGTTTTTTTGTTTTTGTGGCAAGACCAGCTAAAACCTTCTCATTTGGCATGAATCCTCTATACAGTATAATTTAATTGCCTACAATCCTCATGCTGTTCATTTGATCTCTCAACTTGTTCATAAAAAAATTCTCCTACTTTGCATCCTCTGACTTTAATATCCTCATTTCCTCCCAGCCTCTGGTAACCACTATTTTTTTCTTTGTCTCTGCACATTTAATGTTTTAAAAATTTAGATGCCACATATAAGTAAGATAATGTAATCTTTTTTTCTGTGTCTGGTTTATTTCACTTAGCATAATGACCTCCAGGCTTATTCATGTTCTTGCAAATGGCAACATCTTGTTCTTTTTTAGGGATAAACAATATTCTGTTGTATATATGTACCACAGTTCTGTTTCTTTATCCACTTGCCTATTGATGGACACTTAAGATTGTTTTTACATTTTGAGGATTGTGAAAAATGCTACAGTGAACATTGAAGTGCAGATATCTTTACATTTCTTTGGATATATATCCAGAAAAGGCATTGTTGAATAATATGGTAGTTCTGTTTTTAATTTCTTTAGAAATCTCCATATTGTTTTTCAGAATGATTGTACCAATCTACATTCTCACAAACAGTGCACAAAAGCTTCCTTTACTTCACATCCTTGCCAATATTTGTTATATTTTTTCTTTCCCAGAATATTTTCAGCTATCTGTAGTCTTTTATAACTTTATACAAACTTTAGAATTTTTTTTATTTCTGTGAAGAATGCCATTGGGATTTTGATAGAGATTGAATTGAATCTGTATGTTGCGTTAGGTAGTAAGAATATTTTAACAATATTATTCTTTCTGATCCATGAACCCAGGATATCATCCCATTTGTTTGTCTTCTTCAGTTCCTTTAATCTAATCAATGTTTTATGGTTTTCATTGTACAAATGTTTTACCTCCTTGGTTAAATTTATTTCTAGTTTTTTTTATTCTATTGTAAATTGGACTTTTCAAATTTTTTTCTCCATTAGGTTATTATTTGTGTACAACAAAGCTGTTGATTTGTGTGGCAAGACCAGTTGAAATCTTCTCATTTAGCATGAATCCTCTATGCAGTATAATTTAATTACTTATAATCATCATGCTGTTCATTTGATCTCTCAACTTGTTGATAAAAAAAAAAATCTGCTACTTTGCATCCTCTGACTTTATTTTGTGTCCTGCATCTTTATTAAGTTTATTTAGTGTCTAACAATTGTTTTTGTTTGTGGAATCTTTGGGGTTTTCTACATATAGTATCACCATAACCTCTGTAATTAGGTGTAATTATATTTCTTCCTTTCTGATTTCTATTACTTTTACCTATTTTTCCTATTTGATTTCTTTTCCTAGTACTTCATATATATATATGAAAACATATATATATGAAAACGTGTGTGTGTGTGTGTGTGTGTGTGTGTGTGTGTGTTTTGAGACAGGGTCTTGCTTTGTCACCCAGGCTGCAGTGTGGCGGTGTGATCTCATCTTACTGCAATACCTGCTACCCTATTCAAGCAATTCTCATGCCTCAGTTTCCAGAGTAGCTGGGATTGCAGGCATGTGCCACCAAAACTGGTTATTTTTATTATTTTTTGTTTTTTAGAAGAGACAGGGTTTTGTCACTTTGGCAAGGCTGGTCTCAAACTCCTGGCCAAGTGATCTACCTGCCTTGACCTCCCACAGCACTGGGATTACAGGTGTGAGCCATTGCATCTGTCCAGTACTTCTAATATTATGTTGAATAGAATTGGGCATCCTTGTCTTGTACTGGATCTTGGTACAAGGTCAAGATTTTAGTGTTTTCCCATTGATTATAAAATTCAACTGTGGGCTTTTCATAAATGACCTTTATTATGCTAAGGATTTCCTTCTATACCTAACTTTTGAGAGGTTTTATCAAGAAAATATGTTAGACTATGTCAAATGCTTTTTCTATGTAAACTGAGATAATCATGTACTTTTAATATTTTATTCTATTAATATAATGTATTACCTTGATTCATTTGCATATGTTAAACCAGCCTTGTGTGACAGAAACAAATCCCATTTCTCCATTTTGTCATGATATATAATCTTTTTAATGTATTGTTGGATTCATTTTTGCTAATATTTTATAATTCATTGAGATTTTTGTATCAATGTTCATCAGAAAAAAATAGCCTGTCGTTTTTTGTTTCTGTGATTTCTTTATTTAGCATGGGTATCAAGGTAATACTAGTCTCATAAAATGTGTTTACAAGAATTTTCTCTAGTTCTATTTTTCATAATAGGTGAAGAAGTATTAACATTAATTCTTTTTTGAGTGTTCGATAAAATTCCACTGTAACACCATCTTGTCCTGGGCTCTCCTTTGTTGGGAATATTTTAATTACTTCTTCAATATCTGTTTCTTACTTGTCTGTTCACACTTTCTATTTCTTCCTGATTCAATCTTGTTAGATTACATTTTTTTAAAATAAATTTATCCATTTTCTCAAGGTTATCCAATTGTTGGCATTTAATTGTACTTAATCATTTCTTACGATCCTTTTTATTTCTGAGGTCTCTGTTATAAATCTCTCCACTTTCATTTTTTTATTTTGTTTAAGTCTTCATTCTTTTCTCTTAGACTAGCTAAGAGCTTATCAATTTCATCTTTTCATAAAACCACCTCTTAGTTTTATTGATACTTTTTATTGATATTTTCTGTTCTCTATTCTGTTCTAATTTTTATTATGTTCTTCCTTTTGCTAATTTAGGGTTTAACTTGTTCTTCTTTTTCTTGTTCCTTGATATATTGTTCACTATTTAGTTGAGATCTTTCTTCTTTTTAAATGTGGGCACTTACTGCTCTACACTCTCCAGTTGGAGCTGTTTTTGCTGCATTTTGTAGATTTTGACATGTTTTATTTCCACTGTCATTTGTCTCAAAGTATTTTTAAAACTTCATTTTGATTCTTCTTTAACCCATTGATTATTTAAAAATATGTTGTTCAATTTTTACTTATTTGTGAATTTACCAAGATTTCTCCTTTTATTGGTTTTTAGTTTTATACCAGTGTGGTCTGAAACAATGGTAGACATCATTTCTATCTTAAATTTGTTAAGACTTGTTTTGTGGCCAGAATATAATCTGTCCTGGAGAATATTTTATGTGTGCTGGAGAAAAATGTGCGTTCTATTGTTGTTGAATGGTAAATTCTGTTTATGTCTGTTAGGTCCATTTTGTCAAAAGTGCAAATCAAGTTCAGTATTTCTTTACTGATATTCTGTCTGTTTTATCTATTGTTTAAAGTGGGGTATTGAAGTATCTTACTATTATTTCTATCTGCTATCTCCTTCTTCTTTCATTTCCATTAATATTTGATTATATATTTAGGTGCTTCAGTGTTGATTGTACATGTATTTACAATGTTTATGTCTTCTCATTCCGATCACACAGTTTCCTTCATTTTATTCAATTGCCTGTTTGTATTCTCTTGTGTCTTTCTGAGACTGATTAATATCATATTTTGAATTTCTTTTCAGGCAATTTGTAAATGTCCATTTCTTTGGGGGCAGTCACTGAAGAATTTTAGCATTTTTTCTGTGGTGTCATGTTTTCTTGCTTTTTCCTTTTTCTTGTGTTCCTGCATTGACATCTGTGCATCTGGTAGTATAGTCATCTCTTCCAGACATTACAGAATAGTTTTGTAAGGGAAGACTTTTACCTGCATGATGATTGGGCATGTTGGGGTGGCTCTAATTCCATGTAGAAACAGTGGTGTGGTCACTGTGCAGCTTATTTTGTTGTGATTAATATTAGTGATGACAGTGGGTACCTCAGTTAAGAGCATTAGGAATCTTCCTGCTCTTGTCTTTCTGACAGTGGGCCATCTTAGCTGAGGGAATCTTTCTTGGTGTTAGGTCTGAACATGGCTCATAGGCAGCCACAGAGGCACCAGAATCCAGGGTATAAGGGCAAAGTGCTTGGAGCAGCTGTGGAGCTAGGTTTATGGGCTCAGGGTCTTGCAAAACTACTGTAGTGCCTGGGACATAAAGTCCAAATTTACTCTTCAAGGCATGAGTGAATGTAATTCTTCCATTCAGCAATCCAGCAGATTGGGGCCAGGAGGCTGGGATGTAGCCATGGTTCTTGCCCTAAGGGCATGGGGACAGCGCTGGTACAGATCTGGGGAAGAAGAGGCACTCTGGAGGCTCAGACTGTATGAAGCAGGGCACAGTAGGAATTCAGCACACATAACTAACAGGACACAAATGCAGCTCAGGCTCCAGGGGTGAGGTGCCACATAGTGTTGACTCTGGCCCCTGGAATGATGTGATACAGTAATAGCCCAGGCTCTGTGAGGTCAAGTGCGGCAGCAACAAGGGCCCAGGAATGGCAAAATGCCTCTGTGGCTTGAGCCTTGGGAAGCAAGGAAGAGCACAGTGATGACTCTACTCCCTGGAGAGGCAGAGTACCTCAGCAGCACAAGTGTAAGGGATAGTACGGTTCCAGTAGGTAGGGTACTGTAGCTGTTCAGCCATAAAGGCAAAGTGTCACAGCTCAGCTAAGACTCTAGACCCCTGGAGTGCAAGGCAGTGCATCTTCTCAGCCTCAGAAAGCAGGGCTACCTAAGCTACTGGATCCCTAGGCATGGGATCATGTTAGCTGTGATGTTGGGATATACAATTGCTCTGATGTGCTAGAGACTTGAAGCCTCTGGACAGATAAAGTGCTACCTCATCTGTGTCATGGGGCTGGTAACTGCTCCAATGTGGAGGAGTCCTGAAGACCTAAGATAGGGAGAATCATGTCTGCTCTGTGGTTGAGGGCATGACTGCTCTGGTGTCAGAGGCCTGAGGTCCCTAGAGAGTAGAGTGCTGCTTCCACTGTGGTATGGAGGGCATGGCTGCCCTAGTACTTCAAGGTGTTGTGTCTCCAAGGTCAGGTAACTACTTCAGCTTGATCCTAAAAGAAAGACGTACCAGCAACTGCGATGGAGGGATGGTGTGGCTCTGTGGTAGCTTGGCACTAGTGAGTAGGACATAGCGGCTCTGATTGGGGATGACATGCTACTGCTTAGGCATGGTGCAGTGGAAGGATGCAAAGGCCACTTGACCCCAGAGCAGAGCACACTCTTGCAGTGGCTTTTGCTAGAAGATAGCACAGAGCCGTAGCAGCACAGGCCATGGGGGATGGGTAAGTGTCAGCTCCTTCTCTGGAAGGAGAAGTCTATGGACTCTGCGAGCTCCCTCAGCTGGGCTTAGAGACTGTGAGGACTTCAGAAGTCTTTAGTAACAAAGACTGCCAGTGCAGGGGTGATGGAGGGTACTAGGGTCTGCTTGCTTCTATTTTTCCCACAGGGAAAAGCCTCTCCTGATTCCAAGCTGATCCCAACTAATGGGTTGGGGTGACAAAGGCAAGATGTTTCCTCCTCTTCTCTACATGGGCACGTTGTTTCCTTTACAGGATTTCTGCTGCTTCTTTGCTGTTCCTCAGTGCTCTCCTTCAGTTATTTTGGCTAAAATGTAGTTGTTTATTTGTTATTTGGGGACTTTTGTGTGTGTGTGAGGGGAAAACAGCACTAGGAGCTTCTAGTCAACCATCCTGCTGATGTCACTCTCCAGCATTTCCATTTTCCTACCTTTCCACACCTTACCTAGCCATTCTCACAAACTTAAGTTCTGAGGGAATATAGTTCAATTAAGGTTAAATCATTTATGCTATATTTTAATAATGAATATCTGTGTTCTCCTCCAGCAAACAATTAAACAAACAGCTGTATTTTTGATTCTCTGTATTTATAATTTCTGTATCTATCAATGGTCATTTCCTGTATAATTCAAAAAATCTATTTTGGTATTTGAATCAAATTTACAGCTGATGGCACCGTAAGAGGCAATTGGAAAATTTCTGTAAGATTTTCATTAGTCAGAGTTACTCTTACACCCACAGGAAGAACATTTAGTTGATAACCCATGTAATCTACGTGAAGTGTTTGTGGATTGCTCATCATTTGTGGTTTAGAGGGAAGATGGCATGCCTACATGGAATAAGGATGTTTAGGCAAGCAAATGCGTTAGACTCTTTCAAGCTACATTGTTTACATGGCCTTCATGAGAAGCTGACTGAAATTAACTACAAGGTCCAAAAAATGTTGATAAACACCTTATGAAATGGCACACACATGAAATTAGCTGACTTCCAGAGAATGATCATTATATACTTTGAAACATGCTTTTAGAATACTACTGTCCAGCTGAAACATAATGAAATGCACATGTGTAATTTTAAATTTACTAGTAGCTACACCATAAAAAAAGAAACAATGTGAAGTTACTTTTAATCATCTAGTTTTTTTAACCCAGTATATCTGAAATGTTATCACTTAACAGGTAATCAACATAAACTTCTTAATAAGATAGTTACTTTTCATACTAGATCTTCACAATCTATTCTATTGTTTTCTCATGCTGAGAAGAATGGCTGACTGCAGTCTCTAAGCTTATCTTGCCGTAACACTTCCCTTCAGCTGTGGATCTCTGTGGGGTTGCTCTTGGCTCCACAAGTCACACAAGCAGCTTCACTCAGAAGCCAAGCAGTCTGAAACTTTGATCCATCGGATGACCAAATTCATTCTAGGCCCAATGTTACATTTTATTACAACACTAAATATTGTCATGATATGCTTTCTGATAGGAGTTTTTAAAACGTTGGAAGAACTGCTAACCAACACCTCTGCTCCACCCCCGCTTTACCTGAAGATTAAGTACAGCTAGTCAAAACCTGACAGAAACAACCATCATCACATCCAAAACAAGTGAATAATTTTATTGCAGTAAAACTTGTGGTTTTATCTTATTCATCATTGTTTTAATCCCTTCAGGGTGCTATAGCAAAATACCATAAACTGGATTATCTATAAACTACAGAAATTTATTTCTGCAGTTCTCAAGGCTGGGAAGTCCAAGATTAAGATGCTAGCAAATTCAGTGTCCAGTGAGGGCACCAAATTATTGGTCCATAGATGATGCCTCTTTACTGTGTCCTCACATGATGTAGGAGGTGAGGAATCTATCTCGGACCTCTTTTATAAGGGCACTAATTCTATTCATGAGGACTCTGCCGTCATAATCTAATCACCTCCCAAAGTGATACCATCTCCTAATACCATCACATTGGGGGTTAGAATTTCAACATAAGAATTTTGGGGGTACAAAAATATCCAGACTATAGCATTCTGCCCCTGGGTCCTCGAAGTTTATTTTATTTTCATGTGTGAAAGAGATTTGTTTTATCCCAGTAGCCCCAACAGTTTTAACTGACACCAGTATCAACATAAAAATTTAAAGTTTCATCTAAATATCGCCAAAATCAGACATGGGTACGATTCAAGGTAGAATTCATCCTGAGATAACTAGCCCCTCAGCTCTGAACCTGTGAAACCAAACACGTTATGTTCAAAATAAACCTATCATATGATCAAGCGATACCACTGGATATATATCCTACTGAGTATCAATCCAACAGAAATGAAATCAGTATGTCTAAAGAATATCTGCACTTCCATGTTAATTGAATCATTATTCCCAATAGTCAAGATATGGAATCAATCTTCGGGTTCTTCAGTGGATGAATGAAGGGAGAAAATGTGGTATCTATACACAATGGAATACTATTCTGTCTTTAAAAAGAAGGGAAATCTGGTCATTTGCAACGACATGGGTGAACCTGGAAGACATTGTGTTAGGTGAAGTAAGGCAGGCACAGTAAGACAAATAATATAAATAAGTGATCTCACTTATATGTGGAATCTAAAAATGTTGCATTAGTAGAAGTGAAAAGTAGAGTGATGGTTACAGCAGGTTAGGGGTTAAAGAGAGAACTTTGGGAAGATGTTGGTCAATGGATATAAAAATGTCAATTAGACAAGAGAAGTAAGTTCCAGATTGATTGTATAACATGATGACTGTAGTTAATAACAATGTATTACATACTTAAAAACTGCCAAGAAAGTGGTTTTAACTGTTTTCACTACAAACACGTAGATAAATATATGATAATGCATATGCGAATTAATTAAAATTAACAATTTTATAATGTAAAAATATTTTCAAATATTATTGTTCACCACAAATATAAACAATTCTAATTTTTTCACTTACAAATAAATTATATAAAAAAGAAAAACATACATTTCTTCTTTTTTGTTTATGCTACAAACCAGAAAGACAGCAGTGAAGGAAGTAGCTACAATTTTAGCTTTTCTAGACCTTAAAATTTAACTGCAGTCAGAAAACAAAACAAGAAATTACAATACAGTGTATAAAGTTCTAGATGTTAGGGAAGCACCTAGTAGGGCACCTAAATCAAATTAAGTTTTTATCTTGCTATAAAAATGGAAACCTGGTATAGAAAACAGTATGTTTGTCCTGGCATCAGGTTGACTCACTCAGTTGAACGTCTTGTTCATTCATTTACTTACTGTATGCTTAGATAAGTTTCTTAACCCTTCTGAGCATCAGTTTCTAACTTTGCAAATTCTACCTTATAAATTAGTTGTTTAAATTAAGTAAAATAACATGACATTTATAATCAGAAAAGGAAATAATCAATTTTTTTTCAAAAATAGATATGTACAGTCTTATAAATGTGACAATCTTGGCATTCATATTGGCTTAAAAAGAAATCTAGAAATTTGGGAGCTAGATATACTGAAATATATAGAATAGCTGTTCCTTTGACTCTTGAATGAAAACTGTGGCAGAGTCAATGACTTTCTTTTATTTACTGACTTTTCTTTCTTTTCCTACTGTTCTCACATAATAGAAATTCTCATATACATTTCTAATAAGAAAAATAATCTTAGTTCAGCAAGTAACATATTCAGTCTTACATGCCATCAAACTATATCTGAAATTAAAACATTTTCATCCCTTAATATAGGTTTATTGCTGCCTGCAGTGTAAAAACAGGTGTGGTCAGCCGGCTTCTCTCCTCACTTAGTGACAGTCCTCTTCCTCTAAGTGTTCACTTGGTTGGTATGGTTGTGATGATCTAATGTTGGCACTATCAGGACCTGAAAGATGTTTAAAACTGGCATTTTTTTTTTCATGAGGTGCCTTGAGGGGCAGCTCTGTGTTACTCAGTATCTATGAAGAACAATTTTCTTGAGCTATGCAAAGGCATCCCTTTCTAGCGGATTACCTGTGACTTCTGAACTTCTAAGCATCCGTTATTACACCTAGCAATTCTTTTAGTTAAGATTTCGTTTTACTAGGTGGTCCTCTGGGGCAGGATCTAAGTAGCCCCGTCCCAAACTTGCACAAAGGCCACATCGTGTCTATGGTATGCACCAAAGGATCCTTTGCCTTAGCACCCTCTGTGTGACCAAAATAACCACCTTTCTTTCCCTTCATCTTAGATTGATAAGTATTCCTTTAGTCTATTGTGTCACATACATTTTTCAAAAATGCATACCAAGCTCTCTGTCATGTTAAAGCTCATTCTCTTCATATGAAGCTGAGGGGAAGATCTTTCCCTTTATCAATGGGGCAGGGAGTTGGGCTCATAACACACCAACACTCTATTAAGAATTCTCTATTACCCAGATTCTGACTTTATATACTCGAAGTGTGAGAGAGGTTTAAAGCAGTTATACCCACCTCCTTTGCAAATTAAATAAAACAAGTTGGTTTTATACCTCATTTAAAAAATAACATGGCATCTATTACTTACAAATTTTGCCTTTATATATTTTAGTGTCAAAACTGAGACTAAAAGATCTCTGCTTTAAATATTTCTTACTATCTATTATATATGTTAAGATCAGGCAGAATAGGTAAGGCAAAGCAATTACAGAAAAAGAATGTCATATAATTACAGACATGAAGTTCACCAGGAAGAAGTAATTCTAAACATGAGTATTCCTAATAGCATAGTCTTAAAACATAAAGCAGATGTTCTTAAAAATTAAAAATAGAAATGGACAAATATGGTGTTCCAGGCAACTTTTATTTTTCAAGTTTTATTGTAGATCCAGGGGACACACGTACAGGTTTGTTACCTGGGTATATTGTGTGATGCTGAGGTTTGGGGTGTGAATGAACTTATTACCTAGTATCTAATAATTTTTCAACCTCGCCCTCTCTCTCCCTCTTCCCTCTACTAATCCTCAGTACCTATTGTTGCCGTCTTTGTGTCCATGAGTATCCAGTGTTTAATTCCAATTTATTGGTGAGAAGATGAGGTACTTGGTTTTCTGCTCCTACATTAATTTGCTTAAGATAATGGCCTCCAGCTGCATGCATGTTACTGCAAAGGACATGATTTTATCCTTTTCACTGCTGTGTAGTATTCCACAGTGTATATGTGCCACATTTTCTTTACCAAGTGCATCACTGATGGACACCTAGGTTGATTCCGTGTCATTGTGGATAGTGCTATGATGAACATGTATGTGTTCATTGCTGAGTTAATTGGTAGTTCTGTTTTAAGTTCTTTGAGAAATTTCTAAACTTTATTCCACAGTGGCCAAACTAATTTGCATTCCCACCAGCACTGTATACGCATTCTGCTAGGCAATTTTTAATGTACCTCTTTTTTATGTATTTAGTAGAGATGGGGTTTCACCATTTGGTCAGGCTACCCTCAAATTACCTGTAATTTGCAGGCTATTAGTCCCAAAATGTCTGTAGGAATACAACACATTTAAGCAATATAATTAAGAAGCCCAATCTAATGAAAATATAGAGAACTCTAAATCCAGAAATGATTTTTCTTCTTTTTTTAAAAGTTAACCATATTACTAGTTACAAAACCAGTTATAATAAATATTAAAGACTCATAATCATATAAAATACATTTTCTAACCAAATTGTGAGTAAAATGATCATAAATAAAGCAATTAATAAAGGCATATGTATTGGGGAATTTAAAAACACGCTCTAAATAACTCACAAATCAAAGAATAAATGTTAGTAGAAATTAGAATATGCATAGAACCAACTGGCATTGATAACTGAAATACCATTGGCTAAAAATTAAGAAGCTAACTTTACGGTGTAAAAGGTTAAACAGAATAATTCTGATGATAGTAAAAGAGATAAAGTTTCCTAAATAATTGTATTAGTATAATTGTTATGCCAAAACCATAAATTGACACTATGAGGAAAGAGGTTTTCAGGTTAATCTTAGGCATGAACACAGTAGCTAAAATCTCAAAAAGAATATTAGCAGTAAAAACTATAAAGTATTATAATTACAATGAAATTGAGTTTGTACTAAAAATACAAGTACAGTTTATATTGAAAGGTGTTCGTTGTTAGCTGGGCTTGGTGGCACGTGCCTGTGGCCCTAGCTACTTGCAAGGCTGATGTGGAAGGATTGCTTGAGCCCAGGAGGTTGCAGTTGCAGTGGGTCTTGATTGTGCCACTGCACTCCAGCCTGGGTGACAAAGTGAGACCCTGTATAAAAAGATAAGAAAAAAAAGGCATTCATTGAATAGATGAATTTATTCTTTTAACAGATAAAAGTTTAAAATCATGTTATTTAAGAAATACAAAAAACATTAAATTTCAGCAACTTCAGTGATGATAACTTAGCCAACTAGAAAAGAGAAATCCTCTGGAAATAGAAGTTCCTTTACTTGATAAAGTATATCTACTAAAATCTATTAAATAACGTTGAAATGGTAACTAGATCAGTAAGTACAGTAAGTCAAGAAATAAAAATAAAATCTATAAGATTTGAAAGGGAAGAAATAAAACTGTATTTACATAGCTAAACAAATCTAGAGATGAATCAATAGAATTAATGAGAATTGCTGGACATGAAATCAATGTCCCAAAGTTGATTGTGTCTTGTAATCTAGTAATAGAGGGAAAATGTGTTTTGTTTAAAAAGTAGCATTTTCAATATTAACAAAAATATAAGGAATTCAAAAACAAACATTATATGGGCCAGGCACAGTGCATGACTCCTGTAATCCCATCACTTTGGGAGGCTTAGATGGGTGAACCACAAGGTCAGGAGTTCGAGACCAGCCTGACCAAAATGGTGAAACCCCATCTCTACTAAATACATAAAAATTAGCCAGGTGTGGTGGCACACACCTGTATAATCCTAGCTACTCAGGAGAATCGCTTGAACCTGGGAGGCAGAGTTTGCAGTGAGCTGAGATCATGGCAATGCACTCCAGTCTGGGAGACAGAGTGAGACTCCATCTCAGAAAAAAAAAAAAAAATAAAGAAACATTATAAATGATATATTTCATAAAAACTTTATGGAGAAAATTATAAAAATTTTCAAGTATAATTTTATAATAAAATGTTATAATTATTGGGTTATAATTATTTAAAGAAAACTTTAAAAAAATGAAGAGCTACAAAATGGAGAGATGAACTAAAATGGCTGGGAAAACTCAACATCACAAAGATGGCAATTTCCCCAAGTTAATCTGTACAGTCAATGAAATTTCAATGACTATATCAATAAAATTTATATGGAAATTAGCCTACTGATACTAAAGTAAGTTTGGAAAAGTGAAGATATAAGAACAAGCCAGAAAGTTTTAGAGAAGGAAGACAAGTTATGGTACATATCCTATCAGATTTGAAGACATTATGATGCTATACTATTTAAAGCTACATGTACTTGGTTAGAGGGAGAAAAAACAGGCTAATGGAACAGAATAAAGAACTCAACTGAATGAGCACTGATATGTGAAAACTTCTTTTATTAGAGATACCATAGAATACCTGAAAGGCATAATAAACCGTCCATGATCGAATAACAAACCACGAATAATTGTTTTTTTCCTACAGGAAAAAACAAAGTTAAAGTCTAACTCTAAAATAAAAATTCTAGGTGATTAAAATCTATATATTAAAAATACAAATTTGAAGTTTTAGAAAAAATGTAGAACATATTTATAACTTCAGAATAAGAAAGAATTTCTTTAAATGACATTAAAAAGAAAACATAAACAGAATTATTAATTATACTACATAACAGAAAAGCTTTTGTGTTTCAAAAGACATCACTTTAAAAGACAGGAAAAAATAAAACATTAGTCTGAGAGAAGTTATTTGCAATATATTTAATCAACAAAGGATTGATATATAAAGAACACAAAAATATTAATAAGCAAAAATATTAATATGAACAAGCAATGTAATAGAAAGACTGCTCAAGTAACTAATAAAATATGAAAATGTCTGGCCTCATCAGTAAAGCAAAGGTATGGCCAGCCTGTAGCTCCGATGTAACATTAGCAAGAAATAAATATCTGTGGTTGGTAGTCACTGATCTATTGGCATTGTTTGTTACCACAAGAAAAACTAACAACTAAACTGGTAAAGCCGAATGAGATTCAACAACACGCTCTGGTGTTAGAGCTGCCTTTCACCAACCAAGTAACTCAGCTTACCTTTTTAGGGAGGAATAAAGGGTGAGATGACTGGACAGCTATGTTTAGGAAAATCCCTTCTTTTGAAAACTAGAAAAATATGAAATAAACCTTCAGCTCTAACGTGTCCAAGACAGGGTTATCTACTTGGAGGAAGAGGAGAGTAGTCTATTGGGGAAGTCTACTTTTCATCTTCATGGGGTCCCTCTCTCAATACCAACCATGAGTCTTTTGTGTATCCTTTCCAAATCTCTCAGTGTTGAAATATGCTCAGGTCAGAGCATTCACTAATTAACTTCAGAGTTATACTCTGCCTAGGCAACATCTTTACCCTCTATTCTAATTTTTATTCCAAATTATGGCAATCCACATTGTCCAGTATGGCTCATTAATCATTCTACAAGTTAAAAAGAATTAAAATAATTGATTAATAGTGTCAACAGCATTTAAATGTTCAAAAATTGTGTACATAATGCTCCTCCTTTGTTGAATTCTCATAGACAAATTAAAGTTAAAAATTATAGTTCCAAAGAACTTATAGCTCCAATTAAACCAGAATTCAGACTTGGTAACATTAGCAATGTTAGCATTTATAGTGGAAATCTTCACTATTCATGACTTAAAGAACATCCATATGGCCATCTCTTCAGGCTAGAACTTCAGGCCCAGCAAATCTAAAACCACAGTCCTCAACTGCATACTCAAAAGCCTTTTCAGCAAACAAGGCCAAGCTGCTTGTAGTCAGCCATTTCCTGTGAATGGCTTCAAACTGCAGGGGCAAACTATTTTTTTAAATTTTTATTTATTTATTTATTTTGAGACAGAGTCTCGCATGTTGCCTTGGCTGCAGTGCAATGGTGTGATCTTGCCTCACTGCAACCTCCACCTCCCCAGTTCAAACAATTCTCCTGCCTCAGCCTCACGAGTAGCTGGGATTACAGGTGCACACCACTACACCCAGCTATTTTTTTTTCGTATTTTTAGTAGAGACAGGGTTTCAACATGTCGTCCAGGCTGATCTCGAATTCCTGACTGTGTGATTTCTCCACCTCAGCCTCCCAAAGTGCTGGGATTACAGGCGTGAGCCACTGCGCCCGGTCAGACGAACTATGTTAGTATGTCATTGTTGCATATAATAAGGAGGTCACCTGTCCACACACCTTTTACTTCCTTCTGGAGTCACTGTCCTTTCCTTTTTGTCCAGTTTGAGTGAAGAATGAGTCTCTTGTCTTTAACTGGGGCTGCTACCATCCCAAGTCAGGTCCTGCAGCCTCATGCTCTGGAATATGCTAGGCATACACACACAGCCTATGCTCAGTGCCTTTGGAACACCAGGTCTCAGCTGCTAGATTGAAGATAGGGATCAAGATTCCTTGGTAAATAGTTCCATAAACATCACAGAACAAGCAAAATTAGCCAGAAGATCTGAAAAGCTTGCGTTCAGACAATCATCTCTAACTCCAAATTATGATTTGCATATCCTAGCATCTAATCTCCAATTTTAGTATTTTACCTAAACAGACCCTTCACCCAATTTAGAGTCACATTCCTTTGGGTAGAATTCCTGCACTACATCAGTCCCTCTCTCAATAGTCCTATATCAGTCCTCAGTGCCCAGAGCCACTGCCAGCACCATACAAGCTCTTAATAGGGCTATTTTGGCAAGGAAGCCATTCCAAATCCTTTCCACCTTGTGCTAGTTCACCTATTAGCATGTTCTTAACTTTCTCTTAACTGATTCCTAAACTTTTCTTTCTCATTGCTGTCACTATTCAGATACTAAATAGGCCAAGTGTGTGTGGTCACCGTGTTCTGTAGCTTGCATAACATTTTATTAGAACCCCTGCCTGATGACCCTGTGCTACAAGACCCAGAAATTCTCAGAATTGGTGTAGCTAATGTTTTTCCTATGATCGGGTGGTGAAGAATACGTATTTAACTACACCGTCTGCAAATCTGGTTTCCAGTGACTTCAGTTAGGCTATTTCTCTATACAACAAAAACATAGTTATTGCCTTAGGGTCCCTAAGTCAGTAGTGATGGATTAGACAATGTCAAAGTTTACGATATTCAGTAAATTATTCTTAGTATAGTGATGGGCCCGAGGATGAGTAGTTTTTGGTAAATCAGTTTTTGTCTCAGCCTTTAGCTTAGTTTATCCACGGTCCTATAACACACTTCCTTAAACTGGGTGGCTTATAAACAACAGAAATGTATTTCTCACTATTCTGTAGACTAGAAAATCTAAGATCAAAGCATTGAGAGATTTGGTGTCTGATGAGTGCCCTCTTTCTCATAGTTAGCTGTCTTCTCACTCTAACCTCACATGGTAAAAGGGTCCACCTAGCTGTCTGGGGTTTGTTTTAAAAGGGCACTAATCCCATTGATAAGTGCTCTACCCTTATGACCTAATCACGTCCCAAGGAGATGAATTTGAGATAAAAATTCCAGAAATTCTGTAGTATCTTTAAAACCCTTATGCCAAGGTCCCTGCTGGATTACAGACAGATTGGGTCCTATGCTATGTTTGTTTTCCCAAAGTGGCCACTGAGTATAGGCACTCCAGTCACAATTAACACTATACATACTGTAAAATGCCCCAAACTTCCCAAGAACCTCTAAAGGATTGCTATGGTCTGAATGTTTGTGTCCCCTTCAAATTCATATGGTGGTAAAACTCATTTCAAATGATTAGCAGCCCAGCTCAAGGATCTTTTTGTGCTTCTGAATATATGGTGATATAGTTTGGATATTTGTCACCACCAAATCTCACACTGAAATATAATTCCTAGCGTTGGAGGTAGGCCTGGTGGGAGGAGACTGGATCATGGAGGTGGATTTCTCATGAATGGTTTAGAGTCACCCTTTTGGAGCTGTCCTCGAAATAATGAGTTTATGTGAGATCTGGTCATTTAAAGTGTGTGGCACCTCTCCTGCACTCTCTCTTGTCCCTGCTTTTGCCATATAAGATGCCTGCTCCTGCTTAACTTTCTGCCGTGATTGGAAACTTCCTGCTCCCCAGAAGCAGATGATGGTGCTATGCTTCCTATACTGTCTGCAGAACAATGAGGCAACTAAGCTCCTTCTCTTATACATTACCCAGTCTCAGGCCTTTCTTTTTAGCAATACACAAAGTGCCTAATACACATTGTCAGGCATGGTTAAAAAAATAATGTGGAATTCCCCCTTTTTCTCTAACTATAGTATTTTAAATGTAGCCAGCTATGACTCCTGAACATCTTCTAGGGCTTTTAATATTACCAGGTACTTCTAACCCCTCATTTCCAATCCTCATGTACTTTAACCATCATAATTATTAAAGTCCTCACATTTCTATCAAATTTTAATTAATTTTCAATCATTACTCTAATGTACAGTAGCTTCTTAAACTTGCTGGGTTGTTTTGCCTGATAGATGAGTGGCTGAGGTCTTATGATGATCCACGGTTGTGCGTATTCCCTGAGTGTAGTCCTGTCCAGATTGGAGCTTTTCATGGTTGGAATTTTTCATGGTTTTTCTTCCAATATATTTGTGTTAGGCCTATGGCTACCATACAATATAAAATTATGGTAGCTTTTACATAGTAAAATATTAGTAAACTATTGTATACTATGAAAACATAGTTGCAATTTGTGAAAGACTTTTTAAATAGAAAATTATATTTCCTAAATTTTACATACATAGTTACCATAGGTGGATGATGATTGGAATGGAACATAAAAAATCATTTATTCATTGTTACCATGAAATTGTGAGTGAACATTCTTAGACTAGAAAAATATTGCAGTTAATACTGTAATTATAAATATGTAATACAAATAAATGGAGAAAATCAAATAGCATCTTGTCCAAAGAATTTTATTTGATCAAAGTTAAACATAAAGAGAAAATTCATGAGTTTAGAATCTCGATGGATAAATGAAAATTCACAAAGTAAGATCTTTAGAGATTTATATAAACAGAGAAGTATTGTAAAGCACAAAAGCAAACTCATGACACCAGCAGTTATGCTATTGTATTGATCAAGGCACGGTATCCTTATGTATCTTTCTGGAATAAGACCTTATCTCTCCAGTTGCTAGTCTTAACTCAATGAGACAATTCAGGTAAAGGTGAACTGAAGACTTGAACTCTTCTGCCCACCGCAAAGCACATTGCTTATCTTCACTGGAGGGATAGATCAGATTTAGACTCTTCTTTTATCATCTACTCTATTGCTTTCCACCAATTGCTCTATCCATAACACTTTAAAAAGTAAACAATTTGTATTTTTTTGTATCTAAGCAACAGAGAGAAGAAAAAGCTCATGACCATGACCGTGTTTGAGAATAAGAAACACTATCTTTACACATTTCTTATGACAATACCCTTATCTAATCCTATTATTATAAGTTTGCAAAGAGAATTCCTGTTACTCATGAAAAATAATACCCAGAATCACCTTTGGCCTTTCCTACATATTGCCATAATTCTCTGGCAAAACAAGCCCTCCTTAGATTTAACATCAATATCCCACTGCATCATCTCTAGGAGATCATGCCATTGTAGTCATAGACATTATGCCAACCAAAAATTAAGTTTCCCAAACTCTTAAATATAATGTAGTAAATAAAGAGTGAAAATATGCCTTTGTGATGAAGCCATTCTCTGGAACCTGTCTATATTAATGCATACGGCTTGGAAGACATGATGAATGAATTAACGTTGCATATCTCGTTAATATTTCTGGTGTCCTGTGCATATGACCTCGGTTTCTGCCCACTGTTGCTTTCAAAAGAAAATGAAGAGTATGTAAATAATCCATATCAGACCTTCTAAACCCCAGTGGTGAACACAATTCAAATTAGCACTTCTTCTAAAATATTCAGTTTGGCTTGTGGTCCTGGAGACATTATTCAGTTTGTAATTTGGAAATTTTGGATGGCTGTGCCATATTACATTATGAGTTAATATGGTCAATACATTAATAATAACACTTTAAAACATAAGATTTAGCATTTTTTGATGGATTCAATTAATGTTCATAGGCAGATCTTTTGAGTATTTTTTTTTGGTTATTTTATTTTTTTATTGCATTTTAGGGTTTAGGGTACATGTGAAGAACATGCAAGATTGTTGCATAGGTACACACATGGCAGTGTGATTTGCTGCCTTCCTCCCCATTACCTATATCTGGCATTTCTCCCTATGCTATCTCTCCCCAACTTCCCACCCCCCGCTGTCCCTCCCCATTCCCCCATAAACATCACAACCATGGTGTTTTACATACAAAATTTCATTAGAATATCTGTTATGAAATTCCATGGAATAAACTGTGAAAGAAGTTATGATGCACAAGTCTTTGTCTTGGTTATTCAGCTCTGATTAGAACATAGCAGAGAAGAAAATAAACGTCTTCTGACTCACTTAAATATTTTTGTTTAATGGACGTTTTCTGGTGCTGAGGCAGCTATAGAAATGGAAAATTTCAAAACTACATTAGTTCAGGAAAAGTTTAAAGCACTACCCCATTTACAGGTCATCTATAGTCACTCAAACCTCACCATTGATCATTTAAATATTTGTCTCAGATAAGCTACTCTATGTACTGATGATTAATCGAGTGTTGATAATGACCTTTTGGTTAATGAGAGTAATGAAGTCTCTCTCTCTCTGGTTTTTTGGGTTTTTTTTTTTTTTTTTAAGAGAGAATGATGCTACTGAGATGATTCCACTATAAAAGGGACATGAACTTTATGTTAATTTCCTAATTGTGGTAACGTGTTAGTCTTGATTTTCCTCGAAACATTAACTGTATTTTAGAAGGACATAATCATTCTTATGGACATTGTTGATATAATTGTGCAAGATTCAAGTAAATAAACTGGCTCACATAGTTTCTACCCACTTCCTTGCCCTCCCCTGAACTGTGTTCTGACCAACTGAACTGAGCAAATCAAGCCAAAAAAATTGTAACTAATACTTCTGCCTACAACCTACACTGAGTGTGGAAATTTTGCAAGAGTTTCTAAGGAAATGTCAGAGATATAATATTTCATATATTTCATACTTAGGAAACCTGAGAGCCTTGTTTCAATCCATCCTATTACTTAGAGTATTCTGTCACTGTATAGTCACTGTATCTATAAAATATTAAGCAATGTATTTTGGAGTTTTATGACGAGCTACAGAATCACTCTGGTAGTAATCAATTTCAGTCATTTAATTCACCCAGATACCAAATTGATGGTGTTACCAGTAGCAGAAGGTAAATTCCTTCCAGAGTGCTGGGAATGAAATTGAGTTTATCACACAAATCCATAAGATGCCATTTTGGCTTTTATGAGCTGTGTTATATTTAGCAGGATATGAAGGCTGTCTCTGCAACTATTCATCTACAAAATGAGTGTGATAACTACCCTTTAGGACAACAGTGAGGAATAGATGTATAAAAAAGAAGTTTCAGAAACACTGTAAATAACTAAAGGAGATTATTATTATTTTGACTTAGCCTAATAAGTATTAAATGATATTTTAACTCTGGGAATTCTGAATGGACTTTGGAATCTCTGAAAACCTTCTGGAAAGGTACATATTAACCTTAACCGTATTCTCCTTTCAAATCTACACCTTTGAGAAATAAGTCAACAAGGACTCCTGAGAATTATTGTTGATTTTGTCTTGGTAAGAATTCCAAAAAATTATATTGCAAACCCTTTCAACTGAAGAGCCCCCTTAGCCCAATATTTTTCACAGATTTTAAAGTCCCAAAGACAGGTCAATACTGTGGTCATGGTATTCACGTGTATGAACATGAATATTCCTTAATAGACATTCCTATTCTGTCACTTCTACTTACCAGATTCAAAAAATTAAAGTTGGAATTTTTACTTCTTGATTTTTTAAGTCTGATCTAGAACTTTGGATTCTCTACATCAAATTTCCATAATTATTGGACTATTTCTTTAGATAGATTTTGGTACTGTTGGTAGTTTTTTGGAATACAGTAGTGTGTGACCAAAAAAATGCAGAAAGTAACACATTTAATTAGTAGTAAGAAGTTTACTTTATTGGTCTACTTTATAATTTAATTTTTTTAATTAAATCTTTAAAAAAATTACTTAAAATGGTCAGCTAAATAAAACACTAAGGATTTTGATGTGTTTTCAGGGCAGATACATAGAAAGTAAAGGCTGAAGTTTTCTAGAATATAATTTCAATGGAGGTTGTGATATTTAAAAAAAATTAAAAATGCTCTATTCAGGCCCATGTGAAAATGTAGCAGAATGGCTACTTACTTTGTGTTTCAACACTTCCTAAAGCCTCACTGTATTCCATTTGGATTAAATTATCTGTTCTTTGAACAGTCTGGTGGGCCTTTTCCTGTGATGTTCCTTCTTTGACAAGTATCTTTCTTTATCATCTTGGCAACGTCCTCCTTCAAACCTCTGCATTGAAGGATTCCTTTTTCTCCAAGGCAGTGTTAGATGTTCCTACTTTCATGCTTTCAATATCCTTGGTGCATATTTCTACTCTACAGTTCATTGATTCATTCACTCATTTATCAAGCATTTATTGAGTACCATTATGCAATAAGCACTGTGACAGGCACAAGAACACAAGATAATTAATATGTAATCTCTTTATTATCAAAAAGTTTAACATCTTATGCAGGGCTTTCTAGCTTGGATACTCTGAATGAGCTTTTAGGGTTCCTTTTAACTTGCTGAAATTTTATGCAAAAATTTGTACATGCATGAATAAACTTTTCAGCAAAGATGAATTTTTAGATTACAACTGATTTTAAAGAAAATCAACAACCCAAAGTAGGTTCAGAACCAGTGATTTAGTAAAAAAGACAATCAGTTGGTTATAATGTATAATCAATGATAAAATGAAGGTATGCATAGACTAAATATGAAGGCTGTGTAACAGAAACCAGAGTGTGATGGTTTCTATTAGAGTGTGGTGTAATAATATGTTGCTGGGCTCTGAAAAGGCTCTTGGAAGAAGGTAAAGTCTGGCTGAGTCCTGCAGGATATATGAGAATTAGCTGTTCTACTCTTCTTAACTGTAAAATTTCTGGAGCCCTTTTTTACTTCTTTATGATGGATTCATCTCTTAACCTATGAATCTGGCTCCCACACCCCAGCACTTTTACTGAAGCTACCCTGGAAAAGGTCATCAGTGACGTCTTCACTGATAAAACCAATGGATAAGAATCGTTTCAGTTCTTATCTTGCTTGACCTCTATGCAGCAATTGAATATCCCTCCTTTTAAGAATTTATTTTTTGTTTGTTTTCTTCATTCCTCACTCTCATAGCTTTCCTTCTCCTTGTCTGAACGTTATCTCCATGAATTCCATCAATAATATTCTTCCTATTTCATACATGCTGGAGTTCCATCCCCAAACATCTTCTGTTCTTGATTCACCCACTCTTTCTAGATGATTTCATGTATATTAGTAGATTCACCTAGCATTTCTATGCTACTTCCCTCTGGATCTCTATATCTGTGCCCAAAATTTCTCTCCTAAGGTCCAGAAACCTCTACCTAGTTATTTAGTGTACATCTTCACTTTATGTTTCATAGGTAACTGCACTCAAGATGTTTAAAACTAAACCCATCATCTTCCATATGAATATATAGAAAGTATCTTTAGTAAGTTAAATAAAAAGAGACAGAAAATACGTGAGAGTTATACTGTAAGAAGTGGTAAATAGGCGTGTAATGGTGAATTGTAAAGAAACTGTATTGGCCTTTGTGGAATTTATAGTTTAATGAGAAATATGGATAAATGCAGGGATAATCACAATATGATATGAAAGTGTTTTGAGAGAGAAAGCAGACAAGTTGCTATCAAATACATGAGGGCCTCTAACCTAGACATGAGAGGGGGTGATTACAATACAGGTAGTGATATATAAACTAAATTTGTTAAAGAAAAGGTTTATTATGCTTGGATTATAGAAAGTAGGCAGTTATAGGATTGGGATGGGTTAGGGAGGAAGGGTTGATGTTATGAGAAGTGAAAATGATGAAGTAAAAAATTTTATAAGCCGCATTAATGAGTTTGTGCATAATTCCTAAAACAACAGATGATTTTAAGCAAATAGTGTCATGATCACCTTTATTTTAGAAAGAATTCCTTATCTTCAATGTAGAGATCAGATTTTAGGAAAGCAATAACAAAAAAAGAATGCTGAGTTAGCAAACCACTATAGCTATAGAGGTAAGAGATGGTGGTGTCTCCGGTCAGATAGAAGGAGGAGCATAGGCAAGAGCATTTGAGAACTATTGAGAAGGTAAATTCTACAGATGTCATAATTTTTTGAGTAAATGTCAGAGAGAAAGTGAAGATGGAGGGGGAAAAAGGTAGAAATAGTGTACGTATGGATCAAAAGATAAAATAAATTTTAAATTGCTATTTTGGACTACATTTGCCTCTGAGGAAACAGGCTACACTCAAACATAGAAAGAACTTTTTTTTTTGTCTCTTCCAGGTTATAATAAAAGTTTCAAGTGTGAGACATAAAGTTGTAGGGGAGAAAGAAATCTCTGTTGAAGAAAGAAAAATGTAAAGCATTGAGTGTTTAGTTTTTTTTTGTTCAGCTAAGCTGAACTCATCAATGATCTCTCCCAGATTCTATCCTTATTCAAAACAGGTGAAGTGCATGATACTTCCTTATTCATCCAAAAGCTTACCTAGAGGCTAGGGGGTGCAACCTCAAAAAGGTTGAACAGCAGTGTAGTCATTTGTTATCTTGTAGGAAGGCAGGTGAGAGAACTGGACTGTGAAATTTTGGAGATGAGAGAAAAGAATGTGCCCTAAATTTCCTTGTATGTGCCCTAACACCTAGCTCAAAAAATATAACAGAATATAAATGTTGAATTCTATGAGGGTCCCTCTTAAAATGACTATTTTAGGAGATTATAGGATCAGTAGTAATTACAATATATATATATATTTTTAGTCAAATAATTAAAACTGGTTCCTCAGGGTCATACTTTAAAATCTCAGTAGATTAAAAAAAGCTTATTTCTTAGTCATGTCACAGTTCCATGTAGGGCAGACAATGATATTGAATAGGTTCCCTACTTGCACAGGGGCTTCCATCTTGTATGTCCATCATTTTATGATCCTTCACTAACAACCACAGAAGATCCCCCTAATCTTTACTACTGCCAGCTGAAAGTGACACACTTCACTTCCACCAGCAATCTATTGACCAGAATTAGTCACATGATCTTAATTCAACTGCAAAGGAAGCTGAGATATACTTACTAAGCACTAATCGTCTCTGTTACAGTCTGCCATCCTGATCACCTAAAACACTTAACATCTCCTAATGGAGAAAATTAAAGTCCTAGCAGTCTGAGGCTGAGGATCTGTAGGTCTCTGCAGAATGGTCTATCCATAAGTTGCATATATGGCTCCTCTTGGATTAGGAAACCTGTGAAGTTATCTGTCCCTCCTCCAGCACACTCACATAATTACATATTATGGGAAGATTAACTAAACACTCTCATTCAGAAAAAAATGGAGGACTTTCTTCAATCACTGGTTCCCAGCAATTGTGAAATTTCTTGGGTCAGATATTCTTAAGGCTTTTTATTTCAGGGTGAGGAATATTTCATTATTTAGCCATGATACCATTTATATAGGAAGAATTTTCTTGACCACTGTTCTTCATGGTTACTAGTTCTATCTGTGGGGTGATTCTGCTATATTCTCCTTGGCAATATCTTAAGTGTGTTTCAAGAAATTGCCTTTCTTATAGTTACAGAGCTTTCCCTTCTTTTACTACCAAACCAAAGATTTCCAGTTAAAAATTTTATCCACAGTCAAACCATGAAAATTTATGACAGGAATTATAATTAAACTTTAGTGTTCAATAAAGAGCATTAGTACAAGCCAGCCTAGCAGACTTACTACACATACTAATTTAACCCATTAAATTTCTAAACCTAATAGTTTAATGTCTTAAAGTTTTATTATTAACATGTTCACAAGATTGACTATGTAGCAATACAGCTAACCATGTAAAATCTCTAACATATCATACTGATGTATCACCAGCATTCAGAGAAAAATGTATTATTTTATAAAGAATGTTGGGATTGGTTTTCTAAAACCAAGTGGCAAAGTCAATTGCAATTGCAAACCCTTAATCTCAATGTCTTAACATAGCATAGTCTGTCTATTGCTCATCTCATAACCCAATAGGGGCTAGGCAGCTTTTTTGTATACTTCTCCTCCAAAAAGTGACTCAGGGACCCAAAACTTGTCCCATCATGCAATTTGCCTCCTTGTAGTACTATATTTCCGGCCACAGAAAGGAGAAAGACTGTGAATAGTTAGGAATATGGATAGCAGCACACACCCTTAACTTTCAAAGGAGGCTGAGAAATATGAGAGGAACACATGGACTATTTGTTGAGTCCTCCTTGCCTTTGCCACAGCATTTAATCCTGTTTTGCACAACATGGGTATTCTGTCTACATCTTTGAGAGAGACAGTTTAATAATCAAATTTAATAGTTTAGTTTTCTGGGCACTTTACTTGGGCTAGCTGCAATTTTAATAGGGATTCCTGCTTATTTTGTGACCTCCCATGCAAGGAAGGATGAAGCTAGATGCTATACGTGTCCGTGGTTGGGGTGCTATGACCATAAATGGGAAATGTATTTTATTAGAGATTTAACGCAATACAAACAAAATTACTCTCATGTTGAGGTGTGTAGCTTCATTTTATTAGACCATGAGAACTTGTTACCTTTCCATTTGTATTCAAGAGCCAGGAACTCTTGTATCTGTAAACATAAATAATTGGACTTGAATTTGAAAAAGCATATGCCTTTCATGTGTAATTAATTGTTACATAAAATCCAGGAAATATGTAAATACTTTAACTGCTAATTATGTCTCCAAATGTCTTTTTTAAATTAAAATTGTGACTACTACTACATAGCAACAAGATTACAAGGTAATGGCTAGAAACCCTTAGAAATTAATTGGCTAACAAAATATTCCCTCTACACTTAGGTCCTAAAGCAAATTAATCTTCTATTGTTATTTGTAAACTCTCACAATTTCAGAAACAGGCCAAAATTTGAGTCATATCATCTGATAAGGATGAGTATATTTATTGCCTTGATAGAACAAGAGATGTAAGTCAGAATTTATGAAAGGTAGCAGTTTTCTCCAGGTCTGGCTAGCTTTAGCAATTGAACACATGCAAGTTAAATGTAATGAGAATCATTTTCTTAACCACAAAACTTCTATGGTGTTACATTATGAGGAAATTCTATGCATAATGATAAGGTGAAGATGGGAAATTTGACTACATATGTGCTTCTGATTGGTGCAGACATGTTTGCAAAGCCTTTGCATTCACACTGGATTTGCACACGCCCAGGGTGCATATACAGTCCTTGTGAAGGCGCTTCATGCCATTCGCCCTTCCCTTATCTCATCCCTCCTCCTCATCCCAGGCAGAAATGTCAAATGACTCTCTGGGAACTTCCTGAAAGCTGCCTCCTCTTCCACAAGAAAACCTGCTCCTCTTGCTCTGATGGTGGAGTAAAAAGCTACCAGCACAATGATAGTGCTTTAAAATGTCAATGGATTTTGGAGTTTCTAGAATAACTGGCCTGGTATTTGGGATCAGGAAGCTGGAGTTCTCTACTGACTCTGTGTCATTTAAATAAAAAAAAAGAGCAACCATGTTTTATACCCTAAAATGACATAAAGGAAAACAAAAACAAGCCTGTTTCCCACGTGGCAGCCTGCACAGTGAAGGCCATTGTTCCCTGGCAACTCCAACAGATACACGCCCGCTGTGCCGGATCAACTGGCTATTCCTCGGTTTACAGGCATGAAGTCACAGTGATGAAAGTCACATCCCTTGGGTGATTTTCCTCTTTGGTTGCGCTGGACTATTTCCTGATGTACCTAATGTGCTTGAATTCAAACTATAAGGAGGAAAGAGGCTCTTGCTGATACATTTTTCTTTTCCTTGAGAGAAAGAATCTCTCAAGCAAAGTGAAGGAAGATGTGATGAACTGGATTACAGGTCATTGTATAGTCAAATCATCCAGGCAACTGGTAGTGTTTTGGCCTGCTTCTTATAAAACAGTTTTAAAACCTGTTATTACAAGAATTGATCGATTTATTCATAAAGACATAGCTCAAGAGAAGTGTTTGTGAAGTTTAAGAGATGCTTTGGGAATAAACGAAAACCTCCGGGGGAAAACATCAAACAAAAGCGTAACACATTTGTAAGGAAATAAACACTTGCTAGTGTGCAGGCCTGAGTCATATTTATTAGTCAAGCCAAACAAATTAGGCCTATTCCCTGCTAGGAACAAGTGGGACCTCCCACAACCCTGTGACTTTTCTGAAGTAAGCTTCAGGAACTTATTTCCATCTTCATTTTATTACCTTATTGTCTAACAAGTCATTCTGTCTTCTCCACCACAGAAGCCACAGTAAGAAGGAAAAAAATTAAAATCACCGGTGGCTCATGCCTGTAATTCCAGGACTTTGGGAGACCAAGGCAGGTTGATCACGAGGTCAGGAGATCGAGACCATTCTGGTTAACATGATGAAACCCCGTCTCTACCAAAAATACAAAAAATTAGCCGGGTGTGGTGGCACGTGCCTGTAGTCTTAGCTACTTGGGATGCTGAGGCATGAGAATCTCTTGAACCTGGGAGGTGGAGGTTGCAATGAGCCGAGATTGCACCATTGCACTCCAGCCTGGGTGACGGAGGGAGACTGTCTCACCAAAAAATGAAAAAGTAAAATCACAATTCTGTTTAAGTCCTACTGTCATGGGCACAGGCAGTTTATAGTAGGCAGAGTTTTTTCTCCCAATGTGTGATAATATGAAGAGACCAGAGAGAGGTCCAAAAATATTATCCCCATAAGTTTGTGTCAGTATCTCATCATTAAAAGTTTAGGCCTAGACATCTATTGCATGTTTTCCATAGGCCAGGTATTATGCCATGAGTTAAGGATAGAAGATGAATATGTTCCTCTCAAAGTACAAAAATGGCTGCACACTGCATAGCAAACTGTTTTGCTCTGCTTCACAGTTTACCTGTCTGAAGCCTTATTATTGTTAGCTGTACCTTGTCTGGCTCTCATTTTCCTGGTGGTAACCTTGGGTGAGCGCCATTCATGACTGCTGAAAAATACACAAAAGAGTGATTGGGTGCCTGGAAATACAGTGCACCTTATTAGCCGTTAGACAGACATCGATTTGACCCTTTCCAATAGAGAGGCCGTCCTTGGAGAACAGCGCTAGAAAGTCTTTAAGGAGGACAGATGAAAGGACTGAGTTAGAGCCCAAGGCATAGACCAGAAGAAGATGCCTGCACTGGAGGAGAGCTCAGGCGCTGGTTCTGAATGTCTGGGGCTCTAAGAATAGCAATTACAGGAGAAGGAGGAGAGCTCTCACAGGGAAGAGGAAGGTACTGAGGACAATCTCACCTAGTTTACATCGATGCCAAAGTGCCACCTTACTTATGAATATCTGTGCTGTAAATACAATTTTGAAAAATAGTTCATGAAGAAAACATCCTAACTTCTCATAAAATAAAATACAGACTTTTTTTATAGGATAGATACCTTGACTTACCAGTCAGTGAAAACGGTAGTTCTCCAAATGGGGTGAATGAGTGGACTGATCACAGCATTTGACATTTGCTATTTGAATCTAGCAATATTTTTATTTCTGTCATTTAATAATTTTTTTTTTTCATTTGTGGCTCAAATTTGTTTTTTCATCTGCTCATAACAGGATATACACTTTCTGGAGCTCTTCTCTCCTGAACAAGGTAAGCAGCAGATCCAAAAAAACATAAATGTTTCTCCTGGGAAGCTGTGGATTTCTGCTTTGGACATTCTGCTGAAACCTGAGATTTTTGCAAAGCCAAGTCAATTCATCAGGACCACAGCTAACCACTCACCCTGCTGTTCATTTCAGACTTAAAAGGAAGGCTGTCACTCTCGAACACACTGCCATCTTTTGACCATGAGAAGTATTGCAAAAAGAAAAGAAAGACCTTGTTACTGGTTACTTGCATCAGTCTACTAAGTGGAAGCAATATTGATGCAACAACCCACTCCACTGTTGTTAGTTCTTTGGAATTTATAAGACACAATAAGATAAAATTAAATGGAGCAGTGCTTCATGAACTTGCTAACAAATAATTCACCTTCCAGCAATTTGAGTCCACACCGGGGACTCCATTGTTGAATCTGTCAATATATTACTACAAGACCTTTCTTGTTTTGATTGTGTGTACGATGCTGTAAAACAAAAATGTATAGTATAAGTTACCTAAGGGTCATATGTTCTGGGAGTCTTACAGCACTTTACTTAATTTCGGATACATATGCTATTCATGCAACAGATATATTTTTGAGTATCTACTACATGCCAAGCTGTGTTCTGAGTGCTGGAGATGCAAAGGTGAACAAGACAGATATTATTCTGCCCTCAGGGATGTGACAGTTTACTGTGAACATTGGGCATATGGGAGAAAGCCTAATTTGAAAGAGCATAGGATAACCTAAGAGTAAGAAGTAATTTAAATCCGATATCAAAGTTCGCCTCTTGAAGAGGCAACATTTAAATGATGGCCAGAAGGAGGACAAAAAGTTAGCAAGATCAAAGTAGAGAAGGGTAGGCAGGAAATGCTTTCTAGAAAAACGAGTCAATCTGTATAGATACAGCATGAAACATGAGCTAATGAATTATCAAATGAGTTCATGATTTAAATAAGATGCCTCAAACTAATATTTAAAAGTTATATTTTTATCTACTAAAATATAATATTGAGCATAGTTCATAAGCATAGTTACGGGAGGTGGTATGGTGGTGGTTAAAGCATAGGGCTTTGAAGTTTCAGAGACTTGAACTGAAATCCAATTAGCTCTGCAACTCTAAGCAACTTACTTATGGGAGACTTTTTATATCGAAAATGGGAATGATTAAATCTAAATTTGCTAATTTCTGACCATGTTTAAAATAAGTAAATATATTTAACAGCCTAGCTCAGAGTCACACACAACGAAAGTACTCAATAAATAATCCATTGTCTTTTCCTCTTAAGTGCTTGGGGATCCTATCATTCTCCTGTTGCAGGTTTCCTGTCTTTAGAAGGGTCAGTCAATCACCATTATGGACATATTGTTTTCAAGACCATTTTGATTACTGTTTTGTGATTAGTGTGTGGCCACATTTGATGTCTCATTAATTCCCTAAAATTCATTGTAAATAAAATTGTTTGAATGCATAGCTCTAGTACATGGTTGGCCAGGTTGTATTTGCTACTCATGGAACAAAATTTAAACAAAATGGGAAGATGGGTATGTCCTTAAATAACTGAAAGTTTCTGCTTTAATTGTCCAGAACTAATCCAGTTCACTTAATAATTATACTACTCTGTTAACCTTAACTGATCATAGATTACTCCCCAAATAGCCCAAAGGTGTGTGTGGTGAGGGAGGCTGCAGAGCTAGTACTTTTTACCTATGTTAGAATATCTTGATATGTTTGTAAATGTTTGCCATTCTTATCTTCTAGATGTACACACAGCTTACCAATCCAAAAATATAGTGTCATTTTTAAAACACGATGATAGCCCATTACAAGCTAAGTCCATTTTATAAAATGCAAACGTTTCTCATTAAATAGTATGTCCTGTATTGAGATATGAAACTGTCAAAGCTGGAAGAGATCTTAGCAATTATCTGTATATTCTACTGTTGTACAGTTAGAAAACTAAGGCACGCACATGGTGGTTTTACCTAGAGCTAGTGGTATTGAGGATTCTCGTGCAGAGGTCCTGGCTCCCAAATCAATGTATTTTCTACTGGTTTATACTGAACACACATTACACACTGGTAATCTATATATGGGGTGGCTGTTGCATCTGAAACAAATATTATAAATTATACTTGATTAAAATAGATTCTTAAATAACATTATTATTTTAACTATTAATAATAATTTAAGTAGTGCTTTTGCATTCCCAACTAGAATATTTTTAACCAAGTACTCCTTCAAATAACATTGAGAAGTAGATCGTTAAGCATTAGTTCATTCAACAAATATTTACTGAGGATTTGGAGTTTGTAAGTCACTGTATTAAGTCACTGATTCCTATCCTATTTTATTAACCAAGTTACAGAAAGGGGAAAGGGAATGTTTATAGGAACAAGTCATCAAACACCTTTGCTCAGTTTCGCCATGTCCTAAACTACTCTGATAGCTTGCATCCGTATAGCATTTTACAGTCTCAAAGCACGTTTTCATGACATGAATTCTCATATCACACTATTTTAGCCTTTATGACTCCTGAACTTTCACCTTGCTTTTATTATCCATGGTGTTGATGTCGTTGATCTCACTCTTAGGTTTTATGTTCATAAAAACTGAGGCTATTTTAAACACCATTGAGTATTTCACCGTGTCTAGCCCACTTTTTTAAGTAAAGTAGGTGCCCAATATTTGATGAATGAATGAACAGCATTTCCCTTGATCCTAACAAGCATAGCAGGGATGATTATCTCCAGGTTAAAGAAGACAATGCTGTACCATAGGGAGATTAATTCCTGATTCTAGCTGTTAGAAAGCCTGAGCATTTCTTATTGGATCTCTTTCTCCTTTAACTCTTAAGAAAATTCTGTGGCAGTCCTCACTCATAAATGAACCATTTCTTCTCCCATTACTACTATTACATAAGCGACTAAATAAGATACTGTGTTCATATTTGTTAAACTATCTTATTGTTCAAGTATGAGTTTATTTTTCTTACACAAAATGGCAGAATAATATTTGTCTGGTTTCTTACTGTAGTGCCCAGTTTTATGCTAGGAAGGTGATTGTGACAAGAAGTATACTAGGTTTTCTGGCAGACAGTAAGAGACAGAGAAGATACATTTTTACATATGTCATCAGTGCCACTTGACTCCTGTTTTTCATTTACTGTAATTGACTTCCTCTTCCCTCTGATGAATTTTAAAGGAATGAGAATATGGAAACTCCACCCCCTATCACTGGCTGCAGCTAAACTCTTAGCAAGTGAAACAACTCACATGGCTTAACAGGGATATGGTGATTGTAGTAAAACTTCCTTCAAAAATGAAACTTGTTAGGGAGACATCTGAACACACACCAGCTTAAACTTACATAACTTTCTTAACAACAGAAGAACATATTCTTCTATGGACAAAGAAATAGATTTTCTTTATGAATTTTTTATGATCATACTGAACATAAAAGAAACTCTCAAAGAAAACTTTAATCATGACCTTTGTTTTAGTACCGAACTAATTTTATCCAGCCAAAACCAAGAAAAAGCAAATGCACACCTTCAGATTACAACTAAAATCAGAAGTAGAAACAATTAAAAGTTATATATTTTTGCATATAGAGAGGTTTTTGTTTATCTTTTACTTTTATATTATTTAAAGAATGTTAACCTGGTTCTAAATTTTATACTCTTGCTCCTTAGGGAGGATTTTACTTCCTTCATGGGAGTAATCAGATGTGAGCAATAGCTCACCTTAGCCTGTGCTTTGTAGTTTCAGAAGCATTAGTATATATGTTATCAACTTGACACTTCTGCCTACGGAGTTGGCTGGGGAGGCATCATTATCTTCACTTTCCAGATGAGAAAAGTGAAACTCGGAACTTCGGTGACTTGCCTTAGGTCAAACAGTTGTTAAGTGGTCAAGTCAGGCCATGAACTTAAGTCTCTAGACTTTAAACCCAGCACCTTAAATGGGTGAGCATAAAAAGGAATTAATTGTAAATAACAAATCTAACTATTTGATTAATCAAATCAGTTTACATGAAAATAATTCAAAATTATAAGCTAATCCAGTTTCATGGATGAGGTACTAGGTGTGAATACATATATTAGAATATACAGTTTTAATGATGAAGAAGCAGCATATACAGCTGCAGTTAAAATAAAAAACTTTAAATTTACTGATAAACTGAGGAGATATAAACTTCAATAATTGTATGTCTATGCTGCCGTAATTGTTGGCCTATGTATGTGCTCAATTATTTACATTGGCTTCATAAGTGCAGGTATCTAAATTCTACCAGTTTATTTTTTCAGTAATCAGTTCAATTTGACCAATGTGTATTAATTGATACTGTTACTATATGCTTTTCAATATTAGGCTTTTTATGCTTTTTTATATGTAGACTCTTATATTCAACAACGTGATACTGAACAAGATTAAAATTACATGGGTAATAGATATAAAATTACATGGGTAAAAGTGTGGGCTCAGGCTATGTGATCTTGGCCAAGTAATCCAACCCTCAGAATGAAGATAGCAATAGTATACATCTAATTGGTTTGCAGTAAGGATTAAATGAACTGATGAAATGTAAACTACTTAGTTTCTGGCATATGGCAAATATGATATAAATATGACCTATGGCCTTTGTATGGAATTTATTGTGTAGATATTTAATTATATTATTATCTTGGAGGTGAGAACACTAAACACTATTTAAATCATTTTTTTGAAAAATTGCTTCAGTGTTACACTTGCAATAAACTTTAATCAAATTATTTAAAGCTATGCATAAAGTTTTATAAAAATTGAATTTTCCAGAATCATTATAACTTTGAAGGCTGGTGGTGTTACTAGATTTTGTGTACACTAGGTAGTAGTCTGGAGGGAAAAACAGTTTTTTCTTTTACGATTTTCTTGTTCTTTGGCTTTAACAAGTGTGATTTAAGATTTCAGTGCATTGGAGTCTCCTTTGCAAGGTGACAATGATGGTGGAGTCACTTCTACCTGAGAATGTTACTTCACTATATCAACTCTTTATTAAGATGAAGAGAATGTTCTAATAATATCAAATGTGATTGCCTGTTATACGAGAAATGAAAAAGCATGTTTTGCAAATTGAAATCTGAAGGAAAATAATAGTGTGGATTGTGTATGATTGTCTCCTCTAAAGAACGTTGTACTGTATGTAATTCATTTTCTTTTTATTCCAACTTTGTGTTTGTGTGTGTGTGACAGAGAGAGACAGACAGAAAAAGAGAGAGAGAGAAACAGAATTTGAATGTGTGTAAAAAGAACGTGAATTTTTCTAGTACTACTTATTTAGCAAAGGGATTGAAAAACCACTCAAATAAGTTAGAAATTTAAAGTAATGAAAAAGTTTTAAAACAACCATTGTAATTAATTCCAAAGACCATCAAAAACAGATGAATGAAAGCCATGCTCAGTTTCATAAGGAACAAGTGAAGTCGACAGCACAATTTTGTTTTGTTTTGGATCCATCAGCCACTTTGTGATTTTTTTTCTTTTGGCCGTGTTTCACTGTGTCAGAGGGATGAGAAAGAGTGGCTTCCTTCTTGAAATAAAATCTTAGCTACATAGAGCCAATTAGTTCCAGAAAAGGGGACATGAAGTTGTGGAAGAGGAGGAGACCGAAGACTTAGATGCTTTGATGAAGCTAAAGAGCAGGTACCATGGGTATTAGGAACTGCAAGAGGTGGGAGAAGAGAAGATTATAGGCAGAGAGAGGAATTTTATGTGGAAACATTGTGGGTGGAGTAGTGTTGAATAATGTTGAAGTCAACATTATGGTGATGTGAGTGGGTGACTGGCATGAAATTGATAGAGAGATCTCTGAATGGAAAATGGGAAACTAAAAGACTTGAGTATGAAGGTAACTAATGTTAAGAGAAAACTTCCCCAGCATGTTGACTAGCATTGGAGTGGAGTGAAACACAAAGGCAGATGCTGGCATCATTGAGAAAGGTGACAATACTCTGGAAGACAGTAAACCGCGCTTATGAGGGTGACTACATTTTGCACTAAAGTATACATTAATAAGGCAGCAGCTCTGTTGAAAGAAAGAGGAGAGAGCTGTGTGTGGAAAGCTCTCTGCTACTTCTTCACTTTGGGTGATTCACTTAACCTCTCTACATTTGGTTTCTTCGTTGTGTTCTAGAACATGTTCACAAATATTTGTCAAGTTCCCACCTATGTGAAGAATATATAAACAGAGGAAAGAGAAAATGGGAAGTCATTATAAGAAGCTATCACAGTTTTCCAGATAGCAGATGGTGGTGGTTTGAGTTATGATGGTAGCAGTGCATAATCTACATAGTATTAAAAACTAGAACCTAACAGAGAAGAAATAATCGAGGTGAGTTTCCAGACTTCTGCTATCTTTTACTAAGATAAGAATGACAGGAGAAAGAATAAATTGGGAAAAAATCAAAATTTCACTTCTATACATGTTCTGTGAAAAACCTCCAAACAAGTCACCTGGGAAATAGAATATAAGATTCTTGTAGTCAAAAGTCTGGGCTCAATATGTAAATATAAAATTATTATTTTATAAGTGATGTTTAAAACTATAAGAATAGATTAAATCGCTAGGTGAAAAGTACAAGGAGAGAGGAGAAGAGAACTTACTACAAACCCTGTGGAATTACATCTGGAAATATCCCAGCAGTCAGCAAAGGACACTAAAAATAAGTGGACCAGAGAATTAAAAGGAAACTAGAAAAGCATGGGCTTATGAAAGTCCAAAAAGGAGATCATTTTCAGTCAAACGCTGTAGATAAGACCAGTGAGATGAATGCAGGGACAGGTAAGTGGGTGTGGTGAGCTTAGTGTGAGCAGTTTCACAAGGATACTATCATTACACAGTTTTCATGGGCCAGAACCTTGACCTTTTGTCACCAGGTTCCCAACTAAAGACTGGAGTACTGCACTTAGTGGTGAATCTCTAGGACAGTTAAATACCTGGAAATATTTACCTTTTGTTGGTTATACTAGAGCCACATATACTTTCCCTAATATCCCCTAGTTTGTTAATTCACTTTCAGCCTACAGCCAGATGATTAGGTAGAGCATCAGCAAAGAGATCGGATATTAGTACCTGTGCTTTCAGTTTCCTTAATGTCCTCAGAGGAGCTTAAAGAATTTCCTCCACATTATTATGAAACTTAAAATATTTCAGGGAATAATTCAGATAGTGCCCCTTCCCACTTAAATACTTTCCCTTCATTGTTCCATTTAATATACCAACCCAATATTGTACATAACATGGGAAGAATGCAGTGCTATAGTGATACAACATGGTTCGTAATCGTTAACAAATACACAGTGCTTATGTGTCAGAGAGTGTCCAAGAGCTTTGTAAACATTAACTCATTTGATCCTCACAACAAACCTATGAAGTAGATTCTATTATTGTTTCTATTTTACACTTGAGGACACTGAGGGCCAAAGAGATTAAACTTGCCTAAATCTAGCTTCAGCATCCAGATTCTTAACCGTCAGGCAACCCATACATACTCCTTATGTGAATTCAAAGCAACCTTATAAAAGAGAATCAATAAACTCAAGAACTAGAGCTTTTAAATCACATTGAACTGGCAGTAACTGGCTCCTAAAGTGCCTAGGAAGGCAAAGTGTGAAAATGCATCAGATGATAAAAGCCTGAACCCTGGTCCGCTCCACATCTAAGGCCTTTTCTGGGAACTCCATCAACTCATTGCCTAAACTCATTACAGGAAATTACTAAGCATTAAGATGACTCCAGTATTATGAGCTCTTAAGGTGGCCAGCCAAAGAAGAAGCCATACATTCAGTTATAAAGGCAATCTTTAATTTGACTGTGGAGTCCAACTGAGTGGAGGCCAGGACACTTTTGCTTTAGAAGCAGTTTTTTTTTTTTTTCATTTCAATCTGTCGTTTTATTGTAAGAGAGCCATCTGGATTCTGGTGTATGCCAGTACACCATCTCCTGAGGGTGCACGACATATTTTGATTATTAAAATTCTCAATACTCCTAGAGAACACAAACCAGCAATATTATAATAAATGTAAAAATAAATATATAAATAGCATACACATTTTAGTTTCAATCTCAAAAATTTCACCTAACATGAATAATATTTCAGATTTTGTTAGCCAGTTTACATTGGCTAGCTGCATGAATATTAGGATAAAAGCAGAATAAAAGTTATTAGTAACATAAACTGCAGAAAGCTTTGTGGTTATTGTCATGTTGGGGAAAGATATTTTGGTTCCATGGGTTTTATTTAACAGCTATAAAAAATAGCTAAGAAAACCTAATTCTCTTCATTCATTCACTGAATAATCATTTATTGATGCTTTACTATGTTCTAGAGGTTGGGTCATAATAATGAATAAAATAGCCTCCATTTGCCAAAAGCTCATAATTTGGGAAAGAGGCAAATAATTAGACCACATTAACATGGTGTGTGGTGAGTTAGGCATAAACAGTGTTGCTATGGGATTGTGTGGGAAGCCACTGGCCTATTTGAAGTAGTCGGCAATAGGAAAAATTGAATCCTCCTTTTTACTCTTTATAAGTGTGACTTTTCTACTGAGGAATGTTTGTTTTAGAGAAAACCCGCAGGTAAGAGCACTTCAACCTCTCTTCACCATTGCCAGGGCATCCACTGTCCAGAGCTTTAACTGGTATTGGGGTTTGCAGAAAACCCATAGGTTTATGAGAAACTGAGGGAAACAAGGGGGAAAGAAGTGATATGAGATTGGGGTATCTGTGAGGAAATTCAGGACAGCTATTATATTCTTACTCAACTGATGTTTTATGTATGATGCTAAGCTCAGCAGTTTCTTGCTTCAAATCAGGGGTTCTTAACCAGAGGTTCATGAATACGCTTTAAGTGGATAGGTTTTTGTACAAAAACTGATGCATATTTCTGGAGAGTGTTCATGGAATGCACAAAATTCTCAAAGAAGTTCATTTTTTAAAAAAGATTAAGAATAATTCAGGAATAAATTTAGTTTATACGGAAGAGGATGAAGCTTTAGGGGCTCTCTTTAAGAAAAAGAATATAAATTACAAATGTAAAATTATTTATGAAAGTGACCATTATTTAGAATGACAACATAATATTCCTATCAATTAACTACCTGATACTTCTCTATAATCCTTTTTTCCAACGATTTTTGGCTGCATACCTTTTGATCACTTCTTCATGTGACAGCTGCTGTTTCACTGTATCTAATGTCATTGTGATTAATTCTCCTAGTTTGCAGAAGTCTTCAGTGTATAGAGGGTGTTATCATAGTATGAGGCTCAAAATGCTACTTGTGACTAATTCTATTTACTGTCTTAATAATGCCCATATTTGTGAGGCAGTTTGGAGAAAACAATTCTTTCAGTATCAGTAAAACTGAGAAGTTGATGATAACATGATGCATTCACTCTCTTTATTACTTTGGTACTGTTCTACATGCTTTATATGTGTAATTCACTTAAATCTTATTGCAACTCTATGAGGTTAATACTACTATAATGGTTTACAATGAGTAAACTTAGGACCAGGAAGAGTGAATAGCTTTGCCCAAGGTCACACAGATAGTAAGCTGATGAGTTGGGAATTAAACCCAGCTAGATTGACCCTAGAGACTGAGTGCTTAACTGCTGTATTCCACTTTTTAGAAACCTGAGTCCCAGGCAGGGATGAAGATGCTCCCAGTTTCTCAGGGACTGATTGCCCACAATGTCCTGGGCTTCACCATGAGCTGAGAGTGAGCATTAAATGACAGAAACTTCAGATACAAGGAGAAGCAGTGTGAGAAAAGCAGAGACTTACACCCCACTTCACTTTGGGACCACTAGAAGGAACCACATCACGGAGTATCTTCCTTCAGCATGTGGTAGTGGCAGCAGAGGGGAAAAGGCACTGTGGCACGTTCAGTCAGGGGACGCCCTAAGTCACACCTTCTTGTTCCCCAAAGCTATACATGTCACCTCAACACAAGAAACTAGCACAGCAATCATAAACTCCAGCAGTGGATTTCTGTACTTCCAAAGGGCAGGAGAGATTCAGTACCTCAGCTCTAGACACAGCAGCAACAGATGCCAACACCCAAGGACGCCCCACTGGACTCCAGTGAGAAACAGGACATCAGCCCAATGTCTGGAAAGAGGACAAGAAGGAGGAGTGAAAGCGAAATAAATAACCCCTACTATTAGCCAGTTAAGCACCAATGAGAAGAAGGTATATGGAGGTAGGAAGAAGGACAGCAAAGGAAAAAGTTTTAGTCACTCATTCATTTATCAATAAGCATTTATCAAGTATCTATTATGCTATAGAAACTGTGCTAGTCAAAAGGCAAGCTAACTTTTTTTTTCAAATACTTACCATAAAGATGAGTGATTAGACTAACACATGAAAATATTAGCAGAAAAGATAGGGCAAAATTAAGTGCTGTGAAGGATGTTATAGATGTTTTTTATGTCCAATTCATTTTAAAAGGAAGAAAAAAATTTGAAATAAGTAGGACAAAATATTAACTTTTTAAAAATAAATTTTAATAATTGACACACAATTGTCCATATTTTGGGGGTACACAGTGATGTTTTGATACATATAATACATAATGATTAGATCAGAGTAATTAGCCTATCCATCATTTTAAACATTTATCACTCCTTTGTGCTGGGAACATTCAATATCGTCCTAGCTTTTTAAAACTATAGAGTATATCGTTGTTAATTATGGTCATTCTACAGTGATATAGAAACTAGAATTTATTTCTCCTTTCTAGCTGTAATTTTGTATGCTTTAACAGATCATATCTACCCCTCTTTCTCATACTCTTCCCAGCCTCAAGTATTCTCTGTTCTACTTTTTTCTTATATGAGATCAACTTTATTTTAGCTTCTACATAACATTTGTTAACATCGCTAATTCTCAGTTATGACTGCATGGATGTTTGTTATATTGTTCTCCATCATCTTCTGCATTCACTTTTTTTCACAATAAAAATAACGTGCCAAATAAATGGCCACATATTTCGCAAGATTTTATAAGGCAATATCTCTATCTACCATTGCCACAATTTTCTAATAATGTGTTTTGCTTTTGGGAAGACCCAAATACTTTTTGTCTTGGAACATTTCAACTCTAAAAATATTTAACTTCTGGTAGTAGCACCTGCAAATATAGCACTTGTATAAATATATTTCCAAGATTGGTAAAAAGAAGCTGCTTTTGAAATGGATAGTGTATGCTGTATGGATATTCAACAAGAGTTAGTTTTGTGATTTGTAGTGTAAGTATAGAAAATATTACCTATTGAGACACCTAAGGAAGTAATTTATTACCATGAACATTCTTCTTTTTACAACACTTCATAAATTGAGCAATTGAGATATTCCTTAGAGGGAAGTGGAAAAGGAAATGGGCACCAAGCTTTGGAACTCAAAAGAAGCTTTGGTCAGTATGAATCCCTGAAAGTCAGGTTCATTTTCCGTGCATGAAAGAGAGCAAATTCTTTACTAATCCTTTGATCTCTTTATGGTCTCATTGTTCATTCTACTGATTGTACTGGAAACAAGTTTCACTTCAGCTACAACAGTTAATGACAGACAGCAGAAAGGGAAGTGGGCGTGGTGCTGTAGTTAAGGATAATGACAAGCGCGTTGGTTGCTATTTATAGCATTTGTTAAACTTTCATCTCTTCAAATTGCTATTTTCACTCAGCAAACTTCAATCTCTCAGGCAATAAGGTAAGCAACTGAAAGTAATTTCTGGCATTAGTCAAATATGTAATGACCAAGAAAAACACCTTCTTCACCTTGAAGTGCCACCAGTTACTAATGAGAATATGAAAATAAACATTCACAAAGTAATCTTTCAGTGATCAGTTTTGGAGGACAGTGAAATAAAGGAATTATGCTATATGAGCCTATCTGTGAAGCAAAACTGATGAAATGTGAATTTGAGACAATAAGACTAAGAAAAGAATCAAAGCAATGTTATTAAAATGACTTCGTCAGAAAACCAGTTGCCCATACATAATGAAAAATATAATTGGTGATGAAACTGATAATGGCTGAATCTGGGACCAGAAACTCATAGTCGTGATTTTTAAACCTCAACTTCTAATTTATGGTGAGACAAGGACAACTGTTATTGCATTTAACTACTCCCAGGTTCCTCCTCTTTAGATACATTCAGCTCTGTGGTGAACTCAGCCCCACAAAAGTGGAAGGAAGAGGAGGGCTGGGAGTGGTAGGAGGATGGAGGGTGGACAGGGAGAGATGGGAAGACTCACACTTCTGGCACATGGGCACTCACTTTGCCTATTCTTACATCATAAAGACTGGAACTCAGGTTTCTTCTACCTGTTAGACCTCAAGGTCTTGAGTGGAACCTTTGTTTACAACTGGATTTCTTTTGGGCATTGTACACACTATGTCCACAATACTTTTATGTTAAATGCATCAGCATTGCTAGAACAATCTGGGAAATATGATCCTAATACAGCTGGCTTACTGATTTGAATAAGTTTTCAAACCAGTGGCAGGCAAATTGTAGAATGAGGCTAGTGAAAAACAGGGAACTGAACAAGAGAAAGAGATCACAGCAGCCAGGGAGCTCAAGCAAGGATGTGGGCAATCAGTACCTGAAGCTTGATGATTTTGTTGAAATGATCTTAAGCATGGTGGTGTTGAGTCCTGAGAATTCAGATATTTAAATAGCTAAGATTTATTTCATGTGTAGTTTTCAGGTTAATATAATATCTAATTAAAATATATCTTATGGTTTAATAAGACCAAGATTCTTCTAACGTTGAGAATACTGTGAGTAAAACGTGATAAATGGTAGAGACTAACACTGAGCTTGTTTTCTCCTAGCAATGAACGATATTCACTATATAAGATGCATGAGTTCACAGTTCTAATACTTTCTATTTGCCCTTCCTTTTATGTGAGATAGCATCATCCTGAACGCTGCAATCCTTGGTATTTATCTTCCTTATGACTGCAATCATGTATTGCATGCCAGGTCTTATTCTGGACAACAGTGAATAAGAAATTTATCTACTTTTATCACATTAATTAAAGCTATAGTTATATATTGCTCACATACTGTGTGTAATCTTCTATGACCAAGGGTGAGGAGAATAAAACATTTGAAGACTGACTTTACCTTTTTAGGAATTAAGAAAAAAAAAAAAAAACACTAGCACTACAAGGTCAACAATCCTGGCAGACCAGGAATAAGAACACTGAGTGCTTTAAGAGGTCACAGGAGGGTGAGCTCATCAGGCTGGATATTCAAGGAAGACTTCCTGGAAGGAGTGGGGTTTGAGCTGGGCCTTAAACAAATGAGCACATATCTGGGAGGTAAAGAGAAGACAAGAAGGTTTTCCAGGCAAAGGGAATAGAGAGTTTCTTGTGTTTTTTAGATAAACTTATTAATCTAAATATAAACTGGATTTAAGTAAAAACCTTGTCCTTTCCTACCTCTTAGCCCCTAAAAGGAAGAACAAGGAAAGTATTGGTCCAGCCATTGAAAAGTTTAGGAGTATCTCCAGCTTCAGATAGGGTTGGAGGCACATGCTCAAATGTCACTGAGCTTCTCTGTCTTCATTCTCAGAAGGCTCTCCTCTACAGTGGGGCCTGGAAGCTCCAGATTCATGCCCTGCCAGCTCAGCAGCCTACAGAATTCAGGCACTTACGTCTTGGGATTGAGTCTCATTTGCCTAACCTGGGACAAGCCTGGCCCTGAGCCAGTCACTGCAGCCAAGTTGACAAAACACTCTTCCTGCTTAAGGTCATAAGCCCCTAGAATTTGGTTAGACTGGGGATGGGGGATTAGTGCTACCTTAACCTAGTGGTTGATGAGCTAGGTGGGGATAATTCTATTAGAAAGATCTGAGACATGCTCCCAGTAGGAGAAGTGAATGCTAGAAGAAACCAAGATGGTATAAATACATATTCAGAAATGGATGAGAGATCAAAGTTTACACAGACCTAGATGTCTGTAAATACAAGCACAAATAATAATTATTAAAATAATTTTGTATTTTCAGATATTTGGTTTACTTTTCATCTGTTTTTAAAATTATTAAATAGTCCAGGATTTGAAACACCAAGTCTATAAACCACATTTAATGCCCATTCTCTCCCCCATCCATGACCATTATCTTATACCACTCCTACTTAAAAAGAAAAAACGTAAATTGGGAAATGGAGAAAAGCATGGGATGTTCTCTGTTGCTCAGGACAGAGTGTTAAGAAATCTTTTCCGGGGAATTCCCGATGTTTCAGATAGAATAGAAATTAAGTGGCTGATTCATGCATTCATTAACAACAGGGAGAATGTTCTGAAATGCCAATTCATTCTAACTCCATCGGATCCTCCCTAATGCCCATTCTTACAAAATGCCTTGAAATTTCAAGGGTGTTACCTGGCATTTGTTTTCATCAAATGCTAATACACCTATGTCACGGTACTTTGTTTATGCACTGTGGATGTTGGCATACCTTGTTTTAAATAGCACTAAAATTGCGCTGAATAGTCAACTCAGGTGACATCAATTTTATCATTTTCTGTTGCTGTCAAAGTCTACTTTTTCTTAGAGTTTCGTATTTCAAGCAAATTAATCTATGAAAATTATCAACAGTTGAAACTTGTTGAGAATGTGTTTTCATAATGCACATTTTTGATCTCTCAAAAGCCTTCCAAGTCCCTAATTAATTGAGAGACGTATGGATCAGCAGACTGCACTGCATCTTGACACCAGTTATGCAGTGAATGCTTTCCCTAAGGTAGATATTTTATCCATTTTGGAAATTAGCTAGCTTGATCACCTATTTCTGACTCAGACCCTTCTTCATGTTTATATTTATAGTCCATAAATCTAAGCTTTGACCTCAAAATCATTTTAATCTCTTTATTTTTTTCTCCAATAGTCATTCTCCAGTAGGTCTTAATCCTTTTATGAATAGCAGTTTCTTCTAAAACTTTATGAAACCTATCACCTCTCTCCCCTGAAAAAATGCATAAACACGTCAAATATTGCTTACTATTGTTGAAAGTTCTCACAATAACTAATCTCATAGTTACTCCAACATAAAGATACCTGCTTTTAATGTTGAAAAATATGTATTTTCTTTTCCGTTTCAAGTACCTTCTTAAAATAATGTCTGTGATAATTTTTTGTCTTCTTTTTTGGCTGACCTGATTCTTGTTACTCTTCGGGACAATAGAATATACCTCAGAGAAAGAAAAGTACAACGGATTATTCATATCTTCCTGCGAGTCTTATTGTTAGGTAAGTCTTATTGTTTGGACTCTACTTTCTGTGAATTAGCAATGCCAGCAAAAAACCAACCAGTGATTTGTCCAGTGACACTTAAAGAATTTTAAAGCCCAACCAAGTCTCAGGGACACGCCAAGAGGCTTGCCTTTCCTCTTATTCATCAAATATTTCTTGACTGTCTTATACGCTCAAGGCACTTTGTGTGCATTAGTTTCCTTAGTAGTTTGGGCAGTGCCCCACAAATAGTAGGCACCCATTATGTATTTGTTGAATGTGAATAACTAACATTTATTAATTACATGTGCCAGGAGCTTTAATTCTCAAAGCAACTTTGCAAGGTAGATGGCATTCACTGCCTTGTACAAGTGAGGAAACTGAGCTCCATAGGCTTTCAGGAACTTGCTCATGGTTATGTAATTGGCAAGTGCCAGAGCCATTATGAGCCTGGATCTGGTGCTTTAAACCACTCCATTTCAATTTCAATCCATGGTGGTAGATAAGATTTTTAGCCCTATTTAAGAGATGATGAAGTGAAGTTTCAGATTTAGTGAACAACTTACTGAAATGTACCTAGGACAGAGCCTGGATTATGCCTGTGTTTGACTAATTCCAAACCCTGAACTGCTGTGTGACATCACTGCTTCTTTCTGTGTTACAGTGTGAATCCCATCTATGCAATGCTTCTTTCCCTAATTCTGGTACATCTCTATTCCCATAGCCATTCATCTGAAACCTCTACTTTGTCACCATGGAACAAAGGCACAGAGGGCTACAAACAAAGGCTTTTATTCTCAAGCCAAAGGCAGCCACACATAAAATTCAGGAACATTTCAGACCTCATTCACCATAATCTCTCATCAGTCAATTTCTTAGGTATTTTAAACATAGTAGAATTTTAGTTCTCTGAAGCTTCCACAGCATAGTTTTGATAGAAATTAGGGCTGGGAAGGATTAAGCTTTTTAAGCTTCTTAAATTTATTTGATTGTATTAATTTTTCCTTGTAGGCTTTACATTTATGACTATTTTTTAAGGTCTCAAGCTTACCAGTGTGGCAATCCATTTTCCTCCAGGTAGAGTGGTGGCTGCATACAGATATTACTTCTTAGGAAAGGCCTATGTGAGGATATTATTCATTCTGCACTATGTCATCAATCCCCTTCATCCACTTACGATTCCCACACTGCTAACTGTGAGAGTTGATGCCATTGTCAAAGGCGAGATATGGAAACAACCAGTAAAATTATGGCTTCTGGCTAGCTTCGTGTTTTATGTGTATCACGTGAAGTCTGAATCTTAAAATGGATTCCTAATAATGATAACAAGCCAGGCATGTCCTGGTCTACAAATTTATAAAGGAATTTAAAGGCGTCATTAGATGACACTAAGCACCCAGCCTCACCTTTTGGGAGTTAAAAATCTAACCACACACTGATACAGACAGAGACAACTACAAAAGAACGTAAATAAATACAATCAAGTAATACGCTGGTTAGATCCTTATTCACCAAGAGAAACAACCACTTGTTCAGTGAGACAATCTTTCCATTTCCTGAGAACCTAGAAACATCATTGTTCTTGTTAGGTGCCTAACACTAGGCAGAATACTTATTTAATGTCTCCAGGCTTCAATATCTTCACTTGTTTAAAGATGGTATTCCAAAAAGCATGTGTGTTTTCAAGTGTCAGTCAACATTTGAAGAATATTTAAGAACTAAATCCAAGTCCAGAGGGAAACTTCCTTCTTTCCAATTGCAACTTTATCCAAGGATGGGCAAAAACCTTAAGTACAGGGTAACAAGAAACCTGGGCAGATAATGTAAGTAATTTTATTGTTGATCTAAAGCTTTCTTCAACATTTCATTCAGTTATGATCTATTTCTAATGAATATGATCTATTTCTCTCTTGGTCTCCTATTTAATTTTCAGCATGTCTATTCTTAGAAATGTCAGTACTAGGTTGGGCATGGTGGCTCATGTCTGTAATTCCAGCACTTTGGGAGGCCAAGGTGGGCAGATCATGAGGTCAGGAGATTGAGACCATCCTGGCTACCATGGTGAAACCCCATCTCTACTAAAAATACAAAAATTAGCTGGGTGTGGTGGCACGTGCCTGTAGTCCCAGCTACTCAGGAGGCTGAGAAAGGAGAATTGCTTGAACCCGGGAGGAGGAGGATCTCGCCACTGCACTCCAGCCTGACAACAGAGCAAGACTCCATCTTAAAAAAAAAAGGAGGAAATGTGAGAACTAGAAGCAGATCAGTGAGGTAACCATTTTCCCAACATTATATCTGAAGTTCAAATAAAGGCTATTTTAGTTTATTTTAACTGGGGATTTCCAACAAGCACCTTCTTTCTGTGTTATTTGGAATTTGGATATTGGCTTTTAGATTTAGAGACATATTACAATTGTCAACTGAAAGCAAAAAGATAAAAGATATAAATGGCATTACCTATTTGGAATATGTTAAACAATACAAAACAATAAAACAGAAAGGAAGAAAATCTTCCATTATTAGTAATGACAATAATATGCCACCTGCTTTATATAAATATAATACTGCCAAGCCTTCTGAATTAGTTTTTAAGCCATGAGGGTGGGTTTAGCCACTCCAGGACCTCTCAATCAGCTTTCTTTGTGACCAAACTCATACACAGTCATGTGATGCATAACGATTTCAGTCAAGGATGGACCGCATATGTGATGGTGATCCCATAAGATTATAATGAAAAATTCCTATTGCATGTGACATCATAGCCACTGGAATGCTGAAGCACAATTACTTTATTTTTTAAATAAATTTAGTGTAGCCTAAGTGCATAGTGTATACAAATTCTACAGTAGTGTATAGCAATGTCCAAGGCCTTCACATTCACTGAACATTCACTCACTGACTCACTCAGAACAACTCCCAGTCTTGAAAGCTTTTTTTCATGGTGAGTGCTCTGTACGTGTGTACAATTTTAAATTTTTTTATACTATATTTGTATTGTACCTTTTCTATGTTTAGATATGTTTAGACACACAACACCTACCACTGTGTTACAATCACCTATTATATTCAGTATAGTAACATGCTGTACAGGTTTGCAGCACTGGTTTATAGCCTAGGAGCAACAGGTGATACCTCATAACTCAGCAGTGTAGTAGGCCATATAATCTATGTTTGCATAAGTATACTTTATGATGTTCTCACAAGAGTGAAATTGTCCAATGATGTATTTCACAGAATGTATCTCCATCATTAAACAATTCATGACTGTATTTATACAGTAGCATTAGGATGTATGCTATAGAACGGAGTAAAGCCGAGAAAAACCATGACCTAGCACTCACTCATATAGAGCCATGGTCACCTGGACAACAGACTAGGTTTATAGAATTCAAACCCAAAGTCTCCTCAACCATTTACTGAGACCCTCTTGTGCAAGATGCAGCATTGGATTTTCTGAACAGTGTCACCCAACAGGCAAAGGCTTTAACTCATCTACTTGCATCCACACATTTAAAATAAAAAAGCCAGGTTTTCAATCATGTCTGTCTCTCCACGTACTCTTTCCTTTGCTTCACATATCCAGCACTAAAGAGGCAGAGAGATAAGTAAAATCAGACCTTTCCAGCAGGGTCAGCTTCACAGACATACATCCTGTGTAGTTGCACAGAATCAGGTGAGGAGGGTCCTGTGCTGGCTGAATGCTCTATTATCATTGTCTTGAAATTCTTAATAATTTTTGAAAAAGAGGCCTCACATTTCATTACAGTGACACTTGCAAATTTTATAGCTGGTCCTACCTGTAAGAATAGATAGCACATAGCAGAGAAAACAGTCCCTTTAAGGCCTTCTTGGGGACATTGCAATGAAGAGACCTACCTTCTGTATAGTTGCCTAACAGATTAGTCATCAAACTGATCTCAAGTCATTCTAGGTATTTTAAACAAATTTTCAGATTATTGTCATGTTTCTTAAGGGTAGATAGAAGTGAGAGGTGATGTTTGTCTTTTTTTTTCCTAATTAATTAACTATTCTCCCTAATAATCTGCTTTACAGCTAGGCATGGTGGCTCATGCCTGTAATCCCAGAACTTCGGGAGGCCAAGGTGGGCAGATCACAAGGTCAAGAGATTGAGATCATCCAGGCTAACATGGTGAAACCCCATCTCAACTAAAAGTACAAAAACATTAGCCAGGTATGGTGGCACGTGTCTGTAGTCCCAGCTAGAGGCTAAAGCAGGAGAATTGATTGAACTCAGGAGGCAAAGTTTGCAGTGAGCTGAGATAGCATCACTATACTTCAGCCTGGGCAGCAGAGCAAGACTCCATCTGAAAATAATAATAATTGTAGTGAAGCAGGAGTACTATTGCTTCTGCACAGCAGAAGAAACTATCATTAGAGTGAACCAGCAACCAACAGAATGAGAAAAATTTTTGCAATCTACCCATCTAACAAAGGGCTAATAAGCAGAATCCTCAAAGAACTTAAACAAATTTACAAGAAAAAAACTAACAACCCCATCAAAAAGTGGGTGAAGGATTTGAACAGACACTTTTCAAAAGAAGACATTTATGCAGCCCACAAACATATGAAAAAAAGCTGATCATCACTGGTCATTAGAGAAATGCAAATCAAAACCACATTGAGATACCATCACATGCCAGTTAGAATAGCAATCATTAAAAAAAAAATCAGGAGACAACAGATGCTGGAGGGAATGTGGAGAAATAGGAATGCTTTTACATTGTTGTTGGAAGTGTAAATTAGTTCAACCATTGTGGAAGACACTGTGGTGATTCCTCAAGGATCTAGAAATAGAAATACCATTTGACCCAGCAATCCCATTACTGGGTATATACACAAAGGATTATAAAACATTCTATTAAAAAGACACATGCACACATATGTTTATTGTAGCACTGTTTACAATAGCAAAGACTTGGAACCAAGCCAAATGCCCATCAAAGATAGACTGGATTTAAAAAATATGGCACACATACACCATGGAATACCATGCAGCCATCAAAAAGGATGAGTTCATGTCATTTGCAGGGACATGGATGAATCTGAAAACCATCATTCTCGGCAAACTGACACAAGAACAGAAAACCAAAAACTGCATGCTCTCACTCATAAGTGGGTGTTGAACAATAAGAACACATGGACACAGGGAGGGGAACATCACACATTTGGGTCTGTTGGTGGGTGGGGGGGTTAGGGGAGGGATAGCAGGGGGTAGGGGAATTGGGTAGGGATAACAGTAGGAGAAATACTTAATGTAGATGATGGGGCAATGGATGCAGCAAACCACCAAGGCACATGTATACCTCTGTAACAAACGTGCACATTCTGCACATGTACCCCAAAGCTTAAAGTATAATTTAAAAATAAATAAATAAGAAAATAAATTTTAAAAACCCAAAATAATCTGCTTTACATTTACAAGTGTTTAGTAATATTGTAAACCAAATAGGAGCTCTGGTAGAAATGATCTTGCAAACTCTCGAAGCTGCCACTTTTTTAATGTCAATTTATAGCATATGCCCATCTTTTTTCATGCTCCAAAGAAATTAACAGCTCTTCTCAACTTAAGATCAGTTAATGATTGTAAAGACCTAGTCCACTGGAAATGCAAGAGAAATCCACATTTTCCAATCTTTAAATCCCCCACAAATTTTATGGGTACAAAAAGGCAAAAAAAAAAGCTTCTTTTACTGGTTTGAAAATGAACAGTACTCTCATTGTCAACAGATAATGATCTGGAGTGCCCAGATCACCACCTGATAATTATTCAGTGTTAACAATTACACAGGAAAGGGGATTTATTTTCTTTCAAGGCAATGACTAGATAAAAATCTATGTGGAATTTAGTGCCCAACTGTATACTCGAAAGTTTGGCTTTATGTATGGGTAGAGGCTTGTGTGATAACATTTTGAAAATGTAGAGAAGTCCTGCTTACTCAAAATTCTTACCTACAACTTGATATGGTGTTTGGAATTCTAACACTTGGATATTATTCTTTGGGGTTAAAAATTGCCTTATTAAACATTCTATGCTCCTTTGTTGCAATCACTACTAGATCCCCTTTCTAGATGATTGGGGAGACTCAAAGGATCATGAAAGCAAGCAAAAGAAATGCTGAAAGAAGAAAATGCACTGAAAGAACAAAATAAAATTTTCATCATGTTTTCCTATTCAAGCCTCATAATTGTTCCAGAAACTAAAGTTAAAATCGATGCACCGCAAGATCAGTGCAGGAAGTAACAGCTTTAACATCAACAACATCAATAATACTAACAATATGTACTTTTGAGTGTTGCATATAACATTGTCCCAAGCATATATTTTATGTTATCTCATTGAATTCTCAAAATAACTAGATGGAGATAATTATTTGTATCAGTTCAAATGCTTTTTACTATAGGAGCTAAAGTCCATTCAAAATGACATAAATAATAAATAAGACCATTTAAAAAAAATAAACAGATATGCAGAGTTGGGCATTTCTAGAGTAAGATAATCCAGCAGCTCAGTGATGACATCAAGGTTTTTTCTGCTCTGCCCTCCTGGTACTGTTTAAGGAGTCAGTTTATGAGTCCAAAATGGCAGTAACTGCTCCAAGTATCACAGTCTCATGCATGTCTAAAAGACAGAAAAGAACGTGAATTTTAAGAATGAGGGCAATTTCCCAGAAGCTGTTCTGTGATCCACCTCATATCCTACCAGATTTATTTCAGGACATACCAATTTCTAAATTCATCATTCTTGCAGTGAATACAATATCCTCGACTGGCTTAAACTAATTAAGCTTTGCTTCTTGAGGCCGAAACGAAATCCACCCATCTCTGTATATAAGGGTGTTCAAAGTCTAAACAAATTAGGAGCTGTGTTAGCAAAGAAGTAGGAGGGGAATGGATTTGCATAGACAACCCAGTATGTCGACCACAGACTTTGTTGGTAATGACATCTGGATAGAGCCCCCGTCTGTTGGACTCTGAAGGTTATACTTTCAGCCACTGTGTAAGACTGCCTGTACATGCACATTCATATATGCTCCAAGTTTTCAAAAAAATAATTTTAAAAGTTAAGCACTAGTGTATTACCATCATAAACTTAACAAGGAAATCCAAAATGGTTTCTCTATACCTTACCTCTGTACCAACAGAGAGGCAGCTACAATCTTCCCAGCATCGCTCTACACATTGGAGAACACCCGGTGGGAAATTTTTCCCTGGCAGGACCACAGTGGTCATTGAAAGGAGTTTCCACACCACTTAGAGTAATGTCAGCAAGAGAAGATTCGGAGAAATTTTGAAGGATTGCTCCTGTTTAAAAGTTTACTGTTTGATATTGTAGTGAAGTGAGACAATTGCTAAGTGTGGTTTATCTTTAGCCATATTATTTCCCTAAGGTAAGCTTGTTTCTTACTATTCCAGGAAAACTGGTCATTCCTAAACTACCAAATTTATTACGAAGATAACTTCTAGATTTTCTGCAGCTAGTTCTCATAAGCATATATGGTATTTTGAAGTTGGATAAAAAGAATTATTTCCTGCAGAGAAGAAATAACTGATTTGGAAGATAGTAGAAATACATATATATTACATTCCATATCTGTTTTCCTTAAAATTATTTGATTATTTAAAAAATGGAGAGAATGGTGATGACTTTACCAAACTCCTGTGTATAAATAGAAATAGTTAATGGCAGAGTGTATAAAAATTCTTAGATTACTGATTCTACCTAATTGGAAGAAAATATTCTTTTGTTTATACAGGCTTCTGTGGAAACGAGGAGCTAAAAATTGTAGCTGAATTCAACTCTTGGCAATATTCTCCAAAAATCCATCAAAATAGATAAAGAGGCTAGAAAGTCTTGCCTTAATGAATTTAAAAATTGGAATTTCTAAGGAGAAAAGTCAGTTTTAGTTTTCTTCCCCTTCACCTTTGTTTTCCTTTCCCATTCATCACCACACTCATTCTTTCTTATGTTTAATTGTAACTATGGAGGCAAAAACTAAGTGTATATGCTTCTTACGTTTTCCAAGTGGAGAAATTTTTAAGCCAGTTAAGACTGGCCATAAAATAAATGATAAAAATAGAGATGACTTATAGCACTATGTTTATATTTGTAATATGATCTGTCAGTGAACCAACCAATTTTATTTTTGTCTTGAAAAATTGGTTGGATATTTTGTCATCAAGGAGAGAGAGGCAAAATTCAGACATAAAATTCCAAGTGTATTCAGTGAAAAAGAAAAGTTTACCGACTAAATGATTTACTGTTATCTGGATCATTTTGAATATAAAGAAAAAAAGACACTTTCATTACTATAAAAAGTACTCACATCTTTTTACTGTATCAAAGGAGAAGTTTTATTAAATACTGTAAATAACTACTTGTCAGTTTATGATTTTGTGAGGTATTTCATATTTAGATCACAAATAAGAATGCAAATGATAGGAAAATGTAACCAGTTAAGATTTTATTGGGTATAGAGTATCCTATACCCTGTATTTCCAGGCTGTCACATTTAGTTTACATAGTGTATAATACATAAACACTACATAAACTAAATGTGACAACCTGGAAACATAAAAAGTCATGGGAAACCAAAAAGTGGCTTTGAACCCTGAAACTTCTCAAAGAAAGAGAAAATTACAACTTTTACTTTTTCCTAGAAAACTTGGCATTAGGGTGACAATAAAGAAACTGTAGATAGGGAATGATAAAAAATAGACCTTGATTTTATTCCCTACTTTAAGGGTATAAATTAAAGAGGCCAAAGTTATTTATTTTAAAATTTTGACTCCAGAGAGAACTCTTAGCAAATATCCTGCTGAATAAATCAATGAGATGAGTGGAACTGTCTTTAGAATCATTAAGGCTTCTCCAATGGCTTTTGAAGGAATGCTTTAGCATGATATGGGGGTAAAAGAGACAGCTCTGGAATTAAACTAGTTAACAAAATTGACTTTTTGCCCTGAAACATAAATAAATTATAAACTGAATTCATCCAAATAGGCAATGGAATGAGATTGGGTCAGTAACATCCAAAGGCAAGAATATTGTGTTGCTAATGGCAGGTATGTTTATGTTCCTTTCTTTAACCGGTTTCCATTTACTAATCCAATTTCCTGTTAAGTGGAGTGTGTACCTTGTTATAACCCATGGAATGTGATCCAGGGAGACTCTCTACAACTAGTCCTCCAAAATGAGTGAGTCAGACACAGTGGTAATCTACAAAGAACTCAAACATGGAAACTACCATTGTTGAAATATGACCTATTTAGACGTGTTACCTGTGGCAATGTAGAAGACCAAGTAAACAAGTGCATATAGTCTCTAAATTTTGGAAGATTTTCTATAATACTTTGAATCTATAATTGTAAATATTAATTAATGAACTTTTAGAGCATTCTAAGATATATGTGACCATATAATTATTACTTCTACTACGTAAATAAAAACTTTAAGACAACACAAGCAGTAGTTCTATTTTAATAATTGTAATTCATATTTTTCAGTTATTTACATATGAATAGGTATATTGTCTGCTCTAGTCATTGACACGTGTATAGGCTCAGAATCTATTGTTTTTTACCCACATCCTTGTCATTACACAAGTAACAGTGGCCACTTTAACTAAACTGCTTCAGATACATGCATACTGATATACTTTTACAAACCAAAAATATGAGAAAACTATCAGGAGTAACTACATAATGGCAAGAGTTCAGACGTATACTAGAAACACACAATGGTGGATTTGCTACCTCTTGAAAGTTGTCCTCAGGCAAAGGCCTAAGTCACCCAGCAGGAGGGAAACTAGATTAATCATTGCTTGAATTTGCAGCAAAGTCAGGCTTCTATACTCATCAATAGCCTGAAATGGCATAGTGTAGAATCTACTTTGATTTTAATTCAAGACATTTGAAGCAAGTAGGATTATATCCACTGTTTTTCAGATTAGGAGGTTGAGACACAAAAAGTTAAGTCAATTTGAGTAAAGTCACATATCAAGAAAGTGATGGAAGAAGGCTTCTAACCAGATAGACCAGCTCCAGAGTCCTTGCCCTGTTAATCAGAAGAGAGACAATTTTTCTAACAACTTAATTAAACTCAAAGAACCCAAAAGTTCTGAGACTTATGCTACAATAATTAAATGACCGTAAAATGTTAAATTTGCTGTTATTTTCTCCTCATCGCTTTACAGTTGCTGTTCTCAGAACAGTAAAATATAACCCTAGCTGTGCCAAATACAAAATGAGATTATACATATAGGTATACATTTTTATATATACATAGAAAATGACTGGAAACAAAAGAAAAAGTTTAGTGGTTAGTTACCTCTGAGGATTTACTTTTTATTCTGAACTGTTAGTTTTTTCCCATGAGTGTCTATTTTTAAAAATAAAAATCAAAAAGTAACTATCAACATCTCTAATATCTCTGCTTGTTAAGAAATATACAATATTTTTGGAGCTGAAGCAAGCTACTTGTAAGAAAGGAATTGCTAGATACCAACTTTCACTGTCCCATGAGACCCATGAGAACAGATAGTCATTGGGAAAGACTTTAAACAAACCACATAGGATATTTGTTTGCACAAGAAATGAGGGATGTACATATTACCAAGGTACTGTACGTTCTAACAAAGAGTGTAATCATATTCATTCCTGGTAATGAGAATAGAATAATTTTTTGAAGAGGAACGAATGCTATCACAGTCAATAGACAACACAACTAGCACCAAGTTGGAAGTCAAGCAAAGTTCTAGTAAAATTGCAGTACGTGGACTGAGTTTTAGTCCGATTCTATACATCTCATAATTCCCAAGACATTGTTTAAATTGAATGAGTGAATCAATCAAAAAGTGTTAATTTAATTTTTAATGTTTCTTCAACTACCTTTTATCTACAATATAATACTGGTTATGGATACTGGTGCTTTTAGTGAAACACAGTGGTGACTTTCAGATCACAGTGTATTGCTGGGAAAAAAAAAAGGAAGTTGTATTCTTTTCTGAATGAAGTTTTCATGCTTCCCGCATTCACTTAACTTGGAAAACAAAATGAAGATTCACTTTGCTTCATATATAATCTTGGGACTATATTTGTGCCCATTTGATATTTGGTCACTTTTGTAATATTCATGTAAAAGTTGTTTATTCTTAGAGAAAACTTCTGAATAGTATCAATGTAGGTACCATGCTGTGATGATAAAGACATACTGATTATGCTTAATGATAATGATCATGATTATGATTCCATAAGACTTGCAGTCTGTAATAGAAGCATATTACTTTCTAGGTAATTTCATAGTTTCTGGGGACTCTTAACTCCAGGAGTCCTCAGGTTCTGGCTTGCAATGATCCTTGTATTTAAAATGTATTCTCTTTTTTGTAAAATAGTTGCTTTTCTGTGTTATTCTGCAAAGGATAAATGCTACTAGAATATGGAATATTTCATTTAATTTTAAATCAGATGTAATTGACAGTAACTAACGTGTTATAGATTTTCCATATATAGAGACTAAGAAAAGAGAGAAAGAAATTAATAAAGGCAGGAGTGGTTATGGATATACAGATGGTATGATGGTAAATTTTAAGTGTGAATTTAACTGGTCATGGGGTACCCAGATAAAATATTATTTCTGGGTATGTTTGTAAAGATGCTTCTGGATGAGATTAGTATTTAAACCAACGGACTCAGTAGATGCTTCCCTTGATATTGGTGAGCATCATCCAATTTTCTGAGGGCCTGAAAACAACAAAAGGTGGAGGAAAGAGAAATGCGTCCTTTTCACCTCCTACCTACCTGCTGAGCTGCAACATATAATCTCATCTTCTCCAGTCCTCAGACCGAGATTCACATCATTGCTTCCCCTTGTTCTAAAGTCTTTGGACTCATTCTAAATGACATTACTGACTTTTCTGGGTGTCCAGTTAACAGATGGCAGATCCTAGGATTTCTCAGCCTCCATAATTATGTGAACTGATTCTTCATAATAAATCCTCATACATGTATGTGTGTGTACATATAGGTGTCTATATATATATGCACACACACACATATATATATCTGTGTGTATATATCTATCTCTAATAAGGGTCTTCTTCTGAGCACACATAGAAGCTTTTATGTCATTTATACACTTGGCTTGGAATTCAATCCCTGAGCACATCCTTTCTTTCACCATTTTGTATAGCAAAATTAGGAGCAACTCGCCAATATATACCAGTAAAAACCAGAGTATATATATACACACATATATATACGCACACGTATGTATATATGTGTATTATATATATAATCTGTTTGTGTGTATATGTATATCCATATATATGAACCTATATATGCACACACAGATTTTATATATATATGTATTTACCAGTGTGTGTATATATACACACACACACACATATATACACACATATATACACACACACACATACATATATATACACACACACATATATATATATAATTTATAGCACTAAATGCCCACATCAGAAGGCTAGAAAGATCTCAAATTGACACCCTAACATCACAATTAAAAGAGGTAGAGGGGCAAGAGCAAACTAATCAAAAAACTAGCAAATGACAAGAAATAACTAAGATCAGAGAAGAATTGAAGGAGATAGAGACAGAAAAAACCCTCCAAAAATTGAATGAATCCAAGAGGTGATTTTGGAAAAAATTAAAAAATAGACCACTAGCTAGACTAATGAAGAAGAGAGACAATAATCAAATACACACAGACACACACACACACACACACACACACACACACACAAAATAAAGGGCATATCATCACAGACCCCACAGAAATACAAACTACCATCAGAAAATACTATAAACAACTCTATGCAAATAAACTAGAAAATCTAGAAGAAATGGATACATTCCTGCATGCATACACCCTACTGAGACTAAACCAGGAAGAAGTTGAATCCCTGAATAGACAAATAACAAGCTCTGAAATTAAGGCAGTAATTAATAGCCTGACAACGACAACAACAATAACAAAGCCCGGACCAGATGGATTCACATATCACTAGCTAACATGCTTATATTGCTTCTTATTATTTCAGTTCTAAGTCCTACATGTTGGCATCCAGTGCAGATAATAAAGATTTTGTTCTTTCTCACATTCTACCTGCAGTCACACCATACACATGGATACACTCCAGCTGCCATCTCCTGATGTGATAACAAGCATACTGATATCCACTGTTTACATTGTTATGATGATGGAGATGCTTTTGACAGTGGAATCATTTCATATCTCCTGAGTACCTTTTCTTTCTTTTTGACTTTTTTCACTTTTAAGTTTTTTTGGATCCCAAGGCTGTATCTCATTTTCCTTTGCCAGTTTTTCTATTTATCACTAACTTATGGAAACTCTTCTCCAGCTGTGTTAATCTTCTTTCCATGTATTCAAATATTAAGTACATTAAGTAGTCTATCAATTTCACCTTTTTATAATCTCTCTCTAGTTTTTCTGATCTGCCCAGTCTAGTTTGGTTAATCTCAAGGCCTGCTACCTTACCATGATTTTGGGGATTTCTCTCCCCACCATCCTTTGTTGGGTCTCTTGTTCGTCAGACTTTGTCATCCTCTTTCATGGCTCACTTTCTTGTTTTCATAGAGAACATCCTCTAGTAGTTTCCTCCTTACTCAGTCAACCAACTTTTGCTACATACCAAGTGCAATGCACTGTTTCAGGCGCTAAGGGTACAGTGGGGACCCATCCCGATGGGATTGTATTTTGAGGAGCACCAAGATAGAAAAGGACCAAACTGGCTCCATCCACTTGGAGCAGAGACGATCATGTCCCATAGGCCCTACAGAGCAATGAGGTTGTAGGGTAGAGTTGGCAACTTCTTCCTAGTATCCGGTTCCCATTTCTTCAGGCAAAAACATCCTCTTCTCTAGGAATTGTGACTGCCTCGCCTACTTCATGTGATCATGACCACATGGTCTGGCCCAGGGATAGATAGATAGCAAAAGCTGAGCTTTTATGTATAGACTTTTAATCTATAGTCTGAGGTCACTAAACAGAATTATACACCTAGAGCTCTCTATAGCTATGCCCTGTTTATCCCTTGAGCATGGAAGTTTGCTCCATTCAAAACTTGCCTCATTCTCTAGAGGTAAAGTGCATCTACTCTGTGTAAGACATTGCACCGAATCCCACGAGCCTGAAGAAAGCCTGCCTGCATAAGGATAGAATGAGGTTAATGTAGAGAGAATCAGAGTTGAGAGAGAGAGAAAGAGAGAGAGAGATATTCACATCATTTGCATCTCCTGTACGCCTCCAAGTTCTACCCTTGAAATCCCCAATTCTTCCAGGCACTTAATTGTCCCTTTTTGCTTACCTAATTTGACCTGAGTAATGGCAAGCAGTAAAAGAGAAATCAGCTATTGCAGAAAAATCTTTGGAAGATCCTCTATTAAAGACCTGAAATCTCCCTGACAATCCAATATAATGGCTTTTCCCTCTCCCAGAAAATAAAATAGGATTAAGTAAGATTCTCCAAGGTCTCTGGGCCTCTTCCAAATGACATTCCACATATTTGCGGTAAAGAAGAGCAGATGACTATGTAAGAGCAGCACATTCCTTGTGAAAAGAATACCTTTGTCTGGATATAATCTCTATGAGGTCAGGGACTTTTCTAATAATATTCACTCCTATGTCCCTCATGCTTAGAAAAGTATTTGTTGAATGAATATATGCAGGCATATATTCACATGCTTGAATGAACTTCTAACACATAAAAGATTGAAGGCCCATCATTGTCCTCAACAAGAGAAATAAAGACCATTGTGTTGGGTGGTGAGCCATGGGCCCTTAAGTTCTATGTGAGTGAAACAATTAAAGAGGCAGACATATTCTTCCTTTGTCCCACTAACCCCACCAAAAGATTTTTTTTTTGGGAGGTGGAGTCTCACTCTGTCACCCAGGCTGGAGTACAGTGGTGCAATGTCGCCTCACTGCAACATCTGCCTCCTGGGTTCAAGCAATCCTACTGCCTCAGCCTCCCTAGTAGCTGGGACGGCAAGCATTCGCCACCACACCTGGCTAATTTTTATATTATGGAATACTATGCAGCCATCAAAAAGGATGAGTTCATGTCCTTTGCAGGGACATGGATGAAACTGGAAACCATCATTCTCAGCAAACTGACACAAGAACAAAAAAAACAAACACTGCATGTTCTCACTCATAAGTGGGTATTGAACAATGAGAACACATGGACACAGGGAGGGGAACATCACACACTGGGGCTTAGGGGGTGAGAGACTAGGGGAGGAATAGTAGGGGGTGGGGAGATTGGGGAGGGATAGCATTAGGAGAAATACCTAATGTAGATGACGGGGCGATGGCTGCAGCAAACCACTACCATGTCACATGTATACCCATGTAACAAACCTGCATGATCTGCACATGTACCCCAGAACTTAAAGTAAAATAAATAAGTAAACAAATAAGAAACTTTCCAGCATAGACTAAAAGATACAGCAAGACAAACCCTCACCACCTGTTGCTGAGGGAAAAATCCAACAAGTCATGTTGGAGTGTTTGTCTCCCTGCCATTGTCACTGTGAGATCCAGTCACTGGTATGGAGAGGTGTGGTGAAAATATTACTGAGTTCTTATGTCAAGTAAACAGATAAGCCAATATACAAGATCAGTAGTGAATGGTGTTTCTGCTTTTGCTCAACATAAGATCTAAATTTCTCATGTTGACATACTCATAACGAAAAGAGTTAACTCTGAGAGTTATTTCACCACTTTTTGTTCTGTTCTTTGTGTTGAAGCCAGGTGCTAATCTCACGAGCACATTCATTTTTATTTTCAATTTTACTAGTCTTTCTTCCTAGAACTTCTGATCTTTATGTTTTTATATTTTCATTTTTTATCTCCCACCCTTGAAAATGAACTTCATTCTTTGTCTAGCATGTATAGCAGTGTAATCTCAGCTCCTACTATACATAGTAAGTGCCCAATAAATAATTGGTAAATGACAGGAGGCCTTCCCAGCATTTGTCACCTTCCCTCAGAAGATTTCTGTCTCTTCCTAATTGCAGTTTTTGAAACAGAAGATATGTGAACATACCATAATTCTTTCCTGTAAAAAATGAAAATTTACCATAGATGACCTTACCAGAGGGAATGGCATTTGAAAAAAGAATCTAATACGAATTTTCCTGCTGAAAGAAGATTGCTGATAAAGATGATTATAATTGTCCTGGTTGGTAAATTTATTTTGATAATGCATTAACTATAGCTAGGTTTTCACCTATATGCTTTTCAAAACATACACAGAAAAGGATTAACTTGAGTGGCTAAATAAATATGGTTGTTAAAACTAGCAGATTAAGTAGTTATAAAGTAAGTACAGATGACTGAGTGCAACATAAAATTGCTTCTTACTCATCCTTAAATAAATTAATCATCTGTTCTGGACAGAGAAAAACAACTTCATCCAGAGAAACTCAAAGAAAGAACACACTTCCTTAACATAAACAGTGGAAATAGAAATAATGTTTCATGAAGTAGTTTTCAAATATGCAAAATAAATATGGTCTACATTAACAAGATGAAGATTATCGCTTTTCTTCAGTTGCATTTGCCTTATATAACCAACCAGTGTGAGTGGGTGAAAATGCCCTTATTGTCATGCGGTTTTATAAAATGGGGATTAGACAGATCTAATTTATGTATTAGTTTCCTATTGCTGCTATAAAAAATTTCCACAAACGGATGATTTTAAACAACATAAATGTATCATTTTATAGTCCTGGAGGTCTGAAGACTGAATTTTAGTCAAGAACGCTGTCAGGAGGGCTGCTTTTCTACTGGAAGCTGTGAAGGAGAATCTGTTTCTTGTCTTTTCCAGCTTATAGAGGCTACATGCATTCTTTGGATCATGGCACCCTTCTCCATATTTAAAGCACATGACTTGAATCATCACATCTATTCTCTGACTCTAACTAACTCTCTTGCCTCCCTTTTATAAAAACCCTTGTGTTACACTGAGTGTGTTCCATTAATCAGTTAATCAAGGATAATCCTCCCTCTCAAAATCCTTAGTTTAATTTTATCTCCTGAATCCTTCTTGCCATGTAAAGTAACATATTCATAGGTTCCAGAGATTAGGACATGGACATCTTTAGGGGATTATTGCTCTGTTTACCACGGTTTATATGCCTGCTTTGCCAATTATAAGATGAAATTTGATATTTCTGATCATTTTTATATCTAAAATGGGAATTGTTACAAATTTCAGTGCTGCAAGAATTAAAGGAGACAAGTAATATAAAGCATTTACTACATTGGCTGGCACACAGTATCAATAAATTATAGTTAGTATGAAGGTTTTATTATCCTTGGATTTGGTAATTCTGACAGCCTGGTTCTTTGATTGACTCTGATTATAGACATATAAACCTTGGAAGTACAGAAGCTTTAATTTTTCATTTGCTTAAATGAAAGCCAATGTCTTACATTTTCAATTTCTATAGTAAAACAAAATAACCTATTCCTTAAAAGTGAAATAATAATGAGACCTCAAGAAAGAAATAGAAAGAAATAATAAATGTTTTAGAAAGTTTTGGCTGTAGGAATTTTAACCAAAAGCAATTTTATAAATGAGGGCACACTGACCCAGACATTCTCTGAACACTGTCCCCAAGCACTCACTGGCTGGGAGCATTTGCAGGATGGTTTTCAGTTCTGTTTGCTCCACTAGTAATTGGCTCATTTTGTGGTGAGTGGGGAATACATATACACACATAGTGGACAAATACACACCCACACACGTAATTTCAAAGAAAAGCAGCATATTAGCAAAGTATTGTGAGCAGTTGCCTTAAATAGGGTATGTAAGTCATTTATAAAGTACATTTCTTCTCTTTACTTATGAAAATTTCTTAAAAATGCACTGTACATGTGTACAAAAATATGAATATACGCTATCAAGGAGCATTTTGATTTTTTCCTCAAAAGCTATATAATAATTCACGCATGTGTATATTTATGTAGCTCATCTTTAGCAGTCTGCCCATTTGGGGAATTTATTTTTATCTCTAGTTTAATTTGAATTTTTCTTGCAGAGAGATAAAAGCTAGTTCTACTTTGTGTAAAAGACAGTCCAACATTTGAAGATTATTATAAAAGTCATACTAAGATTTATATAACAATCCTATCAACCTGTTAGTTGTGTCTTCATTAACATTTAGGTTTAACTTCATACACTATGAGGATGATATTTGTTTACCTTTTGGCTCTTTTATAATTTGATTGGTTTTGATGTGAGTTTAGGAAAATTAGCAAGTAATCAAAAAAATTTACTTAGCAAGTGCATATTGAACATTTATTATATTGATGTCCTATTATATCGATCTTCTATTATATTCTGGGAGAATACATAGGTCATGAAGTGGAACAAGTGAACCTGAATCCCGACTCTCATAGAATTTATATGTAGTGGATTATAGACAATGGAAAAATCAATAATATGTGGATATGTTTGTTGTACTATGGCAGTGAGATGTACTATGAAGAAAAATAACAAAAAATAAAGGAGCATTAGGAGAGCAAAACAGTGAGAGGTTGTATTTCAGACTGAGTATGAACAAAGAAGCTCACAACTGTTGTCAGCTAAGAGATGGCCAACATGTTCTCTGGTTAGATAGAAATAATCTTACAGAAAAGTAAAATCAGACCAGACCGCCTTTGTGACTGTGTTATAGTAACACAAAACCAAAACCAGATAGTAACGCTGTCTGAGCAGAGATAACCACAAGAATATTATGCAAGTCACAAAAATGATCAAACATTCCCTTTATCCTGCTAATATAAATAATAGCTTTTGCTAATTTTTTTTCAATTATAGCTTTAGTCTCACACCATTCCTTCTAGTTAAAAATTTTTAAGAATTGCTCCTGCTTTCTGACAGCCTCCAATCCAGAAGCAAAACCATGCTTCACTGGACCCTCCCTAAAATTACCTAGCGCAAATCTGAGCCCTATGACTAGCTCCTTCTAAAACTCCCTTATTGTGCACTACATGGTTACTCATGGTGTGTTTTTCTCACTACAATGAGCCAAGAAGCCCAACACTGATTACACTTGCATTCTTTGTGGTCTTTGGCTGAAAGTCACAGACAAGAGAAGTCGCTTCTAATTTATGTACATTTTGTAAAGAGAGAGTCTTGCCATATTGCCCACACTTGTTTCAAACTCAAATACAAAAATTAGCTGGGTGTGGTGGTCTATACCTGTGGCCCCAGCTATAATACTTACGTGGCTGAGGTGGAAAGATTACTTGAGGCCAGGAGGTCGAGGCTGCAGTGAGCTATGATCACATCACTGCACTTGAAATTGGGTGACAGAATGAGACCCCATCTCAAAAAAAAAAAATAAAGTCACTTCTGATTAACTAACTGTTAATAAAACACCTAAATAAAGTTAGAGAATGAAGCATTTGGCTGTGTGAAGAAAAGAGAAACAGTCAGTGCAAAGATCCTAAGGTAGGAACATTCCTAAGTAGGTTCAAAGAAAACCTAGAATGCAGAGATAGTCAGATCTGAATAGGTGAATAAAAGAGAGGAGGGAAATAAGGCCAGGTCCAGATGCAAAGGGTCTTATATGCTATATATCAGACACCCAATATTTGTATCTCCTCCAAGTTCATATTCCCTAATCCCAAGGTGATGGTATTTGGAGATGTGGGCCTTTGGAAGTTAGTCAGGGTGAGCTGAGGTCATGAGAGTGGCGTTCTGGTCTAGTGGGATTAGTGCCTTTGTAAGAAGGCACTAATAAGAACAAGGGAGCGTGCTCATTCCTCTCTGTCTCTGTCTCTGTCTCTCTGTCTCTCTCTCTCTCTCTGTTTTTCTCTCTCTCTCTCTCTTCTTGCATGCACTGAGGAAAGGCCATATGAACATGCAGGGAGAAGACGGCCATCTGCAAGCCAGGAAGAGAGCCCCCACCAAAATCCAATCATGCTGGAACCCTGATCTTGGACCTCCAGCCTCCAGAACTATGGGGAAAAAAATTCTGTTATTTAAGACACCAACATCTAAGCTATTTTGTTATGGCACCCTGAACAGACTAAGACATGCAGTAAAGATATGAATTTTACCTCACTTCAAGTGAATTGGAAACTTTTGAAGGATTTTAACAGAGGAGAGCAGACCTAACTTATGATTTATTAGGATCATTCCAGCTGCTCTGTTTAGAATATATTGTAGGAAAGTTGGGAAAAGAAGCATGAAATCCAGTAAGGAATTCAGACAGTAGATGGTGATGCCATTTTCAGGGTAGCAGCAATGAAAGTGGTGAGAAGTGGACACTGAGGGTAAAATATCCTACTGAAATACCTTCTTGGATATCAGATTTATTTCGAAAGTAGAGCCAGCAGATTTTCTGACCCATTTTCTGTAGACCATGAGAGATATGAAAAGACAAGCCAGAAAGGACTTCAAATCCTGAGATAATAGATGAATTCAGTTATCATGTTGCTTAGATACATAAGTCATGGGGATGAGTAGCTGGGGAGATTACAAATTAAGATCTCAATTGTGGACAAGTTAAGTTTGAAATGCCTATTCTGCATTCAAGTGGAGATGCCCAGTAGGCAAATATTTGAACTGAAGCTCAGGGGATCAAAATTGTAAATATAAGTTTAGGAATTTGTATTTAATAGATGGCATTGGCAGTCATAAGAATGGACAACCTAGAGAATGAGAAGACAAAGGTCTGATCCCTGGGACACTTCAACACAGGCTGGGAAAGACCTGTCAGTGTGTAAAGAAAAAAAATACAAGTGTTAAACCCTGTGTGAAGCCTTGCTCCACATCACATATGATCACCTAATAATAAGTGTCATATGACAAGTTTGGCCTGTAGGAGTGGTGTTTGCTTTAGCTCTTTCAAAAGTGTCTCATGTGGGTTCCACAAGATAATAGTTTCCACAAGAAATCCTAGGTGTGGCAGTGTTTAAAAATTTATTTTTAATCTTACTCCTTCTTCTTTATTCCCTGGACTGAGTAGAGATTAATCCAGCCATTTTCTATGCAATTATTTCTCATAGTAAGCATCAAAATTTTCTGGGTGCTTGTTGAAAAATGTACATTCCTGAGCTCCAACTCAGATCCACTGAATCAGAAACTCTTAGAGTAGCATGCTGGAACTTACATCTATAATAAGTTCCCAAGTGAGCTGTCACGCATATTAGGATGGAAAACAATAAGCTAGTCCTGCATTGTCATACTGTCATAAAGGAGTTAATTGTGAAGAGTCAAATTGGGGGCATTACAATGAGACAAAGATCTTTTAGGGAGGATAGCTAAACCAAGACTGTATTCTGATATTGGCTCTTGGCCACTCGTTTCTTTGTAAGTATCTATAGATAGTCTATTTTGATGAAAATAAGGAATGTATACTATTTTTTCTAAAGATATCTTGGCACCAAAGTGAAAATATCTTTGCAGGTATTGTGTCACAACCAGAATTCCCTACTTTAGTTTAGAAAAATATTATTTAAGCTATTGCCTGCAGAAATGTTGCAACATATTGTCAGCAAAGAAATCTAGAAACCATAGCATAGAAACAGAGACTTATCCTCTTGATGAGCTGGTTTTATAGATTCTCTTTTTCCTGTTAAGGGCAAAGTTGCCCTCTACTAGTGGATTCTGATTTGACTAGATTAGAAAGACGAAAAGTTGAGAATATATTTTGGCAAAGTTATTTTTGAACAGCTATAGAAATAATAGTGTGTATATGCCAAGCACTATAGTAAGGCATATACTATTTCATTTAATCTTTACAATAATGCTGTGTTACAAGTAAGGGAGTTGATTTTAGAAACTGTTGCAAGCTGGATAGATCACAGCATGCAGGAATTTATTAAGGAGTGCCCTTTGGATCAACACTATTTGAAAGGAGAGAAGAGAAGCAGTAGCGGGCAGAGGGAGGGGAAGAAGTTGAGTTGTGTTGCAGCCTCAAAGAAAGCCTCAACCAACCACAGGGAGCTCTAAAGCTGTAAGGGCCCTCCAGAGTGGTCTCAGGTTGGGCAAGTATGGGCATGCCTTTACTACCTAGCATCAATCAGTCATTAAAGGCAGACTGTACTGGAAAAAGGCATGACTTGAGATGAGGAGGTTATTTGCAGCTGAGGCGATGCCTGAAGCAGCTGAGGAACTGAAGTTTGTCTCCAAAGAGCACTTCCAAGTTGGGGCAAAAGAGTTATCTGGCCATTGAAGAGGGCTCTGCGAGGTGCATATAGTGCCCACCTCAGGGACCCAAGATGTCAGCTAGAATGTGACAGAACTGAGAAGTTTAACATAGGACGGTTCGATTCTAAAAGGAGTTGTCTAAAGCAGGCTAAAGAACTTCACACATGTGTTTTCAAGCCAGAGGTGAGTTATTAGAAAACGAACAGTTGCCATTATCAGGAATCATTTCTATAGATTGTGTTCCAGGATAATGTATAGGCATACCAGTTAACTCTTAACTGCTCTCCCTATTTTTTAAAAATATTTTCTCATTTTAAACATGTGGCCAGGCCAGTATATATTTTCTTAGCTTAAGATTTTTTCAGGACAGAAAACAGTTGATGCATAGAGTGAAGATATTTTCTAAATACCAAGTTCATTGAAGAAATTATGTCTGCCACCCTGATGGGGCGGGTAGAGAGAAAAGAGAGAGAGGACAGTTGAGGGGAACTGAATGAGAGAATGGCAATAGTTGACAAAAAAAGAGGGAAATAAAGAAATGAATCTCAATTTAAAGCAAATCTCAATGTAATGTGCTGTAGTTTGCTTGTTTGCCCCTTCCAAATTTCATGTTGAAATTTAATCCTCTGTGCTGTAAGTGGAGCCTAGTGAGAGGTCGAACCAATCCCTCATGAATAGCTTGGTGCTGTTCTCATGGAATGAGTCAATTTTTGCTCTATTGGGTCTCACAAGAGCTTATTGTTAAAAAGAGCCTGGCACCCCCCTCCAAATCCCCCCACTACCTACCTACATCCTCCTTTCTGGCTATGTGATCTCAGCACATGCTGGCTTCTCTTTACCTTCTACCATGAGTGGAAGCAGCCAGAGGCCTTCACCAGATACCCAGTCTTCCAGCCCGCAGAAAATAATGAGCCAAATAAGACTTTTTCTCTATAAATTACCCAGACTCAGATATTCCTTTATTGCAATGCAAAAATGGACTAAGACATAGCAGAAGGTGAAAGAACTCATTGCTATCAGAGGCAGTATCTAGGGAAGGTGACCAGACTTTGAGATCTCAAGGGGATGACTACCTGGTACCCCTGGGGATATAGAAATTAGGCCTCCAAGTTCCCATGCTTCAAAGACTATGACAACAGAGCCTCTGATGTGGAAGGGACCATTTATTCTGGAACAACAGAGAGCTCAACAAATGTGGACTGATGAACAATGGACATATGGATGTCCCAGTACTGTGGTGAATGCGTATGGGATGAGGAAACACCCTAATAAGGAGTGAGATAGAATTTCTATCCACAAAAGTGAGATGTGGGCCCAGAGATAGATTTAAGTCTAGTTACAGAAATTTTTAAAAATGCAAATTCTCATATTTACTGGTTTTGAGCAGTAATATTACCAGGAAAGACGTAATAAAAGATAGGAAAAGATCATGGATGTCAGGCATGGCCAAGATTGCAATTGTCATCCTTGTTAGAAAACAGAAAAAAGAACATGAGAAGGAAGAAGATTATGAAAAGAGGAGGGACCAAGGAGGAGGAGAAGGATGAGGAAGTACCAGTAGTTAACTCTATATCCTGGTTGATATCTTCCTCAGGATCAATCTACACACTCCAAAGAAAACAGAAGTGACCAAAAGTGGTGGAAAGTGAGGGTGTCCAGGAGATAATTTGTATGTCTTGAAACAGAGACTGCAGGAGGCAGGCTGCCTAGTGTAAACTACCCGTATAGTGGTGAGAAGCACAAATGCTGGGGACCAGGAGAACTACTGTCCGAATATAATCATTTTATCCTTTTATTGTTTTATTACATTATACTTTTTAAAAGTTGTCGAATGCTAGCAAGTACCTGTCTTTAAAGATAGAATCAAGCCAGCAGGCCTGGCCACTTATCCCTTCTGATTGTCAAAGGGAAAACATCACTGATGGCTAGAAATCTGTTTTTCCTTAACAAAAGAAGGGCAAAGTGCAGTAGCATGGAAGGGAATGAGAATTATAACTGTTTTGGGAATAATTTTATTTGAGATGCAAAGACATTACAAAATCCTCAGGTCACACATGCTGTTCTGCCTGTTGCCTTCCACAGCTCAATCCAGCGCTTGCCCCTTTTTTGTCTTAATGTCAATTATGTTATTTATTGTTTAGAATTTTTGTACTATGTAAGTTTAACTTCAAATTACTTTCATTAATTATGAAAAGTAACATTACAAACCTCTATAGGATCATCACCCAACTATATAAAATCTTAACCTTTGGCTTAATCACATTTGCTTCTGGTTTTGAAAAAGAAATGATGTACAGTATATTCATTTAACACTCACCGTATCCTCTTTCCTCATTCTTCCCCTCTCTCCACCAAAGTAACCCTATCCTAAATTTTGTGTTTATCATTTCTGTGCATATAATAAGCAGTGTATCCATAAATAATATGTAGTATTTTTTAATGTTTTGAAGATTACATAAAGTATATTAACTTATTTGTACAATTCTACCATTTCTTTTGCTCCAAATTATTCCAGCTTTTTTGAGGTATAATTTATACATAATAAATTCCACTTTTAGGTGGTTCATTTTGGTTACTTTTGGTAACAGAAAAAATGGATTAAGTTGAATCATTTATGAAAAAAACAATTTTTTCATAGATTAACCTTAAAGGGCACAACAAAATGTGAATAAGGAAAATGGAGAAACACTCATATTCTTGTATTCAGATAATACCTAGGAGAAGGCCAAGCCTATCAGAGTAACTACATTTCTCATCTTGAGCTCTGTATTTAATTTTGCATGGTGATTTTTGCAATACTTAATATTTGCTACCTCATTAAATAAATAAGAATGGGGCCCAAGATGTTATTTTACTATAAACTTTTATAAAGCATTGCAGTGACAGAGTGAGTATCAGTAGAAACTTAGGTAACCCCTTACTGAGAACAGGATGAGCGGCCAGCAGTGTGAGCTAAAGGACACACACAGTCTCGGGGCTCCAGGTAGAAGAAAGAGGGAAGAGGAGAGTGGGCAGTGCCAGGAACCGGCCTGTGAACTAGCACTGTGTCTCAGAATAATTAAGCTCATGAAATCAATGATCTATGCATCCAAGAGCTGACCCATTTCCTTCCTGGGATGATTGCATTGTGTATTTAAAAGTTATTTCATGGAAAGTGAGACATTTCAGTATTCTAATATCAGGTCCTAGAAGCAATTGGTTCAACAGCAATGAGAATAGTTGGAAAACATGGAGGATTTGCTTTCAAAGAAGGTGTGCATATAAGAAACAGAGTATTTATTTATTAATCATTGTTCTACTGACTTAAATAGACAATAAATTCATGACTAAGAATATGTGAGAATCAATCAGTGACATTTATGCCTGGGTGGTTCTGTTACAATTTTATTGTTTCTAGTTTCTAGATTAGATTGTAGCAATTACTTGTGCTTTCTGTTTGAAATTAAAAATGAGCTGGAATCTGGTCAAACTAATGTCCAAATCTACACCAGGCCCAATGGTTCCAGAAATTTCTTGAAAAATTGATAATGGAGTGAATTACATTTAAAATGTTCTTTTAAGCAGTTGTACAAAGAAGCATATCACACTGCTCCAGGTCAGACAGCAGTCATATGCAGGACAAGACTGATGGGTACCTAAAAAATTAGGAAAATCCTGGCAAATAACCAATAGCTGCTTTCAGGATGAAGCCCATTGTGAAGCTATTGGAATTCTAGATGGATGGAAGTGTGTACAGGGGGAAGCTGAACACCTGCACAAATTAACTCCTCCTTCAATAACAAGCAGGGATTTTGTTTTAAGATAAAATTGTATTTCAATATTTTCTAAAAATGGTCTGGTTCTATAAGACAGTAAAAACACTGTAGAGGGAAAAACTCTCTTGTGAAATATATGAGAAGTATTACTCATATATGAGAAGAAAGAATACTTCAGGTGGTAATTATGTTGGTATTTATACAAAATATATTAATTAATTTTGTATTTGTATTCAAGAAAAAAATTGGATCCAGTGAGACATATATGCATACCGTTCAGGGAAAAATAGGGGCAGACAAAGCTGAAGTTTGTGCAGAATAACACAAAAGACTCAATAATGAGCCGAAATCAACTAAACAAAATCGTCCACTGGACTTGCATTCTGATTCTAAAATAAGATAACCTGGAGACTTTCCTCGTGACCTTCCTTTGTCACACATTGATCCCCAGACAGTCTTCTTTTCTACAACATTTTAAATTCAATTATATATACCTGGTACACAAATGTTTATTGACTAAACTAAATAGCTTAAAGAGTTAAGGTAGAAAATTTTTTAAATTAAATCAAAGAAAATTTTAAAATCACCTATAATCTCACCAATGGCACTGAGACGTTCTGATATAATTCATTCCAAATATATTTATACAAATGTGCACACACATAAGCACACATATACAAGGTATATTTTTAAGTTATGTTTTGCGATGAACAGTATACACTGAAGTCTTCTTTGTGATCAAATATTTATAAAGAAGCATGATTTAATGGCTATATAATTTTCCATAGTAAGAATTTTGATAGGAACATTCATGTTACTGTTAAACATTTTGATTGTTTAAATTGTTATGAAATATTTTTATATATAAATACTTGACTGAAATTCAGATTGTTACCTAAAAGTATATTTTTATAAATTTAGATACCTTTGCTAATTAGATACATAAAGTAGTTATCTCTTTGTTCTGATTTACATCTGTGATTGGGTGCTTGTTGGCCCAATTTTCTCTTGGGGAAGTAATGTTTTCTTACTGATTTATAAACATTCTTTATATATAAAGTAAATGATAATACTTTGTCATATTTGTTGTACACATATTCCTTGGTTACTCACGTACCTTTTGATTTCTATATCAGTTTTGTTATATGTTTAATTTGATATAAATTTAATTTTAATAAACTCAGATCTAGCAATTATTCCTTTGTGGTGTCCTCCATTGGTTTTATCTAGTAAACAACTTTCTCCATTTGAAGTTCCAATTATAGTTTCTCCCAGCTTTTAATGTTATTGTACATAAAAGGGTGAAAAAGCTCTCAATGCCTGATAAGGAATTTGTTGGGAACTGGAGTAAAGGTGACTCTTGTTATGTTTTAGCAAAGAGACTGGTGGCATTTTGTCCCTGTCCTAGAGATCTGTGGAACTTTGAACTTCAGGGAGATAATTTAAGGTATCTGACAGAAGACATTTATAAAGAGCAAAGCATTCAAGAGGTGACTTGGGTGCTCTTAAAAGTATTCAGTTTTAAAAGGGAAACAGAGCATAAAAGTTTGGAAAATTTGAAGCCCATGTGATGAAAAGAAAAATCCATTTTCTGAGGAGAAATTCAAGCCACCCGCAGAAATTTGTGTAAGTAATGTGGAGTCACATGTTAATCACCAAAACAATGGGGAAAATGTCTCCAGGGCTTGTCAGAGACCTTTGTGGCAGCCCTTTCCATCACAAGCCAGAGTAGACCTAGGAGGGAAAAATGGTTTTGTATGCCAAGCCTTGGCAGCTTACATGTGGTGTTGGGCCTGTTGGTACATGGAAGTCAAGAATTGAGGTTTGGGAACCTCCACCTAGATTTCAGAGGATGTATGGAAATGCCTGAATGTCCACGCAGAGGTGTGCTGCAAGAGTGGTGCCCTCATAAAGAACCTCTGTTAGGGCAGTGCAGAAGGGAGATGTGGGATGAGAGACCCAGGGTCTCTACTGGGTATCTGCCTAGTGGAGCCATGAGAAGAGGGCCACCATCCTCCAGACCCCAGAATAGCAGATCTACTGACAGCTTGCACCATGCACCTGGAAAAGCCACAGTCACTGAATGCCAGCCCATGAAAGCTGCCAGGAGGTGGGGCTGTACCCTGCAAAGCCACAGGGGCAGAGCTTCCCAAAGCCCTAGGATCCCACCTCTTGCATCAACATTACCTGGAGGTGAGACATGGAGTCAGAGGTGAACATTTTTGAAGCTTTAAGATTTGACTGCCCCATTGGATTTCAGGCTTGCATGGGGCCTATAGCCCCTTTGATTTGGCCAGTTTCTCCCATTTGGAACGGCTGTTTTTACCTAATGCCTGTACCCCATTGTATCTAGGAAGTAACTAACTTGCTTTTGGTTTTACAAGCTCATAGGCGGAAGAAACTTGCTTTGTCTCAGATAAGACTTTGGACTGTGGACTTTAGAGTTAATGTTGAAAAGAGTTAAGACTTTGGAGGTCTGTTGGGAAGGCATGATTGGTTTTGAAATGTGAGGACATGAGATTTGGGAGGGGCCAGGGGCAGAATGATATGGTTTGGCTGTGTCCCCACCCAAATCTCAAATTGTAGCTCCCATAATTCCCAATATGTAATGGGAGGGACTAGGTTGGAGGTAATTAAATCATGAGGGTGGGTCTTTCCCATGCTGTTCTTGTGATAGTGAGTAAGTATCACAAGGTCTGATGGTTTTATAAAGGGCAGTTTCCCTGTACATACTCTCTCATTCTCTCTTGTCTGCCACTATATAAGACGTGCCTTTTGCCTTCAACCATGATTGTGAGGCCTCCCCAGCCATGTGAAACTGTGAGTCCATTTAAACCTCTTTTTCTTCATAAATTACCTGTTTTGGAGTATGTCTTTATCAGCAGCATGAAAAAAAAATACTATATTCTTAGTATAAGTACATTCATTTTAGTTGCTATAGAGTATTTCATTGCATGACTCTGTCACACTTTGTTTATCCATTTCCCATTGACAGACCCACAAAGCATATCCAGTTTTTTACTCTTAAATTAATGTTGAAAAGAGCATTCTTACATATAGCTCATCACCTGAGCAATAATTTCTTTAGGGGATAGGCTTACCAGAAGTATTGCTGAAATGAAGTTTATTGGAAGAGAAGCGAAAATACCTACTTGTTGGTTTTTCATGTGGTATGGGCTTCCTCACCACATGGAGGTCTCAGGTTAGTCTAAAGTTTTGTGTAGGAGTTTAGAGCAACAAGGCCAATGTCTCACCTAACAAGACAGAAGCTGCATCACTTTTCATAACTTGGCCTCAGAAGTTACACAGCATAATTTCCACTGCATTTCCTTAGTACTGAGCAGGTCACAAGCCCACCCATACTCAAGGGGCAATATTATTTAAGGCATCTTTGAAAAATAAAACACAGCTATTAGCATTGTTTTGAAAATTGTTCTTTTCATGAGCATTATACATTTATAGTGTATGTGTTTGAACAATTTACTGAATATAAAGCGTGAGGTTACATCCTTTCCATTAACATACAACAAACATTGCCTCACTACCTTCTGGAATTCAGTGTTGCAAATAAACCTTCAGGCCAACCTTATGTTTATTTCTCATTACATAACCTCTTCTTCATGTTCCGTGTCATTCTGGTCATTTCTAAACTCTTTTAAGCACTTTTATAATAGAACATGTCTTAAGCAATAATGTCCATCAATAGGGATAGTTACATCATTTATGATGCATTCAAACAATGGAATATAGAGTCATCAAAATAAGGCAACATTTTACTTACCAACATGGCAAGTTTTCCAAATACACAGTATAAAAACTTGCACAGCATGCTTTCATTTGAGCGAAGAAAATAGAGATAATCTACATACAGATATGAGCCACATAATGACATTTTGATCAATGATGAATTGTATGTATGATGGTGAACCCAAAAGATTATAATACTGTATCTTTACTATGTTTAGATATGCTTATTTGTTTTTATTTCTATTTCGGGTTCGGGGTACATGTGCAGGTTTGTTATATAGTTAAATTGCCTGCCACAGAGCTTTGGTATACAGATTATTTCATCAACCAGCTAATAAGTATAGTGCCCATTGGATAGTTTTCAATCCTCTCCCTCCTCCCACCCCTGACTCTCAAGTAGACCCTGATGTCTGTTATTGCCTTCTTTGTATCCATGCGTACTCAAAGTTTAACTCCCACGTATAAGTGAGAACATATGGTATTTGGATTTTCTGTTCCTCTGTTATTTCACTTGGGATAGTGGCCTACAGCTTCATCCATGTTGCTGCAAAGGACATGGTCTCATTCTTTTTAGGGCTGTGTAAACTATTTTAGAATTTATATGGAACCAAAAAAAGTACCTGAATAGCCAAGACAATTTTAAGCAAAAAGAATAAAGCTGCAGGCATCACGTTACTGAACCTCAAACTATATTATAAGGTTACAATAATCAAAACAGTGTGATACTGGTACAAAGACAGACACACAGACCAATGTAACAGACTAGAGAGCCCAGAAATAATGCTACAACACCTACAACCATGTGATGTTTCACAAAAGTTGACAAAACAAGCAATAAGGAAAAGACCTCCTATTCAACAAATGGTGCAAGGTAACTCGTTAGCCACACACAGAAGATTAAAACTAGACCTCTTCCTTATACTATATACAAAAATCAACTTGGATTAAAGACCAAAACATAAAACCTGAAACCACTTTGAAAAAACCCTGGAAGATAACCTAGATGTGTTTAGATATAAGAATATCATTTTAGCATTGTGCTACAATTGCCTACAGTATTCAGTACTGTAACATGCTGTACAGGTTTACAGCCTAGTAACAATGGGCAATACCTAATAGCTCAGGTGTGTAGTAGGAGAGGCTGCCTATGTTTGTGTAGATGCACTCAATGATGTTCTCACAATGACAAAATCCCCTAATGACACATTCATCAGAACATATCCCCATTGTTAAGTGTTACATGACTGCACACACTGACATACCTTGGAGATACTACTGATAAAGCCAATATCAAAATATCAGTTACACAATTTTTTTTGTTTCCCAGTGTATACAAAAGTTGTGTTTACTCTATACTATAACCTATTAAGTGGGTAATAGTAGTATGTTTAAATATATATATATATACCTTAATTTAAAAATATGACTAAGATATGCTAAGGATCATCTGAACCTTCATTCTGGCATAATCATCTTGCTAGTGGAGGGTCTTGGCTCTATATTGGTAGTTGCTGACTGATCAGGGTGGTAATTGCTGAAAGCTGAGGTGGCTATGCAATTTCTTAAAATAAGATAACAATGAGGCTTGCGGCATCAATTGATTGACTCTTCCTTTCACAAAAGATTTCTCTATAGCACATGATGTTGTCTGGTAGCATTTTACCCACAGAAGAAACTTGTTTCAAAATTAGAGGCAGTCTTCTCACACCCTGTCACTGTTTTATCAGGCAAATTTATGGAATATTTTAAATCCTTTGTTGTCGCTTCAGCAATGTTTGCAACATCTTCACCAGGAGTAGATTTCATCTGAATAAACCATTTGCTTTGCTCAGACATAAGAAGTAGCTCCTCATCCATTCAAGTTTTATAATGAGATTGTAGCCATTCAGTCTCATCTTCAGGTTCCACTTCTAATTCTAGTTCTCTTGCTATTTCTACCTCCTCTGCAGTTACTTCCTCCATTGAAGACTTAATCTCCTCAAAAACATCCATAAAGACTAGAATCAGCTTCTTCCAAACTCCTGTTAATGTTCATATTTTGACTTCCTATCATGAATCATGAATGTTGTTAATAGCATCTAGAATTGTGAATCTTTCCCAGGAGGTTTCTGATGTGCTTTGCCCAGACTCATTAGAGGAATCACTCTCTATGGCAGCTGTAGCAGTAAGAAATGTATTTCTTAAATAATAAGATATGAAAGGCAGATTTACTTCTTGATCCATGGACTGAAGAATGGATATTTTCCTCCTTTTATAAATGCACCAGTCATATAGGATTAGGGTTCTACTTTATTCTAATATGATTTTATCCTAACTTAACTAATTACATCTTCAACAACAAGCACTATTTCTAAATAAGGTTTCACATCTAAAGTACTGAGGGTTAAAACTTCAACATATGAATTTTCGGAGAGAACATAATTCAACCCATAAAACACACCTAAGTGGTTTTATTCTCTACAAAGGGTATCTTTACTAAATAGATATGATTACAATGGTATTATTTTGTGGGAGCTGTCTAAACTCAAATTCATTGTTAATCATCGTTAATATAATTTCAGAAGTACACACGTTTTTATTTGCATGTGAAGTACACATGCACGTTCATTTTCTATGAAGTTTTTCATTATATGCTAATAGAGAAGAGCAGCATTACACATTAAACTTGAAATCATGAGAATTAGAGCTCACAATTTGCTTTTATAGTGTATTAATGGGCATTTTTTCCCCAAGAGAATACCTTCATGATTCTGTCTTGCTTGAATGAACACTAAAATTATCTTGGATTCCCTGAGATCATATCAACTGGTATTGTCATTTAGGGCTAATAATTGCGGAAATTAGGCAGAGATTCAATACTGACTAGAAAATACATTTAGGCAATTATGCTTTGATTCTGTCAGCTGGAGACTTACAGCACTACATTAAACAAAAAGGACTTTCATGCCTTTTATGCAGCTTGAAAGACTGACAAATTTGAAATTTTTCAAGAGCCTGCAATCCAAATACCCAAATAAAGTTATTTTATTTGTGTAGCTTTAATATGTGTGTAATTTGTTATGATTCAAATGGCTTAGAAAACTTTTCTTTACTGGCTTTCCACAATTTCCAAAACTCTCACAAATTTACTTACTTTATAATTTTATCTAACACACAGTATCGTGAAGAAAACAGAACACTTGAATCATCACTGATAAGCCATCAGTGCCGTGGAGTGTCCTCTTATTAGTGTTACGTGGAAAGGATGGACGAATAGAAGGGTTGACAAAATGAGATACCTTTAAAATAATTTCCCTAAATATGAGGTTTTAAGATGCATCTCCTCTAATAAATAGTTACTTGGAGATTGAACACTTCCAGGAACCTAAGAGGTTGAGTTGTGATCACTCAGTGAGAGATGACCGATAGTGGCCCACGCTGTTGACTAAGCTATTTACTCTGCTTAATGCCAAACGGTGTCCAACAGCACTATACCAAGCTTTCTTTTCTCCATTTGTTTTAAGTAGAGGTTTGGGAGCTGATCATTATAGCATTATCTTTTCTTCTCCCGTTTTCTTTTACATTTCAGGAATTGACATTGGCAGGCAGGGTTCAACAGTACTGTATATCGTTGCCACTTTCTAGAGAAGAAAGATTATCAACTGAAAAGAAAAGAGTAGCAAAGTAAGTTAATTGGTCATTCTTATAAAAATCCAACCTCAAGTTATGTATCCATTTATTTTCTCACCTCCATATGTCCCTATAAAATGTCAGTTCAATTTCATATGCAGTTTTCACAATGTTTAGCACATGGCAATCACCATCAATTGTCTGACTCTGAATAACCCTATAAACTTTATGCAAAGAAACTTTACTAACAAGAAATTAAAAGCAAAATAGATATTTCTGGAATTTAAATGAGGGATTATACTAAACTGTATCTTATTAGCTCCATAGTATGAAAATACTGTCTCTCAGGTAACCCAAATGTCAAGGATTGGGTTTCAGAAAAGAGAATTTGCCTTCATTACAAAGTGATGAGTGTATTAACCCATCATGTTTCAAATATGCTTTACCAGGATTGTGACATTTCAAACAAGGCATCCACATTAATCATTCACAAGAAGCAGTACAAATACAGGTGATTTATGTAGCTCAGTAAAGTCTGTCACATAATTGAGATATGTTGTTTTTCCCAGTGTCTTTCCTGTTATATCAGACCTTATCAATGCATAATTATGCATGCCTCTTGGCTGAGAAGGTGCCACATCTTTCTTTTTTGTGCTAATAAAAAATTGCACCAACTGCACTATGCAGTAGTAGGTGGACACCCACATCTCAAACATTCAGGTTGATTTTACTCCTATGATTTTAAAGAATGGCATCTTTGCTATCAATTAGAAGTCCAAACCATTCAGGTTTTATCACTGCAATAAAATCTTTTAAAACTCTTCCTTGGATATACATCTCACCAAATCTCTTTCTCTCTTATTCTTATATTTATAGAGTTTCTTTTTGTTGTTGTTGGTTTGTTTTGTTTTGTTTTTTGTTTTTTTATTGTACTTTAGGTTCTGGGGTACACGTGCAGATCATGCAGGATTGTTGCATAGGTACACACATGGCAATATGGTTTGCTACCTCCATCCCCCTGTCACCTATATCTGGCATTTCTCCCCATGTTATCCCTCCATGACCTCCCTCACCCTGCTGTCCCTCCCCTGGCCCCCTCCAAAACAGACCCCTGTGTGTGATGCTCCCCTCCCTGTGTCCATGTGTTCTCATTGTTCAACAGCCACCTATGAGTGAGAACATGTGGTGTTTGATTTTCTGTTCTTGTGTCAGTTTGCTGAGAATGATGTTTCCAGATTCATTCATGTCCCTACGAAGGACACAAACTCATCATTTTTTTATTGCTGCATAGTATTCCTTGGTGTATATGTGCCACATTTTCCTTGTCCAGTCTATCTTCGAAGGGCATTTGGGTTGGTTCCACGTTTTTGCTATTGTAAACAGTGCCACAATGAACATACATGTGCATGTGTCTTTATAGTAGAATGATTTCTAATCCTTTGGGTATATACCCAGTAAAAGGATTGCTGGGTCAAATGGAATTTCTATTTCTAGGTCCTTGAGAAAGTCTTTTACAATGGTTGAACTAGTTTACATTCTCACCAACAGTGTAAAAGTGTTCCTACTTCTCCACATCCTCTCCAGCATCTGTTGTCTCCAGATTTTTTAATGATTGCCATTTTAACTGGCATGAGGTGGTATGTAAATGTGGTTTTGATTATTTTCTCTAATAATCAGTGATGATGAGCTTTTTTTCATGTTTGTTGGCCTCATATATGTCTTCTTTTGAAAAGTATCTGTTCATATCCTTTGCCCACTTTTGGATGGGTTTGTTTGTTTTTTTCTTTTAAATCTGTTTTAGTTCTTTGTAGATTCTGGATATTAGCCCTTTATCAGATAGGTAGATTGTAAAAATTTTTTCCCATTCTGTTGGTTGCCCGTTCACTCTAATGTTTGTTCCTTTTGCTGTACAGAAGCTCTGGAGTTTAATTAGATCCCATTTTGGCTTTTGTTGCCAATGCTTTTGGTGTTTTAGTCATGAAGTCCTTGCCTATGTCTATGTCCTAAATGGTTTCGCCTAGATTTTCTTCTAGGGTTTTTATGGTGTTACATCTTACGTTTAAGTCGTTAATCCATCTGGAGTTAATTTTAGGGTAAGGTGTCAGGAAGGGGTCCAGTTTCTGCTTTCTGCACACTGCTAGCCAGTTTTCCCAATACCATTTATTAAACAGGGAATCTTTCCCCATTGCTAGTTTTTGTCAGGTTTGTCAAATATCAGATGGCTGTAGATGTGTGGCATTGCCTCCAAGACCTCTGTTCTGCTCCATTGGTCTATATCTCTGTTTTGGTACCAGTACCATGCTGTTTTGATTACTGTGGCTTTGTGGTATAGTTTGAAGTCAGGTAGTGTGATGCCTCCAGCTTTGTTCTTTTTGCTTAGGATTGTCTTGGCTATACAGGCTCTCTTGTGGTATGAAGTTTAAGGCAGTTTTGTCCAGTTCTGTGAAGAAAGTCATTGGTAGCTTGATGTGGATAGCATTGAATCTGTAAATTACTTTGGGCAGTATGGCCATTTTCACAATACTGATTTTTCCTAACCATGAGCACAGAATGTTTCTCCATCTGTTTGTGTCCTCTCTTATTTCATTGAGCAGTGGTTTGTAGTTATCCTTGAAGAGATCTTTTACATCCTTTGTTAGTTGTATTCCTAGGTATTTTATTCTCTTTGCAGCAATTGTTAATGGGAGTTCACTCATGATTTGGCTCTCTGTTAGTCTGTTAGTCTGAAATCACAATGTTTGTGATTTCTGCACATTGATTTTGTATCCTGAGACTTTGCTCAAGTTGCTTATCTGTTTAAGGAAATTTTGGGTTGAGAGGATAGGGTCTTCTAAATATACAATCATGTTGTCTGCAAATAGAGGCAATTTGACTTCCTCTTTTCCTAACTGAACACCCTTTATTTTTTTTTTCCTGCCTGATTGCTCTGGCTAGAACTTCCAATACTATATTGAATAGGAGTGGTGAGAGAGGGCATCCTTGTCTAATGCCAGATTTCAAAGGGAATGCTTCCAGTTTTTGCCCATTCAATATGATATTGGCTGTAGGTTTGTCATAAATGGCTGTTATTGTTTTGAGATATGTTCCTTCAATACCTAGTTTATTGAGAGTTTTTAGCATAAAGCGCTGTTGAATTTTGTCAAAGGCCTTCTCTGCATCTATTGAAATAATCTTGTGGTTTTTGTCTTTGGTTCTGTTTATGTGGTGGGTTACGTTTATAGACTTGTGTATGTTGAACCAGCCTTGCATCCCTGGAATGAAGCCTACTTGATCGTGATGAATAAGCTTTTTGATGTGCTATTGCAATTGGTTTGCCAGTATTTTATTGAAGATTTCTGCATTGATGTTCATTATGGATATTGGCCTGAAGTTTTCTTTTTTATTGAGCCTCTGCCAGGTTTTGTATCAGGAAGATGTTGGTGTCATAAAATGATTTGGGAGGGATTGTCTTTTTATATTGCTTGGAATAGTTTCAGAAGGAACAGTACCAGCTCCTCTTTATATGTTTGGAGTTTCTTTTTTGATGTTTGTTGGTTTGTTTGAGATTGAGTGTTGCTCTGTCACCAGGCTGGAGTGCAGTGGCACAATGATCTCGGCTCACTGCTACTTCCACCTCCTGGGTTCAAGCTATTCTTCTCCCTCAGCCTCCTAAGTAGCTGGAACTGCAGGTATGCACCACAACACCCAGCTAATTTTTGTATTTTTAGTAGTTTCACCATATTGGCCAGGTTGGTCTGAATTTCTTGACTTCGTGATCTGCCCACCTGGGTCTCCTTAAGTACTGGGATTACAGGCCTGAGCCACTGTGCCTAGAGTTTCTTATGTTCTGGGTAGTATGCAGACTCTCACCTAAAGACTTTGGCATATCACAAGGAAGAAATAGTAGTCATTCACTAAGTAAAAAAGAATAAAGAGAATTCATCTGTGTTTTGCACAGTTTCAACAGTCAAAAAAAAAATCAAAACCACTCCATATTGCTCTTTTGGAAATGGAGTTATAACACTAGTACAATCATCAAGTATAAAATATTACATATTAATTATTATTGAGTACAATGCTCTAATATACACCCAGGTGGGCTCCCTAGAAATAATTGGCTAAGTGCATTTTAATAATTGTGAAATTAGAGCATGGTTAAGAGGGAAATTAAGGAAACATTTAAAAAAAGTTTTTCTTTTTCATAAATTCAAAGGCAGTAACATAATGAGATTGCAGTTTTTTACACAAATATGTCGTATTTATTTTATCTTCTAATAGTGAGAAAGTTACTCTTAGGACTGCTAAATTAAGTTCAGTTTCCTACCTATACAGTTCTACAACATGACAGATAATTGGTACTTAATGTTTTCTTATTCTGCCTTATTTGCTTTCTGAGGAGATCCATCAGAAATTGGTTTAGTTTGATCTAGCACCAGTTACCTTCTCTAAAAATTGTTTAATATAATTCAGTAAATGGAGTCATATTTACAAAAACATGATATAGGCCCTTGTTTTTGCTAATTATCTAATCTAGGTGTTATACCTTTCCTATGTGAAATGAAACATTTATTAACCCAAGAAAAGAGTAAACAGAAACTTCTGATTGAAGATATTGATCATTTGTTATCCATTTACCATTTACATTTAAATCAAAATAGCACTGATTATTTGAGATATACTAAATGGATTGATTTTACTTACTATAACTTGATCTTAGAATACTATACTTTGCCCAGAAATAAATCATCATTTTTAAAGTGGAAATTTTACAATTTAATAAGATCCAGTTTTGACATATTTTTAAGGTACACTTTATGCTCATTTTATTACATTTGGATTATGATTGACTTAGGTGATTTGCTTTGTAAATACATCGATTGTCCTTTACCGACTTTCAACATTTATGCATGCCTGGAGTGTATTTCATATCCCATCTTTGCCTGGTTTTATATTATCTAAAAGTCAACTCAAAGGCCGCTTCCATTAGTGGAAAAAAAAAAATCCTTAAACTGAAATTAATCACTCACTTTTCTGGGCTTTTATAGAAGTGAAACTTTTATATTGTTCTATATTCTCATTTATTGTTTTTTGATTACCCAGCCCTTGTATTAAAACTTAATAATCTTTCTTCTTTAAATAACAGTGGCAGAATTTCTGAGATAAGTGAATTTATAAGATAAGATAAGATAAGATAGAGAAGTTTCTAAAGGAGGGCAGCTATCTGTTTTCCATAGGAACTTCCAAATCGGGGCAGGATTGCCTTGTTCTGACCTTCGTCTTCATCAGAGACCTAATTTTATCAGCAAATCGAAAGCAAGAATGAATGTGAGAACATTAATTTACATAGAAAATATATCTTTCATTAAATCACTCTACCCAACATATGGAATATGTACCTAGGAAAGCCAAATTATAATTTGAAGCTTGATATGCTAGCATGGAATAAAGTTTAAGAATCTACATAACTTGGCTATTTTAAGGTTTTATGCTAAAACAGCCTGGTGAATTAATCTTCAAACCAAGAATGTCCATGTCAGGAAGGTTATCCTACTCTAACCTTATTGATCAAGATTCCAAGTCCTTGAGAGGTGCTTTGATAGGCAATATCCATATTTTGTCTCTCTAATTCTGCTTTATCTATCTCCTTTCATGAACAAGCTACCTTATGATTGTCTTGACTCATATGACTTAAAATTTTTCTGCTTTCATCAATTAGGTATTAACTTAAGTCTTAATGGTAATTTTCTTCACTTTATATTATTTTCTCTTCAAACTCTTGGTCATTTGAGATACAGGTAATGAAATCTTTCCCAGGTGTTCTTGTGGACCTACTATAATAGTTACTGATGCTTAAAAATTGCTTTCCCTAAAATCTCCAGTAAGCTTTGAATTAATGCATTTTCTTAGATCTAAGAAGCCATAGATAAAAGTGAGATCATAAATTTAATAATATCCTATCAGGACAAAAAGAAACCCTAGAAAAAGTGTATATATTGATTACAAGACTCATTCAGAATTAGAAGCATTAAAATGTGAACTTGTCTTAGAATGAGGGAAACATGGGCCAAGAATAATCTATAATCCTTAACGCTTTAATATATTGGGAGTATTTTGTAGACTGTCTTGCTTGACATTCTGGATGTCCCTCTCTTCTAGTCTTTCATCTATCCAATGTGTGTTTCTTCCCAGTCTGTCTTCATCGTTCTCAGGAACTCTCTTTATCCAACATTCCCCCTCTAGCCCCTTGAATACTGGGCTTTTCCACATTTCTTTTTTATCTCTCTTTCTTCTAGCATGATTTATTCTCTTTGAAAAATATCTTTACCCAAAACTTTAACTACCAAATTACATACCAATAACTTTGACATTTTTAAATAAAATATATTTATACTTCAGAACTCTTTCAAAACTGCAGGACCATGTTTACAGTTGGCAGCTGAAAATTCTATGTGGAGACAAGCAAGACTATCTATAAAAAAGAGCTGAGCATTTCATTTAACCCCAAATTCCTATGGGATTGAGGGCCCTGAGGTCTAGCCACTGGGAAATGACATGTTGCATCATTCCCTTAAACAACTGGCACCTAGGCTCTAACTGCTTGGCTCCTGCCCCCAAAATATTTATTTCCACTATAAAGCGTTTGCACAAATAAAAGATGCAGCTTTAGGATGACTGGGTCTCTCCAATGAAGCTCAGCTCCACACTATATTTCACTGTATCTCAGCCCAAGCATGCCTCTCTGCAGGGTGCCAACAGAAAAAGCACCTGTGCACCTGTTTCTGCATATGAGTTTTCTGAGCCTACTCCAGATGATGCTTGTTGGTCTTCACCTGAACTTACTGCATGACAACATGCTCCATATTGAGCTATCTTAACACATCTCAACTCTAGCAAAAATCTACTGTTAGCTCTATTTCTACAGTCTCTGAATGGACTGCCATTCATCTAAGTTTGAAGTCTGGAAGTAATTTTGTTTTGTTTGGTTTTGTTTTGAGACAGGGTCTCACTTCCACCACCCAGGTGAGAGTGCGATGGCACCATCACGGCTCATTGCAGTCTCAATCTCTGGGGTTCAAGCAATCCTCCCACCTCATTTTTTAATTTTATTGCAGAGACAAAGTCTTACTATGTTTCCCAGGTTGTTCTCAAACTCCTGGCCTCAAGCGATCCATCAGTCTTGGCCTCCCAAAGTTCTCTTATACTTGTTTTTATACCCAGAAGTAATTTTACACCTGTTTTTTCTCCTTAATTTCTTCTATTTCCTTTCTCCTAACTTCTAATTGGTAACCAAACCCTGAATATTCACCTTGTTACACAAATTAACATTTCCCCCTCTTCTCTATACTTCCAAGTTGGCTCTATCTTAGTTCAGACCCTCATTATCTGTCTTTATTTCTCTATAAGCAACTGTGGCTCCCTGTCTTGACCTTATCAAATCTACTCTCCATATTGATATCAGAATAATCTTGCCAAGATTAAATCTTATTGTAATCTTTTTCACAGCTTAAAGACCCTCAGTGACTTTACATTACTGCCATAAGAAAATCTACAGTCCCTTATCAAGGCCACATCAACCTATTTGAAGCTTCCTAAGTACTTGCTGTTTCAATCTTTCATGTCCTTCTGCCCTTTACCAGAAATATAATTCTTCCTCTTAAACCCAATTATACAGAAAACTCATTCTTGTCCAAGCTGTTAATGAGAAAAACCAAGCTGAGAGTTTGGCAAACACATCCCTCCCTACCATTCCCCTTTCCCTCTTGTGCCCCAATACACATGTACAGCAACACCAAGAAGATAGACAGACAAAGAAATTCTTGATAACATGTGTTGAATTCCTGAACTGACCAATACCTGAATTTGCTACCAAACTTTTAGTTATGAAACCCAATAAATTATGTTTTTATGCTGAAGATATTTTGAATTAGATTTCTGTGGGTTAAGTTCTGATTAATGTAAAAAGGTCTTTATAGAAATATTTCTTTATTATTCAAAAGCTATGTATAATAATAAAGCCTGAGCAAAACTCATGACTCATGTATCTGGTGATATCACTCAATTGCAATATACATTACCACAAAAAATAAAAGGAGTTTAAGTTGGGAAATGACAATCAGGGTAAACTTTATCTTTTGAATTTTACTAATGCTCTTTTTAACATTTCTAAGACAAACAAATGGTAAGATGTCCCAAAGAATTCTAAAGATGTTAGCAAAGAGTTAATTGTTGGCTCAACATTTGGTGCTGACATTTTAAGCATGAGTGTCCAGTTTGCATTGAGTAGATAAGCAAAGAAGATAAAGATCTCTGTTAACTGCTGTTCTTCTCATCAGGAACACCCAGTGGAATGCAATAATTGCTGACCTCACTACATAAAGGACAGCATTTCTCACTAAGCTGGGAAATCATTAATCTCTTCATCAAACCCTGAGAAAGGAATTATTTAGATTAATGCCTCCACTGGTTACTGGCCAAGTGCTGTGTCCAATGCAAACATGGTTCCCTAAGGATCAAAGTGAAATGGGAGTGGTTTCATTAGAAGAAATGACAGAATTAAGTCTGGCCATTACTTTTGGATTGTCCACCATTTCTCTTGATGTAACAACAACTTCCAACAACCTGTTTGCTCCTAGATTTCAGTTTTTAGGAAGAAACCTAGGTCATTCACTAAAATGGAGAATTCTGGAGACTAGAGAAGGTGGATCATGGTAGAGTGATGCAATCCAAACAAGTGAAGCCATGACATACTCTGTGTCTGAAGTCATCTCAGCTTATGAGGAATTTCAGTAGGAGTGAAAAGGTGCAGGCCTGCTGCACTTCATGTGCTAGACTGTAAGAACTTCATGTTATCACCAGGGGAATTCTTGGTCAGCTAGTGCTTGTTACTAGGCTTCCACAGGCCTGCGAGGTTATTATGAACCAAGGGATAAAGAATGCGTATTGAATGATATCCCCTTTTACATATTTAATCCAATCTGTATTAAAACAAAAAGAACAAATCCAGGATGTCTCAAAAATCCCTTGCATCTCTTGGATTCTATTACTCTACTATTACTTAGTGATTCAGGAGAAGTTCTGATGTAGGCGTGATCTGATAGATGGTTCAATATGGGGGACAGGGAAAACTCATGAGGAAAAGGTGAAGTATACACAGAGACAATGTTCCAAGAATCTCTAGCTTGAGTCATGCTTGATAGCCACACTTTCATACCCTGTTCATCACCCTGGAAGCACTCATATTTCTGAATACCCTTCCATGCATGCACATACATCATGCCACTTTGGCCTGCAGCCACAACTTTGCTCACTGTAAGACCTTGGCTATGAAGGCTCTTTCCATATCTTTTCATCGAATTGTTTTTTATTCATTATGTTATTATCATTATCATTAATTTAGACATAGGTCTCACTAGGTTGCCCAGGTTGGTCTCAAACTCCTGGGCTCAAGGGATCCTCCACCTCAGCCTCCTGAGTAGCTAGGACTACAGGCACACGCCAATGCACACTCAACTGACATATCAGACCTGAATCTCTCGGTTAAGCAAAGAGTGTTTCCTCTGTGGCCCTACAAATCAGCGGGCATCAAGACTTAGTGTAAATAAGAATCACTTATTAAAGATGGAGACTCCAGCATCAGTGGTTAAAAATGCAGGTAAAATGTGTATATTTAACAAAGTCCTCAGACAATTTTTAAGCATAGTTGGAGACCTCTGATAAGGTATACTGCAAAGGACTCTAAAAAAATCTGAGAAGCCCTGTGCATATATTTTTTCTATTGTTTTGTTTTGAGATGGAGTCTCGCTCTGTCACCAGGCTGGAGTGCAATGGCATGATCTTGGCTAACTGCAACCTCCGCCTACCTCCCGGGTTCAAGCAGTTCTCTTTCCTCAGCCTCCCAAGTAGCTGGGACTACAGGCACCTACCACAATGCCCAGCTATTTTCAAATTTTCTGTAAAGACACGTTTCACTATGTTGACCAGTAGGGTCTTGAACTCCTGACCTCAGGTGATCCACCCACCTCAGCCTCCCAAACTGCTGGGATTGCAGGTGGGAGACACTGCTCCCAGATGCATGTCTCTCTTAATATTTTCTATATTATATTAGAACTATCTGGATATGGAGTTATCTCTTTTACATGACTAGTCCTTTTTGAGGATAGAGACCACATGCTACTCATTTTTATACCATTAGTATTTAATTCAGAATATAACATAGACAAGGTGTCCAATAAATATTTGTTGATCAGAACTGAATTCCAAAAGGGCAGCTGATTACAGAGACCTACTACATTACAGATCCTTGATAAGTGCTTTCCATACATTTACTTGATGAGTATTTATAAGAACCATCTGACAGAAATAATATTACCTTCATTTTAAGGCTGAATAATTAAGGCTTAGAGAGGTAAAGTTACTTAGCCAACATCACATAACTATTAAGCCACTTTTATTAATTGAAAGGTTGTACTCTTAAACATTAAATATGCTAATCTCAATAAAATTTCTAAAAGACAACCTCATAGTGTGAACTTCATATAACATTGTAGAGAGGCCCAAGTGTCTTTGAAATTATGAAGCTAAGATATTACTACTAGTTACTTCCAATGGACTGACCTACTGACTAATGCTGCAGCCAAAATGACATGTCTCTAGTATAAGGAGCTGTGGGTGCTGCTTACACTTGGAAATGTCATGATGTTCTCAGTTCAAGTAGCCAATTACAGAGGGCAGATGAACGTGATGTAGCACTTAGGCTGTCATTCAATACTTATCTATTTTTGTTTCTGGGACATTATAGTCAACAAAGTAAACACTGTTAAATAGAAATAGATACTGGGGTGAAGATCACTAAAGTGAGAAAAAGATTAGCAAATGCTGTATTTTCTAAAATGCTGCATGTTTGAGAATGCATGGGGTCTATGTGCTTTTGTAAAATCCTCGGCCCACACTTTTATTTCGTCAGGACATATCTCCATTGTGCCTGGAAATAAGTGTTATTGTGAAAAAAAAATCTGAAGCCAACCTGATCTTTCCCCCTTTATATGTGATGTGCTTTACCTGACATGGAGCACATTAAATTGATCATCTCTGAGGTAAGGCAATCTTGCTAGGATGTGGCCCGGAGTTTCTGATTTTTTGCCAATATTTTCAATGACTTAGAGAGCCAGTGTAGATTCATTAACTGTTTTTTTTTTTTTTTTCGTGGAATGATTTCTGTATGTTTTCGGTCCACCTGTTCTGCTTTTATCCCTAGGGAACATAATTTTATGAATGTTGGCTATCCTTTGTCCATAGTGGTCAACTTCTTTATAATCATTTTCTTATCATTGTTTGGAATAATTTTGTGTGATTCTTCAGGCACATGTATGTCTTTGTCATGATCCTGCTTTGTTAATTAAATTCCTGTTTCCATTTGGTTTTCATCTCTATAACGGTTTATTTATTTTTTCCTTCCAAATTGTTTTGAGCTCTGCTACCTGAATTTATCATCTCTTCTGTTGTCTTAAAATCTTTTTTTTGCAATCTTACATTCATCCTTAGAATTCTATTATCTTCCTTGTGAAGGAAGGAAGATATAAAGGGGGAAAGATCAGATTGGCCTCAGATTTTTTTTCATAATAACACTTATTATCTTCCTTATAAAGGAAGATAATAGAATTCTAAGGATGAATGTAAGATTGCAAATAATAAGATTGCTATAATTTCTGTGAATATAAAATATTCTGTAAATATTACTATTCATTTTTGTATATTTGTTTCATTGTTTTTGCTAATTTTTTCTCATGTCTTAATTAACTGATTGAAATCTTATACATGGGTCCTAAGCAGATTTATTTTTGATTAATATTAACTTTTTAACTTATGGGTTTCTTTTTAAGAATAGAAGACAAAGAATGGGGTAGAGGGTCTTCAATGAGCTCTGAGTGTTTGGACTTCACTTGTCTTCTTAAATAATCTCACATCAAATATATTATTTTCTTTACCCTCTAAGTCAATGTGTGTCTCAGCAAAGCTCTTTTTTTTCCATCTCCCCTAGAGGTGCTCTTTGGTTAGAAAGTTAGATATAAACAGTTTTGAAGCTCAAATACAGAGTTTGAGTAGAAGATACAAATGAGTGTAATGGGCTAAGTTTAAGAACAAAGGGAGAGGTAGGGTCTGTGGTGAACTGCACTGTATGCTTCATCCTAAGGTGACAGCAGCTAATCAGTTTAGCTGATGGTTATTAGATTGTTGTATGAGCCCACTGTGGCCAGAGTTTCTTTTTCAATGGAGTCAAACAATACATATTTTTTAAGTGAACCTCTATTTTAAAAACACCATGCACAATGGAATACTCTTTGGCCATAAAAAGAATGACATCCTGTCATTTGTAGCAACATGAATGGAACTAGAGGTCATTCATTATGTTAAGTGAAATAAGCCAGGGATAGAAAGACAAATATGGTATGTGCTCACTCACATGTTGGTCTCATGGAGAAAGAGAATAGGGTGATGAATACCAGAGGCTGTGAAGGGTGTGGGGGTGGGAAGGGAAGATGAAGAGATGTTGGTTAATGGGTAAAAACATAAAGTTATATAGAAGGAATAAGTTTTAATGTTTGATAGTAATAATGTTTAATGTTTGATAGTTTAAAATTTGATAGCAATAATGTTTAATGTTTGATCATGCTCATAGTATGTTGATTATAATTAGCAATAATGTATTGTATATTTCAAAGAAGACTTAAAGGATTTCCAACACATAGAAATAATAAATACTCAAAGTGATGGATGCCCCAAGTATCCTGATTTGATCATCACATATTCTATACATGTAACAAATACTCACATATACCCCATAAATATGTAAAATATTATGTATCAATACAACAATTTCTAAAGGTAAATCTAAAAAGTGGAAAAAAATGCAGTTCAAACAAAACACATGTGCAGACTCTCATGTTTTAACTTCTAACATGGAAAATATAAATATAAATATAAATATAATTGGCTTTACCTTTTCAGATACCGCTTTAGACTAACCCCACCTCTGCAGCTGGCCCTGCCTTAGATGTTTTTGCTCTACTCAGAGGACCACTGGGAATATCTTTTGGGGGTGGAATCTTACTGGATTCTGATGTGGCAAGTGCAGGCTGGCCCCCAGCATTCTTTTCCTGCTTAACAGTGCACAGTAAAGAGTATGCTTCATCATTTGTGGTCTGAGATTATGACAATTTTCTTGTACCATTAAAAATGGCATGCTTTTTGTATCATCATTTTGTTTTGTTTTTATGTAGTTTAAAGAGGGCAAAAAATAAATAATGTCTTCTCACTGACATTCAAATGCTATTTGTGCACAAGTCCTCCTTGTCCCAACTCCTATTGATTGGAACTCTTTCTTTTTCTTTTTTTCCCCCTTTTTATTTATTTATTTATTTTTTATTGTATTTTAGGTTTTGGGGTACATGTGGAGAACATGCAAAATTGCTGCATAGGTACACACATGGCAGTGTGATTTGCTGCCTTCCTCCCCTTCACCTATATGTGGCATTTCTCCCCATGCTATCTCTCCCTACCTCCCCACCCCCCGCTGTCCCTCCCCTATTTCTCCCTAACAGACCCCTGTGTGTAGTGCACCCCTCCCTGTGTCCGTGTGTTCTCATTGTTCAACACCTGCCTATGAGTGAGAACATCTTATCCTTGCTTTTGTAAAATTATACTCTTATGGCCAGGAAAAGCTACATAATTTACAGGGCTCAATACAAATGAAAATGCAGGGCCACTTCCTCAAAAATTATTATACATTGCAAAATGGTTACAGATTATTAAACCAGGCATAGCCCTCTTCTCAGCACAGGGCCTTGTGTGACTGCACAGGTTACACACTCATGAGACTGGCTCTGCTCCTAATTCTTGCCTAATCTCTCTGATCCCTCAATTAAAAGTCTTCCTTGCTGCTCTTTCTCCTCCTATCCCGGGGATTTCCTAAGTTACATCCTTAACTTACTTTTCCTCTCTCTCTACTTACTCTCCTTGGCAATCTCACTCAAGCTCATAGCTTCAACTCTCACCAAAACAGAAACAAACCTGTATTTTATTTATTTGTGAATATTGCCCTGTCAAAATGTAAATTCCTTGAGCGAACTACGGCTATTCAGGGTCATCACACCAGCAATTAATTTCCTCTGTCTCTCAAAAAATAAACCTTCATCTAAGCCTCCTGGTTTCCCATCCTCCTCCAGCTTTGACCAAATCAGAGAACTGTTTTTCAACAAAGCTATCCATATCAGGGGTAGCCAACTAAAATCTGTGGGTCAAATACGGCTCACTGCTTTTATAATTAATGTTTCACTAGAATGCTACCATACTCTTTCATTTAGTATCGTCTAGGTCGGCTTTGTACTTTAATAGTGGAGTTGAGCAGTTACAACAGAGACCAAATGATCCACACAGCCTAAAATATTTACTCTCTGGTCTTTTACCCAAAAAAAAAAAAAAAAAAATTTCCAACAAATTTCCAAGACCACCCCACACCCTCACCTTATCCCACCTTTGATCTGTACTCACTGTCTCCAAATTCAATCAACTTCTTTTCCTTGAATCTATGCTGCTCAGGTGTTTACCTTATCACTCCACCAAAACTGACTGTCAAGGCACTAATGACTTATTTCTCAACTTTTACTAATTTCTCCTCATTTACCCTATCACTAAATGTTCCATCACCGTAACACTCAGTCTTTGACCCTCTTCTCTTTTCTATCTGACTATGTGACTGCTCTAATGAAAACTGCAGTCCTTTAACGTTAAATATTATTTACATGTTGATGATGCCTAAACTTATACTCCAATCTAATCCTCTTCTCTGAAGTCCAGACTCATGTATCTTTGGTCTGTTCAACATATCCACTGGTAATTAATGAACATCTTGAATGTGTATGGTGAAAACTGAACTCTTGATCTTTTCTCACCAGTGCTTTTCTTACAATTTTAACATATCTGTCAATAGTAGTTCCATCTTTCCTACTAGGCCAGATAGTTGCATTCTATAGTTTTTGGATGGAGTCTAATATAAATGTGAATTAGGTCAAGGTGGTTGAAAGTGGTGTTCAAATAATCTGTTTTTATTGATGCTTTTCTCTCGTTCTATCAGTTGCTAACAGAGAGTGATAAAATCTCAAACGATGGTTGTAAAATTATTTATAGGTTCCTTTTAGTTCTCTCAAATTTTGCTTCATGTATTTTGAAACTGTGTTATGAAGTGCATATAGATTTTTGATTATTATGTCTTCTGATATATTTTTCCTTTTGGTCATTATATAATGTCTTTCTTTATCTCTGATAATACTCATTTTCTTGAACTCTATCGGGTAGAAAATAGTTATCTTCAGGTATTTTATACTTATTGTTTGCATAGTATATCTTTTTCAACCAATTATTTTGAAGCTATCTGTCTCATATTTAAAGTATCTTATAATAGCATGTGGTTGGGTCTTGTGTTTTTGCTTTTTAGTTCGGTATAATGATTTTTACCTTTAAGTTGAAGTACTTAGTCAATTTACACTGAGTATGATTATTGAAACATTTGAATTTAAGTCTACCATTTCCTTTTGTTTGTGTGTGTGTCCTAGAGAGAATCAGAACATGGCATCCCAAAATATTTCATTTTATTAATATGTGTATTTTGAACTGAAGACAATTGAGAGTCAGCAGATGCAGACAGAAAAATTCTCAGAGCACGACTTTTCTTATCTGACCAAAAGCAGAAACTTCTGAGAAATAAGAACTACCATAAATCCTCTCTCCAGGAGAATTTAATGGCCCTGAAGAAGATGGAAAGTGCATATTCATACCTGTATATACAAATATTATCACAAACTTTCAGGGTCTCACTCTGTCATCCAGCCCAGTATGCAGTGGTGCAATTATGGCTCATTAAAGCAAAATTTCTGGGCTTCAAGCAATCCTCCTGCCTCAGCCTACTCTCATTCCCATCACTGGGATTACTGCCATGAGCTACCCACTAGGGCAGGCAATTATCACAGACTTAATCTCCTAGAAACCCAATTGTGTTTCTTAAGGAAACCCATCTGCTGTTCCAGAAGAAGGGTTTTCCTCCCCCTCCCTTTTTTCTACTAAGTTATGTATGAAGTCTTTAACAATTTAATGAGATTTTTGCAGGCTTTCGTGAGCATATGAAATAAACATTTTTCTCCTGTTTATCTGTTTTTGGTCAGTTTAATTCACAAATTCCAGCTACTGAATTTGGGAGGGTAGAAGAAAATTTTTTTTCTCTCCTACACTTTCTACTTTTTGTTCTTCCATTTTTGTTGTTGTTGTTGTTATTTTCTACCATTTTTGGGAGGTGATGGGGGAGGAAATTAATACAAGTTCTTTAGGATTCCATTTTAATTTATATTGTAATTTTAGCTGTTTTCTCTTGTATTATTTTTCTAGTGGTTTCTCCAGGAAGTACAATATACAGCCTTAACTTTTCAATGTCTACCTCAAGTTAATATTGTATTATATCACCTAAAATGTAAGCAACTTGCAGTCACCTAGGTTCATTTATCCTCTCTTCATCTTTTACATTGCAATGTAATAACAGGACTTCTGCTTCAAACCATCATATGTACTTTAACAAAATTAAAAGAAAAAATTTGTCTTGTATATTTATCCATATTTTCATTTTCATTCTTCTTTCTTTCTGAAAAATGCAAGTCTCTTGATTATCACTTCCCTTCAGCCTGGAAAGCATTTTTTCTTTTTTAACATTGTGTTAGAACAGATCTGCTAGTAACAACTTTTTTTAGTTTTCTTTTATCTGAAAATGTCTTTATTTTACCTTTATTCTTGAGGGATATTTTGCTGGATATAGAATTTGAGGTTGTATTGCCTCTCTGCCTTTTGGCTAAGATCAAATGTAGAATTCAGGGTTGTCAATTTTATTATCTATCTGCCTTTTAAAGATCATTATATTCTCTTCTGGCTTTTAATATTTCAGATTAAAAATCAGTGATAATTAGAATCATTTTTCCTCTATGTAAAATATATCATTTTTTTTCCTGTAGCTGCTAAGATTTTTTTAAGCTTTAGTTGTAAGAAGTTTAACTCTCATGTCTCTAGTTATTGGCTTATCTGTATGTTTTCTATTTGGAATTTGCTGAGCTTCTTTAATCTGTAAATTTATGTCCTTTGCCAAGAGGAAAAACATGGAGTATTATATATGTATATGTGTTTTCTGCTATCTTTTCACCCTCATCCATTTCTGGGACTCGAGTCATGTGTGTGTTAGATTTTTTAAATTGTCATATGCTCCTGAGGCTCTATACATTGCTTAGCAATCTTTTTTTTCTCTCTGGCCTTCAGATTAGATCATTTCTGATGTATTGATCTTTCTTCAAGTTCACCAAGCCTTTCTTCTGCCATTTCCAATCTATCAATAAGCCCGTCTAGTGATTTCGTCCATTTTAGATATTCTGCTTTTCAGTTCCAGAATTTCATGTTTATTCTTTTAAAATACTTTCTATTTCTTTACTGAGATGTCATGTATTTTCATTTATTATGAGCATATTTTCCTTTACATTTTAAATATATTTGTAATAGCCACTTTAAAAATTTGCCTACTGATTCTAACATTCTGGTCGTCTTGGGATTGGTTTCTGCTGCCTACCATTCTCTTAAATCTGAGGCATATTTTCTTGTTTATATAGCCCATAATATTTTATGGTATCCTGGACATTAACAAATGATACATTAAAGAGACTCTGAATTCTTTTATTTTCCTAGAGAATATCAATATTTTGTTTTAACAGACAGTTAACTTGGCTGAACTCAAGCCCTAAATTCTAATATCGAATTTAGTTATTTTAGGTTTAGGTGCACTGCTTGGAATCTGCTCAAGGAGATTTTCTGTACAGAATTTGTAGCTCCCTTTATATGACTCACTCCTTTCTGAGATTACCCCCACTCACTTTACAACTGCCAAGGTCTCCCCAAATCTGTCCTGAAGTTAAGTAAGCCTATGAGTTATATCGCTACTGTCTAGGTTTTAGTGGCCCTTGCTTGCTACGAACCGGGATCTGCTCTCAGATTAAAAGTTTCCAAAGACAGGAACCTCACTCAGTGCCCTTCCCTTCTTTCAAGTGTCAGTCACCTGTCACAAGTATCTGTCTGCTGTCACAAGTGTCTGTCTGCTGTTGTTTCTTTCCCATTATGTCCAGAATATTGCTTATTATATTTATACTTGATATTTACTTGAAAGTTGGTGTATGTGAGCTGCTTGGCTATTACCAGGCCAAGCATGTTGGAACTTTCTGTGACCTATCACCAGAAGATCTCCTCTTCCCACCACTTGTACTCTTACCCAAGACATCATCATCTTTCACTTGAATTATAGTCATATTCCTAAGTGGTGCACATTTTTCTATTCTTTTCCTCCTATAGGTTATTTTTTTTAAATCACAGAAGTCAGAGTAACCCCATTTGAGATATGTCGGCTCATAATCTTGCAATGTTTTCCTATTTCCCCGAGCATGAGAGCCAATGCCTTTAACCTGGCCACAAAGCCCCACATAATCTTTTCCCAGTAGAAGCTGGGACCTCTTCTCCTGCCACTGCTTCCATGCTCAATTCACTCCAGACAGTCACAACGACCACATCACTCTTCCTCAAACACCCCTGGATCACTGCCCTCTTGAAGACTGTGTGCTTGTTCTTCCTGCCTCATGAAATATTTGTTCCTGAGATATTTGTTAGACTCACATCTCCTTCAAATATTTGACTCACATAACTTTCCCATTGAATTCTCTGATCACACTATTTTAATCCTATCTCTTTAGTTCCATAATTCCCACTCCCTAATTTTATTTGTTTCCATATTATTCTCATCATCATATGTCCTATTTATTTGTTGATATTTTATCTCTCCCAGTACAATATATGTTTCATGAGAGCATATACCTTTGTCTGTTGTTTTAATTAAGACATGCCAAGTGCCTAAAACAGTTTTAGGTGTAGGTAAGGCATTTGTAAACTGTTTCGAATATATTAGGTAAGGGAAGGGCTGAATCCCCCGGCATGGGCTTCAGCATATAGAAAAATTCCTTATACATGATTTCTAATTTAAAAATATTCTTGAATTTTTAAGTGAATACAAAAATAAATAATCCTTTCTCGGCCACAAATTCTTCATTTTTTTCCCAAGTATCTTATATTCATGTATAACATTAAAACTTTCCTTCTAGATAACTTTAGTGCACTTGTTTAAACAATCATTTCCTTATTATAGTTGCAATTATCTGAACAAAAAAACGCATATGTTTAAGTAAGTAAATAGGCAGCTGTCTTATCATAGTAATACATTGTGAACTTCATACATTCTGCCATTAACCAATGTCATTTTCAGTCACATAAACCTATCCAGTACCCTGAATCAAATAAGCATTATATAAGGTAACCTGGTAAAAACCAACCACCTCTCAGACCTCGTCAAAAGCCAGCACTGAAACCTAAACCTGTCTGTCTCCCTCATCATCCAGGGGTACGTCCTACCCTACAACCTGGGAAGTTGCCAACAAATGTTAATCCGACTTCTAAAACTGTATCCTCAGAATCATTGTTATTGACCACCAAAGCATCTACAAACATTACATCTGCATCGATGAGCAGAAAGTCCATCACAAGCCTGGTGACCTCTATAACCAAATCTTCCCCAACTTTTAATCCTATAGCTACAGCCATAAAACCCAGTTTCTACCAAACCTGTGGTTAACAACCCTAAATTCTCCACTACGGAGAAGCTCCTACCACTAAATCTTCCACCATTAGTAAACCTACCACAGCTACCACTACATCAGCTACCAAAACAACCATTGTAAACCCCATCACCAAATCTACCACCACATCTAAACCTGTGACTTCTACCACCAAATCTACCACTATTTCTAAGCCTTTTACCTCTACCACCAAATATACCACCAATTCTACACCTGCTACCTCTACTACCAAATCTACCACTACCTCTAAGCCTGCTGCCTTCACCACCAAATCTACACTTACTTCTAAGCCTACAACCTCTGCCAGCAAATCCACCATTTCTAAGCCTGCTACCTTGATTACCAAATCTACCACCACCTCTAAGCCTGCTACATCTACCAGCAAATATACCACCACCTCTAAACCTGATACTTTCTCCAACAAATCTACCACAAATTCTAAGCCTGCTATATCCACCAGCAAATCTACCACCACCTCTAAGCCTGCTACCTTCACCACCAAATCTACCAAAATATCTAAGCCTGCTACCTTCATCAGCAAATCTACCACCACCTCTAAGCCTGCTATCTTCATCAACAAATCTACCAAAATATCTAAGCCTGCTACCTTCATCAGCAAATCTACCACCACCTCTAAGCTTGCTACCTTCATCATCAAATCTAATGCCATATCTAAATCTGCTACCTCCATCACCAAATCTACCACCACTTCTAAGCCTGCTACCTCCACCACTAAATCTACCACTACCTCTAAGCCTATTATATCCACCACCAAATCTACCACCACCTCTAAGCCTATTATATCCACCACAAAATCTACAACCACCTCTAAGCCTGCTACATTCACCACCAAATATACTACCAACTCTGAGCCTGCTACCTCTACCATCAAATCTACCACCACTTCTAAGCCTGCTACGTCCACCACCAAATCTACCACCAATTTTAAGCCTACTACATCCACCACAAAATTTACAACCACCTCTAAGCCTGCTACCTTTACCACCAAATCTACCACCACATCTAAGCCTGCTACATCTACCATGAAATCTACCACAACTTCTAAGCCTGATACCTCTACCATCAAATCTACTACCACCTCTAAGCCTGATACCTTCATCATCAAATCTACCACTTTTTCTAAACCTGCTTCCTCCATCACCAAATCTAAAACCACTTTTAACCCTGCTACCTCAATCACCAAATCTACCACCGCCTCTAAGCCTGCTACCTCCACCACCAAATCTACCATTACTTCTAATCCCACCACCTCCACCACCAAATCTACCACTACCTCTAAACCTGCTACCTCTACCACCAAATCTACTACCAACTCTAATCCTACCACCTCCACCACCACCACCAAATCTATCACCATTTCTAAGCCTGCTACCTTCACCACCAAATCTACCACAACCTCCAAACCTGGTACCTCTGTCACCACATCCACCACCACTTCTAAACCTGCTATCTCCACCACCAAATCTACCATTACTTTTACACCTATTACCTCGTTTACACCAAATACCATTTCTAAGCCTGCTACCTTCACCACCAAGTCTGCCACTACCTCTAAGCCTCCTACCTCTTTCACCAAATCTGCCACCACTTCTAAACCTGCTACATCTGCCACTAAATCTATCACAACTATAAAACCTATGATTCCTACTACAAAATTAAGCTCCCCTATCAAGCCTAAAGTGCCTACAACCAAACCTATTACCATTGTCAGTTCTGTAGCTGGCACCAGTTCATCTGCCTCTATAGCTCAATCATTTTCTGATGATCTTAAGTGTGCTTTATTTTGAGTGAAATTTAGTACACATCAAAATCACCAAAATTCTAGAAAACTCCCCTTAAGTGATGTGTTAACAAACATTGTTCAGTAAAAACAAGGGTCTCTATTTATGTGTGATGAAAAGAATCTGAGTTTAGGAGTCAGATGGACTTTAGTTAGAATCCTTGTCTGCCTAACCCAAGACAAGGGGCATCACCTTGGGCTGCTTGTTAAGCATGTGTCTCATCTGTAAATTGAGGGTGATATACTAACTATCTAATGCACTTATTGCAAGAACTGCATAAAATAATGAATATAACATGCCTGATATACAACTGATTTTCAAGAGTGTGCTTTCATTTTACTTATCTCCACTCCATTTTTTTGTTTCTCTTACTTGTTTGTTTGTTTGTTTGCTTCATTTCTATTTTTGGGACTTTTCGCTCTTTTTGTCATTACCATTAAAGACTAAATCCACAACCTTTATCAAGCTAAGAAAAACCATCCTCAGAGAGATTAAAGGAAGCCTGAATTGGAAAGTCATTACTAGTGATTTCAACAGATTCCAGCAGGAACCTAACTTTCAGTAGTCTCAAGGGGTGCCAAAAAGAAATGTTTGCAAGTCATTTGTTCTGACCCAATAACCTGCTGATGCTCCTAAAAGTTCATCAGCTTTTTTTAAAGAAACTTAAAAAGAAGCATTATTATTTTGTAGCCAGCCTCTTTAAGGGAAAAGCAGATCAAGTAGTATATCAAGCTTTCTCTAAGAACTGGCTTTGCCCCAAGGGGGAAGGTTTCTAGGTAGCTAGACTCTAAATATTTGCTGAATAAATGAAAGAATAAATAACTGTTTGAATTATTTAATTAATATAGTGCTGAGGCCAATGAATGTCTCTGTGGTTTTGGTCTTTCAACAGCCACTTAGCAGGAAAAGTAGAGATATAGAGATAGCCTGTTGAACTGTGCAGGGTGTGACTGGTCTTCTAAACTTGGCACTCAAACTAGAAGACTATGTCACTGTTTTGCTACCTGTTGCCATAGTAACAATGGGTATGGCCACAATACCTGCAGGCTAATGTCAAAATTTCTCTCCAGTTTTCTGATTGAGTTTTTTTCCCGTAATCTAAAAATGTTACTCTCACCTTTTCTTCTTGTCATACTGACATATATTTGCTTTTCTATTTTTCTCAAAAACAGATCTGCAGTAGCTAATGAGATAGTAGTATTCGTTAGTATATATGAAAAGGAAAAATCCTAGAATTAATTTACTTTATGACAATTATGTGTTTCATTGCCCCTTCTTTGTGCTTAGCACAATATTTCTTGGTTTAAGACTATCTTTTTCAAATGTTAAACCAAGTCTTATGAGAATTCTTTCATTGAACTCTATCTAGTGCTGACTTAAGGAATTGAAACTTCATTCCTTAAGACTTAATGTCTTCATCCTAAGTACATTTCAATTTATGTGACTTCAGAGACTGCCCTTAATAGGACTCACACTAAAGTAAATTCATGTAATCTGAAATATTATTTACTATAATTCAAATTATCTTTTACTGTACTTCTTCTAAACGGTGCAGTTACCAAAGGCCCAATAGGACTTGCAGGCCTACTATCAAGACATTTTCAACAGTGACTCCAAGAAAAAAACAATCATGAGAATCTGACATTTCTTTTCTCAGTTCATGGCATTTATACCACACATATCTGTTTCCTCAGTTACAAATTACTAGCAACAACAGTTCCTATTATGAATTGTTACTAGGAAGAAAACAAGCTAATATATGTAAGATGATTAGAAATGTCAGCCATTACTATTCTGTTTATTAAGCCAAATGATGTTTTCTATTTTTAATATATCTTCCTATTTCATGAAGAAAACAGAAGTTAACGGTCATTTCTGCCCCACAGCCCTCAATCCTAATTCGTGACTACACTACTTTCTCTAAATTTTATTGGTAGAAGTTAGCTGTTTGTCAAAGTTTCAAACAAACAAGGATAGGGAGGAAGAGGATAATATAAGTGGAAGAATTAAGTAACATAACAAGGACATAAATTGATTAATATTTTATTACAAGTCACAGGATACAGGGATTCTATCATCCATATATTTATTATTCACAGCATGTACAGCATTGTCTTGCATATGATTAGTGTGCAAAAAATTTGAGTAAAAAATGAATGATTGAAGAAGATAAATGAGTGACAGTTGCCAAATGCCCTTAAAGCCTTGTAAAATGTTAGTTCAATGAAGACAGAAATTATGATGAACAAGACTTGGCAATTATCCATAAATTGAATTTGTTCAGGTTTTCCTGTCTTACAGAAGTTATCATACTAATCAGAAATTGTTATATTCATATCTCAGACTCATCAAAATAAAGTCATCGAAGAAAGGAAGATAGAGTAGATAGAATAGAGAAATTTCTCTGGCAAATTCTATGACAAATTATGATTGTCTTAGAAGTAGTCTTATATTTTAAAGATTCTAAACTTCAGAACTTTTGAAATAAAACAATCATTTTATTGGAAAATAAAAAAGTGTTAACAGTGTGCTTTAGTTAAAGTTTTTCACATGCATATTCTTAACCACCAACATTTTAATCTCCACACTTGTGCAATGCAGAAGAAAACAGAAATACTTGGAAGTGCTCAGCCCAGGGCACAAGCTACAGGATGACATGGCCCCCCAGGGACCATCTACTTTATCCAGTGGTACACAATGGAAAATAAGCCTGTCTTTAAAAAAAAAAAGAAAGGGACCATAACAGGTGTTTGGTTGATTCTAGAATAAAATGCAAATTTTGAACAACTGAGACTAAACTTTAGAAAGTCATAGTCTTTGCCACTTTCAATTTCTATCTAGGTTCCCAAAACTTCTACAGACCTCCAACCCACAGCTCCCTACACAGACATTCACACTTCTCTCTAAGCACTGCTCAAAAGCAGCATTTCTCAAACTTTCTCTGACCAGAATTCACTGAGCTGAAAAAAAAAAAAAAAGAAAGAAAAGAAAATATGGCCTACTTCACTGATTGTAGCATTGAAGAAAGTTTTGTGATGGGAACAATTGGGGAGGAACAAACAATTGTAATAGTAGCATTTCAGCAATTACACAGAAACAAAGCCATCAGGAAAAGTGTAACCTGGGAATAACTCTACACATAAATAATGCACAAATAAGAGCAACTGAAAACCATAACTAACTTAAAACAATCCTAAAATTATAACAAGGTTAGAGAACCTTCTCTGAAAATTTGGGCAATCCCAACTATCTAAGCATGTGTTAGAAATTCTTGTTAAGCATTGCTTGATAGTGAGATTTCTTAGTAGAATATTAAATTAGGATACTCAAGTTTTAGAAGTGTAATTATTTTAATTTGTAAAAACCAAATTTTTTTAATTCTTAATAACTCACTTGGAAGATTACTCACTGCTAGGAAATATTTATTTGAACATAAATATAAATATATGTGGAATTCCCAAACTTTTCCCACTCCTAAAAACTAAGAAACAGACTTTCTGAACTGCTCTTGGGCTTCAGACTATGCTGAGATAAAATCACAGCTCCAGTTCAGGGGCTTAGTCACAGATAATAGGCATTTTAGTGTCACCTGCTGGCATGATGTGACATGACATGACAGAAGTTTTTGAAAGCATTTAAAATAGTAAAGGTACACTGTTCTGTGCCAAACACTGCGTCAGGCACAAAAGCCACGGTGGTAAGCAAAATAAACTATTACCTGTACTGTCAGGGGATGCAAATATTAATAAATTAAGCACAAAAGTAGAGGCAAGACGGAATGGTCTTAGTCCAGGGGATCAGAGAGTGCTGAAGCTGAAGGCAGGGTCTAAGTTCACTAGGTGAATAGAGGAAATAGGGAGATGAAGAGGAGCACACTGGGCAGGGGACTGGACAGGAGGGAGCCTGGCACCTTTGAAGAAGAGAGGGAAGCCATGGGGCCTGGAACCCAGAAAACTGAAGGGAAAAAAGGGTAGGAGTGGTGAGACCTGAAGCTGAAGAGATAATAATAATAGCTAACACTTTTGTACCATTACTGTGCTTCCAGAAGGTTTGTTAAGAGTTCACACATTTAACTCTTTCAATCATCCTAAAAACCCAATGAGGCAGAGACCATTATTGGTCTCATTTTATAGATGAGGAAACTGAGGCATGGAGAAGTTAAGTAACTTCTCAAGATGGCCCAGCTAAGAATGATAGAAGCAGGAATTGAACCCTGGCAATCTTGGCTCTAGAGTCCATGCATGCTCTTAACTCCCACACTATGCTGACTCTCAGGCGATGGATCAACAGGGCTTTGGGAATGTGTTGTTTTTATAACAGGCAGTCGTTGACATTTTATAAAGAGATATGACAATTCAAAGCATTAGACTCATGCTTTGAAGAGATCATCCTATCTGCATGTGGGGAATATACGGGAATGGAATACAGCAGACGGGGAGGCAGAGGCTGGTTAAGGCACTAATCAACTCCAAATGAGCATATTATAAAACTCCTAGTTGGAGATGGTGGCTGTGGGGAAGTAAAGAAGTAGACAGATTTAGAATATGTTTAGAAGCTACAATAAAGAAGACCTAGTGGTGGATTGACTATTTGGGTGAGGTGGTAAAAGGCAAGGAGGATGCCAGATGGCTTTTGAGCTTCTGAATATAGAACTAGATGGTCCTTTACAGAAAAAAGAAACTAAAAAACAATATCTTCTTTCACTTCACTACAACTCCTCAAATTTGAGAACTTTTAGTAATATAAAACAAAATACTTTTTCCTGTGAAGATAAGATAATATGGCTAACACTCTAAATTTCAATGAAAGGAGCGAGTATAATGAAATATTTTTTAAAAACCAATCTCTTCTCCTATATGTTAGAGCTACTTATCACTCTTCCATCTCATTCTTCCTGCCAGAGTTCTCCACTTTTTTTTAATCACTATTATTCTGAGATGGAGTCTCACTCTGTTGCCCAGGCTGGAGTGCAGTGGCATGATCACAGCTCACTGCAACCTTCACCTCCTCCCCAGTTCAAGTAATTGTCACACCTCAGCTCCCCAGTAGCTGGGTCTACAGGTGTGAGCCACCATGCCTGGCTAATTTTTGTATTTTTAATGAAGATGGGTTTCGCCATGTTGGCCAGGCTTGTCTCAAACTCCTGACCTCAGGTGATCCATCCACCTCACCCTCCCAAAGTGCTGGGACTGCAGGTGTGACCCACTAAGCCAGGCTGAGTTCTCCACTTTTTAAATGCTGGAAATGGCAACAGAGCAGGAAGAAATTACTCAGGGAAACATGTAGAGCAGTGCCAAGCCAACACTACCACAAAGATTTCTTGGTGGATACCATATGGCCTTTCTTGTTCGAGACCCTGGAAAGAATGAGAAGCCTTCAGTGCAGCCAGAAAGCAAATGTATAATGGGAAAAGTAGGTAGATATATAACATAGTGAATATAACAATTTCCAACAAGAAGAAGATAGAGATTAAATAAAATAACTATACATTCATATAGCAGAATTCTATGGAGTAACTAAAGACAAAATAGATCTATATTATATCATATTTTAGGAAAATATGTAATGAATGAACAAGATAGCTCATTAAACAAAAATAGTGGGTAGCAAAATATTGTGTACAATTGCAATTTCATTTAAAAGATAGATATATAGAAGAAAGATATGAGGAAGAGCCAAGATGGCCAGTTAGGAGCAGCACAGGATTGCAGCTCCCAGTGAAAGTGCAGAGGGTGAGTGGACGCCGCATTTCCAGATGGATTTTTATTGCCCACAGACCAGGAGATTCCCAGGCGGAGGAGCCCCACAGGTCACCAGCACGGCTGTTTTGGCCTGCGTGGCTGTTTTGCCTGCGCGCCGGCGCAGCGGTTCCCAGTGCAGAGTAAACGGGACTGTGTCCCCACTTAGCCAGCAAGGGGAGCTGAAACACGGAGCCAGGCCAGGAGACTCCCAGGCAAAAAAGCGCCATGAATCTCAGAGCTGCAGTTTCAGCCAGCGCAGGAAATCACACAGATCCTTGTGCCTATTCAACAGGCAACCAGGACACCTGGGAGAGAGCTGACCGTTCAACTAAAAAACAAAAGGCTCTGAGGCAGGGAACCAGGTGATCAGGCCCAGCTGGTCCCACCCCCACAAAAACAAAAAAACAGCAATTGGAAATGCTCTGGGTTGAGAGTTTCACAGCAAGCACAGCTGAACCCGGGATGGTCCAGCTCTGTTGGGGAGGGGCGTCCGCCATTACTGAGGCACTCCACCACTATGGAGGCAGTCCGCCATAGCTGAGGCAGCCGGTCATTGCTGAGGCAACCCGCCATTACAGAGAGAGTCCATCATTACAAAGGCAGGCCACCATTGCTGAGGCAGTTCTAACTACACCCATATAAAAAGGACTGCAGGGAAGTTCACATGGCAGCTGGGTGAAGCCCACAGCAGCTCAGCAAAGCCTCTGCAGGCTGAGAGTGACTAGGCTGCCTCCTTGTGGGCAGGGCAGCCCTGAAGAAAAAAAAAAAAAAGAAAAAGGCAGTAGCACAGTGGAAACTCATAAAGCCCTAACTCCCTGAGACAGAACACCTGGGGGAAAAAAGGGGTTTATGAGTTCTGCTGCTGCAGACTTACACTTACCTGCCCAGCAGCTCTGAATGAACAACAGAGCTCACAGCTCAGCACTTGAGCTATTATAAAGGACAGACTGTTTCCTCAAGCAGCTCCCTGACCCCCGTATATCCAAAGACTCACCTCATAAAGGAGAGCTCAGACTGACATTTGGCAGGTATCCTTCTGGGACAAAGCAGAAGAAGAAACTGGTAGCAACCTTTACTGTTCGGCAGCTGCTGCAAGTGATCCCCAGGCAAGCAGGGCCTCGAGTGGACCTCAGCAGTCCTACAGCAGAGAGGCCAGACAGTTAAAAGGAAAACTAAGAAACAGAAATAACTTCATCATCAACAAACAGGACTTCCACTCACAGACCCAATCAGAAAGTCAACAACTACAAAGTCGACAGGTGGATAAATCCACAAAGATGGGAAGAAACCAGCGCAAAAAGGATGAAAACACCCAAAACCTGAACACCTCTCCTCCTACAAGGGATCACAACTCCTCACCAGCAAGGGAACAAGACTGGATGGAGAATGAGTGTGATGAAATGACAGAATCAGCCTTCAGAAAGTGGGTAATAAGAAACTTCCGTGAACTAAAAGAGCATGTTCTAACCCAATGCAAAGAAACTAAGAAACTTGAAAAAAGATTTGATGAAATGCTAATGAGAATGGACAACTTAGAGAGGAATATAAGTGAATTGATGGAGCTGAAAAACACAACACGAGAAATTCACGAAGCATGTACAACTTTCAACAGCTGAATTGACCAGGCAGAAGAAAGGATATCAGAGGTCGAAGATCAACTTAATGAAATAAAACGAGAAGGCAAGCTTAGAGAAAAAAGGGTAAAAAGGAATGAACAAAGTCAACAAGAAATATGGGACTATGTGAAAAGACCTAATCTATGTTTGATAGGTGTACCTGAATGTGACAAAGAGAATGAATCCAAGTTGGAAAATACTCTTCAAGATATTATCCAGGAAAACTTCCCCAACCTAGCAAGGCAGGCCAATATTCAAGTCCAGGAAATACAGAGAACACCACAAAGATATTCCTCAAGAAGAGCAACCCCAAGGCACATAATCGTCAGATTCACCAGGATTGAAATGAAGGAGAAAATGCTAAGGGCAACCATAGAGAAAGGTCGAGTTACCCACAAAGGGAAGCCCATCAGACTCACAGCAGATCTCTCAGCAGAAACCCTACAAGCCAGAAGAGAGTGGGGGCCAATATTCAACATCCTTAAAGAAAAGAACTTTCAACCCAGAATTTCATATCCAGCCAAACTAAGCTTCATAAGTGAAGGAAAAATAAAATCCTTTGTGAACAAGCAAGTAGTCAGAGATTTCATCACAACCAGACCAGCTTTACAAAGAGCTCCTGAAAGAGGCACTACACATAGAAAAGAACAACCAGCACCAGCCACTCCAAAAACATACCAAATGGTAAAGAGCATCAACACAATGTAGAATCTGCATCAACCAACAGGCAAAACAGCTGGCTAGCATCAAAATGGCAGTATCAAATTCACACATAACAATATTAACCCTAAACGTAAATGGACTAAATGCCCCAATCAAAAGACACAGACTGGCAAATTGGATAAAAAGCCAAAACCCATCGGTGTGCTGTATCCAGGAAACCCACCTCACATGCAAGGATACACAAAGGCTCAAAATAAAGGGATGGAGGAAGATTTACCAAGCATATTGAGAGCAAAAGAAAGCAGGAGTTGTAATTCTCATCTCTGATGAAATAGACTTTAAAGCAACAAAGATCAAAAGAGACAAAGAAGGACATTACATAATGGTAAAAGGATCAATGCAACAAGAAGAGATAACGATCCTAAATATATATGCACCTAATACAGGAGCACCCAGATAAATAAGGCAAGTTCTTAATGACTTACAAGGAGACTTAGACTCCCACACAATAATAGTGGGAGGCTTTAACACACCATTGTCAATATTAGACAGATCAACGAAACAGAAAATGAACAAGGATATCCAGGACTTGAACTCAGACCTGGAATAAGCAAACCTAATAGACATTTACAGAACTCTCCACCCCAAATCCACAGAATATACATTCTTCTCAGCACCACATCACACCTACTCTAAAATTGACCACATAATTGGAAGTAAATCACTCCTCAGCAAATGCAAAAGAACAGAAACCGAACAAACAGTCTCTCAGACCATAGTGCAATCAAGTTAGAACTCAGAATTCAGAAACCAACCCAGAACTGCACAGCTTCATGGAAACTGAACAACTTTCTCTTGAATGTTGACTGGATAAACAATGAAATGAAGGCAGAAATAAAGATGTTCTTTGAAACCAATGAGAACGAAGACACCACGTACCAGAATCTCTGGGACACATTTAAAGCAGTCTCTAGAGGAAAATATATAGCAATAAGTGCCCACATGAGAAGAAAGAAGAGATCTAAAATTGACACCCTATTGTCAAAATTGAAAGAGCCAGAGGAGCAAGATCAAAAAAACTCAAAACCTAGCAGAAGACAAGAAATAACTAAGATCAGAGCAGAACTGAAGGAGATAGAGATACAAAAAACCCTTCAAAAAATCAATAAATCCAGGAGCTGGTTTTTTGAAAAGATCAACAAAATAGACAGACCACTAGCCAGATTAATAAAAAAGAAAAGAGAGAATAAACAAATAGATGCAATAAAAAATGATAAAGGGGATATCACCACAGATTCCACAGAAATTCAAACCATCATCAGAGATTATTACAAACAACTCTATGCACATAAACTAGAAAACCTGGAAGAAATGGATAAATTCCTGGACAGTTGCCTCCTCCCAAGCCTAAACCAGGAAGAAGTCGAAACCTTGAATAACCAATAACAAGGTCTGAAGTCAAGGCAGCAATTAAGAGCCTACCACCCAAAAAAAGCTCAGGTCCAGATGGGATCACAGCCGAATTCTACCAGACATACAAAGAGGAGCTGGTACCATTACTTCTGAAACTATTCCAAATAATCCAAAAAGAGGGAATCCTTCCCAAATCATTTTATGAGACCAACATTATCCTGATACCAAAACCCTGCAGAGACTCAACAAGAAAAGAAAGCTACAGGCCAATATCCATGATGAACATAAATGCAAAAATCTTCAATAAAATACTGGCAAGCCGATTACAACAGCACATCAAAAAGCTTATCCACTATGATCAAGTAGGATTCATCCTGGGGATGCAAGGCTGGTTCAACATATGCAAGTCTGTAAATGTAATTCACCACATAAACAGAACCAAAGACAAAAACCACATGATTATCTCAATTGATGCAGAGAAGGCCTTCGACAAAATTCAACAGCCCTTTATGCTAAAAACTCTCAATAAACTAGGTATCGACGGAACGTATCTCAAAATAATAAAAGCTATTTACGACAAACCAACAGCCAACATCATACTGAATGGGCAAAAACTGGAAGCATTCCCTTTGAAATCTGGCACTAGACAAGGATGCCCTCTCTCACCACTCCTATTCAATATAGTACTGGAATTTCTAGCCAGAGCAATCAGGCAAGAAAAATAAATAAAGGGTATTCAATTAGGAAAGGAGGAAGTCAAATTGTCTCTATTTGCAGATGACATGATTGTATATTAGAAGACCCCATCGTCTCAGCCCAAAATCTCCTGAAACTGATAAGCAACTTCAGCAAAGTCTCAGGATACAAAATCAATGTGCAAAAATCACAAGCATACCTATACACCAATAACAGACTTAAAGAGAGCCAAATCAAGAACGAACTGCCATTCACAATTACTACGAAGAGAATAAAATACCTAGGAATACAACTAACAAGGAATGTAAAGGACCTCGTCAAGGACAACTACAAACTACTGCTCAACGAAATAAGAGAGGACACAAACAGATGGAAAAACATTCCATGTTCATGGTTAGGAAGAATCAACATCATGAAAATGGCCATACTGCCCAAAGTAATTTACAGATTCAACGCTATCCCCATCAAGCTACCAATGACCTTCACAGAACTGGAAAAAACCACCTTAAACTTCATATGGAACCAAAAGAGAGCCTGCATAGCCAAGTCAATTCTAAGCAAAAAGAACAAAGCGGGAGGCATCACACTACCGGACATCAAGCTATACTACAAGGCTACAGTAATCAAAACAGCGGTACTGGTACCAAAACAGAGATATAGACCAATGGAACAGAACAGAGGCCTCGGAGGCAACACAACATATCTACAACCACCCGATCTTTGACAAACCTGATAAAAACAAGCAATGGGGAAAGGATTCCCTGTTCAATAAGTGGTGTTGGGAAAACTGACTAGCCATATGCAGAAAGCAGAAACTGGACCACTTCCTGACACCTTACACTGAAATTAACTCCAGATGGATTAAAGACTTAAACATAAGACCTAACACCATAAAAACCCTAGAAGAAAACCTAGGCAAAACCATTCAGGACATAGGCATAGGCAAGGACTTCATGACCCAAACACCAAAAGCATTGGCAACAAAAGCCAAAATAGACAAATGGGACCTAATCAAACTCCACAGCTTCTGCACAGCAAAAGAAACAGTCAATAGAGTGAATTGGCAACCAACAGAATGGGAAAAAATTTTTGCAGCTTACCCATCTGACAAAGGGCTGATATCCAGAATTTACAATGAACTAAAACAGATTTACAAGAAAGAAACAAACAAGCCCATTCAAAAGTGGGCGAAGGATATGAACAGATACTTTACAAAAGAAGACATACATGAGGCCAACAAACACATGAAAAAATGCTCATCATCACTGGTCATTAGAGAAATGCAAATCAAAACTACATTGAGATACCATCTCACACCAGGTAGAATGGCGATCATTAAAAAATCTGGAGACAACAGATGCTGGAGAGGATGTGGAGAAATAGGAACACTTTTACACTGTTGGTGGGAGTGTAAATTAGTTCAACCATTGTGGAGGATAGTGTGGCGATTCCTCAAGGACCTAGAAATAGAAATTCCATTTGACCCAACAATCCCATTACTGGGTATATATCCAAAGGATTATAAATCGTTCTACTATAAGGACACATGCACACGAATGTTCATTGCAGCACAGTTTACAATAGCAAAGACCTGGAATCAACCCAAATGCCCATCGATGATAGACTGGACAGGGAAAATGTGGTACATATACACCATGGAATATTATGCAGCCATCAAAAATGATGAGTTCGCGTCCTTTGTAGGGACATGGATGAACCTGGAAACCATCATTCTCAGCAAACTGACACAAGAACACAAAATAAAACACCACATGTTCTCACTCATAGACGGGTGTTGAACACATGGACACAGGGAGGGGAGCACTATACACTGAGGTCTGTTGGGGGGAAATAGGGGAGGGACAGCGAGGGGTGGGGAGTTGGGGAGAGATAGCATGGGAAGAAATGCCAGATATAGGTGAAGGGGAGGAAGGCAGCAAATCACACTGCCACGTATGCACCCATGCAACAATCTTGCATGTTCTTCACATGTACCCCAAAACCTAAAATGCAATTAAAAAAAAAAAAGAAAAAAAAGATAGATATATATGCATGGAGAAGAGACTAGAACATATGTTCCAAAATGTTATCATTGGTCATGTCTGGACAGAATTCCTGGTAATTTTTCTCTTCTCATTTGTGCTTGTACATATCATATATAAAGACCAGGCATTGATTTTAATCAAAGGAAAATGTAATTGTTTGGGGAAGCTGTAGTAATAAGGTATTCTTTAATGAATAATTCTCTAGCATAGCTTCACAGAGCTCTAACCTGTTAATGTTCAGTTTAATTGTATTGAACAGCGATAAAGGACCACATTCTATAGCACAATGTTCTCATCTTCAAGGTCACTGAAAATGTTGTTATCAAAATTAAGGGTGTAGCTCAATAAACTGACAAACTCAAGATTCAAAATTGTTTTTAATAACCAAGAGTTTGAGGCTAAAACAAACCAGCTGAAAGTTAAAAAAAAATACTGAAGTCCTACATTCAAGGTAAAAGCAAAAGTATGCAAAAATATGGGAGCAACCTGGCTTATAAAAAAGATATGGAAATTTTAGTTGGCCTTAGGTTCAATATATGTCAAAACTGTGAAGACACAGAATATTAACTTACGATTTTTTTAAGTATCCTTTCTGGATCAACGGAGGTAAGAGTCAAGAGGAGTCTTTGCAGTTCTCTGTGCTATATTTTAAGGACTTTGACAAACTAGAAAAAAATGAGCTGTCTAATGAAGAGTTTAAATGCATGCCAAATGAGATTCTTAGCTTGAAGGAAAAGGGCCTGTAGAAGATGTGATAAGTTTTTCAAATATTGGAAAACTTGTGATATAAAAGGAGTGAATTCCTTCAGTATAAAGAATAGAATAAAGGCAAATGGATAGACACTACCAGGGTGGAAATTACAATGAAAGCTTCTGGAAATTAATAAGCTTATACAAATATATACTGTTTTAGCAATGGTAAGGTACCAATGATTGTTATTTCTGAGGCCAGCATCCCATGTAGTGTAAAAGCCCAGAGATGTAATGTAAAAGCCCAAGGTGCCAATGATGCATTACTCATCAATGATCCCTGGCTTCCAAAGGAAATAGACAATAATGCAGAAAAAAGGAAGACAACCTAATTGTATAAACCAAAGACAGTTAGAGAAAGGTAAACATTAAAAAACAGGGAAAGGAATGGTAAAGAAAGAAAGAAATGTTCTCTTTTATTTTCTCCTTTTACTCTCTCATATGGTTTTTTTTTACCTACATCCTTGTTTATATTTTTCAACTATCATCATCTGCTTCTTAAAGAATGGTTACAGTCTTGCTTAGTGAATTCCAGGACTCGTGGGACTTTAAGGAGAAAACTTGAGAACCACAATAACCACAAAGTTTATGTAGTAATAAATGTTCTAACATACTGTACAAAGTAAGGACACAATGAAGTCAAAGTACAATTTAAATATACTGATGGAAAATTAATTTACAATGAGTCACTAAAGGGAACTGGGGACACATTCAGTCAAGATGACCTCATTGAATCCACACTTCTCTCTCCTATACAAAGGCCCCTGGTTCTTTTCTAACCATAACAAAATTATAATATAATATTTAAAAATAGGTGAATGCCTGGTGAGCTAGACCTAATTTTGAGCTTCTAATGTTTCCTCTTCACTCTTCTTTTCTTAGAAACTACCTTAGAAAAAAGTATTTCTAAGCAAACAAAGCCTGTAGTCGTCAGTGTGAGCTACAGTTATCTGTTCTAGTAAACAAAAGCATTGTAGCCTTGGTTTGCTAATTTAAACATAGTTGAATACAATGAGCAGATAGAAATGAGGAACTGCGATTGGTGATAAGAAGGAACAGACACCTCATGTTCTCATTCATAAGTGGGTGTTGAACAATGAGAACACATGGACACAGGGAGGGGAACATCACACACTGGGGGTTGTAGGGGAATGGGGGGGCTAGGGGAGGGATAGCATTAGGAGAAACGCCTAATGTAGATGATGGGGTGATAGATGCAGCAAACCACCATGGCACATGTATACCTGTGTAACAAATCTGCACGTTCTGTACATATACCCCAGAACTTAAAGTGTAATGATAAAAAAAGAATAATATGAACCTATTTATTAAAAATAATTATATATAAAAAAAGAAGAAACAGGATTGTTGTATCATAGGCAGAAATGTATATTAGCTATTTTTAAAAGATAGAAATAATTGTTGATTCCTGAGAAGAAGCTGATGGTTAGTTGGTCAGTAGATTACTTCCTGATGAACATTAGATGGCATACCAAATGCTGGGTTAAGTCCAAAACAGTTTCACCTCAGATCAATCTGATGGCTTTGAGGAAAGGAGGAGGCAATCACATCTTATGATTGTCACATAAAACCACCATTTCTGATACCATCTTGAGTTTGGAAGATAAAGAAAACAATGTGAAATATTAAGCTTTCCAAATTATATGTTCTTTGGCTATATGAATAAACAAGCATTCTTCATGGCCTCAGCCTGTGTTAGCTGTGACTTGCAAAAAATGCCTAAGCTTCTCTATACAGTCCTGACGACCTGTTGAGGTTGTTCTGAAAAGAGAAAATAAAGTGATTATTTCACAGGAAGAAGATCTGGTCTAATGCAATTTAACTTGTAGAGTAGGGAGTAGTATACATTCTAACAATTATAAAATGACTTGCAATAGCATTATTGTATAATGTACTTCCACATTTGTGGTGGTGGTCTCCATCACTTACCTGTGATTTCTATACCTGTTAACATGTGTTGAAGTATCTTCTCAGTATATTTTTTACTTTTTTCTGTAGACTGTAAAGGGGGCAAAAATCAGATGCTCCCCTAAGCTTGGAAACAACATTTTTCTCCAAGGGCCAAATGTAGAATCAAGACGTCATAAGGCAGAGAAGTACATAAACATCCTAAAGAAAAAACATTCCCAGGTGGTCAAAAGCTGACTGTAACTTGACAGGATATATTAACATAACAACAACAAAAAAGAACACGACTATCAGAGGGAGGAAATTATTGTATCAGTCAGGGATCCCTACTGGAATTGAAACTGCTACCAAAACTCTTTTATTCAAGGACTTGACACGAGATATATGATGAAAGAGTCAAAAAGCTGCCACTACTGCAAATAGATCCCAAAGCAGGAGACTGGGTGCTGGAACTCTGTTACTGGCAGAAAACAGCACAGCCCAAAGCATCAGAAAATATAAATGGTCTCAGCCTCCTATTTCTCCCAAATGTTGCACAAATGAACGACTGGAAGAATCTACTTCACCTCCAGAACCCCAGTTATACAGAACAGGAACTGTAATTCTTACCTTTCTAAACTCTGCAGTGCAGAAATGCTCACTAGAAGGAGGTGAGAATGGATGCTCAGAGCTAGTCCACCCTATCTGTGAAGGTTGCCAGGCGCCCTCCGAGGAACTATTGTCACTTACCTTTTGATTTAGAGATGAGTGCTTTAAATGTATAATTTTTAAAGAGCACTTATAACTCTCCCTGATTGGATTTCATGTTCACCAGGCAACTTTCTGTTTATAAATTTATTTCCTGGGTACCTTGCCTACTGGGAGAGAATACACTAGGCAGAGGATACTGTTCTTTTAGGAACTTATATTTCACATTTTAATTGCTGTATTTTCTCAGTGTTGGGATGCTGATTATGGCATATACCGACGTATTTTAATAAGAACCTTAAAGAAAAAGAAGCACCACCATATTAAATTAATTTTTCCATTGTAAGAAGTGTCTTCATTTTAATGATGTTGAAATGCTTAAAAAATTGTAATTTAGGCCGGGCGCGGTGGCTCATGCCTATAATCCCAGCACTTTGGGAGGCCGAGGCGGGTGGATCACGAGGTCAAGACATCGAGACTACCCTGGTCAACAAGGTGAAACCCCGTCTCTACTAAAAATACAAAAATTAGCTGGGCATGGTGGCGCACGCCTGTAGTCCCAGCTACTCGGGAGGCTGAGGCAGGAGAATTGCTTGAACCCAGTAGGCGGAGGTTGCAGTGAGCCGAGATCGCGCCATTGCACTCCAGCCTGGATAACAAGAGTGAAACTGCGTCTCAAAAAAAAAAAAAAAATTGTAATTTAGCATTAGGAAATATAATAAAATTTGCATCCAGATTTTACAATTTTTTTAAGGTTAACTAAATTTATTCTAAGAAATGGTTCAATTTCTAGTAGGTTTATGTATCCTGATTCCTAAGGCAACATAGCCAAAGGCCAGACCCTGGCCTGTGGTACTTTGACCAGGAGAGTAGTATCCTGTTCAGGTCCTGTTTTTAGTCAATGTCCACTTATGCAGTGAAGTTTAGTAAGGCAGAAAGGCAGGTCCTTCCTACCTTACATAAACAGAAATAACACAGCTTCAGAGGCAGAAGTTTCTATGCCTATGATGCAGCACTATTCTTATCTTTGTTACTTTACTGTTTCACATGTACCTGAGGTAATGATTAATCACAGGTGCATGAGATGCCATTAAGAAGAATACCTGATCAAATGAGGACAGATACCCACCAGCACCACCATCTGTAGTTATTTACCAAAAAGCCAGGAGCTGCAAGTTTGAAAGGTCATTAAAAATAAAATATCAAGCAAGTATAATAGCTCATACCCAGGCTTAATTACCTAGGAAATATGACAGAAATGGCTTCAAAGATATTACATGTGCATGTTCACATATTATCTTATTTAAATACATGGGAAGCTATGGGTTCAAATCTCAGCATTACCACTTTTTATTCATATGGCTTTTGGCAAGTTATTAATGTAACTGAATCTGTTTCTTCATTATAAAACAGAGATAGCAATAGCTACCTCATAGGGTCATTTTAATTATGAAAATGAAATAATATAGGTAGAATGCTTAGTATAGGGTTTGGCAATAAGATATACTTAATATAGAGGAGTTATTGTTATAATTATTAATAAGCACATAATTGTTTGGGAAGGAAGCTAACAGCACATGAGTCAATGATGAAATGTCATTCATTGGAAGAGAACACATAACTGTGGACTTGAGTAGAGTCTACGCTGGCTGTGGCTAAGTTTAACAAAGAATTATTTCATGTGGCAGGAGATCCTCTGTATGTGGGCAGGAGGAGGATTTCAAAGCATGCGAAAAAGATGGGAAGGAGCAAATAATTTTTGCTAGGGACCTTGAAGTGAACTACCTTTCACACTGTAAATAATTATAACATCTTCCATGAACCAGCTTTAAGAAACCCAGTGTTTCCCTGGTCCTATTTACACTTCTCTGGAAGAAATCAGGGAATATCCATTGGCATTTTCATTTGGTTTATAGTCTCAAATTGGGTTTAGATGCAAATACTACTTACCTTGAGAATTTATCCCAGTCTTACTTATGTATTTTATATGATTTTTCTTCAATCCTGAACCTAATTGGAGGAGCAGCATTCTCATAGGTATTATTACTCAAAGAGAAATTTATAATAGAGTACACAAATCCCTGAAAATGAGCCAGATAAAAGGAGATGCAGAAAAAAAGAAAACAGACACAATTGAACAAAAACTGCAAAACGACCAGGGTCAGGAATTAATAGACTTCAATAAGAGAGAATAAATCTCTGAAGTTTATCTGTTCATCCTCAGCCTTCTGTGGTTAGCTGATTGATTTCAGTGCCTTGACTAGTTTCATATGGGAGAAAGTGCTGGGCTGGCTTTGAGCAAAAGGGAAGTCATCTCTTCTCTGATGAGTCACATAGGAAATGTCTTTATGGCCTGCAAACCTTTGAAGACATTCACATATCTCTTCTTCTCTGTTTCATGCCTGCCCACAGCTATTGGTGTCATTGGAATGATTTCTAACTCTACATTTTTAAGTATGATACTCAACTGAGTTGTAGTTTTACGTGCCTAGCTGCCTGCAAAAAATCTCTAACTGCCACATCTCCCAGCACGTCAACTGAACAAGTGCAAAACCAATCCAGTATCACTAGTCTTTCTCTACCAAGAATAAAGTTTTATTATTTTATTCTCCCAATTTTACCATTTTTGTCCTAAGCCCCTTCATGCACACAGGCTGGAACATTTCCAAGCATCTTTGACTCCCCTGGTTCTTATTCACCATGTCTTCCCCTTCAATGTCTGCAAAATCCACCCTTATCTGTTTCCATTGATGATACTCAAGCTTTAACTCTCATAATTTCTTATAGCTCTGTAAGTCTTTTGTAATGAGCTCATAACTGATTTCCTATTCTCTTATCTCTTTTGAATCCAATCCATTCTCACTCCACTGTCAAATCAATCTTTACATTATATAAACCCTGATTATACTTTAACATGTTTACATGCTTCTCACTACTGGCTAATAAACTAGAAACTTCTTATCCTAGCAGCCAACACCCTCCATTATATGTTCCCTTATCTTCATAGACATATATGTTTTATTTTTCCTGTATGTCTGTATAAATTCCAAACTTAACTACAAATACCCATCTTCTTCTTTGACCCTTGGGTGGGATCTCTCTGCAAGGGGTGTTTTACACTGGCTCATAGAATTTTGCCAATGGTTTAAATTCTGGTTTCCCACAATGGTAGCTACTTTGGTGATGTACCTTTTATTAGCAGCTTCCTTCCTTGCCTCATTCCTCTGCTGGCATTGCCTTTACCTTGTATGGCAGACTGATTGTATAAATAATCTTAAATCTTTACCCATCCCCATATCTTGCCATGTGACTCCACTAAAGAGGCAAAATATATTTCCTCACCTTTTGAGTCTAGGATGAACTTTTATAGAATGCTCTTCATAGGTCTCCAATAACTACATGAAGCGTAATTGACCAAAGGCTTTTGCTACCAGCTGCTATGATCTAAACTTCATCACTGCATCTGTACTATGATCCTACAGAAAACCCCCGGTCAATGACTGTCCATTCTTGGGAGACACAGGATTCCTCTGATGGCCAAATTTGACAGTTGGGGATGCTTCCAACCAACTTTCCTTCCCTCTCTCATTCAGCCAGAGTCAGACCTCCACCATGGTCTCACACCTCTCCAAGCCTTTCCAGGATACCTTCCTTTCTTGTCTCACAGTCATCTTCCATAATCAAATCCTAACATGTTTAGTCTAATCTTGGCAGTCTTAGCATCTGCTTCTTGGACTCTGTGACTTTCCGGGGCTGATAGCAGGCATGACAAAATCAGAGACTTTAAGACATACTTGTGCATCTCTGCTTACTGTTGCCCTCTGTCATCTTCATGAGAAAGACGTGCCCTGTTCCTGGTCCCAGGAGGAAGATGAGAAACACATGGAACAAAGCAAATGCACCCTAGTCATTGTATCTGAGGCCTTCCCAGATCAACTCACAGCTAACTGACCCCCAGACGGAGGGAGTCCAGCCAAGATCAGCTGAGCCTCACACACATCAGCTGAATGCCATGGACTCCTGAAGTAAAATAAATGCTTATTGTTGTAATGCCAGTGTAGAGCAAGGTTTGCTTGTTACTCAGCATTATCGTGTCAATAGAAAAGTGATAAACTTCCCAAATGAACTAATTGCCCTGAAATGTTTATCTGGAGGAAACTGACCCAAGACAGTATGTAAGTACATTATATATTATGTTGTGATATGTATGCTCAGTAGTTTAGAATTGAAAACTTCTCCTTACTTTCCAAAACCCTGCACTGAGGAACAAAACCTGGCATTCTGTATAGCTCTGAAGATGAAGAGAAGTGAAGCAGAGATTTAACACAAAACTTTCTGTTGGATTACCTGGGTCTTCTTTGGCTTAGAAAGGAGGCTTAGAATATTCCTGATTAGAAAGGCATCTTGTCAACTGACCTCTGTGCCACTGGCTGCACTGAGTGAGGAACAGATATTCTTTCCTTTCCCATTTAAGATGCACAAGGAAACTCCAGATCTACCAGCACAACCTTAAAGGAACTGTTTGTCTGAGTCAAAATGGACAGATTTCTGCTGCTTGGCACCAAGGAACACCTGGCTAAAATGGATCTGCCATCTACACGGCAAGGAAGGGGAGACACCTTTTTTTCTGCAGAGACACCCTGCTTTCCTACAAGTGCAGGAGCAAGCAAAGTACAGGGAAAGCAGCCCAGCTGAGCCTGTCAATAGAGCAGCTGACATGGCCAGGAGGAAACTGTTTCTCAGCCCTGTTTCCCAGAGTCATCAGAGTAGTAGCTGTTTAATGATGTGCAAATAGAGCTAGAACATTCATGATTATACTTTTTTTTAAGACGGTGTCATGCTCTGTTGCCCAGGCTAAAGGGCAGTGGCACAATCTCTGCTCACTGCAACCTCTACCTCCCAGGCTCAGGCAATCCTTCCAGCTCAGCCTTCCAAGTAGCTGGGACCACAGGTGTGTGACACTGTAGTGTCACACCTGGCTAATTTTCATATTTTTCTTTTTTTGTAGAGACAAGGCTTCTCCATGTTTCCCAAGCTGGTCTTTAATTCCTGGGCTCAAGTAATCTGCCCATCTTAGCTTCCCAAACTGCTGGGATTATGGGCCCACAGTGTCTGGCCCATTAGATATACATCTTTAAATGAGGACGATACAGATACCTGCCAACTTGATGTCTCCAGTCCCTGGCTCAATGCCTGGCATATAGTAAACACCTTACACATATTTGAATGTGTGAATAAATGTTTTATAACTACTTCCTGGATCTAACAAGCTTTTTCAGGAAAAGTTTTCTCATTTAAAAAAACTGTCAATTTTGCTCTAATTACAAGTCCATGTTATTGTAGTAATTCTCATTGGGCCATTTCTAAACAGAATAGCTTTATCTCTCTATGATTCAATTTCCTCTTCTAAAAATTGTGGATAATAATAACACTAAGTCGTAGAGTTGTTACTGGATAAACTGCAATTAACATATGTCAACTGTTTTGAACAGTGCCTGGTATTTGTTAAGTGTTTTATTAATGTTATCTAATAGAAACTGTAATAATAGTGATAGTAAAGTAATAGTAAGCAGTAAGAAAATGAATTTACATCATCTAAGGATTTATTATAAAGCTCAATTAAAATGTGGTTCTTACAGGACAATAGTAACATCTTCACTAAAACTTTCCCATGTTTAAGTGAAAAATAGGTCTAATTATTCATCTATAACCCGGACTAGAAAATACTTTACTGGTACATGTTTCCAGCAATATAATCAAGTAAATAACTGAAACTATTAACAGATTTGTATCCCTTTAAAAATGATAAAATATTGGGATTATTTTAAATTTCTAAGTTGCAATGCATTTTACGTCTTCTAGTTTTTTCTAAAATGTTTTGGATACACTTACCCTTTTCCTAAGTCCTAAGTTCTGAGGCACTCACCAAGGAGAGTTGACGGTCAGTCATTGGCACATATGACCATTTGTCTTTTGCTCAGGAGCACCTAACCTCTCTGTGCCTGGGTGGGTAGTTTCCTGTCTGTGTTTGGTTTGAATCTGTTCCAGGGTTTGTGGTTTTTGGCCAGGCTTGTACTTTGTGTTATCATCCTACTGCATATTAAAAGATGGTGTTGATTTTGCAATTGGGTGTATGACTCCTGCATTTCTCAGAGGGACTTATGGGAATCGTTCATGTTCTGGTTTGTATGTTCTTTTCTCTTTTCACTCTCATACCCAGCAGGCTTAATCAAGCCAAATCGTCAAGCTGAAACATCTTTTTTTTTCTTCATTTCAAGATGAGAAACATATTTTGAGTACTGGAGTCACAGAATTATTAGATAGGAAATTCCATTAAACTAACTAGAAAATGATGTGAAAGAAAAAATTCTGTTTTTTTTTTTAACCAAGCTAAAGAGCAAGGGAATAAATAGAGAATGTACATTTGTTGTGTAACTTAAACAGAAGCAAAACAGGCATTTACAAATAAATGTAAAATCTTAGAGCAGTACGGAGAAGACACTTTTTGTCCTGCTGCCTCTTTGCCCATTGGAAAGGTTGGTCTCTCTCACTAATGTTATGGGCATGTTTCTCCAGTTTATAATTCTATACTCTATTAAAAGATCTCTTGGAAGAGATCATCTTTTAGGGAATTTTACATCATTTATACCTTAACATCAATGTCTACATTAATCAATCTCCTTCTATCCTTCACCACCCCTCCCCCCGACTTCTTCCTCTCTCTTCCCTTCCTCCCTCTCTGTCTCTTTATCTTGAGAGCTATATTAAAATTCCATTTGATGAAGAAATGGGTAAGAGTCTAAAATCTTCAAAATCCATTTCATTCACTCAGCATGAATATGTTGCAAACTCATTTCAGTCAGGTACTGTACTAGACACTGAAAGTGCAGATTCAAATAAGACAGACATTCCTGAAAATTCCAGTGAGTTGTCTGACAAGAGAATCAGATATGTAATGAAATAGGTTTTATCCTTAGCACTCAGAATTCCTCGTTAAATTTTCATATCCCCTTAAATGTCGGTTGGGCTTTCCTTCAAGTTTCTCAACCTCATGTATGAAGCAACATAACTGGAACTTCACCCATTGTCTGCGATGGTAGCATCATCTTGGTATGGACTCTGACTTCATGACCTTATTTCAAAAGCATAAAACAATGCACAAGACTTTATTCTCCTCCCTTTTCTCCATTTGTCAGAGGAAACCTCTGAGCCATGTAAGCTTATTTAGCAAGTAAGCAGGCACTGATGCTGTTGATGGGGCTACGTAAGTGAGACAGGAAGTGGGTGACCCAGACTAAGGCATTCTAAACAGGAGCACCATAGCTCTCAGTCAGATATTTCTAGTTCCAGGCCTTGTCCATCTGTGGACTTCTCAATATTTCTCTATCATGTGGATGACCTTTATCATGAAGATTCTGAATTCTCTCATGAAGGACTTAGAGTGTCATGGGATGCCAAGTGAGTGTCTACAGTTGGTCCAGTTGGTTAGCTGTAAGTATTATTTATCTGGTCATCCTACATGTGAAAATTTCTTACTGTGCTAAACACAGGCATTTTTGCCTAAAAAAGGAGTTGGCTGCCCAAATGTCTCATATTGCCTTGCAGTCAAGCTGGGTTTAGAATTCTACCTAGCTTATTTTACAAAGATAATCTCTGTGATATTAAAGACTTAGAATCACCACTTTGCCCCCAGTTTGATAGTACCTAGATCAGTAGGGTTGACAAAAGGAACATTTTGATACATATGGTTTAAGAAAAAAATCCCATGTTTGTATGACAAATTTTTATTTATAGAGCCTTCACCACAAACCTGTAATTTTGGTAGTATCTCTAGTTTACTGATATAAAGAATGAAGCTCAGGTAAGTTATATAATATCTACACTTATTTCAGGGTTAAAGTGACCATGGGCTAAGAGTACCTGAGCAGTAAAAGAATCATATGCAACTTCTTTAAATAATAAGTACCTGCATGCTAAGTATGGTTTTACTACTCCAATTTTTTTCTTTTTTTTGAGACAGAGTTTCGCTCTTGCTGCCCAAGCTAGAGTGTAATGGCACAATCTTGAGTCACTGCAACCTCTGCCTCCAGGGTCCAAGCGATTCTCCTGCCTCAGCCTCCCAAATAGCTGAGATAACAGGTGTGTGCCGCCACGCCCAGCTAATTTTTTTGTATGTGCAGTAGAAACAGGGTTTCACCATGTTAGTTAGGATGGTCTTGAACTCCTGACCTCAGACAATCCACCTGCTTCAGCCTCCTAAAGTGCTGAGTTTTACAGTCATGAGCCACCACACTCGGCCGCTATTCCAAATTTTATTCAGCCATGATGGCATTGAAAAAAGCCTACTAGGTAAAGTGAGTCACAATCATTCTCAAAAGAGGTAGGCCATGTATGAAATTCACTACCTGGAAGGTCACTTAGTGAAATACAGTTTCTAACATGCAGTTTCCAACATGTATAACATAAAACACTAAAACTAAAAGCTACACTGAGATAACTAATAAATAAAACTGACTACTAGTGCAGGACTTATAAAATACTCCACAGGGATGGAAATGTCAAAGAAGGCAAAATATTACGAATCCAGAAGTTGATATTTTAAACAAGTTTATCTTAAAGGGGCAAGATAAATTAAAGTAGCATAATTATCCAGGTGAGTGACTGTTCTTAATTTGGTAAGGGAGGAGTTGAAGTGGGAGTGAACTCCCAACTCTAGGTACTATAAAGCCTATGACTCACAAATCTCCAATGCACTCACCTGTGGGCTCTGGGTACCACGGTAGAACCCTGAGGAGAGGGTGAGGTCACAGGGTGGATTTTGTAAGCTTATCCTCCTATATCTCCAAGAAGGCCTCAGCTAATGTCAGTTCACTAACTCTTATAAGCCTTGGCAAATCACTAAGACTAAATATGTAGTTTGGTCCTGAAGACCTATGAACTCATCAGAAACCACTGTCTGGATGTGAATCCCTGTCCCTCTTTGATGCACAGCTTTCATCTGTTTGTTCTGTTCTACTCTCCATCAGCACAATCCAGGGAGAACTGTAACATGGGCCAGCTCCCCTCTCACCCTGAATGCTACTACCTTCATGAGAGCCCTCTCTCCTGATTTTACCATCTCATGCAACTACACTCTCCTTTATATAGACAGATGCCATGAAAAGCTAGAGTGCTAAATTGTGTAATCCCAACCTCCTTTCTAAGGCTACAGGAAACCCAAGCAGATCTCTAAAAGGGCACCTATAATTACATATAATAGTAACAAAGCGAGAACTTCAGACCTACCATAATAAAGCCACAGAATACTAAAACTAGAAAGAAAAAATCAAGATTTTCATGAATTCTTTATGTTGTTTTTAGATTTTTTAATATTAAATATTTCCTACTAATTTAGGAACTAGCAATACAATCTGTAAGATATGTCATGCTTCATTTTCTACTTACATTCATGTTACTAGTTAAGCTAGAGATGGAAAATATGTTTTAATTCACGTAGCAGTTCTGACCAATTGGAAGTGACTTCTCAGAATGTCATGCTGAGGTATCTGAGACTGCATCTATAATTCAAGGAAAAGTAGCTTCTAAAGCCCTCCAGGAACAAAGGAGAAAAAATGATGGCATCTTGACTGTATTTTCAATCTTACAGTAAGGCAATTAGCTGTTGTTTCTGCAGTGATTTGGAACACTAAACAGCTGTTCTCTAGATTGTGACTTAAATGAGGAGTAAAATAAACAAGGATTCTATGCATTTTACTCTTCTTATCATTTAGAAAGATCTTGGAAAAAACCACATTTAGATACTGGTAATAAACAACATCACACCCCTCAGAACAAACCCTGTATTCTCCTTCTGTAAAATGTGGTGTAAGTACAAAAGAAAAAAAAAAAAAAACTTAGACTATGTGAAACTCTCCCTCTCAAACAGCATAATCATAAATGAATAGTCATACTCTAGGCTAGCCATATTAAATACCAGGGAAAAAAAGGAAAAAGAAATTAACAACTATTTCCCCTCCCCACACCTACTACCACACCAGGGAATTTGTGAGTTTCTTTTGGATTATGATTTTCTTGAATATAAAACCTCCATAGTAAAAATTTCTAGTATTTATTGATTGCTTACTATGTGACAGGCACTATTCTAAATTTTTTAAAGGTATTTAACTAATTTAATCCCCAAACAAGCCTGTAAGAGTACTATATTTTATTTTACAGAGGAGAAAACAGAAGTACAGAGAATTAAGGTAACATCTGGGTGGCCATAAAGCTAATATGTGGCAAAGCTGGGATTCAGAGACAGGCAGTCTGGCTTCCAGTCCTACTATATTCTACCACTCATCTGCATGATAGCACTTCTGAGAAGAGGCAACCCAGTGGCAGTCTCACATTGGAAGGCAGGACACATTTACACTTTGTGGAGGATCTGGCTTTCTTGTTTTAAATAGCGAACAGTAATTCAGCATCATTTTTATTCTTTCTGCTTTCTCTTGTTTTCCACTTCTTATTGCCAGATACATTTTTAATGCCTATGTACAGGGCATGGCACAAGGACTGCAGGACTTCTGAGAAGAAAGAAAGGAATAAATACACATTTTATATTCATCGATAAGCATGTTCTTTCCCTTCTGACTATACCTGAAAGCCAAGTTAAGAAATTGGCAGTAGAATCCATTTGTTGTTATAGAGGCTTGAAAATGATGGCCATATTGCTATCTACTTGACCTGTAACTAAATAGAGAAAAGTTAAAATCGAAGAGCTAAGGAATAGAAAGAAGTTGGCTTCTGTGTTTTTAAAGATAAGCTTCATGTGACAATAATATTTGTTACTTTGTTTGGAATATTTTTTCCTTTTTTAACAAGTATTTTTTTTCTGAAAATATATATACTGTATCAATGATGCATTATGGATGACATTTATTTTAACAGATTAGTTTTTTCTAACCATATCACAAATACAGTACATTCACAAGGCTTTACCTCTCTTTCAGTGAAAGAAAATAATGACCAGATGCTAGATTTCTTAAGGTTCAACAGTTTATGACTCCAAAAATAAAAGTGAAATATATTTAAATGTGAATTCAATAAGCAAGTTATTAACCATAACCTGATAAATTACACGTTTAATTTTTTTACAATAAACCCCTTAATGTGATGCAAGGTAAATCATCTAAACTTGGCAGCAATGAAACATTTTTCTTGGGGGAAAGGAAATTAGATTGCATGGCTCTGACTCAAACTAGAATTCAAATATTCCAGGATTCTGACCTTAATTACTCCTACCACCCCACCAATTGCAGGAGCTTTGCATCCCGTTTCATCATCTGACATAGGCATGGATATCTGCCTTTCACTAAATAAGTGATAGCAGGGCTAAGAAACCACTTTAAGGTCTAGATGACTTAATTAAAGCATGGGAAGCTGCAATTGTAAATAAGTTAAAAATAATTTAAGTGGCAAAGTCATGAAGAAAAATTTATGTTGTATAAAATTTCTCTAAGTGATATAGTGAAAAATTTAAATCATTCCATTCTTCTTTTAATATATGAAAAAGAATAAAAACTAAATAAATTATGGTCAAAAAACTAATAAAACTGTCACCAAACTTTTGCTTCTGTAAGTGGGATAGTGAGCCACTTTCAAAGACCCTCTTGATAAAAATAAGTCACTTAAACACAAATTCCAACAAGTTTTAATACGTTGTAGGTCTAACTAGAAAGTGAAGAAATCTCCAAAAATCACATCAAAAAAAAAGAAAAAACTAAAACAAATAAACAAAATACACAGGGGAAAAAGCCTGCTAAAACCAAAGCAGAAAGCATCTAAATAGAAGGCAAATTAGGGAAATATAAACACTAAAACTTAGCTTTCCTAGTGAACGATAGTCCTTAAGATTGAATATCTGTAATACAGAAATTTGAAATCTGAAATGCTCCAAAATTTAATACGTTTTGAGCACCCACATAATGCCACAATTAGAATATTCCACACCTGATCTCATAAGATGGGTTGCAGTCAAACTGCAGTCTCACAACACACAGTTCATTCAGCACCCCAAGGTGAAAAAGACCCTCTCAGCCTTCTTCAGCTACAATATATCTTTCTCATGAGGCCCAGATTCCCCTACCCAAGCATACCCGTAAAAGGCAATAAAATGGCACCTGTGCATGCCAGACACACCAAGAGCAAGTTCCTCATGGTGCCTCACATGGAGCTAAGAGCTACAACCATTACTCAGTTTGTTTTTTTGTTTTATTCTATGCTCTGTGGTATAAATATATGGTTGAAGATGTTAGGAAGGCCTGCATATATCCATATGGATAATTGTGATAAGGAAAAGAGGAAGTATTCATGGTTTTTTATAGCATAAAAAGTTGAGCTGTGGGGTAAACTGGACAGTGGAGTAAGTGTGAAACATCTTGTGGAAGAATACCATGTATGACCTGAAGAAAAAGAAGAATAAACTTTTGAAGTTCGGTGCTGAAAGTGAAGAAGAGAAATTAATAAAAAATAGAAAAAAGCCACATAATGCTAAAAATGAAGCTCTCAATTGTGTATTGAAAGAGTGATCTGGGGTCAGGCATAGTGGCTCATGCCTGTAATCCCAGCACTTTGGGAAGCCAAGGTGAGCGGATCACCTGAGGTCAAGAGTTCGAGCCTGGCCAACATGGTGAAACCCATCTCTACTAAAAATACAAAAATTAGCCTGGCATGGTGGCATGTGCTTGTAATCCTAGCTACTTGGGAGGCTGAGGCATTTAAACCTGAGAGGCAGAGGCTGCAGTGAGCCGAGATCACACTATTGCACTCCACCCTGGGTGACAAGAGTGAAATTCCATTTCCAAAAAAAAGAAGAAGAATGAATCTGTCAGAATCATAGTGAACACATGCCACTTAATCACATGCTGATCATGAAACTAGCAAGCAAAGATCTAACAAAATGGACTAAAATTTGAAGGGAACTGTAAATATTCAATAGGTTGGTTACAGAAATTTAAGAAAAACATGGCATTAACTTTTAAAGATTTGTGGTGATAAAGTGACTGCTGATCATAAAGCAGTGGGGCAATTAATTAGCAAATTTGCCCAGGTCATAGCTGATAAAAATCTGACAACAGAACAATTCTATAATGCTGATGAAACATCACTGTCTTGGTATTATTGCCCCAGAAAGACACTGACTACAACTAATGAGACAGCCCCTGCAGGAAATAAGGATGCCTAGGACAAAATAACTGTGCTGGGATTTGCTAACACAGCAGGCATGCTTAATTGTAAACTGCTGTGATAAGCAAAAGCCAGCATCTTCACTGTTTTCAGGAAGTAAATCTCTTACTAGTCCACTATTATGCTAACAAAAAGGGATGGATCACCAGAGACATGTTTTTGGATTGGCTTCACAGGCACTTGTACTAGTGGCTCATGCTCACTGCTGGGAAACTGGACTAGATTGTAACTGCAAGATTTCGTTATTCCTTGACAACTGTTCTGCTCATTCTTCAGCCGAAATTATCCTAACAAAATAATCGTTTTTTTTTTTTTTTGAGACTGAGTTTCGCTCTTGTTACCCAGGCTGGAGTGCAATGGCGCGATCTCGGCTCACTGCAACCTCTGCCTCCTGGGTTCAGGCAATTCTCCTGCCTCAGCCTCCTGAGTAGCTGGGATTACAGGCACGCACCACCATGCCCAGCTAATTTTTGTACTTTTTAGTAGAGACGGGGTTTCACCATGTTGACCAGGATGGTCTCGATCTCATGACCTCGTGATCCACCCACCTCGGCCTCCCAAAGTGCTGGGATTACAGGCGACAAAATAATGTTTATGCCATGTATTTTTCTCCATATGTGACCTCATTAAATTCTACCATGTGATCAGGGTATCCTTAAATCAATGAAGAATAAATATAAAAACACTCTTTTGAATTCTAGAAGTAGTGAACAAAGGTATGAAAATGGAAGATTTTCAAAAGTTTAGCATGAAAGATGCCATGTATGCTGTTGCCAACACTTGGAGCAAGTGACTAAAGACGGAGTTGTGTATACCTATCACAACTTCTGGTCTGGGACTGTGTTCCATGATGATAAACAAGGTGGTGACTTTGAAAGATTCAGTATGTCAAGTGAGAAAAAAAAAGGATGTGTTAACCTCTTTAACTGTACAAAAAACATATAGTACCTTCAGAGTCTGTTAGTAAACTGGAAGAAGTGGATATCGAAGATTTTATCATCTATGATGAGGCTCTAGTTGTTCATTCACTGACTAATGGTGAAATAGCTAAAATGATTTTGGATCAAGGTGAATGTGATAACAGTGACAATGAAGATGACATTGTCAACACTGCATAAAAATGCCTATAGATGACATAGTAAAAATGTGTGATGAGCTTATCAAAGGAGTAGAGAATAGTACATTCATATCAGAACAAGAAACCATATGAGCTTATGGTTTCAAAGAGAAACTTCTAAGACAAAAACCAATGTTAATGAGGCCAATGACTCTGGAGGAAACATTTTTAAAAGCCGTCCAGTCAAATGCCTCCTCATCTCTAGAGGACCCACTTCCTGGTGCCTCAACTACTTCGGGTATTTATTCTCAACTAAAAACTAAAACAATATTCAGTAACCTTTTTATTCAAACACAACATGGTAGGTGGAAGCCTGTCATAGTTTGTTGTAAATGTTGTTTAACAGATGAGGCAGGTATTCTGCTGATGCTACTGTGCTATTTAGTTACCCTCAACATATTTTTTCACTGTATTAATGTTATTTTATATTTTTACTGTTAAGCATTTAGGGGTGAATAAGTGTAAGAAATAATTGTTTATCAGTAACATATACATTCAGAGTCAGAAATGATGTGATGCCAAACAACCACAGATTTTCCATGAGTGACTGAGATAGTGACATCATTGCTTTGTGATATTTCAATATACACAAATTTTGTTTAATGTACAAAATTATTAAAAACAGTATAAAAAATTACTGTCAAGCTAGGTACATACCTAAAACATAAATAGATTTTGTGTTTGGACTTGGGAACTTGGGTCCCCTTTGCAAGGTACTTCATTATGTATATGCAAATATGCCAAAATAAATTTTTTGAAAACCCTGACGTTTGGAACACTTTTAGTCCCAAGCATTTTGAATAAGGGACAATCAACCTGTGTTAGTTCTGCTTTTAGGGGATTTAGGTCTCTGGATGATGGGAAGTTAATTTTCATAAAGGCCTGTTGTGCTCTCAGGAAATACACACACATTGGTTCTATATGCAGAAGCTAATACCAATCTTCTCTAGAGGAAAGCATCACCAATTTACACCCTCAAAATTTCCACACATTGAGCTCAAAAAGTTAAAACCTAAACACACACACACACACGCACATGCACACAATTACTGAAAGCTGAAATAGTACACAGCAGGTAGATCCCCAAGGACTTCTGATATTGAAATTATCAGTCACATAAAATAATTATAAATGAAATGTATAAAAGAAATAATAGAAAAAATGGAAAAAAATGAGCAAGCAACAAGTTGTAATAAAATATGGCCAAGACAATTTCAAACTAAGCAACAGTAACTTACTAATTTTAGAAACAAGAAATATTATTGTTGAAATCAAAAATATAACAAATGAGTTAAATAGCAGATCAGACATTGCTGTAAAAAGAATTAATGAACCTGAAACTGTATCCTCAGAATATAACACAGAGAGAAAAGCAGATGAGAAACATAAAAGACTTCAGAAGACACAGAGGATAGAATGGGAGATTAACATGCCTCTAGTTGAAATCCCAGATGAAAGAAAGAAAAAATTGAGGGCAGGCACAATTTGAAGAAGTAATAGTTTAAAATGTTTTGATATTAGTAAAAATCACAAATTCATAGATTTAGAAATTATATTAGCCTATGAGATAGCCAATAGGACAAATAAACAAACATCTACACTTAGAATAATTATGGTGACACTGACAAGCACTGAAGATGAAGAGTTAATTTTAAAAACAGAGAAAAATTATATGCCTTTCTTATAATTAACTCAGATGAAATTAATTGAAAAATTCTGAAATTATAAAATAATTATTTCCACAGACACCACCAATCCCTAATAGCTTTATGGGTCTGTTTTTGAACTTTATAAGACAGGACATTTCAATTTCTTTACTTTTCTAATAAAGGGGAAAAAGACAGAATACTCCCAAATCAGTTAAAGAAGCAGTATAACCATGACACTAAAACAAAAAAGAGACAACAAAAGAAAAAAGAAATTACAAGCTAATTTAATCCATGAATAAAAATGCAAAACTCCTTAACAAAATAGTTTAAAGCCAAATCCAGCAATGCATAAAAAGAATAGTATACCATCAAAAAGTTTAGCTTATTCTTGGGAAGCAATAATAATTTAACATAACAAAATAAATAAATGCAAATTATCACATAATAGATATTTTAAATGATGTATATAATCATATCAACACATGCAGAAAAAATGCTTAGTAACTACGAATACATATTAATGGTAACAAATATTTTTAAATCTTTCTACCAAAATAAAAGATCTAAATGTAAGATCTCTAACTATAAGAATCGAAGAAGAGAACCTCTGGACATTGGCATTGGGAGAGAATTTATGACTAAGTCCTAAAAACCAATTGCAACAAAAATAAGAATTCATACTGGGACCTATTTAAATTAAAGAGCTTCTGCACAGCAAATATAAACTATCAACAGAGTAAACAGATAACCTAAAGAATGGGAAAAAACATTTACAATCTATGAATCCAACAAAGGTCTAATACATGGAATCTATAATAAGCTTAAATCAACAAGTAAAAAGCAATTAAAAATGAGCAAAAGACACGAACAGACACTTCTCAAAAGAAGACATAAAAGCAGCCAACAAACATGAAATAATGCTCCTTATCACTCACGATCAGGGAAATGTAAATCAAAACCACAATGAGATACTGTATTACTTTGTTCTCACACTGCTATAAAGAAATAACTGAGACTGGGTAATTTATAATAAAAGAGGTCTAATTGGCTTATTGTTCCATAGGCTGTACAGGAAATATGATGGCTTCTGGGGAGGCCTCAGGAAACTTTCAATCATGGAAGAAGGTGAAAGGGAAGCAGGCATGTCTTACATGGCCAGAGCAGGAGGAAAAGAGAGAGGAGGTAGGTGTTACATACTTTTAAACAATCTGATCTCCTGAAAACTTACTTACTATATAGTACCAAGGGGTGATGGTACTAAACCATTCATAAGAACTTCACCCCATGATACAATCACCTCCCACCAGCCCCACTTCCAACACCGGGGATTACAATTCAACATGAGATTTGGGTAAGGACACAAATCCAACCATATCAGATACCATGTCACACCAATCACAATGGCAATTATCTAAAAGGAAAAAAAGGAAAAAAAAAAAGAACAGATGCAGGTGAAGCTGCAGAGAAAAGAGGACACTACTTATGCACTATTGATGGGAATGTAAATTAGTTCAGCCACTATGGAAAGCAGTTTGACAATTTCTCAAAAATCTTAAAACAGAGCTACCATTTGATCCAGCAATTCCACCAATGAGTATATACCCAAAAGAAAATAAATTGTTCTAACAAAAAGATATATGTTCTCATATGTTCATCACAGCACTATTCACAACAGCAAAAAGATGAAATCATCTCAGATGCCCATCAGCAGTGGACTGAATAAAGAAAATGTGGTACATATATACACTGTGAAATACTATGCAGCCATAAAAAATGAAATCTTGTCCTCTGAAATAATATGGATGAAACTTGAGGCCATTATCCTAAGCAAATTAATGCAGGAACAGAAAACAAAATATCACATTTCACATATAAATGGAGCTAAGCACTGGTAGTCATGGACATGAAGATGGTAACAATAGACTGGGGACTATAAGAGAGGAGAGAAAGGGGAGCAAGGGTTGACAAACTATTGGGTACTATGCTCACCACCTGAGTGACAGGATCAATCATACCCCAAATCTTAGCATTACACAATATACCCAGGTAATATGAAACTAGGACAGTTCTTTACCCATATGAAGGAAAATAATATTGAATTCCTACTTACATTAATCTCAAAAGTTAGTTTCAGAGGAATTAAAGACACATGAAAGGCAAAATTTTAGATGTTTTAATACCTTAGACTGAGAGAATATTTTTATACAAGGAGATATTAAAAATTACACTGACGATATAACTACATGAAAATATCTAAAAAGCTGTTCATTAAAGACATTATTAGGAAAGTGAAAAGACTGATTATGTTAGAAAATTACTTTTGCATAAACTGGTAGAGAGTATTTCCTATATATATAAAAAACGAGATAGTTTCATTTAGAACAGACTTTTCTTAAAGACTAAAAATGAAAGGATAAACATTGATCAGTAAAATAAGCAAGAAACAACATACATTTAGAGGACAGGAAAAGCAACTGGTCAACAAGTACATGGAAATATATTCAAATTCAAATGATCTTATTTTGAATTATCCTTTTCATAAGTTTCCAAAGATCAAGAAGTATGATATTACCAAGTCTTAATTAAAATATGATGCCACAGAATGTACAAATCACTAGTATGTATGTAACCCTCTGAAAATTAATTTGACATTATATGCTAAATTTTAATATAATGCATGCTGTATTATCCATAAGCCATCTTGAAATCTTCAAAAAATAGGCAAACAAACAAAATAATGATGTTAATTACTAGGAAGCTGACTCAGAAGACTTACAACTTAAGTGTCTTTAATGGGGAATTCTATTACTTGTATCTAATTTTATCCTAATAGGTATAGTGTCTCATTTAAATACAAAAGAAAAGGTGGGAGTTTTCATCCTTGTGGCTACTGTTTAATATGGCTTTGAAAGTTTTGTCAAAATAAGATTCTGAATGACATGTTATAAACACTGGAAGAAGAAAGAATATTATTTTAGGAATGATCATCTACAGAGAATGTTTTTAGAAACAAATATAAACACTAAGTGACAGTTTTCTAAACAAGCATAGAAAAAGAGATAACTTTTCTATAGATTTTTAATAACTAGCAAGATAACCCAGTGAAATTTAGGAATAAATGAAAGAATAAAAAATCCTCCAAAATGTGTAAGGTCAAGGAATATAAAACAAGAACTGGATAGATGCATATGCCATGTTTTTGGGTGGGAAGAAGTTGTACTGCAGAGATGCCATCTTTTCCCAAACACAAGGCAGTTCAAATCAGAATCTCAGTATCTTAATCCAGTAAGCTTCTTTTAAATTTCTTCTGGAAATATAAAACAATTAATGATAATCACCAATAATTTTTTGAAAAATGTAGTTACATTGTATATGATAAGGGAAGAGCATGCCCTCTCATACTGTGAAATATATTGTAAATCCATTGAATAATGACAGTCTGGAAATGGCACAGCAATACAGCAATGGAACAGAAATAAAAGATCCAGAAACAAAACTTGTTTTCACCGGGAGTCATTTTTGCTGAATTTTAGATATTCTAGATTGTAAGTGGTAGAATTGAAATTTAAACTAAGGTCATTTAACTCTATTACTTAGCCCAAGTAATCAGCTACCATACAACACACCTTAAAAAGTATGAGACTAGCAAGGCATACTTTAGAAAATAATATTGGTCTATCAGAAATTAAAATACATTACATAGCTACAGTAAGTAAAATCATGTGATTCCTGTGTCAGAATGCTTGGAGTAGAACCTGATATATTTTAAGAACTTAATAAATATTTGTTCACTGAGCAAATCTACCAGACTCCCTGTGCAGAATCCCTTTCAACCCAAGGGACTAAACATTTGAGTGTGATCGGAATTCTCCACTGGGGTGGCTGTTAAAAATTCAGATCTCCTCCCATCCCCACTCCATCTCCAGAATACTCATTCTGATCTGGAGAGAAATTTTAATTTTCAACAAGCCCTAAGTAATTTTTAATACAGATAGCCCAACTCTTGCAATTCAAAGGCATTCAGATTCTGTTTTTGCTACATGGTTATAAAATATTTTAAGAAACACTCCTTAAAAAATGTTTTAGGAAACACTGCTTGAAAAAACCATCACTCTAAAGGAAGAGAATGGCCTATCTAGAGAAAGCAAATATCTGGCCGGCTGAGGAGTTTAATTTGCTATTGTAAATGCATATGCCAGCATTCTGGTTTATAGAACAACTTTTATATGTTTGGTTAGTGTCAGTATCCTAAAGCAATGGATCAACTTTGGGAGTCCAACAAAATCAAATTTGCAGATCTAGAGCTAAAGCTTGAGCCTCTTTTGTGAGCAGCCAGCTTGGCTTATTCTGGTGACAGCCTACCTTACTACATATGTTTCCAATCTTCGGTAGCTAGATGGTGCTCCATCAGGGTGAGCTCCCTTTCCCCTTTACACTTACAGACTCCCTTTCCCCTTTTCACTTACAGGTAATAAAATTCATTAATCATGTCTCATTGGTTTAAAGTTAGTGTTATGTTTATCCTTCTATCAGCAGCTTATTTTCTGTAAATATCTAGTTTCAGAGAAACCAACAAACCATCTTTTTTATACACTCTCTACTCTTTTGAACTTTCCTCTTCTAGATTAAAAATAGTAAAGGTTGACAAATGACTACATCATTCTTCTAACTGATTTACTTGCCACAGATCCATGACTCTCACTTTGCAGGAAAAATAAAATAAAACTTAAAAACAAAACAAAAAAAAAACCCACCATGGTTATCTGAATGACATGATGTAACTCTTGCTCAGTACCATTTATGCTAACTCATTCTTCTCATCTTCCTTCTTCTCAAATGAAAAATTTACTTCACTGTATTTACAACTCTGGATTTTGGCCCATCAAGGATTATAAAACTAACTTAGTAAATCTTAATCAACGCTTTTTTTTTTTCAAATGAAAGAAATAGATTAGGATAAAAATATTTTGCATTCTAAATAGGTAGGGTACATTTTTGTTTCAGTTATATATGTGTAAAGGCATACTATGATAAGATACGAAATATATTTCTTATTCTAAGTTCCTGTTAGGAAATGTATGGAAACTTCTGATTTGGTAAAGTGAGATGAATTTTATTTCTCTTTAACTGAATTTCTATTACATTACAAGGCTTATTTCTACTGGTGACTGACAACTTTTATCTTATTGATAACCCGATTATCGTTGTTTAAAATTCATATCTCCTTTAAGTAGCTTCCCAGTCAAATTCTAAGAACTCTTATTTCCCTGTAGGTTTCCCTTTCTTTCTCTTTTCTGAGGTGAGCTAAACTTAGGGCCTTGCATCTATGGTCCTGGCAATCTGAGAAGGTTGCCTGATAGGCCCGGTTTTCTCTGTCCTTGCTGGCAACTTCTGAGGTTTCACTAATCTTGACCAGTCCCTGTCTTTGTGGTCTGACCCCTTCTCCTAATATTTCTGACACCAATCATGATCCATTTGTATTGTCTACACTCTTTGCTACCCAGGATGATGCCAAACACACTGCTTATGCTTAAATACTTTAATACCCTCTGTGGAGGTGTGGGGAAATACTCTTTCTGATCTAACGAAGTACAACTTTTGCAAATCAAAGGCATTCAAATCCTGTTTTTGCTACATGCTTATAAAATGTATTCAGAACTGTGTTCTAGGCTGAGCACTGTGGCTCATGCCTATAATGCCAACTCTTTGGGAGGCTGAGACAGGAGGACTGCTTGAGGCCAAAAGTTTCAGACCAGCCTGGCCAACATAGTAAGATGTTATCTCTACAATAAATAAATAAATAAATAAAAATTAACCAATGTGTGATGGCCCATGCCTGTAGTCCCAACTTCTCAGGAGTCTGAGGTGGGAGGATGACTTGAGCCCAGAAGTTTGAGGCTTCAATGGGCCATGATAATACTACAGCACTCCAGCCTGGGTGACAGAGGGAGATCCTATCTCAAAAAAAAAAAAAAATGAAGAAAGAAAGGAAAGGAAGAAAGGAAGGAAGGAAGAAAAAAAGAGAAAGAAAGAGAGAGAAAGAGAGAGGGAGGGAGAGAAGGAAGGAAGAAAGAAAAGAGAGAAAGAGAAAGAAAGAAGGAAAGAAAGAAAGAGAGAGAGAAAGGAAAGAAAGAAAGAAAAGAAAAGACATGTGTTTTAAGCCAGCACTGTCTAGTTTCTGTGACAATGAAAACGTGCTATGTATAACTGTATTGCCCTGTATAGTAGCAGCCTCTGGTTACCTGTGGCTATTTAGCTCTTGATAGGTGGCATCAAGAGCTCTTCTAGTGTGACTAAGAAACTGAATTTTAAATTTCATTTAATTTTAATTACTTGAAATTCAAATAGGCACATGTGGCTAGTAGTTACTACTTTAGACAGCACAGTTCTGGGTTGCATATGTGCCCTCCTTGTTGGCAGTTTATAAAAAATCAAATGCTGCACCAAAATCATGGTTAAGTGCAACAGCGCAAGAAAAGGAAAAGGGAAGCAACTTTAAAAAAACTGTCTTCATATAATCCTGCCACAGTAACTTAGATTTTTTTGAAGCATAATTTATATACGATAAAAATATACCCATTTTAAGTGTACAGTTCAGTAAGTTTTGACAAATGTATCCAGTCATGTAACCACCACCACTATTATGACACAAACAAATTCATTGTTTTCACGTAATCCCCTCCTTACTCCTAGTCCTTGACAAGCACTGATCTGGTTTCTGTAATTTCTCTTTTGCATTTTATGGAATTTCACATAAATACAATCGCACACATATGCCATCTTTTGCACTTGTGTTATTTCAACTAGCATAATGATTTGAGATTTGTTCATGTTGGTACATATGTGGGAGTTTGTTCCTTTTTATTATAACTTACATTTCATTGTATGGATATAATACAAATTTTTTATTCATTCACAAGTTGATATAGGTTGGATTTGGTTTAGAGCTATTACTTTTAAAAGCTACTATATGAATAGAGTACACATTCTTTTGTGGACAAATGCTTTTATTTCACTTTGCAAAATACTTAGGATTGGGAATGCTGTTATGGTAAAATTATAACTGTCAAACTGTTTCTAAAAAGATTGTATCATTTTGCATTCTCACCCTAATACATGAGACTTTTAATTGCTCTACGTCTTTACCCTATCTCAGCATTATAGATCTTTTGATTTTTAGGTATTCTAGTGGGTTTGTAGCAGTATTCCATCACAGTAAGAATTTATATTTCCCTGATGACTGTGATATTGGGCATCTTTCTATGGACTTTATGAATATCTTATATCTTCTTTTGTAAAGCAAGAGTTCAAATAATTTTAAAATTGGCTTTTCCTCTTCCTATTTAATTGTGTTATTGGACATAATTTTGTAATATTCTCTCCAAATCTGGGATTTACCTTTTTAGTGTCTTAACATCTTTCAATGCTGAGTGCATTTTTCCTTGTTGTTGTTTTTCTTTTGTTTTTGCTCAAAGAAATCTTTGCTTCCTCAAGGCTACAAAGATTTTTTTAAATAATGTTTTTAGTTTTATAGTTTAAGTACTTAGCTTAATATTCAATTTTGAGTTAATAAAAAGGCATTTTTTTAAATTAAAGTTATCCATACCTCATACCAGTGTAAAATCTGTCTCATAGAGTTGTTGTAAGCCTAGTAAATAATAACTGTTAAGTAATTATTAGCCATAGATAACTGATGTTTATCCCTAGAACAAATCCTCTCAGAGCATGGAAAAATATTCTGAGTTAGAAAGGCAATCTTAGTAGGAAAAGTTTTAAAGATCACAAAAACAAATTAAATAAACCTAAATAAGAACTACAAATAAAGCCCATTCACCAATAGGACACATTTGAAAATTCTGAATAAAACCAGTCATTCTTAACTTCTTAAGTGCCATTCCACAAATCTTCTTTCTAATCTTCGTCAAATCTAAACTGGTTTGTTTAATCTTAGGACTGAATATTCATAACAGACCAAAGATGCTTTGATACTGTTTGATTTCTGTAATGATATTCTGTATATATGTCTAGAAATTGGCACGAAACTGAGAAGGAAATCACAAAGATCATTTTTTTTTCCTACTGCTTTTCCTTAGAGAAGAATCTATATAATCTCTTAAATCTTTAGACATCAATAGATTTCAGGTATGAAGAAGGTTAGCTACTTCTTTTTTTTTTTTTTTTTTTTTTTGAGACGGAGTTTCGCTCTTGTTACCCAGGCTGGAGTGCAATGGCGCGATCTCGGCTCACCGCAACCTCCGCCTCCTGGGTTCAGGCAATTCTCCTGCCTCAGCCTCCTGAGTAGCTGGGATTACAGGCACGCGCCACCGTGCCCAGCTAATTTTTTGTATTAGTAGAGACGGGGTTTCACCATGTTGACCAGGATGGTCTCGATCTCTTGACCTCGTGATCCACCCGCCTCGGCCTCCCAAAGTGCTGGGATTACAGGCGTGAGCCACCGCGCCCGGCCGGTTAGCTACTTCTTAATAACTCAGGAGCAGAATACAGCATCAAGTCCAGATGAACATCCAGATAGATGATTGTAGTACTTTTTTTAGGATTACCTGGTGGCTTATCAGTTTGTGCACAAACTCCGAGCTACAAATGAAAGATAGGCTAATTCTCATAGAAAATTAATGCTGTTTATGTATTTTTTTCCCCTTCTGACCTTTCCAGGTAAGAGTTGGTTTTTCCAGAGCCCAGTTACAAGTAATTTGACCTATCGATCCTCTGATGAAAACACAATGGTAAACTGTGCTAAGTGAGCTGACGCAGCTTACCCTAACTCGTAACTGCCCTGCAATGCTGGTAATGCAGCGAAAATCCTAAAGCATGTCCCCTTGTTCTCTGAACTCACCTACCCATTGCGTGCAAGAAAAAGCTGGATTCCTTTTCGGTCTAGTAAATGATTTTCTTGAATGATGCAACAGGCTTATCTAGTGGGTTATCTCTGGATCTGTTCACAAGCTGACAAGTATTTGCAGGGATGTATGGTCATGGTTTTTGTTCCTCAAACTGTAATGTGTTTGTCAGTGAAAAATGATGTGTGTGACGTGGATCTGAGCTGGTAAATCACCTCATTATGATGTGATCTCTTCTTTTGATCTCATCTGAGGCCTAAAGCAGGACAATTTATTTATCAGGGACAAATGAACTCTGACTCAGACAAGTGTGACAGAATATAAGGTCTTCATGAATGCATTGATTCAATTTTTCAATAAATATCCATTTATCTTTTACTAGATTCTTTTCTAGCTCCAACAGTGAATAAGCCAAAATCCCTGTCCCTATTAAGTGGGCTTCTGGCAACTCTTATATTCTGAGGATGACAATGAACTTTTAGTGCTTTTCTTCACTCTATGAGACATAACATGCAGGTGAGTGACTTTACCTTAATTCCTTTCCATAAACTATACTTCTTTACCCGCTAATTCTTGGCAAATAGGGTAAAATCTTAAGTTAAGACAGATTCTAGGACATAGCCCGTGACTCCATGCATTTTCTTTGTGCAGGGGAATTTAGGAAGGTATTGGTCTTGACCTGAGTAAAGAGACCAGGTTCCGAGGCAGACTCCAAAAAAGACTGAACTTATTGGATCATGCTTATTGCCTTCAACTCAAGAAGTAATACTTCCCTTGAGTAGTCCTCTAAGTTAAAGTGGAATTAACATATCCCCTTTTGACTTGGATGCATCAACTTTTCTGCACCACTTTCACTCTGGCGCCCACATCTGGCAGTATTCAAGCTGGTGGCTAATAGAATCAAAATAATAGTGTAAAAATGAATTTTTGATACACCTCACCTCATATTTGACACTGTTTTGTCCATCCATGAAACCACTTCTTATTAACAAAGATGAAACTTTAAGCTAAGTCTAGACTTTAAGGTAAGTCTAGAAATTCAGTATGAACCTCAGAGATCCTTGAGGCATAGTCTAGATAAATCTCTGTTCCTGAATTACATGTACATGAAATAAAGCATGAGAGACCAGGATTTAACAAGTGCTCACAAGGAAAAGGCAATTCATGTGAAAAAACAACTCATATATACACATACATATATTACACACACACACACACACACACACACACACACACACACACATAAATTAAGCCGATCTAGATGAAGAAAAGAAAATAAGCAATTGCTCCCTTCCAGGACCATGCCCTAAACCTGACGCTACGATGAACTCACCAATGTGAAGCTCCAGCTCTTGGAGGAGACATCACCTTCTCAGCTTCCTTATCACATTGCTGGGTATTAAACAAACACTTTGGGATGAAGGAGACCAGCAAGAGTATCACCACTACTACTAATGGTCCATATGTGTCTAGAAGACCAGGTTGGAGGGAAGACGGTGAAAGAGGGAAATGCACAAACAGCATTTGCTGCCTCTGTTCAGGACACTGAGATGCACAACAAACAAAATCTCCAAAACTGAAATTTAATCTCAAATAAAATTCAATCTTTTATCAGAGTTATCCCTGAAATATTCAACCTTTCTAAGTTGAATCATTGGGATAAAACAGGGAGTAGAAAATCATAAACCCAAAGATAAAATTCCCCTAAAAGCCAGTCATAAGAGGCCGTTCAAATGTAAGATAGGTGACTTGATTATCCATACTGGTTCATTATCCCCAAACAATGACACATCTGCTTTTTGAAATCTGCATAGTACCAGTGTTTTTACAGATAACGTTTGGGATCTAGACTAATGTCTGTGGATCTGTTCCCATGCCAATCTTTTCAACACAAACCATTTTGGTAAAACACGTAATGTTGAAAGAAAACTGCTTTTGACGCATAGGAATGCTTACCAGCTACTGAAATATTTAGCTAGTGAAATCTCATGAAGTTTTCTGAAACTGTAGTGATTATTCTCAAGTTTGTGAAGGTATATTTTGGTTAACACACTCATTTCTTTGTGTTAGCTAGCAACAAGCTTGTTAGGAAATGCATCCTCACTTTCATCTATGTCCAAAACTGACATTATACTTTGGTGTGGCCTCTAAACTAATTGCTGTATACATAGGGTGATGTTTATGCTCAGCAGTAGTGTGATGAGGGGAGCTATTCACTCATTCACCAAACACTTTTGAGCTCCTAACAAATGACTGGATATACAGTAGCAAGGAAGATAGACAGGCCCACTGGTTTAATTGAGCTTTCAATCTATCAACAGGAGAAATAAAATAAACAATAAACAACAAACACAAACGTCTGATTGCAGTAAGTGAGTAAGTGCTGTGTAGAGAATAGAACAACTGGATGACTAAGTTACTGGGTGACTACTTTTGACTAGGTGGTCAGGAAAAGCTTTTCTGAGAAAATGACATTTGAGCAAATACTTGAATGACAAGAAGCACTCAGACATGCAAAGACTCCAGGTAAAATGAGCAGCGATTATGCTTTAAGTGGAAATGAGTTTTGTGTAATCAGTTTTTAAAAAATGAATAAAATGATCATCAACAACAACAAATTATTGCTGTTCCTGAAGCAGAGTAATCACGGAGATATGAAAGATCAGAGTAGGCAAGGGTCCCATGTGGAGGCCTGCTAGGCCTTCTGGCCATCACAGGAGTTTGGATTATAGTCTAAGGGCAGTGTGAAGCCATTGGAGCGATCTAAATAAGCAAGTGATATGATGGGATTTACTATATAACACATAGAGAAAACATACAATTTGGAAGGAAGAGGAATAGCTCCCTGCCACCAAATCCAAACTCCCCATAATGAAACAAATTAGTCCTTCTATTATTAACCTTTTTTTTTTTAATTATCTCCAGCATAAAGCATCCTCCCAGTATACATACATGCACAATCTAAACACATGATGAGTCCACAAATGGCCATTCATTATATTCACCAAAGGGCAAATGCAAATGCAGGATGATTCTTCCCAAATCCTGGTATTTCCTTTCCATGAAGGGACTTCAAACCGCATACTCATGAATCTCTCTTAAAACCTTTACTCATTTCATATTTAGAGAGATGACTAACTTATCTCATAAATGTGGAGAAATAACTGTGTATGCCTGGTTCAGCTCCCAGGTATTCCCCATGAGAGTGAATCTAGTCATGGAAAGTAGAAATTCTGCTTTGTTCTTCCTTGGAAAAAGCATTGCCTAGACAGGCCCATCCTGTGGCCCACCTGTACCTTCCTTGCTGTGACAGGAGTGAGTCTTCCTAAATCTGAGTTAAACGTTAGCAAGTCCACTTGGTTAACAAATCTAAAGCCCAGTTCTCTAACCTGATCTCTATTAGGAAGACAATGATAATTTAGCCTTCATGTCTATTACTTTTCAACTTACTCAGAAACAAGATGGGAGAGATGAAGTATCATTTTCACTGAGTATTGGGACCTAGTGAGAGCACAGCACTGTCTTAGGTTCTATCAGAGATATGAAGGAAGAAGCAGATACACTGTCTTTACTGAGAAAATTCACAACACTTTCTAATAAAACATTAATCTTTGCTGACAAGAAAGCAGGTTCTCAGAATAGAAAACCTAAACTGTACATTAAAACAGAATAGAAAACCTGAACTCTACATTAAAACCAAAATGCAAACAAACTAACCAGTTTGGAGTCTCCCAAGACTCTGCCATGTGCTCTATTTATAAACAACTGGAAAATCACACAAGGTAGATACAGAAGAAAGAACCAATGGAAAGAATACCTACTTTTGCAGTCTGTATAGACTGAAAGACAACATCTTCTTTTCCGGTCATTGACTCTTGTTGTCTTCCAAATATTAATCTGTAAGCTTTGACTCTGAAAATTGTTTCCATCTCAGTTATTTTCAATTCTGTGTCTACCAGACTCCTTCTGCCATACCAAACAATGGGAGAAGGCTGCCACTCTTGGTTCCTTTTCTTCAACTTTTACAACACCCGTTTGACTGTAATACATTGCTGAAGCTCTATTGCATTACATTTGAAAGATGGCCATATGGCATTTCAAAGCCTATTTCCACTCTCAACCCAAAGAGTAGAATTCCTCCTTTGTAACTTCCTACCTAATTATCATGTAGAAAAAGTGACAGATACACAGATGAATTTGAATTCATGTCTAAAAAAAAGACCCCTAGATATAATGGAGGCATATATGGTAGAGAGAGATGATTTTGTCAGTCTTAAAATGAAATGGCATTCAGATCTCTTCATCTTCACTACGGGAAATAAAGTCCTGAATCACTTACTGGTATGATATCTGAATGACTTAAAGATCAAACTATGTGTGATTTGGCCCCATATATTTTGAACATTTATTACTTTTTTCAAGTGAAATTTAAAAACACCTTATAAAATATTAGACTCCATTTTAGATCAAAGATAAGGCAAATAGGTTCATATTTGTATTATTTAGGTGCTGTATTATTTAGGTATTATTATTTATTATAATACGAATGTATTATTTAGGTGCTGTTAGTAACAGTTTTTATTTATTTTTTGTTTTTGTTTTTGTTTTTTTACTTCTTGAGTATTTCAGATTTCACAATGAAGTGCTTCTCAGCCCAAACGTACAAGGCAATTATAACACCTAATAGTACATACTTGGTTGTACTTGATCCATATTTTGTGAGCCTTCTATAGAACCCTCATCCAAGGAACTTGGTTACCCTATTGAACCTGTTTCAAGAAAAATGAAATAGCAGTGATCCTAAGTTGCTGACAATATTTTTTCCTACTCAAAAATCATAAAGAAAGTCTTAGAAAAGATTGCAGCCTTTTTCTCCCGATAGTACCTATACCCAACAGGTTAAGACAAGAGCAGTGTAGGTGGTTGAATTAAAAAATTGAGGTGAATTTCCTGTCATGTCACAGGTTGTAAGTGAGCTTGCACAAACCACTGTATAAGCCATTACCCCCACAACTGAAGTTAATTCCCTAATTGTCTCCTCCTCCAAGTTCTGGGGAGTGAATCAGCCATTTGGCATTCTGCCTACTTATGACTGACTCAGAAGTACTTCCGTCACAGCTGCCACACATTTTTGGAAAAGAAGGGGTGGAGTTGTTATATGAGTCATAAGAGAATGAGAGACAGGAGTGAGGTGAAAGGTGAGATCAATATCTCAAATGTATTTCACAAGAAATAGTCAAAAGATAAAAAAAGATCATATTTTACCCTAGAAACTTTTGAAGGTATTAGTAATTAAATAGATTTTTAATGACTACTCTTTACTTTTGAAAGGTTATCTTTTCTTAACCTTCACACAACACACAGACACCCACACACAAAGAGAAAGAAAGAGAGAAATACCTGGTTCTCTTCTCAAATCCCTTATTGAAAATATAATTTTCCCATGATTTTCTTCATGCTTATTCTATTATACAGCTAAATTTAACATTCCAAATCATTGGTTGTAGATAAACTAAATGAAATCAGGACTTTCAACTCCATGGTTGACCATTGAACAATGTGTGGTCCTATAATAATTAATTTAAACTCCAAGAGCACAGTTTGATTATTGATAAGAAAAAGATTTTTTTTTTTAATTTACAAATGGTAATTTAGGACTCACAAAATAATGTAATAAAATATGGGGCCCAGGGTATAACCCAGTAGATCAGGTAAGAGTATAAAAATCACTGACTATACTCAGTGGGAAAGAACACTAGTTCAGCACTGGCCAAAGCCACAGATGAAAGATTTAGCCAGTAAGTCTTTGCAGTATTTTGGAAGATATTTATGAGTCTCTTGGGGACCCAAGTCAAATAAAACCTTGTTTATAAATCTGTAATAATGTTAATTTTTTAGCTCCTAAGAAAAGTTTCAAAAAAGGGCTTCCTTACTTTTATTAAATTTGAAGTAGATATATCCAAGTTTCTACTGATTCAAGGCCTGATTGGATACTAAATCTATGGAGAGATGAATAGAGCAACTCTTCCCAAGAAATTTTTTCCCTACTGTTTGTAGCATGAGATCTTACGAAGAGCAATTGCAGACTGTGGTCAGTAGAACTGGCTCTTAATGGCAGCTTGCTTGGAATGGAATCCTACTTTGCCTTTTCCTTGCTCTATTCCATTAGACAGTTTTCCACTTCTCTGTGCCTCACTTTCCCCATCCTTAATATGAAGATAGAGACAATATTTATTTAATAGTATTGTTACGGAGATTAAATATAAAGTACTGAGAACAGTGTCAGACATATTAAAAACTCTTTGAAAATGTACACTATGAAAACCATGGAGGCCTAGATGGGTCGGTGACCTTTTCCAGGTTATGCAGATGCAGAGCTAAGACTTGAACCCACATCTCTGAAACGCCTGACCTGCAAGCTTAGACGTGCACATTACCATTACCCCAGAGCTAGGTGCTGTGAGAATAACTGTCATGCTGAATAATTAATGAAAACTAATTTAGTACCTCTGCCAAATTGGAAAGTTTTACTTGAAGCTTGAAATGAGCTTTCTCTTTACTTTTTTTTTTTTTAACAGTAAGTGTTTATGGAGTAAGTGAAACTTCTGAGATACTTAAACTTGTAAAATAGAAAAAGCTGCAAATGAATCAATGTCTGGAGTACTGACTTTAATACTGTGACTGAGAGATGATTGCTCTTTCAGGATCCATTTTTCCTGCAGGCTTCTAAGTCTTTAAAGGGCTACTCTGGAGGCCATGGTTCTGTTGGTAACATAATCATATCTTCCGTCTCAGTAAATTGACAGGGCGACAAAGCAATAGAACAATGTCATTAACTGTAGACTACTGTTTGTTACAGCCTCTGGGTCTCAGCAAACATTAGCTGACTTGTGACAATTGGAGACCTCCTTTATCTACTCAGAGTCATCATAATCTTTTCAGGTTGCCACAGTCTCTTTCTCAAAGGAATCCATCTTTGACCCAAAAAGTGGAAGTTGGCTGTGACACAAATTGCAAGCAAAACAAGAGTGAATTTTCAACTGTTACAGGATGAGACAAGAAAGAGATAGATGTGATGAAACACAAGTCCTGGCAGCAAGGGCACGGTGTAAAATTTCAGTTACTACAAGATTCCTTCTTTGCTTGACTCACTCAGGTGAAATGGAGGCCGTTACTTTTCACATACTGGTGGTCTAGTGGCAAAGCTGGTCCCGAAATCTTGGAGGGAACTTTCTGTTTGACTAACCCATGAGTGCCATTTTGGGGTCTAGAATGTGACTCATTCTCCCACACACAGTTTTTGTGTAAAGAAAATAAATTAATCTATAACAAACGTTTAATTTCCACTGACCCCACCCTATCCTAACTTCCCAGAAATTCCAGCCTAACCTTGAGTTTTCGTGTGAATTGGCTCTCCAGGTGTGATGACTGTTATGATAAAATCTGAGTAAGAGTTTGTACCACTGTCCCTCCACCCTAAAGGGATTTACTTACATAGAAAGCTTAAAAGCTGATTACTCCATTTGTTCCAGGAGACAACCTCCCTCTAGACAAATGATGACTTGATTTGGAAAGCACTTTTAAAAAGAAGTCTGCCCTTCAGTGAAGGCAACCCAACTTAATAGTAGTTATCCTTATCAGGGACCAATGACCAGATTCTACATATTTACCAGGTCTCTCAAGATACCTGCATAACTGTTTACTAGAGGTTCTGCCAGGAACAATCACAAGGTATAAAGTTCATAATTGTTGCTGTGTATAGAATCCAAATAAAAAGAAACAAACCTGTCTCCTTGGAAATATAAGTAGTGATGGATATATAAGTAGTCTTAAAATACTGTAAAGAATGGGCACTGAAGTGATTTAAGAATAAATTAAAAATTTTATGTTGACTGTGTTAACATAAAGTCCTATGTCCCTAAATTCCTATAGTCAATTAAATAAAAGAGCACAAAATAGTATTGCTACAATGATGCAGAGTGCATGAACAGTGACAAAGGTTTCAATGAACTGACAGTTATAAAGATAAATAATTAAACTCTACACTTTATGGGATTTTTTCTAAAATATATAAAATTTAAAAATTAATATGTGATTGGAAAATCATATATATTCTAGGAAAGTTTCATAAAGTGTGGAATTTTATTTTGAAAAACAACTGATGAATGTAATTGTTTAACAAGTCACTTCTCTTATATTGTAAAGATATAGCTTGTATTCATTCCATATAGGCTTAACCTTGCTCTCCTTGATTTACAGTCCAGTGAGGATTTAGTCAAGTTAATAGGCAATAACTTATCCACCTTGTAAGTGCTATGATGTGGGTCATGCACAGAGGACTGAGGAAACACATACCTGGTAGGTTTCAGGTAGCTCACCAAAAAAGGGAACTCTTAATGATGATGTAGAAGTAAATTGTCAAAAAGCCAGAAGTTCAGAAAAAGGAAAGGAGATACTCCTAGAAGATGGAAAGGAAAATGCCTAGCTTTGGGTATGCTCAAGGATACCTATTTTAAAATGTCTAAACTCAAGTTGCACAGTATTCTGCCATGACCTATAAGATCACAATTGCAGGAGTAGCAGTTGGCAGCTATCTTTATCTGAAGGCAGCATGCTTGATTTAAAATATTCTCAACTGACACATCGAGAATACAATAAAAGTATTCTATAATAATACCAAATAATTATAAAGATATAAAGTTAAAAGTTAAACATCTCATTAAATTCTATTAAACGTGGCCTAAAAAAATAGTCTGATCATCCTAATGTGTTAACATCTCTAGATCAGATGTTACCTACAAAGGAATTAACAAAGTTCTTCTGAAGGGTGTTAATGTTAATTCTCTTTGTCTTGTTAAATCTTTCCTCATCTCGAATCCTCAAGCAATAGGTATTATTATGTACATATGCTAGATAATAGGGAATTAAATGGCATCATTTTTTGGTCTAAAAGGGGGATTACATTTTTCTTGGGTAAGAAGGTCAATTGACATAAAGAGTGACTAGTTAATAAATGAGTAATTAATACAGTTAGAAACTGCAATATTCACTCTGTAGACTATCAGTGTTAGATTACTGATGACTTAGTAAGAAATGTTTTCTTTGAAAAAGAAGATTTTATAGAATGAGTGGAATTTGAATTAGAGAGAGAAAGGGGCAGGAACTGGGGGGTAGATTCTAGGCAAAAAAAAGGTCAGAGCAAAGCTTCAGAGTCAGGTTCAGTCATGGTGTACACCTGTCAGAGGGACTCTCTAAAGCCGAGGAGACATTGTGGGAGTAGAATCTAATCGCTATGAATTGGTAGACTGGGATGAGATAATGGAGAAATTTAAAACATAGAAGCCATACATTTAGTTGGATACTTTAAGGACAAAATTCTTAAAATGGATATGGGTTTCTTTTTGGGATAATGAAAAAACTGTAACATTAAATAATGGTGATAGTTACATTGAGGAATATTGAATTAGAGGACAACATTCAATGTTTATTCTAGTAATCTTGTGAAAGAAAAATAGAATGAAAAAAATCCACAGCCACTGGGGTCAACAAAGATACATTTCTAGTTAAATATGGATGAGTGGTGAGATCTTGGATGAGAAATTTAAAAAAAGACTGATGCCAAAGGCATTTCAAAAGAAAAAAATGAAAAAAAAAATCCTTTGAGACTAAGAAAGGTAGGAATATAGCAGGGAAGAATGAGTTGGAAATGCCTGAGTAGCTATGTAAATAGTGGCTTCAACTGGTGGAGGCGGAAGGAAAAATGGAGTGAGAAGGATGATAAGTTTGTTTTTGTTGCTGTTGAACTTAGGATAATGAGGTATTCAAGTAGAAATGTTTATTTAGAATGTAAAATAAAAGGCTATAGATCAAGTGAGAGCACAGGTATGAAGTTATAGATGACATTTTAACATGGCTTTTTCTAAGGAAAAGGGTAGAAGAACACTGATTATTTTAACGTTTTCTTTCCAGAAGAATTTTTACTTCAAACAAACCTAAACCAAATGCCAACTTGTTATGGCTTTTATAAATATAAAAGAGAAGGACTTCGCAGGGGTGAAGGTGCTAGAGCCTCTTTCTTCACCAAATCCTGAATTCCATGGTAGCCTGGGGACTAAGATACACAAGTAGGGAAGATTCAGGGGAAGTAGTTAAACCAGCCCAGGAGAACCCTTCTCTGCAATCAGGCATGGCTGCCGATAATGGAGACAGGGTGGGAGCCACCCTGAGCTAGAGAGCCAACCAGAGCTGAGTGAGCAGTGCAGAGAGTCAGCACAGGAATGCAGGGAAGGGCTGGCCTGTCCCCAAATGGAGCCGCGATTCAGAACTCATGAGCAGTCAGTCTGAGTCACAGAGCACAGGTAGGTCAGACAAGGCAGTGGGTCAGAACCAGGTGGGCAGTTCAGAAACCAGGAGCTCAACCCTGACGAAAGGACAGAGAGGCAGTTTGGAATCAGGAAACCCAGGCTTAGCCAGCTGGGTATTGTTGGCATTAGGGATTAGCCTCCAGGTCACCAGGGCACTCATTTATTCATTCATAGGAAAACTATATTTTAGCATCCATGATGAGCCAGGCACTCTGCTAGGCCCTAGGATACCTTGGGAAGAAAAGAAAAAGACACGTTTCCTCATCATGCTATGTACTATGTGCAAGGGAATTGCCCAGATTCTAAGAAATTCTGCTCTCTTATTCCTCTTATTTCCCAGATACTTCCCAGGTTTATCTTCACTCCTAGGTTTGCTTGCATTAATAAACTTAAAGTCTTTAGATTTCATAATATGACGGCTTCTTGTAACCTTTCAGATTGGTTTCAGACAGTGAAAAGAGCAAAAAAGTAGGTTTTAAAGCATTACAGAGGAAGTTTATGAGACTTATGAATATACGGTTTTACTTGATTGTAAAAGTAGGATCCATCATGGAAAACTTCTGTTAAAACGTCCATATAGCAGCTATTATTATTTGAAGATATTTCCCTCCTTTTATGCACAACATCATGGTTGAATGTAGAATGTAAGCATGGCTGCTGGGTTCAAAATCTAGCTGTGATATAGATCCAAGAGAAAGAAAAACATTTGTCCACACTAAAACTTGCACATAAATATTCAGAGAAGCATTATTTATAATAGAAAGGAAGTGAAAACAATACAAATGTGTATTAGTTGATGAATGAACAAAATGACAAAATGTGGTGTGGGTATATATGTGTGTATATGTATGTGTGTGTATATATATATATATACACACACACACACATATATACACATATACATTTAATGTCTGTGTGTCTTACTCTCTTCAACTGTAAAGTGGGAATATTAGTAGCACCTCCCTCCCCAGACTGTGTAAGAATTAAATAAATTAATAGATGGAAACAGCTTACAAGAGTGCTTCACACATAGCAAGTGCTAGACATTTTGGCTTCTATTAGTAATATTAGAAGGAGGAGCAGCAGAAGTACCTTTTACTTAGTTGATATGCAATAAATAAAATTGTATTATTAACATTTCCCAAACAACAAAATCTTCGACAATGTTATTTTAAATGATGCATCCACATTTTCTCAACTGTTCCTCTACTGTTAAATACATTGTTTCAAGTTTGAGACTAGGTTATGCTACAATCAGCATCTTTGTGCACCAAGGATTTTTTTTTTTTTTTTTTTGTCATTCTTTTAAAACGAATGATCAGAAGTGGAATTACTGTTTCCAAGCATATGATATCTTAGAAACTCTGCATAAGAGCTGCCAAAATGTTGCTGAAAAAAATGTCTTCTAATTTACTCTGTTTAATCTCTCTCATATCACCTGTGTCTGAGACTGCCTCTTTCACTCTGCTGTCGCCACACGGAGTAAGCATGAAATGATAATTCTTTTTATAATCTTGGCTAATTGGTAGCTGACTATTCTTTTAGATGAAATTCAATTAATTGTTACTGAGGTTGAATATTTTTTCAAACATTCTTTTTTAAAATATGTTTATTTTACTGCACTTTAGGTTCTGGGGTTCACATGCAGAACATGCAGGCTTGTTGCATAGGTAAATACATGGCAACGTGGTTTGCTGCCTCCATCCCCCATCACCTATATCTGCCATTTCTCCCCATGTTATCTCTCCCCAACCTCCCTACCTGCCACTGTCCCTTCCCTATTCCCCCCCAACAGACCCCAGTGTGTGATGCTCCCCTCCCTGTGTCCATCTGTTCTCATTGTTCAACACCCACCTATGAGTGAGAACATGCAGTGTTTGATTTTCTGTTCTTGTGTCAGTTTGCTGAGAATGATAGTTTCCAGATTCATCCACGTCTCTACAAAGGACACAAATTCATCGTTTTTTATGGCTCCATAGTATTCCATAGTGTATATGTGCCACATTTTCCCCATTCAGTCTATCATCATTGATGGGCATTTGGGTTGGTTCCAGGTCTTTGCTATTGTGAACAGGGCCACAATGAACATTTGTGTGCATGTGTCTTTATAGTCGAACTATTTATAATCCTTTGGATGTATACCTAGTAATGGGATTTCTGGGTCAAATGGAATTTCTGTTTCTAGGTCCTTGAGGAACTTTTTGACCATTTACACATTGAGTTCTTAGAAAAGCCAAGAACATTAAGATTTTCCTGAGACCTTGAAGAACTCTTTGTACACTAAATATATTTCATATAAGTATATATTTATATATATGTATCTATTATATATGTATATATAAGTATATATTATATATATATAGTGAAATAGCAAGATTATATGTTTATAAATTAAATTAAATATAAACTAAATAGAAAATAAACCAAATGTTTGGCATAAAAGTGAATACAGAGCAACTATCTTTCACTCATGACCCAACTAGGTTTTGAGGTGTTTAGATAATTACAAGTAACTTTTTTCCTCAAGTTTCAACTTCTACTTTTCTTTGTCATTACTCTTCATTAGAAAGTGGTTCTCAAAAGATCAGAAATTGTTAGTCAGAAATTCTGGCCAGCAAGAAGTAAATTTTGAGACCGTATGTGATTTCTCATTTTAATAAAAGATCTACCTGAGAAATGAAAGGATTGGATTTTTAATCCAATACCTCTTTGACTATAAAGGACTTTAAAAATCTTTCGGAAGGCACCCTGCTTTTTGCCCAAGATGTTCAAGGCAGCATTTAAGAACTGCCACACTCAAAGTCTGTGCCCCCATTACTCTGACCTCTCTGTTTTATTTTTATAGCTGTGTTTCCAAGGAATTGCTCTAGAATGTAAGGTAAATACTCTCATATTAATCAGTCTTTAGATAAACTAATCTGACCTGGCAGCTGTAACTTTTAAGGTGCTTGCATGTTTAATGACTGCTTTATCACTACAAAACTGAGATGTGTGAACGGCAAACCCTCTGTGATATAGAGCTGCACCCTTTTTGGTGAAACACTTGCTAAGTTTTATTAACCAAGAAATGTTTGTTTAGCAAATCACAGAGTTTTATGACCTATAATACATAGTTCCAGATCATGTAAGATTTCCATGGATTTCTAAACACAAAACCATCTTCAAAGAAGCAGAGGTACCCAGGTTTGTTTGGAAAGACCCATAATTATCTCTTAGTACATGACAGCATTTAACAGAGAACAGGCTTTGGGAACAGGGTGTGTCTTCTGTAAATGACAGCCCCTTCCATAAAAACAAAAACTATCTCGTGGGACAAGTCCTGCTAAAATACTTTTTTTTTTTAATTTGAAGTTGTGTTTTTGTTTTTTGCATGCTTAGTTTTCCCTCACTGAGGATGTAGGTAGAAGTGAGTGGGGATGATGAAAATTATGGGGGGGACTGTGTGGGGTACATTGTTCTAATGACAAAAAGTAAGATGTTGGAGCAGTTGTACAAACTAAATAAAAATTCAGTGTACTTCTTTTTCACAGATATCAGATAGGGTAGTTCAACTGAATTTGAAATTACTTAAATGCCAATCACAGTCCTTGATATGGAGGATTAAATCTTTTCATAAAACTTAGCATCTAGTAACAAAACAGTCATACATCTTTTTTATTTGTTTGAGCTATATATCGTAACTACCAAAAACCCAGCAATGCACTGCATGAGGAGGATTCAAAGAGGAGGAAGAGATGAAATCCCAGTTCCTCCTTTCACATTCAAATTGACCATTTCTTAACTTTCTCCCTCCCTGGCTCTTTTCCTCCTTTCCTTCCTTCCCTCTCCTCTCTTTTCATACCAACAAAGCAGTGATAACAAAGAATGGACAAAGGACTCAGAGAAGATAGGGAAACTGAGGCCTAGGAAGTCTAAGCTTTTATAGGATGTCCTGTACCGTAAGTTTCCCTTACTGTAATATGAAAGTAACAACACATACCACACAGAGGAGTCTGAGAAGCACACAAACGTCCTCAAAGTGACCCACTCAAACCAAGCACTCAGTAATACAAGGTAAAATTTTGTCTCTCATCAAAAAGGGGAGCTAAGGGGAAAGAGGTTTCCTAGACCAAGGAATGCCCTTTGTAAAATGTACCAAGACAGGAGATTTTGTTCAGAACCATTAAGGTTTCATTAGAATCCTTGCTCAAGAGGAAAATAAATATAAGATAAGATAAAGAAGTAAGTGGCTCCTAAGAGCTTTGCTTTTCATGCTAAGGAGCTTGGTGATCTTGGAGGAGATGAGATTTAAATCGGGAAGCTGTGTGATTATATGTACTGGAGATGAATAAGATTAAAGCCAGTGTGATCAGTTAGGAATCTCATAGAATAGTGAAAGCAGGTGAGAGACTAATCTATGACAGCATCAGAAGGGATGAAACTTATAGATATTTAAGAGAAAAAAATAGGCCTTGCATAAAAGAGATGCTCAGAAAGTCTCTATTTCAAACAAACAAAATTGCATGAACCAACAATACAGTGCTGGCTATCAAATGCCCCTCTGACTTCAGTCACTTTCAGTTTCACCTCATCTTCAGGAAGAGCATAGAGATGTAAACATATATTAGTGTTTTATTAATAGTTTGTTTTACTAATCTAGTTGACAAAGGATCGTTCCCACAATTCCACTTTTATTACAAACCTCATGCACAATGAATCCCCTTTGTTTCCTATAGTGTTCTAGTCTTTACTGAGTTCTCCAAGCCTGTGAGCTGGCTATTATTGCTGCCCTTTCACAGATTAAAAATTGGAAGCTCAGAAAGGTTTGGTAACTTGGCCAAGGGCACACAGTTACTATGTAACAAAGCTACAATTCAAAGTCAAATTCATGTGATCTCAAATGGTAAAACCTTTCCATCACAAGATATTACTGTAGAACAGTCAAAGACTAATTCTCAACACTGTCCTGAAATCAGAATTAATACAGGATGTTTTTTAAGCAGAAATGTCTAGGTCCCTTCCCAGATTTACCAAGTCAGGATTTCCTGGGGAATAACAGGGGCAACTACGCTTTTCAAAACATCTTTGAAAAGTTCTGATGTAAAGCTGAATAAGGAAGTAAGGTAAGAACGAAGATCTGTCTACATTGGAAAGTTAAATGAAATGAAGGAATCCACACTCTTGCTCATCAGTTGGGAGGGTTATGGATCATACTTATGACCCAGTTCTATGTTCAACGTCATAAGAAGATCCTACAATATTAGAAACAATGAGCTACAGCAGAGTGGACAGAATTAAATCTCATACCTTTCACTCCATATTACCTGAGAAGTAAATATGATGCATAGTGCTCCAATATCTCCCAACTCAAATCTGAACTGATATATGGGAAAGAAAGTCAGAGTTTCAAAGAGGAGTACAGAAAATAAATAGATTCTTTCTTGGGCCTTTTCAGAAGATGCCACAATAATTTTTTATAATTTCCTTCATAACAAGGATCTCAATTAAAAATTATAAATTTACAGTCAAGATTTTTTCCTTCCCTCTACCCAGTTTCCGCTGACTAATTCCTGCTCAACCTCAGCAAATCAATTTAAAGGCAATCTTACCTGACTCTCACACTGTTCTATAAGCCTCTCTTATATTCTCCCACAGCTTCCTGTGTCTACCGCTATCACAGCCTTAAGCCCTCAGTAGTGCAATCATTGCATACATTGTCGGTCTCTGTCTAGACTTTGTTTAGCAAATAACAGAGCTTTATGATCTATAAGACATAGTTCTGTATCATGTAAGATTTCCATGGATTTCTAGACACAAAACTTTGTTTAGCAAAGAGTTTCTTAGTTCAGTTTATATCCTTAAAATCTAACACAGAGCCTAGAACAGAATATTGCTCGAATTCATAAAGAAAGGAAGAAATGAAAGGAGAAAGAGATGGCGAGAAGGGAAGGAGAGAAAGGAAGAAGAAAGGAAATTAGAAATGTCCTTTGGCGATTACTGTCAATACAACTTCTCTCCAACCTGAATGGCTGAAAGATAAATAGTATGCTATGAAAAAGCTTTCAATATTAAAAATAAAGAATAAATGGGCAAATCTATTATCTCAGATCAAGGTGATTGTAACAAAGTTGAAATCTCCCATCAGGTTTCTTCTATTATTGCATGTGGATTACCTTCTGTTTCACCTAAATAGCCTGCTTACAGAATGGATGGGTAAGAAAGGGCAACAATGCCCCCCAGAGGCTAAAGGCAGGAACTTGGAAAGCAGTCATCATGTGTTTCCTATTGGCAGAGTGCTCAGGGAAATCCATAGAGGGGGTGACTAAAATACAGGGCAGGTTCCTGAGTAGAATGGTAATTCGAAGGCTAAGGGCAGAGGTTAAATAACAGTGATGTACCAGAAGCTATTTTTTTCACATCATTTATTTGTTTCTAGGGCAATAAATGCAGTTTAGTGACATAAAATATAGTCTCGGTGATTTGCAATTGACTAGCACCACCGAAGATATTACAGAAACCTGAGTTTAATTAATTAAAATATTCCATGTAGGTTACATGAACACCTGTAGTATTTAATCCTAATATTGGAAATTCAGTAGATGTAGTATTTAGTTGTAATATTGGAAATTCAGTAGATATATCCCAAATTCACATCTACAAAAGTATTTACTCCTTACATTTACTCCTTGAATTTTCTATTGCTGAATCCTCATTGGCTTCTGAGTACCTGGCACAGAGCAGGTGATAAACAAGTGTGTACTGAACGAATGCACGCATATGCCCATATGTTTTAAGATGATTATGTGCACTTACTTGGCTGACAATTAAAATGCTTCAGCTGACTAATGTGCATCTGTGACTTCTTGATTGGGACACTATATGCTGAGCCTTCTGTTCTCAGCATCATCGTTTATTGTGCTTTCTTATTAGGAAATTACAAGCAAAAGAATATTAACAATAATTAGCCTTGGAAAAAAGAGTAAGCCCACACAGAATATAGTGCTTACTACCAGCCCATGATAAAGACAAGACTCATTAAAAATAACTACCCCATTAGGTTGAAAGTATAATTGTCAACAGAAACGCTATCTCTTCATCAGACACGCATTAGTGAACCAATGGATTTCAGTGGTAACATTCAGGTTTAGAGGCTATTCCAATGTTTCATTGCCTCAAATATCCTCTGACCCATCCTTCACTCCCTTCGGCTCAGCATATGACCTTAACATTTACTTTGCTAAGGAAAAGCAGGCCATTGAGAATTTTACCCTCCTCACTGTGTCCTAAAAATGTCCTGAGTTTGACTCTTTTCTTTCCTTTGCCTACTATGTCTCAGAAGAAGGTGAGCGCTCCTCACCTTTTGGTTGAGCTGTACTCCAGATCTCATTCCCCTGCAACCTCCTACCAAGAAACAAAAGCTCTCACACAGCTCCATCTCTGTAACTAATACCAGCTCTTCTTCTGGCTCTATTGGCTTATTCCCCAACACCACGTATGTTTGTTCCATATTTAAAGTTTCTTCCTTGACCCTTTTTCTTACTCAGTTCTCTCCTCTCTTTCTCAAACTTTCCAGAAGAGAAAGTAATGCAACAAGTCTCCTCTTCCATTCTTTTCCGGTCACTCCTCAGTTCACTACATCTGGGTCTTGTACCCAACATTTTGTCAAAACTATGATGATAACTATTGCCCAGGACTTCCAAATCAGTAGGCCAGTGGGCTGGTTGTTATGCATTTATCTTTCTGGACACCACCCTCCACATCTACCACCATTCTCTCTCTTCCTCTTAGCAGTACAACACTCAAAAAGGGCACATTGCACAATCTCCCTTTATTATTCTACTTGGAGTTCCCAGACAAAGTGACTCCCCCTTGTATATCGAACAAATTTCTGTTTTTGTACTTTTCAAATTATATTCTAATAACTACACTTATACTTCTGTCTTCCTTTTCAGATTATGAGCTTCTTGCAAGCAGAAAAAATACCAGAATCATCTGCCTCACAAGTGTCTGGCACAGTGCTTGTCCCATAAAGATGGCCCACAAAACTGTAATGAAGGAAGAGGGAAAGGAAAGAAGTCTGATAGATATCTAACTATATCCAAGAAAGGCATGGAAATTCATTGATTTATAACATTTGCATATAAAGTGCAAAGAAATGAAAGTACTATCCTGTATCAGAGATGTCTTTAGGCATCATAGAATTTCATGCTACCTTAAAGATTATCCTTCCTTAAAGAGAAGAAAGAAAAGAAAAGAAAGTTAAAGTTATTTTTTTCAAATCTGCCCAACTAAAGAGTGAAAAAAATAAGCCTAAAATTTACAACCTCAAATCCAATGCTTTTTTAATTATCCTACATACTTACTTTCTCAAAAATTAATTTCTTAATTAATTAATTACCAAAAAATAGTTAAATGCTTATTAAGTGTTAGGATTATCTCAGGTGTTCAAAGAACAAAACAATTGTAGTCCCTGTTCACATGGCACAGACAGACAATAAACCAACATAAATAATAAAATGTGAAGTAACTACTAAGAAGAAAAATAAAGGAGTATAAAAACAGCTAATGACTGAGGAGTACATTTTTTAGAAGTGCTAGTAATAAAAGATTTATCTGAGGAGATGAGATTTGAACAGAAAACTAAATTATATTTTGAGTGATTTAAAGAGCACACCATGCAAAGATGTAAGAAGAAGTAAGAATGAAGCCCCTGAGATGTGAATGCTCTTGGTGTGATCACAGAGTCATGAAGGACAGAATGAGAACATAATGTAAGTGATTCAGGAAGGTGTCAGCTCATGGAAAGTCTTGGAGACCACAGTAGAGATTTAGATACTATTCAAATATTACAAGTGTTAGAGTAGGAATTAACTCTTTGAATATCAACCTAGGTGTCTGGGGATTGGATTGTAAGGGGGCAAGAGAAGGATTACAGAGACCTGCTAGGAGCCTATTGCAAGAGTCCATCTGAGAGGTCAAAGAATGGGTCAGGATGGAGAGCCGAGTGCTGGAAAGCAGCCAGATGTGTGATGCATTTTGAAGGTTGAGATGATTGACTATTCTTAGCCAACTTGAATGGAGGGTATAGGAAAGAAGAGGATGAAGAAGAATTGTTATGGATTTACTAGAGATGTCAAATGAAGGGAGTGCCATATTGCTGAGATGAGGAGGCCCAAAGGAACAACAGGTTTGGTAGGAATGGAAGGAAATCAGGAACTTTGCTGGGACATGTACAGGTTGAGGTGCTTTGGGGACTTTTAATGTATAGGTCATTGTGCCTCTTACATCCATTGCTGCTGAGAGTAGTTCAGTTCTGTGTGTGTTTTTAAAATTTCACTCCATGTTATTGGCTCATTGACCAAATAGATCAAAAACTCAGAGACAAAGCTTATTTTCCAGAAACACTCATTCAACCAGCCAAGTAAACAATACATATTCAAAGCTGAGCACCAAATCAATGTTTATGAATTAGCTTACACCTCAGATTATGTCAATGTAACTCCACAATACCAAACACATCTTAATATTTGCCTCCGCTTTCCCTTGAACTGTATTCATAGGGATATTTCCAGCCCCTAAATGAAGATTCAGGCAAATTCCTAACTTTTCTGATTACTCTTACATGGTTTTTCACATCAATTGTAGTCATACAGTCTCTATTCAGAAAATAAAATGTTCAAATCCATGCAATGATCAAAATTTTGAACTTAGCTTTAAATTTCTTACCTCAGACATGCTTCTGGTTACTTTTTTGCTCATCACCAAGGACAAAGCAGAGGAAAGAGGAGGAGCTGCAAGGAAATGTAGAGGTCCCCACATGACTGGAGGCTACAGACTCTCTAGGTCTGGCAGGAAGCTAAGCTCTGTCTTGAATAGGAGAGTTTGTATGTGTTCTTCAGAAAACTTCCTCCACTTCCCTTGATCAAAGCTAATGCTTCTCTAGGTGGGCTGGACACTCATAACTCCTTTTCTGATCTTGGGTATCCAGCAGTTAGCCTTTTTCTCCCTCTGAATTTCCTGGTAGGCGGGAAGGAGTCAAACTCTGTCCAGAGTCTCTTTTAGCTTCCCAGGCATGGGTTGGGCACCAGTCCTCTATGGAGGAACCCACTGCATAGTTCTCTGAGTAACCTCCTGGAGTCCATTTCTAGACCAGTGTTTACATGAGTGAGCCTATGAAACTCGATAGCCTCACCCCTAAAGGGAAAGAGGATGGGGACTCACAGTTGGTTCATATGTTCTAGAAAGAATTCTTTTTGCCTGTATCATAGCTACATTCCTTACCAACAACCCCTCTCATCTCTTACCATTTTTTATAACCCTGGTCTAACATAAGTGGCCAGTGGCTTTTGGCTAGGTTCTCTTTGAGACCATTTTCTTTGTAAATTTATATATAAAGCATGGGAAGTCAATTTTACATCCAAATGGATATCTGATACCTATTTATATTGATGCTTTCAAGTCCCTGTGTATCTGCAAGCTGCTGTAGAAGAGGCATCCCCAAAGGAAGGAAGAGAGAGATCACCTGTCTGACTCTTCAGAGACTGAATCCCAGTCAGAAGCATCTTCTTCTTGCATACCCTCCATCTTGCTTCCCCTTCCTTGATTTGCTCAGTAATTAACAATTTTCAAAAACTGATTTACAGTAGTTAAAAAAAGAAAACTAACCACAAACATATCCCCCAGAGCAAGCATGCGGTTTAAAAAGGTTGTTACTAAAACAGTATCATTTCCACGTATCTCCACGTTCTTGTTTCTCTGTACCTGTTCGCGTCTGCCCATGTAATAGCTGAAATCTTTGCACCCTCTTGTGGTAAAGTCTAAGTCCTGCAGAATTGTAGACCCTGACTGTCCAGCTTTGGACCATTTCCCATCTACATTTTACTCCCTAGAGGGTGTATGGGTCTCACTTAGTCATCATAGGTTTAAACGTGGGAGATATGAGTATTCTAAATGACTTTTATTTAAATCTCTATACTTCAAGTAATTTTTACCGTGAAAGACATTTTGTCTGAAATTAATGTAAATGTAATATTTCAATTCCAAAGCCATTACACACATTTGCAATTTATCTCTTGTTGATACACTGTCCCTATCTTTTGCCTCTACTGTCCCTTAAACTTTATTGATGGGGATAGTCTTTTCCACCCCTCGATGAAGATTCAGGCAAGTCCATAAGAAATAATGATGTTGACACTATAAGACATTAAAAAGTAAGTTATCCTCCATTTTCATTAAGGAAATTGCCTATTTTTTAATTAAACTTTTTATTTTGGTATAATTATAAATTAACATCTAGTTGTAAGAAATAATATAGAGATTCTGTGTGCCCTTCACTCAGTTGCTACCAACTGTAATATCTTGAAAACCTATAGTATAATATCAATACCAGGGTATTGTGATTGCTACAGTAAAGAAATATAAATTTTCCATCACCATAAGGGTCCCTCATTCTTTCCTTTTTATTTTTTCAACCCCATTGCTCCTCTATCCTCAATCATTACTTAATCTTGGGCAGTAACTAGCTTTTTCTCCATTTCTATAATTTTGTCATTTCAGGAATGTTATTATGTAACTGAAACTATACAGTGTGTAACCCTTGAGGATTGGCAGTTTTCACTGAGCATGATTCTCTGTAAAATCATCCAGGTTGTTGTATACATCAGTTTGTTCTTTTTTATTGCTGTGTAGTATTCCATGTTATGAATGTACCATTGTGTGTTTAACCACTTGCTCATCTGGGTTGTTTCTAGTTTTGATTTATTAAAAATAAAGAACATTAGCAAAGACCTGGAACCAACCCAAATGCCCATCAATGATAGACTGGACAAAGAAAATGTGGTACATATACACCATGGAATACTGTGCAGCCATAAAAAATGATGAGTTCATGTCCTTTGTAGGGACTTGGATGAATCTGGAAACCATCATTCTCAGCAAACTGGCACATGACCAGAAAGCCAAACAGCATATGTTCTCACTCATAGGTGGGTGTTGAACAACAAGAACACATGGACTCAGGGAGAGCAACATCACACACTGGGGGCAGTTGAGGGGGGCAGTGGGGAGGGAGGGGAGGGTGGAGAGGGATCACATGGGGAAAAACGCCAGATATAGTATGCACCTGAAGTAAAATAAATAAATTTAAAAAAAAAAAAAGAACATCTGGATTGTTTCTAGTTTTGATCTATTAAAAAGCTGCTAAAAGCATCTCTATGCATGGTTTTGTGTGAATATAAGCTTTTGTTTTTCTAAGATAAATGCTCAGGAATGCAATTGCTGGATTGAATGGCACAGGTTTACCTTTTTGAGAACTGTTTTCCGGGGTGGTTGCAGCATTTTACATTCCCACCAGAAGTGTGTGAATGATCCAATTCCTATGCATCCATGCCAGTATTTGGTGCCGTCACAATGTTTTATTTTAGGCATTCTGATAGGTGGCTAGAAATATCTCATTGTGGGCTAAATTTACAATTTATTGATGGGAAATGGTGTTGAACATCTTTTTAAAATTATTTTATTCTATTTTTTAAATTTCGTGGGTACATAGCAAGCAAGTATATTTATGAGGTACATGAAATGTTTTGATACAGGCATACAATGTGTTAATAGATATATGAGGTATATACCATGTCAAACATTTATCCTTTCTTTGTGTTACCAAAAATCCAATTATATTCTTTGAGTTATTTTAAAATGTACTATTAAATTATTTCTTACTGTAGTCACCCTGTTGTGACAGCAAATAATGGGCCTTATTTATTCTTACTCCCTACTGTTTTATACCCATTAACCATCCCCATTTTGTCCCTATGCTTCCCCTTGCCCTCCAACAAATATCTACCCTTTCCAACCTCTGGTAACCATTCTTCTACCTTCTATCAATTGTTATAATTTTTAGCACTTACAGAGACGTGAGAACATGCAATGTTTATTTTTCTGTGCCTGGCTTATTTCACTTAACTTAATGGCCTCCAGTTCCATCAACCTTGTTGCAAATGAAGGATCTCATTCTTTTTTATGACTGAATAGTATTACATTTTCTTTATCCACACATATGTTGATGGACACTTAGGTTGCAGCCAAACCTTGGCTATTGTGAACAAAGCTGCAACAAACATGGGAATGCAGATATTTATTCAATATACTGATTTCCTTTTTTAGGGGTATAAACCAAAGAATGAGATTGCTGGTTCATATGGTGTTGGGAAAAGCGGCAAAGAAAAAAGGACTTACAGATTGCCTACATAAATTGGTTATGAGTAACATATAAACAAGGAACAACAAACTGCAGAAGGCCAACAACAAACTCAGAAGACATCTGAGGAGGAAGATGTCTCTATGCCTCATGTTCTGGTGCAGGGTGACCTTGGCTTTGTTACCATAAACATTGTGCTCAAGGATGTAAAACCCCTTTGTAGCACTATGACGTAGCCAGACTTGTAGGCTCTTTGTAAGGCCCACGTTCCATCAGCTGCACATAGATAATAAGCTAAAGACAACCACATGTTCTTTTTTTGTGAAACTCCCAAACTATGACCATTATCAATCCTTAGGATGACACACCAGTCCCAACTCACTGATTCACTTCCAGCTCACTGATTCACTCCACCATTACTCCACACCCACCCTGTAGATCAAAGTGATTGTAATCAATAAATAGTGTGGATGATCAGAGCTCAGGGCCTTCACTGCCTCCTTCAGAGTAATACAGTGATGGCTTTTGATCCCACTGCCTCTCTTAATCTCTTTTTCTCATTCCTTTGTTGCCACCAAACTCGGGGTACCCACGGGTGATATAGGGCTGGCTCCCTACAATATGGTAGCTCTATTTTTCATTTTTTGAGAAAATTCCAAACCGTCCTCCATAGTAATGGTACTAATTTAAATTCCCACCCAGGGTGTACAAGAGCTCCCTTTTCTTCACATCCTCACCAGCATTTGTTATTGCCTCACGTTTGGATAAAAACCATTTTAACTGGGGTGAGATGATATCTAGTAGTTTTAATTTGCATTTCTCTGATGATCAATGATGTTAAGCACCTTTTCATATACAGGTTTGCCATTATTATGTCTTCTTTAGAGAAATGTCTATTCAGATCATTTAGTCACTTTTCAATTGGATTATTAGATTTTTTCTATAGAGTTGTTTGAGCTTATATATTCTCATTATTAATCCCTTGTCAGATGGATAGTTTGCAAATATTTTATTTCGTTTCATGGGTTGTCTCTTCACTTCGTTGAATTTTTCTTTGCTGTGCGGAACTTTTTAACTTGATGTGATTCCATTTGTTCAGTTTTGCTTTGGTTTCCTGTACTAGTGGAGTGTTACTCAAAAAGTCTTTGCCAAATCCAATGTCCTGGGGAGTTTCTTCAACATTTTCTTACAGTAGTTTCATAGTTCGAGATCTTATATTTAGTCTTTAATCTATTTTGATTTGACTTCTGTATATGGCAAAAGATAAGGGCCTAGTTTCATTCTTCAGCATATGAATATCCAGTTTTCCCAACACCATTTACCTAAGAGACTGTCTTTTCCTCAATATATGTTCCAGTCATCTTTGTCAAAAATGAGTTCTCTGTAGATGTGGATTTGTTTCTGGGTTCTCTATTCGGTTCTATTGGTCTATGCATCTATTTTTATGCCAGCACTATATTGTTTGGGTTACTATAGCTTTGTAGTAGATTTGAAGTCAAGTAATGAGATTTCTCCAGTTTTATTGTTTTTGCTTAGGGGAGCTTTGGCTATTTTGGGTCTTTTGTGGTTCCATATAAATTTTAGGATTTTTTTTCTATTTCTGTGAAGAATGTCATTGGTATTTTGTTAGGAATTGCATTAAATCTGTAGATTGCTTTGGGTAAACACTATTGATTCCTTCAATCTATGAACATGGAATGTATTTTCTTTTTTTTTTTCAGTGTCCCCTTCAATTTGGTGCATCAGTGTTTTATAGTTTTCACTGTAGAGATCTATCATTTATTTGGATAATTCTTAAGTATTTTATCTATAGCTATTGTAAGCAGGATTGCTTTTTTTTTCAGTTGTAATAGATTAGTATTGAAATGATCATATGGCTTTTACCATTTACTGTTGATATAATGTATCATATATATTGATTTGCAAGTGATTTGCATTGACAATATGTTGAACCATGTTGAATCAACATATTATTGATGTTGATCAACATCAAGATCAACATATTATTGATAATATCAACAAATTATTGATAATGTGTTGAACCATATTGAATCATGACCAAGGGATAAATCCCAGTTGGTCATGATTAATTATTTCTTTGATGTGTTTTTGAATTCAGTTTGCTAATATTATGTTGAGGATTTTTACATTAATGTTCATCAAGGATATTAGCATGGAATACTCTCTTTTTGCTGTTTCTTTGTCTTGTTTTGGTAATAGGGTAATATTGGTTTCATATAATGAGTTTGGAAGCATTCCCTCCTCCTCTATTTTTCAGAACAGTTTGGGTAGGATTGGTATTAGTTCTTCTTTAAATGTTAGGGAAAATTCAGCAGTGAAGCCATCAGGTCTTGGGCTTTTCTTTGATGGGAGACTTTTTATTACAGCTTCAATCTCCTTACTTATTATTGGTCTGGTTTCTTCATGGTTAAATCTTGAAAGGTTGTATGTGTTTGGGAATTTATTGATTTCTTCTAGGCTTTCCAACTTATTGGCATATAGTTTCTCATAGTAGCCACTAATGATCTTTTGAATTTCTGTGATATTGCTTGCAATATCTCCTATTTCATCTCTGGTTTTATGTATTTGGGTCTTCTGTCTTTTTTTCTTAGTTTGGCTAAAGGTTGTCAATTTTATCTTTTCAAAAAATTAACCTTTTGTTTTGGTAAGATTTGGTATTTTTCTTCATTTTAATTTCATGTCAAGGTAGTCTTATTTGGATTAAATCTGCTTGGTGTTCTATAACCCTCTTGTACTTGAATATTGATATCTTTCTCTAGGTTTGTGAAGTTCTCTGTTATTATTTTCTACACCAATCTCTTGTTTAAGATCTTCTTTTAAGGCCAATACTCTTCAATTTGCCCTTTTGAGGCTATTTTCTAGATCTTGTAGGCATGCTTCATTATTTTCTGTTTTTTTGTTTTGTCTCCTCTGACTGTGAATTTTCAAGTAGGCTGTGTTCAAGCTCAATAATTCTTTCTTCTGCTTGATCAATTCTGCTATTAAAAGATTCTGATCCATTCTTTAGTATGTCAATTGTATTTTTCAGCTCCAGTATTTCTACTTGATTCTTTAAAATTATTTCTATCTCTTTGTTAAATTTATATGATAGAATGCTGAATTCCTTGTCCACATTATATTTAATTTCATTGAGGTTCTTCAAATAACTATTTTAAATTCTCTATCTGAAAGATCACATATCTCTGCATCTCCAGGAGTAGTACCTGATAAGTACCTTAATTCATTTGGTAAGGTCATGTTTTCCTGGATGGCCTGTGGATGTTCATTAGTATCTGGATATTCATTAGAGTCAAGTATTTATTGCAGTCTTCACAGTCTGAGCTTATTTGTACCAATTTTTCCTGGGAAGGGTTCCAAGTATTTGAAGGGACTTGGGTGTTACAATCTAAATCTTTGGTCACTGAAGATATATATGCATTAGGGTGCACCCCAAGCCCAGTAATGCAGTGGGTCTTGCAGACTCATGGTCAAAATCCTTTTCCAGTTTTGGATACAATCCTGAAGGATTCCCTGGATTAACAGGCATAGACACTTTTTCTCTTGTTGTTTTTTTTTCTCTTGTTTTTTTTTTCTCTTGTTTTTTTCTCAAACAACAATCTCTCTCTCTCTCTCTTTCTCTCTCTCTCTCTCTCTCTCTCTCTCTCCCTCCCTCCCTCTCTCCTTAGCTGCCTGGTGCTGAAGGAAGAGGGGTGACACAAGCTCCCCTGTGGCCACCACCATTGGGACTCTGTGAGGTCAGACTTGATGCCAGTGCATCGCAGAGTCTCACCCAAGGCCTGCAGTGACAACTGCCCAGCTACTGCCTGTGTTGACTCAGATCCCAAGGGCTCCACAATCAGCAGGTAGTGAATCCAACCAGGTTGGTGTCTTTCCCTTCAGGGCAGTGAGTTGCTTCTGGATCAAGGTGGGTCTAGAGATGTCTTCTTGGAGCCAAGGCCTAGAGTCAAGAAACTTAGGAATCCACTTGGTACACTATTTTACTGTGGTTGACCAGGCAACCAAGCCACAAGGCAAAGCCCTTTCCACTCTTCCCTCTCCTTTCCTCAAGCAGGATTCTCTCACTGTGGCCACCACAACTGGGAATGTGCTGGGTCACACTTGAACCAGCACAGCTCTGAGTCTTGTCAAGGCCCCTACCAAGTACTGCCTGGCTACCACTGCTGATTATTCAGGGCTGATGGACTCATTAGTCAGCAGGCATGAATTCTTCCAGGACTAGGTCCTTTCTGTCAAGGCAGCAGGTTCCCTTCTGGCCCAGAGTGTGTCCAGAAATGTCTTCTGGGAGGTAAGTCCTTGAATTGGCACCTCACGACTCTTCCTGGTGCCCTATTCTACTGTGGCTGAGCTAGTATCCAGGTTGCAAAATGAAGTCCTTCTTATTCTCACCTCTCCTCTCCTCAAGCAGAAGGAAGAAGTCTCTTCTGGAGCTGCAAGCTGTACTGCCTGGGGTTGAGGGAGGAGTGACACAAGGACTACTTTGGCCACCCAGGTTTGTATCCCACGTGCGCTCCAAGTTCGCTGGTTCAGAGCTCAGCACACCAGAACTTGACAAGAATTACAGTCTTTGTGACCTAGACTGCCTTTCTAGTTTATTAAGAACTCCAGAGCACTTTAGTCCATGATGGTGGAACTTGCCATAACTCAGGTTCTAACCACTGGGGTAGACAATTTGCCTCTGGCTAAGGCTGGTCTAAATGTACCCCCATGGTTACCAACTGAATTCTGACACGTGTTGCTTTCCACTGTGACAGGGCAGCACTGAGTTCCAATGCAAAGTTTCAATATCACTGTGCTTTCCCTCCAGCAAGCACACATATTCTGTCTCTGTGTCATGCACACATGAGGTAGGGGAGATGTGTTGTAGGTGATTCAAGACTGTCTTTCTTGCCCTCTTCAGTGCCTCTTTCTTCAATACTGTGTATGCCTTACCTGATTTCTGGTTCTTATGAAGTTTCTTTTTTATGTGGGTAGTTATTCAATTTGGTGTTCCTGTGAAGGGGATGATCACTGGGGTATTTTATTCAGCCCTCTAGCTCTGCCTTACTTGAACATCTTTTCATGTGATTATTTGTCATCTGTCTATACCCTTCAGTCAAATGTCTCTTTATGTCTCTGGCTAATTTTCAAATTAGATCGTTGTTTTTCATTAACTGTTGAGTTTTGAAAGTTGCTTGGATACTAATCCTTTGTCAGATATATGGTTTGCAAATATTTTCTCCTACTCTGTAATTTGTCTTTCATCCTCTTAACAGGGTCTTTAACAAAAGTTTTACGATTTGATGAAATCCACTATGTCAGTTTTTCCTTTGATTGATTACACTTTTGGTATCAAGTCTAACAACTCTTTGCCTGGGCCTAGATCTAAAAAAATGTCCCTTATTTTTTTCTAAAAGTTTTATTTTTAAGTGTTTGTTACATTTATGCCTGTGATACATTTTTAGTTTTATTTTTTGTATGAGGTGTGAGATAGGTTGAGCTTCACTGTTTTCTGCTCTATAAATGTTGAATAGTTCCAGCACCATTTGTTGAAAAAGCTATTCTTTCTTCATTGAGTTGCTTTTGCATCTTTGTCAAAAATCAGTTGGACAAGGACACAACCAACAGAATAAAAAGGAAACCCATGGACTAGTCTAAAACATTTGTGAATCACATATCTGATAAGGGGTTAATATCCAGCATATATAAAGGACTCCTACAAGTCAGCAACAAAAAGCAAACAACTCCAATTAAAAAATGAGCAAGGATTTATAAGATATTTCTCCAAAGAAGATATAAAAACAGCCAGCAAGTACATGAAAAGCTGAACATCAATAGCCATTAGGAAAATGCAAAGCAATGCTACAATGATATACTACTTCATACCTATGAGAATGGCTACTATGTTTTTTAAAAGAAAAGGAAATAAAAACAAGTGTTGGAGAGGATGTGGAGGAATTGGAACCCTTGTGCACTGTTGGTGGTAAGGTAAAAATAACTGCTTTGGAAAGCAGTATGGCAGTTCCTCAAAAAATTAAAAATAGAATTGCCATATAATTCATCAATTCCACTTCTGGGTATACATTCAAAAGATCTTAAAGCAAGAATACAGATATTTATACATGAAAATTCAAAGCATCATTATTTGCAATAGTCAAAAGGTGAAAAAAAAAAACCCAAATGTCTATTAATAGATAAATGGATAAACTTAATGTGCTATTATGTAGAATTTTAGCCCTAAAAATGAATAAAATTCTGACACATGCTATAACATGGTTGAAACTTGAGAACATTTATGCTAAGTCAAATAAGGCAGTCATCAAAGAACAAATACTGTATGATTCTACTTATATGAGGTACCCAGAGTAGTCAAATTTATAGAGACATAAAGTAGAATTGTGGTTTCCAGGGGCTGAGGGTAGAGTAAAGCATGGCATTATTGCTTAATGGGTCCAAAGTTTCAGTTTTTCAGGATAAGGAGAGGTCTGTGGATGGATGGTGGCAATGGTTACACATGTGAATATGTAGTGCCACTGAAAGATGCACTTAAAAATGACTAAGAGGTAAATTTTGTTATGTGTATTTTACAACGTTAAAAAGTTTGTGTTACGTATATTTTATAACAATAAAAATAAGGAAAATTGGTTAGACATATTTGTGTGGGATTTTCTATTTTTCTCTGTTGATCTTTCTGTGTATTCCTTGCCAATGCTCCACAGTTTTGATATTGTTGCTCTATAATACATATTTAAATCAAGTAGAATAACTTCTTTTATTCCTCCTCTTCTACATAAATTTTAGGGTAATTGCCTATATATATACATCTAGAAGTAAATCTTGCTGAGATTTTGATGGAAGTCACACTAAACCTGTACATCAATTTTTGGAGAACGGGCATCTTTACTAACTTGAGTCTTCCAATCCATGAATCTGTTGTTTCTCCATTGATGTACATCTCCTCTGACTTATTTTATCAGTATTTTGTAATTTCCAGTATACAATTCCTGTGAACATCTTTATTAGATTTACACAGAACTATTACAGGCTTTTGAGTGATTATTAATTAGTAGTGTCTTTTTAATTTTGTGTCCATATTAATAGAACAACTAGACAGAAAATCATTAAGAAAATAATAATTCAACAGTGCCATCAAACAACAGGATCTAATAGACATGTGCAGAACACTCACCCAATGAAGCGGAATCTATGTCTTTTTTTTTCAATTCCCGTGTAACATCTGGCAAATGGGCTCTTATTTTAGAATTCACTTTCTGTTTAGAGGCCTTTCTCCAGCCACTCTTTTCAGGTAGCTTTACTGGCAGACATTCCTTAGTTTTCCATTACTTAAGAATGTTTTGTTCTCTCCTTCATTTCTGTGAAAGATATTTTCAGTAAGTATAAAATTCTGGGTTGATTTTCAGTATTTGAAAATTTTTGTGCCACTTCTTTTTGGTCTCCAGGATTTCTGATGAATAAACTGCTTGTTTTAATTGTTTCTCTCTTATGGGTATGGTGCCATTTCTCTCACTGCTTTCAAGACAAAAACTGTTTTATCTTTAGTTTTCAGAAATTTGACTATGATGTTTCTTGACGTGAACTTCCTTGGGTTCACCTTGGGGTTTACTCAGCTTCTTAAATCTGAGTAGACTTGTGTCTTTTTCCAGCTGGGGGAGTTTTTAGCATTATTTCTTCAAGTACTTTTTCGGTCTTACCTTTTTTTCTCCGCTCTTCCCAGGACTCTGAATTCACAAACGTTAGATCTTGTTTTACACTCTCCCAGGTCCCAGGTCCATGAGGCTTTGGCTCTGATATTTGTGTTATTGTTTTGTTTTGTTTTTTGTTTGTTTGTTTTCATTTATTTTCTGACTGTTCAGATTAGGCAATTCTATCATTCTATCTTCTTGTTTAGTAATTCTTCCTTCTCTCGCATCCACTCTAGTACTGAGCTTATGTGTTGAGGTTTTTTGGTTTTATTTTATTTTATTTATTTTAGTTACTGTATCTTGCAGTTCTAAAATTTCCATTTGGTTTTTCTTTATATCTTCTGTTTCTTTGCTGGTGGTTTTTATTTCTTTGCTAAGACTATCTAGCTTTTCCTCATTTCAACAATGTTCTTAATGTTTCTTGGAGAATGTGTATGACTGTTGCTTTACAGTCCTTGTCAGATAATTCTAACATGCCTGTCATTTCAGTATTTATTGTATTTTTTCACTCTATTTGAGAACTTCCTGGTTCTTGCCATTAAGAATGCTTAATATTGGCCATTTTGGATATTATATTATAAGAATCTGGATGTTATTTAAACCTTCTGTTTTAACTAGACTTCTTTGATACTATCCAGCAGAGTAAGAGGGACACAGTTTTGTACCTGTCAGGGGAGGAGACAGAAGTTCAGATACCCCACTCGGCCTCTACTGGCAGCCAAGGGTCTTCATTACTACTGAGTAGAAGTGGGAATTCTAGGCCCCCTACTAGGCCAATATCGCTATGGCTGAGAGAAGTAGGATTTCCTTATTGCTTTTGCCTCACATAGTCCCCATTAATACCATAGTGGGATGGTGGCCTCATTACTACTGGGCAATAGTGAAAATCCTCACTCTTACTAGGTCTTCTCTGGCAGTGCCTCATCACAGAGAGTAACTCATCCCTGCCAAGTAGGTGTGGAAGTGCTATAATAGGCCCTCTGTGTCTTCAGAAAGATTGTGAATTTACAGATTCAACTAAGCACAGCTCAAAAATACTCAAAAAAGAACAAAAATTTTAAAAAATGATAAAACAGTAAAAGTAATACAAATAAAAACAAAACAGTATAACAACTATTTATGTAACATTTACATTTTTTCTTAGCATTATAAGTAATGTAGAGGGCTGGGCGCAGTGGCTCATGCCTGTAATCCCAACGTTTTTGGGAGGCCAAGGCTCACCTGAGGTCAAGAGTTCAAGACCAGTCTGGCCAGCATGGTGAAACCCTGTCTCTACTAAAAATACAAAATTAGCTGAGCATGGTGGCACATCCCTGTAATCCCAGCTACTGAGGAGGCTGATGCAGGAAAATTGCTTGGACCAAGGAGGCGGAAGTTAGAGTGAGCCAAGATTGTGCCATAGCACTCCAGCCTGGGGGACAGAGCGAGACTCCATCTCAAAAAATATATAAATAAATAAGTAGAATAAAAAAGTAACGTAGAGATGATTTAAAACATATGGGAAGATGTGCATACGTTATATGGATATACCCTGTCATTTTATATAAAGGTCTTGAGAAACCGAATTTTGGTATTCACAAAGGGTCCTAAAACCAATTCTCTGTGGATATGAAGAGACAACTGTACAAGATCCGTGTACAACCACAAGTGCATGGTTTCTACTGTTACTGCAGGGGTGGAAGTTCATCACCACTTGGCAGGGAAAAAAGTCCTGATTTCCCACTTAGCCTTCTCTGACACTACCATGAAGACTGGTGAGGTTAGAAGTCCAGGCTCTCCACTGAGCCCTTGCTGGCATTGGCAGGGCTGGGCTGAAGTCGAGTGGCTACTACCTAAAAGTATCACATCTTCATGCCGGGCTGCCCCTTTTCTTCTCCTTTGATTAGAAAGAGCAGGTGTTTGATGGTTTCTTTTGTTTCTGTTTGTATTCTGTCTGCAGCCACTGGTTCTTCTCGGTTGCCAGGTTCTTCAGCTCTGAGTCTGGGATACGTGAGGCAAAAACAGAAGCCAGACAATTCACCACCGTGTAATACCCTAGGTCCCCAAATCTATAACCAATGTGTTGCCTTTCTCCATCTTTCATCTTCTTGTGTTTGTTTTATCTAAATGTCCAAGATTTTTAGATGTGCTTATCAGGAGAAATAGGAAAACGTATGCCTACTCCCTCTTTCTGGAAACAAAATTCCCAAATGCCATACCTTTGATTCCATATCTGAGCAGAGACCCTAAATAAAGTGAACCCATTTTAAATTTTTAGGGACTTCCACCAACATCTTTCCTCCCAGTTGTTTGTATTCCCATTTGTTATTAGTTTTTATTTCTAGCCTTCTAAGGCAAATTCAGTTCACATCACTGCTTTAAAAACAAAAACAGTAAAAGCTTCTGTAACCAATTAGCAAATAATTTCCTGAAATTTATTTTCACTTAAGGAAAAGTAGAGAATAAAGTATATCTTAGTTTTATGTTTAAATTTTTACAGCCTGTGTTGACAGCTTTCGATTGGCCAGGGCAGTGGCTAAAAGACTAGGCTTCAAAGTCAAGCTATCTGCATCTAAATCCAGCTTCACCATATACTAGTTGTGAGGCCTTAGGAAAGTAACATAACCTCTCCAGCCTCCATTTCTTCCTTTTAAGATTGGGGAAATATTAGTTCCCACCTCTTAAAGCTATTGGGAGAATTAAGTGTCACATCCCAATCACAGACATTTATCTCCCTCCGAAAGCTACCACTATTCTGAATTTTATAGTAATCCCTTTATTTTTTTAAAGACTTTTATCACCAAATATGTATACATAGGCACCATAATTTAAATGCAACCATGTAAGTCTCTTTTTTGAATAAATCTTTTATTTTGGAATAGTTTTAGATTTACAGAAAAGTTGCAAAGATAATAAAGTTCCCATGCATCTCACACTCACTTCCCCTATTGCTAACATCATATATTATTATTATACATTTGTCACAACTAAGCAGCTAACATTGGTGCCTTACACTTGACTGGAGTTCATAGTTTATTCAGATTTCCTTGTTTTGTTTCCTTGATTGTTTTAGAGATGGAGTCTCCTCTCTGTTGCCCAGGCTGGAGTGCAGTTGCATAATCACAGCTCACTGCAGCCTCAACCTGCTGGCCTCATGATCCTCCTGCCTTGGTCTCCTTAGTGGCTGGGACTGCAGGCACATGACACTATGCCTAGTTAATTTATTTTAGTTGTAGAGATGAGATCTCGCTATGCTGACCAGGCTAACATATTTCCTTAGTTTTAACCTGATGTCCTTTTCTGTTCTAAGGTTGTACACAGGGTACGTTACATTTTGTCATCTTGTATCATTAGGCTCCTCTTGACTGTGACAGTTTGTCAGACTTTTCCTTTTAGTGACTTTGACAATTTTGAGGAGTACCAGTCAGGTATTTTATAGAGCATCCCTCAATTGGGGCTTGTCTGATGTTTTTCTTACTATTACACTAGAATTGTGGGAGGGAGAAAGCCCACAAAGGTAAAATGCCATTGTAATCACATCACATCTGTAGTACGTACTATTCCCAGGTTTCTCCACTGTAAAATCACTTCTCACTGCTTTCCATGCTGTGCTCTTTGAAAGGAAATCACTTCATGCAGCTCCTTCTTAATGGATGGAGAGTCATGCTCCACCTGCTTCAGGGTAGATTCTCTACATAATTTATTTGGAACTCAACTCCATGGGATTTTTTCTCATCTCTCACATGTATTTACTCATTCAATTGCTTATTTGTATCAGTATGGATTCATGGATATGTATTTCATACTCTGAGTTATAAGCCAATAATACTTTATTTATTTTGTTGCTCAAATTATCCAGATTTGATCATGGGGAGAGCTTTCAGTTGGCTCCTATGTCCTTTTGAGATATTCTTATCTTTGTAGGGCTTTTTTTTTTAGCACTTTTTTAGTTTCTGGTATTATAAGATGCTCCAGATTCATCCCATATATTCGTATTTTCTGCTCCAGTCTTAGGATCAGCCATTTCTCCAAAGATCTCTGGTTTATTTTACTGAAGAATAAAGAAACCAAGATCTGGATATGGAGTATGCACATTGTTACTGTGGTGTTGTTGCTTCAAGGCCCTCTCAGTTCAGACATTAAGGTGATATATGCATGTACACTAACCCATGTATATTCACATATCTATAAACATTTCTATATGTATCCACCTATATCAATATTAATCTAAACAAGAGTTCACACCAACCCCTCCAATTCTAATCCATCTCTACATGGATCATTCCAGCCTTTCTCCTTGCATGTCTATAATCTTTTACTGCAACACTTAAAAGTTGCACCTTCTGGGGATGTTTTTACTAACAGATTTAGTAATAATTTTGACTACCTACTTATGTGCCTACTATTGCCTACTCTCTGCTCTAGGAAAAAGGGTAGAGTAGAGAAAAAAACAGACAAAATTTCTGCCCTTGTGGAGTTTATGTTCCATTAGTCAATTCAAGTAAATACAAATCCTCTCAACAGAAACATCTTCAGACCAGGCCTCATATTCTGTATTTCTTTTTTTTATTATTATTGTACTTTAGGTTCTGGGGTATATGTGCAGATCATGCAGGATTGTTGCATAGGTATATACATGGCAAGGTGGTTTGCTGTCTCCATCCCCCCATCACCTATATCTGGCATTTCTCCCCATGTTATCCCTCCCTTAACCCCCTACAACAGACCCAAGTGTGTGATGCTCCCCTCCCTGTGTCCATGTGTTCTCATTGTTCAACACCCACCTATGAGTGAGAACATGCGGTGTTTGGTTTTCTGTTCTTGTGTCAGTTTGCTGAGAATGAGTCTCCAGATTCATCCATGTCCCTACAAAGTATGCAAACTCACTGATTTTTATGGCTGCATAGTATTCCATGGTGTATATGTGCCACAGTTTCCTTGTCCGGTCTATCATTGATGGGCATTTGGGTTGGTTCCAGGTCTTTGCTATTGTAAACAGTGCCACAATGAACATACGTGTGCATGTGTCTTTATAATCATATTCTGTATTCCTTACTTGCTTTTTAGCTCTGTGATATATTTTAAAAGCTTAGTTTTTATGTGATTCCAGTATTTTTTTCAGCAAGAGTGTTGTTGAAAGTCTCCAATCTTCTGCATGGCCAAAAATGGAAATCAGCAAATTTTTAGAAAGTGAATTCCTTTTGAAGCTCATTTTATGAAATAATCCCTGGATTTTCATATCAACACTGCACACATATTTGAATGTATTTACCACCCAGCCTGATTTATGAACTCTTGTGCTTTTTATTTTCTTACTTCTATGTGTGTGACCTGCTCCGTTGGAGGCATTCACAGTGCCTAAAATTGCAAATTGAAGCAAAAATAATAATAAGAAGAAAGAGTCAGCGTATTGTAGAAGGAAGAAATGTATAGTTTTATGCTGTAAGAGTCTTTTGGTAATCAAAAGAGGTCTTTAGGAAACCAGAGATGTTTCTATGACAAAAGAGCAGGAAAAAGAACAGGAAAAGAATCAATCCACCTCCCCTCTCTGTCCTCTTGATCCTGAAGCCCTGTTCCCTTAGCAAGGACAGGTGAGATGCCTGGGTGGTGGGCGACATGTAAGGGAATCATGTGGAGAGGAGCAGAGGCAGCACCAGCAAGCCTTCCTGCTGACAGTTCAGGACATGAGATCTGTGGAGACCGTGCACCTGCAGACTTCTGGTTCTTCAGGGAAGAACCAAAGCTGTTTTCTCCTTGCCCTGTGGTATGAGCCTCCTCTGGTCAGTTGCCTACGTGACACCTGTGGATTATCCAGCAGAACCCAAGACTTCGTTTTCAACAGCACATGAAACATGAAGCAAAACAAAGGTTGGGGCCTGTGATAACTAAATAAATGGTAGGTGTGTAAAAATGAAAGCCCAGCGTAAGTGCCCGGGTGGAACTGGACATACACACATATATGCTACATATATGTTACACATGTGTGCATACATGCACAAGCACACTCTCATGAACACATATACATTCTTCTTTATTCAGACATAGAGTAGAGATACATATGATGTGTTCACTGGTATTCACTGGGGATTTGCTGCAGGACTCCTCAAGGATACAGATGCTCAAGTCTTTTATGTAAAATAATGTAGTATTTGTGTATAACCTACACACATCCTCTTGCATACTTTAAATCATCTCTAGATTACCTATAATACCTAATGCAATGTAAATGCTGTATAAAGAGTTGTTACAGCATATTATTTAGGGAACGATGACAAGAAAAATCCTGTACATGTTTAGTACAGACACAACCATCTATTTTACTGTCAATATTTTCCATCCATGGTTGGCTTAATCTATACAGAGCCCACAGCTATGAAGGAATGACTGTATATTCATTTTTCCTTTATTTTAAGCAAGGAAATTTTAAAACAATATTGCAGCCAGATATTATTTGAATTATAATGGGGATGGGCCTAGAAGCTGGAAACTATGTTCCTTCTATACTACACTCCCAGCCTAAAAAGTCCTGTGGCAGGGACTTCCTAAGATGGACAACAATTCACATTTTTTAGAAACACATTTAACTAAATTACTTATAACTGCAGTCTTTAAGGCTGAGTTTTACAATAGACTACACACCAAACCTTTTAAGGAGTAAGAAGGTTCCTGGCAACAGTGAGGCCCACTGCACCAGATGCCAGGATTCAGGCAGCAAACCCAGCCATGGGGCCAGGGGCAGCTGCTGTAGCAGCCAATTAAAATGGATTCTCCTGAAGAAAAGGACTTTCACGGGAGAGATGGGAACTTCATGTGCAATAAAAGCAAACCTGCGGCTGTTTCTACTTTTGTTCACCATGGGCTAAAAATACCGAGTGAACATCAACAATCCGACACACTTCATCCATCACTGTCCTCAGCGGAATGCCAGCACATCTGCATCCCTTCCAGTGAAATGTCTGACCAGAGAAGGCAGAGCTTCAGAGAGCCAAGAGGCGGAAGAAGGAACTTGGAAATCGGCTCTAGACAAAGATTTTCCACAGAGAAAAGATTTCACCAAGAATTATAAAATGAGTTTTTGGTCATTAATCTACTAATGCTTATGAAATATGAGTATTTGAAAAGGAGTTTTGGAGCACCTCTCCATCAATAATAGAAGAAAATTCGTGAGCAATTTCAAAAGCATTTTACATCGAGATCTTACCACTCACCCCATGAAACAATTATTTTTATGAGCAGGCACAAAATACATGTGGCGAGAGATAGTCGGAGCGTCACAAGGGATGGAGTACCTAAGAGACTCCAAAGACACAGTAGGCAAATGGCTAGTCATCCATCCTTCAGATGTTTATCAATGTTTACAACATGCAGTGCACCCCTTCAGTAACTATCAGTATTGTTCTTTACTGCTCCTAAAAGGAGGACTTAATGCATAAACAACTGATGATGATACTAACAAATGAGTGCAGCAATAGACATTTATACCCAGTGTACTCTAAGAGCAGGAGGCATAATTAATTCTGCGGGGGCAGAATTTGGAGAGGAGGTGTCAGGTAAAGCTTGCTTTTAAACATTGATTTCTTTTGCAGAAAAATCCAGGGCTCTTTATTTCTGCCTGATAGGAGTTGTCCTCACCTTTCCTATCCAGCTTATCTCTTGTTTTGTTAATTCCCATATACTCCAGGCTATTTACCTTCCCAATGTAACAGATAAGCACCATGAATGTTCTCAACCCATCATGGCTCAGCTTATTTAACCATTACCCATTTCCCAGGACTACTCCTGTGTTTACACCAAATGTGAGCATTAGTAAATACTCCTACATTGTATTTAAAGATGTATCCCATGTGTCAGGGATGCACATAGCTGCCAAGTACTTCACTCTGTGAGAATTGTTTTTTTTTTTAACATGTAAATAAAGGGAGGATATCCTTATTATGTATAGTGGAAAGTCTAGTGTCTCCAAAGATTGTAGGGCAAAGGGAGATTATGGTTTTTTTTTTGCCACGCATCTCCTGTCAAATTTTTGACCTTCACCTCTGGTGTCCCAGGTCTTGTTCACACTGGCCCTTTCCCTCACTGTGTCCATTCACAGTGGACATTTCCCTGCTTCTTAAACTTCCTAAAAGAGTCACCCAAAGTGTGACTACAAAAGGAAGTTATATCTCAGTGCAGCAAGGCAATCCGCCTAAAATCAACGTCAATTCTCCTGGTTCTTAAAACTTTCTCCTGCATTCCCATAACTAGAAAGAACTCCTCCTCCTCCTCTTCTATCTCTTATTTTATGTTTCACTGTTTCCTAGGGGCCTGAAGCTTGTCCTATTCTGGGGCCTTTTAAAAGACAAACAAGTACAAAACTATAAATATAATATTAGATACAGGGCCATAGGAGGAGCTCCTGCGAATGAGGTGCCCCAAAGCCTAGACTTCATTAGCTTTATTCGTTCTTTGTTCATTTCTCTATTTCTCTTTCACTATTTTCCTTCCTTTCATGGCTGCCAACCTCTTCAACACTTCAATTTGTAGTGTTTTCCTTTTTTTTTTTTTTTTTTTGTTTGAGACAGAGTCTCACTGTATCACCCAGGCTGGAGTGCAATGATATAATCTCGGCTCACTGCAACCTCTGCCTCCTGGGTTCAAGCAATTCTCCTGTCTCTGTCTCCTAACTAGCTGGGATTATAGGCGCATGCCACTACACCCAGCTAATTTTTTTTTTTTTTTTTTTGTATTTTTAGTAGAGTTGGGGTTTCACCATGTTGGTCAGGCTGATCTGGAACTCCCAACCTTGTGATCTGCCCACCGTGGCCTCCCAAAGTGTGTAGTGTTTTTCTTATGAGAACATCAACTTTCACAACTTGAAGATGTTAGAATGTATTTTACTAAATAAAATAATGTTTTCTCCCAATATTTTAAAGGCCATAGATTTTAAATGAACATGCTTTATTCCTGTAGTACTTAAGAATTCTAAACTCTGGATTCTCCTCTCCATCTTGAAAGATCACAATTCTTCTTCATGTATACCCATTACCATCACCCCAGCCAAGACATATCAATTTTATATTTAATCTAGAATATATCTGCCTTAGATTGAAGGTGCCAGGATGTATCACTAGCTGTTATTGGCAGTTTAATAGTTTCTGCTCATGAGTGCAAATAAATTGAGTGACAATAGATGTATGTTCCAGCCTTTGGTTGAATGGGAAGCAGCATTTATAGAAAAGGGGCCAAACCCACTAGAAGGAAAATAGAAAGGACGTCAGTTTGAGGTGAGATATCATGACCTAATTAGTCAATTCTAAAATAATGTTTTTTAATTTTTTAAATTGCATTTTAGGTTTTGGGGTACATGTGAAGGACATGCAAGATTGTTGCATAGGTACACACATGGCAGTGTGATTTGCTGCCTTCCTCCCCATCACCTATATCTGGCATTTCTCCCCATGCTATCTCTCCCCAACTCCCCACCCCACACTGTCCCTCCCCTATTTCCCCTGACAGACCTCAGTGTGTGATGCTCCCCTCCCTGTGTCCATGTGTTCTCATTGTTCAACACCCACCTATGAGTGAGAACATGCAGTGTTTGATTTTCTGTTCTTGTGTCAGTTTGCTGAGAATGATGGTTTCCAGGTTCATCCATGTCCCTACAAAGGACATGAACTCTAAAATGATTTCCTAATGTCCTGTATTTTCCTTCAGATGGTAGAGGTCACCCATCTCATTTACATGTACTCACTACTACCATCCCAGCCAAGGCATATCAATTTTAGATTTCTCTGAGAATACAGGTCTCCTAGACTGGAACTAACTGTTTCCATATATGGGATCTGTCTATGAGGAGAAATGGTAAACAGAATCCTAGGAATAGCTGTATACACAGAGGCGGGTAAATTGCCCCCAGCAAGGCCAGACCTCATAACACCTTATGAAAGGTGTTCCCTGATCTATACCTTCTTGATAATGATAATAAACAGCAATAAAAATCCATTTATAGATTATTAAGAACTTTTACTTCCAGCTAAATGCCTTATATAATACATACAATTCTTGTATCAATTCTGAGAATAGAGAAGTTACTATTCTTCATTGTATAGATAAGGAGACAGTGATTTGGGGACGTTAAATAGTCTCCCAAAGTCATATCTCTGATAAGTGAAGAGTACAGAATTCAAACCCTATATCTGTTTCACTTGAAAACTACTTAATATTTTGGTTAAAACATGAAATTATCATTTTTTTAGATCAAAGGTAGTCAGATATTGCAATTTCATATGGTACAACCTAACACATAATCAACTCTCAGCTTAAAAATTCTGTTAAAAGTCTGAGAGATTTTAGATTTGCACAATCTAATTGAGGAGATTTTAGATTTGCACAGCTAATATTCATAACGACCTCAGAGAGCAAACAGATAGCTAAGAGGGACACCGCCTGAAGTGGCACAGTAGAGTATGTAAGTTACAGAGCAGGAGTCAACTTCCTTAAACATTTAGAGCAGGGCTCAGAAGACATGCCCTGTAAGAGCCAGATAGGCAATATTTTCAGCTTATAGTCCATACTGCCTTTGTTGCACTACTCAACCCTGCAGCTATACTATGAAAGGAGCCATAGACTATACAAACAGATGGGTGTGGGCATGTTCTAATTCAGCTTTCTTTAAAAAAATAGTCCAATCCCTAATCTAATAATTTCTCTGGATTTTCTTAGAGAGATTACAGCAAGAGAATGATCACTTGATAGAATACAGAAAACCTACTGGATGCAGAAGGCTTACACAGAAAGAGAGACAAAATAGCTTAGTTGTTAATGTTCTTGGCTCTGGGATCAGACTGCTGAGCTTTGAATTTCAGCTCAGATACTTGTCAGCTGTGTGACTTGGAGTGAACGTTTCAACTAAGCCTCAATATTCTCATCTGTACAATGAATAATATCAATATCCACTTCGTAGAGTTATGAGAATGAAAGAATCTATACAAGGTCTAAGTGCAATGCCTGGTATGTAGAAAACACTCAGTAAAATTTACCGAGTATTAAAAGGGACTTTCCCAGGTGTCTTGGCATTTTTTGGCTAAACCTCTGCAGTTAAGGACATTAGTGATAAGGACCTACACTCTCTGAAGAGATCAGTCTTTACAATTTCCTGCAGGATATTAGAAAAAAACCATCCCAGTATTGTGATCATCACTCTTTCTAGGCTCTATTAGAGCAAAATTGACATTCAAAATGGAGGCTACAATAAGGGAATTCACAGAAGTAACATCAGGGAGAGGTGAGTGGAGGTCTTTTTCCCTCTCCCTCATGTAAAGGAAGCCATGTAAGGGAAGACTTCCCTTACAAGGACCCCTGTTAGAGAATCCCAGGACCCCTGTTAGATGTGGAAGAAGAGATGAGCATCTCACTGTTATTTACCAAACCACAGAAATGCAAGTCCAGGCACTTACACTAGAGAGGAGAAATACATGCTGAGAAAGCTAAAGAGGAAAAAATCACATAGATTCCCATGAACTTAAGAATTACAAGAACATAGAGACTGACATCTGTCTCCGACATGGAGAATGCTAAATGCAGAAGAAACGCTGTGGGGGTAGAAAAGAGTAGAGCAAGAAAGAAAGTGGCCAACAGTTGGGCAAGTAATGTTCCTGCCATTAAGTGGTATAAGGTGTGTGAACTTCCTGCCAGTTAAGTGATGGCACAGAAAATAGTTAAGCATAAGCTGTTGAAATAGATCTCATTCAAAAATGTCACTTCTAGGATGAGGGAGGTGCACTAGGGTTTCAGAGGGTACATCTATGAAGGGGAGTTCACAATAGGCCAGATGTTTGTGCACTGCCTTCCTCGAAGGTAACAGAAGACACCAGCTATCCTATCACCACAGCTCCAGGCAGATACGACTCTATACCTCTTCCTTTAATTTTTCCTTTCTCTTCTAAAAACTTCAAATTCCTAGTTCATGAAGCCAACAGCAAGAAAATGTATGGGTGAAAGGAAGAATGAAAAACAGACACGTTCCTCTTTCCATAGCAGTCCCCAGGCCGAAAGTCAGGACTGAAATTACTGGGGAGGAGGAACATTTTTAATTGACTATGACATTAAAATATTAACTGTACTGCACTTTTTAATGCCTTTGATGAAATTTAGAGTCAACAAAAATAACTGCTATTTAAGAGCTGAAACCAATAGAAAAGCGGGGCTCTGCCTAAAATGTCATGTAACGTATGGAAGGGACACAAGAAACAATGTTGGAGGGAAATAGTAGAAGTAAACTTAAACCATTTTCTGCTTGTGAGCCTACCGATTTTGGGTTGCATTTTCTCTTAAGACCAGACCTGTGCATGTACATGAAAGAGGAGAACAAAATTTGTAGAAAAAGTAGAGGGAGTATTTTAGCCAGGGCATGGCCAGGATATGGGATGTATCTGGAGGGAAAGAAAGAAGTGTGAGTTTGGGCAAGAAGATTATTTCCAACTGGAAGACATAAGGTGCCCCAATAGAGACTGTTTTCCTCCTTGTCTTATGGTAATAACGACTTTATCTAAGGGAAAGAAGGATGAGCATAGAGGCCAGCCACCAGATGCAAGTTCTTTGGCTATGACTTTTCCCACACGGAATTAATCCAGAGAAAATAGACAAGAAATCTAAATTTTTAAAGAAACAGTAGTGACAGAGGAATTCCAGAACTGGCTAACGGTAACCTTGTGAGTGCTTAATTTATAAAGCAGGGTTAGTGTCCTTAAACTTGTACCACTGGGAAGGACCTGAAAAAGATGTGCGGCCTCCCAGAAAGTCATCTTCCCTGTGTTCATGGAGGACAATGAACAATGAGGAACTCGCTGTAGTAGAACTAGGAGCTGCCAGTTTGGTTAACCAAGAAGTGCAGTCCCTTCCAAGTCCAGTGGTCCCTGCAATTCTTTTTAACTTTTTATTTTTATTTTTTGAGTTGGAGTTTCACACTTGGCACCCAGGCTGGAGTGCAGTGCGTGATCTCAGCTCACTGCAACCTCCACATCCCAGGTTCAAGTGATTCTCCTGCCTCGGCCTCCCAAGTAGCTGGGATTGCAGGTGCCCACCACCGTGCCCAGCTAATTTTTATATTTTTAGTAGAGAAGCAGTTTCATTATGTTGTCCAGACTGGTCTCGAACTTCTGACCTCAGGTGATCCACCCTCCTTGGCCTCCCAGTGCTGGGATTACAGGCGTGAGCCACTGGGCCTGGCCTGTCCCTGCAATTCTTAACAAATGAGATTTGGTATTTTTTATAGATTAGAAACTGCTTTTTGTTTGCCATTATCACTTTTTTTTCCTATATGAAAATTATTTCTCCATCATTGTATGTTGCATGCACTGAAGACAATTTATCTTTTGACTTATGGGTCACTAAAACATAAGCTACACTCAGACTTGACAAAGGGGACAGCATATCCCACAGAGGTCCTGAATTTCAAGTTGGGTGTGCTAACTGAGTGAAACTTTGGTGTGGTCTTCACTGGAAAGGGGAGAGACCAAGAATAATGAGGAACAAGGGTCTTGGAATGTTGGGTAGCCAAGGGAATGGGTAGAGGCAAATGTGGTGGTTTGTCTATCCAAAGGCTCTTTCCTATGCCCCTCTCCTGACCTCCTCTATTGCAGAGGCTGGAAACCGAAAGCACTAACCTTCCCAGACATGCTTGTAGCTCAAGTGGCCTATAGCTGACCAGGGAGGCATGAGTAGAAGTTACTGGTGAGATTTCCAAGAAATATGATTGGTTTTAAGGGACAGTCTGGCCAAAGGCTGCCGTTCTCTTTCACCCTTCCACCTGTCTTCCTGACCTCTTTCTTTTCTTCTTGCCTAGACTAGGTAATTAATACCTGGAGGTGTAGCAGGCATTTTACAACGTGAAGTAGAAATTTAAGAATGGTAGAATGAGACAGAAAGAGCTCCTATAACACCACTGAGAAGCTGCTCCAGAGCCACACTTCCTATGATATGAGAAAAATAACCTGCTGCCTGGTGGAACTACTGTGATTGAATCTTCTGCCATCTGGATCTGAATTAATTCTTAACTGACATAATGTGGATTACGTGTTCCAAAGTCATTAAAATACATGTTTTAGAAAGAAGAGTACCAAGATGTGTTAAAAGATTTTGATCAAAAATCAGTTCTATGGACACTGGTTTGGCGAACACCAAGTTAAGGCAAATTGACGACTTGCTTTATTTAAGGAAGTATAGGACACTGCATTTCCCTCACTTATCTCATTGTCAATTTCAATGCACTAGTTTCACCAAACTTTGGGAGACTCTGATGTATGACATATCAATAATATAGGACACAATCAACGACTTTTTCCCAAGTTAAAAAACAGGTTATGGATAGTATGTATTTATGTTTACTAAGATTATGTCTTCTGAACATTTTAATCTATTTACTTATTTTGCTTCTCTGTGCTATCTAAATAAAATGCAACTACTAACGTCATTCTTGTAATCAGTAAAAAACCCGCAAAACTGTTTTCTCAGCAGAATTCTACTTATCCGGGGGCAATGAATGGAAACATGTCTTAAGTTCTTGCATGTTGTATTAAGTAATAGAACTACATTCCTATAATTTATCTGCCTGGATAGCATGACTATTCTAAGGCTGCTTTGGGGTTCAATAAAAAAATACTCTTTGCAAATTATAAATCGTTCTACTATAAGGACACATGCACACGAATGTTCATTGCAGCACAGTTTACAATAGCAAAAACCTGGAACCAACCCAAATGCCCATCGATGATAGACTGGACAGGGAAAATGTGGCACATATACACCATGGAATATTATGCAGCCATCAAAAACAATGAGTTTGTGTCCTTTGTAGGGACATGGATGAACCTGGAAACCATAATTCTCAGCAAACTGACACGATAACAGAAAATCAAACAGTGCATGTTCTCATTCATAGGCGGGTGTTGAACAATGAGAACATATGGACACAGGGAGGGGAGCATCACATACTGGGGTCTGTTGGGGGGAAATAGGGGAGGGACAGCGGTGGGTGGGGAGTTAGGGAGAGATAGCACAGGGAGAAATGCCAGATATAGGTGAAGGGGAGGAAGGCAGCACATCACACTGCCATGTGTGTACCTATGCAACAGTCTTGCATGTTCTTCACATGTACCCCAAAAACCTAAAGTACAATAAAAAAAAATTTTAAAAAAGAAATAAATTTAACCAAGGAAATAAAAGACTTATACAAGGAAAACTACAAAACACTGATGAAAGAAATGGAAGATGATACAAAAAAATGGAAAGACATCCCATGCTCATGGATCGGAAGAATTAATTTTGTTAAAATGACCTTACTGCCCAAAGCGATCTACAGAGTCAATGCAATTCCTATCAAAATACTAATACCAAAATAGCATGGTATTGGTATAAAGATAGATACATAGATCAATGGAACAGAGATCCCAGAAATAAAATTTACAGCCAACTGATTTCTTTCTTTTTTTTTTTTTTTGCAACAAAATTTTTTTTTTTTAACTTATACTTTAAGTTCTGGGGTACATGGGCAGAACGTGCAGGTTTGTTACATAGGTATACACGTGCTATGGTGAATGTAAGCTGTTTAATTATACTGTATTTCTTATGTATATATGATTTTTCATAAAGCATTTTGTAAAAATCCTTAGAATAAATTATCATAAGATTTGTTTAAAAAAAAAATACTCTTTGCTTAAAAACCTGCTGACAGAGCACATGAACAGCTGGGGAGATGGGCATGGAAGGGATTGGGGGTGGGGGCTGGGGTTCTCTGTTCCTGAGAAAGTAAGAAGCCCTCAGCTCAGACTAGTCTGTGGCACCAGCAGAACTGTCCCGAGAAGATAAAAACTGTTGCATAAAGAATACTCTGAAGATGGTCCTTACATGAGTAGCAGTCAGACAAGTTCATGGTGAGTATGGGTGCCTTCAGTTCTGTCAAAATGTTAAAATATATTAAGGAATAAATTAAAGAATATTTTTAAAAACTGGAATTTTATTTCTTCTACATCTAAGTGACCACATATAGTTATAATGTAGTCAAAACTAATTTGCCACAAAAATATCAATAATTTTTGATGGACAATGGTTCTTTTCTAGGTTTTTAAAGAAAATTTAAAATGAACTACAAAATCAATTACAAAATTATTTTGCTATGAGATATTAGAAACATAAATTAGTTTTAAGAACTCAGTGGAAATAATGTATAACAATTAATATTCTGATTTTAATAGTTGTATTGTGGTTATGTAGGAAATGTCATTTTTGTAGGAAATACACACTAACATATTTGGAAATGATCAGTTTGGAAACCTTCTTTCAAAAGATTCAAGAAAAAAGTTCCATGTATTTTCCTTGCAATTTTTCTATAAATTTATGGTGATTTCAAAAATACAAAAATGCATTTAAATCAATGATTAAGCAAAAAGTTACACTAAATTCTAATCATCACCATCTCTACACCTGTTTCAGATTACTAGAAATATGACTTCTGCAAGTTCACACAACTGTGAACCAATTTATTAATGGCCACGCTAAGCTACATTGCTACAGAAAGGCATTGTCTCAGTATAGTTTTTTCTAAGGAGTACCCAACAGCATCTGTATTTCTACTTGGAAGCTGAAAACACTTTGCCATTAAAGAACTATTTTCAACAGTGGTAATTTTGTATACTCAAAAATATAGTAAAGCTATCTCCTGCATAATCCATTACATTCTCCAAGTTATTTTCACATACCTTATATCACTGGATTATCATCAGATTGGGAGGCAACTTGAGGGAGTTGAAAGAGAAGGAGCCCTAGTCTAGGAAGGACTTGGCCTGTGATTCCAGCTTCACATATCCTGTGTGCCTTGGGAACATTGCCTAAATTCTCTGGGCCTCTGCTTCAGTAACTGCATCTCCTAAGTAATAAATGTACTATTTACAATATTTAAACTTTTTATTGTGAAGATATAGTAAGGTAAAATCATCAGGATAAAGCATAAATCACAATAAAGGATCATTTGTTTATTAAACCGACAATTATCCTACACATGATCAGTGCCAAGCACTGTTCTAGGCACAAGAGACATAGCTATGCCCTACAGATATGGTTCCTTCCATCAAGTTCACAGTCTAGTGGAAGCAGAGACAGAGAAGACAATCAAATGGTGATGTCACCAAGAGACTGGGGTAAGGTAAGAAAGATGGTTACAGTGAGCTTCTCTAAAAAGAGCTGACACTTCAGTAACAGGAGGCAGCCATGCTAAGATCTGCAGGGGCAGCTCCCCCAGTGGGATCCATCAGAGGGAAGGATGCCTTCAGAGGGGAAAGGTTGCTTTGCACAATGCAGCTTTCTGTCAGTGTCCTGTGATCCCAGGCTGCAGAGTGAACACAGCATTATCCCTTCAACTGCCGGTTGTTTGGGAACATTCATGGAGAAATCATATCAGGGTGAACAACAGTACCCCAATTATTCTAACCTCAAACTCAAAGAAATTCAGCTAAGGAATAACCCTAGACTTTTGAGGAATGTTTTTTAAAGATTGTGTGTGTGTGCGTGTGTGCATGTGTGTGTGCGTGTGTGCATGTGTGTGTGCGTGTGTGCATGTGTGTGTGTATGTGTAGAAGTAGTGTGTGTGCATGTATCTGTGCAAAGACAGTGTGTGAATAATATTCAACTTTTATATGAATATTACAATTATATATATTATATATACAATATTAAATGTACAATTCTATATATTATAAATTATATTTATGAAATTGCATTTCATAAGAATATTACTTATGAAATAGGTTATTTTCCATTCTCCTAACTCAATAATTACACCCCCATTTACCTACCATATTTGGGCAATTATCCTCAAGTATAATTTAGAAGCAAAAAATGAACAAAGAAAGTCCTTGTGACCAGGTACGGGCAGACTGCATTATAATTGAATTGCCATGCATCAGGTAAAAAGCAAAGAAAGAAAAGTTATTCCAACTCTAAAACCTCCAACTGGCTATTCTGCAGTCAGGGATTGTTCACAAACATGGACCGTTAGTTTTATTGTCATTTACTTTCTACATTCACATCAGTAAAGTTTAGTCATTTGATTCATGCTTCAAATTTTTTTAATTGCAAAGTTTTCATGACTTAAAAATGGAAAGCTCCTGAATTAGAAAGACTGTACACATTTATGTGTCTGTCTATTGGTGCTAAAAATGATTTCTCAAGTCTACATTTACATTCCAATCTAGGATTGCTCTCAGAGAATTCTGAAATGCGTTCTATATTTGGTAGAACTGCATCAGAAACAAAAATATGCACGTTGAATTTTGAAGGATCACTTCGTGCTTACCATGTCATTCCAGCTCCCCTTTCCCTTTACATTTTTCTTTCACGGGAAAAAAATGCTTTCAAGGTATGGATGGCACAAGCCATTGGGCCTCAGACCACAAATCACCTGAGGATCTGTGACTTCCTACAAAGATGGGTGTCAGTTACAGAGGCTCTGGTTCAGAGGCTGCGGCACACAAAACCTCCTTATGTCAGGAGGGTGCTAGAGTCAAGATCCTCATCCTCTCCCTTCCCATTTAATCTCTATCCTTTTTTTTTTTTTTTTGTAAAAATAAGCTGTTTTTATTTCTTTAATTATACTTTAAGTTGTGGGGTACATGTGCAAATCGTGCAAGTTTGTTAAATAGGTATACATGAGCCATGGTGGTTTGCTACATCCATCCCCCAGTCATCTACATTAGGTGTTTCTCCTAATGCTATCCCTCCCCAATCCCCCCACACTCTGTTATATGTAAGTTTGTCAAGTGTATTTGTTCTTCAGATTCCTACTGCCTCTGCCTCTTACTTTACAGGTGTTAAAGGTGTTCTGTGTTGCTGCTTCTTTAGTAATAATAGCGAGCATTTGAACATTTACCATGTACCAGGTACTATTCTAGATTCTTTCTATGTAACTTACTTAATATCCATGGAAATCCCATGACAAAGGCACTGTTAGTAAGAAAACTGAAGCTCAGAGAGGTTCAGAAATTTACCCAAACTCACACAGCAATTAAGTGGTTTGTATAGGAACCCAGGCAGTCTGATTCCTGAGCGTCCAGAATCTTTGCTCTTAACCACACACAGCACAGCTTTTAGCATTTTGTCAGTCATCTTTGGAAAACAAGAGTTTTTAATGATGTGCTCACAGGAGTTAAAATTACTTTGTCAGGACAATAAGAAAAGATAACTTACATGTAAAGGTCCTCACATCAGACCTCATAGATAAAAACCTACCAATGATGTGCCAAACCAAGGCCACTGTTTCTCTTCATAAGGTTAAATGAATCTTGAGGAGAGAAAGATTCCCTCAGCTCGGCCGGGCGCGGTGGCTCACGCCTGTAATCCCAGCACTTTGGGAGGCCGAGGCGGACGAATCACGAGGTCAGGAGATCGAGAACAGCGTGGCTAACATGGTGAAACCCCGTCCCTAAAAAAAAAAAAAATACCAAAAAAAGCCGGGTGTGGTGGCGTGTGCCTGTAATCCCAGCTATTCTGGAGGCTGAGTTGCTTGAACCCGGGAGGCGAAGGTTGCAGTGAGCTGAGATTGCGCCATTGCACTCTATGCACTCCAGCCTGGGTGACAGAGTGAGGCTCTGTCTCAAAAATAAATAAATAAGAAAGATTCCCTCATTCTCAAGAACTTACTACCTAAAAGACACTTGCAGTAGTCTGTCTGTTCCAGTGATGATATGGTGCTCCTTTAAGGAAGGAGTGTAGTCCTATAAATAGAAGAGGATCTGCTTGGGAGCCATTCTATAGGACGGCAATATTTCCCAAACTAGAGCATGTTTCGATTGTCTCTTCACTCCATTGGTGAGGGAGGCATTCCCACCCTGGATTTATAGGGATGGCAGAACACACAACATCCAGCACTGGGCAGATTATATCCCAGCAGTTTATCAGTCACATATATGCACAGACTGGGGAAGACACGGCACTCCCCTCCGAGGGTTGCGCTTGCGAACAGCGTGAACAAGCAGGGGCTGTGGGAGGCAGGTTTTGTAGTACCAAGAGGGTGAGGTGACCCTTGGTTCCTGCAGAAGCACGTGCTTGGCTTGTTTTAATAATCTTGCAGGCAGGGAACTAAAGCCTGCTGTTGAGGGATAAGCAGACGCTGTGCCTGGTTCCTGTGATAAGGAGTGTTGTTTGGCTGGAGGACTTTATCCACAGGAGTAGAATGGGGGAGAGGGGAGCTTGTGTATAGGCCATTTACAGCTCTAGCAGTTTCAGATGGCAGAGAAGCACATAATGCTGAATCTTAATTTCAAGCCTGATACGGCAAGGTGGAGGACAATCACCGGTGATAGTAAGACGTGCTCAGGCGGTTCATAGCACACCCATAAGTATATTGAATCATCTAGTAAGAAAATTACTTCTTTTGCTGGGATTGAATGAGGATTTTATTCAATCCTCAGATTTTGTCAAGGAGGAAGTCTTGAGTCAATGCCAGTGTGTATTTACCAGCTCTTGAAGACTTGCTAATCTCCCTTTCTAACAATAACAAAGCAAGTCCAAAACCTTTTCCATTGGCAGTTAATACTGTCTATGCAGAATTTTAAAATATTGTTTCTTTTTCATTGCATTAATATTTGTTGTTTACCTTCTATTTATAGAGATGCTGCTCTTCTAAGTATGATAGTGACATAGTTGCCTTTTATTTATTTATTTTTGTTATACTTTAAGTTCTGGGGTACATGTTCAAATTGTGCAGGTCTGTTACATGGGTATACAAGTGCCATGGTGGTGGTTTGCTGCATCCATCTCCCTGTCATCTACATTAGGTATTTCTCCTGATGTTGTCCTTTCCCAATCCCCCCACCACACCCGCTATACCTCCCCTAGCTGTCCCATCCCCCAACAGGCCCCAGTGTGTGATGTTCCCCTCCCTGTGTCCATGTGTTCTCATTGTTGAACACTCACTTATGAGTGAGAACATGTGGTGTTTGGTTTTCTGTTCTTGTGTCAGTTTTCTGAGAATGATGGTTTCCAGCTTCATCTATGTCCCTGCAAAGGACATGAACTCATCCTGTTGCCTTTTAAATAAATACAAAATTAAAACACAGGAAATAAAGGAATATCAAGTAAATAATACTATAGTAAAATAGTACAGAGAAAAGTGTAATAATTAAACAAGGCCCCCACATTTGGGAAATTCTTCAATATGCAATACAGGTTTTCCTGGTTCATTCACAGTGAGCACAGTGATAATAACTGTTAATATTAATTGAATACATTAAGTTTGGATATGAATGCTATCTGAGGAAGTTCTTTCTAATTCAAGACACTCAAAGACTAAAGACTACAGAAAAAATTTAGTTGCAAAGATCAGAATTTACATAATGAAATCAATTATATATAGTCTATGGAACAGTAGATAACCACATACATCTGTAGTTCAAGTAATGGTAGCAACTATCGTTCCCCTAACTCAGGGAATGAATGAAAACTAAGTTGGCGTGACAGAGGTTAAGTCTCTATTCTGGTTCTAATCCTTTTGTGCTTTAGACTACAGTTTTAATTTCTTTGTCATGTTTTTTATGTATTCTTTTTTTAAAGAATGATATAGCACAGTGCACAGACGATAAGTTGGGCTTTATAGTTAGACAAACCTGGGCTTTATAGTTAGACAAATTCTGCCCCTCCCACCCACTTGCTGGGTGACTTTGAACAACTCGTTTAGCCTCTCTGTACCTTGCTTCCTCATCTGTAAGACAAGATTATACTTCATTTGAAGAAACCGTCTGAGCAGTAGAACTAGTATGTAAAAAGAGCCGTGTATAGTGCCTGGCAGCACAATAAGCCCCTGAGAGCTGGCAAATGCAACAATTTGCTTAAAGTTTGGGGTTTAAAGTTTAATGCTTCTCTGTGTGAGCTGTAGTTTACATTACGTATTTTACTATCTCTGTAATTCTCTTATTTGTTGCCACAGAAAAATGAAACCCAAGGACTCTGTAAACAGAAATCTCCTCCTTTGTCAATGCATCCTAGCAATTCCATCTGCAAAATGCCTCTTAGTAAAACACCAAAGACATGACATCAACCTAAATGCCCATAAAGGATAGACTGGGAAAAGAAAATGTGTTATATGTACATATACACCATGGAATACTATGCAGCCATAAAAAATAATGAGATCATATCTTTCACAGGGGCATGGATGGAGCTGGAGGCTATTATTAGAAAACTAACAAATAGAAAACCAAATACTACATGTTCTCACTTGTAAGTGGGAACTAAATGATGAGAACACATGGACACATAAAGGGGAACAACACACCCTGGGGCCTTTCAGAGGATGGAGGGTGGGAGAAAAGAGAGGATCAGGAAAAATAACTAACAGGTGCTAGGCTTAAAACTTGGGTGATGACATACTCTATACAACAAACCTCCATGACACCAGTTTACCTATGTAACAAATGTAACAAACCTGCACTTGTACCCAGAAGTTAAAATAAAAGTTTATTTTAAAAAAAGAAAACATCTGCTCTCGGTATTAGTGATGCTAGTTCTTTCAGCCAAATTTGCTTTAGGTAGGGAGAAAATCTCTGTCCTGGGTATTTATCCATTATGAGCAAGGGGCCCAGGATAAAAGCTTCTGAAGGGCTCACAAGAAAGTTTGAGACCTGAAAAAATGTATTGGTACTGGCATACACAAATAAAAATCTTACTAAATCAAAATTGATAGAAGTTTAATTAAATACAAAGCAAAATATTATACTGTAGGGATCTGAATGAGATATCCAGCACTGACCTACAGAATCCACAAACATTACCGTATTTTTAAAAAGGATCTTTGCAGAAATAAGGATGTTTAGATGAGGAGATAATCTTGGATTATCTGAGCAGGCCCTAAATGCTATCACTGGAGTCCATAAAACAGAGAGAGAGAGAAGGAAATTATCACACAGAGAAAAAGGTGATGTGGAGATTCAGGCAATGAATGAAGTGATATAGCCACAAACCAGAAAATACCAACAGCCTCCAGAAGCTGGAATAGTCCAGGAACATCCTCCACTGTATCTCTCAGAGTAGGCACAATCTGCCAACATCTTGATTTTTGACCTGGTGAATTGATTTTTTAATTTATTATTATACTTCAAGTTCTGGGACACGTGCAGAACGTGCAGGTTTGTTACATAGGTATACACATGCCATAGTGGTTTGTGACACCCATCAACCTATAATCTACATTAGGTATTTCTCCTAATGCTACCCCTCTTCTAGCCCCTGACCTCCTAACAGACCCCAGTGTGTGATATTCCCCTCCCTGTGTCCATGTGTTCTCATTGTTCAACACCCACTTATGAGTGAGAACATGCAGTGTTTGATTTTCTGTTCCTGTGTTAGTTTGCTGAGAATGATGGTTTCCAGCTTCATCCATGTCCCTGCAAAGGACATAAACTCATTCTTTTTTATGGCTGCATAGTATTCCATGGTGTATATGTGCCACATTTTCTTTATCCAGTCTATCATTGATGGGCATTTGGATTGGTTCCAAGTCTTTGCTATTGTGAATAGTGCTGCAATAAACATATGTGTTTATGTGTCTTTATAGTAGAATAAGTTATCATCCTTCAGGTATATATCCAGTAATGGAATTGCTGGATCAAATGGTATTTCTGGTTCTAGATCCTTGAGGAATCACCACACTGTCTCCCACAATGGTTGAACTAATCTATTCTACACTCCCACCAACAGTATAAAAGTGTTCCTATTTCTCCACATCCTCTCCAGCATATGTTGTTTACCGACTTGTTAACGATCACCATTCTAACTTGCATGAGATGGTATCTCATTGTGGATTTGATTTGCATTTATCTAATGACCAGTGGTGAAGAGCTTTTTTTTAATATGTTTGTTAGCTGCATAAATGTCTTCTTTTGAGAAGCTTCTGTGCATATTATTCACCCACTTTTTGATAGGGTTATTTGTTTTTCTCTTGTAAATTTGCTTAAGATCCTTGTAGTTTCTGGATATTAGCCCTTTGTCAGATGGATAGATTGTAAAAATTTTCTCCCATTCTGTAGGTTGCCTGTTCACTCTGATAATAGTTTCCTTTGCTGTGCAGAAGCTTTTTAGTTTAATTAGATCCCATTTGTCAATTTTGTCTTTTGTTGCCATTGTTTTTGATATTTTAGTCATGAGATCTTTGCTAATGCCTATGTCCTGAATGGTATTGGATTTTTAGGGTTTTAGGTCTTATGTTTAAGTCCTTAATTCATCTTGAATTAATTTTTGTATAAGATGTAAGGAATGGGCTGAGTTTTAGTTTTCTGCATATGGCTAGCCAGTTTTCCCAACACAATTTATTAAATAGAAAATCCTTTCCCATTGCTTGTTTCTGTCAGGTTTGTCAAAGATCAGATGCTTGTAGCTGTGTGGAATAATTTCTGAGGCCTCTGTTCTGTTCCATTGATCTACATATCTGTTTTGGTACCAGTACCATGCTGTTTTGGTTACTGTAGCCTTGTAGTATAGTTTGAAGTCAGGTAGTATGATGCTTCCAGCCTTGTTCTTTTTGCTTAGGATTGTCTTGGCTATGCAGGCTCTTTTTTGGTTCCATATGAAATTTAAAGTATTTTTCTAATTCTGTGAAGAAAGTCAATGGTAGCTGGACAAGATTAGCATTGTATCTATAAATTACTTTGGGCAATATGGCCATTTTCAAGATATTGATTTTTCCTATTCATGAACATGGAATGTTTTTCCATTTTTTTGTGTCCTCTCTTATTTACTTGAGCAGTGGTTTCTAGTTCTCCTTAAGAGGTCCTTCACATCCCTTGAAAGTCGTATTCCTAGGTATTTTATTCTCTTTGTAGCAATTATCAGTGGGAGTTCTCTCATGATTTGGCTCTCTGTTTGTCTGTTATTGGTGTGTAGGAATGCTTCTGATTTTTGTACATTAATTTTGTATCCTTAGACTTTACTGAAGTTGCTTATCAGCTTAAGGAGATGCTGGGCTGAGACAATGGGTTTTCTAAATATAGAATCATGTCATCTGCAGAGAGAATTTGACTTCCTTTCTTCCTATCTGCACATCCTTTATTTCTTTCTCTTGCCTTATTGCCCTGGTCAGAACTTCCAAAACTATGTTGAATAGGAGTGATGAGAGAGGGCATCCTTGTCTTGTGCTGATTTTCAAAGCAAATGCTCCCACTTTTGCTCATTCAGTATGATATTGGGTGTGGGTTTGTCATAAACAAAACAACTCTTAACATTCCATCAATAACAAGTTTATTGAGGGTTTTTAGCACAAAGAGGTATTGAATTTTATCGAATGCCTTTTCTGCATCTATTGAGATAATCATGTGTTTTTTGTCATTGGTTCTGTTTATGTGATGGATTACATTTATGGGTTTGCATATGGTGAAATATCCTTACATCCCAAGGATGAAGCAGCTTGATCATGGTGGATAAGCTTTTTTATGTGCTGCTGGATTTGGTTTGCCAGTATTTTATCGGGTTTTCACATCAGTGTTCATCAGGGATATTGGCCTGAAATTTTCTTTTTTTTTTTTTTTTTTTTTTTTTTTGTCATGTCTCTGCCAGGTTTTGGTATCAGGATGATGTAGGCCTCATAAAATGAGTTAGGGAGGAGTCCCTCTTTTTCTACCGTTTGGAATAGTTTCAGAAGAAATGGTACCAGCTCCTCTTTTTACCTCTGTTAAAATTCGGCTGTGAACCCATCTGGTCCTGGAATTTTTTTGGTTGGTAGGCTATTAATTGCTACCTCAATTTCAGAACTTGTTATTGGTCTATCAGGGATTCAACTTCTTCCTGGTTTAGCCTTTAGAGGGTGTACATGTCCAGGCATTTATCCATTTCTTCTAGATTTTCTAATTTATTTGCATAGAGGTGTTTACAAATTACCATTTGCTACATGTCCAGGCATTTATCCATTTCTTCTAGATTTTCTAATTTATTTGCATAGAGGTGTTTACAAATTACCATTCACTGATGGTAGTTTGTATTTCGGTGGAATCAGTGGTGATATCCCCTTTATCATTTTTTACTGTGTCTATTTGATTCTTTCTTTTCTTCTTTATTAGTCTGGCTAGTAATCTATCTGATTTGTTAATCCTTTCAAAAAACCAGCTTCAGGATTCATTTAATTTTTTAAAGGTTTTTTGTGTCTCTATCTCCTTCAGTTCTTCTCTGATCTTAGTTATTTCTTATCTTCTGCTAGCTTTTGAATTTTTTTGCTCTTGCTTCTGTAGTTCTTTTAATTGTGATGTTAGGGTGTTAATTTTAGATCTTCCTCACTTTCTCAAGTGGACATTTAATGCTCTAAATTTCCCTGTAAATACTACTTTAGCTGTGTCCCAGAGATTCTGGTACATTGTGACTTTGTTCTCATTGGTTTCAAAAAAACTTAGTTATTTCCGCCTTAATTTTGTTATTTACCCAGTAGTTATTCAGGAGCAGGTTGTTCAGTTTCCACATAGTGAGGTTTTGAGTGGGTTTCTTAATCCTGAGTTCTAATTTGATTGAACTGTGGTCTGAGAGACTGTTTGTTATGATTTCCCTTTTTTGTACTTGCTGGGGAATATTTTACTTCCAATTATGTGGTCACTTTTGGAATAAGTATGATGTGGTGCTGAGAAGAATGTATATTCTGTTAATTTGGGGTAGAGAGTTCTGTAGATGTCTACCAGATTCACTTGGTCCAGAGCTGAGTTCAAGTCCTAAATAACATTGTTAATTTTCTGTCTCATTGATCTATCTAATATTAATGGTGGGGTGTTAAAGTTTCCCACTATTATTATGTGGGAGTCTAAGTCTCTTTGTAGGTCTCTAAGAACTTACTTTATGGATCTGGGTGCTCCTGCATTGGATGCATGTATATTTAGGACAGTTAGCTCTTCTTATTGCATTGATCCCTTTACCATTATGTAATGCCCTTCTTTGTATTTTTTTTTTTAATCTTTCTTGGTTTAAAGTCTATTTTTATCAGAGACTAGTATTGCAAACCCTGCTTTTTTTTTCCTTTTCTTTTTTTTTTTTTTTTTTGGTTTTCATTTGCTTGGTAAATATTCCTCCATTCCTTTATTTTGAGCCTATGTATGTCTTTGCACATCACATGGGTCTTCTGAATACATCACACCAATGGGTCTTGACTCTTTATCCAATTTGCCAGTCTGTGTCTTTGAATTGGGGAATTTAGCACATTTACATTTAAAGTTAATATTGTTATGTGTGAATTGATCCTGCCATTATGATGCTAGCTGGTTATTTTGCCCATTAGTTGAAGCAGTTTCTTCATAATGTTGATGGCCTTTACAATCTGGTATGTTTCTGCAGTGGCTGATACTGGTTTTTTGTTTCCATGTTTAGTGCTTCCTTTGGGAGTTCTTGTAAAACAGGCCTGGTGGTGACAGAAACTCTCAGCATTTGCTTGTCTGTAGAGGATTTTATTTCTCCTTATCTTATGAAGCTTAGTTTGGCTGGATGTGAAATTCTGGGTTGAAATTCTTTTCTCTAAGAATGTTGAATATTGGCCCCCACTCTCTTGTGGCTTGTAGGGTTTCTGCAGAGAGATTCACTGTTAGTTTGAAAGGCTTCCCTTTGTGGATAATGCAACCTTTCTCTCTGTCTTGCCCTTAACATTGGTTTTTTCATTTCAACCTTGGTGAATCTTAAGATTATGTGTCTTGGGGTTGCTCTTCTCGAGGAATATCTTAGGGTGTCCTCTGTATTTCCTGAATTTCAATGTTGGCCTGTCTTTCTAGATTGAGAAAATTCTCCTAGATAACATCCTGAAGAGTGTTTTCCAACTTGGTTCCATTCTCCCTGTCACTTTCAGATACACCAATCAAATGTAGGTCTGGTCTTTTCACATAGTCCCATATTTCTTGGAGGCTTTGTTTGCTCTTTTTCATTTGTTTTTCTCTAGTCTCATCTTTGTGCTTTATTTTATTAAGTTGATCTTCAATTACTGATATCTTTTCTTCCACTTGATTGATTTGGCTATTGATACTTGTGTATGCTTCACCAAGTTCTTGTGCTGTGTTTTTCAGCACCATCAGGTCATTTATGTTCTTCTCTCAACTGGTTTTTCTAGTCAGCAATTTCTCTAACCTTTTTTCAAGGTTCTCAGCTTCCTTGCATTGGGTTAGAACATGCTCCTTTAACTTGCAGGAGTTTGTTATCCACCTTCTGAAGCTTACTTCTGTCAATTTGTTAAACTTATTCTTCATCCAGTTTTTTTTCCCTTGCTGGCAAGGAGTTTGTGATCCTTTAGAGAAGAGGCATTCTGGTTTCTGAAATTTTCAGCCTTTTTGCATTGGTTTTCCCTCTTCAATGTGGATTTATATACCTTTGGTCTTTGATGTTGGTGACCTTCAAATGGGGTTACTGTGTGAACATCCTTTTGTTGACATTGATCCTATTCCTTTCTGTTTATTAGTTTTCCTTCTAACAGTCAGGCCCCTCTGCTGCAGGTCTGCTGGAGTTTGCTGGAGGTCCACTCCAGACCCTGTTTGCCTGGATATCACCAGTGGAGGCTGCAGAACAGCAAAGATTGCTGCATGTTCCTTCCTCTGGAAGCTTTGTCCCAGAGGGGCATCTGCCAGATGCTAGCTGGAGCCCTTCTGTATGAGGTGTCTGTTGACACCTGCTGGGAGGTGTCTCCCAGTCAGGAGGCACGGGGTTTAGGGACCCACTTGAGGAGGCAGTCTGTTACTTAGCAGAGCTCAAGTGCTGTGCTGGGAGATCCACTGCTCTCTTCAGAGCCAGCAGGCAGGAATGTTTAAGTCTGCTGAAGCTGCACCCATAGCCACCCCTTCCCCCAGGTGCTCTGTCCCAGGGAAATGAGAGTTCTATCTATAAGCCCCTGACTGAGGTTGCTGCCTTTCTTTCAGAGATACCCTGCCCAGAGAGGAGCAATCTAGACAGAGGCTTTATGGCGCTGCAGTGGGCTCCAATCAGTCCTGGTGGCTTTGTTTACACTGTGAGGGGAAAACTTCCTACTCAAGCCTCGGTAATGGCAGACACCCCTCTCCCCACCAGCTGGAACTTCCCAGGTCGACTTCAGACTGCTGTGCTGTCAGCAAGAATTTCAAGCCAGTGGATGTTAGCTTGCTGGGCTCTGTGGGGGTGGAATCCACTGAGCTAGACCACTTGGCTCCCTGGCTTCAGCCCCTTTCCAGGGGAGTGAACGGTTCTGTCTCACTGGTGTCCCAGGAATCACTGATGTGGGCGGGAGGTGGGGGGGGAAGCTCCTGCAAGCTAGCTTGGTGTCTGCCCAAATGGCCGCCCAGTTTTGTGCTTGAAACCCAGGGCCCTGGTGGCGTAGGCACCCTAGGGAATCTCCTGGTCTATGGGTTGTGAAGACCACGGGAAAAACATAGTATCTGGGCTGGAGTGCATCATTTCTCACAGCTCAGTCCCTCAAGGTGTCCCTTGGCCTGGTGAGGGAGTTCCCTGACCCCTTGCACTTCCAGGGTGAGGTGACAGTCCACCCTGCTTTTGCTCACCCTCCGTGGGCTGCACCCACTGTCTAACTAGTACCAATGAGATGAACCAAGTACCTCAGTTGGAAATGCATGAAGCACCTGCCTTCTGCATTGATCTCACTGGGAGCTGCAGGCCGGAGCTCTTCCTATTTGGCCACCTTCCCAATCAAAATTGATTTTGGATTTCTGGCCTCCAGAATTCCAATATAATAAATTTTGATTATATTAAGCCATCCAGTTTGTTACAGCAGCTATAGGAAAGTAACACTCATGCCAACTGGTCTTCTGCAGCTCAGCTATCAGAACAATAATATAATGAAGTTTATACCATAAGAGCATCAACTCATGACAACTCTCAACTTTATAAAAATTCTTTCATAAATTTTACAGCCAAAATGACACATAGTATGTGGAGTGTGGTTATAGTTTATTATATCTGATATGGTGAGGAACGAAGTCTCTAAAAATAAAATTTCCTAGGAATATAAGTGTCTTACCATGTTCCTGAGTCTGTGGGTCCTGAGATGCTCTCTAGTTACTTGGAAACACTCCCAGTGTCATCTGTAGTTGGATTAATTAACTCCCAGCTTAAGTAATTGGGAGTAACAGCTATTTCATTGTTTAACTACAGATGGATTGCCCTCCCTCCCACACACCAGAATAGGGAAATTAAGCACATGGTCAGAGGAAAAAAATGAATGTACTTTTGATGAGAATAACTTTTTTTGGCCCAGCTTTACTATTAATTAGTGTGTTCACAAGAACTCTGTCCAAGTTATGAAATGTATTTAGGTAATCCCATGTAGAACAAGTAGACATGTAGAATGTCAAAATCTCATAAGTAGAATGTCAAAATTTCATAAATAGAATGTCAAAGTCTGTCTGACATTATAGCTGCCTTATGGCACTGAACAATTTTTCCCTGTCTTATACTTTTCTGTGTATCTTGAAATTTTTAACAATAAGCAGTAATACCCTCTCAAATCAGAAAAAAAATAGAAATAAAGAGAAACACCCTAAATTTACTTAGTTTCTATTTATGTTCAAACATGGAAGCATGGATCCCAGTTACTTTGCTTCAGTGCTTACTTGGTATCAAAGAAGCCTCCTTTGTATTGACTGAGCCCTTAACCTGCTCTAATTCTGGCCTGGTTGTGTAGACATACTGACTGCCCTCCTTTACTCTGTCACTGGAGCAGCAAAGAGCACCACAGAGTGTGGCTTATTAAAGTCTCTATCATGGTATAATTTAGCAAGTCAGTGCTGAGACAGTTTCTAACAAAACCTACAATATAGACACACACACAGAGAGAGAGAGAGAGAGAGAGAGAGAGAGAGAGAGAGAGAAACAGAGTCTTGCTCTGTCACCATATTGGTCAGACTGGTCTCAAGCTCCTGACCTCAAGTGGTTCACCAGCCTTGGCCTCCCAACCTGCTGGGATTACAGACAGGAGCCATCACACCTTGCCTACAGCAACATTTTTTTTTAAGTAGAAACATTTGATTCTTAGTCTCAGTTTGACTTGTGAGATGAGCCGAGGAACCTTGTTTTAACTCAAGATTAATTCTAAGTAACTATAAATCTTTATTATTCTTATCAAGACCTTTCATGTGGTCATCTATTCAGGTAGAAACTAATCCGCAAGGTTGGTAACTTACACATGGAGAGAGGTAATTTACCTTCCTAACCAGTTTCAGTTGCATAAATTCAAGCACTATTAGTTTCACCTCTGCATATAATTAAGCAAAGATTCAACCAGCTGTAGCCCAGTAAGATGATCACTCAAAATCCACATATTTAGCTTTGCGTCCTTTCCATTTCTTCCCTCTCGTCTGCCTAGGTAGTTGTGAAAAACAAACCCCCAAACATCTTCAAAAGCTGTCACAGATCATTGCAGAAGCATAAACCACTTTTAAAAGCATTTTTGCCATGGAGATAGATTCCTGTCATATCTTTCCTTTCAATTAAAGCCTGACTGGAATATATTTAGCAGTGGACAATGAAGTCTGTTTATGAAAAGTTGTTATTAATTTGTGCAAGCACATTTCTATGGATTTAAAGCAACTATGAATCATACAAATCCATGTGGGCTAGAAAAAAATTTTAATGTTAGTTTCCAGATCATTTTTACTACGTGAGTTCTTTCTTTCCAAAACTAATTACTAAAGGAAGCAGGGCAGGGTTAGAAGAGAAACAGCCAAGCTAAGTAAAAGGAAAAAGAAAAGACAGGATTTTTCTTGAAATCAGAAAAATCATAATCACGTAACAATGTTTTTTACCCTGCTAGGACAGAAATCAATTTCACTGACTTGAGACACACACCAGAAGAGAACGGGGCTTTTCAGTGAGTCATGAACTGCCTCTGACCCTCAGTTCCCATCTCTGGAAATCAGAGCTGTGGGCCAGTTGGGCAGTTTCCATGCTGTATTCAGTGGCATTTGGAGGGTTCTGAGTATGTGCTTAGGGGCAGCCCAAGTTCCACACCCCTCAGTTTTTATCTGTTATATACATTAACTCGCATAAGATTTTTGTTTTAGAAAGAAATAAGATGTGACTTTTTGTTGGTTTGTATAAGACAAATTGAAAAATAAGACTGGGTAATGGTAACTATTAGAATAAAATATCTTTACGTTCTATGGTGCCCAGCCCCATAAATTATTTACATCGACAACTATTTCTCCTAGTCCTCGTGTTGCAGGTTAGACAGTATTATTTCATTTTTACAGATGAGATTGACGACTCCAAATACATGCAGTTTCTTCTCCTTCTCTTACATCCAATTCAGAATGTCACACATTATAGATAGAATTGCAAATAATCCATCTGTATCACCAACACCCCTATTTTCTCATTTAGTTTCATTTGTTTTTCTCAACTGTAAACTTCTCACATATTTCACTGCCTCTCTCTCTCAACAAATTTAGGCTATATTTCCCCAGGACTGGTTAGAGAATCATTTCCTAGAGAAACTGTCCTCAATAAGTGTGAATCAGTGAACTACAACAGATCCTGAACACACAAATTCTCCTATTTACCTAATATTCATTCATTCCAAAAAGATGTATGTCGCTCCTTCAATATATCAGTGATCAGAACAAGTGAAGACTGCTCCTCACGGGATTTCCAATCTGCACCCTGCAGTATAATTCCAGTCTTGTAGCATCATGTTAATGATGCCTTAATGCTGACTTCCAAGAACAAAAGGATCAATTCCGAAGTACTTCTCAAGACTTCCTCCAGTAAACCCATTGATTTTCCTTGCAAAGTAGACAAATATATCAAAGTAGACAAATATTCCTTACAAAGTAGACAAATATTTCATTGAGAATAATTTCAAATAATTTATGTGGCCACTTCACCCTCAAGAAAGTGGAGCATAATTCTCCACCCCTTATGTGTGGAATACACACAGTAACTTCCTTCCAAAAGTAGAGAAAAGATGAAAATAAGAATAACTTTACCATGGAGAAATCTGACAAATATCACCTCAGGCAGATGATCAAGTTTATCATCAATTATGACAAGTTATGTGGGTAACCTTGGTGTGAAATGGCACTTTATGAGTCTCCCCAGTAATCTGTGATCTCAATCCAGTCATAACAAAAACATCAGGCCTATACCAATGGAGGGGCACTCTGCAAAATGCCCTACCTCTACTCCTAAAAACTTCTCGGGTCATCAGAAACAAACAAACAAAAAACTGAGAAACTTTCATGACCAAGAGGAGCCTAAGGAGACATGAGGACAAAATGCAATGTTATTCTGGTTAGGAACCTAGAATAGGTAAAGAAGACTAATGAAACATTAAGGAAATCTGTATAAAGCATAGACTTTAGATGATATAACATATCAATATTTGTTTATTAATTATAATAATTTTTAGCATAATAATAATAGGAGAAGCTAGGTGTGAGGATATATGAGAATTCTCTACATTGTTTTCACAATTTTTCTGCAAATCTAAAACTGTTCTGAAAATAAAGTCTATTTTAAAAAGTGATTTAAATGAATCAGATTCTAAATGCAAAAAAAAAACTTAAGAATATTTTAATTATTTTTTACCTATGTCTTTAAAGCACTTTACATAGCAAAAATGTAAGAAATCTATATTAGAGGGAACAAAAGAAAGTTTATGAATAACTGTAATGTTATTTCAACTTAAAAAGCAGGAAAGGATTGTAAACTGCAAAAAAACAGATAAAAGTCTTTGCTTTGTTTTAGACACTATATTGTACATGTGTTTAAAATTAGCAAGTATAACATTTACTCTTCAACGTGTATCTTCCAAACAGTCACGGTGCTTGAGAGTCAATTAGAAACTAATCCACGTGAAATTTTTATTAGACCAAATTTACTGGGAAATTACTGCCAAGATAATACTTAGGTCTCTTTTCTTGAGTTATTTCCTGGTTATTCAGCCTTTTAGTTAGAGCTTCAGATTACAGCAAATGCCTTGGAAAGCAATGTTTTAAGTTGTAATTACAATACCCTAGTAGTATCACATATTGTTTCTCTTTGCCTAGATATAGCACCTAGTAAAATATTTGATGAATGAATAAAAGTTCTTTTTATTGTTTCATTTAGTACACTTGCTGTCTCTAGACTATCTCATGAGTGTGATTATAAGTTGGTTTGGTGCCTCAGCTTTCTACCAAATGCATGATCTCACACATAATCCTAACTGGAAGGTCTTGATTAGCAGATGATACAGATCTCTGTACCTTCTGGACTTGTGTAGCTCTTTGTGTGTTAAATTTATAAACTGGAGGAGGATAAAGCTGCTATAGCACATAGATCTCTTTGCATTATTTTAACAAATGGTATTCCATTAATGCTATTTTATTGGAAAATAGAAATGGAACTCCTTAGTCTCTCATATTCCGTCTATCTGTACAAATCCAACCAATGTCTATTAGCTTTTGCTGCATAACAAAACACCTTGAAACTTAGTGGTCTAAAATGCCACCATTGTATTTAGCTCATGATCCTCTGAGTTATCTGGGATTGATGGGATTTTCTTCACATTGGATCTCATCTTACAGGAAGCGAGATCATTCTTTTCAAATGGAACAGTCCCAGAACAAGAAAGAATGACTTCAATGCACAAGAGCTTTTCAAAACTCTGCTTGTAATATGTTTTCCAGTGTGCCACTGGCCAAAGCAAGTCACATAGATAAATCCACAGTTAAGAGGTTAAGAAGTAAATTCCACCTCTTAATGAGGGAAACCGCTAAATATTGTGTCTATTTTGTTTTGATTTACCACAGTCCACTCTCTGGGTTAAATTATTTAAATTATTCACAATGCAAAATACACTGACCCTCTATGACTGCCTCAGAATCTGATCCAATATGACAGCAGTCTCAATATCTAATATCTTGCAATTTGTATCTTGTTCATATGCAGAGGAGGGTCCTCACGTGTTACATGTTGACACTTCCTTTTGACCCAGAGACCTCTCAAACTTAAAAAAAGGTATCTGCTCTTTACATACCTAACATACAATGCTGAAACAGGGACAAAATAATCATCACAGAGATTCTTATTTGAAAATAAAAGAAAGGAGAGACATAAATAATTGCTGTTTTGTAGCAAGTCTGAATTCCAGCTGGATATGTACTGTCAGATTTTCCACATAGAATCACATGGAATGATCCCTGATTAGAATGCAATTCTGCTTCCAGAAAGTGGTTTCTTCCCCCGTTGTTCTTTGTTTCTTGGTTCCACTCCCTACACTCTTGTTTTCACCATCTGAGATGTCCTTCATTTTCCATAAGAAATGACACATATTTGAAACTGAAAAGTGTTCTCAGATTGCTTCCTTCCTACTTGTAAAAATTTGGAAACCCAGTTAAAAAATTTTTTGAACCATCCCTGTCCATTTTAGTCCAGATTTACAGTGCTTTTGCCCTGCAACTCACTTTAAAAACATTGAGAGTTTGTGATTATTCTAATTTGAGTCCACTTCATAACACTCCACAATTCTTTTTGTGACACACTTGTATCTATTTAGGGTGTGTCTGACTGCTGTGAGAGAATGCCTATAAGTCTTAGAAACTCTTTTATTTAATTGAAAGGTCTACAATGCATTATAAATTTAAGTAAATTTTAACAAATCTTAACAGATTTCTAGGAGATTTAACAAAGGGTTGCATAACTGAAACTTTAATTTCATTTTGCATTAATTACTTATTTCATTTTGAGGTCTTATACTAGTTGCAAAAACTAGAGATGAGAGAACTTTATTTTCCAATCCAGAAAATTCTAAGACTCCTGTATTTCCTCTAAATTCTATCTAAAACTGAACAGTTATTTCTTTACCTTTTATCTTTCTTGAAATAACTTATCATACTCATCTAGAAAAAGCTAATTGACACTTTCAACACTCTGCTTGGAAGTTTTCTTCTCCACATCCACAAGTTCATTAAGTACAGTCTGTCTTCCAAATTATGATGGTAACAGTTTTGCCAGTAGTTTTCCTGCCATATCATACTAGTGTCCATTTCTTTCTGCCTGCTGTAGCAGTTTCAGGTCACCACCTATGTTTTTCATTTTGACATTTTACCAGCAGTTTCTAACAGTTCCTTCTTAATTTGTTAACCTTTACTAGCTACCTAATCCTTAAATCAATGCCATATATTTTAGGTTTTTTTACGGACGCGTCCCACTGTACAACATCTTGTGTTGATTAGTTATTGCTGTATAACAAACCATCCTAAAACTTAATGACATACAGCAACAACCATTTCATTTAGTTCACAATTCTCAAAGTGGTTTGGATGGCTCAGATCATGTTCCAAATTATTCTTCATCCTCAGTTAACTAGCCCAGGTGTCTTTGTAAGATACGGTCTCAGGGGTCCCAGCAACAAGAGGTATCAAGTCCCAATGTGCAAGTGCTGCCCAAGTCCCACTGGCCAAAGCAAACACATAGCTAAGCTCAAATTTAAGAGGTGAATGAATTGATTCCACCTCTTGATAGGAGGAACTGCAAAAGATTGCAGTCAGTTCATTTCAATCTACCACACAGCCCATTATTCAAAACAGCTCAAATTTCACACCCTCTAATAGTTGGTTACTGGTTGCTTTCTCCTCTCCCTGTCTGTCTCTCTCTGTATCTTTGTCTCCCCGAAACCCCCACATTTCCCCAGATTTTGTACCAAGAGACCTGGATCATGGGTCTGGCTCTACCATCAAACTGTAACCTTGAGGAAATCATTGCATTTTTCAGAACCATAATTTCCTCATCTAATCAAAGCTCATTCCTCATTCCTGATCAAAGCTCATTGATGATAAGAACTAAAATAATATCTTTTACCAACCTCTAAAAGATGTGATTTTACCAAAGCCTGCAGCGGTAAAAATGTGGTGTGAAATAGGAGGAAAATACGCAGCTACCCTCAAGTCAAACCAGGAAGGACAGTATCCTCCTATTTCCTGCCAACATAGTTTGGAATTAAATCTGGGTTTCGAATTATTTTTCCACTTAAAATGCTGTGTCACCTATTTTCACCTTCCTAAAATCAATCCTTGCTCATAGGAGAGTCTTGACTTTCCCTTGAGTTCATCTCATTTCTCTTCTTCCTTTCAATCTCATATATTCTTTACAGAAATACAGCAAGCAAATCCTTTTTTTCCAGTTTACGTTCCAATGTTTATCAGCATCAATCTAAGAAAGTTTAAAGTACATTAATTTATTAAATATTTGGTGCAAACCTATTACATGCTGGGTGTTAGGGATAAACTGCTAAGCAGAAGTAGATGCAGTCCCTGTCTCCATATAACTCTATACTTGTAGGAGAGTCAGCTATTTATCAAATAGTGACATAAAGACAACTAAATCAAATTATAGTAGCTACTACCAAAAGAATATACATATTACTAAAACTGCATATAAAAGGAGGTCTAGCCAATGGTAGGAATATCAGGGAAGACAATCAGAAGAAGCAAATTTAAATTGAGATGTGAAAAATGATGAGAACTTAGCCAGAAAAAGGAGAGAGTGAGTAGTGGAAGCACAATATTATAAGCAAAAGAAACATATTTTACCTGTGAATTATAGTACCTTGGACAAGTTCCTTGAGCTCAGATTTTGAGCCAATTTGGGAGCTGGACTTCCTGAATTTGAATTCTGGATTTGCCACTTAACTAGCTGTGTGATCCTGGGCAAGGCATTCGCACAGTGTTCTTTAGCTTCCTCCCGACAACATCAGGGTAACCTTAACTACTTCAACTATCATAGAATTGCTGGGAGGCTTGTATGAGTTCCTATGGGAAGCATTAAAACAGTTCTTGGCACATAGTAGATGCTCCATGAATGTTAGCTTTTATTAGGAAGAAAGAAATCTCACATCAGTTCAATTAGACATTTAGAAATCATTCTATGACGTTTAAGAAAATTAAGACTCAAAAAGCGTAAGTACCTTCTCAAGAGTACTTAGCTAACCGCATGATCTGAGACTCAAACACACGGTTTTTGATTCCAACTTGCTCCATGAGGCCTCCCAAAACCTCCGTAAAAAAAATGTCTTCTTGAAATTTCAAGCAAGGACCTTCAGCTAATTGACTTAGTAATATTGCCATTGGCAATAACGTCCCTTGGTCTTTTCCAAATCAGTAAAGACTAATTTTCTGAGATAGTCCTGAGCTGTGAAGAAATAAATGTGGATTTGTGTCATGGAATTTTTTGTGTTAGAATACTTTAACTATAGCACTAAGAAAATTGCGCTTATAACAGGAAATATGTCTCAGATTTGAATATAGACACTAAGATGAAAAGACCAAAAAAATGCATTGGACCTTCTAGCCCTCTTCATTGTATAAGGACAAAAAGAAAGCTTTTTAATTTATAAAATAAGTAGTCAAGATGCCACAGCCATATGTGGTGTCTCACACCTGTAACCCCAGCACTTTGGGAGGCCGAGGTGGGCAGATCACCTGAGGTCAAGAGTTTGAGACCAGCCTGGTCAACGTGGTGAAACCCCATCTCTACTGAAAATACAAAAATTAGCTGGGTGTGGTGGCAAGTGCCTGTAATCCCAGCTACTTGTGAGATTGAGGCAAGAGAATCCCTTGAACCCAGGAGGTAGACGTTCCAGTGAGCTGAGATCATGCCACTGCACTCCATACTGGGCGACAGAGCAAGACTCCATCTCAAAAAAAAAAAAAAAAAACGAATAAAACAATGCCCCTATGCAATAAGCTGCCAGTGTCAAATGGTGATGTGAAAAATGGGAAAATATCACAGCAGAGCTGAGTCAGACCCAGGTCTCTCTGGCTCCAAACTCTTGTGCTGTCCACGACAGCACTCCTATCAATGCAGGCTGCCACTAAGGGTTATTTGCAATGGCTCTATTACAATCTCCTGGAAGAGAGAAAAAGAGATAGAAGGACTGGTGAAAAAGCACTAAAATGTGTAGAAACCAAGGGTTAGGAATGGCTTTAGGATTCACCTGGTATATGTCTAAAAGGGGACTGTTGTTCATTTTTCGTAGGCCAAGAACATTCAGATTTGGAAAAAAGAAGTCATTACGGCCTAACAAATCCGTAATATTCATCCTTATGTTTCTCTCCTCTTTTGGTTTGGATTCCGAGGCAACCTATATTTACTAAGCAGTTTTATGTGTATTTGCGGAAGGCAGGTGATTGCTATCCCTCAGCTGGTGGGGGATGGGGGGAAAAAGCTGTCCAGAGGGAAGACATTTAGAAGTTAGAAGGAATCTTGTTTAACGTTGTGAAAATTCTTAGGCTAAAGTCTTTAAAAGTGACTGAGTTAAAACTCTGTTGTATGCATTATCTGAAACATAAATTACTATCAAGAAGACAAGGAGGAGAGAGAAAAAGAGAGAAGACAGAGGGGAAAAACACAAGTGTGTGTGGAGCTCCCCTGAGGGCCCTAGCTAAATTCTTGGCAATTTCTACTGCTTGCCTTCACACTCCTGGGGCATTTTGTCTGCACTCACTCCTATCTCCACCCGCTCATCCTTCTGCACTCTGACATCTGCTTCTGCCATGGCACAGAAGCAGAAGAGGCTGGCTGACCTGTAGGGAAGCCATATACCAATGGTACAACAGGGGCCTGGACGTCAGTGCCTCAAATCCAGAAACTCCCCTTCCCCACCTCACATTTCTCTGCCTCTCTCCTGAGGACCTTTTCCAACATAGAGGGGGATTTCTTTACCTGTGAGCAGGAGACACTACATGTGCAGGGGATTGAATGTCACCCCAGGGGTAACCCTCAGCCATGGAGGAGTAGGTGTCTGTGTCTGTGAATAAATACTCCATCTTGACACCAGCCTAGGTGGAGTACTTCTGAGGGACAATCTCATGGTTCCCCAAGTGGAATTAAGCTCGGCTATACACAGAAGTAATTATCTCACTAACATACCCGCAGTGGCTTCTCTAGCTTCTCGACTTCGTTTCCCCCATTTCTGCCTCATTTCATCATGTCTGTCATGGAACTAGCGCCCAAATAAATAGTTTCTTCCAAGTACTCATCTCAAAGCCTTCTTTATGGTGAATTCAAACCCAGACACTAGTGTATCCTTTCTTGGCATCAGTGTATCTGCAATATAATAGTAATTAGATTAATATTAATACTTATTAAGATTGATTATTAAAGCAAAAGCAAGTCAATATTTTTGAGGGTCGCCACTGCTCCACTTTTTCACTCTGGATTCCATCAGGGAAACAGAATCTCCCCAGGTCTCCATGTAGAAGAGTTTTACTGCAGGGCATTAGAGGCTCATTCAGCCTTTGGAAAAGCTAGGGAATCAAAGGTCAGAAAAGCTACAGCTAGAAGCATGTGATTCGCAGGCACACACCTGGAAACCACTGCAAACCTTATGGCTGCCATCTGTCCAGACGTCAGCTTACAACTGCAGCTGGAGAATGGTACCTTCTCTTCCACCTTCCAAATGCTGTGCAGATTAGAAGATTCTAATCTAGAACTAAAGAGGAAAAGGATGCTGAAAAATAAGGTTCCAGGTTTCTGCCCTGCAATGCAGAGGGAAATGCAGAAAAGCAGATGGCACATTTATAGGTATAGCAGATAACACAGGTCACCCAGGTAGAATCTCATCTGCAAAGACCAGAAGCCTGACACTTAGACAGTGCTGAATAAACACTGACAAATGTTTGCTACCCAATTTCTTCTTTTCTAAACTACACAAGGACCATCATCTATCATTCTATTTGACATGATTATACAGAGAGCTTCTAGTTTGGCCACCAGAGACATCTATAACAACAAGGCTTTCCTAATCTTACATACCCAGTTCCCTTGACTGGTCAGCTGTCCCTACATAGGCTTTGCAGTCAAGCATTTACAAAACATATTAGTATATCCAAATCTTACATCATTTTCACCACCCCATCCCACTACGGCTACTACACTCCTGAATCCTACTCCTCCTCCCTGAAGAGTTCTCTAAGTTATATCAGTCTAGTAAGCATATGCTTGATTATATACTGTAAGGCACCTATTGAGAGCTGACTCTTACACACTTTACTCCAAGTGAAACTATGATGGAAAACTGAAATTTTTATATTTTCTACAGAACTGATCATTGCTTCTGACTGGTATAAACCTCCAACTTTTTTCAGTGTCATCTTTGTGATATGTGCCACCACAGGTCACCTTGTCCTGCTCATTTCCTTCCTTTGTTGCTTTGATTTTCCTTACATTGCACTTCCTTTGTTCTGTTCCCAACTCCAGACTTTCTTTCTGTTTCATGCCTGTCCCCTCTTTCTTCCTTCCAGGATTTACCTGCACTTTTCTACCTCTGTCTCTATGAAGGTCCTTAACACTTGAGGGCATAACTGATCACTTTGAGAACTGATCACTTTGAGATTCTGGTAAACCTACAGACCTTCAACTCACAGGAAAATTCACATGAGCATGTATTGGAAAGAGGCAGGAAAGGGAGTTAATTCACGTTTTCATCTTCTTCTTTTGCCTCACTGGGCATACAGCCCTGTGCTAGTCTTCCCTGGTCATAACAGTCAGCTATTGCCAACAAGGAAGCGTAGTCACCCTGCATGCCACTGTTCTTATGTGGTATGGATGTTAGAGAACTAAACACCATGCCATGTGGCCTGCCCTGCCACAATAGGACACATGGCAAGGTGAGCTAACACCACAGAGGTTGTGATAGATGAAGGCCGGATGGAGGATGAGCTGAGAACTAGTGAGATATGAGAGAAGTCTAGTCAGCAAGGGCAGGATGGTCACTGCTTCCTGGGATCATGCCTGTACCTCACAGTAAAACATTCAAGGCCGACAGAACTGCACAGCAGTCAGGTGGGCCAGGGACCGTGTCCTTGAATATCAATGGATACCTGCCATAACAATCCAAAGATCCACTGGAGGCCCCTTCCTCATCCCCTCCGTACCACGGTAGTGAGAGACAGGAGATGCAGACTCTCTGAAAGCCCATGCTTTGGATTCCTGGCAAGTTAGGAAATTACTGAAAGGGACTTTTCATACTTCTCAAATGAGCTAAATTTAAACCAGATTGGACATTTAATTGGTTTAATTTTTTCCTTACCAGCAGATGAGCATTCAAGACAGAAAAACTGATTAGTAACAGACTAAATTAATTTATTGAACTTTTTTTCCTGCACAACCAATTTAGAACGTGAGTTGCATTTTGTAAATCAAAACATACACAAAAATGTGCATTTTTTTTGTCAGGCATTCACACAGCACCTCTGATGGTTAAGATTCCTATTCTATATTCATACTCTCAAAATACCATTTACTCAACATGGTTACACTCCTTTTCAAAGTCTATATTTTCAACCCAAATGTATAATTTATTTATACTAGCAAGATATCAACTTAGACATTCCGTAGGCAAGCTGAAACTCAATGATGCACAGTGTAAAGTTGGCTCCATCTCACCTTGCTCTTGTTGTCATGAGCACGGCTTTTCTATGTCCCAGTTTCCCTTGCCCACAACATCGAAGACACCTATGTCTCCTTCCTTTCTGCTTTATTTCCAACCATACCTAATGTCAAATCCTGATGCTTCTTTTTTTTTTTTTTTGATGTATATCTAGGTATTATCGCTTATGTCACCATTTTCACATTCACATGACTGCTGCACATCAAGATATTGCAAATCCTCTCAGCTTCTCCTCAGGATCTCAGTATCTGGGCCCATTAGTCCATCTCCAACAATCTCAGTTAATTCTTCTAAGTTGTGATTTCATTATATCTTTTCCTGCCCAATAGTTTTTTTTTTCCTTTACCAAGATTTTTCATGAACTTCAGGTCTACATTCCCAATTGTTTGCTGGATGTCTCTACAGAGATGTCCCCAGAGTACTCAAATCTATTTTTTTTTACACCAAAGTCATTCTCTTTCCTACAGCACCCAAGCCTTCACTCCCAGTCAGCTCCTCCTCCTCTAATCCATGTCTCAGATAATCACACCAAGAACTCGCTGGTCATCAGTTTGGAGCTAACAGTCTTCTCAAGGAGTCTTGCCTCCTTTGCATCTCCAAATTCAACAGATCACAAAATCATGTTGATTCTCTTACAAAATATCTTGAGCATATTACAGCCTTTCCATTTGTGCCTCTCAATTCCAGCGCCTATCATCTCCCCTGCCTTGTATCTCTCAGTTTATCATTTTATACTTTAAATGCCTGTTGAATCGTTTTCCTAAACCATGCATCTTATCATGCCACTAGCTTGCTTAAAACCTTTTGTCTTTCCCATTCAGTAAAATGCAAGACAACTTGCCATGACATATCAGGTGCCAGACAGCCTCATTTTAAGTATATTCCCCTTTGCATCACATAATCCACTATTCCCTGTGAGGGTTGTCAGAATGAGCAAATAAAAATACAGGATGCCCAGATAAGCAGCAATATTTGGAACATACTTACACTGCAATATTTGTTTATCTGAAATTCAAATTTAACTGGATGTCTTTATTTTATCTGGCAACAGTCTTCCATATAGCGTATTTCAAATGCACCATACATTTACAAACCTATGTGATCTTGTTTGTAATGACTGTTCTCTTCAATCGGAATTCTTCACCCTACTCTTTCACCTATTAATATCTCATCCATTTTATACATTTTTAAACCAATAGACAAGATCCATCTCCTCTTTCCTCCTGGGATGGGCCTTGTCTACAGTCCTGTAGTGGAATACAATTAAAACTTGACCTTCTGCTTTCCTAAGGTGGCCTTTATTAAAGATAGAATTCTCTATGATATAACTCAAGAGGAGGAGGGTGGAAGGCAGAAATGCTTGCCTAACATAATAATGCCAAGGTTTTTGTTTTCAAAAAAATAGATTTAAAAATTCACTAATAAAAGGGATACAGATCTATCTCTGGGGGCATGGTAGAGAATAAATCCCTTTAGTGGCAATGTTTGCTTGATCAGATACTTAATAGGAGTATAGTCGAAGGTATCTGTGTTTCCTCACATGCCTAGGGAGTGGGTAGGGAAGAAACCAGCAGACCCCAAGACAAAGCCATCTCTTTCAGTGAAAATGCATATACATTCTGACACAGGTCTGGCTAAGGCCACTAAGCTTGTGAGACACCAGAAGGACCTAAGGAGATTGAGCTTTCATTAGGAAAGCACCTAGGGAATGGGAAAGGGAGAGGGTACTCTCCATTGTCTCTTTCCATTCCATTCTGGTTTCCCTGGACAGAAGTCAAAGACCATAGCTAATGCAGTGCTGTCTTTAAACTCCAGGTCCTCAAGTGCATAGAACAGGGAAAATACTTATAAACATGTGTCCACAAATCAACTACAATACACTTGGTCCCACTAAAGCCTCCTGAGTGCAGAGTGTATCTCAGGCACTCTGCCATGGCCAGGCCCAGTACATAATTTGGGGGATCCAGTATCAAATGAAAATGCTAGGAATCTTGTTCAAAAATTATTGAGAATTTTAATTACAGTGCCATTTCTATACAGAGCCCTGTGGGTTGCACAGGTCACATGCCCATAAAAGCCCTGGCCACCAACCTATGGGAAGGGTATTATTATATCAAGTTACATATTAAGGAACAGAAGCTGGGTAAATTTATGTTCTTTACTAGAACTCATACCACTAGCAAGAAGCAGAGTTTACATTAAAACTCAATCCAAGGGACTTTGTATGAAATCTCTAGAGTGTTGGTGGGAATCATTGAAATGTAAATTTTTTACATTTTAGTGGCTGTTTTGTTTGTTGTTGTCTGTTTATGGAAAACTGCATATAGGGTCTGCTAATTTTACTCCAGTTTTGCTTTTTTTTAATTGCATTTTAGGTTTTGGGGTACATGTGAAGAACACGCAAGATTGTTGCATAGGTGCATATGTGGCAGTGTGATTTGCTGCCTTCCTCCCCTTCACCTATATCTGGCATTTCTCCCCATGATATCTCTCCCCAACTCCCCACCCCCTGCTGTCCCTCCCCTATTTCCCCACAACAGACCCCAGTGTGTAGTGCTCCTCTCCCTGTGTCCATATGTCCTCATTGTTCAACACCTGCCTATGAGTGAGAACATGCGGTGTTTTATTTTGTGTTCTTGTGTCAGTTTGCTGAGAATGATGGTTTCCAGGTTCATCCATGTCCCTACAAAGGACGTGAACTCATCATTTTTGATGGCTGCATAATATTCCATGGTGTATATGTGCCACATTTTCCCTGTCCAGTCTATCATCGATGGGCATTTGGGTTGGTTCCAGGTCTTTGCTATTGTAAACAGTGCTGCAATGAACATTCGTGTGCATGTGTCCTTATAGTAGAATAAATTATAATCCTTTGGATATATACCCAGTAATGGGATTGCTGGGTCAAAAGGAATTTCTATTTCTAGGTCCTTGAGGAATTGCCACACTGTCTTCCAAAAGCACTGGCAACAAAAGCCAAAATAGACAAATGGGACCTAATCAAACTCCACAGCTTCTGCACAGCAAAAGAAACAGTCATTAGAGTGAATCGGCAACCAACAGAATGGGAAAAAATTTTTGCAGCTTACCCATCTGACAAAGGGCCGATATCCAGAATTTATAAAGAACTAAAACAGATTTACAAGAAAAAAACAAGCCCATTCAAAAGTGGGCGAAGGATATGAACAGATACTTTACAAAAGAAGCCATACATGAGGCCAACAAACATATGAAAAAATGCTCATCATCACTGGTCATTAGAGAAATGCAAATCAAAACTACATTGAGATACCATCTCACGCCAGTTAGAATGGCAATCATTAAAAAAATCTGGAGACAGCAGATGCTGGAGAGGATGTGGAGAAATAGGAACACTTTTACACTGTTGGTGGGAGTGTAAGTTAGTTCAGCCATTGTGGTCCAGTTTTGCTTTTAGTCAACAACCAGGGCTGGGATCAGAGAAGAGTGAGTACCCACTTGCTCTGGCCCAAAATTTAAGGGTTTAAAAAAACTCAGGAAATGAGGTAAATAATATGCTGTGGTATCTTCTAAAAGATCTAAATAATGTTTTAAAAATTCAGAGAACAGAATCTCAAACTTGTAGATAAAGACAGCCAATGATTATTTCTTTTACAACCTTGCATTACTATGAAATGGAAACAGTCTGTTTCCAATCAACCTGCAGTTCCCTGGCTTGTGGCCATCAGGTCCCCAGCAGGACAGATTTATGAGGGTTGACAAAGGTGTGTGAACAGGGTGCACAATGAAAGGCTTTATTCATAGTCATGTTTTCTGATTATAGAATGCTTACTAATATTTTCTAGTTGGTTCGAAATACAGGAGAATATTTTGATGTGTATGTTTAAGAGGAGTGTATTTTTTCTTTTTTCACCTCAGGCTTCAGTATGGCTTGGCATGACACTGTTGACAACTAATTGTATTCTTGAGTATCAATTTACATAAGGCCTATGATTCATGGTATGCTCCATATGTTGTGAAGTTGGTGATACACACTCACTCTGTCCATAGAAGTCCCAAAGAATATTTTGCCCAATAGGCAGAATTCACTTTAAGTGGAGCAGACACTCATTTGGATAACAAAATGAGCACTTGTTCTATTCGTCATTATCTGTATGAACATTGCACCAGGACATTTCCTGAGCTGTCTTAGGCACCTAATTTATACCAGTAGTATTCGTCAGTTCTCAATCAATTGAAAATTCCTCTGTTCTTTATCCACACTGACCCAGAACTTGAACGTCTCCTCACTTATACTTGCCGATCACATTCCATTTCTTCTTTCAGGTCTAGGTACATACTACCTCTTCAGAGAAGTGTTCTCTAATCCCTCCAGTCTCTAATCTATACTAGCAAGTATTGTTTGTTCATGTAAAGCTCTCATCTTAGCAGCATAGACTAAGTCTAATTCATCTTTTTTTCTTTAGCACTTCACACCTTGCAACGCATATAATAGATGCTAAATATTCATTGGATGAATGAATTAATTATTTGGACTTTTATTATAGGTATTTGTGTATATGGCTTTATTCCACTTGAAAAAAAATACAGTCTCTTAATCTCCTTGAACCTTCCCCTTGCACTTAGAACACTTTTGTGTATGTGCCCATTGTCAGCATTCAGCCATATTTAATCAATTAAATTAGGATCTGAAGGTAGTTTACAAAAATAATGAGTTTGATTTTAAACATGTTACAGATGTCATGTAAGGTGATTTTATTATTATTCCAAAATTAAAAAGACTGCTGCTACTGAAGTATAACTTTCAATGTATTGGAAACATTTATAATAATAATATCTCCCCTATGATTTTTTAAAAATTACTACATCTTAATTATGAAGGTAACATCTAACTAATTAGTGCCTGAGTGGTGACAACTTATAGAATGGTGGGGTCTAAATTAATGAAGTTACATTGAATTCAAGAGACTCAAGCACTATGGAGTTAATTTTGATTACCTATAAACACATTTTTAAATTAAATTAATTCGTATCAAACTTTTCTATTTGAAAAAGCTTTGGGAACATCCAGATACTTTCCTAGAGATCTACTTCTTCATATCATGTGTTGACTGAGAAAAATAGTTTGATCCCGTCAAGTTGTGTTACTCTTCAGTAAGAGCATCTCCTGGGTAGTGTGCATACTCTACTGCTCAGTCTATATGTTGTACTTGAAGTTCTTTTCTTATCTTTGCTAAGCCTGTTAAATCTGATTGAAAGGCTTAATTTTTTAAATAGAAAAAATCTAATTAATACAAAATTCTCAGATTCCCTTCTTGTACAGTTTTTCAATTTTCAAAATGTTTTAAACATTTGTCAAATACATAGTTTCGGTAGTCATTTATTTGGCCAATTAGCGGAGTCCAGAACAACAGGTTTCTTTTTCTTTCCATCTAGAAGATAGATAATTTCCGTATACTTTCATTTCAAGTTGGAGCTGCCGAAGTTAAGAGGCCGATGAGCATGATTTACAAGTAGTATGGCCCTTAGCAGGGTACTTAAGCTTCCTGAGCATCAGGTTTATCTTCTAGAAGATGGTACAGTAATACTTACTGTGCAGGCATCTTCTAGAAGATAAACCTGATGCTCAGGATACTCACAAAAATACATTTGTGAGTATCAAATAGCAGAGGTTATTTCCAGTCCCTGCCCAAGTTATTTTTAAAATCCCCCCTAATGTTCAACATACAAGTAGTACAGAGTTCAACTACACCTTCAAAAATATTGAACATATTTTTGTCTCAGCATAATTTTAAAAATTTGGGGGCTTTCCATTATTTTCAATAGCCTTATAATGATTCATCCTTATCTTTTCTCATTGGGTGCTTTTAAGGAAGGAGTTGGGAAGGGAGAAAGGAAGAATGTAGAGAGAAAAATGAGGCAATTTCATAGGACTAGTCACTGAGCTGGAATTCTTCACCTAAACATAACTTGTTCTAATAGGAATAGAAAGACATTCCTTTCCACAACGATCATGAATTCTTAAAAATACAGAAACTTTTCACTGTGTCAGTGCAGTAACTCAACTTCAGAAAATAATTTCTTGTTTTTCACAGGAGTAATTAGAGAATATTATTACGATCATCATCACTATCACCATTACTATGATTATTGAACTTAGTTGTAGTAATTAACATTAATTGAGCCCATATCTAGAAAATATTTAAAATATTGCAGGTGCTGAGCTGAGCATTTTACTGACATTATCTCATTTAAGCCTCTACACCCACCTTATTTATTATTTATTTTGACTTTGCTGAAGAAAACATTAGTAGGGTCAAATAACTTGCCCAGGGCCTCACAGTAAATGGCAGACCTAGAATGGAAGCCCACATTTATCTGAATAAAGATTCTATGCTCATAACAATAGTTCAGTAGCAAATTTATCCTATCCCTATTGCAGTTACAGAATTATCAGGAGCACTGACTTGGCTGAGAGTTCAGATATTTTGAAGTCCAGTTGAAGTTAGGAGCCGAGGGATGGTGATACAGTAACTGAGACCAGAATAGTTTTAATTTAAGAGTAAAACAGACAAAGAATAAGTAACCAAACAAAAAACACTGTGTAAATAATTTTTTAGAATTTCTAGCTCTGGTTCATTGAGTAAATGAAATGTTCTTAGGGTGTTGAAAAATAATGTGCTAGAAACAAGTTTATTTTCATTAATTTACATATTGCAGTGTTTCAAAATGGTATTAGAGAACATGTCAGAGATACAAGTTTTTCTGTCACTTCTTACTAAAGCCCAAAATACTGCAAATTATTATTTAGCTTGGATCACAACGTTTCAGAATATTTTATTATTCTGTGTATATCTTGGAAGAATAATAATACTTGCTAGAGAAAGCAACACTAAAGAGTTCTGTGTTTGTGAAGAATTTTGTTTGTTTGACTTTTCAAAAAAATAAATTGATTATAAAAAATAAAGAAAACAAGCCTTGAGTACCTCTGTTGCATATTTTTTTCTCATAATTTAAACTTGAATTAAAATAATAAAACATAAAGGAAAAGTCCTTTAAAAACATGTTTTGGTAACGTTTCTATTTGAATACAATTACTAACTATGATTAATCCCTTGAAGTCCACATTTTGAAATTTCCAAAAACAATAATTCAGCTCTTGAAAATAATAACTAATATAGTCTCTGTAGCTGTATAGTTTACAGCTTTCTCATATAAAATTTCAGATCACTTCAAACACCAATAGCTGACACATCCTGGGAAAGAATGAGGAGCTCACAGAAGTTCCAATTAGATATTATTGTAAGATACACATTCCTAGGATCCAACAACATTAGCAAACAGGCAAGAGTACACTATTTGCACGTTATATTCTGGCATTAACATTTAGTTGACAAAGATGATCACATGGGAACAGGTTCCTTTGTAGAAAAATGCTCTGAAGCATAGATCTTTTGAAGAAGAGCAGATGCCCAAATGTAGCACCAGCATTAATCAAGCAAAGAAAAAATAAATATTTGACATCAAAAACGTAGTTATACTTTTTTTGTTCTACATAATCATTTTTAAAATATGAAAATTATTCGGTCGAGGAAAACCTGCCAAGCCTATGATATACTGAGATCTTCCATGAGTTCATCTTGAGTTTTACTCTCCAAGACGGTTTGTTTAAGTTAAAAGTCTAGTGGCAATGTTCTCTGGATAACATAACTTTTTGGATAAGTCTTTTTTTAAATTCCATGCTGTAGAAGATTAAATCTACTAGAAGATAAGCTTCATGAGGTCAGAGGATTTTTTAAATTATTTTGTGTAAGTGGTATAGCCTTAGCACCTAAGGTACTTGGCATTTAGTAGAAACCTAATAAATATTTTTTATGAACTAATTAATGATAGCACTGCCCCAATATGTTTAGGCTTTCATTTAAAAGGTACATTCAAAATATACTAAAATGAACATTTCATTAAAGCTGTAGCTGGGTCTTAAAGCCATGGGCATTGAAATAAGTTCTGGACTTCATTTACAAAATATTGCACAAACAGGGTGTTATCTAAATAAGGTTACTTGAACTGGAACATTTTATTTCACTCTCAATGTGACTTGCTGATGGGCAATAAAATAAAGTAGAAAATGGGAAAGGCCTAAATAACCCACTGCAGGAAACTATAAAATCTCTCTGTGCCAACTCAGGACATCACTTAAATCAGACAGCATCACTGGGACCAGGAACATCTATTCTCACAGCTCATGCACCCACATGCTCTACCCTGCCATGCCTAGGACAGCCTGGAATGAGCCACGAAGTCTTGATTCTTTTTCTTCACTCATTCCCTTGAGGCAACACCCCCTGGTCCCTCCACTGTGGAGCTTTCAGAGGAACTCCACAGAATTTGTAAAAGACAAGAAATATTTGATGAGCTCAGGAGTTCAAGACCAGCCTAGGCAACATAGGAAGATGCTCATCTCTAGAAAAAATAAATAAAAAATAGCCAGACATGGTGGTGCATGCCTGTGGTCCCAGCTTCTCAGGAGGCTGACTGGGAGGATTGCTTGAGCCTTAGAAGTTGAGGCTATGATGGTACCACTGCACTCCAGCATGGGTGACAGAGTAAGACTCTGTCTCAAAACTTAAGAAAAAAAAAGGGGAAAAAAAAAAAGAAATATTTGAGATTACCAGAGATTTCAGACAGAGGCCTTTATTTCTCAGAGCCAATCATCAGTTCAGACATAATTTTCTACAGGAGCTTTTCCTGATTCTTAGTAAGCGAGGCTAAGCGACACTCCTCTCTGTTCCTTAATATCTTGAGCTTCTCTCAGAGCAACAAATGGCACTGAAATGTTCAGTGAGTAGCTGTTTCCCTCACTTAGAAACTCTAAACTTCTAAGAGTTATTCCTCCTTGGCATTTGTCACAGTGGGTGGAACAGTACCTGAAATGCAGTGGAGCCCAATCAATGCTTGCTGAACTCCCTGCTCTCTCCCCATGCTCCCATGAATATCTGCGTGGTGCAAACAGAATACTGTTGCTGGAAATATTCATTTCAGATGATACAGGCCACTATTTGAAAACAATAATTTGATATTTTGTTTTACAGATGATGTCATTTCCTCTTTAAGAAGTCATTGTCCACAATCTCAAGATGCACCTGAGTTGGTCAGGATCTTGGTTCTAGGTTATGGAAACCCAAACAGATCTAGCTTAAGACAAAAAAGGAATTTATTATGAAGACACTAACATGTGTCACTGCACCTATAGACAGGAATGGTGCTAAACTTTGAGAATGCTTGTAACCAGGACTCGCGTTCTGTCGGGAAACTTGTGCCTTGTCTCTGTTTTTCACTCAGCATTTGCTTAAGCTTCTCTTGCTATATGCTGACCAGATTCCTTTGTTTTTCTGTTCCACAAGAAGCAAAAGGTAATTGCCAACAGCTTCAAAATGCACATTTTTCTACCCCAAGAACCCAAAGAAGCCTGACTTCAGTTCAAGTTTTCAATTTCCCTGGGAATGACTCCAATTGGCCCAAGTTTACTAAGTGCCCGCCTTAGACCAACCAAATGCAGCTGGAGGTGGAGTTCAAAAATATGGTCAGAGTATTGGGATGGCAGTACCATAGATGTCCATCACACTCCCAAATGCTTTTGTTTTTAAAGAAAACACATGGTCAGGATGGATTATTTCAAATACGTTAATGGATAGGGTTTAAAAAGTATAAGCTGTTTTAAAGCAATAGTGTTCAAATTGATTTCCATTAGTAATTCATGGTATCAATAGATTCCCAAGTAACAACATGTTTACTTTGTTTTAAAAATAAATTTATTTTATTACAGGATAATATTGACAGTTTACATAAACAAAGTTATTTAGTGTATGCAAAGCAACTATAAAATATATTTTGAAAAGATATAAAAATCTTTGAAATTCTTTCTTGATATCAGACCTACCAAATTTTGAGAGCCACCATTGACATTTTAGGAGCAGAACAAAATGATTTGAGAGATTTTGTTGGTCAGCCAACCGCAGTCCAGGAAAAAAGAAACATTCAGAGCATTGTTTTGTGTTTTTAAAGACTCTAATGGATATTTATTCCAAGTCGTTTTAGTATCAAAAAAGATTACAGAAGAGAAAGGGCATGAATTAGATCAAATGAGACTTTTGAAAATAAAGCATATACAAGGTAGATCAGCTGGATTTCAAGTATGATCATTAAATAAGGAGAAAAAATATATTTTGAAAATTATCAATTGTTTGACTTAGCTCTTACTGATAGGGGAGCTATTTCTGTATTATATATAAGTACAACCCCAGCTTTACTCAAAACACCATGAATGCTAGAAAGAGATATACGATTTCAGCATTTGTCTGAATTCTCCACTTCGCTATGGAATCTACATTACAAAGTAAAATTTGTAAAGATTCTAAAAAAGAAGCTGCTTGCCTGACAGGCACAATTTGGGAGGTGTCTTCCATTGATTTTTGTAAGTGACCCACCTAATACATGCAAAAGGTTTAATATTCTATGAAATATTGACTAAATGTACATTTTACTTTTCCAGGTTTAAAGCAGTGTTTATTAAATATACCATGGAGTAAAGGAGAACTTGCCAAGATGGTCCCAAGTAATAGATGTTATGGTCATGAATTCACTACATCAAAATTTACCTGAGAGCAATCATATATGTTGTCATCAAGAAGAACACGAATGAGGATGTGGTCACAACCAGTTCCTACCTGGGCTTTCCAGTGTTGTCACTGACCATTACTCTGGCATAAACAGCCTCTTTCAGTAATATTATTTATATTTGATTGAGCATAAACACCCAGGGCTTAAAGAATGCCAAGCATTTACTTTTCCATCTCTATTCATTTCCCCAGTTATGGGCCAATCTGTTTGCTTTAATAATGTAAAAATGTAGTCATCATTGAGAATTTATAAAGGAGCAAAGAAACATAATAAAAGTCAATTCTATAGAAAGCATGATGGTAACAGCAATATTGGCCAGGATTTCTCATTCTGTGTGCCTGCAGGAAGGTGGTCTTGACATCTCACAATCACAGCAAAACACAGTTCAGTATAAAATCTTGGGTTACATTATTTGAGGTTGCACCAATTCAGATTAACAAAAATGATGGTTAAGAACACAGATTTTGATTTAGATAAATCTTGATTTCTATTCCATCTCCACCCATCCCCAACTCCCTAAATCTGGATTAGATTATTTGACTTGACTTCTTTGGCCCTATTTTCATATGTAAGAAGTGAGATTATAATATCTATCTCATGGATTGCTGAAAGGATTAAATGAAATAATATATTTCAAACTTATTAGCACATTGTAAATGCTTGATAAATGGTAGCTTTATTATTAATTCAATTCCTAAGACCTAACCTCCTTTCTACTTTTCTTTTTTGTTTGAATAGTAATCCTGATGACAATACTTAAGTGAAAGTTTATTGAAATTTCCCTTCTATTGTTGCTACCTAACCATTTGCTTTTTTCCCTAATTACTAGACAATATACAATTAATGCTTTTATTATTTAAAAACAATAATAAACAACACAAACTAAAGTTGCAAATAAAAAGTAAATACATTATCTAAAATTCATATCTACTAGTTATTTTCCTGAGACACATTCTGTCCATTTTCAAATGAGCAAGGCATTTTGCAGCTTGCCACCAGCCTGGAGGTAACTTCATAGCCTCTGAGAATGAAGAAAACAGCGTGTCACTTAAAAGATATGTACTGTGCAATAATAATAATAATTTAAAAATCCAGAGCCAGCGGTTTTGTTTTCAATTGAGTAATGTTTTTGTAATAAGTTAGGATCACATACAATTTCTCATAAGCATTTACCAATCCCATTAAGCTGCTGGGATTTTCTGGGAGAGATTCTTTGTACAACTGAGCTATGGAAGGACACTATTCTCTCATACTGGATGTAAACAAGGAAGCTTGTAGCCCTGCTTGCTACTGGCCTCTCTTATGACTTAAGAGGAACTGACCAAGGATGAAAGCCAACTCTGAACAGCGAGCAAAAAGAGAGAAATAATCTGTTTCCTTATATGTGAGCCTCTGTTTTGACAAGTGTGAAGACCACCTTACCTCTGTGCTGCCATTCATGTGAGCCAATACATTGCCTTCATTTAAAGCCAGTTTGAGTTGGATTTTGTTATTACAACCCAAACTATCCTGCTTGTTGTGCTAGTTATGCTTCATGTGCCTTCTTGGAGCCTTTCTCTGCCCTGCTCTGTCTCTAAGAGACTGACCACTTCAGGTTGCAACAGCAGGTTGCCCTCTGGTTTCTGGTGGGTTTAGCTAGTAAAAGACACCTGCTGAAGATCCCAAGCAAAAGAAAAGTTGGGAGTACTTTTTCTCCTATTTCCTCCCTCTGTCCTTGTTTATATCTGACAGAGGTTATTCTCTACACAACCATAGCTCTTGCCTAGGGGAACCTCCTCCAATGTCCCTCTGAATGCTAAGGTAATATTTACCTCAGCCCTTCCTATAGGAAGGGCAAGAGCTCCCAACCATTGCCAAGCTCAGGGAGCCTCAATGTACTTTTCCTTAACCCTGATCCATGGTACCTTCATTAAAATTTCTCTACTGGATAATCTGAGAGGACTTGTGATTCCTGATAGGATCCTTAGTGATATTGCATTTAAAGAGCTTATAACATTGTGGTAAATGCTCAATATACGTAGTTATTATTAAAACATTGCTATTGTTATTTCCTTTCAATGTGAGATGTCTATATTAAAATACCTCTTTCCTGTGCCCAAAAATGAGAAAGAAAAAATTATATGAATATCCCCACAACCATGCAGAATTAGAATGCCTATCTCTGTGGTAACATGCAGAAAAAGGACATGAGAAAGAATTTTATTTGGCTTCAGATTTTATGAAAAAACCACTGATTTATTTTTAGATGTTTTTAAATATAATCAAATTCTAATCAATAATTTACTAGATGCAAGTAAGCCCAATCTCACCAGTTAAATGTCACCAGAAGAGTTTTCTATCACCAAGTTTATCTCACTTACATTAAGCAATATTCGTCTCTTCAATATCTTCATTGATAGGAGTTACATCTTTACCCAGAGTTTCCATTTCTTCTTCTTTCCTCTTTCTTTTACGATGTTTTCGAAGAGGACTTAGAAAATAACATGTTAGAAATTTGTATGGGACTAGTAGTTCACGTGAACACAAAATTATCCATCAAAAGATCCTACGATCTTATTTATAGACTGTTAAAAATGCATTGGTTTCGTTTTTTAAAAAATATTTAGGGTTCTCTCTTGACCCATTTCCTTCTCTAGGTTCAGATGATAGCTGTAATAGGCAACAGTGTGGGTAGAATATAGTTATCTAAATAGAAAGAATATGTCACTTGTATTGATGGAGTTTAGTTAGCACAAGAAAATTTTTCACGTCAAGTTATTGATGAGTATTAACATAGTGTACGAGTAGTGCACAAGAAACAGTACAAATCAGAAACAGGCATAAGAAAAACAAGAGTGACATAGCCTTTGGATATATTAACTAAGTTTCTAGATACATTAACAAATACGTTAGATATTCCAGACTGCAGTCCTGTTTCCCCAAAGTGCAGCTCCAAGTAGATATAACAAAATAGACTGTTTCCCAGCTTTCCTCAACTAATTCTCTGCCCCAAACCTGGTATTATAGTATTTCTTCCTACCTTAAAGTAGGTAAAATAAAAATATATCTTTCAATGTTATAGTGAGAAAGTATCTTATGGATTATCTGGTTTAACACTCTTGTTTTACAGAAAATAAAACTTCAAAGATGTTAAGAAATTTGCCCAAAGTCTCAAATATACATAATGGAGGAGCTGAGACAAAAATCAAAGACTCCAGCTGGGCACAGTGGCTCATGCCTGTAACTCCAGCACTTTGGAAGCCCGAGGTGGGTGGATCAACTTGAGGTCAGGAGTTACCAGCCTGGCCAACATGGTGAAACCTGGTCTTTCCTAAAAATACAAAATTAGCTGGGCATGGTGGCCGGCACCTGTAATCCCAGCCACTTGGGCTAAGATTACAGGGCTGAGGCAGAAGAATCGCTGGAACCTGGCAAGTGGAGGTTGCAGTGAGCCAAGATCACGCCATTGCACTCCAGTCTGGATGATAGACCAAGACTCTGTTTCAAAAAAAAAAAAAAAAGACTCCCTCTATGGTAGTGTTTTTTCCCTTGGCACATTGCAAAGAAAGGATCACAAGAACCCTCTTTATGTGTGGACCACAGCAAAGGGTAGATGCAAGAGTTTAGGAATTTGGGCAAGCTTCTCAAGACAAAAAAAAAAATCACCTTAATAAGATAGTTTTTTTTTTTTTACTTTTCGCAGCATGCTTAGTGGTATTCCTGCTCTACAAAAATTAATAATAATAATAATTTTTCAAAAGAAACTAATTTAATTAAGAATTGTCCCAGAACCAGAACCAGGTACAGTGGCTCACACCTGTAATCCAGCTACTCAAGAGGCTGAGGTGGGAGGATCACTTGAGGCTAAGAGTTCAAGACCAGCCTGGACAAAATAGTTAGACCCAGTCTGTGAAAAAAAAAAAAATAGCCTGGCTTGGTACTTGTATTCCCGGCTACTCAGGAGGCTGAGGTGTGAGGATGGCTTAAACTCAGGAGTTTAAAGCTGCAGTGAGCTATGTTCACAACATGGCGTTCCTGCCTGGGCAAAAGAGTGAGACCCTGTCTCAAAAAAATAAATAAATACAAACAAAAGTTGTGCAAAGCCACTCTGTCTCAGAGAAAAACCAGGATGTTTCCTGATTTTCAAAGTTCTGGTATATACTAGAAAGTAACAGAAAAAAACAAGTAATATGGTTTACATACAAAGCTTATTATTTTAATGTGGCAAAGCAAAAAATTGTTTTATCTTTCAATGTTATTGTGTTATGGTAAAGTTTTAGAAAATAAAAGTCTTATGTAGCCTACAAACAAATACAAAATATAGGCTTTAAGACTAAAAGATTGTCTTTTTTAACTAGAACATTTATACAAATTTTGTTTTAAATTATAACAGTTTTATTCAGTAAATGATAAAAATCATGTATTATGTGTTTATTATGAATACTTCAATATCAACAATGGCAAAGCTCAAAAAGTAGATTTATTTGAATCAAAGCAAAAGCAAAAGAGAAGGTAGGGAGGAAGAAAAGAAGAAAGAAAACTATGAGCAAATACTTTCTCAGGTTTACTTAAAATTGTTTTAAAATACTTACTGACAGCACGTGCAGACGCCAACAACCAAAATAATAAAAACTACCATAACTGCTATCAAACAAATCACCAGAATCTGTCCTCTGTCTCCTCTTAGGTAAAACAAGTCAACTCTCTCACACCTTGCTCCAAGGTAGCCTTCATCACAGCTATAAAACAAGAAGAGGGCAAGGAAATAAAATACTCAAGACCTTTAAGAATCTCTACTTCTTTTTTGAAAAAATTAACAGTTTTCATTACTTGAAATTATTAAAGAACACAGTTCCTTTATTTAACAAAAGGTACACTACTTTGTTGACTAGTAATTTCATTTTTTTTTTGCTTTGCTGAAAACCTGTCATCACTTGATCATTAGACATTATTAATATGTCTAATATAAATACACAAGGATGAAGACAATTCACTAAAATGTATTTTTAAATTTTAGACTGTGAATCAAAAGGGAAGGGAGGATAAAATTCCCTCCACAGCATTCCCAGTGCTTAAATACTTCCATGGAAAGGAACTCAAAAATCCCTGGAAGCTTCCCATTTTCTCGTAGGATAATACAAATAGTTTTGGTGTGCTCAAATTCTCTTAAAAATTATACAAAAATTCTATGATTTTATGTGTTCAAACATGCTGATGCATGTGAAAGTTCATAACACAAAGTCCAATACAGAGAATGTTCCGTGAATGTTATTTCTTCAGAATTTCTCTCCTCCTCCCTCCACTCTAAATTCTACTCATCGATTCTAGTTCTACTGCTTGAAGGCATCACAGATTAGATCATGCCCATCTGTTACTCTTCTATTCACCACCTCCTTAACTACATCACACCAGACACATAGGTCTTGTCCTCTTTAACTCCTTTATCTGATTCCTAAATCCACATTTGCAGATCTGCTCACCATTCCCTCCACTCTTCTCTAAATGTCCTCCCTGTTTTCCATGGCCCTCTTCAAGGAGAATGACAAGAAATCAACAATCTCTCTTCACTTCCCTCAGTCTCTCAGCTATCAATCTGCGTTAGGATATATCTAATGTCAGCAGATGTCCTAAGTCTGAGATTACAGCTATGGATCCACTTGACCAAGCTGGGGCTTGACTGAGTAACACCCAGGGAGCTAACAACTCAGTGATTTGAGAACTACCCATAGAATTATCTGAACTACATCAGAGAATTAAAGTACATAAAAAGTTTGAGGATGTTTTAACCAAAATTATCTGTTGTAATCTTGATACCTTAGTATTAATAAATATTTTTCTTTATTAATATTAGGGAAACAGTAATAGAAAATATTAATAAATATTTTCCTTAAGAGAATACTTCAAATGAAGTCAAAACACAAAATGATACTGGTCATATACATAATTATTTAATAGTCAAAAAGATTAAATTCTGCTCCTTAGAAAAATTCTGTGCAACCCTATTTTTCTTTAAGAAAGGATTTACTGCTGGGCTGTTTTATAGTTCATGCTTGACAAAATACAAGGCAGTTAATTCCCACAAAGCCTGTATTTCTCAAGTAAAGAGATCCCTTAATACCAATATTGTAGCTGAGACAGTGCTTCAAAACAAATAAACGAAAAACAAGCTCAGTAACAGACATCAATTGAAAAGTGAGGCATAATGCAAGCAAAGAAGAAAGGACACCTAAAGGAATCTATTATAAAAGGACCCAAGGATGAATGAGAGAAAATTGCTTCCTGCGAGATAGCCAGGTAACTTCATTCTGAGGTGGAAATTACAGGAAGCGAGCTTAGAAATATCTTGAGATATCCAAAGTCTGACATACATAAGACTAAAATTAGGGGTGGGAGGAATCACTTTTTTTTCTTTTCTTTTCTTTTTAGACAAAGTCTCGCTCGGTCGCCAGGCTGGAGTGCAGTGGCGCGATCTCGGCTCACTGCAAACTCCGCCTCCCGGATTCAAGCAATTGTCCTGCCTCAGCCTCCCAAGTAGCTGGAACAACAGGCACTTGCCACCATGCCCAGCTAATTTGTGTATTTTTAGTAGAGATGAGGTTTCACCATGTTGGCCAGGATGGTCTCCATCTCTTGACCTCGTGATCCACCCACCTCGGCTTCCCAAAGTGCTGGGATTACAGGTATGAGCCACCGCACCCAGCCGGGAATCACTTTTAGTTGTGTGTATAGGAGGGAGATTTTTTTAGAGTTTTGTAAGGTTGGAATTAACTCTTATAAATATAATCTTTTCCAACTAGTTTAAATATTCCTCTAACAAATTTACTAAATGTGGTATTTTTAAGCAATAGCTTTGCCCATAAAATGCACGGCAATTATTTCTGCTGTTTTAGAATGTTTTTCTAATTATATGCTGCGGGACTGGTGGCTTAACAATGCTTTAATTGAATTTCTCAGTAAGCAGTACTTTCTATAAGTTGTACCCCCGTGAAGCCATAGCTAAAAGGTCAAAACTTAACATAGCTGGTTATAGTGGTGCTCATGTTATTTTGCTTTTCAGCAAACCAATAACATATCAGCTGATGTTTATTTTCAGTGAGTGTATCTCCCATGTAGGAGAAGAAGAGGCAAAGAGAACATATTCTAATTTTTTTAAATTAAATGGTGACTGAGTTTTTATTTAATAAACATCTTCTACTATTTAAAATCAAAAATGTTAAAAGATGCTCATGATCCTTGAGAGCACTGCAAAATTGGGCATTGGGATCACTAATTTGAAATAACAACCAGACACTGTTGTAAAAGATCTATAAATATTAACTTGATCATTATTACTGCCTTTGAGGTATGTGCTATCATTAACCCCATTTTATAGCTGAGGAAACTGACACACAGAGAAGTTAAGAGAATGGGGATTCAAACAGGTAGTCTGGCTTCCAAGTCCATGCATTAACTGCATAGTAAATATGCTGTGCTACATGTATAATAAAAACTATTTTTTACATGGGACAAAACAAATTGTCCCTTTTCCAAGGAAATACTAAGATTACTAAGAGAAAATTTGCATTATTTGAAACACTCTTTGGTTTTTCATGTAAGAGCAAGAGTCCACAAACTCCCATGATCCCAAGAAAAGGAGATATTTCTGGTTTCTCAAGACTGTGTTGTCACCAATGGCAAGAGAGTTTTGGCTGAATCTGTGCTACATCGAGCCACCTGAAACATCAGTCCTAGGTTGATTATCACTCATCTCACAGCTTCTCAGGAGGATGAGGAAGGAGAAGAGCATTAGCCCAGGAGTTTTGAGTCTAGCCTGGGTGATATAGCAAGACTTCATCTCCAAAAGAAATTGTTCTTAAAAAGTTGGAAATTTTTATTTACGGGAAACTTAAATATGTTCTTTAAAAGTCGGAACTTTTAAAATTATGAAACACTTGCTCTGTGCTGGGTACCATAATTAGTGCTTTTGCATTTACTATTTTTCTAATCTTCAACACTTGACAGGACAGTATTATTACTCTCTCTTGTAGGTGATAAAACTGAGGCTCACAAAAAGCAACTCACCCTTTATTAACACTGCTTATAATAGGCAAAACAAAATCTTATTTTAGGTCTATCTGACTCCAAAATCTGTGCCCTGTCTGCTACTATCTTCTGCCTCCTATTGACTGTGATTCATTCCTCTGCTAAGATGTTCCATTCAGATTAAGGTCTTGGTCTGGAAATTTAGTATAGCAGTATATGGACTGTAATAGGGACACTATTTGTTCATGCATCAGTCATTTCTTCTGCACTTAGTAAATTCTGAGCACGGTGTTTGACACTGAAATACAAAAATGAATAAGCCATGAGCCCTGCCCTCTAGGAGCTCACAGTCACAGAAGGCACATTTAAAGAAACCACCAGTTACGTTCTAGTGGATAAGAGCACTCACAGAGATGTGACTAGACCACAAGGGAAGGACATCTAACTCAGACCCCGGTGTATGCCTGAGAAGGAGGAAATCAGTGAAGGGGTCCACAAGGAGATGACGAGTGCAGTGCATCTTAAACCATTAGCAAGAATAAGCTTCTGGGCTATGAGAAGAGCTTACATAATAAATTATGAAATGAAATGAAGAACTTTTGAAGAGCATTTAGGAATATGGTGAGTTATAGCTAGAAAGTTAAGCCAGGATCAGATGATCTATGAAGGCTAAGAAAATGAGTTTAAACTTTACATTGAAGGGGACAATCTGTGTGTTGATCTCTGGCAGGTAGGTTTACACACTGTGGTTTTCATTTTAGAGGGCAGCAATATCAAAGAACAATAAATCTGCAAGCATAGGATCCAATAAGGAAAATGTATTGGGTTAAAGATCATTAATATTTCTATAATTCAATATGTGTTTCCAAGCTAGGAAGCAATTAAATGAATTTTTTTTTAAATTAGATCTATTCCTCTCAGCACACACACACATACACACACATTTCTTTATTTTCTTACATTAGCAATTGTGATCCACCTCCAAGCATTATCCATGCATATTTCTCTTTTAAATTAAACTTAACTATATTTAAGTTTTTAAAAAGTTCATGACTCTTAAAGTTTCCACAAAATTGGGATGTGGAATTATTTTTCTGAGAAACTTACGGAAAAAAAAAACTTATATACTGGGGCGACTGTGCAGAAGAACACAAACCTTCTACGAACTTTAGGTCAAAATTGCACTTGAAGAATCACCTCTCAGTTCTCTAAGGAAAGGTCCCAGGAAGCACATCAGTGGGACATCTTTTTAGAAAAAAATACATATTTAAAAGATGAAAAAAAGTTGTGTATGCCTGAGTAAAACTGAAGTAGGACTCAAATACAAAGAGTTGAAAACTTTTCTCCCAATTCCCCACTGTACTAAACAGGCTTCACTAATCTCTTATTTACAAATAGGACTAATTCCTTGTGCTTAACTGACACTTGCAAAAGTAGCTCTTAATTTGGCAGGAATTTCCTCATACTTAAACTAACTATGAACCACCTAACACTTGTCAGAATAATTCATTTCCATTTGAACCACCCAAGAGATTATTTGAGCTGAAAAGAATCAGTTCTGCTTGAGCAAGAAATCAGAGGACACTGCCCAGCCTGGAAGTGAAGCTGGACTCTCACATACTCATATTTCAGGAGGAAAGTGTGCGTCAGTGTCTCCATAAGTAGTTGCTGAGTGGGCCCCTAAACAAGCGGCTGGGGGCAGGACCAGGCGAAACTGTGTTCAGACAGATGGCATGGTTAGCTCAGACTTTCCAGTCCTGGCAAGCCCCAGGCAGGCACCATTCTGCACCCTTTTGCTTGCTGGCTGAGGACACTCCACTTACACACAGGAGGGCGTCTGCTCGGCCACCACGAAGCGGCATCTCCCTTTGATGCAGTAATGCTTGTATTGCTTGGGGCACCTAGAGAAGTGGCCTTTCCGCTTTGATTGTGTAGTGGTAGCTGGAAAATGAGAAAAAGTTCAATAAATCAACTCTCTTTAAACACTCACTTGTAAATAGAATTATATTCCTATCTTGCTGCCAGTTTCTCTGTAGAATATATTCGGATCTCTCATTTTTCCTTTTCTCTGCATTAGGATAAAAGTCAGACTTTTGTGCCTCCAAAATTGCTCTAGAGATTGAGCAGTGGTGATCGTGGTGAGAACATTTCCTACTTTAATTAAGATTTAACTTCAACCTGCCTTTCAGAAACTTGACTGTCATTTAAAGGGTAAAACACAAGTATAATAAGAGAGAAGACTTTCATTCCATGAAAGTTATCAGAGCCATGTTAGGGAGGGGAGCTTTCTTGTTTGGTTGGCTTTTGGGTTTGATTGTGGTTGTTGTTTAACTTAAACACTTACATAGCATTTCCTGAGTGCTAGATGCTGGTCTGTCTGCTTTTTGTGTATTTTTCACTTAATGTTCATAATAGCCTTTCACTTCATGTATATGTTTCACTTAATGTTCATAGATGCACAAAGTACAACACATGGAGGTTAAGTCACCTTCCAAGATCACACATATAGAAAGTGGCAGAACAGGGACTCAAACCCAGGCAGTCTGCCTCTGAGTCCACATTCTTGATTGCTACATACACTCTGGCATTTCGTTCAGCCAGCTGCTCACCAGGTGTCTGTGATCAACTCTCAGCCTGATGCATCCAGAAGTCACACCTGCCTCAGTGGGAAATTGTGTCTCTCATTTGCCCCATGGATTCTTTCTGCTGCTCTGAAGTAGGAGGAAAATACTGAAAACTCCATGCTCTGGATTTAAATCCTGAAGTGACTTCCTTGCCTTATTCTTTTAGGGGTTTGATTGCCTAATTTTTCAACTGAGGATAGTAATATGTAGCCATTTCCCCATCACTGACATGTAAAAGCTTTAGTAAATAACAATAGTCAAGAGAAAGAGAACAGAAATACCAACTAGCTGCTTCGTCTATTAATTTACAAGGGACATATGTCTACACCCACAGAAAACAACAAGCCAGCTCCAGTCCAGTGTCAAACTTTCCATGTTCATGGTATAACCAACAGCTTGCAGGATCCAGCTGCCTGTGGAGCCAGGAGGACCGTAGTGTGTTTGTGTCAGAAGGGCATGTTACACTAGGTTTGGTATGGCACCTGGCATTCCAATGACGTTAAATAATCATTTTATTTATAGCAATGACTATTAAACATCTTAATTAATATTATGAAAAGGGTACATATAATTTCCCCAGGCCACCAGAGACAGGACTCTCAAAAGACTTAGGATGATCTATACACTGCAAATTCCTCTGATTCCAGGTCACAGTACAGTGTCAAGGGATGGCACAATGTCACTGAGGAACTGGCTAGCCTGGTTTTGACTGGTGACTTGATAAACCACCTAGGCTGACTACTTGTACTATATGCCAGATATTTGCTTCATACATGTCAACCAATGAGACTTATCAGAAAGACTGAAATTTCTTCCAGAAATAACTGCAAAATGTATCAAAGGCAAAGCCCTGTGTATTTTGACAAATAAATTGATGTCAACTTTCATTTGTTCAGTGTTTTCTATTTTCAGAGCTCTATAATAGGTACTAGAAAACGTCAAAGAAATAAAGGATACCTTATCTAACTATCTAAACTGGTAGACTAGAACATATAGAAAAACAAGAATAAGCAATAAACCGGTAAAAACAACCATCATAACCAGATAATGGTTTTAGTACACTGGAAACAGTGGAAAGAACACTGGATTTGGAGAAGAAAATTCGTGTTTAATTTTCAGCTGTGCCTTTCATTAGCTGGATGAGTCTGGGTAAGCTAATTAAGCTGTCTGAAACTTTGTTTCCTCATCTGTAAGATAGAGATGATAACATCTAGTTTGAAGGGCTGTTGAGAGATGCAGATAAAAAGGACACATAGAAGTTCTTAGCAGAATTCCTGGGACAGCAAACTCCTCAGTAAATGAATTAATCCCAGAATCTTAAAATCCTGGCAATTCTAACAGCAATCTTGTATAAGTATGAATAATACTTACCTAATAAAAGAAAAATATATGAAAAATGTAGATTTTAGAGGAGGTGAACAAGCAATTGAGTAATGGAGAATGTCAAGGGCAGAGGCATGAAGTCAAGAATATGCAGGTCTAATGCAGGCAGTGGGAGGCAGATTTCACTGAAATGGATGGATCCTGAAGGAGAACAGTAAAGAATGTCTGTGAATAAAAGTTGGAAACTCTGAAGTTAGTAGGCTGAAGTGTTTACACTTGAAACACAACGCAAGAGACAGCTGAAGATGATTCTTATGGATGAAATTAAATGATATATTAAAAAATACTTTAAACTGTGAAGCATCCTATCACCATATTACATAGGAGAGTATAGACTGGACTCTTAGTAGTGGCAAAGAGAAAACCAGGGCAGATACTCGTGATGTGAGTCTAGGTTAGGGGGATGGAGGACAAGGAGATTAACTCACGAGGCAGCAGACTTAATGACAGATCTTGTACGAGCAAGAAAGACCTTTCCAGGTTTGCAAAGCATACCTGCCTTTAAATATGAAAGTCATTTGGCTATGTATCCTAAACTTTACTTATTTCACTAGCTGTTGTGCCCCTTTAAATGCACCCAGACTTTTGATAAACATTATCCAGAGCACGATACCAAAAAGCAAATTAACCAGCAGCTGCCGAATGCAGTGATTTGATCAGCTTTCGTTCATCCAAGCAGCACAAATCTATGCCAAGGAAATGGTTGCCAGGTCCTGTTTTGATCGCTCACAGAGCTCTCTCCTTTGCCAAGTAAGCATGCTCTTAAATATTCCCAGCATCATTTAGATTTTAAAACATTTCCATCCCACCAGGCAGAAAATGTCCAGTGATTTCTTTGTGGAACTTTAAAACCTGAAACTAAAATAAATCACATATACTGCCACAAATGCATACACACGCACACAAACACACACACACACACACAAACCCAGATGGGATGGTCTCTTCCTTGTGAAAATGACAAAGCTAATCAGCATTCTCTCTTTTGAAAGGCACCTAAAATATCAATTCCTTATAAGCCAGTATTCATCAAGTTCATGTTATCTAAAAATTGAACTACAGAACCCAGTGTTTTCTGCCCTTCATTAGACCTAAAAATATAGGGCACGGGAGGGTGAATATACCCTTCCATTTCAGAGATATTTATCCAGAAGAAGAAAAAGTTAATCTTATGACAAAAGAGTGATTGGTCCCAAGTGTTGTGTTTCTCTGTTGTAAAGCGAATGACATAGTCTTGAAAATGTAAATGTGGCAACTAGAAATATCCCCCGATCCTAGAGGTGGTAGAATTCAATTGATCTTTTTTCCTCCCACATTACCCTTTTACAACTCAAATTCCCAAAACAAAAGCATGCCCCTGTCCCAGAGAATTTCAGTGGAAAACTACATCCACTAGTGGGCCGGGCTGCAACACAATCTCCTAAGTGGATGGGCACCCCAGGTAATACATAGCAATCTCTTCACAGGACACTATACTCCAAAGATGCTGAACACCAATTAAATAAGAAATCATTAGTGTTACTGCAGGTCAGTGGATGTAACTCTAAGGGTTTGCAAAAGGAATCAGAAGCAAGGAGATCTTTCTTACATCATATAGCAATTAGACAAGAGGTAGTCATCCTCCTTGGGTCATATAGGTAGTTAGGTGAGACATACTAGATTCCCTTGGGCTAGGCAAAGTGGAGGAATACAGCAGACACCGAAATGACTTAGTTTCCATATGGAACTTTCCTCAATTTGATGGATGTTTTGATTAAACATAGGATAGTTCCTTAGTCTCTGTATGATTCTAGTTCCCAAGACAAAAGAGGCTTTGTGATGCCTTTATGACTAAAACTCTTCAGAATAGAGCCATTAGGTGTATCTTTCATAAAGTCTTATTTATTCCAACAGTATTCATTCAAATATATTTAATAATTTTGTAGAAGACACTGATATCAGCAACTATATTCTGAAGTCAACTCAAAGGGCCATCGATACTACAACTATTATTACAACGCTTTTTTGTAATACCTATTACAATGGTTATAACCTTATAGCATCTCTAGCTCCATAGTTAGATGCATAGTTAAATATCTATGTAACAAATGTAAAAGGAAATGTTAAACTTTGAAATAGAAGTCCCACAGGTGTTAACAAGGAGACTGAGGAAGGAAAACAACTATAAATTCATCCTCCCACACACATATGAAGTAGAGCCTAGGGCTTTATTATTTTATTCCTTGGCTTCCAGGCATCTTCCCACTAGGGATTTCCTCATTTTACAAACTTCTTTGGCCAAAATGTGAAGAAGAACGTTTCATTTATTTGAAGTTAGTTTTCTTTTTTATCTTGCCAACTGTCTCTGGTCAGGGGAATGTAAATTCAGTGTCCTTGAAGAAATACAAACTTTGAAAATGTATTTTAATTGAGGATTCCCATTGGTCTTACATACAATGACATTTCCTACAGAAAAGTGAAAGGGGAAGTTACATCTCACACAGGTACATGCTAACTTTTTCTGAACTACTAGAATTTTTTTATATGGGGATTCAGTGGCATGATATGGCCAGATTAGCATGTCTTTTAAGTAGGAAGGCCCTGCCAGATATTTCTGAGATTATGGGAATGGGATTTCACCCAGAGCTGCCCTTTTTCATTTTATCCCTTTGGAGGAAAACAAAAGTATCGATGTTGAAGCATGGGTATCTCTGCATATGTTTAAAAATATTCATGGCTGGAGGCAAATAAAGATGAAGGGACAGGAAGAAAACATATCTTTCTCTTGTTTTTTCAATAATACATGCTACAGAATTCTTGCGTGCATGATGAATCCTTTGCCCATTCTCCTTTGCTGGTTCCTCCTTGCCTCTCTCAACCTGTAAAATTTTGCAAATACAGCAGGACTGGATGCTCCCTCCTCTCTTCTTCTTCGTGGGTAAGCTCATCAAGTCTCCTATCCCAAACACATCTTTATGATAATAATTTCTAAATTTAGTTTGCATTCTAGATATCGTCCCTCATTCCCAACTATCCAACTAACATCTTCACTTAGATACCTAACTGGCATTTCAACTTAACACTTCCAAAATAGAATCTTTGATTTTCCTATTCAAACCTGGCCTTTCCTTATCTCAGTAAATAATATCCATTCTTCTGTTATTTCAACCAAAAATCTTGGAATTATCTTGACTTATTTCTCTCTTACTCTATATCTAATGTGTCAACAAATCCTATTGACTATATTCAAAATACATGCAGAATAATCCCATGATTTCCACTACCTTGGTCTAAGCCCAGTAGCATCTCAGGCTGGAAATAGCCTCTATGATGACAGCTTTAACTAGTCTCTTTCTTCTGCCTTTGTTCAATTGATTATCAAATCTGCATACAGAAACCAGAGTAATGCCATTAAAACTCAGAGAAAAAGCTGAAGGCCTTATACTCCTTGGCAAGGCTCTATTATACGTTACACATTACCTCTCTTTCTCTGCTGCCGTTCTGATCTCATACTTGAAAATTGTTCATTTTTGCATCCTTGACACCTGCACAACCTGCTGCATAGCAGGTGCTCATAAATATTAGTAAAATGAATGAATACATCACTCAAGTTAGAAAATGATACAGTCAGTAGAGAAGATCTGTTTCTGCACCCTATTAGTTTAGTTTTTAAGAACCTACTGTTCTCATTTGCACTTTACCTTCGGGAAATTATTATTATTATTATTATTTTAAGATTATTCTCACACGTTCCACATTTTGATACTCCCACATGATTCTAAGCAGTTTCGCATGGTGATTAACAACACACTTTCTAGAGAGATGGTGTCTCTGAATTCATGTCAGGCTACTTTGTTTACTGTATGATCTTAAACAAATTACCTCTCTGTTCTTCAGTGTCTTCATTTGAAAAAGGGAATAACGTAGGTACCTCTAGGATTAAATGAATTGATATACGTAGAACACTCAGAACAGTCCTTGGCACATAGCAAGAGATGGACAGATGATGGTTACTATCTTTTTATTAAAAGTGTAGTTGTTGATAATGATGATGCTATATCTCAGATGAATAAAGTATAATAAAATAAATCATCAAAGAAAGGAAGGAAAGGAGGGCGGAAGGAAGGAAGGAAGGAAGGAAGGAAAGAAGGAAGGAAGAAAGGAAGGAAAGACGGAAGGAAGGAAAGAGGGAAGGATAATGAGGAGGGTGGAAGGGGGAAGAAAATTGATTTGAAAAAGTTAATTAATGATATTGTGGCCATCATATAAGAGTAGGTGCATCAAGCTTAGATCCTCAGAGATCAAGCTCAAATATATTTAGCACAGTCTATTAATTTTACCTTATATTGTAAGGTAAAGCAGTTATTTTAGCCTGATAATATAAGAAGCTCAATCCTGGATTAGAATTTTCAAAATCAACTGATTTTCAACACTTCTGGCATTGTGTTCTTGAGGTTTTTTGATTGTTTCGTTTCTGTTTTCTAATAGGCTACTAGAAAAAGAAGAGTAAACCAAAGAAATAATTAAACATTTTTGCTCTGTATTTCTCTCATTGATTTCTTAACATCTGTCTAACATAGAGTCATGTTTAAGTCTGTTTTCTCTCCATCTCCACATAAATTTCTCAAATAGTAAAATGTATAACCATGTTTTTAAGCCCATTTGCAAGAAAAAAATCTATGTCTTATACGGAAAAATACGAAATATTTTTTTCTGACATTACATTATTATTGTGGTATCTAAGCAATCTGATTTTCCACCAAATCACTAATGTGTTTGTGTTTTAATTATACCAATAATTTTGCTAAAATAATTTACAAAAAATATTGGTTTTGTGCCACAGGCCTCATCACTCACTGCGTAAAAGCCGGTTTCCCACAGTGTACAGACTACAGTATATAATCTCTATTTTTAATTTTTTTAATTCAAATACTCATTTTTGCATTATTTGCAGTTTTCAGCTTTTATATTTATTATTTATAAGTAATACATTTACATTTAATATTTGCAAAATAATTTAGAAAATTTACAATAATTTTACTAAAATATTTATAAGATCTATAAATGCAGACTTAAACTCCTGAATGGGAGGGAAAGGGAACATACAAGCAATAGTGAGAAAAAGGAATCAGGGATTCATAAATTTTGCTTTTCACAGATGCTAAGGAGGTGGGGAGATAGCCAGCGATTGGTTGAAAGATACAAAATTATAGTTAGAAAAAAGGAATAAAGTTCTAATGTTCTCTAACACTGTAGGGTAACTATAATTAACAATAATTTACTGCATATTTTGAAATAACTAAAAGAGCAGATTTTGAATGTTTTTAGCACATAAAAATGATAACTGTTTGAGGCGATAGATACGTGCTAATTACCCTGATTTGATCATTACACATTGTATACATGTGTGAAAATAGCCTGCTGCATCCTATAAATATGTATAATCATTGTGTCAATTAAAAATAATAATAATAATAATAAATTTTAAAGAAAGCAGAAAACACACCAGAAAGTAATTATCTGGGCATGTCCCCAGACCATCTCTCAGAAAAGAAATTACAACTAATTCAGAGAAAATTATGGATTTGAGTGGGTGAACAAAAATAACTACTTCCTCAGTGATCCTTCAGAGGAAAAATTAGAAGTAAATGTAAAAGCCAAAACCTATCCAAATGATGCAAAAATGAGTATTTGAATTTAAAATAATTAAAAATAGAGATCATATACTGTAGCCTCTACACTGTGGGAAACTGGCTTTCACACAATGAGTGATTAGGCCTGTGGCACTCTAAGACCATGCAGGGTGCAACTTGTCACTGACTTACTATGGAAGACGTGTGATGAGAAGGTCTGCTTTGATGGGCATAGACTTTGAAAAAGAAAATTTTGGTGCTGGAAACAGAAAGCTGCCTAAGACAACAAAATGGCTTAGAGTGTGGGGCTGGGGATTATTCTGTTTAGCGACTTCCTTACACCCCTCTTTTTGCTCAAGGGTATTAGAAATGTAAAAGCCACATCTATTTGTAGTACACAAAAAATTAGAAAATAGCTCCCATCAACCAAGGAATGGATAAAGCAAATGTGGTATACATACACCATGAAATACGGTTCAACCATAAAAAGGAACAAAATAATGTCTTTTGGAGCAACTTGGATGAAGCTGGAGGCCATATATTAAGGGAAGTCACATGGGAATGGGAAACCAAATAGTGTATATTCTCACTTATAAGTGGGAGATAAGCTACAAAGACGCTGTATTAGTCTGTTCTCATGCTGCTAATAAAGACATACCCAACTCTGGGTAACTCAAAGGAAAGAGGTTTGACTCACAGTTCCACATGGCTGAAGAGTCCTCACAATCATGATAGACAGTGATTGAGGAACAAAGTCATATCTTACATGGCAGCAGGCAAGAGAGCTTGCGCAGGAGAACTCCCATTTATAAAACCACCGGGTCTCACAAGACTTATTCACTACCTTGAGAATATTATGGAGGAAACCACTCCCATGATTCAATTCCCTCCACCTGGCCCTGCTGCCCTTGACACACGGGGATTATTACAATTCAAGGTGACAACTGGGTGGGGACACAGCCAAACCATATCAGATGCAAAGCCACAAGAAAGTTATAACAAACTTTGGGGATTCAGAGGGGAAGGGTGGGAGCAGGTTGAGGGATAAAAGACTGCATAATGGGTACAGTGCACACTGCTTGGGTGATGAGGGCACTAAAATCTTAGAAATCACCACTAAAGAACTTGTCTACATGACCAAAAACCACCTGTAGCCCCAAAACTATTTTTTGTTTAAGTTCTGGGATACATGTGCAAAACATGCAGGTTTGTTACATAGGTATACATGTGCCATGGTGGTTTGCTGCACCTACCAACCTGTCATCTAGGTTTTAAGCCCCACATGCATTAGGTATTTGTCTTAATGCTCTCCCTCCCCTTGCCCCCCACCACCCCCACAGGCCCCAGTGTTGGATGTTTCCCTGTGTCCATGTGTTCTCATTGTTCAGTTCCCACTTATGAGTGAGAGCATGTGGTGTTTGGTTTTCTGTACCTGTGTTAGTTTGCTGAGAATGATGGTTTCCAGCTTCATTCATGTCCCTGCAAAGGACATGAAGTCATTCTTTTTTATGGCTGCATAGTATTCCATGGTGTATATGTGCCACATTTTCTTTATCCAGTCTATCATTGATGGGCATTCCCCTAAAACTATTAAAATAAAAACTGTTTTAAAGAAAAGAAAACAGAAGAGTAATGTCATCAAGATGGCAAAATAGAAAGCCTTCAACTATCCTACCCTCCAAAAACACACTGAGTCAACATTACAAAATACAGACAAATTCTCTTGTAAGAAATTCAGAAACTAGTTGAGAAGCTCCTGACCTCTAAGTGAATGCAAATGCAGCCACAGTGAAGAAGGTAGGAAAATCTGAGACAGCTCTCATCATAATCCCTACCCCTAATACAGCACCATATGATCAGAAAAAAAGTTCCCAGATCTCAGCTTCTCTTTGGTAAGGAAGAGTCAGACCATACGTTCACCATCACAACTTTTCTGGACCTTCTCAAAAGACTGGCTTTAGCCCCCACCTGTTTCAGAACACTGACAGGACCTGACATAGTCTAGCCACGTTAGGACCAGTGAGATCAGAAACATCAGTTTAGGTTAGCAATCTCCATAGCCCACTCACCTGGCTCAGCATAGACTGAACAAAACACAAAGACCAGCTCCCAGCTTCCCCGCTACTTTATGTCTAATGCCTCAACTTGTCAGGGGCAGCCCATGGGACGTGCATCTGTCTTGCCTGTCCTACAGCACAGACAGGATTCAATATACTCTAGCTGCCTGGGGTACCAGTGAGAACAGAAACAGTAGTTAGAACTAGCAGCTGTTTGTTACAGTGCATCAAGTCAAATCAGTATGGAGTTAATGGGGTAGAGGAACCCCAGTTCCTAGCTTTTCCTTGGAGTAGGAAAGAGACAGAGGGTCCAGTTATGCAAATTTTCTAGAAGCTGCCCAAGATAAGTCTCACTTATCTCAGATCTGATGGGACTTAGCATATTCTTGATGTCTTGGAATAAGGACAAAGAAAGAAGTTTGGACTAGTACAAAGGCTTGAAGGACCCGCAAATCCCTTCAGCCAGACTGTTTAATGAGAGTCTCCTCCTGCATAAGGCCAGTCCATGAAGATAGAAGAGGTAGCTGTTTTCTGTAATGCACAGATACCAAGACAGCAAGTTAAGAAAAAATGAAGGAACAGGTAAACATATCCTAAAGAAAGGGGAGAAAGAAAAACACTAATGAAATGAAGAGGCATAATTTATTTGACAGAGAATTTAAAATAACTATCATGAAGATGCTCAGTGAAGAAAGGAGAAAAATACATGAACAAAGTGAAATTTTCAACAAAGAGATAGAAATATTTTTTAGATGAAATATAAATTTTGGAGCTGGATAATCCAATAACTAAGCTGAAAATTCAGTAGATGGGTTCAACAGCAGACTATGTCAACCAAAAGACAGGATCAGCAAACTTGAAGATAGGTCATTGGAAATTATACAAACATAGGAGCAAAAAGGAAAAATAAGATTTTCAAAAAGTGAAAAAGCTTAAAGGACTTATGAAACACCATAATACGGGCAGACCAATATACATCTGAGAGTAGTCCAGGAGAAAAACAGAAAGGTTATTCAAAGAAATAATGCCCTAAACTTACCAAATCTAAGGAAAGAAATGGACATACATATCCAGAAGACCAACAAATTCCAAAAGTCAGAAACCCAAAGAAATATACGCCAAGACACCTTACAATGCAATTGTCAAAAGCTCAAGATAAACAGGGAATTTTGAGAGCAGCAAGATGAAAATGACTTTTCATGCTCAAAGGAACCTCCATCATACTATCAGTGGATTTCCCAGCAGAAATGTTGAAGGCCAGAAAGGACTAGGATGATATACAGTCATGCATCACTTACTGACAGTGAGATGTTTGGAGAAATAAATTATTAGGCAGTTTTTTCATTGAGCAAACATCATAGAGTGTACTTACACAAACCTAGATGGTGTGACCTATACACACCTTAGTTATATGGTATAGCTTATTGTTCTGAGGCTACAAACCTATATAGCCTGTTACTGTACTAAATACTGTAGGCAATTATAACATGATAGTATTTTTATATCTAAATGCAGAAAAATTACAGTAAAAATATTATATAAAGGTTTGCAAATAGTATATCTATATAAGGCACTTACTATGAAAGGAGCTTGCAAGACTAGAAGTTGCTCTAAGTGAGTCAGCAAGAGAGTAGTGAGTAAATACGACAGCTTAGGACATTATCATAAACTACCACAAACTTTATGAACATTGTACTCTTAGGCTACAATACATTTGTATTACAAAAAAAATCTTTCTTCAATAATTAATTAACTTTAACTTATTGTAACTTTTTTATTCTATAAACATTTTTATTAAATTTTCCTTTGACTCTTGTAATAGCAGCTGAAAACACACTCTACAAAAATATTTTCTTTATGTCTTATTCTATAGGCCTTTTTCTATTTTTTTTGTACTTTTTGAACTGATGTTACAGAAATAAAAAGGATAATATTAGACTACTACAAACCAACAAATTGAATAACCTAGAAGAAACAGATAAATTCCTAGAAACAAGCTATCTACCATGATTGAATCATAAAGAAATAGAAAATGTGAACAGACCTATTACTCATAAGAAAATTGGTTATAATATGAAACCTCCACAAATAAAAGCTCAGATCCAGATAGCTTCACTAGTGAATTCTATCAAACATTTAAATACATAATTCCCATTCTTCTTAAACTCCTTCAAAAAATTGAAGAGGAAGAAACACCTCCAAACACATTTTCCGAAGCCAGCATTGCCCTGATACCAAAGTTAAACAATGACATTATAAGAAAAGAAAACTACAGGGCAATATTCTTAATATAGATTCATTCATAATTCATTTGACGAAATTCAACACCCTTTCATAATAACAATTTTTACAAACTAGTAATAGAAGGACATTACCCCAACATAATAAAGGCCTTATATGGAAATCTCTTAACTAACATACTTAATGATAAAAAATTAGAAAGCTTTTCCTCTAAAATGAGGAGCAAGAGCAAAACAAGCATGCCCAATCTCACCACTTCTGTTCAACATAGTGCAGGAAGTCCTAGCCAGAGCAATTAGGAAAATAGATAAATAAATAAAATAAAATCTAAATTGGAAAAAAAATAGTTTTATCTCTGTTTGAAGATGACATGATCTTATACATTAAAAATTCTAAGGACTACACACAGACACACACACAAAGTGTAAGAACTAATTTACAAATTCAGCAAAGTTGTAGGATACAAAATCAACATTAAAAACCAGTTGTATTTGTATACACTAATCATAAACTATTCAAAAAGCAAAGTAAAAAGTAAACTAATTTATGATAGCATCAAAAAGAATAAAACACATAGGAATAGACTAAAGAAATGAAAGACTTGCACACTGAAAACCATAAAACATTGATTAAATGTTTAAACATTGATTAAAGAAATTAAAGAAGATAAAAGTATATCAGAAGACATCGTGTTTTTGTGGATTGAAAGATTTAATATTGTTAAAATATTCATACTACCCAAAGTGGTCTATGGGTTGACTATCAAAATTCCAATGACATTTTTTTTTTTTACAGAAATGGAAAAAAAAAAAATTTAAATTCAAAGGAAACTACAAAGGACCCTGGCTAGCCAAAAATGATCAAGAACAAATTTGGGGGTATCATTCTTCCTTGTTTTAAAACATACTACAAAGCTACAGTAATTAAAAGAACATGGTATAAAGACATAAATAAAGACCAATAGAACAGAATATACAGCTCAGCAATAAACCCATGAATATATGAACAACTGATCTTCAGCAAGAGTACTAAGAATACACAATGAGGAAAGGGTAGTCTCTTAAATAAATGATGTTTGAAAACTAGATATCCACATGTAAAAAATGACATTGACCCCACTTGTTACATTACACAAAAACCAACTCAAAATGGACTGAAGACTTATATATAAGACCTGAAACAGTAAAATTCCTGCAAGAAAACATAAAAGAACATTTCTTGACATTGGTCTTAACAATGATTTCTTAGCTTTTGTCACCAAAACCACAGGTGACGACAGCAGAAATAAACAAGTGGGGCTATGTCAGATGAAAAAGCCTCTTCACAGCAAAAGAAACAACAGAGTGAAAAGGCAACCCATGGAATGGCAGAAAATGTTTTTAAACTATACATCTGGTAGGGGATTAATATCCAAAATACATAAAGTGCTCTCATAACTCAATAACAAGGAAACAACCCAACAAAAATCAGGATCTCAATGAGATACTTGTATTCCTCTGTTTATTGCAGCATTATTTTATAAAAGTCAAAAGATGGAAGCAACCCAAATGTCTATTGACAGATTAACAGATAAAGAAAATATGGGATACATGTACAATATTATTCAGATTTATAAAACAGAAAAATATTGCCATTGTGACAGTATGGGTGAATCTGAAAGAAATTTTGCTAAGTGAAATAAGACAGTCACAGAAAGATAAATATAATATGAATGCCTCTGCTTTCATAAGGTGTCTAAAATAGCCAAATTTATAGAAGCAGATAGTAGTATGGTGGTTGCTGGAGAGTTGGGGAGTTGCTATTCAATGTGTATAAAGTTTTAGTTCATGAAAGACTAATAAATTTGAAGAGATCTGTTAACCTACAGTTAACAATATTGTATTGTCCACTTTAAAATTTGTTAAATAAGTAGATTTCATGTTAATTGTTTTTAACACAATAAAAATAAAATTTAAAAACATATTTAGGATGATCATGAGGAAGATTTTTGAACACTGTCAGTCATCAAATTATGGAATAATTTCCCAAGGGAAATGTGAAAAAATGCCATCACTGAAGACATTTTAAACCAGACTGAAGAAAAACACAAACACATAAAGTTGGCCTTGTTCTTCTGCCTACATGGATGACAAGGCCCAAACATGACCTAAGACACCATTAGATTCTACAGCCAATGAGCACCCTCTTGCCACCCACTACTGTGAGCAATGAAAGAGGAAAATTTGGCTGGAACTGATGACTCACATCAGGAAGACTTGCTCAGTGTGTTCCTGGCTCTGTTACAACTTCCCGAGGGTGCTAGGAAAGGAGCAGTTTTCACCAAGTCACCATAGTCCCAGCTCATAGACATTTCCAGGGAATACAGTAGGCTCTTCTCCACTGCAGATAGCAATATGGTGCTTTTTTAATTGGCCTGTGTTTTGTTTGGTTTTGTTTTTTTAAGTCAGAAATAACCTCTGTAGAAGACCAGACCATATAATCTATACAGAACAGCATAACCTTAGACCAGGGGTCAGCAAACTGTAATCCAAGGATCAGATCCACGGTCTGTTTCTCTAACTAAAGTTTGATTGGAACAGAGCCAAGCCTATTCATTTGCATAGTGTCTATGACTGCTTTCACAGTACAATGGCAGTGTTGACTCCTTGTGACAAAGACTTCATAACCCACAAAGCCTAAAACTCTTATTACTTAACCCTTAACTTAGGCCAACTCCTGCCTTAAACTGATAACTTTGAGAAGAGTAATAATTCAAGCATCTCTAAGCTAAAATATGCAAAATCCTTGCCTTCTCCCCTTCTTTCAACTATGATAGAAAAGAAACAAGGAATTTAACTTTGAATAGAATATGTCAGCTTTTCATGAATCCAGTCCAAGATATCACATGCTAGAGTCTGGAGCATGCATCTGTGACCCAAAATACAGTGGTTGAGTGGAGGCACTAGAATCAGAAAGACCTGAGTTTGAATTCCAGATTTGATATTTTCCAGCTGTATGACCTTTGGCAAGATACTTAATCTTTGTAGGTTTTTCCTTGAAAAAAAATAAAAAATATTATCTAGCTCAGAGGGCTCTTGTGAGTAGTGATGAATTACTGTATATAAAGCACTTAGCACCATGCCTGGTACCTTAATATGTGCTCAAATAATTACCTATTATTATGAGTACTATTATTATCAGAAAATTAAAACTCAGATTTGAATATAAAGCTAGTTAAATATTACCTGCACAGTTTTCCTTGGGATCTCCACAGAGGAGGCCATTAGTTTCAGGACTTCCGGTGGAATTTCCATCTGCCACCACACAGTGGAGGATCACTAGACCTTCAAGTTCAAAACAAAACCAAAATCAAACATGAAAATTGGCTTATTGTGGAACAGTCTATCAAAGTCATAACCCATTTATGAAAATAGCCAGCCTACGGTTTCCATTTCCAAGTCATTCACTCCCAGGAAGGCATACAGAGGCCAGCATGCTGCACATTTTCAGCTCATTGCTAAAGACAGAATTTTCAAGCCAGCATCACTTAAATTTAACTATAGATCTTAAAGGAGGAAACTATGGCTTGTGATAGAGGCTTACAACAAAAGCAGAAGTAAGAGCAACTGAATTCCCAGTCCCTGAATGAATATACTGATGAATTTGGGAGAGTGATTGGTGAGCATCCACAGCAAACAAAGTGCCTTCTCCATTCCACACAGAGCCAGCATTTCTCAGATGTTAACAACTGAGTGTGCTTCTTTCTGGGGAGATATCTGATCCATGGGAATTATTTATAAATTTTAGGTTCCTCCAGTTAAGAATTTCTGTCTCTGAGGACAGGCCACATATTTTACAAGGGAGAGAAGAATTCCATGCTGTGGTTAGAATGGTTCAGAATACAATCGTGCAGTCCTTGTGTAGATACTGATTTAAACACACCAACCATAAAAGGTCACTTCTAAGATAATCAGAGAAATTTGACGCTGACTGGACACTAGTTAATATTAAAAAATCGTTATAGCTATTTTAAAGTATAATAATATTATGGTTTAGGTTAAAAAATAGGGTCTATATATATATATATATAGTGTGTGTGTGTGTGTGTGTGTATACATATATATAAATGGATAAAACTGATGTATCTGAGGTTTGCTTTAAAATAATCCAATGTGAGAAACAGGATACAAAGTAGTGATGAAAAGGCATGGATGAAATAAGGTTGGCCATATATTGATAGTTGCTGAAGCTGATGGTGGGTATATCAAGGTTCATTATGTTGTCCTCTCTAGTTTGTATATGTTTAAATATGTCTATAATAATAAGAGGAAAGAATAAAAAAAGAAAGAAGAAAGGAGGGAGGAAAGTAAAGGAAAAGAAAGATGGCTTAGGAATTAGCTGCTCTTGAGTTCAAGAGTTGTTCTTTTCGTATAAGTACATAAAACACTTAACATGGTGCTGCCATTTAATCAATGTATAATAAAAATTACTATACAACTGACAAGAATAAAATAGCCTGTCCACCAGTTGTATTGAAATTTACACATCGAATGATTTCTAAATTTATGGATGTTCTCCAGTTCAATTAACTTCAACAAACATTCATGGATATCCAGGAACACACAGGTGGATAGGGTGTACTAGACCTTTAAGTTGCCCCAAGCGTAGAGACAATTAACCAGCCAACCAATTAACCATAACTCAAAGTGCTACTACTGTACCAGAAAGCAACAGTGGCTAGCAAGTTCAAAGGTCAAAGGAGTTTTCAAAAGGGATATTTCAAAGAGAGACTTTTTCACCTAATTGGAAAAGTTTTTTTAAACAAAGAAATTGTACCTAGCATGGGTAACAGTGAAGAGAAATGGAAACTCAAATCCACTGGTGATGGGCAAATCAGTACTGCTTTTCTCGAGGACAATTTAGCACTATACAAAACATAAAAGCAAACACACACACAATGTATAAGTCTTAAATCCAGTAATTACATTGCTAATGGTTTTTCCTAAGGAAATAATTCAGGATAAATATAGAGATTTAGCTACAAAGTGGCATGGTTTTAAAAAATATGTAGATTACCTAAATAACTGACAATAGAGAACGGATTAAATACATTGAACTATCCTCATGCAAAAAAACACTATTTTGCCATTAAAAGATGATATTCAAACATGAATAGAACATTTTAATATGTTCCTAAATAAAGCAGACTACAGAAAAGTAATATAGCATGATCTGCGTGTGGGAGTATGTACTCATCTGTTTGTGTATGTGTAAGTGTGATAAGTGTAAAAACCTATCCATATAGTCAAAATGTGAATAAGTAAATAGAGCATCGCTCACACTGGTTAGGAGGCAACATTTTCCTTTATTTTTTCTATTTGTGCTTTGTAAAAGCACATTATATCTGTTGCAACAAGAAAAAAAATAAGTGACTCATGTATTTCTTTTTTAAATTGCAATTTGGCTACCAAATTTCTAGATTATTTACACATTTTCTCCCAGCACCTGCCCTTTCATTCACACTCAAAATAAACAGAAACAAACAATCACTTAGGGCTTCTGAAGCACAAGAATTTTATATTACTAATATTTATCCTGGTGCCTAATACAGAATTTAATGAATATTCAACGAATGTTGAAAGACTGAATGAATCAATCTATAAACGAACAAGGAAAAACTCTTTATATTCAAAAATCTCAGGAACAATTGCTAGTGAAAAATAATGAAATATATTTAATTTATTTCTAAAATCCCATCTATGGACTTTCTTCACGGGAAGTAACAGGAGGCCTTAATCTCTTCTAATGGTGGGAACTGAAAAAAAAAGAAAAGGAAAAAAAAATTCTAAATCTCATAGAGAGTCCACATCTGCAACCTGAGGATGACAGAATCTCCTTCTCGGGGTTATTGTAAAACTTAAGCTTGTTTTTAAAAAGAGCACATGGCTTGGCACATACTATACAATTTGCAGCCTAGTTGCACTCCTTCTCACTATCACTTATAATTTAACCTGTTATCCTCCAATTCCACTCACAGAGGGAGTTCTGATCCCTTTGAAACACTGCTGAGGCCTTCAAACATCCCCACAGACTTGGGGCTATGGCCCAGGCTCCTTCTGCTAAGCCTCATTTCACATGCTGGTGTCAGTTGGCAAAAGGAGGTTGCTGTCCTCACAGGTGGAGGCAGAGCACTGGGGAGAAGGTATTCTCAGCCCCGCCAGCTCTCAAACCAAGCAGAGCATTCACTGCCTCTTTTCCTGCCCAACCCAGCAACCTAGAGGTCACAGGTGAGTGGCTGTGAACCAAAGCGAGCCTGAAGAACCATTTGCTTGTCCTGCACAGTTTTTAATAATTGAATCGAGGCAGTTCATATTAAACCTGAATTTTCTTCTTCTGTTCAAATAGCAGAAGGTCTGGCAAGACAGATCTAAAATGCTTTCCTAGCAACAACTGGCTGGAACTAAGAAGCAGGTGACCTTTTACGTGCCCCAGTCCCCATGAGGCTATCTGCACTTATTTATTTTAAGTACTCAGGCTCTAAAAGGTATTTCAGTTTGTGATATGTATAAAGAGGCTCAGAAATCAGGGAAATACTCCTAAAACCATCTACTAAATAATAACGGCTTCTATAAAGAGAAAGGACACTCCTGTTCATTCATAATTCAATGAATATTTATTAGGCACTATGTGTTTGACACTGGTACTAGACTCAAGACACTGAAGGTTCTGAGATAACAGACACAGGTATTATCACTAACCTCAAGCAGCTCAATTCTGGTAAGATAAATGCACACTTTTTTGTTGTTGTTTGCTTGTTTGTTTGAGACAGAGTCTTACTCTGTTGCCCATGCTAGAGGGCAGTGGCATGATCTCGGCTCACTGCCCTCTCCGCCTCCTGGGTTCAAGTGATTCTCATGTCTCAACCACGCAAGTAGCTGGGATTACAGGTGCCTAACACCATGCCCAGCTAATTTTGTATTTTTAGTAGAGATGGGGTTTCACTGTGTTGACCAGGCTGGTCTTGAACTCTTGATCTCAAGTGATCCACCCGCCTGGGCCTCCCAAAGTGCTAAGATTACAAGGTGTGAGCCACCAAGTCCAGCCTGACACACAAATCTTTAAGGTACAGTATACTGTGTAAAACAACAATGATAACACAGAAGTAATAGGATGGAAAATCAACTCTGCTTAGTGACAAAGACTTCGTGGAGAAATTAAGATTTACCATGAGTTCTTAATGAGGAATAAATGATTTTTTAAAACATCAGTTAATAACTTTTACAAAAAACAAAAAATGTGTAAGATCATCATAATGTGTTAATTGTTTCATCAGTGGATAATATTTATGTGGTCATAATAATATTGATGATTTAACAAAAAATTTTCATAAACTCAGGGCTGGTAATTAGCTCACATATACCACATGGGAAAATTGGTCGAGACTAATCAGTGTGTGCTGTGATTCTTAAATGTTCTTAAATGTTTTGAGTATTGGTCCTGGAATAATGAGAGAAGATAAACTCAGCAGATAAGTCTAAACCTGACAAGTTAAGAAGTAGCATTATAAGGAAATATTTGCAGTAAACAGTTGACTACTAGAAGAAACATCAAAAAGAGTCAAAAGAGGTTAGCAGAGAGGCAGGAAAGTATGGTGCAAAGATCTGCTATTTATTTTTATAAGCCTCTTTGTACTATCTAATTTTTTAAATAAAAAATCTATGCATATTTATCACTTTATTAAAAATATAACTAATTTTTAAGAAAAGGTTAAATAAAGTTGTAGTTTGCCAGGGCATTCAAAAAAAAAAAAAAAAAAAAAACAGAGGAACAACTTGTAATAAGCAAAAGGAATAACTTGTTAGAAGACATGGCAGGAAACAGCACAACTTGTCCAGCATGTTTGGAGTGGGGGTGCGGACTGTGATAGATGAGGAGGCTGGCAAACAAGTAGGCAACAAAAGGCCTACATGCCATGTGAGTTGGGATTCTGTTATGCAGCTAAGTTGAGACCACTGAAAAGTTTTAACTGAGAAGCAACATGATCATCTTTTTTTTTTTCCATTTTGAAAAGGCTACTTTAATATCAGCATAGGTGATTCAGATACACCTAAACCAAGAGGGTAGCACTGGGTATGCAGAAAAAGAACGGCTTATACGGGATAGCCACAAATAAAATATGAAAGACCTGGTGACTGAGATAGTGTAGGAAGTGAAAAAAGGAGTCTGGGATGACCCCAGAGTTTGCCGCTCAAATAACTGGCTGGATTGTGGTACCAATTACAAAGATACAAGGTATACAGAAGAGAAACAGTGTGGGCATAGAGAAAAATTCAGTTTGGGTCACTGAGTTTGAGATGACTGTGGCTCACCTAGAAGGCAGTAGATGAGGTATAGATTCAGAAATTTGGAGCAAGCCAAGCTACAGGTTCTATTTTGGGGAATAATGGAAAATAAACTGGAATTTGATTCCATGAGAATGGATCTCTCAAAAAAAAGGCAATGTGAAAAGAAAGGGCTGGTTAAGGGCAGAATTCTGAAAAATCCAGTGAAATAAGAACATTTAAAGGAATGTACATTATTAAAATAATCATCTTTATCAAAGAAAGCATGAATTGTATTTTAAAGAAAATGAAGGAAAATATGATACTCAGCTGTAGAAAACATAGTAAGATTTCCACTCAAAAAGATCATAGGTTATGTTAAAATTTAGAATTATTAAAACTGAAAGTATGGAAATTTCCCACAAACTAATTCTCAACTCCCCAGAAATCATCCCCTGGGAAAGTTCATCAAGCCCATATCTAAATTTTCAGTACAGAAATTTCAATCTCTTCTAAAACATGCCATTTCAAGGAGACCATTTGTCTATTCTTTCAATCATGATCATTCATTCATTCATTCATTCAAAAAAATATTAATAGATTTTTCTAAAGCTCTATAAATGCTTCTTTATAGTGAGCTGGTTTTTGCCTTCCTGTTATTTTACTCTGCTTCTTGGAATCACCTAAAATAAGTCTAATCTCTCTTTTCCATGACAGAGTCTCATATATTTGAAGCCAGCTATTAAGTCCCCATGAAAGAATTTTACTTCTTCAGGCTAAACATCTTGGTTCCTTCAATCAGATTTTATAGTATCATCAAGACCCCTCATGAGCTTTGTCATCCTGTCCTAAATGCATTGTCAAAATAAAATGCTATCCCACATAGTCTGGCCAAGACAGAATAAAGTGGGGCTTTCAGGCCCCACACTGGGAATTCCCCATAGCATATCTGCCCTTTTTGTCTGTCGCATTAATACTGGGGTTTTATTTTCCTTACCATAAAATGAAGCTCCTCTGTTTTTTATACTGTTGGAAAGCAATGTATTTGTGGCTTCTTTTTTTTTTTTCTCATTGTTGTAGTTCTGTTTTGTTGCATTTTTTTCACCATAAGAAAATGGTTTTTACACTTTTTCCTTTCAAATGTTTTTGTGTGAGATTTCATCTATCATTCAAATATTTTACAATCTTTTTGTTGTCTGATGCTTTCATTCAACCTATTGTCCGTACCTCCCTATCTACACGACCTGAAGAATTTCTCAGGTGCATTAAATCTTTAAAAAAAAATAAAATGATGTTAACTGCACTTGCTAAGTCACTAGAAATTAGTGCCTATTTCTGGGGATAGTTTTAAAATATTGACTCCACTCATAAAATTAAAGATAAAAGGAAAAGAAATCCAATTCTACTTCAGTGAACCAAGGCTCCATTTATTTTTGTGCACTTTGAGATTCTCAAGTTAAAAATTACAGAATGTATTAAAAGTATTATCCCCATCAGTCAGCATGGGGAATGAAGTCAATGTAAACAATACGAGCATTCAAAAAGAGGCAGCCTGACAAGGAGCATGACACGCTGTCTCAAAGTCACTGCTAATGCTGAGGTAAGTAGTACACCAGCTGGGTCAACTATTTAAAAAGATCATATATGACCAACTTCAACAGTCATGTACGTTGTATTTGCCTCATCTCTGAGCTGAATTTTCCATTTTTAAAGCCAAGTGCATTTTGTATTTTAAAAATAAATATAATATCACAAAATGTTTGTTCATTTCTGTTCTGATGATTTAGGATATCTTCCTAGATACACTGCAAACTTCTACTCATGTATATTAAATCCAGTGATTTCTTGCCATATCGTATCATTTAACGTTGGAATCACATTCCATGTCTCATTAGAAAATCCAGCTTTAAGCCAAATAAGAATTTATCAACCTATGAACATAAGCAGAAATTAGAAGAATATTTCATAGTCACACCTCTATAATTTCATTTATTTATTTACTTATTATTTTTTTTTGCTCAGATGGAGTCTCACTCTGTTGCCCAGGCTGGAGTACAATGGTGAGAGCTCAGCTCACAGCAAACTCTGCCTGCCAAATTCAAGCGATTCTGCCTGTCTCACCCTCCCAAGTAGCTGGGATTACAGGCGCCTGCCATCATGCGCAGCTAACTTTTTGTATTTTTAGTAGAGATGGGGTTTCACCATATTGGCCAGGCTGGTCTTGAATTCCCGACCTCAGGTGATCCGCCCACCTTGGCCTCCCAAAGTGTTGGGATTACAGGCATGAGCCACGGCACCCTGCCTAACTTTGTTTATATTAAAGAGAAGCAGTACAGATTAATGGAGAAAAGGCAGCTTTGGAGTCAAATGGAGCTGATTTTGAATCCTGGATCTACCCTTTAAGCATGAGATTTATAATCATGTTAGAGTTATTCAACCACTGAGCTTCAGGGTCCTCTTCTGTAAACTGAGGACCATAATACCAAACTTACACAGCCATGGTAAAAATTTAGCTGTGTGCTTAAAAGAAGGTAGAGGGAAGAAATTATGAATTTTTAACCTAGGTAATGCCTTGCAAAGGGTAAGCACTCAAAAAATAGTAGATGTAAGTGACCAGAAGTAAAAGAAGAAAAATTTAAATTATCCTGTTAAAAAACTAGATTCTCATCCTTATAAGTGAATATTGACAAATTTCTACATTTATGGTATGATTTCACCGTGTACAAAATATGTTTCTGATATAAACTACAAAAGATGAATACACATACACATGCATACATTCTACAATATCCTTTTTTGCATATACTTAATGAGACAAAAGTGTATCTTGGTCTCTCTGCATGTTGTTTCTTTCTAATTTTTGAAAGGAATTTGAAGTTAATATGCCTCAGCTAATTAATAGAAATATGACATCTTCTACATGCCTAGTTCTTTGTATTTTCAGTACAGTTCTGCCAGTGACTCAGCATACCATTTATGTCAGTTGTGGTTACTGATTCAGTTCGTTGGTTAAATGTTTCAGTAATACAAATACAGCTCATAAAATCAGATCATAGACAGTAATAACTAAAAGTCAAGTAAATTAAAAATCATATCTTTAATAAAAAAATAAAGTTGTTTAAATCAACTCTAGGAGTAAAAGCTGTTAGCAACTTTCTTATTACATCTTCACTGTCAGGAAGAAAAACAGGATCTTAAATATGCATACTATATGTGGAGTGATTTCTGAGTCCAAAAAGATACCCCATAATGTGGAGTTGGAAAAAAAATAGGGAGTGAAAATCATGTTTGACACTGGGTTTATGGTTAGCTGAGACAAAAACTATGAAATGGTGAAGTGTGACAGGGTTCTTCTTTTTTGTTAACTCCTTTTCTACCTTTTCTTCTTCTTGTCTTTTGCCCTCCTATAAACCATTATCCTCATTCTGCTTTAACATGGCCCCAAGGAGAACATAATTCTGGAACAGATTTTTCCTTCTAAATGTATTTGCTTTCAAAGCAGACCTTCAATGAGAGAAATTATTTAACTCAAAGGAAACACTCTAAAATCTAGAGTGCTTCAACCTGGGTCTCCTAGAAAACAGAAACTGATATGCAGACTAAGGGATTATCACTTTATTTGGGAAGTACAAGCTTGGGGCAGTGAGAATAAGGAAGAAAGGAAGTGAAGCAAAGAAAGGGACAAAACGATAAAATGTGTGCACCTATCATGCAGGGCGTAGTTCCAAAGTGAGATGCAGAGAAACACAGAAATTTGCTCAGGTAGCATGTTCACTAGTATGTAGGCCACATTAATGATTCGAGAAAAAGACTTATACCTTGAAGGAGTCCACTGGCCAGGGGCGGGGAGGGGGGAACGAAAGAAGGAAGAATGTAATGTATCAGACCCAATCACTTTAATCACCAATTGCCCCCTGGACAAAATTCACCCTACTGAGCGCCAACTTCCTCAATTCTGACCCCTTGGTGACTGAAAGGCCAGATCGTATGCCCTGGGACATGGTGTTTTATCTAAGTCTCAAAGTGGAGCAACCTGGCATGGGGAGGAGCTGACCCAGAGGCAATGAAGGTGGTTGAAAGACTCTTAGGAGGTGCACAATATTTGTGTCCCAACACAGTGAGCAATTTGGGCATCAGAACATCTCCTGGAGAACAATTTTCCAGGACAAAGAGGGATTTTCCAAGTTCTCTTAAATCACCTCACCTGGAGAACTGACTATTCTCTAAAACTGAAAGACAGGCTTCTGGGTTTTCAGGGCCAGCGTGGGAAGCAGAGACAGGAGCAAGGAAAAAGGAAGAGGATCTTTACAAATAGTGTATGTTCATTCAAATTCAGAAAAGTAAAATATGAACTTCTTCTTCCTCCAATGTAAAACATCATTCTGAATGGTAGAAATAATATCTTGGTGTTTAGGGAAGGCTAAAAGTGATGGGTAATACAATTTTTTAACTCATAAAAGTACTTCACAACCTTATATTTTTAAAGCCCAGATTGGAAGGTAACTTAGCAACCTGTCATATACAAACTAATTCATATATCTGAAAACTGTCAACACCACAATAATGCCTTTGCCAAAGAAAAATCAACCTTTTTTTCTACTATTACCATGATTAAATCTGTGACAAATTTACTGAATGACTAAATTGAATCAGAACCCCAAAATAACCGTAAGCTAGTTTCTCAGAAATCATCAGTTGTCAAAACTTGACTTTTTGATTCCCATTCCTTTATGATAAGGTCAAACTAGGCAGTTAGACATTGTGACAATTTGAATGAAAAGTTTTGGGCTCACTGCATTTCCATAGTAGTTCAAAGAGAGGAGATGAAAGAACCAAGGAAAAAGGACAATTTGTTTTCAAGGAGGATTATCCAAGTGTAAAGTGAGGTGAAATTGTGGCATTGGTTTCTCGATCCAGGGATAACACGGTCTCTGACCCATGAGGGTATAGTCATCAAAGTTGAATAATGGTAAAGAAAATAACATAAGATTTCAGAGTAGATGCTTACCCAACCTGAAAAAGCCCCAGAAGTTAAACCCTTTAAATGAGTTAAAGTTAAGCCAACACAACTTAGCATCAGATTTGTTATCATCTTTATCAATAAAACCATTTGCAGAAGCTAGGAATATAAAGAAAGAAAGATTAGGCAGAATATTTTAGGTATCAGGTATTTAGAAGACAAATTGTATTGGAATTCCAAAAAGAGGCAATGTGTTAACCTGGAGAAATCAAGGAAAAGTTTCACAGAAGAACTTAGAAACTGAGGGCCAAAGGAAAAGACATAGAAATGAGCTTGGTGTCTCTGGGAGGCAATAAGCAAAGCTGTTCAGCTGGAGTGATGAATTATACAAAAATTATTAAGAAACAAGGGCCTTCTTGACGTGTTTGTTGTAACTGTGAAATAATTCCGTTGATTTCCTTGTGTGGCCTATGAAAAGAAGACTCATTAAGAAATAGTCACACCACATATTGCCAGTTGAAGCTTCTCAATGCCTGCTCACCACATTCTGAAAGACAGATTCCCAATTAAGAATCTGACTAGTCTAGAAAACCACTCACTAGGTATTTAACAGTGAGGAAAACTGTTGTGTGGAAATCACTAAGAACAAGGTGTATATTCTTTGTTACATTTCTGCAAAGGCAAATGGAAGTGGAAGTAGGTTTATTATTTTGTGTGTAGTCTCATCTCACATCTCAACCAGACTTACAATCACTCTTCTGACCCTCCATTACATGATCATTGTCATTTATCTAAAAATGAGCAGGGATTTTCAGAAGTCTTCTATCACATAAAGGCAATGTTACAAATAACTATCTCCTGATGCAACAATATTTGAAATTTTCATCAATGTCATTTATCTATTATAGTTGTGCTTCATTTTTCCCCTTCATAGTAAGATCTCAGGCAATCATTCTCATTTTAATAGATGGTAAGATATAAAATATGCAAAGACTTTAATGCAAAAACTAAGCCTGGGGCATGGGATTGATGCTATATTCCAAGACGAGGACCATAAGAGAACACAGTTAACTGAATTCAGTTTTGGGGGAAAAACTCAACTCTCTTTTTAAAAATTCTTCATTATTGGTTTCCCAGGTTCCAAGTGGCCTGTGTCTTTTGTCCTTCCCAGGGAAGTCTACTGAGAGTTTCTTATTTTGAAATTCTATCTTCCAACCTCAAAAACATTGCCAACATGCAGTAATATCATCCTGTATTCATAAGGACATAAGAAAACTGGGTGGTCATGGCCCACTCCCTACCTCACGTTAAGAATCACCTTTATACAACTCCCATATGTACCATCCAGACCACGTTTGTGTACAGGCAGGGGAAGCTTACCACCTCCCAAGGCAGCTGGCTCCACTTTTTTCAAAGCTCCATTTGGGAAAACATTTCTCCCAAATTAAGGTAAGTGCTGCTTTCCTGGAATTTTAGTTCACTAATGTAAGCTGTGTTCTCTGAACTATACAAGAAAACCTTGGTTGAAAAAATTTTTTACATATTTGAAGTTGACTCTCATAAACCCATTCTTGTCTCTTTTCCACCCACAACCCCAATTTCTATTCTCTCAATCACGTGTGTGTGTGTGTGTGTGTGTGTGTGTCTTCAGTTACCAACAATCTCTTGTCCCTTGTCTTTCAAGAGCACTAATAATTTCCTCATAGCTCACTCAAGAATGGCCTCGTCTTTAGCCTCATCCTCCTTCATGTCCACATTAGAATATTCGATGTGGTTGACTCTCCCAAATCTTCCATCTAATATCCACACCCATTCTTGGCCTCCTGACTTCTCTTCTTCTTACTCAACTTTGCCAGCTTTTTTGACTCCCACACCATAAACATTTGTGCCACAAATACTCTACCTCTGTCTTTTTTTTCACTTTTCTTGTCATAAAATATATATAACAAAACAATTATCTTAACATTTTTTAATGCAGTGTTAAATACATCCATATTGTGCAACTATCACCACCATGTATTTACAGAATTCTTTTCATCTTGCTAAACTAAAACTCTATACCCATTAAACAAACTCTATATCCATGAAATTCCCCACTTGCCTCTCCTTCCAGCCCCCATTTGGCTTTCTGTCTCTATGACTTTGTCTCAGTCATAGAGATGACCGAAAAAGTCAAAGTCATTTTCTTTTTTGTAATGTCACATAATCTCACAAAACATCCATGGAATCAATATTTGAACACATATTTACTAGGATTTATTGTGTGCCAGGCACTGTGCTAGACCTTGAAATTATAATCAGTGGAATTTTCCAGGTATATTTTGAGCCCTATTTTCTTTTTCTTATTTTAAGTTCAAGGGTACATGTGCAGGATGTGCAGGTTTGTTACACAGGTAAACATGTGCCATGGTGGTTTGCTGCACACATCATCCCATCACCTAGGTATTAAGCCCAACATCCATTAGCTAATCTTCCTGATGCTCTCCCTCTTCCCAACAGGCCCCAGTGTGTGTTGTTAACCCCATGTGTTCTCATCATTCAATTCCCACTTATAAGTGAGAACAATGGTGTTTGGTTTTCTTTTCCTGCATTAGTTTGCTGAAGATAATGGCTTCCAACTCTATTCATATCTGTGCAAAGGACATGATCTCATTCCTTTTTATGGCTGCACAGTATTCCATGATGTATATGTACTGTATTTTCTTTATCCAGTCTATCACTGATGGACATTTAGATTGATTCTATATCATTGCTATTGTGAATACTCCTACACCAAACATATGCATGCATGTATCTTCATAGTAGAATAATTTATATCACTTTGGATATATACCCAATAATGGGATTACTGGGTTAAATGGTAGTTCTGCCTCTAGGTCTTTGAGGGATAGCCACACTGTCTTCTACAATGGTTTAACTAGTTTACACACCCAAAAGTGTAAAGGCATTCCTTTTTCTATACAACTGCACCAAATAATTTACTCTCATTCTGTAGGTTGTCTGTTCATAATAGTTTCTATTGCTGTCCAGAAGCTCTTTAGTTTAATTAGATTCCATTTGTCAATTTTTGCTTTTGGTGTTTTTTGTCATGAAATATTTGTCCATGCCTATGTCCTGAATGGTATTTCCTAGATTTTCTACTAGGGTTTTTGTGGTGTTAGGTCTTATGTTTAAATCTCTAATTCACCTGGAGTTAATTTTTATGTAAGGAAGGGATCCAGTTTCAGCTTTGTGCACATGGCTAGCTAATTTTCCCAGCACCATTTATTAAATAGGGAATCGTTTCTCCATTGCTTGTTTTTGTCAGGTGTATCAAAGATCAGATGGTTATAGATATGTGTCGTTGCTTCTGAGGCCTCTGTTCTGTTCCATTGGCCTATATATCTGTTTTGGTACCAGTACTTTGCTGTTTTGATTACTGTAGCCTTGTAGTATAGTTTGAAGTCAAGTAGCATGATGCCTCCAGCTTTGTTTTTGGTTGTTTGTTTTTGTTTTTGTTTTGCTTAGGATTGTCTTGGCTATGCAGGCTCTTTTTTGGTTCCATATGAAGTTAAAGGTGGTTTTTTCCAGTTCTGTGAAGAAGGTCAATGGTATTTTGATGGGGATAGCATTGAATCTATAAATTACTTTGGGCAGTGTGGCTATTTTCACAAATATGTCTGGAAAGGCTAGCCATCTTGAGCATTATAAAACATATCAATTTTAATCAAGTTGCTTTCCTTAAATTTGACTTCAGAGCGTTTTTGACCAAGCTATGTATGATTCTTTGCAGATCCAGTATCAGCTGGGGTCTGACACAGCTTCAGATCAATGAGCATAAAAACAGGACAGGGTAGGGTTGAAAGCACATGTGGAGTCATAAAGATCAGAATTTGAGTCCTAGGCATATACTATGTTTTAGGGAAGCTACTGAATCTTTCACAGTGTTAGTTCCCACATCTGTAAAGTTTTTTTTTTCCCCCAGGTGCTGTTGCTACTCTAAGATGGACCTGGAGGACCTCCTGATTATGAGCCATCTCCAACCTAAGAAAGCCTGGAAATACATGATTAGGAAACAGGAAAAAAGAAACATGAAACAAACCAGCAAACCACTCATCTGGACCTTATGCAAAAGGTGGGGCCAGTTTGTCCCCAAGCTGTAGGGAATAGGTAAAAGGAAGTCTAGATATCTTCAGAGTATTTTAACAAATTCCTCAGATAGGAGACCATGTAATATTTTAAGTCTATTTTGTAACAAAAAGCATGAATTTTTCTAAGTTACAAAATCCCCTGCCTCCAATTCCTAGGATATCCTGCAGAGATAGAACTAGATAAAGAATTCGAGATTCTGACTAATCCCCTCATTTGGAAATCATGTTTTTTTATCCAGGCAATATTTCCTTCAAAACTGCACAAAATTAACTCTTTGAGATATTTGGATCTACTTACTGCTACACACAATAAAATGGTAACTATTAATTTGTCTACTTTTTAATTCTTCTCCCATTTTTTCCTTCACCACTACCAAGGAAGTGTTGTCACTATTAGTGAATCTTCCCCTAATCACTCCAGTTTGTAATAAATTCTCCTTTTCTGAGATCATATTTAATCTGTACTATGTAATTTAAACTTTCTTAAGGATTAAACTATTATACAATGTTTCATTTGGAATGAACATTTTTATCCTATATAAGTCTTTCTAGAAAGACAATGGCTTACACTTAGACTTTTCTCATTAATGTTTAACAGTTTTAGACACACTGTAAACAGTATTAGACATACTTTAAAATAGTAAAATGTAAAATAGTAAAAATGTTTAGGTCTGTCTTCCTAACTATCACGTTTAGTAACAACGATAGTACTTTTCATCAACCTGCTTAGTACTGTGCCATAAGCAAAAGAGTTATGCATTTGGATAACTTAATATTTTGCTGATGGCAATAGTTAATAATCAACTTTCAGAAACAAATCTCACACCAGGTCAGCCTATTTGGCAAAACCAGAGTCAGCTGCCATCTCAGCAAGGAGCTGTGTATCAAAAGTAAGTCATTGTTAGCAAATCTGAAGACATTGAAGATAGGATACAAAGAGTTCTGGGAAAAAGCAAAAGCTTCCTACATTTTGATTATCAAGCTTGGAAAGTGTGTCATGGACAGAGGGAGTAGATGTGAGTGTGTATGTGAGGAAACAGCAGAGTTCACATCAAGATCTTTGTAACACACTATGAGAAGCTACTGGCCTAGAAGGACTTTCTGGACTGCCCCACTCAGATTTGTTCATTCAACAAATATTTACTGAGCACCTACTATACATAGGTACTAGACTATAACTGTGAACAATCCCTGGCATCGTGGAGCTCACATTCCTGTGAAACAATTCAAAGCATTTTTGAAAGCATGGCCATGGTGGACAAATTCCTGCCCTATTTTCCTTTCCTTGTTTCCAATGGTGACTATTATGGCAGTTTCCTTTGATTGAAGTACAAACTCTAACACTCCATTGGCTTAATAAACACTGATTCTTATTCTTTTTTTTAGACAAATACCTATGAAATAATTGAAAAGTTATCTGACTATTCACAAAGTTAAAATAGTAATAATACATTGAATATTACCTGCCAATTATTCTTCTAAAATCTTTTCCTGTATTGTCTCATTTTATCCTCAAAACAATTCCATGTCTCTGAATGATAGTTACTTTTAATAACATTCTAGAGGTGAGAGAATTACACGAAAGGAGTTTAAGTAACTTTCTCAATGTTACAAAGCAACCATTATAGAATAACAATATTTACTCATGGCTATCTGTTCTTAAGCATCTGAAAAAATTATTTTGTCCTAAGAAAACTTTTCTAAAATAATGCATTTTTCATTTTCTTGTATATGGAAACAACTTTTGACATTGCATCATCATCCATTCTTCTAAAATGACAGTTTTATTTCTTTTTAATTAAGGCAATTATTTATATAATTCAAATAAATCTGACAGCCCCATCTTAATTAAAATATTAAAATTACCTTCTAAATATTTTACTTTCCTAGTGCAGTCTAACTTTTGTGTCTGATATCAATGCTAGGCAAGTACAGTAGAGCTCTTCATTGCATAAAATTAGGATCAAAATTGGCAGGTGAAGAAGAATTTGTAGAGGCGTTTATTTTTTCAAAAGTAGATACGGATTTTACTTTTGTAGCTTTATTTTTTACATTTGTTCCTTTCTAACAAAACCAGTCAAAACAAAAATTTTTTGAGGATTTTTATCAATTACCTATTTTATAACTAGTGGGAGCAGGAATTTAAGAAATGAAGGCAACAGAAAGTCTTCCCATTAATTAGTAGAGCCTGATGACATTCGGGAAGTATACAGAATCAAAATGTCAAAAAAAATTAAGGAGGTATTGATAACAATTAATAATTAATGCTGTGCTTTCCTACTGGCTATATAATAACTCATACTTATCTAGAAATTCTATGTTTTTTGACACATTTTAAGTGCTTTGCATAGTAATGCATTTAACTCACATAATTGCATAGGTCCTATTACTATTAGCTTTTACAGGTGAGGAAACGGGCCAAGTAGGTTTAAGAGACTTGTCTGAAGTTTCAGAGCCAGCAAGTCATAGCACCAGGGGGCCATGCCCTAAAGGTCTGGTTCAGAGTCTACAGGCTTGACCAATATTGACCCTGCCTCAGGATATGCTCTCTTTACCCATTTTCAGTAATTGCCATGTGGTTTCTACCAGGGAGACTATGAAGCAATGTCACCCCTTCTCCATCTGCCCAAAGGAGCATCCCCTAGGTGATGGTGCTTTAAGCACATTGGAGAATATACAGGAGTCACCCACAAGTTCAAGGATAGAATCAGACTAGGATGCCCAGAGTGACACCAGACACAGGCCAAAATAAAGCACCTGGTCTGTCCAATTCCAACTGAACATTATTAGCCAGGCTGCCCTGGCCCTGAGCTAAAGGAAGACAGGGTTTCTCAGAAGCAAGGAAGAGCCAGGAGTTCAAGAATCCTAGGCATAGCCAGAGCCAGGGATGGCACAGATGTATGGGTAGGCCGTAGGGAAAGCAAAGGTGTAGGAGACAACTAGGATGAGCTTACATGCTTTTTAAATAAGTCAAAAGAACTGGTTTCCAGTATTGGTTTTTCTTGTTATATTCAATGCAACATCTCTGCACTTCAGTGTCCTATCTCTCCCTAGATAGGACATTCTTCACTTGAATGTCCTATCTAATTCACTCCCTACCTAATTCAGCAACAAATATTTATCTGCTATGATCTCTTGAGACCAGGAGTTTAATACCAGCCTGACCAACATGGCAAAATCCTGTCTCTTCAAAAAATATGAAAATTAACCAGGCGTGGTGGTGAGTGCCTGTCATCCCAGCTACTCAAGAGGCTGAGACAGGATAGTCGCTTGAACCCTGGAGGCGAAGGTTGCAGTGAGCTGAGATCATGCCACTGCACCCCAGCCTGAGTAAAAGAGCAAGACCGCATCTCAAACAAACAAACAAACAAAAACAGTAGAAAAATATGAGCCCTTTTTGGAAAATCTCATTTTTTTGAGAAAGTAAGATTAAATGACTCAGGATTTCTTGCCTTAGAAAATGCCTTTAAACAGTTTTAGAAAATAAAACCAAATTAATGCATATAAAGAATATCAATAACGCATGAACAAATAACTTTATCTATATTAAATGTGTTTGTACTATATAACCTGCTTATGGTATACCGTAAGTGGGGTTCTATCTCCAACCCCACTTCTGTCTTTATAAAATTTCCCAAAGAAAGTAGTACATAATTTGCATATATTTGAATGGAAATTATGCTGTAAAGATCCATCTACTAAATGCCGGATGTATTTAAGGAGCATCTACATTTATAGTAGACATAAGCCATTCCTAATTTAAATCACATGTTATTTTGCTTAATGTTTGAAAAGAATGTGACAGTGGAAAGGGCATCTTCATCTAATGAGGCTTCTTCATTTTACAAATGAGAAAAACAATGCTCAGAAAGTTGTAACTTACAGACATTTCAGTCATGAAATGGCAGAGCTGGAACCAGGGCTCATGTCTGCTCAATGCCTATTCTCATTGCATTTCACCATCACACACACACACACACACACACACTACTGCCTCACGCATCATATTACATTTTTTTCCAAAAAGTAAGTAGAACATGTGACATAATTTAGAAAGGGGACTTAAAAGTAAAGTGTGTATGACAGAAATAGGACCACTTAATGGAAACAGTGATGCCAACAAATTACATCCTTTAGCATTTTGCAAGAAGTAGCGTTTTTAAGGGACTCTAGAGACCAAATTTGATTTCCCAAGCCAATCATTTAAAAGAGTGATTGTACATTTAGGTTATCTTGAGTTTATAATAGCACCGGATTCGAGTTTTGCTTTTTGTTTTTCATTTCTGTCTTTTGACAGGTTTAGAGAAGAAAATACCGTGTGATAGCAAAGGGGAAAGAATGTCCATCAACCTTAAATAGTCATTTCTACTATGACACTTCTGCTAAAACATCACCCTAATTTAGGTACCAATTAGCTCATGCCCAGATTATACCTATGAGACAATCAGGTTTTCTGGCCCACAGGCCCCCTCCTCTCTTCCCATATTGCACCTCACTGCAAGATTTACCACCTTTAAATCATTGTTTGCATCATATCACTCCCACGTCAAGCCCTGTGATGGTGTGTGTTTAATTGCTTATTGAATCTTGTTCAAATATTTTAATCTGGCTTTTTCAGTTCTTCATAATCTGTCTGCTTCTCAGAAATTCTACTCTTTCCTGTAAAGCATGCTCATTCACATTGCCAACCCTTTACTAAATGCTTTTTCCCTTGTCTCTGTTCCCTCTTTCCTCTCTGCTATTGCAAACTCTACCCAAGCCTCAAGGCATGCATCCATGTCCTCCATTCAGCCTTTTCTCACTATCCAGCCCCCACTGATGAGCTCTCTCCCTTTTCTGATTTCATGAATGTTTCCACAGGTTACACTGCTGGGCTTGCATTTCCAAATTCAGCCTAAGTTTTCAGGCAGGAATCATGTTTTATCTTAGGAATCTCATGAGCCCTCTCCCCACCTCCATTCCTACAAACCTCAGCACCTTGGTGATTATGGCAGATTTTCAGTGAATACTTTGGCTGTTGGACAGTCCAGACAGGTGGAGGAAGAGAATGCCAGCTACATGCATGCAATGCTGGCAAAAGCATCAGTACTATTTCTAGGGTTAAGTCTCAACCCCACTGCTCTTCTTCATGAATGTGAACATTCACTCTAGCACTAAATTGTTACTCCTTCCTTTTCAGGGTTTGTTAAGTAAGTTTCTTTTCTCTAACCTTGATCCTAAGTCTGATCCACCTTCACCCAACCTCACTGTACCTAAATGAAAGTTTTTATTTAGGCTCCCCCTCTTTTTCCTCCATAAGAGAAACTTCCATTCTTTTTCATTTGTGTCCCCAGCCTTGAATACAGGAGTGATATCGTGGTGACACTTCGGCTATGTGTGGTAGACTCTCCTCCTACCACATAAATTGCAAACCTAGATGTGTCTATAGCCCAGCTAAGATTAGAAAATGTCACTGGTTTCCCTTCCTTTCCCTGCCCGGCAAAATGACCATGATGCAGAGGGTATACTTGGAGATGTTGGGATCTTTTCTACCTAAGAGCCTTCTCATTACCTTCCTGTGGTGGAGGGCGAGGGGAGCCCTGCTTCCAGTTCTGAAGTTCCAGTTCTGCTCTTTGAGTGCTGACTCCTAAGGAGGCAGGAGAGACCCTCTGGAGGATTCTAGGCATCCTGCTACTCCTCTTCCTGCTGGCATTCCCTAACGCCAGGTGATCACACCTTAAGTCAGAGTTCCCGTTCTTCTGCCTCCTGCAGGATATGCTTCTTGGTCTATAAACCCACGTGAGCTTCTTTAATGGATTTTCCTGCTCCCCCCGCCCGCCCCTCACTGGCGGACACAGCGCCTCACCCCGGAGGACACCCTGCCAGCGCCGCCAGGCCCTCTGCTGTGCGCACAAGGCAGCCGCTGGCGACCTGAGCTCAGTACTGGCAGCGGGGCCCGCGGAATCGCTTCCGCCCTGGGACCTCCTCACGCGCCAGCGACAGCCTCCAACAGGTGCAGCCCCAGGTGTCCAATTGCCGGATCCTTAACCTCGCGCTCTCCCAGACTTCAAAGTTCTCCGACCCGCCCTGCCAGCCCAAGCGCGCCCTCTTGTCCAGATGCCAGCGCGGTTCAGGGTTCACCCTCCCCACGACTCCAGCCCCAGACTTTCCTCCTGGTCTCCAGTTCCCAGCACGGCCACTTACCCAGGGCAAGGGCCAGGAGCAGTGGCAGGGAGCTGGCGCCGCTGCCCGGGGCGGCCGGGTCCATCGACCCAGCTCTGCGGGGCCGGGCAGCCCCTAGACAAGTCTCCCTCCTTCTTCGACCCCTTCCAGGGCCTCGGGCGCCTGAGAGGGTGCCTGGAAACTAATCCTGGAGCCAGAAGGAAACGAAACTACTTCCCAGGCTGGCACCCGGGCTACAGGGCAGGGAAACACCCAGGGCGGGCGGCCCGCCGGCTCCGTGAATGTCGCCGGGAGGAGGGAGCCTCCTATTTATCCCCGCTCCTCCTGCACACACCCCGCCGAAGAGGCGCAGAACTTGGTCCTGGGAGCCTTCGCGCTGCTCCCACCCAAATTGCCCCACACCCAGACCCACACCCAGGGACATATTCGGACTGCCCTCGGACCAGCTCACCACTCCCCCTGCTGGGTCGCACCTGACTGTTCGTTTCCCTCCCCCTTAGGACGTAAACAAGGTAGGGAGGGAGATGTGAAGAATCCGCGTGGAGGGGTGTTGGGTGTGCACGTGGAGCCTGCAGGCTGACCTAAACTCTTGAAGTCACCGAGGAAGAGTCAGAGACCCAAACGTGTTCTGGAATTCCGACTCCCTTTTTTTCAGAGGATTGCTAGTGTCATGGAGAGACCAGAGTCACCATTCATTGTGGTTGACTTCAGGCATTTGATAATGCAGGCAATTTCAAAAGAGTCATTGTTGCCTTCAAAAGTCTCGATGCCATAGCGAAACCTCATCTCTACAAAAAATACAAAAAAAAAAAAAAAAAAAAAATAGCTGGGCATGGTGGTGTGCACCTGCAGTCCCATCTATTCCCTGAGGCTGAGGCTGGGAGATGGCTTTCGCCTGGGAGGTGGAGGTTGCAACAAGCCTAGATCGTGCCACTTCACTCCAGCCTGGGCGCAAGCGTGAGACACTGTCTCAAAACAACAAGGATAACCAAAATAAAATAAATAAATAGAAAAAAAAAAGGAAAGAAAAAAGTCTTCAAGTTAATGTCTTAGCTAGTGTCTGTGTGCATTATCTTCTAATAATTTGTGAAATTTGGGGTCATCAGGATCTGCTTTAGAAATTTCATTTGTATTTCTATTTACTCATTTACTAATTTATTCAGTATATTTTCATTTAATTGCACTAAGCAATTTCTGGAACAGAAAGACATCCTCACAGTTTTCAGAGAAAGAAAGCGGCATCCAATTTTACCTTATGTAGTTATATATTTGCCTCCAAGATAACCAAAGGGTACAGCCATTTTTATGCTGATCTGTGTTCCTCATATAAGATTTATATGGGTAATTATGTCCCTCAGTACAGAAATTTTATTTCTATAGCATCCAAAAGTCAGGTAAACCTTGTTTTACATATGAAATGTAGTTTGAGTGTCTTCCTCTTCCTCCCCATCCTATTGTTTAAATTACATAAATTATTATGCACTCTTCTCCCACAAATGACATTTCATTTCAAAACTAATTCAAATTATTTTACTGCCCTAGGCAGCTGATATATCCAGTGAAATAAAAACCAGCTTTTAATTTTCAGAATCCCATTCTAGTCCCACACGACAGCTCATAAAACATTGGTAGAGAGGGCAGAAATGAGGTTTAGAGAAACCCAAAGTTGTAAGATGGAAAGTTATTGCATCACACCTAAAAAGAGCAGAAGCACTGGAAGCAAATGGATTTTGGCAAAATCGCCCTCCCTCTCAACACTTCCACTCTGCCTTTTTCCTTTCTGATATTCTCTCCATCTCAGCATTAGTGCCTCTTACTCTTAAAGTATCTCTTACTCTAAGATGGCATTCAGCCTAGCCAACAGCTGTCCTCTTAGCCCCAACAGAATGCTACAATTTTGTTTTTCTTTTTCATAGATACAAAAAAAAAAAAAAAAGCAAGTCCTAAACAAAAAGTATTATATGTTTGTTGAGCACTGGACAATTCCGGGACTTGGTGTAAGTATTCATCACCCATGCCATTCAAGTGGTAAATTAATTTTTTCAGGCCACTAGAATACGAAGTGGTGTAATTTAATATACTAAATAGGACAGATAAATTAACAACCTTCCCTGGGGGCTTTATTTACTGCCATAAATAAAATAAATGCTCCCAAGACTATGCCTTCCAAATTTTCTGACACTGGTTTTCCCAACCTTCAAAGTTCTCCGACCGCCCTGCCACCCCAAGTGCGCCTTCTTATCCAGATGCCAGCTCGGTTCAGGGTTCACCCTCCCTGCAACTCCAGCCCCAGACTTTCCTCCTGGTCTCCAGTTCTCATTTCAGCACAGCCAGGGCAAGGGCCAGGTTGACACTGGATATCCAATCTCTTCAAGGTTAAGAGACTTTTCTTTTCTTCTTTTTTTGTTTCTTTTTTTCACATTCTTTCTCTCTCTCCTTCCTCCCCTTCTTCTCTCTCCTTCTCCTCCTTCTTTTTCTCCTTCCTCCCCCACCTCTCTCTCAAGTCATTTGCTTATGGGGAAAGTAAATCTGGAATACAATCATTAAGTTTAGAAGAGTGGAAGGTAACAATTGATTTTCCTGGGTCCTCAGTCATGTAACTGAGTTGCATCTCAATACTTTAGTTTGTAAGCTGAGCTGTTACTAAGAGAAGAATAGACCAAAGTTACAAGGTAGACCAGAGTCACAAGGTGAAACTTGTATCCCCAGTAACCCCAAGCCAGGAATTGCTTGAGTGGTGTTTTTCCTGTGCCAGGTGTAGGCAGGTATAACCAGTCCTCCCAAATCTGGTATGAGGCTTAAGTAGATTCCTTTGGAGGGCCTTTAAGCATCAACCTTTTCCTCTTCCCACACAGAGCAGCCTGCAGCTGGGACAGTCCTCCTCCTCTTCTAGACAGGACAAAATAAACTTGTAGTTATTTATGGGACACAATACATAAACAGACACGTGGTGATGGAAAGGAAAATTTCTGAAAGAATTTTTTCTAGGTCATTATCTATTCTCCAAATTAAGACTTTAAGGCATTCAGTAATATAGAAAGATTTCCTAATGACCATTAACCTTATTTAATTTAATAAGAGTGGGTGAATGAAAATGATGAAAGACATTTTAAAAATTGTAATTTTTATAGTAATGATAAACATCATGCATTGTAGATTGTTAAAAATTAGTGGTACAGTTATATAGAGAGAACTTTCCAATATTTTATTTAAAACTACTAAATTGGTATCTAAGAAAATATTAATGAAAAATCACTGCTCAAAAGCCTCATTGAGGTAATTTTATTTTACAATCTAATTGTTCTGAGGGAGACAGTTTTTTTTTGTTTGTTTGTTTGTTTGTTTGTTTTTCCTGCCTACTTTCTTGCATCTTCCTCTTCAGTCTAGGGGATCCACTTTTTATATGTATATCTCAATGTGTTTGACTCAATCTCTTTTAAATGGCAGCTTAACATATGTTAATAAACCTCAAAAATAATTGTCTCTGTGACATTATACCTGTTAGTTTCTGTTCACCATGATGATCTTTTTCTTTGACCATATTGAAACATACTTCAAAAATAAACTTCTGATTTAAAAAAATTCTGGGCTTTTGTGCTGGCTCTAGTTGTAGGCTAAGTGAGCAAGCACCTATATGTTCCTAGACATCTCTTCTTAATGTGCTTGCCACAGTGGCTTCATCTCTTCCTACCTGGCCCCAGATTCTTATCAAGGTAGACATTCCTCTAGGTGGGACAACAGAGCTGGAATATTATGTACAATTGGTTATGGAATCTGTTCAGTCTGTTTAGTTTGGATCTGTGTCACTCAATGGCTGAACCCCAAACTACTTACCTCTCTGAACCTTAGTTTCCTCATCGATAAAATGTGATGGTAATGACTTTCACAGGTTTTTATGATTCCCAATAATATATATCTCCAAAGAAAAAAGCTGGCATATTAGACACTGTTCAGTGAATTGTAGTTGGTAGTAGCAGTAGTAGCAGTAGCAGTAGTATTGGTAGACATGGGTGTCTCACTACGTGGCTGGTCTCAAACACCCGGCCTCAAGTAATCCTTCCTCCTCAGCCTCCCAATATGCTGGTATTAAAGGCATGAGCCACCACTTTCCACTGACAGTTGCTACATCATTATAAAATTGTACATGGTACACAGCGAGAACCAGTAGGAACAAGCATCCTTACTAACCCTCTCTTACTAATAGTTGAGATAGAGAGAAAGAAAAGCACACAGCAACACTCTGCTGGGAAAGGAACACTGAGCTAAAATTCCATGGATTTGGGCTCTTCATATACCCTTAGACCTCTCTAACCACATTCTCCATCCCTTTTATTTCTCCTTCCTCCTTCAATTCTCTTTAGAGACCACAATGTATGTAACCCAGGATAAAAAAAATGTGTTGAATATAAACAAACTACTGTGATTTGAAGGCCTAAATAAATGAGCTACCTAGTTTCCCAAAATGCAAAGAAATAAATTCATCTATTAAGTCAAAAAATGAATGTGGTGGTGGTAGTGGTGTTGTTGTTGTTGTTGTTGTTGTTGTTGAGATGAAGTCTCTTTCTGTGCCCAGGCTGAAGTACAGTGATGCAATCTCTGCTCACTGCAACCTCTGCCTCCTGGGTTCAAGCGATTCTCCTGCCTCAGCCTCCCAAGTAGCTGGGATTACAGATGTGCATCACCACACCCAGCTAATTTCTGTATTTTTAGTAAAGACGGGGTTTCACCATGTTGGCCAGGCTGATCTTGAACTCCAGACCTCAGGTCATCCACTCACCTTGGTCTCCCAAAGTGCTGGGATTACAAGTGTGAGCCACCATGCCCAGCCAGAAAACAAATGCTTAATGAGTTTACAACAAAGTAACAAGGCTTTACGTGATCATTCTCCCTCCTTCCCCCAACTTCTTGGTTAGGAGAAATGGTGACAGGACGGAGTAAGAAATGAGGAGCAGCAAAGCTGGAGAAGAGAGGGGGCTTAACTTCAAAAAAGTCTTTCATAAGTGCAGAATGATATCTTAAAGGAGTAAAAAAGAAAAAGGTAAAATCTACCTTTTGTATCATCTTAGTTTCTCATCCTCCTTGTCTTAAGGTGACATCAATATACGTGTTATTAACCTCAAAATAATTTAATGGTCCTTATGATTTCCCTAATTCAATTATATCTTTGTCTAACAATCCTTGGAATTTAAGCATTTTTTCAGAGATAACTACATGTCTTCCTTTAATGATACATTTAAATTGCTTTCATATTTCTCATAGTGTAATTTTTTCTGAAATATTTATTTAGCCCTGTAATATATACCTGCCATCTCTCTATAAATACAGCATTCTTAAAATGCTAAAACTGATGTAAACTCTTCAGAAATGACTTAGCAGAAAATAAGATATCATTTTTACAGAATATTCTGAAATTATTGTCTTTTGTCTTTAAAGTATATTGAACGTTCTTATTATTGTCCCTATTAATCTCTATAAGATACTTTTAATAATTTGGTCCCCAGCACTACCACCTACTAATAGTCCACATAACTAGTTAGTTTTGAGATCTGAGGGGTATAATCCACAAATGCTAAAAGTTCAAGCCATAAAAAATAAAACCAGCATTGCTCTCTAAATTTACTATGTTTAGGCTTTCGAGAGATAAGAAAAAGTAGTATCTATTTAATTTAATAAGAATTAATCATCTACATTTGTACAATACTTTCCTATATATTAACCATTTGAATTTAAAGTAACTGCTGAGATAGACAGACAGTATTGTATTCCCATCTTAATGCAAGGAAATGGATGTCTGTATAGTCAAGTGATTGGTCCAACTTTCAAAGTAACTCCTAGAACCAAAGTCTAAAGCCAACAAGGCTTAATAAAGACAGTGTCTTAGTTGACTCAAGCTACCATAACAAAATGCTATAGACTGGGTGGCATAAACAACAAAAATTTGTTTTCTCACAGTTCTGGAAGCTGGGCAGTAAAAGATCAGGTGATTCAGTCCTGGTGAGGGCTCTTTACCTGACTTGCAGATGGCCACCTTCTCACCGTATGCTCACATGGCCTTTTTTCACCATGTTAAGAGAGATAGGGAGGTCTCACTCTTTCTTTTTCTCTTCTTATGAGGCCACCAATCCTAACAGATTAGGACTTCATTATTATGACCTTATTTAACCTTAATTACCTCCTAAAAGTCCTATCTCCAAGTCACGCTAGGGGTTAGGGCTTCAATGCATGAATTTTGAGGGAATACAAACACTCAGTTCATAACATAGAGTTTGGGTTTGGGAATTAGACAGGTCTAGCTCTGCCACTTTTTTCTTTTTAATAAAACTTTTTGTGTTTAAAATATTTTGATTTAAAGAAAAATTCCTAAAATATTAGAGAGTTTCTGTACATCTTACATCTAGTCTCTCCTATTTTTAATAGCTTACCTTAGTACGGTTCATTTGTTACAACTAAACAGCAAACATTAGTGCATTGCTATTAACTAAAGTCCTTATTTTATTTACATTTTCTTAGATTTTGTCTCATTTTTTTTTTCTGTTTCAGTGTGTCACTCTGGATACCACGTTATCTTTAGTTGACTTTGGCTCTGACAGTTTTCAGACTTTGTTTTTGCTGACCCTGCAAGTTTTGAAGAGTACTCATCAGGTATGTTAGAGCATGTTCTTCAATTGTTGCTTTTCTGATGTCTTTCTCATGGTTAGAGTTTTCTGGTTTGGGGAAAGACGACCATAAAATATCATTTCTGCTGATTTTATGAAAGGTGAATAATGTCAACATGACTTACTCATTCCTGATATTGACCTTGGTCACCTGGCCGAGTCCATTTTGTCAGGTTTCTCCATAATAAGTAATTCTTTACCTCCTCCCACTCCCCATACTGTATTCTGGAGGGAAATCACTATGTCCATCCCACACTTACTGGTGGAAAGTTACGCTTTACCTCTCTGAGGAAGGAATATCAACATAAATTATTTAGCATTTTGCAAAGGAGATTTTTGTATTCTCTTATGTTTATTCAATCATTCATTCATATTGGTATTAATTCATGGATTTATTTTATATTTGCTCTATAATCCAAAACAACCTGGATCTCTGTTACCAGCTGCTGAATGAATGTTTTAATAGAATACAAGTTATTTTTCCTTTGCTCTTCACTGCAGTCACGTATGGAATACAGGTCACATTGAAGGAAAACATGCAACTGGATCTATTGTATTTGTTAAAGTAAGCTAAGACGGGAAATAGGCTCTGGTAAAGATTCTAATACAACAAAACACAAATTGACAAATTGGACCTAATTAAACTAAGTTCTTCTGTACAACAAAAGAAGCCACCAACAGAGTAAATAGACAAACTACAGAATGGGAGAAAATATTTGCAACCTATGTATATGACAATTGTCTAATGTATAGAATATATAAGGAGCTTAAACAAATTAACAAGCAAAAAACCAACAACCCATTATAAAGTGGGTAAAGCACATGAACAGACAGTACTCAAGAGAAGACTTACAAGCACCCAACAAGCATATAAAAAGATGCTCAATGTCACTAGTAATTAGAGAAATGCAAATCAAAACCACAATGAGATACCATCTTACACCAGCCATAATTGCTATTATTAAAAGGTCAGAAAATAACAGATGCCAGCAAGGTTTCAGAGAAAAGGAACACTTATACACTGCTGGTGGGAATGTAAATTAGTTCAGCCATTGTGGAAAGCAGTTGGAGATTTCTCAAAGAACTCAAAAGAGAACTACCACTCAACCCAGCAATCCCATTACTGAATGTATACCCAAAAGAATATGAATCATTCTACTATAAAGACACAGGGAGAGATCCAAGATGGCTGATCACTAGCAGCTCGGGCACGTAGCTCCCAGTGAAAGTGCAGAGAACGAGAGGACGCCACACTTTCAGACGAATATTTGTAGCTCACGGACCAGGAGATTCCCAGCGGAGGAGCTCCACGGGTCACCAGAGTGACTCCTGAGGCCGGCGCGGCGGTTTTGCTGGCGCCTTAAAGCGGCAGTTCTTGGTGCAGAGTCCAGAGATTCCTGGGCAGAAAGGCACCATCAACCTTAACACCGCTGTCTTGGCTGGCGCAGTGGATTGCTCAGATTTCGGCGCTGGGAATCAAAAAGTTGGACGTCCACTCAGAGACCTAGTTAGAAAGTCGGTAATTACAAAGACGACAGATGGATAAATATATAATCAAGGGAAGAAAGTAGCCTAAAAAGGCAGAGAATATTCAAAATCAGAATGCCTCTCCCTCTACAGGGGATCGCAATTCCTCATCAGTAACGGAACAAGGCTTAATGGAGAACGAGTGTGTTCCAATAACAGAAGCAGGTTTCAAAATGTGGGTGATGAGAAACTTCTGTGAATTAAAAGAACTTGTTCTAACCCAATGCAAAGAAACTAAGAACCTTAAAAAAAAGGTTTGACGAAATGCTAATGAGAATGGACAATTTAGAGAGGAATATAAGTGAATTGATGGAGCTGAAAAGCACAACATGAGAACTTTGCGAAGCATGCACAAGCTTAAACAGTCGAATTGATCAAGCAGAAGAAAGGATATCAGAAGTCGAGGACCAGCTCAGTGAAATGAAACGAGAAGACAAGATTGGAGAAAAAAGGATGAAAAGGAATGAGCAAAGTCTCCAGGAAATATGGGACTATGTGAAAAGACCTAATCTACGTTTGATAGGTGTACCTGAATGTGATGAAGAGAATGAATCCAAGTTGGAAAATACTCTTCAGGATATCATTCAGGAAAACTTTCCCAACCTAGCAAGGCAAGGTAATATTCAATTCCAGGTAATACAGAGAACACCACAAAGATATTCTTCAAGAAGACCAATCCCAAGGCACATAATTGCCAGATTTATTAGGGTTGAAATGAAGGCGAAAATACTAAGGGCAGCCAGAGAGAAAGGTCAGGTTACCCACAAAGGGAAATCTATCAGACTCACAGCAGATCTCTCAGCAGAAACCCTACAAGCCAGAAAAGAGTGGGGACCAATATTTAACATCCTTAAAGAAAAGAACTTTCAACCCAGAATTTCCTATCCAGCCAAACTAAGCTTTATGAGTGAAGGAAAAATTAAATCTTTTGCGAACAAACAAGTACTTAGAGAGTTCACCACCACCAGGCCTGCTTTACAAGAGCTTCTAAAAGAAGCACTATACATATAAAGGAACAACCAATATCAGCCTTTCCAAAAATATATCAAAAAGCAAAGAACATTAATACAATGAAAAATTTACATCAACTAATGGGCAAAACAGCCAGCTAGCATCAAACGCCAGTATTAAACTTATATATATTTCAATTGGATAAAAAGCCAAAACCCATCGGTATGCGGCATCCAGACCCATCTTACATGCAACAATACACAAAGACTCAAAGAGAAGGAGGAAGATTTACCCACCAAACAAAGAATAAAAATAAACAAATAAATAAAAAGCAGGAGATGCAATTCTCGCCTCTGATAAAGTAGACTTTAAAGCAACAAAGATCAAAAGAGGCAAAGAAGGACATTGCATAATGGTAAAAGGATCAATGTAACAAGAAGAGCTAACGATTCTATAGATCAACGAGACAGAAAATTAATAAGGACATCCAGGACTTGAACTCAGACCCGGAACAAGTAAACTTAATAAACATTTATAGAACTCTCCACTTCAAATACACAAAACATACATTACCATCTCACACCTATTCCAAAAGTGACTACATAATTGGAAGTAAATCACTCCTCAGTAATCTCATAGCATTTCATAGGTTTAAATGAAATATTGATTGACTGTTTGTTTGTTATCTTCTTCCCTTATTCCTTCCTGACTACATCATTAACTATAATTATCAGTATACAAGAGGTTTTCAATACCCATTACTAAATTGCATTCTAGCCTGGGCAAGAAAGCAATACTCCCATTCTCTCTCCCTCTTTCTTTTCCTTTTTCCTCCTCCCCATTCTCTCTCTCTCTTTCTCTTCCTTTTTCCTCCTCCCCATTCTCTCTCTCTCTTTCTCTTTAAAAAAAAAAAAAAAAAAAAAAGACACATGCACATGTATGTTCATTGCAGCACTATTCACAATAGAAAAGACCTGGAATCAACCTAAATGCCCATCAGTGGTAGACTAGATAAAGAAAATGTGCTACATATACACCATGGAATACCACACAGTCATAAAAAAAGAATGAGATTGTGTCCTTTGCAGCAACATGATGGAGCCGGAAGTCAATAACCTAAGCGAACTAACACAGGAACAGAAAAACAAATCCTGCAGGTTGTCACTTATAAGTGGGAGCTAAACATTGAATACACTTGGACACAAAGAAGGGAACAACAGACATCAGGGCCTAATTGAGGGTGGAAGGTGGGAGGAGGGTGAGGATCAAGCAACTACATATTGGAAACTATGATTACTACCAGTGAAATAATCTGTACCCCAAATCCCCATGACATGCAGTTTACCTATATAACAAACCTCCATATGTATTCCTGAACCTAAAATAAAAGTTTTAAAATTTTAATAAAAAAAAGCTAAGATAGGATTACAAATAAATTTCAAAATTCAATGGCTTAAAAAACATTTATTACTTTTTTATGTAACTGTTTAGGGTGGGGATAACAGGAGCTACAGAGTCATTTAAAGACCCAGAGTGAAAAAGCCTATACCATCTTCACGTTTGTCTCCCAGTAAAATGTTTTCATTTTTTAAATGGAGGACAGAGGGGCGGGCGCGGTGGCTCACGCCTGTAATCCCAGCACTTTGGGAGGCCGAGGCGGGTGGATCACGAGGTCAACAGATCGAGATCATCCTGGTCAACAGATCGAGATCATCCTGGTCAACATGGTGAAACCCCGTCTCTACTAAAAATACAAAAAAAATTAGCTGGGCATAGTGGCGCGTGCCTGTAATCCCAGCTACTCAGGAGGCTGAGGCAGGAGAATTGCCTGAACCCAGGAGGCAGAGGTTGCGGTGAGCCGAGATCGCGCCATTGCACTCCAGCCTGGGTAACAAGAGCGAAACTCCGTCTCAAAAAAAAAAAAAAAAAAAAATGGAGGACAGAGCAGGTACTGAAAAATTGCATGAGCCAGGCCTGAAAGTAGTAGATACCTTGTACGGTCACATTCCATTGACTAAAACTCAGTCACACAGCCATAACTTCTCAGGGAGGCTGGAAAATATAGTCTAGTTGTACTAGGAAAAAAGGGAGAATGGATTTTCATGGACACGCAGTCTGCCACAACTAGCAAATGAAATGAAAAGAACAAGTGTGTGAATACATATTTGCAGAATAATATCACTGACATGGTTTTAAAAATGTCATCTACCACCAGAGGCAATGATGCTGTTGCTAATGTTGGTTCTAGGCTGAAATTTTAATCATATAATGTGTAGGGGAAATGCTTTGGAGGCTGTAAAGTTGTAAACAAGTGTGAAGTGCTAATGATTATTTCTCATTTTAGCTTCGTGCATTGAAAAAAATACATATTAAAAACGTGTTAGACCCAACAATCATAACTAACCAAGAATTTGTTCATTCTATTTGATGTTTTATCGTCATTGACATCACGATGTGTATCTCCATGTTGCCAGGCAGCAATTGCAATAAAATTATTACTGCTGGAGCATACTCTCAAATGCTTAGAAGAAAATCCTGTAGACCAAAATGGAGCACCCCTTTAAGTAATGCTATATCAACACCTTTAAAAGGATTAAAAATATATTGTGTGGAAAAACAAAAATAGTAACAACTCAAAGTTAAAAGTGGTTAGAAAAAGTAAGACTTGAAATTTTACATTTTTAGAAAATATTTGACACTATATTTGCCTATTTATTTCTTTTTATGCATACATATTACTAATATATAAGAATCTATGTATAAACTAAGACATTTATTTCAATTAGGATAAAAGTAAAATTCCAAGTAATTAGAAAGTATTGGTCATTGTTTAACTTTTTAATAAAAAATTTATTTCCTTAACATACATAAAGTAATACTACATTATATAAACAATAGTTTATATGAGACAAAGTGTGGCATTTGGCGCTCAAAATTATAAACTCCTTGACATTCTCTAGTCGGGGCTGGCCCTCTTGGCAGAGCAGGCTGATGCCTCAGCTATGTTATTTCAAGGGCAACACAAGCTGTGGCCCAAAATATATGCTCAAATGCCCTTTTTAGGTTGCTAAAATTCTCACTAAAATTTCTTCCTCCCTTGAGTACATTTCCTAGAGAAGCTCATAAAAAATGTAAAGTTGTTATCCAAGAGAGCTAACTCATTAAGACATTAACATCCTTTAAATAGTAGATGAACTAATTTAGTAGAAGAGATAGGCAGTCACTTAGTGAGATATGACAGGTAATTTCTGACTGCTGCAAAACGTATCATTAAAGACTACAGGCTGGGATATCAGACTCAAAGCTGGGTCAGCTTGCCATGGGCAAATGTGCTGAATAGGAAGAAGGGGGAAAATGACAGCAAAAGGCAAAGGAGGGAAAGCCAAGACAATTTTTGTTTACCCTCCGTTTTGTTTATGGTTCACTTTGGCCTTCATTATAGTATTTCTTCCGCTCCTCTATTCTTGTAGAAAGAGCTGTAGAATTTCATTAGAAATAGAAATCTAGATGATATAACACTGGCCTGTGGACCTGGGTAAAAGTGAACCTCAGGAAAGCAAACCCTGCCTTTCCTCTCTGCCTCATATTTATGAATAAAATCTGATTAGCATGACAATTTTGCTTATATCTTCTACTAAATAATTTTACAAAGCACCTCTATCAAAATAATACACAAAAATCTATTTCTGTATTTTCTTTTTTAATTTTCATCATAACCCTGTGAAATGTTATTTCTCCCATCTTAAAGATGAAAAACTAAGGCTAAAGTAAGTGAAATTATTTGCTTAAGGACACATAGAGAGTATGTGATATAACCTGGTCTCACTCTCAGATCCTATAATTTAGAACTGTAGAATTATCTAACACAAGACCAGGCTTCTCTCTTGGCATGTTAAGCTGTGCAGGTAAAATAAAATTGTAGGGGAGGTACTACAGGTAATCACATACATTCAATGACCAGTTCTGCATTCTGGAAGGAGGTGACATACATTGTGACAATGGAATCCTTCAGGCCTATGAATGATATGCTTTTCTTGCTCACCTGAGCCTGAGTGCAGGAGGTCCACATTGGTGGTCTAGCCTCCTACCACTGCAATCATGACAGAAAAATATTTAACCTCCTCAGAAATCCTAGACCAACTTTACAGACTACAGCAAAAAGGGTAGGACTCTACAAAATTGGATGCATCTGGGCTTGGGATGTTCTAAATCAAGGCAACTGAAATCTAGAGAACCTACAAGAATAATTGCAATGACTGATTCTTCTTCCAGTAAGAACCAAAATTTCTGAAAAACCTATAAAAAATCAGAAAGTTTATTACACATCCCAGCTTCTAGATTCATTATCAAGAAAAAGAAGAGTACTTTGAACACATAGATGTTGAAATAAAACACTAAATGTCACTAAACTGTTCATCTGAATTGTCAGAACAATTAGCTCATCCTTTCGTTATTCCATTTGGTAAATTTTTCTGGAGAACCTACAATGAGCCAAGCAGAGTGACACTAAAGAATCTCATACCTGCCCCTGTGCCTTTCCTCTAGGTCACATCCTGATCCTGTCCCCTGGATTTTATCAGATTTCGAGAAGAGGTAAGAAGATCAAGCCCAAGGACAAGAGAATCATATCCCCTAGATACAAGGCAAAGCTAGCCTATCCTGTCTGCCTCATTTATCCCATATCATAATCTGGTCATGTAATGCCTCAGAGCCTTCTCCAAGCAAATATTCAGTACTATAAAGAAAACATTGTCCTATTTGCTCTTCGAGATATTGCCCTATTCGCTCCTCCTAGCACAGTGGCCCAATTGTGGATCTCTAAGGATTCCATTAGGTCCTTGACTCATGTTAGCATTCCTCCTTTACAATGAAATAAGAAAGAATGCACAGAGCACCCCCTAGAGAGTAATGTAAGTGAGAAACAATTGATTCATGAAGATTATAATAAATCCCATGAGAAAAAAAAAATAACCGGAAGGAATTTTTAGAAAATACTACTTTAGATGTGCTAATATCATAAGAAAAGCAAGTTAAAAAGTTAAACAAGGAGGACAGTATGAAGTAATCTTGAAATTTAAATTTTAAGTAAGGACACAACTTTGATTCAAAACTTAGCATTGTTCTTTGGCAGCTATGTGACCTTGAACAAGTTACTTAGCTTTTTCAAACCCAAATTGTCACAGCACCAAACTGAAAATTATAGCAGAACTACTCATAGGATTCTTGTAAGATTCAAATGGAAAATTAAAGGCTTATAACAAGGTGCCTGGTACATAAGAGACATTCAATATTTATTATTATAATGATACTTAAGATAGCCTCAAAGTTATCCCAAGATTTGGTACAATTGTAGCAATCATTGGAAGAGTATATCAGAGAAAGAAGCAGTCTTCTTAGAAGATGTAGAGAGTTACACCTGTATGAGACTCATGAGTCCTGAAAGCAGACCTTATGAAGCATGGTGGAAAGTATCAGGGTGAAGAAAAAAACAGGCTGGTAGGGGCAAGGAGGGCTGGAAATCAAAACTAACACTGTTGTGAAAATATCTTGCAAATTACTGGCCAGATAAAAAAGAGGTTTCTAGCCTTTACAATGGCAAAATTGTTAGAAAGTATTTTCTTTCTACTTTTGCCCCATTTCAGCTCATCAAATAATACACTGAATATCTACCTTGCACCAGACTTTATGTTAGGCAGTGCTGTTATTACTCAAATGAAAACATCACATATGAGGGCCCTCTACTATAGACACACTTATTGTGGACAAGCTGGATGCTCCTGCCCACCTAGCTATTCTATAGAAGGTCACCTTAACAGGTGGGGGAGGAATTCCTTCAGTTAAGAGTACATGAGTGCCTTATTCCTCTGCTAGAATAATAACAATGAACACTTACTGTGTACCAGGCACTGTTCTAAGAACTTTATGTACATTAATTTTTTTAAATGTTTGCCACATATATTATGAATTATATACTATTGTTATCCTCATTTCACCATTGAGAAAACTAAAACAGAAGTTGAATAATTTGCCCAAGATCACGCGGGTAAAATGTGGCAGAGCTTTGCTTTATGTGCTATATACGTGCAAGTTCTGAAACCTGAGCATACACTTCAAATCCAATGACAAATCCAGTACTAAATCACTGACTCTGACTTTGAAGAGCTTAAATACTAGTGAAGGGGGTGCGGTGAGGTCAGTCCTCTGACCACCTGCCGGAAGTCACATTTGGGAACAACAGTGTATCTAACGATTTCTTCACTTTACTTCCTGCAAAATCATGTCACTTCAAAATATAAAGGAAGAGATGGGACAAATATTGCTTTGGATGTAATTCTAACTTACAGGAGGAATTGGTTGTATAGTTAAGGTGAAATAAATCACAGAAGAATAATGACTACGCAACCCTAGAATCAGTGATGGTCACATAGTGGAAAGTTGGAGTCCATTCTGTAGCCTCAGTTGAAAGAAGACAGACCTTCAAAAGCATGTCAGGGAAAAACAGGCATGTTAAATTAATAGAGCACATGAAACTAAAAGAGGTGAATGAATGTTTCAAGAGTTAAAAGTGCTCAAGAAAACATGATTCCAGTTATGTAATTATCAACAATTTCAGTTAGAGGCTGTCACAGACTTCTGAAAATAGCATCAAAAGGGGGTGAAGTGTGTGAAAATGATTCAGGACCACAGAAAGGTTGCCCTAATTATGTACATAATAAAAATATCATAAAAAGACCTAGCCCTACTGTTCTGTGCCAATGCCACAACATACGTGAATCACATACATTTTTAAATTTTTGATGTGTATTGTGATTTCATTCTTTCTACTAAGGAGAACAAAAGGGGCAGGAAAAAACAAAACACCTGAAGTAGTATGAAAACTCAAGATGAGTGTAGAGATTTTAAAATTGTTCTCAACTCCCTTAATGAATTTAAGTATTTTTTATTCCTATGGATCATATTCCAAAGACACTCAGGGAGGAGGGTGCTGGTGAGAAGCGCTCAGTAATCTATGTGAAATCAGTTCCAAAAGACTGAAGATAAGGAAACATATTTCTAGTAATCCCAAAAGGGAAGAACATGTATCTCATAAATGATAGGTTGCTAAACTTAACCAGACTGGGGTGGGTTCTTTCCTCTGTTTCACAAATAACAGCTCTTTCTGGGTTGTTCAGCCTTAAGCAGAGAGGACACAGGCAAGGACAGAGGGAGAGTGGCTTGCATGACAGATGTCCTCAAATATTTGAAGAGTTGTCTTGTGGAAAATGAATTATATTCATACTGCTGAATCCCAGTGGTCATAACAAGGAACTAACGTTTAGAGGCAGATGAGTTTGGATTCAATATAAGAAAGTCTGTCTAAAATTTTAATAAGAGAATAGACTCCCTTGGGAAATAATAAGTTCTCTGGCACTGGAAGTGCACGTGCTGTGTACTGCAAAGGAAATTCAAATAATTTCATCTCCCTCTTAAAATGGACATTTGGAGGCTCCAAGACTACAGGACCTCAAACAGTCTTTTCAGCCCTAAAATGCTAATGCATGTCAAGATTTATTCCTTCAATGTAGTTTTAAAGTGACCAAATGGTCATTAAAAAATTTTATGTCTGCTTAAATATGCCATGAAACCAGTCACTGGAAAAATAATTTTGGGGACTGGGGGAATGGATGATGAGAAATTACTTAATGACTATAATGTACATTATTCAGGTGATGGATATACTAAAATCCCAGATTTCACCAGTACACAGTATAACCATGTGACAAAATTGCACACGAACACCTTAAATTTATACAAATTTTAAAAATAAAGCAAAATAATAATAATTTTTGAAATTAGTTAACATACAAACAGCTGAGAATTTCCTATGTTCTAGACTATTCTCTAATTGCAACTTTATTTAAAACTAGTACTTTTGATTTATGGTTTGTAATATTCATATGCTCATCTGCTCCTAGGGAAATATAAAATAAATTCTAAAGTGTTATTCTTACAAATTGTGGTATATTAGTCTCATGAAGTTCACAATTTAACAATTTCTGCATTCTGTAGCCTATCAACAATTACAAGCTAATATCAATTATTAAAGAGCTTCCATATGAGTTAGATCACATCAAATTTTTACGCAGTCCATATCAACATCTTTAAGCCATCCAGAATATATATTTAAATGTGTGGCTGAGGGCACAACATGGAGATTTGACACCATTATATGAACATAATACTGCAGCATTTAAGCAGAGTAAATATTCCCATGAACAAAGATATCTAAAGGAAGGATTCTTTCTACAATAACTTCAGTCAATGCCCTAAGAAGATGAAGGATGAGATTTTAAATGTAGTCTATACTGAAAAACTGTTATTGAGAGAGACTTCCGGCTGTGAGGACAAGTGACATTTATAAATCTTAATAACTTCTAACTGCTATATTCCTTTTTTCTTAGTAAATTCTAACTGCCATATCCCTTGTCAAAATTGTAAATTTGGCAGGAAATACACCAGTGACTAAATAACCCTAATTCTCTCCCTTCAAATATTTGTAATTTGAGCTTTAAATTTTTCATTCTGTACCTTTTATTCACTTCACATCTTCTTCATCCTCAATAAGCCTTGGAAGCATTCATCTCTATTACTGTCTTTGGCCTTTGTTTTATAAATAAGACAAATAACTTTTATAACCAGAGTCTCAGCATTGGAACCAGAATCAAGGTCTTTTATGACTGAATCCAATGTATAATCTAGTTCACTATAATCTTCTCCCACCTTAGGGCTGACAAATTCATTAATAAAACTCTTCGAGTCAATCCAGACTTGCAAATTGTCATTGCCTAACATCTCAAGTATAAGAAAAAAAATATGTCTTTCTTTAGAAATTTACTTAGCAGAAGACAGTGTGGTAAAGAAATTAAATCATTTATTATAAAAAACAAATCTTCCCTCAACTCTCTCAATTTTTATACTTCCATCATTTCTCTCAGTTTAAGGGTATTATTTAGACTGCAGTTATTTTCAACTATCTCCTTTATTAACATCTAAAATACTTTCCCTTATGAATCAAAATGATAGCTCTGCCAACAATAAATGTCTCTCTCATGGCTTTTCAGAGGAACTGTTTCCAAAAGCCCTTCTGTCCAGGGAAGAGATTCAAGCTGTCTGCACCATCTTAATGGGGACTTATGAAATGTCCTGCTCACAAAGAAGGAAATAACTAAAGATGGAAAAGATGATCTCCCCCACCCCCACCCCTTCACAGCCTGATTTCCCGCTTCATTTCCAATGTTATTGCAATAACTCAGACCCTTATCATCTCATGCATGGAATAGTATGCTAACTGATTTTCCTGACTCCAATATAATTTCTCTGCTTCACTTCCTTTGTATGTAAAGGAGAGAATAATAATGACATCTTCTCATATAGATTGCTATGAAAAATAAATGAATGACTACATAGAAACTGTTTAGACTAGTGTCTGGCACATAGTAAGCACTCAATAAATGTTAACCCCATATGATTGTATCTTCTATGCTTTACCAAGGCTGATCATTCCACACTGAAAATCTGGATGCATCCAGAATCCACCATTTCCCATCTCTTCTGCTGCTACCATTCTGGTCCAAGCCACCATCATCACCTGACCTGGATTATTACAATAGGCTCCTAATTGGTCTGTTAACCCAGTGGCCAAGTGATCCTTTTGAATTTCAAGTTGAATTATGTTATTCCTCTGTGCTCTCTTTCCCTCTCTCTCTCTTAACTGTTCATATCATTACAAGTAGACGTCAAAGTCCTCACAGTGGTCTCCAAGGCCCTGCACAGCCCATGATCACCTTTCCCTTACTTTCCTGATGTCACTTCCACCTCCACTTCTCCCAGTTTATGTCACTCAGCTGCTTTAGGATCCTCCACACATGCCAAGTCTGTTCCTACTGTAGATCCTTTGGACCAGCAGTACCCTCTTCCTGTGACATCTTCACCCCTCTCCCCTACAATCTTCATCATTTACTTATTTATCTCTTTCCAATCTTTGACTGCTCTATTTAGGACTGCAACTCTTCCTCTACCCCAGTACTGCTGATACCTCTTAACCTGCTCTATATTTTTCCATGGCACATATGACCTTTTGATGTGCTATACAATTTACTTATTCTAATATATATCTCCCCTCCCCAGTAAAAAGTAAGCTCCACAGAGGCAGAGATTGCTATCTGTTTGTTTATTGATGTGTCCTTAATGATTAGAAAAATCCCTGACATGTAACATGTTTAATACACATTTATCCTATAAAACAACGTTAATGAACATGTTGCAATAAGCAAGTTAATGAACATGTTGCCATTCTGCCTAATACGCTTCAATAGCTCCCCACTGCCAAATTAAGTCCAGACTTCTTTGCCAGGTACATCTAATGATCCAGCTCCCACCCATCCCTTAGCCCTGATCTCTAGTGCTGACCCACACACAGCGCACTCTCAAGACACACTGAACTATTTGAGCTACTTGAAATTTCCTGGCCATGCAGTCAAACATCTCCTGCTGACCTGAATGCCTGTGCTCTCTTGTCCTCCTGGTAAACACCTCCCACCTTTCAGAATGCCACCTCACCTGGGAAGCTTTTCTTGACCTTCCAATTCCTTGTAGAAGTTATTTCTCCCTCCTCTGTGCCCCTGGTATATCCTGAAGAGACTAGAAGTATTGATCTCATTTGTTTCCATGCCTATCTCCCTTAACCACATTGTGGACAACATGTGAGCAGAGAATTTACTCATATACCCAACACTATGTTCAGTGCAAAATAGGCCATATGGATCATAGATACTCAATCTATATTGTCGAATAGTCATAGGAATGTCTGAAAGGTGTCGATTAGATATGCTGATTCTCATACTGCCTAATAACAGCAGAAAGTTTAGAAAGTTAAAGCTCCTTCAGGTCAAAAATTCTGCCTATGTGATTCAAGTGAACCCAAGACTAGTGATGATACTCTCAAGGAAGAAAACAGAGGTGAGGCAGAAAGAGACAGGGAGAGAAAGGTCAGGGATCTGGCTAAGAATACACAGAGCCCTGAGGTCTTCCTATCCATTAATGGGAACATGGAAATCGAAGAAGGGTCATATCTGGACCACTTGGATCTCTGCATATTTTCTGAATTACATTAACTTCAGGGAGTCTCTCTTGACTCATGCCAGCAGAGGTGTGGAAGCCAGGGAAGGGCAATCACGCATGAGAGGAGGATTCCAAGAGCTTCCAATATTGTATGCTAGATAAAATACTGAAGCTACAACAAGTAGAGAAACCAGAGAGAGGAAATAAAAAGAAGAAGAAAAGAAAAAAAAAAAAGAATTACTGGGTTTGAGGTTGGGGGTGGAGGGAGGGTTTTTCTATTAGAACTGTCCTTGCAATGCTCTGGTTGTCAGTAGCCCAAATTTCAGACCACTTTCTTTCTATGGGAACAGTTGCTGAGTGCCAGTCCCATAAGGCTTTTTTCTATCAGTCCCCTTTTAGCATGGCTTTCAAGTATCCTCTTTTTTTTTTTTTTTTCTGCTGATCATAAACTAAACTCTTGGCTCAGGCACTTTTCCTTGTTTTGTTATCTGTTCCTTGGGCCAGGGGTATATAACATGCTGACTAAGGTTAATTACTTCATTAATTCTCTTACTTTCCTGATGTGCAGTATTACTTTTATCACCTTCTGTTCAAAAATGAGTCGAATTCATAACTAGGGTTTTGTGTGTGAAGGTTGGTTAAACTTCAAATTGTATGCCAAGGGACAAGGAATAAGAAAAGCCCATATTACTACTGCTGAAAAATTTCCCCCAAATTGATCCAGTTGTACCCTCAGTTTATCTTGCCAGACCTGTTGTAACATACCAAGCACAGCTCTGCTTCCTCTGCCCAGCCTCTTGCAGCAAAATACACATCTGGAGCACGGGTTCCAAAAGAGACCTCTGTCCTCTCATCCCATGGTACCTCCTTCGCACCCAAATACATTCAATTAAATTACTCAACAGTCAGAGGAAGGCACCCACTATGTGCCAGTATATTGCAAGGCTCTGTGCATTTTGTATTAAATAAGACTAGCCTCTGCTCTCAGAAAGACAGTGTAAAGAACAGAAAAGTAAATCAAATGTTTTTATAAGGTCTGACAAATAGAATGATAGTAATAATAACAAGAATTAGAGTCTCTAAAATTTTTTGGAATTTTTACTACATACTAGCCAGGCATTATGTTTTATGTATTAACTCAAGCCGTGATTTGAACCCAGATAATCTTACTCATATCCCAGGCATTTAAATTAGACTGAGTGACCCAGGGCCACATTCCTTAACTCTACCCTAGATTGATATATCTGTCTGGCAATCTCTACTCCTGACTTGTTGGCAATCACTTCTGTGGCACACAAAGTACTCACTGTGTGCCACACACAAAGCCTGCCTAAAACATTCACAGTTGAAGGGGAGTAGAGACATGTAAAGATGTAATACTAAAGTGGTGCACTTAGCCTATAAAGAAAAGTATAAATAAGGCACAAAAGAGGCAGAGGGCAGGGAGTAGGCATGTATCTGTGATCAGGATTACGGAGGATATCACAAGGGAGGAGTTTGCCTAACCACAAGCAGGAAGGACTTCTGGGACAATATTCAGGGCAGAGATAATTCCTTGTCACTTTTTATAAAATTCAACTTTTATTTTAGATTCAGGGGTACATGTGCAGGTTTGTTATCTGGGCATATTGCATCCTAATTACTTTTCTTTAGACAATTGTCTTCTCTTTCAAAACCATCCTCAAAATTTTCCTCAAGAAGTCTCCCCTTAATCTGTATGATGGTTAATTTTACATGTCAATTTGACTGGGACACAGTGTGCCCAAATTTGGTTCAACATTATTCTGAGTGTGCCTATGAGGGTGTTTCTGGATGAGATTAACATTGGAATTAATAGACTGGGTAAAGCAGACTGAACTCCCCAGTGTGGGTGAGCCTCTCCAATCCCTAATCTGTTGAGGCATGAATAGAATAAAAAGTGGGGTAAGGAAGAAATTTCTCTTTCTCCCTTACAGTTTTTGAACTGAGACATCACACTGGAACCTACACCATTGATTCTTCTGGTTCTCGGGCCTGCAGATTCAGATTGGAGCTACGACAATGGCTTTCCTGGGTTTCCAGCTTGCAGAAGACAGATTGTGGTATTCCTCAGCCTTCATAATTATGTGAACAAACTCCTTGTAATAAAGCTCTCTCTGTCTCTCTCTCTCTCTCTATACACACACACACACACACACACACACACACACAAACTAGACATACCTCAAATACATTGTGGATTTTGTTCCAGACTACTGCAATAAAGCTAAATCACAATAAAACAAGTCACACATTTTTTTTAGTTTTTGTGAATATGAAGGTTATGTTTACACCATATCACATGCAGTATTAAGTATTCAATAGAATTATGTCTTTTTTCATGTTCTTTATTTTATTTCATTTTACTTTAAGTTCTGGGATACATGTGCAAAATGTGCAGGTTTGTTACAAAGGTATACATGTGCCATGGTGGTTTGTTGCGCCTATCAACTCATCATCTAGGTTTTAAATTCTGAATGCATTAGGCATTTGTCCTAATGCTTTCCCTCCCCTTGCCCCTGAACCCCTGACAGGCCCCAGTGTGTGATGTTCTCTTCCCTGTGTCCATGTGTTCTCATTGTTCAACTCCCACTTATGAGTGAGAACATTCGGTGTTTGGTTTTCTGTTCCTGTGTTAGTTTGCTGAGAATGATGGCTTCCAGGTTCATCCATGTCCCTGCAAAGGACATGAATTTGTCCTTTTTTATGGCCACATAGTATTCCATGGTGTATATGTGCCACATTTTCTTTATCCAGTTTATCATGGATGGGCATTTGGATTGGTTCCAAGTCTTTGCTGTTGTAAATAGTGCTCCAACAAACATACAGGTGCATGTGTCTTTATAGTAGAATGAGTTATAATCCTTTGGGTATATACCCAGTAATGGGATTGCTGGGTCAAATGGCATTTCTGGTTCTAGATCCTTGAGGAATCCCCACACTGTCTTCCACAATGATTGAACTAATTTACACTCCCATCAACAGTGTAAAAGTGTTCCTATTTCTTCACAGCCTCACCAGCATCTGTTTTTCCTGACTCTTACAAATGTACATACCTTCATTTAAAAATACTTAATTGCTTAAAAATGCTAGCAATCATTTAAGCCTTCATGGAGTTGTAAATTCTTTTGCAGGTAGAGGGTCTTGCTTTGATGTTAATGGGTACTGACTGATCATGGTAGTGGTTGCTAAAGATTGAAGTATCTGTGGCAATTCTTAAAATAACACAATGAAGTTTGTCACATCAATTGACTTTTCCTTTCATAAAAAAATTCTCTATAGAATATGATAATGTTTAATAACATTTTACTCACAGTAGGACTTCTTTTGAAATTGAAGTCAATCCTCCCAAACCCTGCTGCTGCTTTATCAACTAAGTTTACGTAATATTCTAAATCCTTTCTTGTCATTTCAACAATTTCCACTGCATCTTCACCAGGAGTAGATTTAATCATAAGAAATCACTTTCTCTACTCCTCCATAAGAAACAACTCCTCATCCATTCAAGTACAGTCATGAGATTGCAGCAGTTTACTCACATCTTCAGGGTCCACTTTTAATTCTAGTCTTTTTGCTATTTCCACCACATCTGCAGTGACTTCCTTCACAGAAGTCTTGAAACCCTCAATGTCATCCAAAAGGATTAGAATCAACTTCATCCAAACTCTTCTTGATGTCAATAGTTTGACCTCCTCCCATGAATCACAAATGTTCTTAATGGTATATAGAGTGATGAATCCTTTCCAGAAGGTTTTCAAACTATTTTTCTCAGATCCATCAGAGGATTCACTCTCCAGGGAGATATAGTCTTCTAAAATGTATTTCTCTCTTTTTTTTTTTATCTTTTTTTGAGACGGAGTCCCACTCTGTCACCCAGGCTGGAGTGCAGTGCCATGATCTTGGCTCACTGCAACCTCCACCTCCCGGTTCAAGAGATTCTCCTGCCTCAGCCTCCTGAGTAGCTGAGATTACAGGTGTGTGCCACCACACTTAGCTAATTTTTGTATTTTTAGTGGAGACAGGGTTTCACCATGTTGGTCAGGCTGGTCTCAAACTCCTGACCTCGTACTCTGCCTGCTTCAGCCTCCCAAAGTGCTGGGATTATAGACATGAGCCACTATGCCTGGCCCCAAAATGTATTTATTAAATAATAACATTTGAAAGTCAAAATTACTCCTTGATCTATGGACTAAGAATGGATGTTATGTCAGCAGGCATGAAAACATCAATCTACTTGTACATGTCCATTGGAGCTCTTGGGTGACCAGGTACATTTTCAATGAACGGCAATATTGTGAAATAATTTTTTTTCTGAGCAATAGGTCTCAACTGCAGGGTTAAAATATTCAGCAAACCATGCTGTAAACAGATGTGCTGTCCTCCATGTTTTGTTGCTCCACTTATAGAGCACAGGCAGAGTAGATTCAGCATCATTCTTAAGAATCATATGATTTTGGAGATGGTAAATGAAGTCATCAGTTGCATTATCCCTTAACAAGAGAGTCAGCCTGTCGTTTAAAGCCTTGACACCAGACATTGACTTCTCCTCTCTTGCTATGAAAGTCCTAGATGGCATCTTCTTTGAATACAAGGTTGTTTATCTACACTGAAAATTGGTTGTTTGGTGTAGTTACCTTCATCAGTGATTGGAATTAGATCTTCTAGATTACTTGCTACAGCTTTTACATCGTACTTGCTGCCTCACCTTGCACATTTGTGTTACAGAGATGGCTGCTTTCCTTAAACCTCTGAAGCTTCCTCATCTCTCTGCCTTCATAGAGTTGAAGAGTTAAGGCCTTGCTCTAGATTAGGCTTTGGCTTAAGAAAATGTTGTGACTGGCTGGATTTTCTAACCAGACCACTCAAGCTTTCTTGATATCAACAATAAGGCTATTTTATTTTCTTATCATTTGTATGTTCAGCAAAGTAGCACTTTTAATTTCCTTGAAGAAATTTTCCTTTGCATTCAAAACTTTGCGGTTTGGCACAAGAGGCCTAGCTTTGGGACTGTGTCAGCTTTTGAAATGCCTTCCTCAGTGAACTTAGTCATTTCTAGCTTTTGATTTAAAGTGAGAAACATGCGACAATTCCTTTCCCTTGAACACTTTGAACTCATTGTAGGATTATTAATTGGTCTGGTGCCTCTATTGTTATGTCTCAGGGAATAGGGAGGCCTGAGCATAGAGACAGAAAAAGATGGAGGATGGGCCAGTCAGAGGAACAGTCAGAACACACACAAACTATCAGGTTGTCTTCTGCAGGTGCAGTTCATTGTGCCCCAAAACAATTACCACAGTAACATCAACGATCACTGAGCACAGGTCATCATAACAGATATAACAATAATAAAAAAGTTTAAAATATTGCAATAATTTCCAAAATGTGACAGAGGGAGTGAGCACATGCTGTTGGAAAAAAATGACACTAATAGACTTACTTGATTAGGGGTTACCACAAACATTCAATTTGCAAAAAGCACAGTATTTGCAAAGTACAATAAAGTGGAGCACAATAAGATGAGGTATGCCTATATCCATGTACATAGGCTATATATATAAACTATATATTCAATTTACTTTGCTCAGATCCATCAGAGGATTCACTATCTAGGGACCTATAGTCTTACATATAATATATATAGAGAGAGAGCTATAGAGAGAGATCTATATATTATAGAGCTATCTATCTATCTATCTATCTATATAGCCTGTGTGTGTGTGTGTGTGTGTGTGTGTGTGTGTGTATGTGTATCCTCCAACTGGTTCTATTTCTTTGGAGCATCCTCACTAATAGAATGTTACTTTGATCACTGTTTTTTCTCTGTGTCCTCAGCATACATACATTCTTTATTAGTAGATCATCAATGCAGCTGCTAGGATACCGATGTGTCTCCATAGCAGCATGGCAAATCTTCAGAGGGAGAAATCACATAACTCAATACTCTACCTTTGCTACCCTAGTAGCCACTCAGTAGATGTGGGCAACTTACAGACTGGACTAGGATCTTTCAGTATCAAGCAGCAACAGAAAAGAGGCTCCTTCTTGTGTGTTCATGTGCCCTTCTGGTATCATCAGTGAGATCTGGATGTTATAGGTAAGTTGCTGTCAAACTCCTGCCAGCAGATGGTTATAGAATGACCAGTCTCTACTGGTTTAGTTATTAAGGACATAGACAGAAGGGTCTTCTCTCCAGAACAGCATCTTCAGGTCTGGATGACCACTGAGTCACAGCTGGTCCCAAGGGCAGCAGAGAAATTCTGAGTGCACTACAAATGTTTGGCCTCCATCATGGTTCTGAGATGGCCCAGAGGAGCTGACTCTTTGACAGGGAGACTCTATGCCCTTGTAGACTACAAAGTCTGTGAAAAAGGAGGCTGAGCCTCACTCAGTTTTAAATGCTTGTTGTTAGAACACCCAAGTTCCATGCTCTCTCTACACTAACCTCTAGGCACCTCTAATTTAATCATCAACTGGGAAGAATTAAAGAAGGCTTTCATTAAAGTGAAATCTATACAGTGAATGCTGCTGGATAGGAAACATTCTGTTAGTGAAAAGTTTACATCTTAAAATGTATTTAAGATTTGTATTTGTTTATTTTGCACATTTATTTGAGCGTTTTTTTGTATACTGAAGATTCAAATCAGATGTGAATATAGCATTAAAAAAAGACAAGGTCACTACTTCATAGAAAAGTGAGGGAGTGTGATGATTAATACTGAGCGTAAACTTGATTGGATTGAAGGATGCAAAGTACTGATCCTGGTGTGTCTGTGAGGGCATTGCCAAAGGAGATTAACATTTGAGTCGGTAGGCTGGAAAAAGCAAACCCACTCTTAATCTGGGTGGGCACAATCTAATCAGCTGCCAGTGCTGCCAGGATAAAAAGCAGCCAGAAGAATGTGAAAAGACTAGGCTAGCTTAGCCTCCCAGCCTACATCTTCCTCCCGTGCTGGATACTTTCTGCCCTTGAACGTCGTACTCCAAATTCTTTCTTCAGCTTTGGGACTCACACTGTCCTCAGCTTGCAGACAGCCTATTGTGGGACCTTGTGATCATGTGAGTCAGCACTCCTTAATAAAATCCTTTTTATAAATATACCTATCCTATTAGTGTTGTCCCTCTGGAAAGCACTGACTAATACAGGGAGATACACAATGAACTTGAATTAATGCAATCTTAGACCATGTTAAGTGCCATGAAGGTACTAAAGCAGCACTGGGGAGCATAAACTGAAATTAAGTTATGGGGTGAGGAGGGCTAGACATATAGGAAAAGTGCTCAGGGAAGGCCTTTCTGAGAAGCTGAAATTGTCACCAATAAACTGAATTCTTTCTCTACTTTGTATCAGTTGCAAAGAAAGAACACCCTATTGGGAAAAAAGACAAGCAGCTTACTCCTGGCCAGTAGTGGAGAGGGAAAAGCACCTGCTCTCACCTCCTTCCCAGCTGTGGGAAGCTACAGAATTTTAAGGAGTTAGATGTGGGTCGAGGAGGCATGTAAACACAGGCAGGGAGAAACTCCAGAAGCGCAGGTGCAGATCACAAGCCTTCCTCTTCATACAACGTATGTTCAGAAAGGTGACGATTTTCTTTATGGGTGGGTATTTTAACATTGTGATGATATGTTAATGATCTAAAGGTAACAAGGGGTCCCCAGTTCTAGTTTGCACCTGTTTCACACTGGCATTATCCTCTTCTGGTAATAGCTGAAGTGTCCTGAAGCTCCTGTGGCCCCTTGGGCCACCTAGAGTTAAGCAAGCATACCTATAGAAAGGGACTAGAAAAAAAATGCTTAAGAAAAAATAATGAGCTTTCTCAGCTACTTACCGTTTAAGAAAATAATGAAATTTCTTAGCTATATCTCCAGGGCTGCCCTGGTAACCAAATCTGGAATGCAAACTATGAGACAATCTAAAAGAAGGCTATTTCTGGCAGATGAAACAGCAATTGCAAAGGCCATGGGGTGAACATGGGCTTGGTGAGTTTGAGGAACAATAAGAATGCCAGCGTGGCAGGAGCACAGTGAGTAAGGGGGAGAATGACAGGAGATGAGGTCAGAAAACAGCCAGGGGCCAAGTCACATAGAACCACTTAAGACATAGGAAAGACTCTGGGTTTTCTTCAAAGTTTGGTAGGAATCTATTGGAGGAGAGAAATTATGTGAGCATCTAATTTATGTTTTTACAAGATGGCTCTGACTTTTGAATGTACCAGAGAGGGCAAAGGTGGACTCAGGAGGCAGGTCAGAGGTGGCCACACAGTCCAGGTGAGACGTGACGGTGGGTCTTGTCTAGAGTTAGTGAGATATTATTATGTAATGAGATTTTGGATGTATTTTGAAAGTAAAGCTCCCAAGCCTTGTTGATGTTTTAGTGATGGGGTGCAGCAGAGAGAAGCTGACTTCTAGAAAGGGGTGGATATACTGAGCTGTGAAGCTAAAGAAGCTCAAACTTCAGGCCACTCACTTGAAAGGACACTTTTCAAGCATTCAGAGGGATGCTGACAATTTTGTACTTTTGATTTCATAACCTTTATTTTTTTTAAAAAAAAGAAAAAGGACCTCTAAGACTTCAAGCCCTACAAAACCTAAATCCACCTTAGTTCCAATTTTTCAGCCTGACTAATCAAATTGAAAGGACAGCACTAACAGTAAAAAAAGTTGCTCAAACTAGATCTGCGGATATGACTTCTAGAGCCACACTTACCAAATACAGCCACTGCAGCAATCCAGAGCATCTCATGAAACGCAGTTAGAAAGCTACTTTATTTTTGCTTTTGTCCCTCACAGTCCTTGCTTTTGTTTGTTTTCTTTTGTTCTTCTTGTTCCTGGATGATAATTCAAAAACTGCGTTATATTCCTGTAAATCTCATAAAATAATTTGAAATCTGATAATTACTTCAAGTTACAAAGCAAAGTTCAGTTCAAATCCAGGATGTCTGATCCTCATTCAAAGGTGCAGCTTCTCCCTTCTCCTGTAGCCAGGTCTTCCTGCCAGAGGCAAGGTTGAAGCTAGGGAGGGAGACTGTTGTTGGCTCCTCCCTTCCTCTCTCACATTCTCCTTCCACAGCCAGCTGCTCTTACTGATGCCTCTAGCTTTGCAAATAGAGGAGTGTGTGGGGTTGGGGGGGGTGGGGAGTGAAAGGGAGAAAACAGAAGGAAAACATCAAAGTGTTCAGCTGACTGGCCTGACCATAAGCTGAACTAAAGCATTCAGAGCCTGGCATATCATTGGAGCTGGCTTTTCCTTTTTTGGGCACATTCACTGATTGTTCAGAGAACTTCCAACACTAGGATGGTCTCCCTGAAGTTTTCTTAATTTTAGGGGGTGCATCTGTATTTCACCTAGTCACCTAGATCTTGGAATTTGACCATATCCTCAGCATTTTTTTTTAATTCTGAGGCCTGTTTGGTCATCCAGGGGGTCTTCTGGACCTAAAACAACTCTAGTGCAGCAATTTTACTGCATATGGCACACATCTGGAGCAAAGGAAACACGTGGGCATCTTTTAAAGCAACCCTGTTTTTACAGGCCAATTCTAGAACACTATCCATTGTCTCATCCATCAGCAGCTGGACTTTTGCTCACTATATTTTCAGGCAGAGTCCCCAAATAGTTAACTGTGAACCACTAAAACTACCAGTGACTCATAATAATCTCGATAAACTCTCAGTGATCTCTTTAGAGCGCCTGTGTTCATCTGTCCAGGCTGCTATAACAAAATACCATAGACTGGGTGACACAAAACAGGGTGAGGGCCTGTTTCCACACAGAGGGACCTCTCACTCTAACTTGACATGGCAGAAAGGCAAGAGGTCTCTCTTGGGTCTCTTTTATAAGGGCACTAATCCTAACATAAGGGTGACCGTAATCACCTCCCCAAAGCCCCACTTCCCATACTATCATCTTAGGGGCTAGAATGTTAACATATGAATTTGGGAGAACATAAACATTCAGTCCAGTGCAGTACCTCCCTCACTGAGATGAAAGGAAAAGCCCTATCCACCCTTCTTCTTTAGCGGAAGGTAGGACTCACAACACATAAACAATTCTCTCCAAAGGTGCTTTCTTCCCTCAAATCCTCTTTTCCCTGACCATAGATCAACTAGTTCTCAGCCACCTACATTTTTCAAATTCAATCAATGTTCTCTTTCACAAGTCATTTAATTATCTGATACTTCTATTTCAATATCCTGTTATGCAGCCATTACATAGCTGGATCCAGCTTTAATGAAAGCTGAGTTTGGCCTTAATAAACAGATAAGAGTGACTGTAGTTACCTTATCCAAACATCACAGATTCAGAGTTTATATTGGTATTTTTGCTAAATACTTCATCATATCTTACTTACATTCATTGCTCTCCCATGCTCATGAGCTTAATAAATTTCTGTAACTTGTAATTCTTCAAACTCAAAATTAGATAAGATCATGTCAATGAGGATATTCAACCAGACCTCCAGATGGCAAGCTGGCACCTCCTGTGAAGACACAGTGGGAAAGTAAACTTCTGTTTCACGGAGATTATCTGAGTTTACTGGGGAATACTTTAGTGCTACTTGATTTCTCATCAGTCAAAACACAAGGAGATAAACACAGGAAAATATATTAGGAAGCATGTAAAAATATATTAGGAGGCAGGTGTTCTTATTTATCCTCTAAGCAAGTCATTCTCAAAGTTCACTGTGCCTATGAACCTCCCGGGGAATTTGCTTAAGATGCATATCCCCAGACCCTGATCTCAGAGCTTCTGCTTCAGTAGGTCTCAGATGGGGCCTAAGAATAATGGTGACAAGAACCCAGTTGAGGCCAATGCAGGTGTTTGATTCTTGGATTACACTAGGAGAGACCCCCATGCACTCTCATATCTACTCTCCTAGGCAGTAATTGTAAACATACAATCACATTGTGATTGTGCAGCAGAATCAACCTGTTTGCTCTGGTCCAGGAATGCTGTTCCTTGCGTTCTAACTGTCGCCACACTGGAGTCACACCACTAGGGTGACAACATAAGGATGCTTCTGCAACCCCCTGTTTGGTTTCTTTCCTCTTGTTTCTGTTGTTTTCCTAAACTTTTTCCTCACATTATTTTATCTCATTTTTCCCCATTTCAGTTTCTGAAGCAGAATGCTGATTTTGGGACTACAGCTGTTAAGAAGAGAGTATAGGGATTTCCTTTCATGTTTAACTGCCTTTGTTGCCTACTGATGTTCTAAAGACCCAAACCATTGCCCAGACCTCTCATTTTTATTATTAAAGGCCTTTCAAAAAAACATCTGGAATGATAAGACCATACTTCTCTTGACCAATTGACTGAGAGGATTTCACATCATTAGGAATCTTAACCTGAAGTAAGGCAGGGGAAAAAGTCAAGAGGGGTCAAAGTTTTATAAAGCAGTGGTTATACCCTCTTAATGAATCTGACTGGGCTTTGGCTAAAAAATAAGTAAAATTCTGATTTGTCCATTAAAGTAAATTGGCTGACATTTGCCCTATAAGTTAAAGAAATTTTGAGTCTGAATATCTGCAGTTCCAAAAGTGAGCTTCCCATGACTGCTGATGTAGAGCTAGCTCTCACCGCCACCTTTCTTATTATGCTCCAAATCCTACTCTCACATCTGCCTTTTTTTTTAACTTCGAAATTCTAAGACAGACAAATGTTCATCCATCATTTTGTATATAGGTACATTTCATTTTTACTCACTCCTTCAAGATATCTCTTCATCATCATTTTCTTTTCATTATTTCTACCTTTGTTTCATATCCACCCTTTTTGAATTCACACACACACACACACACACACACACACACACACACACACACTGGTGCCCCTAACAGAATCCTCTTTAGCCTCTGCCCTCCAGAGATTAAGCCTGATGTCTCTGCACAGGCAGCAGTAATCACAGGAGCCAGCATGACCTCACAGAGTCATGTGGGAAGCCACCAGAAGCAGCAGGAGTGGACCAACTGTTACATTTGTGAAAAACCAGGAAGTGCTAATGGGAATAGAGGGAAATGAAAAGGAAGAACTGCAGAAAAATTAAGGATTGAATTTAAGGGTTCTGTAGTGATAGAACAGGTTCCAGACAGCTGGACTTAACAATTCATAGGCCCAGGGCAAAAGTAAGACTGGAGGCCAATACATCATTGTCTAAATTATAGCTCTCAAGCCAAAATGTTGTCAAATAAAATATGTTCTATCTTCTTATCTCAATAAATATGCACTCATAAAAACAAAATAAAAACTTTGTGTGAAGCTATGTATTGTATCTGACTGAGGATGACTGAATTTAATTGTTTTTGCACAAATGTGGGTGTTCTATAGATGGTGGCTCAATCTTAGTAAGTTAGTGATACATGATTGGGTAATAAAGACATAATTTATATATTATTAATATATGCTCTCTAAAATTATTTGTACTTATTTGCCTTGTTTCAGCAAAATCATTATGTTGTTATAGTCAAGATTATCTACATAATTTGGGTTCTGTTGATGGCAACCATCTAAAAGTATTATGGAGTAAAAGGGGCTCTAACGCTAATGCATTAGAAGTCAATATCATCACATCAGGTTTTTGAGAAAATAAAAGCTTTATATTGAAAGTCAGCTCTCAAGGAGACAGGAGTCAAGCTCAAATCTGTCTCCCTCTGCTGGCTTCAAGGCAGTATTTTTATTAGAAAAGGTTAGGGGTTGGATTCTGAAATTAGTAGGTAATTGGTGGATAAAAAAGAAGTATGGAAAGCCCTTGGGCAGGCACAGTTATCACTTTATGTTACTTCTTGGGTTTCATGTGCAAATATGAGGGTAGTTAGTATAAAACATGTGGTGGAAATTCAGGCTGTGACATCAGCAAGCTCCTTCTGCCCAAACTCCAGGTGGCCACCTTGGTTCAATTTCAGCAGGTTCTTTTATTTCACAAGCAGAGGGAGTTTTCGGCACTTCAGCAAGTTGTTTCGTTTCTTATTTGCCATCCTGCAAACTCAATAATTTCTGTTACTCTTTGATTTCTTTAATTACTTGTGGCATGGTTTTAAAAGTTTAAAAAATAAAGCATAATTGTATTTTCAGTGGAAACAATGTGCCTGTCTAATAGTTCTGGCAAAAGGCCAGGGTTTGAGCTTACTGACCTGACATGGGCCATATGGTTACCCTTGAACCTACCTCTGTGGCTGGGGATTGGAACACTGATTTATTGGTCCTGTATCATCTTACAAGCACAGAGTCAAGGAGAAGGTGTGCTCCCTCCCTATCTCCTTCCCTCTCCCTCTCCTGCTTTCATCCTCCCTCCACCCACCCCCCGCAACGCACACACCCCACGGACTTGATGGGTAGATACTTAGAACAAAAAATTGCTTTTTTTCTTCCAATTTACACTTAATGGTAGCAGAGGAAAAGCACATTTTCTGAAATGAGATGTCTTTGAAGTTTTTCTTTTTAATTTTATTTGTGGTAACACTTTGAAATGGGACATGTAATCATAGTAAAGAGCTAAAGAAAATCTTGTTTTCTATTTATATATAGTTCAAAAACATGCAAAACTAAAAGTATATGATTTTAGTAAACATACTTATGTGGTAAAACCGATAAAGCAAAGCAAGGGGATTTTTTTAAAACACAAAATTCTGGGCAGTGATTACTTTTGGGGAGAGAACAAAGGATGGATTGGATCAGAAAGGGCACAAAGGAAGTGTGAAAAATGATGTCGAGAGGCCGAGGCGGGTGGATCACGAGGTCAAGAGATCGAGATCATCCTGGTCAAAATGGTGAAACCCTGTCTCTACTAAAAATACAAAAAATTAGCTGGGCACGGTGGTGCGTGCCTGTAATCCCAGCTACTCAGGAGGCTGAGGCAGGAGAATTGCCTGAACCCAGGAGGCGGAGGTTGCGGTGAGCCGAGATTGCGCCATTGCACTCCAGCCTGGGTAACAAGAGCGAAACTCCGTCTCCAAAAAAAAAAAAAAATGATGTCGAGATTCAATTTTTTAAACCAGGTCTATGGGTACTCATTTTATTTTTATTCTTTATGTTTTATATATGTTATTATACAAATATCATTGTATGTACATTTAATTTTAATTTTTCAAATTTAAGGAAAAGAAAATTTAACATGTTTAATTTGAGAATTTTATAACTAGGAGTTACAGAGTTTAAAAGGAGTGTGGTTGGGCTAGAATATCATATAATTTGCAGGAGCTATTTGAGAGACCCAGTGCTCTGCCTTTTCTTTACCTTTTCCCTTCTGTTTAGCTGCTAGAACCTGCCCAGTTCCATTAATAAAGCTGGAACTGAGTTAGACAGTCACACCATCACCTTCTATCCAGTGGTCTCCTCACCACCCATGGCAACAGGACTGCTTATGAAATATTCATGAAAGGCCCACACTAAATACAGCACAACTCCAGAATCTATGGCACTGTGCAGTTGCTTTGGATTTAGAAAGAAGGAACAAGAAAGTTTGAAGTTCATTCTCTTCTGCAGGCATTTTCCCAACCCCCTGTGAACTCTGGATGTGATGTGTAAAACAGATGCTCCAAAATCTCAGGTGCTTCATCAGAGATGAGACCATGTGTTACGGACGAAATGTTGGTAACACCCAAAATTCACATGTTGAAACCCTGTCCCCCAGTGTGATGACAGTTGGAGATACTTTGTGATACAATGAGGGTCAGATGAGGCTGTGACAGTGGGTCCTCCATGATGGCATTAGTGCCCTCATAAGAAGAATCATCAGAGAGCTTGCTTGTGCATTCCCCCTTTCTCTCTCTCTCTATTTCTCTCTCCACATGCACCAAGAAAAAGCCATGTGAGCACATGGCAAGAAAAGGCGAGGCGACTGCCTATAGGTTAAGAAGAGCACCCTCACCAGAAACTGAATTCTGATGGAGCTTGATCTTAAACTTCCTGCCTCCAGAACCGTAAGAAAATAAATTTCTGTTGTTAAAGCCACCCAATCTATGGTATTTTGTTATGGCAGCTTGAGCTGATTAATATAATGATTTATCATATACTAATATGCTAAAATATTAATATAATGACAAACTTTGTGCTAGTATAATGACTAATGATAATGAAGTCATTTTCATTAGTTACACAGAAAAGGGATGTGTCTCCACAGATTTCATAGTCCTGAACATACACAAAGAAATCCCTCCAAAAAAAAAAAAAAGTTGGGTTTTTTGGCCGAGTGCAGTGATTCACATCTGTAATCCCAGCACTTTGGGAGGCTGAGGTGGGTAGATCACCTGAGGTCAGGAGTTTGAGACCAGCCTGGCCAAATGGTCCAATTCCGTCTCTACTAAAAATACAAAAGTTAGCCAGGCATGGTGGCCCATGCCTGTAGTCCCAGCTATTCTGGAAGCTGACGCAGGAGAATCTCTTGAACCCGGGAGGTTGCAGTGAGCTGAGATAGGGCCACTGCACTCCAGCCTGGTTGACAGAGTGAGACTCCATTAAAAATACATATATATCTGGTTTTAAATGATAAATTTTGGCTATGATTTTTGTTTCATTCCACATATGGTCAATCTTACTTGGAGTAAAATGAGGCAGTTTTGTGCACAGCCGGATTTCAGCAAGTTCAACCTCCTTGTAAGAACTCATGGAGGACTTTGAAGCTGTGCAAATCCTGCTTCTGCCACTCTCCAGCTGTGTTGATTTATCTTCTCTGAGACTGAGTTTTCTCATCTTTAAAAATGAAATAACAATTCTCACCTTGGATTCTAAGGGAAAGCACCCTTGCATAGGTAATCTAGGTAAAGCATTGAGAACAGTGCCAGGCATATAATCAGTATGTAAAACATGGCAGCTCTTATCTCTGCTGGGCTTTTCTAGCCAGCAGTATACAGTTCATTTCAAATTACCAGTGTCTAGCAGTCTTCAACACAAAGGAAGTACTCAAAAAATGTTTGTGTGATGAATAAATGAATGAATGGATACAGGAGACATAGTAATTTCTTAGATGAATTATACTGTTTTCAATATCCTCTAGGCAAAGACCACCAAGAACACACCTGTAACTGAACAAATTGGATTTCTTAACTCCATGACCAGGAGGAATGTACACCATGGGGAACAGTGGGGCATCTCAGTAAGAATGTCAGAAATAACTTTTTATAGGATTCAGGTTTTGGGTTAGGAGACTTTGGAGAAAGACTTAAGAAAGTGGGGATTTGATCTGGATTGAGTGTTTTCAGAAAGTGGGTATAAATCTATGATTTGCTTTCTTAATAAACCTTTATCTATAGAGAGGGAAGACTAGAGTGAGGCTAATACTGTAATTGGTGAAAAAGCAACCATTGCTTGTATTAGGCAGGATAGAGGGACATGAAACTCAGTAGACATACTGTTTAGTCACTAGAAAGGAATATCAGTTTGGGTTCTCCAGGCAGCAGACACCGAGACAGATTTAGAACTGCAAGAGGTTCATTGGGAAGACGATGGGGGGAAAGAACACACAGGGCAAAGAAGCAGGAATGATGCTTACCAGTCTTCTGTGATAAGAAAGGGAGGAAAAAGCAGGACTGGACTGGGGCAGCCTTAGGCTGTGATGCAGGTCTGACAGGGCTCTGCCAACCCAATGAGTCACTCAGAACCACCAGGCAGAAGCAACCTGGCCCTATGGACCTCATTCTGCCAGTGCTTTCACGATGGCCTGGAAAAAGCTTGGCCTGAGCTGAAAAGCTTTGGTGGATCCTCAGGGTGCTGCAACTGGAGGCTGTCAGCTAACTGCCCTCTCCGCAGTTGAAGCAAAATATTTCATGAAAGGAGATCTAAGTGGGCCAGCCCTCAGCTGTCTCAGAAGGTGTATTTGGCAAGGAGTAGGAGCTCTTCCTTAGGATCTGCTGCAGCCAAGGGGAAGTGTCTCCAAGTAATTCCCTTTAGTCCTGGGTTCGTGTGCATCAAGCAGCATTCAGATGGCTCTCTTTGTTTAGTAAGTGCCCCAATACTAGAAAAGAAGTAATCATGAAAGTCAATTCAAAGAATAAAGTCACTAGGGAAAGCGATTGGTCATTGAAATGAGCAAACAGACCATCCCAGCAGTATGGCTACTGGGCCACTTCCTGATTATATGGCTGATGACACCCATTCACAGTGAAGTTAACTCACTTGCCTAAAATCACAGAATCATGGAACTAGGAAAGAGCTAAGGTTCATGCTACCTACTCACTCTCCTTAAGAAGCACTGGCACACAATAGCTCCCTCACCTCTACATAACCAAATAAAAATTGTTTCTAAGCATGAAAAACTAAGTGTTTGTTTTGGATGCTGTTAATCATATCACAGCTTAACAACCTATGAAATCCCTACAGAATCAGTGTGTTAAGTACTACTCACACATAATGCACCTTGCATTATGCCAGGCATTTTTAATGACTTTGGATTTTCCGTCCATTAGTGTTGCTGCAACTGAAACAGATTCACAGATGTTAAGATAAAATTCTGTGCTCCTAAGTGGAATATTGGCATCTTACACATTTTAGTGTTTGCCTCTACTTTGAGATTATGACCACAGGTCATGTATATTTTATAGAAAAATTCCATAAAGTATACAGTGAACAGATAGAAAAACATTGAACTTTTAAATCAGTTATTATTACCTTAAATGAGTCTCCTTAAGAATTTGTAAACAGTTCACTGTGAGTCTATATTTATCAAACTCAGTAGTCAGATAAGAGAGAGATAATTCCCATTTAAATGAGATGGTACCTCTACTGATACCTTGAGTCCTCCTTGCTCACTCCCAACCTCAGACTAAAATCAAATCATTTTGCCATATTGACAAAATCAATAGACAGATATCTAAATGTTGTCTAAAACAAGGTGCATAGAAATTCCATTTGGCAAGAGATGTCCCAAGTTTTAATACACTGTAGTTAGAGTCATTCAGCTTCTTCAGCAGTGGAAGTAACACTCGTAAGTTGATTCCTGTATTTCTGGCCATTTTCCAGATCACCTACTTTATTCTTCTATTCTGTAGACCTATCTATTCCAGGTCTACTGAAGAAGGGGGAACAGTCTGACATTTTCTCTCCTCTCCTCTTCTTCAATTGCAACCTGTGTCTTTTTGCTATCTCATTTATCAGAATAATTCATTATTACTTGGGCACTTATTTGTAAAATATCTGTCTCTCCACAAGACTATTACTTCTTTGAGGGCAGGGGCTGTGTCTTCCTTGTTTTCTATTGTATTTCAAAGCCTGGTGTTTATAGGATTTTGATAAATACAGTTTTCTTCCTTCAGACTTAGGTACACACAATTGTATCAGTCATTTCTCTCAGCTTATGATACACAATCAATACTGGCCCATGCAGGCCTTTCTTCAGTGTATCCCCCTCAGATTTCCCACTAGATTAGTTTATTCCCACTCATATTTCCCCCATATCCACCTGCATTCTTCTCACTACTGGCAAGACTTCAACTTTGGTATATTTTGTATGTAATCTGCTACTTGACGTCATTGGAAATTATCAGTATTTTATTTTATTTTTTGAGACGGAGTCTCGCTCTGTCACCCAGGCTGGAGTGCAATGGTGCATTCTTGGCTCACTGCAACCTCTGCTTCCCAGGTTCAAGCAATTATCTTGCCCCAGCCTCCTGAATATCTGAGATTATAGACACACACCACCATACCCAGCTAATTTTTGTATTTTTAGTAGAGATGGTGTTTCACCATGTTGGTAAGGCTGTTCTCAAACTCTTGACCTCATGATCTGCCAGCCTCATCCTCCCAAATTGTTGGGATTACAGGCATGAGCCACCATGCCCAGCCAGAAATTATCAATATTTTCTAATTCTCTAACTAAGCAATGGTTACTTAGACTGATATGTTTATTTGAAGATTATGTATTGGTGTTTTATATGTGTAATTATTTTTAATATAATTTTATTCACGTGCAACATATATACTGAAAAGCATGCAAATCATAGATGTACAGCTCAGTGAAATCTCCAAAAATGAGCACAGGCATATCAGTATCTGTGGGAGGAGCACCACCAGCTCCTCCCAGAGGCCCTCTGTGCCTCCTTCCAGACACTTCCTTCTCAAGCAAGAGTAACCACTATCCTGATCTTTAACACCATTGATTCAGTTTACCTGGTTTGGGACCTTTTTTCACTGAATCATATAGCGCATACTGTCTTAGGTCTGGCTTCTTTCCTTCATATGATATTTGTGAGATTCCTCTTACTGTTGTCTGTACTTGTATTTTATTTATTCTCATAGCTTTATTATATTCTATTATATAAATATAAATATAAATTATTTATTTATATATGCTATAATTGAAAATATATATTGTCTTCAGCTATTATGTATAGTGTCTATATGAACATTCTTGAATAAATCTTTTGGTGAACCTAGGTACACATTTTTGCCATTTACTTACCTATGAGTGGAATTATAGATCTGTCTGATGACAGATATATACACCCTGATGTGGGATTGCTTGCTTAGAGAGTATTTTCACAGACCTGTACTAGATTGGTCTCCAGAGTGAATGTACCAGTTGTCACTCCCAGTGCTGTGTACGGGGGCTGCACGTCCTACACACCTGTGCTAGTACTTCTTGTTAACTAACCTTCTAATTCTTGACAAAATGGTGAGTGGCTAGTAATATCTCTTTGTCATTTAGTTCGCATTTTCTTGGTTAATAGTTAGGCGAAGCTTTTTTGGCGGGGAAGGAGAACTTAAGTATTTACCAGCCATTTGGTTTTCGACTTCATGAACTGCCTCTTCACGTCTTCTCCATTTTTCTTTTGAATGTCTTTCCCTCATGTTGATTTGTGTAAGTGTATTACATATACTAACTATTAATCATTTGTTAGTATTGGAAACATTCCCTTCCAAATATAAACTGTCTATGGGGGCCCCTTATTATACACATAAAAATATTTAATTTGGCTTTATTTAGATAAGCTCACTTTTTTTTCCTCTATTTTATTTCATCTTAAGTGTTTGAACTTGTGAGGTCTTATTTAAGAATACTTAACCAGTCATTAGATAAATAAAAGCTTTGCAGTTTTATGTTTCATAATTAAATCTTAAATCCATTTTTTAGTGTTGTGTAAGGAATCCAACTTTATTTCTCTCCATGTAGTGAACTAATTTTTCCTGATATGTAGTACTGTCTCTGACATGTAATAAATATCCAAATAAATGTAAATCTGTTCCTGGACTCTCTATTCCTGCACTAGTGCCACGTTAATTACAAAATATAACTAGAAGTGTGAATTTCTACTCTTTGATTTTTCTTAACTATTTGTAAACCTTTAATCACCCATATACATTTTAGAAATTGGTCAACTTTCTTTCAAACACATCCTACTAGTACTGTTATCATAATTGTATTTAATTTATAGATTAATGTTAGGCAAATTGACATATTTACAGTATAAATTATCTAATGCATTAATATGGTCCTTCTCTACATTATATTTTCTAAGGTCTATCTAAAGACATTTTAAAATAGTATGTTAAACTGTTATAGTACCTACTGTTATACACAGGAGTAAATAAAATGTTTTATAAGAAAGATACAAACATAAATTTACTACGTTGTCAACCTTTTTCTTTGTAAACAGTACACAGGGATTGTGCTTGTTTATGGCTTAGAGAACATAAAAATAGTGGGGAAAAAACATGGACTAGAAAGTTATGAAGTCAGGCAGACAAGGAGTCGAATTCCAGACTCTTTACTCACAGGCTGTGAAATGTCGAGCAAATTATTTAATCTCTTGTGCCTGAATTTCCTAACCTCCCAAATAGAAACAATATCCATGCATAAGTGACATGATGTATAAAATGCCTGGTGCAAGATAGGTGTACAGTAAATGTAGTTTTCCTTCCCTTTTCTCGAATTTTCTCCTAGGAATCAGTCCTATGCAAATGCCTTAACTCCGTCATTCCCCAGTACCTTTGATAAAGGTAGACTTAGTATCAACACCCCCACACCCACCTCCGCAGTCAGCTCTCTCACTCCCAGGATGACAAAACAAGATTCATTTCATCTCACAAGAAACTGAAGATAGAAGCCTCTCCTTCCTTATGTATTTATTTCATTCAACTACTAAATCATCAGACCCTGCACACTGATAACTATGATTTTAGCCAGGAATGTATCACTGAAGTACAGATACAAAGTGCCCTTCTTCTCCATCCTAGACATAAATCTCTGCATATGCCCTATTTTTAGTCATACCATGTAATTGCATTTGATATTTCACATACATTTGAGTAGCCTTCTAGCTATCTTTACTACTTTGCCCTCTTTAATTCCAGCATGTATTTTTCCAGTTGCCAATTATATATTCATGCTAGTTTACACATTGTTTTCTCTCTCCTTCTCTAGACCATAAGCTCATGAAAACAGGAAGTCTAACTGTTTCATTCATCAATGCATGCCCAGGACCTGAACCCTGCACAGAGCATATGCTCAATAAATATATGTTGAATGAATGAATGAGTTTTTTGATTAATTGAATGTTGAGTCCGAGAGGCAATTTATTATCAAGTAGATAAAGAATTTTCTTTATTTGAAGACTTTAAACATTGATATATATTGTTTCTGCATATCTGCATTACTGAATCAGACCCTTTGATTTTTTAAGGTAGTTAGAGATTTTCAATGATGAAACTACACAAGAAAACTCTAACTATCACAGCTTCAATAGAAATTAATTCTTCTCTTTCCATACCATTTTTTCATAAAGGAGCTATAACTGTAAAGTATAATTCTATACACAGAGTACATATTTCATAATTTTTATAAAACATACCAATTAAATTATTAAAATTTAGACACTAAAGCTGAGATTGTTGCAAGGCAGTAACAGCAGAGTGTAAAGAGAAGAAAACTTTAGACTTTTAGTGATTAATGAGATACCAAGGAAACTTATAATTCTATGCAAAGTAAATGAGATGAGGTACATGGGTCATGTTCTGCCTTGTAAGACATTAGTACAAATACTAGAAAATTCCCACCACATTTTTATAACACATACACACACACAAGCTCCTCCATTAGAGTTCACATGGCTGTTACATATAAATAGCAAGGGACCAGATTTTTAGGGTTCTTAATTGGTACAGCTTGTATTTGAAGGCTTGTGAATGCCAGGTTACAGGGTCTGGTGTGACAAAATACAGTGTTCCCCCTGGGAATCCCTAAATTCTCACACCCTCTGAGTTATGGAGGTCACCATAGTAACATCTGTGTACATCACTGCTCCAGTGCGGATAGGCCACAGCTGCTAAGCTTTACCAGGGATCCATCACGCCCTGTCTGGCTCCGACTAAGTCACAGTCTTATTCCAAACTTTCTGAGAATCTATGAGCCCTTGAACTTATCCCAGGAGAAATAATTAAAGTCACACTGACTTGGGTAGCATATGGGACAGCAGTATGTCATTAGCTATTTTATGGTTCTAGAGTGATAGTCATTGCAGAAGGCAGCTGACTGCACCTGAGAGGTGTGGTCCCTGAGTTACCACAGAGTGGCCAAGAGGGAAATGCACTCATCAGTGAATTATCTTGGACTGAATTATCTTGGCCAAGGATACTGGACAAAGCTTCATGATTCCAGGTCACTAACCACACTTTTAGTTAGGGGTGCTAGGACTTTTCTGATCGCTGTGCCTTAAATTAAGAAATTCAGGCTATTATTCATCTACCTGGGTAAATTCCTCTGGGATTGTCAAGTTATGAAAATGTCTGAACACAATTGGGAAAATATACACTATAAATATATCTAAGTGGAGAAAAAGAGCCCACGTATGCTTCTCACAGTCTGCCAGATCTAATCTGTCACATGATCTGTCATCACTAAAAAGATGGATATTAGACTAATTTTTATTTCACAAGTACTAGTAGTGATATGCTAAGTATCAGACCTAATATACCCCAAAGCCTACTTTGTTAGGACCCCCTACTTGGATATGTTGAAAATCCACTCTCCCTTTCAGTACATATGTTCAGGTTGTGTACTGTTCAGGTGTTATGTTCAGGCATGCCACATCTATGCACTGTTCAGGCATCATGTTCAGGTATGCCACATCTATTCACACCATGGACACATAACAACATTTGAGAGCATGTGGACCAATATAGAGATTTAATATAATAGCCAAATCCTGGACCAGCAGGTATATTAGTCAGGGTTCTCTAGAGGGACAGAATTAATAAGATCGATAGCTATATAAAGGGGAGTTTATTAAGGAGTATTAAACTCACATCATCGCAAGGTCCCACAATAGGCTGTCTGCAAGCTGAGAAGCAAGGAAGACAGTTCAAGCCCCAAAGCTCAAGAGCTTGAAGTCTGATGTTCAAGGGCAGGAAGCATTCAGCATGGGAGAAAGATGTAGGCTGGGAGAATAAGCCAGTCTAGGCTTGTCACGTTCTTCTGCCTGCTTTTATCCTAGCCAAGCTGACAGCTGATTAGATTGTGTCATATAGACACACCCAAGATCAATACTTTGTATCCTTCAATCCAATCAAGTTGACACTCAATATTAACCAACACAGCAGGCAAGTAATCCTTTTACATAAACCCACACTCACACATGTGATCATGCACATGTCTGGGGAATGTGCATGCATACACTCTGTAGCACACACATATGTGTATGACTCTGCCTTATTATGAGCTCACTCTGGGTGTTCCCTGAAGTTACATTTCTTGTTCACTACTCTTAGAGTCCTCATCCCTACCCAACACCATGCTAATCTGCCCCAGTCATCTCACTGGTGGTGCAGAAAAAGTGTGCAAGTTTCTGGTGTCCAGGATGTGACAGACTGTTTTAATACTGCTCCTTAAGTTCAATCCATCAGTGAGTCCTGCTGGTATTACCTCTGGCCTTGTTCAGGCTATCATCTAGATAACTACAATTTCTCCAGATCACATTTTGGTAATTCTTACAATATTTCTAACTTTATGACTCCTATATCTGCTATGGTGATCTATACAATCAGTGATCTTTGATATTACAATTTTAATTGTTTTGGGGAGCCATGACTCATGCCCATATAAGACAGCAAACTTAATCAGTAAATGCTGATGTTCTGACTACTCCATCAGCCAGCTCTCTCTCCATCTTCTCAGAGGTCCCTATTGCCTGACACACAATAACACTGAAATAAGGTCAATTAGCAACTCTAGAGTGTCTTTTAAGTGTTCAAGTGAAAGGAGGAGTCACATGTTTTGCTATAAATCAATGACTAGAAATGATTAAGCTTAGTGAGAAAAACATATCGAAAGTCAAGGTAAGCTGAAAACTATGCCACTTGCAACAAATAGGTAAGTTATGAATGCAAAGGAAAATTTTTTGATAAAAGTAAAATGCTATTTCAGTGAAGACATGAATGATAAGCAAAAATGCCTTATTGCTGATGAAGAGAAAGTTTTAGTGGTCTGAATAGAAGATCAAACTAGCCACAACATCTCCTTAAGCAAAAACTTAATCCAGACCAAGGATAACTCTCCTGAATTCTGTGAAGACTGACATGGGAGGAAGATGAAGAATAAAAGTCGTAAGCTGGCAGAAATTGGTTCATGAGGTTTAAGAAAAGAAGGCATCTCCGTAACATAATAGTGCAAGGTAAAGCAGAAAGTGCTCATGTAGAAGCTGTTGCAAGTTACCCAGAAAATCTAGCTAAAATAACAGACGAAGATGACTACACTAAAAGATTTTCTTTTTTTCTTTTTATTTTTTAAACTTTCCTTTTAGGTTCAGGGATATATTGGCAGGTTTGTTATATAGGGAAACTCCTGTCATGGGGGCTTGTTGTACAGATTATTTTGTCACTGAAGCACTAAGCCTAGTACCAAGTTGCTATTTTTTCTGATTCTTTTCCTCTTCCTACACTCCACCCTCAAGTAGGCCCCAGTGTTTGTTGTTCCCCTCTTTGTGTCCCTGTGTTCTCTTCATTTAGCTCTCAGTTATAAGTGAGAACATGTGGTATTTGGTTTTCTATTCCTGTGTTAGTTTGCTAAGGATAATGGCCTCCAGCTCCATCCATGTTCCTTCAAAGGCTGTGATATTATTCTTTTTTATGGCTGCATAATATTCCATGTTGCAAATATACCATATCTTCTTTATCCAGTCTGGCACTGATTGACATTTAGGTTGATTCCTTGTGTTTGCAATTGTGAACAGTGCTTCAGTAAACATATGTGTGCATGTATATGGTAGAATGATTTATATTCCTTTGGGTATATACCCGGTAATAAGATTGGGTCAGATGGTAGTTCTGTTTTTAGCTCTTTGAGGAATTGCCACACTGCTTTTCACAATTTTGAACTAATTTACACTCCCACCAACAGTGTGTATAAGCATTCTATTTCTCCACAATCTTGCCAGCATCTGTTACTTTTTGACCTTTTAATAATATCCATTCTGACTGGTGTGAGATGGTATCTCATTATGGTTTTGATTTGCATTTCTCTAATGATCAGTGATATTGAGCTTTTTTTCATATGCTTGTTTCATACATGTATGTATTCTTTTGAAAAATGTCTGTTCATGTCCTTTGCCCACTTTTTAATGGGGTTGTTTGTTTTTTTCTTGTAAATTTCTCTAAGGTCCTTATAGACTCTGGATATTAGACCTTTGTTAGATAGAGAGATAGCAAAAATTTTCTCCCATTCTGTAGGTTGTCTGCTCACTCTGATGATAGTTTCTTTTGCTGTGCAGAAGCTCTTTAGTTTAATTAGATCCCATTTGTCGATGTTTGCTTTTGTTGAGATTGCTATTCGTGTTTTCATCATGAAATATTTGCCCATGCCTATGTCCTGAATGGTACTGCCTATACTACCTTTGTCAGGTACATAGTTTGCAAATACCTTCTTCGATTCTGTAGGCTGTCTGTTTACTCTGTTGATAGTTTCTTTTGCTGTGCAGAAACTCTTAAGTTTAATTAGATCTCATTTGTTGATTTTTTCTCTTGTTGGAATTGCTTTTGGCATCTTTGACATGAAATGTTTGCCAGTTCCTATATCCAGAATAGTGCTGCCTAGGTGGTTTTCCAGGATTCTTATGCTTTTTGGGTTTTATACTTAAGTCTTTAACCTAACTTGAACTGATTTTTATATATGGTGTAAGGAAGGGGTCCAGTTTTAATTTTTTGCATATGGCTAGCCAGTTATCCTAGCACCATTTATTGAATAGGGACTTCTTTCCCTATTGCTGGTATTTGTCAGCTTTGTCAAAGATCAAATGGTTGTAGGTGAGCAGCTTTACTTCTGGACTCTCTACTCTGTTCCATTGGTCTATGTGTCTGTTTTTGTACCTGCACCATGCCAAACAACAGATTTTCAGTGTAGACAAAATACCTTCCATTGGAAGAAGATATCATCTAGGACTTTCATAGTTAAAGAGAATGAGTCAATGACTGGCTTTTAAGCTTCAAAACATAGGCTGACTCTCTTAGGGGATAATGCAACTAGTGACTTTAAAGTTGAAGCCAATGCTCATTTACTATTATGAAAATTTTAGGGTCCTTAAGAATTATGCTAAATCTATTATGTCTGTGCTTGATAAATGGAACAAAAAAGCCTGGATGACAGCTCATCTGCTTACAACATGTTTACTGAATATTTTAAGCTTACTATTGAGACCTATTACTCAGAAAAAGAATAATTTAAAAATATTAAAAGCTCTGACAGAGATGTACAATAAGATTCATGTTGTTTTTCCACCTGTGAACATGGCATTCATTCTGCACCCCATGGATCCAGGAGTAATTTTGACTTTCAAGTCTTGTTATTTAAGAAACACATTTGGAAGGCCATAGCTGCCATAAATAGTGATTCCTGTGATAGATATTAGTGAAGTAAATTGAAAACCTTTTGGAAAGGATTCACAATTAAGGATCCATTCAGAACATTTGTGATTCATGGAACTAGGTCAAAATATCAGTATTAACAAGAGTTTGTAAGAAGTTGATTTCAATCCTCATGGATGACTTGGAGGAGTTCAAGACTTCAGTAGAGGAAGTAACCATAGATGTGGTGGAAATAGCAAGAGAATTAGAATTAGAAGTGGAGCCTAAATATGTGAATGAATTCTACAATGCCATGATCAAACTCGAGTGGATGAGGAGTTCCTTCTTATAGATAAACAAAGAAAGTGATTTTTTGATATGAAATTTACTCCTAGTGAAGACACTGTGAACATTGTTGAAATAACAACAAATAACTTAGAATATTACCTAAACTTAGTTGATAAAGCAGTGGCAGAGTTTGAAAAGATTGACTCCGGTTTTGAAATAAGTCCTAGTACAGATAAAATGCTAGGAAACAGCATTTCATCCTAAGAGAGAAATCTTTCATTTAAAAAGTCAATTGATGTAGTAAACTTTAGTGTTGTGTTATTTTAAGAAATTGCACAATTGATGCAGTAAACTTTAGTGTTGTGTTATTTTAAGAAATTTCCATCCCAGCCTTCAACAACTACCACCCTGATCAGTCAGCAGCCATGAACTTTGACCTAAGACACTCTACCAGCAAAAACATTACAACTTGCTGAAGGCTCATATAATCATTAGCATGTTTTAGCAATAAAGTATTTTTAAATTAAGGTATGTACATTGTTTTCTAAGGCCAAATGCTCTTGCACACTTAATAGACTACACTATAGTTCTCCTTGGAGGACTACAAACCACTGCTCAAGGAAATAAGAGAGGATACAAACAGATGGAAAAACATTCCAAGCTCACGGTTAGGAAGAATTAATATTGTGAAAATGGCCATACTGCCCAAAGTAATTTACAGATTCAATGCTATCCCCATCAAGCTACCATTGACTTTCTTCACAGAGCTGGAGAAAAAGCCACTTTAAACTTTATATGGAACCAAAAGAGAGCCCACATAGCCAAGACAATCCTAAGCAAAAAGAACAAAGCAGGAGGCATCACACGATCTGACTTCAAACTATACTACAAGGCTACAGTAATCAAAACAGCATAGTACTCGTACCAAAAAAGAGATATAGACCAGTGGAACAGAACAGAGACCTCGGAATCAACACCACACATGTACAACCATCTGATCTTTGACAAACCTGACAAAAACAAGCAATGGGGAAAGGATTCCTTGTTTAATAAATGGTGTTGGGAAAACTGGCTAGCCATGTGCAGAAAGCTAAAACTGGACTCCTTCCTTACATGTTACACTAAAATTAACTCCGAATGGATTAAAGATTTAAACATAAGACCTAACACCATAAAAACCCTAGAAGAAAACCTAGGCAATACCATTCAGAACATAGGCATAGGCAAGGACTTCATGACTAAAACACCAAAAGCATTGGCAATAAAAGCCAAAATAGACAAATAGGATCTAATTAAACTTGAGTTTCTTCACAGCAAAAGAAATGATCATTAGAGTGAACTGGCAATCAACAGAATGGGAAAAAAATTTTGCAATCTACCCATCTGACAAAGGGCTAACATCCAGAATCACAAAGAACTAAAGCAGATTCACAAGAAAAACAAACAAACAAACCCATTCAAAAGTGGGTGAAGGATATGAGCAGACACTTTTCAAAAGAAGACATATATGAGATCAATAAACATATTGAAAAATGTTCATCATCACTGGTCATTAGAGAAATGCAAATCAAAACCACATTAAGATATCATCTCATACCAGTTAGAATGGTGATCGCTAAAAAATCTGGAGACAACAGATACTGGCGAGGATGTGGAGAAATAGGAACACTTTTAGGCTGTTGGTGGGTGAGTAAATTAGTTCAACCATTGTGGTAGACAGTGTGGCGATTCCTCAAGGATCTAGAAATAGAAATTCCATTTGACCCAGCAATCCCATTACTGGGTATATACCCAAAGGATTATAAGTTGTTCCATTATAAAGACACATGCACACATATGATCAATGTGGCACTGTTTACAACAGCAAAGACCTGGAACCAACCCAAATGCCCATCAATGATAGACTGGACAAAGAAAATGTGGCACATATACACCATGGAATACTATGCAGTCATAAAACACTATGAGTTTGTGTCCTTTGTAGTGACATGGATGAATCTAGAAACCATCGTTCTCAGCAAACTGACACAAGAACAGAAAACCAAACACTACATGTTCTCACTCATAGGTGGGTGTTGAACAATTAGAACACATGGGCACAGAGAGGGGAACACCACACATTGGTGCCTGTTGGGGTATGGGGGGCTAGGGGAGGGACACCAGGAGGTGGGGAGGTTGGGGAGGGATAACACTGGGAGAATGCCTAATGTAGGTGACAGGGGAATGGAGACAGCAAACCACCTTGCCATGTGTGTACCTATGCAACAATTGTGCAAGATCGGCACATGTACCCCAGAACTTAAAGTACAATTTAAAAAATAGACTATGCTATAGTGTAAACACAAATTTTATTTGCATTGGGAAACAAACAATTCATGTGACTTGCTTTTTTTATTATTTATTTTTTTTATTGCATTTTAGGTTTTGGGGTACATGTGGAGAACATACAAGATTGTTGCATAGGTGCATATGTGGCAGTGTGATTTGCTGCCTTCCTCCCCTTCACCTATATGTGCCATTTCTCCCCATGCTCTCTCTCCCTGACTCCCCACCCCCGGCTGTCCCTCTTATTTCCCCCCAACAGACCCCAGTGTATAGTGCTCCCCTCCCTGTGTTCATGTGTTCTCCTTGTTCAACACCCGCCTATGAGTGAGAACATGTGGTGTTTTATTTTGTGTTCTTGTGTCAGTTTGCTGAGAATGACGGTTTCCAGGTTCATCCATGTCCCTACAAAGGACACGAACTCATCATTTTTGATGGCTGCATAATATTCCATGGTATATATGTGCCACATTTTCCCTGTCCAGTCTATCATCGATGGGCATTTGGGTTGGTTCCAGGTCTTTGCTATTGTAAACTGTGCTGCAATGAACATTCGTGTGCATGTGTCCTTATAGTAGAACGATTTATACTCCTTTGGATATATACCCAGTAATGGGATTGCTGAGTCAAATGGAATTTCTATTTCTAGGTCCTTGAGGAATCGCCACACTATCTTCCACAATGGTTGAACTAATTACACTCCCACCAACAGTGTAAAAGTGTTCCTATTTCTCCACATCCTCTCCAGCATCTGTTGTCTCCAGATTTTTTAATGATCGCCATTCTACCTGATGTGAGATGGTATCTCAATGTAGTTTTGATTTGCATTTCTCTAATGACCAGTGATGATGAGCATTTTTTCATATGTTTGTTGGCCTCATGTATGTCTTTTTTTGTAAAATATCTGTTCATATCCTTTGCCCACTTTTGAATGGGCTTGTTTGTTTTTTTCTTGTAAACCTGTTTTAGTTCGTTGTAAATTCTGGATATCAGCCCTTTGTCAGATGGGTAAGCTGCAAAAATTTTTTCCCATTCTGTTGGTTGTCAATTCACTCTAATGACTGTTCCTTTGCCGTGCAGAAGCTGTGGAGTTTGATTAGATCCCATTTGTCTATTTTGGATTTTGTTGCCAATGCTTTTGGTGTTTTAGTCATGAAGTTCACAGCCGAATTCTACCAGACATACAAAGAGGAACTGGTACCATTACTTCTGAAACTATTCCAAATAATCCAAAAAGAGGGAATCCTTCCAAAATCATTTTATGAGACCAACATCATCCTGATACCAAAACCCGGCAGAGACTCAACGAGAAAAGAAAACTACAGGCCAATATCCATGATGAACATAGATGCAAAAATCTTCAATAAAATACTGGCAAGCCGATTGCAACAGCACATCAAAAAGCTTATCCACCATGATCAAGTAGGATTCATCCCGGGGATGCAAGGCTGGTTCAACATACACAAGTCTATAAATGTAATTCACCACATAAACAGAACCAAAGACAAAAACCACATGATTATCTCAATTGATGCAGAGAAGGCTTTCGACAATATTCAACAGTGCTTTATGCTAAAAACTCTCAATAAACTAGGTATTGACGGAACGTATCTCAAAACAAGAAAAGCTATTTATGACAAACCAACAGCCAATATCATACTGAACGGGCAAAAACTGGAAGCATTCCCTTTGAAATCTGGCACTAGACAAGGATGCCCTCTCTCACCACTCCTATTCAATATAGTACTGGAAGTTCTAGCCAGAGCAATCAGGCAAGAAAAAGAAATAAAGGGTATTCAATTAGGAAAGGAGGAAGTCAAATTGTCTCTATTTGCAGACGACATGATTGTATATCCAGAAGATCCCATCGTCTCAGCCCAAAATATCCTGAAACTGATAAGCAACTTCAGCAAAGTCTCAGGATACAAAATCAATGTGCAAAAATCACAAGCATTCCTATACACCAATAACAGACTTAAAGAGAGCCAAATCAAGAACGAACTGCCATTCACAATTGCTACAAAGAGAATAAAATACCTAGGAATACAACTAACAAGGAACGTAAAGGACCTCTTCAAGGAGAACTACAAACCACTGCTCAACGAAATAAGAGAGGACACAAACAGATGGAGAAACATTCCATGTTCATGGTTAGGAAGAATCAATATCGTGAAAATGGCCATACTGCCCAAAGTAATTTACAGATTAAACGCTATTCCCATCAAGCTACCAATGACCTTCTTCACAGAACTGGAAAAAACCACCTTAAACTTCATATGGAACCAAAAGAGAGCCCGCATAGCCAAGTCAATTCTAAGCAAAAAGAACAAAGCAGGAGGCATCACACTACCGGACATCAAACTATACTACAAGGCTACAGTAATCAAAACAGCATGATACTGGTACCAAAACAGAGATATAGACCAATAGAACAGAACAGAGGCCTCAGAGGCAACACAACATATCTACAACCATCTGATCTTTGACAAACCTGACAAAAACAAGCAATGGGGAAAGGATTCCCTGTTTAATAAGTGGTGTTGGGAAAACTGGCTAGCCATATGTAGAAAGCAGAAACTGGACCCCTTCCTGACACCTTACACTAAAATTAACTCCAGATGGATTAAAGACTTAAACATAAGACCTAACACTATAAAAACCCTAGAAGAAAACCTAGGCAAAACCATTCAGGACATAGGCGTAGGCAAGGACTTCATGACTTGCTTTTTACATATTTGCTTGTGATGGTCGGGAACCTAACCCTCTATGTCTCCCAGGAAAACTTGTAATCACAATGTACCTAGTGATAACTGTATGTAATTACTGTATGTACCTAACAGTGTCCAGCACACAGAAGTGTTCAAAAACTAGGTGACAGTATTACAGCACCTGAAAAATATTAGTTGTATTTCAATGATCATAGTGTTAAACACTATGTCAATACAATTTTCTCAGTTACTCCTCATTGACAAATTAAAAAGTTGGACATCTTCCATCAAGGCACTGAAGTTGTGTCACTAGGGAGGGGAGCATCACACACTGGGGTCTCTTGTGGGGGGCCAAGAGAGGTACAGCAGGGGGGTGGGGAGGTCAGGGAGGGATAACATGGGGAGAAATGTCAGATGTAGGTGACGGAGGGGATAGAGGCAGCAAACCACATTGCCATGTGTGTACCTATGCAACAATCCTGCATGATCTGCACATGTACCCCAGAACCTAAAGTACAATTATATATATATATATACATACATATACATATATATACACACACACATATATATATAAAAATATATGGGGAAAGGTTACATCAGCTTCAAGGAAATTAATATTCATCACTGAATTGCATTCCCTAAAAAAATAATACAGGCCTTTATTCAAGTGACGTTTTGACTATATTACTCTCATTTAGAATTCAATTCCCTCCTCTGTAAAAAGGAGGAAATTACTACCTCACAGCATTTTATGAGGATCAAATGAGATGTTTGTTGGCAACATACAAATGTAAGGTTTACTGTTGTCATTGCTGATTCACTTCAGAGTGCACACTCACTGTGTGCTTTTGAAAAGGTACTCTTTGCACAATCTATGAAGTGATGTGTTTGGAAGCCTCCAAAAAATAGATTAAGCCAGAATTCTGGGCTCCCCTTCTGACTTCCTGGCATCTGTAAAATGGGGACAATTTATGTGAATGTTCCATTTATAAAGTTCTGGAATGGTTTAATAAAAGGACACTGTATGGTGGCATAAAGACATCTTTACTTTGATCCTAGGGACAACTTGGAATTGGAGAAATTACTAAATCTGAATTGGTTGCATAGTGCAAAAAACCATGCTGACGGTGGAATCCCCAACATTTCTTCCGTGTGTTACTCAGGTGTATATTCATAAAAATTTGCTACATATATAATTTAATAGGATAAATAGTAAGGCCATTATGAATAATTCAGAAATCAAATAATCATGAATTCTTTGGGATTGGAATTTTATAATATGTTTGTGTATTTTTTTGATTTTTTATTTTGTTTTTGAAAGAATTTTGAAGCATTTCCTGCTTTTACCAGATTTCATGAATGAAAATACAGCCAATAAAATTCGAGTTTCAGATAAACAACAAATAATTATTTGGCTTTTATAGCGAGTTGATCACTGATTTTTGTTTTAATCCAAAGAAATAGTTCTCTATAGTTGTATTTGGGAAATACAAATGACTCATATTTTAAGGCAAGAACAAACTTACACTTTCTACATAGATTTTTTTCTTAATATAGCCTGCAACTGGAAGAAACTGAATGTTTTAAATATGGGAGTCATATAATCAGAACTTCACTTTAGGACACCAGTCCTGGCACATAGTGCATACAACAGATAAGGATAAGCAAATCCATTTAAGATTTTCTTGTTCAGGGAAAGAGAGGTCTGAAACCCAAGCAACAGAAACAGAAATAGAAAATAAATAAAACAGTGTGTGAGAGATGTTGTGGGTGATGAGTCTACATGGCCGAGCATTAATTAAATGAGGAAGAAAGAGAGAATTAAATGCTAAATGTAACTCGAGAGTTCTAAGAATATGTCTCACTTGAGAAAAATAGGGAAAATCAGAGGAAAGGCTGATTTTGATGAAAAAAATTATATCTTTAGATCTTGCAAAATTTAAAATGTCTTACTAATTAAGCATATCTAAAGCTAAAGGCATCTAAGTCTAGATGTTAATTTAGATGCATGCAAGTGACCTTCCAGTAAAAGTAGAAAACATACGCACTTGAGCACATGTGCATGTACTCACACACAGAGCTTTAAACATAAAAAAAATTACATACTCTTCCTGGCATAACAGGTTTTGATTGTAATTTTATCAATTCAATTAATCTTCTTTCCAAGAAAAGCAATCATAGTATTGCTTCATTTGTTTAATCCAACCAATATTTATTAAAAGCATTGACTTGAGTCCTGCAATGTCCCACATGCTGAAAATACAAAGGTGGACACAGACAGCCTTCTGCCCTCTAAAAGGCACACTAAAGACAAGAGCAATACCTAAATATACCGTATCCTATCAAGGCGAGATAAGCTTCAGAAAGAAAACTAAAGCAGGATATTACTGGGTTTCTGGGAATCTATCTCAGAGGGAAGTCAAGGAAGGGCTTTCTGATGAGATAATATTTGAACAAGAACCTAGATATAACAAAAGAGAGAGGGAGAGAAAGAGAGAGATCTGGGAGAAAGAGGACCAGGAAGAATAAATAGCAGCAGCAAAGTCCCTGAGGCCAACGGGGTAGAGAGTATTATTTATTCACAACTCTCCCCTCTGTTCCTGTTCATGGCTCACTCTTGGCAGAGTTACATCCCCACCAGGTTTAGGCTCAGGTGTGTGTCTTGCTTTGAGCTCAATGGTATGGGAGTGAATATAATAAAATCACATATGTCTAGAAGACTTGAATATTCTTGTGTGGTTTAGCCTTCCCTCCAGTGCTCCTGCCCTGCTATCAGAAGAGCATACCCTGGGAGGTTGCTGTTCCCAGAAACACATGGACCCATCTGACTCTGACATTAACCAGAGATATCCCAACCAACATAAAAGCCATGATCAAGAAAAAGGTTTTTGTTTTAAGCCCCTGAGAATTGGGGTGGTGAGGTGGTGTTACATGCAGAAACATGACAGATACAACAGAAATGAGCTCGAATATTTATGGAATGAAAAAAGGCCAGCATGGCTAGAGCAGAGAACATAACAGGAAGAATGCATGTATAAAAAGTTGGCAAAAAATAACAATGGACTTTAGAGGCCACTAGAAGGGGTTCGAGTTTGAAAAGTCCTCTAAGTGTGATAGAGGAGACTGCAAAGCTTATGCTTTAAAAAGAACTTCTGGATGCTGCAAGAATAGAGTTAGAAGGAACAAGAAAGGGAGGTGTTTCAAACTGTCTAGGCAAGAGATAATGATGATTAGACCCAGAATGTAGCAGTGGAGAAAAGAAGTGATTATATCTGACAAATATTTGAAGATTAAGATGGCAGGACTGGCTAGATTTTGGAGGTGGGATTGCAAGTCAAGAGGCATCAAGAGGTCCAGAGATCCCTACAGTCTGGGCCTGAGTCATTGCCTGGTATTTTTCCAACACTGCTACATGCTTTATAGAAGACAAGAGAAACGTAAGACATGGTTCCCATGTACTGAAACCTTGTAAAGTAACCCATGAATTTTAAATTAAAATAGCCTTTGGTTTGGACAAAATAAAATTCAAATCCTATATTAAATGCTGAAGATGTCAAGCAACATGTCATATAATAAATTTCATTATTTACATGTATATGTAGATTTGTACACCTATATTCAAACACACACACACAATTGTAACTGCAATTTATATCTACCTTAAGGATTACATGCACTGAGTCCTATGTGATCTGCTGGCCACTCTAATTTGAATTACAATGTTAATATCAGACACTAATGAAAAGGGATAAGTTAGGAAGACATTACATGAAATTCTTACATATGAGGAAAAAAGTACATATTTTAGGTTTTAAGTATGAATGTCTTGGAGAGACATCAGTTCAGAAGTAGCAGAGCTGGGTGAATGGAGCCAGTCAATCTGACTCTAGAGCAGTGCTATAGAAGCCAGGGATTGGGGGAGTGTGCACAGAGCTTTATGAAGTAAATGTGTCTTCGGCTTCTCCTTTAGTCACGCTTAAACTGGTTTTCATTGGGACTGCTGCAGGTTATCTGCTTCTGGCTTGTTTTACCTTTCCATACTGGTTTTAAACTCCTAGAGAAATTCCATATTCTGATTAACCTTTCTGAATGCTTAGCAAAATGTTAGACATGATTCATTCATTCATGCATGCCTGTATGCAACAAACATTTATTGGGCTCCAGTGATGGATCAGGACCTATGCTAGGAGAAGAAGATACAAAGAATAACCTGCGGTCTTCACTTGTGAAAGGACAGGCTCTAGTAGAAAAGCCAGAAATATAAGTTCACCATTACAGTGTGCTGGGATGACAGTTGTATACAAGTGAAGTGCTGTGTCTCACAGCAGGTGCTCAGAAAGGTAAGGCACACTTTTGCTCTCTTTGACCAGGTACTAGAAGAGCGTATGGATATCTGAGGACTGACATCATAAAATTACCATGCACTGGGTAGCTTAAAACCACAGAAATGTATCCTGTTCACACTTCAGGAGCCAGAAGTATAAAATCAAGGTCTTGACAAGGCCACTTACCCTCTTAATGCTCTAAAGGAGAATCCTTCCTTGCTTCTTCCAGCTTCTGGTGTTCTTTGGCTATGGAAGCATGACACCAGTCTCTGCCTCTGTCTTCATAAGGCTGTCTTCTCTGTGTGTGTCTTTCTGTCCTCTCCTTTTCTTATAAGGACATCAGTTGCTGAATGACTAGGCCCACCCTAAGTCCAGGATGATTTCTTCTTAAAATCCTAAACTAATTATATCTGCAAATACCCTGTTTCTAAATAAGATCACATTCCAGGTTCTGAAATTCTTATTCTGAGAAAAATGAATGATCTTCTTAGTCAGGAACAACTTTGGTAACAAGTGAGAAAAATTGAACACAAGCTAACCAAGGCCAAGAGGAAATGTGGAACTCACATAGCAAAAACGGCTGTGCATAAAGCAGGGGCTCGATACTGCCAAATCATTTCTTCTTATTTGTTGCTTATTCATCCTGGCTTATCTCTATGTCAGCTTCATTCTCTCTCACCGTAGACAGCCTCTCCATAAAGCTGGAGACAAATTGGTGATATGGTTTGGCTGTGTCTCCGCCCAAATCTCATCTTGAATTGTAATAATCCCCATGTGTCAAGGACAGGGCCAGGTGGAGATAATTGAGTCATGGGAATGGTTTCCCCTATACTGTTCTTGCATAGTAAGTAAGTCTCACAAGAGCTGTTGGTTTTATAAACAGGAGGAGCTCCCCTGCACAAGTTCTCTTGCCTGCCACCGCATAAGATGTGACTTTGCACCTCATTCGCCTTCCACCATGATTGTGAGGCCTCCCCAGCCATGCAGAACTGTGTGTGAATTAAAATTCTTTCCATTATAAATTACCCCATCTTGAGTATGTCTTTATTAGCAGCGTTATGAACAGACTAATACAGTCACTCAGCATCAGCACTCATGCCCTTCATCTACATGCTCTGAAGAGAAAGGGGCATGCTGCCCAGCTCCAACACAAAAAATCTCAGGCATAAACTGGCTGTGTTGGCTTTTCCCCCTAATAAACAGCTGTGCTACATCAGTCTTTAAAAAGAAATAAAATGTTCTCCTTAGATAGCCAAAAAGGAATAGAAAGGGCTGTGCCTATGCCAGTCTAAAGAGTCAAACAGAAATTTTATTACTTAGAATTCTTGATAAGTATTTGTAAGTTTTTAACTGTCATTCATCTAAAATAATAATTTAAAAATTTTTAAAGCATTGGGAAGAAAATAAAAGGAACAGTTAATTTAACTGATGGGAAAATATGACAGTCATCCATCTTAGAGAGAAGGGTAGAAGAGAACCTCTCTTTGGTAACTAAAGGTCACCATGGGATTTTTATTTTGAACCTTTATGTAGGATGTGAATAGTATGAGAGTGAACAGACTTTTTCCTATAGAAAGTCAGATGTAAGTAGATTAGGATTTGCAGCTGAAAAGAAGCAAAATTGGAGACACTAAGCAGGTATTTATATAACCACTGTTTATATGGTTATTTAAAACCATAAAGAGGAAAAAAAAATCCTTAGCTCACAGATTCTACAAAAGCAGGTGCCAGGTTGGGTCTGCTCTACAAGGCTACAGCTTGCCAACCCCCGGGTATAGGACATCAGGCAGCAAACCTTCAAAGTCTCCCATTCAGGCGTAACCTTGGTTTTCTTTAAACTCATATCCAAGTAGCATTAAAGATGATTAAGACTCTAGTAGCAGCCTTTATTTATTTATTTATTTATTTTTTGGAGATGGAGTCTCTTTCTGTCACCCAGGCTGGAGTGCAGTGGCACAAACTCAGCTCACTGTAACCTCTGCCTCCTGGGTTCAAGAAATTCTCCTGACTCAACCTCCTGAGTAGCTGAGATTGCAGGCACCTGCCACCACATCTGGCTAATTTTTGTATTTTTACTAGAGACAGGGTTCCACCATTTTGGCCAGGCTGGTCTCAAACTCCTGACCTCAGGTGATCCACCCACCTCAGCCTCCAAAGTGCTGAGATTACAAGTGTGAGCCACCACACCCAGCCTCTAGCAGCCATCATAGTTTGACTTTTTTCATTTTACCCATAAGGAAACTAAGACCCAGGGATGTAAAGCAACCTGCCTGTGATCCTTGGGCTCATCTAGAACAGAACTCATACAAGAACCCAGGTTCTAACCTCTGGGTTCCAGGACTTTATATTCTATACAAAGATGCCTCTTACAAGTTCATTTCTCTCAAATAACCCAAACCAATCTACTCAAGTTTAAATACTCAAATGTCCCTGCCTAGGCTAAACTTGCTCACATAGTTGGTCTCAACTCAAAGATAATGAGAATAGCATGGCAAACGAGCCAAACAATGTGACAGCTGTGGGAAGGGAGATGTCCCACTTGTGAAGTGCACTTTTTCAAGTCTGCAAGGCATCTAGTGCTACAGCTTAGGCCACCAACCTCCCTACACCTTCATGCACGGTAGTGAAAATACCATCAACAATGATGAATAACATTTTTGGACACTTACTCTGTGCCAAGCACTTTTGTTACATTTTATAAGCATTGATTTATTGTTTTAAGATTCCAAAGAGAAAAAAATCATCTTAGACTTTCTTTTAAATACTTTCAGGAGACATATACAGCCTAAACATATTAATAATGCACATGGCATGACTTAATTTATTTGTCATTATTAAGGCTGGTTTTTAAAGCTTGTAATTTATGGCTCTGACATTACACTATAAATTAAAACAGGGTGGATGTCTAATATATCTCACAGGAATGACGTTCCACCCATGAAGCACAAATGCTCAAAGATGGAAAGCAGCCAGCATGACATGTAAAACCTTATGTATGATAACTTCTTGTATTCCTTGGCATGCAGCAAGTTTATTTCACAATAGACACCTCTGCCACCCTGTTCAGAAGGTGATTTTCTCTCCTCTGTTGTGGATTTTCAAGGCATGTCATCAAATCCCACACTTGGCACTGGAGATACACTGAAACCACCATGGGAACAGAAAATATTGCTAAATACATTTTGAAAATTCAACCTTATTTGACAAGGATGAATTAAAAGTTTTTTTGCACAACAAATAAAGAGAAGTTCAGTTTAAAGTGTCTACATAAACAAAATTATTCTAATATGGTTCTAATGTCAGATGCCTTAACTGTCTTTTCAGCCTGCCCTTCAGTCAATCCAGACTACTGGTGGGATCTGGCAAGATGGCCGAATAGGAACAGCTCTGGTCTGCAGCTCCCAGCAAGACCAATACAGAAGGCGAGTGATTTCTGCATTTCCAACTGAGGTACCCAGTTCATCTCATTGGGACTGGTTAGGCAGTGGGCGTGGCCCATGGAGAGTGAGCAGAAGCAGGGTGGGGCATCGCCTCACCTGGGAAGTGCAAGGAGCAGGGAGCCTCCCTTTCCCAGCCATGGGAAGCTGTGAGGGACTGTGCTGTCTGGCCCAGATACTACGCTTTTCCCACCAGTTTGGCAATCTGCAGACCAGGAGATTCCCTCATGGGGCGGCTATTTGGGCAGAAACCAAGCTAGCTGCAGGTTTTTTTGTTTGTTTTTTGTTTTTTTCAGACCCCAGTGGTGCCTGGAACCCCAGCAAAAGAGAACCTTCCATTCCCTTGGAAGGGGGACTGAAGCCAGGGAGCCAAGTGGTCTCACTCAGCAAGTCCCACTCCCAAGGAGCCCAGAAAGCTAAGAACCACTGGCTTGAAATTTTCACTGCCAGCACTGCAGTCTGAAGTCAACCTGGAATGATTGAGCTTGGTGGAGGAAGGGGTATCTGCCATTACTGAGGCTTGAGTTGGCGATTTTCACCAACAGTGCTAAGGACCTGGCAGAACTCAATACAGTGCAGCAAAGCAGCTGAGGCCAGACTGCCTCTCTAGATTCCTCTTCACTGGGCATGGCATCTCTGAAAGAAAGGCAGCAGCCCCAGTCAGGGGCTTATAGATAAAATTCCTATCTCCCTGGGACATAGCACCTGAGGAAAGGGGTGGCTGTGAGCACAGCTTCAGGAGATTTAAACATTCCTGCCTGCTGACTTTGAAGAGAGCAGTGGATCCTAACAAGGGTTCTCCCAGCACTGTGTTTGAATTCTGCTAAGGGACAGACTGCCTCCTCAAGTGGGTCCCTGACCCCTGTGCCTTCTGACTGAAAGAGACCTCACAACAGGGGTTGACAGACACCTCATACAGGAGAGCTCCAGCTGGCATCAGGTCAGCACCCTCTGGGACAAAGCTTCCAGAGGAAGGAACAGGCAGCGATATTTGCTGTTCTGCAGCCTTCGTTGGTGATAGACAGGCAAATAGGGTCTGGAGGGGACTGCAGCAGACCTACAGAAGAGGGGACTGACTGTTAGAAGAAAAAAATGATCAGGAAGTAATAACAACACCAATAACAAAAAGTAGCCCCATACAAAAACTGCAGCAGACCTACAGAAGAGGGGACTGACTGTTAGAAGAAAAAAATGATCAGGAAGTAATAACATCACCAATAACAAAAAGTAACCCCATACAAAAACCTCATCCATAGGTCATCAGCCTCAAAGATCAAAGATAGAGAAATCCAGGAAGATGAGGGAAAAAAAAGTGCAAAAATGGCTGAAAATTCCGAAAACCAGAGTGTCTCTTCTTTTCCAAAGATTGCAACTCCTCTCCAGCAAAGGCACAAAACTGGATGGAGAATGAGATTAATGAATTGACAAAAGTAGGCTTCAGAAGGTGGGTAATAACAAACTCCTCTGAGCTAAAGGAGTATGTTCTAACCCAATGCAAGGAAGCTAAGAACCTTGACAAAAGGTTATAGGAACTGCTAACTAGAATAACCAGTTTAGAGAAGAACATAAATGACTTGATGGATTTGAAAAACACAGCATGAGAACTTCATGAAGCATACACAAGTATCAATAGCCAAATCGATCAAGCAGAAGGAAATATGTCAGACATTGAAGATTAACTTAATTAAATAAAGTGTATAGACAAGATTAGAGAAAAAAAGAATGAAAAAGAATAAACAAAGTATCCAAGAAATATGGGACTATGTGAAAAGACCAAACCTACGATTGATTGGGAACACTAAAAGGAACAGGGAGAATGGAACCAAGTTGGAAAATACTCTTTAGGCTATTATCCAGAAGGATTTCCCCAACCTAGCAAGACAAGCCAACATTCAAATTCAGGAAATACAGAGAACATCACTAAGATAATCCTTAAGAAGAGCAACCCAAGACACATAATCATCAGATTCTCCAAGGTTGAAATGAAGGAAGAAAATGTTAAGGGCAGCCAGAGAAAAAGGTCAGGTAATCTACAAAGTGAAACCCATCAGACTAATAGTGGATCTCTCTGCAGAAACCCTATAAGCCAGAAGACAGTGGGGGCCAATATTCAACATTCTTAAAGAAAAGAATTTTCAACCCAGAATTTCATATCCAGCCAAACTAAGTTTCATAAGTGAAGAAGAAATAAAATCCTTTACAGACATGCAAATGCTGAGGGATTTTGTCACCACCAGGCCTACCTTGTAAGAGCTCTTGAAGGAAGCACTGAATATGGAAAGGAAAAACCAGTACCAGCCACTGCAAAAACATACCAAAATATAAAGACCAATGACACTATGAAGAAACTGCCTAACCAACTAAAGTACAAAATAACCAGCTAGCATCACGATGACAGGATCAAATTCACACATAACAATATTAGTCTTAAATGTAAATGAGCTAAATGCCCTAATTAAAAGACACAGACTGGCATATTGGATAAAGAGTCATTGGTGGTGTGCTGTATTCAGGAGACCCACCTCACATGCACATAGGCTCAAAATAAACAGGTGGAGAATATTTACCAAGCAAATGGGAAGCAAAACAAAGCAGGAGTTGCAATACTAGTCTCTAGTAAAACACACTTTAAACCAACAAAGATCAAAAGAGACAAAGAAGGGTGTTACATAATGCTAAAGAGACCAATGTAACATAAAGAGATAACTACCCTAAATATAAATGCATTCAATACAGGAGCACTCAGATTCATAAAATAAGATCATTGAGACCTACAAAGAAACTTATATGCTCTCACACAATAGTAGTGGGAGATTTTAACATCTCACTGTCAATATTAGACAGATCAATGAGACAGAAAATTAACAAAAATATTCAGGACTTGAACTCAGCTCTGAATCAAGTGGATCTAGTAGATATCTGCAGAAGTCTCTATCCCAAATCAACAGAATATAGAATATACATTCTTCTCAGCACCACATAGCATTTATTCTAAAATTGACCACAAAATTGGAAGTAAAACATTCCTCAGCAAATGCAAAGAATGGAAATAATAATAAACAGCCTCTCAGACCACAGCGCAATCAAATTAGAACTCAGTACTAGGAAACTAACTCAAAACAGCACAACTACATGAAAACTTAACAGCCTGCTTCTCAATAACTACTGGGTAAATAACAAAATTAAGGTATAAATAACGGCGTTCTTTGAAACTAATGAGAACAAAGAGACAACATACCAGAAGCTTTGGGACAGAGCTAATACAGAGTTTAGAGGGAAATTTACAGCACTAAATGCCCACATCAATAAAGTGGGAAAGATCTAAAACAGACACTGTAATGTCACAATTAAAAGAACTAGAGAAGCAAGACCAAACAAATTCCAAAGCTAGCAGAAGACAAGAAATAACTAAGATCAGAGCAGAACTGAAGGAGATAGAGACACAAAAAACCCTTCAAAAAATCAGAGAATCCAGGAGTTGGTTTTTTGAAAAGATTAACAAAATAGATAGGCTGCTAGCTAGACTAATAAAGAAGAAAAGAGAAAAGAATCATATCAACACAATAAAAAATGATGAAATGAAGGGGATGTCACCACTGATCTCATGGAAATACAAACTACCATCAGAGAATAGTATAAACACCTCTATGCAAATAAACTAGAAAATCCAGAAGAAATAAATAAATTCCAGGATACATACACTCTCCTAAGACTAAACAAGGTAGAAGTCAAATCCCTGAATAGACCAATAATAAGTTCTAAAATTGAGGCAGTAAGTAATATCCTACCAACCAAAAAGAGCCCAGGACAAGAGGGATTTACAGCCAAAGTCTACCAAAGGTACAAAGAAAAGCTAGTACCATTCCTCCTGAAACTATTCCAAACAATAGAAAAGGAAGACCTCCACTCTAACTCATTGTATGAGGCCAGCATCATCCTGATTCCAAAACCTGGCAGATACACAACAAAAAAAGAATATTTCAGGCCTATATCCCTGAGGAACATCTAAGCAAAAATCCTCAATAAAATACTGGCAAATTGAATCCAGCAGCACATCAAAAAGCTTGTTTACCACAATCAAGTTGGCTTCATACCTAGGATGCAAGGCTGGTTCAACATACCCAAATCAATAAACATAATCCATCACATAAAAAGAACCAATGACAAAAAACACATGATTATCTCAATAGATTCAGAAAAGGCCTTCAATAAAATTCAACACCCCTTCATGCTAAAAACTCTCAATAAACTAGGTGTCAGTGGAACATACCTCAAAAAATAAGAGCTATGTATGACAAACCCACAGCCAACATCATTCTGAATGGGCAAAAGCTGGAAGCATTCCCTTGAAAATCAATACAAGACAAGGATGCCCTCTCTCAGCACTCCTATTCAACATATTATTGAAAGTTCTGGCCAGACCAATCAGGCAAGAAAAAGAAATATAGGGTATTCAAATAAAAAGAAAGGCGGTCAGATTTCTCTGTTTACAGACAACATAATTGTGTATTTAGAAAACCCATTGTCTTAGCCCAAAAACTCCTTAAGCTGATAAACAACTTCAGCAAAGTCTCAAGATACAAAATCAATGTGCAAAAATCACAAGGATTCCTATATACCAATAATAGACAAACAGAGAACCAAATCATGATAGAACTCCCACTCACAATTGCTACAAAGAAAATAAAATACCTAGGAATGCAGCTTACAAGGGACATGAAGGACCTCTTCAAGGAGAACCATGGTTCAAGGAAACAAGAGAGGACACAAACAAATGGAAAAAAAAAAAGTCCATGTTCTTGGATAGGAAAAACCAATATCATGAAAATGGCCATAGTGCCCTAAGTAATATACAGATTAAATACTATTCCCATCAAGCTACCATTGACTTTCTTCACAGAACTAGAAAAAACGACTTTAAATTTCATTTTTTAAAAGCCTGTATAGCCAAGACAATCCTAAGCAAAAACAAAACAAACAAACAATGCTGAAGGCCTCATGCAACCTGACTTCAAACTATACTACAAGGCTACAATAATCAAACCAGCATGGTACTGATAACAAAACAGACATATAGACCAATGGAACAGAACAGAGACTTCAGAAATAACACCAAACATCTACAACTATCTGTTCTTTGACAAACCTGACAGAAATAAGCAATGGGGAAAGATTCCCTATTTAATAAATGGTCCTAGAAAAACTGGCTAGCCATATGCAGAAAATGGAAACTGGACCCCTTCCTTACACCTTATTCAAAAATTAATTCAAGATGGATTAAAGACTTAAATGTAAAACTTATAAAGCCACAGAAACCCTAGAAGAAAACCTAGGCAATACCATTCAGGACATAGGCATGGGCAAAGACTTCATGACTAAAACACCAAAAGCAATGGCAACAAAAACCAAACTCGACAAATGGGATCTAATTAAACTAAAGAGCTTCAGTTCAGCAAAAGTAACTATCATCAGAGTGAATAAGCAGCCTTCAGAATGGTAGAAAATTTGTGCAATCTATCCATCTGACAAAGGTCTAATACCCAGAATCTACATGTAACTTAAACAAATTTACAAGAAAAAAACAAACAACCAGCTTGGTGTGATGGCTCACACCTGTAATCTAAGCACTTTGGGAGGCCAAAGCAGGTGGGTTATGAGGCCAGGAGTTTGATACCAGCCTGGCCAACATAGTGAAATGCTGTCTCTACTAAAAGTAGAAAACAAAATTAGCCAGGTGTGGTGGTGGGCACCTGTAATCCTAGCTACTTGGGAGGCTCAGGCAAGGAGAATTGCCTGAACCTGGGAGGTGAAGGTTGTAGTGAGCCAAGATCGTGCCACTGCACTCCATCCTGGTTGACTGTGAAACTCTCCATCTCAAAAACAAAAATAAAAAAATAAATAACAAATTAAAAACCCCCATCAAAAAGTAGGCAAAGAATATGAACAGACACTTCTCAAAACAAGACATTTATGCAGCCAATAAACATATGAAAAAAAGCTCATCATCACTGGTCATTAGAGAAATGCAAATCAAAACCACAATGAGATATCATCTTATACCAGTTAGAATTGTGACCATTAAAAAGTCTGGAAACAACAGATGCTAGCAACGTTGCAGAGAAATAGGAATGCTTTTACACCGTTGGTGGGAATGTAAATTAGTTCAGCCATGTGGAATACAGTGTGGCGATTCCTCAAGGATCTAGAACCAGAAATAACATTTGACCCAGCTATCCCATTACCAGGTATATACCCAAAGAATTATTAATCATTCTACTATTCTACTATAAAGTCACATGCACACATATGTTTATTGCAGCACTATTTACAATAGCAAAGACTTGGATCCAATACAAATGCCCATCAATGATAGACTCGATAATGAAAATGTGGCACATATACACCATGGAATACTACACAGTCATAAAAATGTATGAGTTAATGTCCTTTGCAGGGACATGGATGAAGCTGGAGACCATCATCTTCCACAAACTAACACAGGAACAGAAAACCAAACACCACATGTTCTCACTCATAAGTAGAAGTTGAACAATGAGAATACATGGACAGAGGGAGTGGAACATCACACATCAGGACGTGTTGGGGGGTGGGGGTAAGGGGAGGGAGAGCATCAGGACAAATACCTAATGCATACAGGGCTTAAAACCTAGATGATGAGTTGATAGGTGCAGCAAACCACCATGGCACATGTCACCTATGTGACAAACCTGCATGTTCAACACATGTATCCCAGAACTTAAAGTAAAATAAAAAATTAATAAAAATAAAAAATCCAAGCTACTTTCTTTTCTCCTTATGTCTTTATGTTTTCTAGTCTTTGTCTCTTCCCTCAAGGGCTTCAACACACTCCTCTCAGATGATGCTGGCTCACATTAGTAGTGTGAGTGATGGAAGCATGTCTCCAAAGGATCATATGTCATTAGAAAAACTTCCCCAGACTCGGAGAAGGGGAAGAGTCATCTCAGAATCATCAGTCCACATCATTGATTCTCAACTCTGCCTGCAGAAGAGGATAATCTGGAGATCTGAAAAAAATTAGTACCCAGTCCCAAACCCAGATCTATTGAATCGGAATCTTAAAGGTGATACAAGGGCATTGCTAGATTTTAAGAGCTTTGCCGATGATTCAGTCAGGTTTGAGAACCACTGACCTAATTCTAAATTCTACCTTATCCCCTAGGACCTCAGCTCTCTTAAACCCCCATTAATAAATACTGCTCTACAGTATCTCCTCGGAAGTTCTGGGATCAGATGTGTTTCAGAATTTAGATTTTTATTTTTTATTTTTGGTGAGTGTGTGTGTGTGTGTGTGTGTGTGTGTGTGTGTGTGTATTAAAATATATAATATCCTCAGAAGAGTCTAGGGCACCAGGCTATAGTCAAACATTAACATTCTGCAGTGAAACAAACATCCATGCTAAATGGAATCAATTAAGACTATAAATAGCCTTATCTTAGTTGAGGTCAGTTTTTATTTCCAAATGAGTTAAGAAACATTTTTCCATTTCAGAGCTTTGGGATTTTGGAATTGTAGGTAATAAATTGTAGACGTGGACTAACAAAGTAGCTCCCTTACCCAAAATACATTTGTTTATCACAAAGATGAAAAGGACTTACATCCGTTCCTTGACAAGCTTACAATCTAATTGAGGGGATAGGGTAACAGGTAGGTAAACAGTCAATTATAATCAGAGCAATTTTTCTAAAAGCATGCTTGCTTAATATAATGGTTCTCCATCCTTGCTGCATGTAAAAATCACCCAGAAACTTGCAAAAATATTAATGCCACAGTCACACCCCAGAGATAATTAAGTCAAATTTGGGAGCATAGGCACATTTAAGCATGAGTGGTAAATTGTAAAATAATCATGAAAAAAACATCATTAGAAGAAAGCAAGTAGATTGATGCTCTATTGCTGAATATAAGTCAATGTGGTTTTGAAACTTGAACTCTTTGGAATTTGGACAGTTGGAAAAGAAACTCAAGATAGAGGAGAAGGCTACTGATAGATATGGAACAAAGATGAGACATAATAAAAAAAGAGATATTTGGTTTTGCTTAAAAAAATAATGTGCTTTTCTTTTAAGCAGTGCTTTTCAGTCAGTTGGGAGATAGAAGATGGTGATGAAGAGCTTGAAGAAATTTCTTGGCTTATTCTCCTATATCGCCCTCTATTTTCATACCCCTATTCCCAACACCAATTGAAAATGACATTTGTATACCTTCTGCTGTAATGTGGCAACTCATCATATGCCATTGTGTAACATCTCATTAATTTTTATAGCTGTAATTTAGGTATTTTGCTATAGATTGTTGCATATTTATGCCTTATTTTTTCTAACTAGATTATAAGCTAGAGAGTAGTTTTTAAAATAATTTCCTGTATTTCTCCATAGTACTTACTACTATATCTTACATAATTTAGATTTTCAATAATATGATTTTATTTTATACCCAAACCATGGACCTCCACTGAGGCTGACAAGACTGGAAACAAGATAAATCAAAGAAAGTAAGAAATGCATGAATGGTTATTTTTCCATATCTCAAATTATGAATTCTCACCCTTGACCTAAGCAATGGAGTGGGAAATATAACTCAAACATGAACAGAAGCAATATAAATCACTTAGCAAAAAAAGAAAGCTAATTAATAGGTAGATGCATTTTTGAATGCTCATTTTGAATCCAGACAACCTAACTATTCAGTGGTTTCAAAGGTAATTGAATAAACAATCCCTAAGAAATGGAGAAGAAACTTTAAGTAACTAAGAGAACATCTTAATTAGACTGCTAGCAAAAAGAGAACAGTCACTATCAGCTCAGCACACAAAACTGAGAAATAGAAGTACAGATTGATAGCAATGAAATGATACTTCAGAAGGATAATATAATCAATACTAGCCTTTATCCTCTTTTCTAAATAACATGAAAGCACTTAGCATAGTGAGAAACATATTGGGTAATATTTAGGTGTGTGCACAGAAAGAAAAATCTACATAGTTGCACCACACTAGTAGCTGTAGCTCTCTCTGGAGAAAAGCCTAGAACTGGTCAAGGAGGACTATCTCAAGATTTAGTCAGACAAGTAGACTACTAGAGAAGGATTAAAGTATATATAGAAAATTTCTGCACATATATACATAAACAAACACATATATGAATTTTTTTCCAAGAATGTTACCTGGCAGTTGGGAATAAAAGATGGTGTAAGATGGGGAAACAGCAAAAACATGCTGGAGTCTACAGACACAACCAGAAGGAGAAACAGAGAGGAAAGCAAATTCTGGGAAATGTGATTTAGCTAAATCACATTACAAATACAATACATTACAAAGCCACCACAGGAGCTTTAATTTATATTATTAAATAAATCTTTGGAGGGAAAAGGTATTTGAAAAATTCAAAATGACTTTTTTTAGAGCTTTAAAAAAAAAATCAAATCTAAATCATTAAACTATGTCATCTAAACAAAAAATCAATAATTTATTTTTAAGGCTATAACAACACCGATAACATTCATGCTAATGATTTATATAAACAATCAAAAACAAACAAAATATATACAAGCTGGATGCTTTGAGAATATCTTAAGAATCGAGTGAGTCTTCTCAACTAAGGGATGGTGTAATAGTGGCATACCCTTTACAGTGTCCAATATTCTTACACAGTCAAGGATGAGGTTCTGTGCATCTTGCACAGATGCAAAAGTTCTGAAATATAACATGAAACGTAACATCTTTTTCCCCTTAATTCACCACAGAGAATTCTCAACATTCAGCAAACTGCTCATCACATTTTTGCAGGATTCCTTTTCTACTAATTCTATTCTTTTAAGTCATAAACTTCTTAAAGTAAATAAAAGTGAAAAAAAGAGCAATTGTCCAAAAAGGAGAGACCCGATATTTCCCCCAGCCATTTTCTATAAAAAATCAGCTTTTTGTAGAACTTGAAATAAAACATTGGCATATGTAAAAACCTTACTTAATTGTGACCTTGATAATATGATGTTGCTGTTGTTTTTATGCAACTCAAATAAATGTTCAGACTGCTTTATGATGGGGCAGCAGGAAACATAGCTCCAACAATGAAATGTTATTGTAGCCCTAGCCATCATAAGTCTCTTGTACATTGTATAGCACTGACATACCAGCCCCAAGAACTTTGTAAATGAGGTTTTCTAAGCCATGGATCAACACATGTTGCCTTTTGCCAAGTTGTAAAATGTCAATCTAATTTTTCACATTTAAGCCCATCCACCCTATGGCTGACAGCCAGTGAAATCAGGCCATGGGCCCTCCATTCATGGAGCTTTAGCCTTGTAACAGGCAGTAAAGTGCTAAGCATTTTATATACATTATTTAGCTTCACCTTCATAGCAGACCAGTGAGGTAATTATTATCTCTGTTTTGCTAATGAAAAGAAGAGTTGAGTAACTTTTCCAAGATATGTCTGATTCCAAGCACAAGTGTAACTATTATATCATCCTAGATTCATCTGGCTCTGTTTATGATAACAGCCCAGAATCTTCCTTGCCTTAATAATAGCAGCCAATATTTATGGAGCACCAACCTGTAACAGATGCTGGGCTAAATGATTTGTGTCATTTTAATCATTTAATCTTCACAGTCTCCCTATGAGTTGGAGACTACTATTATCAGCAAAAGGAAAAGTGAGTCTCAACAAGGTTCCTATAGTGAGAAATGGAAGAAGGATTTGAATCTTATAGTGAGAAGAGGAGGAAGGGTTTGAATTCTGAGATTAGTTCAAATCTCAATACTGCCAACTGCAACATCTTTATTTCAATTAAAATAAAAGACCCCCCAGTTCATGCATTGACCTACTAGCTTCAATCTGCTTTGGTTCTAGACTTGCTCTTATTATGTCAAATTGCCACTTTCAGCTCTCTCCAATTTTTGAGACTACTCTGACCTTTGATGTTATCAAATTTGGTTCTCTTGCTTGACTCTTTGTGCACTCTAAGCATTTTGGCTGACACTCAACCTCCAAACTGAAAAGCCCTCCTGATGACCATGTGCAAGATATTCCACTTTAGCAACCAGTGACGCCAACTCCGGATCTTGTTCTTGCCCCCCTCATGAGAAGGATTAGGACTTGAGCCAGGCCAAACCTTCCTCAGTGCCCTTAGCATCCCAGACCCCCACCAGGAAATGTCAAAGACAATATATGTCAAGTCAAAGCGTCAATAATTTTATATTTGTGTTATTTTTTAAATGAAAATACCATTTTATGTCAGATGAATATATACTGCTTAGTATTAGAGATGCTGTTGCCATGTCAGAGCATCTGTCAGATCTAGATCTAGCCTTATGCCTATCCTGTATTTTGTTTCCAATACAACATTCCATGAAAACCTTATTTTGCACAGGTATATTATAGCAAAGATAACATAAAATTTTCCCAATATTTAGTTGGTATTACACCTTGCCATTGATAAGGCTTACTTCATATTGAAAAGCACACACCTTTTAAGAAAGCACAGGCTACAATTGTTCACTTCCTAAGATTTGATTTGTTTATTTAAATCAACTTGAATGCTCTTTATTTAAAGCTTCTGAAACAGTTTACATCTCATAAGGAATGCATTTGTATAGGATGAGTTTTTAACTCATTACATTGTGATAATATCCCAGATTTGTTACAAGTTTACCACTCCAGACAACGCACACAAGCAATCTTAATGGGACTGCCTACACTAACCTACAGAGGTATTTGTAAGTCTTCACTCTCCATCAGTGCACAAATCAAACCTCGGGGGTTTCTACATGTAACATTCTAAAACTTTTGGCTCACTTTTTTTTTTAAGCAGATTATCTCAATATAACAAGAACAGCCAAGAAAATGTATGTAATTTGATTTTACATACACAGTGTAAATACATTTTAGGAGAAACATTTTCAGAACTTCTCTCTTCCTAGAAGAGCAATTCATTACATTTTAAGGAGCATTAAAATTCTTTTTTTTTTAAATAGATACAGAGTCTCTGTCTCCCAAGCTAGAGTGCAGTGGCACGATCATAGCTCACTGTAACCTTGAACTCCTGGGCTCAAGCAATCCTCCCACCTCAGCCTTCCAAGTAGCTGGGACTCCAGGCATGTGCCACCATGCCTGAAAGAGCATTAGAATTCTTAAGTATTATGAACAATCTGGAAAATTCTAGGTTAAAGTATTAGTCCTTGACAGTAATATACGTAATTCAAATTTCTGGGAGAATGACTTAACTCAATTGCTTGAAAGATTCCTGCCCAGAATCCTAGCAACCAACGTGGATCAGGGACCCCCTAGTCAGCTTTAGGTGTTAACCCCACCAAAACAGTTTCCATTCTTGGGGCTTGGTTATCAAGAGTCTGAAGTGTAGTCATGCATATAGTTATGGCCAACTAGTAGAATGGAAGGATTTGGAGCTTGAGTCAAATAATCTTGGGTTCAAATCCCTGTCATCTTTTAAAATTTGTTCCTTCTTTGTTCACCATCTGTAGCATATACATAATAATAACACACATGCACATTTTAAATAAATAATGCATCTATTACACATCAAGCTCTGTCATAGATTATAACAATATAGCTATGAAAAAGACCAGGTCCTTCTGGAAGTTTATAGCCTAGCAAGGAGAAGACAGAAAATTAAAAAGGAAACTAAAAAGGTAATCCCAATTTGTGCCTAGTACTCTCAAGATAATAAAGCCAGTTAATGCATTAAAGCTGTGCTATCAGATATAGTAATCATGAGCTATATGTGGCTATTTAAGTGCAATTGATTACAATTAAATAAAACTAAACATTCAGTCTGTCAGTTGCAGTAGTCATATTTTAAGTCCTCAATGTCCATATGTACCTAGATATAAAATTTTTCTATCATCACAGAAAGTTCTATTGGATAGTACTGTTAACTAGATAAGGAGAGGTTGGGGCAAGAGAATACTTTAAATGATATTTATGTATATAAATAGCTGTTCAATGCAGAAAACAATCTGTAGTGGGATCCAATATACTGGAACTATTACTATGTTAACATGTCTTACGAGTCTATGTACTTTTGCCCACTTTGTTCCTCAATTTATAAAGCCTGAGAATAAATCCATTTCATGTAGCTTACCTGTTATTTCCAATTTATGGACTACTAATATCTAAAGTTCTAGATTAATAATTTAGGCTCAAAACACTTATGGAAAGTTTTTTTTTCTGCATAGGTTTCTTGATCCAAAATAAAAGGAAATTATTTTCTTAAAATTTTGATGAATGGTAAATCTCAGAAAGTAGCCAAGTGCGTTAGCCAGAAAGGATAGTGGGAACAATTTCTTAAAGGTTGAAACTGTATTTGAAGTCAAAATAGGTAAGGCTTAACAAGGGTCTAAATTCAGAAAGCAAATTCTTCTGTCCCTGATTTTCTGTAACTCTGACATTGATATACTCCACCTACTACATCTTAAAGATCTTTATGACAACCACAGAACTGGTAGTATAGTCCCCTAAAGCTGTGTGTAAAGCAGTATTTGTGCACTGAATCATATCTCCCAATGCATGTTATTTTGAGAGTATGTTTTACTTAGATAAAATAAAGTAGGACCAATACAGAAAAACAGCCTTTGAGAACTTACTGAATTCCTGAAACATGCCCAGTGAAGCATGCCAAAGAGAAAGAACTTCTCCATAAAGTTTGTAATACTCACTTTAATATAGTGTGCTATGTAAATTTATTTTTTAAATAAGCTAATAGTCTGATTAATGTTTGAGTCAATTTATGTTTACACATTTATTTAAGAAGCACACAAAGGTTATGTATACCAGTCAGATTTCATTTCTATTTCTTTGAAAATGACTAAGCAGAAACATTAACAATGTTTGACCTAAGAATTTAGCAGAATTAATTCAGTGAAAGATCTCTATGGAGATATATTTCCGCCTAAAGCTGGAGGATTAGTTGAATCTCTGTTTGTCAATCTAATAGTAATGCTGTTAATGCCTGTAAGTGTGAAAATCCTAAACTACTCTATAACAGACATTACAGTTTTGTTGACCAAATGGCTAAATGAAAAAAAAAAAAACAGGTTAACCATCTAATTATGAGAACTAAAAAGTGATGACTGAGCCAGCAGGGAGCTCCGAAAATGATTTCCTCTTCTTGGAGCTACCACCTGGTGCCCTTAGGGTAGACAGAAGTGACATGTTAACCATGTATATGGAAATCGTGTCCAAATGTATTAAGTTAACAAATGTGAAACAGAAAGCTCTGTAGGAGGAACACCTTCTAGCTAGGTTTGGCTAGCCACACAGCTGCTCTTGGGACCCAAGGGCAGCTGCTCCTAGCTCCATTTAAAGAAATCTTTGAGATAGCCTTCAGTCTTCTCTTCGTGGGCTAATTACCCAGTGAAGCAAGCAAAGCAGTCTTTGTGTACCTTTTCACTGTAGAAAGAAAAATCTCAAAGCTATGTCTTGAAAATACTTTAAGAAATGGACTGTGTCCAATTATAAAATAGAGCTCTGGTTACTGCGCATCCTGCACAGTGATTTGAATTGCATCCTCTTTCACATCCCCACCAACAACTCTTGGAAGCAAAATATAAGGCTTAGAACAAATTAATGACTCTAGGGTCATGCAACAAATAACATGCTTTTTGTCTCAGCCACAACACTCATTAGCAAACCTGAAGTGGCAGCTGCATGATCCAGCTTCCTGGATTATTCCTGATCCTAAGAACACTGAAGCAATTGTTCATGATCTTTTGCACCAATATTCTATAGGAGTATTTTTTAAATAAAGTTCTAGGATAGATATCTTAAAAGATGTGTTACTTTGAAAAAAAGTTGGTACTAATATTCTACTATACAGGTAATCATATATATAAAATATTTATGGTGGTGTTTCTTTCTGGTTCCAAAAATATTATATGTTCATGCCTTTGAAAGGAGGAAATACACAGAAAGCCAAAATGGAGATTGTGAAGTTTTACTTGCTTTTTAACTGTTTTTGTTCACTTCATAATAAATTATAAACATTTTCCCATGTCATTAAATGTTCTTCTAAAGCGTAAGTGAAGAGTGGTACAGAACACTCCAATTTTAACAATTCCTATTTTTGAACATTTGTGGTAGTTCCAAATTTGCTGTTATAAATAACACTTCGAGAAACATGCTTATACATAAATCTGTCTGCATATGTTTCTTTGAGATTATAAAAGTGGAAGCAATGGGTCAAAGTATTTTAGTTTTAAAGATTTTGATAAGGGTGGTTAAATTCAGACAGCCACTTTGATTTATGAATATGAGAAAAGGAAAAATAAATAATCATGCTGTAGAGTATTACTGGAAAGAGCTGAACACAAAATGGCCAAGCGTTCGCTTTTATAGAGTTCTTCATTGCAAGGACAGTGATTGATCCTTCTTGACCAGCAGATGGCAGTCTAGAACACAGCAAACTGAACAGGACCTAGAGGGGAAGAGTAATCCACTCTTACTTAGCCTTATATACTTAACCATTGGTTTTCCCTTAGGCAACTAGGAAGATTGGGCCTATCATATAAACAAAAAAATAAATGTTATCAATCAGATCAAGCACAAAGACAATGGAGGAACAGATGCCATTTATTGGACCTGGGGTTTAGAGCCACTAATCTGTTTTGCTTTATGTTTTCCTAAAATTCTCTTCACACATTGGTCTCAATGCTGATCTTTTCTGAAGTAGGTTTTGGTTTCTCTGGAAGCAGCCAAACACTTTATGTGAGCCCCTGTACTGGCTCACTAGCTCACAATAAGGCAAAGTCTGAGGTAAAATGAAATACTTTCATTAATGTCTTTGGGTTTTCCTGTTCAGCAGCTAAATACGAAGTCACCAAACAAAGAAGATTGGTTGCTTTGAGATACCCCTCCACATTGACCTTAGACAGTAATTATTATTTATTCTCGCTTTAGTGGAAAGAATACTTCCTTGCCTCCTTTTCCCATCTCCGAGGGAAGGATCTCCAGACTCTAATGCATTTGAAGTTTCCAAAGATGTGGTAGAGCTGTTCTCAAAATGCTTGATATATGCAGAAAGCTTCACAATAACTAGCACAGTGGTGCCAGAGCTGCACCAGCCAAATGCAGTTGGAGTCTCTATTCAGTTTACTAGTGCAACTACCTGAGCAAAGGATAGATAAAAAGGAAGTAACCACACAAGGGTGCTTATACTTCTGTCACCACCATGAAATTGAACTGAGACTTCAGTCTAGAATATGCAACTGTCAATTAAAAGGACTGTTAAAAATATTAGTGCTCTTATCATAAAAACATCTATATGTATATCAAAAATATAAACAAAGAATGAGTATCTACTGTTTGAAGATAAGGATACTAAGATCTGTTGAGTAATAACCCAGAAGGGGAGAGAACAGATCACAGGGTATCCAAATCATGTCCTTTTTTTTTTTTTTTTTTTTTTTTTTTTTTGAGACGGAGTTTCGCTCTTGTTACCCAGGCTGGAGTGCAATGGCGCGATCTCGGCTCACCGCAACCTCCGCCTCCTGGGTTCAGGCAATTCTCCTGCCTCAGCCTCCTGAGTAGCTGGGATTACAGGCACGCGCCACCATGCCCAGCTAATTTTTTGTATTTTTAGTAGAGACGGGGTTTCACCATGTTGACCAGGATGGTCTTGATCTCTTGACCTCGTGATCCACCCGCCTCGGCCTCCCAAAGTGCTGGGATTACAGGCGTGAGCCACCGCGCCCGGCATAATGTCCTTTCAACAAGGAATGAAGGTTTCCCTAAAGAGAAGACCTAGGTAGCAATAAGAGAGCTCTCTTTGAACACTGAATAACTAAAATGGAATTTGTCCCTCCCTCTGTAGTTCACAGAACTAGAATTAATGAGTGAAAGTCATAACTTATCAGGATTTGCATATACCCCCAGGGAGCACCTGTTTCCAATTCCCACAAAGGCATACTGCGGGCTAGTCAAGGCCATGTTCAAAAATTACCATGAGATCCAGTCAACAATGGAAGGGTTGCCTGGAATGCAATGAGCTCATGAAAGTTTTTGAGCAGCCTGAATAATCATTTTGGCAAGAATATTCTAAAAAGGGCTCTTAAACTTCGGGGTTTAAGACTTTCATGGAGAAAGATGATCCACGAAAGTTCTTCCACCTCTAAGATTCTGTAATTCCCTAAAAACCAGAAATAAATCAGGAATTGCAAAAATAAGCTAACACATTCAAAGGAAGGTTTTTTTAAAACTTTTATTTTAGAATCAGGGGATATATGTACAGGCTTGTCACCTCGGTATATTGCATGATGCTGAGGTTTGGATTACAAATGATCTCGCCACTCAGATACTGAGCATAGTATCCAACAGTTAGATTTTAATCCTTGTCCCCCTTCTTACCTTCCTCCTCTAGTAGTCCTTAGTTTCTATTGTTGCCATCTTTATGTCTGTGAGTACCCAATGGAATAGTTCCCACCTATAAGTGAGAACATGTGATATTTGGTATTCTGTTCCTGCATTAATTCTCTTAGGATAATGGCCTCCAGCTGCATCCATGTTGCTGCAAAGAACATGGTTTCATTTTTTTCATGGCTGCACAGATTTTCTTTATCCAATCCACTATTGATGGGCACTTGTCTTTGCTATTGTGAATAGTGCTGCAATGAACAGGAAAGTAAATATACCTTTTTGGTAGGAAAATTTGTTTTCTTTTAGATACATATCCAGTGATGAGATTACTGGGTCAAATGGTAGTTCTGTTTTAAGTGTCTCTGAGAAATTTCCAAACTACTTTCCACAGCAGCTGAACTAATTTAGATCCCCATCGACAGTATATACACATTTCCTTTCTCCACAGCCCCACCAGTGTCTATTGCTTTTTGACTTTGTAATAATAGCCATTCTGACTGATGTGAGATGATATCTCATTGTGGTTTTATTTGCATTTCTCTGATGATTAGTAATGTGAAACATTTCTTCATATGTTTCTTGGCCACTTTTATGTCTCCAGGGAAGATTTTTTTAAATAAAGTTTTAAAATGTCACTTGGGAGTCAGTAAGGAGAACATTATTATTACATTGGCTTAGGTTAAGATACCAGATTCTTGAATTCCCAATGTAGGGCCAAATCTTAAGCCAATAGAGTTTCAGGAGTAAAGATGAGGATAGAGGCCTGTGCAGCTTGAAGAAGAGTATCGATTGACTTTCTCAGAGGCAGGACTGGCCATGCTGAAGTCAAGTAGAATCAGGTTTTGGGGTTTGTCTTGTTTTGTTTTGTATTCAGTTTTGCTCTTGTCACCCAGGCTGGAGTGCAATGGCATGATCTCAGCTCACTTCAACCTCCACCTCTCAGGTTCAAGCGATTCTCCTGCCTCAGCCTCCCAAATAGCTGGGACTACAGATATGCATCACCACACCTGGCTGATTTTTGTATTTTTAGTAGAAACAGAGTTTCACCATGTTGGCCAGCCTGGTCTCACGCTCCTGACCTCAGGTGATCCACCCATGTTGGCCTCCCAAAGTGCTGGGATTACAGGCGTGAGCCACCGTGCCTGGCCAGAATCAGGTTTTAAGAGCCAAGAATGAAGAAGGATATCAAGCCACCTCTACAACGTGACTTGGGAACACTAGGAAATGCCATATACATTTTTAAAACTTCTTTACATAACTGTTGATAACTGAATGTCAATAATTGAAGCTTTCAAAAAGAGCTGCACTCTCTCCACTTTGAAACTTCCTTTGTCCACTTGCTTTTCGTGATTGTCCACTTTCCTAGATCTCACAATTGTGCTCTGCCTCTTTCCTAGGCTCCTATTTTGCTGGTCATTCCCTAAATGCTGATATCTCAGTAAGTTTCATCTTCTGCATGTGGTGCTTTCTTCTCACAAGCAACCCCTGGGTGAAAAACAAGCAAACAAAAAACCAACAAACAAAAACTGCTCTTAGGTGTTACTAGCCTTTGAATGGTGGCAATTTACCAACTCGAAATCTCCAGGCCAGACTGATGTAAACAGCTCCACCATGGTGTCCCACGGGCCCTGCAAAAGTCAACACGTCCCTAAACAAAGGAAGAATATCTTTCCTTGCACTTCACTATCGCACCTGCTCATCTTTCTGTAGTGACCATTTCCATTAAGGACATCAGAATGCAACTAACCACTCAAGGCAAAAATCTAAACACCCTAATTTTCCTTCATCTTTCTCATATCCAATATCCAAGGACCAAGTTTCACGAATTCTAGTTTCTCCAAAGTTTTCAGATTCATTTCATCTGAATTTCATCCTCTGTGTCCTCACATGCTCTTGTCTCTGTGTGCTCACATCCTTAGTGTCTGTTTTTGTGTGCAAATTTCCTCTTCTTATAAGGACACTTGTCAGAGTGAATTTGGGTCCACCCTAACAGGCTTATTTTAACTTAGCCACCTCTTTAAATATCTTTTCTCCAAATATAGTCACATTCCAAGGTACTCGGAGTTAGGGCTACTACAAATGAACTTTAGGACAATGTAATTCAGCTCTTAACAACAAACTGCACACTTTCTCTCTGGTGGGTAAAGGCTTTGCCAGAGAGGGCAGAGAGTGAGGATACAGAAGGCTTGGTCGAGGGGGAAGAGGGTGTGGTGGGGAAGAGCAGGTGAGGAACATCAACATAACAAGGAATGAAAATTACCAGGCCTCAGTGAATACTACCTACCCCACAACCTTGCTAAAAAGAATACTCAAGAATACTTTCTGCTTTCAATTGTCAAAAAGAATATGAAGAGAGAATATCACAATCTCATGAGCAAATGCAACTGCAGGACATGAAACAGGCAGGAAAGCAGCTTCTCACACACAGACCAGAATGTTAACAGGGTGGCCCTAAGCCTGAGACACGAACAAAGCACCATCAAAAAATACAAAAATATATACACTCTTAGCCAGTATCAACGTAACCCCAAGTTGCTTTGATAAAGTATGTCTGTTCAAATGAGTTAAGAGACACAAGAAACAATTTTTGCATATGATCAAAAAAAGAATCTAAATGTAATTTAGCGTTTCAAGGGTATTCTCAATGCTTTTAAACTATTGTTATTCCAGACAGTAAACTAACCAAATATGCCAAGCCACTCAGGTGTTAACAAGAAACAAGACCTTTTTATTTATTAATCTTGAGTTACAAACACTACTCAGCTAATGGATAAATGCATGTCATTATTCCCAGTAATAGCAAATGCACATTCTTGCCTGAAAGTGACTTATCAGTGCTCTTATTTTCATCAATGTTTGCTAATATCTAAGCATTGACCATAGTGATAATACCAGCCAATATCTGAATATATTTTAACAGCTTACGGAGTATTGAACCTCCAGAGTGAGGCTCACCACAGATGGGTAGGATGGGTAGATCCTCTGGTTAAATGCACAGATTAGCACATGATAAGAGTTTTAAAATACTCATATAATATTAAGATTCAGAAAGATCAGATGACTTTCCCAAAGTCACACAGCTGATAAATGGTGGAGTCAACACTTGAGCCTCATCTTTCAAATTTTAATTCAGTGCTTTTGCACTCCATTAAACAGGAATTCACATAGACACCCCTACAACTGTATACTAGGCTTTAAGATGCTGTGGACTCACAGATGTATGAGGTTCAGTCCCTACTCTAAATCCCTCAATCACATTAGAGTATAAAGGAAGAGACAGACATATAAATAAGAAACTATAATAAAGTGTGAAGAAGCTTTGACATAAGCATATGGAAGGAACACAAAAGAGGGTAGACATTTTTCTCCAAAGAATGGTGAAGGGGTGAGGAAAGTCTCTATAAAAGAAGCACTTCAGATAATCATCAAATGACGGCAGAGGATATTTCTGCCCAAGGGGGCTATATTACCAAAGGCATAGATAAGTGAAAAAGACTGTATATATAGGAAACACTGCAAATATTTTGATACAGCAAAAGCGTGGGGTTTTGGGAGATGGGAGAGACAACAAGAGATAAGGCTTAAGAGACAGGGGCTTGACTATGTGGAGCCTTTTTTGCAAACCAAAAGTTGGAAGCTGTGTCCTGTTAATAGGAATTTTTTGAAGCATGGATATATACATGAATTGATGGGCCTTGTGACATTAGTAATGTGAAAGATTGGAAGATGGATTGTATGGGTGTCAGAAAGGAGATAGGGACATCAGTTTGGCCTATTTCTCTAGACCAGGCAAAAAAAAAAAAAAAAAAAAAAAAAATCACATGAACCACAAGGAGCAAAGAAAATGCAGAAAATTCAGCTGTAAGAATTCTTCAAAACATGGTGATCATTCAGTGTGGTAATAAAATGAACAGCATCTCAGATGATGTAGGATTCATTTTTACTAGTGTAAGGGAGAAGGAAAAAAAGAAGAAAGAAAGAAAAGGAAGGAAAGAAGGAAGGAAGGAGAAGAAAGGAAAGAAAAGGAAAAGAAAAAGAAAGAAAGGAGGGAGGGAGAGAGAAAGGAAGGAAAGAAGGAAGGAAGGGAGGGAGGAAAAGAAAAAAGAGAGAAGGAGAGGGAGGGAGGGCAGAGACATAAAGGAAAGCAGATAATAAACTTTGTTTTGAGTAAGTTGAATTTAAGATCCCTGTGGAATACCAGGAACCAGCATCCAGAGGGTAGTTTTGACATAGTAATCAGAACTCAGGGGAAAGAGTTGCGTAGAGATTTGAGTCATGGTGAAAACAGGGAAGTAAATGTCCAGAGAGAGAATGGAGAACAAATAGAGAAGGAAGCTAAGAACAACCCTCCAAGGAGAACACAACATTCAAGTTACACGTGAAAGAACAGAAGCCAGTAAAGGAGAGAAAGAAGGAAAAATCAGAGAGAAGCAGAGCCAGGAGAGATACCTCTCAGGAGCCACAGTATTAGACATTTCCAGTGCCCCAGTGAAGTCAAATAAGGTGGCAAGTAGGAAATAAAGAAGTTGGCTGAACTTGATGCTTTGGAAGTCACTGGAAATTACCACCACAGCAATTTATTTATTTATTTATTTATCTCTCTTTATTTTTGCCCTAAAGCAATGAAATGCAGATCGACATCATGATTTTGTACATCTAGTCTCTAGAACTCTGGACAATAAACTTCTGTTGATTATATCACTCAGTCTGTGGTACTTTGTTACAGCAGCTCTAGCAAAACACTCCAGAGCATCTAAAACCTTTAAAGTAAACTGCTACCTTTAAATGTTCTATTACATGAGAAAAATAAGCAACTATTTATTTAAACTAAACTACTGGTTGAATTTTCTTTCTTATAGTGGAATGCAATCTCGGCTAGATCTAAATAGGCATAAGAGATCTAAATAGGGGGAAAACTTGAGTTATTAAGGGGGTGAAAACGGATGAAATGGTTGGGCCCAGAATTTCAATGAGGTCAAAGGCAAATATAGATTATGTTTAGAGGTTAGAGTAAAATGGAATTTAGAATTCCAGAGGTGGAGCAGTTGTATGTAACAATAAGATAATAGGTGTGCCCATGGATATAGATTGCTGTCATCAGATGATCATTACTGAAGTGAAGGATATCAGGAAACTCTAAAGCCAGGTTGGTAGATTATTAAAAGCCATGGGCCCTGACATCAAACATGATGATGATAATGTGAAGAGATTATATGGAATGACTGAGACTATAAGGAAAATCCAGGAGTGAGCTAACTTGAATGATACCAAAGAAGGGTATATAATCTGAGGGTAGAAGCATTATGAGAGAGAAGAATTTTGCTTGAAGGATGAAAAGAATAGTTTAGAAGGAATCATAATGTCTGATGATTGATAGTATTCCAATGCCACTGTCAGACTCCATGGTAGATGAAATATGGGAAATAAAGGTCATTCATCTCAAGAAAGCTACCAGTAAAAGAGTGGCCTTGAACTTGGATAACACATACACCTTATCACCTGAATTATTCAAATAATTGATGCCAAAGAAAATTTAAGAGCATAAATTATATAAATGAGTTTCAAATTTGAAAGGGATTTTGTAGGTATTCAGTTCAATCTCATACCACTGCAAGGGCACTTGTCCTCAAGTTTTCATCTCAAGTTGTAGGTATATCCCTGGCCCCAGAGTTTCTCTTGACTACATAACTGTATGTTAGAGAATAGAATGAGAGAAAGAATGGTTGATGACACATTGTTCCAAGTATGTTAGTTCAGCAGATTATTTTTAAAGATGCCCAATTTACACTCCCATTTTTTTCCTTCAGACTCCAGTACAAAGGGACCTCTTTCTAAAGAAAGAGCTCTTGTAACTATAAATATCAACTGACAAATTGCATACTGAATGCTTCAACAAATAGGTCAGAATACCAGAGCTAGTACTCCACAATTTTCAAAAGGTAGTAATAAATGTCTGTTTACTACACATCATTTTACTCCTTAAACTTTAGAAATATTATCATCAGCCTTCAGGAGAAAAAGACAAAAATTGCACCTTTAAAATGAGGCATGATTCCTTGATGTGCTGGATGTGCTCCCTGACCTTTCAGAAATCTAACCAGACCTGGAGCTATAAAGGGAATAACATCTCTTTGCATTGGGGAAAACTATTGACTTAGAACTAAGTAACTGAACAAAGTGCATTACTATCGTTCCCCCTCCCCCTTCTCTCTCTTCCATTAGAAACAAGGAGAAAAAAACCTTAAAAGCAAAATGATCTGAAAAGTGCTCACTGCTGGGAGGAGAAGCTGCCCTGGATTTGGCAATTTGTCACCCTGACATTTAGTGCCTGATGAACAGCAGCTCGCTAAATTTTGCAGAGAGCTAGACTAAGTGAGACAGACCTCTGGCTATTAGATGGAGAGCTCATAAACACCGATAATCATAGGGACTGGATTTTTTTTAATAATAAAAATAAGATCCTGATTAAGTACATGCAAATTATGTGGTGGAGAGGCATACCTGAGGCTATAAATGCTTTTTTTAAATTATTAAGTGAGAAAGGTTCACAGTAAAAAAATTTCCAGAAACAACAAAATTTGAGCAGCCCTCTTGCCTCTCCTTGAAGCACAGAGGGTTAATGTGATAAGGCAAATACATCTGTTAATACACATTAATCATTTTCTGCAAAAGGTACATTTTATTTTTCTGGAGTTAAAAAAATTAAATTACCCTAGAGGTGACTTTTTTTTAGAAATACATGGTTCTTAAATGAAGTAAAGTAGCTGAGACATACAAAGCCATACAACTTTACTTTTCCAAACCTGGACTTACCAGCCCCAACTTTTACTGTAAATGGAAATGCTTAATTGTACCATTTCAAGATAACTTAGTTCTTGTGGTTACTTCTCTGGCTCTTTTGGTTAATTTCTCATCAGTTCAGGGTTTTGTTTCTCCCTTACTTTCAGGCAGCATCTGGACATAACATCCCAGCCCCAGTTGGTGGGTAAAGAGGGTGCATGGGGTCTGGGTGCTAAAAAAAAAAAATTATTCTCACATTTGTTAAAATAGTAAGGAAGACTTTATTCAAGACTATTGCAATAGAGGTTTGCAATAAAGGAGAAAGATTGGGCTCAACTCTGAATATAGCAAAGACAAGTGGATACTGATAGCCAAGGGGCAGAGTGAAGGAGTCATTAGATGGAAAATTACTAAGAGGAGACATCAAGGGTAGGGGAACTCTTGCTAAGCTAACATAACAGGATTCTTACTGAAGTCGGCCCAAGGACTTATACAACATGGTGGGGGATAAAGAAATTGATCAGCTATCAAGGGTGGGGAGATGACTTAGCAGGATTCCTTGCTTACACTGAACTAAGCGGACCAAAAACAGGATGGTGCTACAGTCAAGGCCTAGTCAAAAAGAGGGTTCAGAGGAGCTTGACTACATTTGGTCAAAGAGGGAGCCTTTCTCTGTTTTTGCCAGTCTTCACTGAGTCACAGTTCATCCAGACTGGCCTTGGGCCTCAGTCATTTTCCTCTTAGCACATGCCACTGAGGCCCTCAGCCCACCTTGTCCTCCCCTTCTCAGTCCATTCATTCTCATTCTCTTTCTCTGTCTTTCTAATTCCACTGTTGAGATCTTTCCTGACCAGCCACTTGTGCACTTCCCTTAGGGACTCAAGAACTCTAGTCTGCATTTCCATATAGTATTGGGATGCCTTGAACATAACCCACCTAGGCAACTCTCACAGCTTCTATGACTCTACTATGGGAAAGTCTTTGGGTTTATTTTCAAGACTAGCATTCTTTCTGAGTAATTTTGGAAAGCTAAAAGTTGTCCATTTTATTCAAAAATCCCCATAATTTACCAGGAGCTTCCACTCATCTAGACTAACAACAAAGAAAACAATCAATCCCAGTCTGCCAAGCTTTACCTCAGATTTGAAGAAACTACTGGGAAAACCCATACTGTAATTGAAGTAGAAAAAAAAAAAAAAAGAAGAAGAAAGAGAGAAAAAACAGTGAATCTTCTCTTCTGTAATTTTTTTTTTCAATTGGCAACATTGCCACCTAGAACTGGCAGACATTGCACATATATAGAATTGTCCTGAGTTAAACTTTGCTGCCTTTTTTTAACACATGGGGTATATAATGTTACTTGATTCTGAAACCAGAAAGTAGTTTTCTGAATATGATACTCTCTATATATAATTTCAGTATATCCTCATCTGGTAAAGACAGACGACAGAACTCTCACTTGTCAAGATATCAGGAGATGAGGGCTTTGTCTCAGTTCTGTCACTAACCAGGGTATGATCTTGACCAAATAATTTTATCTCTCTCAACCTTAGTTGCTCCATCCGCCAAATGATAGAGATCTGATTATGTAAGCTTCTTTTCTGTTATGATACTTGACTACTTCATTGCCAGAAGCTAAGCTCCCAGCTTGAATATGCAACATGTCTGGACGTGTTTGGCTAACTACTGTGGCAGCCAGCCTGCTGGCCATTGCAGAATGACCCAGTTGCTTCCTGAGAGAATTCATACTTAAGGAAGAGGAAAACAGACTCCAGGATCCTGACAGCAACAAAGCCTTAGTTGACAGAAAAATAGTTATTTTGAATGCATCACAGTGTTTATTATTCTTATTTGCCTCCTAACTCCTCGATGTCTATGTTCAAGAAAGATCAAATTAATTAATAAAAACTGAAAGACTGGGTTCGCTAAACAATTTTTAAAAATATAGGGTCAAAACTGTTTTGTACACTAATGAAATAAGTTATAGATGACAAAACAGAAAAACATTCCAGGCTTATGAATCAGAACTAATATTGTAAAAATGACCATTGTGCCTAAAGATATCTAAAAATTCAGTGCATTATCATTATGAAAATGCCAATTTTGTTTTTCACAGAATTAGAAAAAACAATCCTAAAATTTATATGGAACCAAAGAAGAGCCCAAATAGCCAAAGCAATTCCATGCAAAAAGAACAAAGCTGGAAGCATCACATTACCTGACTTAAAATTGTATTACAAGACTATAGTAACCAAAACAGCATGGTACTGGTATAAAAATAGAAACAAATAAATAGAACAGAATAGAGAACACAGAAATAAAGCCACATATTTATAGTCAACTGATCTTTGATAAAGTTAACAAGAAGATATATTAGGGAAAGGATACTCTTTTTAATAATTGGTGCTGGGAAAATTGGATAGCCACATGCAAAATATTTAAATTGGACTCCTATCTCTCACAATATAAAAAAATCAACTCAAGATGAATTAACAACTTAAACATAAAACCCAAAACTATAAAAATACTACAAGAAAACCTAGTGAAAACTCTCCTGGACATTGATCTAGTCAAAGAACTTGTAACTAAGACCTCAAAAGCACATACAACAACAGCAAAAATAGACAAACAAGACAAAACAAAAAGCTTCTGCACAGCAAAATAATAATAATAATAATAATTAATGGAGTGAATCTATAACCTTCAGAATGAGAGAAAATATTTACAAGCTATTCATCTGATGAAGGACTAATAACCAGAATATACAAGGAACCCAAACAACTCTCCCCAAAAAGGAACCCACAAATAATCCTATTAAAAAGTAGGCAAAGAGGCCGAGCATAGTGGCTTATGCCTGTAATCCCAGCACTTCAAAAGGCTGAGGTGGGAGGATTGCTTGAGCCCAGGAGTGTGAGACTAGCCTGGGCAGCATAGTGAGACCACCCTCCTCCCCACTGTCTCTGTAAAAAATAGAAAACTAGCTGGGCATGGTGGTGCACACTCTAGTCCTAGCTTTCCAGGAGGCTGCGGTGGGAGGATTATTTGAGCCTGGGAAGTTGAGGCTGCAGTGAGCCATGATTGTGTCACTGTACTCCTATACTCCAGCCTGGGCAACAGAATGAGACTCTGTCTCAAAAAAAAAAAAAAAAAAAAGTGGGCAAAGAATGTGAATAGAAATTTTTTAAAAGAAGACATATAAATAGCCAACAGGTATATGAAAAAAAATGCTCAACATCACTAATCATCACATAAATGCAAATTAAGTCACAATGGCTATTAATAAAAAGTCAAGAAACAAGAATCACTGATGAGAATGCAGAGAAAAGGGAACTCCTATATACTGTTGTTAGGGATGTAAATTAGTGCAACCTCTATGGGAAACAGTATGGAGACTTCTCAAAGAGCTAAAAATAGAACTACCATTTGATCTAGCAATCTCACTACTGGTTGTCTACCCAAAGGGAAAGAAATCAATATAACAAAAAGATTCTTGTACTCACATTTATCAAAGCACTATTAACAATAGCAAAGTCATGAAATCAACCTAAGTATTCATCAACAGAAGGTTGGATAAAGAAAATGTGGTTTGTATACACAATGGAATACTATGTGGCCATATAAAGAGTTAAATTATGTCTTTTGTAGCAACATAAATGGAACTGAAAGTCATTATTTTAAGTAAAACAAATTGTACAGAGAAAGTAAAATATCACATGTTCTCATAAGTGGGAGATAAAAAAATGTATACACATAGACATAGAGAGTAGAAAGATAGGCAACAGAGACTGAAAAGATGAGGGGATACCAAAAGGATGGATGATGAGAAACTATCTAATGGGTACAGTGTACATTATTCAGGTGATAGATACCCAAAAAGCCCTGACTTAGCCATTATACAATCTATGCGTGTAACACGATTTAATTTGTACCCGTAAATCTAGAATTATTTTTTTAAACAGTGTTTTGTGATCCTTCTAACAAACTATGACACAAAAGGAGGGTGGGCATTTCTTCACTTTGCCTGGTCATAGCAGAATCCTGGCATCAAAAGACCTCCTGTGTTTTTGCATTGGTAGTTGATGGAGGCCCACAATTACACCCAGAGAACTTGGGATGCCCAAAGAGCAACAGTTGTACCAAGTAAGACAAGGCAATATCCAGTAAATGGCCACCAGAATTTGGCAGTATCTAGCCTGAGCACAGTAGTTTTATGAGATATTTCTGATAAAGAAATGAGGTATGGTGGCTCCAATGGGATTGTCCTGTGTTCCCAGGGTTTTAGGGTGAAAAAGTATGAATATTTCCTGTGGATTATGCATGAGAAAGCTGGTTTGAAGTTTCTAAGATTCTAAGAAAAACCTGAAGGTCCAAGGGGACCTCAGCAGAAAGAACCTAGAAACGTTCCACTGGGTGCTTGGGGATAAAGGAAAGAGTCATAACAATCAGATGGAATCATTGCCATCCCTTGTGCCAAATGGACTTCATGCAAAAGATCCTAGTACGAGAATCATTTAATTCTTCAATCTCTTCACTTGGTTTGGACATATTAAGTGTTAAATTGAAATTGCATTTTGGAGCCATGCAGGGTAACCAGAAAATTTATGGGCCTTGGTTTAAGTGGTTGGAGAAAAACTACCCCTACAAACGTCAAAGCGGGCTTGATGAGGTGCACAGGAGGTAAAGTTGTTTTCTCATCACACTCCATGAGTCCTGCCTGGCCAGCATAATCATTATATATTCATGAAATCTTTTATTTCCTTGATCATTTAATGAAGGCGTTTCCTGTGAGTTAAATGTTTCTGAAATCAGGACACACACCTCGCAATCAATACATACATTTAACGTTATGGAAGCAGTGTGACTTTTTTTCTTTCTAAAAATTAGTTATTAAGTTGGTAGTGAGCCTTGGAATAAAAGAAATATGGTAATACAGAGAAGACACTACTATCCATTAGCACTCCATCCCCACCAACAAGTCAGAAATGCCATGTGCCATATTTGTATAATAAAACATGACAGCCTGATCAGGAAGCAGTGGCCTTTAAACCCCTATGTGGCTACCACCACTTTTCTAAAATCCTAACAGCTGCATTAGCCAGTACACAGTCATGAGATGAAGTGACAAACTTATGATTGGCCAAACTGTCCAGCAGAACAGGCTTGAGAGCCTGGCAGATTCCCTAATCTGCATCACTGATTTTGGCAGCATTGCTGTCAGGGAACCCAAATGTCAGCACCAGCCTCATGTCCCCAGGCTCAGGGAACAGGGCAGGATGGAGTAGCAGAGAATGTCTGGGCCATGGAGGTTTCCTCAAACCAGAGGAATAGATTGTCAGTGACAGATGGCCAGAAAGCTATCTGAACAGATCAGCTTTATTAAATTTTGAGAGCAACAAATGATTAAAAATTATTTCACAGCTATTTAAACTCCTAAAGAAATTATTTTTCTGGGTGAGGTAAACAGTGATGGCAAAGCATGCTGTATTATGCCCCTTTCCCCTGGGTGTGTGTGCCTCTCTCCAGTTCAACCAAGTATCTCTTTCCTCTTGGATTGAGCCTCTCTGAGAAATTGATGCACCAGAGGCCAAGGCTTCATTCTCTCCATCTGCTCCACCCGGCCTTGTGCCTTTCTCTGACACTAGGCCTCAGTCAGAGACATCCTTCCACCTTGACAAATTATGATATCTGTAACTTTGAACTCAGGCTGAAAGGATTGGGTCTCAGTCCTTTCTCTGCTGGAATTCCATCAGAACCCTTTGCAAATTTGCAAGTACCCCGCCCATAAAACTTCTATGTATCAGTGAATTTTGTGATAGCAGAGAAAATACTTTAAATGAGTTAAATTCATTTGGACTTTGCTTTACCCAGAAAGCATGTTTCTCGTAACCATTCTACCATTATACTTTTGGGGAAGGGTAGGGGGAGTGCATGCCACTATGAAAATGAATCCAATATGATGTGAAGGAAATCCCTCTAAGAAGAGGAATAAGGATGAAAAGAGGTGTAAAAGAAAGCCTCTTCAATCCTACCCCAGGAATTTCTGTGAAGGAGAATAAACAAAGGGGAAGAGAAGCAGGAGTCAGCCCAGCATGTCTTGTGGAGATCCTATACCGCCCCAGCCAGAAAACCTAACTGCTAGAGAATATAAATTAATAGGGGTGAAGGTTAAATAATTTTTGTGCCATGTACTGTTTGAAATTCTGAAGGAGACCAAAGTGCAGTTTAGCCCCATGATAATGGTAACATGACACCAACAAAGCACAGTGAAAATGATAGCACAGCATCTCATCATTGAAGAGATAAACCAACTAACCCTGCATGCCAAAGTGTTTGATTCTCATGTAGAAGAGAGGACCAAGACAAAACTCAGCAGCTCTGCTGCACAAAACAACCTGAGGGCCATGGCTGAATGGAGGTGCAACTCCCCTGGCCGCAACCTCTCCATCCAAGAAACCAGTCACCATATCTTTCTAACCTGAGTTCCCTGCACTGGCTAATTTATTTCATCCACCAAAGCTGCCATTTACAATGAAAGACTAATAAATCACACAAGACTAATTTCTTAATTATTCTGACAGGAGACAGGGTAGTTAGTCTTCCTGGGCAGGGTTATCACAATATTAGTCTTTTGTGACTCTTTCTGCTCCCCATCAATGAGAAGAATGAGGAAGGGAATGTGCAGGAAGACTTACAGACATCTGCAATTTGGGGGTTTAGGGGAAAAGAAGCAAGTCAGTTTTTAAAGATCATTATGCATTGAGGAACATATATTTAAGTCTTCTCTCTCATTCCTTTTGATGCAAAATAGAAAATATAAAAGCTCTATTTTTATTTTGCACACCTGAATGGTAGAACAGAAAAAAACCTTTATGATTCCATTTTACATCTGTGGAGAAAAACAAAATAAGCTCTTCTTAACCAAAAATCCTACCACAACTAGATTGGTTATTATTATTATTATTATTATTATTACTTTGTTATTCATTTTCCCTGTCAATGAATGGTCATTACGATTTTCATTAACTGAGATGAAAAGTATAAGAGAAAGATCAGATCTGGGACAAGAAAGAAAGATCATGAGAAAGATCAAAGTATTGAGTCCAGGGTTCACTCTTGTCACAATTTTATGCCTGCAATTCATATGATGTTAGAACTGGAAACACTAATTAGTAAAATTATCTTCATAAAGACTATTGTTGAAACTATAGAACTGAATGAGATTGGCCTCAAAGAAAAGGTAAAAAGACAATCTTGTGGAATACTTTTATTTCAAGGGCAAATGGCTGAAGATTAATAAGAATGAGATTAGTCAGTGAGATGACCACCCCAGGAGCTGTAGGCACCAACAGAGAGCATAAAGATAGCTCTACACTGAAACTTTTTATAGCTCACTTCCTATCTTTTTAGGATAGGGAAGAGAGAATAAAGTTAGAGCATTTGCTGAAATTGAAGGATATAGTGTTGCTATTGACATTTGGAAGAGAAAAGTTTTACAAATACTATTATTTAATAGATGAGAATGAAAGAATTGCAGATCAGTGGGGAGGATGAAGCTGAAGTTATAGCTGGAGCTATAGGATATCAAATGAGAATGGTTCTTGTGGACTCCCCTAAAAGATACCAGGAAAATGTATTAGGCATAAATTAAGTTTATTAGACTTTCTTCAGTGACAAAGAAGAGCCCCTTGACTGAGTCTTAGTAGCATCTTGGAAGAAAGAAGTCAGAAGAGGATATGTATAGGCTTTAAGATCTTACTGGGTGGTTTTTAGGCAGGTCTTGCAAGGCAGGTCACTGGTTGGGACTATGGAGTATTATGACCCAGCAGCTTTAGAATAATGTGCACAGTAAGGCAGGGATCTCAAAGCAAATCTTGATAATTAAGCTGTAAGTTTAGTTGATTCAGAGTCTTATTTTGAGGAGTATTTCCTGTAACAAGAAGCTAAGTTATTCTGTGCTTGTTCTCGGCATACACATATACAGTTATTGTTTGACATAGGAATAGGAGATTGTTTTGGTTTCAGTTCTCATTTTATAATTTTCTCTGGGGATAGTAAGAAAGGAGTCAGAGGAAAAGGGAAATGAGGGGATTATCCAGAATTAATAATTGACAAGCTGTATAAGATAATGGTGAAAAGGGGAATAGTCAAGCCAGATCCAGAGGACACAGTTGAAATAGTGGATCACAGGGTAGGAAAGCAGGATGATAACAGGTTGTAGCTTCAGTGAAAGAAAAAATTTGAAAATATTAAATAATCGAAGATTAGGCTGAGAAAGGATAACAACATCTTAATATATAAAGTGAAAAATGATTTATTAAACTTTTTGCTAATTACAAATAATAGTTTCCCTTAATTATAACAATATTTATACAGTAAGCTAAAATAAAACATTCATCCTTTCTCACAATTTTTCAACAGGTAAATTCATCCTCATACTTTAAAACCAGTTCAAATCTTATCTTGGGAAGCTTTCCTGACTTTCTGAAGTATCTTCTTGGACTCTCACAGCACATAGCATGCTCTAAGATCTCCACAGTTATTCCCAGCACTGTATATAGTTCACACATGTTAGGGAGAGGAAAACTATATCACTATTTAAAACCAACACTGACTGCAGCCATTTCAGCCCCTAAGGAAGTGTAAAATTTTCTCCATAGAGTAGAAAGCCATCTACTTAACAAAATTGGTTCCCAGTCCACTGTGGCTCTAAAAGGAGAGACCTCCAGAGTATGATTTGGAATGGTCTAGTGAAACAAAGAATAAAATTGTCTTGCATTCAAAATCAGCAAGAATTTAGGGGATCGGAAGCAGATCAAAGGACAAATGTTAGGATACTTATAGAGGGAGCAAAGGATCAGACAACCCCCACATATGGGAGCTCATTGGAGCAAAATTAGCCAGCTCCTGATAGTAGAATTGACCTCACAAATTCTAAAAAGAGTAACACTCATGTTTAACTATTTTCCTTTCATGCGTCCTTTGTCATATCACCTGAAACCTTTAATAATGCATACTACAGGTTGGGCACAGTGGCTCACGCCTGTAATCCCAGCACTTTGGAAGGCCAAGGTGGGTGGATCACGAGGTCAGGAGATTGAGACCATCCTAACCAATGTTGTGAAACCCCGTCTCTACTAAAATACAAAAAATTATCCGGGCATTGTGGTGTGCACCTGTAGTTCCAGCTACTCAGGAGGCTGAGGCAGGGGAATCGCTTGAACCCAGGAGGCGGAGGTTGCAGTGAGCTGAGATCAGCCACTGCATTCCAGCCTGAAGACAGAGCAAGACTCTGTCTCAAAATAAAATAAAATAAAGTAAAAATAACGCATACTACATGTACTAATGCCTTATGTTTTATAGGAAATCAAGAAAAGGGTGCTGAATTCCACATATGGTCTGTTCATGGCATAGAAAATAGGATAGACATGGAAGGTGAAAAACAAGTAAAATCAATTGTAGAATGAGGTGACCATGAGACTATAAGCCTATAGAACCTGAAACAACAAAACCTTGCCAAGGCCCATGGGCTTCCTCTGGGATAAGCAATAAGTATTTGAACAATGTTTCTTAAATGTCCAAGGAAAGGAGACGTCAGGTGCCATCTGGTGTCCACCAGCTGACTTTGTGTTCTCCATTACTAGAGTGAGTCCTTCAGGGTAAGGAAATATATCTTAAACATCATTGCACCCTCGGTGCCTAGCAGAGTATATGACATATAGTAAATGGTCAATAAGAACTTGTTAAATATATGCTACAAATATTTAAAAACATATTTTTTATTAGGGCAAGATGAGATACTGTCTTGGTGGTATGAGAAAAGTATCAAAATGAAAAAAGAAATGTGGAAGTAGGAGAGCAGTAAATTTCATATTCAAAGACCTATAATAGGAAAAGGGCTCATATATTTACATATGATGTTCTGCTCTTGGAGAGTATGAATAATAAAACTGGAAGTGTAGCACTGCAGTTATTAAAGAGAGAAAGTAAAATATAGGGGAACATGAAGTCCTCATGAAAGATTATAGAGGTGTGCAAAGGCTATTGAAAAAAATAATGATCAGGCTGACAAGCTTAGCCTCGACATTACAGTGTTACTTAGGTGATAATTTCCTATATAAGCTCTGTGAGTAGGCAGCAGCAACACTTATACAAAAAAGAAACCAGTGAATTAGTCTATGACATTCTCAAAGCCCAGTTTCCTATTCCACATTGGCAGTGAGAAAACCAAGACCTCAAAGGAAAGACCACTCCCCAGAATAAGGGATTCTCTGCCAACCTCCTTGGAATTATATAGCCCTGTCAAAATTTTATTTTGTTACCCATCTCTCTGCTGAAAGAACCACACCTGCCCTACCCTTGCTATTACTCTGAATAATAACCTTTTGGAATTTTTAGATTGCACTGGAGGCACTTTAGAAAGTTAAGAATCACTATATTTGTGGTAAATTGTGATGTGATGTTGAAATAATGTATAGCAACTTCAATTTCATAGACCTAAGTCATTTTTCCAAAATGAGTGGAAAAAATACCATTCTAATAGATCTAAAGTAATAAACTTGGCTTCAAAGAATTAGATTTACAGTCCACATTTATAATATTAAGGCACTCTTCCATACTGAAGCAGAAAAATGAAGATTATGGCAAGGTTTTTCTTTTTATAAAATCAAGGCAAGGGGACTAAATTCAATATGACAGAAAGTGTTGCCACAGGATTGGGGGGAGTGGCATGAAGATTACTTCAAGCCATAAAATTACTCCACATAAATATGTAACTTTGGTGCTATCATTCTTTCCATTATAGGGAGAAATAGGCTAAATTTAAAATTCAGCAACTATTTATTGGGATTTTGTTTTTATTGCTAGGAGTTGACACAGCATACACAATACATAAAAGCCTGTCATACAGACTAGCTTATGATTAGGCCAGAATAATTATCATAATATTTAATGGGAAAATACAAGTCTTTATTCTATTCTCCTAGAAAAATGAACGGTACTCCCACTTCTCATTTTTGAAAATAATTTATAATATTTGACACCAAATAATTTTTGCAAAGTGCTTTAGAACCTAGGTAAGAAGATTGTTCTCACATACAAAGCATTGAACCTAAAAATAAAGACTCGATCTAACCCGTCAAGTCATTTTACAAAGCCAGACAAATCACTTATTTTCTTCTTCTTTATATTTTTCAGAAGATTTCTAGGCAATTTTCCAAAACTGTTTTTCCTTTATTTTAAACAAAAGAATCTTTCCTCAGCATCTCCTCATAGTTACCTTTCATGTCTGAAGCTGACTTTATATTTTACTACATTTATAAGCATTGTTATATTCTAAAACAAAGCTAAGTAACAATGATTAAAACTGTAGAAATAAACCACAACTACTGAAATGAGAACAAACAGAGGCAATTTATTTAGAGTTTGCTCTAGCAAGGAAGTCAGTCATCAATTGCATTTAGCAGAAATTCAAAACTGGACAAGGAAGTGGAAAAGTGAATAAATAAGAAGGCTTTTTAATGGTGAATTAAAAAGAAGGCTTCAGGTATGATTTTATTGGAGACTCTTGCACTGGAAAGCTGGCAGAGGGATAACTAAAATAAGGACATTATATGTATGATATGCATCATATGGCTTAGAGAATATACAGTGTTTGGCTTTCTCTGGTTGCTCCTGAGTTGGAAGCAAAAGCAAACATAGGGAAGTTAGAAATGGTTAACCACATCCTGATCATTGCAGGACAGTTGCTGCAGAGCTGTGGCTTATCTTCCAAGGCTGTTTGCTGCAGAGATTGTGGGTCAGAGTTGTATTGTGATATATGGTCTGGCCACCATCTAATTGTATTGTAAGTTTCTCAGTCTTCATTTTTGGTCAGTATCTCACTTGTAAAAAATTGACTACTTCATAAAAGGCTAGATATTCAACCTTCATTTTCAGGGATTGTTCACCCACCTCTACAATCGACTGCATAGCAAGACTGTCTTGCCCTTTTTCTTCTACCACCAAGGCAATCATGTAAGAAGAGAACAGATTTTATGGGCAGAATGAAATGGACTAATATAATAACCACTATGGCAGAATCAAGAATAATTAATAGTCCCTGTAAGATGTACAGAACCAGAAACTCCATCCAATTACCCAACCAAGGCCAAGAACAAATTTCACAGACCTGAGAACCAACCTTAGAGAAACAAGCAGCTTTTTCATTATGGTAATGTATGTATGGCTTGTACTACCTTGTGTGTTTCACTGATATAAGTAGAGTAAGAATTAGCGATGGCACAGATGCTACCACTAGTAGCCAATAAGAAATCTAGAGCAATGTGATTGTCCATTACTACTCATGCCAATGAGTTGAGACTGGTCTGTATTTCATCTAAAGCAAAGGTGATATCATTAATAACTTCTGCCAATGTTGATGATCAGTTTCTTACAGTCTTTTATGTCTGCATGATTTCCATGGGTGGGAACACTACTCTGATTGTTTGCATAAACAGTGAGTCAATAATTTCCATAGTTAGAAAACCTGAATAATCAAAGGTGGCATTGTTTTGGAGCTTGTGTCTGAATCAGAATTTACAGTCTTGGTGATTTATAGAATCGGAGTCTCTGTATAAACAAGTCTCCAAATACTGTTCCTAAAGTTTATGAGGTGATAGTCTGAGGCAAACAGGATCAAGCATCCTAAGCACAAAGCAAGTGGTATTCAGTTAGGGGCACAAGAAAAACCAGGAAAAAAGAGTCATTTGGACATGAGGCCTTATGTTAATTGTATTACTCATTTGGGTCCCTTTTAGTCTCATAAAGTGGCAAGTATTTGGAAAACTACCCTATGGCCCACAACCTATGAAGGTTGTTAATTTAATTTAAAATAACCCAGATTTTATCAGGTTATAATTAGTCATTTTTCTTGGAGAAAGGGATGCAGAAAAGTCATAAGTTGATATGTTTAGTTATCTGTCCATGCAGGTGTAGGTGGAAACACCATCAGCTAAAATTCTCTCTGATTTTATCTGATGAAGCTAGATATTATCCCAGAGGTTTTATTGTGGGGGTTCAGTGATGAATGGAATGCCCAGCAATCACTAAGACTGGGGAGAGTGACAACTCTTTGGGATAAACCTAATAAAGAAATTAAAATGATTAGATTCTGATCTGACAATTATCATAAAAAAGAAGAAAAAGTGAAAAGAGGCCATTATGAGTAGATGATAATCAGAGATCTATAGAAAATGAGAAGAATGATTGTAAGCAAGCGATGACAAAACAAGTTATTCGGGAGTTCTAGTTCAAGGTCTTGTTTGGAATCTGCCCACCATTGAGGTCATTGACTTCTTCTGAAATTCTTATGTCAGCAGTCTACTTCTGAAGATCAGCAGCTTCTAGAGGATCTCTGAAAATCCTCATTATTGAGATTCTCTGTTGGAGTAGACTTCTAATTGTGTGGAATTCTGGTTGCTGAATTAGTTATGAAATATAAACCTGAAGATTGGCTCCCTGCAGTTTCACTGTTGTGGTTGTTGCTAACAATACCTGATAAAGTTCAGTAAGTTCCGAGAGCAGTATTTCTCTAATGCCTCTTCCAATAGAAACACACCTATTGATTGAAGGTCACAAAGAGACTTTAGGAATTTGTAGGAATGTGACCTTAACCTATTAACAATGGGATTAAATAGAGTGTATGAATTCCTTTCAATATTTTGCCATGTCTGTGTGAAGCAGAGTGGGGTCTAGTACTGGAGGTGAAATTCCTAAATGTATGGGCCTTCGACTTACCAATTCATAAGGGGATAACCAACGTGTCCCTAGGGGAGTCAGTCATATGCCCATAAGGATCACTGAAAGTATTTTGGCCGTGGGAACTCCAGGAATTTTCTGAAAATTAAAATTGGTAATTTTAATTTACATATGGCATTGATTTTTTGAGCCTTTCTAGAAGATCGTGGGTAGTAAAAGCAGTGTAGTTTCTGAGTAAGGGGTAAAGCCTTACTGAATTATTTTATGACAGTTCTCATAAAATGTGTAGGTTGGTCATTTGACATAAACTTGGTATCTCCAAATTGAAAGCACTAGCAGCTTTTTAAAAACTGTAAGTGCTCTAACTTTTTAGCAATGAAATGTTGTTTCCCTTTATATTGAAAATAAACTTACAATGACAATAACGTATTTGAATCCTAAAAAGCAGGAGAGCTGGATAAAATCTATCTGTTAAAGGGCCATTAACATTCTATTCCTGACCACGTCTCACCTTTAGCGCTTTCCCAGGGTTATGTTATTGACAGATGACAAATGACCTTCAGCTATCTTCTTAAAGTTTCCCAATTAATGTTGATTTCAGATCATAGTAACCAACTTGTTCATGTCAGGATGAGTAGTTTCATGGAGAAATTTAACAGTATCTATTTGAATTCGTCTAATGCTACCAAACAGCTAACTCAAGAGCATCAGAGATCTAGTGAAAAGTATAACCATGTATTCTCCAGTCTTTCTTTTCCAAATTAGGAACTAAACATTGATATTTTATAATGATCTCTGGTTTCCTCCAGAATTTTCCTTTGAGGGTTTATTTAATATCATAACCTTAGTTAAGATTGCCTGTTTGGCATAATAATCTTCTTGAGCATTTCCTTTAGCTTCTTTGTTATCACTTTTGTCACAGATCTCAACCTTTATGATAGCTACCTCTCTAGGAAATAGGAGTGCATTTACAGTTCCTTAATTTGGTTTTCATTTTTGATGGAGGTTCTAGCAGTGGTGAGAAATTCTTTTTGTTTCCAAAGCATCCCAAAGTCATATACCACTTCAAAGATACACCTGTTCTCTGTATACATATTTACATATATGTTTACTCTCTAGTTTTTGACTAATTGACAGGTTCTAGAAAATACAATAATGTCTGACGTCCAATCAGATTTTACTTCAGGAGACTATATTCTAAAGGATAACTTAAATTAATAATAACATACCCTGTTCTATAACCTCCAGTTTTAATTTTAATTTTGAGGTAGAACCCATCAACAAATAATATTAGATAGGGGTTCTCAATGAGAGTCTTCAATAAATCTTAGTGAAGCACAGAAAGTTTCCTAACTGAGGTAAAAGAATTATGAGATTCCACTTCTTCTGGTAGAGATAGTAGAGTAGCAGGATTCAGGGTAATATAATAGTGAATTGTGATAGAGTGACAGTAACAAAATCTCAGTCAGTAAGAATGTCTATATTGTCTGAGGAACCAAGCAGAAAACAGAGAACTAGTTCACCAGAAGCATCAACAAATTTGGCAGTTTGTAGCTATCGTCCTAAGAGGGCCTTTGCAACAAGGTCAGAATTGAGGCTGTTAAGTAACGGTTTTCACAGTTTACATGAAATTTAATTAAAGCCACAAAGGCTCATCTATTTTGTTTATGCACAAATAGACAAAGGAGTTTGTTGTTGTTGTTGTTGTTGTTGTTGTTGTTTTTAAAAACAGGATCTCATTCTGTCATCCAGGCTGGAATGGAGTGGCGCAATCAAAGCTCACTGCAGCCTCAACCTCCCAGGCTCACGTGACCCTCCCACCTCAGCCTCCCAAGTACCTGAGACTACAGATGTGCCACCATCACATCTCACTAATTTCTTGTATTTTTAGTAGAGACAGGGTTTTGCCATGTTGCCCGGGCTGGTCTCAAACTTTCAGACTCAAGCAATCTGCCTGCCTCGGCCTCACAAAGTGCCAGCATTACAGGTCTGAGCCACCACGCCCAGCAGACAAAGGAGATTTCTGTAGTTAGGAATGCTAATATGGGTTAATTTGCTCCCACTATCACCAAAAGATATGTTGAAACCTTAACCTTCGTACCTCAGAACATGACCTTACTTTGAAATACAGTGGTTGCAGATGTAATTAATTAAATTAAAATGAGGTCATACTGGGATACAGTGGGCCTTTAATACAACCTGACTAAAGCATATAACAAGAAATGCAGAGATTTGAGTGATGCATCTACAAGCCTATGAATGCTGCGGATTGCTAGAAAATACCAGAAATTAGGAATAAGCAAAGAAGGAGTCTCTTCTACAGGTTTCAGAGAGCACATAGTTTTGACGCCAGGATTTCACACTTCTAGCCTGCAGACAATAGGCTAAAACAATAAGTTCCTGTTGTTTTAAGCCATCCAAAGTATTTTGTGGTACTTTTGTTATGGAAGTTTTAGAAAACTAATAAAAATGCCTAGAGAAGGAGGCTGTTGAAGAGTTCTCAGGTTACAGAAGATCTGTTCCCATTTGGACTCCCAGAGAGAGCATCTCTTACTAAGGGCTCAGTCACTTCACAAAGAAGTGTCAAAATTTTAGAAAACCTTGGCACCGATTGTCTGCAATATCCAGTTGAACCTAGTAATCCTCCAATTGTCATTTTGTGAGAAATCTAAGATAAATTTGAATAGTCTTATCAGGAGAGGATGTTTTTCCGTCCTCAGAGAGAGCATGTCCTATGTGTTGTTACATAATAAAAAATACTGCACATTGTGCCGTATTTTAATAATTCGTAAAAGAAAGGAATAATCTCATTTCCTTTCTTTTCTAAGTTACATGTTAAATAAACAATTTTGTTCAAATCAAATATTCCCCTGAGTGGTCACCGAATGTTCAAAGGATCCTTGGTGAAGTTATACAATTTAGATATATGGTAGCATAAATAATAAGAGTACATGTAAGACACAGAAGTTTTCCTAAAAGAGCAAAGGATTTAATCTTAGACAACTCAATGATGGCTAGCAACAGTCAGGCAAAAATGATGCTTATGCACTTTGTGTCTCGGGTCTCCAACCTGATGTTGGCCCACATGTATTTTTAAGGTTCTTCAGAGAAACAAAATCAATAGGATATACTATATATAAATATGTATCTGGGGATTAGTGTAGAAATTGGCTCACACAATTATGGAGGCTGAGAAGTCCTGTGATCTGCTATGTTTAGGCTAGAGAACAGGAAAAGCAGTGGTGTAATTCAGACTGAGGCCAAAGGCCTGAAACCTGATGGGTGGGGGAAAGGAGCTGCTGGTATAAGCTGTGGAGTACAAAGGCCTGAGAACCACAAACTCCAATGTCTAGCAGCAGGAGAAGATGGATGGCCCAACTCAAGAAAGGAAAATGAAGTCATCCTTCCTCCACCTTTTTGTTCTATTCAGTTCCCCAATGGATGGGACAGTACCCAGCCACATTGGTGAGAGAAATCTTTACTCAGTCGACCATTCAAATGCTACTTTATTCTAGCAACACCTTCACAGACACACTCAGAAATATTTTACCAGCTATCTGAACATCCCTTAGTCCAATTGACACATAAAATAAACCATCATACTACCTTTCAATGACTATCCAACAACTTATTTTCCCTCTTCTTCTCACTGGTAGGTGGAAAGCTAGAGAGAATGCTTTCTCTGAATCAAAGCCAAGTTCTCCAGACAGAAATCAAGACAAAAGAAAGACTTTATCCAGTTTTATTGGAGATTTGCAGCATAGTGTATCCAAACAGATGACAGTCCAATGAGAATTTCAAGCTCACCAATCTGTGAGGCTAACTGGAACAATTGGCCTGGAGCACTTATGCCTGTATTCTACTGTTTGATTCTCCTTCTTATGACAGACAACACTATTAGATAGCACAATACAAACAGGAAGCACAAAAAGAGCAAAAAGAAATAAAAAGGAATGGGTTGATTCTACCAAAGAGGTCAAAGAGAAAACAATAAGACAACTTGGCATAAAACTGAATAAATATGCAAGGAACACAACACACAGGAATCAGAGTTCAGGTCTGTGCAGACTTATAGTATCAGAATGGATTTGATAAGTCACGAGCAGCAAAGCACAGGGGTCTCTGTGGGTGCCGCACCTGGTCAGAGCCTTGGGTCCACAACATTAAGCAGTGCGTACTGAATCTTAGCAGGATTTCAAGGAAAACACAAATCAACAGAGACTGGCCAGATGAGAACAAGCAGAGAGTATTTTTCAAAGCTTGCAATAGCAAAGGGCTCAGCATCATCACTTGTTTGGGACACACTCAGAGACAGTGAGAAATATAGGAGTTTTAAAAATAAAGAAATGGCTTCAGATCTGATTTGTTTGGAGGTTGTTTGGACGGGGAAACTGTAAGAAGGATAACTAGACATGACGCATTTTATGTGATTAGTTTTGGGGGTATATTGGCTTTCCTTGGTTGGTCCTGACTTGGAAGCAGGGATGAAAAATAGAGAAGCTAGCAGTGACTGATCAAGTCCTGACTGTTCTAGTCTGGTTGCTGCAGAGATTGTGGGTCAGTGTTCCCTTTTCATACATGATTTGGTCTTTGTTCCTTTATACATTCAGTGTCTCAAAGCTAAAGTACCCATTTTCTTGTATCATTCCCTGTCCTTTCATTAAAACTATTGTATTGTACCACAGATAAAAAAATTCAAGCAATGAAGATGTCTTGTTCCAATAGTTTAAGAGTGAATAAGATAGGATTTTTTAATTAAAAAAAAAAAACCTTCATCTTTGAGAGGTTCATTTCTAGGTGTTCAAATTAAAACTGGGTTGGTTGCCCTTTCAGACTACAAGATATCATGTTCATGTAACATGATATTTATTAAATCAAGCTCTTGATTGTTAAATTTCTTATTATGCTTGCCAAAATTCAGAGTAGTCACAGCACAAAGAAATTTAAGTATATATAATAAAACTTTATTAACTGACTTATTAAATTTGGAATATGTGACAATTTGAATAAGAAAAATACTGAAGTTTTTTAATCCACAAATAAATGTGTTGCTAAGTAATTCGTAATTTATACCAGTAAGTCAAAGTAAGTTCAAAATAAAATCATCATTTCTTTTCAAATGAGCCATTAACCAGAATTTTCACTAATGCTGATCAGCTCCTACCTCACTAGTCTAAATAAAGAGGACTTATACATATGACATATTGTGCTTTAAGTAAAATAATGTGCCAATATGAAGATCCATGTGATTTTAATAATGGTGTAAGTAAAGAAGTAGTTTCTATTGAGGTAGCTGAAGCTTACTGCATTTAGTGTAAATGTAAGTCTCACAATTTGGTATGGCATTTTCCCCATAAAACTCTACACTATTCAACAATACAGACATTTCTTACTATAATTACTAACTAAAAACAGGGAAGTTAAGGGTTGTAGTTAGATTTGCATAAAGAATAGTTCCCAATATAATAAAATAAGAGTTGGACTCGGTTACCTCAAAGATCTCTTTTAGTCCCTGGGGTTTGATTGATCACTCACATTTAGGTAAAGTTTATGTGCCAAGATCAGTGTTAATCACTTTTAAAATGCGAACTCATTTAATGTGATTCTAACAATAATAGTTATTTATTGAGAGCCTGCTATATGCTGAATCCACATAAACTTATTGCCTATTTAATCCTCAAAATAATCTAGTAAATTGAGCATTATTATTTTCTTTTTATAAATAAGAAGTGGAATTCTAGAAATATTAAATACTTTGACTATAAGTTCATTCTCTTTCTATTTTACCTGTCTGTTCTTGCTCCCGCCTCTGACAAGTCCAGGAAAGGAAGGAAGGGGACCATGGGGTTTTGGATGGTGGGCAGAAGGCAGTGACCTGGGGCTGGGAGTCTTGTCTCTATGTTCTGGGATGAGACAAACCTTCTCAAGCCACAAGTGGGGAATCCAAAATCAAATCCAAAGCAATTACACCATGAGTTCGAGAGCCAAGAAGCTCAGGCGGAAGCTACATTGCCAAATCCCAGCAAAAGAAACTTAAGGTAGCCAAGCTAAAAATGTTATTTGACTTAAAACCCAGATTGTAAGGTCATGGAGTGCAGCAAAGGGACCCAGAGAAGACAAAAGTAACTCCAGAGCTGGCGAGTGAGCAGCTGCCCTGGTTCATAGCAGCTCTTTCAGTTCCAGATGAGGAAGAATTAAATCAGACTGCATATGTATGAAGCACATAACAGAGGGACAAGAGTACCAGGGGAACTTGATAAATAGTGGCCCTTGAAAATGGCAGGGTCAGGAAGCAGAACTGCTGAAAGAAAGAGCAAGGGCTTAGGAACTATATTATTTCTTCTCATGTTACTATAAAGAACTACGTGATACTGGGTAATATATAAAGAAAAGAGGTTTGGTTGGCTCACAGTTCTGCAGGCTATACAGGAAGCATGGCTGGGAAGGCCTCAGGAAACTTATAATCATAAGAGAAGGCAAAGTAGGTACATCCTATATGCTGGATCAGGAGGAAGACAAAGAAGAGGGAGGTGCTACACACATTTAAACAACCAGGTCTCATGAGAACTCACTATCACAAGAACAGCAAGGGGGATGTCTGCCCCCATGATCCAATCACCTCTCACCAGGCCCCTCATCCAACCCTGGAGATTACAATTCAACATGAGATTTGGGTGGGGACACAGAGCCGAACCATATCAGGAACTTTCTGGGCTCTGTTACTCACTAGGTGAGTGACTTTGGAAAAAGCCATTTAACTTTTCAGAGCCTTAGTTTCTTCATCTATAAAATGGAAATAATAAAACCAAAAAAGCATTTTTAATGCAACCAAAAATAGTAATATCGACTGAAAGTAGCTAGAGCAGAAGATGTCATCCCGTTACTGAGCCTCAGCCTATTCTTGACCCAAGCTGCATCAAAACAGTGCTGTCTAAACAACCTTCTTTGCCAAAGAAATTCAATGCGATGGGACCTGGAACATAATAGGAATATAATTGCTGGTAGCTGTTACAACTATTGTTTTTGTCATAACAGAGGGGCCAGAAGGAAACAGAGGAGAACCCTCTGGTAAGTAGTTCTTACTTAGGCTGGTAGGAGGTATTCAACTGTTTTCTCCTCATTACCTAAACCCAATCCATATCTAATAACATTCATCTTGACTATCTTCTTAGAGACAAATCTTTCAGCTATTTTGTGCTTCCCTAGGTTGCAAAACTATAGTACAGTATTCAGCACAGATATTTACCAAATGGACTTGCTTCCCCTTTGGCTTCTATGCCTGTTTTGTGCATGAGGAAACCAATGCCCAAAAAGATAACAAGTCAATGAAGAGAGAGAAAGAGAAGTCTCAAGAAGGAGTATTTATGATTATTATATCTAATATACAGTCATATAAGACTCCTAGATACTAGGTGAAATAAGGACTTCTGTGGTTTATTGTTTACTGTTGTGTGTGTGTGTGGGGGGGGTTCTTCATGAGTTCCTGTTAATGTACAATATGGTATTACAACATATTTTTGGCCCATAGTAATTTTTTTCTCAAAGAAATTTTTCCAGAGGAAGGAGGAAGAGAAAGGAGAGAAGGGGGAAGGGAAAACAATGGGAAAGGAGAAGAAAAAGGTAAGATCAACATAACCAATTTGGCTTCTGATTTGGAGGTGCTTTTAGATGAAAAAATAATAGGAAAAAATACTTAAAACACATACTGTTAGGGAATCAGAGATGCAACATTGCCACGCCAATAAAAGACAGCTGCTAAAAGTCTGTTCATAATTAGCTGGCTTGTTCCTAGCCTGAAACAGCAATAGCATGGCTTACAGAAGAAAGATGCAGCTAATCAGGCCGTATCAGCTTCTCTCATTAGCTTCACATTTCAGATAGTACTGAAACCAGCATCTGACTGGAAAGAGCCATTATGCCAAACAACTTTGAAACTGTTGGTGCTTTAATCTGCTTGTTTACTAAAGAATGCTGTAAATGATTTTTAGCCACTATCTTCTTTTGGTTGCTGACTCATACATTTTCCCTAGTCGGAGGGCTTTTACACATGCTGCTCTTTCTGCTTAGAATTATCTGGCTCCCCGCATCTACTCCTACCCACTCAATTCTCAGCTCCTGTCTGGCTCATTCCTACTCAAACGCCTAATTCACAGAAAGGCCTTTCTGAATCTCCGGGTTAAATGAGGTTCCTGTACTTCTCTTTTTACTCATATTTATAAAGGATATTTTGGGGTATCTATCCTCTCATGCCCCTTCCCCCCATTCATTCCAATTAATCCATCCCCTACTCTATAAACAAAAGAGGATCCTGATCATTTTTCATTGCTGATAGTGCCTGGCACATAATAAACACTCAAATATTTGTTGAATGAATAGATGGATAGACAGATAGATGGCTATAGAGACAGACTGAAGGATCACACACGTATCTTGCTAAACATGCTATATTAATCAGAGTAACACTAGCTTTGAAAACAAACCCCAAAATTTCAGTGGCTTAACACAATAGATGTTGGTTGCTTGGTCATATGATAATTTACTGCAGGTTTTCTTAATTGGGGAGAGATGCTTTCTTCCACTTCTTACAAGTCTCAGCCTGGAAAGGACACAGATAGGCAACTTCTGTTCACATTCCCTTTAAAAGCACTAATCATTTACTATATCTGGAGGCAAAGAAGAGGTGCTGAAAAATGGAGGCCTTTCCTGGACACCCTCCTTCCAGTGACAATAGCACATGTGAAAATGAGAGTTCAAATTTTTAGTGGACAGCTAACATAAAATTGGCCACAAATATATATAATGAGCCAATCAGAACCCCCAGTCCCCTGATCTGTACATCACTTGTTAATTTTGCAAACATCTACTTCATTTTGCCTGTGAAATTATGGCCCTAATAAGACCTTTCTTGCACTGATTTGAATTACTAGAAGTCTACAAAGCTCTTCTTAAATTTATTGAAGCTTTTATAGCTTTCTTACACTATTATATAGCTTTATTAAATAGTATGTCAAAATTTCACATATAACAAAATGATCTAAGTATTTTTAATGTGGCCTTGACTGCCACAACTCTCTTCAAGTCACCAAGCCCACCCTCATTTAATTATAAGCATTATAATCTAAGGTAGCATGACTGCATACTCAGAAATAGCTTTGAAACAGTATTTTTAAATATAAATAATTTAAAATAGAACAGTGCTGGGATTTAAATGATAGCTTCGTGGTTTTTTAAAATTAGCATCAAAGGGAAGAAATAATACAGGATCTCTAATTGATTTTAAGGAATTCTTGCCACATCTAAAGACAAGAATTACTAGTTAATCTCTTTGGATGTTTTATAAGCACAATATATTACCTAAATAATTGCAAGCATATACCCAAATGACAGATGAAATAATAAGAAAAACATTTGCATGTAATAGTTAAAACAAATTTATTGAGACCATGATCTTTACTTGGAAGTACTATAGAGAAATGGATTCCTATTTTAATGTGAATGCCAGTAGAATCATATTTTGACAAGATAATACTCTTGTGAGGGCACACTGGTTTAAGAAGTTGAACTTGTATTGGAGATGCTGATTCTGTGATGGTGACTACTATGTTGACTATTTCTGCTCTCAAGAATAATCAATATGCTCTGCTCCCATCTAATGGCTGTTGATGCAATGAAGAAACATTTATTTGTTTCACCACCAGTGACCTCTTGCACCCTGATTGCTTCAAGGGGTAGATTTATTGTGCTCATCAGCACAGATGGGTTGACCTAATAATTTATGTGGCCTTATTTTCCTTCCAGACAAGTGACCTGTTACTAATTTAAGGATTAAGTGATGTGAGAGTCAATTTTAGTAGAAAAGTTACACTGCTATAAGTTGGATTTCTACCATAAGCCCTGTCTAGGGTGATAATAACATTAAAATTGGTTGCATATTGAGACTGAGTTTACAACACTAATAGCATCCAGTGATTACCCAAAGGATCTATCTTCATTAGCTTGAAGGCAACAGAGATATGCAAACAATTTCTATCCCAGGAAGGCTCTTTAGCTTTATCAGTTTCTTATTCGTCTAGTATTAGCATATGTTTTCTTTTGAGGAACTTTTTGGCCAAGGGGTGGCACTTAACACAAATTAGGCCAATCAGACTCATTTGCTCAAGACTTTTAATCTTATATGGATAACTGAAGTGGATGAAGATAATTATTGAATATTCTGACAGGACTCATTAAAGAAACAGTGCTTTCATTCCTGCTGTCCTTTTTCTGAAGGGTTGCTGGTTCCTGAGCCTTGATGGCTTGATGTTTCACTTTTCTTTCCATTCTGAGCTGTCAAATGAACTTTTTTTTTTTTCTTCTTAAATTAACTGGAATCAGTTTCTGTGGCTTGAAACTCAGGAATCTGGCAATATTCAAAGACAACATTTTCAGGATTAAACTGGATGTCATTTTTACAGTTGAACATTTTACCACATGGACAAATATGAAAGAAGACCTGTCAAGTGTAAATGATTTACAGCCATTTTAAGTGCCAAAGAAGAGCCAAATTCAGGAGCCCTCCTCAGTGAGAATAAAGACATCCATGAACAAAGCAGGGAAGTGAACTGCATGGATTAGGAGACTGTCTTTACATTACGAAGTCCTTCAGATAATTGGAGTTCCATCAGTTTTCCAGATAAGAATCCAGTCATCACCTCAGTTAATATCTTTTAGTCATTACATATTTGAGGAAGTATCTCCAAAATGTCTTGGGATTTGGTATATGTGTTTGTGGTGAGTAAACATGTTTTCAAATCAGGAAGGTTTAGAATTAAGTATAAAAGTATTTCAGAGAAGCAAATCTATAAAAATGCATAATAAAAATATTTTTTGTGATTTAGTAATCTCTTCAGATTTTGTAATTTATGTACTTCTACCACTTCAGAAAATTTGACCTATTAATAAAGTTACTTATAATTCTATTTTAAAATACAGAAATTTATAATTTACATTGATGATTTTAAATAGAAAGATTTTAGTTTATATATTATATATTCTTAAAAACAAAAACCTCTCTGAATTCTTGAATAATTCAAATTTAATTATTATATTTAAAGGAAGTATTCAAGAATTCAGAGATGTTTTGTTTTCAGTAAGCCCGACAATAGAAATATCTAAAAGAAAAAGAAAAATACTAAGCTTATAATATTACAGTTTTAAATGTCTTAAAATTTGAACTTGCTCTGTCTATGGGACTAAATATTATCTAAAAACTTTAAAAATTACTAAAATTTGACTATAGAATAAAATTTGTAAATAAACTGTAAAAATTTCAGCATTTATAACTCCAATAAACAGATTTCTTTTTTGCTCAAAAACAACTAAGAAAAAGGTCACATTGACAGAATTCAGTTTCTAAGCCTATTGTGTTAGCCATGTTAACAGTAGGTGTTTTCCTACAATGAAAATATATTATTTGATCTACTGGTTGGGTTTGGTTTGGTTTGGTTTTTCTCAGCCTCAAAGCTAAACTTTCCCTATGCTTTTCAAATACATAATTTGTCCTGAAGATACATACATAAAGTTATTAGAGCTTAAATTTATTTTTCTGAAGCAACTTGTCTTTATGGATTATTTAAACTCACAAAGGCAAGGAGAAGAAATTACATTAAATTAAAGAGTGTAATGTAGAGAATATTGAACTAGACATTGTTTGAGCTAAGTATGAGTTTTAATCTGAACATGGTTAACTACAATTTTGAATGTATCACTTAACCCCTCTGTGAAATGAGAAATTAAACAATAAAATCTCTACAATTCATGCCACCCCAATATAATATTCTATTGCTGTAAAAGGAATTTAGACTGAAGATATTAATATCTTAAATTGTGGTTAATCTGCCAAAAAATTGTTTTTAAAAGAAAAAAATAATTATTCAGAAATTGAATTCACTTCAGAGGGCAGGGCTGGCTGGCATTTTTACCTGTGTCAAGGACCTGACTTTAGATCTTTTCTTTTTTTATTATTACTATACTTTAAGTTCTGGGGCACATGGGCCGAATGTGCTGGTTACACAGGTACACACGTGCTATGGCGGTTTGCTGCATCCATCCCCCCATCTCCTACATTAGGTATTTCTCTTAATGCTATCCCTCCCCTATCTCCCCACCCCCTGCTACACCTCGCCTATTCCCCCACCCCACAACATGCCCCAGTATGTGTTGTTCCCCTTCCTGTGTCCATGTGTTCTCATTGTTCAACACCCACTTATGAGTGAGAACATGTGGTGTTTGGTTTTCTGTTCTTGTGTAAGTTTGTTGAGAATGATGGTTTCTAGCTTTATCCATGACCCTGTAAAGCACATGAACTCATCCTTTTTTATGGCTGCATAGTGTAAAAGCATTCCTATTTCTCCATATTCTCTCCAGCATCCGTTGTTTCCAGATTTTTTAATGATCGCCATTCTAACTGATGTGAGACGGCATCTCAATGTGGTTTTGATTTGCATTTCTCTAATGACCAGTGATGATGAGCTTTTTTAAATATGTTTGTTGGCTGCATAAATGTCTTCTTTTGAGAAGTGTCTGTTCATATCCTTCACCCACTTTTTGATGGGGTTGTCTTTTCCTTGTAAATTTGTTTAAGTTCTTTGTAGATTCTGGATATTAGCCCTTTGTCAGGTGGGTAGATTACAAAAATTTTTTCCCATTCTGTTGATTGCTGGTTCACTCTAATGATAGTTACTTTTGCTGTGCATAGGCTCTTTAGTTTAATTAGATCCCATTTGTCTATTTTAGCTTTTGTTGCCATTGCTTATGGGGTTTTAGTCATAAAGTACTTGCCAATGCCTATGTCCTGAATGCTATTGCCTATGTTTTCTTCTAAGGTTTTTATGGTGTTAGGCCTTATGCTTCAATCTTTAATCCATCTTTCTTACACCTTAATTTTTGTATAAGGTGTAAGAAAGGGATCCAGTTTCAGCTTTCTGCATATGGCTAGCCAGTTTTCCCAACACTATTTATTGTTGGGAATAAATAACTAGGGAATCCTTTCCCCATTGCTTTTTTTGTCAGATTTGTCAAAGATCAGATGGTTATAGACGTATGGCATTATTTCTGAGGCTTCTGTTCTGTTCTATTGATCTATATCTCTGTTTTGGTACCAGTACCATGCTATTTTGATTATTGTAGCCTTGTAGTACAGTTGGAAGTCAGGTAGCATGCCTCTAGCTTTTGTTTTGTTTCATTTTGTTTAGGATTGTCTTGGCTATGCAGACTCTTTTTGGTTCCATATGAAGTTTAAGATGTTGTTTTCCAATTCTGTGAAGCAAGTCAGTGGTAGCTTGAAGGGGATAGCATTGAATCTATAAATTACTTTGGGCAGTATGGCCATTTTCACGATATTGATTCTTCCTAACCATGAGCATGGAATGTTTTTTCATCTGCTTGTGTCCTCTCTAATTTCCTTGAGCAGTGATTTGTAGTTTTCCTTGAAGTGGTATTCCTAGGTATTTATTCTCTTTGTATTGGAAGTAAAACACTCTTTAGCAAATGCAAAAGAACAGAAATCATAAAAAATAGTCTCTCAGACCACAGTACAATCAAATTAGAACTCAGATTAAGAAACTCACTCAAAACCACACAACTACATGGAAACTGAACAATCTGCTCCTGAATGACTACTAGATAAATAATGAAATGAAGACAGAAACAAAGATGTTCTTTGAAACCAATGAGAACAAAGACAGACACAACAAACCAGAATCTCTGGGACACATTTAAAGCAGTGTGTAGAGGGAAATTTATAGCACTAAATGCCCACAAGAGAAATGAGGAAAGATCTAAAATTGACACGCTAACATTACAATTTAAAGAACTGGAGGAGCAAGATGAAACAAATTCAAATGCTAGCAGAAGACAAGAAATAACTAAGATCAGAGAAGAACTGAAAGAGATAGAGACACAAAAAACCCTTCAAAGAATCAGTGAATCCAGGAGCTGGTTTTCTGAAAAGATCAACAATGGGTCCATGTTCCACAACTGCACTGTTCATTATGATAGTAAGTAGCCATGTTTGGCTTTTGAACACTCAAAACTGAGATGAATTCATGTCTGAGCTGCAATTTCCTAGAAGTGTAAAATATACACTAGAATCTGAAGGTTTGAAATTTTTTAAAACATAAAATAGCTCAATATTTTAAATTTATTACCTGTCAAAATAATATTTTAGATATATTGAATTAAAGCATATTATTCAAATTAATATAAATTATTTTTACTTTTTAAAAGTGTGTCTAATAGAAATTTTTTAATTTCTATGTGGCTTGTAATCTATTTCTATTGGATAGTACTGTATCAATTCAAGTTTTACACTAGTTTAAACGAAGGTTTCATTATGTGCATCACATCCAAGAAGCAGTTTCTTCTTTCCTGAATTATTGTAAGGGCTGTAAACCAAAAGGTATTTGAGACAAGTTTTCATCAGTTTAGAAGTTTATTTTGCCAAGGTTAAGGACATGTCCATGATATAGCCTCAGGAGATCCTGAGAACATGTGCCCAAAGTGGTTCATGCCATGACTTTGTTTTGTAAGTTTTAGGGAGACATAAGACATCAATCAATACATGTAAGATGTACATTGATTTGTTTCAGAAAAGCAGGACAACTCGAACCAGGAGCTTCTAGGTCACAGGTGAATTCAAAGATTTTCCAATTGGCAATTAGTTGAAAGAATTGATCAAAGACCTGGAATCAACAGAAGGGAGTGTCTGGGTTAAGATAAGGAGTTGTGGAGACCAAGATTCTTATTATGCAGATGAAGCCTCCAGGTAGCAGGCTTCAGAGAGAATAGATTATAAATGTCTCTTATCAGACTTAAAGAATCTGTTCTGTCTTGAGATCTCCATTTTAATGTTAATGATGATCAGCTGTGCCTGAATTCCAAAGAAAGGATTAATGAGGCATATGTAACCTCCACTTCCCATCATGGCCTGAACTAGATTTTCTGGTTAACTTTGGAATGCCCTTGGCCAAGAGGAAGGGTCCGTTAAGTTGGTTGGGGGGCTTAGAATTTTATTTCTTATTTAGAAGACTTTATACTTAATTAAAATAAAAATTACTGACACATGGTTTATTGTCCTCAAGTACCTCATTCAGCCTCAAACAATGTTATTTAAATCAGGAAAATGATCATGTGTCATCATGCTCTTTTAATACTGTCTCATTCAAGCAGATATTTCTTAACTGAGTTCCAAATTTACCCTATTGCACATGTTGCACTACTTCCTTTAATATTTTTTGCCATTAAAATTAAAAATTGGAGTTAAGAAGAGAAAAGCAAAGTAATGGGGAGAAGTGTGGCAGACCCAAAGAAAATATTTTGCAATGCAGCTTGGAGAGAGTGAAATAAAGTCAAGACAAAATATATCCGGGTCTTGGGGCTGCTGCATTTTTGCCTCTGGGGAAGAGGGTAAGGTGGGGAAGGGGCCGACAGAGATAGTATGGTGCTTTCCACTGCAGCTCAGTTGTAGCAGGAGAGTGATTACTAAAGGTAGAGCCCAAGACACATAGTTCTGTGTGTTAAGAAATAGCCACAGCAGGTATTAATGTTTTCTTCTTGTATTTTATTTATTATTTTTTACTCTTTTTGAGACAGAATTTCGCACTTGTCACCCAGGCTGGAGTGCAATGGCATGATCTCAATTCACTGCAACCTCCACCTCCAGGATTCAAGCGATTCTCCCACCTCAGTCTCCTGAGTACCTGAGATTACAGGCATGCGCCACAACACCCAGCTAATTTTTGTAGTTTTAATAGAGATGGGGGTTTCACCATGATGGCCAGGTTGGTCTTGAACTCCTGACTTCAGATGATCTGCCCCCCTCAGCCTTCCAAAGTGCTGGGATTACAGGCATAAACTACTGTGCCCGGCCATTTTCTCCTTGTATTTTAGACTCCCTAAGTTTTTTTAATGTACTCCAAAGCTTCTCCTCTAATAATGGCCGACATTTATCGGTACTTAGAACACACCAAGCCTCTCACATATATAATCCACTCAATCCTTCCAATAATGCCAGGAGGAAACTATCCTATGCCTGCACCATTATTATATTTTGAAAGCACATAACTTGTCTGATTTCATAGGTTCACGGCTAGAGAGGAATTTGGCCTCACAATGAATTATACCTGAAGTCGTACCCATATCTGATTTTATGATATTTCAATGAGACTTTGGATTTTAGATGCTGGAATGGGTAAAGGCTTTTGGGGCTGTTAGAGTGGATGGAGTTAATGTATTTTGCATGTAAGAGGACATGAAGTTTGAGGGGAGCAAAGGGTGAAATTTTATGAACTGAAGGTATCCCTGAAAATTTATATGTTGAAGCCCTAACCCCCAATAGACTGTATTTGAACACAGGGCATTAAGTAAGTAATTAAGGTTAAATGAGGTTATATAGATGAGACTCTAATCCAACAGGACTGGCATCCTTATAAGAAGAGGAAGAGATACCAGGAGTGTGCACATACAGAGAAAAGGTCATATGAAAATATAGTGAGAAGACAGCCATCTGCAAGACAAGAAGAGAGGCCTTACCAGAAACCAATACTACCAGCACCTTTGAGGCAGGAATAATATAGGGTGGCACAGGAGAATAGAAAATTCCAAGCAGCAGTTTCATATGACTAGGAAAAGGTTACTGTTGAAATAGCTGCAGAAGCTAGGAACTGATAAGACCCTGAAAACCCAGGGTATGGACCTAGCTGGCTAAGACTAACTGGACCCAACATGGACTGGATTTGATCTAGATTTCTTTATTGTTAATGTTCTCAATCACATGCCCATCAGTGCCAGACAGTCCAGAGAACACCCATACTTGGTGTAAAAAATAGGTGGCACCACAGTTCTGAGAAATCTTTACCTTTTTCCAGGAATTTTAATGAATATTCCACCCCTTGGTTAAAGAAACGCATAAAGGTAGAAATTCCAAACTCCATTGAACAACGCTGTCTTAAGTACACGCACAATCCCCTTTCTTGCGTATATGCTTTTCACTTTGTAATAAATCTCCTACTGTCACTATTTTCTAACTCATCCTTGAATTCCTTCTCATGATGATATCAAGAGCCTGCACATTGGTATCACCTTGGCCTTAGATATCCAGCTTAAAACATACATTGATGTTGTTTAAGTTATCAAGTTGGTGATGTTCTGTTATGGCAGCCCTAGCAGCTGATACAGAAACAAAGGGATAGACGTGTCAAGTAATCAATCAGTCATTCAGTTAGTAGATGACAGAGGGGATTAGGACCCAACCTCTAACCACTGCAGCTCTCTCAGCCAAGTTATTCTTTCTCTTAAGCCAAGAGTCCAGATGAAACCATCTCATATTAAGAATCCAGAAATAATACTTCTATATTATCTAAAATATATTATCTAAAATTATAAAGTATAATATATTCAGAATGTAAAAGTTTAAGTCAGCCAAGGGCAATTTTTTCGGTAAAACATTAAAAGTCTGCAACACTAGAAATTCATTTTAACAATGATCAAAACAGAGTTGCAGTCAGTAAAAGGTAGATTTATCTGAGATTTTATCCCAGTGGAGTATTATAAAAGAACTAAGAATTCTACTAAAAAAAAAAAGGCTTTTGCTATAAGTCATAACTAAGGGTTACATGCAAATTTCACCCCTGACCCCACTGAGGAGTACTAGTTCCCCTGCTATTATATCTCATAGCATCCCTTAGTTTCCTTCAAAGTTTTATTCTGTATAAGTTTTTCTCAGTTTCTTACTTTGTAAAATTTGGATAATAATAGTATTTGGGGGGAGAAAAGATAACTTTCTTTTTACTCTTTATGAGTTCTAAGCTGGGGTACCCTATAACAAAAGACAGATTAACAACAACAACAAAAACCCCACAAGTTTATCAACAACTATATTTCATATACACATATATGAGCTAGTCAGGGAATTAGTAATTTTCAAAGAGGTGCCTTTGAATTCATACTTAAATACCATCTTCAGCTGAAGCAAAGAAAGAAGACTATGGCAGTAGGGGTGCAGTTAAGAGGAATTGACCAGATAAAGCATGGTAAACAAGGGTATAAAGTTTGTTTTGTATATTTAAGTCAGCGCCCTCTCCATTGATAAGAGTTTCTAGTCATTTAGTGCCATTCTTTTCTTCCTAGTACTCAGAGGGAGACATTCTTACAAATGGAAATTTCCTCTACAGATTTAAATTTACCCTACCAAAAGGTACTTCCACTCTGTTCTCAGAGCTGCTCCTATAGCTGCTCTTTCCTCAGAGGAATACTTATACTGAAAAAGCATACTTTGAAGTGGCATATTCTGGTCTTTTACACTATCTATCTCACAAAGTGAGAGTGTAGAAATTTAAATACATGACTGTACATAAAATGCTTGGAACAATTAATAAATGTTCATCATTATTATCATTTGTAGCATTTAATGTTATTGCATATGTCTTTGTAATTATTCATTCAATGTTTCACACCCTACTACCAGAAAGTAAGTTTCCTGGTGCAGAGACAATGAACCACTGTGGCACACATCACAATGCTCCCTGCTATACAGTTCTTATCTCTATCTGAGCACATGAAAAGAACATGCTTCCTTGCTTTCTTGAAGGTGGTCATTGACTTGCCATAGCCCATAAAGTATAAACAGAAGTGTCACTTTTAGGTGGAGGATTTAAATACTTAATTCTCCAGTTCTCTCTTCCCCTAACTCAGTGGATATGAAACTGTTAGTGGTGGAAGTTATCCAAGTCACCGGCAGGTAATCAGTACAGGTCTGCAGCAACCTCAATTCTTGCCTCAGAAGAAAGAATACAACTGAGGGGCATAAGGCAGAAAAAAAGACTGAGGCAAGTTTCAAAGTAGGGGTGGAAGTTAATTACAAAGCTCTAGATCAGGAAGAAAGGAAAGTATAGTTGGAAGAGACTCAAGTGGGCATCTTGGAGGTCAAGTGCCCCATTTGACCTTGGACTTACGGTTTTACATGCTGGCCTACTTCCAGCGTCTTGCATTCCTTTTCCAGTGGAATGTCCCAAAAAGGTCATATACCAGTTAAACTCCACCATTTTGCATCATAATACACATGCCTGAGCTCAGCTGCCAGACTCCTGAGATCTTATTGGAAGCTGCTGATTACCAGTTTCAGGTGTTCCCTATCTATAGGGAGCCGCCGTTTCCTCGTGCCAGCTGTAATCAATTATTATTTTAGCGAAGCCATCTGGCCATATTTTAGATGGCCCCCCGGCCATCACGTGATGGTTATCTGCCTTTCCTAGTGGGGGTGTGGGTGGAGCCCTCTCCTGCCTGACTCACGCCTGGCTAGCTACCTACCGTAACAAAAGTAGGTTTCAATATGTCAGTACAACACTGAATCCTGAGGACAGCTACTCTGAGAAGTAACCCGAATCCACAGCACACTTTGATGAGCAAAAAATAAACCATTATTGGTTAGGCTTGGGAGACTTTGGGCTGGTTTATTACAGCAGCATAATCTACACTACCCTGGCTGTTACAACCATAATAGTCCCATTGCCTAGCATAAGGGCTGGTATAAGTGATTAAATATGCTCTGACTAAATTAATAAATTAAAATTTTAAAGCAGCAATTAAAATGAACTATTTTAATCAAAGAAATTATATCAACTCTATTCTGCATACAGGAGAAAAGTTTTGGAAATTTTCACTGATTAGTGTGTAGGGGTCATGATTCTTTGAATACCAAATCATTATCTTAGGTATCAAGGTTAGAGTTGCACATGCTTTGCACTCCAGAAAGACTCCTTAAGGTTTTGTTGAATTTTAATTGAATAAATTTTTCTGGGAAGTGGTCTTCGAAAACCTTTATTTCTGCCATAGAGTCACTTACTTAAGTTGCCCTATTTAAAGGGGCCAGTGCCTGATAGAATGTCGCTGTATAACTCCATCTGTGTGTGGTCCCTGCCTCCATGACAACCAAAACCCAGATGTAGAAATTCTTCATAATCACATAGCTTACCCTAGAAACCAGAAGGACCTTGAAGTCAAAAGCATTCAGATAACATGTTGAACAAATTGAATTTGCAGTGATCTGGCCAGGGAGGATGGAGAGGGGATAGGCACTTGGTTTGAGTATTTTTGTTTCTCATTCCAACAGAAATTAATAGATTTATCAACACAAAGAGAAAAAATATCATCCCAATTTAATCTGGTTGTGGAAGTGTGAGCAAAATCTCCAAGTGGTAGTGGTAGAGTCAGGCAGAGGAACTGACTATAGATAAAGTGCTCAGGCCTCATAGAGTCAGCTTCTGGTATGTGAGAAAGAAGTGAGAGAAGAGTTTTTCATAGTCTATGAAAAAGATATCACAGAAAAAAGCTGTCCTCCAAGCAAATCATTTCTTTACAAAGGCTTGTTAACTCCTGCAGTGCCCTAGCTCTAGTGACTAGGGGACCACCAGGCTCATTAATATCAGAATTGGGAGGAGAACCTGGCATCTGCTTTGATTCAAGTGTGAGAACTAAGCAAGTCTAAAGCGTAGCAGGAGCAAGGAGGGAATTGAGTGAAAGGTCACTTCTGATCTGCAGGCTTTGAAGAAGCTTTGGGCTCTGGAGAGGGAGTACAGAGGCTGAGCGGGGTGCCTAACAGGCATCTTATCACTTGTGAGTTGTGTGAACTTGAGCAAGTTAAACTTCTCTGTGCTTCCACATCCTCCCCTCAAAACGAGGATATAATCGCCAAGGATTGTTGTGAAGCCTAAATGACTTGGTTGATTCCTGAACAGCATATTGTCCAGTGCCTAGCACATAGCAATCACTCAGGAAATGTCAGCCTTTGTTATTAAGGGCCTAGTGGTGCACAAACTATTCTTACCAGTTATGCAACCTTGAAAACATTGTCTTCTGTGCCTTCGTTTACTCACCTGTGAAACAGAACAATAATAACTCTTAGAAGGATTCATGAAACAACACCTAGTAGGGCGTCTGGCTCAGTTATCCCACCATCGGTTTCCTGACATTACTATTTTCTTCTAATAAGAAGCTGAATACAGCGGCAGACATCCTGGTTCAGGCCCCAGGAAGCACAGTAGGGCTGAACAGGGATCAGGGATGAGGGGTTAATGTACATGCAGAAGTGTTTGAACAAATGAAGAAGGTCTTCGTTCTTAGAAAATGCGCTGGTTCTCCGAGGGAACACCTAAAATGGTATAAGGCGACCTCTTTAAAGGCTGTAAGCTCATGTAAGAAAAGCTGAGCTAGATTCCTCAGGGCAGAGATGTGCTCACACTTCTTGGCATCCCAGTTCCCAGCACAGTGCGAGGCGCTGCAAACGTTTGCTGAACCCAGTGGAAGCCCGCGTCTGGCGTCCTTACTGTCCAGCAGAGGCCGCTCTGGGCCGGGGCTCTCGGGACCTGAGGGCTGGGAGAAGGAAGGCCAGGGGGTGGCCCTGTCTTCGCCGCGGGGCTCGGGTGGGAGGGGTTTGGAAGCGGCGGGCGCGGCGGCGGCGGAGGCGGCCCAGGGCTCGCGCGGCTGGGATGGAGCAGAAGCGCGCCGAGTACCGGAGGGTACGCAGCTGACGGAGCTGCGCGGCGTTCGCCTCGTCTGCCTCGCGCCTGCCACTGGAGCTGTCCGCGCCTTCCGGCTCCCACCACAACCCACCCGGCGGAGAAGTCGCTACCGGCGCCCAGTGCGCTCTGTCAGTCCGCAAACTCCTTGCCGCCCGCTCCGGGCTAGGCACCAAACACCAGGCTACCATGGTCTGCAAGACTCTCTTCGCTCTTTGCATCTTAACGGCAGGTACTTGGCGTCGTCCTCCCGGAAGGGCAGGTTGCGGGTGGGCCCCAGTGGCGAACGTGGGGTCGGGGCTGAAGCTGGGAGACCCGGCAGTGAGTCGTCGCGCGCCGGCGCTTCGAGTGGTGCGAGCCTCCGGGTGCGTGCGCAGGTGTGTGCGCACTTAGATTTGGGGTGATGTGCGCCTTTGACGGTTCCGAACCGTACCGAGGGAGGGGACGATGGGGTCCTTCCTGCCGCAGCCCGCGCCAGCACAAACTCCGGCTTTGTGGAACAGGTGTCTGGCTGAGCTGCGCGTTCGAATCCAGGGTAGGCTACACGGACTGTGAGCCTCAAGGCTTCTCTTTCGTCACCAGGTTTTCGGAGAGCACTCTGCTAGAGTCCAGGACCAGACTTCTTGTGGCGGTTCGACCCTGGAAGGGATGAAAAAGTGGGGGTGGGAGGTTCGCGTCTGGGAAGGCTTCAGCAGCGGCTGCGCGCCTGGCGGGGCTGGTTTACCTTCTCGAGTCTTGGCTGTCTCTGATCTCCGGCGTCCCTTCCTAGTAACGCTTAGAATGATGTGGCACTAACAGCAGTGGCCCGGCCTCTGTCAGGCTCGCTATCATCACTGGGGGGTTGCGAAGCTACCTTCTGCCCCAGATCTCCCCAAAAACGTGTCCCCTGGAAAAAACTATTAACTTGGCTAAACTAGCATCCTCCCTTCCCACCCCCCACCCCTCATCACCGCGGAGAGGCCTCCTACCAGCCATTCTCGGGTTTCGGGACCACAGACGGCGGCGACCTCTGGCAGCGGGGATGGGGAAGAGGGGAGCCGGACGACTAAGCTTGGCTTGGAGGGGACCGGGGAGAGATTCAGAAAGACGCTTCGAATCTGGAGTTCGGGTATCCATTTTTTCCAGGAAATGTCGCCCGAAAAGGGACAACTGGCTGTGGATAAGGCGCTGGTGGAAAAAAGTAGCCCGACTGCGCGGCCACTGGCATTTTCAGTTAAGTGTGACCCAAAGTCACATAGCGCAAGATTCTACTCAGGCCGTAGTCTGTATTTCCTCCCTCTTGAGTTCGTCGCGGTCCTGCAATTGTGGACACGAGTCATCGCAATCCCTTGAAAAGAAGCTAGCTGTTTCCTGGCAGCTCACAATGGGTAATGCAGTTATAAAGAAAAGTTTCCCAACCTGAAACTATAGCGTAGTATTTTCTCTACTTGCTGAACGTCCGTCTGAGAAAACCTCTTTCGCGGTGGTGTCTCAGCACGATTTGGAGACGCGTCCGCGGACGGTTCCCGAATACTCGCAGGCAGCTTTGGCTGCGGAGCCTCGGGCCGGGCTGAGAGAGCCTGGGTCCGGCAGGTGTAATAGGCAGCGGAGCTCCCAGCTGGCCGCGTGTGGTAATTCCCGTAATCCTCAAAGCAGGAGATGCTTACGTAATGACATGGAAGGTACCTTTACTTTCTCCTCACTCAAAAATATTTTCTTGAGGTCCCGAAACCCTTGAGTGAGTCAGTAATGGGTTCGTTTGCTAATCTGATATAGTGACTTATTTATTTAATCATTTCCTTTTTTGAACAGCTCTGGCAGTTGTCAAAACCGGGATTAACCCTAACAAGCAGTGTATTGTAGTTTTCCATTCCGCCCCCACCCCACCAAACCAAAAAGCTTTTTTTTTTTTTTTTTTTTTTTTTTTTTCCAGTGTTACAGTTTACCTTTGCTATTCCAGGAGGAATATCACCCTTGACCCACCGCCAGAGTGAGGAGACTGGTGGGCCAGGGTCAGGCTAAGCACCACCCCTACCCCCACGCACCAATTGGGATCAGAGCCCAGATGGTCACAGCCTTCCAGCTCTGAGGCTCGAGACTCAGGAAGACATACTGCCTCATTTCCCTAGTTACATTTCCATGCGCATATCCCAAGCTAACAGTGATGAAGCTAATGGATGCTGCAATCCCGCTGAAGTTTGTGCCTCTGAAGGAATCCCTTTAAAGCGTCAGTTTGTTGTTAGAGCTACTTTGCAATATATTGTTCGAAAAAAATATGAAAATTGGCATAAATACCGCATGAGATTCTTTGTACCTTGGCAAAGAAGAAAGGGATGTGGGCCCTTAAAGTGAAGGTGGCACACCTGTTTTGGGGGCTTATCCCAGAACTCCCCTAGAAAATCTCTAGTTAGTTTCACCAGGCCTCGTTTCTTTTCTGTTTCTTTCTCTTTTTCCCCTTTTAGTCTTAGAGGCTTCAAAAATATTTCTGTAAAATTCTTAAGGTGATAATTTCTTCAGCCAGGAATATCATTAGGTAGGGGCCTATTTTTTGGCTCAACAAATCCTCTCAAAAGACACATAGAATTTCCTCCAGCACATATAATGAACACTTGCAAATATGCATGCATTGTCAACAAACCAGCAAGGGTAGATCTCTACATTTATTCACTCGGATATATATAAACATATTTATGTATTTTTAGAGAAAGAGTCTAGCTCTGTCGCCCAGACTGGAGTACAATGGAGCGATTCTGTCTCTACTGCAACTTTGGCCTTCCCATCCTCTTACCTCAAGCTTCTGAGTAGCTGGGACTACAGGCTCACACCACCATACAGCTAATTTTTTTTTTTTCTTGTAGATATGGGGGAGGGTCTCCCTGTGTTGCCCAGGTTGGTCTTGAACTCCCGAACTTAAGTGATCCTTCCACCATGGCCTCCGAAAGTACTAGAATTACAGATGTGAGCCACTATGCCCAGCCTCAGTTGTATTTCTAAAAGGAGAGAGAAAGCTTAGATGGTCTTCAGTTCTCTCAAGGTTGATTATGGTAGAAAACTAGCATGTCTATTCTACAAATCATTTTCAAACACTTCTTATGTCAGTATAAGGCATATTGGAGTACTGATTCCACATTAAAATACAAACCAGAACCTCCAACGTTTGTAGCCAAAACCAAAAGGGAATGAGAATGGTAGCTTCCTCCTTTATCCCTCTCCTGCTCCACTCTGGATTCTCTTCCTTGTTCTTGCCACCGTGGTTGTTGCACTCAGGTTTTTTTACAGCCCCATTTATTTAAAAACTCCTTCAGTGAAGTATGAGATATATTAGAACTTTCAAAGGCATTTTCTGAATACTCAAGAAGAACAAAAAGGAAAGACTAGGTAAGACAGGCACTAACTTCATGGTCCTATTTCTCCTGCCCTAGGCCTGCTCTGTCTGCCCCTGTCTTCTCTCAGGAAAAGTACCTTCCACCCATTACCACACACTCTGTGCAGACGTATTGATCCCTTGGTGATCAAGACCTAATCACCAGAGAGCTAGATTCCTAGTCTGCCAGCCAGCTAGGGATCCTCTTTGTGTTCTTAATCTGGTAGATGCCTCTTTTCCAGGTAACTAACATCTAAAATGTCCTTATCCTTGAAGGAAGACTTACTTCAACCTACACATTTATGGCTCTGTACTTGATATATGTCAGCTCAGTAGCCTTATCGCACATATATTATTATTATTATTTTTTTTTTTTGAGACGGAGTTTCACTCTTGTTACCCAGGCTGGAGTGCAATGGCGCGATCTCGGCTCACCGCAACCTCCACCTCCTGGGTTCAAGCAATTATCCTGCCTTAGCCTCCCGTGTAGCTGAGATCACAGGCATGTGCCAACATGCCCAGCTAATTTTCGTATTTTTATTAGAGATGGGGTTTCACCATGTTGACCAGGATGGCCTCGATCTCTTGACCTCGTGATCCACCCGCCTCGGCCTCCCAAAGTGCTGGGATTATAGGTGTGAGCCACCGTGCCCGGCTATCACATATATATTAAAATAAACAAAATCGTGCACACATTTAAAGGAACAGGAAGGCTGATTATGATTTGTTGGGGGTGGTTGTGAAGAGTCACTGACATTTCTTAGCCTGAGAAACTCTTATTCCCCTGAAATCTGTGGTCACAGTCAAAGATGTGACATTTCCTTCACATGGAAAGTGACCTGAGAAGGTGGATGGACACTCTTTGTTGTTATCAGAGGCATTCACAGAAGCAGTGTTTCAAACAGTTACTGTGTAGATTTTGCAGCTAGATTGCCTAGGTACAAATCTAAGCTTTACTACTTACTAATTGTGTGATTGAGGGCAGGTATTTTAACCCTCTGCATTTTCTTATCTACAAAATTTAGAGATTTCTTATCTACAAAATTTCTTATCTACAAAATTGGAGTGATTGAAAGTGTTCAGTAACTGAATATACCTATAGGTATACAGTGCTGGAAACATAGCAAATGCTCAGTAAGTGTTAGCTGTTGTTACTGCTATTATTCTTACTAATGAAGTGTACTGTATTCTGCACTAATTAGGTCATCCTCTCCAAGAGCAGAGTTTATATGTTTGCACTTAGACTATGTAAATCAAAGATCTCAACTAATATTCCAGTGCAGTGCCAGCTGTTCCAGCAAACCAATGTGCAAATTAAGAAGATATTCAGCCAAGTCTACTAAATGCCTAATTTGAAAAGGTTAATAATGTGCCAACTCAGATTTAACACAAGAGTCCAAAAAATGCTCAGTCACAAATAGATGTAAAGTCTCACCAGGGACTTTATTTCTTCCATAGAAACTTTTGCAAACTGGTGTGTTTCAAAAACCCAACTCAGCTAAATCTTAAAGGTCAGGTCCCTGGAGCTACAAACTTGAGATAATTCAGATTAACAACTTAAGAAAAAACAGGTCATTTTGTCTGAATGCTCCAAAACAATGGCAATCATAAAATAATTGCCACTCTCTAATTTAACTTCAGCATTTGACCCCAGTCTAATTGTGCTTGTGTTTTTATGAGAAAAATATTGGCCAAATATTATACTGTTTTAAGTAGACTTTCTTAAGTGATAACTTACCTGAGGGAATTATAGCACCCCACCGGAAACAAAGGACAGTAACATTTTTAAAGTGTTTTCAAAAGGGATTTGATTGTCTTAAACCTAAATGAAGGAATCCTACAATAGCAGTTACAACAGTTTGCTTCCCTTTGGAAGTATCTATCACTAAAATTGGGCATATTAGTTTAGAAATTAAACTTGTCTTGTTTATAATATATCAAATGAAGCAGTTTCTTGGAAAAATTGATGTTTTATGTAGAAGACAGTGGTAATTCTAAGAGGTGGGCAGATAGTGAGTGTCTGCTTTGTCTGATGTTTTCTTTTTACTTAGAAATACAGAGCTAATACGTTATCACCTAGTTAATGTGCAAGCCGGGCAACTATTCAGTAAGACTGGTTTGTGTGTGTAGTTCATGACATTTCTATTTTTAGTTACAGCTTAAAATTATTTAAATGACAGGGTTGATGTAATGTTGTATTTTCTGATGTGTGGATCTTTAAATGTTCCTCATAACCCTTTACTCCAGCATAGGCATTTTTTTTTTCACTTGTTTTAACATGGTTTATAAATGTTGGGAACTTTGCCATTTTGTAAGTAATAGAAATCATTAAAATGTTATAGACAATTATATAATTCTTCTCATCTGTGTTTTTCATTGTTATAGGATGGTACAATGTCAGCTGAAAACAGTCTTAATTTTCCTTTGGCTAGTATTGCCAAATTTAGCAAATAAAAACACAGGTTGTCCAGTCAAATTTGAATGTAAAATAGTGAATTCTAACTATATTCCATGTAATATTTGGGACATACTTAGACCAAGTCTTTCTTCGTTGTTTATCTTAAATTCAGATTCAACTGATTGTCTTGTTTTTGAACTGCCAACCATACTTTTGGCCTTTCATCTGCAGTTCACTTATGCAATGACTTTGATACAGGATTAGCTTTATTTTGAAGCCTTCTTCATGGGGCTTTAGTTATCCTGCACCATTTCATTAGAAATAATCTGTTCATGGGAAGACATGGAGATTTAAAAGCAGCTCTCTGGGTTAGCAACTATATGGATTAGGATTTAGAGGTAGCACTCACACCGATGAGATATTTTGATTCTAATTATATATCCATTAACTGTGTATTTCTGAACAATTGATGGGATTTCTATAGTCTTCCTAAATAATTTTAACCTCATTAGACTCTTCCTTTACATGTATTTAAAAAAGTCTATTTTCAGTGGTAGCAATTACCTTGCTATAGGGGTTGGGGACTCAAAGCCTTTCAGACTCTAGCTGGCATCTAATTTAAAAAGAAAGTTATGATTAAAACTGAAAGCTTTGAATTTCAGTGCTGTCTTTTGTGCCAGGATCTTAAGAAATCTCACAAATATTAATTATATAAGGTTTACATAATCCCTGTTGGATAAGTCTATTGGTATCACTTGGAAGCTGTGGCTATATAGAGCCTGAGGCAACATATTAGATAGAATCTTAAGACAGATGTTTTAAAAACATTCCTCTGATCAATTGAACTGTGGTAGATATTTGTACCTTTTATACCTAAGTAAAAATCTATGAATACTTAACTCTTAAGTGAAAAAAAATATTATGAGAAATAACCAGGTGTGATATTTAGAAAACATGTCTATTCAATACATAATAAAGTGGGTGGTGCAACACATCTTTGATGATAATATCTTCCACTTACATTCCAAATTCCAACATTTGATTATCTTTTCAATGAACAAGGAAATAAGGACCTGGGAACTTTACTGCAGGTGTTGAACATGAAAGGCCTTAGATGAGAGAGGGTTTTGTTTATTTGTTTTGCTGTTGTTTTGGACATAGTTATAAACTTGGAGCTACCATTCAGACTTCCCAGAGGTTAGAACATATTATATTTCCTGATACGGAGTTAACAAAATACACGTTACCTTTTACATTTGATATATTTACCAGCTTTGGAAGTACACAAGCATAACTTCACTATAAACAGAGTTTAGTCACCCACTATTATATCATAATGGATAGTTATTGGTACTGTCTATCCTTTATGACATGGTTTTAGTTTTGCTGGAAAAGCTTCTGTGATCTGTCTTAGTTCCTCCAGGCTGCTATAACAACACCATAAACAGGGTGGTTCATAAACAACATTTGTTTCTCACAGTTCTAGAGACTGGGAAGTCCAAGATCAGGGCATCTACAGGTTCTGTGTCTGGAGAGGGCTGTCTTTATAGTTCACAGACAGCCTTCTAGCTGTGTCCTCATGTGGTAGAAGGAGCAAGGCAACCCTCTGGGACCTCTTTTATAAGGCACTATCCCATGATCTAATCACTTCCTCAAGGCCTCACCTCCTAATACCATCTTTACCTTGGAATTAGGATTTCAACATATGAATTTTTTTGGAATGCAAATATTGAAACCATAGCATGATCCCACAGATAGACAGCAAATAGATACAATAAACAACTAGTGTGGAACATTATTTGATTGTTAAACACTCCATACTAGAGGACTCTTGCCTTGTACTGTAATTGGATCCTTCAGGAAGAACAGTAACAATTATTGTAAAGATTAAAGTGTTATCTATTTAGTATGTTAGTTACAGTGCACTGTCTATATGCTTTTAGGGAGATATTTAAGACCCCAGAAATTCTACTGAGTTAATGTAATGTGTCATATTAGGAGAGGATTTCAGTATATCTCAGAATTACAACATGAGGTGACATTGCTGCCACTTGTTCATCAGAGGATCCTAAAGAAAATATGACGAGACAGAAAATTAACAAGGACATTCAGGACTTGAACTCAGACCCAGAACAAGTAAACTTAATAAACATTTACAGAACTCTCCACTTCAAATACACAAAACATACATTACCACCTCACACCTATTCCAAAAGTGACTACATAAATGGAAGTAAATCACTCCTCAGTAATCGCATAGCATTTCATAGGTTTAAATGAAATATTGGTTGGCTGCTTGTTTGTTATTTTCTTCCCTTATTCCTTCCTGTCTACATTAAGTATAATTATTGGTATAAAAGAGGTTTTCAATACCCATTTCTAAACTGCATTCTAGCCTGGGCAAGAAAGCAATACTCCCATTCTCTCTCTCTCTTTCTCTTCCTTTTTCTTCCTCTTCTTCATTTTTTTTCTTTCTTTCTTTCAAAAACTAAAAAAAAAAGAAAAGAAAAGAAAAGAAAATATGGTGGATTGAAGATGTCTTTCTTGGCCTTGAAAAGACCCAAGTTATTGGTAGATCACACTCTCTACTGATTATGGGAACTCTTGCTATTAATGAACATTGCTGCCTGTTAGGGAACATCAAAACATATACTTATATCACATTCAACTAGTAGGGAACCCTGGATGTTTTCTCTTAAAAATTACAATGTTGATGGAAATGACATTCAGGAGGAAAGCCCAGATAGTCAAAGGAGAACTGTTCAGATATGTCAGAGCAGAAGAAAAAATATTCATCACTTACATGTTAGGAAATGTTGATGGGGGCAGGAAGTATAATATCAAATTACATGCAGAAACATGGTAAGAAATGGACAGTAGGAAGGGGCAGTGGCTGTTTCAGAATTTCTACACAGATTACTTAGGAGAAGCTGAGGGCATAATGTTTCCTCAAACGTCAAATGGCTGAATCAGAGGAGGAAGATGATGAAAATTATTTTGGAGTATTAAGGCTCAAATCAACATTAGATGCTGCTGCTAGAAATGAAAAATTCATTAGATTTTATTTTTAGAGAGATAAGGTATACCTCCTCAAATTTATATGAATATAATATTTGTTTTAGTATGCCTTTTTAGTTCTGTGAAAAGTTACAAAGTGAGCCTTTCAGATGAAATGATGTGGTAGACTTTACGATAGGTAATTAAGGTAACTTCGACATCGTGAAAGGGGGTGAAGAATAAGAACATGCCCTGCGATATAAAGATGAAAGCAGCTACATGGTTTGGCTCAGTTAAGGAGGGCTAAGTGATCTGGGGGTGCTTACTTTCAGGCAGCCTTCCTAGAACTGCTCTTCAAAAACAATCTGATTATGAGAAGACTCTTTTTCAGATGCTCATAGGAAGAGAAACATAGCCGTGATATTTATCGGGTGATGAAGGTATTTGTGTTATTTACACACACAACATGGTGTGGTAACAGAGGCTTTGGAGGAAGACAGGCCAGCAAGGAACGCCAGCTGTGAGCTCTCGGTCTTCTTTCTCATAGGGTTATGACCATATACATAGAGTGCCATGTGAGCAGACATGCAACCAGTCTCTATCAAGTATGTATACCAACAGGCAAAGGATTTATTTTATTGTATTTCATTTGCTTTCTCTGTCTCCCACTACTAGATTGTAAGGTACATGAGAACAGAAATGTTGGTGTGTTTTCTTTTCCACTGTTATATCCCCAGCATGTAGAACAGAGCAAGAAACATAGTGTGTGCTTTATAAATTTTCATTCAGTTTTTTAATTGAGAATCTACATGTGCTAAACACTGTCCAAGGCTCTGGATATACAATAATGAACAAAGACAAAACTCTACCATCAGGGAACTTACATTCTTTGAGGATAATAAATTTTAACTTAGTCAAAAGAAAATCAGTGGTTGAATATCTAATAATCATCTCAAACTCAACATGTCCAAACTGAGCTCCTAGACTGTCTTCCCCTAAGGGGCTTCACCTGAAGCCTTCCCCAGATCAATGAATGGAAATGCCAACTTTCTAGTTGCTCAGACTGCAAATCATGAGTCATCCTCGAGTCCTCTTTTTCTCCCAACGCTCCTCATCCCAACCTTCAAGAACATCTGTTGGCTCTGCTTTTAAAATATGTACTGAATCCAACCACTTTTTGCCACCTCAGTTGCTTCCACTCTGGTCCAAACCACTACTGTCTTTCTCTAAGGGCACTGCAGTGGCCTCCTCTCAGATCTACTTGCTTTCATCCCTCCCCTCCTCAGGTCTGTTTTCTACATAGCATAGCAACAGTGAATTCATTGGAACTGTGTAAGTCAGTGCTTTGTTCAGAGCCCTGTAATGGCTCCCCATTGGTCTTAGAGTAAAAGCCAAAATCCTTGAGGTGACCATCAAGACCTCCATGAGTTGGGGTCTCATTGGATTCTGATCTTCTGCACTCTCCTTTGCTTACTCTGCACTAGCTACAGGGCTACCTCGTAGCACATAGTGGCTAAGTCCTCTGTCTGGCATGTAGTCTCTCCAGATATCCACATGACTAATTCCCTCACTTCTTAAAACTTTTGTCAACTGTCACCTTCTTAAAGAGACTTACCCCGACCGACCTCTTAAAATTGTAGTCTGTTCCACTTGCCAACACCATATTCCCAGTGCCCCTTATCTGACTCTTGCCTCTACTTTTTCTTTAAAGTCTATCTCCCTCTATCTGTCCTTACCCTTCACTAAAACATAGCTCTAGGAGGAGAGAGATTTTGTCCCTCCTGTTTGCTCTGGTATCCCACTGTATTAGAATACTGTGTGGCACATGACGGTACTAAAAATCTATTTGTTGAATTGAATGATTAAAATACATTTCTGAAGACTGGCAAAATGAAGACTTAATTCAAATTTTGCCTTAAATAACCCAAAAATGAGACATTGGCAAACTTGCTTACTATCAGGTGCCTATGTCTAGTGCTTCCAAGAAGCTTAAAAAAATGAGTCAGGCTTTTAGTCTTCATTGAAGATTACAGAAGCTAAACTTTGAAAATCAGCTATTTTTTGAGCTATACACACACAAAAATTCTTCTTCTTAAAATGTAAGCTTTATTTGGTGCCATAGGCATCATTAAAAATAGCTGAAACTTTATAAACTCCCTGGACAATTAAGAAAATGTTACCTTTAAGCTCAGCTAGGAAAAATTAAGATACCTCCACTATTTAAGCATTGTTGAGAATTCCAAATAACTAAAAATAGCCTGGTTATGAAAAGTTATTTGAGTCTAAGGGAAGCACGATTGGCAGCTACCCAGTTAAGTCTGAGAAATTTAAGTAAATTAAGATGATGAGTGCTAAAAGTATAAGTTAGTCACTAATAAGCTCAAGAATAGAATGGGAGTTTTCTTGACCTAAGAGACCCTATGCTACCTTCTTTGGTTATTCTGAAATATAATTTGTGTTTTAGACTAAGCAATGGATAGAAGGGATGCAGAAGTCTTGCCTCAAATAAAACATGTGGCTTAGGTGAGGTGGGAGAAGGAAGCACTTAGCTACCCGGCACTGCTGACACCCCTTGATGTGGCTGGTGTTAAAGTCCCTAAGGTTGGCATATCCCTTAGCTTCATCATGAAACAGATCCTCATGGTACATACTGGCTTACTCAAAATAAGAATGTTTAATTATTTCTTGGCTGGCAAAAAGAATATGAGCTTCAAAAATAAGACACATGCCTTACAGCCTTAGGAATAATGGTAAAATTTAAGATCATATCAACTTGAAGAGCAACCTGTCAACAAACCAAAGGATGACACTTTGTGTTTATTTAAAATATTTGCCTTGCTTGTTCCATGATGTCCATTTGTCCATTCTTGAGCAGGGCAGACTCTCAGCTATCTTGATGCCAGCAGCCTCAACTGTAAACAGAGGTGTGGCCACAGAGAGTAGCTCTGACCTGTGCTAGAGGCCCAACAGGGAGCTGTGTCTGGTCTTGTGCTTGTGGCACTGGAGGACAGGTGACCATTGCCCCACTTCTCCTCCCATGGGAGTCACCATGTTCTCCAAGTGAAACGACAAGCAGGGCCTAATTTCTCACCGGAAGGAAAAGAATTGCACATCAGCAAAAGCAGGCAGGCTTTCAGTGCCTCCAATCTCAAAGACAAGTGTGGCTGCTCAGGAAGTGAACATGGCTCCATTACTGAGAATAGAGTTTCAGATTGGAGGGGTAACAGAAAAGAGGGAAATGTGGTTTTGAGATTCAGAAATTTACAGCCAAGATTTTGGTTAAAAAAAAAAACAACTATTTTAATGTCAAAAAAACAGCTGTTTCTTGATTTATGGTTTTTTAAAGCTACATTACACAGAAATAGATAAGAATGTGTCTATCACCTATCCAGACCTGATTCAAAGTCCTGTTTGTTTGCTTGTTTGGGTTAGGAACTGTTTTTAATAAAAATAAGTTTGAAATAATGTAAATGTGTAACAATAATGTGCTGGTCAGATAAACCAGCATAAATTCAACATTCATACTGGGCAGTATTAGGCAACCGCTTAAAAGAATGAAGTGGTCCATGAGGTACTGACATGCAAAAATGAACACAATATATTAACACAATATATTGTAACTTTATATTTCACAGTACATTGAAAAAGCAAGCTACAAAATCAAATGTACATTGTGTGTGCCTGGGGAGAAAGGGTTTAAAAGGATATAATGCTATCTGATGAGTCAACTTTGGGTCAGTTTTACTTCTCTCTCTCTCTCTCTCTCTCTCTCTCTCTCTCTCTCTCTCTGTCTTTCATTGCCTGAACTTTTAATAAACAGTTTGTATTGCCTTTATAATTGTAAAAGTTGAGATATTAGGAATATTGTTAATCCCTCTTTAGCAACTGTTAATGAGGCTATAGTGACTGCTAGATGGCTATTTTGATCTTTAAAATCTTGATTCAAAAAATCATTCTGCTGGAGCCCTCAAAAATAAGATTTTAGAGAAGCAAATAACTTCAAAAACATTTACAGGGCATCACTGATGTAATGGTCAGAGAAGGTTCTGGGAAGGAATTGACTTAAATATTACGTTTTCTAAAACCAGATGCTGCATAAATCATTGATCAGGATAACTGTCTTGCATAGTATTTTAAGGGACTCTGTCCTAACTGATCAGTATTTAATATACTTTGTTAGCTTTTTAGATCTCCTCTCTTTGTCATGTATAGGAGCAATTTCTTAAAACATTATTCTAAGCTCTTCTAAAATGAAAGTTGCCAACATAGTTATCAAAAAACAAAAACAGTCCTCAGAAGAATATACAATTTATTTTTCTTTTGGCAACATTAAATATGTTATAAAATCTTTTCAATAAAATAATTAATAAAATGTGGTGTAGGTAAATGCTGGAGAATACATTATTAATACTCTAATGTCATTATTAGAGAGCAGCACAGATGTGACTGGGGAGAGAGCTGGAGCAGAGCTGACTGGAAGTTTTAGGGGTCATCTAGGCCAACCCCTCACATTATGGATAAAACTAGATATTTAGGAATGTCACATTTTAAAATTTTTGGTTTTACTAGGTATCACACATTGTGCTACATTCATTTCATCTGCTACTTCATCTAATCCTCTCAGCACCCTATAAAGTAGGCAGTACTATTCCCATTTTGTAGTTCAGGTCATTGAGGTTTAGAAGTCAAGTAATGAGCCACAGATCACACAGTAGATAAGTAACAGAACTGGACTGGACTTTGAACCCAGGTCTCTAATTTTTTACCCACGTCTGCCCCCATTGCCTTGAACTACCAAATCAGTTGCTAAATCCTCTTGCATAAATGTAGTCTCTAGAATTTTTCCCAACTCTGATTCTCTTCTCCATCCCCACAGCCTTGGTTGAGAGCCTTATCATCTCTTATCAGTAACTCCTAAATGGTCACCCTTTTTCCTCCCACAGTCTGTTGCCAGTCTTGGGACTCATTTAGGCCACACCAAGTTGCCTGCTCTCTTCCAAAAGAAGAGGATAGTTTTATAGGTGGTCACATTATGATTTGTAAATTTTATTTCTGCTAAAAAGAATGAAGGCTCCTTGGAGAAGTGGCTAATTCCAGGTCTTGGTTAGGAAATAGATAAGATGAATCTGGTATATCTTGTTAGACCATATAGTAAACATATTCTCAAAGAATACTAGGATCCTGTCAGAAGGACTCACTTAATGAGGCACCCACTGGCCAAATGTGGGACAATCTGAGCATTGATGATGATTATAATTATAATAGATTGAACCACATTAAATACATTTAAACTCATAAGTTCACAGTAATACCAAGAGCAAAACAATAATAAACTTCATTGCCCTTCATTGAAGAATGCTAACAAGCAACACATTATTTTGAAAAAATAATAGATGATAGGAAAAAATTAAGTTTTTTATTGATTTATCAAAGTCTGCCTTTATGTGAAGTGTACCATTGAGTGACCAAATATTAGATGATGGGATAATTGTCTCTATAGGATTATTCTAGATAACAAATGAAGAAGGCATGGAAGAAATAGAATATCACCCTATTGCATGACCTACAAGTGGGCTTGGGTACTGATCATCAGTGGCTACCAACACCATGGAGTGTGATGCATTCAGGTACTACATCTCCTAATGGAGGAACGCACCATCACCTACGAAGCAGTCTTGACAAACTGAAAGAAACCTACATCTGACCAAGCCTCTGCTTCCAACAATCAAGTCACAGGAAATACAGAAAACTGGGGAAGATGTTAAATAACACTGTGGGGATGAAATCAGCAAACTCCAGACTATAGAAGACTCTATGGGAAAAATAACTAGGTTTCTTCAATAAATAAATTACAAGGAAGAAAAAGAGATCTGGAGAAAGATTGACAGGGCTAGGAGGAATTTATAGACAAAAGAGAGACTTAAGAGACATAGCAGCCTATCACAATTATGAAACTTATTTGGATCCTGAATAAAACCAAAACTGTAAAAGTAAATGATGACATTTATGAGACAATCGTGAATTTGAACACTGACTAGATATATGATGATATTTAAGGTATTGTTAATATTTTCAATATGATAATATAACCCTTATGTTTCAACAACCCTTATCTTTTAGAGATATATACTATTTTATTTATAGAAGAAATGCTGTGATGCTTAGGATTTACTTCAAAATAATAGGGGAGCGGGAAAATTATAGGAAAAATGAATGTGAGTTAATAATTGCTGAAACTGAGTGAAAGTAACTTGGTGATTTATTATACTCTTCTCTCCTACTTTGCAGATGATTAAATGTTTTCATTATAAGAAGTTTTAAAACGAGTTCTCTAGACCTCCTAATTGCTGGCAAAAACAAGTCCAAAGTGTTTAGCAAGTGGCTTAGGATCTGAATTAGAGGTGGAACAAAAAAAAAAGGAGGTGCATTTAATCATGATGTGAAAGGCCAGAGAAGCAGATAGGTCATTCTTGTTTGGAAAGTCTTCCCCAAGAAGATAACACATGCTGCACACTTTCAGGCCTCTCTGCCTTTGCTCATGCCATTTCCTCATTCTAGAATGCTACACTCCTCCATTCTCTGCCAACCAAAAGTCTCTTCATTTTGCAGGCTCAAATTTCTCTCTATGTTCTGCACATGTCAGCCCTACCAGTCTTTCAGCCTATAGAGAACAGGGATCATGTCTTAGCTTAATATCCCTTCCTCTCAGTTATGAGCACATACATGGCAGGTGCTCCATGCCTGTCAAATTGAACTGCAGAAACTGAGGCTCAAAATGTGGACTCCAAGGTCTCACAGCTAGTTAGTAAATAAACTTAACTAAAAATCTCATGTAAAACTTTAGTGCCCTGACTTCAGGAACACCAAAGCCTTTTCAAGCTCATTCACCAGCATTCTTCTCCTTGTGAGTTAAGATTTAAAAGCTTTATGATATCTAAGAGAAGTAACACATTAACTTGGAGTAGCTGAAAGTTATTATCTAACATGCACTGGCATGTAGAAAAGCACAGGCCCCAAGTGAGTGGCCTATAAGACAAATATGTCTTACAGGGCAGAGGGAAGTGGCCTGGGACCTGCAGTACCACTTGGATCAGGAGTTGCACAGTGAGAGGCATGGTGAATGCACTGGACACTGAAAGGCCACAGAGGAGGCACGGGCAAGATGACAGGATCCAGAAGATCCAGTTAGCTGGCCTCCTGTGATTACGTATCAGCAAATGAAATTTAAAAGGGCATTGTAGGCCAAGCGCCATGGCTCATGCCTGTAATCACAGCACTTTGGGAGGCCGAGGTGGGCGGATCACGAGGTTAGGAGTTCGAGACCAAACTGGCCAACACAGTGAAACCTTGTCTCTTCTAAAACTACAAAAAAATTAGCCAGGCATGGTGGCAGGCACATATAATCCCAGCTACTTGTGAGGCTGAGGCAGGAGAATCACTTGAACCCAGGAAGCAGAGGTTGCAGCGACCCAAGGTCGTGCCACTGCACTCCAGCCTGGGCAACAGAGCAAGACTCCATCTCAGAAACAAACAAAACAAACAAACAAACAAAAGCCACTATAATCACTTTACAGACAAGTTTGTTATATTTGGGCAATCACCTTTACCTGAACATCCTTATGAAATAAAATTTCACTCTAGACAAGTGAATGCAGTAGGGATTGTCTTTTAAAAGATCCATGATTATCCAGTACTAACCACAGGAGAGCCTTCCATAGGAAGGAGAAAACCCACGTTTTCTCGAAAAAAAAAATGCATCTATTTGTTTTTGTACTTAGTAAGAAATGGACATGAGTTATATTTTTGTATAGGTCAGTTTTCTTATTTTAATATTGCAGTTCACTGTTTATTGTCAGAACAGAGCCTAGGCAAGGCAATAAACATGAGTTGGCATGTTTGAAGTGTGTTATCAGAACACAGCCTAGCAAGGCAATAAACATGAGATGGCAAGCATGTCCTATGGAAATGAAGGGTGGCATCAAATAGAGGCACTTCCCTGTGGCTGGCTTCCTTATTTCTTTTTTTCAACACAATCTGCATCTGCAACAGAAAAAGACTGACAAAGAAAGGAGTTTTGTTTTGCTCTTTGGTTTTTATGTTACCAAAAAGATACTTTTCTTCTTTTGATCTTGGAATTCTAGAAATTTTTACTGCTGTTATCCACCAAAAGTAGAGGAATTTAGAAGGAAATGTGCCCTCCTGGGTAGAAAGGGAAATGTGTCTTCTCAGTTATCTAGAAGCAGAGGTTATCAGTAAGTAAGTATCCTATCCCCAACCTTCTGTGAGCCGTCTACCCCTTGAACTATGCCAACTTGCCAAGCTTTTGATAAATATAGACTAGCTATTGTCTGGGTTTCCTAAGGCTGCCATAACAAATTACCATAAACTTGGATAGCTTAAAACAACAGAAACGTATTCTCTGACAGTTCTGGAAACTGGAAGCCTGAAACCAAAGTTTCGGCAAAGCCGTTCCTCCTCTGAAGATTCAGGGGAGGATTCTTCCTTGCTTTTTCTAGCTTCCCGTGGCCCTTGGCATTCCTTGGCTTGTGGCTGCATCACATCTATCTCTGCCTCTGTCTCACATGGCCCCCTTTCCTCTGAGTCACTCTGTGTCCAAACTTCCCTCTTATAAGGACACCAGTCATCCAGTCATATTGGATTAGGGCCCACTGTCATCTTAACTCTCATCTTATCTGTAAATAGCTTATTTCTAAACAAGGTCACATTCACAGATACTAGGGGTTATGGCTTCAGCTTGTCTTTTTGGAGGACATGGTTCAATCCATAGCAGTTATATTAATTTCACATCTCAACCATGTTCATGAAAGACCCCTCCCCACAGATAAACCTAAGTTATGAACTTAATTGATTATAAATCACTTTTATTTACTATCACATCAAGTATTTTTTAAATTTGTTTTCTTATTTATCTATGTATTTATTGCTCTTGATGACACTGTTTAAATCAGGTGTTTCCCAATCTGTATTGTAGGCATTTGGAGGGGGATATTTTTTTAATACATGGAGATGGCATTTCTGGTTCCTGACCACTAAATACCAGTAGCACCCCGCAGGCACTGTGACAAGCAGGAACAAAGAAAATCAGGAAAAAGGAAAAGGAATAGAGGAAAGGATCAAGGCAGGAAATGCCATCACACATTTCCAAACCATCAGACTCTTTGAAACCAACAGTCTAAATTGATGAGATTTTTAATGTCCCTCCTGAGAGCCCCACAGAGAATGGGCTGTGCTGAACAATAGCAGCCATTCTGGTAACTCAGCCAGCCTGCCGGCTGTCAGAGTCCTCTGGGTGATTCCAGAGCATTCTGACTTGAACAAGGCTAGTAGCAGGTAAACTATGTTAGAGACAAATTTCAAAGGCACCATTTCACTTCTCCTCTGCCATGTTCAATACGCTATCCTTTACAACACCCTATCATTTACAACACTGTATCATTTACAACATTATGCCTACAGTGAAGTCAGGAAAAGCATAGAAAGACAGCAAAAAGTTGCAGGAGATGAAGTAGCCTCCTGCTCTTTTTTAGCATTGCTCATTGCAGTGTAGAAATGATACTTCTCCTTTGTTTGCTTGCAAGGGAGGACATGATCCACTTTCTAAGAAGTATCTTCTCAGTTCTGTGTAAGTATTACTGCATATGGGAACATAAGAAGTTACAAGAATCTTTCACTGAAAAATGTAGACAATGTGATCTTCTAGGACAGTGATTTTCTGTTCACCAGTATGAAAAGTGTGTATGTATGTGTGTGCGTATGTAAAATGTGTATATACATATATTTGTGAGCAAGATATATGTTTTCCTCTTTCATTACCTGCTTCCTTCCTTACTAAAATAATTAGAATTTTTAAGAGAAGGAGATCAAATGGCATTTGAAATAATTTCTTAAAAGAAAATTAACATTTAATAGATTAATATATTTTCTGGAGCATCTAAAATTCACTTTTTCTCCCCACAAAAGTAAGGCATTCTACATATCGAAGAGCCATAATCATATACATCCATTTCTTCTGATTAGTAGCTACAATGTTTATTAGGTAAACATGGACATTTATTTGACTCTGCAACTACCTATTCCATGTTCTTTTGGAATCACAGCTTTCCTTATTAGTCAGAGTGAAAATCAGTATTTGAGACTTCTTCCTCTGGGAAAAAATATAATTTCCTTTATAGGAGATTTAATTACTTGAATAGTTCTGCTTATACAGGTAAGAGAAATATTCTAAGAAAAATGTGAGATCTGCTGTCTTAAAGCCTTTATTTATTTGAGTTATTCTTTAGGGAATAAAAAAATTAAAGCTCTGATGCTGCAAACAAAGCTCCTTGATGAGAACTGAATTCATGCTGAGATAAAAAGTTACAGAGCAAGAGAACAGCCTCATTATGTTTTTAAAATCCCAGGGAAAGTCATTGTTTTGCCAAAGCAATGTGGCAAGACAGCCTGGGACCCAACATCCGTGCCCAGGAGACTAGGAGTAAAGAGCTTTAGAAGCTTTGAATCTTTTTCTAAAACAATTAAGATTAAAGGAGTTAATCAGGAAATCTGAGGTTATATAAGGGGTGAACAGGTCAACTAGCTCATATATCTAGTTTGGGGCACATGCTTGGGATGACCAAACTTTTCCATAGAAGATTATACTTTATGATAATTCTTCCAGAATGAAAGAACTGACAAGAAACATTAAAGTTTGAAAAGCGATCCCCACTGCCACTGACATCTGAGAACATCCCAGCCTCTCCAGAGACATCTGACTGAGGGAAGCAGGTGAGCCAGCTTGGGCTCTAACCCCAGGAAGAGAAGAGAAGTGGGTCATGCCTGGTGAAGTGGCTTGTCTCTCTTGGCAAGTCAAGACTCTGCCTTGGCTGGGCTGGCCACCTCACAACCTCCTCTCCAAAGGTGACATGGGCTACAGCTTAAGACATTGCATGACACCTGAAGCAAAAACTAAGAGTAGGTATGGAATAAATCTGAAGCTCTAAGGCTCGATAGCCACAGAAAATTTGTCTTGAGTTAGTGAGAAGAGAACATTTACTATTTAAGCAAGAACTACCCAGGAAGAACCAAAAGCTTTCTGAGATGGTTTGTGAAGGCATGGGAGTTTAAGGAATAGACTCAATTTTTCTTTGACTTAATCAGAGTTGGGTTTTGGGGTTTCTAGGAGTGCACAGAAAACTTGAACTAGAGAGGCAAGGTTCATTGGCATGTGCCAGTTGATACTTTACTAAGTCTTTACTAGTAAAAATGATGTCATTTTTCTTCTTTCTTAAGCCATTTCTATTCTGTTCCAACTTTATCAAGAATGGCAGCCAGGATTTGAAAAGGTGCCTGTGTTCTTTGCTGAGCACTTACTGCAAGATTTCTAACAACGTAAACTTGACCTGTGATTCATAATGCCCAACAACAACAACAGCAACAAAAACTGCTGTTTTGAAATTATACAGACAGCAGTATGTAGACTGAATCTTGCTGTACACTCAGTGATTCTACCCGCTCGTTTTCTTTTCACTTATGATGCTGATGGCCCATTCTAGCATTGTGCTGCATCATGTTCAGGAAACACCAATCAGTCCTGCACCTGTGGGAGAGTAATATTTGCTCGTTTCAATGACAGTAGGAAAGTAATAGGTCTCAAATCCCATCTGTAGTGGGAATGTTGGCCCTCTTCACCAAAGCTCCGAAATGTGCAAATTATATTGTTTATGCATTTTCTTGATCTTACTTTTATAAAATGCATTTTTTCTTAGCATCAGACTTCAGCAACACTTGATTTTCTTTTTCATCAGGAATTTGGCAGAACCTAGGCAATTAGCTGGGAGCTGGGTAAATTCAGGAAACCTGATTAACAGATCATAAGTCACCTAAGAATTTAGGCTTAAGCCATAGTGGATAAAGTTTCCTTCTAAAAGTGTTTGGCAATTTGGCTTTAAAAGGAGCACTAGATTAATTCAGTCTGTGCTTTCTTGCCATAAGACATCATTTCAAGATATAAATTCCATTTATATTGTTGAAAATGTATAAGACATGCATAAGCTTATTTTGATTTAACAGGGATGATAAATGAAATGGTCTGCTAATGAACATTTTCCAAATAACTAAGCTTACTCTATATAATGTAGGCTATAGATTCTGAAAAATGAAAAAAAAATCATTGAAGCTATATTTAGCAGTTGTGCTAAGGTCACTGACAAGCTCCATACCTCCAGTTGTCATCTGCTAAATAAGAGGATGAAATGAGATGATCATTAGTGTCTACTCTTCTTTATGATCTGATAGGAATTCTTAACCTGGGGTCTAGCTAAACATAAATGATCCACAAATGAGCATCAAGAAGCCCACAAAACACCTGAAATTGTATCAAACATTATGTGTATGTACTTTTTTGCATTTTTTTCCTAGATGATCCATAGATTTCATCCAAGACCTGAATGTGTGCTCCTAGTAAGGTTAAGAATATCTAACATTCATGCTGTGATTAATTTAACTGTTAAATGATATAGTCTTTCTTTGAAAATTCATAGGGCTCCTCAGGATATTCTAATACTGGCTTGAGTGTTTTTGTAGCCATGGCTTCCATGACGTAGATCACTCTTGGATGAATTCGTCTCACCCTCAGATCACCCTCAAAGGTAAACATTGTCCTCTCAAGTTACAGATGAATAAATGGAGGGGCAGAATGCTCAGATATGTCACTGAACATATGAGTCACTTACATGTTTTTGCTTCCTGGCCTGGTGCTTTTTCCATTGCAGTCCATTATGTAGAGTAGCATAAAACTTATATCTTAATCCACAAAGCTCAGTATTTTGGAAGGTACTTATGTATGCAAAGGTCTCCAAAGTTTAGACCTCCAAAAAAGAACTAATCCAAATGAAATCAGACTAGTAGCAAGTATGAATTTTAATTTTAAAATGGAAAATACTACCCTGAACATACAGTTATTCAGTTTCGGCTCTCTAAATTCTAATTCTAAAAATTTGTATAACACGATGTAATTTCTTTTACTGAGTCAGGTAGAACACTCGAGCTCTTGGCAGTCAGCTAATGCCCCCATTACAGAGATGACAGAAGTCAAGATTCATAGAATTGAGGCAACATGTATAAAGTCAGAAAGAAAAGTGCAGAGCTAGAACTCAATGCTGATCTCATTACTCCAAGTTTGCAATTTTTCATTGCACCCACGGGGGTCTCTGCAGTATCCTTAGGGCATCAGGGATAGGGGAGGGGTGCATGGGCTGGGTAATATGTTGCCAGATGAGACCATTTGTATAGACTTATGTGTTGGAGACGGAATTGTCTGCAAAATAAATGCCATAGTAAGATAAACTGCATTCTCTGGAGTAAAGATTTGAAAGTTTTTTCTAAAAGTTCGGAATCTTTTTCCATACCAAGCAAAGCACAAATATATTTATGACCAACAAGAAAACTACTCAGACTGAAATCTTCCCCAGTTGTAAATGCAGCTTGCAACTTTTTACAATAACATTTTTGTTGTTGTTAGCTTTTATTTCTTTTCTTTCCAGGAGAAGACATGGCCTTGATTCAAAACAGGGAGACTGTGAGAGAGATTTAGGACAAGAAAGGCTGTTGGTGTTCCCTATGTCTTATTGGCTTTTTGCAAATTCCCTAGAACCTGAAGCCCAGTAATTAGAATCTTTTGCCAATGTTAAACCTTTTTTCTGAGTAGCTCTGTGACTTTAAGTGGCTGACAGAGATATTTTTATGATCAGGCTGTACTGCAGGTACATTAGAATGCACTGGGAGATGCATGATTTATATATTTTGATTTTGACTTCTACAAGATTTACATCTGAGCTAGATACATAAAATTACAGCGGTTTGCCGGTATAAAGGAAAAAAATCATTCAAGTTCAGCCAATCTGATTGTATCACCACAGTGGTGGAGAAGCACCTGATACAAGTTCTCATTACAGATGTGCCAAGAACTTGGGTTTGGGGGCCCACCTCCTTGCTTTTGAATTACATCTCTGCCATATAGTGGGCAAAGAGGAGAGGGAACTGACATTTATTAAATCTAATAAGGTGCCAGCCATTGTGTTAGGCACTTTACAGACGGTTTCATTTTCAACTCTATACCAGCCCTGGAAGGTTGGTTCTACTGGTCCCTATCTCCAGATGAGAAAACAGAGATTTAATGAAGTTTAATAAGTTGGCCAAAGCCACAGAGTTATTGACACCCACATTTGAACTCAGATCTTTCTGCCAATAAATTCCTGTTCTTTCTATTATTTAGCACTTCTTATCTGGGCTTTAATGTATGCATCTGTGAAATGAGATCAGCAAGCATATATTTTAGGATTGCTGGATTATAAGAGATTAATGTATCCAGAACAATGCTAATATATAGAAGGTCTTAGATTAATAGTATTTCTCTCCCTACAGTTTGTTCTGGTAATAACTCTGATTTTGTTTTTGATTTGTTTGTTTGCTAGGTTGATTGATTAGGGGTTTTTGTTCTTTTTTAAGATTTGGGCCTACCTCAGCTTTTTCTTTCTTTTTTTTTTTTTTTTTTTTTGAGACGGAGTTTCGCTCTTGTTTCCCAGGCTGGAGCGCAATGGCGCGATCTCGGCTCACCGCAATCTCCGCCTCCTGGATTCAGGCAATTCTCCTGCCTCAGCCTCCTGAGTAGCTGGGATTACAGGCACGCGCCACCGTGCCCAGCTAATTTTTTGTATTAGTAGAGACGGGGTTTCACCATGTTGACCAGGATGGTCTCGATCTCTTGACCTCGTGATCCACCCGCCTCGGCCTCCCAAAGTGCTGGGATTACAGGCTTGAGCCACCGCGCCCGGCCCACCTCAGCTTTTTCTAAGATGCAGAAGCAAAAAGATGATTCAATATAGAGGCGACTATGTGATATTAGAAGACAAGGAGAACCAGAATAACACTTTGTTCTTCTGTCATTTCTCTAGGGTAAAGAGCTACAGGCAGAGAATGGGGTGATGCTGTTCTGCACCCTGGTAGAATATGTGGGACTGCCAGGTGTCTTCTTAACTGTGCACCAAGGCCTTTGTGAACAACTTTAATATTCCTTCCTTAAGCAGCTGCAGTCTGTCACTTCAGGGAGGAGTTGAAGCTAGAAAATGGCCAAGCTACATCCTAATAGGCCTGCAGCATTCCAAATAGCCTTTCATTGTAGGCAGGTAGCCCAGAATGCTGCCCAGGCCTGGTGCATAATAGAGAATGTGGACAGAACTTCACGAGAGTTGGTAGGGAATGGTAATAATTTCTTGCCTGTAAATGACAGACTGCTCATAGAGAGGCTTGGGAAGAACTACTTATCTCAGAAATAATGATTATTTATTTATTTATTTGTTTGTACCTTGCTCCCTGCCTGAAGGTACTGGAACTCTCTGCTTACAGATAATAAATAGCATCTAAAACTGCATGTTCCAAGAATAATGGAAAGTATCTATATAAGCTAGAGTGGTTGGAAAGGGTGGTGACTCTTAATCTTAGGAAGATATTTTGATACTTTTATTCAGCAAACCTCTTGAACTAGGGATATACAAAAATAATTAAGGCGTAGCCTTCATCTTTAATATACTAACAGTCCGGTGGGAGACTAGACATGTGTATGGAGACTATAAGGCAGACTGGTGGGCTCTGTGCTGGAGGTATGGATGGAGTACAGTAGAAACCCAAAGCAGATAGAGTAACTATTTTACCTGCTGAAGAAGTAATATTTGAGTTACTTTTCAAAGGGTAAATAGGAATTTGCCAAGAAAATGAAAGGCAGGGGAAGGAGAGTTTTCTGACAAAGCATATACAAAGGTCCAGTGTCCACAACAAAGACTGTGAGGAGTTCATGAGGCTCGGCCATAAGACAGTAAGACCAGAGACCAAGCCTGGGGCCAAAGTGAAATATCTGGTACTCTGAGAAATGGCAGTTAATGGGCTTAAGCCCTAGCTCTGCCACTTCTAGATTGTGGCTTTCATGAACTTACTAAGTCACTCTGAATCTTGTTTTTCTCATTTTTAAAATGGACATAATAGCAGTTCCTATCTCAGAGAGTTATGAGGATTAAGTCAAAATAGCTCATTGCACAATTCTAGCACATGATCATGCTCAATAAATGTCAACTCTTTGTAGTATTTTTGTAGCAATAGTCAATTTTATAATAAAATCAATAGCACTATATAAGACCATGAATAATGTTCACATTAGGCTTCTCAAGAGTCTTTTTAAAGAAAAAGATCTAGAATGGGGCTATCCAACACAAAACTCTCTGTAATGATGAAAATGTTCTCTGTCAGTGTTGTCCAACTCATTAGTCATTATCTGACTACTGTATCTGACTACTGAGCATTTGGAATATAGCTAGTGTAATTGAGGAACTGAAATTTTCATTTTATTTAATTTAAATAGCCACACATCTTAGTGGCTATTGTATTAGACACTAGAGATCTAGACTTATAAAATCATAAATGTTTTATTTATAAAAGACCTTAGAAATTAACATAAAGCTCTCATCCTCCCCTATCATTATTTTACAAATATTTCTCAGAGGGAAATTGATTTGCACAGGGTCACATAATTAATGACAGACATGGTGTTAGAACCCAGCAGCTCTTCTCACATCCTAGGCAAAGTTCTCATTATCCTGAAGTCTGGTTGGATTATTCTTTCTACCTTAGATAGTGTCTGTTGCAAATGCATCATGGGTTCTGATGTTTCTCTCAGCCACTTCTCCTTCCCTCACCATGCTCATTTCTACTTCTTTTTTTAATAATATAGTATGCATGCTACACCAAGTAAATCCCAAGTAATCCATAACTCACTAATATTTTAGTTCCTGCTCATGGGAACATGTTGTATCAACAGCAGCTCATTTAGTACAAAATTCTCAGCACCATTCTTTTCATAACTAGTATTATACTATTATTATTTTTTTGTTACTTTGCCTAAGTATTAAACTTGTGTCAGCAAAAATATTGATCTTCTTATAGCATTCCCAAAACATAAGTTCAGATTTTTCATCATTAAAAAATTAAGGCGATCAAACCATTTAGCAGAGTCATTAGTTAAGAAGAATTGATCAGAGGACTGTGGGAATATGGCAGAATAGGAAGCACCAGTTTCCTCATCTAAACAACAGTTGCAGAATCTATCTGATCTATTTTGAAATTCTGGAATCTATTAGAATGATTGTAACTTCCAGGTGAAGGATTGGTAATAGTAAATTTTGGTCAGCTTCAGCTTGCAACATGGCAGCAGCTACCCATTCCCCAGCCCCATGGCAGGCAGCTTTGCACATGTTTCATATGTAACTTGCAGGCAGTTTGTAGGAGCCAAGGTGAGCAAAAAGGATCCTACAAAAACTGGAGATATAGATTCTGATTACTGATTGCTGTGTCTAATCTTTGAGATGCACACATACAGGGGGAAGCCATTGTTGTGCCCCTTTCTTAACTGTTGCAAGCCCTTTTCCCTTTGGCTACACCAAATTCCATAAGATCTAAAAGACCAGTGCATTTTTATTTTATTTTTTTCTTCTCCACCTTCTTCCACTTTTTTTTTCTCTTCTTCCCCTTTTGGGAGACAAGCATCTAAAGTCTAATACTTCTAAAAACAACCACATATGTGGAGGCATTTAGAAAGTCACAACATATGCCCAGGGAAAGGTACAGGCTTAAATGCTAACCAAAAAGACCTTATGTTTACATTTTGGACTGATCACCAGCACTGACACAGCCTGTAGCAATCAAAAAACAAAAACAACCGCTAGCAACCCATGGGGAAGGGAAATAATCTGATTTCCAAGATCACTATATTATTATATTCAAAAATCCAATATTCAACAACAATGACAACAAAATCACAAGACCCCAAAAAATAGGAAAGTATGTGTGGCCTATTCAAAATGAAAAATAACCAAATAAGAACATAACTAAAAAATACCCAATGGAAGATCTACTGTACAAAGACTTTAAAACAACTGCCTTAAAGATGCTCAAAGAACTAAAAAATAATGTGGAGAAAGTTAAGGAAACAATGTATCAACAATATGGAAAGATTAATAAAGAGATAAAAAACCTAAAATAAAACCAAAAGGCAATTCTGGAGCTGAAAAGTACAATAACTGAAATAAAAAATTCACTAGTTAAATTCAAAGACAGATTTGAGCAGACTGAAGAAAGAATCTGTGAACTTGAAGATAGCACAATGGAAATTGTCAATTCTGGAGGAAACACACAAAAAAAAATCAACGAAAAGTGAGCAGAGTGTAAAGAATTTGTGGGACATCATTAAGCAGACAAATACATACATAATGAAAGTCTCAGAAGGAGAAGAGGGAAAGAGAAAAGGGAATCTAGATTATTTAAAGAAACAATAACTGAAAACTTTCCAAATTTGATATAAACATTCAAGAAACTCAAGAAACTTTAACTAGAATGGACTCAAAGAGATACACAGCAAAGCACATTATAATCAGACTGTTGAAAGCCAAAGACAGAGAGAATCTTGAAAGCAGCAAGGGAGAAACCACTTGTCACATATAAGGGATCCTCAGTAAGATTATCAGTATATTTTTTATTCTAAACTTTAGAGGCCAGGAAGCAGAGGGCTGATATATACAAAGTGCTGAAAGAAAACAAATAAACAAACTGTCAACCAAGAATCCAATATCTGTCAAAACTGTCTTTCAAAAGAGAAGGAGAAGTTAAGACATTTTCTGAAAAACAAAATCTGAGAAAGTATAATTACCACCAGACCTGCCCTACAAGAAATGCTAAAAGAAGTACTTCAGGTTAAAATGAAAAATACTAGGCAGTGATTTGAAGACATTTGAATAAATAATAAAGTTCTCAATAAAAGTAAATACATGAATAATTCTAAAATCTAGTAACTTTTATATTTTGGTTTGTAACTCCACTTTATGTATTTTATATGATTTAAGAGACTAATGCATATTTTTAAAACTATTATAAGTTTTAAAATCTTATTTTAACTTTGGTTTTTAATTCTACATTTTGTTTTCTACATTATTTAAGAGATTAATGCATAAAATTTTTTAGTTTATGCCTTTGGACACACAATGTGTAAAGATACAGTTTTGTAATATCAATAACTAAAAAGAGGTGAGGGTGGAGCTGTATTAGAGCAGAGTTTTTATATGTTATTGGATTTAATCTGTATAAATTCAAATAAGAATGTGGCAACATTAAGATGTTAAATGTAATACCATAAAACCCACAAAAAAATAGCTAAAGAATATAGAGATACACAGAAAACGGAGAAATGAATTAATATGTTTAACTGCAAAAAAAATCAACTAAACAGAAAGGAATACAGCAATTCAGGAAATAGGGAACAAAAAAGCTATAAGGAATATAGAAAAGAAATAAAATGACAGAAATCTCTTCTTATCTGTAATTATTTTAAATCAAAGTAGATTAAACTGCCCAATCAAAAAACAGAATGAGAGAATGGATTTTATAAAAATATGATCCAACTATATACTATCTACCAGAGACACTTCAAATCTAAAGACACAAATTGGTTAAAAGTGAAAATATAGACAAAGGTATTCCATGCAAATAAGAGAGCAGGAGTGATTATAAATAGGCCAGTCACAAAAAGACAAATACTGTTTTATTCCATTCATCTGAGGTACCTAAAGTAGTCAAATTCGTAGAAACAGAAAGTAGAATGGTGGTTGCTAGGGTTGGGAAGAGAAGGAGTGAGGAGTTGTGGTTTAATGAGTATAGAGTTTCAGTTTTACAAAATGAAAAGAGTTCTGGAAATGGATGGTGGTGATGCTTGCTCAGAAATGTGGATATACTTTATGCCATAGAACTATACACTTAAAAACGGTTAAGATACCTTAAATTGTAATCCCCACATGTCAAAGGTGGGGTCAGGTGGAGGTAATCAGATTGTGAGGGCAGTTTCTTTCACACTGTTCTCATAAAAATAAGTGAGTCTCACAAGATCTAATGATTTTATAAGTGTCTGGCATTTCCTCTGCTTGCACTCACGCCATCCTGCCACCCTGTGAAGAAGGTGCCTGTTTTTCCTTTGCCTTCTGCCATGATTGTAAGTTTTCTGAGGCTTCCCCAGCAATGAGGATCTGTGAGTCAATCAAACCTCTTTCCTTTATAAATTGCCCAGTCTCAGATATTTCTTCATAGCAGCATGAGAACCGACTAATACAGATGGTAAATTTTATCTTATGTGCATTTTACTTCAATTTTTTAAAATGTGTTATTTCTTAAAAATGTATATTAAACCGAAAAGAACTGAACATATGACTCAAACAGATACTTATACTTCTTAGCAGCATTATTCACAATAGCCAAAAGATGAAAATAACTCATGTTCATCAGCAGATGAATAGATAACCAAATATGGTATGTACATGCAGTTAAATATTATTTAATCACAGATGGGAATAAAGTTCTGATCCATGCTACAATACAGATGAACTTACAAAACATTTTGCTGAGCAAATGAAGTCAGACATAAAAAGGTTGCATGTTATAGGATTTCATTTATGTGACATATCGAGAATAGGCAAGTCAAAGAAACAGAAAGTAGATTAGAGGTTGCCAGGGGCTAGCGAGAGGAAAGAAATGGGAGTGATTGCTTAATGGTACAGAGTTTCTGTTTGGGATGATTAAAAAGTTTTGGAAATAGATAGTGGCAATGGTGTCAAATTAATACCACCAAATTAAGCACTTAAAAATGGTTAAAATGGCAAATTTTGTAATATGTATTGTACCCCCCAAATCTTCCTATGTGTCAAAAATAAAAATGAGAGAATCAGGTGCAGGCAAAGACAATCATTTGCGGCAATCATTATAGTGAGTTATCGTTGAACTAAGAGGCAAATGTGCTAATGGGACTGTTGTAACTGATCTACATAAATGTATCTCTTCCCTTCTGCCGAGTGAAATACCAGTCTTCAGCTGCAAAAGACCCTCATTAGGGAATGGCGCATGGTGTCAGGGAGTTTGAGTGGAGACTGAAAATTTGCTGCCTCATTCTTCTTAAAACATGGCCATGGTTGTGTAGGAGCAGCGGTGGCTAGCTAAGGGAGAGAGAGACAAGTCAATTAGCATTTTATTCACAGTTCAAATAATATTCTTCTTTGATGTGAAGGATCAAATACTTAACTCTTGCCCTCCTGTGCACTTCCCAGTGATCTCTGCCTGGAGAACAGCATTCACAATCTTGAACTTGGTTTTAGCCTGGCCCATGTGATCGATGAGGCCACATTAGTCTCCCCACTTCAGACAGACTGTCATCTTCAGTTCCTAGAACATTCCCACAGGCCCTGCTTTCAGCATTGGTCTGTGCTTTTCCTCTTAGCGAGTTTAGCTAATGCTTACTCAAGTCTTCAGATCATTTGCAAATATTGCTCCCTCCGATAAGCTTTCCCTGACCTCTACTCTTAAAAAGTAAATCAACTCCTTCCACACCTGGCAAAACACACACACATGCGTGCACACACACACACACACTCACACACTCATTGCAGCCTTCCTTGATCTTTTGTTTATGATTCTCTTCACAGCTTTTAATGATACTTCATTTTTATTATTATCTGTTTAATATCAATCTCCTCCTTAGACTATAGATTCTATGAGGATAGAGACCCTATCCCAGGGTCTACTCTGTTCTCAGACATTTAGTAGGAGCTTAATAGATATCTGTTGAATTAAAACATAAGTAAATAAAAGAAAAACTCTATTAATGGGTAGTGACTAGCAACTAAACACAGTGAATAATTTTTTGTTGAGTGAGTAAATGGATAAATTACCTGTCCTTGTGAGAAACCTAGGTTAGTTTCTATGTCTCACTTGCCTAAAGAACAACAACTAGAAAGAGACTGATATTCAAACAACTAAAGCAAAATAATTAGTGAATTTGTGATACACTGTGAACATGACTGTTAAGAAAATCCCATGTTTAACACTTGAGCAAAGTAAGTTGTTCACCCATTCCACCCACCCCCTCAGCCCAAATTCCAGGAGCAAGACAATTTGCTTCAACCTTCTAACTCATCATGGATGATGAACACTGTTCTGAAGTCAGTTCTCACTGATAAATCATGGAATAAAGCTATTTTTAATAAACTTTATTTTGTATAAAGGAAAAACGTTATTTGAGATTGAAAAACTATTTCTTAGTAATTAATACTATCTTCAGGTGACTTCTGTGCAGACAGTCTTCAGAAGGTCTTTTGCTGAACTAGATGATGGCATGCAGATGCATAGAAAGAAGAAGTGAAGATCTGGGGTACAAATGGATTAGAGCAGGTGGATTCCAGAAACTTCCTCAGCAAGTACAGGATACAGGTGTTTACTTTCCTTTGTAAAGGGCAAAAACTGATAGTACAGGGGATCTTTGTTAACTTGTGCTGTCACATGTGATTTAACTTTCTCCTGTTTTCCCTTCCCCATCTTCTACTGTGAAATCTTTAGTAAAATTCTTCACTAATGCCTTGAGAAGTGGGTTTCACTTTGGATAGCAATGAGGTATGAAGAGTCCTACTGTAAGGTTAATGAGCAAAATTTGCTACATCAAAAAGTCATCACAAAAACATGATCATGTGATGAAAAGACTACTTTGCTTCTATGGTATTCTTTCCAAAAATACATGGCCCATCTAATCATGGGAAAAGCATCAGACCAACCCAGACTAAGGTACTTTCTGCCCAATACCTGACCAGTGATTCTCAAGAGTGTCAAGGTGATAAAAACAAGGAAAGGCTAAGACATCATTATAGACCAGAGTAGACTGGGAAAACATCCTAACTGAATGCAATGGAGTACCTGGATGGAATCCTGGAACAGAATGAGGACATTAATTTTAAAAACTGATGAAATTCAAATAAACTCTAGATTTTAGTTAATAGCAATGTACTAGTGTTGGTTTCTTGGTTTTGACAAGAGTAAGATGTTAACAATGGAAGTAAGTGGGTAAGCGGTACATAGCAACTTTTCTATAAATCTAAAATCATTCCAAAATAAACAGTTTATTTAAAGGTAAAGCCTCAAAACTAAAATAGTCAATTTTGACTCCTTGCTAAGTGGACAGTGACATTTATTGAAGGACAGTGACATTTATTGAATGACAGTGACATTTATTAATGAATCCACCTGCTCTAATCCATTTGTACCCCAGATCTTCACTTCTTCTTGCTATGCATCTGCATATCATCATCTAGTTCAGCAAAAGCCCTTCTGAAGACTGTCTGCACAGAAATAACCTGAAGATAGTATTAATTACTAAGAAATAGTTTTTCAATCTCAAATCACTTTTTTCCTTTATACAAAGTGCCTTGACCTTTGGCTTCTATTAAACATAGCTATCTTTGTTAAAGAAAAAAACTGTCTTGACACTTCTTAAAATGGCAAGGAAGACTTTATTCAGGACTATTGCAATAGGTGTCAGGACTATTGTAAGAGGGGAGAGAGATCAGGCTCAACTCTAAATACAATAAGGACAAATGGGGATTTATAACCAATGAGTAGAGTGAGGTGGTGAATCGATGGCAAATCACTGAGAGGAGACATCCAGGGTAAGGGGATTCTTGCTAAATCAACTGAAGAGGATTTTTGAAGTCAGGCCAAGGACTTATACATCACAAGTGTGGAGTGAGGAACTTGATCAGATATCAAGAATAGGGGAATTCTCACTAAAATGACTTGGCAGAATTCTTGCTGAGACTGGGCCAGGCAGGCCACAAACAGTACAGAGGCCCAGTGAGGAAGAGAGCCCAACTGAAGTTTGGTCAAGGAGAGGGTGTTTGTCATCATCAGTCACACTGATACCATCTGGTTCAAATCTGAATGGTGACTGTACTACCCACATTCACCTCATAGCTTGACTTGTATCCAGACGATTTGGTTGCATTGATTGTCTTGGCCTGGGAGCAGATTCCACTTATGATTTCACATTCACCATCTAGAGTTTGGCCATTGGCATTACCAATGTTGATATTATTTGAGCCAATTTCCTCCCAGATTGATTAGTTTGTGGTCCTGGAGACAGTAAGCTTTTGGGATTTGGCATGTGATTTTACAGATGATTTGGTACCTGGAATCCACCAAGGCGTTCTTTCTGAGAGCTAAAGCCCTTGAAATATGTTGACCTTTCCAGTCAAAAGATGCTTATGCAGGTGTAAGAACTGTAAGAACTTTACATGTAATGCAAACATGAATTCCATAAATCTGCCAATTTAGGTATGGAAACTAAACTACAGAAGGACTTTATTTTCCTCTGGGCCTGTCCAGCATATTAACTTAATTAACATATTTAGGTATGGAAGGCTTTGAAAAAATTGATAAGCTCAGTCTCCACTTTGCATTGTTTATTCTTGGTGTAAAATGTTAGAATGTATGGGTTGTTTTGTTTTGTTTTGTTTTGTTTTGTTTTGTTTTTGTCATTTGGGTAATTCCGAGCAGTGTCTCTCCATGTAAAGCCAAGTGACAAAATGAGGGCAGCAAGGCAGTTTCAAACAGAAGCAGTTTTTTTTCCTTTGGCCTGTATTCTGACCTAAAATAATCCCCATAATAACCCCATTTTCACCTGACTTTGGCTCTGGAGACACCTTGGAGTTCTGTCTGCAGAGACCGATTGCATCATGGGAGCACGAAAGAACAGGCCTTGCTGGGGTAAGGCCAATGGAGGCTGATAGTGGCCCATGGGCTGGGCTAGTGAAAACAAGTTCAAAGTTGGTTGAGTTTTTTTTTTTTTTTTGGATTTTTGTTGTTGTTGTTGTTCCAATTCCAAAAACAAATTTCACAGGTGAACACATTCTGACTCTCCCAACTCCATAAATAAATTCTGAAGAGACATGAAAGAAGATCACAAAATCCAACCAAATACATGTCTACCTAAAAAGTCTTATTCTGCTGTTATTTAACTTGTGGTTTTTCCTTGGGGGATCTTTTACAATAGGGAGAAGGTGAAACCATGGTTAAAATATTGGGCAAAATGTAACCATTATTAACAAGCAGCACCTAGACAGATTGTCAGCCAATACCTCAGTGCTTTGGTGGATTACTTAAGTATCCCACCACCACAGTGGTAAAGTGGCAAACGCAGAATCTTGTTATCTTAGAAGAAGCTGACAAAAAAAATAAGTGTTTCATTATTTCTGAAGTGTTTGCAGTTCCCCCCCTTTTCATTTTCCTACTTGCAAAACTTTTAAATTTTAACACCATCTCTTAGCCAGCTTTTAAAATAAAATTAATTTATGTTTATGACTTCATTTCTTTTCAACAGTTTATGATATTTAAGGACAAGCCAATCATAATTTATTTGTAGAACTTGATCCTATTTCTGTTTCTTTACTTTGTCTCCTAGAAAGCAGAGGAAAAGAGCTCTAAATTTATCAGAGAAATTAGACATTGAACCTTACTTTCCCCCAACTGCTACAAATAAACTTGAACATTTGTTTCAAGATAAAATTAAGAGAAAAGGACATTATATCATTTGAAAATAAGATTACTAAAACATTAGGTCTAAATAATTAAATCTGTACAGGTCAGGAAATACAAAAGTTGATTATTCTGATTTTAAGCATTATTGTTTATATGCATGCTGTAATCTCTAATAAGACTTCAGCACTTCCTGGATTCTATACCATTTCAACTTCAAATGAGATTTAAAATTTTTGTATGTCACACCCTGATTATTTGTCAGTGTGCATAGAATAAGAAAGAGGAAGGGAAAATAATGCTGGAACTTAATTAATTAATTGTGAAACCAGCCTCAGCCCCTGGACATGATCTTGTTGACTGCAGAGATAAGGCAGTTTGGGGTCAGCTGTCTGTTGTACTTTCTTTTGCCAGTGATCATTCTATTCATTTACTCATTCATTCCATTTTTTATTCATTCATTCAGAACAAATGAAAGAACTTTTCCTTTTGGTCATTTACTTCTGTTCCCCTTTGCCCAAAGGTAGCAAAATACATGAAACTTCTTTGAACAGAATTATAACAAGTCTGAGTTTTGGAAGGTGTCAAAATTAAATCCTAGAAATACAGGTAAATCTGTAGGATTTTTGGGTTCCAGTCATTCTGAGAAGAGTGGTGATTTCCCACACTTAAGAAATGTTTTGAAAGACAATAGTAGGTTATGAGCTGGTTTGCCAAAGCAGTTTGTGTTCAAAAATGGAAATAACCTTCTGACAGAGAACCAGAGTGGACTAAATACTAGTACGTGGTAAACCAAGTTTTGGCTGCTTCTCTCTCCTTGCATGTGTAGGGAGGTAATGGTGTGTACATAGGGCTTCTCCTGATGATGAGAGAGAGGGGGTGGAAGGGCAGCTGACATCCCCTGCTGCTCCTTCTCACTTAAAGAAGTACCCAGAGGGAGTCAAGTTCATGGGCCCCTTGTCATTGTATTGGGGGATGGATGTCCAAGGCCCCTTTATGACTGTGTTAAGCAGTTTAGAGAGGGTTCGTAGGTACTTAGGGGGAAAGCATGAAACCAAATTTCTATGTAACATGTAAGAAGGGACTTAAATATAGTACAGCACTCAGAATGTTGTATCACTTAAGTTGCAGACAACCAAATCTGAATGTAGTTGCCACTCCATTGTATCCAGTGCTAGGACATGTGTCATGCCTTCCAGACGCACCAGTTGTCCTCTGTAGTCAGAGGAAGACAGAGAGGGCACACGGCCTCACGTTTCATGAGGAGAGCTAAAGTGCCCATCTTGCTGTGAAAACAGTCAGTGTTGTAAGAGGAATATGCATTTCTCAAGCACCTGGTCTGAAGGCATAGCTCTGAGGCTGTCTCCCTTTTTCATCAGGCAGGGAAGGCAAAGAAAATAAAAGTTAAAAGACTGAGTAGTGTTGCAATGAAAGTAAATACCTCGTGAGAAGGCAGATGTCTTTGTTCCCCTCCCAGCATGGGCAGCTGGGCTGTTCCTTCTCTTCTGGGTGCCCTCAATACGTTACTATCAGCTGTCACTCAGCAGACAAGAATAAAGTAGCCAGGGAGCAGCAGAGGTTTTGTTTTCCACTGTTTTCGAGATTGTAGAAATTGATAGTGCACTGAACTCTCATCTTGAGATCCGTGGGCTGAACTCCCAGGGTTCTTAACAGGGGCCAAGTCAGTCTGGATGCAACCTTTTGTTATTGTCTAAGTCACTGGCAGACTTAAAAATCACAGCGGTTCACAGCCAGATGACCAGCATAGGGATGGAGGTGGGGCAGGGGACAGTCAATATCTCCACTCACATGTCATTTAGTCATGATGCAGAGGTTGAAACACTGAGTTAAAAGAAACTTATCTTCATATGAAGAATTAGAGGCCACACCTCCCTAAGCTAAATTTAGAAGTGTTAGTATATGAACAGGAGGTATACAGTATCTCAGGTTTCCTGGAGCAACCAGCTAGATAAGACATTCCAGATAATTCTCTCCCAAGCCTAACTTGTGCCTTGCCAGGCAGGTCAGAGGAGGCACTGCAGAAGCAGCTGTCCTCTTGTGTGGCTCTGTCCTTCTTTTCAAGTTTGAGGGGGTTGTGAACCACATGAGGCTGGACAGTTTACATGTCAGCCACTGGGCTCTTAGTTACAGACATGGCAAACTTCAATCATTTAAGCAGTGGCACAGGTGTTGTGGAGAAATCTCAGTGCTCCAGCTGTGTGGCAGAGGGAAAGGCCAGGTATATGAGAAAATAAAATTATTCTCAGCCTCTCTCCCATACTCCGGTAAGTCTAGATCTAGTAAAACATCTCATCTAACTGTGATAAATAGCTATTCAGTTGTCTGACACATGGATTTACCTGCTTTATAGATTTTACTGAGCATGTTTCAAATCCAGAGACATTGTCTTACCCTGGCAAATGTCTACCCAGGCTGCTTCCAGCCTGACGGCATGTGTTCAGGGCAGCAATTTAATTTTTATGTTATCATAAGCTAAACCTAATCAGGAGGCAAATGTTCTGCTGACTAATTTAGCTTTGTTTTCCAGAGTAAGAGATAAATACCTTAGTGTGAGAGGCAATATAGAGATGTGGGAGCCAGCACAAAAGAATCAGGGGCCTAGTATGAGTCCTGGCCCTGCTCCTTCTTCACTCCGTGACTTTGAGGTAGTTTCCCAACTCCTGGATTTTATGTTTCTCATGGGAAGTGAAGCTGCATGAGCATAGTGGGGAACAACAGGAGACCTAAGGACTGAGAAGTGAGCATTTGGAGGCACTTTGCTTACTATGTCTCATCAACATACCCCTTCTAAGACATTGTATTAGTCTGTTCTCACATGGCTAATCAAGACATACCCAAGACTGGGTAATTTATAAAGAAGAAGAGGTTTAATGGACTCCCAGTTCCACATGAGTGGAAGGAGCAAAGGCTTGCCTCACATGATGGCAAGCAAGAGAGTGTGTGCAGGGGAGCTGTTTAAACCATTATTAAACCATCAGATCTTGTGAGATTTGTTCACTATCACGAGAACAGCACAGAATAAACCCAACCCCATGATTCAGTTACCTCTCACCTGATCCCTCTCGGGACACCTGGGGATTATGGGAGTTACAATCCAAGATGAGTTTTGGGTGGGGATACAGCCAAACCATATCAGATGTCTTTTTTTTTTAATTTTTGTTTTTACTTTTACCATTTTAAAAATTAGATGTTTCACAACCAATGGCCTGCCTTATTTTATTAACAGCATTTTGTGTCACTCTTAACACTACATAAAATAACAATGTGTCTGATAATTCGCACTTTTGAAATCTGATGAAATACAGTCATGTTTATGTTTCTGGGCGGAGTTTGCTTATCTGAAAATAAAGCATGTGGGTGAGGCAAGTCCCCAGATCTCCTTCCTCTCTGAGATTCTGAGTTCCACTTTGCTGAATTGTATACCCCATCACCTACTTGCACTAGTGGGGTTAATGAGGAGCTGGTTTAACCTTTTAATACTTTACCTCTGATCCTAATCTTCTCCCAGCCTAGTTTAGACTCTTCTTTCTAGAAGAAAGTTTTCAAGGTTTCTGAGAAGTTCAAGGTATTGGAACACATTCTTCCCACAACACTGATTGGCTGGATGGTGTCTGCTACTACTAGGACCAGAGGACATCTTTCACAGCCACAAGCATAATAATTTCCTGTCACATATATTTTATTATTCATTTGTAGCTCCTTGAGGTTACTGGTAGTGAGGGAGTGGCTGGAAATCTACAAGGATGAGCAAGGATACCGACAGCATGCAGATCCTGTCTCTGAGCAGGGAAGGGGTAAAAACATGGAAATTCTGAGAATGCTCAGTGGAGCAGTGCTGCCCATATCACCTTCCCATGAAACTACAGGGATAGAAGGAGCATGAGCTGAAAACAGGGTCACATAGCTCTGGAATGGCCTGAGCGTCTGCAAGATTATGGTCTACTGTTGGGGAGCCCTGATTTTTGCCCTAAACATTGGATTTGTTTTGGTTTTTACAATACAGAAAGAAAATGCCTGTGACAATACTTCCCTTTCATTCATATTCATTTACTTAGTTTTGAAACCTCTCTCTATTTCTTTCAGAATCCCTTTATTTGGCACTGAGTTACATATTTGTATGTTTTGTAAAAATAAAGTAACTTCAGAAAGAAGTACAAATCTAAGTCAACATGTTTCTGAAATCTTTACCTTTTTGAACATCTGCAGATGCATCTGAGTGTTCTCAAAATTGTGTCTTTTAGTGCAGCTCTTCAGTAGTATGTGAGTTTTGACATTCTGCTGTAAATAGCTTCTTGGAATCAAGAGTTATATTTGGGAGACTGTTTCTTAGCACGCTTATGAAAATTCCTCTGGTAAACACACAAAGTAGTACTTCATTTATTTTTCCTCATCAGCAGAAAGTAACATAAGCTCAATCTGAGCCTAGTAATAGGTGAGCCTCTAAATTATTTGGGTTATTTTATTTTAAATGTTAAGTCCTTGATAGTATCATCTTGCTGATGCCCCAATGTGTCCAGGCAGTAAAAGGAGATGAAGATTTACAGTGTGGGGACAGGAGGCTTGAGGACATCTGCAAGCTGGTGCAGTTTAGTGGAGAAGGCAAGGCTTTGCTTTTGAGTAAATTACAGTTGAAAGCACTGGCTCTGCCCCTTATCTACCATGTGACATTTGGTTCTCTGAGACTCATTGTCCTCACTTGCACATAATGAATCAGTCACACCTCCCAGTGTTATTCTGATTAACCAAAATAATATAAGACTGCATCTTCCTCAACCCCATCACATGAGAGGTATTTAAATTTACTCCTCTTTCTCATGTCCGCACTGCCTTTAGGAGCCTTAACATTTTTGTTTGTTTGAATTTCAATTTTTGTTTTTGTTTTTCAGTCAATGAAATATAAAATCTGAATATTTTCATAATGGTACACATATGTAACATAAACTTAAAATAGAAAAATTAGTGAAACCTGTCATCTAAAGATACTGGACAGTACATATGCATATATTTTAAAAATTTCCAATAAATATGAACAGACTTTTAAAGTACTTAAAAGAATAAATAATCTCAGCATATAAAATGCTTTTATTTCCTAAAAGTACTTTTATTTCCCCTATAAATATCTCAGCATCTTGAAAACAAGGAACTCTCCCTCCCAACACGCCCCCCTTAGTTATATATCACAGTCCAGGGGTAGAGCTGGGGCCATTTGTCTTCTGGAGGCCACTGGAGGGTCAGGTCTCCTCATATACATCTGAGTCCTGGAAGGCAGTACAAACTGAATACAAAGTCCTGTCCTGAGGAATCCTCCCTGGGACCCTCTTGCAGTGGCACAAGCCTCAGGATGGCTATAAAGTTAAATAGACAAGCTTTTTAGGTAGATAAAACTCATACTATTCACACTCTGCAGATTCTGGCTGTCTCCTCTCTCAACACAAGTTCGTGCAGAGGAACTCAGTCCACCACCCTCAGATTTTAGGACACTGGGATCCTGTGTTGGTCAGGAATAAAGAATCAAATGATCAAATATGTTGCGTGTGTGTATGTGTGTAGAGAGAGACAGAAAGAAGTAGAAAGAGAGATTTATTATAAAGAACTAGCTCGGATGATTACAGAGGCTGGGAAGTTCCACCATCTGTTGTCTGCAAGCTGGAGACTGAAGAAAGCCAGTGGTGTAATTCAGTTCAAATCTGAAGGGCTGTTGATGGTGTAATTTAGTTTAAGGACAAGATAAGATGAGGTAAGATGTCCCACATTAAGCCATGAGGCAGAAAAAAAAAAGGCAAATCTCTCCTTCCTCTGTGTGCTCTGTTTAGGCTCGCCACTGATTGGACGATGCCCACCCACTTTGGGGAGGACAATCTACTTTACTGAGTTCATGGATTCAAATGCTGGTCTCATCCGGAAACACCCTGACAGAACTTGCCCGAAATAATGTTTAATCTGGGCATCCTTTGGCCCAGTCAAGTTGACACATAGAATTAACCATCATGGGTCCCCAGGTTTCCACTCTCATAGCAATGACACCTGGGGAGGATGGGCCACTGGAAGTTGTTAAATAGCTTTCAAGAGAAGACTTGTCTAGTTTTTCAGGCTCCTGTATCTATGTCAATATAACTTGGCTCATTCAAGCACAGGAGGCATGGAGACATATAAGACTTTTATTCCTAGTACTAACCTATCAGAAGTTTTTTATTCTCTATTATGGTTTGTTACCATAGAATGTGGAAGTGATTGCAATCGTAGTAGAGAAAGGTAAATGTGAATGGAAATGTTATTGTGACCTTCCAGAATTTGGCCTGAGGGGGTGACTTTCAGGGGCAGTGCTGTGGACTGAATTGTGTTCCTCCAAAATTCAGATATTGAAGCCCTTAACCTTCAATGTGATGGTATTTGGAGATAGGGCTTTCAGAAGTAATTAGGTTTAGACAAGGTCATGAGGATGGGGCCCTCATGATGGGAGTAGTGCCCTTCTAAGAAGAAACACCAGAGAGCCTACTCTCTGTCTCTCTCTATGATGTGAGGACACAGGCAAAAGGCAGTCATTAGCAACCTGGGAAGAGGGCTCTCCCCAGAACCTGACCATTTGAGACCCTGATCTCAGACTTTCAGCCTCCAGAAGTGTGAGAAAATAAATTTTTGTTGTTTAAGCCACATAGTCTGTGGCATTTTGTTATGACAGACAAAGCAAGTAATAGGGGCAGCATCAGACACTGCATCAGTGTCCCCCTTTCACCTAACCTTTGCGTGTCAGTGCAGTCTCTGCAAAGCTAAAACAAGTGGACTTTGGCATCCAGTTTTTGAAAGATTGCATCCCCTGTTTAGATGTATTATACATTCTGATGTTCACTCTAAAAAAAAAAAAAGAAGCAACTTTAGCCTGGCTTCAGAATTAAATGAACTCTAGTTAGTCATAACCAGACACTGTAGTTAAATGAGTTTTGCTTTTTCCAGTCATGTCAGATTGTGGCATTATTTTTCTGTAAAACAAAACAAAAACATAGGATGTGAAACTCCACCTAGAAGTAGTTCAGTGATTAAAATTTCTTTAACTGACTTTGTGTGAATTTTTGAGTACTTGAAAGACATAACTATGGCTGTGAATACAAGGGAAGGCATATTCCTTACTAGGTTTTGGCATTTTCCCGAAATTTTACCAAAATGTGCATACCAGAGAAGTTTATAAAATGCATGTATTTCATGAACATAAAGTCAAAAGTATATTTTATAAATATGTAGTTGCCTTTGTTGTATTAATTATATTCACGGGGTTAGGAGAGACAAGTAAATTGGTAGTTCAACAACTTCTGAATAATTATATAATCAACCTCACAATGGCTTGGGTATAATTTTTAATTGAGCTTTGCATTATTATAGTTGCAATATATGGATATTGTAGAAAATTAAAGCAACAGGGAGGAGGGGTCAAGATGGCTGACTAGAAGCAGCTGCTGTCAGTGGCTCTCATGGAGAAGAATGAAAATGGCAAGTAAATCATGCACCTTCAGCTGAGGTATCCATGTTTTCTCATTGGGACTGACTAAACAGTTGGTACAACACCCAGGGAGTGAGAAAAAGCAAGGCGGAACCGCTGCCCACCCAGGTGGCACATAGGGTAAGGGAAATTCCCACCCCCAGCCAAGGGAGGTGGTGAGTGACTATGCTACCCCACCATGGAAACCAAGCTTTTTCCATGGATCAGGAGATTCCCTTGTGAGCCCACACCACGAGAGCTTTGGGTCCCAAGCACAGAATTGTGTAAATTGGTGGCGGCTTGAGTTGTGGCCAGCAGCAGCAGGCTGGAGACTGCCTAAGATGACTGAGTTCCAGAGAGAGGGGTGACGGCCATCACTATGGCTCCAGCCTGCCATTTCCCCTGCTAGTGCCAGGGAGGCTGGGTGGTTTGGACTGGGAGGAATTCCCACAGTGCAGCACAGTGGCTGTGGCAGATTGTGGCCAGACTGCTTCTTTAGGTGGGACCCAGATCCATTCCCCCGACAGGGTGAGGCCTCCCTGGGAATTTCAGCAATTCCAGCCAGGGGATTACAGACAGAACTCTGAACTCTGGGATAGAGACCCTGTGGGGAGGGGGGCCACAGTCTCCGCAGTTTAGTGGACTTTGACTTTCCTGCCTGCTGGCTCTGAAGAGGTTGGGCAGTCCAGACGAGGAGGCTCTGCCAAGCGGGAGCCAGAGTACATTATTAAGTGGGTCCCTGATCTGGTGCCTCCTGACTGAGACACACAAACAGGTTGCCAGACACCTTATACAGGAGTGTTCCTGCTGGCAGTGTTGGTGCCCTTCTGGGACAGGGCACCAACCTGATGCCAGCAGGAACACTGCTCTGCAGCCTCCACTGGTGACACCTCCGGGTACAAGAGGGACCCAGGTGACTAGGGTCTGGAGTGGACCCCCAGCAAACCATAGCAGCCCTACGGAAGAGAGCCCTGACTGTTAAAAGGAAAACAAACAAATATAAAGCAAGAACAACAACATCAACAAAAAGACCCCACAAAAACCCTATCCAAAGGTCATCAGTCTCAAAGATCAAAGGAAGATAAACCCACAAAAATGAGAATAAATCAATGCAAGAATGCTGAAAATTCAAAAACTCAGAGTGTTTCTTCTCCTCCAAATTATTGCAGTACCTCTCCAGTAAGGGAACAGACCTGGGCTGAGGCTGAAATGGATGAATTGACAGAAGTAGGCTTCAGAAGGTGGGTGATAACAAACTTTACTGAGCTACTAGAGCATGTTATAACCCAATGCAAAGAAGCTAAGAACCATGAGAAAACATTGCAGGAGCTGTTAACCAGAATAACCAGCTAAGAGAGGAGCATAAATGACCTGATGGAGCTAAAAAAACACCACATGAGAACTTCGCAATGCAACCACAAGTATCGATAGCTGAATAGACCAAGCATAGGAAAGAATCTCAGAGCTGAAGACTATCTTCTGAAATAAGACAGGCAGACAAGATTAGAGAAAAAGAGAATGAAAAGGAATGAACAAAACCTCTGAGAACTATGGGGTTATGTAAATAAACTGAACCTATGACTGATTGGGGATATATGAAAGAGACAAGGAGAATGGACCCAAGTTGGAAAACGTTCATCAGGATATCATGCAAGAGAACTTCCCTAACCTAGCAAGACAGGCCAAGATTCAAATTCAGAAAATCCAGAAAACCCCAGTAAAATACTTTATAAGAAAACCAACTCCAAGACACAAAATCATCAGATTCTCCAAAGTTAAAATGAAGAAAAAACGTTAGGGGCAGCCAGAGATAATGGCCAGCAGGCCTGCTTTGCAAGAGCTCCTGAAGGAAGCACTAAATATGGAAAGGAAAAACTGTTATCAGCCACTACAAAAACACAGTGAAATACACAGACCAATGACACTGTGAAGCAATGGGTACCAGATGTTGGGTTCCAGCCCCAACCCTGTTCGTGGGTGCCCTTAGTCCCAGTGGTGACGAGGGAGTGAGAAAAGACATAAAGACAAAGACAAGAGTATAGTTTCATGTCATGGGTCCAGGGGACCAGTGCAAGCTCACAGGGACAGTGTTGGCCCTGAGTTCTGGGCTCCACAACCTTTTATTAGGTGCACAATCTCATTAACCTTGTGAACGGAAGCAGGGGATTTTTCTGGGGAGGACTAGAAACCATTATGGAGTAAGATAGCCAGGGGGAAGAGCATGTGTCTGCAGCATTCAATAGCACATGTGATTCTTCTAAGAGATACAAACCTAGGACACTGAATTTTACCACCAGTTGTTATCAAGGTATATTTGCATAGAAGCACAGCATAAGGCACCACCAGTTCTGACCACACAGAATGCATCAAGGGGCTTTTATCTCCCAAGAATTGTGACACAGAGCAATCAGAATTACTCCATATTCTGAGAACCTAGGCAGAGCCTGTGGTGTTCCAGTTATCTCTGCACTGAAAGGCTTTCCTGCCTTGCAAGCTCCCATCTGCAAAGACCCTCCCAAATCTTGTGAGCAGAGGTCGCCTTCCTTCTCAGAGATCTTGCACTAGCCCTCCTTATGAGACCTTCATGCAGCCTCTATGTTGAGAAGGCATTCATAGGACCAAAGCAGTATTTCCTGCTTTGCAACCACCCTGCAGCATTCCACGGTTTTACAAGCACTGTCAGATGGTCTTTACCTTAGGCGTCCTGTTGCCACTTGATTTCTATTTTACTGCACCAATATTTGATATTGTTTAGTTTGGGGTATAAACTTCAGTGTACAATAAGCAAAGCAAGCTTATAATTATTTAACTAGAAATAATATAGGTCTGCCTCTGGCCATCTTGACCCGCATTTACATTAACAAGTCTGCAAAATAACCAGCTAGAATCATGATGACAGGATCAAATTTGCACATAAGATTATTAACCTTAAATGTAAATGAACTAAATGCCACCAAATAAAAGACTCAGAATGGCAAGCTGGATAAAGAGTCAAGACCTATCAGTGTGCTGTATTCAAGAGACCCATTTCATGTGCAAAGGCACACATAGGCTCAAAATAAAGGGATGGAGGAACTTTTACCAAGCACATGGAAAACAGAAAAAAATCAGGGGCTACAAGCTTAGTTTCAGACAAAATGGACTTTAAACCAACGAAGATCAAAAATGCAAAGAAGGGCATTACGTAATGCTAAAGGGTTCAATTCAACATGAAGAGCTAACTGTCCTAAATATATATGAACCCAATACAGGAGAACCCAGATTTATTAAAAAAAATGCTTAGAAACTTATAAAAGAGAATTATACTCCCACACAATAATAGTGGGAGAGTTTAACACCCTACTGTAAATATTAAACAGATCATCAAGAGAGAAAATTAACAGATATTCAGGACTTGAACTCAGCTCTGGATCAAGTGGACCTAATAGATATCTACAAAACTTTCCATCCCAAAACAATGGAACATACATTGATCTCAGAATTGCATGACACTCTAAAATTGATCACATAAGTGGTAGTAAGACACTCCTCAGCAGATTCAAAAGAACTAACATCATAACAGTCTCTCAGAACACAGCACAATAAAATTATAACTCAATATTAAGAAATCCCACTCAAAACCACACAGTTTCATGGAAATTGAACAACTGCTCCTGAAGGACTCCTGAGTAAATAATGAAATTAAGGCAGAAATCAAGAAATTCTTTGAAACTAGTGAGAATGAAGAGGCAATGTACCAGAATCTTTGAGACACAACTAAAGCAGTGTTAGGAGAGAAATTTATAGCACTGAATACTCACATCAAAAAGCGAGAAAGATCTCAAATAGACACCCTAATAGCACAACTAAAAGAAGTAGAGAACTAAGAGTAAACAAACCCCAAAACTAAGAGAAGCAAGAAACAACTAAGATCAGAGAGGAACGGAGGAAAGACACACACACACACACACACACACACACACACTCTCACACGCAAAACCTTTGAAAAAATTAATGAATCCAGGAGCTGTTTTTTAAAATAAATAAATAGACAAACTACTAGCTAAACTAATAAAGAAGAAAAGAGAGAAGAATCAAATAAGCACAATAAAAAATGATAAAAGGTATATCACCACTGACCCCACAGAAATACAAACAACCATCAGAGAATACTATAAACACCTCTATTCAAACAAACTACAAAATCTAGACGAAAAGGATAAATTCCTGGACACATACACCCTCCCAAGACTGAAACAGGAAGAAGTTGAATCCGTGAATAGACCAATAACCAGCTCTGAAGTGGAGGCAGAAATAAATAGCCTACCAACCAAAAAACAACCAGGATCAGACAGATTCATGGCTAAATTCTATCAGAGGTACAAAGAAGAGCTGGTACCATTTCTACTAAAACTATACCAAAAAATTGAAAAGGAGGGACTTCTCCCTAATTCATTTTATGAGGCCAGCATCATCTTGATACAAAAACCTGGGAGAGACACAACAACAAAAAAGAAAACTTCAGGCCAATATTCCTGATGAATGGTCCAACATATGCAAATCAATAAATGTAAGTCAGCACACAAACAAAACTAAAGACAAAAACAACATGATTTCTCAATAGATGTAGAAAAGCCATTGATAAAATTCAACATCACTTCACGTTAAAAACTCTCAATAAAATAGGTGTTGAAAGAACATACCTCGAAATAATAATAACCATTTATGACAAACCGACAACAAATATCATACTGAATGGGCAAAAGCTGGAAGCATTCCCCTTGAAAATTGGCACAAGACAAGTATGCCCTCTCTCACCACTTCTATTCAGCATAGTATTGGATTTTCTAGCCAGGGCAATCAGGCAAGAGAAAGAAAGAAAGTGTTTCAAATTGGAAGAGAAAAAGTCAAACTGTCTCTGTTTGCAGATAACATGATCCTATATCTAGAAAACCTCATCATCTCAGCCCCAAAGCTTCTTAAGCTGGTAAGCAACTTCAGCAAAGTCTCAGGATGCTAAATTGATTTGCAAACATCACAAGTATTCCCATGCACCAACAGCAGACAAGAAGAGAGCCAAATCATGAACCAACTTCCATTCACAATTGCTACAAAGAGAATGAAATACCTAGGAATATAGTTAATAAGGGAAGTGAAGGACCTCTTCAAGGAGAACTACAAACCACTGCTAAGGAAATTAGGGAAGACACAAACAAATGGAAAAACATCCTATACTCATGGATAGGAAGAATCAGTGTTGTGAAAATGGCCATACTGCCCAAAGTAATTTATAGGATCATTGCTATTCCCATTAAACTACCATTGACATTTTTTCACAGAATTATAAAAAACTATTTTAAAATTCATATGGAATAAAAAAAGAGCCCATATAGCTAAGACAATCCTAAGCAGAGAGAACAAAGCTGGAGGTATCACACTATCTGACTTCAAACTATGGTACAAGGTGACATAACCAAAATGGATGGTACCAAAACAGTACTGGTACAAAAACAGACACATAAACCGATGGAACAAAATAGAGAACTCAGAAATAAGACCACACATCTACAACAATCTGATCTTCAACAAAACTGACAAAAACAAGCAATAAAGAAAGGATTCCCTGTTTAATTAATGGTGCTGGGAGAACTAGCTAGCCATATGCAGAAAATTGATACTTCCTTACACCTTATATAAAAATTAACTCAAGATTGGTTAAATATAAACCCAAAACTATAAATACGCTAGAAGAAAATCTAGGCAATACCATTCAGGGCATAGGCACAGGCAAAGATTTCATGACGAAAATATCAAAAGCAATTGCAACAAAGGCAAAAATTGAAAAATGGGATCTAATTAAACTAAAGAGCTTCTGCACAGCAAAAGAAACTATCATCAGAATGAACAGACAACCTACAGAATGGGAGAAAATTTTTGCAATCTATCCATCTGACAAAGGGCTAATATCCAGAATCTACAAGAAACTTAAACAAATTTACAAGAAGAAAACAAACAAAATTATTAAAATGTTGGCAAAGGACATGAGCAGACACTTCTTTAAGACATTTATGTGGCCAAGAAACATATGAAAAAAAGCTCAGCATCACTGATCATTAGAGAAATGCAAATCAAAACCACATTGAGATACCATCTCATGCCATTCAGAATGGCAATTATTAAAAGTTCACGAAATAACAGATACTAGTGAGACTGTGAAGAAATAGGAATGCTTTTACATTGTTGGTGAGCATGTAAACTAGTTCAACCATTGTGGAAGACAATGTAGCTATTCCTCAAATACCTAGAACTGGAAATACCATTTGACCCAGCAATCCCATTACTGAGTATACATTCAAAGGAATATAAAGCATTCTATTGTAAGATACATGCACTCGTATATTCATTGCAGCACTATTCACAATAGCAAAGGCATGGAATCAACCCAAATGCTCGTCAATGATAGACCGGATAATGAAAATGTGGTACATATACACAATGGAATACTATACTGCCATAAAAAGGAATGAGATCATGTCCTTTGCCAGCACATGAATGGAGCTGGAAGCCATTATTTTCTGCAAACTAATGCAGGAACAGAAAAGCAAACACCACATAGTCTCACTTATAAGTGGGAGCTGAACAATGTGAACACATAGACACAGGGAGGGGAACAATACACACTGGGGCCTCTTGGGGTCAGGGGTGCAGGAGATCATCAGGAAAAATAGCTAATATATGCTGCACTTAATACCTAAGTGATGGGTTGATAGGTGCAGGAAATCACCATAGCACATGTTACCTATGTAACAAACCTGCACATCCTGCACATGTACCCCAGAACTTAAATAAAATAAAAACAATAAACACATTCACATATCTTTTTTAAAAAAGAAAATTCAAGCAACAAACTTTTTTTTAGTAGCAACTTCCTCTGCTCACCACTCAAAGGTCACTACTGTATAACTTTAGTTCTTGAGTATGTCTTTAAAATGAAGTCAGTGACTCCTAGGATTAGGGTTTGAAACTGTACCACCATTGGTGAATATTAACGCACTCCAGAGGCAGGGCTCAGGGTATCTTTCATAAACAGTTCCCTCTGGAAACATATTCAGATAAATTCTTTAAAAGAAAACATTCTAAAGCAATCTCCCAGGTGATATGCTTGAATTAAGTTGTTACTATTCCATGACATGTACAGTTTAGTTCTAATTCTTTTTATACACAACATCATTATCACCCCTGAGTCAATCAGCACACTATTCAGAGGACAGTTCTCTGACCCCATGAAGTACACTTGCTAGTTTCAGGCGTCTTTTCCTACTTCTTTTCCTACAGAAGTTAACACTGGAGCAGAAAAAAAAAAAAATTGAATCTCTACTGCCTTACCTCACCACTAACATCATTTTAAAAAATGGTTCCAGGGACCAGATATTGCCATGTATCTATAGTGACAACTCAAAATCTTATACTAGGTTACAGGGAAAATTAGAAGAACTGATTACCACTCAAGTCCAGGACAAGTCTTACAAGGAGATCTGTAAGAGCATTCATCTAACCCACCCTTCGTGTACTATGAGTCATTGTATATCTCAGTATATAGTAGATTGTTGTGGCTTTGGTCACTGAATATGATCTGGTAATAGGTTTTTCAGAAAACTGAAATATCTATCCTTTTATGGGATAATTTCTGAAATCTTAACTCATAACTATTTTTGGAGGGAGATCTTTTAAATGTATGCTTTTCTGACTCAGGAGAAAAAACAGACTGTGCATCATTCTTGCATCTGTGGGTGATTCAAGGTCATTGTCACAGAACTTCAGTGATGCAGTGATATCATAGGATGCTGGTATAGTAGATAGCACTACCAGCTATGAGACTGCAGTAGGAGTTTCTCCTCCCATCTGGAAAGCTGGTTCTGCTGGTCACCATGACTGGACCTGATTTATATCATCCCTGTCAATGCTTCTCTCTTCTGTAGCTTCTGCAGCCCATGGCTCTATTCCTTCAACTTCCCCTCTTGCCCCCTGGTACTTTATTCCATTGCTTTTCCTCTCTTCTTAGACTTGGCCCTGGAGAGTTTACCTTTTTAACCAAAAGCAGTGCTTGGACAGTTTTGGACACTCAATTATTACTGTAGTTCCCTCTGGCTTTCCTTTCCACCTCACCCCTTCACCTTCCAGTTCAGCAATCCTTCAACACTTTCTTGTTTTTATTCTTTGTGTCATTGATGTCTTCTTGGCTATTTTTTAAAGTTGAATTTTTTTAATTTCAAGAATAACATTTATTTTCTTTTTTTTAAATATTATACTTTAAGTTCTGGGGTACATGTGCAGAACGTGCAGGTTTGTTACATAGGCATACATGTGCCATGGTCATATGCTGTACCCATCAACCCATCATCTACATTAGGTATTTCTCCTAATGTTATCCCTCCCCTAGACCCCTACCCCTGACATGCCCTGGTGTGTGATGTTCCCCTTCCTGTGTCCATGCGTTCTCACTGTTTAACTCACACTTACAAGTGACAATATGCAGTGTTTGGTTTTCTGTTCTTGTGTTAGTTTGCTGAGAATGATGGTTTCCAGCTTCATCCATGTCTAGAGATGGGGGTCTCGCTATGTTGCCAGCCTGGACTCAAGCAATCGATCGCTTGAAATATTTCAGGAGTTCAAGTCTAGCCTGGCAACATAGCAAGACCCCATCTCTAAAAATTGCCTCAGCCTCCCAAGTAGCTGGAACTACAGGTGTGTGCCACCATGCTTGGCTTTCTTGGCTACTTTTTATTGTCTTTTTCCTCAGAGAGTGTCTGGACCTTTAAGAGTTAACCAACTGGTGTGACTTATTATCTCCTGTCCTGTGAGGAGAAACCATTCTGCAGTCACCTGAGATCAGTAAAGAGAAATGCATGCTCCTCTGAGTTCCACACCAACCACACTCTAGTTGAAAATAGTGGTCTAAAAATTGAAAACTGTTCTATTATATACCAAACCTGTACTTTACTAAACAGTACTTAATGACCTGAAGCAGCGTTTAACAACCTTTTTCATGCCTTGACCCACATAGAAGATGATAATATTTGCACAGTGCTCTGGTGTAAACAGATGAAGGTGACCATCTGCCCTGCAGGCAGAGGAGTTCAATAAGTACACACATACCTGTAACCTATTCTTGGCACTTTGGAAGCCTGACATAAGGAGTTGTCCTGTTTCCAAAGACACAGAATTGACTTAAAGGAGTGGGGATAAATAGTCACTGTGCACTATATGTTTTCCAAGAAGTTATTTATTATTTGGGGACGTTATTTGGAGTACCAGCAGGGTTTCCTTAGGCTTAGAGATTAGTAATAAAAAAGGATTAAGTAAAAGAATAGCTAATGGTTTTTCTGAAATGCCATTAACATAGCATAGACTGTTTTAAGTGTTTTACATGGATTTTGGGGAAGATGCCAGCCTTCTAAGAGTTGAGGTCAAATCCAGCCCTCAACATATTTTTGTTCAACCTGCAAATTAAATGTTTTTTTAAAAAAAGTTGTTAAAGAAAACATACACTAAGAATAATATGCAGTAGAGACTATGTGTAGTCCCAAAGCTTAAAATATTTACCATCTGGCTAGAGAAAAAGTTTGCCAACCCGTGTCACAGAGGATGGCAGGGAGTGACAAAACTCCAAAAAAGATCCAAAGGACATGAGTAAGCAATCAGGAAGGATGGCTTTCCACAGCCCCATAGATTCCAAAAGTAGACAATGAGATTCAGTGGATCTGAGCAAGATCACTTTTATTTACAGCACAGAAAACAGCAGGAGCATCACATGATACTGCCAGTTCCTCTGCCATTACATCCCACATAACAGAAAGGGCCCAGGTGGTACCTATGCAGACAGTTGTGCTGCAGCTGAAGAATCTAGAACCAAGTTCTCAGTACCTTTTACAACAAGTAATGAACAAGCCAGAATCTTTCCCCTGAGGAGTTAGTAGTCATGTGATTATTCCTCTGTGTCACCATGACATACTTAATTGGCTACATGACTACAGAAATGGCTCAGCATCATAGGACAGCTAGACCTTGCATTGTGGTATACTCATCAAGGATAGGTACAGATGCTGGGGCGTATGGCAGACTGCCTTTTTCAACAATGGGTTGTCCATTTCATCCTTACCACAATCCTGAGAAGAAGATATTACTGTTATCCCGTTTCACAATGGAAGAAACTGGGGTGCGGTGAAAGGGAAGTAACAAAGCAACTTGCTTAAGGTCATAAACAACTTGCCCAAGGTCAAAAGTAACTTTCCCAAGGTTGCAAAGCTAGTAGACATAAGCAGTGATTTAACCCTACTCTGTCTGAATGCAGGGCCCAAACAGCATACAACTGCCTCATTCCATTAGGCAGGATATTGAGAACCACAAGGAATAGACTTAAATTATGTATCTGAGAGAATAATTCATTGTTTTGTTTTCCTCTTTTAATGATAATAATGCTGAGAGATGGCATTTTGACAATGCATAGAGCCTTTGGTGCATAATAATTTTAAGATTTATGTATGTTCAGATGGTAGCAAAAGCTTGCTAAAATCATTCCTGGTTTTAAAAAAAAAATGGATTTGGTTAGATTTTACCTTTGCCAGTTGTTTGGAAAACTTTCCTTTGCAGTATGAAAGGCAAAACACAGACTTAATTATCTCTCTCTAGCTAATATTTGAACTGCCTAATTATGCTTAAAGTGCTAATAACAGATATTACAAATTGCAACTCACAATAAAATATTTCTTCATGACTTAACCTGGTCCATCAATTAAATGAAGTCCCAGACATCTTCCTCCAGATCTTTTGTGTTACTCTCTCTACATTTCCACAAACCAGTAACTGCTTTGTATGGATAGTATAGAAACAGGTGCATAGAGGTGCTGTGCATGTGTCTATGTGTGGAAAACTAACACAAACAGCAAAAGAGGTTGCTGAAAACGGGAATGTGAGCCCTGCCCCCTAATTGCCATACTGGCAATGCTAGGTCCAACACAAGGAGGTGGAATTGAAGGGGTCAGGGCTGTTGCAGGGGACTTTGGGGTTGCCAGTAACTGAAACCTCTGAAATTGTTTAAGCAAAGGAGAAAAAATTCAATGGAAAAAATGGTCTTCCTCATAATATCCATGGGAAGAAAGTTCAGACAAGTCTTAGACAAGATCAGGAAGTCTCTTGCTAAGGAAACCCGCCAGCTCTCTGTGAAGATGTGGTCCCTCATACCTGCCCTACTGCTCTAGGGTAGTAGAATGTCAGTCAAAAGCTGGACTCTGGAGTCAGACTGCTAGATTCACATCCCTGCTGTGCACTTCCATTAATCTTTCTTTGTATCAGTTTCTTTGACTGCAAGCACTTGAGTTTAATTGAGTTCTTTGAGAATTAATTGAGGTAGGCCCTAACACATACTAAATGTTTAATACTATTAGTGCTTCTCTTTCGTATGTGCTTTATTCTTTTCCATCATCAGATTGGCTTCCCCTTCTTTTTATGCATGTGATAAGATGTCCTCCCAATTTAATCATTAATTCTAACAGACTACCTAGTGCCTCAGTCACAAATACAATTTCCTAGAGGAAAGAATCTGATTGATCCAGCACTGGTAAGTTTCTATTCCTGGTCCAATAAGCTGTGGTTGGAGAACAGGACCACAATGTTCAGGTGTGACCACAGGGGCCTATTCCTTTGTTAGCTAGGGGAATGAGAAAAGAAGAGACACAGAACTTCCATAGTACTCTTGAATTCAATATAGATATTAATAGTTATAAATGAGTAATATTGAATGTTCTATTTATAAATGGTAGGATATCTTAATATATGAGGAAAGATGTGTGTACATCAAAACCTATTCTAAATGGTATCTAAGAAGATCATGAAGTAAAATTATTTGTAAAGACTTCTTTTAAATTTGAAATATATACTGAATATTTATTTTGTATATTAAAAATTAAAATATTCAAGGTGTGTGTTAAGACAGGTTATGTCAACGTCAAGAGATGAAATGGTGAAGTTTTAAAGTTTGCCATGCAATTTGCTTGATCACCTTTTAAAGAAACTAAACTTGACAGATTCTGTGTTATTCATTATAGTTTCTTATGGTTGATCAAGAGGGACAGAATTCTGTTCTTTTTTTGAAAGAGATTAAAATCAAACATAAAGAAGCAAGTCAGCATCTGCTTCCTCTGGGATACTACATGATCTTTGTTCTCCTTTCAGTTATTCAAGACACAAGCAGATAGATCATCAGTATCTATCTGATACTTCTTGATTGTTCTGATACTTCTTGAAACTTCTGACTCTTTTTTTTTTTTTAAACCAGAACATTGATTGTGTGACTGATCCTTGAAATTCTTAAGATGAACTGGATGCTGCAACAGCTGCCCTTTTGGGTTTAGGTGTTGTTCGTTCATGGAATCCATGCCTGAATCTGTGGTATACAATTTTTAGATGCCTTATTCAACCAGTCCTGGTGGTATTTCGCCTTTTAGCCTTGGCACTCCAGTTATACTTTCCCTTTTATGCTTGGTGGGGTAGCCACATTTGCCACAGGTCGCCTTACGAAGGTGGTAGGCCTTAGAGCCACAGCGGCGGCACAACGTGTGCGTCTTACTGCAATGCTTCCCAAACAATGACATTCCCTTCGTCATCTTGCTTCTGCAACCAAGACCAGAAAGTGAAACTTCTGATTCTTGATTGTGTTTTTTCATTAATTCAGAAAAATTCGTTTCTATTCCATTTCACATTTACTGTGTGTCATGTGAGGCCCTGGGCTAGTAGGCTTGTGAGTGAGCTCAGGGGGAATGAAATGAGCTCTTTTCTCTTGGGGACTTCATTATAGGAGAGATGGCTATGTGTGCAGGGGATACATTTACACAGCTATGGTAGGGATGACTATATATACAATGAGCACCTTTATGCAACTGTTGGAGAGATGGCTGTGTATACAGTGGACACATTTACACAACTGTAGAAGAGATGACCATGTACACAGTGGAAAATTTACACAACTATGGGAGATGGCCATGTGCACAGTGTTCATATTTACCCAGTGGTGGAAGAGATGGTTGTGTATATAGTAGACCTTTTCACAACTATAGCAAAGATGGTTGTTTATATAAATGGACACATTTACACAACTGTAGGAGAGATGGCCATGTATAGAGTAGACATGTTTACATAATGGTGGGAGAGATGGCAGGTATGCAGTGTACATATTTATGCTACTGTGTAAATATGGGAGAGATGACGATTAGTGGGAGAGATAAGAGAGCCGTGGGAAAGATGACCATAATTCAGTGAACTCTGTAGTGTGGAACCTTCCATATCATTGGTGCCCAGTTCTTCTAACTGGTGCATCAGGCAGGATGAAAAGTGTTATTGGACAAGCACAAAATGTTATAAAAGTGTAAAAGAGAGTCATTCACTTATTAAATAAACACTTCTTGTATGCCTACTATGTATCAGGCACTGTCTTAAGCATACGTATATGGCTGTTACTTCTGGTTAGAAACTTTTAGAAAATGACATAAAGGAGTTGGCATGCTAGAGTTGGTATACGAGTTTCAGTTCATAGATTTAAACAGGCAAAAATGGGCCTGAGAGAATTCTAACATCAAAGTTAAGTCTGGCTGGAGATATGCAGATGTAAGGCGAGGCACAATGGTTAAGATTACAAAGGTAATCTTATAAGCCAAAACCACTGAGGAAAGGGCCTTTGGTGCTGGAGGGTTAGTTTGGAGTTAGTTTGATGCACAGTGAAGAGTTGTTGAAACTTTAGAAGTCCTATAAGCAGGTTGTCTTTGAGGGCACCCAAGGATAGGGAGGAATATTCTCAATACAACACAGCACTTCTGGTCACCAAAATGTGTGGGAATTTCTCCCCATTAGCAATCACGTTTCCAGCAGATTCTTCAGCAGATACCAGCTGAGTCTCCTCTAATTCAATTTAATTCTTATACTATCTACCTGAAGATAGTGTCAGATCCCACAGATTAAGGGCTCAGTCCCACAAGACTGCCCCTACTTCAGACAGCAATCCCAGGAAGTAGGTTGTTATCTATACTTCTGACCCACTGGCTAAAAGTCAGGATTACCGTTACCCCTTCCTTGTGTTCAATTAATTTGCTAAAGCTGCCCAGAGAATCCAGGAAAACACTTACATTTACCAGCTTATGTTCCAGGATGTTACAAAGGACACAGATGAATAGCCAAAAAAAGAGATGAATAGGGCAAGGTATGTAGGAAGGAGTATGGAGCCTCCATGCTCCCTCTGGCAGCCACCCTTCAGGAATCTCCATGTGTTCAGCTATTCTCAGACCTGTTCCTTATGGGTTTTTATGATGACTTCATTCGGTAGGCATAATTGATTAAATCACATATCTATATCTGTATCTATATCACAATATCACAGAGGAATTCACCTAGCAACGCTGTGTGGATTGCATTGGTGGCATCATCTGGAATGAGGCCTTGCAGCAAGGGAGTGATCATGGGAATGTAGAGAAAAATATGAATATGAGAAACATTGGAGGGTTAGAATATGTAACATTCAAGAGACATTTCCGTGTAAAACTTATGGAACTAGAGGACATATCAAGTGATAGTAAGAGACCAAGACATCATAGATGATTCCTGAGCTTCAAGCTTACCTGTTTAGGAGATTGAAGGCACCACTAATGAAAATAAGGATCACAGGGGAAGGATCAGATTGGCAGGGAAGATGAATTTTGGATATACTAGGCTTGAGATGAGAGCAGAGTATGCACATGGAAGTGTGTAGTACATCCATTGCACAGGGCTATTAATTCAAGCAAGCAAGGCCTGGGAGCAACTGTAGTAGGTCCTTGAAGGAGTGACTTTCACCTCTTAGATTGTAATTTCATTGATATCTTCATCTACAAAATCAGTGTTTCCAGCTGGAAGGAGGAAGAGTTTTGCAGCTGCAATGTAAATAGGGATTAGTGAGCTCCTCCAAAATACTGTTGGCTTCAGCACAACACAGAGCTGGCCAGAGACGAAACTTAGATATGCAGGCACAGTACCAGAAACAGCAAATGGACTTCAGGCTCTGCCTGTGATCCAAGAGACAAGAACTTAGGACCATCCAGGGGAAGTCTTGGAAAGTCACAGTTGCTACTGGCTAAGTTGGGAAGACACCAAAAAATCCCAGCAGAGAGTGAGATGTAAGGATCAGAAAATAGGGAGTTGGCCAAAATAATGGGTGTCAACCAAGCATAGTAAATTAAGATAATCAGACTAATTTTGCCAAATGGCAAAATTTTTCATTTGAGTTCACCTTTAAACACTGTATCTGGCACATAAATGCCAGCTGGAGGACCTCTGGTATTGTAAAGTTGCCAGTCAGTATTTGACAAAGATAATAGCCGAAGCCATCAGATGGGATGACATTGCAAAGGTGTTCTCTCGTATTTATGGAGTGGTAAGAGGAGTTAAATGTGAAGAAGACAGAGATAAAAGAAGGACCGAAAGGATGCAGTATTTTTGAAGCAGAGGAAACAGAGTTCACAGCCAACTCTTCTAAGAGACCAAGTAAAGAGTAATATATATTTTCAGCATGTTCATAGCACTGTGCTAGGTGTAAGAAAAGTCAGATAACATGGGTTCTGCTCTGCTGAAGCACTTTTTCTTGAGCACAAAGGATATATGAAAAGGTTGAAGGGTGAATTGTGTTACAGATTATTAAAGTAAATGGGAAAGATTTCCACTTCTGAACATGATGGAGTACTGGAGACCAGATTCAACTTTCTACTTTAAACAACTAAACAAAAAATAGATCACAGACAAAATATATGAATCAATGGTTTTCTAATATTGGTCAATAGGCAGTAATTTCTAACAAGAAAAACAAAGTAAGCCCTACAATTGCCTCAACTTGATACCTAAACAGAGTTTCCAGGCTAGTGTTCAGGAAAAAAGAACCTTGGCAGAGCCAGGCAAGCTTCCTGAGTTGAGAGGCACAGTTGAGAATTTTAAGGTAGGCAAAAGCAGCTAGGATTCTCGAGGCAGAATACCAGGGATGCAGAGAGAGAGAGAGAGAGAGAGAGCTCCAGAAACTGAAGAGGATTCCTTTCAAGTCCAAAGCTGAGTACTGATTAGCACATGCTTATGTAAAAACATCACCAGAAATAAATTAACAGGACAATTTCTACAGTAATTCAGGACTGAAAATAATTCATGTTTCCAGCAGACAGAGGAAAGAATCCTTGTAATACATAAGGCATTAGGTTGAGTACTCAAAAGGTATTGCATAAGTAGAGGGACCAATTAATAAAAGTTGCTGTCATCCTCACCAAACAAAACTTACCTACAAGCTGAGAGTCAAAATGTTTCCAAGTAACTCAAGCATGTCGCAGAACAAAGTTCAAAAACAGTAGAAGTAATCAAAAAAAAAACAAACAAAAAAAACACCAAGTTAACACCCAACACCATCATCACAATGTCTCTCACCTAATAAAAAATTGGTAAATTTGAAGGCAAAGTAATAGAATGTTTTCAAAAGAAAATAAAACAAAAAAACAAAATAACAGAGCAGCAATGAGTTGTTGGACAGCTTCAAGATGCCTAGTACACATGTCCTCAAAGAAACAGGCAGTGCAGAAAAAATATTTGAAGACATAATGGCTTATATTTTTCCAAATCTGATGAAAACTATAAATTTAGAAGTCCAAGAAACAACAAATTCAAATAAAAGAAATAGGAAGAAAACTGCATCAAGACACATCTTAATGAAATTGTTTAAGGCCAATGGGGTGGAGGAAGTCTTTACATCAGCCAGAGAGGAAATAAAACCAAAATTAGTATAGAGCAACAAAGATAAAAATAACAGCAGAGTTCTCAATGGAGACAATGCAAGTGGGAAGAAAGTGAAGCAACAGCTTTAAAGTACTGAAAGAAAACAGATATTCAGTTTAGGATTCTATATAATAGAATTCTATTCTATTCTATTCTTCTGGGTATAGAATATATATATACATATACATATATCTAGAATATATATATTTGAGACAGGGTCTTGCTCTGTCACCCACGCTGGAGTACAATGGCGCCATCTCAACTCATTTCAACCTCTACCTCCCGGGTTCAAGTGATTCCCCTGCCTCAGCCTCCCAAGTAGCTGGAACTACAGGTGTGCACCACCACACCCAGCTAATTTTTTGTATTTTTAGTAAAGACAGGGTTTCACTATGTTGGTCAGGCTAGTCTCAAACTCCTGACCTCCTGATCCGCTCACCTCAGCCTCCCAAAGTGCTGGGATGACAGGCATGGGCAACCACACCTGGCCACAGGAATATATTTTTAAAAGCAAAGGTAAAGTCTCTTTCCAACATCACAATCTGAAAGAATACACTGTCAGCAGATAAGCAATGCAAGAAATTCTTCAGGTAGAAGGAAAGTGAAGCCAGATGAAAATCTGGATCTAAACAAAGGTATGAAGTGCTCCAGAAACTGTTTTTTTTTTTTTTTTAATAAAAATAACAATAGTGTGTTGTGACCTTTTTAACATATATACAAATAAAACATAGTAGCAAACAGCTTCTAAATAGCTTCTAATTATTCCCACCTTCTAATGTAATCCCCTTTCCTGGTGTATAAGATAGACTAGAGACTTATTTCTAATGACTAGAATATACCAAGAATGGTAAGATGTCAGTTCTGAGATTAGGTTATAAAAGACTGTGACTTTCATTTTGCTCAAACTCTTTCCCTGTTTCTTCCCGCTTGCTCACTTGGATGAAGCAATCTGTCATTTTGTGTACTGCCCTATCTGGAAGCCCATGTGACAAAGAACTGAGGGTAGCCTCTGGCCAATAGCCATGAAGAAACTGAGGTCTTCCATCCAAAGGTCACTAGACCTGAATTCTGCCAACCACCATATGAATGGGTTTCTTCCCCAGTTGAGTCTAAAGATGACTGAAGCCCTGGTTACACCTTGTTTGCAGCTTTGTGAGAAACCCCGAGAGAGGATCTTGCTGAACTGCTCCCAAATTCCTGACCCACAAAAACTGTGAAATAATGAATGTTGTTTTAAGCTACTAAGATTTGAGATAACTTGTTATGCAGCCATATACAACTGATACATGAGGAGAGGTGAAATGAAAGTATATATGAAGATAAAAATATTTTTCACTTATTTTTTACATGTCTTCAAAAGATAATTAGGTGTTTAAGGTAAAAATAATAACAATGGATTATGATTCCCAAATGAAGAAGTGAAATGTATGACAATTTTTTTATTTTTGATGACAAAAAGAAGATAATTGGTTCTATGAGACAGGGCTAGGTATGAAGAGTGGAATTGCAAAGGAGTATGAGAAAACATTTGTAGGTGATGGGTCTGTTCATTATTGATTGTGGTGATGTTTTCATAGGTAGGTACAGATGTGAAATCGCATTCATTTTGTACACTTTAAATATGTGCTTTATTATACATCTGTTATAATTCAAAAAATATAAATAAAAGTAGAAGATATAGACAATAGAAATTTATAAAAGAGAAAGGTTGATGTAGGTATAATTATTACAAAAGACTTCACAGAGGACCCAGCAATAGAGTCAGGCTTTGATAAAATGGCAGAAGAAATGTAGGGAAGGAATTAAAGTGGAAATTCCTATAAATCAAAAACATAATCACTATTATTTTCAAGAGATGTTGATACATCCTGAGCCCCCAAATTAAGCCACTCGTAGTAGAACAATACCAAATTGCCTTCAAATGGACACTGTTGCTTCAGCAGATGACATTCATCTTTATGGCATGGCCTTCCCAGGCAATTTCCCTTTATTAATTATTCTGTAATAAGGCTGCATGTCTTTGCTCAGCTTATTTACGGCTACTGCATACCATAAACTTAAACCTTTACTGTTCTTTTTTAGGTCACAAAAGGCTAAATAAATCTATTAAAAAACAATACTGGCCAGGCATGGTGACTCACACCTGTAATCCCAGCACTTTGGGAGGCCAAGGTAGGTGAATTACCTGAGGTCAGGATTTCAAGACCAGCCTGAGCAACATGGTGAAAGCCCATCTCTACTAAAAATACAAAAATTACCCGGGCATGGTGGCACATGCCTGTAGCCTTGAGGCAAGAAAGTCACTTGAACCCAGGAAGCAGAGGTTTCAGTGAGCCGAGATCGCACCATAATTCAGTGAGCCGAGATCGCAACCAAGACTGCACTCCAGCCTGGATGATAGAGCAAGGCTCTATCTCAAAAAATATAAATACATAAATAGATGGATAGCAATACAAGCCATGCATAAGATTGTCACTACAATAAACTCGAAAACCAAAAATACTGGGAATGTTTCAAAACTGGGCAGATGACCTCATAAGGGATGTTGCTTCCTGGCGCTCAGCTACTCGGGAGGTACACACAATCCAAAACAGCTCTCATAAATGTGAGTGCATGCATCATAGGCCAACACAGTTATTACATAAATCTCCTCTCAAATTTAAATTTTTGGAAACTAAGGGCATACCCTGGGGTATAACTGTAAAGTGAAATACGCTTACAGAAGATTAAATATGACCAGGCTGGGGAAGTGTTTGTAATGTCGGATTAAGGATTTGGGGCTTAATTGGGAGCCTTATAAGAGCTGAAAAAAGAGAGTGACATTATGAAAGATGTCTTAAAGATTAGTCTAGAAGTCATGTGTAGAGGAGAATTAGGCAGAGTACTAATAGGCTGAAAGGTGATTTAAGAGCCCATCATCATTTTGGGGTAGATTGAGTGAGATGTAATGAGACTGAGGATAAAGGAAATTATGGTAAAATCCTGAACACATTTACTACTAATTAACATTTATTGAGTATTTTTATGTGCCTGGCACTGTTTTAACTGTTTACATGTATTGACTAAGTGTTAGTTAATAACTTAGTAAATGTCCCTTTACTACTTACTATGGAATGTATACCATTATTATCCCTACTTTACATTTGAGAAAACTGAGACACAAGAGAGAGCTAGTGAGAATCCACATCAGCATTTGAATGGGGCATTCTGGCTTCAGAGTTTCACACATGCTCTGCACCATCTCAAGCATTCATTCATTCTGTATGAGTCCTATGAGAAGTACTCAGAGTGCCATTAAAGAAGGAGCCCAGGCCAAGAGAGACCCTGAGTGCATTCACTTTTCTCCATGGCTACTACCTTAGGCCAGGACAGTCTCTTCTCTCAGCAACAGCCCCTAACAGCTCTTCCTGTCTCCAGATGTATTTTCCTCCATCAATCAGTTTTCTGCCCTCACCAGAGTGATCTTCCAAAAGCATCATGCTGATCACATCACCCGTTGGTTCAAAATCATTGGGATTTAAAGTTCAAAGCTCATACGTGTCTTACAGGGCCCTACATGATTTGGTCCTGGATGATTTTTTTGAGCCTTGTCTCTCATCCCTCTCCGTTTTGCATCCTAAGTCCCAGACATAAGGCTTCATGTGTTCTCATGTCTGGGATTTTTGACATAATGCTTTTAAAGTTGGAAATGTTATTCCCCCTTCCATCCACACCACTGTTCTTCCTGGACTGACTCTTACTCATGCTTCCCATCCAATCTGAAAGGTCACTTCCCTCGGAAAGTCTACTCTGACACCCTGACCCACATCTGCTGTAGGCCTGCCTCCCCCCGCGATGTGCTTGGACAGGCCCCTGTGTTGTCACTAATTATACCACATTCTAACTTCATGCTCTGTAGTGGCTCACTCTGCCGAGTATTGGTGCTATGAGGGCAGTGACTGTTCATTATTTTATTTCCAACACTTAGCATGATACCTGGTACCTAGTGGGCTCTAAATAATTTTTTAAATTGACGAATAAGTGAGGATTGAGTTTGACAGGACATAGAAAAGAAAAGTGAGAAAGAAATCAAACTTTTTTCAACTACATTAAATCTGACTGGTGCTATTGGCAGAATCAGGATACATTTAGGAAAATTGTTTTGGAGATGGGCAGTGGGGAGTTGTTTGTGTAGATTGACCTGTTGGATTTGGTGATAAAATGCCATCCAAGAAGAAATGCATGCCCTGTGTACAGCTGGAATTATGGGATCTGGGACTCATTTGAGAATGAGCCTGGAAATTCAGACTTGCCAGTTCCTGGAGATTTTACTACTTTTCTCTTAGGGAATTTTGCTCTTTTCCCTTTGCTCTATAGTTTTTATGTAGACTGATTGATTGTTTTATTACAGTGAAACAGAAATCAAAATTATTACCAGACCCACTCCTTTCCAGATTGTGTGTATAGTCATACATAGAAAGCAGAATTAATTTTCTCTGCATCTTTCAGAAAGTTTGCTTGTAGATTTTTGGTTTGTTGTTATTGTTGTTGTTTTCTGAGATGGAGTTTCACTCTTGTTGCCCAGGCTGGAGTGCAATGGCACAATCTCAGCTCACTGCAGCCTGCCTCCCGGGTTCAAGCGATTCTCCTGCTTCAGCTTCCTGAGTAGCTGGGGTTACAGGCATGCGCGACCAGGCCCGGCTAATTTTGTATTTTTACTAGAGGTGGGGTTTCTCCGTATTGGTTAAGCTGGTCTCAAACTCCAGACCTCAGGTGATCTGCCTTCCTCAGCCTCCCAAAGTGCTGGGATTAAAGGTGTGAGCCACCGCACCCAGCCCTGCTTGTAGTTTTTCTATGGTGCTTGTACTTGCTTAGCTAGTGAACAAAAGAGTAGGTTTCAGAGAGAAGAGCCAAAGCTGAAATGCTTTTAATTCAATTATATAGCAAATATAAATGCTATTTCTGATTTTTCAAAAAATAACTTTGGCTTTTCTATATATGACTATTTGATAAGGACTTAATAAAAGGTAGGTTTTCTGGATGAAGACTTGTGAATACAATTATAGCTCCCTAGCTACACCGGGCCAACGTGCTTATGCTTCAGCCTGCAGAGACCTGACTCACAGCTGATAAGTGCATTTAGGGTGAGGTGGGAACCTGTCATGTTAAAAGCAGCCTCTGAGCTACAGAGAAGGTATATCCATAATCTGGCTGGCAGATAGTCCCTATCAAAGGACATGTTGGCATCTAGCCTATGGCCTGAAGAACAACACACCCATTTCCTTCTGGGTAACTATATGAAGAATGTGTACATTTGGCTGGACAGTAAAAGCTCTCTCTCTCTGATGAATCATTTAGAAGGGTGTATGTGTGACAATATTTCACCTCAATAAAAATGAAGTGTTTTCCTTAATAGGCGTCATGTTTATAGGAGTAGGATCCTCCTTCACAAAGACCTTAGGGATTACTGGAATCGTCAGACATATCCGAGCCCAAACCCCAGCTCTGCCTCTTGTGAGCTGTTTGGCTTTGAATTAAAACTTGGATAAGGTGCAGGATAATGACAGAAATAAGGGAGCTGGTGTGATGACGGAAAGATAAGCCAGATATGTCAGATTTACTGACTTTGAGTGTAAAGCCCAAAGGACAAAGGACTGGAATGCAGGAGATAACACAAAGCTGGATATTCAGATTTCAGACTCATCTTTAAAATAAAGCTATGCGGCAGAGGTGACTCTGCCTCAGATGAAGCATGTGTATATTTAGGGTGTCACTGTATAATCCCAACATTGCCAGAGGGAACATAGGAATATATTAAAAAGTGCTTTATAAGGTTTAAAATGGGCAGAGTTATTTTTGAATATTTTTTCTAAGCAGTGACACTTATAGATTTATTCTAAATAAGTGTACCAAACGTAAAATTATTCTTTGAGTTGAGCTCAACAGAGCCAATCTTTATACAGCTTCCGCAATTCACCCTAGTTAGCTCATGTCGCCAGATTCTGTCCTTCCAGATTGATGTGTTTAATAGCATCTGTCAGCAATGGTTGCAGAGTAGCATTTTAATAGTTCCCACAGATTTTCATCAGAATATGCTGTACTCCAATCACAGTGCCCGTGACAACTCCTCAGTTGGCGTTGCAAACACTTTCTTTAGCAGAGGTGGCCATGCTGCAGGTCTTTGAGACAGTCGGAGATTGGTTAACAAATGAAACACCAAAAATGGTGTTTATGTGGCTGTGTGTACCCAAGTAGTGATTTATGTTATTTTCAGCACAGATGCAAACTCTGTGCATAAGAACAAGCTGCCTCTTTCTGGAATAGTGAATGTGTTAGGTAACAAAAGCATAAGAGAGTCTAGACTTTTAGGCAAATTAAAAGTCTAAAAGCTTCTTGCACAAGAGACAAATTGGAAGGTAATTAATTAAGTGAAATGAGGATTCGCCATGGAATTTCTTCAAGCATCCAGTTGCCCTTGTCACTTAAAGTATTTGATTAAAATTCATTACCCACAACATCTCTTACATAAAGCATGGCTCCCCACATTGATTTCAACTGATTTCATTCATTATGAGGAACATTTTTGCAGAGGGTATTCATTCCTACAAAATTAATAGGCTACCTTAATAACACCTGAACTGGAAATAAGATTTGTCCCAGCTTAGCTTTATGCTGTTCATATTTTGGTGTGAGCTACAGGCATGCATGTGTTACAGTAATCTCCCAATAATTGAGTTCCATTCTCTAGTCCCCTTTCTTTATTCAGAGAAAGAATGAATACACGGTTCCTATTCCCCTAGAATTGCCTGCCTATCTTTGACAATATATCAGGACTTAGAAAACATTCCATAAGAAAATAAAGCCCAAAGGCTCTCCTGGAGTCTCTGGTGATGAGTTAGGTCCTGCTGTACATTGTGGCTCCATCAGCTGCCTCCTTCCTCCACCTAATCCTAGTTTTAAAAATGACCACAGAGCAAAGAGTATCCCTCATGGGAAAAAGCATTAATAATCGGGGGTGCTGGATCTCACATGAAAATCAGCTTACCTAAAGACCCACAAAGCCAGATGGAGATGTCAGAGCTCCAAACTATGCCTCAGTACATCCAGCCTGGTACACTCAAGGGAGCAACCAACGTCATTCTCATTTAGATGTCTGTAGAGGACAATGACCCTCAGATTCTAAGAACTACATCCCAACACTGTAAGTTTTAAAAGCTACTGTTTAGAAGACAGTTTAGGAGGCAGAAAAAGAGCTGAAAGGCAGACATCATAATTAATGAAAACTTTACATTGGTGCATTACTTAATTACTTCCCAATCCCTTCCTTTCAGCATGCTTGACAAAACGGACCATCTGTGGGGAGAATAGGTGGTAGAAGAGAAAACATGACTATTCCACTATCAGAGGGCTTTATTCAGAGAGGTCAGGTGCAAAAGACATTAAGCATCAAAATACATGAGGGGTAAATGGGACCAAATTGCAACATTCAGTGGAAAGGTTATGTGAAATATATTAACAAAACAAATGTATGTTTTCCAGTATTCTTTCCTCCATGTAATTTAGATACCTGGGTTCCCTGTACAAAGCAGACACTACATATAGTTGCTGAATTGAACTTCAACAAATAGAAGTCTAATAGAATATTTAAAAAGTAAACAAAACAATGCATAAAATAAATAGTATAATAGGATACAATTCTAATCAGTGTGTGCTCGCTTATGCCTCACAGCACTGATAAAGGCAGGCCAACTTTTCTTAAAACAAGGTGTGGGTCCCCAATTGTTGTTGAATGCTGTTCTTCTGCTTCTTCGGCCTCCTGGAGCCATGCAGCCTGATGCATGTCATATCATGACTCATTTTTAAAACTGCCCCAGAAGTTTCTGAACTTTTTTTTTAATAAGGTGGAAAAATACAAACAACACTTATCTGGGATTTTGTCTTTTTTTCCCGGGTGCATCTGTGGGTGTGTGTGACAGCTTGGCTTTCCTGGGCATCAGCTTGGAGAGTACCTCTGGGACGCTGATGGTTCCAGCTGCCTCTTGCTTTGTTGAAGGATGTGGGAAGCACTCCATTCCTGAGGCTCACAGCTGATGCCATGAGGAGTAATCATCTCCCTCTGATAGTGGCTGCAAAGCACTTTTAGAAAATCATTACCAGATTACAAGAGGCGAGAGCTTTTGGGCCTAGGTTCCAATTAGACAGAGGTTAACATAATAGCCTCATATTTATTGAGCTGTTTGTGTCAGGCATTGTGATTAGCTCTTTACATGGCCTATCATTTATTTATATTGCAAGTAACCTGATGCCTTAGCTCACAAGGTATATAGTGTTTATTTAACAGGACGACAGGAGATAGGCATCCTAGGCCTGGCTTATGGATCAACAATATCATCAAGGAGAAAGGCTCTTTCTGCCTTTCACTCTCATCATTCTTAGTGGGTTTACTGGCATCCTTGGCTTCACAAGATGGCTGCCACTGTGCTAGACACAGTTGCGTTAAAGACAGGAAAGAGGAGGAAAGAATAGTCCCCAAAAGAGTTCCCCGTTCTTATATATTGCTTTTGTAAAGAGGCAAACACTTTTCCAGATGTCTCATAGCATATGCTCCATCGATGTCATTTCACAGAACTGGGGCACATAGACACCCTTAGTTACAAAGAAGGCAACAAAGAGCATTTAGCTTGGAAATGGATTGGGAGTGGCTATTGGATTAGCCAAGCAATAGTATCTGCCTTAGATGGATTATTTATTTAATTCTTAAAATATCCATTTGAGTGGAGATATTGTTGTTATTTCATGTTGGTAGATGAGGAAGCAGAATAATTAATGAACTTGTCCAAGATCACAAAGCTAATAAGTGGTTTCAACCATTGCAGGTATCTGTATGGCTTGGTGGTTAAGAGGGTGAGAGATAACTCAAGGTGTACTACTGCTTAGTCCAAAGTATACTCCTTTCTAGTTGTGTAGCTTGGGATATTATTTAACTTCTTTGTGCCTCAGCCTGCTCTTATAAGATGGAGATATAATACTTCCAATAAGTTTATTGTAAAGATTCAGTGACTTATTACTTGTAAAATACCCAGAATACTGCACGTAATAAGCATTAGAAAAGGATTACTAAGAAGCCATGATACAAGCAGCTTTGTTTGTAATAATCCTGAGCTGAAAATAGCCTAAATGCTCATCATTAATAGAATAGGAAAAAATTGAGGTATATTCATATGATCAAGTACAATTTATCAATGATAAAAGATGAGTTAGTAATACACATAGCAACACAGGTGAGTCTCACAGTGAGTGAAAGAATTGAGACAAAAGAGAATACATTGTACAATTCTATTTATGTGAAGTTCAGATACAGACAAAACTAATCTATTGTGTTAAAAGTCATAATGTTCCATCAGAATAAGAGTTACCTTTGGAGAATTAAGTGTTGAGAGGACATGAGGGGGTGTTCTGGGGTGCTGAAAAAGTTCTGCATCTTGATCGTAATGGTGGTAGCACAGGTATATGCATGTAAAAATTCATTGTTTTATACAATTAAGATGTGTGCATTTTACTGCATGCAAGTTATATTTCATTTTTAATAGTAAATAAAAACAAAGAAAAGAAACCATGAAGTATACCCATTCATGCTAACTGGCATCTTTGGTGAAAATGCTTAGAAGAAAATGGTGGCAAGGAGCAAAGAAAGGGGCACATCAATATTATATATTATTCACCTTCTCTTAGAAAGCCTCTGATGCCCTCTCCCCTATCAGAGGAAACACTCTCTAAGTTTGAGCCATTTTCCCAGTTATGGAGATATGTTTGCACTGGAGCCATCTTTACTCCCTTCCCTGTTCCCTGGATGTCAGCAATGAACTTTGGCAGTGAAGCCAACATGAATACAAAGCATTTCATGAACATTATCCTGTAATTAGTCAAATTGCCTACTGATTCACCAAAAATAAGGCCAGGATACATTAGCCTGGGATGCCCCTAGAACTGTCCCTTCAAAGGCAGAGTACAATGGAGCTGAACACTTAAAGGGCTCCAGCTCTCTGGGGAACAAGGAGTCATGGATAGTGCTATTAACTGATGTGGAAACATCAGGAAAAGAAGTAGACAAGTGCATCAGGCTACAAGAGCAGCCTCAGTCATTTGGGCAACTCTAAACCTAGAAAAGATCCTCTGAAGAAGAGATTCAGAATCAAAACAAGGCAATATTTGGGCTTTGTTAAATTCTGATTATTGCCAGGGACCTTAGGGTATGAGAAATGACTTGACAGCACTTTGTGCCTATAGGAGGTGTGTAGAAGGGTATGCCACCCCTCGACTAGGCAAGAGATGCCTGAATTTTACAAACACCCAAACTCAAAGACTTTTTTTCTTTTTAATCCCATGAGAAATCTTTTTTTTTAGTTTCAGTGAATGAATGAGCAAACAGGAGAAGTATACAGGTGGTAAACTAGTCCCCAGGCCAGCATTTGTGGCCTGCAGGCACAGTAGTGAAGGTATGGAGGAGAAATCACCACCTTGGCTCTGGAGAATCAGAGTGTCTGTCTTTGTTTAAAGCTGGTCACTGGCAAAGCATTCCAAGTGCTGAGTTTTCTCCCTCCTTTCTGCTTGGAAATGCCTAAAAATCCTGCCAGAAAAGTGAGGCATAGAGAAGGGAGACTGCCCAGCACAGCTGCCTGGGAAGCATGTCCAGGTCAGTCTCCATCCTGGCTTCCCGTGGACACAGCCCCAGTTTTGGCCTATCCTGCCCCAGCAGATCCCTTGTCCCATTAGCCTTGGGTCTGCAGAGGGTTACCCTGCGAGTGGACTGCAGGGCCCAGGATGGAGTGCAAGCTGAGCCGTGGACACATCTTAATTTGTAAGTTACATATTTAGGTATGCTCTGTGTGGGCCTCTGTGTATACTCTTGCCCTGGGTCCCACAAATGTTGGGACCGGACCTATGAAAGGAAAGTACCAGAGAACCTGATGTTGTCCTTCAGAAAATCCCCTTCCCACTCCCCACCACCCATGCCCATATCCACCTTCAACCACAAAGTGATGCAAGAGAAGCTACTTGCCCTCCTACATTGTCTCTCTTTCTTTCCATGGCCCTACCCTGAGAAACTCCAATACGGGGCATTTGGGATTTCAGACATTCGTTGGCATCCTTGCTCAGCCTGGCCTCCTCCTGGTGTGCCCACCATAGTCCCTCCCAACCTAGAAGCAGTAAGTTTAAGGGGATCATTGGACTGACAAAGACAGATGTTGCTTCTAAGGAAAAAAAAAAAAGAAAAATGGTATTTTTCTCCCAGGAAGTACAGCATTCTTCACAAATGTTATTCTTTCATTAGAATTCACAGCACCCGCTGGGAGCCTGCTGATATCATTAGTACTGATTTTATGGATGGAGAAATTGAGTCATTCACCAGGTCTGCAGGTTGTGATTTGGTGGCTGGAAAACAGAAGCTCTTTCCTCTTTTTGGATTGAATTATGTCTCATTTTCATAAGCAAAATACTCAGGAGAATATGGCTTTTCTACTTCAAACAAGTATCTTCTTAGACACAGTTTGATGGCTTTGGGGCATACACATTCTGTCTTGACATATGATAGCTTTCAAATTCCATATGGTTGGACCACACTCTAATTAGAAATGGTTTTGCAGATGTTAGATGAGCCTTCTGGAGCACTGGATGCCATCAGCAGACCCCATCGAAGAAACACTTTCTCTGTGACAGGCACTTTCTCTGTGCCGGGCATTAAGACACAAAGAACAAGTTTAGTTTTTATTATTAGGGCTACCAGCCTAAACGTGTACAAGCATGGAGAAAGACTGTGGCTCAATATAATATGTGCTGCCATTAGAGTCTGTGAAGTGAGGTGGCTGCACACAGGAGGAAGGATGTATCAAGTTGGAGAATATTTCATGGAGAAGGTAAGGCTCTGGATTTCTCAGAACTGGGATGGCAAGAGGGGAGACATGGAAAGCAGAGTCAGAGTAGAAAGTGCTGTGGTGCAAAGGCAGGGAGGCAGATGGCCATGGGATACTTCGGGAGCTCACTGTGATTCAGACTGACAAGACCGCAGTGCTCATGAGAGGTAAACTGGAGTGATTATGAAAGGTGGCATGTCTTGTGCCAAGGAGTTCAGGTTTTATCCCAAGGACAGGAGGAAGTCTGTGATCATATTAAAGGGAAGGGGAAGGATTCATGCAGTCTGATAACTTTTAAAAAGTCATTCTAGTTGCCAACACTAGGGAATTTACTAGGGATAATAGAAGCAAACTGGTTATTGATTGCCTCACAAACATGGAGCCCAGACTTCAGACACACCCTTACATTTCCCAATTCAATACCATAGAATCATTAAAAAGCTGTTGGTTAAAAGTTAAATGGCTTTGCATTCAAGCTTCACTGTACCATGTACTAGCAGTGTGACCTTAGGGAAATCACTGAACTTTTCTGAGCCTAGGTTTTATCATCTGTAAAACCAAGATAACGCTGATGCCTACCTCGCAGAGGTTTTATTTCAATTAAATGAGATGTTGCATGTGAAGTGCTCAGTACACTTGTTAATATATATGTTAAACAGCCCCTCTGGCCTTTTCAGCAGCTCACTATGGTGGCTGTAACAGGTGGAGAAACTGGTAGCAATTACTCAGCCCAAAGACCTTCAGCAGCTGTGGGGCCTCTGCCAGGCAACCACAGGCATAGCTCCCAGCTGACCTGGCAGCAGCAGGAAAGGGCTTGACTGCATTTTGATCGAGTTTCACCAAATTTGCCAAAGCTTTGTCACATGTTTTCTCACGTGCTTGACAAGCTGAGAGCAGGGAAAGACATGGCCAGGGGCAGAAAAAAAGAATGGGTGAGCAACACAGAAAATCAGGCTGTCTGAGACTCTGCCACTGGCCCAGGTTGCTACTCATGGAATCCAGGGAAAGCTGACAGAGTTCACAGCACTCACTGCCCATACTCCTGACACCCAGTCAGGTCAAGAGGCACAGGGGGCAGATTCTCTACCCTACAATGCCTTTAACTCCTCTCAGAACTATAAGAACTCACCATGTCCCAGCAATCAGCCCCCATATCCCTCCTAGCAGGTCTAGAAACTGAGGACCAAGCCAAACACTAGCTCTTTTAAATATCAAAGAGATGTAAACTATAATAGTGGCCTCTCCATAGAGGACAATACACATGGAAACAAATAATTTTCTGTCCAACCAAGAATCTGTTTTTCTTCAGAGCAACAATCTGTCAGCTATTCTTGCAACAAAATAGCTTGAACCTGACCAAACTTCAGGTACCACTGCTATTTGTAAACTTACAAGTAGGAATAGAATGAATTGGCCATCAGGCTTTTAGGCTGCACATGTAGGCTAAGTGTAAGAGATGGCCTTCCCTGATTCTGTCCCTCTCAGGTCTGTGGGCCTATTACTGCCCAGGCAGGGCACACCATCTCTGGCAACGTCACTGTGTTTTGAAACAATGCTTATTCACCTCTAACTGAGAAATTAATGGATTCGGCTTCTTCATTCTATTTTCTCAAGGAAATACTAAAACTAATTATTTTCTTCAAAGGAAAGTGGCTGTGCTTTGGGTGGGAAGGTATATGGAGGCATGAATTTTTTTTTAACTTCTTTAGCTGCCCAGTCTCACATGGGCTCCTCATCGCATTCTCTATGATAGTGGTTGCTAAAGTAAGTCCCAGCAGCCTTTTTGAGGCTGGGACGCAGGGCATTAGTGGGGGTCACATGCAGGAGTTCTAGTTCTGACTCTGTCCCTGCACAGTTCTTTCCAGGTAGACACTGTCCAATTCGTCCTTTTAGTGTAAAGTCAGTTGCACCACTTCCCCTCTCTGTCTGCTCCCTCATTTATCAAATGAAGGGTTATACTCACCTATTACTTAGGCCCTTTCTAGCTCCAAAATTTCCTTGAAATCCTGAGAAAGTGTACATTCATACTGTTTTGACTTCCTGCAGAGACACAAGTTCTACAGTGATTCTGAATGTTGAAGCTTTAGCCCCAGTGTGATGGTATTTGAGGATGGAGTCTCTAATTACTCCAGGTAATTAGAGTTAGATGAGATCATGTGGCTGGGGCCCTTATGATGGGATTAGTGCCTTTATAAGAAGAGACATGAAGGAACTTGCTCTCTGTCTTCACTCACATGCCATGTGAGGAAAGGTCATGTGAGGACACAGATAGAAGGTGATCATCTGCAAGCCAGCGAGCAGGCCCTCACCAGAAACTGAATCAGACAGCACTTTGATCTTGAGCTTCCCAGCCTTTACAACTGTCAAAAATAAATTTCTGTTGTTATGGCAGCCTGAGCAGACTAAGACAGCAAGCATTCTCTAGGAAACTCATGGTGCCTTAGCCTTGGCTATCTTTGTGTTGGAAAAAGACCCACCCTCAGGAGTCAGGGTATTATGGAATGTACCATCAAATAAGGCAAAGCGGAGGCTTCTAAAGCCTCGTTCAAATGAAGATAACCAAGATTGTCACACAATTTCATGCCTTGTTAGTTTGATAGGAGCAGAAATTGCCTGAACTTGACTATAAAGTTCTTTAAATAAGTACTCAGTAGATAGCTATGGGAAATGAATGACCACTTCCAATCCTCTTTAGAATCAGGCAGGGTAGGAATTATAAAAGCGTATTAGTGAGCTTAAACAAGAAAATAGATATTTCCAGCAACAAATCCAATTCCCAGAGCTTGTCATTTTCAGCACTATAATGATTTCCATGGTATAGCTTTTAGCTCCGCTGGAAATGACAATGCAAGTGTCACTCTGAACATCAAATATCTTAAGTGGCATCTTGTGCATTCTTATTCTTTCAGGAGCAATTCAAATGTCATCTCTTATATGACTTTTCTAAATGTCATTCGAAAATGACATTTGTATATTTTTACATTCCGTGGTATCAGTACAGAATTTATTAATCTTTCCTCAAGGTTCTCATTACAACTTGGTTTTACTTTTATATAGCACTTATCCATCATATTACTGGAAGTTGAGTATGAGCTCTCTGAGGGAAAAGCTCAATAAATGCTTGAATGAATGAATGAATGAATGAGTTGGTTCTCTTTGTAGATGACTGATTCCTCATTTATCTCAGGCTTCCAAAGACTCTTTGACTCGAATAACAGACTGAGGCTCTCTCTACCTCCATCTGCCCATCTATTATATCACCTATTATATGATCCTATGAATGGTAAATGGTCTCATTTTTTTGTCCTTAGAATCTTCAGTTAGCCATGACAGCTACCAGGATGCAAAGCCAGTAAGCTCCAAAGGTCATAGATAAGATCCCATGTTTTAATAATATTTGTCCCAACTGTTGTTTTATCCATATATCAAAGATTTCTTGATCTGTATTCATCCAAAAAGTGTTGACAGTTCACAGCTGCCAAAAGACCACCATAACAGCATGGAATAGCACGTGACCTAAGTTGGGAGGTCTGTCCTCTTCTTTATCAGGAAATTAACTCTCCTGAAGTTTATGGTCTTGATGAACTTCTTTTAAACAAAATAAAGCCAGTTATTTTGATGGTAATCCAAATGTTAAATTCAGAATAAACTCTATAGCACAGGCTTCCATCAGCTCCTGAATCTGCTGAGTGGCAAATGATAATGTAAGCAGATTTTATCTTAGTACCTGAATGTTTCCCTTTTGATCTTTTCTCCCTTCCTGTAACTGGCATCTAGGCCATGTTCTATTCCTTTTGAATATTGATTATGGTTGGCTTTTACCTATTTGACGCTGTCAAGGAAATATCCTTAGGGTACATAGAGTTAAATAGTTGAAGACTTACCTAGACATCAGTCATAGGCATATGTCATGTTGGAATGAAAATGAGTGAATCTGATCTTTAAGCAAGAATCTTGCCCTCAAATAATACCAGGTAGGCAGCCCTCCCTGAGGAAGCCATGATAGATGTGGCCATAACTAAAGTGACATGTGGAAAAGAGTGGAGAGATGTTGGAGTATTCTTGAATAAGGTTCTTGGGTTAATTCATTTTTCCACTCTACCTTCACTTCTCCCACAAGTCCGTATTAAGCACTTACTATGACCTAATGCTGTCCTAGGCTCAGGGGAAACAGCAATGAGTAAGACCAGGTCACTGTGCCCTCACTGAGCTTCTGGTATAAGAGAGAGACAGTAAGTAAGTGAATAACTAAATATGTAATTTCAGGAAAACACTGTGGTATTGTGAAAAACAAAAATGAACAAAGAGTATGGCATTTCCTCAAAAAATTAAGCAAAAAATTACCATATGATTCAGTAATTCCACTTCTGGTAATATGCCCAAAAGAACTGACAGCAAGGACTCAAAACAGGTATTTGTGCACCCACGTTCATGGCAGCAATTTTCACAGTAACCCAAAGATGGAAACAGCCCAAGTATCTATCCATGGATGAATAGATAAACAAAATGTGATACATACATACAGTGGAATATTATCCAGCCCTAAAAAGGAAGTAAATTCTGCCAGATGCTATCACATGGATGAAACTCAAAGTCATTATTCTAAGTGAAATAAGCCAGTTATAAAAGGACAAATATTGTATGATTCGACTTATGTGAGGTACTTAGAGCAGTCCAATTCATAGACACAGTAGAGTATAGAATGGTTGGTTGTTTTTTCACTATTCCCATGGGGAAATGGGAGTTGTTTAATAAGCACAGAGTTTGAGTTTGGGAAAATGAAAAAGTTCTGGAGATAAGTAATGATGGTTGCACAACAATGTGCATCTACTTACTGCCACTGAACTGTACACTTAAAAGTGGTTGTAATAGTAAAGTGTTATGCATACTTTACCATAATAAAAATTCAAAAAGTATTTTTTTAAAAAATGGACAAGGGGCTAGAGTAGAAGAGATTTAGTTAGACTTGTCTGAGAAGACTCCTTTGATAAGAGGTGACATTTGATTAGAGACCAAAGTGATGACGAGAACATGAGACGACATAGAGAAGCAATTCAATTCTGGATTTTGTTCTAAGTACAACAGAACACCTTTGAAGGGTTTTGATCAGTGAAAGGACAGAGCTGATTTGCTTTTATAAAAGATCATGCTGGCTGCTAAGTGGAAAGCAGACTAAAAGGGAGGAAACCTGGGGGCCAGAAGACACTACTGCAGTTGTGTCAGGCAATCCTTCACATTGCTATAAAGGAATACTTGAGGCAAGGTAATTTATGATGAAAACAGGTTTAATTGGCTTATGGTTCTGCAGGCTGTACAAGCATAGCACCAACATCTACTCTGATGATGGCCTCAGGGAGCTTTAGTCATGGTGGAAGGGGAAGTGGGAGCAGGCACATCTCATGGTGAGAGTGAGAGCAAGACAAAGTGTAGGCGGGAGGTGTCACATGCTTTCAAACAGCCAGATCCTGAGAGAACTCACTCACTACCATGAGGATAGCACCAAACCATGAGGGATCAGCCCCATGACCAAAACAGCGCCCACCAGTCCCCACCTCCAACACTGCAGTTTACATTTCAACCTGAGATTTGGAGGGCACATCCAAACTAAGCCGCCATCCAGGCTAGTGACTATGATGGCTCAGGGGATGTTGAGATAATAGCGAGAGAGTGCAAAGTGGTTGAATAGGGATTATATTTGCAAGGTAAACTCACCGTGACTCACTGATGGATTTGATGTGGGATGTGAAGGAAAGAAATGCATGAAGGGTGACATATTGGTTTTTAACTGAGCAACTTAGTGAATGGGTCTGCCATCTACTAAGATGCAAATGACTAGGGGAAATACTAGTCAGGGAATGACAAAGGGATATGGGGAGGCAATCAAGACATGTCTTACCTAAAAAGTGAAACCATAAACCCCATGTCCAGGAAAGTACTGGCACATAAAAGCCCTTTATTAAATAATCATTGAATGAGTCAGTGAATGAAACCAAATGTCCCCATGGTAATGCATAAATACAGGGAGGAAGAAAGGAAGAATGGAAACTAGCTCTAAATTTTACATCTGAAGGAGTGCATTTGGCAAATGATATGATGGTAAGGACCCAAGGCTACAATTTCAGACAATTGGGTTCGAGTCTCAGAAAATATTTCCAAACCTCAGATTTCTCTTTCTAGTTTTTATTCCGGGACCTCTCCCTTTTTCTTCCTCCACAGGAAATGTGTTCACATATTTATTTGTCCCTGCCAGCAGGCCCATAACCCTTATATCCCTGTGCGTAAGTGCAAATGGATAGCCCTCAAGACAGGGAACATCCAATCAGTGAGCTCCTCAGCTGTGGGATGGAACGAGACTGAAGCCCCTCCTGCCAGTGACCACACTCACCACCAACCACTCCTTCTGCACTCCCAATGTCCACAAGCCCAGTGTTCCTACAGGAGCTGCTTGGCAGTCCAGACAAATTCTCATAAATCAGTTCCCCCAGAGGGTCTCACTCTCTGAGGACATGATTTTAACCAAGTTGGGGACAAGATTAGTTCATACCATACATTGGCTAGTCTTGAACTGACCTACTAATTGCTCTTACTGAGTTTCGGGCAGGTTTCTACAGAGACTTGCAGAGCAATTGGTAGGAAGAAAAAGTTAAAAGTTAAAAGTTGCCTTCACAACTGGGGAGGGCACAATGCAAAATGAGAAATACCTGGGAAAATGCTGTAAAATAGCTGTAGGGTAAGAGCCTTGCCTTTATTTCACATATTACTGTGTTTTCACATATTAACCACTTTTGTACTGGCTCTTCCACAGGATGGAGGGTACAGAGTCTGCCTACATCAGCTCTCTTGCCCGTTTCTCTTCCGGCAAAAATTATGCCGCCGACCACCATCTGGACTAGCTCTCCAGAAAACACTGATGCAGACACTGCCTCCCCAACCATCAGCACTCACAGCAACTCGGAGCTCCCAGTTACAGCATCAGCCCTGACATCTCTGCTTCCTAAGAACATTTCCATAGAGTCCAGAGAAGAGATCACCAGCCCAGGTTCGAATTGGGAAGGCACAAACACAGACCCTTCACCTCCTGGGTTCTCATCAACAAGCAGTGAAGTCCACTTAACACCCACGCCGGAGGAACACAGCTTGGGCACTCCTGAAGCAGGCGTGGCGGCTACAGTGTCTCAGTCCCCTGCTGAGCCTCCCACACTCATCTCCCCTCAAGCTACAGCCTCATCACCACCCTCATCCCCATCAACCTCACCACCTGAGGTTTTTTCTGCCTCCGTCACTACCAACCACAGCTCCACTGTGACCAGCTCCCAGCCCACTGGAGCTCCAACTGCACCAGAGTCCACGACAGAGGAGTCCAACTCTGATCACACACCCACTTCACATGCCACGCCTGAGCCAGTGCCCCAGGAGAAAACACCCCCAACAACTGTGTCGGGCCACGTGATGTGTGAGCTCATAGACGCGGAGACCACCACCACCTTTCCCAGGGTGATCATGCAGGAAGTAGAACACGCATTAAGTTCAGGTGAGACTCTATCCAGTCACTAGTTTTCTTTACTTCATGCACATGTTAAGAATGCAATTCAGTGAACCAAACACAATGAAATAAGTTTTAAGTTTGAATTTTGGAGTGTAACACCTAAGTTTAATTATAATTCACAAGAATTTCCACAAGAGTGCAAACTTTATTTTTACTCACTTCCACAAGTCACCATGGCCAATTGTACTTTTATGATTGGTTTTCACGTCATAATGATGCTACAGGGAATGTAATTGCATGAGACCAGATAACAAAGGGATTAACAGCATGGCTTTGGTCAAGCCTCCTAGGTTTCAATTCTGGCTCCTGACCTTGGACAAGTTATTTAACCTCTCTGTGCCTTTATTTTTCCGCATCTGTAAAACGGGATAAAACAGGTTCTACTGCATACAGTTCTTGTGGAGATTAACTGAAATGACATAAAGCACTTAGAACAGTTCCTGGCAGGGAGTAAATGCTCAGAAAATGTCAGTTATTATTAGTCTGCTCGTGTTTTAAAGTAGTGTTTCCCTTTTGGAAACCAGTCAAAATAGAGTAGGAGTAGAGAAAACTTGATAATTTTTTTATAGTCACTGATGTATTTCAAGGAAAATACCATAAATTTTATAAGACGTCACATTTGTTTTTATTTTCTCAGTAATTCTATGAAGTTAGTATTATTTTTATCTTGGTTTTGTAATCTTGGAAATTATGGTCGAGAGAAATTGCGTGTTCTTTCTGAGGTCACCTGCATCTGACATTGATGTGAAGACAGTACAGTTTTAGGGTATTGGGCAGGAAGAGGCTTTCATGGGAGCATTTGGCCACTTAGCTGAGAAAGAGTGAGATGAGAACAGCCAGAAGTCAGAGGGGAAAATGGAGCTGCAGCCCCTCCCCTGGGTGGTCCTGTGAGAGATTTGGACTAAGAAGGTCATTTCCAGACAGAACCCTGCATGGCCAGTTGGGGTCAAAGGAATGGCCATCAGCAAGAAGAGAATCACATCTTTTAACAAACAATTGATAGACATCCACCATTAATGGAAACTGTGTTTGACAGCAGAGGTGGGAAGAGATAGAACTAAGATTAATGAAGATGTGATTCCTCATGAAAGAGCTCACAATTTAGTAAGGGAAGAAGTCCCAAAGAATTGCACACTTTCATTTCAAAGGTCCAGTTTATCATTTAGGAGCTCAACAAGAAAAAGAGAGACACTTAGACTGGAATAAAGGAACTAATGACAAAGGTCTGGCTGGGGAATGGGAGAACCACAGGGGATCATGATAACAGGGCTGTTTCAGGTCGGACCTAGGAGGGAAGGAGGGAGTAGTAACCAGAACCCCAAAGGAGAGGCCCAGCAGAGTTCACCACATCAACAGGAGCAGTGACTCTTGGCTGAGGGACAAAACGATCTCAAGGTTAACCTCCCTAGAGTGAAAGGAATGAGTACTCTACCCTCCCTCTCACTGCTCCTCTGATATACAGCCAGAAACCAAGAACGAGGGGACCCGCTGGTGTGTTCCATGCAGGTTGGCCTCTTGGAGGGCTGGTCAGAAAGCCACAGGGAGAAGGGTGGAGAAGGATCTGCAAGGTGAAGGGAGGAAATCTGTTGACTCCTTTGTGCAATCCGTCATCCAATTAGCATCCTGTTTATACCTCCAGGCCAGCACTTCAACACGGAGCTTGGATGTGTATCTTCAGTCTGGCTCTATCCCAACCCCTACACCCTAGGTTCCCAGCATGAAGATAACATGTCTGGCATTGGTACCTGGAGCAGAGTGGCAGTTGACTTAAGACATGTGATATCTTAAGAACCATCTTTAACAAAGGGACCATCAAAATACAGTGACCCCACCTTTTTTCTTTCCTAGTTCAGGCCCTCACCACCACCTGTGTGTACAACTTTTTCAATTTTTAACCGGCTTCCCTCTCTTCACTTTTTCTCCCCTTCAGGATACCTTAGACATAGCAGCTTGATTTTCCTGAGGACAAAATCTGTGCTTACCATGCATGAATCTCTAAAGTGACACATCTCCTTCCTACAAGTACCCTAGTTTTATGGGTTGGATTATGCAAGACAGTTCTGTTCTAATATCTTGGCTTGTGTTTTAGTCTCTATGTCTTGATTTCCTCAACTCTAGGCCAGCAGGGTCAAGAGGCCCCAAATTGATGGCAGTTGGCTCATAAACCTTGAAGTTCATGGGAATATTGCACACAGCAGAAACTCAGAATAAATAAGGCAAGTAAGGGAAGAAGTCCCAAAGAATTGTACATTTTTACTTCAAAGGTCCAGTATATCATTGAGGAGCTCAACAGGAAAAAGAGAGACACTCAGAATGGGATAAAGTAACAGAATGCCTAAATGACTAGAGAAGAGAGGCGTGGCAGGTTAGAGGGACCTCACTGACCAGTGCACACTTCACAGAGCAAAGAGTATTTATCCTTATGATCTACTAAATCAAAAAATATTTAGAAGACCCTCTTCTACCTGCAAACAAGTATGAGACCTATCCTTTGAGATTTTATATTTCAAGTAGAGAGAAAGGACATAGGACAAGTAACTCTTAACATCAGTACTTAGTTTCTGATATGAGAATGGACCCTGATAAGCAGAAGGATCTTTGGGACAATGTGATAGAAACTGCTCACTTCAAAGGTGAAGAAACTGTGTTCCAGAAGTTTGAAGTGCCTCACCCAAGGTCACACGGCTCAGTGACAGCATTGGGCCCTGCGCCCAGGGCCCAGATCCCTAAGCCACAGTCAAGTCTTCTCTCACCACTCTGAATTGCTGCACTGCTCCTTTATTAGCTAGCAGACCTAGCAGCATTCTGTGGGTTTGCGCTTCAGGTTACTATTTTGAGATGCTCTTGTTTAGAGATTCTTTATGCTGCCTTTAGTAGTGGCAGTAATAACATCACATTTTGCATAGCATTTTGTCTTTATTCTATGTGGGTTCACGTAGCATGTTTCTATTAATCCAAGGATTCATCCACTCAACAAATATCTAAACATAGTCACCAATGAATAATTCTGAAACAAGGTGAACATTATGGGAGTTAAATTTGACTAGAGATGTTAAAGAAGGGCTCCGTGATAGAGAGACCAGGGAGCTGAGTTGCAGGAAATAAAGGAAATTTGGGCCAAAAGAGAGATGAAGGGGATTTGGGCAAAGGGAGTTTCAGGTGCTCATTTACAAAGGCAAGAAACCAAGAGCATAGTAATTAATGCTGGACGCACTTGCATTCAGAATCTACCCAGAAACTGTAAGCACTTAAACTGCTCTTGAACAATCCAGTGCCCTCCACAGTGCCATGTCTAATGGTAAATTCTTAGACCTTTTTTTCTCTTTATCATTTCAACTTTTATTTTAGATCAGTGGGTACATGTGCAGGTTTGTTACGTGGGTATATCGTGTAACGCTGAGGTTTGGGGTGCAATTGATCCCATCACCCAGGTAGTGACACAGTACCCGATTGGTAGTTTTTCAGCCCTTCCTCCATTCTGCCTCCCTGCTCTTGTATGCTCTGGTGCTGAGACCTGGTTTGACCTGACCTGCCAGCAGCCTCTGACTCAGATGATCACTGCCCTCACCGTTAAAGCACTGTCTCTGCTCAACATTCAGGATGTGCTTCTTCACTACCTTCTGTCTCTGCTTCCTCGCTTCACTTCCTCATTTTCCTTCACTGTCCAGGTCAAGTGCCCCAGGCCTTGTCTGCCCTCCTCTCTCCCTGATCTCTCCACTCTCACTCCTGAGTGGACGTCTCATGACTTTCAGCGTCATCTGTATGCTGATAACATGGAGATGTAACATTCTCCTCCTGTTTTGCTTCATTGAACTATAGACATGTATAGCCAGCTGTCAGCCAACTCATCATCTCCACTGGATGGCTCATAGGCATCTCACACTTAATAGGTCTAAGGTGGATTACTGATTTCCTCAACTCTCAGCCTGTGCTCCTTGATCATTTCCTGTCTTCTTTCAATTCTTCAGGCCAAAACCCTTGAAGCAATCCTGGACTCCTTTCTTTCTCACTTACTCTATAGTCCATGAGATCTGGGCTGATCACCTCTCACCCCTCTGTCATCTTTCACGTGTGTCACTTCAATATTTCTGCAACTGACCTCACTACTCACCGCAGCCTTGTCAGGCAGATCTTTTCAAAACTTGGAACAGACTCTGCTGTTCATTCGCGCTCACATTCCAGTCACTCCCCGCTCTGAATCAGAGTAAAAGCCAAAGTCTCTACCACGCCTACAAAGCTCAGCAGGATCTGAACCACAGGGCCTTTACCCTCACCTTTTCCACTGTCACCCTCAGACACACTGGCGCTCTTACTGCTTCTTGAACATACCGAAAAACACTCCTGTCTCAGGGCTTTTACACTTACCGTCCCCCCTGCCTAAAACATTCTCCCTCCACATCTTTAATGCCTCCCTCCTTTTCATCAGTCAGGATTCTGTTTACCTGTCACCTCCTCAGCAAAGCCTTTACCCACTCCTCCATCTGAAATAGTAACCCCCATCACTACTGATCCCTTTCCCTACTTTATTTTTCTTTTTATCACTTAACCATTTTCTGACATCATCTGATTTATGTGATAAGTTAGTGTCTGTTTTCTGCTACTAGACAGAGTCAGTATCTGTTTTCATGCCACCATGAAAGTGAGGACCTTGTTTGCCAAGAGGAAGATGTGGGCTATGCCCCCAATCCCTAGAACAGAGCCCAACACATGGCAGTTGTCACTTGAGTGACCAGACCAGGATTCAAATCCAGTTCTCCTGACTAACCCTAAGCCAAATGTTCCTTTCACAATCCCCATCCTACCTGAATTAGTAGAAACACAGCGTCGGGGGAGAACTGATACGCTTCAGCGTTACCATAGAAATGAGCTAGATGGGCTAGTTGCCAGATGTTGCCAACTGGGTCCCAGGGGTGGAGCTGCCCAGTGGGAGGAGAAGCAGATGGTCATAGCAGCCATCTGAAATTGGCTCTGCAGAAGAAGAGTTTTGATTGATTTTTATTTTTTAGCTTTTGTTTGGCTTTTAAAGGAAGAGAGAAAGATGTGATGTGTTAAATTTGGGTTATTTTGTTTTATTAAATCAGAGCTCTTCAAGGATGAAAACTATGACTACAGTGTGTTTTTGACTCCCTGAACAAAACTGAATGGTACTGTGAACAATTTGGTGCTCAGTACATGCTTGAGGGATTAACTAACATCGCAAAACAAGTGATATTCAAAAATCATCAGTTCTTGCACATGCAAACTTTAAAATTATAGTCAGTATGCTTGTTGCAAAGTGGATATTCTCTTTTGTCTGTAAAATCCACATGTCTGCTGGTCTTACACTATCCTATTCTTTTCATTATAAAGAGAAGCTCACACAACCGTGAAGATTAGTAAAGTCCATTTAACTTTAAATTGCTGATCCGAACCCTAGTATTTATTCAATATGAACTATGCCAATAACAACCTTTAAATAAAGGGCACTAAGGAGGCACAGAAATCTAGGCATCTCTATGTCCATATCTGCAAGGGACTTTCAGCTCTGTGAGACACCCATAAACCTTATATTTGAAAAAAGAATTCGCTTGTACAAAAGATGAAACAATAATTTTAAAAGTACACCTAGAAAATTTCAGAAGTGAAAAAAATGTATATTGTAGTAAGTTAATGACCATCATCTTTAAATGACATATTAAAAATAGGTTTAAGGGGAAAACAATTATTTAATTTAAAAAAAAAAACCACAGGTGTGAGAAGACCTTGTTAAAGAATGGTAAACATTTCCTGGTCAGATTCTTTTGGAATGCCCAGAATGTATCAGAAAGCAATAATCCTAACAAGCATGGCACTTTAGGCTCAGCTTTACAAATATTAGATCATTGTACATGCCCAGGCCTGGTCCTCTTACGGTGAGTGCCACCACCATCTTTTCAGTTCTCTCTCTCCCACTCCCTAGCTCTGTTCTGTAACTGAGTACTATTGATTTTGAACTCTTGGTAGCTCTCAAATGCATCTACTTCTCTTCTTTCTTAACTCAGAGTTCCCATAATCCCTCTGCAATAGCCTCCCAACTGCCCCTCATTTCCTCCCCTGCACCCCTCCTCCCTACTCCCTGTTGTCCACATAGCAGCCAGAGCAACAATGAAACACAAATCTGATCAAGACTCACATAACCTTAGTACCACCACCATATCAGCCCCTAGGGGCACTCCACTGCTTTTAAGGTAAAGTCCACACACCTGCACCTTACGTGGGCCCCACTTGTCACCCCAGTGTCATCCCACACCCCTCCCCTCACTCTTTGTACCACCCACACTGGCTGTCTCTGAGTTCCATGAACTCCTGTGTCTCCCTCTTGACTTAAGGCTTTAACTCATTCAGACGCTACCTGGGACTTTCTCACAACCCATCATTTCACCTGGTTAATTCCAGCTCATTCCTCAGGTCTCAGCTCAAGCATCATCTGGTCACAAGGTCTCTTATGGGGCCCCCTGTCCAGTGTCGGCCTCCCAGTCACAAAGTGTCACAAGTCAATTGCATCTCTTCTTCAGAGCATGTGATTATCAATTTTTCTGTGTGGCTCTTTGTTCACTGCCTTCGCTGCTTTTATAAAGTACCTGAGGGTGGGTCCTTGTCTATTTTGGCTCTCAAATATATTCCCAGCACCTAACAGTGTCTGGCTCAGTGTAGGTGTTCAATAAATGTGCAATGAATGAATCAATGATTTTTGGTGACAATATCAAACTTTAGATAAATTCGCATATTGTATTGGCCTCATTAATCCTGAGCTTTGAAATGAGAATGAAGAAAAATTGAACATCCTCACTGTGCCTGCAGAGACATCCCCTCAGATGCCTTTAAGCAGGGTGGACGTCTAAAGGACTTTCTGCTGCCCACCCCACCTCTCTTCTCACCGTTCTGACTCCCTTCTTTGGCTTTTCATGGACTCCAGGGCTGCCATTGCTATGGGTTGTTATAAACTCTAACTCACATTTTTTTCTTTTGAGCCAAATTCTTTTTTCTTTTTCTTCTTTCCAACTTTTATTGCAGGTTTGGAGGGTACATGTGCAGGTCTGTTACATGGGTAAATTGTGTGTCATGCAGGTTTGTCATACAGATTATTTTGTTACTGAGGTAATAAGCATAGTACCCGATAGTTAGTTTTTTTGTCCTCACCCTTCAACCTCAAGTAGGTCCCTGTGTCTGTTGTTTTTCTTTGTGTCTATGTATACTCAAGTTTTACCTTCCATTCCTAAGTCAGAACATGCAGTGTTTTGTTTTCTTTTCCTGCATTAATTTGCTTAGGCTAATGGCCTCCAGCTCCATCCAGGCTGCCACAAAGGACGGCATTTCATTCTTTTCATGGCGGAATAGTATGCCATGGTGTACGTATACCACATTTTCTTTGTCTAATCCACCATTGATGGGCATTTAGGTTGATTCCATGTCTTTGCTATTGTGAATAGTGCTGTGATGAATATACATGTGCAGGTGTTTTCATGGTAGAACTATTTATATTCCTTTGGGTATATACTCAATAATGAGATTACTGGGTCAAATGGTAATTCTGTTTCAAGCTCTTTGAGAAATCTCCAAACTGCTTTCCATGGTGGATAAACTAATTTGAATTCCCACTAGCAGTGTATAAACATTCTCTTTTCTCTGCAACCTTGCCAGCGTCTATCTTTAACTCTTTAATAATAGCCATTCTGACTGGTATGAGATGGTATCTCATTGTGTGATTTGCATTTCTCTAATGATTAGTGGTGTTGAGCACTTTTTCATGTGCTTGTTGTTTGCCTATTCTTTAAACTTAGTTTAAATCTCAAAGTTTGCTAAAGCCAGGTAAACTCCCCTAACAGGCTCCAACTGTCAGATTTTATTTTAAGTAAAAATTATTCTGAATTACTGTTTCTACTTCTTGTATTTCTCCTTTAGCTCACTTTTACTACCTAAATCTTAATATAGTTTTTAAATATTTCCAAAGTATCTTTTGAGATATATATGTCAAGGTAATAAATTCAGCTATTTACTATCTATTTAGGTTGCCATGTAGTAGCAATATAACTGTATCACATATTTTAATTGTCCCATTGTCACCTTTTATTACATTTGGAGAGTTTTTGTCTTTATGGAGCAATCTTCTTTTTCTGTTTAAAATGCTTTCACAAATCGCATATGATGAAAGTGGCTGTGGAAATGCTTCACTGAGAAAGTGGGATTTAACTTATAAACACAGCTGATATCATTAATATGCCAGGGTATGGATATGCTTGATTCCATATCCCGACTGAACCTTTACTCTAATATTCCAATTCGGAAAAGCATGTCTTTTTAGTTACAAAATAATTTGGCAGGGAAATGAGAATGGATCAACACCCTTCCATCATCTTTATCAGAAAAGGTTCTAAAAATCTCATTTCAGAGAGTCAAGTCAGGAATATTGCATTAGGAGAGCATATAATGGATGTTAAATTAATATTGCCCTCAGCACGCTATCTTCCCCCTCAGGTCCTAGGAGAGAAAAATATTGGCCAAAAAGAGATGATATTTTATTTAACAGTTTAATGCTTTTATTGTTAGACTCATGGCCTTCAAGGGGTAGACCAGAGGCTCAAAGATGAAAGCAAATTTATGTTAAAATTATAAAATCTCAGTAGGCCCATGGAACTGGGCCATCAAAAACACTTTGCCATATTTCCATGTGAAGAAATCATGGAGCCATTTCAAAGACAGGCTCTAGGAAGGCAAGAATGTTAGTAACAGCACAAGCTTTGGCATCAGACTGCCTGGTTCAAATCTCAACAGTGCTATTTGCTAAATGGGAGAATTGAGCAAGTTTATTTATCACAGGTGTTCCATTTTCCTCATCTATATGATGAAGGTAATTATAGTACTGTACCTGTTTTACAGGATTCTTATTAGGGTTAAATGAGACAAGCATATAAAGTTTCTTACATAGTTAGCACCACATAAATGTTAGCTATTATTATTACAGTTGGGTCTTTAATTCTCAGCGTGGATACCAACCAGCAAGAGTTTTGACTCTTCTAGACTTTGATTTTCTAACTTGAAGAATTAGAATGTTTGTAAAAACACTTTACGATTCCAAAAGGGATTATTACTGTAAATATTAGGTAATAAAGGTTCACTTAAGTGCCTGCCTACAGCACAATACAGAAAAGCATAATCCAAAAAGTGTGAAGGAGAAAAATAGCTATGCTCACATCTGAAACAATAACAGTTTCAGAAAACTTGGAAAATTCAAAGTGTTAAAGAGTCCAAAACAACTGAAGATTTCTAGCTGGGAGAAAAGCAGTCTTGGGGTGTTGGGGGAAACAAAAGCTGAACTGCAGGATTTAGCCTGGGTCCCATCTGCCCCCAAGGATGGACAGTTGAGACCTAGAAGTTGTACTCTTCCCTTGACTTGCATCCAAGTTTGGAAATTAATTTTCTTTCCAATGTTTTTAACTCCAACACTTTGTGAGAGAAATTAACACTTGGTAGATACAGTATTCAAAAGCAGGTTCCTGCATGGCCTTGCTGATTAATGACATGGGGCAAAGCTAAATTTAGCTAGTGGTTCCTAGGAGATCCCTGAGTCCTTGGGACTATAGTGATTACACTGATGTCACTGCCTTGGCCAAGGTGTCAGGATAGGTAACCTGAAACTATGACTCTCTGTTCCCTGCCCATATTCTGTGATTAAAAAAAGATAAACTGCTCACTGCCTGGTGAAGGACATATGCCAACTTTTCTCGTTTATTTTTCCCTTTAGTTGTTTTTTGTTGTTGTTGTTGTTGGGGTTTTTTTGCTTGTTTTTTTGAGACTGAGTTTTGCTCTCGTCACCCAGGCTGGAGTGCAATGGCAGGATCTTGGCTGACTGCAAACTCCGCCTCCCGAGTTCAAGTGATTCTCCTGCCTCAGCCTCTTGAATAGCTGGACTCACAGGCACCTGCCACCATGCCCAGCTAATTACTGTATTTTTAGTACAGACAGGGTTTCACCATGTTGGCCAGGCTGGTCTCAAACTCCTGACCTCAGGTGATCCACCTGCCTCAGCCTCCCAAAGTGTTGGGATTACAGGCATGAGCCACTGCTCCCAGCCCCTTTAGTATTATTTTATCCATGGTCATGCCTCATTTTCATCATTGAAATACTAAAGAGATAGATGAGAGGGTAACGACAACATCAACAACAAAAAAGCCCTTCTCTCTCACTGTTCATGGAGATGCTGGCACCTCCTGAGCAAGACAGTGGCCTGCTTTTGCAGTCCACATTCACCCCTCTAAGCGTCATTCACAGAGATGACTTAGGAGACGAGATTTCCCAGCCTGGCCTCTGATGTTCCTCATTCCCAGCACACTCCTTTTGATCTGGGGAGCACCATTAGGCCAACTGAATGAGGGGATTGATCCCAAACACTGAGCTGGAGTTGCTGCGTGTTAATCAGTTGTTCTACGATGGAAGATGCCGCTTTGCTATGAGAAAAGTCAATGAAGAATATCTTTCATTATTCTTAGAAAACCAGTATAGTTCACATCACAGGTGTCAAAAGGAAGCTGAGATTGAACAACCTAAACACGTAGTTAAAATAAATTCCAAGTGGAAAAGAGGCTGCATTCATGTGGGAAAAGATTTTAATTCTAAGTGAAATGGAGAAACTTTAAAACCATGGTAACCAAGAACTGTGCCAACATGTGTGGCTGGGTTGCATTAATTGCAAACTTGTGCTCCCCAGGTCTTTAAAGTACAGCTGAGTGCCCCCATGCGAGAAAAGTGAAGGGAGAGGAAACAAGCACTGGGCTTGTGCAAGTATTTCATTATCTCAACCAAGATTAATATTTCTAGCATACATTTTTAACTACAAGCTTTAGGTAGGTAACATCCTTTTAGATAAAAGTGAAGCCGTTCTCTAAGCCAGGTCTTCTGATTCCATGAAGTGGCATCATAGAGATGTGGGGATCCTGCCCCATAGTTCGAATCCCAATTCTGCCCACTAAGTACTTTTTAGATAAGAATATAACATGAGGTTAAACATTCCAGCTATGATAATGCTTGGCTAATTTTGATAAAGTTTACCTCTGCTACTCTGTGTAAGCAAATGGCTAGTAACTTAATGATTTAGAGATTTCGAGAGAGGAGTAATGGGGAAAAGGACTAATATTTATTTTACAAAGACAAGCTTAGGTTGTGTTAATAAGAATACTTCTGTAGAATACTTTCATGCAAGCTATTTTCCTTATAAAGATGCTTTCTTTTTGCCTCATAACTACTAATAAAGTTCAGTGTTTCTTTTAATAGCTATACTTTAGAAGAAATCAGTTATTCTGTGAATCACTTACCTTTGGCCTAGACAAATAATGAAGTATAATGTGGTATACATACCTGGCTTTAAGAGACTTTCAGTCTAGAGAGTAGACAGAATGTGTTCTCATAAAACTATCGGTATTATAGTGTATTTCATACATCTAAATCTTGTATGTATAATATGCATAACCACCCACAGCTACATATGGCAGTATCAGTTATATACTAAAATAAATTTACTAAATTGTGCCATACAAAATAAAAGAGCAAATGTCTAGAAAAAGAGGACTCAAGATAGTGACTGTCATCGGGGATGAGTTCCAAGAGAAGGTTGGACTTGAGAAGGTTTTTGCATGAAAGGTGCATCCTTCTTCCCAAAGCACTTCCATGGTCCCTGTGCCCCAAACTATCAAGCCCAAACACCATGATCTCTGGCTTTCAGAGTTCTTATGATTTGGTCCTGAGTATTTAACCATTTATATGATCTCTATTATTTTCCATTACACCCTCTTATATAGCCTGTGGTCCTTGTTTTGTCACTTGGTCAGTCCTGCAGGATGTTTGGGTTCATCCCATCCTGTCCTAATATTTACATTTTGGATACAATTTGAGTCTTCTAGTCCACAAAGTAAAGGCACTGGCTGCTACAAAGATCTCAACAGTCACCTTTGTTCATGCTGATTTACAAAGCATTTCATCTCAATCCTCCCCATAGCCCTATGAAGTGGAAAGGACAGGGATTAGCCCATTTTATAGATAAGAACATCAGTCAAGGTGCTCTGTGTTCAAGCCCGGTGCCAACCCTTCAAGCCCATAAATGTTGGGTGTCTGCTCTCCTCCAAGGTGGTTCTCACCTCTATCCTCCATTGCTGTCTGTCCAAGTCCTGCTCATCCATCAGAGAACAGCTTCATTCCCACCTCTTCCCAAGACTGCTCCAGACTCTAGAGGCCCACCCACCTCAGTTACACACAGAAATACAGAGGCTGGCACTCCTCACCTCTTACCTCCCTGCCTGTCTATCCATCCAATCCTGCACACCCCAGTGTGGTTCCCAGGGTCTGACACTTGTCTCTGCCATGCGAAACCTCAGGGCCCTGGCCTGTTGAGTCCCTACACCCCACACTGTCCTGGCTTAAGGTAAGCCCACGGAGTTCATTCAGAAGAGGCTTGTCGGGTAGATTTGGGGTAAGAGGGAGGAGACAAGATGTGCTTCCCCTGGCATGGGGTAGAATGGAAAGAATGGGTGTGAAATCCAAGCAGACAAGGCCAGAAGACAAAGAGACTCTCAATAATGGTAAAATTATGATCTGCCTAGGTTGCAGTATCTGAGAACTAAGTTTTCTTTTTTTACTTTCTCTCCTTCATCTCACAGCCTAACCCCACTCCCACTCCCACCCCCCCAGAAGCAAACTGCAGTTACCATGTACCCTGGGTTATTTAACACACTGAAATCAATAGCATTTGGCAGCATTCTGAGCAGTTATTTTGCACCACAACACACACTAGAAACCAATGACCTGAACTATCTAAGGTTGCTGTTCTATAACTGTTGTCTGATTCTAACTAGCCCTCTTCCCAATTAATTTGAATTATTGAACTTCGATCTTCCTTCACCAGTATGTACAAGAGAACCCAAGCTATCACACAGCCTGAGTTAGGCCCTGATTCCTGGACAGCTAACAGAAAGCAGACAGAGGATGTACCAGAGCCATAGGTTTTATTTAAAAACAGTCAAGGATTTAGTACTAGAGCCCAGGGTGGCAGGAGAGCATAGTGGGTAACACATGGACTCTGGAACCTGTGCTTGTATCCCAGTTCTTCTACTTATTAGTGCTGTGGCTTTGGGTTCTTAGCATCTCTGTGACTCCATTTCCCTATCTGTAAAATGGAGATAAGAATACTTTATGGAGTTCTCATGAGGATTAAATGAACTGAAATAAGTGAAGTTCATAGAACAGTCCCTGGCACAGAGTAAGTAACAGGAAAATGTTAGTTGCTATTATTTTTGCTGTTGTTTATTCCTCTTGCTATCACTGTTGTTCTTTGGAGGAAGGAGACATGATCTGATACTCTTGCTGTAAAGATGAAGAGCCTAGCATAATAAATAGAGATTCAGCACACACAGAGTTCTAACTGTCAAGCCCTCGCCAGTCGCCCACTTCCCTCCTCCAGCACATCCGCAGATGCATGCTTTTAAAGAGAAAGAATTCCTCTGAGACAAAATGTTCCTTTCCTCTTGGTGACCTTGACTGAAGGAGCCACTGCACGCTCTGAAGTGGCCACCTGCTCCTCTTCTCCAATTCTTACCTAATCTCTGGACCAGGAAGTGGAAAGAAAAGAGCAAGAATATTGAAAAGCAGTCAAGAGGTTTTTTAAAGACTCTTCTCAAAATAGATCAGAGGCCTGCACACATACTCAGGAACTTGGTCAAGTATTTACATGCACCTTCCAAATAAGCTGACTGGTGAATTTTCAAGGAGAATGTAGTTCAGGAGTTATCTGTGGAGAGTAGTGAGACACTCACCTCTTTTTCACTCCTGGAAACTTTCCACCATCACCTCCTCCACCCCCAGCTCTCTCAGTGCAACAACGACTTCCTTAAAGAGCCCAGCAAAGTTCTTTCTTCAGAGGTTGTTTGGGTTCATCCCATCATGTCCTAATATTTACATTTTGGATACAATTAGCAAGTATTCATATTTCTTCCAAGGATTCAAATAAAATGTTTATTTCATGTTTAAAGTAAAATAAAAAGAAAAACCCTCAATGAGAAGAGTCCCTAGAGGAACATTTGATGTTTGAGAATATTGCTAAGCCCAGGCAGATAGAAGGACCCTTTTGGTCAAGTGAGAGGCAGGAGGCACATGAACAGAACCCCTAATGAGTGTGTGATAAAGAAAAGGCGCCCATGTATGTGGCGTGAGGGCCCATGGGGATGTGTGAGTGTGGGGAGAGAGACTTAAATGATGCCACAGTTGATTCCAGGACTGCCTCAGGGTACAGAACAGAGCCAAAGTAGGGAAAGGGGGGCAGCCTTCTTCCTCAGGGTTGTAGGGGAATGGAGTAGTGGCCAACTGGGCTAACCAAAAGTTTACTCTGGGCTGCTTCAAGGATGCTATCTGACTCTAGGCAGATATTCCTTAATATGGTTTGGCTGTGTGTCCCCACCCAAATCTCACCTTGAATTAAAACAATCCCCATGCTTCATGGGAGGAAGCCAGTGGGAAGTAATTGAATCACAAGGACGAGTTTTTCCTGTGCTGTTCTTGTGATAGTGAAGATCTGATGGTTTTATAACAGGGAGTTACCTGCCCATGCTCTCTTGACTGCTGCCATGTAAGATGTGCCTTTCACCTTCCACCATTATTGTGAGGCCTCCCCAGCCATGTGGAACTGTGAGTCCATTAAACCTCTTTTTCTTTATAAATTACCCAGTCTTGGGTATGTCTTTATTAGTAGTATGACAGACTAATACATTCCTAAATGAACTCTCCTCCAATTAACCTTGGTTACTGATGGGGACTTGCAAGTGCACAGTGAGAAGGCCAGGAGGCTGGATAAGTGGGACTATAGATGTAGTCACAGGCGTTCGTACTCAGGTAAAAACTGGAGCAGGTGATTCCAGGGTGAATAGGTGGTGAGTCTGCTGTGTGGAAACTTTCTTAGCACAGCGATTAGGGTAAAAAAACTTGGGGTAATCTTTTTAAGCTAGTATTAAATTTGTTTATTCAACATGAAAATACATGAGTTAAATACCCATTGTGGGCCAAAGATGGTGTCTTAAGCAAAGAGTGCACAAAGAAATGGGAAGAGAGGCAAGATGGCCATGAATACAATTGACCTAGGGAAGCACATAAACATAACACAGAATGCTTCAAAGAAGTTGACGCTGAGATCTGACAACACACAACACTGTAATTTACTCGGAGGTGTCAGGGAAAATGGCTCAGAAGGGTTGACATTTAGTTAGGTAATGAAAGAAGAGTAGGAGCTAGCTAAGCTGAGAAAAGTTAATGATTAAAAATGTAAAACCTGGATGAAATAGTACTGGGTTCAAATGCTAGTTCAATCATTTACCACATGTAAAACCTTAATCTCTCTGAGCCTTCACTTCCTCATCTATAAAATGGAATAATCCTGTCCACCTTGTAAAGAGAATTAAATAAGATGATAGCTGTACAGTTTTGGGCAGTCTTGGCCCAAAGTAATCACCTGCAAATGGTAGCTATGGTTATTCGTTAGCCCAATTATTCGATTCTGGGCCATTAAAAAAGTGGAAAATGCCACCCTGAGAAATTCCAGACTTCAGGGAGGCCCAAAATTCAGAGGCTTTGGCTCACAGGTCTTCAACAGCCCAGAACAAGTTGGTAGAGTGGAATGTGCTAGCACAGTGGAAAATTCTTGTAACTTGGATTATAAAATATATAGATACGTTTCCTCCAGTTCTTAATTTCTGCCCATTCCAGGGCTTTATAACATGAGTCACACCCAGTCTGTAACTCACAAATCCCAATAAGGAAGAAATGAAATGCCAGCCACCTTCCCCATCTCTCTGCTCCCAGTGCACTGCCAGTCAGTGTCCCGCACCTTCCTCACAGGGCAGAGCCTTCCCTGCCCCCAGCCACACCTTCCTCATTTTTCCTCTCCCTACCCCATATTGAAAAATGTCAGAGGAGGAGGAGAGGAATTCCAGTTTCATTTAAACAGAACTCAGGAGGAAATGGCATTTGTTTTCACAAGGAGGAAATAAAGCTTTTTCAGTCACCTTGTAAAGTTGTGCTAACATGGGCTCAGCAACCCCTTCATCTTCTCAGACTATGATGCCCTCAGGTGTGGAAGTTCCCAGGGCTGAGGCCACCAGCTGAAAGCAGCCTGATGTGGAGGTAACAACAAGCTCAGGACACAAGATCTCCTAGCCTCAGGCCCAGATAAAGGTTTTCTGCTTTTGGAGGACTCTTCTTCCCATGGCTGGCATCTACTGAGAAGAGCCAGTGGGTAGCAGAATAGTAAATAACATGGTTCAAATATTTAAGTACTATTTTATCTTTTACCATTTGGCCATATATTGGGCTGTACGAACTCTCAGAAGTGCACCTTTGTCCAGCTGCCCTCAAGGGTCCATCAGGTGGAAAATAACTTGTTAATTCCAGCTTTGGTCATACAGACTGTCTTCTGTGGACATGGAAGGGTGGCATGGAAGAGCTCCTTTTGAAGATTGGGGGTACACTTGAAGGTAGACAGCCACCCATCACATGGAGGAGAAGTGGTCACTCTATCACTTAGAATCTAAAAAAAAAAAAAAAAAGAATGCACTTTAGTTGGGGACGTTCCTGATTTATCTTTAGAAACAGGTGGTATATAAATAAAATCAATAAATCACAAAGTTGAGGACCCAACTGCTTAAAGTTAGAGAATAATCTGGAAAAGATCAAAACTGTGATTTCCTATATAAAACTATCCCTGGAGCAAGAAAGAAGAGTCTTGCAGAAAAATCAGCAATATTCCTTCTTTTCTTCCATTTCTTAAAAAGAGAAATTAAAAGGTCAGTTTTTTAAAGTGCTCCTAATTGCAATGACTATATCTTTTTGAATCTTAAAATACTCCCATCACCTTACCTTGCGGTTATAACCCTCCTTTCATAAGCTTTTAAAAGAGCTATTATGAGGCTTCAGAGAACTTTGAATTGTTCTAATTTCAACACAGTTTAGAGGTCAAGAAGCCCAGAGGAGCCTTTCAAAGTAGGAGTGAAGGTTTTCCATAAGGGAAACTGACCTTGGACTTTCTCTGCTTGACCCAGTCTGCACATTTGAACATTCAATGACATAATTCTGTCTTTACAGTAGTAAAAAGAGAGAATTATTCTGATAGTTATATTAATCTGGCTTAAAATGATTCCAGGAGCAAAGAAATGGATGTGTGAGTGTTCAGAAGCGTGTAAGCTCTGAAATGGTTGAATATGAGCAGTCTTCATAGACACGACAAGCTCTGGTCTTAGTCTTAATGTTAGCAATGATTTATGATTTTTTTTTACTCTCTTTTAGAAATTATAACCAGCAGGAGCATGGATGTCTGATGTAGTGTTCTTTCATCCAAAACTTCTGAGAAGTTACTAAAGAATTAACAAGTAAACTGATTTGCTTCTTAACTGTGCTCTAATTATTTTGGTGGAAAGGCTAATAAAACGAACAGCAACAAAAGCTATTCATACCAGCAGACAAAAAATAATAAATAAAAGAAGAGATACTGAAATAATCTACAGTGATAAATCTCCACAATTGTTGGGAAGATTCATCATTTTTGAGACCTAGTACACAAGAGATGAGAATTGATCTAGGATCATATATTTGCGTAGTGCTTTAGATTGGTGTACCCGACATCTCATTTAATCCTCTCAAAATAATGCAAGATGGGTGGAACACTCTTATTCCTCTGTCTCAGCAGGTAAGCAGTATAAGAGTCATCAGGGTTAAATAAATAGTGCATAGTTGCACAGCTACTAATGGTTGAACCACAGTTGAATCCACATATTCAGACTCCAAATCTCTTGTGCTCTTTGCAGTGTGTTTAAAAGGGGCCATTCATTTGTCGAAATACTAGTAAATAATTTCCCAGTGGCCTAAAAGAGTAAATGGGGTCCGTAACACCAGCTTTAGTGCCAAAACATCACTTGAAGTATTAGGGGACAAGAGTCCAATTGATTCTTGCCATTTTTAAGGTGAAATAAAACTAAAGTATATTCATTATTAGTGCAAAACTCACACAAAAAGTATGTTGTGCTTCAAAGTAGTATTTGGAGGAGGTATGGTTATTCTTACAAGTGTACATGCTCAAAGAGTTTTTTTAAACCGCATATTGATAGTTGCTTTTGGAACCAGATTTTAAACTACAGAATAAAACATTCATGTTACTTTATATTGCACCAGGATATTTCTACAAACAAAAAATAGTGTTACCCATCAGACTTAACCTTATTTATATATATCAAACTTGACTTTATTCTCTGTAAAACCAAGTTTACTAAATGAATGAAAACTGAACATATTTCCCACAGAGTTTTTTTTTTTTAAATACTTTGACTTGATTGCCCCATTAAAATTAGGGCATCTCCTACCAAGGTGACTCTTTTGAAATGGATACTACCAATATTTTTATGAAAAACCCAACCAAATTACTTTGTAGTGACCCTTGAATAAAATATTTTAAGTCTCCCAATATTTCACAACTAGTAAAAACATAAGGCAGAGCCCATGAAAGAAGAAAGTAGGACATCAAGAAATGTGAAACCCACTACCCTTGAGAACAGCAGCAGCAGCAACAACAGATTGATGCCATTCTTAAAAAGATAATCAAAATATGACTAAGTACTGCTCTCTGAATTCCAGGCCACCAAAAAGTCTTGATAAATATTGATCATTTACCCAACCTCACCTGCATAAAGAGTGTTTTGGTAACAGAGTTAAGACCCTGGGTTTTATTCTAGCTGTGAATGTCATGCAAAATGATCTGAAGTAGCTTTTTCCTCTTGCAAAGAAAAGACGGGATCAGGCAGAAGGTGGATACTGTACATGCCAAAGTCACGTGATGCCCCATATCCTCATGTATCTTCTTTTCTGTGCCCTTCCTCCTTCACAGGCAGCATCGCCGCCATTACCGTGACAGTCATTGCCGTGGTGCTGCTGGTGTTTGGAGTTGCAGCCTACCTAAAGATCAGGTGAGACACAGCTTACTCTTCTTTTTTTTTTTTTTAATATATATATTTTTTTATTGCGTTTTAGGTTCTGGGGTACATGTGAAGAACATGCAGGATTGTTGCATAGGTACATACATGGCAATGTGGTTTGCTGCCTTCATCCCCATCACCTATATCTGGCATTTCTCCCCATGTTATCCCTCCCCAATTCCCCACCCCCACTGTCCCTCCCCTAGTTCCCTCCACCACAGACCCCAGTGTGTGATGCTCCCCTGTCCATGTGTTCTTATTGTTCAACACCCGCCTATGAGTGAGAACATGCAGTGTTTGATTTTCTGTTCTTGTGTCAGTTTGCTGAGAATGATGGTTTCCAGGTTCATCCATGCTTACCCTTCTTTATAAAGAAAAGGATTCCGTTTTGTTGGGCTCTGGGCTGAGAGCTGTTTTGCTGGATACTTGTTCCTTAATAGGTATCTTAGCCCTAAGAAATATTGGCCGAGAAGTGAAAATGGTGGGTGTACTTGGCACTGCACAGTTATAGATGTACAGTATCTGAACATTGGCAAGGTAGAAGTAAGCTGAAGATATACAGCATGATGATGCAATGGAACAAGAATTAACACGGAGTCAGGAGACTGAAGCCTAGGCTCCCTGCCCTTAATGTACCTCATTACCCTGGGAAAGCCACATGCCTCCTAAAGCTCACCTATTCTCATCTGTGAAAGGGGGTAGAAGGGTGGGATCGATGGTCCCAAAATTCTGATGTTCTGAATACTGAACTGTGGATTTGTTTTCACTGCTTCTAAGGTAAAATGTAAAAAATATAAGGAAGGTGTGGCATTTCCTGTAAAACTGTTTTCTAAGATTACGTCCTTATACTTTTGCTTTTAAAATTTTTTTTCTCCTACGAAATGAAGTGATAGTAGCTGCGATTTTACTTTCTTTAGCCTAATAGGAAGTTGCAATACTCTGTGAGTCCTCCATTTTTATATTCTATTGCTCTGTGAAATCAAGTCTCAACACCACATTACTCACAGTCTCTGAGTGTCCTTCCAGCTGTAAAATGCCAGATGGCAAGTGACAGTCTTATTTGCAAGTCTGTGTGGTGCCCATAACAAAGGACAGAAAGACACAGGCTGCATGGTGAGCACACCCACCCTTGACCTCCAATTTGTTCTCCTCCCAGCAGCCAGAACCATTTCTATGCAAGCTCCTCTGTCCTGACACTCCCTTTCTGAAAAACCCCAGTGGCTCCCCTTGCACTGAGAATTAAATTGTAACTCCTCAGCATAGCCCTCAGTCGTCCTGGACTGTGCCTGCCTCCTCCTTTCCGATCATCTCAGCCCTCTCTCCCTCTGAAGCCCTGAGCTCCAGTCACTCCAGCTCCCTCTGATTCTTAAGACACACCAGGTTCTGTCCTTCTTTCCCCAGGCCCTGGGCTCTTGCTAGTCCTTCCCTGAGATGCTTTTCTTCTAGCTTCTTCTCATGCGGCTTACCTTGACTTTCATCTCACTTCGAGAGATGTCCTCTCCAGTTTAGTGCCCCTGTTATTTACTCTTAGTGCCTTGTTAAGTCCATCCTGGCTGTGATCACTGTCTATTATTTTATTTTATTACTGTCATTTTGTTTTTGCGTGTGTGTTGCTTGTTTATTGTCTGTTTCCCCACAAAAAAGTGTAAGCTCCTTAAGGACCTGGATTTGTCCGTGAAGACAGTGCTGGGCACCAAGATGGTGCTTGACATACTGAACAAATGAACAATGAAACATAAGGACGTACAATCTTATGGGCACTGTAGTACACACACACACAGACACCCCTGACTTGTCCCTCCAGCAGCCACGCTTCTTTCTCAAGAGGCTGTGCCACCCTGTCCTTCCCTCTTGCCCTCATTCCCATGCGGAGCTTGTGGATATGATTCCTCATCTCTCAGCACACAACCATCTGCTGCTGCCTCCTCTCATCCCCGCTCACCACCCAGCCCCACCCAGTGCCCACTGGGAGCGCTTCCCTCCTCCTTCCCTTTTATTTCCCTCCATCTTGTGTTCTAAATGTGCACCAAATCAATCTTGATAATGTCAAGTATGAGAGTGCCTTGTAATATCACCTGAATCTAAGATACAAAGAACAGGAAAGCCAGGTTTTGAAGAGAAATTGGAATTAAAGGTCCCGCATGACCTGTTTCTAATAAAAGATTTTATAAAAGCATCCAGAAGTTTCCTCCAGATTTTAAAAAATATTTTTCTTCATTAAGTCTGCATTTCCTTGAGCACTGAACTTAATTTTATAAATTATATTTTACTGAATGTACCTTTTTCCATCTGGTTTAATTACTAGTTTATTACCGCAGATACACCATATTTTAATTATGAGTGAAATTGGCTTTTATGAACTACTCTGGGAACCTCGTTTCCATTTTGTAACAAAGTATCTGTTTAAAAATATATTCTGCCCCTCCCTGCCCCAAAAAGGAGCTTACATATAAATTTTAGAGTCATTTTAGAATCACCAATGGTGAGTTCCTGAAGGGCTACCTTACCAAAAATACGACCTTCTCTAAAGTGTGAAGTGAAATAGAAATACTTCCTGCTTGCTACATACTTCCCCAAACCGGTGTTGAAATAACTGGAAGGACTCTTCCTCTTCACTTTAGACAAGAATTCAAGTTTACCACCTCTAAACCCACACTGGCTATAGGCAGACAGTCTAGAACAGTAATTAACAATTCAGATTCCAGAAGCAAGGAGACCTCAGTTCAAATCCTAGCTCTACTACTTCCAGCACTGTGACCTGGGCATGTCACAGAGCATCACTAACCCTCATTTCCCTGACTTGTAAAATAAGGGCGGTAGTTTCTACCTCGTAACACTGTTTGGAAGCAAGTACACAGTACTGCCAGCATCATCATCATCGAAGTGGTAGACTGGAAGGAGCCCCGGGAAGACAGTCCTTGATAGATAGCTGTAGCGCATCAGCCATGCGCCAGGCCACATCCGTGATGTGACACAGTTCTGCCACCACAGAATTTACCAGGCTTGGGAAATTTTGTTAGCAGGCCACTACAATTTGCTCTGATGAGTGCTGATTAAAATGTTATTTTAAGCTATATTTTCCCCAGGCCTTCAGAGCACCAGATAAATTAAGTAAATGATTAAATTGAATAAATCATTATTCTTCTTCCCCATACAGATTCTGCCTCCTAAATGTAGTAAGATCCACAGTGGCATAAATATAACGTTGCTATTTATCTATTATGCTACTTAAGTTTAAGCACTATAAACTTAAGGATGGATACAGTCATTAGACCCTTAAGGGGTTTCAGAAACCCCCTAAGGAAAACCCCTTTCTGCTCCTCTGTTAATTATTTTGGTAAAATAAAAACTTAAGGAGATTAATCGCTGTTATGAATCTTAAGGCTATGCTAAACCCCCTTCAAGTGTTATTTTGCCAGGTTCTCGGAAAGCCCCACTAATCATTCATCAAAAATACAGTTGGTTCAACTGACATGTGTGTGCATGTATGTTCCTAAGGACAGGCTTTCCTTTGGTCAGAAACTTATTCTGCTTTCATCATCCCAGATTTCTAAAAACAATAACATAACAAACGATCTGTCTTCTGTGGTCTTTTAGCTTGTTTGGCTGGAGCAGCAAGTGACTAAAATCACGACCCACAGGGAGCCATTAGCTTCTGACCTGCAACCATGGGATATGACCCTGGCCCAGCCAAGGTCTCTGCAAATGCAAGGGGAGAATCTGCTTGAAAAGGCAGCCTCATGACCAGAAAAACAGAATGCTTAGCAAGGCTCTGCTAATGGTGGCTTGGGACTTTTCACCTTTCTTCCCGATCAATCCTTATTTCCTCTAAAGGCATTGTAGACTTAAGAGCCATCTGTTTTTCACACTCCCTTTCTCCAGGGACCCATCACCCCTAGTTTTGTCAGTGTCCCTCCCCTGCCTGGAGAACCACATCTTTTTGTAACCTGAGTCACTTTTGGATTATAAAATGAACTGCCCTGAACCCAGGGCTCTTCTTGGATTATGACCCCAGCTTTTAACCAGCAGCAGTGTGGTGTGGAGGAAAGAATGTGAGCTTTGCAGTCAAGTTTAATGCTCACTCTTCTACTTACTATTTAGGCGGCCTTGGGAAAATTATGAACTCCTCGATACTCAGTTTTTCCAATCTGCAAAAAATGGAGCTAATAATATATATCTTTCAAGGTTGTTTTAAAGATGAAATGAAGTAATGAATGCAGAATACCTGGAGAGACTGTAGCATGGTGACTAAGAACATGCACTCTGGGGCAACTTTCTGGTTTTTTTTCTTTTTTTAGAGACAGAGTCTTGCTCTGTCACCCAGGCTGGAGTGCAGTGGCGTGATCTCAGGTCACTGCAACCTCTATCTCCTGGGTTCAAGCAGTTCTCCTGTCTCAGCCTCCTGAGTAGCTGGGACTACAGGCACACACCACCATGCCTGGCTAATTTTTGTGTTTTTAGTAGAGACGGGGTTTCACCATGTTGACCAGACTGGTCTCGATCTTCTGACCTCATTATCCACCTGCCTTGGCCTCCCAAAGTGCTGGGATTACAGGCGTGAGCCACTGCAGCAGGCCTGGGGCAAGTTTCTTAATCCCTCTGTGCTCAGCTTCTTCATGTAAAATGAGACTATAATAATAATAATAATAATAATAATACCTAACTCAGGACTGTTACAAAGATTAAATTATACATATAAACATTCAGTGCCTGGTATGAGGTGAAGATGATGGAAGGGCAACTACTGTTAGTTACTGCTGTAGTTGTTGTTAGAACAGTGCTTAGCAAGTAGGGACTCGGTAAAGTGGTAACCACCAACACATAGGCTGTGAGGTTGGGAGCACAATCTCCATCCTACCATTTTCATTCAGTAGGCACGAGGGATTCAAAGGAGAGGGGAGAGGAGGAGGAGGAAGATGGCACAGCAGCTCATTTCCTAATTGTATATTGATGTGGCAGGCTTCCGTGTTCCAGTTTGACAGTTTCATTGGTGCTGTTCTGAAATGCCTGCAAAGTTGCATCCGTGTTACACATTTATAAATGGAAACTATCTCTGAACAGTCTTTATGCCAGGGCTTGTTTGTAACTTTAAAAGAAAGCAAAGGCCCTGCCTGCCTTTTCCAGAACAGTGTCTTTAATTAGTGATGATGGAAGAATGAGGTAAGCTGGTTTTGATTTATTTAAGTTGGCTCAAAACTGTTCAGCCAAGAGATAATCTCCCTACACAGGAGACTGTATCTGCTAAGACCAGTGATGTGGATATTGCTATAATTAGGTGTGCTAGTGACCCAGACAGACTACATGGGCTGTTCTCCTCACAAAAATAAACACAATCTTAATTTATAGACACAACAGGGTCTGTCTTTTAAGGCGTCTTGTTAGAAGTCACTATTTTTATGTCTTCTAGTGATTGTATTTTGTACAATTGGATTCCTTCTGGCTGTTTGGGTAGGCCCAGCCAGCCATAAAGGCCAAGATCTCCTAGAATTTGTTATGCACAGTTGACTTTTTCAGAACACCTTTTGGAGTTATGTAGGTCTTGTTTACTCAATTTTCTCCCTCAGTGGTTCTTAAACTTTAATGTGTGTAAGAATCAATGGAAGAGCTTATTAAAAACACAATTTCCTGGGTCTCATCCCCATAGATTTTGATTCAGTAGGTCCAGGTGGAGCACTTGCATTTACACTTCTAACTAGCTCACAGGTGATGCCAGTGCTGCTGGTCCAAGGACCAGCCTTTGAACAACCCTGCTTTACCCCTTCTAACACTCCAAACACACTTTTTGCTGTAGAGTTTCCCAAATAGATTTCCCTGTTGTTTCAAACATATTTCAGACATGTTGCCCTCTTTCAAATATATTGCCTTTGTAATTTCGAACATGCCAATCTCTGTTAGAGGTGTTTGGTTCACCTGTTTCTTATCTGGCTAATTTCAAGTTGTCCAGCCCAAGAGAGACCCTCCTTTGGGAAGCCTTCTCTCACCTCTCCATCCTGAGTTCCTTGCTGTGCATGCTTCCCTTGTACCATGTGCCTCCCTGTACTGGAATCAGTGCATTCTCTGCCAGTTTCCTCCACCAGAACAACATAAAGTCCCTGGCAGTACCTGACATATAGTAGCTGCTTAATGAACATTTACTGGACAAGTGTTAATGAGTCTGTGTAGGAAAGTTTGGGGTGCAGCAATAACATTTGTTTACTCCTAATCAGAAAGAACGAGGGTTTGGGGAAGGGGAAGCCGTGGGAATCTGTTAAACCACACAGAATTTTACTAGCTACTTCGTGACACTGAACTAGTTTACAAATAAGCAGATATGCCAATGATGTCTGATCTTTTGTGTGATGATTGTCTGCTAGTATGGCATCTGGCAGATAATTTTTTAAATAAACAAATTTGACCTGCCCCTTCAAAGCAGAGGTAATCATTTCAAGATATGTTTGAAAGTAATAGCTTTTTAAAAGAAACCCAGAGTCTAGAAATAAAAGGTGGCGGGGGAGGGGGTGATTTTAAAAACAAATGTTTGGAAATGTTCCCATCAGTGAGATTTTTGTTGGAAAGATGGAACTGATAGGATTCCTGAGTTGTAATACTCACTCTGCCACTAACTTGCTATTGTAACTGGGAGTGAATAAAATAAATTGTAATGATTGCAATTTTCTTAGCCTCAAAATTGTGGCTCACAATATTAGTTTCTTAGTTTTGACAAATATACAATAATTATATATCATTAGTGGAAGCTGGGTGAAGGGTATATGGGAAATCTTTGTACTATCTTTACAACTTTTCTCTAAATCTAAAATCATTCCAACATATACAGTTTATTTTTTTTATTATGGCTCAGTAGCTACCAGAAGGATATATTGTTTGCTCTTGCCTCAGGGCCTCTGTGCTGCTGCTTCCTCTGTCTACATGGTATCCCTCAGTCATCCACATGGCTCATCCCTCATCTCCTCTATGTGTCTGCTCAAATGATGTCTTAGTGAGACCTTCCCTGATCATCGTATTCAAAATTACAGTCCCTACCTCCCACTGGGAACTCCTCACCACTCCACTTCTATTTATTTTCTCCATGGACTTGGTAACATCCACCATATTGTTATTTGTATATTATTTATTGTGTCTCCCCATCTAGAATGTAAGCTCCCTAAGGACGGGGATTTTGATCTTTTCAGTTTGTTAAGGTGCTGGAATAGGGCCTGATAGATGGTAAGTTTTCAATGAATACTTAAAGAAGCCAGGCAGGAAATGATAATCACAAAAAAAGAGGAAACGATGGAAATAATAAAAAGGAGACAGTGACAGCTGCATCAAACAGTTTTGCTAATGGATGATAAGAGTCTAAGGCTTAACTACTAATGGCTAATGAACTGCAAATTCAGCTGCATTTTTCCAGCATTAAGCCACGTCTGAATCATCTTTGTATCCCTCTGTATTTCTTCATATCCTTAGCACATGGTAAGCACTAATGATTGAATGGCAAGACTCACTTGACTAAAGAGGAGAGGGCTTTGTGGGGCATAGTCATAAATAAAGGTGGAGACTTGTGGAGAACTGGGGCTGACCCTTACAAAGGACAGGGTGTTTTCTAAAATATGTTTTGTTTCAACACAAGCAAAGGGACACTTCACTCATTTTCCATTAAGTATTGATGCCACAGTTATCTTTAAATAGGTACCACTTTGCAGTATTGGAGAAGGCCTCAAACCACAAGTGTCACCACATCATTTACCATTTGTCACCAACAAGGGGTCACCAAGTAAGGATAGGAGTGGTGAGTGCTGCTTTCTATTAGAGCAAAGCCATTAAAGAAAGAGAGCAATGAGGGAAGAGTTTAAAAGAAATCATTCCTCATTTTACCCCCTGGGATTTTAGTTTGCTTACTACAGCATACAATACAGTAGAATCACATTGACAGTAAGCACAGTGCCATTGATTAACAGGGGCTGTGAGCACTGTGCTAAGGGCTTTAAAGCCACATCATCGCCTGCTAGTCCAGCCGTAATTCTCCTCCCCTTCCTATGTTTAAAGTCAAAAGAGTAGCTTTAACCATTGGTCTTCCTTATGGGATATTTTCATTTTTCCAGTTATACAATGAATTTCCACGGGCCTTATGAATCCCAGCTGGTTATAGCCAAACCCCACAGACACTCTGTATACACTATTTATGCTGCTGGATATAAACAGTTATCACCAAATATTCATAAAATAACCATTATATCAAGAGCAACCTATTAGGTGTTCAGGTAGTTAGAAAAAAAGTAGGACATAGTCTGCCCTCCAGAAGTTTACCATCTAAGAGGAGCCAAGACACAGCAAAGAGAAAACATGGCTCTGTTGGATCGGTGCCAGTCTTTATTAAGACATTTAGTAAATAAAATTGCTTTGACCTGACAATGACATCATTCATACAGATTGCTGTTCAGATTGAAATTACATAAAGCAATGTTGCCTTATAAAGCAAACAAAGAGACGACCTTGGTTTCCATAGCAGCTCTGCCATTAAATAGCATTGACAAAGTCATCTAAATTCCTTGGATCTCACATTCCTAATCTTGGGAATGGGAGTTGCTTTGTTTTTCGGTCTTTGATTTTTTTTTTTTTTTTTTAACCTCATACTCTCTATAAATGCCAATCTGAAAACCTCCCCATTTCCATCCAAAATGTGCCAGGATTTAAGAAGTTCTGACCTAGAGAGAAACTGTAACATGCTCACTAATTATTGTCCTCTTATCACACATACCAAAAAAAAAAAAATGTGTTTGCCTTACTCTTACAACAATAGTATCCGATTTATCCAAACCTGGCTGGAATCCCAGCACACCCAGTTTTTCCTGTTTAAGCTCGTTAATGTGGTAAATAAGCCCCATGTGTTCAGTATCTTCACAATTTTGGTTCATCCATATCTCTTGCATCTCTCTCCTCACTTATCAGCATTTTATTCAACTCACTGTTTCTTCAATGGGAAGTCAAAAAAGTAATAATAAAATAAAGACCAGTCTTTTTCCCTTATTTTACTAATGTTTGTATAAGAGATGTGTCTTAGAATATAGGAAATTCAGATATAGCATTAACCAAATAGTCTTGCCTAAAATAACTATAGCCAATAAAACCTGACAGCCAGAGATTTTTAATCTTCTAACCCCCATTCCAACATAATAATAAATTTTAAAAATTCAAATACAATAACAATCATGTAAGAAACTGGCTTTATAACTATACCTGGCATATAGTTTCAAGAGTTCCTAGTGGAGGGAGGTTCACTTTTCATTCAATGGCATTTTTTACTATTTGGCAGATTTACCATGTGCTTGTATAAGATTTATTATATTAAAAATTAAAACATATTGGCCAACATTCATTGCACATTTACCATGGGGCAGGTCTTTTATATGTATTACCTTATTTAATCCTCCTAACAACCCTAAAGCAATTTTTTTTAAAGTTTCTCCATTTTATACATGAAGAAACAGTGGGTTAAAAATTTACTCAAGGACATACATTTATTGACCAAACTCACATTTTATGGGAATAAAATTATGCGATAGGGTTAAAAATTCCATGAGAAGTTCAATTACCATACAAATGTGAAGCAGGAATACCCCATCAATAAAGGAGCATGTTTATAAGTAGATGTTTGCCAGGCTTGCAGCAGTAAGTCATGCTGAAATTTAGGCAGGGTGCCAGTGCTGTAGTTACCAGGTTTTAACTTCTTGATTCTACAGCTTCCATTTCTCAACCATCCTGTTAAAGAATTTGATTGGAACTGGAGGTTTTAAATTTGGAGAGAGTGTTGGCCATAGACAGCCCATGACCTTTGTTTACCAAAACTACCTCCCTTATTTCTATAGATCAAAAAAGCAGTGGTGTTTCTGGGTTGCTATTGCTAGTCTTCTTCCTTCCCATACCCACAGAAATGAACGTGAGCCTTTAGGGCAAGCAAAGTAAATTTTGGAACATATTCAGGTTTCCAGGTATATAGATTAGGTCAGCTGAGTCAGCCTTCAGGACATAAATCATAATTTTGAAGGCTAAGAGTTTGAAATGAGCACAGCAAAGGCCTAGTTCTTTACACACACACACACACAAAAATCATCTTTTTGGAAATACCTGGCAGATGTAAATAAGCTTCAAATGAGCAATAGCAATTATTTTAGCAACAGATATAAGTATAGCAAATGCTTTTTGCACCTCTCAGATGTTTTCATTTTATTTAATTTTCACATCTAGCTGAGATAAAAATTAGTGGAAGTGGGCATTTTTTGAACTGTATCTAGCATACATGACTTCCAGTGGCAAGGCATAATAATTCATATGCTAGCACCAGCCTTAGAGATATCAAATCTCATTTTGTGATGTTCTTCTAATCCTGCCATTAGTTTTAGTCTTAAAATGATCATATTCCTTTCCAGGAATCTCCCATCTTATGAACAGATCAGTTTTGGGGGGAACTCTGGATTTATTTTTTTCGATCACTGTTTCTTTCATAAACATGTATTGAGGACTTACTATCTGTCATATATTCTTCTAGGTACTGGAGTTAGAGCCAAGAATAAACACAACAGGCAAATAATCCATACCTACATGGAGGTTTTAATCTAGTTACGGAAGAGAGGAAAGTAAATTATATAACATGTTAGAAGGTGATAAGTACTGTGAGAAATATTAAGCTAGGAGTCTGGGGGTGGGGGTTAAAAATTGTGTATTAGTCTGTTTTCATGCTTCTGATAATACCCAAGACTGAGCAATTTATAAAAGAAAGAAGTTTAATTGGACTTACAGTACCACGTGGCTGGGGAAGCATCACAATCATGGTGGAAGGCAAGGAGGAGCAAGTCACGTCTTATATGGATGGTGGCTGGCAAAAAAAAAAAAAAAAAAAAAAAAAAAAAAAAATGAAAGCTTGTTCAGGGAAACCTCCCCTTATAGAACCCTCAGATCTCAGAAGACTCATTCACTATCACGAGAACAGCACAGGAAAGACCCGCCCCCATAATTCAACCACCTCCCACAAGGTTCCTCCTACAACATGTAGGAATTGTGGGAGTTATGATTCAAGATGAGATTTGGGTGGGGACACAGCCAAACCATGTGAAGTTGTTAAGGAAGGCCTCATTGAGAAGGTGACATTTAAGCAAAGACTTGAAGAAAATGAGAGAATGAGCTGTGTGGAGACCTGGAGGACAATTGTTCCAAGCCAAGGGAACAGTCACTGCAAAGGCCCTGAGGCAAAGCTGTGTCAGGCATGAGAGTGAAGAGAAGGAGACCAGTATGGCTGTAGCAGAGGGAGCAAGGGTCCTATAATAGGGGCTGATATGCTCAGAAAAGTAGCTGGGGCCAGACCCATAGGGTTTTGCAAGGCATTTTAATAACTTGGCTTTTACTCTGAGGTGAGGAGCCATTCAAAGCTTTTGAACAGAGGAATGATGACAATCTGACTTCAGTTTCTTATAGATACATTATTAATAATGAGAGAGGGTCTTACAATTAATTATCCACCAAATTCTGCTTAACCCATAGTGCCATTCAACCAGAGTGCTAAGACTTTGGGAACTTGAGCTCTGAGCACTGGATTTAGATACAAGAGATGGAGATTTGGCTGACAGCGCAGTTGGATGACTTTGGGGACTTCAATTAACATCTCTGAGCCCCATTTTCTTTTTCAGAGAAATAAGTATAAACTATACCTGCCCATGGCTTCATTTTGAAGATCAAGCAAAAACTAAATAGAGAAGCATTTGGTAAATTATAAGACAATATAAATGTCAGGAGAGGTGGTGATAGTAACAGTGGTTGTGGTTGTGTCATCATTATTTCAGGGAGAATTAAGCCCAGAACCTAAGTCAGGATGTTAGGAATGCAAGCTTCCCTTTCCCATCCCTTCTTGTTAAATTACCATGGAAATGGGGCCTCCACTTCCTTCCCCAGCACTGGAGTTGCAGGAAACGACAAGGAGTCAGATGACCCCAACCAAAGGTGCCAGTTGGTATCCTAGCAGGAAGAGTTGTCACTGACAAGCTGTTTGGTAGACCAGGGCCTCCACAGTGGCTGGGTCTGTTGTTCTAGTGAGAACATCACACTTTTCCCTCTCCTTGGCCCTATAAATGTCCCCAGTTCCATGCAGGGCATTAGGCTGTCCTCAGATGGGCAACTTTTCCAGGTAATCACAGCCCTCTTCTGTTTCTCCACCAGGCATTCCTCCTACGGAAGGCTTTTGGATGACCACGACTACGGGTCCTGGGGAAACTACAACAACCCCCTGTACGATGACTCCTAACAACGGAATATGGCCCGGGATGAGGATTGACTGTTCTTTATTTATAAGCGCTTATCCAGTAGAATTAATAAGTACCTGATGCGCATTGAACGACAATCTTAAGCCCTGTTTTGTTGGTATGGTTGTTTTTGTTTTCCTCCCTCTCCTCTGGCTGCTACAACTTCCCCTTTCTGGTACAAAAAGAACCATTATTTAAAGGTGAGTGGAGGCCGATTTGCAGCTGAAATGGGCTGGCCTTGCACCAGCCAGGCCAGACTAACTTGGTGGAGGCTTCTTCTCCCACTTCAGGACTCACTTTGAGAAGGACCGAGGAAGAGGACTTGGATTGTTTTGTCAGGGATTACTTTCAGGGGAACATTTCATTTGTGTTATTTCTTAAACTTCTATTTAGGAAATTACATTAAATATCAATGAGGGGAAAGGAAATTAGCTTTATGAGGATTTCACCCTGCGTGGGAGAGAGCAGGGTTTTCTCAGATTCCTTTTTAATCTCTGTTTATCTGGCTGTTTCTGACAGGATGGTGCCTGATTGGTTGTACAAGCTGGAAAGCAGCTTCTTAGCTGCCTAATTAATGAAATATAAAAATGGGAAGTGCCCTGGAGGAGGCCAGCAGGTTGAGGGGCAGAATAGCAGGTTGCCATGGGATCTCAGTGTGCCCCTACCTGTTCTCCCCTCCAGGCCACCTGTCTCTGTAAAGGATGTCTGCTCTGTTCAAAAGGCAGCTGGGATCCCAGCCCACAAGCGTTCAGCAGAGTTGCATTCCCAAAGAAAAGGGCTATGAGATGAGCTGAGTTATATAAAGAAAGGGAGAGGCATGTACAGTGTGGGGAAGTGGCAGGGGGAAAGGAGGCTAACCTGCACTGAGTACCTCATTAGGGCAAGTGGGAATCAGCTATCGTTAATGGCCAGAGGCATCCACAGCTTGGAGGAGGCCAGAGACTTGGCTTTATACCCACACAGCAACTGGTCCACTGCTTTACTGTCTGTTGGATAATGGCTGTAAACCTGTTTAAAAACAAAACAAAAAAGAGGCACTAGTCTCAATTACTCAATGAGGCATTTTCATAGGAAACAGACTATAATTAATTCATTTATTCTTCCCATACACTTACCTTACTAATTCTTCCCTTTAATAAATGAGCACCCCTAGGTATATAGACTTAAAATCCTGCACAACAAATTTTGAGAAAGAATTGTTCCTCTTCATAGGCATCCACTTATTGCAATCATTCTCAACCAGGAGGTAATTTTGCCCCCTGCCTCCACCCTAGGGGCATTCAAAAATGTCTGGTGACATTTTTTGTTGTCATGACTTGGGGGTGCTACCAGAGGCCAGGAATGCTGCCAAATGTTCTACCAGGCACAGCACAACCTGCAACAGCAAAGAATTACCCACCCCAAAATATCAATAGTGCTGAGATTGAGAAGCCCTGATTTATCACAATGCCCACTGTGACAGAACAAGACACTCACAGATTGAGGATAAGTTTTATTTTTAACAAAATGAAATGATGTGTCAAGTTTTTATCTCCAAAGTGTTTAGTGTATTGGCTGAAGGGTTCTTGGTATGCATGCTGACCTTTTTATTTCTGTGTGCTTCCTAGAGAGCTTTATTTCATGGCTACAACTTGTCTTCCTGTAACAGCTGATATTAGCAAGCAGCATCTTATGTCCTGATGTCATGTAGTAGAAAACGAACATGGGGTCTGACTTCAAAATGTGTTATACTGTCCTACAGTGTCATAAAGAACTTGAAATGGACTTTTGTTTGTAAAGTTGGACCTTGCTGCCACGACTGTTTGGCTTACAGGAACTTGACTCCGGCTCGTCCTGTCTCTGGCTGTGGCCTGGCAAAGCACCGACATGCAAACCACCCTTGCTTTTCTAAACCGCTCTGGTCTCAGAGACAGTAGGGGCAGTGCCACTTTTTACAAAGTTGAACTTTGTAAAAAGTTGCCAACCCACACACTGGAGTAATTCTGAAAAAAATTATTCCTAAACTCTTTAAGTGCAGATGGAGAATAAGCAAGCCCCAGAGACATTTCACAACCAGAGTGGGTAATGAGGAAGGGGCTTACTGAAATTGTCATATCTCTGAATATTGAATAAAACACCACCAACCAAAAAAGTGGACCTTCTCAGATTTTTTTTAAAAAAAGGGAGGGCAGCAAATGACCACGGGTGCCCCTTCTGGCCATGCTTGGCTTGAGTAACTATCTCTCTTTCCCCACCACCTTCATAGGGCTTTCAGTTTGGCAAAGGACAAGCAGATAAAAACAAGATATTCCATATGTTCTTTTCTCCATAGGCCAAAAATGTTTTGACACAATGTTTGTGAAACACCTTTGGAGAAGTGCACTTCTGAATGCTGCCTCTGCCATAAACACTGGGGTAAGGGACCAGCCTCTTCCCAGGAACCATGGCCTTCTATAAACCATGGACTTAAGCAGGCATTTTTTTTTTTTTTTTTTTACTGAAGGCTGCTGTTGTGCAAGGGCACATAATGGGTCTGTTGCTGTTATTAGCTTCCAAATGTGCATGGCAAAGAGAGGGATGTGGGCCTAGACCAGACGTATTCAGCAAGGCAACAGCTTCCCATAACGACTCTAACACTCCTTATGTTATGTGAGTATAAAATATTTAAGGGTTGAATCTTATTTTGCCAAATATATCTTTCTTTTCTGCTTTTGAATTGGCCAAAGGATTTTAGCAACTATATTCTACAAATGTTACTGAAAACACACACACACACACACCCACACACCTGAAATATATGCTGATAATTGACATCCTTCACCTCAGGGAGAGCACCTATTCAGGTCTACCTAAGAGAAATGGATCCAGTAGGTCTAAACAATCATGTCCCACTCCTCATGGATAGGTCTAGTCATAACACTTCAGAGAGAATGTCAGAGCAGGAGGGAGGCAAGCCGCCTCTTCTTGACCATCAATGGCAGATGATGGAAAAGCGGGATTCAACTTTATTTTCTTTTCCTGTGGCCCCAGTGAAATCTCCTGCCCTCCCTGCACGTCTGTGTCTTCATTTCTAAAATGGGGGTGATGCTTTCATATTGATCTTACCCCATACTACCTCACAGATGTGAGGATTAATAAAATCATGTCTATGGTATTTTCAGTTTCTGGAGAAAAATACTTATAGACAGTTTATTACATAGCTATATAAGTGATCTCAGTTTCTTGTTTGCTATGATACTTCTGTGTTGTTTTTACTTATTCTATCAAATGACAGTTGTGTCCTAGCCACATCAGACAGCTGTCTAAGCTCTGGACTACTCCTTCATGCAGCTGAATCACTGCAGGGTTGACCATGCCTGGGGTCACAGCGATAGTTTCCATTTCTAGATGAAAGGTTGGCCTAGGACATGGGTCTCAAAGACTCTTGAATCAGTATCAGGAGATTAGGGAAAACAGGATAGATATCTGAGCATGAATAGTAGTAGACCTCCAGCCTTTCCCATCTGAGGTCTTCTGGATTCTTTGGGGGTTGATTTTGATTTGATGTCATCTGTTTGCCCTTCATCTTGCTTGCAAGTATGCATGGTTCAATCTCTTGCACCCAGGAAATGAATTTTGCAGTCAGGCCAGATGCTAATTTGCACGTTGATTCACCTTCTTTGCCTTTAACTCTTTTTTTTTTTTTTTTTTTTGGCAAATGAATGTACCATTTCAACTTTGATTTTAAAAGTGCTAGTTGATATTGTAATAATGCTAACCAAGAGATCAATGCCAGATTTCTCTCTTGGGGCAAGTTAGCTGGTATCGTTTAAAGATGGAAAGATGGAAAACTTCTTTGATATTTGATGTCATTGTATTCACATTGGTTGTAAGACATATTGCATACCAATTATAATTATATCAATTAAAGTTGATAAAAGCTTCCATCTGGCTGTGTGTGATTCACATTTTGTTATATTTTGTTATTCAAACCACTTGATTGATATGCTCAACACAGCTCATAGTAAGCAGTTCTGACTTGTTCTTTAAGAAAATGTATCCTACATCAGTAAATATTTTCTGCTTAGCAGAAAGGTCTCTCTGACCTTGAAACAGTATTGAAGAATGTCAGAATTGAAGAAACTTTTCAAGCAGTGATTTTACTATCAAACATATTCTGGTCCTTATAAAATAGATGTAAAAACAAACACTTTGATTCAATGAGTTGATAGCAATACATAATCAAGTCATATTAAGGCATATTGACATTAGCAATACATTTGGCACTTGCTTCACTCCCCTTCAAAAAATTAAATTCAGCATCCTCTTTATCTGACAATTAAATAGCAGGCAATCTCAGTCATTCAAAATATAATTTCAACCCCCACAAGCTAACTAGAGATTATTCTGATTCCGAAGAAAAGAGCAACAGCAAAACCCATTCATATTGTTCCATAGGAGAGGAATGGATCACCTGCAAACCAGAACTTGTTGATTAGATTATGGGTATAAACTTGATGTCAGGCTTAATAGGTTTAGTTACTTGGTCAGACTTAATAAGTTTAGTTACTCGGCTTCCAGTGGCATAGCATGGAGGACTGACTGGAAAGAGTCAAGATAGAAAATGAGGACCAAGCATGAAATATGCCCTTTCCATTATTTGGTCATTTCTTGAGGACCATTTCGTGGGCACAAAAGCAACTAAAAACCCTATTCCAAGCTTGCCTGAACAAGATTGGTCAGAAAGTTACCTTAAGTGGGCATAGAAAGAAAAGGCTTCATAAGGATGTATAGTGTTTACATATTATGATTTTTTGTGTACAACTCAAATTTTTCCTATAATACAGCTTTTCTAGGTCAGACCATAATCTATTTAGATTATTTAGTAACATAACTGTGATCTTTTACTCCCCCAAAATTCAATAGCACTCTCCAATAGGTGACTACATTTTGACTTTTGTCAGAAAGCACTGAATTATAAATGACTCTTAAAAGCACTGATCATTTTGGGAAAAACCTATAAGAGGCATGATCACTTCCTTTAAAGGATCTAGTCTTTGGCAGATGTAAACTACATTTACTGCAGCAAAACAGCATTAATCAATTTGAGTCAACAAATGCATTGACTTTTTATCCTAAGCAAGATATTCAATATTTACTACAAAAAAAAGAGTCTAATATTCTTTAGGGAACTTGGATGTGTGTGTGTGTATTGTCTGGTATAATCCTTGCATCTTCTTTAGAGGTCATTACATTACCTCCATTTTACAGACAGGAAAACTGAAGTTCCATAATATTAAATTCATTCATCCATATATTGAATCCTTCTATGTACTCCTTAATGAACAAGATGGTCCCTGCCCTCCAAGCATTTGCAGTTTAGTAAGTGGTAGAGGTGGGGTTCAAACCATGTCCATCTGGCACCAGGGCCCTTGGTCTTTTGTCACCCAAGGGACTGGTGTCCAATGTAAATGTAACCTGGGTCTAAAGACCCTCATACCTCCTGCTTATATGAGACCTTCCCCCTTGCAATGTCCCTCTCAGCTATTTCAAGAAGTCTCAAGAGTATCTAGCATGCAGTCCAGAGCAAGCCCAGTCAGCTCTTAAAGCACGTTCCCCGCTAGACACTGTTGCTTTCTGCTGAATCCCACATCTATGGCTGTGTTCTCTGCCAAGGGGGAGACCTCCCTTCATTCCTGTCCTGTCAGGATACCAGCACCAAGCACCATTGTCTCACAGAATTTTGGTGAAAACCTCTCTGAATTTCAACTTGCAGCCTCTCTACTCTTCCCAGGAATCAGATGTGAATTCATGGCAGCCTAGACTAGCGATGCTGCCCTTGGAGTCACTCCCTGATCTTACCCTGAGATTCCATCATTGGGCCAACTTGTCTTTCCTCATAGTAGTAATAATAATGACAGCTTATTCTCACAGAGCACTTACTATGAACTAGATACTGTTCTAAGAACTTGACTGGGTGCAGTGGCTCACACTTGTAATCCCAGCACTCTGGGAGGCTGAGGCGGGAGGATCACAAGGTCAGGAGTTCGAGACCAGCCTGACCAACATGGTGAAACCCTGTATCTACTAAAAATACAAAAATTAGCCAGATGTGGTGGCATGTGCCTGTAATTTCAGATACTCAGGAGGCCGAGGCAGAAGAATCACTTGAACCCATGAGGCTGAGGTTGCAGTGAGCCGAGATCGTATCACTGCACTCCAGCCTGGGTGACAGAGTGAGACTCCAACTCAAAAAAAAAAAAAAAAGAACTTTACATGGGTTAACAACCTTATGAGGTAGATATTATTCACATCTCCTTCATACAGAAGAGAAATCTAAGGGCCAAAGAGGTGAAGAAACTTGCACAAGATCACACAGTGGTGGGTCAGAATTGAAATGGGACCGTGGGTCTCCAGGGTTCATGCTCTGGACCACTCCCAAGCCAAATCCTCACTCCATGCCAGAGACTATTGACATGTACATGCTGCTGCCCATCTAACATGCCCAATCATATGAGATAACCTGAGGCCAACGTTGGGCACCCAATGCAGAAGCAGCTTTCTCCCTGAAGAAGGGTTTCTAGTGTGGCCCAAAGGGCCTATTTTAAGGGTACCCACAACTGGGCAGCTCTGTGAGCCCTTACATATTCATATTTGTCAGAACAGTGGCTTGGGATCTTTTGAAAACAGTGGGGCCCTCAGAACTGATGACCTGGCAGACTCGGACTTGTCTCTGTCTACACTCTGGCACCTTCAGTCAAGGTCACTCACCCAGTAACCACCAACTCAACAGCAGGGCACTCCAGGCTGACCCTCTCCTTGTCACCAGATCCACGCAGCAGCTGTAATGAGGCAGTCCAAACTACTGTCTTGTTCTCCCACTAGCCATTTCTCCTTCGGCATTTGGACAGAATTTGCTACAACAAACACCACTGAGAAGAGTGTTGAAAAGTTTGTGTCAGTCACAAGCCAAGTGCTGTCAGGTGGTGTGAGAGACAAATGCTCACTGCCAGCCCCTGTGCCAGGACATTCAGAGGTTTGATCTGAGAAACAAAAACACGGCTCCATGTATTTCTGGATAGATGATAAAGTTTTAATGCAAAGTTGCAGATTTCACATATAACTTAGTTTCTTATACAGACTTGGAGAGAGCAGGAGAAAAGGTTAGGGAAACCATGAGCAGGTAACAGCTAAAATGCTAGGGTTTCTGGAAAACTGCCACCATCTCAGGCTACAACAGTAAAGCAAACAGTTCTCAAGAGTTCACTGGAAAGTCACACCTGCCCACACATCTGATGGCAACTGTTTCTGAAGAAGAATGGCTTTGCCTTTTTTCCATCTTCCATATCTTGTCTGAGAACCTCTCACAGACAAACTCTAGGCAGAGCCATAAGGGAAAGAGCATTACAAGAAATGTAATTTCTGGCTTCTCCTCTGTATTACAAAGATCTTTGAAAAGGTGATAATGCTGAGCTAAAAATATGTGAATGATCACTGGCCACCTCTCTTACCCAAATGAGAACTTGGCAAAAAGTCAATAACAACAACATGTTATCCATAAAATTATGCAACCGTTCCTTACACACTGAGGATGCACACACCTTCTCCCTAAAAAGAAAGACACATCATTCCATATGTTGCTTTATCTCTGGGAATATTCATGCCTTTCCTAGTTCAGATGCAATCTTCCTTTGATACCAGATTATAGGGTTAGCCACTTTAATTCACTTTATATTAGACAGAGGGGGATAAGAAAGGACAGAAGAAGAGCTAATTTATATATACACATACATATGCATATCAAGGCAAGCAAGAGAATATGCATAGTTACTAAAAACTCCCTTTTACCCCTAGTCCTATGACCATATTGGTATTTATAACTTTATTCTTCCACTAAACATTGCATGTTCCTCTTGTCCTCAGTTGACATTTCATTTGGTCCTGGTTTTTATGTGGCAGGGTGACTCAAACCTGCCATTAAAATATGGCCAGCACTTGGGTACCAGAAAATAAAAAGGTAGATACTAAACTGAATAATGTTTCTACCACTGAAAAGAAAGACCAGCTCACATTTCATATAATGTTTCAAATACACTCCCCTTCCTATTTTCATTGTTTTTTTTTTCTCTCTCCTCCCACATCCTTCCAGCCTACCTCACCTACCTTTACCAAAAAAGTAAAGAAAACGTGAGGGAGAAAATAGGGAAGACATTCAGAACCATTGTCATCACTTGGCTTGCTCCCTGCAGAGCCATGGACCATTCCATGCCGCCATCTGCCCACCAACTCCCCCCAGGTCTCCTATCTCTGCTTGAGCTCTTCTGAAAAGATCTATGCATCCTTCAGGCAGCCAGAAGTTGATAAAAGACATGCCAGGAAGTATGGGGAGAGGAAGAGCAAGGTTTTCTTAAATGTATTCACCTTCAACTTAGAAGTGCCATGAGCCATTTCATACACACACTCCTTTGCCCCATCTCACCAATCCCCCTATCATTGCCCTCCCATGAGGAAATTTTTGGCTGCAGATGCTTTTACTGAGCCACTGATAAGCTCTGGAGCTGATAAGCAATGAAATGGAATACAGTTAACTTTTATAGGACGAGTAATCCTCAATGACAATTAATCTCATGTCCTGAGGCCCAGAGACTATCTGAGGGGTTGTCCCATCCCCCTTCTGAACATACATTTCTGGAAAGAAACCAAGTTCATCAAGCAGCCCTACTCAAGGGAACACAACCTGAGGCCTTTACCTGTCCCCTTCTAAGGGTTTCCAGTGTAACCTGGCTGCTAGCTTCTCATTCAAAGGGTGAAGAGGTTGGATTTCATGTCTGTCTCCTATAGGCCAGTTTCAATGCTTCATCTATCAGAGTTCAGGTAAATCCCTGAGCAAGAATTTGGGGCACTAACCATCTGAGCAATCCCGGGGGCTGGCAGGTGGCTTTTCAGTAAAGAAAGGCACAATCATTCTTTCCTAGTCGCCTTGATCTCCTAGAAACTTAAGCAGTTGGTCCTTGAAAAGTAACAGACTCTCAATATAACCATAGCCAAAACCATGAGCAAAGAAAAACTGGTAGACTGAAAATTCTGACAACTCTATATCCTTTTTCCCTTGCTTCCACTATATAGAAGCATAGGCTTGAGACACTAGATGCAAGAAGACAAAGGGTGGTGGGAAATCCAGGCTGCTACCTGATTACAGGCAAAAACAAGGATGCATTTGCTCACAGAGAGTCTCAATGTTTGCTCTCCTAAAAGCCCCATTAATTTCCCTAAGGAATGGCCTGTGATGGAAATTACAGCATTAGAAGCAAAACATTCATTCACTCATCATTCACTCATTTAACAAACAATATTCTTTTATGCATTCTAGACACTTTCTTAGACACTGCATACAATATCTAGGTGAAACAATAAAACAAGACATGACCTCTCAAAAACTCATCCTCAAAATGCTTTCAATCTGTAATGAAACAGTACAGTCTATGATTCTGTAGAGTATAATGGGCACCTTGGTAGAGCAATGTGCAGAGTACACCAGGAGCAAGAGGAGGATAAGGTCAAAGGATCTGAGAGTGTCCTGATAAGTGTATTCCTCTCTTCCTTATTTCCAGATGTCTCTCTGCAGCTCATGCCCCACCATCTGCCTAACTGACTTCCTCAGCCTGCACTGGTTCTCCGAGCTCTCCCTTTGCACATCTATCCTTTGCCATCAGTCCCAGATTTCATCTGGGAAATTTGATATGTTCCTCCTAACTGACCTGTTTGAACCAGGGGTACTGGACTTTTCCAACCCCAGCCACACCCAGATCAGCCCTTCTTCCAGTGTTTCTCATGCCCAGAAATGCCACAACTGGAAGTTGATATATAGCATGTCTTTAACTGTGGAAAAAGAGAGAGAGGAGTCATCTTTCTTCATCTTGGTACACTATCTTATGGTAATAATTCCCTAATGATATCCAAAGAACTAAAGTGGTTTTCTTGACTATGTTCTCTGAAGGAAGGCTGAAGAGAAGAGAAATGACATTTGTTGAATGTCTGTTATATGCCTACACATGAAGAATTAAGATCTTTTCAGAGAACAGGAAACTGAGGCTTGAAAGGTTAAGTGACAGTCCCATGGTTACACAGCCAGTAAGAGTCAGAGTCTCAATTTTAACCCTGGGCCTTCTTACTCCAAAATCCATGTTCTACCTAGTATGGAAATGCTTCTCAAACTTTAATGCACATGCAAATTACTGGAGATCTTGTTAAAATGCAGATTCTAACTCATAGTTCTGAGATGGAGTCTGAGATTTGCATTTATAATAACCTCCCACATGGTGCTAACACTAGGATACTGTCCCCAATTTTGAGAAGGGAGATAATACATAAGACACAACCTTCTACACATAAACCCAAAAGGCCCCACAGGATGCAGTTCTCAATAGGGGTGATAACACCACATCTTCCCCCAGGGCAACGAAGTGTGGCAGCATCTCTTAATTGTGTTTTTTAGTGTCGTTACTGGCATTTAGTATCTGGGAGTCAAGGATGCTGCAAATGCTACAGTGAATGAAATAGTCCAGGTTGATTTGCTCAGGACAGTTCTGCATGGCACAGAATTGTACCACCTACAATTCTCACAGCATCCCCATCAAGGAACCCAGAACAGTGGTGTGGGGAGCTGTGTGCCACTGTCAGACATGAGCTCTTTGGCTGCCTTATTTCCATGACTTGTTCTCAGTCATTAGAAACCCAGTTCTGCCCTCCAGCTGTTCTGTTCCAAACTGTCATCATTGACAGCTGCTCTGTAGGATATCACTGCACACACATGAGTGCATGTTAATGTCTTGCTAGCTGGACCTTCTAAGTGTCAACAGAAAAGATGATCCAAGGTGGGCCTAATCAGAGAAAGGTATGTTCATACATTTCTGTGTGCCTTCCAAAAGTACAGGGATGCCACTATTACATAAAATTGGACATTTTTGTAACCATGTAGGCCAGCTGAAAAATTTATATCATTTTGCATTCCATGAGAATTTCGAACAGTATTTATTGAAAAGATAGGCAAAGAGCTGACATCTATTAAGCTTCTTCTGTATGTCAGGAACTGGGCAGGTTCTTTACACATGTTATTTCATTAGATCCATAGCACAGAGCAGTAATCATAAACTTAGACTATTGTGGAGCTACTGTGTCTGAGTTTGAATCTCAGCTGAACTAGTTACCAGTTGTATGACCCCGAATACATTGTTTAACCTCTTGTTTCCTCAGTTTCTTCATCTATAAAATGAGAATCAGAATGGCATGTCTTATTAGACTGTTTTGAAAGTTAAATGAATCAATGCCTACAGCATGCTTAGAATAGTACCTGGCACAGAGCAAATTTACAAATGTTATTACATTAGATCCACAGCATAATAAAATATTTTATTTAGCAATAATAAAAGCATATTACTGCCAAATAAAATAGCCATGTAAGGTAAATTATTTTCCTCATTTTATGGATGAGGAAACTGAGACTTATTCAAGTTGAACACAGCCACAGTGTAATAGAATCTGATTAATCATAATGATAAAAGCTAACTTTCACTGAGCACTTATTTTGTGCCATCCTGTTCTAACAGGATCAACTCAATCCTCACAACTACCCTAAAAGATAGGTATTTTATCCCCATTTTACAGATGGCGGCAGTGGCCTGTCTGGAGCAGCCGCTGTAGGTGCTAGCTGCAGTGGGGGAGACATGACTGGGGATGCGCTCTATGGAGCTGGCAGGGCTGGGAACAGGCAGGGCCCCACTCCTTATCTACTTGGTGGGACAGGAGCCCCGCATTTCTCAGCCACCAGCCACAGTTCCAGACTCAGGCATCACCGTACTTTCCAGGGTCCAGGAAGTTCCCCCTCCCCACAGGCTTGAAAGTGCCTTCTCCCACTCCTGGTGCCCATTAGGGCTGGAGCAAAGTTATGGCCAATCCCAGGCACTGTCGCAACCTGGCTGGATGTGCACGTGCTCAGAGCAGCACTGACACAGCAGCCCCCTGCCACCTTGGCCCTCTCTGGACTTTGGGCACCAACCAGCATGGGAGGGAGGCTGAGGGGCTGCTTGGGGCAGGCCTACACCCTTCGGCAGGAACAGCCTGGGCACCATGGATGGCGTGCTGATGGCAGGAGGCAGACAGGTTCCTGGGCTGAAAAGGGGTGGGTCCCAGTGAAATACCACCTTCAAGCCAGGGATGGCCTGAAGCCTGGGGGCCAGCTGCCACTTCCAGGTGAAGTCCCTGGCCAGGAGTGAGAATTTATGATACTTTCTCCAGGCCCACCCATGGCCATGCATGAACCAATCAGCATGCACTTCCTCCCTTCTGAGCCCATAAAAACCCTGGATTTAGCCAGTGTCCAACAGATACCGGGACAACCTACCTATGGAAAGGAGCTACCCACTGCGGATCTCCTCTCTACTGAGAGCTGGACACTCAATGCGACCATCAGTCTGTGGAAAGGAGTTACTCACTGTGGGTCTCTTGAGAGCTGTTCTGCCTCTCAATGAAGTTCCTGTCTGTCTTGCTCATCCTCCAGTTGTCTACATACCTCTTTCTTCCTGGATGCAAGACAAGAACTCAGGACCTGCTAAATGGCAAGATTGAAGGAGCATAACACAAACAGGGCTGAAATACCCCACCACCTCCCCACACTGCGGGCAAAAGAAGGAGAGAAGAGCTAGGGCCCTTCAGGGATCCCAGACCTAGGGGCTCCCTGAGCCAGGACTGTGACACCTTCTTTGGGGCCCTGCAATTCCTGGCATCTCCTAGCTTCTGGGCACCACCACATTCCCCTTGTCCAGACACAGATGTCCAGAGAAGAAGTTGCATGCAGTTCATCTAGTCCAGCTGCAGCCTTGCACGGGGCTGGCACCTGTGCTGGTGCCTAGAGCTCCCCGCCCTGCTGCAACAGTCAGCGTGCCTGGCTGTGCACAGTGACCAGACCCTGCACTCACTCATCCACACACTCTTTGCAGCTCCATGCCTGGCTTGCCCTTGGCAGGTGTGGGATCTCAGCCAGTAGCATGAGCCAAGCACAGCCTGCTAGGCAGTGTGGGTGGAACAAGCCCAGCAGGCATGAGCAATACTCAGGCAGAAGATGTCACCAGCCACAGAGGTTTCCAGCTGGCAAAACAACAGCCAAGGATCCCACGACATTACCAGGTGAGGAAACTGAGGCACAACCAGGAAGTAATAGTTACTCACCCAAGGTAATCTATTTGGTTAGTGGTGAATCAAGGATTTCAGCCCACGGATTTGACTCTGGAGCCTGAGTGCTACAGTTCCCAAGTCCATTCTTTATCTATATCTCCTCACCTTCCCATCAGTCATCTACTATGTACCCAGCCCTGAGCTAGGCATATTGTAGGATAAAACAAAGTAAAACAACGTGTGTGTTTGTTTGTTTGTTTTGAGACAGAGTCTTGCTCTGTCACCCAGGCTGGAGTGCAGTGACACAATCTCAACTCACTGCAACCTCCACCTCGCAAGTTAAAGTGATTCTCCTGCCTCAGCTGTCCAAGTAGCTGGGATTACAGGCAACTGCCACCACATCTGGCTATTTTTTTTTGTATTTTTAGTAGAGACAGGGTTTCACTATGTTGGTCAGGCCGGTCGCAAACTCCTGACCTCAGGTGATCTGCCCACCTCGGTCTCCCAAACTGCTGGGATTACAGGCATGAACCACCACACCTAGCCTAAACTAACAATGTTTACTTTCAAATTAATAACTTCATGCCATACCTTTATCTTCTTGTTGGATAGATAATTAGCTAATTGGCATGTGAACATAAACCTGACATTAAGTCTCAGTTCTGCCAGTTACTGGCTTTAATGACCTTAGGTACGTAACTCAATCTCTCATAGCCTCTAATTCCTCACCTAAAAAAATATAGATGATATGTCTTAGCTGGCAGTGTTATTTATAAGGACTAAATAAGATTCTTTGTGCATAGTGTTCAGCATTCATTAACCCTCATTTCTTCTTTTCCTTTCTCTGTGCCTCAGAAGGAATGATAAACTGAAATTAGAAATATAGATCTCATTGACAAATAATTATAATAAAGTTTCCAGATGACAGCTAAGTGAGTTGAAGTTTTGTAAATTTGAATTTTGTTCCTAAAAATCCATTTCGCTTCATTAAAATGCCAAATAATCATGAAAAGAAAAACCCCCACACTTTGTACACACACTTTGATATACACATATTTAGTAGGTAAAACCAAACACATGATATAAATGTACATTTGAAAATGTTTGTGATGAGGAAGGATGTAGGCTAATTGTTTAATTCCTGAAAATGTGAGTCCAGTGGACTAAAGAGGCCTTCTTTTTCTGGTAGGTTTCTAAATAGTCAGAATCAGCAATTCTGTTTGCTCCAGGGACCTAGAAATGTTCAATATTTGGATTGCCTGGGCAAAATTTTCCACTGATAAGCTAGTGAAGATGAATGGTCAATTCTAAGGGAGGAGTTTTCCAGGTTACTTCTCTTACAGAGATCTCCTGCTTCCTTTTCAAAAATTAAATACCCATCTTGAACAGTAGCTTTCATTTTCAAAGACTTCAGCTAACTCCTCCAGACATGGCTTCTATGTCTCTATATCAACCCTTTCAGCTTGCCCTGAAATCTGGTAATTTGAAAATCAGTTCTCTTTTGGAATGTTCAAAACATCTTTTTCTCCATTACCACATTTTTGTGATGCTTTCACAAGTTCTGTTTGTAAGAGTTTTAAAAAGAGATAATTACTGCCCTTGCCAAAATTTATAGCTTAGTTCAAGGGCATGTTCTTTAGCCAATCATGAATACATATCATCACAATTTTTCCACCTCTCAAATTAGCACATCACATTGTCTTATCACTATTTACTTTCATTGGCTTTATTCTGAGAGCACGTCAGTTTCAGCTCTAAGGTAGTCATAAAAAAAAAATTGTTCATTTTGATTAAAGCCCTACTTATGATAAGCCTATAAAGATTAAAGTTCTCAAGTTAAACATCCTAAGTCAGGTGGTGCCTGTTTCCAAATATACTGTTAATCACATACGATGTCTTTGCTCAAAATGGGTATTCTGGCCTGTTAACTAATCCTACTAGCATCACTTCTCTCAGAGCTAGGAAAAGATTCTAGGTCTCAATTGAGTTATTTTTGGCAGTTGGTAATTCCATGTCCTAGAGATGAAGTTCTTTGCATAATCAAGTTTTTAAATGTCAGTAGTAGTTTGGAGTGATATAAAAGTGTTTCCGACTTTTGAAAAGACTTCCAAACATCCTTAAGCCTGTGTAATCTTTTCTAAGAAGTCAGATGAAAGATGAAGTTTTTTGTCAGTCCGAAGAGGGTCCCAATACAGGATCATAAATACTGAGTGTTTTGTCTGCACATTTAGTCCTGAAATACGCAGTTCTACATCCAGAGTAAATACCCCAGCCTTGGAAAAGTTGAAGTCACAAGCTTGAAAAGCTTAAACAAGCAAGAAGAGTAATGAAGTACGTTTATTGCTCTTTAATAAAAAACCTATTTACATTTAGCATGTTTTCAACCCAGTATTCTACCCAATTTCATTAATAGGCCCTTCTAGGAATTTGGGAGATTGAAGAATGGAATAGTGTCTTAAACCCTGACAGTAAACAAGATCAGCATGCTTCAAAATCCTCTGCTGTGCACCACGTAAAAGAAGTAGGAAAGGTAGAAAAGAAACAGTCGTTGGTCTGGATGATGTTAAAAGGCCAGGTCCAGAAATGTTCATACCTATAGACATTTTGTGGAAGAAAAAATGTAACTAATAAATGAATATGTAAGAATATTTTCAGCCTTGGTAGTAATTTTTAAAATTCTAAATAAAACTGATATGCCATTTCTGCATAGTAAAGCTAAACAACACAAAATAAATTTCCAACTTTGAAAATCAAGGTATCCAATGTCAGACACGCTTTCATAAAGTGATTACTTCATTTGTTTCCAGTGGAATTGGCAAAAACCTCTCACAGATCAGAAACCTGAGGATCATTCTCCAAAATGGAGATTTGTATGCAGGAGGCCTATTGGAAAGTGAATTTGGGATCAGCACCTGAAAGGGACAGAAAGAAGCAGGACTGGCAGAGGGCAAGTTGGAACTGCAGAGTACAGTTGCAGCAAAGGTCTCAGCCAATCCTGTGAGGAGCTCTGGGTCTGAGGTGCCCCTTCAGCTTTGTCTCAGGTTGGTGAGTATCACAGGTTCACCTGTCTCCTCACCCCACTAGGGACATAAATTCAGGCAAGCCAGTTCTCTCTACTCCATGGCAAGTACCAGAAAGGAAGTTGAACTGAGACTATCTGCCACCAACACTCCCGCCAGCTGAGGGTATTAACAAACAGACCTAGAAGGGGAGCTCTGGGTGGTACATCATGACCTCCACTGTAGACAAATTTTGGCACCATTTAGGTCCACTTATTTCATGTAATAAATTCTGGGAAAACTCCAGTATTCTTGGGGAATCTTATAAGAGGAAGTTAATGAGAGAAACTACCATTCCTGTCATTGTAGCTGATTCCAAGGCAGTAACAGACAGTCATCTTCCTTGTCCTCCACCACCAATTCTAGAGTCTCTTGGCCCTCAGCTAGCATCTCTGCTGATCTAAGTAGCTAGGCTGCTGAAGTGACAGACTCCTAGGGTGACCATTGGCAACTCACTGGTCACGATGACCTTCTCAGGCCATGATTGCTATATTTGTTCATTTACCATCAAAACTGGGAAAAGGGTTGCCAAGAGCAAACCAAGTGGATCACCTGGGTGCCAAATATATCATTCTCTGCTCCTGTTTTGTTCAACAGCAGCTGATGGTCAGGGTCAATTATTGCTGCAAGTATGGCAATTACTTTCTTTGCCTACTGGTCTCCTGGGACAAGCTCTTTGAAGTAACTGAGCAGCAGTTCTTACCTTAAAAATCTTTTTGTGTTCCTTGGTGAAATGATTTACCCTCTAAAAACCAAGGCCACTAAAATATCAGAACCCAGAGTTGCAGAGAAGGGAAGCACACAGTTTCCCTAAGGAGGCCACTGGGGCTAACTGTAAGTAGGGTCACCGCTACTTTCACCTCATGTTTTCCAGATCTATATGTTTTACATTTTGAAAACACGTATAATGATATGTATATGGATTTGGGGTGTGTACTACATCCTAGAGGATGGTGTCCCAACTGCACAAGGCATGCTTTCCAAGACAGCATGTCAGCTGGGCCTCTGACAGACTGCTTCAGTCTCTTTCAGTCCAGTAGCCTCTAGGTGGTGGGGTATTTGATAGGACCAGTGGATACCATGGCCATGTGCCCCCTGCTGCACCTCCTTTGCTATATAATGGGTGTCTTGGTCCATTGCAGCCCATGCTATAGCTCAAACTCTCTCTAAGTCCTTGGCTTAATGGTGCTGGATGAAGCCCTGCAGACAGAAAAGGCAAACCTATATTTGGAATAGGTGTCAATCCAGTGTAGAAAGGGTCTCACAGCCTAATCTTACTGCAGATTCTTTTCTGTCCTGAGCCCCACACAAAGTTGGAAGTCTTATCTGTCACGGTAAATGGGTTGAAGCAATATTCTTAAGTGCATGATACGCTGCCTCTATAAATCAAAGATGCCTATGAAGCATTGTGTTCCTCCCTGGTAATGGAAAGTATAAGATGCAATAATATTCTCCTAACTTTGGAGGGAATGTTCAGTGTGCCTCAGACTATTAGACCAAAAATCTCATTAATCTTGTGAGCCCCTGCATTTTCTTGGTGTTTATCTCCCACCTTGTAGAACACCTTGTGTTAAATTTTCTGTTGTTACATAGCAGCTTAAAACAACACCCATATATTTCTTAACAGTGCTGTGGGTCAGGGCAGGCTCAACTAGATTCTCTGTTTAAGATCTCACAAGGCCAAAGTCAAGGCGTTGGCTGCATATTATCTAATTCACCACTATTAAAATGTTTAACACCAACCTGAATGCCCATCAATGATAGATTGGATAAAGAAAACGTGGCACATATACACCATGGAATACTATGCAGCCATAAAAAAGGATGAATTCATGTCCTTTGCAAGGACGTGGATGAATCTGGAAACCATCATTCTCAGCAAACTGACACAAAAACAGAAAACCAAACACCACATGTTCTCACTCCTAAGTGAGTGTTGAACAATGAGAACACACAGACACAGTGAGGGGAACATCACATACCGGGGCCTGGGGGTTAGGGGGTTAGGGGAGGATTAGCAGTGGGATGGGGGGATTGGGGAGGGATAGCACTAGGAGAAATACCTAATGTAGATGACAGTGTGATGGATGCAGCAAACCACCACCATGGCACATGTACACCTATGTAACAAACCTGCACAATCTGTACATGTACCCCAGAACTTAAAGTATAATAAATAAATTTTTTAAATGTTCAACAACTGCATCACCATCACATGCCTCAGGCTATCTGTGCTCTACTTTACATCATTAGATTTTACTTGCTGTCCAACGTTTTGAATAATGCATTGAACATAAAATACTAGGTAACCACTATTTATATTTAGAATTTTCACCATTCCCTGTAAAATTAAAACCTGTGGCCTACTTGACCACCAACTATTTCATGTAAATAAAACGGTAAGTGATTCAACATTTCAACAGAATCTCTTTTACCTGAGATAAACATGGCTGATTCTTCTTCAGTATCAATCTCCACGTACGTTTCCTATATACAGCATGATTTACAAAGTTATTCCTAACTAAAAGAGAAAACATCTCCTATATCATGGGTTTTCAGGCATAGATCAGAAAAAAAATTATCGAGCAATTTTCCTTCATCTATAACTTGACAAATGTCAGGAGCTAATTTAAAACTCTAAATCTCTGTGGTTTTATAGGACTGCCAACTAAAATATTTACCATTATTAGGCTCTCATGATAGTAGCTGCTTCTACATTACATTTCATTGAGATTGAGCAACGCACAATGGAGCCAATTCATAAAGGAATTTTACCAATAATCTTTAAACATATTTATCATTAACTTTGTGACTAATTTTATAAGATTCTTGTGATTTATGTGATAAGTACTAATTCTTTGTCATAAGTAGTACTACTTTATACTTCCATTTTGGTCTCTTCATCTTTAGCCATAAAATGTATTGATATTATACTAGAAAGCATCATTTTTTATTTATCCTTGGGAAACAAATCAGTTTCTTATGGAGGTCATTTGTGGAAGAAACTGTTAGTTGATGTAAAATGTCCATATTTCCTTCCTCCTTAGTATCAGAACCTCAAATTTAGGAGGGACACTGTGATGCTCGGATAGAAGACTACTGGTCCACCTTCCTTACAGCTAGAATTGTCATGTGACTACATCCTGGTATGAGATATAAATAGATGTGTTTGTGTTAGGACCTACAGGAAATCTCCTTGAAGGACAATGAGTGAACCCACCCTTACTTCAAACTGCTGGCTACAGTAAGATTGTGTTGACTGGAACTCCAGCAGCCATCTTTGACTATGAAGTAAAGGTAAGAAAGAAGCCACACACTAAGAAGGTGGAATAAAGAGTAAAGAGCTTGGGCTCTGATGACACCACGGGGCCACTATACCAACCCCAGACTGCCTAACCCCAGACTTCTTTGAGAAAGAGAAATGAATCTCAAGTCATTGTTACTTTGGGGTTATTTCTTAAATGCAGCTGAAATTATCCCTAGTGGGTGTATTATTAAACTTTGTTTGAAAAAGACTACAATGGCTCCATGTCATTTTTCCAAAAGGACAATACACTATAAGGGAAAATTAAATTGTCAGTCCAGTAACACTCAAATTTCAGGTATGTATTGTTATGCTTTCTAATACTATTTTTTTCTTGCATAAAATCATTATTCCCATGGATGTACTTGTCCCAGTTTGTGGAATTTCACAGTGCCTATTGCTTAATTATGTTTATACATCAATAAATCCTTTTAAGGCTTTGAATCATTTTGACAACATCAGGATATCATGCAACAACCAAAATAAAAAATATAAATAATAACAAATAAAAATAATAACACAATGGAAGAGAGGGGCTGGGGAAAAAATACTCAACTTGCAAAACTGTAAAGACCTCATCTCCAGTTTAGATACAACTAGAGATGTTTTAGGTTCTCTAGATAAAGAGCTTGTGCGTGTCACAACCGTAAAGCAAAGAGTTACTGATGTGAAGCTTCAAATGTGGCATGCATGTAGTATGAATGACATTGATTAAGATGCTGGGGGCCGGGCGCGGTGGCTCAAGCCTGTAATCCCAGCACTTTGGGAGGCCGAGGTGGGTGGATCACGAGGTCAAGAGATCGAGACCATCCCGGTCAAAATGGTGAAACCCCGTCTCTACTAAAAATACAAAAAAAAAATTAGCTGGGCATGGTGGCGCGTGCCTGTAATCCCAGCTACTCAGGAGGCTGAGGCAGGAGAATTGCCTGAACCCAGGAGGCGGAGGTTGCGGTGAGCCGAGATTACGCCATTGCACTCCAGTCTGGGTAACAAGAGCGAAACTCCGTCTCAAAAAAAAAAAAAAAAAAAAAGATGTTGGGAATAAATTGGCACTAAGATAACATCCGTGTATTTTTAAATCAGTAATATCAGGTAATAACCATTTGTTAAGTTTTGGCAGGAATTGACTGTGGGGTTAAAGTTCAGAGAGAACATTTGTGGACAGATAGAGGATGCTAGAATGGCCATCTGGCCAAGGAGATGATAGCAAGGATTGGAGGGTTAGACTCCCATACCCCACAGACCCTACTTCCTTCTGACTTTCAAAACCATCTTCAAACAAGGTATCTTTACAGACAGCTTTCATGTAAGAATTTGTGAGGAGCATCTGCTACTTGTACATTCATTTGCCCTAGCCCTGCATGGCTGCTCAAATGTATTGTGTTATCTCTGTGACTCTCCATGTTTCCCACCAACATCTGAAGAAAACGTCACCTGCTCCTGCATTCGTTACTAGGCAAATTGAGATTTGGGAAAGATGGGATGTCTAAATATTTAAAGAAACCTTGCTTTTGCCATTTATTCTTGTTCCTTATGTAGCCTGAGACAAAATCTGTGTGTGTCTGGAGCAGTGATTACAAACACTTTTTGAAATTCAAACCTAACATGAGCACAGTAATGAAGATGGGCCAGATGTCAGCAGAAATAGCTGACCCACATGGTGTTTTGACAGAAGCAACACTTTTAGAACATTTTGGTTTGTTAGGATGTAACAGAATTTCTCCAAAGCCTATAATTAATCTTATATTGTAAATATGTAAAATAAATATGGAGAAAATCATCATTGCTCTTTCCTGTAAAACTCACACTTTCTGAGGACATCTTGATAAACTGCTAGGACAACCAAAGTTCTCGGGAGTCCTTGCAGAACTCCTGGGCCTCTGAAGCAGAAACGTCACAGTGAGTGTCTAGCAGAAGAACCAGGACTTCTGAAAATACCATTTTGATGCGAAAGATTAATAAGAAGGGGCCTTGACAATTGTTAAACATTCAAATCTTAATAGATGCTGGCAAGGCTGTGGAGAAAAGGGGATGCTTATGCTCTGCTGGTGGGAATGTTTAAGTTAGTCCAAAATGGACTCCAAAGTGGAATGCACTTTGGAGATTTCTCAAAGAGCTTAAAACAGAACTAATGTTTTATGTGACCCAGCAGTCTCATTATTGGATATATACCCAAAGGAATATAAATCATCCTACTAAAAAGACACAAACATTTGAATGCTCATCGCAGTGCTATTCACAATAGCAAAGACATGGAAACCACCTAGGTACCCATCAGCGGAGGATTGGATAAAGAAAATGTGGTACATATACACCATGGAATACTGCACAGCCATTAAAAGGACAAAATCATGTCTTTTGCAGCAACATGATTATAGCTAGAGGCTATAATCCTAAGCAAATTAACACAGGAACAGAAAACCAAATACTGCATGTTCTTGCTTATAGGTGGGAGCAAAATATTGAGTTCACAGGGACATAAAGATGGGAACAATAGATATCAGGGACTACTGGAGGGGGAGGGATGGAGTGAGGGGGACATGGGTCAAACTGCCTATTTGGTACTATGTTCACTATCCAGATGGCTGAATTCATATCCCAAACATCAGCAGCACTCAATATACCCATGTAACAAACCTGCACATGTACCTCCTGTATCTAAAATAAAAGTTGAAAATATTTAAAAGAAAAAATATAGGCAGAAGCTGGTAACATGTATTGAGCACAAACTATGTGCCAGGAACTGTTCTAAGCACTCCACATTGATTAATGTAGGTAGCATTCACAATAATCCTTTGAAGTGAAGACTATCATTATCCCCATTTAGTAAGTGAGGAGACAGAAGCAAAGAAGTAGAACTTCACACAGTGAGAGGCAGTGCTGAGATATGCATGCAGATGCTCTGACTGAGGGCCCGGAGCCTAACCCACTCTGCTCTATTGCTTTTTAAATGCATGTTCAAGGTGAGCACCAGCAGGTAGGAAAGAAGGGAAGACTTCTGCAGTCCCCAGATCTTGCCTACACACCTTTTTCCTTCTATACCTCCCAAATTTACATCCACCAGAGCCTCAGAATGGAAATCTAATCTGTTTGGAAATAGGATCTTTGAAGATGTAATTAGTTAAGGTGAGGTCACACTGGATTTTTGTGAGCCCTTACAAGAAGGAAATTTGGACATAGATACACAGGGAAGAAGGCCATGTGAGACAGGGCATCAAGAAGCCCAGGAAAGCCAAGGATTTCCAGCAAACTACCAAGGTGGTAGGAAAGTGGCATGGAGCAGATTTTCCCTCGAGCTCGCAAGAGCGACCAACTTTGCTAGCATCTTGGTTTGAGACTCTGGCCTCTGGATCTGTAAGAAAATTACTGTCTGTTGTTTTAAGCCACAAAAAAATAAAAAAAGAAAAGAAAAAAAAAAAAGAAGGGCACCTGGCAGCCAGTGCTTGGCACTCAAACAAACCATGTCTAAAACTAGAGTATCATGTGCAAATTCATCTTAAAATCACAGCAGCCTGTGTGCAGGTCCTAGGCAACATAAGCATAGTAACTGAGCTGTAAGTGACAGCTGCCTACCAGAGAGGGGTACATATTTTTAAAAATAAAGGCTGCTGTGCTTTGTGTACTTTCATGATCTCTGACCTCTGCTTTAATCCCAACTCCAAGGAGGTTTAACTCTGAATGTTCAGAAAAAAAATTTTCTGTGGACCATAGCTTTATGACTGTCCCTGAGTTAAGGGAAGAAAGATGTATTATGGAGACTTCAGTTATTCCATCTTGAGAAGTATAAGGGTCAGGATCACCTCCACCCAACCCTCAACCTAACCTATTACTGGCTAGGAGGTTTAAGCCATCTTCTTGGGCATGGGCAGCAGACACAGGGGGGTGAATTAAAGTCTACAAACAAAGCTGCTGCATCTGGCCATTCACAGGAAGTGCCCTGCACAGCTGCCAGGTGCCCTTCCCAGTGTCCGCAGTGCAAATGGTACACTCTGGGGTTGTGCAGTATGGTGGCCCTGGCCCAAAAGGCCCCTCTGTCTTAAGATAAATCTTTCCCACCAGTCTACCCCAGTGCCCAATTTTCAATACTCTAAAGCCTCTTCAATAACAGATGTCACAACACTTAGCCAAGTATAAAGAACTCTGCAAATCTAAGATATTTGGGGGAGTATGGTACTATTTCCAGTGGTTGATGTATCAATATGTTACCTAGAGGGACTCACTTATTAAGATATTAACTCATTGTAATAAGTTGATCAAATGACATGATACACTTAAAAGCACTTAGCAATCTTTAAAGGAACTCTACAAATGTAAGACATTCTAATGATAATAGTGATTGGGTAAAAATATGATTTAATAAGCAAAAGAGCCCCAAAAGAATAAGATAAAGATAGGAAGTACAATCTACATGTTTGTGTCTTTCCCACATTCCTCTGTTGAAATCCTCACCTGCAAGGTGGTAGTGTTAGGAGGTGGGGTCTTTGGGGGGTTAGTAGGTTATGGGGGTAGAGCCCTCAGGAATGGGATTCATGCTGTTTTAAAAAGAGACCTCAGAAAGATCCTTCATTCCTTCCTCCATGTGAGGACACAAACAAGACTGACACCTACGAGGAGGTGAGCCCACACCAAACTTGCCAGTGCCTTGAGCTGAAACTTCCCAGCCTTCAGAACTATGAGAAATAAATTTCTGTTGATTATAAGCCATCTGGTCTATGGTATTTTGCATAGCAGCCTGAACTTACTAAGACAGCAGGTAAGGTTCAATGGGAGAAAGAGCGTCCTGCTGAGCCAAAGTGTAGCATGAAAGCCAGGGGAGCAACCACAGGTGGATAACGTCGCACATGCCTGGGTGCAAAGGGGTTAGAGGGCCCCCAGGGGATCAATGGAGACACTAAAGTATACCTCACCCCCTTATGATTTACCTGTTTGTTGTCACAAACATTCTATTTTCTTGTTCTCTGTCTTCTCCTCTATCTATTCTTGTTAGATTTCAGTTTGTTAAAATAAGAACTGAACTTCTCAGTTCACTCAACCGGAACTTTTAAAAGATTAATTCAATGTTCAGATCTCCTCGAATTTCCTCTATTGGGAATAAACACACTGCCCACTTTCTTTGCTTAATGAAATCTTAGAAGGCTGACCACTGAAGGAATCCCCTCTAATTTACTTCTCATAGTTTTTGTCCTCACCTCCCCAAGAATTGGCCATGTTCTCCTCCAGAGGCCAAAGTCATCTTATAATTGTACTCTCCCCTTTCCCTAAACCCACTAGATTTTTAATTCTTTGAGAGCAATGCCAGCATATCCTTCACCTTTCCTTCCCACATGCTTAACAAGGCAGAAGATTAATGCTTTTAACCTACACTAAAATACTAAAGTAAGCAGTGTCACAGTTGTGCTATTAGCCTCAAGTAAGGAAGCAAATTTTATTAAGAAAAATGCAAGGACCAAACCTTTAAAAACCAAGAACCATAACACTCAATTTCTCCTCAACAAGTGGGAAATGGTACTCGTTACTTCAGTTTTTTACCCATGGGTGCTCTGGGTCCACCAGAGATACAGACACACGGGTTCAAAAGAGTCCAGGCCTCTCAAACCAGAGTCCCAAGGGGCTCCCAGAAAAGATGGCAAGAGTGACAATGTTTCTATTATCATAAAACTTTAATGGGAGAAGACAAATAATAAATCAATGAATAAACTATAAAGAACCTGAGAAGTAATACTGTACATGTGAAATTTAAACCCAAATTATAATCAATAAAACTTCCTTTCTTATTTGTAAGGAAACTAATATATAATTACATTAAAATCCTTCTCTTGTGTGAGATTGCACTGTAAATGAGAAGTAGGGATCCTGAACCTCTTTAGACTACTACTTTACATAACTCCATAAACTTAAGTCACAGTTAAAGTGTAATCTTCAGAATTCCTTGGTGGGGGTGGGGAGCAGTTTAAATCAACGCCAAAAGAAGTTAGCTATAAACGGGAAAGTATTGGTATGGTGGTCTGTTCTGTGTCAACTTGGAAAAGCTGAAACTACGTTTCCTAGAATCCTTATACCTAACCTGTATATTAAACAGAGTTATATTTGTCAAATGTGGAATTTGCATAGATTTGGAAAATGGAAATAAAACAGCAGCCATTATTCTCTGAATATCATCATCCTTGGATATGGTGTCAGACAGATGCACGTGCCACAGGGGTCCACATTATTGTCACCCTCCTCCACTCAATATCAAGTTGTTCTTCCTGCCCACTCCCCCTGCTGTTTAAGAGATCCCAGGTCCATTAACAGACAGGGCTGTGGATCCAAACAGGCAATAGTTGCCCCACGGACCATCAGCTCTCCCTTGGTCTCACTTTAGTGGCTGGATGTGCCCGGTTTTCAGATTTATGTCTTCTCTAATCCTCCAAGTCACCCTTCATTTCACTTCCCCAGCCTCCCACAATTGTATAGGGTCTAATTCCTATAATAAATCTCATATCCATAGCTCAGAAATATCAGCTTCCTGGTTGAACTCTGATGTGGCAATTGGCTAGAAAGGATTATTTCATTTCATCAACATTTGTTGAACATTGATCTGGGTCGAATGTCTTCCACATACATTAATCTCATTTTATTCTTATGATCTCTATGTGAGATTGACATCATAACCTCCTCTTACAGATAGGAAAACAAAAGCTGAAAGAGATGAACTGGCTTGTCTAAGAGAACCCAGCTAGAAGAGGATGGTAAGTGCAGCGAAGCATTCTTCTTGGCCTGCCTGCCCCTGGCCACCTACTTCACATTATATATACACACTCAACAAAGAAAACGCTGTGTTGGCCCACTCTCAAGACCAACAGGAGAAAGAAATGAATGACATCATGGCTAAGGAAATTCAAGTAATCAGGTTATTAGTGAAGCAGAGCTAGGGCCAAATCAGAAGAGTGAGGGAAGAGAAGAATTAAGCATGCTAAACACAATCCACAAATTCTCACAGCCTCCAGGTAGGTACTACTGCTATCCTTTTACAGACAAAAATAAAATAAAAGTATAAAGCTACCAAGTGACCCATTCAGGATAAAGCAAGTCTTCAAACATCCTAATTCTTCAACAGCAGAATATATGCCCCAAAATTTTTAAAAGCCACATGAGTTTCCCACACAAATGAAAAAAGAAGGGGGTGGAGGGGAATCACGAGAGAGACAAAGAGAGAAATGAAGAAAGAAAGAAGAGTAATAGAAGAAAATGAGAACCAAAGGGAGACGTGAGAAGCAAAGAAGATCCTCATTTATTCCAAAAACATTTCTTGGTCACCTGCTGCAGGTCTGGAACCATGCAGAATCTGGGTATGTGATGTGAATAAATCACCTCCCCCTCCATGGGGCTTGCATTTCAGCAAGCAAGTCAGACATTAACTTGCAAGTTTTAACAACTGCTACATTGTCTGCAATTTAATTAATACTTCATAGATTGTATTTATCAATAGGTGGGCATTTTAATTTATGTCTTAAAGGTGGTTGATTAATATCTGAACGATCCTGATTGAAAATACAAACCCCAGGATGCTTAGTTAGCATTTGAAAGACTAATCAAAATCCACACTCAGCAGGCAGCTATCAGAAGGCTAGTTACCTTAATATCTGATCAACAGCAGGTTTGTTACTTAGTACAATGTATATTATAGATCATTTTTCTTTGGTCAAATAAGTGATCTTCCAGTGGTATGTAATGGCTAAAAATATTGTATATGCACTCCCAATCTTGCAATAAACACATATAGGAATCCAGCAAAACTAATAGCCTTATATCTTTTGAAATAATGCCCTAGACCTTATTATTTCTTTGGGTCCTATCATTTAGTATTTTATCCTGATTAGACGTTTAGCTGATTCTCGTTAGTAGAATATTTTCACATCTGCCGCAAATGAACCCTTTAATTAAGGGCGAGTCTGGGTGCTTAAAAAGCTAAGATTTCACTATGCCAACAGAACAAGCTGTGTGACAGCTTTTGTGCATGCTTGGTATTTGTTGTGCAGAACCTGTTTTGAAACTTGCCTTCAGTGTAATATCCCTACTGGTTATAAGTTCTGGAGAAAACATGATAATTATAAACGACCAAGGTAGCTTAGGTCATTTTACAGCAGCAATGAATTTCAAATATAAATGTCCTGAGAGAGAAACAGCGTAACATGGAAGCATAGGATGTCTATTCCTGACCTAATCTAATAAAACAGAATTAGGGGTCAGACAGTGGGGTGAAACAGGGTGACAATGAGAGCTGACTTGAGTTAAGGTATGAAAGAGCCAAATCACACATAAATGGCCTAGGTAAAGATTTTAACTAGATTGAATTAAAATAGGCAAAATGAACAAATGAGTGAGATATTCCAAAGGAGAGACAAAGGGAAATAATACTAGGTTCAACACACAAATTATTCCCATTTGGCAACAACCAAAGACCAAACTTAAAAGATGTTGCTAGGAGAAGCTTCACCTTGGCCAACTAAATATGCCTTCAACCTTAGCAAGAAAATCTGGCCTTATCTGAGTTTTCAGGGCATTTTATCTTCTTGGACATTTATCCTGTAGGCACTGGTATATTTAATCTGAAATAAGGATTGGTGGGAATCTTTTTGGCAGCACTGTATTTGGCAATGGTATTTTTGTACCAGTGCCCAATTAGCCCACAACTCCTCAGTGAACAACACACTTCATTCATTTGCATAATTATTTCCTTTGCTGCTTCCTTTATAAAAAATAATGAGGCATTATCTACATAATTAAAGCAAGCTTAACAAACGAGGGCCAAGCTGACAAGAATCACATGAGAAGGTCAAGAGAAATTAGCATCAAGGCCTGTCTGCTAAGCATAAGGCCAATCTAATATGTACTGTCTCCTAGGAGCAGAAGGACTCCTATGGGGCCTCGGCCTTTGGATCTTCACTGAAGTCAGGCCTCCTGGAGGTAACAAGATTTTATTTCATTCAGCCCTCTCCTGCTTCTCTCCTTTTCCTCCTGTCCTTCTCAACGAGAAGATTCTGGCATGATTGTTATTAGACTACTATGCAATACATCCTAAATAATTCCTCCTTCTTCTGAATCAAACAGATACTTTTTCCCAATGAACCTTACTAGAAAACCAATAGAAATAAGCCAAGTTCTTTAATGCTAAGAAGTCCAATGATAAGCTTTATGAGCACGAATACCTCCTTCTTTAAAATGGTAATACTCTGTGATCACAGAGTGGTAGAGATTAGTAAGTATCTCTTCTCCCACCTGCATATGACTTCTAAGCATTTCCTTTCTTCTAGTTCCAGTAGATTTTTCTATCTTAGCATTTACACAGATCCTGGTGAGTTTCTTATTTCTCAGGGGGAACGTCCCAGATCCTGGTGGGTGCTACCAGCCATTCTGTGAACTGCAGATTCTTAGATGACTGGAAGATCATTAATGAGTGACACAGTGAATGTTCCATTCTCCCTTGGCTAGAATCTGTCTCTTAGAGCTTGTTATTCAATATGCAGTTGGAGGAGCAGCTGCATCACCAGGGAGCTTGTTAGAAATACAGAATCTCAGGTCCCACTCTAGACCTACTGAGTCAGATGGACATTTTAACAAGATCCCCATTAAAGTTTGAGAAGCAGTGATCTAGGGAATTCAGTGGGACTCATTCAGATCAATTTCTTCTCCTAGGGTGTTTGACAGCCTTCTATTTCACCTTGATGTTTAAAGGATTCTCACCCTAGAGTTATGGGGATGGCCAAACACATAACACCTGACACTGAACCAATGCAATCACAGCTGTTTATTAGTACATATACTCATGGCACACAGTGGCATAAGAAACACTGCACACTTCTCTGGGCCACAGAGAGGTTGCACTCAGGAATAGGGTCAATAACTGAGGACTATGGGCGGCAGACTTTTTAGTATCAAAAGGGTGAGTTGCCTCCTATTTCCTGTGGGAAGATACGTGACTTTTTTGAATAAAGCTACAGGCTGTCAGGGACTGAAATCCTTATTCAACGGTAAGTAGGAACTGCCCCTGGTCCCTTTGATTAAGAGGGCTATCTGGTTGGAGACCTTATCTGCAAGAGTGGTGAGAACTTGTGCTTGGGACATTCAAGACCCTCCAGGCCCCTGATTTCAGCAGATATAAAGACAGTGTAAAATGTTGGAACTTAATTTTAGGCCTTATACCTCATAGGGAAGTAATCTTATAAAAGTACTTACTAATTCCATGATATAAAATTATATGCATGTAACCACCAAGCATAGTACCTAGACTATGGAAAGTATTCAATGAATATGTGAAACTCCTCATTTCCTCTCTACTTTAGTCGTGGCCATAATAACAACCATAGCAAACAATGATTTAGATTCAACTAATATTGCATGAAGATCTACCCCATGCCAGACACCATTAATTGCTCCCACAGAAGCTAATTTAATCTAATATTCACCCCCATGCTATGAGTCAGTTCCAGTTGTTCTCACCTCTGCTCTATAGACCAGGAAATTGAAGAGAGTTTTGCCCAGTCAGAACGGACCCTGTTTCACCATGTGTCATCATAGCCTTCATCAACACAATCTGTGATCTCTTATAATTATATAATGATAATCCAGAAATGCAGTAGAACCTTCACAGATATACAGATGCCAGTCATAATTTGTGAGAAGCCAGCATTAGAAAAAAAAAATTGAATTTATTTGGCTAACTCAATAATACAAACAGTAGAAAAAATGGACATGTATAAAATGTTTTGGATTTAGTTTGCTAGGCTGATACAGATAAAATCTGACAGTAACTACAAGATTACTTGAGAAACTGTTAATTGAATGACATAGTCTGAATATAGTAACTATCAATTTTTCTAGGCTGCATAAGTTAGATTATCAGAAGCCTGAACTATATCTTTTTAGTCACCAGAAAAAGAAAAAAAAACTGCCCCTGCTTCCTAATGGTTAGAGGTAGTATAGTATAGTGGGTAGGATTGCAGACTTTGGATCCAGACTTCCTAAATGGAAATCCTAGCTCCTCTGCTTTCTGGCGGTAGTATCTGAGGTCAATCACTGAACTTCTCTGTGCTTCATTTTCCACATGGAAAACATAGATTACAACACCTTCTATTCAAAGTGGTTGTGAAGATGGAATGAGTTAATATATATAACACACTTAGAAAAGTGCCTGGGACAAATTAATGCTATGTAAGTAGAAGCTTTTATTATTATGAGCCAGTGTTTTATCTTTGACTTACAGGAAGGGTCAATAAAATAAAGTGATCCCACGAGACTTACCCAAATAAATAGAACAAAATAAATAGCCCAGAAACAGACCTTAGTACATAAAAGAATTTAGTTTATGATAAAGAAGACTTTCAATCAGTAAAGAAACATTTAAAATATTAAATATAAAATATTGAATTGGGTTATTCGATAAAGGATGCCAGTAGAATTAGACAGCTTGATCTCCTAACCCCTCACCCTCCATTCTATGTCACTACTGATGATCCTATGAGTAATCATGATAACACCACATACCATGGATGACCAGTGTCTCAGCTGAAAAAAAAAAGATTATTTATCTTTGCATCAAATAAGTGAGACACTCAATTCCAAAATCTCATTTTAATAGCTTATTTCTGAGACCCCTCTTGGTACCAATTATGTAATCCATTAGGGTGCTCATAGGACACAGAGATGGCACATTCAGACAGGGTAATGGACAAAAGTTTAGCGAAAGGAGTATTGACAAAAATGTGGTGGAAACCAACAGTAATGGCAAAGAACCCCAGGGGTAGCAAAAAGAGATCAGATACCATATCTAGGTCTAAAGGAGCATTTATCAGAATGCAGTAAGACCTGGAGTTGCCAGGCGGTCTCCTGACAGGAGCCATGGCTTTGAGTGGGGGAGCACAGCCACTGCCAATCTGAAGCCTGATATATAGAAAGACAGGAAACAAATACTTCACCCCTCTCTTCTCTGTCACACTCTGAACTTTTGGAAGCCAGAAAGCAAGAGAGCCTGTTATACCCAGTTGTTACATATCAGCTTCCTGGGGACTCAAAGGAGAGTAGGGAGGAAAAGAGAGTGAACCTTAAGGAGTAAGCAGCGAATAAGAGAATATCCAGCACACTCCCTAAGGAAGTAAATATGTCATCCCAAAAAATTAGGAGGAGGACATTGTCTTCTTAGTTTGCTGAAGTTTCCTAATAATCAGAAGATATCAGTCCAGGATGGGACTAGATCCTTGTCTGTTACACTGATGGGAGGGGTCTATTTATAGCTGTATCAATGGCTCCAAAATTTAAAGGAGAAAGTCACATAACCCATGTACCCTAGATTTGCTCATATTATTGTGAATCTTCAAGTTACCTTAGAATCTGTAGGTGGCTTCATCTAATTGACTTCAATCTTTAGATTTTAAGACATGCAAATGTGTTTCCGTATAACTACAAAGTACTCTGAATTTGATGGATTTCTATTCTTTTATTTTCTGTTTAGTGAGACCAAAAATCTCTTACAAATATTAAAGTGACATTGATTGAATTTTTGATACCTCTCAAGTCTTTGGTTTTGCAATCTAAAGCAATTCTACATCTAATGTTACTCTATTGTTCACCCTCAATAGCAGATGACCTTGCACCTTTCCATTCAATTTCTACACTCCTAGTGCTATCGCAAAGCTAACTACTTTATATTCTCTGTTTTATAGCTTCTGTTTACTCATATCTTCTGCTTACTCATGGTTTTCTCTGTCTCATGGGAATTTTGTATGCATTTTCTCATCATATCCTTTTGCTACTAACCAGCCATATCTTTGTTTACAATTCCAAGGCAAATTATAAAAGAAACTTCTGTGTCCAGTCATTTGCATTTGGACAGAGCTATCGTGCAAGGCCACCTCATAGCCTCCTAGCTGATGACCTGTGAAATTGGTTCACTGCAGATTGCTTCTCTTGGGAAAGGTACATACCTCTAGCTCATTCAGTGGTGGCCAGAGTCACATGATAGAGCATATGGAAATCTGCACAAGAAGTTAAACAGGACTCTTTGCTCAGAAGGTGGCAATGATAATGATGGATACCTGGATTGGTCTTTCCACACAAAAGTTGAATAAAATAGACAATTTTTTTTTTAATTTTAGAACTGTAAGAAAAAAATAGATGGATATATATGTAATTTCAGTCCAGGAAAGGTTTTTAAAGCATAAATACAAAGGGAAAAAAACATAAGGAAATTGATTAACATATCCATTAAAAATCAATAAACTTCAGCAAAGCCTCAGGATACAAAATCAATATGCAGAAATCACAAGCATTCCTTTACATCAATAACACAGAGCAAAATCAAGAGTGAACTCCCATTCACAATTGCTACAAGGAGAATAAAATACTTAGGAATACAACTAACAAAGCAGGTAAAGGACCTCTTCAAGGAGAGCTACAAACCACTCCTCAAGGAAATAAGAAAAGACAGAAACAGATGGAAAAACATTCCATGCTTATGGTTAAGAAGAATCAATATCGTGAAAATGGCGATACTGCCCAAAGTCATTTATAGATTCAACACTATCCCCATCAAACTACCAATGACCTTCTTCACAGAACTGGAAAAAACCACTTTAAACTTCATATAGAACCAAAAAAGAGCCCACATAGCCAAGACAATCCTAAGCAAAAAGAACAAAGCTGGAGGCATCATGCTGCCGGACTTCGAACTATATTACACAGCAGCAGTAATCAAAACAGCATGGTACTTGTACCAAAACAGAGACACAGACTAATGAAACAGAACAGAGGCCTCGGGAGCAACACCACATATCTACAACCATCTAATCTTTGACAAACCTGACAAAAACAAGCAATGGGGAAAGGATCCTCTGTTTAATAAATGGTGTTGGGAAAATTGGCTAGCAATGTGCAGAAAGCAGAAACTGGACCCCTTCCTGACACTTTACACTAAAATTAACTCCAGATGGATTAAGGACTTAAACATAAGACCTAACACCATAAAAACCCTAAAAGAAAATCTAGGCAAAACCATTCAGGACATAAGCATAGGCAAGGACTTCATGACTAAAACACCAAAAGCAATGGCAACAAAAGCCAAAATAGACAAATGGGACCTAATTAAACTCCAGAGCTTCTGTACAGTAAAAGAAACAATCATTAGAGTGAACTGGCAACCAACAGAATGGGAAAAATTTTTTGTAATCTACCCATCTGACAAAGGACTGATAACCAGAATCGACAAAGAACTAAAACAGATTTACAAGAAAAAAACAAACAAACTCATCCAAAAGGAATATGAACAGCCACTTTTCAAAAGAAGACATATATGAAGTCAACAAACATATTTTAAAAAGTTCATCATCACTGGTCATTAGAGAAATGCAAATCAAAACCACATTGAGATACCATCTCACACCAGTTAGAATGGCAATCATTAAAAAATCTGGAGACAACAGATGTTGGAGAGAATGTGGAGAAATAGGAACACTTTTACACTCTTATTGGGAGTGTAAATTAGTTCAACCATTGTGAAAGACAGTGTGGTGATTCCTCAAGGACCTAGAAAGAGAAATTCCATTTGACCCAGCAATCCCATTACTGGGTATATACCCAAAGGACTATGAATCATTCTATTATAAAGACACATGCACACATATGTTCACTGCAGCACTGTTTACAATAGCAAAGACCTGGAACCAACCCAAATGCCCATCAATGATAGACTGGACAAAGAAAATGTGGCACATATACACCATGGAATACTATTCAGCCATAAAAACCAATGAGTTCATGTCCTTTACAGGGACATAGATGAACCAGGAAACCATCATTCTCAGCAAACTGACACAAGAACAGAAAATCAAATACCGCATGTTCTCACTCATAGGCAGGTGTTGAACAAGGAGAACACATGGACACAGAGAGGGGAGCATCACACACTGGGGTCTGTTGAGGAGGGGCTAGGGGAGGGACAGTGGGTTGGGAGGGTAACATGGGGAGAAATGTCAGGTATAGGTGACGGGGGGATGGAGGCAGTAAACCACCTTGCCATGAATGTACCTATGCAACAATCTTGCACAATCTGCACATGTACCCCAGAATCTAAAGTACAATTTAAAAAAACCTAAATAAATAAATAAATAAACTTTACATGTTAAAATATTACAAGGTTAAAAAGAAAGTTGCTAGGTGTAGTAGCATGTACTTGCAGTCTTGGCTATTTGGGAGGCTGAGGCAAGAAGATTTCTTGAGCACAGAAGTTCAAGTCCAGGCTAGGCAACATAGTGAGATCCTGTCTCAACTGAAAAAAATATATATATAATAGCAACTACTTGGATAAATATATTTTCAACATATTGACAGGTATTTAAATTATTTCTATGTTAAGAAGAACTTGATTTTAAAAATAAGATCAACACCCCAATAAAATAATTGGCACAGACCTTGAATGGAGAATCTGTCAAAAGAAAGATGAAGAGGAAGGAAGGAGGGAAGGAAGGAAGAAAGGGAGGGAGGGAGGGAGGGAAGGAGGGAGGGAGGGAAGGTGATCTTAACATCAGCTCACTTTTCATTTATTAAAGTGTTATTAGATGGGCCAAGTCTCTTGTATACTTCACCTCATTTGATCCCCATTATTATCTTTATTTTTACAGATAGCCTCTGTGAGCCTTAATATTAAGAATTTACTTGTAAGATGCCAAAGAGTGCATCAATCAGGAACTAGAATTCAAATTCATTGCTTTCTGACTCCAGACCTTTAGTGTTCAAGACCTTTAGTGCTCAACCATCATACCCAATTTCCTTCTTGTTGGGAGCTATAAGCCATATTGCATCAATCACAAGTATGTCAATATTCTATGTGCCTGGGGTAGCTTTGGTATTAATTAGACCCTGAAAAATTTGTTAAGGGTCTAATTAGACCCTTAAAAAAACATACAAGAGATTTATATTGAAGTCCCTCAAGGTTCTTGTAGTATTGACTGTATTACTGAAGACTTTTGTTCTTTTACAGTTCTAAAATGTGGTCTTTCCAATGTATTGGGAACATCTAGTATCCCCCAAGGGGTATTTGTGTCTCATTCTGCTACAAACTTAAAAGGAAACCAAAATATCTGTTTTAAGTTGGAGCACATGTGGCTGAACATTTAAAGGAGTTAAGATGATCCTACAGCATGTGTCATACTGTGCACCTTACCAGCCCCCACACAGAGTACTGTCTCCCAAGAAGCTCCACTTCCAGACAGAGCCATTAGTTAGACTTCCCTTCCTCCCCTCCCCTTCCCTCTTCTCTAGTGGAAGGAAAGGGGCTCCTTTGGAGCCATGAGCTATGTAGCCTGTGGCTAGAGGAGGGTTGAAGCTAGTACTTGGCTGCTCCAGCTGGTGTCTCAGTATGCTGCTTGTCCCCTAGTCTGCTGTCTCTGGGCCTAGTTCAGCCCTAGGATTCATCTAAGGGTTGCAGTCCTTATGGCCTAGACTGCCTTTCAAGTTTACTTAGAGAACAAGAGCCTGTTGGCCCTCAGCGGTGAGGTTTGTAGGCACTTAAGTTCTGACTGCTGGGATCAGTGATTTCCCTCTGGCTAGAGTTGGTTTAATGCTCCTTCTGTGGGTGGGCATCAGCTGAGTCTGGTCTGGGTTTTACTTTCTGCTCTAACAGAGCAGCACTGAGTTCAGTGCCTCACATTTGCTGTGTTCTTCTTCAAGTGCCCAGAAACACTCTCTGCCGCACTCTACTGCTGCCCAAAGGGAGGGAAGGGGCAATGTCAGTGATTCAGGACTGTTTTGTCTATCTCTTCAGAGTCTCTTTCAGCATTATGAAGTTAAAATACGGTAAGTGCCCACCTGATTTTTGCTTCTTAGGAAGATGTTTTTCTCAGTGTACATAGCTGTTAACTTGGTGTCCTTGCATTGGAGATGATCAGTGGAGCTCTCTATTCCACCATCTTGCTCCACCTTTCTCTGATTTACACTCACTTTGGCTGTGATGTACAGAATGGGTTCAAGGTGGGAAAGACTGGAAGAGGGAAGACACCCTAGATAGCTATTAATGATGTTCCAGGGAAAGGTCATGGAGGCTAGTGGAGCAGAGAGACCTGGTGTGTTTGAGTTTCCTTTTGTCAGGGAGAGTGATTGGTTGGATGTGGAGAGTGAGCTGAGGGGAAAAAAATGTTTAAGATGACTCCCAGAGTATCCTCTGCTTCCCCTTTACTGCCCTCAGCTCTGAGCCACCTTTCAACCTGCCATCCATTTAGTACGATGATATGAGGCAAAAGGACACTCTTTCTATCACCCTGGAGTTTGGTCAGACATCCACATTGGGAAAGTGAAAAATCAGAGAAAAAGCATGGATCACAGTGCTAAAACCACTGAAAAGGAACTTAAACATCTGGCCTGTGCCAGATTGGCAAACCACAATTATAGGGCCTAATGACAGCCCTTATCAAGGCAGTATATTCTTTTTGACACAATATTGCATGCATAACAAGAATTCATCATCCAAATATTAGCATAATATTAAATTTTAAATAATATTTAAATGTGAATGATTCTAATTTATCACTCAAACATTAAATAGTAATAGGAGCCTTCATCTTAGAATCACAATGGTCTCCTGCTTTTACTGTTTCTAAAGTTATTCTACTCATTTTATCACTGCTCTATGGCTGAAACTCAGATGATGTCCTAGTGCCAGAAATTGCATAGATCCATAAATCAGACAAGTACAACAGAATATCTTAGCAATGGACTCTGAAGCATGCCAGAGGAGCATGCATTATAGCTAGAATAAACTTTAAATTACTGACTTAAAAGAGGAATAAATAAAAAGAATGATTCCTGGGATTCTGGCACAAGCAACTATGTGGATAGAGTTAGCATTTATTAACATAGCACAAACCAACGGGAGCTGATTAAAGTTTCAAATGTGTTGAGTTTGAGATGCCTGTGAGATGTCTGGGTCGGCCTATCAAGATAGCCGTTGAATATATGGATCTGAAACTTAGAAGAGAAACTCAAGCTAGAGAGAGAAAAAAAAATGCGTAACATTGAAATGTAAATAATATGTAAAAGCTTGTTAGAGGGCAAGATTTTCCAACAAAGTAAGTGTAAAGTAAATTGGAAAAAAAAAAAAAGCCCAGGCCAAAGTCCCAAGAGCTCCTACATTTAGAGGCCAGATTAAGGGGAAGAAGCAAAGATAGCAAGAAGTAATGGCCTGAGAGACAAATGAAAAACAAGACAGTGGTGTCATGAAATCCAAGAAGAAAACAATTTCTTTCCCATTTGCTTTTAGGAAACTTACCTGGTTCTCAACTGTGGTAGCTAACTCACTCCCACGTTTGGTATATTCTGACTACTAATCTTTCTCCACTCTCTACTATCCTGAATATCTCCATGTTTTATTAACTTTGCCTGCCCATTTCTTGGTTGTGTTACAGACAACATGAGTTATGTTAGGCAATTGCTCAGGAAAGCAAAGGAAAATTAGCTGAGGGGCTGCCAGTTGGTCTAAGAGAAAGCTCATATTCATAAAATCTGCCTTCATATAACTTCCCTACTCAGACTCTCATACTCAACTTTTGTGACTTATTTAAATGAGCAGTTGGTGTGGGAGAGGAACTAAAAGAGACATATTGGAAAGCAAAGAATAAAAGATTTTAAAAGTAAGTTTAGAAGGATGTCTCTTCTATTAGATTCTCATCATTTAAATCTTCAGCCAGACCTTCAAATCTTTAGATGTTCAATTGCTATTTTGGAAAAGAATGATCTCAATTTGGAGCACAATCTAGGGTCAGGCAAATAACTTAGAGGGCCTCTGCTTGCTACAGAAAAATGTATAAAGCTAAAGGGGAAGTGTCAGCCAGAATTCCCCAGACTGCTTTTAAAAGAGTACTGGACCACTCAAATCATTTCCCAAAAAAGGCCTTATTTTTTCAAAAGCGAGGAAAATTATTGTGACTCAAATGTTCAACTGACATTCACTGGAGTTAGCAGGTTGATGACAAATCAAACATATTGTGGAGTTGAATTATTATGTGAAATATGTACCTTTAATATGTTGGAGACATGTGTACAATGTAAACATCTATTTCAGAGAACACAAAGTAAAATAATATTTTCAATTATTTTAGATGTCTTTGTTGTTGTATTTTTGGCAGCAAAGATTATATCCATGGTTATCTAATTCCAAATCTTAAATCAGGAATGCAGCTCCCAATTATAATACTGTTCTTTTTTAAAAAATAGTAGCTAATAATAGAGGTAAGAATTAGATCTGCATTTAAAACTAGATTATACAACTTAAAATTATGTTATATGACCTTGAGCAAGATACGTAGCATGTTTAAGCATTAAAGTATGTGTCCATAAAATGGGAAAAATAACAATACGAACCTGAGGACTAAACGAGGTAAGATGATGCACTTAGCTACTTAGCTTATGTTCCTTACTGCCTTGCTAGGATACCCTCCTAATGCCATCCTCCATGCCATTGTAGATGCCCTCATAGACTTCATAGTAGACTTAACAAAGATGTCACTGTCAATATTAAATAGTATTCTGACGTTAACAATTGGAGGTACAAAGGAAAAGCACTAGTTATTCCAGTAAAGTAAATCCTTCAAATTTCTGGATGAGAGCATAAGCCAGAAAGAAAATTAATATGGTGTTGATAGTCATTCTCAAGACCAAGAGAGAAATGCTTCCACCTACCCAGGTTTGCATTACTGGACACTACATCACTGGAGAATAATTCCACCTCATTCTCTTTTCTTTTTTTGTCAGGAACATATCCTTGAAAGGTGATGAAGGCAATCTGGAGCAGCATAAAGGGTGTGCATGGGCATCACTGCAAGAATGTGATGACAGCAAACATATGGCCATACATACAGAATAGGAAAAAGAAAAAGGATGACTTAAAGTCCCAGCAGTTTTACAAACACCATCTGAACGTTTTATTATTCCAGTTTCAGAGACGAGTAAGTGAAGATTCAGAAAAATTAAGCAACCTTTCCAAGACATTTCATTAGAAAACAACAGGGCTAAAATTTATATACACATCTCTGTCACCCTTGCACAATGAGAGAGATGGCATTAATACCCTCCTGCAATTCCTTACCCTCCCCTGTATCTACAACCTTTGCATATAACTGTAGGTCTCTTCACTACATAGAGGAAAACTCTTTTTCCACTTTTTCACTTTGGGATTAGCCATGTGGCTTGCTGTGACTAGTAGAAAGAGTGGGGAGGTTATAATGTGCTAAGACCCTCAGAGGTCATGTATGTCTTCCTCTTGCCTTGTTGGCCGTCTGCCATGATCACGAAACATATATGTCAAGGCTAGCTTACTGGTCCCAAGGGGAAGATGAGAGACATGTAGAACAGAGCCATCCCAGCCAAATCCCACCTAGAGCATCCAATCCAGAGTTGATCTGTAGCTACAGAGCTATAATAGTAAATGACTATTGTTGTTAACCACTGAATTTGGGGGTAGTTTTCTTTGTAGCAATAGCTAACCAGTGCACATGCTATCAACAGATTAAGCTTGACATTATTGTTACTCATTAAAAATTCTTGTTTTTGCAATTATGAGGATAGTTAACCCAGAAGATCAGCTCTAATTGACATCTTTGAGAAAGTTATTAAAGCTATTACTGAGAAGTTAAAAAGGGTCATTGGGTTATTGATGTCTTATATGTAGAGAGGAGCTGCACCATGTAATCTACGTTTTTTTTGTATAAGAGACAAGGTCTCACTCTGTCACCCAGGCTGGAGTACAATATCATGATCATAGCTCTACTGCAGATTTGAAGTCCTGGGCTCAAGCAATCCTCTTACCTCAGCCTCCTTACTAGCTGGGATTACAGGTGCAACAGGTGCAAGCCACTGCACCTGGCTAATTTACTTCATTTCTTTTCTACTGACATGGCCTCTACTAAACAACTCAAGAAAGAGATGTTAAATAAAAGGAAATGACTTTTTTTCCTAATTCAAATCAGAAGCATCTGAGGGGGTAAATTCCACTCTAATTTCTTAAACTCATGATTTAATTTCATACAAATGCAACATCAAGATTTAATAAATTAGAGGATTATTTTGTTTCATTTTTCAAAAAGTGAGTTTTATATTATTATTTGTGTAAAGTCAAAAGACACATGTTTCTCTTCTATTTCTGATTTTCCCAGCCTGACTTCTTGCCTTAGTTTCTCAGCCACAATCTAAACTTTCTGTTTGGCCTACTGCTTTCTATATTATGCCTCATCAGTGTTTCCCAAATTACAGTCTGTCCAAAAATAGATTTCCTGAATGTTCCATCTTTTATTTTCTCTTACTCTTAGCCACTTATAGTCATATTGCAGTTTTCAATTTCAATTTCTGAAGCAGACCATGTCTTTGTTATTTATGGGAGCCTGTTATTTATGAAGCAGTCTCTTGAACATAGATGTCATCTCAAAAATATTAAATGATAATTGTGACCTTCCATTGGTAGCAATCTGAGCCACATGCAGAGGCATTCATACAATGTGAAGGCTGCCTCATTCATCAATGAATTTCCAAGTGGCTATCTCCTTGTGTGTTCACCCTTCTATTTCATCCCTTATGTAGTCTATTTCTTCAGGTTTTCAATAAAATCACAATAAACATGAGGATAATGATCTCCAGAGGCAGGGGGAGGCACTGGCTCCTCCATAAAAGAGTTATAACAAAATGGCATATAATTAATCTTCAGTTGTATGATTATTTTTATTTCTTAATTGAACTTGCTATGCAATGTTTTCATGTATGTGTGTAGACCAATGCATGTATTTGTTTTGCTATTTCTAATTGAATGTGGCTTTCTTAAGGATAAGAAGTATGACTCTTCCTTTCCTGTGGTCTTAGTGCCCATCAGCACCATGATCATAATAGATGCTCAATAAACATTTGGTAAACAATGAATAAAAACTCATTCTGCATTGCTCAATGTTCAGTTCTCTGGGTAAACATCTCTTGTTCTAATTCTCTTCAGTGATAATGACCATGGGAAGTAACCTGTAAAACTACCCAGGACAGTGCCTACATGCGGGCTGCTTTGTTCATTAAATATGTTTCTCATTCTTGAGACACCACAGTACTCTCAGAGAGATAAGTGCCAACAGTTACTTTAAAATTGCTAAACCTCAAGCAAAAGTAACAGAAAACATTCCTTCCCACATGCACATTCTAATTGCATAATCAGCAGCTCTCCAGTGGTACAGGAACCCCTTCTTTTATTCTACCTTTTGTTCTCCTTCCTTTTCCCCTCTCCCTACACAGCCACACACAGAAATCAGGATTTGTTTGAGTAATATTTACATTATATAACTCTCACTCAACAATTTGGCTCTATTGGATTGTCCTCAGAAAATAAGAAAATCAAAGTCAGTTTTATCTGATTCATTGTTATCTAAGTCCATGTTTCTAAGTCCATCCTAAAAGAATGACTCTCTACAGCCCTGTTCAGACAAACTTTGCTGGGACTACCTCATGGTCTCTGTCTTTTATGGCTTCTTCATTCCATTTTATTTCTCATATTGTACCACAGGTTTATTCTTAAAATAAACCTTTCTTCCTATTTTAGAACCAAATAGCTCCCATTGTGAAGGACAGTGGTCATTAACCTCTTTTGGAGGAATCTCCCCACTCCCATCGCAAATATCCAAAGACATAACTCCACTAAGCATTATATACAACTTTAGATGTTCCTTGGATTCCTGGGTTAAGACCTAGAAGCCCAGAGAGATGTTTCTACTCCTATACCCAATAACCAAGGTCCTCCACAATCTTCTCAAAATTTATTTCCTAACAATCTCATCTCTCCAAATTCCCCAAACTAAATTCCAGATAAATTTAATCACCCAGAAAGCTTTTCCCATCTACATTTCTATGACTTAGAAAACTGAACTGGAATTCAGGAGTTCTGGCTTCCACCTAGCCAAAGAACTTTATAAAGTCACTTGTACTTTCTGAAGCTCATTTTATGCATGTACAAATTGATGGAGCTGATTTAAACCAGCATTCTCCTAAGTATGATATGTGAACAACTGAGTTTAGATGGTACACAATCTATTATTTTTTAAAGGTTGTGCTTATTTTAATATAATTTATGAAAAAATATATATTTAGAAACCATATTTTTAATATATAATATGAAATTAATATAAGTGACACAGCTATAATTTACAGATATTTTCATGTAGACAAAGATAAGTGTTAAAAGTGAGTCAATCTAGAATTTATTTAAGAATATATTCAGTAAATAACAAGCAATATAAACATGCAGCAAAATTTAGGAAGATCATATGCAAATATGAAGATTGAGGAGAACTGGACCAATTGATCTCCAAGGCCTGTCCCAGTCCTAGGACACTATAGTTCCTTAACTTAGACTCTCTCTTCAAGGAGAACTTTCTTTCCAGGGTTCAATATAAGTAGCTCTCCCAGAGACAATAAGGAAGGAGATCAAAGAGCTGCAGCTTCAGGGCCGGGCGCGGTGGCTCACGCCTGTAATCCCAGCACTTTGGGAGGCTGAGGTGGGTGGATCACGAGGTCAAGAGATCGAGACCATCCTGGTCAACATGGTGAAACCCCGTCTCTACTAATACAAAAGATTAGCTGAGCATGGTGGCGCATGCCTGTAATCCCAGCTACTCAGGAGGCTGAGGCAGAAGAATTGCCTAAGGTTGCGATGACCCGAGCCGAGATCGCGCCATTGCACTCCAGCCTGGGTAACAAGAGTGAAACTCCATCTCAAAAAAAAAAAAAAGAGCTGCAGCTTCATTCTCAAAAAGGAAAAAGGAAAAAGGTGAATTTTTAAAAACAGTTTCCATTTTTAGATGAAGACAAATAGAAACGATTTTATATACGCTGCCCAAGATCCACCAGAAGTGTATTGCTGGGAACAGATCCTAGACTTGCTCCCATGGGATTGGCATTGACAGTTTTGTTGGGAGCAACTGATGGCATAGTTATGACTGAAAACATAAAGTAGCACAAATTTTTTTCTTAATGACTAACACATACACATTCAGATTCAGATAGAAACTGCAGCTGCTCCCTCCAACTAGTACAAGTTTGATAAACAGATGGCAGGCTTCATCCGGGAATGGAAAGATTTAGGGCTAGAATTGAGAAAGAATTGCACTAAGTTAGAAGACTAGGAGGAGAGGGTATTGTAACTACAACTGCATTTAAAAATTGCCACAAGACTGTCCTGGATTTTGTGTGCTGCACATCACTCATGGCTATGCTCGTTTTATATTTTAAATATTGATGATTCAGAGAACAAATATCATTCAAGCTGAATGTGTGTTTGTGTGAGATGACTATTGCATCCAAAGAGATGACTGCTTCTTCTGCATGAGTTTTTTCCCCCTAATTTTAAGACACCCATCCTAGCATCCACATCTTTACATAAAACTAGATTCTAGGAATTGGGAGCTGATTCCTTCCCTAATTGCAGTACAGAGAATTATCTTGTTATATGTTTTTATGCTTCCTAATGTAAAATCAAGCCCAAGGGGAAAAGAGGAATTTGTTGTTTAGTGGGTACGGAGTTTCAATTTGCAAGATAAAAAACTACTGGAGATCTGTTGTACAACAGTGTGAACACACTTAAAACTGCCCAACTGTACATTTAAAACTGGTTAAGGTTGTTTAAAAAAAAGACAGACAAACTGGAAAGCATTAAATGTTCAATCTGAAGAGCTTCCAATGATCCCAGATTGAAACAAATCTGAAAAAGCAAAAGAAGAAAGGGAAATAAACCATATGGCGTATATTCAAAGATGCATCTAGCTAATGCCCTCTGGAGAGAAACCCATTAAGAGGAACATAAGGCAGTTCAGACTGAGCACTGAGAGATAGAATTTGTCAGGGGAAACAAAGGGACTCCCTATAAGGGAAGTAAAGACATCATGTACCCAGAAAATCACTCATTTCAGAGGATGGCTCTGATAGCAAACTTTAGACCAGGGAATAGTGGGCTTAATCGTGAGGTGATGATCAAGAAGGAGAGGTACACATGAGGTAATTTGACCATGGCTTAGATAATAGTATGTAGAGGGCTCATTGGGGAGGCATTTCCAGAACCCACTCTCTCCTTCATCTTCACCCAATGCTTCATCATTTATAATTCTCATTTTTAAGAAAAAAGTAAGGCACAATTTTTAATCAGTAAATTGAGAGTTAGGAGGCTTAGATTCTTGTCTTTGAAATGTGATTAACCAGAAATTCCCGCTTGAAAACTCTTTACTTTTATCTCTTCATTTCTTTTTTTTTAACTAATTTGATTTCTTTATTATACTTTAAGTTCTGGGGTACATGTACAGATCATGCAGGATTGTTACATGGGTATACACATGCCATGGTGGTTTGCTGCATCCATCCCCCCGTCATCTACATTAGGTATTTCTCCTAATGTTATCCCTCCCCAATCCCCCCACCCCCTGCTATGCCTCCCCTAGCCACCCACCCCTCGACAGGCCCTGGTGTGTGATGTTACCCTCCCTGTGTCCATGTGTTCTCATTGTTCAACACCCACTTATGAGTGAGAATGTGCGGTGTTGGGTTTTCTGTTCTTGCATCAGTTTGCTGAGAATGATGGTTTCCAGCTTCATCCACGTCCCTGCAAAGGATATGAACTCATCCTTTCTTATGGCTGCATAGTATTTCATGGTGTATATGTGCCATCTTTTCTTTATCCAGTCTATCATTGATGGGCATTTGGGTTGGTTCCAAGTCTTTGCTATTATATACAGTGCCGCAGTAAACATACGTGTGCATGTGTCTTTATAATAGAACGATGTATATATCTCCTAATTTCTAAAGCAAGAGCTGAACACCCTGGTAACTAGGATCTCTTCATGTATCAATAGTCACTGATTGATGGGATATTACAAAAGTTTGTTGTGATATTTGGTTCTCAGCCTCATCTGCCCCACCTGTGTAACATGTTACCTGTCACTTCACAGGGAAGAGATCTTAAAATTGTACCTGGGGAGCATTCAGCCTATTGGGTTATCTTGTCATCTGTGTTGCCTGGGTCTTAGGTATTGAGGAACAATAAAGTTTATGAAATAATATGTCTTATGCCTTACAGATAACATAATAAAGAAGGAGCAATACAAAATTATATATATTTGAAAATGGAAGAGGATAAAAGCCACAATATGGTTCTGAAATAAAACGAATTAGTCCTTCAACAGAAATGCCAGAATAAGAAGGTGGAGAAAGTTGGCAGAATAGAAAGCTCCACTGCTCATCCCTCATCCTGCAAGATACAAATTTAACAACTTTCTACACCAAAAAAAAAATAAAAAAAGCACCTTCATAAGAAGCAAAATCCAGTGAGCACTCATGGTACCTGGTACACTCAATCACCAAGGCCACCCCTCCACAATCCCCTGGCAGTGGCAGTGTGGTACAGAGACAATATGAGCACCGGAGAGAGCGAGGGCACAGCAGTTGTGCAGCTGCATTGCATTCAGTGCTGCCTTGTTATAGCAGAAAGCAAAACCAGAACAAACTCAGCTGACACCCACCCATGAAGACCACATTCAAATCAGCCCTAGTCAAAGGGGAATCACATATACCAGTGGTAGGAACTTGAGTTCCTGCAAGCCTCACCCCATGGACTAAAGTGCTCTAGGTCCCTAAATAAATGTGAAAGACAGTCTAAGCCACAAGAATTGCAACTTCTACATGAGTCCTAATGCTGAACTGGGCTCAGAGCCAGTGCTCATAGGTAGGCACACAACCTACTGAGACAGCAGCCAGGGTGGCTAAGGGAGTGCTGGCTCTAACCCTCACCCAACCCCAGGCTGCACAGCCAGCACTCCAGAAGAGGCCCCTTTCTTTCACTCGTGGAGAGGAGAGGGAAGGGTGGGGAGGATTTTGTCTTGTTCCTTGGATACCAGCTCAGCTACAACAGGATAGGGCATCAGTTAGCGCCGTGAGGCCCTCCTTCCATGTCCTAACTCCCAAATGACATTTCTAGACACATCCTGGGCCAGAAGAGAACCCACTGCCTTGAAAGAAGGGACTCAATCTTGGCAGAATTCATCCTCTGCTAACTGAAGAGCACTTGGGCCCTGAATAATCAGCAGTGATACACAGATAGTATACAATGGCCCTTGGATAAGACTCTGACACTTGTTGGCTTCAGGTGAGACTCAAGACACTCCCAGCTTTGGTGGCTCCAGGAAGAGACTCCTTCTGCTTGAGAAAAGTAGAGGGAAAAGTAAAGGAGACTTTATCTTAGACTTTAGGTACCAGCACAGCCACAGAGAGAGCATAGAGCACCAAGGGGACTCTTGGGGTCCCTGATTCTAATCCTTGACTCTTGGATAACATTTCTGAACCTGCCCTGGACCACAGGAGAGCCCACTGCCTGAAGGGTGAGTCCCAGGCTAGGCAGCATTCACCACAAACTGACTGAACAGCCCTTGGTCATTAGGGAACATCAGGAATAACCTAGCAGTACTACCCATGGGCCTATGGTGGCAGTGACCATGAGGTGAGGCTCCTCTGCCCTTGAAAAGGGGAGGAAAGGACTGCATCTTTTGGTCTAAGTGCCAGCTCAGCCACAGTACATTAGAACACCAGGTGGACTTCTAACGTTTTTGACTCTAGTCCCTGGCTCCTGGACAGCACCTCTGGAACCCATCTGGGGCCTGGGGACACTTGCCACCCTGAAAAGAATGACACAGGCCTGGCTGGCTTTGCCATCTGCTGATTGTAGAGCCCCAGGGCTGTGAAAGAGCATAGGATATAGCCAGGGAGTGGTTACAGCATTGGATGTACAGGAAGTACTTCAATCAGAAAAAAAAAAAAAAAAAAAAAAAGACGTTCTTGAGCTGTAAGAAATCATCTGAAAGTACAAAACTCACTTGTAATAGTAAGTACACAGAAAAACACAGAATATTATATTACTGCAGCTGTAGTGTGTAAACTGTTCTTATCTCTAATAAAAAGGCTACATGATGAACCTCAATCAAAAACAACAACTACGATATAGAAAGTACCATGAAATAGAAATAGCAACAAGTTAAAAAAGTGACAGGACAAAGTTAAGGTGTACAGTTTTTATTAGTCCTCTTTTTGCTTGTTTGTTTGTGGAAATAGTGCTAATTGTTATCAGCTTAAAATAATGAGTTATAAGACAATATTTGCAAGTCTCAGGGCAACCTCAACTCAAAAAACATACAACAGATACACAAAAATTAAAAAGCCAAAAACTAAATCATACCACCAGAGAAAATGACCTTCATTAAAAGGAAGAAAGGAAGGAAGGAAAAAAGACCACAAAACAATCAGAAAAAAATAACAAAATATCAGGAATAAGTCCTTACTTATCAATAATAACATTGAATGTAAATGAACTAAACTCTCCAATCAAAAGACATAAAGTGGCCGAATGTATTTAAAAAAAAACCCAATGACCTGTTTCATACAAGAAACACACTTCATCTAAAAAGACTCACATAGACTGAAACTAACAGAATAGAAAAAGATATTCCATGCCAATGGAAACAAAAGAAAAGCAGGAGTTACTATAGTTATATGAGACAAAACAGATTTCAAGACAAAATCTAGAAGAAAATATTAAGGTCACTAAATAATGATAAAGGGGTCAATTTAGCAAGAGGATATAACAATTTGAAATATATATGCACCCAATCCTGGAGCACCCAAGTATATAAAGCAAATATTATTAGAGCTAAAGAGAGAGATAGACTCTAATACAATAATAGATGGAGGTTTCAATACAACACCCTACTTTTAGCATTTGATGTATCTTCCAGAAAGAAAATCAACAAACAAACACTGGACTTAATCTGCACTATGAACTTAACAGATATTTACTAAACATTCCATCCAACAGCTGTAGAATACCTATTTTTTCCTCAGCAGTCCCACTACTGAGTATTTATCCAAAACAGAGTATATTGAAGAGATATCTACACCCCCATGTTTATTGCAGCAGTATTCACAATAGCCAAGATATGGAATCAACCTACATGTTCATCCACAGATGAATAAATAAAGAAAATGTGACATGTATAACAATGAAATACTATTCAGTCATAAAAAAGAATGAAATTCTGTCATTCATGGAAACATGGATAAGCCTGGAGGGCAGTATGTTAAGTGAAATAAATCAGGCACAGAAAAATAAATACCACATATTCTCATTTATATGTAGGACCTAAAAATAAATTAGGCTCATAGAAGTAGAGAGCACAATAGTGATTATTAGAAGCCAGAGAGGATTGGGATAGGGGAAGAGAGGGAAAGGTTGGTTAAAGGATATAAAATTACAGTTAGATAGGAAGAATTAGTTCTAGTGAGCTGTAGAATAAATGTGGTTAACATTTATTGTATTTTCAACGTGCTAGAAAAGAGGATTTTGAATGTTCATACCACAAAGAAATAATACATGTTTGAGGTGATAGGTATGCTAATTATACTGATTTGATCATTACACACATATATTGAGATATTGCTCCATACCACATAAATATGTATAAATATTATGTCAACTAAAAAGAAAAGAAAAAGAAATACAGCTAGATAGGAGAAATAAGTCCCAGTGTTCTATAGCACTGTAGGGTAAATATAGTTAACAATAATTTATTGCATATTTTCAAATAGCTAAAAGAGATAATTTTGAATATTCTCAAAACAAATAAATGATAAATGTTTGAGGTGGTGGATATGCTATTTACCCTGATTTGATCATTAGACATTCTATGTATCGAAATATCTCTCTGTACCCCATAAATATATACATTTTTTAAATTTTTTTAAATTTAGAAATGGAAAATTGAGAGAATAAGGACAATATATAATTGATACTCTGAATTACTGCATTGTGTTGAAAATTACAATGCCCAGGACATAATGCTACCTGCTTTCTAGTCTTATTCAAGGGAACCACATTGTATTACTCCATTCTCACATTGCTATAAAGAACTACCTGAGACCAGGTAATTTGTAAACAAAAGAAAACCGTAATTGTCTCAAAGTTCCACAGGCTATACAGCATGGCTGCAAGGCCTCAGGAAACTTACAATCATGGCAGAAGGTGAAGAGGAAGGAGGCATGTCTTACATGGCCAGAGAAGGACAAAGAGAGAGTGAAGAGGCAGGTGTCACGCACTTCTAAACAACTAGATCTTGTGAGAACTCACTCACTATCATGAAAACAGCAAGGGAGAAATCTGCCTATGATTCAGTCACCTCCCATCAGGCCCCTCCTCAAACACTGGGGATATAATTCAACATGAGTTCAACATGGGGACACAAATCCAAACCACATCACACATCTTTCGAGATTCAATGCAGTGTCTTGGTCACCTCCTGCATCTTGCATTTTTATTTTCTAGTAGTTTCTGGTTCTGAATAGATCCAGAAAGAGCAAGGTGATTTTGGACAGGCATAGTACACCAGTTCTTTCAAAAGCAGAATTCATAGAATAGAGAAATAAATCATCACTAATTTTTTTGAATAAACTCTGGAGCTTTTGTTATTAGACAGTGGGAGAGAGAGAAAATATTTTATCTTCTTCTCTTCTTTCAGTCAAGTGAGATAATACTGCTTCAAAAATAAAGCATGAACAGTCCATCTATGCTTTTCTAAATATAGTTCCATTGATATCTATCTATCTATCATTTATCTATCTCTCACTTACATATATTGGATCAAATTTCAACTGAGCATGGTTTTAACATTATCACCAGAGTCTAGTCAATGAACACACAAATATACAGTGGAGAGATGGATTGATAGATGGATGGATAGAAGGAAACTGGGGAGGGAGGGAGGGAGGGACAGAGGGAGGAAGGAAGGAAGGGAGGGAGGGAGGGGAGGTTGGGAGAGAGGGAGGGAGGGGAGGATAGAAGAAAGAGAAAGGGAGAAAAAAGGAGAAAGAAAGAAAGAGAAAAGCAAGAAAGAAAGAGAAAGAGGGAGGTAAGGAAGGATGGGACAGAGAGAAAGGAAGAGAGAGAAAGAGAAGGAAAGAAAGAAAGAAAGGCAAGAAAGAAAGGCAAGAGATCAAGAAAGAGAAAGAGAGAAGGAGGAAAGGAAGGACGGGACAGAGAGTAAGGAAGATAGAAAAAGAGAGAGAAGGAAAGAAAGAAAAGAAAGAAAGAGGAAGGAAGGAGATAAAGAAAGAGAGAGAAAGAAAGGAAGGGAGGGAGGGAGGAAGGGAAAGAAAGGGAAAAGGAAGGAGGAAGGAAGGAGGGAGGGAAGGAGGAAAGGAAGGGGGAGGGAGGAAGGAAGGAAGGAGGGAAGAAAGGAAGGAAGGAAGGGTAAGGGAAGAATGGAGGGGAGGGGAAGGGAGGGGAGGGGAGGGAAGAGGAGGCCGGGGGAGGGAAGGGGAGGGGAGGGAACATAACAACGTTGGGGAAAACCCTCAAGCAATAGGGACTGGATTGAAAACTAAATACCCCAGCATCTCTGTCCTGGTGTGCTAGACATCGTTCCTCGTAGGGTCCCCAGCAAGATTGAGATCTAGAGGCTCTCAAGTTATTAATTCACTTCTTACTCACGTTTCCTTATTATCTCACTTGTGCTTACTGCTTCTCAAATAAATTACCTGCACCCAAGTCCTTATCTCAGTGTTGCTTTTGGGTGAATTCAGACAAGACACAGATGAAATAAAATATTGTATAATTAATCTTTGCTGTGATTTGGGACTTTAAAAAAATTTCAGCCTAGGACAATAGGAAGATGTTATCATCTCATCTATATGAGATGGCATTGCCATCTCATATAGCAAACACTCATTATTTTCTAAATTTGTGTTCCTTATCTCCCCTTCATCCTTTGTTGGCCTCTGCTCTATGAGCATGTGTTAATTAGAATCCTTCTCTTACTCATGAACTTCTTTTGTTCTCTCATTTCTCCCTCAGCCCATCTGTAGAAAGGCATCTCTTTCCAGAATGCCTTTTGATGCTCTCTGCAGATGGAGCCAGCCAATGAGAGATTCTGACTGATCTGTCTGGAGGTCTGTGCTGTTTGCTTTTACTCTCTCTTTTTCTCTGCATATCAATATTACCTCAGTACAACCCATCTACAAGGACTTAACTATGAGTCGCTGAATCACCATAAAATTTAACTGGTAGTTTCCTCTAATCCTTACATCTCCATTAGGACCTTGAGAACACTACATATAAGTGGGAAACATCCTAGGCAATGTTGCGTATGGCTGAATGGCATCAACAGGAGCAGCATAAGCCTCTGCTGAGTAATTTTCACATTTGAATACTTTTAGAACCAATCTACAGTTTTCAATAAATCTGCTTTTCTGTTTCAGAGTCAGATAGATTCCTTACTCTATAAAGAATATGAATGAGGCTGCTGTTTAATTTTTTTAAAGGTGGGAGATATATTAGGAAAAGGCAAAGGGGGTCATGGAGGGCTCAGACACATCCGAAGAAAGCTACTTCAATCTATCAACACTGCCCAGGGCCCAAGGCTTGCTATTGCTGCTCTGCGGTCTATAAAGAAGCAGATGGCACATAAGAAGCCTTTTCCTATGTTTCATTTGCTTGCAACAAGAGCCCTAAATCTCTGACTTTGGACTGGTGTTCCCATGATTAAGCCACCTAATCCATTTGCCTTTGAGATTCACGTTCAAATGAGGGTCACTCCAAAGTCAAAGAAACACTTCCAAGAATGTCCATGAAGTGATTGGCCTCAGGGGTATTCAGTCTCAAAATGGACCCTGCCCATTGCCAAAGAAAACTTTTCTCAGTTTTATCCAAAGTTGATGAGTCTCAATGAACATGAGGGTGAGAATTTAGTCAGCTCCTTCCAGAGACTAATTATGCTGAGTGACTAGGACAGCATAGTCACATTGTGGCTCAACTGTGATGGAGTGAAATGGACCTGGTTTCCAATATTGTTGTGACCATCCTGTGACTAAATGACCCAGACACATTTCCTAGCTGGGCCAGCGTTTCCTCCTTGTCTTTTATTTCAAAGTTTACTTCCAAAGGAAACAACAGCCTCAGATTCAGGTGTTCTTCCTCATAGAGCCTTAGACATAGGTACATAGTAGCATCATTAAAATGGCAGAGCTGTCGAGTAACATTCCTCAAATTTTCCTGGAGTAAGTGGTTAGATGTCCCAAATTGTGGTCAGTGAGCTTGGAATCTAGGAACTGATGATAACTAAGAGTTACTGAGCCTTTATTATGCACCAGATACTGTTCTAAATGCTCTATCTTCTGCAGCACATTGGCTACCACAACTTACCTTATCCCATATACTCCTCTTACAGAGTGCTGTTGATACTCCTCCTGTTGAGTGGTAGGATCTATAATCTTTTCCCTTAAACCAGAATGGATCTTTATAATGACTTTAACCAATAGCATATGCCAGAGATGACCCCATGAGATTTCTCAGGCTAGTTCATAAAAAGTGATACATCTTCCATTGCAACACTAGCACTTGGAACCCAGTCTCCATGCTGGGAGGAAGTCTAGACCACATGAAAAGGCCAAATGGAGATGTGCAAAGCAAAAGCCCCAGCTGAGATCAAGATGATCCCAGCCCCAGCCACCACCATCTGACTGCAAGAGCATAAAAGAACTTAAACAGGAACTACCCTGCTGAACACAATCAGCTAATAGAACCAGAAGTGATGATGATAATAAAATGACTGTTGTTGTTCTAGACCACTAATTCTAGAGTTGTTATGCAGTAATAGACAATTGAAACTTATTTCATCTTTATAAAAATCCAGTGAAATTGGTATTATTACCTTTACAGATGAAAAACAAGGGCACTGAATGAGTATGTAATGTTTCCAAGGAAAGTGGCAAGGCTTGGTATTATACCCAAGCAGCTAGTTTATCAGTTTATGCTCTTTAGCTTCTATTCTATGATGCTACTTATATGTGCCTCTTCCCTACAAGAAAAAACACTGAGATCAAGGAAAAGTGAAAAATTGTTCCAAGAGGTGGAGGGAGAAGAAATATGCTAATCTTTTTCAGCAATCCCATTACTGGGTATATACCCAAAGTATTATAAATCATTCTATTATAAAGACACATGCACATGTATGTTCACTGCAGCACTGTTTACAATAGCAAAGACCTGGAACCAATCCAAATACCCATCAATGATAGACTGGATAAAGAAAATGTTGCACATATACACCATGGAATACTATGCAGCCATGAAAAGGGATGAGTTCATGTCCTTTGCAGGGACATGAATGAAGCTGGAAACCATCATTCTCAGCAAACTGACACAATAACAGAAAACCAAACACTGCATGTTCTCACTCATAGGTGAGTGTTGAACAATGAGAACACATGGACGCAGGGAGGGGAACATCACACACTGGAGTCTTTTGGGGTCCTGGGGACTAGGTGAGAGATAGCGGAGGGTGGGGAGACTGGGGAGGGATAACATTAGGAGAAATACCTAATGTAGGTGACGGGGAGATGGAGGCAGCAAACCACCATGGCATGTGTATACCTACGTAACAATCCTGCAAGATCTGCATATGTACCCCAGAACTTAAAGTCTAGTAAATTTTTTTAAATGTATATGGGTACATAGCAAGTGAAATATCATTATTTCAAGCAGATCATACCTACCAATTCAAAACCAGCTTTAGTCATTAGACCCCATCCCTACATGGGAGACTGGACAAGAACAAGCTCTCTGGGAAACTCACACCAATTCCTTCCAACATCTGCAATACAAGGAGCTGGTGCTGGACGTGGCCTCGGAGAAGCCATTCATTTCACTCTGTTGTCATCTGCCTCATCTCCTTCACATGGTTAGATTTTCCTACCCTATATGACCACAGAACATACCTAGAGAGAACACTGATTTATCCAGGGTGCTTTAACAAATTCATAAACTTTATTGGGAGGTTGAGGCAGGAGGATCAGTTGAGGCCAGGAATTCACAACCAGCCTGGGCAACATACCCAGACCTGTCTCTACAGAAGCAAAACAAAATGGCAATAAGAAATAAAGTTTGTTGTATAATGTGATGCCTGATTTTTTGTGTGGATACTTGGCAGTAATTCCACAACAGACAGCTGGGAGGCTATGGAGTGGCCCTCTGGACTTAAGATGGGAGAAGGAGAGGGTGATTTGGATATGACCCCGAGAGAGGAGTCAGGTCACCTTGACACTAGGCTTGCAATGTGGAAAGTGCCAGAGAATTTGTGCTGATCTGACCTGCAACATTATACCTGGCTTGCCCAAACTATCAGCAGTCCAAATGTTTTGATCACTTTTTATGCTGTGACTTTGTACTTCAGAAAGGCTGGCATTGCCTTTCTGACAACAGGCCACTTGGAGTGAGGGACCTCAGATGTGGGAACGAGTTACCTAAAAATTATGTCTAAGTATTTATGGGCAAAATCCAAAGCCAGCTCACACTGCAGGGAGGGAAGCTGAAATCAGAGATACAAGCAGCCTGGCCTGGCTTTCCAAAGAATGATAGTTCATTTCTGACCTCAGAAGTTACAGAAATGACTCTCTAGACTGTTCATTTTTAATACTAATCTAATTATCCCTCAGCTTCACAATGGATTTCACAGCACTGGCAGGAAAATCTATCAGCATTACTGAGTCTCAGACAGGCAACTTCAAATTTAAAAGGCTAGTGTGAAAATAAAAACCTAGATGAATCACTGCGTTCCTTCTAGCTCCTTCTAGTCCCTTCTAATGGCTGAGATTGATCTGACTTAGCCTTAAGAGTCCTTCATGCTCCTGTATAAGCACCTTTTCAATACCCCCACATTTTCATTTTCTCCCTCCCAAGAATTCTAGGGTTCATGCTACATGCATACCTCAACTTACATTAAGGGACATTTCTTAAAGGTTGTTTACCGGATTTTGTAATCTATGTTATATTGCTACTTGTTTTATGTGTCCAAAGTCTTTATCTTGTTATCTAATAGTTCTTCAAATGACTGCTCTCCACCCTCCCAATACTTCAATTCCAACCCCTAGAACACATCTTTCTCCTTTCATCATAGTTTCTTCAAGTCATCTTCAAATGATTAGAACACATAAATGCAGTGGGAGGTATGGCTTTGTGACTTCCCATCTCCTAACTGACTGTCCTGAAAGTATGGAAGTTTTCTTGACACTGAGTGGACCTACAAATGGCCACAGGGCAAGTGCCATGCAGCCCACTGTGATGCAAACTAAAATTTAATCTAAGAATTAAAATACATTCTTCACCTTGGAGCATTTTCTCTTTCTAATGAGTCTATCTTTAGGGTTTAAGGCAGGTTTAATTCAAGCCTCAACTATTTCAGGTCATTAAAAACCCAGGGCACAGTTACAGGGTGAACAGGTGCTAATTCCTGTCTTCTGGCTGCACTCCACTTACAGTAATGACAACTGGCACCTGCAAATCCCCTTTATGATACTAGATGAGATCTGAAATGATTTCGCCCTGTGTAATAACTAAAACATTGGTTCCCCGGGAAGGCTGCCTCACATGAACACCCAGTATTTAGCAGAGCCCTCTTCTAATCATGTCCCTCAGGAAACATACTGGAGGTCCTCTCTAAAGTCAATATCACTCTCATCACAAAACAAAGAAGGCTGGGACATCACCAAAACACCCTTGATAATCCATGGATTTCTGCTATCTTTATAATTACTTCTTCCAAGTCTCTCTAACACAAAATGAGAAATGTCAAAATAGAATTATTTCTTCATAATTATGTTCCTTAACCTTAAAAGTTGAAATAGCCAAGATTTCCCAAGATTAGAATAGAAATCACCACGAAAAGAGCATTAATGTGATACATCTATACTACCCAGCAACAAAAAGGAATGAACTATTGATATACACAATAATCTGGAGACCCATCTCCAGAGTAAAAGCTGGAAACAGTGGCTCATGCCTGTAACCCCAGCACTTTGGGAGGCCAAGGCAAGAGGACAGCTTGAAACCAGGCGTATGAGACCAGCCTGGGCAACATACCAAGACCCTCTCTCTACAAAAAAAAAAAAAAAATTACAGACTAGTCAGTCATCTTGGCATGCAACTGTGGTTCCACTTACTCAGGAGGCTGGGGTGGGAGGATCACTTAAGCCCAGGAGTTAGAAGATGCAGTGAGCTATGATCATACCAGTGCACTCCAGCCTGGGCAACAGAGTGAAGCCCTTTCTCAAAAAAAAAAAACAAGAAGAAGAACAAATCTCCAGAGATTATGCAGAGTTTAAAAAGCCAATCTGAAAGGTTACATACTGTATGATTCCATTTGTACAACATAAAATGAAAAAATGGAGAACAAATCAGAGTGGTTGCCAGTGGTGAAAAAGTGAATTAGGCAGGTCAATATGTTGGTTGTACTATATTGTACTATAGTTCTTCAAGATGTTGCCACTCAGGGAAACTGAGTAAAAGATGCAAGGGACTGCTGTATTATTTCTTACAAATGCATATACAATAATCTCAAAATAAAAACTTCAATTAAAAAGAAAAGCATTAGATTAAGACTGACAAGACCAGGTTCTAGTTCAGGCCCTTCCCATAACAAGCATGAGCCAAGACACTCAACCTCTTTCATCCTCAATTTCAACATCTGTAAAATGGAGTTGGACAAGTTCATCCACAGCATCCTGAGTAGTTCTACAGCTGAGCAATATCGGAGCTGCTCTTGATTCACAACAGCCTTTGAAACAGAGGGGCCCTCTGAAGAGTCAAGCTACCATGGCTGAGTGGGTAATGTACTTAAATAGTCTCTATAAATACCATTTTAAAAGACACAAACCTAGCTTATTTAAACATAACATGCAATGGCATAAACAAAGAAACAATTTGAAAGAAGAAAAACTTTAAACAAATATTACCTCATCATCAAAGTTGTGACTACTAATGAACAGGAACTTTTCTATAAAATAGTATAATTAAACAGTATGTTTTGTTTACTATAAACCAAGACAGGAAACCAGCATTTCTACCATGTAGGGCTAAGGGCCCCACAGTGTTGTGGGATGTCCCTTATGCTGTGCTGAGGCGCAAGATCTGAGAAATAAAGAGAGAGGACACAAAAGTACAAGGAAAACGTAGCTGGGCTCAGGGGGGCACGTCACCTATAAGCAGAGACAGGCGAGGCTCTGATTGTCCAGAAGCGTCTGTATTTATTGGGTATAGGTTAGGGGGCAGGGTAATGAGTGAAGTCACCTTTAAGGATAGTGATAGGGTCGTGAGCAATAAAACAAGGGGTCCACCCCCATTAGGTCACCTAGGCTAGGAGGTGGACAGTGCGCAGCAAGGGGTCCACCCCCATTAGGTCATTGAGGCAAGGAGGTGGGCCGTGTGCAGTAAGGAATCCACCCCCATTAGGTCACCGAGGCAGGGAGGTGGGCCATGTGCAGTGAAGAGCGTGCAGTGTGCAATACCTCTATCCATGGGCATACTACTCCTAAGAAGAGCTATAGGAGGATGCTTAAGTCACACAGCAGTGACAGAGCTGTCAGGGTCTACTGCCACCTGCTGGCAGCTCCCAATGAGTTATATAGGAGGATGCTTTTTGAGCTAGCACAGTAACAAATGCTGATAAAGTTCACAGTCAGCAAGGTGCGATTATCCGGAGGGGTTTTGAGCCCTCAGATGCTCTAGGGATTGCCAGTCTGAGGGCAGCCTTCCACAAGAATTGGAGCAAGGTCCTACAACTCCTTTATCAGGAGGAGTGGCTCTTGTCCCAAGCCTGCCATACAGCGGGTATCTTTATGATACTGAACGCTGCCACCTGGGCCATGGATTCTTGTCCTGGTATAACTGTTTTTAAACCATGCTCTGCACTGTGTCTGCTCCATACATTCCTCTGACTATAAGCTGCTTATTCCTTAATTCATGCTCTGTACCGTGTCTACTCTAGGCATTCCTCTAATTATGAACTAAGATATAGTTTTATATATATATATATATATATATATGGGAATAACTGTGTGGTAAGATATTCTTTAGGCACTCATTCTATGAACTAATAAATGATTATATAGAGAGAGGATTATATAAAGGGACATAACTGAGTAGTAACACTATAAACTGAGATAATCTTCAAGCCCTAATTCTATAAACTAATATATGATTATGTATAAAGGCTTATATAAAAGGAAATAACTGAGTAGTAACACTATAAACTGAGATATTCTTCAGGCCTTAATTGTGTCAGGATTCTGCTTAGCTCTCCGTCCTTCGTACCTATATGAGGGGTTTCCCACATACCATTTTCTTGACATTATACACCCAAATCACCCCCTCATTCCCCAGTCACTTTTCATTGTTAAACTATTCTTGTTCTTAATGCCCTACCCTCTGGGGAGTGGCAATGTACAAAACAGGAAGTCCTTTAATATAACTTACAATTTTAGAAGGGAAAAACCCAAGCACCTTATTAAGAAATGAAAATTACAGTCAAATTGCTGTTTATTTTTATGTCACCAATAGATAAACTAAATTGAGTAGTTTAACATCAGAAGTATAATCAGTGTTAAAATAGTAACAAACTGGGTAGTCTATTACATCAAATTAGCAACCTTTTTCCTGTAAAAGGTAGGTATTTTTCAATGTGCTTAATTCTAAAAGGAGTGTGTATTATTAAAGAAAGTCACATCAAACAGTAACAAAACAATATGAAGTCACTATCATCAGCAGTATTTAAGAAACAGAAACAGGGTTGTAGGGGTAGGTTAATCAATCAAGACAGAACTAGATCTCATGTATTGATTGCCAAAGCCAAAGAACTCACATATATTATCATTACAGCTACTGAAACTACATACAATATAATTAATTCTCTTTGGATACCTTAATGGCCGTATAGAATTTACACTCTCTCAGATAAGAAGAGGCATGACTACTTGATGCTGCACAGTGCTGAAATGCTTTATAGATTAAACTACCAAGATCTTGTGAAAAACAAGGTGCCACTTAAAATTTTTAAAGAATCCCCACTACCAACTTACTAGATCCACCTACTGTTTCAATACAAATTTCCAGGCAAAACAAGGACCTCCTCAGCGTCAGTAATTGTCATTTTTCATCTAGGACTGAACAGATGTTTCCTTAATGATTTTGTCTTCTATGCTAAAATAGTTTCTTCACTGTCCGTATTAATTTCTCAAGATTTGTAAGCTTCACACACTAGTTTTTAAATCTCTTTCCTATGTGCCTATTCAACTTTTCATCACATTTAATACTTTCCTCACTTGCTCCATAGCAATCAAAAAGTTTGTCAATAAGCAAACATTGATATTGTTCCCATTATGTGCAAGATGCATTATTTTCACTGCACTTACTAAGCATGAAGAAATAGACTTAAATATTTTCAGAACTGATGTTTATTTATTGCTATAAGATTTATTCCCAAAAACATTCCAATGTTTTTTCATCACTAGAAATTTTGCAAAAATAACGTTAGGCAATGATTTTTTTTTTCTATAAAATCCTTAAAGTGTTGAAAAAAATATTCTGTGCCTGCCTTATTTAAAAAAAAAAAAAGAAAGAAAGAAAAGAAAATCTTTAAAGTGACATTCTTCACATAATTTTAGGTATAAACAATAATAATAGAACTCTAAGCCAGCATTTTAATGACATCCTTTATTTTCCAACAGATATATGTAGCTTCCTGAAGTCTTTTAATATAGGTTTTCTCTTTTTTAAAGTGTATGACTCACTTAATTGTGTTTGCTTGTAAAATTACTTTGCAAAGATCTTGAATCACAGATGGAGGCTGTTTGCAGTAGTTCATTGAGCAGGACTCACAGAAAATCTGATTGGTTGTGAGGCTTTAGGCATATCCTAAGGATCACAAAACTTTATTTCTTTTTATTAACCAGAACACATGATTTTTATAAAATCTCTTTTTAAAATTGATTGACTCTTAAGATTAGAAATAATTTATTTTTTAAGGAAGATCTGTCTATTTATCCAGTGCTTGAAACACGCCAAAACCCACTGCCAAGTGTTCATTCATTCTCCATTTAACAGGGAAGAATATATGTGAATACAGTATGTCTCAAATCACAGTCACTTAAGCTGCTCCTTATAATTCAGTCCTGACCCAATCCAACATTTTCAGGGTTTTAAAAATAAATATCAGGCATCTCCAACAGTTGTAGGTGAAGGTTATGGGTTTCCTTTCCACAACCCCCCTAAAAGCAAATCTCAGACTGAATCTTGGTACGCACCCTAGCATTTCTTAGCAAACATTTGACAATCTTATCACTAGTTTGGCAAATCCCTTTGGAATTACAGCTGTCCATTCCTCTAGGTGCTCTAATAGACTCTTCCATAAACATTTCATCAGAAGGGAAGAAAGCCACACTCTAGCTGCAGGATTCCTCTATCTAGTCAGAGACAGGAGAGCAAGAAGTCTCCAAGTCATCAGCTGAACATAGGCCATTGAAGGCTCAAGCTCTGGGTGCCATTCCTAAGGATAGGGATCACCAAGATAGCTGGTCTGTACTCTGAAAAGACACCAAGCCTCTCTCTAGTATTTCCAGAAAATCCACAAAAAATGAAAACCACTAATTTTGGCAAGAAATTCCCAGTTCTAACATTCATTAGTGAAATTACCAAAACGTTTTATGTTAATTGGAGATAAATATAATTGAATTTCTCTGGGTTGTGGCCTTTTTATTAAATGCTAGCTAACCTCCCAGGAAGGTATATTTCTGATTAAAGCAACTAACCACAGTAATGGTATAGATTAAAACGAACACACACACACATGTTCATATTACATAATCTATGCTGAAGTATTTTAAAGTAAATTACCCAAGACCTGCTGATTCATAATATCTAGGCCTGAAAATCTGCATTTCTATACATGCTCCTCATGTGATACCTATGCACACTAGAATTTTGTGAACCCCTATCACAGATGTTAAGAGCAGGGGCTTTGGGGAAAACAGACTTGTGTTAGAATCCTGGCTCTTCACTCTATAGCTATGCACCTATAAAAATTATTTAAACTCTGTGATTCAGTGTCCCCACATATAAAAATTGTCATAATAATGCCTAACTTACAGCATTAGTGTAAGAGTTAACTTAGGTTATATTAATAAAGTTCTTAATACAATGCTTAGCACATATCACTAAAATTTCTGTAAAATACCCTGACTACTCGCCAGGGAACACAGATCCTGGATAATGCTCTCCTTTTTTTTCTTTATTCCTTTAAATTAGAATGGTCATCACTGAATGAACTATCTAGTTGTGATCTGAGCAGGGAAGTAGTAGGTTGGAGTACTTATCTACTAAGTAGGTTGGAACTACCACCTTCCTTGTTCTAGTAAGAACTTCTACAAATGCTAAAATCACAGAAGTTTTGTTTTGGAAATTACATCACATGGTTGATTTAATTTTACTCAATTAAAATACAGAAGTATTCTTTACACATGCTGTTGCAAAGTCAGGTTTATATGTTTTATACTTTTTAAAAATAAGTTGTATGACTATATATTCTGTTGAATTTTATCTTGTTGGATACAGGACATATCAAGATATTTTGGGATTCTCATTATGTCATGCAACCTATCTACTCTCCTCCAGTTTCATGACATTCTTAAATATAATGAATATACCCTAATCATTTCAAGTCTTTGATCTTACAAAGTGTTGAACTTCCAATCAAGTTGAAGTCACCACCCTTTGTTAGGGGTTGTCATATCAGTGGCTGGTCTCTTCAATTGCATTTACACTCAACTGTGGTTTTCCAGTTTGTTTGTTGTTGTTGTTGTTGTTGTTTTGACAAAGATTTTGTAAACAACAATGTGTCAGATTCCTTGATACAAGCCAAATTATACCACGTCTATTCCAGTACCTTGTTTTGTCAGTCTGCCAATTTTTACAAAGAAAACATAGTATGCCATAATTTGTTTTTATTGGAATAATGTTGGAACACAGGAAACTCTACTTATTTTTAAATCATCTCATCTTTATTTGTTCTTTAATACCTGACATAGTTAAGACAGGAGATATAAACTGAAAAAATAATTTTTAATTTGTTGTTTTAAATTAAAATACACCATTGTACTTGTGCTGTCAGGAAGTACTTTTTGTTACCGCTCCTGTAGCAACTTTATGTTATTTATTTTCCTTGTGTTTTATTTTCTTACTTTTTTATTTTTTTGTTTGTATAAATTTAGGGGGTACGAGTGCAGTTTGGATACTTGGATATATTGCATAATGATGAAATCTGGGTTTTAATATTACTACCACTCAAATAGCATACATTGTACCCTGCTTTTTGTTTATAGATGAGAAATAGATGAAAATTACATTTTAACTCATATGTAAACAACGATTAATTGTTAATGGCTACCTGGAGCACAGTTTTGACAATAACTCTGGGTCCTATTCAGATGTAGCCATCAAGAACACCATGACCTGATTATTTAGCAATGCTTGCCATAGATATATGAGATAAGGAAATAGTGGCACATTTGTGATATATTTATATGTCATCCCTGATCTGGATTTTTAAAATCTAGGCCTTAATTTACTAGACTCTAGAATCTTATCTGGCCTGCCATTTAGAGAGTCCATACTTTAGGCTGGGCATGGTGGCTCACGCCTGTAATCCAAGCACTTTGGAGGCCAAGGTGGGAGGATCACCTGAGGTCGGGAGTTCAAGACCAGCCTGATCAACATAGTGAAACCTCGTCTTTAAAAAAAAAAAAAGAGAGAGAGTCCATAATTTTCCTTTAGACACAACAATATATACCAATTTCCCCATATGCCAATGTGTCCCATTTTTATATTTCTTCATGATTGTTGAAGCACCTCAGTGATAGGATTGGTGAGTTTTCTTAGTACCATAAAATATAATTCATCTGGGTGAATAGGTTTTAAAACATTTACAGCAAAAAAAGTGTTATATTATAATGTTTTCAACCATATTAAACTTCCAGTTGTCCTTTCTAATTTTTGAAGTTTTCAGTTAAATGATTGGTTCCTATACAGATCATATTTTCCAAAGACAGTCACAATACTCCCATCCTATATGCTTTCTGTATAATGTGACCTTGGAAGTCCAAGCACCTAGACAGATCTTTGTAATTCCTCCAACAAAGTACAACAGAAATGACATTATGTGACTTCCAAACTAGGTTGCAAACATAACATATATTCCTATCTTGCTCTCCTAAGACCTCACTCTTGGAATCCAGGCACCACATTGTGAGGAAGCCCAAACTATCCTGTAAGTAAAAAACACATGGGGAGGTTATGTGCAGAAATTACAGCCAACAGCTCAATCTGAGGGCTTAGCCAACAATTTTACCAACTACCAGGCTTGTAAATGAAGAAAGTTCCAAATGGTTTCATCCCAAAGCAGTAGAGTCACCTTTAGCCTTCAAGTCTTACTGGCCAAAGCCCCAGACCTTGTGGAACAAGGAAAAGTTTTCCTTGCTGTGCTCTGTTTAAATATCTAAACTACAGAATCCCTGAGCATAACAAAATGGCTATTTTATGCCACTACATATTGGAATGGTTTGTTGTACAGCCATAGTAACTGGAACAATCTCCTGGATAGAATAGACAAATGCAAAATAGAAACTCTTTCTTTAGATGTAGGTGTTACCTGTATTGAAAACACTGGTATACTTGTTAAAATTTAGCTGTCTAGACACAGACATGCTTGCGTGGGCAGGCATGTGTGCATGCACACACACTGGTCCTGGAGTAACTATACCTAACCCGAAGGAGTGGTAGGATTACAGGCCTTGCAAAATGTCAGCAATGTTTGTTGAGTGTGTTGAGTGTCTTGTACATTAGGGAAACCTGAGCATGGATTGAGAAATCGCATTTTCTGACCACTCCTGAAACTACTGGTACTGATTCAAAAGCCCTACTTCCAAATTTCAAATGTTTTATTATTGAACAAGATTACAAAAACAAGTTAGGGTCAGATAAAATTTTAAAAATATGAAATGAATGATGAGTCAGAGCACAAAGCTGTTATTCAAGATCACAATAACATGAGCTTTTTTTTTTTTTTTTTTTTTTTTAATCTGACCCCAAAATCCTGAGCCCACTTCTGGCCACCTCTTGCTTATCTGGGAAGGAACTATCCAGCACCACTGCTTTCTGAATAAAAGCCCTTCAGCCCAAGGAAAGACAATCGTAGCTCCACCTCTACCATGTGTTCTAGGGCTGAACTCCATCCTTCAAAAGAAATCAAGACTCTCTACTTACCTCAACTCCATAATGAGCCATAGCCTCACCCACCTCCCATACATGAATACCCACTAATGTCACAGTCAAAAAATGATACACAATGAGACTGGTCCACTCAGCTTGTTTATCAACTAGAACTTGTGTAATCCTTAAAAAGTGGAGGAATTTTAAAGTTTATCCTTTCAAAAAAGCTGAAATCATTTTCTCAACATTTCTTCTTCCCTATTCACTAGGTTCAAAAAGGAGAACCTACTAAACTGTAAAATATTCAAATATATAACTTTGTTATAAGGGGTAAGTTCTGCTCTGTAAAATAAAAATGTGAGATGAAAATTGCCAGGAACACTTCAACATTAACAATTGCATGGGTATAAGTATAACTGCTTCTTTGCAATAGCTATTTGTTGATTTTTTAACTAAAATATTTTTTTCTTTTCCTGAAACTTAATTCCTGAAAAGTCATTTTGAGAAAATAGGAATCTTACTATTGGTGCCATGGACTCATGTTCTCAAAAGGTTGGGGCTGGATGAATGCTTATGAAATGGTGGCCATCCTTAGATATTTTAGAATTAGAATATTTTAGATCAGATTAGTAGCTTTTAATAAAGCATGCTAAGGAAGTAGGATCCAGTGCAGTCACTGAGATAACAACATGTTACGCTAGGTGCTATAGAAAATTTTAAAAGTGCAACAAGGTGCGGGTAAAATATGCTCCATATGGCGACTCCATGAAACATTTGGACTGCTGCATTCATTATCACATTTTTACTTTTGCTAAGCAGTTCTGCAACCTACATTCCTTAAATAATTAATTATAAAGATCAACTCAAATTTTGAATTTTCTGGCAAAACATATCTCCGCTTTGTTTTGTTCTGCAGGCATTTTTGTCCTACAGTCCATACATGATTCATGTTTGTTCATATAAAAGACAACATATGTCATATTTTGACCCCTGTCTTCTACAAAGGATTTTATTTTGACTTTCTTTTTTTTTTCCAAGTATGCTAGTTAGGATGATCAAATGGTAACCATGGTGACAGAAAGCAGAGTTCAAATCTTAGTAGGGTCATGTCATTCCTTCCCACAGTGCAGAACTCACATTCTAAGACTAATCCAGTATCTAAAAATATATCACAGGACAGCTCATGTTGCCATTTATGGGAAAATATGACTGAGTCAGTTAACTAATTTTCCTGTTGCATAAAAAGAATCTCTAGTTGGTAAACCAAGAGATTCCAGTTTTAGAAAAATGAAACGACAAAGAAAAAGGAAGAACTTTCTAGTTTACCAGAATAATGTTTGAAACTTAAGGCTACCCCTGAAACCAATCAGAATACAAAACCAGATCTAGAGAAATGATCTACCATAAAAGCACTTGTGATGATCATAAAATAACCATATTTTATTCTCCTTATGCTGTATCCGCATACCCAGTAGCAGGGCAGTCACTAAAGAATTCCCTGAACTGGGATCACTTACTCTTTAGTTATTTGGCTGTAACTGGCTGAGACCCAAGAATGCCTGTGGCCCTAGTGAGGCCATAAAGTAGTTCGTTCACAAGCTGGTTGTGGTTGTGGCTCTGTCTGCACCAGGTTAGCCCTAGTCATGTGTGAGAGACAAGCTCAATACTTTTCCTCAGGCCAACACTGAAGTTTATGAGAGCCTTTGTTTTAATTTGATCCTCAACCTTCAGGTAAGGCAAGTTCTGCATAGCAAAAATAGCAACAAGAGTGACAGAATAAAAACTTTAACTTACATGCAAAATAAAAACCAACGCTACTCTCAAGTATGCAGTTGTATTAGGCCATCTTCATTACAATAAAGGAATACCTGAGACTGGGTAATTTATAAAGAAAAGAGGTTTAATTGGCTCATGCTTCTGCAAGGTGTACAGGAAGTGTGATGCCAGCATCTGCTTCTGGTGAGGCCTATGGAGGCTCATAATCATGATGGAAGGGGAAGGGGAAGCAAGAATATCACACAGTGAGAGAAGGAGCAAGAGAGGTGGGGTAGGAGGTACCACATAGTTTTAAACAACCAGATCTAGCATGAACTCATAGCAACCGCTCACCAAGGGGATGATGCTAAATCAATTATGAAGGATTCACCTCCATGATCCAAACACCCCACACCAGGCCCCACTTCCAACACAAGGGATTAAATTTTGATATGAAATTTGGAGGGGACAAATATCTAAACCATATATTCTGCCTCTGGCTGCCAAATCTCATGTCCTTCTCACATTGCAAAACACAATCCTCTCTTCCCAACAGTCCTCCAAAGCCCTAACTCATTCTAGCATCAAGTTTAAAGTCTTAAATCTCATATGAGACTCATATTCTTCCACCTATGATCCTGTAAAATCAAAACAAGTTATTTACTTATAAGACACAATGATGGTACAGGCATTAAATAAACATTCCCATTCTCAACGGGAGAAATCAGCCAAAAGAAAGGAGTAATAGGCCCTATGCAAATCTGAAACCCAGTAGAGTAGGCATTAAATCTTAAAGCTCCAAGATAATCCCTGCCTTTGTGTTCTGCATCCTAGTGTGAGGAGTGGGCTCCCAAGGTATTGGGCAGCCCTGCCCCTATGGCTTTGCAGGATGTAGTCCATGTCCTCACAAGTTTGAGTTGAGTGTTTCCAACTTTTTCAAGCAGAGGATGCAAGCAACTGGTGGATCTACCATGCTAGGTTCTGGAGAGTGGTGGCCCCCTTCCCACAGCTCCACTAGACAGTGCCCTGGTAGGAACTCTGTGTGGGGGCTCCAATCCCACATTTCCCCTTAGTATTGCCTTACTGAAGTTTTTCTGTGGAGGCTCCTCACCATTGCCATAGCTTCTGCCTAGGCACCCCAAATTTTCTATATATCTTCTAAAATCTAGGTGGAAGTTGCCAAACTTCCTTCACTGTTTTACTCTGCACACTTGCAGGCTTAACACCAAGTGGAAGCCACCAAGGCTTATAGATTGCACCCTCTAGAGCAGCAGCTTGAGCTGTGCCTGGGCCACTTTGTGTTGAGGCTGGAGCCAGAACAGCCAGAAAGAGGGGAGTAGTGTTCCAAGGTTGTGCAGGGCAGCAGGACCCTGGGCCTGGCCCCTAAAATCATTCTTTTCCTCTGGGACTTTGATGGGAGGACTGCCCCAAAGATCTCTGAAATGCCTGTAAGACTTTCTCCTCATGGTCTAGGATATTAGCATTTGGCTACCTTTTAGTCATGCTAATCTCTCTAGCAAGTGGTTTCTCTAAAGCCAGCTTGTATTCCCCTTCTAAAAATGCTTTTTCTTTCTCTGCCACCCGGCCAGATTGAAAATTTTCCAAACTGTCATGCTCTGCTTCCTTTTTAAATATAAGTCCAACTTTAAGTAATTTCTTTGCTCCTATATCTGATCACGGGCTTTTAGAAGCAGGACACCACATTTTGAATGCTTTGCTGCTTAGAAATTTCTTCCATCAGATACCCTAAGTTATCACTCTAAAGTTCAAACTTTCACAGATTCCTGGGACATGAACACATTGCAGCTAAGTTCTTTGCTAGGGTATAACATGGGTTCCCTTTACTGCAGTTCCCCATAAGATCCTTATTTCCATCTGAGACCTCATCAGCATGGCTTTCACTATCCATATTTCTATCAGCATTTTGGTCATAATCACTTAAAAAGTCTCTAAGAAGTTCCAAACTTTCTGTCATCTTCCTATCTTCTTCTGAGACCTCCAAACTCTTCAAGCCTCTTCCATTATCCAGTTCCAAAGTTGCTTTTGCATTTTCAAGTATCCTTATAGCAACGTCCCACTGCTCAGTCCCAATTTTTTTTATTAGGCCATTTGCATTACTATAAAGGAATACCTGAGACTGGATAACTTAAAAGAAAAGAGGTTTAATTGACTCACCGTTCTGCAGGTTGTACAGGAAGTATGGTGCCAGCATCTGTTTCTGATGAGGACCCCAGGAAGCTTACAATCATTGGAAGACAAACGGGGAGGAGGTACATCACATGGTGAGAGTGGGAGCAAGAAAGGGGGTGATCCCTTACACTTTTAATCAACCAGATCTTGTGTGAACTTAGACTGAAAACTTGCTAATCACAAAGGGGATGGCACCGAGCCATTCACGAAGAATCTTCCCCCATGATTCACCTTCCATGAGGCCCCACTTCCAAGACTGGAGAGTATATCCCAATATCAGAGATTTGGATGAGACAAAAAGCAGCATCCAAATCATATCAACAGTCTTGTTAAACTAGCTTGACAGGCCTTTTAAATCAGGCCTTTACTAGTTTGTTATTTTGTCAATATTAATTACGCTTTTTTTTTTTTTTTTTTAGCTCAGGTCTTTGGATATTCCAAATTTTTATCACGAGTTCTTCCCATGCTCCTATTCTGAAAGTGAATTAAAACTATACTTCTCTTTAAGCTTCACTGAACCTAAGGAAGGATGTCTATTTCAGTTCATGGGGTCTTACTTTCACGCTTAAACCACTCATTTCTAGATAATAATACTTAATATCTACGTAGTTTCCCACTTACAGGTACCTTCTCTTTCTCAGGTACACAAGCTGTTTCAAGTCTCCTGAACTCCTTACAGCATGTGTGTGTGTGTGTACATTTTTAAACAACCAAATCTCATGGCGGGGGGGGGGGGGAGAGAGAGAGAGAGAGAGAGAGAGAGAGAGAGAGAGATCAGATTCTGCAAAGAGAAATGCTTGATGTGGTCAGAACACTTCTCTGAGAGTAAATTTGACTTGATGGGCCAGGAATAAGCAAGACAGAGGACTGGAGACTCCTTTGTACAATTCTGTAAGAAGGGATTGATCGTAAAATAGAAAATAAAGCTATTATGGAATAATTAAAGAAGGCTATGTAAAGTGTGATGGCTACAGAGAACAGCCTTAAGATAAAGATAGCAAGCTACTTTAAGCATAGGACCATGCACGTGTGACTTAGCTTTCTAAAAATGGTTTATACCCTGAGACGTGTTCACAGTGCAGAAAGTAGTTTTCTGGTCTATCCAGTGTACCAAATGAAGAAGATCACAAGAAATAGAGATAATGAGAAACTGTGCACTCAAAACCTCCACCTCCAGACAAGAAATGGTGAAAGGTGGCAACTATGGCAGAAAATCTACACATGGTGGGACTAGGGACCTTTCTGTTTGAGAGATGGCAGTACACTTTTAGTATAAGATTATTCTATATATTTTCTTGAAAGAATGCCATTGTTTAAAGTTGCTGCATTTTAACAAAAGTAAGTGGCTCCAGTCCTAGGCAAAGCATGGAGGCACATGCCTTCTTCATTTAGCCAGCACCTATGACCAGGTGTAGGATATATGAATGTAGGAGAAGCTGCAAAAGGTAGGCCAAAATCCATGCAGCATGACCCTGAGCTGGCTAGTGTGTGAGTACAATAACTCTGTTTTCCATGGTATTGTCTACAAAGACTGGGACTATACATTGGAAAATGTTCAGTGCATTTTATGTACCCCAAAATTATAATCACTTCCTTTACCTTTGCCAGGCCCTACTGTAAGACAGTGAATAAAAGACTTAGAACCCTAAGAGACAAATACTAGCTAGAGAAGTTTACAATACAATCCTTTTTATTATTTATTCAAAATAATATCAAGTAATAATCAAATATCACCAGTTCTAGTTTTTCAGCCCTCTGCTAGTGAAAAAATTTCCTTTCTTAAATTATTTCCAAAGGCTGAATAGTGAAAACAATGCTATCATATCAGGAATGTTGGACAGAAAAAGGCTTGTCCTTTTGCAAATCCTATGGACATAGCTGGTTTCTTCTTCCCTTTAAGTTAGGTGAAGACATGTCTCTTTTTTTTTTTAACCAAACACAACTTACAATGATCATGCCCAATTATAACATACCTTTTCTCATGTAGAGCCCAAGAGGTGGGACTTCCTCTATTCTTGAATATCTAAAAATATTAAAGGCCGGTAAGTGACATGACATGGAATAAGATAAAAAGATTTTGAAGAAGATTTAATGCCTTCTTTCCTCATTTGTATTGTTAAATAACTTAGGAATTCAGCAGCCCAACCCTTGGGGGACTACGCTATCCCATGAGAGTTTACCAAGTTCAGATATTTTTCAGATGAAAGAGGGATTCTCACAAGTCAACAAGAGACTTGAATTCCTGGGGCAGAATTGTCCAGGGTCCCCTGGTATTGTAGTTATGGATACATTAATTTATGACTGAATTAAATTATTTGAATGCTTTATGCTTTATGCTTTTCCTGCAATACAACAGAGATGGCAGGTGTATTAGTTCATTTTCATGTTGCTGATAAAGACATACCTGAGACTGGGAAGAAAAACAGTTTTAATTGGACTTCCATTTCCATATGACTGGGGATGCCTCAGAATCATGGTGGGAGGTGAAAGACAATTCTTACATGGGGGTGGCAAGCAAAAATGAGAAGAATGCAAAAACAAACCCCCTGATAAAACCATCAGATCTCATGTCACTTATTCACTACCACAAGAACAGTATAGGGGAAACTATCCCCATGAGTCAAATTATCTCCCACTGGGTCCCTCCCACAACATGCGGGAATTCTAGGAATACAATTCAAGATGAGATTTGGGTGAGGACACAGAGCCAAAGCATACCACTCTGCCCCTGGTCCCTCCAAACTTTCTATCCTCACATTTCAAAACCAATCATGCCTTCCCAATAGTCCCCCAAAGTCTTATTTCAGCATTAGCCCCAAAGTTCATAGTCCAAAATCTTATCTGAGACAAGGCAAGTCCCTTCTACCTATGAGCCTGTAAAATCAAAAGCAAGATAGTTACTTCCTAGATACAATGTGGGTACAGGTATTTGGTAAATACCTCTATTCTAAAGGGGAGAAATAGGCCAAAACAACGGGGTTACAGGGCCCATGCAAGTTCAAAATCCAGTGGGGCAGTCGAATTTTAAAGCTTCAAAATGATCTCCTTTGACTCCAGGTCTCATGGAAGAGGTGGGTTCCCACAGTCTTGTGCAGCTTTGCCCCTGTGGCCTTGCAGGTTATAGCCCCGCTCCTGGCTGCTTTCATGGGCTGGTGTTGAGTGTCTGTGGCTTTTCCAGCCATATGGTGCAAGCTGTTGGTGGATCTACCATTCTGGGATCTGAAGGATGGTGGCCCACTTCTCATAGCCTTACTAAGCAATGCCCCAGTAGGAACTCCATATGGGGGCTCCAACCCCATATTTCCCTCCATGAGGGCCCCCGCCCCTAAAGCATACTTTTGCCTGGGAATCCAGGTGTTTCCATACATCCTCTGAAATCTAAGCAGAAGTTCCCAAACCTCAATTCTTGACTTTTGTGTACCTTCAGTCTCAACACCACATGGAAGTTGCCAAGGCTTGGGGCTTCCACCCTCTGCAGTCTGAGCTAAAACACAACAAGAGTCACCTTTGTGCTAGTTCCCAACAAGTTCCTCATCTCCATCTGAGATCACCTCAGCCTGGACCCTATTGTCTATATCGCTGTCAGGCTTTTGGTCAAAGCCATTCAACAGGTCTCTAGGAAGTTCCAAACTTTCCCATATTTTCCTGTCTTCTTCTGAGCTCTCCAGACTGGTCCAACCTCTGCTTCTTACCCAGTTCCAAAGTTGCTTTCACATTTTAGGGTATCTTTTCAGCAGTTCTCCATTATACTGGTAGCAATTTACTTTATTAGTCTGTTTTCCTGATGCCAATAAAGACATACCTGAGACTGGGAAGAAAAAGAGGTTTAATTGGACTTACAATTCCACATGACTGGGGAGGTCTCAGAATAACAGTGAGAGGCTAAAGGTACTTCTTACATGGCAGCAGCAAGAGAAAATGAGAAGGATGCAAAAGAAAATAACCTCTGATAAAACCATCAGATCTCATGAGACTTAGTCACTACCATGAGAACATTAAGGGGGAAACTGCCCCCATGATTCAAATTATCTCCCACTGGATCCCTCTCACAACACATGGGAGTTATGGGAGTACAATTCAAGATGAGATTTGAGTGGGGACACAGAGCCAAATCATGTCAGTAGGGCTCTCAACTATTGCATGTGCTTGCCATCTCTATACTTCTCAGGCTCCTTGTTGTTAGCTTAGGATCTTGTACCTGATTCTGGCTAGTGGCTATAAACAGATGTGGACAGATGTGAAGTGTATCAGTTTCCATTTGAGGTACTTAAAATCAGATGAGTTTTCCATGCCCTGTTTCTCTTGCACCAGTGACCCTGGAGAGAGTTTGGGTTCTTGAGTCACTACAAAATGGAGTGGTACCCTCAAGGGCCAGGCAATTTGCACTAAACTCCTGGCAAATTCAGAGGGAAATAAATTTTACAAGTTTGCTAGTTATTGTCTAAAGCAGTATTTTTGTGTGTTTGTGTATGACAAGCTCATTTACATTTCAAATTGAAGTATTCCCAGTGAAAAATTTTTTCTGGCATAGTGGCTAAAAATTCAGATTCTTAGTCTATGTTAGAATTTAGGTTCTGCCACTTACTAGCTGTCTGACTTTGGGTAAGTTACTTAATTTCATGGGCCTCAATTTTTATTTTTATTTTTATTTTATTGATATATCATAGTTGTACATGTTTTGGGTATACATATGATATTTTGATAGATATATACAATATGTATTGATCAGCTCAGGGTAATTATCCATCACTCAAGCATTTATCTTTTCTTTGTGTTAGAAACATCACAATTCTTCTCTTCTAGCTATTTTGAAATACACAATGAATTAAGTATAATACCCCTACTTTACTACCAAATACTGGAGCTTATTCATTCTATCTAACTGTATTTTTGCACCCATTAACCAACAACTCTTCATGTCTCTCTCCTTCCCTTCCCAGCCTCTGGTAACTACCATTCTACTCTCTACCTCCATGAGATTTACTTTGTTAGCTCCCATATATGAGTGAGAACATGCAATATTTGGCTTTCTGTCTTTCTGTATAAGTCTTTGCCTGGTTTATTTTATTTAACATAATGACCTTGAGCTCCACCTATGTTGCTGCAAATGACAGGATTTCATTATTTTTTATGGCTGAATAATGTTTCATTATGTATATACACCACATTTTCTTTTCCATGCAACTTAGGTTGATTCCTTATCTTGGCTATTGTGAATAATTATGCAATAAACATGGAAGTGCAGATACCTCTTTGATAAAGTGATTTCCATACTTTTAGATAAGTAAAGGATTTCTGGATCATATGGTAGTTCTATTTTTAGTTTTTTGAGGAATCTCTATTCTGTTTTCCATAATGACTATACTACTTTACATTTCCACCAAGAGTGTAAGAGTGCTCCCCTTTCTCTACATCCTCACCAGCATTTTTATTTTGTCTTGTTTGGTCTTTTCAATAATAGCTTTTCTAACGAGGTGAAATTATATCTCACTGTGATTTTTATTTGCATTTCCCTGATGATTAGTAATGTTGAGCATTTTTTTGCATATATTTGTTGGTTATGTGTATGTCTTCTTTCAATTAATGTCTGAGTCTTTGGCCCATTTTCAAATCAGATGTTATTTATTTGCTATTGAATTGTCTGAGTTTCTTATGTATTCTGATTATTAATTCCTTGTCAGACAGATAGTTTGCAAATGCTTTCTCCAATTCTGTAGGTTATCTCTTTAGTTTGTTAACTGTTTTATTTGCTCTGCAGAAGTTTTTTAGTTTGATATAATCCTATTTGTCTATTTTTGTTTTTGTTGTCTGTGCTTTTGAAGTCTTACCCAAAAAATCTTTGCCACAATAAATGTCCTATAGTGTTTGCCCAATGTTTTCTTCTAGTGTTTTTATAGTTTCAGGTCTTATATTTAAATGTGTAATCCATTTTGAGTTGATTTTTGCATATGGTGAAAGATAGGGACTTAGTTTCATTTTTTTGCACATGTATATTCAGTTTTCCCAGCACCACTTATTCAAGAGACTGTCCTTATGTTTTTGATAACTTGTGGAACTTGAGTTGGCTGTAAGTGAGTAAATTTATTTCTGGATTGTCTGTTGTGTTCTACTGTTCTATGTGTCTGTTTTTATGCCAGTACCATGCTGGTTTTGGTACATTCATCTGAAATCAGATAGTATAAAGTCTCTAGCTTTGTTCTTTTTGCTTAGTAATGCTTTAGCTACTCAGGATCTTTTGTGGATCTATATAAATTTTAGTATTTTTTTCTATTTCTGACAAGAATGTCATGGATATTTTGAATTGAATCTGTAGATAATTTTGAAAAGCACAGACATTTTGAAAATATTAATTCTTTCAATCCATGAGCATTGGCTATCCTTCCATTTTTTGTGTGTCCCTTGCAATTTATTTCATCAGTGTTTTTAGTTTTCCTTCTATAGATCTTTCACTTACTTAGATTTATTCCTAGGTGTTCTATTTTTGTAGCTATTATAAATGGGATTGCTTTTTTGATTATTTTTATCATTTTTTACATTGATTGCTGTTAGTATGTAGAAACACGACTGATTTTTGTATGTTGATTTTGTATTCTTCAACTTCACTAAGTTTGTTTATCGGTTCTAACATCATTTTTTTTTTTTTCGGTGTTTAGTTATTTTCTAAATGTAAGATCTTGTCATCTGTAAACAAGGATATTTTGACTTCTTTCCCAATTTGGATGCCTTTTACTTCTTTCGCTTGCATAATTGTTCTTCTAGGACTTCCAGTCCATATTAAATAAAAGTGGTGAATGTGGGCATCCTTGCCTTGTTCTAGGTTTTAGAGGAAAAGGCTTTCAATTTTTGTCTGTTCAGTATGATATTAGCTATGGGCTTGTCACTTATGACCTTTATCATGTTGAGCTATGCTCCTTCTATAATCAACTTTTTGAAGGTTTCTAATCATAAAAAAAAATAAATTTTATCAAATGGCTTTTTGCCATCTATTAAAATGATTATATTGTTTTTGTCCTTGATTATTCTTATGTGATGCAATATGCTTATTGATGTTTATATTCTTTTTTTTTTTTTTTTTTTTTTTTGAGACAGAGACTTGCTCTGTCACCAGGCGCCAAGCTGGAGTCCAGTGGCAGCACCTGGTGTGCAGTGGTGTGATCTCAGCTCACTGCAACCTCCACCTCCTGGTTCAAGCAATTCTCCTGCCTCAGCCTCCCGAGTAGCTGGGACCACAGATGCATGCCACCACGCCCAGCTAATTTTTGCATTTTTTTTTTTTTTTTTTTAGTAGAGATGGGGTTTCACCATGCTGGCCAGGATGGTTTTGATCTCTTGACCTCGTGATCCTCCTGCCTCAGCCTCTCAAAGTGCTGGGATTACAGGCGTGAGCCACCGCGCCTGGTCTTGATTTTTATATTCTAAACCATCCTTATATCACTACAATAAATCCTGCTTGATCATGGTGAATAATCTTTTTAATATATTATTGAATTTGGTTTGCTAGTACTTTTTGAGGATTTTTGCATCTATATTCTTCAAGAATATTGCCCAATAGTCTTCTTTTTTTGTTGTGTCTTTATCTGGTTTTGGTATCAGGGCAATAATGCTGGCCTTGTATAATGAGTTTGGAAGTATTCTGTACCCATCAATTTTCTGAAATAGTTTGAGTAGAACTGGTATTAGCTTTTCTTTAAATGTTATGTAGAATTCAACAGTGAAACCATCAGGTCCTAGGCTTTTCTTTGATAAGAGACTTTTTCTTACTGCTTTAATCTCATTACTCATGATTAGTCTGTTTAGGTTTTCTCTTTATTCATGGTTCAATCTTGGTAGGTTGTATGTGTTCAATAATTTATTCATTTCTTCTAGGTTTTCCAATTTGTTGGCATATAGTTATTCATAATAGTCTGTTGCGGTCCTTTGTATTTCTGTGGTATCAGTTCTAATGTTTTCTTTTTCATCTCTGATTTTATTTCTATCTGTTTTCTGTTTTTTCTTACTCTATTAGTTTGTTCATTTTCTCTCTAAAAAACCAACTTTTAATTTTGTTGCCCTTCTGTATTATTTGAGGCTCAATTTCATTTATTTCTATTCTGATCTTTATTATTTATTTACTTTTACACTTTATGTTTGGTTTGTTCCTGCCTTTCTAGTTTCTTCAGGTGCATGATTAGAACATTTATGTGGAGTCTATTTTTTTATGTAGGCCTTTATGGTTATAAAATTCCTATTGGCGCCACTGTTGCTGTGTTCCATTTGTGTTTTCATTTTCATTTGTTTCAAGAAATATTTTAATTTCCTTTTAATTTCTTCATTGACTCATCGATCATTCAGGAGCTTGTTGTTTAATTTCCACATATTTGTACAGTTTCTATCATTATAGATTTGTAGTTTTATTCCATTGTGGTCAGAAAGATACTTGATATAATTTTGACTCTTTATTTTGTTGAAACTTGTGTCTCAAAATATGTTCTATCCTGGAGAGTATTCCATGTGCTCATAAAAAAATACATTTGTAGTACTTGCATAAAATGTTCTGTAAATGTCTATCAGGTCAATTTAGTCTATAGTTTAATTCCAATATTTCTTTCTTGGTTTTCTGCCTGTATGATTTGCACTTTACAAAAGTGGTATGTTGATGTCTCCTACTATTATTGTATTGCCTCTCTTTCCCTTTAGATCTCTTCATACTGATTTTACATATTTGGGTTCTCTGTCATTGGATATTTATATATTTATTATTATTATATCCTTTTACTGAATTGACATCTTTCTCATAATATAATGAATTTCTTCATCTATTTTTAAAGTTTTTACTTAAAGTATATTTTATGTGATATAATATAGCTATTCCTGCTCTTTTTTTTTTTTTTTTTTTGCTTCCATTTGCATGGAATATCTTTTTCCATTTCTTAACTTTCAATCAATGTTTGTCTTTATAGGTGAAATGAGTTTCATGTAGTTAGTATATAGTTGGGTCCTGTTTTTTATCCATTTAGCCACTCTGTGTCCTTTAGTTGGTGAACTGAGTACATTTACATTCAATGTTATTATCGATAAATAAGGTCTTAACTGCCATTCTGTTACCTGTTTACTTGTTGTTTTACAACTCCTGTCTTTCTTTCTTATTGTTTTTCTTTGAGTTAAGTGATTTTATCTGATACTATGTTTTAATTCATTGCTTTTTATTTTTATATATCTGTTATAGGTTTTTGCTTTGTGGCTATCATGAAGCTTACAAGAATATTCTTTAGTTATAATAAACACTCAAAACTGACACTAACTTAACTTTTATCACACAAAAAAAGGAAAAGGCCGAAATAAAAACCTGTAGAGATTAAGTCCCCTTCTCCACACATTTTGAATTTTTGATGTCACAATTTATATTTTTATACAGTCAATCTCTTGACAGAGTAGTTAACATTTTTAATAGTTTTGTCTTTTCATCTTCTTACTAAATACACAAGCTGTTTCAACACTACAATTATAAAATTAGTATAACAATTATGTTAGCGTTCTTTTCTTTCAGTTTGAAGAATTTCCTTTAGCATTTCTTATTGAACATATCTGGTAGCAATAAATTTCTTCTGCTTTTGCTTGTCTAGGAAAGTCTATTTTGCCTTTATTTTGAAAGACAAATTTGCTGGGTACAGCAGTCTGGTATGGTAATGCTTTTGCATCAGTACTTTGAATATATTGTCCCACTCACTCTTGGCCTTTAAAGTTGCTGTTGAGAAATCTACTATCTATAAGGTGTATCAGATCTCCTTCATAAGTTACTTGCTTCTTTTCTCTCACTGCTTTCAGGTTCCTCTCTTTGTCTTTGACCTTCACAATTTTAATTATAATATATATTGGAGTATTCTTATATAGGTTGAATCTAATTGGAGACATTTACTTTCCCATACCTAAATATTTGTATTTTTTTCCAGGTTTGGAACATTTTCTGTTTTTATTTCTCTGAATAATCTTTCTACCCCTTTGTCTTCTCAATTCTCTATTTGACTCCAAAAACCTAAATACTTCCTCTTTTTATGTTGCCCCATAGAACCCATAAGCTTTGTTATTTCTTTTTATTCTTTTTTCCCCCTGCTGTCTGTGTAATTTCAAATATTCTGTCTTTGAATTCACTGATTCTTTCTTCTGTTTGATCGATTCTACTGTTGGTACCCTCTGTGGCATTTTTCATTTTATTCATTATATTTTTTAGGTCTGGGATTTCTGTTTGATTTTTTTAAAAATCATTTCAATCTCTCTGTTAAATTTCTCTGAAAGATTTATGAATTGATGAATTGATTTCTGTGTTTTAATGAAGTTCATTGAGCTGCTGCTGCTGCTGCTTTTTTTTTTTTTTTTTTGAGATGGAGTCTCGCTCTGTTTCTCAGGCTGGAGTGCAATGGTACAATCTTGGCTCACTGCAACCTCTGCCTCCTGGGTTCAAGCAATTCTCCTGCCTCAGCCTCCTGAATAGCTGGGACTACAGGTGCATGCCATCATATCCAGCTAATTTATTTTTGTATTTTTAGTAGAGACAGGATTTCACTGTGTTAGCCAGGATGGTCTTGATTTCCTGACCTCATGATCTGCCTACCTCAGCCTCCCAAAGTGCTGGGATTACAGGCATGAGCCACCATGCCTGGCTGAAGTTCATTGAACTTCTTGAAAGCCACTTTTTTAAATTCTTTGAGAGATCACACATCTCCACCCTTTTATAGTCAGTCTCTGGTGCCTTATCTTATCCAATTCTTGATGCTTGTGGAAGTGTGATATTGCCTGCATATTGAAGGATTAGGTATATACTTTAGTCTTCACAGTCTGGCTTTTTTGAGCTATCCTTCAGAAGGCCTTCCAAGGATTCTAAGCCAATTGGCTATTAAGTTCCCAGAGCCTGTGACCACTGCAATCATCTCAGCACTAGAGGATGTTCTAAGTCCAGGCTTTCTGCAAGGGCTCTGAGGCTGACACGGCTTTCTAGTTTAGATGGACCTGGAGGAGGCCCACAATGCATACTGGGGTTTTGCAGGAATGCTGACAAAGGAACCGAGTCCAGTAAAATGTCCCAGTGGCCCAGATGGACATGCCCCTTAGCAGATCTTTGTACAGGTAATATGGGTCCCCAACTACGCTGACAGTAGATTGAGTTGAGACTGGGCCCCTTTGGAATTTTCTGTGAGAAGAAAGCTGGTGGGCCTATCTCATTAGCTCAGATGGGTGTGCATGACCCATCAGATTCTTGCACAAGTAGGGTAGTTCTTCAACTGCAAGAGGAGGGACTGGACCTGAGACCAGGTCCTATCAGGATTTACTCTGAGACAGAAGTTGGAGAGCCCAGTCTTACTGACTCAGAGGACATGCATTTTTCAGGAGAACCTTGCATAGCTAAAATAGTTACCTGACTGCAGCAAGGAGAGCTGCAGCTGAGAATGGGTGCTCTCAGGATCTCCTGTGTGATGAAGTCTTGATATATTGGCTCTGTTGGCTCAGGGGTGTGTCTGTCACCCAGAAAGATGCTGCACACATGAGATAAGTGCAGCAGAAGGGGCTGGAGCTGAGACTGCTCCCTTTCAGAATCTGCTGTGGGACAGAGGCTGAAGAGCCCATCTCATTGTCCCAGACAGGTATGCATCTCCCAGCAGTTCTCAGTACAGATGGGATAGTTCCCCAACTACAGTGAGAGGGACCATAGCTGAGACTGGGCTTCCTCAGGATTGCTGTGGGATGGAGGTTAGCAGCTCATCAGGGAGGCTCAGACTGCCAGGCTGAGATTTGTGCACATCTCTCTCTGGGTCTTTGTGCAAAAAGTTATGAGCTGGGACCTTAGCTGAGGAAGGCTGGAGCAGCACAGTAAGGCAACTTTCAAGTTCACTTTAAGACCAATGTTAGTGGGTAGACAAGCCTTTCTACCAATACACTAGTGTGCACAGTTCTCTCTGGACCCCTTGGCAGGTGGTTTTGATTGCAGACTCAAAGCCAATGGGGGCAGTAGCCAAGCCCCTTGGGAGACTTTGCCATTTCCAGGCTTGCCTGAACCCTAAGACTCCTACAGGCACACTTTTCACTGTGGATGGATGCAGAATTCTTGTTGTTGTTGGGGAATATGAGCAGGTTACCTTCTATTCTGCCATCTTAGTGATATCACTTCCCCTCAATTTTTATATGTGTAAAATACAGTTAATAATATTACTTAGTTCATAAAATTGTTTTAATGATTAAATGTGTTTATATATATATATATATAACTGTGTGACACATCACAATCATTTAATATATATTATCATTTTAAATAGTTTCATTATAAAATGTTAGTTATAATGCTCCAAAAAAATACTTAAAGTGATGTCAGGATTGCAAAGTGATGAGTGGGTGGTTATTATATTATGCCAAAGGTGATGGCAGACAAATTGAAATGATATAAGTTGTGATATTGGCAGAGATGGCTGTTATTGTGATGGTGGACTATGGGTATATGAAATTTTTCTATGAAAAAATCAGGGTTTGAGAGCATAAGATTGCTGGGAAACTGCCTCATAATGTGAGGTCAATTACATTTAATTCCAATTCCTACCTTCATTTCAGTGGCAGGTGCTCTTTGGAGGACTACAATAAACATCACCTACCATGTTCAGCAAATCCCTTCCTTTAATTATTCAAGAAAACATTAAATATGCTGGCTTTAAAGCTATGAGTAGCATCAGTCAATGGAAAAAGATATGCCTATTTTCTGGCATGGCACAGTAGCGATAGTTGTCTCCCCCTCAACCCAATTTACACAAAAAAAGGATGGATCATGGGATGCAGTGGCATCATAATTAAATAAAAACTGAGAAAAATTATAGTGGATTTATCATTGGCACTGACCTAACATTGACTAATGAATTAACCCATTGATCTTTTGAAGCAGATTTCTACCAAGAAAGTGGCAGCACTTGAGTTACAGAAATAAAGCACCCTTCACAACTGTCAATTATTAGTGAAAGCACAAATCAAAATCATCAGCTATTATATTTAAAATGTAAAAGAAAACAATTTGCAGGCCAAGTATGTAATAAACATATTAAATGTAGGAGGAAAGGCGATAAAGATTACTTATGGAAAGAAGCATCATACCTTAGAGAAGGCAACCATCTGGAAATTCCACTTGAGTATCTGAAATAGAACTATGGAGCTGAAAAAAAAAATACGAATAATCAGGTGTGTGACAAAGACATTAAGTAATGTTTCCTTGACAACAAAACATCAAAACAAGTTAATTTCCTCTTTCCCCTCAAGAAATACTTCAGGAAACAGAATTTCTACTCTTCTATCTTTCTCAGCTTCTCAATATAATTGGCAAACAGTGGAGAGTAGAAAGCACACTCTTCTAATGCAGGTGACTGGAAAGGCCTGCATTGCCAAGTGGAAGAACAATGCAGAACTACCCTAGCAACCACATATTAATAACTTTCTTTTGTTTAAATAATATTGAACATTTTTCACGAAGAGGATTTCAAAAGCATGTCTCTTGTTCTTTAGAGAAGATCATGAAGTCATTGATTCTTTGAGGGAAAACAGTACAGTACACGTTGTTAACACTAACATCATTTAACAAATGAGGAAAATAAGCTCCCTGGAGCATAGGCAATCATCGACTTTTAGTGGCAGAACCAGGACTAAACACAGCTTTCCTGACTTCTATCTAATGTATAATTTTTTTCTTAGGGCATATCTGAAAGCAAGCAGTTTCTCTAAGTCCTTCATATCTGATTATAAACTCAGATCTGCAGTCTTGGATTTCCAAATTCATATGTAACCATCTCAATCTTTGCTAGTTAATGAAATTGTAGCATTATAGCATCCAAAGGATAGGTTTACTTAAGAGACACAATTATGTAAATGTATCTGAGCACTTAGTTGCCAGGATCCATTCCCCATGTGATCAATTTATTCAGCAGGTATTTGTTGAGAGCCTTCTATATTCTAGATACCATTGTGCTAGTTACTTGAAACAATCTCATCAAAAATACATTAAGAAAAAATTTCAAGTTTCACTCCTGTGAGTCAGATACTCACCTTCCTGTAAGAGAAACTGATCCTAAAAGAAGATAAATGGATTGAGAGTGAGAGGGAAGAGAGAGGGAGTGTGGAAAGAAAAGTCTACCTCAGGTGAGAACTATTCTTTGCACAATTTCATACTTGAGAACTCTGACCAATAAGCACACTAAAAAGGTAGGATGACTACATGACACTGTAATGAATGCAAGAGAAACTAAAATGAAAGTAAACATTCATCATGTAGTTTGCCTCTGGAAGACTGATGGGACTGATTGGCATTGCCTTAGCCAAAGAGTAATAACGAAATCTTATGTATTTCACTCCCTTATAAGGTTTCATAAAAGGAACAACAAAGTAAGTAAATGCAAATTTTAGAATCACCCAAAGATCTAATAGTCATAAGAGAACAAACGAAGAACAGCTCCAAGGTATTTTTTTTCCTCAACTGTACTCCTCTGCACTGTAAAAGGGCAATTGAGCAACTTGTCCTCCCAAGCCCTCTCCCAATCAAATCTCTGCTATGACAGAAGAGATGGACTTGAAATTCAGTGGAAAAATACCTGCATACGTTTCTAATCAGATTTTCTAGATGCTGCCAGGAACCAGTAGTGATGTAATGTGCATAATGATGTTCTGGAAGACAAAAGTGCTGGCTCCTGTCCGAGGGTTCTCGAGACTGTCAGGCTACAGCCCACAGGGCTGAGGACACCTGGAGTCCTCCCACCGCGCACTGGCCCCATTAATTCTGGTCCAATTTCTGCCTGGGGCAGGAGGCAGGATGAAATACACAAATAGGAAAAGAGTTAATAACATCACTGAATCAAAGTGATATGGATAATAAGCTGTGGAGGTTACAGTCAGGTATGACAAAAAAGAATCTATCAAATCATTTGATATTTTTGCTGTACTTTAGAAATAAAACTCCACTTTTACAAAATCGTAATGGAATCAATTTCTTTATTCCCAGCATTTATTTGATCAAAAAATCTGCCTTAATCAATTACTGTGTCCATGGTGCTACATATTAAGAGCAAATGTTAGCCAGGTGTGGTGGCTCATGCCTGTAATCCCAGCACTTTGGGAGGCGGAGCGGGTGAACCACCTGAGGTCAGGAGTTCAGGACCAGCCTGACCAACATGAAGAAACCCCCATCTCTACTAAAAATACAAAATTAGCCAGTCGTGGTGGCACATGCCTGTAATCCTAGCTATTCAGGAGGCTAAGGCAGGAGAATCGCTTGAACCCAGGAGGTGGAGGTTGTGGTGAGCCAAGATCACGCCATTGCACTCTAGCTTGGGCAACAAGAGTGAAACTCCATCTCAAAAAAAAAAAAAGAGTGAATGTTGTGGAGGTGGGAATGGAATAATCCTCAAGGAGACAAAACACATAAGAAAAAAGTAAAAAGGAATTTAACATAATACTAATGAGGGTATCAGAGACCAGAATCTTGGCGCAAATAGCTTATTTAGATGATTCTAGAAAGTGCTAAGACGAAGTGGAATAACAAGATGAGGAAGGGAGGAAAGCCAATAGGGTATGTTATTAAGCAAGTCTCCAAAATGAGTAATGAGCTCAATCTACTGGAGACTATCTGAGGGACAGTGGAACACACCTGAAGATTATCTCACTGCAGGGTAAACGAGTGCACTATTTATCAGCTCCTATGCCCCATATGTTGCAGGTAGCTCCTGGGACATTAATCCCCGAACACTTCCAACCCTCCCCCTACCCTCCACGTATGGACCAGAAACGCACCCAGATGAGAGGACATCCTCAGAAAAAAATTTGCAGGAAGAAATCCATTTGCAAGGGAGGCGAATCCTGAGCTAGGTCAAGAGACGTGGGCAGAGCAGTGACACTGTCTTCTCCAAAGTGATGCAGAGGACTCGTGGTATCAGCGCTTAGGGGAGGGAAACACTGTCATAGGCAAAGGAAATCAAGGCAAGCTTTCATCTGCTCCTCTAAGGACACAAAAGTTTTTTAATTGTTATTATTATTGGAAACACTCTTGCTCTATTGCCCAGGCTGGAGAGCAGTGGCATGATCACAACTCACTGCAGCCTCGAATTTTTGGGCTCAAGCTATCCTCACATTTCAGCCTTCCAAGTAGCTGAACTACAGGCATTCACCACACCTGGCTAATTTTTGTGTTTTTTGTAGAGACAGGGTCTGTCTATGTTGCCACAGTGTATATCCTGCCTCAACCTCCCAAAGCACTGGTATTACAGATGCAAAACATTGAGCCTGACCCAGATACAAAGGTTTTGGATATTAGAAGTAGCGAACTTCTTTTGTGTTCATGGTGCCCTTTATAATACTAGAGTTTTTCACCAAGAAACTTGAAGGGTTTAAAGAATAAACAGTATTTGTTATTTAAAGCAAGTTTCATAAAAGGAAAGAAAATAAACTTTGTACAGTTATCACCTCGTTCCTCACTCACACCGCAGGATGATACTGCTGCCAGAAGAGACTTGTTACTGTCCTGATCAGCTTCTCATGAGATAAGGTTCTGGAACACTCTGCCAAATCTGTCCCCTTGTGTTGATGTTAACTTAGTGATGTACTGTGCGTTAGCAGAATCTTTCATTATTGTCAAAATCACATGTATACTTAGTGGAAACAAAAATGACTTTTGTATACTAATGGAAAGTTGGTGCTAGAATGCCACATCACACTGCTCAGTGATGGACACAGGAAATTCAGAGATACGTTTCAGATAGATGGGATGGCATTTTAGGGGCAGGTATGACAAGATCTGCTTGGAAAATGCTGAATAAGCCAGTCTGAGGAGGGGAGGGCCCACAGTGAAGAGAAGTGGGAGTTAAGGCTGCAAAAGGAAGTCACGGAGCCAGACTCCGGAAGTTCCTGAATATCAAGGGAGCACTGACACTGCCTTCTGCCAGTGTTAGGGAGACACTGATAGTATTGCATGAAGAGGTGAGATGGCAAAAGCTCTTTAAAGATGTAGGATAATGAAGCATATGTGAAACACTGGAATGGTAAAAAGGCAGCGAGACCAATTATGAGGTCATTTACCAATTCAGACATAAATTTTGAGAGCTTATAAATATTTCACAATTAATAATCAAGTGCATACAGTTTAACAGGTTTTACAGAAAGGGGCTCAGTTGAGAAAGGAAGTGGAAGAAAGAGCAACTTTATCTAATTTGTCCATCCAGAAGGAGCATCTTTTTCTAATTATAGCAAAGGAAAGCATGGGCTAGCATATTTGTAATTAAAATACACAAACACACACACACACACACACACACACACACAGAAATATACAGGCACGAAGACGTGTTTGGACAAGGTAGGTAGCAGTGAAATGGGGGAAAAGTCAGATGGAAGAAACATTTAAATTGGCATTGATAATACCTGCCCCACAGCAAGATGATAAAGACATTAAAGTTAGATGACATTCTATCATTCATGGCTTAATAAACTCCATTTAATTTTTTAAAAAGTAGTAGGACAGAGTCATTGAGGTTTTAAAATATTCTTATTAATAATGTTACTGAACCTATAAAACTTATACAATCTCTAACTTGCAGAGGCTGTGACCATAAGAAAACATGACTGACCATAAAATTAAGCAGAGAGAGATTTATTCCTTCTTTGGTAATTCAGAAATCCTCAAAGGCTTGCAGAGCTTCAGGAGATTGATGGGAATATCAACAATCACTGTAAAGTTCTATGAAAAAATAGCTAGGCCTCTTATTCTTTCTGGTTGTTTTCATGGCCTTGTGCTTAATTTTTTTTTTTCAAACGTGAAAATGCACACAAACACACACACAGCCAAACCTGTGTATATGCCTCTTGGTGCTCTTTATGACTGTTTTCATTTGTGACCTTTGCAAACAGCTTACTCAACCAAAATTAGATCAGAATGAAATCTGAAGGATGCTCTATCCTTTATTCTTTTAAATTAGCTAGGAACTAACTCTTCAATATTTATGACCCATTGCTGAAAATATATGATTGTTCCACTAGTAAAATAAGGTTGCTTTGAGCAGAGTTGCAGGAAATCTGATTTGAAAATCCAAGTTAATAATCTCCACAATTCTAATAGGGCAGTGTTGTAAATGAAACCAGTTAATAGGTACAGCAAAAAAGAATGATGATCTCTGTGGATTCCAATTAGAATAAGATACCAAAGAGGAGACGGCTGTGGCTATAGTTAAGGGTGGTAGTTAAGGCTCATGCCATGAATAATAAACAAAATTTAAAAGCTAAATAGAAACAAAATATGCTCCTCTTGCTTATTCCCTAAGATCTTTGCTACCTGAAGTATTATGTTAATAGAGGTTAGAGCACGAGGATTAAAGATCTATAGACTCAACTGTCAGCTCTGTAACTTACTAACCAATGATTTGGCCAAGTTACTTAATGTCTGTGAGCCTCCAAGTCTTTTGTCTGAAAAATAGATCTGATGCAAATCTAACTTATAGAATGTATAAAAATCCCCAACGTGCACTTGCTTACATAGTAGGTATTCAAGTGCTCAGTTGCTCCATTTCTTCTTCCTCCCCTTTTTTCTTAGATACAAGATAACCTTGAAGAGTGCCAGTATATTCTGAAATGTGAACAAATTGAACAATCCTCTGAGAGTAGCTGGTAAACTTCACCAACGTAAGTGCTGTCTTTCAGTAGCAGTTTCCTTGGTAAGAACTGAAATTGAAGTAAAGAGCTGCATGGGGCCATGTGATCTAATATATGAGACTGTGGACTCCAAGGTTGAGCTGCCTGAGTTCAAGTCCTGGCTCTCTATCTCTTTCCTTGTTCTTGAAAATGTTACAACCTGGAAGCTGCTTCTTGTCTCTTTACTGCTTCAGTTTTTATCTGTGAAATGGAGAATAATAAAAAAAAAAAAATTCTCTTAGGGTTGTGAAAATTAAATAATGTCATCTATGAAAGGAATTGAAAACAGTGCTTTATACATAGCAACCACTCAATTGAGTAAAGGCTAATATATTAAAGTTTCAACCCTAAAAAACAGAGATATTCAGCGTGATTTTTCACAATACAGGAGTATACTTTCATTAATAAGGGATTTTCAACAGGAAACCTTCAGAAAGTGACTCTACTTACAGCTTGTTAACTGGAAAGATAGCTTTGGTGGCAGCAGTGTGCTCAGTAGAGACGCAAGCCATCTGTGAACATTCATTATTATTATTATCATTATTATTTTTGAGAAAGAAGGTCTTGATCTGTTGCCTAGGCTAGAGTGCAATGGCACATGCATGGTTCACTGCAGCCTCGACCTCCTGGGTTCAAGCCATTCTTCTGCCTCAGCCTCCCATGTAGCTGGGACCACAGGCATGTGCCATTACACCAGGTTAATTTTTTAATTTTTGTAAAGACAGGGTTTTGCCATTTTGCTCAGGCTGGTCTCAAACTCATATGCTCAACCAATCCTCCAGCCTCAGCCTTCCAAAGTGCTGGGATTACAGGTGTGAGTTACCACGCCTAACCCCCATTAATTTTTGTACTCACTATGCACAAGGCCCTGTGATAAAAATTATAGCTCCCAACTCACTAATTGCAAAATTCCCACCAAAACACTCAAGTAGCGTGTTTTTTTGTTTGTTTGTTTGTTTGTTTGTTTGTTTTTTTAAGGAAGGAAGATGCCAGTTTTATTTAAACACAAAACGTGCACATAAGCTGTCTACTCATTTTCTTTGCTGCACAGCCTGGCATTGGGGTTGGTGACTCTGATGGCCAGCTGGGCAGCTCTTTCCACGATGGCTTTGCGGTTCTTGGAGGAAACATTGTGAGCGATCTCAGCACAGTAAGATTTGTTGCACATCAGCAGCACTTCCAGGTCCTTCATGTTGTGGACCAGGAACTTCCAGAAGCCACTGGGCAGCATGTGCTTTGTTTTCTTGTTGCTCCCATAACCAATGTTAGGCATCAAGATCTGGCCCTTGAACCTTCTACGAACCCTGTTGTCAATACCTCTGGGTTTCCGCCAGTTACACTTAATTTTGACATACCGGTCTGACTGGTGCCGGATGAACTTCTTGGTTCTCTTTTTGACGATCTTGGGTTTCACAAGGGGTCTAAGGGCGGCCATGATGCCGAGGAGGAGATCGCTGCTACCTCCGTAGGCAGCGCCGAGGAAGAGAGAAGGGCGCTATCCAAGTAGCATGTTGAATTTTACTTACATATTCACAATAGATGCTTTCGTCACTGTTGATTCATTTTCATGTAAAATGAGCTCTTTCTTCGTATTAAGGTGCCTGGGGTCTAGATAAAGTAGGTAAATCATCATGAAGGAATAATCATACTTCTCTATGACTAGGTTTCCCTGTTGGAGTCAATTCTGAGTAGTTGTTAATAGGACTCCTTAATAGCTAAATTCAGATAATGCTATTATCTGGTGATTTCATCACCCAGAGCTCAAAGTTCCCTCTGATGACTGCTGTGGCCAGGATGGTCTCTCAGCAAAAGACCATGTAACTGCCATCCCCACCTCGTTGCTTTTCAGTTCTGGCAAATGCTGAAGAGGCTGTCTGCTTTCTACTTGTGTTTCGAATTTGTTTCTGCTACCTTTACCATCCTCCTCACTCTCTCATGAGATAGGAAGACTGTAACTCTATGTGCCAGTTATTAAGCTCTCAATTCCAGACCCACTTTGCTCTGCTCTATGCTATGATACTGTGATCGGCACTCTGAAAACAATTTTCTCTTTTGCCAGCTGTTCCCTAAGAGGTCCACCAAACAGAGGCTCTAGAGAAAGGTCAGAGGAGAGGAGAAGGTCTTGTTCTTCCAGGTTTGCTTGCTGTTCCGGTCAGCATTCCTTAGCCATGGCTTTTCACCCTGGCCGCGGCTGCTGGTTCCAGGATCTCAGTTCCTTTTTTTGGTACCCTCAGGACAAGTCTCACCCTGACCCCTCAGAGATAGCAGCACCAGCAGCACCATGAGTGCCTCACTTCAGAGGTCTAAGTACAGTTTGATGGACCTCTCCTCTAAACTTAAAGGTTCAAAACTTCAACCCCTTGGTTCACCCCTAGCAGTAGTCTTCACTTGTCAAGCAGTCTTATTTCCAAACTGATAATGTGACTGCTTATGGTGATCCACTATGTAGACTTTAAAAGACTGGGAAAATGGAGGCAATAATATGAAAGTAAGTGAAATTCATTCTTTATCCTTCTCTATTTCCCTATCTGTACCGCCTTTTTTTCTATGTAAACATGCAAGTTAACCAGCAAAAGTGTTAATTTTTAATTAAATTTTCTGTGGATAATGGCTTAAAAATAAACTCTCAAGTTACTGACATTTTTCAGAAGCTTCCAATAGTTATGTTTCAAATTATATAAAAATGTTTAGTAAATTTGTAGATGTTTGGCACTGAGTTAGACACTATCAAGAAAGAAAGTGGTTATAAGGACAACACAAAATAACATCCGTCCCCTCAAGAAACTGTGGTTGGGGGAGGAAAAGCCAATGTACACAAATTAATAAAAGAACTATGTGAAACATAATATAATTTAAACTGAGTTGTATGGTGCAGACCAACAAATGCATTAGGAAGTGAGAAATAAAAGAGATCATTGGGGATCAAAGTAATTGGGGAGAACTTCACAGTAAAATTTGATGTGGATTCAGAAAATATTTACATATGGAAAAAACCATTTCCATTAAGGAAGCAGCTTGAAGAAAGACATGGAAATGGAATGTTAGACTTTGATATGCACATTCATTAGTACCAATTAATGTGAGTTTGCCATTGTATAGATTCTCCTAGGTTTGTTACTAAGTGGAACTCAGACTGTAGTGAACTTATAAATAGTGGAACCAACTGGAATTCCATCTGCCACTTAAAAAGAGCCTCTGTGAATATCAAAGTCAAGTGTCATTCAGCTGTGGTAATTTGGAACCATAGTTCATACATTTTTACTAACAGCTGAGGATTTGATATTTGGGATCAATATCCTGGTAATCCCTTTGATTGACTTGAAGGTTTGTCTAAGATATTCCCATCCTTTAGGAATGATTCAGATGCAAATTCTAAACTCCCAACTGCTTGTTGGAGAAATCCTTAGGAGCCAATCAGATTACAATCAAATTTCCAGAATCTAATCTATATAAAACAAAACATAAGTTGGTCATTAAGCACCGAAACTGACCGCTAAACAATTTTCTATTGTCAATACCTGGTTATAGTCAGGTTTTAAAATGGAATTTTAAATGCCTGTTTTAAAGTTACACAAGGAATCAAGTAGATCATGCCACCACTTTCACTAAGAACTTTCATAAATCGGTAAATCCAAGTGGGAGCAGAATTCTCTAAATTATAAGCAAAAGACAATCATAGAATTAAATCCTGACCTTTCCCATAAAAGCAAACATCCTCTCCCCTGCCCCTACCCTTCTCCAATTTACAGTAATGTAATCCACATGGAAGAAGTCAGTGTGTGTTTGGGAACCAAGTCCTACACTTTCTTTTCCATCACAAAAGCCAGTTGTTCTTCAAAACCAGCCACCAAGATCACATTACACTCTCAAGTATTAAAAAAGGGGGCCTGAGCTCAGACCTCCTGCTGAAAAGTTTAGTTGTCAGTTGCTAGGCAGAAAATCAATCATAAATGCATTTGGGACAATGGCCTGCTGCCTAGAATTACACCAGGCTGGGAAAAAAATCTACCCTGCGGCAGCAGAATACTAATGATTGGAGATACCCATGCTGTTTAGACAAGGTGGATCAATTTATTTAGACACATTTATGGAACGGAAATATGCTTGTGCCAAATCTCAGATTTACATACAATTATAGCAGAACATTTGCAAAATTTTCTCAGAAGGATCAAGATACTTTCTTCCTCAATATGAGCCAGCAACTTCAGAATTGTTATGGATGGCTTTAACTAAATCATTCCTATCCCTACGTCTTGCATTAGATATGGAGACTTTGCCATAGTTTGGATAATTTATCATACTTTTGCAAAAGCTCATGGAAGACACATAGCTATCTGGTATCACCAAAAACCCACTGTACTCAATAGCTGAGTGGGTAATAGATGACAAAAATCTGCTTTTCACATGTAGAACAGTCTTATTTCCAAACTGATAATGTAGCTGGTTAGAATCTAGTGCCAATGAAATCAACTTTTAGTTCCTATGAGTAATATTAAAAATAATAGCTATCATTTTTAGCACACTCATGTCCATCACTGTGCTAAGGACTTTGGATGCTCCTGTAACCCTTCCAATAATCTTAAGAGGTAAGGGCTCTTTACCTGTATTTTATGGACAAGGAAACTGAAGGTTAGAGAGGATATGTTCTTTACTCAAGGTCATATGGCTAATAGGAGGAACCAGAAATCAAAGTCGAGCTAAATTATCCCAGAGCTCCTGGCAATGCCACCTCCCACACATAACTGTACACACTCCACCCTGAATATCTGTGGGTTCTGCATTCATTAGCTTCAACCAGATTTAAAATATTGGAGGAGAAAAGGATGGCTGCATCTGTACTGAACATGTACAGACTTTTTTTTCTTGTTATTCCTAAACAATACAGTATAACCACTGTTTACATAGTATTTACATTGGATTAGGCATAAGTAATCTAGAGATGATTTAAAGTATATGGGAGGATGTGCATAGGTTATATACAAATACACCACTTTATAAAGAACTTTATAAAGAACTTGATCATCTGAGGATTTGGTATCCAAGGGGAATCCAGAACCAATCCCCAATGGCTACTGAGGATGACTATATCTATGCACAGAGGAAAACTATCCTAAATCACGGACTACTGCCTCAACCCCAAGCTTGTCACCTCCCAGATGTTTCCATGTCTATAGTCTCAAGAAAACCAAAGAGGTTGACCCTAACACACTCAGAGCCTTATGGGGTAGGAATCATGGTAGCTTCATGGTTGTTATCTAATTAGGAAAATTGGCAAGTTTTATCAACAACATTAATTAAGTCTTAGAAAGTGTGAAGTCAGGTTGTACTCACTTTCTGGGCTCATCAAACAATCATTAAACAACTGGCAGTCTCTATCGAAGTATGTCTTTCTACATTTCTCCATTCATCTCCTCTTCATTGTGGCACATTTCTGCCCGGTCCTCTGAAATTTATCAAACACAGGTGTGCTTGTATGAGCAATCCTTTTCTTATCACTAAGCAAATGTGACTACTTGGAATAATTAAATGCTATGATTAAATTCTCCAAAAACTTTCATTGAAACATGCCTGTGGAAAGAAGAGGTGTTTCCATTTAACAGAAGCAAAAGTCAAGACATAGAGAAGTTACAAAACTAAAATTTTCTAGCAATTGGCATAGTGCCCTGTTCAGATTAAGTACATAGTTGCTATTAAAATAGAAAATGACAGAAACATCTGATTATGCTGGTTAGTCTGGCCTCCCTCAACTCTAGTTTGATGCTCCTCACTATAAGGACATACAATTTATAACCCTGAATATTTTATTGTTTCCTCCTAAACTCCTTTACTCTTGTTCTCCTCCAGCTAACTCTTATTCTAGCTTATGCTTTAAGTGTGACAACCATGTTTCCCAACACTGAACAATGTACATCAAGTAATTTCCATTCTTAAGAAAACGTTACTGAGATAGCACAGTCAGGCAGTTACATGCACAGATACTGGAGCCAAAATGCCTAGGTTCAAATCCCAGCTTCAATAGTGTATTATGTGTGTGATCATCAGCAAATTAGTTAATAACTCTGTGCTTTATTTTATCCATCTGCAACGCAGAAATAATATTACCTAATTCATAGTTATGAAAATTAAATGAGTTCATGCAAAACCTCTAAACAGTTCCTAAAATACTTTGAATGTTTGCTGTTTTTATTATTCCAAATGACACTCCTTCCTCAATTTCAGAGGAATGACTCTTTTATGCTGAAACATTCTTATTTCCTGTCAGTCTCATTCAGAAGATTCTAGTCATGTAAAATACATAACCTACTGCTTCTTCTTTCTCTTCCTCAGAATCACACCCAAAGCCAACACCATGGTTGTCAGACCTTAATCCAGCCCACATTCAGGCTGTGGATATAGCAGGCCAAGCTTCCTGTAGACAGAGATAGTTGTAAATTTCTAGAAATGACTCTCACAATAGATATCACTTCTCAGCTGAATCACAAGCTAATTCTGTCTCTAAGAGTCTTTTACTTATTCAGCTAGTGTAATACCATAAAATCTTCAGAAATCCCCTTCTCTTCCCCACCCTCAATCTAGGGCCTAATATAAGAAAATGTATAAGTATTGACCACAGAGTCCAGCAGTCTTGATGGGTGTGCCAAAGAGACTTTTTCTCTTCAAGTGTGTTTTTTTCTTCCTTTTTCAATCTCAGTTTTCTTACTGCCACAAACATTACTAATTGTTCCTCAATGACCATTCTTATATTCTTCCTTTGCAATAGAATTTTGGTAGGGCACACAGCCACCAAAATAAAGACTATATTTCTTAGCCTTTCTTCCAGCTTGGTGTAACCATAAGGTTCTGGCCAATGGATGTAAGCACAAGTGACACATACCACTTCTAGGTTGAGTCATTAAAGGGAGGGATATCCCTTTTCTCCCCTCTTCCGACCTACTGCTTCAAAAGTGGATATGGTGGCAAGATAACTTGCACCATGTGGATGAGAGCAATATCCTTGAGCTATGGAAGCAGCAAAATAAAATAAGCCTGGGTCCCCAGAGAATCTAAAGGGCAAAGCTACTGAACAAGCCCTGGCCCCTCTATCTCTGGACTGCATGTAAGTCCAACATAATATAAAACGTTTGATCTACTACAATTTGAAGTCTTTTTTACACACAGCTGAATCTACCTTCTAACACACTTGCCAATTTTGTATTCTTTTTAAAGATATTTATTCTGTCATGAATTTAGGATTAGTCTTACGCAAGAGATTTTATGTTCCCTTCATTCTATTATTTTTGTTTTCCTTTTTAAAGTGCATGCTCAGAAGTGTATGCATTCTACCTTAAGGCTGTGTTTTTTACTTCATGTAAAAGCAGTGACTTCATTGCTGAAAAATAATTCTTCTCTAGATGTTCTATATTAATTTCATATAGGACTTTATCAAAGTTTTTACCTGGTATCAATTTTCTTGATTTCCATAGAGCTTATCTATTGCCAAAATTCTGCAATTCTGAACAATGATGATATGTAGTCATCCCTTGGTATCTGCATGGAAGGTTGGTTCCAAGGTCCTTGGACCCCAAATTCATGAATGCTCAAGTCTCTTATATAAAGTGCTGTATATAAATTTGCATATAACCTACACATACCCTCTCATACACTTTACATCATCTCTGGATTACTTAAAATACTAACTACAGTGTAAATGTTACAGAATAGTTGTTACACTATATTATTTTTTAATCTGTATTATTTTTATTAGTTTTTTAAAAATATTTTTGATCCATGGTTGGTTGAATCCACAGATGCAAAACCTACGGATACCATGATCAACTGTATTATATCTGTTTTGTACTCCTATTTCTTCCTTGCTTATGCCCAGTAATATAACTACTTAGGGATAAAACCTAGGTTTGAAAAAGCAAAGATGCATTTACATACATTGTCCATGTATTATATAGCTTGTTTCACCAATAGTAAATTTCATTTGAGCATTTGGTATACAGCATATAGCTTTAACTAACCTAGTGGGTATTTTGGTTCACTATTGTTAATGGTTTGTCTGTAATTTCACTTTCCATTTCAAAGTTAAATTTTCTCAAATACATTTATCCAAGATTTACTATAGGTATCAACATGTTTTGTTGTGCTTTTGAGTTGCTGCTTTAATTCAGTGTTTTTTTTTTCTAATTAATATCCCATTTATTAAACATTATCAACTCAGACAGTTTTTCTTAAGCTTTTAATTTTAATTTACAAGTTTTATTCTATTTATTAAAATAGCAAAGTCTAACAATTACCTCAAGAACTCAAGTCAAATATTTCATTAATCTTTGATCAAGTCAGTTTGTTTGGTTTCTTTTATAAACTTAAGATCCCTTAGACATTTTTACTACATTTATATATTTGATTAAAATGCATTTTTGAATGTTCCTTCAAGGAAAATATTTTGAAGCACTTAAATATTTAACTGAATTCAATATACCAACCTTAAAATACAGTGAATTCTAAGCTGTCTTTAAAAATCAACACTATAAACTTAGTAAAATATCTTAAGCATTTCAAATTAAGAATTGTAAATCAAATAAGTTATTAAACTACATATTTTAACTTGGAATCACAAGGATGTTGTTTTAATATATCCAATTCTCTTTAAATCCAAATGTGCACCTATTATAGTTAAACTAACAGAAAAATATTAATATTGCAGGTTCAAGTCATTATCTCTAAGATTAATCGATGCTTCCCTTTTTTAAAACAAATTTTGTTTACTAAAGAAAGCAAGTTAAAGTTTATCATCTCAAATGAATTGTGGTAGCTATCTTGGCATACTTAGATTTCTTATTAGCCAGAGGCTTTGGCCAGGCTGACTCTCCACAGGCCACTAATAGGTAAAACTTCTATAGAGTCACTCTGCCATTAGGGAATACAAGCCCATGCCCTCCAAATAGGTCAGTTTTATGGCCCCCCAGAATTCAAGTTACACATTTTATATTTCTTCAAACTGATTTAAGCCTGCAATATCCTCACTGAGACAATTTGAGTGCTTTATTAAATTTAACCAATTCAGTTACTGCCTGGTTCAATTCGAACACCTTTCATAGTCTTGCTTAGATTCCCATGACAAATCTTATAGATATTTAAATGACATTTGATTTAATTCTGTGTATTCCTCTGTCTGACTCTCCAGGCCTCAGACAACACCATAGTAATGACAGGAAGGGGATGCATACATTTGGTCTCTAGTATTAGTTAGCTAGAACTCACTTTGAACACAGATATGCCTTCTAACTGTTTTTACATTTAAAATTCATTTTTATCCTATATTCACATTGTTAAACTTGATATTTTTGTTGTTAAACTTGAAGACTAAATTTTATTATTTTAAAAAATCATTTGGCTTTTGATTATAAAATAAATATAATATAATTTTCTCCAGGAGGCACGGCTCCAAAGCATGATCTGTCCCCATGTTCTCCTGCCCAAACTCATGCAAAGCTGTCTTACCTCAAAGCTGACACATACTTTTAAACCTGCCTCTGTAAAGTCTTCATAGGGTGCTATGATTTGAATGTCCCCTTTAAAACTCCTATTGAACTTTAAATGCCATTGCAATGGCATTAAGAAGTGGGATCTTCAGGAGGTGATTAGGGCATGAGGGTAAAGGCCTCAATGGATTAATGCTATTATTGTGGGAGTGAGGTAGTTATCTCAGAAGTTCTGTCTCCCTTTTCCCTCTGTCTCATGCCTGTTTTAGCCTCCCGACCCCGCCCTTCCTCTCCATGTGATGCTTTCCACCATGTTATGACACAGCAAGAAAGCCCTCACCAGATGCCACCCCTTGATCTTGGACTTTCCAGCCTCCAGAACAATGAGCCAAATAAACTTCTTTTATTTGTAAATTACTCAGTCTGTGGTACTCTGCCACAGCAACCAAAAACACAATAAGACATGGGGTAACTTTTAATTTTGGAATAATTTCATACTTCCAGGAAAGTTGTAATAATAATATAAAGAATGTCCCTGTACAACATCTCAAATATTCTGCTAGTATTATCATTTTATCACACTTGCTTTGTCATTCTCATATACAAAGATATACAATTTGTTTCCTGAAACAAATTCCTCCTACCTACCTCTCCTACCTATTTCACCAAATTAGAAAATATAGTCCCAGATAGCAACTTTCAGGCAGGATATTTCTTTAGCTTTATATAATGCAGTTTGTAGTTTCTAAAAACCATGATATTCTCTTCGATAATCACAGTGCAATTACCAAAATCAGAAAATTAATACTAATATAATATCATTACCATTACCAACATCAAAACTATCATCCAATTTGTAGACAAATTATATATGCAAATTTTACCAGTTCTCCCACTAATATGTTTTACATTGTCCAGGGATAAATCCAGAATAATAAGTTACAATTGGTTGTCATGTCTGTTTGGTCTTCTTTGATCTGAAACAATTCATTTTTTTATATTTCATGATCTTAATATTTGAATAATTCTAACTAGTTATTGTGTAGATAATTCTTTGATTTAGGTTAGTCCGATTATCCCTTTGTGACTGGATTCAGATTATGCATTTTTGGCAGAAATATCATGGAAATGTTGTTATGTCCTTCTCAGGAAGCACATAATGTCTAAGTGTCCCACTATTCGTGATGTGAACTTTGATCATATGGTTGAGGTGACTTCTGCCAGTTTTCTCCACTGTAAAGATAAGTTTCTTCTTTGAAATTCATAAATATATTGTAGAGATATACTTTGAAACAATGTATAATAAGTATCCTGGTTTTCAACATACTCTGATTTTCAAATCCGTTTATTTTTACCTGAAACAATTATTACTACAGGGACGGCCAAATGGTGATTTTCTAACTCTATCTTTCTCTCTATCTTTATTTTTTGGGGTTCTACTATAAGGAAAAGAGTTCCCTTCTCCATCATTTATTTCTTCATTTCTTTACTTATATTAGTATGGACTTACAAATTTTTATTTATTATCTGGGTTATATTCCATTATTTTCAATAGTCATGATGATGTTCAAATCGTCTCAAATGTAGCTAATGGAAGCCTCTTCAAGCAGGCTCCTGAGTCCTTTGCAACATGTCCCCTTTGTTCTTTGACCATTTCCTTGCTTTTGTGACACAGAAATGTTCCAAGTATACTTTGAAATTTTCATCTCCTGGACCTGGAATCAGCCACTTTTGCAAGGAGCCTCAGATTGTTTTAGTGAACAATGAAATTCAGAAACCCACATCTAGGTCCTAGATGTGCTCATTGCTAGTGAAGTGTTCTTTGAAACCTTTCAAGCATTCCTAATGACAGCTATTGTAGCTGACAGATGACCTTGAAATATCTATGAGTTAATCACCAACAGTCTCACAACCACAATTTCTACCTGTATATTACAATAGCTAGGACTCTTTCACCCCAGCTTGTCCAGTGGGTATACTCCAGGGATGTTTTCAATCATTTGGGCTTCCTAAGGACCACTTTCTTCTTGGTTGTGTTATTAATCTTCATACAAAAGGTAAGATAGATAGGAGAGGATTCCCATCTCCTACCTACCTCTCCTACCTATTTCACCAAATTAGAAGACATAAGTCCCTTTCTGCCTTGAAAATTTTCTCAGTCCTTCCTCCTCTCTCTCATCCCTTTTTTCACACAAATTTATCTCACCTACATTTCATCCTGGTATTTCTTAGAAGTGACTCTGCACAGAGCTTGGTTCTCAGACTGTCTTTATAGACCCTGGAGCTTGTAGCTGGAGAGAAAAAGAAGTAGCATAGACATCAGTTTTCTCCTTTCTCCGCTTCTCTGCCCCAAAAAACTCATCACACATATCCCAGGGGACCTGAAAATTAGAGAGAAATACATCAGACCCTGAAGATTGTAAGGTTTAAGTCTTGAGACCAGTAGAATCAAATCATTTAAGACAATAAGTAATAGCCAAGGAAAACAAGGTAAAATAGACTACATAAAAGAAAACAAAATAGAATTTTTTAAGACCACTCCAAATGTATTAGACTAAAAAGGAACGTAATGAGGCTCCCACACAGAGAATATTGAGGTTTAAGGTTGCATGATATGTAGACATCACATCAAAGAGTTCAATTTTCCATCCACAGTTCAGAGGTTAGGTTTTAGACCTTCAAGATAGAAGTGTTCAGGGAATCATTTTGAAGATGGGGAAGTAGGAACTATAGTGAAAGGATTTCTATGTAACTATGATGTATCCCACACATCTGGAAGTAGAAAAAGCAAGGGAAAATTATAAGAAACAGTATATGGAGAGTTAACTTGGGTACTGCTGAATATCTCAGTAAAACACTTATCTCTATGTGTGTAGATACATTTCCCAGTGTATATGCATATTTATTTTCTCCCCTGAAAGCCATTTCATTATAGAGAGACAATAGAAAGAAAGAAATATGCAGTTGGCTCTTGAACAACAGAAAGATTAGGGTCATTGACCCCCTGTGCAGTCAAAAATGTGTATATAATTTTTGACTTCCTGAAAACTTAACTACTAATAGATTACTGTTGACTGGAAGACTTACTGATAACATAAACAGTTGATTAACACATATTTTGTATGTTATATATATATCACCTACTGTATTTTTACAATAAAATAAAATAGGGAAAAGAAAACATTATTAAGAAAATCCTAAGGAAGAGAAAATACTTTTGCAGTACTGAACTGTATTTATCAATACTGTAAGTATATGTCATCTGTTTACAAAATGAATTGCCTATCTGAAATGGTAGGCAACTGCATCTGATGTCCTCAATCTATGACACCTATCAAGCATCTCAGCTTTTGCTTGTAATGTCATAACTTTTCTCTGCTTCTTGGGAGCACTTCCAGCATCACTAGTCACACTTCATGTGAGTCCTATGGTGTTATTCAAGGTGTACTGTATCGTACTAAACATGATGAAAAATAAACAAGAAACTTTAGAGATCACTTTTTACTGTGATACACACTTTACTGGAGAGACAAACTGTGTACAAGAGATGATTAGCATCAGGTGGCATTTTAAGTGGATATTTGTAACACTTGAGCTCATCACAATAGCAACAAGAGGTGGCTATAAAATTATTACAGTAGTATGCACTACAGTTAATTTTATGAAGTTATGATTAAATACTACATCTTTTTATTTGTTTGCATTTCAACTACAAATGGCACCATATACAGTGTGTGTTTGTGTATGTAAGTTTTGATAAATGTTAACTTTTATAATTGATGTGTATATTTTGTGGTAGTAAATGATAAAATAGACTACTACTATCTACATACATTTTATACATTTATGACATACTTTCTTTTGATTTTTCTTCTATATTTCTACGCTATGCAGTTTGTTTGTGTTTTATTAATTGCCAAATGTCCAAAAAATTTTCAATACATTTACAGAAAAAAAAATCCACATATAAGTGGACCTGTGAAGTTCAAACTTTTTTGCTCAAGAGTCAACTGAATATATTGCAATTTTAGGTTAAAAGATATATTTTATTTTTATATCATTTATATGTGATAATAAGAAATAAGCCTATGTCCTCCAAGAGATTTACAGTACTTATTGGTTGTCCAGACCTGAGTTCGACCCAGTCAATGTTCTATGTGACTCACCTTCAGAAATCTGATGTACTGCAGACTTGTTGCCCAGGCTGAATTTCCTGCCTTCCTGCCAAGATAAAAGAGAAGTGGCAAATAGAATACATTCCTCTTCTTCCCCAGAGCCATAACTCTTCCTAGACCATGGAGACAAAATTTCATATCCTCTATTCAAAGATGCGAAAAATTCTAGAGTTACCCCTACATATTCAAGAATCAAGAAGAACAGGAAAGCCAAGATAACCCACAGACTCTTGGAAGGAAGCAGATTGCTCCTACAGGCCCTCTGGAGACAGCTGAAAAACTGTGAGTGCCCAATGTATGAAAGAGGGATTGTCTGCCCCCAAACACACACTCTTACTGGGAAACCTGAAGTTCCTGATCATGGGAGAAGGATTTGACCTTACCTGGAGCTGAGACAAATTTAGAGAGCTGAGTGAAATATAGGGGTGGAAGAAGCAGTGGGAAGACCCCTGTGGGCTATCAGTCCTCAAGGAAGTCATTTCTGACTTTGTCTCACAGAAGTCCTTGGGGAGGGCTGCCAGAGGAACCGGGGAAAGACTACACAGAGAAGGAAACTTCCAGCTAAACTTTGTAACAATTTTGGCTGAAAGCAAAGTTTCCCTGACAGAAATCAGGGGAGGAGGTGAATCAGGACTGGAGACACAGCACAGTAGCCATGACAGGTGGGAGAGGTGAAACCTAAAAGCCCTGCTTGCTTTCTCAGCTGGGAGGCTGATATTCTGGGGCAGTTTCTCAGCCCTGCTCACCCACTGCCTGGAACTAAACTTGGTGCTGTTGAGGGAGCACAGTGAAAGTGAAACCAGCCTTTTGGGCTGCGTGAGGCCTATAATTGCCAGCTTTTACCCACTTCTCTGGTGACCTGCATGACACAGTAGAGGCAGCCAGAATCCCCCTGGGAGCATAACTCCACTGGTCTGAGAACCACACCCCCACCCCTGCCACCACCAAGGAGAGTCTGAACTTAGATATGCCTAACCCTACCCCCACCTGATAGTCTTTCTCTACCTGCCCTGATAACCCAAGAAAAAGAACAGAACCTCTTGGGAGCCCTAGGGCCCCACCTACCACCTGATGCTCACTATACTACCTCAGCTGATGCTGTCTTGAAAATGCCACCTCCTGATTGGAGGCCATCCAACACAAAACTAGTGCAATAAACAAAACTACAACTAAGGACCCTCACAGAGTCTGTTTCACTCCTCTGCCACTTCCACCAGAGTAGGTTCTGATACTTACAGCTGAGAGACCTAAAGATGGTTCACATCGTATGATTCTGTATAGATAATCCCAGTACCAGCCCAGAGCCTGGTAACTCTGCTAGGTGGCTACATCCAGAAGAGAAATAATAATCATTCCAGTTTGGCTCTCAGGAAGTCACATCACCAGGGAAAGGGGGAGAGCACTACATCAAAGGAGCACCCCATGGAACAGAAGAATCTGAACAGCATCCCTTGAGCTCCAAATCTTTCCTCTGATGTAGTCTACCAAAATGAGAAAGAACCAGAGAAACAATTCTGGTAATACGAAAAACAAGGTTCTTTAGTACCCCCAAAAGATCACACTAGCTTGCCAGCAATGGATCCAAAACAAGATGAAATCCCTAAATTTCCAGAAAAAGAATTTAGAAGGCCAATTATTAAGCTAATCAAGGAGGCATCGGAGAAAGGTGAAGTCTAACTTAATGAAATTAAAACAGTAATACAAGATAAGAAGGGAAAAATCTTCAGTGTAATAGATAGCATAAATAAAAAACAATCACAACTTCTGGAGGTGAAGAACACACTTAGAGAAATGCAAAATGCACTGGGAAGTCTCACCAATAGAATCAAACAAGCAGAAGAAAGAACATCAGAGCTCAAAGACAAGTTTTAAATTAACCCAATCCAACAAAGAGGAAAAAAAAAAAGAATTTATAAAATGAACAAGGGCTCCAAGAAGTTTGGGATTATGTTAAATGACCAACCCTAAGAATACTGGGTGTTCCTGAGGAAAAAGAGAAATCTAAAAGTTTGGAAAACATATTTGAGGGAATAATCAAGGAAAACGTCCCTGGTCTTGTTAAAGATCTAGACATCTTTAACAAGTACAAGAAGCTCAAAGAACACCTGGACACCTGGGAAATTTATCACAAAAAGATCATCACCTAGGTATAGTCATCAGGTTATCTAAAGTCTAGACAAAGGAAAGAATCTTAACAGCCATGAGTTAAAAGCACTAACTAGATAAGCTGTAAAGGAAAACCTATCAGATTAACAACAGATTCCTCAGTGGAAACTCTACAAGCTAGAAGGGATTGGGGCCCTATCTTCAGCTTCCTAAACAAAGCAATTATCAGCTGCATACAAGAATTTTGTATGCAGCAAAACTAAGCTTCATTAATGAAGAAAATATAGCCTTTTTCAGATAAACAAATGCTGAGAGAATTCACCACTACCAAGCCAGAACTACAAGAACTGCTAAAAAGAGCTCTAAATCTTGAAACAAGTTCTCAAAATACACAAAAATAGAACCTCCTTAAAGCATAAATCTCATAGAACCTATAAAAAAACCAATAATAAAAAAAATCCTATTTAGGCAACAAATAGCATAATGAATAGAATACTATTCTCCATACTAATGTTGAATATAAATGTCCTAAATGCCTCACATCTCAATACTAATGTTGAATATAAATGTCCTAAATGCTTCACTTAAAAGATACAGAATGGCAGAATGGATAAGAATACACCAACTAAATATCTGCTGTCTTCAAGAGACTCACCTAACACATAAGGACTCACAAAAACTTAAGGTAAAGGGATGGAAAAAGATATTCCATGTAAATGAACACCAAAAGCAAGCAGGAGTAGAAAAAACAAACTTTACAGAAAAAAACAAACTTTAAGGCAACAGTAGTTTAAAAAGACAAAGGCAGGTGTTATATAATAATAAAAAGATGTATCCAATAGGAAAATATAATCCTAAATATATATGTACCTAGCACTGGAGTTCCCTAATTAATAAAACAAATCCTAGTAGATCTAGGAAATGAGATAGACAGCAATACAATAATAGTGGGACTTCAATATTCCTCTGACAGCACTAGACAGGTCATCAAGACAGAAAGTAAACAAAGAAACAATGAATTTAAAATATACCCTACAAAAAATGTACTTAACAGATATTTACAGAACATTCTACCCAGCAACTACAGAATATACATTCTATTTATCAGCACATGGAACATTCTCCAAGATAAACCACACGATAGGCCACAAAACAAGTCTCAACAAATTTAAGAAAACTGAAATTATATCAAGTACTCACTCAGACTACAGTGGAATAAAATTGGAAATCAACTCCAAAATGAACCCTCAGAACCATGCAAATACATGGAAATTAAACAACCTGCTCCTAAATGATTGTTGGGTCAACGATGATATCAAGGTAGAAATTTAAAAATTCTTAGAATTGAATGATAATAGTGACACAACCTATCAAAACCTCTGGGATATAGCAAAGTTGGTGCTAAGAGGAAAGTTCATAGCATTAAATGCCTCCATCAGAACTGTCTGAAAGAGCACAGACAACCTAAGTTCACACCTCAAGGAACTAGAGAGACAAAAACAAACCATACCCAAGCCCAGCAGAAGAAAATAAATAACAAAGGTCAGAGCAGGACTAAATAAAATTGAAACAAACAAAAAATACAAAAGGTAAATGAAACAAAAAGCTGGTTGTTTGAAAAGATAAATAAAATTGATAGATCATTAGCAAGATTCATCAAAATAAAAAGAGAGAAGATCCAAATAAGCTTAATTAGAAACAAAATGGGAGACATTACAACTGATTCCACAGAAACACAAAAGATTATTCAAGGCTCCTATGAATACCTTTATGTGCATAAGTCAGAAAACCTAGAGAGGATGGATAAATTCCTGGAAATATACGACTCTCCTAGATTAAATCAGGAAGAAATAGATGCTCTGAACAGACCAATAACAAGAAGTGAGATTGAAATGGTAATTTAAAAATTGCCAATAAAAAAAAAGTCCAGGACTAGACAGATTCATAGATAAATTTCTATCAAACATTCAAAAAATTATTGGTACCAATCCTATTGACACTATTCCACAAGATACAGAAAGAGGGAATCCTCCCTAAATCATTCTATGAAGCCAGTATCACCCTAATACCAAAACCCGGAAAGGATATAATTAAAAAAGAAAACTACAGGCCAATACCCTTGATGAATATAGATATCAAATTTTTTTCAAATACTAGCCAAGAGAATCCAGCAGCATATCAAAAAGATAATTCACCATGATCAAGTGGGTTTCATACCAGAGATGCAGGGATGTTATAACATCTGCAAGTCAACAAATGTGATATACCACATAAACAGAATTTAAAACAAAAATCACATGATCATCTCAATAGACACAGAAAAAACTTTTGACAAAATCCAGCATCAGTTTCTGATTAAAACCCTCAGCAAAATTGACATAGAAAAGATATATCTTAATGTAATAAAAGCCATCTATGACAAACCGACAGTCAACACGGTACTAAATTGGAAAAAATTAAAAGCATTCCCCCTGAGAACTGGAACAAAACAAGGATGCTCACTCTCACGACCTCTATTCAACATAGTACTGGAAGTCCTACTTGGAGCAATCAAACAAGAGAAAGAAATAAAGGATATCCAAATTGATAAAGAGGAACTTAAACTGTCACTCTTTGCTGGTGATATAATCGTATATCTAGAAAACCCTAAAGACTCCTTCAAAAAGCACCTAGATCTGATTTTTTAAAATTCAGCAAAATTTTAGGATACAAAATTAATGTACACAAATCAGTAGCTATGCTATACAGCAACAGTGGCCAAACTGAGACTCAACTCAAGATCTCAACCCCTTTTACAATAGCTGCAAAAAATAAAATAAAATATTTAGGCATATACCTAACCAAGGAGGTAAAAGACCTCTACAAAGAAAACTGCAAAACACTGCTGGAAGAAATCATAGATGACACAAACAAATGAAAACACATCCCACGCTCATGGATGGGTAGTATCAATATTGTGAAAACGACCATACTGCCAAAAGCAATCTACAAATTTAATACAATTTCCATCAAAATACCACCATTATTCTTCACAGAACCAGAAAAATCGATCCTAAAATTCATATGGAACCAAAAAAGAGCCTGCAGAGCCAAAGCAAGATTAAACAAAAAGAACAAATCTGGAGGCATCTCATTATCCAACACTAAACTATTCAATAAGGCTATAGTCATCAAAACAGCATGGTAATGGTATAAAAATAGACACATAGACCAATGGAACAAAATGGAGTTAGAATAAAGCCAAATACTTACAGCCCACTAATCTTTGACAAAGCAACCAAAGACATAAACTGGAGAAAGGACACCATATTCAACAAATAGTGCTGGGATAGTTGGCAAGCCAAATACAGACGAAAGAAACTGGATCTTCATCTCTGACTTTATATGAAAACCAACTCAAGATAGACCAAAGACTTAAATCTAAAATGTGAAATCATAAAAATTCCAGAAAATAATATTGTTAAAACCCTTCAAAACACTGGCTTAGGAAAAGGCTTCATGACCAAGAATGCAAAAGCAAATGCAATAAAAACAAAGATAAATAGATGGACTTCATTAAGCTAAAAAAAACTTCAGTACAGCAAAAGATACAATTGGCAGAATAAACAGACAACTGACAGAGTAGAAGAAAAATTTTGCAATCTATACATCTAACAAAGGACTAATAACAACAATCTACAAGGAACTCAAACAAATCAGCAAGAAAAAAACAAACAATCCCATCAAAAAGTGGGCTAAGGACATGAATAGACAATTATCAAAAGAAGATAAACAAATGGTCACCAAACATATGAAAAAAATGCTCATCAGTAATTATCAGAAAAATGCAAATCAAAACCGCAACGTGATACCATCTTACTCCTGCAAAAATGGCCATAATCAAAAAAAATCAAAAGATAATAGTTGCTGGTGCAGACCTGGTAAAAAGGAAACAGTTTTACACTGCTGGTGAGAATGTAAACTACTACAACCACTATGAAAAACAGTGTGGAGCTTCCTTAAAGAACGAAAAGTAGAACTACCATTAGATCCAGCAGTCCATTACTAGCTATTTACCTACAGGAAAAGAAGTCATACGAAAAGATACTTGCACATGCATGTTTATAGCAGCACAATTCACAATTGCAAAAAATATGGAACCAGCCCAAATGCCCATAAATCAACAAATGGACATATATCACATGGTGTATGTGTATATATATACATGTTTTATATATATATACACACACACACACACACACACACACACATATATATATAATGTGATGTGTGCGTGTATATATATATATTATACACACACACACACACACACACACACACACACACACCATGGAATCCTGCTCAGCCATAAAAAAGGAATGAAATAATGGCATTCACAGCAAGGATGGAATTGAAGACCATTATTCTAAGTGAAGTAACTCAGGAATGGGAAATCAAACATCTTATGTTATCATTCATAAGTGGGAGCTAAACCATAAGGATGCAAAGGCATAAGGATGATAAAATGGACTTTCGGGACTTGGGGGAAAGGGTGCAAGGGGGGTGATGGATACCAGACTACACATTGGGTACAGTGTACACCCCTTGGGGGATGGGTACACCAAAACCTCAGAAATCCCCACTAAAGAACTTACTCATGTAACCAAACACACCCTACTCCCCCAAAACCTATTGAAATTTTTTAAAAAAGAATCTAGAAGAACAGAATAACTCCCTCTTAGCACTGCATCTGCCTCCACACTGCCCTGCACTTGCTGCAGGTATCTAGGAGCTATAACACGGTCCTATATTCAAAACAAGCCCTCATACAAAGATTTCCTTGGAGAGATTTTTGTGTCCTTCTGTTTCCTTTTTCCAATTTTAAGTTGTTGTTGTTAAGCATCCTTTTTAGTTCCTTAGTTTCATAAATAGTAATGAATTATTTTTAAAAAAGAAAAGTCTCGCCATGAAAATCCAGGTTCAATACACCCACAATATACTCACAAAATTAAAATTAAAAAAAGGAAGAAAGAAAATCCAGGTTCTTGGACTAGAACACACTTGATTCTTGACCTTGATGTTTCTCTGTGTATGCACCACTGGTCTAAGATTAAAATTGACCTAAGCTGGTATTTCTACAAGGATCAATAAATCTTAATGCTCTCATTTTTGTGATGTGTTGGAAGGGGACAGCTAAAAGATTAAAATCTTGTGGACAGATATATTGTGGTAAGAATTGATTAAAAATTACTATTACTATTTTACAATCTGATCATATAATCTGATTATGGATTCTGTCTGTGATTCATAAAAGCAAGAGGCAACTTTATTTCCACTCTTCGTGATGAGGAAAAGCTCATTTTAAAAGTTGTAAGCAAAAGGAAAGACTCAGAGTTGACCTCCTGCTGAATTTTTGTCTGCTTTCATTGATTTTTGAACTTACATTAGTACTTTAATTCTTTCATACACTCTTTCATTCCTCTGTCCAAGGGTTGGGGTGAGGCCTGGATATGTCCCAAATGGGATTTAGTCTGGGCATAGAAGCTCTTCTCTGTCACTCAGTCTCCCTCCCTTAGCAATAATGTCCCTGAGGGAGAATTGTTTTCCATGACTAGCGATAAAAGGGTCAAGCCTATACTCCTTACTCTGAAAATCTGGAAAGAAGAGAATCAAGATAAACAGTGCAAGGAGAGTTAGCTTGAACTTTTCATTATAAAATAGTTAAAATAATAAAATTTTCTTTCCATGAAAATCAAGACACTTTTGCTTTTTTGTCTACATTCACTTACTGACTTAATTTGAAAAACAATCGGGAGGGAGGAACTAAACCCTAACTTTTAGGACCGAAATGTCACACTACATAGCTCAGCTTCCACCCTTTTGGGAGCTACCACCAATTGAAGAAAGGAGGGGTCTCTCAACTCTTTCCTCTCTGATTTTTCACCAAAACAGCAAGGGAAGATTCACAATACTGTGATCATCTTTCAAAAGCAAATCCAGAACATAAACGTGGTCTATGAATGATCCACTTTTTGTGGCCCCTTTTCTGTCCAGGAATCAGAGGTGGCTTGTCAAATGAGCAGACAAAGAATACTTCATTTGTCATATTATGCACCATTTTTAACAAAATCCATAGGAATGATGAGGATGAAGAAAAGAAATAGTCTAAACTCCTCTTGTCACCCGCCCCCATATTCCCATCACCAACACTGATGAACAGCTTTCTTGATCTCTCCAAAGTCAAAATTTCTTTGTCTACTTCTTGCTCCTGACATTGCCCCACCTTCTCTGAGGGTTCTGGTCTCATGTGGGAAGCTATGAAGATCCAGCTCTTGCTGAGCATCTGATAGACTCTGGCTTTGATGACAGTTTTTTTAAAAGGCAGGTAGCTTTCCCTGCACAAACCTGGGGGAGACTGCTATTTGGAGAAAAAATGGAAATAGAACATTTAAGACAGATATTTTGCTCCTATATAACTAGCCAAGTCAAAAAGTTAAAACATTTCTTTTTTAAAAAAATTAACCAGTACTGTATGCAAATTTTTTCCATGATAAACTATGGAGGTGATAGGATGAAGTGAATAGGTGAAAGACCTAGGATTTGAATAGGATTGAGGGATGGAGAAAAAAAAAAAGGTCCAAACATTTCATGGTTTCATTTTAGGCCAAACCAGAATTTCCCATGGGTTATGGTAGCTTTGTCAAAACGGCCATACAAAAAAATAAGTTGATTGCTTTTATGGATTAAGAGCAGGCAGCAGCAATACAATTTCACTGCATTTTTACTACCAAAAACCTGGAGAAAAAAATCTCCCTGACATTACCAAGCCCTGTGAGCAGAAAATCCTACTGTCTTACAATCTAGGCATCACTGGAGTGAAACCTCAGAACCTGAGCCCAGAAAACATTTCTGGCAGTGATAGCAAGAGAGAACATCAAACCCCAAATAAGCAACAAATTTATCTGGGAAGCATTCCAACATCCAGATTCAGAGAGAAAGGGATCGTTTCAAATATTTTGAATGGGAGTTGGATTCTTATAGAGTGTTTAAGAATTTCAAAGTTACATTAAGTATAATCTCTATTTTACACTCAGACTCTCTCAAGGATCCTAACTCTCTGGCCTTTAAACAGAAATACTTCATGGACAGAGGCTGCTGGTGCAAAGCTCCTTCCCTTGCCATGTAGAGGCTCCTCCAGCTCCAGGCTGTGCGGTAATGGGCTCTGCAGAGCCTCTGCTGGAGATCTTCAAGGATTTGTCACAATCAGCACACCAGGGCTTCTAATTTCAAAGTGCAAATTTATTCCCAGCATTATAAACAACTGCCTTTTGAAACTTAAAGTCTATTTAGGACATATCAATCTTGAAAAATACTAGGGATAAAGGAAAATGGATGTGAAACTAGATGATTTTTAGAAGGAGAAAAGATTTAAAGGGAAGCTTATTTGCCTCTCTGCATTTAAGAAAGTTCCTGTGCTAGATAAAGAATGAAGGAAGACCCTGGGTGAGGGTTTTTGTCCCATCTCAACCCCTACAAATATCAGTGAGGATTTTGTTTTACCTATTTATAATAAGAACAGATAATGCCATAATCCTTCAAAATCAGTATCAGATTGCAACTTGTCCTGTGTCTTAGATTTTCAGTTGGGCTCATAGCTTACTTCCTCAAGGAAGGGTCCCAAACTCTCCTAACCCTTAAAGCTAAAGGTCCATGCACTGCTGAAGGAAGAGAAGTGACATAGTTTTCTAATCCCATCAAGTCTATTCCTTCCCCAAAGAAAATTCACCACATCCCCTTTCCACACTTGTCACAAACTCTGCTGTCTGTTTTATCCAGTGTCTCAGTGGATCCAAAGGGTCCAGGACCTCTCTAGCTTTCTGTATAGAACCTTAGAAGGAAGATGTACAATGTGCTTTCCAGATAGAAATGGGGATGATGTCTAGGGAGCAAGAGCTTCCTCTCTTCTTCCTACAACACAGGTCTGGAGTACTCGCCCCAGGCCCTCTCTCCTCCAGAATGGGGTCAGCCTGAAAACATGGAACAGGAGAAAATGACCACCTCAAAGAAGTGGGCAAACTTGCATCAGAAACATTTCTATAAACTTGTATTATGTGAGAAAGGGGCCATTCTGCATTTTTAATAAGAGCAACAGAAAGCATGTTTTATTCTTGTAAACTTCAATTAAACTTACCATTAATTTTTGCTCAACTAGGCTGAAGAAGACAAAATTTGTGTCCCTCGAGTCTTAAGTGGGTCATGGAAGCATCATAAAGGAAAGTCAACCTGGAATTTCTCCAGGGATAGATGGTCTCCCTCTTTGTAGGAATTCTAGTGGAGGAATTTCCTCCCATTCCAAATGCCTTAGGGCTTCATGCTGCTCTCTACTAATCTGGAAGCAGAGATTCCAAGGGTCTATACTTGTTGGTCCTCTACTCTAGGTACACATTAGACTCTCCAGAGGAGACTTTTTTTAAATGCCAGTACTGGGGGCCCCAGAAAATTAAATCAGACTCTCTAGAGCCAGGAAGAACTACTGATTTAAAATAATTGAAATGGTCAATTCTTCTCATATCTAAAATATAAAAGTCACTGTGCTCTCCAATAGCATCTCTATTTTAAAAGACACTAGAAAAAAACATATTTCTTTCTGTAGCACTGTAGGAAAATAACATTCACCACAAATCATAGCATTCACATCACCACAAATTATCCTACCTGACCTATCAGTTCAGCCCTTTTTCTTCTAAAGAGGTGGCATTCTGATGAATGTATATTTACTTCTCCCCATCCCTCTCCTATAAATATATTTTTAAAGGTATATGCAATGTATGTGTAGCCTTGGGCTCTTAAATTGCACTGGTAGAGGGGTGAGAAAAGCTATTAGACCTAAGGTTATAAAATTTCCCCAGACCTAGGACAGGTGAATTTCTCTTCTCTTCCCAGCAAGCAAAGGAAACTGCATGGCTTTACTAGTTTCCTACTTTCTCCCAAACCCCAACCCAGTACCTGTTATGGGCTGAACTTTGTCCTCCCAAAATTATATATAGGATTAAAGCCCTAACCCCCAGTACCTGAGAATGTGGCTGCATGTATTTCAGATAGAGACTTTAAAGAAATTAAAATAAATTAAGTTCCTATGGGTGGGTTCTAATCCATCCACAAGCTAAGGAGAGAGACTTAGAATGAAACTGACCCTGCCAACACCTTGATCTTAGACCTCTAGCCTCCACAAGTATGAAGAAATAAATTTCTGTTGTTTAAACCATCTAGTCTGGGATGCTTCTTTTTTTCTCTCTCTCTGAGACTGAGTCTCACTGTGTTGCCCATGCTGGAGTGCAGTTGCATGATCCTGGTTCACTGTAACCTCCTCCTCCTTGGTTCAAGTGATTCTCATGCCTCAGACTCCTGAGTAGCTGGGACTACAGGTGCACACCACCATGGCTGGCTAATTTTTGTACTTTTAGTAGAGATGGGGTTTCATCACGTTGGCTAGGCTGATCTCAAACTCCTGAACTCAGGTGATCCTCCTGCCTTGGCCTCCCAAAGTGCTGGGATTACAGGCATAAGCCACCACACCCAGCCTAGTCTGGGGTATTTTGTTATGACTGCCCCAGCAAATTCATACAGACCTCTTAGAACAAAATCTCCTTTCTCCTCCTCCCACTCCCTCCACAGCCTCCCCTACCTGCCAGTACTTTGTTTTCCATTAGGTTGTCTGGCCATGGCTGAGGAGAAAACACACAAACTCCAGATATCCTAGAGAAGCAAGACAGGATTTTCTTCCCCAAGTACTGGCTTTTTTTCTTCTCTTTTGCATTCCTCTGGTGGAGCAAGACCTCAGTAAGATAAAATAATGAGAAATATTTTGCTGATATAAAAATATATAAGAATTATGCTATAACAGAGGTAGGAAGCACAGACCTGGGTTCAAAGCAGGGGACTCATCACCTAGAGACTAATCACCAAGGAGAAGGAGCAAGGAGACTCCGAAGCTTAGGACCACTAGAGAGAACTGAAATCAAATTACTGTGTTTATTTCATCTTCTTTCCTCTTTGGGACACATACTGAGTAAAGACTAGATATCAATCAAACCTGGAAAATATTCCCATAATCTATTGAAAAGATGAGATGTGATTCCTGCTCCAAGATGGCCATCTAGACGCAGCCAGGAGGAGCATCTGGCACCAAGTGACTGAGACATCACGAAGACTGGTACACTCCTAGCAAATCTTCAGAGGGAAGGCATTGAGAGCAGACAGAAGGAAGACACAGAGGATGGGCTAAAGGGGGAGTAACCTGGGAAGCCTGCATGGGGCTACCAGGTACTGGGACTCATTCCTGACCCACAACGACTCTTATAGAGGGGGCTGTGTTGAACAGGCAAGGAGTAACCCACTTTCGCCAGGAGCCTCTGGAAACCTGGCAGAAGGAGACCCCTCCACCACCACAGACGCTTGAGTTGGCAGGGAAAGAGAAGTGGTAGAGGCAGAACTCCAGCCAGGGCAGCGACCAGAGGGTTTGGTGTGGGAGTGTCTGTGGTTGAGCATAGCCAGGAATGCTCATCCCCTTACGCTTCACTTGCTCCCATAAGAGACTTTAGACTTTAACCCTAGGGGAACTGTTGGACCTGAACTCTGAAGGGCAATTTTTCCCAGGAGATGCAGCCAGTCTGACCTGAGCACTCCTTGGTCTGTTGGCCTTTCCCAGGGCCCCAGCCTCACTGCACCTGCTTGCAGAGCAGCCTCCAGGTACCTCCTGGGGGACTGCATCATAGTTCATGCACTGGCAAACCGACCCTGACTGATAGAGTTCTCTAGCAGAGAAGCCCCTGTGGACATCCTCCAGTCTGCCCATGCTCTCCCTACACTGCAGCCTTCCTTGTGCCACCTTGCCTTCAGATACTTCCGCATGGCCACCCCCCCCATAACTTTGCCAGTGTATGCATGTATGGGTAGACCTAACCTTCTCTTCCCTGCCAGTACACATTTGTGAGTGAACCCTGCCATGCCACTTCTGCTGGTTGTATGCCTCCCACCCCCCACTTCCCCTGCTGCACCTCCATGGTCACTGGTGCATTGGTGGGCACAGAGCCCACCAGACCCACCCCCACAGTGCCCTGCCCCTGTGCCAGGGCTACCAGAATGAAACTAGGCACAGAAAACAGCAAATTCATCCCTAGTCCAGAGCAGACCCTGCCGCCAGCATGAATGCACACAAAGGGTACACACAGTTCTGCACCCACCAGCGGCCCACTCCCCTGCTAACACTACCACTAGTGTGAACCCCTGCACAGTTGCAGTGGCTCCTTGCCCCCCTGAGCCATACTGCCATCACTGCTTCTGTGAACATCTGCACAGAGGCTGGTAGACTGGCATCTGCTAGCACCCTGCCACAACCAACAAGCATGAACCCTGCCACATTGCCACTGCTGCTGCTGCCGCATGTGTGAAAAAGGAAGAACAAGAACAAATCTCAATGCTATCACACTACAAAGTGCTTTGGCTCACATGTCCATCAGAGTGCTGTGACCAGTGGTCTGGGAGTACCTCAAGCCATCCAGCCCATTGGGTTCCTAGCCTCAAGGAGCCAGAGATCAAAGCCTGGATTGATATCAATCCCCCAGAGTAAAAGCACACAGCCCAGTTGTCCTGAGCTGAGCTTTGGATCCCTAAAATCTTCCACTAGTAAAGCCAGTTGACTGAATCCACCTTATATCAAAGTCAAACCACAAAGGTCATCAAACAAAATAAAAGAAAGAAATTCATCCAAAAAATAGCAACTTCAAAGACTGAAGGGACATCAGCCTACAAAGTTGAGGAAAAAGCAGTGTAAGAACACTGATAACTCAAAAAGTCAGAGTGTCTTCTTTTCTCCAAGCCACCACAGTAGTTTTCCAGCAAGGGTTCTCAACCAAGCTGAGATGGCTGAAATGACAGAAATAGAATTCAGGATATGAACAGGAATGAAGATCACTGAGATTCAGGAGAACATGGAAATCCAATCTAAGGAAGCCAACAATCACAATAAAATGATGTAGAAGCTGACAGACAAAAGACCCTAATAGAAAAAATGTAACCAACCTGTACAGCTGAAAAACACTCTACGAGAATTTCATAATGCAATCACAAATGTTTATAGAATAGACCAAGCAGAGGAAAGAATCTCAGAGCTTGAAGACTGTTTTTCTGAAATAAGATAGACAAAATAAAGAGAAAATAATGAAAAGGAACTAACTTCAAAGAAATATGGGATTATGTAAAGAGATCTAATCTATAATTCATTGGCATCCCTGAAAGAGATGGGGAGGATGGAAGCAACTTGGAAAACTTATTTCAGGATATCATCCATGAGAACTTTCCCAACCTAGCTAGAGAAGCCAACATTCAAGTTCAGGAAATACAGAGAACCCCTGCAAAATATTGCACAAGGAGATTGTCCTCAAGACACTAATCATCAGATTCTTCAAGACGGAAATGAAAGAAAAATGTTAAAGGCAGCTAGACAGAAAGAACAGGTCACCTACAAAAGGAAATCCATCAGACTAACAGCAGACCTCTCAGTAGAAACCCTACAAGCCAAGAGAGATTGGGGGCCTATATTCAACATTTTTAAAGAAAATAGATTCCAACTAAGAATTTTATATACAGCCAAACTAAGTTTCATAAGCAAAGGAGAACTAAGATTCTTTTCAGACAAGCAAATGCTGAAGGAATTCATTACCATTAGACCTGCCTTACAAAAGCTCCTGAAAGGAGCACTAAATATGAAAAAGAAAGACCATTAGCAGCCAACACAAAAACACACTTAGTACACAGACCAGTGACACTACAAAACAACCACACAAACAAGTTGGCACAATAAACAGCTATCAACACAATAACAGGATTACATCCATACATATCAATACTAACCTTGAATGTAAATGGGCTAAATGCCCCAATTAGAAGACACAGAGTAGCAATCTGGATAGAGAAGCAAGATGCAATGGTATGCTGTCTTCATAAGACCCATCTCACATGCAATGACACCCATAGGCTCAAAATAAAGGGATGGAGAAAAATATCCAAACAAATTAAAAAAAAAAAAGCAGAAGTTGCAATCCTAATTTCAGACAAAACAGACGTTAAATCAACAATGATCAAAAAAACAAAGAAGGGCATTACATAATGTTAAGGGTTCAATTCAACAAGAACACCTAACTATCCTAAATATATTAGCTGAGTGCAAAAGTAATTGCAGTTTTTGCATTGTTGGAATTTGCCATTTGAATTGGAATACACTCTTAAGTAAATGCAGTCATATTATACATCATTTTAATGGGCATTTCTCCCTTTTACTTTGATTTTTATTTATTTGTTTTGGCTAATGACTTATTACTTGCTGTTTATGTTTATTTTAGACTATGGAAATGATGTTCAACAAAAGGCAAATTCAAGCGATTTTCTTATTCTAGTTCAAAATGGGTTAGTTTTCAAGATAGCACTCTTATGGACTGTCTGCCCTAGGATGGGATCAGTGACCTCCCAGAGAGAGCAACAACTGAGGAACTAAAGGATTCAAAACCTGCCAGCTGATCATCTCAATTTAAAGCCAAACTGAGAAGAAAATGGGTAATAATTTCCAAAAGCAAAAGGCCAGCCCAAGCTAAGGCATAATGCATACCACCTTCTACCCAGCAACTCTGAAACATGAAAAAGAAAGACACATGTTTTTGCTTTCCCAAAGCAGGCCCAGGTGGAGTTCCAGAAAAGTTTTCATGTTCTTGTTGCCTCCTCACAGGCCTAATGCCCTGTTAGTAGAGAAAGACAGTCCCTCTCTTTACTTTTGTCCCCTTTTACTTTCTTAAGCCCACAGTGGGATAATATTCATTTGCACGCACATCGTTTCTCATATCCTAAACCTTACTTCTCTAATGTCTCCAAGGATGAAACTCCTATGACTTTTCTCTTTCTCCTAACTCCATGCCCTGGCTTCCTCTCAGGTTCTCCCTCGTGGTAACTATGGGTCCTGTCCACACAGCGTGTTCCAGACTCTGTCCTCTGAGGAAATTCTTAACAACAGCATTTTTAAATCCTAAGGTGCCAAAAGAGAAGAGGAAAGACATAACAGACAACAGGTGCAGCGGATTAGACTTTTTCAAGAAGGCATGGGATGCTCCTCCTTGGCAACTCACAGGAGTTAGTGACCTGCCTTAACAGCTGGAAGTCAGTGCCAGAGAAATGTGGATTCTAAAAAAGAACCCAGTGATTGAGAGGTGGGATGATGATTCACAGAAAATGGTGATAATAACAGGAATTTTCTAGAATTTTCCCTGCAGTGCACCTCCGGAGAGACAAGTAACTGGAAATATTTAACCGGCCCCAAGCCCTTGCTACTTTCAATTTATTGTATGTGACTGAAGATTTGTAAGGAGAAAAGGGCTAGTGAGGGCTCTACAGAATTTAAGATTGGTGAGAAAAAAGGAAGGTTGGGAATATATGAGGGGTGAGAAAAGAAAGAATCAGAATGTTTTTCCTCCTGCTGACAACAATGATGTTCAAACTCTTGAAGAATCTGTGAGCTTCTCCTCTCAGCTTCCTCCCACCAGCTCTCCCAGCCGAGCCTGAGTGGGAGTGAGAGGGGCCAGGTGGCAAGAAGCAGCAGGGTAGGGTCTACAGGCAGCCAGAGGGCATTGAATGCCCTTTTCCCAGGGAGTTCAAATGGCCTCTCTTTCATACACAATGGAAAGGAAACCAGTAGGCAGTTTTCCTGGGAACAAAAAAGTTAAAACCACACCCACCTTCCCTCCTCAATTCCTACGTTTAGAAGAAATCATTCTATTCCCTGTGCTGACTTCTTTCCAGGTCAGTAGAGGGTCTCCTCTGTAAAATGGAAAAGATCATGATTTCATCTCATGTGAGCTTAGGATAATTCTGAATGTTAGGAAATAAAATATCACCCTCTTTTTACAAATGTGTTTGCCTATAATGAAACCAGTTTTACTGTTCAACTGTATTCCATGTATTAACATCTCATTTTTAAAGAAAAACAAATAAATTGTTCTAGTCCACCTTAGATTTTATTTCAAACCTTGGTAGGAATAGCAAGTTACTTGAGAGTAAAGTATAGATTTGATATAAAATAGTTAAAAATGAGCTCTCAACTTGAGCCCAAGTGAGAGAGGAGAAATGGGAACATGTCCTTCCAGAAAGATGAGTCAAACTGGCAGGAGTGTCCCACCATTGAAGAAAGCCTGGAGCACAGGGTCTCAAATGTAACAACACTTTTCACAGATACTACTGTTTTTCCACTGAGGCCTTTAGGGAAAAGAAGTAGGAGATCTCAGAGCAGCATGTTAAAAAAAGGAAATTAGGGTTTTTCAAATGATCACACTGAACAGGTGACACCAGAAGACTAGAGCCCCTGTGGCTAAGTGCATAGATACAGCCAGCTTACTGGGCCCTCAATTTCTTTTTTTTTTTTTTTTTTTTTTTGAGGGACTTTCTTGTTAGGTATTTTTTTTATTGCATTTTAGGTTTTGGGGTACATATGATCTCTGGGACACATTTAAAGCAGTCTCTAGAGGAAAATATATAGCAATAAGTGCCCAAATAAGAAGCAAGGAGAGATCTAAAATTGACACCCTATCATCAAAATTGAAAGAGCTAGAGGAGCAAGATCAAAAAAACTCAAAACCTAGCAGAAGACAAGAAATGACTAAGATCAGAGCAGAACTGAAGGAGATAGAGACACAAAACACCCTTCAAAAAATCAATAAATCCAGGAGCTGTTTTTTTGAAAAGATCAACAAAATAGACAGACCACTAGCCAGATTAATAAAAATAAAAGAGAGAATAACCAAACAGATGTAATAAAAAACAATAAAGGGGATATCACCACAGATGCCACAGAAATTCAAACCATCATCAGAGATTATTACAAACAACTCTATGCACATAAACTAGGAAACCTGGAAGAAATGGATAAATTCCTGGACACTTGCCTCCTCCCAAGCCTAAACCAGGAAGAAGTCGAAACCCTGAATAGACCAATAACAAGGTCTGAAGTTGAGGCAGCAATTAAGAGCCTACCACCCAAAAAAAGCCCAGGTCCATATAGGTTCACAGCCGAATTCTACCAGACATACAAAATGGGCCCCCAATTTCTAAGGGACATCAAACCTCCACCCCACCACTGAGAACATTCCAAAAGAGAACAGGTTACACCTGCCAGCTGGCATTTCAGGAAGCATACAAGATACTGGTAAACAGGTAAACCCCAGTTTGCAGTGGATGCATTGAGATTGCAAAGGTCATGATTGAGTGACAGCCCTGCTGGAGGGAAGGTGGCTGTAACTACAAGGCTTCATTTGTGGGTTGTTTCAGATACATGCAGGACCAAAATTAAATTGCATTAAATAAGAAAGGAAAGTTTGAGCCCCACTCCTCTCTTTTTAATCCTTCCCAAATAATGCCCTATGAGACTCAGCCTCCCCTCTAATAAGGATAGACTAAATATTTCTGGTTTAAATATTCATTTAAAGAGGTACCAAATTAATAGCTTAAGCTTCCCACATACCTTTTTATCATTCTAATCAAAGACATTAGTGCTTTAGATGAGAGTCAGGCCCAATGTTCAATATTCAACAAGTACTTACAGAGGGAGAAAGGGAGACAAGGAGAGAAGGAGGGAGGAAGAATTCAAAGTTGACTCTAAGGTTTTGGGTCTGAGCCACTGGAAAGATGGAGTTGCCATCAACTGAAATGGAAAAAATAATCAAGTAAGGCAGGTTTGAGAAAATAAGTAATTCCGTCTTGGATGCGTTGAATTGAGATATCAAGACAGTCACCAAAAGAGCCTGAGAAGGCAGCTAGAAGTCTCAAACTTAACGTGTTCAGAACCAAATTCTTGCGTTCATCATCTCTCATTCCCCATCCAAAGCATGTCTTCGCCATTTTCCATTGCTCAGAACATGACAATTCCATTCAAAGTTGCTCAGGCCAAAGACCTTCAAGTCATCCTGGACTCCCGCTTTCTGTCACATACCACACCTAGTCGTCTACAAATATTATCAGATCCACTTTGTAATGTATTCAAAATCAAACTGCTTCTCATTTCCTTCAATGCCACTATTTTCAGCCCAAACCACTATCATCTTTTACCTATTAAAATTAATATTAGGCTAAAACTAACATTAAGTGAGCTCCTGGGATAAACAGTAAATGTGATATTTGATCTCAAAGATTATATTTTGCCTTTATTATTTAAAAATCTAGCAGTCAAATTTTTAAAGTTTGACATATAGTACAAGAATAATAATTTGTTGGCACTGGTAGAGTGCTCTTGTAGTCACTATAGTGTACATTTACAATCCCAAAAGGATCTCACTTTGAGCTGAGTGTGACTGAGAGACAAAGTAATTTGAAGGCAAGCGTTTCGATTTTAGCGACTGCTGATACTGACATCACCACTAAGCCTTTCCTTCCTTTCTAATAGTAGCTCATATAGCTAGAGATTTATCTGCTCCTCCACTCCTGGGTTTAATAGCTTGGTTGAGAGCAGTGATACATGTCATTGAATCAAGCCTGCAAACTCTGGGTATTGTTTGAAGAAGATGCTTTCTGACGGTTTTCATGGCTGTTGCCCTTCTGATATCTGATATTTCTAATATTTTTGCATGAGTTTACTGTTTCACACAATCTGTTTTTAAAAACCTGTCTTTAAAGCTTGGACCTAGACATACGGCAATAGGACAATGCAATTTGCTTTCAAAATAACAAAAGTTAACTCTGACTTTTCATCTGCATCTCAGTTTTTACCACATGAACACCCATCTCGGCACCTTCTCTGTAGTCAATTGCTAGAGGACAATGTAAGGTATCATGTAAGAAATATTTGCACATGCAAGATATTTCAGACTGATAATTTCCTTAGTGGACTCCAAGAGCAAACTGTTTTCTGGTAAAACAAATCATTGGCTGTTAGTAAATCCTGTTTTGTTGATATTTTTGTCTGTCAAATATAACATTAAACCTTTCTTTTGTTCAAGTAGCCCTTTTAACATGTATAGCTACTGTCCCATCCTGTGAGAACACCTTCATAAGTCCTTGACAAGCCAGTTCAAAAATTTCTTAAGGTCACGAAACTTGTCTTTGGCTGAAGAAGAACATCGACAGTGACCTACTGTCCCCTGCTTAGGGCTTAATAATCTTGTTATATTCTTCTGTGCTATAATTACTTTCTCAACACACAACTAAAGAATGTGAGCAAAATACTGATTGTGGTTCCTAAATTACACATAGCCTTCACTATGTTTGTTCCATTGTTAATATCAATATGTAACAATTTCTTTTCTCATTCTTTATTCAATAAATATTTCTTCAATCAGATTCACTCTGTTGTTCACTGCAAGAGATTCAACATCTCTCAGCAAGCTAGTAAACAGAAAACAAGTTGAATTTATCATTAATCCACCAGGCTGTCATACCTAAAAAAAAAAAGACATCTGGTTGTCTCTGCATGCCCAAATTTTTGATGTATGATTTACAAAAGTAGTATGTTTAATGATGTGACTGCCTTTGTGTTCAAAGGAAAACAGAATGCAGGATGAAATTTTTAGTATGTGTTTTTTAAAAGAAACTTTTATCTGATTCATGTGCATTACCTCAAAAATTCTTCATCTTTAACTATTGAAAATTGTAGACAAGCTTTAACAAATGTTTTAGCAATTATTTTATTTAAATATTTAATCTTCATAGACTCATAAGGATTCATCTTCTGAAAGGATTCTAACAAAGTATGTATTTTTAGATTAGTTATGTGACCAAAATGTATTTCAAGTCTCTTTATTTTCTGTCATACTTTATTTTCTTCATATTCTTTATTATGTCTTTGTTGAAAACTATTTTTTAATCTAAAAATCTAAACAATCAAACTCATGAACACAGAGTATAAGGATGGTTACCAGAGTCTGGGGAGGGTAGTAGAAGGTGGGGGTGAGAGGATGGTTAATAGATACAAAAAAAAAATTAGTTAGAAACAATAAATAAGACTTACTATTTGATAGCCAAGACTAGATCTTGGCCTCCCACCCAGGGAGGAGTTCTGGTCTACTTCAAGTATATATTTGAACTTAGGTATTATTGTATGTCTACTTCCACCCTCAACTAGGATGTAAGCTTCATGAATGCAGGGGTTTTTTTTTATTCATCACTGTATCTTCAGTGCCTAGCCCAGAGCCAAGGACATAAAAGACTCAATAAATATTTGCTCTAAACTATGCAGCTATTATAAATAAAATCTATCTATGCACATTGACATGGAAAGATATCTACAACATACAGACTAGCAGGCTTTTTACATAGATAGCTACTTGGCTCATCATACTCTCAAGGAGCTAGCTCCAAGTCTGGTATCTGGAAAAAATTAATAAATATATGTTGAATGAATTAATGAAATAAAATGATTACAAAGAGCTTCCTTATGGTTGCTCTCCTTCAGTCTCAGTCTTCCAAACTGTCTAATTTCATTCATTCATTTGTTCATTTATTAATGTTTCTTTCTAACATGCAAATTTGATGGTAATTTTCTGCTCCAAAATCTTTAGTGGCTCCTCATAATCTCCAAGATAAATTCTAGGATCTATAATAGAGCATGCAATGCTCTTCATCATCTGATCCCAGCAAACCTAAGCAAATATGTGTCCTGCCACAGCTTTCTCCCAATGCCCTTATTCCCTCCTCATGCCATTAGTGTTACTAATACTAATGACATATAATTTTCAAAAGATACTGATACCATTTCCTTCCTCGTATCTGACAAGAAATTTGCTGCCACTCTTATCTTTTGTTCCTCTGTATTTAACATGTCTTTGTTTTTTGGATGCTTTTAAGACTTTGAGTAACCTTATTATTATGTGCCTTGTACTCTCTCCATGTTTCTTGTGGTCAAATTTTATTTCTAGTATATTATATAGTACTTATTTATTATACATCTAATAAAAATTTAGATAAAAATCAGCAATTAAAATATATTCTCTCCACTTCAATACCTTCCCTCCTTTGGAGGTCTAATTACATGTATATTAGCCACTTAAAGTTCTCCCACAGCTCACTGATGCTGTTTTCATTTGTAATAATAAAAAAAAAGTTTTCTCTTAGATGGAATTTTGTGTAATTTCTATTGCTGTATCTTCAAGTTTACTTAGCTTTTTTTTCTCATGTATAATCTGCCACTACTACCATACTTTTAAAATCTTGATTATTATAGTTTTCATCTCTGGAAGTTCAATATAGTTCTTTTAAATATCTTGCACTTCTCCCCTTAACTTTTTAAACATATGGAATATAGTTTCCATAATTATCTAAATGTACTTGTCTTCTCATTCTAACAACTGTATCAGCTCCAGATTGGTTTTGATTATGTTATGCATTATTGGTCATTTCTTTGTTTGTTCTTTTATTACATGCCTGGTAATCTATGTTTTAATGATAGACATTATGATTTTACTTGCTAGGTAGTGGGTATTTTTGTATTTCTGTAAGTATTCATGAGCTACATTTTTGGAACAATTTAGTTACCAGGAAACAGTTTAAGTCTTGCTTGTATGGTTTGCTAGGCAGGCCTCAAATTGCACTCCCATCTGGGCCAAATTATTCCCCACTACTGAAGAACAATCTTGAATATTCACCCCAATGCTTCATAAATTCTAACTTTTTAAATCTGGGTTTTGGGAATAAACAGTATTCTTGAATCTGTGTGCATGCCAGACAAAATTTTCTAATCATTTTTAATTGTTTTCTTCTTGCTCTTGAGTAGTTGCCTCATACACACAAAGCATTGATCAGTAATCTGCTGATTACTCAAAGAGAAGCTTTGCAAATCTCCACAGTTGTACCTCTGTGCAGCCCTCTTTTCTTTTTTACTTTGTCTTGCAAATGCTAACCACCTTAGTCTCCCCAGACTCTCAGTCTTTTTAACTTGGGAGTCTGCCAAACTCTGGCTGTGTTCCCCTCTGCTGCATTTTTAATATTTATCTTTATTAATTTTTTCTTAATCCACACTGAGGTTTTGGATCAGAGACAGATATCTTGTTATACTCACAGCAAGATCAATACTCAAAGTAACATCGCAGTATCATTCCTCCATGTTTACAGTGACACAATGAGAGCCAGATATGAACATTTTTTTTGAATGAGTGACAGATCACCCCATAAGTGAAAGACACAAAAATAAAATTTCTGTGTTATACACAAGAAAAAGAAGCATATGTCTCCCTTTCCACTTCTGAAAGAGTCTCCTGGGAAATATTTTACTCTAACCTTTTGGAATGTAAATAAATCTCTTCAGAGAAAAGATAATCCCAGTGTCTCCAGTTTTACAACTCAGAGATGTCTCCAAGTCCCAGACTTGATCCTCTCTTGAAATGTACACACAAATCTCTGTGGTTAGTCAAATCTCTCTGGAGTTCTTGCTATCTATATAGTTGTAAATTAGCTTCTAAGATTGCTCTCAGGTCAGATTCCAAGTGTCAGTAAAATTTGTTCAGAAAGCCCTAACTGTACTGAAACATAAAAATATTTTCTCATCAATCTGACATCTTCCCAGTGTTACAACCTGGAAACACTCTCAAAAGAGTAAACTGGAACTTAAGTTGTAACCCACACACAACTTCAAGTCGAGCTATGACTTATTCAAGATGTGACTCACCTTGCTTTCTATCTCTCAGAAAGATAGAAAGACACTGGGTCCTTGATGGCATAACTGAGCAGCAGAAACTCTCAGCTCTCTGTTATGTGTAATAATAAAGTTTCTGGCTGGGCACAGTGGCTCACACCTGTAATTAAATAAATTAGCCAGGCGTGGTGGCATGCATTTGTAGTTTTAGCTACTCAGAAGCTGTAGCCAGAGGATCGCTTGAGCCCAGGTGTTTGAGGTTACAGTGAGCTATGATCGTGCAGCTGCAAACCAGTGGATGACAGAGTGAAATCCTGTCTCTAAAATAATACAATAATAATAAAGTTTCTAATTGTTTAAGACAATCTGAGTTGGGGTTTTAGCCAAAACATCCCAACTGATGTTCTGCCTTTGCCCCAAGCTCCTATATCACTTGTACATGCTTCCTTTTCAGCTGTGGTTGGCTGCATATCTGTCTTCCTTCTTGACTCCAAGCCTCTTGAGAGCCAAGAGGACATAAGTGCATCTTATCTCTCTAAACCCAGGGCCTCATACAGAGTAGACATGGCATGTGTGTTGAATGAATGATTGTTCATCTCCTCAGAAGACTGGGAATTTCTGTTGTTACTATTAATAATAGCTTTTAACACAAAATTATCCATATGCCAACCACATGCAGCATCTTAGGTAATCTTCCCAATAACTGAATGAAATAGATACTACTCCAGTACTGAATTCATTTTACAGTAGAATAACTGAAGCTGTGGAAAGTTTAGTAACTTGCCCAGCCAGCTAGGAAATGATAGACATAGATTAGGACCCAAATCTCTCAACTTTTTTTTTTTTTGATAAGATGACCTTATTTTACTACTTTATAGCTCCTCCACAAAAATTTAATACCAGGTTTTGGTACATGTGTATAGTAAAGGTAAATTGAATTGAGTTGAGTTGAGTTGATTTGAAATGAATCAAATTATAGAGAATTGGAGAGAAGGGCAGTTGCAAACATTCAAATACTTGCCAAAAATTCTGCCACAGTTTAATTATAATTTCTTCATAAAGAAAGAAATTGGTATTTCAGAAACATAACCCATTAGAGATTCTCAGTACCCTGCTAATGAGGTCAGCTCACTAAATTCCAAAAATCTTCAAATAATTTATAGCATGCTCAAGCAGTACATTCATTCCCTTTTCTACCTTGTCACTGAACTCATAAGTATTTCATCAACTATCATAAAATTCCAGATTCATTTTCTATTTCGAAGCCAAGCAAGATGTCTGGGTACCCAATAAATATTAATTAGTGAAGATGAAGAAGGTTAACTTGGTATGTTTCTTTCCCCTAATTGCTTTTGAAGACCCTTGGCATCATTTAGCATTGGACTGAAAGCATTAGAAGATCACGTTTCAAATCTATACACTGTTTAGTTAACATGATTAGGTATTGCCATCTTTATTCAAAAGGCTTTGCAGTCATTAATTACATATGCAGAGTGATGGGAACAGATACAGTTTTCTCTGAAAATCTTGATGTACTGAACCACTTCTGTACTGCTGAAATCAGGAAATGCCGTAAGAGCATTCTTTTCTGGGGTCATTTTCCTTTCCTCTCTCTTTTGCAATTTGGATAGTAAAGCAAGGTTGACAAATCAATTTGCAATGCCAAAGTTAGATATTTCTTTTAAAGCTACAAAATAACAACAACAACAACGTGAAACCCTATCCACAGTGTCTGGTTTCTCATTCTCCACACATTTACACACATACCTAAAGAGAAGAACCCTGGGAAAGTATTAAATGAATTTATGTATAAATAAATGCACACATCCATTTTTAAGTGCACTGTCGTATTTCAAGTTAAACATCCTCTGGGGTTTGTTAATTTTCCCAAACTGTCCCCTTGACCAGGCTTGTTTGACCCTTTCCCATCTCTAATAGGAAATGTGCGCATCTGTGATCAAGAGTCAGCCCACCACTTGGACACCCCCCACTGACCCACCACATGATCTTTAGGTCTTTATGTAGCCAGATTATCCAGTGTGTGGAAATGATACCCTAGGAATGTGTTTAAAGTTGTCTTAACCTTTTCAGATCACCACGGTAAAGGTATTCAAATACAATCACCAAACAGCCATTCTCCCTAGTTCAGCTGTCCCACTCTGCACTATCCAAATGTTAAGACAATAATTTCAACAACTCCTTATCCTAGCCATGAATTTCTAGCACTCCTAGTGTTTTTAAAGCCTCAGGTCCAGTTTCCTTAAAAGTCAATTATAGTAAGATTTTGCAGAGCAGGTTTCTAGTTTCTGCTCCCATCAGGTTTCTTCACCAGGAAAAGTTTTCCTCCTTGGTGCTGCCTCTTTCTTCCCCTGTCTAACCTCCTTTTGTACTATGCACCAGCCTCTCCTCTCCAAATACCTTGTCTTCTAAGGCATTATGAACCACAGCTTTCTTATCTCACAATCACATAAATAGGATAAAAATAGAGGGCAGAAGATTTAGAACAACTGAAGCAGCCACTGGCATTTCCCAATTAATTCAGAAAGGATGTGCACTCTGGCACCAGGTCAAGACTTGTCTTGAGCTGTGAGAAGAGAGAGAGAAAGTCCAAGGAAAAAGTGTCTTTTAATTCAAAAGGAGGCCTTGCCAGAATTTTCCAGGGATCAGGGTCCATAGTTTTCTTTTCATTAGATTATTTGATTGACAGAAGCAAATCACAAATTCCAAAGGGATTCAAATGGGAAAATGTATCAGATTAGCCCTGGAAGTCTGAATTGAACTTGAGGAGATAAACTTTTGATCTTACATAGAGAGAACTAATTCCTTTGATATGCAAAATAGCTCAAAACTATCTTTCTCTGTTCTTCTTTCTCTGGGTAACAGTTTGAAGACATTAGGGCTACTTTAGATGATAAAGAACATCTCTTTATATTGCAAAAATAAATAAATAAGAAGCTAAAAAGCCTGGGTTCTAATTTAAACCACCCTGAATCTGGTGACATGGGCAGAGGGTAATCAAATAGCCTTTCTGAGCCAGCTCCTCACTTACAAAATGAAGTTAAAAATACCTCTACTCACAAGCTGGTCTGCAAAGCCCTTTGCAAACTCTAAAAGGTTATGTAAATAAAAGGTACCATTAATATGATGATCCAGGCACATTTCCAAAACACTATAGTCACCATCAAAACTGGGAACTATGGATTAGTAAGCCATGGTAAAAACTCCTAAAGAAGAAGAAATTTTCTGCTCTAAGGCATGTGTATTGCTACCCTGAAAAGATAATCAGTACAAGGACTCAAGTGAGGACTGAGACTCCCCTTAATCATTGGTTTGGACAGTATAAACCCTGGAAGGGTTCACTGCCTCAATGTCCTAAGCAAAATAATAATTTTGACCAGAAATGCAATGGAAATAGATTGCTTGCACATATACAATAATTATAATAGTATCTTGTCGCCACACTATCCTCCCTTCCACTCTCGAATTGCCATCCAATTCTGTTCTTTTGTTTCTTTAGTTCCTGCCATCCCATACTCTCAGAATCTCACCTACCCCCAAGTGATTCATCAAGATATTTTTCTAAGCAAAGAATGTTATCCTTCTATGAGAAGTTCCAGCGCAAGCCCTTAAGATAAGGACATTTTCACCTTGAAATATGTGCATTTAATAAATGAGTATTCCTGGGAAGTTAAAAAGAAGAGGTGGTAATACAGAAAACCAAAGTGCTTTTTGATAACTTGAACTCTTGTACTGCAAAATACACTGAAGAATAAATAATAGAGAAAATCATAAACCTAAAGTTTTGTAATTATGATAATCTCATTTGCATAATTCAGCTTAATCTATTATAAATTCATTATAGCAGGAGTACTCTTATCCAAAAACATTAAAATATGCTATTATTATTAAATAGGAGAGAAAACAACCTAATGACATGACAAGGTGCAAAGTTTTTTAAAAACTATCTTCATCCAAATATTCTGGCAGCTGCTGAGGCCCATACGATGTCCAACTAGAAGCTAATTCACTCCAGTGTCAAGACACCTAGCTTTAACAGCAGCATTGCTGGGTTATAGATATTTACTTCACATTTTCTGCAAATCAGTTACTTGTTCCCATTGCACTCAAGAGTTAATGTTTACAAATTAAAATTTAATCAAACACATATTGGTAAATTAACTGTCACCTCTTTTACTTGTCCACTACTACTTTTTATCCTTTCATTCATTCATTCATTCATCAAACATTTATGGAGAGCTTACTATCTGCAAAGCTCCAGAGATGCAAACAGGAAGGATGGCCCCTGCCCTCAAGTCTACTGTGGAGTCACCCTTCACAAATATTCTTAATAGAAAATTATATATGTTATTATTCGTTCATTGAATTCATGTTTTGAAGACCACCAACTGTTCTAGGCATCAACATCATATTATCTCATTTAATCTTCACAACACCACTACTTCAAGAGTGGTATTACTAGCCCCATTTCACATACACTGTATGGGTGGTCAGGGTGGTTAAGTCATTTGCCCACAGTCACTGGAAAGTGGCTGGTTAGGGGCAGAGTCTAGATCTGAACCCAGGTCTATTCAATTCCAAATACTGGTGGAGAAAATTGCATAGGCAAAGGCATGATGGTATGTCCTACTATGGCCCTGATTCCATCTTACTGATCTACTGCAGTGGAACAAGAAATTCATTAGGGCTGGTTTCTCTATCTCCTCTCATGCTTCCCAGAGTAGACAGGAAGCTCCTCTAAGACAAGAACAACACTCCTAATTCAGTGGTCTCTCCCGAGCCCAGCACGATGTCTTACAGATATGGCGTTCAATTATCATTTGAAGAAATGAGTTAGAGAATATGAAGTGAGAGGGAAGGAAGGAACAGAGGAAGGGAAAGGGAAGAGAAAAGAAAAGAAGGAAGGAAAGAAGGGAGAGAGGAAGGAAGGGAGGGAAGAGGAAAGAAGGGAAGGAGGGAGGGAAGGAATAAGAAAATACAACTTCCATTATTAAATTTTTTCACAGAGCGTCTTATGGTGTTTATTTTCTAAAATGTTCTTAGATTTTTCTTAGAGTGCTGAGTTAACCCTCTTATGTCTCCTTCTGAAAGATAATTGCTGGTGTATAATCTTAGTGACAAGATTTTTTTGCTGTTAAAATCCAGCAGCCAGTAGACTTGGCATGTGCTCTGGTCATGATAGAAATAGTTTTGTGTATATGCTCCTGGGTAAGATGGTGCTGGTAAGTCCACAACATCAACTTTGTGAATTATTAATTGTTGTAATAATGGCAATAATACCTTGCATTATTTATCAAGTTTACTTTCAAGGCAGTTGTACCTTTATCTTTCCAAACATCCCTGTGAGGTCTTCTATAGTTTATGAAACTAAGGCAAGCCCCCTCAGGAAGACCAAGTCCCAGGCCCAAACCCAGGTCTCCTGATCCCAGTGTCTGTTTCATTCATTCAGCCACCCACTCCAGGAAGAATGAACATACTCTTCAGGAGACATATTTCCATCTTTCTCTTTGTCCCTCTCTCTCTTCATTTCCCTTTCATTGTTTCTTTCTCTCTCACACACACACACACACACATTTTTGTCTCACTTTGCAGGAATTTGAATTTGTTCTGAGGCACAACCTATTTTAACCCTATTTATGTTGCCTTTGGTGGCCTCATTATCATGATGACAATGGTTTTTAAAGTGGATTTGAGGTTCAGAGGTATCTCAGAGGGCCCTGCTGGCACTCTGCCTGCCTTCAAGTCCCTGTTCCTATTTTTTATGATCTAGTGGAATCTACGTATCATTTCAGACATGAATTAGCTTTTACTATACCTTATTGGTACTTCTTACCAAGTCACTCTTCACAAATATTTGATTTGACTTGGATTTAGGCTCTATCTCTTTACCCCCAAAATGAAAACTACTACTCAGAAAAGTCTCTCATGTAGAAACTCCCTGCCCCATTCCTGCCACAGGGCAATAGAATTGAAAGGGATATTTTACTATACATGTTAACTCTTTCAGTGTTAAAATGTTTGGGACTAGTTGAACAGTTAGGATATTTTTATTCCACTCGTATTTATTTCCTGAGAACCACCTTGGTGTCTCTGCTCTTCCCCCAGCTAGCCTGGGATGTGGAGATTGAGGAGCACACTCCCTTTCTGCAGCCTTTAGATGAATCCCACCCAGAGGATGGTTGGGAAGGCGGGGAGGTGGGGATTAGAGTCTGGGAGGGAATGTGTGACAACTCACTGGTCATTAGACAGTAGCTGATGACCAGCCTCCATTGCTAAATACCACAAAGGAGCTAAGTAGTAGACCCCTCCCAGACTGAGCCTCCAATAACATGAAAGTTAATGCCCGGATGGTGGTTGAAGCTGATGGGGAAACTGCTACCACCTTGAGCACAGCATGGTTGAAGATACTCATATAGATCTGAGTTGAGACAGGGGCTCGCAGCCACCTTTTTCCCTAGATGTAGTCCCTTGTATCATTTGTTTTGACAGTTCCAGCCAAAAGATGATTACTTTTTCTTTAAGTCCACAATGGTACCTTAAGATCTCACAACTTATTTTGGTTGAGCAGTTATAGATAGTCCATTGTATGCTGAGGATCGTTTTAGGCACTGGGTATCAATAAGGCAGAATCTCTGTTTTTGGAAGTTCTCAATACAATAGAAGAGACAGAAATGTAACAAACTACAATCAGGGAGATATTAAAAATATACAACTACCTGTGATGGTTAATACTAAGTGTCAACTTGATTGATTGAAGGATACAAATTATTGATTCTGGGTGTGTCTGTGAGGGTGTTGCAAAGGAGATTAGCATTTGAGTCAGTGGGCTGGGGAAGGCAGATTCACCCTTATTCTGGTGGGCACAATCTAATAAGCTGCCATCGACTATAAAGCAGGCAGAAAAATGTGAAAAGCAGAGACTGACCTAGCCTCCCTGCCTACATCTTTCCACTGTGCTGGATGCTTCCTGCCCTCAAACGTCAAACTTCAAGTTCTTCAGTTTGGGGACTTGGACTGGCTTTCCTTGCTCCTCAGCTTGCAGACAGCCTATTGTGGGACCTTGTGATTGTGTAAGTTAATACTTAATAAACTCCCCTTTATATCTATCCCATTAGTTTTGTCCCTCTAAGAGAATCCTGACTAATACAGCATCCTCACACGATGGACATCAACCAGTCAGAACAGACATTGGCCAGTGCTCATGGACATGCTGGCTGCACCCTACATAATACCGCATGATAAGAATCGTGGCTGAGGTCTCTAAAGGATGAAATGGGAGTTCAGAAAAACGTTCAACCAACACTTAGCTCAAATGATACATGATAGAATCCTGGCCCCTAGGAGGAGGGGTTTAGACCCAAAAGGTGAGTGATTATAAAAACAATGACAAAATGGTCACATTTAGCACATACCCCATGCCAAATTTGTGTTAAGAATATTCCCAAAGTTACTTCATTTAATCTTCCCAATATCCCATTTTAACTAATGAGGAAACTGGGACTTAGGACAAATGAATTACCCAAGATCACACAGAGTTCAAATAGAGTTTGAACACAGTTTGAACCATAACAATACGATTCCAGGGCCTGTGCTCATACCTGCACTTTGAGGTATTGATTCTTCTGAAAAAGGAAGCTGTCAGAATTAAGGATTCAAAGAGACTGAGAGCTGTTTTGGAGAAAATGTAGTTTCCTTACCATTTCCTTGCCACAGTGGTGAACTGGGAATATTTTAGATAAAGAGATCACGGAAGCCCTTAGTAAAAAAGTCAAATCCAGGTCAATGTAAGTAAAGGTAAATACCACATAAGACAAAGCTAACAGTCCCTTTGCTTAAGCGCTCATATAGGCAGAAACAGCTATCAGGTAAATATTGTTCAAGGTGCCCACAGAGGTGAGTAATGAGCACAGAGGAGCCTCATTACAGCTCTGAAGAGCCCAGCTGGACATGCTGGAATAAAACCATTTTCTAGAAACTGCTTCTGGATCACAGAAATGTTCCCCTTGTTGGTTTTTTATCACAATCAGTTAATGGAAACAGCCCTTTCGAATCTAAATAGTTGATCTGTTTTGGGAAATTAGGATCACAAAACATAAATGAATGAACAAACAGTTGATCTGCTCCTGCTGCCTGATTTACACTGAAAATCACATAATTTTCTCCAAGGGGACTTTTCAACCTAAGGTTTAGAAATGGCCATGATAGCAGCCCAGGAGAACTATGGTTTCACTTGGAGCCAAAACAGCAGAAAAGAAAAAAAGAATGTTCCCAGAAGAATTTCTTTTAAAAACATATCTTATACTCAAGTCTCAAAGTAACAGAGAAGAGGAGAAACGTCACCAGCAAAATTGATTTTTCATGATGTCCTTCCAAGAATCTTATGTTCTCAGACCACAGGAAATTCATATCTGCATATCTAACAGTAACATGAAAGAGAAGAACAAGCAGCCTCATACACTCTCTCCTGTAAAAATGCAAAGATTTCTGTTTGATAAATAATAAATAGTAAATCCCAAATGCTGAGGTTGAGGGTATCACGGGAGGAAAACTCTGCTCTAAAGATGAATCATAATAATGACCATTTTTCATTATCATGGCCTGAGTCTCAGCCTTAAGTGTTCAGAAACTCATTCACTCATTCATTCATTCATCCAACAAAGATGTATTGAGACACTGTCTGAGGTGCTAAGGAGATACAGAGAAAAAAAAGATAAGGTAAGTTAACAGTCCCCGCTACCATGGAGTTTATATTGCAGTGGGATAGAGAGGTAGCAATAGTTGAACAAATAAATGAGTAAATGAGCAGTTTCAAGTAGCAATAAGTGCTGTGAAAAACATAAAACAAGATTAAGAAAGCAAAACTGGCATCTTGCTCTAGACTTCCAGGAGCCATTTAGACCTAAGCACATATATCATGCACCACAGTCAGAGAAAGGACTTTGCATTCTGAGATAAAGCACAAAATTGTGAAACACCCTAACTCTAGTACCCACGAAAACAAATTTTGAATTTTTGCTTAAAGAAAACAACTGTGACTCTGACTTTTGCAACACTGACATTTGCAGACAGGTAAAGACCCTTGCAGATAAGACAACAACGTGAAGAAATCTGTTTTTCAGACGAGAATAATGAGTGTGCTAATTTTAACTTTGTGAGTTTATTCCTTTAAATAGCAACTATAACCTTTATTCAGGGAGCCCATTTCTTCAGAAGGCTGGATATTCTTTCCAAGATTGCACGTAAAAATCTTTTTCTTAAAGCTCAGATTCATCTCTTGAGTTTTCCTTTGACAACAGTATCATGATAGACAGTGACCGTAAGCAAGGAGGAGTCCAGTAAGAGTCAGGAAAGATGGAGACCCTGGCTCTGGAAAGGAGAAAGCAATGAGAAGCACTTTCTGGCAGAAGAAATAGCAAGGCCTCTGAGGGCCTTGAGGTGGGAATGAGCCAGGTTGGCTTGAGAACTAGAAAGAAGTCACATGTGGTTGGAGAGTAATAAGAAACTGAGAGAGTGGCAGACAATGAACTCAGAGAGAGGGATTAACTGAATTAAAACATTAAGGATAAAGGGAATCAGATTTCCCAGTCTCAGAGAAGTGAATACAAAAGAAAGCAAACTGTAGTAAACCTTGTAGTATTGGGTGAGAACTGGAGGCACTGACATCAACTCATGGATTTTAGTACATATAGATAGACATAAAAATAAATGCAGATGTGTTTGTGTATAGAGAAGCCCTAGTTCTGTCCACTGAGAAGACCTGGGATCAACAACACCCCAACAGCAATGAGTGCATCTAGTGCCCAGGTCTGGCTTCCAATTATTGTTCTTCTCTCAAAGGAATCATGGCTCCTTGGGAAAATGGCTGCTTCCAGAGCTGGGGCAAGGAAAGATTCTGAAACATCTTATTGTTCCAGATAGCAAGAAGGTATTCAAGAATGACACAAAAACCAATCTGAAGAAGACCTCACTGGCCACAATTAGGAATAGTTAACAGCAACTAGGAACAATAAATGATAGCAAAAATTGTAATCCATTGAATAAACAGAAATTCATGAGTCCACACTGATATAAATAAGTGATTAAATAGATAACTGAAGCTTTGATTAAAACAGAATAGTTATATAATTTGAAAGTACCACCCCACAAAATATTTACTAATTACAAGGGAAAAGAAGATAGTCTCAGGCTGGAGAAGCCTAGCAGATGCCACCTTAAACAAATGCCCTGAGTGACCCTCATCAGCACAAGGAGACATCAAAAGTGTGCAGCAGCTGATGGGATGCAGCGTGAAGGGCACAGTATTATTTCTTCAGTACTCCAGCCACAGATACATGGCCTAAATTGAATCATGTGGAAACATCAGCAAAGCAAATTAAGGAACATTTAAAAAGAAAACTGTCCTGTAATCTTCAAAAGCAAAGTTACAAAAGTCAAAAAGAAAAAGGACTGAGGAACGATTTCACCTCAAGAGACTGATGGAACTAAAGAGACATGAAGACACATGATTCCAGGTTGGCTCATTGTACTACAATGACATCTTAGGAAAATTGGTGAAACTTAAAAGGGTCTGTGGATTGGATGGTAGTGATGTAGCAATGCTAATTTCCTGGTTTCGATAGTTGTATTGTGGTTATATATGTGAATTCTCTTGTTTGTAGGGAATCACACTAAGGTATTAAGAGCTGACCACCATTATATTGGTAACTTAGTCTAAAATGGTTCAGAAAATGAGTTTTATGTACTATGCAAGTTTTCTATAAATTTGAGATTGTTCAAATAATTATTTTAAAAAATTTATACAAAAGGATTTATTTTGTAGAATGGATTACTGTGAGGCAAGAGAAGTCAAACACCAAGTATGATGCTTTTGCAGTAGGCCAGATGAAAAAGACAGTTGTTTCAACCAGGATTGAAGCAATAGAAATGGAAGGAAGTGGAATAGAATGGAATAGTAAATGAAGACATTTTGAATATGCTTAGGTGAGGCAGCTGTTAAGTGGGGGTTAAAAGAAAGAGATAATTCAAGGATAATTTCTAGGTGTGGGTCTCAAGTACCTGGGTGGTTAGTGATGTCATTTCCTGACATGGAAAAAACTGGGAGAGGAGGAAGCTTGGGAATGAAATCAGGAGCTCTGTTCTAGCTATATTAAGTTGGAGATATCTATGAGACATTTGAATGAAGATGCTGAGTAAACAGTTGGAAATGTGAGTCTGGTGCTTAGAAGAGAGAGAGAAATTTGGGAGTCACCAACACAAACATAGTTTTAGTTATAGGGCTGAATAAGATGACCATTTCAAACAGGGATTGATATAGTATGGATATTTGTCCCTGCTCAAATCTCGTGTTGAGATGTAATCCCCAGCGTTAGAGGTGGGGCCTAGTGGGAGATGTTTGGATCATGGGGGTGGATTCCTCGTGAATGGTTTGGATTATCTCCTTGGTGACATGTGAGCTCTCCCTCTGAGTTCACAGGAGATCTGGTGATTTAAAAGCATGTGGCACTGCCCCCTCCACAATCTCTCTCTCGTTTGATCCTGTTTTCTCCATGTGACGTGCCTGCTCCCCCTTTGCCTTCTAGTATGATTTTAAGCTTCCTGAGGCCTCTGTAGAAGCTAAGCAGTTGTCAGCACCATGTTTTCTATAAAGTCTACAGAACTGTGAGCCAATTAAACTTATTTTTTTTATACCTTACCCAGTCTCAGGTATTTCTTTATAGCAATGCAATAATGAACTAACACAAGGTTCTTGGTTGAAAATAACAAGATCTCCTCTAACATGAAGGTCAAATAGAGAGGAAATGACAAAGGATCCTTACGGGGAATGCCAGTGAAATCAGATGAAAACCAGGGTAGAGAAGAATCATAAATGACTCAAAAACACAGTGTTTCTAAGAAGGAAGCAAGCAACTCTGTTGAATACTCCTGAATGGTGAAATAATATGGAAGCAGAGAAGTGACCACTGAATTTGCAACATTGGAGTCATCCATAACTTTGATAAATGAAGCACACTTAACACAGTTAGTGGCCCAGGGTCAGTCAGACTTGGAGATGCTCAATCACATTAAAAAATTTCATAATAAAATGACACTAAAAACTGAAATATCAACTAATTTAGAATGAAAAGTATAACTGCAATGTGCAGTGGATAGTAAGTCACTGGGTGTTCCTATCAGCCTGACCAAGGCTTCTGCCCCCTGATATTGGCCTTCATCAGAATCCAAATTATCAGAAAGTTAATTAGCAAGAGTGGAAGGAAAAATGTTTAATGAGATGAAGTTTTGACATTTCACTCTATTCACCTTCAAATGATCAACTATACCAACCAGGTAGACCAAAACCTCTCCTTGAGCAAACAAGAAATCTTTTCCCAAGACAGAAGCCAACTGGGCATAGCCAGCCTTTGCCTTTCTATTTCCTACTCTTCAGTTGCTGACCAATATCATCTCTCACTGACAAATGATTTAATACTCTTTATATATATTATATATAGCATATGTTTATATATAATACTAATATGTTACATATAGTGTATATATTCAATAGAAAAAGTCCTTACAACCAACATCTAAAATAATACCCCATAGACAGGGATCAGTATCATTGAAGACTTTTGTTTTCTCTGTTATAAAATACTTTGAATAATAATATATATACTATATGTAATATATTAGTATTATTAGTATTATATATTAGTAATTAATATATTACATATAGTATATGTATTATTATACATAATATATATACACATAGATATTACATATACACAGACATATATATAAATTATATGTCTCTATATATAATTTCTATATGTCTATATAATTTATATATAATGTCTGTATATATTATATTATGTATAATACATACACCATTATCAGAAGGTTGTATGCAACCTTCTGATTATGTATACATAATTTATATATTTACATATATATAAATTTATATATAGACATATAAATTATGTATACATATTTATATGTCTATATATGTGTCTGTATACATAATTTATATATGTCTATATATATTTATATATGTCTGTATACATAATTTATATGTCTATGTATATAATTTATATATAATGTCTATATATACATATATACTATATGCATACTATTAATATATAAGTTTTATATATAAGATATATAAAACATTATATATGTTTTATATATGTTATATATTACATATACATATACTATATGATATATATGTATATACTATATATAGTAGTAGATAGTATATGTATATACAGTATATATTTTATATAGTATATGTGTGTATGTATATTATATATAATAGAAATACACATGTACTATATGTATATCTTTCAGTGCTCTTGACAAATTATGATCTGTTGTTACAGGTGTAGGAGCTATTTTAACTTTGCATATATAACATTGATTTTACAGTCTTTCTCATGGTAGCCAGATTTCCATCATTTCCAAGTTTTAAGTATTATTTTAAATCTTTTCATGTGGCTACATTCATTCTTTCTGAACATCAGAAATATAAACCTTAATCTCAAGAGTGGTCAAATTTATCTGCCATTTGCTAAAAACAGGGTTTTGTAATTTAATTTTTTTTCAGCCTAAGAAGTTTGACAACATTCTCAAAAAAATAATAATTTTAACCAAATAATTTTAAATAGACAATGAAGATAAGTACTATACTTCAAAAGTGATAGAGAAAAATAGATATAGAAAGTTCCACCAATTTGGATGTAGCACAAGTCAAATCATGTTCAATAGAAAAAGTCCTTACAACCAACATCTAAAACAATAGCCCATAGACCAGGGATCAGTATCATTGAAGACTTTTGCTTTCTCCATTATAAAACAGTTTGAAGAGGGATGGGAAAGGTTATAAAATCAGACAAGTATAGAGTGATAGAACTCCCTTCAAACCCTACCCCCTTCAAAGCAGAAATCTTTATTGTCCCCACTGTGACTCCTCCGGGGAAATAAGAAATAAGAAGAAAATAAGAAACTAAGCCTTTCTGCTTAGTTTAACTTGCCACCAAAAGAAAGGTAAGGTGACAAATCTCAAAGCATGTGAGATGAGGTTTAGTTCCAAAAATTTCCTCATCTGCTTTTCCTGGGTTCTTTACCTTCCTCTTTCTACGGAAACCAAGGAGACAAGAACTACCAACCTGAGTGATTGAACAGTTAACAGAAGATTCTTACACTTTTCTTAAACCTAACAACAGTGTCAGTCCCATTTTACACATGAAGAAACTGAGACTCAGAGAGATTAAAATTATTAGCCCAAGGTCAAAATATCAGTTAGTGGTAGAGTCAAGATTTATTTAGGTCATATGACTCCAAAATGCAAGTTCTTTTTTTTATTGTGTTTTATAGCTTTATTGAGTTATAACTGGCATACAATAAACACTTATTTAAAAATGTACAATTTGATAAATGTTGGCATATGTATACACCCATGAAACCATCTTTATAATCAAGATAATGAGCACAATCATCACACCTAAGGGTTTCCTTATGCCCTGTGCCCAGGCCACTACTGATCTGACTTTTTTCACTGAGATTAATTTGCATTTCCTGGAATCCTACATAAATGGAATCACACCGATATATTCTTTTTTGTCTTACTTTTTTATATAGCACAATTATTTTGAGATTTATTCATATCATTGCATGTATTGATAATTGTCTTTGATTTAAGAATAATATTCCATTATATTAATTGATCATAATTTATCTATTCACATGTTGATAGTTATTTGGGTTGGTTCAAGCTTAGGGTATTAAAATAAAGCTGCTTTAAACATTTGAGTGCAAGTTTTTGTGTGGACATATCCTTTGATTTCTCCTGAGTAAATATCTAGGACTTGAACGGGTAGGTGTATGGTATATATTTAACATTTTAACAAACTGCCAGACTATTTTTCAAAGTGATTGTGCTATTTCACATTCCCACTATCAGTGGATGAGAGTGTTTTGGTTGCTCAACACTCTTACTAACATTTGATGTAGTCAATCTTACTAATTTTAGCCATTCAAGTGGCTAAATATGTAGTAATATGACATTGTGGTTTCATTCTGCATTTCCATAACTAATGATGTTGAGCATCTTTTCATGTGTTGATTAGCCATACATATATTTTCTTTGATGAAGTCTGTTCAAATCTTCTTTCCATTTTTATTGGGTCATTTTTCTTCTTACTCTTTCATTGTAGGAGTTCTTTATATATTCTAGATACAAGTCATTTGTCAGTTATATATTTTGCAGATATTTTTTCCCAATCTATGCCTTGTGTTTTCATTTTCTTAACAGTATCCTTTTTAAGAGCAAACGTTTTCAACTTTGGTGCAAAAAAAAAATTTTTTTTGCACCAAAGTTGAAAAAAAAAGCATTGCTTCTGCTATATTCCACAAATTTGGATTTATCATTTTTTTACTGAAATTCACTCTAAAATACTTTCTGAACAGTAAACATCTTATTACTTGCCATCCCTGGGTCCACTACTCTCCTCTTTCTTCATTCAAATTTAAAGAAAGAGACAGAATAATCACCAACTTGAGTGATGGCAATTGACAATTTACAAAACATTTCTTCACTTCATTGGAACCTACAAATATTATTAATCTATTTTACAGAAGAGGGAATTATAGTTCAGGAGATTAAAACAATTTGCCCAAGGTTGAAATATCAATAAAGGCAAATTCAAACCATACTCAAGTCATCTAACTTTAAATCCCATCTACTTTTCATTCTACTTTATCCAGATCTCTAAAAATCTAAGTTAAAGTCTTTTTGCAAGCTAAATGTCTAAGATAGCTTGTATTTTAAAAGACGGCATTCAAACTCAGGGTGGTGGCTCACACCTGTAACCCCAGCACTTTGGGAGGCTGAGGCAGTGAATCACTTGATCCCAGGAGTTTGACACCAGCCTGGCCAACATAGCAAAACCCCATCTCTACTAAAAACACAGAAATTACCAGACTGCAATGACATGCACCTGTAATCGCAGCTACTAGGGAGGCTAAGGCACGAGAATCATTTGAACCCCAGAGGCAGAGCTTGCAGTAAGTGGATATTGTGCCTATACACTCCACCCTGGGTGACAGAGCCAGACTCCGTCTCTTTAAAAAAAAAAAAAATGATGTTCAAAGGTATATCCTAAGGATTCTCAAATTTCTAAATGTGGTAATGTCAGACACAGCAGCCACAGAAAGTAGTCAATATTCTTGCCCAACAAGTCCTCTCTCATCTTTGAAATCATCCTCTAATAGCAGCCCTGGCCATATTTCATCCATTGCAATCCAGGTGGCTTGTGTTTCATCTCTATTAAGCAATTTCAATAGCCTGGCAAATGGTTCTCAAATTGGCACTTAGAAGACTCTCCTCAGGAAATCCCAGGGATTCTGATTTAATCGGTATCAAATGGAATACAGGAATCTAGATCTTTTAACAAGCATTGTAGATAATTTTGATGCAGGATATTAGTGGATCACCCTAAACTGAAAGGGAGGGAGTAGAGGATAAGGATCGAGTGGGAGGAGAGGAGGTGACAGAGTAGGCAGAGGACTGTTGATAAAGGGTCAGCCCTCTTTAGCCACTTAAATTTTAACCTAGGAGCAATGAGGAATAATTGAGGTTTTAAGCAAAAGGGGCACATAATACATTTATACTTAAGAAAGATCATAGTGATGGAATGTAAAGAATAGATTAAACAGACCAAAGACAGGATGCAGGGAGAGCATGAGGAGGCTGTGATAGTAATTCTGGCAGCAGAAGATGGTAGTTTGCTGGTAGGAATGGAAAAGTTTAAGAAAGATAAAAAATAACATACAGGAATATACAACATGCAGTGAAAGGGTTCAATAAAAAGAAAAGAATATCAAAAAGCCTAATGCAAACTGCTAGTAAGGGTCTATAAACAAGAAATCAGCACCCAGAAATCCACAAGAGGACCTCTTGGACTGTGAAGCTTTCTTGACTCTGTCCTTTCTAGAGATTTGTTTATGTCAATAAAAGGAATTTACTGCCTCAGATCACAAAAGGTTGTTGCTTAGAATCTGGGCAACAACCACGTTAACCATAGCCATATTTTTTAGCAGAGGTCTCCCAAAGCAGTTTTATGATTCTCTCTCGTGAAAGTCTTCTCAACCAGCTTCATCATCCCTCTGGTGCACTTTGTCTATGGGTTCAGGTGCTCTGTGCTTCATTATGGCATCATCACTCAGTTTGCTATAAAGTTTGGGAAGGAAATTTGTCCTGAGTCCAACATTAAATGTATTCAGAGAAACCTTGGCATGGATGGCCACTTCTTAGTCCTGGAATTCTCTGGACAGCCAATCATGCGTAATGTAAATCCAGATTTGTGAATTTATATTTATACATTGTATATTTATTCTGTCTAATAATATTTTAATCACATCATATGTCACCCTCCTGGGGCTGGTATAAAAGGTTACAGGTTCAAATCTCACTGAGGTGGCATCTTAAGTCAATGTATTTTTAGCCCTTATGTGATTTTATTATTTCCTCTAAGAATGGTACAATAAACTGATAATAATTTCCTTTGTGCCCACTTAAAGAAAGAAAATTCCCAGGGGAATAAAGAGATGATGCCTACCAGAAAAGCCTAAACAAGAAAAGAGGGGAAACAAATCACTGAAATTGCCAAATAAGGGAGAAAAGGCCAGTTTTAAGACAGCAAGGAACTGCTGAAGCAATGGTTCTCAACACTGAACTCACACAAGAACGACCTAGGAGCTCTTATAGAATAAAGAGTCCTTTCCAGACCAATTAACTCATATCTCTGGGGTGGGGCTCCTGGGAAAGGAGCTTTATAAACTTCACAAGCATTTCTAAGGTGCAGCACTAGGAATCACTGCTATAGGAAGTCAGTGTCCAAGAATTCCAAGTTGGTATGTTGTACTGCAAGGATTAAGCCAAGGTATGTGTTTCCTCTACCCCATACTAAATGTCTCATCTGAAATTTTAAGAAAAAAAAAATCAGTAAATGAAAGACCATTTTTTTAATTTTTTGAGAAATGAATATGGGTTTTTTTGTCTTCTGAAAACATGAATCAGATAATGCCACTTTTAGAAATGAGTATCATTTTGCTTCTTTTTCTCATCTTTTAATAATGTAAATCAGATCCTGTCACTTCCCTAGGTCCATTCCTTACGTTAGCAGGCCTTGGCAAGGGGACAAATAGAGGCTACCTAATGTTTATTTAAATGTTTAAATTGGTAGATCAAGCTAATAACCTGTTAAATAAAATATATTCCATCCTCCTACTTTAAGAAATGTCTGTGTCTAACAACAAAAAAATCGGAAGAGCTCTGTATGGTTTTCACATGATTAAAAGCTGCAAAATATCAAAGATGACTAAATTTCATTCTTACACATCTCTGAGTGTTCCACTGATGGGCCAACAATGCTTATGAGAGTAATAAGGCACATATAGTCCACAAATTATTATCTATTTATGAAATAAAAATTATTTTTCTTGCCTTCATTTTAGCATAATCAGTAATTATGTTGTTATAATCAATATTTACACATAATTTTTGTTCTAGTGACAGTAATGTCAAATGAGACCCCCTTTTGAGTTATTCTTATTTTTTTATTAATTTCAACTTGGAGAAATTTCCTCCTGCTGAGACAGTAGCAAATACAATTGTCAATACATTTTTTTTTTTTTTTTAGAGAGATAAGATGTCACTATGTTGCCCAGGCCAGTCTCAAACTCCTGGCCTCAAGCAATTCTCCCACCTTGGCCTCCCAAAGCACTGTGGCTTACAGGTGTAAGCCACCATGCCCAGCCAATAAAATTCTTAAGTTAACATTTAGATACAAAAATAAATCTCAAATTTTATTTACTACATTAAAACGTTTTAATAAGCTTGCATATAAGTATTGCTTTGCAGAAAGTATTAATACCATTTTCATGTAAGCATATAGATTATCATTTGTATCACCATTTTCGCTGTTAAGCAATGCCTAGAACCTGAAGAATCTCTCGTGTGTGTGTGTGTGTGTGTGTGTGTGTGTGTGTGTTTTACTAAAGCATGGAGCCCGGGTCAGGGGCCCCTCTTGTTCAGTCTAAAGGCAGAACTGCTTCCCCTCTTGTAACGACTTTCCTTAGAATTATATCTAAACTCTTTACCAAGAACTATAAGGCCCTACATGGTCTGACTTCTGCCCAACTCTGAGCCCTCATCACCCACTGCTCCTGCATTTGCTCACTCTGCTCCACCTACGATGGTCTTTGATCTGCTCCTCAGACTCCACAAATTTTTCTCGTTCAGAAACTATGAACTGGCTCTAACCTCTGCCTAAACAGCTGCCTTCAACTCTACATGGCTGGCTTCTTTTAGTCCTTCAGGTTTCAGTTTAATGCAGGCAATATATATAGTGATTATAAACACAGATTCTGCAGCTAAACTCCCTGAGATCAAATGTGGCTCTACCATTGCCTATCAGTGTGCTCCTGGTCAAGTCTCCAAATGGATCTTTCAGTTTCCTCCATTATAGAAAAGAGACAATAGTACTTTTTCATAGGGCTACTGTGTAGATTGAATGGGTTAATAGAAAAAAAAACACAGGGTAGCATAGGAATAAATCATAACAATATCATATAAATCATAGCCATAAATTGTAGCTTAAGAAATCAAAAGCGACCTCTTCAAAGAGACTTTCCCTGACCACCCAACCTAAAATGGCTTCCCACGGGCACATCACTCTATTTCGTTTTTTCCTGGTATTGATCACTACCTGAAACTGCATTGTTTATTTCAGAATTGTTTATTGTCTGTCTTCTTCCTCTAGATTACAAGTTTCATGAGAACTGAGCCCATGTCTAAAAGTCCATTGCTGTACAGTCTTGTGCCTAGCACACAGTTGAAGTCATTAAATATTTGTTGATTAACTAGATTTTATTTAAATCCTTCCCATTTTAAACCAAACCAGAAATTATAGATGATTTAGGAATATGAAATTTACTCTTCTTTTTCCAACCAACTCATCTCAAATTGTGCTCATTTATGATATGTTACAGGCATGTGTGCAGAGCTGTGGTGTGCCAAAAAGTAGGTGTCAAAGGCAGCATAGGAGTCATGGTGTTAAAGACTCCCAGCCACTCACAACAATGAGACAGACTTCTAACAGACTCAAGCAAAGAGGAGTCTTTGCAGTTATCCAGCTAATGTAGGCAATGTGGACTTTCCATCACACAGATTTAAACTGTTGTTTGTTAATGAACAAATTGACCAGAAAATGACCAACTTTTTCCTTGTACAGTGGAAGAAGTCATAAACCATGGAGGCAACTATTCTCTAAAGAAAAAGCAAGAAACGTAGGTCTTAATAGAGCATCATCAAAATTTGTGAATGAACACAAACACCAGGGATGCCACTTGAAATTATACCTTCTAAAATAAGAATAAAAATTCCATTGTCCAAGAATGGAATCCATTTCTTTGCTGACTATTGTCTTGCTTTTCACATATAGATTTCTTGAGCATGCTGGACACTGGCATCAAGCCAATGACATAAGAAAGCAATGAATCCCATTCTAATTTGGGTAATGTTGCAGATAGCTAACTCTCCAGAGCCCATGTGACTTGCCCATAGGAAAGCTGTCTGTTTCCCACTGCAACCTATGGTCACAACCTGAACATCTCTGTCTCCTTTGCCTTCTGTTCCCCTATGTTCTCCCAGTGTTTCTCACTTTGCGAGCCCATTCCTACTCTTCTGGATGGAAAAACTGATTTGTCTCCCTTTGAGCTCTTGACAGGAAAAAACAGAATTAAAATAAAACACAATGATCATTCATATTGTGTAGAGAGAAGCTATGTATCTGAACCAAAACCTGTATCAGAAATGTATTGAATAATGCCTAGAAAAAAATGACTTTCAAAGGTGTGGCCCTGTTTCTCACTGCTGCAACTATAGTGGAATGCATAAGGAATGACTTCAATCATTTCAAATGGTGTTTTGTTTTCTGACCAGGCTGCCATGAAGGGTTCTATTAGCTTACGTAAGCTGAGTACCTTCCCTATACGCAAACACTAATGTCCTGTGAAATAAAAAATAATGGAACACTGCAACTCACTGCAGTGACAGTAATCCCCACTTACCTGCGGTTTTACTTTTGTGATTCCAGTTGCTTACATTCAACTTTGGTTGGAAAATGTAAACCGAAAAATTCCAGAAATAAACGATTCCTAAGTTTTAACTTGCACGCTGTTCTGCGTAGTGTGAGGAAATCTTGTGCTGTCCTGCTCCCTTCCGCCCAGGGCAAGAATCCTCCCTTTGTCCACAGTATTTGTGCTGTTTCCCACCCGTTAGTCACTTAGTGGCTGTCTAGGTCATCAGATCGACTGTTTCAGTATCACAGTGCTGGTGCTCAGGTAACCTTCTTTTTACTTAATAGTGGCCCCAAAACACAAAAGTAGTAATGCTGGCAATTCAGGTATGCCAAAGAGAAGCCATAAAGTGCTTTCTTTGAATAAAAAGGGGAAAGTTTATTACAGGAAGTTATGTATGGGGAAAAAAAACAGTGTATGTTTTCAGGCATACTGCAGCTCTTGGAAAATATTCCCTGAAGATAAGGAGGAACTACTGTACTTACAAACAACTGCAGAGACTGAGCTTTTAAAATCTCTACCACAAATTTCCAAGACTCTGTCAAAAAATTCCCTTAGATTGCATCCTTTTGCCTGATGGTTTATTGACAAAAAAAGAAATAAAATAAAGACATCAAATTTGCTTCATTCTATGGAAATTGCATTCTAAGTCTTCAAAAGGAAAAAGGGAAGAAATAACAGAAATAATGAGATGTGAATTTACTCATACAGAGAGCAAGTTCACCTTGTTTATAATCTGCTGGCACATCGATAAAGCAGTAAAAATAACAAGTTTACATCAGTAACCACCTGGCTCCAAAAAATTATTTTATTCCTGGTTTTGAGGGAGTTAAGCTGATATTCACCCCTACCTACCTACCTATCCACTTTTTGGGGAGGACCTTAGACTAAGCCAATGAAAGGGAAGTCCTGATGTAGCAGCCTGTGGAGAATTAAATCTAGGGGACAGAGCTGCAGCATAAAGCTGGGAAATCTGAAGGAAGCACAAAGTATCCTGGCCTGGGGGGTGATGTTCAGCCTGAATTTCATTCACCAGTGCTTGCATCTGGCTCAAGACTGTGTTCAGGTTGGCGGGGTTACCTTTGTCTATTTTGTCCTCCCAGACAGGGTGCCTTTTTCTAATTCATTAAAAGGAGCCATATAAGAAGCTCTTACTCCAATATGAACTCCAGCATCACTTCTTCACTATGAAAGTTTAGACCTTACTTTCCCATGATCTTTATATGGATGTCTATAATTATAACATTTATCACACTGTAATCGTTATTTGCATGTCTGTCTTCCCATGAGACTTCAAGATTCTTGAAAGCAGACACTGAGTACTTTTCCTCTCTTTTATACTCAGTTCTCAGCATAGAACCTGGTATGAAATAAATTGTGCCAATGTTTGAAAAATATATGCTTATTGTATGAATGTTTGGAAAATGGATGGATGAACAGACAGATGAGTGAAATCCATAACAAACCTAGCAAGAGTATGAGAATTGGCTTAGAGTCAAGGCAAAGACTTCTCTTCCTGTTTTTTTCCTCTAACCTTTGACAATAATGGTGAAAGCACAGAGAATAAAAGTCAAAATAGTCAAGAAGAGATTTTGTTAATGATAGAATTCATCACTCAATAAGCTAACACAACTGTATGCAACTAGCACTGTTTAGTTTTTGAGGTTGTGCTGGATATCTTCAATTTGCCCCATCCCTGTGCAGATTAATTACTAACCCATCTCCACCTTACTTTGTACCCCAGAAGGCGGACCTATATGGGCTACATCAGGAGAATTAAAGAACATTTTGAAACAGTCCACTCTGGTGCATTTTATGTTGGCTCTCCTCCTCCCCCTCAACAAAACTTATTTTCTCTGTACCTATCATTGAGAGAGAGTATACAGAAAGTTAAGTGTCACCCTTCCCAAAGTTCCCCTGTTTATCCGAGGGAGACACTCACTAATGTAAGCCCTCAGGTAAATACTCTAACTTCTGTGGAAAGCAGCTTTAGTGGAGCCATTTGTTTGGAAACCAGCCTCTGGAGCAGAGCACTGAGTACTTTAACATCAACAGCAGTAAATCCACTCTAAGCACATTGGAACAAATAAGCATCTTTAAATTGAACAAATCTGAATGCTTAGATCCTTGTGATTTTTTTAACCTCACTGGAGGCAAGCTGGGGTCCTTTTTATGAAAGTTCTGCTGTCTACTCCATTGCTTCCCAAACTTTTCTAAAGGAAAACACATTTAGAACATTACACTATTTGTAATATAGAGCATGGCAAATATTGAGGCTGTTTGCTGTTACAAACAGCAAGCCTGGGGGCTCTAGCCCCCGCGTCACCTGCAGCCCAACAGCTGAGGGGACAGTCTCCTGCTTGGCATACCGCCTTCCATCTGTGTAGCACAGTGAGGACACCACACTGTCATGCTCTGCTCATATCCCTGACACTGGACACGGACGCTGCCACTAGAATTACAGCTGCCCTGCCTCTTTGGATGTCACTGTGGTCACCAAGGCTGCCATCCTCAGAATGGATTATGTGTGGCTTATTGCACACAGCTGGCAGAGGGATTTGGTCTGTTGTTTCTCAATAAGTAGCCTCCAAGCCTGGTTATTAGGTACCCTGGGAAATTACAGTATCTTTTTATTTCATGTTCTAAATTTATTCACAATGTTCTAAATTGAAAGCAGCACAAGGTACACATGAAGAAGTTTCACTCCCTCTCCTGGTGCATCCCATCGTCTCTCACAACCTCTAAGTAACCACTCTTAAAGTGTATATACGCTTCCAGCATTGTCTTTTGCAGATACAAGTAGAAGTCAATATTCTTATCACTCTTTCTTCTTACACAAAAGGTAGCATGCTATCTACACACTATGTGTGTATATGTGCATTCTTTTGCCCTTTGACATTTTGCACTTAACAAAATGGCCATCTGAGTACAAAAAGAGCATTCTCATTCTCTTTTACAGTGGCATAGAGGACAGATTTCCATTGTGTGGATCCATACCACAGTTTATTTTAGCCCATACCTATTAATGTTTACTTGGCCTGTTCCCAATATTTTGCTGTGATAAACAGCACAATGCTGCATATGTCATTTTTTATGTCTGTAGGTATGTTTTTAGAAGAAATTCCTAGAAGCAGGGTTGCTGAGTCCAAGCATAAGTGCATTTGTAATGTTGATGAATATTGCCAAATTGCCCTCCATAGCATAGGCTTATCATTTTGCATCCCTACCAGCAACGGCTGAGAGTGCCTATTTCCCCACATTTTTGCCAGGATATGTTGTCCAGTCTTTGGATTTTTCCCAATCTGATAGGTGAAAGTTATAGTTTAGTGTGGTTTTAAATTTTATTATCTTATGATGAGGGAGGCTTATCATCTTTTCATTTGTTAAGGCCATCTATGTTTGCTTTAATAAATCCTCTTTCTGCTGGAATTAGCAAGAGCTGTTTTCTGTTGCTACATATTGTGACATAGTTTGAAAACTTCTCTCCTGGAAGACAGAGTGTTTCTCCATGCATTTATTTTGATAGTGGTCCTTAAAGTACCAAAGTGGAGGAGCTGGATTCTACCCTAAGAATACCTCCCTCTAGAGATAGAAGAAAAGGAGTTAAAGGTGATTGCAGGCAGCCTCTACCTCCAGAATCAGATCCAGACTCCTTAACTTTATTAGGTTTTGCTTTTAAGTGCTTGAGCTGGGAATAAGCAATACAGCAACCTGTTAATACACCATTTTTTAAGTTCTAACTCTAAGTAATATTTCAATAATTCCAAACCACCCACAGATGTTACATTCTTACATCTTCCTCTTTGCTCTCTTCAATTCCTGCCTTCCTTGTATTCTTTCCCCCTTTTTTTGTTATTCCTGAGAATGTCAATTAATATAACTTGAGGGGGCAAGTGAGCTTGATTAAATCATCAAAAGGTTCCTCTGTTCTGTAGCATATCTTGTTATTCCCAGTGGATTTCAAAGACTTCAGCAATGTTTTTCAATTTAGCCTGACATCGGCATGTGGATTCCTCCTACTCAAGTCTCAACTTGGAGGAAATCACAACTGGGAGGAATCCATGCTATATGTCAGGACTAGAAGGAATTCTCCCAGCCTAAGAGGCCAACTCCAGGCAAGCAGGTGGACAAAATCACAGCACAAACCAAGCAGTGGACATCACTGAGACATTCAAACCAGCAGGCAGGACTCAGCACCAGAAAGCCTAACCACAAACAGTGCTGGTTACAACAGGGAGGCTCCAGCATATCTGCCCAGATATGGCAAGATCCCACCAGGGGCACGGGGTCTGGAGGGAAGTGGGGAGTACAGGATATAGGAACTAGCACCAAGAAAGACTAGCAGGTCCTAATCTGGTGTTTGGGGCTAACTCTCAGGACCAGAAAGAATTATGTAAACAAACAGAAAAAGACTATTGATTGAAGTGTCAAGGAAAGTCCATCCTGCAGCTCAAGACAAATCTTTAGAAAGAAAAAAACTGCTGTCAAGAGTGACATGGAAACCTAAAATTCGGCCCACATTTTAATGCAGTCACTTTAACATGGCCTATAAAACAAACCATTAAAATTTCAGTCTTTAAAAAATTACCAAGCTATTTAGACAACAGATAGCCTCTCTTTTTCTCAGAGCTGGGAGTGAGTGAGGCTCAAGGTCAAGGTAAAGGGCAAGAGGGATGTGGGATGGGAGTTGAGAATGCCATGGCACACATTGCTCAGTAATTTTTTAAAAAAAATAGAAGCAGTACTATTTTTTCAATTTTAATGAAACACTTTGAAGAGAGCCATGTAAAAACATTCTGCTTCACGAGGAATCTCTCCAATGTCCTAGTGGCCAGGTCTGGTAGACCCTACAGAGACTTCCCAAAGCAGGTGTGGCACTTGGGAGCCCAAGGTCTGAGGCCAAGACCCCAGGTTATAAATTGGCTGAATAGGATTATGCCCAACCTCACCAAATACACTATATCATCATGATCTCTTCAGAAAAAGGACAGTCCCAAGCCTGCAGAGCAAAATTTACAAGTTTAGGCCCCAGAATTTTGTAAGGACAAACTCAAGAGATTAAAGGGAGAGGCTGATACCACCATTGGGAAACTCATAGACCATCTCTTTCCCACCAATGCAGGGCCAGCATCTGACCACTGTGAGCAGCTGGTCTGGTTCAGTTAGGCCAGACCAGATTTCCTGTATGAGTCATAAAGAAGCACAGTAAGTGATACTCTCTGGATTACTATAGCTCTCAGGGAACTTTTGTATAGGACAGTTTATTACATAAAATTATAACAGTCATCATAGAAAATGCTCACTTACTTTGCATTTCTTTATGATTTTCTCACCTGGCTTTCATGGTATATGTAAAAAGTCCAGATAAAGTCTTTCCCAATGAAGGGGGTGGGAGGGAAAAAAGCCCTAACTCTTTAAACTATCTTTACTCAGAATCTATATCACAGAAAGAATATAGATCTTGGTAAATACAAAAATAATAATTTATCTATTATAGTGAGATGATTCAACTTGATTGGTTTTCTGTTTAGTTCTCTCTTGCTGCCTTTCTTTGGTATGCATGTTTTGTGCAGCCCCTCAAAGTATGAAACCTGTCTTTCTGACACAAATAGGACCTTGTGCAGTAGCTACTGTCCCCACTGCAGCCTGCTCCATGTCTCCTTAGGGTTAGGCCTTTAGCAGCTGGGACTGTCAACTAAGATAAGCTTATGAAGTTTTGTTTATTTTTTCTTTGTCTAAACCGTCTAATCCAAGCATTTGCAAACCAGCCATAACAGCAAGTGTCTGCAGACAATAACTAATTCATTTGCTATACTTTCCCCTTTGGTGGTACTGACATGTAATAGAATACCTGTCGGGACACTCTGACAGAATAGGAATTACAGGAATATTTTTGACAGGACACTAGTATTGTGTCTTGATAATTTACTGAAACCACCTGGTTTCAGATAGCCTACTCTGGATAATACTTGACTATTATTTTGAAATATTTCAACCCTACAGAAAAATTAAAGGAACAGTATAAAAGTCATCCATATACCTTTCTTCTAGATTACCCAATTTTAAACATTTTGTCACCTTAGTTTTATCTCACTCTCTCAATGTGTGTATGTGTATGGGTACACAAGTGTACATGTAGTACCATTTGAAAAAAATTGCAGATGTTACGATATTTCACCCTAAATATTTCCTCACTGTTCTTTCAGTAATAGGAACATTCTCCTACATAAGTACAATATTATTATTATAATCAAAGTCTTTAACTTTGATACAATATCATCAGATATATAGTCTATGTTTAAACTTTTCTGATTGATCCAATAAAGTCTTTAAAGCTGTTTTTCTTTTTGTAATTCCAGGATGCAATGGAAAATGACACACTGCATTTTGTTGCCACATCTTTCTAGTTTCCTTTCATCTAAAACACTTCTTCGAATCATCCCCATGAGCTCACCGCCTTTTTGGTCTTTTATCACGTTGTCATTTTTGAAGAATCAATTTTTTGTAAAATGTTCTACAACCTGGATTTACCTGATCATTTCCCTATGATTTAATTCAGGTTAAACATTTCTGGCAAGATTTTGACAACATTATACAAGTAATGTTGAAAACAATACATCACATTAGGAGGCAGATAATGTCTTATTTTTTATGATGCTAAGTTTGATCGTTTGGTTAAAAAGGGATCTGCCATATTTCATTATTTATTCACTTTTTTCCCTTTGTAATAAATAAAATAATAAATGATACTTTGAGACGATGTGAATATTTTTCCCTGACAACTTTTCACCTATTGATTTATGTGTCCATGAATGAGTCTTCCCTATATTGACTATTATATTGTTGGTGGCAAAATGATGATTTTTCTAATGCAATCATTTCTTCCATATGTATTAGTTGCCATTCTTTAGTAAAACAAAGATTTTTCTTCACCCTCAATCATTTTAAAAAATCACCATGGAACTTAATGATTCCTTCAAAGTTCAATATGTTTTAATTCATGATTTTTATTATTCTCTTTAATGCTGACACCTTTTCAATTATGGTCAGGGGACCTACTTAAGTCTAGTAAAATTTATAATTCTACTATATTATTACATATCACAATTAATTACAGGTAAGCAGTTATGCTGCATTAAAACCCTGATTTTTAATATCCACTTCATTATTCTTTTTTTTTCACTTCACTTCATTATTCTTACAGAATTAGTAATATAATTCAAATGCCCCCAAGCACTCCACCTTATGGAATCATCCTTCTCATTGTTATTGAAACAAAATAACTGTGCTCACATCTCCCAAAATTGTAGCACATTCAGCAGCATCCTTTATATTTTCAAAGGTTTAGGACAGTGAGGGAGAGTAGCAGTCTCCTCTGATTGCCTGTCCCCTTTCACAGCCAGCCCAAGTCCCCATCACTTCCAGCCAAGCCCATGGCACTTGTGCATGCGGCCATCTCCTGCAATATTTCCCCTAAGCATGGATTCTGCATCTTCTTCACTTTTCAAGGTTTTGCTGAAAATAAAGAGTTGTTACAATACCAAACAGGAAAGAGCTTAATAGTCTACATCAGATATCCTTGCTTTAGGAGGGGAGCATTCTCTGAATGAATTGCATTAATTTTCCTGTTCAGCCTACCATAGCTCCTTTCAACATCAGCCCCACTTCTCAGACAGGCACCTGGCAGACGGAGTGACAGAGCAAACACCACTCATGGCAAAGGCTAGAATCATTCAATAATTGCTGCTTAAGTTCCCCAGTCAGTAACATCATTTTCCTCTTTGCCTCAATCATCCTACCCATGTTTATTCTTTCAACCACCTCCCTGACCCCTCATCTTGGACACTTCTGGTGTCCTGTCCCTACTACCTAATCCTAGATAGCACCATTTCTCCTGGCTCCTCCCAGCCTCAGGGTAAGACTCTTCACAGCACTTTCCCTTTGGCTATCTGCTCCTTAGGGTCACTTCCCCTACCCCTCTATTAGCGTTCACAGCTCTCTCTTTTTATGGAAAACCTGTCAATCTGCTGCACTGACACAATTCCTCACACTGACTGTTAAACATTTCATTGTGACCAACCTAACTCATCTGACCCTTTGCAGGATAGGAGAGGCTGTGGAGTCACAACCGCACTTAGGAGTCAGAACATTCCAGCTCCTAGAAGGAGGAACATGATGTATTAGGCCATTTTGGTATTGCTATAAAGAAATACCTATGATGGGGTAACTTATAAAGAAAAGAGTTTTAATTGGCTCATGATTCTGCAGGCTTTACAGGAAACATGATATGCTGGCATCTGCTTGGCTTCTAGGGAGGCCTCATGCAGCTTTTACTCATGGCAGAAGGTGAAGCATGAACAAGTATGTCACATGGCAAAAGCAGGAGCGAGAGTGAGAGAGTGGTGGGGAAGGTGCCACACAATTTTAAATGAGTAGATCTCATGTGAACTCAGAGCAAGAGCTCAATTATTACCAAGGAGATGGCCCAAGCCATTCATGAGGCATCGACCCCCATGATCCAAATACTTCCCGTCAGGCCCCACCTCTAACAGCAGGGATTACATTTCAAAATGAGACTTAAGTAGGGGAAAAATATCTGAATAATATCATTCCACCTTGTTCCCTCCCAAATCTTATGTCCTTCTCACATTAAAAAACACAATCATACCTTCTCAATATTCCCCCAAAGTCTAACTCATTCCAACATTAACTCAGATCACCCAAGTCCAAAATCTTATCTGAGACTCAAGCCAAGTTTCTTTCACCTATGAGCCTGTAAAATCAACAACAAGTTATTAACTTCCAAGATACAATGTGTTATAGGTATTGAGTGACCATTGAAACATTCCTGTTTCAAAAGGGAGAAACTGGCCAAAAGAAAGGGACGACAGGCCTCATAGAAAGCTGAAACACAGCAGTCACTAAGCCCCGAACCTCCATTGCACCCTCTGACACCTCTACTGGAACAGGCGCTGGTATCCATGGCTGACAGACCCACAGACGGTTCACATCACAGGACTCAGTGCAGATAATTCCCAGTACCAGCCTGAAACTGTGTAGTTTCACTAGGTAGGTAGACCCAGAAGACAGACAACAATCGTTGCAGTTCGGCTCATAGGAAGCCACATCCATAGGAAAAAGGGGAGAATACTACATGATAGCAACAGTCCGTAGGACAAAAGAATCTGAACAACAACCTTCAGTCCTAGAAATTCCCTCTGATAGAGCCTACCCAAATGAGAAGGAACCAGAAAACCAAAGCTGGTAATATGATAAAACAAGGCTTTTCAACAGAATCCCACTAGTTCACCAGCAATGGATCCAAACCAAGAAGAAATCCATGATTTACCAAAAAGAATTCAGGAGGTTAGTTATTAAACTAATCAGGGAGGGACCAAAGAAAGGCAAAGCCCAATGCAAGGAAATCCAAAAAATGATACAGGAAGTGAAAGGAGAAATATTAAAGGAAATAGATAGCTTAAAGAAAAAAACAATAAAAAATTTAAGAAACGTGAAATGCTCTGTCTCAGCAATAGAATTGAACAAGTAGAAGAAAGAAACTCAGAGCTCGAAGACAAAGTCTTTGAATGAACCCAATCCAACAAAGACAAAGAATAAAGAATAAGAAAATATGAACAAAAGCCTCCAAGAAGTCTGGGATTATGTTAAATGACCAAACCTAAGAATAATCAGTGTTCCTGAGGAAGAAGTCAATTCTAAAAGGTGGGAAAACATATTTGGGAGAATAATAGAGGAAAACTTCCTCAACTTGGCTAGAGACCTAGACATCCATATAGAAGAAGCACAAACAACACCTGGCAAATCTATCACAAAAAGATCTTCACCTACGCACATCATTATCGTTTTATTCAAAGTTAAGATAAAGGAAAGAATCATAAGAGCTGTGAGACAGAAGCACCAGGTAACCTATAAAAGAAAACCTATCAGATTAACAGCAGATTTCTCAGCAGAAACCTTACAGCTTAGAAGGGACTGGGGCCCTATCTTCAGCCTCCTCAAACAAAACAATTATCAGCCAAAAATTTCGTATCCAGTGAAACTAAGCATCATATATGAAGAAAAGATACAGACATTTTCAGACAAACGCTGAGAGAATTTGCCATTACCAAACCACCACTACAAGAACTGCTAAAAGGAGCTCTAAATCTTGAAACAAATCCTGAAAACACATCAAAACAGAATCTCTTTAAAGCATAATCACACAGGACCTATAAAATAAAAATGCAAGTTAAAAAGCAAAAGCAAAAAAACAAAATATACCAAAGTTCACAGGCAACAAAGAGCATGATGAATGCAATGCTACCTCACGTTTCAATACTACCATTGAATGTAAATGGCTTAAATGTTCCACTTAAAGGCTACAGAATCTCAAAATGGATAAGAACTCACCAACCAAGTATCTGTTGCCTTCAGGAGATTTACCTAACACATAAGGACTCACTTCAACTTAAAAAGGTATTTCATATAAATGGACACCAAAGGTGAGCAGGGGGAGCTATTCTTACATCAGGCAAAATACACTTTAAAGCAACAGTGCTTAAAAGAGACAAAGAGGGACATTATATAATGGTAAAAGGCCTTATCCAACAGGAAAATATCACAATTCTAAACATATATGCACCTAACACTGGAGCTCCCAGATTTATACAGAACATTTTATCCAACAACTACAGAATACACATTCTATTCAATAGTGCACAGAACTTTCTCCAAGATAGACCATATGATAGGCCATAAAATGAGCATCAATAAATTTAAGAAAATTGAAATCATATCAAGCACTCTCTCAAACCACAGTGGAATAAAACTGGAAAACAAATCCAAAAGGAATCTTCAAACCCATGCAAATACATGGAAATTAAATAACCTGCTTCTGAATTAGCATTGGGTCAAAAACGAAAATCAAGCTGGAAATTAAAAAATTCTTCTAACAGAATGACAATAATGACAGAGCCTATCAAAACCTCTGGGATACAGCAAAGATGGTGCTAAGAGGAAAGTTCACAGCCCTAAACACCTACATCAAAAAGTCTGAAAGAGTACAAACAGACAATCTAAGGTCACACCTCAAGATACTAGAGAAACAAGAATAAACCAACCCCAAACCCAACAGAAGAAAGGAAATAACCAAGATCAGAGGAGAGCTAAATAAAATGGAAACAAAAAAAAATACAAAATATAAATGAAACAAAAAGTTGGTTCTTTGAAAAGATAAATAAAATTGATAGACCATTAGCAAGATAAACCAAGAAAAGAAAAGAGAAAATGCAAATAACCTCACTAAGAAACAAAACAGGAAATATTACAACGGACACCACTGAAATAGAAAAGATCATTCAAGGCTGCTATGAACACCTTTACATACATAAACTAGAAAACCTAGAAGAGGCGGATAAATTGTTGGAAAAATACAACCCTCCTAGCTTAAATCAGGGAGAATTAGATACCCTGAACAGATCAGTAACAAGCAGCAAGATTGAAATGGTAGTTAAGAAATTACCAACCAAAAAAGTCCAGGGCCAGAGGGATTCACACCAGAATTCTACCAGACATTCAAAGAAAGAATTGGTACCAATCCTTTTGACAATATTTCAAAAGATAGAGAAAGAAGGAACCCTCCCTAATTCATTGTTTGAAGCCAGCAACACCCTAATACCAAATCCAAGATAGGACATAATCAAAAAAGAAAACTACAAACCAATAACCTTGATGAACATAGATGCTAACATCCTTAACAAACTACTAGCTAACTGAATCTAACAACATATAAAAAAGATAATTATCATGATTAAGTGGGTTTTACACCAGGGATGCAGGAATGGTTTAACATACACAAGTCAATAAATGTGATATACCATATAAACAGAATTAAAAATAAAAATCACATAATCATCTCAATACAGAAAAGGCATTTGAAAAAATCCAGCATCCCTTTATGATTAAAATTCTGCAAAATCAGCATACAAAGGACATACCTTAATGTAATAAAAGCCATTTATGACAAACCCACAGCCAACATAATACTGAATGGGAAAAGGGTGAAAGCATTCCCTCTGAGAACTGGAACAAGACAAGGATGTTCACTCTCACCACTCCTCTTCAACATAGTACTGGAAGTCCTAGCCAGAGTAATCTCAGAGAAGAGAAAGCAATAAAGGGCATCTAAATCAGTAAAGAGGAAGTCAAACTGTCACTGTTTACTGACAATATGAACGCTTACCTTGAAAACCCTAAGGACTCCCCCAGAAAGCTCCTAGAACTGATAGAAGAATTCAGCAAAGTTTCCAGATACAAGATTAATGTACACAAATCAGTAGCTCCTCTATGAACACCAACAGCGACCAAGCAGAGAATCAAATCAAGAATTCAACCCACTTTATAATAGCTGGAAAAAAAATACTTAGGAATATACCTAATCAAGGAGTGGAAAGACCTCTACAAAGAAAACTACAAAACACTGCAAAAATCATAGATGACACAAACAAATGGAAACACGTCACATGAGTTTGATGAATTGACAGAAGTAGGCTTCAGAAAGTGGGTAATAACAAACTCCTCCGAGCTAAAGGATCATTTTCTAACCCAATGCAAGGAAGCTAAGAACCTTGATAAAATGTTACAGGAACTGCTAACTAGAATAACCAGTTTAGAGAAGAACATAAATGACCTAATGGAGCTTGGAAACACAGCATGAGAACTTTGTGAAGCATACACAAGTATCAGTAGCCGAATTGATCAAGCAGAAGAAAGGATATCAGAGATTGAAAATCAACTTAATGAAATAAAGCATGAAGACAAGATTAGAGAAAAAATCATGAAAAGGAACAAACAAAGCCTCCAAGAAATATAAGACTATGTGAAAAAATAAAACTTATGTTTGATTGGTGTACCCGAAAGTAACAGGGAGAATGGAATCAAGTTGAAAAACACATTTCAGGATATTATCAAGGAGAACTTCCCAACCTAGCAAGACAGGCCAACATTCAATTTCAGGAAATACAGAGAACACCACAAAGATACTCCGCAAGAAGAGCAACCCTTAGACACATAATCATCAGATTCACCAATGTTGAAATAAAGGAAAAAATGTTAAGGACAGCCAGAAAAAAAGGTTGAGCTACCCACAAAGGGAAGCCCATCACACTAGCAGCAGATCTCTCTGCAGAAACCCTACAAGCAAGAAGAGAGTAGGGGCCAATATTCAACATTCTTAAAGAGATAAGAATAGATATGCACCCAATACAGGAGCACCTAGATTCATAAAGCAAGTTCTTAGAGACCTACAAAGAGACTTAGACTCCCACACAATAGTAGTGGGAGACTTTAACATCCCACTGTCAATATTAGACAGATCAATGAGACAGAAAATTAACAAGGATATTCAGGACTTGAACTCAGCTCTGAACCAAGAAGACCTAATAGACATCTACAGAACTTTCTACCCCAAATCAACAGAATATACCTTCTTCTCAGCACCACATAGCACTTATTCTAAAATTGACCACACAATTGGAAGTAAAACACTCCTCAGCAAATGCAAAAGAACAGAGATCATAACAAACAGTCTCTCAGACCACAGTGCAATCAAATTAGAACTCAGGATTAAGAACTCACTCAACCCACACAACTACATGGAAACTGAACAACCTGCTCCTGAAAGATTACAGGGTAAATAATGAAATTAAGTCAAACATAAATAAGTTTTTTGAAACCAATGAGAACAAAGACACAAATTACCACACTCTCTGGGACACAGCTAAACTAGTGCTTAGAGGGAAATTTAGAGCACTAAATGCCCACAGGAGAAAGCAGGAAAGATCTAAAATTGACACCCTAAATCACAATTAAAATAACTAAAGAAGCAAGAGCAAACAAATACAAACTCTAGCAGAAGACAAGAAATAACTAAGATTACAGCAGAACTGAAGGAGACAAACACAAAAAACCCTTCAAAAAAATCAATGAAACCAGAAGCTGGCTTTTTGAAAACACTAACAAAATAGATATACTACAAGCCAGACTAACAAGGAAGAAAAGAGAGAAGAATCAAATAGAGACAATAAAAAATAATAAAGGAAAGATCATCACTGATCTCAAGGAAATACAAACTATCATCAGAGAATACTATAAACACCTCTATGCAAATAAACTAGAAAATCAAGAAGAAATAGATAAGTTCCTGGATACATACACCCTCCAAAGACTAAACCAGGAAGAAGTCAAATCCCTGAATACACTAATAACAAGTTGTGAAATTGAGGCACTAATTAATAGCCTACCAACCAAAAAAAAGCCCAGGACCAGAGGGATTCACAGCCCAATTCTACCAAATATACAAATAGGAGCTGGTACCATTCCTTCTGAAACTATTCCAAACAGTAGGAAAAGAGGGACTCCTTTCTAACTCATTTCATGAGGCCAGCATCATCCTGACACCAACACCTGGCAGAGACACAACAAAAGAAAAGAAAATTTCAGGCCAATATCTCTGATGAACATCGATGAGAAAATCCTCAATAAAATACTGGCAAACCAAATCCAGCAGCACATCAAAAAGCTTATCTACCATAATGAAGTCGACTTCATCCATGTGATGCAAGGCTGGTTCAACATATATAAACGGATAAATGTAATCCATCACATAAACAGAACCCATGACAAAAGCCACATGAATATCTCAATAGATGCAGCAAAGGTCTTCAATAAAATCCAACACCCCTTCATGCTAAAAACACTCAATAACCTAGGTATTGATGGAACATATATCAAAATAATAAGACCTATTTATAACAAACCCACAGCCAATATTATACTGAATGGGCAAAAACTGGAAGCATTCCCTTTGAAAATGGGCACAAGACAGGGATGCCCTCTCTCATCACTCCTATTCAACATAGTATTGGAAGTTCTGGCCAGGGCAATCAGGCAAGAGAAAGAAATAAAGGGCATTCAAATAAGAAGATAGGAAGTCAAATTGTCTGTTTGCAGATGACATTATTGTACATTTAGAAAACCCCATCATCTCAGCCCAAAATCTCCTTAAGCTGATAAGTGCCTTGAGAAAAGTCTCAGAATACAAAATCAACGTGCAAAAATCACAAGCATTCCTTTACACCAACAGACAAACAGAGAGCCAAATCATGAATGAACTCCCATTCACAATTGCTACAACGAGAATAAAAAACCTAGGAATATAACTTATAAAGGATGTGACGGGCCTCCTCAAGGAAAACTACAAACCACTGCTCAAGGAAATAAGAAAGGGCACAAACAGATGGAAAAACATCATGCTCATGGATTGGAAGAATCAATATCATGAAAATGGCCATAGTGTCCAGAGTAATTTATAGATTCAATGCTATTTCTATCAAGCTACCATTGACTTTCTTCACAAAAGTAGAAAAATCTACTTTAAATTTCATATGGAACCAAAAAAGAGCCTGCATAGCCAAGCCAATACTAAGCAAAAAGAACAAAGCTACAGGTATCACACTATCTGACTTCAAACTACTACAAAGCTACAGTAACCAAAACAGCATGGTACTGGTACCAAAACAGATATACAGACAAATGAAGCAGAACAGAGGCCTCAAAATAACACCACACATCTACAACCATCTGATCTTTGACAAACCTGACAAAAACAAGCAATGGGGAAAGGATTCCCTAGTTAATAAATGGTGTTGGGAAAACTGGCTAGCCATAGGTAGAAAACTGAAACTGGATCTCTTCCTTATACCTTATACAAAAATTAACTCAAGATGGATTAAAGATTTAAACATAAGACCTAAAACTATAAATACTCTAGAAGAAAACCTAGGCATTCAGGAAATAGGCATGGGCAAAGACTTCATGACGAAAACACAAAAAGCAATGGCGACAAAAACCAAAATAGACAAATAGGATCTAATTATACTAAAGAGCTTCTGCACAGAAAAATAAAATATCATCAGAGTGAACAGGCAACTTACAGAATGGGAGAAAATTTTTGCAATCTACCCTTCTGACAAAGGGCGAATATCCAAAATCTACAAGAAACTTAAACAAACATACAAGAAAAAAAACAAACAACCCCATCAAAAAGTGGGTAAAGAATATGAACAGACAATTCTCAAAAGTAGACATTTATGCAGCCAACAAGCATATGAAAAAAAGTTCATCATTACTAGTCATTAGAGAAATGCAAATTAAAACCACAATGAGATACCATCTCATACCAGTTAGAATGGCGATCATTAAAAAGTCAGGAAAGGCCGGATGCAGTGGCTCACGCCTGTAATTCCAGCACTTTGGAAGGCTGAGGCAGGTGGATCATGAGGTCAGGAGTTTGAGACCAGCCTGACCAACGTGGTGAAACCCCATCTCTACTTAAAATACAAAAATTAGCCGGACATGGTGGCACGCGCCTGTCATCGCAGCTACTCAGGAGGCTGAGGGAGGAGAATCACTTGAACCCAAGGCAGAGTTTCCAGTGATCTGAGATTGTGCTACTGCACTCCAGCCTGGGGGACAGAGTGAGACTCAGTCTCAGTCTCAAACAAACAAACAAAAAGAAGTCAGGAAACAACAGATGATGGAGAGGATATGGAGAAATAGGAATGCTTTTACACTGTTGGTAGGAGTGTAAATCAGTTCAATCATTGTGGAAGACAGTGTGGCCATTCCTCAAGGATCTAGAAATAGAAATACCATTTGACCCAGCAATCCCATTACTGAGTATATACCCAAAGGATTATAATCATTCTGCTATAAAGACAAATGCACACGTATGTTAATTGTGGCACTGTTCACAATAGCAAAGACTTGGAACCAACCCAAATGCCCATCAATGATACACTGGATGAAGAAAATGTGGTACATATATACCATGGAATACTATCCAGCCATAAAAAAGGATGAGTTCATGCCCTTTGCAGGGACATGGATGAAGCTGGAAACATCATTCTCAGCAAACTAACAGAGGAACAGTTTGATCCGAAAATCAAACACCACATGTTCTTACTCATAAGTGGAAGCTGAACAATGAGAACATATTGACACACACAGGGAGGGGAACATCACACACCAGGGCCTGTCAGAGGGTGGAGGCTAAGGGGAGGGATAGCATTAGGAGAAATATCTCATGTAGATGATGTGTTGACAGGTGCAGAAAACCACCATGGCACATGTATATCTATGTAACAAACCTGCATGTTCTGCACATGTATCCCAGAACTTAAAGCATAAAACATAATTTTAAAAAAGAATAAGGAGTTTCATTTGGATTTCTCTTCAAGGAACCACAATTAAGCCTCATTGTCCTACTCACATAAAATAATAAATAGTTTAAATTTTCACCATTACAATACTGCTTTCTCATCCACAGCTGACTGTAGACATTCCTGTAAGATGGAGGCTTCCAACCTGTGGTCTATGGAGAAGCTACAGATGGGTAAGTGCAATAAGGTTTGTCCAAAGACTGAACACACAATTTGTCTCTTACTCCTCTGAACTATTTTTTAATGAATGGAAGTGCTGCTATAATTGAGAATATAAAAACATTACAATATTAACATTAGCATAAAAACATTACAATATTAATAGTAGCTTGTCATCATGCATTTTCTCAATAAATGAAGATAAAATAATTGACAACTTGTGGTATCGGGGTATACTTGACATTCTGAGGTGGAATGCTAGACAAAGTTGAGAATCTTTTTCAATGTTTTATGTAATTAAATTCTGATCTTCCTTTAACTTCATTATGGCCTCCCACTATGTGTCCCACCATGATTTCCAAAATGCCAAATAATTTGAATGCTTGCAATTGAAAAATATCTGGGTAACTTCCTTTCAATGTCCTCTATTTAGCATATCTTAGATAAAACCTTCATTTCCCCTATACCTATTTCAGAACCTTCCCTTTACCCCAACCACAGTGGCCTCAACTGTATGTTTAAGCATTGCGTTCTGACCAGGGCTAGGTGGACAGTGGGTATGAAAAGCCAGCAATACTCTCCCTCCTTACTGGGCACATTGTTGTATGTGTTGATATACATGGAGACTTCTGTTTTATTATCTGAAGAGGAAGAGGAGGAAGAGGAAATGGCTATATGAGAATACACAATTAAAAGTGGCTTAGACTGGGGTACAGTGGTTCATACCTATAATACCAGAATTTTGGAAGGCCGAGGCTTGTAGATTGCTTGACCCCAGGAGTTCAAGACCAGCCTGGGCAACATGGAAAAACCCAGTCTCAACAATAATACAAAAATTAGCCGGTGCAGCAGCACATGCCTATCGTCCAGCTATTCGGAAGGCTAAAGAGGGAGGATCACTTGAGCCCAGGAGGTCAAGACTGCAGTGAGCTGTGATCATGCCACTGTACTGGGTGACAGACAAAAACCCGTTTGATTTTATATAAAATAATATAAGTAGCTTAAACAATAGGGCTTCTTAATTCAACTAACAAGAAGTCCAGAGGTGGGGAAATTCAAGGAACGATTGAATGTAGCTCAATGACATTATCAAGGACACATGTATGTTTGTTTGTCAATCTTCCTGGTCTACCAATCTCAGCCAGTTGGCTGGCTTTTGATGTCAAGCTTGTTCTCTCATGATTCAAGAAGACGACATCACAGCCACATACAAAGGCAAAAAAAAAAAAAAAAAAAGAGTAATTTTTTTCTCACTCATCTCTTTTTATCTTTCCCAGAAGATCCCCTCAGGGACCACTGACAAATTTCACATTGCCAAACTCAAACTGCAAGGAGACAGGGAAAACAAGCACTGAAATTTTCACCTCTATAGTGAGAAGTGGGTACTTCCAGCAGAGTTAGGAGACAATAGAAGCCAAGAAATGGAAAAAAGGCTGGTGAGTGTTTCCTTTAGATAGAGGCTGTAAGTTCAAGTTGAAGGAACACATATCTGGGCTTTAGGAGCCAAATCTACTCTTGTTCTAAGCCTACTTTAGCTCTAATTTCTCACCCCATCCAACTTTTTACTTCCTTTTTAACCAGTTATTCCCAAAGATCTTTATGGAGTGAGTTTTCTTTGTTTTCAAGGCAATTTAAATTTATTGTAGAAAAATTTTAAATATTAGTAAGCAAATACTAGAAAAAGTAAGTTACACCACTCTGAGACAAATACTGTTAATAGCTTGGCATATATTTCTTTAAACATTGTTATAGTAACATACAACAATGTTTAAAGAACTATATATTATATAGCATCATATAAACATATAACCTGTATATATGTATATATACACATATATGTATATATAGCATACATATACGATATATATTATACATTTGTGTATACATGTTACATGTATACATTTGTGTATATATGTACATATATAAATGTATATGTATATGTAACATACAAATGTATATAAAACATATATAACATATAACAATATTTAAAGAAATAAACAGTAATATACAACAATATTTAAAATACATTTTTGCAAGGTATTTTTCTTATAGTGTTTTCTTCCATTGCTATACACATAAAAATACAAGAATGCAAGATAAATTACTCTGCTTAACTTTAAAAGTGGAACTATTTTGGAAAGCAAATTGAAGTTTTTAGAAAGTAGCCAATGTTGACTGATAGAAAAAGATAATAGGAAAAAGAAATAGTCATAAAAGAGTTTGAAATAGTGTCAATTTCAAGTTAATTCATCAAGTTTATATATTAGTAAATGTGAAGTGACATGGTATTTGGCCAAAATATAATATTTGAGGAAATTAATTTCCAGTCTAGCATTTGAAGTAAGAACACCAGGCATATCCAGGTTTGCTTTGACTATTACAGGCATAAGTCATTCCTTTTAACTCTGTTATGAATAATTCTGTAGCATTAGAATGATTTAGGTTATTTAATGTTTGTTCTTGTTTACAAAAACATCCACAGAAACAGCACTTTTATCTTTCAGACTTTTCACTGAGCTCCTTCAAGGAACTTTTTCAAATTCATCCTAAAAGTCATTTTTGAATAACAAATATAATAGCTTTAAATTAATCAGCATCACAGAAACATTTTTCTTGCACTTCTAGAAAACATCTGCCCACAGCTCACATCTTCTGGATATGATGACAGTTTGATGGTGTGATTTTGACCAGCCATCTTGACTTTGCTTCTTTGATGCAGCTGTTTGGCCATGGGAATGTATTGATGTTGTTCATATTCCAGCTCTGCCATTTATTCAATGTTTTCTGGTGGCATACAGCTTAACCTTTATAAAGGCTCCACTTTCTCACCAATAGAATGGAGATAATAGGTACCTCAGAAGCTTGTGGTGAGAATTAAATGAAATATTTTTAAATGCTTATGTCTAGGACAAATCAGTGACTCAGTAAGTGATAGCAATGACAAAATCAGCAACTGGGGTATTGATGATGTTGATGGATGCAAGTACCTGTACCACACAGGACTAAAAAGATGCTCTCCATTTATCTGAGGGTCTGGTACAAGCATCCCTAAACATAAGTGTGTTCAATAAGCTTAATTATCAACTTTCAGAATTAATTTGGAAAAATCAAAGTTACAGGAACTTCAGCATCAAAAGAAGTTAGAGGCAAGAGTACTATCATGTGTTTGGTAGTGGCACTTACAGATCAAAGGTGACACTATAGGTCACATGTACCTTTCACATCTATTTCTTTCCTCAATTTACTGACTTAATTGATTTTTAACATATTGATGATTCATTTTTTGCCAGGTATTTTCTAGGTGCTCTTACTTTTGTCTTGGTATTACAAAAGTTCTAGAAGCTATTAATGAAGAGTCAGGGTATGCCCAGCTATAAAGGAAATGTTTATGATATAGACTTAGGCATATAGAAAGGAAAAATCAATGGTGAAGGAGAGACTGCAGTCTGGAAAATGCTATAAACCAATCTACTAAGACAAAGGTTAAATGAGGAACCACTATTGTATCCTCATGAAAACTTCAACCATGAGTGTACACATAGTATGAGGAACATATGTAGCTTCTTAAAAAGATCCTTCAGAAACATGTGGCAATTTCCACTTGTCCAGGATAAAACACTATTACAGCATTTCCCAGTGTAAAAGAAATTGGAGCAGAAAGATTCTGATGTTCATTTCTGCTGGGAAACTTTTCCACAGCTATTCCTCTCATATCCATCAAACACTATCACCATTAAAAAGAACAGAGAAGAAAAACAGTCACATTGTCCTACAAATTAATAAAAATTAGATGTAGTTTTTGCTGAAAGTGTAAAAGGAAGATAATTCTCTTAGTAAGTATTCCTCTGTTAATGTCAAATAAAGCTGTATGACTTAAGAAAGAAGGTACAACTAACTACTGATTATCTTCCACTCCATGAAGGGAAAGGTGGAAACAGATGATATTATAATTTGAATCAATTTATTGAATTTAAAATTACATTTCTACAGAATCTATGATGGTCACAGTAACCAGAGATCCGCAATGCAGTTTGCCTTGCATGTGAATCCTAGGATGTGTACATGTTTATGCATAGATGTATATAGGAACAAAATGTTTAGCTAGCAGCTGATGGAAAAACATTTGTCCAGTGTTTTGAAATACACAATTCTATCTTCGATGACAACAGCTTGATGTACATTTGATACTCTTGTCTAAAAACATTGGTCTGGCAGGCTTAGTGACAAGAATATGGCTGAAAATTCTATTTTGGCTCAGTGTAAGCATTTAAGCATATGTCCATTTATCTCCTCCTGTACCAGTAACATATCCTACTCAACAGATGGGGCAGGTTGCTGATAACAAAGAATGATCACAGCTCACATTGTCCACCCCACAAACACCTCTTTGAAAAAACTTTAGCACTCACTTTTCAAAGCACTTTGATGTCTTGTATTAGCTTAAGGCTAGTTTGGTATTGAAAAAGACTGTAAATTCTTAATACCTCAACAAAGGAGGATATAAGAAAGGGAATTTTTACCCTTAATGTTCTTGCCTGAAATCATCAGGCTAGCTAATATTAAATTTGAGTTAGCACACTTACAAATTTCAGCCTGAGAATTTATATGGTGACTTAAAAGTTCCTCAAATCAAAGTTGAGTGGATGAGTTTTCAATGACTAAATGTGACAAGTAAATGAGCGCACGCACACACACACACACACACACACACACACACACAGAGTCACTCAACATCTACCACAGACTCATTGATTTTTCCAGTATAGGTTCACTGTTGAGAGAAAGAAAGAGAAAGAAAGGAAGAAAGGAGTTTGCACATGAAAATTTAAGCCTCTAAAGTATGTAAAATTCCTGGAAAATGAACAAAACAGATTTTAGGATTTTACAAATTTACAAATTGATTAATAGATTTTATAAATCAATATCATTTCATATTTCTCCATTGATTCATATCATTTTTTCAGAAATATTTTATCTGGTTTCTGATTGGGTTTCAATTTCCCAAAGCTCTTATTGCATTAACTTTTACTTTATTTGTGACTATTTCACATAAACTGTATTTCAAAGCCATTGTAGTACAGTGGTTAAAACAGATTTGTGTTAGAATCCTGGCTCTGTTGCATACTCTGTTTGCATTACAAAAATAATCTAACCACTCATCAGTAAAGGGAGTATTGTAATATCCACCCCACTAGACTCTCTTAGGATAAAGTGAGCTCTATAGGCAAGGTGCTTAGTACAGTGCCTTGCCCACAGTAACATTCAAAAAAAATGTCAATACCTGCTAAACTTCAGATTTCAAACCTGGCTACATATTAGAACTTGGGTAGCTTTTAAAATACTGATACTGAGGGCCCCATCCCATCCCAATGAAATCAGAATCTCTTTTTAATGTTCTCTTATTATTTATTATAATAATATTTTAATGTGTAATCAGAGTTAAAACCCACTTAAGCATTTGGTGGGCAAGGACTGTATCTATTTTGTTCACCATTGCATACCTATGACCTAGCACAGTACTTGGTACAGAAAAGTAACTCAATATATATCTTGGATGAATTAATTTAAAAAGTCTGTCTATTTAATATATTTCAAGAGAAATTAACAACAAATATCAGTACATGAAATGCTTATAAATCCAAAAAATAGAAAAGAAAAACAATTTTGTATCCAAATGGAAAGTTGAGCACACCATAGCTTTCATATTTAACTTCCAGGCAATAGAAGCGTATGCCTTTCCAGCTATCGTATTATTTTGGGTAAAATAAGAAGTGGACAATTTTGTTTAATCAGTAGAGCAACTAATAAGAGCTTTTACAACAACTTATGACAACCTTACACTAGAAGGATAGTCCTCCATCTTTTATCTTCACAGCACCCTTATGAATATAAGAATTTTTGTCCACATATAAGAAGGGACTAAACACCTCAAAGCAACACCAAATAAGTCAGAAACAACTACAACATAACCATTACTATGACTGGAAAAACATCTCACAAGATTTATAAAACTCATTCAGTTATCCAATCATTTTCCTCAATCTTGTAGTTGAGTATACTGTTTTAGAAGAATTTTGTTCTTAATTACCTCCTTATAAACTCATGAGACAAAATTCTCACATATTCCAGTAAGCATTCAAAAGATTTTCAATGCCATTTTAGATTATCGTAACAGCAAATTATACTCACTTATACTCTATATGCACTCCACAACCCTCTGAGCTCAAAGTTATATCTGACTGACATCTTAAAGATGGTAAGTATACTCAGTTGCCGTAAAAGGTAACATTATTCACTGATTACATTAGCCAGCTGTTTGTATAATAATGCTATATAGCAATACTTCTCCAAACTCAGCAATTTACAATTACAAGCATTTATACACATGCTTCTGGGATGGCAGGGAAGCTGCAGTTTGACTAATGTAGCCTGAGATCGGTTGAGCAGCTCTTCCTGCTTCAGGTCAGCTGGGGAATGCTCTAGACTATGGGTTGTAGGTCTGCTCTGATGTCACATGTTAGGGCCCAGACAAAGGGAGCGTGTTCTTCATGTGGCAGATCACCGGAATGCAAGAGAAACAAATCTAATCGCAAAGCACATTTCAAGCATCTGCTCCTCTCAAAGCTGACTTCATCCACTGGCCAAAACAAGGCATATACCCCATCTCAAAAATCAAGGTGATGGGGGCAAAAAGATGTATGTTATCCATTATGATGATATGGCAAGTAAATGGATGCATAATTCTGTTCATGGGAAGTTAAGCACTCAGTTTCATACTGAGCAAAATATAGTGGCATACAAGTTGAGAACTCCTGCCAGAAAACTCCTGCCAGAGGACAGAGAATAAGGCCAGCAGCATTGATTATCATGCTTTGACTGAATAAATAGATGCCTTTCCAATTGCTCAAAATATCAAAATGGCTCTCTACCTACCAGAATTTAAATTTTTATGATTAGAATCTCATGTTAGTTAAACAACCAAAATTGGAGCTCCAGAAGGCTCCAATAAAATTTAGAATATTTCCTTAGAAGCAGAGTAAAAGAATGAGTATCCTAAACGAGGCACACCTAGGTTTGAACCCCAGCTCCTACACTGACTAGCTGCATGATCTTAAGTTGCCTAAGTCTCTAAATTGGTGTTTTTTGTTTGCTAGGGGTTTTTTTTTGTCATTTTATTTTATTTTATCTATGTCTATACATTGGAAATAGTACTAACCTCATGGAATGGTAGTGAGGATTAACTGAGCAAATAAGAAAAGCATCTGACAAACTATTGGTGCACAATTTCTTCATTCCCTTTCAGCTCTGAGAGCAGGGCCCACTTATGAGACTGGCTGTTTAGTTTCCTAACAGAAGAGGAGACGAACAAGAGACGGTGAAGATACAGCCTAAATTTCTTGGCACAGTCTTCATCTCTTTAAGTGTGTTTATGCCTTTGACACAATGTATCTTTATTTCTTATTTAGAAAATACTATCATTCTTAGATGGATAACCTGGCAGTTTCATGTGAGAAAGATGTTCATCACCTTTTCCCCTCATCACCTCTCATCTAATTCTAACACACACTTTACCTCAATATCATTTACTCTCTAAAGGATTCTGTGACCCTACTCTGCTCTCAGCTGGGCTGGGTGCTCCTCCCATGTGCTCTATAGCATGTAGTAATTTTCCATCTTAACATTTCCCATGCCACTTTGCAATTGTGCATTTATTTGGATTCCCATTATGCTTTAAGCTCCCGGCTGTCTGTCTTGTTTGTTCATTTTCTGTAACATATGAGAAGCAGTGATGGGCATCTATTACTCTGGCCTGGCCAGCATCTAGCCCTTCTTGTGGTATCTCCTTAGGCATCTCCTTAGTGGCATTATTTTTTATCCCTAGATTTAGCTTTCACTGAAAGTCTACCCATGAACCATTCCCTAAAAAAAAAAATTAATATTTAAAAAAATTCCCCTTTTGCTTACAACTGTTTGAATTACATTTGGAACTTCCAACTGAAATGACTAAGGTATAGAGGTACTGGTTCATGGCCAATGGGGTATTGCCAGTCACCAACCAAAAACATCCAATTTTGTGTGTCAATGTAGGGTAGACTGTTTCTCTCCTGCCCCCAACTGGAAGTCAAGATTGAGTGCATTAGCCTGAGGATTCAGGGCACAGGCAGGGCATTGGGTCTGTTGCTCTGAGAAGCCTGGAATCACAGATCCAGGGTACAGGAACTTGAAGGGCACCAATAAACAGGAAATGGGGAACGCAGAGGCCTCCGAAAACAAGTTTCCCTGGCTTCATCAGTTGGCATAGGAATCACCATGCTCTTCCTACATAACAAAACTCAGTCTCCTGAGACGATGGGAAAAGAGGATCAAATAGCTCAACTTCAGGAAGAAGCTGATATGTTATTTTAGGAGTGAATGGAAGTCATTAGTACCATTGACATTCTCAGTGTGGGCCTAGTCACGGAGCTGCCTGTTTGCCTTTGAAGCCAGCATGATGCAGCTGCTCCTGCATGTTTGCTCTGAAAATAAGATCAGACACCTAATCCTCTCCCACAAGCCATTACACGTTAGAAATGCCCGATTCTCCCCAGGCCACCTAGAATCTCCTGACCTGTCTTTTTCTGCATTTGCATCAAAGGAGATTTTCTTCCCTCTACCTTACATTTCCATAGTTTTATAAAACTGTACATGATTGAGAGATTTCAAAGAGCAGTCATGGATTACATGACCTATTAAATAATTTGATAGTCTACACTTCATTTTGCATTCAAAGAAATGAGGTAAGCACAGAAAAAACGGACCTTCCTGGATCCCCTGATGGCTATGTGGTTTGCCAATAGCTTTCCAGGGAAACACCTGTGACAAATTGGCCTATGTACATTGATTAGATTCAGAATTTGTGACAGAAACAAGTATTTGAATGCTTGTGCTTTGCTCATATGCAAATACATTCCTTTACAATTGATTTTTGTATATAGGCAGAGGATTGAGCAAAGCAGGGACACAATTAAGTCCCTGAAAGCAAGAGCTGCTGATTTCTGATTAGGATCAAATCCGGGAGTGCTACGGGTTTCAAATTACGTTCTTCAACCTCTGCCCTCACATGTGGGTCTAGAAGGAGTTTGCTGAGGGTTCCATAATGATTAACTGGTTACGTCTAATGACCATCAATATTTTACTTGATGGAAATAATAATTCCTTCTTCTATTATATTTTTATCATGAATTGAGTTGTATAAATTTGGATAGCATTTCAAAGGGTTCTGTGATTTTAGAAAGGGTAATGGTAGTTACCTCATGGTATTTCTCTGTCCTATAACGGTGATACCTATGAGCTAGACCAAATACTGCCTAAATGATGCGGCCTCTGTATTCACATCATCATTAGTTTTCTTTATATTTTTTTACTTCCTCAAATTCCTACTAAAAACACAAAAACGACACTAAATGAAACTAAACTATATCCAAAATATAAATAAACAAGTATATATTTCCCTTTTAGAAGGCAAGTATCATAATGGCCAGTGACAGAAACCAAAGTCAAAACAACTTGGACAAAAGCAGAATACATTGGCAGGCTCAGGTGTCCATAGGACAGGCAGCCAAGCAGTCAGCCTGAGCACAGAGCCCAGTACTGGGAGACTGGGAGGACTTTAGGACTGTTGCCTTCTCTCTCTCTCTTTTTAATATTTTTTAAGAGATGAGGTGTTGCTCTGTTGCCCAGGTTGGAGTGCAGTGGTGTGAGCATAGCTCACTGTTGCCTCAAATTCCCATGCTCAAGCCATCCTTCCACCTCAGCCTCTTAAGTAGTTAGGACCATAAGTGTGTACCACCATGTCCAGCTAATTTTTAAAAATTTTTGTAGAAATGGGTTCTTGCTATGTTGCCCAGGCTGGTCTCAAACTCCTGGCCTCAAGTCATCCTCCAGCCTCTGCCTTCTGAGTAGCTAGACCTATAAGTGTGTACCACCATGCTACCTAAGTGTTTTGTTTGTTCGTTTGTTTGTTCATTTGTTTTGGTAGAGATGTGGTCTCACTATGTTGCCTCAAGTGATCCTCTTGCCTTGGCCTCCCAAAGTGTGGCTTACTTACAGGCATGAGCCACCACACCTGGCCCTAATCTCTCTCTCTTTCTCTCTCTCTGTCTCTGTCTCCCTCTCCTTCTCTCTTTCTTCCTCTTTCCCTCTGAATCTCTCTTTTTCTATTTATTTCTCTGTTTCTCTCTCTCTCTCTCTCTCTCTCTCTCTCTCTCTCTCTCTCTCTCACACACACACACACACACACACACACACGCTTCTACCAATGTCTATTTTTCAGTTTCATTTTCTCCTATGCCAGCTTGACAAGAGATCTAAATGCTGCACCCTTCAAAGTCTCCTATCTCCATCCCCAGACTGGAAATGCTCAGTGGTCCTAAAGTCAAAAACCCTGGAGAAAGGCATGTTTTGGCTCAGCTTGTCTCTGGTGCTTGTCCTGGAAAAACCAAGAGTGGCCAAGAGGTAGATCTGCAAGAAGACGGCACCACCCATTCAACCTTGGGGAGTTAAATAGAAGAAGGAGGTGATACATGTACACATTACAATGGATGTCACAAAGACTACTGTAGAGATTTTGGAGCACCCTGGTGATCAATATTAAGTAAAAACATCAGGGTATTAAATATATCTATAGTATGATAACCATTTTTTAAAAAATAGACTTGAATATACTAGATTAGGGCAGAAACTTCTCTACCTTACTCATTTCTTTATCCAAGATAGTCCCTAGCACATAACCAATTCTCAAGAAATACTTGCTAAATGAATAAATGCAATAAAAGTGGAAGAAAACAAATGACAGAACCTATATACACTAAACGCTAAAAAGTTTTAGTAAAAGTTGTGATCTCTCCACATGAGATTACCAAAAAAAAAAAAAAAAAATTTTTCTTGTATACTTCACTGAATGTTTAAATATCCTACAATAGACATGTGTCACTTTCAAAATCAGAAAATTAGCATGTTATCAAGTTCTCTTGACAGCAATTGGGCTTTGTTCCCCGAGAGGCCCTGGAAATGTCGGGTGCGGAATCTGCTTCCTCCAGCCCAAATCAGACCACCTGTGGAGTGCGGGGTGTCCTGGGAAGAAAGAGCCTGTTCGAAGCTGTTTCCTCCCTGACAGTAAGACAGCAGAGGCAGGACTCTGGCTCCCTGGCCCACTGCGGTGGGATGCCTCTCTAATTCAGTGTCCCGGGGTTATTTTTAGCCCTTGTAGTGGCAGCTGCCTAGGAAGTAAAGAACAGAAAAGCACTGAGGCAGAGCAGTTTGCCTTACATGTGTGGAAATAAGTCAGCTTGTTCTTCCCCAAAGAATTTGGGAGCTTGACAAATGAAAATCACCTCATCTTACAGAAGCAAAAAAGGAAGGGCAGCATGAAGTGACTTTTGGAAAGTGGCTTAAGCTCTTGAGCCTGTTTCCTCATCTGCCTGGAACCCAAATATGACTGGCTTTCCTATGCCCAACTTAAGGCTCACCTTAGCATTTTAGAGACATAAATCCAAACTGAAAAATAAGGCAGATCTTGTGTGATGGAGAGGAAAAAGGAAAAATACTCCATAGGCAACACACACAGAAAACCTTCCTAACAGCAGTTTGGCATCTGTACCATAAAGACCAGACCTGACTGCATTTGTTGCAATGCACCTTATTATTTTTCTTTCCTTATTTTGCTTGGTTTTCTTTCTCTCTCTCTTCCCTTGTTATCCACATTAACAACCTAGGAAATCTATCTTTATATATTTCTCTTCATGCTGATATAATTATACATAGGCATCTATATACACACAAACGTGGTAGAAATTGAATTTTTGTCTTATAAAAATGAGATCATATATTACAGACTTTTCTATATTTTTCTTTTCTCATAGCAACTCGTGGAAACCCCTTCCAATCGTCTGATATAGATCCAATTCTTTTTTATTTAATCAAGGCATAATATTATAAAGGATGACTATTTCATAATTTAGTCAGCATTCCCTATTGATAAATGTCCTTTAACATTCTTACACCTGGGGCTTTTCTTTCAAACAGTTTCTCAGAAGTGAGATTTTCTGGGTTGAGGGATATGAGTGTTTTTTATTTTAATAGGTTTTCTTAGTTTATTTCCTAAAAGTTTATAACAATTTCAACTTCCATCAGCAGAATATGAGAATATTATTTCCCCTGCATGCCCACCAGCAATACATAGCACTCTGAAATTTCTGGTATTTTGTCAGGTACAATGTTATCTCATTGTTACTTTAATTTGGATTTCCCTGGTCTGTAAAGGAATTTGAGCATCTTTATTTTTTCAGTAATTGTCTCTTCATATCCTTTGCCCATTTTGCAACTGAGTGTTTATAGTCTTGTCAATCTGTAAGAACTCTTTTTACATTAACTCTCTGCTCATCCCCTACATTATAAATATTTTTCCAGATTTCTTTTATTGATTGATTTTGTTTATAGTATCTTTTTCCATGGAAAGGCTTTTTCCCCCAACTTTACTTAGTCTACCTTTTACAGCTTCTGAATGTTGTTTTAAATCTCCTCACTCCCTGCAGGTGTTTTTTCAATTGTATTATTGTCTACACTTAATTATTTAATATATCTGGTATTTGTTTTAAAACCCAAAACTTGGAAATACAGCAAAAGAATGACTGCCTATGTTTTCACTGTCATACTAGAGAGCTGCTTAACAGGTCCATTAGAGGATTATTTAAATCCCTTGGCCCTAGAGACCAGAAGTTGGAGCATTTTTAACTTGCTATTTATTATTGATTAGGACCCAGACTCTGTGCCCTTTCATATGAACTTTTAGGTTTTTCTCCAACAGAGAGGCAAATTATTTCTGTCCAATGGAGAAATAACTCAAGTTACAGTTTTATTTCCCTGAGGAACATTAACCAGTTTTGTCTCTTAGTGCACTTGTTCCAGCCTGCCTGTCCTAGACTAACTATATAAATCTCTGTTCTCCAAATACTTTTTGAACCAGCTTTACCATCTGCTGGTTCCCTCATTAATGAACTAAATAAATCTTTGAGCTGTTTTCAATCTATATTTATATGAGTTATGATTTTAACTTCTTAAAAATTATATTTTGAAACTGAAATGTATTTATACATAGAACATGAGAGATGTTTAATTTCATTTTTCTCCACATAATGGTCAGTTGTGCCAGATCCATTTATTAATCTATCCTTTTCTCATCTACATAGAAATGCTTAAATTTTCCATGCCTAGAATAAAAACCTTGCATATAGTAAGCATGCAATAAATACATTTTGGGTGAATTCGGCATATTCTCCTGTGTACTCTGTTCTACTCTGATTCTTTCTTCAGCTTTTCTGAGCTATTGGTCAATTATTTTAGCAATACCATCTACCTGCTTACTACGGCTTTATAGTATGTTCTGACACTTGAGAAGCAGTCACTTTTGGTTAGTTTTCTTTTTCAAAAATTTCTCTATTCATAACTATTTGTCTTTCCACATAAACTTTGCTTTTAGAAATAGGGTCTCACTCTGTCCCCCAGCCTGGAGTTCAGGGGTACAATCATGGCTCACTGCAGCCTCAAACTCCTGGGCTCTTGCAATCCTCTGGCCTCAGCCTCCTGAGTAGCTAGGGCTAAAGGTACACACCACCATGCCCAGCTATTTTTTTAATTATTTTTGGCAGAGATGGGGGTCTTACTATGTTGCTGAGGCTGGTCTCGAGCTCTTGGTCTCAAACAATCCTTCTGCCTGAGTCTTCCAAAGTATGGGGATTACAGGCATGAGCCACTGCACCCAGCCCATATAAAATTGAAGATTTTTTTTTTCAATTCTACAAAGAAAAAACACATTTAGAATTTTACTGAGAATTGTACATTCATCTATTAATTTTGATGAATTGATGTTTTGTGATTTTAAGCCTTCCTATCCCAGAACATGGTGTGTCTTTTCATTTGTTCAGCTCTTGCTTTATGTCTTTCAGTAACAGTTGTATGATTTTCTTCATGTAAGTTCTATATCTTGTTATCTTTATTGCTAAGTATTTTATGGATATTGTTGCTATATCAAACATGGAACTTTTCTTCCATTTCCACTTTTAGATGCTTTTTGCCAGAACAGAGAAAAACTATTGATTTTTATATTTTTATCTTGTATACAAAGGCCTTACTAAATTCTCATTATTTTTAACAGTCCATTTGATTTCAAATTGTTCTGGTTATTCTCTGACCCCAAAGTGCTTTAAGAGTAAAACAAACAAACAAACAAAAAAAAAAAACAAAAAAACAATAAATAATCCACCGGATTTCTTTCCTATCTGTAAGTATTTACTTCTTCTAGCAATGTATCCTTCAACACATTCCTTTTTTTCTCCTCAATGCCCTAAAACTTGCTGCAAATGTGCTTGTTTTTGTCTAAGTTCTGCTCAAGAGAGAAGGAAGGACCCTGCAGGAATGCCATCCACAAGAGGCTGTCTCAATGAAAAGTCTCTGGGTGTCCACCAGATCTGGAAATCATCTAATCCAGTGGGGCATGAGGCAGTGGAAATCTCAAACACAAATCACATCACAGTTAGGGGAAGGTGCTACACATCAAAACTAATGAATGATATACAGTTGAAAAAGGTTAGTTACAAGTTAGAAGACAGAAGGTCTAGGAGGAGGTTAGGATGGGAACAAGAAATAAGTCAAGGGAAGTTTCTTCAGTCCCATGATGCTTGCAAGGGTGTCCAAGGTCTTTCAGCCATCCCTGGTTATGGTGTTGGAAACCTGTGCAAAACCAAAGATCCAAGCATTCTCTGAAGCATAGTGCACATTTTTGAAAAGGAAAGTGGCTTTATGACTTTCAGAAGAGCATACTCAAATTAATAAGTGCCTTTTTTTAGTACTCTTTGCTTAATCTAGATAGCTTCTTTATAATGTTCCTGGACGCTAAGTCTATATTTTTGGTAGTTCTTTTCCCCTCTGGCTTTTAAAGCAAAGTGAAAAGACAAATGTTAACATCTTTGTAATGTAATAATATACCAGCACTTGTTTTATGAAATTTAATCATAGCATTTTATAGTCTATAAAATAGATCACCTTCTGAATTTAAAATAATTATATTTTACATAGGGGAAAGATTCACCAAGAGCGCATATGTTTTTCAAATCCATTTGTTGTTCACATTTGCAATGTTAAAAGAGGCATTTCCAGCCAGCCCATACCTGTTCTAATGTCAGGAGTGACAGACTTTTACCTTAGAGGAAACATCTTTATTGGCCATCGTCTAAGTCAATATTGTTGCAAGGGACATTTGATCAAGCTAATGAAACACTGGACTCCTTCAGCTTCAAAAAATGGAAGACGAATGAAACACTCTGATATCATTTTCCATGGGGCCAAGAAAAGAAATTCTGCAGACAGAACAGCTGTATTCTCTTTATGCTCTGACAACACACAAAAAGGAACAACAGTCATTGCTTTCACCAGAAATCTAGTCTTAAGCCCATGGTGGTCTGACTTTACTTCCCATCCCCCACCCTCCCAGGACTTCTCTCTAAAGACAGCTATGCATGCCTCTTTTGTTGTCGTATGTATACACACAGACATTGCCGCCAAAGGCCAGGGTCTCTGTGGAATTGCTCTCCACTTCCCTTATTGTTCTCCTACCCCTCACTTATCAACCCAGCTATTGGGAGAGAGTGTTTTCTGTTCTATTCATCCCACCCTTGGACTACTCCACAGGTGAGTGACTTTCAAAGTTTTCTGAGAGGGGCCCAGCCTACACTTATATGCACACTGACATCCACACACTGTTGGGCATGGTTCTCTGCACACAGAAGCTGCTCAGGTAATTTTTGCTTTACTCCCCTTTACCTACCACCAACTCAAAGTTTGATTTGTTTATAACCTGTGCTGAGCCACTTAGAATGCCCCAAGAAGAAAATGCTGTTCACAGCCACTGACCTACCCAAATTCTTATTCCAGCGAGTCACATTACTCTTGGGATATGAACCCCTTAGTGGTCTTGCTTTTGAGGGTCCCTCAGCTTCAGTGCAACTGGGGTACACACAGACAAGACTCCGTCTGTCCCAGGCAGCTTTTCTGAGCCTTGGGCAGACCAGCTCACCATGAATCTTAGGCATCTGTTGTCCCTTGCTGCCTATCTATAAGGAATAAACCTGCTTTGTGTATGAGTGCTCTGTCTCACTAGACTACTGCAAGTGATAGAAATTGAGACACCCCAAGGTGTAGTGTGGTGAGATATTTAGAGTCTTCCCCTAGGATTGATACCAGTGTACAGTGAACCTGCTTCACAGGGGGTTCAAGCATTGGATATGCGTTTACACAAAGAGTTCGAAAGTGTTCCTTCAATCCTTAGATTCTGTAATTCTTGGGTAGAAAATATTTCTACTAAAACAAAAATTCTGACATCTCTATTTTTCCCTGCATTTCTTCCTATCATTTTTCTGATACATAACCCCTGATGTACCCCCTGAAAAATGACCCAACTTCTTAAATGTCTGTGTCCTTATTGAGTACATTAAACTCTCCCATAATGCCCACCATTTGGAAAAACTATGCATTACATTTAAGCCCTAAGTACACTGCTTGGCAGAAATACATACTGCAGTATTTTAAATATGAGGACTGTTTATGGCATTGCTTCTCTGAGGACAAGTTATGAGATCAATGACAATTACTATTCCTCATCTGGCCTCAGGGTCTCTAACAAAGGAGCACAGAGCAGGAAGCAATTACAAGAAGCAGGCAGAATGTCAGCAAAGAGGCATACTGTGGCATCTTGCAGAATCACCAAGAGAGGAATAAAGAAAATCATCCAAAGTAATTATCCAAAAGACCAGTGGGGACAGGGAAAATCTACGAGCTCTTAAGATGCATCCTAATGTCATTGAAACCAGAAGAACTGAAGAAATGTTTGCCTGAATGATTTGATAGAATAAAGAACACAATTCAGAAAATCTGCAATTACACGTGCACCTGCAAGTATGCCCTACCTGTGGTGCTCTTATCTTCCTTTCTAATTTGCAGTCTCTCTCTCTCTCCCTCTGTGTGTGTGTGTGTGTGTGTGTGTGTGTGTGTGTGTGTGTTCATTTGGATATGTGTCCAAATGTATAAGTGTGTATATACACTTTAAAATTTTTTAAATTATGAAACATATGTGAATAAACTGCCTAATAAATAAATCTTATTTAGGAATATGGTTTTCATTCAACTAGATATATAGCAAATAGTTTTTATTGATTATCCAATTCTAAGGCAAATTTTAAAGTTAGCCAACTACATAGCTATCATACAATTTGATTTTTATTGGTTTTTCCAAACCATTGAGGTATGAGAATCAGATAATTTTCCAGCAACAAAAACTATAGCTTAGAGTTCGAGGTAGTTATTTCATCTCAAAGCTGGTTTTATTTCTGCATCCATTAGGATTCTAATGAGACTTTCAACTTGAAGGCATTTGACAAATTTATGGAAATTCTTTGTCTTAAGAGTTCGCCTTTAAAGGAGAGTTTAGGAAGAAAAAGTGTTAAAAGTGGAGTGATGCTGCATATAGCTTTAGCGGCTAAACATATTCTCATTTTAAATCCAGGACTCATTTTCAAGTTTGTGTTCTGAAACTAATTCTGTCATGGAGGTTCTTTTGAGCACAACAGTATGTTTTACATCAAAAAACATCATCAAAAAATATGTAAGAATATGGCATTTTAAAATAAAATCAAAGGTTTTTTTACCTAAGAGACTCAGGAGAGACCACTCATCTTTAGGAGGTACACCTAGTTGCTTGTTCCTATCTTTTAATTCCACAACTATGCAGTATTTTAGAGACTTTTAGAAAGGTGATCCTTGCTCTCATAGCTAAGACTGTTAATAATCAAGGCCTACAAGAAAAGAAATAAAGGGGATTTAATTAGAAAAAGAGGAAGTCAAATTGTCTCTATTTGCAGATAACATGATTGTATATTTAGAAAACCCTATTGTCTCTAAGCTGATAAATCAGTGTGCAAAAATTACAAGCATTCCTATGTACCAATAACAGACAGAGAGCCAAATCATGAGTGAACTCCCATTAACAATTGCTACAAAGAGAATAAGATACCTAGGAACTAACAACTAACAAGGGATGTGAAGGACCTCTTCAAGGAGAACTACAAACCACTGCTCAAGGATATAAGTGAGGACATAAACAGATGGAAAAACATTCCATGCTTGTGAATAGGAAGAATCAATATCGTGAAAATGGCCATACTGCCCAAAGTAATTTATAGATTCAATGCTATCCCAATCAAGCTACCATTAACTTTCCTCACAGAAATGGAAAAAAATCACCTTAAACTTCATATGGAACCAAAAAAGAGCCCACATAGCCAAGACAATCCTAAGCAAAAAAAAAAAAACAAAGCTGGAGGAGGCATCACACTACCTGACTTCAAACTATACTACAAGTCTACAGTAATCAAAACAGCATGGTACTGGTACTAAAACAGAGATACAGACCAATGGAACAGAACAGGGGCCTCAGAAATAACACCATACATCTACAACCATCTGATCTTTGACAAACCTGACAAAAACAAGCAATGGGGAAAGGATTCCTTATTTAATAAATGGTGTTGGGAAAATGGGCCAGCCATAGGTAGAAAGCTGAAACTGGATCCCTTCCTTACTCCTTATACAGAAATTAACTCCAAATGGATTAAAGATTTAAACATAAGACCTAATGCCATAAAAACCCTAGAAGAAAACCTAGGCAATACCATTCAGGACATAGGCACGGGCAAGGACTTCATGACTAAAACATCAAAAGCAATGGTAACAAAAGCCAAAATAGACAAATGGGATCTAATTAAACTAAAGAGCTTCTGCACAGAAAAAAAAAAAAATCATCAGATATCATCAGAGTGAACAGGCAACCAAAAAATTTTTCCAACAGGAAAAATTTTTGCAATCTACCCAACTGACAAAGGGCTAATATCTAGAATCTACAAAGAACTTAAACAAATTTATAAGAAAAAAACAACCCATCAAAAAGTAGACAAAGGATATGAACAGACACTTTTCAAAAAAAGACATTTATGCAGCCAACAAACATATGAAAAAAGCTCATCATCACTGGTCATTAAAGAAATGCAAATCAAAACCATATTGAGATACCATCTCATACCAGTCAGAATGGCGATCATTAAAAAATCAGGAGACAACAGATGCTGGAGAGGATGTGGAGAAACAGGAATACTTTTATACTGTTAGTGGAAGTGTAAACTAGTTCAACCATTGTGGAAGACAGTTTGACAATTCCTCAAGGATCTAAAACTAGAATTACCATTCCCATTACTGGGTATATATCCAAAGGATTATAAATCATTCTACTATAAAGACACATATACACATATGTTTATTGGGGCACTGTTCACAATGGTAAAGACTTGGAACCAACCCAAATGCCCATCAATGATAGACTGGATAAAGAAAATGTGGCACATATGCACCATGGAATACTATGCAGCTATAAAAAAGGGTGAGTTTGTGTTCTTTGCAAGGACATGGATGAAGTCATAAACCATCACTCTCAGCAAACTAACACAAGGACAGAAAACCAAACACCACCATGTTCTCACTTATAAGTGGGTGTTGAACAATGAGAACACATGGACACAGGGAGGGGAACATCACATACTGGGGTCTGTTGGGGGTTGCAGGACTAGGGGAGGGAGAGTAGTGGGTTGGGTTATTGGGGAGGGATAGCATTAGGAGAAATATCTAATATAGATGATGGGGTGATGGATGCAGCAAACCACCATGGCACGTGTATACCTATGTAACAAACCTGCATGTTCTGTACATGTACCCCAGAACTTAAAGTATAATTAATAAATAAATAATCAAGGCCCAAAGATTCAGTAACCCCCTTCCAATTTCTTAACCAATCCTCAACATATCCTCTGTTTTCCATATCTGCTGGGTCTTGGAATTTATAGTTCTGGATTCTAAAATAATTTTTAGGTTCACATGAAAACTCTTAGTTAAAGCAACCACCTACAGACCATGGCTCTGAATGAGTCCACAGAACAAAACATGTTTAGGAATTCTGAGATGAACTCACCTGTCATATTCATTGATGAGTAAGGAGTAAAACATTCAAAATGGTTGGACCTTAGTCTGGGAACACCTTTGTACCCTAGCTATCAGCTCAGTTCCTGGTTCTTGTGCTCTATGTCACTTTCTCTACATAATCTGCTGTTACCTCTGGTGATATGGCTTGGATGTTTGTCCTCCAAATCTCATGTTGAAATGCAATCCCCAATGTTGGAGGTAGGGCCTAGTGGGAAATATTTGGGTCATTGGGATGGATTCCTCATGAATGGTTTGGTGCCCTCCTCGTGGTAATGAGTGAGTTCTCACTATGAGTTCATGCAAGATCTGGTTGCTTAAAAGGGTGTGGCACTTCCCCACCCTGCTTCCACATTTGCCAAATGACACGCCTGCCCCAGCCTTCACCTTCCATCATGATTATAAGTTTCCTGAGGCCTATCCAAAAGCTCAGACGCCAGCCTGTGGAACTGTGAGCCAATTAAACCTCTTTTCTTTGTAAATTGCCCAACCTCAGATATTTTCTTAGAGTGATACAAAAATAAACCAATACAGAAAATTGGTACTAAGGAGTGGAGTATTGCTATAAAGATAAAATCAGCTTCAGAACTGGGTAACAGGAAGAAATTGAAAGAGTTTGGAGGGCTCAGAAGATGACAGGAAGATAAGGGACAGTTTGAACCGCTTAGAGACTGATTAAATTGTTTTGGCCAAATTACTAATAGAGATATTGACAGTAAAGTCCAGGCTGACAAGGTCTCAGATAGAAATGAGGAAGTTATTGGGAACTAAAGTAAAGGTCATCTGTCTTACACCCTACCAAAGAGCTTGGCTGCGTTATGACTGTGTCCTGGGAATTTGTAAAGGGTTGAACTTAAGAGTATAACTTAGGGTATCTGGTCAAAGAAATTTCTAAGCAGCAAAATATTCAAGATATGGCCTAGCTGCTTCTAACAGCCTATGTTCAGATGCAGAAGCAAAGAAATGACTTAAAGTTAGAACTTATATTTAAAAGGGAAGCAGAGCATAAAAGCATGAAAAATTTGCAGCAGGCTATGGAGCAACTACTAACTAAAGAGATTAGCATGACTAAAAGGGAGCCATGAGCTAATATCCAAGACTATGGGAGAATGTCCTCAAAGACATTTCAGAAGTTTCTGAGGCAGTCCCTCCCATCAAAAGCCCAGAGGTCTAGCAGAAAAAATAATTCTAAGGGCCAGGTCCAGGACACCACTGCCCTGCATGACCTCAGGATGTTGCTCCCTGCATTCAGGCCTCTCCAGCTCAACTGAGGCTCAGAGAACTCCAGCTATGGCTCAAGTGACTGCTCAGAAGAGCACAAGCCACCATAGACTTTGTGGCTTCCATGTGGCACTAATTCCATGGACACACAGAATATAAGAGTGAAGGAGGCTTGGCAGTTCCCACCTAGGTTTCAAAGGATGTATGGGAAATCCTAGGTGCCCAGCAGAAGCCTATGACAGGGGTGGATCCCCCACAGAGAAACTCTACAAGAGCAGTGCCAAGGGAAAATGTGAAGCTGAAGCCCTAACACAGAGTTCCCACCAGGGCACTGCCTAGTGAAGTTGTGGGAAGAGGGCTGCGACCTCCAGATCTGAGAATGGTAAATTAACTGGAAGCTTGCACCCTTAGCTTGAAAAAGTCAGAGGCACTCTACTCTAGCTGGAGAAAGCAGCCACAGGGGTTGCATCCTGCAAAGCCACAGGGGTAGAGCTGCCCAAGACATTGGGAGCCCATCCTTGCACCAGTGTACCCTGGATGTGGGACATAAAACCAAAGGAGATTATTTTGGAGCATAAGATTTAGTAACTACCCTCCTGGGTTTTAGACTTCCGTGGGGCCTATTGTCTTCATTCCTGGCTAATTTCTCCCTTTTGAAATAGGAATGTTTATCCAATGCATATACCACCATTGTATTTTGAAAGAAAAGAACTTGTTTTTGATTTTACAGAATCATAGGTGGAAGAAATTTGACTTGAATTTGAGATGAGACTTTGAACTTTTAGACTTTTGAGTTGGGGCTGAAATGAGTTAAGACTTTGGAAGACTATTGAGAAGGGATGATTGTATTTTGCAATATGAGGAGAATATGACATTTGGTGCGCCAGAGGGGAGATGATGGAATTATATGGTTTGCATGTTTGTCCCCTCCAAATCTCACATTGCAATGTAATCCCCAATGTTGCAGGTGGGGCCTGGTGGGAGGTGTTTTGGTTATGGGGGCAGATAGCTTCTGAATCACAAGGAGGGTTGGTGCCCTCCTTGTGACAGTGAGTTCTCACTCTGGGTTCACAAGAGATATGGTTGTTTAAAAGAGTGTGGCACTATGTCCTTCTCTCTCACTTCCATTTTCACCATGTGATGCATCTATCCCCTTTTGCCTTCCACTGTGATTATAAGCTTCTTGAGGTCCTCACCAGAAGTAGTTACCGGCACCATGCTTCTTGTACAACCTGTAGAACCATGAGTCATTAAACCTCTTTCCTATTCTTGTGTATATATTGTATATATGTATATTCTTATATATATATATATATGTATTCTTGTATGTATATGTGTGTGTATATATATTGTATATATATATACATATATATACATGAAATACCTGAGATTAAGTAATTTATAAAGGAAATAGGTTTTATATATATGTATACACACACACACACACACACACTTTAAGTTCTGGGGTACATGTGCAGAACATACAGGTTTGTTACATAGCTATACATGTGCCATGGTGATTTGCTGTACCCAACAACCCATCATCTACATTAGATATTTCTCTCCTATTGCTATCTCTCCCCTAGCCCCCCACACCCTGACAGGCCCCAGTGTGTGATGTTCGCCTCCCTGTATCCATGTGTTCTCATTGTTCAACTCTCACTTATGAGTGAGAACATGCAGTGTTTGGTTCCTGTTCCTGTGTTAGTTTTCTGAGAATGATGGTTTCCAGCTTCAACCATGTCCCTGCAAAGCACATGAACTCATTCTTTTTTATGGCCGCATAGTATGCCATACTGTATATGTGCCACATTTTCTTTATCCAGTTTATTATTGATGGGTATTTGGGTTGGTTCCAAGTCTTTGCTATTGTGAATAGTGCCACAATAAACATACATGTGCATATGTATTTACAGTAGAATGATATATAATCCTTTGGGTATCTACCAGTAATGGAATTGCTGAGTCTAATGGTATTTCTAGTTCTAGATCCTTGAGGAATCAACACACTACCTTCCGCAATAACTGAACTAATGTACACTTCCACCAATAGTGTAAAAGTGTTCTTATTTCTCTACATCTTCTCAAGCATCTGTTGTTTCCTGGCTTTTTAATGATCGCCATTCTAACTGGCATAAGATGATAGCTCATTGTGGTTTGGATTTGCATTTCTCTAATGACCAGTGATGATGAGCTTTTTTTCATATGTTTGTTGGCTGCATAAATGTCTTCTTTTGAAAACTGTCTGATCATATCCTTTGCCCACTTTTTGATGGGGTTGCTTGTTTTTTTTTCTTGTAAATTTGTTTAAGTCTTTTGTAGATTCTGGATATTAGCCCTTTGTCAGATGGATAGTTGCAAAAATTTTCTCCCATTCTGTAAGTTGCCTGTTCAGTCTGATTTTCTTTTGCTGTGCAGAAGCTCTTTAGTTTAATCAGATCCCATTTGTCTATTTTGGCTTCTGTTGCCATTGCTTTTGGTGTTTTAGTCATGAAGTCTTTGCTCATGCCTATGTCCTGAATGATATTGCCTAGGTTTTCTTCTAGGGTTTTAGGTCTAACGTTTAAGTCTTTAATCCATCTGGAGTTAATTTTTGTATAAGGAGTAAGGGAAGGATCCAGTTTCAGTTTTCCGCATATGGCTAGGCAGTTTTCCCACCACCATTTATTAAATAAGGAATCCTTTCCCCATTGCTTTTTTTGGTCAGGTTTGTCAGAGATCAGATGGTTGTAGATGTGTGGTGTTATTTCTGAGGTCTCTGTTCTGTTCCATTGGGTCTATATATTTGCTTTGGTACCAGTACCTTGCTGTTTTCGTTACTGTAACCTTGTAATATAGTTTGAAGTCAGGTAGCATGATGCCTCCAGCTTTGTTCTTTTTCTTTAGGATTTTTTTGGTTATGAGGGCTCTATTTTGGTTCCATATGAAATTTAAAGTAGTTTTTTCTACTTTTGTGAAGAAAGTCAATGGTAGCTTGATGGGGATAGCATTGAATCTATACATTGCTTTGGGCAGTATGGCCATTTTCACATTATCGATTCTTCCTATTCACAAGCATGGAATGTTTTTCCATTTGTTTGTGGCCTCTCTTATTTTCTTGAGCAGTGGTTTGTAGTTCTCCTTGAAGAGGTCCTTCACATCCCTTGTTAGTTGTATTCCTGGGCATTTTATTCTCTTTGTAGCAGTTGTTAATGGGAGTTCACTCATGATTTGGCTCTCTGTTTGTCTGTTATTGGTGTACAGGAATGCTTGTGATTTTTGCACATCGATTTTGTATCCTGAGACTTTGCTTAAGTTGCTTATCAGCCTAAGGAGATTTCGGGCTGAGATGATGGGGTTTTCTAAATATACAATCATGTCATCTGCCAAAAGAGACAATTTGACTTCCTCCTTCCTAACTGAATACTCTTTATTTCTTCCTCTGGCCTGATTGCCCTGGCCAGAACTCCAATACTATGTTGAATAGAAGTGATGACAGAGGGCATCCTTTCCTTCTGTCTGTTTTCAAAGGGAGTATTTCCAGTTTTTGCCCATTCAGTATGATATTAGCTGTGGGTTTGTCATAAATAGCTCTTATTATTTTGAGATACTTTCATCAATACCTAGTTTATTGAGAGTTTTTAGTATGAAGGACTGTTGAATTTTAACCAAGGTCTCTTCTGCATCTATTGAGATATTCATGTGGTTTTTGTCATTGGTTCTGTTTATGCGGTGGATTATGTTTATCCATTTATATATGTTGAACCAGCCTTGCATCCCACAGATGAAGCCAACTTGCTCATCATGGATAAGCTTTTTGATGTCCTGCTAGATTCAGTTTGCCAGCATTTTATTGAGGAATTTCACATTGATGTTCATCAATTATATTGGCCTAAAATTTTCTTTTTTTGTTGAGTTTCTGCCAGGTTTTTGTATCAGGATGATGCTGTCCTCATCAAATGAATTAGAGGCGGGTCCTTCTTCTTCTATTGTTTGGAATAGTTTCAGAAGGAATGGTATCAGCCTCTCTTTGTACCTCTGGTAGAATTGGGCTGTGAATCTGTCTGGTCCTGGACTTTCTTTGGTTGATAGGCTATGAATTACTGCCTCAATTTCAGAACTTGTTATTGGTCTGTTCAGGGATTTGACTTCTTTCTGGTTTCATCTTGGGAAGACGTATATGTCCAGGAATTTATCCATTTCTTCTAGATTTTCTAGTTTATTTTCATAGATGTGTTTATAGTATTCTCTGATGGTGGTTTGTATTTCTGTGTGATCAGTGGTGATATCCCCTTTATCATTTTTTATTGCATATAATTGATTATTCTCTCTTTTTTTCTTTATTATCTGGCTAGTGGTCTATATATTTTTTTGATCTTTTCAAAAAACCAGCTCCTGGATTTATTGATTTTTTGGAGGGTTTTTGTGTCTCTATCTCCTTCAGTTGTGGTCTGATCTTAGTTATTTCTTGTCTTCTGCAAACTTTTGCATTTGTTTGCTCTTGCTTCTCTAGTTATTTTAATTGTGATGTTAGGGTGTCAATTTTAGATGTTTCCTGCTTCTTCTTGTGCTATATCAATTTTAGATGTTTTCTGCTTTTTCTTGTGGGTATCTGGTGCTATAAATTTTCCTCTACACACTGCTTTAAGTGTGTCCCAGAGATTCTGATATATTGTGTCTTCATTCTCATTGATTTCAAAGATCTTTATTTCTGCCTTAATTTTGTTATTGACCCAGTAGTTATTCAGGAGCAGGTTGTTCAGTGTCCATGTAGCTGTGCTATTTTGAGTGAGTTTCTTAATCCTGAGTTCTAATTTGATTGCACTGTGGTCTGAGAGACAGTTTGTTATAATTTCTTTTGCATTTGCTGAGGTTTTGCTTCCAATTATGTGGTCAGTTTTAGAATAAGTGTGATGAGGTGCTGAGAAGAATGTATATTCTATTGATTTTGGGTGGTGATTTCTGTAGATGTCTATTAGGTCCACTTGGTCCAGAGCTGAGTTCAAATCCTGAATATCCTTGTTAATTTTCTGTCTCATTGATCTATCTAATATTGACAGTGGGGTGTTAAAGTCTTCCACTATTATTGTGTGGGAGTGTAAGTCTCTTTGTTGGTCTCTAAGAACTTGCTTTATGAATCTAGGAGCTCCTCTACTGGGTACATATATATTTAGAATAGTTAACTCTTCTTGTGCACTGACCCCTTTACCATTATGTAATGCCTTTCTTTGTCTTTTTTTATATTTGTTGGTTTAAAGTCTATTTTATCAGAGACTAGGGTTGCAACTTCTGCGTTTTTTGCTTTCCATTTGCTTGGTAAATATTCCTCCCTCCCTTTATTTTGAGCCATTGTGTGTCTTTGCATATCAGATTGGTCTCCTGAACACAGCACACCGAAGGGTCTTGACTGTTTATCCAGTTTGCCAGTCTGTGTTTTTTTGTTTTTTTTATTTTTTGAGATGAAGTCTTGCTCTGTCACCCAGGCTGGAGTGCAGTGGTGCAATCTTGGCTCACTGCAACATCTGCCTCCTGAGTTGAAGCAATTCTCCTGCTCAGCCTCCCAAGCAGCTGAGACTACAGGTGTGTGCCATCACACCCAGCTAATTTTTGTATTTTTATAGAGATGGGGTTTCACCATATTGGCCAGGCTGGTCTTGAACTCCTGACCTCATGATCCACCTGCCTTAGCCTCTCAAAGTGCTGGGATTACAGGAATGAGCCATGATGCCCAGCCCAGTCTGTGTCTTTTAATTGAGGCATTTAGCCCATTAACATTTAAGGTTAATATTGTTATGTGTGAATTTGATCCTGCCATTATGATGCTAGCTGATTATTTTGCCCATTAGTTGATGCAGTTTCCTCATAGTGTTGATGGTCTTTACAATATGGTATGTTTTTGCAGTGGCTGGTACCTATTGTTTCTTTCCATGTTTAGTGCTTCCTTCAGGAGTTTCATTAAGACAGGCCTGGTGGTAACAAAATCTCTCAGCAGTTGCTTGTCTGTAAAGGATTTTATTTCTCCTTCATTTATGAAGCTTAGTTTGGCTGGATATGAAATTTTGGGTTGAAAATTCTTTTTATTAAGAATTTTGAATATTGGCCCCCTCTCTTTTCTGGCTTGCAGGGTTTCTTCAGAGAGATCCACTGTTAGTGTGATGGGCTTTCCTCTGTGAGTAACTCAACCTTTCTCTCTGGCTGCCCTTAACATTTTTTCCTTCATTTCAACATTTATGAATCTGATGATTATGTATCTTGGGGTTGCTCTTCTCAAGGAGAACCTTTGTTGTGTTTTCTGTATTTCTTGAATTTAAATATTGGCTTGCCTTGCTAAGTTGAGGAAGTTCTCCTGGATAATATCTTGAAGAATGTTTTCCAACATGGTTCCATTCTCCCTGTCACTTTCAGGTACACCAATCAAGCATAGGTTTGGTCTTTTCACATAGTCTCATATTTTTTGGAGACTTTGTTCATTTCCTTTCATTCTTTTTTCATTAATCTTGTCTTCTCACTTTGTTTCATTGAGTTAATCTTCAATCTCTGATATACTTTCTTTTGCTTCATGTATTCCACTATTGATACTTATGTATGCTTCACGAAGTTTTCATGCTGTGTTTGTTAGCTTCATGTTCTTCTCTAAACTGGTTATTCTAGTTTAGGTCATGTATGTTCTTCTCTAAACTGGTTATTCTGGTTTTTCATACTCTAGCAGCACCTGGAACTACCCAATGCAAGGAAGTTAAGAACCTTGAAAAAAGGTTAGACAAATTGCTAACCTTTTTTCAAGGTTCTTAACTTCCTTGCATTGGGTAGTTCCAGGTGCTACTAGGGTATGAAAAAAACCCTGAAGCTAGTTTGGTGTCTGCACAAATAGCAGCCCAGTTTTGTGTTTGAAACCTAGGGGCCTGGTGGCATCAGCACCAGAGGGAATCTCCTGGTCTTCCAGTTGTGAAGACCATTGGAAAAACGCAGTATCTGGGCCGAAATGCATCATCCCTCACAGTACAGTCTCTCATGGCTACCCTTGGCTAGGGGATGAAATCCCCCTACCCCTTGCACTACCCGGGTGAGGCATCACCCTACCCTGCTTCAGCTCATCCTCTGTGGGCTAAACCCAGTGTCCAACCAGTCCCAAAGAGAGGAACTGGGTACGTCTGCTGGAAACGCAGAAATCACCTTCTGCATCAGTCTTACTGGGAGTTGTAGACCAGAGAATCCTCAGGTATTTTTTTAAAGCAATGCAAGAACAGGCTAAAGCACCTGGATTATTCCACTGCACAATCATTTATAGATCATCTGCCTATGGATTTCCCATGCTGTAGAAACTCCACAGGAAAATTAAAACATTAGCCTAAATTGGATTCTCTCCATCTTTCAGAAGTTACTGCACTCCTTGCACTCAATCCAAATAGGTATACTTTGATGAAACAAGTTTATTATAATATTAGGCTGAGGGAAACACAATTAGAAAGCTAAATATGCAAGAATTAAATCATGGTATCCACCAAAGTCAAGAAAAAATTAAATTGAAATTTTCACTTCTCCTAGTTCTAGGGCATCTATATTTACCTTCCCAGGTCAGCAACTCCCATTTGTTCAGACAAGACAGGGTCACAATTACTCTGATGTGAGCCTTGCAGCATTGCTCCTCAGCAATTTTTTTAAGACTAGGCTGGCCTCTCTGAAGAATGATTCTCTATAAAAAGCCAGAAGTTTGTCATGAGTGTTAGGGTCGTTTCTTCCAACAGCCCCACTATATATCCTGACTGAGTTTCTCACTTCACAGACAATTTTTATCTCCATAATTCTGCAGTTAGGTGAATGGCAGCCTCCCAGGAAGGTAATAATATGCTGTTAGTCTGTTGCACTGTGCACAGCTTGAAACACAACTAATAAATTTTCTGTAAATTTTTCTCATCCCCTTTAAGCCTGAACTTTCTCAGGATGTGTGTGATGCTGCTGAGCTGTCAAAGAAGCTGTCCCTGGAAAGCCTCTCATTTTTCTTTTAGTGCAAGTTCTTAAAAAGTCACAAAGCAAAACAAATTACCCCTATAAAAATTATAACAGCCAACAGGAAAATTCATGACAGCCCTCCTCCAGGACCACAGCTGCCACAATTCATGCTCACCTACATCCGTTAACCACCCATCTCCCCTGTACCTAGTGAGGTCCAGGCTTGGGAGAGTGGGCTGGGACCTTGAGGAGCAGCATGCCCACTCCGCCAGTTTCTCTACCTACCCCAGACCACTTCTGATCTCACCATGCCACCGAAACTGCTCTCGCCAGGGTCATCAATGATTACCCAGAGGTTGTATAATTCAATGGGAAACTTTCTACCATTTTTTTTTCTGACCTCTCAGGAGAATTTAGTACTCTTTATGACTCCCTTCTATGAAAAAAAGACTCTTGCTGTTGGGTTCTATAATGTCTCCCCCTGTATCTGGTTTTTATTTGTTTCCTCCTTTACTATTTCTACTCCCCCAGTCTTTTAAAATGTTGGCCCTTCTTTTCCCTAAGCCCTTTACCCTCCTTATTTAACACCCTTCCTCTAGGCAGACACACCCTACCTCACAGATTCAATTTCTATCCATATATCAACAACTCCCAAGTATTTTTCTTTACCCAGATACCTCTGTTTAAAACCAATTATCCAGTGGCCTCATGGACAATCTATTTGTAAGTACTTTTGGCAGGTCAAACCTTAAATGTCGAAAACTGAATTCCTAATCATCTCTCCAAACCATCCCTTCTTTCCCATCCCAGTAAATGACCCCAGATGTACTCAGTTGCTCTGAGGCAGAAGCCAGGAATGGACCTCTTTTTCCCCATACTCCTTTATCCAAGCAATCATTAAATACAGTCTAGTTCATATCCCACCTCAACCCATTCAATCTTTCCCTCTTCCCTGCTATGTCCCAGGCCTCCAGCACGCTTCCTCTGGGCTAATACAACCTCTTGCTTACTGGGTCCCCTTTAATCAATTTGCTGTGCTGTAGTAAAGCAAAGCAAACTTTCTATACATATCTAAACACATCATACCCACGTCACATGTATGTGAAATATTTTACATGTGCAAGTCATAGGGTTAGAGCTAAGGACATAGGTAGAATAGTAAACAAGACAGCATGGTTCTTGGCCTTATGGAGCTCTATTCTAGTATCTATAAAGTAATGTGAAGTACTAATTAATGAAAGTAATATGATGAACAAGATATTTGCATATAGTCCCATAAACGGTAGCATCTCAGTTACATGAAAAGTGTATGAAGAAATAAATAAGTGGAAGAAAATCCAACAAAATGTTAATAACAAACTGTAGGATTGTGAGGGATTCCTATGTACTTCATTGTATTTAAATGATATTTACCAAAAACGTGTACTAATTTTTTTAGATATAAACCTATTACATGGTTCCATGAATCTGCCTTTTTAAGGGGGAGCCTAGACAGGAATTCTAAATTCTCTATTTGGAATAAGCTTTCCCTTCTGTTTTGTCTTCCTTAGTTTTCATAATCAGTAGGAGGCAAATCAGAGAGGAATGATCTCAGCTTCCTGCTGTGTCTCTACCTCTCTCCCTTGCCTACAGTGCAAAGAATAAGATGTCAGACAACCAGTTCAAAGACCGTTATTTTCTCCTCTCTTTTCTGACCCAGGCCTGTCTTTGCTGTCTCCCTTGCCTGCACATGTAATCCCTTCCTCTCTAGCCCATCATCCTAACCAGCCCTCTCCCATTCTTAACTCCCCTGGGCCCTGTGGGCTACCTCCAACTCCTACCCTCTCTCCATTTCACTCAGCAGCCAACATTTTTTAGAATGGTCTAGACACTTCCTTCCACATTCTCACATCTCATTCACTCTTCAATATCATTACATTTCCTTCCACCCACCACACTCCACTGAAACTGCTTCTGCAAATATCACTAGGAATTTGCATATTGTCACATACAATGGACATTTTGCATCCTTATTTTTAAAAGCTTCTTCGCTAACTTTTTCCCATGCTAATCCTTTTGCCTGGAATGCTCTTCCTCAGCCCATTTGCCTCACAAACTCCTCTTCTCTGTTTTACTGCACAAACTTCTCTCCTTTGAGTCTCAGTTTACATGATGATAGGCCAAAAAAGTCTTCCATAATTCTTCTCTCTGTACCCCAATAAAGATAATCTTCCCTTCAGGTTTCTCATACATGGGTGGTGGAAACAAGCAGTTTCTTATAAGCATATATTTAATATATGACTCACCAATCTCACTCCTAGGTATTCATCCAAGAGAAATGAAAGCATATGCCACACAAAGACCTAGACATAAATGTTTATAGCAGCTTTGTTTACAATTCCTCAGAAACTACAAACAACCCAAATAGCCTCCAACTGATGAATGAAAAAACTAACTGTGGTAGATGCATTTAATGAAATACTATTCAGCAACAAAAAGGATACATGCAGTAACATGGATGAATCTCAAAAGCATTATGCTGAATAAAAGAGGTTCAATGCAAAGGCTAAATGCTCCATGATTCCCTTTATAGGACACTCTGGGAAAGGCAAAAATGCAGGCATATCAGAATGTATGGGAAAAGGATACAAGAAAATTTAAATAAACCAAAAAAACTAAAAAATTAAAAATTTGGCCAGGCACGGTGGCTCACACCTGTAATCCTCGCACTTTGGGAGGCCAAGGCAGGTATATCACTTGTTAGGAGTTTGAGACCAGCCTAGCCATCATAGTGAAACCTCATCTCTACTAAAAATACAAAAATTAACTGGGTGTGGTGGCCCATGCCTGTAATCCCAGCTACTCGGGAGGCTGAGGCAGGACAATTGCTTGAACTCGAAAGGTGGAGGTTGCCATGCACTGAGATCACACCGCTGCACTCCGGCCTGGGCAAGAAAGTATGACTCTTTCTCAAAAAAAAGAAAAGAAAAAGAGAAAAGAAAGAAAAAAGAAAAAAATTAGAAAGAAAAAATATTATAGGAATACAAATCAGATCAGGGGTTTCCAGAGACTGAGTGTGAAGGAAAGTAATTGACTACAAAGGGGCTCAAGAAAACATTTTAGGGTAATAGAAATATTCTGTATCTTGATGGTGGTTATATAACTCTATACATCTGTTAAAATTTATAAAATTGTACATCTAAAAGGGATAAGTCTTACTATATGTAAATTCTACCTCAATAAACCTGGCTTTGAAAAAAAAAAAAAAAGACAAAAACTCAGGTCAGGCTCATCTCTACAACAAACCTTCCATGACTTCATCCAACTCCAGACTGGGTTTAGTAATCTCCCTAGTTCCCATAACACCTGGTACCTATGTGCTTCTCTCTGCATGTATTATATTACATTGAAATTATCTACTTTAAACAAAATTTTTAATATTTTTTAAATGTCTAGCTCCCCTACTAGATGGTGAGCTCATTAAAGTAAGAAACCACATCATAATTTGTCTCAGTATCCATATACCTCACTCTCACACCCTCAACCTTCCACTCAATCCACCATTATCAGCATATTGATCAACCAGTGACCAAAGACCTTTCTCCTCTGATCTGCTTAGCAGGAGATTCAATGAAATCTCGTAAGTCAGAACCTGTCCTCATGAGTTGGCCTCATCAAAATTCTCTGTTTTTATTTCCCTCCAAGCCAATATGACTAAACAATTCTTAGTAAAGTATTAACAAATAATGGTAGGTTACATTTATATAAAGCACATACAATTTTAGCATAGGTTTTCAATATTTTATTTTAAAGATAAGATCCCAATGATAGAGATATTTGAGGTGAACTAACAAACCTGTAGAGGAGATATTTCTGGCAGAAGCAAATCAATGTCTCTTGAATCTATGCAAGATTGCTAACAATTACATGGGAACACATTACTTTTTTTAATAAAGGAGTGATGATGCATTTGAAAATATTTTTTATTCCTAATGACTTATGTCCACAAAGCTATTATTCTACAGGGAGGAGTTGAAGAATTTGGGAAGGGTGGGTATAACACAGTAGCAACTATGTGTTCTATGGCTCCTCTGGTATTATTAGGATCCCTTGTGCACTTCAATTATAAACCTAAAACCTACCCTTTACCTTTGCTTCTTTCTACTGAGCATCCTTCATATAAAAGTAGTGGGGAAATAGTTCAAGGAAGACATTGTTAAAGAATGGCATACTGCTATTATTTGTATTCAGCTCATTAAGACCTCCTTCCACATATACGTATCCTTCTTAAATAGCTACCAAATTATTCCAGGCTGTATGATTTATTATAGTGGTACCCACCTGGCAGTCAGGCCGTTCACAAGGAAGTAGCGGTTTCACAATCATTACTGAGAATTCATTTGTCTTCCATTTTACTCTTCTCCTGTAAGGGTGATATGCTGGATCCAACCATACCCTGTCTGCTCTAGATTGTCCATCCCTTGGCCTGCTTGTTGTATATCACACTCATGGCAGCCAGGCAGAAATGAGACCAGATGGGATACTGCAAAGGAGGCCACCTGCCTAGCTTGCCCAATCAGAGCATCAGAATTTTGGATGTAACAGGGAAGTATGAAATAACCTATCCAGATATTTTCCTGAGAAAAGGACCCGCAGTTACTATCCAATTTTCAAAGAAATTCATATAATTTGAAAGTGATGTTTTTAGAACTTTATAGATAATATTAGTAAAGAAAAACTAACATGAATAAGAAAAAATATACATATTAGAAGGCATCCTATGGTTGTAACTACAGAGTAGTCAATAAGCATCTTTTGGGATCTACTGGGGGAAGAGCCCTTCCTTGAATCAATAAAGTGTATACCTCTTATCCCTGCCTAATAATTTTGATCATCTAGCGATCAAAATTATCTTCTGGTCCACTTAGCAAGAGAGCCAAAAAATCTCCTGGTAAGTTCAGAACCATCTTTCCTTATAGTTTAGAAAATACTTTTACCTATGTGATCTCATTTGATTTTCATTCCCATTATGAGACATAGGAATTTTTATTCCTGTTTCACATGTAAACAATTGAGGCTGAAAGAAGAAAAGAAGTTGGATCCCACAGCTACTTTCCGCTACCCTTCCACGGAAATTAACTCATTCTTTCTATAATTCAACCTTAAGATGACCTTGTCTTCTTCTCAAGCTTCTCTTTCTGTTCTTTCAGACAACACTTGTAGAGATTTCTCAACCTTGATTTGTTTGTAGCTTTGTTTCTTGCTTTCTAATCAGAAATCTAACTGCCTTGTACCTCACAGGGACCATGCGAGGGTCATTCCAGCCTCTACCACAGCAATTTTGGGCTCATAAATTCTTAGCGGTCAGTACCTGGGTTCTTTTTATGTGTTTACATCTGAATCCAAGTTCCTTGTTTTTCTTTAGTACTTTGCCAGCCATCCAACAACTCCCTACTGTCTGTACTTTTTTTCTATTCTGACATGGAGAGTCACCTGACTTCTTTAACCTCAGCCCCAGAACACACAATGATCACAGAAGTCCCAGGGTACCCCTGAAAAGGGGTAGAATGATTTATAGAGAGACACATTAGGCTATGGAACCCCATTCTTCTCCAAATTCCAACTCTTTACACACAATAGCCTCTTCCCACACAATACCACCAGCACCCTCTGTCACTTCAGTCTTTGGAGTAACTTTGTTCAACTCAAAATTAGTTATAATCTGCTATAAATACAGATTAATTACTGGACCACCAGTGACCCCTTCTATTCCTTTATCACTTAAAAACTGATATTCTACAGTATAAGACAAGATGACTTCTGAATTATCTTCCATTAGCACCCAGTTTAAATTCACTTAATACTGTGAAAGCTAGAAAAGGGAAAGAAAGCTGGCTAAGAATAAGACTTGCCTAGAATTAATGTTTGCAGATTTGATGCTATCTTTGTCACAGAATTAGCATGTATTCTGCCTCATCCAAATTGCTTTCTCTTTCTCCTCTCTGTCCTCTTCCAAAACTCCCAGCATTGGCTGGAATGTAGGACAGAATTTCCCACAACATGCAGACATCACCCATCTGTCTCTAATTTCACAAAATGACAAGCTGAAATGGCCCTGAGAGCCAAAAATTCTATTTTATTCTTCTCTCTGATATTCCAGTAAGGCCACTGAATTTTCTTTTATTTCAGTATAAATTGGGAATTTAAGGAAGAATTGAGAAAGGAGAGAGTAGGCCCTGAGAATCTCATTGTTATGCTACTGATGAGAATTCGCAAGGAGCTGAACCACTCACAACCAGTCAAATCGCAATCAGCCCAGGAATTAGTTTAGCATATTTTCAACATCATAGAAACTACTGCATTTCCTCTGGAAAATATAAACCAAAAGACTCTTTTGAAACCTAGAACATCTCTCTGAACTGGGGCAGGGTGGGATAAATGTTTTACCCTATTGCTGAGTTTTATTCTGCAACTGCAGTCAATGACTTTGAGTCTCAGACATGGACTTGGTTATGCAAGCCAGCATTTCTGAAACAAGATGACTTCTGAATTCTTATTCAGAGTTTCCTAAAATATACTGAGGTGTGCTTGTATGTGTGTGCATAGATAACTCCAAAACATGATGAATAGGACCAAATAGTATTTTCAAATGCTTCACATTTGACTGGATTATTTCTTTGCAGAAACTAATTCTAACAAAATATTTAGACTAAAGCTCAGGGAATGGGGCCAAGTGTTGTGGCATGTACCTGTAGCCTCAGCCACTTGGGAGGCTGAGGTAAGAGGATCACTTGAGCCCAGGATTTGAGTTCAGCCTGGGTAACAGAGCAAAAATCCCCATCTCCCAAACAAACAAACAAACAAAAAACCCTCAGGGAATGGGCACACAGTATTAGTCATTCCCTTGAGAAGAAATAGACATGCCCCAAAATAGAACAGTCCAGAAGGTATTTAATTTGAAATCAGAAATCCTGAACTTTCATCCTGTCTTAGTTTAAAGTGGGCTGAGCCTTAGCTTCACCTACCTGCAACAATGGAGTGATAAGCAGAGCATTCTTTAGAGCAGGTGGCATCACAAGTACTTGAGGAACACTGTTAAGATACAGCACTTGATAAAAGGAGGATCCAAGTAACAGTTACAGAAAGTTGTACTTGACCTTAGGTGGCCAACTGTCTAAGTTTGAGCTTTCCCAAGGCACAGCAAGCTGGACTTGGGTACAGGTGGCTTACTGGGAGTTGATCCCAGGAAACAGGAATGAGGGACTGGGAGAGTCATAAAGGAGGGAACGTCAATGCCAAGGGTCATCAACAAGGATACTGTGGTGCACTCTGGGGCTCAGTTCCACTGCAGTTCTTGAGAAGGATATAGAATGCCTCCCAAAATTGGCCCCCTGAAAGATAGTGGAGCATCTATTCACCTGTTCCAATCCCCATTGGCTAAAGTTTGGCCCTGGGGCGCTAACTCTCTTTCCTTGGGCTCAGTAAGCTCCTGGTGCAGCTGAAGAAGGATCTCAGGCAGAATAAGAAAAAACACAAGTTGAGAGCTTGAGGTGGGATTCCGGTAGCCTACAGTGAATATGAGTTCACATAGAGTTGCCTCCCAGAGCTGAGGCTAAAATCACTGGTGGTCTGGGGCTTTGATGTAGGCACCACAGCATTTCCTACACTGAGGTAAGGTTCTCTCACAGTGTTCCCATATTTATTCCATCCCCAGAAATAATCAACAGCACCTGGCCATCACTTTCCTTATTATAAACTATTCTGCCTTGGATAATTTCTCCTCAAAATGTCATATCCCTTTGCTTTGAAGCCTTTGCACACACTGCTGCTAACTTTCAGAACACTTTCCCTGCCCACTCTTCCCCACCCTACCTGTACTTTACTATCTGGTCTCAGCTTAAAAATTATTTGCTTCAGGAAGCTTTCCCTCATCCCAGGGTAGGGTGTTTACCCAAGCTATGTATGCCCATTGAACATGGTGTAGCTTGTTTGTGCTGTTTATTTCATTTTATATTGCCATTTTTTATAATATCTGTTCCTCTAAGCATGTAGGCATACAACCATTCAGTGTATCATTTCAGTGAGGTCAAGAAACTTGCTGTTTTTTTAATAGAAATACTTGCAAAACCTAGTGTAGTGCCTGGCACAAAAGTTAACCTATATTTTTTTGAGTGGATGGGTGAGTGAATAAATGAATTTACGAGAAAGGCAAAAACATCAATTGTCACTCAAATCTGTCTGCAGGTCTCCTTTGCTCAGGAGGTCCTAGTCCCTTCTTACTGCTGTATTGTCTTCAGAGTGATTATTCTGGAGCTTTCTTGCCAGGACCTCTTGCCTGACTGGGCCTTTCTGGGAAGAAAAAAGTGCAAGTCAATTGCGGTGGAGTTGTGCTTGGGATTTATCTGTCTCCGCATCTCTGCACTATGCCCAGCTAACTGTGCCCCAGAAGTCATCTTGTTTGTTTGTTTTGTGGGTAGCACACACAGGAATAAGCTATACCATTAGTTTTAGTGCTGGCCTTTCAAACCCAGTTTGCTTTCTTAAGCAGAGATTATAATCTCTGTCACTGTCAAACTGCCCTTGTCCTCCTTACCGCTCACTCTTCTTGACTTTGTCCCTCTCAAAGGATGCAAGCCCTGTACAAAAGCAGAGAAGAGAGGAGGGCAATGGAAACCCTCCCCAATAAGCTGCATTCTTCCCACCACAAAGAGCCAAGGAAAATGTTTCTCTGGGGTGCAATCAGGACCAGGGCTCCTCTGACTCAACCCCCAGATGACCTAATAAATAGCAAGAAAGAGGACAGAACATTCCTGGAGTCAGAAAGTTTTCCCATAAGTCCAGGAGGAAGTGCAGGACAGTATCACAAGAGACCACAAGGGATCACAGAGCCACTGAAATTGGCATAAGGCCACAGTGCCCTGATAAATGACCAGAATATTACAGTGGGAGATCTCAGAGCAGGTTCAGAAGGCCGGCAAGTCTGTATGAGGGACACTGGCACAGGAATGAAGTCCTGAGTTCAGGTGCATTACTGCTGCCTGGGATGAGCAATCTCAGTCCAAATCCTGGAGTGACAGAGATGTGACCAGGGTCCAGTTGCTGCCTAGAGTTCTTCACTCAGGCCATGCTACTTCTTGCCTCCTCAGTTCCTGCTGTCTTTTCTGCCTGGAGGCACTCTTCCCCACTCCCCATCCTACTACTCTCGTAGTGCTACCTGTATTTGGTTAAGTTTGCTTATCCTTGCCTCTCTTTTAGGAAGCTTCCCCTGAAGCCCACAGGGGAGGTGCACCTTCCCTGATCTCCCTGCTCCTACATTGTCCTGTAGTGTCTGCCTCCCCTGCTACCCTGTGAGGACCCAGAGGAGGGAGCCATCTTATTCATCTGTGTATCTACAGGGCCTCGGATGATGCCCTGCCTACAGTGGGTCCCTCAACCAAACTGAATGAATGAATGAATGAAGAATTTGCAAATTATTTGAAACCAGATCTTCAAGAGAAGGCAGAAGCTATTTATCAGAACAGGCACAAAATCAGAGCTAGCCACTAATGAATATAATACGAGACAGAGTCTCAAAGTCCCAGGCAATTTCTCCTTAAAACTCCTCTACCAGAAGTCAAGATTAGTGTACATTTTTTAGATGAAACTGAGTTTATAGATCAAAGTTTCACAGCCTTAACTCTGCTTGGCAGACACTAAAGTCAGGCAGACTGACAGTATTTTCAGTGGACTAATTCTTTCATTCCCCTGACTTGGCAAGAGTTAGGACAATTTGGAAGTGACAAGTGGGTAGAAGAAAATAAAGTGGTATTTGTTTTTAAGGGTAAAACCAGTACAAATATAATTGACCTGCTGAAATCTCTCCAACCTTTTTCCTCAATTCTCAATGTGCTCCAGCCTCCTCAGTCTTCTCTCAGTTTATTGAATATACCAAGCTCTTCCCTGCCTCAGGGCCCTTGGACATGCTATTTTCTCTGCCCCAAATTTACTTCTACCTACATTTTAAAATAAAAATTCCTTCTCTTCTGCAAGTTTTAGCTTAAGTGATAATCTTCAGGGAAGCTCTTCACAGGTACTCTATTAAAAGCATGTGTCACCCATTAAAGCCAATTAAATCTCAACCTCTTTTTTGCATTTATCATGTTTATACAATCTTTAATTACCTCATTTATTTATCTACTTATTAGTGGTCATGAAGGGGATAGTCCCCCATACTGGGACATAATTTCATAATGACAGTGATCTAGCCTAGCTTGTTCATTACTTTATCTTCAGCACTTAAGATATCACTAGGCACCCAGTAAGAGGTCATTGTTATCAGTCCTGTTGTTGCAGTCACTATTATTTTCAAAAGAATTTCTGCAGCATATAAACTGAACTGATTTATCAAATCATGTACTCAGGCTTGAGTTTCTTCATTTTCTACATATTTTGTGTATCTTGTATTAGAAGCATTTGTAAATGCTTGCAGGACCATCTCAGCATTCAGCAATACATATTAAAGAATGCCATGTAGGTCTGAGTCCACCTTGTGACTAATTCCCTTCTAATAAAAGAAAATGAGATTTCATGATTAAGGGGTTTAGAAATAATCAAGAGAGGGTTAAAAATAAAACTAGCGGAGGCTGAGTAGACCAAAGAATAGCTACTGGCATGCCTTCCAAAATAATGTCCCAGATTATGATTTCACATGAAAAAAATAAAATAATTGCTTGCCAAGCCATATAAAAAGCACAAATTCTGGGAGAACTTAAACAGAAACTAAACCTTGATAGGCCTATGGAGTCTAGAACTTTCTCAGAACTGACTTTTCCTGGCCATTCTGAATGTTCCCTAGTCTAGCTTTTCATCATCCTAGTGGCGTGGTACCATCCGTAGACTGGTTTTAATTACCAAAACCTGGCCTGCTGTGTTAATTTTTTTAATTGCCCTAAGGAAAGTTTTTAAATGAACTCTACCAGTTTGCAAATACTGGAAGAAGGCCCAGCTCAGGCCCTGGGTATTTTAAACATTAACCTTTTTTTTCCCATGTTTGTCTCATCACAAAAGTGAAGCCATGTCCCATCTCCTTTAAACCACATTTCAAAGCTAATGAGTTGTAAACAAAATGTTCCTTCATACATGGAATATTAGTAGCTTTGTCTGCAAAAGGCTTAAAAATGAACATCAGACAGGAGACACTGGCAAGATGGCTGAATAAGAACAGCTCTGGTCTGTAGCTCCCAGCAAGACCAACGCAGAAGGCAGGTGATTTCTGCATTTTCAACTGAGATACCAGGTTCATCTCATTGAGACTGGTTTGACAGTGGGTGCAGCCCACAAAGGGCCAGCAGAAGCAGGGTGGGGCATTGCCTCACCCAGGAAGCTCAAGGGATCAGGGAATTCCTTCCACTTGCCAGGTGAAGCCGCAAGGGACTATGCCATCAAGGACAGTGCTATCTGGCCCAGATACTACATTTTCCCACAGTCTTTGCAACTTGCAAACCAGGAGATTCCCTCAGGTGCCTACACCACCAGGGCTCTGGGTTTCAAGCACAAAATTGAGCAGTCATTTGGGCAGACATCGAGCAAGCTGTAGGAGTATTTTCTCAAACCACAGTGGTGTCTGGAATGCCAGCAAGACAGAACTGTTCACTTTTCTGGAAAGGGGGCTGAAGCCAGAGCACCGAGTGGTCATGCTCAGCAGATCCCACCCCCATGGTGCCCAGCAAACTAAGATCCACTAGCTGGAAATTCTCGCTGCCAGCACAAAGTCGACCCAGAATGCTCAAGCTTGGTGGAGGGAGGGGTGTCCACCATTACAGAGGCTTGAGTAGGCAGTTTTCCCCTCACAGTGTAAACAAAGCCACTGGGCAGTTTCAACTCGGTGCGGAACACACTGCAGTGCAGCAAAGCCACAGTAGCCACACTGCCTCTCTAGATACCTCCTCTCTGGGCAAGGCATCTCTGAAAGAAAAACAGCAGCCCCAGTCAGAGACTTACAGATAAAACTCCCATCTCCCTGACACAGAGCACCTGGGAGAAGGGGTGACTGTGGGCTCAGCTTCAGCAAACTTAAACATTCCTGCCTACTGGCTCTGAGGAGAGCAGTGGATCTCCAGCACAGCACTTGAGCTCTGCTAAGGAACAAAATGCCTCCTCAAATGGGTCCCTGACCCCCATATCTCCTGACTGGGAGACACCTCCAAGCAGGGGTTGACAGACACCTCATACAGGAGAGCTCCAGCTGGCATCTGGCAGATGCCCCTCTGGAACAAAGCTTCCAGAGGAAGAAACAGGCAGCAATCTTTGCTGTTCTGCAGCCTCCACTGGTGATACTCAGGCAAACAGGGTTTGGAGTGGACCCCCACCAAACTCAAGCAGACCTGTAAAAGACCATCAACACTAAGAAGAAACTGCATCAACTAATGGGCAAAACAGGGCCTGTTAGAAGGAAAAGTAACAAACAGAAAGGAATAGTATCAACATCAACAAAAAGGATGTTCCCTCAGAGACTCCATCCGAAACCAAAGATAAATAAATCCATCAAGATGAGGAAAAACCAGTGCAAAAAGACTGAAAATTCCAAAAACTAGAATGCTTCTTCTCCTCCAAAGGATTACAACTTGTCACCAGCAAGAAAACTAAACTGGATGGAGAATGAGTTTGACAAAGCAACAGAAGCAGGCTTCAGAAGGTGGGTAATAACAAATTCCTCTGAGCTAAAGGAGCATGTTCTAATCCAGTGCAAGGAAGCTAAGAACCTTCAAAAAAAGGTTAAATTGTTAACTAGAATAACCAGTTTAGAGAAGAACATAAATGACCTGATGAAGCTAAAAAAACACAGCACGAGAACTTCGTGAAGCATACACAAGTATCAATAGCTGAAACAACAAGAGGAAGAAAAGATATCAGAGATTGAATATCAACTTAATGAAATAAAGCATGAAGGCAAGACTAGAGAAAAAAGAGCGAAAAGGAATGAACAAAGCCTCCAAGAAATATGGCACTGTGTGAAAAGACAAAATCTACGTTTGATTGGGTGTTCCTGAAAGTGACGGAGACAATGGAACCAAACTGGAAAACACAATTCAGCACAGGTATCTGCAGAAACTCTACAAGCCAGAAAGGAGTGGGGCCAATATTCAACATTTTTTTTTAAACAAAATTCACATTTTATTTAGATTGAAATAAACTATACAAAATTTATTTTCTTCACCAAAAATAACAGCAATATATTCCATATTTTTCTAGATAAACCACAACACTTATTTTTGTAGGTTTTCCAGGTTTTGCTTATAAACCAAGATGAAGCAATAGATAAGAGTCATGGAAAAAGACAGAAAAAAAAAAAACAGATAAATTGGTTGTCAGTATCCATGGCCTCTGATTCTGTCTTAACCATGAAACAGAAGTGTTCAACATATACCTGCTAAAAAGCTTAGGAAGATGTAGGCTCCACAAAGGAATGTAAACAGCCAACAACGAAATGTGGAACAATGGCAGGCTCCTCCATTCAAACTTTTACTGTCATTTATTCCTTAAATTCATTTCAGAAAGACAGAATCTACACTGAAATCCTTTTTTGGCGAGCTCACGAGCTTTTCTCTGGTAATTTCTTATGACTGTCCAGTACAGATTTTTAACATACTTAAAACTCCTATTCGTCAAAGGTCAACTGTGGGCTTCACTATAACATTTTATAAAATGTTATTTCTTCCTCCCACACCTCTTCAAAATATATTTCTTCAAAGAATTCATAACACCCAATGAGTAGACATCCACAGTGATAATAAATGTTATTTCTAATATGACTTAACTAAAACAATTCCAGCGTGCCACCAGCAGAGATCACACAGAAGGAAACATGGCACTTTCAATGTTCTCTTCTGGAAGAACAGATAGGCCTTCAAAGCAGCAGAGTTCAAATAGGGGCCATTTAAACAGGTAGATTAACAATGGCTAATGTATTCAATGATGTCGTATAGGCAAAGGTATTTAGTGATTAAGTGGCCTACATACACCTTACAGCTTTTCTTCCAAATATAAAATATAAGAAAATCTATTTTTAAAAGTCTCTTAGGTATTTTCCATGGTTTCTGAATTCTCTGTGGGAAGCTCTGACTTACTTGTATAGAGTTTAATATCTTCTTGGCAGCCAGTAGCTTGACTGCAGTACTGCATTCACTTAATGAAGTGATGGAAAATATTGAAGTTTATCATGAATTTTGGTTTCAGGAAGCCACAAATTTGGCAACCAAGCTTGATATTCAAATGAAACTCCCTGGGAAATTCTGCAGAGCTCACCAGGGTAACTTGGAATCTCAGCTAACCTCTGAGAGTTACTATAAGGAAACCCTAAGTGTCCCAACAGTGGAGCACATTATTCAGGAACTTAAAGATATATTCTCAGAACAGCACCTGAAAGCTCTGAAATGCTTATCTCTGGTACCCTCAGTCATGGGACAACTCAAATTCAATACATCAGAGGAACACCATGCTGATATGTATAGAAGTGACTTACCCAATCCTGACACGCTCTCAGCAGAGCTTCGTTGTTGGAGAATCAAATGGAAACACAGGGGGAAAGATATAGAGCTTCCATACACTATCTATGAAGCCCTCCACCAGCCTGACATCAAGTTTTTTCCTAATGTGTATGCATTGCTAAAGGTGTATTCTTCCTGTGATGAAGGTTGAAAATGAGCGGTATGAAAATGGACGAAAACGTCTTAAAGCATATTTGAGGAACACTTTGACAGACCAAAGGTCGAGTAACTTGGCTTTGCTTAACATAAATTTTGATATAAAACATGACCTGTATTTAATGGTGGACACATATATCAACATTCTTAAAGAAAAAAATTGTGAATGAGAATTTCAGATCCACCAAACTAAGCTTCATAAGCAAAGGAGAAATAAAATCCTTTACATACAAGCAAATGCTGAGAGATTTTGTCACCACCAGGCCTGCATTACAAGAGTTCCTGAAGAAAGCACAAAATATGGAAAGGAACAACTGTATCAGCCACTGAAAAAGCATACCAAATTATAAAGACCATCAACATTATGAAGAAACTGCATCAACTAATGGGCAAAATAACTAGCTAGCATTATAATGACAGGATCAAGTTCACACATAACAATATCAACCTTAAATGTAGATGGCCTAAATGCCCCAATTAAAAGACACAGACTAGCAAATTAGATAAATAGTCAAGACCCATTGGTGGGCTGTGTATTCAGGAGACCCATCTCATGTGCAAAGACACACATAGGCTCAAAATAAAGGGATGGAGAAATATTTATCAAGCAAATGGAAAGCCAAAAAAAAAGCAGGGTTGCAATCTTAGTCTCTGATAAAAGACTTTAAACCAACAAAGATCAAAAGAGACAAAGTAGGGAATGGTAAAGGATAAATGCAACAAAAAGAGCTAACTATCCTAAATATATATGCACCCAATACGGGAGTACCCAGATTCATAAAGCAAGTTCTTAGAGACCTACAAAGAGACTTTGATTCCCACGCAATAATAGTGGGAAATTTTAACACCCCACTGTCAATATTAGACAGATCAATGAGACAGAAAATTATAATAAGGATATTCAGGACTTAAACTCAGCTCTGAACCAAACGGACCTAATAGACATCTTCAGAACTCTCCACCCCAAATCAACAGAATTTAAACTCTTCTCAGCACTACATAGCACTTATCCTAAAATTGACCACATAATTGGAAGTAAAACACTTCGGCAAATGCAAAAGGATGGAAATCATAACAAACTGAATTTAAGACCACAGTGCAATCAATTAGAACTCAGGATTAAGAAACTCACTCAAAACCACACAACTACATGGAAACTGAACAACCTGCTCCTGAATGACTACTGGGTAACTAACAAAATTAAGGCAGAAATAAACGTTTTTTGAAACCAATTAGAACAAAGACACAATGTACCAGAATCTCTGGGACACAGCTAAGCCAGTGCTTAGAGGAAAATTTTAGCACTAAATGTCCATATGAGAAAGTGGGAAAGCTCTAAAATTTACACCCTAACATCACAATTAAAAGAACTAGAGAAGTAAGAGCAAACAAATTCAAAAAAGCTAGCAGAAGACAAGAAATAACTGAGATCAGAGAAGAACTTAAGAAGATAGAGACACAAAAAAACCCTTTAAAAAATCAATGAATCCAGAAGCTGGTTTTTTGAAAACACTAACAAATAGACCACTAGGCAGACTAACAAAGAAAAAATAAAAGAATCAAATAGGAGGTTTTCAAGATGGCCGATTAGGAGGAAGTCGGGATCGCAGCTCTGAAAGAAGGTGCAGAGGGTGAGTGGACGCCGCATTTCCAGACAGATTTTTACTGACCACAGACCAGGGGATAACAGGAGGAGGAGCCGCACAGGTCACCAGCGCCGCTGGTTTGAGCGGAGCGGGCGCGCCGCTCGGCCTACGCCCTGAGGTGGGGGGCGGCGGATCCACGTACAGAGCGAGAGAGACTGAATCACCTCTGAGCCAGCAAGGGGAGCTGAAGCAGGGATTCAAGCCAGGACACTCCCGGGCAAGGGCGCGCCACGAATCTCAGAGCCACTGCTTTGGCTGATGCAGCGGCTCACAGGGCAGCGGATTTTTACTGCCCACAGACCAGGAGATTCACAGGTGGCAAAGCTCCACGGGTTGCCAGCGCCACTGGTTGGACTGGCATGGCTGCTCTGCCTGCACCCGAGGCAGGGAGCAGCGGCCCCTTGTGCAGAGTGAGCGAGACCGGATCCCCTCTGGGCCAGCAAGGGGAGCTGAGGCAGGGACTCAACCCAAGAGTTTCCTGGGCAAAGAGGACACCTCCGGAAACACGGCTGAACATGGGATGGTCCAGCTCTGTGGAGGAGGGGCGTCACCCACCGGGAAACACCCTGCAGTTCCCAGGACAATTTGCCCACAGCAGCTCAACGAAGCCTCTGCAGGCTGAGTGTGACTAGGCTGCCACCTTGTGGGCAGGGAAAACCATTGCAACAGCGGAAAATCATAACGCCCTAATTCCCTGGGACAGACCACCTAGGGGGAAGAAAAGGGGGTTTATGAGTTCAGCTACTACAGACTTAAAATTACCAAAATCAGAAAGACAGCAACTACAAAGTCGATAGGTGGATAAATCCACAAAGATGGGAAGAAACCAGCGCAAAAAGGATGAAAACACCCAAAACCAGAACACCTCTCCTCCTACAAGGGAGCACAACTCCTCACCAGCAAGGGAACAAGACTGGATGGAGAATGAGCGTGATGAAATGACAGAATCAGCTTTCAGAAAGTGGATAATAAGAAACTTCCGTGAGCTAAAATAACATGTTCTAACCCAATGCAAAGAAACTAAGAACCTTGAAAAAAGACTTGACGAAATGTTAACGAGAATGGACAACTTAGAGAGGAATATGAGCGAATTGATGGAGCTGAAAAACACAACACGAGAACTTCGCGAAACATGCACAAGTTTCAACAGCCGAATTGACCAAGCAGAAGAAAGGATATCAGAGGTCGAAGATCAACTCAATGAAATAAAATGAGAAGGCAAGATTAGAGAAAACAGGGTAAAAAGGAATGAACAGAGTCAACAAGAAATATGGGACTATGTGAAAAGACCTAATCTACGTTTGATAGGTGTACCTGAATGTGACGAAGAGAATGCATCCAAGCTGGAAAATACTCTTCAGGATATTATCCAGGAAAACTTCCCCAACCTAGCAAGGCAGGCCAATATTCAAGTCCAGGAAATACAGAGAACACCACAAAGATATTCCTCTAGAAGAGCAACCCCAAGGCACATAATCATCAGATTCGCCAGGGTTGAAATGAAGGAGAAAATACTAAGGGCAGCCAGAGAGAAAGGTCGGGTTACCCACAAAGGGAAGCCCATCAGACTTACAGCAGATCTCTCAGCAGAAACCCTACAGGCCAGAAGGGAGTGGGGGCCGATATTCAACATCCTTAAAGAAAAGAACTTTCAACCCAGAATTTCATATCCAGCCAAACTAAGCTTCATAAGTGAAGGAAAAATAAAATCCTTTGAGAACAAGCAAGCACTCAGAGATTTCATCACCACCAGACCAGCTTTACAAGAGCTCCTGAAGGAGGCACTACACATAGAAAAAAACAACCAGTACCAGCCACTCCAAAAATGCACGAAATGGTAAAGAGCATCAACACAATGAAGAATCTGCATCAACCAATGGGAAAAACAGCCAGCTAGCATCAAAATGACAGGATCAAATTCACACATAACAATATTAACCCTAAATGTAAATGGACTAAATGCACCTATCAAAAGACACAGATTGGCAAATTGGATAAAAAGCCAAAACCCATCAGTGTGCTGTATCCAGGAAACCCACCTCACAAGCAAGGATACACAAAGGCTCAAAATAAAGGGATGGAGGAAGATTTACCAAGCAAATGGAGAACAAAAAAAAGCAGGAGTTGCAATTCTCATCTCTGATAAAATAGACTTTAAAGCAACAAAGATCAAAAGAGACAAAGAAGGACATTACATAATGGTAAAAGGATCAATGCAACAAGAAGCGCTAACGATCCTAAATATATATGCACCTAATACAGGAGCACCTAGATACATAAGGCAAGTTCTTAAAGACTTACAAAGAGACCTAGACTCCCACACAATAATAGTGGGAGACTTCAACACCCCATTGTCAATATTAGACAGATCAACGAGACAGAAAATTAACAAGGATATCCAGGACTTGAACTCAGACCTGGACCAAGCAAACCTAATAGACATTTGCAGAACTCTCTACCCCAAATCCACAGAATATACATTCTTCTCAGCACCACATCACACCTACTCTAAAATTGACCACATAATTGGTAGTAAATCACTCCTCAGCAAATGCAAAAGAATGGAAACCATAACAAACAGTCTCTCAGACCACAGTGCAATCAAGTTAGAACTCAGAATTCAGAAGCCAACCCAGAACCGCACAGCCTCATGGAAATTGAACAACTTTCTCCTGAATGTTGACTGGATAAACACTGAAATGAAGGCAGAAATAAAGATGTTCTTCGAAACCAATGAGAATGAAGACACCACATACCAGAATCTCTGGGACACATTTAAAGCAGTCTCTAGAGGAAAATATATAGCAATAGGTGCCCACATGAGAAGAAAGGAGAGATCTAAAATTGACACTCTATCGTCAAAATTGAAAGAGCTAGAGGAGCAAGATCAAAAAAACTCAAAACCTAGCAGAAGACAAGAAATAACTAAGATCAAAGCAGAATTGAAGGAGATAGAGACACGAAAAACCCTTCAAAAAATCAATAAATCCAGGAGCTCGTTTTTTGAAAAGATCAACAAAATAGACAGACCACTAGCCAGACTAATAAAAAAGAAAAGAGAGAATAACCAAATAGATGCAGTAAAAAATGATAAAGGGGATATCATCACAGATGCTAGAGAAATTCAAACCATCATCAGAGATTATTACAAACAACTCTATGCACATAAACTAGAAATCTTGGAAGAAATGGATAAATTCCTGGACAGTTGTCTCCTCCCAAGCCTAAACCAGGAAGAAGTTGAAACCCTGAATAGACCAATAACAAGGTCTGAAGTCGAGGCAGCAATTAAGAGCCTACCACCCAAAAAAAGCCCAGGTCCAGATGGGTTCACAGCCGAATTCTACCAGACATACAAAGAGGAACTGGTACCATTCCTACTGAAACTATTTCAAATAATCCAAAAAGAAGGAATCCTTCCCAAATCATTTTATGAGACCAACATCATCCTAATACCAAAACCCGGCAGAGACTCAACAAGAAAAGAAAATTACAGGCCAATATCCATGATGAACATAGATGCAAAAATCTTCAATAAAATACTGGCAAGCCGATTGCAACAGCACATCAAAAAGCTTATCCACCATGATCAAGTAGGATTCATCCCGGGGATGCAAGGCTGGTTCAATATACGCAAGTCTATAAATGTAATTCACCACATAAACAGAACCAAAGACAAAAACCACATGATTATCTCAATTGATGCAGAGAAGGCCTTCGACAAAATTCAACAGCCCTTTATGCTAAAAACTCTCAATAAACTAGGTATTGACGGAACGTACCTCAAAATAATAAAAGCTATTTATGACAAACCAACAGCCAATATCATTCTGAATGGGCAAAAACTGGAAGCATTCCCTTTGAAATCGGGCACTAGACAAGGATGCCCTCTCTCACCACTCCTGTTCAATATAGTACTGGAAGTTCTAGCCAGAGCAATCAGACAAGAAAAAGAAATAAAGGGTATTCAATTAGGAAAGGAGGAAGTCAAATTGTCTCTATTTGCAGACGACATGATTGTATATCTAGAAGACCCTATCATCTCAGCCCAAAATCTCCTGAAACTGATAAGCAACTTCAGCAAAGTCTCAGGATACAAAATCAATGTGCAAAAATCACAAGCATTCCTATACACCAATAATAGACTTAAAGAGAGCCAAATCAAGAACGAACTGCCATTCACAATTGCTACAAAGAGAATAAAATACCTAGGAATACAACTAACAAGGAACGTAAAGGACCTCTTCAAGGAGAACTACAAACCACTGCTCAACGAAATAAGAGAGGACACAAACAGATGGAGAAACATTCCATGTTCATGGTTAGGAAGAATTAATATCGTGAAAATGGCCATACTGCCCAAAGTAATTTACAGATTCAACGCTATCCCCATCAAGCTACCAATGACCTTCTTCACAGAACTGGAAAAAACCACCTTAAACTTCATATGGAACCAAAAGAGAGCCCGCATAGCCAAGTCAATTCTAAGCAAAAAGAACAAAGCAGGAGGCATCACACTACTGGACTTCAAACTCTACTACAAGGCTACGGTAATCAAAACAGCATGGTACTGGTACCAAAACAGAGATATAGACCAATGGAACAGAACAGAGGCGTCAGAGGCGACACAACATATCTACAACTACCCGATCTTTGACAAACCTGATAAAAACAAGCAATGGGGAAAGGATTCCCTGTTCAATAAGTGGTGTTGGGAAAACTGGCTAACCATATGCAGAAAGCAGAAACTCGACCCCTTCCTGACACCTTACACTAAAATTGACTCCAGATGGATTAAAGACTTAAACATAAGACGTAACACCATAAAAACACTAGAAGGAAACCTAGGCAAAACCATTCAGGACATAGGCGTAGGCAAGGACTTTATGACCAAAACACCAAAAGCATTGGCAACAAAAGCCAAAATAGACAAATGGGACCTAATCAAACTCCACAGCTTCTGCACGGCAAAAGAAACAGTCAATAGAGTGAATCGGCAACCAACAGAATGGGAAAAAATTTTTGCAGCCTACCCATCTGACAAAGGGCTGATATCCAGAATTTACAACGAGCTAAAAAAGATTTACAAGAAAAAAACAAACAAGCCCATTCAAAAATGGGCGAAGGGTATGAACAGATACTTTACAAAAGAAGACATACAAGAGGCCAACAAACATATGAAAAAATGCTCATCATCACTGGTCATTAGAGAAATGCAAATCAAAACTACATTGAGATACCATCTCACGCCAGTTAGAATGGCGATCATTAAAAAATCTGGAGAAAATAGATGCTGGAGAGGATGTGGAGAAATAGGAACACTTTTACACTGTTGGTGGGAGTGTAAATTAGTTCAACCACTGTGGAAAACAGTGTGGCGATTCCTCAAGGACCTAGAAATAGAAATTCCATTTGACCCAGCAATCCCATTACTGGGCATATATCCAAAGGATTATAAATCGTTCTACTATAAGGACACATGCACACAAATGTTCATTGCAGCACAGTTTACAATAGCAAAGACCTGGAACCAACCCAAATGCCCATCGATGATAGACTGGACAGGAAAAATGTGGCACATATACACCATGGAATATTATGCAGCCATTAAAAATGAGGAGTTCGAGTCCTTTGTAGGGACATGGATGAACCTGGAAACCATCATTCTCAGCAAACTGACACAAGAACACAAAACCAAACACCACATGTTCTCACTCATAGGAGGGTGTTGAACAAGGAGAACACATGGACACAGGGAGGGGAGCACTATACACGGGGGTCTGTTGCGGGGGAGTGGGGGGGACAGCGGGGGGGGGGGGTTGGGGAGGGATAGCATGGGGAGAAATGCCAGATATGGGTGAGGGGGAGGGAGGCAGCAAATCACACTGCCATGAATGCACCTATGCAACAACTTTGCATGTTTTTCACATGTACCCCAAAACCTATAATGCAATAAAAAAAAAAAAAGAATCAAATAGACACAATAAGAAATGATAAAGAGGATATCACCACTGATCTCACAGAAATACAAACTACCATCATAGGATACTATAAACACCTTTGTGAAAATAAACTAGAAAATCTAGAAGAAATGCATAAATTCCTGGACATGTACACCCTTTCCAGACTCAACCAGGAAGTTGAATCCCTGAAATGACCAATAACAAGTTCTGAAATTGAGGCAATAATTAATAGCCTACCAACGAAAAAAGTCCAGGACCAGATGGATTCACAGCCCAATTCTACCAGAGGTACAATGAAGAGCTGTTTCCATTCCTTCTGAAACTATTCCAAACAATAGAAAAAGGACTCCTTTCTAACTCATTTTATGATGCCAGCATCATCCTGATACCAAAACCTGACAGAGACACAACAAAAAAAATAAAAATTTCAGGCCAATATCCCTGATAAAGATGGATGCAAAAATCCTCAATAAAATACTAACAAGCCGAATCCATCAGCACATCAAAAAGCTTATCCACAAGTATCAACTAGGCTTCATCCCTGGGATGTAAGGCTGATTCAACATATGTAAATCAATCAAGGTAATCCATCACATAAACAGATTCAATGACAAAAACCACATGAATATCTCAATAGATGCAGAAAGGGCATTCAATAAAATTCAACAGCCTTCATGCTAAAAACTCTCAATAAACTAGGTACTGATGAAACGTATCTCAAAATGAAAAGAGCTATTTATGACAAACCCACAGCCAATATCATACTGAATGGGCAAAAGCTAGAAGCATTCCTTTTGAAAACTGGGACAAGACAAGGATACCTACTTTCACCACTCCTATTAAACATAGTATTGAAATTTCTGGCCAGGGAAATCATGCAAGAGAAAAAAATAAAGGGCATTCAAATAGGAAGACAGGAAGTCAAATTGTCTCTGTTTGCAGGTGACATGATTGTATATTTAGAAAATTCCATCACCTCAGCCCAAAATCTCTTTAAGCTGATAAGCAACTTAAAAGCAAAGTCTCAGGATACAAAATCAATGTGCAAAAATCACAAGCATTCCTACATACCAATAACAGAAAAACAGAGAGCCAAATCATGAGTGAACTTACATTCACAATTGCTACAAAGAGAATAAAATACCTATGAATACAACTTACAAGCTATGTGAAGGACCACTTAAAGGAGAACTACAAACCAGTGCTCAAATAAAGAAGAGAGGGCACGAACAAATGGAAAAACACTTCATGCTCATGGATTGGAAGAATCAATAGTGTGAAAATGACCATACTGCCCAAAGTAATTTATGGATTCAGTTTTATACCCATTAAGCTACCATTGAATTTCTTCACAGAATCTGAAAAAAACTACTTTAAATTTCACATGGAACCAAAAAAGTACCTGTATATCCAAGCCAATCCTAAGCAAAAAGAACAAAGTTGGAGGCATCACGCTACCTGACTTCAAACTAAACTATAAGGCTACAGTAACCAAAACAGCATGGTACTGGCACCAAAACAGAGATATAGACCAATGGAACAGAACTGAGGCCTCAGAAATAACACCACACATCTACAACCATCTGATCTTTGACAAACCTGACAAAAATAAGCAATGGAGAAAGGATTCCATATTTAATAAACGGTGTTGGGAAAACTGGCTAGCCATTGTGCAGACAGCTGACTGGACCCCTTCCTTACAACTTATACAAAAATTAACTCAAGATGGATTAAAGACTTAAACATAAGACCTAAAACCATAAAAAGCCTAGAAGAAAACCTAGGCGATACCATTCAGGACATAGGCATGGGCAAAGATTTCATGACTAAAACACCAAAAGCAATAGCAACAAAAACCAAAATTGACAAATGGAAACTAATTAAACTAAAGAGCTTCTGCATAGCAAAAGAAACTATCATCAGAGTGAACAGGCAACCTACAGAATGAGAGGAAAATTTTCCCAATCTATCCATCTGACAAAGGGCTAATATCCAAATTCTACAAAGAACTTAAATTTACAAGAAAAAAAGCAATCCCAAAGTGGACAAATGATATGAACAGACACTTCTCTAAAGAAGACATTTATGCAACCAACAAACATATGAAAAAAATCTCATTATCACTGGTCATTAGAGAAATGCAAATCAAAACCACAATGAGCTATCATCTTATGCCAGTTAGAATGGCGATCATTAAAAAGTCAGGAAACAACAGAAATAAGAACACTTTTACACTGTTGGTGGGAGTGTAAATTGTTCAACCATTATGGAAGATAGTGTGGCAATTCCTCAAGGATCTAGAACCAGAAATATTATTTTACCCAGCATTTTCATTACTGGGTATATACCCAAAATATTATAAATTATTCTACTATAAAGACACACGGACATGTATGTTTATTGTAGCACTATTTACAATCGCAAAGACTTGGAACCAACCCAAATGCCCATCAATGGTAGACTGGATAAAGAAAATGTGGCACATATAAACCTGGAATACTATGCAGCCATAAAAAATGAGTTCATGTCTTTTGAGGGACATGAACTCATGAGGGACATGGATGAAGCTGGAAACCATCATTCTCAGCAAAATAACACAGGAACAGAAAATCAAACACCACATGTTCTCACTCATAAGTGGAAGTTAAACAATGAGAATATATGGACACAAAGAGGGGAACATCACACACTGGGGCCTGTCGGGGGATGGGGGACAGGGGAGGGATAGCATTAGGAGAAATACCTAATGTAGATGATGGGTTGATGGGTGCAGCAAACCACCATGGCATGTGTATACCTATGTAACAAACCTGCACATTCTGCACATGCATCCCAGAACTTAAAGTATAATTTTAAAAAAAGGAATACAGAAAAATAAATGAACATAACTTTCAAAGTCAGCACAAAACTTTGCTAGTCATCCCCACTATTCAATTCTCTCCCACCCAACCTTTAAGGTTCAGTTCAAGCTCTGCAACCTTATACAAATCTGCTATTCCTCCAGACCACAATGGCCAATCTGAGCACTCTGAGGTTGAGCCTACACCTCAAGATTTTATTGTTCTCTAGTCATATAGGATAAAGGAGGAACAAAGTAAGATGTGTTGGGAGAAGCAGGAGAAAAAAGATACTAAATTTTGTCAAGAACTAAGTTTTGCATATTACATAGGCAACCTCATTTAATTCTCACCATAATCCTATAAATAAGAATTATTCTTCACCATTTCCCAGATGAGGAAACTGAGGTCCATGCTATACTAAGAAACTTGCCTGCAGTCCAGAACCAGTAAACAATAAAGTCAGAATTTGAATCCCAGTCTTTACCACAAAACATTCTCTGTCCTCTACCTTGCAGAATTAGTTTTATCTTCTCTCCAATGTCACCCCCAGGAACAGATCATACAAAGAAACAGACAAGAAAGATGAAGGATATGAAAACCATAGCATGTTTCAAGAGTAAATATTTATATCAGGCATCTATTAGGTGCAAAGCAGAATCCTCAGAGCTTTGGAGAAGGGAAATGTAAGTTTACATCATGGAGGGAGAGAGAGCTGTTTAAACAGCATTAGGCACTGTGGCAGTGATGCTCTTGACAAAGTGAATACAACACACAGGTGGTTACACCTCATCTGCAGTGTTTGGTGCAGTTTTAGTCACTAGGGCACATGTGCTGTGGAATTCACAAGAAGAGCATGAAGGTATTCATGCTCATGGGATCATGGTTAAATCTTCAAACAGCTAAAAAGCTATCTTTTATAAACAAGATACTTGGAAATTTTCTGTACAACTCTAAAAAACAAAACTGGAACTAAAGAAGAAAGGCCACTGGGAGGTCCATTACTGCTGCCTGTAGGACAAAACTCTGACAGTTCAATAGAATGAATCACCTCTAGACATTGGCAACTGCCATTGTTGACATGATTATACAGCTTGGAAAACCATTTATCAAGTATATGGTAAAGAAGATTCATGTCCGGGGAATTAAGATTGGCCTGAAGCCCTCTAAGATCCCACTCAGCTCTAATTCTATGACTCAACTTGCATTTAATAGAGCTTTATCTCACTGCAGAGAAATTTGTATTAATTTCCTATTGCCACCATAACAAATCACCACAAACTTAGTAGCTTAAAACAACAGAAATGTACTATCTTACAATTCTATAGTTTTTAAATCTGCTCACAATTCTTCAGGTTAGGTCTCACTGGACTGAAATCAAAGTGTTGGCAGGACTGCATTCATTCCTCAGGCTCTAGAAGAGAATCCATCCCTTGCCTCTTCCAGCTTCTTGACTCATGCCCCTCTTCCTCCACCTTCAAAGCCAGCAATGGTAGGTCAAGTCCTTCTCACCTTACATTATTCTGCTCTCCTCTCTGCTTTTCTTCCAATTTTACGGACCCCTGTGATTATAGTGAACCCACTCAGACTATCCAGTACAGTCTCTCTAAGTTAAAGTCAGCTATTTTGCAATCAGAATTCCATCTGGAACCTTAATTCCCCTTTGCTATGCAATATAACGTACTCACAATTTTCAGGAATCTGGACATGGATACCTCTTGGAGGGAACTTTATTCTGCCTACCACAGCGAGATTCTGAAAAGGGCCACCAGTACCTTCTTGCACTTCAGGATGGCATGCAAATTAATAACACAGGCTGTGACACTCTGCCTTTCCTAAAGGTCACAGGGGATGGGATAAGGAATTGGCAAGAGTACACCAGGCCTCCATGGGTTATGTGGGCCTCAGCTTCTACCTAACACAAATCAACTAAATAAAATGGTAGAAAATATTTTTCTGTTGGGTAAGTTTTACCTCTTAATATCAGATGCCAAATGAACTAACTGAACATTGACTCCTAAACATATCTTGAGACTGAAATCTTTAGGTAGTTAAGCAAATGAATCAACTAAAATTATCTAACAAATTATCTAACCACGGATCCTTGTTAGATCTTTGATAAGGTATGAGACTAGTAAGAAATGAAAAATTAAAAATATTAAAAAGCAGCTCTTCTTTCTTTTCTTTCACAACCAGAGATGACCACCATACATTAGAAACTAGATGCAACTTCAATGCATCCTCTCATCCATAGCAGACACTCCTAATCCTTTGCTCTTTCCCCTAGCCTGTGACAGCCTTCAGGAGTCTACTTCAGTCTTGTGCCTAAGGCAGGTGCTAGCAATTATCAGAGTTGTCACATGAGAAAAAAATCCTATCTGCCATCTCCTCAGGAAAGACTGTGTTCAGTGGATTGGGATTTAAGACTGTTGTTTTAGCAATTACTGTGTACAAGACAATAAACTAGAAATGTGCCTTCAGAAACAAAACGTACAATTATAATTTCAGCTGCCAAAGGATTACAATCTAATAGCTCTTATTGCTATTTTGTTTCTTGTTAATAGAATTCCCTGTCTCACACTATACTTTGTATTTATCTAAAGTTTTACCTTTACACTACCCTGGGATCTCTGTTATTTGAATCACAATGGAATTCCAAGTTGAAGCAGAAAAAGAAATTAATTTGCTATCATCCTCAAAGATCCAGGCATAGATTTGGCTTTGGCCTTTTCCAGGGCCTCAGATGATGCTATTGGGACCAGTACTGCCCTCAGCCCCACTGTCCCCCTCTGCCTTCCTCTGGTGGCTTCATTCTCCTATAGGTTCTTGCCCATGGAGATGAGACGGCTCCCAGAAGCTCCAGGCTTACCTCTCATCTTTTCAGAAACCCAAGTAGGAAAGAAAATGCTTTTTCTCTGTATTCCTCTACAAAGATCCTGAACAGAATTTAATTTTAGTGGCTTTTCACTGTCCTAGCTGGGATCACATGGTCATCTGCAAACCAATGACTATGACAAGAGAAATGCAAGCCTCTGATTAGTCAGCCCGCAGTGAATCGCCCACTCCTGGAGCAGGGATTACATTCAGTGAAACTTGAACCACATGAAACAAAAGAAATAAAGAAACGGATTCCCCAGGGAAAATTGGTATACTATTACCAAAGGGAAAATGCATACTGGGTAGGCAGAAACATTAAACAATTACTATACTTAAGTGACAATTTGAGTCAGATTATTAGCTGCTCTCTGGTCCAGTATTAGCTAACAGCAAGACAGAGAAGAGAACATCATAATTTGAACAGGGATAGGGATTGGGGAGACTGTTCAAAGCCTGGAGTACAGCCCAAGGAAGTGGGACATAAATGGGACACCACAGCACAGGGGCCATGGGAAATTAGTATGATATCTTGGGAAGAAAGTCCAGAAGATATTTAACAGCCAATGAAATGGGAGGACTCACCACATTTACAACCCTCATTTATTTTGCCTAACCCTGAAATAACTTCTAAGAAAATAGAGAAGAAGGCAAAAGGACTTGGGATCAAGCAACCCGACTTTTAGCCCCACCACTTACCAGTGAGTGGTGTTGTCTAGGGCATGTCACTTATCTCAAAGCCACAGTTTGTTCTATGAAATGAAACTAAATGATTATTCCTAACTCACAGAGAATTCAATGTTGTCATATGTGTAAGAATCATTTCTAAACATGCTGCAACAAACCCTCCTATTCATATGCCTATTGCAATGAGCCTTGGTGGCTCCTCTCATCTACTTACCCTCCTTTTGAATCTGATTCTGAGTTGTCTCTGAGTTGCTTTGTCCAAAACAATGAGGCCGGTCTGGGCAAAATGGCTCATGCCTATAATCCCAGTACTTGGGAGGTCGAGGCAGGAAGATCACAAGGTCAGGATATGGAGACCATCCTGGCTAACACGGTGAAATCCCATCTCTACTAAAAATACAAAAAAATTAGCCAGGCGTGCTGGCACACACCTGTAGTCCCAGCTACTCGGGAAGCTGAGGCAGAATTGCTTGAATCCTAGAGGTAGAGGTTGCACTGAGCCGAGATGGCGCCTCTGCACTCCAGCCTAGGTAACAGAGTGAGACTTCGTCTCAAAAAAAAAAAAAAAAATGAGGCAGAAGTGAGGAGTGCTTTCTTCTAAGGTTAGGTTATAAGAGGCCGTGCAGCTTCCATTTTTGTATTCTTTGAAAACTCCCTCTTTGATGTCCATCACCACTCCACAAAGAAGCTAACACTAGAATACAGCATAAGGAGAAGGCATATACAGAGAGACTCTGGAGAACTAGAAGACATCTTGAATATACCAATCCTAGTTAAGCTCTCAACTGAATGTAGCTGCACAAGGATTCTCAGCTGCATTACATTGTGGAGAAAAGACCAGCCCAGCTGATCCTGGTTAATCCACAGAATCATGAGAAATAATAAAGCATTGTTTTAATACACTAAATTTCAGGATGGTTTATAACACAGAAGTGGTATCTGAGACAATGTGTATACACAGAATTTCTATGGTTCTTGACATATTTTTCTGCAGTTTTCTCAAAAGGAATGTTATTGCACTTTAGGAAGAACAATTCCTCATTTGTGGGAAAGCCTCATGTTTTGCAGTACACTCAGCATCACTGGCCTTGCCTGCTATATTCCAGTAGTGCTCTGCGGTCAGTGAAAGAATCAAAGACATCACCCCGCACGCCTAAGTACCCCCTGTTCTTAGCAAAACCCAAACAGAGCAATTACTTCTAGGAAGGTGAGTGCTTCAGAGTTTAGATTCACTAATTATAAGCCAGCAATTACATTCTTCCTTTATGTCCTGATTATTGTGAGTTGAAATACCTTCTTCCCTGGAACTTTATGCTGCTTTCAAAGAAGTAGGCTGCATTAAGTCATACCTAAAGTGAGTTTACAATGTCTATAAAATTATATCATGAATTTGATAGTAAAGAATGCAACCAGATGTGATAAATATGGATAGATTTGGCCTCGAAAGGTCTCCAGAGAAAACCATCATCTACCACTAAGTTCAGTTTGTGTCGAAAACATTAACATCATTCTCTAATTTGTCCCATTTATTTAGTGCTTTTGGAATCTGGAGAAAATAAATGAACATTATTCTTGGCTGCATGATCATATTTGTTCTTTCTTTTGGTGAATCCTTATAATGGAGGCTCCTACATTTAACAGATCGACAACAAAAGACAGGGTGTTGTGAAATGAAACTTCTCTAAGATAAATTACTACTTTCCAGGAAGAAGAGGACTTGAGAAGTGACCTGCTGAAAGAGAGTTGTCATTAATCATAAACATCTCTGTTCTTTGTAAACACCAGGAAGGACCACAACCTTATCTATTAATTTCACCACAGTGAGATTCCAGAGCTTATGTTTTTGTTTCTGTCTTTTTTTCCTGGAGAGTTTCACATTTCCAAGGTCAACTTCAAGGGTAAGCTTTTATTCAGTCACTCTGAAGTATCAATACTCCTGTCTTAATAAGATACGAAATATTCTTGCTACCCCGTTCTTTTACCCATGCCCATTCCCTTTCTCATTTCCACCAGTTTACAAACTCGAGTTCCTGCTGAAGCATTAGTTGAAACAGGAATGGGAATTTATTTGAGCATGTCTCTGTCAATTTGGCTCTGAGCAAAAGGTGCTTGTTTTCTGGACTGGCATACAGTATCCAAAGATGACACTCGATGCTAAATCAGAATTTTGAACTAAGCTTCCAAAAGTAACAAAATTATAATTTAAGTCCCTACATTTTTCTTACTTCAGATTGTAAAGATTCCCTGGTGATCTTAGGGAAGTTGAAGAAAGAAGTAATTAGATTATTATAAAAAATATAAAGGATTACACAAGAACATAATGGCATCTGTGTTTCTTATAGAGCTACTTGTAAATAGTACTACATGTACACGTTGTACAAGTGAAAGAAGCAAAATGTAGGCGTCCTCAGTTTTGAAAGCTAAATGTTATTTTAAAGAAAAAGAGGAAGAGAGAGAGGAGAAAAACTAAATACCCAATCAGCTAAAATTTAATCTTAAAATATATTCCTTAGAAAAGTACATATGTTAGAATTCAAGTAGGTGACAATATGCTACTTTTTATCTTGGTCTATTTTAGAAAAAGCCTCTCCTTGGTAAATAAATAGTTTGTTTATATTGCTAGCATATTTTAATAGTTAACATTTGAAGTGCACATAACATTTATTTTAATAAAATTTGATACTTTAGAAACAAGAAAAGAAAAACATTCTTCACTATACAAAAGGATTCATTTTTCATATTTTAAGACCCCTTTGGGAAATTTTAATGTAATTGTACTTATTAAAAGTTAATGCATATACAAATTTTCATAAATTAATTTTTGTATAAATTAAGATACACCTCTCTGGCAAAGGCTATATTCATTTTAAATTTCTGAAATGTTAATCTGTCAAAATCCCCTCCTCCTTCCCACCACATTTCTGTTATTAATTTTCAGTGACCTCTCCCAGCAGTCTCTTAAACCAAAACCATAACTCATTCTCTTAGTGGCAGCCGAAAATATACCAAAGAATAGAATATTGTGATGCTGTCAGCCAATCCAGCAGACTAGACAATTCAGACTTCAAAATAACTCAAAGGACCTGAAACATGTGATAGCCTATACTTCAAATAAAGTATCTATGATGGTATTTCCTTTTTAAAAAAAAAAAATGAACTTTTCTGTCCACTGTGTAATCTAAGGAACATTACAGCAAATGTGCCGCTTAAAGTGAAAAAATATAGGTTTTTCAACCTGCCAAAAGGAGGGAAAGAGGTCAATTTACATTAACAAATCACAAGTCTTACATTTTCCCATGTCTCCATAGCTGTCAAGTGAGGGAGAGAGACTAAAGTCTAAGTCTATCTTAATCTGAAGCCCAAGCCCTCTCCACACTATCACACTGTCTCTTCATTTTTCTTTATGAGTTTTCATGTGAATCATGCCTATGTCCTGGATAAATAATTGTGCTTATCTGGGCTGAATCCCCATGAGATTGTTGTTTTATTTTTAGGAATGTGCTAATGTCTTTAGTGTCAACCAAGTTCATTTCTGTTTATCTTGGTCATAAAATATGCCTCAATTTGTAATAAAACACCAAGAGACGGGAAAAGAAAAGACAACCAGAGAAACTGAGAAAAATCTGAAGCAAACAGGAAAAAAAGAAGCGAAGAGTAAGTGAAGCTTGATGCAAAAGAGATTTTTAAAAAGAAAGAAAAAGAAGAGATAAACTGAGAATATCTTGAGAATAAAAAATACAAAGAAGATCTGGAGACTTCATCCCAGTGGTGGCAGAATGGATAATTTTGCCAACTCTCTTGAGGAAGGAAATTAAAATATCTGGACAAACTATAAAAATCACTTTATTTAAAGTATCATAAAGCTAAAAAAAGAGTGTGGAATTACTGGGCCAAGATCTAAAAAAAAAAAAAATACAAATCTAAAAATGTCACTCTGGCAGTTTACCACAGGCATGTAGACCTATCTTGAAAAGGCAGTCAATAGACCGAGCAGTGCTTCTAATATCTTCCTAGGGCCAGGGAGACAAAATATGCAGTATCTCTGATAGGGAAACTTTAAAAATTTCATTAGAAGACATTAGAAGAGACCTAAATAAATGAAGAGGAATACTATGTTCATGGATTAGAAGACTCATTTTTGTACTGTTGCCCCAAGAAACAAATAAGCCAATGGGACAGAATAGAAAGACTAGATGCAGGTTTATTGATAAATAGGCACTTGGTATATTTTAGATATGATACTCATAAAAATAAGGAGCAGATGGTTTTAATAACTGGATATTCATGTGAGAAAAAAAAAGACTAGACTTCCAACCTCACACTTTATCACTGCCTGCACTGCTTCCCCATACTAGAAAAACTCTTTTATTTATACATTTGGATGTATGACATAAGAACGTTCATATGCTATGTGTAATAATGCAGTTTAAAAATTGAAACAACACATGTTCATAATGAGTAGAATGAATAAGTAAACTGTGGAATGTTTATACAATAAAATACTATAGAGCAGTAAAATTGAATGCTATAGCATATTTAAATCTGAGAAACATAATATTGAAAAATTCAGTTACAGGAAAACAAAAGTATGATTCTCTTATACAAAATTAAAAACTAAAAATATATTGTCCAGCAATTTAAACATATATATGTCATATGACTATAAAGAATGTAAAAGAATTGATGAAGGTATAGAGAGTGGATATCAGTTGTCTCTGTTTGCAGATGATATGATTGTATATTTAGAAAACTCCATTGACTCAGCCCAAAATCTCCTTAAGCTGATAAGCAACTTAAGCAAAGTCTCAAGATACAAAATCAATATGCAAAAATTACAAGCATTCCTGTACATCAATTACAGACAGACAGCCAAATCATGAGTGAACTCCCATTCACAATTGCTACAAAGAGAATAAGATACCTAAGAACACAACTTACAAGGGATGTGAAGGATCACTTAAAGGAGAACTACAAACCACTGCTCAAATAAAGAAGAGAGGACACAAACAAATGGAAAAACATTCCATGCTCATGGATAGGAAGAATCAATATCATGAAAATGGCCATACTGCCCAAAGTAATTTATAAATTCAATGCCTTCCCTATCAAGCTGTCATTGACTTTCTTCACAGAATTGGAAAAAAAAAAACTACTTTAAATTTCATATGGAACCAATAAAGAGGCCACATAGCCAAGACAATCCTAAGCAAAAAAGAACAAAGCTGGAGGAATCACACTACCTGGCTTCAAACTATACTACAAGGCTACAGTAACAAAAACAGCATAGTACTGGTACAAAAACAGATATATAGACCCAATGGAACAGAACAGAGGCCTCAGAAATAACACCACACATCTACAACCATCTGATCTTTGACAAATCTGACAAAAACAAGCAATGGGGAAAGGATTCCCTATTTAGTAAATGGTGCTGGGAAAACTGACTAGTCATAAGCAGAAAACTGAAACTGGACTACTTCCTCACACCTTATACAAAAACTAACTTAAGATGGATTAAAGACTTAAACATAATACCTAAAACCATAAAAAGCCTAGAAGAAAACCTAAACAATACCATTCAGGACATAGGCATGGACAAGACTTCATGACTAAAAACACCAAAAGCAATGGCAACAAAAACCAAAATCGACAAATGGAAACTAATTAAACTAAAGAGCTTCTGCACAGTAAAGAAACATCAGAGTGAACAGGCAATCTACAAAATGGGAGAAAATTTTTGCAATCTATGCATCTGACAAAGGGCTAATCTCCAGAATCTACAAAGAACTTAAACAAATTTACAAGAAAAAAGCAAACAACCCCATCAAAAAGTGGTCAAAGGATGAACAGACACTTCTCAAAAGAAGACATTTATGTGACCAACAAACATATGAAAAGAAGCTCATCATCACTGGTCATTAGAGAAATGCAAATTAAAACCACAGTGGGATACCATCTCATGCCAGTTAGAATGGCGATCATTAAAAAGTCAGGAGTCAACAGATGCTGGAGAGGATGTGGAAAAATAGGAAAGCTTTTACACAGTTGATGGGAGTGTAAATTAGTTCAACCATTGTAGAAGACAGTGTGGTGATTCCTCAAGGATCTAGAACCAGAATTACCATTTGATCCAGCAATCCCATTACTGGGTATATGCCCAAAGGATTATAAATCATTGTACTATAAAGACACATATTCATGTATGTTTATTGCAGCACTGTTCACAATAGCACCAACCCAAATGCCCATCAATGTTAGACAAAATAAAGAAAATGTGGCACATATACACCATAGAATACTAAGCAGCCATAAAAAAAGGATGAGCTCTGAGCTTCATAGACCTAAGGCAAAAAAAAAAAAAAAGGATGAGTTCATGTCCTTTGCAGGGACGTGGATGAAGCTGGAAACCAACCTTCTCAGCAAACTGACACAAGAACAGAAAACCAAACACCACATTTTCTCACTCATAAGGGGGAGTTGAACAATGAGGACATATGGACACAGGGAGGGAACATCACATACCAGGGCCTGTAGTGGGGAGGCAGCCTAGGGGAAGGATATTAGGTATTAGGAAAAATACTTAATGTAGATGACAGGTTGATGAGTGCAGCAAACCACCATGGCATATGTATATCTATGTAATGAACCTGCATGTTCTGCACATGTATGTCAGAACTTAAAATATAATAATAAATAATTAATTAATGAAGAGTGGATATCTGTAGGGGAAAAGGATGGGATGAGGGAGGGCAAGCAAGAAAGGGACTTAATAATGGTGTGTTGTTCTTTTTCTTAAATTGGATGGTATGTAATTGATATTTCTTGTATTTTGATTACTTATACTTTACATATATGTTATGATCATTCTTTTGCATTTACTCAAAAGTTAATAGAAATGTAGCACTGGTCCATTGCTAAAAGGCCAAGCTTGAATTCAATCTTCATGAGGAGGTCAAAAACAAAGCTGAATGTCACCATCACATAACAAACATTTTGAGACAAGGAAAAATCTGAAATTTTTTCCACAAAATAAATTGAATCATTACTTCAACCCAATTACATAAAATATTGCTTCTTAAATGCTTAAAGTTGACATCATAGTACAGAAATAGTAATTTCTCAGCTCTGTTGATTATCAGATTGCCCCTATGGTTAGTGTACTACATATTTAAAAAACCAAGTAGACACTCAGTTTCAACTGAAGTTAGAAAAAGAGGAATATATTTTTTTGCCAACTCTAGTCAGAATAGGCTATTGCTGGTAGTAATGTTGCCCCTTCTGCTCCAGTAACAACTGGATTAAAGTCTTGTCTCATTTCCACCTTCTGGAGTTAAAGCTTTGGTCAACAGTGATTATGCAATTTCACTGAAGCAACTTCACAAACAGAATCTCTGTGCATTGCTTGAAGATGATGCTTTTATAACATTTTCAGATGAAGCAAATTTTTTTGCTATCACTTATATTTTTATTTTTAATATTATTCATGAATTTACTGCTTGAATTTACCCTTAAACCTTTGATCTAGAATGTGGCAATGGAACATCATAATTGAATTGCAGATAACAAAATAGTCTCTGGATTTCCATTTGCACCTTAGCTTTCATTGGATGCACAGCAATTTCAGCATCTTTCCTCAAGCAGAATAAGAAATGAATTTTTATAGCACGTATCATGCAAGAAATACTTGCACTTTCAAGCACATCAGTTAAGTTACTTCAGCAGATTCCAGCAAATGAGCTATTTTATCTGCAAAACAACAACAACAAAAATCAGTGATTTTAAGTCCCACTTTTTGGTATTGTTATGCGTTCAGGTAGACTTTTAAACATATAGTAGCTACTTTTCCATCCTATTTGAACATCTGTCTTGTATAGATATTTGACAAAGAGTTCTAAAACCCTTTGGATGTCATGTTTGTCATTGACTGAAGAAGAAGAATGAGTGGTCCATTACCTTATAGCTACAAATCTTACAATGGTGCTCCAGCTGTAATTCTTTTCTGAACTCACAAAGTGAAGGGTGTGAACATAGCATCATATCTTCTAAGTCTTCAAATCATTCATACCCTTCACCATGTTTTTTTCATAGTCAATAGCAATACATGGTATTTTATTCATTTTCCTTTTAAGAATACTTCTTCAATCAGATTTGCTATGTCGTTGGCTGTTTGAGATCCAGGCATCTCTCAGCAAGCTAGTAAACCAGAAACAGTCAGTTCAAGGATTCCAGAAGTGACACTGAAGTAGACATGTGGTGACTTTGTCTTCCAAAACATGAGACCAAAGCCACAGTTTGAATAGCACACTTTAGCTGAATGTTGAGGCCAAAGCTAACTTATAAACCTCAATAATTTTTATATGATAATTATAAAAATAAATGGCTTAAAGGGATTTATTTATTTATTCAATAATATTTTTATTGAGTACTTGTTGTATGTCAGACATTATAGCAGACACTGAGGATACAGGAATGAACAAAATAGATAAAAGTCCCTCTCCTCATGGAGCTTACATTCTAGTTTACAGGAGCAGGGAGGAACAAACAATAACAACAAATCTATAAACTAGTGCCAGAGGCTGCCAAATGCCATGTAGTAACAGATCAAGGAGGAGAATCAGAAGTGGGTGGGGTAGAGGACGGGATTGTTATTTTCTAAAGGATGCATAGGGAAGACCTCATTGATAAGGTGGTATTTGAGGAGAGAATTTAAAACATATGTTTAAGTTTTCAAAAGCAGTATTTAGAAAAAAAAAAAAAAGCCAAAGACTCAAAAATAAGGAATAGGGTTTCACAAAATTTCACAAATTTCACAGACAAAAACAGAATTCAAGATGTAAAAATAAAAAATGCTAACTTGAACACTTATTGGAAAGGGAATTTGTTAAATTATGATAAATCCATACAATTTAGTAATGTGTAGCTATTAAAAGATGACACAGGTATCTGCATCATGTTACTGAATTTTAAAAGTAGATTGCAGAATCTAATATGAAAAAATAATTATTTCTATATGGGTTTTTTAAGTCTGGAAGATGATACAACAAATCTTTAGTAACAGTACATCAGGGAAATGGAATTTATAAGAGTAAAATAAAAAGATGTTGTCTTCCACTCATGCAAGTATACATTATTTTAAAATTTTACAACAGACACTTATTATACTGCTGCCTGAGTATTTTTCAATAATTTAAGGACAAATTGAGTGATTTTATATTGATAAAGTATGCAACTGAAATTAAGGACATTATTTTCATGAACCTTCTATGGATAAAGGAAAAATGTTTAATAAAGCAAGGGTACAATGACTTAATTATAATAGTAGTAGAATAATTTTACTGACCATTCTCAATCTTCAACAGATCAACTGAGCAAAAGTAATCACAAAAGGGATCTGAATTCTGTCATTAGTAAGTCTGGTTTAAATGCTAGTAACTAACTTTCAACTCTATATAGAGAATGGAGCTTATTTTTCGACACCTTTGAAAATACAAAAATTTGTTACACAGTACACTACAAAGAAAGCCTTTATAAATTCTAAAAAAAAAAAAAATTACATAAGCATCTTGTTATAATGCAAAAACCTGATAGTTTTGAAATTGAAAGAAATAAAATTCAACCACTTAAAAATTAAAGTCAGTTCTCCTTGGTAACTCTCAGATCAGAGAGGAAAATAAACTCTTTCATAATAGTTGATACTAAAATATAATCACACCACTACATCCTAAAATGTCTGAATGCCATCAAAACTGTTATCTGAAGAAAATTTATACTACCAAAGTTTGCATTGTTAAAAAAAAGTGGCTTATAATAAATTAAGTATTGAGCTGAAGAAGCAAAGAAAAAAACAAAATTAATATTAAAAATAATGAAAAGAAATGCACACAATAGACATAGAAAATAATGATTACTAAAATAGTAGAACAAAACAATAATTGCAAGAGCTATTTCTTTCAAAAGACAACACAGGAAATGAAACTATTTGTCAGTACTGCATTAGAAGATGCTGCTACATTAAACTGCTACATTAGAAAATGCTTTATGATTTCCAGAGAGCTTTAGTATGAGCCTCGGCCCTGACTCCCCTGACTCAAACCCACGATTGACTTAGATACTGATATGGTTTGGCTGTGTCCCCACCCAAATCTCATCTTGAATTGTAACTCCCATAATTCCCACGTTGTGGGAGGGACTCGGTGGGAGATAATTGAATTATGGGGACAGTTTCCCCCATAATATTCTCGTGGTAGTAAATAAGTCTCATGAGATCTGATGGTTTTATAAGAGATTTCTCTTTGCACTTGACTCTGATTCTCTCTTTGCCTGATGCCATGTAGCTGTGCCTTTCACCTTCTGCCATGATTGTGAGGCCTCCCCAGCCACATGGAACTGTGATTCCATTAAGCCTCTTTTTCTTTATAAATTACCTACTCTCAGGTATGTCTTTATTAGCAGCATGAGAAAAGACTAATACAGATACAAACAAAAGTGGTAAACTGTACAATTTAACCTACCCATGGAAAGTTCTAGTCACTGCTTTTAACCCTACAAGGTGGGCTCCTCCTTTCTGGTGCCTAACAACATCTTGGTCAGATGCTATTTGTCTACAAATATTTTCATTTGTTAAAACTTGGTCCAATGCAATTAAAAGATTCAACTTTATATATAATTCAAGGTTTTCCCTTTTAAAGCATGCTGGACTTGAGGCTCCTGGAACTTGTAACAGAGAAGGGATAAGCAAGCATCCCAATGCTAACCAAGGCTCATTGCTGGCATGACTCCATGATGGGTAACATCCAGTTCTACCTAAAAATCTTTCCCAGCCCCACTCCTAACCTTCCACCACCAGTGACCCACCCCACGGCCACTGCCATGATTCTGAAAGGTCCAGCTGGCGACCTCTGGGGTGAGTAAAGTACCAGTAAATGGCTCAAGCACCCTAAGCAAGGTCCAGATGAGCCACAGGTAACTCATCAGCCCTATCATACTGACCCCTGCAAGTGCAACCTGTGTGCCATTCAGCCCTGCCATTTCTTTCCAATCCTCTTTTCCTCCATTCAGGTAGAAACATGAGCAGATCATCATCTCCAGTGTCTGGGGTAATGTGCAAATGGGGAATAAAGAGCTAGTCCCCCACTCACTGGTACATCCTGATCTTTAAGAAGTTGGATCTTTTCACTGTCCCCACTCCTGGGCTTCTGGTAGAAAGTGGTAAATCCCATAATAAACATAGCACCCTCCAAAAGACCCAGTTCTAAGACGACTCCCTCTCTCTCTAGTCTTCTTATACAGACTGATGTGGTAGTTGGTGGTAGTCAGGCCAGTTAAGTGATATCTTCGAACACCCTGCTCAGTGGTGGCCTTTTTAAAAATGTTCTCTGCTTTGAGGTTTGGCCAAAATCTTTACTCAGAGGTAAAACGCCATATAACATTTTGTTCCAAGTATATAATAATTTCTCCATGAGTCTTTTTTTCTTTTAAAGTTCTGGGATACATGTGCAAACATGCAGGTTTATTACATAGGTATATGCATGCCGTAGTGGTTTGCTGCACCTATTAACCTGTCATCTAGGTTCCTTCCCCTCATCTCCTATCCAACAGGCCCTGATGTGTGTTGATCCCCTCCCTGTGTCCATGTATTCTCATTTTTCAACTCCCACTTATGAGTGAGAACATGTGGTGTTTGCTTTTCTGTTCCTGTATTAGTTTGCTGAGGATGACCGTTTCCAGCTTCATCCATGTCACTGCAAAGGACAAAATCTCACTCCTTTCTATGGCTGCATAGTATTCCATGGTATGTGTGTAACACATTTTCTTTATTCATTCTATCATTGATTGGCATTTGAGTTGGTTGCATGTCTTTGCTATTGTCAGTAGTGCTGCAATAAACATACATGTACATGTGTCTTCATAGTAGCATGATTTATGTTCCTTTGGGTGTATACCCAGTAATGGGATTGCCGGGTATTTCTGGTTCTACCTCCTTGAGGAATCACCACACTGCATACCACAATGGTTGAACTAATTTACATCCCCACGAACAGTGTAAGAGCATTCATTTCTTCACAACTTCACCGGCAACAACTGTTTCCTGTCTTTTTAATAATTGCCACTCTGACTGGTGTGAGATGGTCTCTCATGGTGGTTTTGATTTGCATTTCTCTAATGACCAGTTATGTTGAGCTTTTTTTCATATGTTTGTTGGCCACATAAATATATGCTTTTGAAAAGTGTCTGTTCATATCTTTTGCCTACTTTTTGATGGGGTTGTTTTTTTCTTGTAAATTTGTTCAAGTTCCTTGTAGATTCTGAATATTAGACCTTTATTAGATGGGTAGATTGCAAAAATTTTCTCCCATTTTGTAGGTTGCCTGTTCACGCTGATGATAGTTTCTTTTGCTGTGCAGGAACTCTTTAGATTAAGTCAATCCTATTTGTCAACTTTTGTGTTTGTTGCAATTGCTTTTGAAATTTTTGTCATAAAATCTTTGCCCATGCCTAGGTTTTCTTCTAGGTTTCTTATGGTTTTGGTTACATAGATATAAGTGTGTCATGGTATTTGCTGCACCTATTAACCCATCATCTAGGTTCCTTCCCCTCACCTCCTATCCCCTCAGCAGGCCCTTGTGTGTTCACTAAGTTAATTTTTGTGTAGGATGTAAGGAAGAGGTTCAGTTTCAGTTTTCTGCATATTCTCCATAAGTCTTGAGTCATTTTCTTAATAAATGGAGTTGACTCTTTGGCCATCTCCCTTACTTCAAGGCTCAGAAAACCCTAAACAATGAAATGGATTGAGGACCCAGTTTCCCTGTTTCTCCAGGGTGTTAAGTCTTATTAAGCCTTACCTAATGTCAGCCTTCACAGTCCTTGCACACCTCACGTCTGCCCAGTAGTGTTCCAGAGAGGAGAAAGTTGAGCACCACAAACTCTTGCTAAAGTAGGTTCTTAAATCAGAAATGACCAATCTTCAGTTCCTTTACCACCTTTGGAGTGGTGGCTATTAGAAGGCACTAATCCTGCTGTTAGGCCAAATGCAAGATGCTGACCAGTGTTCTGACCACCCCAAACCCAGTTTCCCTGTTCCCCAAGACACCTTGCACATCCCTGAGAAAATGTTCGTATTGGCACCACCTATGAACACTAGATGACTGACAAATCTGCCTCAGAAAAGTCCAGGGACACCTATTTCCATCTACCTGGAAGTTGTCCCCAGGGGGGAAATAAAAGCATCCCATAGACAGTATTTGAGGAGAGCAGAGAATCTAGGCTATTTGAAAGAAATTTTCACAGCAAGATGCTGACTGCCTCTTGTGAAAGACAGAAATGACCCTCAAGCTAGGTTAAACCAGAGGTCCAGAGAGCCTGCTGCTGAGAGAATCAGCTGATAAGGAAGAATAGCAGCTGGGCATGAATGTGAAAAGTATTACTTGTAATTGAGTCACCTGTATTGCAAAGGGCCGACTTGGGTTCACTATTGTTCAATTCTTTCTATAGCTTTCTCTCTAGCTTCACAAGAGGAAATTGTGTATGATTGCTGAGTGAATGCTGGTACAAGATTTAGAGTCCACGTAAGGAAAAGAACAACTTGTTTGATTGCTATGATCTAGTCTTCTCAGAACATGAGGGTACCACAAATAGTGACAGTTAAGGATTTCTGGTAAGTGAACTTTTTTGTTTTGCTTTTTTATAAGCTACCTCTACAGATAAGTTAACAAGGTGAGGGAATTTGGAGAGAGTTTTAAAGAATGCATGTAAGCTGGTTATTCATTCAATGATACATAATGTTAATGCTTACCTATCCCAGAAGACACTTTACACTGTCATTTATAACATAAGAGTATTTCTAACCTTACTTGCCAAATGTTCAACTTATTTGCCTGGGGATAGCCCCTTGTATAGGTTCTATTACAGCCCCCAAAATGATATATTCACATCCTGATACCAGACCCTGTGAATGTGACATTAGTTTGAAAAGGGTCTTTGCAGATAGCGTTATCCAGGTAGACCGTAAATCCAGTTAAGTGGCCTTATAAAAGGAGAGGAAAAGAGGAGAAGACAAAGAATGAAAGGCCATGTGAAGACAGAGGCAGATACTGCTGTGATGCAGCCACAACCAAAGAACTCCTGGAGGCACCAGAAGCTGGGAGAGGAAAGGAGGGATCCCTCTAGAAATCCCCTAGACTTTTCAGAGCGAACACAACTTGGATTTCAGACTCCAATCTTCAAAACTGTGAAAAAATAAATTTCTACTATTTCAAGCCACCATGTTTGTGGACATTTGTTACAGTAGCCAAAGGAAATGAATACACCCCTTATGACATCAACATTATATTTAACCTCTTATTTATTGTCCGACGTACAGTAGAGAATTATAATGAAGGATTGGATCAAGAGGGTGACTGGGCCGAGTACATATGCAGCTATGCCCCAAATCCCCAGATGTAACAGAAAATCTTTAGTTTTTGTTTTATCTACAATAGAGATACTCTAAGGGGACTAGAAATTAAGAGAAATATCTGTATATGGAAGACAAATGAGAGTGAATTTAAAATCAAAACGATGCTCCAAATCTACATATCAGAGAACTTCTGCAAAAGATAGAAACTGTTGCAGAGATGCCCCAAGTTCTGTGCTAGTAAATAAAGAGGAATTTAAGGGACCCTAGAGATGAACTCTTGGGAAGATTTGTCCAAGCAGCAATAAATGACCATCCAAGAGGTCACTCCTTCTCCCCCATGGGCAGGTAGTAGACTGGTGGAGTCATTAGCCCCCAGGTTGGGGCAGTAAGCATGGGCTCTTGGGCAGAACCCAGATTGGAGGGTGAGTTCTCCACACCCAGAAGACCAGGCCACTTTGCCTTACAGACAGTCTTTCTGCCCTGAAATCACTGGAGATAGTCTGTGGTAAGCAGATACAACATTCATAGACATGTCAACAGGAACCTCACATTCTGAAATTAGCAGGCCAACTAAAAAAGGAGGGGTTGTGTAACTGAAAATCACCAATAATTTGGTTAGTGGGTACGAAAATACCATTAGATAGAAAAAATAAGTTCCAATATTTAATTGTACAGCAGAGAAATTATAGTTAATAATAATTTATTCTATATTTCAAAATAGCTAGAAGAGAAGAATTGTAATGTTCCAAACACAAAGAAAAGGTAAGTGTTTGAGGTGATGGATATTTCAATCACCCTGATTTGGTCATTTCATATTGTATACATGTATCAACACATCACACGTACCCCGAAAATATGTACAACTATGCTATATCAATTAAAAATACCAAAAAAATTAAAAAGAAAAATAAATATCATAAAAGGAACATCTCTCCACAAATTGAGGAACTTGTATACAAGTGTGGCAGACTTTGATAGATACCTACCTAATATCCATTCTCTCTTTCCTCCTTACTACCAGAACCTTCACTGATTGATTGATTGACCAGAACTCTACTGCTCAAGCATATAGGATATAGATCTGGCCAGTGAGACACAAGAAGTCTGCTGAGTATTTATGGGCATTTTCTTTCCTAATTATAGCAAAACCTGCTAGTTGTCTCCTCACACTCATTTTTCTTTTCTTTATTCATTTTAGAACCCTTGATTTTAGCCAGACCTATGGCCACCTAAGTGAGAAAAAATATAGACTACATTTCCCCATGCAGCCTCCTAGTGGCTAAGTGTAACCACATGACTAACTACTGGGCAGTGGGGTATACTTAAATGCATGGTGGATGATTTCCAAGATGAAACTATAAAGGATCAGTTTATCCCCTCCTCATCTTCCAATTTTTGCTTGCTCAGATAAAGAAATGATGGTTGAATCTTGAGCAACCAAGTTGAATTGTATTGGAAGAACTACATGTTTTGAATGGCAGAACAAAAAGATAAAAGAAGCATAGGTTCCTGGTGTCATGTAGTAGAATGTCAGCTCTTCAGATTTCATTAATATAAGAGCTAGATAAGCTTTATGTCAACATAATTTTGGATTTTTGTCACATGCATCAGTTATACTAATATAGACATCAGTATTTCTTTTTATTTTGTATCCTTTCCTCTGGCCTGAAATGCATACCCCATGCTAGGAGGTGTAGCAACTATCTTGCATACATGAGGATGAGGTGCATATGCTCAAAATGGTGGCATGAAAAGATGGAAGGAACCTGGACCCTGAATGACAGGCCTGGATGCTCTTTGCTAGACTTTAACTCGTGACAAAAATGAACCTATTACATGTTTAAGTTGCAGTTTGTGGTAATTTCTGTTACTTGCAGCTAAATATAATCCTAATACATTTCAAAGAAAAAAAGGCTGATATAGGGAAAAAAATTATTTGTTGTATCCATTAAATAAAAACAGGTTGATACAAAAATTAACCAATTATAAGTATTGAAAATGAAAATATATTTCCATTTTCAATATGGCTGAGAACAATTGTAGAACAAATTAATGAGCTAAAAGAGTAATTTCTTCTGGGTCACAGTGAAACAGAAAATTAAATGAAAAATATAAACACCATTTTATTAGCTTCCTAGCACTGCGGTAACTGGGTGGCTTAAACAATAGAAATTTATTGTATCAGTTCTGGATGCTAAAAGTCCAAGATCAAAGCATTGGCAGGGTTGCTTCCATCTGAGGACTGTAAAGGAGAATCTGCTCCATACCTTTCTCCTAGCTTCTGGTGGTTTGCTGGAAACCTCTGGCATTCCTTGATTTGTAAATGCACCTCTCTGACCTCTGCCTCCATGTTCACATGGTGTTTTCCTTGTGTGTGTGTCTGTGTCCAAATTTCTTCTTTGTACAAGAACACTAGTCATACTGGATTAAGCATGACCTTATCCTAATTACATTTGCAACAATCCTGTTTCCAAATAAGGTCACATTCTGACCTTGAGTACACTGGAGGTTAGGACTTCAACATATGAACTTGGGAGAGATCCAATTCAACCCATAACATCGGTTCAAGACAAGGAGAAAAGATAAGAGGAGGCCTAATATTCATGACATAGAAATTCAAAGGTAAGAAAGACAGAATTGAAGAATGGAAATTTTTTAAAATAAATAATGGTAGAAATTTTTCCTGAGTCAATGAATGACAGAAGTTTACATGTAGAGAGAATCCACTGAATACTGAGCAAGATAAATGTAAAAAGACCCACTCCTGGTCAAATCATAATAAAATTTGACAATAGGAATAAACACAAAATGTTTTAAACATACAAAGTCTTTAAAACTTATACTTCAAAATAACAAAAATTAGATTAACATTAGACTTCACAAGAACACTACTGGGGGCACGAAGATAGTGGAGCAATACACTCAGAGCTTTAACAGAAAAATTATTTTGAATTATCATTCAAATGAGAGGAAAAATTAAAAATTGTGTCAGTTAGCAGTTAAGTAACTATTGATCCAACTGTAATTCCATAAGTGGAAACTGATTAGTCCCAGTCAGTCAGAGCACTCCAGTTCTCTTGCTAAGACTTGGCTCAGAAATGATTATGTGACACATTCCAGCTGAGGCACCAGGAGAAATTTGTTGGGTCTCTAGAACAGTGTCTTCCTTATTCTCCTAGGACTGGATCTCCTTCTGTCATTGGAAATGGACATGAAAACTGATCATCCATTGCTCAGCAGTCACCCCACTGTCACAAAAGTTACCATATTTAAGATGAAACTGGCATCCATTCCTTTCTCAACTGAAGTTCTACAAGAGAATTAAAGCCCAATGAAAATGACTTCTGTGACTGTTTCATCAATTCTCTCACGTATAACACAGACTTAGATACCATGCTGATGCATAGGAGATAGTTTAATTTATTACATTCAATGGGTGTCTTATGTCATTAGTGCTTCATTTCTACAGTGGGGTAAGAAGAGCAAACCTACAGGCTAAATCCAGCCCACCACCCGTTTTGTTGGAACCCTGGGCTCATTTGCTTACATACTATGTATGATTACTTTCACACTGCAAAGGCAAAGTTGAATAGTTGTGATAGAGGTTATACAGCCTCCAAAACCTAAAATACTTGCTATCTGGTTGATTATAGGACAAGTTCCAGCCTGATTCTAGAGAAATCTCAGCTGAGAAAGTCGGCAAAGAAATTTGGCTGTGTCTACCTTGATTTTTACCTCATCAGTGGGCAGGGGCTACTTTCTTCAACTGCACCCCTATCGCTGGGTCATTATCAGGATTAAGTGAGTGAATAACTGCAAAACACTTAGAATAGAGCCACATAGTAAGCACTCAGAAAATGTTAGCTCTTCTTCCAAACCTGATCCCAACTTCCACTTACTTATTCTGCAGGTTGGCAGTTTGGCCTGGGCTCAACTGGATGGTTCTTCTGACACTGGCTAGACTTGCTTTTGCAGCTGCAAGTCAGATTTAGGCAGCTCTGCTTCTCGGGGTAGCCCCAGCCAGAATGATCCCAATCACATGTCTGGCAGATAGCTAACTACCTGTCATTAGGGCAGCTGGGCCATGTGGTATTTAACGAGCCTCTGATTCCCCTCCTACTTCAGTCCCTATTGGAACCCCTAGCCACCATGAAAAGCCATGTTTTTACATTATGAAGCCATGTTTTACATTGTGCTTCATCAAGTTAATATATCTACATCTACATCAAGTTACTATATCTTAACCTAATTGAAATATCAAACAAACATTTTAAGTACTTACCATATGTCAATACTCTGTGAAATGGTTTTGCTTTTTCCTTCCTTTTGAAATTAAAAACTTTATTTAAACAGAAGCCAACTGGCTTTTCATGGTAGCTAGGGAGTTTCAAAAGGGACTGAAGTAAGGAAGGCTTCATATGGTCTTGGCTTGAAATCGGAGTGGTATTATTTCCACTGTATTTCATTAGTCAAACAAATTGCAAGACCAGCTATATTTGAAGAGTGGGGAAATAGATTCCACTTCCTGGTGAAAGGAGCTACAGAGTCCCTTTGCAAAGGGACATGTATACAAGAAAGAATAATTGCAATTATTTATGTGCATGATCTACGTCAAGTTAATATATCTTAACCTAGTTGAAATATCAAACAAACATTTAAGTACCTACTAAATGTCGATACTCCATGAAACAGCTTTGCTCTTTCCTTCTTTTGAAATTCAAAACTTTATTTGAACAGAGGCCTTTTAAAAATAAATAAGTTATTTTGCTCTTAGTACATGTGTGTCTATGGGAGGACATCTGAATGCATGTAATAATGAACCCTCTTTAGCATCATGGGCTCAAGAAATTCAGCTGATTGATTCTCAGTCCTCTCTCCATCTATAGCAACATGCCGAGCTTCTTTCTTGAATTTTAATTCCTCTTTAAATAAAATCGCAAAATAAAACTCTAATTTTGTTTTAAGTGCATAAAGTGAAAGAAAATTTTATCTCCTGGTTTTTTTTAGCTTGTTATGAACATCTTCATAATATAAAAACATTGCAATATATCAGCCACATTATCTTCAAAAATAACTTTTTCTTTCACTTAAAAATGGAAATAATAAATAATGATAAAAAATTGGAGAAGAATCTAACAGTATTCTAAGACCTCCAAGCCTTCCTTTCTCCAAATGTGTAAATCATTAAGTATTCAAATGATTAATGCAGTCATGATCAAGCTGATCAGAATAAATCGTTTATATGTCCACCCTTGGCTATCCAGCTTCATTAGCGCTCTTAGGAAAATTAAGATGTCTTCACATTCCAGGCCTAACAAAGTGTTCTAGTTTCTCCTATTATTTATGAGTTTGCCAGTGCTTTTTCATTAATTAGATTTGTTTATTCTCCTCCACCTCCAATTTTGGGCATGGTTTACATCCCCTTACTTTCTGAAGCCTGGCTTCAAACCATGTGAGATAGCAAAACAGTATCATTTTTGAAATGCAACTAGGAAAAGAGAAAACATATTGACTTTTAGTATGATAATAATAAGAAGAAATAATAGTAAACACCTATAAAGCACTTAGGGTATGTTAGGCACTCTTCTAAGTAGTTTATACACATTAAGTTATTAATCGTCACAAAATCCCACAATATAATATAGATGTTATAGAATAACATATATGAATATATATAAAATATTTTCCTCATTTATAGATAAGAACTGAGAAACAAAGAGGTTAAAGACTTGCCCCAGGTCACACAGCTAAGCAGCAGAACTAGGATTTGGACCCAGGCAATCTGATTTCAGCCCTCATTAATTTAACGATTATACTATGCTGCCTCTCCATAAAAACACCCAGGAACCATGATGAGATTATGAAAGATCTAATTGTAATGCAGATACTTGATCCTGAGGCTGGCCAATGAGCAGTATTTCAATTTACCTGTTCTTATTCCAGATTCATCCTAGGGAAAATCAAATGCAGTTCAATGACTGACACCAAGGGCCAAAAAGAAAGAGTGGGCATTGGGGATTAGTGTTGGGGTCATGGAAAGAAGGTGGCTCTGCGAGAGGCAAGGTAAATCAAGGTGAAGAGAGTATATCTGGGAGGGAGATGCTCTATAACTGGATGAGAAGGGGGTGGCAGCATGGGGGATCACAAGCATCTAATAAAGAAATGCCATGCACACTCACAATGAGGCAGAATAAGCTGAACAAAGTAAATGAACCACTCACAGTTCCCTGCCCAAACAGGATCTTAACATGCATGACCACTGACTTCAGCCTATAGTGAAGATCTGCCTGCACATCATCTGTGTCTGCTAAACTAATACTTTTCCTCTAATGCATTTTCTCACCCCAGCCTTCTCAGATTAAGAGCATTATAAGAGGTGGTATTACATCTTGATAAACTGAAAAATGGCTCTTCCTCTTCCTCTCTTTCTCAGTCCTCATTCCCCTTTTCTGTTTGTATTAGAATGCAAACATGTTGTTCCCTCCAAATGAAATGTATATGTTAATTTCTTTGATGGGCTTGACAAAATGGCTCTAAAATAAAATGCCAGTGCTCTCTAGATGGTCACAGATAAAGGGCCCTGGACCTTTACAATAATTTATAGTGATGTCATATGCAATGATGACATTATGTTCAGAGGAGCAAGCCAGTTATAAACACAATCAGGATAATCCAAAAAGGGATGAGGGGTGGCAGGGTTGCATCCCCAGGCACTGCACTACAGATCCCTACAGTTCTGGACCAAGACCATGACCTCTGTCAGGAAACTATTCTCAGTTTGAAAAACAGCTCTTGACATGCTACTAGCTGGAGACTGGGCACTCACATGGAACACCAAGTGACAAACCAACCTGAGGTACACATGATGAGCTAGGTGAATCACTAAGTCACAATATCATGGTACTTGGGGACTAGGTTTAGGCAGTTCCAGAAGATGTGAGATACTCAAATGCATAGGATACCCAGGCTCATACTGCTGTTGGACTGGTGCATTTTTCTTCATCCATACCTACGGCTTCATGAAGAGTTTTCTATAAATAAACATCAGAAGAAGAAAAGACCTAGACCCAGTTCACAGTTATCTTGATGCTAGCTAGAAATGTACCACCACCACAATACAGCCCCACTCAGAGATGCCCCAGAAAATGCTGATGAGGAGAGATTCCCCCAGTGGGGAGATTTCCAAGCATTAAGCTTGGTTAGAGAGTTAGTCTGACTTATGGATTAAACAGGCACTTAGACATCAACAAATGGCTTGGCTGAATTTTCAGGGCGCTGAAGGCATCAAGTCTGAAAAATCAGTTACTATGAACTGTGTTGAGGTCTAGGGATGGATTTATGGGAGTGGGCACAAAATGTGAATGTTTGTGTCTCACGTGAATGCTTACCAGACTGCAGAGGAGAAACCCAAACATCAGATGAATGGAATCGTGCATTTTATGGAAATCAGCCATCCTCTGAAGGATACTTCAAGAGGCCCTTGAACCAAGTGGCTATGGCAGCAGGGAGGGCAGCTCTACACAGACCCAACATAGGTTACCTTCCACCAAGTCTAAGCCAGCAACTGCTACTGTTGAGTGCTCAACTCCTCAATGCAGAGACCAACACAGAGCCCTCAATATGGTACCATTCATCACTGGACATCTCCATCTTAAGGGGATAGAAGCTCATCTTTATCAGAATCCATACCTACTTCATATCACCTTCCCTGCCTTCATTGCCTCTGCCAGCTCCTGCAACTGGGGGTTTATAGGATGCCTAATCTGAACATGGTACTCTGCATTATATTTCTTCAAACCTTTCATCTTAAGAAGGTACAACAATGGGCCCACAAACATCAGATTCACTGGTACTACTATCTACTCCATTACCAGGAACAGCCAGCCTGATAGAAAAATGGAGGAGCCTACTGAAAACTCAGTTGAAGATTCTGCTTGGGAATAACATCTTATAGGGTTGGAGAACTGCTCTCCAAGATATAATATAGTTGATCCTTGAATAGAGTAGTGGTTCATGGCACCAACCCCCACACAGTTGAAAATTTGTATATAATTTTTGACTTTCCAAAAACATAATTATTGATAACCTACTCTTGACTAGAAATCTTACCAATAACATAAGCAGTCAATTAACACACATTGTGTATGTTATATGTATTATATACCGTATTGGTACAATAAAATAAGCTAGGTAAAAGAAAACGTTACTACGAAAATCATGAAGAAGAGGAAATGCATTTGCTATTCATTAAGTGAGAATGGATCATTATAACGATCTTCATCTTCATCTTCATTATCTTAACATTGAGTAGGCTGAAGAGGAAGAAGAAGAGGAGGGATTCGTCTTGCTATCTCAGGGGTGGCAGAGGTGGAAGAAAATCCACATATAAGGGAACCCAAGCCATTCAAACCCATGTTATTCGAGGGTCAACTGCATATGCTCTGAATCAAAGGCCCATATATTGTACTGTGTCTCCAATTGCTAAACTACATGTCTAGGAACCAATGACTGAAAGTGGATGTAGCTCCTCCCACCCTTACTCTTCCTAGCAGAATTTATCTTTCTTGTCCTGAAAAGTTAAGCTCTGCCAAGACAGAGTCCCTAGTTCTTATTTAGAGTAGGAGATGGAGAAAGGTGAAGAGCACTTCAACCAGATGACACAATAAGGATTCCACTGAACTGAAAACAATGACCATTACGACCTAGCCACTTTGGACTCATGCCCATGAACTAGCAGGCAAAGAAAAAATTACTTCTTTCTGAGATAATCAGTACTGATTATCATGAGAAGTTGCAATGTCTACTCCACAATAGAATAGAAAGGGTTATTTCGCAAACCCAGAGGATTCTCAGGGTATCCCTTAATACTTATATTGTTTTGTAATAACCTAATAAAAAGTTACAATAACAATTATAGACCACAGACAAAGCCACTAAGGACTTGAACCACTTAGGGATGAAGAAACTAGAATTCCTACCGGGCTAGCAATCAAGACTAGCAAATGTGCTTTCCTGGGGAGAAAGAAATCTAAAATGAGAATATCAATTATATTCTTGGGATCAGCTACAAGCAGTAGGAACTGTGGCTTAGTTCATTAACCCTCTTTAAGTGTCTTTAGGAGATTGCAACTTATGTGGATTCCATAACAAATGATTTGTACCTCCCATGTCAGAGAAAAAAAATAGGGGCATCTTGGGCTTACAAACCTGAAGGCCCACTACTACAGCATGAGATCCAGATGTCATAGGACAGTCTGTGCAGTGTATCAGACACAGCTTATGCATCTTGCAGATCATTTTAGCTTTGTCAGCCTCCTACGCCTGCAGCCACTTCATCTTTCACCCTTGGTAGATTTGCCCTGGGTGAAGGCCAGATTCTAGCAGGAGCAACAGCAGATCAGGTATCCATCTCAACCCACCCAGGTCCACAGAAGCTCTAGCTTCTCCAGAAGTGGTCCACAGAGGCCAGATAACAAAACCAGAACTGCAAAGCAGCCAGTGCCCTATGGGGTAAATGTTAAGAGACAGAAAATGGGAAAGAGCTGTCAGAAAAATTCTTTTTCCTTCCTTTCTCTGAGGTGCTGTAGGTTTTTTATGGCTTGGCTAGAGGCACACCACATGACTGAGCACCTGGTTGTTTTCTCATGAAGGTGTTGTCAAATCGATAATACACTACCTTATATCTACTTAGCCTCCCTCCATGCCCTATGCCCCTTTTTTCCTTACTCTTGTTACCCTGGAATTGCACCTCCCAAGAAAGCATTAGCACATAAGCTTTGCCTAAGTTTCCACTTTCTAGAGACTATAAATGGAAAATATGTCTATCAGACCCAGAGTGCTGTTTCAAATGACAAATACACCATGATACTCCATTAATAAATTGTATTCTTCTAGTTTATAGGGATGAGAAAAGGTGTAACACCATGACATTGGACTTAGAAAGAGTGGACCTAAGTTTGATCCTAACTCTGCTACTTACTGTATGACACTGCGTAATTTGCTGAACCTTTCTGAACCTCATTACCCCTTCTGGTCAATAAAGGCTCAGCATGGTAACGTGTGTTCTCAGGGAAGACTGCTTGGGGTGCCTGTGAATCAGTAGGAAATTTACAGGCAACTCCAAGCCTCAGTTTTCTCATGTGTAAAATGGAGATAGTAATACAATCTACCTAACAGGTTTGTTTTGAGGATTCAATGAGATCATCATTCATGTAAAGTGCCTTGTCTAGTATCATCTCTGAAAAGGAGTAAAAAGCTGCCCCTTTGAAAGGTTGTGAAGATTAGCTGCCTTCTCTAGGCAGCTTTTGGAGCCATTTGAGTTAGGTCTGGGTACCTGAGCTATTGTAAAGCATGACATAACTATAAAATAATGTTTTTTCTAGGGGGAAAAAAATTAATGTGATATAATTTGTGTCTAGTCATTCTTCCCTTCCCCATTGATAGAATCCTGAACCCATTTACATGATCTTCTCAATCCAGTGAGTTGACTATGCCAACACAGACTTCAGCCCAGATTCCACCCTACCCCCAACAAAGTTTATCATTTCCTACCTTGGCTGTGCCTCCCTCAGAAGGCAGATGTGGCAAGTAACAACAACAATATTGATAATGTTTCAAATTTTTATGCAAGTCCTAATCTGAAATAAATACTCCAAAAACCCAAATGTTGGTGGGTTCTTACCCAAGACTTGGGAGGACAGATTCATATTAAGTGATCTTGTTCTACTTGACATATGAATTAAAGATCCCCCTTTGCAAAATAATTTAGAAATAAAAAAAATGGACTTAGTAAAAATTACATGTTAGGACACACTATATAAGATTTTATAGACTTAAGTATAAAATCTGAGTCTATTAGGCTGGCCAAGGATCCTATTAGCCTAGTAATCTGGAAAGCAAGAATTCATCTATCCCTTCAACATATAATTATGTGAGATGGGAACACAACAAGCACCAGGTTTTGCAACAGATTCAAGTTCCTGGGCAACATTATTAGAACAGCTATTCTTCCTTTGTACTTGACTCAAAGTCCTGTTATCAATTCTCAGAGTACCTGACTGACAAGAACCACAACAAAAAGCCGTGTAACCACTGAGATCCAATGCCATCATGATTCAGCACAGATACTGTTTAATGGTGACTGAAGCAAACACTAGAGTTCACACTGACCCCAGCCACTTCTCATTACCACATTGACCTCTCCCTGATAGCCTCCATAGATATTCATCTCCCGAGAGATTCCTCTTTGATGACTTATAATTACCACAAAACACTGTAATTCATACAATTAATGCTTTATTCTAAACATCCAGCTAATACTGATTTCAACTGCTTGGCTGATTAAAGGCTGCCTGTTACCAAGAAACTTTGCAGCAATCTCTCCATTTAATTAATGTTTTCAGGCACTTGTGTGGAAGACAACAACAACAGAAGTTGCTATCTAATTGCCATTGTTTACCACAAATTGCAAGTTGCCATGGTTACTTCATACTTTGCTATCATCATCATCATCCATATTTGTTGACTACCCACTTAAATGTATTCTGTTACACTAAGTGCTTTAATGTGTCCTACAGGATAGCTTGCCCAAAAAAGGCTAATCATGAAAATAGCATACCAGAGTCTACTGTTCTAATATTTTTTAATAAAAATTATTTTTACTTGCTTTTGGAACCTAAAATATAGCAGTATAAAACATTAGCAAAATATCCCTTTATTTGGTAATCTATACCTTTATTCATTTTGATTTTTTAATGAATATTTAGTAAGTCCAGTGAAAACAAAGTTTAAACCAAAAAGTGTACCAAAATATGAAACAACTTAATTTGTGGCATGATTGTGAGAAACTGAAGGAGTATAGGAATAGAGAGCCTATTTAACCCTAAGGTTGCAATTTCTTTCTTTGGGTGGAAGAGATTGAGAAGATTTGATTACATTTTCTTTTCAGAGTTAGCCACCCTAATTTCTTCAGTAGTGAATAATATCTATGTAATCATAACATGGCAAAGGACATTTATTGGTTTTCGGTTTCGGAGTTAGTCTACAGACAAACACAGGAGAGAACTATATGCAGTATGGAGAGTAAATGTGAATACCAACAATGTAGAGTTGATGCTATAGCTGACAGAAGGCCAGAGGTGAAGTCGGTGAAGAAGGATTGAAGGAAGTATGGAGAATGAATTTCTTACTCCAACCTAGTGTGGAATTAAGAGAGAATTTCACCAATTAAAGTTGGTGAAATAAGAAATAAAGGGTTCGGTATGTTATTGAAGTATGTCTTGGTAACTAATAGAATTTAAATGATTTAATTAGTAAAGCAAGATATGAGGAAAGCAGGGAGAGGTCTGATCTAAATACTCATCTTTCCTATAAAGAAATTGAAAGGATTCTAAGTTGATTAAAGAAGAAATATAGGTTTATATATAATATATGGCATTCTGGGTTTGTGTAAGTTTTATTGAGAATATATATTCCATTTAAATTTTCAAAATCAGTTGGAAAAAAATCAAGCTTATACTAAAATAAGTGACTTATAAGCATCACTTTCAAATACTAAACATTTTCATTTTATTTCATTTATGTTTTATTATACTTTAAGTTCTGAGGTACATGTGCAGAAAGTGCAGATTTGCTACATAGGTGTAAATGTGCCATGGTGGTTTGCTACACCCATCACTCTGTGATCTACATTAGGTATTTCTCCTAATGCTATCCCTCCCTTACCTCACCACCCACCAACATGCCCCGGTGTGTGATTTCCCCTCCCTATGTCCATGTGTTCTCATTGTTCAACTCCCACTTACGAGTAAGAACATGTGGTATTTGATTTTCTGTTCTTGCATTAGTTTGCTGAGAATGATGGTTTCCAGATTCAACCATGTTCCTGCAAAGAACATGAACTCATCCTTTTTGTGGCTGCATAGTATTCCATGGTGTATATGTGCCACATTTTCTTTATCCAACCTATAATTTATGGGAATTTGTGTTGGTTCCAAGTCTTTGCTATTGTGAACAGTGCCACAATAGGCATACGTGTGCATGTGTCTTTATAACAGAATGATTTATAATCCTTTGGGTATATACCCAGCAATGGGATTGCTGCATCAAATGGTATTTCTGGTTCTAGATCCTTGAGAAATCGCCACACTGTCTTCCACAATGGTTGAACTAATCTACACTCCCACCAACAGTGGAAAAGTGTTCCTATTTCTCCACATCCTCTCCAGCATCTGTTGTCTACTGATTTTTTAATGATCACTATTCTAACTGGTGTGAGATGGTATCTCATTGTGGCTTGATAAGCATTTCTCTAATGACCAGTGATAATGAGCTTTTTTTTTTTCATATTCTGGTGCCTGAATAAATGTCTTCTTTTGAGAAGTGTCTGTTCATATCAAAAGTGTTTGCCCACTTTTTGATGGAGTTGTTTGGTTTTTCTTTTAAATTTGTTCAGGTTCTTTGTAGATTCTGGATATTAGCCCTTTGTCAGACGGAGAGATAGCAAAAGTTTTCTCCCATTCTGTAGGTTGCCTGTTCACTCTAATGATAGTTTCTTTTGCTGTGCAAAAGCTCTTTAGTTTAATTAGATCCCATCTGTCAATTTTGGCTTTTGTTACCATTACTTTTGGTGTTTTAATTACGAAGTCTTTGCCCATGCCTATGTCTTGAATGGTATTGCCTAGGTTTCCTTCTAGAGTTTTTATGGTTTTAAGTCTTACGTTTAAGTCTTTAATCCATCTGGAGTTAATTTTTGTATAAGGTGTAAGGAAGGGGTCCAGTTTCAGCTTTCTGAATATCACTAGCCAGTTTTCCAAACACCATTTATTAACTAGGGAATCTTTTCCCCATTGCTTGTTTCTGTCAGGTTTGTCAAAGATCAGATGATTGTAGACGTGGTGTTATTTCTGAGGCCTCTGTTCTGTTATAGTCTATATATCTGTTTTGGTACCAGTATCATTGCTGTTTTGTAACTGTAGCCTTGTAGTGTAGTTTAAAGTCAGTAGCATGACACCTCCAGCTTTGTTCTTTTCGCTTAGGATTGTCTTGGCTATGAGGTCTCTTTTTTGGTTCCATATGAAATTTAAAGTAGTTTTTTTCCAATTCTGTGAAGAAAGTCAATGGTAGCTTGATGGGGAAAGCACTGAATCTATAAATTATTTTGGGTAGTATGACCATTTTCATGATATTGATTCTTCCTTTCCATGAGCATGGAATGTTTTTCCACTTGTTTGTATCCTCTCTTATTTTCTTGAGCAGTGGTTTGTAGTTCTCCTTGAAGTGGTCCTTCACCTCCCTTGTAAGTTGTATTTCTAGGTATTTTATTCACTTTGTAGCAATTGTCAATGGGAGTTCACTCATGATTTGGCTCTCTGTTTGTCTGTTATTAGTGTGTAGGAATGCTTGTGATTTTCGCACACTGATTTTGTATCCTGAGAGTTGCTGAAGTTGCTAATCAGCTTAAGGAGATTTTGAGCCGAAACGATGGGGTTTTCTAAATATACAATCATGTCATCTGCAAAAAGAGACAATTTGACTTCCTATTTTTCTAATTTAATACCTTTATTTCTTTTTCTTGCTGTATTGTCCTGGCCACTTCCAATACTGTGTTGAATAGGAGTTGTGAGAGAAGGAACCCTTGTCTTGTGCCAGTTTTCAAAGGGAATGCTTCTAGTCTTTGCCCATTCAGTATGATATTAGCTGTGTCATAAATAGCTCTTATTATTTTGAGGTACACTCCATGAATACCTAATTTATTGAGAGTTTTTAGCATGAAGGGCTGTTGAATTCTGTTGAAGGCCTTTTCTGCATCTATTGAAATAATCATGTGGTTTTTGTCATTGCTTCTATTTATGTGATGGATTACATTTATTGATTTGCATATGTCGAACGAGACTTGCATCCCAGGGATGAAGCTGACTTGATTGTGGTGGATAAGCTTTTTGATAAGCTGCTGGACTCGGTTTGCCAGTATTTCATTGAGGATTTTCACACTGATGTTCATCAGGGATATTGGCCTGAAACTTTCCTTTTGGTTGTGTCTCTGCCAGGTTTTGGTATCAGGATGATGCTGGCCTCATAAAATGAGTTAGGGAGGAGTCCCTCTTTTTCTATTGTTTGGAATAGTTTCAGAAGAAATAGTACCAGCTCCTCTTCGTACCTCTGGTAGAATTTGGCTGTGAATCCATCTGGTTCTGGAATTTTTTTGGTTGGTAGGCCATTGATTACTGCCTCAGTTTCAGAACTTGTTAATGGTCTTGTTATTATACTTTAAGCTCTGGGGTACATGTGCAGAATGGATCAGGGATTCAACTTCTTCCAGGTTTAGTCTTGGGAGGGTGTATGTTTCCAAGAATTTATCCATTTCTTCTAGATTTTCTGGTTTATTTGTGTAGAGGTGTTTATAGTATTCTCTGATGGTAGTTTGTATTTCTGTGAGATTGGTGGTAATGTCCCTTTAACACTTTTTATTGCATCTATTTGATTCTTCTCTCTTTTCTTCTTTATTAGTCTGGCTAGTAGTCTATCTATCTTGTTGATCCTTTCAAAAATGCAGCTCCTGGAATCACTGGTTTTTTTTAAGGATTTTTGTGTCTCTAGTCTCTATCTCCTTCAGTTCTGCTGTGATCATAGTTATTTCCTGTCTTCTGCTAGCTTTTGAATTTGTTTGCTCTTGCTTCTCTAGTTCTTTTAATTGTGAGTTAGAGTGTCAATTTTAGATCTTTCCTGCTTTCTCTTGTGGGCATTTATAGTTATAAATTTCCCTCTACACACTGCTTTAAATGTGTCCCATAGATTCTAGAACATTGTGTCTTTGTTCTCATTGGTTTCAAAGAACATCTTTATTCCTGCCTTAATTTCATTATTTACCCAGTAGTAATTCAGGAGCAGGTTGTTCAGTTTCCATGTAGTTGTGCAGTTTTGAGTTTCTTAATCCTGAATTCTAATTTGATTGTACTGTGTTCTGAGAGACTGTTAAGATTTCTGTTCTTTTGTGTTTGCTGAGGAGTATTTTACTTACAATTACGTTGCCAATTTTAGAATAAGTGCGATGTGGTGCTGAGAAGAATGGTGCTGAAAAGAATTCTGTTGATTCTTTATGACATGAATTTTTGTTTGCCAAACATTTTTTTCTTTAGGAATTCATCTTCTTTCATTCCATAATAATCCTGCTCAATCTATGTTGTTCAGGTAGTATTCGTTGCACTCCAGAATAGATGAATAACAAAATCGAGCAGGGCTCTTGATTATTTCAACAGTTTTGTGAAGTAGATAGGATAGGTATAGCTCTACTTCCCATTGTATGTGTAAGGAAAAAGAACTGACTAGAGTAATTGGCATGGATAAAATCACATATATAGGAGGCAAGAGAGTTGCTACACAAGGCTGGGTTTTTGAGATTTTTTTTTTCACTTTCAATTGGGTATTTGCTTCATTTCACCACAAAATAGTGAATTCCTTGAACTCCTTGTATCCTGGCCATGTACATGGAAAGACAGAAGCTACTTAAGATTCTGAGAATAAGACTAATGCAATTAACCAATTTAAGAGAAGAGGAACAGACATTACCAGAAGCCATTATAAAGATGCAGAGTGCCAGGATAAAAGTAGCAAGAGCAATAATAATTGTAGCCTAATCAATAATATTGACTTAAGGGGCAGAAATGTCGTGAAAGAGGAATTTCAACGTGGAAAAATTTATAACAAGGGTCCAAAAAGAAAAACGTAACAACACTCATCTGACAATGTCTATGTAAAAGAAACATAGAATATGGGGAAGAAAAGATTTTTAGTCAGTAGAAAGACATTCTCTAACAAAGAGACAGGGAATTTATTTAGAACTTACCAACGCCTAAATAAAATGTTATCCTCTTCACTTTACTTGATACCCATATGCTAATCTATGACATTAACTATCTGGCCACTCTAATGTAATTTAGTTCAACAAACATGTTTTGAGTGTCTTCTGAGTACCAGGAATTATACTGTGGATTGGAAATAAAAGGATGAGCAAGAAATGTTTCTATATTTAAGGGGTTAGGATGGATGAGAGGAAGAGATTGGAAAAGATAATCAAGATTCTGACTTGGGAAACTGAATGAACACTATTAACTTAGGAAACATAAAGGAAGAAGGAGTCTGGCATTGGACATCAAATCAGTCAGGAATGCTTTTTGGCTACAAGAAACAACTCAACCAGCAAAGTTTAAGCAACAGACATTTAATTACCATAACATGAAATCTGGAAAATGCAGTCCAGGCCAGTACAGTGGTTCAAAAACATCAACAAGGATCTAGGCTCAATCCATCCTTTATTCCACCATCCTTGGCTTATTGGCTTACTGTCCTTGTGCTTGTTACCCCATACTTACAAGATGGCTGCTACAGCTGCAAACCTCACACTGGATTCAGAAAATAGGTAGACAAGTTAATATCAGCCTCATTTTCCCCTTTTATTAGGAAAGTTGTTTTTTCCAGAAGACCTCAACAGGCTTTCCTTTCATCTTATTGACTACAACTGAGTTATATGACTATCTCCACCTATAAAGGAAGCTGGGAAACCCTGTGAATTTCCAAACACTATAGTCAAAGGTTAAAAAAAATTAAGAGGACTAGGAAGTGTTGGCCACAGACAACATGTTCAGTTGAGTATATACACAATCTCTTGGTAGTTTTGTTTGTATAAAGCAATCCCCAAAAGACCCAATCACTGACAAACAAAGTTTCTGAACCCACAAAAACTAAGGTCTAGCCAAACCCCACTTTGACGGCTTCACAAGTGTAATCTCACTCTTTGAATACCTTCTAAACCAACCAAACACCTGCACTATAAGATTTCAGTATGTCACGATTGAAAGACCAACAAACCCTAGAGTTCCTAGCATACCTTCAAGACATAGAAGAGAATCAATAAACATTTCTTGATTTACTGATTAGTAGAACCTGGGCACAGAGGAAAATTTAACCTGGAATAAAACTTTTTTCTGGCTTTGACCAATAGTATCTGACTGCAGAAGAATTTCTAAAAAAGAAGACAAGAACAGTTGTTGCAAATTCCAAAGTATCTGTCAGCCATTTGACTAAAATATTATCCCTCTTCAATTACTCTGACTTTCATGAGCTCTGACATATCAAAAATCAACTTATTACACAAAATGCATTAATCCAAAAAGGAAGATAAGTACAAAAAAGGCACTAGCTTATTCTCCATTCTCCATTCAGCTATTATACAGGTGGTTAGAAAAATTAAAATGCAGTCTTGACTGTTATCTAGATGTAAATCACGTCCTAGTTCCAGAAAATCAAGCAAACAGCCATTAAACATGTAACAATCTAAAAAATAATTTGTAAACTGGCATTTTCTTTAGAAATTGTGTGTGATTTAGAAGAAAGTAGTAGAATGGCATTATCTTCAGATTATTTCCACTGTATCTTTCACATCAATTAGTTAGAGCCATGGTGCACCTGTTGAATGTAAATTGCTTTATGAACAGCTGTTCCATGCCCAAAGTAAACATGCTTCTAGTCTGGGGTTTGCTGCTATCATAGCATCTTGATTTTCTCAGATGGAAGACAGCATACATAAATTTATTTACATATACCAAATGTAAGAGAGTTGGGTTTTTTCCTTAGGTTAGCCCTTAACCACTTCCCCAGTGCCTGTAAATTCAGGAAAGAGGTTTGAATATTTATTATTGATGATTCATTATGGTCAATCACTTAAGTAAATTGCTATATTAATGGGCATAACTATTCATTGGAATGTGTAAACAAGTTGAGAAACCTAACTTCAATCATTCCAAGAAGTTGTTCTCTTTATTAAAGTTACAGATTTCCAGAGTAGAACTTTTGTTTGGAATAGAGGGGCAAGAGGCAGTAAAATAAAATACATCCTCCATAGACCAGATTATTTAGTCCTCTAAAGACCAACCTGGATAAAACAGTAATTGAAAATCCTTGATTTCTTCCCACTCCCATTTTGGCACCTGCTTACCCAAAGTGCAGGCAAACAAACACATATATACATGCACATGAGTGCACATGCACACACACACATACACACACACACACATACACCCCATGCCTTGGTTCAACCTTCTTTGGATAATTACCTGCTCCTGAAAAATCAACCCTACTTGCATTTAACACTCCCTCCAAAATTCTTAGTTCCTCAAAATCTAATCTATCCAAAAGGCAAAGGGAAAGTTAATTGAACTATTTTACAACATTAGGAGGAAGGCTGATGGGACTTTTCCAAATAGCAGTTGCATTTTAAAAGTATGATTTATTTCAGACAGATGGAAATCTAGTAGTAGACCTTTAGGCAAAACATGCTGTATCAGGGGGTCCTTTCTGTCCTCTAATCATTGTTTTCTCTTCTTATAAAACAAGCTCTTCAACTCTTTTCACTATTCTCCAACTAAGGCATTTGACCAAAACAAAACAAAAAAAAACATTTTACAATAAGCCCAGAAAATATTATAAACTAAAAACAAAATTAAATTTTTTTTTAACTGCTGAGCAAGGTCAGTTCATGCCTGCATGAAATTTGACAGCTACTTCCGGTGTGTAAACTTTAAAGTCCTGTGCTATCAAAGAGTTACAGAACTATAAAGAACTCTGAAATACTCCTAGTAGATTCTCAAAAAGTAAGTGCTGGCATGTTTGCTTTTTGGAAGCAGGATGTGCAAAGAGGCTAATTTCGGAAACTCTTGATTATCCAATCCAATGGAACAGAGCATTAGAGTAGATACATTCCATCTGTGAAACTAGATAACCAATTGATTTAGAAATGATGCTCCTTTTGCAGATCTGGGCAAAGCTTTCTAAGCAGAGAGGACAATGCAAATAGCCTGAGCAGGGAATGAGTTTGGCTCGCCATAAAACAAAAAGAAGACTAATGCACCTGACAAGAAGAGAGCACAATGAAAAGTTGTAGGTGACAAAATCAGTGAGCTAGAGAAGGACCCGAAAATGCAGGACTTTTTAAGCTGATCACTTAAGATCTGGGTATTCCTAGAACCCAAAAGACAAACTATATATCATATCAGTCAAGATCCTTGTAAGAAACAGAAACCACTCAGGATCTTTAAAAAAAAAAAAAAAATAGAGGAAATTGAATTTGGGGATTTGATTAAACAGTTAATAGAAGATCCTAGAAAGCAAAGAAGTAATTGTAAGGGCAGAGCAAGAATCCACTACCATCCTGGGGCAGAAAGTATTGCACAAGGAAGTGGAATCATCAGAGCCCAGAAGGAGGTGGTAGAGCCCAGGCAAGGATGCCATGTGGAAGCTGGACATCATGAAAGGAAGCTGTCTCATGGAGGATGAGCCTCACCCAGGTCAGGGCAATAAAGGAAGAAATACCTGACTTCTCCCTTCCTCCTCCCCTAGTCTTCTGCCAGTGCTTCTAACTGGCCAAATCTATCTGGACTTCAATTGGCAAACCTATCTAGAAACGTAAGTCTCCATAATACAGAGCAGAGCAGGTGAAGGATGGGAAATGGATGTGAGAGAAAACAGACCAATAGCAGACACATAGATCAACTAGGGGAGGAGTAGGAGATTCTTCCCCTTCGCCCCCCACCCCACCACTCCCCTGCCTAACCATGCAGCTCCCAGCAAGTCTTTCTTGTCCATCTGATTCCACCTCTCTGGCCACACAATCTGAGGACACAGATAGAGGGAGGATCCCTATCTGTAATCAGTGTGATGGCAGCCAACAAGTCTCTTCACAGAATCAAACAGCTGCCCTTTTTTACTGGTAAATGTGAGGATGACTACATATGTTGAAGGAGGTCAAACTGAAAGCCAAGTCTGCCCAACACCTAAGCAAAAGTTGAAATCTGTTTTATTTTGCAACAGGACACAATTGGAGAAACTGGTTATTTTAACAAAGCTTTGACTGGAATGGCATGCTCTCATTTAAGGAATCAAACTTGACTTGTAAAGGCAATAAAAGCCTTTTGGGGAAATGGCCCCATACCTTGTTTCCACAGTCCCTGTACAGGTTTTCTGACCTGTGGTAAGTAAAGAAAGTCACTTTCTAACATGTCCAGGAATCCCAATTTATCTTTGGACCCCAAGAGGAGAGGAATTTACTCAACACATAGGTATTTGAGGGTTAAAACCTATAGTAGGACTCAGCTCTAATAACATCTTATGTGAGATTCCTTATAGAACAGAGTTCCATTAAAGCCAATAAAAAGCCATATGGCAAATAATTATTCTCGCTGCACTTTATACAAATAATCAGGCCAGGTATAATAAAGCAAATCGGTTTCACCATGATTTGTCTTTAGTAAAAATGAGAAACTGGAGAGAAAAAAATTATGTTTCAAAAACTATGGTACACTTGTTATTAAATTCTAGTCTCATCAGTTGTTCTTAAGTTTGTTTCTGCAATTTAGGCTAACACAGCTTATTGCTGTGAACCAACCAGTGATCTCTGACTGCTGCTCAGAAGAAACAAGGGTGATGTAAAAATCTAAATCAGCATTCTAATTCAGGGCATGTACTGGAATATTCTAGCAATCCCATATCAGCTTGGTTCCAACAGTTGCCTAGTTCATGGAAAGCCTACTAATTTAGTTTACTTGGAATACTTTACTTATTTTGCTTTACTATGGTGGATATATTACTGTTATATTTTTTGTGTAAGAATAAGTATAAGCTTACCAAATGTTTTCTTAAATTGGACACTTATTAACATCTTCCAGATAGCACTTTTTGTCAAGGAATTATAAATAGCCCTCACCATACCGATTCTTTCTGACTGTGCTGCTCTCCATGCCAAATATGAGAGACCCTAATAGTTACACAAGAATATCATCATCCGAAAACAGCCTGAAGAAGTTATAGAAGATGGATCTTCACCCTTCTGCAACCCTTAGGATTAAGGGTTCTCTTATAAAAGGGAGGGTGGAAATGTCAGAGGCATGTGAAGCAGAGCAACTCCATCTTAAATAGGAGCTGGGTAAAATAAGATTGTGACCTACTGGGTTGCATTCCCAGATGGTTATGGCATTCTAAGTCACGGAATGAGATAGGAGGTCAACAAAAAATACAGGTCATAAAGCCCTTTGCCAATGAAACAGGTTGCAGTAAAGAAGCCAGCTAAAACCCACCGAAACCAAAATGGCCACAAGAGTGACCTCTGGTCATCCTCACTGCTACACTCCTACCAGCACCATGACAGTTTACAAATGCCATGGCAACATCAGGAAGTTACCCTAAATGGTCTAAAAAGGGGAGGCATGAATAATCCACTCCTTGTTTAGTATAACATCAAGAAATAACCACAAAAACTGGTAACCAGCAGCCCTCAGGGCTTCTCTGTCTATGGAGTAGCCCATAGACAGAGAAAGTAGTTAATGAACTTGCTTTCGCTTTGCTCTGTGGACTCACCCTGAATTCTTTCTTGTGCAATTCAAGAACCCTCTCTAGGGGTGGGGCAGGGTCTAGATCGGGACCCCTTTGCTATAATACCACCATGCTGAGCTAATTGTTTTATTTTTGTAAAGATGTTGTGTTGCTACGTTGCCTAGGCTTGTCTCAAACTCTTGGACTCAAACAATCCTCCTGCCTTGGCCTCCCAATGTTCTGGATTACAGGCGTGAGCCTCTATGCCCAGCCAATATTATCAAATAAAGAACGGACCCTTCTATTCTCTCTATTAGATTGTTTGCCTCCATCAGTAATTTAGATAACAGAAAGTTATGCATTCTAAGTTAAGTCTATATATTAGGTTTCTGCACATGTTTTGAGAAGGCTTTTAAAAAGTAAAATTTACACACACCCAAAAAATACATTTCAAGCCAACTGACCTATTGCCCAGGCTGCCATAAGAAAATGCCATAGATTGGATGGTTTTAACAATAGAAATCTATTTTCTCACAATTCTGGAGGATGGAAGTCTCCAGACTTTCAGGGTGCCTGCATGGTTGGGTTCTGGTAAGGACCCTCTTCCTGGCTTGAAGACACCACTCTCTCCCTGTGTTCACACATGGCATAATAAAATCTCCCTCTCCCTTTCTCTTCCTTTTCTCACAATGGCACTAATCCCACCATGGGTGCCCCAAACTCATGAACTCATGTAATCCTAATTACTAGCCAAAGACCCATCTCCAAATACTATCACATTGAGGGTTAGGGGACACAAATTAGTTTCTTGCATGACCATTAGAACAAAATATAAATGCCTCAACATGGAATATAGAGTCATAATGAGCTGGCCCCAGCCCATCTTTTCAGTCACACTCCTTCTCATGTCTAAATCCCCTGGATTCCAGCCATACCACGGAGAGTTCTCTTTTTGCCTTGTGCAGTCAGAGAGGGAGAAGATACAAGCAACTTTCTGCAATTGATGCCATTCCTGGGAACCCATCTACATTTCCTTCTTCATAGCCAAGTAGCCATGACAACCTCCAGGGAGCCCAGAAAGCTTTGAGACTGCATGCATGCCATTTGTTTTGTTCCACTGGCCCCTACCCACAAGATTTGGGATCTCCATCTGGCTAAGCCTTAGACAAGAATACAAGCTTTCTTTCCTGAGGCCTATCTTTCCCCAAGATGGCTGTCTTGGCTCAGGGACTACCATGTTTGCTGCAGACTTGTCTTTGAACCATATTTGTCATGGCCACTGGCTTCTGCTTCCTTTCTGGTTCCTAATAATGGCTACAGCTTATGCCTCACTGTCCTCTGAATTCCCTATGCCCTTACTGAGATTGCTTTGTCTTGGATTCTGAGTCTGCCATGACAATCAGTCCTGGCTTTACCTTGTCTCTGCAGACCTACTGTTACCCAGGTTTTCACCCACATCCTTCTCCCCTTCACTTCCTTCCAACTCTCAACCATCCCATGTCTCAGCCACTCTCCCATCCTGATCACAGATGGGTGAGAGGGAAGTTAACACGGTTTTGTGGATAGAAAATAAGTGTCCCTATTGAGACATTTCCACTTGCCGAGATTCCAACTCATCAACTCTTCTATCAGGAGCACAGACTCATATGCAAATAAATATGTGCTTGGTTCTAGACTTGATTCCTGACTCCTGGATATGACCCATGGCAAATGGTAATGGAATGAGGGCTAGAAAGACCCTTGATCTCGTAAGTCCCTGGGTGAAGCTTTCTCCACTTTATCAATGGAGGATTATTCAAAGCTTAAGACTTAAGATGGCAAAACTGAGTGTCACTCTTTTTTGTCTTCCCAAAAACAGCATAGTTCAAGCACATGACAAGCATCGAATGTTTGAAGGTTGAAGAAAGGGAGAAAAGGAAGAAGGGAAAAGAGAGAGAAAAGATAAAGACAGGAAGAGTGGGAGACAGAGAAAAGGCTGTTTCTTACAAGGGCTTATAATAGAGTCAGGTGAAGGTAGAGGTAGCACAGCTCTACAAGGATGAAAAAATCACTGGACTAGGATTCAGCCAAGAACCAGAAGCTCTAAACCTGACTCTGCCACCAACTTGCCACAGGATCTTGAAATATATTGCCCCAAGTATCTTTGCAGCCTCAAGGTCTAAGAAATGTAATCCAGATGTTATCAAAGTAAGCTGGACCCACCTGCCTCTTCTGAGTTTCCTGAAGCTTAACTAACTTTAAATAATGCTTGGTTTTCTCTGGACAGATTTGGGTCATCAACTCCAGATATTTCTTGAGATTTGGGGCCTCTACCTGAGCTTTCCTAAAGCATCTGGGTCTTACAAATGTGACCCCAATTTGTTAAAAGCCAATCAAACCTCTTAGCCAGCTCCATGCCCAAGGAGCCTAGCTCCTCATTCAGACACCTCTTTCCCACTCCCAACCCCCAGAATCCCAGAGGAATCTGGAAACATGGCTCCAGAAGCCTCAAATCCACTGCAGATTGACCCAGACCTGAAAAACAGGAAATACCAGGCCCTAGGCTCTCAGGCCCTGTTCTCTAAACTGTCAAAAGATTAGGGCCAGAATGGATCAACCCACATGCCTGTACAGCCAGGGTCCTCTCAAGTCCTTCTGGGGCCCATACTGCTTCCTCCCTACCCACAGGCAAGATCACATGACCCAATAAAGACTCTTCTTCCATCCCAAAACCCAGCTTCTGCCTTCTGAGCCCTAGCCCAGTTTTACCTAATCTCTGTGGCAGATCCTTTGCTTAAAATTCTATTTTTAGTGTTTTAGAGCCTTACATTAAGATGACATGCCATTCTAAGAATTTTCTCCACAGCTTTATGTAAACCACAGGCAGCAGGAAAGATAAAGAACTCCTCAGGAGAGGCATGAGTTCATCTTAATAGTGTGAGATTGGTGTGAGCAATGAATGCTTTCACCTGCTCCAGAGCCTTTCATGTTGGGTCTTAGTGGAGGACTCTGCCTTTACGACACCTCTGAAAGGAAACAATTTCTAAACCTTAGGTGGAAAAAAGTGAGAATTCTTAAGCTTTTTTTCTACTCACCATCCATTTCTTCCCTCTCTGGTGGCCCTAGGGGATGACCACCTAGGCGCAGAGCAGGAAGGACAGTACCAACTTTTACACTTCCAGCAGGTAGCCCCTTCCCTCCACTCAGCCTTCCTTGGGTATGCATGACTTTAGGCTGTGAGATGGGTGGCTGCTCCATAGCCCATGACCATACCTAACCCTTAGAATAATATGGAAAGGAAACTTGCCAAAAGAGTAAAGTCTCAGTGATACAAGGTATATACAAATGGGCGATGGGAAAATCAGTTTGAATCCTTGTCAAAGGTAAGTTCTGAAGCCCATTTTGATCGGATCACCATCCTAAGTGAGTGAGGGGAAGGGAGAGGGTAAGATTTACCAATGATACAAGCATCCTTGGCCCCCAGCTAATATATTCCAGATCCCCAAACAGGGACTGTCAAATAAGGGGGCTCAACCCACATCCCTCCACAGCCAGAGCTCTCTCCAGCCTCCCTGGGGCCCTTTCAGTTCCCTCTCTACCCACGGGCAAGACCACAGGGTCCAATAAAGACTTTCTTCTTCCAACCCAAAACCCAGTTTCTGCCTTCTGTTCCCACTCCCAGATCCCTAGGCCAGCCTTACCTAATCTCCTTGGCAGATCCTTTGCTTCAGGCTTTGTCCTTGCTTCATTACCAACCCCCTGAGGGCTTTAGAATTTGGACAGTTCCTGTCCAAAGGAACTGGACTGTGGAGCCTCGACTGTCCCTCACATAAGATGCTGTCTCCATTCCTCTTTGCTCCACAGCTACCAAAATAGACCAGTGCCACCCTACCTTAGGTCCAGAATCCCAATGTGCCAGACCCCAGGACACCCACAGCCTGTGCAGGAAGGTAAATACTTCCTGTGCCCAAACAGTAAATGGCTCATGTCATCCCATCAGCCCCTCAAGACCTAAGGCTATTGGCCAAAACCTATGGGCTCAGGTTTCAAGGAAAACCTGTTCTTTTTCTTTACTGAGATTGAGTTTCACTCTTGTTGCCCAGGCTGGAGTGCAATGGCACGATCTCGGCTCTCCTCTACCTCCGCCTCCTGGGTTCAAGCGATTCTCCTGCCTCAGCCTCCTGAGTAGCTGGGATTACAGGCACATGCCATCACACCCAGCTAATTTTTTGTATTTTTAGTAGAGACAGGGTTTCACCATGTTGGCCAGGCTGGTCTCAAATTCCTGATCTCAGGCGGTCCACACTCCTCAGCCTCCCAAAGTGCTGGGATTACAGGCACGAGCCACCACTCCAAGCCAAAACCTGCCCTTTAACCCACTGTGTTCAAACTGGAATCCTCAAAATCCAGGGGTCCACAGAGGTACATCGATGGTCACTCCAGAGGGAGCCACAGACAAGATGGGTGCAAGGCACCAGTCTCCCTTACCCAGAGCAGCTCTTCTTTGATGCCTTGCATGTTTGCCTTTTCCATATGATTTTGTTTGAAGGAACAACTCCACATTTTTAAAATGTCCAATCTACTACTTAAACTTCTGCATGTAAATAATTACAACCAATTTGAATTATGATGTTTTTCTTCAGTTTTTTAATGTTATGGCTACTTTTCATTTTTAATAGCCCAAAACTACTACTAAGCAGACATTTTGTGGACAGAGTCTTCTCCTACCCACCTCAAGTGCAAAGCCCGTTGTTTGGAATCACTGCTGAGTGTGATAAATCACATCTGTTTCTTTCTTTTGAACAAAAAAAAAGCTCATTTTTCCTCAGCAGGATCTCTTTAGGGTGTCCATATTTATAACAACATAATTATAATCCATAAGTGATAAATTAAAATGTTAATGACTATTTTGCATGAGAAACAAAGTCATTTAATGTTTATGAGTAAAATGTTATGAATATGATCTCAAGAGAGGATGCATTTAAATTTGTCATTGACCTTTGCAGCAGTCAGCCCCAGCTTCCTCTCAGCTAAGAACAGTAATGCATGGATAGCCACCTTTCAAAGGCAAATCTGTTAACCCCCTCTTTATGTGCTACCCCTGGGCTGCCAATAAAATTCTCACAGAAGATGCCACCTCCTGCTCCTCACTGGTTAACACATCTTCACAGAAGTAAGAGAAATGAATGTTCTTTTTTCTCCCATACAAACATGAGACACATGTTTTTCTGAAGGAAGCTCAGTGGGAAAGCACAAGCCCTAGATTCCCAAAGTTGGCGGCTGGCAAGAGGCAAGAGAAATGCTTTAAGCTTCCAGGTTGCCTTGCACAGTTCTGTGTTTCACAGACCACATACCTCATCAAGGGCCATTGTGAGGTGAGCAATTTCTTCAATTCTGCACACTTGTGTGTTGTTTCCTAAGTTCAGGGTTCATGATGCAAGATTACCCACTTGCAAGAAAACATGACACTTCCTCACCATGCCCAAGACCATGAAAATGAGCTCAAGTCATTCACTGCAGCCAGGAACGAAGCCATTCTCAGCCTGCAAAAAATGGTCTCTCCACTGTCCATCCAGTTTCCTAGCTAGTCTCCTTCAGGTTCCTTTCCAAATCCACCACCTCTACTGACTATTTTTCATAAGAAACTGAAAGTCATTCAATGTGTATGAATAAAATGCAATCTCAGAAAAAAAAAGATGCTTCTCCAAGCCCACAAGGGATTTTAGAACCTCTTTAGTGGCTGATAAGACCAAACAACAAAATATTCCCATTGTAGAGTGCTTATCCCTAGCAAAGCATAGGCTATTTATAAGGTAATCATTGACTTCTAGCCCATGTCCTCCCTCTTCTGGAATTCTTCAAAAGATAGTGTCATAGTGGCTCCTCATTTTCCAACAATCACAGAAAAATAAAACTAATGTTTTTCCTAGACGTCGTATTTAATGGTTCTATAATATTGGACCACAAAATTATGACTTAGTTAGGTGTTCAAACTGCATTCATCAGAGTCCCAGGATTCTGCAGAACTGAGGAGTCTGGAAGACTGGGGGTGTCTTCCACTCCCTTAGCAAAGCGGCCCTTATGTTCATCTGTGTAATGCATTGGGACTGTGTGCCTGTGCCCTTACCTATTGGAAGGGCATCAAAGTACCACCATATTCAGAAACAGAGCCCATACAATTAGGTAATCACACATACACAGAGACTAGAAGCTGAGCAAAACAGCTATTTAGTTATCCCCTGGATCCTAAGTCTGGCAGGGGTGGGTGTCAAAGAAAACAGACTCTCTGAGCTCCCTCCCTCATCCTCTCCCCCGCCCCAACCGTGGTCCTACTCATAGTCCCTTCCATCTTTTCAACACACTTCCCTCCCACTAGGATTCTACCTCTTCTCCCTCTCACCTCTGGCAAAGGAGGAGGGTGAGCTTGGGAGGAGACGCTGTGCATAGAGTCTTTCTGGGAAGAGAGAGGATGAAGAACAAAGAACTCTGCTTTTACTCTCAAAGTGAAATGCTCACAAGATAAACCTTGTTCCACTAACACCACTGACTCTTGTAGCAAAATGAAAAGCATTGTCAAGCCACCAGACACACTCTAAATCTTTTTTTTTTTTTTCCTTTTGCCAAATAGTCTTTTCCATTATCCTAGTCTGGTATAGGCCAACATTCCAAGATGGAGATCTCATAAGGAAAGAGGATGAGGGAGAAGAAAACCATGCCCTAGCACACTTTGGACAAAGAGTTCTATTATGAAAATAAAAGTAAATTTGAGGTTATTTGCCTTCTTCCAAGAGCCCAAGGGCTATTACTTTACCTTGGACACCAAAATAAAGACACTTGAGCAGAGTCACAAGCTAAGAGCCATCTTTGACCTGGCACATTGTCAAAGTATAACGTGTAACAAGAATTAGAGCTGTTTTCTCATAATCTACTGAGATTTGGGGTTGTCTTCACTGCAGTATAACCTAGAGAAACCGGAATGTGCTGCAGAAATGTGCTGCTGCAGTAATGGCAAACAAACACTTAACATGTGTGGCATTATGTCTGGGTCCAAGTGACAGATGGTGAAAAAAAGTAACATAACTACCTCTAAACAGAAGCTTGAAGTCCTCTGCCTGAGTCTATCATTGCTCTTCTTCCTCCACCACAAGACCAAGTTGAGGTTGCCTCTCAGCCTAGATCCCAGACCAAAGAAGACATGAGGCTGGGCCACAGAGACAGCCACAACACAGACTGAGGAGTGGACTTCAGTCCCTCTTCATCCATCTTCATAGCCATCACCAAATGGTTTTAAGGCTGCCTGCCCTCAAATAGTTTGAAATGATACATATATACATCTTTGTATCTGGAGAAGAAAAAAAAGGGAGAATGAGAGAGAAATAAACGGAAGGAGGGAAGAAGAAGATGTTTAGCATGCCAATAAGAGAAATGTTAAAGGAAATGGGATTTTTGGCATATTGTCTGTCACCATATGGACTCAAACAAGTCCTAGATGGTAGATGGAATGAGAAGTCGGGAGATTCCCAATGGAAACTGGGCAGGCAGATCAAAGCAGACACCCAGCAGCTGCCCAGAGCCTAACTGATTATTGTTCTCAAGATGACATCGCAGTGAAACAAGTGAAAAATCATCACACTCACACACCATTTGTCATCGATGCCCCTAAACAAACGTCTTCCCTTCCCTTCCTACCTTACCAAAGATATAAGCACAACCTAATAACCCATATACCAACATAAGGACTCTGGAGAATACTTCTTTTCCTATAGAATAAGACACCACGAAACCTTTTTAAATGAGAACTCATCAAGAAAAGTTATAGTAAAAACTGACAAGTCCATTATAAACCCAGTATACCTCTCTCTCTGTATCTGGCTATGATGATAAATGAGAAACATTTTAACACCATCCTCAGAATGGGTGGTGGGTAGGAACGGAGAATGGAAGAAGGGGAAAGCCCATTGAAGGGGAACTTGTAGGACAATTTGCTCAGCCAAAAGGAGCCAGTGTCCTTAAGGAATGAGCAGAGTTGGGCAATTCCAGATGGGAAAAGGCAAAAAAGTCATTCTGGATTCCTCTTTCCTGCATAGCCCCAGTTTTCAGCCAGTAACCAGTGTCTACTAATTCTAACTCTGCAGCACGCAGTCCATCCATTCTAACTCCTCTTCCTTACCCTGGCAGTCCTGAGTTCATACCAATAGCTCTTCCTGGACCACTGCAATACTCTCATGCCATCTCTCTGCCTCCCATCTCCCCCTCGTATCCTCGCCTTCTTATTCATTCTACACAATGCTGACAGACTAATCTTCCTAAAATATGGTTCTGACAATATCACTTACCACCTCCCTAATGCTATAGACTCCAAAACCCTCACCCTCACTTCTAAACTCCTCCCCTAACCTGGCTCTCAATTCCCTTCAGACACTTAGAAATCTGACAAAATAAAGAATTCATCCCTTTGTACAACACCTGCTTTTTCCTTTCCTTACCTTTTTCAAGGTATTGCCTTCCAGTTTTATTTCAAATGTCTAAGTTTTACCAGTCCTTCAGAACCCAGCCCCATTGCCACCTCCTCCTTGAAGCCTTCCATAGCCTTTCATTACACAGTCATTGCTCCCCTCTCCAAACACATTTCTTATCACCTGTGCAATGGTTTGAATGGGCCCTCTCAAAAATTCAGGTGTTGCTAATGTGATGGTATTAAGCAGTGGAGCCTTCAACAGGTGAGAAGGCCACAAGGCCTCCTTCCTCATGAATGGATTAAGATCCTTATAAAAGAGCCTTCATGCAACTTTCAGTCTCTTGCTCTCCGTCTTTCCCCATATAACACAGCATTCTTCCCCTCCAGTGGATGCAGTAACAAGGTGCTATCTTGGAAGCAGAGAGCAGCCCTCACCAGATGACCAAACCAGCCTTGATCTTGGGCTTCCTCACCTGCAGAACTGGGAGAAAATAAATTTCTGTTTTTTATATATTACCCAGTCTCAGGTATTTTGTCATAGCAGTGCAAAATGGACTAAGACAATCTGAGTTTCTTCTAGGATACTTGTCACTCCCAGTTGAGGTTACTTGCATGCATGTTTTTCTCCCTCCTACAGCTTGCTGCAAGGCAGGGTCTGGGTTATTCTTCACACTATGGAAAGAAGGAAAGGTAGGGGGAGAGCATGGTGGGGAGCAAGAGAAGGAAGGAAGGCGCCTGCCAGTAACCTGACCCCTAAGTTGCCCAGAAGCCCTAAGCAGTCAGTCCACCTGATAAACTTAGTTCCCACCGTACTGCCTCCCAAACTTTCCATGTCCATTCAAAATGTTGTGCACTTACATTCTCAACCTTTTTCTTCTACTCTTTTAAAACGACAAGCAGTCCCAGAATAGGTTTTCAAATTCCTGAGCCTTCAGCACTAGGTCAAGAGTTTCTCAATGGGAAGGAAGGGGAAGTACAGGAAATATGGAAGAAGTCCTTAGGAAGAGTCAGGCCAGGCTGGTGAAGGCAGTGGGAAGTCCACACAGTAGGTAAAGTGATTTGCCTGGTAGTGTTGTGCCAGAACCACGAAGTAGAGGCATCAAACCAACACACATGGTTGTCTCAAACTACAACTTCAAATGCAAAACCACCAGGTGTCCCTACTCTTTCCAAGGACAGAAGGACAAGGGTCTGAAATGAAGAGTCCTCCCCTGGTTCCACAGGCACATTACATTGTTCCAGGAGCATCCATAAGGAACAGCAACAGTCTGCTGTGTTCCAGGCCCTCTGCCAAATGCTGCATGAGCATTGTTTAATTGAATCCTCAAGATGTCTGCCATTTTACAGGTGAAGAAGCTGAGGCTCTGCTCTGTGGCCCTGTCAGAGAGATCCAGGTGGCTGGAGCTGCTACATTTCACCTCCACAGCTTTGATGTGATGTGCAGGCAGTTCAGACAGCAGGAGGGCCCCTGACTCCCCACCTCGTTCCCCTCATCTTCCCACTCCATTCCCCACTCCCATTTCCCTGGGAGGGTCCTCCTGAGAGGTGAATCTGTGTCAGCACAGCCAACTGCATGCAATCTTTCATTCTGCCAGCTGGCAATTCTAAAGCCCCAGCACTGATTGTAAAGCTCTCGTGTGACTTAGTACGTCTGATTAGGTTTTTTTGGTTTTTTTTGTTTTTTGCCAAATTGCAGGGTCTTTACTGTTGGCGGCCAAGGAGGACTCGCGTCTCTCCAACCCGTGGCTCCAAAAGGAGGGTGTCAAGACCTTTTATACCCGTAAAACCACCTCCGGAGTGAGGGTGAGGGGCAGGGGTGGGGGTGAGGGTCTTCAGATGTTCTGAAGGCTAGTGGATTCTGTAAATCACCTCCTGGGCAGAGATGAGGGTGAGGGGCTCCAGACTCTCCGAGGGCCAGGGGACTTTTTGACATTCTGATAGAATGTCTGATTAGTTTTGAGTGTGGGGACAATGGATGCTGCCTGTCTTGAATCTGCCGTCATCTTTTCTTCTGGCCTTGCCACCTTCCTGATAACAGAGGGGCAACTTCAGCCAGCAAGTACTGGTTAGTTATTGGTGTTAAGTTTGGGCAGCCTATTGCTCCACAAGAGCTGTACTTTAACTCAATGTCTGATTTCACACTGGTCACACATACTGTTCCTAAAGAACCTTTAATTGACACCTCCACACACATACAATATGCAGTCTGTCTCCATCCTGCCTTCAGTTGCTGAATGCATCTTCCTAAAGAACTATTCCAGGCTGGGCACGGTGGCTCACGCCTGTAATCCCAGCACTTTGGGAGGCCGAGGCGGGTGGATCATGAGGTCAAGAGATCGAGACCATCCTGGTCAACATGGTGAAACCCCATCTCTACTAAAAAAAAATACAAAAAATTATCTGGGCATGGTGGCGCATGCCTGTAATCCCAGCTTCTCAGGAGGCTGAGGCAGGAGAATTGCCTGAACCCAGGAGGCGGAGGTTGCGATGAGCCGAGATCGCGCCATTGCACTCCAGCCTGGGTAACAAGAGCGAAACTCCGTCTCAAAAAAAAAAAAAGAACTATTCCAAATACTCCTGCTCAACAATTTTCAGTGGCTCCTACTTGTCTGTTTTTTTTTTGAGACAAAGTCTTGCTTTGTCACCCAGACTGGAGTGCAATGGCACAGTCTCAACTCACTGCAACCTCCACCTCCTGGGTTCAAGCGATTATCCTGCCTCAGCCTCCTGAGCAGCTGGGATTACAGGTGTGTGCCACCATGCCTGGCTCATTTTTTATTGTTAATAGAGATGGAGTTTCGCCATGTTGGCCAGGCTGGTCTCAAACTCCTGATATCAAGTGATCCACCCACCTTGACCTCCCAAAGAGTTGGGATTACAGGCATGAGCCACTGCACCCAGCCTCTCCTTGTCTTAATAATTATGGGCAAGGGCTCTAGTAATGTTCCCTACACTTTTTGTTCTGGGACAAGCAGCCCTTCCAACCTCTCCTCCAGCCTCTCCCCTGCACACAGCCTGGACTCTAGCAGAACTAACTCTCAATCCTCTCCAAATTCCACAAACGCTGGCAGTGTCCCTAAGCAACTTTGAGATGTAGCTAAAATGCTGAATCTTTTCAGAACTTCCTTCATGGGCTCTCTCCTGACTCCCTATGCTGGATAAGAGTTCTCCAATTGCTATGGCTCCATGATGTTTGCAGCTCTTTTATTTGCATTTACAACATTTGACTTTCCACTTTTGTTACCTATGTTGTTACCTAACTTCTTCTATGATAAGCCGTCAACTCAAGGCCGGGTTTCTTCCCTTATAGTCTCCCCTCTTCCACACACCCCCTTCACCACAACCACAACAACAACTAACATGAGGTCTTTCACATCAAAGTGTTCAAAGACTGTTTATTGAATGACTTATAAATCGTTGAATTAGGTAAATACACTTGACAGAGTAGTTAAAGCCACTCCTTTATCCTAGGGTTTTATTCTGAGGTTTGTTATTTTTCTTTTCCTCTTTGTTCATACTGTCAAGTGTTGACTGACCATTCTGATCAAAAGACAATCCAGAAGTTTTATAAATACCACTTAGTATATAAGTAATTTATATATTCTGGGAATTTCCAAACAAAGTTTTATCCATGTTATGAAGATAAAATGTAAAGGATTCTGGGAAATGGCTTTTCTTTCCCTATCATGTCCTTTTCTAACTCAGAAGACCAAGGCAAAGCCTCAAATGAACCTCTTTTTATTTCAAAATTTGTCCTCTAAGATTCACACTTTTCTTGGCTTAGAACAGTAATAGGTACTTTTTCATCAAAGATCTTTACTTGACTCTAGACTCCAAGGGTATAGAAATACATAAAAAGAGATGAAACGAAGGCCATTAAAACCTCCTCTGCTTAATTATGCTAATATAGAACTGGAAAACAAGGGACATCATCAAGAAAAATGAAAAGTCAACACACAGAATGGGAGAAAATATTTGCAAATTATACATCTGATGGGGGCTTGTATATAGAAAATACAAACAACTCTTACAACTCAATAATAAAAAGACAATTAACTCAATTTTAAAATAGGCAAAGAATCTGAATAGACATTTCTCCAAAAAAGACAGACACACAGCCAATAAGCACATGGAAAGATGTCCACATTATTAGTCACAGGGAAATTCAAATCAAAGCCACAATGAGATACCACTTCATACCCACTAGGATGACTAGAATCAAAAAAGTAAGATACTAACAAACATTAGTGAGGATGTAGAGAAGTTGGAACCCTCATACACTGCTGGTAGGAATGTAAAATGGTGCAACCATTTAGAAAATAGTCTGGTAGTTCCTGAAAAGATTAAATATAAAGTTGCCATATGAACCAGCAATTCCTCTCCTAAGCATATACAACGAGAAATGAAAATACATGTCCATACAAAAACTTGAGCATGAATGTTTACGGCAGCATTATTTGCAATAGCCAAACGTGGAAACAAACCAGATGTTCAACAACTGAATGAATAAATAAAATGTGGTATATCCATACAATGAAATATTATTTCATAATAAAAAGAAATAAGGCCAAGCACAGTAGTTAATGCCTGTAATCCCAGCATTTGAGAGGCTGAGGTGGGAGAGTTGCTTGAGGCCAGGAGTTTAAGATCAGCCTGGGAAACATAGTGAGACCCCTGTCTCTACAAAAACAAAATAAAAAATTAGCCAGAGGTGGTGGCATATGACTATGGTCCCATACTTGGCATGCTGAGGCTAAAAGATCCCTTGAGCCCAGGAGTTCAAGACTGCAGTGAGCTATGATCACACTACTGTATTCCAGTCTTGGTGAAGAAAAAAAAAAGGTCTACTGCCATAGACAGTCAATCAGGACTTGCATCCATATAGCTCATAGTCCAAGAAGAAAGAAAGAGCATGTGTTTATCTCTCCAGGTTTTGTGTGTGAAATTCCTAATTCCTGAGAAACATTTTGATTGACCTGGCTCAAGTATGGGTCCATGACAGGTGAACCCACATGGCCTGAGATTGGAGCCCCATGTGTGGCTGACCAGTTTGGGTTAGTTGCCAAGGGGGTGGAGGCCAGGCTTCTTGAACTACATATAATTAGGAGAGAAGCAGTTTCCTAAAAGAAAAGACACTGGAGGACCGAAACAACAAATGCCCATATACTGGACTTAAGGAATGTTAGAAAAATCTTTACCCACCAGAATATGTCACTTAGAATCTGTTCCTTAAACCAGCCAATGTTCTTTTTTTAAAAAATGCTTTTAAGTTCTGGGGTACATGTGCAGAATGTGCAGGTTTGTTACATAGGTATACACGTGCCATCTAGCCAATGTTCTTATTTGAATGGAACAGAAATAAGGAGATTGACTTGGGGAGAGAAGTTTGTGGTAAGTTTTTAAGAATATAAACAGTTGTGGCAATGTTTGCAGCAGTAAATTTCATCTCTATAGCACATTAAAGACACTTTCTTTTTTGTTTGTTTTTGATTGTTTGGTTTTTCTTCAACTTTTAAGTTCAGGGGTACATTTGCAGGATGTGCAGTCTTGTTATATAGGTAAATACGTGCCATGGTGGTTTGTTGAACAGACCATCCCATCACCTAGGTAGTAAGCCCAGCATCCATTAGCTATTCTTCCTGATGCTCTCCCTCCCCCATTCTCCCCAACAGGCCTCAGAGTGAGTAGTTCCCACCCCTGTGTCCATGTGTTCTCATTATTCAGCTCCCACTTGTAAGTGAGAACATGCAGTGTCAAAGACACTTTCTAAATGTGGTACGTTTACACCGTGGTATACTATGCAGCTATAACAAAAAAGAAAGTATAGCCTTTGCAGCAACATGTGAAGGTGGAGGCCATTATCCTAAGTGAATCAATGCAGGAAGAGAAAACCAAATACCGAATGCTCTCACTTATAAGTGGGAGCTAAACATTGACTATACATGAACACAAAGAAGGGAACAATAGACACTGGGGCCTATTTGAGGGTGGAGAGTGAGGGGAGTGTGAGGATTGAAAAACTACCTATCGTATATTATGCTGATTCCCTGGGTGACACAATTATCTGTACATTAAACCCCCATAATGTGCAATTCACCATGTAACAAACCTGCATGTGTACCCCTTGAACCTAAAACAAAAGTTGGAAAGAAAAAAAAAGACATTTTCTAGCATCAAGAGAAATGGGAAATTATGAGAAACTAAAATCTTGAGTGTCACATAAACTTTGCCGTGTGTGTGTATGCACCATTCATTGGAAACTACAGTTGCCAGGTACTAGTCTTGTGAGATACAGAAGTCAGATGGCTAGGAGAAATGCCAGGAGCAGGGCAGTTAGCAACCTTAGTTAGAAGCCAGTAGGTTGCCCTAGCCCTGTAAGGTTCCTTTTAGCTGATGCTGTTGGTGCCTCTGGAAAGTTCACATGCATGTCTTAATGGTTTTCCTCATCAAGCACCTTCCTCTCACTGCCTGAAGACTTTCTCCAGGAATGTGTTCAGCATTCATGCAGGGCAAACCCAAAGTGCTGGAGAGTTAACACCCCAGGACCAATTCTCAACAATGAGGACTGGGAGTTAGTGGATAAATACCCCACCTTCCTCTCCCTTAAGCAGGACCCACACTGTCTCAGAGGGTCCTCAGTGGAATTAAACCCCAACTGCCCATCGCAGAAACCCACTCTTTAACTCTCTTGGCTTCCACCACTTGCCTGTCTCACTTCTCCACTCCCTCAAATCCAATCAAACACAGAGCCACATTTTAGGGTCTCCTTCTAGACAAACTCAGATTAAGACAGCAAGACAGGGAATATAAGGTTGCACGACTGACAAGCTGTAGCAATGACAAAACTATAGAAAGGATCAGAAACCTCTACTTTGTAAATTGTAAACGTTTATGTGCCTGTTTGTTCTCTAAAGTACACATATAAACTTTATACAATATCCATATATGTATATATATGTTTCAGACTGTCTTGGCTATGTTAGGGAAAACTAAGGGAAAGAAGTTTTGCTTAGGTGTGAATTGGAGCCTTAAAACTAAACCAGAAGAGCCGCAGAGATCAAGGGCTGCGTGGTCAGACTATAGCCACAATCAAAATGGGAGAATGTCAAAGGCAGAAGAGGCTTACTCAATCCAGTCACCTCTTGACCAACATGTACTCTATTTGGGGCTAAATCTCAGAGGTTGTGGGTTTTGTCTTAATAAAGGAGATGTTTCCCAGAATTCCTGTCTCTCCTAACCACCATTTTACTTGTTCTCAAGCAAGTTTCTTTTATATGCTACAGTGGCAATGAAAGTTATGCACAATGAGGTTGTGTGCAGTTTAGTCTATGAGTTAATAGAAATGCCTAAAATTATGAAATAAAATAGATTTTAGGATGAAAAATGTTTCCTCCACTCTGAACATATTTAGCCCAGTTGCTTCTTTATTCTTTGGTACATTGTCACAGCAATGAAGGCAGCCATTGAGATGTTGTACTAATAGAACATTCTTCTAAGATGATTTACCATGTCATTAACATTTTAGCTCACTTGTTGCAGCTTTCACATTGAGCCAAAATAGATGTGCAACTGATAAGTTTGTGTTGTTCACTTTTCTTCAGATAATGATCTACCTTGAGAATGGTCAGACATAGTTTTCTGCTGGGTTCAGTCATGTTTAGTACTTTGATCCATTTTTTCCATTGATGTTTCCTTTTTATGATACTTGTTAATTAAATTTAGATCAGTTCCCATAGTATCACTGAAGAAAGGAGCTCAAAGGAATACTTAATAATATAATTATATTATTCCTACACGTGACATTCATTATGGTGTTATTAATGACTAGCTCAGCTTCATAGAGGCATTGGCTTATGTGATCTGAGTCTAGGTTTAGGGCCCAAGGCTGCAGCAAGACTTGATGAAATGTTTACCCACAATGACTGAAAACAATGTCATTAAGAATACAAAGTAAAAATTGTGATCAAGAAAAAAAAAAGCGGAAACCAGACCTAGAGAAGCAGTTGCAAACCTCAGGTTTTAGGAGAGATACATGTCTGAAGAAATAAATAAGTTGAGACAACAAAAGCTTGGGCTGTCAAGAACAGGTCTGGGAGCAGAGTGTAAGACAGATCATCTGAGGGATTTTGGACTAAGGCCATGAATAATGCAAAGATGCAAGGGGCTCCTTTCGAGGTAGGTTGATGTCTTAGTACATTCAGACTGCTATTTTTAAAATGCCACAAATTGGGTAGCTCATAAACAACAGAAATTTATTTCTCACAGTTCTGGAGGCTGAGAAGTCCAAGATCAAGGTGCCAACGGATTCCATGTCTGCTGAGGGTCTGCTTTCTGGTTCATAAACAGTGTTTTCTCTGTGTGTCCTCACATGGTGGAAGGGGCAAGGGATCTCTCCAGGATCACCTTTATAAGAGTCCTAAACCTACTTGTGAAGGTTTTACCCTCATGACCTAATCACCTCCCAATAGCCCTACCACCTAATACCATCACCTTGAAGGTGAGGATTTCAATGTGTGAGCTGGGGGAGAGGGAGACATAAACATTCAGTTCATTGTGGCAAAGTGTCATGGGTGTGGTAGTAATTATTTCACCAATTATACCCTAATCCTTTCTGGGTCTCCCCACTTCTGGGAAAAGTGTTAAATTGGACTTTCTGGCTCCTTTATGATTGGATAGAGCCATGTCACCAGTTCTGTCCCATAAGTTTTAAGCAGATATTGTACATATAGCTTCCAGGTTAGAGTATTTAATTGCCACTGCTGAACTCACCAGAGAGCTCTCTTTTCCTTCCAGCAGGATGATTAACCCCATTCAAGACGGTGGCTACACCATCACATCAGCCTGGATTCTCAAGTAGGAAGATATGGAACAAAGCATCCAGCTGACCTTCACTGGATATGTTGTATGAGCAATAAAAAAACTTTTCTTGTTTTAAGCCATAGAAATTTTGGAGTTGCCTTGTTACCACAGAGAATCTAACCTAACCTGTATAATATAGTGACAAAGAGGTAACTATTCTGCGTTCAAGGAGATGAGTGTGCTGATACTGCACACATTTATACAAGAAGTATTTTTTTATTTTTTATTTTTTTAATTGAAATATAAAAATTGGCCTGGCACAGTGGCTCATGTCTGTAACTCTAAATGATTTGGGAGGTCAAGGTGAGATGATCAATTGAGGCCAGGAGTTCAAGACTAGCCTGGGAAACATGGCAAGACCTTGTCTCTACCAAAATAAATAAATAAATAAATTTTTTTAATTTAAAAAATAAAAATTGTACATATTTATAGGGTACATATTATTTTTTGCCTTTTTGATAATAGCCATTCCAACTAGGATAAGATAATACCTCATTGTGGTTTTGGCTTGCATTTTCCAGTTGATTAGTGATGCTGAGCATTTTTTGATAGCCGTTAGACATTTGTAAGTTTTCTTTAGAGAAATACGATGTTTCAATACATATAATAAATAGATCAGGGCAACTAGCATATGCATTATCTCAAACATTAATCATTTCTTTGTATTGGGGACATTTAATATTCTCCTTCTATTTGAAAATATTTATTATTGTTAACTATAGTCATCCTACAGTGCTAGAGAACACTAATATTTATTCCTTCCATCTAGTTGTAATTTTGTATCTGTAACAAGTATCCACCTATCCTCCCTTCCCTCTACCCTTCTCAGCCTCTAGTATCCTCTGTTTTATTATTTACTTCTATGCAATCAACTCTTTTTAGCTTCTGTATATGAGTGAGAACATACAGGTTTACCTTTCTGTTCTTGGTTTATTTCACTTAACACAATGTCCTCCAGTTCTATCCATGTTGCTGTCAACGACAAGATTTCATTCTTTTTTATCACTGAATAGTCCACTGTGTATATATATCAAATTTTCTTTATTTATTTGTCTGTTGCTGTACACCTAGGTTGATACTATATCTTGGCTATTGTAAATAGTACTGCAATAAACATAGGGGTGCAGCTATCTCTTTGATATACTGATTTCCATTACTTTGGATAAATAATCAGTAGTGGGATTACTGGATCATATAGTTCTATTTGCAGTTTTTTGAGAAACCTCCATAATTGTTATCCATAGTGGTTATCCTAGTTTATATTCCCACCAATAGCTCACTTGTTGCAGTGAGCTATTTTTCCTCTGCATTTTCACCAGCATTTGTTATTTTTTGCCTTTTCGATAACAGCCATTCTAACTAGGATTAGATAATACCACATTGTGGTTTTGGCGTGTATTTTCCAGTTGATTAATGATGCTGAACATTTTTTGACAGTTGTTAGCCATTTTTAAGTTTTCTTTTGAGAAATATCTATTCAGATCATTTGCCCATGTTTTACTTGGATTGTTTGGATTTTTTGCTGTTGAGATGTTTGAGTTTCTGGTATATTCTGGATATTAATCCCCTGCTGGGAAAAAAATAGCTTGCAAATATTTTCTTCCCTCGCTTGTTTCTTTTGTTGTGCAGATTTTTAGTTTGATGTAATCTCATTTGTTCATTTTTGCTTTTGTTGCTTTCACTTTTGAGGTCTTGTTCATAAAATCTTGTCTCAGACCAATGTCCTGAAGCATTTCTCCTGAGTTTTCTTTCAGTAGTTTTATAGTTTTGGGTCTTACATTTAAGTATTTAATCCATTTGGTTAATTTTTATACAGGATGAGAGGTAGAGGTCTAGTTTTATTCTTCTGCATATAGATATCCAATTTTCCCAGCACCATTTCTTAAAAAGATTCGCTTCTCCCTAATGAGTATGATTAGTATCTTTCTCAAAAATCAATTGGCTGAAGATACATGAATTAATTTGGGGTCTCTCTACTGTGTCCCATTGGTCCATGCTTCTGTTATTATGCCAGTACCAAACTCTTTTGGTTACTATAGCTTTGCAGTATATTTTGAAGTTTGGTACTGTGATGGCTCCAATCTTCTGCTCAAGATTACTTTGGATATTTTGGGTCTTTTGTGGTTCCATATGAATTTTAGGATTGGTTTTTCTATTTTTATGAAGAATGTCATTGGTATTTCAATAAGAATTGCATTGAATCTGTAGATTGCTTTGAGTAGTATGGTTAACAATATTAATTATTCCAATACATGAACATGGGAAGTTTTTCCAAATTTTTGTATCCTCTTCTATTTATTTTATCAGTGTTTTGTAGTTTCTTGTAGAGATCTTTTGCCTCCTTGGTTAAATTTATCTCTAGGTATTTTTTTCTTATAGTTATTGTAAATGAGATTGCCTTCTTAATTTCTTTTTTATCTAGTTCACTATTCGTGTATAGAAACATTACTGATTTTTGCGTTTTGATTTTGTATCCTACAACTTTACTGAATTCATTTATCATTTCTGAGTTTTTTGTTAGAGTCTACAGGTTTTTCTATATGTTTAGATCATGTTATCTGCAAACAAACAGGAACAATTTGACTTTCTCCTGTCCAATTTGGATGCCCTTAATTTTTTTCTCTTGTCTACTTGCTCTGGCTATTATTCACCAATATTATGCTGAATAAGAGTGGTGAAAGGAGGCAACTTTGTATTGCTCCAGTTCTTAGAAGAAAAGCTTTCACCTTTTCCCCATTCAGTATAATTTTAGACGTAGGTTTGTCATATATGGCCTTTATTGCGCTGAGGTACTTTCTCTCTTTACCTAATTTATTAATTTTTTATCATGAAGGAATGTTTAGTTTTATCAAGCGTTTTTTCTACAACTATTAAGTTGATCATATAGTTTATGACCTTCATTCTGTTGATGTGATGAATCATGTTTATGTATTTGCATATGTAGGACTATATTTGCATTTCTGTGATAAATCCCACTTGATCACGGTATATTTTCTTTTTGATGTGATGTTAGATTCAGTTTCTTAGTATCTTGTTGAGAATTTTTGCATCTATGTTCATCAAGAATATTGCCTGTAGTTGTATTTTTATGTTGTGTCCTTGTCTAGTTTTGGTATACAGTTATGCTGCCCTTGTAAAGTTAAGTTTAGAAGATTCCTTCTGATTCCATTTTCTGAGAATAATTGGCATTAATTCTTTCTTAAATGGTAGAATTCATCAGTAAAGCCATTCAGTCCTCCTGGATTTCTCTATGTTGGAAGATTTTTATTTTCCTGATTCAATGTTGTTACTTGTAATTGATCTGTTCTAGTCTTCTATTCCCTCTAGATTCTATCTCAGTAGATTGTATGTGCCCAAGAATTTATTCATTTCTGTCCTGTTTTCAAATTCATTGGTATGTAGTTGTTCCTGGTAGTCTCATAAATTTTTGTATGTCTGTGGTACCCATTGTGACATCTCCTTTTCCATTCCTAATCTTATTCATTTGGGTCTTCTCCCCTTTTTTCTTAGTCTGGTTAATGATATGTCACTTTTGTTTGTCTTTTATTTTTTAAAAGTTTTGTAACAACAGACAAACAGAGAGCCAAATCATGAGTAAACACCCATTTACAATTGCTAAAAAGAGAATAAAATACCTAGGAATACAACTAACGAAGGATACAAAGATACGTAAGATGGTTAAATGCTCACATTTGGATCATGGAACTAGGAGTTGAGTCTAATCTTATCTTTTATTAACTGTGTCATCTTGAGCATCAGTTTATTTAACCTTTCCAATGAACATCAGTGTCTTCATCTGCACAACAGAAGTAAGAACATCTACCCAGCCTATCTCAAAAGACTGTGTGAATAATTGTGGCAGACAGACTCATTGATGGACCCTTATGATCCTGGTCTCCTGGTGTCTATGCTTTTGTTTAATCTCAATTCTGTTGAATGTGAGCAGGACATGTGACTTTCTTCTTACCAGGAGAATATAGTGAAAGTTACAGGAGGTGACTCTCATGATTACATTAGTTATAAAGATTCCATCTTGCTAGTAGACTTTCTCTGAAGACTCTTTAAGCCATGTTGAGAAAGCCCACATGCCAAGGTACCATAAGTGGCCTCCAGAAACTGATAGCTGCTTCCAGGAAGTCATGCTGGCCAGGAAGCTAAAGGCTTAGTAGCTGAGAGCTCAACAAACCTGGGCTCTCAGCCCTCCAACCACAAGGAAATGAATTCTACCAATAAACGGAATGAGCTTGAATGAAGGTTCTTTCCCAGTTGGTCCACTATATGGTAATGGAGCCTAGCTGACACCTTAATTACAGCTCGTGAGACCCTAAGCAGAGGACCCACTTAAGTTGTTTTCAGACTCCTGACCTACAGAAACTGTGGGAAAATAATGTGTGTTATTTTAAACACACATCGAGTGTGTAGTAATGTGTGATGCAGCAATAGAAAACTGATAATAATAATGAGTTAAGATAATGTCAAAGCATTTTATAAACTGAAAGGCCCTATATATGTGTTAGATGTTAGCCTCAAAGTATACCAAAAGCTTTATAGAGACTTTACATGTTGCATAATCAAAAAAGTTATTTCTATGCTTTGAAGAGTTCACAAGTCATTTTTTAACCAAGTCTTTTACATAAGCTTCCCCAATTTTCCTTAAAATCATAGCATCTCCTTTTTTATTCTGACCTTGAAGTTCTGACAGCTGTGTCACTGATTGCTTTCGGTCTGTGATATGCATAACTTCTATATTGCTGCCAATAAAGACAAAATCTGGAATTTAACTGTTCCTCCTTAGAGAACTATGAAAATCCCAGACTGTTTTAACTATGGATCCAATTTAATAGGTATGCTTCAGCCCACATTTCAATCGAATTGCCACTTTCATCATTTTTATTATTACCTTACATGTCACTATGACTATTAAAAACATCAATGAGTGCTTGTACTTTATGTCTAAGTTTTTCATCCGGAGACTTTTAAATGGATATTGGAGGAATGTTGTCCATGTCAATATGCCAAATATTATCTCAATTACAGGGTTATAAATAATATGGCCTCAATTTCTGTAACCAGTAATAACATTTCTTGCTTTCTATGGCAAATCTCCTTTCAAGAGCCCCTAACAAGTGTGTAATCAGTTAGGGGGTCTTGTGGCTCTGGGATAGGGCAACACAGAACTATTTCCTTAATCATTACAAGTCTACAGCATGATGATTATAACAATAATCAAGAATTGAGTACAATTCCTAAGTGCCAAGCTCTTTATAGACATCTTACCTAATCCTCAAAACAACCTTACAAAGTAAATACTTTCATTCTCATTGTACAGATCTGCAAACTCAGGCTTAAGGAAAATAATTTCCTTACACGAGATCAGACATCTATAAGTCACTCAACCAAGACTTTGAATCAGGCATTACAAATCCCGAAGCCCATTTTCTTCCTTTCCACCACGCCAGCTCCTCTAACACTGAAAATTGAGAACACATCATAGCGCCAATTTAAAAATATTTTCCAATCTCCTTCCATTCATTAACATTCATTTAATGTTCTAGCCCTTTTTAGAAATAGAGTGGTGCCCATTTCTGTAAAAGGAAAAGGAAAGGATCTTATATTAGTTCAGATTATATTTAGCTGTGAGTGGTAAAAAGTACAAAATTACATTGGTTTAAATAAGATATGAGCTTATTTCTCTTTCATGTAGGCACTGTATGTATTTGGAGATAATTAAATCCAGGACCCAGCCCTCAGGAAATTTATAATCTAAAGGAAAAAATAAATAACTGCTGATAATGAGAAACAAAATGAACACTTTGCTATAATAAGAGTAGGACAAAAGTGCTGTAGAGCACAGGAGAAGTTAGGTCTAATTGGTGGAATCCAAAACTACTCTTTTTAGGAAGTGGCACTGAATTGAACCTTGAAGGTGAGTAAAATTTTAGTAGACAGTGAAGGAGTTGGGGGGAGTTATGTGAGATACACGTGGAATAAAACGATATGTCATGCTAAATAAATCACATGAACAAAAGTAAAGGCATAAAATTGCCAGTCCATTTCCCACTTACAGAGAGGAGTCTCAACCTGAAACAATCCCCTTTGGGTTGTTCCCCCAAATATATACTCTAACCTTTTTCTTTTTTTATTACATTTTAAGTTCTGAGATACATGTGCAGAACATGCAGTATACATGTGCCGTGGTGGTTTGCTGCACCCATCAACCCTTCATCTACATTAGGTATTTATCCCAATGCTATCCCTTCCCTAACCCCCCACCCCGCTACAGGCCCTGAAATGTGATGTTCCCCTCCCTGTATCCATATGTTCTCATTGTTCAACTTCCACTTATGAGTGAGAACATGCAGTGTTTGGTTTTCTGTTCCTGTGTGAGTTTGTCAAGAATGATGGTTTCCAGCTTCATCCATGTCACTGCAAAGGATGTAAACTCATCCTTTTTTACACTGCATAGTATTCCATGGTGTATATGTGCCACATTTTCTTTATCTTCTCTAATGTTGATGGGCATTTGGATTGGTTCCAAGTCTTTGCTATTGTGAATAGTGTTGCAATAAACATACGAGTGCATGTGTCATTATGATAGAATGATTCATAATCCTTTGGGTATGTACCCAGTAATGGGATTGCTGGGTCAAATAGTATTTATGGTTCTAGATCCTTGAAAAATCGCCACACTGTGTTCCATAATAGTTGAACTAATTTACACTCCCACCAACAATGTAAAAGCATTCCTATTTTCCTTTAACCCCCTCTCTCTTCTGGCTTATAGGGTTTCTGCTGAGAGATCCCCTGTTAGTGTGATGGGCTTTCCTTTGTGGATACCACAACCTTTCTCTCTGGCTGTCCTTAACATTTTTTTCTTCATTTCAATCTTGGTGAATCTGATGATTATATATCTTGGGGTTGTTCTTGAGGAGTATCTTTGTGGTGTTGTCTGTATTTCCCGAATTTGAATGCTGGCCTGTCTTGCTAGGTTTGGGAAGTTCTGGAAAATATCCTGAAGAGTGTTTTCCAACCTGGTTCCATCACTTTCAGGTACACCAATCAAGCATAGGTTTGGTCTTTTCACATAGTCCCATATTTCTTGGAGGCTTTGTTTGTTCCTTTTCTTTTTTTTTTCTTTTTTTTTTTTTTTTGAGAAGGAGTTTCGCTCTTGTTACCCAGGCTGGAGTGCAATGGCGCAATCTCGGCTCACCGCAACCTCCACCTCCTGGGTTCAAGCAATTCTCCTGCCTCAGCCTCCTGAGTAGCTGGGACTACAGGCGTACACCACATGCCCAGCTAATTTTTGTATTTTTAGTACAGACAGGGTTTCACCATGTTGACCAGGATGGTCTCGATCTCTTGACCTGGTGATCCACTCGCCTCGGCCTCCCAAAGTGCTGGGATTATAGGCGTGAGCCACCGTGCCTGGCCCCTTTTCATTTTTTTCTCTAATCTTGTCTTCACGCTTTATTTCATTAAGTTAATCGTCAATCTCTGATGTCCTTTCTTCTGCTTAATTGCTTCAGCTATTGATATTTGTGTATGCTTCACGAAGTTCTCATTCTGTGTTTTTCAGCTTCATCAGGTCACTTATGTTCTTCTTTCTCTAAACTGATTATTCTAGTTAGCAATTTGTCTAACCTTTTTTCAAGGTTCTTAGCTTCCTTGCTTTGGGTTAGAACATGCTCCTTTAGCTCAGAGGAGTTTGTTATTTCTTACCTTCTGAAGCCTACTTTTGTCAATTCATCAAATTCATTTTTCATCCAGTTTTGTTGGAGGAACACTTCTTCTCCTCCAAAGGATGACAACTCCTTGTTGGCGAGGAATTGTCATCCTTTGGAGGAGAATAAGTGCTCTGGTTTTTGGAATTTTCAGCCTTCTTGCACTGGTTTTTCCTCATCTTCGTAGATGTATCTACCTTTGGATTTTGATGTTGACCTTCGGATGAGGTTTTTGTGTGAACATCCCTTTTGTTGATGTTGATGCTATTTCTTTCTGTTTGTTAGTTTTCCTTCTAAATGTCAGGCCTCTCTGCTGCAGGTTTGCTAGAGTTTGCTGAAGGTCCACTCCAGACCTTGTTTCCTTGGTTATCACCAGCAGAGGCTACAGAACAGCAAAGATTGCTGCCTGCTCCTTCCTCTGGAAGCTTTGTCCCAGAAGGGCACTCGCCCTCAATGCTAGTTGGAACTCTCCTGTATGAGGTGTCTGTTGACTCCTGCTTGAAGTTGTCTCCCAGTCAGGAGGCACCAGGTCAGGGACCCACTTGAGGAGGCAGTTTGTCCCTTAGCAGAGCTCAAGGACTGTGCTGGGAGATCCACTGCTCTCTTCAGAGCTGGCAGGCAAAACATTTAAGTCTGCTGAAGCTGTGCCCAAAGCTGCCCCATCCCACAGGTTCCCTGTCCCAGGGAGATGAGAGTTTTATCTATAAGCCCCTGACTGGGGCTGCCGCCTGTCTTTCAGAGATGCCCTGCCCAGAGAGGAGGAATCTAGAGAGGCAGTCTGATTATAACGGCTTTGCAAAGCTGGGGTGGGTTCCACCCAGTTCGAAATTCCCTATGGCTTTGTTTACACTGTGAGGGGAAAACTGCCTACTCAAGCCTCACTAATGGCAGACACACCTCCCCTCAACAAGCTCAATCATCTTAGGTCAACTTCAGACTGCTGTGCTGGGAGCAAGAATTTCAAGCCAGTGGCTCTCAGCTTGCTGGGCTCCATGGAGGTGGGATCTGCTGAGGTAGACTACTTGGCTCCCTGGCTTCAGCCCCCTTTCCAGGGGACTGAATGGTTCTGTCTCACTGATATTCCAGGTGCCACTGGGGTATGAAAAAAAACTTCTGCAGCTGGTTTAGTGTTTACCCAAACAGCTGCCCAATTTTCTGATTGAAACCCAGGTCCCTGGTGCATAGACACCTGAGGGAATTTCCTGGTGTGCAGGTTGCAAAGACTGTGAGAAAAGTGTAATATCTGGGATGGAGTGCACTGTTCTTCATAGCACAGTCCCTCAGGGCTTCCCTTAGCTAGGAGAGGGAGTTCCCCAGCTCCTAGCACTTCCCAGGTGAGGCAACCCCCAATCCTGCTTCAGCTCACCCTCCATGGGCTGCACCCACTGTCTAACTAATCTCAATGAGATTAGTGAGGTACCTCAGTTGGAAATGCAGAGATCACCCACCTTCTTTGTTGATCTCACTAAGAGCTGCAGACCAGAGCTGTCCCTATTTGGCTGTCTTGTCAGCCACCAACCAGTCTCCTTTTTTTTTCATAGCAATAGCATTGCTAGTTAAGTGCACAGCCACTCAAAATAAAGGCTACATTGACCAGACTCCCCTACAGCTAGGTGGGCAGCCTGATTAAGTTTGATTAATGTCATGAGGCAGTTACTGAGAATCACTCTTAAGAAACGAGCTAGATGGGTGTGGTGGCTCACGCCTGTAATCCCAGCACTTTGGGAGGCCGAGGTGGGTGGATCACAAGGTCAAGAGATCGAGACCATCCTGGTCAACATGGTGAAACCCTGTCTCTACTAAAAATACAAAAAATTAGCTGGGCATGGTAGCGTGTGCCTGTAATCCCAGCTACTCAGGAGGCTGAGGCAGGATAATTGCCTGAACCCAGGAGGCGGAGGTTGCGGTGAGCCGAGATCGCGCCATTGCACTCCAGTCTGGGTAACAAGAGTTAAACTCCGTCTCGAAAAAAAAAAAAAAAGAAAAGAAACGAGCTAACAATCCTCCTTGGCCTCTTCTTTATATACATATATATATATACACACACACACACACACACACACACACATACACACACACACATATATATATACACACACACATATATATACACACACATACATACATACATACATTTTATTGCACTTTAGGTTCTGGGGTACATGTGCAAAACACACAGGATTGTTGCATAGGTACATACATGGCAATGTTGTTTACGGCCTCCATCCCCCCGTCACCTATATCTGGCATTCCTCCCCCAGTTACCCCTTCCCAACCTCCCTACCCCCCACAGTCCCTCCCCTAGTCCCCCCCAACAGACCCCAGTGTGTGATGGTTCCCTCCCTGTGTCCATGTGTTCTCATTGTTCAACACCCGCCCATGAGTGAGAACATGTGGTGTTTGTATTTCTGTTCTTGTGTCAGTTTGCTGAGAATGATGGTTTCCAGATTCACCCATGTCTCTACAAAGGACACAAACTCATCGTTTTTTATGGCTGCATAGTATTCCATGGTGTATATGTGCCACATTTTCCTTGTCCAGTCTATCATTGATGGGCATTTGAGTTGGTTCCAGGTCTTTGCTATTGTAAACAGTGCCACAGTGAACATACGTGTGCATGTGTCTTTATAATAGAATGATTTATAATCCTTTGGATATATACGCAGTAATAGGATTGCTGGGTCAAATGGAATTTCTATTTCTAGGTCCTTGAGGAATCGCCACACTGTCTTCCACAATAGTTGAACTAATTTACACTCCCACCAACAGTGTAAAAGTGTTCCTATTTCTCCACATCTTCTCCAGCATCTGTTGTCTCCAGATTTTTAATGATTGCCATTCTAACTGGCATGAGATGGTATCTCAATGTGGTTTTGATTTGCCTTTCTCTAATGACCAGTGATGATGAGCATTTTTTCATATGTTTCTTGGCCTCATATATGTCTTCTTTTGAAAAGTGTCTGTTCATATCCTTTGCCCACTTTTGAATGAGTTTGTTTTTTTCTTGTAAATCTGCTTTAGTCCTTTGTAGATTCTGGATATTAGCCCTTTGTCAGATGGGTAGATGGCAAAATCTTTTTCCCATTCTGTTGGTTGCCAATTAACTCTAATGATTGTTTCTTTGGTTGTACAGAAGCTCTGAAGTTTAATTAGATCCCACTTATCTATTTTGGCTTTTGTTGCCAATGCTTTCATTGTTTTAGTCACGAAGTCCTTGGCTATGCCTATGTCCTGAATGGTTTTGCCTAGGTTTTCTTCCAGTGTTTTTATGCTGTTAGGCCTTATGTTTAAGTCTTTAATCCATCTGAAGTTAATTTTAGTGTAAGGTGTCAGAAAGGGGTCCAGTTTCTGCTTTCTGCACATGGCTAGCTACATTTCCCAACACCATTTATTAAACAGGGATTCCTTTCCCCATTGCTTGTTTTTGTCAGTTTTGTCAAAGATCAGATGGTTGTAGATGTGTGGCATTGCCTCCAAGGCCTCTGTTCTGTTCCATTGGTCTATAGCTCTATTTTGGTACCAGTACCACTCTGTTTTGATTACTGTAGCCTTGTAGTATAGTTTGAAGTCTGGTAGTGTGATGCCTCCAGCTTTGTTCTTTTTGCTTAGAATTGTCTTGGCTATGCGGGCTCTCTTTTGGTTCCATATGAAGTTTAAGATGGTTTTTTCCAGTTCTTTGAAGAGGGTCATAGGTAGCTTGATGGCGACAGCATTGAATCTGTAAATTACTTTGGGCAGTATGGCCATTTTCACAATATTGATTCTTCCTAACTATGAGCATGGAATGTTTTTCCATCTGTTTGTGTCCTCTCTTATTTCCTTGATCAGTGGTTTGTAGTTCCCCTTGAAAAGGTCCTTTACCTCCTTTATTCCTAGGTATTTTATTCTCTTTGTAGCAATTGTGAATGGCAGTTCATTCTTGATTTGGCTCTCTTTAAGTCTGTTATTGGTGTATAAGAATGCTTGTGATTTCTGCACATTAATTTTGTATCCTGAGACTTTGCTGAAGTTGCTTATCAGTTTCAGGAGATTTTGAGCTGAGACAATGGGGTCTTCTAAATATACAATCATGTTGTCTGCAAACAGAGACAATTTGACTTCCTCCTTTCCTAATTGAATACTTTTATTTCTTTCTCTTGCCTGAATGCTCCAGCTAGAACTTACAATACTATATTGAATAGGAGTGGTGAGAGAGGGCATCCTTGTCTAGTGCCAGATTTCAAAGGGAATGCTTCCAGTTTTTGCCCATTCAGTATGATATTGGCTGTGTGTCTGTCATAAATAGCTTTTATTATTTTGCGATACATTCCATCAATACTTAGTTTATTGAGAGTTTTTAGCATAAAGGGTTGTGGAATTTTGTCTGAAGTTTTCTTTTTTTGTTGAGTCTCTGCTGGGTTTTGGTATCAGGATGAGCTTGGTCTCATAAAATGATTTGGGAAGGATTCCCTCTTTTTGGATTGTTTGGAATAATTTCAGAAGGAGTGGTACCAGCTCCTCTTTGTATGTCTGGTAGAATTCAGCTGTGAACCCATCTGGACCTGGGCTTTTTTTGGTTGGTAGGCTATTAATTGCTGCCTCAACTTCAGCCCTTGTTGATTGTCTATTCAGTGTTTTGACTTCTTCCTGGTTTAGGCTTGGGAGGGTGCAAGTGTCCGGGTATTTATCCATTTCTTCCAAGTTTACTGGTTTGTGTGCATAGAGTTGTTTGTAGTAATCTCTGATGGTAGTTTGTATTTCTGTGGAATTGGTGGTGATATCCCCTTTATCGTTTTTTATTGCAACTATTTGATTATTCTCTCTTTTCTTTTTTATTAATCTGGCTAGTTATCTGCCTATTCTGTTGATCTTTTCAAAATACCAGCTCCTGGATTTATTGATTTTTTGAAGGGTTTTTGTGTCTCTCTCTCCTTCAGTTCTGCTCTGATCTTAGTTATTTCTTGTCTTCTTCTAGGTTTTGAGTTTTTTTGATCTTGCTCCTCTAGCTCTTTCAATTTCCATGATAGGGTGTTGATTTTAGATCTTTCCTTGCTTCTCATGTGGGCATTTATTGCTATAAATTTTCCTCTAGACACTGCTTTAAATGTGTCCCAGAGATTCTGATGTGTTGTGTCTTTGTTCTCATTGGTTTTGAAGAACATTTTTATTTCTGCCTTCATTTCGTTGTTTATCCAGTCAACATTCAAGAGCCAGTTGTTCAGTTTCCATGAAGTTGTGTGGTTCTGAGTTAGTTTCTTAATCCTGAGTTCTAATTTGATTTCGCTGTGGTCTGAGAGACTGTTACGATTTCCCTTCTTTTGCATTTGCTGAGGAGTGATTTACTTCCAATTATGTGGTCAATTTTAGAGCAGGTGCAATGTGTTGCTGAGAAAAATGTGTATTCTGTGAATTTAGGGTGGAGATTTCCGTATACGTCTATTAGGTTTGCTTGTTCCAGGTCTGAGTTCAAGTCCTGGATATCCTTGTCAATTTTCTATCTCAATGATCTGTCTAATATTGACAGTGGAGTGTTAAAGTCTCCCACTATTATTGTGTGGGAATCTAAGTCTCTTTGTAGGTCATAAAGAACTTGCTTTATGTATCTGGGTGCTCCTGCACTGGGTGCATATATATTTAGGATCATTAGTTCTTCTTGATGCATTTATCCTTTTACCATTATGTAATGCCCTTCTTTGTCTCTTTTGATCTTTGTTGGTTTAAAGTCTATTTTATCAAAGACTAGGATTGCAACTCCTGCTTTTTTTTTGTTCTCCATTTGCTTGGTTAATCTTCCTCCATCCCTTTATTTTGAGCCTATGTGTGTCCTTACATGTGAGATGCATTTCCTGGATACAGCACACCAATGGGTTTTGACTTTTTATCCAATTTGCCATTCTGTGTCTTTTGATTGGGGCATTTAGGCCATTTACATTTAGGGTTAATATTGTTATGTGTGAATTTATCCTGCCATTTTGATGTTGTTTTGCCCATTAGTTGATGCAGTTTCTTCATTGTGTCAATGTTTTTTACCATTTGGTACATTTTTGGAGTGGCTGGTACTGGTTGTTCCTTTCTATGTTTAGTACTTCTTTCAGGAGCTCTTGTAAGGCAGGCCTGGTCATAACAAAATCTCTGAGTACTTGCTTGTTTGTAAAAGATTTTATTTCTCCTTCACTTGTGAAGCTTAGTTTGGCTGGATATGAAATTTTAGGTTGAAAGTTCTTTTCTTTAAGGATGTTGAATATTGTCCCCCACTCTCTTCTGGCTTGTAGGGTTTCTTTCAAGAGATCTGCTGTGAGTCTGACAGGCTTCTCAAGCTGGGTAACCCAAGCTTTCTCTTTGGCTGCCCTTAGCATTTTTTTCCTTCATTTCAACCCTGGTGAATCTGATTATTATGTGCCTTGGGGTTGCTCTTCTTAAGGAATATCTTTGTGGTGTTCTCTGTATTTCCTGGACTTGAATGGTGGCCTGCCTTGCTAGGTTGGGGAATTGGGGAAGTTCTCCAGGATAATATCCTGAGGCATGTTTTCCAGCTTGGATTCATTATTTCCATCACATTCAGGTACACCTATCAAACATAGATTAGGTCTTTTCACATAGTCCCATATTTCTTGGAGTCTTTGTTCATTTCTTTTCACTCTTTTTTCTCTAATCTTGCCTTCTTGTTTTATTTCACTGAGTTGATCTTCAATCTCTGGTATCCTTTCTTCTGCTTGGTTGATTCACCTATTGAAATTTGTGCATGCTTCATGAAGTTCTCATTTTGTGTTTTTCAGCTCCAGTAAGTCATTTATATTCTTCTTCAAGCTGTTTATTCTCATTAGCGTTTCATCAAACCTTTTTTCAAGGTTCTTAGTTGCTTTGCATTGGATTAGAACATGTTCTTTTAGCTCAGAGAATTTTGTTATTACGCACCTTCTGAAGCTTGTTTCTGTCAATTCATCAGACTCATTCTCCATCCAGCTTTGTTCCTTTGCTGATGATGAGTTGTGATCCCTTGGAGGAGGAGAGGTGTTCTGGTTTTGGGTGTTTTCTTCCTTTTTGCACTGGTTTCTTCCCATCTTTGTGGATTTATCTACCTGTGGTCTTTGTAGTTAGTGACTTTTGGATGGGGTCTCTGAGTGGACATCCTTTATGTTGATGATGAAGTTATTTCTTTCTGTTTTTTAGTTTTCCTTCTAACAGTGAGACCTCTCTGCTATAGGACTGCTGGAGGTCCACTCCAGACCCTGCTTGCCTCGGGATCACCTGTGGCGGCTGCAGAACAGTAAGGGTTTCTGCCAGTTTATTCTTCTGTTATCTTCATCCCAGAAGGATACCCATCAGATGTCAGCCTGAGCTCTCCTTTATGAGGTGACTCTTTGGATCTACAGGGGTTAGGGAGCTACTTGAGGAGATGGTCTGTCCCTTATAGGAGCTCAAGTGCTGAGCTGTGAGCTCCATTGTTCTATTCAGAACTGCAGGGCAGGTAAATTTAAGTCTGCTGCAATGTAACTCATAACCACCTTTTTTGCCTGGTGCTCTGTCCTGGGAAGGTGGGGCTTTATTTGTAAGTTCCTGACATGCTGCTGCCTTTTTTCAGAGCTGCCCTGCCCAGCAAGGAGGTAGCCTAGTTACAGTCTGCCAGCAGAGGCATTGCTGAGCTGCCATGGGCTCTGCACAGCTGCTGTTTGAACTTCCTTGCAGTTTTGTTTATAGAGGTATAGTTAGAACTGCCTCGGTAATGGAGGTCTGCCTCAGTAATGGCGGACTGCCTCAGTAATGGCAGACTGCCTTGGTAGTGGCAGACTGCCTTGATAGTGGTGGACTGCCTCAGTAATGACAGACACTCTTCCCCCAACAGAGCTGGCCTGTCCCAGGTCCAGCTGTGCTTGCTGTGAAACTCTCAATCCAGAGTGTTTCAGATTGCTGGCCTTTGCAGGGGTGGGATGCACCGAGCCAGATTACCTGGTTCCCTGTTTCAGCCCCCACCTTTCTTTTTCAGTTGAATGGGCAGTCCTGTCTCCCAGGCGTTCCAGGTGCCAGTTGAAATGGCTGCCCAGATTTGTGTGAGTTTTTGTGTGGAGACCCACTGTGCCAGCTGAAACAGCCATGCTGGAAACTCATGGTGCTTTTCAGCCTGGGAATCTCCTGGTCTGTGGGCAATAATAATTCATTTGGAAATGCGGTGCTCACACTCTGCATTGTTCTAGCTGGGAACTGCACTCCAGAGCTGTTCTTATTTGGCCATCTTGGATCCCTGGCCTCTTCTTATTTCATTTTCTTCCTTCCTGCATGCTGGAACATGGATGTGATGGCTGAAGCTTGGGCAGTCAACTTGAGACTTGAGACTACCTTGATTATTGAGGTCCCAACATCCTTTATTCCATAAGACCTTCTCACAGGCAGGCCTAGATTGCCTTTTTATTTGGGAATGGAAGGTAGAGTGGCAATACTATGCCTACCCCTTAAGATCAACAGAAAAACCTTTAAAGACCCTACTAAAGCCACAACTTTCAGAACAATGGTAAAAGGAGACACAAGATATCAAACAGACATCAATTCTAGGTTAACTCACATTCTAAGCTGTGTTTTTTAATATGTGAAGGGGGTAGATACCTACTTGCAGTGCCACTAGTTTAAATTCCCTTTTACCTCATATTACTTCCCAAATTTTCCTGAAATTTTCACCTAAAAACTCCCCCTAGTAATTTTTACTCTCATGCCATTTCTCCTTCTACCCCTCTAAAGACCCCAGGCATGTAGCAATATGGTGGGGACACATACCACAGCTGAGCTCTGTCTCAAACCAGCAAGAAATCCAGCTTATCCCACAAAATATTTTTACACTTCTCTACAACTCAGTAAGAGGTAAGGTTTTCAATCTTAGTGTTTGATTCTAATCCCTGGATTTGTCACCATTTTATTAGGAAGGTGTATTATTTGGATTCTCCAGAGAAAGAGAAAGAAAAAGATACAAAGACATATGCAAAAGGAGATTTATTATAGAAATTTGCTCACATGGTTATGGAAGCTAAAAAGTCCCACTATCTGTCATCGTGCAAGCTAGAGAACCAGGAAAGCCAGAGATGTCTCTTAGTCTAAATTCCAAGGCCTGAGAATGAGAGGGGCAATGGTATAAGTTCAAAGTGCCCCGGGAACCAGAGGCACTGATGTCCAAGGAAAGGAGAAGACGAATGTCTCAACTCAACCAGAGACAGTGAATTTTCCCTTCCTCTGCCTTCTTGTCCTATTCAGGCGCTCACCAGATTGGATGATGCCTGTCCACAGTCCACATCGGTGAGGTTGATTGTCTTTACTCAGTCTACTGATCAAAATGCTAATCTCTTCTGGAAACACTCTCAGACTCACCCAGAAGTAATGTTTTGCCAGCCATCTGAGCATCCCCTAGCTTAGTCAAGTTAACACATAGAATTAACCATCACAGAAGGCAACAGAAAAACCTTTAAAGCAATTAATAGAACACATGCGCATAAGAAAATATTGCTTGCTTACCCAAAAGCTATATTTCTTTTGTTCCTTACTAACAACGCTTTCTTTGTTTATATTTCAGGAGGTGATGTACTTGAGGAAGTTTTGTCCCTAACCCTGCATCCAAGGATGAAGCGTAATTAGCCAAGACAATCATGTTAATCCCGTTTCCTCTACCAGTGATTGGTGTGGAGGTGGGCATATCATTCACTTCTAACCAAAAGGTCCTGCGGGGGACTTACTAGGAACTTCTCAGAAAGATTTTTCTCCATGATCAAAAGAAAAATTATAAAGGAAACATCCATTTTCCTGTTTCAATTCAGTTTTGTGAGTGAATGCTCATAGCTATGGCAACTATTTTGCAGCCATGAGATGAAAGCCGAAAGTCAGAGAAGCTGACCCAAAACCCAGACAACTGTATTGCTGAATCAGCAAACCTCAGAGCTACTTATTTCCAGACTTATGTTGTATAAATAATAAATTCTTGTTTTTAGGCTGTAGTAAATATTCCATTTCTTAGAGCAAAGAGCATCCTCACTGATAAAATATTTATGAATAACATCCGTTTCCCTTTTATTCAATATTTCAAGGTTATTGAAATTATTATAAATAAAATTATTATATTTTAATCTACACTTTTATTTATGTATAACCATAAATTAGGTATAACATAACTGATAACATCTGATAGATGTCCTTAGAGTTCATGGGAATATGCCACTAAATTTTTAAAAAGGTCATTATAGCAGGTCATTTTACAATGTCTACAGTCTTTATCATCTCATCTATACTTTCTCATTTGACTGGATAAACCTATTGGTTGTCCAGCAAAGGAGGTTAACAGCTGCGTAGCATTTCCATTGTTCATGAGCCATATTCGTGGCACTTTGCCTGAGAGTGGGTTTATAGATGGCCCAAAGCCTCCCAACAGACTCAAAAGCCAGGTAGTTGAACGAAGATCTGCACAGAGAGCAAAGGTGTTTGTAAGACCCTTGTAGAAACGTTTCAACCTCGACTTGGAAAATTTTAGTGTGAGAAACTAACCATAGTGAGCCTGAACTGCCTTTTTCAAGCTAATGTAGAGTTTATTCAAGTGCCGCAGGACACAGTATATGTTTATAGGCAGCCTTCTTCATAGTCATTTTTCATCATCATTAGATCTAGAATATCATGTACCCAGCTGTGTAATGTACCTGCCTTAATGTGAAACACATTTATTTTAAAATGCCATTTGTAGATTGTTTCTCTCAAGCCTGCAAAGGACATAATGAGATAATGTGGTGGAAAGCTCTTTGTAAGCTGTGAAGTACTACAAAAATGTTGCATTTTTATTACAACTTTATTTTTTTTTATTTTAAAATGTTAAAGTAAGCAAGGGCTTTATGAAAATCCTGTCATGGTCCCAGAGAGGCTGCTACTGAGTGGGTCACATGCCTAGGAGAAGATTTGTGTTGATGTTTCTAGCATTTTAACAGGCTGAAATTCTGTCTAAGAAACAGAAACAATTCAGGAATCCTGCCTTCCTCTGTTTTTTAAGAAAAAATAAATATATACTTTTGTTATGTACAATTTAATCATGTACAATCAAAACAAGATAAACTCCTAAACAGCCTGTAAAGTGAATGTAACGCCTGACCCCTGTGTCCCTGTCTCACTATTCCCTATGTCAAGTGTAGCATATCCCCAGTGTCCAGCACAGCCAATGTTCCACAAATATTGTTGAACTGAGTTGAAATCATGAGAGAGTGTGTAACTCCTTGCTACTCAAGGTCTGGTCCATGGACGAACTATATTGGCATCACTGGGAGCTTCTCAGAAATGCAGAATCTCAGGTCCCACTCCAGATCTAACAAATCAGAATCTGTATTTTAATGAGATCTCAAAATATCTGGTGGTCACCTCTGTATTAGTCTGTTTTCACACTGCTGAGAAAGACATGCCCGAGACTGGGCAATTTACAAAAGAAAGAGATTTAATGGCCTTACAGTTCCACATGGCTGGGAGGCCTCACAATCATGGTAGAAAACAAGGAGGAGCAAGTCATGTCTTACATGGATGGCAGAGAGAGAGCTTGTGCAGGGATTGTTTTTTAAACCATCAGATCTTGTGAGATTTACTCACTATCACAAGAACAGCATGAGAAAGACCCACCCCCATGATTCAATTATCTCTCACCAGGTCTCTCCCACATTCCACAAAACATGGGAATTATGGGAGCTACAGCATGAGATTTGGGTGGTGACACAGAGCTGAACCATATTAACCTTAAAGTGTGAGATTACTGCTATGGTAGACATTGTCCATATATGCTGATGTCCCTTTAGTCCACCCCAAAGGTCACTTGAGACAGTTCCCATGCATGCCCTGCTGCACAACTCTGTCTAATGGCATGAACACATGCCTGCTAGGCTTGTGTGTGCCAGACAGGCCAGAAGTGCCAGGAACTTAGTACCTTCACTGGGCAGTGAATTGGCATGTTAGTATCACAGTTTCCTTGGCCTTCAATAAGAAAATTCTGAGACACATTTCACAGTCTTTCAAAGAGTTTTCAGTTTCACTGAGCTCCAATTGCCCATATTGATAACCTAATATTGGTTTTCCTATCCTCCTCCTTCCTTTTCTTACTTCCCCATATATGCCTCAACATTGCTCCTGGGAATCACCTGCCAAATAAACTGTTTTTATTCTAATCTCTGTCTCAGGATCAGCTTTTGGAAGAACTCCAACTAAGACAAGTTACTTTCTACTTCTGATGTTCTATGTTCTATTGTAGGACCCTATTTAGTCTGCTTGGGCTGTCATAACAAAATATCACAGATTAGATGGCTTAAACAACAGCAATGTATTCTCCACAATTCTCGAATCTGGCAGTCCAAGATCAATGTGCCAGCATCCTCAGCCTCTGGTGAGGGCTCACTTCCTGGCTTCCAGATGGCTCCCTTCTCTCTGTGTCTTCACATGACAGACAGAACAAAATAGATCCTTTCCTCTTTTTTTCCTTATAAGGCCACAGTTCTGATGGATTATGGCCCTATGCATATAACTTTGTTTAACCTTAAGTACCTCCTACAGGCCCTACTTCCAAATACAGTCACAGTCACATTGGGAGTTAGGGCTTCAACATATGAATTTACAAGAAGGACGTAACTCAGTCCATAGCTGTAATTATTTTAAAAGATGATAAATCTGAAACCTCAAAAAGTTAAATAAATAAACAACAGTCAATGAGATCATATAGATTAAAGCAAAGAGGAAATTCAGCCATCTGACTTCTACTTCTGGTCCTAACTCCTGGCCTCTGCTCAATTGAAGTATCAAGACATTAGACAAGGTGATCAGTAAGGTACTGTAAGGCCAAGACCAGGATGGGAGAACAGAACCAGGAACCCATGTCTCCTGGCTCCAAGTCCAGGGTCCTTTCTAACACATCAGACTGTGTTTCTTAGCAATGTTATTGTTGGGTTTAATCACAGTGACAAAATCCAACATATTATAGCATTAAACCAAAAAATGTAACTCACTCTTTGGTTTCCCAAACCTAAATCTCTTTGATTACAACCAATTCATGACAATTCACACTAATGAAAGACAGCATTGACATAAATAATTCAGAAACTCACTAATAATCAGCCCAGCTGTAAGATACTCCTGCCAAGGGAAACATCCCAGGAGGCCACCCGGGCTGGATAGGTGGCAGGCATGACTCTCCATGCATGCAGATGATCTGCAGGGTAGAAAATGGCCTGCTGCCAGTCTCAAGACTCAGGTTTAAGAAAGCATAGTCAGTTTCAGGCCCTTTAGTCATGGGAGGAGAGGATGCTTTTACTGTATGTGACTAAGAGGCCAACAGGGAGGTTATGGGTTTCCAAAAATTGACATAACCCAGAAATCTGTGCAAGTATTCTGCCTGTTCCTTAATCAGATACTATCACTGCACTGCAGAAGTTTCTTCTATGGTTCCCTTCATCCCACGCTGCCTCTCTTGGCCTTGGATATTGCTGCAAGAACCTGATGAGTATGGCAAGAAAGATGCAAACATTGTGAAACTCCATTTAACCACTGGGCAATTTTACTCCCTTCAGTATTCTTATAAGAAAAGGGGATGGGGGTGTCTCAGAATCAACTATAAAGCATCTCCAAACCATACATACTCACCCTTTTCTATCTCCTCCTGTTTTCCCTGGCCAAGAATATCATACAGTGGGAAATGTGACTTAGTCCCAAGAAGATTTAATTTATCTTCATTATTAAAGCCATATATCTTTGCTTTGGATTCTTTTCTCAATTAGAGTTCAATTAAGCTCATTTCTACCTTCCCTTGCCCATAGAGGAGCACCTTTTATACCACCACAGTCCTGAAAAATATCAGCAACCCAAGGAGTATTACACCAAACACATATCTATATCCACATATCCGTGTTGAGTGCCAGCAACAGGAATGTCATTAGGCATTAGTTTAGCTAAAGTACCAAGACATTTGAGTAACAATGTAAACTTGAGTCTATACACCAAGATTTGTGAATGATTGATGAGAAGGAATTAAGGAGGAACTGAAGCACCCAAACCAAGACTGGGTCATTAATGTCCCATATGTGGTGTGACTTATGCTCACCAACCGAGATTTTAGGAAGCATTCTTTTGTTTGACTCTTGTGTCATTGATTTATTAGAGTCACAAACTATATCTGACATCTCTTGTGCCCCAGTTCACCTCCTCCACGTCCACCTTTTTACTCCAGTCATTACTGAAGCAATCAACTGTACTCAGATGTAGCCTGACAGCACTCTATGTTAATTCCCCCAAAGATACCGCTTACCTTCAGCCCCTGGGCTTCTCTGCCACTGCCTAGCCATTTGAGGTATTTGCAGGCCAGCCAATCTGGTGACGCAAATGATTAGAAGTGGAAGGGAATTAACACCAGGGAGCAAACCTTGACCAATGTGAGACAAGAGGTAATAAATTCTGAGGTGTATTTTACATATCTCCTCAAAAGTTTCCTGGAAGGATCAAGCCTCCGTGTTCCATAATGCACTCTTGGATTGACTTCCTCCGTGTCCCACTTTCAAGCTTTCTAATATAAACATCCTGATTATAAGCCCTTGTCTCAGGCACTGTTTTCTGGAAGAAACTAGGCCAAGAGACTTGTTATTGAAAGTGGCCCTACAAAACAGCTCCTAGGGATGAGATTCTGCGACTAGATCTCTCATGGTCAGACAGGGATAAGAATCACATGGCTGTTGGTAAGGTGCAAGGTAATGACCCCTGACATGCATAGCATCACACTTATTAAGATGTTCTATGGTGGATTGATGTAAGGAGCAAATGGAAAGCAAATCAGGAGCATATGTGCTCCAGTGACACTTGAACAACGTTGAGGGCCCATGATAATTATAATGTTATGAAGTTGTCTAACTTTACCTAATAGATTTATAAACTTTGACAAAAACAATAATGGTCTCAGTTTAGCTAACTAAAAATTCAAGGCAAACTGTGAAAGTTAGAATATTTCCCTTGTAAGGTTTATAAAGACCTTAATTGCTGCAGTCTGTGCTGAAAAACAGGTACAGGATTTAACTGTAAAAGTAGCAGAACTGCAAAGAAAACTAAATGCAAAGCCTCACAAGAATCCTATGCCAAAGACAGAGCCCTGGTATGGAGACAGTAGAACCTTGAGACATGGAACAGGCCCAGCGCTGAGACATGGCAGGAAGCCAGGGTGGAAGGTGGGCCTCTTCCTGCTCCTGAGGACATAGGACGCTGTCCCAGAATACTTAGCAATGCTTGGGAATACTGCGACTTTACCCATTGATATAGTTTGAATGTTTGTCCCCTCCAGATCTCATGCTGAAATGTGACCTCCAATGTTGGAATTAGGGTCTAGTGGGAGGTATTTGGGTCATGGGGGCAGATCCTTCATGAATGGCTTGGTGCCCTCTCTGCAGTCAAGATGGAAATTTTCTTAGTTTGAGGATGAAGTAGCCAATTTTTCATTGAAGTTAAAATACAGCAATTTCAAAATGGTTTATTTACATATATGAATCAATTAAATTCTAATAACAAAGATAGTACAGAAGATAAATTATATTAGAAACCTTTGAAGGTTTGACTTAATATTTATGGCATTAAGCTGCTGAATAATTTGGACAGTTAACAGTTTTTAATCATTACTGTCAAGGTTTCAAGAACCTAAAATTGGCAGCAGTGTAATTTTACTCTTGAGTTTCAGTTCTGTAGCATAATGTGGAGCAGAGATTTGGCTACTCTCCAGGAAATCTGATGCTGTAGACAGCTAAATAAGCCAAAAACATCCACTTCTGTAGGTAAACCTGTGGCAGCATTTCAACTGGTCACTTCATCTTGAGTTTCTCTGGGCAATAATCATGCCCAGGAACATGGCTAAGAAGAAAGCTTAGACTAGCCAGGTACAAATAGTGAGAAAGGGTGACACAAAACCATCAGTTTTCTAACAGTCGCATAAAACTTTCAGAAATCTATCAGAAGGCAGCTATCTACAGGGGACTGAATCAATCTTCTTTGGTTTAGAGGCTCCCTTCAGAGAAGCCATTTGTAGAGCATTTCAGTAGGGTTTGATCCCTACTGAGAAAAGTCCTTCCAGAGCAAAGGCACAATGCAACTGATAAGTCTCATCACTTACATGAATGAGTTTTGAGTATTTAAGAATCATCTTACATGAATATTTTCCCCATCTAAGAAAGACAGTGCAAAGCACAAGCTATTTAAAAAGCAATACTGATATATTAGATTAAAAATGACTGAACAAGTGATTATAAAATGTAAAAATTTTCCTTTTTTCTATGGAAAATATAGTGCCATTCATGTGTTCATTCCTTCATTCAGCACATTTATGGAAGATATATTATGCACATCCAGACAATTAAGATGCAGTCCTTGCCTTCCAGAACCTCGTAGTCCAGCTCTACCTAAAAACAAACTGATAAAATGTTATAAAAACTACCTATATATGTGAACAGAATGTAGGAGTATTGGGGGGAAGAGAGAGAGAACAAAGCTGTCAATTCCAATTGATTTTTTAATTTAAAAAAACTGTCTATATTTATAGTGTACAATATGATGTTTTGATTTAGGTATACATTGTGGAATGGCTAAATCAACCATATTAACATATGCATTACCTCACGTACATCATTTTTTGTGGTAAGAACACTTAAAGTCTCTCTTTGCAGTTTCCAAGTATACAATAAATTGTTATTAATTGTAGTCACCATAATGTTCAGTAAATCTCTTGAACTTACTCATACTATCTAACTGAAATTTTGTATCCTTTGACCAACATATTCCTCATCTCTCAACTCCCAGCTACTGGTAACCACCACTCTACCTTCTGTTTCTATGAGTTCAGGTTTTTTTAGATTCCACATATAAGTGAGATCACGTGGTATTTGTCTTAACATAATGTCTTCCAGGTTTATCCGTGACATCACAGTGCAGTTGATTTTTACACATAAAAGATGGGAAAAATAAAAGATACATATATTGGCGAAAGCCAAGAGGGCATCTCCAAACACCTAAATCAGGAACATTATTAAATAAAATCTCAAACTGTATTGCATTATTAGGTTAAGAGCTGTGGCATAATTATGGAGTTGCAAAAAAATTTTTTATTATTTTGAGAGAGTTGAGCAAGGTATCTATTTATGACGCAAGAGTAGGTAAAAAATTAGAGGTAGTTATTTCTATAGCAGTCATTGTATTTAATTTGCATATTCTGACTCATTAATTGAATCAAGAAAGAATATTTGACCAAAATTCACCAATCAAGTTCTGCCTCCAGAGGATTTTGAATGGGGACCTAGCAATTATAGTTAACTTAATTAATTTGTACTGTGGGGCCAATTTTCATCATGTGCTTAGAGAAGCAAAATAACCTGGCCAACATAGAGAGAGAACAATAAATCTGAGAGGGAAAGTGAGTTGCTAGACTCGGCAACTCCAGAAAAGAGCAAGTGGCTTCCTTTGTTGCTGGCATGTTTCAAAGTCTTGGTTCTAGTCCCACCTGAGATCCCACTGTACTATCTGCCTGTTTGGCAGGAGATAGCCATGCATCTATACCATAATTTTCCTCTTTTGGCTTAAGCCAGGGTGGATGATTTATAATAAATAAACCCTGACTGTAATACATCCTTTCAGCAAGACTGATCTGCTCACTGACCCCAAAAGTCCCAATACCCTAGCCCACCTTACCCACAACTCAAGTCCTTTGCACTTAATAACATTTTCTCCAATCCCTGTAGCCAACATGCTTCAGTAACAGTTAGATGAACTCCTGGGAAGAGACTGAGGCTGGTTTTAAGTCTTTAAGTTAGAGTCACCACCCCATCTCCCAAATGCACTACAGCATGAACAGTCTGAAATCCAGTATGTATTTTATACTTACAGCACATTGTAATTTAGATTAACCACATTTTATACTAGCCACATGCTCAATCTTGACATCTAGCTAGAAATTACCAAATTGGCCAGTGTAGCTCTAGGGTTTGAATCCAAGTACTGCTATGAACATCCTCATTGTCTGATGCTAGACAGACTATTTAACTTCTTATCCTCATAAAGTAGTTTTGAGGATTGCATTATATATTACCTGCAAATCCTTTAGCATAGTGCCTGGCACATAGAAATCCCTCAGTAAATATTAACCACTAATTTCATCACAGAATACCAGGAGTAAGCAGAAGGGAGAGTCAGGGAAAGCTCATGCTTCAGTGGCACTCAATAAAACAAGAATAAAGGAACAAATGAATAAAAATCCCATTATGACTGCTAGAATTTCTAAGTTTTTTATGCTGGTTGAGAGCTGGTTTGGGATTTAAATCTTGATTCTGCCACTACTTAGCTATATGAAATTGGAAAATTTATTTAACCACTTCACAGTTAAGTGCCTTCATCTACCTATAAAATAAAAATAGTAATGGTATCTGCTTTGTATGATTGTGGTGAGGAGCAAGTGAGTTTGTAAGTGCAAAGCACTTAGAACACGGGTTAACAGTTAAGATAAGCAGTCGCTATCATTATCACACCATTATTATTATTATCATGGTCATTGCTACTGTTATTGTTATTCTGCTGTCCCATATAGTTAATGGCATTGTAATCACTGGGTCTTGGGTTCTCAGTTTTCACTAAATACATGCTGACTTCCAGTTGACTCAAAATCAAACAATCTGACGGATGCAGCAAACCACCACAGCATGTGTGTACCCATGTAACCACCCTGCACGTGCTGCACACGTATCTCAGAACTTAAAGTATAATAGTAACTTTTTAAAAACTCAATCTATTTTAAATATCATCATGAATTTCTCTATTCAATATGTACAGCCACACAGTGCAAAATGATAATAACACACTAGTTAGAAACACTCACTTGAAAAACATCACTATTCAATTTACAATTATAAGCGCTGAGAAATAAAACTAGGGTTCTGGGGACAAGGCACATAAAATGAATAACCAGATAAATAATAATCTATTGGCCCTCTACACTCTTTTATTCCCTTCTCTGTTCTCCCTCAGGGCTGGAATCTTGGGAACTTAAGGTCACATACTCAAATGCCAGCCAGGCACTGAATGTGGTTCAGTTTGCAACAATGAAATATGCATGCTCACACAAGACTTAGAAGACAGAAAAGGGGTAGAATTACCCTTCTTCCTCTGCTAGCTTTAACAGATATGTGGGCTTCAGATACTTGGAGAGGCAGGGAGTCACATACAGCTTCCATGTTCCTTTGAAATTCACTCTGTTAGGACCACAGAGAAGCTATGAGGCCAGCAGGGGTCTCCTACTGGTCCCTGACCTCCAGTGGTATTAATAGTGGTATGAATATCTGGCTCCCTAGATGAACCCTACCTGTAGTTGTCCTCCTGACTTTTGCCCCTTCACCCTCTCAATGATATTTGTAGGCACCTTGTGCCCCTATTAAATCTTGTTCCATTTGAAATACCTAGAATGATTTCTGTTTTTCTGATTTCATCCTGATTAATAATCTTGCTTGTCTCTGAAAATTGGCCTTAATCCCTTAATCTAACTGATGCCTCTGAGAGATGCAGGGAGTAAAATATAAGGAATTGACTTTAGAAATTTTAATGCATTGGCAAAGTTTAATTTCAACAACAATAACAACAATGAAAAAGCAGAAGTCACTGCTGTTTCTAAGTGGCAAAGTAAATAACTCTTTATAGTAAGAGACCCTTTTTCCACGGCTCTCCCCTTGTCTGCAGAGTCAACCTAAATACTAACTAACACAAAAATCCATTCCCTTAACTATCAGATTGTATCTACCACATTATAGTGCCATTAAGAAACTCTGTGATCCATTGGGGAGCTAGCCTTGGGCCATATTAATACCTGGGCTCAGACTCCAGCCTCAGTGCCATTACTGTGGAAGAATGTCATAGCCCATAAATACCGTATCTAAAATCTTGCATCCTTGACCATAGAAGACATTAGTCATGAGGTAATATGATCATTCGCATTTCTGGGAACAGAGGCTAGTGCTGAAGAATCTATGGGCTGAAAATAAGGCTGAAAGGTTGATTCTAAGGCGAATCGACTTGGTCCTAGAGTGAAATGAACATGCAGTAAGTGTAATTCCCAGCAGTCATTCTGAAAAATGATGCAGCATGGGAAGATTTTGTTTCTATCCAATTCAGCAAAACTCACCTTAAAATAGTCAAAGATTCCCACTCACCCAGGAAAAAGTCCAGGGGTAGGGCCCTTCTCTAGAGATCTGGGATGAGCAGAGATGCAACTCCTATCTCACTAGACTCTTCTGCTAATGAGACACAATGAGATGGATAAAGCAGCTGGGACTAGAACAGAGTGTTCTTTGAGGATTTGGGCTCTGTGTTTCCACAGCAACATCATACCTGAAGAAAAACAGCCTTGTGATGAAGCCCAGCATGTCTGTCTCCATAACGACAAGATCACGGCAACTTGGCTGTGAATTCTCCCTCTACCTCATCAGCAGTGACTACAGAAACAATGCCACATGCCTTTACTCCAGGCCCAGATGGTTTCACTGGATAATTCTAAAAAATGTTTAAAGAAAAATTAACACCAATCGTACATAATTTCTTAGAGTATAGAGAAGAGGAATATAACTTCTCAATTCATTTTAGGAACCATATACTATCCAGACACCAAAACCAGACAAAGACAGCACACACACCAAAAAAAAAAAAAAAACTAGACACCAATATTCCTCATGAATATAGACACAATAATAACAAAATATTAGCAAATTAGGCAATATATAAAAATAATTATAAACTATGCTAAGTGGATTTTCTTTCAGATATATAAGAATTATCCAATATTCAAAACTCAACTGATGTAATTCAGTATATTAATAAGCTAAAGAAGAAAATCACATGATCATATCAATTTATGCATAAAAATTTGATAAAATTAAATGCCTATTCATGATTTTTTAAACTCTCCCAAAAAATAGAAATAGAGGGGAAATTCCCCTTAACTTGGTAAAGAGCATCTACCTACAAAGGACCTACACTAACATTATCCTTAACGGTGACAGACTAAAGGCTTTTACTGAAGATCTCAGAAGCAAAAATGTCACTCATGTAGAAAATTAGAAAAATGGCAGATAGGTGGTAGCACTAACTTGCAGCTCTCACTCAAATGGACAGAGCAATGTGTGGAGACTCACATTGTGAAGCTTTGTTCCAATAACTACTGCAAAAACATATTAGGAAAGCTATCAGAATTCATAGACCCTTTGAAGGAAGCAGCTTGCTGCTGCAGGCTCTGTGAGACAGCCAAAAAACTGTGAGTGCCCAAAGTGTGAAAGGAGGAAAGTTCACCCTTGAAGACACATCCTCACTGGGGAGCCTGTAGGTTCAGATCACGGATGAAGGATTTGACCTTACCTGGAGCTGAGATGAATTTAGAGAGCCAAACAAAATGTAGGGGTATAGGAAGCAGTGGAAAGAGCCCTGTGGGCGCTCTTGGTCCCCAAGAAAGCCATTTCTGACTTTGTCTCACAGAGGGGATTGAGGAGGGCTGCCAATGGAATTACGGAAAGACCACAGAAAGAAGGAAAATTTCAGATGAATTTTGTAACTATTTTAACTGAACGTGAAGTTTCCTGGACCGAACTTGAGGAACGGGGCAAACAGGGAGTGCAGATACAAGCACAGAAGCTGCAGCAGGCAGGGAGGCATGAAACCTGAAAGCCCTGCTTGCTTTCTCAAGAGGAAGGCTTGTAGCCTAGGGCAAGTTCTCAGCCCTGCTCACCAGCTGCCTGAAAACAAGCTCGGTGCTGTTGGAGGGACACAGTTGGAGTAAGACTTGCCTTTCTGGTGGCAAGAAAGCTGGTTGAGGCCTGTAACTGTTGGCTTTCCCCTACTTCCCTGATGACCCATATGACACAGCAGAGGCAACCATAATCGCCCTGGGAGCATAACACTATTGCCAGGAGAATCACACTCCAATCCCCACCAGCAGCCACAGCAAGCCCTACCCAAGGAGAGTCTGAACTCAGACACACCTAACCTTGCCCTCATCTGATGGTCTTCTCTACCCACACTGGTAGAAAAAGGCAAAAGACATAAACTCCTGGGAGCTCTAGGGCCCACCCACCACCTAAGAAACCCAAATACTTATCCAGCTAACCTTAGGGTAAGCTTGTATCCTCCCTATACTACTATAGCTGATGCTCTCTTGAAAGCACCACCTCCTGGTTGGAGGCCAACCAATACAAAACCAGTACACTAAAGAAAACTATAACCAAGGAACCTCACAGAGTCCTCTTCACTCCCCTGGTACCTCCAACCAGAACAGGTGCTGGTATCCATGGCTGAGAGACCTACAGATGGATCACATCACAGGACTCTGTGCAGACACTTTCCAGTACCAGCCTGGAGCCCAATAGCTCAACTGGGTAGACAGACCCAGAAGAGAAGTAACAATCACTGCAATTCAGATCTCAGGAAGTCTCATCCCTAGAGGGAAGGGGAGGACACCACATAAAGGGAGCACATAAAGGAATCAAAAAATATGAACAGCAGCCAAGTCCGAGATCTTCCCTCTGACATAGACCACCCAAATGAGAAATAACCAGAAAAACTGTTCTGGCAATATGACCAAACAAGGTTTTTTAATACCCCAAAAGATCTCACCAGCAATGGATCCAAACCAAGATGAAATATCTGGATTCCCAGAAAAATAATTCAGAAGATCAATTATTAAGCTAATCAAGCAGGTACCAGAGAAAGGTGAAATCCAACTTAATGAAATTTTAAAAATGATACAGGATATGAATGGAAAAATCTCCAGTGAAATAGATAGCATAAATAAAAAACAATCACAACTTCTGGAAATGAAGGACACACTTAGAGAATTGCAAAATGCACTGGAAAGTCTCAGTGATAGAACCAAACAAGTAAAAGAAAGAACTTCAGGTCTCAAAGACAAGTCTTTAGAATTCACCCAATCTGACAAAGACAAAGAAAAACAAATTTTAAAAAAAAATGAACGATGCCTCTAAGAAGTTCGGGATTACGTTAAACCAATAGACCTAAGAATAATTGGTGCTGCTGAGGAATAAGATAAATCTAAAAATTTGGAAAACATATTTGAGGGAACAATCAAAGAAAACTTCCCCAGCCTTGCTAGAGATCTAGACGTCCAAGTACAAGAAACTCAAAGAATACCCGAGAAATTCATTGCAAAAAGATCATCACCCTAGGCACATAGTCATCAAGTTATCTAAAATCAAGATACAGGAAAGACTTTTAAGAGCTATGAGGCAAAAGCATACGGCAAACTATAAAGGAAAACTTGCCAGATTAACAGCAGATTTCTCAGCAGAAATCCTACAAGCTAGAAGAGATTGGGGTCCCATTGTTAGCTTCCTTAAACAAAACAATTATCAGCCAAGAATTTTGTATTCAGTGAAATTAAGCTTCATAAATGAAGGAGAGATAACAGTCTTTCAGACAAATAAATGTTGAGAGAATTCACCACTACCAAGCCAGCACTACAATAACTGCTTACAGGAGTTCTAAATCTTGAAACAAATCCTTGAGAAACACCAAAATAGAACTTCCTTAAAGCATAAGTCTCACAGGACCTATAAAACAATAACATAATGAAAAAAAAAATGAGGTATTCAGGCAACAACTAGCACAATGAATAAGACAGTACCTCACATCTCAATACTAACATTGAATGCAAATGGCCTAAATGTTCCAGTTAAAAGATATAGAATGGCAGAATGGATAAGAATTTACCAACCAAGTATCTACTGCCTTCAAGAGACTCACCTGACACATAAGGACTCATATGAAATTAATGTAAAGGCATGGTAAAAGATAGTCCATGGAAATGGACACCAAAAGCAAGGAGTGGCTATTCTTATATCAGAAAAAATAGACTGTAAAGCAACAACCATTTAAAAAGACAAACAGGGACATTATATAATGACAAAAGGACTAGTCCAATAGGAAAATACCATAATCCTAAATATACATATGCCTAACACTAGAACTCCCAAATATATGAAACAATTATTACTAGACCTAAGATTAAAGATAAACAGCAACACAATAACAGTAGAGGACTTTAGTACTCCACTGACAGCACTAGACAGATCATCAAGACAGAAAGTCAACAAAGAAACAATGGACTTAAACTATACTATAGACAAATAGACTTAGATATTTGCAGAACATTCTACCCAACAACTGCAGAATATACATTTTATTCATCAGCACATGGAACATTCTTCAAGATAGACCATATGATAGGTCACAAAACAACTCTTAAAAAATTTTTAAAAATCGAAATTATATCAAGTACTCTATCAGACCATAGTAGAATAAAAATGAAAAGCAACTCCAAAAGGAACTCTCAAAGCTGTGCAAATACATTGAAACTAAGCAACCTGTTCCTAAATGATCATTGGGTCAACAATAAAATCAATGTGGAAATTTAGAAATTCTTTGTACTGAATGGTAACAGTGACACATCCCATCAAAACCTCTGGGATACAGCAAAGGCAGTGTAAGAGGAAAGTTTATAGCATTGAATGCCTACATCAAAAAGTCTGAAAGAGCACAAATAGACAATTTAAGGTCACACCTCAAGGAACTAGAAAAACAAAAACAACTCAAACCCAAACCCAGAAGAAGAAAAGAAATACAAAGATCAGAGAAGAGCTAACTGAAGTTGAAACAAAAAATAAAAATTAAAAAAAGTAAATGAAACAAAAAGCTCTTTCTTTGAAAAGATAAACAAAATTGATAGGCCATTAGGAAGATTAACTAAGAAGACAGAAGATTCAAATAAACTCAATTAGAAACAAAATGGGAGATACTAAAACAAATACCACAGAAATACAAAAGATTATTCAAGGCTACTACGAACACCTTTACTCACAAAAATTAGAAAACCTAGAGAGATGGATAAATTCCTGGAAATATGCAACCCTTCTAGATTAAACCAGGAAAAAACAGAAACTCTGAACAAACAAATAACAAGCAGTGAGATTGAAATGGTAATTTTAAAACTGCTAACAAACACTGTTCACAATAGCAAAGACTTGGAACCAACCCAAATGTCCATCAGTGAGAAACTGGATAAAGAAAATGTGGCACATATACATCATGGAATACTATGGAGCCATAAAAAAGGATGAGTTCATGTCCTTTGCAGGGACATGGATGAAGCTGGAAACCATTCTCAGCAAACTAACACAAGAACAGAAAAACCAAACACCACATGTTCTCATTCATAAATGGGAGCTGAACAATGAGAAAGGGGTGGGGGTCTAGGGGAGGGATAGCATTGGGAGAAATTAGATGATAGGGTGATGGATGCAGCAGACAACCATGGCACGTGTATAACTATGCAGCAAACCTGAACATTCTCCACATGTACCCTAGAACTTAAAATATAATTTAAAAATAAAAAATAAAATAAAATAATGAGAAAAAAATTGCCAACAAAAAAAAAAAGTCCGGGACAAGATGGAGTCAGAGCTGAATTCTATCATTCAAAGAAGAATTGGTATAAATCCTACTAACACTATTCCACAAGACAAAGAAAAAGGAAATCCTCTGTAAATGATTCCATGAAGCTAGTATCACCCTAATAACAAAACCAAGAAAGGACATAACAAAAAAAGAAAACTACAGACCAATATCTCTGATGAACATAAATGCAAAAATTCTCAATAAAATACTAGCTAACTGAATTCAGCAGCAAATCAAAAAGATAATGATCAAGTAGATTTCATACAGGGATGCAGGGATGGTTTAATATATGCAATTCAATAAACATGACATGTCACACAAACAAAATTAAGAAGAAAAATCACATGATCATCTCAATAAATGCAGAAAAAGCATTTGACAAAATCTAGTATCTCTTTATGATTAAAACACTCAGCAAAATAGTCATAGAGAAACATACCTCAAGGTAATAAAAGTCATCTATGACAAACAGCCAACATTATACTGAGCGGGGAAAAGTTAAAAGCCTTCCCCTGACAACTGGAACAAGACAAGGATGCCCACTCTCGTCACTTCTCTTCAACATAGTACTGGAAGTCCTACCCAGAGCAATCAGACAAGAGAAAGAAATAAAGGGCATCTAAATTTGTAAAGAGGAAGTCAAACTCTCACTGTTTGCTGATCATATGATTACATACCCTGAAGATCATATATCCTAAAAACTCTTCCAAAAAGCTCCTAGAACTGATAAATGAATTCAGTAAAATTTGTGGATACAAAAATCAGTGTACACAAATTAGTAGCACTGCTGTACACCATCAGTGACCAAGCTGAGAAATTAATAACTCAACCCTTTTTATAATAGCTCCAAAAAAAAAAAACCTAAAATATTTAGGAATATACCTAATCAAGGAAGTAAAAGATCTCTACAAGGAAAACTACTAAACACTGCTCAAAGAAATCATAGATAATGCAAACAAATGAAAACATGCTCATGGATGGGTAGAATCAATATTGTGAAAATGAACATACTGCCAAAAGCTATCTATAAATTCAATGCAATTCCTGTCAAAATACCACAATCATTCTTCACAGAGCTAAAAAAACAATCCTAAAATTCATATGGAACTAAAAGAAGAGCCCACATAGCCAAAGCAAGACTAAGCAAAAACAACAAATCTAGAGGCATCACATTACTTGACTTCAAACTATACTGTAAGGCTATAGTCACTGAAACAGCATGGTACTGGTATAAAAATAGGCACATAAACCAATGGCATAGGATAGAGAACCCAGAAATAAAGGCAAATACTTACAGCCAACTGATCTTTGACAAAGCAAACAAAAACATAAAGTGAAAAATGACACCCTATTCAACAAATGATGCTGGGATAATTGGCAAGCCAAATGTAGAAGAATAAAACTGGATTCTCATCACTCACCTTATACAAAAATCAACTCAAGATGAATCAAAGACTTTTGCTGAATTGGCTGCTGAAGTCAGTGAATATTTCAATATGCCTCTTTTCAAACTTCTTTCCTGTAGTTTCATGTTGAATCACATCTATGCTCATGATTAGTGTATCCAGGAATTCAGCCTGTTGAGAAACTGGTTGGATTTTGCTTTCAATGTCCTCCAGCAAATCAAACTTCGGTAGCACCAGACGTCTGTGCACTGTGATGTTCTGATACTGATCTTCACCAAAAAGGGGATTGTCAGTGCCATCAGTACCAAACAGGACTAAAGCAGTCTCATTCTTATTCTCAGCAAACACCTGTCGCTGGACAAACATGGTTATTAACTTCTTTGCTTGTTAAAATTGGGGATTCTTCACCAGCAAAGGAGTTACTCATGGTAAGGCTCACATCCATACACAGCACAACAGCTGCCTTATTCCCCAGCCACACCATGTTGTTGGTCCCCAGGCGCTTTGGTCGCTGCTCCCAGGTGGGAACCTGCCAAGTCACCAGCAATTTTAATAATAGATAAAAAAGAACAAATAAGAAGTGAAACATCAAATGACATAAATAGGGTAATATATGCTAATATTAGAAACAATGGACCAAGAAGACTTAATGGTCATGAACCAATATGCAGTGAACCATGCAGGCTTAAATATATTTGGAGCAATAACTGACAGAACAATGGGGAGAAATAAAAATTAGTCATTCTACTGGGAGATTTGTAATTGTTAATTTGTTGGCTTAATGGTAATTTCTTTTTACAATAATGACTAGAGAATTCTAGAAAATTTTTTAATTGAGGTACAATTTTCATGCCAAAAAATCCACAGATTTTTTTAAGTCTTAATGGTTAGGTGGGCATTGACAGATGACTATATATCTACATGATCTCCATAATCGAAATATAAACTCTGTTGTCTCAGAAAGTTTGTGTCTTTTTTCCGCCAATTCTCATTTCCTTTCTCCTCCAGAGGCAAGCATTGCTCTGATTTCTTCTTTTTTGAAGACTTTTTTTTAATTTATTTACTTTTGATTGACAAATAATAATTGTATATATTCATGGGGTACTAGATGATATTTTAATACATACATTTCTGCTATAACTACCTCTGAAAATCTACTTGGAGAGTTCTTAACTCACATTTTATCTTAGACCATTCAGGCACTCTAACAAAAGTACTATAAACTGGGTGGCTTTTACAACATTTATTTCTCACAGTTCTGGAGGCTAGGAAGTCCAAGATCAAGATAACTCAACAGATTTGGTGTCTGGTGAAGACTCAATCCTCACAGACTGCACTTTCTCACTTCGTATTCACATGCTGGAAGAGGCATGGCAACTTTCTGCGGCCTTTTTTCTTAGGGCACTAATCTCACTCATGAGGACTCTACCCTCATGACTTAATAACTTCCCAAAAGCCTCACCTCTTAATACTATCACACTCAGGATTAGGTTTCAACATACATATTTTAAGAGGACACAAGCATTCAGATCACAGCACCATTCTCAGAAACCGATAGCCCAAGTACAGGAGGGGAAAAAAACATAGAATATTTTAATCTCAAATTACTGAACATATAAACTCAAGCTAAGAAATCTACAGAATGTTATCCCACACTCAGAATATATACATCAAAATTGCCTATAGCACAGACTATCTAGTAAACCCATACATAAACAAAAAATAAGCATTTAGAAATTCTAAATACAAGTATACGATCACACTGATTATACAAGGATAGTAATCAAAATACCTAATGTCTGAAACTAAAATATATGTTACTCAGCATAGGTGTGCAACTTATGCAACCCATTCCAAACTGCATTTTAGGCTTTGCCAGAGCTGCCTCTTTCTTTTCATACATTTAACGTTTAGTTCTGAAAAACTAGATGCTCTTCTAACTCTGGTATAAAGCCTTTGCAAGGTAAGGAGCAAATATTCCTACTTCCTGCTGAAGCTGCTAGAAGCAAAGAATATTCTGAATCATAAAACTAGCCTAACATTAATCGAACAAAGATTTGTAAGACACTCAGACTTCAGAGACTGTTGTTATATCCTGGGGAAATAGTTTCTCATCTCTAAGAAGCTTATAATTCTGATTGGTTGTCTTATTATGTGTTGCCCTGGTGATAATATTTAAATTGGCATCTTAAAGATATAAATACTTGTTGACTTTCTTTGTTAAACCAGAAAGAGATCATTGGCACTTAACATGCCTAGCAAAGACAAGTTAAGATGACTTTTAGATTTCTACTTTTCACAGAGCCTGATTGAAAATCTTTTCTTATTTAAACAAATGAATAACACATGGGTTAAACAAAATATCATGGGGAAAATATCAGTTACTTAGAACTGAATAACAATGATATATACTATATATCAAAGCCTGTAAGATTTATCTAAATAGTACTTAGAGGGAAATTTAGATCTTTGAATAATTCAAAGATGATTAAAATCAAATTATTTCTCTTTCTCTCTCTTCCAATCTGTTTTCTTTCTTCCCTTCTCAAATAATTCAGCCCTTAACGTATTAGATGACCCCAACAGAAGTAGGCATCCACATCATAGGAATGGGAAGACAGTGAGCCATGGTGGCCCAGAGCATAGACTTGGAGTCTGAGAAGGGTAAGAAGGGCAACCATGCAGAGGAGTGGCCCAACTTAGCCAAGTGGGGTAAGGAAGTGGAGGTTTCCTCCATCCCCATGGATCAGGATGTCAGAGCCTGAGTGAGGAGAGTAGGTCTATGCAAACCTAACTCTAAACACAGAGGGAGTTGAGAGGCCAAAGAAATAGGTTGACAAATCCAGTTTCTCAGAAAAAAATGTTTAATAGGGACTTATGAACAGAAGTGAGGTCTCAAGTGACCATCAAATGGTGAATTCCCCCATCTGCCCTCCAGAAAATATCCTTTATATAGCAAGTTTTCAGAATAAAGACATGCATGTGCAGCTGGCTGTGCCTCAGACTTTCTTGTAAAACTTGTGACTGCTAAGGAGATTAGATAAGCATCTTACAAGGGGTTATCTACTGTTTAAAGTTCTTGCTGCAGAATATGTTGACATACAGGGGTCAAACATCAGTCACCGTGGCAGTTTCTACTCAATATAGTGTCATTCTTGTCATGCAACAGGCTGTTTTCCTACATTTCACCCCTTAACACTGGCCCTTACAATCTCACATACCTATCTCTTTCACAATAGTTTCTGAACCAAGAGGGAGGGTGCTTCGTGTTGTACAGCTTTAGTAGTGATGCATTGGCAATGGAAAACAGATCAGGCTCGGCGGGACTCCAAACAAGGGAGATTCACATGGTTTGTAGAATCATCTCTAGTCTTTGGAATACCATGGTACTGGTTTCCTTGGAAGAAGAAAAACAATGACAGATACATAACATTAGTAATGTGGATAGTAGAAATAAAATGCACACAAGGATTACAATCAAAGAGAGAAATTATATGTCAGAATAGAAAGAAAGAAAACTTTATTCCGTTAGGGAGCCAACTGATAACATCATGAAGAAAATTAAAACCCAGTTCTTCTTTAGAGACTTGTTGTAGCCAGGAAATAATACAAGATTTAATCCAAATTGCAGACAAACAATAAAAACTTAAAAATAATGCTCAGGGGTAGAATCTAATAAGCAGGTGTGCTATAGTTTTGTTCTGAAACATAATTTTCCTCTCTTCAGTCCCCCTTCTCTACCAAAAAGAAATAGCAAGACCAATTTATTTGCAAAATAAGCTTAGACTTATTATACTTGACCTGATCATTTGCATGAAGTGCAGCAAGAAAAGCAATTGGCCATATAGGCTCCTTTAAATTTGCCTTTGCTGGAACTTTTTAATAGGATTTTGAGATTAAACTTTTAAAAGCTTCTAGTTAGAAGCCAAGCCAAGGATTTGCCATCCTGTAATGCCTGTATAAATTGTTATGAATTCCTTTCCTCTCAAGGTCCCAAAATATCTTGAGTTTCAAGCACCTGTCAGAAAGTTAACATTCTTTACTTCCCACAAGGTCAGGAATCCTGTCAGTGAAGTATATAGACAAGGTATCAGGCCAGTCTTTCCAAGGGGCTTTTTATTGACTGTAAAATCAACCTCAATTCCTCAAAATAGTTTGGTCATATCTGAAAATTATTAGTGTTTCCAATGTGTCCTGTTATGAAAGAAAACATTCTATTGAGGTTATGCAAATAACTATATTGCTATAAAAATAATAATACTCTTGAGTAGTTCACAAATTTTGGAGAAATTTGGTACAGAGAAAGGTAAATGTGTCCGTTTTGCTCACAAAAGTATAATTTACCCAATTGCTGTAAGCATTTTTTTTAACTGTAAGCAAATTTTCTTTTCTTGTTATTGTTTTTTGTTTGTTTGTTTTGTTTTTGTTTTGAGATGGGGTTTCACTTTTGTTGCCCAGTCTGGAGTGCAATGGCTAATCTTGGCTCACTGCAACCTCTACTTCCTGGGCTCAAGCAATTCTCCTGCCTTAGTCTCCTGAGTAGCTAGGATTACAGGTGCATGTCACCACACCCAGCTAATTTTTGTATTTTTTGTAGTGACAGGTTTTCTCCAGGTTGCCCAGGCTGGCCTCCAACTTCTGAGTTTAAGCAATCCACCTACCTCAGCCTCCCAAAGTGCTGGGATTACAGGTGTTAGCCACCACGCCCAGCCATAAAGTTTTCTTGACTCTGGAAAACAATATATAAAAAGAATCAACAATGTTTGAAACAAAAAGTCATTTTTTAAAAATCATTTTAGTCCAGATGTGGTGACTCACACCTGTAATCCCAGCACTTTGGGAGGCTGAGGCAGGCAGATCACAAGGTCAAGAGATCGAGACCATCCTGGCCAACATGGTGAAACCCAGTCGAAACCCAGTCTCTACTAAAAATACAAAAATTAGCAAGGCATAGTGGCACGCGCCTGTATTCCCAGCTACGCGGGAGGCTGAGGCAGAAGAATAGCTTGAACCCAGGAGGCAGAGGTTGCAGTGAGCAACTGCTTGCATCACTTCACTCCAGCCTGGTGACAGAACAAGACTCCGTCTAAAAAAAAAAACTCATTTTATTCTTTCATCACTTCAGTCCCACTTAATTCTTGTTCTGCTTGATGCTGAGTTAGCAATTTCATGAACACAACAATTTTTTATTAGAATTCTGGAAGTTTTTACCTAGTCCAATGGTATGATCTCTGGTACCCCCAAAACCTGTATTCATGATTAGTTGTCAGAGTCCTTTCCATTAATTTTTTTGAAGACCAAACACTTTAGAATTTGCAAAAAGTGTTTAGAAAAAAAATCAGAATAAAACAATTTACTGCATATACCAAGACATATAAGATTTTAGGACTTTCATAATTTTAGAATCTATATTAATAACATAGTCTTACAAATATAACTCAAGGAAGTTAAATATTATTTCTTATTTGACCATAAAATTTTAACATACCAAAGAAGCCAAATATGTCACTTTTGGCCTTTCAGGGGCCGTGTTTGTATATTCAAGTTAGTTTGGGTTAAAAAATTTAATTTTAGAATTTGAAATTTGATTTGAGGAAGTATCTCAAATATCAAGAGATTAAAGTAGGATCACAGATCACTGTAAAAATAATAGTCATTCATTTAGCCAAAGTGATAATTCAAAGATTTCAAAAAGCAAAAACCTTTACTCTTCAATAGAGAAGAGACTCCATTTTTCAAACAAAGGACTTAGTAAAAACCACATGACATTATCTCTCCCTCTCTCCCACTCCTTTATAAAATTGCATTTTAATCAAAAGGTGAATAAAAAGCTTTTACTATCTCTTATTAAAACTACATGAAATTCTTACTCAAAGAAGAAAACCAAATTTTACTTTTATATTTATAAATTCTCATACTAATAAAACCTTATAAATAGATCTATCTAATCTCAATCAATTTTGACCACACAAGATAAGATTTATATAAACCTCTTATAACTTACTACAATCTTTTCTATGTTTTTTCTCTAACTTTTTAGGTTCATTTAGTCTTATCCATATCATTTTTCCTTCATTTTGAAACAAACTTTAATAATCTCTAAATTAGGCAAAATTACTTTTTCTTCAGCAAAAAGCACATCTTCCTGTCTTTCCTATAACCTTATTCACCAAAAACATATCCTTTCTTTATGCACTCTGTATATACAATTGTATCTCTTATATCTAGTAATTTTAATTACATATATTAACTACACTTTTAACTCCTAGTATCTCTAATTTCCAATGAAAAACCTAAAAAGTAAGTAATTATAAACTGTTTTCTGTCAGTATTTGTAGATTAAAACTATTTCATAATGTTTTGGAAAGATGTTTCCTCAATATGTTTGTTTACTAACAGATCTAAATATATTTAGCTTGTATATAACATATAAAGATAAGATAAAGTATTTTAATTTAAATTTATATTTAATATTTTATGTTTCAGTATCTTTAACTTCCATAGAGGTGACTCAGACATTATTTTAAAGAAGTTTGCTTAGATTTGCCTTTTTTTTAATTTCTATATATTTATGAGGTACAAGTGCAATTGTGTTACATTGCAGAGATTGTACAGTGGTCACTCAGTCTGGGTTTTTAGGGTAACCATCCCCTAAATAATGTACATTGTACCCATTAAGAAATTTCTCATCATCCATCTCACTCTCACCCACCTCCTCACCCTTCCAAGTCTCTGTTGTCTATCTTTCCCTTCTCTGCAACCATGTGCACACATTTGTTAGCTTCCACTTGTGAGTGACAACATGTGCTATTTGTCTTTCTGTTTCTGGATTGACCACTTAAGATAATAACCCCCAGTTCCATCCATCTCATTGCAAAATAAAGGATTTCTGGGCCTAGGGAGGGAAACAACACACACTGGGGCCTGTCGCAGGGTTGGGAGGAGGGAGAGCATCAGGATAAATAACTAGCGCCTGTGGGGCTTAATACCTAGGTGATGGGTTGGTAAGTGCAGCAAACCACCATGGCACACATTTACCTATGTAACAAACCTGTATGTCTTGCCATCCTGTATCCCAGAACTTAAAATAAAATAGAATTAAGTAATAAAGCAATAAATAAAAATTTAAAATAAAGAAATTATTTCATTCTTTCTTGTGGCTAGATAGTATTCCATTTTGTATATATATCACTTTTTCTTTGTCGAATCATTCATTGGACATTTAGTTCAGTCCATATATTTGCAACTGCAAATAGTGCTGCAATAAACATATGAGTACAAGTATCTTTTTGATATATTGCTTTCTTTTCCTTCAGGTAGATATCTAGTAGTGGGACTGTGGGATCAAATGCTCCTTCTGTTTTTAATTCTTTGAGAAATCTTTATACCATTTTCCTTAAAAGTTGTAGTAATTTACGTTCCCACAAATGGTTTAAGAGTTCCCTTTTCTGTATATCCTTACAAATATCTGTTATTTTTTCACTTTTTAATAATAGCCATTCTGGCTACGGTAAAATGATATCTCTTGCAGTTTTAATTTGCATTTCTCTAATAATTAGTGATGTCCAGCTTTTTTTTATGTACTTGGTGGCCATTTATATGTCTTCTTTTGAAAAATGACTATTCATGTCCTTTGCCCTCTTTTTAATGGAGTTTTTTGGGGATTTTTAGGTTGAGTTGTTTGAGTTCCTTGTATATTCTGGATATTGTCAGATGAATAGTTTGCAAATATTTTCTCCCATTCTGCAGGTTGTCTGTTCACACTGTTGATTATTTCCTTGCTATGCAGAAGCTTGTTAGTTTAATCAAGTTCCTTAAAAGTGCCTGCACTTTTAAGGTCTTAGTAATGATTTATTTGTCTAGACCAACATCCACAAGAGTTTTCTTCAGGTTTTCTTCTAGTATCTTACAGTTTGGGTTCCCACATTTCCATCTTTAATCCACATAGAGTTGATTTTTTTATATGGTGAGCGATAGGGGTCCAGTATCATTCTTCTGTCTATGGGAATTCAATTTTCCCAGCACCATTTATTGAAAAAGATGTCCTTTCACCAATGTATGTTTTGTTGGCTTTGTCAAAGATCAGTTGGCTGTAAATATATGACTTTATTTCTGGGTTCTCTATTCTGTTCCAACAACCTATATGTCCATTTCTATTCCAGTACCACTGGTTTGGGCTACCATAGCCTTGTAATATAATTTGAAGTCAGGTAATGTGATGTCTCCAGCTTTGTTCTTTTTGCTTAGGATTGCTACGGTTATTCTGGCTCTTTTTTAATTTTTATTTTTTGTGGATACACAGTAGGAGTATATATCTATGGGGTAACATGAGATATTTTGATACAGGCATATTTTTGTATCCATTAACCATCCACACTTCCCCTCTTCCCCATTCCTCCCAGTATCTGGTAACCGTCATTCTACTCTCTATCTCCAAGAGTTCAATTGTTTTCATTTTTAGCTCCCACAAGTAAGTGAAAACATGTGAAGTTTGTCTTTCTGTTCCTGGCTTATTTCACTTAACATAATGACCTCTAGTTCCATACATGTTTTTGCTAATGACAGGATCTCATTCTTTTTATGACTGAATAGTATTCCATTGTGTAAAAGTACCAAATTTTTATCCACTCATCTGTTAATGGACAGACACATAGATCGCTTCCAAATCATGGGTATTGTGAATAGTACTGTAATAAATATAGGAGTGCAAATATCTCTTTGATATACTGATTTTCTCTCTTTGGATATATATATAGCAGTGAGATCACTGAATCATATGGTAGCTCTGTTTTTAGCTTTCTGAAGAGCCTCTAAACTGATCTCCATCGTGGTTGTACTAATTTACATTCCCAATAGTGTACAAGGGCTCCCTTTTTCTACATCCTCAATTGGTTTGTTTTTTGTTTGTTTGTTTGTTTGTTTGTTTTGTTCCACATGAATGTTAGGAGTATTTTATCTAATTCTGTGAAAAATGATGTTGGTATTTTCATAGGAATTTCATTCAATCTATAGGTTGCTATGGGCAGTATGGTCATTTTGATAATATTAATTCTTCTGATCCATGAGCATGGGATGTCTTTCCATAGGTTTGTGCCATGTTCAGTTTCTTTCATCTGTGTTTTGAAGTTTTCTCTAAAGTTTAGAGAACTTTCACATTCTTGGTTAAATTTATTCCTAGGTATTTTATTTTTTGTGTAGCTACTGGAAATGAAATTGCCTTTTTTATTTAGTGCTCAGCTGAAGCTGGTGTATAGAAATGCTATTGATTTTTTAATGTTGATTTTGTATCCCATCACTTTACTAAATTTATATTATTAAATATAAGAGCTTTTTGGTGGAGTCTTCTGGTTTTTCTAACTATAAAATTATATCATCAGTAAACAGGGATAATTTGACTTCTTTTCAAATTCGGATGTCTTGTACTTCTTTCTCTTGCCTCATTGTTCTGGCTAGGACTTTCAGTACTATGTTGAATAGGAATGATGAAAGTGAGTATTCTTGCCTTGTTCCAGAGGAAAGGCTTTCAACTTTTCCTCATTCATTATGATATTAGTCGTTGGTTTGTCATATATGGCCCTTACTATTTTGAGGTATATTCTTCTATGCCTAGTTTGTTCAAGATTTTTATCATGAAAGAGTGCTAAATTTTACCAAATGCTTTTTCTGCACCTACTAAGATGATTATATGGTTTTTGATTTTCATTCTCGATATAATGTAATATATTTATTGATTTGGGTATGTGAAACCATCCTTGCATTCCTGAGATAAATCCCATTTAATCATGATGTATTATCTTTTTGGTATGTTGTTGAATTTGGTATGTTGTTGAATTTGTTGAGTATTTTTGCATCTATGTTCATCAGGGATATTGGTCAGTAGTTTTCTTTTATGTTGTGTCCTTGTCTGGTTTCGGTATCAGGGTGATTCTGACCTTGTATAATGATTTAGGGACAATTTCCTCTTCCTCAATTTTTTGGAATAGTTTCAGGAGGGTTGGTATTTGTTCTTTGTACATTTGGTAAAATTTGGCTGTGAATCCATCTGGTTCTAGGCTTTTCTTTGTTGAAAGATTTTTTTATTACTGATTCAATCTTGCTACTCATTATTGATTTGCTCAAGTTTTTTTTTTTTTTTTTTTTTTTGAGACAGAGTTTCACTCTTGTTACCCAGGCTGGAGTGCAATGGTACGATCTCGGCTAACCGCAACCTCCGCCTCCTGGGTTCAGGCAATTCTCCTGCCTCAGCCTCCTGAGTAGCTGGGATTACAGGCACATGCCACCATGCCCAGCTAATTTTTTGTATTTTTAGTAGAGACGGGGTTTCACCATGTTGACCAGGACGGTCTCGATCTCTTGACCTCATGATCCACCCGCCTCGGCCTCCCAAAGTGCTGGGATTACAGGCGATTTGCTCAAGTTTTCTATTTCTTTCTGGTTCAATCATAGAAGGTTGTATGTTTCCAGGAATTTATCCATTTCCTCCAAGTTTTTAGCTTGTGAATGCAAAAATGTTCATAACAGTCTCTGGTTATCTATCTTTTTTTAATTTCTGTGGTTTCAATTCTAATGTCTCCATTTTCATTTCTTATCTTGTTTATTTGGGTCTTCACTCATTTTGTTGATTAGTCTAGCTATCAGTTTATCAATTTTTTTAACTTTTTGAAGAACCAACTTTTCATGTTGTTGATCCTTTGTATCAATTTTTTTGGTTATTATTTCATTTAGTTCTGCTTTAATCTTTATTATTTCTTTTCTTCTGATAAGGTTGAATTTGGTTTATTCTTGCTTTTCTAATTCCTTGATGTATGTCGTTAGATTGTTTATTTGTAATCTTGTTACGTTTTTGATGTGGGCATTTATGATATGAACTTCCCTTTTAGCACTGCTTTTGCTTTATTCCACGGGTTTTGGTATGTTATGTTTCCATTTTCATTTGTTTCAAAAAATTTTTAGCTGCTATTTTAATGTCTTTATTTGTCCAATAGTTATTCAGAAGTATATTGTTTAATTTCCATGTATTCATATATTAATAGTTTCCAAAGTTACTCTTCATATTGATTTCTAGTTTTATTCCCCTGTGGTCTAATATAATTCTGATTTTTTTTAATTTGTTGAGAATTGTTTTACATCCAAGCACTGTGCATTTGTGTTGGCAGTAGTTACAATGGGCTGTGTGGGCTGGCCTCTAGACCAGTAGGAGCACTTGCAGGTATGAGCTAGCTGAGGTGGTAGCAATAGGCTGTTTATGCCTAACCCTCTGTCCTCTGGGAGAAGTGCTTCTGTGTCCTAGGTGGTGGATTGAGTTTTGGAACACCCTCCACCACCACCACCACACACACACACACACACACACACACACTCAGGACTCTGTATTCTGTACTCTTTCTCAGAAGCAGCGAGGGAAGTTGCAAAGCCAGGTGGTGCCAGATCAGTCAAGTTTATGCCCCAATGAAAAGTTTATGCCCCAGCCATGATTGGAGGGGTGGAGTGGGTGATATTAAGGTAGCTGGAAAAGTGCTTGTATGAGGGACAACCACTGCTGTGCTAAGGTCCTGCCACAGGGACTTCAGTCCCAGTAGCCACAGCCTTGACCAGCAGGTGAGGATCTTGCATCCCTCTCACAACCCAGTCTTTGAAGGGCTCCCTCCTCTCATCCAAGGTATCACAGGTAACCCAACTGTTCAGTCAGAATTTTCAGTCTATGCCTAGCCCACGAGCTAGCTCTTAACTGTAGGAACTTTTGTTCAGCTGAAGACCAAGCCTCTGCAGCAACTCTCATCCTGATCAGGTCCTGAGAAAAAGTGCCCACTTCCATCACTGGTAGATGCAGCCTACACCATGCTTACCTCCCAGTCCTGGTTGAACTGGAGGACTGGGAGGTAAGCACAGTATAGGCTGCATCTGCCAGTGATAGAAGTGGTCATCCACTTCCCATTGCTCATGGCCCTGTTCCACAAGCAGCAGCCCAAGTTTCCCCAATGCCTAGGATGGGCACCAATGATTTTGAGGACCACTCACAGTCTATTAAGAGCTAGGATTGAGAATGACATCTTGCCACAGCTGCTTAGGGCTCAGGAAGGATGCAAAACTAAGAGGGTGTTCCCTCCCTTCCTTCTCACAGTCTCCTAGTCATTCCCTAAGTTAGATTCAGGGAATGGGAGAATCAAGCTGCTCTCCCATGGCCAAGATTGTCTGATTCTCCAGTGGAGAAGTGGATCACAGAAAGACATTCACACCTTCTTCCATAGTGAAGAGTCATGCCCACAGTGCACACTTCCTAGCCATGCACACTGCCTGTTTTTCTTTTCATTAGAAAGGAGAAATCTAGAAATTCTGGTGTTTCTTTTTCCTTTTCTGTTGAACTCTTGTATTCCCTCTTAGATAATATATTCAAGGATGACTTTCTACATACTATTTTGGTTCTTCTAAGTGGATAAGATATGCTTGAGAAACTTCTATTCAGCCATTTTGGAAACAAACGACTAAGATATTTTATTATTTTCTATTACTTAAAGTAACATGACAAGACTTTTAATTTCAAATTACTGAAAATAATTTTGAAACTATGATGTATCCTCCCTGATGTCTTCCCCAGTTGTCCTCAGTTCAAAGTACATGTGTGGCCTCCAAGAACAGCTATGAAGGACAGGACCCATCTGGATTTGGAACTTAAACACACAGTGTAGAGCTCAAGAGAGATATGGAGCTGTGAAGATAATATCTAACCCTCCCAACATAGCCAGAAGATACAGCTGGACCAGGGAGAATTTTGCATATGTTCCCAAGCCTCACCATGACCATTTGTTTAGAGCTCAGCATCTAATGATTCTAAAATATAAATTCACAGACAAGTCAAGTATCAAAAATATCACAGAAGCAACTATTTTATGACCTTAAAACATCTAGCAAAGATAGCCTAAACGTGTCTAACAGGTAGATCTAGGTGAAAATATCTGAATCCTATTTAATACTTAACAATTCTGAAGATATTTCTATTTTACTTTACTAACAATTTAAAAACTAGTTTTATTTACCAAAGATTACTAGAGTCACAAGAACTTGGAAAATATTTAGACTTCTTAATTTATGAGTGCTGATTTATTTATAAGTCAATTTTGTATCATGTAGACAATATATAAACAGACATGGACACAAGTGTGCATAAAAACATAGACAAAGATTTTGTAGTTTTGATTTTTAAAGTTTAGCCATAAAGATAGGTAAAACTCACTAGTTTAAAAGGACATTTGGATTCGAACTTTGTAAATGGAACAAGTTAAGGTTTATCTGTCCCACATGACCAAAGCCCTTACCAAATTTTAGAGAAAACAAGGCAGCAAATTTGCATCTCAAAGCAGAGTGAGAATTTAATCTTTTTAAAGGAGTTTAGGTGTGTTAGAGGAAAAGTAAAAATGAATGCCAAGGTAACAAGATTAAAGACATTTATGACAGGATTTTAGATGGAAACAAATTTCATTTACATAGGTAGCTTCTAATTTAGTCACCATTTTTCAACTGGACCACTGAGTTCAGGGTAGAGGCCATTAACAAACAAGGCCAAAGATGTCTGAATAGGAACAGCTCCGGTCTGCAGCTCCCAGCGAGACCAATGCAGAAGACAGCTGATTTCTGCATTTCCAACTGAGGTACCTGGTTCATCTCATTGGGACTGGTTAGACAGTGGGTGTAGCCCACAGAGGGTGAGCAGAAGCAGGGTGGTATGTTGCCTCACCCAGAAAGTGCAAGGGTCTGGGGAACTCCCTCCCCTAGCCAAGGGAAACCCTGAGGGACTATGCCATGAGGAACCGTACTATCCAGCCCAGACACTATGCTTTCCCATGGTTTTTTTGCAACCCAGGAGATTCCCTCATGTGCCTACACCACCAGGGACCTGGGTTTCAAGCAGAAAACTGGGTGGCTATTTGGGCAGACACCGAGCTAGCTGCAGGAGTTTTTTTTCATACCCCAGTGGCACCTGGAACCCCAGCAAGACAGAACTGTTTAGTTCCCTGGAAAGGGGACTGAAGCCAGGGAGCCAAGTAGTCTCACTCAGTGGGTTCCAGTCCCACAGAACCCAGCAAGCTAAGAACCACGGGCTTGAAATTCTCGCTGCCAGCACAGCAGTCTGAAGTTAACCTGGGATGATTGTGCTTGGTAGGAGGAGGGGCATCTGCCATTACTGAGGCTCGAGTAGGCAATTTTCCCCCACAGTGTAAATTCTGACTGTGCAGAACTCACCGCAGCGCAGCAAAGCTCTTGGGGCCAGACTGCCTCTCTAGAGAGGGCATTTCTGAAAGAAAGGCAGCAGCCCCAGTCAAGGGCTTATAGATAAAATTCTCATCTCCCTGGGACAGAGCACCTGGGGGAAGGGGCGGCTGTGGGCGCAGCTTCAGCAGATTTAAACATTCCTGCCTGCTAGCTCTAGAGAGCAGTGGATCTCCCAGCATACCACTCCAGCTCTGCTAAGTAACAGACTGCCCCCTCAAGTTGGTCCCTGAACCCCATACCTCCTGACTGGGAGACACCTCCCAGCAGAAGTTGACAGACACCTCATACAGAAGAGCTCTGACTAGCATCAGGCAGCCTTCCAGAGGAAAGAACAGGCAGCAATCTTTGCTGTTCTGCAGCCTCTGCTCATGATACCCAGGCAAACAAGGTCTAGAGTGGACCTCCAGCAAACTCCAGCAGATTGAAGAAGAGGGGCCTGACATTTAGAAGGAAAACTAACAAACAGAAAGCAATAACATCAACATCAACAAAAAGCACACCCAGAGAAAAGCCCCATCCAAAGGCCATCAGCATCAAAGATCAAAGGTAGATAAATCCACAAAGATGAGGAAAAAACAGTGCAAAAATGCTGAAAATTCTAAAAACCAGAGTGCCTCTTCTCCTCCAAATGATCGCAACTCCTCTCCAGCAAGGGCAGAAAACTGGATGGAGAATGAGTTTGACAAATGGACAGAAATAGGCTTCAGAAAATGAGCAATAACAAACTCCTCTGAGCTAAAGGAGCATGTTCTAACCCAATGCAAAGAATCTAAGGACCCTGATAAAATGTTACAAGAACTTCTAACTACAATAACTAGTTTAAAGAAGAACATAAATGACCTAATGGAGCTGAAAAACACAGCATGAGAACTTTGTGAGGCATACACAAGTATCAATAGCTAAATCAATCAAGCAGAAGAAAGGATATCAGAAATTGAAGATCAAAATAATGAAATAAAGTATGAAGACACGATAAGAGAAAAAAGAAACTAAATTCCAAATAATGATAGAAAGGAAAAGAAACTTGACTATACCCATAATGTTAAATTGGAAGTTATATCAGTGCAAAATCATGGTTTTTAACTTGTAAGTAAAAAATAAATAGAGGCAGGGTCGGGGAGAGACAAAGAAATATTCCCTAACACCATCCACTAACTGGGACAGGAAGCAGTGTCACCCCAAAATAAATAGGCATACATAACACTCAGATAATATCATTCTCCATTACCAGAACCAGGACTTCTTGGAGAAATGGCTGATTCCAAACTGGAACAAGGCAAATACAAAGATGACCCTAGAATGTATTGTTGTGCCAGAAAGCAAGGATACACTCAAACAACAATGGGTCATGTTAAAAGAATACATATGCTATCTAGAGGGTCTATACTGACCAACTGGCTGTATTTTGACCATCAAAATAAATAATTATAGAGACAAATTACAGCTCATTGAATAAAATAGGCAACGTAAGTCCATACTAATATAAACAAATAAAGAAATAAATTGAAAGTTTGATGAGAAATGAATGGTTTACACATTTCAAAGTACCTCCCATAAAATACTTATCGAATACAACAGGGGAAAAAAAACTTCACAGTGGAGAATACTGCCAGATACCATGTAAGTCAAGCAATCAATGTTTATATCATTAGTAATGGGACAAATATCATGCATGTATCACCTGGTAGGACACAGTAAGAACACAGACCACTCTTGTGGTGTTACTGCCTAAGATGCATTACCTGGATCTAATTGTGAAGAAACATCAGACAAATCTAAATGTAAAGGCATTCTACAAAGAGACTAGCCTGTAATCTTTAAAAGTACAAAGCATGGGAAAGTCAAGGAAAAACTAAGGACTCTTCTAGACTGAAAAGACATAATAATCAAATGCAGCACATGATTGTGAACTGGAGCTTTTTGTTATGAAGGACATTATTGGGACAATTTAGAATGAAATTGTTAAATGAAGTCTTTAGATTGAATTGTAGTAATATATCAATGTTATTTTCATGAATTAGATGGCTGTATTGTGGTTATGCAGGAGAATGTGCTTATTAGAATATACAATATATAATATTTCTTCTTTCCCTGGATCCCTGTCAGCAATAGGTGTTATTGACTTTAATTCTTTTCCAGTCACTGTTACTTTCATTTGCATCTCTTGATTGCTAGTTGGTTCAACCATCTTTCATATGATCACTGTCATTTGGGAAATAAATTTACACACACACATACATATACAATACAATTTCTGGGAGTTCAGTCCTGCTTGAGGTGTTTTCGATCCACAGAGTATAGATATAGATTTTTTTTCCAAAATTTTCTTTCAGAACTTTCATTACGGTTTGTTTTCTTTATTTACATTATTAAACAATCTCGAAATTATATTTATATATGGTACAAGGGTGAAATTTTATTTTCTTATAGATTGTCTTCTAGATTTAGTGTTTATTAAATAACCCTACCTTCTCCAAACATGTTGTTTTGTTTTGTTTTGTGGGGGTTTTTTTGAGACAAAATCTCACTCTATCACCCAGTCTGGAGTGCAGTGGCACAATCATGGCTCACTGTAGCCTCAGTATCCCTAGTAGCTGGGACTACAGGCATGCACCACCGCACCCAGATAATTTTTTTATTTCTTGTAGAGACAGGGTTTTGCCATGTTGCCCAGGTTTGTCTCAAACTCCTGGGCTCAAGCAATCCATCTGCCTCAGCCTCCCAAAGTGCTGAGATTACAGGCATGAGCCATCATGCCCCGACCCAACATATTAAAGGACCAGTTTCTTGCCTCTTGAACTCTATTGCATGCTAAGACATATTTCTGTATTTTCTATTTTGATCTATTTGTCTATTTATCTGTTCCTAGGCCATTGCCATATCGAATTGATTTGAATGGCTTTATCTAATAATATGTTCTAATATCTGACAAGAAAGTCCCTCCTTTGCTAGTCTATGTATTCAGATTTTTCTTGGCTATTATTAGGCATCTATTCTCACTCCTAAACTTTAAGATAATTTTACCCAGTCTCAAAAAGACTTTTTAAATGTCTTCCTATTGGTATTCTAATCTCAATTTCATCAAGTTTATGTTAATTCAAGGGAAACTGACACTTATTATACTGCCTTCTCACTTAAATACATTATCTTATTTGTTCAAGTCTTGTTTTATGTCATATAAGGTTTAAAAGAAAAGCAGTTTCTGTGCTTTTCTTTTAAAACTTACTTCTAAGTATTTTATAGTTTCTGTCATTTATATAAATGCTATTTTTCCATTTATTTTACTCAGTACTTGTTATTAAAATAATGACTAATTCTTGTATATCAGTCTTGTATTAGTCACCTAACCAATGTTTCTTATTAATTATCGTGTGCTTTTATTTACTTCTGTCTTTGGTTTTCTAAGTATAAAATCGTATCATCAGCAAAAAGTGATTGTTGGCCAGGCGCAGTGGCTCACGCCTATAATCCCAGCACTTAGGGAGGCCGAGGTGGGTGGATCACAAGGTCAAGAGATTGAGACCATCCTGGTCAACATGGTGAAACCCCGTCTCTACTAAAAATACAAAAATTAGCTGGGCATGGTGGCGCGCACCTGTAGTCCCAGCTCTACTCGGGAGGCTGAGGCAGGAGAATTGCTTGAACCCAGGAGGCAGAGGTTGCAGTGAGCCGAGATCAAGCCATTGCACTCCAGCCTGGGTAACAAGAGGGAAACTCCGTCTCAAAAAAAAAAAAAAAAAAGTGATTGTTTTCTTTTCCAATATTTATATCAATTATTTTATTTTACTGTTTCATTACATCCCTAGGACCTCCCAATCAGTGGTAAATAACAGTGGTGATAATAAACATACCTGGTGGGTTTTCTATTTTAATAGAAATCATTTTTATGATTTGATTTTAAGATAATATTCACTATCAGATTTCGACACATAGCCTATACGTTATTTAATTGTCTAATGGAACTGGAAATAACAAGCCACTGGTAATTAGTGTGTAAACACAGATATAAGACTACATGAGTGAGTCAATAATCAGGTTAAACTGCATGCATGCCTTGTTCAGTCTGAACAAGGCACAGTATTCTGCTGTCAGACAAATAACTGAGGTCATAATATCTCATATCACAAGAATCAGGAAAATTTCATGAGCATTTTGTAACGTAAAGAAGTTTGGTGGTTAACTTTAAAAACGAGAACTTGTTTGACTAACTAGTACTCTGAAAATGTATGTGATTATTTGTCTAGCTATTTGCTGTCAAATGATTAGCAAGTTCAAAATATTCTATTTTATCATAAAGGTAAATGTTTTAGTCCATTCAGGCTGCTATAACAAAATACCATAAACCAGGTGACTTACAAACAACAGAAGTTAGTGTAAAATAAATTATTATAAATAAATATAGGAAAGGCGGGAAAGTCCAAGATCAAGACACTGGTAGATTCTGTGTCTGGTGAAGGCAAGCTTCTTGGTCCACAGACAATATTCTTTGTTGTGTCCTCACATGGCAGAAAGGATGAGGAATCTCGAGAGTTTCTTTTATAAGGGCACTTAGCTCATCCATGAAGGCTCCACCCTCACGACCTAATAATTGTCTCTCAAAGGCCCCTCTTCTAATACATCATCTTGGGGATGAATATTTTAACATGAATATGGGGGTAGGAGACATAAACAGTCCATTGCAGTAAGAATTTTTTAAATAATAGGACAAATAATGGTTGTTAGCTAAAATGAACTACCACAAAGAATTTCCTTCTTTTCCTATCTTAATTATAGTTTAATTGGGAATGGATGTTAACTTTATCAAATGCTCTTCCTTATTTATTGAAATAACATATGATTTGCTAACATAATAAAGTATGTTACTAGATTTCCTGCTATTCATCTATGCTTACCTTTTTTTTTTATTTTTTTTTTTAGATGGAGTCTCATTCTGTTTCCCATACTGGAGTGCAGTGGCAGGATCTCAGCTCACTGCAACCTCTGCCTCCCGGGTTCAAGCAATTCTCCTGCTTCAGCCTCCCAAGTAGCTGGGATTACAGGCACCTGCCACCTCGCCCAGCTAATTTTTGTATTTTTAGTAGATAAGGGGTTTCACCATCTTGGTCAGGCTGATCTTGAACTCCTGATCTCATGATCCACCTCCCTCTGTCTCCCAAAGTGCTGCAATTACAGGCTTGAGCCACGGTACTCAGCCTATGCTTATATTTCTAAAAATGTATTATTCTTAGATTTATTGCCAGATTAATTTTGCTAATACTTGGTAATTTTTGCATCTATATTCATAAGTGAATATTCATATATTTTTTCCTTATCTTTTATTGCATCTATATTCCTAAGTGAATATTCATATATTTTTTCAGTATTAAAGTTATGATGACTTTATAAAATCATTTAGAGAGAGATCTGTCTTTTTACATGGTTTGGAATCATTTGAAAAACAATGGAATTATTCATTCTTTAAAGATTAGATAATTGCTGTGAACCCATCTATTCCTGTTTTTTTTTTAATGGATCTTTAATTACCTTTTCATTCTTGTCATTAGTAGTTTTCCATTTCTACTTTATTCATTTTTAATTACTTATATTTTTCTTTGAAATAAAACATTCCCTCTAGTTTTTCAAATTGGCTACAAAGAAATTGCATGCAATACCTCTGAGAACTCTTAATTTCCCCAATACCTGTTTCTTTCTCCTTTCTTTTTCCTAATCTTTATATACTTTTTCTCCTTTTCTCCTTAGACTCAATAAACGGCTTATTGGTCATTTTAAGAAGCAGGACCCAGCATGATGGCTCACACCTGTGATCCCAATGCTTTAGGAGGCTAAGGTGAGAGAACAACTTGAGGCTAGGAGTTTGAGACTAGCCTGAGCAACATAGCAAGACCCTATCTCTAAAACAATTTTTTAATTTAAAAAAAGCAGCTTTTAAATTATAAACTGTTTGTAATCCCACTCATTATAGATTTTATCTTTATTAATTTTTTTCCTATAAGTAGTTGTTTTTCTAATTTCTTAATATGAAAACTAAGTTCTTTCTGGTAAACTTTCTTTTTTTTTTTTAGAGAGAGAGAGAAAAGATATTTAATTATTTCTCAGGCTTATCTCTTAAATTGCTCAGTGTTTTCACAGTGCAAGGGGAGGGATTTTTCTCAGCCAACATATACCAGTGGTTCCGACACATGAGAAAACACTCCCAATCATGGTGCTTTATACTTACTTTTAATTTCTGCACTGAAAAAGTAAAGGAAGATTAATTAAAACGATGGCAGATTAGTTTACAGTGACTTTATCTTTGCCCTTAAATTAATCTTTGCTCCTGGGAGCAGAAGGGGGAGAGAAACACAGGAGAACATCAAAGCATAATGGTGAAACCATGACCAGTTCTGGCTAACAAGGATTCTAAAAACCTGGACACAGTGCTGACAGCACACTAGTTCGTAAACACTGACAGGCAACCGTTAAGATAAAAAATAATAATAATAATTCCATTCTTAAAATCAAGCACAAAATCTGACAATAAAACATACCCAAGGGTTTGTGTGTCCCCATCTGATCTGGAAGGCAGCCACACGGTGTGAGTCACATGCTAGGAAGAGACAGACATCTCAACAGAGAATTCCCGCTTTGCTGAACTGCAACGCGTACTCCCTCTTCTCACTAGTACAGAAATGTTCTGCAGGTAGCAACATGAGAGCCCCGGCTCATTCATCTGTACAACGCTCGCTGACCGTGAGAGCCACGGCGGGGCCCGGGGCTCTGTGTGCTTTGGAGGCTACTGCCTCTGGAATGTTCCGCATTCTTAAGGTTTGGTTGGGCTTTGGGTTTAGTAACGCTCCACACATTAAGTGCTCGCTTTATTTTTCATGTGCAATCCGTTTCTGTCTAAAGCTTTCAGAAGAACGTGTACAGACACCCTGCAGAGACAAGGATCATGACGGGGCCCTCCTGCCTCTTGCGGTGGAGCGGGGGCAAAGAGGCACGTCACAGAAATAGTGAAATGACATGTTCCGCTGCAGTTCAACTCTCGTCCCTGATTCGGTCCGTCCAGAGGCGGGGGTGGGGCTCCTCAGTAGGTGATTGTCCACTCCTTAAGAGAGGCGTCGTGGGAGGTCGTGCCCAGCGTGCGCTCGTCCAGCCAGGCCAGGCCAGGCTGCTGATATGGTGCAGCTGATGTGCGCCTTGGATCTTGACTCTGGTTTCCGGGTCACTCAGGGTCCAGACGTACACCATCCTGTCCATGCCACTGGAGCCAAAGTGTTCACTGTCTGGGGACCAGGCCGGGCAGACGATTTTTGCATGATGTCCATCAAAAACACTGTTCTCGAGTAGCCGCCGGCAACGCTGAACACCGTGACCAGCTTGCTGGCGTCGCACACCGCGAGGAAGGCGCCGTTGTGGGAGGAGGTCACCTCGGTCACCGGGCCCTTGGCCTCTCAGAGCTCGCCCTCGTCCTTCAGCCTGGTGCCCAAGATGGAGTACGGGCGGACGCTGCGTGCGCGCCCCCACCGCCGGGGTGCGCGGCCACAGCTCCGGGCTGGTAGCCCGGGTTGTGAATGCTGAAGCCCTTCCTCTGATTCTCCAGCAGGACGCTCTGCCGGATGCAGCCGACCACGGCGTATCCCCCGGGGCCGACGGCTGCGCTCTTTGGCTGAACGTCCTGTTTCGCCACTCCTTGTCCGCTGTAGTCCCGCGGCGTGAGGCTGGTTACCGCACAGCGTCGTCTATGCTGCAGCTGATGAGCCGCCCCGACTCCGCCATGGTCCATCTGGACACCTGGTTCGTGTGGCCCTTCCCAGCGAAAGAGTCCTTCTTCCCTGTCTCTGAATCCCAGGAATTAATGTGTCCGTCGTGGCTCCGGTAGCAAATGTAGGACTTGCCTCCGTTTTTATGCACCGTCAGACACTGGATCGATTTACTGTGGCCCTTGATGACGTGCAGGGGCTTGCTGGGGTTGTTTCTGTCCAAGTAGTTGATGTACCCGAACGGGGAGACGCTGAGCAGGTGGTCCTTCTTCCACAGGCAGCCCAGCTGCTGGTCCAGAACCGTGGAGCCCATGGGAAATGTGCTGACCACTAAGTTCACGTTGGCATCCCAAGTCTTGGAAGTTTTGTCCCCAGAAGCAGAAAGCAATGGGTGCTGTCCGGACTCCAAACTAAAGACGTAAATCCCGCTGTCGTGGGCCTTGCTTCCGTCCAAGCATTCACACCTTCTCCCCAGTCTTCCCGTCATACATGTATATCTGGCCGTCAGCACTGGCTGTGGCAAATCTGTTCCCATCAGGAAAGAATTGCACACAGTTGACAAAGCGGCTGTGGTCGCCTATTGTGAACTTGAATTTGAATGGGGTGGGGTGGGTCCCTCAAAGAATGCCTTTCTTAAATAATGAACATATTTAAAGCTATAAATTTATCTTTGGGCACATATTTTGCAGTGTCCACTGATTTTAGTATAAGGTACTCTTTTTAAAAATTTTTTGTTTAAAGACAAGGTCTTGACATATTGCCCAAGCTTGACTCAACTCCTGGATTCAAGCAGTCCTGCCTCAGCTTCTGAAGTAGCTGGAACTACAGGCACAGGCCACCGTACTTGACTTAAAGTGCTCTCTTTTTTTATGGCTTCCTAGAAAGTTTGAAACTTTCCTTTTGGCTTCTTTTATCTAGAGATTATCTATGCACGTAGTGCTTATTATAATCCTGGTTAAAAAAAAATTTAGGTTACCATTCTATTTATATTTTTACTGAAATATAATCCTAGAATGTGACCTGTAAAATCGCTATCCTTTAAAACTTAAGGTTTTCTTTGAGATCAAGTGCATTATCAATTTTTATAAATTACGCAACTGCAAATGGAAAAATGAATATTCTCCATTCAGAGACTATAAGCTTCTATAAATACCAACTACATTAAATGTATTGAAAGTATCATTCAGCTCCTCTGTGTTCTTGCTTCATTTGCTTACTAAATCTGTCCAATTTAAAGAGATGACTGAAGTCTTTCTATATCATTATGTTCTCCTTGGTGGAAGGGGTGGGGTCTCTACAATTTTAGAGAGAGGGATTGGTGAAAATTAAATCAAGACCAGAGAACCTGGAAGATCAAGTCATGCAGCCTACTGCAAAGAAGACCATGAGTGCCAAAGGAACAGCAAATGCCAATACTGCCAAGCATGTTCTAGAAGCCATGAAGAGGCCAATGTGGCTGGGAGAAATAACAAGGGGGAAAGTAGGGAGCCAGGTAATGGGGCCAGATCATATAGGGCCTTGTAAGGAAGGAGGGAGGGAGAGAGAGAAGACGGAGTGAAGGAAGTTTGGCCAACATTTGGGGGGAATAAGTATGATAAAAACAGAAGAATATTGGCAATTTTCTCCTCTGTCCACATATCAAATAACTCTCAAAGAGCCTGATGGCCTCACTTGACATCTCAGAAAACATTTACAGTAGCACACTTAGCAAAGCCTCCTATTATCCTAGTTTCGTTTCTTCCATTTCATGGCGTGCTTAACAGCAGTGTGAGACACAAAATCCTGCATAAGGATGAATCAGTAAATACAGTGAAATAAAACGAGAATCAGCCTCCGAAACTCAGCAGCTTCTCTCTTAGTTGTAAATACTGTTCTTCTTCATTAGTCTGTGTTCCTGCCTGGCATTAGGTTGCTGCTCCAGACTAGTCAGGGGAATGGGTAAGACACAGTGAGTTTCTGTCTACCACTTCCTAGCCACGTGACTGTCTGCTACAACCCCAGTTAGAGTCACTAATCTTGTCCCTGGACTGCAACAGCATCTTAACTGGTTCTCTTGATTTCTTATTGTTGTTGTTTTGTTTTGTTGAGTTAGAGTCTCACTTTGTTGCCCAGGTTGGAGTGCAATGGTGCGATCTCGGCTCACTGCAACCTCCACCTCCTGGGTTCAAGTGATTCTCCTGCCTCAGTTTCCTGAGTAGCTGGGATTACAGGTGCCCACCACCACCCCTGGCTAATTTTTGTATTTTAAGTAGAAACAGTGTTTCACCATGTTGGCCAGGCTGGTCTGGAACTCTTGACCTCAAGTGATCCGCCAGCCTCGGCCTCCCAAAATGCTGGGATTACAGACGTGAGCCACCACGCCTGGCCTGGTTCTTCTGTTTTTTGTCTCACTATAGGCTATTCTCCAGTTGTGAAATTAGAAATATATATTTTGGTCTCCACCCCCAGTTCCTGATGTAGAGCTCCTAAAACCATGGTAGATGGGGTGCCACAAGAATCTTTTCTTCTAGCATTTGGTGTTTGACCACAGTTATTGGCACAGAACTCTTAAGGCCTTTGTAACTTCCTGAGTGATAAGAGACATAGAGTTCCTAAGTCACTTGAAATTTTCTGCACAATAGCAGCATTTTTTGCACTAACAAGGTGACTCTTCGTGGACTCCTGTATAGCTTCAGGATGGGGCTGGTTTCCAAGGGAACCAATCGTGTGATAAGAGAGGTGGAACCTCCATCTCCTATCCCCCACACAGCCCACCCTAGAAGGAAAGAGAGGCTGAAGGTTGAGTTGATCATCAATCGCCAGTGAAATTAGTCATGCCTAGGTAATGAAGCCTCCATAAAAACCACAAAGGAGAGCTCAGAGAGCTTCCAGGTTGCTGAACATGTGGCGGTACATGCAAGGTAGTGTGCCCAGACGGACGTGGACACTCCACACCATTCCTCACCCTATGCACCTCTTCAGCAGATCGTTCATCTGTAGGCTTTATAATATTCTCTATAATAAACTGGTAAATGTGTTTCCTTTGTTCTGTGAGCCATCCTAGCAAATTAATCAAACCCAAAAAGGGGGTCATGAGAACTTAATTTATAGCCAGTCAGTCAGAATTATAAATGACAATCTACTACTTGCCACTTGGTATGTTTAGTGTGGGGGCAGTCTTGTGGGACTGACTTATGGGATGTGACTGTAACTCCAGGTAGCATCAAAATTGAATTGGAAGACACTCAGCTGGTGTCTGCTGGAGGATTTTGGTGACCAGAGAAGAATAGGGTTGTGTCAATTGTGTAAGAAAACCTGTTGTGGCAACTACCAAAATGATTGTTAAAGGTAAAATCAGATGAACTGTCTTTCTGAGAACTGTCCAGAGCTTCCCAATGACCAGAATAAACATCTACACCTCTTGACACAGCATTCCAAGATCTACATGAATGGAACACCTTTTAAACTCTTCAGCACACCTTGTTCTACTTACACCCAGCACCATGCTCCAACCACTCTGGCCTCTTTCTTTCTCCCTAAAGAAGCCACATTGGTTTCCATCTCAGGTGCTCTGGTCTGCCGTTGTTTGTGCTTGGCATGCTCTAAGCTCCTCAGCCTGCCCCATCCCCCATGACAGCATGCTTCTCTCCTTCCCATTTTCAGTTCTCACCTCAGAAATGCCTGAAAAACTGCCCTAGCTAAAGCAAATGTCCCCAAGCAGGCCTTCTCCTTCACAATACTCTGTCTTCTTTATGGTACTTATCACCACCTTATTTATGTGTTTATTATCTATCTCCTCCCACTAAAATGTAAGTCCCTTAATAAAGGTAAGGACCTCATCTGACCTAATCGCTGCTATATCCTCATGCCTTGAACAGTGCTTGTCCATAGTAAATGTTCAATAAATAGATGTGATGCATTAATAACCATTACTTTCTGGATACAATCCGAACTTCTTATCATGGAAATCAAGTACTACATCATCTGGTGTTGACTTACGTCTTCAGGCTCATCTTCTGCTTCTCCATCCCACTCCAGGAAGCAACTGGAAGCCACTGTGAAGTATTTCTGGTCTGATAAGTCTGAAAAGAGTAACTCTAAGTATATGAATAGTTTCTATAAAGTCTTTACCACAATCCAAATACCAAGAGGGAGGGAGGGAGGGAGGGAGTGAGGGAGGAAAGAAGGAAGGTGGGGAGGACGGAAGGGTGGGAAAAAAGGGAAAAAGGAAGAGAAACAGAATTGCATGTGTCAGGCATGAGGTAGGGTGTGTAAAGGGTAAAGCAGCTTCAAAATAAGCTTGCTTCTCATAGAGGGGGATTTGAATAAAGGGAAGAATTAGAATAAAGGATGGGGAATTTCTAGATGGAAAGTGACAAAGATGGAATATTTTATAAGTGTTGTAAGTTCATATGGTCTGGCTCAGTGTCCCTACCCAAATCTCATCTCTGATTGTAATCCCCACATGTTGAGGGAGAGAACTGGTGGGAGGTGATTGGATCTTGGGAGTGGATTCCCTCATACTGTTCTAGTGATAGTGAGGGAGTTCTCATGAGATCTGATGGTTTAAAAGCATTTGGTGGTTCCCACCTCATTCTTACTCTCTCCTGCCACCATGTAAGATGTGCCTTGCTTCCCCTTCACCTTCTGCCATGATTGTAAAGTTCCTGAGGCCTCCCCAGCCATGCAGAACTGTGAGTCAATTAAATCTCTTTTAATTATAAATTACCCAGTCTCAGGTAGTATCTTTATAGCGGTATGAAAATTGACTACATAATTGTAAGCAAGAAAACTGTTTTAAGACATTGGTAATTTGCTACATAATTTTTACTTACACATTTTAATTCTTTAACTAGAGAGAAATTACCTTCTTCCTTCCTTTCTTTCTTTTTGTGGAATCCCCAAAGCCTTGAGTATAGTGTTCCACATGCAGTGGACAAACAACAAATGCTTACAGAGCAAATAAATGAATGGATGAGAATTGAGGGTTTGTGGGGTAGAAAGGGATGAGAGATGGGTAGTTGACAGCAAGGAAAAGTTCATGCCTCCCTCAACAAAATCAAGAATATCTCCACGGATGTAGTCCAAGGATCCGTCTCAAGGCCAGGGTCAGAACCGAGAATCATGCTTCAGCCATGGAAAAAAAACATAGTGAAAAATTATTCCTGACAAGAGCAGATGTGAACCTACAAGTGTACTCATCCATGTAGAGAAAAGGAAACCTATACCTGACCCTCTAACCAGAGCTACTGTATGCTTTCAGGGCAGAGACATAATTTTTAAACATTTGAATAGAAAACACTTAACAAAATGACCACTGAGAAGCATAGAGTCTTTTCTATCCTCCCACTCATTGCAAACAGGAAAGGGCTTCCAAGGTGAGCTGTAAGAGTAAAGTAAGACTGAACAGCAGCCAGAGGGAATCTGATTATTTTAACATATTCTATGAAAATGCACTCCCAGAGCATTTGAAAAAAAAAAAAAAAAACTTGCTAAGTGTCTGGGAACAGCAGGCTGATGAGGACAGGCTGCCCTGAGTTCCTGCTCTGCTTTCACATCTGAGCCACACTTTCCCTTGGGCATGTCAACAGAATTTATGTCCCTGCAGGTGAGCAGCTAGTACAAATGTTTAAAAAGCAAAATCATATCCTCAATTTAAAAGCAAGAAGAGAGAGAAGGTAAAGTTCCTTCTTTAAAAATAAGAAGGAAATCATTCCTGCCCATCTTTATTCCTTTTTTTTTTTTTTTAATTTTACTTTAAGTTCTAGGATACAGGTGCAGAACGTGCAGGTTTGTTACATAGGTATATGTGTGCCATTGTGGTTTGCTGCACCTATCAACCCATCAGCTAGGTTTTAAGCCCTGCATGCATTAGGTATTTGTCCTAATGCTCTCTGTCCCCTTGCCCACAACCCTCCAATAGGCCCCGGTGTGTGATGTTCCCCTCCCTGCTTCCATGTGTTCTCATTGTTCAACTCCCACTTATGAGTGAGAACATGTGGCATTTGTTTTTCTGTTCCTGTGTTAGTTTGCTGAGAATGATGGCTTCCAGCTTAATCCATGTCCCTGCAAAGAACATGAACTCATCCTTTTTTATGTCTGCATAGTATTTCATGGTGTATATGTGCCACATTTTCTTTATCCAGTCTATCATCGATGGGCATTTGGGTTGGTTCCAAGTCTTTGCTGTTGTAAATAGTGCCACAATAAACATACATGTGCATGTGTCTTTATAATAGAATGATTTATAATACTTTGGATATATACCCAGTAATGGAATTGCTGGGTCAAATGGTATTTCTAGTTTTAGATCCTTGAGGAATCGCCACACTGTCTTCCACAATGGTTGAACTAATATACACTCCCACCAACTGTGTAAAAGCATTCCTATTTTTCCACAGCCTCATCAGTACTTGTTGTTTCCTGACTTTTTTTAATAATCACCATTCTGACTGGCATGAGATGGTATCTCATTGTGGTTTTGATTTGCATTTCTCTAATGACCAGTGATGATAAGCATAATTTCATATGTTTGTTGGCTGAATAAATGTCTTCTTCTGAGAAGTGTCTGTTTATATCTTTGCCCACTTTTCGATGGGTTTTTTTTCTTATAAATTTAAGTTCCATGTAGGTTCTGGATGTTAGACCTTTGTCAATAGGTAGATTGCAAAAATTTTCTCCCATTCTGTAGGTTGCCTGTTCACTCTGATGATAGTTTCTTTTGCTGTGCAGAAGCTCTTTAGTTTAATTAGATCTCATTTGTCATCTATGGCCATACCACCCTGAATGAGCCCAATCCTGTCTGATCTCAGAAGTTAAGCAGGGCCGGGTTAGTACTTGGTTAGTACTGGTTAGTACTTGGATGGGAGATCTCATTTGTCAATTTTGGCTTTTGTTGCAATTGTTTTGGTGTTTTAGTCATGAAGTCTTTGCCCATGCCTATGTCCTGAATGGTATTGCCTTGGTTTTCTTAGAGGGTTTTTATGGTTTTAGGTTTAACATTTAAGTCTTTAATCCAACAACAGACAGACAGAGAGCCAAATCATGAGTTAACTTCCATTCACAATTGCTACAAAGAGATTAAAATACCTAGGAATACAACTTACAAGGAACATGAAGGTCCTCTTCAAGGAGAACTGCAAATTGCTGCTCAAGGAAATAGGAGAGGACACAAACAAATGGAAGAACATTCCATGCTTATGGATAGGAAGAATCAATATTGTGAAAATGGCCATACTGCCCAAAGTAATTTGTAGATTCACTGCTATCCCATCAAACTACCATTGACTTACTTCACATAATTAGAAAAAAACTACTTTAAATTTCATATGGAACAACAACAAAAAAAAGAGCCTGTATAGCTAAGACAATCCTAAGCAAAAAGTACAAAGCTGGAGTCATCATGCTACCTGACTTCAAACTATATTACAAGGCTATAATCAAAACAGAGCCAGGCGCGGTGGCTGACACCTGTAATCCCAGCACTTTGGGAAGCCGAGGCGGGCAGATCACGAGGTCAAGAGATCAAGACATCTTGGCCAACATGGTGAAATCCCGTCTCTACAATTAGCTGGGCATGGTGGTGCGCGCCTGTAGTCCCAGCTACTCGGGAGGCTGAGGCAGGAGAATTGCTTGAACTCAGGAGGTGGAGACTGCAGTGAGCCGAGATTGCGCCACTGCACTCCAGTCTGGCGCCTGGCAACAGAGTGAGACTCTGTCTCAAAAAAAAAAAAAAAAAAAAAAAAAAGACTCATAAGAGGAGAGTCCTTACCTATTTGTTTACTGTCTCCCCATTGCCTAAGAAGAGAGTCATAGCAGAAACTTCGGTGTTTGAATTAATAGTTCCCAAATTGTGGAGTTCTTATTTAATTTTGTTATGCTGCATGGCACACCAACTTTGCACCTCTTTAAAATAAGTTGTGTTTCCTCAGAATAACATCTGAAACACAGGCCATGCATTATGCACATCACTCTTCATCACAGCATATTTATAACTGAAAAAACATCAGCTATCACTCTAAATGCACAATATCTATAACTTGAAATATTTTGCAAGGAATTTAAATGATGTTTACAGAGAGACTGTAGTATTATTACAGGGATATGTTTGCTCTATTATATGAAAAAAGTAGGACACGGTATGTATTATATTGTGACCACAAACAAGGTTTTTTTAGATGTTTAGAAAAGAGATTGTAAGGAAATAAATCAAAATGCTGAAAGAGTTGTCTTTGGGTAGTACAATTAAGGGCCATTAATTTTCTTTTTCTTCTTTCTTCTTTTCCACATTTTACAATTTTTTATCATGAACATGCATTACTCTTATAATAAGAAACAAAAGTTACTGTATTTTAAGAAAAACTAATTGTAACTGCATAGTACTCTCACAATAACAAAGAAGTAGACATTTTCACTGATTTTTATTCCATTTTAAAGCAATAGTTTACAAAATAAAAATATAAGCCACCATTGTTATTTACATTGCCAAGCTGATGAGGGAAATTTTCTCCTTACAGTAATGTTTCAGTCAATAAACAAAAAATGAATAACAGAATATTGCCATTTTTCAACTCCTAATAAAGTAATGGATCTAAGACAATGATCATCAATGACTACCAGTCATTATGTGTCTCCTAATGAGAAAAAACAACATAACCTGCAAGTAGTCTTAGCAAAATTATAACTTAAAATCAAGCTGGAGCTTCTGGATCAAGCTACTTGTTCACAGGAAATTCAGGAACCAGAAAAACACAATAATTGATAGTACAGGAATGCAAAATCCAGAATGTGGAAAACTCTGTAGGACAAACAACCCAGTTCCATAACAAATAAATAAAATGAAGAAAAAAAAAGAGTAGGGAGGTAAGGAGGAATCCTATGGATTAAAAAAAACTTAAGACACATAGATCAATTGCAACAAATAGGCCTGCATTGTCCAGCTCAGTAGCCACTACCCACATGTGGCTAGTCCAAATTGAAGTGTGCAAAATGCACATTAGATTTCAAAGACTTAGTATAAAAAATATATATATAAAATATCTTATTAGAGTATTTTAACTGATGTATTGACATAATAATGATAATATTTTTGGTACATTGGCTTAAAAAACTAATTTCAGTTTTACTTTTTAAATTAAAATTACAAATTCATATGTGGTTTATATTGCATTTGTATGATAGTATTGCTATTATTGATATTATTTAGATTCTGATATAAATACACAAGTAATATATATATAATTACTTTAAGTTTGATGATGATATTGTGATTATGCTTTTAAAAATAGTCCTTATCTTTTAGAGCTACATATGAAATATATAGGGATGGAATGATATTATGATCAGGACTTGCTTTAAAATAATGTGGTGGGGAAAAGTGGATAAGTGCATAGATAAATAAGAATGGGCATGAGTTGGTCATGTGGAAATGAATATAAAATTCACTGTATTAGACTCTCCGCTTTTGCATATGTTTGACATTTTCCATGATAAAAAGTTAGAAGGAAGTGGGTGAGGCTACAACTGTAAGCATACTTTTAAGAATTAAGAGCAAGATGGTAAATAGTCTGCCATAGCAACAGACACCAGACCTAGTATGCTTCACTGTAAAGTCCTTATAGGCTACCCCATCCCTGATCTTAAACCCTTCTTCTGCACTCAATCTTCTTTCTGTTATTAAGCTTTTACTTTGGAAATACATCCTTGACTTAACTGTCTTACCCCAGACCTTCTGTCTGGCTAATGGGCCTTAATTTTGTGTTTATTATTGCTGGTAACAAATTCCCCCAAAACTTGGCGAATGAAAACACTAATCATTTTATCATTATGTCTTCTGATTCTGGGGGTTGACTAGGTTGAGGTGGGCATTTCTCACTAGGAGTTTGTCATGTAGTTACAATCAGGAGGTGATTGAGACTAGAGACATCCAAAGGCTTCCTCACTCATATGTCTGTCAGTCAAAGCCAGCTGTTGGTTGGGATTTCAGCTGAGGCTGTCACCCAGAACACCTATACATAGGTTTTCCATGTGACATGGGCCTCCTCACCATATGGTGGCTAGGTTTCAAGAGTTTGCATCCCAATAGTATCCTAGGTAATAAGTCTATCACCTTTATACCACAGTCTAGAAGACATCACTTCAATTGTAGTCACCAACCCACCAACATTCAAAGGTAGAAAACATTGATCCCACCTCTTGATGGAAGGAGTGACAATATCACACTGGAAGATGAGTGTGTGCAATAGAAATCTTGTTGCAGCCATCAAGGAAAGTTTCATCTGCCATACTTTGGATCGCCCTTGGTCTGCACATTTATTTCTCTGGCTCTGACTAGTTTCCAATTATTAGCAAGCCAAACAGCACTTCTTCTGCTTAGAACTATCATCTATCTGATCCTGCTCAGCTTGCACATCATTCTAGCACTGGTACTGCTTGCCCACAGACTTCTGCCTTTACCTGTTAACACCCTTTATTCCTCCTCCATCATGTCTTTTCTGCTCCAAAATGTATAAGGACATAACATTAGAAAACAATATTGGTCGTATATTCTTGAAAACACCCTACCTTTACAAACCTGATCCAAGAAATACAAACAGGCAGATATGAAATACAGTGATAATAAACATGCTTAATTAAATTTTAAAACTAGTCAATGACTTTGCATTCTTAATCCTTGGTTTGTGTCATTATTATATAATGGGCAATAAAAGTGCTCAATGTCAGTGTCCTGGAAAACCTCTTACTTTTAAGTAGCGGGTAGAAAAAAAAAAGCATTCTACGTAGAAGATCCCTATCACCAGAAACATTATGGCACCCTCTGCTGTCAGGAAACAAAGTTTAAAGGTACCTTGTGTTCATTTTCCCTGCAGGATTCTTCAGCATCTTGTTCCCATAGGCTGCCAATCATCTTATTCAGATGTAAAAATATAATTTGGAGAAGTAAAGAAAAGCAAGCGGCTTAAAGCAGGCAAGATATAAAGGTAAAGGTAAAAAGTAAAAACCCATCAGTGTGTGTAGTTCAATGGAAATAAGTCTGAAAGGGGAAAATAAGCTATGTATAGAATCTCAACAGGTAGCCAATATCAAAAACATAATATAGCTATCCTTGTCTAAGCCCTTTACAAAAGTAATCTTGACAAATTGCCCATGAAACACAGAAAGGTTAAATATAGCCCAAGGTCACACAGCAAGTAAATGGCAGAACCAATATACAAACCCCAGTAATCTGCATCTAGTGCCTGTAGTATCTTTAACCACTCTGCTCTACTGCCTACTAATGGGAAAAAAAAAAAAAACTTCCTTAGGTATATCAACAACTGCTATTAGATATTATTGCCATTACCTAAAAAGAAAATTGACTGCCAGGAAAATTTCTTGCCCCACATAAAGCAGAGAAAGGGTAATCCAAGTCTCCCATTCACAATAAGCTATTCTGAAGTTTAAGATTACAGGCCCAGCGCAGTGGCTTCATGCCTGTAATCCCAGCACTTTGGGAGGCAGAGGCGGGTAGATCATCTGAGGTCTGGAGTTGGAGACTAGCCTGGCTAACATGGTGAAAAACATCTCTAGTAAAACTACAAAAAATTAGCCAGGTGCGGTGGCACGTTCTTGTAATCCCAGCTGCTTGAAGGCTGAGAGAGGAGAATAGCTTGAACCTAGAAGGAGGAGGTTGCAGTGAGCCAAGATTGTGCCATGGCACTCCAGCTTGGGCAACTGAAACTCTGTCTCAAAAAAAAAAAAAAAAAAAAAAAAGATTACTTTCTCTTCTAAATTTAGAAACAATTTGCTCTTTGGAGAAATCAGAATGTATTTCGCTTTACTCAAAAGTAATGTCTCTCATCACAAGTTCACTAAAATCTGTCAGCTGCTTTTACAGAGAATGGATTCCTCCTATATCAGGCTCAAAGCTTGCACAGCCTAATTGTTTAGTCCACCAACCAACCTGTCAACTGAGCAGTCACTCAGGATGTTCCAAATCCAATGACTGGTTCACAAAGACTGGTTCACTAACCCAGTGAAGCCTATAGTGGAGTAGGAAGCCTTTCCTAATGAAGGACAAAGCAACTAGTTCTCATCTTCTTCTATGGAATAATGAGCCAAACAGGTCTGTGTAAGGATGATAGGAATGCTCAAAAGATTGGAGAGCTCTGGGCTGCAGACTGAAAGAAGCAGGACAAAATTCCTGGTATGGTGCTAGAAGAACATCATGTTCAGTGAGACCCTGTAGGCAGAGCAAGGAGCAAGGCCAAATCCACTCAAGGCCATCTGTCCCTGGTTGGACCTCCAAGTCCTCCTTGCTCAGAAACCAGGTGATAACAGTAGGGCCTAGACTCTGTTCCAGTTGCTGGAGACATGGTGGAATTGGTACCATGCACTAGGAGCACATGCTGGAAATCACCTCAATGCTACAAATAGGGAGGGCATGAGCCCTAATATCTATTGACAGTCCAGTACACTGCAGGCACAGTCACTAGTGTTTCAGACTTTCCCTTATCTAAACCTCACAACAAAAACCCCATGAAGCTGTCACCACTATCTCTATTTCACACAGAGGAAAGTGTCTAAGAAATTAAGAACTGATCCAAAGTCACACAGCAGTATGTGTTAGATGGACAGAATTTGAACCTCTGTCTTTCTCTGTTTCCAGAGTCAAAGCCATTTCTATTATATCAAATTGCCTATGCAACAATTAATGACATTGGGCAACTATGATAGCTGTTTCTGACTCCTCCCCTGAAATTTTAGACAGGCCTAGAAGCCAAATGTTTGGATATACAAATACACCTAGATTGTGATGCTACTGTAACACTATCAAGTATAGCTTAAGAAGGACACCTCTCCTATTCATTCCAAGTTTTCTGTTCTTCTCTCATATTCCATTTTCCTGTTCCAATCCCAGACCACCTGTCTTCAGCTGTATGTTTTGGGTAGGTGTTTCTCAAAGAGGGTCATCCTATTTTTGCCAGCCTCCAATGTATTCATATACAGAACCTTAAAGGATAATGATATGAAAAATAATGAGAAACTCTTCCTTTGCAGATCTTCTAAGAAAGCTTGGGTAAGTAAATTGAAGTCTGCCGGGCTTCAGTCTGACCAAGCAAAACCAGAATGAGTTGGACTACATGACCTCTAATTCCCTTCCAGCTTTAGAGTCTGTAATTCTATTATCTTTAATTAAATCCACTAATCTACACAATAAAATAACCTTAATAAATACATCAACTCATAAAGAAGTCAAAAGAGATAGATTAATTCAGACAAATACTGCTCTGTGCCTAGGACATCAATGTGATTTTTTTTAAGTGCTGAGATTTACACTGGCTGGTATTACTTCATTCTTGAGATGACAGAGTGGAAGGCAGGCCTTGCCTGGTGCCATAACCAACTATCCCTGGAGGTCAGGTCAGTTTTAGAATCTATACCAGAAAGAGGTTATTTATCTCATGCTCCACAAGTTACCTTTGGCCCAGCGGGTCCGATTACCTTCTACCCATAGGGTGCCAGGGCAATACTAGGGCTGTCTCAGGGACTTCTCCATTTTCTTGACTCAGTTAATTGAACGGAAAAGTCTTTCCCCTTTAGAAGTATTGGAAAGAAATCCTCCCTCCTTCATGGCTCCACCATTCATCCCACCCCATCAGACAAGGGAGTAACTTGACAAGATTTGGGGAGAAGGCATTGCATATGTATGGTCTAGGCCCCTTTCTAGCATCTAGCCTTTCCCCATGCGGCTGCAGTGCTTAGACTCACCCCTTCCTTCCCCAGGGTAAATCCTACCCTGTAGAGGAAGGTCTGCAGTCAGTGACTATATGCGTATGTTCAATTCAAAGCAAGGAAGAGCAAACTCAATTTGGCCTTGGTTCCAAGCCACAATCTCCTTTCCAGCTTTATCATCAATATCTGACTCTCATATCTACTTCACAATTGATTCAGAACTTGATTCAGAACTCCAGAGGAGAATTATGCCCCTTTAAAACTTTAAGAGAAGGTACTGATCATATTGAGTTCAATTATCAGGCACTGTACTAACTGTGCTAAAGGAATTCAGAATTCAACAAAGGAGATTAGTGTGCAAATAATCTAAGCAAGGCAGAATGTAATAAATGCCCATCAGAAATTCAAGCAAATGCTGTTGGGATGCCAAGTGGGAGGTGGGCTGAGGGGATGGGGAACAATAGTCCAGGATAATCAGGTTTCCAAAAGGAATCTTTTGCTGTTGTAACCAGGCCCTGAGAAAAGACCCAGAACTGTACCTGCCTGTCGAGATTCTGCAGGCTCAGGCAGGCTCCGCTCCTCAGTGTCGCCACACATTTGTAGGCTATGAAGTTAATGGCCAAGCCCCACCTAAGCCCATTCTACTGGCAAAGGTTGGACTTACAGCAGCCTCTAGACAGGCTAAACTGGCTTTGGCCATTCTTACCTCATTCTGAATTTTTGACTCTAGAAAAATGAAATGTGTAAGATGAGGGAAGCAGGTGGGTGATTACAAGAAGTTTTGACTCCTATTTGAACATATGTTGTTTACCTCAGGAAAAATAAAAGTGCAACCAGCCTGACACTTTGATCCTGATCAGAGGTTTACAAGATTAAATATTTGGCATGCCTAAAGGACAAAATCTGGTCAAGATCAATTCTTAATGAACTGGAAATAGCAGGCATTACACTAGGGATCTTATGTATCACATACCACAGACTGGGCCTCTTTGGTAATTGACATCTACAGAAATTTAAGCTTGACTACTTATTCTAAAATAGAGAATACGTAAGTCACAGGTTTACACACCTCCCAAAGACTATACCTTTGTGGTACCTATGTGGCAGAACCAAGGCAAAAAGTCATCCTAAAGAGACTATTTCTAAAAACCCCTTACTTATTGAGTCACTTAATATGGATGTTAGAAATCAGTCAATGCACTCCTATAACCCTTTCTATAAGACACATTCACCTCTCCTATTGCAGGGAAAAATCTTGAGGTAACTCATTATATCTTACTCATATTTTAATAACCCAGCTCTGTACATAATTGGTGCAAAATAAATGTTTGCTAAATGAAATAAGGGAACCAATCAACCAGATTCCAGAATGACTTAATCAAATCCAATGTCTTCTAGTTTGAGAAAAGTGCGATACCATCACATTTCAATTAATATGTTCTAGTATTAAACATTTCTGAATTTTTGTGCGTGAGTGTACATACACTCACCCTTCTAATCACATCCTTACATATGGTGAAAACTTGGAACACATTATGCTTTATATCTCACTAGCATTTCAACAAATTCTTACCAGTATCAATAAAGCAAGGCACTATAAGAGATAAAGACTCCACCATTCCTCAAAAAGTAATAGGCTCTTTTTCTCATCCTCACCCCTACTGGGTTAGGGTCCTTCCACAGCCCACCTTATCTCTCATCACAGTTACCTTCTGTGCTTGTCCTCCACAAGCCAACTGCCAGAGGGCTTTCAGGGTCACAATTGTAGCTCCACCTTGCAGTTTTATCCAATGGTAAGCTTTATATACATTGTTTTAATACATTGTTTAAATGAGGAGGAGAATGGCAAAAACTGAATCACAGTAAAAAAAGGAAATATTAAATCCTCTAAGACTGGTACAAAGTACTATAGAGTTTAGAAAAGAGAAAGGTTACAAGAGAATGTGGTTATTTATTAACATTCATTACATAACATTCATTAACATTTAACATTCCAAGCCACAATCTCCTTTCACAATCAGGAATACAGGCCTGTAATTTTCTTTTCTTATAGTGTCCTTGTCTGGCTTTGATTATCAGGGTAATGCTGGCCTCATAAAATGAGTTTGGAAGTATTTCCTCTTCAATTTTTTGGCAGAGTTTCAGGATTGGTACTAGTTCTTCTTTAAACGTTTGGTAGAATTCCACTATGAAGTCATCTGGCCCTTGGCTTTTCTTTGATGGGAAACTAATTAGATTCTATGTCCTTACTTGGTCTGCTCAGATCTTCTATTTCTTCTTGATTCAGTCTTGAATCAAGACTTGGTAAGTTTTATGTTTCTAGGAATGCACCTATTTCTTCTAAGCTATCCAATTTGTAGGCATATGTTGTTGTTAGCAGTAGTTGTAGTAAAGAAAGTAAACCTTGAGCTGGACCATGAAGAATAGGCAGGTTTCTGACAACTCCATTTCTTTAAGAAAGGTTGCTCCATGAGGAAAGCATATGTGCCAAGGCAAGGTGCAAAAATTAAGAGGAGGCTTGTTTAAGAAATACACATAAGGAAACAAAAAAATAAAACTGAAAAGACTGGAACAATATTTGTAAAGGCTTCAAAATGAAGAATCTAGGCTTAGACAAATACACATCAGGGAACTTGTGCATTATTTTGACCAAAACTGTAACATATTTAAGCTTAGGAAAAGTAATTTGGCAGGAAGGATAACAAGGGAGACAGAAAGTGAAACTGAATGTAAGAAAACTAAGTATGAGAACAAAAACAGATGTATAAGAACAAAGGACAAAAAGCAGACCTGTCAGTGTATTAACTGAACACGAGGAAAAATCCACATGAAAATAACCATAGGAAAAAAGTTTGCTTAGCAAGAAATAAATTCAGATGAACACAATGCAAACAGCAAACATTTAAATGAATTTAAGCAGAGATGGTTACAGTAGCCCCTCTGTATCCATGGGTTCCACATCTATGGATTCAACCAACCATGGATAAAAAAATAACAACAAATCCACAAAGTTTCAAAAAGCAAAACTTGAATTTACAATGTGGTGATACTATGGTAAATCCATAAAAATGAAGTTATACGTAGTACTGTATTACGTATTATAAGTAATCTAGAGATTATTTCAAGTATGCAGGAGAATGTCCATAGGTTATAGGCAAACAGTACACCATTTTATATGAGACTTGAGCATTCACAGATTTTGGTATCCTCAGAGAGTTCTGGAACTAATCCCCACAGATACCACAGGTCGACTGCATTTAAAGTGGCATAGGGTACTTTGAAAAATAAACAAAATTGATAAACCTTTATCCAGACTAAGAAAAAAAAGAATGTTAAAATAAGTAAAATCAGAAATGAAAGTGGAGACACTACAACTGATACTACAAAAATACTAAGGATCATAAGAAACTATTATTAAAAATTATACATCTACAAGTTGGTTAACTTAGAAGAAATGGATAAATTCCTAGAAACAAACAACCTACCAAGACTGAATCCAGAAGATACAGAAAATCTAAACTAAGAAGATAGAATGAATAATTTAAAGAATCTCCCATCAAAGAAAAGCCCAAGATCAGATGGCTGCATGGCAGAATTCTCCCAAAATTTAAAGAGGAACTAATACCAATCCTTCTCAAACTCTTTCAAAATTTTGAAGGAGGAATACTTCCAAACTCATTTTATGAGGCCATAATTACCTTGATACAAAAAACAAACAAGGACACTACAAAAAAAGAAAAATTACAGGCCAATATCCTTGATACACATCGATGCAAAAATCTTCAACAAAACATCAGTAAACTAAATTCAACAGCATATTAAATACATCATTCACCATGATCAAGTGGGATTTATCCCTGGGATGCAAGAATGGGTCAATATATGCAAATCAATAAATATGATATACCATATTAACAGAGTGCAGCACAAAAAAACACTTTTAATCATTCAATAGGTGCAGAAAAAGCATTTGAAAAATTCAACATCATTTTATGGTAAAAACACTCAAATATTCAGGCATAGAGGGAATGTACCACAACACAATTAAGGCCATATATGAAAAGCCTATAGCTAACCTCATACTCAATAGTGAAAAGCTGAAAGCTTGTCTTCTAAGATCAAGAGCAAGACAAAGATGCCCACTCTAACCACTTCTATTCAACATAGTACTGGAAGTTCTAGCCAGAGCAATTACATAAGAAAAATAAATAAAAGGCATCCAAATAAGAAAAGAAGTGAAACTGTTTGCTGATGACATGATCTTATATATAGAAAACCCTAAAGACTCCATCAAAAAGCTGTTAGAACTGATAAACAAATTCAGTATTTCAGTATTGCAGAATATAAAATTAGTAGCATTTCTTTACACTAACAATGAACTATTGAAAAAGAAATCAATCTAATTCTCAATAGCATCAAAAAAATACTTAGGAGTAAATTTAATCAAATAAGTGAAAGATCTGTATACTGAAAACTATACAACACTGATGTAAAAAATAGTAAACACAAATAGATGAAAAGGTAGCCTGTGTTCATGGATTGGAAGAATATTGTTCTATTAGTCTCTTCTTGCATTACTATAAAGAAATACGTGGAACTGGGTAATTTATAAAGAAAAGAGGTTTAATTGGCTCATGGTTCTACAGGTTGTACAGGAAATATGATGCTGGCCTCAGGAAGCTTTCAATCATGGCACCAGGTCAAGCGGAAGCAGGTACATCTTACATGGCTAGAGCGGAAGGAAGGGGGGTGGCCTCAGAAAACTTTCAATTATAGCAGGAGGTCAGGAAACTTGGGAAGCCTCAGGAAACTTTCCATCATAGCAGGAGGTCAAGGGGAAGCAGGTCCATCTTACATGGCTAGAGCAGAAGGAAGCGGGGTGAGGAGGGGCCACACACTTTCAAATGACCAGATCTCATGAGAACTCTATCACGAGAACAGCACCAAAGGGGGAAATCTGCCCCCATGATCCAATTACCTCCCACCAGGCCCAACCTCCACACTGAGGGTTACAACAGAACATGAGATTTGAGTGGGGACACAGATCTGAACCATAGCCATAGTTAAAATGTCCATAGTAGCCATAGCAATCTACAGATTCGTGCAATCCCTGTAGTGTGACAGGTCCCCCACAAGGTTGCTTAAGAGTGTATGTCCACTGCCCAAATCCTGAAGGCTGGGCGATGAGTCAACACCATGGTATCCAGGCAAGGAGCAGGTGTCCCTAAGAATCTAAACATTCTAGAGAGTAACTGAGAACATACCAAGAGAAACAGTCTCATTGCTCAAACACAATAGCCAAAGAGTCAAAAAATTAGCTTAGAAGCAGTTTAGAGATGGGAGATGGCACAGAGCTCTAGAGGTGTCCTGCTGCCATCCAGGACTGCCCCATATGTAAATCCTAATAAACTCATCTGCCCAAGCTGGACTTGTCCCAGTCATTCTTTGGTCTCTCAGTTCCTTCCCACTTTGAGTTGGAACATTATAGTCCCAGGTTTTTCTCATAACAACCCCTAACAAAATTCCAGTCATTTTTCACAAAAACAGAAATAATACTATAATTTGTATGGTACCACAGAAGACCTGAATAGCCAAATCAATCTTGAACAAAAAGAACAAAGTTGGTGGCATCACACTACCTGACTTAAAAATCTATTATAAAACAATAGTAACCAAAACAGCATGGTACTGGCATAAAAAGATATGTTGACCAGTGGAACAGAAGAGCCCAGAAATAAACCAACACACCTATAGGCAATTGACTTTCAATAAATATGCCAACACCACACAATGAAGCCAGTCTCTTCAATAAATGGTGTTGGGAAAACTGAATATACATATGCAGAAAAACGAAATTGGATCCTTATTTCACACCACATATAAAAATCAACTCAAAATGGTTTAAAAGACTTAAACATAAGACCTGAAACTATAAAACTACTAGAACAAAACATAGGGGAAATGCTCTGCAACACTGGTCTGGGCAAAGATTTCTTCGATATAAACCCAAGAACACAGACAACAAAAAATACATGGGGTGGCGTCAAACTAAAAAGCTTCTGGATAGTAAAGGGAATAACAGAATGAAGAGACAACCTATGAATTCAAAGAAAATATATAAATCATACATCTGATAATGGGCTAATATCCAAAATACATAAGGAACTCCAATAATAAGAAAATGAACTCAATTAAATAATGGGCAAAGGATGTAAACAAACATTCCTTAAAAGATACAAATGGCCAACAAAAAGATGCTCATCATTACTAATCAGAAAAATGCAAATTAACATGAGATATCACCTTACACCTATTAGAATGACTATTATCAAATAGATAAAAGTGTTGAAACATTGTGGAGAAAAGGGAATCCTTGTGCACTGTTGGTGGGAATGTAAATTTAAAAAGCCAGTATTAAAATCAGTACAGAAACAGAAGACTAAAAATAGAATTACCATATGATCCAACAATCCCACTTCTGGGTATATAGCTAAAGGAACTGAAGTCAGTGTGTCAAAGAGGTATCTGTACCACTGTGTCTACTGCTGCATTATTCACAACAGCCAAGATATGGAAGCAACCTTAATGTCCATCATCACATGAATGAAAAACAAAAAGTGGCATATATACTCAACAGAATACTAGTCAGCTGTATAAAAGAAAGAAATCCTTATGACAACATGAATGAACCTGGAAGACATGATACTAAATTAAATAAGCCAGGCACAAAAAGGTAAATACTATGTGATCTCAGTTATCTGCACAATCTGAAAAAAGGTAAACTGGTAGAAGTAGAATGGTGGTTACCAGAGACTGGGGAAAGAGGGGTGGATAGGAAAAGAGGAGATACTGATCAAAGGGTACACAATTTCAGTCAGACAGGAGGAATAAACTTTACTGATCTAGTATACAGAATGGTAAGTGTAACAAACAATGCATTATACATTTCAAAAATACTAAAAGATTTTAAGTGTTGATTTTTTTACCACAAAAAAATGGTATGAGGCAATAAAAGTTGAATTAATCATTCTACAATGTAAACATATGTCAAAACATCATATTGTACTCCCTATATATAATATATACAATCATTAACTAAAATTTTAATAACACAAAGGAAAAAGAATAAAGTGGCATAGTTTTGAACTATCATTTAAAATTAATTCATTGCAAATTAAACTATTCAACTAGTGAATACCTATTAAGTGCCAGGCACTTATAAAATAAGTTGGCTCTTTAGTACTTAGTAAATTTATTTTGATGCATGATGAAAATAAAAGGGAAATTAAACATGTATATAATATGAAAATAGGTTTTAGTGAAGAATTAAAAACTGAGTTTGATTTTAAAATCTATGACATCATAAACAAACTACTACTTTAAATATAAGCTAAAGTTAATTCATACAAAGCTCTACGTACTGGTTAAGAAGACCCCACTAACTAAGAAATGAACAATCTGATATACACTTTTTTTTTGATACATAAATCTTTAATGATAAAAGAAGCTGATGAGATGCTATGCACCAAGAAATTCATAAAGGTATTTTACTTTTTTCAAAAATAATACAAGTAAACTATAGATACAAATTGTGCGGCAGGGCAACCTGTCTTATTTCAGGGACAGATAATTCTAGTGTACTTAAGATCTGGCTAAAAATTTAGCATTCCTGTAAGCTTTATTAAAAAGAATAGGAAAGAAAGATGAAGTTATCTATTAAAATGTTAACAGTAGTTCTCTCTGGAAGATAGGATTGTTCAGCTTTTTACCTTCTTTCTTCCAGAAGTACAACCTATATTTTTGAAGTCAGAAAAAGAAAACATATTTAAGGGTAAGATAATATATTTTAAGTATTGCATACTGAATGCTAAGGAACTTAGATCTTATTCTGATTATGACTGAGATTTGCTGAAGGATTTTAATCATCAAGTTGACATCTCATGAACAAATACTTGAAGCAACCCTGGGTACTGTAGCCTAGAGACTTTGAGCGCATTTGAAAATTGCTTCAAGTACATGACTGCATAGCATAAACAAGTGATTGCACATGTATTCTGCATTATTTTGGACACATTTGGATCCTGAGTTAAAGAAACAAGCAGATTGTGAAATAAGTCTTTCTAACTAGAGTCACCTAAAAATGAAAGGTTGATCTATCAAATCACGAGCTCTTCAATGATAGATGATTAGCTGTGAGGTGTATTTTAGCAATATGGAAGTTTAGGTCAAAGGCAAAACAGTAAAGTGAGTTTGTAGTCACAGACTTGGATCTGATTCCCAACTCAACATATAGTGTCTGTTATTTACCCCCAACATGTCATTTTAACCTCTAAACCTCAGCTTTCTTGTCTATATGAAGACACCACTTACCCCCACAGAATCATTGTAGTAATTAATGCTAATACATGACCCTAGCACATAGACATTGAAAACAGAAAAGCCTAATTATTCTCACTCCTATTTAAGGAGCCAATGATTCAATGATTAAAAGCAGTAACATGATTTAAATTGGTTTAGCAGAATCATAACAAACATAAAAAGTAGTACATCTGGATGAAGCACAGTGGCTTATGCTTGTAATCCCAGCTCTTGTGAGGCCGAGGTAAGAGAACTGCTTGAGCCCAGGAGTTCGAGACCAGCCTGGACAACACACTGAGACCCTGTTTCTACAAAAAAAGTAAAAATCTGCTGGGCATTGTGGCACACACCTGTAGACCTAGCTACTCTGGAGGCTGAGGTGGAAGGATCAGTTCAGCCCAGAAAGTCAAGGCTGCAGTAAGCTATGGTCACTTCACTGCACTCTAGCCTAAATAACAGAGCGAAACCGTTTCAAAAAAAAAAGTATTAGATCTGGAAAATTAGCCTTTCCGTATCTGTATACTAACTGGCAATACCAGAAACATCCTTTCTCAAATCAAGATCAGCACTGCTTCTCTGCCCAGGCCAAGGAAACAGATGAAGGGAAAAAACATGAGAAGAGCAGAATACAGAAGACAAGAAGGTAGGATAGAATAAAGATCTGAGTTCCAAACTGCTGCCTTTATCCAGGTAAATAAATTTCAACAAAAGAAGAAATAAATGTACCAAAACTCTTAGGCTTTCTAGTTAAAGGGCTATCTTTCTTATTCACAAAAGATTCAAATAGATCAAAGTTGGAAATACAAGTGGTGCTCAATAAGTACTTATCAGTTGATAGGTGTACATTTTACTTTCTAGCCTAATGGTAAGCTATTACGGAGACACTATTGTCAAAGTCGGCAGGATCATCAAACATATTTGTTAACTTTGTTCCTGAATTAAGAAGTATATTTAATTCCACTATATAAACCCAAAAAGTATTATGAAATCAGAGATCTTGCCAGGAATATCCCATGCCCTTCCCACTTATCCATCCCCTACTTTCACATGCATAAAGAAGAAATATTCCATTTACAATAAAGACATCCACTCCTTGCATAAAGAAAAATAATTGATTAAATATGATGAACACTAGCATGTACTGCTACGAAGACAGAGACTTTTGTCTTTATTGTTCACTGTTGTCTCTACAGCATCTAGAAACACATCTGCCACATAGCAGTTGCTCAATAAATACTCGCTAAATAAATGAATTAATGACTCTTTGAAGAAATAATTTGGGGCAACCTAAAGAAATTTTTTTTCAATGTTAATGTTTTGATTAAGGCTTTGGAAGAGTCTTATTATTTTACATAATACTTTTCCCAACTACTCTTACAGAATACCTCAAAAGAAAGAAAATTTATTTTACATTATAGAACCAATAATATTGCCCTAATTGAGCCAAACATAGAAAACTTTGAAAAAAACTTTCTATAAAACACTGTTTTAATATAATTTTATTAGCATTTATTACATCAAAATTCACATCTAGAGGATCCAAAGGACTGTCTTAGAAAATTCTAAAGCATATTTAATTAGGTTTTAACAGTAGGGGGGAACTTACTATAGCACAGCCCTTAAAAAGTCAAGAATACTACTGAGAATTAAGTGCAGTTCTACCAAGAACTAGAAATTAACTGCGTGCATAGTGTCACTTAAAGCAAAGTTTCATGAAAATATAATACAATTCTATGAATATATCAGTGGCAAACTCCATTGGCGTCCAAAAAACTGACACTAAAGGAATTTCCAATCCAAACACAAGCACATGGCTTTCATTCAATATAGAGCTATGAAAATTCGATCAAGAGACCCTGAATCCTTAAGTTCTTGTAACATGATTTTATGCTGTGACACTAGTACAAAACACATCAACTCTAATGCATAGATTATGACACATGATAACAGGATACCAAGGAAAGCCTTTTTCTATATCAGAAAATGCCAAGTTCTCCAGTACTGCATAGGCTGGTCATTGCTGATCCAGTGAAATTCTACGTCCTCCAGCTTGAGCAGTATTGTAGGATTCACAAATCTTACATTTCATGCCTAATATATGGAACTGAACAGTGGATCGTCCATTACAGTCATTGCAGAGAATCTGAAAAGAGATGAATTCAAATGAAATATTTTAACCTTATTAATACAAGTTGTATTGTCTGCTCATAATAATCCCTTGAAAACCATATTAAAGATGTGAAAATACATATATAAGTCTAAACATGTCAAAAAGTAGAAATTTCTTTTTATTTTTTCACTGAAAACTCTAAAAGGCTATTGAGGTGGCTCTGAATTCAGAAAGTGAAAAGGCAGATTTGAGAAAAACAAAAAAGCTTACTTTAAAATAGTTTCCAAATATTAAATAGTATAAATAGTACAAGCAAGAAAATTAACTTAGGCATAATCAAATCAATACCTGATACTTAACAATTCAAAATAACATACACAATTTCATTGTTTTTCAGTCAGAAATGTATCTCAGTTAATAAAACCAAAATTTTTAGACTTTGTATATATTTATAAAAATATAAACTTTTTTATATATTTTAGTATTAAAAATAATATTTTTGCTTATTTTTTAGGTTTAGTATACTAAGTTCCCTGTCTTCTCTGCCTCAGGAATGAATTACATTCCAAAAACCGTAGTTCCTAAAATTGACTAAATAGAGAGAGAGGCTCTTCACTCATCCCTACAATAACAAGAAGATGCTGTTTAGCAATCAATTTCTTCTAATGTTAAGAACCTGAAAAATAACAAAGGTGTTAACCTGAAAATCAATACATACTATGCAAGAAGAGCTCTAGCTTTTGAATAGTCACACTACAATAAGCAGAAAATTTCCAAATTTGCTCTAAATTACAATTTGGAAAATAATTCTTTAAAAAATATGATCTAAATGAAGAAAGTGGATTAGTAGTTGTCTAGGCCTGGGGCATTAGGGAATGACTGCTAATGGGTAGGAGCATTTCTTTTTTGGGATGATAAAAATGTTCTAAAATTGTGGTGTATGCGTAACTACATGAATATTTTAAAACGCACCAAATTGTACAATTTAAATGAATGAGTTGTATAATATGTGAATTGCATCTTAATGAAACCATTATTTCAAAAAATTCTCTACATGGAACATAGCACACTTCAGCCTCTAGTCAAACATCACATGATTATCGGTCCGTATCCCAAAAGTGATTTTTCATTGCCCTGACAATTTAATTACCCACATGAATTATAAAACACTCCAGTGTAAATAAAACAAAAAATAAATTTCATTTGGCTTTGCTAAGTGGTTTTTATCCTTGTATGCTAAAGTATTTGAAGATGTTCAGAAAATATGTAATATAACCAAAAATTATCTAGCCACAAACCAATCTAGGCTTTCCCATTCTCATCTACAACTCAATACTATGGCTGAGAAGGGACAGCAACACATCTCAATTAAAGGAAAAAAGATGATCACTCTCCATAAGACAAAAGGCACAGAAACAACCTTTTATGCTTTAGGTTGCAGGCTAATTGCAACCAAATAAAGAATGTCAAGACCCTCTGAATCTATTCTGGTTCGGGGCTGCCTGATCACAAATTGCTTCTCAATTAAGGTCTGTTAAATTTAATTTGTATAAGGTTTTTCTTCAAACAGCTGGCATCAGAAGTGGGATTTGAAGTACAGCTTTCAGTGACCCCCTAGGAGCACCAAGGCACCCAGTAAGGTACCCGTTGGGAGTCCACTGCTCTCTCACAGCAATTAGGAATCATGGTAAGTTCTCTCTTAGATTCTAAAGCTCCGCGGATTTGTGTTTAAAGCTCCACGGATTTGTGTTTTGAGCTATCCAAGTTTTTTTGAACACATTTTTTATCTGAATTGGATTCAGAAGTTGCAACAAAAACTAGACTAGGTCCAGGATCCAACTACCTTGGATCTAGCTAAAGCCCTCTTATGTCTGACTGGGTCAGGCAGAAGAACAGTAAAATGGCAAAACAGCAGGACATGCAAACTTGGCTTTTGGAAATAAATTCACAGGGTTTTTTGTGTCCTGCACCCTTTGATTCTTTTTCTGGCATGCTTAGGTAGGGAAAAATCACTGGTTAAGTGTACCAAGGAAATATGAGAGCCAAAGCCAGTTTCAAGGTGAAAATGGGATCCTTGATTTCTGACAAACTGAGCAATCTACTGGCTCTGCCTACATTTACGAATGTAAGTATTAGGCCCCAGAAGCAGCAAACACTTTTTAAACATTTTATAGAAGGATAAAATGCCATTTGCTTATAGAAATGGCAAAATCTTACTAAAGGTAATTTAAAATTATAATGGAACGTTCCAAATGAATACTAAAACTACACTCTAAGAAGTGCATTTGACAATGGCCATAAGGAGCTGTTAAAAAAAACAAACAAAACAAACCAAAAAATAAGTGCATTTGAAAATGAGAGCTCCCAAATTAGACTCATCTAAGAATACCTATTGAGTGAAGTTTCTAAAATCATTTCAGTATTTTTATTGCCTTAAAAAAAAAAGAGACGTTTTCAGAGTTTAAGAAGCAAATAAAAAAGCTTAACTATGAGCCTTTTGGCTTAGTTAGTATACTGCTCTGAAGGCTAAAAGAAAGCTAGCCTGTTAGGCTAAAAAAAAAGCTAAAAGAAAGCTATTTAAAAATCTTACAAACATTTCCCTATTTAATGTTTATAAAATATAGACCCTTAGGTAAAGCAGACTTGCTTCTTTTTCAGATCTATCCATGCTGAGTCCAGACATAGAGATGGACAGTACAATATTTTAAAATTTTTAGTAAACTGCAAACAATAAAAAAGAATGTTTTCTTTCCCCTACTCTCTTAGTGGGCTCCAACTTGAACTCAGTAATTTTAGCTAAGAAAGAGCAGTTAAATTTTTAAAAACCATCTATAGAACTAAAATATCTTCCTGGCATTTAACTGGCTTTACTATACTGAAGGCTATCCTGAAACTCTTTTGGTAAAATAAATTTATATATATAAAAGAAATTTCCATTTGTAAAGGTGTCTGTCTGTGTACACTAGGAACTCTTAGCACTGTTTTAAATTTACATAATAAGTCATATCTTTGTTTAAGGTGATTTTCTGGCCATCTTGTCTTAACTTTTACTTACACCATTTTTTCCTTGCTTTGAGCAAATGATGGTAAATATTTACGTGTAAAGTCTTAGTTCTGTGCTTTTGAGATATAAATTTTCTACCTTGTTTAACCTAAGAGTTGGCCCTTTAGAAATACATACTTAGGGTTGCCTAGCTAACAACTGCTTAGGGCAATGAAACAGGTAATTGGAAAACTGATAGTCTGAATGGGGAATAGAAAAACTATTTAAAAGCCAGCAAATGAGAATCCTTTAGGAAAAGCTCTAAGTTCTGCTTCTGCCCATGTCTGTATTCCTGTAAGTGTTATGTGTATGTGATAACACTTGGCAAATAAAGCCAGTTTTATATTGTTAGTAAAATAGGAGTGGCTTCAAACGTGTCTGTTGAATATAATTCAACACTTGACTGATTTGACTGTGAGCTTATGTTTTGGGTTTTGAACCACTAGATTATGAAGTATGGCTAAGTGAGGCCTGGGTACATGTTCTCAGTGTCTAGACCTGTAGCTACAAGGCAGAATCAAGGCTACTAGGGCTTCTTCCCTGCCACCTGTGTCATAATTTCAAATTTATTTTCAGTAATTTAAAATCTTAGAGTCATATGTTTAAGTAAATAATCATAAAACTTTTAAGTCATTTATAAGTTAAAATGCTAAAACATTAATTATAAGTTTAAGTTTATATACTTTCGCATCTTATTTTTATATAGTATAGAAAAGCTAAATATATTTAGATCTCTTAACAATTAATCATTTAAGGAAACATCCTTCCAAAAATTAAAATGGTTTCCATCTACAAATACTGATACAAACCAGTTCAAAATTACTTCCTAGGGTTTTCACTGGAAATTAGGATTACTAAGAGTTAAAATTATAGTTAATATAGGTAATTAAAACTACTAGATGTAAGAAAAACAATTCCCTACACAGTGTAAAAACAAGCGACCTGGCGTGGTGGCTCATGCCAGTAATCTCAGCACTTTGGGAGGCCGAGGCAGGTGGTTCACCTGAGGTCAGGAGTTCAAGACCAGCCTGGTCAACGTGGCAAAACCCCATCTCTACTAAAAAATACAAAAATTAGCTAGGCGTGGTAGCAGGCACCTATAATACCAACTACTCGGGAGGCTGAGGCAGGAGAATCACTTGAACTCAGGAGGCAGAAGTAGCAGTGATTTCAAATAAATAAATAAATAAAATAAAAAAATAAGTAAGACATAGTTTTGGTGAGAAAAGTCGCAAAGATGTGCTTAAAAAATTTTTTTGGTCTAGCCCGAAGTTACTTAAAGGTTGTTTCAAATTTGAGGAATAAAAAAGATATAGACTAAAATATAGAACATTCAAAAGAAAGAATTTTAAAAGTTTATAAGGAAATATAAAAGTTTATGGAAACCTTCTGTGGTCAAAAACTGACAGATTGGATAGATTTGTTTATAAGGTTTTATAAAAATTAGCTTTAGTCCTGATACTACAAAGGTAAAATCTGGTTTTCTCTTTTGAACAAAGATTTCATGTAGTATTAATAAGACAGTAAAATATTTTTGTGTACTTTTTTGAATAAACTGCAAATAATAAAAAGAGAAGACAAGGGGAGACAGATTTTGTCACATACTGTCTTAGGACTTTTGATTGTTTAGAAAATTGAGTTTCAAAGAGTAAAGGTAATTGCTTTTTAAAACCCATTAATTCTCATACTGGCTATACAAATGACTATGATTTTACAGTGACTTGTAATCCTATTTTGGTCAAGTGTTTTAAATCTTCAACACACTTAACAAGCTTCCCAAAATCAAATTTCAACTTAAAAATTAAGTCCTTTCCCTGGAACCAACCCAAATGCCCATCAATGATAGACTGAACAAAGAAAATACGGAATACTATGCAGTCATAAAAAACGACAAGTTCGTGTCCTTTGTAGAGACATGGATGAATCTGGAAACCATCATTCTCAGCAAACTGACACAAGAACAGAAAAACAAACACCGAATATTTTCACTCATAGGCAGGTGATGAACAATGCGAACAGTTGGGCACAGGGAAGGGAACAACACTCACAGGGCTAGGTGCGGGGCGGGTGGAGGAGTGGGAGGGACAACAGGGGCTTGGGGAGGATAGGGAGGGATAACACCGGGAGAAATGCCTGATGTAGGTGACGGGGGCCGGGGATGGAGACAGCAAACCACCATGGCATGTATGTACCTATGCAACAATCCTGCAGGATGCAGGATATGCACATGCACCTCAGAGCCCAAAGTACAATTAAAAAGGAAAAAAATTGTCTTTTTTTTTAAACCTCTAACTTTGGCATGCTACAAAGGGCTCCTATAGCATCCAAAAGAGAGGTAAAAAAGGATTATTTGATCTGTTAAATTACATAGGAAGCACTGTCAAATAAAAAATGATATTTAACCTTTGTGTTATATTTTTATTAAAATTTATTCCAAGATTATATGAGATTCTAAAATTCTTTATGTCTGGGTATGTGCTATCAGTCTTAATTATGGTTATTGTGTTATTGCAGGCCACAGAAATAACCAAATGTCTTTGCTAATCACATCTTTAACTGTAACCATTTTAAGTTGTTTCCACAGTTAAATGCTTAATTCTGATGCAGCTTCTCTGAAAACTTCACAAGCAAGCAAAATCCTAGAGTACTGTGTCTTCAAGAAGGTTCATGAAAGGATGAAAAGGACCCTGACAAGCACTCTGAAATACAGATTTCTGATAATTTTAGGACTTGGACTGGATAACAATTCCTTGAACTTTAATGGAGAGACTGGTTTATGAAACTGCTAACCCAAGCAGGATAAAAATTAATTGAATACCAAGAAAACAGTTGGCCAGCTTTTCATATTAAATCAGCCAGTATTGAAATTGTTTAGATTTCAATCAACTCCACAATCCAAGTCAAATTATCTATAATAACCCTTCAGTTATCAGTGGTAGGCACCTAAACTGGTATTTAAGAGGACACAAATCCAATGTTAAGCATGGACTCACGGAGAACCTGGACAGCCACCTGGCCCTTCCTAAATCCTTAAAGCTTCCATTATTAAAAGTTCTGCATTCCATGGCTTACCATGGAAAAGATAAACTAATCCAAGTTTTATATGTATATATAAAATTTATATATATTGCTAAATTGCTAAAATAATTTATGACCATTTGTTTTGTTGAAACCATAATCCTGGGAAGATAATCAAAACTTCAGGTACACATTTCTGCTACTTGATGGGCCATTTAAGTATTTATAGAGCGATTACATTCAATTGTCATTTTCAGTGCATATTTTCTGGTTGTATAGAAGGTATCCCATGCAAGAGGATTAATGCCATTACAATAGCTAAAAGGTTATTATAAAATGTGTTTCTCTCATGGGACATTCCTGGAGAAATTTCCAGTGACAGAGGTACTTACTGGACAAGTTGTGAAATAGTTAAATAAGATATTACAGATACAATAGCATTAGGCAAAACTAACTGAATTCACTGCATTGCCTTAGTCAAAGGTATTGCAGATTGATGACAATCAGATCCGACTGGAGTGGAAAACATAAGTTGACCCCTTACAAAATCATCACTGGAAAGTCTATGCACCTAATAACAGAACCTCATGTATCTTCCACTACTAAACTCTGATATGACTAAATGCTGCAAGACTTTTATGCATTATGCCAATGTATATTTTCACCAGGTAAAGAAAATTTTGATGATCCAATGACTAAGAACAATCAAACCCTTCACAATCTAGAATCTGGAGAGTGGGTCTTCTGAGAACAACATCAGAGAAAGACTGCCTTTCCAAGCTACACTGCAATAAAGCTTCTGGACTTTGAACCTTAGGTTCATTATCTGACAATTCAGAAGGGACTCTCCACACTCTTGGAACTGGACACCCATTAGAAACCTTAAGGTAAAGTTAACTAGGAAAGTTTCTCCCCAGAAGCAAGGAGCATCTTAGTATGGACGGTTTTTCCCCAAGATCATGGATCAAGACTTCTCTGTAATTATGAGATTCTTCTCTCTCAATTTGTTACTTGCTTATGATTCTGTAAACAACAGAAGTGAAAAAGGGGTCTCCTGTGTGCACTCGAAAAAAAATAAGTCTCGGATGGAATAAAAAGGGTAATAAACACTAAAAAACCAAAACGTCATCTCAAAAATCAGCAAATATGTTCTCCTAAAATAAAATGTAAAATAATTAAAAATAAAACATACTTAAAATGTCCCACCAGTGATCCAACCCTAGTCATTTATATTACTGACTGACTGGCAAGTAATGTGTAAACAATTCAGAATAAAGTTTTTGCCTGCCATCTAGTGTTGGGAAAAACTACATAAAGGTATTCTTAGGACTTTTTTTCCTGATCTGAGCTAGTTATTTAACTAAAATATAAAAATCACTAATCATCACATTAGCATCTGTGTCAAACCAATAGTTTCTTTTGGCAAATTTGAGCAGGAGGGCAAAAATAAAGAAGAGTGTCAACAAGGAATCTATGAAGTTTTAAGTACTGATTCTACTCACATCCACAGTCATGTTCTGATACTCTGATGGCATAGGAGTCTGTGCTACTTCATCATCCAGCTGTCGCCAATACCTGGTCATATCTAAAGCAGAGTGCATACATAATGGACATCTGTAGCCTCTAACAGAGACAGAAAGGTTATTTTCCAAACATTAAACAAAGAATATATTAACTCAGGTATACAAGAAGATGCAAGCTAACTGACACATGAACCATTCAAGATAGGCATTATCCTCTATTTCAACATAATTGCTTAGGAACCTAGGAACTTTCACACTATAAAACTTTTAAATTAATTCCTGTATACTTACTTAAAACTAAATCTTTTTTCTCAGTCCTGTAAAATGGAGTAGTAGTCCATTCTTTGTAGAATACACTTCATATATTTTTACAAACTAAGCTACGCCTTAGCTAAACAATCTTAATTTCTTAATATACTCATGCAAAGAGACTGTATTTGTTAAAAATTATCCAGATCATATTATTTCCTTTCTAAAATTTTGAAAAAAAAAATCACCTCTATCTAGCTCTTCAAATTTTTGCTCATCAATTTGTAGGACCAAAATCCAGTCTCCTGTTTTCAATTATTTTCATATAATTTTAATATCCATTCCATTAATAAAGTCTTAGCTCTAGATGATCGCTTCACATACTTTCTTTGTAGTCCATTATACTTGGCCAGTATAACAACCTAACAAATTTTAGCAATATTCTTCACATTTTTACAACATAACTGCATCTGGCATAGACTGTGCTTCCTAGTATACACGGCCAGAAAAAAAAGAGGTATCTATCTCCAAGTGGGAGGAGACGAGGCTTAAGAGGAACATATGGACAAAGTATGTAGTTCTATGTCCAAGACGCTTTGTCCAGTTTTAACACTATTCATCTATGCTACCCATTTCAATATAAATATCTGCTATGCCCAATACAGTATAAGTAACAATGTTTGTCCAGCTCCCCACCCCACACACATAAAAAAATCAAACATCTTACAATTATTTTTAAAATCCCAAACACTCACTCTTTCAACATTTCTTCATAACACGTTCTGAAAGAAAATAAATGATTATTTTAGTAAAACAAAAACTATCTCCACTATTTTCAAACATCATTGAGAAAAAAATGTTACTTTACCTATGTAAAAGATGTCCACATGGCAAGACATGAGCAACAACACGAGATGTGTGAATGTCCTGTCAAGGAAATAAATTTCAGTGCTTGTATGAAGACAATATAAACATCCAAGTATTTTAAATTCAAGAGCTGAGACTTTCAAAGTAAAAAATATTTTAAGCCTACCTCCAAACATATTGGACAATTCTGTCGGGATACATTTTCAATACACTGTTTAAAAGAGAAATTCACATTAGCAAACGTTTAACTAGATGAAAATGTCAGGTATAATAGTATTAATAATAAAAACTAACAAAACCAACTTACTAAAAATAATAGCTAACATTAATATATGCTTCTTATATGTCAGAAAAGAGTTGTTTAATAGTTATTTAATTCTCACACTATTTCAAGCTTGGCACATTACCTGATACAATGAAAATGCTCAATAAACATTACTGAGATTATGTTCATTTCACAGATAAGGAAAGTGACTTAGGAATTCAAGACATTTACCCAAGATCCAAAGATAATAAGATTTGGAACCTTTGCATATTATGTATGTTTTGCCCCAAAGCCAGTGACCTAAATTAGTAAGCTCAACAACTTACTAATAATATTGGCAATAGTAATAGTTCATATTATTAAAATTTACTACATGCCATGCTCAGCACAGTACCTATATAAGATCAATTAAATCTCACAATCCTAGATGAAATAGGCTATGATTATTATACCATTGTACAGTTAAAGCACTGGAGGCCTCGAGAAGCTAAGTAACTTCCAAAGTCACACATTAATAAGAGGCAGAATTAAACTGGAGCTCCAGAAGGCTGACTTCAGAGCCCGAGTTCTTAATTTGACAAGATTTAATGTCTGATTAAATGGAGGGAGATAAGAGTGCCATGGAAGACTCCCAGGTTTTTAATGGAAGCACTTAATAAATGGCAAGACCACTTAGTAATACAGACAATAAAAGATTACTGAAAAACAACAAAACAAAAAAAAACTATAACAAAAAATAAATACAAGTTTTTGAAAGCTGACAGTATAGTGGGGAGAAAAACCCTCAAAATAATAAGCTTAATACTAAGTTTAAAAAACTAGATTGTAATCCTAGCTCTGCTATTTATTAGCCCTTGAGATTTTGGACTAGCCACCACTTCTTTACTCTTATGTTTCTTATTTATAAAACTAATACATATTTCATTTGATTCTAAAGTGAACTTCACACATACATTTTAACATCTCCGCAATCACAACATATCTGATCATCAACAGCATCTTTGAGTTGATTGAATGCAAATGCCAAGGTAAGGATGCAATGAATTAGTGTGTGTACACTCACACACACACTACACATGCTTTGGAAACCAGAATATCATAGAAATGTAATCCATAAGATACTACTGACTCCACTAGCATAGCTTGCCATCACCCCAAACTCAAGTTTAAAAACCAAACTCAATCTTTTATCTCCAAAAAATTTACAATCTACTAATCAAGTACCTTAAGCTCAGGCTGAAAATCTTCAGTCATCTTTACTCAGTCTCATTCTTTTTCCTTAATACCATTACCTGATCATATATGTTCATGATTCATCTCAATTTTCCTCACCACTTTACTATTTAGGCCAAGTTCTAGCTAATAATATATTTCTGCAATAACTTCTTATCCTCATCTTCTATCGAACCTACTATACTGCTAAGTAAATGATTTCAAACAGTCTCTTTCCAATTAATGTCTATCTCTCTCTCTCTCAACAGCTACAATGTTGCTACTTACACTGTTCTCTCTTATCTGGAATTTCCACTACTTGAACAATTATCATTTACACTTCATTTTACACCAATCCTACATTCTCTAAACTCTTATAGTATGTAGAAGCAGTACTATAAATGTAATACTTTATTGAATTTTTTTTAAATAACGAAAAAGGGACTGGGATTGTGACATAATTCCTATGTCCAGATTTAAAATATGTATAACTTAATTATAAAAAGAAATATTAAAATTTTTTCTGAATTTTCTTAGAAGGTAGTGCTAATAAGGTTACACCATTCAGTATTTCTCTTGTTTTAAAGTTATTCTTAAAAGCAGTGCCAATGATAAGAATCCATAAACCAAGCTGGAAGTTGTCAACATTATGCTAATAAGTGATATAAGCATTCTTACACTACAGAGAAGAAAAGGAGTTGTAGATCAGATATTCTGTGGTATATATTTTTAAATATCTACTTGTTAATACTGCTTTTCAAAAAAGCAATATAGTTGCAGTTGGAAATATATGAAAATTAGCATGCTTACAAAACATATTAGAATTTAAGCTTGTTTTCAAAAACACTATAATACTTTAAAAATTATACAAACTAAATTATATACCTTGTGTCTTCCTTGAAGATTCATAGCTAGGCATAAGTTACATTTCAAACAATGGAAAAAATCTTCCTTTGGACCAATCCTAGCAAAACATATGAAAGCCAAAAGATTAGATGTTTTTTATAACAGTCATGATTTGTTCAATACATAAATATAAGTTTAGTCTCTATTAAAAAAATTTCCAGCTACATTGGAGAATATGGGATAAACCACTATCTCCCCAACAACCCTCTCTAAATGTAAGCACTATACAGAGTGGTATTTACCCTTCTAGGGCTTTTTCTATAAAATTGCAAAAAGAAAGAGACACACACACTTCGGGTTTGATTTCTATGTTAATGGATTCTTTCTACATATGCCATTCTGTGACTTTTTTTCACTTAATATATTCTGAAGATTTTATGTCTATCTACACAGAACCACTTCATTCTTAATGGCTACATTAATGGCATGGATGTATAATAATTTTTTTAAATATTCCCTCATTGATATAATTTATGATCTTTAGTTGCTACAATGACACAATAAACATCCTTGCCCAGACATCACTTAGTTCACATGTTGATTATTTTTCACAAGATTCCTAGAAGTGAAAGTACTGAGTCAGAAAATTTTGCAACATTAATTGTGATACTGCCAAACTGACCTCCAAATAGACTGTACAAATTTATACTTCCACCAACACTGCAAGGCAGTAACCATGTTCCCCATACTTTGGCTAAAAATGGTTACTTGTATTATAGAAAAACAAAAGATATCATTTTAATTTGCATTTCTCAAATTATGAGATGGGGAATGTACATTAATGTTTATGAACTACTTGGATTTCTCTGTGGATTGTTCATATGCTGTGTCCATTTTTCTACTGGGGTATTTGTTTTTAACCAATTTACAGGTAAAAAAAAATGTAACATGAATATTACTTTTTTCATTTATATATAATGAATATCAATGTTTTTACTTGCATGTATATTTATATATCATGAATATAATTTTTCATTTGCATATGTTATATTTACTTTTCTGGTCTGTGATTTCTCTTAATTTTGTCATATAGTCATTTTTAATTACCATGTAGTAAAAAGCCATCAGTATCATCCTGTATAGCTTATGCTTTCTGCCTCTTGTTTAGGAAAGACTTTTGTAACCTATAGATCATAAACAGACTCCTCTATGTATATTTCTAGTACTTACAGCTTTTCATTTTTATATTTTTCTGTAATCCATTTGAAATTTGTTACGTATGGCAAAGGTTAGATTGCTACTTATCCCTAAATATCTGTTCTCCACTTCTTCTACATTAATAGGGCATTTAGCTAGGCATTGAGCTATTCAGAACTGTCCTGAATAAAGACTATTTTCCAACATACCTGGAGGTTGGGAACAGAAGAGATACAAGAAAATTTTGCATTGTGCCCTCAAGAGGAAAAATATGCCTTCCCTTCACCTAACTTCCTCCTTTCCACAGGTCACAATATGAGGTATTTTAGACTACAGAGACAAGAAAATACCTTATTGATGAAAAGGCAAAAAACAAGAGGAACCTGAGTTCCTGTTTACCTACACAATTCAGACTTTTCCATGCGAAATGAACTGCCTTTCTTGAACCATTACTTTGAGTTTCTGTCACAAGATGCTAAATCCATATTCTAATGAATATAGTTTTAAGACTCAATTTTTGGTTTCTGAATGGATAATCAATTATCCTAATACTACCCCTTCCTGATTTGAAATGTCACTTTTGCCATAAATTGATGTTTGTCTGTGTATACATACACACACTCTATGTTTGGTCATTTATCTATTCATCTATTCCTGCACAAATAGTAAACTATTTGAACTATATAGCTTTATCATGTTTTGGTTTGTGGAATGGTAATCCACTCTTCATTGTTCTTCTTTCAAAATTTACTCAGCTATTGTGAATTTTCTCTTACAAATGAACTTTAGAATAGCCTGTCAAACTCCATAGGTAAAATCCCGCAGGAAGTTTCCACTACTGCCGAAGATAGAAAAACCAAGATCAGATCTACCCTCCCATCTGAAACAACAATGGCAAAAGACAGAATATATGAAACGGTGGTTTCACTGAACATCAGGCAACAAAACAGAGTGAACTGTGAGAGACAAGAAACAAAGTAAGCGAGCCCTAAAATTGCTCGTTTATTGCCTAGAGAGTTTTCAGGCCAAGACAGGGCAAAAGAACTAAGGGTGACCCAGGAAGACTTCATGACTGAAATGAGCTGAGATGGTCTACAGAAGTCAAGACAGTTAGATTCATAGGATAGAGCATCAGATAGGAGAGAGCTGCACAGAGCAGCTGAAACCCCTGAAATATTTAGTAGAATACATAGCAGCACATGGATATAAGGAAACTACACAGGGCCAGAGAAACAACTTCTAAAGAAAGAGAAGGAACAGACTATTCACACATGGTTAGGAACAGTGCCTGATCCCACCAAACAGACTGGGGAAACTCATAATTCACAGGCTCTGGGTAGAGTACTAAGAAGGACACTGTCTCAATAGTGGAGAATAATTAGCCCTAGAATAAGCCCTTCTGTAGATCTACCTAACAAATTAGAAAAGTAAATATCAGAAAGTCCAAACTGTTACCAAGTAACTTAACTACATCCCAAAACAAATCTCAAGAAGATTTATAGTAATACAAAAATAGCCAGCACTAAACATGGTTAAAAAAAAACACAAAACAAAACACACGTGATATCCAATCAACAATAACCAGGCATGCAAAGAGGCAGAAAAACACAAATGTAAAATGAGAATAATAATCAATCAAATCAACCCAGAACTGACACAGATATTAGAATAGAGGGCATTAAAAGTTATTATAACTGTATACCATTATATTCAAAAAGTAGTAAAAATACGGAAAATATGTTTAAAGACCCAAATCAAACTTCCAGAGATAAAAACTACAATGTCTGAGATTTAGAAATACACTGATGGATTAATGGCAAGTTTGATATTGCTAACAAAAAGGTTAGTCAACTTGAAGGCACAGTAACAGAAACTATCTGAAATGAAACAGGAAGAAAAAGGAATTTTTTTTAAATAACAAAGCATGAGTAAGCTGTGAGACAACTTCAATCAACCTAATATACATGTGTTCAGTTGAGCTTAACGCTGCCTCTTGCATATTTTAAGTTTGTCCTAAAGGCTTTGCTGTACGGTTAACTGTAACCTAACTGGATGTGTATACAGACAGTAACCTACTCTTGTACTAATCACCAAGTTTCAGTCAATCACAGGCAGTCCTCTGTTCAAACTGTGTTCAAATAAAGGGAAATGCTGAGCTGTAACCAATCCAGCTGTTTCTGTACCTCACCCGTTTTCTGTCACTTTTCTTTTTCTATCCATAAATCCTCTCTGACCACGTGGCAGAGCCAAGGTTGCTCTGAATCTATTTTCATTTTGGGGCTACCCAACTTGCAAATTATTTTTTGCTCAATTAAACTCTGTTAAGTTTAATTTGCCTTAAGTTTTTCTTTTAACACATGCAACTGGAGATCCCTAAGGTGGGAAGCGGGGGAAGGGGAGGACTGGAAAAACATCTGAAATACTAATAGCCAAAACTTTCCTGAAATTAATGAAAAAAACTATAAATCAATGGACTCAAAAAGCTCAACAAACCTTAAGGACAAGCAACATGAGGAAAACTATACAATAGAATGTCATAATCCAATTGTCAAAACTAGAAACAAAAAAAATCTTAAAAGAAGCCACAAAAAAAAAAAAAAAAAAAAGACCTGCACAAAAGAAAGATGAAGATGACTTGATTACCCTTGGGAAAGACTTCACAAACCCAAAATTGGTAAAAGGAAAGAAATAACGAAGAGCAGAGTAGAAAAAAATGAAAGTGAGACTAAAAACACCATACAAAAGACCAAGAAAACAAAAGCTGGTGTTTTGGGAAAGATAATACAAAAATCAAAAAAATATTTAGGTAGATTTAGTAGAAAAAAAGAAAGAAAAAAAAAGAAAACCAGAGAAGACATAAGAACTCAGACCACAGAAATACAAAGATAGATACTATTATGAACAACTATATGAAAAGAAATTGGAAAACCTAGAATAGATAAATTCCTGGACACATCCAATCTTCTAAGCTTCAACCACGAAGAAACAGAAAACCTCAATAAGCCAGTAACAAGTAATGAGATTGAAGCCATAACAAAAAGTTTTGCACCAAAGAAAAACCATACTGCTGATGGCTTCACTGCTGAACTATAGTAAACATTTAAAGAAAGGAAGGAAGAGAAAGAAAATAAATCCTAAAATTTACATGGAGCCGCAAAAGACCCTGAATGTCGTGGTCACCCCACATTGGATGCCACTGTCAGGATCACCTGCAGGAGTCTGTACAGACCCTGACTCAACGACAGGCAAATAAAGTACACTGACACACAGATACTATGCTTTTTAAGTTCAGCTGAGGGTCCCTGCGGCTTCTTACAGACTCCCTGGAAAGTGCTGTAAACAGTTGCAACCGCCAGCCCTCCCCAGCCAGTGAGACACATTTATTCAGTAAAGCTTAACTGACAAAAGACTTGAGTCAACACACTTGCAGCAAGATCAAAGGCCCAGGTTCCAATGCCCAAAGCAAACACCATTAGTGGATAATATCCCTGGTCAACCCCCCCAAGAGGGCCATCTGGCTCAAAAGTTAGTTTTAAGATCACATGAGTAAACAAGTTAGTTAGGTAAACTCCCCCACATACCCTAGCTATTTGCTTCACTTATTAACTAAATGTAAGGGGGATTTAGGCTGCCTTCAGCCAAAACTTCTACTGAAACTATGAAAACATCCTTAAGCCTTCCAAAAGGATTTGAGACTATATTTTATAACTTTTCTCTACTACATTTCCCTTAATATTTTTGCCACCATCCTGAGTGAATTCCCACACCTGAATAGTCAAAGCAATTCTGAGCAAAAAGAACAAAACTGGAGAGGCTTCATAATACCTAACTTCAAAATATACTACAAAGCTACTGTACCAAATCAGCATGGTACTGGCATAAAAAGAGACAAATAGACCAATTATGCAGAACAGAGAAACCCACATATAAATGTATGCATTTACAGCTAACTCATATTCAAGAAAGGTGCCAAAAATGTAAAAGGGAAAAAAGATAATCTCTTCAATAAATGGTGCAGAAAAAAACATGATAACCATATGCAGAAGAATGAAACTAGATGCTTATCTCTCATCAGATACAGAAATCAAATCAAAATGGATTAAAGACTTAAACCTAAGACCTGAAACTATAAACTACTAAAGGAAAACACTGGGGAAACTCTCCAGGACACTAGTCTTGGCAAAGACTTTCTGTGTCAGATCTCAAAAGCACACAAGACTGAAACAAAAATAGACAGATAGAATTACATCAAGCTAAAAAGCTTCTGCAGAGCTCAGGAAACAAACAACAAAGTGAAGAGACAACCCATAGAATGAGAGAAACTATTTGCAAACTATCCACCTGACAAGGAATTAATAATCAGAATATACAAACAGCTCAAACAACTTAATAACAAAAAAAAAATCTGACTTAAAAATAGTTCAACAGTCATTTCTCAAAAGACAAACAAATGGCCTGGCCAACAGGTACAGAAAATACTCAACATCACTACTCATCAGAGAAATGAAAATTAAAACCACAATGAGGTATCATCACATCCCAGTTAGAAGGGCTTATATCACAAAAAGGGAATAACAGATGCTGGTGAGGATATAGAGAAAGTGGAACCCTTGTATACTATTTGTGGAAATATAAATTAATACAGCCACTGTGGAGAACTGTATGGAGATTTCTCAAAAAAACTAAACACAGAGCTACCATATGATCCAACAAGTCCACTACAAGTCCATATCTAAAGAGAAATCAGTATATCAAAGGGTATCTGCACTCCCATGTTTACTGCAGCACTATTCACAATGGCCAAAATATAGAATCAACCTAAGTGTCCATCAGTGAAGAATGAATAAAGAAAATGTGGTATATGTACACTATGGAATATTATTCAGCCATTAAAAAGAATGAAATCCTGTCATTTACAGCAACATGGATGGGATGAAGATCATTATGTTAAGTGAAGCAAGCCAATCACAGAAAGACAAATATTACATGTTCTCAATCATATGTGAGAGCTAAAAACTGGATGTCATGAAGATAGAGAATAGGCTGGAAGATACCAGAAGCCAACTGGTAGGGAGGATCAGGCAGGTGAGGGGATGAAGAAAAGTTGATTAATGTGTAAAAATATACACTTAGAAGAAATAAGCCCTGGTGTTTGACAGATCAGTAGGGTGACTACAGTTAACATTAATTGATTATACATCTTAAACTAGCTAAAAGAGAATTAATTCAAATGTTTCCAGCATAAGTATTTAAGCCTGGGCAACATGGAGAAACCCCATCTCCACAAAAAATTAGCTAGGCGTGGTGGCATATGCCTATACTCCCAGCTACCCAGGAGACTGAGGGGGAGGATCACATAAACATGGGAGGTTGAGGCTGCAGAGAGCTGTGATCGTGCCATTGCACTCTAGCCTAGGCAACAAAGCAAGACCCCTTCTCAAAAAACAATAAATGTTTAAGGTGATGAATATACCAATTACTCTGATTTGATTATATGAATGCATCAAATTATCAAATGTAGTCCAAAAACACGTACATCTAATACATGTCAATAAAAATAAGGAATCAGAACACAGCAACCACTTCTGCTATACAATGCTGTCTTATAATAAACTCTGATGCTTACTTAGTAACAATGAGAAAGTGGTATTTCCTCACTTTTTAAAAAGCTCATTCTTGTACATTCCAGTAATGTCCATTACCAAAAAATTAAGACCAGATATTTGATGATATTTACCAAAAATTGATGCCCCAACTTTAGGGCACATCAGTCTTTGAGAAATATAGCCTCTGTCAAAAGATAATCTATAACTATAATCAAGCTATTTTAAAATGCAAATCAGGATTAAACTCTGTAAGAAGCACCTGATTTGCTTACAGTGATTATTGCCTAAGGATGAACAGCAATTTTTCAAGCCCACACCTCCAGATGAGTCAGAGATACCACAGATGAAGCAAAAGGTACAAGAGTAGAAATATCAGTAGGAGAGCTACGCCAAGAAGACCTGTTCATCCTTGCCTTATGGATTTATTTAATGAACTAAAAGCAATGACAAACCTTCCTAATATACCTAAGACAAAAATGTTTAATTCCCAAAGGGGACTTAGTGTAAAAGACTATCAAGAATGTACAGCTCCAAAGTAAGAAGACTGATTTTCAAACAAAAATACGGGAATTAATACATTCAAATGACATGATTTTTTTTTAAGTTATTATGAAAGGATAAAGAGTTTCCAACAATGCTGCTATTGCACAGACATTTTTAACCTATCTTTGTGTGTGTGTGTGTGTGTGTGTGTGTGTGTGTGTGTGTGTGTTTCAGATGGAGTTTTGCTCTTGTTGCCCAGGCTGGCGTATAATGGTGTAATCTCGGCTCACCGCAACCTCCACCTCCCAGGTTCAAGCGATTCTCCTGCCTCAGCCTCCCAAGTAGCTGGGATTACAGACATGCATCATGACACCCAGCTAATTTTGTATTTTTAGTAGAGATAGGGTTTATCCATGTTGGTCAGGCTGGTCTCAAACTCCCAACCTCAGGTGATCTGCCTGCCTCGGCCTCCCAGAGTGCTGGGATTATAGGCGTGAGCCACCACGACCAGCTCTTTTAATATTTTTATTATTTAGAAAACAATAGTCATTACTGATGATCATATGTCATTTGACTAAAGACAGTATTTGTCAATCTTAATAGATTTTGTTCCCAATATCTTTTGGCAAATTTTTTAAAAACCAAAAGAGCTCAAAAATCCTTGAGAGTAAGTTTTCAGTACGCCACACGCACTCATTAAAAGCAACAGCAGGCTGGGCATGCTGGCTCATGCCTGTAATCCCAGCACTTTGGGAGGCCGAGGCAGGTGGATCAGGAGGTCAGGAGTTCAAGACCAGCCTGGCCAACACAGTGAAACCCCATCTCTACTAAAAAACACAAAAAACTTACCCAGGCATGGTGGCACATGCCTGTAGTCCCAGCTACTCAGGAGGCTGAGGCAGGAGAATCACTTGAACCCAGGAGATGAAGGTTGCAGTGAGCCGAGATCATGCCACTGATCTCTAGCTTGGGCAACAGAGTGAGATATCATCTCAAAAAAAAAAAAAAAACAACTGCAGAAATAAATATTTCAAGTATTTTTGAACAATGACAAAAGATATAATGCCTCCTAAAATACCTACTTGAAATGAACATAACTATTTGTCTGTAACTTGAGTCACATAACAATACTCAATAACATATAACAACTTTTCTATTTGTAAGGTCTGTTATTCTATACATTAAACATCTCCTAATTATGTTTTACTGAACATGAAAAGGATTCTATAATCAAATACTGTATTAGAAATTCAATATAGTTGGATATTTCCACTGTACAATGAACAAGTTAGAAGTTCTGAGAAGGCTGGACATGGTGGCTCACGCCTGTAATCCCAGTCCTTTGGGAGGCTGAGGTGGGTGGATCACCTGAGGTCGGGAGTTCAAGACCAGCTTGACCAAGATGGGGAAACCCTGTCTCTACTAAAAATACAAACTTAGCTGGGCATTGTGGCACATGCCTGTAATCCCAGCTACTCAGGAAGCTGAGGCAGGAAAATCGCTTGAACCCAGGAGGCAGAAGTTTCAGTGAGCCAAGATCACACCATTGCACTCTAGCTTGGGCAACAAGAGCGAAACTTCATCTCAATTAAAAAAAAATTTCTGAGAAAGGATTTTGACTAAATTCAGCATTTAACAAACCTTTATGACTGCAAAAGCCTTTTTATACAATATCCACTCTGTACACAGATCCAGTTCCTTTTTTAATCAATTCTGTTTTAAAGATGAATATTTTATTACATTTATTATTTCTTAGAAGTCTTCTAAAGAAAATCTACTTTTTCTTTAATAGAATAAACTCATTCTATTCTGTTTGTAATTACCATATGGGTCCATTGAACCCTTTTATAAATCTAACACATTATGGAATCTTAATAATCTTATTTTTCCTAATTTTGGCATTTCAGTAGCCCAGGAATCCTTTTACATTAATTATCAATTGTTCCCAACTATCCTAACAAAAAGACTAAAATGCAAAGCATGGTAGAAAGATCTTTCATGTAGAAACATGAAAGAATGACATAGTATGAAATAATCACTAATGCATAATCCTTCAGTTTGCTTTCTGTACCGCTCCAAGTATTACATCATCTTTCATGAAGGCATTAAAGAGTCTGCAGATACCTTCTTTGTAGTTTTCCTTGAACGCAATTGAGAAATCTGAATTTTTCATTGTTCACAAATAGAAAAAAAAAAGGAAAATTTAGACAAAGTAGAAGATAACTGCAAAAAGGGAGATAACAACTCTAGACTGAAGGTTCTCCACCTAGGCAATATTTACATTTTGAAACAGATAATTATTTGTGGCAGGGAAGTGTCTTGTACATTATAGGATGTTTAGCTGCATCCCTGGTCTCTATCCAGTAGATGCCATTAGCCTTGACTACCCCTCACTCCCTGGTTACAACAGCTGAAAGTGTCTCCAGGCATTACCAGATATAACCTGGGAAAAAACTGTCCCCAGATGAGAACCAGTGCTCTGGACTCTAATTATAATGATGGTGAAATCAACCCTATAAGCAATAAACCAGATTATGATTTTCAGATGATGTGCTATATGAACAGTCTCACGGGAAAAAAAAGGAATGAACAATATACTTCTAAGAACAAAAAAAAAATATGGTATCCTCACTTAGTCATTTATTAGGAAGGACTTCAAATTACATTATGTCATGACAAAAACCTGGACCATCCCATTTTGCTAAAAGGATGTGTGATAATATTTTCCAACTTTTATGATGTTTGTACACCAAAATGTACTTAATATGGTTCATAAGTGGACAAATGTTGAAGGCAGATACATTATGTAAAAGTACTTAGAAGGAAACAGATGATGTAAAATGAAAATAATTTATTAATATGTTTTGTAATTATGGAGCAAAGACAGCCATCTTTTCTTCAACCAAATTGTGACTCTCAAAGTTCTCAAATTTATTTGAATTAGGCAATGCATGTACAGAAGTAATGATAGGCCAAAACTTATTAGTGGTGTATTTGAGATCTGGACTTAGTATTGCATTTAGATGATGCAAATACAAGAACCAGAAGTAACTACAAGCTAGAACCTATTAGAAATGTGTCTAAAATCTAGAATCAGTATGCATATGTGCCATATTCAAGCATGAAAACTGACAAGTAAATACAGTTGACCCTTGAACAACATGAATTTAAAGTACACAGGTCTATTTATAAGTAGATTTTCTACCACCTCTGCCACCCCAAAATAGCAAAACCAATCTCTCTTATTCCTCCCTCTTTTCAGCCTACTCAACATGCAGACAAGGATGAAGACTTTTATGATGATCCATTTCCACTTAATGAACAGTTAATATATTTCTCTAGTTTATCATAAAAATATAGTATATAATACATATAACATTACAAAATATGTATTAACGACTATGTTATTGGTAAGACTTCCAGTCAGTAGCAGGCTATTGGTAGTTAAAATGTGGGGAGTTGAAAGTTATACTCAGATTTTCAACCGAGCAGGCAGTTGGTGCCCTTAACCCCAACATCGTCCAAGGGTCAACTGCAGTTACAAAGAACACTGACATATTTGAGCACACATGTCTTCAACTTGGAATATATGGAATTAAAATTTAGGTTTGCAGTGTTCAAATTCCTAGTAAAATTTCCAATGAAGTTGTTTTTCACAACCCTTTATTCTTTCTTCAGCACATTATTCATAAAAGGACTTTAAAATATTTTTTAAAATAAAAATCCACTATTCTTAAATGGTAAATGGTGATGACTAATTTTTCTAGTATATTCAGGGTTATCATAATACTGAAAACACTGTCAAATAATCCATTATACTTAGATGGTAAATGGTGATGACTAATTTTTCTAGTACACTCAGGGTTATCATAATACTGAAACACTGCCAATGATATACTGCGTACACATTACTGTGCACCTACTGTATATAAGGCAGTGGTCACCAACCTTTTTGGCACAGGGACTGGTTTCGTGGAAGACAATTTTTCCATGGACTGAAGTTGGGGGATGGTTTCAGGATGAAACTGTTCCACCTCAGATCATCAGGTATTAAATTCTCATAAGGGGTATGCAACCTAGATCCCTTGTGTGCACAGTTCACAATAGGGTTCATGCTTCTATGAGAATCTAATGCCACCGCTAATCTGGCAGGTGGCAGAGCTCAGAGGGTAATACTCAATCACCCACCACTCACCTCCTGCTGTGTAGCTCAGTTCCTAATAGGCCACTGACCAGTATCTGTGCTCCCATGCATTGGGGACCCTGATATAAGGCACTCCCGGGTATAGAAATGTAAAATATGAAAATAACATGATCTCATGAAGTTTAATATTTACCATGTAGCATGAGATGTGTACTCTGTAGTCCCAATAATTTGAATGTCAATAAATCAACTAATAAAATAGTGTGTAATTTTCTTGGTTGTGTATGGTAATTAAAGCTATATGCAGATATGATATACAAAATAACACCATAACAGTGAAAATAAATTGGAGTTCATGAATCAAACAGGATGACTCTTAGAAACACAGCTCAGTAAGAAACTAAAAGAAAGAAAAAAGACCATATATATGATTTTTAAAATAAGCAAAATGAAGCATATATCGCACCTCTACTTCCACAATGATGAAGTAGCTGGTATAGGAGTAAAACTCCCACTGAAAACTAGAAAAACTGAATTTAAAGAAAACAAGCTATTTAAAAGTAGTAAAAAGCAACTAACTGCTTGAAGGGCAAAGATCTCAGCGAGAAAGGAAATATACTGAGGCAAAGTCAATAGTCTCTGCTTCTTTCTTCCTTGAGAGATTTTTAGCCCTAAACTGTGCTGTGACAAGCTAAGAAACTAAACAGACAGCAGCCGGTAAGAGCCTAAGGAACTAAGTAAATCCTCTGAAAGTATTCCTATGCTTGGGGGCTAAAATTTGGAGTCCAGGTCCCAGCACAAAAGAGATGGGCCTGGTAAACAACCCTAGCTTTAAGTCAAGATCTCCAAAGACCATATCCTAGGAGTTTAAGAATAAAGGGTGGGGGGAGGGGGACAAAATAGAACAGGACATACAAAAAAACAAAAATTTGCCTCTAATCATATCAATGCTATCTATCCCTACATTAACTGCTTACCAAAAGAAAAATAAATTCTCTTTGAAAAAAATAGCATCCAGAGCTTAATAATCCAACAATCAACTAAAAAAAAATATCAAGCATGTAAAAAGGCAGAACCAAACACCAAGGGGGAAAAAAACAAAAAACAAAACTTACCATAGGTAATCAAGATATTGGAGTTATCAGGCACAGCCCTTTAAATTATCTGTGATCAATACATTCAAAGAAAAAAAGATAATTTCACATGACAATTGGAAAATAAGAATGAAGATTAAACATAAATTTTATAACTTAAATAAATAACTTGGTAGGTTTAACAGCAGAGTCAACAAAACAGGACAGAGACTGGCTGATAATCAGTGGAAAATATCCAATTTAAGCATAAAGAAAATTAAAGTAGGAGAAATATTTAAAAAAAAAAAGAGATAAGAGATGTAGTAAAAAGATCTATAGAATGGAGTATCAAAAGAGGTGGGAAATGGTACAGAAACATTATGTGATGAGAAACTGGCCAAAAATATTTCAAAACTGACAGAAGACAACAAGTCACAGATTCAAGAAATGCTACAAACCCCAAGCCAGATAAATATTACACTCAACAAACCTGGACACATTATGGAAAAACTGCTAAAATCCAATGACTTACAGCGAGAAGAGGATAAAAAACAAATTACCTTCCAAGAAGCAATAATAATCCTGAGAGGTAATATTTTTAAACAGAAACTATGGAACCAGAATATCTTTAAAGTGTTAGGAGGTGAAGGAGAACAGACACCTGTCAACTTAGAATTCTATACCCAGCAAAAATATTCAAAAATGAAGGCAAATAAAGACATTTTCAGAGACAAAAAAAAAAGAGAGAGAGAGAATTTATCATCAGCAGGACCTCACTAAAAGAAATACCTAAAGAGTATTCTTCGAGCAGAAGAAAAGTAACTCCAAAGATAATGCTAGAAACTTAAAGGAAAGAAGGGCAATAGAAATGGTAAACATATGACAACAATAGCATATAAAGACTTTTAGTGCTTAAGGCCCTAACATTGTCCACCAAGTGATAAACATATTATTCTAGTAAGCCAAGGATGTATAATTCCTAGGATAACCACTAAGAGAATAATGGAAGAATGTACAACTAATAAGCCTATAAAGAATAAAAATGGAATACAAAAACAATGGATTAATCCAAAGAAGGCAAGAAAGGAGAGGAAAAAAAGACAAATACTAAGGCAATAGAAAATATCAAAATTGTAGATTGAAATACAAATATATCCAACTACATTAATAATAAATGAACTAAATACTCCAATTAAAAGACAGTTTTATCAAACTGGATTGAAAAATTAAAACTCAACTATATGCTGTTTTACAAGACACGTGCCTTAAATGTAAGTATACAAAAATGTCTAAATGGAAAAGGATATCATGCAAAAACTCATCAAAAGAAAGCCAACACATATACTCCAAAAATGTTAAGTAAAAATAAAAAATTAAAATTAAAAAAAGCCAATACAGAAACAGTAGATCTTTAGGCATGAAACATTACTAAAGATAAAAAGACACATTATATCATAATAAATGGATCAATCATACAAGAAAATGTAATAATTTTAAGTATGTGAGCACTGAATGACATGGCCTTAAAACATATAAAACAAAAGAGCATATACTATATGATTCCATTTATTAAAAACTTCCAAAAGTCAGCATACTGGTTATCTTTGGGGAAGTGTATTAATTTGGAGGGGCACACAGGAAGCTATGAAGGTGCTATGAATGCTGTGTTTCTTAATCTGGGTAGTGGTTACAAAGGTATGTTCATTTGTTAAAATTCATAAAGTCATTCACTTACAATTTCTGTATCTTTTGGTAGGTTAGTTATCCTTCCTTAAACACAACCTATACTAAAACAAAAAAAGCAACAAAGTGATTTAAAATATTCAAGACAGGCTGGATGCAGGGGTTCATGCCTGTAATCCAAGCACTTCGGGAGGCCAAAGTGGACAGATTACCTGAGGTCGCGAGTTTGAGACCAGCCTAACCAACATGGAGAAACCCCATCTCTATCAAAAATACAAAATTAGCTGGGCATGGTGGCACATGCCTTTAATTGCAGCTACTTGGGAGGCTGAGGCAGGAGAATCGGTTGAACCCAGGAGGCAGAGGTTGCAGTAAGCCAAGATGGTGCCATTGCACTCCAGCCTGGGCAACAAGAGCAAAACTCTATCTCAAAAAAAAGAAAAAAAAATTCAAGACTGTGATTAGCTCCAAGAAAAGACTGAACATGGATTTTGACAGTATTGGTAACATTCATTTCCTAAACTGTGTGGCTTGTCACTGTATTGTATTTTATACACACCTTACATATATACGTTAACATATATCTAAAATACTTGAGTTTTTTAAGAAAAAAATAATTCCTTATACACTGACATATCAATAGAAGCTTGTCTGCAATTAGGCTATAGGTTATTTTTATTATTTCTACTTTTCTGTTTTTTCCAATTTTTATAAAATCACTATATATTTGATAATTTTTTAAATACTAATTTTTAAAAAGGAAAAATTTATTCCAATTCTCTACCTCAGCTGCCTATAAAACACTTTATATAAAACATACTTTATATTCCAAAGGTAAAATTCTAAATAACTATACAATAATTAATGGGTAAATTAAATTATTAATGAGGCATGAAGAAACTTCTTAGAATGTATATGTTCTATAGCTTAGCTGTTCTGATAGTAACAGAGATATATGTATTTATCAAAGCTCACTGAATTGGACACTTAAAATGAATGTATTTTATCAGATGTAAATTACATCTTAATAAAGTTGATTTTAAAAACTATTATTGCATATACATTAGAATCAATTAGATAAGAACATGTTACATACAGTACCTACAAATTCCACAGTTTTCACAGTGATACTGCTTCTTATCTTTGTCAAATAAATGGCATATATCACAATAATATTCTCCAAACAATGTGCTACATTCTTCACAAGTCTGTTGGGCCTAAAAAAGACACATAATTAAAAACTGTAATAAACTACCCAAAACATTTTGAGTTATCATTTAAGGAACTTTTGTTAAAATATATGCAGTTTATTTTCACAAGTTTTGAAACACCTAAACCAAAGATACTGCTTATTATAGAAATTAAAGAAGTCTTATTTATAATACTTTTGATTAAATTTTTTCAAACCACCTTAATACAGCTTTTAAAAAGAAAATAGAAATGTCATAAAATCTTACATGTTGAATTTTTTCACAGTTTATGCACTGCACTTCCTTCACTTTAAAGCGATCTAGTTGATGATCTTCATTGTTATCATGACACAAGCGGCAAGTATAAAGCTTGTCACAGCAAGGTGCCTAACCCCCATGGGAGAAAAAGAGATATAGTAAGAAGCAAGAGAAACCAAGTGTGCAATGCAAAAAGAAAATTTTTTCCTCCTCCTCCTGGAACTCAAAGATTACACCCAGTAGATCACATGCTAAACTGATCCTAAACATAACATTTCACTAGTTTCTTCACATATTTTATGTTAATTTTTCCCTTCACATCACTATGTCTATATGAAGTTTAACCCAACTTTAAAAGAATTATGAAGGAAATCCCTAAATTGAAACACTAATCCCACAACACCTGATACGGTTTGGCTATGTCCCCACTCGTATCTCAACTTGAGTTGTATGTCCAAGAATTCCCACGTGTTGTAGGAGGGACCCAGAAGGAAGTAACTGAATCACGGGGGCTAGTCTTTCCCGTGCTATTCCTGTGATACTGAATAAAATCTCACAAAATCTGATGGGTTTATCAGGAGTTTGCGCTTTTACTTTTTCCTCATTTTCTATTGCCACCACCATGTACAAAGTGCCTTTTGCCTCCCACCATGATTAAGGCCTCCCCAGCCATGTGGAACTCCAAGTCCAATTAAACCTCTTTTTCTTCCCAGTCTTGGGGTATGTCTTTATCAGCAGTGTGAAAACAGACAAATATAACACCCTAATTTCATTCTGAGCCTAAACAGCAGACAGGAAACCTCTTCTCAGACACTTCTAGATAAATTCATTTACATAATAAAGATTATATTCTTATTTTACTAGTTTTTAATAATCATCAACCTCATATCTAATATTGCAGAAAATGCAACAAATGTAAGAGAGAGCCCTTGTTTTCAAGCATGGCAAAGACTGCCAGTTGTCAACCAAAATCCATCCTCTCACTCCTGGGCACAATTGTTCAGCTACACCACACAGATGGCCATATGCCCTAAAACATGACAAAATGACGACAGAAAAATATTGTCCCTAGAGTGACCATGTGGAACAAAGCCTCATCACTAATCTGCATCACTCACCTTGGAATTGTTAAATGGGAAGAAATAAAATTATTCTTTAATCTACATCGTTTGGGTTTTTTCATTACAGCAACTTTACCATTACAACTATATCAAGAGATTTCCAGGCCAGTAAGCTAACCCAATACTTTCCAGTACATTGTGATCTTGCAGATCACTCAGTTCTGAAGGCTTCCTATGCCATGACTTACCATAATGTAGTTCATCCCTTAAAGATTTTAAAACTTAAGTGGCTTCCTTTCTCTGTAACCCTCAGTTCCGTCACTTTCTCACTTCCAATAACCTTGTCCTCCAACCCACATATTCTCATAGTTATATGGTAGAACAGTTATTCTCAAATGGTTTGGTCTCAGCATTCCTTTAGATCCTAAGATCTAAATTACTGAGAATCCCAAAGAACTTTGGTTTATGTGGATTTTATCTATTGATATATACCATATCATAAATTAAAAAGGATACGTTTTTAAAATATTACTTCTTTTTAAAAGCAACAAACTCATTACTTGTTAACATAAATAACATATTTTAATGAAAAATAACTGTATTTTCCCCCCAAATAGCTGAATTCTTGTATCTGCTTATGCATTCAAACAGTTGTGGCTAAAGTACAAGAAGAAACTCTGGCCTCACACAAATATGTGCACTGGAAAAGAAAGGAGTATTTTAATTGCCTTTTCAGAGAATTATGGATATTATTCTCTGATATTACATTAAAACAACAACTCTTAAAAGGTAGTTGCAACACGAAATCTGAAATCGTATCAGTGAACTTTTCTTCTTCTGTTACATTAAAATCCATTGATCTATCTTGCACTTCAAATGGATGTTTTATTCAAGCACTGGTCATTTGGAAATACTAGTTTAGTGAGTTACTTACATCTCCCGCATATTCACACATTTAACATGTAATATCAAAAAAAATCATATTCATTAAAAGTCTTTAGGTATTGAAGAAAACCTCACCAAAAAAAGTCTTTTAAAAAGCTTCCAACCTTACAAAAGCTAATAAAAGTTTTCCAAAATTCTAATTTTTGTGTGAAAGCTTGAATTTTATCACTGGCAACAAATACTGTCATTTTCATTGGTAGTGAGTCTCACTTTTTTCCTTTTTGAGAAAATGTCTGCCAAATACTCAAATGTGAATGACTGTAGTTCTTTCAAGTAAAAAATGCTGTTCCATGAAAACAAGCAACTAGTTCACTTTACAATCCAATCGCACAAAAGTTTTTCCTCAAGATAACCCTTTAATTTAGGTTTGCATAAGTGTTTGATGAAAACTTCCCATGTCACTGAACGGCATATTAAAAAGACATACACTCAAGGGTTGAGATTTGATTAAAATTAATGATTTTACTGCTTTATCAACATTTTTAAGTAAAACTGGCTTTTTAAAACAACTATAGGTATAGTATAGTTCAGTGCCACTGTCTTGATTCAAGCTAAGGTACCAGCAGTATTAAGTAGTGCTTTTCCACCATCAGTGCAAGTGTCAACAGACTACCAAAAAAAAAAAAAAAAACCTTAGTATTCAAAGAAAGTAGTTTTGGCCTTGCAGACCCTCAAAAGGACCTCAGAGATCCCCAGGGGTCCATTCACCACACTCTGAAAATCACTGCTACAGAACAACTGCACCCTCTCTGCATCTCAATTCCAAGCATCAAATTCTCTAATCACTATCTCCCCTCTAACTTACTCTAAGTCTTCCCTTGCATACACCCTAGTTCCCCCTTCTCTCTTCCCCTAACACTCACAGATCACAAGCCCAATTCAGGTTAAATCCTATTAGACTTGTATCAGAAGCAGCTGAATATGGTTAGAGAAAAAACATCACCATCCTTGCTGGTTCATTCTCTCATTCTTCTAGAGTCTAAGATCTAAGATTTAAATGATCATTTCACATCTTCTCTGGCTTTAAAACTCTTAACACCTCTTTCTCCCACCTTAACACTCTGCTGATAAGTGTTCACTATAAAAACAGTAACTATACTTCCTGCTAACAGGCCTGAAAAAAATAGTAATCAAAAGAGAACATCCTCCTACCATCTCTATTAACTTACTTGCAAATATACCTCATCCTCTGCCTTCCCTTACAAAGAACTGACGTCTATGCTTCCAAGGCCAACTCCTTCACTTGTGCACTGGATTTCATACACTTTGGCTACTCAAGGACAATGCCCCTACAGTTTTCCCTCTTTCTTGCATTATAAAATGCTCTCACTCTATTGGATCATTTCCTAGAATATACAAACATGCTGCAATACTTCCTCTCTCTCACAAAGAGTAAAAAATATCATGGTGCCACATCTCCCAGCAACCATACCTTATTTTTTGCTTCCCTTTATAGCAAAACCCCAAGAATTATCTGTAAGTGCTGTTTTCAATTCCACTCCTCCCATTCTCTCTTAAATCCACCCAAATCCTGACCTCTTCACTGGAACTCCTCTTGTCAAGATCAACAGTGATCTCTTCCTTGCCAAATTCAAAGGGCAATTCTCAGTTATCTTACTCAAACAACTGCATTTGACCTAGTTGACCACTTCCTCCTTGAAATGCTTCACTTGGCCTCTGGTATTTAAGAAGGAGAGAGAGGGAAGGCAAAAACTGTTTGACACCCAGGGCTAACTATCTTAGTGATATGATACACAGATCTAGTTGTGTAGTTTATGGGGGGTGAGTAAGATGTTAAAATCAATTTTTGACCTCAAGTCTGAAAGAGTAATAATACATCTCAGTAGAAATGCAATCATAACGATAGCATTCAATTTCCTTACAAAACACTTGGTGAATGACCAACTTTTTTAAGGAGCTGCTTCTGTGCAGTGGACCAATGTTCACCAAACCATGACTTACAGAAAGAGTTTAGGATCCACTTACAGGCCTGAAATTAGAACTTGCTTCTAATAATGAGACAGTGACCAGCAAGGCTGACTTGTGAGTGAAAGGACAAAAAATAATAATCAGATTGATGATGATGGTAATAGTCATGGTAGTATACATTTACTACTCATTTACTTCAGGGAATGCACCCTGTTAAACACTATACATGCCCTTTAGTAGATATACTCCTCATACACTTTAATGAAACAGGGACTATCATCCCCACTTTACGTATGGAGTAAAGAGGAGCTAGCTAAAATCACAGTTATTAAAGAGAAGAGCAAAGATTTGGATATAGGGCGGTTGAGATTCCAAAGCTCAAGTATTCTAAGCAAAATTTTTGTACTGCTTCTTGTAAGGAAAATCAGGAAACTTCAATTGAATTCATGCCAATTTAAAAAATATATAGCTTAAGAAGTTTTCTCAAAGTAACGATACATACTCACTAGGCACTTTCCTATACATAATTTCCTACTTAATGGCAATTACATGATTATCTTCTTTTTTCGGACATATGTTTTCTCCTACGTAGGTCTAAACATACGCATTGCCTCTAAAATGAAGCTGGCAGGCTATAAAACTTTACTATAGGAGCTGAAATTGTATTCTAGTTCTCCACTTGCTTATTTCCATTATCTTGACTTCCATTATTTCACCACACACCTGAAAGGAAAAGCCCAGTACAGGCCGGGGCTGCCTCAGTCTACTTCAACAGCAAAAGACGAATAAACCCACTGTGCAAGCCTAATCAATTCCCAAGAAAGAGGGTTTTGCTTTCAAGGTACGAAGCAGGTAGGAAAGGTGGGGCTTATCGCCTTGCCAAAAACGTTCTCCTCAAGAATAACCCAATTCCAAGTGGAAAAGGCACCCTGAAAAGCAGCTTAACCTCAAACTTAAATCCAAGCCTAACCGCCTGCCCAGCCCAGCCCAGCGGAAGCTCGTCGGGGAAGACACCATTGAAGGCGTCACCTTCAGGAGACATCCTCTGTCATAGTGCTCGCAGCCCCGCTGCCCTCGCTCTTGACCGCTCGCGCCATCTTCCCGCGCCGTCGCCGCCATCTCCTCCACCTCCCCTCACATTCCACCGAGCCTTCCCACAGGATGAAAACCGCGCCCAGTGAAGCTGCGCCGCTCTAGCACACCCCCTCCCAGCCGCAACGGTCACCAGCGCTAATATGGCTCCTAAGCACGTGACCCGGGGCAGACGGATTTCCGGTTCCCGAGACTACGAGGCGGAAGCGAAGGCAGACGCAGTCTCCGACGTTGACGTTAGTCGCAGTCTCCGACGTTGACGTTAGTCGCAATCTTCGCTGCTAACGGTAATAACTCTTAGGTTGCCTCTTCTTTTTCCCCCATCGCTACCCGCCGAAATCTCAGGGCGTGGTTCGGCGCGAGGTGGGCTGCAGCGGCGCGGAGACGCTGGTTGGCCCCTGAGGAATGGACGCTCTCGGGGCGCATCGTTACCTCTGACAGGGCGGCCCCTCCCTCTCTCCCGGGTGGCGGGGAGCCTGGAGAAAGGGGCGGAGCTCGGCCCGGGCCCTGGGCTCCGCGGGTCCCGCGCGCCGCTCTTGGACGCCAGGGCACTCGCTAGCACCTCGAAGTGCCCCTTGCTTCCTCCCTTTCCCGTTTACTTGCTGTTCATTCAAAGTATGTACCAACATTCACTATTGCCAATCACCAGCTAAACCGTGAGGACAAAAAGTGAGAAAAAATAGACACACTCCACCATGCCCTCATGGAACTAACAAGACCACTGGAGGAGGAAGACATTAATAAGAGCAGTCACTGCAATAAATGTAGTTACAATTTGGAGAAGTGCTAGGAAGAAGAAGTGTGTGTCCTGTGAGAGCTAATATTAGAGGAGCTCTGACTTAATCTGGGTGTCAAGAGTCAGGGAAGGTTTCCTTGGGGAAGCGATGCAAGCTGAGGGCTGAAAGATGAGTAGGAGTTAGTGTGCAAAAGGCTTTATGGCATAGAGAACATGGTACCCATTAGAAGGTAGAAGAGAAGTGTACAGGCCGACAAAATGGAAATCAGATGCCTCAGGGTACGTAGCTAAATATGTTTCACCTTGTTAAAGAGCCAAGACGCTGGAAAATGTTCTAAGCAAAGCTGCAGGTGTTAGAAGAAGCTATTTGTCTTTAGCTTTCTAACCTGATTTCATGTTTCCTAAAACGCTGGGAAAGGGAAAATGTCCCTTTCAGCTTTCCAGTTACTGACTCTTAACATTCTAATTTTCTTTCAGTTCTGTTATGAGTTGCTAAAATGGTGAAATGCTGCTCCGCCATTGGATGTGCTTCTCGCTGTTTGCCAAATTCGAAGTTAAAAGGACTGACATTTCACGTGTAAGATTTTGCTGTAGTTAAGCCAAATACTTTGGCCATGTTATAAAAAGCAAAAGACAGTTCTACTTAAGTCTTCAGTTTTGAACTTTAGTTCCCAAATCCTTTTTAAATACCCTTTTTGTTAAATTTGAAGTGACATCGTAATACCTCTACATGTTTATAATTTAGTTTAAACGTTTTAAGATACCTGCCAAGGTGTCAGAGGCTGGTTTACAAAAAAATACCAGAAGGCTCACTTTTGCTAATATTATTACTTTGTATTTTGTCATACAACCAAAGAAATTTAATGTTGTTTTCATGTAGTTTACAGTGTGAATGAAGGAGCTTTGTGAAGATATATTGCTCTTTCTAATTAGAAATAGATCAAGCATAGGTCGTAGGAAAAAACATAAATTACAAGTTCAGACCAAGGGATCTTTATCTGTGTTGCAAATAAATCAAGATGATTTTAGTTTCATATTTTAGCCATTCTCCTGAAAGCCATGAAAGAGTAAGTGAAGGAGTAATAAGATCTAATAATCGTTCACTTGCTAAAGGTTTATTTTGCTGCTTTTGTGCCAGGCACTGTGCTATGTGTTAGAGAAATATCTCCTAGCTACTTTGTTAGATATAAGGAAATCAAAAATGAGCATATATTACCTACCTTATTTCAGAAAAATTTGAATCAGCTTGAAAATTGAGTAAGATATGGCTATTGGCCTTCAAATCTCTCAAAATAGCTCTGATCTCCAGAACTCCATACTCTGCAGCTATTCTCTGTATTCTTTCACTGGGCATCTGTAGACCTGCTGTGTATGCTGTACCAAGCAATCTGGTGCTGACAGAGGAATGGAATTACAATGGGCCCTTTTTATCGAATTCTGGGTATCATTTCAGATAGGAAAAGGCCTAAGTGATAATTCTTTTATCATCTATAGATGAATAAATACCTTCAATTGTGGATCTTACTATAAGATGCTAATATCTACTGAAACTTTTCTTTCTTATAATATGACAAAAATTGAAATGAGGGCCATGTATCTGCAGCATGATTGGCACAAAAATCTGAATATTAAAACTGAAAGTTACAAAAGCATGAATGATGGTTTCCTAAATACTGTAATTCTCGAGACTAATAACAGTGGCTCACACCTGTAATCCCAGCACTTTGGGAGGCTGAAGCGGGTGGATCACTTGAGGTCAGAAGTTCGAGACCAGCCTGGCCAACACAGTAAAACCCCACTTCTACTAAAAATACAAAAACTAGCTGGGTGTGGTGGCCTGTGCCTGTAATCCCAGCTACTTGGGAGGCTGAGCCAGGAGAACTACTTGAACCTGGGTGGTAGAGGTTGCAGTGAGCCAAGATCAAGCCACTGCACTCCAGCCTGGGTGACAGAGTGCGACTCTGTCTCAAAAAAAAAAAACAGTTAACAAATCAATTTAGTTACAATTGTATGACAGCTTTAATTCAACTATATATTAATAGCATTTGATTTTAAAATATTTTTTTGTATTTTTTCCTAGATTCCCCACAGATGAAAACATCAAAAGGAAATGGGTATTAGCAATGAAAAGACTTGATGTGAATGCAGCCGGTATTTGGGAGCCTAAAAAAGGAGATGTGTTGTGTTCGAGGCACTTTAAGAAGACAGATTTTGACAGAAGTGCTCCAAACATTAAACTGAAACCTGGAGTCATACCTTCTATCTTTGATTCTCCATATCACCTACAGGTTTGTTTATGAGAATACTGCTTACCATCATTGCTCACTTTTTATACTATTGAAGAACCTTCACCACTCTTGCTAACATTTTTATTGTCTGCTTATTCATTTGAAGTCCATTCTTGAAGTTTTTAAATTTGTAGACTGCATCTTCAACTTTTGTAATGCATAGTAGGAGTATTTTACCAGTAACCACTCATAAATATTTGTACATTACTAAGGTTTGGTGAAGTGGACTGACTTTAGGAATTAGCATAACTCAAGATTTTTGTCTAAAAATGGAAGTTAACATAAGAATGTAAAACTGACGTTCCAAGTTGGCAGTTCTTAACACTGGGACAGAAGTCAAGAGCAGAACCACTAACAGGACTAAAGTACTTGTAAGAGCCACATACATGCAAGCTTAAAGTCTAGGTAGGATCAAAAGGAAGAAAACCAAAAAAGAGAGGTAAGAACAGGAGAAGAAAAAGTCAGGAAAAGAAAGTAGAACAGTTGAATAAGTAAACGCTAATTGAATTCTCAGTAATACTCCCATGGGTTGGCTGCCTCACCCTCAGTAGTTCTCTTGACTTTATATACCTGAAAGTGAATTTCTAGAACCTATAGACTGATTGATTTATCCAAGGTGGAAAATTCAAGGAGAGCCTCCGTTGAAAGGGATCTCCTTCCTGGCAGCTAAAAACAAGAGAAGTAGCCAGAAGTATACCTGCTCTCATGCAGTCCTGCTCACTTTCTGCAGTTGGTCATTTTGTAGAACCTGAGTGATCAAGTAGAGAATGCCTCACTTTCTTTTATACTAATAAATATACAGTATCTTGGGAAAGTTGCTCTAGAGCTTTTGTTTTTTTCCTACTACCAAGGTGTCATCTAGCTATAATGTTAAGAGCACCTTAACTTAAAAAATATGGGTATAATAAATCAAATAAGCCATAACTTACTTTCAAAAAATACTGATTTCCTTATAAGAAATTTTTCATTTTGGAAAATAAGATAGGAGCAAAAATAAAGATAATAATCACATAATCCATAGATAATACTCTGAACACTTTGATCTGTATCTTTGTAATGATTTGTATATATGCTTTATATAAATTCATCTGTATTTATATAGATAACCTTCTGGAAATAGAATTACACTCAATATCTTTTCCTTTATTTGCTTTATTGGGTTTTTTAACATAGTGTGTACTGTGTGCCAGGTGTTATTCCAAGTACTTTACATATCTATTAACTCAATATTGGAAAGAACCATGTGAGGTAAGTACTATTATTATTTTCATTTTATCACTTGAAAACACTGAGGCCCAGAGAGCTAGAATGCCTTCCCCAGGGTCACACCTCTATTAAGTGACAGAGGCTAGATTTGATCCCAGGCATTTTGGCTTCAGAGTCCACTATTAATTACTACTCTCCATGACATTAAATATTTTCCTACAACCTTAGCTTTCATGCTTTAGTCTACATAAAGATTATCCAGCAAGTTTGTTTAAAATACAGACTCTTACATCTTCCAGAGAATTTGATTCAGTAAGTTGGAGTGTACTTTCTAACAGGCATCCCACTCTGTGCTGCAGATCTATGGATCACATGTTTAAGAGAAACCTATATCGACTGTCACTTTTTTTAACTAAACTTTATATTGAAGTAAAACATATTTATAGAAACTTATTTATAAGTGTACAAATCAGTGAGTTTTCAAAAAGTGAGTACAATCATGTCACCCCCCCCAGACCAAGATATAAAACATTATAAGTGCCCCAGAAGCGTCCCTCACATGCTTTCCCAGTCACTACCCCCCAAAAGTAACTACTGTCTTGACTTGTATCACTGTCAATTATGTAAATGGAGTTCTGTCTACAGTATGTACTCTGGCTTCTTTAGCTCAACATCTTGTGTGAGTCATCCACATTGTAGCATGAGATACTGGTCCATTTATTTTCTTTGCTGTATAGTATTCCATTGTACAAATAAACTAATTTCTTCATGTTACTATTGATAAACGTTGGTGTGGTTTTCACATTAGGGCAATTGTGCAGTTCTGAACATTTTGGGGCATGTCTTTTGGTGCATTTATATACACATTTCTATAGGGTATATACACGCTTCAATTAGAAGTGGGAATTACTAGGTCCTGGCGATGTGGATGTTCAGCTTGAGTATTATTGCCATAGTTTTCCAGAGTGCTTTCGCAAATTTATAGTCCCACTATCAGCATATAAGAGTTCCTTTCATTCCATAACCTTAACAGTCATTAGTGGTGTCAGTTTCATAGACCATTTTTACTGACCATATAGCAGTTGATCCTACATATAAACAATAGTATATATAATCAATCTTTAATAATGTGTATAGGCTGTTACCTTTCCTTATTTTAAACAGCACTAAAATGAACACTATTCTAGCTGGCTCATATCCTTATTTCCTTGAACTAAATCCTGCAAATAAAATGGTTGGATCAAAGATTATATGCATTTTTAAAGATTTGCTTTTGATAAAGATCTTCCAAAGTCTCATTAGAGAAAGTCTCATTAGAAAGCTTGCACCAATCTACTCCCCCTACTAGCTATGCATAACAATGTCTACCTGCCCTTGGTATAATCCTTGGTATAAGTTGCATTTGTAAACTTTGCTGAAATTGATGGGCAATATGGCATCCTAATGTTTTAATCTATTTATGAATACTCATGCATGTCTACATTTTTTCATGGGTTTATTGGATATTTGTATTCTTTTGTGAGTTACTTATTCAGGTCCCCTTCTATTATCTTTTTCTATGCTATTTTGTAAAAACACTGGCTGTTGAGGATAGGAATCATAACTGCCATCTACGTTGCAGTTCCTTTTTTTTCTCCCCTTTCTCCTACATTCCTTCCTGGTTATTTTTTATTGTTTTTCTTCAATTCTGGTTATGGCATGGGTTTATTCTGTTATATTCTTTGAAATTCAGGCTTTTTTAAATGTAGTCAATTCTGTATTTTCTCTTGTTATATGAGATTAGCTTCCACACCTTAAGATTATATAAATATTCTCTATATTTTTTCTACCTCCTGGTGGTTTTGTTTTGTTTTGTTTTGTTTCTTTTTTTTTTTTTTTGAAAGAAAGAAAAAGAATAAAGAAGAGGAGGAAAAAAGAAGAGAAAGAGAGAGAGAGAATGGGAGTATTGCTTTCTTGCCCAGGCTAGAATGCAGTTTAGTAATGGGTATTGAAAACCTCTTTTATACCAATAATTATACTTGATGTAAACAGGAAGGAATAAGGGAAGAAAATAACAAACGAGCAGCCAACCAATATTTCATTTAAACCTATGAAATGCTATGCGATTACTGAGGAGTGATTTACTTCCAATTATGTAGTCACTTATGGAATAGGTGTGAGATGGTAATGTATGTTTTATGTATTTGAAGTGGAGAGTTCTATAAATGTTTATTGAGTTTACTTGTTCCGGGTCTGAGTTCAAGTCCTGAATGTCCTTGTTAATTTTCTGTCTCGTTGATCTATAAAATCGTTAGCTCTTCTTGTTACATTGATCCTTTTGCCATTATGTAATGTCCTTCTTTGCCTCTTTTGCTCTTTGTTGCTTTAAAGTCTACTTTATCAGAGGCGAGAATTGCATCTCCTGCTTTTTATTTATTTGTTTATTTTTACTCTCTGATTGGTTGATAAATCTTCCTCCTCTTTGTTTTGAGTCTTTGTGTATCGTTGCATGTGAGATGGGTCTGGATGCAGCATACCAATGGGTTTTGGCTTTTTATCCAATTAGAATATATATAACTTTAATACTGGCATTTGATGCTAGCTGGCTGTTTTGCCCATTAGTTAGTGTAAATTTTTTGTTGTGTTAATGTTCTTTTCTTTTTGATATATTTTTGGAAGGGCTGATATTGGTTGTTCCTTTATATGTATAGAGCTTCTTTCAGAAGCTCTTGTAAAGCAGGCCTGGTGGTGGTGAACTCTCTAGGTACTTGTTTGTTCGCAAAGGATTTAATTTTTCCTTCGATTATAAAGCTTAGTTTGGCTAGATAGGAAATTCTGGGTTGAAAGTTCTTTTCTTTAAGGATGTTAAATATTGGTCCCCACTCTTTTCTGGCTTGTAGGGTTTCTGCTGAGAGATCTGCTGTCAGTCTGACAGGTTTCCCTTTATGGGTAACCTGACCTTTCTCTCTGGCTGCCCTTAGTATTTTCTCCTTCATTTCAACCCTAATAAATCTGGCAATTATGTGCCTTGGGGTTGGTCTTCTTGAAGAATATCTTTGTGGTGTTCTCTGTATTACCTGGAGTTGAATATTACCCTGCCTTGCCAGGTTGGGAAAGTTTTCCTGAATGATATCCTGAAGAGTATTTTCCAACTTGGATTCATTCTCTTCATCACATTCAGGTACACCTATCAAACGTAAATTAGGTCTTTTCACATAGTCCCATATTTCCTGGAGACTTTGCTCATTCCTTTTCATCCTTTTTTCTCCAATCTTGTCTTCTCGTTTCATTTCACTGAGCTGGTTCTTGACTTCTGATATCCTTTCTTCTACTTGATCAATTCGACTGTTTAAACTTGTGCATGCTTCGCGAAGTTCTCGTGTTGTGTTTTTCAGCTCCATCAATTCACTTATATTCCTCTCTAAATTGTCCATTCTCGTTAACATTTCGTCAAACCTTTTTTCAAGGTTCTTAGTTTCTTTGCATTGGGTTAGAACAAGTTCTTTTAATTCACAGAAGTTTCTTATCACCCACGTTTTGAAACCTGCTTCTGTTACTGGAACACACTCGCAATCTATTAAGCCTTGTTCCGTTACTGATGAGGAATTGCGATCCCCTGTAGAGGGAGAGGCATTCTGATTTTGAGTATTCTCTGCCTTTTTACGCTGATTTCTTCCCTTCATTATATATTTATCTGTCTATCGTCTTTGTAATTACTGACTTTCTAACTAGGTCTCTGAGCAGACGTCCAACTTGTTGATTCCTAGCACCAAAATCTGAGCAATCCACTGCGCCGGCCAAAATAGCGGTGTTAAGATTGATGGTGCTTTTCTGCCCGGGAATCTCCGGACTCTGCACCAAAAACTGGCACGCTAAGGCACCAGCAAAACCGCCGCGCCGGCCACAAGAGACGCCCTGGCGACACGTGGGGCTCCTCTGCTGGGAATCTCCTGGTCCGTGAGCAACAAATATTCGTCTGAAAGTGTGGCATCCTCTCGTTCTCTGTGCTTTCACTGGGAACTATGAGCCCGAGCTGCTAGTGATCAGCCATCTTGGATCTCTCTCCCATAATTCTTAATGTTAAGGGGAAATGGTATAGTGGTCTTGTTTTTTACATAAATTTTCAGTACATGGAATTTCATTGTGCTTTATTATATTAAAGGTTACAACTGCTTTTCTTAATTAGTTGATTCTTACATGATTTGTGGCCTTACTCTACTTATTTAGAATGCTACCTTTATCCTAAAGACATGATCTATTTCTAGGTTTTTCTGTCTAGTCCTAAGAAAGGAGCATACTATTTTAATTATTGTTACTGTGTTAATAGCTTGTAGGGTATAACCTCCTACACTCTTCCTTTTAAGGAGAATTTGTGTTTTTAGATGAAGCTTAAGAGTTGTTTTCAGGAAGTTCTTTTAAAATTATCTGATGGAATTTACTGACTTTTAAAAGCAATTTCCATGAAAAGAAATGTGGTATTAACTTCACTATAAAAGTTTAAGAAGGAATAAAAATGTAAGAAAGGACAAAAATATCTCAATGATTGTTATTAATTATTCTTAACAGGGGAAAAGAGAAAAGCTTCATTGTAGAAAAAACTTCAGCCTCAAAACCCTTCCAGCCACTAACTACAATCACCATCTTGTTGGTTCTTCCTCATGTATTGAAGAATTCCAATCCCAGTTCATTTTTGTAAGTAAATGACTTACTGAGCTCATGTTAATACTTTTAAGATGAATATGTCCTCTCCATTGGAATCAAATTTTTCAGAATCCTAGCAAAATCTAGGGGTTAATATGTAATATCTACAAATAATATTGCTTCCTAGGGTCATTGTAATTTATATATATGCAACAGCAAAATAGAGGTAGTTAATCCTTTGGTTACGTAATGTAGTTAATTGAAGAAAGCTTCTGCAAGGATATTTCTACCAAGGAAATAATTAATTCTTCCCTTTAACTGCTATAATTTCTATATGAAATATGTAATACAAAATAGCTATTTCTTTTTAAGTTTTCTCAGTCATACACATACAGAGTATTCAAGCTTTCATTTATTTATTCATCTCATTGCTTGTTCATGTTAGAGGCAAGCATGGAATGTAGATCTCTTTTACTATCTTGATTAATATAGCTTTATAATAATCTTTTATTTTTGTGGGTACATAGTAAGTATGTATATTTATAGGATACATGAGACATATTTAGGTATAAAATGCATAATAACCACATCAGGGTAAATAGGGTATCTGTCACATTAAGCATTTATCCTTCATGTTACAAAAAAATCCAATTATACATTTAGTTATTTTTAAATATATAGTAAATTATTGTTGGCTATAGTCACCCTTTTGTACTATCAAATACTAGATCTTAATCAGTCTGCCTAAGTAAATTTCTTTACCCATTAACCATCCCCCACTTCCCCCCACCCCACCAGGCTTACCAGCCTCTCATAACCATCATTTTACTCTCCTATCTCTGTGGGTTCAATTCGTTTTGATTTTTAGATCCTGCAAATAAGTGAGAAGATGTAATGTTTGTCTTTCGGTGTCTGGCTTATTTTACTTAACATAATGATGTCTTCCAGTTCCATCCATGTTGTTGCAAATGCCTGAATTTCATTTTTTTAATGGCTCAATAGTACTCTATGGTGCTTAAGTGCCACATTTTCTTTATCCATTCATCTGTTGATGGACACTTAGGTTGCTTCCAAATACCAGCTATTGTGAAAGAGCTGCACCAAACGTGGGAGTGCAGATATCCCTTTGATATAATGATGTCCTTTGTTTTGGGTATACACCCAGCAGTGGGATTGCTGGATCATACAGTAGCTCTATTTTAGTTTTTTTGAGGAACCTCCAAACTATTCTCCATAGTGGTTGTGCTAATTTACCCCAACAGTGTACAGGGTTCCTTTTTCTTCACATCCTTGCCAGCATTTGTTGTTGCCTGTTTTAGGGATAAAAGCCATTTTGAATGGCATGAGATATTTTCTCATTGTAGACTTGATTTGCATTTCTCTGATGATCAGTGATGTTAAGTACCTTTTCATATGCCTGTTTACCATTCGTATGTCTTATTTTGAGAAATGTGTATTCAGATGTTTTGCCAAGTGTTTAATCAAATTTTTAGATTTCTTTCCTGTTGAGTTTTTTGAGCCCCTTATATATTCTGGTTATCAATCCATCATCAGATGGATAGATAGTTTGCAAACATTTTGTCCCATTCTGTGAGTTCTCTCTTCACTTTGTTGATTGTTTTCTTTGCTGTATGGAAGCTTTTTAACTTGATGTGATACCATTCGTCCATTTTTGCTTTGGTTGCCTGTAATTGTGGGGTATTACTGAAGAAATCTTTAGGCCAGGCATGGTGGCTCATTCCTGTAATCCCAGCACTTTGGGAGGCCAAGATGGGTAGATCGCTTGAGCTCAGGAGTTTGAGACCAGCCTGGGAAACATGGTGAAACCCCATCTTTACCAAAAATACAAAAAAATTAGCTGGGGGTGGTGGCATATGCCTATAGTCCCAGCTACTCAGGAGGCTGAGTGGGAGGATCGCTTGAGCCCAGGAGATCAAGCCTGCAGTGGGCTCGGTCACACCCCTATACTCCAGCTTGGGCAATAAAGTGAGAAGCTGTCTCAAAAAAGAAAAAAAAAAAAAATATTTGCCCAGACCAGCGTTCTGGAGAGTTTCTCCAGTGTTTTCTTACAGTTGTTTCATAGTTTGAGGTCTTAGATTTAATTCTTTAATCCATTTTGATTTGATTTTTGTGTATTGTAAGAAATAGGGGTCTAGTTTCATTTTTCCGCATTTGGATATCCAGCACCATTTATTGAAGAGTCTTTTCCCTAGTTGATGTTCTTGGCACCTTTGTTGAAAATGAGTTCACTATAGGTGTGTGGATTTGTTTCTGGGTTCTCTTTTCTGGTCCATTGGCCTGTGTGCCTGTGTTTAGGTTTATGGCATCTTTAACTTATCATAGACTATGTTAAAGTGATATTATTCCACTTCATATGCAAAAATCTTATAGTCATATACTTTCATTTTTCCTTTCTCAATCTTTGTGCTATTGCTGTCATGCATTTCACTTTTACATATGCTATAGACTCCACACCGTATTGTTATTATTTTTGTTTAAACAGTAAGTTATTCTTTAAAGAGATTTGGATAGTAAGAAAAAAAATTCTGATATTATCCATGTAGGTGCCATTTCCAAGGCTTTTCATTCCTTTGTGTCAGTCCGTATTTCCACCTGGTATCATTTTGCCTACATAACTTATTTTAACATTTCCTATAGTGCAACTATAAAAATGTTAATTTCCTATATTGATGAATTCTTTCAATGTTTCTATTTCTTAAAAAGTTTGCTCTTCACTTTTGAAAGACATTTTCACTAGGTATCAAATTGTAGGTTAACAGTTTTGGGGGAGGGGCAGTTGGTTTTGGTACTTTTGAAAATGTTGCCCTACTGTGTTCTTACATGCACGTTTCTGATGAAAAATTTAATTGTCAGATTTATTCTCTGTACCTAATATATTTTTTCTTGGCTTTTAAGAGTTTTTCTCTTTTTTTAAACTTTTTATTTATTTATTTATTTATTTATTTTTGGAGACAGGGTTTTATTCCATCACCCAGGCTGGAGTGCAGCTGCACATTCACAACTCACTGCAGCCTCAGCCTCCCAGGCTCAAGCAATCCTCCCACCTCAACCTCCTGAGTAGCGGACTTAGCAGCATCTGCCACCATACCAGGCTAATTTTTGTATGTTTTTGCAGAGACCAGATTTCCCCATGTTGTCCAGGCTGGTCTCAAACTCCTAAGCTTAGGCAGTCCCCCTGCCTCAGCCTTCCAAAGTGCTGGGCCAGGCATGAGCCACTGTGCTAGATAAGAATTTTTTTCTTTCTACTGCTTTTGCCTAATCTGATGATGATATGCCTTGGTTTCATTTTCTTCATGTTTCTTGTGCTTAAGATAAGATTTGTTGAGCTTTTAGCCAGGCATGGTGGTTCATGCCTGTAATCCCAGCACTTTGGGAGGCCAAGGCGGGCAGATCACCTGAGGTTTGGAGTTTGAGACCAGCCTGACCAACATGGAGAAACCTCATCTCTATTAAAAATACAAAATTAGCTGGGTGTGGTGGCAGGCACCTGTAATCCCAGCTAGTAGGGAGCCTGAGGCAGGAGAATTGCTTGAACCCAGGAGGCAGAAGTTGCAGTGAGTCAAGATAGTGCCATTGCACTCCAGCCTGGGTAACGAGTGAAACTCTGTCTCAAAAAAAAAATTTTTTTGTTGAGCTTTTTTATTTAGCAGTTTATAGTTTTTGTCAAACTTGGAAAAATTTTTGCCATGATTTCTTTAAATATTTCTTTCTATCCCAATGTTTCCTCTCCCATAGGAATTCTAATTACATGTATATTAGGCTCTCTGAAATTGTGCAACAGGTTGCTGACGCTTTATTTTTTTTTCTATCTCCTTTCTCTCTGTAGTCCATACTGGATAGTTCCTATTACTGTAAATGTATATTCACTAATCTTTTCTTCTGAAATGTCAAATTTCAAAAAATACATTGCCATTCTCGCCAGTATATTTTTTACCTCACACATTATAGTTATCTGTAGATATTCTAGTAGAGTATTTTTTTATCTTTCATGTACTTAACTTTTTGAATATATGGAGTACAATTTTAATAACTTTCTTAATTGTCTGCTAATTCTAACATTTGTATCAGTTCCGGTTTGGTTTCCATTGATTGATGTATCTCAGTATGACTAATGCTTTCCTGCTTATTTGCATGCCTGGTAAATTTTGCATGCCATGATATTTTTGTATCCTGTTTTCTTGAGCATTATTCTAGGGTACAGTTAGTTAGAAACTGTTTGACCCTTTCAGGTTTTACTTTGTTTGACAGAACTAGAACAGATAGGGCTATTTATTATTCACTATGCAGGCAAAACCCTTTTGTATACTTACCGTCCATGAATCTTGACATTTTCAAATCTGGCTAGTGGGGATAGTGCCTATGCCCTGTGAGCACAGGGCACTCTTAATCTCTTGTTCTTTCCTCAAGTCTTGAGTAGTTTTTCACGTGCATGTACTCATCTTACTCCGTGGAATACTCAGGGGCATCAAGGGGGAGCCTCTGAAGATCTTGAGTTTTTTTCTGTGCAGCTCTCACCTGTCTAGTACTTTGTCCTGTGAACTGTAGCCACCTTGGTATCCCTGGATGTTTTGCACTACCTCCTTAACTCAGTCTGCTAAGCTCTGCCGGGGTTTCCCCTCCTTGCCCTGAGGCCTAGAAACCCTCTCAAGCAGTTAGCTGGGGCAGTCTTTGGTTTCACCTCTTTGTTTCCCATCTGTCCACAATAGCTACCATCCTTGCCAAATGTCCATTATCCTAGAAGTTTTTTTTTTCTGTCTTTTAAGCCTTGTGTTGGTTCTTTGAGGGAGAGGTCAATCCAGTCTCTGTTACTAATTTTAATATTAAATAATAACTTTTCAACATTATTTTATGATACCTTTATAAAATATGTCAGTGTTATGTTTCCTATTTTCAAATGAAGAAGGAAAAAAAGCATATCTAGCAAATTTAAGCATAACCATAATAAATACTGAGAGGAGTTGTCTCTGAAAAATTCCAAGACCAGAGTCCTCTCTAAATCCCCAGCACCCAGCCTGAGAACCTGCTGCAGTACTCTTTTCCTGTCATACCTTATAAAACGAAATAGCCATCCAATAAAGTAATCCAGTTAAAAACTTAATTTAAATTTGTTTGATAGGTAAAAATTAAACTTACCAGCGCCACAGTGAAGGAACAAAAGCTATAGGACACATTGCAAGTGTCATGATGTTCATAGAGATAAGTGCTTCCCATCTGTAATATTCTGCAGACCTTGTATATGCCTGGCCTTAGTAAAAGGCGGCCCTTAGCACCCTAAATTTTGCTTCTGCCCCATCTTCTTCCTATGTTCCTTAAACCTCTAAATATCACCAACTTAGAGATGTTCTCTAAGCATTAAAAATGAAGAAACAGCTTAGGCTTAGTTATGAGCTTTTTTCCAACTACATGTCTGTCTGATTTAGTAACTTGGTGTTTATGTTTTTAGGAACATAGCTACAGTGTAATGGACAGTCCAAAGAAACTTAAGCATAAATTAGATCATGTGATCACCGAGCTAGAGGATACAAAGGAAAGTCTACGGAATGTTTTAGACCGAGAAAAACGTTTTCAGAAATCACTGAGGAAGACAATCAGTGAATTAAAGGATGAATGTCTGATCAGCCAAGAAACAGCAAATAGACTGGATGCTTTCTGTTGGGAGTGTTGTCAGGAGAGCATAGAACGGGACTATATTTCATGAAATAATTTCATGTTCTACCTAAAATTGTCACTGGTACAGATTTTTAGAACATCTCATTTACCATCAGTAAATAATATCCATCATTTAAAGTGCTGCTTTGGATTCTCTGGAGCATTATGCATTATAGTTGTTATCCAAAGACTTTTTTGAAAGTGTGCAGAAATTTGTGGTAGTTATGTATTTGTGTGACTTGTGACAATTATGTTTTTATAGACCTATACCAGTGCTGGGTCACTATTGTAAGATGTTAAACTCTCAAGAAAATGTCACAGAGCTAAAGAAATGATGTCAAATTAGTCACATTAAACTATAGTAGAAGAAATTTGACACTTCTCCAGCAACATCAGATTTTTGGCTTCAAAGGAGTACCTTTACTTACATGTGCTTTATGATAAGTTCATTGAATTTTACTTTAAATGCGTTTTACTACAAAGCACAATTCATTTACAATACATATCCATCTTGGACTCAATCCAAGGTGCTTTAGCTATCAGTAATACCAAAGGATCTTTTTACAAGGCTTCCTGTGGTATTGACTCTGAGAATAGCACATGGTGAGAAGATCTATTGGCTTTTAAAATTGTTCAGAGCCAATTTAAGAAGACCCCTCGTGAAGTCTCAGTTTTCAGTACAATACATCATTCCTCCTCACTAGGAGCACTTTGGTGTAAACCAGAATAGCTTTATGAGACAAAAAATGTCATAAATCTGATTTGTAAATGGTTAGTTGCTCTGACAGGTCTGAACACTTTGCTTCATGACTATTTCATCATAAAGGTATATCTAAAATCTGAATGCCAGCACTAGCTCTATACTTTCAATGCCGCTTTGTATTTTAAATCTAAAGTAGTATTGCTGACATTTTTTAAAAATACAAAATATAAAAGAAACCACTAAAAATAATAATTGTGGCTCTTACAGTTGAAATAGGAATTGGAGAGAAAGGATTAGAATATTTTAATTAGGGGAATAGATTATTGTCCAAGGGATTTTATTTAGAGAAATGGGTTATTAAAACAGCAGCTTTAGAATAGCTTCTTACCGAATATGCAAAAGAATAATTCGTTGTTATTTCCTAATTGATCCAAGTGTCATAAATTTAGCTTTTCTCATAATTCCTTACCAAAGACAACTGAACTTATAGTCATAAATACTGTGGGTTAGAATAAAAACCATTTGCCAAAGCCACATTCTACTTAGAAGCACGTATACATACATGAACCTCATTCAGAAGTCCATGCTGTAGCAGTTAGAATGTGAGTATCAGTTGTTTCATCAGAGTAACAAAAATTGAAATGCATTTTGTGCTTATTTGTTTATTGTAATTTTATTTGTGTTACATTAATATTAGTTAAGATATGGTCACTTGAATTTTTTGTATTTAAGAATTTTCTGTTTTAATGCATGTTACACTTTTACGTAGGATTCCAAACCTTCCCTGTAAATGGGATTTAACTCACATCTGCAAGATCAGTGTTATGCTAAGAGGAAATCACTGAGGCCTTATCTTTTTCCTACCTGGAAAAAAAAAAACAAAAAACCCTGACCAGGCACAGTGGCTCATGCCTGTAATCTTGGCACTTTGGGAGGCCGAGGCATGCAGATCACTTGAGGTCAGGAGTTCAAAACCAGCCTGGCCAACATGGTGAAACCCCATCTCTACTAAAAATACAAAAAAAATTACCCGGGCATGGTGGCACATGACTGTAATCCCAGCTACTCAGGAGGCTGGGCAAGAGAATTGCTTGAATCCAGGAGGCAGAGGTTGCAGTGAGCCAAGATCATGCCACTACACTCCAGCCTGAGAAACAGAACAAGACTCCATCTTAAAAAAATAAACTCTCATTAGTTACCCATTATTTATTTTAGTTACTTAATTTTGACTTTATAAGTGAATACCCTAATGGAAAGTTTGGGTATGATCTTAGGTTTTATGGAAATGTTTTGAACAGAGATTATTTTTCCCTTATCTTATTGTAAGTATATAAATTAAAGTAAGTCAGTGGACAATGGAGAAAAGTAAGAGGGTAGATCCAAACACAGTATGTCTGAATTTTAGCAGTCTACTGGCTGCTTAGAATATACCAAGCCTAGAAGACATTTCCAAGAGTAAAATCCCAGTCTGCCACTATCAAAATTGCCACAGTCACTTTTACTACTTATATTCATAGTATACTCAGCCCTTGTCTTCTTTTTCACTGGACCTAGTATAACTGAGAAATAAATAATCATGGGCAAAATATTGGTATCATTAAGGACACAAAGCTGCCCATTTTCTCTTTATTCTGAAAGGAAAACAATTACTGATAGAAATCTGAGATTAAAAATAGGGTCCTCCCTGCTGCTCCAAACAAATGCCTAAACATAGTATGCATCTCAGTCCTCTATTCGCAGAGATTCCAGCCTAGCCCAGGAAAGAACTGTCCTGTATAAAGCAAAACCCAAGTCTTCCCCCTCCAGAAGTCCTCTGGCAGCCAAGGCTGACCTAAGGGTTCATTCCACTTTGCTTTAAAAGCTAGGCGTGGCCTCTAGAGCCAGGAACACAGTACAACAGTTCAACCTCAGCACCAAGTCAGGTACGAAACACTTGATATGTGGAATTCTCTGTATCAAGTTTAAATTTCTGGAAATAGACTTCGGTTGCTAGTGATAATTACAGTTATACCATAGTCTGTAATTTGAGAAAAGGTGAAATGTCTTAAATATGTGTTTAGTTTAGTTTTAATAAAAAGATAAAATTATTACAGAAATAATTGAGATAGAAAATCCATTATTTTACATTATTTATTTGAAAAATAAAACATTTTCTCCAGTAATGTGTTATGTGGTTTTATACATTGAGTTATTCAATAAAATGAGCAGAGAAATATGAAGAGTGTATACATAGAGGTTTTGCTCTAATTTCTTCCATATCTTTTCCCTCCACCAATACAACTCTAATACGGGGTTTGCAAGTTCAGATGGCCCACATAGCAGGCCATCTTTCAGCACAATATGGACCTACCATAGAGCCCTTTTCTGCTTTGGCCCTCACTCAAAACTAGCAGATTTGATGTTACCCAGTATATAAAGGAAAGCAGTATCCCTAGGTGTGAAATATACTGCCTTTATAACCCAAAGAGGCCTGTCAAACATTGTGCTTTCTTATTCATAGTGGAACATGCAAATTGTAATAAGTTGTCTCTTACTTAAGAGGGGATGTCTTAGCATGCCTGAAATCACTGGACACTTCTCCCTGCAAATTTTACTGATGTTATAGGCCCCTGAATTTCATGAGTTTTATCTCACCCTCTGGAGCACATATGCTTTATCAAGCCCTCCAATTAACTAGTCATCCCATTGTATTAACATAATCCATCAGTAAAGTGAACTAAGTGATTTTCCATAGAATGCCTGTCTGGTCTAGATTATTTCAATTATAACAGAAGCAACATCATTAACATTGCCTTGGGAACAAGACCACATATGTTTACTGGTGGTTTTTTGTTTTTTTTTTTTCATGTGATTGTGAGCTGTTTCTGATCCTTTAACAGGGACGGAAAAGCAGGCACTCACCAGATCAGTGGTTGTATGGCATCTACCCATAGCCATGTTAATCTCTTCTAACAAAGATGCCACATCTGGCACAGCAGCCATAATCAGGGCTACTGGTTGGTTGAATTTTCCTTAGTCCAACTGTCATCTTGCAGGATCTGTCTAAATTTTGCAGGGACCAGAATGGTGAATTAAATGAAAAGAGATGGTGGAGGCCACCACTCATGTCTGTCTTATAGGTCTGTAAAGGTAGCACCTTAGTGAGCCCCACAGGAAACTCTGAAACTGGGGTAGTACACAAAAATGAGTTAACAAAGGCATGAAACTGCTATCCTCGGAAAGGCCTGCAAGGTTGCAAGGTTGGTTCTTGAGTGGCATCTAGGAACTTGGATTTGGGGAGGGCTCCCACCATTCCCTAACTGATAAGAGTAGCTCACAGTGCCAGACTGTACCGACAGTGTGGTTTAGGCTAAATACCTACTTTCCTTCTGGGAGTCTGGATTTGACAATGTGTTACGTAAACGGGTCTCTTCGACCAGCCCCAAATAAAACCTTGGACATTGAATCTTTAATGAGCGTCTGTATTGTCACAGTTCAGTGCTATAAGACTTAAATGTGTCCTATGTGATTACACTGAGGAAGAACTCAGAAACTACACCTGGTTTCCTCTAGACTTTGTACCATGTGCCTTTTGCCTTAGCTGATTTTGCTTCTTTGTATCCTTTTGCTATAATCATAGCCTTGAGTACAACTATATGCTGAATTCTGTGAGTCCTTCTAGTGAATCATCAAACTTGTGGGTGCTCTTGGGGACCTCAACACAGATGGCCTTTCAAACTTGTCCTGAGTTAGGGCAAAGAAGCTATATTAGTCCGTTTTCACACTGCTGATAAAGACATACCCTAGACTGGGCAGTTTACAAAAGAAAGACGTTTAATGGACTTACAGTTCCTCATAGCTGGGGAGGCCTCACAATCATGGCAGAAGACGAGGAGCAAGTCACATCTTAGGTGAAATGGTGGCAGGCAAAAAGAGCTTCTGCAGAGAAACTCCCATTTTTTTTAAAACCATCAGATCTCATGAGACCCATTCACTATCACCAGAATGGCACAGGAGAGACCTGCCCCCATGATTCAATCATCTCCCACTGGGTCCCTCCCATAACACATGGGAATTATGGGAGCTACAAGATGAAATTTGAGTGGGGACACAGAGCCAAACTATATTCCATCCCTGGCCCCTCCCAAATCTCCTATCTTCACATTTCGAAACCAATCATGCCTTCCCAGCAGTCCCCCAAGGTCTCAGTTCATTTCAGCATTAACTCAAAAGTCCACAGTCCAAAGTCTTATGCAAGACAGGGCAACTCCCTTCCACCTATGAGCCTGTAAAATCAAAAGCAAGTTAGTTACTTCTTAGATACAGTAAGGTACAGACATTAGGTAAATACAGCCATTCAAATGGGAGAAATTGGCCAAAACAAAGGGGCTACAGGCCCCATGCAAGTCCAAAATCCAACAGGGCAGTCAAATCTTAAAAACTTCAAAATTAATTATCTCCTTTGACTCCATGTCTCACATTCAGGTCATGCTGATGCAAGAAGTAGATTCCTATAGTCCTGGGCAGCTCCATCCCTGTGGCTTCGCAGGGTAAAGCCTCCCTCCTGGCTGCCTTTATGGGCTGGCATTGAATGTCTGCAGCTTTTCCAAGTGCACAGTGCAAGCTGCCGGTAGACCTACCATTCTAGGGTCTGGAGGACAGTGGCCCTCTTCTCACAGCTCCAGTAGGTGATGCCCCAGTAGAGAATCTGTGTGGGGGTTCCAACCCCACATTTCCCTTCTACACTGCCCTAGCAGAGGTTCTCCATGAGGTCCCCACCCTTACAACAAACTTCTTCCTGGGCATCCAGGCATTTCTATACATCTGAAATCTAGGCAGAGAGGCCCAAACCTTAGTTCTTGACTTCTGTGCACTTGAAGGCTCAACACCATTTGGAAGTTGCCAAGGCTTGAGGCTTGCACCCTCTGAAGCCAAGACCCAAGCTCCATGTTGGTCCCTTTCAGCCACAGCTGGAGTGGCCAGGACACAGGGCATCAAGTCCCTAGGCTGCACATAACACAGGGATTCTAAGCATGGCCCACAAAACCATATTTTCCTCCTAGGCCTCCAGATCTGTGATGGAAGGAGCTGCCATGAAGACTGCTGGCATGCCCTGGAGACATTTTCCCCATTGTCTTGAGGATTAACAGCTCCCCACTACTTATGCAAATTTCTGCAGCGCCTGAATTTCTCCTCAGAAAATGGGATTTTCTTTTCTGTTGCATTGTTGGGCTGCAAATTTTCTGAACTTTTATGCTCTCCATTTCCTTATAAACCTGAATCCCTTTAACAGTACCCAAGTCACCTCTTGAATGCTTTGCTGCTTAGAAATTGCTTCCACCAGATACCCTAGATCATCTCTCTCAAGTTCAAAGTTCCACAAATCTCTAGGGCAGGGGAAAAATGCCACCAGTCTCTTTACTAAAACAAAACAAGAGTCACCTTTGCTCCAGTTCCCAAGAAATTTCTCATCATCATCTGAGAATACCTCAGCCTGGATTTCACTGTCCATATTATTACCAGCATTTTGGTCAAAGCCATTCAACAAGTCTCTAGGGAGTTCCAAACTTTCCCACATTTTCCTCTCTTTTTCTGAGCCCTCTAAACTGTTGCAATCTCTGCCTGTTACCCAGTTCCAAAGTTGCTTCCTTTTCGGGTATCTTTTCAGCAGCACTCCACTCTCAGTACCAATTTACTGTATTAGTCCATTTTCATGATGCTGATAAAGTCCAAAATCCAGCAGGGCAGTCAATTTAGAAAAACCCCTCTGGAGATAGACTGGAGACAAGGAGACCATATTTTCCTCCTAGGCTTCCAGACCTGTGATGGAAGGGGCTGCCATGAAGACCACTGACAAGACTGGGCAATTTACAAAAGAAAGAAGTTTAGTGGATTTACAGTTCCATGTGGCTTGGAAGGCCTCACAATCAGGTGGAAGGCAAAGAGGAACAAGTCACATCTTACGTGGATGGTGGCAGGCAAAAAGAGCTTGTGCAGAGAAACTCTTGTTGTTTTAAAACCATCGGATATCATGAGACCCATTCATTATCATGAGAATGCCACAAAAAGACCTACCCCCATGATTCAGTCATCTCCACTGGATTCCTCCCACAACACGTGGGAATTATGGGAGCTACAAGATGAGGTTTGTGTGGGGACACAGAGCCAAACCATATCAGAAGCTACGTCTTTATACCCTTGTATCATCAGTTGTTAGATGAGGGCTGCCCCATGGAGAGGGCATGTCATCCAGCAAAGCAGTTCAACTAAAGCAATTTCTAAAGAAGGCTGAGTTCTTTCTGCCAGGAGCACTCCCAGTAGCTGGAGGAATAAGTCCTTTGTTCCTGAAGGGAGTTCTGTACCTCAGAGTGCCCATTGTCTTCTTGAACTCCCTAGCACTCACTTCTCTCTATTCTGCTCTAACGAGAGTTACTCTGTAATCTAATGCTCTCAGTAATGAAGAATTAGTGATATGTCAACCAACTTCAGAATGCAATTGCTCTAGCAGGTCCCTCTAGTTATGAAAAGATGCATTTCCCCAAAGATTTGTTGTATGTTGGAGACTTACTATGGTATTAACCATAGTTAATATAATAATATAATATGTTAACTTACTGTGGTGCTTACTTAGTACTAGTACCTTCTGCATTAGATTCAACATAAACTAGGTAAAGATGGAAAATCAAACATGAGCTAATATAATACCAGGCAATCTGCAAAACTATCTGATATTTAAAACAATACATTTCTGGCCAGGTACGGTGGCTCACACCTGTAATCCCAGCACTTTGGGAGGCCGAGGCGGGTGGATCACGAGGTCAAGAGATTGAGACCATCCTGGTCAACATGGTGAAATCCCGTCTCTACTAAAAATACAAAAAAGTAGCTGGGCATGGTGGCGCGCACCTGTAATCCCAGCTACTCAGGAGGCTGATGCAGGAGAATTGCTTGAACCCAGGAGGCGGAGGTTGCGGTGAGCCAAGATCACGCCATTGCACTCCAGCCTGGGTAACAAGAGCGAAACTCCGTCTCAAAAAAAAAAAAATACATTTCTGTACATTGCAATCCATCTGGGTACCTGCATCATAACTGACAAATCTCTCTGTCCTAGCTCCACTTCTATTGATGATATATCCTTAACATCTCTCAGATACAGCCCCTTTCCCACTCCATCTCAAGGACCATTTCCTTGGTTTAAGCTGTTATTTCTTAACTTGATTACAGCAAGGGATTCTTTGGTCTCCATATCTCCAGTCTATCTCCAGAGGGGTTTTTCTAAAATGCATATATCAATAATTACATTAAACACAAGTGATCTAAAAATCCCAATTAAAAGGCGGGGATTGTGAGACTGGATTGAAAAGCAAAGCCCAGGCGAGGCATGGTGGCTCACACCTGTAATCCCAGCACTTTGGGAGGCCAAGGTGGGCAGATCACCTGAAGTCAGGAGTTCGTGACCAGCATGGAGAAACCCCATCTCTACTAAAAATACAAAATTAGCTGGGTATGGTGGCACATGCTTATAACCTCATCTACTCGGGAAGCTGAGGCAGGAATGTTGCTTGAACCCAGGAAGCAGAGGTTGCGGTGAGCCAAGATCACACCATTGCACTCCAGCCTGGGCAACAAGAGCGAAACTCCATCTCAAAAAAAAAAAAAAAAGAAAGAAAGAAAGAAAAAAGAAAAGAAAAGATTGGTTCTTGTTCTGGCTTGTTATGATGAGCCAGGTAGGGCTTGGCACATGAATAGACAGCCCCAGTTTAGGAGACAGCATTAAAAAAGATCCTGAAACACTCAAAAAATTTTCATATTCCACTAGCAAAGGACTCTGGACATGCACATGTAGTGCCCCAAAACAGGAAATTACATACATGACCCAGATTGTAGGAGTCAAGGTTCTCAAAAACATAAAGATGAGCTGAACTAGGAATCCCTGTGTTTTACAGTCTCGATATTGTGAAAAGAAACAGGAACATAAGAATGTTATTGGAGTGGGCCAGGGAAGCCTGGCTTGTACCTAGAAGATAAATTCTACTTCTAGAGGGTCTGATTCTCTGACCAAGAGAAAAAAAATATTCTATCCCTGGGAAGATGAGAGGTATAATTGGCTCTTCCACTGGACTAATGGGGAGAGGGAAGCCAGGTGTCTAAAACCTAAAGGCAAGCCTGGGCCTGAGCCATTGATGACACTTGTTACTACCCTCTTCATAGGTCTCATGATTTTACTTTCACATTGCTGCCTCAAACTTCATTTAATAGTTGAACAACTGTCACAGCTCCCTTTGGAGAACATGCTCAGGATAAACAACTGTCCCCTGCTGCCACATCCCTCACCTTCCTGCCAGCTGTGCTTGATCATAGAATTGTGCCTGCTGCAGAGCAGGAACTCACAGAGATTGAAACAAAAGAAGAAAACGTTAGATGAGGACCAGGAAACCCAGGCGCAGAAGACATACAATCTGTAATCTAAGAACCACAAGAGGGCCCATGATGAGCACTAGTAACAGCAGTTGAGGAAGAAATGCTGAGAACCTAGCACATTCAACATTTCCACACATATTTTTCAGGAGCCGGGAACTGGATGCCAGGGAATATGCTAGGCATTGGAGAAACAACAGAGATCCACTCCCTGTCTTCCAGGAGATTACATGCTAGTATGAAGTTCCAAAAGCCATGATCCAGGGATATCAGGGAGCAGCCATGTATCTCAAGATAATGGGCTCTTTAATTCAGCCTAATGCCTTTCTCCTCACTGTGCACTACTTTACTGGACAACACACATGCCTCAGTAGATTTATACCACAGCATCTTAAAGTTTAAGTGTTTGACTCTGTCATTTGATATCTGTCTTCTCAGGTACATAAAGAAGTTTACAGACTAACATATTTAATGTAAAAACCCATCACATATACTGCTTTCAAAGCCCCATCCACTAGTGTGAGGGATACAAACAGGAATAAGATGAAGGCATTCACAACCGACAGGGACTTACAAGTATACGACACAAATACAGATAAGTGGGCAATATAGCAGTGTCTGTGGCAATTAAAGGTGCTGAGACTATGAAATCAATGGAGCTTCAAAAAAACAAAATAGAACATAAGTTTGTCATTGTGGGCACTTTTAAAGTTCTGTCCCAGAACCTGGATTCTGTAAGCACCTTCCTGGGATGTGAGAGTAGGAGACCAAACCATCTGGGGAGAACCAAACAGACTTGGGTTCAAGTCCCCAGCCTGCCACTTCATCACATGTGGGAAATGGGTCAACCTGCTGAATTTCTCTGAGCACTTACGAAGTAGACAAGAGCATCTTACCCATTGGTGGTGAGAATTTTATTTAATTGTGTGTAAAATATAGACTATACGATGAGCCATCCATATATTATTTTTCTTTCTTCTTTAAATCCCATCCCATCCCAGAAACATAGGAAAAGGAAACAAAAACAGGAAGAAGAACAAAAACCAAGAAGAGAGAAACATATTTCATAGGGAATGGCAAGTGAACAGGCAACAGTGGTCAGGTAGGCTATTTGTGCCTTAAATAACCTTCCCACTCCTGTGGCAGCTCAGAAGCAAGCAAGGAAACCTGTATTACTGAAAGGGAAAATTTAAATCACCATCCTCCCACCCCAATACTGACAAGCCATTTAATCTGTCTTAGATATGTTTCATTCATTCATTCATTCAACTTTATAAAACATCTTAGCATTACTTAGAATGTTCACAGATCAGTGTACAAATTAAGGCGCTTGCAGCAGATTGTAGATCAGCTACATCACAAAGCACACTGTTTAGCTCAGTCAATATTTTCTTCCAAGCAAGACTTCCTTAGTGAATGAAATAGTATGTTGAGAAAAAACAAGAGCTTTTTCTCATTCTGAACCAGTCAGAAAGAGTTCACAGGCTAGCTACTTTTCATACCAGTGTCTCAGTATCAAGTCACTTACTAAACAGACAATCCTTGAACTCACCTGAGCTACGTGGTTTTGTGGTCAGTTAACAGCAGAGGAGTTCCTGAAAGATTTGTGTCCAATAATAAACTTCCTCAAATCCTCGTGGTACAGCTCGTGCAGCTGACAGGTAACATCACATCTGAATTTGCAGATTTGGGCCTTGTGCTTTTGAAAACAGAAGAATTTTATTAAATAAAGAGCAGAATGTACCTGCTGTGCAGGATGCTAACCACAGATACTAGTGATTAGTACCTTGTGGAGACTAGGTACTAATTGACCTGCAGACTTGCTGGTAAAATGTACCAACATAAAATTTCAATAAAAATGAAGGATACTGATGCTTATTAAACAGGTAAATTTTATAACAGTATAAAATGTTGCCAGGCTATGCAGCTGAAAGAAATTACCTTTGAAATCCTGAAGATGTAAAAAAAAAATTTTTTTTGGTTATCACTCTTATGATAACACCTTTAGATGGGTCTTAAGAATAGAGAATGTCTTGATTATTGAGATGTACAATTCAAGTTTCTGTGGCCATCACCATCATCTGGACATATTTTGTTGAAAATCACATGGGAAAGGGGTGTAACTAGAAATAAGACATGGCTATCCAAAGGATCAAACTTTACCATAAAGACTGGTAAAGTTTAGAATGAAATGCAAATGTATTCTATATATTAAAACTAAAAAACATGAAAAACCATTTTAGTAAGTTATTTTTAAATGTACCTGACAGCAAAGGGACACTGTATGTGCCACATGAGAGCTATGTGAGGATTGTTCGTGAAAGCAGAAAATGGAAGGCAAACTATCCATCAAGCAGTAAATGGATAAATAAAACTGTGGCATGCCCATGGAATGAAACAATAAGCAGCAATTCAAAAAGACATCAATCCATATTTATCGCCATGGGAAAACAAGACCTTAATGTGGAAAAAAGCAACATAAAGGGCAACTCAAAAGAGTATCTCATTTATACAAAATGTTTTGAAAAACCCACCTACAAAACAATTTATAAGTGTGTGTGTGTGTGTGTGTGTGTGTGTGTGTAAGTATATAAAAAAAGAAAAAAGATATATGTCAAACTGTTAAAGGTGTTTACTTCTAGAGAAAGGGTTATATACTTCCTAGGAACAGAGAGAGAAAGAGAGTGCACACGAAAGAGAGAGAGAGATGAAGGGAGGGAGGAAAGGAAAAAAAAGGAAGGGAGGAAAAGAAAATTATAATAACAGCATTCTACAAATTTAAACCAAAACCGGCCAGATGCGGTGGCTCATGCCTGTAATCCCAGCACTTTGGGAGGCTGAGGCGGGAGGATCACTTGAGGTCAGGAGTTCAAGACCAGCCTGGCCAACATGCAAAGCCCCATCTCTACTAAAAATACAAAAATTAGCTGGGCGTGGTGGTAGCCACCTATAATCCCAGCTACTTGGGAGGCTGAGGCAGGAGAATTGCTTGAGACCAGGAGGTGGAGGTTTCAGTGAGCCAAGATTGCACCACTGCACTCCAGCCTGGGCAACAGAGTGAGACTCGGTCTCAAAAAAAAAAAAAAATCAAAACCATTTCATCTCTGAAAAATGAAGCATTACTTGTTATCATTACCTTCATCATCTCCCTGGGACATTGGCTAAAGTTGGATCTAAGTCTTGAATTACTATTATTTCTTGTGGCACCTATATATTTCAAAGAAATCTTCCAAGCCCCTGCCAGCCCAACTACTTGAGATTTAAAGAAACCACTATCTGAGTAGGTGTGTTTTTAAGATTTTAATTAGCTTGCCTGTGACTGGTCTCCAGCAGAACGCCTCCATCCCCTGTTAAGAACCTTAAAATACAGCTTTTTAACTGACCAGATACCTCAGAAAACTAAAGATTGTGACTTCAAAGTATTCCACACTCTCATAGAGCTGATCACAATTTTCATAAATCCTCATATTTCTGCCTGTCTTGTTTCAGATATCTGTAATCAAGAGGAAATGTTTATTCAAGGCAAAAAATTATTTCTCAGTAATCATCATAGCTAACATTTACAAGGTACCAATCTTTATTCAAAGTGCTTAAACTTTATTAACTCATTTAACATCACAACTACCCTATAAGGTAGGTACTATTATTATTCTCATTTTACCGATGAGGAAATTAAACGGTGAAAAAGCTAGGTAATTTGCCCAAGGTTTCACAGCTGGAACAACGATGTCTTCCAATCATTATATGAAGTCACGTTGTTGTCAGTTCTGATCTACAATGCCAGACCCAGAGACTCTTGTTTTGTTTTGTCTTTTTTTATTTCTTCTGGGAGACCCAGAGACTTTGATTCTCTCATTATTGAATTGTTGCTGAATATCCACAACATCTTCAAGGCCAGACTTCTGTCGCTCCATTGGGAAGCTCCAGTCGGGGCATTTAGAGGCTGAAGGATAAAATGTGAACTCATCCTGTGTCTGAGGCTGAGGAGAGCCAGTAGTTACTCATTACCACAATCTGGATCTGTCTGATGCTACTGCCAAGCATAGACAGGGCAGGTGCACACTCAGGGTGACGTCACCTTACCACATACACAGGCAAAACATTCAAACATCCACAGGTTTCACCAGCACAGGAGTCTGTCTAGTCACCTGGTTTCTCTCAGCTCTCTGAAAGAATGCATGGAATGATAAAAGATTGGTCCTGATCTCTGTTAATGCTTTACTCAACCACTGAAACTGACACTTTTTTTTACTCCATGTCTACATCTCTAGTCTATAATCAAATACAAGAGCATAAAAAATAATAGCTCTTCTTTCTACTTTCTAATACTAGGCTTAAGAATTTTCATTCTCTATACGATTTGCTACTATAGTATATTAGTAATATTTCAGAACCAGTTTTAGCAAACCACTTGTGGCATACTGTGTATGGCTTCAGGTACAGCTGGATCTAGGAGTTCAAATGATGTTATCAGAATCTGGAGTCTCTCCACTCTGCTTTATCAAGCAGCATCTCCCTTCATGTAGGTATGTTCCTCACAACTTCAAATCCAAAGACAAAATGTGTGCCTCCTTTCTAGTCACTCATAACAGTCCCAGGACTAGTTTGGACTGGGTCCTATTGAATAGGCTTGAGTAAAATACTCAACCCTAAAAAAATAAATTATCTGTGGCCATAGGAATGCTATGCTATGATTGGCAGTCATAGATTACAGCCAAGTCCTGGAACCAAGAGAGTAGAGAAATGATGGTTTTCCAGCGGGAACTCAGGGTTAAGTCATCAGAAGAACTGGATAGACACTATGCTGGGCAAGCCAAAATAATGGCAGTGGAGCAGAGAGAAGAGAGTGGGCTGGCTCTGTAGTGGTGGAGCATAGCTGCAGAGTAAAGAGGTTTTGTTAGGAAATCTCTTTGTGTACATTTGTTTACCAGAACAAGGGGAACAGCATAGAAGTGTTACGACCATGGTAGACAATATAGGCACTATGGGTCACCTCCAGTAAATTACACTCTTGGAAGCTGGCTCTTCTTAGCAGTGTCCCAGCCACTCCCTCCCTGTGGACGATTACTCTTTTCACTCTCCATGAGGTAGGTCCATGTGCTTTTGACATTCCTCAGAGAGAATAAAACAAACATTTATATAAGGTGATTTTTTAAATACTTTTTATAATGAAAAATTCCAAACAGAAGTTGAGAGTATAATGTACTCTAATGCATCCATCACCCAGCTTCAGCAGTTACTAAACACGGATAGTCTTGCTTTGTCCATACCTCACTCTCTCCCCTCCTCTGATTATTTTGAAGCACATCCCAACAACATATAATCTGTAGCTATTTCAGCATGTATCTCTAAAAGATGAGGACTCTATTTTTTTATTTTTGTTTGTTTTTTAGAGACAGAGTCTCAGTCCATCACCCAGGCTGGAGTGCAGTGGTGCAATCCCAGCTCACTGCAACCTCTGCCTCCCAGGTTCAAGCAACTCTCATGCTTCAGCCTCTTGATCAGCTGGGACTATAGGAGTGCACCACCATGCCTGGCTAATTTTTGTATTTTTTGGTAGAGATGGGTTTCACCATGTTGGCCAGTCCGGTCTCGAACTCCTGTCTTCAAATGATCCCCCTGCCTTGGCCTCCCAAAGTGCTGGGATTATAGGTAAGAGCCACCACATCTGGCCTAGGACTTTTATTTTTTTAGATAAAGGTATATATCACTATTTCACCTAAAAAATTTAACAGTAATCTCTTCATATCATCAAATATTCAGCCAGTGTTCATATTTCCCCAGTTATTTCATTCAGAGCATACCTAGTACAGAAATTAAAAGCAAGAATTCTGCAGCCTAATTGCCTGGGTTCATAGCAAGGCTCTGCCTCTTTTTAGCCACATAACAACCTCTCTGTGCCTCAGTTTTCTCATCTTTATAATAGGGATGATAATAGTAACTACCTCATTGGGTTGTTTTTAAGAATTAAATGACTTAATGTATGTCCAATTCTTAGAATAGTGATGCTTAGAATATACTAAATGACAATAGATGAGGAAATTCAGAGTCAAGGAAGCTGACTGGTCCAAGGCTCGCAGCTAAACGATGGCAGGGCAGAGAGCAGAGCACAGATTCACCCCACTGGTTTAATACTCTGTTTCAAACCATCGATGAATGCAGACTCTCAGTGACATGGGTATCACTCTGCCCCTCACTGGGATGTTACTGCCAATCTGTTGCTACATCACTGGGATAAGGTTAGGAACCTTCTCCAGGCCTCAGGCTCCTGCTCTGCAAAATGAGGAAATAGGAAGTGTAGGTAAGATGCCTGAGCCCCCTTTTAGGAAAAATCCTAACCGAAGATGCCCAAGCAAGCCTTGTAGGGAAGTCATCCAGGTCACCTTCAAATCAGCACCAACCACGGAACCTTTAGATCCCCCAAAAGAGCACCTGTCCCTTTGTGGTGCTTCAGGCAGAGAACCCCGAGCAGCCCTAGGCCTCCCTCAACCTGACTCAGGAGTTCCCACCACTCCCTATCCTCCCTGACACACATAATCCTGACTGAGGCAGCCCAAATGGCAGTTTCCCTGGATTACTCACTGCAGCCCTGTGAGAACACCTCTCCCAGGCAGCATTCGCAGCTGTGACCACAGACAGGAGACTAGCCTAATCGGACTTACCAACAGCTCACCTTGGCTTCCCCAAGGCCCAGCAGCAGGACAGGGCCTTTCTCTGAGCAGAAATTGAGCAATAAAAGAAGGCGGTGAAGCTGATCCAGCCTCAGGCAGACCTCCCAATGGACCTTAAGGGTGTGAAAGGCAGCTCTGCATGCCCACCCTAGAGCCACATGTGAACAGCTAGGGCAGCTTACCCTTTCAGACATTGCTGGCCCAAGAGGTTTCATCTTTGGTTACCAGCTTCCATCTCAATTGATACAGAAGTATGGTTTCCATTGCCTCAATTTAAGCATCTGAAATAAATTACTTACCAAAAACCATTGTATCCAAACCCAGTGTCTTCAGTTTGAGCTCCCTGAAATTCCAAACACGTGTTTAAACCACCAGGAAAGAGGGAAAGAGAGACTGAGAAGAGGGAGACTGAAGCAGGAAAGTCACTATGAAATTCTCCCCCAAATCCCAATGTTCAGCCTCTGGATGAAGGACATTCCCTCCTGAGACAGAGGGGCTGCTCTCCTCACTAGCACCTGTCTGCAGTGTCTGTGTTAGAGGCAGTTCAGTGCTCACGCACCAGCCTAAATTCTTAGTCCTGCCACACATCTCCAGTCAAGGAGCACTGGCCATGCCCCTTCATTGTCCATAAACACCCAAGCTCTTGTTTAGAAGCAGTTGATTTATCAAATCTTTTCCTTTGCATTTATCCACTAAACCTGTGAAGCAGCACATTTACGCATGACAAAGAATAAGGGCATGTGTTAGGGTTCCCCCAAGAAACAGAACCAATAGGATGCGTATATAGAGAGGAGAGGTTTAGTTTAAGGAAGTGCTTCATGCAGTTAAGCAGGCTGGCAAGTCCAAAATCTGCAGGGTAGGCCAGGCAGGCTGAAGACCCAGAGAAGAGCCTATACTGCAGTTCCAGTCCAAAAGCTGTCCACTGCACAATTCCCTCTTACTCAGGGGAGCTCAGTCTTTTATTCCATTCAGGCCTTCAACTGATCAGATGAGGCCCACCCACATGACAGAGGGCCATCTGTTTACTCAAAGCCCACTGACTTCAATATAAACCTCATCCCAAAGCACCCTCCCAGAAACATCCAGAATAATGTTTGACCCAGCCAAGTTGGCACATCAAATTAATCATCGCAGGAGAAAAAAAGAAGAGATGAAATTGCCCTGAGCACAAATCCAGACAGCAGGCCACAACAAAGCGCTAGAGATCCCTTGGTAAGAAACCCCTCCTGCCCTCAAGCCCTTCCCTGACGCAGCCTTGCTGGACAACCAGGTGCGTGAACACGCAGGTACAGGCGCTGACCCTTCTCCCCTTCCTCCTCCTCCATGCCTTTCACAGCTGTTTATTGAGTGTCACCATGCCAAGCCCTGAGGCTAAAACTAATCAAGACTGGGTTCTTCTGTACACTTAAAATGGTCAATTTTATGTTACATATATTTTACCACAATTTAAAATTTAAAAAAAAATTAAAAGACTCCGTTCTTGCCATCAAGGGTCTCAATGTCCAGAGAGGGAGGACACACACAAAACACAGTTTCAGTCTAAGTCCTAATAGCGTTGACAGGTTCTTGGAAACTGCGACTTTAAGCAAAATGACTATAAGGAAACCAATTTTACCATAAGCTAATGGATAGAAACAGGAGTTAAGTTTCTACTGCATATTTCTGGTCACAAAAGTACCACCAAATCTTACTACATAAAGTAATAAACACCAAACACTTACCAAAACACTTCTAATATTAAACATTGAAATAAATGTGAGCTCTAAATACACTTAAGAAAGGTTAATAAAAACAAGTAAGATGATTTATTCACCCAGTGATTCCAGTTCAGGACTACGGGTCAGGGTTCAAGGCGGGAACCAGCCCTGGCCAGGACACCATCCCATTACAGGGCACACTCATTGACACAGCTGCACTCACTCACACTGGGACCGTGTGGACATGCCGGTTCACCTGACCTGCACAGCTGTGGAAAGTGGGAGGAAACCAGAGCATCCAGGGAAGACCCATGCAGACCTGGGGAGAACACTCAGACTCCACACACACAGTGGCCTGAGCCAGAAATAACTTTGCTTCCCTCCTCATCAATTTTATAACAAAACCTCGTTATTCAAGGGCCTGCTATACAGGAGGTGGTAAAACAGGGTGAGCCAGAGAAGGCAGAGTCCATGCGAGTCAGCAGGAACTGCACCTCACTCACTGGCTCATCTGCTCACCTCATCTATTCTCCCCTAACAAAGCTGCTCTGGACACAAGGCTCCTGGCACACTGCCAACCAGGCCTTCATGCCTAGATATGGATACTGCACTTCTCCCAGGCTGACATTCCACAACACTAGCCCCTTAGCCATCCTTCCACAGACTTTTTTTGGGGCAGGGGAGACAGAGTCTCACTCTGTCACCCAGGCTGGAGTGTGGTAGCACGATCACAGCTCACTGTAGCCTTGACCGCCACAGTCTCAAGCGATCCTCCTACCTCAGCCTCCCAAGTAGCTGAGACTACAGGCGCCACCACATTTGGGTAATTTTTGTTTATTTTATTTTATTTTTTTTATAGATGGGGTTTTGCCATGTGGCTCAAGCTGATCTCAAACTCCTGGCCTCAAACCATCTGTCCTCCTGGGCCTCCCAAAGTGCAGGGATCATAGGCATGAGCCACTGCGCCCAGCCCCCCTCCACAGACTCTTTCAATAACTTGTAAAATTTCTTAGTATTTACTCACTGAAGTGCCTGGGTATCTTCCAAAACAGATATTTTTATTCTCTCAATTTTTATTTGTTAAAAAACTAATAGGGTCAGGCACAGTGGCTCACGCCTGTAATCCAGCACTTTAGGAGGCCAAGGCAGGTGCATCACCTGAGGTCAGGAGTTCAAAACCAGCCTGGCCAACATGGTGAAATCTCGTCTCTACTAAAAATAATAAATAAATTAGCCAGGCGTGGTGGTGCACGCCTGTAATCCCAGCTACTTGGGAGGCTGAGGCAGGAGATTCACTTGAACCGAAGAGGTGGAGGTTGCAGTGAGCCCAGATCACACCATTGCACTCCAGCCTGGGCAACAGAGTAAAATTGTGTCTCAAATAAAACAAAATAAATAATAACATTATATTTTTAATTCAACCATAATCTCATCACCTGAACACACCCAACTCCAGCGACCAAATGCTCAGACCAAAAGCCATGGTATTATCTATGACTCCCCCGTGTTTCTCACACCCTCTTCCAGTTCATCAGGAAATCCTCTCAACAACACCTTCAAAATATGCCCTGAATCTCCCCATTTCTCACACCTCCTCCACCACTACCACCCCAATCTGAGTCACATCATCTTCCCACAAAACTACTGCAAAAGTCTGCTGTAGCTGGGCCATCCTACCCGCAACCATCTCTACATAGTGGCCAGAGTTGTCCTTTTTAAATGTAAGATCATGTTACACCTCTCTGCAAAACCCTCCAGTGGCTCCCATTTCACTCAGAATAATGATTTCCCCTCCCATTAATCCTTGACCTCTTCTATGCCTGTCCCCCAACTCACCCAGTCTCAGCTACAACAGTTTCCCTGCTGTCCTGTGTTACATCCCAAGCCTACTTTGGGGTCTCAGGACCTTGGCACTAGCTGGGCTGTACTCTCTGTCTGATACATTCTTTCTCCGGATATGCACATGGATAATTTACCCACCTCCCTCAAGTCCTTGTTGGAACATCTTTCTTTTTTTTTTGAGACAAGTTCTCATTCTGTCACCCAGGCTGATGTGCAATGGTGCAATCACAGCTCACTGCAGCCTTGACCTCCCAGACTCAAGTGATCCTCCCACCTCAGCCTCCCAAGTAGCTGGAACTACAGGTATGGACCACCACACCTGGCTAATTTTCGTATTTTTTGTAAAGACAGGGTTTTACCATGTTGCCCAGGCCAATCTCGAACTCTTAATTCCTGGGCTCAAATGATCTGCCTACCTCAGCCACCCAAAGTGCTGGGACTACAGGCATGAGCCACCGTGCCCACCAGAATGTCATCTTCTAATTAAAATTCCAACTCCTCCAAATTCCTTACCCTGATAATCTTTTATTTTTCTATAGCACATATTTTGGAATATTCTAACATATTAGCTAATTTACTCATGAGTTATATTTATTGTTTATTCTCTATCTCTACCACACTAGAATGTTAACTCCACTGGAACAGGTATTTTTACCTGTATCTCAAGCCCCTGGAATAGTATCTGGCAGATAGTGGGCACCCAATAAATAGTTGTTGAATGAACTGAGTGATGACACAGCAAAGTTCAACTCCCAAAGCTACGCTCCCAGGTGCCAGAGGCCCTGCTTCTCTGGGCTCCAAACCTGTGGTGGAGGACATCAAGAACTCTCCCCTAAGAAGTTCAACAAAGCCTTCTTAGATTAGTATTTCTTCTGTGACCATATGTCTCATTACATGTATTGGAACCTTTTTTCAAGGTGACCTAGATACAGACACTGAACAGACTGAAACCACTGAATAATTCCGTCTTGGTTGACAATTAGTTGGGACAAGTTCACATGCCAAGATGTCACTGAACCACAAGATCCTACAGTCACCAACAACTATTTCCTAACATCCTCCCCACAGGAAGGATTACAGTGTAAGTATTGTTTATAGCAATCCCAGACTTTGGGTCATAAAAAGTTGTTCTCTTTTCTTTTTTTTTTTTTTTTTTTTTTTTTTGAGACGGAGTCTCGCTCTTGTTACCCAGGCTGGAGTGCAATGGCGCGATCTCGGCTCACCGCAACCTCCGCCTCCTGGGTTCAGGCAATTCTCCTGCCTCAGCCTCCTGAGTAGCTGGGATTACAGGCACGCACCACCGTGCCCAGCTAATTTTTTTTTTGTATTAATAGAGACGGGGTTTCACAATGTTGACCAGGATGGTCTCGATCTCTCGACCTCGTGATCCACCCGCCTCGGCCTCCCAAAGTGCTGGGATTACAGGCTTGAGCCACCGCGCCCGGCCTTCTTTTTTGGAGGAACATCAATTGTCTTATACCTGTTATCTGGCATTCTGAGAAACATACACATACTGGGATCGATTGGGTGGGAAGGCCACTTGATACTATAGGTGTGCTAGATGCAAATCAGGGTAGCTCCTCGGCTGACATCCCTAGTGGTCCAGTCTCTGCTGTCCCTGCACTTCTAGTGACGGACCCCTGCCACCCTTCCCAGTCACAAGACCTAGGTTTGGCCAACCAGAGATCTTCCCTGGGACTTTTCTAAGTGGTGCTGGCAGGAAAGAGCCTCTTCCCTTACAGGTTGTTAAGAAGAAGGATATAAAACAAAAGAGCCCATTAAAATAAGAACCTAAATCCATAATGAATTAGCAAGTAAATGAATGAATGAATGGTTGGATGGATGGATGTTTAAAACAAAGTAAATACAGTCATGCATTGCTTAACAACAGGGATATTCTCTAAGAAATGCATTGTTAGGTAGCCAGGCATGATGGTTCACGCCTGTAATCCCAGCACTTTGGGAGGCCAAGGTGGGTGGATCACGTGGTCAGAAGTTCAAGACCAGCCTGGCCAACATGGTGAAACCTAGTCTCTACTAAAAATACAAAAACTAGCCAGGCATGGTGGTGCATGCCTGTAATCCCAGCTACTTGGGAGGCTAAGACAGGAGAATCATTTGAATCCGGGAGGCGGAGGTTTCTGTGAGCCGAGATTGCGCCATTGCACTCCAGCCTGGGTGACAGAGCAAGACTTGGTTTCAAAGAAAAAAAAAAAGAAATGCAACATTAGGCAATTTTGTTGTCATGCCAACATCATAGGGTGCATTACACAAACATAGATGGTATAGCCTACTACACACTTAGGCTATATGGCATAGCCTATTCTTAGGCTACAAACCTGTAGAGCATGTTACTGTACTGAATACTATAGGAAGTTGTAGCACAATGGTAAGTGTTTGTGTATCCAAACATAGAAAAGGAAGAGTAAAAATACCATATAAAAGATTAAAAAAAAAAAGGCACACCTGTATAAGGTACTTACGATGAATGGAGCTTGCAGGATGGGAAGTTGCTCTGGGTGGGGCAGTGAGTGAATGAGTGGTGTGTGAATGGGAAGGGCATAACACTCCTGTAGACTTTATAAATACTGCACACTTAGGCTATACTAAACTCATGAAAATATCTTTCTTCAATAATAAATTAACCTTAGTTTACTATAACTATTTTACTTTATAAATATTTAAATTAAAAACATTAAATTTGGTCGGGCGCAGTGGCTCATGCATGTAATCCCAGCGCTTTGGGAGGCCGAGGTAGGTGGATCACCTGAGGTCAGGAGTTTGAGACCAGCCTGGTCAACATGATGTAATCCCGCCTCTACTAAAAATACAAAATTAGCCAGGCATGGTGATGCATACCTGTAATCTCAGCTACTTGGGAGGCTGAGGCAGGAGAATCACTTGAACACAGGAGGTGGAGGCTGCAGTGAGCCAAGATCGTGCCGTGGCACTCCAGCCTGGGCAACAAGAGAGAAACTCCGTCTCAAAAAAAAAATAAATAAATTTTATTTATTTAATTAGTTTAAACTAAAATTTTTTAACTTTTTGACTTTTCATAACACTTAGCTTAAAACATAAACATTGTTCAGTAGTACAAAAATACTTTATATTCTTATTCTATCAGTTTTATTCTATTTCTAAAATTTTTAATTTTTTTTTACTTTTTTAACTTTTTTGTTAAAAAGGAAGACACGAACACACACATCAGCCTAGACTTACACAGGGTCAGGATCATCACTGTTGCTGTCTTCCACCTCTGCATCTTGTCCCACCGGAATATCTTCATGCATGGAGCTGCCATCTGCCATGATAACAATGCCGCCTTCTGAAATACTTCCTGAAGGACCGGCCTGAAGCTATTTTAGAGCAAACTTTTTTTCATAAGTAGAAGGAGTACAATCTTAAATAACAATGAAAAATATAGTATAGTAAATGCATAAACCATGCATTATCAAGTATTATGTACATGCCTAACTGTAAGTGCTATATTTTTTCATGACTAGCAGTGCAGCAGGTTTCTTTATACCAGCATCATCAGCACAAATATGTAGTAATGTATCATGCTATGACTTTATGGCATCTACAAAGTCACTAAGCAATAGGAATTTTTCAGCTCCATTATAATCTTTTGGAACCACTGTCATTATGCAATCTGTCATTGACAAGAAGTCATTATACAGATAGAGCATACGACTGTATATTTAATTAGAAGAAAAAAAACATAAATTTTGCAATCAGAAAAATCTCAGTTCTGAATCTCATTCTTACCACTTGATGTCTTTTAGTCTTGAGGAAAGAAATGTGAAGACCTAACACAATCTGGCCTACATGCATGGGTTCTTCCCCTTAACACACTGGATTAACAACTGTGACTCAAAGCCATTGATACCCTTCTTGACATGGGAAACATAGACATTAGAAGCATAGACATTGATCAGTCTGCAACTAAGTGATTTGTGGCTAAAGTATACAACTAAAAAGATATTTTTACCAAAATTGCTGCATTTGAAATAAGCTTTCAGAAATATTTTCTTATGTTTAAGGTATAAGGACTTTTGCAAATCAATCTGATAGTTTCACACCAGTTTCACTGATTTTATATGTTGTGAAACACTTGGCTCCACTCTCTATATAATATACAAAGAAATAAGATATGGCAAGACTTAGTTATACTATACACTAATAATTTAAAAAGTTACAATTTTCTGCTGGATAGGAATTTGGTAAAAATTTTTAAAATTGTGTTCCTTGACCAGGTACAGTGGCTCACACCTGTAATCCCAGCGTTTGGGGAGGTCAAAGTGGGCAGATCAGCTGAGGTCAGGTGTTTGAGACCAGCCTGGCCAACATGGCAAAATCCCATCTCTACCAAAAATACAAAAAAATAGCTGGGTGTGGTGGCACACCCTCGTGCCTCAGCCTCCTGAGTAGCCCTGTAATCCCAGCTACTCGGGAGGCTGACCCACAAGAATTGCTTGAGCCCAGGAAGCAGAGGTTGCTGTGAGCTGAGATTGCACCACTGCACTCCAGCCTGGGCAACAGAGTGAGACTCCATCTCAAAAGAAAAAAAAAAAAAGTGTTCCTTTAAAAATTTTGTTCCTTTATTTTATAAATTTCAGAACAATAGATTTAAATGAAAAAATAAGTTATTTTGCTTTTGTTATTTATTTTCATCAACATTTAACATGAAAACTCATTAGCACTCCAAAACAAAAACAAAAGAGAATCAGAAGAAATAATACAAATGTCCGTCAGTTAAAAGTTTGGTTAAATAAATTACAGTAAATCTATAAAATGAAACACCCGGCAGTGCCTAAAATGATTATGTGAATCTAATTTTATTGGCATTGTAGTGTATCTCCAATGCAGAGGACAAAGTAGCATGTGTGATACTGACCCACTGATGTAAAATTATAGACTGTGTTTCTCTGCTTCGTTCTCCCATAGCCTTCAGTTCTTCCTCTCTCTTAGCATTCAAAACCCTTTATTGTTATTACTAAGTTAATATTTAATGTCTCTGCCAGATTAGACTATAAGCTTCATGAGAGCAGGAATCTCATCTTTAGCCCCAGCACCTAGACCAGTGTCTGACTCTGAATAAATAAAAGTCAATACAGAATTATTAAATGAGTGGGTAGTCTAAGGAACTCAACTTGTTCTTGATGTTTCCTGGTTCCTTTTCAAACTGCTGACAAATCATCCATCTGATTATCTGTTCTGGAAGTTTGCCTAAGACTAACATCAAGCCAGCAGAACTTTCCATTTTCTATCTGTGAATGTTTGCAACCTTATTCATTTGGATTCTTAGTTCTCACAGCCTCTCTTGTTAAATTGTCAGCCCTTCAAAGACTGGGACCATGTTTAATTTGTTCTTTTTTTTTTTTCATATGATACCCAGAAAAATGTTCTGCCCAAAGTGGAGGTCTTTTCAGTGATTAAATCATTTGGCAAGTACAGCCTTCTAAGAGAATAAATTATTGGTTGGGGTTATTATAATTTAATGATAATCACAAACACTCTCTTTCACAGGCCAGGCACTGTGGTTGGAGCTGTATGTCAATTATCTCCTTGATATGAAACCAACTTAAGTGCCCATTGACCAGTGAGTGGGTAAAGAATATGTGGTATATATACTCCATGGAATACTACTCAGCCATAAAGAGAAATGAATTAATGTCTTTTGTAGCAACTTAGATGGAGTTGGAGGCCATTATTCCAAGTTAAGTAACTCAGAAATGGAAAACCAAATACCATATGTTCTCACTTGTAAGTGAGAGCTGAGCTATGAGGACACAAAGACATACAGAATGATATAATGGACTTTAGAGGCCAGGGGTGGGGGAGGTTGGGAGCGGGTAGGAATAAAAGACTACATATTGGGTGCAGTGTATACTGCTCAGGTGACGGGTGCACTAAAATCTCAGAATTCACCACTATAGAATTGATAAAAACCACTTGTACCCAAAAATACATTAAAATTTTTTAAACTTCTAAAAAAAAAAACAAGCATCTCCTTAATTCACAACATTCCTCTGAGGGTAGTACTACAAGTCCCACTTTACAGACGAGACCCGTGAGACTTCAGCAAGTCTCAGGGACTCACCACAGTCACCCGGCTAGCAAGAAAAGGAACAAAGACTGGAATTTTTCCCAACTCCAAGGTCCATGTTCTTAATCACCTGTGACAATCCCCTCTCATACCTCCAGCAGCTGATGGAGTCTTTCAGGAGACCGACTGGATGTAGACATATCACGTCCATCTTATAGGCAATATGGTGAATCAGGAGGAGCCGTGAAAGGAAGACTCACTAAGTTACTCTCCCAAATTTTTATGTTTGCTTAGACAGTGCCCATCATGATCACTAGGGAAGGTCGTTTCCTGATTCTTCTGCCCTTGCCTCCTGGACAAAAGTAGAGCACAGAAGCAGCATAAACCCTGGTTGGGCACCAAAGAACAGTCCCCACCCGTCCACTGCAAACCACGGGGGTCCGGAAGCCTTCGAATAATGCCCCCCCACATCTTGTTCGCTTTTTAAGTAGGTAAGCTGCACAGAGCGAAGCACTGTTGCACATTTCTGGACTGTTGCTTATTTCTCTTGCAGAGGAAGACCCATATACACAACTAAAAGGCACTAAGATGGGAGAAGATTTAAGGGATTAGAAGGATGGTGAAGGCATGGTTGTCCAAAATCCCCCTCTGGGGAGAGATGATTGATATCTGGCTGTCATTACAAGAAGCTTCTGGTTGACAAAAACTGTCTGGTATTTCCTTGCTGATTTCTTACCCTCACACCGCAGGGAATCAGTCACCAGTAGCCTGATTCAGGTAATTTGCATTTGCGGAGTGGACCACACCTGATCGCTGTGGGCCTCCCTGCTAATGCAAATTACCTGAATCAGGCTGCTGGTGACTCACCCACTCCCCTTTAAAGCAACATCAGGTTCAAGGCAGTGACTGCTCAGCGCAGAAGCCATGGCTCGCAGACACTGCTTCTCCTACTGGTTACTGGTCTGCTGGTTGGTGGTAACTGTGGCAGAAGGTAAGGGTTTTGCTTTTGTTCTACTGTGGGTCCACTAATTAATAAGCTGTACAAAAAGACAAAATTGACTCCATGATTGCACATTCCCATAAGTTGGAAATATTTACCTCAGCTTCCATCAACTTGTGTGGTTAAAAAGAAGGAGGTTAGATTTTGTCATCTGAAGACCTTGGTCCTTGTCTCAGCACTAGCTCTGTGACTTTAGACACGCTTAACATCTCTGAGCATCAGACTCCTCATATGTGAGTGACAATATTAATAATATCCTTTGTTGTGGGGTTTGCAAGGATCCAATGAGCTATCATCTGTGAAAAACTCTTCAAGCTAAAAACACTATACAAACACTAGTTATTATGGTTACAAAGCTAACCATTCCACCTTGAATTACAGCACTGTCCACTTTCTATCTCTAGCAGCATATTAACTTGCACATGGTGGGTATTTAGCCTTTGTTCATTGCTTTAATAACATCTATTGAGCTGCATTTTGGTGCCACAGAGGTGGGCACAGGTTTCTTTCTTTAGGATTATATTAGATTCCATTTCTCAACTCTTCCTATTCTCTTTCTTTGCTCCCACTACAAAAATGTGTCCTGAGCCTTAGAATTGGTTTGCAAATCCCTAGGGAAAGGAAAGAAAAAGCTGGGGAAGGGAGGAAAAGCGGGAAAGAAAAGAGGAGGAAATCTTGGGGAGCCTAGATCTAATCTTTTTTTCACAGTTAATTTTGATTCCAAAACTAGATGCTGTTTAGGGAAGAGGGACCTAGCAGTCAGAGTCCTTTGCCCCTTTCACATGTCTTGGGGAGGGGGCTTTGCAGGGGCTCAACCAAACCCTGCTTATGCCTGGGCAGATTCCCTGTTCCCATCCCTTAGAGCTCACAATAGACAGGAGAGGGGGAGAGACATCAGAGCTGGTCGTGAAACACTCAGAGACCCCCGATCCAACCTCTGCACACACTCTGGCAATCAGGGGACAGGGCACAGATTATGAGCAAAACCTGCCCCCCAAATCCCAAGACAAGGCCTCCAAGCCTCACTTGCTAAAAGTGACATCTAAAAGAAGCATCATAAAACAGAACTAGTTGCCTGCCACCTTCTCTGCAGAAAGTGTTCCGCTCTTCAGGAGGCTTTGTAAACATGTAGCTAAACAAGTTATAAGATTAGATAATTATTTTATTCACATCTTAAAAACACCAATTGAGGCAGGGCACGGTGGCTCACGCTGGTAATTCCAGCACTTTGGGAGGCTGAAGCAGGTGGATCACCTGAGTTCAGGAGTTCGAGACCAGCATGACCAACATGGAGGAAACTCTGTCTCTACTAAAAATACAAAATTAGCCAGACATGGTGGTGCATGCCTATAATCCAGCTACTCTGGAGGCTGAGGCAGGAGAATTGCTTGAACCCCAGAGGCGGAGGTTGCAGTGAGCTGAGACCACGCCATTGCACTCCAGCTTGGGCAATAAAAGCAACGCTTCATCTCAACAACAACAAAAAACACCCATTGAAACAGATTTGATTTCCGAATTTGGTTCACTTTTCCTCGCAATCCCTCGAAGTCATTCATATGTAGCTTCATTCTATCCCAGCAGCCCTGCTTCCAGTTCGTCATTCATTCACACACACCCTGGGTCTGCCCGACAAGGTTATGTGTGCATCTCCAAACTCACCCTCTTCTCGCTCCTGCATGGCAGCAACCACAGCTGCTCCCTTCTCTTGCTTTCCTGTTAGTTGCATTTCTGCTTTAAGGCACAATATTTAAATGCCACTGATTTTGCCTTTACAAAGTCTTTGTTCAGACATATAATTTTAAAATTGCAATCTCTGTTTCTGAAACCTTTGAATTCTTACAGCTATTTGTGCATCACCTACTGCACATATGGCATCTGCTCTGCACTGCAGATCCCCGTCTTCGTAGCATCTGCCTGCTCCTTGAGCTCAGGCTCTTAATCTCAATCATCTCTGCATTTGCCATAGCCCCTAATGTAGTAACCTGGACATGTTGAAATGACTTGACTCACAGCATAGAATTGAAAGAGGCCTGTGTGATACTTTCTAGGCTCTGATTTTTTATCTGTGAAATTAGAGATTTGACCAAGATAGTCATTCTGTGAGTCTACAAAATAAATTGAGTTTTGCAGTTATTGTGAGTCAATCAATCATAGAACTTATTTTTCTTTCTGGCTTAAGTCTGAAAGCACATGAGAATTTTTCTAAGACTCCATGCACCACGTAAGGGAAGCATTGCACACTTAAACTTCAAGTATAAAGCTTACTTCTCTTCAAATCAGTGTAGTTCACTGCAAGCCAGCTTTGTCTGCCCAAATAACCACAGAGTATAGGTAATTATAAGAAAAGGTCTTTCATCATTACCTTTTTTAAAAAAAGTACTTGTTTTTAAAGTAGTTGTTTGTATGCTATGAATTTCATGTCTAGACTATGATAAACCACCTTAAAACTGACATTCAAATTCCAAGCAATATTTTGCCTTCTTCTATTATACTCTAATTTTTTTTTTTTTTTTTTGAGATGGAGTGTCCCTCTGTCACCCAGGCTAGAGTGCAGTGGCACCATCTCGGCTCACTGCAACCCCCGCCTCCCAGGCTCAAGCAATTCTCCTGACTCAGCCTCCCGAGTAGCTGGGATTACAAGCATCTGCCACAATGCCCAGCTAATTTTTGTATTTTTAGTAGAGACAGGGTTTCACCATGTTGGCCAGGCTGGTCTCAAACTCCTGGCCTCAAATGATCCACCTGCCTTGGCCTCCCAAAGCACTGGGATTACAGGTGTGAGCCACCACACCTGGCAAATTTTTAATATAAATTATTATTACAGATTTTCTAGGACTGAAATACTCACTGAACTCCATAAAAATATACAGAGAGAAACATTCAAGGTCTGCCTGACCATTCAATTCATCAAGTATATTGATGCTCAAGTATTTACTGAGCATCACTATAAGCCAGGAACTATTCTAAGTGCTGGAGACATAGGCAGTGAACAAGAGTCAACAGTCTCTGTCATTGGGAGGTCCTATTCTTTTTTTTTTTTTTTGAGACGGTGTTTCTCTCTTGTTACCCAGGCTGGAGTGCAATGGCGCAATCTCGGCTCATCGCAACCTCTGCCTCCTGGGTTCAGGCAATTCTCCTGCCTCAGCCTCCTGAGTAGCTGGGATTACAGGCATGCGCCACCGTGCCCAGCTAATTTTTTTGTATTTTTAGTAGAGACGGGGTTTCACCATGTTGACCAGGATGGTCTCGATCTCTTGACCTCGTGATCCACCCGCCTCGGCCTCCCAAAGTGCTGGGATTACAGGCATGAGCCACCGCGCCCGGCTGGGAGGTCCTATTCTAATAACATGTGTCCCAGTAGCCCTATCTTTAATGCACAAATTTTATGGGCCTAAGAAAATAGGGCTCAGGCTAACAGAATGTTTTCATAACATTGAAGATTAGTAACAGTAGCTGATACTTATTAAGGGGGGACTGTATGTCCAGCAATGTTCTCAGCACTTTACACATTTTATTTCCAATAACACTCACAAGGGGATGATGAGATGGGTAGTATTTTTTCTTCATTTTACAAAGAAGGAAGATGAGACTCAAAGAGGTTAAGGAATCTATCTGTGTTCACCCAATTATTAAATGGCAGAGCTCAGAGAGCCTGGCTCTAGAGCCTATCCTTTTAAACACTTTGCTATTCTGCCTCTCAAAATGTTTTTAATCTGCATTTAAATATTTGACCTACTTTGGTCTTATTAAGCTTGCAGAAGAGCTCTCGTCTTTGACATCCAGTGCCTTTGATAGCATGTCAGTATGTTACATAAGGGGAAATATTTGCTTATTATTCAACACACTACTCCTGAGAGGGAGGAACTTGTTAACTTTACAATTATAGAAACTGAGATTTCTCTCAGTCAATTCAATTGTACTGTAGGCACTGTGCTAGGGACGAGGAGGCAGCAGTCTACAAGATAGTCACGTAGAGCAGGAATATAACCACTGAATAATAATCACACAGCCGATGAATATGATGAAAGTGGACTCACAGGGTACTATGAAAGCCCAGCCTCTGGGTAGGAAAGGCCCTCCCTGACCAAAAAAAAAAAAAAGAGGGGGTGGGAGGGGGGAGAAAGAGACTTGAAATCAGATAGGAGTTTGCCAGGCAAAGAGGACAGAGAATGGTGCTCTCGGCATCTGCAACCACCTTCTCAGAAGCCCAGGACAATTGATGACTTTTGCCAAAGTAGCTTTTGTAGAGTGGAGGAGGCAGGGTCAGATTCCAAAGGATTAAATAGGGGGAGAAGCAGAATCAGAAGGTGTACAGATTTTAAAGAGAGAGGAGTAGGAACCAAAGAAGTTCATGGCAGATTACCTCAGCTTTCTCTCTGGAATATGAAGCTAATTAATCAACTTAGAAAGGTAAAGAGAGCTTCAAACAAAATTCTTCAGATAAATGAAGAATAAACATTTTGAGGGAAATTTGAGGACATAGCCAAGGTTTTGAAGATAAGGAAGAGAGAATAAAGAGAAACAAAAGAATGAATGAGCAGTGTTAGATCAGCTGAAGTTAGAGACCGTAAGTGGCATCAACCCACTTTCTCAGATGTGTGGCCCTAACTTTGTAAGATGTGACAGGTTCCCAAACCAATCACTATTGCTCCCACATTTTAGGACACTTGGACTAGCTAACTAGTGACCTGATAAAATCACCATAGGTCTAGTTTGCTTGGAAGAATGTGGTTTTATGTGGTCCTGCCCACATTTCTGGGTAAGTGACTGAAGCAAGCTTATACCTTGATCTTACACCCTTGGAAATTCCCAGAAAAAGAGAGCACTGAACACTACTGGACATCCCAGAGTCAGAGGAAATCTGCCTTGCAGGCTGTAACACCCAATTGTTAGGAGAGGATTTAGAGAGTAGCTTCAGGTTTCTAGAAGTGAGATGAGCACTAGAGGCGGTGGGTGGTTTTTAACAGCTGGAGCACAGTTAAACTGTGGCACAGCTCAAGGCCTCACTAAGCATGAGCTGACAGCAAAATGCCAAGATGGGGCTTAAAACAGAAGCTAGCTTCTTTCCTAGCGACTAGATTCTTGGCAGAATGTCTTCCTGTAAGGTTCAGAAATTACCAGAAAAAAATGACTAATGTGGGATTTCGTCATTTTCTGTAGTTTAAAGTGTCTCAATCTAGTTTCAGTATAGAATTTCAATGTACTGTGAGTAGATACGGGAGAAGGGGTTGGTATTTTGTTCAAGGAACAGACACCCATTCAAGCTAGCTTTAGAGACAAGTAAGCTGGAGATGTACTGATTATTATAAGGATATCTCCAAGAAACTTAACTATAGCTAGGGCTCCCTGAAAAGCCAAAGACTGGTGGGGCATGGTGGCTCATGCCTCTAATCCCAGCATTTTGAGAGTCCCGAGGCAGGTGGATCACTTGAAGTCAGGAGTTTGAGGCCAGCCTGGCCAGCATGGTGAAACCCATATCTACTAAAAATACAAAAATTAGCTGGGTGTGGTGGCGGGCACCTGTAATTCCAGCTACTCAGGAGACTGAGGCAGAAGAATGGCTTGAACCCAGGATATGGAGGTTGCAGTGAGCCGAGAATGTACCACTGCACTCTAGCCTGGGCAACAAATCAAGACTCTATCTCAAAAAACAAATAAATAAACAAAACCACCAAGGCTGGCTGGGCGCGGTGGCTCACGCCTGTAATTCCAACACTTTTGGAGGCCGAAGCAGGCCGACTGAAGTCCGGAGTTCAAGATCAGCCTGGTTAACATGGTGAAACCTGTCTCTACTAAAAATACAAAAATTAGCTGGGCATGGTGGCACACGCCAGTTATGGGTGTGAACTACTCTGGAGGCTGAGGCAGGAGAATAACTTGAACCTGGGAGGCAGAGGTTGCAGTGAGATCGCACCATTGCACTCCAGGCTGGGCGACAGAGCAAGACTCGGTTCAAAAAAAAACCAAAATAAAACAACAACAACAAAAAAAAAACAACAACACCAAGGTTGTTGCTCCCAACATCACTCTGTTAGCACAAGGCCTCTAGTCTCTTCTTCTCTCCCAGAGGCCTTCCCTGTTTTGCCGCTTCTATGTGCAGACTGGCTTCTCTGCATTCTCAACATTCCACAGGCCAAAACCAGACACTCAAGCCCCCTGCCCTACACCTTCCACTGCCGTCTTCCACGGTGGTGGCTGGGTTCTCAAGTGAGAATATGATTGGTCACTGACCAGCCAATGAATGAATTGAGTGTCTATCAGAGGTCCAATCAGCCATAGCCAGAAGGTGTGTAGGACTGACCTTTCCAGGGTTCATGGATGAAACAGAATATGTAGGAGGGACCATGGACATAGGCAAATAACAAGCCATTCAAAACAACCAAGAAATCTGAATTCAACTGTCCTGAAGGAGAGGGGAATCTAGTCCTTTATAAGTGCCTCAGTACTCTCAACTTCCTGTGGGAAGTTCATTTTATTTATCATCATTTACACCGGCAGCCCTTTCCAGGCTGTATATATAAGCCTCTAAGGGAGTGAAGGAACAATATTCTAAAGGAAAGATTACTTTTTCGTAGCCAATTCGATTCAATGATACAGCCAAGGAAGACTATGACACTTGAGTTTGATTTAAATTTCTTCTCAAAAAAAATTGCATCCTGGTTCTTAGTGTTTTTTCTCCAGCTGCTTGTAGATGGCCCCTCCCTTCCTCTAGGGAATTATTTTACTGCTTGGGTAGTTGAAGCAGAACTTTTTAATTAATGGCCTTTGGGGGTATTTTTATTTTCTTAACATTAAGTTCTTTTTTTTAACTGCATTTTCTTTCTTTAGTTATAATTTACATGCAATAAAATCCATACATCTTAAAGGTACAGCTTGATCACATTTTACACATGCCTACATATAAATGTGTGTATGTGTATAAACATATGTGTGTACGTGTGTGTACACCTGTGTGTGTATACATAGAGATATGTAGATAACCCTATCTGTGTAAAAACCACCCAGATCAAGACATAAAACATTTCTAAAGAGTTCCTGGCTACACTTTCTGCTAAAAAACACCTATCTGTGCCCTAAGCTGAATTATTATTTGGACTTTTTTTAACTATAGTTTTGCTTGTTCTTGAACTTCATATAAAGGGAGTTGTACAGTATGCACACTTTTGTGTCTAAATTCTATTGCTCGACATAACATTCATGGGATTTACCCATGTTGCTCTGGATATTAGTTCTTCCTTTTCATTGCTGAGTACTATTTCATTGTATGAATATACAGTTTCTTAATGCATTCTTCTGTTGATGGACACTTAGATTGTTTCCATTTAGGCTATTATGAATAAGGCTACTGTGAACACCCCTGAACTAGTCTTTTTGTAGACATAAACATTCATTTCTCTTGCGTAAATTCCCCACCATGGAAGTGCTGGGTCATCAGGTGTGTCTATGTTTTTTATTTTATTTTTATTTTTTTGAGACAGAGCCTAGCTCTGTCACCCAGGCTGGAGTGCAGTGGTGCATTCTCAGCTCACTGCAACCTCTGCCTCTCAGGTTCAAGCGATTCTCCTGCTTCAGCCTCCCGAGTAGCTGGGATTACAGATGCATGCCACCACGCTTGGCTAATTTTAGTAGAGACAGGGTTTCACTGTGTTGGCCAGGCTGTTCTCAAACTCCTGACCTCATGATATGCCCGCCTCAGCCTTCCAAAGTGCTGGTTTTACAAGTGTGAGCCACCATGCCCAGCTTTGTGTTTCATTTTATTGAACGCGGGCAGTTCTTTCAAATATACATTGAGACCTCTCTAATTATCTCTTCCCATCTTTCTCCTCTGCCACTATTCTAAAGTATCCATCACCCTTCCGCTTCTGTTACCAGACCTGTTTCCTAACTTGTGTTTTCCTCTCCACAGCACAAGAAGAGGTATTTACCCCTCCTGGAGACTCAGAAAATAATGCAGACCATACCGACTGCCAGATCTTTACACTCACCCCTCCACCCATCACGAGGAGTCCAGTAACAAGGGCCCAGCCCATCACAAAGCCACCCAGGTGTCCCTTCCTTTTTTTTCCACGAAGGTTTCCACAAAGGCCCAGAGTCCATTTTCAGTTTCCAAACAGACCTTTCCTCCCTTCAAGGTGTAACTACCGTTTTCCGTTCCAGCCATTTTATTGGCCACACCGTCGCCTTAATCCCGGTAGATATTTCCTCAGAAGACTCCAGAGAGGAAGCTCATCTGAGGAAATCTGAGAGAGAAGAGAAACCCATACTGAAGCAAAAAAAAAAAAAAAAAAAAAAAAAAGCCAATCCTTCAGAAAAAGCAACAATAAGATTTCTGTTTTATCTTTCCAAACTAAAACTATCGGATTTGAACATTAAGTATCCTAAACACCACTGACTAGAAACTGTTCTCTTTGTCAGCAGTGAAGATATTGGACCACAGGTTATTGATATTTGCAAAATTGGACAATATATTTTTATCCTCAACTTCTTATGGTCAAGCATATTTATGCAAATAAAACCTTAAAATGGGTAGCTCCAGTAATTCCTATCCATACAGAGATGCTGAAAGAATCCATCTCCTCCTCTAAATTAAACAGCATTTAAATAAATTGAGATCATTATAAAACACATGAAGACACTGACAACATCATTTTTATATTCATTGGAAAATGTACAGAGCAAGGTGCATTTACAAAATAAACTTTAAAAGAAATTATAAAGCTTAAAGCAATTAAAAAGTTATGGGGGGTCTGACTGTAGATAATACTTTGAAAATATAAACTGACTTATCTAACCTAAATATTTTTTTTTTCTTTGAAACAGAGTTTCTCTCTTGTTGCCCAGGCTGGAGTGCAGTGACACGATCTCAGCTCACTGCAACCTCTGCCTCCCAGGTTCAAGTGATTCTCCTGCCTCAGCCTCCTGAGTAGCTGGGATTATAGGCACCTGCTACCACACCTGACTAACTTTTTGTATTTTTAGTAGAGACAGGTTTTCACCATGTTGGCCAGGATAGTCTCAAACTCCTGACCTCAGGTGATCCACCCGCCTCGGCCTCCCAAAGTGCTGGGATTACAGGTGTGAGCCACTGCCCCCAGCCCCAAATAATTACTTTTAAACTATAGTATCTAAATTTACTTTAATGTTGACTTCTTAAACAACTGGTGTGAATTAATTTGATAAGTTTCTCACTGTTTCCCCTGTTATCATTAGATAGATGCTGGCTAAAATGATATACTTCTTCTCAAACTTTTAACATGATTCCAGGTTCAAAAAGCCTGGTTAAACTGCTTCAAGAATATTCTGGTAACTCTATAACTCTACAGTCATAAGTTCACTCAACCTCAGAAGCTTGTATTCTCAGGATGCAATATGAGAAACAAATCCCACAGATTGCATTCATTGGTTATTTGTTTTGGCCCCTCTGTAAAACACAGCTTCCTGTTTATGCCACTCATCTTGCCCATAACATAAGAACTTCGGTTTCACGTATGTGGTCAGCAGCTTGCACTTGTTCCTCCCAAGAACTACGTGCAAAAGTTGCTGTTGCTACTGCTGCTACAAAAACAGAAAGAAAAAAAATTAGTACCAAGACATGACAGGACTTTGGGAATGGTTGCCCTGGAAAAGGAAAGAGATAAAATCATCATGTTATGTTTCTTTGCTTTATTAAAATGATTTAAAAAAAAGAAAAGAAAAAAAGCTATTTATTTCAATCACTTTCTAGAAAATATTCATTTTAAGAACAGATTTTTGCTTCCAATTTACAGGTTTCAATAAAAAAATCTATTTGAAAACCTAATCAGAAAACAAAACAAAACTATATTTTAAAATAAACCCTACCTGCTCTTTTTTTTTGGTTAATGGGGACATACCAGAAAAGGGCCAGCTTCGGGCAAGCTTGAAGACAGATAAAGGTTTGCATTTGAAACCCACCTCCCCTTCCGACTCTCCTCCTTTATTCTGGCATGCGCACCGCTCACCTAGATACTCCGTGTCCTCATAGTGCCAGCAACAGCCAAAAATTAACCTACCTTTGACTGGACTTTCTCTTCCCAAATGTTGGAACTTTTCCAATTCAAAGCTTGACTGTTCTGAAATTTAGTCCTCAAAGGCCTTGCTAGGTAATATGTAAGCCTCAGGTAAACTAAGACAAACTAATGATGGATGAACAGCTTCAATGTATTAATCACTGCATCTAATCTAGAAGGCAGGCTACTCCTACAGTGTTTCAGAGTAAGGGCCTGACTAGGTAAAATTGCTTTATTCCTCACCCTGAAACATGCAGAGAGTATGAGAAGCAGCCCACACCTGCATTAAAAGTATAGACCTAAAAGTGCAAAAGGCTTATTTGGGGGGAAAATATATGCTTTTGTGACTTAGAAAATTTTGTATCATTCCTTTGGATTCATAAAGTTGCTTTTTAAATACAGAGATTCCTAGCAGGTTTATCAAATTAGAAGGATAACGTGGAATCACTAATACCTCCAAGTGAATTCGTTTCTCAAATGAGTTCCTATCAACTAGCTCTTTTTGAAGCAATGGGAGTCTGTGGGAAGAGTGTAAGAACTCTTTAATGCAGGTTTGTTTTTGTTTTTGTTTGCTTTTAGACAGGAATTACAACAATAATATTGTAAGTTTAAAGTTCTAATTATGCCCAAAACACATAACCTGAATCTAATCATCACAAAAAAAACTCAAATTGAGGAACATTTGCAAAACTGACATCTTCAAAAATGTAGATGTCATGAAAGACCAACGTTAAAGGCGATTAAGGTGGCATGACAATTCAGTGCAACACCTGATCTTCAACTGGATCCTGGAGTTCAGAAGGGGAGGGAGAGATTGCCATAAAGGACATTTTGGCATAACTGGGACAACTGGCAAGTTTTAAATTTGGACCATGTATTAGGTAACAGTATTTTGTCAACATTAAACTTTCTGAATTTGATAATTCTGTAAGAGAATATTTCTGGTCTTAGGAAATAGATGTTGAAGCATTTGAGGGTAAATAAGTATGATTTCTGCAACTAAATCTCAAAAGATTCAGGAAAAATATGCATATACATGCAGATATATGATAGACAGATAGATAGATAGGAAGTAATGAACCACATGTGGCAGAATGTTTTTACAGTTGATGTATCCGAGTAAAGGGTATATGGGAGCTGTTTGTACTATTCTTGAAGCTCTTCTAGAGTTTGACATTGTTTCAAGAATATTTAAAGAGCATTATTGAAAACAACACAAAAAAGTTAATCTCAAATGTATCCATGCCCTTGAAGATAAGTTAAAAATGAAATCTCATTCCCACCTTCCCACACTAACAACCACCTTTCAGCGACTCACATTGGTTATAAGAGTGATGGCAAAAAGACTGGCTGTGCTGAAACTCAGCTGAGCACTATTATTTGGGGAAGGTTAGTTTTTAATGTGAGGAAGAAGAAAAAGTTTATCTGGAAGTCTGGGTGCAAAGGAAGAAAGTGAAGAAATGAGCTCGCATTAACCTCCCACAACCACCACCACCAGCCGGGCCCTTGGATTGAATTTGAGCCTCCACAGTTGGCAGTGAGCACCAGAAGCTGATGTCAGTGTCTTAAGAGACGTTGGTGGCCTCTGAACATAACAGTGCTGATTTGGGGTCAAGATGACATAGTGTGGCACAGATTTGAGGAGGGGACCATTATCTCCACCTCTGCACAGAACCCACTCCTGCTCTGACACCTGCAAAACAGCAGCAACTTTTGGACAATTAGGAAACAGCAACACCTTATATTGAACACCTGTCTCATCACAAGGGCTACTGTCCACCTAAGCAGTGAGGAAGTGCCCTGCAGGGCTTTGTGAGCAGCACATGCCAACAAGAGACAGCTTAGCCAGAAGGATATGAAGGATATGTAGACTGTGTGGGGTCTGCTACTCAACAATTGGTTTGTGACACATTTAAACCATGGTCAACAATGGAGTTTGCTAGCTTCCTGATTAAAAATGAAAAATTTTTAAAGAGGCTACTTGTTCTATAAATGTTACCTCATGTCATATGGAAAATTATTTGAGGAGGTCTGTTAGTTTGCCAGGGCTGCTATGACAAAATATCAGACTGCGTGGCTTAAACAACAGAAATGTATTTCTGAGGGCTGGAAGTCTCAGATCACAGTGCCATCAAGGTTGGTTTTGATGTAGGGCAGGTGAGCCCAAAAGTGGGGGTTAGCCTGCGAGGAAAGAATTCAAGGGAAAGACAGAGGTAGAAGGAAACAGATTTATTGAAAAGGCAGTGTTACAGCTTTGTGATTCAGGGCTACCCCGAAGGCACAGAGTAGGACCTCGGGGCAGTTTTGCAGTCATATTTACACCCACTCATAAGTGGATACAGATTAAGGTGTGATTTATGCAGAAGTTTTTAAGGAAGGGGTAGTAAATTTTGGGTCACTGGGTCACTGCCATGGAAAGGGGCAGTCACTCCTGGGTGTTGTCATGACAATGGTAAATTGACGTGGCACACTGGTGGGTGTGTCTGATTGAAGGGTATTGAAGGGGGCTTCCTTTTCACTCTCTACCCCCATTGTAACTAGTCCTCAATCTGGTCTGATGTGTAAGCCCCGCCTCTGGAGTCCAGTCCTGCTTCCTGCTTCAGTTTCCTCTGAGGCCTCTCTCCCTGTCTTGCAGACAGCCACCCTCTTGCTTCTCTTCAGATGGTCATTTCTCTGTGTACATGTGCCACTGGTGTCTCTCTTGTGTGACTAGATTTCCTCTTCTTATAAAGACACCAGTCAGATTGGATTAGGGCCCATCCTAACAGCCTCATTTTAAATTAATCACCTCTTTAAAGGCTCTATCTCCAAACAATTAAAGGCTCCATCTCCAAACAGTCACATGGTGAAGTACTGAGGAGGCTAAGGCTTCAATATATGAATTTGGGGGAACATACTTCGGTCCACAACAAGAAGTATCCAATTTTCATAGAAGTAACGACAAACTTCCAGAGCAGCTACGTAATCTAGAGAAAGCTGACTCTGATTCTAAAGAAAACAGGGTTACAATATTCAAGCACTTTTTTTTTTTGAGACGCAATTTCGCTCTTTTCACCCAGGCTGGAATGCAATGGAGCGATCTCAGCTCACTGCAACCTCCGCCTCCCAGTTCAAGCAATTCTCCTGCCTCAGCCTCCCAAGAAGCTGGGATTACAGGGGTGTACCACCACACCTGGCTAATTTTTGTATTTTTAGTAGAGATGGCATTTCACCATGTTGGCCAGGTTGGTCTCGAACTCCTGAACCTCAAGTGATCCATCCGCCTCAGCCTTCCAAAGTGCTGGGATTATAGGTGTGAGCCACCACACCCGGCTCAAGCACTTTTATACATAAGAAAAAATAGGCCGGACCTGGTGGCTCACGCCTGTAATCCTAGCATTTGGGGAGGCTGAGGTGGGTAGATCATTTGATCCCAGGATTTGGAGACCAGCTTGGGCAACATGGCGAAAACCCATCTACAAAAAAATCCAAAAATACAAAATTAGCTGGGAGTAGTGGCATGTGCCTGTAGACCCAGTTACTCAGGAGACTGAGATGGAAGGATTGCTTGAGCCCAGGAAGTCGAGGTTGCAATGAGCCATGATCACACCAGTGCACTCCCACCTGGATACCCTGTCTCAAAATAATAATAATAATAATAATAATAATAATAATAATAATAAAAGAAAAAATAGGCCAGGCATGGTGGTTTACACCCATAATCCCAACACTTTGGGAGGCTGAGGCAGGGAGATCACGCAAGTCTAGGGGTGTGTGCCTGTAGTCGCAGCTGCTTGGGAGGCTGCAGTGAGCTATTTTCACACCACTGTACACCAGCCTAGGCAACAGAGCGAGACCCAGTCTCAAAAATGATAATAATAATAAAGAGAACCATAACTTTTTCAAGCACAGAGCTTTTTTCATTTAGTTTTGCAGTCAAATGTAAGTAGAGATCAGATTCCTATAGGAAGCTCCAGGCTTGTTCTAAACAGCAGAGAGAGAAACCAGTCAAGGTGGGAGATATGAAAGAGTAGACACCACTGAACAAGGTGTGTGGGGCAATCAGTTCTATAAACCTCAGCAATGCGTGGGGTCATCATCAAGTAAAACCACTGAGGTGGCCGGGCATTGTGGCTTACACCTGTAATCCCAGCACTTTGGGAAGCCGAGGTGGGAGAATCACCTGAGGTCAGGAGTTCAAGACCAGGCTGGCCAACATGGTGAAACCCCATCTCTACTAAAAATACAAAAATTAGCCGGGCGTGGTGGCGCCTGTCTGTAGTCCCAGATACTCAGGAGGCTGAGGTGGGAGAATCTCTTGAACCAGGGAGACGGAGGTTGCAGTGAGCCAAGATGGCACCACTGCACTCCAGCCTGGGCAACACAAGCAAAACTCTGTCAAAAAAAAAACAATCCACTGAAATGTGACAAAATACTCTAGACTGAAAACAACACAAATGTCCACCTGCAGTAGAATGGGTAAATCCATTGCTTTTTTTTCCCTACACTAGAATGCTGCACAGCAATGAAAACCAACAAATTACTACTATTCATACAGAGATGATTCTCACAGATTTCATACTGAGTGAAAGAAGTCAGTCACAAAAGAATACATACAGTAAGATTCCATTTTACATGAAATTCAGGAACAGGCAAAACTAATCCATGGTGATGGAAGCCAGAATATTGATGACCTTGGGTTGAGGAAGGGGCAAAGAGAGAGAATGGTAGAAGCTGGAAGCAGTTTGTATCCTGCTTGGTCTGAGTAGTGTATACATTTATAAAAATCATCATGTTATATACGTCAGATTTATGTATTTTACTAGACATCAGTATATACTAATTGGAAAAATTTTAAATGCTGCAGTGTACAGGATATTGGTAAATGCACACTAATTATAGTTGTAGCTTTTGTTTGTCAAACAAGCATTTGAATATTCTGTTGACTGGTAGTTACCAAGGCTGTATTAAGTAGGGTTTCCCTGAATATTTTTTAATATGTATCGATAAGCATTTGTCCTTCCCAGGGTAAATTTAAACCAGAAATCTTTCAACAGTCTTAAATGTAACCCTACACATCATACAGTTGGCTAGCCAGAAAACCACAAAAACAAAGATACATTCCAAAGAGAAAATCTCTCTCTCAGCTTCATCATTGGAAAAATGTAGACTGGACAGTAGGAGTTCAATGATTTGTGTAGAAGGGATCATCACAAACAAATAATCACCGCTGCAACCTTTGACATGGATGTCCAGGTCTTTCGAGTGGCCTGTGGGACCTGGCCTACCCACTCCCCGTCCGCACCCTACTTCTCTCTGAACTCACGTCACACGACTCTCTTCCTTTCTCACTCCACTTCACACACACTGTCCTCCTCGCTGTTTCTCAAACTAGCCAAGCATACTCCCTCCTCAGGGTCTGTGCCCTTGTTGGTCTGCCTGCGCTTCCCCCAGATATCCACATGGCTCCTTCCCTTTCTTCAGGACGTTCATAAAATTCCACCACTCAGTTCCCTGGCCACCCTATCAAAACGTGCAGGCAGAGACCCACCTCCTCTCCCTGTTCCTGGCTTTTTTAGACCCACCATGTTTGACATTGAAGCATCCATAGGTATTCTTTCTTATGTTTGTTTGTTTGTTTTGAGAAGGAGTTTCGCTCTTGTTGCCCAGGCTGGAGTGCAATGGCACGATCTCGGCTCACTGCAACTTCCGCCTCCCTGGTTCAAGCGATTCTCCTGCCTCAGCCTCCTGAGTAGCTGGGATTATAGGCGCCTGTCACGTTGTCTGGCTATTTTTGGATTTTTAGTAGAGATAGGGTTTCACCATGTTGGCCAGGCTAGTCTCAAACTCCTGACCTCAGGTGATCTGCCCCCTTGGCCTCCCAAAGTGCTGGGATTACAGGCATGAGCCACTGCCACCGCACCCGGCCATTGTTTGTTATTTGTAGAGATTTTTGTCTATTTTGCTCACTTTTTTTTTTTTTAGAGACAGGGTCTTGCTCTGTTGCTCAGGCCAGAGTGCAGTGGCGTGATCACAGCTCACTGCAGGCTCAACCTCCCGAGCTCCAAAGATCCTCTCATCTCAACTGGGACAGAGACTACAGGCATGCACCATGATGCCAGATCAATTTTCGTATTTTTTGTAGTGATGGGGTTTTGTCATGGTGCTTTTAAACTCTGAGCTCAAGCAATCCATCTGCCTCAGCCTCCCAAAGTGCTGGGCTTACAAGCCTGAGTCACTACATCTGGGCTTTGTTCACTTCTTTATCCCCAGGACTTAAAACATGCTCTGCAATCAGTAAATACTTGTTAAATAAATGAATTTTTAAACATCCTGTTATCTAACCCTATTTGCTTCTACAATCAGTTCACATATATCAGGGGAAGCCTCAAGATTTGAAAATCTTGATCAGGTGCGGTGGTTCACACTTGTAATCCCAGCACTTTGGGAGGTCAAGGCGAATGGATCACCTAAGGTCAGGAGTTCCAGACCAGCCTGACCAACATGGTGAAACCCTGTCTCTACTAAAAATACAAAATTAGCCGGGCGTAGTGGCACTTGCCTGTTGAACTTCTTTGTTCAATAAGAAGTGAACAAAGCCCGGGTGTGGTGAGTCAGGCCTGTAATCCCAGTTACTCAAGAGACTGAGGCAGGAGAATCACTTGAACCCAGGAGGTAGAGGTTGCAGTGAGCCGAGATCGCACCATTGCACTCCAGCCTGGGCAACAAGAGCAAAAAAAAAAAAAAAAAGATTTAAAAATTTTCACCCAGAAAAAAAGAATTATTGAGGAGAGAAAGATAAGGCACACATGTCTCACCCAAATAAAATAGTTCCTGGTCATCGATGTACGGTTTCAATCTCCTTTCATGACTTTTTAAAATAAATTTCTCTTTTAAAATGAATTCTGTTTCACTGTAGATGCAATTTTCTCTCTTTCAGGAGTCTGTTGCAAGGTAGGTAGGAATGGCAACCAGAGATAGAGAACCCTCCAATTCAATTGCCAACTTAATTTTGTAATTCTCTCAAACTTCTATTAGCAGGATCGATCACTCTCTCTTTTTTAAACTGAGTCCAATTCTATTTCTAAAACCCGTCCTCCAGGGCCAGGTCAAGATTCACAGGTTTCCTTGGAAGGCTAATTATTTGAGATAGCACTTCAAACTGTCATTCTTCAAAGATCTCTTCAACAAGCACAGAGAAATTGGTTTTCCACCAGCAAAATTTATTTACTTCCTGGATTATGTTCTAAATAAAAAGATTATTACATGTTCTGCACATAATAATTTTTTTAACTTCTTTAGAAACATCATTCACAATTTACTCCACCTGGAGAATTAGATACTTACCCTCACTCAGAACAGAGGTAGATTTCATAGAGTCATAGCAGTAAAAATTTGCTCAAAGGGTATTTTAAAGTTCTTTGTCTGTATTGGCAATACATTTCTCCTTTTCTATACTCCCTCTTCATTTTTTTGGTGATTTTGTTTTTCAAGTCAACATGTTGAGAAATATATCAAGCGTTTAAATTTTAGACACAAAATACATGGCTTATTTTCCCAAAACAACATTATACCCTGCACTTTTTCAGATTTGGAATTTGAGTGCACTGACGGCTGACTTAACACACACATTAACCAACTGCTTTAAAGGTTGGAAATGTGTCTGGGGTTGCACCGTGCAAACTCCCTATGCTGCACTCCAAATATAATCAAGAAAGAAAGCCAGTGCTAGTGCAGACTAATCTTCACATTTCCAAGCATTATGAAGATTGACTTACATTTTGCCACTTACACAGACATCACAATTGAAAACCATGTTTCAAATTAATTCCAAAGATGTTCAGAACTCTTATTAGCCTGGTATACCTGGAGGTAAAATTTTTCCTTCCACTCTGCCTTTACCCATATGCCAACATTTCATTTTGTGAGGAAAATTTACTTTCATAATTCTCCAACTTGTTTTTCTTGTTCAGAATTCTCAGTGAAGTCCACAGCTCTTTCCCACCACCCCTATGCTCCCACCAGCTAGACCCCTGCCTAGCCACTGGCTTTGCCTTGCTGATCTCTGAGTTACCAACCACCTGCTAACATTAGGGAGGCCCTGACATAATCGCAGACTGAGGAAGTCAAGTGCATTGGATCTCTTCTGCTTCCTAAACACCTAGGCACCTGCACTACTGGAGTGTTTCGCTAACAACATTCACCCACAAGGGGGCGCCCCTCCACTAGCCGTGCTGTCTGATGGCCTTTTACAGTTCTCCCTGGCCAAGCCTGTGTAGTTCAAATAGTTTGAGCACTCCTTAACACTGTGCTCTTTACAATGGAAAAAGAAGACCATTTATTGAATACATGGACAAAAAGAAACAGATAATACCCCTCAGCTAAAATTTGTCGTAGATTGTAGCATTTTTGCCCTTGGGAAGGATATGGCTTGCAGTGAGAGGGGCTTTACTGCCACCTCCTGGATCACGGCTTGTCAGCACAAGGCAGTCCTGGGCAGAGCCAGGGGAGTAGGGTGTCATCCCAGAGAAATGGATGTCAGGTCAACGGCGCAATCCCAGAGCTCAGATCTTTCATAACTTTCCTTAAATAATTCCTGTCCATCCAAGCAGAACTGGCTTCTCTTTCATCCCTCTGCCCCAGGAGGGAGATGTGCTAATCTCTCATTGACTTATTTCCTCCCAAAACCCAGTAAAAAAAAGGGGGACCTTACTATCTTACTTAAGACAAGTGTAATTTAAAAATACATTCTGGCCGGATGCAGTGGCTCACACCTGTAATCCCAGCACTTTGGGAGGCCGAGGTGGGCGGATCACCTGAGGTCAGGTGTTCACAACCAGCCTGGCAAACATGGCAAAACCCCATTTCTACTAAAAATACAAAAATTAGCCAGGCATGGTGGTGCACGCCTGCACTCCAGAGGCTGAGGCAGAAGAATTGCTTGCACCTGGGAGGCAGAGGTTGCAGTGAGCCAAGACTGCATCACTTCACTCCAGCCTAGGCAACAGTGTGAGACTCTATCTCAAAAAAAAAATAAAAAGTAAAAAATTCTTCTGGCTGTGTTGCATTTCTCAAAAATCATTTTTTATCCACAATATGTTTTGAGCCAAACCATATTATCTGAATCCGGGTTTTGCCTTGTTGTCAGATATAGGAAGACCATCTACAGAGGGAAGTCTCTGATACTCAAACTAAAATCTGCTTTACCTTTTTTAAAGACCTTAATATATTTTATTGACAGAAGCAATTCAAATGACCAATATATATTCATAAAAGAAATGAGAATATGTGTAACCTCAGTAGTAATCAAGAAAATGTAAGCCAAAGCAAGATAAGTTTCTCCCATCTATCTGGCCAAAATGGAAACTATTAATATCTAATGTGAGAACATTTTTTCATCTACTGTTGGTGAGAATATAAATTAGTACAGTCTTTTTGAGGGACAATTTGGCAGATCTGTCCAGATCTAAAATGAAGCATTCCTTTTGCAGCTTCAAAAATGTCCATCTCTGGTTAGCACTGTGATTGTTTCTCCAATGTTCATTCTGTGCCTGCCCGGCTCTGTGGAAGCCATGTGGTTCCATGGGTGGGCTGCTATTGGCCTAAGTCAATCAGTATAATCAAATTTCCCTTTGCTCTCATTATTAATTCAGGGAAGGGAATTTAACAGAGGCCCAAGATCCAAGCCCATCAGTGCTTGCCACTCCCCTGGCTACTGTGATTGATTCAGGGATGACCAGTATCCAAATTCGGCTCAATGACAATGAAGTGCTGTTTAATGGCTGGGGAAACTCCTTGCCTCCTCCTCTGGAAATAAATGAGGAAGCATGTGGCTCCAGGAGTCTAAGCTCTCAATGTTATATTATCTAAACAGATTTTTAAAATTAATTCCAGCTCTAAATAATCATAGTCATATGTTTATTTCAACACTCATGGATCTATTATTTATTAAGTGACAGTGAGTCAATTCCTTAAGTTTTCTAAGTCTATTATCTTGGCTATAAAACATGAATAACATTCCTACTTTCATATGGTTATTGTTACTATTGTCATTCTAGAAATCATGGTGCTAGATGGTATGGAACAAAAACAGATAAATAAGGCTCCCCATCTTTATAGATACTGAGAATTTAGTGAGGCAGTAACACTGGGTATTGTTCTTGCCTGTGTACCTTCAGAAACTAACCCTGACTCTTCTGGTGGGTTGAAGAGCAACTTAACACCTTTCAGTAAATGGCTTTTCTAGGTAAAGGGGGAAAAAACTAGTTGGGAGGATAGGTATACATGTAAACAAAAGGAGTGAGAAGCCAAGGAAGATAACTAAAAACAGGTTCGGGAGGCCAGGCATGGTGGCTTATGCCTGTAATTCTAGCACTTTGGGAGGCTGAGGCAGGAGGATCGCTTGAGCTCAGGAGCTAAAGACCAGCCTGGGCAACATAGTGACATCCTGTGTCTATAAAAACTATAAAAATAAAATAATAAAACAGTTTGAGGAGAGAAGTGACCAATTAAAACATTATTTGGGGGGGTCAAGGGATAGTTTTAAATCCTAGCAGCAAGATTAATGAAGATAACTTTCCAGGTCTAGAGCAGATGAGGTAGCTGGATGGAGGTAAACCGATATCAAAGCTGTTCTCCGGATTGACAGGAAACCCTACCCTAGCTTAGGGAGAGGAAAACATGCTGAATTGAACCTTCTTATATGTTCATGTTATTCAACAATACATTTTCCAAAATTTTACCTTCTTCACTTCTACAGGAGATGACCCTGAGTGCCAAAGTAGAGAATACAAAAATTAGGAAAGTGCAATGGGCAAAACTAAATTTTCACTGAAAACAAAGAAAAATGCTGTTTTGTGATGGGTTTTTGTTTTAAAGAAAATTTTCAGAATATATTCAACATCAGATGTCCACAAATATCTATAAACACAAAGCTCTAAATCACAAGTGATAACATAAGGTACTTACTTCTCAGAGGGCATATTAAGAAAAAATATTCTGTACATTAACTACAATTCCAAGTTATTTCATGTCTGAAGCTATCAAGAGAAAAAATAAGACCCTTGAGAAAACAATGTGAGAACATAATTTTTTATTCATATAGAGGAGTGTTAAGCACCTGCTTCTAATGCAAAAACAATGCAAAACAACAGAGAAAAATCCCTTTAGTCCAATTCACTAAGACTAGCCTAAAGCCTTAGGAGCAGTGCTCTGTTGCTTCATTAATTCCCTGCCCATGGTTCAGTTATATAGAGGAGGGCTTAGAAAACAAATCGATCGTATTTTTCAGCCTAGTCTGATATATAGTGTATTACAGGTCCAGCCTTACACTGCAGCACAGCTAAGATAAAGGAACCAATAATGAGAGTCACATAAGAAAACACATTTTCTATGTTCCATTTCAATGGGAAGTCAGATATTCTAAGCAAGCAAGGGATTCTAAGTCAGGAAAACCAGGTTCTGTCACAACTTTTACTAGTTAGTCTTTACAAGACATGTTATTTTATGACCATGCTGCTATATCAACAGCTATACAAGAAAATTAGCTTGCCACCCCTACCTCCAAAGTTTTCCAGAAGAAGAATTAACAGATTTCAAACTTATTTGCTAAATACCATACAGTGGCATATATATTATTTATAGTATCTTTAATTAAATAAATCTAAATTTAAACCATCTATGGCACTCAGTAAGATAATATTTATTATTTTTTAAACATACATACACACAGCAAGCCCACTGCTCCCACCAGTGCATACACATATTCCCTATTAGTGTGTGACAAAATCAGATCCTTGCAAAGACACTAAATAACCTTAAACTTAAAAAAAGGATCATTTGGTTCAATATCTATTATTGCTGATGATTATGATTACATCAACAAGAATCACTGAAACCAATTTGCAGAATCTTCTTTTTCTAGTAGTTCTGCCACGGTTCTAATTAGATACAATCCTCAAGTCATAACTTTGACTTATAGTAAATAATTTTTACTTCCTTAATTCTAAAGTTCAAAGGTGTTTTAATAGGCAGAAGATATCAAAAGCTAGCATAAAAATTGGAAGGTAATTGATCCTAGAACCTCAAATATTGAGCAGATCTTTTCACACTGATCTTCACAGAAAAATAGTATTGAAATAAGCTGAAGCGCCATTTGGCTTGAAGTATTACCTGCTTGCCATGCTGCAGAATCTACTGGCAGTTTTTTTAAAAGTAAAAATAAAATAGTAACGTTTTAATGTGAAGGCTATTAATGCTGATACCCTAGTTTTTTCTGCATGTTAGCCATACTAATGTAGTCAAACACCTGGTCACAGATTAAAAGTAGAGCTTTTAAATCAAGACCAAATTTTAATTTAACCACCACCTATACACTTGTACATTGAAACCCCTTATTTGCCTCCTCTTGAACGTCCTACTGTTTTGAGGCTTAAATACCCAAGTCACAATTTCAATACTAAGTTCCTCAGAGTAATAAAGAAAAGTTCTATTTAAACTCCGGCTAAGTTGCAGTTAATGGTTTTTGGGAAAAAAAGCAACACACTAATAATTGGTTAAGGCAAAAAACTCACACAAATTCTGGTTCCCTAAACAACCATTCTCTAAAATGATAAATACAGAGCGTGACTAGAATCCCAGAAATCTAGAACCTGTAGCCAACTTGGCTTATTCCTCCCACCTAAAAAGTTTTGCATTCATACCTTGGAAAAGATGTGTGGAATGTAGGTAAATGATTTTGCACCGTGGTGAAAAGCTTTTGAGAAGGCCTTAGTGTTTGAGGTCACAAGGAGACAGGAACTTCTCTGGATTCTAGTATCACCCTTAAACTACCAGGCGACAAAAGCAGAGTCCATAATAATGAACATTCCCTCCCCAGAGCCTCTTCAGTTGGGCAGTTCAATAGCGATTGGTCCACAGAAGAGTAAATCAGTCCTGATCAATTCTGTATGGAACATTAGCACCAGAATCTTACAATACAGAGAACTACCCAATGCCAGAGTTGTAGTAAGTCATTCAAAAGAGAAGGTTTCTCTGTCAGGCTTGCATTAGTGTGGTTCTTAGAAGATCATCATAGTGGCCAGAGTCCTATAATATAATGATAGAACATCAACAATAATTACTGAAACCAAAGATACACATCTACCCACGGACAGCAGTTACATATTCTCTTAATATCTAGAAGCAAGTAAGATTTTTAAGTGTGTTTTCATAGTTAAATTCGGCTAAAGCAAACAGTTTCTCTTACTGATCCTAGTTTCTTCAATTTTCTTCAACTGATTGTAATTTTTATCCCCTACCCCCACCAAACTCTCTCCTAAATAAATATACACATTTATATAGAAAACACACAAAATTCAATGTATGAGTAACATGGCCTTTTTATAACATTTCTTTCTGTTCCCCTTTTTTACACACTTTTAATCATGGGTGACTTAAAATAAACAATCTCCTAACAGTAAATACACATTCGTGTAACAAGAACCATATCACTGTTTTTCCACTGGATATATCTTGATATAGCATCAGTGGATGTGAAAGGTGATGGGATAACAGTTGGGGAGGGGCACTTGTCCAATCTTCCTTTGAAACATTTGGAAGTCTTTGTCTTTACTTCTTCTAGAAGGCCTTTCTCAGAAAATCAGGCAGTTCAGAAGGAAATGATCAAAACTATGAATCTCTCCTCTTGGGATATCAGCACTCTTGCTGCAAGAAGATGTCATCTCAAGTGCAAGAGCAGCATCTAAAAGCACAGAAGAATATACCACCAACTATTTTACACAAAGTCTTTCTAAAACTTAATTTCTTTTTCACTTGCTTTCTCACACATATATATACTGATAATATTGGTGGGTACTATGTAGTTTAAGAAAATCTTATATTTCAATTAGATGTATCAAAAGCAAATTTTTAAGACAATGTTTAGAATAATTACTGATCAAAACTATCATGTGTAACACATATCTCCTTTTATGCAAATAGTAACTAATTTTGACAAAACACATGCAAGTTTTGCAGAGCCTCTAGTTTACACAGTTTGTATGAATTAGTTTTTCATTGTTCAACATGAATTAACTCAAATGAATGCATTGCAAAGACTCTTCCAGGGCCTTGAAAGGACCTGTGCGAATGAAAGATCAAAACTAAAGCTTTGTTTATTTCATAGTAAATTTACCTTTGATGTTGCAGATGCTCAAAATTCTTTGTAAAGGTTAACAGATTAATTAATACAGTTATGGGCTGGGCATGGTGGCTCATGCCCGTAATCCCAGCACTTTGGGAGGCCAAGGCGGGTGAATGATCAAAGGTCAGGAGTTTGAGACCAGCCTGACCAACATGGTGAAACCCTATCTGTACTAAATATACAAAAATTAGCTGGGCATGGTGACACACACCTGTGATCCCAGCTACTCGGGAGGCTGACACATGAGGATCGCTTGAACCCAGGAGGCGGAGGTTGCAGTAAGCCAAGATTGCACCACTGCACTCCAACCTGGATGACAGAGCGAGATACCGTCTCAAAAAAAAAATACAGTTATGAGAATGTGGGATTCTATCATCAGAATATTTTACATAGTTAATGAGATATTAAACATCGAATAACTTACTTGAGCAAATAAATCATCACTCAGAAACGTCTGACTGGCCAGGCACAGTGGCTCATACCTCTAATTCTAGCACTTTGGGAGGCCAAGGTGGGCAGATCACTTGAGCTCAGAAGTTCAAAGCCAGCCCAGGCAACATGGCGAAACCCCATCTCTACCAAAAATACAAAAATATTAGTGGGGTGTTGTGTCACATACCTGTGGTCCCAGCTACTCGGGAGGCTAGGGTGGGAGGATTGCTTCTGCCTAGGAGGCAGAAGTCGCAGTCAGCCAAGATTATGCTACTGCACTCCAGCCTGAGCAATGGAGTGAGATCCCATTTAAAAAAAAAAAAAAGTCTGATTTTTGTTTTGGTTTTTTTAATACTAAAAAGTTATATTTAAAAGGAAGGCAATAATTTGGTACAGCACTGATCTCTCTTTATTGGGAAAAGTATTGCCAAGGGTAGTCATGCACTGTATAACAATGTTGTGGTCAGCAATGGGCTGCATATAAAATGGTGGTCCTATGAGATTATCATGAAGCTGAAAATTCTTATTGCCTAGTGACATTGCAGCCATGACAACATCATAGTGCAACGCATTACCTTTTCTATGTTTTGATATATGAATACTTACCACTGTGCTACAATTGCCTACAGTAGTCAGTATAGTAACATGCTTTACAGGTTTGTAGCCTAGAAGCAATAGGCTATACCATGTAGCCTAGGAGTATAGTGGATGATATCATCTAGAATTGTATAAGTAGATTATGATGTTAGCATAACAGTGAAATCACCTAAGGATGCATTTGTTAGAACATTAAGTGAGGGGGACTATAATCAGTCAATCTTGCTTTACGGGCCCACAGGGCAAATGACTGATAAGGGTGATAGGTAGGTATCTTTCTTGAGCACTTGTCACCCTAAATTCACATTACTATATCCAATAAAATACAGGATTTTAGTTTAGGAGCAAGAGATATACACTCTATGAAAAGGGGTATCATCTCAAAGATAAATACTACTTCTGGTTTTCTAAGTGGCACAACTCTCTTTATCAGAAATTCTCATAAAATCAATCATTGGAGAATGTTTCAGCTGAAAAATTAGTCTTCAGCAAGCCACAAAATATTACCTGTGAAAGGCTGCACAGCCTTAAGTATGGAAAGTCAGACCTACCCAGTTCAGAACCAAAATGATTCTCAGTGCTGGTGCTCCATTTGACGCAAATCAGCCCCTGAATCATCTGACAGGGGAAGTCTTGATACCTATAAATTAATAATAGAACATCACAGGTTCTCAGTAATTGCAAAAGTTCCACTTCCCCAAAATTTCAGTTCTATTTGTTCAAATATCAGATGTTTAGAACTAACTATTCATTCATAGCTCAAGTTGCCTACATGGAAAAGGATGAAGTAAGGGGATGTTATTCTTTTCCTTTTTTAGTCCCAAAATTACTGCTGAGTGGATGTTATTCTTTGATTCTAGATTATGCATATGTTAAAAGATACTTCTGATCTGCTATGACAGTGTAAGCCCACTACAACCCATCTCTTCTACTTATTACCAAAATATAAAAACAAAAACCTGTTGGGACCATCGTATAAAGACTTTGAAGCAGCCCTTATAACTCTGCTACATGAAGTAAAGGAAAACATACTTGAAATGAATGAAGGGATAGGAATACTTAGCAGAGAAATAGTAGCTACAAAAGAGAGCCAAATGTATATTTTAGGACTAAAGAGTACAGTATCTGAAATTTTAAAATTTCACTGAATGGGCTTAATAGCAGAATGAAGATGATAAAGTAAAAAGTAAGAGAACTTGAGAATAGAGTAATAGAAATGGCCCAATCTGAAGAATAGAAAGAAAAATGATTAGGAAAAAGTAAACAGAGTCTCAGGAACCCGTGAGAAAATACTAAACAGTCTACCATACATATCATTAGAGTCTCAGAAGGAGAGGTGAGAGACTATGGCAGAAAAAAATATTTCATAAATGATGACCAACAACTGCCCAAATCTGGTATAATATGTAAGTTTATACTTACAATATACTGTAAATCTGTAAGTTTACAGATTCAAGAAGGCTGGAAAACCCCAAACAGGACAAACACAAAGAAAACTATGTCTAGATATATCATACTTAAGCTAACGAAAAGATAAAAATTAAATCTTGAAAGCAGCTATAGGAAAATGAAACACTACATATAGGGAAACAACTCAAATGCCTGACAGTTTCCCACCGGAAATTACAGAGATCACAAGACAGAAGAATCACATCTTTATAGTGCTGGGAGGAAAAAAAAACAAAAACATGTCAACTCAAATTCCATATCCAGTAAAATATATTCCAAGAATTAAAGTAAAATAAAGTCATTCTCAAATGAAGAAAAACTAAGAATATTTGTCACCATCAGACCTGCTCTGCAAGAAATGCTAAATGAAGTTTTTCAGGCTGAAGGAAAATACCAGAGGAAAACTGGAATCTAGGTGAAAAGAGAGACCAAAAGAAATGGTAAAGAGCTAGGTAAATATAAAAGACAACTTTTTTCTCATAAATTGTTTAAAATGTTTATGACTGTTTAAAACAAAACATACAATGTATTAGGCTTCTGAGGGTATGCAGATGTAGTACATATGAAGTTGTAACACAAACTGCAAACTGGGGAGAAGGGAATACGTTTTCTACTTTTTTGTTGTTAATTATTTATCAAGAGAAACTATTTCTTATACCACATATTAATGTTTCATAGTTCAGGAACACAGATGAGTGACAAACTTCTAGGTAATTCAACCCAAAGAAATTCTTTGTATTCCAAAATCACTTTGTACTCTGAAAGATACCAGCCTTCCTCAACTTCTCCAAATCTTTCACAAAATCATAATTTCTGTAGAAATCTGCATGTGTCTTCTTTCTCGGTTCAGCCACAGCAATCTTACAGACAGCTGCAACCCCCAGGGACACAATAAAGGCTCCAACAATATGAAATCACAGACGTTGGTCAGAAGACCACACATCTGAGGTTTTGTCAAAGCACTGGAAGCCATGGTAGTTACTGTCTTTGACAGGTATGTCAACATCAACACCAACGTCTTTTCTGGATAATGGAGAAATGGATGGCCAGTTCCTGGTTTTTATTTCAAGGGGTACAACGTAGACTATGAAAAATCACTGATGTATATTGTAATTCCTCAAGCAATCACTAAAAAAATATATAAAGAGATATTGCTGAAAAAATACTAAAAATATTCAAAAACAAAAGAACACTGAAAAGGAAAAATAGAGGAACAAACAGAAAACAAATAATAAAAAGATGGGACTAGATCCAAAAATATCAATGATCACAGTAAATGTTAATGGTCTAAACATTCTATGGTCAACAGGATTGTAAAGCTGTGCCCTTAAGATTCCTGTCCGTAGCTAATCAAACTAATTTCAGTACTGATATGAAGGGACTTTATACATGGAATAAATGTTACTAATTAGCTGACTTGGTGGGCCCAGTGTAATCATGTGAGCTCTTAGCACCAGAGTGAGTCAGAGATGAGGCAGAAGTAGTGGTCAAAGAGATTCAAGTTTAAGAGAGATTTGACCACTGTTGCCGGCTTTGAAGACAGAGGAAGTGGGCCATGAGCCAAGGAATGTGGGTGGCTTCTAGAAGCTGAGAACAACCCCTAGCTGTCAGCCAGCAAGGAAATGGGGACTTCTGCCCTACAACCATATGAAACTAAATTACCCAAACAACCTAAGTGAGCCTGGAAATGGTTTCTCCCCTAATGCCTCCAGAAAATAATGCAGCCCTGCAGACACCTTGATTTCCACCTGTGAGACTCATGCAGAGAAATAGCTGTGCCTAACTCAGAAGCTATGAGATAATAAATGGATATTAATTTAGTATGTAAGTAGTCCCCCCTTATCCACGAGGGACATGTTCCAAGGCCTCCAGTGGATGCCTGAAACCTCAGATAGTACCAAGCCCTAAATATAAAGTATTGTGGTTTTTTTGATCGGAAAGCCTAGACAGCTACTAAGCAATAAAAGAGCAGGTAGCATAAGTATACAGCATGGATACACTGGACAATGAGAGGATTCATGTCCCCAGCAGAACAGAGCCAGACAGCTTGAGATTTCATCAGGCTATTCAGAATGATGTGCAATTTAAAACTTAAGAACCATTTATTTCTGGAATTTTCCACTTAACATTTTCAGACCACAGTTGACCACAGGTAACTGAAACTGCAGAAAACAAAATTACAGATAAGGGAGAATACCATATCTCTAAGGTAGCAGCAATAATAAACAAATACGCATTCTAATTAAAAGGCAAAGATTGACAGAATGTATACAAAGGAAAGATCCTATTTATATGCTGTCTTCAAAAGAAACACTTTAAATATAAACATAAAAACCAGATAGGGTGAAAGTAAAGGAAACCAAAAAGATTTACTATGCAAACATACATATAAGAAGTTTGGAATGGTTAAGGTACAGACCACTACCAAAGATAAAGAGAGGCATTTCATAATGATAAAAGGACAATGTATCAGAAACACAAAACAATTATGTGCAAATACCCAGTAATAGAGATTTAAAATACAAAAAGCAGCCAGGCATGGTGGCTCACACCTCTAATCCCAGCTACTCAGGAGGCTCAGGAGGAGGTCAACAGTTTGAGCAACACAGCAAGGCCAGTCACAACAACAGAGCAAGACCCCATCTCTCAAAACAAAAAAGAAAAAAAATAGCTGGGTGTGGTGACCTGTGCCTGTAGTCTTAGTTACTGAGGAGGCTGAGGTGGGAAGATCACTTGAGCCAAGGAGTTCAAGGTTGCAGTGAATTATGATCATGCCACTGTACTCTAGCCTGGGCAACAGAGTGAGACCCCATTTCTAAAAAAAATTAATAAAATAATAAAATACATGAAGCAAAAATAAATAGATATAGGCTAGGTGTGGTGGCTCATGCCTGTAATCCCAGCACTTTGGGAGGTGGAGGCAGGTGGATCATTTGAGCTCAGGAGGGCAAGACCAGCCCGGGCAAGAAAGTGAGACTCTGTCTTGAAATAAATAATTAAATTAAATAAAAATAAACAGACATAAGAGAGAAATAGGCAATTCAACAACATAATAAAAGATTTTAACAGTACTCTTTCAAACACTGATAGACCTAAACAAAAAAAAAATTAAGAGCATAGATGATCTGAAGAATACTGTACTACAACCACCTTGATCTAATTTTACATTTATATAGAACAATTAATCAAACAACAAAGAATATACATTTTTTCAAGGGAACAAGGTCAATCACCAAGATAGACTATAGACCATAAGACATGTCTCATTGAGTCTAAAAAAATCAAGATCACACTGAGTGTATTCTCTGACCACAATGGAATTAAATTACAAATTAATCAATAATAAGCTATTAGGGAAACCTCAAATACCTGGCTATTAAACAACATTTTTAAATAATTCATAGGTCAGAGAAGAAATTACAAATGGGAAAATTAAGGGAAATTTTAAAATGTTTGGACTAACCTTAATGTTAAAACTTGACAAAGACATCTTTTTTAAAAAAAAAAGAAATTAAAGGTTAGATATATGCAAAATAATTAATCAAATAAGTAAATATACATAGAATAACATACAGCTAAATTTCTCACTCTCAAAGAAGAGAGTAGTAAACTAGACCAAACTGTGTTGTTGGGTTAGAATTAGAGGTATCTTTGTAGATTTTAATAAGCATAGAAATGAAAATACAATATATCAAAAGCTGTGGGATACAGGTAAAGCAGTGCTTAGAGGAAAATGTATAGCTTTACATGCTTACATTACCAAAAAAAAAAAAAAAAGAAAGAAATCTAAGTGACCAAGTGATAGGTTTTTTTAAGAACCTGGAAAAATTGAGCAGAATAAACCCAAAGTAAGTAAAAGAAAAACTAAAAGGGGACATCAACAAAATAGGCAACTGACAGATAACAGAGGAAATTAACAATGCCAAAGGCTTGATTTTGTTGAAAACCAAAACAAAATTGACAAACTCCTAACTATACTGATCAAGAAAAAGAAAGTGAACATAATATAGCAAAAATAAAGAATAATCATCACAGTCTTTACAGATATTAAAAGGACAATAAGCCAGATGCAGTGGCTCATGCCTGTAATCCCAGCACTTTGGGAGACTGAGGTAGGTGTATCACTTGAGATTAGAAGTTTGAGACCAGCCTAGCCAATATGGTGAAATCCCATCTCTACTAAAAATACAAAAATTAGCCAGGTATGGTGGCTCACAGCTGTAATCCCAGTAATTTGGGAGGCTGAGGCAGAAGAATCACTTGAGCCCAGGAGGTGGAGCTTGCAGTGGGTTGAGATTTTGCCACTGTACTCCAGCCTGGGTGACAGAGCAAGACTGTCTCAAAAACAAAAACAAAACAAAAGGACAATAAGAGAATACTATGAACAACGTCATGCCAACACATTTTTTAAATTGTATGACATGAATCAAAGGATTAAAAAATACATCCCAGCACTTTGGGAGGCCGAGGCGGGTGGATCACGAGGTCAAGAGATCGAGACCATCCTGGTCAACATGGTGAAACCCGGTCTCTACTAAAAATACAAAAAATTAGCTGGGCACGGTGGGGCGTGCCTGTAATCCCAGCTACTCAGGAGGCTGAGGCAGGAGAATTGCCTGAACCCAGGAGGCGGAGGTTGCGGTGAGCCGAGATCGCGCCATTGCACTCCAGCCTGGGTAACAAGAGTGAAACTCCGTCTCAAAAAAAAAAAAAAAAAAAAAAAAAAAAAAATACAACCTACCAAAAGAGACCCAAGAAGAAACAGAAAATCCAAATAACTCTATATCTTTTAAAGAAATTGAAATCATTGCCAGGCACAGCGGTTTATGCCTGTAATCCCAGCACTTTGGGAGGCCGAGGCGGGTGGATCACCTGAGGTCAGGAGTTGAGACCAGCCTGACCAACATGGAGAAACCCAGTCTCTACTAAAATTGCAAAATTAGCCAGGCGTGGTAGTGCATGCCTGTAATCCCAGCTACTTGAGGCAGGAGAATGCTTGAACTCAGGAGGCAGAGGTTGCAGTGAGTCGAGATCGGGCCACTGCACTCAAGCCTGGGCAACAAGAGCAAACTCCATCTCAAAAAAAAAGAAAAAAGAATTTGAAATTGTTATCCAAAATTTTCCCCAAAATAAAATTCTTGGGACAGGTGGCTTCACCAGAGAATTCTATCAATCATTCAAGGAACAAATAACACCAACTTATGAAACTTTTTCAGGAAATAAAGAGAGACCTCTGCTCAACTTGTTTTATGAAGCTAACAAAACCTTAATGTTAAAACATGACAAACGTATCTTTTTTTAAAAAAGGAAATTATAGTAGAACAGGAAGTTAGATATATATAAAATAATTAATCAAATAAGCTCATATATTAAATTATACATGGAATAACATACAGGTAAATTTCTCACTGTCAAAGAAGAGAATAGTAAACTAGACCAAACTCTGGGTGTTGGATTAGAATTAGAGGCATCTTTGTAGATTTTAGTAACCACAGGTAGAAACGGAAATAAACTCGGCCAGGCGCGGTGGCTCATGTCTGTAATCCCAGCAATTTAGGAGGCCGAGGAAGCCAGATCACGAGGTCAGGAGATCGAGACCATCCTAGCTAACACTGTGAAACCCCGTCTCTACTAAAAATACAAAAAATTAGCCAGGCATGGCGGCATATGCCTGTAGTCCCAGCTATTCGAGAGGCTGAGACAGGAGAATCACTTGAATCCAGAAGGCGGAGGTTGCAGTGAGCCGAGATTGCGTCATTGCACACCAGCCTGGGTGACAGAGCAAGACTTCATCTCAGAAAAATAGATAAATAAATAAATAGAAATAAACTCATAGTAAATGTGTATATGTATGTGCATATGTCTATGTACCTAGCTATGTCCACTAAGAGGACCTTAGAACAATGACTCACCCCAAATCAATGAACACACCTAGAACCCAGATCTTGACTTCTAAATATGATTATCTACAAAAGGAAACTAGGGATCCTTGGAGAAATGGCTGATACCAGGCTGGCACACATCAATCTGCATTATCTGTTGCACCAGATAGCAAAGAATTCCTCATCATGTAAAAAGGAGATAGAAGCTACTTTGAAGGGGATCCCATTAGACAAAACTGGACTAATTTGAACATCAAAATAAATAATGACTCAACAATGTGAAAACAACCCATTAAAAATAGGCAAAAGATTTGAGCAGATATTTCATCAAAGAAGATATACAGCTCTTTCATGTGCAAATAAGCACATGAAAAGATTCTCAACAACTTTGTCATTAGGGAAATACAAATTAAAACCACAGTGAGATGCCACTTCACACCTATTAGAATGGTTAAAATTAAACTGACAATACCAAGTGTTGGTGAGGATAAGGAACAACTGACATTATTATGCATTGCTGGTTGAAATGCAAAATGGCATAGTCATTTTTGAAAAATTTGACAGTTTCTTATAAAGTTAAATATATACTTACCATATGACCCAGCAAATCCATTTTTAGGTATTTACCCACTAAATGTGAAACCCTATAGTCACACACAAAAAACATATTTAAAAATATTTATATAACACTTCATGTTTAATTGTCAAAAACTGCAAACAACTCAAATGTCCCTCAGCTGGGAAATAGATAAATAGATTCCATCTCTTTAAAAAAAAAAATTATTAGCTAGGCATGGTGGCCTGCACCTGCAGTCCCAGCTCCTTGGGAGACTGAGGTGGAAAGATGGCTTAAGCCGAGGAGCTCAAGGATGCAGTGAGCTATGAGCATGCCATTGCACTTACAGCAAGACCACATGTCCAGAAAAAAAAGGCCAGGTACAGTGGCTCATAGCAAGGTGTGTTGGTGTATGCCTGTGGTCCCAGCTACTCAGGAAGCTGAGGTGGGACGATCGCTTAAGCCCAGGGGATCAAGGCTGCACTGAACCATGATGATGCCACTGAACACCAGCCTGTATGACACAGCAAAACCCTGTCTCAAAAAAAAAGAAGTAAAGAAGTATATAAGAAACATATTGATACTCTATGGTACCTAAATGTGGAATCTGTGATAGTGATTAATCTTCACATGACAGGAATTTGTTCGATTTTAATTAAATGTTGCTATAGAAATTGTTGGCAAGAGATAAGGCAAAGCAACCATGCAATAAACCCTTTCCTCAGCATCTCTAGGTAATTTGTTTTCTTCAGAATACTACTCCTTTGTAGAACTACAGAACTATTAAAGAGTTAACAGTGAGGCCGGGTGCAATGGCTCACGCCTATAATCCCAGCACTTTGGGAGGCCGAGGCAGGCGGATCACTTGAGGTCAGGAGTTCAAGTCCAGCCTGGCCAACATGGTGAAACCCCACCTCTACCAAAAATACAAAAATTAGCTGGATGTGGTGGCATGCATCTGTAATCCCAGCTACTCGGGAGGCTGAGGCGCAAGAATCACTTGAACCTGGGAGGCAAAGGTTGCAGTGAGCTGAGATTGCACCACTGCACTCCAACCTGGGCAACAGAGGGAGATTCTATCTCAGAAAAGGAGATTAACAGTGGAAAAAGCATCACCATGGATACAGGAGCTCTCTATGAAATGGAAATGTATTAATAATGAGGATGAAGAATTAATTCCAAAACAAAAGTTGCCTAACTTCAAGCAAAGGTGGGAAATCTGTCTGAAGCAGTAAAAGAAAAGTACAATGCCCATAGCCAAAGTTTGTAGCTAGTTACAGTTGGCTCTGAAGATTTAAGTTTACCAATTTTCCCAGTGTAAAAAATGAGTGTTATGGCTGTTGATATAAAAGTAATAGAAACATACATATTCTGAAAAGTTAAGAGCAATGATAGAAAAAGATGACTATATGGAATAGCAAATCTTTAACATGGATGAAATGGATTGTCTTGGGGGGAAAAGTGTCAAATAGATAATCCATTTTGAAAGAATAAAAACAATTTCAGAGTTTCTCCCTTTGAAAGGTAGGTTGTTTATAACTTTGGAGTTAATGTAGTAAAATACTATGAACTACCAAAAAAAAAAATAGTTAACAAAAACTGTAGCTAGGCTGCATACCCAGACACACACATTTTTAACCTATAAAAAAAGGGATTACTGGCCAGGAGCCATAGCTCACATCTGTAATTCCAACACTTTGGGAGGCTGAAGCAGAAGGATCACTGGAGGCCAGGAATTTGAGACCATCCCAGGCAACACAGCAAGGCATCATCTCTACAAAAAATTTTAAAATTTGTTGGATCTGGTGGTGTATGCCTGTAATCTCAGCTACTTGGGAGGCCGAGGTGGTTGGATTGCTTAAGCTCAAGAGTTTGAGGCTGCAATGAGCTGGGATCATGTTACTGCACTCCAGCCTGGCCACCAGAGTGAGACCATGTCTCTAAAAAAAAAGTATTATGGCAAGTTAGGAAATGTTATGTAAATATTATATGTAATAAAGTTACTAAGTTCAATGAATCAAACAAACTTTAGCAAGCAAAACTTCATAGATCCCACCAATAAACCTGCACAATTCTTAATAGCAAACTTTCCCTAAAATACTTTACTAGTAAGTATGAGAGAGAATCAAGTTCTGTCCATCCTATAAAGAGTATTTCTGTACCTGATGTAATGTAATACTGGGGGCGTGCACGTCAATAGTGGCCAGAGAAGGAATTCGAGATGCTGAAAGAATTTTGTTCTCTTTCTTTGTTAGCCTGGAATTTCGAGCTAGATAAAAATGACCATAAACACAGTGAAAATATTAGACATTTTGTTAGTTTTTAGTTTTTCACATTCTTTACTTGCTCCTTAGTATGTACTAATTATAATAGGTATTTACATGCTTAAATATGTAAAGTTACTATGACTTTTTATTTTTAAATTCTGTTTATTTAACATATACTTTAAATAATGTAAACAGACTACACAAAGTAAAAGCATTATCAACATACCTATGCCTTCCAAGGTTCTTAGTTCAGGGAGATGATTAGAGTTTAGTTCAGGCAAACGGACATCTGTCCTGGAGTATTTCCTTCTGTTCTTACTTGCCTGAAGGAGACTCTTTTCACTAGAGACCTAATATCATCAAAATAAGCAACACAAAAGAATTAGTTTCAAGGTTAGCTAGGCTTTCCTTCTTTTGTAACTCCTATGTTTGTATCCTAAAATTTGTGAAATTGAAGGTCTATAATAAAAAATTTGAAGGACATTAATAATATAAAAAATTCATCCAATTATTTCAAATGTCTTTCTCATTAAATTCATTAAAATTGCTAACAAGTAGATTAACTTGATTGCTATGAGCTTCTCCTTCTCCCTTTGCCAATTATCAATGTGTTAAGTCCCAGCAAGTAGTAAAAGGTTAAAAGATGAGCATCGATGCCCTCGTTCTACAGGCCAGCATGATCAGACCTTACAACACTTCCTAGGCTTTTCAGCAAACAGTTGCTGTTGTATTCATATATATTGAACAGTTTATCTTCATATGTATGTCACATCTTTCCCTAGCTTGTTTTTCACTTTCCCAATATAATTTTGTTATTTATTTTTCTATATTTGTCCTTGTCTTGCTCCTCAGAGTTAGAATATGGTACTATCTTCCTAGGAATACAATTTATTAGATAAAAATTGTAACTTCAATTATTTTCCTAATCTTTCTTAGTACTGTTATTTTACAGTTGGTAAAGTCAGAAAAAATAGCAAGGAATAGCAGCAGCACTTCAATTCTGCATCCTTAAGAATTTGACACTTCTCCAGTATTTTTCATTCAAGAATCACAGAAGCCTTGTATTCCTTTCCACAGTCTCAAAATAATTGACACATAGAGAGATTATGTGACTTGCTTAAAAAATGCATGTTTATGTGATCTGCTTAAAAAAGTATGCATGATGAGATACATATATATGTATAATAAACTACATGCACAAAAACACATGCATAATGACATTAAGTTATTGAGGTTCCTTGATGCTTCGAACCTAATATTCTGTGAGTTATGCCATTCTGGCTGCCAGAAAGTCTTCAAGAGTCCTGCAGTGAGCTTTTGAGTTTCTTTCTTTTGGACGTTTCTCTTTACTCTTTTCATAGAACAAGCACTAAGCCTGTTGGTTCAAATTGGCTATAAAATAAAATAGTTCAAGAAAACTATATGCAAATACAAAAAATAAAATTTAAAAATAAGTTCAAACTGCCAGAATAACATATACAAAGAGTGAAAATAAAACACACAGGACAGGTGGGGTGGCTCGCACCTGTAATCCCACCACTTTGGGAGGCCAAGGCATAAAGATGATGAGGTCAAGAAATCGAGACCATCCTGGCCAACATGGTGAAACCCCATCTCTATTAAAAACACAAAAATTAGCTGGGCATGGTGGCACGTGCCTGTAGTCCCAGCTACTTGGGAGGCTGAGACAGGAGAATTGCTTAAATCCGGGAGGCAGAGGTTGCAATGAGCTGAGATGGCACCACTGCACTCCAGCCTGGCAACAGAATGAGACTCCATCTCAAAAAAATAAAATAAAATAAAACACATAATAAATATTCATAATAATATATTTATTCACACCTCAGAATGAGGACATGAAACATGGGAGAGAGGTATTAATCTTTAACATACAAGTTGAAAAAAGTCTAGGCTTAGCTCTGCTTGCATTAGTTTTCATTAAGGAAAGACTCCACTCACTGGGTCTTCGCCCTACTCATCTTCACCTCCTTTCTCGATTACTTCTTCCAAAGAAGAATAAATCAGATCTAAGATTATCAGCCAGCATTGATTATGCAATGCTTGAAAGCAGGTTGGTATCAGTTCTAGGAAAATGGTATTGAACTAGATATTTTGAAAGCCTTCCTGATTACAATAAACTTCCAAAGCAGACCAAGATTTTAAAACACAAATATCCAAATATCCATGAAGAAACCAAAAAGGGAAGTACTATAGGCACAGAAATTATAAACTAAGAATAATTAAAAGAAAAACAAATACCATATCCAAATCATGAGAGAGATGAAACGGATAAATTTTTTAACTCTGAAGATAGTGGGAGAAGTACAGAAGGGAAATTTGTCACACACACAAAAATAGTACTCCTTTGGGAATGCATCCATACCTCCCTTTGTTGTGAAAAGCGTTCATTCTTTCAGTGTGGAGTTTTTTCTTAATGAAAATTAATGCAAGCAGAGGTAACCCTAGACTTTCTTCAACTTGCAGGTTAAAGGTCAATACCATTCTCCCATGTTTTGGGCCCCCATTCTGAGATGTGAATAAATATATTATTATAAATATTATGTGTTTTATTTTCACTCTTTGAATACGTTAATCTGGTAATTTCAACTCATTTTTAAATTTTAGGCCAGGCATGGTGGCTCATGCCTTAATCCCAGCACTTTGGGAGGCCGAGGTGGGCAGATCACCTGAGGTCAGGAGTTTGAGACCAACCTGGCCAACATGGAGAAACCCTGCCTCTACTAAAAATACAAAAATTAGCTGGGTATGGTGGTGTGTGCCTGTAATCCCAGGTACTCAGGTGGCTGAGGCAGGAGGATCGCTTGAATCCGGGAGGCAGAGGTTGTAGTGAGCCGAGATCATGCCACTGCACTCTAGCCTAGGCAACAGAGAGAGACCATGTCTCAAAAAAAAAAAAAAAAAAAAAAAAAAATATATATATATATATATATATATATATATATATATATATATATTCGTACTTGCATAGGAAGTAAAGTACAGTGAAGAAAACAAAAGCACAAATCTCTGCCTTCCAACCTTACATTCTAGTCAGGGGAGACAGACAATATATAAATAAGAGTATATAGATGATATCAGATAAATGCAATGGAAAAAAAATAAGCAAGGAGAGGGCATCAAGCATAAAGGGAGGCATAATGAGTTATAAGACTTCACAATAAGATTTCATGTGAGCTAAGGAAGAGAAAAAGCAAATCCATTGGGTTATCTGTGGAAGAATGTTCTAAAGCAAAAGAAATAGCAAGTGCAAAAGTCCAAAGGTGGAAGTAAGTCTGACCATGTTCCAGGAATAACAAGGAAATCAGTGTGGTAGAACAGAGTGATCTAGAAGAACAGATGGAGATGGGATAGAGGATTGGGTGGAGTCAATCATGCAGGCACATACAGACCCTGTAAGGACTTTGGCCTTTTCTCAGAGATAAGAAGCTAATGGAAGATGTTGAGCAGAAGAGTGATGAGGGTTTGACCTAACTTTAAAAGAGAAACATTCTGGAGGCCATGCTGAGAATAATAATGCTCCTTCCTGTGCTATCTCTAAATCTTGTACATGCTTCTACTATTACAATATGATACAATGCTTTAATTTGCTGATACTCTAGATCATGAAGCTCTTGAAAAGAAAGATTGACTTATTTATCTTCAGTGTCTCACACATAATAAATGATAAATAAATATTTGTTATATAAATAAATAGAACCATTTCATTTCTTTCTCTTTTGCTTTTTTTTTTTTTTTTTTTGAGAGAGGGTCTTGGTCTGTCACCCAGCCTGAAGGTTGAGGTGCTGGGGCACAATCACAGCCACAGCTTACCACTGTAGCCTCAACTTTCCAGGCCCAAACAACCCACGCATCTCAGCCTCCCAAGTAGCTAGGACTACAGGCATGTGCCACCATGCCCAGCTTGTTTTTTAAAAAAAAATTTGTAGAGATAGGATCTTGCTGTGTTGCTCAAGCTTGTTTCAAATTCCTGGGCTCAAACTATCCTCCTGCCTCAGCCTCCCAAAGTGCTGGGATTACAGGTGTGAGCTACCATCCCCGGACAATAGAATACGGCCACCAAAAATCTGGTGTGGGTGAGATAAGACAATTTACCTTTTCGTCTACTCTAAAAAAGAACTGACCAGTAATCATGAGGTTGAGAAAATTTCTATGTTACTAAAGAATAAATAAAACAAGCCGGGAGCAGTGGCTCACGCCTATAATCCCAGCACTTTGGGAAACTGAAGTGGGTATATCACGAGGTCAGGAGTTTGACACCAGCTTGGCCAAGATGGTGACACCCCATCTCTACTAAAAATACAAAAAGTAGCCAGGTGAGGTGGTGAGTGCCTGTAATCCCAGCTACTCAGGAGGCTGAGGCAGGAGAATCGCTTGAACTCGAGAGGCAGAGGTTGAGTTGAGCCGAGATCGCACCACTGCACTCTAACATGGGTGACAGAGCAAGACTCCATTTCAAAAAAAAGAAGAAAACAAATAACATATTTAAGTTTTCAGACTTATAAAACTTATTTAAACTTTCAGAATTTCACATTTATGATTATGATGGGCTGGGATAATATATGCACACTTAAGGTTTCACTTTATATGTTTCCAAACAAAATTCTCAGTTCTTCACTATCATATTTAATTTTAATAAAAGTCAAGAGCTGACTGGTGCTTGTTCTTCTACTGCTGAGAACTGCTTACTTACTAATGTGGTCACATTAATATTATAAATGCCTGATGGGGAATGTCTGTTCAGTTTAACAAATGGAATAGAACACTTCTTAGTTTTGTCATCCACTCTGTAACAAAAAAAAAAAAAAAATTAAGTTAGAACTAGCGATAATTATCTTTTAAAGCACAAACCCAAATGACATAGCATCAACTAACAAGCAGTTTAATCAGAATGTAAGGTCTACTCTCAACTATACGATGCACATGAATCAGGAGAAACATTCTATTCTTTATCACTACCCTCATGCCTCCCACCAGCCCCCAATTCCTACCAAATACACTCCCCTCCTTTCAGCAAAATTCCCAAATGGAACTTCCGTATACTACTAAAGGCTCACAGCCACACCATGCAGCAGCAAACACTCAAAACCAATTATCTCTTTTACTATGACAACCTGTTTTCACATTATTAGACTATATAGCTGTAGATTCTCTTCACCTTAAGCAGTAAAACCCTACTTTCTCAGGACTTAGGTGAATTGTTTTGATCAAATGTTAATAATTTTCATCACACAGCCAAAAAGTCTTTTGAAAGAGCTACCTGACAAGAATGAATAGCATCCATAACTCTGAGAATAAAAACAATGTGGATGAACTAACAACCCTTGCAATTTCTAAATATATCCTTAAACAATTTTTTGGTCTTATTTTGCTAATTCATACCTGTAAGTCTGAATTGGTATAGTCGCAGTCCCCATTGAAGAATTAATACCAGGAGCAACTGCAGAAAGATTGTGCGTAAGTGGGGGAATTCCCACGCTTGGATTCCTTGTGTGGTCCACACTGACATTGCTGCAATCTTTGAGGCTTGTTGAAGGCACTATTTTGACATGGCTTGTCCTATTGGCATGGAGACAGCCGGCTTTTGAAGCTCTGTTGCCTTTTTCAGCTTTTTCTCCATCAATTTTTGACCCTTTTATTTGAAATAGTTTACAATCCTTAATTTTGGGATCAGCATCAGTATCCTGATCATTAATAAAAATATTAATAAGGTTAATCATCTGAAGAGAATGAAAATTCACCTATTCTTATAAAGTACTTGCCAACTAGAGCCGAATTTCATAAGTATCACCTTTTTATACCTATTTTCTTTATTCTACCTATGGGATTAAATTTAAAGTCAGATTCTTTCTTATTCAGATAGTTATGGGGAAAATACAAAAAGAATGGAAATGCAATTCACACAGCTCAGTCTCACACACACACACACACACACTCACATTAGTGGAAAAACTCATAGAAGAGGAATCAAAAATGCCACTTTTTTCCTTACATATTCAGAGTAAGGAAACACAAAACTCGTACCTTTATTCTTTCAGTATACTTGATATAAGTGGGTTGGTGGTGGATTTGAATTACCTTATCAAGAAGAGATCCTGGGTAATTAACCAGGAAAAACAAACCTAAGTATCCAAATCTCACTTTTCAAATGCTTTACTTAATATAAATTTCTACAAACAGTATTTTTCACTCATATCATTTAAGAAAAATAAGTTGGTGAGGGTTGTTTGTTCCATGTGTCTATGTGTGTATGTGTACATGAAAACACATGTCTAGGTGTTCTTGCATGAGTGTGATTTTCCAACAAGCACCGTTGCAAAGTCTGGTACATAATAAGTACTCAAAAGATGGTCTGTTAAATTACATTTTTACAACTAAGCTAAAACTTACCAATTTGCTTACTGCTCAGAAAACTTTTTTCAAACTCATCATTTTTTTCTTGAAAAATTTTTTTAAAAGTACATTATATTTAAAAGGTGAAATACGAACATTTACCTGTACCACAAGTGTTTTTCTTTCTTCACCTAAAGAATCATCTTTTTCTTTTTCCTTCTTTCTGTTTTGGGATTTTTTAGATAAAGAAATATTTCTGGCATCTTTCTGTACTTTTAACTGTAGTTCTTGAGAAAACCTACATATAAATATAGTAAAATAAAATTGTAAGACATGGATAAACCTACAAAAAAATTGACTTTCAAGATATTTATTTTTAAAAAATTGAATGTTAAACTTGTCTATGTTATAAAAATGAAAAAATCCTGGCCTAGACCAGCAGTTTGGAAAAGTGTGATGTGTAGATCTTTGGGGATCCCTAAGAACCTTCAGAAGGTACACGAGGTCAAAGTCATTATTTTAACATAAAGATGTTTGTCTTTCTCACCAGGTTAACATGAAAGCAGTGGTGGATAAAAGTGCTGACACCTTACCGAGAATCAAAGCCATGAAACCAAAATGTACTAGCAGGCATTGCTTTCTTCATAGCCACACATTTTCCATTGCTTTCTTTTTTTTTTTTTTTAAAGGCAGTCTTGCTTAAGAATGTCTCTGATGAAGCAGTAAAAAGGTATTAATTTCATTAAAACCAAACTCTTAAATGCATGCCTTTTTTCATCATCTGTGTGGCAAACAGAATTTATACATAAAACACCTCTGCTACAAACCAAAATGCAACAGTTGTCTTAAGAAAATTACTTGTGTAATTGTTTGTGATACAAACTAAACTAGATATTTTTACTTGAAAGAAAGACTGACAGAAAAACTATAGTTATTAAGACTTTGGGTATATGGGAAACATTTTCTTTTAACAAATAAAGTGATCTTGTCACTTCAAGAAAAACTGAAATTATTGTGTCAATGACAAAATTCAAAATTGTATGCAAAAATTACAATTCTGTTAAACTTGTATCCACCACTGTGAGCTTAGCAGCTTCCCAAAACTCAAAAACTTTTATGAGATAGAATGTAATTTTTGATGCTGTATAACAAATGTCAATATTTTTAAGATCTGCATAACTCAGCAAACTAATATTTTCCAAATGACTAACGCATGATATTACAAAAGCAAGCATGGGTAAAAGATCCACTAAAAAGGCAAGACAGACAAATGGATTTTAATTTAACAAAGGAAGAAAAACTCATTGATATGATTTCAGATTCCACAACACAACCAGCCTTTAAGAAACTACCACTGTCAAGTTTTACTATGGTATCAGAGTTTTGTTATAGAACCGAAGAATACCCACAATATCTTAAAAGGCTGTTAAAATATTCTATTTTCCAACTACGTATTTATGTGAGGCCAGAGTTTCTTCATATGCTTCCACAAAAACAACGTATCACAACTAGTCGAATACAGAAGCAAACAGGAAAGCCTAGCTATCTTTTATTAAGCTACGTGTTAATGCCACTCATCTCACTACTTTTTGTTTTGTCAGCTGCATTGTGGCCAGCAGCTTGAGCAGCATGGAAGACCATGACAGCAACTCTGGCACCCACAAGTTTGGCACATCAAGGTCTCCAGCACACCAGCAGTGTCAGCAGTATCAAAGGACTTGGTGTGGTATGAGTTGGGCAGCAACAGGAGATGGCACCTTTGTAACTGCATCAGCTTCTAAGATAATGACATCACACAGTGGGTAGCAGCATAGAAATCAATGACCTGACTGGTAGATGTCACCACAGGGAGACAGAAAGAAGAGCATAAAGTGACTGCTTCATGAAAACCAAGAGCACTAATTTAGTAAATGTAGGAGACCGCCCCTAGGAACTGCACATAGGTAGGAACAGAAATAAGAGAAATGCTGTTTGTGACTATGGTGGAAGACTTAGTTTAACCCTAGGTTGGTATGACCTGGAAACATGGGTTAGTACTATACCTCTCAGCAAATCCATCCATTTGAAAGAAATCATGGTATAAGAGCTCAGCACAGAAGGGTCTTTTGTCAGGGTCAATATGTAAGCATTTCTGAAAAATTAAAAACACCTAAAGTTCATATCAAATAAAAACTATCTACATTTAAACTTTTAAATACATTTTTAAAATGCCTCTTTATAGATAACGATTTTTTTTAAGACAGGGTCTCACTCTGTCGCCCAGGCTGGAATGCAGTGGTGCAATCACGGCTTAACCGCAGCCTTGACCTCTCCAGGCTCAGGTGATCCTTTCACCTCAGTCTCTTGAGTAGCTGGGACCACAGGTTCACATCACCAAACCCAGCTAATTTTTGTATTTTTTGTAAGACAGGGTTTCCCCATGTTGCCCAAGCTAGTCTCAAATTCCTGGGCTCAAGCTATCCACTCTCCTCAGCTTCCCAAAAGGCTGGGATTACCAGCAAGATCCACCACACTTGGGCGCCAATGAATTTTAAACTATAGTCAAGGATAAAGATTAATCACAGATCTAGATAGTGACCATCAATGGTTGCTAGTATCACAAAAAGAAAGACCACCAAACATTCAGTGTCTCTACATAGAAATACACAAACCTCCTGTGAAGTAGTGTTACCAAAAAATCAACATGATTCTGATCAAGCTCTAACTCTACTGTGAGTTTATAAGAAAAACAGGACACAGAGAAACATGTATACAGCATTATGTAGAAAATTCTAAGGACAAACAACCTACTTTCTTCAACAAATAAATTGCAACGTTTAAACAAAAAAGAAAGAGATGAAGAGAAGCTTATAAATAAAGTTTTAAAAACACATTGACCAATTGTAATCTATAGACTTCATTTAGATTCTAATTCAAAGTATAAAATGAAATTTTGTGGAAATTAATGAAACTTTAAATATGTTAGATATTTTATGATAGTAAAAAATTATTTGGAATTTTTATAACTTAAGGTTATTACAGAATGGAAGAGAAAGGATTTACCCTGTGCTTATAACTATGCTAGATGCTTTATGAAGATTATTTTATTTTATTTTATTGCAAAGTCTTGTTCTGATTCATTAAAACTCTTAAAATGCCAGTAAAAATAGGACTCAATAAGTAGCTTTAAGTGAACAAAAAAAGTTCTCTGCACAACTGTGCTATTTATAAGTGAAATAAGATGTCTGGGATTTGCTTCAAAATACTCCAAAAAAAAAAAAAGTTGAAGAGAGTGTGGATAAATTAAACAATATTATCAAAAGCTTGATAATTGTTTAAACTAGATGATGAGTACATGAAGGTTCATTATACAACTATTCTTTCTATTTTCTTTTCTGTTTGAAATTTTCCAAAATAAAATGTTTTAAAAGTTTTATATGGTTCTACTTGAGGTACACAAGTTGGACAATAGTTTTACCTTTATTCCCTTTATATCTCCTTACAGACAGATCACAAAGCTTATACCAATTAAAAATATTTCCATCTGTTAGAAGATTATGTAAAAAACTGGAAATGTATTATTCTAAGAACTTGTTATAATTAGTTATAAGCTTACTAAACTTCATGAGTTAAAGAATTTAAAAACATGCTAGTGCAGAGAAGGCAGAAAAAAAAGAATTAAAAAACAAAAAAAATTGGGTAAATGTTATATCTTAGTGTTTCAGAGGTAGGTATTTTATCAATACTTTAAACAATCTTAACTAATGAGAATTTTTTGAGCTAATAATTCCAAAAAGGTTAACTTTTAGAGTTGATTCTCACTTGATAGAGTGAGAATCTCTCTAACATCTTCCTTAATCAAATACAACAAAAAAGTATTGGTCATTTGTAAACTGGCTGCAGCAAATCCAGCGGCTAAGCAAAAACTCCTTTGACAATACTATACAGATCATGATCCTATGCCCTACATTTTAATATTTTCCTACTTTTCTATCCTTTTTCTTTTCTATTCTTTTCTCTTTTTTTGAGACAGAATTTCACTCTGTCACCCATGATAGAGTGCAGTGGCGCGATCTCAGCTCACTGTAACTTTTGCCTCCTGGGTTCAAGTGATTCTCATGTCTCAGCATCCCAAGCAGCTAGGATTACAGGCGCACGCCACCATGCCCAGATAATTTTTTGTATTTTCAGTAGACACAGGGTTTCACCATGTTGGCCAGGCTGGTCTCGAACTCCCGACCTCAGGTAATTTGCCTGCCTTAGCCTCCCAAAGTGCTGGGATTACAGGCATGAGCCACTGTGTCTGGCCCCTTTTTATTTTCTTATCCTACTTTTACTTTATTTTCCATTTACACAAGGCTTGCATTTTAAATGTTAAACGTTAAAATCGTGCAGTGTTTTTAGGTTTTTAATATGTTTTTCAATGAGGATGTTTTCACATTTACAAAATGCTAGATAACACTAAATGGTTTCTTACTGAGTTTTAGAACAGGTAAAATTTTCAGTCCTTTTTCTCTGAAGTTACCCTCATCAAATTACTTAAATTCTTTCTAAATGTATAAAAATTAAAATCATTAGAGGAAATTGTCGATCTAAAAGATCAACTAGACAACAAAAAAAGAAAAAACAAGTCTCAGTAGTGCATAAATTCCCTGTCAGAAAGTATAAACAAAAAAATATGATTACCTTTGCTAAATCTATCACCACTTCAGAGAGCTTAGGGTAGCGTCTTTCAAGAGGTACTCTTTCCTTGATTTCAGGCAACCTTACTCCAGCAAATACAGGATTTTTATAAAAAAGCTCCTGATGTCTTGGAATTAAATTACCTGGAAGTGAAAACAGCACATATATCTGTTATATAACTTGATAGAAGTGGTAAAGAGACAGGAGGTTTGAAATAGAGGAAATAGCGGAACACAGTTTACGGAGTTTGGACTCTCTCAACATGCAAAATTGGCTAAAGACAATGCTGTTACTGTGGCGGTACACAGCAGTATTAAGGAGCATAGGAAAAGGACAAGTAAAGAATATTTTATAACCGTCCAGATATAAGTACCAGCACTTTGTTTCTAACTACAAAGCATAAAGTGCTGAATGAAACAATAAAAATATTAATAGTCGTATGGACAGGATCTAATCTAGATAAATCAGTTCTACCCCTTTAAGAATTTAATATTTGGTCAACTGATTTTGTGCTTATATTAAGGTCAGATTTGAGCACTTCATATTTTTTCTCAACTTTAGTATCTAGTTGAATGTAAAATATATCTGAAAATTCCACTGTAAGAAGCCATTGTACTGCTTATTGAATTTCTAATATGAAAACTTCAAATCAAATAGTTAAATAGTTATTTCCAAGCTCCATCCTCAAATTTGAAGTTAATATTTCAATAAACTTCAGATTTTCATAGTCCAGCTTTGAAATTCTGTCAAAAGCACTAACAGCAAAAGTCCAAATCTGAGGCAAGATTAAGCAACTTTGGAAATCTCTGTGTCTCTCCTCTTGAATATGAAAGTAAGGACAGTAGTTATATTACACCAAATGCTCACTAACTCAAAAATAATAAATGATCATTGCATCCTCTCTACATGTAATTAACTATATGTAAAAGTGCAGAGAAACGCACAACCTCTGCTCTTTTCCTCTCTGTTGAGGGAAAAGGGGAGGTGAGTGTGATTAAGAACATGCATCAGATAGACCAATGCCAGACTGAAGGGAAAAAATAAATTAAAACACACACACAATTTTCCTATATGCTCCCTACCTTCACTTAAAACATATATAATCTTTAATGTAACAGCTTAAAAAATCACAAACACACACACACAAACAAATGCACAGAAAAATCTCTAAAATTTAAAATGCAGATGTGTAATCTTACCTAAACACATCATAATATGATATAGCTGATCAATATCAGAATCTCCAGGAAATAGGGGTTCCCCCATGAACATTTCAGTTACCAGACAACCAATGGCCCACACATCAACAGCCCTGAAAGAAAAGCAATGTGGTGTAAAATCTGCCATCCTAATATGCTCCAAAACCCAAAACTTTTTAAGCACTGAGGTGAGCTCAAAGGAAGTGTTAATTGGAGCATTTCAGATTTCAGATTTTTGGATATGGGATGCTCCACTGATATAATGCAAATATCCCAAAATAAAAAAATTAAAAAAAAAAAAAACACCTGAAATCTGCATTTAGGATAAGGAATACTCAACCTATAGTAACCCTTATTACCCATGAAAAGATATTTCCCTATTAAAGTTCTAACTCCCAATTTTGCATAAATGAGCTTTCTAGAAACTTCAATCATGTGACATAAAAGGAAAATGCTTTCTGAAAAGCCAAAACTGTTATTATGTATACTTTATTCTGGAAACAAAATTCTCAGGCTCCATTTAGAGCCTATTCATTTCTTTGTTTACACATAACTCTAGCAAGCTGGACCAATCTATGCTATGCCATAGCATACTGAAAACAGCATACCAGAAAGAGGAGGTGGTTGCTAAGGATAAACACAGTCACAATGAAGAGAACTGAAGGCTGATAGGGATAAAAATTTTAAAACTATCTTACAAATCAGTTATAAGAATTCAAAGAATATACAAGCATCATTTGGCATAGGAACAACTACCTTAAAATGCTTAAGGTTATTGCTGAATTATAAAATGGCACAAAAATTCTAACGTTAGCAAAATGAGAACTCAGAGTAATCAATAAAATAATAAATAATGTTTAGTGTGCTCTGAAAACAGAAATTATAGAAAATATTTTAGAAAGATTTCTATCAAAAACAGAAAAAGTTACAATCCTTTCTTCTTTGAAGAATTCCCTTGTGAAGACAATTTATGTTTTAAAAACATTTTACTTAATTATATTTCTGCCCCCACCTTTGCTTACTCCATCTTGCCCTGTTTCAACAATGTCACATTTAACCAACCAATGTTAACCTCTCTTTACAAGTGATAAATATATCTATTTCTGACACACTGTATAAAATAGACCACTTAATTTCCCCATCTTTAAAATAAGTATACTTGTCTCACAAGAATGTTTAAAGGGGAAGCACCAAAAATGATTACAAACCACCTTATATAGTTCCCTAAACTCTAGCCTTCCTTTCAGTATTAGAGGGATCATTTATTATATAACAAACATTCCACTGTAGCAAGAAGCAAGAGTTAAAATCTACTCCTCCCCATCATTGCTGTCTTACTTGCCATACTTGACGTCACCAACCAATAGTTCTGGAGCTCTGTACCACCGGGTTGCCACATAATCAGTATAAGCCTCCCCAGGAGCTTCCAATGTACGTGCAAATCCAAAATCACATAGCTTGACAATGCCAGACTGGGAGACTAATATATTCTCTGGCTTTATATCTCTGTGTATGATCTAAGACAAGAAGCAGAGTGTAACAGATGTTAAATAAAATTAATTATTTTGGGGCACTTGCTATGTGCAGGGCATTGCATTTTGTCACTATGAAGAATACAAACAAAAGCATAGAAAGTAAATAACCTAGGACCTAGTTGGGAAGGAAAGAACGTTTATACTTGAAATTTTATTTAAACAATCAAAAATATTGGATAAAATATATTTTTTCAAATTACTAAATCAACTGTTCGGTTAATGACTGCTCTCAAAACTAAGAGAGTAAAGCTATCATTGAAGCTGGGGCAGTCAGGGAAAATTTCTATGAAAGGGTGGGCTCTAACACAGGCCTTAATACTAAGTATGATCTAGAGAAATAAAGAAAAAGAAGGGCAATCTAAGTGAATGTGACAATGGAGAGCAGGAATGGAAATGGGAATAGACAAGAGATTGTGGGAAAACGTTTTTTTCTAGAGTACAGTTGTAGGAAGCAGAGAAGAAATATATTAGCAGCCAGACTAGGAAGTGTGGCAAGACCCTGGGAACTCATGGAAGTGACAGACAATGTGGTATTTAAAGATGATGTTGACCGTAAATGAGCTAAATCAGAAAGAAAGACGAGAGGCAGGAAGAAGAGCAGTGGGACCAGTATGAGGTGATAAGGGCCTAAACTAGGCTGGTATTCAGAGGAATGGGAGGGAGGAGATGCAGTTTGGAAATACATTAAATCAAGAATCAATAGACCGGGCACAGTGGCTCACACCTGTAATCCCAGCACCTTGGGAGGCCAAGGCGGGTGGATCACTTGAGGTCAGGAGTTCGAGACCAGCCTGACCAACCTGGTGAAACCCTGTCTCTACTAAAATACAAATAATTAGCTGGGTGTGGTGGCGCATGCCTGTAATCCCAGCTACTTGGGAGGCTGAAGCAGGAGGAGAATTTCTTGAACCGGGGAAGCAGAGGTTGCAATGAGCCGAAATCGCACCACTGCCCTCCAGCCTGGAAGACAGAGTGAGAGTCCATCTCAAAAATAAATAAATAAATAAAATAGAATTTAGAAGGAGTCTTAGCTATTTTGTTTGAACCTGGTAATTCAAAAGAATGGTGGCTCCATTTTCAAAAATAGAAAAGTCCAGAGAAAGTTTTAATGGAATAATTAGTTTAGTTTTAATCATATGGACTTTTGAGTGGAATGCTGAGCACTCAAGTATAGACATTCATCAGGCAATTAGAAATGTAAAGAGTAAACAAAAACATCAGTGGTTAAGATTTCTGAAGGAGATATTGGAAGAATAAAACAGGATACTGGTATTCGGATAACATTTAAAAATCTACAGTTAAGCAAAAGATATTATCAGGACTAATTATCTAATATAAGCAAATTGTATTTTGAAAAGATAGATTTGTTTTAAAGTCTTTTAGAAGACCGGCATCCTAAGTGGCGATCTGCCATTGCCGAGCATATTGTACAGGCTACCAACTTTTATTACCCTAAATATCAATGGTGAGGACACAGGTCCAGGCTCAGACCACCTGTGCTGTGGTAGAAGGAGCTAAAATGTAAGTGAAGAGACCCGGGTCTGGTCCCTGATTTTCAGTACAGCCGGAGACAACTCAATCTTTCTAGGTCTATCTTCTCATCCCACAAGGGGGCTACAGTGCCTGATCATCACGTTACTTCCCAACTCTAATACCTTATTACTTATGGTAACAACGATAGATCCTAAGCATAACCAAGATGATATGAGTAGAATTTTCCCTAAAACCCTTCATTGCAGACTGGGGTGGCCAGAGAAAGTATTTTGAAAAGGGTAGACTCTCACATGGGTCTTTAATACTAGGTATAATCTAAATAATTGATAATACCTAGTAATTTCAGAAAAAAAGTTGTTTGGAGTTCTACAAACCTCATAATGCTCTATACTATTTGGATGAAACTTGAATTGACAGCAATCTTAAATTTGTTTTTAAATATGTTATTCAATCTGGCTCACAAAAGGATTAAAATAATATTTTTATTTTTAAAAATTCAAGTGTTGGCCGGGTGCGGTGGCTCACGCCTGTCATCCCAGTACTTTGGGAGGCTGAGGCAGGCGGATCACGAGGTCAGACATTCTAGACAAGCCTGGCCAACATGGTGAAACCCTGTCCCTACTAAAAATACAAAAAAATTTGCTGGGCATGGTGGCGCGTGCCTGTAATCCCAGCTACTCAGGAGGCTGAGGCAGGAGAATCACTTGAACTTGGGAGGCGGAGGTTGCAGTGAGCCGAGATCACACCACTGCACTCCAGCCTGGGTGACAAAGCGAGACTCCGTCTCAAAAAAAAAAAAAAAAAAAAAATTCAAGTGCTCACATATATAGATACATATAAAAATGAATAATATATTTGAGAATAAATGTTGTCATTTTCTTAAAGTCTGGCATCTCATCCTTATGCGTACATATATGTATTTATATGTATGTATGTATGTGTGTTTATTTATTCCAACCCTTACCATTATTATCTGTCTGTATTAAGAAGAGAAATGCTAACTGCCCAGAAAACAAAAGCTAAAAAATACCTTTAATAATAATAGCAAAAATAGCTAACACTTGAACACTTACGTGTCAGACACTATTCTAAGTGTTTTTCATGTTTTAACTTATTTTATTCTCACAATAACCCTATGGATGGATGCTATTATTATCTCCATTTAACTGGAGGCTGGGAGTAAGGACTGGAGAAGAGGTACTAGGGGTTGAGAAGAAAGAGGGTAAGAAATCATAATCTAGAAGAGTTTAAGAGCAAATGGAGGAGGCGGGTGCAATGGCTCACACCTGTAATCCCAGCACTTTGGGAGGCTGAGGCGGGCAGATCATGAGGCCAGGAGTTCGAGACCAGCCTGACCAACATGGTGAAACTCCATCTTTACTAAAAATACAAAAATTAGCCAAGCGTGGTGGTGGGCACCTGCAATCCCAGCTATTCAGGAGGCTGAGGCAAGAGAATTGCTTGAACCTGGGAGGCAGAGGTTTCAGTGAGCCAAGATCACAGCACTGCACTCCAGCCTGGGCAACAGAGTGAGACTCCCTCTCAAAAAAATAAATAAATAAATAAAATAAATAAGAGCAAATGGAGGCTGGGCACAGTGGCTCAAGTCTGTAATCCCAACACTTTGGGAGGCCAAGGTGGGAAGATCATTTGAGGCCAGGAGTTCGAGACCAGTCTAACCAACATGGTGAAACCCCATCTCTACTAAAAATACAAAAATTAGCCAGGCATGGTGGTGCACACCTGTAATCCCAGCTACTTGGGAGGCTGAGGCAGAAGAACCACTTGAACCCAGGAGACAGGGGTTATAGTATGCCAAGATCATGCCATTGCACTCCAGCCTGGGTGACAGAGTGAGATTCTATCTCAAAAAAAAAAAAAAAAAAGAGTAAATGGACTAGAAAAAAAGTAGTATGACTGCCAGGCAACCCTAATAACAGTAATGCTCCCTTGAGACAAGTGTTCATAAATTATAGTGAGATCAGTTCTCCACCCATAAAAATTCACATTTTCCATAAAGAGATATGTAAATGCTCTGAAGCTTAGCAGGGAACCACTGGATTTTACAATCTCTTTCTTTTTTTCTTTTTTTTTTGAGACAGAGTCTCACTGTGTTGCCCAGGCTTGAGGGCAGTGGCACTATCTCAGCTCACCTCAACCTCTGCCTCCTGGGTACAAGCAATTCACCTGCCTCAGCCTCCCAAGCAGCTGGGATTACAGGCACCTGCCACCATGCTTGGCTAACTTTTTGTATTTTTAGTAGAGATGTGGTTTCACCATGTTGGCCAGGCTGGTTTCTAACTCCTGACCTCAAGTGATCCACCCATCTTGGCCTCCCAAAGGGCTAGGATTACAGGCATGAGCCACCATGCCCAGCCTAAAATCTCTTTCCTTAAAGACAGAATGGCACTCGTGCCAGAAGTACTTGACTCTAAACTGCCTAGATGTATCTGTACATCTCAAGGTATAATGTGTTATTATACATGGGTTGATTCATCAGGAAAGTATAAAAATAAAGGGACACAGAAGCAATATAAGCAGAACACATTCAAATGCGCTTCTACAGGGAGAGAGACAATGATTCTTTTTACTTGCTGGTTCCACTGGCAAGCCTATCCTTAGTACAGAGATGAATGTAGGGCATTCAGCCACCTAACCTCAAGTATTACAGGCCCATTGGGAAGATATCATCATTTTTATGAAGAAGGATGAATCAATATCTTTTAAATTGATACCATTAAGTATTTGATTCACTAACACCTCATGCTGATCTGATTTCTTGCAAAAACCAACATTATTATTATTCTGTTTTATATATATTTCTTCCCTGTAACAATTATCTCTTTTTGCAATTTAGTAAACTGGCATTCAGTCTCCTAGGTTTGGTCAATGTCAGTCTGCCATAAGAGACAGATAGAGTCTCAAAATTACATTTCTCAAAATAGATTTTCTGAGCCTGGATCATTTCAAAGTTTCCAGGAGGCCACTATGGGAGGCCTCCTAAAAAGGGCAGTGTTTTTCCCAGTAGAAGCTAGGTATCTGCCTCTACTAAGCAATTTTTCTAACACACACACCCACACACACGCACACACACACACACACACACACATAAACTTCACACTATAATTCAATAACATAATAAAACTACACAATAAAAGATAGTTTAAAAATTAAAGACAGTGAATACTAATAACAATGAAAAATAAATATATCCATTTAGGTGGCAAGGATGTAAAATGATTTTTTCTTTCTTCATAATTGTCTTTAGTTTTTAATTCTTCTACCATTAACATTTATTACTTTTATAATCACACAAAAAATGGCATTTAAAATATTTTGTAAAACTGGCAAAATCTATGTGCTGAGTTATTCATTTATACTTTATAGGTATCACTCATCTTGGAGGTGCTTTTATATGATACTCAAAGGATATAAAATTATTGTGACAGACTACAGGGTAAGGGTAGAAATTTTCATATATTCACACTTTGTAATTAGGCAAGAGAACACAAACTAATGAATACACAGACCCTTGGGTCTATACATTTGTCAAAATTCATCACTTAGCATTTGTGCATTTCACTTAGTAAATGTGATCTGCACATGTACCCCAGAACCTAAAGTACAATAAAAAAAGAAAAAAAGAACAGAAAACAGGGCCAGGAGTGGTGTTTCATGCCTGTAATCCCAGCACTTTGGGAGGCTGAGGCAGACAGATAACCAGGTCAAAACTTTGAGACAGGAATGGCCAACATGATGAAACCCCATGTCTACTAAAAACACAAAAATTAGCTGGGCGTGGTGGCCCATGCCTGTATTCCCAGTTACTTGGGAAGCTAAGGCAGGAGAATTGCTTGAACCTGGGAGGTGGAGGTTGCAGTGAGCCGGAATCAACCTCCGCCTCAGCGCGGGCAACAGAGCTCAAGACTCTGTCTTGGAAAAAAAGAAAATAAATATGTAACTCCAATTAATGAGATGTATAGATGAAGTATTTAGTGTTAAAGTGTACTAATGTCTGCAACTTATTTTCAAATGCATAAATCAGTAAGACAGATTAAATGATTAATGAATGAATAACTATGTGATAAAGCAAATTATTTAAACCCAATACTTACATTGTGACTGTGACAAAATCCAATTCCATTAATAATCTGAAACAAATACTTTTGAACTACTTGGTAGTCTAGTCCATTTGGAAAGAGCTCTAAGTCATCAAGAATTGTGTGGTCAACAAATTCAAAAATTAGGTACCACCGTTTTTTCTTCTTATACACTTCCAAGAGATTCACCAAATTTTCATGCCTCAGTTGCTATTATAAAAAAATGCAAAACAGCTGTTATAAAAAATGCAAAATAGTTTACATAAGATCAAATTATTAGCAATTAATTATAATTTAAAATAGATCTTAGCATAAGAAAAACAAATAAAATGCATATACAGTGTAAATTGCAAAAGCATATTTGGTTTTTAAACTACAATTGAGAGACTATATTGCTCCTTTCTCCTCTCAGAGAACAAAATAAAGCCAATAAGAAAAAGAAGTGTAACTCCATCTTTGATGAAACTAAGAGGGACCTATGACCCCTACTCACAACAGGGATGGGACTACCAAATGTAATCAAGGTCAAACAGGAGTATAGGAAGACACCAAAAGATCATCTGTGGCTACAAAGCTAGCAGCGTAAGAGTTCACACTTTGTAATGAGGCAAGAGAACACAAAAGCCAGTGACATACCCTGAAAAGACAAAAATGTCCTTCTGTAATATAATGAAAATAAGGCTCATAGGCAGCAGTGAAAACATCCCTAGAACTGAATGGCACCAAGAAACAGCAGAGGAGAAGGGCTGGATAGGGAATCACACAGAAACAAATTTGCCAGAAACAATCTCTCAGTGAGGCAAGAGTAGAAGGCAAAACAATTCATTATGAACAAACCTGCAACTGCATGTTTTAGAGAAATTAAAGCTAATAGAATTCAATCCCACACTCAGGCATATGTGATAACAAACACTATTGTGAATTACGGTAAATTCCTGCTAGCCTAGAACAAAGTCATGGCCTCTCCCCCAAATGAACCTCCTACAAATAGTCCTCCAAGGACTCACACTTTATTATAAGAAACAATCAAAGAGGAACCAATCAAGGATCAATTCAAAGATGTAAGAAATGAGGAAGAAATAAGAAATAAATACAAATGGTAAATTAACACTCACCAGAAAAAAAATGTTCCCACCTCTAAAAGGAAAGAAACCACTGGAATACAGAATACAGCTCTCAAAATGCTCAGGAAAATCAAGTATGATCCAGGAACTTTATACCCAATCAAATTGTCATTCAAGTAAAAGACAACATGAGTATTGAATCCATTTAATGCAGGACTAAATCTTATACAAATGTGGGCATCATGGTTACAAAGTAGAAAGTGAACATTTTAAATGCAACAATGCACAAATGATATAGAATATGTAAACAAGATATGTATAAGCCAGGTGCAGTGGCTCACATCTGTAAGCCCAGTGACTTGGGACAACAAAGTAAGAGAATCGCTTGAGGCCAGGAATTTGAGACCAGCCTGGGCATAGTGAGACCCCATCTCTACAAAACTTTAAAAATTAGCCTTATGTGGTTGGACATACTTCTAGTCCCAGCTACTTGGGAGGCTGATGTGGGAGGATCACTTGAGCCTAGGAGTTGGAGGCTGCAATGAGTGTGGTGAGCTATGATCATGCCACTGCACTTCAGCCTGGGCAACAGAGCAAGATCTTATCTTGAAACAAAATGAAAAAACAAAACACTAAAATAAGATATCTTCTAAAATCAGATGGTAGGTGATAGTAGATGAGTGGGAGACAAAGGAAATAGATATATAATAATTACTTTACAAAGAATTACTTTACAAATAAGTAACTGTTATATAACACTATAGTTATAAAGGTAAACAATATGGTTAGGCATGGTAGCTCATGCCTGTAATCCCAGTGCTTTGGGAGGCTGAAGTGAAGGGATAGTTTGAGGCCAGGAGTTGGAGGCTACAGTAAACTGTGATCATACCACTGCATTCCAGCCTGGGTGACAGAGTAAGACTCTGTCTCTTAAAAAATTAAAAAATAGGTCAGGCGTGGTGGTCCACGGCTGTAATTCCAGCATTTTGGGAGGCCAAGGCCGGCTGATCACGACCTCAAGAGATTGAAACTATCCTGGCAAACATGCTGAAACCCCGTCTCTAAGAAAAATAAAAAAATTAGTCAAGCATGGTTGCACACATCTACCCCATCTCTACCAAAAATACAAAACAATTAGCTGGATGTGGTGGCATACCAGGCCACCACCATGAAGTAATGAATTAATGTTAATGAAGTAATTCCAGCTACTAGGGAGGCTGAGGCAGGACAATCACTTGAACTCAGGAGGCGGAGATTATCTCAGTGAGCTGAGATCATGCCACTGCACTCCAGCCTAGGCAACGGAGCAAGACTCTGTCTCAAAAAAAAAAGGAATTCAGAGATCATATAGAAAAATATTTTTAAAAGAATTATACATATACACCATGAAATATTATGCATCCATAAAAAGGAATAAGATCATATCCTTTCCAGGGACATAGATGGAGCTGGAAGCCATTATCTTCACCAAACTAACAGGAACAGAAAACCAAATACCACATGTTCTCACTTATAAGTGAGAGCTAAATGATGAGGACACATAGAGGGGAACAACATATACTGGGGCCCACCGGAAGGTGAAAGGTGAGAAAAGGGAGAGGACCAGGAAAAATCTGGATAGTCAATGACTGACAAATAATTATTGAAATCCAATAGTCACATCATGACTCTGACAAAATTAATTTTATTAAAAATCTGAAACAAATACTTCTGAACTACTTGGTAGTCTAGTCGATTTGGAAAGAGCTCCAAGTCATCAGGAATTGTGGGGTCAACAAATTAAAAAACTAGGTACCATCATCACCTTATCATTAGCCTAGTGGATACCAGGCTGAATATCTAGCTGATGAAATAATATGTACAACAAACCGCCATGGCACATGCTTACCTATGTAACAACTACACATCCTACACATGTACCCCTAAACTTAAAAGTTAAAAAAACATGTAATCCCAGCACTTTGGGGGCCGAGGCGGGTGGATCACGAGGTCAAGAGATCGAGACCATCCTGGTCAACATGGTGAAACCCCGTCTCTACTAATACAAAAAATTAGCTGGGCATGGTGGCGCGTGCCTGTAATCCCAGCTACTCAGGAGGCTGAGACAGGAGAATTGCCTGAACCCAGGAGGCGGAGGTTGCGGTGAGCCGAGATCGCACCATTGCACTCCAGCCTGGGTAACAAGAGCGAAACTCCGTCTCAAAAAAAAAAAAAAAACCCTGCCTTCCCTTAAAATAGACATTTTACAATGTAAAAGAAGTGCTGCCAAGAAAAAAATAAAAGTTATAAAACAGTATAATATATACATAATAACTAATACACAGTGCTTACTATATTTTTTGCTATTCTAAGCAAAAAAGCCTTGTGAAATAGGTGCAATTATTATCTTGTTTTATAGCTGAAGCAACTAACTCATATAGAGGTTAAGAAATTTGTCCAAGGTCGTACAGCAATAGCTGGTAGAGGTATGATTAGAACCTCTTCTCAAAAAAAAAAAAAAAAAAAAACTAAACAAACAAAAACCCCACAAATTTCATATCCTAATGGAACTATAAATTCTGGCAAGTTGTATTTTATCAAATTAAGAAATCTAAATGATATTAGAATGTCAATTGCTCCATCAGGCTGTTTTGGCACATTTCTAATAGAAGAAAACATTACACTAAAACTTTTTACTCTTTTTTTTTTTTTTTTTTGAGACGGAGTTTCACTCTTGATACCCAGGCTGGAGCGCAATGGTGCGATCTCGGCTCACCGCAATCTCCGCCTCCTGGGTTCAGGCAATTCTCCTGCCTCAGCCTCCTGAGTAGCTGGGACTACAGGCACGCGCCACCGTGCCCAGCTAATTATTTGTATTAGTAGAGACGGGGTTTCACCATGTTGACCAGGATGGTCTCGATCTCTTGACCTCGTGATCCACCCGCCTCGGCCTCCCAAAGTGCTGGGATTACAGGCTTGATTTTTACTCTTTATTTAAAAATTCATACTATAGCACCAGATAATTTCTCTTTCTTTACTCTATGTAAAGGCCTTCTTGCCAAGATTTCCACAGCAGCTCTAACCCTGCAAATGTAATAAAAGCACAGACTATCAGCTCACAGCTTCTCCGTCTTTGTGCTTATATTTTTAATGGCAGATAGTTACCTTCTTTGATAATGGCAGACTGAATAACTCAGACCAGCCCTCCAATTAAAAATTCTTTTGGATTAATTTTCAAAAAATCTTCTTAAACATTAAAAGGCTAAAAAAGACAGTGAGGATTACGGGGCTAAAATCAAGACCAGGAGAATCCAGAGACTCAAAGCTGATTTTGACATGAAGTAACAAATGTAGAAATGAGCTTTGATTTTTGTGTCTCCACAGGGCTAAAAGGGAAAAGTCAAAGTCCAAAAGCCTTCTAAAGGTGGGATATCTGAGAGATCACCTCCAGTGAAAGCTAGAACCGAAAAAACTACACCCTCTAGAGTGAAAACGAACAGAAATAAACCAGGCATCACTAGACTTAACATCACCTTCAAGGAACTAAAAGCCTTGAACTTGGATTAACATACTGGACTGAGAGCAACTCCATGTAACTGTCAGAAGCAAATGAATATCACCTCCGGACAAAGAAAACTTTATTTTAGCCTGAAAATATTTCTACAAATAAAATTTCAAAAGCAATATTCAATTCTAAAGGATAATGAGAAACACAAGATAAAAACAGACTATAAGCAAGAATTTTGAACTTAACTAAGGAGGTCCTGGGCTGGTAGTGTGCTTATATCAGACAGAAACCAGAACTGGGAAAATTTTAATGTAAATAATTGTTACAAAGTGTAGTTAATTACTCGACATAGTAAAATAAGACTCTAAGGGATATGTTTAAAGTAGCAAATACAGAAAGCCCCACTTTTAGAGCTGAAGGAAAGTGCACAGTGCACAAGAAGGAACTAAAAATGTAGAAGAGCCCCCAATAACCACTAGACATTTAGTCCTCATTGGAAATGGCCCAGTAGCCACAGAAATGTAAAGATTGCCAATGGTGAAAAAATTTACCAGAGCACACAGGCCCGAGATAGTGGCTAGCAGTTGGTAGAGAAACTCACCAGAGTGTGCAGGTAAGCCAGAGCTAGTCCTTGAAAGATGCTGAAGTGAGCTAACAAACCTCCCACATGGTGATGGGCTCACAGCTGTACCCAAAAAAAAGCACACAAGCAGCTAGAAGAAAAGCCTCTTCCTCTTGCTAAGGAACTACAGTGTCTTTCCATGCCTGTATCTGTTGACACAACCTAAAATCAAATCAGCTGGCAAAAAAGAAATGTTTACGGAGTCCAGCTCTAGTATCACAAAGTAGGTCACAAAGGAGTGATTTGGAATTGAGAGACAATAAATTGATTACTGGAACAGTGCCCATGAACATGGAAGAAGAACAAAATAAAAATTGTCTGGAGAAAAATATTTTTACCTCAGTCTCAAATTATTTTTTAAAAATAATGTTTCAGGACAGGCGTGGTGGCTCCCACCTATAATTCTAGCATTTGGGGAGGTTGAGGTGGAAAAATTGCTTGAGCTCAGTGGTTTGAGATTAGTCTGGGCAACATACTGACACCCTGTCTCTACAAAAAATTTTAAAAAAAATTATCTGGGCATGGTGGCACATGCCTGCAGTCCAAGCTACTTGGGAGGCTGAGGCTGGAGGACTGCATGAGTCTGGAAGATTGAGGTTGAAGTGGGAGCCATGATTGCACCACTGCACTGCAGCCTCAGTGACAGAGCAAGACCCTGTCTAAAATATAATAATAATGGTAATCATAGTATTTCAAACATAAAGTTCAGCACAAAATTGAAGATAAGCAGGCACACAAATAAATAAGACACTGTAAGCAAGAAATATCACAAAATATAGGTGATTGAAACAGATACAGAATGACTTCAAATATTGTAGTTATCAAGTATAGACTACTACTCTTTAAAAGGAAAGCTAACCTCTAAAAACTGAGGGAACTTAACACCATAAAAAGTAAAATAACAGATGTGGATCTAAATAAAAATGCTAGGATGGAAAAGTGTAACTACTTTTGTTCGCAGTAACAGTAGACTAGGTAATTTATAACAATTCTCCCGCTGAATACAAGTAGAAAAGCTGGACAAAATATGTAACACAACTACTTAGAGGAATGAAAAAGATAGTAAAAAATACCTGGGCTAGGAAGACAGAAACCCAGAAAGGTGAGCCAGGCAATTAGGGCCAAATTTTTTTAACCCAAGAAACATATGCCACTTTAAAGGGAAGACTAAGAGGATAAGCAGCACTTTTCACCATTTTGCAGGCCTAAGGTAGTAGTGATTGGTGTTCAGCGGCCATCAAGGTGAAAAGAAGCAGTACAGTGCTGGTGAAATCCTTTCATTTGGGTTAGCCCTGAAAGTTCTCAAGCTATCAGTAATAGCGGATATGAAGTTTAATATATGAAGCTGAATTCTTAAATGGAGAAGAGAGAGAGAATGGGACAATAGCAATATATGAAGCAATAATAGCTGAGCATCTTCTTTTTCTTTTCCCTTTTTTTTTTTTTTTTTTTTTTTGAGATGGAGTCTTGCCCTTTTGCCCAAGCTGGAGTGAAATGGCATGGTCTTGGCTCACTTCAACCTCTGCCTCCTAAGTTCAAGCGACTCTCCTGCCTCAGCCTCCTGAGTAGCTGGGATTACAGGCACCCACCACCATATCCAGCTAATTTTTGTATTTTTAGTAGGGGTGGGGTTTCAGCATGTTGGCCAGGCTGCTCTCAAACTCCTGATCTCAAGTGATCCACACACCTCGGCCTCTCAAAGTGCTGAGATTACAAGCAGGTACCACCACACCCAGCCTGAGCATTTTTAAAAAATGACAAATGACATTATTTGATAGAAGCAAGAGCCATAAAATTAAAGCAAGATAAAACCCATACCTAGACATATTATTGTAAGCTCCTGAAAACCAAAGATAAAATCTTAAAAGTATCTACAAGAAAATGGTTATTAAGAAATACAGTAAGACTGACATCTGATTTTTCAATACAAGAAACAGGAGCCAGCAGAACAGTGGAATTCTATCTTGAAGATACTACATGTAATTAACTGACAACCCTGAATTCTATATCCTGTGAAAATAGCCTTTTTTTCTTTTTTTAAGAGATGAGGTCTCACTACAGTGCCCAGGCTGGAGTGCAGTGGCTATTCACAGTCATGATCCTAGCACACCACAGCCTCAAACTCCTGGGTTCAAGTGATCTTCTCACCTCAGCCTCCGAAGTAGCAAAGACTATAGGCCCATGCTACCACACCTAGCTTGAAATAGCCTTTTAAACACAAAGTAGAATATATACTTTTCTTTAACAAAAATGAATAGAATTCCTTATCATCAGATTTGCTCTAAAGAAAATAAAGGAAGTGCCTTAAGCATTTAAAAAATGACCCCAGATGGAAACTCAGATATGTAGGAAAAATTAAAGAGTAATAGAAAGGGTAATATTAGGTATAACCTAATAACTGCTGACTGTGAACAATTTTAAAAGGGATTTAACTATATATAGAATTTAACAATATTACATAGCAGCAGTAACACTTATATCTCTGATGGGTGGAGGGAAGAAAGGAGAGTGTAACTAAAGTTAATATTGCTAAGATTTTTGCATTGTAAAAGTACCTGTTTGAATATCAATAAGTCAAGTTTGTACATTACGATATCTAGTATAATCTCTAAAATACTAGTAAAAGACTGTTTAACAAAATAATTTTTAAAAAGAAAAAACCTAGAAATATAGAAGGCAACTAGGAAGATGATAAATATAAATCCAAATATATGTTTTATATTAAATATAAACAGACTAAACACTCCAATTAAAATACGAAGATTGTCAGACTGAATAAAACAGAAGAAATAATTGTATCTGCTTATAAGAGAGATAATTTACATCTAAAGACAGAAGGTTAACAGGAGAAAAAATTAAAAAGTATATATCATATAAATAATGATCAAAAATGCAAACATACTAATGACAAAGTGTATATTAAGACAAGAAGACTGGTCGGGTGTGGTGGCTCATGCCTGTGATCCCAGCACTTTGGGAGGCCGAGGCGGGTGGATCACGAGGTCAGGAGTTCAAGGCCAGCCTGGCCAACATCGTGAAACCCCATCTCTACTAAAAATACAAAACTTAGCTAGCTGTGGTAGCAGGCACCTGTAATCCCAGCTACTTGGGAGGCTGAGGCAGAATTGCTTGAACCTGGGAGGCGGAGATTGCAGTGGGCCAAGATCGTGCCACTGCACTCCAGCCTGGGTGATGGCAAGACTCCATCTCTGAAAAAAAAAAATACAAGAAGACCAAGAAACAAAGGATTATACAATGTTCATGAACTGATGCAATATTGTAAACATATCAATTCTCCACAAATTGATCTATATAAATTCAATTAAATTCCTAGAATTTTTATGAATGTTGGTAAGTTGATTCTAAAATGCAAAGAGACAAAAATAGCCAAGATAGTCTTATAGAAGAAGGACAAAACAGAAGGATTTAGTCTACCAGATATAAAAACTTACAAACTAGGCCAGGTGCAGTGGCTCACACCTATAATCCCAGCACTTTGGAATGCTGAGGAGGGTAGATTGCTTGAGCCAAGCAGCTCAAGACCAGCCTGGGCAACATGGCAAAACCCCATCTTTACCCCCAAAAATACAAAAATTAGCCAAGCATGGTGGCACACGCCTGTAGCCCCAGCTACTTGGAAGGCTGAGGTGGGAGAATCACTTGAGCCCAGGAGGCAGAGATTGCAGTGAGCCAAGATCATGCCACTGCACTGCAGCCTGGGTGACAGAGCGAGACCCTATCTCAAAAAAAACTTACAAACTAGAATAAACATGATTGTGGGCTACTGGCACAAGCTTAAACAAATAGACCAATGGGACAGAATAAAATCTTACCTATATGAGAACATGTAGCAAAAGGAATATTCAGAACAGTGGAGAAAAGATGGTATTTTCAATAAATGTTTTTGGGACAACTGGATATCCATAAGGGAAAAGTCATAAGATGTGACTGTGTCAAACACCATAATTAAGATCAAGAACAAGTATTTGATAATGTTAAATTTTAACAAATATCTAGTGTAACCACTAAAAGGCAGAAACACAGTGTATAATCTCTGAGTTATTAGAAAAAAAGAAATGATAAATATAATCAATCCAAATAACAAAGGAAAGTAAGTAGAGAACAGGTAATACAATAGCACATATTAAGGTGGTAGATATATATTTTCAAAATACATCAGATATTATATTACATGTAAATGGAATAAATGCTCTAATTAAAAGGCAAATATTATCAAACAGAAAAAAGCAAAATATAACTATATGGTTTTCACAAGAAATACATCTAAACAAAAATTCAGAAAAAATAGGGGGCCGGGTGCAATGGCTCACGCCTGTAATCTCAGCACTTTGGAAGGCTGAGGCGGACAGATCACCTGAGGCCAGGAGTTAGAGACCAGCCTGCCTAACTTGGTGAAATCCCGTCTCTGCTGAAAATACAAAAATTAGGCTGGGCACGGTGGCTCAGGCTTGTAATCCTAGCACTTTGGGAGGTTGAGGCAGGTGGATCACGAGTTCAAGAGATAGAGCCCATCGTGGCCAACACGGTGAAACCCCTTCTCTGCTAAAAATACAAAAATTAGCTGGGCATGGTGGTGCATGCCAGTAGTCCCAGCTACTCGGGAGGCTAAGGCAGGAGAATCACTTGAACCCACGAGGCAGAGGTTGCAGTGAGCTGAGATTGCACCACTGCACTCTATCCTGGGTGACAGAGTGAGCTCTGTCTCAAAAAAAAAAAAAACCACAAAAATTAGCCGGGAGTGTTGGCAAGCACCTGTAATCCCAGCTACTCAGGAGGCTGAGACAGTGAGACAGGAGAATCACCTGAACTCAGGAGGCGGAGGCTGCAGTGAGCTGAGATCACACCATGGCATTCCAGCCTGGGCAACAAGAGTGAGACTCTGTCTCAAAAACAAAAACAAAAAAATTTAGAAAAATTAAAAGTAAAAATATGGAGAAAGATTTACTATGGATACACTAACCAAAATTAAACTAATATTTGTACCTTTATTAATTTCAAATAAAGTAGACCTTAAAACAAAATACTGGCCAGGTGTAGCTCATGCCTATAATCCCAACACGTTGAGAGGCTGAGGTAGGAGGATTACTTGAGCTCAGCAGTTTGAGACCAGCCTGAGCACATAGTGAGACCTCATCTCTACTAAAAATAAAAAAATTAGCCAGGTGTAGTGGCACACGTCTGCAATCCCAGCTACTTGGGAGGCTGAGGTGTAGGATTGCTTCAGCCCAGGAGTTCAAGGCCGCAGTGAGCCATGATCATGGCACTGCACTCCAGCTTGGGGGATAGAGCAAGACCTTGTCTCAAAAAAGCAAATGAAACAAAACATTACTATAATAAAAAGGGTTACTGCATAATGACAAAAGATTTAACTCAACAGCAATATATAATAATTCTAAATATAATACACTAATAATACTGTTTCTGTTTATAAAAATAAACACTAACTGAACTACAATGAAAAGTAGAAAAATCTAAAATGCAAAGGATTCACAAAGGAAGACTTTAATATATTTCTTTTCAAGCATAAGCAAGCATATAAAAAAATAAATAAAAATTTGGAAGATTTAAACAACACAATTAACATGAACTAATGAACATATATAGAATACTTTTCAGGAACAAGAGGTTTTTTTTTTTAGTTGACTATATTTTGAACCAAAAAGCAAATGTCAAGAAATTCCAAGGAAATAAATTCTTATATGGTGTATACTCACATCATAGGGGAGTTGTATCACAAATAGATAACCAGGAAAGAAAAACCTAGAAAATTTCCATGTTTGGAAATTAAGAAATATACTTTAAAATCACTCAGGGATTAAGAAAAAATATAATAGAAATGAGAAAATATTGTTAACAATCAAAATTTCCAGCCAGGCGCAGTGGCTCACACCTGTAATCCCAGCACTTCGAGAGGCCAAGGTGGATGAATTACCTGAGGTTGGGAGTTCCAGACCAGCCTGACCAACATGGAGAAACCTCATCTCTACTTAAAATACAAAAAAATTAGCTGGGCATGGTGGCGCATGCCTGTAATCCCAGCTACTGGGGAGGCTGAAGCAGGAGAATCACTTGAACCCATGAGGCAGAGGTTGCAGTGAGCTGAGACTGCATCACTGCATTCCAGCTTGGGCAACAAGAGCGAAACTCAGCCTCAAAAAAAAAAAAAAAAAAAATTCCAGGATACATACCAAGCTCTTCCCACAGGAAAGTATATATCCTTAAATGCACATTTGAGGGGAAAAAAAGGTGGGAAATTAGAGAAGCATCTATCTCAACAAATTAGGAAAAAGAGCTGCAAAATAAACCCATACAAATAAGTAGAAGAAATGAAATAATAAAGAACAAAAATTAATGAAATAGAAAAGAAATACACACGATCAACAAAGTCAAACATTGGTTCTTTCTAAAGATGAATAAAATTTAATTGAAATTCTGATGAGATTGATGGAGGAGAAGGGCAAAGATTTAACATAGTAGGCCTAAAACTGCTGTTATTCTTAGAAACATTGGCTTGCAAAGTGGGCCCTTGATTGGCACCTGGAAACTTGGATTCAGGAAGGTTCTCTTCATTTCCAAAACTGACAAAGTTAGGCAAACAATATTGTTTGTTCTGAATATCTGCTTTACTACTGGAAGTTTGGAACTTTGGTTAGTGCCAGGCAGAGGGCCTATGTGACCCATTCCCAATAAAAGCCCTGGGCACTGAGTATCTAATGAATTTCCTTGGTAGATAATATTTCACACGTATTGTCACAATCCACTGCTGGAGGAAATAAATGTGCCCTGTGTCTCCACTGGAAAAGGACTCTTGGAAGCTTGTGCCAGGTTTGTCTGGAATTCAATCCGTGTGCTTTTTCCCTTTGCTGATTTTGCTTTATATCCTTTCACTGTAATAAATCATAGCCATGAGTACAACTATATGCTGAGGACTGTGAGTCCTCCCAACAAGTCATCAAATGTGAGGGTGGTCTTTGGGACTCCTAACACAGATTATAGATAGATGATTGATAAATACGCAGAGATATAAAGAAAGAAGAAAAAAACACTTTAAAATCAGGTTTACATTCACCGGATAAATGAATTTGCATATCTAATCACTGTATTTCTTATTGCCAAAAAAGAAATTTATACTCATATTTTTTCAACTTAATTTACATACCTTTAGTAACTTGATTTCTCGCATTGCAATCTTTTTAACCATTTTGTCATCGTCACTTTCTAAGAACTTCTTGATGGCCACAATTCTTCCAGTATCTTTATTCCTACACTTCATCACCATTCCATAACTCCCTTCTCCAACCAATCCCAGGTTCTCATATTTTTCCATTTTAATTTAAAGCCAGTAGAAACTTTTTGCTGTGGAAGCCAAAACATAGAATTAACAATGTTGAGTGTGTTAATTTCCCTCACCTTTCCGGCAAATTAATTCTTACCTGCTTGTTTTCCATATTAGAGCAGTCACTGTGTTCATGGCTGTCCTGTGTTAATTCACAATTTCCTAGTGTTTCTACATGTAAGCTATGTTTTCAAAACGGTCACACACATTTTGTAATAGACAAGGCAAATGGAATTGAATCCGTTAACTTTAAATTATTAAATGCCATGTTAATGAAATTCCATGTATTTTTAATTCTAATAGAGCAATATTTGAGCTATCATACATAACAATTAAAACTCACTTTAAAAAGCACAATTCCAGCCTGGGCAACATAGCAAGACCCTGTCTCTACAAAAAACATTTGTAAATTAGCTGGGTGTGGTGGTGTATGCCTGTGGTCCCAGCTACTTGGGAGGCTGAGGTGGAAGAATCACTTGAGCCCAGGAGGTTGAGGCTGCAGTGAGCTATGATGGCACTGCACACTAGCCTGAAAAATGAAACAAGAATCTGTCTAAAAAAATAAAAATAAAAAAGCACAGGTTGTGCATGGTGGCTCATGCCTGTAATCCCAGCACTTTGGGAGGCTGAGGCAGGCAGATTACCTGAGGTCAGGAGTCTGAGACCAGCCCGGCCAACATGGTGAAATCCCATCTCTACTAAAATTACAAAAATTAGCCAGGCATCATGGTGCATGCCTATAGTCCCAGCTACTCGAGAGGCTGAGGCAGAAGAATCACTTGAACCCGGGAGGCAGAGGTTGCAGTGAGCCGGGATCGCACCACTGCACTCCAGCCTGGGCAACAGAGCGAGACTCTGTCTCAGAAAAAAAAAAAAAAAAAAAAAAAACACAATTCCTTTTCACTCAAAGGTGCATAACTGAATTTGGTGGGGGTTGTGTGTTTGTTTTGGGGATGGAGTCTTGTTCTGTTGCCCAGGCAGGAGTGCAGTGGTGTGATCTCAGCTCACTGCAACCTCTGCCTCCCAGGTTCAAGAGTCTCTCCTGCCTCAGCCTCCCGAGTAGCTGAGACTACAGGCTCCCGCCACCACGCTCAGCTAATTTTTGTATTTTTTTTCGTCCCTCCCCGCCCCCAATTTTTGTATTTTTAGTAGACAGGGTTTCACCACGTTGGCCAGGATGGTCTGGATCTCTTGACCTTGTGATTCATTCACCTCAGCCTCCCAAAGTGCTGGGATTACAGGCACTCCTGACCTCAAGTGATCCACCCACCTTGGCCTCCCGAAGTGCTAGAATTACAGGCATGAGCCACAGCTCCCGGCTTGAATTTGGTTTTAACGAAGATCAACTTTTTTGTGTGACATTGGATTTAGATCAATGTTGGAAATATTTATGCACCTTCCACTTAACTGGAAAAAATATTTGATCACAAAAAAAAAAAAAAATTAGCACAGGCCGGGAGCAGTGGCTCACACAATCCTAGCACTTTGGGAGGCCAAGGTGGGCGGATCCAAAGTCAGGAGTTCAAGACCAGCCTGGCCAACATGGTGAAACTCCACCTCTACTAAAAATACAAAAATTAGCTGGGCGTGGTGGCGTGCATCTGTAATCCCAGCTACTCGGGAGGCTGAGGCATAAGAATCACTTGAACCCGGGAGGGGGAGGTTGCAGTGAGCTGACACCATGCCACTGCACTGCAGTGTGGGCAACAGAGCAAGACTCCATCTCAAAAAAATTAACACAGAGCATCTTTGATAAAATATTTTTCTTTACTTTTCTTACAATACTAATTACTATATTGAACTTAGAAAATGAGTAATTACATCAGTATATAAGCAGATTTTTTAAATGAAATTAAATATTAGTAGTACCAAATACAGTAAAAGTATTTCAAAAATCCTGTTAATGATTACTTACTATAAGTATAATTTGAATTTGTGTTTGAAATTTTTTACTCACATTATATGACATTTTCTGAATAAAGGCAATCCTAAGACAATCTTTCTTGTTTTATCAATGATTGATGAAGGTCCAGCAATTATTGTACAAATGTTTTGGTACAGAAAAAAAAATTACTTCAGTCCAAATACAGATAGATTTTAACTCATAAGGTTTGATTGTCATGATATATATGTTATTAAACTATAACTCCAAAGTTAACTTTATTTTTAAAATATGATTTTGAAATTAAATTCCAGGACCTAAGAATAAAAAATGCTGCTCTAAATCCCAATGTGGTTCCAAAGGTTTCAGGAGAAAAAAACAAAGTCTTTTAATAATTACATATCCAACGATGATTCAGAGTTGATTTTTTTTTTAAACCTGACAATATAAAAATGCTCATTTATTAAACTTTGGAAAGAGAAAAAATTCTTGCCTATTATATTAATTGTGTACTTACAGCAATCTAAAATTAATTTACTCAGATTGTGAATTGTTTTTCCTGTTTCTCTGTTGGAAAAGTGATGCAAAGACAAAACAAATATTCTCTTTATTCTAGCAAACTATGTTAATCCAATGTATACATTTCCCACACTTGACATATAAGTTTGAGATTTCGTTTGTTTTTTTGAGATGGAGTCTCACTCTGTCACCAGGCTAGAGTGCAGTAACATGATCGCGGCTCACTACAATCTCTATCTCCCAGGTTCAAGCGATGCTTGTGCCTCAGCCTCCCAAGTAGCTGGGGTTACAGGTGCCCACCACCATACCTGACTAATTCTCATATTTTTAGTAGAGATGGGGTCTCACCATGTTGGGCAGGCTGGTCTTGAACTCCTGACCTCAGGTGATCCACCCACCTCGGCCTCCCAAAGTGCTGGGAAAATAGGCGTGAGCTACCACACCCGGCTGAGATTTTATAATATACTTATTTTTAATGTAGATATAAATGGAGAACCAAAAGATTGATCTTGGGGGGTGGGAAATGAAAACAATACCAATGAACATCAACTTAAATTATTTCATTATTTTACTACCAGTTTTCATAGCAGATTCTACCACGAACTTTTTACAGAGCGTGCCCCAGACACTAACTTTCCATGCATTTGACATTTTACCTTCTATTTCACTTTCATTAACTATTTCTTAACAAAATGTTGGTATTTGAAAAAAATTCTCCATATAATTCTATCTGTTCTTAATTTTTTTCTCTTCCATTAAGAGAATACGTTTTATTAAGGACTAGGCTTTAGGTTTATCATACCAATGACAAAAATAGCATGAATCTATAACCTGGATCATTTTAAAACATTTTGTAATTGGTGCCCTTAATATTTGAAAATGAAAAGTGAACAAAAAAAATGACTTTAAGCATGTCTGAGGTGTTCTGAAGTATATCACATGCTAACATTAATGCAGGTTGATTGCTTCAAGTTTATTCTCCCAATCAGTTGCACATCAGAACACACCACATTGAACACATCTGCTTTTTCAAGTGGCACCGTCCACAAATACTTTAAAAGCATCACGGCCTGAAAAGCCTCTTGTTTCCTGAAACAGTTACTCATAAACTATAACTTCTCTTGCCTTCTACTCTTGAATGGAAGGGTAATACAAACGAAAAAGAAACCTGGCCAATGGGCAATGTGGCATTTCTAAATGGCTCTAATATCAAAAACGTAGATAAAATATTTGGAGAATGCTAATTTTTTATTTTGTTTAAGACAGATTAAAGGGCCTGGCGCAGTGGCTCACGCCTGTAATCTCAACCCTTTGGGAGGCCAAGGTGGGCGGATCATCTAAGGTCGGGAGTTCGAGACCAGCTTGACTAAGATGGAGAAACCTCATCTCTACTAAAAATACAAAATTAGCCAGGCGTGGTGGCAAATGCCTATAATCCCAGCTACTCGGGAGGCTAAGACAAACAAGAGAATCGCTTGAACCCGGGAGGCGGAGGTTGCGGTGAGCTAAGATCGTGCCACTCCAGCCTGTGCAACAAGAGCAAATCTCTATCTCAAAAAACAAAACAAAAAAAGATTGAAATCTTTTATAGATCAAAAAACGAGATAATAATAGCTTTTAAAAGTACTATACTTACTGTTTCTTCAATCCGTTTGCATGGAAAGACCCAAAGGTTTTCAACTTGGAAACAAATTGGAGGTGAAATGCATATCGCTCGCAGGTCCAAAAGATGCTGCCAAGCAAATTAGTATTTGCAACGCTGTTGTGATTTCTTCGCAGGTCCTGAGCGACGCAGGCAAGGAGGCAGGTGGGCCTCGGTCCGCCGCAAGCTCACACGTAGGAGGACCACTGGCCGCATGCTGTCGTTGTCAAGGCAACGACCTCACTCTGTCCCCAACCACAGGCACAAAGTCCTGGGAGACAGATACGGCGCAGGTCAGAATGCGTTCACGGCAGGCACCAACATCTGTGAAGGCCAAGGGCTAGAGAGAAATTAGCTGGGTGAGAGGCACCACCTCCCAGCTCACAAGGCCCCTAGTCCCTGGAGTCTGGAAACCTGCACCACTCCAACTACCCCTGGACTAAGGCGTTGGCCGCGGAGCTGCAAGGGGGCGGTTCCTCACCCCCTGAGTGCGCCAGGCCTCCCTTGTTCTGATTGGCCGAGCCCTGTCGTCACGAGTCATGATTGGCTAAGGGCCAACCACCCAGCCCCTTCACCTGGGGCTCGGCCCAGGTTCTGCTCCCTGACGTACAGAGGCCCTGCGTCCCCACACGCCTTGGTTCTCGCCAGGAGGCGCCTTTCTTCCTTCGCGGGGGGCAGGAGGCGATTGTGGTGCCCACTGCGAAGACTATGCAGAGTGCGATAAGGTGTCCCTGACAGTCATGCCGCTGGGGCGGGGAGGAGGGTGGGAGCCGGGCGCCCTGAGTCGCGAAGGCGCGGCCTGACCGCGATTCCATGCTTCCTTTTCGTTCCAGGCGGTGGGGCCAGTCTGAGCCAGGTAGGAGATGACGGTGACAGTCTAGGAGGTGACTGATTAGTAGGCCACGCAAGGTGGAAGGCAGGTACTTGATGACAGACCTGACGTTAGGAGGGACCCTGGGGAGGCCAGTCTGGCCATTGAAAGTTAGGGAAAACACTTTGAGATGAAGGAAGGGGAAGAGGGCGTGAATGGAATGAGGAAAGCGCTGGGATGGCTGAGGATCTGGAAGGCTTGCACAACACCCACATATGGCATCCCATATGGGGTGGAGTTGGGGCTTGCGATAAAACTTACCTTAAATGCAAAAATGCGGCTCAATCCATGACTGAGCAAGACTGGTAGGTCAGAATCATGCACAGGCTTAAGTCACACAGGAACAAGGCTTTCCTCATTTTCAAGGGATCTGAGGCAGCTAGGAAGCCATAAGGCCAGTAAAATAACACTTTCAATCATGATAACTAAACGTTTCATAATCATTTTAGTCTCTACACTACTTTGATTTAGGGAATAGAGTGTCCTGGATAGCGGACAAATGTCTACATTATACCCTAATCAATATTAAGGTATTAATAATTAATGTTAAGGTATTCATTCTTTCTCGTACATTAAGAAATAGACATTCTGTATATAGTCTTTTGTGAGTTTGGTTAATTTGCATTAATCTCCCAGTGGTTAATTACCTTGGTCAAACTGCTTAAAATCTAGTTCCTGAACATTAGCAATCATCTCTTAAATTACTCTCCACAACAATCATTTTCTACATATCTTAACATCCAAAAACAATGTGCTTGGGCCATTTTCTTGCCCATCCTCCAGTAATGCCCCCCGAAAGCCACTCACTTAGGCTCCATGAGATCCCGATTGATGAGTTTTTGGCATCAGCTCAATTGAGTCACCAAGTGAAAGGGCCATAAAATCTGTAGACTACAAAAGATTCTCAATTATCAGTATATTATAGAACATGCAACTATGAATACATTTCCCCATTTTGTTAAGAAAATGGACTGACTCACTTTGAAGTTTTAAGATTCTTTGATGGGAAGACATTTGCTAAACCTGGTAGTTTAATGACCTGATTACTACATTAAAAGATTATGAAGACTAGATTTGAAAACCTAAAGTATAATGTGCCACTTATTTTGCTAAGTTGATTGAACATATACCACACCTTGCTGTATCAGCCACCAACATCTATACCATAGTGGTTGTGAACATAGGAATCCATTCCTCAAATATTAAAAATAGTATATATTCTTTCCTACTTAGATAACTGTGGTAATAAATAAAATAGCATACATTCTGTTTGTTTGCACTAGTAACGTGCCTCTTATTACCCTTATTTTTCATTTCCTTCTAGCCTCACCCCATTCCTCTGTTCATCCTCATAGCAAAACTACAGAAAAAGTCAGTGTTCATTAGTTCCATTTCTGATCTCCAGTCCTCTCTTGGGCTTCATCCTTATTACCTCATTGAAATAGTTCTTACCAAAGTCACTATGACCTACATCCTGCCAAAGACATCTGTGGTGATTACTAGCTACTCACAATAAGCTGATTCCTCTTTTGCCTGGATGCATGGCTTATTTTTTGCAAACTCCAGGAAAGTTGGGGATAGCTATGTGATTAAATTCAAGCCAGTAGAATATGAGATGTGTATGTTCCCATTCCTGGCCCATAAAAATCTAGCACTCATGATCCTCCATGCTCTTTTCCCCGTTTAGTTGGTTTAGAGATGACTCTGTGATCTTGAAGCTACCTATTGAAGTTGGTAGAGTCTTCATCCCCGTGTCCCTAAATAGCTAAGTGGGGGGAAGGCCAGACTACTTGCCTTTTCACTGCCACTCTAATACTTTTTTTTTTTTTGAGACAGTCTCACTCTGTCACCCAGGCTGGGGTGCAGTAGTGTGATCTCGGCTTGCTGCAGCCTCTGCCTCCTGGGTGCAAGCAATTCTCTGCCTCCGCCTCCCAAGTAGCTGAGATTACAGGCACTCCACCACACCCAGCTAAGTTTTTTTTTTTTGAGACGGAGTTTCACTCTTGTTACCCAGGCTGGAGTGCAATGGCACAATCTCGGCTCACCGCAACCTCTGCCTCCTGGGTTCAAGCAATTCTCCTGCCTCAGCCTCCCGAGTAGCTGGGACTACAGGCATGTGCCACCATGCCCAGCTAATTTTTGTATTTTTAGTAGAGACAGAGTTTCACCTTGTTGACCAGGATGGTCTCAATCTCTTGACCTCATGATCCACCCGCCTCAGCCTCCCAAAGTGCTGGGATTACAGGCCCCAGTTTTGTATTTTTAGTAGAGACGGAGTTTCACCATGTTGGCCAGGCTGGTCTTGAACTTCTGACCTCGTGATCCACTCGCCTTGGCCTCCCAAAGTGCTGGGATTACAGGTGTGAGCCGCCTCGCCCGGCCTACTTTTTATGGGAAGGGGAGAAAAAACTATTGTATCTGAGCCATTAGACATTTTGGGATCTATTTATTATAGCAGTTAGCCCACTCTAATTCACTTGCTATTTTATTTGAACTTTCAGCAGCATTTGACACAACTGCCTATTCTTTCCTTCTGATAAACTCTTGAAACTTGGCTTTCCATGACACCAATACTTATCATATTTTGTCTCCTGTTTTCTTTGTATGCTCCTCTCCTGTACTATAATCCTAAATTTTGGAAGTATGTGAGGTCTCAGTCAGCCTTTTCTCTTAAGTGATCTCATCTAATCCAAAGGCTGCAAAGATCTATTTGCACCATTCACAGCACAGACTTCTCAGAACTCCAGAATCACACATTTAATTGCCTGACATTTCTTCTTGGCTATCCAATTGGCATGTGAAACTTAACATAGCTAAAACAGAACTGTTGATTTCCCCTCCACAATCCACTTCTCCTCTTTCCCTATGAGTACCCGTAGTCTTCCATCCAAGCTGCCCCAAAACCCTATGAGTCATCCTTGAATATTCCCTCCCTCAAATTCAAAATACAACCCCTAAGCAACTTTTATGGGTTGTGTCTCTAAAACATATCTTATTAGCTGACCACTAACCACTGTATATCCACTGCTACAACCTTTATCCAAGCTACCATCACCTGTCACCTGACAGCTCTTCCTAATTCAGATCACATCAAAGTTCAGATCCCTACAATCCCAAGAGTAAAATTCAAAATACAAGGCCACCCTCAATTTAGCTCTACCTGCCACTTAATATCTACCTGCCTCTTAATATCATCTGCATTATCATTAGAGCCATACTGGCTTTCTTATTGCCCTTTAAGATACCAAGCTCCTTCCAAAAGCAGGGCCTCCGAATTTTCACTTGGAACACTCTACCCCTAGATTTACTCAAGGCTGCCTTCTCTTCAAATCTTAGGTATACCTCTTTTCATTACCATCCTGAGGTAGAATAGCCCCAACTCCAGTCACTATTCATCCTCTACTAGTTCTACCCCAATTAGCCATGTGGTCTTGAACAAATAGCTAACCCTACTGTGCCTGAGTTAACCCTTCTGTAAATCGTACTTCTCTCATAGGATTACCATTAGGATTAAACAGCTTGTATTCTGCCTAGGACAAATCGGAACTGAAATTAACATGTTTGCTGCCTCTCTCCTTCAAAATACAAATCCTAATGGTAGGTTGTGTCTGCTGTACTGCCAACCACCATCTAGGCAAGTTTCTGGCACATACTCAGTGCTAATATTCATTGATGGCTATACAAGTTCTTCTCACATCTTTCACATATATGTGTTACTTTATTATTCGTGCTTGCCTTGAAACACTAAGTCATTCCAAGTCACCTTCCAATGAAATCTCTCACAGCTGCTTTCTATTCCAAAAAGTTTGTCACTGTGGCAGGCAGTTTATTTGTTGTTGTTTGTTTTTAACCTCTCCAAGCTTTAGTTCACCTCTTAAAAAACAAAAAGAGGGTTATCAGAATAAAAGGTATAATGTATATAAAATGACAGGTCATCAAAAAAATTCCCTTTTTTCAATTCATAAACACAGTATTCAACATCTTTTAACTTCTGTTCCAAGTCTCCACTCTGCCTTATTACTTAATGCTGTGCTTCCTCAATTAATTCCTGATTAAGGGATCCTTAATTTTAGGCCTGCTAGTATGGAGACTGAGTTTATGATTTTCTAAAATAAAGCCAGGATAAACATGCATTGCATTCAAAGTTCAAATTCCTAGTGTTTAAAACCCCTTTTCTAAAATTATTCATTCTGAGGTTGATTTTATAGCCTTTTATTTTTGAGACAAGGTCTTGCTCTGTTGTCCAGGCTGGAGTGCAAGTCCTGGGCTCAAGTGATCCTTCGACATCAGCCTCCTGAGTAGATGAGACCACAGGCATGTGCTAACATGCTTGGTTAATTTATTTTTTGTGGAGACCAGGTCTTGCCATGTTGCCCAGTCTGGTCTTGAAATCCTGGGCTCAAGTTATCTTCCTGCTTCAGCCTCCCAATGTGCTAAGATTACAGGTGTGAGCCACCACGCCTGGCCTGTGTCACCCTTTAAAGCAGATTGACACTTTGACAATCCATCATTCAAATTGCCTCATACTATAGTATCCTGAGCCTCCGTATCTTTGGCTGTAAACAAGGACATTTAGCTTGCTTAAATTAAACCAGAGGCTATTTCTCTCCCTCAGATGTTAACAGTCCTAGACTATGACATCTTATCAGTTCTGCTTCCATTCTTGTTATTGTACCACCTATTTTCAATACAGCATATTTTATCACTCCGAATCTTTCTTCTTTAATGGCTTCCTATGGCAATTAGAAAAAAATATCCAAATAAACTCCTTACCCTGGCTTACGATCTTGGGAGAATCCTGTCTTCTACGTCACCTCTTACTAGTTTGCCATTCCTTGACTCACTCCATCCAGCCTTTTTCATTTACCCTCTAAACTTTTCCAGTTTTATATAATGCATTAGCTAGTCCTTTTGGTGGCATGCCCATGCATTAAATGTCAACTCTAGAATGGGTGACTGGGGAACACCTGCCTCAAGTTGTCACTGAGAGGTTTTGTATTATCTTAATGTTCTACATCACATTTACAACTACTTCTCCATTATCAAGTAACTACTCTCTGGGAGACCAATGGCCTATTCATTCATGTATCCTTAACATCAAGAACAAGCCCTAGTGTAGAGTTCCTAGTGCACAGAGATGCTTAATAAACAATGTTCAATGGTTGATCTTCACTAAAACAATGAACTATATAAAACAGAAATATCTGAAAGAAAAAATATGTACGCCAAGTCATTTATAGGAACCATCTATGGGCTACATTATGGGAGTTCATTATTTTGGATCATCTGTATTTTCCATAATGTGCACATGTATTTGTTTTTAATTGTGGTAAAATATACATATTTCATGTATCATTTTCAAAATAAAAAGGGCATAAGTCAAGGGAGCCAAACATAACGTACAAAGTTACAAACGCTCCTAGATAGACTGATCTTTTCAGGTCTTACATCAAAATCCCATAAAGCTTTTCTCGAGCACTCCTGTCCTTCCTTTAAAGCTTTTTTCTCCTTGTGTTCCCATCCTTCACGTAATGTTTTACTTCTGCAATTATGCAAGTGAGGAACTTTAGATTCTTCTTTGATACCACCCTTTCCCTCACCAAGACCTGGGCATTTTACCTTCAAATCTTCCAAATGCATCTACTTTAGGTTTCTAACACTGCCACTCTAGTCTAAGCTATCATAGCTCTTGACTGAAGTATTGCAACATCCCTTTACCTGGTCTACTCCCATTCATTATTGAACTCCTTCAATTTGTTTACTCTGTAGCAAGAGACATTTCAAAATAGAAATCCTGTCACTCATTACCTTCCTCCTACACCTACCCACCTGCCAAAAATCACCAACTTCCCCATTGCATTTGGTCGGGATAAAGACCAACCCCTGTGAGGCCAACTACTCTTTACTGCCTGACCCCTAGCTACCCATCTAAACATGTACCCAACTTTCCCATAGGGCTTCAGGGGCCTTTTTAACTTAAGAGTAGTAATTTTGTTTAATCATTTCTCTCTTTTTTTTTCTTTTTTGAGATGGAGTTTTTCTTTTAAGAGTAGTAATTTTGTTTAATAATTTCTCTCTCTTTTTCTTTTTGAGATGGAGTTTCTCTTTTTTTTTTTTTTTTTCTTTTGTGAGATGGAGTTTCTGTCCAGGCTGGAGTGCAACGGTGTAATCTCAGGTCACTGCAATCTCTGCCTGCCAGGTTCAAGTGATTCTTCTACCTCAGCATCTTCAGTAGCTGGGGTTACGAGTATGTGCCACCATGCCAGGCTAATTTTTTGTAGTTTCAGTACAGACTGGGTTTCACCATGTTCGTCAGGCCAGTCTTGAACTCTTGACCTCAGGTGATCCTCCCACACCCCTGCCTCAGCCTCTCTAGGATTACAGGCATGAGCCACCGCACCCGGCCTAATTATTTCTTAGTAGCACCTAGAACAGTGCCTGGTATTTTGAAGTTCAGTGGTTAATGAACTGAATGAGACAGTGGAAGTTAGAATAACAGGAACAAGTCTTGTGGCAGGGAAAATAAAGGAGGAGGGAGCCAGAGAAAGTACTGAATGGAAAAGATGAGATTTCAAACATTTCTAGACTGATTAAATCAGAAATAGAGATGTTCATCATTACAGAACCAGGAATACACAGGTTAAGTTGCATAGAAAAAAAAAATACATTGTTTTGGACTTACCAATTTTGAATTATCAAAAGGGAACTGGCTAAAACGGTATTTAAAAAGACATGTTTTTGGAACACAGGGTAGGTAGATAGTAGAAATGCAATTGAGTCAGTAACAGCTAACACTAGCCAGGTGGTCGTTCACACTTGTAATCCTAGCACTTTGGGAGGCTGAGGTGGGTGAATCATCTGAGATCAGGAGTTCGAGACCAGCCTGTCCAACATGGTGAACCCTTGTCTCTACTAAAAATACAAAAATTATCCTGGTGTGGTGGCAGGCACCTGTAATCTTGGCAATTCAGGAGGCTGAGGCAGGAGAATTGCTGGAACTCAGGAGAAAGAGGCTGCAGTGAGCTGAGATCAAACCATTGCACTCCAGCCTGGCCAACAGCCACAAGACTCCATCTCAAGAAAAACAAAACAAAAACAACAACAAAAAAACCCAGCTAACACGATTTTAGGTGCTTTACATGCTAACTCTCTGAGTCCTCACAATCACCCATCTCATTTCACAAATGAGGAAACAGGCACAGAAAAACACTTACTATTGAATGGTGGAGCTGCCATCCAAGCCCAGGCTGTCTCCAAAGTTCTGCTCTTGACCATCATATATTATCTGGAATTTACTGAGTGGATAATATATTGAACCCAGTGTAGTGCCTGTCCTAAATAAAACCACCCAGAGAAATTTTGTGAGGAAAGTAGATGAGAAACAGAAGGAACTAGTAGGGTATGGTGACAATAGAAAAAAAGGACCAGTTAAAAGAACAATGTCACAAAAGTGAAAGCATTTCAAGGGGGCAGCCAGCTTTATCAAAATTTTAAGAGGTCAAAGACAAAGATCAGCTAATTTGGCAAATAACAGAAGGCTAGTAATGTTTCTGTTAATGCTTCTGAATCAGTACTTATTTTGCCCAATATTTGATAATGCTAAAAACACTTTAGATTTTTTTAAAAATTCTAGACTTCTATTTCTGAAGCATGTAAAACATGTGTACATATACTACATAAACAGATTAGTCCTTATTTATCAAAAACTGCCAGAAATTCATTATTTAGGAATTTGACTTAATGTTGCAAATTATTTTCTATGTGAATGTACTTAAATCACAAATTTCTTTCATGACTTAAATTGTTTATCCAGTAATTTTAAATAAATTAGAGTGCTGGCATCAAACTGATCAAAAGTCTTCTAGCTAGGAAGTCTTATAAACACAAAATTAAAAAAAAAATCAAGGGTCTCTATTGATCTGTAGCTAAAATATAAATTATGATGAGCAACTCAACCTCTTGAGTGGCGAAGGTTTTCAAATATGTTGTTCCATATTAATTCCTGGGACCAAGTAATAATTTGCTGTTTCAAATTTGAACCTATTTTCAACAGTGTGGGATATACATTTTATCCCCTTTAAAAAAATGTTTTTCCATAGCCATAGTTAGATAAATTATGACTAAAAGTCAGTTTATAAAAGGTTTAATTCTTCCTTCCCCACTAAGATTAAGCAATGGTTATTCTGGTTTCTCCCCAGTACTACTTTGTGAAGACTGATTTAGGAATCTTAAAGTGTTATTAATGTCAGGTAATATTCAAATGTTATCATCCCCTTTAGGAAGGAAAAGGCTCAGCTTCTAAAATTACATATGCTTTAGGACCTCATTTTTCATTGAAAGCATGACTAAGTATGGCTGATTACATCAATATTCTTGCAGAGCTTAATAAGTTAGTTCCAATTTCTGAACCTGAGTCATGTCCATAACTTCAGGTAACCTCAATCTTCTCATCCCTTCCTTTCTCCTTTCCTTGTGAGATGCAAGGCAGAAATACTTTAGAAAATCCAAAATTGTAGTCTACTTTAAACGATTCTTACTGTTCTTACTACTTATTATTCTCTTCTAATATTCAACCTGTATACCAGCTGTCTAACTGGACTGGGGTAGATCTCTTACAATGTCAAGTGTTACTTAAATGTTTTACTTTTTTCATATATCAAATTTCACAAATAAATTGTTCTAAAACCCAACTGCTTATTATTCCCACTTAGTCTGTATGAAATGCAACTGGGAGAAAACATTTGGGAACATAAGAACTATAGATTAAATTAGGGACGTAGATAAATGCTGCAGACATCAGTAGTTTATTGTTTAGTCCAAACACATTCAAAATGGAAACTCAAAGAATACTTTCCACCTGAAACAATTAAACTAGATTCTACTAGCATATAATGCTTAACACATTACAGCAATAAAGATGGTAATCCATTGTCTTCTATACCTACTAAAGCCAAGATGGTAAAGCCAATTTGGTTGCAATAGTGTCATAAGGATAGAATATTACCATCAAAAAATAAAACAAAATCAGCAAATAACAGTAATGGTAGATGAATATTTTTACTCTGGTTCACTGAAAAGAGGACAAAATGTTAAAAGTCCACAGTACTGCAGGTGAACAATCACCATGTAAACTTCTCCATAAGATGTTTTAATGTTTTATTCATGGTATGTAAAGACTGAAGCTGAATGGCTCTTTGCTCTACTTTTCTATTACACTTAACATTTGTACTTTTGGTGCCAGAACAGTTTTCATGGATGGCAGGGCAATATCCTGAATTGGAAATTTTATATATAAAAAATGGGAAATAGAAATAGAAGAATAGAGGAAAATATGCTTGGGGGGAAAAAAACATTGACAATAAAACAGCTGCTTCTTTGAAAGTAGTATTAATAAAGGCTTCAAAACTCCAAAGTAATTTTCTGGTAAGAACTTCAAGTACTATACATCAGAAAGTATAAAACTGTTTCAAACAAACAAAGAAAAAAGAATCCTTAAGCCCCCCAAAATGGAAACAATGGAAATCTGCGTCCCCAAAATATATCCAATAGTGCAACTTTTCCTCAAACATGGAAGACCTCATTCAAAGGGGAAAAAAGAGACAGATTTTACTTATATTGCCCAGTACATAAAAAACAAAATACATCCATCATTTGCTAGTTTACTAAATAGCAAACAGTTTCATAATTCAGAACCAATTTGCTACTATGTCAAGTGCATATCTTGTTTGTTTTACAAAGATAGAATGGAGAAGTCTTCCATGCTAATGAGCAGCTTTAAGTGGTCACACTTATTTACCTCACTTCCTGCCTGAAACATCAGAAACTGGTATTTACTGATTGTTCCAAGCATAAAATTGGATAAGCTTTGCCATACTTGTGGTTTACTGGAACTTGCTATAAAGACAGACAGTAATCCAGCAGCTACAAACTTTGCTCACAGAATTGTTTAAAGATTCATGTAAAAATAAAAGATGTCGTCCCAGACTTAAATTCAGGAGCCACTCGGGTGCTGACATCAGTTCAAGAATTGTGCAAAATGAATGACAGTTCCCTGCCCCCCAAATAGAAAATGCAAACACTTAAGAGCTGCTGTTCTTTTCTCTGAAAATTGCAGTATCCTCACTTCAGGCTTACTTGCCATTTATGGAATCTGACTGCTTTTAAAATGTCACTAAAAATGTACATCGAGCTGACTGACTTTCCCAAGCGCTTAAGTGATACGTTTCAACGTCCACATTCTAGCCAAGAGAAAAGTCAACTAGACACTTACTCAAATAACTGACTTCCTCCTTCCCTCTCCCCACAAACACAGGACTCCCTCCCTCCCACAGAGAACACAAAGTTTTTAACTGAAGAACAAGATAAATAATATGCTAGTCCATTTTACTGATTTTAAAGATACTGCAATTTTTATACATTTCGATGATTTTTCAACATTTTGCAGCTGTTTGGCTTTGCAGCACAGCAATTCATACACTATACTGTACAAAATTACCAGCAAGACTGGAATGATGTATTAATAGAAGGCACCATCATGCTTATTACATTACCAGAGAACAAAAATACAGTAAAGACAATTATCACTGTACACAGCTTAAAGAAAGGAAAAAGGGGAGGAGGAGTGTGTTGAGCAGCCAGCCATCCCTGTACTGAAGAGGGGCAGGTAGAAAAATCTTAGATATGGAGCTACTAAATCTGGTCTAATAGTCAAGACCATCGCATTTGAAGTTCTAATTTCTGTTATTTAGTTCATAACTAAAATGATTTCCTTCTGGAATATACTTGTAGTCTTGTTAAGGTTTATGTGTACACACGCTGGTCACAGCAAGCAGATAAAATGCCCTCATCATTTCACAAACTATTCTCTACTGGAAAAGAAGATGAAAGATTTTTTTCCCTGTTGCCACCTGTTGCAGATGTCAATGTTAATAAGTTCAGAGTACCCATTAGTGCATTTTGATGAGTGCATAACAAGTTTCTGTTGGTTTGTATTTTTGGGGGGAGCCAAGAAAAAAGGCAAGATTCTCCAATTGCACAAATTGCACTATTTGTATTCCCAACATTACAGGCAGAAACAGTAACACTTAAACAAAATGTGCAGCAGAAGATTTTTTTTGACTCAAAGGACCTGAATTCAGTGGGCATGTCCTTTTAAGTTCACTTTGTCGTAGATAGTTTAAAATATGGTCAGTTCTCAGTCCTTAATTCTCCAAGTCTAGATTTATAAATTAACAATGTGAATCCTGTTGTGAAACTGGGGAAATAATGTCCACCTCAATTTAACTGATAACCAAAAGATGCTTTTCACATCAAAGAAATGATCAAAAAGGCTGTGTCACATTCCAAAGCCAAAAAAAAAATTAACAAGAATGCAAACACGATGAATATTGTACCACTGCCAAGACTTTGCCAACAGTGGAGCTTCAGCGACGCTGTCCTGTGAAGCGGCCTTCCATTTGCCCGGTTCCTCTTCCAGAGCCAAGTTTCTGAGCCATGCCACCCCTTGGAGGAGGTCCTCTTCCATCACGATCACGCATCATTCCGCCACCCACAATTCCACGTGGACCACCAGGACCTCGATCATTGCGCCTAATATCCCTGCGATCATCACCACCACCTCTGGTTTCTCGCTCTCTTGCAGCTCTTGTTTTTTTCTCTTCCACATTTAAACGTACTTCTCCTCGAAACATAATCGGCTTTATAAAAGAGGAGAAAAATATTTACATGGGCAAGTTAGACAGCAATAGAAATGTATTACTCTGAACAGATAAGTTAGATAAGCGTAACCCCCCATCCCACCCCACTCCACTAGAGACAAGGTCTCAGCTATAACCTAGGCTGGTGAACAGCCAATGGCACAATCATGGCTCACTGCAGACATGACATCCTGGGCACAAGTGATCCTCCCACCTTAGCCTCCTGAGTAGCTGGGATTATAATAGGTATCCACCACCACAGCCAGCTACTTTTTTTTTTGGTAGATATGATGTCTCACTGTTGCCCAGGCTGGTCTTGAACTCTGCTAGGGTCAAGCAATCCTTCTGCCATAACCTCCCAAAGTGCTGAGATTACAAGTGTGAGCCACTATACCCTGCCAAAATTCTTAACATGCAATCTTTCCCAACTTTTTCAGCAAAGCGAGCAACGAAATTTAAATGATCCACATCTTAGACTTTAAAACTGCTAACAAATCTTTATTCATTGCATAAATACTCTTTAATAATTCACTATTTTTAGCTTTACTATTAAAAGATTCTCTATGGTTTTTAAATACCCCAAATTAATATATACGACAGAAATAATAGTCTTGAATTATGCCCTTTAAATCACTTACTTTTGCAATTAAGATTCTCTGAACTGGTTCAGAGTCATCAAAAACCACAAAACCAAAATTTGGAAGCTTTCCTCCAACACCCTTGGTATTGATGCGAAGTTCCACAACGTTTCCAAAACCTGTGAAAATATATATTACACCAAGGGTTAAATATTTTTAACAAGTTCCACAACGTTTCCAAAACCTGTGAAAATATCTATTACATCAAGAGTTAAATATTTTTAACAGAATACTTTTGATGGTTGTAATTGTTCAGGATGAATAATCTTAATCTCCTTGATCCATTTTAAAAGAAAACTCGCAAGCTTCTACACACAGTGATAGCTAAGGTACATTTATTCAAGCAGGCAATCACCTAAGATACCAAGTAGCCTGACTGCATTTCTGCATCCTTGTTACCTTTCTGCATCTTTGTTAGTCCTTTCAAAAGTAAAGTTAATTGCATAATTTGGAAAGACAATGTAGTTTCTCCTAATATATTGACCCATTTGCCAAATGAATCCTGTATCTCTGAATTTATGACTGATTTATCCAGCTGTTTCTTCTAAACTCTGTTGAACTAGACCAAGTCAACACTAAGCAGTCACGGAGAAACATCTGATAGTCATCTACTCCCTTCCTCTCAACTGAGGTGAGACTGGTAGCTGGACACAGTATAAAGAGAGAAACATTTAAAAAAAGTAGTTATTAAAAAAGCTCTATATGCTTCTTGCTTAATTTAAAATGATTTAAAAACTTTTACAGCAAAATAAATCACTTACTCATGAAGAATTCTTTCAGTTCATTTTCATCAATATCATGTGGCAAGTTACCAACAAAAAGTTGATGACTATCTGGATAGCGAATTATTCTACGGTTGTCAGAGTCATTCTGTTCCATATCTCCTCTGCCTGAAAACAGAAATAGAGCAGATATTAAAGTTTACAATATCATAAACACTACTTCAAAGGAATGAATGTAAAACTCACTTACTATCGATATTCCTGTTTTAGCTTACTAAGACTAGGTGAGCTTCTTGAAAAAGAGGCAAAAGTACCTATTATTAGTAGGTTAGAAAACAGCATGACACTAAAATGTAAAGTGAGGACAATGACTAGGTTGCTAAAATAGCTTCCTCTAGATCTACTGGACTGATTATACAAAAATCAAGTATTAGTAGTACAGGTATTCCACCTTAACCAAACTGCTGCCATCACCCAGGAACCAAGCAGACTTCACATAATGAGGTACAGACTGCTAAATATTTGCTTAGTCTTTTGAAATTCAAAATTATTTGGCTGTATGACATTATAGCAAAATCAATAAATTTTAACAGCAATTATCACATTTATGTAGTCTATACATTTTAGTGTGTATGTATATAGATATAAATAAAATCTTACTTGATTCTCTCAATAACACAGAACACAGTGAGGCAAATACAAGAATAATCTGTGTAATGTTTGACATAAAAGCTCAGAATTTAAGGTCTCACTCAAGATCCTAAGTTTAATCAGTGACAAATTTACAACTAGTTTACTTTAAAAAACAAAAAACATTGTAAATGTGATAGTCACTATCTCCATCTCTCCCCATCTTCTTTCGAAAGCAATCTAAAAATTCTTACACAGTTCAAATAAAAATATTACATGTATAGCTAACAATGTAAACAAGTCAAAAATCATGGCAACTTACTTAAAAATCAAAATAAGAAGAATCTAGGTGTGTTTACTGTTTATCTGTGAAGAGACAGTGCTAAGAAAGTAGGTTATTGGCAGCTTGGTTTTCAATTCTTAAAACCAGTGACAATAACCAAATAAATCTTGTTAAGTCTTTTACTCCTTCAAAATATGTCTCCATGGCATGTCAACCAATCCTCCCTAAAAACTGGTTATTCACCCCAGATACTATTTTAGCGGGTTGCTCACATCACATCTTCAAGCAATTTGATACTATACAGCTCTGTGTATAGAACACGTAATAGTTTTTGGGTTTTTTTAAGTTTAGTCTTTTTCAACCTTACAAATGTTAAATGCTAAAGGCGGAGGTGACTCACCTGGTCTTGGTCCTCTAGGAGGGAAACCAGGTCGTTCTCTAGGTCGCTGTTCACGCACACGAGGTGGCTGAGATTGAACTTCTGGTTTAGCTTCAACTCTTGGCTAAAATATAAAGGAAAAAACACATTATAAAAAACACTCCACAGGAGAACAATCAACTAAAGCAACTAACAACAAGTCTCTAGTAGACACAATGATAGTTTTAAGTTTAGAATGTTTTTAACATAGTGTCCTATGTATATGAAAAATAAATTTTTATCAAGATATTCTGTACCAATCTAGGACTGTAGGTAGCTTTTGTTTTCCCACTCAAGGCTGTATAACTCACAATAAGATGCTTTTTACAGTTATATTTTTTCATTAAAGTTACATCAATACTGAAATAGCATAAAAAGTATTGCTACCAAAAAAAAAAAAATCACAAAAATGCAAGATGAACCACTCCATGTAAATAAACAAAATTAAAAGCCATCTTTATCTTAAGACAAAAATACATAACACGTAATTTCTGAAAATCTAGTTTGCTGTCCTTCAAATGTAATAGTGCTCAGTAGTACTGCCTAAATCTATGCCCATAATCTTAAAATCAGTATTTTTGTAGTTCAAAGTATAAAAATTAGCTTGCTCTAACACCTAAAATTGCTACCTTTAAGTTAAAATGCATGCTAAAAAGATGACAGAAACTTATAGAAACTCGTATGTAGCATCTCAAATAGTCAAACTCCTTTAGCTCCCTACTGTTCTTCCTTATGAGAAAAATACACATTTGAAGTATTGGCCCCAGTGATTTTCCCTAACTAGGAGGTTAGGAGTAATAGAACAGCTTAAGATGCCTACCGAAAGTTTCTGCCAACTGCTGAATTAAACATATAATTATTTTTAAAACAAAATTACATTGGCATCTGCTATTACCTTTTCCTCAAGACAACAGCTTTATCAGTATTCCCAACTTCTTCAGACCTTCTACTACCCAAATATTTATGGTCCAAGGAGACACAAAATAGATGAACCTACAAAGGATGCTGAAAATACCCAACAGGATATGGAGAACATGTCCTCAAATCAGAAAGCTAGTAATTTCAGTTCCGTATTTAAAGACGGTCATCTCTGAGGACCTCGGTCCACGCAGTGGCTCAAATTCTTTAATTATACAACAGATAGTGTAATTTAAAAGGACAAATTTTGATACAAAAATGCTTCTTTCAAAAATGAGAATTTAATGTAAATGATTTCAGCCACTGTTAGCAAAAAAGGGATATTAACTCCTTTGCTAACAGTTTAACAGAGTTTGCCTGCCTCTTCCCAAATTCTGTTTTCCTCTATGTCAATGTCCCATTTCCCTCAAGATGAAGTTGTTTACCATGTTCTACAATTCTACCAGTTATAAAATGAGTTATTTTAACTCTCTCCAGTTTTTTAAAAATTATTTATATGTATTTACTCCTATAAGGTCCATATCTTTTATTTTTTTCAGAGAGATATGGTCTTACTCTACTGCCCAGGCTAGAGTGCAGTGGCACAATCTTAGCTCACTGTAACCTCAAATTCCTGGGCTCAAGTGATCCTCCTGCCTCAGCCTCCCAAGTAGCTGAGACTACAGGCATGCTGTGCCCAAGGCCCATATCTTATTTTTACATCACCCAAAGAACCAAGCACAGTGCTATTAGACATAGATGTTCAGTAACTACTGGTTTATTTAAATTAAATTACATTTTTAGTTCTCTGATCCAAAACATGCAGGATAATGTGCTATGTCTGACAAGGATACTTAAGTGACAGCTCTGAGGCCACTGCTATCTATATTTGGAGTTTAATTCTCCATAATAATTTGATGCAAAATGTGATGCTGAAAAAGGCAATTATTTAGAAACTTCAGCTAAGGGGGTTTAAAGCATACCTCATTATGACTGTAAAACAGAATTAGAGAATAGATGTACTCTGTTAAATTTTAATGAAGCTAGTGTATTACTGGCAATTAATAAAAATAGCAAATGTACCTTTATTACAAAATTTAAGAAAAACCTTAACTCATCCAATCCAAATGTTATCAGAGAACTTGAGGCCCTGATCTTGACTGATTTAAATTCTTTTCAAAACAGATGATCAAAACACAACTACAAGTAGCAGAATAAAGTTCTTCCTTTTTCTTTTAAGGATGAAAATTAAAACCAGATAAAGTTAAATATTAATAATTTCCAACATCTTACAAATAATTCATGCCACTGATTTAGGAATCTGACTTTAGATATCTGATGATGCCAGTTCAAGAAAAATACAACAACAAAAAGCTAACAATGTCCCCTTCAGTAACTGATTGACATATGTTAACTAAGCCAGCTGCATACTTATAATTCTTCAGGTCTCCAATTTCATGATTAAAACTAGTTTTTCTGAACAGATAAAATGGCCAATATGCCACACAGTACTATGAGGGCTTTAAAATTAATTCCATGCAACCAGAAAGTATGATCAAATGACAAACTCACAAATGAAGGTCAAACAGAATATGAAATAAGTACAGAACCATCAAATCAAGTCAATAAAAGCAGGTATAACCACAAATAATAAGCCCTTCAATTAAACATAAGCTATTTAAGGTGAACTAGTCAATTTCCAGACAAAATCTTTTTTCAAGAAATTAACTTACCTACTTCTAAGTTAATGCCTACCAATATCCTGGAATTAATTTCCATAACCTATGTTCAAAGTACAAGAAAATGAATACTACACAAAAAGTAAAACTGAAGGATTATTAAATCAAGTAGAAATATCATCAATCCATTTTATGTAAAGCCTAAAGAGATTAGAATGTTCTTTTAAAGTTTAAATTCTAAACATTTAAAATTTTTGTTTTGTTAACAGGGTGGCATAGGAAATACAACTTCATTTCCTACAACTTGAAAACTAACTTCAAAAATACTCAAACTTAAGGAAGGAAAACTACTTAAGATATATATGAAGGTATTTTTCTGGGCAAGAGGCACGTCTTTGATGTAATCCTCTTTGATGTAAATACAGCTAAGATAAATACATGACTCTCCAGCAACGTGCTGAAGAGCTGCATAAGGTTTACATGAGGTGGAGCATGGTGGCTCACGCCTGTAATCCCAGCATTTTGGGAGGCCAAGGAGGGTGGATCACTTGAGGGCAGGAGTTCGAGACCAGCCTAGCCAACATGGCAAAACCCCGTCTCTACTAAAAATACAAAAATTAGCCAGGCGTGGTGGCGGGCACCTATAATCCCAGCTATTTGGGAGGCTGAGACAGGAGACTGAGCTGGGGAGGCGGAGGTTGCAGTGAACCAAGATAGTGCCACTGCCACCACACTCCAGCCTGGGCTATAGAGCAAGACTCTGTCTCAAAAAAATAAACATTTACATGAGTCACATATGGACTCATGTCCAACTGCATGACTTCAAAGCCCACCCCTACTATGTACACAACTGTGAGTTACTCTAGGCCTCAATTTTTCTATCTCTAAAACAGAATTAACAGTACTCACCCTAACAGGGTGGTTGTGAGGATTCACTGAGAATAAAAAGTGCTTCGCACAATGCTTGGCACATATCAAAGGCATAAACACTAGCTATTTTAACTTTTAACTGTTTAAACTCTCTGAAATGAAATAATCCAAAGGTTCCAAATCCAAATCTGATAGGAAATGAAGATTTCAAAAGAAGGGGCAAAAGTCATTTACTGGGTGTCCAGATGGGTTGAAAGGCACACACAATACTGGGGATTTCCTTTGTTAAGATGGAACTCTGGGTGGCCATCTTACATAAGGGTAATCACATATTTCCTGAATATCCAAATAAAAACAAAGAAAGTATCATGGGCGTATTCTACTTTTATGTAGCTGATCACGTGTCCTAACACCAGAAAAACTATAAAAGTTACTACCTTTAAAACCTCAAAATTTCACTGTTTAGAACCTATAAAAGACACTTATACATTAACATTTTAAGCATAAATTTTCTAGTGGAATGAAGTTTAATGCAAAATATAGGGAAAAAAAATTGGAAACCCTTTATATGCTGATAAACTTAATGAGAATTTAGTTCATTCTAAACTAAATCTAACAAACTTCTTAGGTAGGCAGTGTCTTATTTTCACATTTTTGAAAGCTCTGAAATGGTAAGATGACAAACAGACAAAAAGCAGAATACTAGAATGATCAGTTAAGGTGAACACTACAGTCATAAGTTGGTACAGGCTTCAATTAAGTGGTATGAACCATGTACACACCGAGAGCTCAGGCAGCGTATGTTAAAAAGTTTTGTTTTCTTTTTAAAAATGATTCTTTATTATGCCACACTACTTTGTGCTTCTCCGAATTTCTTACCTAAAATATTTTTGCTGAATAGAATTTGAAGCTTTTTAAAAAGGAACATTCTGTTATTTTAAGAAGCCTTTTAAATGACAATACTGCATATTGGTAAAAACCAACTTAATCTGTATTTCACACACCCAAACCCCAAATACCACCTATGTAGATGATGAATGGAGATTTGACATTTAAAGTGGGTGCACTGACATTTAATACAAGTTTTTTGTATATTTAATCCATAATTTCTGATTGACTCATTTTAAAAAGTATTTAAAAAATAAGCAATTGGCAATGTAACAAGGATACAATCCAATGTGTTCACAGATTGGTTACCTGTGAGACTGGTGCTTTAACATGGGGTGGAATTCCAGAGGAAGAAACAGTACCACTAGGAGGCAGGTTTTTACTGGTCACTGAAGCCCAGGAGAAAGCCTGCAGGAAATGCAACAAACCTAGACTACTAATCATGGAAAACCACCAACATTCCTACAGGGAAACTTCCAAATATATATTTTCTTTTCATTTCTAAACTATTGCTCTATATTGGAAGACTCCTAAAAGAAAGGCACACACACACATGCCAGTCTATGTGCCAGCTTTCAAAATCTCATTATGCAAGCTTATTTATAACTATTTTGTCTGACTACTAAATAAAACCACAAGCAAGTTCCTACGTACTCTAAGTAGATGAGCAAGTGGCAAACAAAACCACCAACATGCTAGAAAAATCTGAACCTAATAGAACCAATTTATTTCTCCTTTGGGGGTAAGACAGGGTGTGTGATGGTGTTAAAGGGAGAGGGAAGGATAGGAAAGAAGACAGTATTAGCTGGAAACTCTGACATTCACAAATTGAACAAAGAATCTCCTATCACTACCCAAATATACTTTAACCTTCAACTTTGAAGAAAGATAAAAGAAGTTTTAGGTAGGCTTACATGATACACTAAGGGTGTCACTCATCTTTCCAAGATAGTTTAATTGGTGTAGAAAGGAAACTGATCCCATTTAAACCACAAACAACAGGTATCTCTTCTTTTAATTACAGACCAACTTGTTTAAGTTGGGAAACTGCATGACTCCTGGTGCATCTGTGCTCAGAGAATTTAATACAGAATGAAAGAACAACTGACAGCCTTATACATGGATCCAAATAATTTCATATAAGTTACTAAACACTGCATACAGACAAGGATTCATCTTAAGTTATAAATTTCACTCTTAGAGGAGTATATTGCGGGGCAAGGAAACAATACAATTTTCTAAGGATAACAAAAAAACCCCACAGCTTATTTCATATATATAATTTACTCAACAATTTAACATTAATAGAACAAAGGCCATATTTCATTAATGGCACCAGATTTGAACATGTGATGTTGTAAGTCTAAAGAGTTACTTTGATCTAACCTTTGGTGGTTCTTGTGGCAGAGAAACAGGTTCTGCCGGAGGAGGAGTAGCAGACTTCTCCTCTAATTCTTCTAAGTTCTTCTCCTCCACTTGTGGTTTCAGCTCTTCAGTCTTTGTTTCAGATTCTGGCTCAGGTTCAGGTTCATGAGAGGATTCTTCCAAAGGCTCCTCTATGCCATTACTACAATAAAATATTTAGTTCACTTTTTAGTAGGAGTTCAAGTAAGACAAAATTCAATTTCTCTTTAATCCAGTGGGTGTAACTAGTCATATGCCAATAACCTATCCAAGATCTACAAAGTATTCAAAGCAAAATTCCAAAAAGAACTATAAGGCAGAAAGCAATAATACTCTCAAGTAGCAGTTCTTTAACCCCACCATTTAAAAACTGAATTACTAAGAATGTTTACTTTAGTGCTAACTACAAACCTTATTTTATAAAAATAAAATGCTTACTCTGTGTTGTCTTAAACACTACATTTTCAGTAAGGAACCATTATTTTGGTGCAAGCCATACTCAATTTTTGAATTAAATAAAACAGTTCTTTCCAAATTTCTTGCAAATATACAATAGGTACTCAAATACTGACCTAATAGGTGGTTTTATCAAAAATTTAGTTCCAACAATAATTCTAGGAACAAAAACCACCTTGCTGACATAGTTCATACCAAATGTAATCTTGCAAATACTATTCTTACGTCACAGGGTGAGCTTCGTAGTAACCACTGTTTGCATTTTCTTGCACAGGTTCAGGAGATGGTTGTCTTTCTTCTTGTTCCTCTTCTACTTCATCTTCTGATTCTGGCAATACATAATACAGCACATCTTTCTTAAAGAGGCTTCACAATTTCTAATGCACATATTTTTAACATGTTTAAGGAAGTGGTATGATAGCACAAAAGAAAATTAGACAATTTTCTTTCTTTTTTTTTTTGAGATGGGCATCTGACTCTGTTGCCCAGGCTGGAGTGCAGTGGTATGATCTCAGCTCACTGCAACCTCCACCTTCCAGGTTCAAATGATTCTCCTGCCTCAGCCTCCTGAATAGCTGGGGTTACAGGTATGTACCACCATGCCCAGCTAATTAAAAAAAAATTTTTTTTTAAATAGAGACGGAGTTTCACTGTGTTGGCCAGGCTGGTCTCAAACTCCTGGCCTCAAGTGATCTGCCCATCTTGGCCTCCCACAACACCAGGATTACAGGCATGAGCCAAGGCGCTCAGCCAAAAAAACATTTTTTTTCCCACAAAGGCATTCAATTGCAATATCCCCTGTTCTCTCAAAAGCTGAAAAGCAAGGATGAAGTTTAATATTTATTGTACTCTATTAGAAAACAAAACAAATCTTTTAGTAAGAAAAAGGTAGGACATAAGTTACATTAAAGGCACAATTTAGTTTCCTTTGTCACATCTATTTAATAGAGCAACAGTGACAAACTAACCACTGCATGTCAATGGAAAATCAATTAAATAATTATGGCATAGCCACAGCATGGATGGCCAATAAAGACATAGTACATTAAAAAAAAAAAAGAGCTTTGAGTCAGTGTAATTCCATATTTATAAAAATACATGTTGCCAAGTATAGAATCCAAACACCTTCTCCAATAGGCACCAAACTTGGTTATCTACAGGGGATGAGACTGAAGGGAACCTTTTTTCTTGATATCCAAATTTTGTGTAACTTCAAATAATGGACATCTCTTTATAACAGCAACGACAACAAAAAGACAACAACAACAAAAAAACAACAAAAGGATGTCTGACTCGTTACAATAAAGAAGCAAATTTCCTAAGCTTCATACTTAGAGAAATTAGTCCATAAAGAGTACCAACAGAACCCTTCTATCTTCGTTATCTTCAAAGTAACCTCACCTTCATCAAGTTCAGGCTCAGAATCACCAAAGACTTCATCTTCATAACGAAACATATCATTGTGAACATAGAATTTATTTGGAACAGATCCCTACAGGAGACAACATTTATTCCATAAATACCCAGAAATCTGGTATTACATAAAAGATCAAATTACATGGCATACACAATTTCTCATTTTAATACTAGAGAAATAATCTGGACTCAGTATAATTATCCAATGCTGAACATGCTATGATGTTTACATAAAGTAAAAATGTCACTCAAAAAATGTAATAGCAAAACCCACAATTACTTTTGCACCAACCTAGCAGAACCCAAGAAACAGCTATTTAATAAAAAAGAAACTAACAGAATTTTTCTATTTTGTTTTCAAATGTAATCTTTCAAATATACCTGTACTTTCTGTATTATTAATGTAATCTTTTTTTTTTTTTGAGACAGAGTCTCCTCTGTTGCTCGGGCTGGAGTGCAGTGGTGCCATCTCGGCTCACTGCAAACTCTGCCTCCCGGGTTCAAGCCATTCTCCTTCCTTAGCCTTCCAAGTAGCTGGGACTACAGGCGCCCAACACTATAGCTGGGATTACAGGTGATTGCCACTACACCCAGCTAATTTTTTCTATATTAATGTAATCTTAATCATCCCTTTGCACACTTATATCAGTATCTGACTTTTAATTCCAAATAGTCAAAGCATATGCATACACACACACAAGCGTGCACTGTCAAACAAACAGGTCAAACACAAATTTTTCAAAAATAGCAATATGCAAATCTAAACTTATTAGAAGAAACCATTGGACACTTCCAACCAACTAGCAACAGCCAAATTCAATCATATAAATAAAAACTAAGTGAAATGAGAAACTTACTTCAGGAGCCAGAACAAAGGTTTGCATAAACTTCCTTTCTGGTTGTCCACTGTTAGATAGCAAACCCATGACCTGGACAACTACTCCATCACTCAAGGTTGCATGAGCATCCACATGACGAATTTTAGTATGACATTCACTGAAGTTCAGAGATAATACTTTGTGGTGTATATCCTTTATTAAGGAAGGAGGGAAAAATATAAACTCTTGTGATACTGCATTACCTACACAATACTATTACCTACTCTCAGCGATTTCCTTACAACTCTACAATATTAACTACTTAATCTTCCTGCCTGAACTGAATCCGTTGACCATGCTATGCATCACTGCCAGACTGATCCTCCTAAACAAGAAATCACAACAGCTCTCTGATATTGCACAGTAATCTGGGCTTTATGTAGCTTTCTTCCACTTTTCTGTAGTAAGTAGTCATTCTCACAAATTATGTTGACTGCTCCTTGAATTTACACATAATTTCACTGTGTATTTGCTGATGCTATTTTTTGTCTACTTATAATTTCTTCTTATTTGGTAAGACCAAATCTTATAGTCTCACATCCTCTACACAAAGTCTTCCTTCCCTGTTAGGCCACAGGAAACATATATTTCTGTGCATTCCTATAGCATAGGGTTTAGCTCAGATTTGTATAAACTTAATATACTGTATCCACTATCTCATGTATAGAATACATCAATGATATAAAACATACCATTTTCTCCTTTGTAGCTATCTCAATATAACACCATGTTTCATACAAAAATGATGTTTAAGAACTCAAAGCATGCTTGACAATTATTGTCAAACATAAATTTCAGTTATAACTAACAATCATACTGAAAAAAAAAATCCATGGACACAAGAAGGCTATTTTTTTAAATCTCCATCTTAACACAAAATTTCTAAACTATACATAAAATTGATACTTACATTTTGGCCATAAACAGCTTCTTGGGGCTTTCCACTAGCATCTACTCCACCATGAACATAGGAAGAGTTCCTGCCATAAAATCTGCAAAATCATAATTAATGATTAACACTGAAATGTCAAGAGAAGCCTAAGAGGCAGTAGAATTCTGGTGTCATAAACTAGGTTCTGGATCTGGCTCTGTCACTAATTAGTTGTATAATCTTGGACAGGTAAGTTGCTTATGGTCTTTAAGTCCAGTTTCCTTGATAATAAAATAGGAAAAGTAATTACTCCCTAGGGTTGTTGTAAGGATTAAATGAGTAATGCAAAGAGAATGCTTAGTTTATCTGGCACAGTAAGTAGAAAATCATTAGATATTCACATCTAATTCTTATCACATCTATTTTTTGTTAAGTGGAAAATAGGATAGTTTTGACTATTTAGTACATTCAAAATACAGATGCTATAGTGATTGACCCTGTTTTTTTTCTTCAGATACAAAGACTCAGCTATCTGGATTTGTTTGGGAATCAGAGTTTAATACTATATTCAGATCTCCAAATGAGTACTAACTCTAAAGGCTTAAAATGTTTAGATTTAAAATAATGGAAATAATTCAGAGACCAAGTCTAAAATCAAAAATTACTCCAGCATCTAATTTCTTTTTAATATTTTTGTACTGTTCCTAAGTATATGTGAATTAGTCTTTCTCTGGCATTATCTAAAGCAATTAGAATTAACATCTTTCTGAATTTAGCTCAAAGGTGTGAAGTTAATTTTTTCACAAAGAAAATGCAACCCCTATAATAGTAAAACATGTAAGAGCCTCCTTTATGCCAAGCAATGTTTTTAGTGTATTATGTATACTGATTCACTTAACTTTCTTAACAATCTCATGAAGTGCTATTATCTAAATGGACAAGCTGAGGTTCAGAAGAGGTTAAATGAACTCCCCGCTAAGGTAATATATACCTACCAAGTGGGGCAGCCAAGATAAAAACGCAGTCAGTCTAACTCGAGAGTCCATGCTTTTAACCACTACTCCTATTTTCAAATTTAAACTATCTTCTCTCATGTACTACTGGCAAACTTTCATACAGAACAATTTGGCTCTGTGTGTGTGTGTGTGTGTGTGTGTGTGTATATCTGTGTATCTACACATGAAAAGCTTCAAGAACACTCACACCTTTGATGCATGAATTTTCAGGAAAGTAAGAAAAAAACTAGCAAGGTGCACAAATAATGCATGTTTCAGGATATTCATTACAGTGTTGCTTATCACAAGTGAAAAATTACAACAACCTGAATTTTCATTAAGAAAGACACTCGTTAAATAAGTTAAGTCTAAAACAGAAGTCTGTTATTGTTTAAACATGATGGTGTAGAGACCTATTGTTTTAAACTTTGTGTTTTTTTTGTCACTAAAGAAAACAAAAACCCCTTTATCATGAAAAGACCAAATTTCAGGTATCAAAAGGCTGTATTAATTCTGTATCTTCCCCCAAACTCCCTCACATATTGGAACCCATTAGTTGGTCAAACCCAAGATTTTTTTTTTTTTTTTGGAGACAGAGTCTCACTCTGTCATCCAGGCTGGAGTGTAGAGGTGTGATCTCTATTCATTGCAGCCTTCACTTCCCAGGTTCAAGCAATTCTCCTGCATCAAGCCTCCTGAGTAGCTGGGACTACAGAAGCCTGCCACCACGCTTGGCTAATTTTTGTACTTTTAGTAGAGATGAGGCTTCACCATGTTGGACAGGCTGGTCTTTAACTCCTAACCTCAAGAGATCCACCTGCCTCGGCCTCCCCAAGTGTTGGGATTACAGGCGTGAGCCACTACATCCAGCCTCATGTAAACCTTATACAGTTCTCCAGCACCTGACTCCCATGATTTTTTTTTTAATGAAATAATAAAGGTTGGGCTTGGTGGCTCATGCCTATAATCCCAGTGCTTTGGGAAGGCAAGCTGCAAGCTGAAAGGATCGCTTGAGGACAAGAGTTTGAGGCCACAGTGAGCTATGATCATACCACTGCACTCCAGACTGAGTGACAGAGCAAGACTCTGACCCTAAAAATAAAATTCTAGAGTACATATAAGAATAAATGTGTGCATATATAGGTATGAATGTGTTATGTACTAGAATATGACATAATGTGTTTTTGTTACTGTGAGTTGCAGTCAAAAACGCTTTTTGCCATCAAATGAATAAAATATTGAATACAGTTTACAAAGATACTGTCGGGTAATGAGGAGACAAGAAATGCAAAATATATGTAGTCATATGCAAGAAAAACGTAAATAAAAATACCAAATTATTTGTTTAAAGTTTACCTGTGTAAATATTCTGGAGCTTTATTCAGCAAAGTATAATATTGCCTCACAAACTCCCGCCCTACAAGCAGCGGACTGGGCTTCTCCATAACCATTTCTTTGCTGCACAATGTCAAATGCTGAGGGAGCAAACACAAGAATAACTATTAAAAAGTCATCTTTGTCATCAACCACCATGAAATAAATTTTCTTTTTAGCCAGTCAAATTTAGCAGTGGGGAGTTGTATACCAATTTTAGTGACACTAATGTTAGTAAGTTCTAATAAGCCACTACCATCAGACTAGCCTGAAATAAATTTTCTTAGCCATACAAATGGGAACAAAATTAATGCCATTATTAAAAAGTAATTTACAACAGCAAAACAATACATTCCTAACTACTATCCATAAGGTAACTGCTAACGTTTGTACCTCCCTTTGTCTCTTTATTTGCCTACCCCTCAGTAGAGGGAACTAGCATCTTGGTTCGTTCTTATCCCCACCAGAATTCAATGCTGCCTCAGACTACATACAAGTCCTTCCATTCACATTGCCTTTTTCCTCTGGGGACCAAAATCTACTACATTCCTGGATTCCAGTGGTTTTATCCTAGGAAGCAAGGCAGAGGGGACAAGTTAAGACTCAGAGATAACACTCATGGCAAAGCACCATGACTTGTGTTTTTGTATTCTCTCTCCTGGGAATTCATTTCACCATTTTCAAAATAGTAACAATGATTAATTTTACTCTCTTTCCACTAATTAAGCATCTAACTACATGAGATACTGTTTATAGTAAATGAAATACTCTGGTGAACAAGATAAGTCTCTAGCCCTCAAGGAGTTTATAGTCTGTCAAGAAATATAAACAAGCAAACTAGAAACTTAACCGAATGGGTTAGGTGCTATGATATTGTGCCTCAAAATTAAAACCACCAAGAACAACTAGCACAAAATAAACACAATTACTTTTGTTTCATGAGACAGGGTCTTACTCTGTAACTAGGCTGGAGTGTAGTGGTGCAATCATGGCTCACTGCAGCCTCAACTGCCAGACTCGGGCTCAAGCGATCCTCCCCTGTCAATCTCCTGAGTAGCTGGGACTACAAGCATGCATCACCACACCTGACTAACTTTTAAATATTTTAAAAATTTTTATTTTGAGCAGAGATGAGGTCTTGCTATGTTGCCCTGACTGATCTCGAACTCCTGGCCTCAAGTGATCCTCCCATTCAGCCTCCCGAAGTGTTGGGATTACAGGTGTGAGCTACTGCACCTGGCCAAACAAAACTTTTTACCATTTACTGTAAGAATATAGTTCCCAGAACTGTCAAAATTATGACATTAGGAACTGGAGGTTAGAAGGAGAAAAAAATGTGAAATATAACCTGTTTTAAAAAGATGAACTATAATCAAGCATCCTTTCCTATTACACTTAAAAGTACTAAAAAAAAGGCTGGGCACGGTTGCTCACACCTGTAGTCCCAGCACTTTGGGAGACCGAGGCAGCGGATCACCTGAGGTTGGGAGTTCGAGACCAGCCTGACATGGAGAAACCTCGTCTCTACTAAAAATACAAAATTAGCTGGGTGTGGTAGTACATGCCTGTAATCCCAGCTACTCGGGAGGCTGAGGCAGGAGAATTGCTTGAACCTGGGAGGCAGAGGTTGTGGTGAGCTGAAACTGGCACTGCACTCCAGTCAGGGCGACAAGAGCGAAACTCCGTCTTGAAAAAAAAAAAAGCAAAACCTTGATTTACAAATATGTTTAAAATTTTCTATAATGCCTCACTTGCCTCCAAAAATAGTTAATTCACAAAGCAGATCCAGATTTCAGGTGTCATTGGTTTTCCACAAAACTTAAAACTCCCAATAAGGGTAACTACCCTAATGCAAAAAGGACTCACACGTGCTACATTTAAAGTAACAAAGCACTAGGCCTGGCTCATGCCTGTAATCCTAGCACTTTGGGAGGCTGAAGTTGACAGATCACTTAAGGTCAGGAGTTACAAACCAGCCTGGACAACAAGGCAAACCCCGGCTAAAATTAGCCAGGCGTGGTGGTGCACGCTTGTAGTCCCAGCTACTTGGGAGGCTGAAGTGGGAGGACTGCTTGAGCCCAGGAGGTCTAGGGTACAGTGAGCTTACATCCGGATACTGCACCCCAGCCTGGGTGACAGAATGAGATCCTATATCAAACACACACACACACACACACACACACACAGCTAAGCAACTTAACATTTTCATTTTAAATAATGATGGTGGGTAAGAACAGTACACTTACCTAGTAACATTTAACAAGATAACTAAAATATGGAACTTATGTATATTTTAACATTGTAAAAATTGATGGTAAAATAATACTAACACATGGGGAAGTACTACATTACTCTCTGAATAAAATAATTATGCACAAAATAGTTTTCTTCAAATTGATAGTGACAAAAATACTATTAGGAATTTCTGGGTTTGAGGATTACTGTTTTCTTCTCTCTGGATTTCCAGATTTTCTACAGGAACACTGTTGTCATTTATTCCAAATTTCCCATCATATTCACAAAGTAGATACTGACCTATCATTTTTGTCACATATTTGTTTCTCAAAACAAAATAAAATGGTACATAATACATGTATCAGTATCACAGGTCAAAATACTCTAAAGATTCATTATAACAAGGTTCAGAAAAAGCTTCAAATTGCCCACTATCTACATGGTCATTGAAGTATCATAACCAAGATATCATCAATTTAGAACAGAGAGACAGGGAAGGGCAGTAAGATTTATCAATACTCAATAAATTAATACTTAGATTATTCGAAGGCAGTAACTTGAAAAATTAACTTCAGTAGTAAATAATAAGGAAACACTAATCTGGTAAAATCTAAAGAAACAGGTATATTTAACAGGTTATAAAGAAAGTCGAGCTTTTTTATTAACGTGCAGAGGAGGCTCCTACAGGAATGGTAAAACAAAATGAAGATTTACTCAGAGAACATTGTTTCAACAAATTGTATCGGTTACTTCTTTAACCATATCTCTGATATGAAGTGACTCAGAATTTAGAGAGCCAAAATATAATTGATAGAAATCAACCAGAAAATGACTATTAGAGATCAACCTCAAACAATGTTGTTTAGGTAGCTGCAGAAAATAAGACTGAACATTGAATTAGTAATATAAAATTCGCATTTATAACTCATTTACAGCCAGTGTACATAAGAAATTTGAGAAAAAGGAAAAAAGCCAAATTATACATTCAGAATAAATGTGATTACATGAATTGTGCCCTTTTTATTCTTCATAGCAAAGCACCTTACAGGTAATCAATTTCTTTATTTGGGACCTTCCATTTCTGTGGGAAGTAAAAGTTCCTCCTCAAAGTTTCCTTTCTTGTTAAAGAATACATCCTAAGTGTGCTAATAACTCTGTTAAGCCTTATCCTATGTAGTTGTTAGACATGCTTAAACAGGTACATAATATACATTCTATGTCTTTGTACTTTAACCAAGATATTTGTGCTGGATGTGCTCACAGGTATGTCCTAACTCTCCATTGCTTTTACCTGTTTAGAACAGTTTTAAGCTGAGAAGTTGCAGTGGCTCACACCTGTAATCCCAGCACTTTGGGAGGCTGAGGTGAGCAGATCACAAAGTCAGGAGTTCAAGCCCAGTCTAGCCAATATGGTGAAACCCTGTCTCTACTAAAAATACAAATGTTAGCTGGGTGTGGTGGTGGGCACCTGTAGTCCCAGCTACTTGGCAGACTGAGGCACGAGAATTGCTTGAACCTGGGAGGTGGAGGTTGCAGTGAGTCAAGATCATGCCATTGCTCTTCAGCCTGGGCAACAGAGCAAGACTCGGTCACAAAAAAAAAAATAATAAAAGTTTTAAGATGTTAGCCAATAGGGTTTTAGTTTAGAGCATGAGGTCTGGCTCCAGCCAATGGAGATCAGATGCATCAGTAAGGACGACCCCAAATGCGTAAGGAATAAATATGTCTGCTTTCCCTTTGTTTGTTGTACTCTTGTGGCAAGATGGCTAGCGAGCGTACCCTTCCTAAAGGAAGTAAAAATTGGTTGCTGAGAGATTCTTTCTCTCAATGCTGATTTTTTCTTTGCAGCATCGAGCATCTGTTTCCAACAATTTCTTTTAAAAAGTTACCAAAACAAAACAAAATTCTGAATATTGGGAGTGAGTAAAAGTTTTTGGTGTTTGTTTTTTCCTTTGAGACGAAGTCTCACTCTGTCACCCAGGCTGAAGTGCAATGGCGTGATCTCGGCTCACTGTAACCTCTGCCTCCCGGGTTCAAGCAAGTCTCCTGCCTCAGTCTCCAGAGTAGCTGGGTCTACAGGCATGCACCACCATGCCCAGCTAATTTTTTGTATTTTTAGTGGAGATGGGGTTTCACCATGCTGGCCAAGCTGGTCTCAGAACTCATGACCTCATGATCCGCCTGCCTCGGCCTCCCAAAGTGCTAGGCCTGAGCCACTGTGCCAGGCCTAGGTAAAAGGTTTTAATCATTCATCTATGGCAATGAAAAATCATGACCTTTCTGGGTCTTGATTTCCTAATTTACAAATTGAGAAGCAATCCCCTGGTCAAGGCTACAAGACTATACAGTTCTATAAAGATAGCCAAGAAGGCCAGGTGCAATGGCTCACACCAGTAATCCTAACATTTTGGGAGGCCAAAATGGGTAAATCGCTTGAGCTCAGGACTTCGAGACCAGCCTGGGCAACATGGTAAAACCGCATCTCTGCTAAAAATACAAAAAATTAGCCAGGCGTGGTGGTGTGCACATGTAGCTCCAGCTACTCAGGAGGCTGAAGTGGGAGGATTGCCTGAGCCCGGAAGTCAAGGCTGCAGTGAGCCAACATGGCATCACCGCACTCAAACCTGGGTAATGGGAGTGAGAACCTGTCTCAAAAAAAAAAAAAAGCCAAGATTAAAGGATATTTATACACAAAAAGAAATCTTCAAAAGGTTGTTAGATTCCAGCACCTTCAAAGATAACCACAATTTTCAATAAGGTGGTTGTTAGCCTCACCTAACAATCTTTTTAGAGAAAGAAAAATATAATGTATCAAACCCCAATTCTTCCACTGGTAACTGAAAATGTGGAGAATCTCACACAGGAACGCACAATGTAAAATTTTCTCTGATACATTAGCTCTATACAGACAGATAAGGCTCTCATGAACAAATCCGTCTTTTACTTGTCAACTGAAAACATTATTGGTGGCTCACGCCTGTAATTCCAGCACTTTGGAAAGCTGAGGCAGGCAGATCACAAGGTCAAGAGATCAAGACCATCCTGGCTACCAAAGTGAAACCCAGTCTCTACTAAAAATAGAAAAAATTAGCCGGACATGGTGGGAAGAGCCTGTAGTCCTGGCTACTCAGGAGGCGGAGGCAGGAGAATTGCTTGAACCTGGGAGGTGGAGGTTGCAGTGAGCTGAGACCGCACCACTGCACTTCAGCCTGGACGGAGCAAGAGACTCTGTGTCAAAAAAGGAAAAAAAAAAAAGATTATCCAGAGCTTCCCTCACTATTTACAGAGCCTGAACTACTTTAGAGGTATTCTCCAACTCTACCTATTGTACCTAAAATTGAAGGGAATCTTCATCATAATCTCTCTCTCTTTTTTTTTTCTTTGAGACACGGTCTTGCCCTGTTGCCCAGGGTGGAGTGCAATGGCGCTACCTTGGCTCACTGCAATCTCCGCCTCCCAGATCAAATGATTCTCCTGCCTCAGCCTCCCGAGTAGCTGGGATTACAGGCGCCCAAGACCATGCCCAGCTAACTGGTTTAGAATCTTTTATTCATTCCTGTTTCCTAAAATGTTTCCTCTGGGCTGAGCAAGGTGGCTCACGCCTGTAATCCCAGCACTTTGGGAGGCCAAGGCAGGTGGACCATGATGTCAAGAGATTGAGACCATCCTGGCCAACACGGTGAAACCGTGTCTCTACTAAAAATACAAAAAAATTAGCTGGTGTGGTGGCACGCACCTGTAGTCCTAGCTACTCGGGAGGCTGAGGCAGGAGAACAGCTTGAAGCCAGGAAGTGAAGGCTGCAGTGAGCTGAGATCACACCTTTGCACTCCAGCAGAACAAGATTCTGCCTAAAAAAAAAAAAGTTTTCTCTGCATTTGCTTAGACTAATTCCTGAAGCACATTGTACGTCAGCTCTAATTGCTCTATGTCATTTGTCCCGGCATGTTCTTAATCTGTTAATACACATTGAGAGGGAAGTGGAGCATTGGCCATTGGTAGACATACATGCAGATTAGACAAGAAAGTCACATTGAGCTTCATTATCCTACAATGTACTTACATTTCCTCAATTTCAAAGTAACTTAAACCAAAGTTATCACTCTCCTTGAACTTTGACTGAAACGTTTTTGAACCATAGTGGTACAAATAAATAAGAAAAGCTTATTATTATTCTTAGTTTTTAGGTAAAAAACATTTAATTTCTTTGGTTTACCATTTAAAGTTCAGTGAATCACTAGTACAATGGGGCTGCCTCCAAAACAATCAATCTCAGGCTATGTTAATGTAGATGTAATATCTAAAACGAACTGAAAATTCTAACTGAATCTAGTGAATGGAAATTATAGGAAGGTAGATTTGGGTTCAATATAATTCCAGGCTGGGTGTGGTGGCTCATGCCTGTAATCCCAGCACTTTGGGAGGCCAAGGTGGGCAGATCACAAGGTCAGGAGTTAGAGACCAGCCTGGCCAACATAGTGAAGTCCCGTCTCTACTAAAAATACAAAACTTAGCCAGGCATGGTGGTGTGCCACTCCAGCCTGGGCAACAGAATGAGACTCCATCTCAAAAAAAAAAAAAAAAAAAACTCATTAATTCGAGTTGTTCAAATGTCAAATATAGCTACTTAACGAGCAGCCAGTCACTACAGGTATTCCAGAGACTAACTGAATGATTTTGCACAAAAAGGAGTACATACATCCAAAAAGGTAAGAGTAGGCCATTCCAACACTGAGATCCTAAAAGTCTGTTAATAAAAAGCAGAACTTTTGAATTCTCCTTCAATACTCATCCCACATCTTCCTATCTGCAGTGATTGAAACCCTATGCATTTATCTGGGCCCATCAAAAATCCTGTCCCGTTGAAAATCTTTCTACTCCCACTGAATTCCTCAACAGAATACAAGTCTTCTCTATTAACTCTTAAAGTAGGCAAGGAGCAGGGGCTAACACCTTTAATCTCAACACTTTGGGAGCCTGAGGCAGATGGATCACCTGAGGTTAGGAGTTCAAGACCAACCTGGCCAACATGGTGAAACCCTGTCTCTATTTAAAAAAAAAAAAAAAAAAAAAAAATCAGCCCGGCGGGTTAGCATGCCTGTAATCTCAGCTACTTGGGAGGTTGAGGCAGGAAAATCACTTGAAATCGGGAGGCGGAGGTTGCAGTTAGCTGAGACTGCACCATTGTGCTCTAGCCTGGGCAGTAAAAGCGTAACTCCATCTAAAAAACAAAAAACAAAAAAACAAAAAAACCCAACTCTTAAGTACTTTTGGCCTTATCATGGCAGTTTATTGATCGTATTCTGCCCTAAGTTATTAATTGTACACCGGTCTTCATCTTTCTTCTCTCTACTACCCTCTCAAATACTCTAACAGCTCTCCCTTGAATGCAATTCTCTGGAAACATCAAAATTCTTCTCAACAATCCAGTGACTTCTCAATCTTCCACCTGTCTGCATTATCAATGTTGACTGCCTTCTCCTAACTCTTCTAGAGTTTTATAAGGCAAACTTTCCTTCTCATCAAAATACAGAAGTTCTCAAGGTTCTGTCTTCTAACCTGTCAATTTCAGCTTCAGGCCTACCTAAATGTGTATCATCTAGCCTATGTCATAAGTTCAAATTTTACATTTGTCACCACATACTAAATACCTAGGCATGACTTACATATGGCCCAATACACGCATGCCCCATACAAAGAAAGCTATTTCCTTATTTCTGTTAAGTGTCACAATCTTCCCAACTTGAAAGCTCAGCTGTAAGCGACTTTCTCCCTTTTAGCTTTGCCATTTCAACTGTGAAATCCTTACAACCCAGAAGTTGGAATTTGTGCCCTCCTTTTCACTCCCACTGTTCAGACCTTTTAGTTATTCTTCAAAAGTCTTTCAAGCCCTTGAATCATGGGTAGTATACACTGTACAGAGTAAAATCCAAACACCTGCATTCACTTTGGCATCTAAGGCCCTACACACAGAAATCCAGTCTGACTTTAAATGTCATAAACAACCTTTCAAATTTATCTCTTACTATACTTTCTCATTCCTATATCAAATTCTATACAAATATTTTAATCACTTGATATTATTCTCTGCAATTTCATTCTCTGGGACTTTGTCTTCATTCATTCCAATCCACAGGCTGGGTAAACAGGTTAGACAACATAAATTCACTTCAACATTTATTTTATGGCTACTACGGTACCAGAAACTACAAAAGGAAAAAAAGGCCAGGCAAGGTGGCTCATGCCTGTAATCCTAGCACTTTGGGAGGCCAAGATAGGTGGGTTGCCTGAGGTCAAGAGTTCGAGACCAGCCTGACCAACACGGCAAAAATGCATCTCTACTAAAAATACAAAAAAATTATCTGGGTGTAGTGGTGGGCGCCTGCAATCCCAGCTACTAGGGAGGCTGAAGCAGGAGAATTGCTTGAACCTAGGGGTAGAGGCTGCAGTGAGTCGAGTTGTAAGTACCTGATACTAGTTTTTATAAAAAGAATAAGACCTCCAGTAATAGGATGCAGTTTTCTTTACCAGACACTGTCACCAAAGGTTATGTGGGTGCTAAGACACAGCTTATCTCCACTATAGGATACTTATCTCCCCTTACCCCTCTGGAGTCCCTCATCCATAGCTGGGCTCAAAATAGTCAGGTTTATTTTAATTGAACCATGGACTATATCCATTTTCAACAGTTAAATGCATATTAATACTGGAACTTTCTGAAATTCCAGATTGTCTTTGTTTAAAGTGACTTGAACAATCTAAGGAACACTATACCTTTTTAAAGCAATGATCTTCAATCTTCTGTGGGACACCATTGAATGAAAGTTTCACAAACAAGATCTAAGAATCACAGCGGTACAAATAAATAACAAAAGTAAGTTACAGATTAAATCTCTTTTTCAGCCTCCAAAGGTTTTGTTTTTGTCCTTCTCAGAAGTTGAGGGAGGATAGTTTTTAAATTCAGAAACTATCAAAAGTGCCCAAGCATTAAGAAATGGAGCTTTTCTGAGGATCTGGCAAGATGGCAGAGGTAAAGCAGAAGAAGCGGACCTTCCGCAAGTTCACCTATCGCAGCGTGAAGCTGGACCAGCTGCTGGACATGTCCTACGAGCAGATGATGCATCCGTACAGTGCACACCAGCTGCCGCAGCCGAACCCGGGCCTGCGGCGGAAGCAGCACTCGCTGCTCAAGCGCCTGCGCAATGACAAGAAGGAGGTGCCGCCCATGGAGAAGCCGGAAGTGGTGAAGACGCACCTGTGGGACAAGATCATCCTGCCCCAGAGGGTGGGAAGCATGGTGGGCGTCTACAACGGCAAGACCTTCAACCAGGTGGAGATCAAGCCGGAGATACTTAGCCACTACCTGGGCGAGTTCTTCATCACCTACAAGCCCGTGAAGCACAGCCGGCCGGGCATCGGGGCCACCCAATCCTCCCGCTTCATCTCCCTCAAATAGTGGCTCTGCTAATAAAGGCACAAAGATCTCCAAAAAATAAAAAATAAATAAACAAATAAATGGAAATGCTGTTCACAAAAATAAAGCATGTCTTTATACTACGTTTTAAAGTTTAACAAGTAACCTACTATTTTTCTTTTGGTCTTTAAAATAGATAGGTTATTGGGGGTCGGGCGTAGTAGCTCATGCCTGTAATCCCAGCACTCTGGGAGGCTGAGGCGGATCACAAGGTCAGAAGATCAAGACTATCCTGGCCAACATAGTGAAACCCTGTCTCTACTAAAATACAAAATAGCCAGGCATGGTGGTGTGCACCTGTAGTCCCAGCTACTTGGGAGCCTGAGGCAGGGGAACCCAGGAGGCGGAGATTGCAGTGAACCAAGATTACATCACTGCACTCCAGCCTGGTGACAGAGGGAGACTCTGTCTCAAAAAAAAAAAAGAAAAGAAAAGAAAAGACAGACAGGGTATTATCTTCATTTACGGAAAAGGAAACCAATGTTTAGATAGCCTAAGGAAAGGTGTTCGGGGTCCCTCAGTTACAGTAAAAAGAAAGAGAATTTGAAATCAGGTCTCCTGACTCCAGTGATGTTTGCACTACACTTTGGTTAGGAACAACCGCTTTGGAAGAGCAGCCAGCTCTTCCAACAATACAAAAAATTAACAAGCAATTGTTAGCTTATGTGAAACTGTTAAGAGTGAAAAGCAAAGGAATATAGCAGGACAGTAACAGAAAATCCAAGAATCATTCTCAATATACCTATGGTTTCAAAATAGGGTGAAATACTTGGAAATTAGAAAGCTGAAACACAGAGGTCAAGAAACTAAATCCACTGCTTCTTAAGGTAGGCCAGGGAGCTGGATCAATTTATTCTATTGGATATTAAACAACTGTCTACCAGTGGAGAGTAACTAGGTCATGTTTGTCCCTTAAATTCTACTGTATCTAAGTTCAGAAGCAACACTTTAGTTTGTGCCTTTCAAAATCAACATTGAAAAGGAGTCATTCACTGTCTCCATATTCACTCAAAATATGTGGAAAGTCTTCTTAAAGCAATTTAGGGGGAAAATATTCAGTTCTAATATGGATAATAAACAGTGATAATTTTGCAGGATAAGGAAGTTGTTAAGAACCTAGACTCAGTGCCAACACTTTCTTCAAACCATGAGTTGCCTGCTGACAAATCAACTGCTCAGCTGCTAACTGAACACTCAGTTAAGTTAGTTACTCTATGAAATTATCAAATGACTTGTTTTCTTCTTTACATTCTAATTCTGATCCCCATCCATCCCACTAGCATTCTGGTTCACTCTTGATGTTTTTTCACCATTACTAATATTTCCACCCTGAATATCAAACAATCTGAACTATGACAGCTCTTCTTAAGCAATTCATTCGAGGTCCTTATTATTTCTACAATTCCTTGACTGCTTTTCAGAATTAGATTATAAAGATCAAATCCTAACATAAAGACCCATATGAGTAATCTTAAAAATTTAAGAAAAATGTAAATATTGCTAAAGAAACAATTATTCAATCCTAAGAGGTTCAAACTCATCATACTGTGTATTTCCTAAAACCAGGAATCTTGGATTATCAAAAGGGCCACTGGATGCTAACAGGACCAAATGTTTACTTAGAAACTTTGTTCACATGCCTAAGGCTGTATTAACTGCCAAATATGGAGCTGGACAAGAAATGCCATCATCTTCCACTCTACCACACCAGGGCTCTTTTTCCTTTGTTTTTGTTTTTTGTTTTTTTGAGACGGAGTTGCCCAGGCTGGAGTGCAATGATGCGATCTCAGCTCACTGCAACCTCCGCTTCCTGGGTTCAAATGATTCTCCTGCCTCAGCCTCCCAAGTAGCTAGGATTACCAGTATGCGCCACCATCCCTGAATAATTTTGTATTTTTTAGTAGAGACGGGGTTTCTCCATGTTGGTCAGGCTGGTCTCGAACTCTCGATCTCAGGCGATCCGCCCGCCTCAGCCTCCCAAAGTGCTGGGATTACAGGCGTGAGCCACCATGCGCGGGCTACCGGGGCTCTCCTAACACAAGTTAATGGTTCCTAGATTCAGGTACCTGCAACGCTAACGTTTGAAAGCCTAAACAAGGTACGGAGCCTTGAACCTAAAATCACAGTATCTTAACCCAAATTAATATCCCACAACAATCATACAAGGAGATAAAGACAACTTTACTATTCCATCTAAGAGTGCACGTGCTTTTTTTTTTTAGAGGAAGGAAAAGGCACTTCCCCCCCCTCAAAATCCGTTAGAACATTCATTAAGTAGGCCTTGGGGAAAAAAAATTGATCTATGCAGGAAATTGTAGACGCAAATCTATATTCGCCCCACAGCGGCACAGGGCCATCTTAAAATCTCCTATTAGAGACGCAGGGAAAATTCTATCAGATTCCACTAACAAAATCAACACAATCTAGGGAAGCTTATGTTCCTTTCTGTCCCCTCACCCCCCAAAAAGCGGGAGAGGAACCCATCCCCCAAAAGCCATTCCCGGATCAATAAGGGATCGTCTGCATAAAAAGGGGACGAAGAAGTCGCACGTTACAGTAACAGTATCCGAACACGTTCGGATTAAACCCGCGGTGGCGGGGAGAGGGGGTTGGTCAAAGACGACGATACTGGGTAAGCGAAGTGGCGACTGCCTTCAAACCCGGATTCTGTTTCCGTGCACAGAAATGGTGCCCGGAGGCCGCTACTTTCGCATCTGCGTCGCTTCTGCCTCCGCCGACACAACCTCTTTTCCCCTCCCCCACGGGCGGGGCGGCGACGGCCTCCCAGCTCCCAAGGAACCAGGAATAAGAGCCGCAAACGATTCGGAAACAGGGACGGTGGGCTACCCACCCTAAAACATCCCCTCCAGAAAGCCTACTCCCACACTTCCTGTATTAAGCTTCCATCAGCGCGCTTTCGGGAGCTGCTGCGTCCCCCCACCCCCCACTTCGCCACCTCATCCCCAACGCCCCACCTGTGCCCTCGGAGCCCTCTGCCCGCAAGACGCTCTAGGGTCACCTCCCTTCCCGAGCGGCCTCCCACCCCTCACCTGGAGAAAAGGCTGGGCTTCTCTCACGCACACACGGCAGCGTAGGGAGCCGGCAAGAACAATGTCTCTGCTGCTACACCTCCGGCTCCCGGGCTCACACACCGGACGGTGGACTTGCGCCGCGGAGCGCGAAAGGAATGTCCCTTTCCGACCACCACACCGACCTCCCCTCCCGGCCCCCGTACACACCTCCAGCCAACAGCGGCGGCGGGTACGTCGCGCGGAGGTCAGCAGGGGAGTCGCTGAGAACCGGGATGCAGTGGATTCTTCTTGCTCGCCGCCCCCTTCCTCCGACTACTCGGAAGCCTCGGAACCCGGAGAGCTGCGAGTTCTGTTTTCCTCTCAACCACCTCTTCCCGGGCGCCAGACGCTGCAGCGAGCGACAAGGACCACGGACGTCCCGCCCCCTTTGCCACCGCCCCCTCTTATTGTTTTACCCCTGCCGAAAGGGCCAGGGAACCCCCGAGCACAGCGTCAGCCAATCACGCATCTCCTCCCGAGCAGGACCCAACCTTCCCGTGTGCCACTGCGGAGCACGCGCAGTATGCCGCCGCGCTCGCACACGCTCGCGCCCGGAAAGCCGGGGAACCGGAACCGGCCTAAAGCCAAGACAAGAGTCCGCTGATTTGACGTCACAAGGAGGCTGCCTTTCTCCTGCCCCGAGGCTCCAGCCTTGCCGCCCTTCCTGATGGCGCAAGCAAGAGCTGGTTCGCAGGAACGCTGTGTCTTTTGTAGACTGGTCCCTTTTATTAATGGCAAAGAGGGAATTTAGTTCTCTCTCTGAACTAGGTGTCTGCAGGTTGCTGTAGTAGACGAGCTTAAAATGCAGCCAGTGATTTCAGCTGTTTGCACACCAAACTCAGCTACACTTTATTTAACCCATCCTAGGAAATGTAGGTTTTAAGCCCCACTAAGAGGCCATGCGGTAAAGGAAGAATATAAGGTGGGCTCTACAGAGGAGAAAAGACTATTTCTTTGTATGCTTGTTACGAATTTAGGCATTGCTAAATATCAATACATACTAAAGCTAAAAGACCTGAAATATTAGGATTGCAGTCCTATTCTAGCTCTAAGCTCGACTTGACCCCCAGGTGAGACACTGGTGACCTTGATTCTTGGAAAAAGCCAAGCCAAATCCTGTAGTCAAGGAAGCCACTGCATCTTAGGTCTGGCAGTGTTTTCAGAGAACACTGAGATAGCACAGGAATTTTGGAATGAAGTGCTGAGAAAATGTTCAAAGAAATGGAAAGAATACATTAATGAATGCTTACAAACGAACCACGATGGACGCAGCTGTATACATTGCATCAGTTTTCTTTACAGTCCTAAAAGATCAATTTTAAGATATTTGGCACATGAAGACAGTATGTCAAATACCTTAAATATTGGCAGAGGTAATGTCAATATTAGGGCCTCCAGTCTACATTATCTTTACCTTTAGACTGCTTAAAGATTTTGTTACATGCAAAATATGTGGGCAGACCATCACTTTAATGACATAACCCTGATGTTTTTCCTTAAAGCATCAAAATACATTACATGCCAGCTGTCCTTTAAATTTAATATACTGGACATATATACCAGGCTTTTTTTTTTTTTTTTGAGACCGAGTCTTGCTATCTATCGCCAGGCTGGAGTGCAGTGGCAAGATCTCGGCTCACTGCAACCTCCGACTCCCTGGTTCAAGGTATTCTCTTGCCTCAGCCTCTTGAGTAGCTAGGATTACAGGGATGCACCACCATACCCAACTAATTTTTGTATTTTTAATAGAGACGGGGTTTCACCCTGTTGGCCAAGATGGTCTTGATATCTTGACTTCGTGATCTGCCCACCTCGGCCTCCCAAAGTGGTGGGATTACAGGCGTGAGCCACGGCGCCCGGCGGCATTCTTGTAATTATAAAGTCTTTTAAGCCTCAAGGTAACCCTATGAAGTAGTTGCTTTTTCTTCTTTCTTCCTCCTCTTACTCCTCCTCCTACTTCCTTCTTCTTCTTTCTTTTTTTTTTGAGAAGGAGTCTCTATCCTCTCGCCCAGGCTGGAGTGCAATGATGCAATGACACAGTTTTGGCTCACTGCAACCTCCTGGGTTCAAGCGATTCTTCTGCCTCAGCCTCCCAAGTAGTTGGGACTACAGGCGCGTGCCACCACACCCAGCTGATTATTGTGTTTTTAGTAGGGACAGGGGGTTCACTATGTTGGCCAGGCTGGTCTTGAACTCCTGACCTTGTGATCCACTTGCTTCTGCCTCCTCAAGTGCTGGGATTACAGAACTGAGCCACCACACCCTGCCAGTAGCTGCTATTTTTATGTCCATTTTTCAGACGAGGAAACAGGCTTGGAGAGGTCAAGTAATTAACTTACCCAGGACTACACAGCTACTATTTACTGGAGCTGGGATTCAAACACAGGCAATCTGCCACCACAGTCCATACCCTTAGGCAAACTATAGAATACTCCCATTGTACTAATTGCACAATTTACTTATATGCCCTACTGCTGACTAACCTTCAAGTGTTTCCAGTTTGGAGCTCTTACTTGCAATGCTATTATAATTATTCACCATGTATCCTTCTGCACAGGTGCAAAACTGTCTCTAGAGCAGTGGTTCTCAGACCTTAACGTGCACCAAAATCTCCTGTAGGGCTTGTTAAAACAGATTGTTGGGCCACTCTAAGTTTCTAATTCAACAGAAGCCTGAGAATTTGCACTTCTAACACATTCTCAGCTGATGGTGCTACTGCTGCTCTAGGAGCCACACTTTAAAAACCACTGGACGACTGGGTGTGATGGCTCACACCTGTAACCCCAGCGCTTTGTGAGGCCAAGGTGGGCAGATCACGAGGTTAAGAGATCAAGACCATCCTGGCCAACATGGTGAAATCCCACCTCTGCTAAAAATACAAAAGAATTAGCTGTGTGTGGTGGCACATGCCTGTAGTTTCAGCTACTCAGGAGGCTGAGGCAGGAAAATTGCTTGAACCTGGGAGGCGGAGGTTGCAGTGAGTCGAGATCGCACCACTGCACTCCAGCCTGGAGACAGAGCAAGACTCTATCTCAAAAAAAAAAAAAAAAAAAAAAACCCACTGATATAGGGCAGAGGTGGGCAAATGGTTTGATAAGTGAAGGATTAGATAGTAAATATTTTTGGTTTTGAAGGCCACGTATGGTTTCACTTGCATATTCCTCTATCTCTCTCATCCTTTAAAAATTTAACAAACATTTTTAGTTTAGCTCTAGGGCTACTACACAGAAACAGGCCTCAGGCAACCCTGCTCTTGAGTAGAAACCAATAAGTGAAGTTAATGGGAAAAAAGATCCATTGATCTTCAATGTTAGTAAATAACCCTAACCTATTCTAACTGGCAATTTTTACCTCATAAACATCTCTCTATACATACAGCCTCTGCCCAAGTTCAGGGAGCTTTTATCTTACCAGGAAGACTGCAGTGGTTTCCTAATCTCCCTGCCTCTCAAACATAGCCTCCATGAAGCATTGCCCACCTCCTATAGACTAGGCAGAGAGACCAGTGTGAAATGTATTCATTCGACGGTTCAGGCCAAAAACCTTTATGTCACCATTGACTCCTCTCTTTTTCTCACACCAATTTTTTGACAGCCAATTGTCAATAATTTTTTTTTTTTTGAGACAGAGTCTCACTCTGTCGCCCAGGCTGGAGTGCAATGGCACAATCTGGGCTCACTGCAACCTCCACCTCCCGGATTCAAGCCATTTTCCTGCCTCAGCCTCCCAAATAGCAAGGACTACAGGCGCACGCCACCACTCCCATCTAATTTTTCTATTTTTAGTAGATATGAGGTTTCACCATGTTGGGCAGGCTGGTCTCAAACTCATGACCTCAAGTGATCCACCACCTCAGCCTCCCAAAGTGCTGGGATTACAGGTGTGAGCCACTATGCCTGGCTGAATTGTCAATAAATTTCTGCTCCCTCTACAACATTTATTCTGGATTAAATACTTGGCATCACTGTTACTGCTACTATAATAGTCCAGGCCATCATTGCCTATTGCAATAGATTTGTATTTGGCCCCAATGCTTCCACTGTTATTCCACTACAGGTTGTTCTCACAGCAGCCTGATCTTTCACAGTCCAAAACCTTTCAAAGGCAACACAAAATCTCAGGTCCTTACCATGGCCTACAGGGCCTACCTGCTCCAGTTCTTACCTATTACTTCCACTTCTTTTCTTACCACTGGTTTTCTCACACCACCCCAGCTCTTCCTTTGACATCTAATGACATTCCCACCCGAAAGCCTTTACTGTGAACCTTTATCAAAACACTGAAAAATCAAAGTAAATGAATCAGACCCAATCACCATTAGCAGGTGAATTTTTTTTTTTTTTTTAAGACAGAGTTTCACTCTTATCCCCCAGGCTGGAGTGCAATGGCACAATCTCGGCTCACTGCAAACTCCGCCTTCTGGTTTCAAGTGATTTTCCTGCCTCGACCTCTGGAGTAGCTAGGATTACAGGCACACGCCACCACGCCCGGCTAATTTTTGTTATTTTTAGTAGAGATGGGGTTTCACCATGTTGGCCAGGCTGGTCTCAAACTCCTGACCTCATGATCTTCCTGCCTTGGCCTCCCAAAGTGCTGGGATTACAGGCATGAGCCACACTCCCAGCCAGCAGGTGAATCTTTAAGAGTAAAATTACTAGAATTATATTATCAGCAGGTGAGTTGTTACACACTCAGTAGATTCTGACTTCCATGGCCACCATCCTGCTGGGTGGGACCTTTAGGTGGCAACTAGGTCATGAGGGCCTCAATTTCATGAATGGAATTCGTGCCCTTATAAAGGGGATTGAGGGAGTTCATTAGACTCTTTTGTGCTTTTGCCCCTTTCACCATGTAAGAACACAGCAAGAGAGCACCATCTTTGAAGCAGAGCAAGCCCTCACTAGGGTTGGCACTTTCATCTTTCTCAGCCTTTAGAACTGTGAGGAATAAGTTTCTGTTGTTTATACATTTCCCAGTCTAAGGGTGATTTTTTTTGTTTTTGTTGTTTGAGACTGGGTCTTGCTTTGTCTGTCACCACGGCTGGAGTGCAATGGTGCCATCATGGCTCATTGCAGCCTCAACTTCCTGGGTTCAAGTCTCCCACCTCAGCCCCCTGAGTAGCTGGGACCACAGGTGTGTACTACCATGCCTAGCTAGTGTGTGTGTGTGTGTGTGTGTGTGTGTGTGTATAAACAGGGTCTTGTTATATTGCCCATTCTGGTCTTGATTGCCTGGCCTCAGGCCATCCTCTTGCCTCAGCCTCCCAAAGTGTTGAGATTACGGGCATGAGCCACCACATCTGACCTAAAGGTGTTTTGTTACAACAGCCCAAACAGACTAAAACAAATGATAATGCTGTCAACAGTGTAGTATTTAAAGAGTCTGGCTGGGCATAATGGGGTGTGCCTGTCATGCCACTACTTGGGAGGCTGAAGAAGGAAGATCACTTGAGCCCAGGAGTTTGAGTTCAGCCTGGGCAACATAGCAAGACCCCATCTCCAAAAATAAAAATAAAAATTAATCTGGGCTCCAGACCACACTGCCCGGATTTGAATCCCAGCTTTATCTCATCACTTACTAGGTATATCACCATAGGCAGGATGCTTAACATTTATGTGCCTCAGTGTTTTTCATCTGTAAAATGGGGACAATAATATCGACCTTATTAGGGTACTGTAAGTTTTAGACAATACATGCAACACATTTTAGCAGTGCCTGGAACATGGTAAGTGCTCAATAAACATCAGCACTTATTGATTCTTGAAAAAGTACATGCACCAATTGCTTTCAACTGATTCCTTTTTCACAGACTGCCCACTGCTTTGTTCTGAAGTAACAACTTACATTTGTATAGCATTTTACAGTTTTCAAAACACTTTCAAACACATTATCTTATTTCAATTTCACAAGCAATTCACAAAGTAGGCAAGCTGCACAAGGCTAAAAATGGCCAATTCAGAAAGAGAGCCCAGAGTCCCTCTGACTCATGCCACTGTACTATGTCCTACTGCTAAATGATGAACTTTTATAGTCTTTGAGCAAGACTTACTGATTGAAAACATGTTACTTGAGAATCCCAGGGCTCTCTCTTAGTGCAATTGGCTCCTTTACAAAGCTTTTTAATGCACAGAAAAACCTACTCCCATGAGTAGGATGAATCCATTCATTTTAGAGCAAGAGAGGAGAAAGCCTATTATGGCCTAAAGAAAGAATCAAATGTTAATTTCTCCCTGCAATCTTTCCAGCCATTATCTCTTTGTGAGGCTGGGACAGGTTAGGGTACAAAGGAGTGTTTTTTCCTCTCCAATCATTTTGAGTGTGTGGAATACATCTCATATCCAGAAAAGTGCATGAAATGGCCTGCCAATTTGTGTCATTAAGTGTCACAATATGAATGACTACTATAGGTGGTAGATTTTAGCTATGTAACTTGTTTTGATCATATCTATGAAAGTCTTTAAGTAGAGGAGATTATACATGCTACTGGAGCTTGAGAGAATAAAGGTTGCAAATTATAAGCAAGTCACTTCAGAATTTAGAGGCAACAATGTCATAAAAAAAATACAAAGAATCAGATTATCAATTATGAAAATAACCCACCCTAGCGGGGTGTGGTGGCTCCCACCAGTAATCCCAGCACTTTGGGAGGCTGAGGCAGGCAGATCACCTGAGGTCGGGAGTTCAAGACCAGCCTGACCAACATGGAGAAACACCCTCTCTACTAAAAATACAATTAGCTGGGTGTGGTGGCGCATGCCTGTAATCCCAGCTACTCTGGAGACTGAGGCAGGAGAATTGCTTAAACCTGGGTGGGGGAGGTTGCAGTGAGCTGAGATCACACCATTGCACTCCAGCCTGGGCAACAAGAGCGAAACTCTGTCTCGAAAAGAAAAGAGAAAAGAACCTACCCTGAATTTGTGAATTCTAACGGATTCCATTTAACACTCATGAAGCCATAATGCCAGCTAAAAGCACAGGCTAAGTGAGCTGCTTTTAAGAGATACAATAATCCTGGAAAGTGGAACAACTAAAGATAATGTAAATGAATACGGAATATTTGTCCTGAGTCACCTGGAATCCAGAAAATGACTTTGAAAAGAGGAAATGTTGCACCAGTGTTTACCTCACACTGTCCAAGATAGACTATATTTGTCAGGCAGGAATATCTGAGCCCTCAGTGGGCTGCAGGGTGTGTTTAATTCTTCAAGCCTTACACTCTGGACATGAGATGCCACAAGGTTATCCAGTTCTCTCCTCTTTGATTTAATGCTCACCAAGCACTGTGACACAGAGAAGGGGGCCTGATCAGCAGATATTCTATGTCTTTGGAAGGCATATATCTCCCTTTGTGAAATGAATTCCTGTGGTTTGTTCATCAGTCTCTTGTAGATTAAGTTAATATAAGAGTGTGTCAGAGACAGATTTCCTTCTAAGGGGGGTTAGAAAGTTGTACTGAAACAAGTCAGGGCTAAGGAGCAAATCGTCCATTAAATTTAGAATCATGAAACACATGGGATCAAATCGCATTTTCTTCACTAACTAATTATGTGACACTGGTCAAGTTAGTTCATTCCTCTGACCTTGACATTCCTCAGTGGATAAACATCCCATTTAGGATTGTTCTGAAGATTTTTTATAGCATTTAGCATAGTTTCTGGCAAAGTATATATATGTGCATGATTCCTGTTATAAAACCAAGGCAAACCGTCAGCATCAGGGGACCCCAACACAGTGCCACACAACTTCATAGACAGCTAGCCACGCTTCCCCTCGATCCTTCCATTCCCCACTCTCTTCTTCGGACAAATACTCGGTTGTTTGGCAGTGTGAAGAAACTGTGGCCTAAGTCTTTCTCTTAAATATAGTCAAATTCAGCAGGGTGCAGTGGCTCACTCCTGTAATCCCAGCACTTTGGGAGGCTGAGGAGGGTGGATCACCTGAGGTCAGGAGTTCAAGACCAGCCTGGCGAACATGGAGAAACCCCGTTTCTTCTAAAAATACAAAAATTAGCTGGGTGTGGTGGCATGCGCCTGTAGTCCCAGCTACTTGGGAGACTGAGGCGGGAGAATTGCTTGCATCCAAGAGGCAGAGGTTGCAGTAAGCCAAGATTATGCCTCTGCACTCCAGCCCTACCCATCTTAAAAAAAAAAATGGAAAAAAATATAGTCAAATTCAGGAGGAGGAGGAAAAGGATATACAGTAGTCCCCCCCTTATCTGCAGGGGATACATTCCAAGACCTTCAGTGGATGCCTGAAATACCAGATAATAACAAACCCTATATATACTATATTTTTTCCTAGACATACATACCTACAATAAAGTTTAATTTATAAATTAGACACAGTAAAAGATTAATAATAACTAATGAAAATAGAAAAATTATAACAGACCAGGCATGGTGGCTCATGCCTGTAATCCCAGCACTTTGGGAGGCTAGGCGGGTGGATCACCTGAGGTCAGGAATTTGAGACCAGCCTGACCAACAAAGTGAAACCCCATTTCTACTAAAAATGCAAAAATTAGCAGGACATGCTGGTGGGTGCCTGTAGTCCCAGCTACTCAGGAGTCTAAGGCAGGAGAATGGCTTGAACCCGGGAGGTGGAGGGTGCAGTGAGCCCAGATCGTGCCACTGCACTCCAGTCTGGGCAACAGAGTGAGACTCCGTCTCAAAAAAAAAAAAAAAAAGAAAGAAAAATTTTAACAATATGCCAGTATCACCACTCTTGTACTTTGGGGCCATTATTAAGTAAAATAATGGTTACTTGAACACAAACACTGTGAAACTAGGATAGTTGATCTACTAAGAAGGGTATGACGTAACTAACCAAAGAGTAGAGCAGACAGCATGGATACAATGGACAAGGAATGATTCACATCTTGGATGGGATGATGCAGGAAGGTGCAATGTTTCATCACACTAATCAGAATGGTGCGCACTTTAAAACTTATGAACTGTTTATTTCTGGAGTTTTCCAGGTAATATTTTTTTATAGCAGTTGACCATGGGTAACTCAAAGGGGGAGGAATAGTGTAGTACCTTTGAAAGCAAAAGTGTTTTATTAATCTCTTTCAGCTCCCAGGTTATAAAACTACTCAGGATAGTAAAAAATTAACTATATAGAAAATACAGGGCTTTCATCAGCACACATACATTATTTAGGCGTGTACAATATTTGGTATTGTTGTCTCTTTAAATTATTTTTAATGCTGTTTGAATGTTGAAACGATGTGTTTTGCATACCTTAGAAGTTTTGATAGTTGTGAAACTTCTCATTGGAGAATGATCTCCATGATGAAATCATGCAGCTGACAGACACAGTGAAAGCACTGTGACTTTCTTCTACCTTGGCCAGTTTAGAGCAGAACACAGTCAATCCCTCATGCAGGGTCCAAAGCAGCCCTCATTTTCCACCCACACATTTCTAGGTGTAACCACTTTCTTGTAGAGTCTAGACTAGCAAAACTAGGGGAGCTGACTCCATGGCAGCAAAAGCTTCTCTCAGCTTTACCTCAGCAGGAAGCATACAAGAGGTTATACTAGGACAGGAATGGTCCTCAGAATAAAGATGTAGGCTGAGCACAGTGGCTCATGCCTGTAAATCCAGCACTTTGAGAGGCCAAAGTGGGTGGATCACCTGAGGTCAGTAGTTCGAGACCAGCCTGGCCAACACAGTGAAACCCCTTCTCTACTAAAAATACAAAAATTAGCTGGGGGTGGTGACGCACGTCTGTAATCCTAGCTATTTGAGAGGCTGAGGCAGGAGAATTGCTTGAACCCCGGAGGTGGAAGTTGCAGTGAGCCCAGATTGCACCACTGCACTCTAGCCTGGGCAATAGAGCAAGACTCTGTCTCAAAAAAAGAAAAAAAAAAACCCCAAAAACATAGATCATGGTGGTATTTGGTTCTTAATCCCAGCTCCGTATTTAAAACCTATATGATGCTAGGCAAGTTACTAAGTTCCCTGAGTTTCTTTCCTCATTGATAAAAAGGCACTATTGCAGTTAGAACTGTTACATATACAGTTTTCAGCACAGGGCCTGACACACAAAGCATCATATGAATATAAACTATCATGATTATTTTTAGATTGTATGGTCATAACCCAGACATCACTCTTCATTGGGTAACAGGTACATAGCTTCCAGACATGGTTCTCCTTTGGAGTAATTTAGAAACCAAATCTATAAAGTGACAGTAAATGTCATAAACAAGGACCTGCCCTTTGAAAATTAGAATAAAAATGTCTAGTGTAACAGAACAATAAGGAGTTAAGGAAGAAAGGAAGGGTACACACACACACACACACACACACACACACACACACACACAGAGCAAAAGCAGGGAATAATTTTTTTTTCTTTTAGAGACGGGGTTTCACCATGTTAGCCAGGATGGTCTCAATCTCCTGACCTCGTGATCCACCTGCCTCGGCCTCCCAAAGTGCTGGGATTACAGGTGTGAGCCACCGCACCCGGCCCGAGACAATTTTTTAAAATGGATATTCCAGTCCATATTTGCTCAGTACTAACAGTGTGCTTAAGGACCCTGAAAGTTAGAATCTTCATTTAAATTGTTTCTTTAATGGACAAAATAATGATAGTGTTCATTTCCCAAAGCTGCACATGTTTTCCATTAAGGATTATTTAACTAAACTTAAAATCTGGAAAACGGCAGTAAATGAAAAACAAAAAGATGGTCATATAATTAATCACATTAATCATTTGCTTTCAAAAAGTACATATGCTAATGAAAGAGAAACATGCAAAAAAGAATTTTAATATCACTGTAACACAATAAGGTTTCAGACAGAGATTTATACAGGGTACAGTGAGAACAGAGGAAATGGGGAAATTATGTCAAACTATACGCTCCAAATTCCTAGAGGAGATGACACCTGAGCTGAGCCTTGAAGGTAGTGGGTGGTGTAAGAATGAGCCAGCAAAGCAAGTGCAGTGGTTGACAATAGCTGTCCTGGCAGAAGGAACAGCAAGAGCAAAGTGTGGGTGGTCGGGGGGCAGTAGTGACATGCGCTGGCAACCACAAGCAGTTCAGTATTACCACAAGATCAAGTCCAAAGCTGGGCATGGCTTACAATCATGTGGTATCTCACAAAGAGGGGAAATGGCATTTAAAGAAATTTTTTCTTCAAGCTTTCCCACTGTACATAATAAACCCTATGAAAAAAATAAAATACATTCTAGCAAAAATACTTGTGCAAATAAGCACTTTCATCATAGAATACCTATTTCTGTGGTGAACAAAGACATTAAGTTTTTGAAATCTGGGCTTAACTTCCATAAATAAAGTCTGCATTTCCTCCATACTTTTCTCTGTAAACTGAGATTTAAAGCATTTAAAAGCAGTACTTTTGGCTGGGCATGTTAGCTCATGCCTGTAATCCCAGCCCTTGAGGAGGCTGAGGCAAGAGGATTGCTTGAGACCAGGAGTTCCATGCCAGGCTACCCAACACAGCAAGACCCCCACCTCTAAATACATGGATACATACATACCTACAAACATAAAAGCAGTACTTTTACCTTTAAACTGGCAGGGGTCTTGATACAGTTTGGCTCTGTGTACCCACCCAAGTCCCATCTTGTAGCTCCTATAATTCCCATGTGTTATGGGCAGGACCTGGTTGGGAGATAATTGAATCATGGAGATAGAGCTTTCCCGTGCTGTTCTCATGACAGTGAATAAGTCTCACAAGATCTGATGGTTTTAAAAACGGGAGTTCCCTGCACAGGCTGTCTTGCCCGCTGCCATCCATGTAAGACAGGACTAGCTCCTCCTTGCCTTCTACCATGATTGTGAGGCCTCCCCAGCCATGTGGAACTGTAAATCCACTGAACATCTTTTTCAGTCCAGTCCCAGATATGTCTTTATCAGCAGTGTGAAAACAAACTAATACAGGTCTGATGACCTTTCCTATAAAATATGGGATCTAAAAGTGTCACAAGCAGAAGCTGAGACAACACTTGTCGTAGAAACCTGTAGAACTGATGAATGATTTGTGCCTATTTGCTTAGAAATACATTTTTCAAATCATTTTTGGAGAATTCAAATGTAAGGACTAAACGTCATTGCTAATTTTATGGGCATAGGTGTAGAGTAAACACACCTGAGAGCAGTAACTTAACCATGCCCTGAGAATGACCTTGTATGACAGATGCACCTAAAAGTGTGCTCTGAGCCAGGGAATCCAGGAGTGACCAACTTGGAGATACGTTCCTTGTCTGTGATAAACAACTGAGCCCCTGTCCTGTCCTGTAGAACCTGGGTCACACGGGATTGAAGCCCTGAGTTTCGTGTTAAATGAAGGTTGCCAAGTGGATGCTACTGGGGGAGGGTGTTAGGTGAAAATGCTATATAAACTGCATAGTGTTTGCAGGTGGCTGCAGTTTTCCTGCCCAGCCTGCTGCCACTAGGCCATGCAGTTACGCTGTGCAGCTCATGGCCACTGAACTGTAAGGAAGCGCACATCTTGTCCAGCCTGCTGCCACTGGACTTTCTCTCCTGTATGTAACCCCCTAATAAAACTCCACGTCTTGTTTTGCTGGCTCATGGTCTATTCTTTGGCTTCTTGAATCTGGTGCCTTTCCTCTTAAAAAAAAAAAAAAATTGTTTTTTAATAGAGAACAGAGAGTTTATGTATTTTTAAAAATTTTTCTTTCTTAACTGAGATGGGGTTTTGCCATGTTAGCCTGGCTGGTCTCCAACTCCTGGCCTCAAGTGTTCCACCCATCTCAGCCTCCCAAAGTGCTGGGATTACAGGTGTGAGCCACCATACTCAGCCCCCATTAAGATTCATAGAGGTTGGGCACAAAAACAGGGAAACAGTATCTAGTGAAGGGAGCATATTTATGGCTATTGTGTTTGTTGTGCATATTTTTAAAGTCACAGAGCTTCTGTTTTCAATGCTTCTGTTCTAGTTGGCCTTGATCAAAGATAGTTGATCTCACACCCCAGTCACTCTGTAAGCAACTGAGACTTATTTTGGGGAGGAGGACACAGCACAAAACCTGCACCGCCTGCCCGTTTCTTTACCCTCCCTGAGGCACCTTGCGAGGGGTTCTGTCAAGCAGGCCTTACCTAATGCTCAAATACATTCGGTAAGGCCTGATTCACAAAAACCCTCCTTGTGCTTTGCTCTGAAGAGCAAAAACCTTGGCTGAGCCATTAAAAGAAATTCTACAGGGAACATATTTCTGTAAAAAAGTATTTTGCCATGTTTAGCAAGAATCCCACTAGCTTGAGAATGGTAAGTGTGCAGAGAGAAGAAATTGCTAAGGAAACGATGAGTAAATTATATGGTACTTTCAAACACTTGATAGTGTACTTCAAAAGCATGACAATCAATCCATGACTGCTGATATAAATAATTCAGAAGACATATTCTTACATTTCCTCGTAGGGGTAAAAACACTACTTCATCCCAAGCTATATGTTTACTCATTAATCTTTCCTCCTCTTAAACATTTAGGCAGGCCGGGCACAGTGGCTCACGCCTGTAATCCCAGCACTTTGAGAGGCCAAGACAGGCGGATCACAAGGTCAGGAGATCGAGATCATCCTGGCCAACATGGTGAAACTCCATCTCTACTAAAAATACAAAAATTAGCTGGGAGTTGTGGTGTATGCCTGTAGTCCCAGCCACTCAGGAGGCTGAGGCAGGAGAATCACTTGAACCCAGGAGGCGGAGGATGTAGCAGTGAGCCGAGATGGTGCCTCTGCACTCCAGCCTGGGGACAGAATGAGACTTTTTCTAAAAAAAAAAAGAAAGAAAAAAACATTCCTAGGCAATGAAAGGGATTGGCCTATGGCATTGGATATAAAGTGTAAAAGAGAAAAAAAAATTAATGGGAAGAAAACTCACAAGCAGTTCCCAAAGGCCAGGCGTGGGGGCTCACTCCTGTAATCCCAGAACTTTGGGAGGCCAAGGCAGACAGATCACTTAAGACCAGGAGTTTGAGATAAGCCTGGCCAACATGGCAAAACCATGTCTCTACTAAAAATATAAAAATTAGTGGGGAATGGTGGTGCATGCCTGTAATCCCAGCTACTGGGAAGGCTGAGGCAGGAGAATCACTTGAACCCAAGAGGTAGAGATTACAGTGAGCCAAGATCTGCCACTGCACTCCAGCCTGGCAGACAGACCAAGACTCCATCTCAAAAAAAAAAAAGGAGTTCCCAAATCTGCGAACAGAAAAAAAAAAAAAAACCCAAGAAGACCCAGATAAGTAATTCAATATCCTTATTTGTCAAATGTTTATAATCTATTGTGATTCTTAGTAAATCGTTTTGAATTTAATGTTGTTATTCTCTTTTAAGAACTTCCAAGATTAATGACTTGTACAACAAGCTCTGCAAGAGAAAGATGTTACCATTTGTCCTCAGTGATGCCAGTCTTTCGAATTTAAATTCCCTAACAAATTCTTCAGGATCAAATTATTTTTACACTGACCAAGGGAGGTGGCTTATTCAATAAATCATCTGAAGAATTTTAGTCTCAATGAAGCTTTTCAAATAATTTGTTCTGAAGGAAATGGGGCAAATTTAATACCATCAAAGACTGTCTTGGCTACAGGCAATAATATGCATAAATCCCACAAACATAATGTTGAGTAAAAGAGGCCAGACACAAAAGAAGATATATTTTATAATTACAAGGGTATAAGTTCAAAAGAAGCACAAAACTGATCATTTTCAAAGTCAGAAGTGGGGCACAAGGGAAGCTTTTGGGGTGGCAATAAGGTTTGAATCCTGATCTGGGTGCTGGTCACATGGGAGAGTTCAGTTGGCCAATTTTTATTAATCTGCAAACTTACGGGTTTATGCTTTTTTCTGTAAATATGTTATACTTCAGTAAGAGTAAAAAAATAAACATAACAAAGGTCGGCTAGGTGTGGTGGCTCAAGCCTGTAATCCCAGCACTTTGGGAGGCCGATCACCTGAGGGAGGTGGATCACCTGAGGTCAGGAGTTTGAGACCAGCCTGGCCAACATGGTGAAATCCCGTCTCTACTAAAAATACAAAAATTAGCCGGGCGTGGTGGTAGGCACCTGTAGTCCCAGCTACTTGGCAGGAGAAGTAAGTGAGCCAAGACCATGCCACTGCGCTCCAGCCTGCACTCCAGCCTCCGTCTCCAAAACAAAACAAACAAACAAAAATCAACATTAGAGTCCAGAATAGGAAAATCTACAGAGTTAAAAAATTGATTAGTTGTTGCTTAAGGGCTGGGGATGAGTGGGTGGAGGGATAGCAGAACTCAGAGTTGAAGAGTATGGAGTTTCTTTCTGAGGTGACAAAAATGTTCTTGTCTCATTCTGTCGCCCAGACTGTAGTACGGTGGTGCCATCTCAGTTCACTGCAAACTCCGCCTCCCAGGGTCAAATTATCCTCCCACCTCAGCCTTTCAAGTACCTGGGACCACAGGCGTGCACCACCATGCACTGTAAATTTTTTGTAGAGACAGGGTTTTGCTATGCTGGCCAGGCTGGTCTCAATCTCCTGGACTCAAACAATCCACCTGCCTCAGCCTCTAAAAGAGCTGGGATTACGGGCGTGAGCCACTGAACCAGGGAGATAAAAATGTTCTAAAATTGAATGTGGTGATACTAACAACACTAAGAATACAGTAAAAACCATTGAATTGTACCCTTTAAAAAACAAAACATAAGACCAGCCTGACCAACATGGAGAAACCCCGTCTCTACTAAAAATACAAAATTAGCCCACTATGGTGGCGCGTACCTATAATCCCAGCTACTCGGGAGGGTGAGGCAGGAGAATTGCTTGAACTCGGGAGTCGGAGGTTGCAGTGAGCTGAGAATGCACCATTGCACTCCAGCCTGGGCAACAAGAGCAAAACTCTGTCTCAAGAAAAAAAAAAACAAAAAAAAAAAAACACGAAAACAAGACAAAACAGGAGAACTATTATCTTATAATCTTAATTGCTCAGTGTGCCTCATGGTCCCTCCTTTTTTATTCCCCTGACTCCTAAACTGGGTATCTATAGAATGAGTACAAATGTACATTTTGTTTCATTTATTCTTCTTTTTTTTTTCTTTTTGAGACAGACCCTTGCTCTGTTGCCCAGGCTGGAGTACAATGGCATGATCTCGGCTCACTGCAACCTCTGCCTCCCAGGTTGAAGCAATTTTCATGCCTCAGTCTCCCAAGTAGCTAGGATTACAGGTTTGCACCACCATGCCCAGCTAATTTTTGTATTTTTAGTAGAGACAGGGTTTCATCATGTTGGCCAGGCTGGTCTCAAACTCCTGACCTCAGGTGATCTGATCTGCCTACCTCGGCCTCCCAAAATACTGGGATCACAGGTATGAGCCACTGTGCCCATCCCAAAGGTACATTTTCATTTGAAGATAAAGCTAATGAAAATTACATTACTTGAGTTTCATTCAGTCCCTCACCCCCAACCTCCACCTATTTATTACTCACTGCTTACCTTCTCTGTATGAGCACCTCTCAACAGCAGTCTGGGATTGTGGGATAAATACAGTAATTCCTAAACTTGTTTGCATGTTGAAATTACCTGCGGAACTTTGAAAGCTACTGATGCCAGAGTCCTACCTCTACAGATTCTATTTAATTGGCATGAGGTACAACATAGGTATATAAATTTTTTTAAAGCTCTCCAGGAACCAAACTCCAGGCATATTATGTATTAATATAATACACTGATACATTACCTAAACACACCACACACACACACACACACACGCACACACACACTCCTCAGGTGATTTTAATATGCAGTCCAAATTGAGAAGAATTTTAGTGGTTTTCACAAAGACCTGAAAATGTAAATTCTCACTCTGCCATTTCTTAGCTCTGCAACATGCGTAAACTGATCTCTTGGAACTTAAGTATGACTTTGAGACATACCTAGCACATAATAGGTTTTCAAAAAATGTTAGCTACCTTTTCTTTTTTCTTTCCCTTCAAAAATTGGAGAATTTTATTTTTCGGCCGGGTGTGGTGGCTCATGAGATCAGGAGTTCAAGGCCAGCCTGGCCAAGATGGTGAAACCCTGTCTCTACTAAAAATACAAAAAAACTTAGCAGGGCATGGTGGCAGGTGCCTGTAATCCCAGCTACTGAGGCAGAGAAGTGCTTGAACTTGGGAGGTGGAGGCTGCACTGAGCCAAGATCGCACCACTGCACTCCAGCCTGGGCAACAGAGATACTGTCTCAAAAAAAACCCCAACAAACAAAGAGAAAAACTATGTCTTTATACTTACCAAGTTCCAGGAAGGATTTAAGATGGCACTAGCAGAGAGGATGGGCTGAAGACTGAGGCATCACATCCAGAAATAATAGTTGAAGGAATTTTCAGTAGATTTGAGCAGGAAGTGATAAGGACATGAAGGAAACTGGGGACAGCAAGACAGAGAGGAAGGCAGGACTACGAGAAGGGGAAATTGTCAAGAACTGGTGAATATCTGGGAGAATGGCCCTGTGGCTCAAGAGCCAGTATCCAGAAGACTCAACCCCTGTAGATTGGAACTCAGCACTGATGGGCTTGGGAAAAAACAAAACAGGATTTGATTGTCAGGGAAGAGACATGGTAAAACGAATCAACATTTCAGGGCCTCAACAAAAAAGGAATCAGACCTAGAGGGAGAGTGAAGTTACTGGGCAGTAATAACACAGCAGCACCCGGGACCCTAAGAGGGAAGGCTGTGTGGCTGCAACCACTCAGATGCCCCAGGGTCCATTCAGGCCTGCCTGATTTGCAGCAATCAGACCCAATTCTAAGATCCACATACACCATAATCCTTCTCAGATGCTGCCATGATTGTGTCCTGCATTGGGTGGGTCTGAGCCCGGAGGTGAGAGGTACAGGTGTCTAGGGTCTGAGTGGGTCAAGGCAGAGGCTGGGCTAAGAAGTCAGAGGTAAGCAAAGTCAACCTGGACCTCCCCAGAAATTAGCTAAAAATGTGCGTATGGAGCTTACGAAAAAAGTTGGGCTTGAAAGAGATTTGGGAGCAATCTCCCAAAAACAGAAGCCAAGAAGGAAGTGCCAAGAGAAGCAGGGATGACTGTCAAAGCCTATAGAGGAGCCACATTTAAGAAAGGAAGGGGAAAGAGGCAACTACCTGGCAGTCAAAGATGCATACAAAAAAACCCAAAAAACCTGCAGCAGGGCACACTGGCTCACACCTATAATCCCAGCATTTTGGGAGGCCAAGGCAGGCAGATCACATGAGGTCAGAAGTTCGAGACCAGCCTAGCCAACATGGTGAAACCCTGTCTCTACTAAAAAACAAAAATTATTTTTGTATTTTTGTATTTTTAGTAGAGACAGGGTTTCATCATGGTGGTGAGCACCTGTAATCACAGCTACTCAGGAGGCTGAAGCAGGTGAATCGCTTGAAGCTGGAAGGCAGAGGTTGCAGTGAGCCAAGACCACACCATTGCACTCCAGCCTGGGTACCAGGAGCAAAACTCCTTCTCAAAAAAAAAAAAAAAAGTTAACAGAAAAACACCTGAGATGAACAGAATCCTTCAGCTTCACAGAAGCTAAGGAAGCAAATTTAAAGAAGGAGGTGGTTAACAGCCACTTACTGAAGAAAGGACACATAAGACAAAGAGCAAAATAGACCAAAAGCAGGTAACCTTCAAAAGATTTTTGAGAGAAAGAGGTGGAAACCAGACTGCAAGGGGTTAAGAGAGTAGGCGTTGAGGGAGTGAGAGAGGAGCCAAACAAACCCTAATATTTATGGGAGTGAGGTTCGAGCTGTTTGTTTTGGCTGTGCAGTTGCTAGGTTATGACAAGCGCACGCTGAACTCCTGCCCTGCTGCCCCTTTTCATGTCTGGAATTCTCAGAAATCACCTGGATCACCTATTCTTACCTAGTCCTAAGGAATAACTGAAGTTGTTATATTTCTTCCTTTTCAAAGTGAAAGCCAGCGGCTCCCTGATCCACCCATGGTTGCCAACAGTTCTTCACCGAGTGGGCTGTGGTCAACAAAGTATCATAGTGTCCATGGTTTTGGGAGTGTGGAAGGGTCACTGAGCATCAGGCTGGCTGTGAAGAAAGGAGTTATATTCTTCCCTTCTCTTTGCACATTTGTTTTTACTTCCCAATGCCCAGTGGCCTTGGTAAAAAACGTTAGATGTGTAAATGATGTGGGCATGGCAGACTATTGCCAGCTTTCTAGCAGTTGTTCCCAATCATCATTGTCGTCATGGAAAGAGGACTAAATCAGGAGTGTGGACACCAATGGGCAGCTTGCTAATTTTATCACCGTAATCCTTTTACACAACACAGGTCCATGTTCACATGCACGCAAGAGTAACATGAAGTTAAACTCAGCACTTTCCACATGGTACATGCTCTACTGTATTTGTGTAAGCAGTTAAAGATGGTCATTCCTCATAAAGACAAGCTGAAGAAAATCTTCCTTTTTCTTCAACATATTCAGACTTTATTTTCATCCCTTTAAAAGTCAGTTGGGTGTTGTTGTTTTTTTTTTTATAGATGGCACCAAGAACAGAAAACCTTAGAGAAAAGTAATTAAAAAAAAATAAATCAGGCCAGGTGCAGTGGCTCACACCTGTAATCTCAGCACTTGGGAGGCTGAGGCAGGGTGGGGAGGGGATCATCTGAGGTCGGGAGTTCGAGACCAGCCTGACCAACATGGAGAAACCCCATCTCTAATAAAAATGCAAAATTAGCTGGGCATGATGGCACATGCCTTGTAATCCCAGCTACTTGGGAGGCTAAGGCAGGAGAATCACTTGAATCTGGGAGGTGGAGGTTGCGGTGAGCCAAGATCACACCACTGCACTCTAGTCTGGGCAACAAAAGCAAAACTTCCTCTCAAAACAAAAAATCATAAAATATTTTCTTGAATAGGATCCAAGATGGCCAAATAGGAACAGCTCTGGATTGCAGCTCCCAGCGAAAACGCAGAGGGTGAGTGGTCACCACATTTCCAAACGAATTTTTACTGACCACAGACCAGGAGATTCCCAGGCAGAAAAGCACCATGAGTCTCCAGTGCGGCTGTTTCAGCCAGCGCAGCAGGTCTCCATGCAAAAACTCACACAAATCCAGGCACCGTTTCAACTGGCAACTGGAACACCTGGGAGACAAGAGTCACCCGTTCAACTGAAAAAAAGGGGGCTGAAACAGGGAGCCAGGTGATCTGGTTCGGCTGATCCCACCACCACAAAGACCAGTAATCTGAAACACTCTGGACTGAGAGTTTCACAGCAAGCACAGCTGGACCCAGGATGGACCACCTCTGTTGGGGGAAGGGCATCCGCCATTACTGAGGCAGTCCTCCACTACCGAGGCAGTCTGACATTACTGAGGCAGTCCACCATTACTGACGCAGTCTGCCATTACTGAGGCAGTCTGCCATTACCCAGGCAGTTCTAACTATACCCCTATAAACAAAACTGCAAGGGAGTTCACACAGCAGCTGGGCAGAGCCCATGGCAGCTCAGCAACACCTCTGCTGGCAGACTGTGACTAGGCTACCTCCTTGCTGGGCAGGGCATCTCTGAAAAAAGGCAGCAGAATGACAGGAACTTATAAATAAAGGCCCACCTTCCCAGGATAGAGCACCTGGGAAAAAAAGGTGGCTATGAGTTCTACTACAGCAGACTTAAATGTACCTGCCCAGCAGCTCCGAACAGAACAACAGAGCTCACAGCTCAGAACTTGAGCTCCTATAAGGTACAGACTGTCTGTTGAAGCAGCTCCCTGACCCCCATATAACCAAAGAGACACTTCATAAAGGAGAGCTCAGGCTGACATCTGGTGGGTATCCTTCTGGGAAAAAGATAACAGAAGAAGAAACTGGCAGCAATCCTTCCTGTTCTGCAGCCACTGCAGGTGATCCCCAGGCAAGCAGGGTCTGGAGTGGACCTTCAGCAGTGCTACAGCAGGCAGACCTGACTGCTAGAAAGAAAACTAAGAAACAGAAAGAAATAACTTCATCAGCAACAAAAAGGATATCCACTCAGAGACCCCATATGAAAGTCACCAATCACAAAGACCACAGGTAGATAAATCCACAAAGATGGGAAGAAACCAGTGCAAAAAGGATGAAAATACCCAAAACCAGAACGCCTCTCCTCCTCTAAAGGACACAATTCCTCACCAGCAAGGGAAGAAGGCTCGATGGAGCAAGGGAACAAGGCTGGATGGAGAATGAGTCTGATGAATTGACAGAAACAGGCTTCAGAAGGTGGGTAATAACAAACTTCTCTGAGCTAAAAGATCATGTTCTAACCCAATGCAAAGAAACTAAGAACCTTGAAAAAAGGTTTGACGAAATGCTAACGAGAATAAACAGCTTAGAGAGGATTATAATTAATTAATGGAGCTGAAAAACACAACACGAGAACTTCATGAAGCATACGTTAACTTTCAATAGCCGAATTGACCAAGCAGAAGAAAGGGTATCAGAGATTGAAGATCAACTCAATGAAATAAAACGAGAAGGCAAGATTAGAGAAAAAAGAGTAAAAAGAAATGAACAAAGCCTCCAAGAAATATGGGATTAGGTGAGAAGACCTAATCTATGTTTGATAGATTAGGTGTACCTGAATGTAACAGAGAGAATGAATCCAAGCTGGAAAACACTCTTCAGGATGTTATCCAGGAGAACTTCCCCAACCTAGCAAGGCAGGCCAACATTCAAGTCCAGGAAATACAGAGAATACCACAAAGATATTCCTCAGGAAGAGCAACCCCAAAGCACATAATCGTCAGATTCACCAGAGTTGAAATGAAGGAAAAAATGCTAAGGGCAGCCAGAGAGAAAGGTCGGGTTACCCACAAAGGGAAGCACATCAGACTCACAGTGGATCTCTCAGCAGAAACCCTACAAGCCAGAAGAGAGTGGGAACCAATGTTCAACATCCTTAAAGAAAAGAACTTTCAACCTAGAATTTCATATCCAGCCAAACTAATCTTCATAAGCGAAGGAGAAATAAAATCCTTTATGAACAAGCAATTGCTCAGAGATTTCATCACCACCAGGCCTGCTTTATAAAAGCTCCTGAAAGAAGCACTAAACGTAGAAAGGAACAACCAGTACCAGCCACTCCAAAAACATACCAAATGGTAAAGAGCATCGACACAATGAAGAAACTGCATCAAGTAATGGGCAAAACAACCAGCTAGCATCAAAATGGCAGGATCAAATTCACACATAAAAATATTAACCTTAAATGTAAATGGGCTAAATGCCCCAATCAAAAGACACAGACTGGAATTGGATAAAAAGTCAAAACCCATTGGTGGGCTGTATACAGGAAACCCATCTCACATGCAAGGATACACATAGGCTCAAAATAAAGGGATGGAGGAAGATCTAGCAAGCAAATGGAGAGCAAAAAAAAGCAGGAGTTGCAATCCTAGTCTCTGATAAAATAGACTTTAAACCAACAAAGATCAAAAGAGACAAAGAAGGGCATTACATAATAGTAAAAGTATCAATGCAATAAGAGGAGCTAACGATCCTAAATATATACGCACCCAATACAGGAGCACCCACATACATAAGGCAAGTTCTTAATGACTTACAAAGAGACTTAGACTCCCACACAATAATAGTGGGAGACTTTAACACTGTCAATATTAGACAGATCGACAAGATAGAAAATTAACAAGGATATCCGGGACTTGAACTCAGACCTGGACCAAGCAAACCTAATAGACATTTACAGAACTCTCCACCCCAAATCCAAAGAATATATATTCTTCTCAGCATCACATCACACCTACTCTAAAATTGACCACATAATTGGAAGTAAATCACTCCTCAGCAAATGCAAAAGAATGGCAATCATAATAAATAGTCTCTCAGACCACAGTGCATCAAATTAGAACTCAGAATTAAGCAACTAACTCAGAACCACACAACTTCATGGAAACTGAACAACTGGCTCCTGAATGTTGACTGGATAAACAATGAAACGAAGGCAGAAATAAAGATGTTCTTTCAAACCAACAAGAACGAAGACACAATGTGCCAGAATCTCAGGGACACATTTAATGCAGTGCCTAGAGGAAAATTTATAGCAATAAATGCTCGCATGAGAAGTAAGGTAAGATCTAAAATTGACACCCTATCATCAAAATTGAAAGAGCTGGAGTAGCAAGATCAAAAAAACTCAAAAGTTAGCAGAAGACAAGAAATAACTAAGATCAGAACAGAACTGAAGGAGATAGAGAAACAAAAAACCCTTCAAAAAAATCAATAAATCCAGGAGCTGGTTTTTTGAAAAGATCAACAAAATAGGCAAACCGCTAGCCAGATTAATAAAAAAGAAAAGAGAGAAGAATCAAATAGATGCAATAAAAAACGATAAAGGTGATATCACCACAGATTCCACAGAAATACAAACCACCATCAGAGATTACTACAAACAACTCTATGCATATAAACCAGTAAACCTGGAAGAAATGGATAAATTCCTGGACATATACACCCTCCCAAGCCTAAACCAGGAAGAAGGTGAAACCCTGAATAGACCAATAACAAGGGCTGAAGTTGAAATTAATAGCTTACCAACCAACAAAAGCCCAGGTCCAGATGGGTTCACAGCCGAATTCTACCAGACATACAAAGAGCAGCTGGTCCCACTCCTGAAACTATTCCAAACAATACAAAAAGAGGGAATCCTCCCCAAATCGTTTTATGAAACCAACATCATCCTGATACCAAAACTCGGCAGAGACTCAGCAAGAAAAGAAAACTTCAGGCCAATATCCATGATGAACATAGATGCAAAAATCTTCAATAAAATACTGGCAAACTGACTGCAACAGCACATCAAAAAGCTTATCCACCATGATCAAGTAGGCTTCATCCTGGGGATGCAAGGCTGGTTCAACGTACACAAGTCTATAAACGTAACCCACCACATAAACAGAACCAAAGACAAAAACCACGTGATTATTTCAATAGATGCAGAAAAGGACTTTGACAAAATTCAACAGCACCTTATGCTAAAAACTCTCAAGAAACTAGGTATCGATGGAAGAGACTTCAAAAAAATAAAAGGTATTTACGACAAACCCATGGTCAATATCTTACTGAATGGGCAAAAACTAGAAGCATTCCCTTTGAAATCCGGCAGTAGACAAGGATGCCCTCTCTCACCACTCCTATTCAATATAGTATTGGAAGTTCTAGCCAGAGCAATCAGACAAGAAAAAGAAATAAAGGGTATTCAATTAGGAAAGGAGGAAGTCAAATTGTTTCTATATGCAGATGATATGATTGTATATTAGAAGACCCCATTGTCTCAGCCCAAAATCTCTTGAAACTGATAAGCAACTTCAGCAAAGTCTCAGGATACAAAATCAATGTGCAAAAATCACAAGCATTTCTATACACAAATAACAGACTTAAAGAGAGCCAAATCAAGAACAAACTGCCATTCACAATTGCTACAAAGAGAATAAAATACCTAGGAATACAACTAACAAAGGATGTAAAGGACCTCTTCAAGGAGAACTAGACACCACTGCTCAATGAAATAAGAGAGTACACAAACAGATGGAGAAACATTCCATGCTCATGGTTAGGAAGAATCAATATCGTGAAAATGGCCATACTGCCCAAAGTAATTTATAGATTCAACGCTATTCCCATCAAGCTACCTATGACCCTCTTCACAGAACTGGAAAAAAACCACCTTAAACTTCATATGGAACCAAAGGAGAGCCTGCATAGCCAAGTCAATTCTAACCAAAAAGTACAAAGCTGGAGGTATCACGCTACATGACTTCAAACTATACTACAAGGCTACAGTAATAAAAACGGCATGGTACTGGTACCAAAACAGAGATATAGACCAATGGAACAGAACAGAGGCCTCGGAGGCAACGCCACACATCTACAACCATCTGATCTTTGACAAACCTCACAAAAACAAGCAAGGGGGAAAGGATTCCCTGTTTAATAAATGGGGTTGGGAAAACTGTCTAGCCATGTGCAGAAAGCAGAAACTGGACCCCTTCCTGACACCTTACACGAAAATTAACTCCAAATGGATTAAAGACTTAAACATAAGACCTAACACCATAAAAACCTTAGAATAAAACCTAGGCAAAACCATTTAGAACATAAGCATAGGCAAGGACTTCATGACTAAAACACCAAAAGCATTGGCAACAAAAGCCAAAATAGACAAATGGGACCTAATTAAACTCCAGAGCTTCTGCACAGGAAAAGAAACAATCATTAGAGTGAACTGGCAACCAACAGAATGGGAAATAATTTTTGCAATCTGCCCATCTCATAAAGGACTTATATCCAAAATCTACAAAGAACTAAAACAGATTTACAAGAAAAAAACAAACCCATTCAAAAGTGGGCAAAGGATATGAACAGACACTTTTCAAAAGAAGACATATATGAGACCAAAAAACACATGAAAAAATGCTCATCATCACTGGTCATTAGAGAAATGCAAATCAAAGTGACATTGAGATACCATCTCATGCCAGTTAGAATGGCGATCATTAAAAAATCTGGAGACAACAGATGCTAGAGAGGATGTGGAGAAACAGGAACACTTTTACACTGCTGGTGGGAGTGTAAATTAGTTCAACCATTGTGGAAGACAGTGTGGCAATTCCTCAAGGACCTAGAAATATAAATTCCATTTGACCCAGCAATCCCATTACTGGGTATATATCCAAAGGATTATAAATTTATAAATCATTCTATTAAAGGACACATGCACACCTATGTTTATTGCAGCACTGTTTACAATAGCAAAGACTTGGAACCAACCCAAATGCCCATCAATGATAGACTGGACAGGGAAAATATGGGACATATACACCACAGAATACTACGCAGCCATAAAAAACAATGAGTTCATGTCCTTCATATGGACATGGATGAATCTGGAAACCATCATTCTCAGCAAACTGACTCATGAACAGAAAATCAAACACTGCATGTTCTCACTCATAGGCGGGTGTCGAACAATGAGAACACATGGACACAGGGAGGGGAGCATCACACACCGAGGTCTGTAGTGGGGGGACTAGTGGAGGGACAGTGGGGGGGTAGGGAGTTGGGGAGGGGTAACATGGGGAGAAATGCCAGATATAAGTGATGGGGAGAAAGGCAGCAAACCACACTGCCATGTATGTACCTATGCAACAATCCTGTATGTTCTTTACATGTACCCCAGAACCCAAAATGCAATAAAAAATATATACATATAATAAACAAAATAAAAAATAAAAAATAAAATATTTTCTTGAAATATTGATGGATGATATAATGTGTGGGATTTGCTTCAAAATAATAATATGGGGGAGTGGATAAAAGTATAACTAAAATAAGATTAGCCTTGAGTCGGTAATTATTTAAGCTTGGTGATGGGTATGTGGAGATTTAACACACTATTCAACTTTTTTCCATAATACAGATTTTAAAAATTAATGTACTTATGTAAGTTAGATAGTATCTTGTAAACAAGTGAAAGGCAAGCAAAAAACTGGGCAAAATATGTAATATTCATATTTCAATATGCAGCTAATAGAAAAAATGTCATAAGTGGGTAATTCATAAAAGAAGAAATTACAGGCTGGGGGCACTGGCTCATGCCTGTAATCTCAGCACTTTGGGAGGCCAAGGAGGGTCGATCCCTTGAGGTCAGGAGTTTGAGTCCAGCCTGGCCAACATGGCGAAACCCCACCTCTACTAAAAATACAAAAAAATTAGCTGGGTGTGATGGTGCATACTAGTAATCCCAGCTACTTAGGAGGCTGGGATATATATATATAAAATAAATATATAAATATACTCAACTTCATTAATTGTAGAAGACAGAATAATGGCCCTTCCAAAGGTGTCCATGTTCTAACCCACAGACCTGCAAATGTGTTTCCTTACAGGGCAAAAAAAGGACTGGCAGCTACGATTAAATTAAGAATCTTCAGATAGGGAAATTATCTTGAATTATCTAGAGGAATCCACTGTAATCATGAGTCCTCATAAAAGGGAGACAAGAGTGTCAATATTAGAGAGAAAGCTATGTGAGGAAGGAAGCAGACAGTGTAGGAGACATAACGACTTTATGTTGCTGGCTCTGAAGATGGAGGAAGAGGCCATGAGCCAAGAAATGCAGGTGGCCTCTAGAATCTGGGACAGGCAAGGAAACCGATTCTCTCCTAGAACCTTCAGAGGGAAGCAGCCCTGCTGACACCTAGAGTTTAGCCAAGTGACTATGCCCAGAAAACACACAACACACCATCTCATCTCACTTTAAATTCTTGCCTACTGACTTCCAGCGGGACCCAAGGGGTCCCTACCTCCGCCAACACTACAATAATGCAATATTTCCCACCAATTTACCCTCCTACTCTCCTAGACAGCTTCTGAGCTTTCCTCAAGTCTCCCAACTTCTCTTTTTGGTCATGCTGTTTGCTGGAGGGAGGGACTTCACCACATACCATGGGGTCATGAGCAACCAGAACTTCCTTTTTTTTTTCATTTGAGACAGGGTTTCACTTTATCACCCAGGCTGGAGTGCAATAGCATGATCACAACTCACTGCAGCCTCAAACTCAAGCAATTCTCCCACCTCAGCCACTCGAGGAGCTAGGACCACAGGTGCATGCCACCACATGTGTCTAATTGTTAAATTTTTTATAGCAATGGGGGTCTCACTATGTGGCTCAGGTTGGTCTTGAACTCCTGGGCTGAAGATATTCTCCCAAACTACTGGGAATACAGGTTTGAGCCACCACATCCCACATCTGGCCCCAAACATTCAAACTCTCCCACCTCTACTTATATATACCAGCATCTGTACACCTATCTACTCCTCTGTCCCTTTGTTACTTTTTTTTTTTTGAGACAGAGTCTCGCTCTGTCACCAGGCTGGAGTGCAGTGGTGTCAGGTTGGTTCACTGCAACCTCCCCCTCCCAGCTCAAGTGATTCTACCTCAGCCACCGGAGTAGCTGGGACTGCAGGTATGTGCCACCACGCCCAGCTAACTTCTGTATTTTTAGTAGAGACAGGGTTTCACCATGTTGGCCAGGATGGTCTCAATTTCTTGACCTTGTGATCCACCCGCCTCAACCTCCCAAAGTGCTGGGATTACAGGCTAAGCCACCTCGCTCAGCCCCCACTTGTTAGTTTCAATACACTGTGCTCCTGTCTAAAGCCAGTCCCTCCCCTCTCACCTCAAGAATGTTGCTTCTGAAGTTCTGCATCATTGTGAATTTTTTCCTCTCCACTGGCTCATTTGTACCAGTATACAGACATGATTTTAAAGCATCCAGTGTAAAAACAACAGAATTCCTCCTACAATATCCCTCTCTAGCCATCACTCAGTTTCTCTGCTCCTTCTTAGAGCAAAGCTCCTAATTCCTCTTCTATCCTTTTTGAACCCACTTCAACTGGCTGTTAATCTACTACAGTTTTACCTAGAGGGAGTCATTATTTCCACTGTACAGAAGAAAAGCAGAGTCTCAGAGAGTTTAGGCAACTTACTCAAAATCACACTCAGTCTGACCCTAGAGCCTACGCTCTTTCTACTCACTGCTTCAACCTGGCCCTCAAACTTTAGTTTCTTACTCACCTATAAACTGGACCGCCTAGCCAGCCTCCTATAACACTGGCCCTGTTACACTTCTTGTAAAATGTTTATTAGATATGATTCCAATTCATTTATGAACCATCCATTTATGAAACATAACATAAAACTAATGAAATATGAAACTAATATATTTCAGATCTTATCTGATTGTGTCATGGCTCACACTGACATAATGTTTTCTTTAATTGTTTTTTGAAAGGATTCCATGAATATTATAATCCATACTATATAATTTATTCATAAATTTATTATTTTCATTTTAACACATGCTCAATACAAAAATGTGGGAAATGGGAAACAAAAAATGTATTTACCGTAATTACATCACCAAATACAAAAACTGTTAGCACTTCTGTTTTCTTTGAGATTTTCATGGGTTTTTATTCTAATCATAGCAAATGTAGAAAAATAATCTTGCAATTATTAAAATATGCAAAGAAATCAACACAAACTAAAAAGCACCAGTCTCAAGGAAATATGATACAAATTTTTTTTTTTTTTTGAGACAGAGTCTCACTCTGTTGCCAGCCTGGAGTGCAGTGGCACAATCTCAGCTTACTGCAACCTCCAACACCCTGGTTCAAGCAATTTTCCTGCCTCAGCCTACTGAGTAGCTGGGATTACAGGCATACACCACCATGATCAGCTAATTTTTGTATTTTTACTAGGGACAAGGTTTCACCATGTTGGCCAGGATGGTCTTGATCTCCAGACCTCGTGATCCACCACCACCCACCTGGGTCTCCCAAAGGGCTGGGATTACAGGCATAAGCCACCGCACCCTGCCCTGAATTTTTAATTTAGCATAGGAAAAAAACAGAAATGAAAACATTAGGCAGAGTGCGGTGGCTCACGCCTGTAATCCCAGCACTTTGGGAGGCCGAGGCAGGTGGATCATAAGGTCAAGAGATCAAGATCATCCTGGCCAACATGGTGAAACCTCATCTCTACTAAAAATACAAAAATTAGCTGGGTATGGTGGCACACACTGTAGTCTGAGCTACTCAGGAGGCTGAGGCAGGAGAATCGCTTGAACTCATGAGGCAGGGGTTGCAGTGAGCCGAGATGGCGCCACTTCCAGCCTGGAGACAGAGCGAGACTCCATCTCAAAAAAAAAAAAAACAGTGAAAACATTAATAAAAGAACAGTTACATAATTTCTTTACTCTTCTGTAAAGTAGAAATAATACTAGCACCTAATTGGATTGTTATAAGAATTAAGTTAGATAATGTATGGAAGGCATATAGTATATTAAATGGCAAATAACTGATCTATAAGCAGTTATAACAGATTATCTCCTCAACACTTTAGTTTTTAAATTCAGCCCTGTCCAGCTCAGGTCAAAGTTCTCTAACCTGGCACTGCTATTCTACAAACTTTCATTATTCTTTCAATTACTATTAGATGAGTAGTATTCTTTCAATTACTATTAGATGAGATTCCAATTAGATGAGCTATTTTGTCAACCCAATAGATACCAACGATATTTATCCCCATGTGAGTACTGAATGTCTCTCTTATGGGCCTAAATCATTTCTGTAATTTGCCAACTCTAATCTTTCAGGAGTTAGGGCTACTCTGCCTACACCACTGATTTTTAACCTTTCTCTTTTGTTAGCACATCACCAGTTTTTGTTCACTTCTCCCTTGGGGTACCTTGGTAGCAAGATTTCCATCTTTTTAACACAGTACTTAGTTTCCCTGTCCATCTTTGACATATCACAGAATCAGGTTTAAAATAAAACTTCCAAATAGAATAGTGCCTGGCACAAGAAATATTTGTTGAATGAATGAGACCATTTCATTTTATGGTTAAAAAAATAAAGAAAAAGAAAAGGATGCTGAAAACACATTCCTAGTATTTATTAAGATGATCCTTAAAAAGGGAGAAAAGGATTAAACAAAATCAGACTAATAATTGTTTTTTTGAGATAGAGTTTTGCTCTTGTTGCCCAGGCTGGAGTACAATGGCTCGATCTCAGCTCACAGCAAACTCCACCTCGGGGGTTCAAGCAATTATCCTGCCTCAGCCTCCCAAGTAGCTGGGATTACAGGCATACGTCACCACACCTGGCTAATTTTTTTTTTTTTAATTTTTAGTAGAGATGGGGTTTCATCATGTTGATCAGGCTGGTTTCAAACACCTGACCTCAGGTGATCCGCCCAACTTGGCCTCCCAAAGTGCTGGGATTACAGGCATGAGTCACCGTGCCTGGCCAGATTAATAATTTTAAACCATTTAGTTTAAATAAAATATTTTTCTTATCCCCTAATTAGCAAAAAGGAATCTTGTTGATTTGGGAAAACAGTCATCTGGACCCACAAATAATATCCTAGTTACCGCATTTATATTTGTTTTATATTTTATTTATTTATGTTTTTGAGACAGAATTTCACTCTTGTCACCCAGGCTAGAGTACAGTGGCATGACCTCGGCTCACTGCAACCTCTGCCTCCTGAGTAGCTGGGATTACAGGCATGTGCCACCATGCCTGGCTAATTTTGTATTTTTAGTAGAAATGGTGTTTCACCATGTTGGCCAGGATGGTCTTCAACTCCTGACCTCAGGTGATCCCCCCACCTCAGCCTCCCAAAGTGCTGGGATTACAGGCATAAGCCACTGTACCCAGCCTGTTTTATACTTTAGCTACTTGTCTAAAGGCTTTTGGACTCAAATAGAAATACTGATATAATTTTAGAGAATAATTTTATCCAGTTATCTTCTACCCACTGGAATACTCTATAGATGAAAAAGATAGACCTTGATGGGTTCCAAAATATGCCACTATGGCATAAAAACTACTTTGAGCAGAAAGTATTTGACCTTCTGAGATCTTAACTGTCTAAAAGCAGAGGTTCCCAATATAATTCAACTGTTATCAATCCCATCCCTGAGAGCAACCAGGGAAGATTAGCTCTTATCACAGAAGATGAGACTATCTCCACATCACACCTAATCAGATATTGTCATAAAACTATCATATCTCCAACATATTCTTCCAAGGGCCCATTTAAGTCATTTATTTTCCTATAAGTGCCCTTCCCCCACCTTAAGATGGTATATAAACCCCAAATTCTTTTTTTTTTTTTTTGAGACAGGGTCTGGCTCTGTTGCCTAGGCTGGAGTGCTGTGACACAATCTCAGCTCACTGTAACTTATCTCCCAAGTAGCTGGGCTTACGGGCACATGCCACCACACCTGGTTAATTTTCTTTTTGAGATGGAGTCTGGCTCTGTTGCCCAGGCTGGAGTACAATGGTGCAACGTTGGCTCACTGCAACCTTCACCTCTCGGATTCAAGCAATTCTCCTGCCTCAGCCTCCCAAGTAGCTAGCACTACAGGCGTGTGCCATTCACGCCCAGCTAACTTTTGTATTTTCAGTAGAGTTGGGGTTTCATCATGCTGGCCATGTTGGTCTCGTACTCCTGACCGCGTGATCTGCCCGCCTCAGCCTCCCAAAGTGCTGGGATTAATTTTTATATTTTTTGTAGACATGTGGTTTTGCCACGTTGCCTAGGTTGTTCTTGAACTTCTGAGCTCAAGTGATCCACCGCCTGGGTCTTCCAAAGTGCTGGGATTACAGGTGTGAGCCACCACTCCTGGTCCCCCAAATTCTAACCACCCCTTTGAGTTATTGTTTTGTGAATTCCTTAAATGCACTAACTAAGATGTACAATTACATTTTGTCTTTTCTCTTGCTAATCTATCTTTTGTCATAATTTGCAGGCCCCCAGGAATGGAATCTAAGGGGGTAAACGAACAGTTTTTCTATACAGGTGCAGCTATAAGAGTGAGCATGATGTATGGTTACATTAGCATCACTATTATGAAATCTAAAGCAAGGCAATTACTGCCCTGGATGTCCCTACCTACCCCATCTACCCTGGAATTTGGAAATAAGAAAGGCATCAGACACAGCAGAGATATGGCAAGGTACTTGGAAGAGACTTCCAAATGCTTCCATGAAGTAAACTGCACCACAACCAGACTGCAATGTAAATATATCAACAAAAGAAGGAGTCAGTGAGACCCTAAAAAGATAAAAAGGAGCCCGGGGAACAACTTGGGAGTGATTTCTGCATTATCTGGGGCAAGGGCCACTTGGCCACTCCATTAGAATAGTATGATCTCCATAGAAGGGAAGAGTTGAGGCTCCTAAACGCCCTAGGCTGAAGGATATTCCTTAAAATCACCGGGATTCTTTTGTTGTGATGCTAAGTAGGCACTCAGTAAATGCTTACTGAATGAACAAAGAAGACTCCCACAGGCAGCCTTCAGATTGTAATCTGGCTTCCCTGTAACTTCCTATGGGGAGAAAGTGTGGAGAGGAGGATTCTCTTCCTTCAGTTAGCATTTCTTCTTACACATTAACAAATGAGCAAACGAGTGTGGTGCCAGGTTCAGATAGCAAAAGCAGATTTTACAGGGCTTGAATAGTGTCTGGACCAGTGATGAGGACCAGAGAGCTCAGGACCAGACACCGTGGAGGCAGCAGCCAGCACCTCAAAACACTCCACCTCTCAAAGTCCCCCAATCCACACCACTCACCCTTACCCACGTATGCAACTTCCACTGGTTTCCCCCAACCCCTAGTCCTTTAATTGAATAAATATTTACTAAGTGTGAACAAAGGGCCAGTCCTAAAATGTATACGGCTGTGAAATAGACAAATGTGGTTTTTAGCCTCTTGAGGATTGAGGTCCCTTCAGCTGGGGATATAAGATAGGTGAATTTAAGACAATGGATAAAAGCAATGCTAGAGGCATATGGGAGCACCAGATTCTGGCAGAGTGGGAGAGATGTCTTCCAGACTGAAAACTGAAGAATAAGCAGGAACCAAGGTATGGATGGAAAATGATCCTGAGCTTACCTTTCATTAATAATTTTGTGAACTCCTGACCTTAGGTGATCCACTCGCCTCAGCCTCCTAAAGTGCTGGGATTACAGGCGTGAACCACAACCAGCCTTAATTCTTTTACCTTTAGGCCTGCTCTGAGATTTAAACCAAGCCTGTTCAACCCGCAACCCAAGACGGCTTTGAATGTGGCCCAACACAAATTCATACATTTTGTTAAAACATTATGAGATTTTTTTTTTTCGGCTATCATTAGTTTTAGTGTATTTTATGTGTGGCTCAGAGAAGCCAAAATATTGGACACTCCTGATCTAAACCCATGGCCAGGCTTGGGGGAAAAACATGCCCAGAGGGGATAATCTTTCCCTTCAGCAGTGGGGGGGCTCAGGTTCATTAAAATACCCGACCTCCCAGCCTAGGGGTTCCTCAGAGATGCAAATAGCCCATTTCAGAAAACAGGACACCCACAAAAGCCTGGGCTGCGCCTTCCGGCTCCCTGGGAGGTACAGGCACACTTAGAGAAACAAGAGGCAGAGCCTACAGTAAATCATGTTTTACCATTTCAACAGAAGTCTGGAATTACAGACCACAGCCAAATTAAGTCACCTTCCTACTTTCCAGTGGATTTTCCTGTGTATTCTCTCCAGTGGCTTCCCTGTGGTGATCACACGTAAAGCTTATTTTAAAAAATAAAAGGCCTACCCAGGTCACGGAGTGGGTTAGGAGAGCCAGAGAAGAGCACGTTCCACCCTGTAGGAGGGAGGCCTTCCAGGAAAGACGGATGGTAGGGAAAGCAGGCTGGGAAGGAGAGTGAGGGACAGAGGCAACAGGGCTGAGTAGTGGAAAGGCTATCCAGAAGTTCTGCCACAACCACTTTGAGGATCTCGTAAGTGAGCTAGGCGGGGTGCTTAAAAAGAGCAGGTAGGAGGTTACCACACTCGCTGTGTAAGTGGGCTATGAAGAAGGAACGGGTGTAATGGCCTCTCAACATCTATAGACCAGCAAATGCCATAAAGTTTTACTGCCCTTAAAACTCACGGATAATAGTTATTTACTGAGCAAAGGAACAGTGACTGGAATAATGAATACTTGCTATGTGTCAGCCACTATTGCTAGTTCTTCCCACGCACAATATATATACAGATACATATATATATGTACACACACACAACATTATATATGTCTCCACTCATTTAATCTTCGCAACAATCCTATTGTTACCAGAAAGGGGTGACACTATGAGGTTAGTTCTATTACTATTTCCATTTCACAGATGATGATACAAGCTCACAGAGGTTAAGAAACAAGCTGTAACTCACAGGTGAGTACTTTGGAAACTCTACTAAGATCCTACTTACACTTGAACTTCAGCTATTCTAGTAAACCTAGATATTGAGGCAGCATTGTCTATTTTTTTTCCTTTGGTAGAAATAGGGTCTCACCATGTTGACCAGGCTGGTCTTTAAGTCCTGGCCTCCAGTGATCCTCCCGCCTTGGTCTCCCAAAGTGTTGGGATTACTGAGCCACTCTGCACTACTGTATTCTTGTATACTGTTGTGGATTCTGGAGCTAGATTGAGCTTGAATACCGAGCTATGCCACTTAGCAGCTGTGGTGTGACCTTAGCAAAATGATCACAGAATAAGCATAGTGAGTCCAGCCTGACCAACATGGAGAAACCGTTTCTATTAAAAATGCAAAATTAGGCGGGGATGGTGGTGCATGCCTGTAATCCCAGCTACTTGGGAGGCTGAGGCAGGAGAATCACTTGAACCCGGGAGGCAGAAGTTGCAGTGAGCTGAGATCGTGCCATTACACTCCAGTCTGGGCAACAGAGTGAGACTCCATCTCAAAAAAAAAAAAAAAAAAAGAATGAGCATTATGATAGTGCCTACTCTACAGGATGCTTATGAAGATTATATTAGCTAATCTATGCAAAGTTGTTAGAACAATGTCTAGGACATGGTCAATCAAAGTTGGGACCACCACTAAAGGTCCATGTTAGATGATAAGTAGCAAATTGGAGTGGAAAGGACTATTATGCATAGCAGGGGAACTGCTAACAACCTTAACAGCAAAAGGGAAACATACATATTTAATAGGAGAAGAGCGTAATGAAAGACAGTTATGTACATGACACGTGACCCTCCTATAAAAACTAGACATTCAGCCAAGCGTGGTGGCTCACGCCTGTAATCCCAGCTCTTTGAGAGGCTGAGGTGGGCAGATCACAAGGTTAGGAGATCGAGACCATCCTGGCTAACACAGTGAAACTCAGTCTCTTAAAACCAACCAAACAAACAAAAAAACTAGACATTCAAAACCAGGTTGGGATAAAGAAACTGACCTCAGATGATGTCTATAACACTTAAGACAATTATCAAGGTTTTGCCATAAAGGATCATTAATGGTTAGCTTAATTATAATCCTGTGGTTTAACAAATCAATATAGAAAAATGTTGACTGGGCCTTAGTCCTGTCAAAGATAAATTTTATGAAATTAAAATGAACGTGTGTTGGGACTCCATGTCTGGATCCCCTTCCATGACCTCGTGGGAAGCTGCTCTTTCTCTTTTCTCTTTCTTTCCTTTTTCTCTCTCTCTGCCTAAATAAATCACTTTCTGCAGAAAAAAATAAATAAATAAAAATGAACTTGTGTTTTTCAAACTTTGTGGCATTTACCTAGAGCAGAACTGAATTTACTGAAAGCAGAATATGTTATTCAATATTACATATTAATTTTCAGAATAAAAATGTAAACATAATTCTAATTTAACTTATTCGGATTTTTTAAACTACTGTCACTACAAATGAGCTGCTTTTCAGCCAATGTATACATAAAATTGAAATTTATTTCATAGTAAATTTAAACGTATATGTAAGCAACAAACCCTCTATTACCAAGTACATGCATCGAAAAAGTGTTATTTACTATGCTGTGTGCTGAAATGGCTGCCCTCTGCTAGAGGGACATGTATTGCCTTAAGGGAAGTACCCCTTTAAATTTCAAACTAGAAAACTAGGAACTGTGAGGGTAAGTGTTAAGAAGGCTGTCAGGACCCTTCCCTTGCCCTGTCTCTTGACCTAGTCTTGAGGAATCTAGGTGAATACCCTTCTCCCCCACTAGACTTGGCTCTTAGAAAGGACTTGCAAACATGTTGTGTTCTACTCCAGCCCCTAGCACTAACCTGGCTAATGATTCCTTGGGTGTTGGGAGTAAAGAGGGCCGAGTCTACATGAATAGCCCAAAAACTAGGAAGACAGGGATCCCCGTGAGCTGCAGAGAGTAAACAAACTCTCTTTATAAACCAGATGATCTCAATTTACATCACTCTCACTCACAGCATTTATTTCTCCTAGCAGCTAGAACCCAGCTCAGCTGTAGATTAGATAATAATTCATAGCAGGCCAGGCCCAGTGGCTCATGCCTGCAAATCCAGCATTTTGGGAGGCCGAGACGGACGGATCACCTGAGGTTGGGAGTTTGAGACCAACCTGACCAACATGGAGAAACCTGTCTCTACTAAAGATACAAAAATTAGCTGGGTGTGGTTGCGCTCCTCTAATCCCAGCTACTCGGGAGGCTGAGGCAGAAGAATCACTTGAACCCAGGAGGCAGAAGTTGCAGCGAGCCAAGATCACGCCATCGCATTCCAGCCTGGGCAGCAAGAGTTAAACTCCATCTAAACAATAATAATAATAATAATGATTCACAGCAACTGGTCCACAGCCTTAAATGGGGAAACTGTGCCTCCTAGAGGCAATTATGCTAGTGAAAGTAGTAATTTGTGAGAGACCTGAGGAGAAGGTCCCTAACTCTTGGCGAATACAATGATGCTATGGTCCGGTTGAACCTCTGTGCTGGGATCTTCTCCATTAAGTTAAAAAGTTTGGGCTGGGCACAGTGGTTCATGCCTGTAGTCCCAGCACTTTGGGAGGCCGAGGCAAGAGGATCCCTTGCACTGAGGAGTTTGAGACCAGCCTGGCAGCAGAGTGAAACTCTCTACATAAATAAAAAAGAAAAATAGCTGGGTCCAGGCACAGTGGCTCATGCCTGTAATCCCAGTACTCTGGGAGGCCCAGGCAAGAGAACTGCTTGAGCCCAGGAGTTCAAGACCAGCCTGGGCAACATGCTGAAACCCTGTCTACAAAAAAATACAAAAAATTAGCCAGGCATGGTGGCATGCACTTGTAGTTTCAGCTACTTGGGAGGCCAAGGTGGGAGGATAACCTGAGTCCAGGAGTTGGAGGTTAAAGTGAGTCATGACTGGTCACTGCACTCCAGTCTGAGCAACAGAGAGACCTTGTCTTCAACAACAACAACAACAACAACCAGCCAGTTGTGGTAGCACATGCCTATAGTCTCAGCTACTCTGGAGGCTGAGGTGCAACGATTGCCAGAGCCCAGGAGGTAGAAGCTGTAGTGAGCCATGATCATGCCACTGCACTCCAGCCTGGGCAACAGAGCAAAACTCTTATCTCTCAAAAAAAAGTTAGAAAGGAAGAGAAAGTTTGTAGTTTCATTTTATTTTAAAGAATGCAGTTTAAAGAATGTGTCGGGAGGGATGGGTTTCAGAGATGGGGTTGGGGGTTGTGTCTCATTATGTTGCCCAGGCTGGACTTTAACTCCTGGGCTCAAGGGATCCTCCCACCTCAGCCTCTGGTGCAGGCACACATCACTGCACCCAGCTCAAATAATGTAGCTTTTTATAGTATCATCTATTCCAAGGGCTGCTAACTCGTTCCCTTCAACTCCATCAACTCACCCTGGACCCTCACTTGGGTAAGAACAAACCAGCTCTGATGGCCCTTGGCTTCAATTTATTAAAAAAAAAAAAAAAAGGGTATAAGCTAAAGTCAGCTACTTCCATTTAATGAAAAAAATATATTTTTTTAACATATTACCACATACTAGATAATGTGCTAGGTACTAAGCTATGACCGAATGTTAATGATACCTTATATAAATGACAAAGTGTGGGGTGTGTTTGGACTGCTTTATTTTTATTTATTTTTATTTTTTCTAGAGACAGAGTCTCACTATGTTGCCAATGCTGGTCTTGAATTCCTTGGCTCAAGCAATCCTCCTGCCTTGACCTCCCAAAGTGCTGGGATTACAGATGTGAGTGACCACACCCAGCCCGTACTGCTTCTCGAATTTTTGGATGACAACATGAGAAACCAAGAGGACTGTCTCTCCTTGTCTCTATGTGCTCTGACAAGACTGCAGCTTTGTCACAGGCCAGAAACAACTGGGAAACACTTCCTCTGTAAGCGGGCCTCTGTAACCTATTGGTTAATTTTCCACATCTCATAAATTATGTACTTTCCCAAAGTGAGCTAACTTAGCTGGGAAGCAAGCACAGTTGACCTTTTAACAACAGGTGTTTGAACTGCATGGGTCCACTCACACCTGGATTTTCTTTTTCCTCTGCCATTCCTGAGACAGCAAGACCAGTCCCTCCTCTTCCCACTCTGCAGCCTACTCAAAGTGAAGATGATGAGGATGAACACCTTTATGATGATCCACTTCCACTTAATGAATAGCAAATATATTTTCTCTAGCTTATGATTTTCTTTCATTTCTTTTTTTTTTTAGAGATGGAGTTTCACCGCCGGGTGCGGTGGCTCATGCCTGTAATCCCAGCACTTTGGGAGGCCGAGGCGGGTGGATCACGAGGTCAAGAGATCGAGACCATCCTGGTCAACATGGTGAAACCCCGTCTCTATTAAAAATACAAAAAATTAGCTGGGCACGGTGGCACGTGCCTGTAATCCCAGCTACTCAGGAGGCTGAGGCAGGAGAATTGCTTGAACCCAGGAGGCGGAGGTTGCGGTGTGCCGAGATCGCGGCATTGCACTCCAGCCTGGGTAACAAGAGCGAAACTCTGTCTCAAAAAAAAAAAGAAAAAAGAAAAAAAACAAAAACAAAAACACAGGTAATAATGGGGCAACATTTATTAAGCATAGCTCCTGACTGGACCAGGATGGCCACCTGACCCAAACCAAACCAATCAGATCCCCAGAGTCTGACTGAATCAATTATGGGGGGCTGCACGGTGTGGTCATGTTGAGTTTGGACAGGGGTCTGGTCAGCAACAAGCCAAAGCCATGTGCATACTTAACATACATGGCAGCAGAGAGGCTGTGAGGTAACAGAGAAACCCGGTCTCAGGAAAAAAAAAAAAAAAAGCAAGGTGCCAGGCGCGGTGGCTCAATCCCAGCACTTTGGGAGGCTGAGGTGGGCGGATCACTTGAGGTCAGGAGTTCGAGACCAGACTGGCCAAAGTGGTGAAACCCTGCTTCTACTAAAAATACAAAAATTAGCAGGGCGTGGTGGCGCACACTTATAATCCCAGTTATTCAGGAGGCTGAGGCAGGAGAATCGCTTGAATCTGAGAGGCAGAAGTTGCAGTGAGCCAAGATCACACCATCGCACTCCAGCCTGTACAATGAGCAAAAGTCTGTCTCAAAATAAATAAATAAATAAAATAGGAAAAGAAGAATTAAAGGGAAGGAGAAAGAGATGGTACCAAAGAGGATGGAATGACATTCAGGCTTAGGCAACAGTCTGCAGCATGGAGCCCCTGTGTTTCTCCTTCCAAGCAAACTAATAGTTTGGTTGGGGTTCCAGATGACATTTCTCTTCCACAACTGTTTCTATTTAATTTGTTCCCTAAGTCTGTTGTTATGTGTGATTATAAAAAAGAAAAGCTGGAAATTATGGAACAATTGAAAGAAAAAATCATCACACAAGACCCTTCCATCAAAATACAACTACTCTTAGATTTTGAATGTCCTCAACACAAAAAAATAACTGTTTGAGGTGATGGATACAATAATTACCCTAATTTGATCATTACATATTATATACATGTATTGAAATATCATACTATATCCCATAAATATGTACAATTGTGTCAATTTTAAAAAGCTATAAACTTTCTTAAATTGACACATAATTGTACATATATATATGTAGTTTTATATATATACAAAACTCTTAGTTCACATTTTACTACATTTCCTTCTAAGCTTTTTCCTGTTTAAATATTTTAAACTTCACTGGGATCATTCAGTAATTTCATATCTTGATTTATTACTTTTTTACCATCATTTTAAATTTCTGTCATATACTAACATTATTTTGAGGTACATGATCTCATGATGCTCAATGTAAAATTCTCAGTTAAATGAAATGAGATTTTACTGCCAACTGGTATTAAATTTTCATGTTTTTTTCACATTGATTCTGTGACAAGGGAATGTTGAAATTCCAATTCTTACAACTGACAAGAGAGGAAAGATTTTTACAGTTCCCTCTCTCTTTCTGTTAACTATTTTTTAAACTGCAAAGAATCAATAATAAATAAATACATGACTGTGTTTATTTATAAAGCTGAACAAATGCCATCATTCTCTGAGTATTTTCCACTCCTGGGTCTCTCCAGATTATGACCCCTGGGAGAATAAATGAACAGCCATTACCCTAAAAGTGAAGAATTGTCTTGGACTATAAGGGAGGTGAAAAAATCCAAATACAAAGAAATTTGAATCAGGCTTTTTACTTAATATACACATAATGTTGTCTTCATCTAGTATACAGGACCATTCCACAAAGAGTTTCGTAGATTCATACAGTATAGAGGTAGTCTTATTATATAGCTGAAGGGAGTAACAAAAGATTTAAGAGAACACAGAATTTCTAAAACTAGTAAAAGGAAACTATAGTATAATGACTAGAGTTGCAGACCAGTTCTGCCACTTACTAGCTAACCAAAAGTGATCAAAAAAGCAAAACAAAGCCTGGTGCAGTGACTCACGCCTGTAATCCCAGCACTTTTCAAGACCAAGGTGGGTGGATCACGAGGTCAGGGGTTCAAGACCAGCCTAGCCAAGATGGTGAAACCCCGTCTCTACTAAAAATACAAAAATTAGCCAGGCATGGTGGTGGGCACCTGTAATCCCAGCTACTCGGGAGGCTGAGGCAAAGAACTGCTTGAACCTGGGAAGCGTAGGTTGCAGTGAGCTGAGATCGCACCACTGCAGTCCAGCCTGGGCGACAGAGCGAGTCTCGAGCCTCCATCTCAAAAATAAACAAACAAAACTCTGTTCCTACAGGTTAGGGATGGGTATTTTTAAGTATCAACCATAATTCAATTTAATCCTTATACCAATGCTATTAGTTTGGCAAGTTGCTTACCTAGGTTTTATCCTCCCTTCTGTTGAAAGAATATGTCCATATCAAAACAAAACAATAAAATAATTCATTTCCCAGGCACTCTGGCAGCTAAGAATGGACATAGTTCTTAACAAAATAGGTAGAAGTCGAAAGATGGAATTTCCCGGAAAGCTTTTCATAAAGGAGGCAGACTGGCAACCACCAGTGATTCAAGCAAGAATATGAATGGATACTAAAATTGGAGGGTGAAAGTTTGATGAGAAACAGGACATTTATACAGTATTAAACCATGTTCCCAAATGATACTTACTAATTACAAAGGCAAAAAATAGTAACTGTACAATGGAGAAGACTGGTAGACAGTACTTTAAACTATTAATCAAAAGTGGTATCACTGGCAGGGAGTGGTGGCTCCTGCCTGTAATCCCAGCACTTTGGGAGGCCAAAGTGGAGGATTATTTGAGGCCAGGAGTTCAAGACCAGCTTGGGCAACTCAGCGAGACTCTCTACAAAAATAAAATAAAATAAATTAGTCAGGCATGGTGACAAATGTCTGCAGTCCCAGCAACTCAAGAGGCTGAAGCAGGAGGATCCCTTGAGCCCAGGAATTTGAAGTTACAGTGAGCTATGAATGGGCCACTGTACTCTATCCTAGGTAACACAGTAAGACCCTGTCTCAAAAAACAAAAAACAAAAATGTGATATCACTAATAATGGGAAAAATAGATGTCATGTACCTTCTGAGAAGATGTACTATGAGAAGGACAGCACTTCTGTGATATTCTAATTGTGAGGTAAGATCAGACAAACCTAAATTGAGGGGCATTCTACAAAATAACTGACCAATACTGTATTCTTCAAAACATCAAGACAATGAAAGAGAAAGATAGAGTAACTATTCCAGATTAAAAACAACCAGAGACATGACATATAAATAGAACATATAATTCTAAATTAGATCCTAGACCAGAAGAAAAAAAATTTTTCCCCAAAAAGGAAATTACTGGGACTACTGCCAAAATTTGAATAAGGCCTGTAGATTAATTAGATAATAGCCATGTATCAGTGTTCATTTCCTGGTTTTGATTATTAAGATCATTAAGAAAATATTTTTGTTTTTAGAAATTAGATACTGAAGTATTTAGGTGGTCAAGTGGCATCATGCCTACAAATTCCTCTCAAAAATTCAGGGGGAAAATCTATACATTTAAAGAAAAGAAATGAGGCTGGGTGTGGTGGCTCACACCTGTAATCCCAGCACTTTGGGAGGCCGAGGCGGGTAGATCACCTGAGGTCAGGAGTTCGAGACTGGCCTGGCCAACACGGTGAAACTCTGTCTCTACTAAAAATACAAAAATTAGCTGGGTGTGGTGGCACATGCCTGTAATCCCAGCTACTCAGGAGGCTGAGGCAGGAAAATCACTTGAACCCGGGAGGTGGAGGTTGTGGTGAGCTGAGATCGTGTCATTGCACTACCGCCTGGGAAACAAGAGTGAAATCCCATCTCAGAAAAAAAAAGAAAGAAAAGAAATTATAAAGCAGATGGAGTAAAAAGGATCACTTTTTGCAATCTTTCTGCAATTCTGAAATTAGCTCAATATTAGCTCAATATTGAAAATGGGAAAGGCACACTCACTTACAGATACTTTTTCCCCTTCACTTTCGTCCTTTTTCCTGCCTAGAATAAGGAATGTGATGCTGGAGATAGAAGAGCCAGCCTGTAACCTCAGGTCAAGGATGTCTGCACAGAAAAACTCCAGCTTGCATCCAAGCTGGCATTCTACAGCCTCTGTGTTAGTCCTTCACTGCCTGCCTCCTGGTTTAAGACACTCTTTAGTTTGGTTTTCTATTGCAGCACGTGGTAATCACAATTGATACAACAAAGTTAAATAATTTGCCCAAGGTTACACCAGTCCAAAAGTGGTAAGGCTTATCTAGGTTTCCAAAGAAAACATGCTTTTCTGGTCTATATCATGCTGAAGTCTAGGTTTCTCTCTCTGTGAAACAGGAATAAGAATTTCTAGCAGTCCAGAATGAAAAACACACAGAAGAGTGCCTATGGCAGGGCCTGGCACAGAGGACAGAGGCTCAAATGTTTGCCGAATCAATAATTCAAGAAACCAAGCACATCTGTTTTCAGTATTCTGGTATTCTGAGCTATTTTAAGTACTGGAAAAAAAAATGTTTTTATGTGGGTGTAATACTCTAGCTGCTGCAGATATTAGTCAGCAATTTCATTCAGTTTCTTGGATCTCTCTTACACTCGATCCTCTTCCTCTTCTTTGCCTACTGTCTCCTTCACAGAAATCCTTCTACCCTCTTTGTCCATCAGCTCCTGTAACTCATCTCCCCACCAAAGGGGCAGAGTATGGATCCCACGTGAAAAGCTCTCTGAACAAAGTGGCTCTTCAGCTGGGGCAGGCAAGTGTTGGACCACAAGAAGGACCATCCTTCCTGGGTTGCCAGAAAAAAATCGAAACTGCTGCACCAGGAAAGCCTAGCTTCTGGCCAGAGCTAAGCAACTATCCAGAGGCCTAGGCTCTAAAACTTCATGAAACAGAGTTAAAGGTGCAGGAAGGCACTCAATGCTAATCATCCCATCAGATTTGCCCCAGGGCTTTTCTGAAGTTGATAGCTATTACTGATATCTTAACATGAAATGTGTTAAATACCCTTTCATTGATTTGTTTTAAATGGGACAAATTATGAACTTTTAAAAAACAAAGATCTGGTATTATACCATAAATACCAAAATACCAGTACAGTCATTTTTCTCTGACCCAGATACTAGAACCAGACCTACATAGCAGCACCCTCACAGGAAGGAAACTGGCTGCGGCAATAACCTATACAGACCTTGGATTCTGAGCTATTTAGGAGTCACTACTCACATAATTGGTAAAGAGGGAGCACAGTTAGGACTAGGGTCTGGGTCACTTTGGGTCACACAGACTTTGTGGCCCTGTCCTGAAAAGGCCATGTGTGTGGGTATTAGAGGTGGGGAGAGGGCAGTGGGAAGAGCAAGCTGGAGTTCTTTTTTTTTCCTCCCAAGACACAGTCTTGCTCTGTCACTCAGGCTGCAGTGCAGTGGTGCAATCTCAGCTCATTGTAATCTCCGCCTGCCAGGTTCAAGAGATTCTCGTGCCTCAGCCTTCCAAGTAGCTGGGATTACAGTCACGTGCTGTGATGCCCAGCTGGCTAATTTTTTGTATTTTTAGTAGAGATGGGGTTTCACCATGTTGGCCAGGCTAGTCTCAAACTCTTGAGCTCAGGTAATCCACCCGCCTCAGCCTCCCAAAGTGTTGGGATTACAGGCATGAGCCACTGTGCCCAGCCCTCTTCTAGTTCTTTATATCACCCACTAGTATGGTGTTTGTGAGATCTTGTAAGGAAACATCAGGGAACAGAGGCCAAAGAGAAGACTTCTCGCTTTTGCCTCTTCATACTTAGAATCTTATCATCTTCCATCCCTCTGCCCATGGACTCCTAAGATGCTGTCAGAGAATTATGTCCATACCCAACTCCCTCTCCTTTTCCCAAACCACCTGCCTCAGCCAGTTCTGGACCTTCCACATAACATCTGCAAATTACTGAGCCCATCCTGATGATCTGCCTAGTGTATCTGCCAATCACAGGCCATTGGCATCTTACAGTCAACTTCATTAAAGAACTTGAATTACGGTTGGGTGTCATGATTTATGCCTGTAATCCCAGCACTTTGGGAGACTGAGGCGGGTGGGTCTTCAGGAGTTTTAGACCAGCTTGGGCAACTGGTGAAACCCCATCTCTACAATAAAATAAAATAAAAATTAGCTGAGTGTGGTGGTGCATGCCTGTAGTCCCAGCTACTCAGGAGGCTGAGATGGGAGGATCACTTGAGACTGGGAGAAAGGGGTTGCAGAGAGGGGAGAATGGGGTTGCAGAGATGGGATCTTGGAAGTGTGGGCTCGCTTTGGAAAGTTTTGGTGTAGCTCAGCTACCATCTGCTGGCCTGAAGGCCCGGTCTACCTTGAAATACTGTACTCTGATCTCAAGAAGCAACTCTGTCACTCCTTCCCACCACAAATACTTGCTTGGGGCATAGCCTCAGGCAAATGAGAGAGATCAGCTTTGACTGCTCTAAAATCATAGCTTGCCTGGAAGGTGGCAATGACTCCATTATAAGTCATCTTAAGTTTCCATGGAATCTTGGCATTAGCCAAAGTGAACTTCAAAGGCTTTGGTCTAGCTGTGGAATGGGACAGTAAAAACTGCAACCCTACCCTGGTTATTCAAGACATGCCTGTTCAGCTGGCTTGAGGTATCCGGGGACAGACAATGGTGTTAGGAGGTAACAGTTAGATTTTCCATAAGAAACAGGGCTAGGGCCTGGATCCGATAAACTTGTCCCTCAATAAACAGTTTTATAAAAAGTCCTTTGGAAATGAAAATGGGATTTCCTAATTTAGGTGTTTCATAAGTAATTCTGGTTATTGCATTTTCTTTCTTTCTTTTTCAGAGACGGAGTCTTGCTCTGTCACCCAAGCTGGAGTGCAATGGTGCAATCTCTGATCACCGCAACCTCTGCCTCCTGGGTTCAAGCGATTCTCCCGCCTCAGCCTCCCAAGTAGCTGGGATTACAGGCAAGCACCACCACACCTGGCTAATGTTTTGTATTTTTAGTAGAGACAGGGTTTCACCATGTTTGCCAGGCTGGTCTTGAACTCCTGACCTTGTGATCCGCCCACCTCAGTTTCCCAAAGTGCTGGGTGCTGGCCACTGTGCCCAGCTATATTTTCTTTTCTTTTTTTTTTTTTTTGAGAAGGAGTTTCGCTCTTGTTACCCAGGCTGGAGTGCAATGGCGCGATCTCGGCTCACCACAACCTCCGCCTCCTGGGTTCAGGCAATTCTCCTGCCTCAGCCTCCTGAGTAGCTGGGATTACAGGCACGCACCACCATGCCCAGCTAATTTTTTGTATTAGTAGAGACGGGGTTTCACCATGTTGACTGGGATGGTCTCGATCTCTTGACCTCGTGATCCACCCACCTTGGCCTCCCAAAGTGCTGGGATTACAGGCTTGAGCCACCGCGTCCAGCCTTATATTTTCTTAAAAATGGAAACACACCTGGATTACACTTACCTTAAAAAAAAAAAAAAAAAAGTATAGATTTGCTTGCTGATTTAAGTACAACGCAATGTCAAATGACTTTTATTAAATGATGTAACATGATCTTTTGAATCTTTGCAGAGGCAGAACTGATGCTGGCATATACTAGTGATAATGCTGGAAAAATACTTTTTTTAAAAACTGGCAAGCAGCTTAAGTACATTAGGGGATACAGGGAGTATGTATTGTTTTTCCTATCCTGATACACATTCTCCTGGTACAGTATTCCAGATTTCCTTTGAGAAATGTGAACATCCCTGTTCCCCAGCTCTTATGCCATATGCTTTGAGATGAGATGAAGACTTGTACTCCTTGCTTTAGAGGTGGGAATATGATTCAAGGCCAATCAGATCATCTCAAACCTTAGACTACAGGAATTGGCTCACCACATAGGCATGAGGCCCAATCAGGTTCAGTGAGTCACAAGGAGACTTTTGCTAGGACTCTTAGGAGAGAGGTTGGGAGTCTTCTTTGATGAACTTGGGCCTGGGAGACTAGGACTATAGGTCCTGGCAGCCATCTTGCCCCACTTTGAGCCAGAGAAAAAAAACAATAAGGAGAGCAGGGTCCAGAAATAGTGGAAACCCAGATCATGGGGAAATTGGCTTGATACCCCAGATTAAGTCTCATCTGAAGTAACAGACTTTTTAGTAACATGAGCCAGTAGGGTTGGAGTTGAAGACTTACAGGGTAATATCTTTAAATGTTCAGTTGTTAAGAAATTGATAACACCGAAGATGATCAAGGTCTCCACTCTAACCATTATTGAGTACTTACTATGTTTCAAGTACTAAGTACTATGAACGTTACAGATATTATCTAATAAAATCCCAAAAACAACGAAACACGGCAACAATTACCATTCCTTTCAAAATAAAAAAGCAGGAACTGTGGGCTCTACAGCATGGGAGACACCTCAACTATTCCAAGTCCTTGCCTTGGTCTCATTTCTTATCTCCTGAGAAAGTAGCTGTCCAACACTGTAGCCTCTGACTTTTTGTTCAAATGAAATAGTAAGTATAAACAAATGAAACCAATCAAATGGAGCAGGATGGGGACCCAGAACCGTCTTCTTTTTTTGTTTTTCTGAGAAATGGTCTCACTCTGTTGCCAGGGCTGGAGTGCAATGGCACAATCTTGACCCACTGCAACTTCAAGCGATTCTCATGCCTCAACCTCCTGCGCATAGCAGGGATGATAGTCATATGCCACCACGCCCAGCCACCAGAACCTTCTTTCCTGGACTCTCTTCTCCCAAGGACTTCTTAAGGCTTTTAAAAATATTTTGAAGCTTGGGGCAGTTGGTTCACACCTGCAATCCCAGCATTTTGGGAGGCTGTGGGGGAGAATAGCTTGAGGCCAGGAGTTCGACACCAACCTGGGCAATATAGCAAGACTTCATCTCTACAAACAAACAAAAAAAAAATTAGCCAGGCATGATGGTCTGCACCTGTAGTCCTAGCTACTCAGGAGGCTGAGACAGGAAGAGCTCTTGAGACCAGGAGTTCCAGGATGTGGCGAGCAATGATTGCACCACTGCACTCCAGCCTGGGTGACACAACGAGAGCCTGTCTTAAAAAAATTGAAAAGCACTGCCAAGTGTGGTGGCTCATGCCCATAATCCCAGCACTTTGGGAAGCCGAGGCAGGTGGATCACCTGAGGTCAGAAGTTCAAGACCAGCCTGACCAACACGAAGAAACCCCGTCTCTGCTAAAAATACAAAAAATTAGCTGGGTGTGGTGGTGCATGCCTGTAATCTCAGCTACTCAGGAGGCTGAGGCAGGAGAATCATTTGAACGTGGGAGGCGGAGGTTGCGGTGAGGCAAGATCACGCCACTGCACTCCAGCCTGGGCAACAAGAGCGAAATTCTGTCTAAAAAAAAAAAAAATTGAAAAATACTTTATGAAACACAGTAAGAAAGGACAAGGAAGCCCTCTATATATTGATATTGACCAATCTCCAAGACATATTAAATTGGAAAAAGCATGGTGTGCAACAGTGTATACGATGTGCTATGTTTATTTGTGTTACTAAAAAAATGAGGAGAATATAGACATATTTGTATATCTATAAGGAGTTAAATAATTATTAATATTGATTGCTTGGATGTCCAAGGAGTGGCAGGGAGACTTTTTACTATATGCCTTTTGTGCTTTTTATTTTAACCATATGAATGTATTACCTAAAAGAAAAGAAAACCACTGCATTAGTCTAGTGCATCTCAAAGCAAGATGGGTTGGCCATGGGGATACTAAGATGGTTCCTTCATGGGCTGAGATCTGATTGTAAAAATATAAGTCCTTTCTTTCACAAAGATTTATCTTTATATATGATAAAAAGTAATTACTAAACTAGTCATTAAAGGCTGCCAAAATAGTCATAAACTAAAACTAGCATGTTAATAGGATCTAAGAACCCTAATTCAGACTCTACTGAGGAAATCTGGGTGCTATGCAATGCTTAGCAACAATGCAGAATTTCTACTCCTATGCATACAAGCCAATATTAGGAACTTCCTCAGTTGGGGAATTCATCCATTAAAGAATTACCAAGTTCCTATTTGGTGCCAGATGCTGTGCTAAGCACTAGGGATAAAGCAATTTACAAAAGAACTAAAATCTTTGCCCTGATGAGGGTAGTCTTCTGGTGGGGGTAAACGGACAATAAACAAGAAAAAATATGTAAATTATATACTGTATTTCAATAAACCTACAATGCACGTTTTTCCCCCATTTTCTACCTGAAATTCAGATCTTTTGGCAAGTTTTTTTTTTTTTCTCCTTTACCTAGGGTACACTTAATAGCATAGTAGATCTCATGAAATATGGGAACATAGTATGTATGGGAGAATAATGTATCAGACTGATTAAGTGCTACAGAGGAAAATAAGCAGACCAGAGAAAAAAGGAGTATGAGGAGGCTGCAACTTAGACTATTCAGGAAATATCTATTAACATTTGAGCAAACTTAAAGACGGTGAAGAGTGACCCTTACCTCTATGTGGATGGAGTAGCAAGCATCCCAAATATAGGAAAGAACAATTGCAAAGGGCATAAGGAGGGAAGGTCTCAGAAACATCAAGGAAGCCAGGTGATGTGGCTGGAGTGGAGTGAATGAGATGGAATGTGGCACAGATGAGGTAAGGGCCAGATTACATATGGACTTGACAGGCCACCTTTCTACTTAGTGCATGATCATTGTCTTGTGTCTAGAAAGGTAGAATAAGGTACTACATAAGAGCGCAGGCTTTGGAGCCAGATTGCCAATTTATGCCCCAGCTCTGCCACTTCCTATCCTCTATGACATTGGTCAAGTTACCCTCTTGACCTGTTTTCCTATCTGCAAAATAGGGCTAATAACCTATACACCTCATAGGGTTGTTGTGAGAATTAAGCAAATTATTTTATATAAGAATTTTGAACAGAGCCTGGCAAATAAAGAGCACTATGTGTCTGATACGGTTATTGATTAGTCGTGGATTTTCAGTGCTGCTTCCTATAGATTGAAATCATCAATTTATTTTGCTACCTGTTGTTTGGTTAATGCATAATACCTAATTATATCAACAATGTTTGTGGATTTTTCCAGCAACTAGTCTTTTTTTTTTTTATTTTGAGACAGGGTCTCACTCCATCATCCCAGCTGGAGTGCAGTGGCACAATCATGGCTCACTGCAGCCTTTATCTCCCAGGCTCAAGTGATCCTCCCAAGTAAGTGGAACTACAGGCTGGGACTATAGGCATGTGCCACCATGCTCAGCTAATATTTTATTTTTTGTACAGATGGGGTTTTGCCACATTGCCCAGGCTGGTCTCAAACCCCTGAGCTTAAGTGATCCTCCCACCTTGGCTTCCCAAAATGCTGGGATTACAGGCATGAGCCACGTCTTTAAAAACCTATTTATGATACTGAAGGGGCTTATAACCCAGCAAAATAATAAATAAAAACCTATATATATTTCAAATACAAATTATCATTTCTATATATCCTCCTAAGCAAGCGTAGACAACATTCTACCTCACTATCACCGCAAGTAACAAACAATCTTATGCAATTAGATTTCATTGCTTTTGCTGAGTTTTCCACTAGAAAGTAAGAAACGATAGGAAAAAAAGAAAGCAATTTTAAAAATGGATTTCAAACCAATGAATCTTGTTCATTGATCTATTGTCAGGTTTGGCTTAGAAAAAGAAGAATCATTCTTTTTCTTTTTGATTATATGTATTTTAATGATTCATGGCACTCTTATCCTGAATGCTTAGATTTATGAAAGCCAGAAACGTAACCACGCAAGTCAGGGGGTCACAATTTGTTCATGTTTAATCTTCCTTTATTAAGTCAGGTAGTTCCTGAACATCTACCATGTTAAAAAAAATTATACTAGATGATTAAAGGATGCAAACAGGAATATAACACAGTCCCTGACTTTTCTCTACAAAATCAGTAGGAGTGGATTAATATGTAACTCTCTTCCTCTGAAATAAGGAGTCCATTTCATGGTTGTTCTGTAGTGACAATACCTTGGGGATCTCACCTTCATCACATCTGCACCCAACTGTCTATCCCTCCTGTTCAGGTCAAATGCAGGGAAACCCCATAGTAAGCTGTTACTACTATACTCACTAAAGTATAGTAACCAACTTTCCTCACTAAAGTGTAGTAATCTACTGTACCCACCAAAGTTTAAAACAAAACAGGGCCGGGCACAGTGCCTCACGTCTGTAATCCCAGCACTTTAGGAGGCCAAGGTGGGCGGATCACCTGACGTCGGGAGATTGAGACCAGCTTGACCAACGTGGAGAAACACTGTCTCTACTAAAAATACAAAAAAAATTAGCCGGGCATGGTGGTGCATGCCTATAATCTCAGCTACCCAGGAGACTGAGGCAGGAGAATTGCTTGAACCCAGGAGGCGGAGGCTGCAGTGAGCCAAGATCACACCATTGCACTCCAACTTGGGCAACAAAGGCAAAACTCCGTCTCAAAACAAAACAAAACAGGGCATTTGACAGGGCTGGTGCCTTTAAACAACTTTGCTAAAATGTCAAGGCACTCTTTTTAATTACTAAATAAGAGGAGGAACAGACATCTGTGGCCCACTCCATATATGAGCCTCACTCCTGATGATGGGGTAGAGTGAGGTTCAGGGATGGGTGAGGCTTAGGGGCTTGAATGAAGTTCTTTATATGCATTTCTTGGTAATAAAAATGCTGAGTATTTACTGATTACCTTTTTTAGACTGCAACAAAATGCTCCCATGGAAAATGACTACAGTAAAACGTCAAGTGCATATAGTTTTAAAGCAGAGGACAATGCACAGTATTTTTGGCAGTATGACCCCACCATTCTCTAAGTTGCACAGGCTTAAAATGTTGGCACTAGGAAACACATCACCTATGATGTGTTCCCTATAATTCCACTTTACAGATTAAATAAAGGGAACCTCCTCCTTAGTATAATTTTCATATATTCTTTCAATGATTTATTCATTTATCCATCAATATCACCTTTTATGAGACAGTGGTAAGCAAGAGAGATATAAAATGAATAAACATAGTCCTGCCCTTAACAGTTTGGTTTAACAAGTATTTATTGAATGTCCACCATATATAGTATTAATAACTGCAAAGTGCTAGCATATAGATATATACTAGGGAAAGCTTTCAAGAATGATGCCAACGTTGAGTCTTAAGGAATTAGCAAGAGTGTGCTTGATGAAGAGAAGGGAGGGGAAGGGCATATCCACGCCTGAGAAAAATGTCCAGAGTATGTGGGGGAGGCAGAAGCTGAAAAAGTAGTCAGAAGCCAGATCACAATAGGCCTGTATGACAAACTAAGGAGTTTGGACTTTATTTTAGAGAGAAAGGGGGAACAACTGAAGGATTTTAAGAAGACTGACATGAACAGATGTTTTGTTGTTACTAGTCTCACCCAAAGGTGGACTGGAGATTGGACTTTCTGAAGGAAGCCAGGGCTGAATGTGGACAAACTAGTTAGGAGGCTGTTGCTGTAATCTCAACGAGAAATGAGAATAACATAATCTATGTCATAGGCATGGAGGATGGAGAGCAGAGGACCTATCTGAGAAATATTCTATAAATAAAAATGATAGGAGGTGACTATTGATTGGACATGCGTGGGTGGAAAGCCAGAGTCTAAGATTCTTCCCAGCTTCCTCTGTTTAGGCACTTATTTGGACAGTGGTACTACTGAGCACGGCATGCACACAGTAGAAGCAGCGTATTGACTTTTTTTCTTTAAGGGAGGCAGGGGAAGATGACGAGTTCAATTTTAAAGGCTGAATCTGAGACCTGAGGGGAATCCAAGATGATAGGTGCATGAGTCAGTCACCTAACTAGACCCTGTGCTTTTTAGCCTCAAGAAATTTACAAGACTATTCCAGAAGCATGTGTACTGACAACCTCACTGCCAGAGGAACAGGCATATCAATTTGAGAAAATGACATTTTTTCATGTTAAAAAAAAAACAACACTAAAAACGCAGGGGTTAATAGTTAATAACAAAACATTATGTTACTCGCCAAACTGACACAGCAGAACAATGTATTTCTCTAGTAAGCTAAATGCAGAGTTCGGTGGGTTTCCTTCTGACGACACTTGAAAATTGAGGTGTACCTGGTGTTTAGATCCAGGAATTCCTTTCAGCAGGTTTGAAGAGCAAGAGCTGAGAAATGCGCCCTCCAGTGGCAGTGGAATGAGGGGCGTCTAGTACCCTTTTTACCACCAAACAAAGCCCTTTAAAGAAATGCAATTTACCGGGATAAGAAAGCCACAACGCTGGTACTACTGAACAGTCAAACCAAACGAACCCTCCCAGGGGCAGGAACCCCTTACCTGTCACGTCAGCCGAAGGAAAATTTCACTTTCGACTCAAAAAAAATAAGACCTCAGATTTGATAGCTTGCAGTAAGTCCCGCTTGACGACAATTAAACACCCTGCACGCAAGTTGAAACGCGTAACCAAATCCTCTCCACCCTGCAGGGCCGGGCTTCGACCACGTGGGTGGCTGCGGCCAGCAGGAACAATCCGCGAAGGGCGGGAGTAGAGGCGAATCCTGAGGAGGGAGGCAGGGCCTACGCAGTGGGCGGGGCTCTGGCGGAACCTAGCTACGAGGTTTTTCTCGCCTCCACTCCCCTTTTGCCTTCAACCTTCGAGCCGCCACGTAATGCCACGTCCCCGCGCATGCGCATCTTGGCCGCTGGTGGCGGCTGTTTCCGGGCTTAAGGAGCTGGAGCGGCCGCCGAGTTGGAGGCGGTGGTGGCTGCGGTAGGAGAGTGTAGAGTGCGGGATTGAGGGTCAGGCCCTGCGGAGGGCGGGGAAGTTGTCTTCGTTTCTTTCCCGGAAGAGCCGGTAAACCAGGTGGCTGAGCGGCAAGATGAATTTCCTCCGTGGGGTAATGGGGGGTCAGAGTGCCGGACCCCAGCACACAGAAGCCGAGACGGTGAGAGGAGCGGCGGGTCTGGGACTTGGGAAGGGGTCCGGGCAGGGACGAGGACGGAGCACTCGGAGACCCGAAGGTCACCTCCCGCGTCCCACCATGGAAGGGATATCCACAAGCCGCCTCCACCTTTGCCCTCCTTCCGCTCCTGAAATCCCAGAGTTACTCCCTCAAGCCCCCATCGCAGTCCCCATCGCTGCGGCTCGGCCGGACTGATGGCAGCCGCGCCCCACAAGCTGCGTAGGCCCCAAAGCTTGGGCTAGGAGAGTGGTCCGCGGGTGGTACCTCCCGGGAAGGGACGGATGGGGCAGTGCTGGCCCGAACTGCCTCCCACGCCCCTCGGAGCTGTGGGCCCCTCCTTCCTTCTCTTTCGCTTGTGTCTGCACTGGCCGAGAGGAGCCTCAAGTCCTGCTCCCTCCCTCGCAGTCTGAAACTGGGGCGTTGGAGAAGACTGCATGGTTTAAAACCCAGCTGTTGGTGACAGCATGTGGCTAAGAATAAAACGATATTCTGTGGGGCACAAATCCACCTGCTCCTGTCCCATCAGAACGCCTGGTGTCATTTGTTCCGATCCCGTTTTTCGAGCTGACCCAAATATATATCATTTGGCAAATGCTACCTTGGACGTAGTAGGGATATTTCCCGCTCAAACCGCTTTAGGGACACATTCACCGCTTTCTGCCTGAACTCGTAAGGACATTATTTGCAGCGTTTTTTTTTTTTTTTTAATGGTTAGCCGCTGAAAACGGTATTGAATAGTTGCTTAGATTCTAGGTTTAGAATATACTTATTTTGAATTTTGGTTATTGTTTAATGGAATCGAGGGTGTATGACTTTTTGAAGTAAACTTTTTATTTGAGAATCATTTTAGATCTACATAAAAGTGACCAAGTATAACATTTTAATGGCTAACTTTGGGTAGTATTTATGTACATAACTTTGTTCTTGGGATCCTGAGGAATAAATATAGTAGCTTTCATTTACCTTGTACTCGGTACTGTGTTGAGCTCTTTATATTCCACATTCTACTTTAATCGTTAACTGCCCTACAAGATAGGTGACAGTATTCTCACTTTGAAAGTCAAAAAATGAGGCTTAGAGAGGTGAAGTAACTTGACCCATGTCACACTGCTAGTAATAGAGCTAGGATTCAACCAAGAGGTACCTTGAAAGGCTAGACTTTATTGCTCATGCCTGTATTTCAATGCTTTTTGAGAACTTTATGTAATATTAAAATTAATTGCAGCTGGTCGCAGTGACACAGGCCTATAATCCTAGCTACTGGGGATGCTAAGCCAGGGAGGATCGCTTGAGCCCAGGAGTTTGAGACTAGCCTGGGCAACATGAAAAGACTCCATCTTAAAAAAAAAAAAAAAATTGCACAGATCTGGTTAGAATTGTTTAAAGCATAAGATGAAAGTTGGTAAATCAGTTTCCTTCATTTGAAAATCACTTTTCTGTCTCTCTGTCACATACACACAGGCACACATTTGTCTTCACTCATCCGTTCCCATTTGGCAACAAGGCAGCCTGAGCTATCCTACTAGAAGACCATGTTCTGTCTGAATTACCATAGTCATGCCATAATCACAGCCCACCACTTACTTTGTCTGATATTTGTGTTTGTGACACCAGGTTATGAAATATGGTTTATTACAGCTTGCTTTGTGAAGTTAGACCTTGGTTTGAATCCTGGCTTTCGACCCTGATTGGATTGGATATGTGAGAGATAACTAATACCCCTGTAAGTAAAATGAGGAAAATGCCTGCTCTTCAGGATATAATGATTAAGTGAAATAAATAGAAAGAGCATGGCACTTAGTAGATGTATAATGAGGGGTAATTTTTACTCTGTGTAGGTTGAACGAAGAATACCCTTTCCTGTTTTTGTTATTATTGCCCTTGTCACGGTGACTTCTGTAGAAAAGATGGAATAGAATTCACAGTATATAGGATTTTAACGCTAGACGGTCCCAGATAGAGCCTCTTCATTTTATAGGCACAGAGCACTAAAACAGCTTGCACAATGTTGAAGAGTTGGAGCTAGAACATTTTGATCTTGCCATTGTGGGTGGAATAACATAATTTTTATATCACAATTTCAAATGAAGCTTGAGTATCACTTGTGTATGTTGCATGTATTAACTTAAAGTGAGGGTACTTTCTTGTTCTGGCCTAACTTTAAGGATGTACATTCAAAATTGGAAAAATAATTTGTCTTCTATTTTTTTCTTTTTAATCACCTCCCCAATAAAGTAATTTGTCTTCTGAAGATAATTACTCTGAGGTGCAATATGAATAAAACTTCTTTCACAATTTCATTCCATCAGGAAGTATGACAGGTATAAGGGGTCATGGATTACTAATTTAAAAGTATTTATAGAGCATCAGTGGAGTACAGTACAGTATTAGATGTTTTAATTGGTGATTTAGTCTGGCCAGGATATTTGAGTTACCAGAGCTTGGAACCTCTAGCTTCTATAGTGTCATTTATTATTTTGTAGTTTTTTTTCCATTTCTGCAAAATTATTTTTTTTCATTGTGTCTTTCCACCTTTCTTGCTTTTTCTAACATCCTTTTCCAATGGAAGGCCTTTTTTCTTCGTCTGAATTTGACCTGTTATTTAAATTCATCATCAGTGCCTTCCCTAATCTGTACTTTCCCCCACCGCATTTCAGATACTCTTTCCCTTCTGAGCTGTCTTTATAACTACAGTGTGCATATATCTTATTCCTTCCAGACTCTTAAAGTGTCTTTAGAGCAGGGTTCATACGTATTTTAATCTTTGTTTTTCCACAGTAGTAGATGCCCAGTAAATATTTGTGAAATGAATTAATTACAGCTTTATTTAAAAGGAATCACAGATCTGTAATTGTAGCAACTTACAAATTACTAGGTACTAAAAGAATACTTTTTAAAGACTAGAAATTGAAGTTCTCAAATGATTGAATTTCATTGTGTCAAGCTTTTTACTTAAGGGATTTTTCAGATTTACTAAATACTTTGACTGCTTTCCTGTTTTTTTCTTACTGAATTTATCTTTTAATTGTGAAAGAGTTACGTGATTGAGTCTATAGTATCTAGGTTTTCATACTCTTAGTTGAGAGTAACTTTGGACTGATATAAGATGTTCTTCAGGCCGGGCACAGTGGCTCACATCTGTAATCCCAGCACTTTGGGAGGCCAAGGCAGGCGGAGCACTTGAGGTCAGGAGTTTGAGACCAACTTGGCCAACATGGTGAAACCCTGTCTCTACTAAAAATACAAAAATTATTTGGGCATGGTGGCACTGGCCTGTAATCCCAGCTACTTGGAAGGCTGAGGCTAGAGAATTGAGGTGGAGGTTGCAGTGAGCAACCACTAAGTGGCTGAAATCGTGCCACTGCATTTCAACCTGGATGAGAGAGTGAGACTCTGTCTCAGAAAAAAGATGTTCTGGCCAGGTGAGGTGGCTCGTCATGCCTGTAATCCCAGAACTTTGGGAGGCTGAGGAGGGTGGATCACCTGAGGTCAGTGGTTCGAGATCAGCCTGGCCAACATGGCAAAACCCTGTCTCTACTAAAAATAACAAAAATTATTTGGGCGTGGTGGCAGGTACCTGTAATCCCAGCAGAGAATCGCTTGAACCCAGGAGGCAGAGATTGCAGTGAACTGAGATTGCCCCATTGCACTCCAGAGCCCGGGCAACAAGAGCGAAGCTCCATCTCAAAAAAAAAAAAAAAAAAAGAAAGAAAGAAAAAAGACGTTCTTCAGAACCTGTCAAGTAGTAAATATTTTGTCATAGGATAGTCAATAGTTCTATAAAGTACTGGATATTTTAAATCCAGAATTTTATCCACATTAGACTTTTTCTGTTTTAGAGTCATGTACTTTTAAATTTGATTCTCTTTTTCACTTGACACTGATTTCTGGTGATTAAAGCCTCTTTAGCCTTGACATAGTTTGCTGGGTGCAACTAAACATTATTATAGTAAAAATCTTATTCATACTTTTGTTTTTCAGTTTTCTCTTTTTCCCTAACCACCAGACCACTAGAGGACTTCATGCTTTGGAATGCTTACATGTACTCAGTTTTATATCTGCCTTCCAACTAGTACTTTTTTTTTGAAGACAGTCTTGCTCTGTCGCCCAGACTGGAATGCAGTGGCACAATCTTGGCTCACTGCAACCTCCACCTCCTGGCTTCAAGCAGTTCTCCTGCCTCAGTCTCCCAAGTAGCTGGGACTACAGGCACATGCCATCACACCTGGCTAATTTTTTTGTATTCTAGTAGAAACAAGGTTTCACTGTGTTGCCCAGGCTGGTCTCAAACTCCTGAGCTCAGGCAGTCTGCCCACCTCGGCCTCTTAAAGTGCTAGGATTGCAGGCATGAGCCACCGTGCCTGGCCCCCAACTAGTACCTTTTTTTAAAGCTAGTTTCTTGAAAATTCCAAGCAAGTGTTAACTACATTTGATGATGATTCATAGAGGCATTTTCTGTTCTCAAGTTGGACCCTGAGACTTGAAAGTTGCTAATGTCCAGAAAAAGTATACAGAATTAGAACATTGTTATGGGGTCTCTTTCCAGATCAAACTTTGATCAGCTGTTTCAGAAAGCAAAAGGACTAACAATAAAAACACAGCCATACTTTCTTTTAGTAAAAATTGTTATTAAAGAGTGTGGACTTAAATTTAGACATAGTTTTCGTTTAGTCAAGCACATTTTATACCATGTTACTATAAATGTGTAGTCTGAAATTCCTATTTGGGTTGATGTTTTAATTCTACATTAATAACCAGGTCAATGTCACAACTGGAATGTGTTTTCTCTCTTGGCCTGTTTTGCAGTAACAGTGTTGGAGAGAACTGTAATGATGATCTGTGTTTTGGTCACTTCTATATCCAAGCACTCTTTTTAAGTAGGGTCTATTGAACACTACATGGCTTTTTGGAAGGTTAATTATGTAGATTATGTAGGGTTGATTTGAAAGTTGAATCATTTAAATTTTGCATACCCTAACATTACCAAGGTATGCTTCAAAAAATTTGAATAGATGTCCTTGAAAAAAGAATTTTGTCAGCAAAGAAGTGTGTGTACAATGATCAAAAACAAAGCAAAAAGCTCTAATATTTATACAAGGTTTTGTAAGCTGGCACTGTGTTATAGTGTCAAATATTTTTTTAAATGTAGGTATAAAGTAAGCTGTGTTATCTCACCAGACTTTTTTTTCCTCTAGGGAACGTTGTTGTCTGTTATTTTGAAAAGCATACTTAGGGAAAAATTGTCCAAGAAGATATATAATTCTGTTGCCTTTTTCTTTATTTTTCTTTATTTTATTTCTTTAGATACATTACTCTTGAATCTGATTATCTGTTAGGAAAGAATATTAGAATTCCTTATATACATTTGTTGATAGCAAATACTGTTTTATGTATTTACCTTCTATTATTTATTAATATTACTGCTTTGTACTCTGCTGTTTGTCTGTTGTAGGTGAAGTTATGCTTATTATACCTCAGGCAGAAGTGCCATAAACATTTTTTGCATCAAAAGTTATTCACCATTAATTTGAAAACTTTTTTTTTTTTAAGAGACAGGGTCTCACTCTGTTGCCCAGGCTGCACTCCTGTTGCACAACCATGGCTTAGTGTAACCTCAAACTCCTGGGCTCCAACACCTCAGCTTCCCAAGTAATTGAGACTACAGGCATGTAGTCTGCCACCACACCTAGCTAATTTTTAAATTTTTTGTAGAGACAGGGCCACAGTATGTTGCCCAGGCTGGTCTTGAACTCGTGACCTCAAACAATCCTGTCAGCTTCCCAAAGTGGTGGGATTACAGGAAAACTATTGTGATGTTAGATTTTGAGATGCTAGCATTTGTGATACGTTATTTGGTAGACATGTTTCATTATGACCCATTGCTTAAAAGGATGTCCTTTTGAAAAGCATAGTTCATTTTTATTGGAGAGAACATGGAGAATAAATGAAGCAGTATATTACTTGGCTGACTTATAGGTAATTATAATGGAATTAGATTAATTGGATTTGTCTAAAAAGAGACTTGTGTTTGATTTTTTAGTGTTCCCACATCTCTTTTTATAGATTATAATAATTTAGGTCATATAAAGGTAAGATTGGCTTTTGCCTTTTTAATAAAGTCTTCTCAGTAACAGAGTTAAATTTAAAACAAATTTCTGGGTCGGGGGTGGTGGCTCAGGCCTATAATCTCAGCCCTTTGGGAGGCCAAGGTGGGTATATCACCTGAGGTCAGGAGACCAACCTGGCTAACATGGTGAAACCCCGTCTTTGCTAAAAATACAAAAATTATCTGGACGTGGTGATGGATGCCTGTAATTCCAGCTACTAGGGAGGCTGAGACAGGAGAATCACTTGAACCCAAGAGGCAGAGGTTACAGTGAGCCGAGATCACGACACTGCACTCTGTCTGGGGGACAGAGCAAGACTCTATTTCAAAAAACAAACCATTTCTGACTCTTTTTTTGTAATCTAAAACAGTAATATTTTTATTTCATTAATAACATTGTAAGTTAGTTGACTTATGAATTATTCTTCTTACAGTAAATAGTCATAGTTGGGGAAATTCTGTTTTAGGAAGGTACAACTATGTTTTAAACTTCATGAAGGTAAGGTTATATCATAAAATTAAATCAGTATTAGGTGCTTGACAAATATTTGTTAGATTAGTTATTGATGGGTTAGAGTTAGCATTTTAGCTGCCATTCCTGTTCTTTATTTTTTCATGTCAGTTGTTACTGAATACTTAAAAGAATTGTGAAAAAATACTGCAAGCTGTATTATGCCAGTGTTCTTTGATTTTTTTTACTTTTATATTTTTATAAATTATTAAACATACATTAGTATTGTTTCATAAATAAATTTGTTTATTTATGAAAATAAACATTTCTCTGAACAATACTTTTTCCCCCTAACTTTAAAGGTTTAGAAGGTTACTTGTGCAGGTTGTTACATGAGTAAATTGCATGCCGCTGAGGTTTGATGTACAACCATCACCCAGGTAGTAAGGACAGTACCTGATGGGTAGTTTTTTAATCGCCCCCCCTCCTACCTTCCCCTCCTTGTTGTCCCAGTGTTGACTGCTGCCATCTTTAGGTCCATGCTTACTCATTGTTTAGCTCCCACTTATAAATTAGGACATGCAATATTTGGTTTTCTGTTCCTGCATTAATTCACTTAGGATAATAGGATAATGGCTGCCAGCTGCAGCCATGTTGCTGCAAAGGGCATGGTTTTGTTCTTTTTTATGGCTACATAGTATTCCATGGTGTGTGTGTGTGTGTGTGTGTGTGTGTGTGTGTGTGTGTAGCATTTTCCTTATCCAGTCCACTATTGATGGACACCTGGGTTGATTCCACACCTTTTTAGTTGTGAAGAGTCCTGCGATGAACATGCAGGTGCATGTGGCTTTTTAATAGAATGATTTATTTTTCTTTATTTTCCTTCATTTTATTTCATTAAACACATTATAATTGAAATGACTATTAGCATGAATTATTTTAGTCTTACAATAAGTAGTCACAGTTGGGGGAGTTCTGTTTTAGGAAGGTACCACACTGTTTTAAGCTTTATAAAGGTAAGGTTCTGTCATAAAATTAAGTCTGTATTAGTTGCTTGATAAATATTTGTTGAAAAAATGTAGTAGTGGGATTGCTGGGTCAAATGGTAGTTCTGTTTTAAGTTCTTTGAGAAATCTCCCAACTGCTCTCTACAGTGACTGAACTAAAATTACCTTCTGACCAGCAGTATATAGCGTTCCCTTTTTTCTACAACCTCTCCAACACCTGTGTGGTTTTGTTTTGTTTTGTTTTGTTTTGTTTTGGTATTTTTAATAATAGTCATTCTGACTGGTGGAAGATGGTATGTCATTGTGGTTTTGACTTGCATTTCTCAAATGATTAGTGATGCGAAGTAATTTTCTATATATTTCTTGCCTGTGTAAGTCTTCTTTGGAGAAGTATCTGTTCATGTCCTTTGCCCATTTTTTAACAGAGTTCTTGGTTTTTGCCTGTTGAATTAAGTTCCTTACAGATTCTGGATATTAGACCTTTGTCTGATGCATGGTTTGCAGATGTTTTCTCCCAGGCTGTAAGTTGTCTGATTACTCTGTCGATAGTTTCTTTTGCTGTGCAAAAGCTCTTTAGTGTAATTAGGTCCCCACTTGTCCATTTTTGTCACAATTGCTTTTGAGCACTTAGTCATTTGCCAAGGTCAGTGTCCAGAATGCTGTCTCCTAGGTTTCTTCTAGGATTTTTTTGTTGTTTTTGAGACGGATTCTTGCCTTGTAACCCAGGCTGGAGTGAGTGCAGTGGCGCAGTCTCAGCTCACTGCAGCCTCCGCCTCCCAGATTCAAGCGATTGTCCTGCCTCAGCCTTCCGAGTAGCTGGGACTACAGGTGTGCGCCACTGTGCCCAGTTAATTTTTGTATTTTTAGTAGAGGTGGAGTGTCACCATGTTGACCAGGATGGTCTCAATCTCCTGACCTTCTGATCTGCCCGCCTCATCCTCCTTGGGATTACAGGTGTGAGCCACTGCACCCAACCTCTTCTAGGATTTTTATCGTTTTAGGTCTTATATTTACATCTTCAATCCGTCTTGAGTTAATTTTTATATATGGTAAATGGTAGGGGTCCAATTTCATTCTTCTGCATAAGGCTATCCAGTTATCCCAGCACCATTTATTGGATAGATAGTCCTTTTGCCATTACTTGTTACAGTCAATTTTGTCAAAGATCAGATGGTTGCAGGTGTGTAGCTTTAGTTTTGGGTTCTTTTCCTGTTCCATTGGTCTGTGTCTGTTTTGGTTAGTGTAGCCTTGTAGTACAGCTTGACTTGGGGTAATGTGATTTTTCCAACTTCTTTTTGCTTAGGATGGCTTTGGCTGTTCAGGCTCTTTTGGTTCCATATGAATTTTAGAATAGTTTTCTCTAAGTCTGTGAAAAATGACATTGGTAGTTTGATTGGAATAGCATTGAATCTATAGATTGCTTTGGGCAGTATGGCTTTTTTTTTTTGAGTGGGAGTCTTGCTCTGTCACCCAGGCTGGAGTGCAGTGGCACAATGTCGGCTCACTGCAACCTCTGCCTCCTGGGTTCATGTGATTCTCCTGCCTCATCCTCCCAAGTAGCTGGGATTACAGGTGCCCACCACCACGCCTGGCTAATTTTTGTATTTTTAGTAGAGGCAGGGTTTCACCATTTTGGTCAGGCTGATCTCAAACTCCTGACCTCAGGTGATCCTCCGGCTTTGGCCTCCCAAAGTGCTGGGATGGCAGGCATGAGCCACTGTGCCTGGCCCCATTTTAACAATATTGATTCTTTGATTCATGAGCATGGGATGTTTTTCCAGTGGTTTGTATAACCTATTATTTCTTTTAGCAGTGTTTTATAGTTCTGTTTGTAGAGATCTTTCACCTCCTTGGTTAGATGTATTCTAAGGTGGGGTGTGTGTGTGTGTGTGTGTGTGTGTGTGTGTGTGTGTGCGCGCGCGTCTCTAGGGTGTCTAGGGTAAATGGGATTGCATTCTTGATTTGGCCCTCAGCTTGAACGTTATTGCTCTATAAAAATGCTACTGATTTTTCTCCATTGATTTTGTATCCTGAAACTTTACTGAAGTCGTTTATCAGCTGGTACCTTTTAGTAGAGCCTATAGGGTTTTCTAGGTTTAGAATCATATTATCAGAAAAGAGCATTTTTTCCTATTCGGATGCCTTTTATTCCTTTCTCTTGCCTGATTGCTCTGACTAGAACTTCTTCCTTTAAACTTGAAGTGTACCTTCACCATCCTAGTTTTATGCTGTCTTCTTCTTTTTAAACTTTTGATAGTTTTTCTTTTTTCTTTTTCTTTTATTTTGAAACAGGGCCTTATTCTGTTGAATAGGCTAGAGTGCAGTGGCATGATCACGGCTCACTTCAACCTCATCTTCCCGTACTCAAGCAATCTTCCCACCTCAGCCTCCTGAGTAGCTGGGAGTACCCGTGCAAGGCACCACGCTTGGCTTATTTTTAAATTTTTTTGTAGAGACAGGGTCTTGCTATGTTGCTCAGGCTCGTCCTAGATTCCTGGACTTAAGTGATCCTCTCAAAGTGCTGGGATTGCAGGCATTAGCCACTGTACCTGGCCAGTAGTTTTTCATTTTCACATTTCTCATCTCAACTTTATTTCCTAGTCACTCCTATTCCCTTTGTGTCTTTTTTTGTCTTCTTTGTGTAACACTGAATATAAATAAATAGGCTTATTGGCTAGCAAAAAATTTTTTTTAATTGACCAGTTGTTAGATTATAATTCTGATTATGTCCAGTTTACCAACTGTTAATGGGATTATTTATCCTTTTCATGTTTCAGTTGGTAAGTGGAATTGTGAAACTCGTGTCAGTTATCATTTTTTAATTTTACAAAATGGCAGACAAAACAAGTAAAGTTTAAGTTCTCTTTACTCCTGTCTCTAATTTCAGTTCTCTTTCCAGAGATAACCACTATTACTAGTTTAGTATAAATCCTTCCAGACCTTTATATGTAATCATGCCTCCATGTAGTATAGAATTACATGTTTGTATTAGCATATTTACTCTTTTTTATATAAATGATATACTGTTTATAGTGTTCCACAGCTTACCTTTTTCATTGATGTGTTGGAGATCTGACCATGTTAAGATCCATGTTAATAAAAATTAGCCAGGCGTGGTGGCAGGCACTCCAGTTGCATCGGAGTGTTACAGAACACATACGGAAGCACTTTATTAGAAATTATTAAAAATACCAGATTTTCAGTTACTTTTGTTAATTAAACTATAGTCTCTTCTAATAGACTGTAAAATCTTCTTGATAACAGAATCCACGTCTTACTCATTATTGTGTTTCTCAGAGCACCAAACACCTAGTTAGCATAATATAAATTAGTCAAACTTCTTTTTTTCCTACTGTCATCCCTTTCTTGTCCTTCTAAATAAAACAATGGGTTAAACTGTACTCAAATATGTTTCCTTTTTGCTTTTCTTTTTTTGTTGTTAACATATAGTATTCTGTTGTTTAACACAGGGTCACAAATTCAAAGTCCAGTTGGGTAGCTTCAGTGAAGCTGGCCAGGTCAGAGAAGAAGGCAGAGGTTCGAGATGATACTTGAGCCTGCATATCCTGATTTGAGGATGTGGCTAATGCTCAAATCCAGCCAGTTGATGCCTCATGAAATGTTGGCACAGAGAACCAATTTAATGTAGTGGGAAGGCACTCAAACTACTTGACTGAATGCTGTCCCACTACTTGTTTTATAAACGTAGACAAGTTACTTAACTGTTGTGCCTCTGTTTCTTCATCTCTAAAATATAAATAGTAATAGTGCCCATTCTTTGTTTTTTGTGAAGATTAAATGAATTTCAAAATGTAAAACACTTTAGGACAGAGTTAGCACATAGTGATTGGCATAGATACCACACTTTACTAATTCTGAGATGCACATTAGCATTTAAACCTCTCTGAAATCAGGATACATCTTGTAATTGTGGGTATTTCTTTTTTGTTGGTGATTCATTAAAAAGATGGTGGGTCATAAAATTGATGGCTTCTTAAATTTTACAAAAGAAGAGCATTAGCTACCATTAGCAGTCAGGCTGATGTTTTTCAAGAAAAGATATAAATTTGAAGCCTAGCTCTGTGTTGCATGCGTGTAGTCCCAGCTCCATGGTAGGCTGAGGTGGGAAAATTGCTTGAACCCAGGAATTCAAGAATGCAGTGAGCTATGAATAGTGCCACTGTACTCCAGCCTGGACGACAGAGCAAGAAGATCCTGGCCCCCAAAAAAAGAGCAGTAAAGAAAACATAGAAATCTAGATTTTTAAACGCTGGCTTAAATTTTATTTTAAATCCTGTATGAGTCAAATAAATTTTTCAAATAGCATAGTAAATGTTAATACATTATTAATAATTATTTTGAGTCACAATCTTGCTCTCTTGCCCAGGCTGGAGTGCAGTGGTGCGATATTGGTTCACCACAACCTCCGCCTCCTGGGTTGAAGCGATTCTCCTGACTCAGCCTCCGGAGTAGCTGGGATCACAGGCATGTGCCACCGTGCCCAGCTAGTTTTTTATTTTTGTATTTTTAGTAGAGAAAGAGTTTCACCATGTTGGCCAGGCTGGTCTCAAACTCCTGACCTCAGGTGATCCGCCCACATTGGCCTCCCAGAGTGCCGTGATTACTGGTGTGAACCACCATGCCCAGCCAATACACGGCCAAGTAGTGTGTGTCTGTGTGTGTCTGTGTGTGTCTGTGTGTGTCTGTGTGTGTGTGTGTTTTGAGACAGAGTCTTGCCTGTTGCCCAGGCTGGAGTGCAATGGCACGATCTTGGCTCACTGCAACCTTCACCCCCTGGATTCAAGTGGTTCTCCTGCCTCAGCCTCCGGAGTAGCTGGGATTACAGGCACACGCCACCATGCCTGGCTAATTTTTTTGTGTCTTTAGTAGAGATGGGGTTTCACCACATAGGCCAGGCTGGTCTCGAACGCCTGACCTCATGATCTGCCTACCTCGGCCTCCCAAAGTGCTGGGAGTACAGGCATGACTCACTGTGCCTTTTAAATTTTGAGTGCTAAGTAACCTTAGAGTTATTCTACTTTATCTTTTCATTTTCCAGATGATGAATTTGACTTAAAAAGATTGTATTTAAAGGACAGTCCATCCTCATTATTTGTCAATTTATTTGCAAATTCACCTACTTACTAAAATGTATTTGTATCCCACAAATCAGAACTTTGAGCACTTTATGGTTATTTATTTGTAGATGGTACAGAGCAGTGAAAAATTTGATTCACCCAACATACACATCTCCAACTGAGGTCAAAGGGGTGATGCTTTGCCTTCTTGTTTCAGCTATCATACTATAAACGTGTCCTTTTCATGATCTGTTTAGTGTTATGTTTGAGTTTTTTTTTTTTTTTTTTTGAGACAGAGTCTTACTCTGTCGCCCAGGGTAGAGTGCAGTGGCATGATCTCAGCTCACTGCATCCTCTGCCTTCACCTCCCGAGTAGCTCCACCACACCTGGCTATTTTTTGTATTTTTAGTAGAGACGGGGTTTCACCATGTTGGCCAGGCTGGTCTTGAACTCCTGGCCTTAAGTAATCCACCCGCCTCAGCCTCCCAAAGTGCTGGGATTACGGATGTGAGCCACCGCATCTAGCCTTACGTTTGTATTGTTTTATTTGGAATTTCCCTATTTAAAATAGACTCCATGTGGTGTTGTCTAATGTTCCTAAGCAAAAGAAGGCTGTGATGCTCCTTATAGAGATGATACGTATATTAGGTAAGCATCACTGAGGCATTAGGTACAGTGCTGTTGGCCATGATCTGGTTCCCAGATCTGGAACCAGCACTTGAGGTCTAAGACTAAGAAGCAGCAGAAAATGCGTAGAAAAAACATTTCCTATTCATAGCATCGACTATAAGCTACCTTAAAAAAATGAACAAAAGATACACAAGACCTAAGTAAAGGCATTGCAGTCTTGCTTCGGAAAACTATTTTGACCCAAGAAATTCTTAGACCTGAGAGTAATGAGGTTCATGTTTTTAAGAGATAAATAAGTAGTTTTTCTGAGTGGTAAAAATGTAAATATATATTAGGAAAAGTGTCAACCAGTTATTTAATAAAGAGAAAATTACGTTTTTCCAGGAATTATTTTTAAATGTGAACAGTTAAAATGACTAAAGAATGTAAATCTACTATATCTACTGTATGAAGAAATGCAAATCAGCAATTGTAAAGATTCTTAGAAATCCTGCAGTGCACAAACTGAGTTAATTTTGTATAACCTGTGTTTCCCACTTATTCTGTGATCGTAGGGAATCTATTAATATCTTCCGGGACACTAGGAGTCTGCAAAGCATAATTTGGGAAACACTATATGTATTTGAACACCATTAATTCAGATACGTAGGGTGCAAACATTTGCATTGCCAAAATCTTAAAGAATCTTCAAAGAATGTAATAAACTTACACTTTCTTGCTTTCTTTCTTTTTTTATTTTTTGGAGAAACAAGGTCTCAAGCTGTTGCTCAGGCTGGAGTGCAGTGGTGTGATCATAGCGCACTGCAACCTTTAGCAGGTGGATCCACCTGCTTCAGTCTGCTGAGTAGCTAGTATTACTGGCTCACACCACCACACCCAGCTAATTTTAGTTTTTATAGAGACAGGGTCTCACTGTGTTACCTAGCTGGTCTCAAACTCAAGTAAATTCTTTAGTCAGTTAAAATACTGTGATTCTATGATGGTCTTGAAAAAAAAGTTAAAATACTAATTGACCAAGCTAGAAAGGACCCAAGTGTTTTTTAAACTATGTTCTTAATCAGATGCTTTCTGTATATTTTCAACAGTCTGTGGTTTACCTTTTCAGTCTCTTCATAGTCTTTTGAAGAGCAGAAGTAGGGCTGGGTACGGTGGCTCACACCTGTAATCACAGCACTTTGGGAGGCCAATGTAGAAAAATCTCTTGAGCCCAGGAGTTTGAGAGCAACCTGAGCAACATACTTAGACCCTGTCTCTAAAAATTACAAGAAAACTAGCCAGGTATGGTTGTAGTTGTGTGCCTGTGGGCCTACCTACTCGAGAGGCTGAGGTGAGAGGATTGCTTGAGCACAGGAGGTTGAGGCTACCTTGAGCCATGATTGCACCACTGTACTCCAACCTAGAAGACAGAGCAAGACCCCATCTCCCCAAAAAAAAAAAAAAGCAGAAGTGATGATATCTAGTTTATTACATTTTTCTTTTATGAATGTGGCATCTGAAAAGTCTTTGCCTAAATAAAGGTCACAAGGATTTTCTCCTGTGCTTTCTTGTAGAAGTTTTATAGTTTTAGGTTTCCAGATTCTTTTTTAATGTAATTTATATGCACAGTCTGGTACTTTTGTTTTACTGAATCCATAATTCAAATACAGTTTATAACTTGCCTTTTTTCTCTCTATTTATTATACCATGGTATTTTCTTTTTTCTTTTTTTTTTGAAACAGAGTTTCTGTTGCCCAGGCTGCAGTACAGGGGCACGATCTTGGCTCACTGCAACCTCCGCCTCTGGGTTCAAGTGATTCTTCTGCCTCAGTCTCCTGAGTAGCTGGGACTACAGGTGTACACCACCATCCCTGTCTAATTATTATATTTTTAGTAGAGATGGGGTTTCACCATATTGGCCAGGCTGGTTTTGACCTCCTGACCTTGTGATCCGCCTGCCTCGGCCTCTCAAAGTAATGGGATTACAGGCGTGAGCCACTGCGTCCCACCTACCATGGTATTTTCATATTAATGGTTAATTCTTTTGAATACCTACATGACATTCCATCAAAGAATGTATTACAATTGTTTTAGCTTCTTACATTGGATAGTTATCTGATTTTTCCTATTATTAATAATATTCCAAGATTTGTTTTAAAATTGTTTAAATTTTGGTTTCTATAAATTATTTTATAACGAAGCATTTCATCCTTGTACATTTTGAGGCACAATTAAAACTTAAAAGTTTTGATATACAGGTTTGACTTTTCTTATTCAAATGTATGGTTAAAATGTTAGGATAAGGCCGGGCGCGGTGGCTCACGCCTGTAATCCCAGCACTTTGGGAGGCCGAGGCGAGTGGATCACAAGGTCACGAGATCGAGACCATCCTGGTCAACATGGTGAAACCCCGTCTCTACTAATACAAAAAATTAGCTGGGCATGGTGGCATGTGCCTGTAATCCCAGCTACTCAGGAGGCTGAGGCAGGAGAATTGCCTGAACCCAGGAGGCGGAGGTTGCGGTGAGCCGAGATCGCGCCATTGCACTCCAGCCTGGGTAACAAGAGCGAAACTCCGTCTCAAAAAAAAAAAATGTTAGGATAAAGTTATAATGTAAAGAATTATTATTTTAAAAATTTTAAGTAACTTTCTGTCTTCTATCATAACGATTTTGGATTATGCTCCCCTCCTGGTTCAAACAATCATAATAGGCCTAATTAGAACACTCTGATTTTACCAATTATTTCTTTTAATTCCTCAATTTATATGACTTACTTTATTTGACTTCTCTTTCATCCCTTCCCACTTCTTAAATCTCTGGAAAAAGAAAATCTATTTGATCTCTGTAATGAGATTATAATAGAACCTAAATGGATAGCTAGATTTCTGAAAGGCCATTTCTTAGATCCCATATGCTGCTTTTTTTTTTTAATTATATGGCATAAATTTAGGGGATAAAAATTTCACAGTTTCTTTTTTATTCTTTTAATGGCATTTTATTTTTTCATGACAGATTCAAAAGCTTTGTGACAGAGTAGCTTCATCTACTTTATTGGATGATCGAAGAAATGCTGTGCGTGCTCTCAAATCATTATCTAAGGTTTGTAACTTTTTAAGAGTTTAAGTCCCTTAAGTTGGATATTAGTTACTTTACTGACATTTTTATTTTTTATGTGCAGAAATACCGCTTGGAAGTGGGTATACAAGCTATGGAACATCTTATTCATGTTTTACAAACAGATCGGTAAGTCTCTGTTTGATGATTTTTTTCCCCTGATTTTTCTTGAACTTTTAATTTGTTTTAGAGTCGGCATCACCGTTCCAAAAGGTTGCTTTTTTTGGTATTGTTTGGTAGAGATGGGTTTTGGCCATGTTGCCCAGGCTGGTCTCGAACTCCGGGGCTCAAGCAATCTGCCCACCTTGGCCTCACAAAGTGCTGGGATTACAGGTGTGAGCCATTGCACCCAGCCCCAAAAGTTGTTAACATGCAAAAGCTATTAAGTTTTGACTTTAGTTGGTATTTTGATAAATATTTACTGGACACTGGGTGCAGGCCACTGTGTTAAGCATTAGAACAGACATATAAAAATGGGATGAAGCAACTCTTAATTAGAGGCTTGAGATTTTGGGTTTGAATTGGACAAGTGATATTCATTTACATTGGGCAAGTAGAGATGCATTTACATATATTATACATACTTGGATATTCCGACTTGCTTTTTTAAGGGAAATAAGCTGCAGTGATAAGAGTTAAGTGTTAAATATAAACCCATCTTAAGAGAAAGATTGCCAGGTATGGTGGCTCAAGCCTGTAATTTCAGCACCTTGGGAGGCTGAGGTGGGAGGATTTCTTGAGCCCAAGAGTTTAATACTAGTCTGGGTAACATAAAAAATAAAACTTAGGCCAGGCACGGTGGCTTACATTTGTAATCCCAACACTTTGGGAAGCTGAGGCAAACGGATCACCTGAGGTCAGGAGTTTGAGACCAGCCTGGCCAAATAGCGAAATGGGGTCTCTGCTAAAAATACAAAAATTAGCCAGGTATAGTGGCACATGCCTGTAATCCCAGCTACTCGGGAGGCTGAGGTGGGAGAAATCACTTGAACCTGGGACAGAGGTTACAGTAAACCAAGTTCACGCCACTGTGCTTCAGCCTGGGTGACAGAGCAAGACTCTCTCTCAAAAAAGAAAAACACAAAAAACATTAAAAAAATAAAAATTAGCTGGGTGTGGTTTCACATACCTATAGTCCCAGCTACTCAGGCTGAGGTAGGAGGATCACTTGAGCCCAGGAGGTCAAGGTTGCAGTGAGTCGTGATCACACCACTCCAACCTGGGCAGCAGAGTGAGACCTTGTCTCAAAAAAATAAAAAATAAAAATAAATTTAAATAAAAAGAAACATCATTTAGCCTATTTTTAGCTCTTTAAATTTCTTTTTTGAAGACAGAGTTTCGCTCTTGTTGCCCAGGCTGGAGTGCAATGGCGCGATCTCGGCTCAACGCAACCTCCACCTCCTGGGTTCAAGCGATTCTCTTGCCTCAGCCTCCTGAATAGCTGGGATTACAGACATGTGCCACCACGCCCGGCTATTTTTGTGTTTTTTGGAGAGACGGGGTTTCTCCATGTTGGTCAGGCTGGTCTTGAACTCCTGACCTCAGGTGATCCACCCACCTCAGCCTCCCAAAGTGCTGGGATTACAGCTGTGAGCCACCGCGCCTGGCCCTCAATTTCTTTTTAAGAGATTTTTTCTGTATTTTTGGTTTTAATTAACTATGCATGGATTACTTCCAGATCTTAACTACAGTTGAATGTGTCTTACAAGATTTAGCTATGCATTATACATTTCAACCTTACCAAGATCTTATAACCTCTCAAATTCAAAATGTTCAAAGTTAATTTATCTCTGGTCCTCCTCCTTGTTGGCTTTCCCTGCCCCCTTCAACCGCTTTTACCCTAAGTTCATCTCAGTCACAAGCATCTTTCCATTCAAGCCAGAAACTGAAGGATTGTTCTGGAAATCATCCCTCTCCTGAAGCCATCATGCCAACACAGGCCAAAAAACCCAAGAATCCATTATTTTCTTTCCATTTCCTTTTTTGGCCTTAGTTCTGGCTCAGTGTCAATCACTTAAATCATTTCCATAGCCTCTGTGTTGGTTATCTTTGGCTTGTGTAACAAATTACTTCAAAACTTAGAGGTTCCAAATAAGAAAATATTTATTATCTCACAGTTTCTGTGGATCAGGAATTGAGGAGCAACTTAGCTAAGTGGGCTCAGGGTCTCTCACGAGGTTGCCTTGAAGCCATCAGCCAGGTCTGTAGTCATCTGAAGGTTTGACTGGGGCTGGAGGATCCAATTCCAAGATGGCTTATTCACATTGCTATTGGCAAGAGGCCTCAGTTCCTCACCATTTTGCTCTCTCGATAGGGCTGTTTGAGCATTTTTATGATATGGCGGCTGCTCTCCCAGAGCAAACTATCCTGGAGAGAGAACAAATAAAAAGCAACAATGCCTTTTATAACTCAGTCTCCAATGTCATGTACTGGCAATTTAACCATATTCTAGTTGTTAGAAGCAGATTAATAAGTACAGCCTATACTTAAGGAGAGGAGAATTAGGCTTCACTTTTTGAAAGGAGCTGAATCGAAAAGTTTTGGACATAGTTTAAAATAATCACCCATCTCCAAAGTATTATTTTCCTCCTGTCTCTTTGTATTTCCATTCAGTCTATTTATTGCAAGAATTATCTTTCTGAGATGCACATATTCACTCATTCTCCTGTTTCATGCATTTCACCAGTTCGGTGAAGTGTGAAGTTTATGTTTCTCAAAGCAAAGAATATAAGCTTTTTAAAGATCTAAGTACTGCCTGTCTAACCTCATAGACTCTTTTTCAGTTATATTTCACTTATGCCTAGCCGCTTGTCCATACCAGTTAGGACATTTTTTCTTCTCCCTAGACATTGTAACTCAAATTGACTACCTTTTCAAAGCTAGTAAGTCTAATGCATTTGAATAAGTGAGTTGGATGTGTCAGGACTGTCTGTGTTATTAGCATCATAGTAGGTAACTGTGGTAGAGAGAATTATGGCCTCCCAAAGATATCTACATCCTAATCAACAAAACCTATGAGTTTTACCTTAGATAGTGAGAGAGACTTTGCAGATGTGATTAAGTTAAGGACTTTGAGATGAGAGGATTATCCTGGATTACCCTGGTAGACCCAGTGTTATCACACGTTCCTTAAAAGTAGAACAAGAATGCAGAAGAGGAGGTCAGAGTATAGTGATAGAAAAAGGATTCAACCTGCTCTTTGCTGGCTTTGAAATAAAAAGAAGGAGCCATGAGTCAGGGAATGTGGGTGGCCTTTAGAATAGCTGGAAGGAAGCAGATTAGTTTGATGATTATACATATTTATAATCTTTCTTCTTTATTCCGTGAGTGTTAAATCACAGGCACATTTTATTACTGAGTCTTATAAAGTTAATGATGAAATGATTAATATCTCAATATGGAAACTAGAATCCATCTCTTATCTAAAGTAGTCTTTATTGTCATTTTTCCCACGCAGCAGGAGTGTGTAGATACTCTTGATTAAGGTTAAGTAATAGGTTTAAAATATTTATTGCACATTTACTGTGTTAGGCATTATGGTTAGAAGTAGAGTATACCACATAGCCTTGTGAATGTGCGAACAAATAATCATAACATGTCAGAAGCTTCTGAGTGTTTTAACTCTTAGGCAATAATAACAATAAAAACTTATAATAGCCTTCTTGTGTTTCATTCCCTATCTTGAGTTAAATTTCCTTTCCATTTGCCTGTGGCACTTACCTATTTTCCTGTGGTACTTATCTATTTTCCTGTTTTCAGAGTGTTCTCTAAAGATTTTTTTTAATTTAATTGAATGCAGAGGTCTGTATTCTACAATCATGTCTCTCTCTACATTCTCATCTTCATGATGCTTCTCCTGGCATATACAACTAATGCTGAGAATCCTGAAGCCCCTTCATCCTCAGTTGTGTCAAACAAAGTTTTGTTCCCTCTCTTGGCGTTACCTGAAACCCCATCCGGCCATAGGTCTGCTTCTCTATAATCATCTTTTTTTTTTTTTTTGAGGTGGAATTGCCCTCTTATTGCCCAGGCTGGAGTGCAATGGTGCAATCTCAGCTCACCGCAACCTCTGCCTCCCGGGTTGAAGCAATTCTCCTGCCTCAGCCTCCTGAGTAGCTGGGATTACAGGCATGTGCCACCTCGCCTGGCTAATGTTGCATTTTTAGTAGAGATGGGGGTTTCTCCATGTTGGTCAGGCTGGTCTCGAACTCCTGACCTCAGGTGATCCACCCGCCTTGGGCTCCCAAAGTGCTGGGATTACAGGCATTAGCCACCGCGTCCAGCCCCCTATAACCATCTCAAGAAGAGACTGCTCATTCTCCTAACTACCATACTCAGGGCCCAAAACTTGTCTCTCACTGATGTTTCCAAACCATGATACCTCAATAGATTTTTTAAATTGCAATATAATATATATATCATAAAGTTCACTCTTTTGAAGTATACGTTTTACTGGTTTTAATGTATTCATAAAATTTTACAACTATCACCACTCTCTAAGTCCAGAACATTTGCATCATGCCAAAAGGAAATCCCATATTCATTATCTGTCATTTTCTATTCTCCCCCACCCGCTCTCAAATATTTGGCAGCCACTAATGTACTTTCTGCCTTTATAGATTTGACTGTTTTGGATATTTCATATAGATGGAATTATACCATATGTGGCCTTTGTTTCTGGCTTCTTTGACTTGGCATAATATTTTAAGGTTTATCCATGTTGTAGCATGTATTAGTACATCATTCTTTTTTATGACCGAGTAATCTTTTGTGTAGTTATACCACATTTCATTTATCTGTTCATCAATTGTTGGACATTTAGGGTATTTCCACTTTTTTGCTATTATGAATAATGCTGCTGTGAACATGTACTGATTTTTGTAAGGACATATGTTTTCATTTCTCTATGTTCTGTATCTGGCAGTGCAATTGCTGGGTCATGGGATAAGTTTATTTAACTTTTTTTTTTTTTTTTTTGTGAGACAGAGTCTTGCTGTGTCGCCAGGCGCCAGGCTGGAGTGCAATGGCGTGATCTCGGCTCACTGCAGCCTCCGCCTCCCAGGTTCAAGCAATTCTCCTGCCTCAGCCTCCCAAGTAGCTGGGGCTACAGGTGCGCGACACCACGCCCAGCTAATTTTTGTAGTTTTTAGTAGAGAGGGGTTTCACCATGTTGGCCAGGATGGTTTTGATCTCTTGACCTCGTGATCCGCCCGCCTTGGCTTCCCAAAGTGTTGGGATTACAGGCGTGAGCCACTGCACCTGGCCTTGTTTAACTTTTTAAGGAATTGCGAAACTCTGTTCACTACAGAGTATAAATACTTATATAAAATGGTTATAACATTTTATATTTCTATCAACAGTGTGTGAGAGTTCTAATTTCTCTGTATTCTTACCAGCGCTTGTTACTGTCCTTTATTAAAAAGTGACCATCCACACAAAATCAAACACCACATGTTCTCATTCATAGACGAGTGTTGAACAATGAGAACACATGGACACAGGGAGGGGAGCACTATACACTGGGGTCTGTTGGGGGGAAATAAGGGAGGGACAGCGGGGGGTGGGGAGTTGGGGAGAGATAGCATGGGGAGAAATGCCACATATAGGTGAAGGGGAGGAAGGCAGCAAATCACACTGCCACGTATGCACCTATGCAACAATCTTGCATGCTCTTCACATGTACCCCAAAACCTAAAATGCAATAAAAAAAAAAAAAGTGACATCCTAGTAGATATAAAGTGATATTTCTTTATTTCATTTTCTTCTTGGTTTTTGTGTGAGTGTGTGACGGAGTCTCACTCTGTTGCCCAGGCTGGAGTGCAGTGGCATGATCTTGGCTCACTGCAATCTCCGCCTCCCAGGTTCAAGCAATTATTCAGCCTCAGCCTCTCCATTACCTTGGATTACAGGCATGCACCACCATTCCTAGCTAATTTTTGTATTTTTAGTAGAGACGAGGTTTCACCATATTGCCCAGGCTGGTCTCAAACTCCTGACCTCAGGTGATCTGCCTGCCTTGGCCTCTCAGAGTGATAGGATTATAGGTGTGAGCCACTGCACCCAGCCTTATTTTCTAATTGTAGTTTTGATTTGTATTTCCCTAATGACTGAAGATGTTGACCATCTCTCCACGTGATTATTGGCCATTTGGAGAAATGTTTATTCATATTCTTTACTCATTTTTGATTGAGTTATTTATCTTTTTGGTTTTTGTTTGTTTTTTGAGATGAAGTCTTGCTCTGTCGCCCAGGCTGGAGTGCAGTGGCGTGATCTCAGCTCGCTACAGCCTCCACCTCCCAGGTTCAAGTGATTCTCCTACCTCAGCCTCCCAAGTAGCTGGGATTACAGGCGCGCACCAACACACTCTGCTAATTTTTGTATTTTTAGTAATGACATGGTTTCACCATGTTAGCAAGCCTGGTCTTGAACTCCTGAGCTCAAGCAATCAGCTTGCGTTGGCCTCCCAAAGTGCTGGGATTACAGGTGTGAGCCACCACACCTGGCCTACTTGTCTTTTTTATTGTAGAGTTATATATATTCTAGATACATCTCTTATCAGGTATATCTCAGCTCACGACAACGTCTGCCTCCCCAGTTCAAGCAGTTCTCGTGCCTCAGCCTCCTAAGTAGCTGGGATTACAAGTGCGCACCAGTATGCACAGCTAATTTTTGTATTTTTGGTAGAGACAGGGTTTTGCCATGTTGGCCAGGCTGGTCTCAAACTCCTGACCTCAAGTGATCCACTCATCTCGTCTTCCCAAAGTGCTGGGATGACAGGCATGAGCCACCACATGCTGCCAAACATTTTTAAATTTTGATAAAGTTTAATTTCTCTGTTTTATCTTTTGTTGCTTGTGCTTTTGATGTCATATCTCAGAAACCGTTGCCTAATCTAAGGTTGTAAAGATTTACACCTGTATTTTCTTCTAAGAGTTCTATAGCTTTAACTCTTACTTATATTTAGGTCTTTCATCCATTTTGAGTTAATTTTTATGTATAGTGTGAAATGGGACCCAACTTCATTCTTCTGTATGTTGATATCTAGTTGACCCAGAACCATTTGTTTAAGAGACTATCTCTTCCTCATTCAAGGGTCTTGGCACTTGTACTGAAAATTAATTGAAATAAACATTAGTGTTTATTTCTAGACAATCAAGACTATTTTATTGATCTACATGTCTATCTCTATCACAGTACCACACAGTCTTTATTACTATAACTTTTTAGTAAGTTTTAAAATTGGGAAATGTGAGTTCTTCAACTTTGTTCTTTTTTTTCAAGATTGTTTTGGCTATTTTGGATCTCTTACATCTCCATATGACGTTTATGATTAGCTTGTCAATTTCTGCAAAGACAGCAGCTAGGATTTTGATAGGGATTGTGTTAAATGTGTGACTCAAGTTGAGATATATTACTCTCTTCCTATTCATAAACACAGAATATCTTTTTATTTATTTGGACCTTAAGTAATTTCTTTCAACAATGTTTTGTAGTTTTCAGTGTACCAGTCTTAAACTTCTTTAGTAGAATTTACTGCCAAGTATTTTAATCTTGATGATGCCTAAATGCTATTTAAATGAAATCATGTTAAAATTTTATTTTCTGATTGTTCACTGCTAGGATATAGAAATATAAATGATACTTGAATATTTAGCTTGTATCTTATTACTTTGCTGAATTTATTAATTCCAATAGTTTTTTAATGGATTCCTTAAGATTTTCTATGTACAAGATTATGTCATCTGTGAATAGGTGTTTCTTTCTTTCATTTTCTTACATATTGCTCTAGCTAGAACCTTAAGTTCAATGTAGAATAGAGGTGATAAGAGGGTGCATCTCTTATCTTTGTCCTGATCTTATGGGGAAAGCAGTTCGTTTTCCACTGTTGTATGTATTAGTTGTGGGATTTTCATAAGTGCCGTTTATTGTGTTGGAGAAGTCTCCTTCTATTCTTAGTTTCTCAATAGTATCTTAAAAGATGAACCTCAACATTTCTGAAAAACAAAATAATAAATAATAGCTTTAAAATAACATTTCATTTAATATTCGCATCCCCTGGTGGTAACCCCCTTTAGTAACTCATCTTTGTTTTCATTTATCACTCCTGATCACTTCTTCATATTCACTGAGTCTTTGAGATCTGTATCTTACTCTTGCTTTCCATTCTAAATGCTATCATCATTCTTCATGATTTCAAAATTTGTCTGTTTATCGACTACAAAATTTTATACTTTCTAATTTTATAAATAGTATGTGTTTACCATAAGTTTTGTTTTTGTTTTTGTTTTTTTTAAACAGTCTTGCTTTGTCACCCAGGCTGGAGTGGTGCTGTGGCATGATCTCAGCTCACAGCATCTTCTGCCTCCTAGGTTCAAGCAATTCTCCTGCCTCAGCCTCCCAAGCAGCTGGGTTTATAGGTACCCGAAACCATGCCTGGCTAATTTTTTTATTTTTAGTAAAGACAAGGTTTTGCCATGTTGGCCAGGATGGTCTCTAACTCCTGACCTCAAGTGATCCTCCTGCCTCAGCCCCCCAAAGTGCTGGGATTACAGGGGTGAGCCACTACGCCTGGCCACCATAAGGTTTTTTTTTTTTTTTTTTTTTTTTTTGAGACGGAGTTTCGCTCTTGTTACCCAGACTGGAGTGCAATGGCACGATCTCGGCTCACCGCAACCTCCGCCTCCTGGGTTCAGGCAATTCTCCTGCCTCAGCCTCCTGAGTAGCTGGGATTACAGGCATGCGCCACCATGCCCAGCTAATTTTTTTTGTATTAGTAGAGATGGGGTTTCACCGTGTTGACCAGGATGGTCTCGATCTCTTGACCTCGTGATCCACCTGCCTCGGCCTCCCAAAGTGCTGGGATTACAGGCTTGAGCCACCGCGCCTGGCAAGATTTTTTTTTTAAGAAAATAATATATAAAGAGGAGAAACATTTTACTAGTCGAACTGGAGATAACAGTTACTTTTCTCTATATTTTTAAATCTTTGTTCCTCTAGATATGAACAGTTACATTTTTATATATGTATACACAAATATACATATATATAACATAGATAGACACACATAAAATTAACTGAGTTGTGGTAGTTTTGCTGGTTTTAAAGTTGCACTCATTTTATAAATTTATAATATTTTAAAATATAGATATAAACATGTATACATATATATTTTACTAAATGAGGTAACTGTACATAAATTTTTATGTTTTTCCACTTGGTGTGATATCAAGAATTTTTTAATTACCATGTCACTAAATATTCTTTGGAAATACATTTTTCAGCTTCTCAGGGTTCAAAGTAAAAATAAATACATTTTTTAAATTGCTGCCTTATATGTATGAATTTGCCATACTGTATTTTTTATCACTGGGCATTTAGGTTGCTTCTAATTTTTCACAATTAGAACTAAAACTCCACATTTTTTACAGTTTGCACTCTGATATTTTCTTAGAGTAGGCCTTTAGAAATGGAATTTTCTAAAATTGCTAAGTAACTAAAAATGGTCATAACGGTTTAAACTCTCATCAGCAGTGTATAAGTATAATAATTTCTTTTTTCCAGTTCGGATTCTGAAATAATAGGTTATGCTTTGGACACACTATATAATATAATATCTAATGATGAAGAAGAAGAAGTAGGTAAGTTTCTAGTTGTTTTTACTGTGTTTTCTGTACATAACATTAACTGGGCTGTTCTAATTTTGTTGGTTTTAAAGTTGGACTTACTTTCTAAATTTATAAGGTTTTTTACTTTTTTGTTAAAAAATTTAATAAACATATAGGCTTAGATCTAGAAAAGTATCTTTAGGATAATTGCTTTGTGTGTGATTTGGAACATTTAGTGAAATAGAATAAAATCCTTCTTTTTAAGTAATATTTTTGCCCTCTTGTTTTTGGTTTTAGTTAAGCAGTATGCATATTAGCCAGTTATGGATTAAATAATTATTTATGACTATTGATTGAAAATATATATTATTATCTAGTGAGGAGTATAGAATTAGAGGTTTTTTCCTAATAAAACTGTTTACATAGGACTTATGTTAATTTATAAAGTGCAACAGTTTATTAAATTTAGATTTACTTTCTTTACATTATGTTTGTTTGGTGAACAATGACATGAATCAGTTTGAAATCCACACATTTCTTTGCACTTTCATTTTCTTTTTTGTTTTAAAATACTTGCACAATTAGCATAAAGTAGTCTGTCTTTTGTTTATAGTCACTGTGTGAAGCTTGATTGGAAACCTGTATACATTTTGTCCTGTATACATTTTGTTCTGTATACATTTTGTTCTATATATTGGAAAACATATGCAGTAACATTTCACAATTCTGTTCTGTTGAAGAGTGTATTTGTCATATCAAATTGGCTGTTACAGTAGGGCATAGTAAGTTTTTATTCTGTAAAGTCAGAACAGTGGATATATTCATGCATTTTATAAATCTAATTTAAACTGAAGTTATGTGATCTCTCAAAATTCTGAGCAAATAACAAAGAAGTATAGATACATAGTGGCCTTGCTTATATTTTATTAAAATAAAAGTAGAGCAGGAATATATGTCAATTATTAACTTCACAGGATACTAGTATTGAGAACATCTGAAACTGTATCATGTTGAATAGTCACAATTTTTTAGACATAAATATCCTTTTTAAAAATTAGTTATTTTGGCTGGGTGTTATGACTCATGTCTGTAATCCCAGCAGTTTAGGAGGCTGAGATGGAAGCTTGAACCTAGGAGTTCGAGAACAGCCTGGGCAACATAAGTGAGACCCCCATCTCATTAAAAAAATTTTCTTTACAAATTTCTCCATGATATCTGTCCATAGCTTAACTTTATTAATTTCTTAAGGCTGAAAAATATTTAGTAAATGTAATTTGGTACCCATGGAAAAAGATATTGTCAGTCACGTGACAACACATCGCTAAAATACACATAAGAATATACTTTGAAGAAAAAGATTCTTATTTTCCCTAGTTATTTCTACAATGAGAAAATTAGATGCAACACAGTTGTTCAAACACATTTTTTAGAATGACTTTATTTTCTTTCCTTTTATCCCTGTTAGTTGTTTCAGATTAAAAATTTAGCTCTTTTTCTAGTTAATTTCCTGGGGTAATTTTTCTGTTCTTAAAAAAACGTATAGCAACAATATTTTTTAGTTAGGTAGTTTTCTTTTTTATAAATTTATAATCATGTTTAGAGCCCACCTGTTTTGTTTTTCTGCGTATTTTTAGGCTCTTTAATTTAGCATCTAAAAATGATGCTTTGGATAAACAGTAATAGAATCACTTTTATTAAGGACTTTTTTCCTGAAAATTTAGTCATCCTGAAAGGCTCAGTTAAAAAGTAGACATTGAGCCGGGCATGGTGACTCACACCTGTAATTCTAGCACTTTGAGAGGCTGAGGCGGGTAGATCACTTGAGATCAGGAGTTCGAGACCAACCTGGCCAACATGGTGAAACCTTGTCTCTACTAAAAATACAAAAATTAGCTGGGTATGGTGGCACACATCTGTAATCCTAGCTACTGGGAGTTAAGGCAGAAGAATCACTTGAACCTGGGATGCAGAGGTTGGAGTGAGATTGTACCATTGCACTCCAGCCTGGGCAACAGAGTGAGACTCTGTCTCAAAAAAAAAAAAAAAAGAAAAAAAGTAGACATTGGCCAGTCACGGTGGGCCTGTAATCCCAATACTTCAGAAGGCCAAGACAGGCAAATCACTTGAGGTCAGGAGTTCAAGACCAGCCTGGCCAACATGGAGAAACCCTGTCTCTACTAAAAGTACAAAAATTAGTCAGGGATGGTGTCGCATACCTGTAATCCCAGCTACTTGAGAGGCTGAGGCAGGAGAATTGCTTGTACCTGGGAAGCAGAGGTTGCAGTGAGCTGAGATCACACCACTGCACTCCAGCTTGGGCAACAGAGCAAGACTCCGTCTTAAAAAAAAAAAAATAGACATTGAGACACGTCCTTCAGTTCTGTTATTGATACTTTGCTTTTATTGCTTCATCAAAGGTATTTCTTGGCTGACATAATGAACTACATTTTAGAGCTCATTAGGACTATTTTACAACCCTCTAATGATAAATCTGTCTCAGTTCTAAAAATATAGCATATGCTATATCTCTTTTAGTGTATCTGAGATATTTTACCAAAGTAAATATAGGTCTCTTCTTCCAAAGGATTATATTGCTTATTATACATTTTTAAGCTCCTAGTTTACTGTGTATACTACTACATTGAAAAACCGTTGTCTTTATCACCTGCTTTGTATTTATTTATTTTGTCTACCTTTTCAGATGATGTTGAAGGTAAAAGATTACATTTACATATGCATGATGCTTTTAGGCATAGTTTCTGATAAAATAAAAGGACACTGTCAAGTACTGTTTCTTCTAGCTGATAAAAAAAAATCTGAAATTTGTTTTACTGTGTAAGAATTCCTTAATTGAAGAGGAATATTTAATAAACTTATATTACTATGGTTTTTTTTTTTTTTTTTTTTGAGACGGAGTTTCGCTCTGTAGCCCAGGCTGGAGTGCAGTGGCGTGATCTCGGCTCACTGCAACTTCCGCCTCCCAGGTTCAAGCAATTCTTCTGCCTCACCCTGGGATTACAGGTACCCGGCACCACGCCCAGCTAATTTTTGTATTTTTAGTACGGACAGGGTTTTACCATGTTGGCCAGATTGGTCTCGATTTCTTGACCTCGTGATCTGCCTACCTCAGCCTCCCAAAGTGCTGGGATTACAGGCATGAGCCATCACACCTGGCCACATTACTGTTATTTCTACAGCTACTAAATCTATTTACTGTCCTGAACACATAAAATATTCTAGCACACCTTTAAATAAAATTAAAGCTTTCTCTGGCCAGGCATGGTGGCTGACACTTGTAATCCCAGTACTTAATCCCAGTACTTTGGGAGGCAAAGGCCGGGGGATTACTCGAACCCAGGAGTTCAAGGCTGCAGTGAGCAATGATTGCACCTGTGAATAGCGACTGCACTGTAGGCTGGACAACATAGTGAAACCCTCCCTCTAAAAATCAAAAAAATAAAAATCTATAAAAGTAATATTCGAATACGTATACATATTTTTTTTTTTACCTATATTCAATAAGAACTGGAAGGAATTCTAATTCAGAGAATGTATATTGATATTGTCCCTTTAAAATAATGCGTATTCAGTAATGATGTTTTAATTACTGACATTTCTTACATTAACTCTTAGAACTCACTAATATTTTTTTTATTTTCTTCTTTCTGATGATCTGTTTCAAGTTTCATTTACTTTTAACATTGAATCTGTTTTCTTTATAACTAAAGTAACCAAGTTCTTTTGGTTTGTTTTGTTTTACCAATTTTCCTGAGGTGCTTAACTTTTTTAAATGAAAAGAGAAATATTCTTATCTAAAGCAGTGTTTAAATGGTACATAACAAAGTTGCCTATATATAATAAAAATACTAACGAATAAACTAACTTGTTAAAGTATGAAGCATTACCTTTTACGACATTTGAATTCCTTCTTTGAAATCAGAAGATACCAGAGGACTGTACCTTGACTCTTGTCAAGCTATTTGTAGAAACAGTAGTTGTTTCTACTATTGTTATATCACATTTGTAGAGAGCTTTAAAATTTATAGAGTCCTTTCATGTTTATCTATGTAATCCTCATAGCAGCCAGTAAGGTAGGTGGTATTTTTCTCCTTTCTAAAGATGAGAAAATGGAAGCCCAGGGATGATGTAACTTATATGGTATCATTGAGTAAGTAGAAGAACAATTTTTTTTTCTTTTTTGAGACAGAGTCTCACTCTGTCACCAGACTGGAGTGCAGTGGTGCGATCTTGGCTCACTGCAACCTTATGCCTCAGCCTCCCGAGTAGCTGGGATTACAGGCATGCACCACCACACCCAACTAATTTTTGTATTTTTAGTAGAGACGGGTTTTCACTGTGTTGGCCAGGATGGTCTCTATCTCTTGACCTCATGATCCACCCGCTGCAGCCTCTCAAAGTGCTGGAATTACAGGCACGAGCCACCGCACCCAGCCAGAACAGTATTTTTTAATACATTTTTTCCTTCCTTTTTTTAAAAGTATTTCTTAGATTTCCAATTTAATACATTGTGGCCAATTTTACTTTAGTTTTCTGACTGGATTCTTTATTAAATCATATAATTCACATAACTAGTTTATAGAATATTCAGATAAATGTTAAAAAGTATACGTGTACCTGTTTAACTACCAGTATAAAAGAAGATTATTTGATATTTCTTCTCTCTGAGTTAGGACTGTTTTTATTAGGACAGCTCCTTTTATACAGCACTTTCTCTTCATAATATAGGTTGTGTAGTACAGAGTAGAATTCCAAAGAGAAGATCCAGAAATGTTTTTAAATATTGTTTATACCTCTGGAAAAAGTACTACTAGAAATACATTTTAAGAGTATTTCTATATAATATATCTGTGCATGTGTACTTAAATGCCAGTCATATAAACAGGCCTGAAAATGATCCAGAACTATACAGATAGATGATGCTTTGAACTTCACAGTTTTTTTACTTATGATGGTGTGAAAGCGACATGCAGTCAGGAGAAACAAACTATACTTCGAGTACCATACAACCATTCTGTTTTGTTTTTGTTTTTGTTTTCATTTTGAGGCAGAGTCTCACTCTGTCACCCAGGCTGCAGTGCAGTGGCATGATATTGGCTCACTACAATCTCCACCTCCTGGGTTCAGGCACTTCTCCTGCCTCAGCCTCCCGAGTAGCTGGGACTACAGGCACCTGCCACCATGCCCAACTAATTTTTGTATTTTTAGTAGAGACAGGGTTTCACCATGTTGGCCAGACTGGTCTCGAACTCCTGACCTTGTGATCCGCCTACCTCAGCCTCCCAAAGTGCTAGGATTACAGGTGTGAGCCACCGTGCCTGGCCTCATTCTGTTTTTCGCCTTCAGTACAGTATTCAGCAAATTCCATGAAATAGTCAATACCTTTTCTTTTATTTTTATTTTTTTCTATAGGCCATTTTCAAGACTTTAAATACTTTATTATAAAATAGGGTTTGTTAAATTTTGCCTAGCTGTAGGCTAACGTAAGTGTTCTGGGCACATTTAAAGTAGGTTAAGCATATTAAATGCATTTTCAACCTATGATATTCTCAGTTTACAATGGGTTTATCAGGACATAACCCTATTGTAAGTTGAGGAGCATCTGTGTAAGTACTCAGAAAGGGCATGTTTTTATTCTACATAACTATCTTAAATTCATTTTTACCATGGTAACAAAGGGCCATTTCATTTTTATCTTATTTTTTCATTTACCTTACAATAAGTGGTCATTTACAGGTTATAAATACACAATATAGTTTATAAACTATAGGCTGTAAAAAAACTTAACTCTAAAGGTTGTAATCTAATGATTAATGATGAGGGAAGATGGTTTACTTGTTTTGTGCCTTTGCTTACATGTATAATAGGTATAATTTCTCATGGTTCTAGTTTTTGTTCACAACTTTTAGATATTAATGTGGTAGTTTATAGTAGTTATAGCTTAATTTACTGCTACATTGAAAGCTTTGTGTATTACCTTAATTGCTTAGCTAATTTGGGGATACTTATTAAAGTTCAGAAGTGCTGTCTTATGACTATAACTTAAAAGAAGTGGCATATATCTAACACTTTTTAAAATTGACAGTGTTAAGGAACCATTGATCCTTGGAACAGGACCATATTTTACTAGTTCAATTCAAAATGTAAATTTTAATTATATACCAATAAGCTACAGTATTTTATACAATATAGCTACAGAATAAATCAAAGGTATTAACTCTTCTTCTTGCTAAGTTATTTGATTGTGCCCAGTGCAAACACTGAGTTAAACTTTTTCTGATATTAGACCTGAATTCTTTATAGCATAGCACAGAAGTTCTAGAGAGTGCTCTGTATTAAAACAGGTTTATAGTTAAATAAACATAAATATTATAATCCCCTCTGAAGCTTCATGAAATTTACATCAGTATAGTAAGTACTGAAAAGCCTGCAGTGAAGAAACCTGTTCAACTTTGTTTAATTCAAATATATTTGTCCACAGGGGCTTACTTCTGCCACATATCTGTTAACATGCGTCACACTATCCTGTGTTTTCTGTTGTTGTTATTGTTTTTTATCCTGTGTTTTGAAATATACTAACCAAGGCTTGGTTAGTTGTGTTTACATACATACAAATATTTCAGCATTTTAAAATACATTTTAGAGGAAGAATCCATCAAGTCTATATGTGTTGTTTTTTCTTCCTTTTTAGATTAGTTTACAATTGTTAGTGTTTTCTCAAATGTCAGTAACTTCAATTTTGAGCTTTTTGCATGAGGTCACAAACCTTTGGCCCAAGGATATTGTCTATCTTGTAAGCAAGACTATTTGACCCACATAGTATTTTAAATAATGTGAATAAGTGCCAGTATTATAAATTGTGTCAATGTTTGTATTTTAGACTTCTTTTTTTTTTTTAATCTGAAGATTGACAATACCTGGATCTGCACTCCTACATGCCAGGCAGCTGGAACTGAGTAACTGCTGTTTTCTTTAGACAGGGCATATACTCCCTATCCACTAATGTTAGCCTGCTTCACTCACTCACGTTACTGTCTTTTGTTTATAGTCAAGTTTTCATTCTCTACTATCTTCACACCACTGAAATAAAAATCATTATACTATAAATTATTTTCAAACTCATTTTTAAGTTATATATCTCATTCAACAAATATGAATATATGCAAACAGAAAATAGCTCTACAAAGCACCCATGACTGAGTTAATATGGCTGTGATTTTAATTTCTAGAGGGAGACAATTCTGAGAGAATATGACTTGTCTTTTGAATATAGATTTCTCATGTACTGGGAGAGCAATTTACTTGACATGCATTCCCCATGGGCCCTTTTTGTATAATTTCTTTATCTGCTTTTTAATTATACAATTTCACTAGAATTTGGCTAACATAGCCATGATTCGTTAGAATTCTATAGTGTCTTAAAAAACAAGATAAACTCATTAGCCCACCAGCTCTTTTGAGATTTTATTGGGTACATAGCATTCTCCATACTGTGGGAATCAGGACTTCTGTTCGTGGATGATTCTGAAGATGAAAGTTTTCAAAAGAATCTGTCAGCTTCCAAGTTCCCGTATCTTTTCCATTTCTTTCAGTCTCCTTTTCTGTCATCCTGTCAGCTTGCAAATAAAATGGGACAGGTGTGCAGTTCTTGCTACTTACCTGGTACCAGTTTCTTTTTCTTTTTTTTTAACTTCATTCCTAAGTTCACCTTAGAGCTTTGAAAATCACAATTTACAAAGCAAGATTTTACCTTCAAGTGTGTGTAAGTAATTAGGAAACAATGTTATCAGTTCACAAAGGAACAAGAGGAAATCCTTTAAGCAGATGTGTAGCAGAGAATGTCCCTTGAATCCACTCTAGTTGTGTTTGAGTATTAGGCTTCCTTATGATTATTATCAGGCCTTTGTAGCATCAACCCTCTGCCACTTTAATACCCTCAATATGTCTGTTATTATGTAGCAACATGATAGTTTTCAAGTGTACTTTTGGTGGTTTTTTTTTTTAATCCTTTTATCTTCTCCTCTACCTGTTTTCCTGAAGTGGAAGTAGTGACTGCTTCCCTATACAATTCTTCTGAAGCTGCCACTAACCTAAGAAATAAAACGTTAATAAAAATACAATGAATTTACTTTTATTTAGAGTCCAATCATAAACTCAGTTACTTTTTTTGATGGTTGCATACAACTTTTATGAGAAAGACAGAAATATAAGGTAAAATATCAAGAGTTATTCACAGACAACTTTTTGGAAATACAGGATATACTCTTTTTTTCACATCTTTTGCATCTTGGTGATAATACTCATTAATGGTAACCTTATAAGAATCCAAAATTCTTTCTGAATCATCAAAGGAAGATTGTTATGTTCTGTTTCATTTGAAAACTTAGTAATACATATATAGCTTATGTTGTAAATCTTACGACCATGTGAGGGCAATTTACCCTCCTTTACCCTACTCCTGGTACTTTTGGCAGTATATAGAGACATTTTTGGTTGTCACACTAAGAGGAAGAGAGAGAGTGCTACTGCGTCTAGTGGAAGACCGGGGACAGTGCTAAACATCTTAAACTGCGTGAAGAGGTCACACAACAAAGACTTACCTGGCCAGAAATGTCATTAGTGCCAAGGTTGAAAAATCCCGTCTTGGGGATGATGATTTTGACAATGGTGATGATGATGATGCTTCTATTTATTGAGCACATTATTTACCAAGCCATATGCTAGATGTTTTACTTATTTTAAATCCTCACAGAAAACCCCATGTGAAGACATTGTCTGTATTTTACAAATAAGGAAACTGAGACTTGACAGAGTTAGGCTACTTGCCCAAAGTAACATGGCTATTAAGTGGTTGAATATGAGTTTAACTGGTCTTACTCAAAAGTCTTTGTGAGCTTCTTCCATTATACTGTACTGCTACTCAGGAAAGTATTTCACTACTCCACCCTACTCATTCTGTAAAGGAACAGAAATTACCTGTACCTGTGTTAGTAATGCACTTCATTTCTTGGTCATGTTAAGTTCAGAGGGGATTCTACCTATCATTAATATTTGACAGTCAGTCACTCCTTTCTCATTGAATATTTTCTTCATTTGTTTGTCAGTCTCTGAAGTCTCCTGGCTTTCTTCCTTTTTCATTGGTTACTTTTTGTCTCCTTCACAGTTTTCCTCCTCATCTCCCTAACCTCTTAATATTGGAATGCCACAAGGCACAGATTTCTTTTGTTTCCCCTTTCCTCCCTTGTTAATCTCATCTAGGTTTGTAACTATAAATATAATTTATATGTTTGAATATATTACAGTTTTTAAATTCATCCTCTTATTAGCATATGGATTGTTTGCAGTTTTTTATTATCAAATTTGTATTAGATCCATTTTTAGCAAATATTTAATTTTGCAATTTAATCTTTTCTGTGTTCTGTTTATGAATGCTACATTTACATACTATTCATGTGTGAATATGTTTTTCTCTTCAGAACAGAATGGCTAAGTGATACAGTAGGTTTATGTTTGACTCTATAAAAAGCTCCTAAAACATTTTTCAAAGTATTTGTACCATTTTACATTTTGTCCCATAGTGTGTGTGTCTCAATTCTTCCACATATTCTCCAACACTTGGTATAATCAGCTTTTTAAAATTTTAGCTGTTGTAATACACGTGTAGCAGCGTCACATTGTAGTTTTAATATGTATTTTCTTAGTGAATGGATGTGGAATAACGTATGTGGTTTTTTTTTTTTTTTTTTTTTTTTGCATCCATATATCTTTCTTCTTTGGTGAAGTGTTTCATTCAAATCTTTTGCCTGTTTTTTACTGGGTTGTCTTATACTTGAGTTGGAATAGTTCTTTATGTGTTCTGTTCTCAGAATAACTTTGTGACATATATTTCACAAATTTTTTTTCTTAGTCTGTGACATTTCTTTCTTTTGAATAGCAAAAATAACATTTTGATTGGGTCCATTTTGTCAATTTTTTTCTTTTAGAACTTAGACTTTTTGTATCTTATTTATGAAATCTTTGCCAAATCTAGGATCACTAAGATTTTCTCCTATGTTTTCTTTTAAAAGTTTCATAACTCTTAGAATTAGGCCTGTAATTAATTTCTAGTTTTACACATAGGTCCATTATCCATTTTGAGTGAATGGATTTATTTTTGGACTTTTTTCTTCTGTTGGTCTATACATGGCATCATCTTGATTACTGTAGCTGTATAATAAATCTTCAAATTATGTAGTGTTAAGTCCTCTAACTTTGTTGTTCAGAATAGTTTTAACTATTTTAGGTTTTTTGCATTTGCTTACCAATTTTAGAATCAGCTTGTGAATTTCTACAAAAAAGATCAACCGAAAATTTGATTGAGATTCCGTTGACTGTAGATCAATTTGTGAAAAACTGACTTAAAAATATTGCACCTTCTAATACAAGAACACAGTGTATCTCTATTTTTTTAGGTCGTCTTTAATTCTTTTTTTGTTTTTTTTTCCTTTTTTGGGACGGAGTCTTACTTTGTCACCCAGGCTAGAGTGCAGTGGTGCAATCATAGCTCACTGTAGCCTCAAACTTCTGGGCTCAAGAGATCATCCCACCTCAGCCTCCTGAGTAGCTGGCCATGCCAGCCTAATTTTTTATTTTTTGTAGAGACAAGTTCTCGCTATATTGCCCAGGCTGGTCTTGAATTCCTGAGCTTAAGCAATTCTGCCTTAGCCTCCCAAAGTACTAGGATTACTGGTGGTGGCCACTGTGCCTGGCCTGTCCTTTAATTTCTCTCAGCAGTGTTTTGGAGTTTTAAGAGTATAAGTAGCACACATCTATTGTCAAATTTTTTTGTTGATGCTGTTATAAGTGATACTGGTTTTTGAATTTTAATTTCTAGATGTCCTTACTAGTATCTATTAATAGAAATACAATTAATTTTTTATATTACCTTTTATCCTGCAACTTTACTAACCTTACTTATTAGTTCTATTAACTCTTGTAGATTCCATAGAATTTTCCTTATAGACAAACATGTCATCTGTAAATAAAGACAGTTTTACTTCTTCTTTTCTCATCTGTATGCCTTTTCTTTTTCCTGCCTTATGTCACTGAATAGGATCTTCAGTACAATGTTGACTAGAATTTATGAGATTGGACATTCTTGCCTCCTTCCTGATCTTAAGGGGGAAAACATTCAGTCCTTTCATCATTAAATATGATGTTAGCTGTAAGGTTTTTGTAGTTGCACTTGTCATCCAATCTTGTGACTTTAAATATCATTTATATGTTTGCCACTCTAATGTGTATATCCAACACAGACTTCTCCACAGATATCTATGTTAGTATTTATCCAGCTTCTTATTTGGTATATCCACTTGGATTTTTAAAAGGTATCTCAAACTTAGTATGTCCAAAACTTAACTTTTTTCTCTGTATACTTCCAACTTGCTTCTCCCACAGTGTTTCCAATCTCAGTAAAGGCAACCCTATCCTTCTAGTTCTTTAGGCCAAAAGCTTGGAATCACTCTTCCTTTTCTTTCTCCCTGGTCCCCCACACTCCTCTGTGTAACAAGTCAGCAAATCATGTTCCCTTTTTTTTTTTTTTTTTTTGTATGTTAGTAGAGACGGGGTTTCACCATGTTAGCCAGGATGGTCTCGATCTCTTGACCTCGTGATCTGCCCAGCCTCATGTTCCCTCTTAATAAAAATTATGACCTTTAAGGTCTAAGCCAACTTCACGGGACTCCTACCTTGATTATGCCTCCTGACCTGTCTCCCTATTTTCCTTACTCCCTGACAGTCTATTCTATATAGCAAACAGAGTAATCCTTTTACAACTAAAGTGTTTTTTGTTTGGATAATATAGTTTTAAGGCTCAAAAGCAGTGAATTTTTTACTGATAGATGATTAAAAGGAATGCTTCTTGGAGTTTCTGAAGAATGAACCCAACTTACTTAGGTAATTAATCAACTGAAAAACATTTCATTTCCACTTTTGGTCTCTTCTTTTTTTCTCTTTCCTCTATAAACAGTTAGATGGGATTATGACTATCAATCTTGGATTGCTGTGCTTTCCCCATCAACTGCTGGGTTTTTTCCCTCACATTTAGAAAATTTTCTGAGGGGTAATGGCTTTGATCTTGACTGCCAGCTTTATTGGCTTGTAGTCACTCACTGGAGTAATATGTGGAAAATGATTCTGATGCTCAGCCGATGCTATGATTAATTAGCTGTGTCTGGTGTGGGTGAGGAAATGGGAAGTAATATGTTTGCATCTCTAATTTGAGTTTATAATATAGGCAGATTTTAAGTAATTTGCTCTGGCAGTTCTTGCTTTCGTTTTTAGTGATCCTTTTTTTTTTTTTTGACACAGTACCTTGAAACAACAAATACTTTAATTAAAAAACATTTAAACATTGAAGACCAATGTAAAGTCCTTTAAAAGATAAGTGAGAAATTAGGTGTCAAATGCTGATTTTATTGCCAAAGAGTTTTGTAAGCTATATATATGAAAAAGATCCTGAGAAATCTGGAGTAGGTTGGTTTAATTTCATAATTATTTAACTCAGTAACACTAACAATCAGCAGGGACTGTATGTTCAGTATTGTTTTGGAGGCAGGGGTTTTGAGATATAACTTATATACAATAAAATTTACTCTGAATTGTAATCTGAGTTTGGGCAAAAGTATACAAAAGTGTAACCACTACCACATTCTAGATAGAATCTTTCTATCCCAAATTGTTTCCTTATGCCCTAATAGAAGCTTAACCTAAAAATGTCCTTGAGAAAATGTGAATATTTAAATATCCTTTTTTTAGATGTCATAAACATTTAACCAATAAACTGAATTTGAACATTATTTTAAGGATATAGCTTTATATAATAATTGTGATATTGCTACCAGCCACACTGTTCCAGTGTTGAATTGTTTAAATACCAGGAAAATTATCATTTCTGCTTAACTCTTCAATGAAAGAATATTTTAAAATAACCTACCATCATGTTGAAACACTTCGTTTTTTAATATTACAGAAGAAAATTCCACAAGACAGAGTGAGGATTTGGGAAGCCAATTTACAGAAATTTTCATTAAGCAGCAAGAAAATGTCACTCTTCTATTATCTTTATTGGAGGTAAGTAGGGAACCTTGACATTTTTGTCATCTTAATAAGCTGCTTTTGTTGCCTTGTGGATGTTATTGAGGAAGTAACATGTATATACATTTAAAGGTAGTGAAGTTCATTATATTATAGCAAGAGATCCACAAGCATGTTACAAGAAATATGTAATCACTTAAGATACTGTCTGCTTCTTAACTTATGTTTTTACAAAATACTATTTTATCTCATCAGTAACAGTTTAATCAGTTTAAGCAATTTATATGAACTCTATTTTCTTTTTATTTTTTAAATTGCTTTTTTAAAGTATGCTAAACTTCCATGCTTTCTTTACTTGTAGTTTCTGGTACAAGTTATTATTAATTGGAAAAAAATGTTTTTCTTGAAAATGTGAATTATGGTTGTTAAATATTTTATATTCTTACATTGCAGGAGTTTGATTTCCATGTCCGCTGGCCTGGTGTGAAGCTTCTTACTTCTCTTTTAAAACAACTAGGGCCTCAGGTGCAACAAATTATTTTAGTCAGTCCTATGGGTAAGTGAATTTCTTTTTTATATTATTTTGATTAAAACGTGAATATCATTTCCTAGAGAAGGGGACTGAAATGGTTTGTTAGTAAATTGTTAATAATTTGAGTCACTTTTTGTATTTTTGATCAACCAGCATTTCTCACATGGTTGTATGTTTTAGGTGTTTCAAGATTGATGGATTTACTAGCAGATTCCAGGGAAGTTATACGTAATGATGTAAGTTAACTTTAATAAAGAAATACAAAAGTATGTGGCCTTTTTTTCTCCTGCAAATAAAATCTTTGTTACTGAGTTTTAAGAAATTAGATTTAGAAAGTTGAAGTAATGACCCTTTAAAAACTTTTTTTTAATTAAAAGATAGAGATGGGGGTCTCACTACATTACCCAGCTTGGTCTTGAATTTCTGGGCTCAAGCATTCCTCCCGTCTTAGCCTCCCAAGGTGCTGGGATTACAGGTGCGAGCACCGAGCCTGGATGGAGTAATGACCTTTTAAAGGTATATACAAGGCCACATTGTTTCGTTCTTTCCTGGCTGTCCAGTATTGTGGCTTAGATAAACCATTTTGCCATTCAAATTTATTTCTTCCATTAATTTAGGATTTCTTACACTATCTGCTGAAAGATTGTATTTGATACCAAACTCTACCTTCAGAATTTCCTTTTCTTCTTAAAGGGTAGAGGAGATAACTCCAGACATTGAACTGTGTAAACCCAACAATGCATTACATTTGGAATCCTCACCCTTATTTGATTGAGTATGTATTTCTAAGGATTGCCTTGTTAATCATAGAGACTGATTTGCTCTGGAGTTATTTTTCATTCTGATTTATTTTATATATTTTTTTATATTTGCATATAAGTTTGATATTTTGTATTGATGCTAGATGTTTTGTTGCTTAAGCATTTTTCTCTATTGTTACCTACAACTTGATAAAAATAGCAATAAGAAAAATTAAGTTCTGGAGATCATATCCAGCTATTTAAATCTCCATATTTATAGTGAAATGCCGAAGACCCACAGAAACCAAGAGAAGTTAAGTGTTCTTTGTTAGCCATGCCTTACTCATCTTTTTATTTATGGTATTGGCCCTGTGACTTTTTCATCCTAAGTTTTAATAAATATAATTTGGATTGCTCTTAGCTTCACAACTGGTTAATGGCAAAGCAGAAACAACACTGAAGCATTCTTAACTCCTAGTCTATGGAGACAGTTTTTAAAATTTGTTGTACTTAAAATTTTGTAGTATGTATATCAATTCAGTATTATAGGTAGTGAAATTAATATAGTATGTAACTTATGAGAAGGGCTTTTTTATTCTTTAGTATTTAAATGTCATGTTTTAAGAATTGTCTTACTTAAATAGGCATCTGTCTGTTGGAAATTTGGGATATCTTTCCTTGACTAACATCTGACTGTGTATCTTTAACACTTCTGTTCTTTTCATGACCCACAGTTAAAGTCATGCAAATCATAAAGAAATTATATCTCCACTTATTTTCATTTTCAGCTATAAAACTTCTCCTTTTAGAAAAATATAACTGCATTAGGCTGGGCGTGGTGGCTCATGCCTGTGATCCCACTGAGGTCAGGAGTTTGAGACCAGCCTGGCCAACATGGTGAAACCCCATCTCTACTAAAAATACCAAAAAATTAGCTGGTGTAGTGGTGGGCACCTGTAATCCTAGCTACTTGGGAGACTGAGGCAGGAGAATCGCTTGAATCTGGGAGGTGAGGTTGCAGTGAGCCGAGATCGTGCGTGCCATTGCACTCCACCCTGGGCAACAAGAAAGTAACTCTGTCTCAAAATAATAATACTAATAATAACTGCATTAATTCTGAAATCTGTTTTCCTTTAACTGTTTACCTTTTTATTCTGTTCCTAACCTTTTTTCCTCCATGTTCCACTTTTTTTTTGAGACAGACAAGCAAATGTCTATTTATATTGGTTTTTATTTTATGATTAGAGGTTAAGTTCTGTTTTTGTTGTAATTTTGGTTTTTACATGTTTTATAACTGTATTTTTTAATTTCAATACACCTATTCAAGAGGATAAGGAGAAAAGAAACTAAAATATACTAAGACCTTAAAAGCTAGTGGATTCTATAGGAGTTATTTTATCTCCTTTAGTCTTTATAAAAACTCTGTGACAAAGATACTACATGAGTATACTATACATTCATGTAATTTTCTTAAAGTTGGCACAACTAGTCAGTAGGGTAGCCAATTTTTTTTTTTTAATGTCATTAGTTTTTGGGGAACAGGCAGTGTTTGGGCAACCAGTTTTTGTTTGTTTATGTTCCAAAAGAGGATTCATTTATTCCAATTTTTCCTTTTGGGGGACAACCAGTTTTTAAACCTACTTTATCTATCTCAGAGCCTACATGTTTTCTCCCCTGTATTTCTTTTTCCCTTTGTTAGTAATTAAACTCAAGTTTAAGTGGGAGAATTTGACATCCAAAAATAACTATTTTTTGTCCTCTTAATGTTGAAAGTTAACAGGAAAATGAGTGGAATAAGCCCAATAAAGCCATGGGCATTTTTTGTCTTGTATGACTTATATTCTCAATACTGAGAATATAAGCTAGTTAGCCTCTGTGGGACTTTTTACTACCTATTTGCTGTTCCTCTTCTTCTGGAATAATATCTATGTTTTTTTTTCTTTTTTCTTTTTTTTTCTTTGAAATTCAGGTTTTCTCAGGAGAGGACTAGATGTGTTTTGTTTTGTTTTGTTTTGTTTTTTAATATACGGAATCTTGCTCTGTTGCCCAGGCAGGAGTGCAGTGGCACTATCTAGGCTCACTGCAAGCTCCACCTCCTGGGTTCAAGTGATTGTCCTGCCTCAGCCTCCCGAGTAGCTGGGACTACAGGCATGCACCACCGTGTCCGGCTAATTTTTGTGTTTTTAGTAGAGATGGGGTTTCACCATATTGGCCAGGCTGGTCTTGAACTCCTGACCTTGTGATCCTCCCAAAGTGCTGGGATTACAGGTGTGAGCCACCACACCCAGCCACCTTTTTTTCATAAAATATTTGTTGTCTCTTTTACCATCATGCTATTGTTGAATACTTAGGGGCTAATAAATTTCTTTATACCAAAAGAAGCAAAAATGGGTAATAGTTTTTCTTGAATGATAAAGCGATTATAAAATATGTAAACTATATCCAGCTTACCAGGAGCTGAGAAAAACTGGACATCAGAGGCAGAAGCTACTATGCGTTATCTTGTGTCAGACATGCCATTCATAAAGAATCAGTTTTCATCTTCCTTTTTTCTTTTGACTTAGAATCAAGTTTTGGGGGTTTGGGGGCCAGATGTTTGCAAGAATTTCTGAACTTTCTCTGCTAGAATGTGGTGGTGTTCATTGATTTATATTATTGAATTGCAGCATTTTCATTATTACTATTGTGAAGCAGGTACAGTGGCATTCCTGAGACAGATATATTCATGCTCAACTCTTCTTAAACCACAATAGAAACTATGTAGTGGTTAATGAATATGAAGGAATTGTTGTATATTTATATCATAAAATTGAAAGATAGCTAAATTAGGAATTGTCAGACGAGGACTCTAGTCTAGTCTCTGTCTCTTTGAGGTTTATAACCTTAGGGAGACAAATTGCTTAACTACTCTGTTGTTTTCCTTACATATAAAGTAAAGGAGTTGGGCTTGCAAAATTCCTGTCAGTTCTAAAATTCTGTGATTTTTAAAGTAATTTTAAAATGTTTCATAAATGTTGTACTCCACTAAACATTCTCTTTCTTCTGTATAGGGCGTCTTACTACTGCAGGCACTAACAAGAAGCAATGGTGCAATCCAGAAAATTGTTGCTTTTGAAAATGCTTTTGAGAGACTACTGGACATTATTACAGAGGAGGGGAACAGTGATGGAGGTATAGTATGAAGAAATTACTTGAAGACATTCCTTTCGTACTCACTAAATTGTTAGGGTCTAGGGAATACAGTTGGAGGGAGAGACGAAGACTCTTATTTATATTCTTTGTTTTTCTTTCACTATAGCATGTTGAGTATGGGTTCTCTTTATCCTGTTTCATGTTTGTTAGGCTTCTGCAATCTAGGTTGGTGTCTTTCCTCTTTTGGAAAATCTCACCTGTCTTTCTTCAAATACTCCATTGCTATATTTCTTCTATTTCATAGATTATTTTGCATGTCCTTTTGCAGATTTGGTGATAGGGAGCTGAGTTGAAGGCAAAGTTATATCCTAAGTGAATAGGGAGGACACATTGAGAATTAATGGGAAAGGTTAGAAATAGTCTTTTGGAGAATAGGAGAGCTAGTTAACTGTTATAATTAGGAAGATTTTCAAAGTGATAAGTGCTTGTAATCCCAGGAGGCGGAGGTGGGTGGATCACTGTCAGGCCAAAATGGCAAAACCTCGTCTCTACTAAAAATAAAAAAATTAGCTGGGCTTGGTGGTAAACACCTCTAATCCCAGCTACTTGGGAGGCCGAGAAGCACTTGAACCTGGGAGGTAAAGATTGCAGTGAGCAGAGGTCACGCTGCTGTACTCTAGCCTGGGTGACAGAGTGATACTCTGTCCCAAAAAAAAAAAAGGTTAAAGGCCCCATTAAGGGTGTTTACCATGATTTTACAACAGTACCAACTACTTGAATATTTAATTTCTTCTTCCCTAGCAGCACTCAGCTGCCTAGATGCAGATATAGAAAAAAACCTCACAGTATTTCACAGGGTTGGGCCTTTTCTGGGAAGGTGCTATGAAAAGACAATGCGCCAAAAGAACATAGCATATTACCTGCAGAGTGGAAGAAATGAAGATCTCTATAATCTAAGCTAGATAGGGAAGGAAATAAGGCCAGAAGAGGATTTCTAAAAGTGGGGAGAAAGGCATCAACAAATGCTTTGAAAATACTTGAGCGACAAAAATAGGTTTTAGTAAGAGAGGATTATCACCAAAGATGAAGCCAAGAAATTGAGTGGTCTAGGTATTAGACCGGTTGTTGTTATTGAGATTATAAATAAGTATGACTGTAGAACTGCCTCCCAGGATCAAGAGATTCTCGTACCATAGCCTCACGAGTAGCTGAGGTTACAGGTGTGCACCACCATGCCTGGCTAATTTTTGTAATTTAATAGAGACATGGTTTTACCATGTTGGCCAGGCTGGCCTTGAACTCCTGACCTCAAGTGATCCATCTGCCTCAGCCTCCCAAAGTGCTGGGATTACATGTGTGAACTACTGCACCCAGCAATTTTGACTTTCAAGTCTTAATATTTAAGAAATACATTTCATGGCCGGGCGCGGTGGCTCAAGCCTGTAATCCCAGCACTTTGGGAGGCCGAGGCGGGTGGATCACGAGGTCAAGAGATCGAGACCATCCTGGTCAACATGGTGAAACCCCGTCTCTACTAATACAAAAAATTAGCTGGGCACGGTGGCGCGTGCCTGTAATCCCAGCTACTCAGGAGGCTGAGGCAGGAGAATTGCCTGAACCCAGGAGGCGGAGATTGCGGTGAGCCGAGATCGCGCCATTGCGCTCTAGCCTGGGTATCAAGAGCGAAACTCCGTCTCAAAAAAAAAAAAAAAAAAAAGAAATACATTTCATAAGGCTATAGCTGCCATAGATAGTGATTTCTCTGATGGATCTGGGCAAAGTAAATTGAAAACCTTCTGGAAAGGATTCACCATTATAGATGCCATAAAGGACATTCGTAATTCATGGGAAGTCAAAATACCAACATTTACAGGAGTTTGGAAGAAGTTGATTCTAACCCTCATGGATGACTTGGAGGAGTTAAAGACTTTAGTGGAAGAAGCAACTGAAGATGTAGTATAAATAATAGGAGAATTAGAAGTGCAATCTCATGATCAAACTTTAACAAATGAGGGGTTATTACTTATGGATGAACAAAAAAAGTGGTTTCTTGAGGTGGAATCTACTCCTGGTGAAGATGTGTGAACATTGGTGAAATGACAACAAAGGGTTTAGAATGTTACATCATCTTAGTTGATAAAGCAGTGTCAGGGTTTGAGAGAATTGACTCCAGTTTTGAAAGACTTTCTACTGTTAGTAAAATGACTCACTGAAGACTCAGGTGGTCATTAGCATTTTTTAGCAATGAAATATTTTTAAATTAAGGCACGTATTTTTTTTTGGACATATTGCATACCTAATAAATTACATTATAGTGTAAACATAACTTTTATATACACTATGAAACCAAAAAATTTGTGGGACTCATTTTATTGTGATACTTGCTTTATTGCAGAAGTCTGGAACCAATAAGTAGATGTCTGTGTAGAGAAACCATTTGTGCTTACTTTTTCTGTAAGCCTAAAACTGTTGTAAAAAATAATGTCTATTATTTTTAAAGTAATTGATTTTTGTCAACATACACCTCAACTAGTAGGAGCAAAAGTGTGGATGTACCAGATGAGCTTACTAGCATTCTGCATCAGTCAATATGTTTATCAAAAGAAATGGAGGTCATTGGTTAATCTATTATAGTACTTGGTAAAGTAGAGATCAGTTGGAGAGTTTTCACTGTGACAATAGTAAAAGCTGTAATGTGGATGAAACTGCCCTGGAGAGTATATGTTGTAAGCAAAGAAGAAAAAGGATAAAACCATGGAGGACAGAAACAATGAAAGATTGAGCACCTGCAGAGCTGTAAGGAAAATCAGGAGAGAGTAGTGTTTTAGAAACCAACAGAAGATTCAAGGAGGAGACAGATAATGTTAAGAGCTTCTTAGAGATAAAATAAGATATGGTTGAGTCATTCAACAAATGTTTAATAGTTAAGTACTGTGTGTATATATGATGTCATGTCTCTGTCTCTGCTGAAGATACAGAGGTAAATTGGCTATTCACAAGTGCTTATGAATTATGATCTAGTGGAGAAGATAAACACTACCTAATAATAAAAGGATCAGGCTACTGTAAGAGCATGTAGCTAGTGACGCTAACCTAGTCCTGTAGTGTTGGTAATCATTTCTGAAAAAATGATGTTTAAGCTGGATTTGAGGATAAATGATGAGTTACTAAGGCGATTGGGTAGTTGATGTAGAAGTCAAGAGATCTTTGGGGTACCTGAGAAAGAGCATGCAAATTATGGCTATGGCTCTGAGGAGCCAGAACAGACTATCTGCCTCACCATATTGAAGAGATGCCAAGCATGGAGATTTATCTTTTTAAAAACGTTTGGGAGTTTTGTGTCAGGTGTTATCAGCCTTAACACTTGTGTTTTACATTATTTCTCCAGGTATAGTAGTTGAAGATTGTTTGCTTTTGCTCCAAAACTTGTTAAAAAACAACAACTCCAATCAAAATTTTTTTAAAGAAGGCTCATATATTCAACGTATGAAACCATGGTTTGAAGTTGGAGATGAAAATTCTGGCTGGTCTGCACAGAAAGTGACCAATCTACATCTAATGCTACAGGTATACTATCCTTAGACAAAAATGTGGTAAAAATTTTGACAGTGATCCTTTCAAAGAGAAGAAAATTGCTTGTGTTTGATAAATTCAGAATATTTCGTGGGTTTCAGGTTGGCTTAAAAAAACTTTAATATGGAAATTTGCAGTTATCCTCCAGCTGGAGATCCTGCCCACTCATTACTTAGCTTTGACGGTTATTAACATCTGACAATTTTGTTTCATTGTTTATTCCTCTCTTTGCTGTATGATTTTAAAGCAAATCCAGACGTACAGTTTCCTGATGGGTTTTACATTAGGGAATAATAGGTTAGATTGCTGATTTGAATATTTAAAAACCTGCTTTCTTAGGGCTCTAATAGAATAAATTTTGATATTCTAAACATTAAGTTCAACAAATAAGTTCATTCAGTAAGCATTTACTGAGAGCCAGGCACTGGATGCTAGGAAATAAATGATCATGTCCTGCCCCCAAAGATTGGTCTGAATTTTAAGTCCAATACATGTTAAATTGACAGACCACCTGTGAATTATTGACACTTTATGGTGAAAGCTTAGTGGCAATAATAAAAGTGAGGACAGTAGGATCCCAGATTATTTCCTCATCAGAGAAAATTTTGAATTTATTTGAAGCAGTTTACTTATGTACTCCTTTATTGAGTTCTTCAAACTCTTAAGTTTACACTAGTCTCTCTCCTCACTTATGCACTCATAATTCTTGTGGGCCTTTGAATGTCTCTGAATTACACCCATGTCTCTTGAAAGTTGTGGACCTAACTAGAAGGTTAGCTCCTCTGGTAATTAGAGTCTGAATATTGTCCCATGCCATGGGAGTTGTCTGCAAGGATTGATTGATAATTAGGATGACCTGTGTCCTATTTTGCCAGTACAGTATTCATTTTGTAATTACTAATAGCGTCCTTTCACTTCAAAAGTGTCCTGGTTTGGATTATAAATTATGTAGTTACCCTAGTTAGAATTTGCCTAAAAACTGTTACAAAAGTGTTTTACAGAACTAAGTCACAGAGTCTATTTGTACTCCCAACTTCATCATTTCTGTTTTCAACTGTTGGTATTATACATTTCAAGAATTTATAGTTTATTAATGTTTTGGGAACAACATTACCAAGTGTTAAATTTGTTACCTTTAACACTGCTTTTGTTTTAAGAGACAGGTTCTCACTTAGTTGCCTAGGCTGGAGTGCAGTGGTGTCATCACAGCTCATTGCAACCTCAGCCTCCCTGGCTCGAGCAACCGTCCTACCTCAGCATCCTGAGTAGCTGGGACTACAGGCGCAAGCTGTTTTTTTTTTTATTTTTAGTAGACATGAGGTCTCACTATATTGCCAGGCTAGTCAGGAATTCCTGAGCTCAAGCATTTCTCCTGCCTCAGCCTCCCAAAGTGCGGCCATTACAGGTGTTTGCCACTGTGCCCTGGCTATACTGCTTTCTTGATAGAGGAAATTCCTCTAGAAAAGTCATTTTCAAAATGTGATTAGAGAGGGTGAGAGGATCTGATGATGTTTAAAAGCATGTATTTCCTGTCAATCAGTGAAAATTTAAGTTGTTTGAGGACGCTACCCATGTTTTGTGGTTTAGGGTACTATGTAAATAATTATTCTGAAGGAAGTGTTACTCTTTAGAAAGTAAAGTAGGCCAGGTGCGATGACTCACACCTGTGATCCCAGCACTTGGGGAGCCCGAGGCAGGTGGGGACTACTTGAGCTCAGGAGTTCAAGACCATCCTGGGCAACACAGTCAACAAAAACAAAAAATCAGTCAGGTGTGGTGGTGTGTACCTGTAGTCCCAACTACTCAGGAGGCTGAGGTGGGAGGATCAAAGCCCAGGAAGTTGAGGCTGCATTGAGTCATAATCATGCCACTGCACACCAGCCTGGGCAACAGATGAAACCCTATCTCAAAAAAAAGAAAGAAAGAAAGAAAAACCTTACCAAAAAAATTCTCAGATTATAGCATGTAAACAGGAAAATACAGTATTCTAGTTATATGACAAGTTGATTTAAGTATTCTTTACTTTTAAAAAGTGAATAAACTAGCTTTGTGTAGCTTAGTAAAGCTTTTTTCTCTTGTCTTAAAGACCATAAACCCCAAAGCAAAGGAACTGAGTTTAATTCATTTTAATATATTTTCCACCTAAAATACTGAATAGTAGATGTACTCATGACTTTACAGGCCAGGAGTTACCTTTTGCTATTCTGTTAGAACCTGTTGGAATACTTTATTTATAACTTTATTTAGTGTTGCTTGTATTTTAAGTTCTCTGTTATATACCAAATAAAAATGCGTTATTGTTTTCTCTGTTTGGACATACACATTCTGTATGGGAACTATTCATCATCACAGTTATTATGATGATTATATTCTGAGCTGCTAAAAACAGAAATTGATCTGCTTGCAGAGTTTTAATTCAAATTTTGCAGACTAAATTTTGGGAAAACATCTTTTGAAAAGTTTTTTAGTTATAAAATATTTTAATTTTTTATAAAATTATCGTTTTATGACTAGTGTACCTTTTATCCCTTCAGGAGTCTCTTCTATGCCATTTTATTGGGCAGATATAGCCAATAGCTCCCAGAAAGCTTATAACCGTATGAGATAATCCTTCTTATTGTAGGATAGTTTTAATTACTAGAAACTTAATCTATATATTGTCATAATCTGTCTTGATATGACAACTGTAAATTTACCCTACTGTTGCTCTCTAGAACAACATAAGTTCATTCCTTGTGAATATTTCATATATTTATGTGTTGCTATTAGATTTTCTCTTTTTATCCTCAAGTATTCCCTTTTTCTTTATTTACATCATTAGTAAAGATACTCAACTGCTATTAGATGTTAGTAGAAAATTACTGTTGATTTTGTCAGATGTAATAATGGTATGATTATTATGTTTTCAAAAATATTATTTGGAGATGCATACAGAATTATTTATGATAGAATTGACATTGCCTAGTATTTGTTTTAAATACTCAAAAAAAAAAGAAGAAAAAGAAATAGTAAGGGTAGTAGGGAAATAAATTAAAGGAGGAAAAAACACCAGAAATCTCACAGAAAAGTTCAAGGACAGGAGCCAGTGTAATTCTGACCTTCTTTTTAGTGACATCAGTTTATTAATGAATGCTCTTTGATATGTCTGTTAAGCCAGACATGGAAACATCTAAATCTATTTTGTCATTATTCACTGACTTAACTACTGGTTGAAGTTTTTCTCTAATTCTAGTGATTTCTGGTCACCATTTTATTTGACAAAAATAAAAATAGCACTTTTCAAACTTTTTTTTTTTTTTTTTTTTTTTTAGTATTTAGCTCCTCCCTCACAAAAAAATCCCCTTTCTTAGTGGATTTAATCCATAGATCATAATATGTGCTGGCTGTACTAATAAAAGTGTTTTAGTCTACTTAAATCATTGATTACTTCTGTATCTCTCTTATAAAAATAATGGTTAACCTTTATATAGTACTTTGATGTTAACAAAATGTTATCATAAATACCCCCATTTGATCTTGATTTACAAAATTTTGTACCTACATATACACATAACTCTAGTTTTAAATGTGAGAAACATGTTAAGTGACTTTGGAGATATAACTATGTTAAGTAGTTATTTGAGATGACTTTTTTCATGTTTCTGAAATTTCATGTTTACAGTCCAAGTAATCATAGAATCATAGGGATTTAATTGACATTAGCAATCAATACAGCCGATCCTATGTCTCCAGTTGTTGGTTTTAGCCTCTCTTTAAATACTTCCAGTTTAGAGGAAGTTTATCACACATCAAGTCATTCTGTTTTCAGACCTGCTCTCTTATTAGGTAGTTAATTATTAACTTTGATAAGTAATCTGCCACTCTGTAACTTATTCATTCATTTACTTATTAAATATGCACTGTTACAAGTACTATGCTTGTTTGGGAAACAAAAATGACCAAGGCAGTTTCTCTCTGGGAGTTCACAGTTACCTGAAGAAGACAACGATAAGTAAGTAACATAATGTAATGTTACTATAACAGAACTATTGCCGTGGGAGCACAAAAGAAAGAGCACCTAAATATGGCTGAGCAAGTAAGGGAGTACTTCAAAGTTCACATAGAACAGATTTGCCTCAAGCCTTTAAAATCTTTAAAAGACAAATTTTGTTTTCTCTTTCTTTCACAGCTTGTTCGTGTACTGGTATCTCCCACCAACCCTCCTGGTGCTACCAGTAGCTGCCAGAAGGCTATGTTCCAGTGTGGGTTATTGCAGCAGCTTTGTACTATCCTAATGGCTACTGGAGTTCCTGCTGATATCCTGACTGAGGTAAAGCAAATAAAGTCAAAGGCAACTCTGCAGAAGTTGAAATCCTGAATCCTAGGAAGAATTAGATATTTGCTGAAGGAAAAACCTTTTTTTTTTTGAAGGAAAAACATGTTTTTAGGTTAAATTTTTTAATGATCTTACTAAAATATAATTCACATAATGATAAAAGAATTGATTCCAAAAGATATCCCTCAAGTTTTATAGTATATAAATAATCATGTTAAAGCTTTGTAGATCCATCTATAAAGATCTCTCATTAATTTTATTATATTCAACAGGAGTACACAGTATGGTTTATGTTTTTATTTTGAGAACAAATTGACTTAGTCTTACTCAACTGGTAGATTCATTGAATAGTAAATTATTTTCCCCTGATGTGTGGTATTTTCTGTTGCTTACTTATAAGAAAAAGAAGTTAGTTTGAAGAACAGAAGTTTATTTAATTTTTTTTAATTTTTCTCAAATTAAAACATGAAATATTAAAAGTACAAATAATAATAAAATTTTTATAACAAAAATAACTGCCTTCAGCCTCACTTGGCCTTACTGTAAGTCCTACTTTACTTCCTCATGTTGCCCCATAATTATTTGATGGAATTTATATTTAAATCAGTAGTTGGGGCTTATATTTTTACAGTGGTACTGATACCATTCCTGCTAAGCCAAATAGAGCCCTATATCCTTTTTTAAATATATATTTTTCTCATCCACGAGTCATAGTTGTGTTCTTCATTTTACTGTTGTTACTCTATATATGCATAGCTATATATGCTTAATAATCATATGCTTAATACTTCACTCCCCACCTCAGGCCATCTGCACACCCTCCATTCTCCTACTCCAGTCTGGGTTTTAATTCTGCCCCATGTCTCTTGTCCTAAGTCTTTCTTTTGCCATCCTCCTAGGATTTCCTTTACTTCTCTCCTGACTTGGATTCCTTGGTTATCTGGATCTCATATCTTTTTTTTTTTTTTTTTTGTACAGAGTCTCACTCTATTGCCCAGCATGGAGTGCAGTGGCATGATCTCGGCTCACTGCAACTTCCGCCTCCTGGGTTCAAGCAATTCTCCCACCTCAGCCTCCCAAGTAGCTGGGATTACAGGTGCTCGCCACCACACCTGGCTAATTTTTATAATTTTAGTAGAGGCAGTGTCTCATTATGTTAGCCAAGCTGGTCTCGAACTCCTGATCTCAAATGATCCACCCATCTTGGCCCCTGACCTCAAATGATCCATCCATCTTGGCCTCCCAAAGTGTTGCGATTGCAAACGTGAGCCAGTGCTCCTGGCCTAGATCCTATCTCTTTCTCCTCTATCCCTTGGTTCATTATTTTATTTTTCTTAATTTTATTTTTTTGTTGTTTTTTTGTTTGTTGGTTGGTTGGTTGGTTGGTTTTTTGGGGGGGTTTTTTGGGTTTTTTGTTTTGAGACAGAGTTTCGCTCTTGTCACCCAGGCTGGAGTGCAATGGCGTGATCTCAGCTCACTGCAAGTTTGAGGAATTCTCCTGCCTCAGTCTCCCAAGTAGATGAGATTACAGGGGTTTGCCACCAGGCCCATCAAATTTTTTGTATTTTTGTTAGAGACGGGATTCCACCACATTGGCCAGGTGGCCTCGAACTCCTGACCTCAGGTGGTCTGCCTGCCTCAGCCTCCCAAAGTGCTGGGATTACAGGCGTGAGCCACTGCATCCTGCCATTATTTTTTTTTAATTTTCAAAAAAAAAAAACAGTAAATGACAAGATAATTTTTTTTTATTTTTAGCTCTTTCATGTCTGAAAATGTCATTTCTCCACTTTCAGACTTTTATATTTGGCTAAATATGGAACTCAGGGTTGGAAATCACCAACACTCAGGTTTTAGAACATCATTCCAGTGTTGCTGTTTAGGAAGTTTGAAGCCTTTATAATTCTACTCTTCTTTTTGTTTTGTAATCTTTCTCTCTAGAAACTTTAGAGATGGTTTTCTGAAATTTACTGATAATGTGCTTTCCTGTGGACCTTTTCCCCACTCCCTTATTCTCCAGTTATTTTTATCATTCACTGGGCACTTTCAACTGGAAACACACATCCTTCAGTTCTGAGGATGTTTTTGGCATTCTTTGATAGTTTTCTCTTTTCTGTGTTGTTGTTGTTGTTGTATTGAGACAGAGTCTCACTCTGTCACCCAGGCCAGAGTGCCGTGGTGTGATCTCGGCTCACTGCAAACTCCACCTCCCGGGTTCAAGCAATTCTCCTGCCTTAGCCTCCCAAATTACAGGTTACAGGCACACGCCACCACGCCCAGCTAATTTTGTATTTGTAGTAGAGACAGGGTTTCACCATGTTAGCTAATCTGGTCTTGAACTCCTGACCTCAAGTGAGCCACTGCACCTGGCCTCTTTTCTGTTCTCTTTCTGCAACTCTATTAGTAGACTTTATGGATAATTTGTCTTTTTAAAAGTTAATTTTTAATTAACAAAAATTGTATATATTTATCTTGTATAACATGTTTTGAGATAGTCTTTTTTTAAAAAACTTTTTCCTTAAATTGAATTTTTTAAATTTTTTAGTGTTTTAAATTTGTTCTCTGATTTTTCTTTTAAAATCTTCTTCTTCTTTTTTTGACACAGAGTCTCGCTCTATTGCCCAGGCTGGAGTGCAGTGGCACAATCTCTGCTCACTGCAACCTCCATCTCCCAGGTTCAAGCAATTATCCTGCCTCAGCCTCCTGAATAGGTGGGACTACAGGCATGTGCTGCCATGCCTGGCTAATTTTTTTGTATTTTTAGTAGAGACAGGGTTTCACCATGTTGGCCAGGATGGTCTTGATCACCTGACCTCATGATCTTGCCCGCCTTAGACTCCCAAAGTGCTGGGATTACAGGCGTGATCTGTCACACCTGGCCCTTTTTCTGTTTTTGTTTTTATGGAAATAGATATTTTATAGAGAATACTATTATAGTTTCTGAGATTTAAAATGCATGTTGTGTTATTTTTATTGGAGACCCATGCTTATAAGCTTTAAAATTTTATCTTCAGCAAGTGTTACAAGATTATAATGCTACCATTGATGTTTTTTTTTTTTGCCTGAATTTTGGCACTTTAAAAGTGGGATATAACATTTTTTTCTATTCAAAGATTTTCCTTCTTGACTTAATTTCTCTAAATATTCTTTTCCTTTTCTCCCCTTAACAGACTATAAATACTGTGTCAGAAGTTATTCGAGGCTGCCAAGTAAACCAGGACTACTTTGCATCTGTAAATGCACCTTCAAACCCACCAAGGTAGAAAAAGGGAAATACTGAGATTACTCTGAGGAAGTAAAAACTTTGGATTGTTAATGTGTTTCATATACACATTTTTTTTTCATACACACATCTTACTCTTTTTAAAGAAGTTCAATTGTATGTTTTGAAACTAGAAATTATCTGATAAGATAAATAATATTTTGGTATTTTAAAAGAGTTGGTAGTCTTTGGAATTTAGATACTTAGATTCAAATGTCACATCGTCCACATCCTAGCTGTATACCTTAAGCAAGCAGTCACTTCACTTCTGTTAGCTAAAGTTTTCTGTGAAATAGAGATGGAAATACTTAATTAACTTGCTGGTGTTCTGGTTATGATTCTTCAGTCAACAAAAATGACTAGTTATTGACTTGTATACTTGGGTTGCAATGTTTCATTTTGTTCTTTTCTTTTTAAATGCAACAGACCGGCAATTGTAGTACTTCTCATGTCCATGGTTAATGAAAGGCAGCCATTTGTTTTGCGCTGTGCTGTTCTCTATTGTTTCCAGTGTTTCTTGTATAAAAACCAAAAAGGACAAGGAGAAATCGTGTCAACACTGTTACCTTCTACCATTGATGGTAAATAATTTAGTTCTAATTTTTATTTGAAAAAGCAAATCACTATCTTTCAAACTTTTAATTGAATCTTTATTTGTATGCTTTAACCTAAAACACTTTGCATGTTTAGGAGAAGGGAAAAAAAACAACTGAATTCTAAGGTCTTCAGGTAAATTTAGACAACAGGCTTTGGAGTCAGACTAGAGTTTGTATTGCAGAGTTTTCACTTTTGCTGTATAACTTTTACCATATAACTTTTTAACTTGAGTCTTACTGAGTTATGGGGGGATAATAATACCTATCTATATGTGGGGATAATACCCCATTAGGAACATTGTGAGGATTAATGCAGTTACATGCATTGCATTACATAAAGTACTCACTCCAAAACTTAGCATGTATAGATGCCAGTAACAGAATCTACTGTTAATTATAATTGCCATTCTAAAGATAAATTTTGCCAGGTGCTGTGGCTCATGCCTATAATCCCAGCACTGGGAGGCTGAGGTGGGCGGATCCCCTAAGGCCAGGAATTCAAGACCAGCCTAGCCAACATAGTGAAACCCCATTTCTACTAAAAATACAAAACTCAGCTGTGCATGGTGGCAGGCACCTGTAATCCCAGCTACTAGGGAGGCTGAGGCAGAATCACTTGAATCCAGGAGGCAGAGGTTGCAGTGAGCCAAGATTGTGCCACTGCACTCCAGCCTAGACAACAGAGCAAGATTCTGTCTCAAAAATAAAAATTTTTTTTAAAGGATGAATTTTACCATTAGATCACGTTTAACTTTTCAGTCTGTTGTTCTAGTATAGGTTAGAGCCATTTCCCTTTTTATGGGTTCTTTAAATATTTCATCTTACCTAAGATAAATTTTTAAAAGATTTACCTTTGTTAACTTTAAACTTTAAGAGCAGTTTTGTAAAGGTAATTGGAAACATCAATAAAAATCATTTTAATTTCATACATTGAGGTTTTTTGTTAGAATTTAAGTCTGTTTAATTATATTTACTAAAAAATTTTTTTTTGATAAAAACTTTATTAACATGAAAAAATTACTTACCGTTAGTGAAAATAAGACCCTGATGTAGTAGAATGATCAAAATGTGGTAGTTCCTTAAGTTTGTTTTGGAGATGTTGTTTTTAATTAAGGTAATAATTTTTTGGAATGTTACCATCATCAGTTTGATGCCTAAAGTATTATAATACAAGTTGAGCATCCCAAATCTGAAATCTGAAATGCTTTTTTTTAAACACTCCTTCAAGCATTTAACTTTTGTGTTTCAAACAGTCTAATTGCACTCATTTAGTAATTTTTAAATGTACACATAAACCAGGCATGGTGGATTACACCTGTAATTCCAGCACTTTGAGAGGCCAAGGTAGTCAGATTGCTTGAGTCTAGGAGTTCAAGACCAGCCTGGGCAACATAGCAAAACCCCATCTCAACTAAAAATACAAAAAATTAGGCCGGGCATGGTAGCTCACTCCCGTAACCCCAGCACTTTGGGAGGCCAAGGCGAGTGGATCATCTGAGGTTAGGAGTTCAAGACCAGCCTGGCCAACATGGTGAACCCCACCTCTACTAAAAATAACAAAAATTAGCCAGGAGTGGTGGCAGGTGCCTGTAATCCCAACTACTCAGGAGACTGAGGTAGGAGAATTGCTTGAATTCGGGAGGCAGAGGTTGCAGTGAACCGAGATCATCCCATTGCATTCCAGCCTGGGCAACAAGAATGAGGCTCCGTCTTACAAAAAAAAAATTTAGCCAGGCATAGTGGCATACGCCAGTAGTCCTAGCTACATGGGAGGCTGAGGTGGGAGAATCACCTGAGCCTGGGAGGTCGAGGCTGCTCTGAACCAAAATCACACCACTGTACTCCAGCCTGCGCAACCAGAGTGAAACTCTGTCCCCAAAAAAATAAATAAATAAAATATACACATTTTTTATTAGAATCGCCCTGTTGTGCAGTCAAGTGGTATGTCTTATTCATTCTTTCTAACAATATTTTTGTACTCATTATCCCTGCCTTCCTCCTAACTTCCTGCTACCTTTCCCTGCCTCTGATAACCATCTTTCTTATCTCTCTGTCCTTGAATTCAATTGTTTGGATTTTTAGATCCCACAAATAAACATAAATTTTACCTTTTACCATTGATGACAAATAATTTAGTTCTAATTTTTATTTGTTCTCATTTATTTGTGAGAACAAATGTTTGTCTTTATGTACCTGGCTTATTTCACTTAACATAATGATCTCCAGGTTCATCTGTGTTGTTGTAAATGACTGGATCTCATTGTTTTGTATGGCTGAATAGTACCCCATTGTGTGTATATGCCACATTTTCTTTCTGAAATACTTCTGGTCCCAGGCCTTTTGGATAAGAATACTCAACCTGTGTTTCTTTTTCCTTTTCTTTCATTTTTTTTTTTTTTTTTTTTTTGGAGATAGGATCTCACTCTTGTCCAGTTTGGAGTGCAGTGGTACAATTGTAGGTCACTGCAGCCTCAAACTCCTGGGCTCAAGTGATCAAGGCCTTAGCCTCCCGAGTAGCTAGGACTACAGGAGTGCACCACCAACTCCTGACCTCAAGGGACCCACCTACCTCGGCCTTGCAAAGTTCTAGGATTTACAGGCATGAACCACCATGCCCAGCCTCAACCTGTATTTCTTTGTTCTGTTACTTTTCTTCCAAGATAACTTTCTCATTGTTCATTTTGCTTTGAAAAGCAGGCTCTTATCATTTTGAAAGTATATTTAATACTGCTAAGTAACACGTTTAATAATTATATTTAATGGCATTTCACACTAAGTGTACAGAAAACAACAATTTATTTAAAATTTGGTTTACATCAAAATCTAATACATTTTTATTGTCTGCCTGCCATCTTTGTAGCAACAGGTAATTCAGTCTCAGCTGGCCAGTTATTATGTGGAGGATTGTTTTCTACTGATTCACTTTCAAACTGGTGTGCTGCTGTGGCCCTTGCCCATGCTTTGCAAGAAAATGCTACCCAGAAAGAACAATTGCTCAGGGTTCAACTTGCTACAAGTATCGGCAACCCTCCAGTTTCTTTACTACAACAGTGCACCAATATCCTTTCACAGGTAAAGTTTTGCATGAAACTTCTCTAAGGGGATAAAGTTCTGGCTATACGTTTTAATATCAGTGATACAAGGATTTAAGGGTGTCTTTAGAAGATGCAGATGAAAAAGGACAGAGAAGACTTATTCTGCTTATTAGTTCATTGTAACCAGAAACAGTTCTGTGGAGAAAAAGCAATAAGTACTCTTGTAGGGATAGTTTTGCCAAATAGTTATAAGGTCTGCATCATGATGAAAATACGGGGTTTTGTCTTGTTTTTAAATTATCTACAGTGTTCTTTGCATGTAATTTTCTCTTTCTTCTCAGTAACTGAATTCAAGTTAGTTTATGGGAAGAAATAGAGTAATGTAGTTCATAGCTGTGTATTTCCCTTTCTCTTCCCAAAGCAGTTGATCATCTAGAAACAGTGGAATAGTGGTCCATTGTACATATAGTTATACAGTATATCCCCTTGATGTTTGCGAGTTCTTAAATCCTCAAGTCCCAATGCATATAATTTACCTAGTAAGATGCAGGAAAACATAACAAAAAGTTTTGCGTGTCTTGGACTCTTAATGAGAACAAAAAAGCTTTATTGAAGAGTAGGTGCTAGGTATTTAGAAATGTTACTTTACTGTTACCTGATTTGCCCACATGTACCAACCTTGCCATTGAACAGTTCCAGTTCATGCTTTAGCAAAACTATAAAATTACTGACATTTAGAGTCAGGGAGAGTAAAAATGTAGCTAAATCTAAAATTGTTCTGTATGCTGCTCTAGCAATAGAGTTATCCTACCCACTCCCCATAATAATGTGGCTGTGTCCTTCTTTAGTTTTTAATTCTTCCACACTCGTTGAATTTTTCCTCATTTTGAGCTTTTGAAGAAACATCAGTGCCATCCATGGAAATCATAAATGAAAGCTTAAAAAGTAACTGTAGTGAAAAGGAAGTTAAAGTTTAAAACTGGTTTACTTTAATTGAAAGCTTACTTTGTCTTTACCGCTTATCTCTTAGAGATTTAAAAAACTACCCCAAATTTTTATATCTTTACCTATTTATTACTTGGCATTCTCATGTTACTATCTGTTAAAAACAGTTTTTTTAAAAAGCCAAACAGTAATTAACTGTCTCATCATCATCACCACAGACTTCACTTTAACATTGAAATTGCAATGAATGCATGATGAGAAGTACTAAAGATGGTGGTGTCTTCCTCATTCTTAAGTAATCACAGTGCTATAAAATTATCCTTTCTCTTCTAAAATATATATCCTCTAAATGTATCCTCTAACGTTTTATTGTATAAAAGAAGTATCATTAGAACTATCCTGTCCCAAATGATTGGCTTGAGTCTATAGAGAGACTATGAAAAAGTATTTGAGGGATTTTTCCAGATTTAGACTTTTCTAAAGTAGTAATATGTATGAATAATTTGTAATATATAATTTGCAGGGTGATAAGATCGACAGACGGGTATGTATCACTTGATTAAGCTTAGGCATTTTACTCTTACAGCAAAGCTTTTTCTCTGTCTTGGGTTTTGCTGATTGGTTTTTTTTTAACTGCTTGTTTGAAGTTACATTCTACTCACACTTTTGCGTGTCGGCCAATTATCTCTATCCTAAATGGCTCTCCAGTTTTTCTCCATGGGATATTGTAGTGGTGTTACTAAACACTGTGGGAATGAAAATCTGAATCTATACTTAATGCTTCTTCTGGGGATTGCTTGCACTTTCTGGAATTCCTTGGTTTTGATTTTTTTGTGTTTTTTCTCCAAGCTTGCCTATTTATTTTCTCTGAAGCCATTTCAAAGGAACTAGAATTTAGGGTTAAGAATTTTGTCTTTAGTCAATCAGCATATGAAAGAAGGTGATGACTTTTGTACCAGATTATTTTAAATGTACAATAGTAAGTATAATTTTGTAATTTAAAATATTTTAAATTAAATATGGATTATTCTGAATATAATCTATATGCTAGAACTACCATTTAAGGATTAGTTTTTGCTGTGTGCAGGGAAAGTGCTATTTTTGTTTTGTTTTGTTTTGTTTTGTTTTGTTTTGTGTGTGAGTGTTTGGCAGAAAAGGAGTGTACCTTAATATCTATGTTTGGGCATGGGTTTCACTTGAATAATATAGGTAGTAATAAATGAGGTCTTGTTATGAATTGTATCTTTGTGTATGAGCATGATTTAACAAGTGTCAATAACTTACATATGTATTTTGCAGCTTTAGCCTATGGAATTTATAAATATACGTATCAGTCATTTAAAAGGGATTTTTTTTTAAGTATTAATTTATATACAATAAAATGCACAGACCTTCTGTGTTTCATGTGATAATTTTTGGTGTTTGAGTGCATCTCTGTAACCACCACCCAAAAGAAGATATAGAACATTTTCATAATCCCAGAAAGTTCCATCATGCCCTTTTCTGTTTTGTTTTGTTTTGTTTTGTTTTGTTTGTTTTGTTTTGTTTTGTTTTTGAGCTGGCGTCTCGCTTTTGTTGCCTGGGCTGCAGTGCAATGGCACAATCTCAGCTCACTGCAACCTCTGCCTTCCAAGTTCAAGCGATTCTCCTGCCTCAGCCTCTCAAGTAGCTGGGATTACAGGCACCCACCACCATACCTGGCTAATTTTTGTATTTTTAGTAGAAACAGGGTTTCACCATGTTGGCCAGGCTGGTGTCAAACTCCTACCTCAGGTGATCCACCCACCTTGGCCTCCCAAAGTGCTAGGATTACAGGCATGAGCCACCACACCCAGCCCTCAGCTTCAAATATTTTGTTTGTAGTTCTCTTTTATCCTGTAAAATCTGTGGTTTCTAATTACCCCCCAGAATGTTCTCAAATTACAATTTTAGCCTCCTTTTGATTTTTTCAGATCTCCTCAATGGTTCACACAATCTAGGGGCTCTGGAAAGAAGTGTGTACTTTTTTTTAATTCATATCCTCCACCAATTTTATATTAAAGTACTTACCTCTTGTTTTTAATGGAAGTTACAGAATTTTTTTTCTGGTATGTCATTTGTCTTTTGACCTTGGTGTTTTGTTTTGAATTTTTTTTTTATCAGACTTATCTTTTATGGTTTCTGCATTTTAAGTCATACTTAGAAAGGCCTTTTTTTGTGTTCAGATTTTAAGGAATTTACTAGGCCAGGCTTGGTAGCTCACACCTGTAATATTAGCACTTTGGAAGCTGAGGCGGGGGCATCGCTTGAGCCCCGGAGTTCAAGGCTTCAATCAGCTATGATTGCTGCACTCCAGCCTGGTAGACAGAGCGAGACCCAGTCCCTACTCCCCTCAAAAAAGATTCTAAGGAATTTATGCCTCTATTTTCATCTTATACTTTCTCTTTTGTTTTGTTTTGTTTTTTGCATTTAATTCTTGTTCTGTTTTTCTCAGCGAACTACATGAGATACAGATCCAGTGATATTTTTCTAGAGAGCTATCTAGTTGTCCCCAAATCTTTTAAGTCTGTTTGTAACTCACTGATGGTGATATGCTACGTTTTTCATGTGCTAAATTCTCATTTGTATATGGACCCATTTTTCTGGATTTTTGTATTCTATCTCTTGATTCCTGCCTGTTCATGATCTAGTGTTCTCTATTTTTCTTTTTTTTTCTTTTCTTTTTCTTTTTTTTTTTTTTTTTTACAGTATCTCTAATCTCACTTTTTTCATATGATCTTCAGAATCAGGTTGTTTGTTCCACTAGCAAAAAAAAAAAAAAGAAAAGAAAACTCATAGTAATTTTTATTTGACACATTAATTTTGTTCATTTATTTATTTTTAATTTAACTTTTTTTTTTTTAAGATGGTATCTCAGTCTATTGCCCAGGCTGGAGTGCAGTGGTGTGATCTCTGCTCACTGCAACCTCCACCTCCCAGGTTCAAGCAATTCTTCTGCCTCAGCCTCCCAAGTAGCTGGGACTATAGGCATGCTAATTTTTGTATTTTTAGTAGAGGCAGGGTTTCATCATGTTAGTCAGGCTGGCCTTGAATTCGGGACCTCAGGTGATCCAACCCACCTCAACCTCCCAAAGTGCTGGGATTACAGGCACATTACTTTTATAAATTAACTTAGAATTAATATCTTTATGATGTTGAGTCTCCTATCTAAGAGCATGGTGGCTTTTTATTGGTTTGTGTCTGTTTTTGTGCTCTTTGGGAATGTTTTTAAATTTTTCTTGTTTAGGTTTTATACCATTTTGATTAGGTTCTCTCCTGAATACTCTATCTTTTTTGTTTCTTTAATAAATGGAGTGTTCCATTCTGTCTTCTGACTGGTTATATTTGACTTTGCTCATCTTATTCTTCAATTAGACCCCAAAAGCCAACTTTTAGAAGATTCTGATTTAAATCCTATTCTATTTTTTTACTCATACATCAGCCAGTGATTTGATAGGATGTTCTTATATACACAATGTGTGTATATTTGGTACCTGCAAATGGTTATTCTAAGTAATGATGAACTTATATATAACCAGGTAGATGAACAAAACATTTGCATTTATAACTCAAGTAGTTGTAAGTTTCCTATGGTACATAGTCAGTTGAGAATGACTGGTTTTTAACTTTCCAATTTACATGGATGATTTGAAGATATATTGTGGGCATGGTAATGACATAGAGGCCAGGAAAAAGTAAAAATAATGCACCATGTAAAAACTAAATTTGCATCAGTGCTTACTTGACAAATCATTTGAAGAAGTCCTGTTTGAACTTAATTCAATATTAAATATAACTAAAAATAAATTGTACAAGAGTCAAGATCTTGGCATCAAGGTTTGTGAAATTAGAACAGTCTGGGTGGTAGAAATTTTTCAGAACACAGTGATGTTTACTTTAAATTTATTCCTTGTCTAGATCTTTGAATTATATTTTGTACATTTTATGAGAATTGCCTCAAAGTGATGCATTACTATTCTGATTTTCATTATTTTATTTCTTTTTTAAGACAGATTCTCACTCAGTCACCAGTCTGTAGTGCAGTGCCATGATCTCAGCTCATTGCAACCTCTGACTGCCAGGTTCAAGCAATTCTTCGGCCTCAGCCTCCCAAGTAGCTGGGATTACAGGCACATGCCACCAATGCCCAGCTATTTTTTTGTATTTTTAATAGAGATGGGGTTTCACTATGTTGGCCAGGATAGTCTCAATTTCCTGACCTCGTGATCCGCCTGCCTCAGCCTCTCAAAGGGCTGGGATTATAGGTGTGAGCCACTGCTCCCAGCCACATTATTTTATTTCAAACAAGTATTTTTTTTAATACACGTTATAGGAATATAAATATTGGCACTGTCAATATTAGGAACTAAGAGAATATTCTACCTAGGAGATGTAAATGTATTATATTGAAATTTTGAAAACTAATTTTGCTGGATATGCTAATTTTCAGTATTAACTATACTTGGCAGCAGTAGTTAGTGGTTTGGGGCACTTGGCTAATTTAAATCTTCCTCTTGATTATGTTTGTGATTGCTCATTATCTTGTGTGTTATCGTTGAATTTGTAGTATGGTTTATTTATTGTTAGAGAATATATTCTATCGCAGAATTTGACTAAATGATTCGGGATTTTTTTTCTTGATTTTTTTTTTTTTTTTAAGGAAGTAGAATTTTCCTTTTATCAGGAACTTGTTTTCAAACTTCTAAGTGAAATATCATAAATTTGCCTGGCAAATATATTGTAAAGTGTCTTGGGATTAATAGATTATTTTAAAGCCTGCACACTATAATTTTTTTTTTCTTAGCAGACAAGGTTTTTATACGTGGTATTTTAAATAACCCAGTATATGCCTCTGAACATGAATCAATTCTGATTTCTGCACTGTGCATTTTAGGAAGTGAAGCCTTGGTGCATACAAGAATTTGTTCTCTTGTTCAGTTTTTACAACTGGATGTCTGGCTCATCTCTTATAAGATGTTAAAGTACTTTTTCTTCAAATGGGAGGAATCTTAGGGCAATATTAAGTTTGAAAAACGTACACTAAATGAAAAGATTTCTACCAACTTATCTATTGCAGGGAAGCAAAATACAGACAAGAGTTGGATTGTTAATGTTGCTTTGTACCTGGCTAAGCAATTGTCCCATTGCAGTAACACATTTTCTTCACAATTCCGCCAATGTTCCATTTGTATCCTTTATGATTTAGTAATGTACATGTAAGTCTTTATATCTTTTTTAGTTTTCTTTCTCAATTAGAAGTAGTTCTATGCCCAAAATATTTGAATTCTGTACTATCTTATCTGCATTGGAACTTTTTAAACTGTTAAGGTTATAATGATGCTTGCTTAATGTGTGTGTATATGCAGTTTGTTTTATGCTGGCTTGAAATATATATGGAATTTTTTTTTTTTTTTTTTTTTTTTGAGACAGAGTCTCTATCTGTCACCCAGGCTAGAGTGCAGTAGTGCAATCTCGGCTCACTGCAACCTCCACCTCCCAGGTTCAAGCAATTCTCCTGCCTCAACCTCCTGAGTAGCTGGGATTACAGGCGCCCGCCACCATGCCTGGCTAATTTTTGTGTTTTTAGTAGAAATGAGGTTTCACCATGTTGGCCAGGCTGGTCTCAAACTCCTGACCTCAGGTGATCCACCCGTCTCAGACTCCCAGAGTGCTGGGATTACAGGCGTGAGCCACTTCGTCTAGCCTATACATGGAATTTCTTATGGGAACTCCCTATATGAAGTATTAATGTATGTCAAATTCAAATTGCAAAATATTCTAGATAGTATGAATCCTTAGCCTCCTTAACAAAGATTTCAGCTTACAGGACAAATTGCAGAAAATCTTGGAGAAGAAGAACAGTTGGTCCAAGGCTTATGTGCCCTTTTGTTGGGCATTTCGATTTACTTCAATGATAACTCACTTGAGAGCTACATGAAGTAAGTAAGGGGAAGATGACTATTGGCATCAAGAGATAATGATGCATTTTTTATGTCAAAGTATTATGTAGACCAAACTTTTATGTTTTGTTTTTGTTTATTTTTTTTAAGCATCTCAATATATTTATCTCCACAGAGAGAAACTAAAACAACTAATAGAAAAGAGGATTGGCAAAGAGAATTTCATAGAGAAACTAGGATTTATTAGCAAACATGAGTTATATTCCAGAGCGTCTCAGAAACCCCAGCCAAACTTTCCCAGTCCAGAATACATGATATTTGATCATGAGTTTACAAAGCTGGTAAAGGAACTTGAAGGTAAGACTGAGTATTTATATTGATATATGATGGAAAGTAATTAAGTTTATATTGTACATGTATATTCTGGATACATGCAGGTTATATGAGAACTCTAAAGGTGTATTTTTTTCCTAGCTCGATCTATAGCTCATTGAAGGACATATGACTTTCAGTAAGATTGAGATTATTTCTTACCTATCATGGAGTTAGGTTATATATTTTACTAAATCTTAATAGTAAGTTAGTATTTAAAATGTTTAAAATAAATTTTGAATAAGCTTTCTTTTACAGGTGTTATAACTAAGGCTATTTATAAGTCCAGTGAAGAAGATAAAAAAGAAGAAGAGGTGAAGAAAACATTAGAACAGCATGACAATATTGTGACTCACTACAAAAATATGATTCGAGAGCAAGTAAGTACTAATGAATTGTATATACCCTCTGATTACCAATAGGCACTTTGTGCTTTAAGGAAGAATGTTTTCTGGCATTTGAAATGAAAGAGGATATAGAAAGCAAAACTCATTATTTTTTAAAGCATCTGAGTATTCAACAAACAGAGTGCTTAATGTGCTAAGCACCATGCAACTGATTTATTAGATAATGATGAGTGGATAAAGATGAAACTACATTTGCGGAATCATCAGTTGACATTTTATTTCCAGGATACCGGTGAACTTTCATTCCTTGAGTTGTGTTGAGTACCCTAAGCCTTTCATTACATTCCTTCAAAATGTTTTCTTTACTTTTACTCTCACTCAATTTCTTATGGTATTTACCTTGATTCTAGAAAATGCTGAAAAATGAGGTTACTAATGTTGTTAAAATTCCAATGTCATAAAAAAATACAATAGTGGCAGACGCTGTGGGACAGATTCATCCCTTTCTCTCTACTGCTGTCCACACCTGCCTGCTAATTGTGCACAGTTTATGGCAGGTGTGACAAGTAAAAGCATATATAGAACCTTTTAAATTAATAACTGCCTATATCTTATTTTCTTCCCTACAATCTGTATTACTGAGATTAGTGTTTTTTTTGTTTTTTTGACAGAGTCTTTTGTGAGGTTTAAAAGTTTCAAAAAAAGCCAGGTGTGGTGGTTCACGCCTGTAATCCTAGCACTTTGGGAGGCCGAGGTGCGTGGATCACCCAAGGTCAGGAGTTCAAAACCATCCTAGTCATAATGGTGAAACCCCATCTTTGTAATAAAAAAAAATAATAAAATATATAATTTTAAAAAAAAAGTTAAAAAAAAAAATAGAGCCTTGATTTTGTCACCCAGGCTGGAGTGCAGTGGCGTAATTTCAACTCACTGCAACCTCTGCCTCTCAGGTTCAAGCAATTCTTGTACTTCAACCTCCCAAGTAGCTGGGATTATGGGCATGTGCCACCACACTGGCTAATTTTTATATTTTTAGTAGAGATGAGGTTTCACCATGTTGGCTGGTCTCGGTCTCCTGACCTTAAGTGATCCTCCTACCTCAGCCTCCCGAAGTGCTGAGATTACAAGAGCGAGCCACTGCGCCCGGCCTACTGAGATTAAAATTTTAAAAAAGAATGAAAACATTGTGGCATATTTAGCATTAATTCTAATCTTTTCATTTTATAAGTAAATCAATAAATTATAATCTTAGGTTGGTAAAATCTGAATCATCAAACTACCCATGGTTATTAGGATTTCATCTATATCTGGGTACATATATGGAGACATTTCCAGTTGGTAAAATGTAATAGTGTCTTTGGAACAGTGGAAGAACAAATAATTGGAATGTGATGTAGAGTCTGTATTTGGGGCTACAAATACAGTTGATTTGGCAGAAAAAAAAGAGTGATTTGACACAGTTACTCTAATGACTTTTCTTTATAAATGTTCATTTTAAATAGTCTCACCATTTAAAATGCTATTTGGCATTAGGCCACAAGCATCTAGAGCTATAAAATGTTTATATCCTTTGAATGACATTTCATAATTCATCCTTAGGAAATTCTTCAAAATTCAGGAAAACAATTATATGGACTAAAATATTTATTGTAATGAAATTTGTCACTTTAGCTCAAAAACATTGAATATAAATTGTATTGCATTTACTTAATCAGATAGTTAGGATTAAAAATTATGGGTTGAAACTATGTAGCAATATGGGGAAATTATGATAGAACGGTAAGTAAATTAAAGGCTACAGAATTATATTTGGACCAATTATGGCAAATTTTTAAAACATGGATTGGGACCAAATTAGAAGAAAATAAATAAATACATCAAATTCCAACTGTAGTTTTATTATGATGGTAAGAGTTAGAAAGAAGCTCTTTTTTCAGTTTCCTATATTTTCTCATTGTCTTTAATATTAAAAATATACAGATGCATATGTATACATACATATACTAAATTTCTTAAATAGTTTGATATAAATTTTTAAATGGTTTCATGACCATAAAATGGAGTTTTTTCATTTTATTCTCACCATAATTGCAGCAAGATTGCAGGCTGTGCCAGGGTGTTTATTAGTGGAGCCTTCCTTGAAATCTGGTAGTTCTGCTGCACTGCATGTTAATTGGCCTTGACGGATATATTGACACATCAAGGTGCTTAATTATTGAATGATTTTGGAAGTGTTGAGTACTTTAACATACTGTCCCAAAATGACCTCTAATTTTAAAAATTTGTTCACCTTCTTAATGCTAACTAGTATGAATTTAAAACACATGAATTATATTTGTTTCACAGGATCTGCAACTTGAGGAATTAAGGCAGCAGGTTTCTACATTAAAATGTCAAAATGAACAGCTCCAGACGGCAGTCACACAGCAAGTATCTCAGATCCAGCAGCACAAGGACCAGTATAATCTTCTTAAAATACAGCTAGGTAAGTATAGCTGGACCATCACTATGGTAGCACCCAGGTCATTCTTTCCTCAAGAAATAGACCAAGTAAGATTCTTTTTGTGGACTAGTATTTTTCTAACCTTAATCATGGTGACAAAAATGTAAATCAGAGTTTAAAGCAAAATAGTATGATAGTTAAGAGTAGTTAAGACTGGACCTTTAGAGACTGAAGTCTAAGCTTCTTGCTACCTGTTTATCTGGCCCATTGATTTTTCAACCCTGGCTGCATGTTAGAATCTCCTGAGATGCTTTTTAAAAAAAATACCAATGCTGCTACCACAATAGTGTTTCTGATTTAATTAATCTGGGATTAGGTACAGGAATCAGTAACTATTACAAGCCCACCAGGTGAGTTTGTAATAGTTTCCTCTTCTGCAAAATGAAGATGGTAGTAACATTTGAGAACTAAATGAAATAATAAATGAAAACTTTAAGTTGTGCCTGGCAAATGGCAAGTGTTCCACTGCTTGTAAATAGTATTTCCTCTGATGCTTGTGAAGAATTTTTAAAGGGATTTTATTTTCTCATATTCAATTGACAGAATTGGAGTTAAAATTACTGTATTTCTTAATCATAGATCACCTGACCATGCAGTTTAGTCAAGACTGTGCTGTTTTTTCTCCCAGAAATCTGGAAAATATTATCAGTTCACTATTTTTATCAATACACCATCCTGCAAAGATGAAATGTGATTGCAAAAGTGGTGCCAAAGTAATTGAATTAAGAAAATTATATATTTGAATCTTCTAGTTAAAAATTGAAAAACTTAAGTTTCCCGTTGGCTTTTAAAATGTTACACCTGTCTAACAGGAAAAGACAATCAGCATCAAGGTTCTTACAGTGAGGGGGCTCAGATGAATGGCATTCAGCCAGAAGAAATTAGTAGATTGCGAGAAGAAATTGAAGAATTAAAACGTAATCAGGAAATTTTACAAAGCCAGCTGACTGAAAAGGACTCTGTGATTGAAAATTTGGTAAGTAAATATTTAAAAATTTAAGAGTTCAAGAGTGATTCTCATTATCCTGCCTATTTTTTTTTTTTCTGGAATCTCTTAAGCCAGATATCATGTTAAGGTTTTACAGGATGGGCCAGGCACAGTGGCTCACGCCTGTAATCCCAGCACTTTGGGAGGCTGAGGTGGGCGGAACACTTGAGATCAGGAGTTCGAGACTGGCCTGGCTAACATGGCAAAACCCTGTCTTTACTAAAAATACAAAAATTAGCCAGTCTTCATGGCGGACTCCTGTAGTCCCAGCTACTAGGGAGGCTGAGGCAGGAGAATGTCTCGAACCCGGGAGGCAGAGGTTGCAGTGAGCTGAGATCACACCATTGCACCCCAGCCTGGGTGACAGAGGGAGATTCTGTCTCCAAAAAAAAAAAAAAAGGAGTCCACAGGATAAACTTTGGAGTCAAACTGTTTAAGCTTCAATACTTCCTGGCTCATTGAATTTAAGCAATTTAGTAAACCTCTTTAAACTTGTTTCCTAATCTATGAAATGGTAGTGGTAATGTTTAGTTTATTGTTGTAAGATTTAAGTGAAATACTCTTCTAAAACATGGCAATTATGTAATGTCTGCTTTTATGCTCTTTCTCCATATGATTGCAGGTAAATGCTTAGGTTTAATAAATTGCTTGGTAAAAAACAAATAGATTTTTAGCCATGAAAAAGTTATAGATAATATGTGCTGTGTTGAAATTTTATCTTGGACATAAAAATTAAAATGTTGATGCAAATTTTTTGGTAAGCACATATATGATATAGATTATATGTATACAGTTCTGTTTTGGTTTTTTTTCTCATCTCCTTAGACTGAATATGTTTTATAGTTTATTTCTGTGCTATTTGTAGAAATCTTCCCAAACATCTGGCACAAATGAACAGTCTTCAGCAATCGCTTCAGCTAGAGATTTTGAAGAAGTTGCAGAATTAAAACAGGTAATTTTTCACTTTGATCCATTTCTACTTTGTCATGTTTTAATTATAATAGAATAACAGGCCTTTAGTTTCACAAATCTAGAACTGTATTATCAGATGTAAGTAAAATTTAAGTAAGACAACCATTTGAAAATCTAGAAGCTGTTTCTATTTATATGGTAATGGCATTTTGCTTTATATTGTGTTCTCAGTTTTTAGAGGTTTTTTTTTTTTTAAATCTCAGCATCTCACCCATATTATCAGTGAACTAACAAGGAAAAATTTAAATTTATAAGTTGCAAATATGAAAATGTAAAGTCTTATGCCTAAGTTTCATATACCGTGATAATTGCTTGACTAAGTGTATGGGGTTTTTATTTTTATTTTTTATTTTTATTTATTTATTTATTTTTTGTTTTTGTTTTTGTTTTTGTTTTTTTTATTGCATTTTAGGTTTTGGGGTACATGTGAAAAACATGCAAAGTTGTTGCATAGGTGCATTCATGGCAGTGTGATTTGCTGCCTCCCTCCCCCTCACCCATATCTGGCATTTCTCCCCATGCTATCCCTCCCCAACTCCCCCCGCCGCTGTCCCCCCGACTCCTCCGCAACAGACCCCCGTGTATAGTGCTCCCCTCCCTGTGTCCATGTGTTCTCCTTGTTCAACACCCTCCTATGAGTGAGAACATGTGGTGTTTGGTTTTGTGTTCTTGTGTCAGTTTGCTGAGAATGATGGTTTCCAGGTTCATCCATGTCCCTACAAAGGACGCGAACTCCTCATTTTTAATGGCTGCATAATATTCTATGGTGTATATGTGCCACATTTTTCCTGTCCAGTCTATCATCGATGGGCATTTGGGTTGGTTCCAGGTCTTTGCTATTGTAAACTGTGCTGCAATGAACATTCGTGTGCATGTGTCCTTATAGTAGAACGATTTATAATCCTTTGGATATATGCCCAGTAATGGGATTGCTGGGTCAAATGGAATTTCTATTTCTAGGTCCTTGAGGAATCGCCACACTGTTTTCCACAGTGGTTGAACTAATTTACACTCCCACCAACAGTGTAAAAGTGTTCCTATTTCTCCACATCCTCTCCAGCATCTATTTTCTCCAGATTTTTTAATGATCGCCATTCTAACTGGCGTGAGATGGTATCTCAATGTAGTTTTGATTTGCATTTCTCTAATGACCAGTGATGATGAGCATTTTTTCATATGTTTGTTGGCCTCTTGTATGTCTTCTTTTGTAAAGTATCTGTTCATATCCTTCGCCCATTTTTGAATGGGCTTGTTTGTTTTTTTCTTGTAAATCTTTTTTAGCTCGTTGTAAATTCTGGATATCAGCCCTTTGTCAGATGGGTAGGCTGCAAAAATTTTTTCTCGTGTATGGGGTTTTTAAACTGTTTTGTCTAGAAAATATTGAATTTTAGAATTGGAAAAGAGAAAAGCAAAAGGTAAACTTATGTATATCTCAATTAAATGACCCCAGCTAAAAAGCAAAATAAACTTTTTCTGCAGTGGTAATTTATAACATCTAGAAAAGCAAATTAAACTTTTTTCTACTTGCTTATAGTATTTATAAATTCCTATTAAACTAGATCATACAGATTTACCTTTATCCAATGAGAAAATTTAATGTATTGTTCAAGCAAAGAATCAAAAAAGAGAAAAGAACTATTTACACTTACAATTAAATAATGTAGCAAATTGGAAGAAAACTCTAGAAAAGTATCAGATTGCTCATTAGTATATTATCCCCAAACAGGTTCTGGGTTTATGGTTTTTTTTTTTCTTCTCTTCTTTCCCTCCTTCCTTTTTTATTATAAAAGAAATGCATACTTCTTTTTTGTTTTAAATCCAAGCAATACTAAAAAAGTGACCATTCTTACTAACCTATGACTGACTGACTGACTTCTCCCTCCACTAATCAACTGGTCCTAGCCCGATGATATGGCTGCTTTGAAAGAGAAATGACTGAACATAGAGAAATGTTGTCTTATTTTGATAATGTCCATATACTTCAGAGTAGATTCTAAAAATCTGACCTTTTTTGAAAAAGAATCACTTACCATTGAGGATTTTCAGGTCTCCAGTATTTGTTCACAGTGTTTTATTTGTGTGGGAAAATTATGCTGTTTTGGTTTTATTAAGTCTACTTAATAAGAACTGTATCAAAATTAAAGGGAATTAAGTTACTAATGTATAGCCTTAGTTTGTAAATCCTAAGTAAAAATAAACGAATTGTTTCCCAGTGAAACCTTAATGAGATATTTTATAAAAGGAGAATTGCCGTTTAATATTTTTACTTTCTCCAGTTGGTTTACTTTTGTAAGCTTTAGGTCGTTAAAAAAATGTATATTTTTAAGTGACAGTTTTGTTTTTTATCATATATAGTAAAATACTATATACAGAAAACTAAATATAACTCATTTTAATAACTTTTAAAAAATTAATTTAGAAAAGCCACAAAAGTACAGGATAGAAATTTTAAAGAGAACCAAAAGAAAAGAGCCTTTTACTTGCCATTGTCCCACCACTTACTCAGTGTCTTCAGACACTACCAAATGTCCTCGACCAGGATGTGGGGAGAAATTACTCCTGGCTGAGTGCCATTGTTTTAATTGCCTTTCTCTTTCTGTACTTTTTTTGGGGGGAGGAGAGGGTGAGAAGTTTGGAAATTTCAGCATTAATAAAAATGTTCAATTAATACTCTGATTTTCATTAGAGTACTACTGCTTTCATCTATGTTTGGTGGTCCCTAATCTAAAGATGTCTTGTCCCAGCCACATAATAAACCTCAAGTCTTCAGCCAACACAGGAGGAACGGTTGCCTGATCATAAGATTGAGACAGGGATCTGATGATCTGTTTCTTAAATAGTCTTTTAACCAGTGCTGCAGTTTTTAACCTTATTTTTATCTGTGCTTCCAGAGGTATCTAGTGATACCAGTTCCCCAACTTTCTGGTAGTTAATGCATTCATTTTAAGCAGGTAATAGCTTAACTTTCTCTTTGGTCATCCTAGCTTTCAGCTTTCTCAGGTGTGCTGAGTTAGTTACCACTGTTACTTGCTTTCTCAAATTCCCCAATTATATTGCTCTCTTCTCTTATTCTCTTTTATAGGTTTCTTCCTGTCTCTCTCCCATTCTTCCTTTCCTTCTTCCTTCCCCCCTCCCTTCCTCTCTTTGTGATTTTTTTTTAACATGGGATTTCAGGAGGGAGCAGAGGTAAATGAATGTGTTGAATTTTCCATCTTGAACCCAAAGCTCAAGAATAGTTCTTTAGAGTTAGATTTCAAAACTAGGAATTGTGAATCACTTTTTTAAATGTCTCCCTATAAATATTTCCTTGATAAATTAATACCATTTAATGTTATGACTCAACTATTTTTGCCTCTTAGGAACTGGCAACTTTAAAGTCTCAGTTAAACTCACAATCTGTGGAGATCACCAAACTACAGACAGAAAAGCAGGAACTGTTACAGAAAACAGAAGCATTTGTAAGTTTTCTCTTTTTTTCCTTCTGGAAGATAGTAAACACAAGGTTGATGTATTATTTCTTAGCCACAGTGAAAATAAACAAATTCATCAGAAAGCACCTTCTCTTTAGATTACTTATTAGCTGGTGTTCTGCTAACATAGGCTTCTTGTCCATGGTGGCAGTCATTTTATAGTCAGACTCACCAGATTAGTTTATTCAATTACTTAATAGTTTATTTTGCTGGTATTACATTCTATTTCTGTCCCTTCAGTTCAAGCTGGCAGCTTTTCTGCTATCATAAAATTATCAAAAACCCTTGTTGTTTTCTCCCGAGCATGCTTTCTCATACTTTTGCAATATAGGTAGACTAAGAATTTTCCAAATCTTCTAATTCTGATTCTTTTTTGCTTAGCAATTCCTTCTTCAATTTATCTGTCTTCTCTCACATTTTACTTTAAGCAACAAGCAGAAACCAGGCCACACTCCACCGCTTTATTTAGAAACCCTAGCAAAATATCCAAGTTCATCATTTACAAGTTCTGCTTTCCACAAAACACTATTTGGCCAAGTTATTTGCCACTTTATAACAAGGATTGCCTTTCCTCCAATTCCCAGTAACATATTCCTAGTTTTCATCTGAGACCTCACCAAAATCAAACATTCATATTTCTGCCAGCATTCTTCTTCTCACCATGGCCATGAAACTTCTCTGTAACTCCGCTCTTTTCTTTCTGAGCTCTCACCAGAATTGCTTCATGTCCATATCTCTACCGACAGTCTCTTCAAGGTAATGCAGTCTTTGTCAACCATGCACCTCAAAACTCTTCCAGTCTCTACCCATTACACAGTTCAAAAGCTACTTCCACTGTTTTAGATATTTATTGTGTCAACACCCCATTTCCTAGTGTTTTTTTTAAAAAGACAAGGAAAGACTGAAAAACTGTTATTCAGGAGTGCTCCTCTACCACTTGAGAAAAGATTGGCATTTCACTAATAGTGACATTTGGCTCAATTTATCTACCTGTCTATCTAGGATGATAGTATGGACTTAACTTATAGGAAATCTATGAAGGAGGGTCTTTGAAAAATAGTCTGTGTTTATTAAATACTGTGTTACAGTTACCTTACAGCTGCCTTGCCGATTACTTTTCTGGGCTTACTTGCCTTGAGACACCTTTGCCCTGCCTTCCTCATACTCTTATAAGATTTGATGCTGTTCCATGTAGGAACAGCTCATCTGACAGTGGAGAGCACTTTGTTGCACGTAAATGCTTAAGGAATTATATTCTCTGTTACTGAAAGCAAAATCTCGAAATGGCAAGAAAATAACCACTTTGGGAGTTCATATTGATTGTAATGTTTAAGAAACATCTTTTTTTTCCCAATTTCTAATTTCAGGCAAAATCAGCTGAGGTACAAGGAGAGAGCGAGACTGTAATAGCCACCAAAACTACTGATGTAGAAGGAAGACTGTCAGCATTATTACAAGAGACTAAAGAGTTGAAGGTTGGGTTTTGGTGCAGCTTTTATTTACTGCATATAACATGAAATGAACGCTAGGAAATGTTATGTATCTTTCAAATTCTTAGATTTATGAAGAAAGCTAATGATGTATAATTTTATCTCACAACATTTTCTCTCCTACATTGATGATTTAACATGGCAGAAATGAAGTTTTTTGTTTTTGTTTTTGAGACAGAGGCTTGCTCTGTCATCAGGCTGGGGTGCAGTGGCACAATCTCAGCTCACTGCGACCTCCACCTCCCGTGTTCAAGTGATTCTCTGCCTCAGCCTCCTCAGTATCTGGGACTACAGGTGTGCACCACCACACCCACCTAATTTTTGTATTTTTAGTAGAGACAGGGTTTCACCATGTTGGCCAAGATGGTCTCAATCTCTTGATCTTGTGATCTGCCCACCTTGACCTCCCAAAGTGCTGGGATTACAGGCGTAAGCCACCGCACCTGGCTAGAAATGAAGTTTTTAAAATACTATTTCAAATAATAATACTGAATATATAAGATAAGCATGTATATGCATGTACTATAAAAGTAAAATTTATTGAAAATATTTGTTATTTTATTTATTTTTGAGACAGAGTCTCACTCTTGTCGCCCAGGCTGGAGTGCAATGGCGCGATCTTGACTCACTGCAACCTCAGCCTCCTGAGTAGCTGGGACTACAGGCGCCCACCACCATGCCTAGCTAATTTTTGTACTTTTAGTAGAGATAGAGTTTCACCTTGTTGGCCAGGCTGGTCTTAAACTCCTAACTTCAGGTGATACCCACCTTGGCCTCCCAAAGGCGTGAGCCATCACACCTGGCCTGTGTTTTCTTTTTTAAGATCAATATCTAATCACAATAACAAAACAAGGAGTACAAATTTTGCTAATACACAAGCCACATGTAGTCTTTCCGTACGCTGTGGAACATAGACACATTAAATCCTGCCAGCATATTATTGTGTGACAGAGACATCAGAATAAATAGCATGAAGAAAGAAATGAGGTCACATTAGTGAAAATAAGGAAAATAATATATAATTGTGCTTTTTGTGGCCAAATTATTTTATTTTTAAACCATAGATTTTATTTGAAGCTATTTTCTTTTAATTTAATTGTATGCTTGAGGTTGGGATAAAAAATATTTTTTTAACTTGAGCTTTGAGTTCTAAAATTCTGGTGTTAATTAGACTTGTGCTGTAAAATGCTTTGTGTTTCTGTTTACTCTTCTGATTATCTGAAATGATAATGCTTTTTTTATAGCTCTTAAAGGTTCTTTTGAGGAATAGCTAACTAAAACTATTTTTTGGATGTTAAACTTATTTTTTTGCAATAACCACTTTCGATGAACAGTCTAACAAATTCTCATGTTGCTTCTGTACCCTTAACCCCCACCCCTAAATTCTTTAGGTTGAACAAGTACAGTGATTTGTCATAGAAAAAAACTATTTGTTAAAAACTCTAGGAAAGTGAATACTAATTTTAGATTCCTGCCTTTCACCTTTCTTTTCCTAGAATGAAATTAAAGCTCTGTCTGAGGAAAGAACTGCCATTAAAGAGCAGCTGGATTCATCTAATAGTACCATTGCCATTTTACAAACTGAGAAAGACAAACTAGAGTTGGAAATTACAGATTCTAAAAAAGAACAGGATGATCTCTTGGTGCTCTTGGCCGATCAAGATCAGAAAATACTGTCACTGAAGAATAAACTCAAGGATCTTGGTCATCCAGTAAGATTAAAATGTCTTCAAAAATGATTTGTATTATGTTTTAATGTAATGCATTTGAAAGATTTTTAATGTAACATGGAAAAGTTGTGCTATATTATAGGAATGGATATGTGGGTTCATGAATATGGTATCATCTACACTGTGTTCGCTGTGTTCATTGAATTTACTTAAGACACATATTAGGTTCAGTTTTCAGTACTTATAAACTATTTTCTTTTGGACCTTGAGCCTAGAAAGTGAATTCATTTGATTGTTCATGTGGTAACAAGACTGTTGTCACCCAAATGTATCATTATTTTTTGCCATGTTTGGTTCAGATTTGTGTATAAAGTGGTATAGCCATTTATCAACAAAGCTAACTTATAATATCTCATTCATATTAGAAATGACAGAGAGCCTTGGGAATCAGATCAAAGAAATCAGATGGTATATTCTACTGTAGTTACTAGAATACAAAATTTGTCCAAGTGCAGTGCTCACACCTGTAATCCCAGCACTGAGACAGGCAGATTGCCTGAGATCAGGTGTTCGAGACCAGCCTGGCCAACATGGTGAAACCCTATCTCTACTAAAAATTCAAAAATTAGCAGGGCTTGGTGGTGGGTACTTGTAATCCCAGCTACTCAGGAGGCTGAGGCAGGAGAATCCCTGGAACCTCGTAGGCAGAGGTTGCAGTGAGCTGAGATCATGCCATTGCACTCCAGCCTGGGCAACAAGATCGAAACTCTGTCTCAAAATAATAATAATAATATATATATATATATATATATATATATATATATATATATATATAGTTAAATGTTGAATGTGACATGAGCAAATTTTCACAATATTAAATGAGCCTTTTTCCTTTAGGTTGAAGAAGAGGATGAACTTGAATCTGGAGACCAAGAGGATGAGGATGATGAAAGTGAAGATCCTAGCAAGGACCTAGATCATATCTAGCTTTAAAATCTCTAGGAACAATAGAGATTATATTGTAACTTTGAAGATGGAATCTAAACTTTGGTTTACCTCCACAGAAAATAAAGATTTAGAAACCAAGTGGAAAATATTCACTATTAAGACTATTGATATATTTTTGTAATATTGCCACCCATGTTGAAAACCTTAAAACTAAATTTATGTAGAACACACATCTTTTATTTAAATCCATCTTAACCGTCCCAATATATAACTTTCAAAGAGCTTCAAACACCAAAAATATACCATTTTAAGGCATGTGGTGGCAATGCTATTTGCCTTAGTTCATTGGTTGTTCACTTTTCAAAATTTGTGACTTAACTGCTAACACATTTGATGGAATATGTTGAATTGGAATTATTATTTCTAAATTCAGCATTTGAGTTTAGTTGATGATTTTCTTTTGAAGAAATTAGTTTATTTAAAAGCAAGATTGCCTGGGCTGGGGGTTAGTGCATATCAGCCCTCCATCTAATGTGATATCTAAGATGTGCAGGATAGGACAGTTTAGAATGAGTGCCTTGACACCCACATATGGCTGCATTCCATACCTCAGCAAAGAAGCTGAAGGATGCTGACACAGTGATGTGGAGGGCATTGCTGAGAAACTTTTGCCACAGTGTATTAATGTGATTGGTTTTATTTTTGTTTTAAGCTAAACATCTAAAACAAATTTCAAGTTGACAGTTCATACAACTCAGATTTAGTATTATTGTTTATCATAAAACATATTATGTTCCTAGTTTTAAAAGTACCCAAGCTATGATTTATATAATTTATTGGCATTTTTGCTGAATAGGTTTAAGTCAGATAATAGATTTTAAAAAAGCAAATGAAGCAGTGTGTCAAACTTTAATGTTTCATAATAAAAAATAGATACGTTCACTTAATCCTTGGTCATGGTTCCCTTTTTTTACATCTTAAGAAAAGTATTCTTCTTTTTTTTTTAATACTTTAAGTTCTGGGGTACATGTGTAGAACATGCAGGTTTGTTACATAGGTATACACGTGCCATGGTGGTTTGCTGCATCCATCATGCCATCATCTACATTAAGTATTTCTCCTAATGCTATCCCTCCCCTGTCCCCTCACCCCCGAAAAGTATTTTTTTCTTAATAAAAGACGAGGTAAGTGAAAATGGTGAAGAGACTTCTCTTATTAGAGTACACAGCTATAACTGAATGTTAAAAACAATCTTCTTTAAAACCAATGATTAGGATTACCTAAATTTGGAGAGGGTTAGTTAGAGCAACTATAGAAGTAGAAGAGGTTAGAAAAGGGTTTGGATGTTTCTAAATTCAGCACTGAAGTTCTTGGCAATGATTTCCTGTTAAAGAAGTGAGTTTACTTAAAGACAAGATAGCCTGGGCTAGAAAATAAATTTATCTGCCTTCTGGGGTCAGGAATAGGACACAAACTTTTGAAAGAGAAGGAATATCACTGTTTTGATGAAGGAGGCAACTGTGTGTTACAGAGCGCTTGTGAATGCTGTGCTGTGCCCACGTTTCACCACTACTGCCATCCTCAATGGTGCTTGCCATCAGAGAAAGAACTACGTTACTATCACCATACCAGCTCAGATAGGTGAGTTCTTCCTAAAGTTGACAGCACATAACGAACCATGAGTTAATGACTACTTTTTAGGCTAATGTTGTACAGTTAAAAGAAAAACGGTTCAGGAGTGAGAATTTGTGAATGCAGAATACCAAAGATCTTCATTAAGAAACATCAGCAGAATCAGTGCTGCTGTGCCAAATTCAGTCACTCAGGATGGCCCGTAGTAGGAGAGACAGGAGGCCTCATAGCTGCACAGTTCAGCCCAGAGGCAAAAGGGGCTAACCCCAGCTGTAATTTTTGCCTGGATTGTATCTAGAGCCTCCTAAACTGGTCTCTCTGTCTCCAGTCTGGTTGTTGCCTTTCCTACCCCATGCTCCCACCATTCTCCATCTTCACCACAGTGAGCTATGGCAGGTGCCAGCTGTTTGGAGTCCTTAGTACAGTAAGTAAGACTCTTACCCCTAAGGCATTTGTATTAGGAAATGGAGCCCTTGGAAGATGATAGGGTCTTGGGGACAGAGGTCTCAAGAATGGGATTAGTGCCCTTATCAAAGAGGCCCTGAAGAGACACCTTGCCCTTCCACCATTGGGAGGGCAGTGAGAAGATGGCTGTCTATGAGGAAGTGGGCCTTCACCAAATGGGAAATCTGCCAATGCCTTGACCTTGGACTTCCCAGCCTCCAGAATTGAGATAAGTAAATTTCTGTTGTTTATAAGTTACGGTATTTTGATACTTTGTTACAACATTCTAAACAGATTTGACAGATGACACAAATTCTGCTTTCTCCTTTCTCACTTTGCTTTTGCACATACTCTTTCCTCTGGGTCAGCCCTCATTAAAGGTAGTGTCCATATAGCAAGGGGTACAATAGTGAAGCAATGATTATAAACCAGGAAACCATGTTTGTCCTTATGATTTGAAACTTATTCAAGTGTAGTTTATACCTTTAGTACCTCCAAAAGAAAAGAGTAATTACCCAAAGTCACTAAAAGAGGTAAAGTGACAGCTCACATTTTAATGGGTTGAGTTACTGGTCTGAAATTATGCTGATAGAAAACCAAACCCTTTTGTTTCATAGTTCTGTTAAAACCAGTTGAGGGCCTCATGATGCTCATCAGAACTAGTAATCTTCACTGGTATAGCAAAATGTATTCAATCATTTAGCTATAGCCATTGGGAATACAATGGTGAAAAAGATAAAGTCCCTTTCCCCATATAACTTAACATTCTAGACAAACAAGAAGAAAACAAAAATTCTACACCTCTACTGTTTCCCCAAACAAGAAGAAAACAAAAATTCTACACCTCTACTGTTTCCCCACCTCCCCACCTTTTTTTTTTTTGAGAGAGTCTCCCTCTGTCGTCCAGGCTGGAATGCAGTGGGGTGTTCTCAGCTCACTGCAACATCCGCCTCCTGGGTTCAAGGATTCTCCTGCCTCAGCCTCCCTGAGTAGCTGGGACTACAGGCACTCGCCACCATGTCTGGCTAATTTTTATATTTTTAGTAGAGATGGGGTTTTGCCATGTTGGCCAGTCTGGTCTCGAACTCCCGACCTCAAGTGATCTGCCCACCTTGGCCTCCCAAAGTGCTGGCATTACAGGTGTGAACCACCATGCCTGTCCCTCCACCAACTTTTTAACTTGTTTATATCTTACTGTACTGACTATGTCTTGAAAAGTTATTGCAGTTGTTATTATTTTTGATGGGTTTATCATTTAGTCTTCCTATGTAGAATAAGAGTGGGTTATATTCCGCAGTTACAGTGTTATAATATTCTTTGTTTTCCTGTGTACTTACCAGTGAGTTTTTAACTTTCAAGTGGTTGCTTACTGCTCATAAACATCCTTTTCTTTCTGACTGAAGTACTCCCTTTAGCATTTCTTGTAGGACAGGTTTGGTGTTGATGAAATCCCTCAGCTTTTGTTTGGGAAAGTATTTATTTTTCCTTCATGCCTGATGGGTATTTTCACTGGGTATACTATTCTAGAGCAAAAGTATTTTTTTTTTCAGCACTTCAGAGGATGGTATGTCATGCCACTCTTGGTCACAGGCCACAGTCAAGGTATCAGCCACGTTGTGTACTCATCTGCAGATCCAAGGGAGAGAATCTGCTCCGCAAACTCACTGAGGTTGTTAGCAAAATTCATTTTCTTATAGCTATAGAACTGAGGGCCTCAGTTTCTTGCTTGCTGTTGACTGAAGTGTGCCTTCAGCTCCTAGTGGCCCTAGAACCCCTAGTTCCTTGCCTTATGATCTTCCTCAACAGGCTCACTTGCTTCATGAAGCTAGCAAGGAGACTCTCTAGCCCCAGTCAGCTAGCAAGACTGAGTCTCATATGATATAACATGATCACGAGGGTGACATTCATCACCTTTCCATATGATGAAACGCAATCGTAGGAGTGATTACCCATCACTTTTGTCATATTTTATTGGTTAGAAGCCAGTCAGGTCCTGCCCACAGTCAGGATAGGACATCAGGCAAAGGCATGAATACCACAAGATAGAGATCATGAGTTGCCACATACTTTTATTTTCTTGAACCCTAATTGTTAGTCTCAGGATGTTTTCAAAATAATGTAGGGGTGTGGTAAGGGAAACTGAGGAGGTACAGTTGGAAGGGGGTAATACCTTTAATAGCAAATGTTTGTGTGAAACCCCACCTTATTTAGTTTCAGACTGAGATCCCTGCAAATGGACAACTACATAAGTCAAAGTACCTATCACATTAGTCAATAAGAAATGTAACAGTGACCGGGCATGGTGGCTCAGGCCTGTAATCCCAGCACTTTAAGAGGCCAAGGCGGGCAGATCACTTGAGGTCAGGAGCTTGAGATCAGCCCGGCCAACATGGTGAAACCCTGTCTCTACTAAAAATACAAATATCAGCCGGGTGTGGTGGCACGTGCCTGTACTCCCAGTCACTGGGAAGGCTGAGGCACAAGAACTGCTTGAACCAGGGAAGTGGAGGTTGCAGTGAGCCAAGCTTGCGCCACTGCATCCAACCTGGGCAACAGAGCGAGACTCTGTCTTAAAAATTTTAAGAGAGAAAGAGAAATGTAACAATATAAAGAGAGAGATGTAACAGTATAAAACTCAACCACAATCTAGAAATTAGTCTCTTACAAATTTGTATATTCAGATGAGTTTTCTGACCTTCATTTCCACTTTGTTGTCTCTAGTATCTCAAAGACATCTCACACGTGTGTTAAAAATCAAATTCATGTTCCTCTCCTCCCCATATCTGGTCCTCTCTTATGCTTATCTCAGTGATTTGGCACCATCAATTGTACAAACAAGACAGCATAGACTCATCTTTAATAACTACCTCAGTTTTGGTCTGAATGCCTAAAAAGTTCTCATATTTGTCCATCTACTTCCATCTTGCTGGTATTCTCTCCTGGCTCTTAAGCACTTGCTCTAACTAAAACACCACTTAGCAAGAAACTGGGGGGCAGCCTCCCACCAACAGTCAGCGAGGAACTGAGGCCCTCAGTCCAGCCGCTCAGAAAGAACTTTACCCTGCCCAACAACCACTAACTGAGCTTGAAAGTGGTGTCTGCCCCAGCTGAACATGAGCTAACTGTAGCCCTGGCCAACACCTTGGTTGTAGCTTTATGAGAGACCCTGAAGCATAAGGCCCAGCAAAGCCGTGCCAGATTTCTGACCCACAGACATTGGGAGATGGTAAGTGTGTGTTGTTTTAAGCCACTTAGTTTGGGGACAATTTATTCTGCAGCAATGATATATATGAGGTGGTAGTACATAGTACCTAGTTGTCTTCTTTTTTTAATTGTTTTTATTTACTTTTTTTTTTTTAGAGACGGAGGTCTCACTACGTTGCCCAGGCTAGTCTCGAACTCCTGGCCTCAAGCAGGCCACCTGCCTCAGCCTCCCAAAGTGCTGGAAGGCAGTGAGCCTCTGCACCCTGCCCCCTTTCCTTTTAATGCTTCTTTCACAATTTTGGTAGTTTTTACCACTACAGATTTCTACCTTATGTGTTGGTATGAAATCTGCTTTCCTGTGGCTTTTTGTTGATTGTAGTTTGCTTCGTTAGGATCCTGCAGTCTGTGGTTTGTTTTTTTGTTTTTTTTTTGGATGGAGTCTCTGTCACCCAGGCTGAAGTGCAGTGGTGCGATTTCAGCTCACTGAAACCTCTGCCTCCCGGGTTCAAGCGATTCTCCTGCCTCAGCCTCCTGAATACCTGGGATTACAGGATGTGCCACCATGCCTGGCTAATTTTGTATGTTTAGTACAGACAAGATTTCTCCATGTTGGTCAGGCTGGTCTTGAACTCCCAAACTCAGGTGATCTGCCTGCCTCAGCCTCCCAAATTGCTGGGATTACAGATGTGAGCCACCGTGCCCAGCCAGGATCTTGCAGTCTTAAATAGCAAGCAGTATCCCCCGTGCCTGCTCTCTAGGCAATCTTCCCTGCTTTTTCAAGTGTTCCTTGGTGGTTCCTTGAATAAACTCTGTCTGTGTACATTGTGCCCTGATTGAGTAGAAAAGACAATCACCTCTATGTTCTGAGTACTTTCCTGTCTGACAGCCACTTACTCCATGTGAAGCAAGGCTGGTAAGGTATTCAGTAAATGTTGGCTGTCAGGCCGGGCACAGTGGCTCACTACTGTAATCCCAGCACTTTTGGAGGCCGAGGCCAGTGGATCACCTGAGTTTGGGAGTTCAAGACCAGCCTGACCAACATGGAGAAATCTGGTCTCTACTAAACATACAAAATTAGCCGGGCATGGTGGCTCATCCTGTAATCCCAGCTACTCAGGAGGCTGAGGCAGGAGAATCACTTGAACCCAGGAGGTGGAAGTTGTGGTGAGCCAAGATTGTACCATTGCACTCCAGTCTAGGCAAGAAGAGCAAAACTCCATCTCAAAAAAAAAAAAAATCATCTTTTAAGCCAAGCTCAGTGACTCATGCCTGTAATCCCAGCATTTTGGGAGGCCGAGGTGGGCAGATCACCTGAGGTCAGGAGTTCGAGGTCTGTCTGACCAACATGGTGAAACCCCGTCCGTCTCTACTAAAAATACAAAAATTAGCTGGGTTTGGTGGCGTGCACCTGTAATCCCAACTACTCAGGAGGCTGAGGCAGGAGAATCGCTTGAACCAAGGCAGGGGAGGTTGCAGTGACATGAGATGTTGCCATTGCACTCCAGCCTGGGTGACAAGAGCAAAACTCAAACAAAAAAAAATCATCTTTTCAATATAGTCCAAGATTTTAGTAGCTGGAGACACTGTAGCATTGCAGACTTGTTGCCTGCTTGTTTTTCACAAGTGCTGCTGTTAAGCAGTGCCGTATTTGGGCAGTTGTTCTTTTTGACTCCCAAGAACAGGAGCATTTGTATCTGTTTAAATTTCAATTTGTAAAGTTTCCTACATTGCTGCAGCCTTTCAAGCTCTTTTTTATATTCTGATTTTTATCATAAATACTTCATATTCTCCATCTCTAAAGAAAAAAGTGGTGGAGGAATTGTTTTACCCTGTGGACCTCACCATGTTATTGCCACAACTCAATATGCTCATGCAGTGGAAAACTCATAAAATTTCAGTTTTTTTTTTTTTATTTAAGATCAATTATAAACACATAATATAATTGAGATTGCTTATGGATTCAAAGTGCTATTAAATATCTAATAAAGATACAGAATAAACAATAATAAAGATAATAGGATTCTGAACCTCATTTAATATATCTAAATAACTTTAAAATTTTTTAATCTTATATAATTGGTATTTTTCTTGCTAATAAATACGAAGCGTCTAGTGTTGAAAAAGTACACAAAGTACATGCATGGGTTGCAAAAGTAAGGTATTAATTTATCTTAAATCATAATCTCAAACTTTCATATTAAGACAAGTTTCTAATTTAAACAGGAAGCAAGATACCCATTGAAAGTAAGAAGGGGGGAAGAACTCTAAGGAAAGTGGAGAAATTATGACAAAAGTTATGTAGATATTAAATTCAAAGCAGTATCTTTTAACAACAGTTAAAAGCATGGACTCTGGAGCTGGACTACCTTGGATCAAATTCTGTAGGAGTTCAGTCAGTGTGCTGGGAGAAATTTTAGAAAACACAAACCTTCTTGGAAGGCCAGAAGGTTTTGCAAAAGCCTTGAGAAGAAGTTATGACTGAAGGCAGCCTAACCCCCTTACCTTGAGCTAATAGCCAGGAGTAGATACAAAGGAATGCAGAGGAGTTTATCTAAATAGTTTGTTTACTCATGTGGTCCTAAGACCCATCTTTGATCTTCTGCAGTCGCATGATTGCATGACTGCTCTCTACTTAGGAGGTCGGCAATGTTAATTACCCTCTAATGGTGTTTACTTGAGACCTCTGTCATTTAATCTGTACTAAATAAATGTGAAGACCACCGGCTTATTGAGGCCACTGCTGACTCTGGCAGAGGACCCTGGGCCGGGCTGACAGGGAAGTCTGTGTCAGTGTACATTTTTCATCCATCACTTGGTCAGGGTCTGCAGGTCAGACCCAACAAAATTCCAACTCCACCACTTTCAAACTGTGTGACTTTGGGGAAATTACTTAATTTCAATTTTATTATCTATAACATATGGACAATAATCATACATTACATTCATAGGAATATTATGAGAATTAAATGGACTAACAGTTGACATATAACATTGTTAGAACAGTGTCTGGTGCTGAATAAAGTTTCAATAACTGTTTGTTTGGCACATAGAGGAAGTGCTTTGTAAGTGTTAACTATTCTCACAGGCTTTCGAGGATTGGCTGTATGAACAGTCATGAAAATGCTTTATGAAAAGCAGTGGTCAAATGTGGAGACTCAGGAATCTGCAGCATAGAAGACTACGGCTATGTAATTAGGCTTAATCAGGCTTAGCATGTCCAGGAAGTGGCAAGCACTTTCTTCTGGAAGCCTGTCAGTTCAGAGGGACCTCCTTAACTGCTTGCTTCCTTTAGTGGGGATGGGCCCTGGCTGCTGTGTTTGTACCTTATAACTTGTAGAAGCAAAAACTAATACCCTGCTTCCAACATGATTGAGCACTTTACAAATCAAATAAATCTTTGCACTCTGAGATAAACCAAAACCACCCCAACTAGTTCCAATCTCCAAAATAAGAAAATCTTGACATTTCCTGTAAACCTAAACTTCCTAACCAAAATAATTTTACCCCTGATTTTTTGCTAAGGGGTGTCTGAAAACACATCATAACTTTTGTGGAAATGCTAATCATGTGAGAAAGGTGTTTTTCCCCACTACCAGCTGCCAATGTAACTATTGTAATCTTGGTAATTTTGGGGGCTTTTTCCCTTTAAATGTTTGTTTTGGGCCATCATGGTGGCTCATGGCTGTAATTCCAGCACTTTGGGAGGCCAAGGCAGTCAGATCACTGGAGGTCAGGAGTTCAAGACCAGCCTGGCCAATATGGCAAAACCCTGTCTCTACTAACAGTATAAAAATTAGCCAGGTGGGGTGGTTCTTGTCTACAGTCCCAGCTACTCAGGAGGCTGAGGCAAGAGGATTGCTTGAGCCTGAGATTTTAGAGCCATGATCACATCACTGTGACCTTGTCTAAAACATATGCATATATAAATATATACATATGTTTACATAAATAAATGAAATGAGTCCATGTAAGTTAAGTGCATTTGTGTATGTATACAATATATACACAAATACATTTGTATATATATTTATATATACAAGTATATATATGTTTTTGTTTTCTAATTTGAAAGTCTGTTTTTCTAAAGTCTAACTCCCACTTTCTTTTTTTCTAATTTGAAAAGTCTGTTTTTCTAAAGTCTAGCTCCCTCTTTCTTTGTAAGTAAAAGGTGTCTTAAGGTGTCTTTCCTTTTCTAAATATTTCTATCTTGGTTATCGTTGACTAAACTAGGGGAATTCATATCTGTATTCTTGTTCATCTGGTCTTCACCAGATGGGCACACAGAGAGGTAGAGAATGTGTATCTGCAGAATAGGATGAAGCAGAGACAAGGTGGGATGGGAGAGAGACAGGGGCTGGAGGACAACCCTACCACCAATACCTGCTACAGTCGCCATCCTATCCCACTTTTTATTCACTTAGTAATACTAATCACTCTCTAAAAATATTTGATTATTTATTTGTGCCTCTACACCCATAGGAATGAATGAATCTAAGTGCTATGAGGGCAGGAAAATTGTCTTTCTTACCACTGAATTCCCAGGACCTCAATCACTGCTTGGCATATAGAGGGCACTCCGTAAACATTGGTTGAATAAATAAATTGTATTTATTTATTCACAATAGTAGGGGAAGAAAAAATTATGTTCCTTCTATCCATCTTAAATTCATTGGCTGAGACCCCAGTAAATTAGACTGAATAAGGATAGACTAACAAGAGAAAAGTATACAAACTAATTTAATACAAAATTTACATGTTGTGGGAGCTTTTGTAAGGAAATGAAGACCCAAAGAAATGGTGAAGCTTGAGCTTGATGAAGAGTGGAAAATCATGGGAAAATGTGGGGGACAAAAAGGAGTATGAACTAAAAGTAGTAAACTGGGGCAAGTCCCATTCATTCGGGTTCCTCTCAGCAGGCTTCCATCTTTGGAGATAAGGATGCTCCTTTTCTGCAGATATAGGGAGGACGCCTCACACGTGAAGATCTTGTAAACTGTTTCAAAGGAAGCTCAGAGAGTCCTTCCACCACCTGCCATTTCTCAGATCCCTTCAGCTTAAAATATTCAGTATGCCAAGGTGCCATATTTTGGGGTAGTATACTCTGAACCCCTCCATAATCAAATTAAAATTTTGAGAGCTTTTGTCTTATTGTTTCAAAGATCTTGTTACCTGCTTTGAGTTATTACAAATTTAGCAGAATTAGGGGTATGAAGTCTGACACTTTAAAAATGAGACTTTTCTACATGGAATGAGTTTTAGTGGTGCATCCCTTCAAGACAACTAATAATGCTGTGTGAAGCCTCACCAACCATCATGCAGAATAATCTAGAATGACTTCTCCCAAGCACTCCCATGGATTATAATGATGAGCCCTCAAGAAAAGGAGAGGGGGCTGTCATGATTTGTTCCTGTCTTTATTATGAAATCCAAAGACACATGATTGCTTGTTTTTTTTTTTTTTTATTATTTCTTTTTATTTTTCAAAAGAAAGAAAGAAAAAGAATAAAGAAGAGGAGGAAAAAGGAAGAGAGAGAGAGAGAATGGGAGTATTGCTTTCTTGCCCAGGCTAGAATGCAGTTTAGTAATGGGTATTGAAAACCTCTTTTGTACCAATAATTATACTTGATGTAAACAGGAAGGAATAAGGGAAGAAAATAACAAACGAGCAACCAACCAATATTTCATTTAAACCTATGAAATGCTATGCGATTACTGAGGAGTGATTTACTTCCAATTATGTAGTCACTTATGGAATAGGTGTGAGGTGGTAATGTATGTTTTATGTATTTGAAGTGGAGAGTTCTATAAATGTTTATTAAGTTTACTTGTTCCGGGTCTGAGTTCAAGTCCTGGATGTCCTTGTTAATTTTCTGTCTCGTTGATCTATAAAATCGTTAGCTCTTCTTGTTACATTGATCCTTTTGCCATTATGTAATGTCCTTCTTTGCCTCTTTTGCTCTTTGTTACTTTAAAGTCTACTTTATCAGAGGCAAGAATTGCATCTCCTGCTTTTTATTTGTTTATTTTTACTCTCTGATTGGTTGATAAACCTTCCTCCTTCTCTTTGTTTTGAGTCTTTGTGTATCGTTGCATGTGAGATGGGTCTGGATGCAGCATAGCAATGGGTTTTGGCTTTTTATCCAATTAGAATATATATAACTTTAATACTAGCATTTGATGCTAGCTGGCTGTTTTGCCCATTAGTTAGTGTAAATTTTTCGTTGTGTTAATGTTCTTTTCTTTTTGATATATTTTTGGAAAGGCTGATATGGGTTGTTCCTTTATATGTATAGTGCTTCTTTCAGAAGCTCTTGTAAAGCAGGCCTGGTGGTGGTGAAGTCTCTAAGTACTTGTTTGTTTGCAAAGGATTTAATTTTTCCTTCGATTATAAAGCTTAGTTTGGCTGGATAGGAAATTCTGGGTTGAAAGTTCTTTTCTTTAAGGATGTTAAATATTGGTCCCCACTCTTTTCTGGCTTGTAGGGTTTCTGCTGAGAGATCTGCTGTAAGTCTGATAGGTTTCCCTTTATGGGTAACCTGACCTTTCTCTCTGGCTGCCCTTAGTATTTTCTCCTTCATTTCAACCCTAATAAATCTGGCGATTATGTGCCTTGGGGTTGGTCTTCTTGAAGAATATCTGTGGTGTTCTCTGTATTACCTGGAGTTGAATATTACCTTGCCTTGCCAGGTTGGGAAAATTTTCCTGAATGATATCCTGAAGAGTATTTTCCAACTTGGATTCATTCTCTTCATCACATTCAGGTACACCTATCAAACGTAAATTAGGTCTTTTCACATAGTCCCATATTTCCTGGAGACTTTGCTCATTCCTTTTCATCCTTTTTTCTCCAATCTTGTCTTCTCGTTTCATTTCACTGAGCTGGTTCTCGACTTCTGATGTCCTTTCTTCTACTTGATCAATTCGGCTGTTTAAACTTGCACATGCTTCGCGAAGTTCTTGTGTTGTGTTTTTCAGCTCCATCAATTCACTTATATTCCTCTCTAAATTGTCCATTCTCATTAACATTTCGTCAAACCTTTTTTCAAGGTTCTTAGTTTCTTTGCATTGGGTTAGAACAAGTTCTTTTAATTCACAGAAGTTTCTTATCACCCACGTTTTGAAACCTGCTTCTGTTACTGGAACACACTCGCAATCTATTAAGCCTTGTTCCGTTACTGATGAGGAATTGCGATCCCCTGTAGAGGGAGAGGCATTCTGATTTTGAGTATTCTCTGCCTTTTTACGCTGATTTCTTCCCTTCATTATATATTTATCCCTTTGTCGTCTTTGTAATTACCGACTTTCTAACTAGGTCTCTGAGCAGACGTCCAACTTGTTGATTCCCAGCACCGAAATCTGAGCAGTCCACTGCGCTGGCCAAAATAGCAGTGTTAAGATTGATGGTGCTTTTCTGCCCGGGAATCTCCAGACTCTGCACCAAAAACTGGCACACTAAGGCACCAGCAAAACCTCCGTGCTGGCCACAAGAGACGTTCTGGTGACACGTGGGGCTCCTCTGCTGGGAATCTCCTGGTCCGTGAGCAACAAATATTTGTCTGAAAGTGTGGCGTCCTCTCGTTCTCTGTGCTTTCACTGGGAGCTAGGAGCCCGAGCTGCTAGTGATCAGCCATCTTGGATCTCTCTCCGATTGCTTGGTTTTATGTGTGACTATTATGGAACATTATTTATCCTGAAGAAGTTTCCTTCAAATTGCCTTTACCTTCCAAAATGTCCGAAGGAATGCCCTTTATAAGCAGCCAATTAACATGGGCATTTAGTAATACACTAAAATTTTTCTCATATTGTCCATCAAGTTCCTGTTCTTGATAAATCTGTTTTGACCACAATGGATATTTTCTTCTAGTTAGGTATTTAATCTTTGTTAATATAGAGATAAGCAATTACCCATCTTAATTAAGGAGTAACGCAAATCTGTATGGCTCATTTTTGATTGCTGTCTTCTAAATGAGAAATTTTTCTATGGGCTAAATACCATTTAGTGAATTTAAGCACTCATCAAAATTTTAAAATAAATGTATTTATTGTGTCCATTTGTTTCCAGAGTTTCCTTGTTTTTAGTTCTTTTTTCCCCCTTGTGTGTGTGTATGTGTGTGTGTAAGATACATATAAATCATTGTGAAGATACCGTTGTTTTTAGAGAACTCATTTTCAAATGATGCAGCAGGATCTTTGACAACATTTTATAAGCCCTTCTGAGCTATATTTAGCTTTGTAGAGAATGTGTTTATAATGAGGAAGGCTCAAGGTGCAGAATATGGGGGGGCAGTGATAGCTGGGTCCTATCTTCACAACAAAACCAAGGATCCTTGGTTTAAGTGTTCCACTGTATTTACATGTATTAGGGCAGAGAAATATTTGCCATGGCCAGGCACGGTGGCTCATACCTGTACTGCAAGCATTTTAGGAGGCCGAAGTGGGAGGATCACTTGAGCCTAGGAGTTTGAGACCAGCCTGGGCAACACAGTAAGACCCTATCTCTTAAAAAAAAAATTAGCAGCCAGGCACAGTGCCTCATGCCTGTAATCCCAGCACTTTGGGAGGCTGAGGCAGGAGGATCACAAGGTCAAGAGACTGACACCATCCTAGCCAACACGGTGAAACCCCGTCTCTACTAAAAATACAAAAATTAGCTGGGCATGGTGGTGTGTGCCTGTAATCCCAGCTACTCAGGAGGCTGAGGCAGGAGAATTGCTTGAACCCGGGAAGCGGAGGTTGTGATGAGCTGAGATTGCGCCACTGCACTCCAGCCTGGCAACAGAATGAGACTCCATCTCAAAAAAAAAAAAAAAAAAAAATTAGCCAGGTGTGGTGACTCACCTGTAGTCCTAGCTACTTGGGAGGCTGAGGCAGGAGGATCACTTGAGCCCAAGAGTTTGAGGCTGCAGTGAGCTATGATTGAGCCACTGTACTCCAGCCTGGACAAACCAAAAATTTGTCCAGAGACAAACCAGACCCAGGCCCTGTCTCTAAGACAACAACAACAACAACAATTTCTTTTAATTTTAAAAAAGAAACATTTTCGTTAGTTCTTCTTTTATGTAAATTCTTTTGTGTTCTCCAGACTTTTTCTTTATTCTGCTGGGACTCAGAAAACAATACTCCAAAATGAAAGCCTCAGAAGCAAAAATTTTTATCTGACGTTCTGCCCTCCTGTCTCTCGGTCCCATCATCCCCCAAAGCTAGCGCTAGAAACTAGAATCCCAGGCAGAGTGTGGTGGCTCACACCTGTAATCCCAGCACTTTGGGAGGCCAAGGTGGGTGGATCACGAGGTCACAAGTTCGAGACCAGCCTGACCAACATGGTGAAACCCCAACTCTACTAAAAATACAAAAATTAGCCAGGCATGGTGACATGTGCCCGTAATTCCAGCTACTTGGGAGGCTGAGGCAGGAGGATAGCTCTAATCCAGGAGGTGGAGGTTGCAGTGAGCCAAGATCACAGCACTGCACTCCAGCCTGGGCAACACAGTGAGACTCCGTCTCAAAAAAAGAAGCTAGAATCCCTCTTTCCCAAGGCGAGTCATAGAAACCAGAACATCTTTTCCTAAAGCTAGCCATAAAACCTAAAAACTCTTAACTTCCCTTTGCCTGTCTGTGTAAAAGCCACAAAGAAATTATCTGACCTACTTCATTTGACTGTAGGTCACAAGACCCGCATTCCAGAGAGGGCTCTGCCCCATACACAGAAGGAAGGAATGTAAGAAAGCTGCTCAGAGAGGCCAAGAAGAATCTAGGCAGGCAGCCCTTGCTGGGTTTCCTCACTCAGTTTAGTAGTGTTGGATCATGCTGTTTTGTCCAATCATATTTCTCCATGGTGGTCCATATGCTGTTGAATGTAAGCATAAAAATGGACACTGTCCCCCGTATCTTTGGGTCTTCATTTTGAAGGGTCCTGTCTATATGTTAATAATAAATTTATATGCCTTTTTTCCTATTACTCTGCCTCTTGTCCATGATTTTTCAGAGAACCTTCAGAGGGTAAAGGAGAAATTTTCCCTTGGCCCTGACAATTTTTTCTGACTTTCAGTAGTGTTTTTTTTTTTTTTTTCGTTGCCAGGCTGGAGTGCAGTGGTGCAATCTCAGCTCACTGCAACCTTTGCCTCCCAGGTTCAAGTGATTCTCCTGCCTCAGCCTCCCAAAAATCTGGGACTACAGGCACACGCCAACAAGGCTGGCTAATCTTTGTATTTTTAGTAGAGACAGGATTTCACAGTGTTGGCCAGGATGGTCTCAATCACTTGCCTTCATAATCCTCCCACCTCAGCCTCCCAAAGTGCTACGATTACAGGTGTGAGCCACTGCACCCAGCCATGACTTTCAGCAGTTTTGTATAATGTCTACACTTTTGTGATAATTTTGTATTTTTTTTCTTGTTTTCTTTAAGTAAGGCAGTTACTTTTCTTCAAATTGATTTGAAAGCATTCTCAGAAGTGGTTTGTAGGGCCTTGGATGAAGATAAAACCATTGTCAGTCACTGTTTTTGAATGTTTTAGTACAGCCTGTTACTTAACAATTGAGTCATCATTCCACCAGTCTGATTCTTTACTATTCTTTATGTTTTAAAAAAAGAGGCTTTAGTCTCCATTTTCTATCTTTCCTACTTTATATAATTGAAATTGCTTAGACTGATTAAATTAATATATTTTATATAATTGAAATTGCTTAGACTGATTAAATTAATATATTATCAAGTTGTGAGAAAATTGTATGTCTACACAAATAAAAAGTCTTAGTCATTGTCAAAAGAATGTTAGAATAGAGAATGACCTTGGAAAATTGTTGTGTTATAGATATCTGCACACTGAACTCTATTCCTGTCATTAAGGAAGTACAGATGGAGAAGGTTATCTATTTGGCATTTATTACTGCATTAAAGTCTCACCAAGTACTTATTGACTATGCCCAAATGATGGTAAGTTTTTAAAAGGCCTGAAATATAAATGTCTCCACTTGGGCACAAGCATATCCAATTGCCTTTAATGGAGATAAAATAATCATTAGGATCTTTTAGTGAGTGCAGAATGGCTTTTAGTTTTGAACTCTTTAGCCATATGTTTGACTTTATTTATTGATTGATTTTGAGACAAGGTGTCACTCTGATAAGAACAGACACTACACTTGATCTTAGCCAAAAGGCCAATAATGACAGATAGGGTCTCACTCTGTCACTGGGAGTGCAGTGGTACAATCACAGCTCACTGCAGCCTCAACATCTGGGCTCAGGTGATTCTTCCACCTCAGCCTCCCAAGTAGCTGGGACTACAGGCACATCGCACCAAGCACAGTCAATTTTTGTATTTTTTGTAGAGATGGGGTTTTGCCATGTTGCCCAGCCTGGTCTCGAACACATGAGCTCAAGCAATCCTCCTGCCTTGGCCTCCCAAAGTGCTAGTATTACAAACATGAGCCACTGCACCAGGCATATGTGTATTTATTACATATTTTAAAACATTTTTTGTAGCGATGAGGTCTCACTACATTGCCCAGGCTGGTCCTGAACTCCTGGGCTCAAGCAACCCTCTTGCCTCAGCCTCCCGAAGTCATTTGACTTTAGGCGGCCAATTACTTTCTTCAGTGGTAGATTAGATCATTTTCATGTGTTTCTTGTAACACTATGAAATTTTTGCTTGGTTTTTAGCAGAACTCATTTATTTAGGTCTTTTCGATGACTTTCCTTGGCCAAGATTGGCTAGCAGATTTCACCTGTATGACAAGTTGGTTCACTGGTGCAATTTGGTTGAGATTGAGACCACATTTTGCTCAGTGGGGTGGGATGTCCTGCTCCCTTAGTGATGTTTGCCATGGGAAAGAGAATGGATATTGGTGATGGGCTGTACATCTGCCATCGAGTAAGCACAGTGAAGCCTTTAGGCAACCTTTGAAAACCACTGAGTTACCTTTAATGCTCTCTCATTTTTTGAATGAATTTAAATGAATCACGATGCCAAAGTGAGGGAATGTGTTCTCTTTCCAGGTCCACAAGGGGGCGTAGTTTTAAGGGGCAAGAACGTCCCAGCGGCATGCCCCGCTTCTCTCTCTCTCCATGTGGGAGATTTAATGGTTTGTGTTTAAATTTCTCGGGCATGGGAAGAAACTAAGAGTCAATCACCGCAGCGGAAGTTTAAAGGAACTCCTTTCATTGGCCAGAGGAACTTGGGATGGTGGGAATTTCTCCCAGGATAAATTCCCCTGATCCTTCACCCACACCAGATTTCTAGCTCTCTGGAATCCCCTCCCACATGGTGGGAGCTCCCTTTTCCCTCCTAGATTTCCCCTCTGGGGTCCGCTTCCACCCAGTGTGGAAGCTGCTTTTCCTCTCCTTAACTCCGTCTCTCTCCCTCAATTCCATTCCACTCAGTGTGGACGCTGTCTTTCCTCTCCTGGGTTCCATCTTTCTAGATTCTCTCAGTGTGAGAGGAGCTTTCCTTCTCTGGGTTTCTCCCTCTGGGAATTTTTCTCACTCAGTGTGACAGCAGCTTTTCTTTCTCTCGCTCAGTGTAAGAGCTAGCTGTTTCGCTCACCTTCTCCTTTTTCTCTCTTTGGTTTAAATAAATCACTTTCTACAAACACTTCTGAGTCCAGCATTTACTTTTATGAGCACACTACGCCGTGGTTTCCTTTCTCATTCTTGAGAGGGCGATAGACCAAGAACCTGGAGAAACGTCCTTTCAGGGGAGCTGCGTGCACTCTGAACCCCTGAACCCCAGTATAACAAAAGCATCTCGTGAAAAAAGAAAACATAAATAAAAAGCATTGCTCAGGCCAAGTGTGGTGGCTCATCCTGTAATCCCAGCACTTTGGGATGCTGAGGCTGTAGAATCACCTGAGGTCAGGAGTTCGAGACCAACATGGAGAAACCCTGTCTCTTCTAAAAATATAAAATTAGCCGGGCATGGTGGCACATGCCTGTAATTTCACCTACTTGGGAGGCTGTGACAGGAGAATCGCTTGAACGCAGGAGGCAGAGGTTTCAGTGAGCTGAGATCACACCATCACACTCCAGCCTGGGCAACAAGAGGGAAACTCCATCTCAATTAAAAAAAAAAAAGGCATTGCTCTAAATGTAACATTATTGAAATCAGTGGTTAAAGCAATATATAGTACTCTTGTTTTTGATACCAGTCTTGTGATTAAGGTATACAGGAAGCACAGCTGTCTTTTGTTCCTGAAGCCGTAACAGGATTCAGCATGAAAGAGCACCAAGATCAATTAGCAATGTTTATCCCCATCAAGCATGGGCACTGATGGCAGGTAAGCCACCCGTTTTGACATATATTCTAGATATACGGTAGACCTGTACTATGTCATATCAATGTCTATGTCTATATGTGTATCTATATCTATATAATGTCTATAACTATCTGTTTGGAAAGAACAAGAATTGGTTCTTTTGGGGGTTCACTCCTGTATCTCTATACAATCAAACAATAAATATGTGATGAATAAATCACTTGTGCAAATTCTAAAATTCACATATGACCCTGCATTTTATCATATCTCCCATAGAATGGGTGAGAACCAGAGAAAAATGTTGCTGAGGCCAGGAGCCCAAGCTATATGATCAACGGGAAAGACTCAGAAGGTAATTAGTTCCTATAAAGCAGCCTATAGCTACACGATTGAAATTTCCACCTTGATAAAATGACAAATTCCTACATGTCAGAGATTTCTAGTCTGCTTGTAAATAATGAGACCTGCGATGAAAGCTCTCAGATTTTCACCCTGAAGTACCCTATCAGCAAAAGAGTAAATGCCATTCACTCTTCTGGATGCCTTGCAAAAAAAAAAAAAAAAAAGGTCATTGCCTAACTTAAAAATAGGCTGGAATCTCACATTTCATCTTAAAATTCCATATGAATTTTGGATTTTATGCCACAATACATATTTATTATAATATTAACATTAAATTACCAGTTAAATTTCTCAAATTTTTCTTTAAAAATGTCAGAAAACTGACAGTCTCAGAAGATGTATTGTGTTTAGCTTGTGGCTTGGCATACCATCAAGTCCAAGGAGCACGTGACAGATGAGAAAGGTGAGTGTAATCCATGGAACTCGGTCAGTGCAATAGGTTGAATTGGGTACCCTCAAAAGATATGCACAATCTCGGCTGGGCGTGGTGGCTCATACTTATAATCCCCGCACTTTGGGAGGCTGAGGCAGGCGAATCACCTGAGGTCAGGAGTTTGAGACTAGACTGGCCAACATGGTGAAACCCCATCTCTACTAAAAATACAAAAATTAGCCAGGCATGATGGCAGGCTCCTGTAATCTGAGCTACTAGGGAGGCTGAGGCAGGAGAATCCTTTGAACCAGGGACGCAGAGGTTGCAGTGAGCCGAGATTTCGCTATTGGACTCCAGCCAGGGCAACAGAGCAAGACTCTGTCTCAAAAAAAAAAAAAAAAATGATATGCACAAACTCTAGCTACCAACTCCCATTTCTGTGAATGTGACCTGATTTGGAAATAGAAGTCGTTGCAGATATAATTAAGTTGAGAATCTCAAAATGAGATAATACTGAATTTAATCCAATGAGATTTGAGACCCAAAGAAATGGAGAAGACGGTCATGTGAAGAAGGAGGCTGTTATGGTTTGGATGTGGTTTGACCCTGCCAAAACTCCTGTTGAAATTTGATCCCCAATGTGGCAGTATTGGGAGACGGGAAGTGTTTGGGTCATGAGGGCAGATCCCTCATGAATAGATTAATGCCCTCCCAGTGGAGTGAGTTCTCATTCTTGTGGGACTGGATTAATTACTGAAGAGCAGGTTGTTATAGAAGTGAGTTCAGCCTTTCAGACTCTCTCTCTTGCTTCTTCTCTCACCATGTGATCTTTTGGCACACGCCCGCTTCTTCTTCCGCTTTCTTCCATGAGTTGAAGTGGCAAGAGACCCTCACCGGTTGCAGCTACCCAATCTTGAACTTCCCAGTCTACAGAACTATGAGCTAAATAAGCCCCTTTTCTTTATAAATTACCCAGTCTAAAGTGATCTGTTTTAGCAACAGAAATAATGGACTAAGGAAATGGCAGGGAACGCCTGAGCACGGTGGCTCAGGCCTGTAATCCCAGCACTTTGGGAGGCTGAGGCAGGCAGATCACCTGAGATCAAGTGTTCGGGACCAGCCTGGCCAACATGGTGAAACCCCGTCTCTACTAAAAATACAAAAATTAGCTGGGCGTGGTGGTGCACGCCTGTGGTCCCAGCTACTTGGGTGGCTGAGACAGAATTGCTTGAACCCAGGAAGTGAAGGTTGCAGTGAGCTGAGATGGCGCCACTGCACTCCAGCCAGAGTGACAGAGCAAGACTCTGTATGGAAAAAAAAATTGAAAATGGCGGGAGCTGAAGTTATGCTCCCACAAGCCAAGGAGCTTCAAGAGCCACCAGAAGTAGAAAGGACTCTCCTTGCAGCTTCTGGTGGCTGGGAAGATTCTCCCCAGAACCTTTGGAGGAAGCATGGCCCTGCTGACCCCCTTGACTTCTGAATTCCAGCCTCTGGAAGTACAAAACAATCATCTATTGTTTTAAGTCACCAAATTTGTAGTTATTTCAGCTCTGGAAAATCAATATACTTAAGAATTGCAAAAATTACATTTCCAAAGATAATACTTCCAATACTTGAATCCCACTCTGGCCACATAGTTAGAAGTCTTTTTTAGCTGGGTGCAGTGGCTCATGCCTGTAATCCCAGTACTTTGGGAGGCCAAGGTTGGAGGTCAGGAGTTCAAGACCAGCCTAACCAACATGGTGAAACCCACCTCTACAAAAAAAAAAAAAAAGAGATGGAGTCTTGCTCTGTTGCCAGGCTGGAGTGCAGTGCCATGATCTCGGCTCACTGCAACCTCCACCTCCCAGATTCAAGTGATTCTCCTGCCTCAGCCTCCTGAGTAGCTGGGACTACAGATGCCTACCACCACACCCAGCTAATTTTTGTATTTTTAGTAGAGACAGGGTTTCACTATATTGGCCAGGCTGGTCTCCAACTCCTGACCTTGTGATCGCCCGCCTTGGCCTCTCAAACTGCTGGAATTATAGGCGTGAGCCACCGCACTGGGCCAGAAGTCATTTTTAACCCTTGCTGTCAAAGTGGCAAAGCTACAACTACTCTTAAATCCAATGTCTGATCAGCTTTGCTAACTACACTCACAGTACCTTAGTAAAGAAAACCTTTATCATGAGACCATTAGAAGCATTCTTTACTAGATTCAGGTGACATCAAAGTGTACAAATTTGGATAAATACCAAGGAAAATATCTTTGTCTATAAAAATTCAGTTATTCGCACCTCAAAGTGTTAATACTTTGGTCTGAACTTCAGTTCTGTAACTAGCCTCACTGAACATCTGTCTGTAATGTTCACCTCTTGTCTATTGCCATTTTGTAAAAGTGTCTAGAGGGTTTTTAAAAAAAGAGTTGTGAAGAAAGATTGCAAGAAGATATATTTTAATATTTTGCAAGGTATTTTTAAAGAACTTAAAGGCATTAACTCATCTGGTATTGGCAATTGTGACTTGGAAAATAAATTCAGCATATTTTTAGTCCATATTAATAGACGATTTGGTCATATCCATCTATATAATTAGAAGAGCAGGAAAATGGGGCACTCTCACAGTATATATTAAAAATTGTGGAAAATGTTTCACAAAATGCTAGGAAATTAAAAAACATTCTATACATGACTGACAAGAAAAAACTGATTAGAAAACAAAGCCAAAATAAGCAATATTTCTTTTTTTATTTTATTTTGAGACAGGATCTCACTATGTTGCTCATACTGGAGTACAGTGGCATGATCTCGGCTCACTGCAACCTCCATCTCCCAGGCTTAAGCCATCATCCTCCCACCTCAGCCTCTTGAGTAGCTGGGACTACAGGCACATACCACCATTCTTGGCTAATTTTTGTACTTTTTGTAGGGACAAGATTTTGCCATATTTCCTAGGCTGTTTTTGAACTCCAAGCTCAAGCAATCCGCCCTCCTTGACTTCCCAAAGTGCTGGGATTACAGCCATGAGCCACCAAACCCAGCCACAAGCAATGTTTACGATGCCAAAAGTAACATTAATTTCTCACTTTATAAATATTAAAAGATTATTGTAATATCACTTAGTAGATTCAGAGCTTGGTTTCCCTTGACTTTCAGTTAGGCAGTCTTTTAAATTTGGTCAATTATTTGTATGAGAGAATAGAAAAAGCTTCCTTTGAATGTGAGAATATCTTTGCCTAAAATTACCCCCACTTCTGAGTATCACAATACTGCATTAAAAAATAAAATATCAGTGAATTTAATTTAAGGAACTAACTGACATTTATTAGCAATTCATGAGTAAGGCAGCATCCTGTTTATAAAATAGAAGGAACCCCCTTGGGCATGACAGAACAGTTGGTTTTTATAAGGCAGCTTGAGCAAGAACAAGGAAACAGCATAGGGCAAAAAGTGACAGCAGGTTACTATTTCAGGTTACTTTCGTTGATGGGTTAAAGCAGAGGGGACTTCCTTATCATGTCTGCTCAGGTTAACTGGATCCTTGACAGTTGATTGCTGTGAATCTCTTTGGTTTTTAGGAAAACTACCTATTTGGAAATTGTTCTGTTTTTTAAAGTTTCAGTTTGACTGTGTGGTGCTTGACGTGAGTGACTCCATTTTGGTTTGGTCTGTTGGGACCGAGTGCAGGAGCTCAGTCAAAAACAATGGGCTCCCGTAAATTTTATTTACCACTGAATTCAATCCTTTCTATTTTACTGTTTTTCAATTATCTTCTAAATTTCCTAAAAGGGTGGAGGAGTTTATAAAGTTGCTATCCCCTAAGTAGAGAGAAGGACACTGTGTTAAAAATGACTCCAACCATGGGGCACTTCTCAAAATCACAAGGCATCTCCTACTTCAGAATTTTTATTTCACAACTAACAAGAATTTTTTTTTTAAACCCTGGTTACTCATGTACTCTTGTTACATTCTTTTTCAAGCAAAAACTATGAATTAGAGATTGCTGCCCGTAAGTGGCTTCTTTAGCTCAATGACATAAATTTACTGGGTGAACAAAATAGAATTTTAGGAATCTGTTCTTACAATACACCAAACAACTCCTAGAGTGCTACTTTCCTTATAGCAAACAGCAGTTACAGTTTCAGGTTAAAATTGTGTTGTTTAAGCCAAGCACCATTACAAGTTTCGTGGAACAAGGAATAGATTCAATTTGTTATTTAAATTATAAAGATAGAAGCAAATAGAAGTGTGTTTCTGATTGTAGGAAAAGACATTCTATTAGAAGTTCATAAAGGAAGTTGACACCATTACCCCATTTGTTTTTACCAGGATGTCGATGTTGAAAAGCAGGTTATTTAATTCTGCTATTTAAAAGCGGCTATGGGCCAACACAGTGGCTCACACTCATGCCTGTAATTCCAGTACTTTGGGAGGCCAAGGTGGATGGATCACTTGAGGTCAGGAGTTCTAGACCAGGCTGGCCAGTATGGTGAAACCCTATCTCTACTAAAAATATAAAAAATTAGTTAGGCATGGTGGCAGGTGTCTGTAATCCCAGCTATTTGGGAGGCTGAGGCAGGAGGATCACTTGAATCCTGGAAGTGGAGGTTGCAGTGAACCAAGATCATGCCACTGCACTCCAGCCTGGGCAGGAGAGAGAGACTCCATCTTAAAAAAAAAAAAATAAATAGTGACTGTGAAGTAAAATCATCCTATAAGTCTCTGGCATGCTTGCAGACACAGGGTAATGTAGAAGGAACTCTGACTGGGAAGGAGATTTTACAGAGACAAGTTAGAATTTAATTTAGATCTCAGTTGTGTTTTCTTTTTCTTTCTTTTTTTTTTTTTTTTTTTTTGAGACGGAGTTTCACTCTTGTTACCCAGGCTGGAGTGCAATGGCGCGATCTCGGCTCACTGCAACCTCCGCCTCCTGGGTTCAGGCAATTCTCCTGCCTCAGCCTCCCGAGTAGCTGGGATTACAGGCACGTGCCACCATGCCCAGCTGACTTTTTGTATTTTTAGTAGAGACAGGGTTTCACCATGTTGACTGGGATGGTCTCGATCTCTTGATCTCGTGATCCACCCGCCTCGGCCTCCCATAGTGCTGGGATTACAGGCGTGAGCCACCGCACCTGGCCTCAGTTGTGTTTTCTAAAAAACACACACACAACTGAGAGGTAACAGAAATGCCTAGGAAAAAAGTGGATGGAGGTGGCCCAACAGATGGCTATATTATGTGTAGTTATTATGTTCCTTATTGCTTTAAGTGTATTTCTGATTTTTCTATCATGTGCATTTAATACTTTTATAATCAGAAAAAAAATTATTTTAAAAAGATTTTAACTTAAAGCACTTTTGTTATTAATGTCATTCAGTAGGCCATTAGCCACATGTACATACATAAACATGTATTTGTGTTTGTATGCATATGCATGTGTATGTTTACATACATATAAACACACATACAACATACACATACACACACATACAACATATAGCGTTGTTAAGCAACTGCACAACCAGAAAGGAAATTAAACATTAGCCCCTCTATAAACCAAGTTTTTAGAAAAAGAATTCATTAAAATAATGATAGGCTGTAGAAAGGGAAGGATTTACAAGAACAGTAAGTCTCTTTTTACCTGTATTCCCTAGGACTCTAGTTTTCCCGTGAATTCATTATTGTTTCTCCTTTACAAAACTATGGATATGCAGAGGCCAAGAGAAAACTTCCCCTTTACGCTTTGAAGGTTCACTGAAAATCACTGACAAGAGGCAGATTAATAGGAGAAAAGGCGTACAAATTTATTATTAACACTTACACAGACGCCTTCAGAACGAAGAACCAAAGATAGAGAGGACATTGTCCATGTTTACGCTTAGGATGAGCAAAGTATGGACAGCTGTGTAGAAATCTGATTGAACAAAAAGGGTAGATCCAATGCTAATAGACTGAGTGGGAAACTGAGTAAGGCCTGTCCAGATTCTTCTTGGCCTCTGTGTGCATACACTTCTTCCTGCTGGGGATGGGCCAGAACCCTCTCTGGAATAGGGGTCTTATGACCTGCAGTCAAACAAGGCAAATCGGATAATTTCTTTATGGTCATGTTTTACACAGAAAGATGGAGGGAAAGTTAGATGATATATATATATTTTTTGAGACAGAGTCTTGTTCTGTTGCCAGGCGCCAGGCTGGAGTACAGTGGCGCCATCTCGGCTCACTGCAATCTCTGCCTCCTGGGTTCAAGCAATTCTCCTGCCTCAGCCTCCCTAGTAGCTGGGACTACAGGTGCACGCCACCACAGCCAGCTAATTTTTGTATTTTTTAGTAGAGACGGGGTTTCACCATGTTGGTCAGGATGGTCTCGATCTCTTGACCTTGTGATCTGCCCGCCTCGGCCTCCCAAAGTGCTGGGATTACAGGCGTAAGCCACCGCACCCGGCAGTTAGATGATATTTTTAGTTTTATGACTGGCTTTAGGGAAACAGGGTTCCACTTTCTATGACCCCCACTTTGGGAAGAATAGGAGCGAGAGACAGGAGGATAGGCGAAGGTCAGAGAAAAACTCGCTTTCGAGGCCTTAATTTTGGGATGTTGTTGTCTGAGTTCCAACAGATACTTATACAAATTTCAAACTATTCAGAGCCTCTAATCCTTATGTGAAAGAAAAATAAATCTCAAGACCCCAAAATTGGTAAGCCAAAGGGAAAACGGTAAGCCAAAGGGAAAAAAGCTGGGAACTGCGTCAGGCAAACCTGTCTTTTATTTTATTCCTAAATAAGATAGCTACATACCTCCTTCACAATTTGCCCATTAGGAAATTTCTTGTGGGCCCCAAGATCTTTGCTCTAAAATGGTTCTGCTGAATTTTACCCTGGCAAGGTAAATTGACAGCTCATCTTCACAGATGCAGGACAAAGGAACTCTAAGTCATCCCTGTGCTCACCTGAGACAAATGCATGTCTGATTGCTTCCACAGGTATAAACATGCAGATTTGCTGAGTCAGATGAAGATGTGAGTAACTTTCTTCTATGGCCCTCTCACATGTAAATTGTTTATTAGATCATGGCCAAAGGCTCAAAAGAATGCAAATGTTTCTTTGTTTCTTATCTACCCACACCTTTTAAAATTTCTTCTTTCCCCAGTATCTGTCCTTTCACCTTTAAATATTGAAGACCTTAAATTCATCTTTGACGAAGGGCACAGACCTGCCCTGTAGGCATGCATTCTTAATCTTGGCAAAATAAATCTTCTAAAATTTATTTATTTTTCCCCAAGACGAGGTCTTGCTGTGTCGCCCAGGCTGGAGTGCAAGCGTGATCTTAGCTTAGCAACCTCCACCTCCTGGGTTCAAGTGATTCTCCTGCCTCAGCCTCCTGAGTAGCTGGGATTACAGGCACATGACACCACACCAGTCTAATTTTTGTATATTTAATAAAGACAGAGTTTCACCATTTGGCCAGACTGGTCTCGAACTCCTGACCTCAAGTGATCTGCCAACCTCAGCCTCCCAAAATGCTGAGATTACAGGCATGGGTCACTGCATCCAGCCAAATTTTTTTAATTGATTGAGGCCTGTCTCAGGTACATTTTGGCTCACAAACTGGCAACCATGAAGGAATTCAAGTGGAGATGCCCTTGGTCTTTGGCAAATCTTCTATCTGGCCTGAGCTATCTTTATTGCTCAAACTAATAGGTCAGTTTGCTGAGGCCTGGGAACTGCCCCTTCTAGAGAATCCCTGATCTCCCAAAATTTGGGTTGAAATCTAAAGTTCATTTTGCTGTACAACTCCTTTTCTAGAGTTTTACTCACTTTCCACAAAGAAAGTGAGAAATTACTTCCATAATGATGGAGAGCAATCAACTCCTTTCTGGAGTTTCAGCTCGCGTTGAGCGAGGAAGGTGAGTGTGAATTTTTGTCTGCTTCTAGGATGGTAGAAAACAGTCTTCAGACTGCACCCCATTCCTAGGTAAGTAGCTGAATTGGGGTTTTGTCTTGGAAATTCTCCTTAACGGCCAAAGTTAAGATTAACAACCAGCTGGTCTTAATTTCTCCTTACCATTAGAGCACTCATTAATCTAATCTAATATAAATTATATATCTAATATAAATAAATGTAATATATTAGATTTATTTGGGGTTTGACCAACTCTATTCAACTTGATCAAATCCAAAGGAAAGTTCCAAATTATGGGGAATAAGGCCTCTGAATTGGCTACATGCCTGCAGCTGAAAATAAAGAAAAAAAAAGGAAAAAGGAAAAGCATCCAGGCTAGGCATGGTGGCTCAATCCTGTAATCCCAGCACTTTGGAAGGCCAAGGCAGGCGTACTGCTTGAGCCTAGGAGTTTGAGACCAGCCTAGGCAACATAAAGAGACTCCATCTCTCCAAAAAAAATACAAAATTTAGTTGGACATGGTGGCATGCACCTATAATCCCAGTTACTCAGAAGGCTGAGGTGAGAGGATTGCTTGAGAAGGAGGAGGGGTGTGGGGGAGGGTGGGTAGGTGAAGGTTGCAGTGAGCCAAGATCAAACTACTGCATTCCAGCTGGGTGAAAGTAAGAACTTGTGAACAAAACAAAACAGAACAAAAAACAAATAGAAAAACAAAGCATGTCAAACAAATACATCCCTTATTGGGGCAGGGGGGAAGGGGCAGTGTAAATGTGACAAAGTGGCCAGGAATTCCCAAAGTCAAGTGTAAATCCATAATTGTTTTAAGCGATTTTGATAAAAGCATTAGCACTTTGCCAAGTTCTGTTTTCTGTTTACTTCATGGAAGAGCTAATTCTAAATTTCTCTCTCAAGTAAAGATTAGGAAATTTCCTTGCATAGTTGAAATTGTTTTTATTTCAAAATTCAAAGCACCCAGCTACTATTTGGTCAGCATTTCCTGGGTGAGGCAAACCAAACCCCTTTGCCCTCCGGGTCCTTCCCGGGACAAGCCAGCAGTGCACAGGTTCCTAAGGTGGCCCTTGGCCCTGAAACCAAGGGGTAAATTTGATCAGGTCTGCCTGCCTTGCTTGCTTTTGGTCACTTGTTTTTGTTATCTGTTTTCCTTTTTCCATGAAGCTGAAGGCCAAGGTGGCTAAAGGCCTTGCCACTGAATGCTGAAACTTAACCTTCACTACTTTAGAGATAGCATTCATAGGTCACCATGGTAATGGTCATTTCAGTTGTTTCTCAGGAACTTGGGCCAGCTCCTGTCAAGTTCAAATTGGTGGAGACCACCAATGCTTCAACTGAGCCTGCACTAGTGCTCAAGAGGTGGCCTTTTGATGTGGGAGGGCCAAAACGCCATCCTCAGATTATGCTAACACGGCCATCTTCTGTCATATGTCCTATGGAATGCCGTGAACCCTGACTACACTTGCGCAGAAAAAAACCTGTTACGTCTTTTTTCCCCAGCGCCATTTTTCCCCACGCCTTAGACCATCTCACTTTCCTAACACATAAATATCCCTAAACTTTATATTCGGACAGGTGGATTTGAGAGCTATTCTCTGGTCTTAGTGCTTGGGCTTTGTGAATAAATCTTTCTTTCCTCTTTTGCAAAATCTATGTTACAGTGATTGATTTACTGCACTGGGGCAGAATGGACCTGGACCTGGCAAATACCAGCCCTTGGTTCTATACTCTTTTATGAGTACACATTCTCATTCTTGGGGTGACCATAATCCCAGTGGTTAAAACTGCTGCTTGATTTCAACACAAGAGTTTTCATTTTGTAATAAAAACTGTAGCATCTTAGAATGTTTTGTGATAATTATTATCTTTGTCTCCAACTACAATTCTTGCCCTGATTAAGTGGGGGGAGAATTTTCTAAGTTAGAGGTTTATAATATGACTGTATATTAGATTTATGGGGTTTTTTTTAGTTATTTTGTTTGTTTGTTTTATGTTTTTGAGATAGAGTCTTCCTCTGTTGCCCAGGCTGGAGTGCAGTGGCACACTCCATCTCGGCTCCCCACAACCTCCGCCTCCTGAGTTCAAGCATTTCTCCTGCCTCAGCCTCTCAAGTAGCTGGGATTAGAAGCATCTGCCACTATGCCCAGCTAATTTTTGTATTTTTAGTAGATATGGGGTTTCATGATGTTTGCCAGGCTGGTCTCAAACTCTTGACCTCAAGCGATCCACCTGCCTCAGCCTCCCAAAGTGCTAGGATAACAGGCATGAGCCACTGTGCCCAGCCCTATTAGACTTACTTTTAAAAATAATTGTTGATGCCTGCGTCCCACCCCCAGACATTATGATTCACTTGATCTGGGATGGGACCCAGGCATCAATATGTTTTAAAAAACACTCGCCTCCCTGGACCATTCTAGTGTGGAGAAATACGGTTCTATAGGACTTGAACCCTGGAGTCCATGTCCTTCCATCTTTTAGTTTTGAGATCCCTGAGAATTTCTGCTGCTGGTGGTTTCTAGGGTATCTTATTATCTGTAGGACCAGCGGCAGACACTTTGGTCTCTGCAATATGGTTCCTTGTAAGAATGAGAAAGGTGACAGGACTTCTTGCTCTTTTGAGTATAGTTAAGGATGGTCCAGTGATCTTGTACTTAATCGTAAAAGCTCAGGAAGCAGACACATTACTTCAGGACTACTGCAGACTCCTCTGAGGAAAGATATACAATAATGACGGCCCAAAGTCTAAACTCACATCAACATCCGGTACGGGAAACAGCTGTTAGCAAATAAACTAGCAAGTGTCCTATCTGAGCTCTCTTGGGAGGAATAATCTCTCACTAGCCTAAGTGAGAAACACATTGAGAACTGTTATTTTATGTAGCATGTTGGCTGTGCAGCTCACACAGCCTGGTTGAGAGCTCTCAGCTCTATTTTCAGCAGCTGATAGGTAGTAATGACAATTAAACAAGACTAGAACTCCAACAATGCTGTCTGTCCCAACTCAACAGGCATGACAAAGCAGTTTTTTATGTACTCTATCAGTAAAGATAGTGAATACACAGGAAAATATTTGAAATAGTGTAGAGATTCACTCAGGGTGGTGGCAAAAATATAAAGGGAAAAATATTAGAGAAAGTTATAGAATATAGTCTCAAACCCTTTTAGAAGGCCTAAAGATTTTTTCTATAGTTCTTGGCTGAAGGCAGCCAGAGTCTCTTTACAGGAGCCAGAGAGATTAGGGTGCAAATACAAAAGAATATGAGTAGTTTACCTAGCTAGCTTGTTTACTCATATAGTCTTAAAACTAACCTTTGAGCTAGATGGCTCTCTCAGGAGGAGGTTGACCAAAGATATTACCCACTAATGGTGTTTGCTTTAGGCATCAGAATCTGTTTTCTTATGTTCAACCTCTAGTGGTATTGACTCAAGCCTTTGTCAATTAAACTTTATTGAATAAATGTGCATCTCACTGGCTAGTAAAGGCTGGCAGTCACAACTGTTTACAGCACTCTCCAAAGTGCCTGTAAGCCACGCAGACACACTCAATCACACTAGCAAAGCATAATATCTGTGTGTCAGTGTACTTTATTCATCCATGGTTGAGTCAAGATCTGCAAGACAGACCCCTGCAAGTAGTGACCCTGACAGTTGCCCCAACGTGGGGCAACCCCAACAAAATAGGAATACCTTACCCATTCCCAGAGTGTAAGGAAGACAGGCTTCCAGTGGGCAAAGCAAATGCTCCCTATTTAGTCTGAAGGACCCGTCTTTAGCCAGAACACTAAACATAAATGGGGAAGGCAAGGACTACATTGATGTGGTAAGCATTTACTTGGGAGACTTGACCTGAAAAAAAGAGCAATCAGAACAGGAAAATGTCAAAGACCTCTCAAATAACATCCTATTTGCCTATAGAGAGAGACAGTCCTAATTTGATATCAAGGGCTACTACCCAATATCAAGGTGTTGTCTGCTGGAGACTAAGATTTGCATTTGGTCTGGACACAGAACCATGTACTGTTACCTTGTTGATGGTGGTGCTTCATTACCTAGAGGACCTTGCTACTCAAAGTGTGATCTTCTAACCAGCATCATCAGCCTCTGCTAGAAATGCTACTGAATGTGCTTTTAATTTTTTTATTGTAGTAAAATGTACATAACAAAATTTACTGTTTTAACCATTTTTAAGTTCTGTGGCATTAAGTACATTCACATTATCATACAGCCTCATTACTCCATCTTCAGAACTTTTTTATCATCTGAAACTGAAACTGTACCTTGAATGTGCTTTTTTTTTTGAGACGGAGTCTTGTTCTGTCACCCAGGCTGGAGTGTAGTGGCATGTTCTCAGCTCACTGCAACCTCTGCCTCCTGGGTTCAAGTGATTCTCCTGCCTCAGCCTCCTAAGTAGCTGGGATGACAGGCATGCATCACAGTGATCAGATAATTTTTGTATTTTTAGTAGAGATGGGGTTTTGCCGTGTTGGCCAGGCTGGTCTTGAACTCTTGACCTCAAGTGATCTGTGCTCCTCAGACTTCCAAAGTGTCGGGATTACAGGAATGAGCCACCATACCTGGCCCCAGCTCTCCAGGTGGTTCATATGCACAGGAAAGCTGGAAAGCACTGTTCTAGGAGACGTCTCACCATGGTAAACCTAATAGCATACAGTACTGTACTAAGTATTTTGCATGTCTTATCTCATCTAATCCTCCCCGCAACCTGATGAAGTAGACACTATCATGAATTCACTGTACAGATAGGGAAACACGTAAGCATTGTACTCAAAGTAGTACAATTTGAAAGGGTAGAGCTGGGATATCACCTGGGGTCTGTGATTCCAGAGTGTGTGCTTTACTCCCTCTAAACTTTTTCTTTTTCTTTTTTTTGAGACAGGGTCTCACTCTGTCACTCGAGTGCGTGGTACAACCCTGGCTCACTGCAGCCTCAGCCTCTTAGGCTCAAGTCATCTTCCTGCCTCAGACTCCCATGTAGCTGGAATGGGCCACAGGCATGTGCCACCATATCTGGCTAATTTTTGTATTTTTTGTAGAGAGGGAGTCTCACCATGTTGCCCAGGCTCCCTCCGGACTTTTTCTGTTACCAGAAAGATCCCAGCAGGGGTCTTGCATTTGAGAATATGCACTGAGGAGCAAAGATGCCTGAATATGGAGACAGAAGAAGTAAAATAACATCCCCACTGCAAATACATCTTTATTTCTGTAGTTTTACACAGCTCTTGCATCCGGTAAAGAGATCTGGAGAATCTGGGACTGTGCTTTCACAGCATTATTTCATGTCTCTCCAGAAACTTGATTCTCCCAATCAAAATTTTCTTTCCTTCTTTAGGCATTTCAACTAATCCTATTTCTTTCTTTTTGGACTCTTTTAGAAAAACAGGGAAATCAAACAGGAAGCTGCTGCTGGGGAGTTCTGTGCTGGATGGGCTAGTGTGGCCAGGCTTACTGTTCTACTGCCTCAAGCCCCAAGATTTCAGGGCTCAGCATGATTCAGGGGGTGCAGACTCCAAAAGGTCTGACTTGGAATATGACTTAGGAACTCTGGCCAGTCTCCCTTGCTCAGATCTGAAACTGGAAGTTTTTAAACTCAAAACCTTGCATAATCAGAAAGAATAAATCCCTATAAGGAAGAGAAACACAATGGAAAATTCCACTGGAGAGATCTGAAATTGCCTGACTCTTGTGTCAGCTATTGGGAGATCAGATGGGCATAAAGAGTACACAGTTAGACAAGATCTATGCTTCCAGAGAGTGAGTTCCTAGAGGGTACTTCTGGTCATTACAGGCTGCTTAAAGCTGGGTACAGTGGCTCACACCTGTAATCCCAACACTTTGGGAGGATTACCTGTTATAAAAATACAAAAATTAGTCAGGCGTGGTTGTGGGTGCCTATAGTCCCAGCTGCTCAAGAAGCTGAGGCAGAAGAATCACTTAAGCCTGGGAGGCAAAGGTTGCAATGAGCCGAGATCGTTCCACTGCACTCCAGCCTGGGCAACACAGCGGGATTCCATATCAAAAAACCAAAAACAGTTGCTTAAAAACTGCGGAAACTAAGACCCAGTGTTGTGTGTGTGTGTACATGCAGTGCTCCATAGCTCACTGTCACCTATTATTCCTGGGCTCAAGCGATCCTTTTGCCTCAGCCTCCAGAGTAGTTAGGATTACAGGTGCACCACCATCACCACGCCCAGCTAATTTTTTTAATTTTTCTTGTAGAAACGGAGTCTCTAATGTTGCCCAAACTGGTGTCGAACTCCTGGCCTCGGCCTCCTGAAATGCTGGGATTACAGGCATGAGCCACCGTTCCCAGTCCTGGTCTTCTTAATGATTGTTTCAGAACTACTCATGATCAAAGATCAGTTAGACAAATGGTTCTCAATCCTGGCTAAGACTAGAATCAATCACCTGTAAAATTTATTTAAGAATCTGGATGCCCAGGACCCATGCCCAGATATTCTGATTTAATTGGTCTGGAGTAACACCCAGGCCCTGGTATTTTCCAATGTGTATCCAAGGTTGAGAAAAAACTGAATTTGACAAAGTAGGGCAAAAGTGTCATTTATTTTTATATTTGCTATGCCTAACACAGTATCTGTCCCTTAGTTAAGTATTCCATAATTGTTCATGGAATATGTATGTGAATAAATGAACTAGTGTCGTCACATAACTCTTAGCACTTAGGTTGCACTTTATGGGTTTCAAAGTATTTTTGTATGTGCTGCTCTCATTTTAGTCTGCTAAAAAAGTAGACTGAGGCACAATAAAAAATTTTTTGAGCAAACATTGAATCATCAATCAGACAGCTTCAAACCAGAAGCGGTTCAGGGAATCCATTAAAGAAATATGAGGGAGGGTCAGCCTCCTTTTTTTTTTTTTTTTTTTTTTTTTTTGAGACGGAGTTTCACTCTTTTTGCCCAGGCTGGAGTGCAGTAGCACAACGTTAGCTCACTGCAACCTCCGCCTCCCCGGTTCAAGCGATTCTCCTGCCTCAGCCTCCCAAGTAGCTGGGATTACAGGCACCAACCACCACACCTACTAATTTTTGTATTTTTAGTAGAGCCAGAGTTTCACCATGTTTGTCAGGCTGGTCTGGAACTCCTGACCTGGGGTGACCACCCACCTCGGCCTCCCAAAGTGCTGGGATTACACGTGTGAGCCACCGCACCTGGCCTTAGGGACAGACTCTTATACCATGAATACCGAAGTAAAACAGAGAACAGATTTGATTCGTTACAGTTATAAAGTTGCCTTATTTGGTCTATGCTATTGGAAAGTCCCTACTTAGATAAGTTTGCTGGCTGCTTCTGATTGGTCGAGCTTAAGTTCTGTTTTTATTTAACACAGACATTTACAAGAAATAAGTTTTTCTTATGTCTGCAAATCAAGCGAGGTTAAGATCACCTATGAGGTCTAGCTGGCTTTGTCTGCTCAATGATTCTTCAGGCCTGGTCTCTATTTTAATTTACTTTAATAATCTTATGACTTCTCTGAAAAATATCATTGTATAATGCCCATTTTACAGATGGGGAAGCTGAAGCTTAAAGAGATTAGGTGATTTTCATCTCCACCCCAAATCCAACAAAACGAGTAAATTGAACTCTCGTTTACTTAAATCTTTTCCACTTATAAGGTTTAATGATTAGGATGGTTCTCATCTGGCTCCAATCATGCCCTGAGAAAGTTTGTTTGCCTTGGCAAGTAGGTCATTTATTCTTCCCACTTGAGGTCTAAAAACTGCTTATTATAGAAAAAAGCAAACAAAAAAGGTAAGAAAATAGTATAATTAACCTTCATGTAATCATCACGTAACTTCAACAGTGATCAAATCATGTCCAGCTTCATTTTGTTCACACCTCCACCCACTGGCCCCTATTTTGAAACAAATCCCAGTAACTATTTCAGTATGTATCACTAATAACTTTAAAAAAAAAATAACCTCTGGGCTGGCGCAGTGGCTCACACCTGTAATCCCAGCACTTTGTGAGGCTAAGGAGGTTGGATCACCTGAGGTCAAGAGTTTGAGACCAGCCTGGCCAACATGGTGAAACCTCCTCTCTACTAAAAATACAAAAATTAGCTGGGCGTGGTGGCACGTGCCTATAATCTCAGTTACTCGAGAGGCTGAGGCAGGAGAATCGCTTGAACCCAAGAGGCAGAGGTTGCAGTGAGGCAAAATTGTGCCACTGCACTCTAGCCTGGGCAACAGAACTAAAACTCTGTCTCGAAAAAAATAATAATAACCACAATATCATCACCATACCTAAAAAAAAAAAACAAGAATAACTTCTTAATATCACCAAATATTCAGTGGATATTCACACGTTTCTTATTGTCTTTAAAAAAAAACAGTTTTTGGCCGGCACGATGGCTCACACCTGTAATCCCAGCACTTTGGGAGGCCAAAGCAGGCAGATCACCTGAGGTCAGAAATTCAAGACCAGTCTGGCCAACATGGTGAAATCCCGTCTCTACTAAAAATACAAAAAACTAGCTGGGCATGGTGGCAGGTGCTTGTAATCCTGGCTACTCCAGAGGCAGAGATAGGAGAATCTCTTGAACCCAGGAGGTGGAGGTTGCAGTGAACTGAGGCCACTCCACCGCACTCCAGCCTAGACAACAAGAGCAAAACTCCATCTCAAAAAAAAAACAAAAACAAGGCCGGGCGCGGTGGCTCACGCCTGTAATCCCAGCACTTTGGGAGGCCAAGCAGGGTGGATCACGAGGTCAAGAGATTGAGACCATCCTGGACAACATGGTGAAACCCCGTCTCTACTAAAAATACAAAAAATTAGCTGGGCATGGTGGCACGCGCCTGTAATCCCAGCTACTCAGGAGGCTGAGGCAGGAGAATTGCCTGAACCCAGGAGGCGGAGGTTGCAGTGAGCCAAGATCGTGCCATTGCACTCCAGCCTGGGTAACAAGAGCAAAACTCCGTCTAAAAAAAAAAAAAAAAAAAAAACAATTAGCCTGGTGTGGTGGTGCATGCCTGTAATCCCAGCTACTCGGGAGGCTGAGACAGGAGAATCATTTGAACCTGGGAGGCAGAGGTTACAGTGAGCCAAGATCATGCCACTGCACTCCAGCTTGGGCGGCAGAACGGGACTGTGTCTCAAAATTAAAAAATAAAAGTAGGTCGGGCACGGTGGCTCACACCTGTAATCCTAGCACTTTGGGAGGCCAAGGTGGGTGGATCACCTGAGGCCAGGAGTTCAAGACCAGCCTGGCCATCATGGTGAAACCCCATCTCAAAAAAAGTAAATAAATAAAAATTTAAAAATAAATAAAATAAAAATAAAAATAAGACTAAAAAAATTTGTTTGCTGTAAATTTAATGGGAAAAACAAATAAAAATAAACAGTTTCTTTGATTAGGGATCCAAATAAGTTCCCTACATTGAAATTGGTTGATATGTCTCTTAAGTCTCTTTTAATCTATAGGTTTCCATTCATCTTTCTCTGTTTGTCTCCTTGTAATTTATTTGTTGAAGAAATCATTTGTCTTGCTAAGTCCCCAGAGTCTGGATTTTGCTGACCGCAGCCTTTCTTTTCTTTTTTACATTTAACACATTCCTCTGGGCCTTGTAGCTCCTATAATTTAGTAGGTAGATCCAGAAGCTTAATTATATTTGGGCTATTTTTTTTTTGTTTTTTTTTTGTTTTTTTGAGACAGAGTCTCACTCAGACTGGAGTGCTCACTGCAACCTCCTTCTCTGGGCTCAAGTGATCTTCCTGCCTCAGCTGGGACTACAGACATGTGCCACCCTGCCTGGCTGATTTTTGCATTTTAGTAGAGAAGGGATTTTATCATGTTGGCTAGGCTGGTCTCAAACCCCTTAGCTCAAGCGATCCATCTACTTCGGGCTCCCAAAGTGCTGGGAATACAGGTGTGAGCCACCACTCTTGGCCAATTTTTTTTTTTTTTTGCTCAAAACTTCCTAGGTGCTTGTAAGGTTTTACATAAAGGGACAAATTTTGGAAACAAAACCAATTGTCAAGGCCAGGCAGCTAATACACACAAAATCAGGGCCCACAATTGAGAAAGGACCTGTGTGATTAAACCATGAAGTGCCCACAAACTTTAGGCCGGGAGGACTCCTTTTCTAATTCTGCGTCCAAGTTTAGCCCTGCGCACCCCCATCAGATGTTCCAGCCCCTTCAGCTCTGTGCATTTGCTTCTCTCCTTTCCTGATTTGTGCGATTTGGTACCAGCATAGGTAGGCAGGCATTCTATGCGGACTCTTCCCCGGGAGTCAGTGTTTTCCTGTGACACGGTAACATTGCTATTTTCTTTTCTTTTTCTTTCTTTCTTTTTTTTTTTTTTTTTTTTTTTTTTTTGAGACGGAGTCTCACTTTGTTGCCCAGGCTGGAGTGCAATGGCGTGATCTCCACTCACCACAGCCTCTGCTTCCTTGTTTCAAATGGTTCTCCTGCCTCAGCTTCCTGAGTAGCTGAGATTACAGGCGCGCACCACCACGTCAGCTAATTCTTCGTATTTTTGGTAGAGTTGGGGATTTCACCATGTTGGCCAGGCTGGTCTCGAATCCTGACCTCGTGATCCGCCCGCCTCCGCCTCCCTACTATTTCTAGCTAGTTGGTGACAAGGGATCAGCATTTTCTAGCAGCTACTGTTGCCACACAGAGCATTTGCTCAGAGCGACATCTAGTGGCTCTTAAAAATAATATATTGAGGTGTAGTGGCCCTTTTTTAAAGGGACATCAAACTAGTTTGATTTAAAAATATGTATTTTATCTTAACTTTTAATTACAAAAGGAACTCATCATCATAAGAAAAACCCCAAAAGATACTGAACAGTAATAGCCTTGGCAATCAGATTGGCTTCCAAAATTTCATTCAAGTCTTTTCTGGTGCACCATTTCAATACAAAATGAAAATCCCACCAGAACTCAAGCCCCGAAAGTAACCACAGTGAATCATAGATCATGCTTTTTAGTGGCTGCATAGTATTTCCTGGAATGTAGAGGTGGGGGTAACTACTCACCCCATCTCTTATTAGTGGACTTTAAGGGTAGATTTTGGGTGTTTTGCTTTCACAAACAATGCTTCCAGGAAGTCTTTGTACATATGGCCTTTGCATTCTTGAGAGTTTTTTGTAGTCATATAGAAAATGGAATTACTGAGTCAAAGAGAATGAGCATGTTTTGCATCAATTTATACCTCTAACAATAATGTGCCCATTTCTCCACGTGCTTAAAACCCTAGAATATTATCACTTAAATAAAAATCTTTGTGGATGTTGGCCTTTTATCTTTCTGTTTAAAAGAAAAAATGATTTTTTGTTGTTGTTGCAGTGACTAGGTTGGGTTCTGTGTGATGTAATTTTTTTTCTGACCATTAATCTTCCTAGAGATATTTCATACTGAATCTGTAACTGGTGGTGGATTCCAACATAGAAACAAGGATATTTGGATCCTCATTAACATTTGTGAACTTGAATTATGTTTATGGAGTGCCTACTGTGTGCCCAGGCAGACACATGAAACCTTCCCTGTCTTATGAGGGAACTCACAGAGCAGTCAGGCCGCCAGCTTGCACGCCAGTCACTGCAATGAGTGGGTGATTCAGGCTCTACCTCCAGGAACATAAGGTAAGCAGATATCCAAGAGGAGGCAGTGAGGAGGAGGCAGTCAAGGGAAGGCTGCATGGAGGGGAGGGCGTTGAAGGTGGGTCTTGAAGAATAAGGGCTAGGCCCACAGGAAGGACAGCAGATGAGGGACAGGAAACAGAATGTGAGAGAGGTGATGTGTTTGCAGGCTGCAGAAAGATCCTAGTGTCTAGAAAGAGTTTTGAGACTGCACATACGGCACAGGCTGGGTCACAGAGTTTGTACTTTATCTGCAAGATAAAGAAATTTTCAAATTCTGGATACTTTCATTTTAAAAGAAAACATGGCCAGGTGCAGTGGCTCACGCCTGCAATCCCAGCACTTTGGAAGGCTGAGGTGAGTGGATCGCTTGAGGTCTGGAGTTAGAGACCAGCCTGGCCGACATAGCAAAACCTTGTCTCTACTACAAATACTAAAGTTAGCCGGGTGTGATGGCACATGTCTGTAATCCCAGCTACTCAGGAGGCTGAGGTAGGAGAATTGCTTGAACCTAAGAGGCAGAGGTTGCAGTGAGTGGAGATCACACCACTGCACTCCAGGCTGGAAAACAGAGTGAGACTCCGTCTCAAAAAAAATAATAAATAAAAGAGAGAGAACATTACCTCAATACTGTAATAGAGAAATTGCTATTTTATGGTTATATTTATTTGCATATATGTATATGGTTATATTTGCCATAAATATAACCATACAAATTAATTTAGAGAAAAGAAAAAACCAAGTGAATATATTTAAAACAGTTTAAAAATTAAAATGAAATCTAATAACAAATCTAATCTATTTACAAAAAATTCATGTCTAAAATTATCTTCATCTGTGAGAAAAATAAACCAGTTTATGATCAATCAGTAGTAATAAAGAGATTTAGCTTTGTATCATTTAGTTTAAGACTAAGATAAGGGTTATAGCAATGACAATTCTGTGTCTTTTTGTGTGTATTAATTAGCACTACTCCTACCCATCGTGCCATGTCCCCCCAAATCTCAACACATTGATGTAGGTAGGTAGAGCTTCTCCCTGCTCCTGCGAAGCAGAGTCTCAGAAGCTCAGGGTAGCCACTATAGTTCAGATGACCTAGATCCTACAGCCAGGAACTGAAATCCAAATCTTCTGACTCCACATTCTAGACCAGGCTGATGCTTGCTAAAAGAAAAAAACCTTTCTAACTCATATATCTCTCCAAATACGGAATTAGGCTGCCTCTAGGAGCAGTGGTCTGTGCCCTGGAGCATTTCCACAAAGCCTGGAAAACACCTGGAGGACACCAGTATCTTTTGAAGTTTTTCTCCAGGGAAATACTTTAGAGGTTGTACTTAATGTCTGAAATTCCTTATAATTCTTAAGAGTCTCTGAGTCTGTGACTGAGAAATATTTCAAGACACTAACACAGGGATTAAAAACTTCATCCCTTTGTTTTAATAATTAAAATATAAACTTGAGATTAAGAATGTGTCCAATCCAAGAACAAACCATAGCCAGGAATAAAGTCCACACACATCCAAGACCCAGAAGCAATGAAGAAAAAGGATCCTGCCAGTCTGGGCTCAGGCAGCTACCTGCCAACTATTGCCACCCCTGTCTGGAAGTGTGCGCCTGTCAGCTGCTGTCTTCCTGTGGAAGTGATCTGCTTTATCATATGCGTCCTGCATTCTATTTATTATTTTAGGAAATGCTTTCATTATTAATGCTGCACTTTTTTAATGTTAACACTTTGATGAGCAAATCAATCTTGTTTCAATCAGAAAAAAACCAATAAACATAAAACAAAATGAATAATAAAAATATATATATATATAAACTAAAGGAGGTTTTGAGTTCTATAGGAATGTTGGAAATAAGAGCTTGGAAGTCGCAAAGAATATGAGCACTCAAATAAAGGATTTCTCAGCAAGGCAAATTTTCTTCTGCAGAAGGGTGCTGCTCATTCTTCTGGTCACTGCGAGAACACACCAAATAAAGGAGGAAAGGAGTTTTTATCCTTAACACAGTCAGTCCCTGCTACTGTGTCTGGTCCCAATTGGGTGGGATTGGACCACACAATCTAAGCTGATCCCGATTGGCTACTTCGAATGGAGCAGGGGTGGGGGCTACAGCAGTGGGAAGAGCAGTTTGGGAACTAAGGGTGCCAAATAAGGAATGGATGTAGTTTACAGATTGGTAATGGATGTGGGTTACAGATTGGGAACAGATGTGGGTTACAGATTGAGAATGGCTAGAAGGTTGTTACCGTAACTAGAAGCAAGGAGGCAAGGAAGTTAGGAGAGGACAAGCAGAACCTTTGAAGAGGAATTTGCTGTTTCCAACAGAATAAACACTCAAATTTAAAATAATGGTATTTATGGCTGAAAATGGTGGCTCACACCTGTAATCCCAGCACTTTGGGAGGCCATGGAGGTGGATCATCAGGAGTTCAAGACCAGCCTGGCCAACATGGTGAAACCCCATCCCTATTAAAAGTACAAAAAACGTAGCTGGGCATGATAGTGAGCACCCATAAACCCAGCTACTCAGGAGGCTGGGGCAGGAGACTTGCTTGAACCCTGGAGGTTGCAGTGAACTGAGACCATGCCATTGCACTTCAGCCTGAGCTACAGAGCGAAACTCCCTCTAACAAAAATTTAAAAATAGAAATAAAAATAATCTTTATAGATTTATGAAACCCTAATTATGCCTGCATGTGAGTTCTATATCTAGGATTAGTAGTAACTGTTTTTTTTAAAAAAAAAAAACCAAAACACTTATTTACAACTTAAAGACATGTCAAAAATACTAAAACAGAGAAATACTTTTATGACTATTAGCATTTTCTCAGAAAACACAGTTTCTAGGAAGTATGAGCCCTTCCTGAAATTATCCTTCTATTTTGAATAATACAACTAAACTTTAATTCCTTGGATTGTCAATGTTTTGAGTTATCCATTTCTGCATAACAAATACCTCAAAAGTTAGTGGTTTAAAACAATATCACACCTGTAATCCCAGCACTTTGGGAGGCCGAGGCGGGTGGATCACGAGGTCAAGAGATCGAGACCATCCTGGTCAACACGGTGAAACCCTGTCTCTACTAAAAATACAAAAAATTAGCTGGGCACGGTGGCACGTGCCTGTAATCCCAGCTACTCAGGAGGCTGAGACAGGAGAATTGCCTGAACCCAGGAGGCAGAGGTTGCGGTGAGCCGAGATCGCGCCATTGCACTCCAGCCTGGGTAACAAGAGAGAAACTCTGTCTCAAAAAAAGAGAGGAAAACAACAACAACAACAACAACAACAACAACAATAACTGTCTATGATATTTCACAATTCTGTGGGTTAACTGGGGTGGTTCTTCTGCTGTACGTGTTATCAGCTGGGGCTGCCATCAGCTGGGCTGGAACAATCAATAAATTCAACTTTGTTCAATTACAGACATGTTCCTGCTGGTCCTTGTCTGTATGATACTGATAGTATAAAAAGGTTTATTGATATGGTTTTAAATTCCCCATTCTACTAACCTTTAAGAAACTACCAGGATTTCCCCTCTGGGGTCCCCTTCCACACTCTCTCGTGAAAGCTTTCTCTCTTCCTCTCCTTTTTCTCTTTCTCTACCTAAATAAATCACTTTCTGCAAACACACACACATACACACACACACACAAAGAAACTACCAATTGTCAAATTTTGTATAGTATCAAAGAAAATGTCCACAATTATCTGAAAAGTCTGCTAAAATATTATACTCTCACTCTGTCGCCCAGGCTGGAGTGCAATGGCGCAATCTCGGCTCACTGCAACTTCTGTCTCCTGGGTTCAAGCAATTCTCCTGCCTCAGCCTCCCGAGTAGCTGGAACTATAGGTGCCTGCCGCCACGCCCAGCTAATTTTTGTATTTTTAGTAGGTATGGGGTTTCACCATATTGGCCAGGCTGGTCTTGAACTCCTGACCTTGTGATCCACCTGCCTCTGCCTCCCAAAGTGCTGGGATTACAGGTGTGAGCCACCAAAGCTGACCTGTGTCCCACCTTTCTAAAAAAAAAAAACTAGTAGTCAATTTCCACTTTAAAAAATTAATAATTCTTGGAGAACTTTGTATGTTTTAATCTGTTTGCATCAAGAGTTCTTGGGTCTGTTAATATAATTTGAAGTTATTTAGCAGTTTAGTCATCTAAATCAGAAAACGTTTGGTTTCTGAATTGACTTCTTATATTGATGGTTATACCAGTGCAGATAGCAGTAGGATGGTCTTACCAAACAATCACCCTTTATTATTGCAGGGTAAACCAATTAGATTAATGATACTGAGTCTGGCTGCACATTAGCACCACCTGGGAAGTATTTAAAACATACTAATAAACATCTCTAATAATCAGAGAAATGTAAATTAAAACCACAATGAGCTGTCACCTCACTCACGTTACACTGGCTCTTATCAAACAGATGAGTGACAACAAGAGTTGGCTAGGATATGTAGAAAATGGAACCTTTCCTGGGTGCAGTGGTTCATGCCTGTAATCCCAGCACTTTGGTAGGCCAAGGCAGGTGGATCTCTTGAGCTCAAGAGTTTGAGACCAGCCTGGGCAACATGACAAAACCCTGTCTCCACAAAAAATACAAAAATTAGCCAGGAGTGGTGGCGCACACCTGCAAGGCCCAGTTACTAAGGAGGCTGAAGTGGGAGGATCACTTGAGCCTGGGAGGTCGAGGCTGCAGTGAGCTGTGATGGCACCACTGCACTCCAGGCTGAGCGATAGAGCAAGATGCCATCTCAAAAAAAAAAAAAGAGAACGTTTGTAACTATTGATGTGAATGTAAATTCGTACAGCTACTTTGGAAAACAGAATGGCCTTTCCTCAAAATAAAATAAAATTACCATATGATCCAGCAATCCCGCTTCTGGGTATATAGCCAAAGGAATTAAAATCAGTATGTCAAAGAGATGTCTGCACTCCCATGGTGATTGCAGCATTATTCACAATAGCCAAGATATGGAAACAACCCAAGTGCCCATCAGTGAATAAATGGATCAAGTGTGGTATATATACACAACAGAATACTATTCAGCCTTTAAAATGTAGAAATTTGGGGCTGTGCACAATGGCTCAAGCCTGTAATCCCAGCACTTTGGGAGGCCAAGGTGGATCACGAGGTCAGGAGTTGGAGACTCGCCTGACCACCATGGTGAAACCCCGTCTCTACTAAAAATACAAAAATTAGCCAGGTGTGGTGGCGGGTGCCTGTAATCCCAGCTACTTAGGAGGCTGAGGCAGAAAAATCGCCTAAACATGGGGAGGCAGAGGTTGCAGTGAGCCGAGATCACACCACTGCACTCCAGCCTTTGTTCTCTTTGCTGCAGAACAAATTACAATAAACTCAGTGGATAAAGAATCTGAGCATGGTTTTACTGGATCTTCTACTTAGGGTCTCAAAAGTTTTATTCAAGGTGTTGGCCAGACTGCATTCTCATTTGGAGGCTCAATTGGGAAGAACCTGCTTCCAAACTAACACAACTTATTTGAGAATGTATTTCCTTGTGAATGTACTTTTGAAGACCCTGGCTTTTTATAGCCATTTGTTAGAGGCTGTTTGCAGATCCTGCAGGGCACCCATCCTTCCTTATCATGAGAGTTTCCTTAACATAGCTGCTAGCTTGTCCGGCCAGCAAGGACAATCTCTCTTGCTTCAGTCTACTAACATGGAATTTTGTATAATGTAATATAATCACAAGAGTAACACCCCATCACCTTTGTCATTTCTTCTTGGTTAGAAGCAATTCACAGGTCCCACTTACACTTACAGGGAGGAGATCACACGAAGCCACAAACACCAGAAGGTGGAAAATCATTGGAGTTGGGGGTCACTGTAGGGATAGGGTCTGTTTGTCACACAAGAAATAGCCATATATTGTGTATAGACAATCCAAACAGCTAATATAGTCACAGGTATAATTGGAAAGAATCCTGGGTGGAGGCAGAAATCATGGGTTCCAGTCCTGGCTGTGTTAGTAACTTAGATCACATATATCCAGAATTGAAGTTCTCTGAACTTCAATTTCCTTAGTTTATAGATAAAATGAAGTAGTGGAAACAGCTTTGGATATTAATCAAATAAATGCATAGTAAAATATCATGGAGGCACTATAATTTACCTTTAGCAGAAGTTAGAAATGATCCCACTAAAAGCTTAGGAGTTTATGGTAAAATTGGTATGCCCAGTTCTGAAGAGCAACCTGGCATACCTATCATGCCATTAAAATGTTCATACCTGTGATGGTTTATTTTACATATCAACTTAATTGAGCTACAGGATGTTTAGATATTTGGTTAACTATTACATGTGGGTGTGTCTGCAAGGATGTTTCTGGATGAGATTAACATTTGAATCTGTAGGCTGAATAAAGGAGATTATGCTCGCCAAGGTTGAGTGGACCTCATCTAATCTGTTGAAAGCCTGAATATCCTAAAGGGCTGAACAATAAAGAATTATTTTTTTTCTGTCTCACTACCTTCAAGCAGGGACATTGGTTTCTTCCTGCCTACTCAAACATGAACTGGAACTCACTCCATTGGCTCTTCTGAGTCTCAGGCCTTTGGACTTAGACTGGAACTTACACCATTGGCTCTCCTGGTTCTCCAGTTTGCCAGCTGCAGATCTTAGGACTTCTTCGCCTCCATAATTATGTAAGCCAATTCTTTACAGTAAGTACTTACATAAATATCATATTGGTTCTGTTTCTCTGAAGCACCTAGACTAATACAACATCCTTTGTCAAAGTAATCCCATTCCTGGGATTTTATACCACTAAAATGGAAAATTCAAAAGATTTGTGTAGAATAAGCTGTATGCACTATGTTATTAACTAGTGTTCTTTCTTTTTTATTTTATTTTATTTTACTTTAAGTTCTGGGATACATGTGCTGAACATGCAGGTTTGTTACATAGGTATTCATGTGCCATGGTGGTTGCTGCACCTATCAACCTGTCATCTAGGTTTTTAAGCCCCGCATATATTAGGTATTTGTCCTAATGCTCTCCCTAGTGTTACTTCAGATAATGAAAAAGTGGAAAAAATATACATGTTTAACAATTGGAAAATGGCTGCATAGATTATAGCACATCCACTTCAAAGAAAATTATGTGAGCATTAAAGTAATAATCATGGAGAATACAGAGTCACAAGGGAAACACATGGGAAAGCGTTTACAATTAGATGTGAATTTATTTTTTAAAAGCAGAACATCAAATTATTTCAACACCACAGTAACAAGTAAGAAAAACTAAATAATGAAAAAAATCCATATGTTTGAGCCATGGGATTACAATACAATTTTTTTTATAACTTTCCTTTACCAATCTGACATTTTCAAGATAATAAATAAAAAGTATAAAATAAAAACAAAGAGGGAGTTGAATTATCAGTGGTTCTTAACTGGAGTGGACTTTAGAATTTAAAAACACTATACCTAAGTTCAGCTTTGTGAAGATTGTGAGATGGGGTTGGGGCACCCATATACTTAAAACACATACATACACAACACCCCAACCCACCCCTCCACACTGAAACACACAGGTGATTCTGATGCATATAGGTAGGCAAATTTGCAGCTTAAACTTCCACATGGAGAATAAGGGAGATACTCCAGTGAGAAGCTGGGCATTGCCTATGAGGCACTGAGGGTGATGAAGACCAGGCTGTTCTTAACGTGCACCTGGACTGCTGCAGCCACTGTCTTCAGCATTTGTAGCTTGTGGGCATTCTGAGGCATAGCCCTCTGGGCAGGATTTCTCCACAAGGCGGAAGGCCTCCAGGAACTCATTGATATCAATGTGGCCATCTTTGTTGAAATCAATGCTCCGAGCAAGGTCACAGATGCAATCATCTGTAACGTCGATATTCATATGAGAGCTGAACAGCTTCCAGGTCTGCCTGAACTCGTCCAGTGAGATGAACCCTTATCAGAGAGAGGAAATCACTTCAGTGCATTAGTCCACAGTTTTTAATGTTCATTTCCTCTGACATTCTTACAAGGACATGTGCTCCCTACTGCTAAACAGAGAGATGCCCAAAGCCTAGTATCTAGTTTAAACTCCCAAGAGGATCACACAAAACCTCTGGCTCACCAATGATTTTTAGCTTGGAGCAATTTTGCTCCCCTCCCTCCTGGAGACATTTGGCAATGTCTGGAGCCAGTATTGTCTGTAATGACTAAGATGGGGGTGAGGTGCTACTGGCGTCTGATAAATAAAGGCCAGACATGCTGCTAACATCTTATAATGCACACGATGGACCCCAAAACAAAGAATTATCTAGCCCAAAATGTCAACAGTACCACTGCCGAGAAGCCCTGCATTTAATCATCTCAAACATATGCTAATTTATTCTGGCCATTAAAATCCTTTGGACCTATACATCTATAATCAATTGATGTTTTACAGGGGTCCCAAGATCATTTAATGGGGAAAGAATAGTGTATTCAACAATGATGGGGGACAAGCAGATATTCACATATAAGAAGAGTAAAGTTAGACACCTACCTAACACTATATAAAACAACTAACTCGATATGGGTCAAAGACCTAAATGTAAGAGCCAAAACTGTAAAACTCTTCGAAGCAAACTTAAATGTAAATCTTTTTGACCTTAGATTATGCAACAGTTTTATAGCTTAAAAAAATAGCTTAAAAACTTGGATTATGCAACAGTTTTATACCTTATACATCAAAAGCATAAACAACAACAACAACAAATAAATTGGACTTTTTCAAAATTAAAAACTTTTGGGCACCAGGCTGGGCGCAGTGGCCTATACCTGTAATCCCAGCACTTTGGGCAGCTGAGGCGGGTGGATCATGAGGTCAGGAGTTTGAGACCAGCCTGGCCAATATGGTGAAACCCTGTCTCTACTAAAAATACAAAAATTAGCTGGGTGTGGTGGCGGGTGCCTGTAGTCCCAGCTACTCGGGAGGCTGGGGGAGTAGAATAGCTTGAATCCAGGAGGCGGAAGTTGCAGTGAGCCGAGATCACAACACTGCACTCCAGTCTAGACGACAGAGTGACACTCAGTCTCAAAGAAAAAAGAAAACAAAAAATTTGGGCATCTAAGGACACTACCAAGAAAGCAAAAAGACAATCCACAAAATCAGAAAAAAAAATTGCAAAGCATATGTCTGATAATTCCTAGTATCCAGAATATATGAATAATTCTTACAACTCAAATAAAAAGACAAATAGCCCAATTTAAAACTGGACAAAGGATTTGAATAGACATTTCTCCAAAAGAGATATACAAACGGCCAATGAGCACATGAAGATGTTCAACATCGTTAGTTATTAAGGAAATGCAAGTCAAAACTATAATGTGATACTTTACACCCAGTAGAATGGGTATAATAAAAACTAAAAAAAAAAAAAAAAAAACCACAAAAAACAAAAATGGAAAATAACAAATGTTGGTGAGGATGTAGAGAAATTGGAACCCTCATATATTGTTGGTGGCAATATAAACAGGTACAGCCACTGTGAGAAACAATTTGGTAATTGCTCAAAAAGTTAAACATAGAATCACCATATGACCCAGCAATTACACTCCTAGGTATATACCTAAGAAAACTGAAAACATATATTGACACAAAAGTCACACATGAATGTTCAGAGCAGCATTGTTCATAATAGCCAAAAGTAGAAACAATGCAAATGTCTATCAACTAATGACTGTTGTCATTAGTAAATAAAAGTTTTGTCCATGCAATGGAATATTATTCAGTCATAAAAAAGGAATGAAAAACTGATACTGCTGCAACATGGATGAATCTTGAACACACGCTAGGTGAAATAATCCAGACATCAAAGGCCATATTTTGCATGATTCCATTTATATCAAATGTCCAGAATAGGCAAATCCGTAGAGACACAAAGATTAGAGGTTGCCAGGGACTGGTGGAGGAGGGATAGGGAATGAGGAGTAATTGCTAATAGCTATGAGATTTCTTTCTGGGGTGATTAAAATGTTCTAAAATTAGATAGTGGTGATGGTTACACACTCATGTAACTATACTAAGAACCACTGAATTGCATACTTTAAACAGGTTAATTATATGGTTTGTGAAGTATGCCTCAAAAAAAAAAAAAACCCAGTAATAATGTTGAGAAAAAGCCTTTGGACCATTGGGGGAACAGAATGAAAATATATAGGACCTCACTGTACAGTTTTAAAATAACTTCCTGTGAATCTATAATTATTTCAATTTTTTTTTTTTTTTGAGACGAAGTCTTGTTCTGTCACCAGGCTGGAGTGCAGTGGCACAATCTTGGCTCACTGCAACCTCTGCCTCCTGGGTTCAAACGATTCTTCCACCTCAGCCTCCCTAGTAGCTGGGACCACAGGCATGTGCCACCATGCCCGGCTAATTTTTGTATTTTTAGTAGAGATGGGGTTTCACCATGTTAGCCAAGATGGTCTCGATCTCTTGACCTTGTGATCTGCCTGCCTCGGCCTCCCAAAGTGCTGGGATTACAGGCGTGAGCCACGGCTCCCGGCCGATTATTTCAATATTTAATATTAAAAAAATATTTTGGGAGTGAGATTCCAAACGCCTTTCTGTTCTAGGCACTTTTCATTACTTTGTGGCTATCCTTGATGGAATTGTAAAGGATATTACTTTTTTTTTTTTTTCTTTTTTAAGACAGAGTCCTTCTCTGTAATCGAGGCTGGAGTGCAGTGGCATGATCTCAGCTCACTACAACCTCCACTTCCGGGTACAAGCAATTCTTCTGCCTCAGCCTCCCAAGTACCTGGGATTACAGGCATGTGCCACCATGCCCGGCTAATTTTTGTATTTTTAAGAGAGACTGGGTTTCGCCATGTTGACCAGACTGGTCTCGAACTCCTGATCTAAGGTGATTCACCTGCCTCGGCCTCCCGAAGTGCTGAGATTACAGGCAGGAGCCACCGTGCGCAGAGCATATCACATCTTCTAATAATTATTCTTCCTTATAAGAAGCTCTCATTCAGTTTGTCTTCATTCTTCTCTGCCCCACCTCTTTCTCTATGGGCTGCTTATGCTACTCAAGTGCTTTACTGGTTTCTGCCATTTATAAGCACTAATCTTACCTTGCTATCCAAATGCCTGAGTGGAGATGAATTGAGGATGAATCAGGAAGCAGACTAAAGGGTTTGAGGTAAAATACTTTCAGTGCATCAAAAGTGATAGAATAATGAATGCTCTTACCTGAATGATCACTGTCTATGATCCTAAAAATGGTCTCCAGGTTGGATCGGTTTCGATACAGTGTTTCCAGCAAACTTGATTGTATGTTCTGCAAGAAAAAATTCATTTTCCTCCTTCGTCATATGTTTAGTGTTCCAAAATATAATTAACACACAATCAATCCTGACGATCACACATTCTTGAAAAAACCTGAAAATATTTTGCCATCCCTCCATTCCCTCTACCCCGTTCAGCCCAGCAAAGAATCTAGTGGTTTAAGAGCCACCTCCCCCATGATGAAAATCTTCTAAAATTGACTGTGGTGATGGTTGCACATACAGGTTATGTATCCCTTGCCTGAAACGCTTGGGACCAAAAGGGTTTTGGATTTTGTATTTTTTGAACATTGTAATATTTACCTGTACATAATGAGATATCTTGGGTGTGAGACCCAAGTTTTGTTTGTTGTTTGTTTGTTTTCAGACAGAGTCTCACTCTGTCACCCATGCCGAAGTGCAATGGCACGACCTTGGCTCACTGCAACCTCTGCCTCCCTAGGTTCAAGCAATTCTCTGCCTCAGCCACTTGAGTAGCTAGGATTACAGGAGCCCACCACCATGTCCAGCTAATGATTTTTTGTGTTTTTACTAGAGACAGGGTTTCACTATCTTGGCCAGGCTGGTCTTGAACTCCTGACCTCGTGATTCATCTGCCTCGGCCTCCCAAAGTGCTGGGATTACAGGCGTGAGGCACTGTGTCCAGCTGGGACCCAAGTTTAAACACAAAATTAGTTTTTGTTTCATATACACCTAGCCTGAAGGTAATTTTATAAAATACTTTTTTGTAAGCTTGTGCATTAAACAAAGTTTGCATACACTGAACCATCAGAAAGCAAAGGTATCAGATGTGAAGTTTTTCACTTGTGGCATCGTGTTGGTGCTCAAAAAGTTTTGGTCTTTGGAGCGTTTCAGTTTTTTTTTTTTTTTTTTTTTTTAAACAGAGTCTTGCTGTGTTGCTCAGGCTGGAATGCAATGCATGATCTTGGCTCACTGCAACCTCTAGGTTCAAGCGATTCTCCCACCTCAGCCTCCCAAGTAACTGAGTCTACAGGCATATGCCACCACACTGGCTAATTTTTGTATTTTTAGAAGAGATGGGGTTTCACCCTGTTGGCCAGGCTTGTCTCAAACTCCTGGCCTCCAGTGATTCACCCGCCTCAGCCTCCCAAAGTGCTGGGATTACAGGCATGAGTCACCACACCCGGCTGAATTGTACACTTTAAATGGATGAATTGCATGGTATGTGAATTATATTGCAATAACATTGTTAAAGAAAGTACCTAGCCCAAGGTTGCACATACGTTACATATTCAATAAGTCGTTATTGAATAAATACTTTTGTAAGTAGGGTAAGCAGCATGGTGTTGAGGAAAGAAAATGGGCATTGAGGTAAGACAGACCTTGGTTTGGGTCCCAGCTTAGAAGTTCTATGACTCAGGCAAGTTGCTAAATATGTACCTCTTGGAGTGGTTTTGAGGATTAACGAGGCAATGTATGAAAACCACTTAACATAAATCCTGACACACAGAAATTCAACAAATAGTTCCTCCCGTTTTTCCATCCAGCTTTTTGGTTATTACTAGTTGGTTGTTTCTCTCTAAGGAGTATCGTAGTCCACACGTGCTCTCATCCATCATTGCCACACCATCCTTATTACCTCACGGCTCAGTTGTTCCTTGGCCAAGTTCTTCAGCCAAGACTGGTACTCCAGCATGTTATCTGCTGAGCTGTTCACCAGCTGTGACCTCAGCATCCGCCACGGCAGTCCTAGATGCAACACAGACTCCACCGCTGCGGCCCAGTCACTCAGGGTGATTAAACCTGCAGGAGAGAGCTAACTGGTTGACTTGTCACCTAGAAGTCTAGTTTCCTGCCCAGTGGTGTGTATATTTTAATCTTGACATCCTTCTTACTCTCTGCAGGTAATAGAAATAATCGGCACTGTCCTATTTTTGTTGGTAGTGGCAGAGTTGGCTGGAAGCTAGGCTTGCCAGGTAAAATACAAGATGTCCAGTTAAATTTGAGTTCAAGACAGACAGTAAAGTATATATAAGTGCCTATAAATATTGTGTAAAAAATATTTGTTGTTTATCTATTTGTCTTAATTCAAACTTAATTAGGCATTTTACATTCTTGTTTACTAAATCTGGCAATACATCTGTAAGCCACATAAGAGCTTGTAAATAATATCATAAAACATTATATATCTACAGCATTGGCTGTTTAAAAAAAATAAACCTCCTAAATTCCTTAGAATATATCATTCACTGAAACTCTTGGAAGGCTACAATATGTGTATGTGAAAAGATATTCCTATGAATTCATAAATGTTACTGTGATTTTTAAATAGGGATATATTTAGTCAATATCCATTAGACATTCCATTTGTTGAATAGACAAAAATGTTTAGGTTGGATAATAGATCATGGAATAGGTAAGCACACCCTCAACTTCAACAAGCCAAGTCACTGGTCTTTTGCTAGTCTTAGTGATACTCGTAACTTCTCTCACTTGTTCGTTGCTTGGCTCTGGCCACGTTACCCTTCCCCTGACTCTATTTCATTTCACCCTCTCTATTTGGCCAAGTTCATACTTTGTTAAAAGCTTAGAATATTAAAATTTAGTTAGAATAAATGAGACATTAACTTGAATAAAATGGAGGATAAGCCAAAGGGGACTTTGGGTCACTCATTAAAGCAACAAATGTTTATTTGCTAACTGGTGTAAGACAGAGATTTTCTGGCTAGCTTCCTTCCTCTGTGAATCTTTAACTTGGTCATTCTTACCGACTTTATCTACGTCACGCTTCTTAAATTCGATGAGAAGATCTGAAGAATGAGCAAATAGCTTTTCCCTCAGCGCTCTCAGAGCCGACTCCTCCACTCTGCTAATCCTGGGACAGGAGATGAAAAGCGACGTTTTAACAAATTGGTATAGAAGAAATACTTAGATATTTCACTACATTTCTCCTCTCTCTTTCTTAACATATCAGTCTCCCAAGAGCTCAGTTTTTGAGGGTGAGCTGCTTTCCTCTTCCCTGTACACAAATAGGATGAGTATGGGGAATGCCACTGTCCCTTCCAGGTATGGGACAGTGGTTAGAGAAGAGTTCTGGGGAAAGATCACCTCTGTGGTAAAGTTACCTAACTATCCTGTGCTTCAGTTTCCCCACCTGTAAAATAGTGATTAAACCTATCTCTGCCTCATGGGATGACTGTGAAGATTACAATGAGTAATTTCATGTACAGCACTTAGCAGAAAGCCTGGCACGTAGAAAGCACTCACCAAATAGTATCTGTTATCACAATCATTGTGTGTTCTTTGTAATTTATTATCATGTGAAACAGAAGGCAAAATTTATAAATAACAAAATAACCCTAATTTAGTTTTCTCATCCTTATTGGGTCAATAGAGTAATGCTGGGGACAGTACTGGGTCCAAAGTCAGTGCTCAATAAATATCTGTAATTGAATGAACAAGAATATAAAAAGAGGCTTGGCGTGGTGGCTCACGCCTGTAATCCCAGCACTTTGGGAGGCTGAGGCAAGTGGATTCCTTGAGCCCAGGAGTTTGAGACCAGCCTTGGCAACATGGCAAAACCTTCTCTCTACACACACACACACACACACACACACACACACACACACACACAAATTAGCCAGGCATGGTGGTGCATGCCTGTAGTCCCAGCTACTTGTGGGGCTGAGGTCAGAGGATCACTTGAGCCCAGGAGGTCGAGGCGGCAGTGAGCTGAGATTGCACCACTGCACACCAGCCTGAGTGACAAAGTGAGACCCTGTCTCAAAAAAGAAAAAAAAAGAATATAAAAAAAGATAAAAGGTAAGCGTGTGTTACTTGTAACGTCTTACTGAGCAACCAGCCATTCTACAAATAATGACCAGATAACCTATCTTTTTCAATGTTAAAAGTTAAAAAAATTAATCATGTTTGATGAAAAGCTTATTATAGTGGAGGCATTTAACATGACAGTCTTTAAGTGGGCTACATAGACCTTTAAAAGAGTGTGAACCTAGCCTGGCATGGTGGTGCAGGCCCATAGTCCCAGGTACTTAGGAGGCTGAGGTGGGAGAGTCACCTGAGCCGGGGAGGTTGAGGCTGCAGTGAGCCAAGACTGTGCCACTGCACTCCAGCCTGGACAACCAGAGTGAGACCCTATCTCATTTTAAAAAAAAAGTGTGAACCATTAGGCATGGTGGCTCAGGCTATAATCTCAGCACTTTGGGAGGCTGAGGCAGGAGGATCACTTGAGGCCAGGAGCTCAAGACCATCCAGGGTGACATAGCTGGGTTTCTTTATCAAAAAAACTTTTTAAAATTAGCCAGGCTTGATGGTACATGCCTGTAATCTTAGTTACTTGGGAGACTATGGCAGGAGGATCACTTGAGCCCAGGAGTTTGAGCTAACAGTAAGCTATGATCGAGCTGCTGCACTCTGGCCTGGGTGACAGAGCAAGGCCCTTTCCTGTCTCTACAAAAGGAAAACAAAGTGAACCGTTTAAAACTCACTGCAAATTTCACAGGTATGTGAGCACATCTGATTTTTTTTTTTTGTAGAGAGTTTGTTTTATCAGAGGCTAACAAAAGTATGGGACTCCTAAAAGTTTAAGAACCACAAGTTAGACAAAGAATTTAAACTGCTCTTGGTAATCTGTAGTCGTTGAGAGTTATGCAGGGATGGAGAAGGGCAATGCCTTTGAAAGTTATCTGAATGTACAAGGCTTTCCTGTCCCTACATCAAGCAATACAAAGTAAGCACTTACTAAGTGCAGAGCTCTACATGGATTATCTCATTAATCCCTCAACACTCATCAAAGAAAGTACCGTAACATTAAATCCATTATGCCCATTACACACAAAGATAGTAATTCGGTCAGGGTCACCTAGCTACCAAGGAGTGAGGCCAGATATCCATCTGGCTATGCTGGCTCCGAGCTGGCTCTGCTATTATTGTGAGAAGTGGATTGAAACAAAAAGTAAATGGATTCTGAATGAGATTTCTTTAAGAAGAGCATGTTATCAAGCCAGGCATGGTGGCTCACACCTGTAATCCTAGCACTTTGGGAAGCCGAGGCAGGAGGATCGCTTGAGCTCAGGCATTTGAGACCAGCTTGGGAAGAACAGTAAGACTTCGTCTCTACAAAAAATTTTAAAAATTAGCTGGGCATGGTGGCGCATGCCTGTAGTCCCAGATGTCAAGTAGCTGAGATGGGAGGATCTCTTAAGCCTAGCAGGTTGAGGCTTCAGTGCTGTATTTCAGCCTGGGTGACGGAGCAAGACCCTGTCTCTCACGCGCACGCGCGCGTGCACACACACACACACACAAAGCAAAAAAAAAAAAAAAAAAGCATGTTATCTTGGGCTTATAGACATCAAGACATCAATTATGGCTGCTTAGAGACATTTCCCTCCTTTTTTCTGAGTTCTCCATTGTGCTCCACACAGTTGAAGTCATTGGATAAGTGGTTTCTGGGTAAATCAGGTGATGTTATACTTATTTAATGCAATCAATGAAGTTTTCAAAGAGCTGAATGCTTTTTGACTATTTTATTGAAACACGCTATTTCTAGGATTCCCTACAGTGACTCTTTTTGCGATGACAACCCCTAAATCCTATGGAATCATAGTTCTAGTCTCCAGGTACCAGGGCTCACCCCTGGAGATTCTGATTTGGTAGGTCTGGGTGAGGCTCAAATGGCTGACTTTATTTTTGAGACAGAGTCTTGCTCTGTTGCCCTGGCTGGAGTGCAGTGGCATGATCTCGGCTCACTGCAAGCTCTGCCTCCTGGGTTCAAGCAATTCTCTACCTCAGCCTCCTGAGTAGCTGGAGTTATAGGTGCCTGCCACAATGCCCGGCTAATTTTTGTATTTTTAGTAGAGATGGGGTTTCACCTTCTTTGTCAGGCTGGTCTTGAACTCTTGACCTCATGATCCACCACCTGACTCGGCCTCTCAAAGTGCTGGGATTACAGGCGTGAGCCACCGCACCCGGCCAATGGCTGACTTTTCGTAAAGCTCCACAGAAGATTTTGCTGCACAACGGGTCTGACATTCACTTGGTGAGTTTATATTTTTACATAATTCTTTTTAAGTGAGGCTGGCTTATATTTAATAACTTGAGAATGATTTAAGATAATGCACTTTTATAGCACTCACACAAGGGTAAATGCTAAATACTAACAGGTTGTCTACCCACCTGATTTATGCTAACTTTGCCTATCTTAATTTCTAACTCTGTTAGGCTGAACATTTAAAGAAGCATGCTCAATGGCACTAAAACTCTATCTGTTAGCATCTTATATATTCTGAGGCCATCTTGGCTGTGGGAGGCAATATTACACAGATATTAAAAGTGTGGGTTCTGAAATAGAATTGCCTTGATCAAGGACTACCTTCACTCAAACACTAGCTATGTGACCGCAGGTCAGCTGATTTAACCTTGGTTCCTTAATAATCTCTTCTACAAAACTGAATTTTTTTTTTTTTTTTTTTTTTTTTTTTATGAGACAGTTTCGCTCTTGTTATCCAGGCTGGAGTGCAATGGCGCAATCTCGGCTCACCGCAACCTCCGCCTCCTGGGTTCAAGCAATTCTCCTGCCTCGGCCTCCTGAGTATTTGGGATTACAGGCATGCGCCACTATGCCCAGCTAATTTTTTGTATTTTTGGTAGAGACGGGGTTTCACCATTTTGACCAGGATGGTCTCGATCTGTTGACCTCGTGATCCACCCGCCTCAGCCTCCCAAAGTGCTGGGATTACAGGCTTGAGCCACCGCACCCAGCTACAAAACTGAATTTAATAACAATATCTGTTGCATGAATTCATTGTGAGACTACATATATAAATTCTTTATAACATTTTGTGGTGGCAACCTCTCAACTAAGAACTCAGAATCATCTCAAAAGCTACCATTTAAATAATATTATATGCTTCCTTCAAGAAAGAAAGGGGCCTCATTAACAAATACATGCACTAATTTCACCTGCCAAATCTCCAGACAGTGAAAGAACCTCTGGCTGTGGCTTGTAGGGGTAACACAAACCCTTTAAAGATGAAAGAAAATAGGAGAGTAACTTTAGAAAGACTTAGTGGCTTAGTAAGAAGACTTTATCCAAGACGCAGCCATGGAGAATAATTTTTTCTTTTTCTTCGTCTTTTTCTTTTTTTTGAGACAATCTTGCTCTGTCATTCTGGCCGGAGTGCAGTGGCACAATCTTGGCTCACTGCAGACTCCACCTCCCAAACTCAAGCCATCCTCCCACTTCAGCCTCCCAAGTAGCTGGGACTACAAGAGCACGCCACCACATCAGAAGGATTTTTGTATTTTTTGTAGATATGGGGTTTTGCCATGTTGCCCAGGCTGGTCTGGAATTCCTGAGCTCAAACCATCCTTCTGCCTTAGCGTCCCAGAGTGCTGAGATTATAGGCATGAGCCACTGTGTGCCACTAAGAATAATTTCTGCAGAAAACAAACTTGTTGCTCCCATTAATGATAGGGAGATAGAGCTATTAGGAGTGTGTGGAGGAGAAAAAAGAGACTCCTACTATAATGTCTATCGTCTTAATAGAACTTCATGCCGACATAGCCAAATTCTGAATTCTCACATAGAATTTACATAAACACAATGTTTGATTCTTCATTCAAAGATTCTACAAACACTATAATTTTTTTCTTTCAATCGCTCATTGAAAAATCTTGCCTTTGCCTCATGGTGAGTGTGTGGGTTGCCTTGTTCGCTTGATACTGCACGATATGTGGGGTCAGGGCTGGCCCCAGTTTGACATAGGCCCCTCTGTTGCTGCCAACTTCATAGTAGTTGGAGGCAGAAAAGATGGTTAATACCTACATCAAAACAGAAGAGAGACAGGCATTCACATTCACTGAAGAAACTTTCACCCTCAATCCTATGTGGCCCAACTCAACTGCAGGGCTGCTGTTTCTCCTAGTGCTCATCTGGGAATCTTTCCTTCCTTCCTTCCTTCCTTCCTTCTTCCTTCCTTCCTTCCTTTTCTTTCTTCCTTCCTTCTTTCTTTTTGAAGTCATCAATGCTAATAGGGCAAGAGTTATGACTGAAGTCATAGAAATTTGAATTCTGATAGTTTCACAACATATCTTCTTCACATTTTTATCTCAAGTGAAAATAGCAGGGGTCATAGAAAACACTGCATTTGTTTCAACTTAGAGGCGAAGCTGGGTCTGATAAACCAGGATGGCCACTACAAAAAGCAGGAAGCTCAGATCTGAGAGCTGATGTGGTACCTTAAAGCAGAGTTGCCCACGGACTGTTGTGGCTCCTCAGATGCTCTATGAAAAAAGTTTTCACAGTCACTACGTTGGGAAATGCTAGATACTGTAACTCTTCCTGAAGATTTGCAGTGAAAATAGGAAGCTAGGGCCAGACACAGTGGCCCACGCCTGTAATCCCAGCACTTTGGGAGGACGAGGCGGGAGGATCATGAGGTCAGGAAATCAAGACCATCCTGGCTAACACAGTGAAACGCTGTCTCTACTAAAAATGCAAAGATTAGCTGAACATGGTGGTGCATGTCTGCAGTTCCAGCTACTCCAGAGGCTGATGCAGGAGAATCGCTTGAACCCAGGAGGTAGAGGTTGCAGTGAGCCAAGATCACGCCACTGCACTCCAGTCTGGGCAACAGAGAGATTCTGTCTCAAAAAAAAAAAAAGGCGGGGGAAACTAAAGGTTCTCAGAAGTCCTGCAATAAAGAAACTTGTATGGCCTAGTGGTATTAGGTGAGGCAAATATTGCAGGATTTGGAGATGTCCAAAGATTAGTCAGGATGTCAATTGTGCTCCTGAGAAGACAAATGATCCTAAATCCCTGCCTGGGGAGCAGTGCAGAAATCCAGTTACCCTGTAGGCTTTTTTGAGCCATTTGACAGTGAGCCATGTGACCTGAAGAATAGAGATGTGGCTGGGAAAACACTGGCCTAGGATTTCCATTCATAAAATAGGACCATGTCACTCCAGGTATTGGTGGACAGTGGCCTCAATCAAACTTTGGGTTTCAAAGAGGCTATAAGGGTCAAGGATCAATGACTATAAAGGACCTAGTTGCTTTGAGCAAGTGGATAACAAATACAAGCTCTGTAGGTTGTTAGGAACTGAGAGCCTTTGCTCATCCAGGTCTGAGCCCTTTGGACTACTTTGGTGACACACACGCCTGTGCTGCCACAGAGGGAGCACCCACCTTGCGGTTGTGACAGAATTCATAGCCTTCAGGTTTGCATTCGTGTGAACGGATCAGGAATTGCAGATTGTATTTTTGTAGCAACTGTTCTGTCACATCAGGCCCAAAATAACAGCCTCCTCCTCGAATGGTGTTGGCCTTGCAGCCCTCTTGAGCCATGGGATCACTCCACAGAATGTCTACAACCTGAGAAGACCAAGAGATGATTTCCTTCCCAAACACTAGAGAGATATTCATCCACAGTCATTCAAATGAAAGAAAGAGGAGGAGGAGGAGGAAAATATTTGAATAAGTGAATAAATGTCCATGCAAGGAATATTTGACATTTATATTGTAGACATCTAAGGTTCCAGAATTTTTTATTACTCACAAAATGAATGTGTGCATGTGTATATATTAGTTGACAAGTATATGCCCACTTTCTTGAAAATAAATCTGATATGAAAGCTCAATATGTAAAACAGATGAAGTTGCCTGGTAGAAGCTTTGATCATGGCCAGTAGTTTTCAGTCAGTGCCAGTGCTCCAGGCTCCTTGATGTTTGCCCTAAACAGAAGCCACAAGTCCTGGGACTGGCAAGGGAGTCTCCTGCATATTCACAAGCCCCCAGACATGATCCTGGGAAAGTGCAATCGACATTTTATTTCTTTTTTTTTTTTTTTTTTTTGAGACGGAGTCTCGCTCTTGTTACCCAGTCTGGAGTGCAATGGCGTGATCTCGGCTCACCGCAACCTCCGCCTCCTGGGTTCAAGCAATTCTCCTGCCTCAGCCTCCTAAGTAGCTGGGATTACAGGCATGCGCCACCATGCCCAGCTAATTTTTTGTATTTTTTAGTAGAGACGGGGTTTCACCATGTTGCCCAGGATGGTCTCGATCTCCTGACCTCGTGATCCACCCGCCTCGGCCTCCCAAAGTGCTGGGATTACAGTCGTGAGCTACCGCGCCCGGCGACATTTTATTTCTTAAAGTACTTTAAGAATTTTTTTTTTTACAAATTGCAGAAGAGGCCAGGCATGATGGCTTATATCTGTAATCCCAGCACTTTGGGAGGCTGAGGTAGGTGGATCATTTGAGGTCGGGAGTTCAAGACCAGCCTGGCCAACGTGTGAAACCTCGTCTTTACTAAAAATACAAAAAAATGAGCCGGGTGTGGTGGTGCACACCTGTAATCCCAACTACTTGGGAGGCTGAGGCAGGAGAATCGCTTGAAACCAGGAGACAGAAGTTTCAGTGAGCCGAGATCACACCATGGCACTCCAGCCTGGGCAACAGAGCAAGACTCCGCCTCAATAAATAAATAAATAAATAAATAATTGCAGAAGAGCTGAGGAATTTCTCCAGCACTTCAGATTCCACCCTATTCTTAATACAAAATTAGCTGGGTGTGGTAGCGCTTGCCTGTTATCCCAGCTACTCAGGAGGCTGAGGCAGGAGAATCACTTGAACCCGGGAGGCGAAGATTGCCGTGAGCCGAGATCACGCCACTGCCCTACAGCCTGAGCAACAAGAGCGAAACTCCATCTCAAAAAAAACCAAAAACTAAACTAAAACATGTGAGTCATTAGGAAAATACTAGTGTCCTTCTGGGGTGTTGAAACCCCAAAGAGAGAGAAAGAGGGGCCTTAAAACATACCCTGAGTTTCCTCGGAAGGAGGAGGTTTAACCTGTTGGCAGCCACGTGCTGGGAAGCAGCGGCCGGCCACGCTCACCTGCCTCCACTCCTCCTGAGTGGGCTTCTGCAGCTCTTCGGTGTCAGAGTCTGTTTCTGAGGCCGAGCACGAGGGCTCCTCTTTCTCCTCGGTCACCAGGAGGCCTGCTTGCTGCCGGCACCGCTCCAGCTCCAGTTCCACGGAGCTCCACACCTGCTGGGAGAGCTCCCGCCCATCCAGGGAACCGCCACAGGGGATGCTGGAGGACCTGCTGCTTTTGTGAGCCTGGTAGGGACCGAGGCGATGGGGCGAAGAGGGAAGAGAGCGGCTTTGGGGGAGAAACCATGGGATGGGTCCCTGTGCAGAGCTCTTCTGGTTGGCTTTTCTCTGCTCCTCCATCTTCTCACTCTTCTGTCTCGTATTGCACCTCATGATGGAAACTATCTAAACATGTCCAGAAAGAGAGACAGATGCTGGAATGAAACTGTAGGCCCAGACAGTTGTGGTGGCTCACTCCTGTAATCCTAGAACTTTGGGACACAGTCCAGTGAATCACTGAAGCGCAGGAGTTCAAGACCAACCTGAGCAACATGGCAAGACCCTGTCTCTACAAAAAAAATATCAAAAAAGGAGCTGGTCGTCGCGGCACATGCCTGTAGACCCAGCTACTAGGGAGGCTGAGGCGGGAGGATCACTTGAGCCCAGAAGGTCAAAGCTGCAGAAAATGGAGATCGAACCACTGCATTCTAGCTTGGGTGACAGAGGGAGATCCTGAGAAGAAGGAAGGAGGGAGGGAGGGAAGGAAGGAAGAAAGGAAGGAAGGAAAGAAAGAAGGAAGGAAAGAAAGAAGGAAGGAAGGGAGGGAAAGAAAGAAAGGAAAGAGAAAGGGAGAGAGGAAGGAAGGAAGAAGAAAGAAAGAGAAAGAGATAGAAGAAAGAAGAAGGGAGGGAGGGAAGAAGAAAGAGGGAAGGAGGAAAGAAGGGAGGGAAGGAAGAAAGAAAGAAAGAGAGAAAGGGAGGGAGGGAGGAAAGAAGGAAGGAAGGAGGAAGGGAAAGAGGAGGAGGAGATGGAAGGAAGAAAGGAAGGAAAGAAAGAAGGAAAAAAGGAAGGAACTGTAGGTCCTTTGTGAGTACCATTTTGACACGCAGGTCAGTCCTAAACAGTGGTGTCCACAGACAAGGGCTGATCTGTTCACTGTTCCTGGCCCGGGACAAGGTAAGCACGGAACAAGGTAAGTACAGCCCTTGAGAGTAAGTCTGAGAAATGTTTATGGCAATATGATATTGCCATGATCAGTAGGCTTGTATTTTTGTTTGTATTTCTTCTTTCTTTTTTTTTAACTTTTATTTTAGATTTGGGGGTACATGTGAGCACATGTCATGGGGGGTTGTTGTACATATTATTTCAACATTTTTCTGATAATTCATATTTATTTTATTTTACAAAAGCATCGATCTATGACAAATTGGAAGTTTATAAAACCTGGTCCTTCACATATTATTCGAGAAACACTAACCTAGGTCATTGTTTCTCTCTAGGAAACCAGTGACTTTTTAGACAAGGACAGGAAAGGGTAACTCTCTCTCAGAAAGGCCAGTCTTTATTGACTTTGCTGCCATTCCAAAGATGCTAAAACAAAGAAAAAGACTCCAAGTGGGTCGGGCATGATGGCTCACACCTGTAATCCCAGTACTTTGGGAGGCCGAGGCAGACAGATCACCTGAGGTCGGGTGTTTGAGACCAGCCTGACCAACATGGTCATGCAGGGCATGGTGGCGCATGCCTGTAATCCTAGCTACTCAGAAGGCTGAGGCAGGAGAATTGCTGGAACTCTGGAGGCGGAGGTTGTGGTGAGCCAAGATCGCACCATTGACTGGCAACAAGAGTGAAACTCCCTCTCAAAAAAAAAAAAAAAAAGACTCAAAGAATGTGGGTGAGACACATAGGAAGAAGAAAAACTTAACTCTTGCTGCAGAGGAGACAGCACCTAATGGGACTTTAGAGGAAATGCTCTTGTAGCCATTATCTTACCTGTTGGGGAAGGACAGGGGAGGGGAGCGAGCTTCTCTTTTCAGACTGGACCTAATCAGAAAGACACTTCTTGCCATAGGGGATTAAATAGAGTCCCTCTCACTTGCAGTCATCATGGCACTGGGACTGGATTGAGAATATAGAGGACGTAAGTGGCACGAATTTTGATCATGGTAAGAGAGGGGTCAGGAGAGCAGATTGTAGCAGCAAGCAAAAAGAAAGAGCAGCCATTCCTTGCGTGCCTGAGTGCTACGGTGAACGCTGAGAGGTAAGACTTCCATGGGATATCCACCACAACGGGCTCATTCACAAAAGGAACTCTGTGTGAGCACATAATCAAAGAATGAGAACTTTCTGCAAATAGATCTGAGGACTATGATACAAGAGAGCCATGTCCCAGCATGGACTGGCTTAGGGCAAGAACAAAGAAGGACACCCAGAGAGGGGAAGCAGAGCTGACTGATGTTTGAAGGACAGTCCAGAGTTAAGAGAAGACAACGGAGCTTATTCTCTGACATTGGACAAGCGTTAATCACTTTCTAGGCAGTTCCAGTCCTGGGCATGGAGAGTGCAAAGACACAAAATGTGAACCGACTGATAACCTCCTCCTCGCGCCTCGCTGGCACACAATGAGGGCCAGCCCACACCGGTCCCACCTCTTCCGACTCTCAGGTAATTTTATATTAAGGATGTTGTTATCTGCTCCAAGCAGCATCCCTAACTTAAGGAGACTAATAGTGTTAATATCTATTGAGCCTTTTCCAAATAGGTGCTGTTCTCACTTTCTATAAATTAGTTGATTAATCCTCATATCGCTCTTATAAGAAAGCCTCGTTTATAGTACAGATGAGAAAACAGAGGCACAAAATACCAAGACTCTTCCAGGACTGAATCCAGGTACTCTGACTCTGGAGCCCGTACTTCTCTGTACTTACCTCCCAAGTAGTCCCTAGACTGTACCATTTGCTGCATCACCCTCTCTCTAGAACTTTGCGAACCAAAGGTTGGGAAGTTTGCTTTTCGCTAAACCACAGAAAATAAACTTTTATTTAGCATTCTTTCCCAGAGTTCCTTCTTCTATGATTACATAATTAAATATGATTCTTCCCATGAGATAATCTGCTCTACTGTGACTTGCTATCTCTGCCTCCAGACAAAGATGCAGCTGGACAGAATGTTTGAGTTGAAAGTTTGTGAGAAACATCAAGATACAACTGATGGCTAGGTGTGGTCACTCACACCTGTAATCCCACCTGGGAGGCCAAAGTGGCAGGATCACTTGAGCCCAAGTATTTAAGACCAGCCTGGGCAACATAGTGACACCTCATCTCTACAAATAATTTTTTTTTGAGACAGAGTCTTGCTCTGTCGCCCAGGCTGGAGTGCAGTGATGCTATCTCAGTTCACCAAAACCTCTGCCTCCCGGGTTCAAGCGATTCTCCTACCTCAGCCTCCCAAGTAGCTTGGATTACAGGTGCACGCCACCACACCCAGCTAATTTTTGTATTTTTAGTAGAGACAGGGTTTCACTATGTTGGCCAGGCTGGGCTTGACACTTGACCTCGTGATCCACCCACCTCGGCATGAGCCACCACGCTCCACCCTCTACAAATAATTTTTTAAAAATTAGCCAAGCATGATAGTGTGTGACTGTAGTCCCAGCTACTCGGGAGGCTGAGGCAGGAGGATTGCCTGAGCCCAGGAGGTCAAGGCTGCAGTGAGCCGTGATCACGGCACTGTACTCTAGCCTGGGTGACAGAGTAAGACCCTGTGCCAAAAACAAAAAAAAAGATAAAACAGATGTGCAAGTGAAAATGCTGAGTTTGGGTGTACAGGGACACATAGCGTGTTTCTAGTCACCAAACCACAAGGAGTCATGTCCTCACTTGCTAAATGGTAGCTAAGTCTAGAAGCCATACACTGGGGGTGTAAGAGTAACAAGAAACCTGGGTATCTGGGCAACTTCATAGAACCAAACTGCCATTTCAGCCAACAATTGCCTGTTCCATGATTCAAATCCAGGTCTGTCTGACTCTAAAGCCATATCCTTTCTTTCATGTATGTCTCATATACATAGACTTTCATATCCATATTCATTAGAATTGCCCAAAGTTGAAGTAGACTGGCTTGTGTGGTGATGAGTTCCCTGTCTTTGGAACTTCTCAGGAAAATGTTATCATAGATGCTGTAGCAGTGTTTCCTGTGTGGGATAAGTCAAGTGTAAGAGTCAAGTGTAAGAAAATAGAACCTTTGCTTTCTAGGTTTCCATTTCCAAAATGGAACGGAAAATAGAAATCTATTATTATTGGTAAGTAAAACATCCTGTCTCACACTCTTCCAACCCCAACCCCAACACATTCTGGTTATTGTATGTTCCTTTAGGGCAGGCATCATCTCTGTTTCATCTTCTTTTATCTCCTCTAGCACTTCCTTTGCATGTAGTAAGCACTTAAAACATATTTATTGAGTTTGACTGAAATTGATCTTATATTTTTTTCTGCTAAATAGCATGCTCTCTGAATGTAGTAGTAGGCATTAAATACACATTTCTTGACTTTAATTGAAGATAATATGAATTATTTGGGAAGCGTAGGCTCTTTAGGTGACAATGATCAAGAGGTAGTGTTTAGAATTATCTAGATCCAATGGCAGATAACACGGTACTGGCCGCTATTCCCACCAGCACACTCGAGCTAGACATGACTAACTGGCTACAGCACACTTGCCCCCAGCCCAACTGTAGATTCTCAATTTTTTTTTGTGTGTGTGACAGGGTCTCGCTGTGTCCCCGCAAGATGGAGTGCAATGGCAATGAGAGCTTGCCGTAGCTTTCCAAGTAGCTGAGACTACAGGGCCATGCCACCACTCCCAGCTCAGTTTTAAATTTTTTTGTAGAGACGGGGTTTTGCTATGTTGCCCAGTCTGGTCTCAAACTCCTGGTCTCAAGGAATCTTCCTGTCTTCTAAATTGCTGAGATTATAGGTGTGAGCCACTGTGCCCAGGCTCCATACTTTTAACGGCCTCCACATTCTTAACAGCCACAATCAATTGACTGCAGTCAGCATGTAAGATGACATTAGTGTTGGCAATGAAACTGGGCATTATGGTGAAATTTGTATTATTTCATTAATCATTACCTTGCACCTCTCTATTTTGTCCAAAAGCTCCAGATCAGTTATGTCTGACACCCCACCATGAAGAATTAGAACTTTCTCATCTATCAGAGTGGCCAGCGGAAGCCAACAGAAAACGTCTTTCAGGGTTCTTAGTATTTCCTTGCCATGTATCTGAAAAAAAAAATATGAACAAAATGTTATCAAATAATTCACTCAACTTATCTGAACTAAGAGAAACTTTTGTTTTTAAAGGCAGCGCACCTTGTATTTATTCATTACTTCCTTGGTGAAGCCGTATCTAGATTTCGAAGCACAAATAGGTATTAAAGTAAATTTAGTGACAAAAATCAGAGCATAATCACATTTTTAGAAGAATGCACATTTTGGATACATGTACTTAAATACATAGAAAAGAGACTGAGGAATAATCACCAAGATGTTTACAATTACATCATTATCCCTGGGCAGAGAATTATGGGATATTTTAATTTTCTTCCTTTTACTTATCTATATTTCCTACTTGACTATCATGAATCTCTATTGTTTATATAATAGAGTACAAGTATGTGAGAACAAATTCAGTGGTTTCATTGGAATAGTAAAATAATGTGTAAATTAAAAAACAAAAAACCTGAGCTGGGCGCAGTGGCTCATGCCTGTAATCCTAGCACTTCAGGAGGCCGAGGTGGGTGGATTACCTGAGGTCAGGAGATTGAGACCAGCCTGGCCAACATGGTGAAACCCCGCCTCAACTAAAAATGCAGAAAAAAATTAGCCAGGCCTGATGGCAGGCACCTGTCATCCTAGCTACTTGGGAGACAGGGGCAGAAGAATTGCTTGAACCTGGGAGGCGGAGGTTGCAGTGAGCTGAGTTTGTGACCATTGCATTCCAGTCTGGGCAACAAGAATGAAACTCTGTCTCAAAAAAAAAAAAAAAAAAAAATTTGGCCGGGTGCAGTGGCTCATGTTTGTAAATCTCAACACTTTGGGATGCCAAGGGGGTGCAGATCACTTGAGGTCAAGAGTTTGAGACCAGCCTGGCCAACATGGTGAAACCCTGTCTCTAATAATAATACAAAATTAGCTGGGCATGGTGGTGCATGCCTGTAATCCCAGCTACTCAGGATGAGAGTATATATTTGTTGAGGCACGAGAATCACTTGAGCCCAGGAGACAGTGGCCTGAGATCGCACTTGCGCTCCAGCCTGGGTGACAGAGTGAGACTCTGTCTCCCCCAACAACAAAAAAAATTTAATGTTATATATTGTATATTCTACTTATTTTAAAAAATTGGAAAACTACTTTTAAAGGCATTTAACAAACAAGAAGCTCTGAAGAAATAACGCTTTACAATCACAACAAACAAACATCAAATACCCAAGCATGTTTTGGCTTGTACCGTAAGTTCACCATATGGTCCTCATGGTTTCCTCTGTTAAGATGGAACTCTTTGGGGTAAACCAGCATGAAGGCAAAAAGAATCATCAGGATCTCTACTGAATCCTTGCCTCGATCCACAAAGTCACCGTTGAACACATATGACCGTTCTGGTGATGGGAGGCCATTCTTTTCAACAAGGAGACCAGTCAAAGAATGAATGGGAGGAGGGAAACAGGAAATCAGGTTAGAACCAGTAGGCATTTGACAATCACATCATGTCAAGTAAATGATGGAAATGTCTTCTGTTGGTCTCCTTTCCAGCGAGGCTAAGGTTATGAGATGCTCCTTCAGACAAAACCAGAGTGTTGCCATGTGGCGTGGAACAAAGGGCACTGAACCTGTGATCCAAAGGCCAGCTTTAAGTTCTGGCCACACTATCTTTAACTAGAAATAATAATACCTGCATGGGTTAATGCATGGGAAAATGCTATGGGAAATGTAGTATGTGTACAAAGTAATATTCCATTAATAAAATATTATACACTTCTTTCTTGTTATATGTTCTACACTTTATAACTAAAATATATATGAAAATAGCTTTTGATTGTTTTGATAATAATCAGTTTTCTTTATGCAGAAAAAAGAAAATCAGTTGCTAAATAGTGACTTTCTTCTATTTATTTATGTTTTAAGAGACAGGGCCTCACTATGTTGCCCAGGCTGATCTCAAACTCCTGGCCTCGAGCAATCATCCCACATTCGCCTCCCAAAGTGCTGGGATTATAGGCATGAGCCACTGCACCTGGTCCCTTTTAATTATTAATCAAACATTTTATATTTGTTTAATAGTTTATAAAAATGTACTAGAATATAATGCAGTACTGACTTTTCTATTATGTATTTGTGGCAGCAGAGTAGCAAATATGATTAAAAATAATATTTTAGGATGGTGCAGTGGCTCACGCCTGTAATACCAACGCTTAGGGAAGCCGAGGCGAGTGGATCACTTGAGCTCAGGAGTTTGAAACCAGCCTGGTCAACATGGTGAAACCCCATCTCTATCAAAAGTATAAAAAATTAGGCCATCGTGAGACAGGTTAGTTTTACCTTACCGATGATGTATTGTTGCCATGGTAATCTGCTCAGTAGGAACTGCATGTTCAGATAGCTGGTGTATGTACTTGGCTAAGGAGCCAATGGGATGATGCTACCATCTGTGGGATTATGACTGAAAGCCTCTAAGTCAGAATCCCGCCCAGGCAGAACCATACAGCAGCGCGGCGGGGTCTCGGTTGGCCTCGGATGGCCTCGGATAGTCGGTCTCCTGTCGTCCCTGCCACATGCAGGGACCAGGATCCGGTGTGAAAAGCCCCTAGTCGTGGGAAACGGGGTGTGGTCAAAAAGGCAGCTGCCTCCTCGCCCGTCATGCAACGCACGTTTGTGGGGAACCTGGCACTAAGCCGTTCAGAGGAGCTGCTTCTGGGTCAGGGTTTCGTCGGAGCAGAGCAGCTCCCTTGCCGCGATCTACTGAAAGTCAGCCCTGGACCCAAGGGTTTGAAAGAGGAAAACAAAAAAATGAATTAGGGCATGGTGGTGTGCACCTGTGGTCCCAGCTATTCGGGAGGCTGAAGTGAGGGGATTGCTTGAGCCTGGGAGGCAGAAGTTGCAGTAAGCCTAGATCGCACCACTGCACTCCAGGCTTGGTGACAGAGTGAGATCCCATTTCAAAAAATAATATTTTAAAAATTCAAGAAATATTTAAGCATTTGGTCAATTGATACTGAATATGAACTTTTAAATTAAGCATCAGAGCAAGGAAAGAACTTAATTTGAACATTCATACCTTATAAAATATAAATATTAAGTCATCCAATTGGCCATGTAAGTCTCCTAACAAAGATAGAAAAAGAATATCAGTTCTTATTGTTCTTTACCAATGTTTTGAATTTTTATTATAAGAATACCCAGAAGAATCTGACAAAAAACCTACATTATTTTTTTTCAGATACATGGCAAGAAATATTAATTTCTCCTCATTGCAGAGATAGTACTGAAAGCAGAAGGCATAATTTTTTTCTGCCAGATTATTATAAATTGTAAATGACCTATATTTTTATTGAAGCAAAGATGAAACAGAACAATGCAGGGTTGCTAACATAGATGAGAACTGGAGAGATTTTGCCCATGTTAAAGTAGGAAGCAGCTACTCACTTATAAGCCAGTGGTAGAAGATTTTTCAGAGACTTTTAAAGCAAAATCTAGACTCTAATATAAAATCTTCCAATTTTCAAATGTCAAAATACCATTTTTAAAAGTTTATGGGCTGGGCATGGTGGCTCACGCCTGTAATCCAAGCACTTTGGGAGGCTGAGGTGGGCGGATCACGAGAATAGGAGTTTGAGACCAGCCTGGCCAACATAGTGAAACCCTGTCTCTACTAAAAATACAAAAATTAGCTGGGCGTGGTGACAGGCACCTGTAATCCTAGCTACTTGGGAGGCTAAGAGAACTGCTTGAACCCAGGAGGCAGAGGTTGTAGTGAGCCAAGATTGAATCATTGCACTCTAGCCTGGTGGACAAGAGTAAGATTGAGCCTTAAAAAGCAAAATGTGTTCCTAAAATGCAATTAAAAAAAAAAAAAGAGGAGGGAAAAAAAGAAAAAAAAAAGTGTATGAACATTGCAAGGCAAGCAAGACCTATCTGCAGGCTGCAGGTGACCCTAGCAGTGCCAGTTACAATCCCTGGTGTACTGGAGCCTCTCTCTGCTAGCTTAAGGTGTGGGACGTCAGTCTATAAGGATGTTAATCATCACTGGAAACATAAGATGGGGAAAATTATCATTAACAAGACTTCTTTTTAGGACAGGAATGTATGTGGCTGGGAGGAATAATTTCCTAGTCACTAGAGCTTTCTCAAGTACCATTCAATAAACCATCTTCTAATAAGGAGGATCTGGTTATTCGCAGGGATTTTGTTTTGAATGAAGAACATGAGTTTGAGTAATATGCATTGCTTGGGAAAATAAAGCAGAGGCTGGGACCTGAGCTCCACAGTCGCCTTCGTTGTACCACCTCTTCTTTAAGTAAATGTGGAGTGAATATGCAAATCGTGAATTTGAAGCAGTGAAACTTGGCTTATCATCACATCCCCCTGCAGCCCCACCGCAGCTCCCGCATCCCCACATGAGCAGAGCGTTCTTGTTTGTGTCTACCATGGAAAGCCATTTCTGACCAGCTCTTACCACACACTGTGATCTCCTCACTGTAACAGGTTGAAACTCGGTTGATGTTTGGCAGCTGTACCAGATGTTTCTTGGTTTCATACAAAAGGTTCAAGACGTATCGAGCGTGGAGCTGCTACTAGGAGGAAGAGGAGGGAGGGAAGAAAATGACACTGATATTCGTGAGGGAAAATGGTCCTTACCTTTACTGCTTAACAACCTCAATCACCCAAGACCCCAAAAGTAACCCCAGTAAACTGCTCCTGGGACCCTATGCATGGATCCTTTCTTTTTCACCCAACTTCTGCCCTTGTTTCTGCTTTTCATCATCCCCATTTGTCCCTCCTGCAAATATTGAGCTACTTTTCTCTTTCCTCTCTACTCTACTAAACTTCCTTGCCTTTAGCATGGGCGGACCCCGTGATTGTCTCAGTAAAATATGACTAAGTGCAGAGGCGTTGATGGTACTGAGTGACCCTGTCATTACTGGAATATATCAGCTCAGCTCCTCCTGCAAAGAGTTGCATTCATGTGGAAGAGGGGAAGGATTGGATTCTGACACAGGTATTTAATGCAGAGAGTGTATATGTCAGAAGCTGACATTTCTCATCACCTCTGCCCCTAGCCCCGGAGTTCCGAGCCGCTATCATCTTTCACCCAGACCACTGCCATAGTCTCTTGACTGGTCTCCCTGCTTTGGCCCTTGCCCCCTCCACTCTCTTAACATAGCAACCAGAATGATTATTTTAAAAAACAAGTCAGATTATGTCATTCCTAGGTCTGCTGTCTCCGTCTCTTTCGGAGGAATAAAATTCCACCCCCATGACTGCCATTACTCTCCCGCTGCCTCCCTCTTCTCCAGCCACAGTGGCCTTCCGAGGTCCTGGAACAGTCCAGGCAAGTTTCTGCCTCAGGGCTTTTCCATGTGTTCCTCCCTCTGCCTGGAATGCTCTTTCCCCAGCGCATTCCTCACCACCTTAGACCTTTGCTCAGAAATCACCTTCCCAGACAACTCTATAAGATGGCTATTTCTTCCCAGACAACTCTATAAGATGGCTATTTCTTCCACCCACAACTTAGTTTAGTCTTTTCCGTAGCTCTTATCACCTTCTAATATACTGTATAATTGATTTATTTATTGTTATTTGTTGTTCATTGTCTGCCTCCCCAATGGAATGCCAGCCTCATAAGGGCAGAGATTTCATCTGTTTTGTTCACTGCTGTGGGTCAGTGCCCAGAGCAGTGTGGGGCACAAAGCAGTGCTCAGTAGTTATGTGTGGGATGAATGAACACTGAGAGATTATGTGATTAGGAAGAAAAGCTTTCAATCGTCAGAACTGGCTGATTGACCCAAAGACCCTGACTAAGCACAGCGGGGGTAGAATCTGTCTAGTGGACCCATGACATGAACACCCTAAATCTGAGGCCATTCTTTCTGTGCTGGGTTTGGTCTCCCTTTACACATTTCATGGAGGTGGTGGTGACCCGAGTTCCCCAGGTGAGCTTACTTGTTTCAGTCTGAATGCTTCTACCAGGGCAGTAGCATGGTCAGGCAGGAGTGGGAAGGAGAGGCGTGGTCCCCTGTAACTGTCGGGTACCTCTATGGACTCATAGTCACTGCATTTCTCCATCTTGGAGTCCTGGGCGAATCTCTCCTCAGTGAATATTCGGCTCAGGAAGTCCCCTAGTCCAGAGAGAAAAGGTGGATCGGCTTATGATCATCTGATCACGAAGTCTGCAGGCACTATAGAATAGTCCTTGGCTGGGCATGGTGGCTCACACCTGTAATCTCAGAACTTTGGGGGGCTGAAGAGGGAGGATTGCTTGAGCCCAGTGTGGGTAACCACCCCCCCTACCCCCACTATAGGCACAGAGGAAGGAGAGCTAAGCAGAATCCTGGCACAATTAGTGCCTGAAGACTATCTCAGTTTATAGTGTTACTACTCAGTTATTTCCCTTTATATAATTATATATTAGTTCATCAAATGAGTGCCTAAAGAATATCTTACCACTCCGTTATTTCCATATATATATATATATATATATATATATATATATATATGTAACTATATCTTAGTTCATAATCAGAGGAATGCCTAGAGTAGACACGGTACAGAGCATGAATTAAGGAATAAGCAGCTTATAGTCGGAGGAATGTCTGGAGCAGACACAGTGCAGGGCATGATTTAAGGGAAAAACAGTTATACCAGGACAAGAATCCGTGGCCCAGGCGGCAGGGTTCAGTATTGTAAAGATACCCGCTGTATGGCAGGCTTGGGGCAAGAGCCACTCCTCCTGATAAAGGAGTTGTAGGACCTTGCTCCAGTTCTTGTGGAAGGCTGCCCTCAGACCGGCAATCCCTCGAGCATCTGAGGGCTCAAAACCCCTCTGGATAATCGCAACTTGGTGACTGTGAACTTTATCAGCTCTTGTTACTGTGCTAGCTCAAAAGCATCCTCTTATAGAACTTGCTGGAAGCTGCCAGCAGGTGGCAGTAGACCCTGACAGCTCTGTCACTGCTGTGTGACTTAAGCATCCTCCTATAGCTCTTCTTAGGAGTAGTATGCCCATGGATAGAGGTATTGCACACTGCACCCTCTTCACTGCACATGGCCCACCTCCCTGCCTCGGTGACCTAATGGGGGTGGATTTCTTACTGCACACGGCCCACCTCCTTGCCTCAATGACCTAATGGGGGTGGACCCCTTGCTGCGCACTGTCCACCTCCTAGCCTAGGTGACCTATTGAGGGTGGACCCCTTGTTTCATCGCTCACGACCCTATAACTATCCTTAAAGATGACTTCACTCACTACCCTGCCCCCTAACCTATACCCAATAAATACATATGCTTCTGGACATTAGGGCCTCGCCTGTCTCTGCTTATAGGTGACGTGGCCCCCCTGAGCCCAGCTGCATTTTCCTTGTACTTCTGTGTCCTGTCTTTATTTCTCAGATCCTGTGCCTCAGCACAGCATAAGGGACACCCCAAGACCCTGTGGGACCCTTAGCCCTACACCCAGGAGTTTGAGAACAGCTTAGGCAACATAGGGAAACCTTGTCTCTACAAAAAAATTTTTAAAATGTAACCAGATATGGTGTCACACGCCTCTAGTTCCAGCTACTTGAGAGGCTGAAGTGGGAGGATCACTTGAGCCTGGGATGCAGAGGTTTCAGTGAGCTGAGATCACACCACTGCACTCCAGCCTGGGCAATGGCGTGAGACCCTGTCTCAAAGGAAAAAAAAGTTCTTCCCTGGAATGTTGAAGCAGGACGTGGTAAATCTGGCTTTAGCTCCAGCACAGAAGAGTGAAAAGGAAGGAGAAAGTGACAACAGACTAGGATGGACAGGAATAAAAAGTCATGTTTTCTACTTTTATTGTAAAAGATCAAGATTTGTCAGACTTAGAGAGTACAGAAATTTAGGGACCTAGATTTGCAAGCAGAAGGAAAGGGGAAAGCCAGGGTGGAAAAATCATTCACTGGCATTTATGCTGCACTTAGTGAGCACAGCAGGTATGTCAGACCTTGCAGTGCCCCCCAGCAGCTGCCAACTGCCAGCCTCTGCATCTCTAGCCTGAGGGCTTATTTCCTGGATATGGGTGGCAGGCCAGAAATGCTATGGAATTAACAACCTCCTGGCTGGGCCCAGTGGTTCACACCTGTAATCCCAGCACTTTGGGAGGCCAAGGCAGGTGGGTCACTTGAGGCCAGGAGTTGGAGACCAGCCTGGTTAACATGGTGAAACCCCATCTCCACTAAACATACAAAAAAATTTAGCTGGATATGGTGGTGCACATCTGTAATCCCAGCTATTCAGGTGTCTGTGATTCAATCACTTGAACCTGGGAGGCAGAGGTTGCAGTGAGCCAAGATCATGCCACTGTGCTCCAGCTTGGGTGACAGAGTGAGATTCTGTCTCTGAAAAAAACAAAACAAAGCAAACAAAAAGCCTCCTTCCTATTCTTCCCTTCCACCTCCCCAGCTGCTTTCAGCTAATGACTGTTTGGAGTTGACACAGAAAGACTCCAGTTCCCTCTGCCTGCAGGTGGGGTAATTCTGAGGCTTGTGTTCTGCACTATTTCCCAGGCACACGGAGTTGCTGGACTGGCTGCTGTTCCTTTCCTGAATCCCTTCCCCATTCCCTCCTACCCCCAGTGTTTCTTGAACTTAATAAATGAACTCCTTGCACTTAAACTCTTGTCTCCAGGTGTGCGTTTAGGGGAATTCAGCATAAAATCCCAGTCTGCCATTTACTTGTCAGCCCCTTGCTCATTCCCTGGCTGTCACCGGATTCATAGTTTCACTCCCTGTGCATCCCCCACCTCACCGTGCAATCTATGTCCTTGCGACAGGAGGACATGGCATGTGACAGTTCATACTCACTCTCGTTGTGGCTGCTGGGGGTGAAGTGATCCATGAGATAGCTGAAGAAACCATGGAGCTGCAGAAGAACCCAAGGAAACATGGCTTTAGAGATGAGGGAAAAGAGAACCCACGAGTAGTCCGGTTGGGCTCACCTTAGGAGCACCCGGGCTCTGCTGCCCAAGGGCTGAAAGGCAGAGCAGGAGGCAGCTCCATCCCATCTCATTGTACCTTGACTTGGTCTTGCTCCCCAGCATATTCTATAGACTGGAAGATGCTCCAGGTGCAACGCCGCCTCATCTCCAGGCGGGCCATGTAGCGCCGGTACCATCTCTGGATCAGGGCCGCCGCCTTGAAGGCTAAGACACAGATGGAGAAGCAAGCCAGTGAGCTGGGACTCCCTGGGCCAGGGGTTTGGGGGTAGGGAGAGGAAGCTGCTTGGCCCTCTCTGACTGAACATGTGAGGACAAGATGGCAGGGAAGCACTACCCACGGACGCCCATAGGAAGTATTTGCCTTTCTGCTGGCAACAGTGCTCTTCCCCATTTCCAACCCCTCCCCTTCATTCCTGCCTGATGGTTAAACTAATATCACTGTAGGTTTGTTTGTTGTTGTTGTTTTTTTGAGACAACATGTCACTCTGTTGCCCAGGCTGGAGTGCAGTGGCATGATCTCAGCCACTGCAACCTCCACCTCCCGGGTTCGAGCAATTCTCCTGCCTCAGCTTCTCGAGTAGCTGAGATTACAGGTGCATGCCACCATACCCGGCTAATTTTTTTTATTTTTGGTAGAGATGGGGTTTCATCATGTTGGCCAGGCTGGTCTTAAACTCCTGACCTCGTGATCCGCCTGCCTCAGCCTCCCAAAGTGCTGAGATTACAGGTGTAAGCCACCATGCCTGGCCACTAATATCACTGTAGGTTTACTGGAATTCCCATTTGTTGATGAAAACATTGTGTAGGGAGGAAAAGGTTGGACTGCTAGGATTCCTAGAAGATGTAAACTCATGAGATTGCAAGGATGCGGCATCCCTGACAGGTTATAATGCATAGGTGGGGTGAACATTTTGATATTGTGACAATAGACTGGATGTCAGGACACCTGAGTTCTAGACCTCCAACTGCCCTGACAACCTCTGTGTTTTCAGGCAAGTCATCCAGGGCTTCAATGTCCTCATCTGGAAACGGGCAGGACCAGATGGAGACTGGGAAAAACAAACAATAAACAAATACTGAAATTAATGCATCATACGATGTCAGGGGGTAGCAAGTATTTCCCAGCTCCCATGTTTGTCATCCCAGTTCTGTGATATCCCTGCAGCTTTAAGCATCCCCGTCACAAAACAGCACCGACCAGGCAGTCCCCCACACGGCCACTGGGCCTCTCATTTTTGCCAGGACCTAGGTGACCTGCTAGGTCACCTGAAGGTGCTAGGTGATCAGGCAGGGCAGGTTAGAGTGTGAAGGTTTCATTCTTTATATAAGGTTTAGGACCTGTGGTCAAGTATTGCTGCCAGAGAAGGGGACAGCTGTCCACATAACTAGATTCTTCTTAAGCTCCAAGGCCTAGATATGCTGCTGGCGATGAATGGACTATTTGTGGATAAAGCTGGATTAGAAACCCTGCAGGCTGACTCAGGTCAACCTCGTAAACAGTAGACAGATTGATTTAATATATTTAGCTTGCATTAGAGAGATAATAGAATTCTTCCTGATTTTCCTAACAGGAAAGGTGATGGTGATGTGAGAAAAGAGAAGCTGGGAGGAACTTAAAGCTAAACTTGATTTCCTATGGAAAAAAATTCATACTACTAGTATTTCTCAAAGGCACTCACTAAATAGTAAGTAATGAGGTTGAACCCTACTGACTGCCTTCTGTAAAACCATGTTCAGAATAGTGAATGAGGCCAGGCATGGTGGCTCACCCCTATAATCCTAACACTTTGGGAGGCCAAGGCTGGTGGATCACCTGAGGTCAGAAGTTCAAGACCACCCCAGCCAACATAGCAAAGCCTGTCTCTACAAAAATACAAAAATTAGCTGGGTGTGGTGGCAGGCATCTGTAATCCCAGCTACTTGGGAGGTTGAGGCAGGAGAATTGCTTGAACCTGGGAGGTGGAGGTTGCAGTGAGCTGAGATTGCACCACTGCACTCCAGTCTGGGTGACAGTGCAAGACTCTGACCTGAAAAATGAATAGTGAATGAAGGGTCCAGGGCTGGTGCTACAGATTCTTCAGGGACTCCTGGTAAACATGCAATTTGCTACCCCTCACCCTGGAACTGCAACATCAGAATCTCTACAGATGGAATCCAGGAAGGAATCTGAAGGTTTAACAAGCTCCATACATAATTCTTACTTGTGCTAAAGTTTAAGGACCACTGAGGAAGATCATGGACATCAAGCTTGTCTGCTAACACCTTGCCCTGAGCATTCTAAGGCCAGTGCTGTCAATGATGAGACATACATGTTATATCCTCGTCCTGCTTTGGCTACTCAGGCAGGAGAAGTGGGCAACACCTCTCATTCTCTCTCTTTCTTTCTTTCTCCTGGTTGGTTATCTGGGGAGGTGCGAGGGGGCTGGCTTGTCTTTAGTTGAAATGGGCTCTGGGAAGTGCAGGATCTTTTAAGATTCTTTATCTCATCATGTATTTTTAACAGCACAATGCAAAAATGTAGAAGCACCTCTTACTTGGGCCATGTGTAAACTAAATTATTAGGGTACATGTTACAAATACACCTGGGCTGTAAAAGCTTCACATGTAACAACCCCGTGAGGAAACTGTGAACCAAGGCAATGCACAGTAGACTGTGGGAGAACAGGTAACTTATTTAAGAAAAATAGAACAGAGAATTTTTTGATGATTACCCTCTTATTTTCATTATCTTTTTCAAAAATATTTATGAATATACAATCTCTATATACAATATACAGTCTCTATATACAACACTAATTTAAAAGAAAAAAAAAATGATGCCTCTAGGAAGAAGTGCCTTTCTCTAATGGAAGTATAAGTTTGCCAAAAGGTAAGCAATAAAAACTTAATGAATTATGATATCCCTTTAAGGAAAATAGAGAGGCTAGTATCGACTTCCAATAAGAAACAGCATGCTTAAGTAGATGTAGGACTCCCTTACACTCCAACACATTAAAAAAGCTGCATAAAATAAGCTAAGTTTTTTTAACAGAGAGCTGAAGTCAAAAGCATTGAAGGGAGATCTCCAGGTGCCAGAAATGAAGATGGAACCCATAGCCAAAGGCAGTTGCAGGCATTGAAGTCAGGCAAGCCCCAGGGGAATCTAGACCAGACATATGTCTCAGGAGCTGGGGGTTTAACACCCATATGGGGATGGGAGTGAGTTCTTGGGTTCTATCCATGACAGGGAGTGGTAACTGGACTGTCTGTGAAAAGGCAGGAGCTGGGGAAGTTTCTGTACCTTGAGCGATCTAATAAATCTCTGCCTCCCAACCCCCATGGTAACAGGAGGTAAGCTGACCTAGAACTCAGAGTCCTCAGTGAGATAAGAAGTCTTAGCTTGTGGTGTGTGGGGGTTGAATTTGTGTTCTTCACAAGATAAGGAAACCCTGAGCTGAAGGTAATTCCAAAATTGGTCCAAACAAATGACAAACTGGGAAAAAAATATTTGCCATTTATATCACAGTTGATATCCCTACCATATTAGAAATGGTTTCACTCAGTCACCCAGGCTGCAGTGCAGCAGTGTGATCATAGCTCACTGCAGGCTTGAACTCCTGTGCTCAAGCAATCCTCCCACCTCAGGCTCCCGAGTATCTAGGACTACAGGTCCTCGCCACCACATCCAGCTAATTAAAAAAAATTTTTTTTTTTGTAGAGATGGGGTCTTGCTATGTTGCCCAGGCTGGTTTCAAACTCCTGGGCCCAAGCTAGATTCTCTAATCTCAGCCTCCTAAAGTGCTGGGATTACAGGTGTGACCCACATCTCCTGGCCTATTGTTTTAAAAAACTGTTAGATTAGCCACGAGAGGGGGCTCATGCTTCCTTCTTCCCACCTCATGACCTTTGCACATGCTCTACCCTCTGCCTGGAATGTGTTTCATCCTCTCTTTGGCCAACCTTATTTCATTTATTTGTACATGAGTAGTTTGGGATCAACCCCAATGGACAATACTAACTCCCTGAGCAAATTTTAATTCTGTCAAATATACATCAACTGGACATTTTGGTGGGCATGACACAAGGAGGGGAAGCTGACCTCTAAGAGTTGGCCTGAGGAGAAATGAAATGGTTTTCTGCTTCTACCTTGAGAACCCCCAACCCTCTCCATGCAATCTGGGCTTTGTGGTACCCACAGCTGGTTTGGAAAGTGGGAAACACGTACCTCTCTCTGCATTCTGGAAAGCAAAATGATGTTGGGTGGAGGTGCCGCTTCCCATAGTTCAAGCACAATTCTCCTGCAGGACACAGCAAATCCAAGGGACAGTGAGCTGTTTGCTGACAGAAGGAAGAGAGAATCTGTACTAGGAGATGCAGGCAGCGTATTAAATCAGGTGGGCCAAATTGTCTATGAATCATGCGAGAGCACCCTCCCCACCTCTCCAGTCTCAGTGCACAAGGTGTTCCTCCCCTGAGAGTTCCCTCCATTTGTCATTCCCTGTGTCTCCTGTTTCCAACCTTTCCACTGGCTTTTCCTTTCAGCCTAGAAACATACTGAAATCTCTTGTCTTGCACTCTCAAAGCGGTTCGTCTGCCACCTCCTCCTCCTCCTTTGACCTCCTATATTCCTCTCGCTGTCACCCAACCTCTCTTCTCATCCAGATTTATCTCAAGAGTAGACTACAGATTTTCTCTTTACTTCTTCTCAAAATTACCTTTTTCATCCTCACTATTGATCAAAGCCTTTCCTGGTGTCTCTAATGCCTTCATCTTTTCAGTCCTTACCTTGCCGGAACAGCAAGGCCGTCTGTCTCTATCGGCCGCACCTTTGTTTTAATTCTACACCTTGACCCTCTGTGATACCAAACACGTGTTTGCTTCCATCTTTCTGACTTATTCTCTCTGCTTCTTGAGCTGTCTGTCCTTAAATATTGATTTTTATTTGCATTCTATTCTCAAATATCTGTTGATCTCACTTGGTATATGCTCCCTGGCTGCTTTAATTAACTGTCACATTTTCAGCTCTCACTTCCTACTTCTCAGATCTCTATCTCCATCCCAGATGATCTCTAAACTTCAGCCCCACATACTCAGTTTTCTTGCCAAAAACTTTCATTGGGGTGTCTCAGACTCCAAACAGAACCCATCTTTCAGGCCTGGTGCAGTGGCTGATGTCTGTAATTTCAGCACTTTGGGAGGCCAGGGTGGGCTGATCACTTGAGGTCAGGAGTTTGAGACCAGCCTGGCCAACATGGTAAAATCTCATCTCTACTAAAAATACAAAAAAATTAGCTGGGTATGGTGGTGCACACTAGTAATGCAACTACTTGGGAGGCTGAGGCAGGAGAATGGCTTGAACCTGGGAGGCAGAGGTTGCAGTGAGCTAAGATGTCAAACCACTGCTCTCCAGCCTGGGCAACAGAGTGAGACTCTGCCTCAAAAACAAAAACATCTTCCACAAAGGCCTCGTCTTTCTTCCCTCCTTTCTTCAAATTCTGTACTTTAACTGCCATGACCTCTGTGTTTTTGCTCTTACCTGAAATGTTCTTCCTATCGCACTTCTCTTAAGCTGGCCAACTTAATTCATTCCTTAAGGCTCACTTTAAGCATCACGTTTTTTAAAGAAGCCAGTTTGACATGCCCCTCCTCTGAGCTCCTGAGCATCCTATTCACATTTCCATCACTGCAATACCATATCACATTCTTCAGTCTTGTGTCTGTCTACTAGTAGGCTGTAAGTTCCTTCAAAGAAAGACTGTAAGCAAATTCATCATTTCATCCCCAGGATTTAGCACAGTGCCTGACATAGAGTAGGGATTCCATAAATATTAATTGAAGAAACTTTATGCCTTACTTATTTTTTACTGACACATAATAATTGTACATATTTATGGGATACAACGTGATATTCTGATACATGTATACACTGTGTGATCAAAGTATGGTAACTGGCATATCCATCACCTTACATTTATCATTTCTTTGTTATGAGGACATTCGGAATCTTCTCTTCTAGCTATCTGAAATATACAATACATTATTATTAGCTATAGTCACCTACTATCCAACAGGGTGCCAGAACTTATTCCTTCTACCTAACTGTAACATCATACCTGGTAACCACCTTTCCCCATCTCCTGCTTCCTTCTGTTTTCCCAGTCTCTGGTAACCATTATTCTATGCTCAGCTTCCATGATCTCAATTATTTTAGCTCTCACATATGAGTGAGGTCATCCAGTATTTGTCTTTCTGTGCCTGGCTTATTTCAGTTAACATAATGTCCTCCAGGTTCACCTATACTGTCACATAGAATAGGATTTCATCCTTTTTATAGCTGAATAGTATTCCATTGTGCATATATACTGCATTTTCTTCATCCATTCATCCACTATAAGTTGATTATATGTCTTAGCTATTGTAATTAATGTTACAATAAACATGAAATTGCAGGTGTCTCTTCAAAATACTGATTTCACTTCCTTTGGATATACACCTGAAGTGTAGTGGGATTGCTGGATCATTATGCCATATTTCTGTTTATACAATAACACTTTCTTTAGGAAGTAATGTGAGATGTACCGACTTAACGTCAAGAGTGGATTCCACTTCTTTTATTCTTTTCTCTACCTCGTTTCTACCCCACTCTCCTCCCCTATTTTTGAAGGTTGTGGTATTGGGGATTATCAAAGAGTTGTTATCTTTTTCTTTGCAAATCAAAATTAAAGACTCATTTTGCTATGTTAGCTAGTTTAGTTTGAATAAATAACCAGAGGTAAAAAGACTGATCTCTTTTTGTGTGCAAAATGGCTCCCAGTTCTATGAGATGTCATGAAACCAGAATCTGAATTTGGGGTAAAGTGAGAAGCGATCATGTCTAAACCAACAAAACTCCTCCTCAATATCTGCACAGTTTTAGAACTAGAAAGGACTTCAGCAATGATTGAGCATATCAACGACTCACAAGTTGGTTTGATACATTGGTAACTTGCCTGCATAGCCAAGTTGCGTATTGAAGAGTGTCTGATGTGGGTGAGAATTTTTGTTCACCCTCTCACTCAGTCTTGGGCACTTAAACCCTCAGAGACTCAGTTTTCTCATCTGTGTATCTTCAAGGGTCATAGATAATATATTTAAAGTGCTTAGTATACAGTAAAACCTCAATATATGTTGATGGACTGAATCTGATATTGTATTTATTTTAAAATATCAACAACCAAAAACATGTTCTTGGAGTTAGTAAAAGACATACTATTTCAATGCTGCATGAATCAGCAGGATATATACTGATTATTGCTGGGTCAGAGATTGCTATTAAATAAATCCTCTTTTGCCCTTAGGCACCTTTTATCTCATGAATTTATAAGTTCAAAAATGGTGGCAGAACAAGATGACCTACAAAAAATTTATTGGAGATAAAAATATAGCATTGCTCTAGAATAAGGAAGTTGATATCTATCGTGGGCCAATAAACTATTTGGAACAACCACAAAGATGAAAGAAATGAAGTCTCCATCAGGTAGTTGTAACTAACTCTTGGTGACCTTTTGTCACCAAGGACAAAAAGGATATGTTTTCCTACATCATGTGGAAGGGGGAAAGGAGTGCCCAGCTGTCATTATAACAGCAAAGGCGCATGTGATACCTGCCTTGGGGCTCCATGGCCTCACCTGTTTTTCTGTTATTTATAGATAATGGTAACTTCATTCAGGGTTGTTAGGAGGGTGAAGTGAGGTTATATATGAGGAGAACTTTGAAAACATTTGTCATTGTCATGAAAAACATAGATAAGGAATTTTCTTAAATGACATCTTTGAAGATCTTTTAAAGTCCTTCTCCTCCCCAAATAAAAAGTATCTTTTTTTTTTTTTTGAGACAGAGTCTCGCTTCATCACCAGGTGCCAGGCTGGAGTGCAGTGGTGAGACCTCAGCTCACTGCAACCTCCGCCTCCCTGGTTCAAGCAATTCTCCTACCTCAGCCTCCCAAGTAGCTGGGACTACAAAAAGCATCTTAAGTAATTATCAGTAAAGAACCAACAAAATACATCACGATGCTTTAAAAACAATGGAATTGTATTCCACCATGACAAACAAGGCCAGTCGATATGTAAACGGCCCTAAGATACATTGTTACATGAAGAAAAGCAAATTGCAGAAGAGTATGCCTAATGTGATATCATCTGTATAAAAAAAGTCAATAAGGTATACAAAATAAAAGACTGTACACCAAGCAATTAACAGTAATTACCTCTGGAGAATGAGGTCGGGTGAGAGAGTTCCATTTTTAACTTATATACTTCTATTATAGCTTTTATAATTAAAAATCAATAAATGATATTTTTCTAAAATTTTTACACATCAGAAAAATTAGAAAGTGGCTCTAAGTAGGTATCACATATGGCTGTTTAAGAGAAGAAGACAAGCAGAGAACATTTTAGAAATCACTAAGGAAAATGGCCGGGTGCAGTGGCTCATGCCTATAATCCCAGCACTTTGGGAGGCCAAGGCTGGCGGATCACCTGAGTTCGGGAGTTCGAGACCAGCCTGGCCAACATGGGGAAACCCCGTCTCTACTAAAAATACAAAACTTAGCTGGGCGTGGTGGTGTGTGCCTGTAGTTCCAGCTACTTGGGAGGCTGAGGCAAGAGAATTGCTTGAACGGGGGAGGTGGAAATTGTAGTGAGCCGAGATCATGCCACTGTACTCCAGTCTGGGTGACAGGGCCAGACTCTATCTCAAAAAAAAAAAAGAACAAAAAAAAAAAAAAAGAAAAGAAAAGAAAAGAAAAGAAAAAAAGAAAGAAAAAAATGAATACAAAGGGGAAGTAGAATAATTCTCAAGGGAAAAACTAAAAACGTGAAAACTTCATAAGGTCAGCCACAGAAAATGAGCTTGAGGTAGCCTCAGTCTGCTGAATCAGCACCTTTGGTAATAATGATCAGCTGTCTTCTCCCCCTAGTGATTTCCCAAGCTGAACCATCTCTCCAGGTGACCACATCTACCCAATGTAGGTGAGACCCCCTTCTCCTTCTAGAATTTAATTAGAATCATCAATGCCTTATATTAACATGAAAAAAAAAAATTAGCTGGGCATGGTGGAGCAGCATGCCTGTGGTCCCAGGTATTCAGGAGGCTGAGGTGAGAGGATTGCCTGAGCCCAGGAGCTCGAGGCTATAGAGTGCTATGATCGCACTTATGAACAGACACTGCAGTCCAGCCTGGGCAACAGAGTGAGACTCTGTCTCTTAAAAAATAAGTTTATCTGTCCACTAAGTAAGCCCAAGAAATCAAGGGCAGAATGGTCACCCAGCACTTGAAGGTCTCATCACACAGATAGCAAAGACCCCATCTGGATGAGTTGATAGCAGAAGAGCTGTCTCTGACCTTTGTCACCAAAACAACTCTGTATTTATTTCCTAGGTAAAAGCGTAAGTTTATCACCCTCCTGGTCTCACTCATTTCTACTTTAGGCTAGAAAGAAAATTCTTACCTTCTTTGCTGGGTTTTTTATTTACATTGAGATACAACAAGGCAGAAATCTCTAACATGTGGGCAAGATCTCCATCCTGTCTTCAGAGTTGGCTGAGGGACCCCAGGCTGATCTGATTTCTTCCAGACCTACAGAGTCAATAAAGAAGGTCTAGTCTGGCATGTCTTCTCCCTGAAAAGCAATGAGGACATCCACAGCCCTGGCCAAGCATTCACAGTGACAGGGAGGAAAGTTCAGGCTTCCTGCCTCGAAGCAGTAGGCACCCCCTGACGTCAGTCAGATCAGGCCCCCAAGGAGGATTTGAAGGGGGAGATTGCATAGTTGGGGTGTCTCCCATATACCCAAGGAGATAGCGTTTCTCTAGCTGCACCCACGTCAGTCCTAAATCTTCTTACTCTCCTGGATTAGAAGGCTGTGTTTCCCAAGCCACATCTGAGAAGCCTGAGCTCCTTAGCCCCGAAATAGCAGAGTGCTGACAAGACAAAGGGGCCTAGGGGCTCTGGAGTCCAAGGGGGTCCTCGGCAGAAGCCTCACAGGAGGTATTCTTTGCTGTGGCCAACAAACATATGAAAAAATGTTCATCATCACTGATTATTAGAGGAATGCAAATCAAAACCACATTGAGATACCACCTCATGCCAATTAGAATGGCGATTATTAAAAAATCTGGAGACAACAGATGCTGGAGAGGATGTGGAGAAATAGGAACACTTTTACACTGTTGGTGGGAGTATAAATTAGTTCAACCATTGTGGAAGACAGTGTGGCGATTCCTCAAGGATCTAGAAATAGAAATTCCATTTGATCCAGCAATCCCATTGCTGGGTATATACCCAAAGGATTATAAATCATTCTGTTATAAAGACACATGCACATGTATGTTCATTGTGGCACTGTTTACAATAGCAAAGACCTGAAACCAACCGAAATGTCCATCAACGATAGACTGGACAAGGAAAATGTGGCACATATACACCATGGAATACCATGCAGGCATAAAAAACGATGAGTTCGAGTCCTTTGTGGAGACATGGATGAATCTGGAAACCATCATTCTCAGCAAACTGACACAAGAACAGAAAATCAAACATTGCATGTTCTCACTCATAGGCAGGTGTTGAACAATGAGAACACATGGACACAGGGAGGGGAGCATCACACACTGGGGTCTGTTGGGGTGGGCCAAGGGAGGGACAGCAGGGGGGTGGGGAGGTTGGGGAGGGATAACATGGGGAGAAATGGCAGATATAGGTGATGGGGGGACCGAGGCAGCAAACCACATTGCCATGTGCATACCTATGCAACAATCCTGCATGATCTGCACGTGTACCCCAGAACCTAAGGTACAATAAAAATAAAAATAAAAGAAATATCCCGCCCTTTCTATGGACACTTTCCTTAGGATATAACCTGAACTGCAGTTAGTCACTGTTCTCGGACAACTTACTTTTTCAGTTACTCTAAGATGCTCGTGTGTGTGTTCTTGTAGGTACTAAATACACCATGGAAATTCACAAAGAAAGTGATACTCTGTTTACCTATCTATATCTAGTAGGTCAAGTTTGTTAATTATTATTATTATCATTATTTTGAGACAGTCTCACTCTATTGCCCAGACAAGAGTGCAGTGGCACAATCTCAGCTCATTGTAACTTCTGCCACCCCAGTTCAAGCAATTCTCAGACCTCAGCCTCCTGAGTAGCTGGCATTACAGGCATCCCGCCAACACGCCAGGCTAATTTTTATATTTTTAGTAGAGACATGGTTTCTCCATGTTGGCCAGGCTTGTCTCAAACTCCTGGTCTCATGATCCGCCCCCCTCAGCCTCCCAAAGTGCTAGGAATTACAGGCGTGAGCCTCTACACCCGGCCTAAATGTATTAATTAGTTAACTCAAATCCTCTTTATCTTTATTTGTTCTTCCTAATCTGCCCATCTTTGAAAGAGGTATTTTGAAGATTTCTATGACAAGTACAAATTTAGCAATTTCTCCTTGTATTTGAGTCTTTGCATTACACGTTTTGAAGCTATATAATAAGATATTAAATTTAAACCATGTGAAATTGCCATTGGCAACTATGAAATTACACATGAAGGCTTATTGCCATTTAACTGTCTTGGTAGAGGGTGACATAAAAATTAAATATCGGGCTGGGCGTGGTGGCTCACACCTGTAATCTCAGCACTTTGGGAGGCTGAGGCGGGTAGATCATGAGGTCAGGTGGTCGAGACCAGCCTGGCCAACATGGTGAAACTCCGTCTCTAATAAAAATAAAAAATTAGCCCGGCATGGTGGCAGGCACCTGTAATCCCAGCTACTCGAGAGACTGAGGCAGGAGAATCACTTGAACCTGGGAGGCAGAGGTTGCAGTGAGTTTTGACTTCACCATTGCACTCCAGCCTGGGCGACAGAGCGAGACTGTCTCAAAAAAAAAAATTAAACATCACTCTGCCTTTTAAAATTCTTTTTGCATTGGATTCCCTTTTGTCTGATATTAACATTTTCACATTAGCTTACTTTTTGTTAGTGGTTGACTGCTAACATTCTTTCTCCAAATTGACTAAAAGACTGATAAAATCCTGTATTACTATTACTAAGAGTGTAAGAAAAGGGACCCTCTCCATACACTATTGGTGGGATCATTAAAATGTTTCATTATTTTGGAATTAAATTAAATTTTAATTGTAATTTATTAAATTATGCATTTAAAATATGTAAACCCTTTCATCCAGAAATTATACTTTTAAGTATCATACAGAGTTATACACCCATGCAAAAAAATCTATATAAGGATTTCATTATCATATAATTTGTGATCAGGAAAAATTGAAAAATAACCTAAGAGATTTTTTTTTATGTGGCGTTACCCGCATTTTTAGTTTCCATATTGCTGCTTCGACATTTTGGGGTCTTCCTGACCAGGAGGGACTATCCCTCCCAGGACTAGCTGATTCCCAGAGATGCCAACTAACCAGTCTAGAGCCCCACCACTGAATCCCTCCTTTTTTGAACTTTTACACTCAAGACCACTATCTCCCTACCCTAATCACCCTGAGGTCATGTATCAGACAACTCGTGGCAGTCTACACTCAGGAGAGTCAGCTGACATTATTCCAGCTAGCTAGTCCTTCACCTGCTTAGCCATCTTACCCTGCCTCTCCCATCCCTTCCTCAAAAGCCTCACTTCCCCTGTCTTCTGCCTGTGACCAACCTCGAGTTTCTCCCTAGGCTGCACAGTGTGACTCCTCATCTTGGGAACGAGGAGTAACAAACGATCTTTTAAATGGCTATTGTCCTCCGATCTGTTGGCTTCATCATACCTGAATAAAAATAGAATCTACATTTTAAAACGTTTATGCATTTTTTAAAGTCATAATGAGTACAGACAGCAGTTATCGCCAGGAGTACTCATGGGGAGAGTGTCATCTACAAGGAGAGAAGAGAGGCAGATCACACTATGTACTGCTTGATTTATTTTTATAGTAAAAATCTGTTAATTGTGTACTTTTTTTTTTCTTCAGGATGGAGTTTCGCTGTTGTTGCCCAGGCTGAAGTGCAATGGCGTGATCTTGGCTCACTGCAACCTCTGCCTCCCAGGTTCAAGCAATTCTCCTGCCTCAGCATCCCGAGTAGCTGGGATTACAGGCATGTGCCACCACGACTGGCTAATTTTGTATTTTTAGTAGAGACATGGTTTATCCATATTGGTCAGGCTGGTCTCGAACTCCTGACCTCAGGTGATCTGCCTACCTTGGCTTCCCAAAGTGTTGGGATTTCAGGCATGACCCGCTGCATCCTGCCACTTGTGTACTTTTTTTTTTTTTTGATATGGAGTCTCGCTCTGTTGCCCAGGCTGGAGTGCCATGGAATGGTCTCGGCACACTGCAAACTTTGCCTTCCAGGCTTAAGCAATTCTCCTGCTTCAGCCTCCTGAGTAGCTGGGATTATAGGCACCCACCACCACCCCAGCCAATTTTTATATTTTTATTAGAGACAGGGTTTCACCATGTTGTCCACGCTGGTCTCGAACTCCTGACCTCAGGTGATCTGCCTGCCTCCCAAAGTGCTGGGATTACAGGCATGAGCCACTGCACCCAGCCCACTTGTGTACTTTTTAAAAACAGAGTATTTTGAAAATCACCTCTCCATCTCGAGGTGGCTCATGCCTGTAATCTCTGTAGGCCAAGCCATTTTAATTAAAATTTTTTTTCTTTTGAGAAAGGGGCTCACTCTGTTGCCCAGGCTGGTGTGCAGTGGCACAATCACAGCTCACTGCCGCCTCGACCTTCCCAGACTCAGAAAATCCTCTTGCCTCAGCCTCCCAAGTAGCTGGGACCATAGGCATGTGCCACCACACCCAGCTAATTTTTGTATTTTTTGTAGAGATGGGGTTTTGCTATGTTGCCTAGGCTGGTCTCAAACTCTTGAGCTCTTGCAATCTACCTGTCTCTACCTCCCAAAGTGCTGGGATTACTGGTGTGGGCTGCTGCACCCAGCCAAAAATTTTTTTAACTAATTAATTTTTTTTTTTTTTGGCCAGGTGAGGTGGCTCATGCCTGTAATCTCAACACTTTGAAAAGCCAAAGCAGGCAGATCACTTGAAGTCAGGAGTTCAAGACCAGCCAGGCCAACATGGCGAAACCCCATCTCTACAAAAAGTTAGCAGGGCATGGCGGTGTGTGCCTGTAGTCCTAGCTACTGGGGAGATGGAATTTGCAGTGAGCTGAGAACATGCCACTGCACTCCAGCCTGGGCATCTGAGTGAGATTCTGTCTCAAAAAACAATAATAATGAATAAACAAAGTTTAACTTTTTTTTTTTTTTTTTTTGAGACGGAGTTTTGCTCTTGTTACCCAGGCTGGAGTGCAATGGCATGATCTCGGCTCACCGCAACCTCCGCCTCCTGGGTTCAGGCAATTCTCCTGCCTCAGCCTCCTGGGTAGCTGGGATTACAGGCACGTGCCACCATGCCCAGCTAATTTTTTGTATTAGTAGAGACAGGGTTTCACCATGTTGACCAGGATGGTCTCGATCTCTTGACCTCATGATCCACCCGCCTCGGCCTCCCAAAGTGCTGGGATTACAGGCTTGAGCCACCACCCCTGACCCAATTTTAACTTTTTAATTTAAAAAATCATTGATTCTTGTTTTAAAATTTATTTTATTGTGTTAAGAACACAACATGAAATCTACCCCCTGACAGATTTTTTTCTTCTTTTTTTGAGACAGGATCTCACTCTGTCACCCAGGGTGGAGTGCAGGGGCATGACCACAGCTCACTGCATCCTCAACCTTCCAGGCTCAAGTGATCCTTTCATCTCTGCCTCTTAAGCAGTTGGGACTACAGGCACACATCACCACTCCCAGCTAATATTTTTATTTTTTGTAGAGGCAGAGGTCTCACTATGTTGCCCAAGCTGGTCTCAAACTCATAGACCCAAGCAATCTTCCTGATATGAACAGGAGACAGGGAAATATTGCAGAGTTCCCTGGCAAAAGCCCCACCCTCAAGCCTGGAAACCCGAGGCACTAAATGGGAACAGGCATTCCTGTTTTCTTGCCCAAATGTTGCATCTTGGTCCACCACGCCCCACTTCCTGTACCTAGATAAACCCCGAACCCCTGGGTCCATGAGGAGATGAGCAGAAGAGCCAAAGAGCAGAACAGCACAGCTGAGAAGGCAAGAAGAGAAGGGGCATCTGAACATCTAAAGGAGTCTGGCTGGGGACAGTTGGAGCAGAGTTTGTCCACAGGACTGGTGAAGTCCAAGGGAAGATCATCTCCCCACTCCATCCCCTTTCCAGCTCCCCATCCATGCCACTGAGAGCCAGCACTCAATAACACCCCCACATTCACCACTCTTCAAGTCTGTGTGTAACCTGATTCTTCCTGGGCACCAGACAAGGGCCCAGGTACCAAGGGGGCACTGAGCTGGTTAACACTTAAGCCCTCTGTGAATGGCAGAGCTAAAAGAGCTCTGCAGCACACCCACTGGGGCTTCAGGAGTTGAAGCACCCACCCCTAGAAGCTGCCTGTGGGGCTGGACCCCAAAAGTGCTCGCTCTGGTTTCTGCACCTGCCTGTCTGTGTGCTCCCCAGCTTGTACAGAGGTTGAGCTTGTGGCAGCTGAACAGAGAGCCGTATCCCTGTTGCAAGCCCTGCAAGGGGAGCCAAGGAACTCTCCTGTTTCACTCCCACCTCAGCCTCCTAAAGTGCTGCGATTACAAGCATGAGCCACCAAGCCCAGCCTCTTAACAGATTTTTAAGTGTACGATAGGCATAATGTACAGATCTCTAGAAGATATTCACCTGGTATAAATGAAATTTTACACCAATTGAATAGCAACATCCTATTTCCCCAACCCCTTAGCCTTTGACAACCACTCTTCTACTCCTGCTTCTGTGAGTTTGACTATTTTAGATACCTCATATAAATGGAATTATTCCAGTAAGCACTGTGATTGGCTTATTTTATTTCAGATAATGTCCTCCAGGTTGTCATATTGCAGTGAAGAAAACCAAAATATGTCATCCCAAAATATGCCTCTTTGAAAAAAGTAGCAAACAGGCCAGGTGCAGTACTACTAAAAATACAAAAAAAAAAAAAAAAAAAAAAAAAAAAAATTAGCCAGGCATGGTGGCGCACGTCTGTAATCCCAGCTACTCAGGAGGCTGAGGCACAAGACTTGCTTGAACCCGGGAGCTGTAGGCTGCAGTGAGTGGAGATCATGCCACTGCACTCCAGTCTGGGTGACAGAGTGAGACCCTGTAGTCCCAGCTACTTGGGAGGCTGAGGTGGGAGGATCACTTGAACCCAGGAGTTTGAGGCTGCAGTGAGCTATGATCATGCCACTGCACTCTAGCCTGAGCAACAGAGTGAGACCTTGACTTTAAAAAATAAAAAAGAAGGGGCCAGGCACAGTGGTTCATGCTTGTAATCCCAACACCTTGGGAGGCCAAGGCGGGCAGATCACGAGGTCAGGAGATCGAGACCATCCTGGTGAACACGATGAGACCCCACCTCTACTGCAAAAATACAAAAACTTAGCCAGGCACGGTGGCGTCCACCTGTAGTCCCAGCTATTCGGGAGGAAAAGGCTGCAGTGAGCCGAGATTGCGCCACTGCACTCCAGCCTGGGCGGCAGAGCCAGACTCCATCTCAAAAATAAATAAAATTTTAAAATTAAAAAAACAAATAGATAGTCTTGCTCCTCTTCTTCCTCTATCAAGAAGGATAAAAGCTAATCCCCAGAGACAACTCTAGATCCTTATCAGCCTGGATGTGGCACCAGAGAAATCTACATAACAAACTGTACAAACTAACTTTTATCTACTGTTCAAGTCAAATAAAATGTACAGACGAATTTAACACTTTTTGCGGAAGCAGGAATTGCAATTCTGGGTGTACACAGAAACAGGGTGATCTTCGGTATGTTCAAAGAACAAAAAGAAGGTTGGAGGCTTTATAAAAAGGAGAAATGTTACATGTTGTTTTGAAAGAATGTTCGCTGGCACTAGTAAAGTTTTGAGGAGGGGGCAAACTCTGATTGGTGAGTGACTGTGGTGGGTAAAATTAATCTTACAGTCTCAGCAGCTGTTTCAGTAGCTACCAGGTAAAACTGATTTCAGGTTTTAACAGGCGGTTTCAGTAGTCAGGCTTGCCAAAAATTACATTCTCAGAGCAATGTTATGTGCCCTGTGTGCTTTTTCTTCCTTTCCTCTAAATGCCCTTTTATAATTAAAAAACTTTTTTTAGAGATAAGATCTCCTGTCACCCAGGCTGGAGTGCAGTGGTACAGTCACAGCTTACTTCAGTCTTGACTTCCTGGGCTCCAGCAATTGTCTCGAGTAGCTGGAACTACAAGTATAAGTAAGCCACCACACCAGCTAATTTTGTTGTTGTTGTTGTTTGTAGAGACAGGAGTCTCCTTACATTACCCAAGCTGATCTTAACCTCCTAGTCTCAAGCAATCCTCCTGCCTCAGCCTCCCAAAGTGCTGAGGTTACAGGCGAGAGCTACCTTATCTGGCCTCGACTCTTTTAGTTGGGCATGACAAGAATGACCCAATTCATATAATTAACTTTCTTTTTTTTGTATGAGACAGAATCTGGGTCTTGTTGCCCAGGCTGAAGTGCAATGGTGCAACCTCAGCTCACTGCAACCTCCACCTCCCGGGTTCAAGCACTTCTCCTGCCTCAGCCTCCCAAGTAGCTGAGATTGCAGGCAGCACCTGCTACCACACCTGGCTAATTTTGTTGTTGTTGTTGTATCTTTAGAAGAGATAGGGTTTCGACTGGGCGCAGTGGCTCACTCCTGTAATCACAGCACTTTGGGAGGCCAAGGCAGGCAGATCACGAGGTCCAGAGATGGAGACCATCCTGGCCAACATGGTGAAACCCCGTCTCTACTAAAAAATACTAAAAACTAGCCAGGCGTAGTGGTGCACACTTGTAGTCCTATTTACTCAGGAGGCTGAGGCAGGGGAATCGATTGAACCAGGAGGCGGAGGTTGCAGTGAACCGAGATAGTGCCACTGCACTCCACCCTGGCAACAGAGCAAGACTCTGTCTCAAAATAAAAAAAAAAAAAAGAAGAGATGGGGTTTCACCATGTTGGCCAGGCTGGTCTCAAACTCCTAACCTCAGGGGATCACCTGCCTCGATCCCCCAAAGTGCTGGGATTACAGGTGTGAGCACTGTGCCTGGTCAATTAACTTTCATGCTACCCGTTGTTTACTATATATTTGCTGCCTCTAGAGACTCAAGGCCCTTCTCCTTTGTCTTGTCACTTCTCTAAAAATTTATAGTTCCTTTGCTAAGATGCTATATAAAACAAGTTCAAAACAAAGCTTTGAGTTACTCATTTCTGGGCACTCCATATTGCATATTCAGTACACATGTTAATAAACTTCTATTTTTTTTGTTGTTAATCTATCATTTTGTTGTGGTTCTGTTAATCTGTCTTTTGTCAGTCTAATTTACAAGGCCCCGGAGGAGAACATAAGATGGGTAGAGGAATTGATTATTCCTCCCCCACAGCAAGTTCTCACTCTGTTGTTCAGGCTGGAGTGCCATGGCATGATCATAGCTCACTGCAGCCTCAAATTCCTGGGCTCAAGTGATCCTCCCACTCAGCCTCCCAAGTAGCTGGGACTACAGGTGCACACCACCATGCCTAGCGAGGTTTAAATAAAAAATTTTTTAGAGACAAGGTCTTGCTATATTGGCCAGGTTAGTCTCAAATTCCTGGGCTTAAGCACTCCTCAGCCTCCCAAATAATTGGGATTACAGATGTGAACAACTGTGCCTGTCTGCCTTCTCTTTAAAGGATAAATAATATTCCATTGTGTGTACATACCACATTTTCTTTATCCATTCATGCCTAGATGGACATTTAGATTGTTGATAAGAATGTTACTTTCCTCCTGGTATTGGAAAGACATCTTCCAAATGGAGATTTTATCTCTTGTTTTCAGGAAGAAAATGGGGAGGATCAGAGTGACTTTCTTGTCCCTGCTGGTTTTTTTTTTTTAAAGTGCCTTTAGCTCAAAGTAGTCCTCATCCCAAAGTGGCATATTTGGGGTGATGTGTTCTGAGCTCCTTCAGCATACTTGCAGTTCAGGAGAAAAGACACAAGAGAATGTAGGAGAGCAATTCTGAGATAGCCGAACATTTTCTAAAATTGAATAAAAGACACAAATTTGAAATTTGGGGAGCACAACAAATCTCAAGCAGGCTTAAACAAAATTCAATATCTGGACACATTGTAGTCAAACCATGTGACACTGTTATCACTCAATGGGTTCTTCTTGCCCACTGCACAGACAAAACCAATTCACTGAGATCATAATATTGCAGTAGAGAAAGAGTTCAATTAACAGTCCTAGCAGGAGCATTGGTGTTATTACTCAAATCGGTCTCTCCAAGAACTCAGAGGCTAGGGTTTTAATGGCTGATTTGGTGAGTTGGGGGCTAAGAAGGGGGTTGCTGATTGGGGATGAAATTATAGGGTTATGGAAAACGGTCTTTTTTTTTTTTTTTATCCTATCTCAACTTTTTTTTTTCTTTTTTTCTTTTTTTTTTTTTGAAAGAAAGAAAGAAAAAGAATAAAGAGGAGGAAAAAGGAAAAGAAAGAGAGAGAGAGAATAAGAGTATTGCTTTCTTGCCCAGGCTAGAATGCAGTTTAGTAATGGGTATTGAAAACCTCTTTTATACCAATAATTATACTTGATGTAAACAGGAAGGAATAAGGGAAGAAAATAACAAACGAGCAGCCAACCAATATTTCATTTAAACCTATGAAATGCTATGCGATTACTGAAGAGTGATTTACTTCCAATTATGTAGTCACTTATGGAATAGGTGTGAGGTGGTAATGTACGTTTTACGTATTTGAAGTGGAGAGTTCTATAAATGTTTATTAAGTTTACTTGTTCCGGGTCTGAGTTCAAGTCCTGGATGTCCTTGTTAATTTTCTATCTCGTTGATCTATAAAATCGTTAGCTCTTCTTGTTACATTGATCCTTTTGCCATTATGTAATGTTCTTCTTTGCCTCTTTTGCTCTTTGTTGCTTTAAAGTCTACTTTATCAGAGGCGAGAATTGCATCTCCTGCTTTTTATTTATTTGTTTATTTTTACTCTCTGATTGGTTGATAAATCTTCCTCCTTCTCTGTTTTGAGTCTTTGTGTATCGTTGCATGTGAGATGGGTCTGGATGCAGCATACCTATGGGTTTTGGCTTTTTATCCGATTAGAATATATATAACTTTAATACTGGCATTTGATGCTAGCTGGCTGTTTTTGCCCATTAGTTAGTGTAAATTTTTCGTTGTGTTAATGTTCTTTTCTTTTTGATATATTTTTGGAAAGGCTGATATTGGTTGTTCCTTTATATGTATAGTGCTTCTTTCAGAAGCTCTTGCAAAGCAGGCCTGGTGGTGGTGAACTCTCTAAGTACTTGTTTGTTCGCAAAGGATTTAATTTTTCCTTCGATTATAAAGCTTAGTTTGGCTGGATAGGAAATTCTGGGTTGAAAGTTCTTTTCTTTAAGGATGTTAAATATTGGTCCCCACTCTTTTCTGGCTTGTAGGGTTTCTGCTGAGAGATCTGCTGTAAGTCTGATAGGTTTCCCTTTATGGGTAACCTGACCTTTCTCTCTGGCTGCCCTTAGTATTTTCTCCTTCATTTCAACCCTAATAAATCTGGCAATTATGTGCCTTGGGGTTGGTCTTCTTGAAGAATATCTTTGTGGTGTTCTCTGTATTACCTGGAGTTGAATATTACCCTGCCTTGCCAGGTTGGGAAAATTTTCCTGAATGATATCCTGAAGAGTATTTTCCAACTTGGATTCATTCTCTTCATCACATTCAGGTACACCTATCAAACGTAAATTAGGTCTTTTCACATAGTCCCATATTTCCTGGAGACTTTGCTCATTCCTTTTCATCCTTTTTTCTCCAATCTTGTCTTCTCGTTTCATTTCACTGAGCTGGTTCTCGACTTCTGATATCCTCTCTTCTACTTGATCAATTGGACTGTTTAAACTTGTGCATACTTCGCGAAGTTCTCGTGTTGTGTTTTTCAGCTCCATCAATTCACTTATATTCCTCTCTAAATTGTCCATTCTCGTTAACATTTCGTCAAACCTTTTTTCAAGGTTCTTAGTTTCTTTGCATTGGGTTAGAACAAGTTCTTTTAATTCACAGAAGTTTCTTATCACCCACGTTTTGAAACCTGCTTCTGTTATTGGAACACACTCGTAATCTATTAAGCCTTGTTCCGTTACTGATGAGGAATTGCAATCCCCTGTAGAGGGAGAGGCATTCTGATTTTGAGTATTCTCTGTCTTTTTACGCTGATTTCTTCCCTTCATTATATATTTATCCGTCTGTTGTCGTAGTTACCGACTTTCTAACTAGGTCTCTGAGCAGACGTCCAACTTGTTGATTCCCATTGCCGAAATCTGAGCAAACCACTGCGCTGGCCAAAACAGTGGTGTTTAAATGGATGGTGCTTTTCTGCCCGGGAATCTCCGGACTCTGCACCAAGAACTGCCGCGCTAAGGCACCAGCAAAACCGCCGCGCCGGCCACAAGAGACGCCCTGGCGACACGTGGGGCTCCTCTGCTGGGAATCTCCTGGTCCGTGAGCAACAAATATTCGTCTGAAAGTGTGGCGTCCTCTCGTTCTCTGCACTTTCACTGGGAACTATGAGCCCGAGCTGCTAGTGATCAGCCATCTTGGATCTCTCTCGGAAAACGGTCTTTATGCACTGAGTATGCCCTTTGGGTGAGGGCCACAGGAGTAGTTGACTCATGAGTCACAGTCCTGGTGGGCTCAATTGGTTGCCAGAATGCAAAATCTGGAAGAACATCTCAAAAGACCAGTCTTAGGTTCTACAGTAGTGATGTTCTGTATAGGAACAATTGGGGAAGTCACAAATCTATGACCTCTAGCCACATGACTCCTGAACAGTAAGGGATTATAGAAACTATGCCTACATTTAGCAGAATTTGGGTTCCTCCCATAATCCTAATCTTATAGACTTCCATTAGTTTTACAAAGGTGGCTTTGCTCCCTAGCAGGGCAGAGGTTAGTCTTAGAGAGGGGTTATTATCATCCTTGCTTTAAACTATAAACTAAATTCCCCCCACAGTTAGCTTAGTCTGTGCCCAGAAATGATAAAGGACAGCTAGCCGGTGACGCTAGAAGCAAGATGGAGTCAGCCATGCTAGATGTCTCTCACTGTCACCATCTTCGCAAAGGTGGTTTCAACAAAAAGGACAAATATCTGAAAAGCAACCAGAGTGTTGGATTACTTCAATCATTTTCCTGATGAACAGCCCTCAACACCTTGGCTTTGCCTGGTTAAAATTAGGATATTCTCCAAATTTCCATTCAGAGATCATGTCATATTTTCAAGAAAACAAGAATGGAATAAGACTAATAAGTAGAAATTTAGCCTGGCCAACATGGCGAAACCCCATCTCTACTAAAAATACAAAAATTATCCAGGCATGATGGTGCACACCTGTAGTCCCAGCTACTCGGGAGGCTGAGGCACGAGAATCGGTTAAACCCAAGAAGCAGAGGTTGCAGTGAGCCGGGATTGCAGCACTGCACTCCAGCTTGGGTGATGGAGCGAGATCCTGTCTCAAAAAAAAAAAAAAAGACTAATGAGTAGAAATTTCTAGTTTCAATGGCTGTGTAAGGTGTGATGCAGCTGGTATGAGTAAACTACTTCTTAAATTTGATTTTTAAAAGGGCGCTGGATGATGAAAATTAAACAGTACTTATCCGACACTGTCCAAGAAGAAACATGAATATTCTGGGCCACTAGAGAGGTTTGCAGTATGGCAGGAAAGGGATGTTCTGTACCTGGTAACACTTCCTTCTAGACATTCTACTCACTTTGCCAAAGGGAAAGTTAAACCTGGGAATCGAGACACTTAAAAACTGCCTTCCTGGTCGGGCGCGGTGGCTCACGCCTATAATCCCAGCGCTTTGGGAGGCCAAGGCAGGTGGATCACGAGGCCAGGAGATTGAGACCATCCTGGTCAACATGGTGAAACCCCGTCTCTACTAAAAATACAAAAAATTAGCTGGGTGTGGTGGCGCGTGCTTGTAATCCCAGCTACTCAGGAGGCTGAGGCAGGAGAATTGCCTGAACCCAGGAGGCGGAGGTTGCGGTGAGCTGAGATCACGCCATCGCACTCCAGCCTGGGTAACAAGAGCGAAACTCCATCTCAAAAAAAAAAAAACTACCTTCCTTTTGTTCTCAAACATAGCTGTAATTTCAAGTGGTTGCTTCATCTTCTGTAAAATGTAGATTTACTGAGCATGAGACAAATGCATCATTGACTTTCCCTCCATTCCCTTCTTTTCGTGTGCTAAATGTAGATTCACTGAGTACCAATAATGAGAGCTCACAAGAATGTAACCACTTGCCTCACTGTCTACCCTCCTTTTATTACCGCCCCTCCTGCTTGCTCTTTCCCCTTTAAATACTGAAGTTCCCCAGACCATCTTTGGGAAAAGCACGGGACAGGTCCTCCTGTGACTGGTGTGTCTTTTTCCCCGGGCAGGTCCTCAGCCATGGCAAAATAAACCTCTCATGAACTAAGTGCTGCTTCAGTCACCTTTTCATTTACACTTTTAACCTTTTCTGATGTCATCCTCAAGGACATTTCTTTCATGCACATGTGAAAAATCAAACTCTACAAAGCAGCTGTTCATTCCCTTGAATCCTGACACCTAAATAACATTACAACTAAGAGAGCTGCTTTCTCAGCACAGCCGTTCAGAACCACTAGTTTTCAGAGGTAAAAAGCAGGAAGAACACACACTACATTTCTTGGAAAATTTTTTTATTCTCCTTGTCAACATTTCTTTTGACATTTTATTACTTAATTTTGTGACATTAAGAAATAATTTGGCTTCATATTACTTTTAAAAGGCAGTAAGAAAGCTATTGAGAAAGAAGGTCTATAGGTTTTTTTTGTTTTTGTTTTTTGTTTTTGTTTTTTTTAGACGGGGTTTCACCATGTTGGCCAGGATGGTCTCGATCTCTTGACCTTGTGATCCACCCACCTCAGCCTCCCAAAGTGCTGGGATTACAGGCGTGAGCCACTGCACCCGGCCCAGGTTTTTTTTTTTAATAAAACATTAGAAACATTATAAAAAATGAGACTCCCATTACATGGAAATACATGATCAAAGATCGAACTAACACACATTCACACAGGCTCTGTTCAAAATAGAGTTCTCCATTTCTTTCTGATAAGCCTTTTTTCTTGGGCTCTTTCAGAAGCAATTCATAATGAACAGAAGTCTTGCCAGCTCATTTCATTAGTGGAAAAGCAAAGGTATGATGACAGAATCATGAGAAGATGGAAATAAAGCCTGAGGATATGGCTTGATCTCTGAGACCAATTAACTTTGAGTTATTCAAGTCAGGATAGGAGTTTAGAGAGGATCGAAGCAAACCATGAGGGAAAGGGAACGCAGGACAATCCCCATTACTGGCTTTATCACAAGCTCCAAAGTGATCTTCCAGCCCCACTTTGCAAGGTTGAAAGTTAAATGAGGAAGGAGCCTGCATTGTTTGTAACATAATACAATACTTTCACTTTGTTTTATTTTTTAAAGTGCAGCTCTTCAAGAATTTCATTTAAAAAAGTAATCTGTAAGGGAAGAAAAAAATTAATTCAAACACTGATTTTGTTTTTTTGAGATGGAGTCTCACTCTGTTGCCCAGGCTGGAGTGCAGTAAATCTCAGCTCACTGCAATCTCCACCTCCTGGGTTCAAGAGATTCTCCTGCCTCAGCTCCTAAGTAGCTGGGATTATGGGTGCCCGCCACCACACCTAGCTAGTTTTTTTGTATTTTTAGTAGAGACAGGGTTTCGCCATGTTGGCCAGGCTGGTCTCGAACTCCTGATCTCAAGTGATCCACACCCCCCAAAGTGCTGGGATTACAGGCATGAGTTACCAAAGTGCTTGGATTACAGCGCCCAGCTGAAGATTGGTTTTCATATAAACAATTCCAAATAAAATATCTAATGATGACAATCTGATGCAGATGACAATCTGATGCAAATGACAATCATATGCCAGATGCTTGTCAGAAAATATATATGTATAATTTTAGGGATGTTACCATCCTCTGTGAGAAATACCAGCGCAAACCCACCTGACCCCCTCTCCCCAAAACAACAGTAACAACAAACCTTTCACAGCACGGGTGAACTTGCTCTTCTGCTGACTTACTTTCACCTCGGGTTTCTGATCCTTGTCGTGTACTTCTCTGGGTTAGAAGCACTCATTACTGTAGTATAAACTGTGAGGCTGAAAATAACGAGAGAAAATTTTATGTACACATCATTTTCTCTAATATGCCAGGCTGGAGTGCAATGGTGCGATCTTGGCTCATTGCAACTTCTGCCTCCCGGGTTCAAGCGATTCTCCTGTCTCAGCATGGTGGTATGCCACTAGGGAGGCTGAGGCAGGAGACTCGCTTGAACCCGGGAGGCAGAGGTTGCAGTGAGCTGTGATTGCACCACTGCACTCTAGCCTGGGCAACAGAGTGAGACTCGGTCTCAAAAAAAAAAAAAAAAAAAATTCAGACTCCTCAGAGCTCTACCCCAAGGCAGTGGGGAAGACACAGCCTTGGCCCTCGCCCTGGCTCTGTCCTACCCGCAAGGGCCTTACTTGCATACATGTGACATCACCACCTTTGCATTCCCCACCAAGCAGCTACCCCCTGGGCTCTCCTTCAGTGGCTGTGCACCACCATCAGGAGAATACCACCCAGGGAAGAGGACCAAGGAAACCCTGGAAGTGGAGGTGGGGCTGTTCAGGCTGAGAACTATAGGGTCCTCGGTACTTGGGAAGACTCCAGGTGGGCAAATGCCCCTGGCCTAGCAGATTCCTTATACCATGGTTTGAGGGGGCAGTATCACAACTAGAGGAATTCCAGAGTGGGGCCTCTAAAGCTCCAGGATCAAGACACCCACCCCACCCCTCCACCTTGCCCAGATCTAAGGGTGAAAACTATAGTGTCATTGATTCCACATTCTGTATAGCAAAAAACGCTTGAACTTGGGAGATTGAGGCTGCAAGTGAGCCAAGCACATGTGCCTAAATACCTAAACAACTTAAGCACATGTGCCCACATGCACACACACTTGTTTTCGAATCCAGCTGAGATGCATGTACAAAATATCAGAGCTGGGCTGTTCAGAAACAGGAAGAATTAGTAGCACTGGGCCCACAGCTAAATCATACACCCAGTTAAAGACAGCACTATGAGCAAGTGCAGAGCTCATCCAAGGGTAAGGGAGGTTCCCTAAACTTGACCTTAGTTGCTTGTTTACTTTAGTCATAGTTCTATTTTCCATCACTGTTTTAATATTTTCTCTACTGATAGCCACAGCAGAGGATGCAGCTGTGTTGCAGGTGGGTGTTATTTTGCAGCACAACACAAGGGGCCAGCATAGAGCTAACTGCCTTTGTACAGACTTTGTTGTTTTTCTTTTTCTTTTTTTTATTTTCAGATACAGCTACATTTATTTCTATTAACTTCACACAACTGAACAGCTTCAGTTGAGGTTAATCATTTTAATGATTAACCAATGTAAAGGGCCTGAGAGTCAGAAGTCTGTGTTAATTCTGGCTCCAAGGTGACTGTTATTTAAATGTAGTTTCTTTTGAGTTTTCAAGTATACAACAGAGAAAAATACTACTTGGCAAACTGTTTATAATTTCTAACCATTTTATTTTGACAAAACCATTTCAGAAATCATTTAAACATTCATAGCCGTTAACTCAGTAATTCTACTTCTGGGAATTCAGCCAAGGGAAACAATCTGAAAGTAAGTAAGCAGGGGAGAGGCGAACGAGTATGTTTAGTTCAGAGTTTCAATAGAGGAAAATCTAACAACCGGAGAATGCTTAACTCAATTATAATGCAGCCAATTGGCCACTATGCCACCATGTGAAATTATAAAGGCTGCTCAAAGCATAGAAAATGCTCCATTTTATTTAAATAAACATAATAACTATTTTATTATAATACTATTTTTTAAAAGATATATTCATCACTTCTATAATTGCCTAAAAAAACTGTAAGAACACAAATATAGTTTTTTAACCCTCATTCAATAAATGACTATCAAAAGGGCAAAATTGTGCCCTGCTATGAAGGGTACAGTCAATGGTGCATTGGAGCTGTCTCCTACAAGCTGGTGACGGCCAATTATTAAATGTGCAGGAAGTGTATGAGCCAACTATAAGCCTCAAATCAGCCTGGGTGGGAGCAGTCACACCATGAAAGTCAACAAATGCTACAAATCTAGGAATTTTTTTTGTTTGTACCTTCCCACACAAAGAGCTGGTTTACTAGCAGACCACTGGGTATGCTTTGTTACCCAAACAGCTCATTTGTTTGAGTAGTAGAATATTGACTAACTAGTTTTTCCTTTCTTTTTTTTTTTTTGAGACAGAGTCTCGCTCTGCTACCCAGACTGTGGCATGATCTCGGCTTTCGATCTCCCAAGTTCAAGGGATTCTCTGGCCGCTGCCTCCCAAGTATCTAGGATTACAGGCATGCACTGTCACGCCTGGCTAATTTTTGTATTTTTAGTAGAGATGGGGCTTCACCATGTTGGCCAGGCTGGTCTCAAACTCCTGACCTCAAGTGATCCGCCCGCCTCAGCATCCCAAAGTGCTGGGATTACAGGCGTGAGCCACCACTCCCAGCCTGCTTTCACAAAAGAAAAGAAAAAAGGGAAGGGAAAGGCGGGAGGGGAGGGGAGGGGAGGAGAGGAGAGGGGAGGGACTTCTCACCTGATTTATAGTTGTTTATCACCCTGCCTCCACCCCACCTCATGAGAACAGAGACTGTCTTTTGCTCTCTGCTGTACCCATAGGAGTGCCCCTACAGCCTGGGTACAGGAGGCCTCACATCCTTGCTGAGCCCAAGAGTATGTGAGTGAGTTCACTGTTCTGGGGTGCTGTGTGAACAGACATGTTTAACAAGTCACTTACTTGTTATAAACTGGAACCACTGACAAAACCTGCATAGGAAAAAGTCATATTATAGAGAACATTAAATGATAGAAGAAATACACATAGAATATCTATGGGGGGGCCAAGTGCAGTGGCTCAGGCCTGTAACCCCAGCCCTTTGGAAAGCAGAGGTGGGAGGACTGCTCAAGCCCAGGAGTTCAAAACCAGCCTGGACAACATAGAGATACCTTGTCTCTACTAAAAAAGAAAAAAAAAGAAAGTCTATAGAAAGAACACAACCACTCTTTAGTGTATCTTGAGGTGACAGTTGCAGACTTTCTTTTTTGAGACAGAGTCTTGCTCTGTCATCCAGGCTGGAGTGCAGTGGTGTGATCTTGGCTCATTGCAACCTCTGCCTCCCAGGTTCAAGTGATTCTCTTGCCTCAGCTTCCCAAGTAGCTGGGATTACAGGGACACACCACCATGCCTGGCTAATTTTTACATTTTTAGTAGAGAGGTGGTTTTACCATGTTGGCCAGGCTGGTCTCGAACTCCTGACCTCAAGTGATCCTCCCACCTCAGCCTCCCAAAGTGCTGAGATTATAGGCATAAGCCACCACACTCAGCTTCACTTTAAAGAGATTTTAAAGGGAAAGTGCTAATTGATATTAGAGAATATTGGATGGATCCAGAAGGTGAAATGAAACCAGGAAGAAAATAAATCCAGAACAATGGAGCCAGCTGAAGGAACAGATTTCTGACATTGATGATGCAGTAAGAAAACTGTAAAATCCGAGCCATATAAAACCTGTACTGTTCTAGTTGTTTTAAGCTGTCTTTTTACATTGGCTTTTGTTTTCTAAACATTGTTCTCCAAGCTATTGTATGTTTGGATTGCAGAAGAATTTGTAAAATGAATACTTTTTTAAAATGTGCATTATTAAAAATGTTGAGTGAAGCTAATTGTCAACTTTATTAAGGAGGATTGCTTTGTGTCCACCACCTAGCGTAAAATAAAATCAAGTAATACAATCTTTAAAAAAAATTCTTTAATTCTTTCTCTTTTTTTCCTTAAACAATGAACACATATTACAACTATGCCTTTTTCTTTTTAATATGAAGAAAAACTTAGGTGAAGGGGACATTTTAACTTATATAGAATCAAGTTCAGAAAATGTTATATGACTTTTCATAAATGCCTTAAACCAAATAAAACTTTTATCAAATAAAACGTTTTCATCTACCAGACTTGTTTGATTTCAGAGGTGTTTTTCATATTCTCTATTAACAAAACAGCAAATATCCTGGGTAAGCCGGACATACACAAGTTACCTGGAAAAGTGTCTCCAGGTTGAGATTTGCTTGTCCCGTGGCATTAAGGGCCTTGATGGCTGGTGTTCTGTAAGAACAATGGTTGAAGTTCACTTGGCACTTGAGGAAGCCCTGAAGCCCATCAGCTGTCATTTTTGGGAGGCACAGTGCAAGCTCTGGTCTCATTATCTCCCTTTCTCCAAAACAGATTCTGGCCCCAAGTCTGTTTCCCCTAAGGCCCAGCCCACCATGGGGGAATTTATCCAGCGGCTGGGCTGGTTGTCCCCATCTGCTCAAGAAAGCTGGGATGATGAAAATGTGTGGCTGCAGAATTGAGCAGCGCCCAAACCCAAGGCAACGTGTAGAGCTACCTGCACTCTGGAACTGTGCTGACTTATAATTATAGAATGTTTGCAACTTGAAGGGACAATAAAAGCCCGTGACTGGTTTATTTATTTATTTATTTAAAGGGCGGAGTCTCGCTCTGTCACCAGCCTGTAGTGCAGTGGCTTGATCTCGGCTCACTGCAACCTCTGCCTCCCAGGTTCAAGTGATTCTCCTGCCTCAGCCTCCCAAGTAGCTGGGATTACAGGCAGGAGCCACCACCCCCTGCTAATTTTTGTATTTTTAGTAGAGATGGGGTTTCACCATGTTGGCCAGGCTGGTCTTGAACTCCTGACCTCGTGATCCACCCGCCTTGGCCTCCCAAAGTGCTGGGATTAGAGGCATGAGCCACTGCACCTGGCCGACCGGTTTATTTATATTTAAATAAGAGAAATAATTTCCTTCTAAAAATATCTTGCCTAGAACACCATGAACCCTTTGCTTTCATTTTACAGATCGGTAAGCAGAGGCCCGAGAGCCACCCAGTGAGTCATTAGCAGAGCTGGTGGTGGGCTGTAGGACTCCTGACCCTGAGACCCTCCCAACACCCGCCCAGCTGCTGAGAGGCTCTGCCCACTGCTTTCCTCCACACAACACTCCCTTCCTGGCCAAGGCACTGGCGAAGGGGCCCAGGTACGTTTTCTGGGAAAGGATAGCACCTGTAGCTCTTGCCAGTTCCTGGGACAGAATGGGCGCATTCTCCTGACCACAAGAAGACACTGCCAACCGGAAAGCACAGAGCAGCCTACCTCCGGTCATCTTGTTTGGGTGCTGGCTGCCAGTGGTCGTAATTTGTCTCAACTCGGAACCACCTAAAACAGAGCACATCATCTTGTCTTATCCAAGGCAATTTACGACATAGCAAAGGAGATATATTAACAAATTTAAAATACCCCCCATTTCACCAATTTAAAAAAATAATCTGATACAAAATGACCAGAGCTTTCAATTCTACTTACCCTCCATTCAAAGGATCTAGAGGCCAAATGTCTGCTGGGCCATCTCTGTTTCTTGTGATGACCACTCCCTCCTGGGGGGACGTGCCACCAACAATATAATAAACATCAGCAATAAGGGGAGTCTTGGCCAACCTGGCAACAGCTGCTTCAAAGTTTTCCGACTCATTCAGGGTCTGAACAAAAAGACGAACTTGCATGAGCAACCTCACCAGTGGTTGGGTCCACACCAGATGATGCAAAAAGGAACCAAAGCACATTCTCCTGATATGTCACGCCATGACTACTGCCTTGAACTGCTCTGACCTTATCCTCTTGTCATTAGGGCTCCTAAGATGGAAGAAATCTCAGCTTCAAAGGGGAGCCTGTAGCAGCAGGAATTTCTGACAGGAGGAGAGAGCTGCTGATAAGCCCTAGGCCTGGCTCAGCACACACGGGCTGTGTGCTCTCCAGGCAGATCGCCCTCACAAAGGACTCCTCGTGCTTCTTCATTGATTTATTATTTTAACAGGTTTTTCTCGAATACCTACTGTGTGCCAGGCACTGTGCTGGTCTGGGGATAAAGCAGTGAAAGAGTCGCCTGGTCTTGTTCTCCCCAGACCTCTGAGGAAGACAGAGAAGTCAACAGGCAATAGTGACACAATGTAATGAATGTTCACACAGGAGAAGAGGATGCTAAGGATGTCACAGCAGGGGACCCATCCTCACCAAGGGCAGTGGAGGAGGTACTGCAGGGAAGCATCACATGAATTGAAGCCAAAGAGACAAACAGAAATGAGGGGTGAAAGTGGTGGTTGCAGGGTGAGGAGTGGAAGGAAGCGTTTTGTCCGATGGACTAGACTAGCAAAGGCTTGGCGATGAAAGAGTGTGTGCTACATTAGGGCCCTGAGCTTAATTGGTGCTCAGACACCCCGAGGGCCCACGAAGACTTCCAAAGGACTGTGGCGAGGATACTTAAGGGGATCACTCCCCAAATCTTCAGCGTCCACCTGGTCACCTTCCCAGAGCTGATCTGCTCAAGAATATCCTTCAGTGAAGGGACTGCTCTTCCTGTCTCCACCTTCACAACCACTCTGCTGCCATGTTCTAAAGGAAGTACATTGTATGCTCACCCATCCTGGATATTGCCAAGGCACACTGTCAAGGGTGGAGGTGGTGACAGGGTCAAACAAAAGAATAATTCGAGATCTCTGTGTCTGCAAAGGCTCCATTATTCAGCATCATAAACCCTAACAGCAGTAAGTGTAAGGCAGGAAAACTCTACAAAGCCCTGCCATGGGTTTCGTAGAGTTTTCCTGCCTTATACTTACTGCTGTTAGGGGTGAGGTATTCCAGCCATAAAACCGAAAATTATTACTCTAATGTTCCCTTCATTTTTCTGTGTAAAAACTGGCCATAAAAAAATGATCTGTCCTGTCCAGGCATGGTGGCTTATGCTTGTGATGCCAGTACTTTTGGAGGCTGAGGCAGGCAGATCACTTGAGGTCAGGAGTTCGAGACCAGCCTGAGCAACATGGTGAAACCTTGTCTCACTAAAAATACAAAATTAGCCAGGTGTTGTGGCATGTGCCTGTAGTTCCAGCTACTCAAGGAGGCAGAGGTGGGAGAACCGCTTGAACCCAGATGGTGGAGGTTGCAGTGAGCTGAGATCGTGCCACTGCACTCCAGCCTGGGGACAAAGTGAAACCCTGTCTTAAAAAAAAAAAAAAAAAAGAAATGATCTGTCCTAACTTGTTTGACTGTAGGTCATATGATCCCCTTTCCAGAGAGGATCCTGCCCTGTACCGAGAAGAAGGGAATGTATGCTCACAGAGGCCAAGAGGAATCTAGATACGCAGGCCTAGCTGGGTTTTCCCTTCCTTCTATTAGCACTGGGTCTACCTTTTTGTCCAATCATATTTCGACATGGCATTCCATGCTTCGTTAAACCTAAGCATAAAAATGGACGATGTTGCCTGTATCTTTGGATCTTCATTCCAAAGACTCCTATGTCATGTACATGTTAAATAAATTTGTATGCCTTTTCTCCAATTAATCTGCCTTTTGTGAGTTTTCAGCGAAATTTCAGAGGGCAAAGAGGAAATTTTCCGTCGGCCTTTGCAGAGGTAATAGGAGGGATGGAATATTTGTTTGCTTATGTTGCCTATGCCATCCCCCAACCACTATCAAATTCATTGCCTCTAACCTGTGACAACAAAGTAAAAGGACATCAATAAAAAATACTGAAGGCAGTGGTGACTTATTTTACCCAGGTGACAAAGTCACGGAGTGCAAATGCCTCATCTGTCTCAGGAAATGGAAGAAATGGGCAGTGACTGCTAATGGACATGGGATTTCTTTCTTCTTTTTTCTTTTTAAATTTTATTTATTTACTTTTTTTTTTCATGGGTTCCCACTATGTTGTCTGCGGGACCTGAACTCCCGGGCTGGAGGGATCCTCCCGCCTCTGCCTCCTGAGTGTCTGCGACTGTAGGCACCATCGCACTCAGCAGATTCGTCCTTCCAGAGATCATAACGACCTCAGCATACGGACTTTTTTTCTTTCCTTATCAAGTCAAGAACTTTCACCTTTTTAATACAGGAGATAGAAATAAATTATTGAGGCAGATAGTTGGGGTAAAAGAGTCCTTGGCAAGGCTTTCTTTCTAACAAAAAGCAGCCCAAGAAATTATTCTTTTCTAACAAAGAGCAGCCTGAAAAATTGAGCTGCAAACATAGATAAGCAAGCTGGAAGCTTGCATGGGTGAATGCCAGCAGAAAAGGGCTACCTGGGAGCCAGGTATGTTCATGGAGGCTCCGCCTTCCCTTTTCTTTTTTTTTTTGTTTTTTGAGATGGAATCACGCTCTGTTGCTCAGGCTGGAGTGCAGTGCCATGATCTCAGCTCACTGCAACCTCCGCCTCTCAGGTTCAAGGGATTCTCCCGCCTCAGCCTCCGAGTAGCTAGGATTACAGGTGCGCCACCACCACACCCAGCTAATTTTTGTATTTTTAGTAAAGACAGGGTTTCACCATGTTGGTCAGGCTGATCTCGAACTCCTGACCTCGTGATCTGCCCGCCTCAGCCTCCCAAAGTGCTGGGATTACAGGCACGAGCCACCACGCCTGGCTTTTCTTTTTTTTTTTTTGAGACAGAGTCTCGCTGTGTTGCCCAGGCTGGAGTGCAGTGGCGCGATCTCACTACTGTAGCTGTGGCCTGGAACCCAGCACGTTTTAATAGGTTTTTGTAGAGCAGATGTTCCTTTCGTTGTGTGCAGATCTGCCTTCTAATGCATTTGCTTTGCTAGTTTGGATATTTGCAAATGGAGGTTTTAAAAGGTGGGTACATCTGTACCCGTAGAAGAGCATAATATTATCTCCTATCTCAATCAGCTATTGTAGAAAACTCTGGCCTGTGACAAAGATTCTCTCTTAGACCAAACCGTAGCCAGGCTCCTCTGAGTCCTCTTCTCTATTAGACCTTGACCTTGGCTTATAAACGACTCAAACAAATACTAACACAGTTTCTAACAGCTCAAGGCCACAACTCTCAGATGACTAGTCTTCCTTAAAGTGAAGGTAGGGTCTCTGTTTCCCAGTCCGTGTGGGAAGGTAGAAGCATAACCTCTAAGCTCCGGTTGGCAAATTCAAATTGGTTTCACATGGACCAACCCCTCCTCTCCATTTTTCACTTCCCTGATTCTGCTAAGCTTCTGTTCCCTCCCCTTCTTCTAAAACATCCATCACCTCTGCACAAACCGAAGTTCAGCTCAGTTCACACTGGACTCTTCCTTACTGCAATAGCACATACTGATTAAAATCTGTCCTTACCACTTTAACTAGTGTCTGCTTTTATCTTTGACATTTATCAAAAAGGTTTATATGCACTTTGCAAACATTTAGATGCTTATTCTTTTAAGGAGCTCCTTACATTAAAAGCAACATTGTTAAATGACACAGAACAGTTTAGAAGATGGTTTAGAAGGTGAAGGTGGAGTTAAGGAGGGCTCCACATTAAATATACTCACAGCACGGATCAGCCAGCTGACCGGGATGTGTCTCCGAAAAAGGGCAGCGATAGCATTCTCCCACCACCAGCCTTTATCTGCCAAGTTGAGTATATATGTTATATATGTGTGTGTGTATATACATACATGCAACAGATATGTTATTTTAGCAAGGAAATATATATATATAGATAGATATTCACTCAAGTTTTGAAAGCAGAATCTTTTGTACCAGGACACAATGATAATCATGTTAAAGGAAATAATTATATTAATTATACCAGGGAAAATATAATTATGTAGCTGTCAAAGGAAGTGTCTTAATAAATACTAGGAAGAACATAGAGAACTTGAATCTTCCACAACTGTGATTTGTGCTCAGATTAAAAAAAAATACAAATTTACAATCATTTCCCAAAATTACTTTTGGACAACTTTTAAAAGTCTCTGTAGGGGATCCATTGCCAAACAAAAGTTTTCATTCAAGGATAAGTAACAGCAATACGAGAAAAAAAATGGACAAATAGAATTTCACAAAATTTTTTAAAATTCTGTACAGTAAAAGACAGTATCGGCCTGGCACAGTGACTCATGCCTGTAATCCCAGCACTTTGGGAGGCTGAGGAGGGCAGATCACCTGAGGTCGGGAGTTTGAGACCAGCCTGACCAACATGGTGAAACCCTGTCTCTACTAAAAATACAAAAATTAGCCAGGTATGTTGGTGCATGCCTGTAATCCCAGCTATTCTGGAGACTGAGGCAGGAGAATTACTTGAACCTGGGAGGTGGAGGTTGCAGTGAGCTGAGATCGCCCCACTGCACTCCAGCCTGGGTGACAGAGCAAGACTCCATCTCAGAAAAAAAAAAAAAAAAAAGACAGTATCAACAGAATAAAAGACAATTCACAGGTTGAGAGAAAATATTTGCAATATTAAATTAATATACAAGTATTTAGAGAACTCCTAAAACTCAACAACAAAACAAACAGCCCAATTTAAAAATGGGCAAAGGGCCAGGTGTGTTGGCTCACACCTGTAATCCCAACACTTTGGGAGGCCCAGGTGGGAGGACTGCTTGAGCCCAGGAGTTTTAGACCAGCCTGAGGAAAATAGTGAAACCCCATCTCTACAAAAAATTTAAAAATTATTAGGTATGGTGGTACATGCCTGTAGTCCCAGATTCTGGGGAGGCTGAGGCAGGAGGATTGCTTGAGCTCTGGAGGTCAAGACTGCAGTGAGTTCTGATTAAGTCACTGCACTCCAACCTGAGTGATAGAGTGAGACTCTGTCTCAAAACAAACAAACAAAAAATAGGCAAAGGACTTGAATAGATATTTCTCCAAAGAAGATATATAAATGCCCAGTACGCACATGAAAAGATGCTCCATATCATTAACCATTACAGAAATGCCCATCAAAATTACAATAAGATGCCACCTCACACCCATTAAGATGGCTACTATCGGCCAGGCGTAGTAGCTTATGCCTGTAATTCCAGCACTTTGGGAGACCAAGGCAGGTGGATCACTTGTGCCCAGAGTTTTAGACCAGCCTGGGTAACATGGCAAAACCCTACCTCTACAAAAATTACAAAAATTAGCCAGGCATGATAGTACGTGCCTGTGGTCCCAGCTACTTGGAAGGCTGAGGTTGGAGGATCACTTGAGCCTAGGAGATTGATGCTGCAGTGAGCCAAGATCCCGCCACTGTACTCTAACCTGGGCACCAGAGTGAGACTCTGTCTTAAGAACAAAGAAAAGAAAAAACCAGGCCATGCACAGTGGCTCACTCCTGTAATCCCAGAACTTTGGGAAGCCGAGGCGGGAGGATTGCATGAGCTCAGGTGTTTGAGACCAGTCTGGGTAACATAGTGAGGCCTTGTTTCTAGTAAAAAAATATTTAAAAATGCAAGGTACGGTGGCTCACATCTGTAATCCTAGCACTTTGGAAGGCTGAGATGGGCAGATCACCTGAAGTCAGAGGTTCGAGACCAGCCTGACCGATATGGTGAAACCCCATCTCTACTAAAAATGCAAAAATTAGCCAGGCATGGTGATGGGCGCCTGTAGTCCCAGCTACTCAGAAGGCTGAGACAGAAGAATTGCTTGAACCCGGGAGGTGGAGGCTGCAGTGAGCTGAGATCACGCCAGTGGACTCCAGCCTGGGTGACAAGAGCAAGACTCTGTCTCAAAAACAAAATCACAAAAATTTTTTTTCTAATTTTAAAACCACCCCCCCTCAAATAGCTAGAATTTGAATGTTTTTAGTGTAAAGAAAAGACAAATATTTAAGGTGACACATATCACAATTACCCTGATGTGATTATATGAATGTAACACATTATCATATGTGCTCCCAAAATATGCACAAGTAATGTGTCTCAATAGCAAAATTAATTTTTAAAAATCCGCTCTAGCAATTTTGAAATAGATAATACATGATTGTTAACGGTAGTCACCTTGCTGTGTGGATCACCAGAACTTATTCCTCCTATCAAATTCAAACTTTGTACCTTTTGACAATCCCCGCTTTTCCCTAGCCCTTAGCAACCACCATTCTACTCTCTGCGCCCATGAGTTCAAACTTGGAGATTCCACATATAAGTGAAATCATGCAATATTTGTCACAATAGGTGAAATAACCTGACCATTCTAGTTGCTGGGTAGGAAAAGAATTACAAGAAGGTAAAAATAGTAGTAAGGAGATCAGGTGGGCTGAGCAGGCAGTACAGGTGTGATGGGGGCTAGCTCAGCAGTAGAGGTAGAGAGAATGGAGAGGTATGGTCTAGTTCTGGTGTCAGAGCTGATGAGACTTAGGGAGTGAGGGGTCAGTGATGACTTCTGGTAGCAGTTGCGTGCATAGAGGTGCCATTTTCTGAGACATGGGAAACAAGGAGAGGGACAGATTTGAGTAGAGGCAGAGTTGGGTAGAAAATGGGGAAAAGAAAAACGCAAGAGATCAGCTTAGGCACGCCAAGTGTAAGATACCTAGTACACGTCAGAATGGAGATGCTGAGAAGATGGCTGGATGCTCCAGTCTAGGACTCAGAAGAGGCCAGGCCCCGAGATGGGACAATAGCAAAAACACTTCCACGGCCTTTGCTCTGTGCCAGGGACTGCTGTATTTCATATTCGTTAATTCATTTCATCCTCACAGCAGCTATTATCATCTCTGCTTTTGAGATGAGGAAACTGAAGCACAGACAGATTAAGCTCCTTGATCATGGTCACACAGCTACCAAGTGACAGCACTAAGATTTAAACACAGGCAGACTGGCTCTAGAGTCGAGATCTTACCCACCAGGTGTTTTGTTAAGCCTCCCCATGCCCTGTGGCATTTGTTAGTCCTCCTCATATCCCTATCCTTTCCTTGGGGGTCTTTGAGGCACTGCTGGAACCCTCCATAATGTCCAGAGACTTAATATCACAGCTCATCGCAGCCTCGAACTCCTGGGCCCAAGCCATCCTCCCTCTTCAGCCTCCCAAGTAGCTAGGACTACAGGCACATGCCACCACGCTTGGCTAAAAGCAGTTTAGCAGTGTTTCATTAAATGCATATGTGGTAGATTAACTTTGTTATTTTTAACTGCTCATACCTTAGAGTCTACTAATCAAGTTTGGCAAACAACTTGAGTTGCAAAATGAAAGCCAGTCATTTTTAATAAATATACATGTGATTATAGGCATTCTATTAAAAACCTCAGTAACTGTCATGCTGTGGTTTGGGTATCACTGGTTGAGAACCAGTCCTATACATAGCTGACATTTGAGAAAATGTGGAAGAAATACATTAGGATAAAGAAATGTTTACTGTGGACACTGAAATATACTTAACCACCATCTTCCCAGTAAAGCCTTATGTAAAAAGATAAGAATAAACAACAACACTAGCCAGGCGCATTGGCTCACATCTGTAATCCCCAGAACTTTGGGAGGCCAAGGTGGTGGATCACCTGAGGTTGACAGATCGAGACCAGCCTGGCCAACATGGTGAAACCCCATCTCTACCAAAAACACAAAAATTAGCCAGGTTTGGTGGTATGTGCCTGTTATCCCAGCTACTCAGAAAGCTGAGGCACGAGAATCGCTTGAGCCCGGGAGGCAGAGGTTGAAGTGAGCCCAGATTGTGACACTGCATTCCAGCCTGGGCAACAGAGCGAGACTGTGTCTCAAACAAACAAACCCCAAAAAACAAAAAGAGTCAATCAGGGTTCATCAGATGAGCAATGCTAAACTTCAAGATACTCCTTATATATATCCATTTCCTTGATTCAGCTTCATGCTGAGAACACACACAGAGCTTGCTTATCTCTGTGTTTCCCACATACTGTGGAACTAAATGGTGTTCCCCTGAGATCTGGGGAATGGCAGTGGGGATGTCAATGCACAGAGCAATTGGGCCAGGACCCAGGAGAGCAATCCGAGAATTTCCTCTCCCACTACTAGCTGTCATTTCCTCTCACAGCCTATTTCCTTCTCTGCCTAATGAATGGAGTTAATAATAACAGCCCTGCCTAAAAGGACTGTTGTGTCTAAGAAGAAGACATGTGAGGATGTGCATGGTAAGCCAGAAAGTGCTTTACAAATGTTGCTTGAATAACAGCATCATATATCCCCTAGATTATCACAGTAGTTTACAAATGGTCTTCTGCTTCCATCTTAACCTAAAACAATCCAGTCTCTACAGAGCAGCAAAAGTAATAGCTAAAACTATAAATCACATCTGTTCACTCCCTGGCCTACAACCCCCCTACAGCTTCCATTTTACTTAAAATCCAAACTCTTCATTGTGACTCTGCACCATGGCCTCAGCCTCTTCTTCACTTCTAATGTCACTACCCATTTACTCCATGCTCTAACCACACTGACTTTCTTTTGTTTCTGAAATTCACCAAGCTTATTATTCCTACCTATGGACTTCATCCCTGCGGTAAGTCCACCAGAAATGGTCTTCCCCTGGCTTCTGCAGAACTAGCTCCTGGATCAAATGGGTCAGGCCTTCTCTGACCCTCTGACCTGTACTAACCACTCCACCTCCTCTTTCACTCTCTATCACAGCTTCCTATTTTGCTTTCTTTTCTTCCTTCCTTCCTTCTTTCCCTTCTTCCTTCCTTCACTCCTTTCTTCTCTCTCTTTCTTTTCCTTCCTTCCTCCCTCCCTCCCCCTCTCCCTTTCTCTCTCTCTCTCTTTCTCTCTTTCTTTCTTCAGACTTTCACTCATATTGCCCAGGCTAAAGTGCAATGGCACAATCTCAGCTCACCACAACCTCCACCTTCCGGGTTCAATTAATTCTTCTGCCTCAGCCTCTGGAGTAGCTGGGACTACAGGCACGCACCACAGGGCCCGGCTAACATATTTTGCTTTATTTGCAGCACTTATTGCTACCTGAACTCATCGTCATTGCTTCCGTGCAAACTGTCCATTTCCTCCCCCTAGGATGGAAGTCCCTGCCACATAGTGGGTGTTCTGTATGTTCTGTATGTTGAGTGAGTGAAGGAAGTACTTGGATAGAACTGAACAATAATGTAGCTTAAATTACACAGGAGTTTGTTTTGATTACCTCGTTCATCACCAGAAACTGTAAACTTGTGTGGGCTCTGACCGGTCCATAATCCTACATAGCCAATAAAAGTAGTTCCTGTGAATGCAATCTGAAATCAACAGATAATGGATCATTTCACCATTCCAATCAAATACATTGAAATCACCTGTTTTGCCCTACAATTTTTGGATCTTTTTTCTTATAAGTTCCAACAGAATAGAATAAAGCTCTGAAATAGCCTTCTAAGACAGAGGTTCTTAACCTTAAGTTGGGGTGGGGGGCGTGGTCCATACATAGATTTTAGTGGATTTATGACTTTGGATGGGGAAAAAAAAGACGCATTTTCACTAACCCTAACTGAAATTTAATTCCTTCTATAATGAATGCATGCAACAAATCATGCAATCATAGTGGTGCTTATAATTCTGTCACTAGTAGAAATCACAGGTATTTTCACATACACAATGTTGGCTGCAGATGTTTTGAAACACTGTCCATAATTTGCTACTTTGAAAACATGGTAGTTATTAGACCCACTGCTAAACCTTACTATTTAATGTGTTAAGAAAAAGCATAACATTGAAATGGCTGATTTCAACACAACTGATTTCCTTTGTTATCCCACGTATTTTATTTTATGTATTTATAAAACATTATTCATCAAAGGGGTGCACAAAGCAGATTAAGAGACCCCATCCCAGAAGTGGCAAACTGAGTCTTACTGTAAAACTTGTTTTGATTTGATGATAAGAGATAAATATCACATATTTTTTAAGCTCTGTGAAGTTAGGAGAAACAAGTGGGACTGTTCACCAATAATAATCACATTTAAATTTTAAATATGTAAAAATCCTTTTACACAGCTCTTTCATTTAATCCTCATAACTATCCCATGAATTATAGGGATCACCTCCACTTTAAATTAAGGTCATGAGCTCCAGTGATTGCAAGATACTACTATGTAATCTGCAGGAGAAAATTCAAACTCTGTATGTCACTGAGGCTGGAGTGCAATCAGGACTCACTGCAGTCTTGCCTTTCTGGGCTCGAGATCCTCCCACCTCAGTTTCCCAAGCAGCTGGGACCACAGGCCCATGCCACCAAATCTAATTATTATTATTATTATTATTATTATTTTGGTTTTCCTAGAGATAGGGTCTGCCTATGTGGCCCAGGCTGGTCTAAACTCCTGGGCTCAAGCGATCCTTCTGTCTTGGCTTCTCAAAGTGCTGGGATTACAGGTGTGAGCCACCACAGCTAGCCTTTATCAGTTATTTCTGATAGCAAATTTTATTTTTCATTTTATTTATTTTTATTTTTTTCTGTAAGCTGTTCCATGGCAAAAATTTTATTTTTCAAATAAGTTATTTGGCCAGGTGTGGTGGCTCATGCCTGTAATCCAGCACTTTGGGAGGCCAAGGCAGGAGGATCACTTGAGGCCAGGAGTTTGAGACCATCCTGGCCAACATGGCGAAATCTATCTCTATCAAAAATACAAAACTTAGCCGGGTGTGGTGGCGTGCACCTGTGGTCCAAGCTACTCGGGAGGCTGAGGCAGGAGAATCGCTTGAACCCAGGAGGTAGAGATTACGGTGAGCTGAGATCATACCACTGCACTCCACCTTGTGACAGAGCAAGACTCTGTCTTGAAAAAAATAAAAAAGTACTTAAAGCAGTATCTGACTCATATTGTTCAGTAACAGTTAACTAATACTGTGATGTTTTAAGAAATATATAGTCCTAGATTGATATTTTCCTTAGAAAAATTAAATCAGTAATGTTTTTCACTTAATTATTTATTTCTACCTTATCCGGTTGTAGAAATAATTTAAGGTGGCTGAATTACAAGGGAGAATGCAGTGGCCTTAGTTTTATAAAATGACCTCAGCCCTCAGACTTACTAAGGGCCTCCATGAGTGCCCGCATTTCCACGCATGACAGTAAAGCAGAAATAAGTCTACCTTATGTCTAAAGCCCTTACAAATGTAATTATAGGATAATAAAAAGTAATTCTATGGCCACTGCATTTGCATGACACACTGACTGTAACATGAGGGTGACTCTCATGTTAGGGTCACTCTTGAAGGGCTGAGAAGAATTGAAGTTATGAGATCAAAATCACATCATTGTTTTCAATTATGATACATAATTGTAAGTAATACTGAGATATAACTTATAAGATATTTTATCTTGCAGCTCTGAAAATCTGTCTCTACTTCTGTTTGTACTTCCCAATTGTTTCTGCCTAGTCAGTTAACATAAACAAACCCTTAGCAGGGAATTTTAAGTTTCAGCCTAACTGCCTGGTGCAGTCTCACACCTGTAATCCCAGCGCTTTGGGAGGCCAAGGCAGGTGGATTATCTGAGCTCAGGAGTTCAAGACTAGCCTGGGCAACATAGTGAAACCCCATCTCTACTAAAAATACAAAAATTGGCTGGGTGTGGTGGCGCCCTCCTGTAGTCCCAGCTACTTAGGAGGCTGAGGCAGGAGAATCGTTGAACCTGGAAGGCAGAGGTTGCAGTGAGCTGAGATTACACCACTGCACTCCAGCCTGGGTGACAGAGCGAAACTCTGTCTCAAAAATAAAAACAACAATAATATTAATGACAATTTACAGCCTAATTAAGGCTGAGTTTAAAAACAAAAACTATCAATAGGCCCAGCGCCTGGGTTCTGGTCCTCCCTCTGCCCTCTCTCTGCCTTGTGATTTGGGGCAGGTCAGGCTCTGTGAAGCTAGGCGCCCTCATCTAGAAAGTGAAGATAAAAATGCTGACTTATGCCTGCTTTGCAGGGCTCCTGGGAGGTTCAAATGAGGTCCTGTGTATGAAAATACTTTTAAGATTATATACGCGAGACAAGAATGAGAGACGAATTATTTTGTGGATAACCTGTTCTTAATTTAGTAAAACAATTTCTTGTCCGTGAGTCCTCCATAGAAAAGCAATACCCAATGTAAACTGTCTAGATTCAGTAACAGTAACCTGAGTACTGAGAGTAAAGCTATCTCTGTCAACTATTTCTCTATAGACTATTTCATGGAAACTCCAGGAAAAACAAAAACAAATGAAGCAACAACTATTAAAGTGAGTTTTAGAACCGTTGAAATAATTTTCATTGCATTTATTCCTTTGTCTATTTGTAAGAGTATTAGCTCATTATAGAATAATGAAGAAAAAACATGAATAAAAAATAATATTATCCCATCAGTCAGTAATAACAATAGTTAGCATATTTCCTTTGAGAATTAATTATGCATTTGTATTATTGTCACCATTTAAAATCATTTTTAAAGTAATTCAGCTAGAAATCAAATTGTTAGTAGTGGCAAAGTGAAGAAACAGGACTGGAAAGGAGAAACTTTTACTAACATTTCTGTACTGTTTTAACTTTTTATGAAAAAGAGTGTTTGTAAAAGCAGATGACTAACTGACTAGTCAGTAAATGAGTTTGCAGTATTTGTGAATCAACCCCTAAATGCAAAGAACACAGAGAATATAGTCCTTGTCCTTACAGTCAAAATCCGGCTTTTGCATGCTGTATTCTGGTTTACAGCAAAACATGCTGTGTGTACTCAATGAACACTGATTAATTCTGTCTCTCTAGAATTTTACACAGTGACAACAGCACATGCTAGATTATACTTTTGAAGGGACCAGGCTATAAACAAAAAAATCTAAGAATAATTTTTTAAAGATCATACCTAAGAGAGTGGTGTGGTCAATCATATTTGCAGAATGAAGGACCATTTATTATTTGGCTACAACTTACCAGGCACCTACTACATGGTTTTACATAGACTACTTCATTTAACATTTGTAACTATCTCGGTAAAGTAGTTATGAGCCCCCACGAGCTGCAGTCTGCCAAATTATTATATGAGTAATTTCTCAGGTTCACAAAGGAAGTACAGTAATTGATAGAATCAGGATTCAAACCTGGGACTGTCAGATCCCAAAGTTGGGTGTTCCTAGTTATGGCACTACCCAGTCCCTCCCTATTCCAAAAGCAGACTGGGCATGAAAAAGCAGAGAAAAGAGTTGACTCTGTATAAGAAGATAATTCATCACTCTCTAAAAGAGATGTCCCTAAGGAAAACTGGGTGACCTCTTTAAGTAGATGCTCAATAATAATAAATGACTGTCCTTCCTATGAGCATAATTGATATAAACCTCTCTTTGGGCTTTTTTTTTTTCCAGGGGTGTGATGTTTTTTGTGTCTTACACTGATAACACATTTAAGTTAGCAGGCCATTCAAATGACAGCTAACTTGAGTTAGCAAATCTTTCTGATTTCTTATCTTATACAGTACCGACTATACCTGCCCATTCTTTAAGAATTGCACATCCACGGTCAACTTGCGTAAGATATTCCCAAAAGGATAATCCAGATTCCGACCATGGTAAATGTGGCCTCTGGAGTCTTGAGCCACAATACTGGTGCAGAATCTGAGAAAAGGGAAAAGTCCAACATGAATGAATAAGACAAATAAAAACAAAAGGAAAAGGAGTTTTTCATTTGTAAAATAAGTCCTCAAAGTAAAATAACTGACATAAGTGGTATAATGCTTGTACAATATAGATTCACAATTCAAGATGAAACATACAACTGGATACAACTCATCTGTGTTCATTCAGTGTTTCTAGGCTCTTTGCCCTTAGCACACAGGGATGGCATCACAAGCACAGTAAACTAAGAATTTCATCCTAGGTCTAATTCCTAAGTAAAACTAACCTATCCTGGGCTCAGGATACCTCTGAACTCTGCTTTTTCCTCTGCTTGGTAGTATGTATTCTATTTAACACATTATTCAAAGCCAGCTCAAGCTCACCTCTCCATATATGAATTCCTCAGAGCAAGTAGAGTAGCACTAAACCATTGTTTCACAAATGTTTTACTTTGTCCCCTTGGGAGAATGGCTGGCACTTTAGCGGCTTGGCACTTTTTCTGTCTCTCTCCCAGCTCCTTGCACAGAGATAATAATAATAAAAAAAGGGGAGTCTCTATGAACCTAAGTATTCTGAGAAAAAGAGGAGGAAGCTTGTTAAATATCTAAATATCCAAATATCCATATTCTCTGAGAATATTTAATGGTATATGAAAAAAATATTTATATATAGTATGTCCAATACCAGGGGAAAAAGATATGTATATCCACATGAACAAAACTGAGAGAAAACATCCTGAAGGTTTTTTCTGGTCATTTTTGAATAACAGAATGGTGGTTAGCTTTGTTCTTTTTACTTTTCTACATTTACTGATTTTCTACAATGATTACGTTACTTTTATAATTAGGGGGAATAAAGTGTTACTTTTTTGTTGTTTGTTTAAAGATGGAACCTTGGTCAGGTTTTAATTCCCTCTAAGGTTTTTGTTTTTTATTTTTTTGTTTATTTATTTGAGTCTCTGTCACACAGGCTGGAGTGCAGTGGCGCCATCTCAAATCACTGCAGCCTTGACTTCCCAGGCTCAAGCCATCCTCCCACCTCAGCCTCTTGAGTAGCTGGGACCCAGGTGCAAGTCACCACATCTGGCTAATTTTTTTGGTATTTTATGTAGAGACAAGGTTTTACCATGTTGCCCAGGCTGGTCTCGAACTCCTGGGCTCAAGAGATCCACCCACTTCAGCCTCCCAAAGTGCTGGGATTACAGGCATGAACCACTGTGCCCGGCCTCCCTCCAAGTTTCTGAGCTTAACTTCAAAGAGTTCAGGTCAGGAAGGGAACTGGTAAGACATGGGAAGTACCAAAGCAGAGTTTGTAGAATCTGTCTCAAAGGTGATTTTTCAAAATTGGCAAGATAGCAATACTTTCATATCATGCCCAAATGTTGTAGTGTGATGTAGCAGTGCACAAGCACAGGAGACAAATGAGGAAACAGGCTCTGCTCTGAGAGGCACTGCAGCCACTGGAGGTTCACATGCTTTCAGCACTCACCAGCAACCTGACTTCCAGCAAGGTGGCCCTTCTGAGGCTTGGTTTCCACATCACCAAACAGATGATACCATCTTCCCCACGGGGCTGTGTTCATGAAGTGCCTAGCACCCAGTAGGCTCACTAAAGGGTAACTAGTATTATTCTAATTCAAGAAGGCTTACTTCCAAAATGAGAAGAAAGCATTTCCTTTGTCAATGCTAGTGAATTGAAGGGTGCTTTTTATTAGGCAATTCAATACATACCTTAGTATCAAATCCAAAAGTTAGAATGTTTTACTAGAACTTTTGCTTTAATCTGTTTCAATATGGTGACTCCAACGGATGAAGGTAAAAATGATTCATGATTTTTCATTGAGAAAGCCGTAACTTAAAAATAGGAAAAAGTTGGAGGTAGGAGAGGGAGGTGGTAAAATTATAATAACTTAGTTCAACTGAAAAGCACTTTATTTACCAAACCTGTGTCTTTTCTGTGCCTGAAAGCATTTCCTGAAGAGGAAGGCAGTCACAGTGCTGCTTTGCTTACTCTGCCTAGGTGTTCTAGGAAGATGCCTGGGCCAGTAAAGTTTCATTATTCCAAGATCTTTTCTACCCTCATCATCTTTAGGCAGCAAGAAGCTCTAAGTATGTACAAGATGTTAAGAGATGAGTCTAGTCTGGTGGCAAAACAGTAAGTATTAAAGGGAGAAACCAAGTCAAACCTCTTTATTCCAAGACCAGTTACTGAGCCCATAAACCCCTGCACTTTGCCTGGGATCAACCGCACACTCCATGTTACTTTCACTTCTGGGTGCACTTTAACAATTTTATTTTTATTTATTTATTTATTTATTTTGAGACGGAGTCTTGCTTTGTCGCCCAGGCTGGAGTGCAATGGTGCGGTCTCGGCTCACTGCAACCTCCGCCTCCCGGGTTCAAGCAATTCTCCTGCCTCAGTTTCCTGAGTAGCTGGGAATACAGGCGTGTGCCACTATGCCCGGCTAATTTTTCGTATTTTTAGTAGAGACAGGGTTTCACCGTGTTAGCCAGGATGGTCTCCCAAAGTGCTGAGATTACAGGCGTGAGCCACCTCGCCCGGCCCATATATATATGGAGTCTCCCTTTGTCGCTCAAGCGGGAGTGCAATAGGGCCATCACGGCTCACTGCAACCTCTGCCTCCCGGGTTCAAGCCATTCTCCTTCCTCAGTCTCCCGAGTAGCTGGGATTACAGGCACTCCCCGCCCCCACCACCACACCCAGCTAATTTTTTTGTATTATTAGTAGAGATGGGGGTTTCACCATGTTGGTCAGGCTGGTCTTGAACTCCTGACCTCAGGTGTTCTGCCCGCCTAGGCCTCCCAAAGTGCTGGGATTACAGGCGTGAGCCACCGCGCCCGGCATGGGTGCACATTTTATCATGCCCACTTCCCGGTCCAAACACTGGCTGGCGCTACTAGACAGAGCAGTTTTCCCTGTGGTCCCATCCCTGGTGGACACAGACACTGCAGCCATGACACACATGAAAGATAAATGCAGGGCGACAAATAAGGGCAGAGATGAGCCACTGCCAGTATAGATCTGGAAGGCCACTGAGTTCACTAAAGGGTTCAGATGAGAGGAGGCTTAGTTTCAAAAACTTCCTGGAAAAGTACGTTTTGAGCAGAATTTTAAAAGTAGGATGCTACCTGGATTGGGGGAGAGAAAACCCGGGGCTACTGGGAGAGGAAATTTCAGTGTTGAGTCAGAGAAGCTGCTTTCCCTCTCGAAGCCTACGATCTGCAGCTCAGATTTACCCAGAGAGGCAGAGGAAGCGCTGGAGGTTTCTGGGCAAGCAGGCACCACCCTGTTTTTATCACACGGAAAGCATGTCTCCTCCTGCTAGTTTGTGTCAGGAGGCCCCCCGCCGCAAGCCCCGCGTTACTCCGCACCGGCTTGGGGCACTCACGCGGAGGACTCGTAGGCCAGGTTGACCAGCAGGCAGTCGGCCAGGCTGAGGTTCAGGAAGTCGCACATGCCGCGGATCTCGCCGGTGAAGGGCTGGGGCAGGAAGCGCTCCAGCTCCAGGACCACCTTTCCCATCAACACGTGCACCCACCTGGGGACTCTATCCCTGGAAACGAAAAGCAGGAGGGCGTCTGACCCGCTCAGAGGTGGGCGACATGCGACTGCCTGTGTACTGGGAGCGGGACTACATCCTGAGGGGGTGAGCGCTTAGGGCCACAGCTCCCCAGACAGCGGACCGCTCTGGCGCCGCGTCACTCGATCCGCAGCCCCTCGGGGGCGGGCGAGGAAGAAAACTCGGAGATGGGGAGGGCGAATGAGGCTGGTCCCAGGGCAGGCTTGGAGGGCCCGCGAGGCCCGCAAGGAAGTCGCGGGTTGTCCCTCCTCGGAAGCTACGCAGCCCGAGCGACAACCCGCGCGCCACCCTGACCCAGAATGGCTCCAGGACTGGCGTGCCACGGGTGACACTGAACTTGGAAGCTGAACCTGCTGCACTGGATTCTCCCCAACGCCGACCCTGCTCAGGGCGGCGGCCAAAGCCAGTTCTCCCAGTGTGGCGGGGAGTAAAGAGTCCGGGTTTAAAACACTTTGGGCAGTGCGCGTCTGACTCCGACTCGCGCCGCCTGCGTCCCCGCAGACCCCGTCCAGGGGCCCAGCTCACCCGATGACTTGCGCCACCGCGGCGCGCACCAAGTCCAAGTCGTAGTGCCGCAGCATCGGCAACCAGCGCAGCTCGGGGGCAGCGTCCAGGCTCACGTTGAAGCGCGGCGCTGCTGGGGGAGAGGCGGCGGACAGCCCGGCCCCGGCTAGCAGCAGCAGGGGCAGAAGCCCCGGGCGCGCCTTCCTGTCTGCGGCCTGCATGGCTCGGGTTCCTGCGGCCGCAACTCGGACCTGGGCAGCCACTGTCGGAGCTCGGGTAAGCCGTGAAGGAGGAGGAGCCGGGGCGGGGCAGCGATCGCTGGAGGCGGGGCCCGCGCAAGACCCGCCTGCCCTGTCACCCGCGAGCCGGAGCGGCGACGCCTCCAGTCCCCGCCGCGCATCCACTCTGCCGCCCCTACTCTCCGTTGGGCCTGGAGGTCGCTGACTGCCGGGCCGCTAAGGGCTGGGGCTGCGGACCGCCGGCTTCCTACCAACTCCCGGTTCCAGCGCACCTGCTTGGGCCGAAGGAGTGTAGGCTGCGGCCGAGAGGGGCTTTCAGATTTTCAGTAGCAAAAAGGTGTTAGAAAAGCCTTACAGTGTAGAAAGGGACCTATTAATCAATCCACCCCCCCTCCCCGCCTCATTTGTTCATTTAGAAATTCTTCAGAGGTTCCCTTGGGTTTTTATAAAATGCAAGAGAGCTTTTTCTGTTCAACAGCCCCACCTCTTTTCAGTTAGACGTTTTTCGGTTTTTGTTTATTTGCTTGTTTGTTTTGAGACGGAGTCTCACTCTGTCGCCAGGCTGGAGTGCAATGGTGCAATCTCGGCTCACTGCAACCTCTGCGTCCCGGGTTCAAGCGATTCTTCTGCCTCAGCCTCCTGAGTAGCTGGAATTACAGGCGCCTGCCACCACACCCAGCTAATTTTTGTATTTTTAGTAGAGACAGGGTTTCACCACCTTGGCCACGATGGTCTCGATCTCCTGACCTCGTGATCCTTCTGCCTCGGCCTCCCAAAGTGATGGGATTACAGGCGTGAGCCACCGCGCCCGGCCCTTATTTATTTATTTATTTATTATTTTTGAGACGGAGTCTCACTCTATCGCCCAGGCTGCAGTGCAGTGGCTGGATCTCGTCTCACTGCAGCCTCCACCTCCTGGGTTCAAGTGATTCTCCTGCCTCAGCCTCCTAAGTAGCTAGGATATAGGCGTCCACCACCATGCCCAGCTAATTTTTGTACTTTTTGTAGTGACAGGGTTTCACCATGTTTGCTGGGCTGGTCTCGAATTCCTGACTTCAGGTGATCCACCCGACTCAGCCTCCCAAAGTGCTGGGATTACAGGATGAGCCACTGTGCCCAGCCAGTTAAACATTTTTAAAAGCTCAAAATTTAGTTAACATTTATCTGCCAAGTATTTTTTGTGGACATTATCTCATTTAATTATCAAAACAAGCCAAAAGGTAGGTTCCCCTAATCCTGGCTTTACTGACGAGGAGTGTCAGGCTTGGCGAGGTGAAGCCATGTGCCGGAGGTCACTCTGCTGGTGCACCTGTGAGCTGGCCTCCAGGTCAGGTGGTGTGAATCCACAATCCACTTTCACACCTAAGTTTCCTCACCTCCTCTTTGAGTTCCCAATGTCTGGGAGACAAACTTGTCTTAGGAAAATCTTAGTAAAGCTGGGGCATTTTTAACAATTCTAAAAAAGGGTACCTGTGTACATGAATACTAGAAACTAAATAAAAGGACCAGACGTGCTGGCTTACTATTGTAATCCCAGCACTTTGGGAGACCGAGGTGGGTGGATCACCTGAGGTCAGAAGTTTGAGACCAGCCTGGCCAACATGGTGAAACCTTGACTCTACTAAGAATACAAATATTAGCTGAGCATAGTGGCGGGCGCCTGTAATCCCAGCTACTCAGGAGGCTGAGACAGGAGAATAGCTTGAACCTGGGAGGTGGAGTTTGCAGTGAGCCATCGTGCCATTGCACTCCAGCCTGGGCACCAAGAGTGAAACTTTGTCTCAAAACAAACAAACAAACAAACTGAATAGAAATTAAACACATTTTTGATTTTTTTAACCAATTTTAGGACGAAGGAATCCAACTTGTATAATTAACCACTTAAGTTGTTTTTATGGATAACTAACACTTAAAGAAATTTAAAAATTTCTTGCCAGGCATGGTGGTTTGTGCCTGTCATCCCAGCACTCTGGCCGGTGGATCACCTGAGGTCACTTGGTTCTAATGAATAGAATCAGAATTGGTGGTGTTTGACTTCAAAGACTAGGTCACAAAGACATTGTGGGTTTCTCCTTGCTCTCTTGGATTGCTCACTCTATAGGAAGCCCATTGTCATGCCCTGGGGACACTTAAGAAGCCCTATGAAAACGTCCCTTTGTGGCTGTTAAAAATCTCAGCACTTGGAGAGTCTGAAGCAGGAGGACTGCTTGAGCCCAGGAGTTGGAGACCAGCCTGGGCAACAGTGAGACCCCATTTCTACAAAAAAATTAAAATTAGTTGGGCATGGTGGCACACGTCTGTAGTCCCAGCTACTTGGGAGGCTGAGGTGGGATGAATACTTGAGCCCAGGAGTTTGAGGCTGCAGTGAGCTATGATTATGCCATTGTACTCCACCCTGAGTGACAAAGTGAGACCCTGTCTCCAAAAAAGGAGTAAATAAAATTGAAAAAAAGAAGAAAAGAAAGTCTTTGTTGAGGAACTGAGACTTTCTACCAAGAGCCAGAGAGGAACTGAGGCTTCTCTCGCCAATAGTCATCTGAGTGAGCCATGGTGATGAGTAGATCTTCCTGCCCCAGCTGAGCTACCCCCTCAAAGTTCCTAACCCATAGAAACTGTGGAAGTAGGCCGGGCATGGTGGCTCACATCTGTAATCCCAGCACTTCGGGAGGCTGAGGTGGGTGGATCGCTGGAGGTCAGTTCAAGACCAACCTGGCTAACATGGTGAAACCCTGTCTCTACTAAAAATATAAAAATTAGCCAGGCATGGTGCCAGGTGCCTGTAATCCCAGCTACTCGGGAGGCTGAGGCAGAACTGCTTGAACCCAGGAGATGGAGGTTGCAGTGAGCCAAGATCGTACCACTGTACTCCAGCCTGGATGACAGAGTGACACTCCATCTCAAAAAAAAAAAAGAAACTGTGAAATAATGTTTATTGCTTTATGCCATTAAGTTTTTAGGTAATTTGGTATTCTGCAAATATATCAATAATATAGATTTGTTTGGGAACACAAGTGGAGTGCTACCATCACACATGCCTAAAAATGTACTGTTTTGGAACTGGTAGAAGGGGAAAACTGTAACAATTTTGAGCATATCGTTAGTGGGAGCCTAAAGTTTTAAACAGACTATTAATAGAAATCGATGGTCCCTTGAGAAACAAACCATCCTAGGAAAAAAATATTCTGGTGGTCTCGAAGAAGACTGCCCGCAGTAGCCACTTCAGAAGTGAGAATGTTACTGGAAACTGGAAGTAAGAGTTTCCTTTGCTATGCAGTGCCAGAATGTTTGACATGATCACCTAGATTAATGTGGAACACAGAAAAATGAACCTAAAAGGCTAGATACTCTAGTTAGATCTCCAAGCGAAATGTCAAAGTTGCTACCTGGCTTCTCGCTGCTTATAGTAAAATATGACAGGAAAGAGAGAAGCTAGAGCAAGGACTGTTAAAAGGGATCCAGAAATGGTTTTGAAAATCCTAGACCCAAGTACACATGGGAACTTAGTTTATCATAGATACGGCACTGTTTATCTGTGGGGATATCTGCAACATAGGTGGTTGATAAAGAATTAGTATCCAGAATATATAGACTTCCTATGCTTTTATTACTAGAAAAAATAAAAACAAAAGGCTATAAAGAGGAAAATACAAATGAACATAAAAATGTGAAGTTATTTCAATCTCTCTAGTAATCAGTGAAATGCAAATTAAATCATGATACCATTTCTTTTTTTTTTTTCAGACAGAGTTTCGCTTTTGTTGCCCAGGCTGGAATACAATGACCCAATCTTGGCTCACCGCAACCTCTGCCTCCCAGGTTCAAGCGATTCTCCTGCCTCAGCCTCCCAAGTAGCTAGGATTACAGGCATGTGTCACAATGCCCAACCAATTTTTTTTGTATTTTTAGTAGAGACAGGGTTTCTCCATTTTGGTCAGGCTGGTCTCGAACTCCCGACCTTAAGTGATCCGCCTTCCTCCACCTCCTAAAGTGTTGGGATTACAGGCGTGAGCCACGGCACCTGGGGATACCATTTCATAAACAAAAGATTGTCTAGTTTCAAAGTCTAATAACATCTTGTTGACATAGATGTAGTAAAATACAAACTTATATGAGTTGTTAATGAGAACATAGTGCAATTCAGTATTGCCTAGTAAAGTAGAAGAACTGCAGACCCTACAAACCCAGTGATTTCATTTTTAGGATCTTTTTTCTTTCTTTCTTTCTTTCTTTTTTTTTTTTTTTTGGAGACAAAGTCTTGCTCTGTCGCCCAGGCTGGAATGTAGTGGTGTAATCTCGGCTTACTGCAACCTCTGCCTCCCAAGTTCAAGCAATTCTCCTGCCTCAGCCTCCCAAGCTGCTGGGATTACAGGTGCACACCACCATACCTGGCTAATATTTTTGTATTTTTAGTAGAGACAGGGTTTCACCATGTTGGCCAGGCTGGTATCGAACTCCTGACCTCAAGTGATCTGCCTGCCTCAGCCTCCCAAAGTGCTGGGATTATAGGTGTGAGCCACTGTGCCCAGCCCATTTTCAGTTTTCTATCTAAATTTTGGTTAAAGAAAAAACTCCAAGACCATGAACCCTAGAAGACATGTTCAAAGGTGATTATTGCAGCAAGGTTTTAAATAAATTAAATTATTTAACTTTTTTGAGAGGAAGTCTCACTATGTTGCCCAGGCTGGAGTGCAGTGGCACAATCTTGGCTCACTGCAACCTCCCCCTCCCGGGTTCAAGCGATTCTCTTGCCTCAGCCTCCCAAGTAGCTGGGACTACAGGCCTGCACCACCACGCCTGGTTAATTTTTGTATTTTTTAGTAGAGATAGGGTTTCACCATGTTGGCCAAGCTGGTCTCAACTCCTGACTTCAAGTGATCCACCTGCCTCAGCCTCCCAAAGTGTTGGGATACAGGTATGAGCCACAGTGCCCGGCCTGCAGGTTTTTAAATAGCAAAAAAGTGGAAAACAACCTAACTGCTCTTTGGTAGAGAAATGTTAAATAGTGAATGTGTGAATAAACAATAAAAACTATACAAAAATTACAATCAATCTTCATTTATCAAGAATCTAATGTTGAGTTACATGGCAAAATAATTTATACAATGATACTGCTGATGTAAAAATTTATATATACACACAAATACATGTGAAAGAAAAAATAACTACAGGAATGATAGGCATTAACTTCTAGATAAGGGTTATCCCTGAGAAGCGGGGGAAATGGCTGGGTGAGACATAGTCATACTTTTAATGTTCTAGCTCTTTAAAAAAAAAAAAAAAAGCAAAATATTAACATTGTATAAAACTGGGAGATGAACGTGTTTCATTATTTTCTATGTTTTTTAAAAATCACAATTATAAAAAAATGTTTAAAAGATTTAAATATCCTTAAAACAAGATGTTCTGTCAAACAGCATTTATTTTTAGTTTCCATGTAATTCTTTTAAACTTCCCCTTTTGTACTTTTCCCAGAAGTAGGGTTCTCATTTTGTTCTTAATTTTCTCTTCCTCCTTGGCCAAATTTCTTTTAGAAACATCTCTGATGTTAACTTAGATATTAGGAATAGCAAGTACACCCAAATTGGATCTTACTAAGATGGAACTAGAAGTATTCTAGATTAAAACAATTTTAGTAGAAATGTTTGCTAAGCAACATTACAAAATAGTTAAAATGTAAAGGAATTCATGGCCATGAGGAGCTGTAAAAAAAATTTTTTTTAATGTAGAGAGAAAAATCCAATCAGTTATATTCCCAAAACCCAAACCCAGCAACTATTTTCATATGCATATTTTATTTACAAAATTGTAGTTATATGAAGCACAATTATTTTACATACCCTGAAGAAAAAGTCACTTCCATTTAAACTATGATATGATGCTTTCTTACTGGAATTCTAAAATGTGTATATATTGAAAGTTTTCTTAAGTCTTTTGTCAAAGTTATTTGAAAATCAGATATCTACTCTTGTACATTTTTAAAAAGTGGAATAAATTAAGGTATTGCTTAAGCTTCTTTGCATTCAGAATTAGATTCTCCTGAATCACCATTTGATTACAGGTGTCCATGTTTTTCCACACCGTACCACGTTTCTGTGCCATTAAGAATCTTGGCTGGACGTGGTGACTCACACCTGTAATCCCAGGACTTTGGAAGGCCGAGGCGGGTAGATCACTAGAGGTCAGAAGTTCAAGACCAGCCTGGCCAATATGGTGAAACTCTGTCTCTACTAAAAATACAAAAATTAGCCAGGCATGGTGGCAGACGCCTGTAATCCCAGCTACTTGGGAGACTGAGGCATGAGAATCACTTGAACCTGGGAGGCAGAGGTTTCAGTGACCTGAGATCATGTCACTAGACTCCAGCCTGGGTGACAGAGTAAGACTCTACCTCAGGAAAAAAAAAAAAGGAATTTTAGTGATGGCCAGGCACGATGGCTCCCACCTGTAAACCCTGAACTTTGGGAGGCCAAGGTGGGAAGATCAGTTGAGGTCAGAAGTTTGAGACCAGACTGGGCAACATAGCAAGACCATGTCTCTGTTAAAAATAAATTTAGGTGCCTGGCGCAGTGGCTCATGCCTGTAATCCCAGCACTTTGGGAGGCCAAGACGGGTGGATCATGAGGTCAAGAGATCGAGACCATCCTGGTCAACATGGTGAAACCCCGTCTCTACTAAAAATACAAAAAATTAGCTGGGCATGGTGGCGCGTGCCTGTAATCCCAGCTACTCAGGAGGCTGAGGCAGGAGAATTGCCTGAACCCAGGAGGCGGAGGTTGCAGTGAGCCGAGATCGCGCCATTGCACTCTAGCCTGGGTAACAAGAGCGAAACTCCGTCTCAAAAAAATAAATAAATAAATAAATAAATAATAAATTAAAAAAAAATTATTAATAGCAGGGCATACTGGCCTGGGCCTGTGGAGGATCTCTTGAGCCCAGAATTTCAAGGCTGCAGTGGGCTCTGACTGCACCACTGCACTCTTGCCTGAGTGACAGAACAAGACCCTGTCTCTAAAAGAAAAAAATAAAAATCTTACTGATGCTGCATTTCTTAAGAGTTCTCTACTCACAAAGGAGATTTCAAGGTGTTTGTAATATGTTTCTTAACCTGAGTACTGGTTACAGTAATGTATTCAGCTTGTGAATTCATTGAATTTAAGTATACTTAATGGTACTTGTTCTCTTCTTTATATGTCGATAAACAGTTTGGATTTTTTTTTTAAGTCCAGGTTTTTTTTTTTTCTGGAAATTCCATAGAGGCTACTAATTCTCATTCTGCAAGTTTTGATGTTGGTCCTCGCTTGATGTTAGCAGATGTCAACTGAAAATATCAGACTAGGTTTGTGAATGTGCAGGCAATGACAACTACATCTAGACTGTTGTCTGGCTGCAAACATTTTAAAACATATCTCAATTTCAGAGATTAAAAGTGTAAATAAATTGTCTTAAAACCACTTGATCATTTTATTTATTTAGAGACAGGGTCTTGCTCTGTCACCCAGGCTAAACTACAGTGGCCTGAACACCACTCACTGCAGCCTTGACCTCTGGGGCTCAAGTGATCCTCCTGCTTCGACCTCCTGAGTAGCTGGTATGGCAGTCATGCACCATCACACCTGGCTAATTTTTACAAGGTCTCACCATGTTGCCCAAGCTTCTTTATCATTTTATACTTTGCTTTTGAAAATAATAGTGGCAGGGCATGGTGGCTCACACTTATAATCCCAGCACTTTGGGAGGCCGAGGCAGGCAGATCACTTGAGGTCAGGAGTTCGAGACCAGCCTGGCCAACATGGTGGAACCTTGTCTCTACTAAAGATACAAAAATTAGCTGGGTGTGGTGGTGGGTGCCTGTTATCCCAGCTACTCGGGAGACTGAGGCAGGAGAATCACTTGAACCCAGGAGGTGGAGGTTGCAGTGAGCCGAGACTGCGCCAGTACATTCCAGCCTGGGCAACAAGAGCAAAACTCTGTCTCAAAAGAAAAAAAAAGAAAGAAAATAATAGCCTAACATTTTTCACATTACTATAGTATTTATATCTTACCTTTAAAATAACTTTGATCAAAGTAATTGTTTAATGGTTGACGATTTCACTTGATACGGTTTGGCTGTGTCCTCATTCAAATCACAACTTGAATTCTATCTCCCACAATTCCCATGTGTTGTAGGAGTGACTTAGGAGGAGGTAATTGAATCATGGGGGCCGGTCTTTCCAGTGCTGTTCTTATGATAGTGAATAAGTCTCATGAGATCTTATGGGTTTAACAGGGGTCTTCATTTTTGCTTCTTCCTCATTTTCTCTTGCCACCACCACGTAAGAAGTGCCTTTCACCTTCCACCATGATTCTGAGGCTTCCCAGCCATGTGGAACTGTAAGTCCAATGAAACCTCATTTTCTTCCCAGTCTCAGGTACATCTTTATCGGTAGCATGAAAATGGACTAATATACCACCTAGTAACATACCTCAAGTTGCTTAAGTATTCTAATATTTTAGAAATTTTCTTGCACCCATTCTTATCATTGTAAATTATATTGCAATCAATATTTCCGTATAGATAGTTTGTGTTAGGCATTGCTAGCTGTCTATCCACAATCAGTTTCTCTTCCTCTTCCTTGCTTACAGATGCTCAGTTTTGTTGGGATGGTTATGGTGCATCTAAGCTAAGAGGTCAGCAATCTCATTTCCTGGTTTCTTGGCTTCCTTGATTGGTAGGGTGGCTGAATAACCTAGTCTGGCTAATGAAAATTAAGGGAATGATATCTGGGAAACTTGTTTTTCTAGTAAAAGGGATAGATGTGTAACTGTCACTTTTGTGCCTTCTTGTTGCTTTAGATTAAACACTGAAGAGAGGTCTATGAAAGCAAAGTGTCATCATTATCTCCATTTTACAGATGAAGAAATGAAGGCACAGAAATGCTGAATACCTTGCATATGGGTCATAGAGCTGTGTCAGTCAGCATTCTAATCCAGCCTGGTTTCAACACACACTAAGAACAACAAAGCAGAAAAGGCCAGGGCCCTGATGGTACCATTGAGCAGCTGAACCCTGGCCATCAACTGTCCAGGTTTATGTGAGGTGAATTCCAATTTGGTTAGAATATTTTTATCTTCATTATTTTATTATTTTTGAGACAGAGTCTCACTCTGTTGCCCAGGCTGGAGTGCAGTAGCATGATCTTGGCTCACTGCAACCTGTGTCTCCCAGGTTCAAGTGATTTTTGTGCCTCAGCCTCTCAAGTAGCTGGAATTATAGGTGTGTGCCACCACACCTGGTTAATTTTTGTATTTTTCATAGAGACAAGGTTCACCATCTTGGCCAGGCTGGTCTTGAACTCCTGACCTCAGGTGATCTGCCTGCCTCAGCCTTCTAAAGTGCTGGGATTACAGACATGAGCCACCGTGCCCCACTGGTTAGAATCTAGAATCTTTTTTTTTTTTGAGACAAGAGTCTTTCTCTGTCACCCAGGCTGAAATGCAGTGGTGCGATCTCAGCTCACTGCAATCTTCGCCTCCCAGGTGCAAGCGTTTCTCCTGTCTAGCCTCCTGAGTAGCTGGAACTAGTCATGTGCTGCCACACCTAGCTAATTTTTAACTTTTTGTAGAGCCAGAGTTTCACCATGTTGGCCAGGCTGGTCTCAAACTCTTGACCTTGTGATCCACCTGCCTCGGCCTCCCAAAGTGCAGGTGTGAGCTACCTTGCCTGGCCGGTTAGAATCTTTTTAGACGCATATTCTGTTACTTGTAGCAAAACACAGCCACAAATACAACTCCTCTTACCATATTTTGGGTCATTTTCTTTGAGTCTCAGAAGTAGATTTGAGTCAATGGTTCTAGCTGTTTTTTAGACTCTTGGTACATACTACAGATAGTTTTTCCAAATAACTATATTAACAACACTTTAGCTAACATCAGGTATTGTTGGCAAGACACAGAGAGGGTCCCAAACTAAGGATGACTCTACCACCCAGTCAGTAAACACGAGGAAGTGAGTAATTAAGAAGGCAAAACAAACAACTCCTCTGAAGTATTTTCTTTCTTTTTTTTAGTAGAGCCAGGGTTTTGCCACGTTGGTCACGATGGTCTAGAACTTCTGACCTTAGGTAATCTGCCCACCTCAGCCTCCCAAAGTGCTGGGATTACAGGCATAAGCCACCATGCCCAGGCTCTCTGAAGTATTTACAAATCAATCCTTGTCTTGGCTTAAGGTGAATTCCCAAGGGTGAGTCTCAATGGACTTTTATTCCCCATTTCAAAGTTATTTTGTTTCTTACACAAAATTCTACACGTGATTCCAACACCAAAGAAAATTGTCAAGTCCCATATTTCCTCTTGGGCTTTTATTATTCCCCATTTCCTTATATGTAATAATCAGATTAAACATACTTTTGTGTTTTGCTCTTTTTTGAAAAGAACAAAAAAAATTTCCAGTGTTTACAGTGGGAACTGCTTATTATAATAATGGCTGCATAACACCCTATCATGTGGACAAATGATAATTTTATTCAACCATCTTCACACTGGGATTAGACTGACAAAACATGAAAGTAGAATCTGCAGAAGGAAATAAGTTTACTACATAAGAAATGGTCTATACAAATACAAGCTTATGTTATTTAAGGAGTACAGAATTGGCTGTGCTCTCTGCTTTAATTTGCATTTGTAAACATGTGCAGACCAAAGACTACGCTAGGATTGAAAAGGTTATTTCTAGAACCTTGACCTTGTAAGAGAAAAGGCTCCAAGTCATTGTCCTACCATTTTATTCATGTTTAAGATCTTTCAAAAAAATCTCATAAAGATTTTTTAAAATCTTTCAAAAGAACATAAGCAATTAATGAAAGAATGCCATTTGATAGAACTATATTATCTATATGTACTTTTAAAATATGTTATCTAAAATAGCTTAAAGAACAGAATATTCTGAGTAAACATTCTAGTTAAAATGGAGTTGCAATGCAAGTCTATACAGACTAAATTTTCAAAGGATTAGACCATGAATAAATAACGTTTATATTAACCATGGTCACTTGGTGAGATCGCATAGATAATAAATCAGCATTCTGGATTTATATACCACTTTTATACATTATGAGCCTGGGCAAAGTTTAAGTTCATCCCTGAATGGCTTCATTCTCTGTGTTAACAAAATTTAAGACTAAATAGCTCAAGTTCAGACACTGATGACTTCTTCAAGGTAGAAGTCACTCTGCAAGCTCACCTACCCTCTGCTGAAGCATTCACCCTTCTGAGAATCTCATCTTCAAATGGATAGCAAACAAAACATTCTCAAGAGAAGATTTAGAAAATAATAAAAGGAATCAGATAGAAATAAGATACTATGGGATTAAAGAATTAAAAGTTCAGAATACACATTTATAAACCACATACTGTATCTTTCTGTCTTGCATGCAAGAAAGGCTAGTTAAGAAGAGAGTGAGGCCACAGTAGAAGAACAGAAGTCAGAACACAGAATGGAATTTGGCCTCTTGGTATCTGCATGGGAAAATCTAGAGGAAGGATGAAACTTCCAGGCACCATCACAATTCACACAATAAAGGTGTGAACGCTAGCTGCTATTCTGAATAGACATGCGAAGAGACACCCAGTTCAAAAATGCGAAAAGAAAATGGAGCAGTTTCAGGTCTAAAATATACGAATTTGCATCGAACACTTCCTGTGAAGCACCAAAGTTGCTAGGGGTTGACTCTGGCAGCTTCACTAATCCCCCAACAGACAATCTGGGGCATTTTAGGGAAAGTCTCTAAGTCTCATTCAAAGAAAACTGAAGTTGAATGCAGAAAGTGAACAGAAGAAACTAGAAAGGGAATAAGAACATTGGTTTTAGAAATTGCTTTCTGATTTTGAGTTAGAGTGCAGAAAAGTGCCCTTTACTCTAGCTTGAGGTAACATCTACCACAACGTTATCTAAGAAATCTGAAGCAAAAGGCAGCAAACTATTTCCAAATGCAACACTTGCATGCAAAGAGGCTGTCCCCCGAAATGGATGCAGCACGCCTGCGGAAGACAGAACATCACACACCACTCCACACACAATGGTACCTATTTGGCATTAGAAACTTGTTATTGAGGCAAGGTAAACAGTGGGCTGAAAATATTACAGGGTGAAGGAAGGCTGAGGAAACTAGTACGAAGGCAGTTCAAATAATGAACTAAATACATTCCAAAGGTACTATTTATACTTAAGGCAATTTTAAAAGTGAGCTCTTAACCAAAAAGGCTTTACATGGCATTCAAAAAAAAAGAGGGAGTCATTTAAATCTTTTGGATTGACTAAAAGAGCTAAATTATGTACCCAAAATCTGTACAGCAGGGGCCTGTTTTCAGCAGGTAAGCCTATGTACAAGTAAGAATCTCTTACTCTTGTAACACTGTCCTGTTTTGTTTTGTTTTACAAGAATGTATAACTCCTATCCCCACAGAGTTAGTCCATAAGGCCTCAGTGACCTCATAGAAATATGGACCTACCTCTCCTAGAGAACTATTTATACTGCATTGTAAATACACACATGTGTGTCCACACCCACAACTAAGCTGTCAATGCCTTGAGTGAAGGGGTGATGGCTCATCATTTTGTATTTACAGTGACAATTAATAGGCACTCAATACTTTTTTTTGCATGAATGATAAATGAAATGATTTTATACTACCACTATTTACATCAACATTCCCACCATTAGCCATCTCCAAAATAAAAACACCAAACTGCTGCCACATTTTCAGCAGTTTTCACAATACGGTGCTTCTGGAGTTTTTAATGTAAACAAACACGCTTGATTTACTAATTTTCAGAGTAATGACACAAACTTAGCATTCTTCTTGGAATGGAAAATTTGCTGGGAAGTTACTTCATTCTTTTTCTCTTTTTCAAAAGTGCATCTCGCAGCGCCAACTGTAAGATAAAAAAGTATTTAAACATGATAACTCTTGGGTACCCCATTATACAAATTTGGTTATACAAAAGTTTACTAAAAATTAATCACCAAGTCAATAAACCATCCTGAAAAACTATAAATGATAAAAGATTCCAAAACAGATCAAATCTGTATCAAGGATGGGGCATATTACTGCTAGGAAATATGCAAAGCTCTTGACTGCTGTTCCCAAGTCATGAAGGCATAAGCTCAAAACAGGAGCAGCTATAGAATGCACAGACTACAGCATCCCTGTCTCCAGGGATGATAAATAGTACTTATTTGGTCTATATGGCTCTTAATATTTTGGAGTTGTGGATAGGATACATTGTCTAAATTAAAAGTAACAGGAAAACAGGCTTTTCTTTGCAATCACCTTTTCCAATATTACATATATTCCACTAAATACGGCATGTATGGATTATTCAAAGACTTTAAAATGGCATTCCACACTTGTGCAGATTTATGATGACTATCAATATACAATCTGATACACAGAGAAATGTTACCTTATTTGCAGATTTTCAAATGGGTTTGTTTTATGCAATAAGCAAACTAAGAAAATGTTCTAAGTAAATGCTAACACTAACGCTTTATACTGGCTCAAACATAAAGATATTAACTCAGAAATTGAAGCCCTGACAATCGTAGCTTATGGCAAAATATTTATTCAAGTTAATACAGGTTCTAATTTTTAGCTTGTTTAATTATTTTGTGTTGGAAGTATGTAAAGTGAAAATGAAGAATGAAAGCAGTGAATTGTATATTGTAATTAGACTCAGTCTAGGCTTTCATCCCCTGGAGTTCTTCTCTAACCAGCAGTTGTGTTCTTTAAGATCCCCAGGGGAGAAATGGAAGGTGAAGAATTTAGGATCTAGAGAAAAAGAAGACTGAACAATCAGTGTCTGAAGCGAACCTAGAAAAGCCCTGATAAAAGTTTTACATTTCCCAAAAGAAAACAAACATAGTATTAAATATGATCAAAAATAAACCAAAATTAAAGGAAAAAAGGTAACCAAGGGCAATGTACACATCTTAAGTTTGTGATGGATATTATTCCATTAATTCCCAAGCACTATTCTTTGTCCTAGAAACTTAAAAAAATCTCTAGCTTTTATTTAATTTTTATTTAAAAATTCTAGCTTAAATTTTAACAAGATATGTGTAAAACAGTTTTGGAGTAGAAGTTACCTGGCTCTACATACAAATGTTGAAACTTTCTGGATTTTATGATTTTCAGTTGACTCCTTGCCTTTAGCTAACACCTGGGTCTTGGTATGTCTTTGCAGAAAAGCACAATGGCTGGGATACTTAAGGCAGAACAAAAATCTACAAGTTTATTTCAACTTAATTTGGCTAAGGAGGTATTTTCCAGATTCATCTAATTGTGTCTTATTTTCTCATCTACAAAATTGGTTTAATCACAGTAACTGCTCATACTGTTGTATATTGATTAAACAAGTTAATAAATGGAAAGCCTGGAATGTGAAGTCTCATGCTAAGAACTAAATGTGTTAGCTAATGTTGGTTATGGGAATTTAATTCTGCTCATTAAGCTCTGTGGAAAAGCACAGGCTACTCTCACACGTTTCAGTTCCTTGCTCTTCAAATGCCACCAACTGAAGATAAGGAACAGGTATATCCCCCCTTCTTCCTTCATCTTTCTACAGACTTTACTGCAAGATCCTCCTCTCCTTCCCTATCATATGCTTTACTTCCCTCTTCTAGTCTCATCCCATTCACCTCTTCATATTCTAACAATTTACAGTAAGACCTCACGTACACTTTCAAGCCATGTAAGATCCCTTTATTTAAGACACTTAAATATCACCAAGGGGAAGAGGGGCACGTGAAGTGTGATGCTCCTTTCCCACAGGGCCCTTGGGGTCATGGGACAGTTTTGGGGATGCTCTGTAACTGTTCTGTCCAATACGGTAGCCACTAACTACATGTGACTACTGAGCATTTGAAATGTAGTTAGTCCAAATTGAGATACGCTACAGTGTAAAAGACCTGCTGATTTCAACTAGTTCAAAAATGTAAAATATTTCACTCAAAACTTTTATACTGACTACATGTTGAAACAATACTATTTTAGATGTGCTAGGTTAAGTAAGATATATTATTACAACTATTTCATCTATTTATTTTTAAGTGACATATGTGGTTCATATTATATTTCTATTGAACAGTATTGTTCTAAAGGAAATAGAGAACATCAGGAACTTAGAGTTATGTTTACAATGGAGCGATTGTGAAGAAAATACACGGCAAGGAAACACACATAGAAATTCTGATTAATATCAGGTTCCAAATGGCAAGAAAATTGCAGAACAAGAAAAAACATTCTTGAACCAACAAGTGGACCATATGTCCAATGAAGTTTTAATTTACTCTCAAACAGATTCTTTAATCTTTGAGAGTTACTGTATGACTTGAGGTGCTGGCAAGGAACAAAGCTGGGCTTCCCCATCACACCAGAAATGGCATGCCAAAAAACAAAGGAAGTGGGGGTGGGGGGAGCCTTAACTAAAATGCAACAAGCTCACAGAACCTCATAATGAAACAAGGCCTACAACAGGGTGATTACTATTTCCTCAACTCTAACATGTCTGTAAGGGCAGTGAAGGACAGACTAATAGATTTAAGTCAATCCAATTATAATTTTAGGAGAATGTGGCAAAATCTAGAGTACTTAAAATCCGAAGTGGTACCTTTCCTTTTACCCCAATTTCAACAGCTTCTATTAAAAATGCTGTCACTACTTACATGATGCTGTTGAACACCGTTTAGAACTAGAAAGAGTAAACAGGGAGAGCTAAATGGTACCTTAATTCAGTGAATACTGACTTGGAACTCACAGACAGCACTGCCCTAGAGGGTTGGTCATTACTTTGAGTGCTGGCAGGCTGATCCTTGGCTAGCTATTTAGGAAACTGGTTCAGAATATGAGACTGTTTAACTCAGAGCTGATATTCTGGCGATTCTTCAGAATGACATTTAGATACACTGCTACACTGCCAGGAGAGAAAGATACAAAAGCATAAACTTGTTTTATCACAATGAATAACTGAAATAAACAAGCTGCTAAGTAGCATGGGATTACCATTCAAAGGCCATGAATGGATAAAATGTAATTGCAAAAGCCTGTAAATATCAAGGCTTTGCAAAAGGGCACATACAGGAAGGATCATGCCAACACAGAACTGTTTATTTCACATTTTTTTTCTGAAACTCTTTCTGAGATATTACCACACCAAATTATTGGTTTCTGAAAAGTACCAACGCCTATAAATCCTAGCACTATGGGAGGCTGAGGTGGGCAGACTGCTTGAGTCCTGCAGTTCCAGACCAGGCTGGGCAACATGGTAAAACCCCATCGCTACAAAAATACAAAAATTAGCCAGGTATGGTAGCAAAGACGCCTGAAGTCCCAGCTACTTGGATGGCTGAGGTGGAAGAATTGCTGGAGCCTGGGAGGTGGAAACTGCAGTGAGCTGTGAGGCTACAGTGAGCTGTGACTGGGCCATTGTACCCAGCCTGTTGTAACACAGTGAGACCCTGTCTCAAAAAAAACCAAAACAAGACAAAAAAACCAGGCATAAAATTGGCACTAAAAAGTTATTCAATTAATTTTGATATCATATTTCACAGATCCAATGTCAGAGAATTTTAGCATGGGAAGGAGCCTCACGGATGATCTAACTTGTATTCCTTTACTTATACTGGAGGAAAATGGATTCCCTTCTGGCCCCACAGCTGAGTCTCAACCAAGTGAGGTCTGGGACTTACATGCCCTGACTCCTTCTCACCTCTCCATGTTCTCCAGCAATACTCTCGCTAACCACAAGACACACACAGTAATACCCAGTCATCAGAATGCACGATTCCATCTCAAATGTAAAGCAGTCTTGGAATTACAGTACTGTTCTTGCCACCCAAGCTTCAAGTGAAGCTCACCTGTTTTTCTCGGAAGGAACGCTTATTTTTTGACCGGACGTTCTGGCTATACCGCATCATCATAAAGTTCTTCTGTTTTTTCTTTTCTTTATTTGTCGAACTGGAAAATGGATTCATTTTGGTTTTCTTCCTCACAAATTCTTTTCGATCTGTCTTTCCAGCCTATCAGAACAAAATGTTTGATATTTCTTCTTCAACAACATACTTTAGGAGTCACCTAATCAACATTAATGTCTCCTCTGTGTCAGGAACCAACGGCACAAGATGGACAGGCCATAGTTGCTCCTCGGGACCAAGAAATGGCCATACAGTATTATAACAAAGCAAGGGGAGCTCGGTGGGAGATAAGTTAGAATTTAGCCTGGTGAGGTCAAGGGAGCTTCCTAGAAAGGGAGAAAGGTATACTGTCTTTTTTTTTTTTTTTTGGCAGGATGAAGGCATTCATGGTTAGGGAAAGGAGGGGGAAAAGACAAAGCATTTCCAGAAGAAGGGGCAGTGCACACAAAGGTGTGGAGGAGAAAGGACACGTGGAAGACAGACGAGGTGCAACCAGGATGGGATAGTATCTTGAACAAGTGGAGATACAAAAAAAGATGTTGGAAATGTAGACAGGACACAATCATGAACGGACACAGCACGATGGCCACAGGCAGACTCCGACTGGCTCTGGCTTTTCACTGATGACTGTAAACACTCTCCTGCTTTTCTCTTAGTTTTGATAAATATAGTGGCTTCTCAACACTACAGATATGTAATACTGCCTTCCTGTGCTCTCTACCTTGTTTTGAGAGGTGGTTATGTGGCTATATACAGTTGTCAAAACTCATCTAACTGGTAAGGCACAGTGGCTCATGCCTATAATCCCAGCACTTTGGAAGGCTGAGGTGGGTGGATCACATGGGGCCAGGAGTTTGAGACCAGCCTGGCCAACATGGTGAAACTCTGACTCTACTATTAGCTGGGTGTGGTAGTGGGTGCCTGTTAAACCAGCTACTTGGAGGCTGAAGCAGGAAAATCGCTGGAATCCATGAGGCAGATGCTGCAGTGAGCTAAGATTGCGCCACTGCACTCCAGCCTGGGTGACAGAGAGAGACTGTCACAAAAAACAAACAAACAAACAAAAAAACCAAAATCCTCATGTAACTGAACACCTAATATTTGTGCATTTTAATTTCTGTGTTAACTATACCTTTACTTAAAACATTTTTAAAAACTGCCATTCTGTGATTATAGAAGTTCTGGCTTACATATCATTTTATTTGCTTTCTGTTTAAAGAACTAGGAATGATATGCTCACTCACCATTGCAGTTGCTAGTCTTGTCTCTTTGTCAGACTTTGGTTTTTTATGAAGGCGTTCAATGTCCCGAAGAGAAAGTAATTCGCCCCTGGGGTGAGGGAAAAATATCACATGAAACAAGAATGGAATTGTTTCCTGATGCTTTCATTACCACATGAGCTGGCTGAAGTACTAAAGTAGATGTGCCATTTTACCTGGGCTCTTCATCACTGTCTATTTCAATATATTTCCTCTTCTGGGATTTCCCAGGGGCAGCATCAAGTTCTTTTCTCATTTGGGCCATGCGGATTTTCTGGAAGTCTTCCTGAGTTAAAACTCGACTGGTGCTGATGGCTGCAGCTTTGGCTTTCCGCTCCTCCATGGGCATGCTGTTCAGCTTATTGGACTTGAAACCACACAAGGGCTTAAATGGCCACCAGCTCAAGTGAGAGCTCAGCCATTTAAATTTTAGCCTCCCAACAAGGCCCAGAATAAATTACGTCTTAATAAACATCAGAGTGTAAGATGAAATTTGCAGACTTACAATTTCTTGCTGTTCTTCATCGGAAGAGTGTTGCACATCAACCCATTCACCATCAGCATCCTCCTCCTCACTGAGACTGGTACTTTCCCATCCATCTACATGAAAAAAGCAAACTCACTACTGCCACTTTATGTTGCATATTCAACATATAGTTGAGATAAAGCAAGCCAACAGAAAAGTAAGGCAATGAACCTTGAACAGATACTCTATTAGCCAAGAACTATGCAATATTTATTGTTAAATAAGCCATCTGGATTTAGTTAATCTAAGGAACAGGAAATATGCACTGACCAAGTATCTACCATGAGTCAAAACCTTACAATCACTCTCTAACCCTCATGATTCCACAGAAAAGGAACAGACTCTCAGAGTCAAGTAATGTGCCCCAAGCCACACTGCTAAAAAGGCATCCTACACTGAAATCATGAAAATTATGTCTGCCTTTAGAGTCATGTTCTTTCAACTAAACCAACTGTGTCCATCAAAACTGCACTTGTACATTTATCTTGGCCATGCAGCAAGCATCTAACTTATCCTGAGTGTGTTACCCATGTATGAGAATCTAGTTACAGTCATTCGGAGAACTGAGGTAGATTTGATACGTGAAAGAATCCTGAAGACACCTCAATAAAAAGGTATCAGGCTTCTTAATGGAGCCACCACAGTTTAAGTTATCTAAATCATAGACATTGCAATCTTTCAGTGATTCCGAATGATCTTTAAGACAACATGCAAGCTCTTTTGTCTGGCATATACATAACCAAGCATGATAAGGTCTCCAAACTCTATCTCAAGTCTTGCTATGTCCCACCTTGAATCCTACATTCTAATAGTTCCCTAAATCCTTCAGAACTTCTGCTCACACTTTGCCTGGAAAGTCTCTACTTTTCTCGCATTCCTTGCCAAGTACTTGGCTCATCAGTCACCATCTCTCCGAAGCCTTTAAAAAAAAAAAAAACTCCTGAGGTGGGCCAGGCATGGTGGGTTATGCCTATAATCCCAGCACTTTGGGAGGCCGAGGCGTGCAGATCACCAGAGGTCAGGAGTTCGAGACCAGCCTGACCAACATGGAGAAAGCCCATCTCTACTAAAAATACAAAATTAGCCAGGCGTGGAGGCACATGCCTGTAATCCCAGCTACTTGGGAGGCTAAGGCAGGAAAACTGCTTGAACCCGGGAGGCAGAGGTTGTGATGAGCTGAGATCAGGCCATTGCACTCCAGCACGGGTAACAAGAGCGAAACTCCATTTAAAAAAAAAAAAACAAACTCCTAAGGTGGACCTGACTGCTCTCCCGCTCTTATGCCCCCACTCTAATCATAATCCTATTAATACTTCATTCCTCAGCTCTTTGGAGGCCCTCCAGAGCAGAAATATCATTTATCTTTGCACTGGCAGTGGCTGGCTCACAGCAAATGCTTAGGAAGGCCTTGCTGAAAAATGTGCTGGCTCACGCCCAGGACTTTGGGAAGGCAAGATGGGAGGATCATTTGAGGTCAGGGGTTCAAGACCAGCCTGGCCAACATGGTGAAACTCTGTCTCTACTAAAAATAAAAAAATCAGCTGGGCGTGGCCACACAAACCTGTGATACCAGCTACTCCAGATGCTGAGGCAGAAGGATCACTTGAACTTGGGAGATGGAGGTTGCAGTGAGCTGAGATCGTACCACTGCACTCCAGCCTGGGCAAGAGGGAGACTCCATCATAGGAAAAAAAAAAAAAAGATTTGCTGAATAATGAATGAATGAACAGGAAGAATACAGGACTCTGGAAATTAGAATAGAGTTCCTCAAGTATTTTCCAACAAATTCAACATGCATTCTCCTTCAACAAGGAGAGTTTCAGAGGATTCCTCTCAGGGCTAACTAACCCTCATAATTTTTTTCCAGGCAACAAACACAAGATCATTGTCTTTCTCAAGCACTAAACAGCATGCCCTTGGATGAGGGGCAGCAACCCTGAAGGTCATGAAAAGGCATCTCCTATGCTAGAACGTAAGTTCCACAAGAGGAAAAACTATGCTCAATTGATCCCCAATACTTGTAACAATGTGTGGCATATAGTCATTGCTCAATAAGTATCTGCTGAATGAATGTTCAAATAGTATAAAATTTAAAGGTCTGCACAGATACTGCAGGAGTGATTTTGTCCAAAATAAGGGTGAAATAAAAATCAACCTTCATCATTTTCAGCATTCTCTTCTTTCTCAGCTTCCAGAACTTCTGCTCCTGGAATGTAATCTTTAGCATCTAATTCTCCATATTCTTGTACTCTTGCTTCTATGGAGGCCTCTGTAGGCTTACCCTAAAGGAAAAGAAATTGTTTATAATAAGTTGCTTAGATCATAAAACCTTAATCATGAAAGGTATTCTCTAAAATTATGAAATTATTTTATTTATTTATTCACTTATTCTTTTGGAGACAGGGTCTTGCCCTGTTGCCCAGACTGGAGTGCAGTGGTACAATCTCAGCTCACTACAACCTCCACCTCCTGGGCTCAAGGGGTCCTCCGACCTCAGCCTCCCGAGTAGCTGGGACTGCAGGTGTGCACTACCACACCCGGCTAGTAAAATTATGAATTTAAAAGGGAGCACCATAAAAAATGGTGGTAACCAAATGACAGAAACCATCTGCTTATGTCTGAGATAAAAATAATTCCCAGTCATCAATCTGTCCACTATTTTCTTACTGTTGTTTGATCCAGATCAAGAAACTGGTAGTTATTAGAGTAACTGCTCCCATTTTTCAAGTCTTGAAAAACATCATCTGTCTTTCTGTTACATACATGCATCCCTCCTCCGTTCCAACTTGAAAGAGCTAGTATCTGGCTGGGAATAGCCTGTTCACAATACTGGCATCAGCTACTGACTGATCTTTGAGATTCCAATCTGTTAATAACATTAAAAGCTTCCAAGTTGAAACAACATGATAGGTCTTCAAGACTCAGTCATCGTCAATGAACGTGTGCTAACTACAAAATATTCAGGGCCATGGTATTTGTTTCCAAGCTTAAAGAATACAACCATGTGTATCATAACCTTGTAATCACAACAGAAGCATCATAAATACTAAAATTCTAATTGTAGGAAATTACTCTCACTTTGTGAGACCATCGCATGCTTTACTTACCCGGAATTTCTTCTGCAGCATCTGAGGATTCAGTGTTCTGAAGAGCTGAATCAAAGTTCTAGCAGACATCATGACATCTGTAAAATAATATCTTTAATTAGAAATTCTGGCCCAAAGAGTACAGTGAGGTAAAAAGGAGTTGCACTGTACTCTCTGGTGTGTAGAGAGTGACATGCAGCTTACTCTTATCCTTGTGTGTTTTATACTGAGCCAGGTCTTGGAGAAGTTCTTCAGTCATGGCCAGAGGACATCGAGCTGTTATTTCTTTTATAGCATTAATTCTAGAAAAGGAAAAGCAAAATTAAAAAAAACCCAAACGGTAAATTTTCATGATTCAACACAGGGCAACTTCCTAAAAAGATTAACTCAAAAGGAATACATATTGGGTTTTATATAGCTTAGGTCTTTAAAACTGCAGCATGGTAGAGAATCTGAGGTAGGCAGCCTTAGTGGGCTTTCATTCCAGTTACTGCCATTTCCTCTATTAGTGGAATAAGGAACAGTGTCCAGCACACTACATCAGAGCAGCATTTACTTGCCAACTCTAAGAAGAGATGGGACTAGCTCAAATAAGAAAGGTTAAGGTCTTTAGGGCTATGATTCCAGCAATATTTTCCAAGGAAAATAAAAAGCTGCTGTTCAGATGATCACTTACTTATCAGGACAGATGAGACAATCCTTAAACCAGTGATTATGCTCATTAAATGTTTTTTCGTAAACCAAAAGGGCTACTAAATTGCTCTAGGAAAAAAGAGTGCCTCAATAATTAATCACTTGTTCCAGAGTTCTATGGTTTGAATGTTCCCTCCAAAACTCATGTGGAAATTCAATTGCCATTGTAATGAATGGTATTAAGAGGAGAGACCCTTAAGAGGTGATCAGGCCTCATGTTATGTCAGGAGAGGGTCCCTTATTGCCAGTGAGTTATAAAAGTGAGTTTGGGCTGGGCGTCGTAGCTCATGCCTGTATTCCCAGAACTTTGGGAGGCTGAGGCGGGTGGATCACGAGGTCAAGAGTTTAAGACCAGCCTGGCCAAGATGGTGAAACCCCATCTCTACTAAAAATCCAAAAATTAGCTGGATGTGGTGGTGGTCACCTGTAATCCGTAATCCCAGCTACTTGGGAGGCTGAGGCAGGGAACTGCTTAAACCCGGGAGGCAGAGGTTGCAGTGAGCCAATATCATGCCACTGCACTCCGGCCTGGGCAACAGAGTGAGACTCCATCTCAAAAAGAAAAAAAAAAAAGTGAGTTTGGCCTTCTGTTGGCTCTTGTACTCTCTTGCCCTTGTGCCTTCTGCCAATGACGAAGCAAGGAAGTCCCCACCAGATCCCAAACAGACACCAGTGTCATGCCCTTGGACTTCCCAACTCTAGAACCAGGAGCCAAATAAATTTCTTTTATTAGCAGTATAAAACTGAGTTCAGGGTGAGAGGTCAGAGGAAAAGCACTCAGATTGCCAATCAATCATTCTTCTGAAAAAGTAAAACCGGTAAAAAACAAAAATGCTAATCAGAAGGACAAGTATCTTTTCTCTGGCCCCCTTCTCAGAATTCTGACCAATAAAAAAATTACTAAGCCTCCCAAAAAGATTGAAATATATTTTAAAACCATTTTCTAGAGGTGACACTACCAGCTACAATCTTACATCTTGGTAACTTATAGCAAATCTAGTCCATTAAAAACATATCTTCTGCCTCCAACCATATTCTACATACCCTACTGTCATGACTTCTCCAGAGTTCTTGTCAGTAACAAAATTGTTGGCCACAGTCATAAGCAATGACTGAATAATCTGAATTGGAAACAAAAAAGAGATGGATGCTGGTTAAATGTCTGCAGCTACGCAAACACTTGAGGATCAAAGGACAACAGATTATTCACAGGGGAAAACCCAGCCCTCCACCTTCAGTTTGGGAGTTGGAAGTAACCAAGATTGAGAGCAACAGATGAAAACACTCCATTTAGGAATTAAGTGTTCTTCTTGGCTATCCTCAGACTAAATCAAAGAAAGAAATTGCAAGCTTTGAAAAATAATCTCTATAAATTTACTAATATTCTTGACCTCTCCTAGTTATATAAAATTTGCTTATTAAACAAAATCAGAATTCCAAACAACTTGTCCAAAAGAAACTTCACTTTTTATGAGCTGTACAACTGAACTTCGTTATAGATATCCTTAAGAGTTAGTGTCTCTTCTACCTATTAAGAAAATGGGGGAGAGGGGACAGTAACCAATAACTCTTATGCGAAAAGTGACCTGAAATACCTAACAGTAACACTGTGATCCATGCCCTAGATTCAAAATCAGTTTAAAAGTTCTCACCTCTGGGGGTACTAGGTGATGAGAGGCTTGTGCAGCAAACAGAAGGATCTTTGTTACTTCTGAAAACATAAGAGTACAGAGAGTCACAGTCAGTGTATTGCCCTGCCTCTGAGGACCAAAGCAAACATGGCAAGCACATTCTGGTCTAAATGGTATTGCTGCTTATTGCACTTGGAACACTTAATCCCCAGATATCTGTTTGGCTCAACCCCTCACTTTCTTCAGGTCCCTGCTCAATAGCTGCCTTATCAAAAAGTCTCTCCTGACCACACAATCTAAAACAGAATGTCTCGACACTCCCTATTGTCCTTACCCTAATACCTTTTTCTTCTTCAAAACATTTTTATTTGCCTGGACATATTATATGTAGCATTGTCTACATCTCCCCCCAGATGTAAGCTCTATGAGGACAAGGACCTTGTTTTATGTTTATTGTGGAATTCTTACTGTCTTAATGCAGTGCCTGGCATAAAAATCATTAAATAAAGACTTGCTGAATGAATGCACGCACGCACGCGCGCGCGCACACACACACTCTCTCTCTCTCTCACTCTCTCTCTCTTCAAAAAGGCAGCATAACATAGGTAACAAACAAGACCACTAGCAAAAGAAGTGAAGTGAATCCTGATTTGTCACTTATTTGCTGAGTGACTCTAGTCTTTTTTTTCCCTTCTTTGTATACCTCACAGGACTGATGTGAGGATTAGACAAAATGATGTATGCAAAGCACTTAGCACGGTGCTTGGCATATGTTAGATACCCAGTAAATGTTAGTTTCCTTCCTACTTTGGTTCAGGATCAAAGACAAGAGCAATCATCTCTTCTTTCCTGTTTTTGTGTTGTTTTTCATCGAGAATACATACAAGGTCAATGACAGCCGTAAGATCAAATCCTAGTATCTATCACAAAGATGCAGTAAAAAGTCAAATTTCTCTTTTTTTTTTGAAGAATTTTTCAACTGGCCGGGCGCGGTGGCTCACGCCTATAATCCCAGCACTTTGGGAGGCCAAGGCGGGTGGATCACGAGGTCAAGAGATCGAGACCATCCTGGTCAACAAGGTGAAACCCCGTCTCTACTAAAAATACAAAAATTAGCTGGGCATGGTAGCGCACGCCTGTAGTCCCAGCTACTCAGGAGGCTGAGGCAGGAGAATTGCTTGAACCCAGGAGGCGGAGGTTGCAGTGAGCCAAGATCACGCCATTGCACCCCAGCCTGAGTAACAAGAGCGAAAGTCCGTCTCAAAAAAAAAAAAAAAATTTTTCCATGAGTATTTACAGTATTACAAGACTTGCTTTAAGAAACCAATTTGTTGTTGTTTTCTTTTTTTTGTTGTTTTGTGAGATGGAGTTTTGCTCTGTCACCCAGGCTGGAGTGCAGTGGCACAATCTCAGCTCACTGCAACCTCTGCCTCCTGGGTTCAAGCGATTCTCCTGTCTCAGCCTCCCAATTAGTGGGGATTACAGGCGCCCACCACCACGCCTGGCTAATTTCTGCATTTTTAGTAGAGACAAGGTTTCACCATGTTGCCCAGGCTGGTCTTGAACTCCTGACCTCAAGTAATCCACCCACCTCAGCCTCCCAAAGTTTTAGAATTACAGGCGTGAGCCACCACACCCAGCAGTTGCTGTTGTTTTAAAAAACAACGGTCTCTTAAAGTCGAGCATAACAACAAAACCGCAGCAAACTCTAGAGAAAACAAGGGCTTCTCTCCGCTTCTCTAATGTAGAGCACACTGCACTCCTGTCTTTAGTGATTCCAGAACAAAAGACTTTGCATATTTATTTATTACCAAGGTCACCAAAGGAATATGGCAAGTGGCAGCTTACCTCTTTGGTGGGGCTGCAGAAACCTTTGCAAAAAGGGATAGAAATTGAAGAGGAAGAGCTGTGGAGAGAAAACCGACTTTAATATTGATGCAACTGATACTGTGGTGGTCCATTTCTTCTCAATGTAAATATATCACAAAGCTCAACTAACTGGTGAAGACTTTCTTTTTTTCTCAGTAAACAATCATGCCCTAGGATGATTCAATGTGCTGTATTAACCAAGGATAGGAACTCTCTCAAATGAGGCTATGTTGCTATCCCCATTATGTAAAGGAGGAGGCAAGTATATGCAGAGTGAACTAGGGAAAGGAGAGGTAAACACAGCACCTAGTATAATTTAATCAGCAAAACTCATTCCTGGTTATATTCTTGTATACCAGTCCAACCACATGGAAGGCGTTACTCTGTACACCATAATTCAGAGGAAAAACATTAATACTCTGGAGTCCACCTAGATAAAGGTGACCAGGGTTATTAAGGAAATGGTAACGTTTAACTTCAAGAAGAGAAACTGGAAATAAACTGGTCTTTTTGAAAGTTCATCAGCTAGGTGGGAATAAACTAATTTTTTCTATTTTAGCCACAGAGCAAAAGTAGGATGGGCCACTGAGAAGTTGTAGGGAAGACTTTTATTGAAAATAATGATGAATGTTCAACTGTAGTCAGTTGTGAAATTCCAGTATCATTTCCCTCAAACCATACTTAAATCACAAATCACTTTTGCTTTCCTACAGAGCTCAAATTCAGTCTGAATGAAATTGCTACACAAATGTAACCAGAATTGATCCTAACTGGGACTACAGCCATGGAGAAAAAGCAATGTAGTCAGTAAAATGTTAACAGGTTTTTCTCAGAGAAAGGGAACAAGTACTTTCACTCATGCGTACTTTCATTTTCAAATTGATATATGTCTATATTGTTTGAAAAGTGTTTTGCTTTTCTTTTCTTTTTTATTTGATGTTCAAAGCAGCACCAGTCACAAGATCAAAATGAAAAGGAAAAACCTTAATGGTCATTTCTTCATGGCTTAAATTTCAGCGTATCTCTTTTTCTACAATGGCATCTAGTCTAACAGCATATGTGAAGTTCCATATATATACACCACCGAGGAGCTCTTGCAATCTAATTTAACATAAATAACTAGAGAATTCAGCTTCGCAAACATGACAATTTCCTACTAGAGGGATCTGGAAGTCAGGAAAGTGAAGAAGGGTTAAACAAACAGTGAGATGTAGTAAGTCAATCAAAATATGTGCATTATATTGGCTCAGGAAAATGTGTATGTGAAACAAAGTGAACAAAAAGAATGTAAAAAAGCAGAACATAGTCTGTTCATAAATAGTATATACAAATTAATATCCATATTATTGCAAAGAAAACGAAGTGATATAGTTATTTTCAGAGATGTTATTCTTCTACAAATTTTATGTGTTTAAATGTATGAGGGATAAAGTTAAGCCACTGCTCTATCTAATGGCTTTTCTTTTACCATGGTAAATTCTACTTCAAATATTCACCAAGAGAAACATAATATAATTCAAACCTCATGAATTCCCACCAATCTGGAGATGAGGTTCATGAGCATCATCTTCACTTCAAACCTCTCTTTACAGCACTCAAGCTGCTTTAGTAGTTTTTCTGCAAAATCTGGGAAGAAGAGGATGAAAGAAGTACACTGTGCATCCATGATCTATATGACATTTATGTAACAGGTGTAGGAAAAGGCAAAAGTTAGATCAGTGAACGGACTGACAAACAGGTGAATATATCAATATATATAATGGTGCCCAAAGTTAAGTCTTAATGATTCCCAAGTTTTTTAGCATGAACATCTAGAGTGACTGTTTGACAGGCGCTCGCTCCACTTACTAGTTCTCTAGAGCCTTGCTTCTTAAAGAGGTAGTCCACAGAGCAGCACCTGCTGGTCCTCCTAAGAGCTTGCTGGAAATGCAGAAGCTCAGGCCCCACCTCCCCAGGTGATCTGTATGTACATTTAAGTTTGAGAAACACTGATCTACAGCAGGGGTTGGCAAATCTTGCTGTATGTTAGAGTACCGAGAGCCCCAATGCCCAGCCACACCCCATACCAACTAAATTAGATTCTCTGGGGATAACAGGATCCAAGCATCCGTATAATTTTTATAAATTCCTCAGGCGAGATCAACGTGTGGCCTAGTTTGAGAACTAGTGTTCTTTGGTTTCCACGGACTAGTTTTATTATTATTATTATTATTTTTTTTTTTAAAAGGACCAACAATAGACTGCCAGTTTATCTAATGAAGAACAATGCCCTATTACAATTGTGTTGTCAAAAACATGAACCTCAGAAAGACCTGTTCTTCCATATTTTTCTTGTTCTGCTATAGACTGGGAATCATTGCTTTAGAAGACAATTCTACAGGTTTCAACCAACTAATAACAACTAAGCATTTATTGACCGTCCATTAAGTGCCAGGGATCTTATATTCCCTGAAAACCCCAAAGGCAGGAAACAAAACAGGCAGAGATAAGGCCAACGAGCAACTTAGAAGTCATAATTACAGTACCTTGGGGATCATGAATCAAGTGAATGGCTGAAAAGTTAAACACCTCTGGTTTTTTCTTCTTCTTTTGTTTCTGAAAGAAAGGGAGAGGAAAAACATATTCAGTCTGAGTTACAGTGATGATGCCCTTAGAACTTAATGTGCTAATACAGTAAGGCTATTATAAAGTCCATTAGACTCTTTAAAAAGAAAACTTTGTTCTAAAAACCTTTTCAACTGGAAGAATTAAAGTTGGTTTTTGCCTTTTAAGATTAAATGTGGGGAATGTTCCAACTGTTAGCATCTATGAAACTTACAGGAATCCGGAAATGCAAACATTAGTGATATGGTTTGGCTGTGTCCCCGCCCAAATTTCATCTCCAACAGCTGCATGTCAAGGGAGGGACCTGGTGGGAGGTTACTGGATCATGGGGGTGGTTTGCTGTTCTCATGATAGTGAGTTCTCACAAGATCTGATGGTTTAAAAGTGTTTTTTGGCAGATCCCCTGTAGCATTCTCTCTCTCTCCTGCTACCATGTTAAGACATGCCTTGCTTCCTCTTTGCCTTTCACCATGATTGTAAGTTTCCTGAGACTTCCCCCACCATGCAGAACTGTGAGTCAATTAAACCTCTATCCTTTATAAATTACCCAGCCTTAGGTTGTTCTTTACAGCTATGTGAAAATGAACTAATACAATTAATAAACACACAAGGGCCAAATTAATGACTTTCAAAATAATCATTACAAAAATATCAAATGTACTGCATTCTTCTGACAAAACATGTCTAGTCGCATTATACAAGCCACATTGATCAGAACAGGTAAAAATTGAATTTAATAAAACTAATTTGTCCAAGTCACAGATTTTGCTAGAGCTGAATGTATTTTTTCATCTAAAATATTAGTGCTTAAAAATTCATCACATATTTCTAAGTCTTCTGAAAATGCTACTCTGGTTTTAAATTCTTAAAAGCTTTGGCTAAAAATGACATATCCTTCATTCCAATCATTCCTATCTCATTTTCCAGATACAAGTCTCACCTTGAGCACTTTCATTGCCTTTTCCAACTTTTTCTTGTTTTTGGAACTTTTCTTCCCTGTAGCATATTGTACTAGCAGGTCTCTTGCTGTTGGTCCATCATCCTAAAGAAGAAATTACTTTGTAAAATTGTAAACAAGGAAAATCTGCATAGAAGGAAAGAGTAAACCTTTCACCCACTTCTTGGTTCTTATACTCCTTGCACACAGCTATTAAAAATGAATACTACTGGCTGGGTGCAGTGACTCACACCTGCATTCCCAGCACTTTAGGAGGCTGAAGAGAGCGGATCACCTGAGGTCAGGAGTTTGAGACCAGCCTGATCAACATGGAGAAACTCCATCTCTACTAAAAATACAAATTAGCCCAGTGTGGTGGCAAATGCCTGTAATCCTAGCTACTTAGGAGGCTGAGGCAGGAGAATCGCTTGAACCCAGGAGGCAGAGGTTGCAGTGAGCCAAGATTGCGTCATTGCACTCCAGCCTGGGCAATAAGAGCAAAACTCCATCTCCAAAAAATAAATAAATATATATATATACACACACACACATATATATACTACTTTTAGGCTGGGCGCAATGGCTCACGCTTGTAATATCAACACTGTGGTAGGCCGAAGTGTGTGGATCACCTCAGGTCAGGAGTTCAAGATCAGCCTGGTCAACATGGGGAAACCCTGTCTGTACTAAAATGTAAAAAAATTAGCTGGGCATGGTAGCACGGGCTTGTAATCCCAGCTACTTTGGCAGCTGAGGCAGGAGAACTGCTTGAACCTGGGAGGTGGAAGTTATAGTTAGCCAAGATGGCGCCACTGCACTCCAGCCTGTGCAACAGAGTGAGACTCTGTCTAAAAAAGAAAAAAGGAAAAAAAAAGAATACTACTATAAAAATTAAGTAAAAAAGGCCGGGCATGGTGGCTCATGCCTATAATCCCAGCGCTTTGGGAGGAAAAGGTGGGTCACTTGAGGCCAGGAGTTTGAGATCAACCTGGCCAACATAACAAAACTGCGTCTCTACTAAAAACAGAAAAAATTAGCTGGGCTTGAAGCAACTCAGGAGGCAGAGGCAGAAGAATCACTTGAGTCTGGAAGGGCGAAGTTAGAGTGAGCTAAGATCACACCACTGCACTCTAGCCTGTCTCAAAAAAAAAAGAAAAACGAAAATTCAGTAAAAAATATGCACTATTTTTCTTTTCTTTTTCTTTTTTTTTTTTTTGAGACAGAGTCTTACTCTGTCGCCCAGGCAGAGTGGGATGGAGTGTAATGGCACAATCTCAGCTCACTGCAACCTCTGCCTCCCAGGTTCAAGCGATTCTCCCGCCTCAGCCTCCCAAGTAGCTGGGATTACAGGTGCATGCCATCATGTCTGGCTAATTTTTGTATTTTTAGTAGAGAAGGGTTTCGCTATGTTGGCCAGGCTAGTCTTGAACTCCTGATCTCAAGTGATCTGACCACCTCGGCCTCCCAAAGTGCTGGAATTACAGGTGTGAACCACTATGCCTGACCCTCATTATTCCTTTATAAACCATTGTCTTCCTTTACAAATATGCACATAGTATACTATGGCATATGTATTCCCACTGCCCTATTCTGAAGTATCATTTACTTTTAGAAAGTCTCTCTCTTTTTGTTATTTAGGTTGCCACTTACAATAAAAATGTATTGGTCATATACTGTTTAAAAGATGTTATCACATATTCTAGTACTCTGGTTACCAAAAAACTAAAATGGGGAAGGAGAATTTTGTTTTCTTTTAGAAATTCTTATTTTAATATTTCATGCCATCATAAATCTTGATTTTTTTTCTTTTAAAGATACCATGATATTACTCCCCTACCTTCTCCATTCTAAATTTCTATGATGTTGACATTACCTCAAAAATATGTTAGTGACAATTTTCATCCTAAATTTACATAGTGAGATATAGGTATAACTTTAGAACTAAGATCAAAATTGAATGAATCGGTTTTATTAATTATTTAACCAATCTTACTGAATACAAGTGACAAATTCCAAGTAGAGTAAAATAGCATGGCAGAATTCAGTAAGAGGGCAAAGGTGTCATCTAAGTTTCTTTCTAACTTGAGGAGTCATGGACCTTACAATGCGCACTCAGAGCGATAATGAAAGGTAAGATTCAGAAACTAACCTCAGATTCAGAGTCACTGTTCTGTTTTTCATCTTCATCTTTCCCAAGAAAGAATGTCAAAGCAGCAACTAATATCTAAAGACCAATGAGAAAAAAATCAGCTACTTGACTCAGCTTACAATAAAGAATAAATCCTTTTGACTACACTTTATACATGTGCATAAACAAAGATCTGAAGAAAAAAATTCAAAGAGTGGTAGGATTTTTGCTCATTTTTTCTTAATTACAAATTGTTTTTGTGTTATTTCTCTAATAAATACTTTTAAAAACTAGATAAAAACTGCTAGGCTCTATATAGTTATCCTTCAAGACTGTCAAGCATTTCTATATCCCCTAAAAGAAAAGTGACATTACAGTCCTTCCAACAGATAAAAGTCAAACACTGTCCTTAAATTTCTTTTAGTAGTGCCTAAACCCAACAGAAGTCAAGAATCACAGGGGAAAACATTAAAAAAAAAAAAATTGAGACTATTGTTTATTACATAGCAATTTAAAAACTCATAATTCTGTTGATTCCTTTAAAGTTCAGATGGCCCAGGAAAGCAGTATAGGAACAAAAAAGCATCACTTAACGTAAACTGTACGCTTACACATCACTGCATGCCTGGTGTGCAGGCACACAGTTTATGCTGAATGATGCTTTCTTCTAACTGCATGCAGAAGCAGACCACCACAGAGAGAGCCACAGACAGAGTTTTCACATGGCCCTATGGGCACTCACCTTGGTGATCTTAGAGAAACATGCAGTTGTGATAACATTGACAGTTTTGGCATCATTCCTGGGGGAAGACAATGAGTGCTTTTAAGTAAATTTTCATTCTACTGTATTTCATAGTACAGACAATGGGATATAACAAATGTTTGTGACATACTAGAATTCTCAATTGTAATATTTTGACGTAGGAAGGTAATGAAGTGAGGAAAAAAACAACTGAGAAGGTCAGGTACAGTGGCTCATGCCTGTAATCCCAGCACTTTGGAGGGCCAAGGCAGGCAGATCATCGGAGGCCAGGAGTTCAAGTCCAGCCTGACCAACATAGTGAAACCCTGTCTCTACTAAAAATACAAAAAATTAGCTGGGCATGGTGGCACACGACTGTAATCCCAGCTACTCAGGACGCTGAGGCAGGAGAACTGCTTGAACCCAGAGGTGGAGGTCATGGTGACCCAAGATCACCCCATTGCACTCGAACCTGGGCAACAACAGTGAAACTCCGATTCAAAAAAAAAAAAAGAACTTCCATGTCATTACCTATAAAATGGGTAATTCCAGATAAGCTACATCTTCTGTTCTCAAGTTGTTCTGAGCGAGGTCATGTCAAAGTGCCCTACCTCAGTAGATGTTCAAGATATGATAACCAATTATTAGATATCTGGATTGCCTCTACTTTTACTTCCAACTTAAATCTATGACAGAGGTATATTAAAGAGCTCAAGATTAAGAAAAGTATTTGTATATGTGCTCTGTATTAATTGTAAATGAAAAGAGTCTACTTCTCAAGGGACAAAATATATACACTACCAGATGTTCCTTCTGTAGAGTTCAATCATCACATCTAAAGACATCTTGGCTGCGGTTGCATTGCTATCTCTTAACATGGTATACATGAAATTTTGCAATACCTGAAGAAAAGGATGAAAAAGAAGACTTAATACACTGATGGTACAATGCTGCAAACATGGAAAACAAGAGAATACTTACTACATTCACTTTATTGTTCTTGTGTTTTGCATTTATATTCTTGATATCGGTCACAATATGTGTGTATAAAGTCTGAGGAAAAGAACCAAAAAATATATACATTAAACCTAACCAACATTTCTATAACCTTGCTAAATTTGAAGAACAGTACAAATGTACAGGATAACTTAATTTTACCCATTTTTTATGCTATCACAAAAGAAACCCAAACCAAGCAAACAAACAAAAAAGCAACTACAAAGCAAAGCAAAGTCGTCCTCAAGAGGTTAAACATGGAGTTTAATGTAATAGGGTGAGGTTAAACACGGAGTTTAACGTAATACAGTGCAATTCTCCTAGGTATACATCCAAGAAAATGAAAAGATCAGTGTTCATACAAACATTCATAGCAGCTTTATTCGTAGTGGCCAAAAAGTGGAAACAACTTAAATTTCCAGTAAGTGATGAATAGATAAACAAAATGTGGTATATCCATACAACGGAATATTATTTGGCAACAAAAAGGAATAAGTACTGATACATGCTACAACATGAATGAATCTTGAAAACATTATGCTAAGTGAAAGAATCTAGTCACTAAAGACCACATACTGTATGACTCCACTTATATAAAATTTCCAAAACATGCAAATCTATTATGACTCAAAGTAGACTGGTGATTATCTAGAGATGAAAGGGATGAGAAAGAGGATTAACTACTAATCAGAATAGAGTTTCTTTTGGGGGTGACAAAATGTTCAAAAATTGATTGCAGTGATGGTTGTACCACTCTGTGAATATACTAAAAACCACTGAATTGTACACCTTAAGTGGATGAATTGTACATATATTATATCTCAATAAAAGTGTTATTTAAAAAAAAAAAGTCGCTCCATTTACCAAGCACCTAACTGCATGCAGGAAAATACTGGGAATGCAAAACATCACTGGTGCCTACACCATGCTCCCATGGATCACTTTTATTTCACAAATTAGACCAAGAAGTACAATTGCTAAAATCAAACAGTGGTAGTCTCTTAATACTTTGAAAATATTTTTTAAATTAATGAATGTAAAGTTAAGTTTTTCTTTCCTTTTTTTCTTTAAATAAAGAAGGGGTCTTGCTATGTTACCCAGGCTGGTCTCAAACTCCTGGCCTCAAGTGATCCTCCCACCTCAGTCTTCCAAAATGCTGGTATAACAGGTGTAAACCACAGTGTCCAGCCAAGTTTTTCCATCTTAAATTTCTTTCATAAATCTTCAGCTTCTAGTCTTACATAAGCAAATGCAAAGTTGTGGGAAAATGCTAATAACAACAAAAAAGTTTTCTGTCGGGGAGTGGGTCAGTTATAGCTGTGAGTACCAATGTCCTGACTTAGCCAGCCAGCATGGTACAGTAGTAAAAGGCTTGAGTTCTGGAACCACAGTTTGGGCTTATATCCAATGCCACCACTAAGAAGCAGTGTGACAATGGGCAAGTTATTCTCTCTTTTCCTCAGCCTTTTCATCTGCAAAGTAAGAAGAGTAATAACGAGGATCCCTCTCTCACAGGGCTTTGTGAGTAAATGAGTAAATACACAAAAGCTCTGAGAATGGTGCCTGGCACCATTTTGCATGCACACAATGGTTGCTTTTTTCCTATTATTCTTAACTGTATCCAACAATGTAAAGCATCGATAATTCAAGGGACAACAAAGTTTTATGTCGCCTCAAGGAAGACGTAGGGAAACATTTTTTTTTTTTGCTCTTTACCTTTCGCAGAAGCTTATCATGGCAACGTAGAAGTTCAAAGAAGAGCTCTAGTAGGCTTGATGGATTGATGAGATTCTTATTTCTCAGCAAGATCAAAGCTTTGCAAAATGTCTCGGGAAGGAAAAAAACATACCATATGATGATGATAAAGTTCACAAGGTGAGAAAATAGAGCATATATGTCCCAAAGAGCTTAATGTGTTTTACTAACTAGACACTATTGTAGGATTCAGAACCGTCAGTCTATGCCCTCATGGAGCTTATACTGGGGATAGAGCAGAACGGAGGACACACAAGCTAAGCACATAAAAAGGGGATCTAAGAAAATAAGTGTCATAGAGGAAGTAAAAGGCTTATATAATTGATAAATAGTGACTGAGGGAGGGCCACAGGGAGGTCCAGTAAGATCTCTTTGTAGTGTCAACATACAACAAAACCCTGAATCCATAAAGATAAGACAGGTGGGATAACAATAACATAATACACGAAATTGGAATAATCAATACGAGTTTGTGACCTTATGAGGCACTCTTTGGAAGTACTGCCAGCACTAAGAATGGCCCAATAGCAGTTGTTGCACCCGTCCCTTTTTTTTGAGACAGGGTCTTGCTATATCACCCAGGCTAGTCTTGAACTCTTGAGCTCAAGCGATCCTACTTTGGTCTTCTGATTAGCCAGGACTGTAGACTGTAGGTACCCAGTTTTTTCTTTCTTTTTTTTTTTTTTCCCCTATTTTTAAGAGATGGAGTTTCACTATGTTGCCTAGGCTGGTTTCAAACTCATGGAAACTCCTTAAACAATGCTCCTACTTCAGCCTCCTAAGTAGCTGGGATTACAGGCATGAGCTGATGCATCCAGCAGCTGTAGCATTCTTGGTTACCACCAACTCTTACATGTAGTCCTATCACCCAAATTTTGGCCTCTAATGTTATCCTTCATTAGATGAAATATAGTCCTTGAAGAATAGTTGATTCCAAGTCTTGGGGAAGGAAAACTAGTAAGAATGAATTTGAAACTATTTCTGCCAGAATTCAAGGAGCTTTCAAAAACAGGGGCAAGGCTAGGCATGGTGGGCCACACCAATAATCTCAGCACTTTGGGAGGCTGAGAGGTGGGAGAATCACTTGAGGCTAGGAGTTTTAGACCAGCCTGGGCAATGTAGCGAGACCTTATTTCTACAAAATATTAAAAAAAGAAAAATTGGCTGGGTACAGTGGCACACATCTTGTGGTCCTAGCTACTTGGGATGCTGAGGTGGGAGGATTGCTTGAGCCCAGAAGCTTGAGGCTGCAGTGAGCTAAGATTGTACCACTGTACTCCAGCCCGGGCAGCTGAGTGAGACCCTGTCTAAAAAAACAAAATCAGATAAATTGCTAGAAGGACTAAGAAGCTTCCCCTGGCCAGGTGGTGACAATCTGAACATAAAGTAATTAAAATAATAATGCTCAAAAAAGGTTTTAAAGTATATAAAAAGGTAGTTATAATGTCAAAGAAATACATATAATTTGATTTTTATTGATTTTATTAAGTAGGTAAGAATTAGTATATATGGATATTTTGTTTTTTTCCAAAAAGAAATGCAATCTGCTTCTATCTGTGTAAGCACGGCAGAGTAAACAAAAACCTGGGAATGATTCAAAAAGTCTTAGAAAAATAGCAAATACACCAGGTAGAAAGAGAGCCCAGTGGTTGCTAAGCATTGGTGGTTATCCCAATAACCAATTAAAAAGAGCTTCTTCCAGTGAGTTCTACACTTCCTCTATAGAGCAAAGCTAACTATACAGACTCAATCCTTTAACTCCTAGCAAAGGAAATCTCTATTGTTTTAAAACCCACTAATCATCATAAAGCACTATAAATAAATATACACAGACTTTCTTTCAATTTTTAAAAAAATTTAGAGGCAGGGTCTTGCTATGTTGCCTAGGCTGCAGTTGCAGTGGCTATTTATAGACATGCTCATATCACACCTCAGCCTCAAACTCCTGACCTCAAGCAATCCTCCTGCATCAGCCTCCTGAGAAGTCAGGACTATAGGTGCACCTGACACATTTATTGATTTAATAATCCCAGCACTTTGGGAGGCCGAGGTGGGTGGATCACAAGGTCAAGAGATCGAGATCATCCTGACCAACATGGTGAAACCCCGTCTCTACTAAAAAAAAAAAAAACAAAACAAAACTTAGCTGCATGTGGTGGTACCTGCCTGTAATCCCAGCTACTCAGGAGGCTGACGCAGAATAGCCTGAACCCAGGAGGTGGAGATCGCAGTGAGCCAAGGTGGTGCCACTGCACTCCAGCCTGATGACAGAGTGAGACTCCATCTCAAAAAAAAAAAAAAAGCCTGGGGTGCTGCCAGGAAAATAAAACTTAAAGAAATCCTAATTACTTGGAAAGCCATGAAGTCTCTATACTCAAAATATCAACCTACAAGGACTTCGAGAGTAACGTGACATAGGTAAAAGCCTTCGGACTAGGGGTTCAAGTTTGGAGTCCCTTGGGCTGTGCTGCCAGGTCCCACACACCAGCTGAGTGTCAATCAGTTGACAACCCAGAACTTGTAACCTTGGCTTGTCTGAGATGGTATTCTTTTTCTTTTTGGTCTAATTGAATTATTAAAATCCTAAAGTAGTATAAAAAGCCTGAGAAAATATAATAGAAAACAAAGACAGCATTTCTACAAGTTTTGGTATAGGATATTAGTAAGTTTTGTGTACTTATCTGCTGTAAACAGGTTTGAAAAGCAGATGTTTTAAATTTGGAAATGTCTCAGGCTGGATTCCTTAGAAACGGAGATTGACTTATTACAAGTGACTTGTCGGAGGTATGCTCTCAGAAGGGAAGTGAAGGAAGGAGGATAGTGCAGAGAAAAGCAAAGCAAAGCAAGAATGTGTCGTACACTGGAGACTAGCTTTAGCCCCATCACAGGAAAGCACTGGAGCACATCCTGCAAGGGAGTCAGAGCCACCCTGAGGTAATAGGCTGGGCTTTTGTACCACATAATGGGCTGTGGGCTACCGGGGTAGGAGGATACCTCCCAGGCAGTAGGACTCGGATTTAGCTGAGGACAATATTCCAGAGAAAGGGCAGCTGAGGGCCACCAGCAGCTGACATTCACAAGTGGGGGAAATGGGTATACGGGGCCTGGTAAAGGGAATCTCAGCCAGGACTCAACCTCAACCACTAAAGGGACAATGATGAGATGAGCAAACTGTCTAATGGATAAGTTTACTAATTTAAGCATTATAAAAATGACAAGTTGTAATTAGGATTCTTCATGCATATGAGATTTGAAGGACCAGCTCAAAAAGTTAAAGAGCATCCTGTAGGGTTAGTGTGCTGGGAGAACAGAAAGATCACAGTGTAGCTGAAAAGAACGAGATCAGAAACATAGGCAGGAAGCAGATCATGCAGGCACTTTTGAGCCAGGTTATCAAGTTTCAGTTTTACTCTAAGTATAAATGAGAAGCCATAGAAGGATTTTTAGGAAAAGATAATAATTTACATTTCCAAAGATATTTAGCTGAGAGGCTGTTCTCATTTAAATATATATGAACATACCACACATGAACACAGCACAATTTATTCATCCAACTACTGGTCCTACCATTCGAAGATCTGGATCCAATACGGTATGATTGCAGGATAGAAGATCTTTCACCTCTTGAGGAAAATTACTTAGATATTCTGGGTAGCAGTGACTAATCTGTAACAAAGCAAAGGCTCTTCTGAAGTTTCTCTCTTTCTCTCCTATAATTCAGATGCACACATTTAGGATGTTCTGCAAAAGGAGAGTAAAAGGCTATGTTTCATAGAAGTAGATGGTTCCAATAATCTTCACATGTAATTTCTCCAACACTTACCATAATTTCTCTAGTCTTGGTAATATTTATGACATGATTTAGTATTTGCTTTTATGATGAATTTCAAGAAAAAAAATAGTCTTAAAGTTTTGTCCTGGTTAGCTATACAAAAAGATCTAGTGGCATCCTCTAACTCATAATAGGGAGAAAATAAAATTTGCAAAAAGAGGAAGTTAGAAATATATTTTAATTAAGTTCCCATTCCAGAGTGGAATAAGGTTGAGCACTAGTGGAAAAAATATTCAGCAAACTGTGTGTAACACTGGTCTTTATTTAAGAAATTATCTTCTTACCTGTGCCATAAACATTACCAGCTCTGCTAGTTCTTTGCTGGGTTTATTTGGTTGCAATTTGAAAATCTCCACATTGGATTTGTAGTGATTATATTGCTGTAGAAACTGTAGAAAAATAAAATTTAAGTTTGTCACATTCTACTACATGACTTTCTCAGTACAGAAATTCTTAGTAGAAAATTTTTGACAATCACATGGAGAAAAAGATATTGCAAAAGTATATAAAAACACTCCTTTTGCCTTATCTACATTCTTCAAAGTTAGTTTTTTTAAAGATCTGAGCACATCACAGATAATCTAAACACCCTTTCCTTAGAATTATCATTACAAGTTTAGGCAGAATGGTGTAAGAACAGTGAAGCATGAATCCCAAAGCTCAGATTGTGGCCCTGTGTTGCCAGTTACATCTAAATGATCCCTACTTGCTGGGTGTAGTGGCACACAGCTGTAATCCCAGCATTTTGGGAAGCCAAAGTGGGTGGATCACTTGAGCCCAGGAGTTTGAGACGAAACTGGGTAACATAGGGAGACCATCTCTCTATAAAAAATATAAAAATTAGCAGGGTGTGGTGGTGTGCATCTGTAATCCCAGCTACTCAAGAGGCTGAAATGGGATGATCACTTGAGCCCGGGGAGGTTGAGACTGCAGTAAGCTATGATCATGCCACTGCACTCCAGCCTGGGCAGCAGAGAAAGACCCTGTCTCAAAAAATAAAAATAAAAATAAATGACCCCTACTACCATGTCCATGTATGCAGAGCACTCAGATCAGTAGAAAAATAACAGGTCAGGCTAGGCGCGGTGGCTCACGCCGGTAATTTCAGCACTTTGGGAGGTCGAGGCGGGTGGATCACGAGGTCAGGAGTTTGAGACCAGCCTGGCCAAGATGGTGAAACCCTGTCTCTACTAAAAACACAAAAATTAGCTGGGCGTGGTGGCAGGCATCTATAATCCCAGCTACTTGGGAGGCTGAGGCAGGAGAATCACTTGAACCCAGGAGGCAGAGTTTAAAGTAAGCAAAGATCACGCCACTGTACTCTAGCCTGGGCAACATAGCAAGACTCTGCATCAAAAAAAAAAGAAGAAAAAAAAGAAAAGAAAAGAAAAGAAAGAAGGAAAGGAAAGAAAGAAAGAAGAAAGAAAGAAAGAAAAAGAAAGAAAGAAAGAAAGAAAGACAAACAACAGGTGAGAAATGTAAATTATATCTCGAGTATATGAAACTCTCCAGTCCAAATCCTGCCCCCCAACCTTTTTAAATTATACTTTAAGTTCTGGGATACATGCGTAGAACATACAGTTTTGTTACATAGGTATACCCGTGCCATGGTGGTTTGCTGCACCCAACAACCCATCATCTACATTAGGTATTTCTCCTAATGCTATCCCTCTCCTAGGCCCCGATAGGCCCTGCTGTGTGATGTTCCCCTCCCTGTGTCCATGTGTTCTCATTGTTCAACTCCCACTTATGAGTAAGAACATGTGGTGTTTGGTTTTCTGTTCCTGCGTTAGTTTGCTGAGAATGATGGTTTCCAGCTTCATCCATGTCCCTGCAAAGAACATGGACTCATCCTTTTTTATGGCTGCATAGTATTCCATGATATATATGTGCCACATTTTCTTTATCCAATCTATCATTGATGGGCATTTGGGTTGGTTCCAAGTTTTTGCTATTGTGAATAGTGCTGCAATAAACATACGTTTGCATGTGTCTTTACAGCAGAATGATTTATAATCCTTTGGCAATATACCTAGTAATGAGATTGCTGGGTCAAATGGTATTTCTGGTTCTAGATCCTTGAGGAATCACCACACTGTCATCCACATGGCTGAACTAATTTACACTCCCACAAACAGTGTAAAAGCGTTCCTATTTCCCCACATCCTCTCCAGCATCTGTTGTTAGGATCCTGACTTTTTAATGATCACTATTCTAACTGGCATGAGAATGGTATCCCATTGTGGTTTTGATTTGCATTTCCCTAATGACCCGTGATGATGAGCTTTTTTTCATGTTTGTTGGCCATATAAATGTCTTCTTTTGAGAAGTGTCTGTTCATATCCTTCACTCACTTTTTGATGGGGTTTTTTCTTGTAAATTTGTTTAAGTTCCTTGTAGATTCTGGATATTAGTTCTTTGTCAGACGGATAGATTGCAAATATTTTCTCCCATTCTGTAGGTTGCCTGTTCACTCTGATAATAGTTCCTTTTGCTGTGCAGAAGCTCTTTGGTTTAATTAGATACCGTTTGTCAATTTTGGCTTTTGTTGCCATTGCTTTTGGTGTTTTAGTCATGAAGTCTTTGCCTATGCCTATGTCCTAAATGGTATTGCCTAGGTTTTCTTCTAGCGTTTTTATAGTTTTAGGTCTTATGTTTAAGTCTTTAACCCATCTTGAGCTAATTTTTGTATAAGGTGTAAGCAAGGGGTCCAGTTTCACTTTTCTGCATATGGCTAGCCAGTTTTCCCAACACCATTTGTTAAATAGGAAATTCTTAACCCACTGCTTGTTTTTGTCAGGTCTGTCAAAGATCAGATGGCTGTAGATGTGTGATGTTATTTCTGAAGCCTCTGTTCTGTTCCATTGGTCTATATATCTGTTTTGGTAACTTTCTTTTTTTTTTTTTTTTAAGGGACTAGGTCTCCCTCTGTCACCCAAACAGGATTGCGGTGGCTCAATAACAGCTCACTGCCACCTCAAACTCCTGGGTTCAAGTGATCCTCCTCCCTCAGCCTCTTACATAGCTGGGACCACAGACGTTTACTACCATGGCTGGCTGATTTTTCATTTTTATTTTTTTGTAGAGACGGGGTCTTTTTATGTTGCCCAGGCTGGACTCAAACTCCTGGCCTCAAGTGATCCTCTCATCTCAGCCTCCCAAAATGCTGGGATTACAGGTGTAAGCCATAGCACTTGGCTCCCCTCTTCTTTGAAATATCATGCTAGAGCTCTAGACAGGATGTGTTAACAGCCAATAGCAAGAGACACATGGAAATAATAATAGCTTCCCCTTATACAGCACTTGTTATATACTAAGTTCCTTAGGCACATCATCTCATTTACTTATGTTTAGTTGTAACAGGAACCCAATAATCAAACATTGGAATTCACCAGGCCTCAGTTCCATGCCTTACAGCTAACTACTCTCCACCCATAGTCCACATCTTTAGATTGTGTGTGAGATACACACACACACACACACACACACACTCTTTCTCATCATCCCTACCTGGTCCAGTGAACTCTCAATTCATATATCCAGTCACCTATCTGACATCTCTGTTTAGGTGTCTAAACAGATGTCATTAACTTAGCATGGTCAAAAAACATAACTTGATTTCCCCAACAAAACTGCCAGGCCTCTAGCTTTTTCCAAGAGCAGGAGTCAAGTCCCTACATGCTTCAGATAGAACCACTTCTCTCTTGACCCGACACCTCCACTGAACAGGAATGAGGAGAGGGCTGCAGAACTCTTCATGTTCCTGACAAAATCCTCACCCCATTTCTTCCCCCACCCCACCCATGGCCCAGCTAACACAATTTACCTGCCTTGAGATGATCAGGACTAATCTCATTACACTCTTTATGTGCATCAGTCACCACAAGATCCTAGTATTCCCCAGTCATCCCTCATCTCCCTCACTGTAATTCTCATACCACTAGAATCCTGAAACTCTTAGCATGGGGCCAAGGCGTCTAAATCTCTTTTAAACAGCCCAGTCATTCACAGATGCTCTATGAGAACGGCAGTTTTCTCTTGACACACTCCTACATCGTTTTCTTTCTTCCAGCATGGATGAGTCAGTAGGTGTCCCCCTTGTTCGTCAATGCTACTTCAGAGACTCATATCCCTCCAGATTAATATCCTTTCTTCTTAACTGTCCTCACCCCCAGCTTTGAACCTTACGCCACAAGACCCACTATTCTTCCTTGCAGTCATCTAAGGACTAGGGTTATCCCCACATTCCTTGAACATTTCAGTTCTTTGCTTTCTCACCCTCTAACACAATTCCTGTTATAATACTTAGTAATTTCGTATCCACGTGGAGGGTCTTTACAATACCCTGGCCCCTCATTACCCTGACCTCTTCTCTAATCATCTTGAACTTACTGTATCTCAGCACTCACTCCCATGGTCACACCTTAAACGCTGTCATAACCAATAACTATATTACAACTCCTTAATCTCAACTAGAGGTATATTCCTCTCTAACTACATCTCCGATTTTCCAAACTCCAACGATCCTTTAGTCTCATCAGAATCCACAGTCCACTGAGCCTACTACCTTTCCACTGCACCTAACCAACCCCCACCCCAACTTCCCTTCTTATCCTGCTTCAATTTCATGATCAATCATTATAATCACCTCCATGCATATACCTTAACTCACTTGCCCGTTTCTCTTATCATTACACCCATTTGGTAAAATGCCCACCCTGTGCTTTCCTTCTCTACAGCTATACTCTCAGAGCTGAATATAGTTGGAGAAACTTAGCTAATTGGTATCATTTTATTTTTTTTTTTTAGAGCCAAGGTCCTTCTGTCACCCAGGTTTCTGTGCAGTGGTGCCATCACACTCACTGCAGCATCAAACTCCTGGGTTTAATCAATCCAGCTGCCCTAGCCTCCCAATTAGCTTCCAATCATACTCACAACTACAAACTTCAAATAAGCCCTGAGTGTACTCTAGCAACCTCATTATATTTCTCCAGTCCCCTCACTTTCCCACTTTCCTGGACAACCATTTCATACTTTGCATTCTGTCGTCAAATCTCACTTTTTCCCTGTCCTCATTCTCAGCAGATGATCTTATCTCCAATTTCACTAGGAATATAAGCAATCTGAGGATAATTTCCATTTAACCACTTACCTTCTCCTGTGTGCATTTACTTTACCTTCTCTCCTACAAAAGCTATCAGGCCACCATCTAAGGCTAGCCCTTCCAGGTATGCATTAATTCTAAACCTTGTAATGTCACTCAATCAAGGTCTTTGCTCCACTAGTCCCCACCTCCCACCTCCCATTTCCTGCCTCAACAGGTTCTGCCCCATCAGTATACAGATACGCTGTTCTTTCTGGCCATCTTAAAAAAAACAAAAAACTAAAACACACACACACACACACACACACACACACACACACACACACACACTTTATTGGCTGGGCACGGTGGCTCATGCCTGTAATCCCACCACTTTGGGAGGCTGAGGCAGAAGGATTGCAAGGTCTCAGCTTGGAGATCAGCCTAGGCAACATAGCAAGACCTCATCTCTACAAAAAAATCAGCTGGGCATGGTGGTCACACACCTGTGGTCCCAGCTACTCAGGAGGCTGAGGCGGGAGGACTGCTTGAGCCCAGGATGTTGAGACTGCCGTGAGCCGTGATCACACCACTGAACTCTGGCCTGGGCAACAGAGCAAGATTCTGTCTTATAAAAAAAGAAATCTTTTCTTGATTCCACTTTACTCTCTACCTTCTACTCAATTTCTCTCTTCTTTTCAGAAAAAGCCCTTTAAAGAGTTGCCCATATATGTTGCCTAATTGCCCTCCTTTTTCAAAACAACCTTTAAATTGAGATATAATTCATGTGCCATAAAATTTACCCTTTGAAGTACAGTTCAGTTCTTTAGTATGTTCACCAAGTTGTACAACCATAAATTTTTCATCACCACAAAAAGAAACCTCAATCTATTAGCAGTTATTTCCTATTCCCCTTACCCTCAGCTCTGGCAACCACTAATCCACTTTCTGTCCATATAGATTCACCTATTGTGGACATATTCTGTTCATACACATAGAATCATACTCTAATTGCTTTTAAACTTTCTGTAATCAGATTTGTGCACCCATTCCTCTTCCCAAACTGCTCATATCAGAATAGCCAATGACATCCATGTCGCTAAATTTTTTTTTTTTTTGAGATGGAGTTTCACTCTTGTTGCCTAGGCTGGAGTGCAGTAGTGCTCACTGCAATCTTCACTTCCCAGGTACAAGCGATTCTCCTACGTCGGCCTCCAAGTAGCTGGGATTACAGGCACCCACCAACACGTCCAGCTAATTTTTGTATTTTCAGTAGAGACAGGGTTTCACCATGTTGGTCAGGCTGGTCTCGAACTCCTGACCTCAGGTGATTCATGTGCCTCGGCCTGCCAAAGTGCTAGGATTACAGGCACAAGCCACCATGCCCGGTCCCATGTTGCTAAATTTAATGGTCAACTTTCAGTGTTCATCTTCTTTGACTCATCAGCATCTGACAAGCTTAGCCTCTCCCTCCCTTGGGAATATCTTCTATACTTGCCTTCCAGATCACCTTCTGGTTTTCCTCCTAACTTCCACTGGTTGCTTTCTCAGTCCCTTTTTTTAGTTACTCAGAAACTCACTGGCCTCTAAATGTTGGGAATCTCCAAGGATTTCTCTACCTACCCAATCCAGGATCTAATCACCCTTCTTATTACTTCCACTGTTACCAACCTGGCACCACTCAACCCAGCATCATCTCTTGCTGTGGATAATTCCAACAGCCTCTTATGTAGTGTCTCTGCTTCTATCTTTGCCCTCCCACATACACATACAGTCTATTCTCAAAACAAGTCAGGGTGATCTTGTTCTCATATAAGGTGGTTCATGTATTCGTCTACTCAAAACCCTGTAAAAGCTTCCATCTCACTGGCAGATAGAATCCCCAATTCTCCCCCTTTCTTCATTCCCCACTTGGAGCCATACTGGCCTTTATGTTCCTCAAACCTACCAGGCATACCTCCCCCAGGGTCTTTATATCTTCTGTTCCTTCTGCCTAGATCATTCTTCCTAACCATACTCACAGCTCTACCTCATGTTCTTCAGGTTTTTACTCAAAGTTTACTATTTCAAGAAGACCTTCCCTAAATATCTGATTTAAAACTGCAATACCCATCTCATCCCCAACATACAGAAGTACTTTCCTATTGTCTTTTTTCACAGCATTTTCATTACTTAACATACTATATTACTTGTTATTGTATATCACCCCCTACCAGAATGTCATTTAATGAGCACAGAATTTTTATCAGTACAGCTCAATACTATATAGTCCCAGGGTCCAGCATTGTGCCTTACATATAGCAGGTAATCAACAGTATTTGTCATATGGATGAACTTCAGTAAATGGCACTATCATCTACCTAGACACAGAAATAAAAAACCTGGGTGAGCCTTCATTCCTTCTTTCTTCCTTGTCCCCCACATCCACTCCAACAGAAGGTTCTACTAGCTCTACCTCCATGTAGAACAGCACCAATCTTTGTCTATAACACCACCATCCCTTGCCTGGATTATTCTGAGATCCATTATATTAGTTACCCTGCTTCCAGTCTTGCTCCTCTACAATCCACTCCACATGTAACTTCCAGAGTAAATTCTTAAAAATATAAGTCAGATCATGTCCCTCTCCTGCTTAAAACTCTTTAATCACTTCCCCAGGCACTCAGAGTAAAATCCAAACTCATTACCAGGGCCTAAGAGGCTCTGACTATTCTGACCCCTGCCTGCATTTCCTATATAATCTTCCAATACCCTCTTCTATGCTGACTACACTTTAGCTACACTGGGTGCTTATCTGCTTTTTTTCCACCAGGAGCTTCTGCACTTCCTGTTCCCTATATCTAGAATGCTCTTGACCTACCTAGCTCAGTATCATCATTGCAGAGCCACCTTCCCTGTTTATGGGGTCTAAACCAGCAGCCCCCAATTCTAACCTATTCCTATCCAGTTTTATTTTCTTCATAGTCTTTACCATAATAAGTCTAGCCTCACTTGAATGTAAGTGTAAGACAAAAATGCATTATTATCTGTCTTATTCATCACTGTACCCCTATGCCTACCTAGAATTATATCAACACACAGTAGGTATTATATACGTGATTTTGCATATATACTTGTTAAATGAATTAAAGAGGTAGTTATTATTCCCTTCTTACATATTAAAGTACCCACACAGGCTCAACGATTAACCCGCTTCGGTTACACAACTGGTTAATAACAGAGTCAGGAGTAGATTATCTAACGGAACTATACAGACTCTCAACTTACCACTTTCTTTGCAAATGGCTATACAGTGCTTTAAGTATCTTAAAGTCTTGCCTATGTTACCTAACTTCTTGTATTGTTTCCTACTCTTTATTTCCACTACCTTGATCCTTGGAGAGGCTCTCTCTACTGGTGACCTAAGCCACTGAGACTGCCATGTGTTAAAAAGCACTCATAAAATATCTATATGTGAAAATTTGGGGGAGGAGAGAAGTGAGAATGGCAATGAAAAAATGAGTAATTGTGTTAGCCACCGAACAAATCACAATCTGGTAGGAAGCAGCACAAACATGTAACTGCAGCAAATGCCTAGCAGAGATACCTGTTTAATGCCTGTCTGATAAATGGGTGTCCGAAGGAAGCACCTGCCCGATTAACATATCAAAATCACTTTCATTTTGCCGGTACTCGGTTCAAACACCCCTAATGTTCACAACTTGTATGAGGTTAGTATACAAAGCCCATCACAATGAGGGCCTAATTTCTCAACCTAATCTTTTCCCGAAGCTAATTCTGACCTCCGGGTCATGCCAGTTTCCGGTAAGTTTGAATCCCGGCTTAAATACATATACTAAGCTCCCGAGTCTGTCCCTTGTGCTTGAGAACCCCCCACTCTTTCCTGGCACAGTCCAGGGTACAGAGCCGGCTCTCAGAATCGGACGTCAATAGAAAGCGTTCTAATATACGATTCATCAGGTGTTACCCACTAATTCAAGTTTGGGATTTCTGAAAAGAGGCTGAGAAACCTGCGTGGAAGTTGGAGGTTGAGTGTGGCCCATTTGTCTCTCTCTCTCCACCTCCGTGCGGTCGGAGAAAAATCTTGAAATGGTTTTAAAGGTGTTTTGTGGTAGCAGAGTCTACAGGGCAGGTAGAAAATCCAAACGGGCAACAGATTTTCGAGAGAACCCTAAAGCGTGTCCCTTCCCCAGCTTCTTCTCTGGAAGGACCCCTGAACCTAAGAGAAGAACACGCGGCGAGCCTGGATCCCAGCCCCACTCCATGCTTTCCCCCACTGGCCTCTCAACCATCCACCATCCGGGCTCTAGCGTCTGCCCCTCCGCACTCCCACCTCCTCGATGTAGGCCGGCGGGTCTCGCTTAATCAGATTCTGTAATTGTGGCAGGTTGCTGGGCAGCTTGTTGTTGTTTCTGCTTGACATTTTGACTACAGACCCGAGACTGCCGGCAGCCGCCAATCCCTGCCAGCTGGAGCTTGGACTCGTGCTTCCGGATACGACCGGAAACAGCACAGGGGACATTATACAGACAGCACCACAGTGGTTCCTAAAGCGAGCTATGCTACGGAAGCCTCAGAGTGTCAAATTTACTCTCGCCGAAATGCTCTGTGATATCTCGGGAGAACTAGCTACCCTAGTCCCGCCCCTCGCCCTTTGGCATATGCTGCTACTACTGCCTAGAGTTTCTGAAAGGATCTAAAATATAAATTTTTTCACGTGTATTATCATATTTCATCATCCCGACACCCATATGAATCACCAAAATGAGGATTAATCATTTATTTTTAATCCCACAGTCTAAAGTTAGAAACTGAAAAGAACCATAGCACAATTCCCTTTTAGAGAGGAGAAAAAGAGCAATGAAGGTCGTATAAATTAATCTGTATAATTTTTAAATATGTTTTTATTTTGGTTTTGGTTGTTTCAATTTATCATGACCCAACAAGAGTGCTTGATAAAATGTGATCATGTTGACCATTACAAAGTGCAATTAATCCATAATTAAAATTCAACCATTGTTATAAGCTTTGTAAGCACTCCACAGACAGAGTTTTTAATTTAGATCCTGGTAATTCAAAAGAGAGAATATATTTCTACAATCTCTTTTTTTCTCTGTTTTTATTTTTTAATTTTTCTTTTTTTTTTTTTTTGCTCTGAGTAGCAGGGAATCTACAATCTCAAGGTGTACATAACTCAATAAGGGTCGAATGAATGAGGTAGGGTATTGTTAATACAAAAACTAGAGAAAAAACCCCTAATTACCCACCTTGTGCCAGGCACTATTTCAAGCACTTGTATTAACTTACTTAATCCTCAGAACAGTCCTCTAAAATAGGTGCTATTGTTATCTCCAGTTTACAGAAGAGGAAACAAGCTCAGGGAGGTTGACTGCCTCAATTCATAGCTTGTGAGGAAGTTGAGATTTCAATCTAAGCAGTCTTGATTGTAACTACATGAGAAAAACATAGCCTAATAGCTGGTAGCTGGTTGCTGCTCTGACATGATAGCTGGACAGTAGTGTTCTGCTTAACCAAAACCATTTTGCAGAACACCAACCTCATCTGTGACCATGATAAAATGAGCCCCAAACAAAACGACTCTGTAATCACACTTGCACACAAAATAAAGAATGCTCCACAAACCATGTTATTTAGCTACATTTGGAGAATGACTTATTTATTATCAAATCAGTTACCTGTGAAGTTAAGAAATCAATGTAAGTCATAAATCTTTTTTAAAAAGCATAGATTTAAATTAATTTTTTTTGGCTAGGTTGTTTCAGTGAGGGCATAAAAAGCATTCTCAGCCAGGCATGGTGGCTCACGCCTGTAATCCCAGCACTTTGGGAGGCCGAGGCAGGTGAATCACCTGAGGTCGGGAGTTCAAGACTAGCCTGGCCCACATGGTGAAACCCTGTCTGTACTAAAAATGCAAAAATTAGCTGGGCATGGTGGCGGGTGCCTGTAATTCCAGCTACTCAGGAGGCTGAGGCAGGAGAATCGCTTGAACCCAGAAGGCAGAGGTTGCAATGAGCAAGACTGAGCCACTGCACTCCAACCTGGGCAACAAAGAGCAAAACTACATCTCAAAAAAAAAAAAAGCATTCTCAAAACAAAATCTGTCTGAGTGTTGTAGCTCAAGCCTGTAATACCAGAACTTTGGAAAGCCAAGGTGGGAGTCCCACTTGAGCCGGGTAGTTCAAGATCAGCCTGGTCAACATAGTGAGACCCCATCTCTACCAAAAAACTAAAAAATTAGCCAGGCATGGTGGCACATGCTTGTGGTCCAAGCTACTCAGTTGCTGAAGCAAAAGGTTTGCTTGAGCCCAGGAGGTTGAGGTTGCAGTGAAGCACTGCATGCCTGGGCAATAGAGTGAGACCCTGTCTCGAACAAAAAAAAAAAAAGAAAAAGTCTATATTCAGGTACTTGAAAATGTCTGGTATATTGAAACAATAGCCACAAGTTTGGTGTGACTAAAGGTTGGGAGGGCAGGGTACAGCAGGGAAGGAGCTGAGAAAAATGAGATGGGAGAGGTTATATAGTCTGATGATGAAAAGCTTTAATTGCTATTCTAAGGAGGGCATACAGATCAGTTTATTCTACCTCCAGCAGCAATGAAGGCAGGGTTTGTTTTTGATAAATGAGAATACTAAGATTAAGAGTGGCTAACAATATATATGTATTTAAGATGTTAAATAATTTGGCTATCTAAGGCCAACATCTCTGCCTCCGTGTGAGATCTCATTCTTTGTTTTTAAAATTATAATGTATTTATTTATCTTACAGCTTTATTAAGATGTAATTGATATACAAGAAACTACCCAGTAAACAATTTGGTAAGTTTTGACATATATATGTACACATAAAACCATCATCACGATCAAGATAATGAATATATCCCTCATCCCCAAAGGTTCCTTGTGCCTCACCATTCCCAGACAAACACATATCTGCTTTCTGTCACCAGAGACATGTCTGTATTTGCTGGAATTGTGTACAAGCAGAATCATACAGTACCTATTATTTGGGGTCAAGCTTCTTTCACTTAGCATAATTACTTTGAAATGTATCCATGTTGTTGTATGTATCAATAGTTCACTCCTTTTATTCCTGAGTAGTATTCCATCATATAGACATATCACAATTTGTTTATCCATTCACTTGTTGCTGGATATTTGGGTTGCTTCCAATTTTGGCTGTGAACATTCATGTTCAAGTCTTTTTTTTTGAGATAGGGTGTTGCTCTGTCACCAAGCTTTAAGTGCAGTGGCATGATCACAGCTCATTGCAGCCTTGAACTCCTAAACTCAGCCTCCCTAGTAGTTGGGACTATAGGTGATGTGCCACCATGTCCAGTTCATTAAAAAAACTTTTTTTTAATAGAGACAGGGTCTCACTATGTTGTCCAGGCTGGTCTTGAATTCCTGGCCTCAAGTGATCCTCCCAAAGTGATGGGATTACAGACTTGAGCCACCATGCTGAGCCATCAAGTCTCTATGTGGACATAAATGTTCATTTCTCTTGGTAAATGTCTAGGAGTAGAATGGCTGGATCAACATGGTAGGTTCATGTGTAACTTTTAAGAAACTCCCAATCATTCTACTTTGGGTGAAATGGAAAAAAGAAAAGAAGGGGTGGAAAAAAAGAAAGAAACTGCCAATCAATCTTTTGCTTCTACCATTCCACTGAAAGTGTTTTTATCAAGATCACCAATCACATCAATTTTCATTATTTATTCTACCTGCAACATTGGACACAGCCAGTCTCTCCCTCCTCCTGGAAACATACTTGGTAATTGACCTTTAATTGGGCTCTCTGCATTTTCCCTTACCCTCCTACGCTGTATTTCCATGTAGTGGCCAGAGAGAGCCTTAAATGGATCAGGTTATTCTTCCAGCTTCCCTTCTCACTCAGAGTAAAAGCTAAAGTTCCTCAGTGGCATAGAAGGCTGTTATGAACTGTATGATTGTGTCCCCCCAAATTCATATATTGAAACCCTAACCCCCAACGGGATGGTGTTAGGAGGTAATTAGTTCATGAAGGTGGAGCACTCATGATGAGATTAGCATCCTTATAAGAAGAGACACAAGAGAGAGATCCAAGATGGCTGATGATTAGCAGCTCGGGCACGTATCTCCCAGTGAAAGCGCAAAGAACGAGAGGACGCCACACTTTCAGACAAATATTAGTTGCTCACGGACCAGGAGATTCCCAGTGGAAGAGCTCCACGGGTCGCCAGGGCGACTCTTGTGGCCGGCGTGGCGGTTTTGCTGGTGCCTTAGCACGCCAGTTCTTGGTGCAGAGTCTGGAGATTCCCAGGCAGAAAAGCACCATCAATCTTAACACCGCTGTTTTGGCCGGCTCAGTGGATTGCTCAGATTTCGGCGCAGGGAATCAACAAGTTGGACGTCAGAGACCCAGTTAGAAAGTCGGTAATTATAAAGACGACAGACGGACAAATATATAATGAAGGGAAGAAACCAGCGTAAAAAGGTAGAGAATACTCAAAATCAGAATGCCTCTCCCTCTACAGGGGATTGCAATTCCTCATCAGTAACGGAACAAGGCTTAATAGATTACACGGGTGTTCCAATAACAGAAGCAGGTTTCAAAACGTGGGTGATAAGAAACTTCTGTGAATTAAAAGAACTTGTTCTAACCCAATGCAAAGAAACTAAGAACCTTGAAAAAAGGTTTGACAAAATGTTAACGAGAATGGACAATTTAGAGAAGAATATAAGTGAATTGATGGAGCTGAAAAACACAACACGAGAACTTCGCGAAGCATGCACAAGTTTAAACAGTCGAATTGATCAAGTAGAAGGAAAGATATCAGAAGTCGAGGACCAGCTCAGTGAAATGAAACGAGAAGACAAGAATGCAGAAAAAAGGATGAAAAGGAATGAGCAAAGTCTCCAGGAAATATGGGACTATGTGAAAAGACCTAATTTACGTTTGATAGGTGTACCTGAATGTGATGAAGAGAATGAATCCAAGTTGGAAAATACTCTTCAGGATATCATTCAGGAAAATTTTCCCAACCTGGCAAGGCAGGGTAATATTCAACTCCAGGTAATACAGAGAACACCACAAAGATATTCTTCAAGAAGACCAACCCCAAGGCACATAATTGCCAGATTTATTAGGGTTGAAATGAAGGAGAAAATACTAAGGGCAGCCAGAGAGAAAGGTCAGGTTACCTATAAAGGGAAACCTATCAGACTTACAGCAGATCTCTCAGCAGAAACCTTACAAGCCAGAAAAGAGTGGGGACCAATATTTAACATCCTTAAAGAAAAGAACTTTCAACCCAGAATTTCCTATCTAGCCAAACTAAGCTTTATGAGTGAAGGAAAAATTAAATCTTTTGCGAACAAACAAGTACTTAGAGAGTTCACCACCACCAGGCCTGCTTTACAAGAGCTTCTGAAAGAAGCACTATACATATAAAGGAACAACCAATATCAGCCTTTCCAAAAATATATCAAAAAGCAAAGAACTTTAACACAATAAAAAATTTACATCAACTAATGGGCAAAACAGCCAGCTAGCATCAAACGCCGGTATTAAACTTACATATATTTTAATTGGATAAAAAGCCAAAACCCATCGGTATGCTGCATCCGGGCCCATCTTACATGCAACAATACACAAAGACTCAGAGAGAAGGAGGAAGATTTACCAATCAAACAGAGAGTAAAAATAAACAAATAAATAAAAAGCAGGAGATGCAATTCTCGCCTCTGATAAAGTAGACTTTAAAGCAACAAAGATCAAAAGAGGCGAGGAATGACATTACATAATGGCAAAAGGATCAATGCAACAAGAAGAGCTAACGATTCTATAGATCAACGAGATAGAAAATTAACAAGGATATTCAGAACTTGAACTCAGACCCGGAACAAGTAAACTTAATAAACATTTATAGAACTCTCCACTTCAAATACACAAAACATACATTACCACCTCACACCTATTCCAAAGGTGACTATATAATTGGAAGTAAATCACTCCTCAGTAATCGCATAGCATTTCATAGGTTTAAATTAAATATTGGTTGGCTGTTTGTTTGTTATCTTCTTCCCTTATTCCTTCCTGACTACATCATTAAGTATAATTATCAGTATGAAAGAGGTTTTCAATACCCATTACTAAATTGCATTGTAGCCTGGGCAAGAAATCAATACTCCCATTCTCTCTCCCTCTTTCTTTTCCTTCTCCCTCCTCCCCATTCTGTCTCTCTCTTTCTCTTCCTTTTTCCTCTTTCCTATTTTCCTCTCTTTCTCTAAAAAAAAAAAAAAAAAAAAAAAAAAAATTGTACAGCTTTGCAGTCAGCCAGTGATATGGATTGCCTGTGTCCCTACCCAAAACTTATCTTGAATTCCCATGTGTTGTGGGAGGAATCTGGGTGGGAGATAATTGAATCATGGGAGCAGATCCTTCCCATGCTGTTTTCATGATAATGAATAAGTCTCATGCAATCTGATGGTGTTTTGAAGGGAGGTTTCCCTACACAAGTTTTTTTTCTTGTCTGTTGCCATGTGAGGCATGCCGTTCACTTTCCGCCAAGATTGTGAGGTCTCCTCAGCCCTGTGGAGCTGTAAGACTATTAAACTTCTTTGTTTTGTAAAAAAAAAAAAAAAAAGAAGAGACACAAGAAGGCTTACCTCCTTTCTCTCTGATCTCTGACATGTGAGGATACGAGAAAACATCTGTTTACAAGTCAAGAAGAGTGCCTTATCAGATACTAGATCTTCTGGCACCTAGATTTTGGACTTGCCAGCCTCCAGAACTGTGAGAAGTAAATGTTTGTTGTTGAAATCATCCAGTCTATAGTACTTTGTTAAGCAGCCCAAAGCCCTGTATGATCTGTCCCCACACTATCTCGCTGGGCTCCTCTCCCATCACTCTCCCCTTTGCTTACTCTACATCCCTTCAGTTCCCTAATTATCCCCTAGCTGCCTTAAATGTGTCAAACTTCAGGCCTTCACACTTGCTGTTTCCTCTGAAGTGCCGCAAGCCTTGCTCTCTCACTGTCTTCAAGTATCTGCTCAAATGACAACTTATTAGAGATGTCTTCCCTGACCTCCCAGCCCTCTGCTCACCCAACACTCCCTTCACCTGCTTCATTTTCTCCATAGCCCTTATCAGCCTTTGATATATATTTACTAGGTTAGTTTTTATTGCCTGTCTTTCTGCACTAGAATATGAGCTTAATGAAGACGGTTTTGTTCATTCTCTATCTTGTACACTTGGAGCAATGCATGCATATAGTAGGTAATCAGTTAATATTTGTTGAATGAATGAACGAATGAATGCATGGATAATCTCTAATGACTCTTCCAATTCTTCAACTGTGTGATTTATTAAAGCAGGAACTTAAACTATCTTGTACATATACAGATAAAATTTACCTGAAAATCAATAAGTGACTAACATGTGAATCTTTATCTCTCTCATTAGAAACCAGCAATATTGACTGTGTTCAGAAATGCCAGTCATGTCTTCATCCTTTTCTGATTAAAATATATATTTTTTATTATTGTTATTATTTTGAGATAGGGTCTTGCTCTGCCACTCAGGCTGGACTTCAGTGGCACAATCATGGCTCACTGTAACCTCAACCTCCTGGGTTCAAGCTATCCTCCTGCTTCAGTCTCCCAAGTGGCTAGGAGTATAGGTATGCACCACCATGCCTGGCTAATTTTTAAATTGTAGAAATGGGGAGTCTCGCTACGTTGCTCAGGCTGGTCTCAAACTCCTGGCCTCAAGTGATCCTCCCGCCTCAGCCTCTCAAAATGTTAGGATTATAGGTGTGAGCTGCAGTGTTTGGCCTGTTGTTTTAAAAAACTGTTATATTAGCCACTAGAGGGCGCTCATGCTTTTCTTGTTAACAGGAAAGTCACATGATTTGACAGGCCCACAAACTCAACAGAAATCTCATACAGAAGAATTCTAGTCCTTCTTAAAGCTAATTTAATTTTTTATTGTACTTTCTTTTTCCTCCCTCTCTTTTACAGCTTTATTATGAGTTTTCCCCACAAGCCCATGTCTTTCTTTGCTCCTGTGGACAGTGAAAACTTTTGGCCTTGTTTCCAGACAAATCTATCAACCCTGATAGGTTTGGTGCCATTGGTACAGGCCCTTGTCTCTTGCCACCCTCCACTGCCTCTCTTTTTGCTGATCCAAGATCCCCAACATTCTCCCTAGCTGCCAGAGATCATTCCTGTTTCTCTCATTATTCAGAGAAATTTAGCTTAGTTTTGCTGTAACTTCCATATCATCAAAACTCCTAGGCCATCTCTCTCTAGTCAAAGGCTCCATACAAAAGAGACATCTGCCCTGAGGTAGATTCTGAGGATTTCGATATTGCAAAAGTGAATGCTGGCATTTCTTTTTCTAAGCAACACAATATTTTTCCTCTCTGTTTTATGCTTTGACATTGATCGTTTACCTAATAGACTGTGATTTTTAGTTCCCTCATTCCAGAGAAAGTTCAGGTTATCTACTCCAATGGTTAAAGAAAGCTGGTGGTAGATGGCTGTACCTACTTGGTCCTTCACTCTACACAGAAAGCAGAGGCCGAGACTTAGTTCTCTGAAAATGGAGATACCAGCAAGTCATTCCTTCTTTTTTGCTTTGAGCAAAACAAATTCCTTATTAAAACTGTTGACTTGAAACAGTATATTATATTTAAAGGAAGAATTTTTTTAAAAAATCTGCATATTCATCAACATCCCATGAATAGAAAGAAAAAAAATTTTAGAATAGAAAGAAAAAAAGAAAAAATTTTAAAATAAAAAAATAATAAATCTGTATAGCAGACTTTTAGAGAAAGCAAATAGTTAGGTATAACTTGACACCTTTCCCTCGAATCTTTTGTCAGTTTGCCCCAGTTTATAATCTTATTAATGGACTTAGATTAGACTGATCCTTTGTGATTTATTCATCTCCTTTAAAATGTAGGGTCGAAAGTTTGAAATTCCCTCCTGAGAATTTTGAACCAATGGGGATATCAAATGCCTCAAGTGACATCTTGGCTTGTGATGACTTGGGAGCTAATTCCACTCCCTATTAAGAAGTGTTGCCTGTTTTTCTTTCTTAGTTAATCACAACCTCTCTCTATACAGGCCAAAAAAGAGACAGTACCTAAAGTATCTGTGATTGTAGTCTCCCTTTATCTTCCTTTCCAATAAGAAGACAACTTTCCAGTTTCCCAGGAAGGATAAAGAAACTACAAATAAGGGCTGGGCGTGGTGGCTCACACCTGTAATCCCAGCAGTTTGGGAGGCCGAGATGGGTGGATCACGAGGTCAGGAGATCGAGACCATCCTGGCTAACATGGTAAAACCCTGTCTCCACTAAAAATACAAAAAATTAGTCTGGTGTGGTGGCGCACACCTGTAGTCCCAGCTACTCGGGAGGCTAAGGCAGGAGAATCGCTTGAACCTGGGAGGCGGAGGTTGCAGTGAGCCAAGATCTTGTCACTGCACTCCAGCCTGGGTGACAGAGCAAGACTCTGTCTCAAAAAAAAAAAAAAAAAGGACCTCAAATAGCTTTCTCCCAATTAACTGACCTAGAGCTCACTAGCTTGCTTTATTTATTTATTTATTTATTTAGAGACAGAGTCTCACTTTGTTGCCCAGGCTGGAGAACAGTGGCATGATCTCAGCTCACTGCACCCTCAGCCTCCTGGGTTCAAGCGATTCTTGTGCCTCTCAGCTGCTTGAGTAGTGGAGATTACTGGTGTGTGCCACCACACCCAGCTAATTTTTTGTATTTTTGAATAGAGACAGGGTTTTACCATATTGGCCAGGCGGGTCTCAAACTACTGACCCCAAGTGATCCACACACCTCAGCCTCCCAAAGTGCTAGGATTACAGGCGCGAGCCATGGTACCTGGCCACTAGCATCTAAATTCATAAGTACAGTTTACAGATTAAATATTTTATCCATTGCTCTAATGTATAAACTTTGTTCAGGTACAGACTGCTTTCTAGTATAGCAAAATAATGGGAGACTTTAATCATAGAACAATCCTTACTAGTTAAAGTCATTTTATGACAGGACATGGAGGTGGATATCAGTGTGGCCAGGAGCATTCTGGGATGGAGTCATAGGAAAAGTGGGACTTGAATCTTGTGTGGGTGGGAGCCAGATAGATGAGGGGTGGAAAGTAGGACAGGGCAAATAAAAGAACAAGCAAAGCTGAGGGCAGAAATGAGCATCAGATAAGCATGACAAGAGTAGTTGAAATTGATTTGAAAAAGATCTAAATGAAAATTTAGGGTGAAGCATATGTCAATCAACTAAAAAATTACATATTAGGAGCTTCCTAAGTGTCAGGCACTGCTCTAAGCATGCAGTAGTGGGGAAGACAAAGTTTCCATGGGCAAGGAACCTAAATTTGTACATGTGGTAGGGTAGGGGGGAAGAAATAAGCACACATGTTTTTTAAAAAGGTAATTTCAGATTGTGATGGTTTGATCATTGTATATGATCATGATAAAAGAAAATGAAACAGGCTATAGCCATCAGATTTTTTAAATTGTGTACCCTGCTAGTTAAAATTAGAACACCCATCCTATCTATGTATATTTTATTCTTTTGTTAGTTTATGTTCACATCATTAATATGATCTTCCACAAGAATTTCTTAGGAAGAGTCTTTTAGAGCCATTTGCCCATTTTGTGAAGGTTGGCTGAGTGAGCACTCTATCTTGTAATCCTTAAATCCCCTTAACTACATGCACATAAATGGAAACCCATGTTACAATCTGCAGAAGGTGAGTAACTGAGCGAGGACATATGCTTGACCCTCAGTTGTGGAGGTCTCACTTTTTCCTCAGGAAATTAGCACATGACAAATGATTTACAGTCAATTTTCAGTTCATTCTTATTTTTTAGACAAAAACGTAATTTCTAAATATTTTCATTTCATCAACCCCATAAGGTACACACATCCCACTGTGGAAACCACTACTATAGAGAGAGAGTCTGGAGAAAGGGTGGCTATTTTGCTAAGGGTGATAAGGGAAGGGGACTCTGTGAAGTGACATTTAAACTGAAACTTAAGTGATGAGGCAAGAACTGCCATGCAAAGAAGTGTGCGTAGGCCCAGGTGTTTCAGGGAAGCAGAGCCACGATGAGTATTATGAGGAGATAGATTTGCTATAGGATTCAGATCTCACAGATAAGGGAGGATCTCAGGAAATGAATGTCTGGAAGGGAGAGTCAGAGGATCAGAGGAAGAATCAGGGACTGGTCCATCAGAAGCACTGGGACAGTTGGACAAATCAGAGCTTGTGAGAAAATCCAAGAAGTTAAGCCTGTTCAGCTCCAAATTGGGGCTGCTAGAGTCTATGGGGTCTTTTGCTTCTGTGTAACTACTGCGTCTGTGGGTCCACTGCCAAATATCTGGTGGGGGGCCTGGGACCATCACTGATCCTGAGGCCAGCAGTCATGAGCATAAGCTGAACGTGGAGGAAAAGAGAAAGGGCAAGCTGGGATCTGGCACACTGGCTACCAGTGTATTTGTCAATATGTCTAATCAAGATTAAGGGTCACTCCTTTGCTTTTGATTTCCAAGTCTCACATGAGTTCTTCTTTGGCAAACTCTAACCTAGAACCACACAGGGAAGGAGATTCTGGGAAATGTAGTTCTAAGACTAACCAAGTTGATATAGTACAAACCAGCACCACAGGGAACAGCATATGCAAAAACCTGAGAAGGCAATGAACTTGGTGTGCTCAAGAGACATACAGAAAATAGATGATGCCAAGGCTCAGCAAAGGAGGGTAGAGGGAGCATGATCAGAGAAGCAGGCAGAGACCAGCTCATGTGAGGCCAGCTCATGGTATGTTTTCACTTAATTGTAAGCTGCAGGATTTTAAACAACGTGGTGGCATTCTGTAAGTTATTTTTTACAAAGATTATTGTTTGTCATGGAAGTTAGGGAAGCAAAAGAAAAGCTGAGAATAAGAGCCAACAGGGTAAACAGGAGGCTACTGAAGTAGCCCAGAAAACAGACAATGATAGCCTGGAGTAGGATTATAAAAATATAGATACTGAATACTGGTCAGGAAGGCTTTTACTCTCATTTCTCCCACATATTTTTTCAGTGCTGGAAACATTTCTCTCTATATGAGATGTGGGATCCATCTGCTGCTATGAAGATGTAGCAAACTGGTTAAGGAGGGTCTGGGACAAACATTGAGGACTTTCTCTTCGCCAAGACCTATGCTGAGCCTGCTCCTCACAACAATCCTGAATGAGGAAACTGATGCATTGTGAGGTGAAATATTATTCTGTAACCAGGGTCACACAGCTAATAAGTAGTGGGCACTAATTCTAAGCGGGATATCTCAGAATCCAGGATCTTAGCTCCTTCCAGGGTCCTCCTACTGCCTCTGAGGTGAAGGCACTTGTGAGAATTCATGTCTGTTAATCTGCCCAAATATCACACCTGTCTGGCCTCTAAAGCATCCGTCAAGTGTACAGGATGATGCACTTCGTTCCACTCTCAACCTTCTCAGAGACTCCACACTGCGTAATGTCTCCAGCCTAGTTTCCTGGACCCTTAAATTGTTCAGTGTTTAGGTCTCCATCGTAACTACTTGAGGCTTTATAATATTCAAACACATACAATTTTAGGAGATAGAAAAGAAGACATGTTGGCTTCCTGGGTACATACCTCATTAGAATAGAGTTACTCTTGAGGATTAGGAAATAGATTGATTGAATTCTACATAACTCATTTTTCTTTCTTTCTTTTTTTTTTTTTGATAGTGGTGCGCTCTCACCTCACTGCAACCTCCGCCTCCCAGGTTCATGCGATTCTCCTACCTCAGCCTCCCAAATAACTGAGACTACAGGTGCACGCCACCGTACCCAGCTAATTTTTGTAATTTTAGTAGAGATGAGGTCTCACCATATTGGCCAGGCTCGTCTCGAACTCCTGACCTCAAGTCAGCTTCAACCTCCCAAACTGCTGGGATTACAGGCGTGAGCTGCCCGGCCCCACATTAACTCTTTTAAGTCAATGCTGTTGTAAGGCAGTGTTGTCATATTTTCCATAGTGTTGTCATTACTTTTTTTCCTGTCCCCAACAGGCCCTTTAAAGAGCTTTCATGTGTTATCTCAATTATTGTTACACCTTATTTGAGAGAAAGCTGAAATGTAAATAAGAAAGACATATGAGATTTATTATTAAACACTCAATAGTTGAAGAGTATGTTCAAGATAAAAAAATCAAGATCTGTTTTCTGATTAATGGTCTATTTATTGATATCATTCTATTTTAACAAAGAAAATATTTCAAATTACAAGGTATACAAGTCAATACTGTTTTGAACTTAAAAATTATTTGCTTTGAGAGTGTATGTGTGTGTATATGTATAATAAATGATTACAATGTGTGTGTGAGTGAAAATATGTGGTCTTTGGTTATTAGCTATATACTGTCTACTTGTGAGATGCAAGGTAAGTGGGTCACAGACTCTCAAATTTATGAAACACTTTTTCAGGGAAGTTACATGGAAGGGACTAGGGAGTTTCATGATTAGGTGAGACATTCAGGTGGGATGTCCACTGCAGTACTCTAAATCATCAGCAGTGTGAGGGGTGATACAATTTGGTAAAGTGAGTATAGGTTTAAATTCTGGCCAAAGGCAACCTCTCCTACACAATTCATGGAACCTTCTCTGGAAAGAGGTTTCCATGTCCTGCAGAGGCTGACTGGGCACCAATCATACCTCCACTAACTGACCTGGCTGCTTCCTTTAGTGCTTGATACCTCACTGTTCCCTTTCTTTGTGAGAGATGGTGTGGTAATGGATAATCACAATACAAACTCCAAAACAAGTAAATGGACAATAAAATTCATATTTGCTTAAAACAAGTTTTGAAAATGATCTTGGTAGCTATCTTGTTGGATCGTAGAAAGCTGAGAGCTTGCTGGGAATGGCACTGAAGGAATTTTTGTATGGTTGGGAAAAGGTTGGTCACTGACTGATCTCTAAAGCCCTTTTCATTGTAAGATTCTGTGATTTTAGGGAAACTATATTTTCTAAAAACAGTTCAGAATATCTGCAAGCTTATTATTATTACCACATGCTTCTTATTGTTGGAGAAGCTGAGTAAATATCCTGTCATAATAAGACAAGGATGTTGCATCATCCCTGGTCCCTGCAGTGAATGGCCAAGATAATAAGTAAGAGGTTAACCAGGGCTAGCCAACATGGAGGTGCCAGAAAAAGCCAGCACCTGCTCTGAGACAATGGTCTGATTGCCCTCCTGCCGGTAATGACAGCAATTAAAAAATTATGAAAACTTAATTCCACAGTATTATTAGGCACTGTGGAAGAATCATGGAAACAAACCGTGGTTCTTGCCCTCAAGAAGCTGACAATCTGTTTGGAGAGCTAGGATAAGCACACAGGAATTAGTTAACCATTCATTGTTCACCCATGTAGTACTGAACCCAAGTGAAATAGGAATTTTAAGAGAATATATGTGTCCAGAAAGGTTTATTTAAGAGGCAGGACTTGAACTAAGCCTTGAAGACTGGCTTGAGTGAGGATGAATAGGGAGAAGAAAGCATTTCTGTGGGGTGTTGGGGACAAGGTGACAAAGGAGTCGACACAGATAAATCAGAGCATATAACATATGCACTGGAGAGGAGGCAGGCACTGAATCGTGGTAGGATGGAGAAGAACTGATTTGAATGAAGCAAAGAGGAACAATAAGAAAGTGTTGAGCAGACAAGATAGAATCACATGGTTTCCAATGGCAGAAAGGAGCCTCTGAAAGCCACAAACTGGTGATCTCCAGTGGTGATACCCAACAGCAACCAGCATGAATCTCTCAGACACATTATATGTGAGGCCTGTAGGCTGATTCAAATCCAAATGTTGATGGCCACAGCAGCTTGGTGAGGTCCAGCTCAATTTCAAACTGCTTGGCTCACCAGCATGCTATGCTGACAGGCTTAGGACTTGCTGACATGTGCCTCAGATACTCTCTGGAGGCTGCAGTGTGTGGAAGCCTAGGGCTGCTCTTCCAGGCAGCTGTTGTGTGTGGGATGTAGTTGTTTGAGCATCTGTCTGGATACAGATATTACTAAAATCACGGCCTTAAGCATGATGAAATTCAGTTGGTGGGTGGTAGAAGAACAAACACAATCATAGTAACAATTCTTAACATTTGGATTCTCAAAATCAACTTTCTAGCTTTAGTTATAACTTCAGAGTAATGTTTTAAATTTTCTAGTCAAATTAACAAGCGTTTGTATTACATGCCATCCTCCTTTGGAATGATCTCGGTATAATTAAAATAGAACATTTTTAACACAGAATACTTATTGGTGAAGTGGTTTCTTATGCAGTCTTCTTTTGATGAGGACGTTGAGATTTTCGAACTTTCCAAACTTTCTTGTTTTTTTGATATTTTTTCCCATTCTTTTGCTTTTTCTTTTGGTTGACCTGTGAGGAGAAGGGAAAATGGGCAATGTTTCTGAATCTTATAATTTTCACTTCCTTATATTTGGACTCACTCTCCTGATTATGGTCTTTCTTCATCCTCAAAACCACATTAAAGTCACTTCACTCTCAGAGGGGCTCCTTTAGATTCTGCCTACTTTGCTCACTTTGAGGAGGAGGCAACAGCCTTCTAACTGGCTGCCTTTTGTCTGTTCTTCTGGCTTATTACAGCTCCCCGCAACCTTGCTTACCACTCACCTGCCCCAGCTACAACCCTCTGAGGTTGGCACTGTTATCTTCCACGTTTTACATATGAGGAGGCTGAGGCCTGGAGAGGGTGACTTGCCCAAATCTGGACAGCTAATGTGGCAGAACCACCAGTCTGTCACACTCCAGAACCCAATCTCCCACTCACATACCAACTCCTTAGCATACCATGCAGGATTCCTCCCACTTCGTCCTGACCTACTTTTCTACCTCAGTCCCTTCAGTCTCTTTACACAAACTCCAGCCACATTAATGGAGGCTCCCTGAACACAGCAAATTCTCTCGTGATTCTATTGTTCTGCTCACACTGTTCTTACCTTCCTGGAGAATTATTTATCCTTCAAGACCCAGATCAAATATCACCTGACATGAGAAATCTTCCTTAACACTTTCTCCTGCCCCGTTCCCCCAGCAAAGTTAAGTACTCTCTCCTTTATATCTTCAAGATTCTTGTGCATACTTTTATATTTCTCACATTGTACCGTAATTATTAGCATATTTGCTACAACAGGAAAAGACTATACCTTACTATGTTTGTATCCTCTGTGTCTACCATTCAATTAATTACATATTTATTGTATTAAATAAGGACAAGCTCTGCACCCTCCAAGGAACACACATTCTTCCGGTGGGAGACAGAGAGGGGATACTATACGTAGGAACATAATTTTGTCCTAGGAATAAAATAGAAGCACCATAATATGAATGAAAAATGTATTCTTAAAAGTTATGTATTCTTATAGTGTTCATGAAAATGCAGATTCTTTGTTTTCCAAAGTTAATTTCTAAAAGGAAGAAAATGTTGTTCCTCTTCACCAACCTGTTTCTCCCACTTTTCTATCAGTTCCTTCACATCTGCTGAATCTGGGTTTAGACATGTTTGATCTCCATTCTTCAGTGTAGCACTGCCAAGGAAATAGCAATGAGACAGTTTTTTCTCATTAATAACTTAAATGCTTTTTTTCAGAAATAATGAAAATAAGTATAAATTTTGCTGAATTTTCTAGTGAAACTACTTAAAATTATTTCCTAGGACAAAATGAGCCACTGGTTGAATTTTTCTTTTTTCTTTTTTTTTTTTTTTTGAGACGAAGCTCTGTTGCCAGGCTGGAGTACAGTGGTACCATCTTGGCTCACTGCAACCTCTGCCTCCCAGGTTCAAGTGATTCTCTTCCTCGGCCTCCCAAGTAGCTGGGACTACAGGTGCATGCCACCATGCCAGCTAATTTTTGTAGAGACAGAGTTTCACTATTTCAGCCAGGATGGTCTCAATCTCTTGACTTTGTGATCCACCTGCCTCGACCTCCCAAAGTGCTGGGATTACAGGCGTGAGCTACCATGCCCGCCCCAGTTGAATTTTAAAAATTACTTACAGTAGATTGTCTGGAAATAATTTAAGTATTTCTCTAATTTTTCTGTATAGTGTGAGAAAAAGAGTAGTCAAGGATGATATATAAAGACTTAAAATATGTACACATCCTTTAACCTAGCAACTGTAATCTTGAGAAAGGTACCAATACGAAAGAATTAGAGACACACTACTGCCATAATAAGTTTTATTTCATCAGCAAAAATTTGGAAATAATCTATATTTCCAACAACAATAATTGGTCATCTAAATTATGGTTTATCCATATGATGAAATAAAATTAGGCCACTAAAAATGACATTAGGTGGCTGGGCACGGTGGTTCACACCTGTAATCCCAGCAGTTTGGGAGGCTGAGGCAGGTGGATCACAAGGTCAGGAGTTTGAGACCAGCCTGGTCAAGATGGTGAAGCCCCGTCTCTACTAAAAATACAAGAAAAATTAGCTGGGCATGGTGGTGGGTGCCTGTAATCCCAGCTACTCAGAAGGCTGAGGCAGGAGAACTGCTTGAACCCGGGAGGCAGAGGTTGCAGTGAGCCGAGATCCTGACACTGCACTCTAACCTGGGTGACAGAGCAAGACTCCATCAAAAAAAAAAAAAGTGACATTAGGTAAAAACAACATTATTAGAGATTTACTGACATAAAAAATGTTCATGATATAGTTTTAATGAAAAAGCAGATTACAAAACTATATGATTTAATTTTTGTGTTTGTATATTGTGTATATAAATACATATCTATGTTACATGCACATGAAGCAAATAAGGGAGATTTAGAAGATTGTATACTAAGGGGTTAACAGTATTTATCACTCGAGGATAGAATTATAAGTGATTTTTATTTTCTATTTATCATCTGCATTAAACATTTTCTACAATAAACATGTGTTACTTTGGTAATATATCATTCTTGGGTCCTAATCTACCAGAAATTCCTTGCATTTTTAAGGAGAAAAAAGAAAGGGGCTGCCCAAATTTATGGAGGGGCTAACCATCTGATTTTTAAGTGTTTCTATGGGCAAGCACTCCAAGGGTAAAAGTCATCCTAAATTTAATGTTCTTGCCAATATGGTGCATGCATGTTAGCTGGGTTGTTACTTACATGATTTCAGTTTTCTCACAGGAACGGCTTGGGGCAAATTGTTTAAGGTCTTTCAAGGATCGTAAGCGGATAGTCCCTTGGTTGGTGCTGATACAGGAACAGCGGCCCTTCCTCATTACTAGGGTTCCTAAGGGAAAGAAAGAGGTAGAACACATCGGTTTAGTCCAATGTTTCAGTTTAGGTGATCTATCAAAATGATACATCCGACTGAGTCATGATTATTGCTATAATTTACCGAGTGCGTAAAAATCATCACCACAAACCTTTGAAGGAGGTATCATCTCTATTTTACACATAAGGAAACTAAGGTTCAGAAAGGTTAAACAAAGAACCAAATCATACAGCTTTTAGGGAGCAGGGGCAGGGTTTTAGCCGAGGTCTCTGAGTCCAAAGGTGTTGCTCTTAACTATCACATCTTATGTCCTTGGGAGCAAAAGAGACTTCCACAATATTTAATAAATGCCTATCACAAGACAAACAGATACCTAATTCATGTATGCTATGCTGATCACGGTTTCTTAAGCAACTCCTAAAGCCATTTATTATTTATTTTCTGACCTTGGGGAATGAAAGTGGTGTTGGTGTTGAACAGAACACTCTTTTGTAACCAATCACCACTTCCCTCCTCATCTTTTCTCCTCCCCATTGCTTTGCTTTTCAATAGTGTTTTAAATTTTTGAAAACTCCTTAAAATACATTATCTTAATTTTAAATTCATGTATTTACTTGGTACTTATTATACTACATGCCATACATTATATAGTAGTCAGAAAAGGTATAACCACAAAGTTCTATTTTACAGATGATGAGGAAACTGAGGTCTAGAAAGATTAAGTAATTTGCCTAAGGTAACAAAGATAGTAAATAGATTAGGGACAACCTCTCTGATTGTTGGTTGGATCCTTAACTGGTTAGCCACAGACATACTTATCAAAAAACAGTATCAAGGAGAAGAAAATAATTTAGGAGACAGAGTTTCATCCCATTATCACCCAGTTCAATGAACATTTATTGAACGCTTACTAGGAATTCATACACCTCAACTACAAAGAGTTGTGTTTGACTTGGCAGATCTAAGTTATGAATTTTGGATAACTGATCATGTCACTGAGAAGCTTTTATAAGTGACCAAATATTACTCTTCAATGCAGGCAGAACATTCAACTTTATCATCTGGCTAATCAAGATTCTTTTACAGTAAATCACTTCTCTTTACAATCTAACTCAGAACCTCTTACCTTGAACTCCAATCAGAACCAGCAAGATGAAGTCTAAGAGGAAAAGAACACCACTTTTCTTCATAGTGATGGAATGGAGTTCTAAGTCACTCCTGTACCGGACTTTGAGCCTGATAAATTCTTTAGATAACACATTTTGGGCATCATATTTATTTAGGAAATTCATTTCTCTCCTAATCTCTGATTGGCTAGCATCTTAGCTGAGCTAACTAAATTAACCACAAAATTGATTGTGCTAGGGGAAACCCTACTCTCAGATCCAAGGGAATTTCTGCATGTTTTTATTTCCATTTCACATAAATGGGTAGTTTATAATAAGGGATGTGAAACTAGCAACACTGATAGCCTTTTAGCACATTCACAGCTGCTCACCTGTTGGAAGAATAGGTTATATAATGAATATCCTAATGTTATACAACAAGGGTTGGCGACATGGTTTCCAGGTGGTAAATATTAAAGTTCAGATAAGCAATACACTTTTCAAATTCTATTACTATTTATGGCATATCCTTCTGTATAATAGATGGCTACATTGATAATTTTCTTATATTGCCCACCCAACAAATTAAAGCACCTTAATTTCCTCTGGGACCAGGTCATTGGCTACCAGTGGTAAGCTCATTTTGTATCATTCCTGCTACCATTTATTAGTTCTTAAATTGCTAGATTGGTTAGAATAAGGGGTCAGGTGCATGTAAGAGACCCAAATTAACAGTGGCTAAGAAAACGAAGATAAACAGCTGGGACCTAATTAAACTAAAGAGCTTTTGCACAACCAAAGTAAACAGACAACCGATAGAGTGGGAGAAAATCTTCACAATCTATACATCTAACGAAGGACTAATATCCAGAAACTACAATGAACTCAAACATATCAATAAGAAAAAAACAAACAATCCTATAAAAAAAGTGGGCTAAGGACATGAATAGATAATTCTCAAAAGAAGATACACAAATGACCAACAAACATGAAAAAATGCTCAGTATCACTAACGATCAGGGAAATGCAAATCAAAACCACAAGAATGGCTATAATAAAAAAACAACAAACAGCAGATGTTGCTGTGGATCAGGGAACACTTCTACACACCTGGTGGGAATGTAAACTAGTACCGCCACTATAGAAAACAGTGTGGAGATTCCTTAAAGAACTAAAGTAGTACTACCATTTGATCCAGCAATCCCACTACTGGGTATCTATCTACCCAGAGGAAAAGAAGTCATTATCTGAAAAATGTGCTTGCACATGCATGTTTATAGCAGCACAATTCACAACAGCAAAATCATAGAACCAACCCAAAAGTCCATCAATCAATAAGTGGATAAAGAAACTGTGGTGTATATACATGACGGAATACTACTCAGCCATAAAAATGAATGAATTAACAGCATTAGCAGTGATCTGGAAGAGACTGGAGACTATTATTCTGAGTGAAGCAACTCAGGAATGGAAAACCAAAAATCATATGTTTTCACTGATATGGGGAGCTAAGCTGTGATGACACAAAAGCATAAAAATGATACAATGGATTCTGGGGACTCGTGGGGAAGAGTGAGGGGGGGTGAGGGATAAAAGACTACAAATAGGGTGCAGTGTATACCGCTCAGGTGATGGATGCACCAAAATCTCACAAATCACCACTAAAGAACCCCAAAAACTTATGGAAAAATAAAATAAAATAATAAATAACAGCAACAATAAAAAACAGTGGCTAAGATAGAAGCTTATTTCTCTCTGACAGAGGTAGGTGGATCAGCACTTGGATGGTGGCTCTTCCCCATGAGGTTTCCCAGGCTCCTCCTTTGTTTCGTCACCAACTCTAGATTGCTGCCCTCACACACATGGCCAACGGTAGCTTGCCACCATGTCCAATTTCCAAGTACAGGATGGTGAGAAGGCAGCAAAAGGGCATGTCCCTCCTTTTCAGACACATCCTAGAAGTCACTATCATTTTATCATTTTCTATCACCTCCAGTGGGGGCAGACCTTATTCACATGACTACACCTAGCTGTAGGGAAAGTTAAGAAATGTGATCTTTATTTTGGTTGACTAACTAAAGATTGGAGATTTCATTTGTGTAAAACAATGTTTCTCAATTTTTTTCATTATGGACTCTGCTGCACTCACGCGTGTACACACACACACACACTCCACCTTGCCCTGAGAAAAAATAAACTGAAAACTAAATTTAATTTCTCCCTAAAGAGAGAAATCAAGTGCTAAGAAATAAGATTTTGTTGGGTAGGGTTGAACTTTGGTAGGCCACTAGTCATTGTAATATCTAAGATTTTTTAGCTCCCCTTGGGAGCAACTTGCCCCTCCTCCCATTGACAATGCATGCTGTAGAATTAGAGGAGAGCAGATATTAGCATTTTGTGTCACATGGTGCCTATTTTTCGACTGGTTTCTATACAGATTATTAACACTTAAATAGAATTACAGAATTCTTTTTGAAGAAAACATGTGGTGACCATTGATACAGCTTATCAATTTGCTTATGCTTAATTTTGGTGCTGTGACCATGCACAGAGTAGGTTCACATTCCTGCTTTACTACTTAATGACTGTGTGCAAAATACTTTTTTGTGAGCCTCATCTCCCTCATTTGAGAAAATTATTAGACCTCACAGGCTGTTAAGATTAATGCCAAGGATGGGTTGTCAGCTGCAAAGCATCACAGAGCTAGTGGCTGTACTTTCCAGCAAAGAGAGGAGGATGGAAATTTCTTAGGATAAAAACTAAGGCCCAGCACGGTCCGTGCTATCCACCTTTCCAGCCTCTTCTCGCACAGTTCTCTGCTCCCAACACTTCGTATTCTTTCAGTTTTCTTTTTTCCTTTTTTTGGGGGGGGGACTGAGTTTCACTCTTGTTGCCCAGGTTAGAAGGCAATGGCCCGAGCTCCGCTCACTGCAACCTTGGTCACCCAGGTTCAAGCAATTCTCCTGCCTCAGCTTCTCAAGTAGCTAAAATTACAGACACCTGCCACTACGCCGGGCTAATTTTTGTATTTTTAGTAGAGACAGGGTTTCATCACATTGCCCAGCCTGGTCTCAAACTCCTGACCTCAGGTGATCCGCCTGCCTCGGCCTCTCAAAGTGCTGGGATTACAGGCGTGAGCCACTGCGCCCAGTCCTTCTCTCAGTTTTCAAAGGGGACAATGCTCTTTCCCATCGCACTGTTTTTGCTCATGCCATTCTTCTGCCTGGAGCAACTGTGCATGATCCTCAGTCCTGCCCTACTGCATAGTAGTTACCCAGGCCAGCATAATTTCCCTGGGAAGCCTTCCCTGAACCCCAGAGAGGCTCTGAAGGACGACTTGCAGAGGCCTCGCTGAGCCCGTGTTTGCGGCAATGCCACATTCCCCTACAACCCTATGGTTAACATCTCCCTCCGCCACTAGGAAAGGAAGGCCGGCAATGGTCCCCGTCTGAGCATGGTGCTGAACACAGTGCCTGGCACCCAGTAAGTATTCACTAAATAGGAGTATCCACGTGAAGGAAGGAGCTAGGAGCTGGCTGGGCAGGTCTGGAGGTTGGACAAGGTCTGCGAAGGGATCCTGGCTACATAGGCCTCACTCCAGCAACCTCTCCGGGTGGAGGTGCGTGCACTGGTGCACTGCACATGCCCAGCCAACCGTTCTTCTAGAACCTTCTTCCGTGAGGAGGTTACACCCGGAGCTCTCAACGCTCTCTTGTGCTGCTCGTGTTGCCGCTGGGTGCCTCTGCTGCCAGTGCTGATCCTGCTGGAGGCGAAGAAAAGCACTTTGGGGGCGAAAGGTAGTGGTTGTGCCTTCGGGATCACTACTCTGTATCCCCTGAGCCGCCTTCAGCCTCCCCAGCCAAGGTGGCCGCACTTTTAGGGGTGGGTAGGAAGATTCTCAGGGGCGGTGGCTGTGACCAGAGAGGCCCGTTTTGCAGGTTTCAGTCGAGGCTTGGGTGAGGCCAGCAGGGAACGAGGGCCCCAGAAGGGCCGGGGCACTGGGCTTCGGTGACTGGGACAAAGGCCCCTCGGATAAGAGAAAGGAGGTGTTGGGGTCAGTTAGGAGTCACTCGGGCCAGATCTTATGACTTAAAAAGGGGCTAATTTTCTGAGGTACTAAGCGGAATGGGAGGGCTTCTCTGGCCTGACCCAGCTTCGTGGTGAAACTGTTCTGCCATGGGAGGGTAGGGCCCCTCGGGGCAGGCTGGGGCCCTGCACTCAGCTCAGGCCTGTCCAGACACTAGTTTCCTGGGCTTCGTTTAGGAACTTGTCTGAGAGCAAGCATGTTCTGACTAGGCAGCAAGAACGAGAAAATCCCATTGATCGTTGCATTTATGGCTAGACAAGGCTTTTAGGAGAAACAGAAACGTGGTGAGAGGATATTGCAGGCTGTTTCTCACAGCCCTGGGAATGGAGCCAAAGATGATATAGAGTTGAAATCAACAGAGTTCCCAATTCCTGTTATGGACAAGATTTTAACTTCCTGTGCCTTGAAAAATTCCAATTCTGTGTCCGTGGGGGATCCAAATGCTGATGTAACCCCCAGGAGCCTCACAGAGGGGAATTCTTAGTTTTCACAGATGTGTCCCTTGCATCTTTTTGGTTATGGAATCGAGGTGTTCTGTTTAATTATGCAGTGTGACTGACTCTTGTCATAGAGAAGAGCTTTCCGTTTTTACTTGTGAGAAGGGAAGTTCTTCTCATAAAGAAACCTCCAGGCCGGTTTGAATTTCTCATAGTGTGGACTTCCCCTCCTCTCGGCAGCTGTTGTTAGTATTAAACTGACTAGAAAGGGGCTTATTTCTTGAAAGTCTTAGAAGCCCAAGAGAACATTCTGATTTTTCTTTTTCCCTCTCCTCTCCCCACCCAAGGAGTTATTCCTTCCTTCCAAAATACAACATGATAAGTTACATGTAGGCAAACCTTAGCTGTGGGAAGTTTCATATCCTGTCTGTATCCAAGTCAGTAAGAGAAAGGATCAAGTTCTTTCTTTGCTAATCTTAATCTTACTATCTGGCTTCTTGGTTTCTATTTCTCATGTAAAACCTGAGGACTGGGTTAGGTTTGTGAATAAACTGTTTTGAGAGAGAATGTAAGGACGTCACGTAAAGGACAACTTTTGCAGGCTGGGCGCGGTGGCTCACGCCTGTAATCCCAGCACCTTGAGAGGCCGAGGCGGTGGATCACCTGAGGTTGGGAGTTTGAGACCAGCCTGACCAACATAGAGAAACCCCATCTCTACTAAAAATACAAAATTAGCCAGGTGCGGTGGTACATATCTGTAATCCCAGCTACTTGGGAGGCTGAGGCAGGAGAATCACTTGAATCTGGGAGGTGGAGGTTGCAGTGAGCCGAGATCACACCATTGCACTCCAGCCTGTGCAACAAGAGTGAAACTCCATCTCAAAAAAAAAAGGACAACTCTTTTGCAAAATGTTGACAGTAACAACATTTTTGTTTGGTGACTTTAGGCAAGTCAGCTTGTAGTCTGGTGACATATAACAATAGCCATTAAGAAGCTGCTGACTCACCTGAAGAAAAATTATCCTGAAAAAAAGAAAAGATTTTTATACTTAAAATAGCCATATTTATTTAAAATGTCACTTTAAAATTGCAGATGTAAGTAATTTTATAAGAAAAAAATCCACATTCTTGAAAACTTTCATTTAGTGTTTATCATTCATTTCATCCACCAAACTTTTATGGTTCTAGACTCTAAGGACACAAATATGAACAATGATTTCCTCAAAGAGCTCACAGTTTAGTGGGCATGTACATTAACACTTCTTGTAGAAGTGGTATGTTAAAGGATTGTACGGAATAATTGGAGGTACAGAGAACTGAACAACTCTGGCTGATGGGTTCAAACACAGCTGTCTGAGTTAAGTCTGAAAGGGAGAATTGACAAACACAGCTGTCTGAGTTAAGTCTGAAAGGGGGAATTGGCAAACACAGCTGTCTGGGTTAAGTCTGAAAGGGAGAATTGGCTGGAATTTGTTACTAGAAGAAGTTGGGGGAATGTTCTAAGCAAGAGGCAGGAGAAGGTATGCCAAAGTTGAGAAACTGCAAGTACTTTAGCAAAGGTGGAGGGTAGAGTGAATAATGGAGTGGTGAGAAATTAGTCTAGAAATGTGGTAGAAACAAAATGATGAAGTGCCTTGTGTGGGGAGGAAACATTACAGAATTTTAACTAAGGGAATGACAGATTTACACACGCAGACACACACCTGTATATACATCTGCTCCTTGTCACCGGTCTTTAATCTTATTTTACATGAACATTTCCTTGTGTCTGTATAGTTTATATATTTGTAAAATGCTGTCATATTTCTAGCCTCTTCATTCTCAGTTCTGGGTATTTGAGTTGTTTGCAACAATGTCTCAGTAATACAACAGTGCTCTTACTATTTTTAAAAAGATTTTACTGTCTTGGGATATTTTCCTTCTTTGGAGCTATAGGGACAAAGGTTAAAAACGTTTCCGTATCTTGTGTAACATTTTGACAGATTGCTTGCCAGAAAGATTGGGCTATCAGTATGTAGATGTATCTGTTTCACAATCCTCTTGTCATTTTATTTACTTTTGTTCATTTAGCATGTGAATATTGGCACTGCAGACTAGTGTTAATTCCCTTTTCTTTACATATTGATATTTTACTTTGTATTGGCTTAATATCTGCATTTCCTACATTTTCAAGATCAGCTTTCAAGTAGAGTCAGAGTATTGACCTTGTAACTATCTATCAATTCTTTATGTATTTTAATTAGGAAGCTCTAATGCATTTTGAGTGAAAGTATTTGCTTTTTCTATTTTGTTAACTTCATTTCTCTCATAATTAAAAAAAAGAAAACACAAGTTAGGAACTGAATTGTGTTCCCCCACCAAATGCTTATGTTGAAAACCTAACCACCAGTACCTCAGAAGGTGACTGAATTGAGAAATAGGGTTTTCACAGAGTTAATTAAGTTAAGCTGAGGTCCCTGAGGAAGCACAGTCTTTGGATTTACTAGACCAAGATGTTAAATCAGCTGTCTTAACTATGCTCAAAAAGCTAAAGGAAATCACGTACAATGAACAAAAGGAAACCAGACAAAATGAGAATATCAATAAAGGAATAGAAATGACAAGGAACCAAATAGAAATTATGGAACTGAAAAGTACAAAACTGAAGTGAAAAAATTTAGTAGATGGGTTCAACAGCAGTTTTGAGCCAGCAGAAGAAAGAATCTGCAAGTCTGAAGATAGGACAATTGAAATGTTCAAGTCTGAGAAGTAGAAAGAAAAAAGAATGAAGAAAAGTGAACAGAGCCTAGGAGACCTATGAGATACCATCAAGTGGATTAACATACGCATAATGTGAGTTTCAGAAGAAGAGAGAGAAATGGGCAGAAGACTATTCACAGAAATAATGACTGAAAACTTCTGAAATCCAGTGAAAAATATGAATCTACATGAATCCAAGAAGTCCAGTGAACTCCAAGCAAGTTAAACTAAAAAAGATCACACTGAGATACATAATAGTCAAGTTGTCAAAACTCGGAGACAAAGAGAATTTTAAAAGCAGCAAGAATGAAATGATTCATCTTATACATCCAAGGGCTCCTTGATAAGATTAGCTGCTGATTTCTTATCAGAAACCAAGGAGGCAAGAGGGCAGTGGAACAACGTATTTAAAGTGCTGAAAGAAAAAAAAAATCTGTCAAGAATTCTGTATCTGGCAAAACTATCCTTCAAGAATGAAGTAGACAGAAGCTAGGGGAGTGTATTACCAGTAGACTTACTCTGCACAACATATTAAAGGCAGTCCTGCAGGCTGAAATGAAAGGATACTAACTCAAAGCCGTATAAAGGAATAACACTGGCAAAGGTAACTGTGCAGGTAAATATAAAAACCAGTATTGTTGCACTTCTGGTTTATAGCTCCTCATTTTTCCTATGTGAATTAAAAAATGCATAAAACAATAATTATAACTCTATTAATGAGCACACAGTGCTTTAGTCTGTGACAATAATAAATGTCACAAGGGAGGGATGCAGATGTATAGGAGTAGAGTGTGTTTACTGTTGAAACTAAGGTGGTATTCAAACTAGGATGTTATAAGTTTAGGATGTTAACTGTAATCCCCAAGGTAACCAGTAAGAGAATAAAAAGGTGGCAATGGAGAAATGGAGGAACAACAAAATAAGACACTTAAAAATATTCAATAGCTAAATGGCAAAGTGAATTCTTCCTTATCAGTAATTACTTTAACTGTAAATGTATTAAACTCTAGCCTAATGAGCTTATATGTATAAAAGGTTTGGTTTGTTTTTTTGATACAGGGCCTCATTCTGTTGCCTAGGCTTGACTGCAGTGGCATGACTATAGCTTACTATACAGCCTCAGTCTGGCTCAAGCAATCCTTCCACCTCAGCCTCTTGAGTAGCTGGGACCATAGGCATGTGCCACCATGGGTTTTTGCCATTTTGGTCAGTCTAGTCTTGAATGTCTGGGCGCAAGTGATCCTCTGGCCTTGGCCTCCTAGAGTGCTGGGATTATAGGCACAAGCTACCATGCCTGGTCTCAGTTTGCTAGTATTTTATTGAGGATGTTTGCATCAGTATTCGTGAGGGATATTGGCATGTTGTTTTCTTTTTTTGATGTGTCTTTGATTTTGGTATCAGGGTAGTACTGGCCTTATAGAATGAGTTTGGAAGGTCTTTATTTCTCCTTCATGTTTGAAGGATCGTTTCACTGGCTGTTCTAAGGTAAACAAATTTTTCCTTCCACACTTTAAATATGTCATGCCATTCTATCCTGGCCTGTAGGGTTTCCACTGAACAGTTTGCTGCCAGACGTATTGGAGCTCTGTTTTACATTATTTGTTTCTTTTCTCTTGCTGCTTTTATGATCATTTCTTTATCTGTGACCTTTGGGAGTTTGATTATTAAATGCCTTGAGGTAGTCTTCTTTGGGTTAAATGTGCTTGGTGTTTTGTAACTTTCTTGTACTTGAATATTGATACCTTTCTCTAGGTTCGGGAAGTTCTCTGTTATTATTCCTTTGAATAAACTTTCTAACTTTACTGTCTCTTCTATACCTCTTCTTTAAGGTCAATAACTCTTAGATTTGCCCTTTTAGGCTAATTTTCAGATCTTGCAGACATGCTTCATTCTTTTTAAATTATTTGTTTTTTTGGTTTCCTTTGATTGCATTTTCAGATAGCCTGTTCTCAGGCTCACTAATTCTCTCTTCTGCTTGATCAGTTCTCCTATTAAGACACTCTCATGCATTCTACAGTATGTCAATGGCATTTTTCAACTCCAGAATTTCTGTTAGGTTCTTTTAAACTATTTCAGTCTCTTTGTTTATCTGATAGTCTTCTGATATGGTTTGGCTGTGTTCCCCCCAAATCTCATCTTGAATTGTAACCCCCACAATTCTCACTTGTTATGAGAGGAACCTGGTGGGAGGTGATTAAATTATGGGGTTGGGTCTTTCCTGCGCTGTTCTCACGATAATGAATGAGTCTCACAAGATCTAATGGTTTTAAAAAAGGACGTTTCCCTGCACAAACTCCTTTCTCTTGTCTGCCACCATGTGAGATGTGCCTTTCACCTTCCACCATGATTGTGAGGCCACTCTAGCCACATGGGACTGTAAGTCCAATAGACTTCTATCTTTTGTAAATTGCCCAGTCTTGGGTATGCCTTTTTCAGCAGTGTGAAAACAAACTAATACAGCTTCTGAATTCTTTTGTGTGTTATCTTGAATTTATTTGAATTGCTTCAAAACAGCTACTTTGGATTCCTTGTGAATGGTCACGTATTTCTGTTTCTCCCGGATAGGTCCCTGGTACCTTATTTAGTTCCTTTGGTGAGGTCATGTTTTCCTGGATGGTCCTGATGCTTGCGGATGTTTGTTGGTGTCTGGGCACTGAAGAGTTAGGTATTTATTATAGTCTTCACAGTCTGAGCTTTTTTGTACCTGTCTTTTCTGGGAAGACTTTCCAGATATTTGAAGATTCTTGAGTGTTGCTATCTAATCCATATTTACATTAGGAATACCCCAAGCCCAGTAATACTGTAATTCTTGCAGACTCAAAGAGGTACAACCTTGGTGGTCTTAGATAAGATTTGGAGGAATTCTCTGGATTACCAGACAGACTCTTGTTCTCTTCCCTTAGTTTCTCCTAAACAAATGAAGTCTCTCTCTCTCTCTGTGCTGAGCTGCTTGGGGCTGGGGGGTGGGGTGACACAAGCACCCCTGTGGCTACCACCACTGGCATTGTGCTGCGTCAGACCTGAAACCACCACAGCACTGGGTCTCACCCAAGGCATGTCACTGTAACCACTACCTGGCTGCCATCTATGTTTGCTCAAGGTTCTATGGTTCTACCATCAGCATGTGGAAAAGTCACAGACTTATATCCTCCCCTGCAAGCAGCAAGTTCTCCCAGGCACCAGATGGACCCAGAGATGCTGTCTGGGAGCCAGGGACTAGAGTCAAAAACCTTAGAATTCTACCTGGTGCTCTATTCTGTTGTGGCTAAGCTGGCACTCAAACTATGAGACAAAGTCTTTCCCACTCCTCCCCACCCACTTTCCAGAGGCAGAGGAGCCTTTTACTCATGTTCGTCACCACAAGCCCCTGGAACGTACTGCTGGGCTACCATCAGTGTTCACCTAAGACCCAGGAGCTCTTCAGTCTGCTTATGGTGAATGCTGCCAGGCCTTGGACTCACCCTTCAGGGCAGTAGGCTCCCCTCTGACCCAGGGCAGCTCCAGATATGCCATCTAAGAGTCAAGGCTAGAACTAGGGACCCAAGAACCCACTTGGTGCTCTACTCCACTGTGGCTGAGCTAGTACCTGTGGTGTGAGAAAAAGTCCTCTTTACTTTTCCTTCTGCTTTTCTCAAACAGAAGGAATCTCTCACCATAGCCATCACAGCTGGGAATGTGCTAGGTCTCACCTAAAGCCAGCATGTCTGAGTCTCACTCAAGGCCTACTGTGTACTATCTGGGTATTGCTGCTGGTTATTCAGGGCCCAAGGGCTCTTCAGTCAGCAGGTGATGAATCCTGCCAGCACTGGGTCCTTCCCTTCAAGGCAGCAGGTTCCCTTCTGGCCCAGGGCATGTCTAGAAATGTCATCCAGGATCTAGGGCCTGGAATAGGGGCCTCATGACTCTGCCCAGAGTGCCCTATCCTACTGTGGCTGAACTGGCATCCAAGTTGTAAGACAAAGTCCTCTTTACTCTTCCCTCTCCTCATGCAGAAGGAAGGAGTCACTTTTATTGGTGTGAGCTCTGTTGCCTGAGATTGGGAAGGGTGGCACAAGCATTCTCTTTGCTGCCCTGGCTGGTGTCTCACTAGGTCATGTTCCCCCTACTAGGTCCTGTGTCCACCAAGTCCACTGGCTTTCCAGCATAGCACTAGGACTGCCTAGGAGTTACAGTGTTGTGGCCTAGACTGCCTTTCAAATTTGTTTAGGACCCCAGAGCACTTTAGCCAGCGGAGGTAAGACTTCCCAAAACTCAAGTTCTAACCACTAGGATAGGTGATTCCCCTCTGGCTAGGGCTGGTCTAAATGCTCCCTCCATGGGCAGCAACTGAATTCAGCCTAATTTTACTTTCCAGTGTGACATAGCAGCACTGGGTTCCCCCAAGCACACAGATTATCTTTCTGTGCCACATGACCACTGCCAGGGGAAGGGAGAAGGGTGGCATTGGCAATTCAAGACCATCTTTCCTACCTGATTTTAACTTAATATTGCTGGAAGAGGTACTGATTAGTTCAGCCACTGTGAGAAGCAGCTTGGAGATTTCTCGAAGAACTTCAAATAGAGCTATATTCAACCCAGCAATCCCATAACTGGGTATATACCCAAAGAAATGAAAACCATTTTACCATTAAGACACCTACACATGTATGTTCATCACAGCACTATTCGCAATAGCAAAGACATGGAACCAACCTAGATGCCCATCAGTGGTAGACTTGATAAAGAAAATGTGGTGCGTATATACCATGTAATACTAAAAAAGAACAAAATCATGTCCTTTGCAGCAACACAGATGGACCTGGAGGCCATTATCCTAAACGAATTAACACAGGAACAGAAAAACAAATACTGCATGTTCTCTCTTAGAAGCTAAATATTGAGTAACCATGGACACAAAGAAGGGAACAATAGATACTGGGGCCTACTTGACAGTGTGGGTGGGAGGAAGATGAAGATGCAAAAAATACCTATTTGGTATCATGCTCATTACCTGGGTGATGAAATAATCTGTACACCATACCCCCCACAACACACAATTTACCCATGTAACCCGCATGTTGTACTCCCTGAACCTAAAATAAAAGAAAAATTCAAGAAGTAGTAAATACACAGTAATATGCCATGAAAAGTCTCCCTGTGCTATGAATGGAATGCCAAGTTAACTGTATTTTACATTGCCACATAAAAGTGAATCTAAACAAAGCAAATTAAGAACATATGCCAGAGCCAAGCATCGTGGCTCATGCCTATAATCCCAGCATTTTGGGAGGCTGAGGTGGGTGGATCACCTGAGCTCAGAAGTTTGAGACCAGCCTGGGCACATGGTGAAGCCTCATGTTTGTATTATCTACCAAAAATACCAAAAAAAAAAAAAAAAAAAAAAAAGGTTTAGTTGGCTTGGTGGTACACACCTGTGGTCCTAGCTACTTGGGAGACTGAGGTGGGAGGATTCCTTAAGCCTAGGAGGTGGAGGTTGCAGTGAGCTGAGATCACACCATCTGCACTCTAGCCTGGGTGACAGAGTGAGACCTCATCTCAAGGGGGAAAAAAAAAAAGAACATATGCCAGAAAGGAAGTAATCCAATGAAGTCATGGGAATGTGAACATAATAAAGTTCTTTGGGAAAAAATGACCCCACCAAAAGATGAAAAATATCAAAAAGATTAGAACTAAGTGTGATTTTGCAATACTCAGGAAAGGAGTAAAAAAGAAAAATAGAATAATTATAGAAAATAAAAGCACTACTATTCTGTTGCTATTCTGGTGATGGCTTGTATTGGCTAGGGAGAGCCAATGGTTAGATTTTGTGAATTATGTGAGTTACTTTTTAAATACAGTCATTATTAAAAATTAAACTGTGTACTTGCAGTTGAATGAACTATGTTAAAATTATACTAAAATATTTTATTGCTTCTTTCTGGGAAGAAGATCAGTGTACTGTACATTGAAGCTCATTAAATAAAATAAGATTCAATCTGATAAAGAAAAAAGCAATGCTGCTATCACATTCTGATACCTGTCCTACACAAGATTATCTGTGGCATGTACATAGTAGTAGAATTGCTGGAACATAGGGTATGCCACTGTTTAGCTTTATAAGACAACACCAAACTGTTTTCCAGAGTAGTAGTCACAGCCATTTTTTCTTTCATCAGCAGTAGAAGAGCATTCCTTGTTACCTTGCATCCTTGGTAATGGTTGATGTTATCTTAATATAAAAGATTTGCAAGTTTAGGGATGTGAAATGTTATTTCATAATGATTTGAATATACATTTCCTTGATTACAAATGAAGTTGAACATCTTTGTATGTTAGGGGCTTATGCTTCTTCTGTGAAATTCTTACTCACTTCTGTTTCCTTTTTTCTTTTAGAGATGGGGTCTCACTCTGCTGCCCAAGCCAGAGTGCAGTGGTGCAGTCATAGCTCACTGTAACCTCAGACCCCTGGGCTCAAGTGACCTCCTGCCTCAGCCTCCTGAGTGGCTAAAAAAAGAAAAAAAAATTGGTAGAGACAGGGTCTCACTGTGTTGCTAGGCTGGTCTCAAACTCATGAGTTCAAGCAATCCTCCTGTCTTGGCCTCCCAAAGTGCTGGGATTACAGGCATGACACACTGCAACCAGACTTGCCTTTTCCTTTTTGGTCTATGGGAGTTCTTTATATATTCCAGATGCTAATAATTTGCCAACTAAATGTATTGTGAAGATCTTCTTAGTAAGTAATTGGATGTAGGAGGGGAGGGAGAAGTAGTATAGAATTACTCCCAGGTTTCTGGTTTGGGGGAACTGATTGGATGATGGTGTAGTTAAACCAGGACATCGAATAGAGGAGGACAAACAGATATGAGGGAGAGGAGAATTAGTTTATTTTGGAGTTTAAAGTTCCTATGAGATATTTAAGTGGAGATGGCTTAGAGAAATTTGGCTATAGGGCTGGATGTGGTGGCTTGGACATGTAATCTCAGCTTCTCTGGAGGCTGAGGTCAGAAGATTACTTGAGCCCAGGAGTTTGAGGCTGCAGTGAGCTATGATTGCACCACTGCACTCCTGCTTGGGTGACAGAGGAAGACTCTGTGTCTAAAAAATAAAAAATTTAAAAAAAATTTGGCTAGAGGTGTTTAGAGATTAGGAGAAGCTCTACTATGCTACACTAGTTCTGTAGGATCTTATATGATGGGCTTTCAGGAGATTACAGTTGCAAGGAGATAGAGTGGTAATTCTCTAACTCATTTGTGTTCTACCCAGCCCACGTTCTCCAGACCATGGATTCTCCAATCTAAACTTCTTACAAAATAAATATCCCAACCAAATGATCCACAAGACACTTCATCTCAGTTATAATTACTTTATTAACCTTTCGGTCTTTCAACATTTAGATAATCTTTCTCAATATTTCCATGGGAGTACATCATGTTTATTTTGAAAACCAGCACATTTATCTTACATAACATGCAGAGCATATATCTATCTGTATTTTTAAAAAATTTTGTTCCTTGTTGATACATAATACTTAATTACACAAGTTATTCCATGTACACTGAAGACAATATAGGAAATATATACATCTAAGACTTCTACTTTGTAGAGTCTTTCATTACATAAGAATATTTACACATACATTTTCAGACATTTCTATCTTCCTGTATTTGGAATTGTATGTAGGCAGCCACTGAACGAATATGGGCCCCTTGGGAGGATGGCAGAAGTCCATGAAGTAAAGAGCATTCTTTAAAAAGCAGATTGTATTATCACTTTGATTGCATACCTTTTCGTTATTTGAGATTCTGAGACTTCTGATAAACCTCAAAGCAGAAAGATTCCTTAGTACCCTTGGAAGATAGTAAAGGTAAGGGAAATACCAGAAGCAGGGTTAGGACTTGGCACATCCGCTAAGAGCATAGCACCTCAGTATAGCTTACATTATAGTGCCAGGGTAGAGTTATTACTGAGCAGCTTAGGATGATGAACCATCGGCTTTCCTACAGGGGCAGTAGCAGCTGATTTGGTGACCATGATCAGTCACCTTTTAGTAGAACTGCAAACTAAGAATAATTAGGGCTTGACATATACTCCATGTAGGGAAGTGATGGGAGAGGCAACCTCTGTGTGGTCCATCCTTGGCAGCACTGCATTGATTTTGCTTCCCTCTGGTTTCAAAGAGATCTTTTAGACCTGTAAGAAGAGAAAGAGGATATAAAAGTGTGATATTCAGACTCTGACTTCAGAGTGGGTTTTTCTTGGAACATACTGAGTTCTTAGATAACCCAAAGATCCTCAGGTAAAGGATGTGATGAGCTTTCCTGCTGCTACACATTGATTATGGATTACAGGGGCTGCTTTTTTTCAAGCCATGAAAGACTTGGGGGAAAATGTAGCAGTTTTGCTTAGTTATAGCTGTACTTCAAGGTTAACAGGTAATCAGGGTAACTTTAGATACTTAATACAAGATGGTACCTCAGCATATAAATGAATGGAGGTAGGAGAGGGAGGGCATGGTGGTAACATACTTTTCAACCAGTGATTGCACAGCAAACTGCAATGCAAGTATTTCCAACTCCCAAGATTGCCATTTCCTAAAGAGCAAATCTTCTGCAAGCAACAGCAAAGCTACCTTAGCTTGCTAACTGCTGTCAGTAAATTCTTGATGGCCTTAGATTCCAGATTCAGGCATCTCTTCTCACCGTTGTTTTTCATTGTAGCACTGCAGAAATACATAGGGATGAAAATATTTAAAACAATGTTGGGTCAATAAAATAGATGGCATACACTGTTCTGAAGTCAGACATTTAAGTTTCACTCTTGCATGTTTTTGTTTGCTGTACATTAGTTTTAGAATCATCACAAACCCTTTACTGATCTTTTGTTATTATCAATACATATTTAATACAGTATATAATTACAACCAGGGAGGTGATAATCAAATGGGATTTCACTCACATGATCTCAACACGTGAACAAGATTGACTTGCAGGAATAATCTCAAGTGTTTCTATTAACCTTGGATTAACATGTTTACTAATGCTGATGCAGTTACAGCGTACAGTTCTAGAGTGAGGTATTCCTGCAGGAAAAGAGAAAGGAACAGCAGGGAAGGTTAGCACAGTGTTCATTTAGGCATTTAATGTAGACTGGTGGTATTTAGCAGAACGTATATCCCCGTATCATCAAATAGTCACTTAATCTGAGAAAGAATGGATCACATCATAACACAACTGTAAATGATTAAATAGTTGATTATCTAGAAGAAAAGAGTTGCAGCTTGTTGATTATAAAGTCAAACCCTTCAGAGTGGGTTCTTCTTGGAACATACTGAGTTCATAGATAACCAGTTCATAATGAACCAGTTCATGTAGTTCATTAAGCTTAGGTAAGGAAATATCTATATCTCATCCTCTCTGCATTTCCTCACATTTTCTCTCTCCTCCCTCTTCCCCATCTCTTCTGTCCTCCTTCCCTTTTTTCTTCTCTTTCTCTTACTCTTTTTGTTCTCTTCAATTCATAAAAGTTCTATGATCTGAGGGAATCTCTATTTCCCTCTTATTTATAAGCATGCAGTGAAATGTTGACAGATACATTATTTCTATATTTTTAAAATTTATACCCACTCCTATTTCTCATTTTGCAAATTAAGTATCCTTGGATGTTCCTTACCTTGAATGCCACTTAAAGTCAGACAGATAAGGCAGAAAAACAGAATGGCAGTTTGATTCATGGTGCTGAGACTGGAGATTCCTCTGCTGTAGGCTCAGAATATGTCTAAGCAGTTGAGGAATGTCTCAGAAAACGTGAGGCTACTGTGCAGTATTTATCTGCAAAGGCATTTTCCCTCCCTAACTCTGATTGGATAACATTACAGTTGACTCAGCAAAACTGGCTGGCTGTTCCTGGGGAAGTCCCAAGTTGGAAAATCGAAGGTATTATTTTTGTTTATTGTGGCTTCCAAGATAAGGAATTTCCCTCTGCCTCTCTTTTTTCAGTAACAGTGAATTAGGTTTCACTTTCCAGAACATGAACTGTTTCTTGAAAAACAGAACTTTATTGCATATAGAAAAAAAACAAAGGTTGCCATTCAAACTATAATGCTTTTTCTCAACACTTACCTTAAACTTTTATAGTTACTTTCAGAGGCTATTTAAAAAATATCCCAAGTAATAGAAATTTTTCATCCTTTATAGGCAAACCTAATTTTTGGTAACAGCAAGTTGTACCTGATTATTAGAACAGTGATTTACTGGACAGTGCTCCTTGATCAAATACTACAAAGTAATAGGATTGGCCTGCCCAGACAGGGTCAAAGATATAGAACTGGCAAGTTTTAAATAATTCAATAAATGCTTTGATCATTCATAACACTATTAGATTAAGTAAATAGCCTCCAACATAACTATTTTGAGGGAACACACTGCTCATTTGGGTATCTGATTTCTGGTGTGTTAAAACAAGTTTCATGTCTTATAGCAGTCCCTGAATGAAAACATCATAAGATGATATCTAGAATGGTGTGAGAAAAGGATTCATAGCTATCCTAGGGTTATTGTAAAAAAAAAAGAATGCTTTTTGAGGAAATAAATTTAAAAGGAGGGATATGCATATAGACGGTGGGAAAGCAGCTTGAGACAGGAGGGAAACAGGTTGATTTAAGATGGGGTTCAGCTCCAAGAGACTGTTAAATGCAAAGCAAAAGCAAAAAAAAAAAAAGTGTCAGCCATTGAACTAGTAGCAATAATAACTGAAATTAGTACAATTTTTTTTTTTAGACGGACTCTCACTCTGTCTCCAGGTTAGAGTACAGGGAGTATAGTGGCGTAATCTTGCCTCACTGCAACCTCCACCTCTCAGGTTCAAGTGATTCTCCTGCCTCAGCTTCCCAAGTAACTGGGACTACAGGCATCTGCCACCGCGCCCAGCTAATTTTTTTATTTTTAATAGAGACAGGGTTTCACCATGTTGGCCAGGATGGTCTCAATCTCTTGACCTTGTGATCTGCCTGCCTTAACCTCCCAAAGTGCTGGGATTACAGGTGTGAGTCACCTCGCCTGGCCAAGTAGCACAATTTTGGGTGATGAATAGTGGCAAAACTTAATTTCTTAGCATTCAATAGTACTTGGCTGTTTATTCACAGTAACTAGCAGTAGAAAGCACATAATACACATATAATGGAACACATGTTGAACCTGACAGTGGAAATTTAGAAGTATCCATGGATATAGTGGTCCTTGGTTGTGTTCTTTGCAAATGATTGGCAACAGGGAATCCAATATGAAATACTGTTTCAAAAGCAGGCATCACCCTGCAATGAGAGATGTGAGGCAGGTGATATTTAGAGCCTAGGAAAACATATGGGAATTATTTTCATAGTCAGCTAGGCTGCGACAATGCAGGGATTGGTCAGGGAATGGCAAAGCTTCCATCCTAGGATCAGGCTACTGTATCTGGCAGATACTATCTCAGAACCTGGTATCAGAGGCCAAGAATAAAGCCTATATCTGCAAACTGGGCCCATGTAAGACTTGGATCCTCAAATGCAGGAACTCCGTCATTAGAACCAAGAGTGAGTTGCTTGGAGGAAATGGAATTTGCTAGAGAGCTGAATCTCATATTAATCTGTTCTAGGGACTGGAATAGAGCTAAGCTTTCAAGTGAGTAAGTCAGTGGAATTAGCTGTGGGAAACAGGAAAGACAAAAGGGAGGGAGGTGTGTGTGGTAGAGACTGACAGAACTCCAAAGACTTTGACCTACCAAAGAGACGATCCTTCTGATAAGGGAAAGGCTTATGAGAAACAGTGACATGGGGGATCCTCCCATATCTATTTGTGCAGAATAAACATTTGACTGTGAATAAGAATGGCAACAAATTTCGGAGAAATGTCTGACATCTTGAATGGAAGAGGCCCTGAAAAGTTCAACATTAAACAATGAAAATGAGAGATGGTAACGGTTTTATTTTAGTTAGTATCTAAGTTGTTAGCTAAGATATCTCTGTATAGACGACAGTGTAAAAAGGAGATACTTGATAAATGGACTAAAAATCTGTTGTTAGGGATAAAATATTTGATTTTTACTAAATATTGCATCACATTAACTGTGTGCCAGGCACTGTTTGAACTGCTTTATGAGTATTGACCATAATGACTCATTTTATCCTTATAATAACCTCTACCCCTGACCTAGCCACTTTCTGTTTTTTTCACCATAGATTATTTTTGCCTGTTCTAGAACTTCATGTAAATGGAACCACTTAAGTATATACTCTTTTGCGCAAGCCATCTTTTGCTCAGTATAGTATTTCTTAGATTCATTGATGTAGTTGCAAGAATTAGTAATTTGTTTCTCTTCATTGAATCCATTGCATAAACATATCAATTTGTTTCTTGTTGATGGACACCTTGACTGTGTTCAGATTTTAGTTATTATATATAAAGCTGCTATGAAGATTTTTGTATAATTTATTTCTGGGCATATGCTTTCATTTTGTGAGGTACATATGCAGCAGTGAAACATGATCACTTTTTAAATTTTAAAAACGTAAGTGATCACGTCACTCTTCTGCTTAAGACTTCAACTTCCACTTAGAATAAAATCCATTTTTTTTTTTTTTTTTTTTTTTGAGAAGGAGTCTTTGTCTGTCACCAGGCTTGAGTGCAGTGGCGTGATTTTGGCTCACTGCAACCTCTGCCTCCCAGGTGCAAACGATTCCCCTGCCTCAGCCTACCAAGTAGCTGTGACTACAGGCACGTGTCACCATACCCAGCTAAGTTTTTGTATTTTAGTAGAGACGGGATTTCACCATGTTGGCCAGGATGGTCTCAATCTCCTGACCTTATGATCTGCCCGCCTTGGCCTCCGAAAGTGCTGGGATTACAGGCGTGAGCCACCGCGCCCAGCCTAAAATTCTAATTTTTAATTGAGTTGCTTTACTAAGTCCTTTATGATCTGGCTGCTTCCTATTTAACCAACCTTATATCATTCCTTCTCAACCACTACAATCCAGTCAGTGGCCTTTACCCTGGAAGTTTTCTCCATCTGAAATGCTTTTCCTCCTGTTCGTCACATAGAGAGATCCTTCTGGACATTTAGACTTTAGCTTGCTTGTGTCTTCTCTTATCACCCAGTCTGAAGCAGGCATGACTTTATTTTCATTCTCTACATGACATTTCTCACTATCTGATATTCAGTTCTTTTTTTTTTTTACTGGTGTAATGTCTGTTTCTCCACACTAGAATGTATGCCCCAGGAGAGCAGGGAACTAAAATGGATATGAGAAGCATTTGGTAAATATTGGGTGGAAGGATGGATGAATGAATCTTTACAGACTTTAACAGCATACAAGGATTATATTTCAAAAAGCATTTCCATTGGTTCATCAGATTTCTGAATCTGGGCATGAGTATTATTGTTTTCCATAGCTTTAAGAACCAAGTTTAATTTGAGAAGACTACAATTTCCCCAGAAGTTAGTTTAGATTTAGGTAGGTAAAATAAATACAGATATTCTCAGCTAGCTATAGGACAGACTCTTCATTCCAAGAACTCTGTGGTGAATATAAAGTGGTGCCCCAAAAACTTCTTCATTATTCCCTGTTTGTTATCTGTAATTAAGCACTGAATAAATGAATATAGAAATGCAAATCTCCTCAGTGCATATTATGAATACAACCATCGATGGTGTTAGAAGGAGGAGGAGAAGTAGACTTGTTCTCATTATTTTCTGTGTACTTTCTGTAGGGAACTAAGCTAATCTCAGGGAATACTGAAAGGGATAACATCCAATATTTATCCATGATGGGTTTACATTCTAATTGAAAAGACCAAAAACTATGAAATGATAAATATCAATAAAAGAAACTTTATGGGCTGAGCATGGCAGCTCACGCCCGTAATCCCAGCACTTTGGGAGGCCAAGGCAGGCAGATAACCTGAGGTGAGTAGTTCAAGATCAGCCTGGCCAGGATGGTGAAACTCTGTCTCTAGTAAAAATACAAAAAATTGGCTGGGTATGTTGGCAGGCACCTGTAATCCCAGCTACTCAGGAGGCTGAGTCAGGAGAATCGCTTGAACTTTGGAGGCAGAGGTTGCCGTGAGTTGAGATCACACCATTGCATTCCAGCCTGGGCAACAAGAGCAAAACTCATCTCAAAAAAAAAAAAAAAAAAAAAAAAAAAAAATGGTAAAGGGGGAAGCCAATTCAACCAGTCAGGAAGGTTGGTAGTCTCATAGGGGTGATAATGCCTTGTTAGGATTCTGTAAAATCTGGTCCTCAGTTTTTCCAGTCCAGAAACTCATTTTTCCTAATAATCCAGAGTAAGCATGTTCTCAGAGACTTAACTCTGCTAACCAAATCTGAAAGAAACTAAGATGAAAATTAAAAGACAGTGTATCCATTTACAATGAGAACCTTTTCAGTGACTAGGATGATTGGTTCTGGTATCCAAGTCACCCCTTTCCCAGATCAGATTACCTGGGAAATGGAATTAGTATCAGAACAGTGCCTGGTGAGCATAGAATCAAATGAAGGACCCTTCTCTTCTTGTTTTAAATGGGGATCTACTCAGGGGAGAAACTGATAAATGTAATCAACATGATAAAATGTAATCTAACTGATAAAATCATTTAGAAAAAAAAAAATCAAACTTTTGAGAGACAGTAGCAAGCCCACTATTACTTATTTCACCCAAAGCCAAGACTGCATGTGTCATTTGAATAAAAATCTAAATGATAAGTCTTTTTAAATTTATATTTCTCCCAATTTTTGCAAGGCTTATGGTATGTTTGCTTTCCTAGAATTCACTGATCCGAGTGTAGTTTTGAAAGAAAATGAAAGTTAAGGAAGTATCCTGTTTTAGTTTCCGTTTCAGTTGCTGTTGATTTATCTTTAAGCCTCTGATTGTGGCATCAGGTCAAAAAAAGACAACAAAAGGAACAGTCTGCCCTGACGGACTTGTGAGTACAGACCAAGGAAAAGATGCTTTCCTGGAAACTGTTGTGCTTAGAAGAAATTTTCTAAAAAGTGAGCAGGAGGACATCAGTGATTTCTGCAGACTGGGAATTCCCTCAGCTGGTGCAGAATATGCCTTGGAAAGTATGGGAGAGGAAGGCAAAGCTTCCCCTTTATAGTTTTCACTCTGAGCTCTCAGAAGATTCCCTGAGCTGACAGTGTTTAGTTATACTGGTTACATACTTTTCAGTTACCCATGTGTCTCATCCTTCATAGGCAGCCTAAGAAGAGGGCCAAGTGTGTGCTGGCAAAGTGGGTGATAGTCCCTAACAATCATCATGGTGTTGGAGGAGGCAGGGGCTCAGAGCAGCTTCTGTTTGGATGCATTTTAGGCTATGCAGTGTTTCTGAACTCATGCACTTGAGAGGACTTTTACAAATATGGCAGACTTAATCATTTGGAGGAAGAGACAAAATTTACTTTATTATAATAAAGTAAATGTGTTTAGGGAAAGTATGGTGCATTTCTTTCTCTTTCCCATAAATAAGATATTTAAACAAAATAAATTAGAATTTTGTGATATTTTGTTCTGTTTTTAATCAAAATCTTCAGAAAATGTCTACTTTTCATTTTAATTGATTCATTGGTTGTCTTTTGAGAGAAATCTTGAGATATGATGTAGTTCAGTAAAGCATGTTATTCCATATTTTAGATTATCATTCAGTTTTCTTCAGGCTCTTATTGACAGTTCTTTTTGTGAACAATTTGAAGAAGAGTACTAAGTCAGGATTTATTATATAAAGTCTATAATTCACTTTAGGGCATTTCCAATTTAGCAGCAGTTTATTGAGCAGCACCAAGGAAATATTAATACTTTGTATTTATGGTGCCAGGATTTTAGAACATATTCTTCTTAGGTACTTAGGTGAAGCTATGGTTGCAGTGTTATGTGATAATCTCAGACTTGCTCAATTTCATTACCAGTGTCTGGTAAATAAAATTTGTAGACAAGGAAGGAAGAAGCAACTAATATTGCCACATTCACCCCTTCTCAAAAAAAAAAAAAATAGTTTTTTTGTGTGTGTACGACTTATAATCCACAGAATGTGCTGACCACATCATAAAGATTTATAATTGTTGGATATGAAAATCTTTTCAGAGGCGGGGTGTGGTGGCTCATACCTGTAATCCCAGCACTTCGGGAGGCTGAGGCAGGTGGAGGCATATTAATTCCATGTGGGCATATTAGGTCCTGTACTCAGTAGCAAAAAATAATTAAGTCTAATCTGTTTTTTTCTAATAGTATTATCCAAAACTACTCCATTTGTTTGAAATCTCTTGTTGGCTAATTAGAGGAAACAGTCCTGAAATTTTGAGTCACTGTGGGTGTTTGGCCTCTTCAGTTCCATGTATTTAAAATCAAATCTGCAGTTTTTTCTGCTAAACCACGTCTTCGCCCTGATATCCCTGTTTCTGTTAGTGACAGTACTATTCTGTCAAACCTCAAAAGTTCAGCTTTTTTTCCTTCGCTGCCTTCAATTTAGATTCAAATCCTTAACATGTTCCTTGTTTCTTTTTCTCAGCTTCAGCTTTCACATCCAATCTGTCACTGCCTTGATTCTCTTTTTACAGTGTACTTGTCATTATATTTCTACTCACCAGTGCCCCAGTACCACTTAGGTTAGCCCTTCTTTTATTTTTTGACAGAGTCTTGTTCTTGTTTCCCAGGCTGGAGTGCAATGGCGCAATGTTGGCTCACCGCAACCTTCGCCCCCTGGGTTTAAGGATTCTACTGCCTCAGCCTCCCAAGTAGCTGGGATTACAGGCATGTGCCACCATGCCCAGCTGATTTTGTATTTTTAGGAGCGACGGGTTTTCTCCATGTTGGTCAGACTGGTCTCGTACTCCCAACCTCAGGTGATCTGCCTGCCTCGGCCTCCCAAAGTGCTGGGATTACAGGCATGAGCCACCCTGCCTAGCCAGTCCTTCTTGTTTTTATGATAGTAAAATACAAATAACATAAAAATTTACCATTTTAACCATTTAAAAGAGTACAATTCAGTAGAATTAAGTACATTCACTGTGCTGTGAAGCCATCACCATACTTTAGTTTCAGAACATTTTCATCACCCAGAAACCCCATGCTCATTAAGTCGTTACTTTTTTTTTTTTTTTTTTTTTTTTTTTTTTGAGACAGAGTCTCGCTCAGTCGCCAGGTGCCAGGCTGGAGTTCAGTGGCACGATCTCGGCTCACTGCAACCTCCGCCTCCTGGGTTCAAGCAATTCTCCTGCCTCAGCCTCCCGAGTATCTGGGACTACAGGCGTGCGCCACCACACCTGGCTAATTTTTGTATTTTTGGTAGAGACGGGATTTCACCTTGTTGACCAGGATGGTCTCGATTTCTTGACCTCATGATCCGCCCACCTCGGCCTCCCAAAATGCTGGGATTACAGGCTTGAGCCACTGCGCCCGGCCCAAGTAGTTACTCTTCATTAACCCCTTGCCTAAACCCCAGTCAACTAATTTGCTTTCTAATTTTATGGATTTGCCTACTCTAGATATTTCGTATAAAATGAAATCACACAATATGTGGTCTCTTGTGTCTGTCTTTTTTTACTTAGCATATTTTCAAGGTTCTTCCATGTTGTAGCATATATCAGTACTTCATTCCTTTTTATGGCTGCATAATCTATTGTGCTTATACCACGTTTTATCCATTCACTTGTTGATGGATATTTGGGTTGTTTCTGCTTTCTGGCTGTTGTGAATAATGCTGCTATGAGCATTGGTGTAACAGTTTTTGTTTAAAGAGTTGTTTCAGTTCTTTTGGGTATATACCTAGAAATGGAATCGCTGGATTATATAGTAATATGTAATTACTATAATTCTGTTTAACTTATTGCAGAGCTAGCCCTATTGCTTTTCACACCAGTATTTCCCAAAATGTGGGATACGACCATGTGCATTGATATTGACATTTAATGTCAGTGAATTATTCTCTTTTTAACTTCAATCCCTCTGATTGATTAAATCAGGGAGAATATTAGTATTTTTTCATTGTATTTTGTTTTGTCATTACATTTTATTTCCATGATATGTATTACCGATTTCACATGTACAGTAGTGAAAGTTTACTTTTCATGTAAATGTATATAAAATAAAGTGGTACACAGTTTGTAAAAATATAATGAAGATCAAACGAAATGTTTAAAAAAATTGATAAAGATGGTATGAGAATGCCTTGAAGCTTTGGAAATCCAGACCTGTGCTATTGCAGCTATTGCAGCAAATCCCAGCTGATTTTCCTTCTCCAGTCTTTCCCACTTTCAATCAACCATTCATGGCAATTCCCAGAATATGCAATGACTTGGATAGGGTCACTCTCTTCTTCACCAACATTTAATGAATCCCCATTTTGTACAGAGTAAAATTCAAGGTTGTTTATCTACATGTTTCATGTCTTTCATCCTTCCAACCAAACAAATCTAATTATGATTCCTAAAAATCACTTATACTTCCTACTGCTATACATTCCCTCATGTCATTCCTCTGCTGTAAATTCCTTTTCCCTTAGTTTATATTGCCATTCAATAGAGTCTGATATGTACCAGACACTGTACTGTTGGCCTGGACTACAATGACTTTCTTTTACACTTATGAGAGAGTAGGTATTAGGCACAGGAATAATCCATTAATTACAATTGCAGTAAGTAGTATGATGCAAACGTAGAGTGTGTTATGGAAATAAATAAACAGGGCACCTAATCTAGTTGAAGCTGAAGGGGTGGTTTCAAAGGCTTCTTGGAGAAAATGTCATTTAAGCTGAGACCTAAGTAATTAGGAGGCATTAGCTTAGTGAAGAAATGGGCAGAGAGAATAGTATGTACACAGGTACCAAGGTAGGGGGGATCTTGGCTTAAATATGTTAATTATTAATATTTCATATATTTATTTTGCTATAAAGAACTTTAGGTGTATGTTTTCTGCTCAATAATAATATACTGGCCTATAATATTTAATAAACTTACAAATACCAATTTATCACACAGCCTTAATTCTAAAATTGTTTTTTTGAGACAGGCTTTTGCCCAGGCTGGAGTGCAATGGTGTGATCATGGTTTACTGAAGCCTCAACCTCCCAGGCTCAAGTGATCCTTCCCAGCTAATTTTTGTATTTTTTGTGGAGATTAGTTTTTGCCATTGTTGCCCATGCTGGTCTTGAACTTGTAGGCTGAAGCCATTCATCTATGTCAGCCTCCCAAAGTGTTTGGATTAGAAGGTGTGAGCCACCACACCCAGCCAACTATGTGAATTAAAAAAAAAATCACTAAGTAGTCAAAGATTAGATTCCGGTCTTAAAACTATCCAGGGAATTTATATGGAAGTCCCAATCTCTACATACACATTTATTATAAATCTATATTATATCTATAACCTATATAATAATACAATATAGATATACCTGATTATAATCCTCTAATAAATATTTTTATTTTTCAAACATATGGGTGCCTATATAAAGAGTACTGCTGTCAGTCAAGGCTTTTGGTTACATGAAGAGAAACCAGCTCTGGCTCTTTTAAGGAGAAAAGGAATGTAGTTGGAGGTTGAAGAATGCACAGGACAATGGAGAATAAGGCTTGGAAAATGGACAAAGACCTAAGGGAGCTAGGTGATAGAAAGGACTAGCCAGAGTATGCTACGGGAACACACGTTGGGAAGCCACTACTGTAAGCCTTTCATTGTTGCTGCTGCTGCTGCTGCCAGGCTTTAAATAATTTTCTTACTAATAGTATCTCTGTGATGCCAGCTGGAGTTCAAAATCTAGGGTACAAACAGCTTGGCTGAGTCCTTGTTATGGCTACAGGAAAGGATCTTCTCTCTTTTGGCCTCCCATCAACCCTCACATAAGGGATTTTCCCCAAGTAAGAAGGGGGTTTGGACTATCAAGATCGCCCACCCAGCCAGCAAAACAACTATCTTTCCCATCTACCCATTAAAATATATTTCTAAACAGTTTTTCATGATGACAGATAGTTGTATGTTTTTTAAAATATAAGGCAAAATTGTTCAAGAAATCTCAAATGTCCTGGAAAGTATATAGTTGGGTTTTTTTTTCAAGAAAGGTTGTGGTAGTTTATTAGAGAAAAATGATTTTTATTCTTTAAGCTAATCTTGGGTATACCTAAATTTATATAGGCATGACCAAAGAAATTGATTAAATTATCTATTTTTCTAAGAGACAGAATCACAAAAAGTAAAGGTGATTGCCATATATATATATATGTTTATTTTCCAACATTTTTCTTTTGTAGAAAAAAATTTTATATTTCAAATGTATCCAAGATATTGCTAACATTTATACAGATAGATAAAACCAAAATGTACAGTAAACACACATATCGCTTCAAAACAATGAAAAAAAGTTGAAAAACATCAAATTAAGGCCAGTGCTACTAATTTGGTTATAAAATATGTGCACTCTTGCCAGTATCCCATAGCGTATAATTTTTTTCATAGTACATTTTATGAATTACATTTCATGAATTGGTTATAAAACAAAGCAAATGATGCATAAGAACTTTTTCCCTACATATTCATGTGCGACATGATATTTGGAGACAGAAATGTGAATTTGCATGAAAAAATATTTGAGGAACGTTTTATTACACATAGATGTTTTTGACTCATAAGGGCTTGACTCCGATAATAATGTCAATATCTCCACTGTAACCACAGATAGTAATATGGCATAAAGATCAATACAGACAGATGACTTCTAGAGATAGAAATGTTCTCATAATCACAACAGAATAGTTATAAGCATCAAATCTAGAAGATTCTCTAACCTAGAAATGCATGAATGTATAATGCAACAGGTAAGAATGTGAAAGCACTTTGTAAACCCAGACAGTAACCAGCCTTCTTAAAGTAGATTTTCCTAGAAATCGTTTTAATTGTTGGACTACTTTGGGCAGCGGAATTCTGATTGCCATTCATTCAGGAAGACTATGTTTCTGTTTTTGGTTCTTTCACCCACCTTCCATCCTTCACATAACAGTATAAAAGTTTATAGTCACAAAACTATGGAAAAATCTCAGTTTCCTACTGCAGAATTCTTGTCATTTCAGTAGTCACAATTAAACTTGCTCTAGGTTTTCAAATCCTCTTTTCCAGGACTTCATATGTTTTGTTATTTTTAAAAATTCTTTCTTTCAACTTTCTGGAATAAGAAAACAAGAATTTTACTTTCTTGGGCTTTCCCTCATGACATCTAAAAACATGTAGTAAGAAAGAGAAGCTGTTACAACCAAGGACCCCTTAACAATATTTCACACAGGATCATAGCAGAATCTATCTGTAGTTGTCCACTTTATTTTCTTTTTCAAAAGATCTGTCTTGGATAAAACAGATTATAACATGGGAATAATCTGGTAACTTACTTTGATTATAAGCTTTCCTTGCTTTGATTTGGGATTTAGGCATCGTTGTCCTTTATTTTCTTTCAGGGTAATACTGTTAAAAGAACATATAAAAGAGTCTTAAAGTTTAGATGCAAATACATAAACAAAACAGCCCGCACCATTGTCATCTTCAGCAAGTTCATTACTTACATCACTTCTATTTTGTCACAGTTGTTACTTGGGTAAATTATGGAGGCTTTCTCAATATCTGCCACTTTCACTGCTTTTACTCCAGAGCCTATGCACAGACAGCGTCCTCTGTTGAACATGGGGAAGCCTAGAATAGATCACAGCATTAGTTAGTAATGCATCTGATTGCAACAGATGGCTGTGATTTATAATCCTGGTGGTGAATGTGAGCAGAATATTCATTAAGGATAAAGATAATGATTCGTCAAATAGCACTTGACACAACTGTTACTGGGAAAAGGGTTAAGTAAGACGATGATTTTCTCTTTAAATTTGTAAGTGAATCACTATAACACTAGAAGCGTGAAAGAAGTTTATTGGAGATGAAGCTTCTTTTGCCCCTTGATTTTATCAAGTATTTTCCCAGGAAGCTTGTTAACATCGCTGTATAAAATCTTCTTAACAAACATGTAAAACTGTTGCTAAAGGCTTTTTGCCAGATGTTGTAGCCAAATAAAAAATTCCATGAAGTTCATCATTTCTAGTTTGAATAATCATCTCTAGTACCTTAAACATGTCCACCATTTCTTTGCCAATGCTGTAGTAACTTCTCATCTGTGAGATTAAATAAAACTTTATCATGTCTTTTACGATAAAAGTGGAAGAAAAGACATTTGAAACATTAGAAAAGGAACTTTTAGGTTGAGAAATAAAAAGTACTACATACCTTGAACAACCATAGCACCGAATATCACAGCCAAGGCTACAGCCATGCCCTTCACACTCATGTTTGTTTTTTGCTGCTGCTGCTGCTGTTGCTGCTACTTCAGGTTTGCTACTCTTCTTGGAAGGAGTAGAAATGCTGAACGTGAAAGGAAATTCAAAATTGGTATATATAGAGCATTTTATACACCAGTAACTTTTTTATGGCACAGGAATTTCCCTCTTTGAGTCATGTACCTTTCTTGCTTCCATGAGTTTCTGTTTTGTTCTTTTCTAAAGACTACTGTCCCTTCCTATTTGTAGTAGTGTTGAAAGTGGTAAGAATGTGAAAGCACTTTGTAAACCCAGATAGTAACCAGCCTTCTTAAGATAGCTTTTCCTAGAAATCCATTTAATTGTTGGACTACTTTGGGCAGCGGAATTCTGATTGCCATTCATTCAGGAAGACTGTGTTTCTGTTTTTCGTCCTTTCATCCACCCTTCATCCTTCACATAACTACAGAAAAAAAAATTCTGAAAAGTTTTTTTTTCTCACTTTTGCTTTTCAGTCCAAACTCATTATAGATAAGGCCTATATTATTTGACACGAGATGACCTTTATTTAATTTCATATTTTTGCCTATTAATGAGTGTCTAAAGAAGTTTTCCTGCATTTCTGTATTTATGTCCATATTGTTTTGCATTTTCATCAATTTTTTTTTGAGATGGAGTCTCTCTCTGTCACCCAGACTGGAGTGCAGTGGCACGATCTCGGCTCACTGCAACCTCTGCCTCCTGGGTTCAAGCAATTCCCTGCCTCAGCCTGCCAAGTAGCTGGGATTACAGGCCCCCGCCTAACTTTTGTATTTTTAGTAGAGATGGGGTTTCACCATCTTGGCCAGGCTGGTCTTGAACTCCTGACCTTGTGATCCACCTGCCTTGGCTTCCCAAAGTGCTGGGATTACAGGCATGAGTCACCGCACCCAGCCAACAATTTTTACTTTATATATTTTATTATTTATTTTATTTCGCTTTATTTTTAAATTAAATTGTATTATTTTATATTTATTCTGCAAAGTTTTTATTCTGGGCAGATGGCAGGGGGCTCAGTCCTTCTTGACGATTGCTTTCCTCATGGTGGCCAGGATGTTGCCCGCTCCTCCTGCCTTCTCTTGGCACAGATGTTTGTCCCCACCCTTGTCTTGATTAATTTGAGGGTGCGTTTGCCCTTGGAGACCATCAGTAACTTCATGCCACATACCTCTGGGATCATGTCCCGCACGAACTTAAGTGTGTTTGGTCAAGCGCCCACCGCGACTGTGCCTGGGCTTGCTCACGTTCTTGGTCACCTTGTCGAGGCCCACAGCTGTAAGATAGCGCAGAGTCATGGCTGCTGCCCTCAAATGGCGGCAGTGGTGGAAAACTATTTTATATATATTTTAGCACTGTTACTTAGTACATGAAGTTGTAGGAGTTGTGTTAGGGATCATAAAAAAAAGTGACCCTCTTTCTTCATGTGGTAATTTTACCTCTGAGATTCTACTTTGATGTAATTTCTATTTTTTTATCTTTATCTTTTCCTCTTAAGCTTCCTAAATCTTTGTCTTAAGTGTGTCACTTGTGAACACTTAAGAAAATCATATCCAAGGAGCTTTCTAATAAGTAAGCTTAATAAAAATAAAATATATTTATCGTATAACTGGTAATCTGTAATTTTTAAAATGATACCTTGCTGATTCTTTTTTATGTTTCTTTGATTTCTTTCTAAATTTAAATGTATTTTCTTTAACTTTTTGAAGCATTTGTTTTTTAATGAGATGGGTTGCACTCTGTTGCCAGTCTGGAGTCCAGTGACACAATCATAGCTCATTGCAGCCTCCTGTTTTCAAGCAATCCTCCTGTGTTGGTCTCCGAAAGTGCTAGAATTACTGGCATCAGCCAGGGTTCTTGGCCTTCCTTAAGTAATTTGAAATGAATTCATTGTTTTACTTTGATATTCTTAAATTTTTTTAAAAAAGTTTGTACCTGAATTTTTCTAATTATTTACATCAACTATCAATATTTTTTAGCTCCTGTCTTTGTAACATGAGAACACCACTAAATTTCTTTCAAACATTTCCTCTTATTTCCTAGTTTTACCAGCAAAAGTTGGTGTAATCTGGGAATTTGTAGCTGGTTTATTACTTTTAGATTATCATTTTATGTTATTCAGCTTCTTTTTTTGAGGAATATAATTTGCATTTTATCTTGAAATCATGTTTATTTAGATATAATCCTACATTTAAATTCTTTAACAACCATTACTAGTCTTTAAAACCTTTGAAAGTCTTTACAGTAGTACCCCATTAAATGAGAAATTCTAGAAATAATTCATAACTTTTAAATTGTGCACTTTTCTAAGTAGCATGATGAAATCGCACATCACCTTGCTCCATCACTTTATCCCATCACATAGACATTTTATCATCCCACAGCATCACTAGAATAGTGAGTAGAGTACAATTAGATATTTAAAGAGAGCGACTACACAATCACTTAACTTTTATTACAGAATATTATTGTAATATATTCTATATATTACTGTTGACGCCCTTACTGTGCCTAATTTATAAATTAAACTTTATTATAGGTATGTATGTATAGGAAAAAGCACAATATATACAGGGCTCAGTACTACCTGCAGTTTTAGGCATTCACTGGGGGTCTTGGAACAAATCCCCCAAGGATGGGGGGAGAGGGTGCTACTGTATTTTAATTAATTTCCAAATAGCTGGAATATTCTTTCCCTCTTTTCCATTCATTCATTTAATGTATGTAAGTAACATACTTACATATATTTTCCTATAGGAATATAGGAGAAAAAGAGACTAATTTTCCTGTAGGAATATAGGTAAAATAAAAGGAATATGTTCTTGGAGCTCATAAATCCTTATCCATTTTTTTTTTAATGTTGCTTTTAATTTTCTCAGCGTTAAACACATTAGAGCATAATTGTTAATAGGAAAGGCTCTGGAGTCAGCCTGTGTTCAAATCCACACTTGATTATTTATTTATTTATTTATTTAGAGATGCAATGCAATCTCGGCTCACCACAACCTCCGACTCCTGGATTCAAGCTATTCTCCTGCCTCAGCATCCTAAGTAGCTGGGATTACAGGTACTTGCCACCATGCCTGGCTAATTTTTATATTTTTACTAGAGACAGTGTTTGGTCATGTTGGCCAGGCTGGTCTTGAACTCCTGATCTCAGGTGATCCTGCTGCCTTGGCCTCCCAAAGTGCTGGGATTATAGGCGTGAGCCACTGTGCCAGGCCCTCATTCAATTATTTATGAGCAAGTTACCTCAACTTTTTGAGGCTGTTTTCTTATCTTTAGACTGGGGATAATAATAGTACCTTTTCTTTTTTTGAGACGAAGTCTCACTCTGTCACCCAGGCTGGAGTGCAGTGGCATGATCTTGGCTCACTGCAACCTCTGCCTCCTGGATTCAAGCAATTCTCCTGTCTCAGCCTCCCAAGCAGCTGGGATTATAGGCATGCATCACCACGCCTGGCTAATTTTTGTATTTTTAGTAGAGATGGGGTTTCGCCATGTTGGCCAGGCTGGTCTTGAATCGCTTTTTCATAGGGCTATTGTAAGCTAGGTATTAAAAGGTAATGCATATTAATCACTTAGAAAAATATGTGGCTCTCAAAAAGTATTAACTGTGGTTATTATTATCAGTGCTCTTTCCTAAACAGGCATACGACATCTAACTTGTTTTCAGCTGTTTTTCAGCATTAACACAAACACAACCACTTAATAAAAGATGAGTTGATATTGTTATAGCATACACAAATATTTTAAATTATAATAACCATGAATATAAAAATAGCACACTAATCATAAAAACCAGTTACAGAAAGTGCACGAAGGCAACAGCATAGTTCACTTCTTCAGGTGATAGATCCAAAATTATGCAAAGTAAGGAGAGGGATTGGTTTTGTGCTGTAACCTTTTTACTTCATCTCCTTGAACCACAAAATAAGCCTAATTAGGCTTTAGCAGGTGCTAATACAGATGTTCTCTTCTTTGATAACACTCTCTCCCCTCTTTACTGCTCTTCCTCCCAGTATTCCTGCCTTAGAGTTTCCTGGAAAGCACTACCCTTTTTTGTAGTAGTTCATTTGTTCATTTACTCATTCATTCAGCAAATGTTTATTTTAGCTGTCTGTCACATGTCTGGCACTCTTTTGGGTATTGGAGATACAACAGTGAACAAAACTCACCAAGTTCTTTCCATGTGTTGCAAATTTCACAACTTTCTGCCTTATTACAGAAGTTAGTCTGCCTGATTTCTGCTGGCTCTGTAGATGTGTGGGGTAAGATATGTTTTCAGGAGTATGACTTGTTCTGGCTGTATACTCTCTGACATCACATGAGGAAGATTACCTTCCTTCATAGCATCCCCCCCATCTGGTGAACCTGAGAGATCCCTGTCTTTCATATTTGTATACAAACATGGTTTTTTTAGCATGGAAATGCACTTTCTTCTCCTCTTTTGAATCCTTTCCTTCCTTTAAGTTTTGATATCTTCGTGAAGCCTTTTTCATTATATTGTGGTATCTTCTTGTCCCTTATACTTTGTAGAACTTACTGTCTTTTCTAACTTTATCCAGTAGAAATATAATGAAAGGCATGTACATAATTTTAAATATTTTGATAGCCACATTTAGAAAGTAAAAAGAAACAGATGAAATTAATTTTAATATATTTAATAAAGCATGAAAATATATTATTACAATATGTAATCAATGTGGATATGAAAACATTAAATGAAATATTTTACCTTTTTATTACTAAGTCTTCAAATTGAACCAGTCACATTTCAAATGCTTGATAAAGCATGTGTTTAGTGGCTACCATATTGGACAGTGAAAGTCTAGTTATTTATTTGGCATGTATTATATATGGACTCCATACATATTTTCAGCTAAAGCTGAGGTTGGAGAGGCAGAGAGATAACTGATTTTTTTTTAAACAAACTTCTGTAAGTTTCTTCTTTCTTTCTCTAAGTCATTATATCTCATTGTTCTTTTCCTTTGATTAAATGCAAAAAAGATCAGATACATTCTCTGTATTCTTAGTAGTGCTGGCCTTTTTTGTTGTTTCCAGAATTGGACTATTTTATTTTATTTTCCCAGGTTCACCAATTCAAATAAGTTTCCCTTTGAATTTAAAGACATGGGAGCATCCCAGGAAATGATGGAATCTGGTGTTCATAAGTAATCACCACAGTCTCTTTCAGCTTAAGGAGTCTGTAATCTGTGATTCATCTGAAATTTTATAAATGCTCCCAAATTAGCCAATTAATGTAGAATTTTAAAATGTTTCCAAGTTAGAAGAGATTAGGCTATTTAAAAATAATTTCCAACTCACCATTCACCAGGTCTCTGAATAATATATTGCCTGCCAAAAGAAAAAAAAGGTAATATCAAGGCTATTTTGTTTAGTCAAGTTAGTGAAAAGTAGGTTGGAAATGGAAACTAATGTTTCCATTTATTATAAATCAATATGACTTAAAAGAATCCTGTTTTGTGTGTTAGAGGGCAGATGACTCACTCCTAGGGAAGAGGCTGGCAGGCATGTAATAGACACCTAAAATAATGTAAATAGACTGAACAGATTGATGTAAAATCCTAAACTCTTAAACGGAACAGTAGTATAGTACCAGATGGTCTTTTATGCAGGGATTTAGATATGCCAGTGAATTTAGGGAGATGCCAGTGGATTTTTTGAGAGCTCTTAATAGAATACTACTGTGAATTTCACAAATTCTGCAGGCTATATTCAAGGCAGCCATTAGGCACTGGGTAAGACTCTATTTTTTTTTTTACCAAAAACTTGGAGTAAATTGTATGAACGACATTAAAGTCATTAAAACATTGAGGAATAGTGCATGTTTTATTGCCATTGAAAAGAGTTCCAAAGTGATGATGAATTTTTCTTTTTGAGACAGAGTATTGCTCCATTGCCCAAGCTGGAGTGCAGTGGCACGATCTCAGCTGACTATAGCATCTGCCTCTCAGGCTCAAATCATCTTCCCACTTCAGCCTCCAGAGTAGCTGGGAGTATAGGCATGCACTGCCACAGCCAGCTAATGTTTTTGTAATTTTAGTAGAGACGAGGTTTTGCCATGTTGCCCAGGCTGATTTCCAATTCCTGGGCTCAAGTGATCTTCCCACCTCAGCCTCCCAAAGTGCTGCGATTACTGGCATAAGCCTGTGCCTGGCTGAAAATTTTAAATAAGCATGTTTCTGAGTTTTTGTGCGGGCTCTCTCTCTCTCTCTCTCTCTCTTACATTCTCTCTCTCTCTCTTTTTGAGACAGAGTTTTGCTCTTGTTGCCCAGGCTGGAGGGCAATAATATGATCTCGGCTCACTGCAACCTCCACCTCCTGGGTTCAAGCGATTCTCCAACCTCAGCCTCCCAAGCTGGGATTAGGGGCGCCGCCACCACGCCTGGCTAATTTTTTTTGTATTTTTATTAGAGATGGGGTTTTGCCATGCTCACGCCTATAATCCCAGCACTTTGGGAGTCTGAGGTGGGTGGATCGCCTGAGGTCAGGAGTTTGAGGCCAGCCTGGCCAATATGCTTTATCTCTTTGTGAGACTTTGACATAAGAAGACATTTCCAAAGGTTGTATTCTGCTAATGTAGTCTGGTATTTGAGAATGAGATATACCAGAACTCACATTTTATAAGGATGACTTCATCCTTGATATGTGCTACCCCAAACATTGCAGTCTCAAGTGCATGCACAAAAGAAGGGCCAGTTTTCAGTGTCTACCCCATCAACATATGGACCTTCCCATGCTTGAGAGAACCACTAGTAGCTATCTGCCTTTCCTTCCTTGTCAGTATAAATTTGGGGGATACAAATACAATTTTGTTACATGGGTATATTGCCTAGTGGTGAAATTAGGGGTTTTAGTGTATCCATCACCAGAATAATGTACATCGTACCCATTAAGTAGTTTCTCATCATCCACCGACCCCAACCCTGCCAAGTCTCCATTGTCTATCATTCCACACTCTACGTCTATGTATACACACCATTTAGCTCTCACTTATAAGTGAGAACATGTGTGTATCCAATTTCTTTTTTTTCTTTTTTTTTTTTTAGGACAGTCTTGCTCTGTCACCCAGGGTGACATGATCACAGCTTGCTGCAACCCCTGCCTTCCAGATTCAAGCAATTCTCATGTCTCAGCCTCCCAAGTTGCTAGGATTACAGGCCTGTGCTACCACCCCAGGCTAATTTTTGTATTTTTGGTAGAGACAGGGTTTCACCATGTTGGCCAGGTTGGTCTCAAACCTCTGGTCTTAAGCCATCCACCTGCCTCAGTCTCCCAAAATGCTGGGATTATAGGCATGAGCCACTGTGCCCAGCTGGTATGTACCGAATTTCTGATGTTAAAGGAAAGGCAGTTATTTGTTCCCTGAAAGTTGAGCACAAAAAGAACTAAGCTTTTAGTTTTAGTTTCCAGTGATTAAGGATTTGAAAAATAGTTACTGGATAGTTCAATTTCCTTTGCTTTTTTTTTTTTGAGATGGAGTCTTGCCCTGTCCCCTGAGCTGGAGTGCGATGGTAAGATCTTGGCTCAATGCAATTTTCGCCTCCCAGATCCTAGCGATTCTCCTGCCTCAGCCTCCTGAGTAACCCAGCTAATTTTTGTATTTTTAGTGAGAAGGTTTCACCATGTTGGCCAGGCTGGTCTTGAACTCCTGACCTCAGGTGATCCACCTGCCTCGGTCTCCCAAAGTGCTGGGATTACAGGCATGAGCCTCCTCACCTGTCCCGTACTTTGCTTTTAACTATGCCTGTTCATGCTGATCACATACAGGTTATTTCTATCTTGTTACTGGAATCCAGATTTCTCATTGGCTTAATTAAATTTATTGCACAGGAGGAGGCTTCCTGAAACATTTAAGCTATACCTGATTTATTAAACTACAGCTCTTTCATTTTCTTATAAATCAATTAAGAATTTGATCTACCATTCCTCTTCTGAAAAGAAAACAGTATTTCTCTACCATTTTGGTAGAAGAGTTATTTAAAAAACAACTGTTATTTGTCTCTTTTTACAACCTGGCAAAGCACAGTGTGTAAATATTGTTTGTTTTATCTATAACCAAATTTAATTGTCTTGGAATATTACTTTTTGCCAAGTCTACTGCCAAGCTAATTTCATTAGGGTATAATTAACAGTTGTCAAAAAAAAAAAAAAACTGCTTGATTTGTTTCCACAGTAATTCAGAAAGAAAAAAAAACATGGATTTAAAATCAATTTTGCTTCCCTTTCAAATTGTAGGCAAAATTCAAAGTTGCATATGTTAAAATTTAGAACACAGAAGTAGAAATAATCAAGTTTTGTTAACCCATTGAATAGACTAACCCTCTTTTCTGTGTCTTCTATACCTCTGTCAGAATGTTTGCTGTCATTTGCATGTATTTGAGCCAGGAGCAACGGGTTGTACAAAACAACTTCAGCATCACCATAAACTTCAGAGCAATCGTTTTTCTCACAACAAAGGCAGTTCTGTGCATGGCCTTCAGTTGGCTGCCTGGAAAATGACTGCACTCGACAACTGCCAGGTCAATGTAGACGTTCATGTTAATTTTCCAAGTTGGGGAACAACATGCCTATTGTTAGGAGATAGAAACATGTGAGAGATTAGCAATGAGCAACTTCACAAACAACTAGCTGAAGGAAGCTTGATTCAATAAGAAAGGAGAAAACTGTACAGTAGCTTCACTTATTGCCTCTGCTACTCAGAGAAGCTGGAGGGGAGGAGAAAATAGATCTGGTTGATATTATTTCAGGGCTAGTTGGAAAGAGAGTAATGCACAAAAGGATATTGCTTGGAGAGATGACCCCTGCATGTGAATGTTAGAAGTGCTATGTCTGCAAGGTATGAAGCTGCATGGGATTTATTTGTATTTTTTAAAAATAGAATATAGTAAAATGGCCATTTATAAGGAGTAGTTCAGGACCCATGGTTTGCCAGTTTGAACTAAGTGTTACTAAACTTAATGTTTTAAGTAGATATAGTTGAGAGTGCAAATGTAAAAAAAAAAAAAAAAAAAACGGACGGGAAAGATATTTTTTGTTCTAGCTATTTTTTTATGTAATAATGATACTTTAAACAAATTATGTTCTTTTGGATTCAAAACAGAAACACTTGAAAAATATTTAGGCTGGGCTTGGTGGCTTATGCCTGCAATCCCAACACTTTGGGAGGCTAAAACAGGAGGATCACTTGAGCTTAGGAGTTCAAGATCAGCCTAAGCAACCATAGTGAGACCCCATCTCCACTAAAAATTTGAAAAATTAGCTGGTTGTGCTGGTGTGCATCTGTAATCCCAGCTGTGTAGGAGGCTGAGGCTGGAGGATCACTTGAGCCCCAGAGATCAAGGCTGAAATGAGCTATGATCATGCCACTGCACTCCAGCCTAGGCTATAGAGTGAAATACTGTCTCAAAAAATAAATAAATAAAAATTAAATATTTAGATAGGCTATGTTTTCTAAAATTTTGTACAGTATGCTGAATGCTGTTTTCCTTTTAAATAAAAAGCCAATAAAACATTTCTGTCAATTTTCTTGCTTTCTTTCTTTTTTTAGAGACAGAGTCTTGCTGTGTTGCTCAGGCTGGTCTCAAACTCCTGGCCTCAAGCAAATCTCCCACCTTGGCCTCCTAAAGTTCTGAGATTACAGGTGTGAGACACAATGCCTGGCCTCCTACCATTTTTCTATTTCTAAGACTTTCCTAACATCCTGGTTTCACCTTTGAACCTATAACCTAGCTTACTTTCTGTATTTCTTACTTCCCTGTTCTTTCAGTATGAGTAGTAAAAGGTGTGGTCAGAGAAATGTTGCTCACTCTTCAGCTCTGAGTGCCTACCTCTCACCTTGTATTTGTGCAGTTGATGGCTGGGTATGTGGTGGTAGATGGATGATGGATGGAGACCAGAATAATTGCCATCATTTGTTTAATGTCTGCCATGTGGCAGGTAATGTACATAGTGTCTCATTAGTCCTCACAATAATTCTGTAAGAAAGGGCACTATTATCCTCTTTTAGAGAAGAAGAAAATGGGCCTTTAATAGATTATATAACTCTCCCCCAAATCACTTAACACATTTAGTTAAGAAGTGGGATCAGGGGATAGCAGCAATGAAAAACACAAGAATTTTTTTCTGGGATGAAACAGGGGAATGAAAGGCAATATCAAAGGTCTGACAATGTAACTTCCAGACCCAAGCCTCCCTGAAAAATAGAAAATGCAAAAGAAGATCAGAGCAGAAGACGTAAGTGTGGAACAATTTGGGATAAATAGAATCTGAGAGTCCTGGTGAGAAAGCAATTAAGAAAGCTAGAGAAGGTTTACAGCCCCATTTAATTTACATTTCATTGAATAACAGGAGAATGATTATTGTGAGACTTGTTAAAACTTGCACTTTGTTGGTAAAGTTTATCCTCTATTTCCCCATCGTGATTAGTAACCCTCAGAAAATCTTAGAACAGCCAGTGTTTATTCCAGGGACTGGGTAAGAAGGGACAAGGCTGTGTTCTTTTCTGCATTTAGCTGTGATGAACAGAATCTCTGATGAGGCAGTAACTGATGTTAGTGCAATAGGTAGCTAGCAGGTCAACTCCTGTCCCTAAGGATTTATATAAGATGAAGGTCTTGTGACCTTCCAGAAGAAACAGGAGAGGATAGAGAAGGAGGCAAAGAAACTACTTTAAGACTTTGGTGACAGTGCTGCTCCGTCAGTGCCATCCCTCTATCCCACTACCTTTCTCCTTCTTCAGCTTTTGTTCTAAATCGTTTCTTAGAGTCCTAGTAACCCTAGGTGTTACCTCTCTCCTCATTCCAGGTCCCTTTCCTTCCAGAACCCTTGAAGTTTGAGTTTACATTCTTGGAAGGATGCCAGGGATTAGCTCAATTAGTAGATCAAGTTTGTAAGGGTTAAACTAGTAGAGGGAGACATTTTACCTGTACCTATGGGGTCTTCCCACAATCTGACAAATATGCAGAGCCCAAAGCTGAGTCTGGAAAGCCAGAGAGGCCTGTGAACATATTTTAAAACCAGGGCCTCCAAAGATAGGTTTCCAAAGCCAGGAATCAAGGGGAAGGGGAAGAGAAAAAGAGTTACAGGTTTAGAGCCAGGCCTGAAAATTGCCAAGAACCAGCATTATAGTTTAATAGCAGCAGAGTAATGGGAGAGTGTGTGTGGGGTGTGGAGGATGTGTGTGAAGAGACCAGGAAAGGGGCAAGTTCCTGTTGCCTATTAGGGTAGCGAGGAGGAAGAAATGTATTCCTGACATCTCATGTTGAGATTTAGAATACACTTCTCCCTAGAAAAACAATACATACGAGATTAGATTTCTAGGCTAGCCTGCTAAAATAGTTTCCTCATGATGAACTTGAAATACAGATTCTAAGTATCATGAGAAAAATCTTGGTAGAAAACAGTGGGTTATCAAATGAACTTTCAAATCAGGTTCCACTAATAAGAGAGAACCCACCTGTATATTAGAATTAAAGAAGAGTTAGCCATACTTTGATATTTTATCATGGCTTACACATATTCATTAAGATTATTTACTATTCTAAAAAAGTTTAAAAAATAATAGCGACACTTTTGAAGAGTATTGGTTAGTTATTTTATCAGATATCCCTCAATTTGTCTTATCCAATATTTTCTCATAATTAGAATGAGGTTTTGCATTTTTGGCACAGAAACTACAAAATTATGTTTTCAGTATGTTGTATCAGGGTTCGTAATATTGATATGTGTTATTATTAGTGATGTTTACTTTGATTATTTTATTACACTTGCCATCTACCAGGAAATACCTTACAGGTTGGAGGAGAGTAAGGAGAAATAACTAAATGTAATGTGGGTTCTGATAGGATCCTAGAAAAAGGACATTAGTGGCAAAATTGGTGAAATTAAAAGAAGGTCTGAAGTTTAGTTAACAATATTCCAGTGTTCCAATTGGTTCCAGTGTACCAACATTCATTTCCTATTCTGGATAATTGTACTGTGGTTTTAAAAGATGTTAACATTGGGGAGGAAGAGTGAAGGAATACGAGTACTCTCAAGGGTACTCTCTGTACTATTTTCTGTAAATCTAATATTAACTCAAAATAAAAAGTTAAAAAATAATACTATCTAACACTTACGTAGTGCTTCCTATTTGCTACATGTACTCTGCATCTATTAACTCTGGTTCCTGTCAACAACCCTGTGAGGGGAACTGCTATTATCCCCATTTGACATATGAGGAGACCTAGATATAGAGAGGTAAGAAGCATGTCCAATGTCACATGGTTGTGAATTGGTCACATAGTTAGAAAGTGGCTGAGTTGGGATTTAAACTGAGGCATTTTGGATCCAGAAATCGATTACAGCATACTGGCTTTCAATGTGCTATATATGCACATAGTTTAAAAAAAATCAGATATACTCTTCTCTGAAGCAATCTCTGTTACAAGTTTTTTGGCTTTTCTTTTAATCCTTCAAAGAAGAATTTACCCTTAAATATTGATAGCAAAGCAACTCACTTTGGTTTTTATTTGTAATATTCAAAGCTATGCTATGGCCATGTTTTGTTCTCTTTCAGTATCTTTTCATGGCATGCTAACAATTGTAGATAGCAGCTGTGTTGGAAACTAGGGAATTTCATCTAAGTTGGTCAGTGTCTGTGACTGATTGCTCATAACTACTGTGTTCAGTCTGTACAGTATGATTAAGTAGACTTAAACTTCATTCAGAATTTAACCAAATTCTGCAGTTGCTCTCATGAGTATTTTTATTAGTATGAGTGGCTTTTTCTTTTTACTATTGAAATTACATATTTGTTAACTCAACAACTGCCAGCTGTTGTAACAATGGCTTTGTTTGTAGTCTTTAAAATTGGAGAAAGAGTACAATGTGAATTACTATACATTGGACCTCTGGGAGTCTGAATGAATTGGTTGATTTTGGTCTGATTAGTATATCTCATGTAGAGACTGAACTTCCTTAATTTGCCAGAGGTAGAAAGTTTCACAAGGTACTGGTTACTCTAAAGGAAGACTGACTTTGAGTTAAATAGAAAGTTGATAAAATGCGTATATTGACAGTCACTGACTCAGTAATCATAATTCTAGGAATTAATCAGTGCTGATTCATATGTTTCGATATATTCATTTCTGTCTTTCTGTTTCTTAGGCCAAAAAATAAAAACCAATGTTTAAGAGGTGAGAAGAGTAACAAATTTCCTATTTGTACACCTGCCCACAAAACACAACAAGCCTTTAATCTTACTGCAGAAGCAGTTTGTCTTTCTTTTCAAAGTTAGGGCATTTTTTTTCTGTGTGTTGAATTAAAATTTGTAAACAGCAGGAATTGTGACTTGTTAAAAGAAAAACCTTAGACAAATTAAATTTAGCAGAGCTTAATTGAGCGAAGAATGATTTACGAATTAGGCAACCTCTGAACCAGAATAGAGAGGCTCCAGAGCAGCTGCGTGGTGAAAGAAGAGGACAGAAAAAGGCAAGTGATGTGGAGTAAATGGAAGTGAGGTACAGAAGCAGCTGGATTGATTACAGCTTGAAGTTTGCCTTATCTGAGCTTAGTTTGAACAGTTGGCTGCGCTTGATTGGCCAAAACTTGGTGATAGGCACAAGAGTAGGTCACATTCTGTTTATGTTTCCAGTTAGGTTATAGTTCACTGTGTATGGAGAAGCCTTTAGTTTATAGCTCACAATGTAGGGAGAAATCTTTAGACTGAAGTTAAAATATATAAAGTGACAGCTTTAGGCTAAACTTAATTTAGCAGACTTTTCTGTTGCTTTTGGATTGGTGGTACAGGGGAAGAATCTAATAGCAAATATTTACTTTGGAAGGTCCAAAGATCAATGTTACTTTTGTTTTCTTGCTGTCTTCTCCTTATTTTATCTTGTTTGTTTTTTTTTTTTTAATAATCTTTATTTGCATCTTTAGTCCTTTTCGCTATCCTTACTTTTTAATTGACTATAATATGAAATTGAATTTAAAAAAAAATAACTGAAGGCTGGGTACAGTGCCTCACACCTGTAATCCCAGCACTTTGGGAGGCCAAGGCTGGTGGATCACAAGGTCAGGAGTTCGAGACTAGCCTGGCCAATATAGTGAAACCCTGTCTCTACTAAAAAAATTACGAAACTAGCTGGGCATGGTGGTGGGCACCTGTAGTCCCAGCTACTCAGGAGGCTGAGGCAGGAGAATCGCTTGAACCCAGGAGGCGGAGGTTACAGTGAGCTGAGATTGCACCACTGCCTTCCAGCGTGGGCGATGCAGAGGGCGACTTTGTCTCAAAAAAAAAAAATCTGTAAAATTCATTTTTTAAAGTTTATTTCTTGGTCTTGCATTTAAAAGGCTGTGAGTTGAACCTTTCTTCTTTCTTTAACTAAAAAAAAAAAAAAAAAAAAAGGCAATTAAATGGCTTTTTGCTTAAATATATTCCCAACTGATTTTTCCCCTTGTAAGTACCTCAAAGGAAAAAGAAATGTCCTTCCAGTACTCTTATTATATATTCAGGCAATCCCAATTTGTATGGACAACTAAATTAAAGTAACAAGTAACTCTGACAATTTAGAGAAATGAAGTTAGTAAAGTTTAGTAGCATTAAGCACAGGAGAATTAAGAGATAAAGCAGCCAAACTTGTATGAGTTGGAGAACTATCAAGTTTGTACATGTCTGACAGAAATGAAGAATACAGAATAAACCACTGGCCAAACATGTTAGATACGTAACACTAACACATAAAATTGGCAAAGAGGATGTTGGTGGGTTTACATGGAATAAATTTGTTTGTGAGTCACTGGTTAGGAAATCAGAACCTACTTTTCTATACATGTTAAATGGTGAGAGCGATTGTTCAACCTAAGAGGTCCCTCCAGAGCAAAGAACCCTGGCTGATTCATCTTCCATCTCATCCTATTGCCTTGCATGAAGTAAGGCCTTAATAAACTCATTTCTGTAGTTCCTGGCTTATAAAGTCTAATTTATAAAATATTCCAGATTCAAGCCTTTATCCTATATTCTTCTTAACCTGCTGATGTTAGATATTTTTCTATTTTGGAACGTAATACTGTTGTAGAATATTGTGGAATCATAAGTTACTGATTAAGTTACTGATACTCGTAAGTACACTGGTAGTATATAATCAAGCCCAAATAATCCTTTTTATTTTATATCTAGTTTGATTTCTTTTGGCCTTTGACAAGCAACTGTTTTCTCTCTCATGAAAATCTCTCTTCTTGAAGCTTCTTATTCTCCTTCTTAATCTCCTTGAAATCTTGTCTCTCTGCACCTAAATGCCAGTGTTCTCTAGGGTATTGTGCAAGCCTGCACACCTATCAGCTAACATGGTAGGCAGAATAATTGTTCCCCAAAGATGTCCTTGCCCTAGTCCCTGGAATCTGTGACTATATTATATTACATGGCAAAAGGAACACTGGAGTTAGTTATGGGCCTCAAAATATGTGTGTGCACACACACACACACACACACACACACACATTGGGTGGACTCCATGTAATCACATGGCACTTAAAAGTGGAAGAGTAAGACAGTAAGTTATAGAGATGCTGTGGAAGAGCCAGGAGGTATTTGAATATGAGAGAGATTCCATTTCCTGTTGTTGGCTTTGAAGATGAAGGAAGAGGACCACAAACCGAGGAATGTGGGTGGCCTCTGGAGTCTGTGAATAGCCCTCAGCTGACAGTCAACAAGGAAACACAGGTCTCAATCTTAAGTCTTCAAGGAACTGGATTCTGCTAACGACCTGAATGAGCAAAGAAATCGATTCTCCTTTAGACCCTCAGAAAATAACTTAGCCCTGCCAACACCTTGATTTTAGCCTAGAGAGGCCTATGTTAGGCTTCTGATCTAGAAACTTTAAGATAAGAAATGTATATTATTTTAAGCCACTAAGTCATGATAATTTGCCACAGCAACAGTAACAAATGAATGCAGCTAATGGCTCTCAAATTTAACTTACTATCTCAGGTTTTTTTCTGAACTATAAAGTCAGTTGCCTGTTGGCATCTGGCTGGGACCTCAAACTTGTTACGGTGAGATAAAGCTCTTTTCCCTAGAACCTGCTCATATTTTTTATCTTGGTTATGTTGCTCCTAATCATTCAGACTCCTTAGCCAGAAATCTTGGGCTCAGTTTAAATTCCTTCTTTTCTCAAACGCTATTTCTCTATACATCCCTACCCTATATGATTGATAGCAAATCATTTTGCTTTGGGGTTTATTACCACTGATTTAGGTCAGGCTCCCACCACTTTTCACTTGGATTTATCAGGTAATGTCCCAACACATCTTCCTCCCTCTAGTTAAAATGTCTTGATAATTCTTCTGTTCTATGAAAGTGATCTTTTCAATCAGATTACGTTTCTCCCCTGCTTCATGGTTTCCCATTGCCATTTCAGTTAAGTTCCAGCTTGTAAACATTATACACAAGGCTCTTTATGATGTGGTTCCACTTTTCTCCCCAGCTTTAACTCTTTGTGTTCCGTAAAACATATCATGCTGTCTAGATGATACGTTTTACCGAACACAAGCAGTTCAAGTTCAAAAAAATGCAATGTATTATGTATGCCATTAGTGCCTTGTACATACTTTTTTATCTACCTGGACGGTTCTCCTTTCTTTGTCTCCTAACTGCACTTCTTCAGTCTTCAACTGAATTGTCACTTTAGTTAGGGGCTCAGTAAATGTTGGTTTAAAGAGTGAATGAGAAGAATGCCAAAGAATAAGGACTGTGAACCACTGAAGTGGATTTCTACATGAATTTCTAGAGTCTGTTTCCCTAAAGGACAATTTTAGATGGCAACGTTTCTGGAATAGTTTGAAGGTAGCCTTTTGTCAGTTTTATGTAAATGCTAAGAAGAAAGCATTTGAGTTTGATATTTGGAGGAGTAGATGGGAACTCACTGGAGAGTTACTTCAGAAGAGAAAGTCATTATGGATGATGGTCTCATGTAAGAAAGCTACCAGACCTACTCATGTAATCATCCACTGTTCTTATTTGCAAGAGGGATTACCCCTTTTAGTTTTGCTTCCCATTTTTTAAAAGCTAAGATTTCCTGTTCTAGAGGGTGTAAGCTTACATTAAAAAGCGTTAAGTATCTTTAGTTTTCTTTTAAATTTGACTGATGCTCTAATGATACTTACTTCGTGGGGGTTTCCAACCTTGGGAAAAAAGTTGATAACTAACTTTTTTTTAGGTTTATTATGAGGACTGTACAGTTTAATCAATATAAAATTGTACAGTGCTTTGTATGTAATTAAGTAGTCAATAAAGGCTAGCTATTAATAGTTACAAATTATCGTTATTGCTACACATTTAAAAATGATCCACCATTTTGCAGAGACTTAAACATCACCTATATGCAGAGTCCCTGCAATGGCATGTTAGGCCACATGTTGGAAAATGAATGGAAATGGCAATTAAGGAGGAGGCAAAGAAGAAGTTTCTATTTCCATTTAGTTGGAGGAAGCTTATTAGGGGAGAATCTTTGCAGCTCTTAAGGACAGAAGATATATAAATTGGTAGCCTTTGTGGAGACAAAGTAGAAAGAGACGAATTCACAAAGATGAGGAGGTGAATAATGGAGGAAATGAAAGGTAAGAGGTTTACTTTTGAGGAAAAGAAAGGTGGATAGTGGAGACAGAAAAATAGTCAGATAGGCCAGCATGGTGGCTCATGCCTATAATCCTAGCACTTTGAGAGGCTGAGGAAGGCGGATCACTTGTCAGGAGTTCAAGACCAACTGGCCAACATGGCAAAACCCCATTTCTACTAAAAATACAGAAATTAGCTGGGCTGCGTGGGAGGCTGAGGCACAAGAATCACTTGAACCTGGGAGGCAGAGGTTGCAGTGAGCTGAGATCATGCCAGTGCACTCCAGCCTAGATGACAGAGCAAGACTCTGTCTAAATAAATAAAAATAATAACATAAATAATTGTGAGCTATCACAAGAATGCCATTAAAACTGTATTAGTTATGACAGTGCTAGCTACTATAACATGAAAATGCTGAAATATCAGTGGCTTAACACAAAAGTATTTTCTGCTTATGTCACAGCATAGTAGAGCAGTTCCTGGTTAGGCAGCTTTCTTTCTTTTATTTTTAATATATATTTTATTGCGTTTTAGGTTTTGGGGTACATGTGAAGAACATGCAAGATCGTTGCATAGGTACATACATGGCAATGTGGTTTGCTGCCTTCATCCCCATCACCTATATCTGATATTTCTCCCCATGCTATCTCTCCCCAACTCCCCACCCCCAGCTGTTCCTCCCCTATTTCCCACCGACAGACCCCAGTGTGTGATGCTCCCCTCCCTGTGTCCATGTGTTCTCATTGTTCAACACCCGCCTATGAGTGAGAACATGTGGTGTTTGATTTTCTGTTCTTGTGTCAGTTTGCTGAGAATGATGGTTTCCAGGGTCATCCATGTCCCTACAAAGGACATGAACTCTTCATTTTTTATCGCTGCATAGTATTCCGTGGTGTATATGTGCCACATTTTCCCTGTCCAGTCTGTCATTGATGGCCATTTGGGTTGGTTCCAGGTCTTTGCTATTGTAAACACTGCTGCAGTGAACATTCGTGTGCATGTGTCCTTATAGTAGAACGATTTATAATCCTTTGGATATATACCCAGTAATGGGATTGCTGGGTCAAATGGAATTTCTATTTCTAGGTCCTTGAGGAATCGCCACATTGTCTTCCACGGTAGTTGAACTAATTTACACTCCCACCAACAGTGTAAAAGTGTTCCTATTTCTCCACATCCTCTCCAGCATCTGTTGTCTCCAGATTTTTTTAATGATCGCCATTCTAACTGGCGTGAGATGGTATCTCAATGTAGTTTTGATTTGCATTTCTCTAATGACCAGTGATGATGAGCATTTTTTCATATGTTTGTTGGCCTCATATATGTCTTCTTTTGTGAAGTGTTTGTTCATATCCTTCACCCACTTTTGAATGGGCTTCTTTGGTTTTTTTTTCTGTAAATCTATTTTAGTTCTTTGTAGATTCTGGATATCAGCCCTTTGTCAGATGGGTAGACTGCAAAAATTTTTCCCATTCTGTTGGTTGCTGATTCACTCTAATGATTGTTTCTTTAGCTGTGCAGAGAAGCTCTGGAGTTTAATTAGGTCCCATTTGTCTATTTTGGCTTTTGTTGCCAATGCTTTTGGTGTTTTGGTCATGAAGTCCTTGCCTATGCCTATGTCCTGAATGGTTTTGCCTAGGTTTTCTTCTAGGGTTTTTATGGTGTTAGGTCTTATGTTTAAGTCTTTAATCCATCTGGAGTTAATTTTAGTGTAAGGCGTCAGGAAAGGGTCCAGTTTCTGCTTTCTGCACATGGCTAGCCAGTTTTCCCAACACCATTTATTAAACAGGGAATCTTTGCCCCATTGCTTGTTTTTGTGAGGTTTGTCAAAGATCAGATGGTTGTAGATGTGTGGCATTGCCTTCGAGGCCTCTGTTCTGTTCCATTGGTCTGTATCTCTGTTTTGGTATCAGTACCATGCTGTTTTGATTACTGTAGCCTTGTAGTATAGTTTGAAGTCAGGTAGTGTGATGCCGCCAGCTTTGTTCTTTTTACTTAGAATTGACTTGGTTATGCGGGCTCTCTTTTGGTTCCATATGAAGTTTAAGGTGGTTTTTTCCAGTTCTGTGAAGAAAGTCATTGGTAGCTTGATGGGGATAGTGCTGAATGTGTAAATTACTTTGGGCAGTGTGGCCATTTTCACGATATTGATTCTTCCTAACCATGAGCATGGAATGTTTCTCTATCTGTTTGTGTCCGCTCTTATTTCGTTGAGCAGTGGTTTGTAGTTGTCCTTGAAGAGGTCCTTTACATTCTTTGTTAGTTGTATTCCTAGGTATTTTATTCTCTCTGTAGCAATTGTGAATGGCAGTTCGTTCTTGATTTGGCTCTCTTTAAGTCTGTTATTGGTGTATAGGAATGCTTGTGATTTTTGCACATTGATTTTGTATCCTGAGACTTTGCTGAAGTTGCTTATCAGTTTTGGGAGATTTTGGGCTGAGACGATGGGGTCTTCTAAATATATAGTTATGTCGTCTGCAAATAGAGACAGTTTGACTTCCTCCTTTCCTATTTGAATACCCTTTATTCTTTTTCTTGCCTGATTACTCTGGCTAGTACTTCCAATACTATATTGAATAGGAGTGGTAAGAGAGGACATCCTTGTCTAGTGCCAGATTTCAAAGTGAATGCTTCCAGTTTTTGCCCATTCAGTATGATATTGGCTGTTGGTTTGTCATAAGTAGCTTTTATTATTTTGAGATACATTCCATCAATACCTAGTTTATTGAGAGGTTTTAGCATAAAGGACTGTGAATTTTGTGAAAGGCTTTCTCTGCATCAATTGAGATAATCATGTGGGTTTTGTCTTTGGTTCTGTTTATGTGGTAAATTACGTTTATAGACTTGTGTATGTTGAACCAACCTTGCATCCCCAGGATGAAGCCTACTTGATCATGATGGATAAGCTTTTTGATGTGCTATTGCAATCGGTTTGCCAGTATTTTATTGAAGATTTTTGCATCTATGTTCATCATGTATATTGGCCTGAAGTTTTCTTTTCTCGTTGAGTCTCTGCCGGGTTTTGGTATCAGGATGATGTTAGTCTCATAAAATGAATTGGGAAGGATTCCCTCTTTTTGGATTGTTTGGAATAGTTTCCGAAAGAGTGGTACCAGCTCCTCTTTGTATGTCTGGTAGAATTCGGCTATTAACCCATCTGGACCGAGGCTTTTTTGGTTGGTAGGCTATTAACTGCTGCCTCAACTTCAGCCCTTGTTATTGGTCTATTCAGGGTTTCGACTTCTTCCTGGTTTAGGCTTGGGAGGATGCTTGTCCAGGAATTTATCCATTTCTTCCAGGTTTACTGGTTTATGTGCATATAGTTGTTTGTAGTAATCTCTGATAGTAGTTTGTATTTCTGTGGAATCGGTGGTGAAATCCTCTTTATTGTTTTTTATTACATCTATTTGATTCTTTTCTCTTTTCTTTTTTATTAATCTGGCTAGTGGTCTATTTTGTTGATCTTTTCAAAAAACCAGCTCTGGATTTATTGATTTTTTGAAGGGTCTTTTGTGTCTCTATCTCCTTCAGTTCTGCTCTGATCTTAGTTATTTCTTGTCTTCTGCTAGCTTTTGAGTTTTTTTTTTATCTTCCTCCTCTAGCTCTTTTGATTTTAGATCTTTCCTTGCTTCTCATGTGGGCATTTATTGCTATATATTTTCCTCTAGACACTGCTTTAAATGTGTCCCAGAGATTCTGGTATGTTGTGTCTTCATTCTCGTTGGTTTCGAGGAACATCTTTATTTCTGCCTTCATTTCATTGTTTATCCCGTCAACATTCAAGAACCATTTGTTCAGTTTCTGTAAAGCTGTGCGGTTCTGAGTTAGTTTCTTAATCCTGAGTTCTAATTTGATTGCACTGTGGTCTGAGAGACTGTTATGATTTCCGTTCTTTTGCATTTGCTGAGGAGTGATTTACTTCCAATTATGTGGTCAATTTTAGAGTGGGTGTGATGTGGTGCTGAGAAGACTGTATATTCTGTGGATTTGGGGTGGAGAGTTCTGTAAATGTCTATTAGGTTTGCTTGGTCCAGGTCTGAGTTCAAGTCCTGGATATCCTTGTTAATTTTCTGTCTTGTTGATCTGTCTAATATTGACTGTGGAGTGTTAAAGTCTCCCACTATTATTGTGTGGGAGTCTAAGTCTCTTTGTAGGTCATTAAGAACTTGCTTTATGTATCTGGGTGCTCCCCTATTAGGTGTGTATGTATTTAGGATCGTTAGCTCTTTTTGTTGCTTTGATCCTTTTATAATTATATAAGGCCCTTCTTTGTCTCTTTTGATCTTTGTTGGTTTAAAGTCTATTTTATCTGAGACTAGGATTGCAACTCCTGCTTTTTTTTGCTCTCCATTTGCTTGGTAAATCTTCCTCCATCCCTTTATTTTGAGCCTATGTGTCCTTGCACGTGAGATGGGTTTCCTGGATATGGCCCACTGATGGTTTTTGACTTTTTATGCAATTTGCCAGTCTGTGTCTTTTGATTGGGGCATTTAGCCCATTTACATTTACAGCTAATATTGTTATGTGTGAATTTGATCCTGCCATTTTGATGCTAGCTGGTTGTTTTGCCCATTAGTTGATGCAAGTTCTTCATTGTGTCAATGCTCTTTACCATTTGGTACGTTTTTGGAGTGGCTGGTACTGGTTGTTCCTTTCTATGTTTAGTGCTTCTTTCAGGAGTTCTTGTAAGGCAGGCCTGGTGGTGATGAAATCTCTGAGCAATTGCTTGTTTGTAAAGGATTTTATTTCTCCTTCGCTTATGAAGCTTAGTTTGGCTGGATATGAAATCCTAGCTTGAAAGTTCTTTTCTTTAAGGATGTTGAATATTGGCCCTCACTCTCTTCTGGCTTGTAGGGTTTCTGCTGAGAGATCTGCTGTGAGTCTGATTGGGCTTCCCTTTGTGGGTAACCCAACCTTTCTCTCTGGCTGCCCTTAGCACTTTTTTTGTGGTGTTCTCTGTATTTCCTGGACTTGAATATTGGCCTGCCTTGTTAGGTTGGGAAAGTTTTCCTGGATAATATCCTGAAGAGTGTTTTCCATCTTGGATTCATTCTCTCCGTCACATTCAGGTACACCTATCAAATGTAGATTAGGTCTTTTCACATAATCCCATATTTCTTGGAGGCTTTGTTCATTTCTTTTCACTCTTTTTTCTCTAATCTTGCCTTCTCATTTTATTTCATTGAGTTAATCTTCGATCTCTGATGTCCTTTCTTCTGTTTGGTTGATTCAGATATTGAAACTTGCGTATGCTTCGCAAAGTTCTCGAGTTGTGTTTTTCAGCTCCATCAGGTCATTTATATTCTCTAAGCTGTTTATTCTCATTAGCATTTCATCAACCTTTTTTTCATGGTTCTTAGTTTCTTAGAACATGTTCTTTTAGCTCAGAGAAGTTTGTTATTACCCACCTTTTGAAGCCTGTTTCTGTCTATTCATCAGACTCATTCTCCATCAAGCCTTGTTCCTTTGCTGGTGAGGAGTTACGATCCCTTGGAGGAGGAGAGGTGTTCTGGTTTTGGGTGTGTTCATCCTTTTCGCACTGGTTTCTTCCCATCTCTGTGCATTTATCTACCTGTGCTCTTTGTAGCTGGTGACTTTTGGATGGGGTCTCTGAGTGGGTGTTCTTTTTGTTGATGATGAAGTTATTTCTTTCTGTTTTTTAGTTTTCCTTCTAATAGTCAGGCCCCTCTGCTGTAGGACTGCTGGAGGTCCACTCCAGACCCTGCTTGCCTGGGAATCACCTGCAGAGGCTGCAGAACGGTAAGGGTTTCTGCCAGTTTCTTCTTCTGTTATCTTAGTTCCGGAAGGATACCTACCAGATGTCAGCCTGAGCTCTCCTTTATGAGGTGTCTCTTTGGATATATGGGGGTCAGGAAGCTGCATGAGGAGACAGTCTAAGCCTTATAGGAGCTCAAGTGCTGAGCTATGAGCTCCATTGTACCATTCAGAGCTGCTGGGCAGGTATATTTAAGTCTGCTGCAGTGGAACTCATAACCACCTTTTTTCCCAGGTGCTCTGTCCTGGGAAGGTGGGGCTTTATTTATAAGTTCCCGATGTGCTGCTGCCTTTTTTTCAGAGATGCCTTGCCCAGCTAGGAAGTAGCCTAGTGAAAGTCTGCCAGCAAAGGCATTGCTGAGCTGTGGTGGGCTCTGCCCAACTGCTGTGTGAACTTCCTTGTGATTTTGTTTATAGAGGTATAGTTAGAACTGCCTTGGTAATGACGGTCTGCCTCAGTAATGGCAGACTGCCTCCATAATGGCAGACTGCCTTGGTAATGGTCGATTGCCTCGGTAATGGCAGACTGCCTCGGTAATGGCAGATTGCCTCAGTAATGGCAGACTGCCTCAGTAATAGCTGACTCCCTTCCCCTCACTGAGCTGGACCATCCCAGATCCAGCTGCACTTGCTGTGAAACTCTCAATCCAGACCGTTTCAGATTGCTGGTCTTTGTGGGGGTGGAACCCGCAAAGCCAGATCACCTGGCTCCCTGTTGCAGCCCCTTTTTCAGTTGAATGGGCAGCTCTGTCTTCCAGGTGTTCCAAGTGCCATTTGAAATGGCTGCCTAGATTTGTGTGAGTTTTTGTGCGGAGACCCGCTGTACCAGCTGAAACAGCCATGCTGGAAACTCGTGGTGCTTTTCAGCCCAGGAATCTCCTTGTCTGTGGGCAATAATAAATCATTTGGAAATGCAGTGACCACTCACCCTCCGTGTTGTTCTTGCTGGGAAGTGCACTCCAGAGCTGTTCCTATTTGGCCATCTTGGATCCGCCCTCCCCAATAGGTATTTAAGTAGTTATATATTTATATATCATTAACTGTTTGACAGAGACTTAGAAAACATAAAAACAAGAAAGCTAAAAGTATTATAAAGCCTGCACTTGAAAATTACTTTACAACAATGATAGTGAAAGATGGAATAATTTTGGCATTAAACATTGAATTTATACAAATCTTTTAGAGATTGATGTATTAAACAAAGTTCTGAGGATAAATTGTTTTGAACCTAGAATTATATAATCGCCAAACTGTTCATCAGATTTACATTTCAAAAATGAAAACACTGAAAATGTTTATCTTCCATGCATTCTTCTTAATGAAATAATTTCAGAATATATTCCTACAAAACAAAGACAAATATAAATCAAAAAGCTGCAGATGCAGTAGCATGAGACAAAAAATAAATTTAAAAATACAACAAAAAAGCACTGTCAAATACAAGAAATGGAAAAAGTACCCAGGAGTTCAATTCAAAGATTTTCTAGTTTCCTAGTTTTTGGCCTGGAAAGCAGTTGGTCCAGATTAGAACTGGTCTTCAAGAATAAGAACGAAATGGATTCCAAGCAATAGAATTGGAAATAGAAGCAGAGTAGATGTATAATGGAGACAATATTACTTTTCCTAACAACCACCACTATCACCACTACCATCACCACCAAAAAAGGCACTCAGAAACTAAAGGAAAAATAAAACATTTTAATCATCTGAATATGAAAGAGACAAAAAGTGGGACATGATTTTAAGGGATTAGTGGAGTATGGGAAAGAAGTTTACATTTGATCTTGACATAAAGATGTTTTCTGTTGAGTGTAAATAGTGATCATGACATTGGAACAACAGATGGAAATAAAATCTTGTGTCTTGTGTTTATACTAAAGAGTATATACCTAGTTGCAATAAACTTGCAGTAAACTATATTTTTGATTTTTAATTTTAGAATAGACCTGTACTTAAAGCATAGCTACAGAACAGAAAGCAAATGTTAGTACGTTTTGACAATATAAAGATAAAAGAACTACTGATGGAAGTTGGGAGGTGAAAGGCAGAAAGGAAATGAAGGGTAATAGTGCTGATGTCCTCTTATTACAAAATGAGTACCAAAAAGAAAATATTGAAAATGGATGCTTAAAAATATAGTAAAAATATTTTTTTTAATTATCAGTGTTGGTAGAAAGATGGGAGTTGGAATACTGAGTAAAAAAAAATTTTTGAGACAGGATCTCACTGTGTTGCCCAGGCAGGAGTGCAGTGGCAAGAACATGGGTCACAGCAACCTCCACCTCCCAGGTTCAAGCAGTTCTCCTGCCTCAGCCTCCTGAGAAGCTGGATTACAGGCACCTGCCACCATGCCTGGCAAATTTTTGTATTTTTAGTACAGACAAGGTCTCATCATGTTGACCAAGCTGGTCTAGAACTCCTGAGCTCAAATGATCTGCCCACCCCAGCCTTCCAAAGTGCTGGGATTACAGGTATGAGTGATGGTAGCCATAGCAGTGGTGAGTTCAATCAAGGAGGTAGTGTTTGCAAAGCAAAAATTATGAGGAGCACCTCTTAGCACCACAAAATTAAAAAACAATCACAAGTACGGCGGGCTCACTGAGTGCTTTTGTACTGAATCATTTAATCTTGTGCATCTGTATGATTATTGTATGCTTTAGGAATTTTTATTATACAATAATTGGTATTCATTCATTCATTTCCAAACCTGTTCACCTAACATGCTTATCTTTGAAATGTAGGTGGACACCATAGTCCCTAGAGAAAACCCACACTAACATGGGGAGTATGTGCAAAATCCACACAGACAGTGGCCCTGGCTGAGAATCAGGTTTTTTTCTCATTAATGTTACAGTGAAATGGTCTTATTCAAGGATCTGCTTTACCTCCCACACTCTGATACAATCCTGCAGGACACACACCCACACACCCCAATCTCCCTCTCTCTCTTTGAAATCATTGCCATAGAGACTCCTTGTCCTTGATAAGAATATGGGTCTCACACTGCAACAGGGGGAAAGAAAGTTGAGAATTAAAGCCTTGAGGCCTAAAATCTACCAATAAGATGTTTCCACAAATATAATAATATACTACATTGTAATAATATATACATATATGAATATGTTGCATTATATAACATCAATATATCAAATATAATAAAGCAATATAATCATTATATATTGAATGTTATAAGGATAATCTGCATTATTTTGAAATACTGAATTTGTATTTCATTCCCTTTATAAAGTCTCTCTGTATTCCATTCACCTTTAGATTATGATTAGTGGTCTTGTAATAACCTAACTAGTGTTAGCCTAACTGACTCCATCTTAGCAGTAAGCTCCAGCTTAGCTTCTCCCTCCCTGCCACAGCCCTCACAGGTGCATTACTGGGTCAGGCTGCACTCAAAGCTTTGAACAGTTAAGAGTGGTTCACACTGTTCACAGTACCTGTAACCACTGTAACTGCATCCTGCTTGGCAAGTCTATCTGCTATTGTGAATACCTTCCTTGGTGATTGATTGTGTGGAAAGTTCCCCCTGCTGCTCCCCTTAGCGATTGTATGGAAATACCCTTAGCAACCAACAATCCTGGGACCCTCCTGCCCCATGGTTACCAGCTTCCTTATCTAACTTGCTTGTTCTGCTTCTGTAAAATTCCAATTCAGCTAGGTACCCCTTCCCCCACCTAAATCAAGGTATAAAGGGAAATCAAGCCCAATCCTCAGGGCCGAGAGATTTTGAGCATAAGCTGACTCTCGGTCGCTGGCTAATTAATAAAGAACTCTTAATTTGGAACTCAGAGAGTGGCGCATTTCCTTCTAACTTGCTCAGTTATTACAGTCTAAAGGAAGGAAAAGGTTGATAATGCCAGAACAAGAAGTACGTAGGATAAAGGCGAAAGAAATAGCACATAGAAAGTACCCCTAACAGGAATTGGGAGTAGAAGACCTGATTGTAGAACAGAGAAAAGGAGAAAAGAGAATTCAGACTCCTGTGGCTCCTCTGGATTGAAACCCTGGAAAGGGTTGATGTAGGGGTTTAGAAATGCCCTAGTAATTTTCAGGGAATCCTTTAGCAGCAAAGATTTTTTTCTTTTCATACTTCTGTGTTATAGGATCTTTGGGATACTGATTTTCTTCCCCCATAAACCTCTGTTGCCAGTGGGGCCTTTGCCTGAGTTGTTGTCCTGCATCCAGGAAGAATGATGTATGCAGACAAATGAAGGGTGAGGAAGAAGAGGAGCTTTATTTAGTGCTAGAACCACTCAGAAGGAGACCCACAGTGGGTAGCTCCCTTCTGTAGGCCCGTAGGTCATCCATCAAGTGTTCAGTTCTCACTGGAGAGGAGGCCCTGGAGAGGGCAACTCCTCTCTGCTCACTGGTTGTCCTGAGGTCTGCTCCTCTCTGCAGGCAGGTGGTTCAGCAGTCTCTGCAGGTCTCTGAAGGTATTAGCAGAGAGAGTAGCTCCTCTCTGCTGCTGGTCATCCTGTCGTCTGTTCAGCTCTGGCTGAGTCTGGCTGTTTACCGGCCTCAGAGGAGAGGAAGTGCATGCCGGTTGACCCATGGGTGGTCATGGGCAGGACTGGAAAAGGCACCAGTTCTCACTCTAGTCAGTGGGACTGGCTTATCTTTGAATGAGCCTGGCCCACGGCCTTCAGGCCCTCCCTGACCTGACAGACCTTACCGGGGACCGCCACCTTCCACCTGGGACTCTGCCTCCCACTGTTCATGAACTTTGCTCCAAGATTGGAGGGGGAGCCAACAGCAGAGAGAAGCCAAGCAGTGGGAGTGGCACTTCCAAGCTTGTAAGGGCAGTGGGGGGCCTGAGTCTGCTGCCATGGTTTGGGCAGTTGCACCCCTGGCCAGGCAAGCCCTGGCCACACCTTCCTGCCACAGCTGGGATGATGGCAGGCCAACTAGAGGGGCTGCCACTGTCACTTGGGCACACTGGAGAATTTTTAAAGTCTCTTAGCAAAAGCACCATGTTTAACAAGTTGAATATAACAAAGTAGCAGATGAGTTGAGAAAGGACAAAAGATCCTCTCCAGTTTTCTAAAATAAAAGTTGTCATGATAGAATTCCTAGGTTTCCCTTTGGGTTTAGGGAAGGTAACTGGGATACAAACTAGTTTACAATCTTATGTAAGAAGATATCCACCAAGGGCAGGGAAGCACATCTGGAGTTTGTAGGAGGGCCACCCAACAGGGTGAGAGGGTCTCACCACCCTGTGTGAGATAGAACACAGCTAGAACTAACAGAGAACAAAGAACAAACTACAATTTTTCCCACTGTCGGATTGTCGTAGTGTGGGGAATCATGTGCAAAAAGGAATATGTATTTTTCTTTATTGGAAATCAACTTAGTTCACAAACCCCCATGTAAAACATTAATCTTGTCTGTTAAAACTTGGTAACAGTAAAAACTAATGGTAAAAACACTTAAACTTGTCAATTAAAATGTAGTCACTTCTAAGTTGAAACAGTTTTCTTGAATAAATATTTAAATTCAGAGTTTTTTTTCTTCCTAAAAGCAGTGGCCTGCCATTGGAGAAGTATCTTGTTCTGGTGCTGACCTCTAGTGTCATTGGCCTTCCCTGAGGTATCTGATCCTGCTTGGTCTTTGGGTGACAGAAATTTGCATTCACTACTGTAATGTCCTGCCTTGGCATCCAGTCTCTAAGATACATGTACCTTGTATTTACCTTACCACAACCCTAGGTTCTTTCGGCTCACCTAGTTCTCTTTCCTCACCTTTCATGGGCCATTGCATTACAGACGCTTTACTATGGTAGTCTTCTAATTGGGATACATATATTTCTGGGGGTACAAAAATTTCAGGGAGTATGTAGGCAAGATAGTTTTTGTTGTTGTTTGTTAAATTCAGCTTATTTAGATATAATTTATATAAATAAAATTCACAAATTTGAAGTGTACAGTTCTGTAACTTTTGATGAATGTATATCATCATGTAACATCTACTACAATCATCATATAAAACATTTCATTACCCAAAAAACGTTCCCTCATGCCTATGTTGTAGCATGTATTAATAGTTTATTCTTTTTCAAAGTAGGTTTATTGAGATATAATATAAAGAAAATGTGGTACATATACACCATGGAATACGATGCAGCCATAATCTATGTTTAGACATTATCTAAAAAGAATTAGATTATGTCCTATGCAGGAACATGGATGAAGCTAGAGGCCATTATCCTTAGCAAACTAATGCAGGAACAGAAAACCAAATACCACATGTCCTCACTTGTAAGTGGAAGCCAAATTATGAGAACACATGGACATAAAGAAGGGACAAACAGGCACTGGGGCCTACTTGAGGATGGAGGGTGGGAAGAGCAAGAGGATCAGAAAAAAATACCTGTTGGGTACTAGGCTTAGTACCTGGGTGATGAAATAATCTATATAACATACCCGTGTGACACGAGTTTACCTACATAACAAACCTACATGTGTACCCTTGAGCCTAAAATAAAAGTTTGAAAGAAAAAAAAATTTATTCATTTAAAGTATTCACTTGTATAGGTTTGTTTTAGTTTTAGTCTTTAAGAAATGAGGTCTCACTGTATTGCCCCAGTGACCTTGAACTCCTGGGCTCAAGTGATCCTCCTTTAGCTACCCCAACCACTGTGCATGGCTTAAATAGTTTTTAGTGTCTTTAACAGATTTGTGCAACCATCACTGCAATCATTTTTAGAACTACTGATATATGCAACACATGGATAGATTTCATAGTGTTATACTAAGAAGTCAGTCATAAAAAAACTACACACTGACTGTATAATTAGTTACATGTCATGCTAGGAAAGGCTAAACTGGTGACAGGAAGAAGATCAGTGACTTCCAGAGCCTTGGGTGAGGGGAGGAGATTGACTGCAAAGGACATGTAGTGACATTTTTGGGGCGATGAAATGTTTTCATTACTCTAAAAAGAAGCCTGGTATGCATTAACAGTCTTCCTCATTTCCTCATTGTATGTCCAGCACTATAAAAACATTAATCTACTTTCTGTCTGTATAGCTCTGTCTATTCTGGATATTTCATGTAATGTATCAGTACTTAATTCCTTTTTTTTTTTTTTTTTTTGAGACAGAGTCTGTCTCTGTTACCCAGGCTGGAGGGTGGTGGTGTGATCTCAGCTCACTGCATCTCTGCCTTTCAAGTTCAAGCGATTTGCCTCAGCCTCCCAAGTAGCTGGGAGTATAGGCACACGCCACCACACCTGGCTAATTTTGTATTTTTAGTAGAGATGGGGTTTCACCATGTTAGCCAGGCTAGTCTTGAACTCCTGACCTCAAGTGATCTGCCTGCCTCGGCCTCCCAAAGTGCTGGAATTACAGGCATGAGCCACCACGTCTGGCCTTAATTCCTTTTTATGGTAGAATAATATTCCAGTGTATGGCTGTATCACAGTTTGTATATCCATTTACTAGTTGGTGGACATTTGGATTGAAATCTAGACTACATTTTGCCTATAAATTTATAGATAATACTGCTATGAACAGTGTTATCTATAAATTTAGATATGTACATTGTGTATATGCTATGTACAGAAGTTATGTGAACATAAGATACAAGCCTCAGAGTGGAATTTCTGAATCTTGGGCATATACCCAAGATATGTGCCTAGGAGTGGAATTTCTGGATCATGTGGTAACTCTATGTTTAATATTTCAAGGATGTTTTTTCCTTTTTATTGCTGAATGGTAATTCATTTGTTTATCCATTTACCAGTTGATGGACATTTGGGTTGTTTCTAGCTTTTGACTATTATGAATCAGCCCGCTATTAACATTTGACATATGTGAACATATACTTTAATTTCTTTTAAGTATAATAAATTCCTATAAGTGGAATTACTGGGTCATATGGTAAATACATATGTTTAACTTTATGACAACTGCCAAATTGTTTTTAAAAAATAGCTGTATCATCTTGCATTCCCATCAGCAATGTATGAAAGTTTGAGTTGCTACATACTCTCATCAACATCTTATGTTGTTAGTCTTAATTTTAGCCACTCTAGTGGATGTATTGTGTTTTTTTTTTTTTTTTTTTTTTAATTTATTTTGAGATGGAGTCTTTGTCACCCAGGCTGGAGTGCAGTGGTGCGATCTTGGCTCACTGCAACCTCCGCCTTCCTGGTTCAAGCAATTCTCCTGCCTCAACCTCCCAAGTAGCTGGGACTACAAGCATGCGCCACCACATCCAGCTAATTTTTGTACTTTGAGTAGAGACAGGGTTTCACCATGTTGGCCAGAATGGTCTCGATCTCTTTACTTTGTGATCTGCCTGCCTCAGCCTCCCAAATGTATAGTGTATCACCTGATGCTAATAATATTAAATATCATTTTCTACCTGTTTGTCATTTATGTATCTTCCTTTGTGAAGTGTCAATTCAGATCTTTTGCCCATAATCATTAAAATAATCATTTTTTTTCTTGCTTGGAAAAACTACAGTCTTTATTCAGTACAATTTTGCTTGGTCTGCATCTATCATGGAACGGAATGTAGCCGGAGAAAAACACAACCATCTTAACTGGTTTCATTTTAAATTCAAGTAGGCCTTTAATGCAGCCTAGTAATCATAATGCATTCACTCTTCTCCTTTTCTAGATGACCAGTTGATTCTTTCTCCAATTTCTTCAAATCTCTGTCACTTCAACCTTCATCTTTTGTTGATACTTTTTTGAGAAAACCGAAGTAAGTAGGAAAAAATTCTTATTGCAAACCACTACTTTCCAGCACCTGCCAATATACTGTGCCTTCCCTCCTCTTCACGTCAGATGAACTGTTCCTGCTCTTCTCTAAGGTCACGTCATCTGCTTGTATACTATGTCTCATCCCCTTTTGCCTATTCAAGAAGATTGACCCAGTCATTCTACCCTCTCTCTTCTATTATTTTTTTCCTCTATCTACTGGATCATATCCAACATGCTGGCTTTTTCTGTCTTAAAAAAAAAAAAATTCTGGCCTCATGTGGTGGCTCACATCTCTAATCCCAGCACTTTGGGAGGCCAAGGCAGGTGAATCACTTGAGGCCAGGAGTTCGAGACCAGCCTTGCCAACATGGTAAAACCCCGTCTCTACTAAAAATACAAAAATTAGCTGGGCTTGGTGGCAGGCGCCTGTAATCCCAACTACTCAAGAGTCTGAGGCAGGAGAATCACTTGAACTGGGGAGGTGGAGGGTACAGTGAGCCAAGATTGGGAGGTAGAGGCTGCAGTGAGCCAAGATCGTGCCACTGCACTCCAGCCTGAGTAACAGGAAAAAAAAAAAAAAGAAAGAAAAAATTTTTTTGGACTCTCTTCTTTACCTTTTCCCTAATCCCACTGTCAAGGTACTGCCTCATTCCTTTTATGTCCTTTATAGAAAAACTCCTTGAAGGAGCTGAAGATATCAACTGAATCTCCAATTCCTCTTTTCATTCTTTCTTAGGCCATTCTAACCAGGGTTTCATCCCCACTGCTCTATCAGACTTGCTCTTATTAAAACCTTCAACGTCTTCCACATTGCTAAATCCAATGGTCAGTTCTCCGTCCTCATTGTACTTGACTTATCAGAAGCTTTTAACACATTGGATTGTTCCTTTCTTTTGAAAATATTTTCTTCACTTGAGTTCCAGGATACTTTTTCCACACAGTCTTCTCCATGGCAATCAGTGACAACTCCATCCTTCCATCCTTCCAGTTATTCAAGTTACAAATCTTGAAGCTATTCTTTATTCTCCTCTTTTTCTTGCAGCCCACATCTAGTTTGTCAGTGCATCCTATTGCCTCAGTGTTCAAAATATATCCTGTGTTTAAGTCTAAACATTTTTTTGTTTTTGTTTTTGAGACAAGGTCTTACTCTGTTGCCCAGGCTGGAGTGCAGTGGCACCATCATAGCTCACTGTAATCTGGAACTCCTGGGCTCGAGAGGTCTTCCCACCTCAACCTCCCAAGTAGCTAGGACTACAGGCATGGGCTGCCACACCTGGCTAATTTTAAAATTTTTTGTAGAGACAAGGTGTTGCCCAGGCCAAGACTCTTGCCTTCAAGAGATCCTCCTTCCCTGGCTTCCCAAATCTCTGAGATTACAAGCACTTTGATTGTATAATACATTGGTATCTTTATAGATGGTTCCCATTTACTTTTTTGTGAGTTACTACATTTTTGAAAATACAATAGGCTTTTAGAACCCTCAAACGCTTTTCACTCAATCACGTCACACCACCATCCACTCAGGTATCTGTCATACCAACTCAGCAGTAGCAACAACACACATACACACACATCTACTTCTCATTATGTTTAATGCTGCCATCCTGGTTCAAGCCATCATAATCTCTGCTTGCATTATTATAATAACCTGTAAATTAGTCTTCTTACATTCACCCTACAGACCATTCTCAGCATAACAGCCAGAGTGATCCTCTTAAAAAATAAATCAGATCATGTTATACCTCTTTTCAAAACCTATGATTTGCTCCTCTTCTCTTAGAGTGAAAGCCGGTGTTCTTACAGTGGCCTACAAGGATTGACATGATCTTCCCACCACCCCCCTTACCTCTCTGACCTTATCCTGTACTGTTCTTCTGTTCCAATCATATTGGCCTGCTTACTATTCCTCAAACAAAAGTAGGCATTCTTGTCTCAGGACTTTAGTATGTGCTATTCACTGTGTTTGACAACCAGAGTCTTCATGGCTGATCTCCTTCAAGTCTCTGCTCAAATATTACCTTTCATTGAGTCTTCCCTAGCCATCCAATTTAAATTGCAAACACTCCATGCACTCCTAGTCTCCTTTGTGCTACTTATAAACGAAAGCCAAAACCATAGCACTCACTACATTCTAACATACTTACATAATTTACATATTTATTTTAGTTATTTTACTGCCCCCTCTCACGACAATATAAACTTTACAAAGGCAAGATATTTATCCATTTTGTTCACTGGAATACCTCTAGTACCTAAAATAGTTCCTAGCACTTTTTAAGGACTCAAATATTTGTTCAATGAATGAATGAAAGAAATTGAGTTAAAAACTGGAACAAAACAGAATGGAGCAAAATCATATTGGGGATAAACAAGGCCAAACTTGCCGTGAATGTCATCTGGCATTTGTTATATTCTCTTTTGGGTGAACGTTGGTTTTTTTTGTTTTGTTTTGTTTTTGCCACCTGTAACTGTCTTGATCCGAGTTATAGGTTTTTTTTGTTTTTGTTTTTTTGAGACGGTCTTGCTCTGTCTCCCAAGCTGGAGTGCAGTGGCACAGTCTCAGCTTACTGCAATCTCTGACTCCCTGGTCAAGCAATTCTCCTGCCTCAGCCTCCCGAGTAGCTGGGATTACAGGCACGCACCACCACACCAGCTAATTTTTGTATTTTTAGTAGAGACGGGGTTTCACCATGTTGGCCAGGATGGTCTCGATCTCCTGACCTTGTGATCTGTCTGCCTCAGCCTCCCAAAGTGCTGGGATTAAGGTGTGAGCCACCCCACCCAGCCATTTTTGCAGTTTTTTTAAATCCACAGTCATTAAAACCATAAGTGTTCTTCAGCATTGGAGTCAGTATATTTACCATGTATACATTACTCAGATGAGAGCTATAGTTGCAGGCATTACCAAATCCTTCCGTCCTTAGGGATATCACTGGACTTTGTCTATACTTGGGATTCTTAACATGTGGTATTTTGGTTAAATGTGCATATTCATGTCTTTTATTAGATTGTGAGTGCTTTTTAGTACATGTTTTACTTGCTGTGTACCCTCGCATCTGACACAGTACCTGAAATACAACAAGCTAGTTGAGTGAATGGTGATAGCTGTCACCATTGCCAGTGATTAACAAAGCAAGGCCTTTTAGCTATGTGAATCATTTAGCCTAGAGTAAAATCCATGCTTTAGTTTGATATCTCAGTGTCAAAGGATTAGGAATGGGAAGTGATTTCTCTCTGAGTGAAGCCCAGAACTGTGGGCTCAGAACTGAAAGAGCTGTGTGGTTAAAGGGAATTGCTATGGCTTTACAAGCCTCTTGGCGATTTAAAGTGTTAACAGCAGTGATTCCAAGGCATAGTGTGGGGGCCAGATATAAATAGCAGAACACAAGTAGGGTAATGTGCCACTGCCAAGTTACTGCTGGGGGTGTTTATAAAAAGAAAAGCATTCCCTTCTCAGTTCTCACTGTCAACAACATCCTATCCTGAAGACTCGCTTACCACAGCTGAGAGTGGGGGAGTCAGTTTGAGGCCTAGCATCATTTAAACTTCCTCCAAAGGCATAAAAGCCAGGTAAACCTTTTGACTTCTTTACACTCAGACTAAAGAAATGAACAATTTTTAGGAAAATCCTGATCCAAAGCTTGCTTGGTAATATTGCCTTGTGACAGATAACTGTTATCTTATATTCCAAATCTTTTTTGGAAAGAGAGGCTTAACACGAAGGAACATGTTGGTACTATATTTTAGTATTTTTAGTAAAAACAAAACTGCTTCAGAAGAAATATGGGAAATTGAGGCCCAAATGATCTATAAAAGGGAAAACTATCTCCCTTCCCCTGTGCTGTTCATTCTTATTTTTAGAATCCAGAATATGGTGATCGGTAGGATTAAATAGAAGCTTCATTTGAGTTACAGTAATGTCACTTTGTTGGAAGTATGTGGAAGGAACTGTAGGTTGACCTGCTATAGCTTTTAATAGAGTTAGTTAATGGCTCTGGGATAGCTTTAGCCTTTGAGGGCCTCTTGACCCCCTGTTTACCCCTTTCAGTATCATAAATACTAGGCTGAATATTAGGCATTCAGCCAATAGTTGTATAATCTTAGAATTGCTGCCTACCCAGTTCCTTCTTATTCTTGTTCCCGCCTTCAGAAAGTTATGCAAGACATTTATTTTACCCTTGGGCTTCTCTTGATTGTGAATATTTGTGGGAAGGGGGCCATCTCTAATAATCCACTGCTTTGTACCACTACTGGCCTCATCATCTCCTTCATCCCACTGAAAAGGGCATGACTTAATGTGCAAAGAGGTTAGAAGAATGGATAATGTGTATGGACATAATCCTGGGTAATTCTTAGAAACTGGGAGCTGGGGACCAATTTGAGACTGCTGTTTTTTAGTCTGATTGTGTTATTCCTGTGCATGCAGAGGGGAGATTTAAGAGATGGGAAGAATGTACGACTATGGTGGGAGAGATGACATGTCTGAAGGCGTATGGAAATAGACAGATTTAATCTTGAGCAAATCACTGAAATTCTCAGGAGTTTTTGTTTCCTTGTCTGTAGAATGAGGGTGTTAGACCAGTAGATGAAGCCTAATGGCTCTGGAAGCCCATTTGGAATTTATTGAGAATCACTTCCTGACCATCATGCTATCCACTTGCATTCTGAATGAAAAAAATATACAGTATCGTTCTATACTACTTCCCTAAACCTCTTTTTTTAGTCTACTGAATTGAAATTTCTTTATTTTAATTTAGAAGAGAAAAATGAAGACAGGACATTTTGAAATAGTCACCATGCTGCTGGCAGCCATGATTCTAGTGGACACTTTCCAGGTAATGTTGGGAATGGGAAGCATGTGGTCATTGGAATGGAAATTCTTGATATAACATGACCTGAGACATCTGATGCTGGAAATGAAAGTAGGTAGGATAGGTAAATGAATTTATTATAAGTAGCTCTTTTCACTTTACATATGTGGCACGTTAACTATAAAAAGTTGAAAAACTTAAAATTAAGCAAAAAGAGGAAAGTAAAGATTATTCATAATCCCTCCACTCAGAGGGAATGATTCCCAACCTGTTGGTTTATACAGCCTTCTTGGCTTTTTTCTATGTGTATACTGTTTTTAATTTACAAAAATGGGTTTGCACTGAACATAGTATATTTTTCTTTGCTTTTTAAGTTAATACTATGCTACATGTCTCTCCATGTCATCAGATATTGTGAAAATGTTTTTCTCCAGATAAAATAATGCTGCATTGTTTGATTGCATGTTTTTAAATTAATGACCATTTTCTCACATTTTTTTTCTGGAAGAACTTTTATGATTGTATTTGCAATTGACTCTTTAAGCATCCTGTAATATATTTTTATGTAAAATATAATATTTCACTTGATTTTCCCCCCACATTGTTAGCTGTCACATTACTTCTGGGTATTTGTGCACCATTTTAAATGCCTTCTTTAAAATATCTTAAATTCTTAAGATATTACCCATTTTTAAATTTAATATTCTAATCCATTGTCTATAGAATCATTGTGTATTCTGTTGCCTGTATCGCATTTTTTATTGAGATATAATTTACATACCATAAAAATTCACCACTTTAAGCTGTATATCTCAGAGGTTTTAGTATATTCATTATGTTCTGCGACCAACACCACTATCTGATTGGAGAACATTTCCATCAACCCAAAAAGAATCCCTTATCTCCTAGCAGCCAGACCCAATTTTCTCCTTCCTCCATTCCCTGGCCACCACTATTTACTTTCTGTGTCTATGGATTTGCCTCTTCTGGATATTTCACCTGAATGGCATCATATAATCTCTGACCTTTTGTGTCTGGCTTCTTTCACTTAGCATAATGTTTTCAAGGTTTCTATCAATACTTCATTCTTTCTTATAGCTGATATTCTATTTTATGGCTGTACTGTATTTTGTTTATCCATTTATCAGCTGATGGACATTTGGGTCATTTCCACTTTATGGCTATTCTGAATAGTGTTGCCGTCAACATTTATGTACAAGTTTTTGTGTGAACATAGGTCTTATTCTTCTTTTTTAAAAATTTTCTAATCATATAATCTGTACATATTGAGATAATACAAACAATATTTGGTTATTTGGTAGCATTACAGAGTAAAGTTTACTTATATATATGGAAATATATATATGTAAAAATGAATTTGGGAGGTTATGATTTATGATACATAACAGAATTACCTGTTGTGAACATATGTTTCACTTCTCTTGCGTATATACCTAGGAATGGAATTGCTGGGTCATATGGCAATTTTGTGTTAACTTTTTGAGGAACTGCCAAACTTTTTCACACTAGCTGCATGGTATAACAGTCCCACCAGCAATATATTAGGGTTCTAATATCTCTGCATCCTTGTGTTACATGCTACTTGATTTTTCATTATTTATAGCCATCCTAGAGGATATGAAGTGGTATTTCATTGTGGTTTTGATTTGGTTTTCAATATACTCTTGCAACATACTTTAAATGTTTTTGTTCTATAATTATTTCATGATTTGTTTAGCCAATTTCTCTCCTTAACATTTAGGTCATTTCCATATTTTTGTAAGAAATTTTTGGTAATTGAATTTTATCAGTACTGGATTTTTTTTTCTCAGTGGATGTATCAGAGGAATATAATCAGCTTGTTCACCTAGCCTTTTGTACCTGTTTTTAAGTATCTGTTCAGTTGTCCCTAAATAGTGGTGGCATTAATGAACTCTGTTACTGCTCGAGGCACACACCATACAAAATACACAATCAGCTGAGGTGTCTGGCCAGAAAGACTTGATGTCTAAAATTAGATATTTGGAGACTTGTTACAGGCATAGGGAAAAGACAGGAACATGGTAGATCAACTCTTACATAATGCAGGGAATGTGGGAGGTGTTTTCAGGGTCTGATGTCTTACACTGTGTTGAAGTCTTGAAGAGAAATCAGCCATTGGTGCCCAAGCTGCACTCTGGTACATTCTGTGCTGTAGAGGAAAGTGCATTTCTTGGCCATGAGATGGTAGTGATTTGATCTTCTGAAGCTCAAATTCCCATGGCAAGAAACTGACCTACAAACCCAAGAGTACAGGAGTCTCAGTGACTTCCATGGCAGAATTCTGTGTGACTAGTAATCAAGACAGTTTCTGAAGCTGGCACAGTTCCCTCATTCGTAAAATGGTGTTAACGATTGTCTTTTCAACCTTTTATAATGGTTGTTACGAAGGCAGAATTACGTTCTTCTTCAAGTGCTACATAAATGTTTGTGGTCTTCATCATTGGAAAATTCTCATCCTTTAGAGGCAACAGAACAGTTTGGTTAAGAGGACAAGACTCTGGAATTAGACTGCCTGAGTTCAAATTCCAGTTCCATGTAAGTCTCAATCTCTTAGTTTCCTCATCTTTGAAAAAAGGAAAGGGGGCTAATAATAGTACCTACCTCACAAGGTTGCTGAACACTTAGTGCCTGGCATATAGAAAGAACTCTGGAGATGTTTGTTAAGCTTAGTGAGTGGCCACAGTGTGTCTGAGAAGGAGATATCTAGGAAAAGTTCACAAATGAATAGATGATTTTAAATAAGAACCAGTTCGTTGTGGTTGTAAGATTATAAGTTTCATCTTAGTCGTGTTACCTTTGAAGGGTCTTTGAACATTCAAGTGGAGGTGTTAAATAGGCAAATAAATTTTATATATAGGACTGGCACTTACAGGATAGGTCAGATATATTTAGAAAATAATTGAAACTGTAAGCATGCATATAATTGCCTGGGGAGCATAAAGTTGAGAGTTAGAAAATACATAGCTTTGAGAAACTCCAACATTTAGTGGCTAACTGGAATATATTGTGTCTACAAAAGAGTCTAAGAAGAAATTCCCCCTTAAGTGAGAGCTGTTTGGGTGGTGAAATCCGTGGGAAGCCATAATTGTGAGGGTTGAGATATAAGTGAGAAATTAAGTGGAGATGGCAAAGATAGACATCTCTTTCAAGATGTTTGTCCGTGAGAGAGAAGAGAGACAGGGGAAAGGAGATAGCTACAGCAGGATATGGAAACAAGTTTTGTTTCTGCTTTTACAAGTTAGTATTTCTGTCCCTCTCTGTCTCTGTCTCTCTCTCTCGCTCGCTCTCTCTGTCACACACACACACACACACACACACACACACAAACACAAACACACACACCACAGAGTGAGAGAGAGCGTTTTTAAGAATCATTCACACAGAATCTGTAACTTCTTTTTTAATCTGTAACTTTAGCAGCTTCTGGCTCAATGTGTCTATAAAGTCTCCAACTGAGGTCCCTAAGCAGACTTGTGCAACTATGCAACATACAAATATAGAATAATGGAAAAAGAGGCATTATCCTTTTATTTGTAGATATCCATAAATAGTATTCCTGGGGAGATTTGATCATCTTAGTTTTTAATCCGTAAGGCAGAGTACAGGGTTCTAATTTAGTTCACTTGAATATTTTGCCAGGTTCTATGCTAGGTGCTTGGGATTCAAAGACAAATAAAATACAGATCCTATCCTTAAGGAACTAACAGTATAATACATATATTCCTAGCATGAAGTAATATAAAATAGTCACATCACACTGGAGAAAGGCCTTATGAAAAAATAATAATAATCACCATATGTTAAAGACACTTGATATTTGCCAGGCATGGGGCAAAGGGCTTTGCATATATTCATAATGTAATTTAATTCTCACAGCCATCTCGCAGTTAAAATATTATTCCCTCCACTTTATCCTCATTTTTTTAAATGGAAAACTTGAGGATTAGAAATGTCAAGTAACTTCCACACCTAGTTAGTAACAAATGGGATTTGAACTCAGATCTGCCTGGCTGCAAAGTAGTGTTAATTACGTTATACCACCCTGCTTCTTATGGTATGTGAACATATGTATATGTATAATTTAGTTGTATGTGGCATTATGCCTCTTTAGTTGTATGTGATTGAAATACAATTCAAACTAGCTTAAGCAAACAGGGAATTTATTGATTCTTACAACTGGCACAGTCTTCAGGTACAGTTAGGCCCAGTGTCTCCGGTATGTTTTCAGTACCTCATCTCTACCTCTCAGCTCAGCAAGCCTTATTTGTTTCTTTATTTTCAGACAGAATTCTCCATGGCACTAAAAGTAACTGTTGGAAACTCTAGGTCAATATTATCCTTAGAGCTTACAGCTTTAGAGAAAGAAATACATTTTTTTCCTCTGGGAGCTCTGATTGCTAGGCTTAGATCTGCTTATCCAGGAGGTGCAAAATCAGTTCTACCCAAGCCATATGGACAAGGGAGGTGGCAACCCTAAAGGAAAAGGAGTAACATTTGTCATTATGTGTTATAGATCATGAATAATACTTTCCATGTGATGCTTCAAATTCCCAACAGCCTTGAAGGGTTGAGGAAATCTAGCTAAGAATATTGTTCAAAGCCAGGACTGCCACCCCGTTCTTTAGCTTCACATTCATTGTTCTTTGCTCTGTGCTATAAGGTCCAGATAAATGAGCTACAGGCACAATCCCACCCATACCTCTCACCCGTGACATTTACCCTTTCACACAAATATGTCACAGCTAAAAAGTTATCAGTAGCAATGGAATATACTTCCTACATTAAAAAAGTACTCAAAATTGCTTATAAGTAAGGAGAGAATTTTGGCAAGGGATGAGAAGGTGGGGGTAATAATGTAAGAGAAAATGATAGTCATTAAATATCTTATTTCAAAAGTATTAATTTCTTTTTCCTTTGAAGGTGAAGCCTGAAGTGTTAGACATGGCAGATAATGCATTTGATGATGAATACCTGAAATGTACTGACAGGATGGAAATTAAATACGTTCCCCAACTGCTAAAGGAGGAAAAAGCAAGCCACCAGCAATTAGATACTGTGTGGGAAAACGCAAAAGCCAAATGGGAAGCCCGAAAGACTCAAATCTTTCTCCCTATGAATTTTAAGGATAACCATGGAATAGCCCTGCTGGCATATATTTCCGAAGCTCAAGAGCAAACTCCCTTTTACCATCTGTTCAACGAAGCTGTGAAGATGGCTGGCCAATCTCGAGAAGATTATATCTATGGCTTCCAGTTCAAAGCTTTTCACTTTTACCTGACAAGAGCCCTGCAGTTGCTGAGAAGACCTTGTAAGGCCAGTTACAAAAATGTGGTATATAGAACAAGCCAGGGCACTTCATTTACATTTGGAGGGCTAAACCAAGCCAGGTTTGGCCATTTCACCTTGGCATATTCAGCCAAACCTCAAGCTGCCAATGACCAGCAAACTGTGTTGTCCATCTACACATGCCTTGGAGTTGACATTGAAATTTTTCTTGATAAAGAAAGTGAAAGAATTACTTTAATACCTCTAAATGAGGTTTTTCAAGTGTCACAGGAAGGGGCTGGCAATAACCTCATCCTTCAAAGCACAAACAAGACCTGCAGCCATTATGAGTGTGCATTTCTGGGTGGTAAGTGTCTGCTCTGTCTGTGCTTGTCTGGGAGAGAAGGAATGGGATTCTTAGGCTTAAGGAAGGGTCAGTGAAGGAGAGTGAGAAGTGTTTGAAAGGTGAAATGACATTTGTCAGTTTCCGATCTAGCTCCTTTCATACTGTCTCTTTACCCATAATTTAATTTTATGAAAATCATATATTTGTAGAATTACTAAAAGTTAAAAAAAAAGTACTAAAAGGCAGTGGTTCTTAACCAAAGGCAATTTTGCCCTGCAGAGTCATTTGGCAATGGTCAAAAGTATTTTTGGTTGTCACAGTTCGGGAAAAGGGGGATTGCTACTGATACATCTAATGGGTGGAGGCCAGAAACACTAATAAACAATGCACAGGACAGCTCCACACAACAAAGAATTATATGGCCCAAAATGTTGGGAGTGCTGATGTTGAGAAACCCTACTATAAGGCTTATAATAAAAAATAATGCAGCTTGGGCAACATAGGGAGACCCCTATCTCTACAAAAATAAAAATAAATTAAAAACTAGCCAGGCGTGGTGGCACATGCCTGTGGTCAGCTACATGGGAGGCTGAAATGGGAGGATCGCTTGAGCCCAGGAGGTTGAGGCTGTGGTGAGCTGTGACACACCACTGCACTTCATCCTTGGCGACAGAGTAAGACCCTGTCTCAAAAAAGAAGAAAAAGAAAAATAGCAGTCGCCAGCCCTACCTTTCCCCAATTTCCACTCCTCAGTGGCATCCAGTTTTAATTCTTTTAGCTATTTTTTTCAGGTGCTTACTGTCATGTTTCCAAGTAAACAGCATGCTTCAACTTGTTATTTCTTGGTTTTTAAATCTTTAGACATCATGTATTGCCTTCCCACTATAGCGAATGAGTATTTAACCCTCATCTACCATGTGTTAGTTACGAATTTTTGTGTTCAGCAGTAAGTAACAGAAAACCCGACTGATAGCTTTCATTTAATAAGTCTTAGAAGTAGGCTGTTGAGAGGCAGCGCAGTGGCTCATCTGTGTCATCAGTCACTCATGCTCTTTCTTTCTATTCCACCATCCTTAGCATGTTTTATTTGTTGATTCATGTTTGCACTTGTGACTGTTGCAGCTCTAGACATCAATCCATGTCTAAGACAAAAAGAAAGGAAAGGGATGACAGCCAGATCTGCTTGTTCAATAAGGAAAGTAAAAGCTTTTCCAGAAACACTTACTAGACTTCTGATTACAGAGCATTGACTTGAACAGATTTTTAGTCACCCATAGCTACCAGAGAAGTTTGGAAAGGGGGTAATTAGCCTTTCTCCAGTCAAGGGAACATAGTGTGTGTGTGTGTGTGTGTGTGTGTGTGTGTGTGTGTGTGTGTGTGTGTGTGTGTCGGGGAGGCGGAGGTGGAGACAAAGGAAAAGGGAATTAGAAATGGCTGTTAGATCAGTAAACCAGAAGTTTCTGAAAACCACCACCCTCCTTCCCACTGTATGTCCATTTCCCCCTTCCCATTCTCCCAGCATAGTAAAGACAGGGCATAGCTGAGTTAGAGTTGTTTTTCTGTGCTTAAATCCCTCTTTTACCCCAGGGTTATTGAATGATTTTTTTGTTTGTTAGTTTTTTTATATCCAATCAGTAATTCATCTCAAAATCCTTTGACAGAAATACAAATTTCCTCTTTCCCCTGGATAATGCCCTCATCATACTGCTCTACGATATGTTCTTTAGGCCTGCTGAATGTCCTGAAATCTCTCCTCACTACCATTCTGAGATGTTGCTTCTTCCCCATGAGAGATCTTCTATTTCTTGGATTTGCAACTCTTTCTTGGATTACTCCTTTGTTTGGTGTGGTTGGGGATGGGGGTTCTGCGGGAGTTTCTGAGAAATGGTCCATTAAGGAAAATTTTCTAAGTCTCTGCATGTCTGAGAGATCTGCTTTTAAGCTCAATTAATAGTTTATATAGATTTGCATTTCTATTTTAGAAACTAATTTTTCTTGGAATTTTGAAGATATTACTCCAATGACTTCTAGGTTCTGTAGATGTTGTTGAAAGGTGTGAAGCCATTCTGATCACTAAAACTTTGAATGAGACTTAAAAAAAATATATAGAAGGTTTTAGGTTGTTTTCTTTATTCCTACCATTCTGAAATTTTATGGTGTTGTGCCTTACTGTGTGTGAGTAGAGGGTTAGTAAACCCTTTTTCCTGTCTCCTATGAAAATGACCTGGTGATCTTTCAGCATTCTTTCTCTGTAATCTACTAAAGGTGGAATGACAGCTGTGTGACCTTACAGCATTGTCTGTGGTAAACATAACCCTTGATTGGTAAAGTGCATCTGAGCTGGGAGGATTGTGAATACTTGAGGAGAGGCCGTAGCTTTGGGTTTTCCTGAATGTGATGTGACATACCCAGGTGTTCTCCTTGAGTCCTGGAAGGAGAGCAGTACTCTCGTACCAATCCTGCATAGGTTCAAAAGATTGTATTTTAAATGTGGCATGAGGCTACACACCACAGTATGATGATGGAATTATCCATGAGGCTACATGCCACAGTATCATGAGGGAATTATCCAAGGGAAAGCTAGAGAGGCCCCTACACCCACCTGTGTAATCTTGTTTCCTTGAACCTGAGCTGTAATTTGGAGGCAAAATAACAGCCCTGGACTCCTGTGAAGACTTGCGTTGAAGGAACACATCTGATGCTGCTCTGCTTCTAGACAGTATGCTTTATTCACTGCCATAGATTCTTCTGCAAACTGAGTAAACCGGTAAGGGGTTGGCCTTTTTGGCTCTTGCAAGTATGATTGCCTAACTGAACCAAAAACTATCGCTGCTGGGTCAAGTAGAGTAATGCATGCCGTAGGCCTCCAAGTGGGATAGACTTTTAGACCTTGACTCAATGTAGCCAAGGGTACTATGAGATAAAAAGGCTGGGTGGTAGGAAAGTGTTAATGAGACATTGATGCCTGGGTGGGGGCGGATCCACTTATGATTGGACGGCAGAAGCTGTGTGGATTGAGGTGCCTAGGGTAAAAATTTTAAGGAAGTCCTCACTCTTAGGGCTGTAACTGGACTTGTGTATTCCTGAGACTGCCTCCTTAAATTTTCTCTAGGCACCTTATTTGCCTCATCCTAGTCTTGGATCTGAGTTGCACCTGAGAAGGGCGATTCTAGAAGGAGCAGATGAAAGTTGGAATGAGAAAATTTGTGTTGAAAGGAAAAGTGCTTATTAAAAAGACAGGGGAAAAAAGACGAGATAAGAAATGCTAGCTCAGGTTTGGAGAAAAGGGAACCCTAGAATACTGTTGGATAGGAAAGTAGATTGGTGCACACTTTATGGAAGACAGAAATTTGTACATAGAAATTAAAAATAGAACTACCGGCCCGGTGCGGTGGCTCATGCCTATAATCCCAGGATTTTGGGAGGCCAAGACAGGCAGATCACTTGAGATCAGGAGTTCGAGACCAGACTGGCCAACATGGTGAAACTCCATCTCTAATAAAAATATAAAAATTAGCTGGGTGCAGTGGCACACGCCTGTAGTCCCAGCTACTCAGGAGACTGAGGCAGGAGAATCACTTGAACCCAGGAGGTGGAGGTTGCAGTGAGCCAAGACCACACCACTGCACTCCAGCCTGGGCAACAAGAGCCAAACTCTGTCTCAAAAAGGAAAAAAAAAAATAGAACTACCATATGACCCAGTAATCCCTCTCTTGGGTATACACCCCAAACAGTTGAAATCACCACCTCATAAAGATACTGCACCACCATGTTCACTGTAGCATTATTCATGGTAACCAAGATACGGAAACCACCTAGATGTCCACTAACAGACAAAGGGTATATGTGGTATACATACAATAGGATATTACTCAGCCTTAAAAAAAAGAGAGAGATTCTGCCATTTGCCACAATGGATGGACCTGGAGGACATTATTCTAAGTGAAGTAAGCCAGACACAGAAAGCTACCGCATGATTTCACTTACATGAGATCAAAAACAAAAGAGAGAATGAAACAGTAGTTACCATAGGTGTGGGGATAGGAAATGAAGAGATGTAGATCAAAGGATACAAAATTGCAGACATGGAGGATAAACAAGTTTAGACATCTAATGCGTAACATGAGGACTAAAGTCAATAAAATTATACTTAAATAACTGGATTTTAATGGCTCTTGTTACACATACAAAAATAACTGAGATGATAGCTATGTTAATTCACTACAGTAACCATTTTACTATCCATATGTATTTCATGATATCATGTAAACCTTAAATATATACAATAAAGTTCATTTTTTACAAAGGAAAAGTGCTCATTCTCACCAACCATACATTGGACCTGACCCAAAACCAAGCCAGCTGGGGCCAGTTCATATGAGCTTGTGGGAACTGATTGTGGGTATGTATGTCTTCTTCCCTGTTCCTTTTACATGACAGTAGCTTGAAATTGTTAGAGTTTTACCATGGAAATTAGAAAACACTACAAACCAGGGTCTCCCTCCCTCCCTACGCTAATCTTGTGAAACTTTACCAGCATAGCACAGCCAAAAACCTGCTTGCAGCTGGGCTGACAGAAATGATACCGCTTTTGGTGCTTTTGATGCCTTTGGGCAGATGCCATTTGTGGAACCATTGGTTATATCAAAGCCCCGGCTGCAGTGGCTACAAGCTAAATTTAGCACAGGGATCTGTTTGATGAGCTGAGGTGCACAATGGAGCCCACAGACTCCATGTTTGTGAGTGGGATTATGATAGAACCGAAGAGATTCTATTGGATTGATCCTGAAAGCGCTCGAGTTCAGACCCGCATGGAGAAGTGCAGGTCATTGTGGAGGTGCACATGTATCATAGGTTTAGGGAGTTCTGACAAAGTCAGCCATTGTACTTGAGTGTGTTGATTTAACCCTGGGCTGGAGTCCTCTGCTGCCATCTAGAGATAATTAATGGGAAGGCAGGATCAAAAACTCCTGGAGTGACCTTTGAAGACAGGCAGTTTGAAACCGTATGAAGAACAATGGCCAAGTGTTTTAAGAGCCCTAGCTAAGGAGGATGTAGTCAAAATCTTGTTCCATTGTGACTGGATATAACTGAGCCTCTGGATTTTAAAAAGTCAGTATTTCTAAAAGGGGTAAAAAAAAATTTACTGCATTAAATTTAGTGTGCTATAAACATAGTCCCACAATAGTGTTTTAAACTTGGCTATGATTTCCAATATAAAAATATGTCATGAGTTTTTCAAAAACTAGTTAGCTGAAAGAAAACTTTGTTCATTAGGAAGTGGAGAGAACATCAGTATCTCTTTTTAGCTAATATAATTCCAGGTGGTCATAGGCATTAATCTTGGTATTAATCCAAGCTGATGTGAGTGAACTCTGAGAAAAAGAGTAACAGAAACCCTTCTCCTTCCTCGATACAAAATTAGCCTAGGTTAACTATCTTTTATGCTATTTTTCTAGAAAATATGATAAAGTTGAAATGTTAGCTGTATAATCAAGCTATATCCATTATCAGGAAAAATTACTCCATTGGGACTGGGTGCAGTGGTGTGTGCCTGTAGACCCAACTTCTGGAAAGGCTGAGGCAGGAGGATCCCTTGATCCCAGAAATTCAAGTGCAGCCTGGGCAACATAGTGAGACATGCATCTCTTTAAAAAATTACTCCTTTAGAAAGTTATACCTCGATTGGGAGGACGGTGAATGAATTATAAATACCTGGAGGGAAGCCATGGTTTTGGGACTCCTTGCACCCTACAATGCAAATATATCAGGTTTATAGAAAGAAAACTTATAAGCAAAGAGATAGAACATGTATCATCCCCTGAACTCCATTTTTTTTTTTTTTTACTGAACAGAGTAGGCAGAGATTATCTTGCATTTTAGTCAGTGTTTGCATAGAGAGAGGTCAGCCTGTATAATGCTCTACGTATTTATAGAGTAAGAGGGCCAGGGGATATTGTTCCCTGGTTGGAAAGTAGCCTTGTTAGAAAGGAGGAGCCTCTAGTAGTATTTTGTACAGTTCACTGAGACCTGTTGAACCAGCTCTCTGCTAAGCCATCAAAAGGAGGAAAGAAGGTGAGCCTACAGGACTATCTGGATTTATTTGTTATAAATCTACCCCAGCCCTTGTGCACTCCTTAAATGTTAAGGATCTCCTTTGGTTCTGATTGACACCTTTCTTTAGCATTTCCTGGGAGTAGCATAGTTTCTGTACCAGTGTCTGGAATTGTCTAGGATTGAGACATTAATAAGATCCACGTTGCCAGGCCCAATAGGAAGTGACATATCCAACACCACGAGAAATTCATTCTTCTGAACAGTGACTGAAGTGTCCCTGAATGCTATAGCAAATTCACTGGGCTGCCAAAGAATATTTTTAAATTTCACAACAGACACTGCCATACTTGATATTTGTCAGACACTGTGTGAACTACTGGCTTGCGGTAGAACTCAGTTTAAAGTTACGTGTTGTATCATAGTACATGCTGTTTGATGGCATCATAAATTTGCAAAGTTGAATCTTTAGCAGTTGTAATGAAACCAAGTATATGTGAAAATCAATGTGGTATTTATCAATATGACAGATCAATGAGTATTTATATCTTAACACCTTAGTAAACATTTGAAAAAATAGCACATACTTTTAAAAAGCGCTATTATTTTACTCTTAACCACAATTACTTGCTAATGGGATGTGTGTGCTTTTTGGACATTCACAGCTTCTCAGACCTTGGAATCAGATTAGGCACTATCTCATTTCCTGTTCCACACTGATTTTCACATATGCTTGTTTTTTGTCACAACAATCGCTAAAAAGACCTAGCTTTGCAAATGATATGGTGTGGATCTGTGTCCCCTCCCAAATCTCATGTCAATTGTAATCCCCAGTGTAGGAGGTGGGGCCTGGAAGGAGATGATTGGATCATGGGGGCAGTTTCTAATTATTTAGCACCATCCCCCTCGTGCTGTTCTCATGATAGAGTTCTCACAACATCTGGTTGTTTAAAAGTGTGTAGCACCTTCCACCTCTTCCTCTTCCTCCTGCTCTGGCCGTGTAAGATGAGCCTGCTTCCCCTTTGCCTTCTGCCATGATTATTAGTTTCCTGAGGCCTCCCCCACCCTACTTCCTATACAGCTTGCAGAACCATGAGCCAATCAAACCTCTTTTCTTTATAAATTACCCAGTCTCAGATATGTCTTTATAGCAGAGGGAAAACAGACTAATACAGCAAATATATGTCATCAGACAGTGTGTAACATGATGTAACATGTAACTTTGAAACTGAGTTCTACCTCAAGCTAGTAGTTCACACAGTGTCTGACAGATATCAAGCGTGGCTGTGTTTTTATTGAAATTTTAAAATATTCTTTGGTGGCTGGCCATGGTGGCTCACGTCTGTAATCTCAGCACTTTGGGAGGCCAAGGCAGGTGGATCACCTGAAGTTAGGAGTTCAAGGCCAGCCTGGCCAACATGGTGAAACCCCATCTCTACTAAAAAATACAAAATTAGCTGGGCGTGGTGGTGGGCACTTGTAATCCCAGCTCCTCAGGAGGCTGAGGCAGGAGAATCACTTGAACTTGGGAGGCAGAGGTTGCACTGAGCCGAGATCGCACCATTGCACTCCACCCTGGGCAACAAGAAGAAACTCCATTTCGAAAAAACAAAGTAAAAAAATAAATATATATATATATGTATTCTTTGGTAGCCCTGTGAACACCTCAGCCACTGTTCAGAAAAACCACAAATCTAATGGCAGGGCAGCCACCTGTTTGTGAAAGTGGATTAGGTCTTAGGAGCCAGGTTTGGCCCTTTATTGGAGGTAAGATTTCTATATGACAAAGGAGATTTTGAGAGTTTGTCCGATTTTATGGGAATGTAGTTCAGAGAGAAACTATTGCACAATTATAAGATATTGGTTTAGTGAATCATGACTTTTCTTTCAATAAGACAGTTTTTCTCAATAGCCAGTTAACAGGCTAGCAGTAGCAGCCCTGCAGAAAGAGGAAGTCCCTATGACCTACAAATTCTAGTGCAGTCTTGTTTCCAGAGATTCTAATCAGCTGTGAGTATAGTCGTCGATATTTGTAATTTCTTTGGATCTAAAAGAGATAGGGAACTTGTGGGAGGGCTTTATTTACTCTTGTCCAGACTGCTTCTAAGGTTTCTAACTGTAGACTTCTCTGTTGAAATGACAGCCATGTAATCTCCAGTATTTAGCAAGTCAGGGATGTGTAGGGTTTCCTTTGGTAGGGAACTAGAGACCAGATCCAAAACCTAGTCCTGTCTTGTTCCTCTCATCCTCATAATTGAAAAAAAAATCTAACTGCTTACTGAGTTATACTATGCAGTAAATGGCACATAAAGTAAAATTTAGTAAGTTTTGATATATGTATATGTCAATGAAATTATCACTACAATCAAGATGATAAGCATTTTATATTTGTTGCTTACAAAAGCGTCATGCCTCTTTGCAATTCCTTTCTCCTCCCTTTCCCTGTTTCCCAATCCTATCCCCAGGCATCTACTAATATACTTTCTGTCACTGCAGATTAGTTGGCACTGTCTAGAGTTTCATTCAAATGCTATCATACAGTATGTTCTCTTTTTTGCCTGGCTTCTTTCACTTGGCGTAATTGTTTTGAGATTCATCTGTATTGTTCCATGTATCAATAGTTTATTCATGTTGTTGTAGAATAGTGGATATGACACAATTTACTTGTCTATTCACCTGTTGATGAGTACTTGGGTTGTTTCCAGTCTTTGCTATTACATATAAAACTTCTATGAACATTTATATGCAAGTCTTTATATGGACATATGCTTTCATTACACTTGAGTAAATGCCTAGGAATGCATTGGCTAGATTATATGATAGGTATATGTGTAGCTTTAAAAGAAACTTCCAAATGGTTTTCCAGAGTACCTGTACCATTTTACATTCTCACCAGGAGTGTGTAAGAGTTCTAGCTATACCACATTCTTGCTAACACTTGATACAGGTCTTTTTAACAGTTCTAATAGAAATGTGATGGTATTTTATTGTGGTTTTAATTTGCCTGTTCCTAATGAGTAACAGCGTTGAGCATCTTTTCACATATTTATTTGCCATTTATATGTATTTGCTGAAACATCTGTTCAAAGATTTTGCCCATTTTTAATGAGATTTTTTTTTATCTTTTGAGAATTATTTTTGTAGATATAAGGTGTATGATATGTGGTTTGCAAATATTTTCTCCCAATTTGTAGCTTATTTATTTATTTATTTATTTATTGAGACAGAGTCTTACTCTGTTGCCCAGACTGGAGTACAGTGGTGTGATCTTGACTCACTGCAACCTCCACTTACCGGGTTCAAGCAATTCTCCTGCCTTAGTCTCCCAGGTAGCTGGGACTACAGGCATGCACCACTATGCCCAGCTAATTTTTTTTATATTTTTAGTAGAGATGGGGTTTCACCATGTTGGCCAGGCTGGTTTTGAAGTGATCCACCTGCCTCAGCCTCCCAAAGTGCTGGGATTATAGGCGTGAGCCACTGTGCTTGGTGATTTGTTTATCTTTATCCTAGTATCATATATTGAGAACTATGGCTATATAATAAACCTCAAAACCAGGTAGTGTTCATCATATTCTAAAGTTGTTTTGGTGATTATATGTTCTTTATGCTTCCATATGAATTTTAGAATCACCTTGTCAATTTCTATAATTTCTGCTTGGATTTTGATTAAGCTTGCCTTGCATTTATAGATCATTATGAGAAAAGTTTTTAAAAAGTCTGCTTTTCCAACTCATGAATATAGCATAAAATCTCCATTTATTTAGGTCTTAATTTCGGTCAGCTGTATCCGAATAGTGTTCGGTGTGTAGGTCTTTCCCGTCTTTTGTCAGATTTACCTTTAAGTCTTGTATGTATGAAAAGTCTTTATTTCACATTCAGTTTTGAAAGCTATTTTCACTGGGTATAGAACTCTAGATTAATCTTTTTTTTTTTTCTTTCAGTAGTTTACAAATTTATTGCTCCCCTGTTATTTTACTTAAATTTTTTTGACAAAAAATGCTGCGCCTCTTATTTCTGTTCCTCTTTATTTAGCCTCCTTCTTCCCCCCGGCTGCTTTTAAGACTTTCTGTTTATCATCCTTATTTGAGCCAACTTGATTACGATGTACCTTAGCGTCTTTTTTTCATGTATCTTGTGCTTGGAGTTCATTGAACTTTATGGATTTTTACGTTCATAGTCTTCATCAGATTTGGAAAGTTGTGACTACTGTTTGTGCAAATATTTTTTCACCTCTTCTTCCTTTAGGGATTCTGTTTATACATATATTAAAGTGCTTGAGGTTGTCCCACAGTTCAATGAAACTCTAACGTTTTTTGTTATTAGTGTTTTTCTCTGTTTCATTTTTAGATGTTTTCTATTGTATATCTTAGTATTTCATTGCTGCCATAACAAATTACCACACATTTAATGGTTTAAAACAACACAGATTTATTACCTTACAATTCTGTATTTCAGAAGCCTAACATAGTCTTGCTGAGCTGAAATTAAGGTGTTGGTAGGGCTGCATTCCTTCCGGAGGGCTTAGGCAAGAATCTGTTTTCTTGCTTTTTGCAGCTTCCAGAGGTTACCTGCGTTCCTTGGTTTGTGGCCTCCTTCATCCATCTTCAGTCAGAAACAGCATGTTGATGGCCAGGTATAATGTCTCATGCCTGTAATCTCAGCACTTTGGGACGATGAGGCAGAAGGATCATTTGAGCTCAGGAGTTTGAGACCAGTCTAGGAAACTTAATGAGACCCTGTCTCTACAAAAAAAAAATTATCCGGGCATTGTGGCATGCATCTGTGGTTCCAGCTACCTGTGGTGGGCTGAAATGGGAGGATTGCTTGAGCCCAAGAGTTTGCTGCTGCAGTGAGCCATGACTGTGCCATGACCGCACTACTGTGTACTCCAGCCTAAGTGACAGAGGGACATCCTGAGACCCTGTCTCAAAAAAGAAGCAGCATGTTGAGTCCTCTGCACATCTCTCTGATTCTCTCTTCTACCTCGTTTTTTCCGCTTTTAAGGATTTATGTTATTAGATTGAGCTCACCTGGATAATCCAATATTATTGCCCCACCTGAAGGCCAGCTAATTAGCAACATTATTTGCATCTGCAACCACAGTTCTCCATTGCCATGTAAAATAACATATTCACAGGTTCTGGGGATAGGATGTAGGCCTCTTTAAGAAGGGTGTTATTTTGCATACCACAATGTGTCAAGTTTGCTAATCATTTTTCTGCAGTGTCTAGTTTGTTAGTAATCCTATCTAGTGTATATTTCATCTCAGAATTTTTATCTCTAGAAGTTCAGTTTGGGTCTTTTTATATCTTTCGTGTCTGTACTTAACATCCGTTAGTAGTACTGACATTCACTACTGAATGTATTCCCCCCAAAATTCATATGTTGAAGCCCTAATCTTCACTATGATGGTATTTGGAGGTAGGGCCTTTGAGAAGTAATTAGGTTTAGATTAGGTCATGAGGGTGGGAGCACTTATGATGGGATCCTTATAAAAAGAGGAAAGGAGACCACAGCTTGTTCTTTTTCTGACATATGAGGATATAGTGAGAAGGTGGCTATCTGCAAGCCAAGAAGAAAGCCTTTACCAGAAATAGAATCTGCCAGTACCTTGATCTTGGACTTCCCAGCTCTAGAATTATGAGAAATAAAACCTGTTATTTAAGCCACCCAGTCTGTGGTATTTTCTGTGGCAACTGGTGTAAGACAACACCTTTAGTCTGTTTTTTGGAATACAGTTGTAATGACTAATTTACTTTTCTGATAATTCTAACGGTTGTGTTTCATTAGATTGGGGTTAGTTTCATTAGATTGAGTTCTCTTGTCATTAGGAATTGTTATTTTCCTGCTTCTTTGCTGGTGGTTGTTTGGGTGCCAGACGTTGTGAATTTTACCTTGTTGTGTGCCTGGTAATTTTATATTTCTAAAAATATTCTTGAGCTTTGTTCTGGTACAGAGTTAATTTACTTTAAAACAGTTTGATTATTTTAGGACTTGTTCTTCAGATTTTCCAGGCAGAACCAGAGTCACTTTAATCTAGGGCTAATTATTTCTCACTGCTGAGGCTGTACCCTTCTGAATACTCTACCTAATGCCTGTGAATTATAAGGTTTTCCAGCCTGGTTGGTGGGAATAGACACTATTCTTGACCTTCTGGGTTCTTTCTCTGGCCTTGGGTAGTTTTCTCACATGTAGAATCTGATCAGTACTCCACTGAATACTTGAGGGAAACCCTTTGTAGATCTCTGGAGTTCCCTGTCTGTGCCACTCCCTTCTCTCTGGTTCTCTGTCTGTAAAAACTGAATTATCTTTGTATGTTCTTTCTGGAAAAATTTTAAACTCTTTAATGGTTGGTAAGTTACGTTTTTCTAGGAATTTGTCCATTTGCCTTTGTATTTCAAATTAGTAGGCATAAAGCTGGTCATAGTATTCTCATCTCTTTTTATATCTGCTGACTCTTGTTATGTTTCCTTTTTCATTCCTTATATATTTATGCCTCTCTCTATTATTTCTGGACCAATTCTTTTATCCATTTTTAACCCTGCTACTTCTTTAGAAACTCAAAATAGTTTGATTACTGCTATTGAAAATGCGAAACCGAAAATTAAATCCAGAGTTTAAATAGGGAGGAGAAATACAGTCTTAACAAAATGGCTCTGTGTTAAACATTAAACAGGCTGGCACAGTGGCTCATGCCTGTAATCCCAGCACTTTGGGAGGCTAAGGTGGGCAGATCACCTGAGCTTAGGAGTTCAAGACCAGCCCCACCAACATGGTGAAACCCTGCCTCTATGAAAAATACAACAATTAGCTGGGCGTGGTGATGGGTGCCTATAATCTCAGCTACTTGGGAGGCTGAGGCAGGAGAATCGCTTGAACCCGGTAGGCAGAGGTTGCAGTGAGCCAAGATTGCAACACTGCACTCCAGCCTGGGTGACAGAGCAGGACTCCATCTCAAAAAGTAAAAGAAAATTAAAGATATCCATTCTTTTCTATTCAGGAAGCTTTCAAAAATTTTGTGCATAAAAATCACTTGGAATGCTTGTTTAAAATGCAGATTACAAGGCATCCCCCTCTAGAAAGTATGTAGCAATAGTAGTCTTGGCTCTGGTCCTGGAATTTGCCATTTTAATAAGCACTCAGGTGATTCTGAAGGGTGTGGCGGGAAAATTACACTTTGAGAAACATGCTCTAACTTGTGCTACAGACAAAAGACAAAGGCTTTTAAAATCCTCCTGGTGCCTGGTCCCCAGGCTGCGTCTTTCAACTTACACCTGTAGCCTTCTCATCCACAATTCCCCTGACCTTCACCTCACCCTCAAATAAGCTCTCTGGATGAGGCTTGTATTCAGTCATCTCCTGCTGAGACAACATTCTTTTTTTTTTTGAGACAGAGTTTCGCTCTTGTCCCCCAGGCTGGAGTACAGTGGTGTGATCTCAGCTTACTGTAACCTCTGCCTCCCAGGTTCAAGCGATTCTCCTGCCTCAGCCTCCTGAATAGCTGGTATTACAGACACACACCACCACGCCTGGCTAATTTTTGTACTTTTAGTAGAGACAGGGTTTCACCATGTTGACCAGGCTGGTCTCGAACTCCTGACCTCAGGTGATCCACCCGTCTTGGCCTCCCAAAGTGCTGAGATTATAGGCATGAGCCACCACACCCTTAGACAACATTTTATAATAATCTCTAGAACTGATTTTTAAATTTCTAATCTAGCCAAATGCCTGAGTTTAACCTCAGGGCACTGTCCAGATTATAACAGATCTGTTATTTTCTGGACCAGTAGAAACTGGACCAAGTCACCTGGATTTTTGGTTCAGACACTCACTACAGATGGAGCAGGACTTCAGAGCAGATTATAGAAGTGTGTATCTCTTTTAGGAGCCAGTCCTCTCCAGGGATTCTCCTATTGTAGGTGAAGAGGCTCCTCCTCAGGTAGCTGAACTTCCAGATTAGATTAGTGAGTTAGCCAGGTATGAATAGAGACCATGAGGCATCTGGACCTTCGCTGTGCATTCTGGTAGGCCTTCCATGTGGCTCATACTGAACCAAACCTCCATGCTGTCTCCCTAACCTTCTTTCCCTACTGCTGTTGGCTGGTAGATTCCCCTTTCTGTCAAGTCTCAGGGGAATCACTGCAGCACTGACAACTTTTTCTAGGGCATCACCAGTGAGAGCACCTAGGGCCTTACAAAAAGTACTGTTGGATGCCATGTTTTGTTCTCCAAATATTGTGGATTTCCTCATATACAAATGAATATTCTAGGGCATACCAACTCATTTTCCTGTATGAATGTGAGAGGGATCCTTGTTCAAATATTAAAGGATGTTGAAGGTCTGATTGAGATTCTTTTTCTTCAAAGGATAGGAATTGTAGTAGTAGAGGGATAGGTTTGCTGTTGAGGACATTTAGTATCTGAAGAGAAGATTAATTTGATAGGTAAATTTTCTCCAAAATTTTGCAAACTAATTATAGAATAGAATGATAAAGTATTAGCCCTGGATGGGCTCTTTAAAGTCATTTAAAGCAGTCTCCTAGTAAAAGATACAGATAAGAAAACTGAATTCCAGAAAGCTTAGGTGTTTTGTCAAAGGTCATACGGCTATTTGGTGGCTGTACTATAAATATTAAAATATAATTGTTCAGCAATTTTTAAAAATAATTGAGACAGGGTCTCACTCTGTTGCCCAGGCTGGAGTATAATAGCACAAAACTCATTGCAGCTTCAACCTCTTGGGTTCAAGCCATCCTCCCACCTCAGCCTCCTGAGTAGCTGGGATGATAGGTATGTGCCACCATGCCTGGCTAATTTTTTTTAAAAACTTTTTGTAGAAATGGGGTCTCCCTATGTGGCCCAGGCTGGTCTTGAACTCCTGGGCTGAAGCTATCCTCCTGAATCAGCTTTTCAAAGTGCTGGGGTTACAGGCATGAGCCACCATGCCCAGCCTGCAATTTGCATCTCACTAATTATGACAGACCAGGAGCTGACAGATTAGGTTACCAATAGCCATAAATTAATTGAAATATTTACTAGGGTAGATTATGTCTAACTAATAAAACTTTATCTTTGTGTTTCAGGACTAAAAACTGAAAACTGTGTTGAGAACCTAGGTAAGATATGCTTTAAAGTCTTGTCCCTATAATAGGAATTTTATCAGTTACTTCTCATAGGTATGGGTCAGAGCCACCTCACCACTGTACTGTCATACTGTCAAACATCATTTTCTCACGGCTAAATTGCACTTCTGCTAGTACCCTTTCAGGTGGAGAGCCTAGGAGCCTTTGCTGCCAGCTCCCCACTGCCGCCCTCATCCCCACCCCCAGACTCACCAGTGGCTCTTCTCTCAAACACTGCATTGGCCTGGGCATGAAGGGAACATGCTGAGCCTGACCTTACAGGAGTTTAAGGCCTCCTTAATTCCCCCACACCTTCAGCCATTTCCCACTGGACTCCTATGCAGAGAGCTAGCTCCTGTTCCTGTATTTTGTTATCTTAGGAAATAACATTTGGGAGACCAGTGAAGGAATGGCATGAATATAGCTCAAGGAAAGAGGAGAATGGGATGACAGAAGGGTAATGTGGTCGATTTTAACTTCCTCGGGGAAAAATAAGAGGATGTAACAAAAAATAATCTTTCTTAGAGAACTGTGGGAAAGATTTGGTAGGGTAGACAGAAAATTCTAAGAGTATTCAGGAACAGCATTATCAAATGGGCCTAATAAATTTGAATTAAAGGTGCCAAAAATGCCTTTAGATTAAGACGTGCTTTGGGTGGATCATTTTGAAATTTCCTCATTAAAATGTTTAAAAACATACCAAAGGTGTCAGAAGAGAGAGAAGAAAAGTTCAAAAACAAGGCTCTGTTTCTAGCTGTCTTCCTGGTTAGCTTTCCTGTGAATTTTTTTTTCATGTAATTAAAATGAATCTACATTCAGAGGCAGAGGCAGGTGGATTGCTTGAGGTCAGGAGTTTGAGACCAGCCTGGGCAACATGGTGAAAGCGTCTCTACTAAAAATACAGAAATTAGCCAGGTATGGTGGCGGGTACCTGTAATCCCAACTACTTGGGAGGCTGAGGCAGGAGAATTGCTTGAACCTGGAAGGTGGAGGTTGCAATGAGCACAGATCATGCCACTGCACTCCAGCCTAGGTAACAAAGCAAGATTCTGTCTTTAAAAAAAAAAAAAAAAAAAAAAAAAGTGAATCCACATTCATCTTTGAATTGAAATTTTATATTCTTATAATAACCATATTATGTTTCTTAAATATAAGCCAACTCAAATCTGTTATTAAAAAACAGACAACCTAACATTCACATCTGAGCATAGTACCATGTATTAAAAACATGTCTGTATTTCAGAATATTTTCAACACATCTATGTCTACAACCCTGGTGAGTATGCTCTAATTTTTAAAAATAATCTTGGTTGGTTACTGTGGCTCATGCCTATAATCCCAGAACTTTGGGAGGCCGAGGTGGGTGAGTCATTTGAGCCCAAGAGTTCAAGACAAGCCTAGACAACATGGCGAAACCCTGTCTCTACAAAAAATACAAAACTTAACCAGGCGTGGTGGTGTGCATCTGTAGTCCCAGCTACTTGGGAGGCTGAGGCGGGAGAATCACTTGAGCCTGGAAGGTAGAGGTTACAGTAAGCCAAGATCGTGCCCACTGTACTCCAGCCTGGGTGGCAGGGCAAAACCCTGTCTCCAAAGTTAATAATAATAATCCTTACCTGGATGTTTAGTAGCTCTTTCTTGTTTAGCAAATGTAATTCTTAGTTGAAGAAAATTTGCAGATATAAAGCAGGGACTTGGCCTGTATAAGAGGAAAAAACAAAGAACCTATTCTAGGGAAATGTACCTTCCTGAAATGAGAGAACTAGATTCGTGGAGATTTGAACAATATGGAAAATTTCTGGAGAATAAGGGTGGTGAGAATAAAGAGCTAGTCATTCTTGACCAGTTCTGGGGGCTTCTTAGGTATAGCTCTGTATTCAGTCATTGAAATGAACCTGTGTGACTCCAAATATTCAGACGAAAATACAAAATTCAGCAGATTTGCATCTCTCAAATATACCGATGCTTGATGTTTAACACGATTTAACTAAAATATGTGGGTGATTAGATGTTCTTAAAGTTTCCACTTAAGGATATATGGCCCAAATCATTTCTTTGCATGTAAGCTCCATATCATGTGTTTGGCTTATGTGGCCACAATAAATTTTTCTGTTGAAAAGAGAAAAGGTTCCAGCCTTTTTAAAATATGCAATTTGCTCCATGTTTGGGAAGATACCTCCTGTACTGATAGAAGTGCAGCACTTTATGCCTTGAGGACTTGCTTAGCCGCCCTTCTTTTTATTGTTCTGTTGCAGTCACAGGTTCTACTGATCACTTCATGGGGACTTCAGCTGACTCTTCAAAACAGACATTTTCTCATCTCCTTGAGATCCCTGGTAGACTAGCTATTTGTAATGACTTTTCTTAATAATGGGGCAGAGAATATTCCAGCTCATTAGCCAAGGCACATTTAGATTTTGGCCAGCACTTAAGTCTAGTAGGGTAGTTTCCTGGACATATCAAATGGTTCTTTATAGTCATATTTCCTAAAAATAATTTTGCTATAGCTATGGTAACTGCCAGCTCTTTTGTTCCATCGTTAAACTGATGAGTTTCTTTTTGTGACTCAGGTAAGAAGAAACAGAAGCTTGAAGACCATGGTAAGACATTTTTTATAAATTCTGGGGGCTTAAATTTTGCAAGGTATCTCCCTTTACAGATGGGAATCTTTTCATATTTTCTGAAAACAATTTTGCTGTAGCTCTAGTAACTGCCAGTTCTTTTGTTCCATTGTTAAAACTGATAAGCTTCTTTTTGTAACTCAGATGAGAAAAACCAGAAGCTTGAAGACCATGGTAAGGCATTTATATAAATGCTGGGGGCTTACGTTTTGCAATGTCTCTCCTTTTACATGTGGGAACAGGTAAGAATGTCATGGTAAGAAAAGCGAGAAGAAGGTAGAGCCCACCTTAGCTTACTGGTTTGGTATATTAGAGATCCTCCTGGGTTTCAGATAGAATTCTTTAGAAAAATGACACAGCAGGTCTGTATCTCCTGTCTAACAATCTTTAGGTCATCCCGGCAAATAGAGGAAGGCGTGACTAATTATTCCCTACGTTCTTGTGACATCTAGGGGATTGGGCAGGGCATAACAAATAGTGTTGTTTTTCTAAATTAAAATGATGATTCTTTGTGTTTATTTCTGTCTCCAGCAATCTGATTAATAGATGCCATTAGCTATATCCATTTGATTATTTAGTACATTCCAAAGTATTACTCATCCTCAAGTATTTGTTTTTGTTTTATTTTTAATATTACTCAAATGGCCAGGTGCGGTGGCTCACACCTATAATTCCTGCACTTTGGGAGGCTGAGGTGGGTGGATCATGAGGTCAGGAGTTCAAGACCAGCCTGGCCAACATAGTGAAACCCCTGTCTCTACTAAAAATACAAAAATTAGCCAAGCATAGTGGCACACACCTGTAGTTCCAGCTACTTGGGAGGCTGAGGCAGGAGAATCACTTGAACCTGGGAGGTGGAGGTTGCAGTGAGCCAAGATTACACCACTGCACTCCAGCCTTGGTGACAGAGTGAGGCTCTGTCTTGGGGTGGGGGAAGTACTCAGATATCCTCAAGGGCACTGGGACGGGAACATTCTCATAAATTACTGGTGAGACTATAAATTGGAACTTTTTTGGAGAGCAATTTAGTAGTATGTATTACTAGTATTAAAAACGTTTATACCTTTTGACTTGTTTATAACACTTTTGGATATTTGTCCCAAGGAAAGTAGAGATGAACACAAAGATTTTTGTACAAAAGATGTTTATCACAGTGTTATGGTGGTGTCAGAAGACAAAATTACAACAAATTTAAATTGTCAATTGGCTTTGAGATTCTACAATTGGGCAACACTTTATTCCATAGAGTAAGTATTCCATTCAGCTGAGCTCAGCAGCGATTCTCCTGCCTCAGCCTCCCGAGTAGCTGGGATTACAGGCTTTAAAGACAGAAGAGCCAAAGAAAGGAGAAGCAAAGAACAGAGTGTATTAGTTACTTTTAGACAGAACAGTAGAAAAATAACTGATTAGTTAACATCAGTTTATTTCAGGCTACCTTTTTTGTGTGTAAGGATTGAAGCAGAGGGAACTTCATTTATCAAGCTGATGACTGAAGATTTTAAACTGGCCTGTTTGGGAAATTCTGTTACTTCTTTCTCCTAATTTCTTGGAAGGTCAGACAACTTAGTTTAGGTCATGTAGAACTTTAGCATGGGTGATTCCATTTCAATTTTTAGTCTGGTCTGTTGGGGCCTACTGCAGAAACTTAGTCCAAAGCAATGGTTTCCTGAAATTTTTATTTGACAGCAAAAATTTAGAAAGAGCCTTGGTGTCAAACCATTGAGTATTGTTAAGTAAAATACCATATATATTATGAAACACTAAACAACTTAAAAATCATGTATTTGAGGCAGGGTGCAGTGGGTCACACCTGTAATCCCAGCACTTTGGGAGGCCGAGGCAGGCAGATCACGAGGTCAGGAGATCGAGACCATCCTGGCTAACACAGTGAAACCCCATCTCTACTAAAAATACAAAAAAAATTAGCCAGGCGTGGTGGCACGTGCCTGTAGTCCCAGCTACTCGGGAGGCTGAGGGAGGAGAATCACTTGAACACGGGAGATGGAGGTTGCAGTGAGCCAAGATCGTGCCACTGCATTCCAGCCTGGGCAACAAAGCGGGACTCCGTCTCAAAAAAACAAAACAAAACAAAACAAAAAATCATGTTTTTGAAAACATGTAAAGATATAAGAAAGTGCTCTTAATACAGTGGTAAATGATAAGATATAAAACAGCATATAGAGTATAGTATTAACTTTTAAAAATATATGTGCACATATATGTATGCATAGCAAAATGATTGAAATACACCAAAAATGTTAAGAATGAGTAGAGTAGTTCTGAGATCTGCAATTTTAAGAGAATTTTAATTTTTTAATGATTTTCTGTATTTTTCCAAATTATCTATAATGTATTATATAATCAGGAAGCGTATTTTATATATTACATATAACAACAATTTGGGTCAGGGTTTTGGGGTTGATTTTTTAAAAAATGAACAAGAGCTGCTTAACCTAGGAGAGATTCTGGGTCACTAGCCATAGTTTCTACCATCAATTAGGCTCCAGTGGGTTAAATCTCTTCTTTTTGTTACCTTATCCCCCGCCGTTTCTCAAAAGGTTCTGAGTTTTCTACTACAGAAGTCAAGTATAAGGTTAAATTAGTTTTCAAGTTGATTGTGTTTTTTTTTTACTAAATAGCTCTTATTCTCATCCTTAGGAATAAAAAGCAAGGGGCTCAGTCTTTCACCTGGTAAACAATGTATTTACAGAGACTAGCTACACGGTTAGGAGACAGTGAGAATTCCTAGGGTGAAGAACACTGTGGAAGGCCAGCACAGTGGCTTACACCTGTAATCCCAGATCTTTGGGAGGTGTAGGCAGGAGAATCATAGTGAGTTATGATCGTGTCACTGTACCCCACCCCAGCCTCCCAGCCTGGGTGACACAGCGAGACACTGTCTCTCAAAAAAGAAAAAAATTACTGAGCCTGGAGAGTTTGAGGAATGAGTTAGACTAGAATGAAGGGACTTGATTTTTTGTTCTATGCAATGTACCAAGCACTTTTATGCAGACTTTCCTTTAATCCTCACTAACTACAAACCTACAAGGTAAATATTTCTTTTGCAAAATGAGAAATTGAAGTGAGGAGGGATTAAGTAGCCTGCTCAAAGTCATAGAGCTAGTAACTGTAATTACAGTAGAGCTAAACCAAGCAGAAATGTAAAACCAGTACTGTTTCATCCAAAAACTGGTGCATTAGGACTGCCTTATGAAGATAAGCTTGGAGAGATGAGTTAGATCATGGAAGTTCTTGAAGTCCAGGCTAAGGCATTTGGACTCTGTCACATTGGAGAATGAAGAGTCATTGAAAAGTGTTTTTGTTGTTGCTGTTTCTTTTTTCTTTCCCCCCACCTTTTTGTTTTTTTGAGAGAGTTGGAAATGGAAGAAGTATAGACAAAAGAGAGCATTACCAGTATAAGAGAACTGATTAATACAAACCAATATTCACTTCTGCCTTTAGGTATGAAAATCCTTGAACCCACCCAAATACCTGGTAAGACAACTTTTCTGTTTACTCCTTGAGCCCAAGAATGAGGTGAGCAGGATTCCCCAGGCATGAAAGAGAATACTGTCATGAGACTGTTATTCATGAATATTTCCCTTATAGCTGCCTGCCAGTCATCTGCAATATTTAGCTGGGGAAGAGGAGAGAAAGTGCCTTTCCTCCTGCACATTCGTGTGCTCCTGGAACATTGTCTCTGGGGGCGGGAAAGTTTGTTCTGTTAGGGATATGGCTGAGGGAAAGGCTCCAGGCATCTGGATGCTTCAATCTAGCACCTTCCAGGTTCTACAGCTAAAGTTATTCAATAGAAACCTAACTTTATGCACAAGTTGACTGTTAGTCTTGGCTAACATTTCATTGTCTGTATCTCCAGGTAACAAAACACAGTATTCTCCTGGCATAGACACACTCAGTGAAGTGCTATGGCAGAAGACTCCTCTAATCTTGGTGTGGAGTTGTAGAATGAGAGTTTATATAGACAGAACTTTTAAATAAAAAGCCAGAAACTAGTGCAGTGGGGCCTTTGGTGCTTGCATCTCTTAAGCTCATCAAACAAGAGTTTGAAAATTATACTCAGTGGAGCAAACTGTAAGTCACTGAAAACTTTTCTCATTTAGGAATGAAAATTCCAGAACCTTTTCCATTACCTGGTAAGCGACTGATAGGCATGCCAGAGGGGAAGATGCCAGTTTGGTCATCACCATTAGACATGCACGGGACTTCCTATGCCTCATAATTGTCATCTATCAAATGTAGCCATCAGTAGTCATATGTACAAGACAGGAATATTTATAAGGACTATAAACCACAAAATCTCAGGGTGCAAGCCACTGTCCAATGCTTAAAACCCTTTCTTCTCAGTTCACTTAGTACTTTGAAAATATTTTTTTGCAGATTTTGTTATTATGAGAATGATGATCTGTTAAATAAATTAGATAGTTGGCATCTTAAAAACTATATCCAGCCGGGCACGGTGGCTCACGCCTGTAATCCAAGCACTTTGGGAGGCTGAGGCAGGCGGATCATGAGGTCAAGAGATAGAAACCACCCTGGCCGACATGGTGAAACTCCATCTCTACTTAAAAAAAATATACAAAAATTAGCTGGTCATGGTGGCGTGCACCTGTAGTCCCAGATACTTGGGAGGCTGAGGCAGGAGAATTGCTTGAACCTGGGAGGCGGAGGTTGCAGTGAGCCGAGATAGCGCCACTGCACTCCAGCCCAGCGCCTGGCGCCTGGCGACAGAACAAGACTCTGTCTCAAAAAAAAAAAAAAACTGTATTCATCCACACAGTGCTGAACTTCATCTAACGCTGCTGTCAGTGGAAACTGCATGCTGTATACAGAAACAGTATGTTCTATTAGTTAAATAAAGCACAAACATAGGCTCAGAGAAAAGGGTCCAGGTCCTCCTTTATATTGACCCAAATTTGTGCTGTTGATTTGGCCACAACTTTGAAGTGAACCTCTAGTGACATTGATGACACACCTTGTGCATCTATATCTCTTCAGCTGGCTGGTCCTGAGTTTGCACAGTGCCGTCATTGGGGTCTTGCTCATCACACTGTGGTTATCTGAAAGGCAGCCACTGAACATAGTGGACGATGAATGTGAGCTGTTTAGACAGACAGACCTGGCGTCAGGAAGGTCTCTCCTCTGCCACTTTCCTCTGGGTAACTTTGTATAAGTTACTTCACTTTCTATGCCTCTGCTTTCACATCTGTAAAATGAGGAAAGCTTCTGTCTTGCAGGACTGATGAAAGACTTACTGAGATAAAGTACCTAGCAAAATGAATGGTAGTAACATAGTAATAAATGGTAGCTGTCTTTGTTATTATCTGACAACCTTTTTCTCATTTAGGAATAGAAGTGACACAACTGAATGAAAAACCTGGTAATACATTCTTTACTGGGGGTGGAGGCACCACAGAGTCTAAGTTCTTTACCATAGTCATTCAGTTAGCTCAGTCTTACGGGGTCTGGGGAAGATATCTGGGCCGTACACTTTCTGATACCCCAGTTTGCAAGCCAGACCGGGAAAATGTTGAGAACTTCTTCCTTCAGTGTGAGCAGCAGGCTGTTGTTATTGTTCTCTGGGCCAGACATCATAAAAGGCACTTGATCTTAAACTGGAACAGTTGGCTTCCAGCTGGGCCTGTCTATTCCAAAATGAGGCAGGAGGCTTCCCAGGGTGAGGGAATCTGTAGACATAGAAATAGCATCATCCAAGAACTGTGAATGAGGACTGTGCAGCCTGCCAGTATTGGGACCAGCCATTCTGTATTCTTCACTGCACTCTGTATCCTCCAATAGGCCACTCGATTTTGCTGGGACTAGTGTATTGTGTCGTCTCCCGGAAAACTGTGTGTAGCTTTTTAAAAGGTGATGTGAAAACAGTACACAGGATCTCGTTTAATCCAATAAGGTACATGTTATTGACACTTCAGAGATGAGAACATGGAACATAAAAAGGTTAAGGAATTTATAATAGGCTAGAAAGAGACACCCAGGACTCAAACTGTTCAAGCTCTGTTCACTTTGTGGTACACTTGTATTCCAGCCAGATTTAGTTATTAACCCCTATCCTGGGCTCCTAGAACTGGTATTTGGCTTCAAAGCTGTTAAAATATGGTGCTATCATAATATTTCAATGCTGGGCACACACTTGGTAGTACAGATGGTCTCCAACTTACAATGGTTCTGTTAGAATTAAAGAGGAAAGAAACATGAAAAGGTGGCTTGCCAGTTAGGACAGATTTATTTTAGATAAAACGAACCTGAGAGGCACACTCTCTTACAGACCAAGAGTTTTTAAGGATTTATGGTGGGAGAGTCTGTCAGAGGCTCGAACTGCTTCTGTGTCTCCTTGTTGTGCTTATCTGGGAGAAAGAGTTGTGTGTCTGTCCCATACGTCTTTCTACAGCTGCAGGCATATCCCCAAGTCTGCTTTTAGCTTCCCTATCTTAGTGCACCTGAAGGGAAAGGAATGTGCTTATTAAGGCCCACTGTTTTACTGGGGCCCATTGTATGAGGGTGAAGTTTGGCAGTTACCCAAGAGACTTTCCCGCCACCTCCTTCTGTGCCCAAGCTGTTTTATTTGTGTTTTACTGTTTGCTCTTTCTGGACACCTGTAGTTAGAAGAGAAGTGATTTCCCTGAAATGCGTGAGTCTAGAAAGGGAGCTAGAACTTAAAGTGGCGGTATTTGTCTGAGATGACAGTGCTCCTGCTCTGTCAGGTTCAGCTTAGGATTTGTTGACTTTGCAATGGTCTGAAAGCCATACACATTCAGTAAAAACCATACTTTAAATACCTATACCATTCTCTTTTTCATGTTCTGTACATTATTCAATAGATTACATGAGATATTCAACATTTTATTATAAAATAAGCTTTATGTTAGGTGATTTTGCCCAACTGCAGGCTCATGTAAGTGTTTTGAGCACGTTTAAGGTAGGCTAGGTTAAGCCATGATGTTCTTGTAGATTGGGTGTGTTAAATGCATTTTTGACTTATGGTATTTTCAGCTTACATTGGATTTATTGAGACACAACCCCACTATAAGTCGAGGAGCATTTGTATAGCATAGTAATTCAGAACAAATTTGAAATTAGATGTTTCTAGCACCAGTTAACTCTGTGATTTTATGCATGGCATCCCTCAAAACATTGCATAAATGTTTTCAGGAATACCTATGAAATATGGATAATTATACCTGCCTAATAAGACTGTTAAGAAGTAAAGGTGACAGTGTACATAAAGCATTTGCACAATGCATGGCACACAGTAAACTCTCAATGAATTGTAGTTACTCATGTTGTACTTGGGAATCTGAGTTCACTATGTAGAAAACACCTTTTTGTAAACAAAATTTTAACTTTTATTTTAATGTAAACACATATTGATGGTAAAAAAAAAAAAATTCAAAGAGCACAGATGAGTACAAATTAAACCCTTTCCCCAACCCCACGCATACCCATAAACTTATTACCCTGCCCCTCAGACCCACTCCCAGAGATAACCAACTTTGCTTAATTTTTAATCAGATCTTTGTCTTCTGAATGAACAGATGTACAGTGTAATTAACTCAAAATCTCTTTATATTTTAGAAGATAAAAGTCAAGGAAATACCAACAATCCTAGTAAGAAATATCTCATTTCCTCAGTTGATAAATGCCTGCTTCTGTAATGTAGAAAAAGTGAGAAATTTATTTTTCCTCATAAAGGGAACAAAGTTGCAAATGTTTAAGGCATCCTAATAACAGAGTATAATGTCATATCCAAAAGCTTGTGTGTGCATGTGTGTGTTGGGGACGATATAACTTTGTTTCTTAAATAATCATTTTCTATTGTATCTAGAGTCTCTATTCTTTAGAACAGTGGTTCTCACCAGTCTGGAGACTAGGAGCAAAATATAAAAAGAAAAAAAGAAAAAATACATTGAAAAAAGAAAGAACAGTGGTTCTCAACCCTCTCAACCCAATTCTCCCTTTTTATAACTAGTATTTTATAAAGTCCTTATATTATCCTGACAGAATAAGATGCACCTGTAACCATAAAAACCATCATGTCATATGTAATTTATGTTAAATTACATATATTCCAATATGTAAATGCTGAGTTTATACTAAGAGGTTAAATAAAGTAGACAGATGTTTACATTTATTTATGCAAATAAATTTGGGCTGAAGAGAACATTGGAAGCTATTCTATACAGGAAGTATAAGAAAATGAAAGTGAAGAAATACAGTAGATACTAAATAAAAACTGAGTTTAATGTTTATCAAAACTATTAAAAATATTTTTTAATACATAAAACTGCTTTAGGTTCTGAGTTTGATTATTTTAAATAGGTTTTAACTTACATACATGTCTAGCAGTACAATTAAAAGTTGTGCAGGAAGTCAGCCAATTTTTCAGGGTCCAGGACTGGAGCACTGTAGGATATTTAGTCCTCTACCTCCACCCCACTGTTGGCAATGTTAAAAAAAAATACTCTTGGCAATTGTCCAAACTGCCTTTTGGAGCAATACTGCCTCCTGAGAACCACTGGTCTATGGTAACATACCATCATCATGCATTGCTTAATGATAGGGACATGTTCTGATTAATGTGTTGTTAGGTGATTCTGTCGTTGTGCAAACATCATAGTGTGTACTTACCCAACCCTAGATGGTAGAGCCTGCTACACATGTAGGTTACGTGGTACAGCCTACTGCTCCTAGGCTACAAACCTTTATAGCATGTTACTGTATCGAGTACTGTAGGGAACAGTAACACAGTGGTATTTGTGTATCTAAACATAGAAAAGGTATGGTAAAAAAAGATAAAAAGTGGTACAGGTGTACAGGGCACTTAACATGAATGGAGCTTGTAGGCCCAGAAGTTGCTCTGGGCGATGAGTGTTGAGTGAATGTGAAGGCCTGAGACACTACTGTACACTCCTGTAGACTTTATACATACTGTACAGAGGCTACACTAAATTCACTAAAACATTTCCTCTTCAACAGTAAACCATAGTTTAATGTGACTTTTTTACTTTATAAACTTACTTTTCTTTAACTTCTTGATTCTTTTTTGTAGGAACACTTAGCTTAAAACACATTGTAGATTAGTACAGAAATATGTTTTCTTTATATCCTTATTCTATAAAGCTTTTTTATCACCTTTTTCTTTACCTTTTTAAACTTTTGTTAACAACTGAGACACAAACATATAGATTAGCCTAGGCCTGTGGTTAGGATCGTCAGTATCACTGTCTTCCACCTCCATGTCTTGTTCCACGGAAGGTCTTCAGGGTCAGTAACATGCAGCATGCATGGAACTGTCCTCGCCTATGCTAATGGCTTCTGGAGTATCTCCTGAAGGACCTGCCTCAGGCTGTTGTACAGTTAACTTTTTTTAATAAGTGGAAGTACAGTATAAAATCATGATTAAAAGTGTAGTAAATACATAAAACAGTAACATAGTTGTTTATTATCAAGTGTTATGTATTGTACATAATCGTATGTGCTATAGTCTCATACAGCTGGCAGTGCAGTAGTTTATTTACACAACCATCACCCCAAACACGTAATATGTGACAATGGCTACGATGTTGCTAGGCAATAGGAAGATTTCAGCTCTATTATAATCTCTGTCATATATGTGGTCTATCATTGGTGGAAACATCGTTATGCATTGCATGACTGTACTAATGCACGTGTGCATCTGCCTGTCCATTTCTCCATGTTTATACACCTAACTGCATGTTTACAACTATGGCAAGTAAATTGATGATATGAAGGCTTTTACAGATCTTACAGGCTATTTTTCTTGGTTTTATTTATGAAATCTGAGTGGTGATCCCATTTGGATACTTTCAGTCAACACTTCCCTATAGTTTAAACAAAAACAGTTATCTGAGTTTAGAGCAGCATGAAACAGTTTCTCCTCTGGATGGACTCCACTGCTCCTCTCCACTAGTTCAAATGAAAGGGAAGGAGTTTCTCCAGCAATGTATGTATGAAGGGAAAAACATTTATTTATTTTTTATCAGCTTGCAGAGATTAGTGTTTAAAAAACAATGCAGCTATAGTTAGCCCTCTGTATCCTCTGGAATTCAACCAACTGTGGATCGAAAATACTTAGGGGGAAAATAATACAAATTTAAAAACCCATTCAGTGTAACAACTACTTACATATCATTTACATTTTATTAGATATTATAAGAAATCTAGAGATGGTATAAGGCATACAGGAGGATGTGTGTAGGTATATGGAAATACTGTGTATGCTATTTTATTAAATTAATTTATTTATTTTTGAAACAGGCTGCTCTGTCGTCCAGGCTGGAGTTCAGTGGTGCAATCTTGGCTTACTGCAACCTCTGCCTCCTGGGTTCAAGTGGTTCTCATGCCTCAGCCACCCAAGTAGCTGGGATTACAGCATGCCCCACCATTCCAGGCTAATTTTTGTATTTTTAGGAAAGGTGGCATTTTGCCATGTTGCCTAGTTGGTCTCAAAGTCCTAGCCTTGAGAGATCTGCCTGCTTCAGTCTCTAAAAGTGTTGGGATTATAGGCGAGAGCCACTGCGCCCGGCTGTGTATGCTATTTTATATAAGGGACTTGAGCATCTGTGGATTTTGGTATCCTCAGGGGTTCTAGAACCAATCCCCAAAGGATACTGAGGGATGACTGTATATCCAGGTGTATGTTGGTGGTTATCTTGTTTGAAACAGAAGAGACACAGAGTTAAACTTTACCTTGCATGTATATACAGAAAATGGAAATAGAAAAATTGCTAAAAAATGCTAGAGAACTTGAACAACATAAAATCATTATCTTGCCTACATAGAAATGTAAAAGCATGTGAAATCCTAGAGAAAACCTTCAGTCAGCCGGGGATGGTAGCTCACGCCTGTAATCCCAGCACTTTGGGAGGCTGAGGTGGGTGGATCACGAGGTCAGGAGTTCAAGACCAGCCTGACAAACATGGTGAAACCCTGTCTCTACTAAAAATACAAAAAAAAAAAAAAATTAGCTGGGCATGGTGATGCACACCTGTAATCCCAGCTATTCAGGAGGCTGAGGCAGGAGAATCCCTTGAACCCGGGAGGCGGAGGTTGCCATAAGCTGAGATTGCACCACTGCACTCCAGCCTAGGTGACAGAGGAAGACTCCATCTCAAAAACAACAACAACAAAAAACTTAAGAGTCGCAGACCTTCATATATAGTCCACCCTTGAACAACACAGGTTTGGACTGCATGGGTCCACTTATACACAGATTTTTTTTCAATAAATATGCTGGAAATTTTTTTGGAGATTTGCATCAATTTGAAGAAGCTTGCAGACAAACTGCATGGCCTAGAAATATTAAAAAAAAAATAAGAAAAAGATACGTCATGAATGCATGAAATATATGTAGATACTAGTCTAGTTTATCATTTACTGCCATAAAACATACATAAATCTATTGTAAAAAGTTAGTATTTATCCAAACTTTTGCACACAGACCCTATGTGGCACCATTCAAAGTCAAAAGAAATGTAAAGATATGGTATCTTAACTGCATAAAATTAACTATAGTACATACTGTATCACTGTAATAATTTCATGGCCGCCTCCTGTTGCTATTGCAGTGAATTTAAGTATTTCAAGTATCCTTTTAAAATACCATGTGTTGCTCAGCGTCTCTGAGGAGTTCACTGCCAGTAAATTGCACATCAAGGTAAAAAGTGATCTCTCACAGTTCTCGTGTATTTTTTGTCATGTTCGGTGCAATACCATAAACCTTGAATAACACCACAGGACTCACAGGAAGTGCCACTAGTGATGCTGGAAGTGTTCACAAGCAGAGAAAAGTCATGACGTTACAAGAAAAAGTAGAATTGCTTGATATGTAGATTGAGGTCTGCAGCTGCAGTTGCCAGCCATTTCAGACAGATAATTCATCTTGTAAACAGATGATGTAAACTTAGGGTATTAATATATACAGTACAGTACTATAAATGTATTTTCTCCTTCCTATGATTTTCTTAATATTTTCTCTACTTTATTGTAAGAATGCAGTATATAATACATATAACTTTCAAAATATGTGCTAATCAATTATTTTTATCTTTTTAAAAATAGAGATGGGGTCTCGCTGTGTTGCCCAGGCTCAAACTCCTGGTCTCAAGCGATCCTCCTGCCTTGGCCTCCTAAAATGCTGGGATTACAGGTGTGAGCCACCCTGCCCCAACCAGAATACAGTATATAATACATATAGTCTACAAAATATAAGCTAAAAAGCAAGCATGGTATGCATGATGAGTGATCCATCCACTAGATTATATGGCTCAGTGAGTAACAATTCTAATTAACTATTTATATTATCAGTAAGGCTTCCAGTCAATGGTAGGCTATTAGTAGTTAAGTTTTTGGGAATCAGGTTACATGTAGGTTTTCATTGTGTGGGGATTGGCACCCCAACACCAATATTGTACCATATTATACCCATTCAACTGTACTTGGAAATATAGCCTGAAATCTGTAATGAATTACATTTATTTGAAAATTGTTCTTGGCTGGAAGTATTTCAGGTAAGTTTCTAATTCAACTTTAGGGTCATCGTTTAGATATTCAGGATATATCGTATAGGTGGATGATACTTGATATAAAAAATGATGTGTCAGTGACTGTGTATTCTTGTTAACAGCTCCAGGTCCAGTTCCTGTTCCAAGTCCCAAAAGCCATCCTTCTGCATCCTCGGGCAAAATGCTGCTTCCACAGTTTGGGATGGTCATTTTAATCAGTGTTTCTATTATAAATCTCTTCGTTGCTCTGTAGTATGATACACTGTTTATCTTTCTTATTCTTGAAATAACTATAGGGATTCCACAGGAGATCAAAAGGAACGCTTTATTTTCACTTGTTGGCCAAAGTCCCTTGAAAAAATGAGAATTGTATATTTGTTACTCATTTTGCAAATTCAGAAAGTTGGTCCAGATATATGTCACAGAATTAACTTTTCACTTCTATACTAACCTTATAATTGAAAAAAATCCTGAAAACTGTATATTTCTGATTGAATTCAATAAAAGATTTTGATTAGATATTTCAGAATTGCCAGTATGCTCAATACTGTTAGTTTAACATGAATTTAATATCTGAATTAGAACTTTAAGGATAGTCTAAAGTTCTAAGTCATCTGTCTTAGTCTGTTTGTATTGCTGTAACAGACTACCATAGACTGAGTAACTTATAAGCAACAGAAATTTATTTCCCACCAGTTTTGGAGGCTGGAAAGTCCAAGATAAGGTGCCAGCAGACTTAGTTCCTGGTGAGGACTGTCTTCTCACCACCTCACATGGCAGAAGGGGTAAAAGAGATAGAGCACTAATCCCATTCATGAAGGCTCCATCCTCATCATGATCTCCCAAAAGCTCTACTTCCTAAAATCACCATATTGAGTGTTAGGATTTCAACATGAATTTTTTGAGGACACAACTACTCGTCTGTAGCACTTGGTTATTACTTGCTTGGATAACTGAGTCCAGTTATCTAACCAGCTATATGATCAAGGACCACAGGCATGCCTTATATATGCAGTCACTAATGGGAGAGAAATCTAGCAGGATGACTGGGTCTATCTTTAAAAGGCTGACCTTAGGCCCTGTCTGGTATATTTATCTGGTTGAACTAGCAGCAATATTAAAACATGAAAAATGAAAGGCTAGAGAAGTGAGCATAGTATGCATGATGAGTGACGCATCCACTAGATTATATGGCTTAGTAACAAGTCTCATCAATTAGACCAACTCTTCCTACTATAAGGAGGTATGCAGAGGGACAGAAACTCCTCTACTTGGTTACATGGGTAAGAATGATGGACATCCCTATCTTCTGGGCCAAGGAGAAAACGTGGACATGGAGAGAAATTCCTGTCCCAACACTGTTGGTATTGCAATATAATGGGTAGGAAAGAATGATGAGAGGTTAGTAGTGTAACAAATTTGCATGCCATTAACTTGGCAAAAGTAGCTGCATACTTCTGGCAGTCAATCTGGAAAGAAACATAATCAGTTTTAAAGTCCCTAGTCTTGGCCAGGCATGGTGGCTCAGGCCTGTAATCCTAGCACTTTGGCAGGCTAAGGCAGGATTGCTGGAGTCTAGGAGTTCAAGACCAGCCTGGGCAACATAGCCAAGACCCCATCTCTATAAAAAACAAGAAATATTAGCCGGTTGTGGTGGCACATGCCTATAGTCCCAGCTACTCAAGAGTCTGAAGTGGGAAGATTGCTTAAGCCCAGGAGGTCAAGGCTGCAGTGAGACGTGACTATGCCACTGCACCCCAGCCTGGGTGACAGAAAGACTTCTCAAAACACCCCACAAAAATTCATACTCTATACAACTGTAATCTATACAATTGAGGAGAAATCTCTTCAGTGGGTTCTCAGAGGATGGACTTCAGATATACAGTGCATCACACTTCTCACCATCCCCATAGTAAATACAATAGCAAGATTCATGGGGCTGTTCCTTATAACACCTGTCAATATAAGCCAAAGCATCATAGAGAAGTGCAAAGTTAGAGCACCTCAAGAGAAGTCAACATGATACAGCCCAAATATATAGTGTATAGTCAGAAATACTGTTTAAAATGATCCAGTGGTTAAAGACCTACTATTTAACATACAATGTGTAACTCAGAGTTTCTAGTATTTCAAATACTATTGACATGCTAGGGAATTCTTAATACTACATGATATCTGAAGTTTTATTTATTTTTTGTTCAATTAACATGCTATTTAATTATTTTATTAAATGATAGCCGTGTGTGTGTATATATATATATATTTTTTCTTTATAATTGTACTTTAGGTTCTGGGGTACATGTGCAGATCATGCAGGACTGTTGCATGGGTACACACCATGGCAAGGTGGTTTGCTGCCATCATCCTCCCATCACTTATATCTGGTATTTCTCCCCTTGTTATCCCTCCCCACCCCCCGCTGTCCCTCCTCTAGCCCCCACCAACTGACCACAGTGTGTGATGCTCCCCTCCCTGTGTACATGTGTTTTAATTGTTCAACACCCACCTATGAGTGATAACATTCAGTGTTTGGTTTTCTGTTCTTGTGTCAGTTTGCTGAGAATGATGGTTTCCAGATTCATCCACGTCCCTATGAAGGGCATGAACTCATCGTTTTTTATGGCTGCATAGTATTCCATGGAGTATATGTGCCACATTTTCTTTATCCAGTCTATTGTTGATGGACATTTGGGTTGGCTCCAGGTCTTTGCTATTGTAAACAGTGCTGCAGTGAATGTATATGTTCATGTGTCTTTATAATAGAACAATTTATAATTCTTTGGGTATATACCCAGTAATGGGATTGCTGGGTCAAATGGAATTTCTCTTTCTAGGTCCTTGAGGAATCGCCACACTGTCTTCCACAATGGTTGCACTAATTTGCACTCCCACCAGCAGTGTAACAGTGTTCCCATTTCTCCACATCCTCTCCAGCATCTGTTGTCTCCAGATTTTTTAATGATTGCCATTCTAACTGGTATGAGATATTTCTCAATATGGTTTTGATTTGCATTTCTCTAATGACCAGTGATGACGAGCATTTTTTCATGTTTGTTGGCCTCATGGATGTCTTCTTTTGTAAAGTGTCTGTTCATATCCTTTGCCCACTTCTGAATTTTTTTTTTTTCTTATAAATCTGTTTTAGTTCTTCATAGATTCTGGATATTAGCCCTTTGTCAGATGGGTAGATTGCAAAAATGTTTTCCCATTCTGTTGGTTGCCAGTTCACTCTAATGATTGTTTCCTTTGCTGTACAGAAGCTCTAAAGTTTAATTAGATCCTATTTGTCTGTTTTGGCTTTTGCTGCCATTGCTTTTGGTGTTTTAGCCATGAAGTCCTTGCCTGTGCCTATGTCCTGAATGGTTTTGCCTAGGTTTTCTTCTAGGGTTTTTATGGTGTTAGGTCTTATGTTCAGATCTTTAATCCATCTGGAGTTAATTTTAGTGTAAGGTGTCAGGAAGGGGTCCAGTTTCTGCTTCCTGCACAGGGCTAGCCAGTTTTCCCAACACCATTTATTAAACAGGGAATCCTTTCCCCATTGCTTTTGTCAGGTTTGTCAAAGATCAGTTGATTGTGGATGTGTGGTTGGTGTTGCTTCTGAGGCCTCTCTTCTGTTCCATTGGTCTATGTCTCTGTTTAGTGTAAGCAGTACCATGCTGTTTTCATTACTGTGGCCTTGTAGTATAGTTTGAAGTCAGGCAGCATGACGCTTCCAGCTTTGTTCTTTTTGCTTAGAATTGACTTGGCTATGTGGGCTCTTTTGGCTCCATATGAAGTTTAAGGTGTTTTTTTTTTTTTCCAGTTCTGTGAAGAAGGTCATTGGTAGCTGGATGGGGATAGCATTGAATCTATAATTTACTTTCGGCAGTATGGCATTTTCATGATATTGATTCTTCCTAACCATAAGCATGGAATCTTTCTCCATCTGTTTTTGTCCTATTTTGTTGAGTAGTGGTTTGTAGTTGTCCTTGAAGAAGTCCTTCACATTCTTTGTTAGTTGTATTCCTAAGTATTTTTTTCTCTTTGTAGCAATTGTGAATGGGAGTCCACTTTCAATTTGGCTGTCTGTTATTGGTGTATAGAAATGCTTGTTATTTCTGCACATTGATTTTGTATCCTGAGATTTTGCTGAAGTTGCTTATCGGTTTCAGGAGAGTTTGGGCTGAGACAATGGGGTCTTCTAAATATACAATCATTTTGTCTGCAAATAGAGACAATTTGACTTCCTCTTTTCCTAATTGAATACCTTTTCTTTCTTTTTCTTGCCTAATTGCTCTGAATGCATATTAACTAGAAGTGGTGAGAGAGGGCATCCTTGTTTTGTGCCAGATTTCAAAGGGAATGCTTCCAGCTTTTGCCCATTCAGTATGTTATTGGCTGTGGGTCTGTTGTAAATAGCTTTTATTATTTTGTGATATGTACCATCGATACCTAGTTTACTGAGGGTTGTTAGTGTAAAGGGCTGTTGAATTTTGTCAAAGGCCTTCTTTTCATCTATTGAGATAATCATGTGGTTTTTGTCTTTGGTGCTGTTTATGTGATGGATTACATTTATAGACTTGCGTATGTTGAAGCAATCTTGCATCTCCAGGATGAAGCCTACTTGATCATGATGAATAAGCTTTTTGATTTGCTGTTGCATTCTGTTTGCCAGTATTTTATTGAAGATTTTTGCGTCGATGTTCATCATGGATATTGGCCTGAAGTTTTCTTTTATAGTTGCATCTCTGCCCGGTTTTGATATTAGGATGATGTTAGTCTCATAAAATAATTTGGGAAGGATTCCCTCTTTTTGTATTGTTTGGAATAAATTCAGGAGTGGTACCAGCTTCTCTTCGTACGTCTGGTAGAATTCAGCTGTAAACTCGTCTGGACCTAGGCTTTTTTTTAGCTGGTAGGCTATTAATTGCTGCCTCAACTTCAGCCCTTGTTATTGGTCTATTCAGGGATTCAACTTCTTCCTGGTTTAGTCTTGGGAGAGTGCAAATGTCCAGGAATTTATCCATTTCTTCCAGATTTACTGGTTTGTGTGCATAGAGTTGTTTGTAGTAATCTCTGATGGTAGTTTGTATTTCTGTGGAATTGATGGTGATGTCCCTTTTATTGTTTTTTATTGCATCTATTTGATTCTTCTCTTTTTTCTTTTTTACTAGTCTGGCTAGTGGTCTGTCTATTTTGTTGATCTTTTCAAAAAACCAGCTCCTGGATTTATTGATTTTTTGAAGGGTTTTTTTGTGTCTCTGTCTCCTTCAGTTCTGCTCTTAGTTATTTCTTGTCTTCACCTAGCATTTGAGTTTTTTTTATCTTGCTCCTCTCTTTCAATTTTGATGATAGGGTGTCGATTTTAGACCTTTCCTTGCTCCTCATGTGGGCATTTATTGCTATGAATTTCCCTCTAGACGCTGCTTTAAATGTGTCCCAGAGATTCTGGTATGTTGTGACTTCATTCTCGTTGGTTTTGAAGAACAACTTTATTTCTGCCTTCATTGTTTATCCAGTCTACATTCAGGAGCCAGTTGTTCATTTTCCATGAAGTTGTACGGTTCTGAATTCATTTCTTAATCTTGAGTTCTAATTTGTTTGCACTGTGGTCTGAGAGACTGTTATGATTTCTGTTCTTTTGCATTTGCTGAGGAGTGATTTGCTTCCAATTATGTGGTCGATTTTAGAGTAAGTATGATGCAGTGCTGAGAAGAATGTATATTCTGTGGATTTGGGATTAAGAGCTCTGTAAATGTCTATTAAGTTTGCTTGGTCCAGATCTGTGTTCAAGTCCTGGATATCCTTGTTGATTTTCTGTCTTGTTGATCTGTCTAATATTGACAGTGGAGTGTTAAAGTTTCCCACTATTATTGTGTGGGAGTCTAAGTCTCTTTGTAGGTCGTTAAGGACTTGCTTTATGTATCTGGGTGCTTCTGTACTGGATGCATATATATGTAGAATAGTTAGCTCTTCTTGTTGTATTGATCCTTTTACCATTATGTAATGCCCTTCTTTGTCTCTTTTGATTTTTTGTTGGTTAAAAGTCTGTTTTATCAGAGACTAGGATTGCCACCTCTGCTTTTTTTTGCTCACCATTTGCTTGGTAAATATTCTTCCATCCCTTTATTTTGAGTCTATGTGTGTCTTTGCATACGAGATGGGTCTCCTGAATATAGAACATTGATGGTTCTTGGTGTTTTATCCAATTTGCCAGTCTGTGTCTTTTGATTGGGGCATTTAGTCCATTTACATTTAATGTTAATATTGTTATGTGTGAAGTTGATCCTGCCATTTTATTACTGGTTGGTTGTTTTGCCCTTTGGTTAGCGTAATCTCTTCATTGTGTTGTTGGTCTTTACCATTTGGTTATTTTTTGCAGTGGCTGGTACTGGTTTTTCATTTCTGTGTTTAGTGCTTCCTTCAGGAGCTCTTGTAGGGTAGGTCTGTTAGTGACAAAATCTCTCAGGAACTGCTTGTCCATAAAGGATTTCATTTCTCCATCACTTATGAAGCTTAGTTTGGCTGGATATGAAATTCTGGGTTGAAAGTTCTTTTCTTTAAGGATGTTGAATATTGTCCCCCACTCTCTTCTGGCTTCTATGTTTTCTGCTGAGAGATCTGCTGTGAGTCTGATGTGCTTTCCTTTGTGGGTGACCTGACCTTTCTCTCTGGCTGCCCTTAGTACTTTTTCCTTCCTTTCAACCCTGGTGAGCCTGACAATTATGTGTGTTGGGGTTGCTCTTCTAGAGGAATATCTAGAGTTGTATTTGAATGTTGGCCTGCCTTCTTAGGTTTGGGAAGTTCTCCTGGATAATATCCTGAAGAGTGTTTTCCAGCTTGGATTCATTCTCCCCGTCATCTTCCAGTACACCAATCAGGTGTAGATTAGGTCTTTTGACGTAATCCCATATTTCTTGAAGGCTTTGTTCATTTCTTGCCTTCTCATTTTATTTCACTGAGTTGATCTTCAGTCTCTGATATCTTTTCTTCTGCTTGATCCATTCAGCTATTGAAACTTGTATATGCTTCATGAAGTTCTTGTGCTGTGTTTTTCAGCTCCATCAATTCGTTTATGTTCTTCTCTAAGCTGGTTATTCTAGTTAGCATTTCGTCTAACCTTTTATCAAGGTTTTTTTTTTCTTTGCATTGGGATAGAACATGTTCCTTTACCTCAGAGAAGTTTGTTATTACCCACCTTCTGAAGCCCGCTTCTGTCAATTTGTCAAATTCGTTCTCTGTCCTGCTTTGTTCCCTTGCTGGTGAGGAGTTGTGATCTCGTGGTGGGGGAGAGAGGTTCTGGTTTTTGATGGTTTCATTCTTCTTGCGCTGGTTTCTTCCCATCTCTTGGATTTATATAGTTTTGTTCTCAGGTAGCTGCTTGGGAGGTGGCCTTTCCTTTGCCTGCAGAGGCACTTCTAGGCTGCCACAAATTCTGTGGAGCTGCTCCATCTTTTATTTACTCAGGAAAATTAGGCCGGCTTTTGTCCGGCCACAGATGAAGGGATGAAGAAACTGCAGTGTATTTGCACAACTCTTCATCCATCACAAAATAATGGAATTTTCATTTGAAGCCATGCAATGAACCTTGGAATGATGTTGAAAGATTACATATTCTCAGAGTATGCAGGGTGGGTGCCTGCACCTGCAGTGTCTGCTGGGGCAGCACAGAGGGAGGTGGCTGATGGACTTGGGGCCTTGCACCACCATTCCTGGCCCAGCGTGCTTTCCCAGGGTGGCGCCTTGCCGAGCCAGCCACCTGCCTGCCAAAGGTCCCTCGCAGTGGGCAGGAGAATCGATATCTGTAGTTTTATTTGCCACACCCTAATCAAAATGTATTAGTACTGACAAAAATCCCTAAGAGGGAAAAATCAGACTTCTTAAGACTAAAATTCCTGAATTGTGATTATGAATTTAGTACTTTTATGTGGACATAAATGGTCATTCCTCAAAAGCCAAATAAAGCACAAGACAGAATATATAAAATTACAAATTAAGAATTTATTTATAAGTTTTCATCTTTTTAGAAATAAAAAGGTTTAAAAAACAAAATCGTTGAAAAAAGGGTTAAGTAATTTTGTTATATCCTAATTGCTTAGGTGTGTTCTGTAAATTCCAAATAAGTAAAATAATATAAAAATACATATTCAAATCTTTATAGAACAAAAAGGAAACAGTAATCATTAAATACTTTTGGATTTACTTTACTCCTCCCACAGATGAGTTCACATATATAAAAACTGGTGTACAATTACACTCTGAAGTACAAATCTCCAACAGTCAAGTAATTTAAGTTTCTTCTGTTATGTGCAAAGTAGATTATTTTGTATTTACTTGGTATGGAAAGCAGCGTACAGGCTCAGTGAACAATAATCATTAAACGCAGTTTATGTTTACGAAAATGCTGTTGTAAAAATGTACAATAGTACATATAATTTTGGTAATTATGCACTTCTCCTTTTAAAGTAAATACAGCTTTTAGATAAAAATCATTCAGAGGTTTTCTTTGAAGAGCTGTGAGGTGACTATGTAACTTCAGATTTGATGAACAGTAATTTGTCAGTAAACTTCTCAAAAAACCAAGCCAAGAGAGAATTGTTTTCTTTTTCCCCTCCACATGGTCAGTTTCTTAAGGAAGGGCTGATGCAGTAAGAAGATGCATTTTCACAAACCTCTACTACACAAGTTGTGAACTGTCAACTAAAGACACCACCTCTGATGTGGATGGGTTCATTCAGTCCATGTTCAACCAACTTTATGTCTTCTAGATCATCTTTAATGATGCTAATCAAATGGCTAAGGCCTTCCTGTTGTTGTTTCAAATGCTAGAACAAATTAAGAAACAACATATTAATGCATTAATGTATTAAAACTGCAAGCTAGTCACAAGAAAAAGGATTCCACTTTGACTATTTTACTAGGAACACAGTAAGTGCTCTAAATATAGAAGACATGCATATTTAAACATTTGTACTACTTTTTGCTAACAGTGAAAGACAATCTTTAAAGAATGAAATCAAACAAATACATAATGAACAATATCTTCTAACAAAAATGTTTTATAGAAAGCTATTCCTTTTATCAACTTTTGATAAAGGCATGATGATAAAACAGAACTCAAAGAAGGTATTCAAATATAGATGACTAGCAAAATAATATTCTGAAAACTGAGAAATTCATGTTTTGAACTACAAAGTACATAGTGATAATAATGGTGATGATGACTATGGATGCTAACATTCTTAAGACTCTTCCTTATGGGTTAAAGTGCTGTTTTAATAGCTTTACTGGTATTCACTCACTTAACTCATTTAAAATCCTTCTGAGCACCCTAGCACCCTTTGGGGTACTGTGACTATTTCCACAGTTAGTTAAAGAAACTGAGACACAGGCAAATAACCTGCCCAGGGACATAAAGTAGATGGTAAGCCATGATTCAATCCCAAAACAATACACCACTCATCCTTTATTCCCAGTTTTATTGCACATATCAACTCTATTTAATACAACTATTTATTACAATATACTGGAATCTGTTAATTTATTGCAAATACTTAAAACAATGGAATGTAATTGGTTGTGTGTGTAATGTCCAAGAACCTAGAAGTCAAACTAGTTTTTGGCTGCACAATACCAGCCATATTAATTCTAAAGCACATAATAAAATTGGATTTGTTGATGACATAACCTTAATCTGAAATCCTCAGGGTCATGCTAACAGTCATTAGTTAGCTAGTATATTCCACAAAGTTCATCATCTTAATATATTTTCTTTAGACACAACTGTTCATTTTCATTAAACCAATCTGCATTTATACTAATGAAAATAAGCCAAAGCAGTGTTTCTCAACTGTTTCACACAAGGTGAAAACCCTAGAAAAGTGGTTGGAGATTCTGGCCACCTCAACCTACCTCCATCCAGGTCACCTGAGGGCTTAAGGGCTAGATCAATGACAACATGTTCGTAACTTACATGCAGCAGACAGGCAGGGAAGGTATTATCTACAGCAGTTGCTTCTCAAACTTTAAAGTGCATACAAATCATTCTATGATCTTGATAAAATGCAGATTGAGTACGTCTGGAATAAGAACTGAAATTTTCCATTTCTAATGACCTCCCAGGTGCAGCTACTGCCTACATTTTAAGGAGCAAGGTCTAGGGAACTTTAGTGTCTCTACTACCTCTAAATGCATCTTTTTGGCAAGGAGAGGGACAATTCACTTTTTAAAAATTGTGGCAAAACAGGCGTACCATAAATTTTGCCAGCGACTATTTTTAAGTTTACAGTTTAGTGGCATTAAGTACATTTATGCTGTTGTGCAATAATCAACACTATTTTGTTTAGAACTTTTCATCTTCTCAAGTTGAAATTCTGTACCAATTAACAGTAAGTTCCTTCCATCCCTTCCTCCCCTCACACCCTGGCAACCACCTTTCTACTCTCTATTAATTGGACTACTAGGTACTTTTCATAAGTGAAATCATAAATATTTGCCCTTTTACAAGTGGCTTATTTAATGAAGCATAACTTCAAGGTCAAATTGCATTGTAGCATGTGTCAGAATTTCCTTCTTTTTTCAAGGCTGAATAATATTCCATTGTGTGTATATATACTACATTTTGTTTATTATTTGATTGACTCAGGTTATCTCTACATTTCAGCTATTGTGAATAATGCTGCTATGAACACAGCTGTACAAATACCTGTTTTGAGTCCCTGTTTCCAGTGTACTTGGGTATATATCCAGAAGTAGACCTGCTAGATCATATCGTAATTCCATCTTTAATTTTTTAATAAACACTACACTATTTTCCATAAATGCTGAACCATTTTATGTTCCCCCAACAGTGCAAGAAAGTTCCCATTTCTCCACATTCTCACCAACACTTTTTTATTAGGATGAGAGCCATCCTAATAGATGTGAAGTGGTGAGCTCACCCTTTAAATAATGCACCCTCATCTAACACTTACCTGCTTGATTTCTCTTAAAAGATCTGCATCTATGTAATACCTTTCTTCAGATCTGACAGCTCCAAAATGATTCTGCATCCTGATTTGAGACATCAGTTCATTTAGTCGGCCCTAAAAGTAAGACTGAGTCAAATTACAACTGCTGACGAAGACTTGTAAAAGAGAATGTTTTCTTTTAAAAGGATGGTTTCAAAACCATCTATTAAAAATTTCTATTTCTCTCTCTGTACATTATATTTGAAACACCAATGCTAGCCAAAAGTACCATGACTGAGTTTACTTTACTGGCAATAACAAACACAAGTTTACAAAATTCCTGCTTGAAGATCACGTAACATTTTGTCCACAGATCCACCTGAAACAAATTTTAGCATTATAGTCTTAGAAGTGGTTACCTTGAACTGAGTAGGTGCATTTAGTTCACCCTGTATTGTATCCAGCTGAACTCGCAACTGCTCTTCATCAGCCTGAATGGCATAACCACTCTTCCTTTGAATTTCCTGTTTGATTAGGACCTATACAAATAAAAACCAAATAGAATTATCTCTGTTTAGTTATGCAAGTAATATTACAATTAGTTGCTGAAAGGAATCAGTGGAAAATTAGGAGGGTTCAACAGTTCAAGATTTGGATCACGTTTCTGTCCATTTTAACTAGGCAAAAGTTATCAGATAAGTACACTGATGTACACTTAATTGTTTGAGACGGGGTCTTGCTCTGTCTTCCAGGTTGATTTCTCTTAAAAGATCTGCATCTATGTAATACCTTTCTTCAGATCTGACAGCTCCAAAATGATTCTGCATCCTGATTTGAGACATCAGTTCATTTAGTCGGCCCTAAAAGTAAGAGGGCCGACACCACTCCTCTGAAGAGCAGTGGTGTAAACACAGCTCACTGGATTCTTGACCTCTGGGGCTCATGAGGTCCTACCACCTCAGCCTCCTAAGTAGCTGAAACCACAGGTGTCCACGACTGCACCTGGTTAAATTTTTAAATTTTTTGTAAGGGTCTCACTATGTTGCCCAGGTTAATCTTGAACTCCTGGGTTTAATTAAGTGATCCTCCACCCTTGGCCTCCCAGAGTACTGGGATTACAGGTGTGAGCCACTGTGCCCAGCCAACAATTAAGCAAAATGTATTCTTTAAGAAACAATACAATGTAAGAGTATAAAAGACAAATTTCCTCTCAGACCCCCAAGACAAATAGTACTAACTGATGTTCATTCTCCTGTACCTTTCTCCTTGCTCCTACAGAGAGAGCATACATACACAGATCCAAAATAAAACCATACTGTATATATCACTCTGTGACATGCTTCCTTTGTTGTTGTTGTTTTGAGACAGGGCCCCACTCTGTTGCCCAGGCTGGAGTGCAGTGGCACAATCATAGCTCAATGCAGCATTGATCTCCCGGGCTCAAGCAATCCTCCCACCTCAGCCTCACAAGTAGCTGGAATTACAGGTGCTCACCACCATGCCTGGCTAATTTTTCTTTCTTTTTAGTAGAGACGAGGTCTCCCAATGTTGCCTAGGCTGGTCTCGAACTCCTAAACTCAAATGATCCTTCTTCCTCAGCCTCTCAAAGTGCTGGAATTACAGGCATGGGCTACAATGCGAGGCTGCTTCTATTTCTTTTCAACTTAACAATACATTGGAAGAAAGAGTCTAATGTAGTGGCCTCTAAAGGCAGACTCGTGGTTTGCTGCTACTCTCCAAGCCCAGCTTACTCTGTTAAAAACAGTGCAAGCCCTTCCATACTCTCATCCATGTTCCTACAACTGTATCTTTTTCATAAACACATGCACACACTGACTCCTTTTTGCTCATCTAAATTAAAAAAAAAATTGATATGTATAATAAACAAAATTAAATTTTATTATAAATTAAAATTATAATTTTATTATCAAAATCTCATGAAATTCCTTAAGAAGTATAGCTCTAATTTGTTATTTTTTTGTTATTTTTTTTAATGGTAGATTCATTGTACCATTAATTCTGGTATCTTTTGCTATACACAATTTTTTATGTGGCCAATTTTGGTTTATAGTTTCTAGCTTTCTGATCAAGTGTCTTTCAAATCCCAGATTGTACATACAGCTTAGAAAGTTTCTTAGAGTTAAGTCTTTAGTCCACTTTATTTGTATATGATGCAATGGTCTAATTTTATTTTCTTCCTTATGGATAGTTATACTCCAGCATTATTTATTAAATAAACCCACTGAATTGAAATACTGCCTTTGTCATATATTAAATTTTCAGCACACTTGCATCTATTTATAAATTCTCTATTCTGTTCCATGTGTCTTTCTGTCCAATCTCATGCAAATGTTACATGGATTCCATTACAAGAGGTTTAAAATAGGTTCTGAAATCTGCTAAAGAAGTCCCCTTCACTATTTCTTTTTTGTTCCTGAACAAGCTAGTCTCGAACACTTATTCTTCTTTATAAACTTAAAGAAATTTTAATCAAAAACTTTTTAGAGACAGAGTCTCACCATGTCACCCAGGTAACAGGTGCAGTGGCTATTCACAGGCACAATCCTAACTCACTATAGTCTCAAATTTCTGGGCTCAAGTGATTCTTCTGCCTCAGCATTCTGAGTAGCTGTGACTATAGGCGCCATGTCATCACACCCAGCCTAAATCAATTTTCAAAAAGCTGTAATTCATTTTTAATTTTGTAAAATGGATATTAAGTATTCTCATCAAAGAATATAGTTTATTTGTAAATACCTATACTTTCTTCATAAATATATTCCTGAGTATTTTACAATTTTGTCATCATAGTGAATGGAACATTTTCCTATTTCCAGATAGTATAAAGAAAAGCTGATTTTTGTAGTTTTATATCTAGCCAGCTTACTACACTAATTCTATGGTTATTCCCTCGGGTTTTCCAGATATACAATCATATCAGCAAAAAGAGATCACTTAACCATTTTCCTAATGTTTATATTATTTCTTTGCTCATTATATTTATGAAAACCTCCAAAATAGGAATGAATAATGATGATAATATTAGGTATCAGTGTCTAGTTTCTAAATGTGATTTTAGTGTTTTGTCTTTTTGAGTATTTGCTATTCATTTTTCGTTTCAGTCTCTATATTTTCTGATTTGAGGTATACTCCACATATAATTCACCTGTCTTAGGTGTACAGTTCTATAAATTTGGTAAATACAGTCATGTAACCACCACCATGATTAAGTTACAGAATACTTCCATCACCCCAAGCTCCTTGTAGTCACATTTCTCTCTTCATCTATAGTTCCTGGTAACTACTAATCTGTTATCTGTCCTTAATTTTCTTTTGTATAATGTTATATAAATAGAATCATGCCTTATATAGCCTTTAAGTCTGGCTTTTTTCACTTAGCATAATTTGCATGTCTTCAAAATAGCTGTTTGTAAGTTCTTTTTTTTTTTTGAGGTGTTGCAAACAGAAATGTAAAATGCTACAGCTGCTTTGGAAAACAGTTTGGTAGTACCTCAAAAAGTTAAACATAGTGTCTCCATATGACACAGCAATTTCACTCCTAGGTTTACACCCAAGAGAAACAGATGTCCACAAAAACACTTGAAAATAAATTTTAATAGCAATATTACTTATAATAGCCAAACAGTAGAACCACCAAAATGTCCATCAATTGATGAGTAAAATGTGGTATAATCATATGATGGAATATTATTCAGCAATAAAGAATAATATTCATTTACTGGTACCTGAAGTACTATTACATACCACAACACAGATGAACTTTGAAAACATTATGCTAAGTATAAGAAGCTAGTCACAAAAGACCATATATCATATGATTCCATTTATATGAGGTTTCCAGAACAGGCAAATCTATAGAGGCAAAACTGGTTGCGTGGGGCCGACAGATTTGCAGTGAAATGGGGAAGTGACTGACAATGGGTATAGGATTTTTTTTTTTTTTTTTGAGATGGAGTCTTGTTCTGTGGCCCAGGCTGGGGTGCAGTGGTGCAATCTCAGCTCACTGCAACCTCCGCCTCCTGGGTTCAAACAATTCTCCTGCCTCAGCCTCCCGAGTACCTGGGACTGCAGGCGCATGCCACCGTGCCTGGCTAATTTTTTGTATTTTAAGTAGTGACAGCGTTTCACCGTGTTAGCCAGATTGGTCTTGATCTCCTGACCTCATGATCCGCCTGCCTCAGCCTCCCAGAGTGCCAGGATTACACGTGTGAGCCACCTGGTATGGGATTTCTTTGTAGGGTGATGAAAATGTTCTAAAATTGATTGTGGTAATAATGGTTATATAAGTCTCTGAATACACTAAAAACCATTGAATTGTACCCTTTTCATGAGTGAACTGTATGGTAATGTAAATTATATCTCAAGCTGTGAAAAAAAGAACAAATGAGGCTATATACATTATTCCTCAATTGTCTGGAATAATTAAAATAACACTGGAATTAGCTCTTTAGTGGTTAGACAAAATTCGGCAATGAAACTATCTGTCCTTGAGGCCTTTTTCAGGTTATATCTTTCATTTTTCCAGCTGCTTCTGTGGTATTTGTTTAGTTCTCTGTAGATTAATTTTAGTAATTTTTATTTTCATAGAAAAATCAAAATAAAACTTCCTCTGAGTTCTAAAATTTGTTACCCTAAAGTACATGCAGTATCATCATTTTTTTTTTTCTTTTTTGTGAGACAGAGTCTAGCTCTGTTGCCCAGGCTGGAGTGCCGTGGTGTGATCTCGGCTCACTGCAATCTCCACCTCTCAGGTTCAAGCAATTCTTATGCCTTAGTCTTCCAGGTAGCTGGGACTACAGGCACACACCACCATGCCTGGCTAATTTTTTGTATTTTATTGGAGATGGGGTTTCATGTGTCAAACTGAGCTGTCTCAAACTCCTGAGCTCAGGCAATCTACCCACCTCGGCCTCCCAAAGTGCTGTAATTACAGACGTGAGCCACAGTGCCCAGCCCATGCAGTATCTTCTTATTCTGTTTTGTGTATCTATCATGATGTCTCTTTTCTGACTACTAATTTTGTATGTTTTGCTCTGTTTTTCCCTTCTTCTGGCTGATGAGATGCTTAGCGATTTTAATGGTCTTTTCAAAGAACAGTTTTTCAATTTATTCTTTCCACTATTACTTGTTTTAGTCTTTCACTGATTTTACATTTATATTTATTTCTTTTTAGTTTCTTTTGGCTTATCTTGATAATCCTTTTCTAATTTAACAAGAATACCAACTTCCTTTATTTTTCACATTTGATTTTTTAAAATTAGACTTTTTTATGGCTGTAAGTTTTCCCCTGAGTACAGCTTTTGCTGTTTCCCACTAGTTCTGGTATGTAATATTTCTGTTTTCATGATAGTTTATAATTTCAGTTTTTGTTATTATTCTTTTAATTCCTCCCGTTAATTTGGAAATTCTATTATTGTTTTTCAACCTTACAGTTACACTCCTTTTTCTAGCACTCAAAATCAAAAATGTTTCTTAACTATTTTATGAAATTTATGAGACATCGATGATCTCACAGAAGCTTCCTTGCACTAAGATGCTGTATTTCTTCAGTGCTTTCCCGCAAACTCTCACTAAAATATGAACTTTAGGATATTTTTATTCTCCTCACTCAATCCTATGAGATCTGTTTTCCAATTTCAAAGTTTTACTGAAAAAGTTTGGTACTCCTAGTTTCACAATGTTATTATTTCATTTTAGTCTGTTATTTTCTATTATAAAAATCTATGTTCACCACATTATTTCACACACATAGCCTTATAAACACTGGTGAAAAAAATCCAAATTACTACCTGTAAAGTTCTATGGGAAAGATCCATGAGTTTCCTCTTGTATTGTGCAATTTTGGCTACAGATGTAGTTTGATTCTTTTGTAGCTCACTAATATCTTCAGATATGATCTGTTTAAAAAAAATTTGGGGGGATGGTAAATCAAATATCACAACTATTTATCAGTTACACCTATATGGAAATTCTTGTCGGAATAAGCCTGAGATTCATCCCTCAAAATATAAACTCTTTTCCTATAAATCTGTGCTTATATTTCTTCCCTTTTTACATACCTAAAATTTTTTAAAAAGAATCATGCAAAGATATCTTTAGAGCTCTAGGAAATTTAGCAATGAGGCAATATATAGAAAACATAAGCCAGGCCAGGCGTGGTGGCTCACTCCTGTAATACCAGCACTTTGGGAGGCCAAGGCAGGCAGATTACTTGGGATCAAGAGTTTGAAACCAGCCTGGCCAACATAGTGAAATCCTGTCTCTACTAAAAATACAAAGAATTAGCTGGGCATGGTGGCATGTGCCTGTAATCTCAGCTACTTGGGAGGCTGATGCAGGAGACTCGCTTGAACCCAGGGGACATAACTTGAAATGAGCTGAGATTGTGCCACTGCCCTTCAGCCTGGGCGACAGAGTGAGACTCCATCTCAAAAAAAAAAAAAAAAAAAAAAAATGGAAAAAACTAGGCTGGGCACAGTGGCTCACTCCTGTAATCCTAGCACTTTGAGGGGCTAAGGCGAGAGGAATGCTTGAGACCAAGATTTTGAGACCAGCGTGGGCAACATAGCAAGACCCTGTCTCTATACAAAATAAAAAATTAGCCAGATATAGTGCTGCATGCCTGTGGTCTCATCTCCTTAGGAGGCTAAGATGGGAGGATCGCTTGAGCCCAGGAGTTTGCGGTTGCAGTGAGCCGTGATCATGCCACTGCAGTCCAGCCTGGTCAACAGAGAGAGAGAGAGAGAGAGAGAGAAAGAGAGAGCCCAAGACCGTTTGAACTATTTCAAAAGGAAAAAAAGAAAACACTTATTTCAGAAATAATTAAGGAATTTGAAGTAATATGGAATACAGCCAACAACCATGCCTGAATGGAAAAAATAAGATGACATCTAGAGGGTATCTTAATAGACAATTAGCCCTGTATATAATTACTGATAGAAAGTACAGTACAGTTCAACATTAACTATTACAGAATACCTGGAGGGAGTAATCAGAGTGGAGAGGAAAAGGAATGATACTGATTGATTATACAACAGGATACATTTTTATGCCTCTAGATCTTTGACTTGCTGTTTTACCTGGCTGAAATCCCACTATTCTGCCTTAGGAAGTCTTAACCTTACAGGCTAGGTTAAAATCTCGCTATTTCATTAAAGCATCCCAATCAGAATTAATCCCATAATTGTCTCTATCATAATTAATCATTCTATGCCACTGGTTTATATTAACATGTCATAAGAGAGAGGATAAGAAGATGTGCAAGACATATTTTAGAACATCTACCTGTGCACATCACCTCTTAAATAAACTTTCCAATGCCAGGCCATGCTGAAAGGACAAAATTAGGTCGCCATGTTATATATTACATAACCCAGGCAATCTCCCCATCCCAAGTTTGAAAAATCAGCAGGGTTTTTATATTTAAGAATAATTACGACATTATTTTCTACAAGCAATAACCAAAAAAATTAGACATGTTACCAGCCACAGTATTAACAAATACTAAAACCATCTAGGAATTGATCCAAGAAAGAATGCACAAGATTTTAAAAGGGGATATTTAAAAGTTATTTCAAAGGACATAAAAGACCACAATGATTAAAGAGACACACCATATTCTGGATGAAATGATTTAATATTAAGATTCAATTCCCACAAATTAAGTCTTTGCATTTAATGCAATTCCAACCATAATTCTAGCATTCTGGACAAATTGATTCTAAAGTTTTTATGGAAGAATAAAGATCGATAAAGACACAGAAAACTTTGAAAAGAAGAACAAAGATTAGAGATTCATTCTACTAGATATTAAGATACACTACAAAGCCATAAGAGTAAAAAAAAGTGGAATGAGTGCATAACAACAGACCAACTGGCCACTGAATCATAAGTGAGGGTCTAGAAATAGATCACATATATATATGAAAACGTTGCATAATTAAAATTCTTTGATAAATCATTGAGGAATATCAAATTTTTTTATGAGCAATATTAAAAAAAAAGGGACCCACTATGTAGAGAAAAATAAATCCAGGTTCATACCACATACTTTATATAAAGGTAAACTCCATGATGACAACAAAAGACTCAAATGTGAAAGGTTAAACTCTGAAAATTTTTTTAATGTAGGAGACTCTCAGACTTTGGGATGAAAAATTAGGACAGAGTTAACAGACAGATGAGAAACTAGAAGATATTTACAAGGTTATAAACAAATAGGGACTAAAATCTAGGACGATTACTGAAGTTCAATAAAGAAAACATAGGAAGCCCAATGGAAACACTGGCCAAATATATGAATGATTTCAGTTCCGGACAAGATGGACTAAGCACATGCAACCCCAATCTCTCCCATTTCATATAGCTATAAAACTTGGATGGACTACATGGGGCAAGCTATTTGAGTACTCTGGCAGGAAGAACAGGGAAGATATAAAGTACCATGTAACTGGTGGTGAATTTACCCATTTTTTCCCTCAGGCATCCCTGGTCTGGTTTCAACCCAGCCTCAAACCTGGAAATGAGCATACATGCTGAAAGGGAGCTCCAAGAAAAGTCTGGTAGTTCTAGTGGGAAGAGAAATATCATATTATCTAGTGAAAGGTTTCTCAACTTCAGCACTATTAATGTTGGATAATTCCTTATTGTGGGATTACTGTTCTGTACACTGTAGAATGTGTGCAGCACATTAGATGACTGCAGCACTCCCCAACCGAGTCTCCAGACATTGCAAAATGTGCTCTGGGAGACAAAATCACCACCACCACCACAAGCCACTACTAAGAGGTACTGCTCTAAGACTTGAGATGATAATGAAATGAAATGCTAAAGAAAAGTCCAAATAACCCAAAAGAAGGTAGAAAAGGGGAAACAGAAATGAAAAACAGAGACTACAAACACAAAACAAATAATAAAATGATAGGACTAAATCCAAACTTTATGCTGTCTACAAGAATCTTCAAATATAATGATATAGGTAGCTTAAAGGCAAAAAAGATGGACAAAGGTATGCCATACAAACACTTTTTATCAAAAAAAGGTAGCGTAGCTATGTTAATATCAGACAAAGACTTCAGTGTCTAAGTGTCCATCAACAGATGGATAAAGAAAACATGGTGTGTACACATATATACACATACAATAGAATGCTATTTAATCATGAAAAAGAATGAAGTGCTACCATTTGCAGCAACACAGATGAACTTGGAAGACATTTTAAGTGAAATAAGCCATGCACAGAAAGATAAATCCTGCACGTTCTCACTCATATGTGGAAGCTAAAAAAGTTGATTTTGTAGAAGTGAAGAGTAGAATAGTGGTGGAGAAAAGAGTAGGAGTAGGGCACTGCCAAAGGTTGCTTAACAGATACAAAAGTACAGCTGGATAGCAGGATTAAGTTCTAGTGTTCTATAGTACTATAGGTAACTATAATTCACAACCATTTATTGTATTACAAATAAGTATAGGAGTGAATTTTCAATGATACCAACAAATCATAAATATTTGGGGTAATGGATATTCTAATTACCCGTATTTGATCATTACACACTATATGCATGTGCTGAATTATCACACTATGCCCCATAAATATGTAGTTATATGTCAATTAAAAATAATAAAAGGAAAAAAGCCATTAGAGGGATTAAGAAGGATATGATATAATAATAAAAGGTAAATTTGCCAAAAAAAAAAACCTATATAACAGTCCTTCAAACTATTAATACATGAAGCAAAAACTGAGAAATGAAAGGAGAAAAACACAAATCCATAAGTGTAGCTGTAGATTTCAACTTTCTTTCCCAACTAACAAACAGAAAAATCAACAATACAGAACTAAATACTATCAACCAACTGGATCTCACTGACATTAATAGAAAACTTCACCCAGGAACTGCAGAATACACATTATTTTCATAGGCTCCTGGGTTATGAAACCTTAGCAAAGTTAAAAGAATTGAAATCATACAAATTTCTCTGACTTTTAAGAATCTTTAAGAATATTTAATTATGAAGATCTACTCTTTTTTTGGACGGAGTCTTACTCTGTCACCCAGGCTGGACTGCAGTGGCACGATTTCTGCTCACTGCAACCTCTGCCTCCCAGGTTCCAGTTATTCTCATGCCTCAGCCTCCCAAGTTGCTGGCATTACAGGCATGTGCCACCACACCCAGCGAATTTTGGTATTTTTTAGTAGAGACTAGGTTTCACCATGTTGGCCAAGCTGGTCTTGAACTCCTGATCTCAAGTGATCCACCCGCCTTGGTTTCTGAAAAAAGCCTACTTTATGAAATAAAATATCAAGTATATTTAAGTATTAAGTAATTTTAAATTTGCTTCATCAACATACAGTAATATACCAAGACAATTATAGGTTATGTCAACATAAAAAATCATAATTATAACCTTCACTTTCATAAGGCCCCATAAATAATAATATACAATCCTTGACTAAAACTAGAAACACAGTTTAATTAATCCACTAAGCCAAGAATTCTAAATTCATTATTATTAAATCAGATTCATATGATTTGGGGACTTCTAACATAAAGAAGGTAGTTGTATAAAACTGTAATTATTAATCTACAGTGTATGCTACATTGTTTCCTATAAAACAGTAGCACACATAGTAAAAAGAATTAAATGTCTTTAATCCTTTTCCCTACTTCCAGGGCCAAAGAATGAAAAGCTAAATGCTTACATCTAATCTGGTTTGATGCTGCTTAGTCATCTGATCTTGAACCTTCAGTCTTCGGAGAAGTTCCTTAAAACCCACCATTGGTACAGGAATTAACCTGAAGAAACGCAGTGAACAATTTTCAGATCTGAAGCCTATTACTACAAAATTCCAGAAGTTAAGGTTTTAATAATAACATTCATGTAATTTTATATTAACTTTCTAGGGCTCTAAGGCAGATCTACTATGCCTATGAGATAACCATGTTACACCAAAGAGATTTTATTCAACCTTCGTATTTTACAAATGAGGAAATATAGTTCAGTCAAAACATTACATTATTAAATGCAAATGCAATTAGATTTTTCCATTCCTAGTTAGTTAGTTCTCACTATGCTATGCTGCCTTACCATACTCTTTTTTTTTTCTTCTTAATTTTTTTCTTTTTGTTTTGGCTGAAGCTTTAGCTGGACAATAATCAATACTTTTTTTAAAGCAATGAAAATAAACTTGCCTCATATGTAAGAATTATAATTAATAGCTCTTATTTATTTGCTCCCCTAGTAGCAAATATTAGTTCTTATATGAAACAAGATGAAGACATACTTACTTTTCAGAATCAGGGTTATCTACCTTGGCCTGTTCCCAGATAATAGGATCAACACCTACCACAAATAAAAAATATTTTTTCTAAAACAATTTTCTGTTTTTATAATGTGTATGACAAAGGCTTTCCTATAGTAAGACCCTAAACCCAGAAGCTATAATGAAAAGTGACTGTCAAATATGATCATGGTAAGAATACACATTTTTGCAGGATAAACAAAGCTCAAAAAAAGTACAAACCAAAAGGAAGAATCTATAACTTATAAGATAATAGATTAACCTCTGGAATACAGAAAGAGTTCCTATAAATCAAAAAGAAAGACAAAAAATCTAGAAAACGGGCAAAGGACACAAATAGATAACTCAAAAAAAATACAAATGTAGCTAATAAATGTAAGATAATTAATTTTTAAATTATTTTGCCACCAGTGACCAGAAAAATAACATTCCTGTTATGAATGTAATGGTAGAACTTCCCTGGAAGGCAATTTGGTAATATCTAACATACATAATATGGACTCAAAAATTTCATTACCAGAGATCTATTCTAAAGAAATACATACCAATGTATTCTAAGACATGTTTACAAGGATGCTGTTAATTACTGCATAGTTTTTAATAGTGAAAACATAGAAAACAACTTAGAGGTGTTAAGTAAAGGTGTATCTGTGGAATACTATGCAGTGTTAAAATAGAGTAAGATTTATCTTCACATGTTGACATGAAAAGTACTAAGAAATACTGTAAGTGAAAAGGCAAGCTGCAGATGTATATGCAGAATCCTTTTTTAAAGGACCTACATGTAAATATGCTTACATTTCAAATCACAGATAAAGGATTAAACAGAGTACCATAAATTGATAGTAGTTACTTCTGGTGAAGGGAAGTAAAGGTAATCTATCACACAGTCAATCTAGTTATGCCATCCAGAATATTTTACAGTAACAACACGATCAGGTTTTACTTGAATATTCAGTTAAAAATGAGATAAGTTAGAAAAAAATAAACCAAAATTTTACTAGTAAATTACCTTTAGGTAGATGGATTATGGACTATTTATCTTCAGTTCACAATTTCTCAAAATTTCTATTTTAACATACACATATTAGCTATATAATAAAAAACTAAATGAATGAATACATACAAATATTCAAAACTATTTCCCAAATAAGTGGATATGTGATGACTAGTTTTATTAACCTTAATAACCAACCAACATCTCTGAAATAGGGGGAGTATTTAGTTCTAAATCTTTTTTTTTTTTTTTTTTTTTTGAACACTGTGATTCCAGAAACATACCAGCAGGAGGATTCTGTAAAAGCTGTTTGATCTGTGCAGGAGAAAGTTCTGTTCTAGTCATAGAAAGGGTTACACCAAGTTGCTGCAACTGTGTTTTTATATTGGCTTGTTCAAAATGCGCATATAGTGTTGTAGCTGGAACTCTTCTTGAAGTACCATTTGGTGAACGCTCAACAACATAAATGACAACTTCTGTCCTGAAGGAAGAATAACCAATTTATAAAATATGGAGCACAAAACTCATAGCCACAAACTTCAGCATAGCAGAGCATGTGATTTCAGAAGGGTATACGTTGAATTCAGAAATGGTTGTTTTAGGAGGCAATTAAAATGTTTCCTTTTTTTTTTTTGGAGCAAGGTTTGCTCTGTTGCCCAGGCTGGAGTGCAGTGGCATAATCACTACAACCTCAACTTCCCAGGCTCAAGCAGTCCTCCCACCTCAGCCTCCAAGTAACTGAGAATACAGTTGCACACTATTGCATTAAGCTAATATCTATTTATCTATATATTTTTTTATTTTTGAGAGACGGAGACTCGCTATGTTGCCTAGGTTAGTCTCAAAACTCCTGATCTCCAGCAATCCTCCCACTTCGACCTCCCAAAGTTCTGGGATCACAGGCATGATGAGCTGCTGTACCCAGCTGTTTTCTTCTTAAATCTTGGAAAATAAGAAAGTTTTACTTAATGTAATGTTCATTTACAAATCAACTTAAATGATAAAATTAAAATGAGCCAGGTAAATACGTAAATATTTGTAAAGGGTTTTGCTTAGCTGCAAAATTCTATGTAAACGCTATTTATTATAGGAGATTCTGAAATTTATGAGTTGCTTCTCTGCAATTAAGACAAGTAAAATCTGATTCAATTACTGCATCTCATTAATAATCATTCTTCCAAATATCCTAAAACAAATGTCTTGCCACTAAGACTGAGAATTATACTTAGGTCAAGGGAAGTAAAGCAATATTTATCCAAGAATGAACATGAACAGTAATCAGTTAACATTTTCCAATAATGTCTTTGTGGCCCTCAATTTGCACACAGCTATGACAAATGGTCCCTTCCTGGCCTGAATGAAAATCAAGAAAATTATTAGTGTCATTCAATAAGTTTAAAAATCGAAATTTTTAAAAAAGCTTTCAAGTAAATGTTTTTATAAATACTGAATAATCACTAGCTGTGAAAAGGCATTCTGCTCTGAGATTTAATTTGTGCTTTAGCAACAAAAACATTATTGATCACTCTCTTTGGACCAGAAATAAATACACAGAAATAAAGAGTATATTTATGTATACTTACTGATCATCTGGCAATGTTTTAGTGCCCTCTACATTTACAGTAAGGGTCTGGTTTCCTCCCAAAACTTTATGCAATGATTCTACCAACTGTTGTTGTTGGCTTCGAATCTCTGTTTCTTTTTTGTTGAAAACTAAAACCACTAGCCCATCTTCATCTTTATTACTGGGCATGCAACTATAACCTACTGCCTGTGGAATGACAAAATAAACAATATAAAACATATGTACAGATCTTAAATCTGGTGTTTAATATCAATAGCTTAGTATCTGCTAAAATGTAAAAAACAACTTAATGTCTGGTAATGAAGGGAATAATGATTCTTTCCATTATTTTGTGCCCTAGGAGGTCACAAAATTATAAAGGGAAACTATTTTATCCAGGAATAACATAAATCTATAGAGTAAAATTAAAATTTCCTCTTTGAGAGAGTAACTAAAGAGCTTTCTCCCTAAAAAATTTTGATATTCATCATTGTTGGTTGTTTCTGAACCATATGCATGCCACTATAAAAGTAACTGCAAAAATCAACAAGTAATTATAATTTATTTCACTATACGGATGGTTCCCAGCTTATGATTTTTCCATTTTATATGGTCTAAAAGCAATATGCATTTAGTAGAAACCATACATGAAATTCTTTTAGTTTTTATTATAAAACTGTTATTAATATTATTATAAGATGGACTTGGCGTTATATTATTCTGGCCAATTGTACACTAATGTAAGTGTTCTGAGAATGTTTAAAGTAGGCTAGGCTAAGCTATGATGCTTGGTAGGTTAGGTGTAGTAAATGCATTTCTGAATTACAGTATTTTCAATTATGATGGGTTTACTGGGATGTAAAGCATCATAAGTTGAGGAATATCTATATATCTGATTCATGGAATTTTAAACTAAGTTTTAAATATATAAAGAACTAATTTACAAATAAATACTTTTAAATCACAGTAATGACACTGCCAACTTACAAATACCATAAAGAATGTCTTTATCACTTTGTTTATATAATACAAAACTTTATGAAACAGGCATTTTTTTACCTATTAATATGACCAACTATACTTTTCTAAATAATTGCTCCTTTAGCTAGAAGCCTTGTATCTCTTTGCATACTTATATGCAACTTTTAAAAAAGAATTTAAATTAACTCAAGTGTACATTATGCATTTTACATTATACACTAACTTTAAAAAAAGAAAGTTTAAATTGTTAGATTCAACTTATGTCTATTACTGAATACCTCTTAGCGACTAAATAAATCTATCAAAATTTCAACTACATGCACTCAATATACTTTTTGTTAGTGATGAGACAAAGAGATATTCTGTAACAAGACAGGCTGACCACTTTAAGGGTCTGATCCTCAGCCTTACAGCTCCAAACACAGGGTTATGTACACATTGATTAGGTTTAAGAGACCAACTAGGCACATGTAACTCATAAGCAGCTGAGGTATAAACTGGATTGCAATACATAATTTGTTATGTAAAATGCATTACCAAATGAACCTAAATACTCTCACTGGCTGATAAACATGTTCTGAAAAGACAAATGAGATTGTTTGGTAGGCAAGGAATAAGAACAAAGAAAATGGGCAATATTGTTTTAATAGCTTTGGGATTATACATGCCAAGGGGAATTCCTGTCCGCTAGTTAGGGTATACTTTCCTGGCCAATGTTAAATGAATACCACTAAATTCTAGTTTGGTGGCTCCCCTTTATAGGTGCCAAGCAAACCATTCTCCTGTTTACATTTTTTTCTTCAGTTACAAATCACATTCTAGTCACACCTTCCTTTAGTCATATTCTGGTCACCTTCAATCACAAATATGTAAGAAATCACTTCAATTTTACAATTTCTATATTTTCAAAATAAAAGCATACACATACCATGTTCAAGGAGAAAAGACCCCAGCAATTGTTATCTTGATATCAATTTAATCTAAATATATCTTCTGTTATACATATTCTTTAATTGAAGACAAAAACAGTATTAATAATACCTTAAATCGGCAAAAGGGATTTTCCTGTGTGAATTCCACTGGTGGAATATTATTGTTGAAATACCCTTTTCCTGTTCCCCAAAAGGCCTGCAGTTGATTCCATTTTGCCAAAATAGCGTCTCTCTCATCTCCCAATAGCGTTGGAGCAGAAAGAGCACTTGCAGTATTTATCAGCTGGTTGGACTGGGTAGGAACTTGTGTAGGCTGACTGAAGAGACCACCTAATGCTAAAAAGGTACCCAAAATTAGTATTAAAAACAAAACAAAACTTAATCCAGATCCTAGGCATGGTAGGCAAAATAATGCCCCCCCGACAAAATGCCCACATCCTAATCTACAGAACCTATAAATGTGTTGTCTTATGTAGCAAAAGGGCCATTGTAGATGTGATTAAATTAAGCATGTTGAGAAAGAGGGTTATTCTGGGTTATCAGGATGAACTCAATCATAAGATTCTCAAAAGTGGAAGAGTGAGCTCAGAGTCAAACAGATCTGAAGATGCTATGCTGTTAGGATATGGCAAGACAGAAGGAGCTGCAAGCTGAGAAATGCACGAAGACTCTAAAAACTGGAAAACGCAAGAGAATGGATTCTCCCCTAGAGCCTCTAGAAGTAACACAGTACTGCCAAGACCTTCATTTTAGCCCATGAAACCCATTTCTGGACTTCTAATCTCCAGAAACTATAAAATAATAAACTTTTATTAAGCTAGTAAGTTTGTGGGAATTTGTTATGGCAGCAATAGGAAACTAATACACTAGGACAAACCTTATAACATTAAACTTGCTTTTCTAAAATATTTTTTCTTGAGACAAGGTCTCACTCTGTTGCCTACGCTGGAGTGTAGTGGCAAGATCATGGCTAACTGCAGCCTCAACCTTCTGGGCTCAAGCAGTCCTCCTACTTCATCATCCTGAGTCGCTGGGACTAAAGGAGTGCACCAACATCCACCTGGTTAATTTTTTAAAATTAATTTTTGTAAAGACAGGGTCTTACTATGTTTCCCATGCTGCTCTCAAAACTTCAGAGCTCAAGTGACCCTCCTTGCCTCAGCCTCCCAAAGTGCTGAGATTACAGGCATGAGCAACTGTGCCCAGCCCTAATCCAAATTAATTCCATTACCAGAACACAAATTGAATCCACAATATTAAAAGAACACAAAAGAAAGAGAGAGGAGAGAGAAGAGATGAGATAGGGGAGGCGAGAGAGGGAAGGAGGAGAGAAAGAGGAAGGGAAAAAGTCCATGTGGATAAAGAAAAGTTTGTAAAGATGTAGAATTAAAACAACCTTTATTGCTGTTATATTTGTATAATAAATATAAATTGGAGGATACGAAGTAAGCTTAAAAATCATTGTTATATCAATACCAGCTTACCAAACATTTTCCTTTCTCTTATTGTTAAAAAACATATATAGTAATAACAAATGGATTAACCATTGGTATTCTAGCCTGAAACTTTAGATGGCTGTGTAACTTTGGGCAAATCAGTTAACCTCTCTGGGATACCAACTGCTCTAATGGAAAGAAGGGCCAAGTTCTTAGGGTAGATAAATATTTCCCTAAGTGTGAGATAAGTATGTCATTTTTTAACAAAGGGAGGAGCAAGTCCAAGGCTCAGAACTTAAGGCAAAGGTATCTACCTACAATTTATTAACACTATATTTTCTTTGTAATTAATTTCAATTACCTTTTCCTTACAGCAAATACTAGTTTTCTACTTATAGCAGCAAGGTAAATTTTACTTTAAAATAACTGTATTTAGTGTTTCTATGTAAACTGATTTAAAGAAAATTCTTAAATAGTAATACAAATGGTATGTAGATAAAAAGAAAATATGAATACCAAAATGTCCTGAGTTTTAAAACACTGTATTAGATATTAATTAATTTCTCTTTCAGCTCTAAACATTGAAAGTACCACAAGGTCATGGGGCTTCTACAGGGTTAGAGAGAGGCTCTTTTACTCTCCAGAAAAGTATTAATTCCCAAATGAGTATATATAAACATTGGCAAGCACTGGACTAGAACTCACTTGAATGCTGGTTTATTATAAGCTCACTTTCTACCCTTCACCAAGAAATTCCTGGGCTTTATCTTCTTCCTCAACTTTTAAATGAGATTAATCAACTGTGATCTCTATACTGAGATATACGTAGTTGGCCTCCCATTTTACACATCACACTGAATTATGACTGTACCAGTTTACTTCAAGTTCACTAGCTGGAGGGCGTTGAACTCAAATTATGAAATCCAATAGACTCTTTTCAAGACAGAATAATATTCGACTTCTTGTACTTTCCTACTTTTTCAGAGCCCTCCTGCTGCTGATTATTCCTTCAGCCCCCAAAAGAAAATCTTCAACTTCTGTTGAATAAATATCCTCCTTGAAAGCCCTTCTCCCTTACATTTCCTGGTAATACAGTCTCTCTTTATTAAATATATAAACACATTCATTCATTCACTCACCATTAATTCATACAACAAATATTTACTGGGTACCCACTAAGTGCTTAGAGCTAAATATTAAAGATACAGTGGTAAATAAGATGGACAAGGTTCATTAAAGAAAGTGAACACATCAAACAATAATATTAACAATTGTTATAAGTCCTTCAGAGAAGTACAGAGGTTCTGGGAGTACTAAATAAGGGAGCTGAGCAAGCCTGAGAGAGGGATCAAGAGAAGACCATCAGCCAAGGAAGGAGTCAGCTAAGCCAGGGGGTAGAGGTAAATGCAAAGAGTATGTGTAAGATCTCTGTAGAGACAGAGAGAGGAAGATGAGTGGGCAAAAGCAATAAGGAAGACTAACAATGAGGTAAAAAAAAAATAGAGTGTCACAGAAGTTAAGGTCTCCCATTGGCCAAATACAACTAACTGAAACATTTATCAACGCCTATGCTTTCAAAACGGTAATTTTATAAAGATCAAATTTTTTAAAAATTCTAACTCCTTAGATACCATTAGAAATAATGAAGCCACCAACTCCTTTTTACAAATATTGTCCATTAAAAAGAAAAAAAATTATCCTGCCTTTCCTATACAAACTATACACATCAGGATGATCAAGCAGTCTTGGAGGATGAAGAAAAAGTTCCTTTTACAAAAGAAATTTCAGTGTGATAGAGAGGAAATTAGAAAATCACCATCTTGCAGCTCCTAATAAGATAACTGATTGAGGCAATGATCATCAAGGAATGAAACCATTAGGTTAAAGTAGTAAGATAAGGATATGCTGTCACCATCTGAACCTACTGATCAATCTTAGCATCACCAAAAGAGAGATAGCCTCTTAATGTGATGTGATATGAAGCACACAGCACCACTTGCAAAATATTCTTACCAAAAAAAGCAAGCACCAAGTCCCTAAAGCAAACTATTTACCACAATTATGAGAGAGAAAGTTAAATAATATTACAAGGAAGCAAAAGAAAAATACAGAATGGGGGATAATTAACAAGACAACTGGAAAATTCATGAGGGAAAAAACAGAGTTGGGAATTCTCTACATTAAAAAGAACTTAAGGGACATGACAAGAAAATGAATATGTGGTCCTTGTTTGGATCATGATTCAAACCAAATAAGAAAACACTTTTGAGACATATAGGGAACTCTGATTATAGCTGGGATATTAGATAGTACCAAGGAATTACTGTGGGTTGGAATGATGTACACCTTCTTAAAAAGAGAAGTATAGGTGTTCGCAGCCGCCGCCACACTGCCGTCACTCTCCAACGCCAGCGCCGTCTCTCGCTCGCCGAGCTCCAGCCAAAGGAGAAGGGGGGTAAGTAAGGAGGTCTCTATACCATGGCTCGTACAAAGCAGACTGCCCGCAAATCTACCAGTGGTAAAGCACCCAGGAAGCAACTGGCTACAAAAGCCGCTCGCAAGAGTGCACCCTCTACTGGAGGGGTGAAGAAACCTCATTGTTACAGGCCTGGTACTGTGACACTCCAAGAAATTAGACATTATCAGAAGTCCACTGAACTTCTGATTCGCAAACTTCCCTTCTAGCGTCTGGTGCGAGAAATTGCTCAGGACTTTAAAACAGATCTGCGCTTCCAGAGTGCAGCTATCGGTGCTTTGCAGGAGGCAAGTGAGGCCTATCTGGTTGGCCTTTTTGAAGACACCAAGCTTTGTGCTATCCATGCCAAACGACATCCAGCTAGCACGCCGCATACTTGGAGAGCGTGCTTAAGAATCCACTATGATGGGAAACATTTCATTCTCAAAAAAAAAAAAAAAAAAAATTTTCTTCTTCCTGTTATTGGTAGTTCTGAATGTTAGATAATTTTTTTTCCATGGGGTCAAAAGGTACCTAAGTATATGATTGCGAGTGGAAAAACGGGTCAGAAATCAGGTATTGGCAGTTTTTCCATTTTCATTTGTGTGTTAATTTTTAATATAAATGCGGAGACGTAAAACATTAATGCGAGTTAAAATGTTTCAGTGAACAAGTTTCAGCGGTTCAACTTTATAATAATTATAAATAAACCTGTTAAATTTTTCTGGACAATGCCAGCATTTGGATTTTTTGAAAACAAATTTCTTATTGACGGCAAAAAAAAAAAAAAAAAAGAGAGAGAGAAATATAGTAAAGTAAGCATGAAACCACATGCTTGGGATTTGTTCTCAAATACTTCAGCAATTTCAAAAAAAGGAAAAAGAAGATAGTAACAAATATGGCAAATTCTGATATTTGATGACGTCAGCTGGTAGGATTCACATCACTATTCTTTTTTTCTTTGTTAGCATTTTTCATAAAGAACAAGTGTTCACTGGATTTACTGAGATGATTAATGACCTTAACTATTTAATAAAATAAAACAGAAACCAGCTTAGCAAATAGTTTATGAAGAGTAGAAGAGTGGTAGCTCAAGTGAAATGTGAGATTAAAGTAGTTTTTCTGTTGTTGTTATTACCGTTTCAAGAAAAAATAAACTTTGAGTTACTTAAATGTGGATGAGAACAAAGTGAAGATTTCTGGGGAGGGAATGCAGTTAGAATAATCAACAGTACACAGGTCCTGAGAAGACAGGTTATCATATCCTGAGATAGGTAAAAAGAGGAAAAGGTGAATAGAGGGAGGAAAAAAAATAGATTTGGTGGAGGGAAGTTGAAGGAATTGCAATAAGGAATTCTATTTATTTTCTCTTCATTTTGTTGTTGTTGTTGTTGTTGTTTTTGAGACAGAGTCTTGCTCTGTCACCTAGGCTGGCTGGAGTGCCGTGGTGCAATCTTAGCTCACTGCAACCTCCGCCTCCCGGGTTCAAGCAATTCTCATGTCTCAGCCTCCTGAGTAACTGGGACTACAGGTGCACACTACCATGCCTGGCTAATTTTTGTATTTTTATTAGAAACTGGTTTCTCCATGTTGGCCAGGCTGGTCTCGAACTCCTGACCTCAGATGATCCACCCGCCTTGGCAACCCAAAGTGCTGGGATTACAGATGTAAGCCACTGCGCCCAGCCCTATTTTGTCTTTGAAGCAGCGGTCAAGGCCATCTGCTAAAAGTAAGAACAGAGAAATTTGAGACTTGAAGAGAATAAAGGTTTAAAATTACTGCTATAGAAAGTGGGAGAATTAAGTTGAAAGTAGGTACTTCACAGGATTACCAGGCAATATTGAGACCTGATGGTGGTGATCAAGAATTTATAGAGGTACTATCCACGCTTCCATAATGTGTGATTTTTCTCAAGCAGTATCTAGATAGACAGTTGGGCTTACAATGGCTTGGTTTTTTTTCAGGCAGATGTAATACAAAAATAAGGAAGTTTAGCACATTGGCAAGAGACACTGAAACAGAAGGCCATGGAATCCAAACTAGAGTAGTGAAGACAAAAAGAGCTAACAGAAAGAGCAGAAAGTATCAGTTGCCTAAAGATCCAACAGTCTTTTGAAGGATCCTGGATAACGAATGCTTTGGCTTGAAAAGGACTTCTGTCGTTTGTCAGAAAAGCCAAATGTGACTTTTCCCCTTGATTCACTGTTATTGCCAACTGACATAGGTATAGCTGTGATTAGTAAAATGGAGCTAATGAGTATGAGGAATACACAGATGGGCATCTCTCTACTGAGACAGGACAAGCAGTGGTCCTAACCATGCTGCTCAGTGTTTTACAGTCAATATCCTACTTGACTTGCAAGTAGGAGATGGCAGCATTTAAATGTTAGTGTTTCTAAGAGTTTTGTTCTAGTACTCTCCTCTATCTTACTCTGGAATTAAGTCTCCTAAATGACATCATCCGTATCTACCACTTTAAATACTACTTATGTTTTGATGGCTTTCTTATGTTCCTCCTGAGTTCAAACCCATATATGTAACTACCCAGGAGACACCTCAAACTCATTATTCTACCCACAAACACCTGCCCTTGCTTTAGTATTCTGAATCTTAGTGAAGAGTAAGGGATCCTTCGGTTATGCCATCTAGAAGCCCAAGACACCTTTGTCCAGTCATTTGCTTTTGTTGATTCTACAACTTAAATCTCTCTCAAAGCCACATCCTGTTTTTTTCTCTCCACTCGGAACTGTCACTGCCTTAATTCGGGTCTTCACTATTTCTTGCTTAGATTTTGGCAACAGCTTCAGAACCCATATCATATCTCTGCCTCCATTCCAACCCACCTATAAGCTATCTTCGTATTTCTCTAAGAGATACTTCTAAAAATCTGATTATTTTCCTGTCTAGCTTAAATCCTACAAGGGTTTAGAACTGCTTAAAGGACAGGTCCTTAGTAAAGCATACAAGGCACACTAATAATCCAATTCATATCTATCTCTCCCATTCTCACCACTGACTCAGATCATTTATGCAATAAAACTACCCTGATCTAGTTACTGGTCCCAAATGTATTATACTCTGCCATAAACCATGCCATGTTATTTCCTCTGCCTGGATACCCGAGAATCTCCTTGACTATGAGCAGGGATTGTGGTTTTCAACCTTGTACACCCAATGCCTGACATACGATATACACAATAAATGGCTACTACATAACAAAATGAGCCCTTGCATTTTTAAAATAGCACCAGATTCAAATTCCCATTTTCCTAAAGAAACTAAATGGAACTACAGTTAGTCATAGTTTGAGAGACTTTATTTCAAGAAATAAAGAAAACACTTCATTTTTACTGTCCTGTCCTTAACTACTTAAATATTTCATCAAATTTTGCATTTTTCTAGGATTGTAGAAAAGATGAATGACTGGAATAGCTGAAAGAATAATTCTGAGAATACTATTATCTTCATCCTACTGTTAAGCAATCCTTGAAATTCATGTTTAATAAGTTAATAACTAATCTTCAATGACTAAGTAGAATGAATTTTAGTTTGTCAATCAAGTTATTTAAGAAAAATGAAACAAGTAATTTAAAGAGGTGTCAGATAGGAAAAGTGAAAAGAGCACTAGAGGGAGTAGTTGAATTCATGTTGCTGTACTTCTTGAGAGGTATGCGCGTAAGTCACAATCTCTGTTTTCTCTCTTCATCCATAAAATAGGGATAATAAAAGTATTATTTCACAGGGTACTTGTGAGAATAAGTTAATCCATACAGGACAATAGCAGAACCTATTGCCATACCAACTGGCAAGGAAGCCATCAAAGACTAATAACCAGTGCGTCAAAGGGACTTGGGAGCCAACTTGAAAAGGCTCGCACTAGCTAAAGATCTAACGATTTAAGCATCAATAAGAATGATAACTGCTATGGATTAAAAAACAGCAAATAGTTTAAAGGCTGCAGTTTCTGACATTTAAAAAAACGGGAGAATACTAGACAACCAAATCTTTATTCTGAAAACCAGTAATAAAGAGAAAGAATCAACCACACAGATGAGGTGAAGTTTCTCCTCATAGAAGTAGTCCAACAAATAAATGAATCCAGGTGGAATAGCACTATTTGTAACCCCTAACGAATTAATGGATCTAGGTAATGATCACCAATGGCTGATCACTCAGAAAAAGAGATAACCAGATATTTTATGTCTTCTGATAAAAAATATAATACCTATAAATAGTCTTGTAAACAAACAATAAATGTAAGTCCTAGGTCTAACTCAATCATCAAGAAATACAGAGAACAAAGGAATGTGTTAAACTATACCATACGAGTGCAATCAAAAAAGTCTTACATGAAAAGTAACATTCCAAATCCTATGGAATATGTTTATAATTTTTTTTTTAAAGTCCACTAAAGTATTTTGAATACACTCAATAATATCAGCTAGTATTGTTACGGTTTTTTATTTGAAACTGAAAACTTCATACTTACTAGTTTGCTGCTGCTGCTGTTGTGTATTAAATCCTCCAAATCCCAGTCCAGTTCCCAAACCAGTACCTAAACCAGTACTAGTTCCCGTTGTTGTGCCAAAACCAGTACCAAATCCAAAACCTTTGTTTTGAGTACCACCGAAGAGTCCTTTGAATGAAAAATTGGAACTCTGTAAGTTTAAAAAAAAAAAAAAATCTGATCTCTACCTCATTTACTTCTACGGATGACTTAAAATGGCCTCTTACCCGTAGTGCCTGTGTTAGTGGGGGCAGAAAAGCTGAATGCAGAACCTGCAGTTGTAGATGTTGTCCCAAATCCTCCAAACCCACCTAATTAAAAACAAAAATAGAAAAGAAGAATCTTTTGTATATATAAAGGCAACTTCTTTTAAAAATTATTTTATAATTGCTACATATAAAATCAAAATACATTGATCTAATTTTTCCTTTCTCTACTTTCAAGATCAATTTTTTAGAAAACTATACTAATCAAGAAGTCAAAATGTTACAAGAAATGAACAACTAAGCATTTAAAATAGAAATATCACAAAATATATACCCTTCAATTAAAGGGGTGGTTAACGGTTACAGCTGAGAAAACACATTAAGCCTATTGCCATAATTCTAAAATGACTATGTATGTACTTTTAGAGGAGGTGTTGCAAATTCATACCTACAAGATTTAGACTGATAACAGTAATGAGCAGACTATGTGTTTACTGACAGTGGAACTGTTTAAAATGAACCATTTTTTAGACCAGCAGTTCTTAAATTCCAGCAGATTTATAAGACAGGTAGTTTTGGTAGTGTCACATATTCCCATTTTTTTCCTCCAAGAAAAACAGGAAATTTGGATTTTCTATGTAAAATTTATTGGTTTTTAAACCCTAATTCAACTACTTTTTTGGGGGCAAGGAATTAAAAACAATGTGCCAAACATATCACATTGGCAGACTTGTTGCAACCTTGGATTTGGTGAATAAATTTATGTCTAGATTAGCTTATATTTCTACTTAGTCTCTGTCAAGACTAAGTACCTTTTCAAAGGTAACATACCAATATACTTACCCTACACAACAATTTGTTTCTTGAAGGAAGAGATTTGACAGATAAATGGAATGCTAGCCAATTTAAAATAGTTTTATTGTTATTTTTGTAACTTATTGTCAGTCTTCAGCTGATTACCAATGTGATACCAAAAAGTCTTTCAAGACAAATGTTTGAACCATTAGTGTCAAATTATATTGCAGGTTTTTTAGAATTTACCTTTAATCTCCTCTATTTCTGGTATACAATACAGATTCATCAATATTGTAATATAGAAGATACAAGAAGAAAAAAATGCAGCCATTTTACATTAATTCTGATTTAGAAAACTACTCAAAAGTAAACTGCATATTGCATGCAGGCACAACTAAATATTCTATTTACTTGTAGCTTCTATTGCAGTACTACAAACTGCGAACATTTTCATAAAAATCACCTAAAGTACTAAGCACTGTTCTAATCTATTTTCACTACTCTTCACTTCCATTGAATAACTATTATATAATCTGAAATGGCTACACAATAGAAACACTAGTCAGTTTCTCATCATGCTCCACAACATTAAAAAATGTTTTAGTAATAGTGGATTTGCAAGAATACAAAATAAAAAGTAAACAAAGTAAACATGAACTTCTATCAGCCCTTTGCTGAAGGTTAACACATATAAAAGTAGTTAAAACATGTTACAGTATCATAACTCAAAACTTAACAGTGATGACTCCAAATGAACATGAAATCAAGCAAATACCAACAAGTTTATTGTTGCTGAATTATGAGCTGGGGTGGCTTTATTTGGAAACACAAATTTCAAAATAAGATTTCTGTTTTACCCAGTGCCAATTTTAAGCAAACAGGGAAAAGGAAACATATCAAAGGACAATGATATGTGATCACTTCAAATACATCTTAACTAAAATGGATCATCTTGTCTTTGGAGTTTTCAAATATTCTTCTAACAGTTTTCAATTCAGATGCTAGGGTGATAATCACATTGCAGTAACAAGTGAATGACCAAAACACCAGTCTTCCCAAGTAAGTTTTAGGGAGTAAATGACATTTATCAAATGCATATAATTGGCATGGGCATAAGAGGCATAATGTAGACTATGGACAATAAATTCATATACGAGCAGCTGAAGAACAAGATTTTTTCTATAGGGTCACTATGTAAAGTACACATAAACCTATTTTAAATGCATATATAATATCCATTATTGTGTTTTGCAAAATTTTTAATGAACTTCAAACAACCCACATGCATACAAAAATTTTCATAATTTTTGAATGCAAAGACAGCTACCCTACCTTTTAGAATTCGGTGCTATTTGACATAAAATTAATTACTGCTCTGTTTCAGCATTTCCCAAAATTCTAGCAAAGAATTCTGGATTCTTTCTATAATTACATATCTTATAGAAATTACGTATCTTATAGTATCTTCATCTGCTGAGTTGACCAAAGAAATTCATTATTAAGTTAAAAAACAAAACAGATTACTGCTGTTCGTATAAGATTTGTTTCTCTTTGGAAACACAAGGACAATAAAATGAAATCCCAATGAAAGATGCAGAAAAAATGAAATATGACTGCAGGAGTCCAAGAATCCCAGGATGGGCTTGGATGGTGGTGAATTTATACTTTGGAAGTTAAATCTAATAATTTAAAGATATAGTCTCTTCAAAATTATAATCCAAATGCTTAACATTGGAAGATAAGTGCACATTTAATAAAGGAACATTATAACTTGCAAAACTTTTCCAAACCACATCTTTTAAGGCAGTAAAAACTTGATACGAATGTTTTTGATTTGACATAAGGAAATAAATTTCCTTTCCTTATTAGACAAGTTACTGTTTTTTCCCAAACTCCAGGAACCACAATATTCTTGGACTCCAGCTCCCAATACTTGTTACACATACAACCCGCAGTATCTACCTGCACTTGCCAGACTGTTACCAAAATTGAACGGAGTCGCCGAGGTAGTAGAAACACCGAAATTCCCAATATTAAAGTTCACTGCAGGATTAGCAGTTAATCCGAAACCCCCAAAATTAAACCCACTGGCGGTGGAGTTGGCAGTCTCAAGCCCACCAAATCCTGATAGGCATGTAGGCAAAGAAACAAAATTTTAAAAGGAGGGAGAGGGAAAAAGAAAAGAAAGCAAGATAAGGATTAGAAGAATCGGCAGAAGGTTTCACAGAAGTGAACAAACCTGGTTTTGCTCCAAACAGGTTAAGAAAGCAGAGGCGAGTGGTGGCGGGTGGCAGGTGGCGGGTGGCGGGGAATGGAAGAAGCACGACCTATATAAGCCCCATAGCGAGGACCACAAGGGGCCAGGGCTGGAACTAAGGGAGGCAAAGGACAGTGCCGGTGGATCGTCAGCCCTATCCTCGCCGAGTGCGGCAGCAGGAATCACGCTAGCGTTCCCGCCCATCCAGGAGGCTGAGACGCAGAAGCGAGGGAGGCTCTCGGGCAATGGGAGAGGGGAGCAACCTCCAATTAGTAGGAATCCCTGGCGGCGGGAAGAGCACCGCTGAAGCCAGGGCCCTGCAAGAACTCAGGCGCAGCACGCGGGCTTCTGCTGACACCACGAGTACACCCGCGGCCTCCTCCGGAGCCGCCTTGGCCCATTCTGCCGCCGCCCGCCCTTTTCCAATGTTTCTAAAGTCTCGGTGCCGGCGGGAGATCGCAGGATCCCCAAGCCGGAGAGTCTCGGACAGGGGGCGGACCAGACCCTTCCCCTCCTTCCCGGGTGAAGGTCTAGGGGGATCACTCACCCGCGGGGGCCGCGGTGGCTGCAGCGGTGCTGGAGGTGCCCGAGGGAGCCCCAAAATTGAAGGCCATGTCGCGAGAGCAGGAGACCAAGGAGGTACTCCCGCGACCCGCGGTGCGCTCCTCTTCTCAGTCCGGCGGGGAAACCGCCAGTCAGATCGCCGAGTTCTGCCTCTTTTCCGGCCGAGCCTAAAAGGCCGGAAAGCGCCAAGGGCGTAGGAGGTGGGTGGTTGTGAGGGAACGCCCCCAGCCGGCTCACTTCCGGGGGGTTTCACAAGGTGTTAGGTATCACAATTAAGGTAAAAGGCTGGGATGTTCGCGAGGTTGTGCCTCCTGAGAGTCCTTTAAAAACAGCCGTAGGAAGGTTCTTTGGGAAAGGTATGCAGGGGCTGACGTTGTTACTGTAGGGATACGCGGTAGACAGTTAGAATTTGCATGTGATAGGGTTGAAGTTGCTGCCCCATCAAAGAGCGGGCCTGGGAGGTCGGGAAGCTGGACTGGGGTTGAGAACCCCCCACCACCCACGAGGAGGTGGTATTTGAACCCTGTGCTGAAGGATGAGTAGGCGGAGCGGAAGCAGTAAAGAGGAGGTACGCTGGAAGATATAAAGAGAAGAGAATGGAGTTGTAGCAGACATGTTGCGTTTACTATATGCCAGGCACTCTTCTAGCCGTTTTACGTAATTTAATCCTCAGCTGTCTTGTGAGGTGGGTTACTGCCATCCCCAATTTATTGAAGAGGAAACAGTTACCAGAGTGTCAGGCTGTGTCCAGAATCTGTACTCCTAACCACAGCTGTTAAGGGAAGCACTGAAAAAGAGGGGAAGAGTGGCCCTCCTCCACTATACTTGTAATATCATTTAATCTTCAGAATAACTCAATAAAGGAGCTTCTGTAACTAGATTTTGAAGGTGAGATGAGAGGATTGAGGTTTGGAGTTGTTAAAGCAGCTTGTTCAAAGTCACCTTACAGGTCGTTTCTGGAGTCGTTTTGAACTGATGTTTCTCCACTCCAGAGTGTCAATTTGTAAAAATTACCATTACATTATATTGCCTTGTAATTTATGGTAAGGATTTCAGACTATTTCTGGTGGGTAATGGAAAACCTTTAAGGGGTTTTAGGCAGAGGACTAGTATGATTAGAATTTTATTTTTAGAAGATCCCTCTGGCTGCCATGAGGAGAATGGCTTGGAAGGAGCCAGCGTGCCTCAGGAAGGTAGAGCTTTTAAGAGTTTATTGTAGTTGTACAGTTAAGAGATGATAATGACTTGGATTATATCTGGCAGTGGAATTAGAATAAATTTGGGAGATACTTAAGAAATAGCATATATAAGACTTGTAGTATTTGGACATGAGAAGTAAGGATTCAAGGACAACCTCTTGCCTTGTATCTTGAGCAAGTTGGTGAATGGTGGATCAGTGTCTGATACCTGCAAACTAAATATGCTCTCATACCCACTACACTGCCTTCTTTCACTGTTTGTCACAGATAGATTATCAATCTAATCTTTCCTCACAATAATATATATTCCATAAGTGCAAGAACCATGTCCCTCTTGTTCCATGCCCAGCACAAGCACCTGGCATATAATAGGGGGAAATGACAGATAGGTGGAAACCAGATCTTGAAAGACCTTCCTTAGCATGTTAAGGAGCTTTGATTTACCACCAGTTTGTCCAGCCTGCGGCCCACAGGCCACATGTGGCTCATGGCTTAGGATGACCTTGAATGCAGCCCAACACAAATTTGTAAACTTTATCGAAACATTGTGAGGTTTTTATGTGATTTTTTTTAAAGCTCATCAGCTATCATTAGTGTTAGTGTATTTTATGTGTGGCCTAAGACAATTCTTCCAGTGTGACCCAGGGACACTAAAAGATTGGACACCCCTGATTTAGCACATAGTCTAATGGTAAGTACTTAGCTTACCTTAAAAAAACAAACAAACCCCCTAATCTAGCAGAAAGAAAAACCAAAGATTAATTTATGGACTCTGCCAAAAGGCTGAGGAATTGGAGGTATCATGTATTTTCATAAGTTAGGGTAAAGGGAAGATAAAATGAGAGGAACTGGTTGGAAGTCTTTAAGAAGCAGTTAGAGCTCCCCAAATCCTCTTCTGACCTAGTGCAACCAAGTGAATGCTTTCTTACTCCAGAAAAATAATGGAGGCTTCTTCTCCACAGTGATTAAAATAGTATTGCTTGCCAGGCACAGTGGCACCAGCCTATAGTCCCATCTACTTGGAAAGCTGATGTGGGAGGATTGTTTGAGCCCAGGACTTCAGCCAGCCTGGGCAACACAGTAAGACCCTCACCCCAATGTCAAAAAAATAAAATAGTAGTGTCTCTGGACTTGAGGGCACCAGACATTATTGAGAATGGGTAGTACCCTACTGAATGCTGGACGACTGAGTGGAAATGCATACCTATACACCTTCCCCTACTGCTCCCAGAGCATTGGCAGCCTGGCCTTTACCCTCCAGGAAGTTATAGGAGAATCTTCTATGGCTCCTATACTGAAATGACCAGTATTAGAGAAAGACAATCATCTGACATCAGAAATCCCTAAATAAATGATTCAGCCCACATCACTTATAGCAGTGGTTCTCAACTGGAGCCAATTTTTACTTCTACTCCTCCCACCCCTGGTACATTTGGCAGTGTCTATAGACAGTTTTGGTTGTTGCAACTAGGAAGATCCTACAGGCATCTATTGGGTAAAAGTTGAGGATGCTGCAAAATACTCTAGGACAGACTTCCTTCCTCTCCAAACAAAAAATTATCTGGCCCGAAATATCACTGTTGCAGAGTTTGAGAAATCCTGCTTTATAATAAAGCTCACACTTTGCAGGCCTCACTAAGGCACTCAGAATTTACATTCAGCTTTTAAGTCCCACTCTTAAATATGAATAGACCAGCAAGGATTACCAAGCTGAGGAGAGTCTTTAACACAAAGTATAGAGATCAAAACAAATAGAGCAGCAAAAGCAGCTTGGAGGAAACTAACTGCAAGGAGAGTAAAACTTTAAAAAAGTGAACATATCCACAAAGAGATAGCAAGAGATACTGTAAACATGAAATAATATCAAGATATTGTTATTTTCAAAGAAAGGTGTTCTTAGCAGAACAAAAGAGAGCTATTGGAATTTTAAAGATATTACCAGAAACGAAAAACCCAGTAGAAGTGTGAAGATAAAGGTGAAGAAATCTCTCAGAAAGTAAAACAAAAAGACCAAGGATGGAAAATTTAAGAGAAAGTAAAAGTAGAGGACTAGTTCAAAAAGTCCTCTATCACGCAAACTGTTATATCATGCACACTGATACAATAATTCCTGAAAAAGTACAGAGAAAAATCTGTTCTTGAAAGTCCTTCAAGATTTGCTCTCTTCCTATTTTTCATTCATTTAGGGTTTATTGAGCTCTACTGTGTACTTGGCAGTATTCTGAGCACTAAACAAGAAAGGTATGGTTTGTGCCTTTGGGAACTTAGTTGAGTGAGGGAAAACCAGATATTAATAGTACACTTGTGGACCAAGTGCAGTGACTCACACTTGTAATCCCAGCACTTTGTGGGGGGCCAAGGCAGGACGGTCACTGAGCTGGGGAGACTGAGACCAGCCTGGGTAATATAGGGAGACTCCATCTCTACAGAGAAATAGACAAAATCAGCCAGGTGTGGCACACGCCTATAGTCCCAGAGGTTGAGGCTGCAGTGATCAGAGATTATGCACTCCAGCCTGGGTGACAGAGTAAGACCTTGTCTCAAAAAGAAAAAAAAAATAGTACACTTGTGAACTGTTCAAGAAGGCAGTATAGGTAAGGAAATTGTTAAATAATTCAAGAAAATTTATCATAATTGAAAGACACTGCTGGGTTGAAAATGGTTCACCAAATGCTTATTACAATTAATGAAAATAGACGCACACTAAGGCACTTTCCAAAATAACAGAACCATGATAGCATAGAAGTTTCCAGAAAGTAAAAGAGGTCACACACAAAAAAACAGCATCAAAATGGCATCAGACTTCTCAGTAGCAACGCTAGCTAGAAGGTAGCTGAGAAATGCCTTTCAATTTCTGAATAAAAATTATTTCCAGCTACAATTCTATTCCCAGCCAAGTTATAGATCAACTGTGAAAGGAGAATAATAGCTCAGGCAGTTAATTACTAGTTAGTTACTAGAGGATGTTTGCCACCAAGATGGAGCCAACACTGAAAGAGGAAGACATTAGGAGCTCCAACACAGATGGCGGGAATTCCCAGGATGACTTGGAGAGCAACCAGTCCAATGTAGCAAGTCAGGTTCTGGGGAAGGCTACTTCACAAGGGTGAGCAATTTGAGAGCGACTTAGACAATCGGCAACAAGGTTGTGGTTGAATTGGTGATAAACACATGAAAACTAAGCCAATGAGACAATTAAACAATATTAGATGAGAAAGGAAAAGTGTTGAAAGGTTACTACATGGCTCAATTATGCAGTTTTCACATAATCCCAATAATGTGAATTGAATAGACAAAATTATGACATAAGTATATTGGAAAGATGGGGGAATGAAAAGAATATGTGTGTGCATAGAATAGAGCTAAACCCTCATCCTCCACGGCAGGGAGTCAGTGGGTAACGCTGAAACAAAATTCACCAAGCAGCATATGGCTAAATTAAAAAAAAAAAAAAAAAAAAAAAGGCTAAAAGAGGTGCCTGCAAGCACTCTGAGAGTAGTGTCTCCTTTTCTTATCTTTTTTAAAAATAACAATTGTAGAATTGTTTGTTAAATCTTTGTGCTTGTATGTATAACTTTAATAAAAATGAAAACAAACAACAATATCTAAACACCTTTGTACCTGTCAAAATTACCAATGCCGTTAGACTCAGCAATGCTACTTCTAGGAATTTATCTGTAAATGATTTGGCAAAATAATGGAATACAAGGTAATTCATTACAGCACTGTCTATAATAATGATTGGAAATAAATCAGGATTTAGTTAAATAAATTGTTGCCTTTATACAAAGGAATACTATTCCACTATGAGCTGGGAACAAAGAGGCTTTTATGTACTGAAAAGAAAGACCTCAAAGATAAATTACACATGGAATGTTCATCCTTGGAGTTGAAAAAAAAATTACATGAAAAATGCACAATTCAGAACACTGTGTATTTGTGCTACAATCTGAGCTTTTTTAAAAAAAGAGGGCTAGAATATATAAATACACATGATTTGTACAAAATATTCCTGGAAAAATACATGTACAAAGCCAAATAATATTGGTCGCATCTAAGAAGATGTATTGGGTGGCTAGGAAATGGATAGAGGAAAACTTTTAACCTAAACCCGTTTTAAGTTTTCTGAAAATGTAAAAGGGTTACTTATTTTAAAAACTAAATAATGCTAATAGTGATTATTGCAGGAGTCCTAGTGAGAGTGCAGATATGCAGGTGAGAACAGCAGGAATAAAGACAGATGGATGATTACTTAATTGATTGTATGTGGAGAGGAAGGAAAGGAGCAGTCTAGCATGAGTCCCTGATTTCTGGCTGTACAGTGAGATACAACTGTAATGCCATTTTCTTATAATGGGAATTTGGGAAGAAAAGAAAAATGAGTTTCTTTACTTACTGCATTTGAGGACAACCTGGCTAAGGACATCCAGCAGGTATCCAGATACGTGAGGCTGAAGCTGAACAGAGAGGCCCGTGTTTGAGTTGTAATTGAAGTCTGGGAAGTAAATGGGATTGTCAGGGAGAGAATATCAAGTGAGAAGAGGTTGTAGCCGAGCACCCATTTTGCATGCCCATTTAGACCTAGCACGACAGCTCCTAATTGATCTCCCTGCATCCATGTTGATTCTCTTCAAGTGTAGTCTTCATCTTGCACCTAAAATGGGCCTTTCTAAACAAACTTCTAAACAAACTTGCCCACCTTCCTCCCACAACCCAATAGAAAACACAATAGCTCCCCACTGGTCTTAAGGCATACCAAAATACCCAAATCTCTAATACAGTTTAATGAGACTCAAAATGATTTGGCCTCTGCCTTTTTCTCCAACCTTATCTCCCACCATTCATCCCTCTCTGCAGCCAAATATTTTCAGTCACTTGTAGTAAACATGTTTCCTCCTACCCTTGAGCATGTCTTGCTCCCTTTGTCTGAAATGCTTTGCTTTGCTTAATAAACTCCAGCTCCTAGTGATGGTCCCAAAACATGAAACTCAGTTGAAATTTTACATTTATCTGTATGATTATTTGGTTACTGTTTCCCACACTAGACCATAAGATCCATAGATCTCTTTTAAACCAGTAGCCCAGTTTATATTCATAGTGCCTAGCATAAAGTGGGTGCTTAATGAAATTAGTTGAACACATTTTTAGGTGTAATGTAGAAAGAAGCCAGGATCCAAATACTACGTACTGTATGATTATATGAAATGTCTGGAGAAGGCAAATCTATAAAGACAGAAAGATTAGTGGTTGCCAGGGGCTAGGGTTGGCAAGACTCAGTGGCTATAAACCGGCATGAGGAATTTTACTGAGGTGATAGAAGTGTTCTAAAACTGCACAACTGAGTAAACTTACTAAAAATCATCGTATTGTAAATGGGTGACTTTTATGGTATATAAATTATACCTCAATAAAAATGTTTAAAAACTTGACTAAATGAAAAAATAGTTGTTATTGGAAATGGTATCCTTATCTTGTGCTGAATAGTGTGTACGTTTTTGTACTTTATATTCTATACCTCTCATCCAACACTGTTTTCTTATTGTTAATGAATATATGTTTTAATATACCTTATTGTTTTAATTTTTTTTTCTGGATTTTTCTTACTCTCTGATTTGAAATAATTAGACTTGGCATGTTACAAAGTTCCAGGTGTCTCTAACTACCTTGGGTAAGAAGAAATAGGTACAAGGAGCTTCTCTGAGACATAAACCAATTACAGAATTAGGATTCCTAGGAAGTATGTATCTTAGGGATCAAATATCCTTAATATATGACATTTGTAACACTGAGCTGGATATTTTAAGACTGATCTAATCAGGCAAGAAAAAGAAATAAAGCGTATTCAAATAGGAAAGGAGGAAGTCAGATTGTCTCTATTTGCAGACGACATGATTGTATATTTAGAAGACCCCATCATCTCAGCCCAAAATCTCCTGAAACTGATAGGCAACTTCAGCAAAGTCTCAGGATACAAAATCAATGTGCAAAAATCACAAGCATTCCTATACACCAATAACAGACTTAAAGAGAGCCAAATCAAGAACAAACTGCCATTCACAATTGCTACAAAGAGAATAAAATACCTAGGAATACAACTAACAAGGAACGTAAAGGACCTCTTCAAGGAGAACTACAAATCACTGCTCAACGAAATAAGAGAGGACACAAACAGATGGAGAAACATTCCATGTTCATGGTTATGAAGAATCAATATCATTAAAATGGCCATACTGCCCAAAGTAATTTACAGATTCAACGCTATCCCCATCAAGCTACCAACGACCTTCTTCACAGAACCGGAAAAAACCACCTTAAACTTCATATGGAACCAAAAGAGAGCCCGCATAGCCAAGTCAATTCTAAGCAAAAAACAAACAAAAACAAAAACAAAAAAAAACAAAGCAGGAGGCATCACACTACTGGACTTCAAACTATACTACAAGGCTACAGTAATCAAAACAGCATGGTAGTGGTACCAAAACAGAGATATAGACCAATGGAACAGATCAGAGGCCTTGGAGGCAACACCACACATCTACAACCATCCGATCTTTGACAAACCTGACAAAAACAAGCAATGGGGAAAGGATTCCCTGTTTAATAAATGGTGTTGGGAAAACTGGCTAGCCATGTGCAGAAAGCAGAAACTGGACCCCTTCCTGACACCTTACACTAAAATTAACTCCAGATGGATTAAAGACTTAAACATAAGACCTAACACCATAAAAACCCTAGAAGAAAACCTAGGCAAAACCATTCAGGACATAGGCGTAGGCAAGGACTTCATGACCGAAACACCAAAAGCATTGTTAACAAAAGTCAAAATAGACTAATGGGACCTAATCAAACTCCACAGCTTCTGCACGGCAAAAGAAAACAGTCATTAGAGTGAATCAGCAACCAACAGAATGGGAAAAAATTTTTGCAGTCTACCCATCTGACAAAGGGCTGATATCCAGAATCTACAAAGAACTAAAACAGATTTACAGGCAAAAAGCAAGCCCATTCAAAAGTGGGCAAAGGACATGAACAGACACATTACAAAAGAAGACATACATGAGGCCAACAAACATATGAAAAAATGCTCATCATCACTGGTCATTAGAGAAATGCAAATCAAAACTACATTGATACCACCTCATGCCAGTTAGAATGGCGATCATTAAAAAATCTGGAGACAACAGATGCTAGAGAGGATGTGGAGAAATAGGAACACTTTTACACTGTTGGTGGGAGTGTAAATTAGTTCAACCATTGGGGAAGACAGTGGCGATTCCTCAAGGACCTAGAAATAGAAATTCCATTTGACCGAGCAATCCCATTACTAGGTATATATCCAAAGGATTATAAATCGTTCTACTATAAGGACACATGCACACGAATGTTCATTGCAGCACTGTTTACAATAGCAAAGACCTGGAACCAACCCAAATGCCCATCGATGATAGACTGGACAGGGAAAATGTGGCACATATACACCATGGAATACTATGCAGCCATCAAAAACGATGAGTTCGTGTCCTTTGTAGGGACATGGATGAATCTGGAAACCATCATTCTCAGCAAACTGACACAAGAACAGAAAATCAAACACTGCATGTTCTCACTCATAGGTGGGTGTTGAACAATGAGAACACATGGACACAGGGAGGGGAGCATCACACACTGGGGTCTGTAGGGGGGAAATAGAGGAGGGACAGCATGGGGAGAAATGCCAGATATAGGTAATGGGGAGGAAGGCAGCACATCACACTGCCATGTGTGTACCTATGCAACAATCTTGCATGTTCTTCACATGTACCCCAAAACCTAAAATCCAATTAAAAAAAAAAACTGAAAAAAAAAAAGACTGATTTGGACTTGCTGATTTCAAAAATTAGTTGCAATATTGGGATGGGAAAGGTTTTAAAGGTAATCTGAATTTTGGGACTAATAACTTTAGAACAAATGTCCCTAGAAACAAAAGCCTTGTCACTTTGGGAGGCCGAGGTGGGCAGATCAATTGAGCCCAGGAGTTCAAGACCACTCTGGGCAATATGGTGAAACCCTGTCTCAAGAAAATATACAAAAATTAGCCAGGTGTGGTGGTGCACACCTGTAGTCCCAGCTACTAGGGAGGCTGAGGTAGGACTATCACTTGAGCTCAAGAGGTCAAGGCTACAGTGAGCCATGATTGCGCGACTGCACTCCAGACTGGGCAACAGAGCAAGACTATCTCCAAAAAAAAAAAAAAAAGAAAGAAAAAAGGAAAAAACAAAAGCCCCAATGCCTCTCCAATAGCTCTTGGATCCTACTGAGCCCTTCTAGGTGGACTTACTGCATTTTAGTTGGGTTTACCTGGAAGCAGACCTAAGATAAAGATGTTAAGACAGGTGGATGATTTGGGAAGCAGCATTGAGGGGGTGGGTGATTAAGACAGGGAATATAGAAACACTAATAGTATTTACTATTGTGGGCAACGCTAACTGAGGACTCACGTGGAATAAACCTGAGGATTGCTTCTCTGAAGATTGAAATGTCTATCAGCTGACTAACTCCTGCCCCATTTAGTTGAGGGTTGCCTTGGGTTATTAACTCCCTGACACTCCTATGGTGGTTCCAGGGCTCTGGGGAAAGGCTTGAGACAGAAAAGCAGAGTGTAGGACTGCTTGGAGTGGAACTTGTCAGGCTGCTTGTAACTGTCCACTACAGCAAAGCTGAAATTAGAGGTGGCTGAAGTGTGTGACTCAGGGCTGCATCTGTCAAGGAACATATTTCCGGTGAAACTCTGTAACAACAGGACATCCAATGACATATGACTTCTACTGCAATTTTATATAAAGTGGTTTTTTTATTAATGAAACATTTCATTGCATTAAGGGTAGAAATAAACATGTCAAGAACTGCATGAAATGAACCAACTGTGTAACTACATGAAGAGCATTCTGGTCAGTATTCTTGTTAACAGGCACAAGCAATTTACTCTAATGATAATGCCAAGAGGGCCAACGATGCAGACCACCTTTTACAGGACTCCTATCTTCAGCAATTTAAATGAAAAATTAGCCTCCCTTAAGTAAAAACCCCAATAGGGGTTACTCGTGTAGTGCTTGTTCCACGTGACCATTAGTGATCTTTCTAGAACATGAGGAAATAAAGTCTAGTTGGAAAAGCCTGGAGCTAAAAGTGGCAAAGCCCATTTCCTGTCCTGTGCTCAACTCCTAATTTTCCCTGAGAGAAGTGAGTTAAGCTCTCTGTCTTGGTTTTTTCCTCTCCAAGTTGAGGATCATGGTACCAGAAGCTTGCATTCTGTGATCATGACAGTGCTTACAATCCCAAAGCCTTTGGGGGGTCTTTCTAGGATAACGGCCACAAGAGAATGAACATGAGAAATAATTTACTTTCAACTTTAAAACCAAATAGGTGCGTTCATTCCTCTTAATCTGTAATTTTGACTGTAGTTTGTAGGTCTGTCTCAGACTTTTCAGAAGGGTAGTATCAAATGTGATTTAGACCAAGTAACTCTTAAGAATTATGACACAGGCCAAGCACGGTGGCTCACGCCTATAATCCCAGCACTTTGGGAGGCTAAGGTGGTTGGATCACGAGGTCAGGATTGAGACAATCCTGGCCAACATGGTGAAACCCCGTCTCTACTAAAAATACAAAAATTAGCTGGGCGTGGTGGCACGTGCCTATTGTCCCAGCTACTTGGGAGGCTGAGGCAGGAGAATCGCTTGAACCTGGTAGTGGAGGTTTTAGTGAGCTGAGATTGTGCCACTGCACTCCAGCCTGGCGACAGAGCGAGACTCTGTCTCAAAAAAAAAAGAATCATGACACAAGTATGGAAGTAATATGTTTTTGGTCTCCCTGCCAGTGTGCAACTCAGTCTAAATGTGTTTATCATTAACTGTTATCATTTACAGTATTTAAAATATCCTCCTCATAGATGAGTATATCCTGATAATAGGACTGAACCAATAAGTATGCACTAGCTTGTCAGTTTTATTAGTATGGATAAGTACATGCATAAAGAAGACATGCCCAATTATCTAGTTAAATATTGATAAATTCTAAACATCTAGATATTCAGCATTATTGAAGACCAAATACTTTTGTTAGTTTTTTACATTTTGGTGAGTTGGAATATCTAAAGGTTCTATCTTGATTCTTTAGAAAAGCTGAGTTTGATGAATTGCCTCTTCAAGAGGGGAAATATATCACATGTTGCTTTAGTGTAGAAAAAGGAAACATTGTCAGTAAAGTGATTTATTACCTCAATACAGGGATTAAAAAACTATGGAAATAAAATCTATATTTTTCATTTGCTTACATTGAAATCCAGTTTTAAACAAAAAAAAAATCCCTTTGAATGGTTCAGTTAAGAAATTCGATAAGCACTTTGTCAGCTAAATGAAGGCTTCTCAATTGAAAATGAATGGTGAACTTAGAGAATCAGAGAAAATGCCCTTAAATATGCTTGAATTCTGAACACTGTGACATATGATGGCTCCTGATCCCCTGACTTAGGTTATGCTGAAACCGAGAAGTCCTTTGAAAAGTGGTAGCTCTGCTTCTGGTCCCAACAGACCTTTCTTTAAAGTACTTTGTGCAGTATTTTAAACATCCATCATTCTGTCAGCAAAATGATTGTCACAGGAAGTGTAGGGCACATGTTTCTGTATTCGGTGAGTGACAGTGAGCTACAAAACACTGGAAGGAACTGAATCTGAGGAAATAACTTGTAAAAAGAATTTCAAAAGTACTAAGAAGAAGGCTTTTCCAGAAGAAATGTCTCGAGTCTAATCAGACTTTCTGAAACTTATGTGTAACTTAGGCTGCAGATAGATGGATTTCCCATATTCATAATTTTACAAATAATCACTCAAAAGTAGATTAATACAATATCATATTTGGCAAGGGTGACTCAGGAAGAAAAATCAGTTACTCATTACATTCTCTCAGAAGCATCTTTTCACATCACAATCATTTTGACTAAAAAAATAACAACTATCCACAAGCATTGTAACTGGCATTTAGTTCTACTATACATGAAATATCTGTACTTATCCTCACCAACATTATTTATGCATTCTCTTCATTCACAAAAGTACATGTTAAAAATCCTTAGGAGCTTATCACTATCAACTCACGGGTATCACCCCACCCAACCCCTTTCCCATTTAATTCTACCCAGTATCTTATTGTAGTTGGAAGACTGAGTTTTCCTGGAGGAGTTATGAAATGAAGATTAGCATAAAATGTAATATGTAATGTTTTAGAAATCAGATGCATTTGAATGATATATTGGCTACCATTTTACCCTGGGTCCCGAACTCTTAATTGACTTCTGTTTTGCAAGTGAAATGGAGGCATACAACATAAAATGGTATATATGCATTTTGAGCACAAAATTTGGTGAATGAAGCACACTGAATAAAGTTAGACCAAGTAGCATTAACATGTGATGCAGAGACATTTTATCCACAACAGTGGTCACAAAATTCTGGAGCTAACAGCAACCAACAACAAAAGAATTACTATACAAGGGCTTATTAAATACTTGCTAGACACATAAAAAAACAATTTCAGAGCCCACATGATTTTATAAAGCTTAATGTCGAGCCATGTCAGCCTGCTCTTTAACCTCTGGCCAGAATGTTCCTATCACTTGCCAGCGCTGTGTCTTTCCCTCCTTTCAACAGGCAACAAGCCTGCAAGGAGGTAGAGGGTTTCCCCTTGCCATGGTCCAGGTCAGGACAGCTCACACGGTTCCTTCACCAAGCACAGGCGATGTTAGGTTCGAATGAGAGGTGCTCTTTCATCCGCTGTTCCCTGAGACACAGAAGAGAGAAGAAAGGAAGTTAGGTGTTTCATGTCAGAAACTTCTCCCCAGTGTGAGAAGTTTGGGTGGGGAGTGGGGACATGGAAGGAGGAGAGACCTATAAGAAGGTGGCTCATCCCACTCACCTCCCTTCTTGGGCTGCTTCTTGTTAATATTCAGCCCCAACCTTTTCAGGAGGCCTTCTCTGACCACTCCCACTCTCAATATCAGAATAGTATGCTTCTCTGTGTTGATCTGGATTATAAAACTTAGCAGACTCTATTGAATTTGCTTCCTTACTGGTTTGAAACCTACTAAGGAATAGTGTCTCAGAGACAGTAGTGCTCAATAATTGCTTGCTTGTTGAATATATGAGGAAGGTTAATTGGAGGAGCAGTAATTAACATTTCCATGAGGTTTCATTTGTGCCTAAGACAATTTCAGTGACTGCACAAAGTCAGACTGGAAGATCCACACATAAAAATGGCAAAATAGTTTGCCTCACAGCTAATTCATGCTAAAGTGTCTGGCATGGGATAAGAGAAATAATGGAAGAATATGGAATTTAGGGAAATCCAGCTAATTTTACTCAGATGGTTTCACCTATTTATTTTCTACTTCACATTTGCCTTGGACACTTAGTTGAGGAAACTGGAGGATAAAAAGGCTCTGTTGCAAAAAAAGGAAGCTGCAGAAAATTTAAGCAGGGCTTCTACAGAAAAGCCTTATGGGAGGTTTTAAGATTCTACAGAAAAGGCTTATGGGAGGTTTTCAGGCTGCTGGTCACTTGGAGAGGCCAACCCAACTCTTTATCCTAGCCTTCCAGGAAATTAACTACACCCACATTCCAATCATTTATTAATACAGTGGAACCTAAATCATAGGTATCTTCGGATACATCAGAGATTCTTTCCAAGCAGGGTCCTGGCTGCCTTGCTCTATAATCTTGAAACTCTTTTTTCATTATGTAATAATAATTAAACCTTTACTGAGCTCTTACTATATGCTAACACTGGGCCAAGTCCTTTATGTCTACTATATCATCTAATCCTCATGAAAAACTCCTAAGAGGCCTTTATTATCCCATTTTACAGATGAAAAAAAACTGAAGCACGGTTTCTAGGGTCATATAGCTGTTAAGTGGCAGCAGAACTGGGATTTGGACTCAGGCAGTCTGACACCAAAGATCAGATGCGTAACTTACATATTCTTCCTTTTCTTTCAGGTTATTGTTTTCAAAGACATAAAGTTAACTCCCAGGGTATACATCCAAAAAGATTCTATTCCCCAAATACTAGATGGTATATTCTATCCCTCCACCTTCTTTGACACACTTCCTTTGCTTCCCATTTGGTCCAACAGTAAAATAACCATGAAATCACTATGCCCAGCATAAAATCCCAGAATTCACCCTAATAAGCCAGCTGACAGCCCTTCAATGAAGTACAGTTAAATTCCTCAAGTAAAGTTATCCAATAAGGAAGAAGTTCCCTCAGCCAGTTCTCACCTCATCCATGGATCCCTGTCCTTTGCACGCAAGCCAGGTAAAGACCAAACCAAAGAACACACCCAGTGCCATGATGATGTAGGGTATGTTGGTGATAATCAAAGTAGTGTTGATCACAGACTTCAGTCGACTCGCAGTCTCTTTATCAATGAGAACACTCTGGAGAGGCAAGAAAATAGTATTCCCTTGATACTATTTAAACATCCAGTGTGTAACCTTTTTTGCTGTATCTTTCCTTCAAATCATTTAATACAAATTGGGAACGTCCTCCTGTTAGCAAACCAAATATACTGAAAATCCATTTATAAGTCAGATTAATCAGAAGGGGCATTTGTTCATTAATACCTTGTCTCTGAAGACATTTTTTTACTCTTAAAATAGATTGGAAAAAGGAGGTAAAATGTGTTCAGAAATATTGAGACAGCATCTTTGGTTTTATGTCAGGTAATGCCAATTCATCCTTAAAAATCCAGCTCAGCATCACTTCCTTCCAAAAGTTTTCGCTGGCCACCTCAGACCTGGTCAAAGGCCTCTTCCCTAAGTTTCCATCTCACTCTACCTTCATCATTGTCCTTGCTCATTGTCCTTGCACTCTGCATTGTAACTCTGTTTGTCTCACAATGACTGTGAGGTCCTTAAAGGCAAGACCTAACCTCAGTCACCTCCACACTGGGTATAGAACCCAGCACACAGTAGGTATTTGATTAATCCTGGCTGATTAAATGAATAAATAAATGAAACACTGCAAAAATGGTATATGGAAAGTATAATTTCTTTCTTGGTTACATATATAGTAATCAGGACCACAGCCCTCTATAGAAAGTGCTCAGTGAAGTTGTGGGCTAACCAGAATTCCAGAGACTGTTGATAAGTAGAAAATGTACTAGAATAACACTTAGTGTATGCAGAGCAGAGGAATTACTACCTAGTGTAATGACTGTGGTATCTGAAGAGCTTAATTCCATAGAAATTATGAGCAACACTTCTGGCCTAGTTTAGGCTTACTTTGCATTGGAGCCCTGGCATGGTTGCACACGCCTGGAATCCCAGCACTTCGGGAGGACGAGGCAGGTGGATTGCTTGAGCTCAAGAGTTTGAGACCAGCCTGAGCAATGTGGTGAAAACACCTCTCTACAAAAAATACAAAAATTAATGGGCTGGACATGGTGGCGCATGCCTGTAATCCCAGCACTTTGGGAGGCCGAGGTGGGCAGATCACCTGAGGTCGGGAGTTCGAGACCAGCCTGGCCAACATGGTGAAACTCCATCTCACTAAAAATACAAAAATCAGCCAGGTATGGTGGGAGGCGCCTATAGTCCCAGCTACGTGGGAGGCGGATGCACGAGAATTGCTTGAACCCGGGAGGCAGATGTTGCCGTGCGCTGAGATTGGGCCACTGCACTCAAGCCTGGGCAACAGAGCAAGACTCCATCTCAGAAAAAAAAATTAGCCAGGCATGGTGGTACACAGCTATCATTCCAGCTATGTGGAAGGCAGAGGTGGGAGGACTACCTGAGCCCAGGAAGTTGAGGCTGCAATGAGCTAAAATTGCACCACTATACAGGGTGACAGAGTGAGACCCTGTCTCAAAAAAAAAAAAAAAGAAAAAGGATTTTTTTTTTTTCCACTGGACTGAGTCAATAGGCTGGGTTCTAAGACAGTTTTTTTCAATACAGCACCATTTCTGTGTAGGCCTGATAAACAAGGCAACCATTACCACATGTGACAAGCAGAACAGAACCAAGTAAAAGTGATTCCCAGAACAGTATGAGAACTATTGGTTGTATTAGGTGGCTGGTAGACCAATGTGTCTCAGACATGAATATGGATGTGGGTCCTTGGGCATCCTGTTAAAATGCAGGCTCTGATTCAGTAGAATGGTTATTTCTAAGGATCCCAGTGTTCCCACCTCAGTAAAAAGGTGGTGTGGCAATAGTCTCCAAGGTCACTTTCAGATCTAATATTTTATTTTTCTAGAAAAGAAAATAATCAAGGTCTTCCTAGGAGGCAGCAAAAATACAAGGTTCCACGTTCCACTCCACACACCTGGACTTTTAGTCTTTCACAAAAAAGCAAGGCAAAAGTTGGGAGTGGAGAGACTTCAAATATCCACTACTGAACAGAAGTTGGCAGGAAAGGGCCCTTCTGCATTTTCAAAAAGACCTACTTTCATGCCCCTGCCCGCAAACAGGAACAGGGATGATCCAGGAGCAGATGCAAAGAGGTCCTATAAATTGGTAAACACTGCCTGAATTTTTCCTTTAAAACAATAAGAACCTCATCTTAGAACTGTAATCATGAACCTTCAAAAGTTTGTAAATGTGAATACCAATATAATGCTAAATAAAATTGTATCTATAGCATGATTTCGACTATGTGATATCAAGACCAGAAAAATATCAGTTGACATCTGAAGATCACATCTGAAGATGTCAACTGCACCTGCCTCTGAGAAAGAGGAACTCATCAATAATTTACTTTATAAATCAATTTTTTTAAAAAATTTCTAAATTAAAAACTATTATCAGGCTGACACAGATTTTGTGAATAGTGATTTTAGTTTTTTTTTTTCTTGTTAATCTCTGTTATTCAATATTCTACAAACAGCAAGTATTTTTAGGAAACAGAAAAATATTAAAAACTAGAAGTTTGCCAATCAAGAATTTATTGAAGAAAAAAACCTGCATTTTTTTTTCCTCAACTGGGTGGAAGCAGGAGAAACTGAGGAGATATAACTACAGTAAACGTGGTATGTGATTCAGAAAAGAATTCATCGCAGGTGTGTTAAGCCAGCATGGCTGCAAAGAAGGAGGAGACAAAGGTCTAGCTGGCATCTACCTGAGTGTGAACTATTATCCTGCTTCAACAATGTCTGCCAATGGCTCATTTACCTCTGTTTTTGTTTCTTACATGAGCAGCTACCCAGAAGGGAGTTGTGCCCAAATAGTGTTCTTGAGAAGGAGAATTTCTTTCATCATTTCTCAGACACAGGCAGATTCATGTGAACATTAAAGTGAAATTTTCTGAGGAATAACAGGTTTTAAAAATCTTTTGCCTTCTGTCATATCTTAACTCATAACTACTATAGTAGACATCATAATGGATGTTTTCTGAGTCTGAAAACACCCATGGCTCCCTCCATCTCAGGACTTACCTCATTGAGGTACATCACTGGGAAAACCATGGTTCTAATGTCTCCTGTTTCACTACAAAGACAAAGGATGAGATTTCAGAGACATCCTCATCACGATGGCACACTTTCCTGGACAGATGTGTCAATATGAAGATTCCAGTATATTTATTTCTTAAATTACCCAGAATTTACTGATTTCTTATCTTTGCAAACATATATACCAAAAGTTAGATTCCAGTCTGTCTAGCAATTCCAAGTGCTGTACATTTATCAAAACACAAGATACTGAAGGCAGATTCTTTAAAATGATTACTATTCTCCTTAGAGTCATCCGGGAAGCCTCCACCTGGCAGAGCAAAGCTGTCACTCCTCAGAGTGTTCTGTAACTAGGCCACTGAAGTACTGTCTTTGCAACAAGAGCCAACTGAGCACGTACCATGTACGAGCTCTGTGCTGGGTGTTTTCGGGATATTATCTCACTCAATTCCTACAGTAGTCAAATGCAGTAGGTATTACTGTCCCAGATTTACAGACAAGAAAATTATGACTCGGAAAGGCTACATAATTTGCCTAGGATCACCACAGGTAAGTGGTGGAGCCAGAAATGTAATTCTACTCTGATTCTAAGGTTCCAGCTCTTAACTACTAAATTATACTGCCTAAGAAATACATATACAGATGACAAAATGCATTTTGGTAAACCACAGCTACTTCTTAGAAAGTGCCATGACACCTGGTATTAAATCTGGCAAATTCAACGGGGGAGACAAGCCAAATTTGATAGAGAAATAGACAAATATATTATGCATAGTTTTGCATCCTGTTTTTTTCATTCAACATATCATAATTTTCTTATATCTAAAAAATTTGCATTAAAAAGTCTGAGCAGGAGATTATACTTTGGAATCCAAATTAAGTTGCATGGGGAGGTAAGGCTAGACTCAAGAGATTTTAACTATACAAATGAGAGCCATAGCTGGCCCCAAGTGGGAGCAGCAGGAATAGAGAGAGAGGAAGAGGAAGAGACTGTCTCAAGTCTCTGAGTGATATAGTTTGGATACTCGTTCCCCCAAATCTCAGGGTGAAATGTAATCCCCAGTGTTGGAGGTGGGGCTTGGTGGGCAGTGATTTGATCATGGGGGTCGATTTTTCATGAATGGTTTAGCACCATTCCCTTGATGCTGTCCTTGTGGTAGTGCGTTCTCATGAGATCTGGTATTTAAAAATGTGTAGAACCTCCTCTCGTCTCTCTCTTGCTCCTGCTCACCCCATGTGACGTGCCTGCTCCTGCTTCACCTTTTTTCAACAGTAAAAGCTCCCTGAGGCATTGCTAGAAACTGAGCAGATGCCAGCACCATGCTTCCTGTACAGCCTGCAGAACTGTGAGACAGTTAAATCTCTTTATAAATTAACCAGTCTCAGATATTTCTTTATAGCAATATAAGAATAGCCTGATACACCAAAAGAGTCAAGGTGGGTAAGGGAAAGCCTTAGTAGAGTGAATAAAAGTTGACTAGATAGTAAGGCTATGTGGTCTCTAGCAAGTTACCTAAATGCTCTGCTTCTGTTTCCTCATCTGTAAAATGGGGATAATACAAGGTTATACGTGAATCTATATAAGGTGCTGAGAACAATACCTGATTCATGGGAAGCACTCTCTAAGTGTATGATTAAATAAAACAAGTAAATTCCAAGACCAAGGCACCCATGAAAATGCTGATCATGCCCCATCCCTGAAGGGCAGGGGCGAGCAGACTCAGATGAAGTAGGCTGTACTACTCCTGACATCAATCCCATCAGAAGGGCAATGGAGCAAAACTGCTGCTCCTTCATAGATAGAAGCAGAACTTACACAAAGTCATCTGATTTTTTGACATAAATGTTGATTTGGAACCTCTTGGCTGCTTTTAGGATTATTCCAGTCAACTGCAAAGCAGAGAAGTGAAAAGAAAACATTAGGATTTCTTAAACTGCAAACAATTTTTTCAATAGAGCACCATTTCTGTGTAGGCCTGATAAACAAGGCGACCATTACCACATGTGACAAGCAGAGCAGAACCAAGTAAAAGTGATCCCCAGAACAGTATGAGAACCACTGGTTGTATTAGGTGGCTGGTAGAGCAATGCATCTCAGACATGAATATGGATGTGGGTCCTTGGGCATCCTGTTAAAATGCAGGCTCTGATTCAGTAGATTGTTATTTCTAACAAGCTCCAAGGATACTGTCACTCTGAATAGCACAGCCCTAGAAGGACTCCAACAGGAAGGCGACCCAAAAGATAGCCTGTCAAGTTTGGATTTCCAGGCAGTTGTCCAGATGAGCTAAGAAGAGGGTGGTGGTCACTGCCAGAGTGGCATCCAAGTATAGGGCCCACCTAGCACAGCTGTGGGGCACAGCTGCAGCACTTGTCTTCCTTATGGCAGCTCCATCTCTGCACTAAGGTTATAAGACTGCACTCATCCCTTGGTGACAAGCACTGCTAACAGTTTGGCTGATCCAAGGGGACTGATCAGTTGATGGCTAAGAGAGAAAAGGGAGAAAACCACACACGATCTTACTCACCAGAGCATAAGATCACAGGTTCCTCAGCTATAAATGCAATGTATGTAGCTAAGAGTGTGAAGTACCCATAAAATACTGTGCTAAAAGAATGTTCTTGCTTTTTCTTACTGGTCCATAATGTTCAAATTCCAAAAATGAAGATACGATTAGCATGGTTTTTGTTTTTCTCCTTTATGAATACAGGATTAAATATGTATTATATATACACACACATATATGTATGTATTTCTCCTCTATGTGTATCTTGATACCTTTACAATTAGTAATATAATAAACTCTAAAAAAACCTGTAGAAAGAAGTTTGCCAAAAGTGATTGAGGTTAATATACATATTCATATTTCGATCAAAATATTCCTGGCAGTGAGGAAGCAAAGGGACATCCTTAACCTTACTGATCTGTGTCCCAATGGGAGAAATAAATATATGTTGAGGTCCAGGGCTAGCAACAGAAGACTGACCGGGTTACATGGGTCCAATCTCAGTAGTTTCCAGTAACTAAGTTTTCACTGTTGCTTTTTGTTAAAGGCAGCTTTGCTCGTATTTCTGCTATTTCATCCACAGAATTCAGCCTTCTAATTACAGGACTGTGAAAGCATATGAAAGTACGGATGTTTTTAAAGAATGCTCAGGACTACACTGGTGAACACTGTATAGGCAGACTAAAACATATGCTCTTTTATGAGGAGGAAGTATGTACTCACAGGATTAATATCCACAAATGTCTCATGGTCTTCCTTATTTGGGTGCATGCCTTCTATGGCAGAAACAAACCTCTCATCTGCTTGGTAAAAGTGTGGGAAAGACATAATGATGGGTGCACCTGCATTTGAAGGAAAACAGAAATGAATGATGCTGTTCTTAAAATCTAAGATGCATATATTTCCTGGCCACAGCCTGGTTCCTAAAGAAAAACAAAAAAGCTACATATAAGTTAACTTGGGAAGGCTAAAACACCATTCTGTACCTCCTGCTTCAGGATTTATACTTCATTTTCTGACATCTCATTTACCCCCATATTTTTTATTCCACATTATATAAAGCTAAATTATTTATTCTTCAACAAACATTTACTGAACTTAAAGAATAAGTGCTCCATATACATTACTTTAATTAATGCTCCCAACAGCCCAATGAAGTTAGAACTATTAGCCTGTCTTTGCATTTGAAGAACATGAGGTTCACAGAAGTTACAAAATTTACCCAGGGACAGCTAGCTATCAGGTTATGAAGGCAGAATACTAAGTGACTGAGAAGTATTGCACCTCAAAGCATTAGTTTCAACTACAATTCTCTATCAGTGAGTGGACTAGTTTTTTGTCTTTTTTTTTTTTAATTAAAAAACAAATTGTCATGGTTTTATTTTGTTTTTTTTTTTTACCAAAGATAGGCACAATCTCGGTTCACTGCAACCTCTGCCTCCCAGGTTTAAGCGATTCTCCTGCCTCAGCCTCCCAAGTAGCTGGAACTACTGGCACAAGCCACCATACCCGGGTAATTTTTTTGTATCTTTAGTAGAGACAGGGTTTCACCATTTTGTCCAGGCTGGTCTTGAACTCCTGACCTCAAGTGATCTGCCTGCCTTCACCTCCTAAAGTGCTGAGATTACAGGCTTGAGCCACCATGCCTGGTCATATATAATTTTTAAAAAAAAATTTTTAAAAGGGAAGGGAGGCCGGCCCACTGGCCAGCCGGGTAAGAGGGGCAGTACATATATAAATTTTTTAAGAGTCAGCCTGGTTGTGCTATACAGCCTGCCTTTAACCAGATCACAAAGATTCTGGGTTTTTTTTTCCTTTCTTGTTCATTTTAAGAACCAAATAAGTGCTCATGTAAATTTAATGTTTATATATATATATAGAACCAAATAGGGAAACAAGGCACTAAAGGAAACCTATTCTAGATCTGCTTATTGAAAAGAAGAGAGGGACACAATAATTGCTGTCAGATTTATATTTTTGGAGAAAGGAGCTTATTGACAAGTTACTTAAATTTGCTTACATATCCACCAGTCCATGGCTCAAGGAACACATCACACATCTCTCACATGCACACGCATTTTGCTGTTTACTGCTGAATAGTTCCACAAAGCCATGACTTCCTTCTTGTGACCTATAATGACCTTAAAAATGTGTTTTTTAAATCTCTTGAGGGCTTAATAAGGGCTGCTGTCCTGAGTGTTTTACATACATTATCTCTAACTCTCACACAACCTCAAGAAGTTATAACCACCTCCATTTTATTAATGAGAAAACTGAAGTCTGGAACACTAAAACTTTGGCCAATTTGCCAACAAATAGAATAGGACTCAAACCCAGATCTGCCTCACTCCAGAACACTCACTCATCCCACTACCCAAAACGTTTCGCTGGAGAATTCAAAACACTGGAGGTCAATCCTGGAGGGTTTCACTTCAGTCCAAATTTGGCAATACATAAGAGGGAAGCAGAAAAGGATTGTAGCAAGAAGTTTAAATGTACAAAGTAGACTATTTCTGTTGATTCTGGCATCAGCTTCTTAGGGAAACAGAATTTAATAAAAACTGCAAGAAAAGGTCAGGTGCAGTGGCTCATGCTTGTAATCCCAGCACTTTGGGAGGCCGAGGCAGGCGGATCACCTGAGGTCGGGAGTTTGAGACCAGCCTGACCAACATGGAGAAAAATACAAAAATTAGCTGGGCATGGTGGCACATGCCTATAATCCCAGTTACTCAGGAGGCTGAGGCAGGAGAATCGCTTGAACCCAGGAGGCAGAGGTTGTGGTGAGCCGAGATTGCACCAAGCCAAGATTGCGCCATTGCACTCCAGCCTGGGCAACAAGAGCGAAACTCCGTCTCAAAAAAAAAAAAGAAAAAATATATCTACATTTTTGCTTTGAGCCAGATGCACACGGGATGAGGGGGCAGGAACAAATGTTTCAGGACTACTCAGTAAGGCAATGGGGGAGATCACAACCAGGAACTTGTTCCCATTCACCCTTGGTCTTTATCTCCAGGTAAAGGGTACCATGTCCCCCTGCACAGTGGTCCCCAAATACCTAGACGCCATCTTTTGGAAATCACCTGGAGTACATGTTAAAAGTGTAGGTTCTGGGGCCCTGATATGTTCAACATGGGGCCCTGGGACATACATGCATGTGTGTGTATATCTATACCTATATATATACATATATAGTATATTAAAATATAGTAGATATTAAAATATGCAAATATATTTATATTTACATATGACCATATATAGTTTATTAATATATTTATTATCAAATATATTAATATATACATATATACATATATAAAATATATATGTGGCTGTTAAAATTTGTCTTCAAGATAAAGAAAATACTTTAGTCAGTTGTATATGATACACACACACACACACACACACACACACACATAATTTTTTTCTGAGACTGTGTATCACTTTGTTGCCCAGGCTGGAGTGCAGTGTTGCAATCAATAGCTCATTGCAGCCTTGAATTCCTAGGCTCAAGCGATCCTCCAGCCTCAGCCTCCTGAGTATCTGGGACTATAGGTGTATGCTACTATGTCCAGCTAAGTTTTAAATTTTTTGTTCAGATGGGGTCTCCCTGTTGCCCAAGTAGGTCTAAACTCCAGGCCTCAAGTGAGCCTCCTGCCTTGGCCTCCTAAAGTGTTAGGATTACAGGCATGAGCCACTATGCCTTGCCAATATATTTTTAAGAACTCTCCAGATAATTCTTATGTAAGGCCAGGTGTTGGGGGTCACTGCTCTATTAGACAAGGATCAGGAAGTATACTGCTGACTTATTCCAAAATGATATCTTATTCTTTTTTTTTTTTCTTTTTTAAAAGATATAGTCTCACTATGTTGCCCAGGCTAGAATCAAACTGGGCTCCAGCAATCCTCCCACCATAGCCTCCTGAGCAGTTGGATCTATGCACACACGAGAATCAAACTGGGCTCCAGCAATCCTCCCACCATAGCCTCCTGAGCAGCTGGATCTACACGCACACGAGAATCAAACTGGGCTCAAGCAATCCTCCCACCACAGCCTCCTGAGCAGACAAGAATCAAACTGGGCTCCAGCAATCCTCCCACCATAGCCTCCTGAGCAGCTGGATCTACACACACACGAGTATCAAACTGGGCTCAAGCAATCCTCCCACCATAGCCTCCTGAGAAGCAGGATCTACACACACACGAGAATCAAACTGGGCTCCAGCAATCCTCCCACCATAGCCTCCTGAGCAGCTGGATCTACACGCACACGAGAATCAAACTGGGCTCAAGCAATCCTTCCACCATAGCCTCCTGAGCAGCTGGATCTACACGCACACGAGAATCAAACTGGGCTCAAGCAATCCTTCCACCATAGCCTCCTGAGCAGCTGGATCTACACGCACACGCCACCATGCCAGGCCTGAAAGGATATTTTAAAACGAGTTAGACAAGGGAGCAAAAGTGAGCATATTACTTTATTCAGGAGAAAGAAACTACAGAGAGCTCTCCAGAGAAACTTTAAAGAGGAATTATAGCTCAAGAGGGAATCACAGGGCAAATATGAGAAGACCCTAAGTTCCAGCAGAGATCTGCTCAGAGAGAGGAGTCACATCAAAATCATGTTCCCTCTCTGAGCCCTAGTTTCTCCAATTATAAAAACAGGCCGCTGAATGTCTAGTATCTAGTAAGGTCACTGTGAATAATTCTGCAACATGTGGCTATTAAAACTACTCCTCAAGATAAAGAAAATACTTTTGTCAGTTGTGCCACTAACAATTCTGCCTCATTCATAGAAAGGAGAAGAGTAGTTCTGACATTAAGAAACATTGGGACATTTGTGTCAGGGTTTGAAACTAACTCTGCATCAAAATCACTGAGAATCTTTGCCATGATATGTATTTTCTTAAAACCGAATTGTCCACTTTCTCTTTTAGCACTGCCTTTTTTTGGCAGGGGGTGGCGTGCAGGCTCACTCTATTGCTTAGGCTGGAGTGCAGTAGTACAATCATAGCACACTGCAACCTCAAACTCCTGGGCTCAAGCAATCTCCCTGCCTCAGCCTCCTGAGCAGCTGCTACTACAGGTATGTGCCACCACACCTAGCTAATTTTCTAATTTTTTTTTTTTTTTTTGTAGAGACAGGCTGATCTTGAACCCCTGGCCTCAACTAATCTTCCCACCTCAGCCTCTCAAAGTGCTAGGAATACAGGCATGAGCTGCCATGCCCAGCCTTAGCATTGTTTTAAACATGAAATCAGTTAATGTTTTGCATGCATTAACTACATGTAAATATGTAAAGCACTTAGGACAGCGACTGGTATACATCAGGAGCTTAGTAAACATGAGCTATGATTACTATAAAGACTTCTAAACCATTGTCCAGAAAAAAACACAACACGGCATTCTAGAAATAAAAAGCATCACAGAAAAGCCAATAATTTTTTTTACCATTCAATAGCCACATTATGAAACATCTATGGGGCTGACAACATATTCTTTTTTGTTTGTTTTTTAGAGACGGGGTCTTACTATGTTGCCCAGGCTGGACGTGAGAACTCCTGGGCTCAAATGATCATCCCACCTCAGCATCCTTAGTAGCTGGGACTATAGGTGTGTGCCACTGTGTACAGCTACATATTCTTTGTTGGACTCCAATCCTTCTGCATTCTTGACACCCGTATCAGTCCCCTCTGAGTTCTTACCATTCTTGCAGATGCTGACATTCAGAACTCCTGAGCCCAGGCAGTTTCCCTCAGGTATACAGAAGCCGGCATTGTCTGAGGTATTGGCTAATATTTCTGCAGGAACTTTATACCGAAAGGCAGGCAGTCCCTGTACACTCTCATAGTCACTGAAAGTAATATACACTGACCTGTTCGGATGTAAGAATAAAAAGTGAATGTGGACTCCAGTCAGTGTAACTTGCAGATCTGCCCCAGATCTGCAAGTTAGCAACAGTTCTCAGGTACAACATGGCCAGAAGCTCATACATCAAGTAGAAAAGAATGGAAGGCACTCTGTCAACTCAATGTATAATAAAGTAGAAGATGAATTGTGGTGAAAGGTGTTTAAGAGGTAGCCATGGTGGTGATATCCAAACAAGAAAAAACAGTATGTGGTAGAAAACTAAGATGATACCATTTAGAATGGAGACTCGCATAAACAAGAAAGAAGAGGCCTCTAGATTGGCATGGACACATGCCAGTGTGGACAGGCCACCGGCGAAGCCAGGGAAGCCAGGGCACGGCAGGGCCAAAGCTAAGGCAGAACAGGCAGCAACGGCCGTGGCCTGGTAGGGTCTTAGGCACTTGAAAAGTGTCACATTGGACAGTTATTTTATTAGAATATATACTTTGATACTCATTTCCCACCCACCGAAATTAGTTTCCATATTTTTCCCAGTCATTTATTTCAATGGAATTCAACAGAATTCTGCCTTTCATGCTTACTGATTTCAAACATGGTCGCATGTTACATGACCACCGCTTACACTGCATAGTGCCTGACTAACAGACAGAGCACTTTGATGTACACAGTCAACAATGATCCTTCAGCCCTTCCTTTGAAGGCTGGCAGGAATAGTTTTTTGGGCCTCACTTTTTCATCTCTAAACCAGAGGTGTTGATACATTTCCCTCAGGCTTGTGAATAACATAGGTGGTTTCACTGCATGAACCACCCCTACAGCATTTTGTAATGAAATATTTTAGGCACCAGAAAGAGAAAAAATACTATAACAAATACCTTTGTATCTGCCACTTAGACAAATAAAAAATATATTATGGATATAACTGAACTTGTCTACATAATGCTCTTGATTCCATTCCTTCTCTGCCTCCCCTGAGAAAACCGCTCTCCTGAAATATGGACAATTATATCTTCTATTTGGCTTCTATGTAGAGACTACCTATTGACTGGAAGAAGCCCAGGTTAATTCATGCTTGACAGAGCATATCATAGTAACTAAGAGCCAACACTTAATACTGGTTACTGTGTGACAGGTCCAGGGCTAAGTATTTTACTAGTAGTAACTCATTTGTCCTCAAAACACCGTCTAACATAGTTAACAATTTCTATCTTTGTCTTACAAGTGAGGAAAGTGAGGTACAGAGTGGTTAAATAATTTTCTCATGGTCACACAGCTATAAGTGGTAGAGTCAAGATTCAAACCAACAGTCAGGAGTCTGTACTGTGAACCAGTACACTATACTGCCTCGATGTGCCATCAGCATTTATCACTGATTAAGCATAAACATCCATGCAAAATAAGTTTGTCTGCACATATTCCTCACGCTTTTGGTGGTCTTGCAGTGAAAGACCTTATTTCTTAAAAAGTACTCATCTTTAAAGCTTTTACCTGCAAAAATCAGATGGGAAGACATAAAGGACCTCATCTTTGGTTATTAGTGGGTGAAAAGAATCTCCATCTGTTCCGTTAATCATATTGCACTTGTCTGTTACCCACCAGTCAAGCGACCTATAATTGATAAGCACAAGAAAAAGTAAAGATGATCACATTTGAGTTTAGATTTTCTTAAATGGTCAGGACTTTGCAAGATTTAACTGAGCTGTCTACTCACAGTATCTTATTTATACACAGACACAACAGTGTTAATTAGCTCAAGGGGGAGAAAAAGTAGGTCCCTGGCCCCAAATCAATTTTCATAGAGGTAATGTCCAAATATCCCAAAACAAGTGGTGGTTTGAAAAGTATTTGTGCTGTAGCTATTACACATCACTCAATGACTACTAAGCAAGAGTAGGACTTTTCACAGGCCTGTAATTCATGCCTGGCCATGATAAATCTACAAATCACTAAATATTTAATTTATAAAATATTTTACCACATCTTGATTTATAGAATAATAATTACAAGACTATTTACATATTTTTACATTTTTCACCCAAGAAAGGCTAAACACATTTTTTAAACAATGTAGCAGTAGATATATAGTTTAAATGAAAACTGAAAAAATAATTCCACTGATAAATCATTAGACTTACGTTTTCCCATTCCATTCCACAATCTTTGTAAAGTTAAGGTAATTGTCTTCTCCAGTTAGAAAAACATAGTCTCCATCATTAGTACCATTTTTCTGAAAATAATTTAATATAATCATTTAAAGTAACTGTGATAATTTTATGACAACTTGGCTAGGCTATGGTACCCAGTTGTTTGGTGAAATACTAGCCCAGATGTTGCGGTGAAGGTATTTTGCAGATGTGATTAATATTTACAGTCAGTTAACTTTAAGGGAGATTACCCTCAATGAGTGGCTGGGCCCCATCCAATCTGTTCGAAGCCTTACAAGCAGAAACAGAGGTTCCTAGAGAAGGAATTCTCCTCAAGACTGCAACATTGAAATTCTGCCGAAATTTCCAGGTTACAGCCACTCCTACAGATTTCAAACTCAAGACCACATCATCAACTTTTACCTGAGTTTCTAGCTGCTGGCCTGCCCTACGGATTTCAGACTTACCAGCTTTCACAATCACATAAGCCAATTCCATAATATATATTTCCTTCTCTCCCTCCTTCTGATCTCTATCGATACACATCCTGTTGATTCTATTTCTCTGGCAACCCTAACTAATACAGTATCTAACAAATTTAATCTTGATCAAACTGTCCTACTAGGGCCGAACTGCTACACAAGACTGAAACAGGACTAGAAAATAGTGACTATTTTACTAAATACTATATTAACTATATTACTATTTTCTGGTTTTAAATAGTAGGAGCTCGATTTTTAAATGGGCAAAGGATTTGTAGAGACATTTCCCAAAAGAAAATACACTAATGGCCAGAAATTGCATAAAAACATGTTCAACATCATTAGTTATTAGGGAAATGCAAATCAAAACCACGATAAGATACCACTTCATACCCACTAGCTTGGCAATTTAATAAAAAGAAAAATAGTAAGTGTCGGTGAGGATGTAGAGAAATTAGAACCTTTATACATTGCCAGTAGGAATATAAAAATGTTGCAGTCACTGCAGAAAACAGATTGTCAGTTCCTAAAAAGGTCATGCAGAATTCATAGGACTCCAAAATTTCATACCTATGTATATTCTCAAGACAATTCCACTTCAAAGTATATCCCAATGTTCATACAAAAACCTGTATGAATAAATATTCATAGCAGCACTTCTAATAATAGCCAAGAGGGAACACAACCCAAATGTCCACCAACTGATAAACAGATAAGCAAAATGTGGTATATCTATACACATTTGCTTATCTGTTTATCAGTTGGTGGACATTTGGGTTGTGTATATCTATACCACATTTTGGTATATTGGTATACACATTTTGGTATATTGGTAAATGTGGTATATTGGTATACCACATTTTGGAGAATGCAATATTCCTCCGTTATAAAAAGGAATGGAACACTGATACATGCTACAACATGGATGAACCCCGACAACACTATACTAAGTTTAAAAGCCAGATACAGAAGGGCACATATCATGTGATTCCATTTATATGAGATGTCCAGAATATGCAAATTCACAGAGGTAGAACCTTGACGACATTATACTAAATTTAAAAGCCAGATACAGAAGGGCACATATTATACGATTCCATTTATATGAGATGTCTAGAATATGTAAATTCACAAAGCCAGAAAGTAGATTAATGGTTCCCAGGGCCTGGGAGAGTAAGACAGGGAGAGGAGTGACTGCTAAGAGAGTATGCGGTTTCTTTTTCGGGATAATGAAAATGTTCTGGGATTAGTAGTAATGGTTGCACAACCTTGTGACTATACTAAAGACTACTGAACTGTACATTTTAAAATGGTAAATTTTATAGTAAGTGAATTACTTCTAAATAAATTTAAAAGCCCAAAGTCCAGGACCAGGACCAATTATACCAGAATAGCTACACTGGAAGAAGGTGGTAGTAATATAGTCCTATTTTCAATTAAGTTTTCTTCAGTTGTGTATTCTCTCCAAGTTAGACTTCTTAAGGGCACATACAGACACTGTACATTCCTAAATTTCTTTATTTGGGCATGTAGCTATGATTTCTCAGAAATAGCACAGGTAGTAGTTCCTCTATAACAACAGGAGTGAACAATTGTTGAGTATAATATTCCTGGCTCTGGTCTAAAATTTTTGCATGAATCATCTCATGAAATCCTCACAACCACATCAGATAGTGTGGCTATCAGACTAGTGAATTCAATGATGTAAAAACAAAAAAGTAAGTTACATAATGCAAATTATCTGAGAAATAGTGAGATATTAGCAACAAGATCTACTTGGCTGATGGACTGAAGCCCCTGGAACCAAAAGGGCCTTGATGGAACCTTTGCATAATATCTCTCAGCAGGAGGCTCTCCTGAAATCATTTCTAGAAGGGAGGTTTAGTCAGAGCTTGACAGGAAATCTTTGCTTCCTCTGGTCCTGTGAAGCTGTGTTCCCCTGAGACAGGGACCCTCTACGGAACTCCTATCTGGACCACTTCTCCAGAGTGATGCATTCAGAGTTGGTGAGACCCTAATTTTAGGACTCCTGTCTCTCACACAGATAATTTTTTAAAACTTGCTTACAATTTTGTTTTAACAATTTCTAAGTTTTGTATAACCTTGAAGGCCCAAGGACACAATTATTGCTGTTTGCCATAAAAAACAGAATGCTATAGGACCACATGAAGAGGGTAAGACTCTTGAACAAGCAGAGCCAGAAAACAGCTACAAATGTAAAGCTGAGGAGACTCATCACAACCCCAGAGCACACCCCTAATCTAATACTCTTCCTGGGGTTATTTTGTCTTTTACCAATTTCCCAACTATCCATTGCACTCAAGGGTTTTTGTTTTTGTTTGTTTGTTTGTTTGTCTGTTTTTCACACAGAGTCTAGCTCTGTCACCCAGGCTGCAGTGCAGTGGCATGATCTCTGCAACCTCTGCCTCCCGGTTTCAAGCAACTCTTCTGCCTCAGTCTCCTGAGTAGCTGAGATTACAGGTGTGCACCACCACACCTGGCTAATTTTTGTATTTTTAGTAGAGACAGGGTTTTGCCATGTTGGCCAGGCTGGTCTCAAAGTCCTGACCTCAAGTGATCAACCCACCTCCGCCTCCCAAAGTGCTAGGATTACAGGTATGAGCCAGTGCACCCGGCCTCAAGTTTTTTTTATTTCCAAAAACACTCCATTTTTTTTTTTAAACATACTCTACAAGATACCTTAACTCTAGACAATTTCTAAAAGAAACTTAAAGTTAATCTGGCTTGGGGTGCCCCAACCCACTGTCAGCTGAAAAAAGAGGTTCTGAAAATAAAAATTGACTTACCTCATAGAATAGGCCAAAATAGGGAGAGATGTCGGGCCTGAAAACATGGATAAGGGACAAGATCTCATCTTTGTAGCCCCAGAGCAATTCGTCAACTGTGTGAGTCACAAACAGCTTCTGCTGATAGGCTTTCAACATGGCCTCGATGATCTCCCTGAGGAAGTGGACCTGGGACCACTCTATGACGGTCTGTGGAGCAGAAATAAATTAAGACAGGAGCATTCCCTCCAAAGCACCCCACCTACTCTCTCCTACTACCCCTCAGCAAAAGGGGTTGGAAATGTACATGTAAAGGTTGAGATTAAATAGCTGAAAACTCAGCCAGTGAGCTCCTTTCTGGCTGCATATCCAAGACAAAGCCTTGGTACTACATTTTGTAAGCTCAGTATTTACAGAGACCATCCAGACACCACAAAAGGGGAAAAGCTCTTGTAAACATGTCAGCATCTTTAGCCACAAGGTGGTGCTACCTTCCTCCTGAGCAGGGCCAGAGGCTCATAAACCCTACCTACACCCCTGGGACTAGGCAGCAGGGACCTAATACTCTCTAGGTCCTGGGTCCATTATCAGTGTCCAGCTACATACGGAGCGGTCACCTGGGAGTTAGGGTGGGAGAGTCGGAAGGGGTTGGTGTAGGTGAAATAGAATGTTTACTGGGCCATGCACAGTGGTTCATGCCTGGAGTGACTGGATGACATGGGAGGATCACTTGAGCCCAGGAGGTAGAAGCTGCAGTAAGCTGAGATCTAGACACTGCACTCCAGCCTGGGCGACAGAGCAAGGCTCTGTCTGAAACTAATAATAAAAAAATTTAATTAAAAAAAAATAAAGTCTCATGGGTATCAGTATAGAATAGATGTAGAATAGGTGTATTATTAGGTGGAATTACCATTATAAACAGAGCCCACTGAAATCACAGTAGGCTGTAATGAACAGCCCAGTCTATTGATTTCTGGTGTCAATTTATGTATTTTGAGAATATAAAATCCAACATAAAAATCTGAAGTAAGAAATGGTATACAAGTTTCATTGCTCAAATTTCTGAAAATATTCAAATAAATATTTTTTTAATTATTAGCTACAAAAAATCCTAGAGGCATATTTACTTACACAATTGCTAATCCTGAACACACAGGAAGAAATTGTGAAAACAAATCCTAAAATCTGAATTCTGTCATCATTTGAAAAGATCTTATTTGATAGATCTTAGAATAAAGGCTAAGATGTACTTTAAAGAAGAAAAAAATTTATTTTTCTTTTTGTATGTGTATATTTCAACATAACTTAAGGGCTCCTAAATGTAAAATCATAAAGAGTATTAACTTAGCTTTTTCCTTTCTTCCAAGATCCAAATTAATGATATTAAAATGCCGACTTACCAATACAGGAATATTTAACGTTCTAATTAAGTCGACTTTAGGGTCTCCAACAGATTGGTCTCGTTCAAAAACATAGGCCTTGTTGCTAACAGCAGATATTGTTGTTCCATTATCTCCAAACTGAATATTCGCTTTGTTTCTGAGTTCCCTAAAAGAAAGAAAAGGGTTTTATTTAAAAACAGGCACCACTTTAAAAAGCAAGACTTTTCCTTTCTTTCAGCATCAATGTTGTATTTTCAGTGTAACATTCTCAATATAACATTTTATAGAGACTGCAGCTACTAAGCCTTAAAAAGCTGGAGACTGAAGCTATAATGTGAGAAGGGAATGAGGCCTAGGATAGAGTCTTCTTAAAAAAACTTGGTTTTCATTCTTTTCCTCCATGATTAGGGAGGTACAACAGTCGAGGGTCACCTTGACCAGGTAATCAAAGCCAATGAACTCTCTCCTGGGTTATGGTTTGGTCCTGAAGTATTTTCAACATGTTCAGTTCATAGATTTGTTTTGAATTTCAATTTGTTTACCAATCTTTTTGTTTCTAAATTGAATTACATTGAAATTTCATTTTCAAAAATGATGGCCAAGGCTTAGTAAATTACAGGAGTTCACTCCTGTTTCTTTTTTTGAGACAGGGTCGCGCTCTGCTTTTCAGGATGGAGGGCAGTGGCATGATTACAGCTCACTGCAGCCTCAACCTCCTGGGCTCAAACAATCCTCCCAACTCAGCCTCCCAAGTAGAACTACAGGAGCATGCCACCACACCCAGCTAACTATTTTATTTTTTTGTAGAGATGAGGTCTCGCTATGTTGCCCAGGCTGGTCTTGAATTCCTGGACTCAAGTGATCCTCCTGCTTTGGCCTCCCCAAATGCTAGGATTACAGGCACCAGCCACCATGCCTGGTCTCTGTTTCTGATATACCACATAGGTGGGTTCATGTTAGTGCCCCCAAATGAGGCATTAGAAAGTTCTTAGGAAGTGCCTGGTGCCAGGGCTGGGCCTAGAGTCAGTGTGAGTGATTAAGATGTGCTGAAACAAGTAGTAATCAAGATTTTTAAATGCACTATTTCTTAAAACCAAGATTTATGCCAAAAGTTTATGATGAACAAAATTTTAAATAAAAACAAGATCTGATCTTTTGTTCATCAAATGCTTCACACTGGCCCTAGCCCTGCCTGGTACACAGTAGATGTTCAATAAATTCCAGTGTCTGTTTTTTCCTTCCCTTTGCTTACCTGTCCTTCTTCCTAAACCAGCTAGGGTTATTATGTCTGACATGGTAGCCACCATGTCACCATGTGACTAGTGAGCACTTGAACTGTGGCCAACTGGAATTGAGATTTGTTGTGAATGTCAAATACATACAGAATTTCAAAAACAGTGCCAAGAAAAGAAAAAGAATGGCAAATATCTTTTAACCCTTTTTAATACTGATTACATATTGAAATGGTGCTATTTTAAATATAATGGGCAAAATTAAAATATATTATTAACATTAATTTTACCTGTTTCCTTCTACTTTTTAAAAAACGTGGCTACTAGAAAATCTGAAATTACATATGTGGTTCATGTAGCATTCCTATTGGACAGAGCTAATTTAAGAGCACAGGTTAGGAAGGCACTGGCCAGCTGGGCTACCCACATCTCCTCTGAGGCCTTTTTTCCAACCGAAGCAGCACAGGGGTATTTTTCTCACCCACCTGTGGATATCTGTACATGTCTTTAGCATTCAATTATAAACTTCTGAGTGACATCATTTAGATTGTGAAAGAATTATTAGGTAGCCTCAGATAGACTGTAAGCAAGCTGAAGGCTGAAGCTTGTACATAAAAGTGCTCCTCAGTGATGATGGAATTATGTCCCAATAAACCCATCATTAGTTGAAAAGATTGTAAGTTGAAAGTTTGTTTTTGATGCAACAGCTTAGTATCTTTCCAGTTTACAATGGGATATTAGCTGGATGTAACTCTATTGTCATTGGAGGGGCATACCAAATACGTATAATTATCACACCATCATGAAGTCAAAAAATCATTTAAGTTGAACCATCGTAAGTCAAGGACTGTCTGTATATTATATCTCTTTATACCTCTTATATCCCTTCTAGATTTTAAAATAAAAATAGATAAGAAAATAAACAAATGCATTCATATAGATGCATAAAAGTAGATGAGTCTTTGTATATTTTCCAGTAGAAAAACCATTTTTTTCTCTGCTCTCATACTGTAACAATTTATACAGACTTCTGTGACTTCCGGTCACCAAGAAGTGTGTGGCGTTTTCTCTCCACCAATAATAATTCTGCAGCGTCCTCCAACTCAATTCAATTCCGATACTTTCTACTTGGAGACAGCATCAGATTCTATAGGTTGAGATTGCCTTCCACTTCCTATGCCAATCGAAAGCCCCAGGCTGTTTAACCTGTGCTAATGGCTATACATTGGGATTCCCACCCCCCACTCCCTGCTTGGGCTCAATTAATTTGCTAGAGCAGCTTAGAGTACTAATGGAAACACTTACATTTTATTGCAAAGGATATTACAAAGTATACAGATGAAGAGGCACATTGGGCAAGTTATGGGGAAGGAGCTCAGAACCTCCACGCCCTTCACAGGCTCGCTACTCTCCAGGAACCTCCCCGTGTTCAGCGCTCTGGAAACTTGCCAAATTTAGTCTTTTTTTTTTTTTTTTTTAATGGAAGCTACATTACATAGGCATGATTGATTAAATCACTGGCCATTTGCGATCAACCCAACTTTCAGCCCTTCTCTCCTCCTGGGAGGTTGGGGGTTAGGGCTGAAAGTCCCAACCCTCTAATCCTGTCCCTGTCTTTCAGGACCAGTTCCTATCCAGATCCCATAGAGGCTGCCAGTCATCAGTCAACTCACTAGCATACAAAAAGACACTTATCACTTAGGAGATTCCAAGCATTTTAGGAGCTGTAGGCCAGGACATAAAGGAAGGCTAAATATATATTTCATCATGTCACACTTCCATAGCACTAAGCACCAATCTATGCCCACCAATCCTATGAATACCTAACACTTGCATAGCTCTTCAAAGAGTTTAACCCACATTATTTCATTTTATTTAATCCTTACAAGTCCGTAGTACAGACGGAGCATGTAGTACTGTCCCACTTCACAGATGGGGACACAGAGCACAGATAGGCAGAAGAGTCAGAACTTGATCCCAAGTCTTCTCATTAGCACAGGGTACTCCTCCCTCTGTGTGAGACAACCTCTCCTAACAGGTACCTGAGAAACGCCTGTAGGATGAAACCAGCTAACACCTCTAACAAATGCCTCTAACCAAAGCCAAATCTAAATGATAAATTACACACCCTTCCAGTTTACAAAGAATATACTTTAAAATCTGATAAGACACTTCAGTGTTAAAACACTTAAACAGCTTGAAGTTTGGTGTTTGCAGTGGACTTTTCATTTGCTAGACAACCATTCCCCTTTCTTCTGGTAATAGCCTTGATTTCCTTTCCTCTCTTGTACTGTACAGCTGTACAAGACCATCAGTAAAGGGTGCTATGGGTCTTGAGCTCAACTAGTTCCTTTCCTCTGGCTTCTGAATCCTGAGCACAGTGCCTCAAGACAGAAAACACTGTAAAAGAGCCAGGCGTGGTGACGTGCACCTGCTTGTGTCAGCTACTTGGAAGGCTAAGGTGGGAGGATGGCTTGAGCCCAGGAGTCTGACGTTACCGTGAGCTATGATGGTGCCACTGCACTCCAGCCTGGGAAACAGAGCAAGACCTTGTCTATACAAAAAAAAAAAAAAATTAAATATAAAAACAAGAAAACTCAGTAGGATTCCTCCCAGTGGCAGACACATGACGTGATAGTCGATACGTTCTCATGACTTGGATCTTTAAAGCAGCTGCCCTGCATCCTGCTTTTGTCTTCCAAGCTGCTTTCCTTGATTCTGTTAACCTACCTTATAGCCTTCAAATAGATTCCCCTTTTACTTAAATTAGCCAGCGGTAGTTTCTTTTGCTTATAACCAAAGACGCTTCACTGAGAAATCATAACTCAGTCTTTTTATAGTTAAGAATATGTAGATTCAGGACCAACTGGAAGTGTCAGGGGCAGGTTTAGAATCCTGGTGACCTCATCCAGGGTATTCCTTGATTTTACACAGAGGCTAATTCACAGTAATTTATTAGAATATGGAGGAAGAGAGGAAATTTCAAAGCCAAACTTTTGTGTAAGCCAAGGCTAGTGCCTGCAGAAAGGGGCATATTGATCAGTTACTGTTCTACAAGATCAAAGAAGACCAAAGGAACTTTCAGAAATACAAACAAGAGTTTGAAAAAACAAAACAACAATAAAAAACAAAGCAAATTTTCAGCCTAGGCAACTAATCAAGTAACCATACTTGAAAGTGCCTGGTATGGTCCCTGGTATTTAGTAGATGCTAATGAATCTTAGACTGTAGTATAACATTTGTGAATTACTATGATGGTCCTTGTCATTAAGAAAGGTTCAGTGGCTGGGCATGGTGGCTCACACCTGTAATCCAGCACTTTGGGAGGCCAAGGCGGGTGGATCACAAGGTCAAGAGATCCAGACTATCCTGGTCAACATGGTGAAACCCTGTCTCTACTAAAATACAAAAATTAGCTGGGCATGGTGGCATGTGCCTGTAGTTTGAGCTACTCGGGAGGCTGAGGCAGGAGAATCACTTGAACCCAGGAGGCAGAGGTTGCAGTGAGTCAAGATCATGCCACTGCACTCCAGCCTGATGCCTGGAGACAGAGTGAGACTGTCTCAAAAAAAAAAAGAAAGAATGAAAGAAAGAAAGGTTCAGTTATGCTCCATGAACTATTTAATCAGGTAGGAAAATGCACGGTTGGTTTCAGAAACAATTTTAGAAACAATAGAGTGAGATAAGGAATGGAAATCAAAAGGGATAATAGGTGGAAAATTAACAACTGTACATCTAATTCCTCAGAGGTGCTTGACAGATTGGATGCATATAATACTATCATAGAATCGTTATCTTTCAGTTATATTGGTTCCTTTATTCACCTAATCCTCTGTTGAGAATTATTATTAAGAAGGGATTGAGCACTGGATACAAATGAGATTGAGATCTGGCTGGCAGGGTTTACATTACTCACTGCTTCTGTGCCTCAGTTTCCTCATCTGTAAAATGGAAGTAATAATCTACTCACCTTGTAGGATTGTTGTAAGAATGAAATTCACATAAATTCAGTTAGAACACTACCTGGCACACACCAGCTGCTTAGGAGGCATTAGCTACATGTGCAACGGCTTGTGCTAAGCTCTTGAGATAATGTGACATTAAGTCTTGGTTCTTGTCCTCCAAGAATCCACAGTAGAGCATGGGAGACTAGAGGCCAATAAGTGTGATATGGGCACACAAATGAGGAAGGGATGGCAACTGGAAGGGGACTTCTGCAGGAGACACTTTTGCTTGCTTCTGGAAAGAGGGGCGTTCCAACAGAGGCAGAGGGAGGGTGAGGGCGAGCAGCACAACATGAAAGCACTTCCCACATAACGGGTGAAAGAGCTGTGGTCTTGGAGGAGGAGGACACACTTTAAAAGACCATCACAGATCCAGGCAAGACTAGGGTGATGAACACATCAACATGGAAGGAGTACTGAAGTCCCAGGGTGACCACGGAGAAGAGGGAGAGCAAGGGGAGCCAGCCAAAGGCACAGGCTGAGAACTCCCTAACCTTGACTTTGAGTACGCTTCCCGCTCAGCTGACTGAAGGAGGCAACCTCTAGATACAAAGCAGGATACTGAGAAGTGGCGAGAACAGAATTGGGAGAAGACTCATCCACTTATTGACAGTGTGCAAGGAAGTTTCACTCCTTAAGATGGAAACATCTCCCTGGTCTCCCTGTCCCCAGGCAGTGACACATAGGCTCATGAAGGCAATTCACCAAATGTACCACGTGCATTTAAAACTCACACATACCTGGTTATAACCTTTTGTGCATGATAAGATGGTGTGAGAGATCTTTTTCTATTTTTCTTACTTCTGAGCAGTTTTTTTTTCTCAAAATCTGTTTCTATTTTGACAAAACAAATACAGTTTTAGCTACCAATCTAAAAACATTATTAGAGAAAAGTGAGTCAAGTTTAGAAAAAAGGATAAAGCATTCTCCTATGATAATGGAAACAATGATCATGGTGTTCTTAAATTTTTTATTGTCTCTCTATGTTAAGAAAATATTTATATAACTTGGCTCTGAGACAGTTGAACTAAAGAGTTGACAGGACAGAATTAGACAGTTCAAACAAAATTCCTGCCTTTGCTAAATTTCAGGGAAGATACTTAGATCCTGAAGAAATTAAATGTGGAAAAATAGAACTATAAGAAAATAGACTTGAATATCAAACCATGCTTTTTTTTTTTTTTTGAGACAGAGTCTTACTCTGTTACTCAGGCTGCAGTGCAATGGCTTGGTCTTGGCTCACTGCAAACTCCGCCTCCTGGGTTCAAGCGATTCTCCTGCCTCAGCCTCCCAAGTAGCTGGGATTACAGGTGCCCGCCACCATGCCTGGCTAATTTTTGTATTTTTAGTAGAGATGGGGTTTCACCATGTTGGCCAGGCTGGTCTCGAACTCCTGATCTTGTGATCCGCCCACCTTACCTCCCAAAGTGCTGGGATTACAGGTGTGAGCCACTGTGCCCTGCCCAGGAGTAGGACTTTTAAAGCTCAGAAATGATAGAAAAATTTAAAAACAGTACACTTGACTACATATATATTTTAAAAATTAACAAGGCAAACAATGGAAAAAACAGTTGCCCCAGATGAAACATAAATAGTTCACAGAGTGGCATGAACACTCCAGAACCCAGACAAGCAAATAGGCAAAGGACAAGAACTAAAAAACATGAGAACATTCAACCCATGTGATAATCAGAGGAGAAAATGAAAACCGATCTCTATGGCCAGGAAAGGAACAGTTAAGTGTAGTAATACATTCACTCTAATAAATATTATCATCATTAAAATTCATATGTATAAAGACCAAAATATAACATTGAAAAAGCCTATGCTATAACAGGTGAATAAAAGGCAGTGTATTTTGTTTACATACATGTATATCATATGTACGTAGTATGATAACCATCTAAAACTCATCCACGGAAAAATAGCCAAGAAGAAAGCCACTAAAATGTTAGCATTGGTTATTTTTGAGATAGTAAAGCCAATATGTTCAAAACTTGTAACTTTACTGCATTTTCAAGTTTATCTTTAGTCATTAATATACGAGACACATACGTACATGTAATTTTTATAATATAAAATACAGTTTACACTCTCAAAGATAATGCTGTATATAATATTGTATATATTGATTATATTTGAAAATACAGTATTATTTGATGCCAATGAATAATAAACAAACTTAAGATATAGCCCCCACATCTTTTTAAATAATACAAGCCTAAAAAAAGAAATGAATAATCCAAACAGCAAAACTAAGAAACCCAAAAATAGATATTTCATGGGATATTGTAAATTTGATAGATACTTCTTAGAGATATGAAAATTAATTGGAAGTACCCTTACACAAATTGTTTTCTTTTTTAATTCTTGAAATGTTAAATGGTAGGCAAAATAGAAAAAGATATCTGACAAGACAAAAAATAAACCTCAAAAAAGCTGCAGAAGCCATGGAATACCATGACTTTGATACAAATTTTATACAAATATGTCCCTAAGCAAAAGGATCATAAGGCCAGGGAGCCTTGAATTCACCGGACCATTAAGGGCTGCTCAATCCACAGCTTTACAAAAATGTAAATCATACACTCCATTCCTTCAACCAGACTGACTGGTTGTTATCAACAATTGGAATGGCCATCATCTTTCTCCAAAAACATTACTATTCTGAACTCCCCAATATGTGAAAGGTTTGGGAAATGTGCCACTGTAAAGCCTGTGTCAGATGAGTTAGGCCCTCCACAGCCTTGCTTGGACCTTCCCCATTTCAGAGGTTTCCCACCACCAAACCAGTGCATACTAACTGGTGAGAGGGCTCCATGCCCTCCCATTCCTTTGCCCCAGGCCCCCTGGCATACAACTGACGGAGTCAGCTGACTCAGTTGGGAGAAAACACTGGAGGAGGAACTACTGGAATGTTCTGTCTTATCCAGCCTAAACAATAGCATCATAAAGCCACAAGTGACAGAAATCAGACCCAGTGAATGACTGCAAAAAACAAATGTAGAGACCAGTAGACCCCATAGGGGTCTGGACAGCTCCCTAAAAAGCCATGTTTTTCTACAAATCCCAGATCTCATGACCCACTCAGCCCTGTTAGGAGCTCTTAGCAGCCTGCACGGCACATGTGCATATTCCTAACAAAGCCATTCATTTTCAGGGCCTAATTCCCCTTTCCTGAACCTATACTTGGGTTTCCTGAATGAAGTTCTATGGTTCCAGCTGAGCTATTAGGTGTAAGAGTGATTAGTGTTAAAAACCTATTAGTGTAAAAGTGACTGCAGTTTTTGTCATTACTTTTAAATACTTTTTAATAATTGTGTCCCATAGTGTTAAACAGTTTTTCCACATGTGTCCTATGAATTTAAACCATGGTTGAAGATGTTTCATTCACATATTCCACAAATATTCATTAAACAGCAGACAGAGATAAAAGGACTCGGTCACTGCACCCTATAGAGCTTCCAGTACATTGGGAAGAAAGATACCTAAGCCAGTTATTAAAATGCACTTAATCACTGTCATAATGGATACACATATTTATTAGTCGGTTCTCATGCTGCTGAGAACCGACTAATAAATATGTGCATCCATTATGAGAACCAAGGACATACCTGAAACTGGGTCATTTATAAAGGAAAGAGGTTTAATTGATTCACAGTTCAGCATGGCGGGGGAGGCCTCAGGAACCTTACAATCATGGCAGAAGGGGACGAAAACATAGCCTTTTTCACATGGCAGCAGCAAGGAGAAGTGCCCAGCAGAAGGGTTTTTGTTTGGTGCTTGTTTTTTTATTTTATTTTAGACAGAGTCTTGCTCTGTCTCCCAGGCTGGCATTCAGTGGTGCAATCTCAGCTCACTGCAACCTCCACCTCCGGGGTTCAAGTGATTCTCCTGCCTCAGCCTCCTGAGTAGCTGGCATTGCAGGTGTGTGCCATCATACCCAGCTAGTTTTTTTTGTATTTTTAGTAGAGATGGGGTTTCACCATGTTGGCCAGGCTGGTCTTGAGCTCCTGACCTCAAGTGACCAGCCTGCCTTGACCGCCCAAAGTGCTGGGATTATAGGCGTGAGCCACAGTGCCCAGCCATAAGGGGTTTTTTAAAAGTCCTTTATAAAACCATCAGATCTGGTGAGAACTGACTCACTATCAAGAGAACAGCATGAGGGTAATTATCCTCATGATTAAATTACCCCCACTGGGTCCCTCCCAGGACATGTGGGGATTATGGGAACTACAATTCAAGATGAGATCTGGCTGATGGGGACACAGCCAAACCATGTCAACATACCACTTTATAACTGGTATAAAGTGGTATACTTGATACTTATTTTTTTTATTATTTTTTTTTGAGATGGGGGTCTCACTCTGTCACCCAAGCTGGAGTGCAGTGGTATAATCTCGGCTCACTACAACCTCCTGGGCTCAAGTGATCTTCCCACCTCAGCCTCCCAAGTAGCTGGGGAAACAGGCACATGCCACCAGGTCTGGCTAATTTTTTGTATTCTTGTTAAAGACAGGGTTTTGCCATGTTGCCCAGGCTGGTCTTGAACTCCCAAGCTCAGGTGATCTGCCCAACTCAATTCCCCAAAGTGCTGGGATTACAGGCATGAGCCACCGTGCCCAGTCTACTTGACATTTTAAATAAGATGTAACAGGGAGAGAGTATCCCAAGTCAGGCAAGTCTCAGAAGGAGGTAGCATTTGACTAAGTAAGATGTGAAGGTCAAGAGAGGTAGCAGTGACAAATTCATTCTTGACTGAAGCAACAACATGAATACTGGCAAGGTAGTGTGTTTGGGGAGCTTATAAATCATGGGAGTGGCTGGGCGTGGTAGCTCATGCCTGTAATCCCAGCACTTTGGGAGGCTGGGGCGGGTGGATCACTTGAGGTCAGGAGTTTGAGACCAGCCTGGTCAACATGGTGAAACCTTTTCTCTATCAAAAATACAAAAAATTATCTGGGCATGGTGGCACACACCTGTAATCCCAGCTACTGGGGAGGCTGAGGCAGGAGAATCACTTGAACCTTGGAGGCAGAGGTTGCAGTGAGCCAAGATGGCGCCACTAAACTCTAACCTGAGAGACAGAATGAGGCCCTATCTCAAAAAAAAAAAAAAAGAATTCATGGGAGTATGGTTGGAATTATGCTGTCTAATATGGTAGCCACTAGCCACATGTGCTACAAGTGTAAAATGCACACAGGATTTCAAAGACTGTATAAAAAAAGATTGTAAAGTATCTCATTAATAATTCTAAATATTGATAACATATTGGAATGCCACTATTTTGGAAATTATTGGGCTAAATACATTATTAAAATTAATTTTGCCTGTTCCATTTTACTTTTTTAAAATGTTAGTATTAGAAAGTGTTAAATTACCTATGTGGCTCATGTTAAATTCCTACCGGAAAGCTCTAGCTAGAGTATAAAATTCTAGGTTGAAAATGCCAAAAAATAAAGAGGTTAGACATATAGAAGGAGCCAGATCTCTGAGGCCCTGAACATCACACAGGGAGAGTCACTAGGATACTGAGCAGGAAAGAAGAAACTATCAGATGTATTCTTTGAAAATAACTAGCAGTAGAGTAGAAGAGCTGAGAACTGGGATTAAAACCGAGGCAGCAAAGCTCATAGAGGCAAAGACGAGACTGAGTGACCCTCTCACCTTTCAACCTCCTGAATCCGCTCAGGGTTTCTTAACCTTCTGTGTGTCACAGGCCCCTTTGGCAGTTTTACCACTATGGCAAAACCTCTAGACTCCTTCTCAGATCAACAGAATTTTATTTTATTTTATTTTATTTTTTGAGATAGACCCTCGCTCTGTTGCCCAGGCTAGAGTGCAGTGGTGTGAACTTGGCCTCCTGGGTTCAAGTGATTCTCCTGCCTCAGTCTCCTGTGTAGCTGGGATTACAGGTGTGTACCACCACACCTGGCTAATTTTTGTATTTTTTGTAGAAATGGGGTTTCACCATATTGGCCAGGCTGGTCTTGAACTCCTGATCTCAAGTGATCAGCCTGCCTTGGCCTCCCAAAATGCTGGGATTATAGGCGTAAGCCACTGCAATAGGCCAGATCAACATTTTTAAATATAGAAAACAAAATATCCAGGATTACAGAGAAACCAATTGTATTGAAACACTGTTATCATTTTTAAAATCTGTTATACAGCAATATGTATGTTTTATTTTTTCCTTTTTTGAAACAGGGTGTCACTATCACCCAGGCTGGAGCACAGTGGTGTGATCAGAGCTCACTGCAGCCTCAATCTCCCAATCTCAAGCAGTCCTTCCAGCCTTCTGAATAGCTAGGACTACAAGTGTGTGCCACCATGCCTAATTTTTTGTATTTTTTTTTTTTTTTGAGACCGAGTCTTGCTGTTGCCAGTCTAGAGTGCAGTGGACAATCTCGGTTCACTGTCACCTCTGCCTCCCGGATTCAAGTGATTCCCCGCCTCAGCCTCCCAAGTAGCTGGGACTACAGGCGCATGCCACCACGCCTGGCTAATTTTTTGTATTTTAGTAGAGACAGAGTTTCACTGTGTTGGCCAGGATGGTCTCGATCTCCTGACCTCATGATCCACCTGCCTCTGCCTCCCAAAGTGCTGGGATTACAGGTGTGCGCCACCATGTCTGGCCATGTGTGCTTTTTTACTGATACTTTAAGTCAGATATAGCAGCAGTTCTGATAATTATTGTAATAATACAGGTACTGCTAACACTACTTTAGTTTGTTGTATACATCTATTCTCGAAGGAAATGCTAAATGTTAGTGAGAGGCTAAAGAAAAGAAAATATAATTTTTTCCCACGCAAGTCATAGACCATCCTGAAATTTATCCAGTAACCCCTAAGGGATCCGTGGTTCCCAGGTCAGAACCCTTGTAAAATGTTCCTAGACTTTCCTCAAGAATAAGTTAGTTATGAAGGGAACATGAAGGGTAACAGTCAGATACTGTTTCACCTCTAGAATTTATTCCCATGACCATATCTAAAAGAACACACCTAAAGCAACAGACACAATGACCCAACAGACATTTTGGTAGAAGAGTATCAAGTTTTCTGCAGGTTAGGATTAGAATCCATGTCTTTCTCTCAGGAAATGAGGATAATGACCACAATAAAGCAGCCAAGCAACCCAGAAAGAAATTTGTTTGTTAGGGTTTTGAATTCTCAGGTGAGATTAACTCCTGCAGGAGGCAGAGTCTCCATCACATCTTAAGGAATTTCATTTAAAAACAACAACAACAAACAATAGGACCCTTAGATCCTGATCCTGGTTGAACTTCTAATTGTCGTCAGCAGGAGAGCTTGAAATACAACCTTCTACATTGTTTACTTAGGCATAAAACACATACAAAATGGCGTTTTAAAATAAGGACCCAAGTATTTTCTTAGATTTCTTCAGATGGCAACAGGGTTCATCTTTATAATTCTACATATTTATTTGTACAGACTAAAACAATTAATCCACAAAGACCAATGATATAGTTTCGGTGTCCCCTCCAAATCTCATGTTGAAAAATGATCCCCAGTGTTGGAGGTGGGACCTGCCCTGCCCTGCCCCCCCACCTCCCCTCCCCTCCCCTTTCTTTCTTTCTTGACAGGGCCTCGCTCTGTCACCCAAGCTGGAGTGCAGTGGTGTGATCTCAGCTCACTGCAACTTCTGCCTCATAGGTTTAAGCAATTCTCCTGTCTTTAGCCTCCTGACCAGCTGGGATTATAGGCAGGCACCACCATGCCAGGTTAATCTTAGTATTTTTAGTAGAGGTGGGGTTTTGCCATGTTAGCCATGCTGGTCTCGAACTCAAGACCTCAAGTGTTCCAAGAGTTCCACCCAACTCGGCCTCCCAAATTCTGGAATTATAGGCATGAGTCACCGTGCCCAGCCAGGGATTTCTTTATATTAGAAAACTGGTACTGAGAGTCAAGTATTGCTATAAAGATAGCTGAAAATGTGGAAGCAGCTTTGGAACTATGTAATAGGCAGAGAATAGAAGAGTTTGGAGGGCTCAGAAGAAGACAAGAAGATGAGGGAAAGTTTGGAATGCCTTAGAGACTGATTAAATGATTGTGAACAAATTGCTGACAATGACATGGACAGTGAAGTTCAGGCTGAAAAGGTCTCAGATAGAAATGAGGAACTTTTTGGGACTGGAGCAAAGGGCACATGTGTCATGCCTTAACAAAGATCTTGACTGCATTGTGTTCACGCCCCAGGGATCTGTGGAAGTTTGAACTTGAGAGTGACAATTTAGGATACATCTGGCAGAAGAAATTTCTAGGCAGCAAAGCATTCAAGATGTAGCCCGGCTGCTTCTAACAGCCTACGTGCTGATGTGGGAGTAAATAAATGACTTAAAGTTGGACCTTATATTTAAAAGGGAAGCAGAATATAAAGGTTTGGAAATTTGCAACCTGACCATGTGACAGAGAAAGGAAAAGTATTTCCACAGCTTGGGCAATATAGGCAGACTGCCTCCACAAAAAAAGTTAAAAATTAGCCAGGCGTGGTGGCACTTTCCTGAGTAGTCCTAGCTACTTGGGAGGCTGAGGCAGGAGAATCCCTTGAGCCCAGGAAGTCAAGGCTGCAGTGAGCCGTGATCATGCCACTGCACTCTAGCCTGGCAACAGAGTGAGACCTTGTCTCAAAAACAAAACAAACAAAAGATTTTTATGGGGAGATAAATTTAAGTAGACTGTAGAGCAACCATTTCTAGAAAGAGTTGCATAACTAAAAAGGAGCCAAGTGCTGATAGTCAAGACAATCAGGAAAAGGCCTTAAAAGCATTCCAGACATCTCTGAGGCAGCCCCTCCCATCACAGGTCCTGAGATCTAGGAGGACTAAGTGGTTTCAGGGACCAGGCCAGGGGCACCACCACCCTGTGCTGTTTCCCACATCCCAGCTGCTCCAGCTCCAGCTGTGGCTCAAAGGGACTCAGGTACAGCTTGGACAACTCCTCTGGAGGGTGCAAGCCATAAGCTTTGGCAGCTTCCATCTGGTGTTAAGCCTCCAGGAACACAGAGTGCAAGAGTGAAGGAGGCTGTATGAGATTTCAGAGGATGTATGAGAAAAACCTGGGTGTCCCAGCAGAAGCCTGCTGCAAGGGCAGAGCCCTCAAGAGAACCTCTACTAGGGCAGTGAGGAGGGGAAATGTGGAGCTGAAGGCTCCACACAGAGTCCCCACTGAGGCACTGCCTAGTGGAGTTGTGGGAAGAAGGCCACCATCCTCCAGACCCAAGAAGGGTAGAGCCACCAACAGCTTGCAATCTCAGCATATAAAAGCTACAGGGTCGGAGCTGCCTAAGGCCTTGGGAGCCCACTTTTTGCACCAGCATGCTCTGGATGTGAGACACAGAGTGAAAGGAGATTATTTTGGGGTTTTATGATTTAATAACTGCCCTGTTGGGTTTCAGACTTCCCTGAGGCCTGTAGCCCCTTTCTAATGGCCAATTTCTCCCTTTTCAAATGGGAATGTTTGTCCAATGCTGACACCCCTATTGTATCTTGGAAGGAAATAACTTGTTTTGATTCTACAGGCTTATAGGTGGAAGGAATTCATCTCTAGATGAGATTTGGGACTTAGGACTTTGAGTTAATGCTGGAATGAGTCAAGACTTTGGGGGACTATTGAGAAGGGATGATCATATTTTGACATGTGAGAAGGACATGTAATTTGGAGGCCAGGGGTGGAATGATATAGTTTGGATGTCCCCTCCAAATCTCATGTCAAACTGTAATCATCAGTGTTGGAGGTGGGGCCGGGTGGGAGGTGTTTGGGTCATAGAGGAGGATCCCTCATGATTTGGTGCTGTCCTCACAATAGTGGGTGAGTTCTCACAAGATCTGGTTGTTGTAAAGTGTGGCACCTCCTCACCCCTTGCTCCTGCTCCTGCTTTCGCCATGTAATGTGCCTGCTCCTGCTTTGCCTTCTGCCATAATTAAAAGCTCCCTAGGCTTCCCCAGAAGCAGAGCAGAGCCAGTGTGCCATGTGTGTATAGCCTACAGAACTGTAAGCCAATTAAACCTCTTTTCTTTATAAACTACCCAATCTCAGGTATTTTTTCTTTTTTTTTCTTTTTTTTTTTTTGGAGACAGAGTCTCACTCTGTCTCCCAGGCTGGAGTGCAGTGGTGAGATCTCAGCTCACTGCAACCTCTGCCTCCCAGGTTCAAATGATTCCCCTGCCTCAGTCTTCCGAGTAGCTGGGACTACAGCTGCATGCCACCACACCCATCTAACTTTTTGTATTTTTAGTAGAGACAGGGTTTCACCGTGTTAGCCAGGATGGTCTCGATCTCCTGACCTCGTGATCTGCCCACCTCAGCCTCCCAAAGTGCTGGGATTACAGATGGAAGCCACTGGGCTTTAAAGCAATGCAAAAATAGCCTAATCCAACTAATAGTAAGAGCAAACACTTAATTATCACTAATTACGTGCTAGGCACTAGTCTAAACACTTTATAAATACTGATTCATTGACTCAATCTTCATAACAACCATGTGGAGGAGGTCCTATTTTTATCCCCATTTTATATATAAGAAAACAAAAGCACAGAGAACTAGTAAATTGCAGAGGCAGGACTCAAAATGGGTCATCTGACTCCAGAGTCAGAGCATGAACACCCAATGCAGGAACTACGACATTTATCTCTGAATTCCCACCACTGAGAATAGGACTGATTCATAACACATGAATCAGTCAGCAATGATTTATTGAGCAATCGATTACAAAGAATTGCAAGGCATTTTTATCATTCAGCAGTTCTGAAGAAGAAAGATCTTATTGTCTGCTTCCTCTATTAATTTGTTTCTAGCATGGTAAGGAGAGACTTTATTGAAATGATTATTGTGCAGGGGAGGGAGGAGGTATTGTAATAGGGGAAAGGGGAAGACTGTAACAGAGAAATGCTCTGATTCAAGTATCTCCCTCAACTAATCATTTAAAAATGATTAAAGCAATTTCCCGGTGTTTGGAATTGGTGGTCACCAGCAAAGACTCGAACAGCCACAGCCACTTGCTTATTGCTTATACCCAGGATGGGTGGGAAAAAGGAGTAGGTAAGAAATAGAAAGATCTGTCCCAGACAACAGTGAATTCTGGAACTGATTTAAAACTAATTATGTGAGAAATGGAAATGGAGGGAGGCCCTAAAAGTCACTTAAGAATATCAAGGGGTAGCCGGGTGTGGTGGTACTCATGCCTGTAATCACAACACTTTGAGAGGCTGAGTTGGGAGGATCACTTCAGCCCGGGAGTTCGAGACCAGCCTGGGCAACATATCAAGACCTCATCTCCACAAAAAAAATTAACCAGGTATGGTGGTAAACACTTGTAATCCTAGCTACTAGGGAGGCTGAGGCAGGAGGATCACTGGAGCCCAGGAGTTGGAGGTGGCAGTGAGCTATGATTGCTCTACTGCACTCTAGCCTGGGCAACAAAGCCAGAACTTGTCTCTTAAAAGAAATAAAATAAAAAAAGAATATCAAGGGGCAACTTTAAAAGCGTCAGGGTGAGGAGTAACTCTTTATGGTTTCATAACCACAGTCTGCCAACTCAGGAGGAAGCCACTGCACTTAAAATACAACACGATGAGACTTGGCCCAGTCCACAAAGCCGTTCTCTGCTGAGGTGTCACACACACATATAAAAAACATCAGCAGCATTTCAGACAATGAAACTAGAACCTGTGCTCTCCACACAGCCCTGGAGCCCTGCTCTTGGGAAAAGCCAAGGACTCAGGCCACATTGGGGTCACTCTGCATTTCTTGCATGACAGGAGGCTGTCAAGACTCACCTGTAGGTATATGGTCCCACTTCTTCCACCCGAGGGGTCTCTCCTCTGAGGATCTCCTCTGGATTGGTGACGTTGAAGAAATAGAACTGAGTATACACAGGCAGAGGGGGCTTCTCCCAGGAGTCGAAGGCCTCGGTACCATTCCTTAACACAATATTCTAAGGAAGAAGACCAAAAGGAGATTTTCAAAAATGTAAGGCAGTAGTTGGCTTTAAACCCAAGAGGCAGAGGAAGGGACCTGACCTCTGAGATCATTATTTTAATCATTTCACAGGTATTCAATTGCAGTCTCCTGAGAATAGGGCCATATCTTACACCAATAGAGCCCACAGTTCTAAGTCAGAGAAGGCCTTTGATAAATATTTGTAAGGGGTCCAGGCCTGGTAGCTCATGCCTGTAATCCCAGCACTTTGGGAGGCAGAGGTGGGTGGATCACTTGAGGTCAGGAGTTCGAGACCAGCTTAGTCAACATGGTGAACCCGTCTCTATTAAAAGAAATCAGTCAGGTGCGGTGGTCCGCGCCTGTAATCGTGGCTACTCGGGAGGCTAAGGCAGGAGACTTGCTTGAACCCAGGAGGTGGAGGTTGCAGTGACCCAAGATCATGCCACTGCACTCCAGTCTGGGTGACAGAGCAAGACTCTGTCTCGAAATAAATAAATAAATAAATATTTGTAAAGGAAGGGTACTAAAGACAATTCATGGGCAGAAGCATGAAGCATAGTGCTACCAAAACCTAGACCACAGATTGAGTGCCTAAAGGGCCTGTTGGTTTTGTTATTTTTGAAGCTTCCATGGATGGTAGAATCTTCTGTAGAAGTTAAGCTCTTCTGAAAAGCACCATACACTCCCGGTTTGCCCAGATAAGAGAAGAACAAGGGGAAGGGCCCAGGAAGGCCAGTTTTGGCCCTTCCTCTTCAAGTAGAACCACAGCCATCCCTACTGCCTCCACCACCAGGGGCTTTAAATGTATTTTCTTATTGGACCCCCCAAAACCCTAAAGTGTAATTGCCTATCCCTGTTTCAAAAACCAGGAGGCTAAGCCTCACTGAGGTTAGCTGCCAATGGAGACCGCACTCTGTGCACAATCCTTCCTTCACTTCCCTCCCCTGTTCTGTGTTATAGGATGAATAATGTCCCCAGGCTCTAAATTCCTATGCTGAAGTCCTAACCCCCAATACCTCACAATGTGCCTGTCTTTGGAGTCAGGGTCTTTACAGAGCTGATGAAGGTTAAATGAGGTCATGATCTAATAGGACTGGTGTCCTTACTAGAGGAGGAAACTGAGACACAGACAAGCACAGAAGGAAGGCCACGTGAAAACACACAGGGCAGACAGCCCTCTATAAGCCAAGGAGACAGGCCTCAGAAGAAACCAACTGTGCCAACACCTCGATCTCAGACTTCTGACATCAGAACTATGGGACAAATTTCTGTTGCCTAAGCCACCCAGTCTGTTGTATTTATTTGGGAAGCCCTAGTAAATTAATACACCACGGCTCCCCGAGCAGTGACATATTCTCCCTGCCTCACTGACTTCCAGCTAGGCCAGGTGACTAGATTTGGCCAAGAGGATGTGGGTGAAATGGCAGTGCATCAATTTGGAGCGAAGGCCTTAAGATGCATGGCAAGTTTCCATCTGCCATCTTGAAGTTGCCACCCTCGGCCAAGAGAATAGCGAGTCTCAGGTAGCTGCTGATCCTTCAGCCTAGGTTCTAAAATGGAGATGTGTAGACTAGTCCTAAAGCTGACCAGAAGCCTGGAGTCTAGCCTCATTCCACTGAGCCAGTTGAGCTCAAACTGCAGTAAGCCTGCACACCCACATATTACTGTTATAAGCAATGAGACTGGGGAGTTATTTGTTACTCACCATGGCAGCAGAGACCTGATAAATACAATGCCTGAGGTTAACAGGCAGAAACCTAACACCTGGTATTCCCAATAGTCCTCCATCTGCTAATGGAGAAAAGCCTTGTATTTTTACAGTCAAAACGACTGAAGTACAAAAATAAAATAAAAGCACAGACTGCAAATAAATAAACCAAAATGTGAGTTTTCAGTGTTGAGAATTTGTACCAGTTATAATTCAGGTCTGGATTAGGAGGAGTCTTACATTCATTGTTGTTTTTGTTTGGATTTTTACAACAGCAATAAATTACATAAGCAGAAAAAAAAATTGTTGCCTTATCTTTTTTTTTTTAAGTGAATCTAAGAAACTCAGATTCTATAAGATGTTATGGATAGACCCTAAGGCAGGGAGAAGGAGTGGATGCAAACAGAACCCACTTCATCTTGGCTTTCCTCCGTTCTTGCAAAACAAAGGCGAGCCTGATGCTGCCTCAGCTGCGTTCAGCTCTGCGGCAGAGGCCCAGGAGCAGCCGCCCCCACTCTCGGCTCTACCACCCTTCACTTCCTATTACTGTCAGGACACTTGAGTGAGCACTCTGTATTCCTGCCTAATTTTTCCTGACAAGCATCATAATGTGTGCAGTTTGCAGTTGAGAAAGGACTTGAGATCTCATTTATTTGTTCACGTGAAGAAAATCACATTAGAATTAGGAACCCTGAGAGAATCAGCAAACTTAAATGAACAGATGGCTAACCTCCCGCGTTTATCTTGCTGGGCTTGCATCCAGCTCTTAAGCAACCGTAAATTCAACGACAAGCAGAAGAGTTTCCAGAAAGAGGCGGTTTCCAGAAGGAAGGGTAAACCTGGCTGTTCTGACATGTGTAAACAGTCCGACCTGATCTGGTTCCTCCGACTTTCAGGAGAGAAATAAACATTTAGTACATTTGACTTCTTAATGAAACAAAGTAAATGAAAAACTAACAAGAACAATAAAAACAGTCCTTGACAACAGCATGCCAGAGTCACAACCAATCCGACTGTGTTACAGGCGGGGCTTCTCCTCTGTCTGCCTCCACTCCCATGCCCCTTCTCTGGCCACTTCTTAGCTGAGTCAACGGCACCCAGACAAATCCTTATAGCCCCTCAAATCTTGCCCTCGAGAATGGTGGCTTTTCCTGCTCCTTTCATGTGTCTCTTTTCTTCCACCTTACAAGCTGGATGTTTGTCAAGAAACCTCTGTCAATCCCAGAGTAGATCACATGTTGGAGTGTGTGTGTGTGTGCGCGCGCGGGCGCGCGTGTGTGTGTCTGCGCGTGCACATGCGCACATGTGTGTATGTGCACTCGCGTGCCAGTGCACTAAGTAGGGAGAGAGGGAATGAGAGAACAGAGGGAAGTTATAAATACAGCTGTCAACATTTCTAAAACAGATGTGTCTTTAATTTTGTTTTCTCACTTTCAGCTCAGAGAAGGACAGTTACCATTCAGTTACCATTACTACTACACCAGCTGCAATTTACTATGAGTCTGCTAAAGTCAGGTGCTGTGCTAGGGGCTTTATAATGTGTACTATGTCTGAGTTTCACACTGATACTACAAAATAAAAATCCCCATTTTGCAGACAAAGAAATGGTGGCACTGGCTGTCTCAAATCACAAAGCCAGTAAGTGAAATCAAATCTGACCAAGTCCAGGTCTGCAGATTTGCAAAGCCCGTGCTCCACCATCCAGCAGCTGCCACCCCATGACACCCTGAGGGTAGTTGCCAGATTTAGCAAATGAAACCCGAGATACCCAGTTAAATTTGAATTTCAGATAAACAACAAATAATTTTATGATATAATTATGTCCCAAATATTGAATGGGCTAAGTTAAAAAAAAATGCTTTTATTCATAGGAGATGCATGCTGCAGGATTTAGGAACAAAGTGTGTGTTATCTAAAACATACATTCAAATAATTCAAGAAAAAGTGCATCAGAGATATAAAGTGAATATGACAGGATGTTAACAATTGATACATCGGACTGAACTGAAATATCACATGAGACAGACTTATGCTGGGTGTCCTGTATTTTATTTGGCAACTCTAGCCCAGAGGGACAGTGAAACTATGGAGAAGCCATAACTTCAGAACTCTCTGGACTCTGAACTCTCAGGGTTTCCTGGAGTGTCACCCCTGTCAGGTGGAGGAAAGGAAACCAGGCAGCTGCGTGAGATCACGGTCAGCTCCCAGTCAGGAGCCCACAGATGAGGAACCGAGAAAGGGAAAGTTCAACTCCAGAGTTTCCAGGTGTCTGCGCAGCCCCAGTTATGCTAATGTGTCCAAAGAAAGCACCTCAACCTCCTGCCACAAGATGGTCCAGAGAGGGCTCCAATTTGACTTAAATTTCTAATTTCTGCCCTTCAGAATTATTATAAGATAATGAGAATTATCTTCAGAGCATTCAAGTGTGTACTCCCAGGAGCTTGCTCGGCAAAGGCAGGCCTGAGAAACCAACAAATAATAACCTCAGCCTCAAGACCGCGGACTGTCTGGCACAGGAAGTCATTCATTCCACCAGATACAAGGAGCTAGTGTCTGGCTCAAAAGCGCCCTTTGCCAGTCTCAACAGAAAGCCATGGCTTGGGAACAACTGATCCTCCTCACTGAGGGTTCTGCTGTGATGGTGACAGCCACCAGACAAACCTTGTAATCAGCTGAGTCTTCTTAGTTACACTAAATAAAAAATCAGCATAAGGTCTTAAATCAGTTTTACAGTGTGACTCTGGATATTAAGACTGGCATTGTGGAGTCACAGTATAACTGTTGCTTATTGATTTTAACCGAGACAGATATGATGGGTTTTTCCATGCACAATACTGTGGCACTACCACTAAAACAAAATACTGGAACATTATCAAGTTATACAGTGAATTCACAGTGTCAACAGCTAAATTAATCATTTGGACTGAAAAACATACTTTTCAGTTAATCAGCCAATATGTACCTATTAAGAGCATTCTATGTGCCCGGATCATGCCCTGCAAACAGACATAGGCCCTGTTTGTAAGAGGAAATTTAGCTAAGGACACAAAACCAACATGCATGCAACAGGGAGTGAAAAGTTATGTGCAAGACCCAGTAATTCAGCCTAACAAACAGCTGACACCTGAAATTATTTGGATCCTTCCAGTGGCATAGATCCGTGCTAAAATCTCCCCATCTGAACATTTCACAGGCTGCTCCAGGACAACATGACCAAAATGGACTCATGATTTTCTCCCCTAGTTGATCACTAAGTCTTGTTGATTTCACCTTTCCTCTTCCCCATTTCTACCCCAAGGCTCATTTCATCATGGCTTGGACTGTGACAATACTGTATGTTCACTCCTAAATGGTCTCCTTCTCTCCAGCCTTTTTCCTTTCAATTGCTTCATCCACCTCAGCCTTCAGAGAAGCCTGTCAAAAATACCTAATGGAATAGACACTCTACTGCCGCTCGCAGGATAAAGTTCTCAGTCCTCGACCTGTTGTGATCTGATGCAACTGTGTCACCTGTTACTATCTGTCATTTCCTGGTAGGCACTTTATGCAGCAGCAACACGCAACCATCTACTGTTTCCTAGCACCCACCACACAAGTTCTCAGGCAGCGCCTTGGCCTGAGTCACTCACTGCCCTTCACCCAGAAGTCTCTGCAGGGCCGGCATCACCTGGTTCACTTCTACTTGGGCTTCAGGGCTCAATTCAGAAGTGCCATCTCTCAGAAGGCCCCTCTGGGCTGTGTGTTCTCATTACTTTCATGAAACTTCACAAGTTTTATAAAGAAAATGTGATTATTGGTCTTTAGTATCAGATTGGGTCTGATAATAAGGACGGTATCTTTTTCATGGATCCCCAGCACACAATATGGTTTCTGGCACAGAAGGGACACAATAAACAATGAATGAAGAAACAGATGATACCGTAGCATATAGCACAATGCTGTGCCAGGCATTCACCTTCTGCTGTTTACCTCGTTCTTCTTGGTAAAGTCTTCAATGTGGCAAAATGCTACATATTCTAAATAATACATGAGAAGAAGGTGATCTGAATTTCAGTACTGCAGAATCAAGAAGAGACAGTAACTTTCTTAGGTGCGAATATTATTTTTCAAGGAGATATTCTGGCCTTCTTTCATAAATGGTTAAGACTAGTTTGGAATTAGCAGGGTTCATTTTTATGCATAATTAATATGCCAAAGGCACATACATATTAGTTCTAAGTCTGTTAGATCTGTCTTTAGCAATTTTAGTTTTAACGAATTTTTTTATAACATCCTTTTTCATAGCAAGCGTAGCATAGGATTTTCACAACCTTAAAATTGATGAAACTCTTTCATTCTTTCCATAAATATTAACTTAGCAATTGCTTTGTGCCAGCCACCATTCTAGGTATTGAAGATATAATGGTAGAACAAGAATTCCTACCTTCCATTTTATTGGTGAATTCTGAAAACTCCTTGAGGTAACAAGGAACAAAATAGACTTGTAAGCAATAAAATATCACATTTATCTAAGGGGAAAACATCTAGAAATCATGATAAATTATCAATCTATAGAAATTTCTATATTTATATTGAAGAGATGTTTAAAGTAGCAGATAATATTACTACAAATGTGCAGAAAAAGTCATATGTTGCCTCCAATTTCTGTCCACAAATGAGGCTATTGATTGTTGTTACTTTTTTTTATTAATTAATTTTTTTGAGACAGAGTCTCACTCTGTTGCCCAGGCTGAAATGCAATAGCATGATCTGGGCTCACTGCAACCTCTGCCTCCCAGGTTCAAGTGATTCTCCTGCCTCAGCCTCTCGAGTAGCTGGGATTATAGGTGCACACCATCACACTTGGCTAATTTTGTATTTTTAGTAGAGATAAGACTTCACTATGTTGGCCAGGCTGATCTCGAACTCCTGATCTCAGGTGATCTACCTGCCTCAGCCTCCCAAAGTGCTGGGATTACAGGTGTGAGCCACTGAGCCAGGCCTATTGTTACTTTAAATCAAGTAAATGTTACTTCATTCACTCCCTACCAATTCCATCGTATTTGTTACAGAAAATTTGGACAATGAAGAAAGTAAAAGGAAGAAAATTTAATTCCCCTGTCCACATCATGTTATTAAATAGTTTTTGAAACTGTTGTTTTAACATCTGTATACTTGGAGAGAGATCCAAGATGGCTGATCACTAGCAGCTCGGGCTCCTGGTTCCCAGTGAAAGTGCAGAGAACGAGAGGACGCCACACTTTCAGACGAGCATTTGTGGCTCACGGATCAGGAGATTCCCAGCAGAGGAGCCCCATGTGTCGCCAGGGCGACTCTTGTGGCCGGCGCGGCAGTTTTGCTGGTGCCTTAGCGTGCCAGTTTTTGGTGCAGAGTCCGGAGATTCCCGGGCAGAAAAGCACCATCAATCTTAACACCGCTGTTTTGGCCGGCACAGTGGATTGCTCAGATTTCGGCGCTGGGAATCAACAAGTTGGACGTCTGCTCAGAGACCTAGTTAGAAAGTCGGTAATTACAAAGACAACAGACGGATAAATATATAATGAAGGGAAGAAATCAGCGTAAAAAGGCAGAGACTACTCAAAATCAGAATGCCTCTCCCTCTACAGGGGATCGCAATTCCTCATCAGTAACAGAACAAGGCTTAATGGAGAACGAGTGTGTTCCAATAACAGCAGCAGGTTTCAAAATGTGGGTGATAAGAAACTTCTGTGAATTAAAAGAACTTGTTCTAACCCAATGCGAAGAAACTAAGAACCTTGAAAAAAGGTTTGACGAAATGTTAACGAGAATGGACAATTTAGAGAGGAATATAAGTGAATTGATGGAGCTGAAAAACACAACATGAGAACTTCGTGAAGCATGCGCAAGTTTAAACAGTCGAATTGATCAAGTAGAAGAAAGGATATCAGAAGTCGAGAACCAGCTCAGTGAAATGAAACGAGAAGACAAGATTGGAGAAAAAAGGATGAAAAGGAATGAGCAAAGTCTCCAGGAAATATGGGACTATGTGAAAAGACCTAATTTACATTTGATAGGTGTACCTGAATGTGATGAAGAGAATGAATCCAAGTTGGAAAATACTCTTTAGGATCTCATTCAGGAAAACTTTCCCAACCTGGCAAGGCAGGGTAATATTCAACTCTAGGTAATACAGAGAACACCACAAAGATATTCTTCAAGAAGACCAACCCCAAGGCACATAATTGCCAGATTTATTAGGGTTGAAATGAAGGAGAAAATACTAAGGGCAGCCAGAGAGAAAGGTCAGGTTACCCATAAAGGGAAACCTATCAGACTTACAGCAGATCTCTCAGCAGAAACCCTACAAGCCAGAAAAGAGTGGGGACCAATATTTAACATCCTTAAAGAAAAGAACTTTCAACCCAGAATTTCCTATCCAGCCAAACTAAGCTTTATAATCGAAGGAAAAATTAAATCCTTTGGGAACAAACAAGTACTTAGAGAGTTCACCACCACCAGGCCTGCTTTACAAGAGCTTCTGAAAGAAGCACTATACATATAAAGGAACAACCAATATCAGCCTTTCCAAAAATATATCAAAAAGAAAAGAACATTAACACAACGAAAAATTTACACTAACTAATAAGCAAAACAGCCAGCTAGCATCAAAGGCCAGTATTAAAGTTATATATATTCTAATCGAATAAAAAGCCGAAACCCATTGGTATGCTACATCCAGACCCATTTCACATGCAACGATACACAAAGACTCAAAACAAAGAGAAGGAGGAAGATTTATCAACCAATCAGAGAGTAAAAATAAACAAATAAACAAAAAGCAGGAGATGCAATTCTCGCCTCTGATAAAGTAGACTTTAAAGCAACAAAGAGCAAAAGAGGCAAAGAAGGACATTATATAATGGCAAAAGGATCAATGTAACAAGAAGAGCTAACGATTTTACAGATCAACGAGACAGAAAATTAACAAGGACATCCAGGACTTGAACTCAGACCCGGAACAAGTAAACTTAATAAACATTTATAGAACTCTCCACTTCAAATACACAAAACATACATTACCACCTCACACCTATTCCATAAGTGACTACATAATTGGAAGTAAATCACTCCTCAGTAATCGCATAGCATTTCATAGGTTTAAATGAAATATTGGTTGGCTGCTCGTTTGTTATTTTCTTCCCTTATTCCTTCCTGTTTACATCAAGTATAATTATTGGTATAAAAGAGGTTTTCAATACCCATTACTAAAATGCATTCTAGCCTGGGCAAGAAAGCAATACTCCTATTCTCTCTGTCTCTTTCTCTTCCTTTTTCCTCCTCTTCTTTATTCTTTTTCTTTCTTTCTTTCTTTAAAATAAAATAAAATAAAATAAAAAATAGAAAAAAAAATCTGTATACTAATCCACTGTATTAGTTTATTTTATAAAATATACCAAATCAGTTTATTTAATCATTCTTTTTTTTCTTTTGAGATGGAGTCTCACTCTGTTGTCCTGGCTGGACAGCAGTGGCACAATCTCGGCTTACTGCAACCTCTGCCTCCCAGGTTCAAGCAATTCTCCTGCTTCAGCCTCCTGAGTAGCTAGGATTACAGGTGCTGGCCACCACACCTGGCTACCTGACTAATTTTGTATTTTTAGTACGGGGGAGGGGGGCGCGCGGGCGGTTCACCATGTTGACCAGGCTGGTATCAAACTCCTGACCTCAGGTGATCCACCCACCTCAGCCTCCCAAAGTGTTGGGATTACAGGTGTGAGCCACTGCACCCAGCCTAATCATTCTCTTACTATACGACATTCATGGTGTTTTCATGCTGAAGTAAATGTTCTTGAATATATTTGTCCAAATCAGTGAATAATACATGTTTTTTTTGAGACAGAGTCTTGCTCTTGCTGCCCAAGCTGGAGTGCAGTGGTGCAATCTTGGCTCACTGCAACTTCTGCCTCCTGGGTTCAAGTGACTATCATGCCTCAGCCACTGGAGTAGTTGGGATTACAGGTGCATACCACCACACCCGGCTACCTTTTGTATTTTTAAAGAGATAGAGTTTCACCATGTTGGCCAGGCTGGTCTCCTACTCCTGGCCTTGAGTGATCCTCCTACCTCGGCCTCCCAAAGTGCTGGGATTACAGGTGTGAGGCACCACATACCCAGACAAAATCAGTGAATAATTTATTCAAATAGACTCCTAGAGTGGGATTATTGGGTCTAGGGACAAAAAGTTTTCATGAACTCATGAGTCTTTGAATATCAACACGTTGCTCCAAAAGCAGTGTCTGAGCACCATTTCAGCATATCCAGCCCAATATTGGTGTTCAAGGTTTTCAGAAATTTTTGCTTCTTTAGTAGTGGCAAAATAGCATCTTCTTGTTTGAACTTGCATTTCTTGAATTACTGGAGAAGCATAATAGTTTTTACCACGTATGAAGGGAGACTGTTTTAAAACAAAAGTAAAAGAATTTTCAACAAGCATAAGCTTCCATTTGGGTTCACAGAAGGCTGGGCAGAGGCAGAACTGAGAACAGCCTCTCTGAGCTGTGTGTAGTGGACATAGAGTAGCTGGCCAGGCTGACACCTGACCTGTAGATGAAGGATCAGATGCAGCCTGGATTAGCTTGAAAGCTGAACACTGACATGATTTAATACAGCCACAACCCAAGTCAGCCTGACAGCAGTCTTTCAGGAGGGCAACACCATGAGAATCATTAAACCAGCTGTCCTGATGTAAGCCACTTCCAAGTGATAAAAATAAGCACTCAGGGAATGCATTAGGCTTTCACGGGAATCCGTTAATACTTTTAAGGCAAGTTTCGAAACTCAAGAGCACTACTGGTTGTTCCTTAAGGTCAGTAAAGTGCTATTTAATAATTAAACACAACTTAAGCATCCATGTTGCCATCTGCACAGTCTAAATTCACCCAGAGATAATGCAGACCAACTTGGAGAGCTTGGCCTAATTGTGTACTGGACTCCAGATTAATAAAACTCATCAAATGGCAAAACACCAATTGATTTGCTTTGCTTTTTAAAATTGCTCCCTGAAATGAAGCAAACCCAACCCAGACTCTTGCAGTAATTTATTTCCACTGTTTATACTTATTCTCTACTGAGCTAAACGAAATAAACTGCCATTAACATTCTATTCTTATTCCCTGACCTTATTTTAACTCAGTAAAAATGTATTGGCATTCATTTATTTATGTCACTGTTGCTTAACTCATTTTGATTTAATTGTAACTGTCATAATTTTAACTAATGAGTTCTGATAGTTCAGATTCAAATGCTAGCTCATGGGTGAGCTGTTACTTTGTTTATAAATTACATATGGTGGAATGGCAATCCCAAAAAACCTCCTGCTACAAAATGCCCACTAACTTATTTTTCAAAGTTTCTAGGTGATTATAAATGTGCAGCCAAGTTTGAGAACGGATGACTCAAAGGGGGAAAAAAGCAGCTACCGGATAGAAACTTAAACATAGAACCAGATGAAAATTGGGAGAGGGGGAAACATATATGAGGGTGGCGAGAAAGAGGATTTTAAATGTGAATAAATAAGAAATGGAAACAAGGCCCACGTTCTGTGTGTAACTTGTACAGTCAATCTCATTATTTTGCAACCTGTTTGGTTGTGATTATATCTCTCAAAATTGAAATAAGTAATATTTTCATCACCTACCTATTTCTATGTTTCCTCTTCCATTACTGTTGATTATCAGAAGTACAGTGTTAAAAGAAAATATCCTTAAAATGGGAATTGTGAGGGCTGGGAGGACTGGTGAGATGTTAGTCAAAGGACACAAAATTTCAGTTTGATATGAATAAATTCAAGAGATCTATGGTACATCATGGTGATTACAGTGAATAATATATTGGGCCAGGCAAAGTGGCTCATGCCTATAATCCCAGCACTTTAGGAGGCAAAGGTGGGAAGATTGCTTAAGCTCAGGAATTTGAGACCAGCCTGGGCAACATAACAAGACCCCATCTCTACAAAAAAATATTTAAAAATTAGCCTGGTATGGTGGTGCACACCTGTAGTTCCAGCTACTTTAGAGGTTGAAACAGAAGGATAGCTTGAACCCAGGAGGTCAAGGCTGCAGTAAGCCATGGCTGCGCCACTGTTTTCCAGCCTGGGTGACAGAGAGAGGCCCTATCTCAAAAAAATAAATAAATAAAACCAAAACAAAACAAAACAAAAAAACCCAAAAGACTGTATATTTGAAAAATGCTGAGATTAGATTTTAAGTGTTCAAAACAAATATAAGCGATTCAGGTAACATGTATGTTAAATTGCTTGATTTAGCCATTTCACTACGTATATCTGTCTATATCTATATCTCTCTCAAAACATCATGTTGCATACCCTAAATAGGTTCAATTCTGACTTGTCAATCAAAAAAAAGAATATAAAAAATGGGACCTGTGGTGAGTGATTACATTCGTTTAACAAAGGCATTCTGCCTCACACTCTCTCTAGAAAGTGTGTAAAATTCAGAAGCTGAAGGGGCCAGAAGGCTAGGACAAATGAGTGATACAGGTCGTGGGTTGGTACATTTGTTTACATGTCAAACTCCAACAACAACATTCATTTCTACCAAGAAACACGCCCTCTCCCATTTCTGTTAAACACATGATCCTCTCAAGCTAGCCTTCATTTTCCTTCTTTTGTTAAGGAGTGTCAGATATAGAGAGATATTCCTGTACTCTAAGAAAGATAACAGCACATGCACAGCAACAGACACCTTCACTGGGCCTTGGGAGCCAATAAGGGTGCAAAGGACAGTGGGTGCTGTGGTCTGAATGTTTATGACCCCTCAAAACCCCTATGTTGATATCCTTACCCCCAAGGTGGTGAGATTAGGAGGTAGGGCCTTTGGAGGTGATTAGGTCATGAGCGTAGAGCCTCTCAAATGGGATTAGTTCTCTTATCAAAGGGACCCCAAAGAGCTCATTCACCACGTGAAGTTAGAGTGAGAAGACCATAATCTATGAGGCAGTGAGCCCTCACCAGACACCAAATCTGCTGGGGCCTTGATCTTGGACTTCCCAGCCTCCAGAACTGTAAGAAATACATTTCAATTGCATATAAACCACCGAGTCTATGCTACTTTGTGACAGCAGCCTGAATGGACTAAGACAGCAGGAAACAGGGAAGGTAGGTCTCTTCTAAGGGTCAGACTCTTTTCTGGCCAGACAGCTGTCACACAGAACTTGGTATGTCCAGCACTAAAGAACATCCACATGTTTCAAGAGAAGCTGGAAATCTGGACCAATGGGTGAAGTTTCCAGATTTTAAAGGTATACATCATTAATGAGACAAACGTGATCACTGGCCCACAGAGTGCGACAAAATGTGAGACTAAACAACAAAATGCAAACAAAATCATTTCCAAAGACATAGTTTTCTCTATTTATCCAAGTAATACTTACTGACCCTCTGTTTGATATAAGACATTGCATTTGGCAGTAAGAAAAGACACAAAACTAAATATGACAGGACCTCTACCTTCAAGGAGAGCTTTCATACTAGATTAAAATACCAAACTACGTCATATGGGTTGAAAATCCCTGCAGGGCTGAGGCTAGAAGGGAATTATTGAGTAATTCAATTATAGAGATATGGATGCTCTTGTCTACTATGATCAGCACTCAGGAAAAGACAGGAGATTGTGGAATCAGAATTATTGATGGCCCAAACGACTGTTTTTAACACTGGACTCATGGGAAAGCTAAAAGGACACAGTAAATGAAAGACACACTAAGCAAAATCCTGGTTGTTTGAAAACATTAACAATACAGCTTCCAAACTGGTCTTACAGGAATATAAAACTGATATTATGTATTTTTTAAATATTCTAAAAATCAGAATAATTAATTAAATGAAAACTAGATCAACAGTTCTCAAAGTATGATCTCAGGACCCCTCGGCGGGGGGCCCTAAGACCTTCTCAGGAAGGCCCATAAGGTCAAAACTATTTTTATATTAATACTAAGGTATCATTTGCCTTTTTTTATTCTATTCTTTCTAAGTGTAGACTGGAGTTTTCCAGAGGCCACATGATGTGTAATGATGTCATATTGGAATATGTGCTTGTGTATTCTTCTGTTTTAAAAATTTCTCAAAAATACATATCAGTTTTAATTTCTAATATTGTAAATATCAATAGGTATAACCCACGGAAACATAAGTTATTTGGGGTCCTCAGTAATTTTTAAGAGTGTGAAGGGGCCCAGGAGTTTGAATTGGATTAGAACATCTGTAAGGGTAGAGACTGCATCTTGTTCAGTGTTATATCCATAGCTCTTAGCACACTGCCTTGCAAATGGTACACACTCGGTAAATACTTGCCAAATAAAAGAATGACTGCGAAAGCATGTACCTAAAGGTGCTTTTAGATATAGAAAGCAAACACCTAAAGTGGTCTTTAGTTTCCCTTGATTGTTTTTTCCAGTCATCAACTTGGATTAGAAATGGTCCCTTCCTTAGTGTATCATGTATAGATAGTACATATCTTGATGATATGGCCAGGAATGTCTAGTCACTTGGCCAACATCCTGTGTTTTCATTAATGAGCTTATAATTCCACCTCCCGATTCTTCCTGGGAAACAAGCAAACGTCTGGCAGAACAGATGGCCCCTTTGCTGTGGCCTGACAGAATGAAATCTTGTATTTTATTAAACTATAAAGCAAAGAAGTTTCCACAGGCAGGAACCTTCCCCTCCTCATCAAATAATATTTCCTTTAATGTAAACTTGCAGATTAATAGTAATTATTAGTAGTAATATCCTCAATTAGAATTATCATCTTAAGGAATGAAGACATAGGCTAAAATAATCACTATACAAGTATAAACAACTCTTTAAAAAATGCCTGTTCCTAAAATTGCAGATTATGATCCCACAGCAACCTGCCTCCAGTAACGGGTTTTATGATAAGCACTTTAACCTAGGTTCTGTTCCTAATGAGTCTGATTCAGCAGGTCTGGGGTGGGGTCTGGTATTTTCTAAATCTTCATAAGTGATTCTGATGTATCTCCTAGAGTCTAGGGATTATGCTGACAACTGGTGGTCTACTGTATTGTCTTAATCATTAACAAGGAATGCACTCAGAGTTAACATGAATTAGTAAGATACTGAAAGAAACTTAATATGATTTTGATATCATAAGATCATGTTTCTAAAAGCCAGGAAATAATTTGGATAATTTTAGGAGTTAGAGAATCTTGCAAGGAGATTAATGACACTGCCTCTGTTTACAGCGCTGTGGTTTCTTCTTGTGCTGAGCCAATCACATTGCTCCATTACAAACTTGGAAAAGAGAAACCAGGAGACGAAGCATGTCCATGAGAGATCAGCAGCTGGAAAGTCACACCGAGGCGGGGCTGAGCAAGCCTGGATGAGTACAGAGCCAGGCTGAGTAAACAGAGGAAGCCTGTTGGTGGAGAAAGCAGAGGAGAGACAGAGTGTGACCTTCCACTTTCAATTGTCCTCTCAGGAGGCCTTACTGTGCCGTGGTTCTTGCCCTTTGATTTCTATGAGCTTTCCAGATTTACAAAAAGAAAAAAATAAGAATCCCATCTTGCTTGAGCTAGCTTGAGTAGGCCTCAACTCTTTAGGGAGCCAAGAATCGGATACATTGTTGTCTGTAAGAACATTGTGGCATGGGGTGGTGGGGGGTGACCATAGAATTTATTGCGCAAAGCGGAAGTCTTCTGGAGGAAAGGGGGTGTTCATGATTACACCAGAACAACAGGTACACAGAAACCAGGTAGGACTATTCCAGGCAAATGGGATGTATGGTCATCCTTGAGATGGGAAAAGTGGGTTCAGGATCAGGAGACCAGCTGGCGCTCCTAGCTCTACCCCTCCCTCTCCATTTGTCTTTAGATAAGTCACTTCCATTCCCTGAGCCTCAATTTCCTTGACAGTAAGATAAGAGATTTAAGATATCTTTACTGTTTTTTTCTGATCAAGAAAAATCTTAGACTAAGGTAAGTCTTCTTTGAATAGAGGCAACTCAGGAAATGAAGTAGGTATGCAAGAAGGAGCCCTTTCAAATTATATATAGCTGAATGCCTTTATGTATACATTGATAAAGATGTTTTACTGATTTGACTTTAAAAAAGATCCCATATAGTTACCAATCAAAGCAGTCTGGTTATCAGTGATTATATTTTACTTCTCGAGGCATCAGCAGAACAGCTCCAAAGTTGCTATGGCTCCCAAAAGAAACCAGCTGGAACTGACTTGCCTAAGCCTCAGGTCCAGAAGAAGGGGAAGTGTATTTGTCTTGTTCATTGCATCTCTGAGGCCTAATGCTACAGTCCTGCCTTGACCTGTGAGGAGGAAGTAAAAGGTATAAACAGTATCCAGTATCCCACTGGTTCCCTTGTCAGCCCATTCCTTGTTGGCCAGTTCTGACTGTGGTCAGTTCTGCATCCCTATTACTGGGAGATAGTCAAATTGCCAGCACGTCTGCAGAGATCAGGAGTGCAAATTTAATATTCTGAACTGCATAGCTGCTCTTAAAGGTCACTGTGCCTGTGTCATAGCTGCTCTTAAAGGTCACTGTGCCTGTGTCATAGCTGCTCTTAAAGGTCACTGTGCCTAGGATCTTGGAAGTTTGGAGCTAGAAGGAACCATAGCTTGTGTAAGTCCAATTCCAATTCATAGATGCCAAATAATAGCTAAAGGCATAACAAATGCTGGGCACGGTGGGTCATGCGTGTAATCCCAGCAGTTTTGGGAGGCCGAGGTGGGCGGATCTCGAGGTCAAGAGATCAAGACCATCCTGGCCAACATGATGAAACCCTGCCTCTACTAAAAATACAAAAATTAGCTGAGCATGGTGTTGCACGCCTGTAGTCCCAGCTACTCGGGAGGCTGAGGCAAAAGGATCGCTTGAACCCAGGAGGCACAGGTTACAGTGAGCCAAGATCATGCCACTCCACTCCAGACTAGCATCTCAAAAAACAACAAAAAAAGACCTAACAAATGTTAACGTTCAGACATTTGTGAGGCACTGTGCTGGGTGCTTTGTAGCAATCATATTATTTCATTCTTATGACAACTTTATGACACAGGTATTCTTATCCTTAATTCATATTTTCAAAATGAGGATCCTGAGGCTTTGAGGGATTAAATAACTTGCTATTCTGCTTGTTCGCTTAGCCCAAGAAATCCTTAGGGACAGAAAAAAAAAGTTTGACTTAGTTCTGCTGATTCTGAGGACACCTTTCTATTAAAATGATCACAGGTGAGTCAAGAGGCATTTAACATGTATCTCAGGCACTGCACTAGGTGTCAAGGCGGTTCACTGGGCTACCAGATGAAATGTAACATAAACTCCTGCCCTTCTGGGCTTAAGGGAGGAAAAGGAACTGTTGGGTCTCTATGAAGCTCTCTCTTCATGAAGGCCCAAATGCCTGCAAGGAAACGCCTTATTAATGCTCAGAATACCCCTAGGAAGAGGGTGTGGGAAAAAGAGAAGAGAGGTACTATAATGCCTCTCTTGAAAATGAGAAAATTGAAGAAGAAACAATTACAGGCCTTGCCTGATATAAGACAGTCACCGTTGAGGCCAAGAATGAAACAAAATTGTCTTGGTTCTTTCTACTATATTCACTGGCCAAAATAAAAAGTCTGTCTTCAGTTACCTGTTATCACTGCAGGGTTCAAGGACAATTATCATCTGAGACAAATTTTGACAGGAATTATCTTACTAAGCTTCCCACACCTACTCATTTGAATGTCATCCCTTTTCCCTCTCCCCTTTTTGATGTAGACAAGTCAGGGCATGGACAATCTTCACATGAAAAAGCAAAGAACTAGAAATATCAGAGTAGATTATATTACAACTAGATTAGAATCAAGTTATGAATGAATTCTCCCATAGTGGCAATAAAGATGATTGCCATATATTGATCACCTACTCTGCTGTGTTTTATACTTAGTCCTACAATAATACACATGCAGAGACAAATCCCGTTTTTGTGGGTCCTGAAGCTTACACAATTTGAAGGGCCCTTCTTAAGAAAAAGGAAAATTTGGGATACAGAATTAGGTACAGGGCTTTGGAAGGGCCTGTGCAAGAGAGGGACCCAAAGTTTAACTTTGTGAGTTTCACAGTAAATGCACTTCTGTGCCCAAGTTAGCTAACATCGCATATCTCCACTTTTACAAGCAATGAAATTGAGAACCAGATAAGTAACTTGAGCTAAGTCATAAAGCTTGTAATAGTAATGACAGGATTTGAACATATGGAATCTGACTCCAAATCCCATGTATTTTCTTTGTGTGGCTTCTAATAAAAATAAAATTGCTATCATTTATTAAGCACTAACTATATCCCAGAAAGATCACTCCTTAAGGTTATAAGAATTATTTGAGAAAGTAGATGTGATCATTAGTCCTTATTATTCCCATTTGCAGATGGGAAAAATATGAATCAAGTAAGCTTAAACAGCCCATGGTCATCAGCTGGTATAAGGTGGAAGCTAGGCTTCATGCCCAGGAGTGTAAGGTCCTCACTTTTTCCCACTAACCTATGCTACCTACCACCCTACACGTAATCCAGGAAAAAGCAAAATAGCAACGTGTGACTTACCTCTAATGACAACAGTACTTCCACATCTGCCCACTGAAACTAGCCCTGTCCTTTAGTTTCACACAATACACTGTGCAGTCCTCCTTAGCTGGGATTGAGCAGCTCTGAAAGTCCACTTCCCTACACTGTTATTACTTATCAAAATGAGTCCATTCCTCATGGAAAAAAACACTTGGACATATCAACACAAACTCAGGCCCCAGCCAAGTTGTCTTACAGCCACCCCCTTACCCAGAGAAATGGAGACCCACAGAGAATCTAAGGGCTGGCTATATGGGAACCACTGGAAGATCACTCATCCTATAGGCCTCCCTTGAAAAGCCTTTCAAAGCCATACAAGAAAACTCACATATTGACTATAATTGGATTACTTAACTCTAGTCACCCAAAGCAAGAGCTGACATTCTCAAACACATCTCACCATGGATTTGGACATGGACAGGAGTGGAGAAAGGATTTGGTTTCTTTTTTCCTTGAACATGAGTGCTCAGAGGAAACTGATCTTCAAGTTGCTCAGTCAGTGGGCCTTTGGCAATGTGAACTTTAAACATTACATTATGCTTTGCCATGGTGCTTTGTGAAAAATTGCCTTTAACTGCCAGATTTCAGGTGCACAGTTAATTACTTTTGGAAACTCAGTTAAAGGAATATATCCATTGCCACCTGGAATAAAATAGCTTTACTAACTGGAGAGTGCCATGATTCAAACTGGACTAGGCCTGGGCTTCTTTATCTGGCCACAGCAAGTGCAGAACAGCGGGAGAAATTAAGCATGTAGTTATGAATGCTAACAAGAAAGGCTGCTGCTCCAGTGACTTTTTTTTTTCTTTTTTAAGGAAAAAATGATCCCAGGAACTCTCTCTTGTTCCTCTTTTGATACAGCTTGGTGGATGTGGGGGAAAGGGCAGATGAAATGAGCAGTGAAATCAAAAGACGGAGAAGTCTTCTTAAAGGACTGGCTCTCCAGCCCAATCATCTAGGGGAAGAGGCAAGTTCAGATTCTTGTAGGGATTTAAATGCATCTGTGCCTGACAATTATGGCCGTTTGAGAAGAACAAGAATCCATGGTGAGAAAAAGCGACACAGACTGTTGGTACAAGATACAAAGCCACTAAGTCGGCATTCAGCACAGACTGATGGATGAAATGTCACCCAGCCTTAAGGACTGGCTCAGCTACCAATTGCCCTGGCCAGCCCAGGGAGGCAAGAACACAATAGACCGCACACCCACTTCTCATCCGCGAGGCGCACACCACTTCAAAGGCCACAGCAAGCAGACAGCATAACCTGCCTCTTCTGCGGTGTCTTTCATTTAGTTCTGTTTCTTCACCAAGTGGGAGGGAAACAAGTTTGGGCCCACCTGAGATTGGGGTGTAGACGGAAAGAGTGGGGAGAGTTGCAAACGTCAGAACACAACCAAAAGCCTTTTTAAAAGTCAGGATCCACAGCCTTACTTATTACTGTGGAGGGAACAGAGTCGGCTCCATCCTTCCCCATCCTTCTTTAACCCTCGCCTACCAAGCCCTGGAAGACAGGGAAGCGCGAAGGGCTCTAGTGCAGAGGGTCTGCCCCGTACAAGGCGCAGCAGCAGCGGTGGGAGGGTGCGCTGGAGGACCCCACAACACACACACAGCCCGCCCCGCCTCACCTTCTCAATACTCTGGTCCACGGCCTTCTGGAAGACCCGGGCCACCAGCAGCGTGACGCTGGTCACCAGCAGGAGCAGGGACAACGTCCCCGCCGTGTAGAAGCAGCATCGGCCCATTCTGCGCGCCGCTCACCGGCCGGGACGGGCCTCACCCGCCCGGGATCCAACTGCAAGGAGGGAGGAGCCGCCACCAAAGCCGCCGCAGAGGCGTCCGAAGACCCGGGGCCCTCCGGCGCCCGCGCCCTCGCGGTGCCGGGTTCGTGCACGCAGCTCTGGGCTCCGCGGCCCGGCGAGCGCGGCTCCCGGTGCACTGGGCGGGCGGGGCCGCGGACGGACGGGCCCGGCCTCGGTTTCGGTCTCCCCCGCCCGGCAGCCCGCGGAGCCCGCCTAGCGCAGCTCGGGAGAGTGCAGGGAGCGCGCAGGTCCGTGACGTTCGCGGGCCCGGCTCGCCGCAACCCCAGGAGGCGACGGCCGGCGACTGCGCGGGGAGGCGGGCGGGGGCGGAGGCCGCAGTCATGCGCCCTGCGGCGGCGGCAGCGATTCGGCCCGCGCCCTCCCCGGCTGGTCCCCGGTGGCCCTGAGTGGCTGCGGTGCCTGAGCCAGGCCCGGCCTGGCCGCTCCCAGCGCCTGCACCGCAGGCCCCGCGCTCACCCCACCGAAATCACTGAACCGGTTCACACACTCATTTATTCATCCGCAGATAGGTCTGAGGGCCTGCTATGGGCCAAGCGCTGGGGATTCAGGGTGGTTGGGCCATTCCCCTGCTCCCAAGTTAGCGGGGACAGTGTTACCGCAATTATAACACAACGTAATAAGTGCTTCTACCAGGTACCTGCTGAGATCACGCCAGCAAGCACGTTCTGCCTGGATGACCTAGGACCCCACATTGAACTGGGGTCTGCAGCATGCATAAGAGTCTGTCACGTAAGGGGCATGAGCAAGAAAGGAAGATGAGCGAAAAAGGGAGGAGGCATTTCACGGAGAAGGAAGTGCTGAGCAAAATCATTGGGGGTGAAAGAGCAAAACTTGTAGGAAGCAAGAAGGAAGTTCCTTCTGACGGTAGGCTCAGGTGGTCAGGGTGTGGAGTCGGAGGTGTTGAGGCCCCAAGGGGTCAGACTTTGAAGGGCTCTTGGTATCCTGTTGAAAGGTGGAAGTTGGCAAGAAGCTTAAAGCAGGCAGCGCTGGTGTTCTTGTCTGCTTTGCTCACTATCGTGTCCCAGACACCCAGGACCAAGGCCTGCACACAGCAGGGACTCAAGCAGTGTTAGTTAAATGAGTGTTTCTTCTATGCCAACTCTGAACTAGGTGTTTTGCACTGTTCTACTAATTTAATATCTTGGCAGTCCTATGAATCAAAGGTTGTGTTTGTCCGAGTCATCCAGAAACAGTGGCAGATGGGAGTACTATGCATGAGAGTTTTGAGGGAAATAGACAAGGAGCTGGACCTGGGATTCAGGTGTGATCCTTGTGAAGGAAAGAGGCAAGCAAGGAAGGAAGGCTGGGTGGAAGGAAGCACTTGATATTATATACGGTTCATGTCTAAAAGTTTAGCAAGGCCATAGGGGTGCAGAATCCTTTACCCAAATGGGCTTGTCCCAGAAGTCTGTCATCTCCCAAAAAGAGGCCTGCCTTAGTATCCCTGGTATCCCTGCTGTGCTCAGTCCTGGTCTGGGAGCAGCCTTAGGAAGCTGGCCTCTGCAACAACCTGGGGATAAATATCAGAGGATGGACTTCAGCAGAGCTCAGCAGTTGAGGCATTGGTTAGTTATGCTGTCTACACTGGAAGATCCAAAAAGTACATTTTCTTGGAAACTATATTGTATCATCCTCATTTTACACTCAAGAACACCGGGGCTCTGAGTTAAGTAACCTAACAAGCTCAACCTGTTGCTGAGTGGTGGATCCTGCCTGAACCAGGATGCAGCGCTGGCTGGTGTCCTCCAAAACCCTCACTTTTTCTACTCTGTGCATTGCTGCCTCCCAATGTGTCACTAATGAGAATCTGGGGACAGCAAATCAGTTAGGAGGTTTTGTTGAGGACTTGGTGAGACAGTGTGATGGTTTTAAAATGGTGGCAAATTATTTGTCACTCCTTTTGTTGAGAGGTGGGGTCTACACTTTCTCACTTAGAATTTGGGCTGGTTTTAGCAATTTGTTAAACCAATAGAATACAGTGGAAATGACCATATCCTGGAACTTCTGAAGCTAGATCATAAATGCCTTGCAACTTCTGCCTGGGCCTCTGGAAATCCTTGATTTTGGAGCCTCAAGTCACCCCTAAGTTCAGCTACCCAGAGACTGCTGCAGAGACTATGGGAAAGACCGTGGGGAGATGCCTGAGTCTGTAGGATAAGAAATGTCCCACCAGTCCCCAGCTCTTCCTAGCCTTTGAGTCCCAGGCCCTAGACATTGTAGAGCGGATATGAGTGGTCCCTGCTGAACACTGCTCAAAATGCAAGACAAAGGATTGTTGTTAAGCCACTGAGTGTTGGTGTGGTATGTTACTCAGTAGATAACTGGAGCAGATGGTGAGGGCAGGACTGCGGCTGGGACATTTTGCAGCTACCAAAGCTCTTCAAGCAGCAGCCCCAGAGGACCAGTCCTGTGTGCAAATAGAACCTGGTGGGGTCCTGAATGATTCAGCTGTCCCCAGCCTGGTGGCTGGGTGGTCTCCAGTCCTCAGGTGTCCACAATCGACAGCCTTTCTCTACCCCTAATCCTGCCTCTTCTCTGCTGTAAGTTCCAGTTAGCTACATTAACTCCGCCCTGTGCCCCAGTTTGCTTAAGCAGCCACGCTAGCTCACTAACCCTCACATGTCCCCTACCCAGGCATTGGTTGAAGTCCTCCTGCAATCTATGTGTCTTTTCCTTCCCTAACTAGAAAAAACTAGTTGGTAACTTGCCTGCCTGGGCACACTGGCAACTCAGAAGTTTATGTTTGCCTTGAACTTCCACCCCCTACTCTCTGACTGCTAAAATCAGATTTTATGTTTGCTGGCTCCATTCTGGAGGGCAAACCCCTTCCACTCCTGGACCACCAATTCCAGGGTACTTTTCCATCTCACCGTTCATTGAGGTCCCTTCTTGCCTCTTGTCTGGGCCACCAGGACAGTAACAGACTGTGGGGATGGAGAGATGGAGGCGATTTGATAAACATATCTCAGTGTGGGAGAGTTTCTAAACAAGGGCTTCCAGCTCAAGTTGCCCTCAGTTTACCTTCTCTCTGAGGATCTCACTCTGTTGTTTCCACTATGTCAGGCAATTAGTAAGCCGCTTCCCCTTTAAAACTCTGGGCAAGCTGAACGAAAACCTCTTTCTTGGTTCCTCTTAGCACAGCTGACCAGACTAGCATTTTAAAATGTATTAACATAAGACAGAACCTAATTATAAAAAATATAAACAGCTTTTAAGAAAATAATGTATGTTCCCCAAAAAGCAGTCTGTGATCCCACAGTAATCTCTGTCTTATCACAAGGCTGGCACAACTTTTTAGCAGCTGGCCTGGCTGTCTTTCTGTTCAGTTCCATCTTCTCTACCCACAGCTAAGTTCAGAGGCTTTTGACGTCAAGCCCCAAAATCCAGATGTAAGTTTCTTAATGCCCTTTGGGGCTTCCTCCTCATTTCTGATCTATAGGACATGTCTGCACCGCTAACTGGCATTGTTAATTTATTGCCATAGTATCATCTTACCCTACAGGTGAGACGCCACCCTCTCATCCAGGGAGTAGCCCCTGCTTGCCAGGCACTAATAACCCTGAACACGCTCTGGAGGGGCAGATGGCTTGGGGAGGGGTTACTGTTCCCAGCGTTTAGATGAGGAGGCTGATGCCAGGGCAGGGAGACAATCAGGAATCTTCCCTGTGACTTCTCTGCTATGGTTTAGATGTCTGTTCCCTCCAAATCTCATGTTGAAATTTGATCCCCAGTGTTGGAAGTGGGGCCTGATGGGAGTGTTTGGGTCCTGGGGAGAGATTGTTCATGAATAGATTAATGCCCTCCCTCAGGCATGAGTGAGTAGTCAGAGAGCTGGTGGTAGAAAAGAGCCAGCACCTCCTCCTTCTCTCTCTAGCTTCCTCTCTGCCCATGTGCCTCACACTCGTGTGCTCCCTTTCTGCCTTCACCACAAGCGGAAGTAGCCTCAGGCCCTCACCCAATGCAGATACCCGTGCCATGCTTCGTGTCCAGCCTGCAGAACCATGAGCCAAATAAATCTCTTTTCACTATCCAATCTCAGGTATTGTTACAGCAACACACAGACTAGGGCGGAAAATGAGGAGGCTGATGCTATGGCAAGGAGACACGGTGGCTTCTCTGTACCTAAAATCAGAAGACTTTATCTGAGAAGAGCAAGTACATTTAATGAATGATTGCTGGTGCCTGTTGAAATTATGCAATCATTAGGGACTTAGAAAGAAAAAGAACTTTCTTCACAGACTCTAAGGGCTATCATGGGGACGCAAGAGGGCTCCTTGGGCACCACCTTAAATTTAGAACGTTGACATTATGCTCAAATGAGTTTAATGATGTAGTCATTGTATACTTTTGTGTTAAAAGTGTTAATGTGTTAAATATAAACATTGAAAATACACCACAGGCAAGGCACAGTGGCTCATGCCTGTAATCCCAGCATTTTGGGAAGCTAAGGCGGGAGAGTCACTTGAGCCCAGTTTGAGATCAGTCTGGGCAATGTAGCAAGACTTCGTCTCTACAAAAAATAAAAATAAAAAAATTAGCAGGACGTGGTTGCACCTGCTTATGATCCCAGCTACTCGAGAAGCTGAGGTGGGAAGATCACTTGAGTCCAGAAGGTCAAGGCTGCAGTGAGCAGTGATTGTGCCACTGCAATCCAACCTGGGTGACAGAGCGAGACCCTATCTCATAAATAAAATAAAATAAAATTTTATAACCCTGTGTGGTAGAATCTGCCTGTTTTTGTAGGTTCATGCTGCTCCTCGTGTCAAAGGTAGAGTCTGTTTCCTCTCTTTAATCTAGGCTGGGCTTGTGACCTGCTTTGACCAGTAGAATATGGCCGAACCCATCTGTGCCAGTGCCAGGTTTAGATCTGGCAGCTTCTTCGTTTGCCTTCTTGGGACCCAACTGTCAGGTCAGAAGCTCAGATTAGACTACTGAAAGGTAAGAGACCGTGTGGAGAGGGACACTGGAGAATGAGAGGCCACATGGATGTCAAAGCTCCAACCAAGTTTCCAGATGAATACAACCTTATGCCCCACAGAACAGAGATAATGAGCTGTCCCTGTTGAGTCCTGTCCAAATCACAGAACTGTGAGCAAATGAATAGCTGTATATAAAGCTACTAAGTTTTGGGGTGGTTTGTTATGCCATGATAAATAACAGAAACAATATTTTTATCATTTATTAATCATTTTAATATTCTAGGAGCCTAAATATGAATGAAAATGGCCTTCGCCCTTGCCTACTTTGGGTTAGGTCAGACTCCAAGACTTTTCTAAAAGTCTTGGCTTTCTTCTTATTACTTGAAGGTGATCTATAAAATGTACAATCACACCCTACTGATTTGACATATGTTATTCCTAAATGTTTGTGGAGCATCCTGAATCCTGAGCCATACAGGATCCATAAGAAAAAAATTACTCTCTCCTCCCTCCTCCCCTACCTATCATTCCAAAGTTCTTACATTACAGAACTGCTTTATGCAGATAGGCTTACAGATCCCCAGAGGAGAGCTCATATACCGTTTATATGATATCACACGCACCGGTGCCAGAGCACAGGGAATCTCTGTGAAGTTATCCGTGGCCCTGTCTGCTGTCTCCTCCAATCGAGAAACCCTCTTGGCTTCCTCATTACCATTTTTGCACCCCCAACTAGGGAATCTTTTCTAGTTTGTTTTGGTTTGGTTTGGCTTTTATTTTGATTTGGGTTATGAGAAAATGAGAATTCCCCTCTTCAAATTCTTATTTTTCTTTCTATTCCCCTAAGAATGCAGATATTTTGAAACACAGAACTAGGGGAGACACCCTATTCGCCTTTTTCTCTTCCCTTTCCTGAAAACACAAGCGTAGTGTTGTCTAACTAATAGAATGTGTGGGTGAAGGGCGAGGAGTGAGGAGAGCAAAGAGAAGGAAAAGATAGTGAGCAAAAAGGGTGAATATGTCAGCAATATTATCTGCTACTTGTACCTATGCCAAGCACTATGCTAGAAGCAGGTTTGCATTACTTCATTTACTCCTCACAGTGCCCTATGATGTAGACATTCTAGCTCTATTTTAAGGATAAGGAAACTGAGGCACAGAGAGGTTGACGAAGTAGTCCAATGTTACACGGCCGGTAGGAAGCAAAGGTAATACTAAACCCAAGTCAGTCAGATGCTTTAGTCAGGCTCTTAACCCCTTAGCCACTGCTTGGGACTTCTGGCCTCATGTTTACTGACAGTAAAAGGAAAGCAGTGAAAATTGCAAAAAAAAAAAAAAAAAAAAAAAAAAAAAGCTATGGCATTGAAACATTCATGGTGACCTGGGCATCCAGGAGGGGTAGAGGTTGGAATTAGTGGGTGTGAGAGAGAATGCCTCTGCCTGAACCTGATGTTGAACTAGAATGGAGAGTCAGGAAGGAGTCGCCAGTCCAGTGGCCAAAAATATACTTTCCAATGTATCCAATGTATATTCCGACATGAAATGTATTCTAATCTGTTCTCACTTGAGGTACTTTGATGGTACTTTCTAGAAGCAAATGAAGCTTGGCTTGTGTTTCAACTCAGTATGGCAAAGCCAGCATATTATGAAATATCAAGGCTGTCTGATTTCCTGCACATTGTGAAATCAGGGCTAAATAAACAACACGCAAGGTCGCAGTTACTCTTTAATGATGGGGAAAAGCCATATAAATGAGAAAAACAGGTTTACTCAGCATCTCTTTCTGAGGGGAAGAAAGGGGGGATGGAGGGTGAAGAGGGGACTGCCTGAGGGTAGAGGCAGACCTTGTCAGCCTGCAGTGGTGGGGAGAAGATATTTGGCCAGAGATGGGGTGCAGTGGTGGATTGGGGAATGGCAGGCTTAGATATTAGACTATGGAAACGGTAAAAATCAGCCCCACCCTTCACCACTAACCTGGTCTCCTCATGATTCCTAACCACTGCACTCACCACATATCCTGAGCCTCTGAAATGATTACCCAGAAGCCTCCTATACTCATCTAACCTCAGAGAAGTCTGCTAGTCAGTTAATTTTACAATGGTTGTAAGCATTTCCAGTTCTTTCATAAATAACAAATACTGTTTATAATTAGTGTCAATGAAAAACGTTTCAGAACATTAATGAGTAGTGATTGCTTCAGCTGAATTGCCAGCTATCTTAAGCAGCACTGACTTCTCCATTTTGGATCAAACCAGAGGAGAGAGAGATGCAATCACAGTTCTTCAAAAAGTTAAACAGAATTATCATATGAGCTAGCAACTCTCTTCCTAGGTATATAACCCCCAAAATTGAATACAGGTACTCAAACAAATACTTCTAAACCAGTGTTTATAGCCTCATTAGTCACAATAGTCAAAAGGTGGAACTGACCCAAATGCCATCAGAGAATAATAGATACACAAAATATGTTATATACATACAGTGAGAAATTCTATTCAGCTATAAAAAGGAAAGAAATAGGCTGGGTGTGGTGGCTCATATCTGTAATCCCAGTATTTTGGGAGGCCGAGGCAGGAGGATTGCTTGAGGCCAGGAGTTTAAGACTAGCCTGGGCATCATAGCAAGACCCTATCTCTACAAAATAAAATGAAAATTAACTGGATATGGTGGCATGCACCTATCGTCCCAACTTACTTATGAGTTGAGATGGGAGGATTCCTCAAGTTCAGGAGTGCAAGGCTGCAGTGAGCTATGATTGTGACACTGTACTCGAGCCTATGACAGAGCAAGATCCTGTGTCTTAAAAAAAGTATGAAGTCCTGATACATGCTACTACCATGCAGACTTCTTTTTTTTTCTTTCTCATCTGCCATTTCTGATGTGAGTAATGGTCCCTCTTGGAATATGATATTTTTAAAAATAAGTGATGGGTAAAGAATTCTAGAAAGTTCTGGCAATTTTTTTTTTGAGACGTAGTTTCACTCTTGTTGCTCAGGCTGGAGTGCAATGGTGCAATCTCTGCTCACCGCAACCTCTGCCTCCTGAGTTCAAGCAATTCTCCTGCCTCAGCCTCCCGAGTAGCTGGGACTACAGCTGCACGCCACCACACCCAGCTAATTTTTGTATTTTTAGTAGAGACAAGGTTTTACCATGTTGACCAGGATGGTCTCGATCTCTTGACCTTGTGATCCTCCTGCCTCAGCCTCCCAAAGTGCTGGGATTACAGGCATGAGCCACTGCGCCTGGCCGGTTCTGGCAATTTTTTTACCCAGGGAGAAATAAAAGGGATAACCAGTCATATATGCATTTTCTGTTGCATAAGAAGAAAGATTGTGCAAGAATGGCTCCAGGTGCTCACCTAGGGTCAGCTGGGACCCCAGGAGCTTCCTCATTCTCTTGGCAGAGACAGTATACACACTCAGCTTCCCCTGGGGCTGGCAGCTTCCTCCTGGTCCTCTCTATTTCCCCATGGGAAACTGCACAACTCACAGGGCCCAAGGTCCCTAGTTGATTCCTAATCAACTCCTGTAAAGAGTCAGCTCCCTAAATCCAAACTCCCTGGTACAATGCAATCTGTATATTCCCTTATGAACAAGACTACTTTCCCATACCTGCCTATGGGAAGAAAGATCCATTGTGGCAGGGGAAAGGGACAGGCTTTCTCCTCTGGAACAGAACCATACAGCCCAGCAGCCCTCACCTGCCTCACTGATGGCAAGCTTGGGCAACCACTGCCTGGGGAGTTTTTCTTTTCCCCAGTAAAGCCTATTCCCCATTATTCTTTTTTTTTTTTTTTGAGATGAAGTTTGCTCTTGTCGCCCAGGCTGGAGTGCCGTGGTGTGATCTCAGCTCACTGAGACCTCTGCCCCCTGGGTTCAGGCGGTTCTCCTGCTTCAGCCTCCTGAGTAGCTGGGATTTCAGGCGCCTGCCACCACGTCTGGCTAATTTTTTGTATTTTTAGTAGAGACAGGGTTTCATCATGTTGGCCAGGCTGGTCTTGAACTCCTGACCTCAGGTGATCCACCTGCCTCAGGCACCCAAAGTGCTGGAATTATAGGCATGAGCCACTGCACCTGACCTAGTCCCCATTATTCTAAGTGAAGTATTTCAAGAACAGAAAACCAAATACCGCGTGTTCTCACTTATTAGCTAAAGAGCTAAGTATCAAATACTCACAGACGCAAAGATGGGAACAATTGACACTGGGGACTACTTGAAGGGGGAGGTGGGCGGGAGTGTGGGTACCTATTGGATATCGTGCTCACTACCTGGGTGACAGAATCCTTCATACACCAAACCTCAGTGATGTGCAATTTACCCATATAACAAACTTGCACATGTACCATCTGAACCTGAAATAAAAATCAAAGGAAAAAAAATGCCTATTCCTTAATCTATGCCACATGATGTGGAATTCATCCCAAACTCTAACAATAGGTGACTACCACGAAGGGATCCACCTGGTATACTAATATCTCTGTATGAAACAGGAAAAGGAAACTGCACATTTAAGAATGAGGCCTATACAGAATTTCAGGGAGCCTGGGCAGGACCAATCCTTTATCTGAAGAAAAATCTTAGTATTCAATGGTACAAAATACTACTTTTAAATTCAGTCTCCAGTCCTTCCAGTGTCCAGTTCATGAACATCCGGACATCATCTTTCCTATCTTTTTTTTTGAGACTGAATCTCATGCTGTCACCCAGGCTGGAGTGCAGTGGCATGATCTCAGCTGACTGCAAACTTCACCTCCCAGGTTCAAGTGATTCTCGTACCTCAGCCTCCCAAGTAGCTGGGACTAGGCATGAGCTACCATGCCCGGCTAATTTTTGTATTTTTTGGTAGAAATGGGGTTTCACCATGTTGGCCAGGCTGGTCAAACTCCTGACCTCAGGTGATCGGTCCGCTTTGGCCTCCCAAAGTGCTGGGATTATAGGCATGAGCCACTGTGCCTGGCCTTTTTTCTATCTTCTCTTTAGTCTTTTTCTCTCTGCTGCCTCCACCAGCCCTGTCCTAGAGGAGCCTCTCAAGTTCTGGGTAATTATGAGAGGAGACTTTAGGTCCTTCACATTGTTTCAGAGTCAACCGAAAGACACATCCTTTTCTTGTCACTGCTGAAGTTCTCTCAAACTCTGTTTGCTCTGCCTTAGCGAAAGGTAAATATTACTTGCTATATGCCAAGCTCTGTTATAAGGACTTCATATCTACTAATTTTTCAAAGGTCTGGGTAGGGGAAGAAGACCCTGGTCGTGTATATTTCTACCATGGCGGACTTGTAAGCCTCAGCTGAGCACCTAATCTAAGTGTTGGTCCGGAAAGAGTTCTAAGCTGAAGCTCAGAAGAAAGGCAGGTGGGAAGAGGCCCAGTAAAGCCTCATGCATGGGAAAGGACCATGTAGATGTAAGAATTCTCTGGCAGGATCAGATTTTGACAGGTGTCTGCATCAGACTAATAATTTCACACCCCTTCAAGGCCATATTTTTGTTAAATATCAAAGGTAAGGATTTTTGGGGGCTGGTTACAGATGTCAGCCGCTTGCCAATCCAGCTCTGGGGGCATGTTTGTACACCTGTTTAATGAAACAGTCCTCCAAATGGTAATTAAAACTTCACTCCTTGGAAGTACTTTATTTTAACCCCAGTTCATTTCTGCAGGTGGCTTTACCAAGTGCTCTCTCCAAACACATAAAGTGCTTGGCCTGTGAAAGGCTTTGGGAGACAGAATTGTCTCCTTCTTGGTAGATTTCCAGTGAGTTTTGGGTAATCTGCATCCTGGGGAATGGCATGGTAGCCTGCCCCTTGTTGAATCCTACTTAGCCAGAAGTCTAACTTTGAGAATTCATCAGAAATTGGCTGGATACTGTTAGAAGATAGCAGAATCCTGTACAATCCAGAATCAGAATCAGAATCAGAATGTGATGTGCATCACAATATTATCACAGCTGTCTTTATTATCACCACTCTCTTCCTCTAATCCCTTGCTACTCAAAATGTGATCCTAAGACACTGAGTTGGAACCACCTAGGAGCCTGTTAGAAATAGACTCTAAGGCTGTGGTCTGGGCCAATTGAACAAAATTTGCATTTGAACAAGAACAACCTATGATCCATGAATCAAGTGTGAGATGCATAGCAGGTTAACCCACAGTCCCTCAAGGCCCAGTCACAACCGTGTTTTTCCATAGCCCTCCTTCAGGGGACCTCAGAACTCGTATTTGCATTCTCCACTTTCACCCACCCTGCCCTACTAAAAGGAGAGTGTCCCTGGCCTGCTTTCCACCCTCAGGGTTTCCCTGGACTACTGATGATCAGTACGTCTTGGGACATTCAGGCTTCATCTTTGGACTGTTGGCCCTCCCCCTGAAGGATATGTGACGTAGTCATGCCCTGTCTTCCTAAGTTCTGATGTTGGGGGAATGTAATTAAAAATAAAATATCCTGCCAACCCAGGAGACCTTCTCACAAACAGAGAGGGGAAAGACAATTTATTTTTGAATAGATATTAAACTAAATTGACGTGCATCACAGGCAATCCACTACAGAGACTGCAGATTGCAAAGTCAGGAAGAAATCTTACCCTTTTCTGTGCTTGCCTTGGCAGCAAATATACTAAAGTTGGAACAATAAAGAGAAGATTAGCATGGCCCCTGCACAAGGATGACACGCAAATTCGTCAAGTGTTCCATGTTTTGCATTCCATGCTCATGGTTAGGAAGAATCAATATTATGAAAATGGCCATATTGCCCAAAGTAATTTATAGATTCAATGCTATCCCCATCAAACTACCATTGACCTTCTTCACAGAACTGGAAAAAACCACCTTAAACTTCATATGGAACCAAAAAAGAGCCCACATAGCCAAGACAATCCTAAGTGAAAAGAACAAAGATGGAGGCATCATGCTACCTGACTTCAAACTATACTACATGGCTACAGTAATCAAAACAGCATGGTACTCTTACCAAAACAGAGATATAGACCAATGGAACAGAACAGAGGCCTCAGAAGTAATGCCACACAGCTACAGCCATCTGATAATTTGACAAACCTGACGAAAACAAACAATGGGGAAAGGATTCCCTGTTTAACAAATGGTGTGAGGAAAACTAGCTAGCCATGTGCAGAAAGCTGAAACTGCACCCCTTCCTTACACCTTATACAAAAATTAACTCTAGATGGATTAAAGATTTAAACATAAGACCTAACACCATAAAAACCCTATAATAAAACCTTGACAATACCATTCAGGACATAGGCATAGGCAAAGACTTCATGACTAAAACACCAAAAGCAATGGCAACAAAAGCCAAAATAGACAAATGGGATCTAATTAAACTTAAAAGCTTCTGCACAGCAAAAGAAACAATCATTAGAGTGAACTGGTAACCAACAGAACAGGAAAAAATTTTTGCAAGCTACCCATCTGACAAAAGGCTAATATCCAGAATCCACAAAGAACTAAAATAAATATACAAGAAAAAAACAACCCCATCAAAAAGTGGGTGAAAGATATGAACAGACGCTTTTCAAAAGAAGACATTTATATGGCCAAAAAACATATGAAAAAATGCTCATCATCACTGGTCATTAGAGAAATGCAAATCAAAACCACATCGAGATACCATCTCACACCAGTTAGAATGGTGATCATTAAAATATCTGGAGGCAACAGATGCTGGAGAGGATGGGGAGAAATAGGAATGCTTTTACACTGTTGGTGGAAGTGTAAATTAGTTCAATCATTTTGGAAGACAGTGTGGCAATTCCTCAAGGATCTAGAAATAGAAATACCATTTGACCCAGCAATCCCATTACTGGGTATATACTCAAAGGATTATAAATCAATCTTTTATAAAGACACATGTACACATATGTTCATTGCAGCACTGTTTACAATAGCAAAGACATGGAACCAACTCAAATGCCTATCAAAGATAGACTGTATAAAGAAAATGTGGCACGTATACATGATACTTTTTAAAATACTATGCAGCCATAAAAAAGGATGAGTTCATGTCCTTTGCAGTGACATGGATGAATCTGGAAACCATCATTCTCAGCAAACTGACACAAGAACAGAAAACCAAACACTGCATGTTCTCATTCATAAGTGGGTGTTGAACAATGAGAACACATGGACACAGGAAGGGGAACATCACACACTGGGGTCTGTTGGAGAGTGGGGGACTAGGGGAGGGATAGCAGGGGGTGGGGAGATTGAGGAGAGATAGGATTAGGAGAAATATCTAATGTGGGTGATGGGGGGATGGAGACAGCAAACCACCATGGCATGTGTATATCTATGTAACAATCTGGCATGATCTGCACATATACCCCAGAACTTAAAGTAAAATAAAAAAAAGAAAAAGAAAAAGAAATCTTACCCTTTTCTATATCTAGGCAGATACAGTCCATTACATACATGTTTTCATGTGTGAGGCCTTGACAACACCATTGTCACACATAGTTCATCCTAAATTCACCGGGTAATTGGGCTGGCCATCTGTGTTAATTTCCTTTATCTAAAGGAAAAATAAAACTTCTCGTATCTTTATGACAGGAGGTAGTTTTGCAGCTTACAGCCAGGCAGCTGCCACGTTAGGCTCCTGCCCTCCCACAGAAATGGGGAGAGGAGGGGCTGTCTTTCTTGATGATTACACTTCAAAGGGTTCATTCCCAGGTCCTTAAGAAAAACATTCCTGTTTTGTAAAGGTGGCAAGAGACTTTTTAAAGCTTTTAAGAAGATTTATATACATCTTAAAAGGGCAGAGAAAGAATTTACAATTATAACTTTTTTAAAATTCTTTTTTATTTTATTGAGTCAGGATCTCTCTCTGTCACTCAAGCAGAATATAGTGGCATGATCTTGGTTCACTGCAACCTCTGCCTCCCAGACTCAGGCAATTCTCCCAGGTCAGCCTTCCAAGTAACTGGGACTACAGATGCATACTACTATGCCCAGCTAATTTTTGTACTTTATTTTATTTATTTTTTTATTTCCATAGTTTTTGGGGAACAGGTGGTGTTTGGTTGCATGGAAAAGTTCTTTAGTGGAGATTTCTGAGATTTCGGTGCACACATCACCCAAGCAGTGTACACCATACCCAATGTGTAGTCTTATATCCCTCAACCACCTCTCACCCTTCCCCCCAAGTCCCCAAAGTCCGTTATATCATTATTATGCCTTTGCATCCTCATAGCTTAGCTCCCACTTGTGAGAACATACAATGTTTGCTTTTCCATTCCTGAGTTACTTCACTTAGAATAATGGTCTCCAACTCCATCCAGGTTGTTGCAAAATATTAAAATGTGCCCTGAATGAAGAGACCCCTGCAAACAGGCTTTGTATGAGCAACATGGCTATTTATTCACCCAGATGCGGGCAGGCTGAGTCCAAAAAGAGAGTCAGCAGAGGGCAGAGAGATAGGAGTTTGTTTTATAGGTTTGGAGTAGGCAGTGGAAAGTTACAGAGGTTACAGTTCAGGGTGGTTTTTTGCAAGCTGGAAGGGAGGCCCAGAGTCTGGAGTCACAAGGTTAACCAAGGTTGGTTACAAAGTCCAGTTGCCTTATCAGTTGAGGCAGAAATAAGGAACAATAGAAGAATATCTCAAAGTTAATTAGGCACCAAAGGGGTTAATCATTCTTCCCCTTTCTGTGGTCTTCCAGTAACTTCAGACTTTCTAGTTCCAGGAACTCATCTGGAGTGTATGTGCAGGCCACAGAGGTTACCATGCCATCCATGGTGCAGTCAGTTGGCTTAAAAGACCATACGCAAATGCTATTATTTTGTTCCTTTTTATGGTTGAGTAGTATTCCATGGTGTGTGTGTGTGTGTGTGTGTGTCTTACATTTTTTTTTGTCAGATGGAGTTTGACTCTTGTTGCCCAGGCTGGAGTGCCATGGTGCGATCTCGGCTCACTGCAACCTCTGCCTCCTGGGTTCAAGCAATTCTCCTGCCTCAGCCTCCTGAGTAGCTGGGATTATAGGCATGCACCACGACACCCAGCTAATTTTGTATTTTTTTTTATTTTAGTAGAGATGAGATTTCTCCATGTTGGTCAGGCAAGTCTTGAACTCCTAACCTCAGGTGATCCACCCACCTCAGCCTCCCAAAGTACTGGGATTACAGGCCACATTTTCTTTATTCATTAATTGATTGATAGGCATTTGAGCTAGTTCCGTATTTTTTCAATTGCATATTATGCTGTTATAAAGACTTGTGCGAGTGTCTTTTTCATATAATGACTTCTTTTCCTCTGGTAGATAAGAATCTTTAGCGTTTTCTAGGTATATGATCATATATCATCAGCAAACAGTGACAGTTTGACTTACTCTTTGCCGATTTGGATGCCATTCTTCCCTTGTCTGACGGCTCTGGCTAGGACTTCTAGTACAATGTTGAATAGCAGTGATGAAAGTGGGCATCCTTGTCTTGTTTCAGTTTTGAGGGGGAATGCTTTCAACTTTTCCCCATTCAGTATAATGTTGGCTGTGGGTTTGCCATAGATGGTTTTTGTTACCTTGAGGTATGCCCCTTCTATGCCAAGTTTGCCCAGAGTTTTAATCATAAAGCGTTGCTGGATTTTCTCAGATGCTTTTCCTGCGTCTATTGAGATAATCAAATGATTTTTGTTTTTAATTCTGTTTATGTGATGTATCACATTTATTGACTTGCTTAAGTTAAACCACCCCATATCCCTAGTATGAAACTCATTTGATCATGGCATATTATCTTTTTGATGTGCTGTTGGATTCAGTTAGCTAGTATTTTGTTGCGGATTTTTGTATCTATGTTCATCAGGGATATTGGTCTGTAATTTTTTTTGTTGTGTTTTCCTGGTTTCGGTATTAGCATGATACTGGCTTCACGGAATGATTTAGGGAGGATTTCCTCTTTCTCTATCATTGGAATAGTTTCAATAAGATTGGCACCAATTTGCCTTTGAATGTCTGATATAATTCAGCTGTGAATCCATCTGGTCCTGGACTTCTTTTTGTTGGCAATTTTAAAATTACTGTTTCAATCTTGCTGCTTGTTATATTGGTCTGTTCAGAGTTTCTATTTTTTCCTGATTTAATCAGGAGAGTTGTATATTTCCAGGGATTTATTCATCTTCTCTAGATTTTCTAGTTTGTGTGAATAAAAGGTGTTCATGGTAGCCTTAAATGATCTTTTGTATTTCTGTGATATTGGTTGTGATAGCTCCCATTTCATTTCTAATTGAGCTTATTTGAATCTTCTCTCTTCTCTTCTTGGTTAACCTCATTAAGGGTCAATTGATTTTCTTTACCGTTTCAAATAGCCAGTTTTTTGTTTCATTTGTCTTTTGTATGTTTTTGTTTGTTTCAATTCATTTAATTCTGCCCCGATCTTTGTTATTTCTTTTCTTCTGCTGGATTTGGGTTTGGATTCTTCTTGTTTCTCTAATTCCTTGAGGTGTGGCCTTAGAGTGTTTATTTTGTGCAGTTTCAGACTGAACTTTCCTCTTAGCACTACTTTTGCTGTATTTCAGAGGGTTTGATAAGTTGTGTCTGTTGGGTGCCAGCCCCAACCCTGTACATGGGTGCCCTTAGTCCTGGTGGTGATGAGGGAGTGAGAAAAGAAATAAAAACAAAGACAAGAGTAGAGTTCCACCATATGGGTCCAGGAGACCAATGCACACAAGCATGGGGACAGCATTGGCCCTGAGTTCTGGGCTCCACACACTTTTATTAGGTGCATTATCTTGTTAATCTTGTGGGCTGTGGTGAGGGGAGGTGAGAAGGGTAAACTAAAGGCTATTGTGGGGTAAGCTGATGGGGGGAGAGCATGCATCTGCAGCATTCAATAGCAAATGTAGTTCTTCTAAGAAACGCTAACTAAGGACACTGAATTTTACCACCCATGGTTATCAAGGTGCATGTGCACAGAGCACAGTGGGTAAGGCACCACCAAGTCTGACCACACACAATGCATCAAGGTGTTTTTACCTCCCAAGCATTGCGGACACAGAGCAATCAGAGTTACTCCATATTTTGAGAACCTAGACAGAGTCTGTGGCATTCTAGTTATCTCTGCCCTGCAAGGCTTTCCTGCCTTGCAAGCTCCCATCTGCAAAGACCCTCCCGAGTCTTGTGAGCAGAGGTTGCATTCCTTCTCAGAGTTCTTGCATAAGCCCTCTTTACGAGACCCTCATACAGACCCTATGTTGGAAAGAGATCGTGGGACCAAAGCAGTCTTTCCTGTCTTGCAACCACACCGCAGCGTTCCACGGTTTTAAAGCACTCTCAGATGGTCGTTACCACAGGCATCCTGTTACCACTTGATTTCTGTTTTTACAGGCCTTAAACAATTTTAATTTTTACTACACCACTGTTTGGAGTTTTCTTAATTCAATATTTGATCCATGGCATGAATCTCAGTGTATAAAAAGCAAAGCAAGCTTGTAATCATTTAACTAGAAATAAAACAGGTCTGCCCCTGGCCATCTTGGCCCACAGTGTCACTATTATCAATCAGTTCAAAGAATTTTTTAATTTCCATTTTGATTTCATTGTTGTTCCAAAGATCATTTAGGAGTAGATTATTTAATATCCAAAATCATTAAGGAGTAGATTATTTAATGTTTATGTGTTTGTATGGTTTCAAGGGTTCCTTTTGGAGTTAATTTTCAGTTTTATTTCACTGTGGTTTGAGATGGTACTTGATATAATTTCGATTTTTAAAAATTTATTGAGATCTGTTTTTTGGCCTGTTATATGGTGTTTCTTGGCGAATGTTCCATGGACTGACGATAAGAATGTATATTCTGCAGTTGTTGGGTAGAATGGTCTGTAAATATCTGTTCTGAGGTATAGTTTCAGTCCATTGTTTCTTTGTTGACTTTCTGTCTTGATGATCTGTCTAGTGCTGTCAGTGGAGTATTGAGTCCCTCACGATTATTGTGCTACCATCTACCTCATTTCTTAGATCTAGTAACAAATGCTTTATAAATTTGGGAGCTCCAGTGTTAGGTGAATATGTATTTAGAATAGTAATATTTTCCTGTTGGACTGATCCTCTTATTATATAATGTGCCTCTTTGTCTTTTTCAATTGTTGTTGCTTTAAAGTCTATTTTGTCTCATATAAGAATAGCTATTCCTGCTTTCTTCTGTGTTGATTTGCCTGGAATATCTTTTTTCAGCCTGTTACATTAAGTTTATGTGAATTCTTATGCATTAGGTGAGTCTCTTGAAGACAGCCATACTTGGTTGCTTGATTTTTATCCATTCTGCCATTCTGTATCTTTTAAGTGGAGGATTTAGGCCATTTACATTCAACTTGGGTATTGAGATGTGAGGTACTTTTTAATTCACTGTGTTATTGGTGCCTGAATACCTTTTTTTTTTCATTGTGTTGTTGTTTTATACGCCCTGAGATATTTATGTTTTAAGGGGGTTCTATTTTGGTCTATTTTGAGGTTTTATTTCATGATTTAGAATTCCAGCTGGGCACGGTGGCTCATGCCTGTAATTCCAGCACTTGGAGAGGCCGAGGTGGGTGGATCACTTGAGGTCAAGAGTTTGAGACCAGCTTGGCCAACATGGTGAAACCCCATCTCTACCAAAATACAAAAATTAACTGGGCATGGTGATACATGCCTGTAATCCCAGCTACTTGGGAGGGTGAGGCAGGAGAATTGCTTAAACCTGGAAGATGGACGTTGCAGTGAGCTGAAATTGTGCCACTGCACTCCAGCCTGGGCAACAGAGTAAGACTCAGTTCAAAAAAAAAAGAAAGATTTAGAATTCCTTTTAGCATTTCTTATAGTGCTGGCTTGTGGCAAATTCTCTCAACATTTGTTTGTCTGAAAAATACTTTATCTTTTATTTATTTATGAAGCTTAGTTTTGCTAGATAAGAAATGCTTGGCTGCCAATCATTTTGTTTGAGGAGGTTAAAGATAGGACCCCAATGCCTCTGGCTTGTAGGGTTTCTGTTGAGAAATCTGCTGTTAATCTGATAGTATATATATATGTTATGTGATGCTTTTGCCTTACAGCTCTTAAGATTCTTTCCATCATCTTCCTGTTAGATAACCTGATGACTATGTAGCCAGGTAATGATCTTTTTGTAATGTATTTCCTAGGTGTTCTTTGAGTTTCTTGTATTTGGATGTCTAGATCCCCAGCAAGGCCAGAAAGTCCATCATATAAATTTTCCAAACTTTTAGGTTTGTCTTCTTCCACAGAAACACCAATTATTCTTAGGTTTTGCTGTTTAACATAATCCCTAATTTCATGGAAGCTTTATTCATTTTTTAAATTCTTTTTTCTTTGTCTTTGTTTGATTGGGTTAATTCAAAAGCCTGTCTTTAAGCTCTGAAGTTCTTTCTTCTACTTGTTCTAATCTATTGTTGACACTTTCTGGTGCACTTTATATTTTTCTAAGTGTGTCTTTCATTTCCAGAAGTTGTGATATATTTTTTTCTCTATGATGTCTATTTCTCTGGAAAATTGTTCATCCATATCCTGTATTTTTTTTTTAATTTCTTTACTTTGGTTTTCACCTTTCACTGGTATCTCCTTGAGTAGTCTTAATAATCAACCTTCTGAATTCTTTTTTTTTTTTTTTCAATGAATGAGAGGTTCTCATATTGCCCAGCTTGGCATTGAACTCATAGCCTCGCCTCCTCAAGCGCCAGGACATCTGGCCAGAGCCATCACGGCTCCCACCTTCTGAATTCTTCAGTTGGCAATTCAGAAGTTTTTTTCTTGGTTTGGATCCATTGCTAGGGAGCTAGTGTGGTCTTTTGTGGAGTGTTATAGATCCATATTACCAGAATTACTTTTCTGATTCCTTCTCATTTGGGTAGACTGTTTCAGTGGAAAAAGCTGGAACTCAATGCCTCTGCCCAGATTCTTTTGTTCTACAGGGTGATCCCTTAATATAGTATGCTCTCCCTTCCCCTAGGGATGTGGCTTTCTGGGAGCTGAACTGAATGATTATTATTACTCTTCTGCATTCAGCCACCCAGTGGGGCTAACAGGCTCCAGGCTGGTGCTGAGAAATGCCTGATTCCTGAGATGTGATCTGTCTTTGGGTTTCCCAGCTGTGCATACCAGCACCTGCTCTGGTTGAGGTGTCAGAGGAGTGAAGTAGACTCTTTGAGAGTCCTTGGTTGTAGATATGTTTAGTGTGCTGGCTTTCTTGAATGCTGGTTATGTTAGTGGTGAAGTTTTTATGTGGACAGACCCAGGCCCTCTGGTTAGCCAGGATGTTGCAGGCAGTGGAACTAAGTGTTGTTTTCTCCTTTCTTGGAGCAAGGTTATTTCATGAGTTGCTATAATGTCCTGAGTAGGATGGCCTCCAGCCAGGAGGCGGCACTTTCAAGACAACACCAGCTATGACAATAAAATGGCAATATAAGCTTGCCCTAAGTTGGTCAGGACAAGTATTTGGGTTTCTCAGGTGATGGTCAGGGCCATGGAGCTCCCAAAAATTTTTGTCTTTTGTGATTGGCTGTTGGGGTTGGTAGAGAAAAACCATGAAGTGGGGGCAAAGTTAGACAAATCTGAGCTCAGACTGTCCTTAGGCAGGGCTTGCTGTGTCCACAGTAGGGGATGCAGGGTAGTTCTTGGGCTAATGAGGTTATGTTCCAAAAGGGATTATGGCCACCTGTGTCATTAAGAAAGTGGGGGAAAGCCAGTAACAATAGGCCTAACCCAAGTCCTACACAATTGATGAGGCTGATCTTGCTCCCTGTATGCCCCATTAACAGTGTCAAGTTAATCTCCAGGAAGCCTGTGGGAGAACTCAGACCTTGCCCCAGGCTATAAGCTTCCCTGCTGAGAAAGCAAGCATGACTTTTGGGCCTACCTGCCCCTCCCTGTCTGCCCACACAATGGGTCTTGGCTCCTGTACTCCTTTCTGCAGCAGTTGCCATTCAACACCTGGATTCTGCTCAAGAGAGTTTGTGCCCAGTCAAAAAGTTTCAGTTGGAAACTTCCTGTCTCTTCCTAGTAGATACTTGAGGTATGTGAGGGACAGAGGGAAGAGCGTCCTCTTTCCCTCTTCTGTCCTTGCATCCCTGAGTCCTGGCAACCTTGGCAGTCACCACCATGGGTGTTAAAATGACTTGTACTCATGAAGCAGTATGTGAAAATCATCCACTCTTGCCCACATATGCCCTATCTCCCTCGCTGTCAGTAGCCTTGAATTCCCTAGACCTCATTTATGCCATGGATACAATGTGGCCTTTGCCCATGAAACAGGAAGCTTGGGCTTGGCTTAATCAGTAGAAATCAGCCACACTCACCTGCTCTGTGCCTTTTAATCTCTGTTTTCACCTGCCTCTGGATCCTTTAGTTCCAGTTTTCTTTCCCAGGGCTTTGGCCCAAATGTTGGAATTAAGTTTGCGACAAAAATGTGCCTCAGGGGAGTTGCATGGACTCCTTATCATAAGCTGAATGCTAAGGTGAAACTGTGGAACTGAGTCCTCTTCCAATAGGGGAGAGGAAAGAACGCCTTATGACACACACGGATAACTAATACCTATATTTATGTTTGCTGAGATTTGGGTGCCTGATGCTTAGCTTTTGTTGGCTCCCTTGGTCTTACTTTTCCAAAAGGAAACATCCAAGTGATGGGCATCCTATTTATTCCAATCACCTGGCAGGGTTTGCAGGATAATTGCTCAGAACTAGAATATTGATCCAGATTTTTACATAACCCATTCCTCTTGTTCTTTCTGAGCTGCAGATGGAGATTGGTGGTTGGTTCACAGGAACAAGCAGAATTAGTCTGAAAATGTAGTCTGAAAACTTAAAACAACTAGTGAGTTTAGAATTTAATAACAAATATATGATAGGTTTTGAAACATGATTTCTCACTCACCAGTCTTCATTTTTGTTAAAACAAAAAATCATGATAGGACTGAGTTGTTTGCAAAATAGATTTTATAGTTTTTATACTTGGCCTGATTATTTGCAGAAAGTATAGCAAGAATAATTATTTCTACATAGGTCTCTTGGATTGGCATTGATAGAAGTTTGTTCTACAAGGAATCTCAGATAAGACATTTTAAAGCTGAGCCCAGCCATGGGTTTATCCTCAAATACCTGTGAGTTGGGTAATCCCCTCCTCTTAAGGTCCCAATATAAACTTGGAGTTCCTGGACCTGTTGGAAAGTGGCATTCTTTACTAACCACAGGTCAGGAACCCTGTGCAGGGACTGTGTAAACAAGGGTATGAGACCAGTTTCCTCACTGGGCTTTTATCGGCTTTGCAAGTCAAGATTCACTCCTTAAAGGAAAGCATACTCTTCTAGTCAAAGCCTTGGCAAAATAACCAGTTTTTCCAATTTCATCCTGTTGCAAAAGAGAAATGGATTCTTATTGCACTGATGTAAACAACTATATTGCCATAAATTATGACTACTTACAGGTAGTTTTTAAATTCTAGAGGAACCAGGTAGAGAGAAACAAGCATGCTCTAAATTTTGGTTATAGGAGTATACCTTGCTTAATTATTAAAGGCCATAGATAGTTCAAAATAAGTTTCCTTGACTCTGAAAAACAAAACAAGGATGAGCAATATTCCAAGCAAAAGTCAAAAAGATTTGTTTCAGTCTTCTGCGTTCAGTCCATTTAGTTAATTCTTGCTTTGCTTGATGTTTATGAACAATTCAGCTCTTCATGAGTCCTGTACATTTTCCTTTATTCCAATATCACAATCTCCAAAGTTATCAGAAGCCTGTATTTGAGAGCACCTGTTAAAGTTATACAGCTTATTATAAATTATCTCTTGAAAAGGATTAAAACAAGACAACACTTGTCTGTGAATAGCAAAATGTCCAGTGTAGTTACATTTAGAAACACAATTAACAAAGAAATTTGTTTTTCTCTGTGGTTTACAGTAAGTTTCTCTGTGGTTTACATAAGCCTTAATTATGATTGGTAGCATAGGCTTAGACATTAGAATTTTAGAAATCCCATACACTTTTGGAACATGTATTAATATTGACAAAAATATAAAGAAGATTGAACATCATTTTGGCAATTTCATGTACCTAAACATGTCAAATAATCCCATTTACCTCTCTTTTCTGGATGTCTCAGGGGTCCTCTGGACTATCCGAAAAGCCAGGTGTCAGGAAAGACAATTTTGAAACTTAAGTTTGATTTTCGTAAGTCTATGAAATATGTTTAAAGCACTTGATATTATGAGAGTTCCATATTACATAAACTATTTTGCCAAAATTATGATTCAGAAATTTTAAAGAAGCAAAAACCTTTTATAACCCTTTTGAATTGTTAATATGGTCACATAGAGAACCTCTTCTGCAAGATTAATTTCCATAATTCTTCCACTACTTGTTTGAACCTTCAGCTTTTCCTATCTAACTCAGTCCTCTAACCCTAGGCAAAAATTTACATTTCCATATCTCCTTATAACCTTTTACTGCAAAAATACATTTTACTGTTCTTACCTTGCATGTAAATCTATTTCCAGTAGTCTCAGCTGCATGTTATAATGGTAATTCCTAGAATTTTTAACACCTGGTAAGTTGCTCTAATCCTGTGCTAACTGCAGTCAAGTTTTGCCTTCTTAATTAAGGGCTGGTTAGAGTAAGGCTGGTTGCGTTGCCAAGACCTCGGACACACCCCCCTCCCCAACGGGGAGCTTGGACACACCCCCTTCCCTCATGGAGACCTCGGACCCCGCCCCCCCGGGAGCCTGGTGAAAAAAAACCCCGCCAGGACTTACCTGATACCATTTTGTCCAATCCAGGCCCCACTCCCTGCCTGCCATTTTGTCTTCCTGCCTATTATTTTGTCCTGTCCGGGCCCCACTCCCTGCCATTTTGTTCCATCAGGGCCCCACTCCCCGCCATTTTGTCCCACTCACCTTGGGCACAACCAATCAAGCGCCTCCACTCCCTATAAAACCCCACGTCTAAGAGGAGTCCGCGCGACTTCTCTGGCCCTTCCTGTCGGACCGCAGAACCTCACCCGGGAGCCTGAATAAATTCCTTCGCATTGGATTATTTTCGTGCTGGCCTCAGTTTCTTCGTTTTATCCTCAGCGAGAACAGACCTTACAGTTAGTTCCATATGTCCCCAGGCCTTACCAACTGTGAAGCCCGCAAGTCAAATAGTTCTCAAAACCCAAAAAGCAATTTGTAACCTTAAAACATTTAGCAAACCTTGCATCCGACCTGTATTATTTAGCTCACCTATTTACATTTTAATGACATCTGCTTTTTACCAATAATCTTTAAGGATACTTTTATTTCTCAAAGATTAAAGTCACATGAACTGAAAGGCACCACAGCTTTTATCTTCCCTTAAAAAATATTAGATCAGAGTGCTTGTCTTTCTTTAGGCCAATTAGAGCTTTTACAGACAACACACACACTCGCGCACACACACACACACCCCCCGTAATTAGAGCTCTTTTTACAGACCCCCCCCCCCCCCCCCCACACACACACACCCTCTCCCTGCACAGACAGGCTGGAGAAAACCCAGTCCCTGGGTGGGGTTCTTTAAGAGACAGGGCTAGACAAACACGCAGATATGGAAACAGAGAGAGCCCTAAGGCAGGATTCCTAAACAAAGCCTTATCAAGCAGTTACAGCCAATGCTTCCAGGATGTAAAACAAGACGAAGGCTTGATTTCAGAACCAAAACTTTGCAGAGAATACAAACAGTGATAGCTGGTTGGGAGGCAAGGGCTGGTTTAGTAAAGTGTCTTCTAAAAAGGAAAAAAACTTTAAAAGTTACTGCTGATGGGGTGGGGAAAAAAAAAGAAAAAAAGTTTTAAAAATGCCTGGGAAAGAAGCTTTTATTCTTACGCAAGTGGTTCCTTCACCACCGAAGTTTAATTGCTGTGGGTCAGAGCTGGTCTTTTTGGCCCAGTGAGGAGACTCCAAGGGCATGTGGCAGAAAATGCCAACCAGCTGCCTGTGGCACCTTGGGCCATGTGTCCCAGCCTGGCACGGAGGGGAGCTGCTGCCCACTGGTCCATCTTGAAAAAGGAAAGAAAAGGCCATGAAAAGGCTGGGGAGCGATGGGAGGTGGGGGCATGATTTCCCCTACTCTCAGAAGTCTGAGGATGAAAGGCTTAGGAGCCTTAGTGAGAGGTTTTGAGTCCCCATTTCACCCATTGCTTCTTGCGCCCCATGTTGGAAACCAAAAATGTTGCAGGATGTTTCCTTAGTTAAGCTAAAGATGGCGTTCTTTTTCCCACCGCCACAAAAATTCAGTCTCACAGATCATTTGAATGGTAAGTAAGATGGAGTTTTACTGTGTGAAAAGGACGAAAAGGAGTAAACAGGGACTCTTGCTAGGCCAGAGTCCCTGCTAGAATGCTTCCCGCCTGGCCATTAGAATCCCAGGTTCCACATTGGAAGAGAAGGGGCCAGGCTCCTCCCTGCTGCGTGAACTTCCCAAGGCTCCACCCCAGTGTTGTTTTTCCAGGGCCCCCCTCCCACCTAGCTGTCACACCAGCACTTTGGGAGGCCAAGGTGAGAGGATCACTTAAAACCAGGAGTTCGAGACCTCACTGGGCAACATAGTAACACCTTTATCTCCACAGAAGGAAAAAAGTTAGCCAGTTATAGAAAATAAAAGCAAATAGAAGTTCCTCTTCAAAGCTTTCTTCTTAGCTTATTAAGGATGAATAATGGCTTCTTCAAAGGTTGATTTACTCTAAAGCCTTTTGTTAATAATCCTAAGTAGCTGTTAGTTATAATAAAGAAATAGATTTATTTCTTTATTATACTGTAGCCCAGATACTTGCCCTGACATGTCTGGACAAGCCCAGGCAGGCCTCAGCCCATAGTTAATTCCCCTTCCTTATTTGGAAATGTTATTGCTTCTTTAAGCCTTTCGTAAATGACTTCCTCTTTTCCTTTGTTCTCTCTTGCCTTTACTCTTTTAGGAAAAGTTTCGATTTATTAGCCTGTCGGTATAGTTTAGACTGTGAGGCCCAGCTCCAGCCAATGGAGGCAGGGCACAGCAGTAGGGGCCAGTCCGTAAGGGATAAGTATGTCTGCCTTTCCCTTGTTCTTTGTACTCTCGTGGCAAACTGCTGGTGAGTGTACCCTTTCTGCAGAAAGTAAAGTTGCCTTGGTGAGAGAAAATTTATATTCAAGTGCTACTTCTTTTGTGGCACCAAAAATTTACATATAACATCAGGCATGGTGTATGTGCCTGTAGTTCTAACTACTTGAGACACTGAGGTGGGAAGATAAATTGAGCCCAGGAGTTTGAAGCTGCAGTGAGCTGGGATTGTGCCACTGCATTCCAGCCTGGGCAATAGAGCAAGACTTGGTCTCTTAAAAAAAAAAAAAAAAAATGTTCTTTGCCTGATTTAAATAGTAAAATTAAATTAAGATAGGAGGGGCAGGGTGGGGACCAGCAGCCATCTTCCCTACTGAAAAATAAAAATAAATTAAGATAAATTTCATTTTAGGGAAATAAATCTAAAAATATAATTCTAAGCTATCTGTCCTCGCTAAAATTAAGGTGGGAATTAGAAGGAGTTAGGAAGAGAAGCCTCTTATGGCAGGTATAGCAGTAGGCACACTCGATATTTTACCTCTTTTAGAACTGTGGGAGGTAGGAATTATTATCCTCATTTTACATTTGAAAAAAAACTGGAAAAGTCTCAAAGAAATGAATTAACTTGTCCAAGATCATGAAGTTAGGAACTAAGCACAGACAGGGATACCCAGTTAAGGCCTCAAGAAAGATCAACCCATTAAGAGAAAAGAAAGTGATTTTCATTTTCATATGACTACATTAAGACCATTTGCTGGTGTTTTACAAAGCAGACCCACAAATCACTGAAATTCATTGTCTAGTTCTAGATCAAGTTCCCATTTCAGAAATCCTCTGCATTATAACACTAGTATTTACTGGGAGCTTAACTACATGCTAGGCACTTTATATGTGATGATCAACTTAATCCTCACACAATCTGATGAGGTAAGTGCTATTATTATCCTCATTTTAGCAGATGAGGACACTAAGGCACAGAGAAGTTAATTACTTTCCCAAGGTTGCACAGCCAGTTAACAGTAGAGCCAAGACTCATTTCTGGCAGACTGGTGCCAATGCTATGCTCTTAGCTGTCATTTCTAACCTCTGGCACCAGAGCAATTTTTTATGACATGTAAAAAATTCAAACCAAAAGTGTTATGATTGGTTTGAATTTTTTACATGTCATAAGTGACTTGGAGCAATTAAAGAACTTTTTTTGTTTTTTTTTTTTAGTAGTCTCCACCCAACAGAAACCTGTCAAACTGGTCATTCAGGTTAAGTCACTTTATAGTTCTCACAAGATGTTAAAGAAAAATAATGAAAACAAACAGATGTTAAATGATTCACTCCAGTATAAGCTGAATCATCTAAGTTCCTTTGCTTTTGTAGCAATCAAAATGTCTTTGGTCTTTGACCAAGTCTGAAACTTTTTCATATTGTATTTATTTCATATAATGAGATAATCAAAGGTGATCTGTGAAAAGCACATGATAGAAACGGCAGCAGTCTGGTAGAACCCACATCTAGGTTATTGATGAAAAGAGTCAAACTCTGTAAAATATTTAAAGAGATTTATTCTGAGGCAAATATGAGTGACCGTGGTCTATAACCCAGCCCTCACTGAAGTGGTTGGGGTGCAGCTTAGAACATTTTAGGGAGACATTTACATTTTAGAGCATCATGAGACTTCAATCAAATACATTTAAGAAATACATTGGTTTGGTCCAGAAAGGTGAGACAACTGACAGTGGTGGGGTAGGGGGGGCGGAGGGGTGGGGTGGGGGTCAGGGGCTTCTAGGGTATAGATGGGTTTAAACAATTTCTGGTTGACAATTGGTTGAGTTTATCTAAAGACCTGGGATTAGTAGAAAGGAAATGTCTGGATTAAGACAAAGTATTGTGGAGACTAAAGTTCTTCTTTGCAGAAGAAGCCTTCAGGTAGTAGGCTTCAGAGAGACTAGGTTGTAAAATGTTTCTTATCAGATTGAAAGTCTGTGTTGATGGAAAGGTATAATGATGTATGTCCAGCCCCACTTCTCATCATGGCCTGAACCAGTCTCTCAGGTTTAATTTTACAAGTGCCCTGGCTGAGAAAGTCCATTCAGATAGTTGGGGGAGGGGGGCCTCAGAGTTTTACAAGGTAAAGCTCTAAGGTTTTTGGTTGACAAGGTAAACGTTGGCTTGAGATAGTATGAAAAACAGTGAAGGTAAATATATGACTCAGGGTCAATTTTAGTCCTTTTGATGACTGTCTGTCCCAGTCATGCTCCATGTATCATTAGTATAATAGAGAGTAAAGTACAGCCTTATTCTGAGGACAAACCCAGAAGTTTGGACACTGTGCTAGTCTATTCTCACATTGCTATAAAGAAATACCTGAGACTGGGTAATTTCTAAAGAAAAGAGGTTTAGCTGGGCACAGTGGCTCATGCCTGGGATCCCAGCACTTTGGGAGGCTGAGGTGGGTGGATGATGAGATCAAGAGATCGAGACAATCCTGGCCAACATGGTGAAACCCCATCTCTACTAAAAATACAAAAATTAGCTGGGTGTGGTGGCACACGCCTGTAGTCCTAGCTACTCAGGAGGCTGAGGCAGGAGCATCGCTCAAAACCAGGAGGCAGAGGTTGCAGTGAGCTGAGATCGTGCCACTGCACTTTAGCCTGGTCACAGAGCAAGACTCCATCTCAAAAAAAAAAAAAAAAAAAAAAAAAAGAGAGAGAAAAGAAAAGAGGTTTAATGGCTCATGGTTCCACAGGCTGCACAGGAAGCATCTACTTGGCTTCTTGGGGGGCCTCAGGAAACTCATAATCATGGCAGAAGTTGAAGGGGGAGCAGGCACATCACATGGCCAGAGCAAGAGTGAGAGAGAGGAAGGAAAGAGGTGCTACACACTTTTAAACAACCAGATCTCATGAGCACTCATTCACTATCACAAGAACAGCACCAAGGGGCTAGTACTAAACCATTCCTGAGAAACCCATCCCCATAATCCAATCACCTCCCATCAGGCCCAACCTCCAACACTGGGGATTACAATTCAACATGAGATTTGGATGGGCACATTTATTCAAATGTAGGAAATAAGAATAAATAAAAGTTTCCTCTTCAAAGCTTTCCTCTTAGTTCATTATGAATAAATAATAGTTTCTTCAAAGGTTAATTTATTTTAAAGCTTTTGCTAATAATCTTAAAGTAGCTGTTAGTCATAATAAAGAAATAAGTGTATCCAGTGTTTTTAGTTCATCACTTTAGCCTAGATATTTGCCCTGACATGCCTAGACAAGCTCAGGCAAGTCTTAGATCATAGCTTATTTCCCTTCCTTATTTGGAAATGTTATTGCTTCTTCTAGCATTCTCAAGTTACTTCTTTTCCTTTGTTCTCCTCTGCCTTTACATCTTTAGGAAAGTTTTAAGTTGTTAGCCAATCAGTTGCAGCCTAGACTGTGAAGTCCAGTTCCAGCCAATGGAATCAGGACACAGCAGTAGGGTGGATTTGTTAGATATAAATGGCCCTGCCTCCTTTGTTCACGGTCCTCTTGTGGCAAGATGGCTAACAGGAGCACCTTTTCTGCAGAAAGTAAAGTTGCCTTGCTGAGAAAATTGAATTTATATTTGAGTGCTACTTCTTTTGTGGCACCAAAAATTCACATATAACACCAAACTATGTCAGACTCATAATTGGAATGTAGACTTCAAACCCCATAGAAACTGAATGTAAATTCAACAAAGATTTGTTTACCTCCTTACAAGTTACTATGTGTTAAGGTCTGAATGTGTACCCACCCCCCCAAATTCATAGGCTGAGATCCTAACCCCCAAGATGATGGTATTGTGAAAGAAAAATACCTTGGGCCCCTTCAAGCTGGGAACTGCTCAGGGCAAATCTGCCTCTCATTCTATTCAAAGTCATCCCCCTGCCTCACAAAGATAGATGCAGATTCTGGTTGCCTCATTTGAGCAGACTAATTAGAAACTCAAAAGAAGGCAGCCCTTTGTCTCTCATCTAGGTATTACCTGGAAGCCCCTTGGGGGCAGTGGGTCCTTGTTTTGAGTTGTCCCGGCCTTTCTGGATGGAACTGATGTACTTCTTACATATATTGATTGATGTCTCATGTCTCCCTTAATGCATAAAACCAAGCTGTTCCCAACCACCTTGGGCACACATTGTCAGGGCTTCCTGAGGCTGTGTCATGGGCACATCCTCAACCTTGGTAAAATAAACTTTCTAAATTAACTCAGACTTGTCTTAGATTTTCTGAGTTCACAGTATTTTCAGAGTATTATGAGGTGGTGGCTTTGAGGTGATTAGATCATGGAGGCGGAGGCCTCATGAATAAGATTAGCGCCCTTATAAAAGGGGCTGAGAGTAACCCCTTCCCTTTCTACCATGTAAGGACAGTATTATGAGGTGGTGGCTTTGAGGTGATTAGATCATGGAGGTGGAGCCCTCATGAATAAGAATTGCACCCTTATAAAAGAGGCCTGAGAGTAACCCTTTCCCTTTCTACCATGTGAGGACACAGCAAGAAGGCACACCTGATGAGCCAAAAACTGGGCCCTCACCAGACACCAATATACCTTGATCTTGGGGCTTTCAACCTCCAGAATAGTGAGAAACTTCTGTTGTTTATAAGACACCCAATTCATGATATTTTATTGTAGCTACCCAAATAAACTAAGCCACTGTGATAGAAGCTAGGAAAAATGGTAAATAATTTTCTTGCCTTCTATTAGCTCAAATTCAATGGTAGAGTCAACCACCTCAAATGTTTTTGGTGATTAAAAAGATTAATGATAAATTGTAATGGCAAATAGCATTGAAAACATGAAAAAGCTTTCCTCTTTCCCCAACCACTGAATTTGCACTTTACCCTAAGTCATTGTGCTTACACTGAACACTGGATCAATATGAACCAGATACCTAGGAAATGCTATGCACTGATTGACTTGAACTGTGTTACTGTCCATATCCTAACCAGTTCTTGGTGGAATGTAATTAAAGTGATTGGTTTTTACTAATCAAAGTCAATCAGAGCTATGTGCAGTCATTCTGCTAAAATCAACGACTACTATACAAAGGGCAAAAGGCATCTATACTGTTCACTAAAAATGCTGAATGCTTGATATTTAATTGAAAGCAGCCTTTGAAGAGAGCTCTATTGTAGGTAAAAGCAGGGAGGAAAATATTCTTCTAATTAGGAGTTAGGAACAAATACCTCTGGGAAGGTGTGAGATTAGAATTGGAACTGCAAAGATAGTAGTCAAGACCTGCTACTAAATAATTTTTAGGCAACATGAACAAAATGAAGATGGAAAGTATATGGAAGGGAAGAATAGAAAGTATAATAATATAATTAGAGAGAAGAAAGATTGGAAAATAAGGGAAGACAGGTGAGCAGGCCAAACCTGGGAGGCTTTGAATAGTCTGCTTGAAGAGTCTGAATTTATTCTGTATCTAATGGGGAGCCATGATCCATAAGGAAGGCTATGGAATTATTAGGTCTCTTCCTGCCAAGACTCTAAATATTCCTCTGTATCAGGGTTGACCCAGGTCAGGCGGAATGTTCCCAGGTTGCCTTGGGTTAGGCTGGTGTTTCTAAGTCTGGTTCAGTCTTCAGGAACTAAGAACAGGGTTTTCTCTACCTCCACTTCCCTGTTGAATTTTGATCTTGCTCATAGAACCTGTTTGTCCCTTTCTAAAAATATGAGTGTGCAGTTTCCAAGACGAATAGGCAACAACTGCTCTGTGGGCTGGCTGAGGGATCCTGCCAGTGCACTGAGGAGTTTGTTTCCTCATCCTAAATTTATCTTTAGTGCAGCCAGTAGCAGTAGTCAGAATTCCCAGCTCAGCCCAGTGATCACCAAGAAGTAGGCAGGTAAAGGCAACTATGAGGCCAACAAGGAGCAGATTTAAAGGGGGCAATCAAATGAATCTATTGCACCTGCTTAGGTTCAGATGCCCAAGATAATCTAGGAGAGATGGGAAAGAGATAAGGAGGGTGCTTATGTAACATGGTAATTGTCCCAGAAACTGCATACCTTGACCATACCTCAGCTTTCCATTGAAACTGCTCTCTGTAACCCTAATGTGACAGGCAAGCAGTCCAAACCCACGCCATCTTGGCCCCTGCGACTTGTAATAAGTAACTAAAGTCTGTAATTTCCACCCTACCCAGACAATGTGTAAACTAATGCTTATCTTGACTTCTGTAAACCACTTAAGTAACAATCGGAATGTCCAAAGTCCCCTGACCCTCGGAATGTCCAAAGCCCCTCACCCTCACCTCCACCCAAGAGGTGGTTTACGGAATGTCCAAAGCCCACTGGCCCTCGGAATGTCCAAAGCCCCTTGCCCTCACCCCCATCCAGGAGGTGGTTTATGGGCATAAAAAGTCTTAACACCCTCCTTTTGGGGCCATGGGTTAGAGAGACGTGAGTCCTCCATGGCTGCCAGCAATAAAGACCCTGTAATTTGGCCTAGTCTTTGTCTCAGTGGTGATTTCATGCTCGCTCGGTTACAACATTTAATCATGTTAGGGAGAGAGACAATATTTTTAAAAAACTTTATATTGTTTATTATTTTTTCCAATTTTCAATTGTGGTAAAACATACATAACAAAATTTACTATCTTAATAATTTTTAAGTGTACAGTTCAGTGGCATTAAGTACATTCATATTCTTGTACTACCATCATCACTATCCATCTCCAGAAGTCTTTCCATCTTGCAAAACTGTATTAATTAAACAATAACTCCCATTCTCTCCTCTGCCCAGCCCTTGGCAACCACCATTTGATTACTCTAAGTACCTCATATAGTGGAATAGTGCATTATTTGTCTTTTTGTGACTGGCTTATTTCACTTAACATAATATCCTCAAGGTTCATCCATGCTATACCATACATGAGAATTTCCTTCTTATTTAAGGCTGAATAATACACCATTGTATGTGTATACCACATTTGGCTTATTCAGTCATCCACCAATAGTCACTTGGGGTGCTTCCACATTTTAATTACTGTGAATAATGCTGCTATAAACACAGGTGTACAGACATCTCTTTGATACTGCTATCTCTTCTTTTGGATATATATTCAGAAATGGAAATGCTGGATCATATGGTAATTCTACTTTTAATTTTTAAGGAATTTCTCCACATCCTTGCTAACACTTATTATTTTCTGTTCTTTTTTTTTTTTTTAAATAGTAGCCATCCTAATAAGGGTGGGGTGGTATCTCATTGTTGTTTTGATCTATATTTCCCTAATTATTCATTATGTTGAGCAACATTTCATGTGCTTACTGGCAATTTGTATATCTTGGAATATACAAATGTCTATTCAAGTCCTTTGCCCATTTTTGAATCATGTTGTTTTTTGTTGTTATTGAGTTTTAGGAGTTTTCTCTATATTTTGGATATAAAGCATCTCTTATTAGATATATGATTTTCAAATATTTTCTCCCGTTCTGTGGGTTGTCTTTTTTACTCTGTTAACACTATCTTTGGGTGCACAAAATTTTTAAATTCTAATACAATCCAATTTGTGTTTTTTGTTGTTGCCTGTGCTTGTGGTGTAATATACAAGAAATCATTGACCATTCTAATGTTGTGAAGCTTTGCCCTATGCTTTCTTCTATGAGTTTTATAGTTTAGTTCTTACATTTAGGTTATGGATCTATTCTGCATTAATTTTTGTAAATGATATTAGGTAAGGGTCCAGTTTTATTCTTTTGTACATAGATATTCAATTTTCCCAGTACCATTTGTCAAAAAGATCATCTTTTCCCCACTGGATAATCTTAGCACCCTTGTTAAAGATAATGTGAGGGTTTATTTCTAGACTGTCTGTTCTATTCCACTGGTCTGTATCTCTGTCTTTGTGCCAGTACCACACTGTTTTGATTATTGTAACTCTGTGTTAAGTTTTGAAACAAAGAAGTGTGAATCCTTCAACTTTTTCCTTTATTTTAAGGATTGTTGTGGCTATCAGGATTCCTTAAGATTGCATATGAATTTTAGGATTTTTAAAAATATTTCTGCAAAAAAATGTCATTGGAGCTTTAATACATATTGCATTAAATTTGGATATGATTTTGGATGGTATTGACATTATAACAATATTAAATCTTCCAACTGATGAATATAGGATATCTTTTATTGATCTCTTCTTTCATTTCTTTCAGCAATGTTTTATAAGTTCTCATTTTACATGTCTTTCATCTCCTTGGTTAAGTTAATTCCTAAGTATTTTATTCTTTTTAATGCTATCATAAAGGGAATTGTTTCTCAATTTCCTTTTCAGATTGTTCATTGCTAGAATATAGAAACACACTGATTTTAAAATGTTAATTTTCTTTTCTTTTTTTTTTGAGACAGTGTCTCACTCTGCCACCCAAGTTAAAGTGGAGTGGCATAATCATGGCTCACTGTAGCCTCGACCTCTTGGGCTCAAGCGATCCTTCCACTTCAGCCTCCTGAGTAGCTGGGACAACAGGCATGTGCCACCACACCTGGCTGATTTTTGTATCTTTCATAGAGACAGGATTTCACCACGTTGCCCAGGCTGGTCTCAAACTCCTGAGTGCAAGCAACATGCGTGCTGTGGCCTCCTAAAGTGCTGGGATTACAAGCATGAGCCACTGCACCCAGCCTAAATGTCGATTTTATATCCTACAATTTTACTGAATTAATTCATTTGTTAGTTCATAATAGTTTTTATGTATGTGGATGTGTGTAATCCATGGGAGTTTATGCATATAAGATCATGTTACTGCAATCAGAGATAATTTTACTTCTTCCTTTCCAATTTGCATAACTTTTATTTCATTGTCTTGCCTAATTTCTCTGGCTAGGACTTCCAGTACTATGTTGACTAGAACGACAAAAATGAGCATCCTTGCTTTGTTCCTAATCTTAAAGGAAAAGCTTTCAATGTTTCACCATTGCGTATGATGTTATCTAGGGTTTTTTCAAATATCATATTTATTTTGTTGAGGTAGGTACCTTCTATTCCTAGTTTGTTGAATATTTTTATTATGAAATGTTGAATTTTGTCAAATTATTTTTCTTCGTCAATTGAAATAATTATGTGAGGTTTTTTCTGCTCCATTGATGTTGCTTTGGAAAAACCCTCAAGCCATGTTTTTCCTCTGCTCTCATTCCACCACAATAGTCATCAACATAAAACAAGACTTCTGTGACCAAAGATGTGGGATTTTCTCTAATACACCAAGCAGCACACACCAGCTGGGTGTTCTCCAATTCAGTTCTGATACTATCTGCCTGGAGATAGCATCAGGTTCCACATGTTGGAGGTTCAGTCTCCAAGAATGCCCTGCCCTGCCCCTTCAGACGCTGGTCACAGATCTAAGCCTCCAGAACTTGTGACCAACCAGCTGTAAGTTGGGGTTCCCATGACTCCCTCTTTGGGTTTGATTAATTTGCTGGAGTGGCTCACAGAACACAAGGAAACACTTATTTACATTTACCAGTTTATGATAAAGGATACAGTTGGAAATGCATAGGGCCTCCCTGGGTGTGACACCCTTTAGGAACCTCCACACTTCAGCTATCGGGAAGCTCTCCATTTGCAGTCCTCTTGGGTTTTTACAGAAGCTTTATGATGTCGGCATTTCTTCCTCTAGGGTTTGGGGCAGGACCTTCTCTGGGAAGGGTGTTAAGACCCACAACCAGAAAGGTGGAACAAGCTTAGAACCCTACCTTGGGGCAGGCAAAAGGAAGGCAGGAAAAGGTCAGAGAGATTCCTTTTCCCAAGGCCTGCCCCTGAAGCCTAATACATCCAAAATTACAACAAAAGACTGTAATAGGGAATATGGGGGTTATGAGTCAGAAACTCATACCTTATATAGTGAACAAAAACACTATATAAGTCCAGGTACAGTGACTCATACCTGTAATCCTAGCACTTTGGGAGGCTGAGTTGAGTGAGTTCCTTGAGTCCAGAAGTTCAAGGTCAGCCTGGGCAACATGGTTACAAAAAACACAGAAATAGCTAGGCATGTTGGCAAATACCTATTGTCCCAGCTACTTGGGAGACTGAGGTGAAAGAATCACTTGAGCCTGGGAGGCAAAGGTTGCAGTGAGCTGAGACTGCTGTGCCACTGCACTCCAGCCTGGACAACAGAGCAAGACCTTGTCTCAAAAGTGAAACAAAACAAAACTACACACACGTGTGTGTGTGTGTGTATATATTATATATATATATATATATATATATACATATATATATATATATATATATAAAATACCACAGATGCTGGTCCCGGTGTATTATCCTTTTAACATGCTACTGAATATGGTTTGCTAGTATTCTGTGGAGGATTTTTACATCAATATCATAAGGAATATTGTTCTGTAGTTTTCTTGTCTTGTAGTGTCTATTTCTGGCTTTGGTATCAGGGTAATGTTGGCCTCATAGAATAGGTTAGGAAGTATTCCTTCCTCTTCAATTTTTTGGAAAAGTTTAAGAAGAATTGCTATTAGTTCTCCTAGAATATTTAGTAGAATTCACCAAAAAAGCTATTGGTTCAGAGATTTTCTTTGTCAGATCTCTAATTTCCTTACGTATTATAAGTCTATTTAGATTTGCCATTTCTTCCTGGTTTAGTTTTGGAAGGTTTTGAATTTCTAGAAATTTGACCATTTTATTTAGATCATCCACATTATTGGCATGTAATTGTTCACAGTTCTTTCTTATAAATCCTTTTTGTTTCTGCAGAATTGGTAGTCATGTCTCCACTTTAATATCTGATTTTAGTAAGTTGAGTCTTCTTTCCTTTTTTTATAGTCTATCCAGCTACAAGTTTGTCAATTTTGTTAATCTTTTCAAAGAACTAACATTTGATTTAATTTATGTTCTCTAGTATTTTTGTATTCTCTTATGTCATTTATCTCTGCTTTAATCTTTATTATTTCTTTCCTTCTGTTAGCTTTGGGTTTAGTTTGGACTTCTTCTTTTTTTTTTAATTACTTAAGTTGTGGGATTTGGCATTTATTTGAGATCTTTCTTGTTTTTAAATGTAAATATAGCTACACATTTTCCACTTCTTTCTTTCTTTTTTTTTTGTTTCTGAAACTAAGTCTCACTCTTTCGCCCAGGCTGGAGTGCAGTGGCATGATCTGAGCTCACTGCAACCTCCACCTCCCAGGTTCAAGCAATTATCCTGCCTCAGCCTCCCGAGAAGCTGGGATTATAGGCACATGCCACTATGCCCGGCAATTTTTTTGTATTTTTAGTAGAGACAGGGTTTCACCATATTGGCCAGGCTGGTCTCAAACTCCTGACCTTGTGATCCTCCTGCCTTGGCTCCCAAAGTGCTGGGATTGCAGGTGTGAGCCATCACGCCTGGCCCGCATTTTCCATTTCATATTACTTTCACTGTGTCCCCAAGTGTTTGTATGTTGTTTTTGTTCTCATTCATTTCTAAGTATTATCTAATTTTTCATTGTTATTTCTTCCTTGATTCACTGGTTGTTTAATAGTGTGTTGTTTAATTTCTACAAATTTTTATTTTTTTCAGTTTTATTTCCATTATTTATTTTTAACTTGATTCTGTGTGGTCAGAGAAGATATTGTGCATTTTTAAATATATTAAGACAAATTATGTGGCCTAACATATGGTCTCTCCTGGAAAAGTTTCTACATACACTGGAAAAGAATGTGTTTTCTGTTGTTGTTGAGTAGAATCTTCTCTATATGTTTGTCAGATATAGTTGGTTTATTGTTTTGTTCAAGTTTTCTATTTTTTAATGTATTTTCTGACTGGTTGTTCTTTACATTATTGAGGAGGGTTATTGAAGTCTCTAGCTACTATTGTCAAACTGTCTTTTTCTACTTTTAATTCTGTCAATTTTTGCTTCATATATTTTGATGATCTGTTATTAGGTGCACAATTATTATATCTTCTTGCTGTATTGGACTTTTTATAAATATATAATATCCATTATCTCTTCTAAACTTTTTTGACTTGAAGTCTATTTTATCTGATATTAGCATTTCCACCCTTGCTCTCCCTTTGTTATCATTTGCATGGAATATTCTTTTTCCATCCTTCCATTTTCAATTTATTTTCTAATAAATTGAATCTAAAGTGAGTCCCTTGTAGACACCATGTAGTTGGATTTGCTTTTTTATTCATTCTTCCAATTTTTTTTTTTTTTTCTTTTGAGATGAAGTCTCACTCTGTTGCCAGCCTGGAGTACAGTGGTGTGATCTCCGCCTCCCGGGTTCAAGAGATTCACCTCCTTCAGCCTCCTGAGTAGCTGGGACTATAGTGTGCACCACATACCTGTCTAATTTTTTTTTTTTTTTTTTTTTTTTTTTTGTATTTTAGTAGAGATGGGATTTCACCATGTTGGCCAGGATGGTCTTGAACTCCTGACCTTGTGATCCAGCCACCTCAGTCCTCCCAAAGTGCTGGGATTACAGGCATGAGCCACCACACCCAGTCAATCTCTTTTGATTGAAAAGTTTAATCCTTTTATATTTAAAGTAATTACTGATAAAGAGAAAGTTATTTCTGTCATTTTGATATTTGTTTTCTTTCTTGCTTGCTTTCTGTTTTTTGGAGAAAAGATCTCACTCTGTTGCCCAGGGTGGAGTGCAGTGGTGCAATCACAGCTTACTGCAGCATCAACCTCCCAGGCTCAAACTGTCCCCACACCTCAGCCTCCTAAGTAGCTGGGACTCTATGTGCTTGCCACAACACCTAATGTTTTATTTTTGGTAGAGATGAAGTCTCCCTAGGTTGGCCAGGCTGATCTCAAACTCCTGGACTCAAGCAATCCACCTGCCTCAGTCTCTCAAAGTGCTGGGATTACAAATGTGAATCACCATACCCATCCAACTTGTCTTCTATAAGCCTTGTAACTTTTTGTCCTTAGTTTTCTGCATCACTGTCTTCTTTTGTGCTTACTTGATTTTTTTGTGGTGAAACATTTAAGTTCCTTTTTCATTTCCTGGAAATAGTGTATTCTTTACCTATATTCTTTGTGGTTACTATGGAGATTACATTTAACATTCTAAAGTTATAACATTCTAATTTGAATTCATACCAGCTTGACTTTGATAACATAAAGAACTCTGCTCCTTTAACAGCTTCATTTCCATCCTTTTCAGTTGCTGACGCCACAAAACTCTGCCTTCATACACTGTGTGTCCAAAAACATGATGAATTTTAAATATACTAGTCTCTCAAGTTATGCAGAAAACCAAATGTAGAGCTATAAAGCAAAGTTATAATACTAGCTTTTAGACTGGGAATTTAAAAAAAGTATTTGTTTCTTAAATAATTCAATAATAAAAGTGAGTAATATATCGTTGTGATAATAATACTAGCTTATATAATTACTTATATATTTACTTTTATTGAGGTCTTTGTTTCTTTATATGGCTTCCACTTGCTGCCTAGTATCCTTTCATTTCAACCTGCAGGACTTCTTTTAGCATTTATTGCAGGGCAGCTGTTCTAGTGGTAATAAACTTCCTCAGATTTTGTGTATCTGGGAATGTCTTAATCTCTCTCCCACTTTTGAAGTGCAGAGTTGCTGGATATAGGATTCTTAGTTAGCCCACTGCCTTCTGGCCTCCAAAGTTTCTGATGAGAAATCTGCGGATGATCTTACTGAAGATTCCTTATATGTGATTATCACTTATCTCTGTGGCTTTCAAAATTTTCTGTCTTTGGGTTTTAACAATTTTATGGGAATACTTTTGGTGTGTCTTTGAATTCATCCTACTTGGAGTTCACTGAGTCTCTTGGATATTTATATTCATGCCTTTCATTAAATTTTGGAAGTTTTTGGTCATAATTTCTTTGATAAATCTCTTTGACCCTTTCTCTCTTTTACTTCTCCTTAAGGACTCCCCACAAAGCATGTGTGAGACTATTCGATGATGTCCTACAGGTCCTTAGGCTCTGTTTTCTTCCATTTTTTTCTTTATGTTCCTCAGACTCAATAATTTTCCTTGTTCTTCAAGTTTGTTGATTCTCCTGCTTGCTCAAATCTGCCATTGAATCTCTCTAGCAGGTTTAAAAAAATTTTTTCAGCTATTGTACTTTTCAGTTCCAGAAATTTTCTGGAAACCAATTTCTTTTTGGTTTCCTTTTAGGTTTTCCGTCTGTTTATTGATATGTCCATTTTGTTCATATATAATTTTCTTGACATTTTCCACATCTTCCTTTAGTTCTTTGGGTAACTTTAAGACAGTTGTTTTAAAGTCTTTGTCTGATAGATTTTCCATCAGGTCTTTCTCAGGGACAGTTTCTGTTGGTTTATTTTTTCCTTCAAATGGGCCATATTTGCCTGTTTCTTTGTATCGCTTGTGGTTTTTTTGTTGTTGAAAACTAGACATTTGAATCTAATAATCTGGTAATCCTGAAAAATCAGATATTTTCCTTCCCCAGGTTTACTGACTTTTTATTTATTTATTTACTTTTTATTTTTTATTGTTATAGGCTGTCTCAGTGGTGAGGATTAGCCTGAAGTATAAGCTTACAGTCTCCTTAGGTCTTTTCTAAGCCTGTGCCTGGGCATGCACAATGACTTCCTAATATCTTCTGTATATACAGTTGTCTGGCTTCCAAAAATGGAGAAAAAGGAAAAAATGAAAAGCAGAAAAAGGCTCTAATTGTTTAGCTCCCCTGGAAGTTGCTTCAGCCAGAGGAGGTGGGGTTTGCCACAATGGGAGAAGGTGCAACAATGGCCGTCATTTCTTCTTCTGCACCTTTGCAATCAGAAGCAACAATCAGCAATCAGAGCCCTAATATTTGGAGGACAGATTTTTTTTTCCACCTTGGTTCCAGCAAGTTGTGTGCAAACTGTCCCAAGAACACATACACAGCTGCCTGACACAAGGCTAATGAGTAGGGTTTGGCTACTATTGGCTATTACTGTGCTGAAATTCACTGAAATTAACTGCAGCTTGCTGTCCAACTTTTCCCCTAGAAGTTGCAAGCTTTCAATAGACCCCAAAGTTTTAAAAAAGTTATGTCAGACAGATTCTGCTAGAACAATTATTTATGTGGGAAGTCAGATTCCTGGTGGTTTCTATTCTGCCATCTTCCCAGAATCCTCTCTCTAGTTTTAAAGACATAAGAATTTATAATATATGTTTAACTCCAGTGGTAATAAGAGCACATTAAATATCTACTTGTCCAAAAAAAATTTGTTCATTAGTACAAAAATCCAGTGAAATCTTTTATAGAAGCTACACTCTTCATCTTGGTTCTCAGGGAAAGTCCCTCATCTGAGCAGCTTGAGGGCTAACAACTCTCTTCTCATATCAGAAGGAAAAACAGGGAACATCTTATTTCCTGGAGAAAATAGGACAAGAATAGCTTAAATGGAGGAAGTATGTGACCTATACGTGATTTCAAGCTTGTGTTGCTAACAAATCTCTTCTATGCTTATAATAGAGTAAGAAATACAGGAAACTTATGGATAAATTTAGTGAAATGGTTTGGATATTTGTCCCTTCCAAATCTCATGTTAAAATGTAATCCCCAATGTTGGAGGTGGGGCTTTGTGGGAGGTATTTTGTCATGGGGGTGGATCTCTCATAAATAGCTTGGTGCAGTCCTTGCAATAGTGAGTGAGTTCTCGCAAGTTTGTGTGGCACCTCCTCCCTCTTTCTTTTGCTCCCACTCTCACCATGTGCCCTTTTTATCTTCTGCCATGCCTGTAAGCTTCCTGAGGCTCTCACCAGAAGCAGTTACCAGCACCATGCTGCTTCTATGGTCTGCAGAACTGTGAGCTAAACAAACTGCTTTATAAATTACCCAGCCTCAGTATTTCTTTAGAGCAATGTAAAAACAGCCTAACACATCCAAGGAATGTGTTTGAGCCAATATTCGTTGAGTGTCTCTTTGTGCTAGACTGTTGGCTAAATATTTATTATTTCTATTGTCTAATATGGTTGCTACCAGCCATGTGTGGCAAATGAATACTTGAAATGTAGCTTGTCAAAATTAAGATGTACTGAAAGTAAAGTGCTCACCAAACTCTAAAGATTTAGTATGGAAAAGAATGTAAAATATGTAATATTTTATGTTGATTACATGTTAAAATCATATTTTTGTTATGTGGGGCTAAATAAATTATTATAATTAATTTTATCTGTTTCTCTTTACTTTTAAAAATGACTACTAGAAAATGTATACTTTGTGGCTCACACTTGTGAATTGCATTATACTTCTATTGGAGAGTGTAGCTTTACATTATTCCCATATTGCATCCCATGATGATCTTATAACATAGACTGTTATTAGGTCTATTTTAATGAAGGAGAAACAGCTGAGGTGTAGACTGTGAGAGACTTGCCCAGCATTATTAATATACCCCAGAAGGCCCTCTTGCCCTATTTTCTGCCATGTAAGAACACAGAGAATAGTCAATCTGCATCTGGTAAGAGGGTCGTCACCAGGACCTGACCATGCTGGCATCCTGATCTCAGACTTCCAGCCTTCAGAACTGTTTCTGTTGCTTATATATTACCCAGTCTATGGTATTTTGTTATAGTGGCCTGGACTGACTAAAACACATATTAAGCCACAAGACTCCAAACCATAATCTCTGCTCATGTTGATGAAGCTGGCAAGTAAATCAGCAAAGTTCACATAAAATTGCCATGGAATTTTGACACCACCTCCTGCTTTATCTAATATCTGATATTAGCTCTGGCTTCTTGTTTCACCATGTCCCATGGTTTTGTTCCTATTACTGCCAACTAACTTGGATTTGGGGCAGGTATTATTTTAGTATTTCATAACCCACAAAGCATTCTTGGAATTGTAGCTCAATGCCACCAAGTTAACTATTTTTCTGGCAACTTTTTTTTTCTACTTCGGGTACAGAACATTGGTTAATCTTAAATTCATGGCACTCCACTATCAATTGTATGCAAGACCCTCTCTTACTAATTCATTCATTCCTTTTCATCCCTATTCTCCACTTCTGGTCCCCTGCCCTCTCCATACGCAGTCATTCTTAAGTGTTGACATATGTATTCTCTCTGTATGAGTTCTTCTAAGAGGTATATTTTTGTTTTTTATACATACATACATTTTAATATAAACCATATTGTAGCAAAAACTTCATCCTGTTTTTCATTCAGCAATATATTTTAAAAAGTCTAACCATGTTGCTGAGTATCTGTTTAGACTATTGCTTCTAATGATGCCTAATTATCCATCCATTTTATCCACGCGTTTCACAGAAATGGACATGCACATTGCCCCCAACTCACCAACGCTAATACCGATGCTATGGCAACATCCTCATATATCTTACCTTGTGTGTGAGAATTCCTCTGGATTCCTATATCTAGCAGTGGAAATACTGAGTCATAAGTAACATATGTATTGGTTAAGAATACAACCAGGAAAACAGAAGTCACTGTCACTCTAAGTGTGTAAAACTAAGATTTTAATGCAGGGAATAGTTACAGAGGTGATGAAAGAGCTGAGAGCCAAACAGGGGACATAAGTAACCTACAGACTGACAATAATAGGAAGCCCCTAACACACCTAAACTGCAGGAATTGCTTGGAACCAAGAGTTTGGGTCATCTGACAAAAGCTGAAATGATAGCACCTGGTGGGAGCTAAAAGAGAAGGAAGAAATATAGATGCTTCTATAAACAGAAGAGAGATTGTGAGAGAAAAATAACTTGACTGTTCCCTTCCTCCATCCCTAGTCTCCTATTAGTGCTTTCACTAGTGGAACCCAGCCCCCGATGCAGCTTGCTGATGCCAGGGCAGAGCAGAGGTGGTGAAGAACAAATCAGCCGGCAAATACCACATACTTGGTTTGACTAAGTCCTGCCAGATTGCTCTCCTAATAACTGTCCTAGCTATACTTCCACCGGCAATGTATCCCTACATCCCATCCACTCTTCATGGCTTGCTGTTCAACAAACAGTGGAGGTATAAATCTCCACTATCTTCATTTGAATCCTGACTGAACTAAGGGATCCATCCATCCACTGAATCATAACCTCCTGAGGGCAGGAATCTTGTCAATTTTATTGGCAATCCCCTATCTGGCATCATGCTCAACGCTACTGAGCAAAGTGAGAAATGCTTTTGTTGACTACTGGTGTCATCACTTTGCCCTCGTTGTTATTTGGTTCACAGGTGTAGTTACACTGAGGGCAGTTTTCAAGAAGCCACTTACAGCATTGTGGAGGAAAATCTCTAGGGGGATTCTGTGGTGAGAGAGAAGATTGATAGTAAGCTGGTAAGCAAGGTTTAAGACCGTAATGGTTGTCAAAACACTGTGTTGGTTGGTAAATAGCCACTGCTCTGAGCAATTCTGAGTGACTGCTGTGCTTTGACGGTTCCAGCCACTCTCTCCAAGATCAGCAACTAAAGGAAGGTATTGCCATTATGATTAGGGGGCTCTAGGACTCTGCTGTTGCAATCTGGCTGGCCATCTTCCTGATTAGTTAGTGTATATGCTTTACTGGTCGTTAAATATTTTAAATATCCTTCCCCTGTTTGAGTATCACAAAATAAGGACTGTTAGGGGAAAGTTTAGGGTGCCCTAGGGCTCCCAGGACGCTTGTTTCTTTATGTAATGATGGGGAAGATAATTCTCTAGGATTGTTTTCCTAATGGAAAATACTCCTTTTTTTTTTTTTTTTTTTTGCTTTTCTCTTAATGAATAACTTATATAGCAAAATGCACAGATCTGATGTGTACAGCTCATTAAAATTTTACATATGTACTTACATATCCAGTAACCAGATCAAGATATAGAACATTTCTATCTTCCTAGCAGACTCCCTCATGCCTTCTCTTTGTCAGTTACCCACCAAGTAACCATAATTCTGACATTTATCATTATAAATTAATTTTGCCTGTTTTAAAACTTTATATTAGTAGGAGCACAGTGTATACTCTTGACGTCTGGCTTCTTTTGCTCAACATTAAAAACATACCCCTTTTAGAATTTATTTGACTAGTTTTCCAATTTGTTAAGTTGGATTCTTAGCTCATTAATTTTCAAACTTCCTTCTTTTGGGTATTTTTTACAACTTAAAAAATTGTGTCAAAATACATGTAACATGAAATTTGTAACTTTAACCATTTTGTAATGTTTATAATTTGGTGGCATTAACTATATTTACAATATTATGCAATCATTATTACTATTTCAAAATTTTTTCATCATCCCCCCAAAAACCTCTGTATCCATTAAGCACGAACTTCTCAGTTCTTCCTTCTCCCAGTCCCTAATAATCTCTAATTTACTTTCTGTTTCAATGAGTTTGCCTATTCCAGATATTTCATATAATGGAGTTATACAGTATTTGTCCTTTTGCATTTGACTTCTTTCACTTAGCATGTTTTCAGGGTTCATCCATGTTAAAATGTATCAAAATTTCATTCATTTTATGAATAATTTTCCATGTATATATATACCACATTTTGTTTATTTATTCATCTGTTGATGGACACTTAGGTTCTTTTCACTTTTTTGTTATTGTGAATAATGCTGTCATAAACATTGATGTACAAGTATCTGAGTTCCTATTGTTGAGTCTTTTAGGTATATACCTAAGAGCGGAGTTGATGGGTCATATGGTAAACTTATGCATAGCTTTTTGAAGACTGCCAAACTGTTTTCCACAGTGATTGTACCATTTTATATTCCCACCAGCAATGCGTGAGGGTTCTAATTTCTCCACATCCTCACCAACACTTGTTATTTTCTATTTGTTTGTTGTTTCTTATTATTATAACCATCCTAATTGGAGTGAAGTAGTATCTCATTGTGGTTTCGATTTGTATTTCCTTAATGACTAATGATGTTGAACATCTTTTAATGTGCTTTTTGGCCATTTGTATATCTTCTTTAAATATTTTATCTATTTTTTAACTGGGTTTTTTTTGTCATTGAGTGGTGGAAGTTTTTAAATATATTATGGGTATTAAACTCTTATCAGGTATATAATGTGCAAACATTTTCTCTCCTGTGGGTTATCTTTTCACTCTTTTGATCATGTTCGTCAATATACAGAAGCTTTTTATTCTAATGAAGTCCAATTTATCTACTTTTGTTGTTGTTGCTTCAGCTTTTGGTATCATTTTGAGAAACCACTGCCAAATTCAAAATTGTACAGATTTACCCCTATGTTTTCTTCTAAGAATTTTGTAGTTTTAGCTCTTAAATTTATGTCTTTAATCTGTTTTGAGTTGATTTTTGTATATAGTATAAAGTAAAGGCCCAATTTCATTATTTTGCATGTAGGTAGGATTTCTCCAAGACTAAGGGTAGGGATCTCGTCCATCTTGTTACAAGTACTGTGTCTGGCACACATTATGTACTCCTTCAATAACTATTGATTTGTTATATACCATGCGAGGCACTGGAGATATAACGGAGAATAAAACAGACTTGATCCTTATTACCTTGGTACTGCGTTTCTAGTGTTTGTTGAATAAATACATAAGAAACCTCACGCCCGTAATCCCAGCACTTTGGGAGGCTGAGGCGGGTGGATCACGAGGTCAACATGGTGAAACCCAGTCTCTACTAAAAAAATACAAAAAATTAGCTGGGCATGGTGGCGTGTGCCTGTAATCCCAGCTACTCAGGAGGCTGAGGCAGGAGAATTGCCTGAACCCAGGAGGCGGAGGTTGCGGTGAGCCAAGATCGTGCCATTGCACTCCAGCCTGGGTAACAAGAGCGAAACTCCGTTTCAAAAAAAAAAAGAAAAGAAAAAGAAAAAAAGAAACCATCCATTTTCATGACATCTGCATCATCAAAAGTTGATAATTGCTTCATATGGTAATTTTGTCTCCATACATTCCATATCATAATTGTAGTCATTAGAGAATCTTCCAGTCTCTCTCTTTCTCAACTTAGAGGTGAAATGCATCAAGTGAGTATCAAGTGAGTATATGTTATTTAAGAATGAAGTTGGTGATGTTCCAGGTGTTTATTTCTAGACTTTTTGCCAGGTAAGGTGGCCATTTCATTTCCAAAAGGATTATATATATATATATATTTATATATATTTATATAATATAAATATTATATAAATATAATATTATAATAAATATATTATATATATATATATAATTATATATATAATTATATATAAATATAATATTATAATAAATATATATATATATAAATATAATCCAAAAGGATTATATTTATATATATATATATATATATATTATATATATATATATATAAACAGTGTTTTCAAACACTATTACTGCATCTTTCCCACTCAAGGACTAATTACTCTCTCTGTAGCATTTTACTATATGGTCAGCAATACTTAGTTCATGGTGCTCTCCAGAAAAGCAAGCATTTGAATGACAAAAACAATAGAACATAGCCAACATGGCGAAACCGTGTCTCTACTAAAAATACAAAAATTAGCTGGGCGTGGTGGTGCGTGCCTGTAATCTTAGCAACTCAGGAGGCTGAGGCAGGAGGATTCCTTGAACCCAGGAGGCTGCAGTAAGCCGAAATTGCACCAATGCACACACCCTGGGCAACAGAGACTCCGTCTCAAAAAACAAAACAAAAAACCAATAGAACTTGTAGCTGAGAAATTAGAAAGCAGTCCTGAATTGGTAGAAACACTAGGCATCTGGAAGAATTGTTTATTTATTTATTTAAGAGTGATAATTTACCAACATATTATTTTGCTAAATATTTTTAAAAGAAATTATTGAAACTGTAGAAAATATATAGAAAGCCAACTTAGGAAACTCTATCTCTTGCTTGCTGATATACAAATTGTAGCCAGCTTTTTCTTCTTTTTATTACAACCTTTGGAGAGTCAGGTAAAATGCTTCCTTCAGAAGGTTTCTGGGCATCCTTTATTTGTTTATTTTTTTGGTTACATGAACAAGTTCCTCAGTGGCAATTTCTGAATTTTGGTAAAGCCATCACCAGACCAGTGTACATTGTACCCAATGTGTAGTCTTTTATCTCTCATCCCCTCCCATCCTTCCCCTCAAGTTCCCAAAGTATCATTCTTATGCCTTTGCATTCTCATAGCTTAGCTCCTACTTAGGAGTGAGAATGTACAATGTTTGGTTTTCCATTCCTTAGCTACTTCAATTAGAATGGTCTACAGTTCCATCCAGGTTGCTACCAATGCCGTTATTTAATTCCTTTTTATGGCTGAGTGGTATTCCATCGTGTATATACTAAAATTCTTTATCCACTCATTGACTGATGGGCATTTGGGCTGATTCCATATTTTTGCAATTGCAAATTGTGCTGCTACAAACATGTGTGTGTAAGTATCTTTTTTATATAATGACTTCTGTTCCTCTGGGTAGACACCCAGTAGTGGAATTGCTAGATCAAATGGTAGATCTACTTTTAGTTCTTTAAGGAATCTCCACACTGTTTTCCATAGTGGTTGTACTAGTTACATTCCCATCAGCAGTGTAAAAGTGTTCTCTTTTCACCACAGCCACACTGACATCTACTATTTTTTAATTTTTTGAATATGGCCATATTTGCTGGAGTAAGATGGTATTACACTGTGGTTTTGCTTTGCATTTCCCTTATAATTAGTGATGTCTAGCCTTTTTTCATATGTTTGTTGGCCATTTTCATATCTTCTTTTGAGAATTTTCTGTTCATGTCCTTAGTCCACTTGTTGATGGGATTGCTTGTTCTTTTCTTGCTGGCTTATTTGAGTTCCTTGAAGATTCTGGATATTAGTCCTTTGTTGGATATATAGATTGTAAAGATTTTTTCCCACTCTGTGGTTGTCTGTTTATTCTGCTGATTATTTCTTTTGCTGTGCAGAAGCTTTTTAGTTTAATCGAGCATCTGGACAAATTGTTACAAATCATTCCTGCAGGACTCCATTCAGCCTAGACAACCACACCTTTGACCCAGTTCTCACAGAATTTCTCCAGAAATCCTGTCTCCTCAAAGTAATAAAAAGTTTGCATTAGCAATCAGGCAAATATCAAAGATAATAAAAATAACTAATTGGGCTTCTTATGATGATTACCTACATAGCTTTCTCCATTAACTAACTCTTACAACAGCTCTGTGAAGTAGGCAGGACAAATATTACTATCCTCAGTTCACAGTTGGACTACTACTACTCTGCATAATAATAATTCTTGAGGGATTCTTAAATGCTGGCACTGTGTTAATTTCTTTACATTCATCGAATGCCCCCAATAACCCTATAGCTAGATACTATTATTTTCCCCATTTTCAGGCTAGGTAATTAATTAATGAAGCTTAAAAATGTAAGTAACATGCCCCCAAGAGTGCATAATTATTAAGTAGCAGAACCAATGCTTATATTTAAATCAGGAACACTCAGAAGTAGCAAATGACTTTAGTAAAACAGAAACACACTCTCATGCAATCCTTATTATGCGGTCACGTGCCTACCAGGGCCGACTGGATGGTACTTGTCTGCCAGAAGTGAGTCGAGGCAGAAGAATCAACAAAGGAGCTGGAAGGGCCTCTGGAAATCAGCTGGGGACCAGAAACAAGAGGCTGTGAGACCAAGAGAGTTCCAAGCCCTCCAGGAAAACATCTCCCTGCTAAAAGCCTTTCCCAACCTTTAGAAATATATTCCAAAAAAAAAAAAAAAAAAATTCCTTTTCCTCCTTTCCATCTTTTTTTTTTCGCTATCTCTTTACCGCTCTTCCTGCCTTCTTCCTTTCTTTCCTTCAGTAAACTTTTTTTGAAACGATGATGTGCAAAAAAAGACCTGATCCAGTCTATGGCGCGTTTCTATGAGATGATGAACACGCCTTCCCAGCAGAGTAAAGCATGATTATACCAAGGACCGGTTCCCTCACCCTTTCCCCGGCCAGGTCCACGTCCCCAGACGTCGGAGAAGGGGTTGGGCAGCGCAGTGGGGCCTCTGAAGTTGTCGAGAACCCCAGGCAAACGCGGTCAGCCAGTGGCTACGCGGTCTCCTAGCGACAGGGCGGCGGCAGGGCACACACACCGCCCAAGCCCGGGCGGTGGCCGCGGAGCTAGGGCCACCATGGCGGACAGCAGGCGGCGGCGCGAGCCGGGGATGTTGGCCCCGGTGTCTGAGGGCGTGAACTGCAGGTCCGGGTAAGAGCGCGGCGCACGGGCCGAGGGCGTATCCCACGTGGGCCGCGCGGGGGCGCCTGGAACCCGCGCTTGCGGGGGCGGGGGCGGGGGCGGGGAATGGGCTCACAGACGCAGAGGGTCTGGGGGAGGTCCCGCCTGTCTGCCTGCCCTCCTCAATGCCCCCTTACGTACACCGTAACACTATAAGACAGCCAGTGCTCGGCGCTGCTCTTCGCAAAGGACTTTTCCCTCTGTCCTCCTCACGATCCCCGCCTCCCACGTCCCCAGGGAGGTAGACTAATATACCCATTTCTGATGGGAAAGTGATGGTCGCGAGTCCTCTGCGGAGGCTGGTTTAGCCCAGGACTCTGAGCCCTCCTGCTAGCCACCCCCCCTTCTCCGGCCTGGCCAACCAACTGTTCTCCAGATGCCCCGGGTCGCCCGGAACCCTGTATCCGATGTTAGGCACCTGCTGCCCGTGGAGACTTTGGCATCCCGATGAGGGCTGTGGCCAAGTGGAACCCAGGGCTGGGAGCGCCTGGGGTACTAAGGAGGTCTGCTGACATTTTGTACGGTTGTCGTAGCCTCAGAGCAGGAACAAGGTTTTTGCCTTTGCCGACTCGTTGAGAATCCTTTGAGAATGGAATTCGTTTCTCTTGGAGACAGCACGATGTGGTGGTGAAGATTCCAAAGTCTAGAATCAGAAAGACTTGAGTTGAAGGCTGGTTTTCTTGTTTGCCTGGTGACTTTAGGCAAGTTGGTTGCTCCTTCTGGGCTCACTTTCCTAACTATAAAATGGGGACAATAACTTAGGAATCAGCTAAAATTGTGAGGATTAATGGAGGTAACACATGTAAACTTGTCCCTGGCACATAGAATGTATTGTGTACATGTTAGCAATTATTCATAGTTGTTTCTAGTAGTTATTCATAAGAGCTTATTTGGGAAACTTCTCTCCCCATTTAAAAACTTTGTTTTGGCCGGGCCTGTAATCCCAGCACTTTTGGGAGCCACCGCGCCTGTAATCCCAGCACTTTGGGAGGCCTAGGCGGGTGGATCACCAGGTCAGGAGATAGAGACCATCCTGGCTAATATGGTGCAACCCCATCTCTACTAAAAATACAAAGAATTAGTCGGGCGTGGTGGCATGCGGCGCCTGCCAGTAGTCCCAGCTACTCAGGAGTCTGAGACAGAATTGCCTGAACCCAGGAGGCGGAGGTTTCAGTGAGCCGAGATGGCGCCATTGCACTCCAGCTTAGTGTTGAAGCGAGACTCTGTCTAAAAAAAAAAAAAACACACGCAAAAAAAAACAAAGTACTTTGTTTTGAAATAACTGTAGACTCACAAGAAGTTGCAGAAATAGTACAGAGGTCCCATGTACCCTTCCCCTAGCTGGTTAGCGTGGTACGTTGCCAAACCAGGAAACGTCATTGGCAGAATATGCTCGTTGAACTATATAGATCTTACTTGAATTTTATCAGCTCTTCTTGCACTCTGTTGTGTCTGTATATAGTTGTGTAACATCTGGTCGTATGTACCCATCGACACAAAACTGTTTCATCCCCACAAAGGTACCACTTAGTGCTACTCCTTTACTGTCACTTCTTTCCCACCCCAGCCCTGGGCAACCACTAAGCTGCTCTCCATTTCTCTAAGTTTGTTCTTTTGAGATTGTTCGATAAGTAGAATAACGCAGTTTATAACTGTTTGAGACTGGCGCTTTTTCATTCATCATAAAACCCTTGAGATCCATCCAAGTTGTCTGTATCAATAGCTCATTTTCGTTGCTGAGTCGTGTTCCTTGCTGTGGATGTATCACAGTTTGTTTGTCTATTCACTTGTTGAAGGACATTCATGTTGTTTTGGACATTCCAGTTTTTGGGCTATTATGAAGAAAGCTGTTATCAACATTTATGTACAGAATTTTATAAGAACTACTTTTTCATTTCTTTAGGATACATGTCCAATATTCTTTTGCAATTCTTAAAGAGGGAAATATCCACATACCGTGTACTAGTGTCTGTGAAAACAGTAAATACTTAGAAAAAATTGTTTTCAGTTTTATTTTATGGGCCAAGCAAGATTTTTCCTGAACCTAACATAATGCAGAGCGGTAAGCTTATTAGCTATGAGAGCCCCATGTGGGGTAGAGGAGAGCCCTCCCTCTAGACTGGTTGCCTCACTCACCTCTTGGAACTTATTGAAAAGAGGGAAGTGGTAGCTAGGCATGGTTGTACATGCCTGTAGTCCCAGCTACTCAAGAGGCTGAGGTGGCAGGATCACTTGAGTCTCAGAGGCAGAGGTTGCAGTGAGCCAAGATCATGCCATTGCACTCTAGCCTGGGAAACAGAGCAAGACCCTGTCAGAAAAAAAAAAAAAAAAAAAAAAAAAAGAAAGCAAGGAAAGAAAGAAAGGGAAAGAAGAAAGAAAAAGGAAGGAAGGAAGAAAAGAAAAGAGTAAAATCGCTCACGCCCAACACTTTGGGAAGCTGAGGCAGGAGGATCACTTTAGCAGAAGTTTGAGACCAGCCTGGGCAACAGAGCAAGATTTTGTCTCTACAAAAACAATTAAAAAAATTATCTAGGCATGGTGGCGCACACTTGTAGTCCCAACTACTTGGGAGACTGAGGTTGGAGTTTCCCTTGAACCCGGGAGTTCAAGGCTGCAGTGAGCTATTGAGCTATAATTGCCATTGCACGCTAGCCTGAGCCACAGAGCAAGACCCTGTCTTGAAACAAATGAACAAACCAGAATGAAAAAGAAAAGCGAAAAAAATAGACTGGATTTCTTTCAGGATCTCTGCCGGTTCTAGCATTCTATGAAGCTTCAGCTCACTGCCACATACATTTCCCATTTTGAGTTGTATGGCTGTGCTTAAACAAAAATATTTGTTTTCAGATTTGATTTCATGAAGTGCTTGGATGCTTGAATTAGTTGTAAACGTGCATAAAATAAACTTTGTGAAGATATTTAATAATATGGAAAGTTACTAATAGGTCATGCTGAATGGGTCATCAATCTTATGATTAGATGTAATTTCAACGTCTTTCTGCCATTTAGCTATTTAAGAATGAATTATTAAATGCAGAGAGTAACTTTTTGTAAATTCATCTTTTTGCGTCCTTTCATCTAGATTTTCACAGTAGAGTTGGGTTAAGCTCTTAAAACCACACGTACACATCTATGCAACAAGTAAGAAGTTTCTAGGACTCACTAGAAAAGAACTGGCATCAGGCTGGAACCTCTTAAAATTTGTAACAATGATTACATTTGGTGTAAAAAGACATTATAGATAAAAGGGGTTTGAAGGTGGAAGAGGCTCCAGGGAAGGACACAAAGACTCCAGAAGCATCTAAGACATTGCAGTATGTGAGGATAATGAGATGCTCAGATTCAAAGTCCTGGCTTTGGTGTTGGCTAGTTGTGTTAGGTTATTCAGGAGCTGGTTCTGTTTCCTTCCTGTTTGCCCATCTGCCTCTTCTGTCTCATCTCTATGCCCTAACTACTCAGTGCTAACAGGGGGCTGGTGGATAAGGAGGCTGAGTGAAGCAGGTGTATATACGGCATTAGGGAGAGGTGGAGTTTGTGAATGAGAGAGCACATGGTTTGTCTCAAGTGGGCAACCATTATACCTGTCATTGGCAGAATATGCTAATTGAACTATACACCTTACTTGGATTTTATCAGCTCTTACTTGTACTCAGGTGTGTTTGTATATAGCACACACATTATACCAATTGTGGCTCCTTGGAAAGTGGACCCACACTGTTCACAACTCTTGAAAAATCTGTTTTTTCAAGAGGAGATTTTTTTTTTTTTTTTTATTGTTTATATTCAAAGGAGTATATATATATATTTTTTTTTTTGAGAGAGAATAGGAAAGAGGAAAAAGGAAGAGAAAGAGAGAGAGAATGGGGAGGAGGGAGAAGGAAAAGAAAGAGGGAGAGAGAATGGGAGTATTGCTTTCTTGCCCAGGCTAGAATGCAATTTAGTAATGGGTATTGAAAAGCTCTTTTATACTGATAATTATACTTAATGATGTAGTCAGGAAGGAATAAGGGAAGAAGATAACAAACAAACAGCCAACCAATATTTAATTTAAACCTATGAAATGCTATGCGATTACTGAGGAGTGATTTACTTCCAATTATATAGTCACCTTTGGAATAGGTGTGAGGTGGTAATGTATGTTTTGTGTATTTGAAGTGGAGAGTTCTATAAATGTTTATTAAGTTTACTTGTTCCGGGTCTGAGTTCAAGTTCTGAATATCCTTGTTAATTTTCTATCTCGTTGATCTATAGAATCGTTAGCTCTTCTTGTTGCATTGACCCTTTTGCCATTATGTAATGTCATTCCTCGCCTCTTTTGATCTTTGTTGCTTTAAAGTCTACTTTATCAGAGGCGAGAATTGCATCTCCTGCTTTTTGTTTATTAGTTTATTTTTATTCTCTGTTTGATTGGTAAATCTTCCTCCTTCTCTCTGAGTCTTTGTGTATTGTTGCATGTAAGATGGGCCCGGATGCAGCATACCGATGGGTTTTGGCTTTTTATCCAATTAAAATATATATAGGTTTAATACCGGCGTTTGATGCTAGCTGGCTGTTTTGCCCATTAGTTGATGTAAATTTTTTATTGTGTTAAAGTTCTTTGCTTTTTGATATATTTTTGGAAAGGCTGATATTGGTTGTTCCTTTATATGTATAGTGCTTCTTTCAGAAGCTCTTGTAAAGCAGGCCTGGTGGTGGTGAACTCTCTAAGTACTTGTTTGTTCGCAAAAGATTTAATTTTTCCTTCGCTCATAAAGTTTAGTTTGGCTGGATAGGAAATTCTGGGTTGAAAGTTCTTTTCTTTAAGGATGTTGAATATTGGTCCCCACTCTTTTCTGGCTTGTAGGGTTTCTGCTGAGAGATCTGCTGTAAGTCTGATAGGTTTCCCTTTATGGGTAACCTGACCTTTCTCTCTGGCTGCCCTTAGTATTTTCTCCTTCATTTCAACCCTAATAAATCTGGCGATTATGTGCCTTGGGGTTGGTCTTCTTGAAGAATATCTTTGTGGTGTTCTCTGTATTACCTGGAGTTGAATATTACCCTGCCTTGCCAGGTTGGGAAAATTTTCCTGAATGATATCCTGAAGAGTATTTTCCAACTTGGATTCATTCTCTTCATCACATTCAGGTACACCTATCAAACGTAAATTAGGTCTTTTCACATAGTCCCATATTTCCTGGAGACTTTGCTCATTCCTTTTCATCCTTTTTTCTGCATTCTTGTTTTCTCGTTTCATTTCACTGAGCTGGTCCTCGACTTCTGATATCCTTCCTTCTGCTTGATCAATTCGGCTGTTTAAACTTGTGCATGCTTCGCGAAGTTCTCGTGTTGTGTTTTTCAGCTCCATCAATTCACTTATATTCTTCTCTAAATTGTCCATTCTCGTTAACAGTTCGTCAAACCTTTTTTCAAGGTTCTTAGTTTCTTTGCATTGGGTTAGAACAAGTTCTTTTAATTCACAGAAGTTTCTTATCACCCACGTTTTGAAACCTGCTTCTGTTATTGGAACACACGTGTAATCTATTAAGCCTTGTTCCGTTACTGATGAGGAATTGCAATCCCCTGTAGAGGGAGAGGCATTCTGATTTTGAGTATTCTCTACCTTTTTACGCTGGTTTCTTCCCTTCATTATATATTTGTCCGTCTGTTGTCTTTATAATTACCGGCTTTCTAACTGGGTCTCTGACGTCCAACTTGTTGATTCCCTGTGCCGAGATCTGAGCAATCCACTGAGCCGGCCAAAACAGTGGTGTTAAGATTGATGGTGCTTTTCTGCCCGGGAATCTCCGGACTCTGCACCAAGAACTGGCGTGCTAAGGCACCAGCAAAACCACCACGCCGGCCACAAGAGTCGCCCTGGCGACCCGTGGGGCTCCTCCACTGGGAATCTCCTGGTCCGTGAGCAACAAATATTCGTCTGAAAGTGTGGCGTCCTCTCGTTCTTTGCGCTTTCACTGGGAGGTACGTGCCCGAGCTGCTAATCATCAGCCATCTTGGATCTCTCTCTGAGATGTTTTTCCTGATTATTTATGTGAACATTTTTATCTATCAGAAACTCTAGTAGAGTGATTAAGCACCTTTTCCTGGAGCCACACTACTTAGGTTAAACTCCCAGCTCTACCACTTATTAGCCATGTGAACTTCGACAAGCGTTTTTGTTTTTTAACTTCTTTGTGCTCAATTTTCTTAACTGTAAATGGGAATAATACTTGTGCCTAATTCATAGGGTTGTTATGAGATTTAAAAATGCTGATATGTGTAAAGCACTTAGAACAGTGCCTGTTATATTGAAAATTCTCAATTTATGTTAGCTATTATGATTCTTATTAAAACATAGGCGGACCAAATGACAGGTTTGTTGGCCCGATGTAGCCCATGGACAGCCATTTTGCGACCTTTGATCCCCTGAGTTTAGGGGGAACCCACAGAGGTTATATGAAGAGCCAAGGCCATTCAGCTAGTTAGAGACTGAGTTGTCACTGGGATCCAGGCTCTTCCCACCCCACTGCACTCTGTCCCTTTTAGTGAAGAGAAAGGGTACTTGGGAAAGGCAACAACTTGAGTGTCCTTCACAAAGTGATTGGAGAGATGAAATGTGGCAGCAATTGAAATAATGAATTAGATTTATACAGAGTGACATGGAAGGGTCTTTAAAATATAGTGCTGGATAAACAAGGAACAGAATATTACCATTTAGGTAAATTAAGAATGCATGCACCCAAAAGGACACTTCAGAATTTCAAAGATGGTACAAACAAAGGATATATTCCAACTCCACTAGAGCAGTTTTGCTTTTGCAAGGGAGACCAGTGAGAGTGGGATGCAGGGATAAAATAGACATGAAAGCAGGAGAGGGGCCTTGTACAGAGCAGCGATACCGTGCTAAGAACTAGGAGTATGATTAACTCCTTCTTCCCCTATCCCTCACCCCAAAAGCTGGAGACCAGCCTTTGTACAACCTCCTTCTCCCACCCAAGTCCTGTGGTCAATATGAACACGCATGTTGTCTTCTAGGTACAAAGAGAATCTACCTTGCAGCAGTTTCACAAAGCACAAGAATGGGCTGAAGTTCCCCACCTCCCTGAACAGCCGGCAGTAGGTATTTCTAAGAAAGGGGCCGGATGACTTCAAGAAGGGCTGCCCCCCTTCCACCAGTCTGGCCACTCAGGTCCCTGAGAAGGGCTTTCTGCCCCGGATTTATCACAGAGCTCCCCAACTGGACCCAAAGAAGAGGCAGATCAGGCTGCCCAAGGAAGCAGACCTGCTTTCCAAGCTCTCGCCAGCCCAGCAGGCTCGGAAGGCATTCCTGGAGAATGTGGAGGCCCGCCTGACCCCACGTCCCTTGGCTCTCCACCCAAATCTGGAAGAAGCTATGCCCGTAGAGGTGATCTGTCCTGGGGTTTGTGGGAGGGGCTTCACTGGGGCCTTGCAAATAATTTTATCTAAATGTCTAGAGAGTCCCCATGAGAGGATGACATATTTATTAAGAGGGGCAATGAAAGTCTCCCCCAGTGTGAGTTCTTACGGGCCTCAGAGCAGCCTTCTGTCCTCTGCTCCCAGAAAACACAACCAGCAGCAACATACACAGTGCTCTCTTTGCTTCCTATGAAGCGCTTCAACTTACAAAGGTGCCACAACCAGAAACATATGACTTCTGTTCCCCATAATTTCTACCCATCTGCTGTACTTTGTGTTGTGATTTTTCGGGGGGAGGAAATAATGAGAGGGAATTGTCTAGTCTTATTTTTGTCTCTTTAGCCTGGTATTAGGAGGTGCCCTTAAATGCTTATTAACAGGTGGAAAGAATGAGACCAGAAAGGATGTGGGGAAAATCCACCTAAGGGTCCAGGCCAGGGCTGGACAGCAGCAGCTCTGTGATGTCACCAATGTCCCAGGCCTCTCCTGAGCTTTAGCTCCATAGTACGCATCTCTTATCCTTCTATCTCAAAGTGGCTTCCATGCTTCCAGGCACTGAATCTGTATTTCAGACAAGAAAAGCGAAGGGACAGAGGCTAAAGGGTGCAGGCCAGCTGACTGTCTTTTAATTAGGCAAATAATAGCTTTCCTCTGGTGTGTGCTGCGTCCCGAGCTGCAAAAGGATGCAAAGACCTAAGAGGGAACGGTGAGGGTTAAGGAAAGACACAGACACAGACAGAGAGAAAGCTGGGCCAGGTGGTCCGAGAGGTGATGGTGTGAGTCTCTTCAGCCCCGACCTGCCTCAGTGTACTTTATTTTATATGTTTACAAAGCACATAGCAGAGGGAGGGTGCAGTACTTAGAACAGCCTGTGGATATTATTCTCGTACTTCAGTTAACATACTTCAGCTAGAAACTATCTTACAGCAAGGTCAGAGAAAGCTGGTTATCTCTCTCTAAAACCATTTGTTCTTCTCCGAGGTATACACATTCTCCTACTGTAGTTTCACTTCCCTGAAGTTCGACCAAAGTTCACAGCAGCCTTGCTGCTGATCCCCCCAGAGCGGGTGGGCTACTCTGGCTCCCTACACTTTCCCAGTAAACATCTCTTTCATCTGATTATTCCTAGTTGGTAGGGAATCTAGCAAATTGAGTTTCAGAGCTGGGCATTGAACCTGAGCAAAACCCAGGTTCTATTAGGTTTAAGGAAGAAAGGCAGAGTGCATTTTGGGCAGGGAGCTAGCAGTGACTGCAACCCCATCCCCATTCCTGCAGCCTGTATTCTACACAGAGAGAAAGACAGTGATTCAGAAAGGCGAATCTCTACTCAGAGCCCTCCAGTGCCCCTTCTTATTCAGAGAAAGCCAGAGTTGTTGCCGGGGTCTGAACGGCCCTGGCGTTCTGCTCTCCACAGTACCCCTGTTCTGCTCCCTCTCCAGCTGCACTCCTGCTCTTCTGCCCTCACTCCTGCCACTCCAACCACTCTGGCCTCCTGGCTGCTCCATGAACATTATCAGCATTTCCAATTCAGCTCTCTGTTCTGGTGCCTGGAACACTTGCTCCAGATGGCTGCTTGGTTGACTCTTTCACTTCCTTCAGATCAGTGCTCAAATATCTTCTGATTAGAGAGGCCTGTATGTAATAGCACTTCCCTTCTACCCTCACACGCTACTTCTTACTGTGCCCTATTTTTCACTGTAGCACTTACCGCCACTGTTCTCCTCCTACAGTAAAAGCTTACAAGAGCAGGGACTTTGTGTTTTTCACTGTGTACCACCAATCCCTGTCCTATGGCGGACACGCAATAAATAATTTTGAATGAAAGAATAAATTAATGATCAGTGGCAGAGAAGTCTACAGAAAGGACAGCTAGAATCGCTATCAGTTAATTACTCTCTGGGTCTTTCCTTCACTGCCTCCTGCAGGCCAGAGCTTCTGAGTCCGTGACAGAGAGATTGTTTTCACACACCTCAGATGGCACATGGGCATGGCTTGGGATTGTGGCACTTATTTTTATGTGTGTCCTCCCCAAATAGGTGTGTTGGCTTCCTGCAGAGGCAGGTTCTCTTATGGTGCTAAGGTGGCCGTCAGAAGATCCAAGTTTAAGCCCTACCCACTTAGCAACCCCAGTAGAAAAAGAACACATTTTTTTGCGTGATCCCAGAAAAATTCCATAGCCTAATTTTCATGGGTCCAACTTTGATCATGTACCTATTCCAAAGTCAGTCACTGTGGTTCTGATTATCTGGTCTGCCTGAGGAGTGAGGATGGGATCAGGCTAATTTACACCATGCATATTGAGAGTGGAGAGAAAGGTGGTTCTCCAAGGAAAAATCCAGATATTAATAAGAGGGAAAGTAGATAGTGGGCAGTCAAAAACCACAGAAATCCTTTAGAGGCACTTCACTCAGTGGGCGTTTGGGGACTAGGCCCCCTCTAGAATGGACATATTCCATTCTAGAGGAAGTAGAATTTTAGTAAAAGCCTGTATACCCAGTGTCCAGGTGATGGGAGGTTTATCCCAGTGGTGCTGATTATATTTCTAAAAGGCATAGTCCCAAACACCATAATCGTGAATGTTGAGATCTCCAAAGTCTAAAATCCCACAAATCACAGTCTTGAAAGATTAAATTCCTGAATATTGAAATCCTGAAAGCCAAATCCTGGGGAAGGGATTAGTGTGGTTTTGGTTATATGCAGGATAGTTGCATCATGGTGGTTGGAGCTATTACTTTGCTATTGTCTTTATTTGGAAATTAAATACGGTTTAAGGAGATGAGTATGAGCGCCAACCTGACAAGGGGTCGACTTGGGGACTTGATTTTAGGTGTCAGTTTGACTGCATTAAAGAATTCCTAGAAATGTGGTAAAGCATTATTTTGGATGTGTCTGTGAGGAGGTCTCCAGAGGAGATTAGTGTGTGAGTCTGAGTGAAGCAGGTCAGGAAGATCTGCCGTCAGTGTTTCAGTACTTCAAAGATCATAGGATAACTGAAAATGCAGATGAAAAATACGAGATCTCCTCTGCCAAATTATTCAATTGTGTACAGTTTCTGCCCCTTCACGTATAACACAATGCTTGCTTTCAAGCATGTGACACCCTTTGTGAGAGAATTACAAGAATTTGGCAAGCTCAGCGACCTTGTCATTTGCTGATATTGAGATTCCTCCAGTGTTATAACCACATAAAATGGTGAACTATTTTTGGTTAAAGATTTGACTGTTAAGAAAGACAGACTTCTTATATTTACCACTAAATCTAACATAGAAAAACTAGTGCATGTTTCACTTTGGCTATTGCGTGGCACTTTCAAGACTGTCCCCACTTCTTAAAATCATTGATATACAATTCATGCCCCTGTTGGATCTGGAAATTCTAAACCTGATCTGCTTCTTTATATGTTAATGACTAGAAACAAGTGAAGTACTTTTTAATCACTTGTTTGAGGATCTGGGGGACTGTGCAGAAGATTTCTTTGAATCCCCAAACCAAAATGACAGGTTTGGAATTAAGTGTAATTAAAGCTTCTAAAAGTGAACTTGAGTTACCAATAAAGTTTTTTTTTCATGTAGTCCAACACATATGACAGAAATTCAGATGAATGGATTGGCTATGTGACATGGCAATGACAGAAACTTCAGTTTAAAAATAAATCATTTCATGATCCTACACCCAGAAAACTAAAGATTCATGCAAAAGACTCCTAGATGACTTCAGTAAAGATTCAGGATACAAAATTAGTGTTCAAAAATCAGTTGTGTCTATACATTATCAATGCTGAAGCTGATAACCAAATCAAGAACTCAATAGTGTTTACAATTGCCACAAAAACTAAAATACCTAGTAATACATTTAATGAAGGAAGAGAAAGACCTCCACAAGGGGAACTACAAAACACTGATGAAAGAAATCATAAATAATGCTAACAAAGAGAAAAATATTCCATGTTCATGTACAGGAAGAATTGATATTGTTAAAATGACCATACTATCCAAAGCAATCTACAGATTCAGTACTATTCCTATCAAATTACCAACATCATTTTTCAAATAATTAGAAAAAAACAATTCTAAAATTTATACAGAATCAAAAAAGTACCTGATTAGCCCAAGTAATCCTAAGCAAAAAGAACAAAGTTGGGGGTCATTATGTTATCCAACTTCAAACTATACTGCAAGACTACAGTAACCAAAACCGCATGGTATGGGTACAAAAACATGCCCATAGATTAATGGAGCAGAATAGAGAACCCAAAAATAAAGCCACACACCTACAGCCAGCTGATCTTTTACAAAATTGACAAAAATAAACAATGAAAAAAGACACCCTTTTTAATAAATGGTTCTGGGAAAACTGGCTAGGCATATGCAGAAGAGTGAAACTATGTTCCAACCTTTCACCATATAAAAAAATTACCTCAAGATGGACTAAAGACTTAAATGTAAGACCTGAAACTATACAAATTCTAGAAGAAAACCTACAAAAAACTCTTCTGGACATTGGCTGAGGCAAATAATTTATGACTACAACCTCAAAAGCAAATGCAACAAAAACAAAAACAGACAAATGAAAATTAAGCTGAAGATCTCTACACTGCAAAAGAAACTGTCAGCAGAGTAAACAGACACCCTACAGAATGGGAGAAAATATTTGCAAACTATACATGTGACAAAGGACTAATGTCTAGAATCTATAAGGAACTTAAACAATTTAACAAGAAAAAAAAAAAAAAACTCCATTAAAAAGTAGGCAAAGCCAGGAGGTCTCCCTGGGAGGTTGAGGCCTCTGTGAGCTGTGATTGCACCACTGCTCTTCAGCCGGGTGACAGAGTATGAAACCTTGTCTTAAAAAAAAGAAAAAGAAAAAAAACAAAGCATGTACAAAGGACATGAACAGCCACTTCTCAAAAGAAGACACACAAGCAGCCAACAAACATGAAAAAATGCTCAACATCACTAATCATCAGAGAAAAGCGGATTAAACCACAATGAGATAACATCTCATATCAGTCAGAATGGCTATGATTGAAATTAAAAAAATCACAGATATTGGCAAGGATGCAGAGAAAAGAGCATGCTTATACACTGTTGTTGGGAATGTTGGTTAGCTCAAACTTTATGGAAAACAAGATGGAGATTTCTCAAAGAACTAAAACTAGAACTACCATTCAACCTAGCAGTTCCACATCTACCCAAAGGAAAATAAATTGTTTTATCAAAAAGACACCTTCACTCATGTTTATCACAACACTATCACAATAGCAAAGTCAACCTAAGTGTCCATCAATGATGGAATGGATACAGAAAATTTGGTATGTATATACCACAAAATACTATGCAGCCATAAAAAGAATGAAATCATACCTATTGTAGCAAGATGGATGGATGGCCATTATCCTAAGTGAAATAACTGAGAATCAGGAAATCAAATACCATGTGTTCTCACGTATAAGTGGGAGCTTAACAATGGGTATACATGGTCATAAAGATGGAGATAATAGATACTGGGGCTTCTAAAAGGGGGCGCTGGGAGGGTGTTGAGGATTGAAAAATTACCTATGGGTTACTATGTTCACTATTTGGGTGCTGGATTCACTAGAAATGCAAATCCCAGTATTACACAACATACCCATGTAATATACCTACACATGTACCCCCAAATCTATAATAAAAATTTAAAAGATAAAAAGTTTTTTTTGAAGGAAGAAAATAAACATGAAAAAAAGTGTCATTTGTTTGCATTGGCATTCCTTACAGCTGCTGAAATTCCAGGAGGTGTTAATAAATTAAAGCCGTATTTGCCTGAAGAGATCAGTGATGTTACTAATTGGTTAAAAAATAACTATAGGCTAAGTGAGATAAGAAGATGGTGTTGCTGTTGGATCACCAGTATTGTTTATGCCAACTTTGGGGTTTGTATATGAGTACATATGAGTATATATTGAATCACAGAAGAATTTTAAAAAGAGCAGTGCCATGTAGAAAATGAATATGAACGTATTCTCCAAGGGGAGCCCTAAAAGAAAAAAAGCAACTCTTTATTGTGATGCAAGACTTCAAAATATAGTTAGTGATTGTAAATGCCTGCCAGTTCTTATGGACTACCTCTGTGTAATTTTCCATAATATCTCTCTCATTCTGTCACCCAAGCTGGAGTGGAGTGGTGCAATTATAGTTCACTGTTACCTCAAACTCCTGGGCTCAAAGGATCCTCTCTTCAGCCTCTTAAGTATCTAGAACTATGGGAGTGCACCACCATGCCTGGCTTCTTTTTTTTTTCTTTTAATTTTTTATAGAGATACGAGTCTTGTTATGTTGCCCAGGCTGGTCTCAAACTCCTGGCCTCATGCCATCTTCCTGCGTCAGCTTCCCAAACCACTGAGATTACATGCCTTAGCCACTGCACACGGACCCATAATGCTTTTTGATTGATTTTGTCAAAAGGCTTAGGTTGTCCATCACTGTATTTCAGATGACTAAAATTATGAAGCAGAGTGCACAGAATTGCCAACCATAGTGATATGCGTTTATGCATTTCACTTTTTAAGCTATTTCTTTATGAATATGGTTTGCCTGCTCATATTATAGCCATGTGACTTTTGCTAGTATACCTGAGTGTTTATGCTTATAAAAATATGTATATTATTGTTGCCTAGTTCATTGTGTATAGTGGCCTATGAAATGTTCTCTCATTTTTATGTTTCTCAAATAAATCACCATTTAAAAATTTAAGTGCCTTTAAAATAATTTTTTGTAATTTTTTTTCCAGAATTATTGTTTTTGGATTTTAATCTTTGGGATTGTGATTTTGAGGATTTTAGACTTTAGGGATTATGATCTTTCAGGATTTTAGCATTTAGGATTGTGTCTTTTGGGACTATGGTCCAAATCTATCCATAGCACTCAGCATGATGCTTGGCACAGAAGTTGGTGAACAGCACTGATGGATTGAAAAGGAAAATGAAGGGCAAGTTGGTCTGTTTTGTTGTAGAATGGGGACTCTTTTCATCAGCATGTTTTTCTTTACCTCTAAGAGTATTTTCTGTTTGCAGCTCTTATTAAGCGTGCTGGAAGTGCTCGATCCTGACCAGAAGCTGGAGGACACATGGGCTTATTGTCAGGATGCCAGGAAGGGAATGAAGGAACCCACAAAGCTTTTAAAACAATGTTCTACCCAAGTCTACCCGGGACCGTGAGTATTGTTCTTAAGCCCTCGACCATTGCCGTCACCCGATGAAACATTCTAGGAATTACCTTCTTAAAGCTTCTCATCTTTAGAATAATTCTAAGGAAGCAAATGTAACTAAGTTCTCAAGGAAGAGGAAAAGGAGCCCTAGGTACTGCTCTGAATAGTGCTTATTTCTTCAATGGATGTGATTTATCCAGCAATGACGCAGACACAAGTGTCTATAAGGAAATTCCAGAGGGAGAGTCCCTTCCTATGCTCCCTATGTTATGATTTTCTAACAGTGAAAGTTAGAAAATTCTTGGTTTTGGCCGGGCGCGGTGGCTCATGCCTATAACCCCAGCACGTTGGGAGGCCGAGGTGGGTGGATCACGAGGTCAAGAGATCGAGACCATCCTGGTCAACATGGTGAAACCCCGTCTCTACTAAAAATACAAAAACTTAGCTGGGCGTGGTGGCGCGTGCCTGTAGTCCCAGCTACTCGGGAGGCTGAGGCAGCAGAATTGCCTGAACCCAGGAGGCGGAGGTTGCGGTGAGCCGAGATAGCGCCATTGCACTCCAGCCTGGGTAACAAGAGCGAAAACTCCATCTCAAAAAAAAAAAAAAAAAGAAAAGAAAATTCTTGGTTTCGAGGCAGCTTCTAAGGCTTTCCAATTTCCTTTAATTCAAAAGTGCTCCACATGCCAAAGCAACATACTTTTTGAGGTATCATCCTTTGTGCCCCAAGAAATGTTAAGGCTGGAGGGCAGTGAAGAGATTATAACTCACTGCAGCCTTGAGTTCCTGGACTCAAATGATCCTTCTGCCTCAGCCTCCTGAGGAGCTGGGACTTCAGGTGTTTACCACCATGCCTGACCTAAGCCTATTTTCTGAGTATAGGTCTACTGCTTGGAGTTTCTACCCATCTTTTTTGCATAACTCGTACCTGTAATACTACCTTCATTGACCCTTTTCAAAGCATTGCACTTAATGAAAGCATCTCCCTTTTAGAACACTTTTTTGATTCCCTAGTCAATATAATATTTAATTAAATAACATAAATGCAGTGATAAGTATTCTGGACACAAATAGATTTGGGATACATATGTTTTCTTGTTTGTTTGTTTTTGAGACAGTCTGTCTCTGTCACCCAGGCTGGAAGAGCAGTGGCGCAATCTTGGCTCACTGCAACCTCTGCAACCTCTGCCTCCTGGGTTCCAGCAATTCTCGTGCCTCAGCCTCCTAAGTAACTGGGACTATAGACACCCACCACCACGCCCAGCTAATCTTTGTATTTTTGGCAGAGACGGAGTTTTGCCATGTTGGCCAGGCTAGTCTTGAATTCCTGTCCTCAAGTGATCCGTCTACCTCTGCCTCCCAAAGTGTGGAGATTATAGGCATGAGCCACCATGCCTGGCCTACATTTGACTTTTGAAATTAAAGACCTCATTGATGGTTGCTGAAGTGTGTGGTGAACTAGAGAGTAGCCTGTCCACAGCACCCAGACACTTCGAGGGGTGTGGACCGTGGTCAGTGTGTTTGGTGGGGGCCATGTAGAGCTTGGTGGTTCACACACATTACCTACATGGAGGTGGATTTAGAGAGAATCCACTGCATTACATTATGTATGTTTGTTAGGGTAACACACAAGGTGAGAGGAACTCTACTCTTGTGATATTTCAGTCCATCTCCTGGTAAATGTAGGAAGGGTAACTGGGCATGCTTGTCTCAGCTCTGCCTTTCTTTCATGAGGAGCAAGATGGCCCGTGGGAAGCACAATTTCTTCTTGCTTCTGCCTTCTAGAGGAGAGGACTGCCCTGGTCCAGCCCTGCAGGGGACTGAGTGGAAGGGTCTGCCAATTTCTGGGTCCTCTTGGACCTAAGCCATGTTGTCTATCAGGGCTGCTGTTAGCAGAGAAGGAGATATTTTGACTTTTGTCTTTGCTCTCTGTATTATTTTTCAAGTTGCTTAGAACTTGGGTGGGGGAGTGAGAGGAGTGTTATTTGTAGGAATCTAGGATATAATAAATATATTTGGTCTTTGTCCCCTGTTGCTGACACAGGGCTCCTAAAAACCTTGGGATTTCATGAGTGACAGAGATGCTTTTTGTTATTCATAACGAGTCCCTTGTAGTCACTGCAGAATTTATGCTAATGAGGTGCTCAGGTTGGGGCCCCCAGATTGTCTTAGAATGTGACTGGTTACCAGAAAGACCAAGTGATTAGAGGGTTAGAATGCTCAGTCCCACTCAGTGACTGCTCAGAGGTGACGGCGGGAGGCATGGCTGGAGATTAAAAATTCTTGAGCAGATAATTTGATGAACCTCCAGGCTGATGATCACATCCAAGTGCTGACAGGATGCAAGCGATACCAGCTCCCCCTCACCATAGAATCTCTCCTTTCCTTTAGAGCAAAATTTTTTGAAAGAGTCATTCATACTCAGTCTTCTTTTTCTCCCTGAATAGCAATCAGGGCTCTTATCTCCAGCACGCCACTGAAGCTGACCTTAGTCAAGGTCACCATTGACCTCTATGTTACTAAATCAGCTCTCAGGGATCACCCTACTTGATGTATACATAGTAGCAATTGACATAATTGATCATGCCCTCTTTCTCATAACACTTTCTTTACTTGGCTTCTGGAATGTCCTCTTTGACGGACCTCTCCATAGTCATCTTTTACTTGTCCCTCTTTGCCTTTCAGTGTTGAAGTACTTTGGTCTTGGAGGTCTTTTCAGCACATTTACCCACAAGCAAGTGACCTCCTCTGGTTCATCTGCATGTGGATAATTCAATATTTGTCCTTGGATGTTTAACTGGCATCTCAGACCACACAAACCCAAAACTGAACTCTTGGTTTCTCCCCCAAACTTATTCCTCCTTCTGTCTTCCCCAGTTCAGTAAATAGCAACCCCATCTTTCCAGTTTTTTCTGGAACAATAGTTGCAAGCAACTATTGCTGCCAGCAAATGGTAGTGGCTTTACTTTTGAAATGTATCCAGAATCTCACCTTTTCCACACCAGTCTTTTCCAAGATTCCATCATCTCTTGCCTGGATCATTGCAGTAGCTTACTAACTGGTCTCATGGCCTCCACCCAAGACCCCCTCTCTCAAGTCTGTTTGTCACACAGTAGCTGATATGATCCTTTTAAAAACTTAAGTATAATGTTATTCCTGTGCTTGAGATTCTCCGGCTGCTTATTTTTCTGAATAAAATAGTAAAATCCAAAGTCCTTACAACTGTCTTTAAAGTACTATATGATTAGGTCCCTGTCACCGCTCAAGCCTCATCCTCTGCTTTTCTACTCTTTAGTTACTCCTCTCCGTGGGACTTTGTTGTTCTTTGAACATGCTCAGCACACTCCCAGCTCAGGGTCTTTGCACATGCCATTCTTTTCTGTCTATTATCTGCATAACTGGAAATGTGCATGGTTTGATTCCTTTCTTCTTTTAGGTCTTTGATCAAATTTTACTTTACTAGAGACACGTTATCTGTACAAATAAAATGTTCCCTACCATCACTCTCCATCCCTCCTGTCCTATTTTATTTTCTCTATATCACTTATAATCACCTGGAATATGTTTGTTTGCTAACTGTCTCTCCTATTCAATTGTATACTCTATGAGGACAGGGGCTTAACTTTATTTACAGGTCAATTCTAATGACTGGCACATAGTCAGTGCTTACTGAATATTTGTTGAATGAAAGGATGAATGTTAATATATGAGTGCTGTGAATAAAAGGTACAGGGGCTATGAATAAAAAGTAGGTCCAGGGGACAGCCAGCCGGTGGGGATGCCTCACTGAGGAAGACACATGTATGTTGAGACATGAAGGGGATGAGGAAATGGTGACAGCATTGCAGTCAGGTGGAACAGCTCAAGCAAAGGCCCAATGGCTGGGAGTAGCATGAATTCACAGAACTGAGAGAAGACCACATTGGCTGGAGCTCAGAGAGTGAGAAAGAGTAGTAAGTCCCAAAGAACCTGGAGAGCCAGGCCTTGCAGAGCCTTGGAGGTTGTGTCAAGATTTCAGTCTTTATTGGAGAATGAGCAAGAGGCTGTTGAACACAAGCTTGTGTCCATAGCAGCATTGTCCCTAACAAGCATGAAGTGGCAACAACCCAAATGTCCATCAACTGGATGTGTTTGTGAGAATGCATAAACAAAAAATGGTCTATCTAGACAATAGAATATTGGCCATAAAAAGGAATAAATGACTAATACATGCTACAACATGGATGAGCCTTGAAAACATTATGCTAAGTGAGAAAAGGCAGACACAAAAGACTACATATTGCACGATTTCATTCAGATGAAATGCCCAGAACAGACAAATCTACAGAGACAGATAAGCAAGTTAGTTGTTGCCAGGAGCAAGGGAAATGGGGAAGTGGGGAGTGATTATCAATGGCTACTGGGTTTCTTTCGGGGAAATAAAAATGTTCTGGAATGAGATAGTGGTGATGGTTGCACAACTTCGTGAATAAATAAAGGGTACTCTTTCATACACGTTTGAAGTGCTAAATTTTATTAACTTCATGGTGGATGAATTATATCTCAATTTTTATAAAGAAGCTATTGATGGCGATGAAGGTGAATGCATTTGTTATGTCCAGAGCTGCATTTTGAAATGACTGCTTGGACTGCATTATAGGGAATGGATTGGGGGTTGGAGGTTGGGGGTGGCATAGGAGTTGATGATGCAGAGACACTAGCAAAGAGCATTTTGAGCAGTCCAGAGAAGGAGACAGAGTTAAAAATCTGCCAGACCGTAACTGGGCTGGATTTTGGGAATGATAGAGAAATCAGGGATGACTCTTACTTGTCAAGGTTGCCGAGGTTTTGGTAGACTTTGAGCACGGTAATTTGGACTTTTACCCAGTACATGTTTTAGTAAATGGTACTCAAAATTTTAAAAATCAATATATAATGGTAAAATGCTATATAAGTTTTAATTATTATAACTAATCATGATATACTAGTCATTACAATATTGGTAATGAGAATGTGATCTTTGAAAAATTAAAATATAATTTGTATGTGAGCTTGCAAAAGACTGTTAGAAACACTTGCTTTATGATCTCCTTTTGCCTCCAAAACCATCTGAAATCCATTTGAATTCATTGTGTCTCATATTGTAATTATTTAATGATCTTACTATCTTTAGTTCCAAGAAGACTTCTGTGTCAAACTCAGGCCAATGGCTTTATGAAGAAAAGCCACATAAAATGGATTTGCCCCATGAAAAGTCTTCGTCTTCATGAAAATGTACGCAAAGCAGTTAGTGACTTCTGCAGCTGGGTTACTACTTTTGTAAGTTAATAGTAATACTTAAACCTACTTTTAAATTACAAGCTCAAAGTCGCTTTTATTAAAAAACAGTGTTGGATAAAATCTAAATCGAATCATCAAAGTCATAAAGGAACCATTGTCTTCTATCATTTATGAATAGAAATATTTCTGGTAGATGAAATTTCTGGAAAGTTTGCAAGCTTGTGGCTAATTTGACCATTTATGTTTACATCTCACATCATTGCAATTGTTTCATATTTTCATTTTCCATTTTAATGTCAGGACTTTCTTTTCTCTCTGTCTTTTACTCCTTCAACTCATTATTCTAGTTATATTTGTCCAGGAGTACTTGGGCAGGGATCCTTGACTATAATCTTCACACAAAAATGTTCTAACATGCCAGGTGCTGGGGCTCACGCCTGTAATCCCAGCCTTTTGGGAGGCTGAGGCGGGTGGATCGTTTGAGTTCAGGAGTTCAAGACCAGCCTGGACAATACGGCAAAACCTTGTATTTTTGTATAAAACATAAAAATTAGCTAGGTGTGGTGGCATGCCCCTCCCACACAGGAGGCTGAGGTGGGACGATTGCTTGAGCTTGGAAAATCGAGGCTGCAATGAGCTGTCATCATGCCACTGCACTCCAGCATGGGCAACAAAGCAAGACCCTGTTTCAAAAAAAAAAAAAATCTGACATGAAGAGACTTTTGACTCACATATCAAAGTCTTCCCTTCTGCTCCATCCAAGAACCTATATAGTTCCTTATTCCTGTTCCTAAGTCTCTGTAGATGTCTAAATACCTGATGCTTTTCTTGGATTTAAGGTCTCTAGGATTTGCATTCCATGCCCCCACCCCGTCTTTTGAGTGTTAGTTTTAGTCAGTGTACTTTTTAGTACTTCTAAACATCAAGCTACTTACTTCATTAGCAAGTGACTGAAATATAATTCAGATTGGTTTGAAAGAGAAAAGGGAAGCATCCAGATACAGTAGGAACTTCAGGCACAGCTGGATCCAAGTGCTGAAATAATTTTAGGTGTTCCTATCTCTTGGCTGTGCAACTTGGATTTTATTCTCAATCAGTATTTCCCCAAGAAATGGCAAAAGTAGCCAATAAAATTTCCAAGCTTATATCCTACTAGCAAGCAACATAAGTGTGAAGACAGCAATGCTTTTCCATCCAAGGATTACTCTCACTGGACTAACTTGGGGCACATGCTTGTGCTTGAATTAACCGTTATGATTAAGATGATGGAATATGCTTATTGGCTAGGCCAGGACATACACCTAACCCTGAAGCCAAGAGTGGGGGTGTCCAGCCCACTGCAACAGAGTGAGAGTAAGAACCAGAGACTCCTCAGAGGGTGATTGGAGCAGGGATGCTGGATGAGGCAGATGGCGCCCACTATGTCTGGTATCCAAATCACCGCTTGTCCATCATCTGTTCAGATTGGATTGCCTGATTTCCAGCGTCCACTTCTCCCATTCCTGCTGCTGGAGACGATTCCTCTTTCAAGGCAGGAAACTTAAGGGACCTTGGAGTAAGAGTGTAGTTTCTCTGGTAACTGCCTTTGGTTTTAGACCCTGTGACAAAGCTCCCTGACTCTTCACTGTCACTCCACAAGCTAGGTCCCTGCCTCCTCACTCTGTGGTCTTTTCTTCACAGCACTAGCTTGTGCTTTTCCTTCCATGCTGTTTGTTTATTTTTCACCTCACTGATTCTGCTTGCTTTATTTCTGCTCCTTTATTACTTTAGCCTCGCTTTGAATGTACTTGTCCCTTTATGTCTCTGACTCTGTTTCATGACTCCTCTCTAAATTTTACTCCAAACATGCCAGCTGCTGGTGACTTCACTCTCTCTGTGTTTCCCAGTTTCTATTTTCCAGCGTGAGATTCTACTGAGTCTAAGCTCTTTTAACCTTAAGCCATATCATTGGTAAATGCTCAGCATACAGATTAGCTGCTCTTAATGTGACCATCTCTACTCCCACCAGCTGTGGCTGAGGGAAGGAAACGGTGAAAGTTTTTCTGTGTACAGAATGCGGCTGACTAAAACCACTCCTTGAGTAGGAGCTGTGAACCCGGCAGCTTCCCTTATACAGAGTTATCGGCAGAGAAAACACTGCTGTATCTACACAAGTCTGGAAAATCCTTCTAGGGATGCCACCGCTATAAAGTGCTGGAGAAGTTTGCTGTCGATCAAACTGAATTTCCCTCAGGCTCATGATTTCCCTCACTTAGGACTCCTGCAAGGTCCTAAGCTATCTCTTAATGACAAAGCCCTCCAGACCCCAAACACTTCTTGTCTTCAATGAATGCTGACTAAGCATTTCCCACCTCTCCTCAAACTACCTCTTCCCCCAGTAATGGCCAACTACCTCCCTTAGATTAAAGAAGAAAGCAAGGAGCATTTCACCGATGGGCCTCAATTCATGCAGTGTGAAACTCTTCCAGGGAAGTTCGGCCATTGATGAAGAGTTCATCTTGAAACAGTTTGACATTGACTGTCAGACCAAACCAAGCCATGATGCGCTCCACATGGTGAGGCTAAATCAGGTTCCTCTGGAGCTAAAGCATAGTGTGGCACAGTATATAAAGTATATAAAGTATACTTTATATCCTTTAGTAGGATATAAAGTATATAAAGCATAGCTAAAGCACAGTAAACTGCAGGAGCCAGAGTTCTTCCAGAAACCAGGATACGAGAGGAAACTCCAGAAGCCACAGGTAATTGCAGAAGGGAATCAGACTGAAAATCAAAGAAAATTGTATTGAAGTCTTAAAGTTCTTGAATTCTAGTATGTCAAGGGTGCTGGCTTTGTAAAGTATAATTCTTGATTTTTTTCATGATTAATGTTTGTTAAACAAATGCATATTTAATATCTATAACAAAGTCGGTTATACAAACAAGGCATGCCATTTGGGATTATTTTTAATATCTGACCAGTCATTTGCCGAGATAATTTGTTAGGTGTTTTATATGTTGAAATTTTAAAGGTCAGTAGAAATATACATGAATGCAAGAGTAAAATCCTGCAATTAATTATTGTGAGTGCTGTTCATATTATGTCTAAAGCATGTTCGAATTTTTGCTGGAGTCTTACTGACCACAAACCATCATTCTTGACCACATGCTTGCCTAATGATTAACAAGTTTCCTCAGCACCAAGTTGCTGTAAAGATGGAAGAACAAGGTGATAGAAAGGAGAAATAACATGCCATGTTCCAAAGGGAAGGACTACAGGCCCCTAAGTTACTTTTTTTACTTTTCTACACAGTGTGTCACTGCAAACATACATAACAAGTCAAGTGGTGTGAGTCAACAACAGATTTAAGTGCCTAAATTGGAGGGGAGAGCCCTTCCCTGAAAGTGAAAAACAATATTTTATTTCTAATTATCTTCTGCCTTTTACACATAATCTTTGATATTATACTTCCAATATTTGGGACCTATTAATTTTGTCCTTTACAGTTGAACACATTTGCCAACCTATTTTGACACGCATGATGTTTCTATCCTTGACTCCACTGCGTAAGGTTTATGAAGATTATGCATTTCATCATGAATATCAGCACTTTTATTTTCCCATTTTCCTTTCATCTTTCTAAAAGGTAAAATGCAAAATGATATTAGACAGGCAAATTATGTCCATCACACCCAAGGCCTGAACCACTGCTTGTCCTGAATCTGGGCTGAATCAAATTGCTCAATTCCCAGTATTTAGAAATAGTTATGTAAACACTGCTTTACAAACCATAGCAGTTATTGCCAAAATCGAGCTTTTGACTGGGAAATGGAGGGTCACTATACAAAAGTTGAAAATATATTTCTACATAGTGTCTTTTTTCTTCTGACTAGAAGACATCTTTTAACATTTCTTCCAGTGTGGATCTGCTGGTGATAGATTCTTTCAGCTTTTGTGTGTCTGAAGACACCTTGTTCTGCCTCATTTAAAAAGATTAATTAGTTGCCTGTTACCTGTTATCTGTAGCGGTTACGTTCCAAGATCCTCAGTGGATGCTGAAACTTTGGATAGTACTATCTCCTATATATGCTGTGTTGTCCTGATTTGGTAACAGGCAGTTACTCAGTGACTAAGGACGGGTAGTGTGTACAGCGTGGATGATCTGGACAAATAGATGATCATATCTCTGGAGGAATGGAACAAGGATGGCTTGAGATTTCATCATGCTACTGAGAATGGCACACAATTTAAAACTTATAAATTATTTCTGGAATATTCCATTTAATACTTCAGACCATGGTTGACCACAGATAACTGAAAATGCAGAAAGCAAAAACGTGGATAAGGAAGAAGTTTGTATTTTGTGGGAAAAGAATTCTAGTTCAAAGTTAATTCACAGTTTTAAAAATTTCAGTACTTTAAAGATATTGTGTTACTATCTTCTTGGTTGTACTGTTTTGATGAGAAATCTTACATCATCCTCATCTTTGTTTTTCAGGATGTGCTTTTTCTTTGGGTGATTTTAATATGTTCCCTTTGTCACTGGTTTTGAACATTTCAATTATCATAAATCTTGCTATATCTTCATGCTTCATGTACTTGTGGCTTGTTGAGCCTCTTGGATTCATGGGCTTATAGTTTTCATTAAATTTGGAAAATTGTTGATCATATTTCCTTAAACTTTTTTTTTTTTTTTTTTTTGGTCTTCCCAGAACTCTAATTACCTGTAATTAGGCTGCTTGAAGTTGTTTTCCAGCTCACTGCTTCTCTGGTCAGCTTTTGAAATTCTCTTCTTTTTGTGTTTTTATGGCTATGTCTTTAAATTCTCTAATTTTATCCTGCAATGTCTAATCTGTTAAATCCCATATAGTATTTTAAAAAATCTCTTACGCTATAATTTTCATCTCTAAAAGTTTAACTTAGGTCTTTTTAATTTATATCTTCCATGTCTCAACTTCACCTTTTGCACATATAAAACATAGTTATAACAATTGCTGTGATGTCATTGTTTACTGATTCTAACATCTGCATCCGTTCGGTGTCAGTTTCCATTAGGTGATTTATCTCCTGATTATGGGTCATACTTTCCTGCATCTCTGTGTGCCTGGTAATCTTTGATGGATGCTAGGCAGTGTTAATTTTATCTTACTGGATGTTGAGTATTTGTAATTTTATAAATATTCTTGAACTTTGTTCTGGGATGCAACCAAGTTACTTGGAAGTTTGATCCTTTTGAGTTTTGCTTTTAAGATTTGTTGGGGCCGGGTGTGGTGGCTCATGCCTGTAATTTTAGTATTTTGGGAGGCCTAGGCAGAAGTATCACTTGAGGCCAAGAGTTCAAGAACAGCTCAGGCAACATAGTAAGACCTCTGTCTCTATAGAAAAAAATTTAGAAAAGAAATTAGCTGGGTGTGGTGGTATGTACCTATAGTCTCAGCTACTTGGGAGGCTGAGGCAGGAGGATTGCTTAAGCCTAGGAGTTCAAGTGTATTGTGAGCTATGATTGTACTCCAGACTGAGTAACAGAGCAAGACTTTGTCTCTATTTAAAATGTTGGGAAAGACCAAAGTAATATGGGGTTATTATTCCCTACTATTGAGGCAAAACCCTTCTGTGTGTTCTACCCAGTGTCCTGTGGATCCTTAGGTTTTCCAGGAAGAAGGCACTGTTCTGGCCCTTTGTAAGTGCTGGACACTTTGCCCTCTTTTCCTTTTGGTTGATTCTTTCTCCGACCATGAGCAGTTTCCTCCCACACAGGCACAAAGGGGCACCCTCTGCAATTCCCTGGGGTTCTCTTTCTGTTCAGCTCTTTATTTTCTGATACTCTGTGCTGCAGACTTTTGCTGCCTTGATCTTTCTGGACTGTCGGTTCTGTCTTCTCAAGTCAGAGTCCACTGGGCTCTTCCTGTGCTCTCTCTGAAGGCAGTGAGCTAGGGCAGTCATGGGGCTTATCTTGTTTGTCTCTCAAGGATCACTATCCTTTGTTACCTGGTGTCTTGTGTCTTGCATAGTATTAGTTCATGTATTTTTTTCTTGTTTTTTGGTTGTTGCAGGTGAGAGGGTAAATCTGGTCCCTATTCTGGAAGCGGGCATCCCTGTCTTTATTTTTTGACTCCACATACCCTCAAGCCTACTCAACTGTAGTCTTTGGTGAATGAGCTTTCCTGCCACCTTAACCTTGCTCATGGTATTCTCGCAGCCTGCAATGCCCTTCCACTCCACGTCCATAGGTTCTATCTTCCTTTAGAGACAGGAAATATGCTGATTTTTCCATGGAGCTTTTCTAGGTCCCTTGGTTGACATTAATTTGTTCTTACATCTAATCTCTCACAGCATTCTGTGCCTCTATTTTATATATCTCTCTTTGCCCTCCATATTAATTCATCCATTTGTGTATGCATTTATTAAAAAACAGTAGTAGGTTTCTGAGCACCTACCACTATGTGTTCAAAAGTGCTGGGAATGAATGAAGCAAAAATGGAGGACTGCTTCCTGCACTGACGGAGATTACAGCCTAGTGGGGTCAACAGGTGAATGAGTATAGCGAAATGATGTCATGGTGTGTGCAGGACATAGGAAGAAGTAATCAATTCCATCAAGCACAGGGTGAGGGCATGTTCACAAAGGTGTCACATGAGGAATTACCGTTTATGTTGAGTCTGGAAAGACCACCAGTTACCCAAGAGCATAACATATTACGGAACTCAAGTTCTTCAGCGTGGCAGTGTATAGATTCCATTCCTCTCCTTTTCCCCTCTCTTCTCCAATCTCTTTCCTTCCCTCTTTCATTTCAGTGGTTCTCATCAGAGGGCAATTTGCTCTCTTTCCCCCACTTCAGGGATATTTGGCAATATTTAGAGATGACATTTTTGCTTGTCACCACTTGGGGAATGCTATTGGAATCTAGTGGGTAGATGCCAGGAATGCTGCTAAATGTCCTATGATGCATGGGACAGCCACACACATCCAGGAATGCTGCTAAGCATCCTATGATTCATGGGACAACCATGCACACACAGACAAAGAGTTCCCCAGTACCAAATGTCACTAGTGCCAAAGCTAAGAAACCTGACTTTCAGGTTAAGCACCCATTATGTCCTAAGTATTATTCTAGATGCCAGGGAGATGTAGCTGGGAATAATTTCTGAAGCTTATATTTTAGAGGATGAGAGGAGAGACAGACAAATGATCAGAAAATATACAACCTAGAAATGGTAATAAGGGTCATTAAAAAAAGTGAGGCAGAGAAAGAAGGCAAAGAGTGTGGGAGAGGGTTGCCATTTTTTAAATTGGATGGCCAGGGAGGATGCCACTGAAAAGATGACATGAAATAGGTAAAGGAGCAAGCCACTGTTCCCATTACAGCAGACGGAACAGTGTGTGTAGAGGCACTGAGGCAGAAGTATGATGGGGTGCTCTGGAAATAGCAAGGCGGTCCGTATGCTTGGAACGGAGAGATCACAGTGCTGAATCCAACTCTAGAAGAGATTCCCTCCTGTCTATCCTGTCCCATTCTTTCTATCTTAGACAGGCGTATCTGGCTCAACTCTAGAATGCCTCACACATTCCACCATATAGTTTAAATGTGCATGAGAGGAGAGAGGGACAGAATCTTTGTGGTTTCATGTTTCTAACATGCAAGAGTTAGAACCCCTTTTGTGATGAGACAGTGTGGGTATTGCACTCACAGTATCAGTCTATGAATCAACAAGAGATTCTCCTGATGTCCTTGATGTGCTACTGAGGAAGTGGGGAAAGAAGGGAATGAGATAGGTTCATCTTCCTCTTTTTCTCTTCCAATTAAGTCAAGAGCTTGGTGTTAGCAGTTTGATAAAAAAATAGTGTAGCATGTGCAAGGCTGAGCACTGTGCTGGGCTCATGGTAAGTCTAACAGCTGATTGTTTTGGTTGACTGAGTATTGTTCAAGGTCTTTACTCTAGGGGGAAGTATGTGATTTTTATGTGATTTCTAGCTGCGTTACATACATTCTCTCCTTTAATCTTCACAGCAGCCCTGTAGGGGTATATACTGTTGTTATCTTCATTTTACAGATGAAGAGTTTATGTAATTTGATCATGAACTCACACCTACTAATTGGGGGAAAGCTGGATGTGAACCCTGGTCTGTCAAAATGCAAAGGCCATGTTATTAACCACTGCATTATTTTTTAAGTCATGAACTTTAATATTTACTTTGTAAAATCAAAGCATGCTGAAACTTCACAAAATACTTTGGCAAGAACCAACCTAAATTCAAAGTAATGATCCTGTTTTCCTAAGTTAAACTTTAGATGTATTGAAATGACAAACAAACAAAAAATCAATGGCATTGGGAATTATGTTACTCTCCGTAGAATCCTTGTAAGCCATAGTGGGTGAAGATGAGGTATACAGAGTGGTATTTGAACCCCAAGTTGTGGAAAAAGCAAAGAGCAGACAAGCCTCTGGTTGACCCTGAGGTCCCACATAAAGCTCAAGAGGAGAATTTTAAAAAGGAGCTGCAGGAACAGGTATGTATTTACGCTAAGATTTGATCATCTGAGCTTAAGGTGATCGCAGTGTGTCCACCACCCTCGTACTGAACCAGACTCTGTGGCATAATGCAAAGGCTCCTGAAAGCCCTACAACTTGCATATTGAATTCAGCAGGAAGTAAGCCAAGTCATATTATGCATAATGTGTAATAAGCAAGACTTGGAATCTCCTGGCTTCATGGTAGATATGACATCATTAAAGATTGGACAGCTACTCATGGTATTCCACCATTCTTGGAACAATTTATCCCAAGGATAATTGTTCAAAGGGTGGTGTCACTTGGTAGGACCACCTCAGTGCCCAGAATAGATATGATATCATGAGTTCTCTTTGGGTAACAAAATATGAAGCTTGTTTCCTATCAGCTGTGGGTGAATGTCAAAAAATTCAAAATTTCAACCAGGAAATTTCTGTTAGGCAATTCGTCCAAGTTGCAGGATCTGTCTGAGAGGAAAGGGACAAAGGTTCAGCACTGTTTGATATTGCAAAGCAACAAACACTCGCAACAAGGATGTGCTCTAATTTTACTACAGACAAACTCTGTGCCTGCCCATTGCTTGTGTAAAATTATCTAATGGAAAGAAGATACTCATTATAGCCCTGGACATTTGGAAATATTGATGCAACACTTGCATAGTACTCTAATGAGGATATTTGTGAACCTCTTTTTCAACAGACCCCAAACTTCTCCCAGATAGCATGTGAAAACACTTTGAGAAAATCAAATACAATATAAATTAGACTTATTATTCATCAGTAATCACTCATCAATTGTCTTCTTCAGATTGGAAAGTTAAGACAGGAAGGATGGTCATTTTAATCTTTTACAGTACTGGATATAAATTCTTACTTTCAGATGTGAGATATGACACAAATTTATGAGCACCACATGTTTATATAAGTCTCAAAATTTCTTAGTATGGTTTTTGGAGAGCCTAAGTTTATGTGAATTTAATATATAACATAAAGCTATTCCAGTTGCACTTTATTATTAAAAAAACACCATTTTCTCAAATTTAATATTTAAAATGAAAAATACCTATGAACAGTGTCTAGAGCTCTCTTTTTAAAAACATATCCTTGGCCAGGCAGGGTGGTTCACACGTGTAATCCAGCACTTTGGGAGGCCGAGGCAGACGGATCACAAGGTCAGGAGATCAAGACCATCCTGGCTAACACGGTGAAACCCCGTCTCTACTAAAAATACAAAAATTAGCCAGGCATGGTGGCATGGACCTGTAGTTCCAGCTACTCGGGAGGCTGAGGCAGGAGAATCGTTTGAACCTGGGAGGCGGAGATTGCAGTGAGCCAAGATCGTGCCACTACATTGATGACAGAGCAAGATTCCATCTCAAAAAACAAAACAAAACAAAAAACCATATTCTTAATGACTAATTCTTAAAGACTTCAAAAGTTTTACAAGACATATTTCATTTTGATGACAAATGCTAGTAAAGATGTTTGTCAAAATGGTTATGGTGAACTAATAAAGTAGCATTATTTAAATTTTGGAAATATAATTGATATAACTCTTATAGTAAAAAATTGTTTATAAGGAAGTTTAGACACAGGTAAGATTCATAAGAATGGAATTGTTCTACAATAATTTTTATAAATTACACCTCTTTAATACCCGAGGAATGGTGTACCTTATCTACTATAGGTGGTACCACTAGGCTGTGGCACCCCAGTTTACAAGACACAGGCACTTTGGGGTACTGGTAAGAGACAGTAATTATGACAACATGACTGTCTTTCTGGGAACTCATGAGTTTTGACTGTTCTTGAAAGATTTTGTTCAGAAGGTTAAAATGGTCTTATCAAGTACTGAATTGCAATTATGTAAACTTATGCATCCAATTTTAATTAAAATAAATGTAAAGGAAAACTAAAAATATGCATAAATATTGCAGATGCTGCAACTGATCAAATCCTTTTTTACTGTCATGTCCTTTGGAGTTAAGATCTATGAATTGTGGACATACTGTTAATGTTAAAAAGGTTAGATTCCAGACATCATAGGTCAATAATTGTCTGATTGCTAAAATGTGTTGCCCATCCGTAATACACGGATAAGGAAAAGGGTAGGGGAAGGAGAGGAAGTTGGACATCTTTAAAAGCCTTCTTCTTCATCAACTCATGAACATTATACACATATTCAACAACAATAAGGACATGGTTTAAATGAGATACTTTATAAAGAGCTACATACTTTTGATGAGAACACATATGAAATCAACTTCTAATGGCTGATCTTTCTTTAAATGTGGGTACTCTCAGGAGGAATCACTTGCAGACCTTCATGGAACAGTTGCCTTTAAGGATTTCATTCTAAGCAGGAGCTACCAGATGCCACGTGTGAGCAAAGGGTCATTTCAGAAGGCCGTGCTGAGGGGCTCTGTGGCTCACAGTTGTTGATGGGAAGAGGTTATGACCCTGACAAAACCCAAATACTTCTCTGATAGGCACATACCAAGACAGGCCCCTGGAAGAAAGGGCATGCTTTTCCCCAGATGGGGACTCAGAGATAGGATATGGCATTTTGTCCTTATTATTCTGTCCATTTGGTTTCCGCTACTGTCAGAGATGCTATTTCCTTGCTGGTCTTTGACTCATTTTTCTTGGGTTTGCCCTCAGTGGGAGGTCTATGTACAGGGCATGGGCCTTGCAAATTCCAACTGTTACTCAACACCCTGAATCCTCTAGGAAGTTTCAAGTCTCCTTTACATCCTCATCTAAGGACAAAGAGCTGTGGCTTGGGTTAGGACAAAATAGAGTTGGGATTTGCAATTTTACCATTGCATTATTAGCTCTGCTTCAGGTGGAAACAGGCTGAGGCAAACGTTCACTTCCCGGGAGGCCTAGTCAGCGTCTTCTGTCTTTTTTCCCTTCTTCTTTTCTGCCTCCTGGTTTCCCCTCACTAACTTGTAAAGATGGCCCCAGCACCTCCACACGATGCACCTCCCTTTGGATGGTCACTTGTAACAGGGGTGGGGTGGGAAGTTGGCAGAAGGGAACATGGAGCAGGAGGGACTGCTGCCTGGAGCAGTGTGCCCAGATCAACCCTGTCACCACAGCAGGAGACAAAATAGGCATCTGGGGCTGAAGTGATAGCTGATAATGTCATGCATTTGTCCACTGTCCTCCGTGTGCCCGTACCTTGGAGGCTTCAGGGGACAGTACAACTGAGATGGTCAGAAGTTCCTGGAAATGGAAGATTTGATTTCTGTTTTTCCAAGAGTAATAGAACTAGCAATAGCTAATACTTCTGGCAAATAAATGTAGGACCAAGTTCAGAATCAGCTGGTTTCAGAGTTAAATCAGGCAAGTCTAGAACACGAAATGGAGATTTGAGATTAGGAAACTCCATTATATAACTGGTTTGGAGGAGCTCCTTTAGCTTTGAATATCAATAATAGGCCTGCTAGATATATTTAATATACTTATACAAATAATGGCATAATCTGTATATAAGGTTTACATAAGTATATTTATATATATATCAAATATGCATATATAGCTTTAGTATTACATGTCTGTGTGTTTACATGTCCATATTAGATATGTGAAGATGTACCTCTGTGGTATATGTGTGTGTATATATAAATCCTTATTTGCTCTTGATATTATTGTGACTCATTTTTGTATCTTAACATTTTTAGTGGCAACACACTTTTTTTTTCCATTTTGATGTGTCCCCTATTGATTTAATCCATGCTATTGATGAACATTTAGTTCAGTTTTGGGCAAAAGGAAGCATGCCTGACACACTGGCTATCCTCTTTTCAGTCACATTGACTAGAGAGACGTTGCCTCTGATCACAACGGAGTCCTCTGAGAACACCTGTCACTCAACACCCTACAATATTTTGTCCCTTTATTCTTACATCCTGCTTCTTATTTTACCAATAAGATTTCAGCTGAATGAGAGAAGGGACTCCATCTCAGGGAATAAGATATATATGCATTACACACAGAGTGTATAAATATATATTTGTGTGTGTATACACAGTCATTAAATATATATGTGAACATTCATTCTTTTTTTAACCACCCGTGTATATATACATTCACATATATTATGTGAACATATGCACTTACCTACATTCCAGGATCTGCTGCTGGAATATCTCATAATGCATCAGCCACAACCTCATTCCCTCTGCTGCACAGATGGTCCCCAAGCCTTAGCAGCAGGGATGGGCAGCACAAGGCTATGTCTAGCTGGGCTGGGCCAGGCTTGGGTGCAGAACAAGTGTGTATTCCATCTGAGTGTTTCTGATGCTGTGTGACTACCTTCCAAAGACCAACATCTATCATTGTCAGATTACTAACGTGATTTTGTGTGGTGAAAGCATATATATCAGAGTGTGAAATTTTGAGTTGGGTATGGTAGTGGCTATGAGGGAGGACTGTACTGTACCACTTTTGTTTGTCAATCTAATGAAGGTTCTTTCATTTTTTTTTAGTTCCTTGAGAATATGTATATCGGGAAGGAATGTAAACGTGTGTGCAGTAAGTCTCCTATAAAACGAACTCAAGCATAGAAGAATCATAGGAGAATGATTAAGCAGATTTTATTACTACATACTTGGCTATTTCTGTGTCTTCTTTTAAAGATTAAACAAAATTTGTGTCCCACTGTGGATGTTCAACTTTGACTTGGCAACATCTATTAATGGAATAACTGATACTTATAAACGTTTCTCAATGGATTTCTGCTTCAGTTAATCAACATTTTGTATACTTTATCATCCATGAGATCAATAGTCACATGTAATCTCACATTTTTCTAGTGCTGTCAATATTATATAGTCATATCAACTATTTGTAAAAATAAATAAAACCATAAATAAAAACAGAATTACTCTATTACGTTTTCCCAGGTTTTCCCTCTGGTATTGAGTGAGTACCTCCTTTCCTCTTCCTTTACAATATGATTTTCTTTCATTTTGAATTAAAGTTACTGAGATGTTTTTTCCTTTTGTTGGCATTGCCATGAGTGGATATGGTTTGTTTGGCCCCTCTAAATCTTATGTTACAGTTTGATCCCCAGTGTTGGAGGTGGGGAGTGGTCCGAGGTGTTTGAGTCATGGGGGTGGATCCCTCCTGAATGCCTTGGTGCCATTCTCACAGGAGTGAGTGAGTTCTCACTCCTAGTTCCAGTGAGAACGGGTTATTGTAAAGAGCCTGGCTCCTTCTCTTTCTTGCTTATTCTCTCATCATGTGATGTCTGCACATGCTAGCTCCCCTCTGACTTTTGCCACGAGTGGAAGAATCCTGAAGCCCTCACCCCTCACCAGGAGCAGATGCTGGCACCATGCTTCTTGTACACCCTGTAGAGCTGTGAGCCAAATAAATTTCTTTTCTTTACAAATTACCCAGCCTCAGGTATTCCTTTGTAGCGATACAAATGGACTAAGACAGGTATGTTAGTGTTGATAATAAATGTGTATTTATAATATAAGGTCATAGGTCAGAAAGTTTAATGAAAACTCAAGATGACATGTGTTCTAATTACCTTTTAAAAATTATATTTTATTTTAAAATGTTAATGCTGTCTGTGTATGACCACTCACTCCTATAATCCCAGTGCTTTGGGAGGCCAAGGCAGGAGGATGGCTTGAATCCAGGAGTTCAAGGCTGCAGTGAGCTAGAATCAGGCCAGTTGCCCTTCAGCCTAGGTGACAGAGTGAGATCTTGTGTCTGAAAAAAAGTTAATGCTCATATTAGAAAAATCAGAAAACATAGACTAGCAAAAAGAACATAGAAAACACGAATTCTTCCTTTAGGGTCAGCAGTAACTGCTCTTCACTCATTGGAATGTATCCTAGATTTTTTTCTATGAAACACAATGGGAATAATTTAATCAAAAAATGATTTATTAAAAGGAAAATTATTTATTAAAAAGATACTCTATTCACAGAATATCTATTTTAAAATTATTTTACTTTAAGTTCTGGGATACATGTGCAAAATGTGCAGGATTATTACATAGGTATACATATGCCATGGTGGTTTGCTGCACCTATGAACCTGTCATCTAGGTTTTAAGCCCTGCATGCATTAGGCATTTGTCTTAATACCCTCCCTACCCTTGTCCCCCACCCCACTGGCAGGTCCTGGTGTGTGATGTTCCCCTCCCTGTGTCCATGTGTTCTCACTGTTCAACTCCCACTTATGAGTGAGAGCATGTGGTGTTTGGCTTTCTCTTCTTCTGTTAGTTTCCTGAAGATGGTGGTTTCCAGCTTCATCATTGTGTCTGCAAAGGATGTGAACTCATTCCTTTTTATGGTTGCATATTATTCCGTGGTGTATATGTGCCACATTTTCTTTATCCAGTCTATCACTGATGGGCAATTTGGGTTGGTTCCAAGTCTTTGCTATCGTGAATAGTGCTTCAATAAACATATGTGTGCATGCGTGTTTATAGTAGAATGAGTTATAATCCTTTTGTTTTTTTCCCCAGTAATGGGATTGCTGGGTCAAATGATATTTATTTCTGATTCTAGATCCTTAAGGAATTGCCACACTGTCTTCCACAATGGTTCAACTAATTTACACTCCCACCAAAAGTGTAAAAGTGTTCCTATTTCTCTGCATCCTCCCCAGGATCCAGTGTTTCCAGACTTTTTAATGATCGTCATTCTAACTGGTGTGAGATGGTATCTCATTGTGGTTTTGATTTGCATTTCTCTAATGACCAGCGATGATGAGCTTTTTTTCATGTGTTTGTTGGCTGCATAAATTTCTTCTTTTGAGAAGTCTATGTTTATATCTTTTGTCCACTTTTTGATGGAGTTGTTTGTTTGCTTATTTGTTTTTGTAAATTTGTTTAAGTTCTTTGTAGATTCTTGATGTTAGCCTTTTGTCAGATGGGTAGATTGAAAAAATTTTCTCCCATTCTGTAGGTTGCCTGTTCACTCTGATGATAGTTTCCTTTGCTGAGCAGAAGCTCTTTAGTTTAATTAGATTCCACTTATCAATTTGGCTTCTGTTGCTATTGCTTTTGGTGTTTTAGTTATGAGGTCTTTGCCCATGCCTATGTTCTGAATGGTATTGCTTAGATTTTCTTCTAGAGTTTTTATGGTTTTAGATTTTACCTTTATTAATCCATCTTGAGTTAATTTTTATATAAGGTATAAGGAAGAGGTCCAGTTTCTGTTTTCTGCATATGGCTAGCCCATTTTCCCAGAACCGTTTATTAAATAGAGAATCCTTCCCCATTGCTTGTTTTTGTCAGGTTTGTTGTAGATCAGATGGTTGTAGATGTGTGGTGTTATTTCTGAGGCCTCTGTTCTATTCCATTGGTCTATTCTGTTTGCTTTGGCACCAGTACCATGCTGTTTTGGTTACTGTAGCCAGGTAGTATAGTTTGAAGTCAGGTTGCCTGATGCCTCCAGCTTTGTTCATTTTGCTTAGGATTGTCTTGGATATGTGGGCTCTTTAAATTTAAAGGAGATGTTTCTAGTCCTGTGAAGAAAGTTAATGGTAGCTTGATGGGAATAGCATTGAATCTATGAATTACTTTGGGCAGTATGGCCATTTTCACAATATTGATTCTTCCTAACCATGAGCATAGAATGTTTTTCCATTTGTTTATGTCCTCTCTCATTTCCTTGAGCAGTGGTTTGTAGTTCTCCTTGAAGAGTTCTCTTTCACATCCTTTGTAAGTTGTATTCCTAGGTATTTATTCTCTTTGTAGCAATTGCGAATGGGAATTCACTCATGAGTTGGCTCTCTGCTTGTCTATTATTGGTGCATAGGAATGCTTGTAATTTTTGTACATTGATTTTGTATCCTGAGACTTTGCTGAAGTTGCTTATCAGCTTAAGGAGATTTTGGGCTGAGATGATGGGGTTTTCTAAATGTACAGTCATGTCATCTGCAAACAGAGACAATTTGCCTTCATCTCTTCCTATTTGAATACTCTTTATTTTTTTCTCTTACCTGATTGCCCTGGCCAGAACTTCCAATACTATGTTGAATAGGAGTGGTGAGAGAAGGCATCCTTATCTTGTGCCGGTTTTCAAAGGGAATGTTTCCAGCTTTTGCCCATTCAGTATGATATTGGCTATGGTTTGTCATAAATAGCTCTTATTATTTTGAGATATGTTCCATTAGTACCTGGTTTGTTGAGAGCTTTTAGCATGAAAGAGTGTGGAATTTTATCAAAGGCTTTTTCTGCATCTATTGAGATAATCATGTGGTTTTTGTCATAGGTTCTGTTTATGTGATGGATTACATTTATTGATTTGCATATGTCTAAACAGCCTTGCATCCCAGGGATGAAGCTGACTTGATCGTGGTGGATACGATTTTTGATGTGCTGCTGGATTTGGTTTGCCAATATTTTATTGAGGATTTTCGCATTGATGTTTATTACAGAGATTTGCCTGAAATTTTCTTTTCTTGTGTCTCTGCCAGGTTTTGGAATCAGGATGATGCTGGCCCCCATAAAATGAGTTAGGGAGGAGTCTCTCTTTTTAAACTGTTTGGAATAGTTTCAGAAGAAATGGTACCAGTTTCTGGTAGAATTCGGCTGTGAATCCATCAGATCCTAGGCTTTTCTTGGTTGGTAGACTGTTAATTACTGCCTCAATTTTAGAACTTGTTACTGGTCTACTCAGGGATTTGACTTCTTTCTGGTTTAGTCTTGGGAGGATGTATGTGTCCAGTAATTTATTCATTTCTTCTAGATTTTCTAGTTTATTTGTGTAGAGGTGTTTGTAGTATTCTCTGATGGTAGATTGTATTTCTGTGGAATCACTGATGATATCTCCTTTACCATTTTTTATTGTGTCTATTTGATTTTTCTCTCTTATCTTCTTTACTAGTCTGGCTAGTGGTCTATTTGTTAATCTTTAAAAAAAAAACAGCTCCTGGATTCATCGATTTTTTTGATGGGTTTTTCGTGTCTGTATCTCCTTCAGTTCTTCTCTGATCTTAGTTATTTCTTGTCTTCTGCTAGCTTTTGAATTTGTTTGCTCTTGCTTCTCTAGTTCTTTTCATTGTGATGTTAGGGTGTTAATTTTAGATCTTTTCCACTTTCTGATATGGGCATTTAGTGCTATAAGCTTCCCTCTGAACACTGCTTATATGTGTCCCAGAGATTCTAGTACATTGTATCTTTGTTCTCATTGTTTTCAAAGAATTTCATTGTTTCTGCCTTAACTTTATTATTTACCTAGTAGTCATTCAGGAGCAGGTTGTTCAGCTTCCATGTAGTTGTGTGGTTTTGAATGAGTTTCTTAACACTCAGTTCTAATTTGATTGCCCTGTGGTCTGAGAGGCTGTTTGTTATGATTTCTGTTCTTTTGTATTTGCTGAGAAGTGTTTTACTTCCAATTATGTGGTCAATTTTAGAATCAGTGCAATGTGGTACCGAGAAGAATGTATTTCTGTTGATTTGGAGTAGGGAGTTCTGTAGATAGTTATTAGGTCTACTTGGTTCAGAGCTGAGTTCACATCCTGAATATCCTTGTTAATTTTCTGTCTCGTTGATCTAATATTGACAGATAGTAGTCAATATTAGACTTTAACACCCCACACAATAATAGTGGGTTGTTAAAGTCTCCCACTATTATTGTGTGGGAGTTTAAGTCTCATTGTAGGTCTCTAAACTTGTTTAATGAATCTGGGTGCTCCTGCATTGGGTGCATATATATTTAGAATAATTAGCTCTTCTTGTTGCATTGATCCCTTTACCAGTGTAATGCCCTTTGTTGGTTTAAAGTCTGTTTTATCAGAGACTAGGATTGCAACCCCTGCTTTTTTTTTTTTCTTTCCATTTGCTTGGTAAATATTCCCCCATCCCTTTATTTTTAGCCTATGTGTGTCTTTGCATGTGAGATGGGTCTCCTGAATACAGCACCCTGATGGGTCTTGACTCTTCATCCAACTTGCCAGTCTATGTCTTCTAATTAGGGGTATTTAGCCCATTTACATTTAAGGTTAATATTGTTATGTGTGAATTTGATTCGGTCATTATGATGCTAACTGGTTATTTTGCCCATTAGTTGATGCAGTTTCTTCATAGCATCAATGGTCTTTACAATTTGGCATGTTTATGCAGTGGCTGGTACTGGTTGTTCCTTTCCATGTTTCGTGCTTCCTTCAGGAGCTCTCATAAAGCAAGGCTGGTGGTGACAAAGTACCTCAGTGTTTGTTTGTCTTTAAAGGATTTTATTTCTCTTTCACTTATGAAACTTAGTTTGGCTGGATATGAAATTCTAGGTTGAAAATTCTTTTCTTTAAGAATTTTAAATATTGGCTCCCACTCTCTTCTTGCTTGGTTGGGTTTCTGCAGAGAGTCTGCTGTTAGTCTGATGGGCTTCCCTTTGTAGGTAACCTGACCTTTCTCTCTGGCTGCCCTTAACATTTTTTCCCTTGTTTCAGCCTTGGAGAACCTGATGATTATGTGTCTTGGGTTGCTCTTCTCATGGAGTATCTTAGTCATGTTCTCTGTATTTCCTGAATCTGAATGTTGACCTGTCTTGCTAGGCTGGGAAGTTCTCCTGGATAATATTCTGAAATGTGTTTTCCAACTTGGTTCCATTCTCCCTGTCACTTTCAGGGACTCCATCAGTCATAGGTTTGGTCTTTTCACATAGTCCCATGTTTCTTGGAGGCTTTGTTCATTCCTTTGCATTCTTTTTCCTCAAATCTTGTCTTCAGACTTTATTTCATTAAGTAGATCTTCAATCTCTGATATCCTTTCTTCTGCTTGATCAATTCAGCTATTGATAGTTGTGTATGTTTTACAAAGTTCTCGTGCTGTATTTTTCAACTCCGTCAGGTCATTTATGTTCTTCTCTAAACTGATTATTCTAGTTAGCACTTCCTGTAACCTTTTGTCAATGTTCTTAGCTTCCTTGCATTGAGTTACAGCATGCTCCTTTAGCTTGGAGGAGTTTGTTATTATCCACCTTCTGAAGCCTACTTTTGTCAATTCATCAACCTCATTCTCTGTCCAGTTTTGTGCACTTGTTGGAGAGGAGTTGCGATCATTTGGAGGAGAAGAGGCATTCTGGTGTTTGGGATTTTCAGCATTTTTGTGCTGTTTTTTCCTCATCTTCATGGATGTATCTACCTTTGATCTTTGAGGCTGATGACCTTTGGATGGGGTTTCCATGTGTGGGGGTCCATTTTGTTGATGTTGATCTTATTGCTTTCTGTTTGTTAGTTTTTCTTCTAACAGTCAGTCCCTTCTTCTGAAGGTCTGCTGCAGTATGCAGGAGGTCCACTCCAAACCCTATTTGCCTGGGTATCACCAGCGGAGGCTGCAGAACAGCAAAGATTGCTGCCTGCCCCTTCCTCTGGAAGCTTCGTCGCAGAAGGGCACTGGCCCGATGCCAGCCAGAGCTACCTTGTATGAGGTGTCTGCCAACCCCTGTTGGGAGGTTTTTCCCAGTCAGGAGGCATGGCTGGAAATTCTCACTGCAAGCACAATAGTCTGAAGTCTGAGGAGGCAGTCTGTCCCTTAGCAGAGCTCAAGTGCTGTGCTGGGAGAACCCTCCTTGTCAGGATTCACTATTCTCTTCAGAGCAGGCAGGCAGGAACGTTTAAATCCACTGAAGCTGTCCCCACAGCTGTCCCTTCTCCCAGATGCTCTATCCCAGGGAGATGGGAGTTTTATTTATAAGCCCTTGACTGGGGCTGCTGCCTTTCTTTCAGAAATGCCCTGCCCAGTGGAGAGGAATGTAGAGAGGATGTCTGGCCACAGTCACTTTGACTCACTGTGTTTAGTTCTGCCCAGTCCTTAGCACGGTCGGGGAAAGCCACCTACTCCAGCTTCAGTAATGGTGGATGCCCCTCCCCACACCAAGCTCGAGTGTCCCAGATTGACTTCAGACCGCTGTGCTGGCAGTGAGAATTTCCAGCCAGTGGATTTTAGCTTGCTGGGCTCCATGGGGGTGGTATCCACTGATCAAGACCACTTGACTCCCTGGTTTCAGCCCCTTTTCCAGGGGAGTGAACGGTTCTGTCTCTCTGGGGTTCCAGGCACCACTGGGGTATGAGAAAAACCTCCTGCAGCTAGCTCGATATCTGCCTGAATGTAGGGTCCAGCCCTGCAGGGTCCCATGAGTCCCTCTTTGCTGGTGTGGAGACGAGAAACTGTAGAAATAAAAGACACGAGACACCGAGAAAGAGAAAAGAGAGTTTGGGCCCAGGGGTCCACTGCTACCAAATTACAGAGACCAGCAGTGGCCCTGAGTGCCTGGACACTCTGACTTTAATTGAGTACAAAGCAGGGGAAAGGCAGGTAGGATGAGGTAATGGTGGTCAGTGATAGGGTCAGGTAAATCACGTGTCTTGGAGACAGGGGGCCCAAGACTTTGAAGAAGCCTAAGGCGTCAGCACTTTTTCATACTTATCAAGAAATAACAAGGTCACTATGATTTAGGTTACCATTACTAATTCTTATCTTCTAAGGAAAAGAGGAACCAGGTGCAGAAGCAGAACTTGAAAGTAGACATGGAGCGTGACCGCTGAAGCACAGCATCACATAGAGACAATTAAGCCCCTGGATGTCTGTGAGCCTCCCTGACAGCCGTCAGGCTTACCACAAGAGCTTGGGAAAGCGGAGTTTTCTCCTTACTCCCCTGAGGAAGGTGACGTCTCGGCCATCTAGGATGTGTCCTTCCCTAGTTGGCTAAACAGCAGGTGTTTTCACAGTGCTGACACTGTCGCACAGCCGAGGCGCCCTCCAGCAGCCCTTATGTGGGCGTGACAGAGGACTTAGAGCATCTTGCCTTAGGGTCACCTCTTTTCCAATGCCACTTCAGTCCCATACTTCTTGACCTGAGACTTATCAGTAAGATTAAAGATTCTATGATTATATATGTGTATATATTTATGATTACATATGAATAGCTATGTGATTATGATTATATATATAGGAATAACTATGTAACTGTATCTCTAATTCTTTTCTAATTCTATGTTTATATGAGAACATGATGAGGCTTCAGACACATGCCTCGGCTCTTGCAGGGTTTCCCCTCCACACCTGAATAGCTGCCCAGTTTTGTGCTTGAAACCCAGGGTCCCAGTGGTAGGCACACGAGGGAATCTCCTGGTCTGAGGATTGCAAAACCGTGGGAGAAGCGTAGTGTCTGGGCCAGGTAGCACAGTCCCTCACAGCTTCCCTTGGGTAGCGGAGGGAGGTCCCCAGCCCCTTGCACTTCCCAGGTGAGGCGATGCCCCACCCTGCTTCTGCTCACCCTCTGTGGGCCGCACACTGCCTAACCAGTCCCAATGAGATGAACAGGGTACCTCAGTTGGAAATGCAGAAATCACTCACCTTCAGCATTAGTCTTGCTAGGAGCTGCAGACTGGAGCTGTTCCTATTCAGCCATCTTGCTAGATCCCCTGCTTTTCATCTTGATCCACAGAATATCTTCACGGACAGAGGCTCAGATTTGGAATCTGCCCTCCCAGGAACAATACCTAAATTCACGCTTCAAAACTAAGCTGGCGAACACATCTTTACTGATGACCTTGGCATAGACGTGGCAACCAGCACGAAGTCACCATCATCAGATGCTGGAATCACCCCCAGGGCCACCATCACTGCTGTCTTTGAAAATAGATGCAACACTATTGTCAGCACCTTACCCAGCAGCATCCGTGCCCAGTGTGGGTTCTGCTTACTCATCTCAGGGTCTCAGTTGCAGGACCTAAATGGTGGAGCCAGATCCATGCCTATGAGTGAGGTAAGGAGAGAAAAGTCGTGTATGGCTTTCCAGCTCCAACAGTGTGAGGGGACTCTGCCACAGGTCAGGGAGTTCAGGTGCCTTTTAGAACACGGAATTCAGATGACTAGCCTCTTGAATGCCCAATATCAATATCTACTTTTTATCATAAAGAATAAAGCATAAGAAACAAAAAAACCCTTTCTTCTGGCCAGGTGCGGTGACTCATGCCTGTAATCCCAGCACTTTGGGAGGCCAAGGCAGGCAGCGAATCACAAGGTCAGGAGATTGAGACCATCCTGACCAACATGGCGAAACCCCATCTCTACTAAAAATACAAAAAAATTAGCTGGATGTGGTGGCGCACGCCTGTAGTCCCAGCTACTCGGGAGGCTGAGGCAGGAGAATTGCTTGAACCCAGGAGGCAGAGATGGCAGCGAGCCGAGATCACGCCACTGCACTACAGCCTGGGCGACAGTGCAAGACTCCATCTCAAAAAACAAAATTAAAAAGCAAACAAAAAAAACCCTTTCTTCTAATTAATACAACCATAGCTCCTACAGACTAGGACACAATCATCTTCTCAAAAACGTTGAGTTCAAAATTTTATCCATTTCTGCATCTGCCTTCAAATGCAAAATCCCTGGGTGCTGGCCTTTCATCCTCTGGGCCTGTCATGATCTCATCTCAGTAATCTGTATGCTGAACTGACTACATTGTAAATTTGATCACTGATAACACAACCTTAGTGGAGAAAGAGACAAGGGAAGAAGAAGAAACTTTTAAAAAATGGCATATACATGACATGGCAAGAAAGAAAATGCAACAGTATTCATTTCTACAATAGATGCAACAGTACTCATTTCTACAACTGATCAAGAGGCCATAGTTGCTATAAATAATTTCCCTACTTCCCATTTCACATTCTTTTCACCTTTGGCCAGTCCCTTAGCTGCTAGGAATTATTGACTCAAGAGAGTGACCTAAACCTTTATTTGCAAAGGGTCTGAGGCTTGGTGGTCCTGACCAGCCAGGACATTTTTATTAGTAGACATGACAACACTAGGTGGAACTCCAAGGGATCCTTTGATTTCCATGACTCTATTGTAAATCAATTTTCACTTGTTATTGATGACTCATATAGTTCTCTCTTTTTCTCGTTCTTCAGGGATTGTCAGGAGCCCATACAATGACCAGGCGGCACTCTCAGATTCTAATTCAATGAAACTATTATTTTTTTTTTCTACTGATAGACACCTTATCTCGAGCTTTTAAATCACCAGCTAAGCAGTAACAATTTTGTAAGTGGTTCAAGTGCTCCTCCTGATGCTATACCCATGTATGCTGGATATGGAGAAACAGCATATGTGGTTGCTGGTGCAGAATAAATACTGCTGTTTGAAAGGTATCGTCTCCCAGTTGAAGCTGTAAATGAGTCTTTGCTATACTGTCTATGAGGCCAGACACTTTCGGGTGATGGAGGACACCACAGAAGCAGTGAGCCCAATATGACAGCCCGTTGCCTTGTTACTTTTAGTGTAAAATTAGTTTCTTAGTGAGAACCAATGTTGAGTGAAATACCATGGTACGTGTTCAGTAAGTCTATGAATGTTGGTGTGGGCAGATATTCGCTGGGCAGGGTCAGCAAATCCCAATCCCGAATAAGTTACTATTCCAGTAAAGATAAATTACTGCCCCTTTTAAGATGATGAAAGAAGTCTGGAACATTCTTTGAACCCACTCACTCAACAACCATTATGACTCCCTCCTAGCTTGCCTTCCTACTGTAGAGGACGGAAAATTAATGGCTGCATTTCCCATACTCCCTTAAAGTTTCAACTCATTAAAGTGCCCACATGTTTGGAAGTTCAAGGGAGCACCACGGGGAGAGCTGATCCTCTGCAAGCCAGTCTGGCTTTCAGGTGCTGAGCAACAGAGGCTGTTAGTGGTAGTCTGTAGAGAAGCCAATTCTTTACCCAGGCACATTGTTTCTGGCTTTGTTCCATTCAAACCTAATTCACATCAGGGACTTAAGTTTAGTTTTATTTCCTGGACAAATAAGTATTCATCAGAAGCAGTGGCCAGATCAGGTTTGATGAGGGAAATCCAAGTTGCTGAACCCCCATGGAGCCTTTGTTTCTGCCACGAGGCCTACTTCGTTCACTGGGCAACACTGGAGTGTCTGCAGAAAGGAGAGTGTTGGCATGCAGGGGCCGGGTCAACCTCGTCTCTTGACTATTGAGCACCTACCTCCTCTCCAGTGGAGGCCTTTGGGTGGCCTTCACAAAGAACCAAATATCCTCATACTCTCCATTCATTCTCAGAGATCCCATAGATACCTCTTCCTCCAAACCTCCTTGTCACCAGAATTGCATTCTTTATCCTTTCATGTCTTGGCTATTGAGCTAAACCGTCAGCTACTGAGCATTAATTGGTGATATCTGCACCTCATACCATTTCTCCTTTCAGACAAAGTGGTCAGCAGGATGAAATGCTTAAAATTCTGCCTCTGAAAGATTCCCCTTTGTTGATCTTTAGGGTCACCTTCAAATTGGGCTATAATGTTGCTGTCGTCCACTTGTGGCTGGTGCTGTCATATTGTCATAGGAGTCAGAACACCGTGCAATTTGTTGTGTCTTCAATTTCTGCTCAAGCCCATTCTCATATAGGAAATTTCCATTTGATCATAAGAAGCAATACAATTTGGTAACTTAATATGGGTACTTTAAAGCCAAAGATCCTGGGTTCTAACCAAGTCCTGCCACTTATTAGCCAAATGGCTATGGTCAGATTGCTCTTACCCTCTCTCTGCTTCAATTTTCTCATCCAAAATAGGGATGATTACAATAATAGTACTATTTCCAGGAAATGTGGTGAGGATTAAGGGAAATGTTACAAGTAAAGCACTTAGAGCAGAGCTTGGCACACTGTGCACACACACAATGTTAGCTGACTTTACGGCGTGGTGGACCAGATAGCCCCCTTATGATGGGCACCAGCCATGAGATCATGCTGCTGTATTTACCAGTACCCAACAACAAGCCAACATCTGTTTCTCAAAAGGAGAAAAGTTATATGCCACAGAATCCATGACTTGGCTGCAAAACCCTGAGAACCTGTTCTTTCATTCTTCTTTCTGGATGTTCCAAAGCTCCATTCAGCAGCCCTGTCTGCCACAGGCTTTTCAAGAACATTGGATCCGCTGGATCAGAAGACAGAGCTTCCTGAATCAGCGAGAAAGCCTACTCTTGCTTCAGGCTGCACTCAAAATCGGCAACCTCTCAGATTATTTTTTAAAAATGAGCTGAAATAGCATGTCTAAATCAAGTCTCCAAAATTCAAATACAGTGCAAGCAGCACACGGTTATAGAGTATTTCCAACACCCAGATATAACACATATACATAATCTGAGCAGCATAGAGAATAATGAAAATTTATCAAATAACTAGGAAGTGATGAGTTTGTAATTATCTTTGCTTTTCATATCATTTATTTAACTGTAAGTATATATAATTTGTTTTAATAATGGTTGTGTTTAGCAATCAGCTCAGCAAATTTTTGAAAATTTGTCAGTTGACCTTTGTGAGTTGGTACAACCTGTCTGTAGCACCTTACTGACTGTAGAATTCAAGGCAATGTGGAATGTTAGGGGCAAAGAATGAAGACAATTGGTTCCCCCTACCTCCAGTAAGGTCACTCCCACAAAGAATAACATTACAGAGTCTTCATGAAAGATGGAAAAAGATTCATCATGAAGAAGATAGCCATCTGATGAGGAAGGCTGCATTAATTCAGATGTGCCAAGAAGCAGATGGCAAGATGGGAATAGACGTTCACGAGCTTTACTGAGGGAAGAAATGGGAAAAGACAGAGAGCCTTTAGACTATGATGCCTTTCTGATCTCTGTGGAAGGAAAAAGGGAAGGAAAGAGGATTGATATAAGAATAATCTTGGACTGCAGCACAATTCAAATAAAGGTTTTGCCAGCCCAGTGGAAAGTCCTAAAGTTGAAGTTACCTAGAGAAGCAGTCTCACATCTTGCTAGAATCGGACTACCTTGGTGCTTCTGGCATGCTGAGTCATTGGCTAGGGGTAGCCCATGAGATGGCCTCAGTGTGAGAGTGGAGGATCCGGGGAGGGAGCAGTTTGGTCCACTAGCCAATGATGCTCTCTGCAGCAGATGATCTGAGTAGCATATTTTCATAGGGTTGAGAGTTTAAGGTACTTGGAGCTGACTACATCTGCCCATATGTTCCCATTTCAGGATTCAGGGTCTCACTTTTTCCAATGTTCTGTCTTCACATAAGGTATCATACAAAGCTGTGAATTCAAATGATATCTTAACTTGGCAAACTAAACAGTCAATTATCGCTCTCTCTCCCAGTTACAAGACATGATATTTCTTTAGCAAATTCCAAAGAGCCTCTGATTTGGGGATTTGTGTTTGTTTTAAAATATGTCCACAAATTATTTGATACTCTTTCAAAATGTGGTGTCTAATTCCCCTCCACTTGAGTGTGGGCTGTAGTTAGTGACTTGCTTCTAATAAAGACAATGTGGGAAAGGCGATGATGCATGATTTCTGAGTCCCAGTCATATATTATCAGGTGAAATTGTGGCTTCCTCCTTGTTCTCACTTGGATTATCTGCTCTGGGAGTGTCTAGCTGCCATGTTGTGAGGACACTAAAGTTGTCTACAGAGAGGCTCACATAGCAAGGAAGAGGCTCACTGCTGGGCACAGTGGCTCACACCTGTAACCCCAGCACTTTGGGGGGCCAAGGTGGGCGGATGACAAGGTCAAGAGACACCATCCTGGCCAACATGGTGAAACCCTGTCTCTACTAAAAATACAAAAATTAGCTGGGCGTGGTGGTGCACACCTGTAGTCCCAGCTATTCAGGAGGCTGAGGCAGGAGAATCGCTTGAACCTGGGAGGCGGAGGTTGCAGTGAGCCGAGATCATGCCACTTCGTTTCAGCCTGGCGACAGAGCAAGACTCCGTCTCAGAAAAAACAAACAAAAAAAAACCTTAGCCACATGGAATGTAGAAAAGGCATCTGATGAGCTGGATGATCTAACAAAGGAGATTTTCATACAGAATATTGAAGATAACTACCTGGTTTCCATTTGCTGCTTACAGCAAAAAGCAAGAAGAAATAGATAAGCTAAAGAAGGACAGTTTAATAAAGAGGAACTAGGATTGTATGACTTTGAAATGTCTAGTCTCTTGAATGGCAGATAATGTTTAAATTAAGAAATGGTTTGGGGCAACAATTAAATCCTGGACACTGCCAGGAAAACATGGTCTAAAGAAGAATCTGAGGATGTAAGGATTTAATTGTTAAATCTTTTGTTAAGACCTCAGAAAGATCAAAGGTGGTAACTCAGCATAGTATTCAACTAGACAAAGCCTCCCTAAAATTTGTTTAAGTGTGTTACAGTTTCTCTTGATCAAACAAATAAAGCTTCTAAGAAGCTGAAGACGTTGTTCTTCAGCAGAAGCCCATAGTAGAGGAAGGTTTATCTTGAATTGATTTGTAGATTTGGCTTTTGAAAATGGTGTGAACCCAGTAAGATTCACAGGAAACCTGTAGAATTTTTCAAAGAATTGGATTGGCATAAAAACTACCAGCTTGGATTAAAAAGGACAAAGATGGTATAAAATGAAAAGAGGTCTCTGGATCTCCGTAGTTCTACTGGCAGAAAGCAGGCTGAGAGAACTCAGCTACACAAATGTGTTTCCATTATAGAACAGATGACTCAGAGGACAGAACCAAGAAAGGGGAAACAAAGGCCATGGAGAATTATTCCCAGTTGAACAAAGTTCTAATTGAGGAACTTCTATAATTTCCTTGGCTGGTTTTCAGAATTGCCATGGAGCAGTGACTCCTGTATGCCTCTATTTTCTCCTATTTTTGGAACAGGATTGCACATAGTGATTATATTGTGTGTTTTCTACCATTATATGTTGGGTGGTGTTATGGGGGGGTGGGAGGGATGGGAAGATACCTTTCTGTCTTCAGATTGAAAGGAAATGTGTTAGAATAATTGTACTTATGAAGTACATCTAAGCGGTCTCATCTGTACATGGGCCTGATTTAGAGTCTAACATTGTGGATTCCAAGCTGGTGCTGCAAAGGGGTTATAGGAAGATTTTGTAAGGGTGGGGCTGTGGGGGTAAGTATATTTTGCATATGAAAAGAATGTAAATAATTTGTGCCTAGAGGACAGATTGGTCGTGTCTTAAAATATGTTCACAAATTCTGTGATACTCTTTCCTTCAAAAGGTGAAGCTTAATTCTGCTTTTCTTGAGTGTGGGCTGTACTTAGTGGCTTGTTTCTAATGAACAGAATGTGACAGAAGTAGCAATGTGTGATTCCAAAACTAGACCCTAAGAGGCATTGTGTTCCCTCTTTGTTTTCCCTGGGATCACATGCTGTGGTACAGATTTTCTCAGCCCAGGCAATATTGACGTTTTGGATAAGATTATTCTTATTATTCTTTGTTGTGAGGGGCTGTTCTGTGCTTTGTAGAACATTCATTATCATCTGTGGCCTCTACTCACCCAAAATTCCCAGGAGTTGAATTGCTATGTCAAAGGTATATGTCCATGCAGCTACATACATACATGCACTTACATAGTTGTTTATTTATTCTGTCTTGTTCTTTAAGGTTTTGGAGATAGAGTGCTAAATTGCCTCCAAAAAGGCTGAATTTTTTTCCTTATTCAAATATCTTTATATTTGAATTTCTTTTTATCATTGGTGAACATTTTTAAAAATGAACATTTAAAAATGACTTTGGTCTATTGTATTTCTTTGTGACTTAGTCCAATTTTCTCCTGGGGCATGAGCAATGGTGTGCTCACAGGACCTGCTTTCTGTGTGGGCAGAACAGGCAGTATTACACATTCTGGTGTGAAGAGGTTGGGAAGCCCTGCTTTCCCCATCACCCTCCAAGGTAGGTTTGCAGGGATGAAATTCTTCCATTAGAAATGCATTATTTACCCACTTTTTAATGGAGTTATTAGTTCTTTTGCTGTTGAGTTGAGCTCCTTGTATATTTTGGATATTAGCCCTTTGTTGGATGAATAGTTTGCAAATACATAATGAAATCTTAGTTGGCCATAGAAAAGAATGAAATCCTGTCATTTGCAGCAACATAGATGAAACTGGAGGACATTATTAAGTGAAATAAGCCAAGCACAGAGAGACAAATATTGCATGTTCCCACTCATATTTGGCAGCTAAAAATGTTGACCTCGTGGAGGTAGAGAGCAAAATGATAGTTATTAGAGGCAGGGAAGGGTATGTAAGGGGTGGGGGAGAAATAAAGAGAGAGGTTGGTTGGTTAAGAAATACAGTTAGATAGAAGGAATTAATTATAATGTTTGACATCAGCATAACAAAGTATTATATATTTCAAAATACCTAGAAGAGAGGACTTGAAATGTTCCCAATACATAGAATGATGGATACTCTAAATATCCTGATGTGATCGTTACACATTCTATGCGTGTAACAAATACCACATGTACCCCACAAAAATGTACAAATATGACATATCAATAAAAAATACATTCTTAGCTGGGAATGGTGGCTTATGCCTATAATCCCATCACTTTGGGAGGCCGAGGCGGGCAGATCACAAGATCAGGAGATCAAGACCATCCTGGCTAACACGGTGAAACCCCATCTCTACTAAAAATACAAAAAATTAGCCAGGCTGGTGGCACGCATCTGTAGTCCCAGCTACTCAGGAGACTGAGGCAGGAGAATTGCTTGAATCCGGGAGGCAGAGGTTGCAGTGAGCCAAGATCATGCCACTGCACTCCAGTCTGGGCAATAGAGCAAGACTCCGTCTCAGAAAAAATATGCATTCTTTTAGTTTGTCTTCCCTCTAGACTAATTTTAAGTATCAAACAAGTTCACTGGGCTACATGTTGAGGAGTGGGATTGCACAGCCACCGGGTACATGCATACTTAGCTTCACAACATTCTTTTTTTTTGAGACAGAGTCTTGCTCTGTCACCAAGCTGGAGTACAGTGGTGTTGATCTTGGCTCACTGCAACCTCCGCCTCCTGGGTTCAAGCAATTCTCCTGCCTCAGCCTTCCGATTGCTGGGACTACAGGCACGTGCCACCACCTCCAGCTAATTTTTGTATGTTTGGTAGAGATGGGGTTTCACCATGTTGGCCAGGATGGTCTCGATCTCTTGACCTCAAGATCCGCCTGCCTTGGCCTCCCAAAGTGCTGGGATTACAGGTGTGAGCCATTGAGCCCGGCCCACAGCATTCTTCCAGAGTGTTTGTACCTGTTGACTCTCCCAACAACAGCAGCACACATCTTCTTTCTAATATTTGCTTCTCTGATGGATGTAAAATGGCATAATATCATTGTTTTAATTTGCATTTATCTGGTTATCAATGAGTTTAAACATTTTTGTGTCCAATCTTATTCAGCCAAAAATGACTGTGCCTATGATGTTCCAGTCATTGTTCTGGGCGCTGAGGAAAGAGCATCCCTCGTCCATTTTTACATTGGATCTCGTATCTTCTATTTTGTCAGTTTGTAAGAGTTCATTGTGGAGCTAAGTATTAATCTCTTGTCAGTTTTAGACAACACAAATATCTTCCCCCGGTTTGGCTCTATCTGGTAACTGTTTATGGTATCCTTCATTGACCAGATAGCATTATTTTAATGAAGTCAAAAAAATGTTTGTGGTCGCCTATGTTTGGCTATGTCACATTGCCAGTTTCCTGAATTTTGTTCTATTCGTAGTTTTACCATTTCCATTTAGAGCTTTATTTCATTTGGAGTCCATGATTTATGTGGTATAAAGTAGTAATACAGCTTTATTTTTCTGTAGATAGTGAGCTAGTTGTCTAACACAGATCACCCTTTTCTAAAGCTTTTATGACTTAGCATGACCGATGTCAGCCTTGAGTCTATTCTGGAACTAAGATGAGTCAGAGGTTTGCAAACAGTTTCGGTTAGAAAATGTCTCTGTGAAACCCGAAACTGGCAGCTCCAGCGTGACTGCTTTGCAGAGAGGCTGTACTTGCAGTTAACGTTTTGTGGCTCCCCAGGAGCCAGAGGTCTGACAGCAATGGACAGGTGCTGAGGGTGACAAGTGCATTCCCTTAATGGAGAGAGGGCTTGCAGAGAGTTATTACAGATCAAGAACAAGTCTGAAAGTCACCACAAACATTGAAACACTCACATAAGGGTTCTCTAGTGTCATATATCCAAATTTGTACACTTACTTCTAAAATCTATGCTTTGAAATTAGAACATAGTTTAAGAATCATCAGACTTCATTGTAACTAGGGTTTCAGAGCATGGGTCCTGGGGGTCAGAACGCCGGGTTCAAATCCCAGCTCGGTCACTCATTAACTGTGTGACCTTGGACAGATTACTTCCCTCCAAGCATTCCATTTTTAGGGATGAGATAATCTTTATAAAGCACTTAGCCAAGTGCCAGTATATTTTAGTTATTCAATAAACAAAAACAAGAAAAAGAAGGCCTATTAGAGGATAGACTTAACATTCCAGGGAATACAAAGATGACCAAACTGTGACCAGCAAGGGATTTATGATCTAAACTGGGGATGAGCCAAACCTCAAAAATACTGATACCAGAAGAGAAAACTTGACGTGATCTAAAGGGACCCATTGGGAATAACAGATCCCGAGGGTTCTGGGCTCTCTGCGCCAGCAACTAAAGGACAAAGAGCAAATCTCTTTCTTATTGTACCCCATCGTGGAGAGGCAACTGGACTCCAGCGGGGACAGCTCTCCTGCTGGCCAGGTCTCCTCCCAGGGGTCATTATCTACTTTCTCTGCTTTCCTGAAAACTCCAGCCGGATTTCCTTTCTCCCACTCAGCTGATAACCTCACTCCCTACTTCCTTTGTACAGAATGGCTCTTATTTTCATTCTTTTATTTTTTCATGCTCTTCTCCTCTCTTTCCTTCATCCAAGGCCAATTCTTCCACTGGTATTCTTGACCCATCTCCCTCTTGTGCCTTATGAAAGTCCCATGAAAAAATATTCCCTCTGCTTCTCATGTGTTTAAGCTCAGTCTCCACTGGCTCTTTCCTCCTTCCAGCTGTGCTCAAGTTTCTCTTGGTTTACATGAACTGCCTGAGTTCTGGTCTATTCGTTTTTTTTGTTTGTTTCTTTGTTTTTTTTGGTAGGCCGGGTTCGGGGTGGGGATCTCCCACTGTTGCCCAGGTTGGTCTTGAACTCCTGGCCTCAAGAGATCCTTCCACCTCAGCCTCCCAAAGCACTGGGTATCCTGTTCTATTCTTAAGCAACCCGTCAATTTTGCTCTAACGTTTTGGCTCCACATTTCTCTAGAGAGAGATAACTCAATGCTGGACTTCTCAGCCTTTCACAACATTTATACCTTAGCATTCCGAAACCCAACTCCCACCCCCACAAACACTCCAGAGCTACTGATGACCTCTTATGTGCCAGATGCAACCATTTTCCCTTCAGCTCTCATCCACTTAAGTTCCGCTAAGCAATGCCTTCATTCCCCCTCCCTGCCACCTTCTTTTTTTTTTTTTTGAGATGGAGTTTTGCTTTTGTTGCCCAGGCTGGAGTGCAGGGCATGATTTTGGCTCACTACAACCTCTGCTTCCCAGGTTCAAGCAATTCTCCTGCCTCAGCCTCCTGAGTAACTGGGATTATAGGCATGCACCACCATGCCCGGCTAATTTTGTATTTTTAGTAGAGACGGGGTTTTGCCGTGTTGGACAGGGTGGTTTTGAACTCCTGACCTCAAGTAATCCACCCACCTCGGCCTCCCACAGTGCTGGGATTACAGGCGTGAGCCACCACGCCCAGCCCCCGCCCCCTTCTTGAACTGCTTTCCTTATCTGAGTTTGGTTCTCCCTTTTCTCTGGCTCTACCTTCCCAGTCTTTAGTCTCTCTGACTTTGCAAACAGAGTTGCTTTTCATTTTTTTGTCCTCATCCCTCTAAGCCAGGATTGAGCAATCTTTTCTTGCGTAAATTTAAAGGATATATATATATATAATCTTTTAATATATATGCATATATATGTATAATATATATTATATATATTTTAATATATACATATATATGTATATATACACTCACATACATATTAAACTTTAAAATGTCCATCTGTATCTATTCATACTTTATTAAATAGAATAGTATCAATTAGAAAATGGGTTGTACATTATGGCCCATAAAATATTTTCTCAAGACAGAATTGTAAAGTAGGTAGTAACATGGAGGCAACTTCCCAATCTTTCTTCCTGCAATTGTGCCAAGGGCTCATCCATCCTTCATTTCTCTTTATAACATTAATCTTTACTATGGATTTAATTGCCACATCTCTATGCAGAATTTCCAATATCTCTGCCTTGATCCTCTTCTTAAACTAAAGAAACCCAGTTCCAACTTCCTGCTCGTGCCTGCAGTTTAACACATCCCGGCAGAACTCATCGCCTCCCTCCTTTGCCCCACAGATGTGCTTGTGCCTTTTTTGTTCCCTGACAACACTGTGTTCCCAGGCACTCACAGCTTTCCATATGGAGGCAAATATGACTATTTTACAATTGTATAGTGATAAGCATGGGTGTCATCAGTTCGGCAAGAATTTTTTAGGATATGTGGCTATGAACCTTTAATATAAACATATGACTGTGATTGGAGTTTTTTTTTTTTTAAAGCAGCAACACAGAAATCAATGAGCCAACACTTAAGTTTGGAAAAGCCAAAAGGAAGGCCAAATAATGTTCTTTAAAAATGTTGCAGTAGCTTCTTGAGATTCTCAAAGGAAAAAAGAAATAAAAAATAAAAATGTTGCATGATCAATATGAAATAATGTAAAAATAATCCTGATGGGTTGGGAAAATAATTTTTGGTATTATTTTAAATAAATGAATAGACATTTCTGACAATAATAAATAAATATTAAGAGCTTTCAGGTACTGTAAGTGAATAGTGGGGCTCACATCTAAAGGATTTTACAGATTCTCTGGGATTATATCCCTTAGACAGGGGTCCCCAAACTAGTCGGAGGCCTGTTAGGAACCAGGCTGCACAGCAGGAGGTGAGTGGTGGGCAAGCGAGCATCATACGGCCTGAGCTCCACCTCCTATCAGATCAGCAGCGGCACTGGATTCTCACAGGAGCACACACGCTATGTGAACTGCATATGTGAGGGATCTTTTATTTTATTTTATTTATTTGTTTTTTATTTTTTTGAGACGGAGTCTCTCTCTGTCACCAGGCTGACGTGCAGTGGCATGACCTTGGCTCACTGCAACTTCCGCCTCCTGGGTTCAGGTGATTCTCCTGCCTCAGCCTCCTGAGTAGCTGGGACTACATGCTCCACCAGCTTATTTTTTGTATTTTTAGTAGAGATGGGGTTTCACTGTGTTAGCCAGGATGGTCTCTATCTCCTGACCTCATGATCTGCCTGTCTCGGCCTCCCAAAGTGTTGGAATTACAGGTGTGAGCCACTGTGCCCGGCAGGGATCTTTTATTTTTATCATATTTTTGGAGACAGTCTCCATCTGTCACCCAGGCTGGAGTGCAGTAGCACGATCATGGCTCACTGCAGCCTCCATCTCCCAGGCTTAAGTGATTCTCAGCCTCCTGAGTAGCTGGGACTACAGGTGTCACCGCCATGCTCAGCTAATTTTTGTATTTTTCCGTAGAGACAGAGTTTTGCTATGCTGCCCAGGCTGGAGGAATCTTATTTTATACAGTGACATTCATTCTCTTAAAAATATAGCTTTATGGTCACTTTTTATTATACGTAAAATGAATTTCAAGGAAAGCCCATATCCACATGGGCTAAAAATGCATTTGGAATCTATGTAAGGAAAATGCCATTAATGCTCTAGAGGGAGATTACATGGGGCTTCATTCATTCATTCAAACTATACTTCTAATCATTCACTCTGGAAAGGTTATAGGCGCTGGGAAGTCAGCAGAGAACAAAGGACAATAATTCCTGCTGTCATTTACACTCTGAAGGGAGGAAAGAGAAATTAAACCACAGATACACGGATTATAGAGTGTATTAGAAACAGTGCCCTAAGTGCTAATGAGAACACTGGAGCAGGGGAAGGATATAGGGAGTAGGATTATAATGAACACTGGGATTGTCAAGGAAGGTCTGGGGGGCGGTGCAGATGACGCTTGTACCAGGACCTGAAGGGGATGAGAGAGAGAGGTCTGTAGGAAGGATGACTCCAGGCAAGGAAGCCAGTGTGGCTGGATGTGGCAAGATGGAGGTGAGCGCACAGTGGCCATGGGGAACAGACCCTGTAGCGTTTTTCCTTGTGATCTGGAGCAACTGGAGGGTGTTGAGCAGAGAACTGGGGTGTTTTAACAGGCTCAGGCTGACTGCTGGTTTGAAAGTAGTGGGTAGTAGTAGCTGGCTGTGTTTTGCTTTGCAGCAATGGGAAGGATGTGGTCGCCACTTCCTGAGATGGGGAAGGTAGGGAGAGGAATAAGTTTGGGGAGGAAGGTGGGGAGTTCAGGTCTGTATGAGTTGGGTTTGAGATGTCTATTAGACACCCACAAGGAGATGCCTAGTTGGCAGTCTTTGCCCTCACTTCTCCTCTACCCCCTCCCTTATGATTGCCAAAGTTGTAGTTGTGACCTGCATCAAGGCAGCTTCGGCCCTCCAGTAACCTCACTGGCACAGCATTGCACCAGATTAAGGGCTACTGTCCTTTCGGAGCAAGGGGCACAATTTGATAATTTGTCCTATCAGAGACAGCAATCTAATAATTACTCCAAGGCAGGTTGGCCTTTAGCTGTTGAATGTCGGAGTCCAAGGGAAAGGTGTGAGCTGCAGACATAAACGTGGGGACTATCAGCTTGAAGCTGTTGTGCAAAGTCATCAGATCCGCAGAGGAACGGATTTACAAAGAAATGTATATAACAGCGCACAGGGTTGTTGTCTTGTGAGGATTAAATACATACATAAAACATACAGAATACAGACAGTGCTTAATAAAGAGCTGCTGTTTTTATTAACAAACTTATCTGTAGGCGCTCGTCCATGGACAACATCCAGGTCAGACAGTCGGGCGCGCATTTCGCACCATCCATACACGCCCAAAGAGGATGAGACTGGACGTAGTTGGGCTGACTGGCATCTTTAGATGGACGGTCCTCAGTCCAGTCCTTTCATTTTGCAGGCAGGGAGGCAGAGGCTTGGGGAGGCTAAGCGCGGCGAGCTGGCGGCGGAGTGGAACTTCCACTAGGGCTCCCAGTTTCCCCGCACCTTGCCCCGGTCCTCCCGGCCATCCACCCCACCCGAACGCGCCACCTCTTCAGCCCGCGCCCAGGCCCGCGCGTCATCGACGCCCGCGGCCTCTCCCACCTCTGAGTTCCAGGAAGCTCTCAGCCTCTAGCTGGCCGCACTGCTGCTGAGCTTCCCTGGGGAGGAGGCGCCGAGGTGCCCGACCCGGGGCGAGGCCTCGCGGGCAGCGGGCGGGAGAAGGAAGGGCGGTGGGGCAGATCCTGACTGCGCGCGGCAGTTGTGCGCACTTGGGTTCTTCACGCGGGACACACGTGGAACGCCGCCCCCTGCCACCCCGGCCGCTAGCAACTGGCAGGGCCGGGAACAGAAAGTGTAGAGATGGAAGAGCGTCTGAGTCTCCCCCCGGAGGGAGCCCGGGGCTGCAGCCTAGGGGCGGGGAGCGGGGCGGGGCCGGGAAAGTTGAGTACTGGTCACGCAGGCCCGGGCTCCGCCGGAGCGCCCGCCGCAGGAACCGTAAAAGGCTGGAGCGGGCGGGGTAGGTGTGGCTCTGCCTGCGTGACCTGAGCCCCGGCCCCAGTCTCCGTCGTCTCCCGCGGCCGCGGCCTCTCAGCCATGGGCGCCGTCTGGTCCGCTCTGCTGGTCGGAGGGGGTCTGGCCGGAGCGCTTTTCGTTTGGCTGCTGCGGGGCGGCTCTGGGGACACGGGGAAGGACGGGGACGCTGAGCAGGACAAGGTCGCCCCTCTTGGGGGAGCTGCGGCTCCGGGAGGCGATCAGAGTGGCAGCGGCGGACTGAGCCCTGGACCTTCCAGGCAGGAGCTGGTCACCAAATCAGGTATTCTTCCCCCCTGTGACTCCAGGGCACATCTGCCATAGCTTTGAGGTTCATCGAGGAAGGGAGGAAAGAGGCAAATCTACCTAGAGCTCTCCTAGGGGCCCATTCCTGCGGAGGGCTCCCCTAAGGGGGCTGGGCCGTCCCCACGCCCCTCGGTTTCCCAGACTGGCTGGTAGCGCAGGCAGGTTTTTTGGCTGGTCCTCCAAGGGCCGCGCCCTGCCGAGTCCCTCAGCGTCCGCGCCTGAGGACTTGGTTCTGCCCCTCCGACGGGGATAAGCTCCGCCACTTGGCGGTGCTTGGTGCTGTGCGGGCGGCTGCAGTGGCGGCGCCCCTTCCCTGCCTTTGGAAAAGAGGGCTTAGATTTGGGGGGATCCTACAAGCCTCTTCAATCTCTGCCCAAGCCGGGACATTTTCTCAGGATGTGATCCCGGTAGTCTCACATCCTCCCATCGCACAGCCCATGGAGGAGCTCGGTTTGGGAACACCCGAGCTGCGGGCGCCTCGTGCTATCTGGATGCTTCTTTAGGAAGGCAAAGTTCAGGTTGGACTCTGGCCATAAAGGCCATGACTGACGCCTGGGGCTGTGCTTGGTGACCGGTTTCAGCACTGTCGGCAGTTCCCCCCACCCCCCTCACACTGCCCCAGAACAGGGCCAGGTGGTCATCCCTGGGAAGGGACTACTTAAATAGGAGTCCCAGCTCTGATGAGTAAAAGCGACATCTAGGTTTAAATGTCTATATTTTAGGGACCGTTTGCTAAGCAGAGAGCGAACACTGGTAGAAAAACCTTACCTTCCAGTGCCCTCCCTTGGCAAGCGGCCCATGCCTGGACAGAAGCTTAATGGTGAAAATGACATCTGTGAACTTTATTTTTAGCCCAGTGGTGTTCATGAAAATCTGCCCGTGTGCCCTTAGTGTGATTGGTCTGGGATGCCTAGACCGTTCACTTATCTTTTTGTTTTTCCTGAAGGCCAATCTCATGCTTTAGCTTGAAAAGTTGGGAATCCATAATAATATTTGTTCACTCTCACTTCCAACCCCACCATTAAAAAGAGATAAACAAGACTGTTGTCCCCACTCCCCCAACCACCCCGCCCCATAAAACCACAGCTGTGCTGATTGTATATATGATTTGGAGATTTCAGTCTTGTTTGGACTACCAATGGGGTGGTCAAGAAGGAAACCACATTTTTAGAGGACTTGGATTTTGTGTTTTTAAGAACATTTTTTTTAAAAGTGCTTACAGTGGGAGGGTACAAAACACTGTTTTGTTGAGGCGGTTCCTCATGAATATGGGATTGGCAAGGAGAAACCAGCCCCTTCCCCCACTCCACTCCTGCCCAGGGATGCACTACTGTCCTTTCTATCTCCTCACAGTGACAGCTCCTGCTGATCTGCCCGCAGATCTGTGAGAGCCAATCCCTGCCCTGCACGCCTCCCCTGGGAGTATAAGTGTACTCTTCTGGTTTGTAAGGTAGCCACGCAGCCCTTTGCCCCACAGCCTGAACATTCTTTGATGATAGGAGCCAAGCAACTCAACTTGGCTGCATGCCAGTATGGCCTGGACTGTGGAGACCAGGGACCATGACAGGGTTACACATCTGCCTCTAGAGCTTACCATTTCATTTACACTTGTGCTGGCACACTGATTCTCCTGGATGTACCTTTTATTGTCAGATATGCATGTGTATTCTTAGAGCACAGTGTTGGTTAATTAAGTTGTACTTGATTTTAATAGAGGGGGACTTTGTGAATTGCAGATTGACTAGTAGTAAACCTTTCAGTAACCAAATTATTTTCTCAGCCTAACTTTTTTCTTCCATGAACTACCTGACTCTATTACATTTTTCCTTTTATTTCTTAGAGCATCTTCAAGAAAGCAATGGACATTTGATTTCTAAGACCAAAGACCTTGGTAGCCTACAGGCAGCAGCATGCAGATTGCAGAATCCTTCCAGGGAAGTCTGTGACAATTCAAGAGAACATGTTCCTTCTGGACAGTTTCCAGACACAGATGCAGCTACCTCTGAGACTGGTAACTCTAGGAGTCACTCCGAAGTTTCAAGAAATGAAAGCCTTGAATCTCCTATGAGAGAATGGGGATTCCAAAAAGGACGAGAGACATCTGCTAAAGCAGCTACATGTTTTGCAGAGAAGTTGCCTTCTAGCAACCTGCTCACGAACAGAGCTAAAGAAGAAATGAGCCTCTCTCATTTGAACAGTCAGGACCGGGTTGACCCTGAGGAGTGGGAAATGGTGTCTAGGCACTCATCTTGGGGGGATGTTGGCAGTCTTGAGGCTCCAGTGTTAAGCCCAAACCAGGGAATGGACAATGGAAGAAGCACTCTGGTGGAAGCAAGAGGTTGGCAAGTACATGGGAAAACAGAAAAGGTAGCAGTGCCTGCAGGGTCTCAGCAAGTTAGCGTCAGGTTCCAGGTCCATTATATCACAAGCACTGATGTGCAATTCATTGCAATAACTGGAGACCATGAGTGTCTCGGGAGGTGGAACACATACATCCCACTCTACTATAGCAAGGATGGGTTCTGGTCTCATTCCATTTTCCTGCCTGCAGATACAGTGGTGGAGTGGAAGTTTGTGTTGGTAGAGAATGGGGGAGTTACTCGCTGGGAAGAATGCAGCAATAGATTCCTAGAGACTGGCCATGAGGATAAAGTGGTTCACGCATGGTGGGGGATTCACTGATTCAGTTTGCGAAGTATTGGAGAAGCTGTAGAAGAATGTGGAAGAGGCTGAGGTTGCGGAGCACACTGAATAAAATAAAGACAGTGTGACTCCAAATTCAGCCATTCAGATTGTTTCAAATTTGCTAGTGGCTTTTGTCTAATGTGCAGAAATATATGTGTGTATATATACATATATATACACAGCAAATGCTTCCAGTGGATGTGGACTTTTTTCCCCTCTGGCACTGATTGAGGGACTTGTGCTGATCCATTATTACTTTAGGGCATGATCCTCTTCGGGAGTGACTTGGCTAAGCTTCAGGTGTAAACTGTGGTCATGGAGCAAAGAAATTAACCAGCTGCGCAGGGTTCAAGCTTGAGCCTTCAGGTGATCCTTAGAATATGGTAGCAAAACAAGCCTCACTTAAACATAGCTGACTTCCTATTGGTACAGCTTCAGAAACACTTTTTACTACATACAAATTTTATGCTTAAAAATAGTTAACGATACAAAACTGTGATTAGAAAATATCTGGTCTGGATGTGATTTGTAAGGATCCAAGATAATGCTCTAAAACTGCCCAATGTTTTTGTTTGATTTTCATCTGCCAGGTGTGGTTATGTGCTATGAGGGTAGCAAGTACGTCTTTGTCTTAATGATCTAAGGCTGGTGTAGAAACAAGAGGCCTAATGAGAACCAGTCATCATGGAAGTCAGTTGCAGGAGCAGCCCATGAGGAAAGGGAACATGAGTGGGGTTGGGGATACTGAGTGAGGTAGCTTCAATAACACCTCTTAGAGGACTGTGAGGTACAGGCACAGCCCAACTGCAGGGAGGGATGCACCCACCATTTACCCATGGGAGTCTCTGTAGGTAGGACTATGTCTCTCCCACTGCTCTTCCCCCCGCCACTGCATCAGATCTGTCCTATAGCAATCATTTCTGTCACCCTCTTCCCTCTCCTTTCATATCAGTCACTATCTTGGGTAGCAAATTTATACACAACAGTGGTACAGAAGTACATCTTTGCTCAGAGAATATAGCAAATATTTAAACTTTAAGTTATTATAACTGAACAAATAATAAAACCTGAATTTTAATATCTTCATTCAATGTCTGAATTATTTGTCTAAAGTTTAATATCATAATAGCTTAGATGCAAAATAAAATGCAAATATTTTCCTCCACTAATAACAGACACATACAGAAAAGCAAACATTGCAATATTTATTTTAAAAGTTCACCTTTGACTGGAGGGAAATTCAGCATGCCTGTCCTTGAAAATAAATTCTTACATGTTAGCTCTTAATAAGTATAACATCTATTGGTGAAATAATGTTTAATCCTGTTAATCAGATGGTCTTTGCTGAACAGAATAAACCCAACCAAAAATAGCATTAGAAAATGCTTAGAAGAACTATTTGACAGTTTTTGGCTCATAGCACTTTTATGTTAAATTCATATGTACTGTTTATAGACTTCATAATGAATTTTATATTGTACTAATAAGCTCTGCAGAAGGCATTCACCATTACTGCACAGAATGCCCAAACATTACCATGAGGAAAAATCAAAGGTAAAACAATTTAAGCAAAAGTCTCTCTAGGATTCTACTACTGGCTATTTTATCATTATCTGGTAAAATTAAAATTAATCTTTCAGTAAAGCCAACTGATTTAAGAGATAAATATTACATTTTATATTTAAAAAATTTACTTAAACTTGAACATGCTTACAGTGTTAACACTGTCCTTGAGAGCAGAAACGTGAGGATCTTTGGTGAGAGGATGTATGCCTTACTCCATTTATTGTCTGCATAGGTCAGGGCTTCTGCTAGCTGCTGTAACAGAGACCATCCATTTAAGAAGGCTGCAGCACCAGAGGCCGACTTCTTGCTCATGTAACTGTTAGCAGTGAGTCTTCTTGGCAGGAGGGCAGCTCTCCTCCTTGCAGAGATTCAGTTACGCAGACTCCCTTCTGCCCTGTGGCTCTAACCTTGCAGAGATTCAGTTACCCAGACTCCCTTCTGCCCTGTGGCTCTACCATCCCCTATAACCCTTATGTCCTCTGCATCCAGCCCGTGGAGGGGAAAATAAAGTAAGGAAGAACACCAATGCATGTTAACACTTTGACTTGAAAATGCCACATACTGCTCTGTCCATATTCTGTTAATGAGAACCCTCAGGCCACACCCAGATACAAGGGGAGGCAGGATTGGGAAACAGAGACTTTCGCTGGGCTTCTGTTTCTCAGAGACAATTCCAGATTATAGAACAGGAACACAAATTTGTTTTGGACCGCTAGCCACCTGCCACATTGTCCCTGATGTTTTGACACTACTGAAACGTTTTTATATCTGTTCTTGTCTCATTTTATTTGGTTCACATATAAAACCCCCTAATTTATTAAAATTTAATTAAAACAGACTGAATAGATGTAATCTCGAACTTGCAAAAGAATAACATCATTTTCTTTCTTTCTTTACTATTATTAATATGCAAAAAAGAGAAACTTTTCTAAAAGTTTTGACTGGGGGCCCTGATGTTTGGTTATCTGATTACCCTCACTGATATTGACAGAACAGTGAGTTCACAGTCACAAAATGAGTCCCTGTTAGTATGTTGAAGTTTGTCCTTCTGTCCTTGGTATTACACCACATCTTTCACTTTCATGTGAAAGTAGTTTTTCTCCTAGAATTTTTTTGAAGCTAAAATTGATTGAATAAAGTATGTAAATTTAATTAAGATTTAATTAAAATTTAATTTAAGTAAAATAAAATAAAATCGATTCTATTGTCTTGGGACCAGTAACAACAATTAAAAACCCACAATTATTCCAATATATTAGAATAAGCACAAATTATATCTTACAATTAATTACCTTATGAGGTAATTATAATACCTTATCATGTATGAATACTTTACAGGTATTAATTGTTACAATGTATGAATACTAGCTAGTAGATGTTTGAAGTTTTACTGTGAGGAATTCAAGAATAGTTTATTTCAAAATAGAGTTTACAAGACAGGGCATCTTTTATTAAATTTTCACATAAAAAGAAAAAGTACACAAAGCACTAATTACAAGTAACACCACAATTAATTGGGCCTCATTCCTCTGTAATGAACAGGCAAGCAACGAGTCATTTTAGTAACATTTTTTCCTGGTCTTTTACTTTCTGTATCCCCTTTTCTTGATTTCTGATCATTGAAGACATTGCTGAAAATGTTGATAAAACATAGCTAGAATAACAAAATCTACTCAGGCTTTAATTCTACTATGTGCTACCTCAAAGATTAGCTTGTTAGTATAGAATAGATATGTTCTGAGCTCAAGACATTCTTAAAAATTGTGATGTAGCATATTTTTGAAAAGGTTGGTGTTATGGACAAGAGTTAAGGGTAAATCTTTAGTGCTTCAAGTGTTTTATTTTATTTACTTATTTATCTTGTAGACACAGGGCCTCTCTCTATGTTGCCCAGAGTGGTCTCAGACTCCTGGTCTCAAGCAATCCTCCTGCCTCAGTTTCGCAAAGTATCAGGATTACAGGCATAAGCCACTGTGCCCAGCATCAGTTGTTTTGATTGAGCATGATAATTGTAAAAGTAATACTAATTGTAAATAATTCAAACACCTCATAAGGACACAAAAAAAGATGAAGGTTAGTCTTTATCTCTGCTCCCTCAATCTGCTGGAATCTACCTCTGCCTGAGAGGTCATTACCATAAGCAATTTGGTGAATATCTGCACATATACATGCATGTGCACATGTTTTATTCTTTACAGAAATGAAAATATGTGGTATAGATTGTTCTGTAGCTTCCTTTATTCATATAACAAAATGTCAATAATTTCTCAGTTCAGCTTATGTTTTAACTGCACAGTATTTACTAATATTTCATTACACAAACTGACTTACTAAACTGACTAAAAAAGGTTACATATTTTTCTTTCTAAACAATGCTATAATAAATACTTTTGTATATATACTTCTGTGCATTTATACAATAATTTCTTATAGAATAAATTGCTAGAAGTGGAATTTCTGGGTCAAAGGGTAAATGCACTTCAAGTTTTGACAATCCTCCCAAAATTCCCCCTAAAAATATTTGTTTTAGAATTTTCAAGAGGTATCCCATCCAGACACTGCATCCAGCAAAAAGGTCTTTTTATTTTGTAAACAAATAAATGTCTTCCATGTAGATTATTATTTGGTCCCATACATTAGATAAACTCAGAAATGTATGTCATGGTGAGAATAAAAATAGGATCAATAAGGTAATGCATCTTCCTTCAAAAAACTCACAATAGATATGGAGAGGAAGATGGCAGACAAGAGACAGGGCTAATATGCAGCTCCAAGCTCCGACTTGGACGGACAGAGCAGCATGTGGAGACTTACACTGTTGACTTTGCTCCAAGAGCCACTGCAGGAACATATCAGAAAAACCAAAAGAATTCACAGATCCCTTGATGAGGTGTCCTCCCCCTCCCCTAGGGATGAGGCTTCCTGAGAGCTGGACTGCAATGATTGTTATTCTTCTTCTGCATCTAGCCACTCAGTGGGGCTACCTGGCTGGGGCTGGGGCTGGGAAATGTCTGCAAAGAGACCTGTGATATGATTCATCTTCAGGTCTCCCAGCCATGGATACCAGCACCTTCTCTGGTAGAGGAGGTAGGGGAGTGAATGACGCTGCAAATTCTACTAGATAGGTGAAAAACTGTGAGTTCCCAAAGTGTGAGAGGCGTAAATCCTGCCTCCCAACATACATCCCACTGGGGAACCTGAAAATCCAGATTATAGGAGAAGGATTTAACCTTACCTAGAGCTGAAACGAATTTAGTGCAAAATATAAAAGTAGAAGTAGCAGTGGGAAGAGCCTTGGAAGCCCTCCCATTCTCTAGATCGAGCCCAGGGAAGCCATCCCTGACTATATCTCACAAGGGCCCTTGGGGAAAGCAGCTGGCAGAATCTGGGAGTGGTCACAGGGTGAAAGAAGCTTCCAACTGAACTCTGTAATAATTTCAACTGTACGCAAATTATTTTGAGCAGAATCTGGGTAGTGAACGGGAACTGCTACAGAAAGCAGCACAGAAGCCACTGCTGACAGTGTGGGTAGGCAGGAAGGAGCAGGCAAGACCTGAAAGCCATACTTGCTTTCTCAGTGGGGAAGCTTATAGCCTGGGGCAAGGTCTGATCTGCCCCCCATACCCCAATCACTACCCTGCGCTGGCTGCCTGGAGATATTGGCACTGTTAGTGGGACATGGTAGGAGGAAGACTAGCCTTGCCAACCGAGTGGGAACTAGGTGAGGCCTATTGCTACAGGCTTTTCCCCACTTCCCTGGCAACAGATGAAGCCATCATCACCTCTGGAACATAGTCCCACTGGCCCAAGAACCACCCCACATCCCCCACAGTGGCCATGGCAAGCCCCACTCAAGAAGAGTCTGAGCTCAGACGTACCTAACTCTGTCCCAACCTAACGGTATTGTTTTTACCTGCCCTGGTAGCCAATCACAAAACACACAAATTCTTGAGAGCTTGACGGCCTCACACATCACCTGAGAAATCCAAATACTTATCCTGGCCAACTGAGGGCAAGCTTATATTCCCTTGTGTTCTATCACAGCTGGTGCTCTCTTGAAAGCACCACCTCCTGACTGGAGGCCAACCACCTCAGGACATTACAGTAACTCATAACAGAATAACCCTGTACCAAGGAAGGAGAAAACAACAGCTAATTCCATTACCTGTAACATTCTGGCTAGCCAGAGGTCCTAAGTCTGCCCATGTGAAAATGTCACTGCTAGCATAACCAGTATTTGATAAAGCTAGGACACTAAACCTATTTATAACCAAGGACTCTCACAGAGTGTACTTCACTCCCCTACCTCCTCTACCAGAGGAGGTGCTGGTATCCATGGCTGGGAAACCTGAAGATGAATCATATCACAGGTCTCTTTGCAGACATTTCCCAGCCCCAGCCCCAGCCAGGTAGCCCCACTGAGTGGCTAGATGCAGAAGAAGAATAACAATCATTGCAGTCCAGCTCTCAGGAAGCCTCATCCCTAGGGGAGGGGGAGGACACCTCATCAAGGGATCAACCTGTGGGACAAAATAATCTGAACCTTGAGATACAGATTTTTCTACTGAAACAGTCTACACAAATCAGAAGGAATCAGAAAAGCAATTCTGGAAATATGACAAAACAAGGTTCTACAACATCCCCAAAAGACCACACTAGCTTCCCAGAAATGCATGCAAACCAAGAAGAAATCTCTGAATTGCCAGATAAAGAATTCAGAAGGTTGATTAAGCTACTCATGGAGATATCAGAGAAAGGTGAAACCCAACTTAAAGAATTTTTTAAAAAAATACAGAATATGGATGAAAAATTCTCCAGAGAAATAGATATAAAGACAAAACAGCCACAATTTCTGGAAATGAAAGACACACTTATAGAAATACAAAATGCACTGGAAAGTGTCAACAGTAGACTAGAACAAGTGGAAGAGAGACCTTCAGAGCTTGCAGACAAGATTTTCACATTAGCCCAATCAGACAAAAACAAAGAAAAAAGAATTTAATAAAACTGAACAAAGCCTCCAAGAAGTCTGGGATTATGTTAAATGGCCAAATTGAAGAATAATTGGTGTTCATAAGGAAGATAAATCTGAAAGTCTGAAAAACTTATTTGAGGGAACAATTGAGGAAAATTTCCTTAGATCTAGACATCCAAATACAAGAAGCTCAAAGAATACCCATGAAATTCATCACAAAAAGATCATCACCTAGGCACATGGTCATCAGGTTATCTAATGTCAAGATGAAGGAAAGAATCTTAAGAGCTGCAAGGCAAAAGTGTCAGTTAACCTATAAAGGAAAGCCTATCAGATTAACAGCAGATTTCTACCAGAAACCCTACAAATCAGAAGGAATTAGGGTCCTATCTTTAGACTCCTCAAACAAAATAATTGCCAGCCAAGAATTCTGTATCCAACAAAAGTAAGCTTCATGAATGAAGGACAGATAAATTCTTTTGCAGACAAAAAAAATGCTGAGTGAATTCACTAGTACCAAGCCAGCACTAAGAAATGCTAAAAGGAATTCTAAATCTTGAAATAAAACCTCAAAACACACCAAAATAGAACCATCTTAAAGCATAAATCTCACAGGGCCTATAAAACAATAACACAATTAAAAAAAAAAAAAACCCAAGGTATTCAGGCACCAACTAACACAATGAATAAAACAGTACCTCACATATCAATGCTAACACTGAATGTAAACAGCCTAAACGTGCCACTTTAAAGATACAGAATGGCAGAAAGGATAAAAATCCACCAACCAAGTATCTGCTGTTTTCAACAGACTCACCTAATGCACAAGGACTCATATAAACTTAAGGTTAAGGGACGAAAAAAGATATTCCATGGATACCACAATGAACAGGAGTAGTTCTTCTTACATCAGACAAAACAGACTTCAAAGCAACAACAGTTCAGAACAACAAAGAGGGATATTATATAATGATAAAGGATCATTATATGTGGAAAATATCACAATCCTAAATATATATGCACTTAACACTGGAGATCCCAAATTTATAAAATGATTGCTATTAGACCTAAGAAATGAGACAGATGGTAATACAATAATGGTAAGGGACTTCAGTACTCCACTGATAGCACTAAACAGGTCATCAAGATGGTAAGTCAACAAAAAACAGTGCATATAAACAATGCAATGAACTTAAACTATACCCTAGAACAAACAGACTTAACAGAGATTTACAGAACATTCTACCCAACAACTACAGCATATACATTCTTTTCATCAGCACATGGAACATTCTCCAAGATAGACCATATAATAGGACATAAAAGAAGTCTCAATAAGTTTAAGAAAATCAAAATGATATCAAGTACTCTCTCAGACTACACTGGAATACAACTGGAAATTAACTCCAAAAGGAACCCTCCAAACTATACAAACACATGGAAATTGAATAATCTACTCTGGAATCATCTTCGGATCAATAATGAAATCAAGATGAAAATTTAAAAATTATTTGAACTGAACGAAACTAGTGACACAATTTATCAAAACCTCTGGGATACATCAAAAGTGGTTCTAAAAGGAAAGTTCATAGCATTAAATGCCTACATCAAAAAGCCTGAAAGAGCACAAATAGACACTCTAAGGTCACACCTCAAAGAACTAGAGAAACAAGAACAAACCAAACCCAAACTCAGAGGAATAAAAAAAAAAAAACAAAGATCAGAGCAGAATTAAATGAAATTGAAACAAACGAATAAAACACAATACAAAAGACAAATGAAAAAAAAGCTTGTTCTTTAAAAAGATAAAATTATTAGACCATTAGTGAGATTAGCCAAGAAAAGAAGACAGAATATCTAAATAAGCTCAATTAAAAATGAAATGGGAGATTTTACAACTGCTACCACAGAAATACAAAAGATCATTTAGGGCTACTATGAACACCTTTATGTGCACAAACTAGAAAATTTAGAGATGGATAAATTCCTGGAGATATAAAACCCACCTGATTAAGTCAGGAAAAAATAGAAACTCTGAAGAAACCAATAACAAGTAGTGAGATTGAAACAGTAATAAAAAGAAAATGCCAACAAAAAGAAGTCCAAGACCAGACCGATTCAGAGCTGAATTCTATTGGGCATTCAAAGAAGAATTGGTACCAATCTTACTGAAAGTGCTTCAAACATAGAGAAATAGGGAATCCTCCCTAAATTATTCTATGAAGTCAGAATCACCCTAATACTAAAACCAGGAAAGGATATAACAAAAAAAAAAAAAAAAAAAAAAAGAAAACTACAGACCAATATCAATGATGAACATAGATTTTAAAATATACAACAAAATAGTAGCTAACTGAATCCAACAGCATATCCAAATGATAATACACCATGATCAAGTGGGTTTCATACCAGGGATGCAGGAATGGCTTAACATACTCAAGACAATAAATGTGACATATCACACAAACAGAATTGAAAACAATAATCATATGATCATCTCAAAAAATGCAGAAAAAGCATCTGACAAAAATCCAGCATTCCTTTATAATGAAAACCTCCGACAAAATCAGCATAGATGGAACATACCTCAAGGTAACAAAAGCCATCTATGAGAAATTCACAGCCAACATTACACAGAAAGAGGAAAAGTTGAAAGCATTCTCCATGAGAACTTATACAAAACAAGGATGCCCACTTTCACCACTGCTATTCAACATTGTACTGGAAGTCCTAGCTAGAGCAGTCAGACAGGAGAAAGAAATAAATGGCATCCAAATCAGTGAAGAGAAAGTCAAACTATTGTTGTTTGCTGATGATATGATCCTATGCCTAGAAAACATTAAAGACTCATCAACAAAGCTCCTAGATTTGATAAATGAATTCAGTAAAGTTTCAGGACACAAAATCAATGTACACAAATCAGCAGTATTGCTATATATCAACAATGACAAAGCTTAGAATCAAATCAAGAACCCAGCCCCTTTTACTACAGCTTCAATAAAAATAAAATACTTGGCCAGGTGTGATGGCTCCTGCCTGTAATCCCAGCACTTTGGGAGGCCAAGGTGGGTGGATCAAGAGGTCAGGAGTTCAAGACCAACCTGGCCAACATTGTGAAACCCCATGTCTATTAAAAATACAAAAAAAATAGCCAGGCCTGGTGGTGGGCACCTGCAATCCCAGCTACTTGGGAGGCTGAGGCAGAGAACTGCTTGAACCCAGGAGGCAGAGGTCACAGTGAGCCTAGATAGTGCCATTGCACTCCAGCTTGGGTGAAAGAGTAAGACTCCACCTCAAAAAATAAAATAAAATAAAATAAAATAAAATACTTACGAATATACTTAACCAAGGAGATGTACAATCTTTACAGGAAAAACTACAAACACTGCTGAAGGAAATCATAGACAACACACAAATGGAAACACATTTCATGCTCATGGATAGGTAGAATCAATATTGTGGAAATAACCATACTACCAAAGGCAATTTACAAATTCAATGTGATTCCCATCAAAATACCACCATCATTTTTCATAGAACTGGAAAAAATAATCCTAAAATTCATATGGAATCAAGGAAAGATCCCACATAGCCAAAGCAAGACAATGCAAAAAGAACAAATCTGGAGGCATCACATTACCCAACCTCAAGGCTATCATCACCAAAACAGCAAGGTACCGGTATAAAAATAGGCATATTGTAACTGGATTTTTTCTTGGGTGCTGGTGAGGCACAGCTCCATTGAGAGAAAGCTGTGGGTTTCTGGCCTTTAATTTTTTAAAGAATAAATGATGGGACCACTGCAGGTGTGGCATATGCTTGTATAAGTCAATATTGGACCCAAGAAGTGTTGCAGAAAGGTGATTTTATTTAGGTAGAGAAAAGAGAAGAAAAGGAGAAGAAGAGAAAGACTTCCATGAAGAGTGTGGAAGGGGATTCCAGAGGGGAAAAGGGAGCTCCCACCATGTGGGAGGGGATTCCAGAGAGCTGGAAATCCAGTGTGGGTGAAGGAGCAGGGGAATTTATCCTGGGAGAAATTTTCACCTTTTCAAGTTCCTCTGCCCAATGAAAGGAGTTCCTTTAAACTTCTTCGGGGGTGATTGACTCTTAGTTTCTTCCCATGCCCGTGAAATTTAAACATAAACCATTAAATCTCCTGGATGGAGAGAGATGAGAGGGGGCATGGCGCTGGGAAATTCTTGCCCTTAAAACTACATCCCCTCATAGACCTGGAAAGAGAACACCTTCCCTCATTCCTTTCTCCGAACAGGAAAATTTAACTTCTGTTGGAATAGGGGCATTGATCCTCTTTAACTACTTCCAGCTGAAATGGGGCATAGAAAGGACTCAGCAGTTGAGGTTTCCTCCAGAGGAGAGGCTTTTAGGGGTGCAGGTTGATCTAGAGGTCCATGATAGCGCTCATGAGTCAAGGACATCCGGGGTTCCAGCAGCGGGATTATTTTGTGACTTTATGGTTTTATAAGAAATGAATATGACAAGGTGGTTAAAGACGAGAGGCCCAGAGTTATAAACGAGTCTAGGAGAGATCAGAGCCAGGTTCTTGAAGGTCTTTAGCCCTGTTTTTGATTGATTCCTGAGTTCTATGTTTAAAATAACACTTAACTGGCTTACAAAATAGCAGCATCTTTCCTAGAAAGAAACAGATTTCCCTCCTCTCTGTTGTTAGCAGATTTAGGACCCTTTTATTTTTAAAGCTATGGCAGCTAAGAGTTAAGCTGGTTTGCAGAGAGAGCTGCCTTTTACAGAGAGAATTAGTAACCTCTGTTGTTATATTTAGCATCTAAGATAGTTTATAGTAACTGAATAGAGGTAGTAACTTTCCCAATACCAGCACGAAGTATATTATTTGAGGGATAGCAAAGTTGAAGGTTATAGTCCTATTGATGCCAGGATAAATTAGACTTGTGAGGGGTTGCTCATCTGAGGATCTTGTTGGAAAAGCAGATGTAGATCTTTTAATGGCTCGCAGGTGTACAAAGGGTTATCTCATTGAACTTCAGGCTATGGGGTGGAGGGTTTATGACTTTCCTTAGGAGGTATTTAAGGCTTCAGCCGAGTGTGATGAATCCATGAGTTAATCCTCACCACCTTAACTGCTGTTGGGGTAGACAGAATAACCAAAAATGGTTCTTTCCAAGATGGGTCTAGAGAGGGAGAGTCTAAGGGGAGAGATTTAAAAAGCACCAAGTCTCCAGGGCAGAACAACTCTTTCCGTTTTTCCCCAGGATATCCTTCAGGCTAACTCTTGAGAACCTATTGGTACTTAGCCAAGAAGTTCTATCTTTTATTAGATTTGCTGGTTTTTTTTTGTTTAATACAAGATCATTAATAAGAAAGGGCTGTCCGTAAAGCATCTTATAAGGACTGAATTCTATTTTCTGAGGAGAGTTTTGAGCTCTTAAGAGTGCTATTGGTAATAGAGAAGGCCAAGAGAGGTAGGTTTCCTGTGCCAGTTTCTTTAGGTGTCTCTTAAGAATTTTATTCATTTTTTCTACTTTCCCTGAGGACTGAGGCCTTCAAGCACAGTGGAGATGATACTGTATCTGTAGAACCTTGGAAATTCCTTGGGTTACTGCAGCTTTGAAGGCAGGACCATTATCGCTTTGAAGACAGAGAGGGAGTCCAAATCTAGGGATTATTTCATTAGTTAGGACTTTTATTACTTCTTGGGCTTTCTCTGTTCTACAGGGAAAAGCCTCAACCCAGTTTGTATAAGTATCCACAAATACTAGCAGATATTGATATCCCCGAGACTTAGGCATATGGGTGAAGTCCATTTGCCAGTCCTCACCTGGGTAATATCCAGCTGTGGTTCCCCAGGGGGAGCTTTGTGATGTGCCAAAGGATTATTTTTTTGACATACTTTACATCCTTTGACTATTTGTTGGACAGCCTTGAAGAGACCTTTGCCTATAAATACAGATTTGGCCATCTGATGTGTATTCTCTATACCCACATGGAAGGTTTGCTGTAGAGTTTTAAGTACTTTCCACTGGCTGGCAGCAGGTAGAAGCACTTTTCCCTCCTCAGTGGCTAACCATTCTGAAGGAAGAAGATTGTGTCCCTGGAAGATTGCCCACTCTACCTCTTCTGATGAGTATTGAGGTCTCTAGTACCCTGGAGTGGGTTCTCCCATATTAAAGGTCCTTCCATAAATGCTTGTTTAGCTGCCCTTTTAGCTTCTAGGTTAGCTCCACGATTGCCTTTGGCTACCTTCTCATCTTCTTTTTGGTGACCCTGACAGTGTAAGACTGTTACCTCTTTTGGTTCTTGGACAGCTTGTAATAAGTCTAAAATTTCCTTGTGGTATTTAATAGGAGTTCCTGCCAAGGTTAGGAACTCCCTTTTCTTCCATATAGCAGCATGAGCATGCAAAACTAGGTAAGCATATTTGGAATCTGTATATACGTTTACTTTTTTTCCTTTTTCTAATTTCAGAACTTGAATGAGGACTATTAGTGCTGCCAGCTGGGCACTAGCACCAGGAGGAAGGGAATTGCTTTCAAGCACTGTTTGATTACTCACTACTGCATATCCTGCTTTTAGAACTTCATTTTCCACAAAGGAACTTTCTTTAGTGTAAAGGTTAGGGTCAGGGTTGGCTAGAGGAGTATTTAAGAGGTTCTCTTGAGCGGCATAGTTCTGAGCTATAATCTGCTGACAATTATGCTTTATGTCTGCTCCTATCTCAGAGAGGAAAGTAGCTGGGTTGAGGGCTGCACGTGTGTGCAGCTGAAGTACAGGCACTTCGAGCATTAAGGCCTGATATTTGAAGAGATGATTGTTAGCCATAAGCCTCCTTTAGAGGCCAGAATTCCAGCTATATTATGTGAAGTTCATACAGTTAGATTTTTCACTTGCATTATTTTAACTGCCTCTGAGACCAGTATAGCCACTGCAGCTACACAACTCATAAGCAGTGTGGCCAGGCTTTTGCTACTGAATTAATTTCCTTACTTAGGTATGCCACCGGTTGTGGTGTGGCTCCCTGAGTCTGGATGAGAACCCCCACTGCCACTCCTGACTTCTCTGTAACATATCGGAGAAGTTGTTCCCTGTAGGAAGGCTTAGAGCTGGAGCTTGCAGTAGTGCCTACTTTAGGGTTTGAAAGGCTGCCTTAGCTATTGAGTCCCAGAGTACTAGATGGGTATTAGCTTTTTGGGTTTTCTTAATCAGAGTGTACAGAGGTTTTGCTATTTCACCATATCTAGGAATCCAAAATAGGAAGAAACCAGTTATTTCCAAGAATTCCCATAATTGTTTTAAGGTTTTGGGACGGGGAAGCCCAGTATGGGTTGAAGACATCCTTATCTAGGGCCCAAGTGCCCTCAGACAAGACCAGCCCTAGGTATTGCCTAGACCTGCCTACAAAGTTGGGCCTTTGGTTTGGAAACTTTATATCCACAGTTGACAAGGAAGTTGAGGAGCTCCTGAATGGCCTGCTGACACTGAGTTTCTGAGCTTGTAGCTAAAATTAAGTTATCCAGATACTGGAGTACCTGGATGTGAGAAACTACTAAGGTCCTGAGCTAGAGCCTGGCTGAACAGGTGGGGGCTGTTTCTAAAGCCCTGAGGTAATACTGTCCCAGTGAGCTGGGAACTCTGGTCTAAAGGGACTTCAAAGGCAAACAGAAACTGCGAGTTAAGATGTAGTGGTACACAGAAAAATTCATTTTTAAGGCTCGGAACTGTAAACCATTGTGCCTCTTCTGGTATTTGAGCGAGCAAGGTGTAAGGATTAGGTACAGCTGAATATAAAGGAATTACAGCTTCATTAATAAGTCTAAGATCCTGCACCAGCCTCCATTGTCCATTAGGTTTTTGCACTCCTAAAATTGGGGTATTACAAGGGCTGCTACAGGACTTCACTAGACCCTGAGCTTTTAAGTCCCTTATAATACCCTGTAGTCCCTTTTTGGCTTTTGGTCTTAGTGGGTATTGTCTCTGGTAAGGAAAAGAGGTAGAATCCTTTAGCCTTATTTGAATTGGGCATGCATTCTTTGCCCATCCAAATTGTTTGTCCTTTGCCCAGGCTTCAGGATTAATCCCTTCTTGAAATAATGGGCAGCAGAGAGGGATTTTCTCCTTAATGAGGTTCATATACATAATGGCTCCTGCTCTGGCTAGCAGGTCCTGCCCTGGCTAGCAGGTCCTGCCCTAGTAAGGGAGTGGGACTTTTTGGCATAATGAGGAAGGCATGGGAGAAAAGCATATCTCCCCAGTTACAACTTCGGGGCTGGGAGAATTATCGGGAGACTGCTCGTCCTAGGACTCCTCAGACAGTTACAGACTTAGAGGACAACGGTCCAGGGAAGGAGAGCAAAACAGAGAAGGCTGTGCCAGTGTCCAGGAGGAGATTAACTTCCTGACCCTTTATGGTCAGCGTTACCCGGGGCTCATTGAGGGTGATGATTTGAGCTGGCGCTTGCCCTGGGCACCTTTAGTCCTACCATTGGGTCATTTGGTTAGACACCTCAGGCCCTGGGAACCTTTGTCCCCTGGGGCAGTGTGCTTTCCAGTGATTCCCTTGGCACAGCAGGCATGGACGAGGTGGTGGTCCGTTCCTCTGGGGACAGTTTCTTCAGACCACAATGGTAACAAGCTTTGCCAGCCTGGCGGCTAACCTGAGCCTTTCCCTCATTTGAGCCCCTGGGGTCTGCTTGCCTGAAGGCCATAACTAAGGCAGTAGCCTTTCTCTGCTCTCTCCTGATCCTTTTAGCCTGTTTCTCTTGGTCTCTATTATAAAACACTGAGGTTGTCTGGTTTAGCAATGATTTTAGGCTCTATTCTGGTCCCAAGGCCAGCTTCTGAAGCTTCTTGCTGATATCTGCTGCTGACTAATAGACTTGTCCTTTAGTATTAACTGATTCTTAATGGAGTCTGGTGACGGGGGAGTGTAGTTTCTTAAAGTCTCTTGCAATTGCTTAAGGAAAGCTGTTGGGTTTTCTTCCCTTTCTTGAATTATGGTGGATAACATTGCCTTCTTCCTAATTTGCCTTAATCCCTCAAGTATACAGGTCAGGAAATGCTTACGGCTCCAGTCCCCCTGTTCTGAATCCAGATCCCAGCAAGGGTCCATGTCAGGGACTGTCTGTGTACCTGTGGGATATTTGTCCTTTTCCTCTGGCATTATCAGGTTATGTACCTGACTAAGGTACCAAGTGTCCCCAAACTCTAGAGCCGCCATTAGAGTAGCGTCTTTTTCATTGCTGGTTAGGGTTTGATTAAGCAAAAGCATGACATCCTTCCAGTCTAATTCAAAGGACTGATCCAGGCCCTGAAGAATGTCTGTGTACTTGTCTGGGTTATCTGAAAACTTTCCTAAGTTCGCCTTAATTTGCTTTAAGTCAGAAAGTGAGAAGGGGGTGTGCACCTTACTTGGGCCAAATTCTCCTCCCGCTCCCTGTAGGGGGCAGAGTTTGGGCATCCAGGTAGCCTGAGATGCCCTGGTTGTCTCGGCCCTCCCTGGCTCCTGTTGGGGCACAGGAGCTGAGGAGCCCTGGTTGGCACTGGTGGAGGTAGTTGCCACAGGGAATCCCACGTGTGGAGGTAGTCCTGAGGAGGGCTGAACAGGGTATGGGGCATAGGCCTGACAGAGCTGAGGCTTATTCCTTAGGGAAAAGAATAGTTGCACATAGGGGACCTTAAACCATTTACTCTCGCTTTTACAATGCAGGTCTAATTGTAGAATAGTGTTATAATTTATACTTCCCTTTGGAGGCCAGGTTTTTCCACTCAGCAGGGGGGATTCTGGCCACTCTGTTTGGCAGAGAAAGAAGAGCCACTTCTTCTTTAAAAGTCATGTGTTAAATTGGTCCCAATTTTCCAGTATACATTTTAATGGGGACTTGAGCTTGGGAATAGAACCTATCTGAAATTGAACACAAGGGATGCTCGCATCCCTGGTTAAAAAAAATTACAGCCGCTTTGACCTGAGGCATCCCCCAGGTAAAATGGGTACTGAAATGAAACATTTTCAGTAAGTACCCTGAAATTTCGTGTGCCCAAGATGCATGATCCATCTTATTAAAGGGCTCTCCATGTACTGGATTCCAATCATGACCTACCAGCATCATGGACTCATGCCCATGGGCTTGCATGACCTCCAGTGACCAACATGGAGGCATGGAACAAAAGGAGCTACTGGGTTGGGTGGTAATCATACCAACGAGCTCCAACAAGGCCAGTGAGGCTCAGGAGATGGGTACCAATATTTCCAGCAAAGGTCCAATTTTTGCAGGCCAATTTATAAAACTGCCCTGGAAGGGCACGCTTCTAGGGCGGGGCCATTAGAGCATACAATTCAAAGAAGCAGGCTGGGCTGCTGCAGCTGCCCTGCCCATTCAAGTGTCTTTTGTGCCCTGCCTCCTGCCAGAGGAGAAAGTTTGCCATGCCCCTGCTCAGGGACCTGTGGCCACCATGTTGCTAGGACCATATGTACACCCTAGGCCACTCCCCCAGCCACTGCCCACACAGGGACCCACAGCCTGCAGGTGAGAGCCCCAGGGAGGGAAGTTCCCTGTTCTGTTCCTGACTGTGGTTTTTAACTGCCATATTCTGCGGTTTCATGCTGCTCCCAACTAGGGATCCGAACATGCTGGCCAGTGAGCAAGTGAATTCGTAAAAAGCATTTTCCCCGAGGTGCTTCCTTAAGTGCTGCCGCTTTGCTTAGAGCCTCTGAGCCCAGCCGGAATGCACTTCACCCCCCTCCCCGAAGCTCCTCACCCCACCCCGAGGGAGGGGATTCCAGAGAGCTGGAAATCCAGTGTGGGTGAAAGAGCAGAAGAATTTATCCTGGGAGAAATTCCCACCTTCCCAAGTTCCTCTGGCCAATGAAAGGCATTCCTTTAAACTTCTGCTGGGGTGATTGACTCTTAGTTTCTTCCCATGCCCACAATATTTAAACATAAATCACTAAATCTCCCAGATGAAGAGAGATGGGAGGGGGGCATGGCACTGGGAAATTCTTGCCCTTAAAACTACACCACCTCATGGACTCAGAAAAAGAACAACTTCCCTCAATACAGACCAATGAAACAGAATAAGGAACCCAGAAAGAAAGCCAAATATTTACAGCCAACTGATTTTTCAACAAAGCAAACAAAAATGTAACATGGGGAAAGGATACCCTATTCAACAAATGGTGCTGGAATAACTGGCAAGCCGCATGTAGAAGAATGAAGCTTCAACTTGTTTTCAACTCAAGATGGATCAAAGACTTAAATCTAAGACCTGAAACCATAAAAATTCTAGAAAATAACATTGGAAAAACTCTTCTAGACATTGGATTAGACAAAGAGTTCATGACCAAGAACCCAAAAGCAAATGCAACAAACACAAAGATAAATAGATGGGACCTAATTAAATTTAAAAGCTTCTGAACAACAAAAGAAATAATCAGCAGAGTGAACAGACAACCCACGGAGTGGGAGAAGAAAATATTTGTAAACTATGCAGCTGACAAAGGACTAATATTTAGAATCTACAAGGAACTCAAATCAGCAAGAAAAAAACAAATAATCCCATTAAAAAGTGGGCCGAGGATATGAATAGGCAATTCTGAAAGAAGATATACAAATGGCCAACAAACATATGAAGAAATGTTTAACATCACTAATGATCAGGGAAATGCAAATCAAAACAACAATGTGATACTACCTTACTCCCACAAGAATGGCCATAATTTAAAAATAAAAAAATAACAGATGTTGGTGTGGATGTGGTAAAAAGGGAACACTTTTTTTTTTTTTTTTGAGACGGAGTTTTGCTCTTGTTACCCAGGCTGGAGTGCAATGGCGCGATCTCGGCTCACCGCAACCTCCGCCTCCTGGGTTCAGGCAATTCTCCTGCCTCAGCCTCCTGAGTAGCTGGGATTACAGGCACGCGCCACCATGCCCAGCTAATTTTTTGTATTTTTAGTAGAGACGGGGTTTCACCATGTTGACCAGGATGGTCTCGATTTCTTGACCTCGTGATCCACCTGCCTCGGCCTCCCAAAGTGCTGGGATTACAGGCGTGAGCCACCGCGCCCGGCCCAAAAGGGAACACTTTTACACTGCTGGTGGGAATGTATACTAGTACAACAACAATGGAAAGCAGTAAGAAGATTTCTTAAAGAACTGAAAGTAGAACTACCATTTGATGCAGCAATCCCACTACTGGGGGAAAAGAAGTCATTACATGTAAAAGACACTCGCACATGCATGTTTATAGCAGCATAATTCACAATGGCAAAAATATGGAACCAGCCTAAATGCTCATCAACCAACTAGTGGATAAAGAAAATTACATATGTATATGTGTGTTTATATATATACATGTATATGTGTGTTTATATATATACATGTATATATGTGTGTATATATATGTGTGTGTGTGTGTATATATATGTAATGTAATACTACTCAGCCATAAAAAGGAATAAACTAACGGCATTTGTAGCAACCTGCAAGGATTTGCCGACCATTATTCTAATTGAAGTAACTCAGGAACAGAAAAACAAACATCATATGTTCTCACTTATACGTGGGAGCTAAGCTATGAAGGATGCAAAGGCATAAGAATGGTATTATGGACTTTGAGGACTTGTGGGGAAGCGTGGGAGGCAGGTGAGGGATAAAAGACACGTTGGGTATAGTGCATACCACTTGGGTATTGGGTGCACCAAAATCTCAGAAATCACCACTAAAAAACTTTTCCCTGCAACTAAACACCACACATTCCCTTAAAGTATTGAAATTTTAAAAAATAATGCTCAAACCCCACAAATTCACAATAAAGTTAAAACCAAATGTTTTCCCTGATGTTTATATACATAAGGGTCTTGGGTTACCACAGGGACTTGGAATTTTCTTCAACAACAATTTGCTAAAACCTTTCTATATTAAAAACATGTGGATTTTGGAGTCAGAAATTTCAAAGGCGAAGTCCCCGTCCTACTCCTCACTATGACTTGGGATTTATTGACTGTACTCTTATCTTCAGTTTCCTCATTTTCAAATGCTGTAATAACAGTACCCATTTCCCAATGTTGTTGTGAAGATCACATGAAGAAAACATAAGGGAAGCTCTGAGTACAAGGCCTGGCACACAGTTGGGAAGTGCTCAATTAAGTGGTAATAGCAACTATTACTATTAACAAGGTTAAGTTTACTTTATAAAGATTTGTTAAGTATTTTCCTTCACCCAGCAATTTATTATTTTCTAGGGATGGAATAACAAAGGTACTTCAAAATTAATTTCTTTCTAATAAAGGCTCCTGGATTTATAAAGGTGAGTTAGAAAAGCATGAAACATGAGAACTCCCCCATATCCATGGTACTCAGAACTTATGCCCAAAAAGCTGCCAGTCATCTGCAGATTATAACAGTTTCTTATTCAAATAGTTTTAGCATTTTTAGAAGTGGATTATTTTTATTTTGTGATTCATTGAGTGGCACAGTGTCTTCTAGTGCTTTGCTAATTTAAATCCTGTGTAAGGATAAATACCACTATTTTGCTTTCTGGCTATTGACTATACTCCTGTCTTGGCTATCGTCATATAAATGCTTGTCTACAGACCTAATAGGAACAAGAGAGCGAGTGTGTGGGAAAGTCCCAGGTGAAAAACCACTCAGAACCTCAAAAACACTCCTGAGGGCTTGTGGATTGTCATCCCCATTAGATAAGAGAGCACAGCAGGGCTAGAGCGACCCTACCATGGTCAAATGGTTAAGACCCTTATATTTAGACTTCAGTTTACAGTTACTAATTCAATACCCTTTCAGTGGGTCTATAGATAAAAGGCTTAATCTGAAAGGAAGGTGAACATTCTCATGAGCACGTAAAATCTCTTCAAAAACGTACACTGTACCTTGGTTTTTCAGCTGTAAATCTTCTACCAGAGTTTGCAAGCTTTCCAGTCTGTTCTGAAGCTTCCTACATGTTTTTCCTGTTGCTTCTATTGGTGGAGACTGTGAATCTATTAGAAAATGGCTTAGATGTGATATTAAAAGTCTATTCAACATTTCCTTTTGGAAATCTTTCAATTAAAGGCTAAACAATTTTTCTTTAAAATAAAGGAAACTTTTTTTCATGACAAATTCTAAAAGAGCTATAACACTTAAAGGAAATGTTAACACATGATTTTAAAACAGAGAAAAATGAGTTTTATCTAAATATTGCAATGCTAGCCTATTTGATTTTGTTCAAACCAATCTGATGTATCATTACTTCACTACATAATATTAAATGGGATGGGTGAAAAGAATACTTCAAGTTTAAATGTTACATTCTGCATCATATATGACAGCTTTTTGTACCAAACCTGAGTAGTTCCATTAACTTGGGTTTGAGGGAGTATGATCTAATATAGAAACTGCACCATTTTAAATGTATGTGAGACCAGTGCCCACATTAGTTCTGTCACCTAATGACAATGGTATTATATGACAGCAGAGGGTGGCATGGATGTCAACATGGTCACACTGAAACTAGAACAAATGTGGCAGTAGCAACTAAAGAGGGCCTAGGAGCATGGAAGTTATTCTCGTACCGGTATGCTGTTTTGTCAACCTCTAAAAGTACTTTATTGGCAATCTGAAGATTTAAATTTTGATGTTAATCCCTGCCTAGCTGTATAATTTTGAGAATATTTTTAATGGTTAATTTTCCTATCAAGAAAACTTCCTTTTCATTACAGATATTAGCATTCAAGGCAATTATCTAGGAATTACTTTAGTTTAAGAGAATGAGAAACAGTTTCTTAGATTTTAAACATAAACAATATAAAATATATGTTTTATGAGTACCTGACAATAAGCAGGGGGTTGGGGGTGGGAAGAAAATGCCATGCCATTATGTAACAAAAATTAACAATGAGGTGTCAAGCAGCATTGTTCTATTCCTGCAATAACCACAGCTCTAAAAGGGAATGTGGAGGCCAAAGCAACTCCACCTTGGATGCTAATCTGCCAAGTTGACTCCTGATTAATCCCAGTTCCAGGAAGGCATCCAAGATTTCCAGTTTCCTTGTATGGTAGGTAGCAAGCACCTACCATAAATCTATCCTTAAGCAATTGTCTTGCACATCCTTTCTGAGGCATGTATACCCTTTACCTATGGTATACAGGTCCTGGGTCTGAGGGGATAGTGGTACAAGGATCTACCACCTTGCTTCACTGCTGCAGAGACACAGACATGGCTCCATTCTTAAGTCCCTATTAAATGTTTCTGAGAAACTGGACTTGTCAGTCTCTTTCTTTAGCCTCTCAGCTTCCTCAGCCTTTGTGGGTAGGTTTGCACAGACTGGCCATCACAGAACAGGAAAGTAATTTTATACTTAAAATTTTAAAATATAGTAAATGGATAGCTTAGAAACATAAAAGATGAAAGAGGACACAAGTACAGAAAAAAAGATGTAAAAAATGTACTAATATGTGTGATTAGAAATTTCTTAGGATATAGAAATGTGTAAGGCATAGTATTTCAAAATACTAAGAAATGATCTGACGATAATACAACTTTATCTAGTTTATCTCTTATAAAAGGGAATGATGTCATAAAACACTAGGGTCATTTGGTCACTGTCATACATGATGAGAAATATTTCAAGTTCATTCAACACATAATATTTAACTCTCACTTATTTACCAGGCATTTGTTCTAAATCAAACTATTTTTTCTCATTTGTCTAATCAAATAAGAAACTAACTTAAAATATTAAAAATGAGAAAATTTTGAAATGTTTGTATGGCACACACTTATACTCACTAAGGCAGAGACTGAAGAAGAGCCATGATTTTAAAGAATAAATAAGAAAGAAAAGTAACTCACAGCATTTAAAAGAGGATGCAAAATCTTTTAATAAAATAGAGGCAAAAATGTTCATTATTCATATTAGAGAAAAAAAGAGATAATGTTTACATATAATAGCTATGTACACTTACTAAGACTCAAATGGTATACAATAGCTGTTATACTTAAATAAGACCTGTTTAAGTTACACAGAATCAGAGCTTACACATAAGAGCAGTATGCAAAATCTTAATTCTGAGTAAAAAGAACTTACAGTCCAGCATTGTAAAAAATAAATCAATCACAACAATAATATCAGATCTTTCTTACCTTTAATAGAATCAGATGAATGAATAGGTTTGGTGGATCTATATTGTGATGTGGAACCTACTGAACCTTCAAATGATCTGGTTAGGAGTGAGTGCACGGGAGACTTCTTAGGAGAAGAACTGAATAAATGAGAAGCTGAATTTTTCACAGATGGACTTGCTAAAATTTTGCAAGAATAAAAGTAAAAGGGAAGAATTAATTAAAAATAGCACACTGGACCTCTCAAAAAGTCAAACTTTCATGAGAAAATGTTCCCAATGGTGGAGGGACAGGAGGACGTTCTTCTAAATACCCAAGATTTGGAGTTTTGGAGCTGAAAAGGGCTATGTCTTAGAAATAAGGGTGAACGGGAACTAGACCTGCCCTTGAGATCCTGAGGTCTAGTTTCAAATCCTCTTTCTAATGTGATTAAATTGATCTGGAAGCCTTAGTTGTCTACCGAAAGCAAGCATGAATGCTCTCTAGAGGAAGGTTATCTCATTCATAGCCTCAAATCACCTGTACAAATTTTCATATAACATGTCATACAACAAAAATAACCAGGCATATAAGAAGATAAGATGATATGGCAGAAAACCAAGAGAAAAAAAAAAAACAAATAACAGACATAGAGCTATAGGGTCCAGAAAATGGGGTAATCAGGCATAGACTTCCATAGATTCAAGCAGCATTACTTCAAACTCCAAATGAATTCTTATATGCATAAAAAATCATATCTGCACAAATGAATAAAATGGTAAGTATATAATGGTAAGTGTTTATCTAAATATGTCTAAACATAGAAAAGGCAATGTACTGTGGTATGACATTATGACAGCTACAACATCACTAGGTAATAGGAATTTTTCAGCTCCATTATAATCTTATGGGACCTCTGTTGTGTATGTCATGGTCACTAACCAAAACATTATTATGCAGCACATGACAGTATATTGATACTAAGAAAAAAAATGAAAACTTATCTTTCTCCCATCTCTTTTCACCTTACCTCAATTTTTTCTATTTACAATACTGTCCAGATTTATAACTACATTTTTGTTGAATCATCATCATCACAGATTTATTCTTTCTCATTTATTTTGTTCTCTTCCATAGAAAGACCAATTATGTGTCTGTTGGTTTGCCTTTGCCTTCCAAATCTAACATATTCTGTATAATTATTTTTGGTCCTTATTTTTAAAAATTTCTTTTGTGTAATTTTCTCTATGGTTATAATTTCAGTCACATCTATTTAATTTTTCATTTTCTAAGGCTTTTCCCTGTGATGTTTTTATCTTTCTCTTCCATTTCTAGTCTGAATTATGCCACTTTGCTTGTCAACAAATTGATTTCTTTCAATCTCTTCTTTCTGGAACTGTTTTTTCTTTTTTCTTTTTTTGTTTTTAATGGAGACCATCTTATCTATAATTCTTTGGAAATTTTATGGAGAACTGTCCATCTTGATTCTTCTCCTTTTCCTTTCATCTAGTCAATATTTATTCAGTACCTGCTATGTGTCAGGAAGCTTCCAGGCACCTGCGATATATCCAGGAACCAAATGGCTAAAGACATCTGCCCTTGCACAGGTCTTGTCTCACAAGGGTGACACAGTATATGTGAGAAGATGCTTAGCATAACTGATAAAAGGAATAAGGAGCACTGGAAGTATGGGAAAATTGTGATTTTTATTTTATTTAATTAATTAATTAATTTATTTATTTATTTATTTTGAGACGGAGTTTCGCTCTTGTTACCCAGGCTGGAGTGCAATGGCGTGATCTCGGCTCACCACAACCTCTGCCTCCTGGGTTCAGGCAATTCTCCTGCCTCAGCCTCCTGAGTAGCTGGGATTACAGGCACGCGCCACCATGCCCAGCTAATTTTTTGTATTTTTTTTAGTAGAAACAGGGTTTCACCATGTTGCCTAGACTGGTCTCAAACTCCTAGGCTCAAGCAATCTGCTCACCTTGGCTTCCCAAAGTGATGGAATTACAGGCATGAGCCATCATGCCTGGCTGGTTGTGATTTTTCAATGAGGTGATGAGAATTAAGTCCCACTGGGAAAGTGACACCTGGCCAAAGTTTTTAAAGGAGCTGAGGGTTTAGCAACATGAGGGAACAGGGCATAAATGCCCTAACATGGAAGCTGCCTGACATGTTCAAAGAACAGTTTGAGGGTGGATAAAACAGAATGCATGAAAGGGAGTAGCAGGAAACGAGGTCAGAGAGCTAACCAGGACTTGGAAGATACCACAAGTACTTCCAAGTATATTTGCAAGTATACTGCAAATACTTTGGCTTTTGTCCTCATGGAAATAGGGAGCCATTGTAGGTTCTATTTCTGTGCTTTTGTTGGAAACTCACCTGCAGATGCAAATGTGAAGCAACCAGAGGGATCTTCCATGTCTCCTGCATGTAATGTGACTGGCTCTCTGGAAGCATAAGAATTGTAATGCAAGCATTCCATTTCACAAATATTGTACTAAGATTCATAGACAGAATCAAGCAGACACAGGCAAAATGTGATGACTTAAAATATAACCTCAAGATGGCAATCATAACCCTAAACTGTAGAAGTCCTAAAATACTCTAAGAGGTAGATTCAAAGTTGCATTATCCTTTTTGTATTCGGAATCCATGAACATTTTACAGAATGAAAATAGATAATCCTCATTAGAAAATCCATTTTTGTGTACTAATAGCTATAAAATCCAAATCACCTGTTCATGGATTCTAAGAGATGCAATCTTAATGACTCATTTAAAAATAAAGAAACCAAAGACAATGACAATAACAACTCATAGCATTAGTAGTATTAGTGTACAAAACTATAAGACATATAAGTTGAAGTAAACTACATAGTCCTCTGTGAGTTGGGTACCAATATGAGAATATTATGGCAGCAGTTCTCAGGGTGGTTCCCTTTTAGGAGGTTTGTGAGGTCCAAACTATTTTCATTATGATACGAAGTTGTTATTTGCTTTATAACTTTCAGTCTCTCACAAGTGTACAGTGGAGTTCCCCAGAAGCTCCATGATAGTTGACATCACAACAAATTAAATGCATATGCAAATATGAGAATCTAGCTGTATTTTACTAACGCAGGCACTGAAATGTAAAACATGCCTTCTCAATGACTTTTTGGCACATATAGTTATTCTCCATAATAAAGAAAAAGTTATTTTCTATAATTTCAGAATAAAGAAGTATTGCAGTACTTTCATTGCTGATGGAAGCAGATTTTTCTAGTCATGAACAAACTCTACTGCAGAGCTTTAGTTATCTCAGGGAAGTAGCTCCTCTTTGTCCCATGCTATGACTGGGCTCCATCCCCAGTAGCTCAGTGTAGGTACCTAGAAGCAGTACACAATGGTCATAAGCATGGGCTCAGGAGCCAGCTAACCCTGAGTAAAAATCTGAGCTCTACTGTTTTCAAGCAGTATGACTTTGATAAGTTGCTAAGCAATCTGAGTCTTCATTTCTAACCTACATATGGGAAAAGAATGCCTGCCTTATACATGAGATTAGACTAATAAGTCTAAATCAACTGGAAAATAATAAGAATAAAAATATGCAGTTGATAGTTGTGGTTATTCATAGGTATGATGTAGGATCATATATCCAAATGAGAAGGAAATAAAAAACATCATTTCATTTAGGCTACAAGAAAGATTTACACTTGTCCAGTCTGTGTCCATGGGTTCTGCAATCACAGATTCAACCAAATGTGAACTGAAAATACTTGGGGGAAAAAAAGATGGCTGCATCTGTACTGAACATGTACAGGCTTTTTTTCTTGTTATTATTCCCTAAACTATACAATATAACGACTATTTACATAGCATTTACAGTGTACTAGGTATTATAAGTAATCTAGGGATGGTTTAAAGAATACAGGAAGATGTGTGTAGGTCATATGCAAATACTATGCCATTTTATATAAGGGACTCAAGCATCTGTAGATTTTGGTATCTGCAGGGATCCTGGAACAAATCCCCCATGGATACCAAGGGATGACTGTGTTAAGAAAGACTCAAATTCACTGTATTTTCATCAAGTAGCAGAGACAGTAAGAAAATATTTATAATACTATCTTCATTCATTAAGCAAGTATTTACTGAATGGCTACTAGGTGGCAGGCATTATGATTGGTGCTGAAGATACAGCAATGAATAAGCCCCTATTCTAACTAGATCTTAATGTAGAACTCACGTTCATAATTCTTCAGATATACAGAGGGCTCAGATGTCTGTTTATTTAGGTGGTGAAAACAGAAAAGATAAGTTTTTCCAGGCAGTCTGTCAGTAAACAGACCTTATGATTGTAAGCACCTTGAAAACAGGGCCTATATCCGTCTTGCTCACTATATTCTAAGAGTCTACCGCAGTGCATGGCACATTACAGACAGTTAAAGATCTTTTGAATTAATGAAGGCACAGTGATAAAAAGGACATTCTGAAAATGGGGGCTGGTATTTCCTACCTACTAAGAGTTTCACTTGATTTGCTGCCTTCAGTGGAGTCCCTTATCGAGTTGTTGCTTCTGTTGGTAGAGGGATGGGAGAAATCAGTTTACACAATGTATTTTCTTACCAATATAATAAAAGTTTGTGAGAAAAATAATGTATTCTTATATAGGGTGAAATGATATCATTTGACAGCTGGATAAATAAATCATAAACATTAACTTAATGATAAAACAAAATTGCTTCTCTCAACATTACTTTTAGATAGATATGGATTCAAAAGAGTGAGACTAGGGAACTGGCTCTTCCAGGTGGAGGAAACAGAATGGAGAAAAGCTTGAAGACAAAAATAAATGAACTTTTGGGAATCAGGAGAAGTCTGGTTTGATTAGAGTATAACACAGGAGTGAAAGCAGAGTGGTCGGTCACAAGGGAGATTTGTGTGTGACCACTCTGGTTAATTCTTCAATGTCAGACTGAGGGAGATGTACTTAATGCAGCAGGCATTGAGGAGCTACTGAAGATTTTCAAGCAATGGCCATAGTGTCTTACACTATGATAAATAATGAATTAACATTAACCTTTTTTCTTTTTTGGCTAAAGTCAATTTTTGAAAGCTGTCTTTGATTATGGTCATATTTGGAATTATGGATTTTATTTCTTTGTGCTTTTAAAATTTTCCATTTAAGAATTCACCTATTCAATTATTGATGAAAATAAGATTGTTTTCAATAAGGTGCTGATAGTCCTAAATTGAAGTTTTCATAGTTTCCTTCTGAACCATCCTTTTCTCAAAAGTTATGTAAGCCATTGTAAATATGTGTGAATATAGAAAAAGTCTTCCATTTTTGTTATGGCATACCATATAAATAGCTTCATATGGATAAACATCAGCAAATTTTAAAGTAAGAAAAAATGTCTACTGAGTTGACTTCTAGAAACTAAATTACTTCAGTACATTTCATTGAAATATTTTTTAAAGTCAGTTAAACAATGAGCCCAATATGCCCATTAAGTGTTATGTAAACTGTCCAAACAGGCTTCTCGAATTATCAGACCACATATAAAATTGTTGGACAATTAATTTGATTCAGAATCTCAGATTCTTCTTACCTATGGCACATGTCTGATCTCAGGCTAGATTCGGTAATGCAATCTCTTACCCTATCCTCTCTGTATAGAAAATATAACTCTCAGTTAATCATATAAAGCACAATTTCATCCATGTCTTTTTAGACTAATCAATTGCTTACATATATTCAATTTTTCTTTTAGCAGCAGCTGTAGATTTTAGGCCTCCAAGCAAATTTTGCAAAGGGCTCTGGAGTTCATCAACTGAGAAATGCTTTCCTCACACAAATTCTTAAAAGCTTTAGGCTGAGTTTAGGCTTTAGTGACAAGGTCATTTACAGGATTACAGCAAATTAACATAAACTCTCTAAAGGTAGGGACCAAATATATTCAGGTTCAATACAGTCCAATAGCGTCCAAGCCAATCATTAGTGGCTGGAGTGGTGGAAGCTGATCAGGGAAGTCCTGGTAATCCCTCAGAATGATCAGTGCTGGGGAGCAAGGGTCTCTAACTTTTACTTCTGGCTTTTCCTATGTTTCGTAGGAGGAGGCATGTCAATCTATGCCTAAGTTTACAAATCTGTCAAATGAGTGTAATATTTAATACTGCCCTGATTTGGAAGGCATATTATAGTTATAACAAAAATGAAAGTACTCTGAAAATGAAAACATTCATTGGAGTGGCTAGTGGAACAGTTCTGACGTTATCTGCTTCAGATAATGCAATGTTACGCTAATGTAACTGGGCTGTTACTAATGTTTTACTGTTATTACCAATAATTAACAATTAGATAAACTCAGCTAATATTTGGCTACCTCAGGTAAATATATATGAATTGGACATCATAAGAAACTGGAGATTATTTATATACAGGTGTTATTTCAGGAAGTATTACTTTTAGGTATTTGTCATATAACCAGAAAATGAATATTACAACAATGGGCCATTATAACACTAAAAAATATATATCATACTAAAATGCTTTAGATAAGCTAATCTAAATGATAACACACAAAAGTAAATATCACTGTCTGAGAGAATATGAGACTCACACTGATGTCTGTAGCTATGTGCAAGGAAGGGCTGGTGAACTGGCTGAATCCTTTTTGGATCTGATCTTTTATTAATATAATCAAATCAAGTCATTGGCATGAATACAGAGAAAATGAAGTCTTTTCCTATTATCTTCTACTTGGAGCACATGTGGTTCTCAGGGTTCTAGTTTTATCTCCCTTACTGAACTATGTGGCTGCAGACATGTCAACCTTTTGAGATGTGTTTTTCTCATTTACAAAATGTAATAAATAAATCCTTCTCTGCCTTGTCTCAATCAATAAGATTATGGATATAAAATCTTTTGAGAATTAAAATTTACAAACGTAACTGTGGGTGACACCTGCACTGACTATTTTCTGAATAGAATGACTGTATTGTTTTAATGTCGAGTTGTTTTACATTTGCTTAACTCCTCCATTTTCATATTGTTTTCTGTGGTAACTGCAGATACTTTTAAAGTTATTTAAACCTCACCCTCCCAGAGAGTAACATGTGAATAACTCAATGGAAAACCATTCATGAGATGAGCTTTCCCATTCTGTATGCACACAGCCTTACACAGCCACGTACATGGTTCCTAGAGATGTCCTTCCATCCTCCTCTGTCTTGCTAAGAGACATAGCTGGCTCCTCATTGATCACGCTTCTCAACTCTTGGAGAAGCTGTTTCAGGTCCCTTGTTGGATCTTCCTTCAGTGTGTTAGCTTTCATAGAGTGCTGAGTTAAAACAATTTACAAACAAAGACACTTATTTTTTCAGACTCCTATGCTATTTCCTATCACAAAATTAATGCAACTGGTCAACAGAAATTATGGAAAAGCAAGAAGAGAAAAACAAAAAAAATCACCCATAAGTTTATTACACAGGGATAATCAATAATAACCAGGAAATAATCAATAGAGTACTATAATTTATATGTACATGGACACATATATATATAGGGACTGAACTACAGACATTTATTTTTAAACTACTTTTAAAATTTTAACAATGCAGTATGAACGTCCTTACTATGTCATTACATATTTTCAAGTACACCTGGGCAAAATAATTTTCACTACTTTGTTTAAAGCTAAACTAATTTGATAAAGCAATGGAACTTGAGAAGTAAGGAGCTCTTTAGAGATGAGTTAATCTACCCCCAACATTTTACTGATGAGGAAAGAAACATTCAATATTTCCAAACTGTGTTAGGCGGTGTTTTAAAATAATACGGGATTTTCAGATTGACAGTGTACTCCAATAAATATTAATAACATGATAAGGAATACAGACATTCTCAATAGGCACATCAAGAGGGGAAACCAAATGATCAGAGTGCATTGCTGAGCAGGTGCACTTGAGCTATTTGACCTATTCTAGCTGGAGGAGTCCATCCCACTGAAAAGCTACACCTGTCACGCAGATTGGCTGCTGAGGGATGAACACTGCAGATTTTCAATTTGTTGAGCTTTAATTTTCTAGGATTTATGCGAACAAAGAGCTGATGTTACTGGTATAATATAATCCTCATATCCTCCTCTTCCCAACTCCACTAATAAACCAATATAATATCCAGCTGAAGATATCAAGGGTTCTAACTAACTGAATGTGTGCTAAGTATGTCTTTCCAGTTTACTGACAGCTATCTTACCTGGAAATTATCATGATGAGTCACTCTAAAGTTTCACAAATTAGACTCCACTCAATTATTAAATTTGACTTCATTTGCTTAAAATATAAGGATGTGAACCACTTTCTCAATTATGAATAAAAACATTTGACTCTAAAAAGATGATCCAATTTTACCAAACACTGGTTTTGTTCTTGTCCTCACCCTAATATACGTAATACCCAATATGGAATAAACCCCATAAAGTTGATTAGGAAAGTTTTATCCTATGGCAATATTCACTCACCTTAGTTATAACCTGGACTTTATATCTTCCCATATCTTCTGCCCACCAGAAAGTTTATCAAATAAGCTTTGGCAATTAATGTTAAAATGTTTGAGCCATTGACAATTATTATAAATGAGCAATATAAAACCAATAAACACATATAAATATGTTGTTCCCCCTTGTCATTGTGGCACCTAGGTTCTTTGAGAGTGACTGATGCTTTACAAAAGTTGCGTTTTTTTGTGTGTGACAGAGTCCCACTCTTTCACCTAGGCTGGAGTGCAGTGACAAGATCTCAGCTTACTGCAACCTCCATCTCCTAGGCTAAAGCAATCCTCCTGCCTCAGCCCCGCCCCCGACTAGCTGAGGAGTACAGGCATGCACCACCATGACCAGCTAACTTTTTTTTTTTTTGTAGAGAGGGGGTTTCACCATGTTGCCCAGGATGATCTCAAACTCCTGGACTCAGGCGATCTAGCCACCTTGGTTTCCCAAAGTGCTGGGATTACAGGCAGGAGCCACTGTGCTGGCCGACATGAGATTTTAAAAAGCATTCAATTTAGTATTCACTTAGCAATTAATTATAATCAGTCCTATGATATTCTTTTATTGACTTTATCCCAATACCTATCTTTCAAACTTCTATGTGTGTTGCTCCTCCAATGAAAATGTAAGCTCCACAGAGGCAAGGACTTGATTTGACCATTATCATCTTTATATACTCCATTACATACCCATACTTTGCTTGGGTATAAAATCAAAAAAATACCAAGGCTGGAGGGGTCCTGAAAATTTTCTGGTGCTAGTCCAACTCCCATATTAGAAGTGATGAAGAATTCTCTCTATAGCATTCCACTAATATGCTTATCTGGCATTTGATTGATCACCAAAGACCAAGGAAGGCAGTTTAATTTTTGTATAGCTTCGATTCTTTGAAAGAAAAGCTTCCCTCCATACCCATACACCTTCCACCCTGGTCACAGTTCTAACATAAGAAACAAGTGTAACATAAGTCTTTAAAAATGGATATTTATTTTATCATACAACCCCCCTCACTTCCCAACACACACCTCAGGCTAAATTTATTCAGGAAAACTGAGCAGAGCAGAGAACTGTTCCCCTTGCTTGATTTGGATGCTATTGTTAAAGTCTTTTTTGGTTGCCACACAATAACACTGACTCAGGCTGAGCAGGCAGTCAGCTGAGAATCCTTATGTCTTTTCTAGGTGTTCTTAATAAGCTTCCTCTTCTGTGTCCTATACCTTGTATTTTTGGGTATTCACTGTAACAACAGAAATGCCTTTTTTTCTTTTTTTTTTCTGAGTCAGGGTCTCATTCTTTTACCCAGACTGGAGTGCGGTGATGTGATCACGGATCACTGCTGCTTTGACCTCCCACACTCAACTGATCAGTCTCCTGAGTAGCTGGGACTATAGACACACACCACCACACCTGGCTATTTTTTTTTTTTTTTTTTTTGTAATAGAGATGGGGTTTTGCCATGTTGGCCAGGCTGGTCTCCAACTTCTGGGCTCAAGCGATCTGCCCGCCTCCGTCTCCCAAAGTGCTCCCAGGTAAATCACCATGCCTGGCCAATTTAAGTTTTATTTAGTCAAAATTATCAATCTTTCTTTTTAATGTTTGTATATCTTATAATGGTTTTATTAAATCATTTTAAATACTTTATTGGTTAATTCATGGGAAATATGTTTTGATTTATAACATGAGCAAAATACATTTTTTTTTTTTTTTTTTTTTTGAGACGGAGTTTCGCTCTTGTTACCTAGGCTGGAGTGCAATGGCGCAATCTTGGCTCACCGCAACCTCCGCCTCCTGGATTCAAGCAATTCTCCTGCAATTCTTCAAGCAATTCTCGATCTCTTGACCTCGTGATCCACCCGCCTCGGCCTCCCAAAGTGCTGGGATTACAGGCGTGAGCCACCGCGCCCAGCCAATACACTTTTTAAAATTAGAAAACAGCATGGCTGGGCACGGTGGCTCATGGCTGTAATCCTAGCACTCTGGGAGGCCGAGGTGGGTAGATCACCTGAGGTCAGGAGTTCAAGACCAGCCTGGCCAACATGGTGAAACCCTGTCTCTACTAAAACTACAAAAAATTAGCTGGGCATGGTGGTGCACACCTGTAATCCCAGCTACTTGGGAGGCTGAGACAGGAGAATGCTTGAACCTGGAAGCTCTCAGTGAGCTGAGATTGTGCCATTGTACTCTAGCCTCAGCAACAAGAGTGAAACTCCGTCTCAAGGGAAAAAAAAGAAAAAGAAAGAAAATAGCTAGGAAATAGTTCTAAAATATTGTTACATATAACTTTTATCAGGCTTGTAAAGAAATAAACACATGCTCTTCCCGAAGTTACCAGAGCCCAGCAAAGGAGCAAAGGATCATGCTCCCCAACACCCCAATCCTTTGACCCTTACAACATGGGTCCCCAAACCCAGAACCAGTACTGGTCCCTGGTCTGTTAGGAATGGGGCCACACAGCAGGAAGTAAGTGATGAGAATGAATGAAGCTTCATCTGTATTTACAGCTGCTCCCCATCACTCACATTACCACCTGAGCTCCACCTCCTGTCAGATCAGCAGTGGCATTAGATTCTCATAGGAGTGTGAAACCTCTTGTGAACTGCACATGTAAGAGATGTAGGTTGCACATTCCTTATGGGAATCTAATGCCTGATGACCTGAGGTGCAGCTGAGGCGGTGATGCTAGTGCTGGGGAGTGGCTGCAAATATAGATAAACATTAGCAGAGAGGGATGACTGCATAAATCCATTGCCTGCAGACATATTAAAACCCTATCAGTGTGTGGCAAGTGACAATTAAGCTGCATCTGGTGGCTGGCTTTACAGCGGTAAGTGAGTTGTGTACTTCAACTGTATAGCTGCATCTGTTAGCAGGCTTTAAGTCAGAATCCGACACCTATTTTAGTCCATGTGTCTTGCCCATTATTTGATTTACCACTTTGCCTGTGCCTCTTTCCTGCACTGCATACTTGTCTCAGTCATAGTTTTAGTAAGCCCATAAGCTAACCCTAGCCAAAATGAATAAAAACAATCATCACTGGAGAGCTTCTTGGAAAAGGGAGAAAGACCCAATCATGAGAGAGCAGAAGGCTCTAAAGCTGCCAATGAAAAGAAAGCTGCGTTTAAAAGAAAATATCAAGAGTCCTGCTTAAATTACGGGTTCACTGCAATAGGTAATTCACGTTCTCCAAGCCCTCTTTTTATAATATGTGGCGATCCAATGAAGCCATGAAACCTTCAAAACGGCTTCATCACATGGAGACCAAGCACCCTGCATTAAAAGACAAGTCTTAGGAGTTTTTCAAAAGAAAAAAAAAAACTTGAACATGAAAAACAGAAGCAATTATTGAAGGCCACCACTTCATCAAATGTGTCTGCACTGAGAGCATCATTCTTAGTGGCTAACCACATTGCAAAAGCTAAGGAGCCCCTTACTATTGGTGAAGAGCTGATCCTGTCTGCTGCTAAGTACATTTGTCATGAACTTTTAGGAGAGGCTGCAGGTCAAAAGGTGGCATGTGCTCCTCTTTCAGCTAGCACCATAACTAGACAGATTGATGAAAGAGCAGAGGATACTGAGGCACAACTGTTAGAGAGGGTTAATGAGTCACCATGGTATGCAATCCAGATTGACAAATCTACTGATGTTGACAACAAGGCAACAAACGCTTGTTTTTGTGCTATATATTTTTCAGGAGGATGGGCACAAGCACATGTTGTCTGTGCTTTTGCTGCCAACCAACACCACAGCTGCAGAACTAGTCAAGTCTTTGAATGAGTACATATCATGAAAACTGGTCATTTTGTGTTGGTATATGCATGGATGGAGAGAATGCCATGACTGGACAGCTTTCTGGTTTCACTACTTGGGTCAAAGAGGTCGCTTCTGAATGTGAGTCTATGTACTGTGTCATCAACAGAGAGATGCTGGCTAGCCGAAAAATGTCACTGAACTTCACAATGTTTTGGAGGATGTGATTAAAACTATCAACCACATTGAAGTACATGCCCTTAACTCATCTGTTCACGCAGCTCTGTGAGGAGATGGACGCAGAGCACACACCTCTTCTCTTATACACAGAAGTGAGATGGCTTTCTAAAGGTAGATCACTGACCAGAGTTTTTGGGTTATGAGAGCTGCTCCAGAGATTTGTTTCTGAAAAAGTCACCACTGGCAGCACATTTCAGTGACACAGAATAGGTCACAAAACTTGCTTACTTGTGTGAAATATTCAACTTGCTCAACAAACTCGATCTATCACTTCAGGGGAGAACAACAACTGTGTTCAAGTTGGCAGATAAAGGGGCTGCATTCAAAGTCAACTGAAATTATGGGGGCAACAAGTGAACACTGGGATTTTTGACATGTGTCAAAGTTATCAGAGGTTTTGAAAGAGGCTGAACCAGGGTCTCCTTTCTCCCAGTTGGTGCATAATCACCTATCTCAGCTTTCAAAAGAGTTCAAGGATTACTTCCCAACCACAAAAGATCTCTGACCTGGGAAGGAATGGACCCACCACCCATTTGTGAATAAACCAGGTGAATCGGCTTTCTCCATGCTAGAAGAGGATCAACTGCTTGAGATTGCAAATAACAGTGGCCTTAAAAGTATGTTTAAGGTGACTTCAAATCTCCCTGTGTTCTGTATTAAAGTAAAGGCAGAATATCCTGAGATTGCCACAAAAGCATGGAATAGCCTGCTTCCATTTTCAACAGCCCACCTTTGTAAAGCAGCGTTTTCTGCAGTGACAGCAACCAAAAAGAGATTAGGGAGTAGACTGGACATAAGCACACTTCAGGTGTCACTGTCTCTCATCACCCCCAGATGGGACCATCCAGTTGCAGGAAAAGAAGCTCAGGAACCGCACTGATTCCACATTATGGTGAGCTGTATAATTATTTCATTATATCTTACAACATAATAATAATAGAAATAAAGTGCGTAATAAATGTAATACACTTGAATAATCCCAAAACCACCCACCACCTCAACCTGTTCTATGGGAAAACTGTCTTCCATGAAACAGGTCCCTGGTGCCAAAAAGGTTGGGGACTGCTGCCTTAGGATACACATTAAGGCTATTTCTAGGGCACATATATTTGCAGGGCAAAACTTGTACAAGCTTTTTGTGATATGGGAAGAATATAAGCTTATACATTAAGTTGTTAAACTTAAGGTTTATTTTGTGGTTTGGTTAGTTTCCTATTACATTCTGACTCCGAAATCATTGACTCTGAAATCATTTTATGTTGGACTTGTTTCTAAAATTTTTCAAAAATTATATCTCTAATGTACTTCCCTCTTCTCCAATACTGCTTTTTCTAATGGCCTTAAGTCTATTACAGGCAAACTTATGAGTCATGATGTAAGATAAGTAAGGCCTAGGGAGAGTGTACTCCTCAACCAGTTCTGTCTCCATTCTCCAAAGATAGAAGATAAATGAAAAAGCTAAAAATAATTGCTTGATCTCATTCAGTTTGAATTCAACCATTCTATTTTGAGAATGTCTACCCCCAACCCAACTCTTATATTTATATTTATATTCCTTTTTAGAACATTGTAATGAAAATGGAATATAAGTTTACATAGTATATTAGGAATAGATGGGCAGGAAACAGGAAAAAAGTTACGAAGTGTTGCTAAAAATCTTGCCCGCATCATGTATATTTCATTGGCAAAGATCAAGCACAGCAACAACAAACTATAGTGCATAGGAATAGAATCTGATACATAACCAAAATCAATTCTATTATCTTAGATGTATTTTATGTCTTATGTTAAAATAGCCACTATTTGAAATATTAATCTAAAATGCTCCTATATTAAATTATATATATGTATGTGTATATATGTATGTGTATGTGTGTACACACACAAAGGTACAGTACCTGCATGTTCCAGGTGTTTGAGTTTGGACCAAATCACATAATATTACTTTTCTGCTTTTCCTATTTTCTTACTTATAACACAATAAAATCAGGCGGATAATTTCAAATGTCTTTGAATATTTAAAACTGCATGATCCTCATTCACAAAGACTAATGAAATACAATAATAGTTATTGTAGGGTATGTACATTATCAACTTAAAAAATTATTTTTATAAACATCAATCAGCTATATAATGTAGAGAAACAGTACAGTATAATAGTTAAGGACATAAGTTCTGGACTAGGCTGTCTGGGTAAGTCTCGTCTCAATTGCATTTTTTTTTTTTTTTTTTGAGACAGAGAGTCCTACTCTGTTGCCCAGGAACTGCAACCTTGTAATTATGGGCTCAAGCAATCCTTCTGCTTCAGCCTCCAGACTAGAACTATAAGCACATGCCAATATTTCTGAATAATTTTTTATTTTTTATTTTTTGTAGAAATGAGGTCTCGCTACTTTGCCCAGGCGTCTCAAACTCCTGGTCTCAAGCAACCCTCCTGCCTCAGCCCTCTCAAAGTGTTGGAATTTCAAGCATGAACCACAGTGCCCAGCCTCAACTGTATTCTTGCTGTGTAAACCATGTGTAAGTCACTTAGCTTCTTCAAGCCTCAGTTTCTCTGTAAAATAGGTATAACGATAGCACTTACCTCATGTGGGGTAGTTGTGGGAAATGAACTAATCTACAAAAGTACTTTGCACAGTGCCTGGCAAAAGAGTTTTCAGTAAATCTAAGCTATTATTAGAATCATAAAATAAAGAGACTAAAATAAATAATAAATGAAGGGGCAATGTAGAGCAGTGCAAATAGTAATATTCTGCTTCTAAACTTGGCATTAATTTCTCTACTATGCTAGGTCACATTAAAGTGACACTAAAGGAATTAAGGATAAAGAGGAAAAGACAGATAACATTAGATTAATAATGCTAACAAAATTTTGGGAGACAGCAGGCAAACGGATAATTCATAATTAATTTAGCAAAACAAAGTTAAAACTTAAAGTACCTGCACAGAAGTTGCCAGTGTGAAGCAAGCTACCCTGCCTCTGAGTTTTCTTTTCTTCTTTTTTTTTTATTACACTTTAAGTTCTGGGGTACATGTGCTGATCCTGCAGGATTGTTACATACGTATACACATGTCATGGTGGTTTGCTGCTTCCATCCCCCCATCACCTACATTAGATATTTCTCCTAATGTTATCCCTCTCCAACCTACCTACCCCCTGCTATTGCTTCCCTAGCCCCCCACCCCCAACAGACCCCAGTATGTGATGTTCCCCTCCCTGTGTCCATGTGTTCTCATTATTCAACTCCCACTTATGAGTAAGAACATGCGGTGTTTGGTTTTCTGTTCTTGTGTCAGTTTGCTGAGAATGATGGTTTCCAGTTTCATCCATGTCCCTGCAAAGGACATGAACTCATCCTTTTTTATGACTGCATAGTATTCCATGGTGTATATGTGCCACATTTTCTTTATCCAGTCTATCCTTGATGGGCATTTGGGTTGATTCCAAGTCTTTGCTATTGTAAACAGTGCCGCAACAAACATACATGTGCATGTGTCTTCATAACAATTTATAATCCTTTGGGTATACACTCAGTAATAGAGTTGCTGGGTTAAATGGTATTTCTATTTCTAGATCCTTGAGGAATTGCCACACCGTCTTCCACAATGGTTGAACTAATGTATTCCCCCACCAACAGTGTAAAAGCGTTCCTATTTCTCCACATCCTCTCCAGCATCTGTTGTCTCCAGATTTTTTAATGATCACCATTCTAACCGGCGTGAGATGGTATGTCAATGCGGTTTTGATGTGCATCATGTATTTCAAAGTCCAGGGTAAGAAACAGGGCAGTAAAATTGGAGGACTGGCTAAGTTTACAGGAGAAGCTGTTAGAATTCCAGAAGCTGTCTCTAAATACTCAGGTGATTACTCATTCTTTTCTCCTAAATGAATTTAGAGGCTTAATCTTCGAGTAAGGTTGAACCAAAGGACTTTGGACCCTATAGAGATATCTATCTGGTATAGCAGGAGTAAGGCTGCAAATGTTAAATATGAGTATTAAGTGAGACTGCATAGATAGATAGATATTAATAGTTACCCTAGACTTCCTCTCCCACTCACTTCACAGAATTCTGACTGACTTATACCTATGTATAAGTCAGGAATAAGAGATCCCACTTTAGGGAAACTGATCGGCCCAAGAATAAAGAACTATAGAAAATTTTAGGGTCCCTCAATAAAAAAGCAATACCTAACCATCTACCACTTGACAAACCCTGAAACCTTACATAAAGCTTTGGATAGGTTTTTAGGGCCTCAGTCTTAAATATGGATAGACATCTAAGGGTCACCAAGCATTAAAAGAAAGACTCTACAAAAACAAAACAATGTATTCCAAGAAACGTTAATAATTCAGGTAACAGAAAAAACTATTTAAAAACCAAAGTTAATATCCTTAAAGAGAAACAAGAAAGTATTGGCTGGGCACGGTGGCTCACACTTGTAACCCGAATAGTTTGGAAGGCTGAGGCAGGTGGAACACTTGAGGTCATGAGTTGGAGACCAGCCTGGCCAACATGATGAAACCCCATCTCTACTAAAAATACAAAAATTAGCTGGGCATGGTGGTGGGTGCCTATAATCCCAGCTACTGAGGAGGTTGAGGCATAAGAACTGCTTCAGGAAGGTTGCAGTGAGCTGAGATTGCACCACTGCACTGTAGCCTGGGTGACAGAGTGAGACTCCATCTCAAAAAACCCATCAACCAACCAAATAAACAAACAAAACCAGGAAAGTGTTGCATCCATGAAAGAACAGAAAGCTACTTAAAGAGAAGACCTTTTAAAAAACAACAAAAAAATGGTTCCTGGAAATTTAAAAAAGTACATGATACAGAATTCAATAATTGTTTGGAAGACAGAATTGAAAAGCATTTCTCAAAAGGTAGGAATAAAAGATGAGAAGATGTGGCTGGGCGTGGTGGCTCACACCTGTAATCCCAGCACTTTGGGAGGCCGAGGTGGGCAGATCACGAGGTCAGGAATTCAAGACCAGCCTGACCAATATGGTGAAACCCCATCTCTACTAAAAATACAAAAAATTAGCTGGATGTGGTGGCACGCACCTGTAATCCCAGATACTCTGGAGGCTGAGGCAATAGAATCACTGAACCCGGGAGGCTGAGTTTGCAGTGAGCCGAGATTGCACCATTGCACTCCTGCCTGGGCATCACAGAGTGAGGCTCCAGCTCAAAAAATAAAAAGTCAAAATTAAAGAAAAGCAGAGAATCAATCCAGGAGATCTAATAGAAAACTGATGAAAATTCCAGAAAGAACTGAGAAAACAAAGGGAAGAAAATGATCAAATAAGACCCCCTTGTCAAAAAACAAAAAACAAGATGTTGGCAAGGACACAGAGAAAAGTGAACACTTATACACTGTTGGTGGGAGTGTAAATTGGTTCAGCCACTGTAGAAAGCAGTTTGGAGATTTCTTAAAGAATTTGAACAGACTACCATTCAACCCAGTAGTCCCATTACTGGGTATATACCTACAAGAAAACAAATCATTTAACCAAAATGATACATGCACATGCATTATCATTGCAGCACTATTCACAAGAGCAAAGACGTGGAATAAACCTAGGTGGTCATCAACAGCAGATTGGATAAAGAAAATGTGGTACATATATACCATGGACTACTATGTAGCCATAAAAAAGAGTGAAATAATGAACTTTGAAGCAACATGGATGCAGCTGGAGGCTATAATCCTAAGCAAATTAACACAGGAACAGAAAACCAAATACTCTATGTTCGCACTTGCAAGTAGGAGCTGAACACTGGGTACTCATGAACATAAAGATGGCAACAACAGACACTGGAGACTACTAAAAGGGGTAGGGAGGGAAAGGTTGAAAAACTGCTGGGAACTATGCTCAGTACCTAGGTGATGAGATCACTTGTACTCCCAAACCTCAGCATCACACAACATACCGAGGTAACAAACCTGTACCATGTACCCATTGAATCTAAAATAAAGGCGGAAAAATAAAATAAGGAAAAAAAAGAATATCCCCAAGTGGGGATTATTCTGAAAGAATACTAAAGATAAAGAAAAGATTCCAAATGCGTTAAGAAAGAAAAAAACAGGTCATATACAACGGCTCTGGAATCAAAATGGCACAAAAGCAACAAAATTCTGAGCATCGATCAAATGTAGGTGAAGAATAAAGGCATTTTCAGACATGCAAGGTTTTAAAACACTTGTAAAAATGAAATGTGCGTTTTCACAGAAAGTCACTGCATTATGTGCTCCATCAAAAGAAAGAAACCAAGAAAGGGAGTTAAGCCTAAAAAACAGGAAAAAAAAAAAAAAAAAAAGATGAAGGGAATTCCTGAGACTTGGGTAAAAGGAAAATCCAAGAAGGCAATCCTGCAGCAAGCCTAGAGAACAACCAATCCAGACTGGAAGAGGAGTAGGGAGGGCCCTGAAATACACACATACATAATATGTGAATACATAAGCAAATATAAGAGCTGCTAAAATATCTGATTAGTTGACTCATACTAAAAGCAGTATTAAGAGTTTTCTTCAGAGAATTTTAAGGGATAATCAGGTCTAGGTATCTAGAAAACTAAGTAAAGAAAAAAGCAAAACAATTATTAAATCTAAGGGCAAAAAGGAAATATAATCACAGTTCACTACACAGTTCAGCTAGGAAACCATCTACACAGTCATAATAATTTGAACAGTCAATATGATTTAACCAAAATTTATCATGTGGTTACATGTGGAGACTTAAATTCAGGGAAAAGAAATGTGTGTATGTGTAAAACATTTTTATATTCTACAATAGAAGTTTATAGATAATGTCTAAAACTGTACAAACAAGGGATAAAAATAGAGGAATTCTCTTACAAGGAATGACAGATCAACCCTTCTGTTGAGAATTCACAAGAAAAGTATACAAAATATTTTTAGTATACAAACGTATACAAAATAATTTTTTAAGTCTGTCTGACAGCATTAAAGCGCTACCAAGGCAGGGAAAATTTATGGGGCCAACATCTGGAACAAAGAAAATCCAGAGAAGCATAGGATTTTCACTTGTCAATTCTAAAAGAGGCAGCTGAGACGGTGAGGGGGTAAGATGAGCTTTTAGCATAATCAAGAAGCTAGAGGGATAAAAATGGGAACTATACCAAAGAGGTGGAGGCTAAGCAGTAAACCTCAGGCTGTGAGGATAAGAGACTTAATCCGAATCGCTTCAATCCCTAAATAAATTACAGTGATAAGGGACTGTTAGTGCCCTTGGTTTAGCTACTAGCCAGGAGCAAATGTAAATCCTCCATAAACAAAGAAAACTGTCTAGAACACAAAATTATCTCTGTAATTTTTTCACATACAATGTCCAGACTCAATTATTTAAAGAGGAAGCAGAGAGACCCAACAACAACATGACTAGAAACCAAGGGAAAAAATTGTAACAGGCTCAGAGGGGAATCAAATAATAGAATTATCATAAGCTGATTTTTAAAAGTTATTTTCTTACTCTGTTTGGGTTGTTATAGGAAAATATCTTAGACTGGGTAATTTATAAACAACAGAAATTTACTGTTTACAGTTCAGGCTGAGAAGTGCAAGATCAAGATGCCAGCAGATTCAGCATTTGGTGAGGAGCTCTTCCTCATAGATGGCACCTTCTATGTGTCCTCACATGGGAGAAGGGGCAAACAAGCTCTCTCAGGCCTCTTTTGTAAGGACACTAATACCATTTGTGAGGGCAGAGCCCTTATGACCCAATCACCTCCCAGAGGTCCACCCTGGGGTTTAGGTTTCAACATATAAATCTTTGGGGTAACACAAACATTTGGACCATACATGTACTTAACAACACACACACACACACTCACGTGCACACACACACACACAAGATAACACTGAGAATTTCTGTAAAGAAATGGAATAAAAAACATGAATTAAATGGAATTCTAGTACTAAATATCACAGTTTCTAAAATGAAAAACTTAATTGATGGGTTTAATAGACTGGACTCAGGTGAAGGGAGAATTAATTATCTGGAAAATAGGCCAGAAAAAAACCACCAGACTGAAGCACAAAGAGACAAAAGGCTGGGCAAAAGTGAAAAGAATATAAAGATATATAAGTCATGATGAAAAAAAATTAATCCGTGTTACTAGAGTCCCAGAGGGAAAAAGAAAATAGAGAAAGAAAAACTGAGTAGATAAGGGATGAAAATTTTCTCAAATTGATGAAGATTTCAATCCACACATTAGGAAGACCACTACTCTAAGAAAGACAGATAGAAAGACCAGCACATCTAGGCACATGATAGGCAAACTGTTACATAATAAAACAGAGAGAATCTTAAAAACAGTCAGAGGAAAAACTACCTCCGAAACAGCAACAACAAGATTTACAATGGACTTATCAGTGGAAATAATGGAAACCTGAAGACAATGTTCTACAGTGAATTCATTCATCCATGAGATAAATATTCATTGAATATATGCTAGACACTGTTCTAGGTACTTGGCAAACATAAGTGAACAAAATAAAGAATGAATGTTACTTTTATTGTGTAAAATTATATACTAAACATTTTTATGAGAAGGAATTAATTGTATAAAGCATGTCTGACAGTATATTTTTTAAATGTGGTTCATTTTTTCTGTTAGAATTATTATTTAAAAACTTAAGTTGAGGCCAAAAGCAGTGGCTCACACCTGTAATCCTAGGACGTTGGGAAGCCAAGATGGGAGGATTGCTTGAGCCTAGGAGTTTGAGACCAGCCTGGGCAATGGTGAAACTCTGTCTCTATAAAAAATACAAAAATTGGCCAGGCATAGTGGCATGCACCTGTAGTCCCAGCTACTAGGGAGGATAAGATAGGAGGATTGCTTGAGCCTGGCTGGTTCAGGCTGCAGTGAGCATGACTGCACCACTGCACTCCAGCCTGGGTAACAGATCAAGACGCTGTCTCAGGAAAAAATAAATAAATAAACAAATACTTAAATTAAAATTTAAAGTTAAACAAACTAATGACTAGTACTTTTTCATTGATGGATAAGATTCTTTATAATCAAGTACAATCTATATATTAAGCAGCTGGACAAAATCAAATAGCTTTTGGGTAATTAAAAATCATGGAATTTCAGAGTTAATCTTTCTTGGTGACCCTAGAGGTCATCTTGTCCAGACTACTCATTACAAATGAAAAGACTAAGGCACAATATATTTAACTGACTTGCCCAAGGCCACACAAATCAGTTAAAAATATCGTTCCAGTAACTCCTGGTCCAGTGTTCTTTGCTGTTGTTTGATTTGCAGAATTATATTTGGAAAGGGGAGGGTAATTTAATTTTTATCAATGGAACATGTCTATTTTTAAAAGTAAAATGATTTCATAACACTTAAAACCAAAAGCACCAGTCTCCTGCCCTTCCCCTGTGCATCTCTGAATTCCAGTCTCCAGAGAGAAACATGTTTAACTTCTAACACTAATATTATCATTCTATTGTTGTGTGATAGCTTATTTTTCAATGCCGACGTCTTAAGTATGTGAGAGGACTCTATTTTAGTCATTCAAATAGTACATAATTTTCATTTAAATGTTACAGGTGAAATAACAGATTACTGGTGATCCTGTTGCCATATGTAAGATAGGACTTTTAACTAATTTAATTGGTTTTCATGTGTGATTTATGGAATGTCTTATTTCTTAACAGTTGAATAATGGTAGCAAGGGATTTGTGGTTCCAGAAATACATATCTTCAGAGAAGAGAAGGCTTGAATTTTACATTGCACATATTTTTTTTCTGAGCATTAAAAGTATAAAACGTTAAACTAAAAAAATTCCGAAGTTTCTAATATTTTAATTAAAGGGAATAAAAGTATCTTACAATTAATAAAATTTTCATGCTATAAATAAGTTAACAAAAAACCACATATAGCAAATAATTTTCATTTTGGTAGAATTTTAAATATACTACCAACTTGCCTTTGGCTTTTGAAGTGATGCTTATTTTAGCCATCTCCCTATTTGCTTTGTAATCTGGAAATGCTTGTGATGGAAATAACTGAAGAATTGAAGATAAGAAAACACCAAATAGTAAAGAAAATATTTTTATTCACCTGGACTCCACTGAATTTATAGGAAAATGTACAAATCTAAACTCTAGTAATTGAAAATACTATGAATATAGAGATACTACTTTTTAGTGCAATTCTTTCCAATTTAGAATTACTTACATATATGTTATTTGCATAATGGATCATAAGATTGGTTACTTACATGAGATAGGAAGCTGGCTGTAGACTGAGAAGATGGTACATTAGAATGAAAACGAGTAACAGATGCTGGCTGGAGAAGATGTGGTTTCATCGAAGAATTTGAGGTGTAACCAGGGCCCTGATGTTCCGGGAAAACAATACAGAGGTGAGGAAAATAACTGCCTACCTACAACTGTAAAGAATTATGAAATCAAAATGTATTTTTTGATTTCACAGGCAAAATCCATTACTGAGATTTTAAAATGTGTCTGTCATTTTAAAGTATACTTCTTAAAATAGACATATATTTCAGTGTAAAATGTACTATTTAAAAAAAACATGTTTTGTCATGTAGATTACATTACTTTTGCTAATCTACAAAAAAGCAAATATATTTGCACTTAGGGTTTTGTACCTGCTTGACTCTGGGGCATGGAAAACTCTTGCTTTGGGTATTCCCATGCAGGTACTAGTGAAACTTGTTTACATTTCACTCACTTATTTTAAGCTAAGGATAGTGCTGCTTCTATTTGTTACCATATAGGAAAAGAATAGGTATAGTATGCAACAATGTACAGATCTTATTGCTATTAATAGTATCAGGTTATGTTGAAATATACTTGAATGTGTATCTAAGGTACAAAAAAAAATATAAAAGCATATCAAACGAAGGCATTATTTTTGCTTAAACCACTATTCATGATGACCTTACTTTTATATCCAAAGTGTGTTGAAGTTTTAAGTGGACTGATTCTTGTTCCTGACACTGTATTATATCTTGACATTCTGCAAACTGCAAAGATGCCTACAATCAAGCAATCATAAATGGTTTATCTTCCATTCTTTATCCACTTTTATTTTATTAACCTATAAATGTAGAGCTGCCATCTCTTCAAGGAATCTTCCTGCCCTTCTACCAAACTATATTACAATGATCTATTTATCTGTTTTATTCAGTGAACTGTGTGCAACTGGAGGCCATGTTTTTATCCTCTGTGCTCCCAGCAAATACATAGCTTTCAGTATGTGAAGGGCACTCAAAACAATGAATGAACTAAGGATGGAGTGAGGAAACAGCTTTACCAAAGTATAAAAATTTATATTAAAATAACCACAACTGTCCCGGTGCAGTGGCTCATACCTGTAATCCCAACACTTTGGGAAGCCAAGGTGGGCGGCTCACGAGGTCAAAAGATCAAGACCATTTTGGCCAACATGGTGAAACCCCGTCTCTACTAAAAATACAAAAATTAGCTGGGCATGATGGCATGTGCCTGTAGTCCCAGCTACTTGGGAGGCTGAGGCAGGAGAATCGCTTGAACCTGGGAGGTGGAGGTTGCAGTGAGCCGAGACCGCGCCACTGCACTCCAGTCTGGTGACAGAGCGCGACTCCACCTCAAAAAAACAAAAACAAAAACAAAAACCCACAACTAAAATTCATACAGTCAATATATCATGTTTTAATAAACAAAGGTAACAGAGGTGAGATTGCAAATTCTTTCATCTAACCATAGGCTCTGTTTTCTTAGCAATCAAGGATGGTTTCAGTAAAATTTTAGGTTTCCAGAGTTTCTAGGTGACAGGATGAGATATTTATTTCTCTACAATAAATGGCAGTGACAAACAGTATCACTGATCCTTTTCATTCTTTAAGCTGTGTTTCCTCCCTGCACTTTCTGGACCCCACAAAGCGCTAGTCATTAACATTACTTTATCATTTTATTGACATTAGTAAGAGACTGTATTCTACCAAATGTCCAAGTCACTTTTTGATGGTAAGTCAGGTGTTCATGGGGGCATTTTTATTTATTCAGGCCTCTAAGGATATCAGGAACATCTTATATCTTGGATCTTACTGCTCCTGTGACTATGTTAGCCTGAAAAAGAAAACTTAGCAAAAAGTAAGCATTATGACTACGTTTTAAAAGTCAGAAGAGCCTTCTCTATAAGATAGAGTTTTCCTTTGTGCTAGGTGATTGGAATACAATACAAATTGATAAACTCAGTTCCTATCTACATAGAGCTTTCGTTCAGAACAATTCTGTTTGGTTAATAACTAAATAATTATTTAGTCAATAATTACTTTATATGTTTAGTTAATAATTACCTTATCCAGAGCAACTTCCATATTAGTAAACTTTTCTTTCAAACGACATTCCTGAGATCTCAGAACTTCCAGCTCCCCAGCCATTTTATTTTTTTCTGTGGCAACACTATTCAATTCCTGGCTGAGTTTACTCTTCTCTTCTTTCAGAAAATGTTTCTCCTACAATTATATGGGAGAAAAATATCAGAAATAGCCTGCTGATGTAGATGCTGAAAGGTGATGGAAATATAAAATTTTTATTTAAAGGACCCTGAACTAGATAAGTTTAATTCATATGCCATTTAATTGTTTCTGACTTGGGGTTGGGAGCTGCTGGAAGATTGTTACTATATACTTCCTCTTAATCACTACTGGTTTTATTACCTCTTTCTAGGCTTATAAATCTTTGATAAAATCTATGAAATATGAAATAACTATATTGTTATAAAAAGACAGTGTTTTAGTGAATTGGCATCAAATAATCATATACCAAATTTTACTAAAATTTATTTTAAACAACATAAGAGATTGTTAAAAGATGCATTACTTGAAAGTTTTACAGATTTCTATTTTGTTTCAAGGTTGAATATTCATTTCACAAACTCCTACTGCAGACTCTATGACAGAAAAATGTATAAGACATATAGTTCCTGCCCTCAAGTCACTTAACAGCCCAATGATGACAGTGAGCTTACTGATACAATAGTCTCTGCTATTAAACAACATTTCATTAAAATTAGTTCATCCCTCCAAAAAAGCACTATGGAATATGTATACAAAAACAATAAATGTATAGTTGTCAATTAAAATACAGACATCAATTTGTTGAGTCTACATTTCTTTAAATATGTCTTCATAGTGAAAAATGTTTACTGTAAATAAGGTAAAAGGTGTTGCTATTGTAATATGCAAATAAGTTTTCCTTTTCTGATTAGATTAGGCAGAAAAGGCTTCAGAAGGAAAGAGGGATTAATTCTATAGGTTTTCTCCTTTTTGTTTGGAGGGAATATCATAGAGCTATAATGAATATTTTCCTTTAGGCAGGGCAGGTATCTTTGTTGAGAGCAGGCAGTAACCTTTTAAAGCCCTAAGTACCATCAGGGAGGATAAGCACTGCTTTGGGTTCCCAAAGGCAAAAAAAAAAAAGAGAGAGAAAGAGAAAAAAATGAATTCAGGGTAAGAGAAAAGGAAGAAAGAAAAAATGAGAAAGAATAAATATAACTAGAGAAAGAAGAAATAAGTCTATGCGAGAAGGGGTATGCACAAATGTGGGTTTATACTTGTTAATATTTAGCTGTACTCAGAAGTATTTTGGCAGCCTACGATGGATAGTAAACTAGCAATTACTTTGGTTGCACTTATTTTCTACTTGTCATTTGCTTTTTCACCTCTGTTACAGTCAGTTCTGTTATAAATCTTCTTTTGAAATATACATTTGTTTCAAAGTGATGGATATATCAGGGAACATTTGAACATTAGGCAAATTTCATAGTTGCTTATTCATGAATGAGTCTCACTCATGAGAAACACCAGGTCAATGCAGAAAACTCAACCTAGCTAAACACAGCTGCATAGGAATACACAAGAAGCCTACATGCACACTCCTCAAACACTCACCTACCGGCTACCTCATCTTTACCATGTATTATAAACCATATCCATGTACATCTGGTGTTACAGGAAACTCTCCTATCTCTCCACAATAACATACAAGCTGCATATATACTGAAGAAAACTTAAGGCCATTTTCAGGACAAACAGGTGTACTTATCGTTGTATTTATATATTTCTTAACAATTTAACATGTGTAAAACTGCTATTGTTTTTACTAGGTTTCTATTTTTTATGTGTCACTAAGGAAATGTTAGTGTGGTGCTCCTAATCTCATTGTTCTCATAAGCCTTGTGGTTTTTATTACACAATTTTGCATAGCACAGTGATTTTTAGGAACATGTATGTCACATTATAATGGAACTCTCTGTATTTTATTTATAATCATTCCTTGCCTCTACGAGGAATGTTCTTTCTCCTATTTCCCACGTTTAAAATAGTGGCTGTTTTTCAACATCCCGCTCAAATGCTTTTCCAGGAACTTTTTCCTTGTTCACACAGAAATAAGCTTTCCTTTTCCCCTTGCACTTTGCATCCCTGCTTCATCTTATTCTGCCTTGTGGTCTGTCCAAGGGTGAACATGTTGGTTTCCCCACTCTGAGGACAGCGACCCACCTTATTTGCATTTGTCATTGCCTCTTCCAAAAACTGTATCTTGCTCTGAAGGGCATTTATCTGACCTCTTTTGGCTGTGATTTGCTTTTGCATCCCCATTGCCACTTTCATAGCTGGGAAAAAAAAAAAAAAAAGAGGCACAATTTTGCCTTAGGTTCTCAAGTTTGAGAGACTCTGGTAATTTGATGGTTAAACTTTATGAGAAGGTGACAAGATCGATCCTCCAAGGTACCTGGGCAGTTTCAAGGGAAAGATCATGGACAAAGGTCTTCGGTTTTCATAATATTGGAATATAATAATGTTTAGCTACTACTAGAGATTTCTGAGCTGGAAAACATATATATATAATCATGTTTTGTAAGGTTTTTGTTACTGGGATTAATTTCATTGACCGTGATACATTGCCACCTTTCCAGTAATAACAATAACACTGACTAAATTCATACTTACACATATAGGGAAATATATAATATATATGTGTGTGTATGTATATAGATATGGAGGCTGTCACATAAAGAATAATATATATTGTATTATTACTAAAATGATTTTTCTACAAACTCATGTTTAAAATACTGCACAAGACATCTAGTATATCTTTTTAAAGGGTCCAGTGATATCACAGACTCTTCAATTTTTATTCTCATAATTGTTGTCATGTACTTGGAACTAACTACCATCTCAGTAACCAAACTGCCAGCATAAGCATGTCTGACTTTTTTCTTATAGTTAGCTGAGGAAAAAGGTTTGAAAATGCCACAGCTTTGAGTCTAGTCTGACTATAACTTGGAGGCTAAAAAGAAAAAAAAAATGTACCATTTATTATAAACAAGCTATCAGAATGAAAGGTGTGACTTCTCATTAACAAGATATAGTTCTATCTAAACTGTCAAAAACAGGGTTAAACTGACATTTTATTGATTTTATTAATAGATTAAAAGGCTGACATCATTTGCTTACCACTTTGAAGAATTATGGTCTGATTAAGTGGATCATGGTTGGCCTTGAAAGGTAATTTTCTCAAAAATTTTTTTCATTTTAAGCTGATTTAATAAATAAAATCAAGAACTTGAATGAGAATACAAGAGTTCTCTAGGTAACTTAACAAATGTAATGTCCCTGGGGTGGTTGTGAAGATGCCTGACAGTGAGGCAGGGTTGCTGTCTGGGGAGCAGAGGCAGCAGACCCTCAAAAGGCCTCCCAAATGACTTCTCTAAACCCAACAAATTTCTCAGTGTTAACCAGCAAAGGGCCAAACCACACAAAATATGAAACATAACAAGAATTTGTGGTCATCCTTGCACAGAGACTATGGTAATCTTCTTTACATTGTTCTAATTTTAGCATATGTGCTGTCAAAGCAAGCACAAAAATAAATCTTCTGACATTAAAAAATACTGAGAAATGGAAAAATGTATACTTTAATTAGATAAATATTAATTCTTATGGTCAGCTAATATGTATGGTCTTGTCAACAATTATATGAATAACATGAACTGGAAGATAACCTTTTTATCTCTCTGCATTAGTATGGGCAACAAGGTAAAAACAGAGTAAGTCTAGGTGGTGAGAAGGGTCCCCTCACCTAACAATTCAATTTCCAGGATTCCTTCTCATTTTTAAAGGGTCTAGCCACAGACCTACAGTTTATATAATGTACATGTTGAAAAATAAGGGGTTGAATGGAAATTAGTGGTAACCTATATTTATATCCTTAAAAATAATTACTTGACATTAATAGATATTGAGATTTGTTAGAAATTACTGAAATAGCCACAGGAAAGGAAGGATTCAGATAGTTTAGGGATTAAATTAAGCCCACGGCAATTTACCTAAAAACAATTAACAACTGCTACATAATATCTATCATTAATACCTACTATTATATATTTCTCACATCATCTAGTACTGTGAAAAGGTGGTAGGTAATGTACTTGGGTTTGTGTTTTAACAAATTTAGACCATTAAATTAAAAACAGAATAAATAATTTAAAATTTAATAGAGCATACCATGACCATCAGATCCTTCCATTGACTTTAATGTATTTCTTGTTTGTTCTAGTTCAGACTGTGCAGATTTTAATTGCACTTTCAGCTTATTTGTAGTCATTTCCATTTCTTCACTTTTGTTTTGGAAATTCTTTTTTAAGACTTCATACTCCTCTATACAATGTGATAATCAATGATAGATGATTACTTTTTTCTATCCCATTGTTATGAAGTATATTTTATTTGTAATTAATGATCACAGAATTTTAGAACTGGAAGAGAACTCATTAAATTACATCTTCATTTGTTACAGAAATGAAATGTACATACACAATTCCAGGGATATGACTCTTTCTTTTTAATCTGCTTGGGTGGATCCTCTTCCTCCTTTACCTACTTATTACTCATTGTTTTCTCCCAAACATTGTAATTAGTTTGCTGTTATTTCATCTTAAACCTTCTTCTTGGATGACCATGCCCACTATAGCAACTTTAACTACCAACTGCTGGTTGATGAATCTCCACGACACTATAAGTAACCCGAGGCTGCTGTGTATCTTATCTGACTTATCTCCAGTAGACGCATGTACACCTATGCTTATTGCAGCATTGTTCACAATAGCAAAGACTTGGAATCAACCCAAATGCCCATCAAGGATAGACTTGATAAAGAAAATGTGGCACATATATACCATTGAATACTATGCAGCCATAAAAAAAAGATGAGTTCATGTCCTTTGCAGGGACATGGATGAAACTGGAAACCATTGTTCTCAGCAAACTGACACAAGAACAGAAAACTAAACACCTCATGTTCTCACTCATAACTGGGTGTTGAACAATGAGAACACTTGGACATAGGGAGGGGAACATCACACACTGGGGCCTAGGGGGTGGGGGGCTAGGGGAAGAATAGCAGGGGGTGGGGGGGATTGGGGAGGGATAACATTAGGAGAAATAACTAATGTAGATGATGGGGCAATGGATGCAGCAAACCACTACCATGGCACGTGTATACCTATGTAACAAACCTGCATGACCTGCACATGTACCCCAGAACTTAAAGTATAATAAATTAAAAAAATACCTGGCACAAACTCATCATTCCATGTACTAGAATACACACACACACACACACACACACACACACAAACACACACACTAATTTTATGTATCTATTTATATAATTAGATTTATATATAAAAGGAGCAAAGCTCCAGCTCCATTTAGCCAGACATCTTCATGTAGATGTCCTCATGCCACCTGAAACCAACTGCCTCAGAGTGACTACATCTCAATTTGCAGCCCTTAAGCTGCCTTTCCTTCTGGTTCCCTCTCTAAGTTGCTGTCATTGCTTTTCCAATACCACAAACTAAAATCCTGAAACCTATATTTAATCCCTCCAATCACTAAGTCCTATTGATTTAACCTCCAAAAATATTCTTAATTCTTTCCCTCCATTCTGACTGCCATTGCCTTAGTTCAAGTATTCATTCTATTTATCTGGGACTACTGTAAAATCCTCCTTAACTGCTTGGTCTGCCTTTCTTTTCTCTAATTTACTGCTAACACAGTCCATCTAAAATCTGATGACAAAAATCTACTACTTAATATCCTTTGCGGGCTCCACATTGCCTGGCTCTACCTATCTATTCTGCCTTATTTCATAGCCCTCATTCATTTGTACTTTTGCTCCAACTAATACATTTGAGGTCACATTTTGATATTTCATGACTTCATGTATTTGCCCATAATGTTCTCTCTGTCTGACATGTCCCTTGCACCTCTTTTTCATCTGCCAAATTCCTTTTCCTCTTTCAAATGTAGTGCAGACATCACTTCCTACAGGAGGTAAATTCTCTGTCCTCTGTGCTATCTTTGTACTCAACACACTTTCACTGTGCCTCACCCACTGGTTATTCACCCATTTCCATCTAGGCTTATCTTCCCACTGACTGTGAGCTTCACTGTGGGCTTTCTAGGTTCTATCAGTGTCTTGCATAGTAACACTCAGTAACTTCTGGCTTTATGAAGTACATGATATTTCATACCATACTAATAAGGTTTGGCTTTGTATTCTGACCCAAATCTCATGTCCTATTGTAATTCCCAGTGTTGGAGGAGGGGCCTCAGGGGAGGTGACTGGATCAGGAGGAAGGATTTCCCCCTTGTTGTTCTTATGATAGTGTGTGAATTCTCATGAGATCTGGTTGTTTGAAAGTTATGTAGCACCTCCCTCTTTTCTCTCTCTCTCTCTCTTCTTCCTACTACTCCATGTGAAGATGTGCTTGCTTCCCCTTTGCCGTCTACCATTACTGTAAGTTTCCTGAGGCCTCCCAGCCATGCTTCCTGTACAGCCTGCAGAACTGTGAGTCAATTAAACCTTTTTTCTTCACAAATTACTCAGTCTCAGGTAGTTCTTTATAGCAATGCAAAAATGAATACAGAAAATTGGTCCCAGAGAAGTAGAGTATTGCTGTAGAGATAATAGAAAATGTAAAAGCAGCTTTGGAACTGGGTAACAGATAGAGATTGCAACAGTTTGGAGGGATCAGAAGAAGACAGGAAGATGTGGGAAAGTTTGAAACATCTTAGAAACTTGTTAAATTGTTATGACCAAAATGCTGATAGTGATATGAACAATGAAGTTCAGGCTGAGGAAGTCTCAGATAGAGATGAGGAACTTATTGGGAACTGAAGTAAAGATCACTTTTGCTATGCTTTAGCAAAGAGACTGGTGGCATTGTGCCCCTGCTCTAAGGATCACTGGAACTTTGAACTTGAGAGAGATGATTTAGGGTATCTGGCAGAAGAAATTTCTAAGCAGCCAAGTGTTTAAGATGTGGCCTGGCTGCTCCTAAAAGCCTATGCTCATTTGCATTAAAAAAAAAGGACCTGAAGCTAGAACTTATATTTCAAAGTGAAGTAGAGCATAAAAGTTTGAAAAATTTGCAGCCCGGCCATGCAGTTGAAAAGAAAAATCCATTTTCTGGGGAGAAATTCAAGGCTGCAGAAATTTGCATAAGTAAAGAGGATCCAAAGTTCATGGCCAAGACAATGGAGTAAATGCCTGTAGGTCATTTCAGAGACCTTCTCAGAAGTCACTCCCATCACAGGCCCAGAGGTCTAGAAAGGAAAAATGGTTTTGTGGGCCAGATCCAGAGCCCTGCTGCTCTCTGCAGCTTTGAGACATGGGTCCCTGCAACCCAGCTGCTCCAGCTCCAACTGTGGCTAACAGGGGCCAAGGTATAGCTCAAGCTGTTGCTTCAGAGAATGTAAGTCTCAAGCCTTGGCAGCTTCCATGTGGTGTTGGGCCTGCAGATGCACAGAGGGCAAGAGTTGAGGCTTGGGAGCCTCTACCTAGATTTCACAGGATATATGGAAATACCTGGATGTCCAGGCAGAAGTCTGCTGCAGGAGTGGAGCCCTCATGGAGAACCTCTACTAGGATAGTGCAGAGGGGAAATGTGAGGTTAAGCCCCCACACAGAGTCCCCACTGGAGCACTGCCCTGTGGAGAAGGTCTCTGTCCTCCAGACCCCAGAATGGTAGATCCACTGACAGCCTGCACTGTGTGCTTAGAAAAGTCAAAGGCACTCAGTGCCAGCTGTGAAAGCAGCAATTGGGGCTGTACCCTGTAGAGTCACAAAGGCAGAGTTGCCCAAGGCCTTGGAAGACCTCCCCTTACATCAGCGTGCCCTGAATGTGAGACATGGAGTCAAAGGAGAATATTTCAACACTTCGAAATGTAATGACTGCCTTGTTAGGTTTTGGACTTGAATGGACCCTGTAGCCCCCTTGTTTTGGCCAATTTATCTCTTTTGGAATGGGAGCATCTACCAGAAACTAACTTGTTTTGATATTACAGGCTCATAGGTAGAAGGGACTTGCTTTGTCTCAGATGAGACTTTGGACTTGGACTTTTGAGTTAATGCTAGAATGAGTTAAGACTTTGGAGGACTATTGGGAAGGTATGATTGTGTTTTGAAATGTAAGAAGAACATGAGATTTGGGAGGGTCAAGGGGCAGAATGATATGGTTTGGCTCTATGTCCCACCCAAATCTCATGTCCTAGTGTAATTCCCAGTGTTGGAGGAGGGGCCTTGTGGAAGGTGACTGGATCATGGGGACAGACTTCCTCCTTGCTGTTCTTGTGACAGTGAGTAAGTTCTCATGAGATTTGGTTGTTTGAAAGTGTGTAGCACCTTCCCCTTTGCATGCTCTCTTTCTTGCTCTCTCTCTCCTGCTGCCATGTGAAGATGTAATTGCTTCCCCTTCACCTTCTACAATGATTGTAAGTTTCCTGAGGCCTCCCAGCCACACTTTCTGTACAGCCTGCAGAACTGTGAGTCAATTAAACCTTTTTTCTTTATAAATTACCCAGTCTCAGGTAGCTCTTTACAGCAATGCAAGAAGGGACTAATACACATAACAATCATAAACTGGAGTGTTTCACTGTTTAATGTAAGGCCATGGATTATTCCTTTCAATAAATTCACATGTCTTATTTTTACTTCACATCATTATTCAACCTCTAATCAAGCTATTTGACTCAAAAGACTCAAGGTTTCCACTTCCATAAAAACAAAACTGTCTTTGCAAACAATGCAATTTATGCTGAACACCTGTTTTCCTTTTGGAAGCCTGGAACCTGGATACCTCACCCTTCTCTTGAAAACTCAGTACAGATTTTCCAGTACACTGTGAGCTGACTAAAGTTCAAGTCAGTAAGTGTAAGACGTGGGAGCTCTTCATGAGAACTATGAGATTTCATGCTATGAATAACTCCATGGGGGCAGCATAGTTATCCATGTTTGCCATGTGAGTGAAATAGTCTTCTTTTGTGATTGTGCTAGGGTCTACATTGGGCTTCACTGATAAGACTCTTATTTTTTAGTAGGATTTGAGCTGAAGCAACATACCTGAAAGATTGTTTAATTCATTCCTACTCGTTTTCACCTCATTTAATAATTGATCTCTCTCTTGTTTGATGTCCTTCACTGCACGGAGCTGCTCAGAGCCTGCACTCACCAGCTTCACCTTTTCCAGCTCCAAATCACTCACTCTGGCTTCAAGCTCCCAGATCTTTGCATCTTTTTTATCTTTTAAAATCTAAATATATGGATAAATACGAAGGATAGATACAGACATAAAAAATAGGCACATGTATAGTTACAATTGATATCTACTAACACAGTCCTAAAATCTGACAACAGTCTCCTACTTAATATCATTTTCTGGCTGCTATCTGTGTTCCATCTATATTTATTATCTTTTCAATGCTTCTCAGTACACTAAATTTGTATTTTATTATAAAGCATCAGTAGAAAGTAGGAAAAATATCTCACTTTCTTTTAACCTTAGATGTCAATTCCTAGTATTGCTTGCAACAATATTTCATTATTCCTCTTCTATCTCCATTCATTCAAAAAATACATATTGAGAACCTTCTTTATGGCAGGCACTATTTTATATGCAAGGGATACAGAAGCAGGGCTATGACTAGGGTAATGAGAGTGAGGCAGCTAGGTGAGGGCCTCCAACCTGGGCACCTCACTTACCTTACCCTAGTCCTGACCCTGGATAGTGATAAATAAAACATGTCTTTGTCTTCATGTCCTCCTCTAGTAAGAAGAGAACAAATATTTAATATATCAGGTAAGAGGAATGGCAATAATAATAATAAAAGCAGGTGAGGGGTACAGAATGAATGCGAGGGAGGGGTTGCTACTTCAAGTAACCTGGTATGCAGAACGAGTTCACATAGCAGGTTTGCGTGCCCTCCTTAGAAAGACCTGCTTACAAGTTTTGCCCTTGGCTGTCGTTTAGGAACTTGGATTTTGGGAGGGTTCCCAACAACCTAACTAATAAGAGTGGCTCACTGTGCCTAAACTGTTTGTGCAAACACTGTGGTTTATGCTGAACCCCTGCTTTCCTTCTGGGGGGCCTGGAATCTGGATACCTGCCAGGCAGAGGGGCCTGTAGGACCAATATCCAATATAAAACCCAGGCACTGAGCTTTAATGAGCTTCTCTAGTTGGCAACACTTGACAGGTGTTGTCACAGTTTCTGTTGGGGGTGGGGGTGGGGTGGGGTGGGAAGTAAGCATGTCCCGCATAACTCTACTAAGAGAGGGCTCTTGGAAGCTCATGCCTGGCTTTCTCTGGATTTTGCCCCACGTGCCTTTTCCTTTTGCTGATTTTGCTTTGTATCCTTTCACTGTAATAAATCCTAGCCTTATGTATGACTACATGCTGAGTCTGGCAAGTCCTCCTAGGGAATCATCAAGGCTGGGATCGGTCTTGGGGACCCTGCCACAGTTGGCAAGAAAAGGCCTCTCTGATGAGGTAACATCTGAGCCGATGCTCCCTATGCTCAAGGAGCATAAGGACAAGCCACATAGACAGCCTGGGAAGAGCTCTGGGTACAGGTAACATGTCTGGGGAACAGCAGGGACATCAGTAGGGCTGGAGTGGAGTGAGCTTGGGGTAAGTAGGAGATGAAGTCAGAGAGGGACCAGGGGAAAGATCAGGTTACTAAGAGGCAATGTAAGAACTTGAGCATTCATTCTCAGTGAGTCAAAAAGTCCTTAGACAGTTTTGAGTATGGGAGTGATGTAGTGTAATGATTTAAAAATACAACTCTGAGTCGGACACGGTGGGTCATGCCTATAGTCCCAGCACTTTGGGAGGCCAAGGCGGGCAGATCACAAAGTCAGGAGATTTGAGACCATCCTGGCCAACATGGTGAAACTCCGTCTTTACTAAAAATACAAAAATTTGCTGGGTGTGGTGGCATGCAGCTGTAGTCCCAACTACTTGGGAGGCTGAGGCAGGAGAATCGCTTGACCCTGGAGGCAAAGGTTGCAGTGAGCCAAGATCATGCCACTGTACTCCAGCCTGGTGACAGAGCGAGACTCTGTCTCAAAAAAAAAAAGAAAAAAAACCCATACAACTCTCGCACTAGTATAAAGGAAAACAGTGGTTGTCATGGGGGTAGGAGGAGAAGCATGGACACCAGTAAGAAGGCAACTGGAAGAGCAAATGAGAGAAATGGGAGCTTAGACTGGGGTGGCTTGCAGTGGTGAAAGTATCTGGTCCTTTGAATAGAGTAGGGAATGTGAATATGGCAACTCTAATTGGCATTTCCGACTAACTATTAGAAACCTCTAGTGTGGCATGCTTCTGCAAACTCTGACCCAAACATTCCTATTCCTTCTTCACAGAGGGCTTTCCTCTGCAGTCCTTTCTGACTTTTCTCTATTAGAGGAACTACCATGTTGCCAGTCTAAGTTTGAACTCACAAAGTCGCCATGTCTTTCCCTTTCCCTCACCCCCTCACATCCAGCTGTTCACCAAATCCTGCCCAACCTCCAGGTCTGGACTGCCATCACTTCTCATATGGATTGCCACAGTGCCTCCTAACTGATCTCTATCTGAGTTTGTAAGGCTTCCTAGGAGGGACCCCTCTTTTCCCAGGGTGTATGTCTGTGTTGTATAACACAATATGTGCACATGACTCTAGAGCACCTGGAATGTGGCCAATCTAAGCTATGTGCTGTAAGTGTAAAATACACACCAGATTTCAAAGACATTGTATAAAAATAAAATAGAAAATATCTTGGTGATCTAGGATTTATATTGATTATAATACAAAAACACTTTGTTTTGAATATGAGCTAAATAAAATGTTATTAAAATTAATTTCACATTTCATGTGTCTACTAGAAAAGTTAAAATTATATATGTCATTTACATTATATTTCTGGTGGACAGAACTGACCTAGATCTTTCCAAATAAGTGCCATTTGAAAAAAATATTGACTTTCTTTGGTCATCAGATTCTCTCTCCAAATTATCTCCCTACTGGCCTTAGTACACTGGCTAATGCAATTTGACTGCTATAGCAGCAGTTTAAATGTGGAGACCAATGTTACATCTGCAATATAACCACGTGACAAGCTTTTGGCTGTTCAAAAAGGATTGGTAGGGAGCTACAGGCTTGTCTCACTGCCCACCTGTGATAGGTTTGGGCAGTAAGGGCCCTAATCTGGGCTCTCTGATCCCTGCCTAGCCACTCCTGACAACTGTCACACTAAATCCAGCTGGCCTCATGCAGTAAGGGATGGGGAGGGCTTTCCCTGGGACAACCTGAGGCATCACAACATACACAGGACGAGTGCTGCTCCCATTCCACCCCTTGAGGCCAGCGGATAGAATTCAGTCCTTTCTTAGTATTATTATATATTTGTTTTTAAAAAGTTCTAACTCTGAGGACCCACAGTGATTGAAATAGGTCACTCTGCTTCTCTGCTGTCAGTACGTGCAGTATCCACTCTGAAGAGGTGACAGAAGCCAGGGGAGAAATCGTATCTTCTAGGCCTACGATTCCTGCTCTGTTTTCCTTACTGGATCACAGAGGTAAGTGGATGTGGCATTAAGACTTGGGTTTTAAATTTATGTTCTTTGTATCTGTGTGAAACTCTACCTACCTAAGAAATTATTCCCTGAAGCTGCTCCAGCTCCATATTTAGGAACTGTAAATTAGTTTTACTCTCTCCAAGCCACTTCTGCATACTGATGCCAGATTAATCCACTTCTAACACTGCCTTTTTCATGTAACCTCCTCCTTCCTACCCCAAACCTGTAATATCCCCCATACCATCTCTAGGCTAAACTACAGACTAGGCTGCTCCCCGGCTTGAAATGCCGTCCTTCCTCCTCTTTGCCTAGTATTTGCCTATTTCAGTTTCCCAAATCTCTTCGAAGCTTTCACTGGCCCTCTAGTCATGAGCTTCACATTCCTCTGAGGCACTAACACAGATCGTGATGGATGTTCTCAGGACCAGCAGCGTCCACATCATCTGGAAACTTGTTCAGAAATGCCAAATCTCACACCCCATTCTAGACCTACTGAATCAGAAACTCTGGGAGCAGGCCAGCAGTCTGTGCTTTCAAAAACCCTCCAAGCGATTCCAGCTCTCACTGAGAACCACTGCACAGTAACATCTACTTAGGCTGCCTAGGTTCAAATCCCAAGGTAGTGCTGCTCTCCAGCAAGTGAATCTCTCTGTGTCTGTTTCCTCAGCCATAAAATGGGATAATAATAGTGCTTCCCTCATAAGGTTTTGTGAGGATTAAATTGATTTAATTTTTAGAGTGTAAGAGTGGGATTCTCCTGTTTGGAGCCTTAACACACTAGCAATCCACTAGCAGTCTTCCTAAGCAAGGCAGGACAAGCATCCTTTCTCCTCTGATACGCTCTGCCCTGCATCACAAACCTGTTCTAAGGGTTTCAGTGTAGGGCTGGCCATTGAGAATCCTTTCTATGTCCCTTTTCATGATGAGTTTGACCATTTAAAATATATATATAACCAAGCAAAAACTTAAGCAATAGAAAATTCTATTTTTTAATGCAATGAACTTATTTATTTCCACAAGATGGATAATTATCTATTGCTGTCCCTATTTTTAGAATGAGGGCATCTACAATATATGTGATTTGTCTCCTACTACTCACCAAGTCAGAGATAAAGGTGACATAAAGCCTATGAAATCAATTTTTTTAAAAACCCATTAGATCGTGTTACATTTTGGTAAATATTTACCGAGCACCTTCTGGATGTAAGGCACAAAAATATGGGGCAGGGGGTACAAAGACTAATAAGATGTATACCTTGGTTGAAGAAGTCTACAATATTTAGTGAAAAAGAGACACTGCTATGTACACACACACACACACCCACACACACACACACAGAAGGCAATATAGAATGTGACCCAGGTTTTAACAGGTACAAATAAAGTATGAGAAAGTTCAGAAGACCAAAGCAAGGGAAAGAAACTAATAGTTATTAAATATCTTATATAAGCCAGAAACTATTAATAGGCTCAGTCCTTGATTCACACTTTCTGATTTAAGCCTTACAGTAACACAACTGGTGGTTGGGGTTTTTTTTGTTTTGTTTACTTTTTGGTTTGGTTTTGTTTATCAGAGATAGAAGGCAAGATTCAGCAAACAGTCCAATGTTTCACCATAACTGATGAGAGACAAGGTTCAAATTTAGGTCTGTCTGAAGAGGGAGAAAATACTTCAAACTGTGGGATCAGGAAAGACTTTATAGATTTTCTGATTTTTATCTTTTGTACCCATGATTTTGAGGCATTTTTGAATCATCCATTCCTTCTCTAATCTGATGAAAGTATGTATCCTTTCTCACAAAAACACACATATGCACATAAAAACAAATACTTTCAGTTTCAGAGTGTCCACAGATAACAAAAACCACTTTTCAGTATAGGTCATACCTGCTCATTAGAGAAATGATATTTCAGAAGTTAAACCACAAAAAAAAAACCTCTACAGACCTTAAGTTCCTGTAGTTCCAGCCGCCTATCATTAATTTCTTGCTCCAGCTGAGCTTTTTCTACTTGCATAGCTCCAGCAGTTCGTCCATGCTGGCCCACCAGCTGCGTCATGTTCTCAATCTGCTGTCGTAGAATCTCGATCACCTTGTCCTTCTCTGTCATCTGCAGCTTGAGGGCCTCGCATTCTGTCTGCACATTTCTGAGGTGATCCCCTTCATTTTTCAAATGTTGCAGCTCCTGCAATTTCAAGTCCACCCGGGAGCGGAGCTTTGTGATCCCTGCATTGGTAGCCTCGATGGCTCTCTCTTTTTCCTGGAGAGAAGTTGTCAGGTCTGATATTGTCCTCTCTGAGCTCTCCAGGGTCATTTTCTTGGCTGTCAACTCTTCTCTTACTTTGCTCAGCATCTCTTTGGTGGATTCAAGCTGAGCAGTCAAGGAGGATACTTTTTCTAGACTTTCATTCTTTCCTTGAATTGCTGCCATCTGATTGTTAAAGAAAAGAGAATTTCATAGATTTGGGAGGATAGGTATAGGCAACCTCAGGTGATACATGTTAACCCAAAAGCATGAAATAATGAATTAAGCAAGGTTTAATAATATTTTTTTTTTGAGAGATGGGGGTCTCACTATGATCTCCTGGCTGGTGTTCTCAAATTCCCGGCCTCAAGTGATCTCCTGCCTTGGCCTCCCAAAGTGCTGGGATTTCACACATGAGCCACTGTACTTAGCCATGTCTAGTTAAATTAACTCAATCATTTTGCTGTCAGAACTCTAGCTCTTATAACATATATAAGACTGATATATGCTAGTTAGACCAAGGTGGAGAGGGCTTAATTAAATAATAATGCTCCTCCACAATGGTGTTTTAGAGTGGGGTCTTGGGAAATCTCCTTTGTGGATGTTTTCTATACTAATTTAAATTAAGATAACCCTGGCAATGGGGGAAAGGGTGGTAGGATTTACAATAACTCCTTACTTTTAATTTCCCTCCAATCTTACCCTTAATTCTACCTCTGAGGAAAAAATAAATAAATAATGGCTTTTATCTACACACACATTCACATTTTCTGATTCTCATTTGGAAAAGCTGAAGACTCTAACTTCCAGTTGGTCCTTTCATCCTTCTTCTTGCCCAGGTTAAGCCAGAGAGTAAGTTAATGGCTTTGTCTGGGTCTAAGCCAAGACTGGTTCCTTGGTTTGCTTTCACATTCTGAGAAGCTTACACTTTTGTGGGATGCTTTTTATGTCCCTATGGCAGTAACTGGCATTAGAACCATATGTTCCCAGCACAGAAAGTACACTGCTATGAAGAAGGCAGTCCACATTTTGCTATTGGTGGGTGCACCAGAATGGAATGCATTCATCAGTTTCAATCAGGGTAGGGGCTGGGGGCTAGAGAGGAAAGCCTCTTTTGGGAGAAAAAGCACAAAACTCTGTTAGAAAACTTCAACCCTGCTGCTCCTCAGATTGCCCAATAATTTGATGCTTCTCTGCAGCAGAAATAAGCAATTATTAAGTGACCAATTTTTAGGTAAAAATGAAAAGGCAATTGGATAGGAGTTTAGTTTTTCAACAATGTACAAGTGAGATAGAGCTTAACACATTTAGTTTAAATAGTGGTAAATATATATGTATAGAAGGCCAGGCATGGTGGCTCACGCCTGTAATCTCACACTTTGGGAGGCTGAGGCAGGTGGATCACCTGAGGTCAGGAGTTTTCAACCAGCCTGGCCAATATGGTGAAACCCCATCTCTACTAAAAATACAAAAACTAGCTGGGCATGGTGGCACATGCCTGTAATCCCAGCTACTTGGGAGGCTGAGGCAGGAGAATTGCTTGAACCTGAAAGGCGGAGGTTGCAGTGAGCCGAGATGGTGCTACTGCACTCCAGCCTGAGCAATAAAGTGAAACTCTGTCTCAAAAAAAAAAAGTATATATATATATATATATATATATATATATATGCACATACACATACACACACACACACACACACACATATATAAATCAGGTTTTCATAAATTGCTCACAGAATCCATAGCTCTATTTTAGGAGCCATTTTAGGTCCATATATGTTAAAAACTAAAAGCCCTATTTAGACATAAAATACATTTTTCCCCCAGAGGAGATCGTCTGGCGATGGCACAGCCTGTGCAGGTGCTGACCTGCCGCTCCATCTGGTCCTGACACTCGCTCTTCAAGACCTTGAGCAGGGCTTCCAGGCGCTGCACCTCCATGTTCCGGTCGTCCAGTTCCCGCCGCAGGTGGTCAATGGTGATGCTGTTGCCTGTGTCTCGGTCCCACAGACGCTTATTCTGCTCCTTCTCCAGACTCAGCTCCTTCTCCCTTTTGTGTAGATCAGCCTAAAAAAAAGACAGGAATGCTTTTTTCCTCCCTGCTATTAAGTAATTAAGATAAAATTTATGGCTGGGTGTGGTGGCTCACGCCTGTAATCCCAGCACTTTGGGAGGCCAAGGCAGGCAGATCACGAGGTCAGGAGATTGAGACTATCCTGGCCAAGATGGTGAAACCCTGTCTCTATTAAAAATACAAAAAAATTAGCTGTGCATGGTGGTGCACGCCTGTAGTCCCAGCTACTCCGGAGGTTGAGGCAGGAGAATTGTTTGAACCCAGGAGGCAGAGGTTGCAGTGAGCCGAGATTGCGCCACTGCATTACAGCCTGGACGACAGTGCAAGATTCTGCCTCAAAAAAAAAAAGATAAAACTTATTGTCTTTATATCATATTTGGAGCTTTTATGTGACTTCTGAAACCTTTGATTTTGGAATCTGATTCTTTTTTAATGGGTTTTAATGGCTTAAGAGCAATTATTTTCAAGAAAAATAAGTTAACATTTTGCTTAAAATTTGTAGCATTACAAGTCTATCTCAAGAGACTAGACCTCAAATAATATATAATGAAAAGGAAAATGCAGTGGATTTTACAAGTCATCCAGTTTTTAAGTCTTGCATTTTCTAAGAAAGACATTATGCCTCACATCAAGTATGCTCCTATAACAAAGAAATGCTCAAAAGCATAAAGGAAAAATGGCAAGTAATGGAGAAATGGCAGAATAGTGGCTGGTACTGGAATTGGAGTAGCACCGGGGCTGTGAATAGAATTATCTCCCCTTTCAGTCACTTAAAAAATACATAGTGTTGAATAGGAGCAAAAACTCTATAGTCAGATTAGTAAAAACAAAGATATACCTATGCTCAAATGACTTATGATCCAAGAGAAAGTTAAGACATAGACATAAGTAACTGGAAGTGGTTTTTCATTAAAGGGATAAATATAAGGAATAGCAGAGAGAATCTCACTAAAGGGATCAAAATCCTTTAGAATGGTATTTGAGTTAGACCTGAAGATGCAGAGATTAGGAAGAAGGGACAGGAAAGGGGCCTGTGTGTTTGCTTGGGCCACCGGGTCCAGGTAGAGAAAAAGGATTGGAAAAGTTAGCAGGCTTATGGATCATGAACAGTATTGAAAGGGAGGGTGTCTGACTCTACAGAGAAAGAAATTTTGAGTTGAAGAGTGACATCATCAGAGCTATATTTTAGATATGGCATATGGCAGTCCTTTAGATATGGGATGTGGCAGCCCTCCAGTTTGTCTCAACAGACAAACTGGAGTTGGGAACACCAGTAAGGAGATTGCCGTGCTCTCCGCGATGAATAATGGGGGTGCGGTGACCAAGCGGTGGTGATGGTAAGAATGAAAACGAAGGCCAGGTTTCAGGATCTTTCAGACTTTCAGTCTCTAAGATTTTCAAATTAGATAGGAGAACACTGAGAAACATGCAAATGTTAGGTAAAAAAACTGAAGAATTACACCAAGGTTAAAAGCTTCTCTACATAGCTGTCAGTTCCATCCTTACCTCAGCTCATCAAACCCTTGTCAGCCTGCAAAGGATGGCAGCAAAGAGCACCATTCCTTGGAATGGGGTTTGGTAAGCCGAGAAATTCATTCTACTATACCATTAATACCACAAAAGGGGGCTCCAAACATTTCCTTTCCTAAATTTCTCATCCTATAATTCCTCTAAAACAGAACAGAAATTTGGAAAGAGAACAGAGTTGCTTCATTATGATCACAATCCTATTGTTCTTTTCTTTTAAAACAATTTCACCTAACTATGCATTCAAAATTTCTATATAAACAATTTGTATATGTTTTGAATGTTATTTGGCCTTAAAATGAATGTGTAACACTACTTTAATTTAATGGAATATGGCATCTACTTAAAAGACTATGGATGTTTCATGATCTCCTTCACCGAATACTGTAACAGCTCTGCTTCAGAAAAAAATAAAGTATACAGAATATTATATTTTATATGCAAAACTTGAATTGTGCCTAAAACAATCTATTGCATATATACACAAATATTTTGTACATTTGTAATTTTATAAAGGAAACCAGTTTTGTGATATATTTTGGTGAAAAAATTTCCAGAATTAGTCTTATTCATATTTCAGAGCATGATCTTACCAACAGCTTTTGAAGCTGATCATCCAAATTTCCAGATTCCTGACTGAATTGATCACGCTCTGTCCGGGCTTCAGTTAGCTCTGAGTTGGCAAGGACTAACTGCTTTTCCAGGTCTTCTATCTGAAAGCAAAGTACAAATTGAACAGAGTCTGATTATGATAGTGGGTAATATAAAATAAATATAGACTTTGGAAAGCAAATGGTATTATTTTGAGAACAAAAAAGTGTATTGTGAGGCTAGGTGCAGTTGCTCACAACTGTAATCCCAGCACTTTGGGAGGCCGAGGTGGGTAGATCACCTGAGGTCAGGAGTTTGCAATCAGCCTGGACAATATGATGAAACCCCATCTCTACTAAAAATATAAAAATTATCCAGGCATGGTGGTGGGCACGTGCAATCCCAGCTACTTGGGAGGCTGAAACAGGAGAATCGACTGAACCCGGGAGGTGGAGGTTGCAGTGAGCCAAGATCGTGCCATTGCACTACAGCCTGGGTGACAAGAGTGAAACTCTGTCACACACACAAAAATTTATCATGACATGTTTTATAAAGTTTTTTTTTTTTAAAGAAAATCTGTTACAAAATGAAATATTTAGTACTGCTGGATTTGAGCATTGCCTGTAACATATCTGTCTCCTGTTTACATATTATTCAAGATTTACATACTGTAAAGATATGTTCTATAATTTGGTATTTAAGAAAACTTGAGGGCTGGGCACAGTGGTCCATACCTATAATCCTTTGGGAGGCCAAAGCAGGAGGATCCCTTGAGTCCAGGAGTTCGAGACCAGCCTCAGCAACATAGGGAGACCCCATATCTACAAAATTTTTTTTAAAGATTAGCTGGGCATGGTGGTGCACAGCTGGGGTCCCAGCTACTCAGGAGGCTGAGGTGGGAGGACTGCTTGAACCCGGGAGGTTAAAGCTGCAGTGCGCCATGATTATGTCACGGCACTCCAGCCTGGGTGACAGAGCAAAACCCTATTTCATAAAAAGGAAGCTTGATATGGCATAAATAACATGCTGCAGAGCCTATACAAATAAACTGTATTATATTTAGAAGAGCTATTTTGTTTCAGAATGATTATCAAAGTTTCAGTAATAAAAGGCATTGAATATAAAAGAATGAATGGTAACAAGTTATTAGCTATTGTCATTTTATAGTCACTACATTTTTAAAGGACAAATTTATATATATTTAGTCAGACAACTTATATAACCATTCTAACCCCCATTTTCTTCAACTATTAATATAAAATGGGAATAAGAGTACCAATTTTAGAGGATGTTAATGTGCATTTTTCCCTGACAAGGCAGCTGTTTGATGTGTTTGAAAATGCATTTCTATGACACATGCTATAAAGTGCATCACTGTTAATAGCATTTCTATAGTTCTTAATGTCTAGTTTAGTGTATGCCAACAGGCTAGGGTCTCTGACTGTGGAAACTAAGGGTTTAGATTTCAGCTGAACCACACAATATCATAATATCATAATAAGATATTAAAGCAATGAGAACATGTTGATACTTAGTTATATGGTGATACCTAATCTTTATGTATCTACAATACTATTTCATTATCTACTTTCCTATCTAGTAATAGGAAATTTTTCATGTCTACATAAATGCTACACATTCCTTCTTAGCTCTAAGGTGTCTATTCAGTAGGTTTCCAACCTACTGTTAATAATAAAACCTGGTTTGGATGATGTACTATGATAAAAGTTTCCTAACGGCCAGGCTAGTTGGTTCACGCCTGTAATCCCAGCACTTTGGGAGGCTGAGGTGGACAGATCACAAGGTCAAGAGGTCAAGACCATATGGCCAATATGGCCTGTCTCTACTAAAAATACAAAAATTAGCTGGGCCTGCCTGTAATCCCAGCTACTCAGGAGGCTGAGGCAGGAGAATGGCTTGAACCTGGGAAGCGGAGGTTGCAGTGAGCCGAGATCACACCATTACACTCCAGCCTAGTGACAGACTGAGATTCCGTCTCAAAACAAAAAACAAAACAAAACAAAAAAAAAACTTTCCTAACTAGAGAACATATGACTAACTTCTTCTTGACAACTTTCTAGTTTTACTATCATCTATTTTTAAAGATCTTTACTTATTAATTCAACACATATTGAATTATATTACCTATACATACATATACACATCTCTTTTTAATAATAATCATAAATAATAGACATTTTATGTATATATATATCTACACACACACATATATATATATATGAATAGAAAAGTACTAACATAGGACTATCAGTTTCCCATTTACCTACAGAAATCAGGATATAGATTTAGTATTTATATTGGCTATATTCCTAAACTGACTTTGTATTTGACTCTATGCTATGTATAAAAAGTATTTAACAAGAATTAGGCACACATAAAATATTAGGTTACTGTCTGAAATATATTCCTAGACTCTAATAATCCAATAAAGAAGCACTTTACAGGAGGCTGAGGTGGGAGGGTCACTTGAGGCCAGGAGTTTGAGACCAGCCTGGGCGAGACCCCATCTCTACAAAAATAAAAATAAAATTAGCCGGGTATGGTGGTGCATGCCTGTAGTTTTGGCTAGTAAGGAGGGTGAGGTGGGAGGATTGCTTGAGGTTGTAGTGAGTCATGATCATGCCATTGCATTCCAGCCTAGGCAACAGAGTGAGACACTTTCTCTTAAAAAAAAAAAAAAGTACTTCTTGTGCTCTCCTTTTGGGGCACATATAGGAAAAGAAATAAAAAAGCCTCATAAAAATTCAACCTCTGTAACACAGGTAACTTCCTAAGAAAAATGAATGAACAATATCAATTGATAAAATCTCTTCACTTTTATTATTAGGAAAGACTAAATCAGTACACACGTAGTAAAGACAGTAAGGTGAAGAACCACAAACTTTCACTGTTACACATTGCCTGGCAAGGAATGGGTACATGAACATGATCCAAGAGGCAATATGATCAGGCAAAGAGTCAAACACCTTAGGTTCTGGTCTAGTTTCTGTCACATAACTTCTCTGTGATTCCATTTTTTTCATCTATAATTGGAAAGAGTATTCTAGATGACCTCTCATGTTCCTCTCAATTCCAACACTATTTTTCATGAGAACAGTATTAATAAAGCTGAAATAATTTATTTTCTACCTGTCTTTTGAGCTATAAATTTAAGAAGAACATTTCCAATTTGAATTAATCATATGAATAAAACAAATGTTTTCTACTCCTAGCTTGGCATAAACCATTTCTATCCTTGAGCAAAGAAAAGAATTTGTATATGTGCTGTAAAAGCTTAAATTAAGATTTGCTCTTTTGTCTGCTTTCACTTAAAAAAAAAAAGAAAGAAAGAAAGAAAAAGAAAATACCAAGTCTTATCTTTCCATCTGTTTACTTGGTATAAGAAGTTCCTTCAGCCCCCTGCAGGAGCATTTGTTTTGTAGTTGTCAGTACTGACTCAGCTGCTATAGCTCTGCTTTTACCTTTCACTTTTTAGAGTAAAAACATTTATATTAATCAATCAAAAAGATAAATGGAGAGTGAAAGGGGAAACCATTGAAGTAGCAGGTGAGCTGATACAAACAGCTGTAAAACACACTCTAAAGAAAAGCCTTTTAAAATACCCAAAATACTGACATCTGAGAGGTATTAAAGATTTTTTCTTTTTGTTTTCTTTTTATGTAGCAGCACTGGTTTTCCCTTTCACCATCTATGAATCTGCTTTTTGGTTTGGATCACTGGACAAATGGGTATTCGGATTTCATTCTAATCTCACAACAATTTCAGAGATATTACCAATCATATCAAATCATATGGAGTTTGGTTTGTCTGTTGATGGTGGTGGTTTCTGTTTTTCTGTGCTCAAAAAGACACAGTTATGGGATAATAAGGGATGCTGCAGGCTAGCATGGCAGTGCATTGGCAGAACTATGCAAAGAGGTGTGCACAGAATCTTCCTGCACAGTATATAGCTCCAGCCAGTGCTACTAAATCATTACTTTTTTAGTACAAAGTTCAGCCCCAACCGCTTTCAAAGTAGTAAAAATAAACATAGAATCAAGATCATGAGATATTTTTGTTCTCAAAAAGCGAAAGTTAAGAGTAAAACCAAATCTACAGAGCCAATAATGACAGCTTCTACTGGTCCAAATTCGTAAAAGGGGATTCTGGAGTTTCTCCTAAAATGGAAAGAGAGAATAGAAAACAGCATTACAGTAAAACACTTTTGTAAACTACAAAAGCTACATCTCAAATTTTCTTTGAAGTACAATTTCTATGTTCACCAATATAAAATAATTGTGTTAAACTGAAGAGAAATATTAACCTCCTAAACAAGTTTTCTCTTAATTTATGCATTCTAGTTGGAAAAGTTTTGCTTAGACCTGCCATGTCATCAATTTTTTGAAATAAAAACACCTTTTAAAATGAAGAAATCTGACCTCAGGAGAAAATAAATTTTCTCCCCCTCAAAACACATGCTGATGTGTAATATCAACACATTTTTATGAGTTTTCTTTCACACAAATCTTTTTGTTGTTGTTGTTGTTGTTGTTTTGAGGCAGGGTTGCACTCTGTTGCCTAGGGTAAAGCAGGTGGTGTGATCATGGCTCACTGCAGCCTCAATCTCCCAGCCTCAAGCTACCCTCCCGTCTTAGCCTGTTGAGTAACTAGGACTAGAGGTGTGCGTGCTACCATGTCCAACTAATTTTTTACTTTTGTTTTTATTTTTGTAGAGACAGGAGTCCCACTATGTTGCCCAGCCTTGTTTCAAACTCCTGGGCTCAAGTGATCCTCCTGTCTCAGCCTTCCAAAGTGCTGAGATTACAGGTGTAAGCCACTGCGCCCAGCCATGAATCTCACTTTTAATCACAGCTTTTATGTATTATTTCCTTTGATATTTTTCCTTGTTGTTATTTGAATAGTATATACTGAAATTTGCACTGAAACAATAGAGAAAAATAGATTTTAAGGTTATTATAGGCTTTAGCAGTATCAAGGCATATAAAAATAAAAAATTAAGAACAATTTGTATTTTTAGATTTTATATTCAATTCATTATAATGAAAACATTTTATAACAACACAATTTTTTATGATCCCAGGTGAAATCCTTGTTGTTAGCTTGTTTGATTTTCCTTGCTCAGCTATGCCATGTATTAAATGTCACCCCAGGCCAGAGTGTACTTAGCTATATTTACATGGCAGTCATCTCTCAGTGCTCCCTGACCAAACCAAAGGGAGTTACTGTTGAGACAGTCTAGTTAACCATCAACTAGGTGCCAACTCTATTTAGGGTCACTATGGTGTATTATAAATCTCAGTGATTTATTAAAACTAATGAAACTGATATGCCCTTCTTATTTCCATTAGCTGTTTATTATTTAAGACTGTCAAAATTCTTGCTGAGCCACTATCTACATTAGCATAAAATAAGAGAATGATTCTAATATCATGTTTGTATCTATATGACCCCAAAACATCATGTAAAAAGCTTTCAGTCATTCATCTGGATCTTATGCTTCTACAATGCCTAACATTTAAATGTGTATAGAAACAGATTTTTTTTTATATGCTTTAGATGGATATTTCCGTGTTTGTGAAAAAATTTCCCAATATGTCCAAATCAGCATGATACTATATATTGGACCAAATGCAAATTAGCAAATAATGGGTGAGGCTTCTGAAAGGATAATTTTTCCAAACAACCATATAATGGAAAGCTATAGCAGTTACCAATTATGTTAGAAACCACAGGTAAGTTGAGCTTTATTTAGTACTCTGTAGCTTTTCAAAAAGTTTGTCAATAGACAATGAGTATTTAATCTTTCCAAAATGATGTGAGTGATTATTCATGAATATACATTATTATATTGGACTGTAACATAACAGCTCTCCTGTCTCCTCTCTCACTGTCAGATTGTCAGCTTTCACTTCTGCCAGAGTGCCTACCTCCACTAGACCCAAGTGATAAAGCATCCTCCCACCCCATGGTGTACTGAAATCAGCCCCTCCTGCTATTGTCTGCAGAGTGTGGTCATGACCTTTTGTATAGGCTTCCTCTGCCTAGACTGGGGTGGACATTCCTGCTATCAATCATCAGGGGAAAAGCTTGTCCTGAGAAAAGAAGCTAGAACAGAAAAAGCAGGCTTCAGAAAGGCAGAGAAACGCGTATGTTCCTCTCTGACCTTTTATTGAGTGCACCCTTTAAGCAGTCTAAAGTTCCTTAAGGGTGCTCAGAGGTGGCAGTGCTTGAAATAACATTGCCACAAGGATTTAGGTTAAGGGCTGTGCAAGGTTTACAAAAGGAGGCAGTGTTATTCAAACTGCAACTCACCAATGAATCATGAAATCAATTTAGTAAGCTTCAAATCAGCATCTGAAGAGAAGAGAAAACAGCCAGCATCACATGTAATAGGGGTAAATATTGTTTTGTGAATCTTGCTTCAGTTACATGTGTGTATTGGATCATAAGATGAACTATATTTCCTACTGTGAGTCATAATGGAAAATATTTGGAAGACACTGCTGTAAAGGACCCACATCTATAACTGAGATTATACGGTTTCATGTTACTCTCTATGGCTTAGACTTTAGTAAAGTCATGTTTAAATTTCATCCTTATCTTCGCTGTGATTAAAGCATGAGGGCTTATTTCCATGCTTGAACCAAGGAAAACAGCCCCCTCCTGTGGCCAGCTGGAGTGATAGATGTAAATAAAATGAGGGGTTGCCCAAAGAAGGGCAAATGTCTGGAAGAATTTGTGCTGCGATATGTAATTCTTCCCATTTGGAGCTTTCCCCCATGTACTGTTACCCTATAAAATTGGTTTCATTTTATAAAGGGAATCTGGCAGCTTCCTTATTTCCAACCTACTGCTCCAAATAGCTAAGGTGTGATAAACTGACTACAAGTGACAGAACTCTATCTAAATTGTTTCTGCATGGCTAAGGGTCTCTTATAGGTAGGATGACTAAATGTAGACTTTATCTTCCAAATGGGACACTATGGAGATGAGCGGTAGCATTTATAAAATAGGACACTGGACTAGTAGGTGTAAACTGAGACTGTCTCAGGCAAGCAGCCTTGGGTGATCACCCTTCTCACAGGGAATGAAGAACACCACTCCTCTTAATGGCACCTTCTTGTTTTTTAGGGTCTTACTGTTTTACAAATGGTTGAAATGAACAAAAACCTAAGCTCTGGATAAATAGATGACAATGATATTGAATAGCTTCTCTTTAGCTATGGAAAGTGAAAGAAACAAAACAACAGAATATCAAATATTAATTAATGTGGTTTTAAAAGGAATTACATGATGATGAGAGATGAAGACTTACCTTCCTAATTAATTTTTATGTAATTAATTTATTTAATTAAAGTTAATTTGGTTTGCTAGCTTCACAATGATTAAGAGTTAGGAGTTGAAGTAAGAGAGGAAGTAGGCCCCAAAAATATTGAGTAGTAGGGGGAAGATCGGCTGGTATGGAAGCATTTGCTAAAGGTAAGCTAAGTAAAAATAATTAAGATGGTCTTATTTTTTAATTTATTTTTTAGAAACTTAAACTATGCAAAAAATGTTTTGTTAAGAATGAATCAGAGTATATAATTTAAATAAAAATTGTTTAGAGTTTAAAATATAATATAGCATTCTCTGACTCCACCTTATAAACTGCTTTTAATTTGAAATTACTTTGATTTCTTATTTTCAAATAAACTATTAATAATATAATATCATCTCTGGATATTATAGTCTCTAGAAGCAGAGCAGCAAAACCTAAACTCACCTTGTCTTCATACGTTCTTTTGGCTTCCCTTAATTCAGAATGTAGCTGAGAAACAGTAGATTCCAGATCGCTGAGCTGACGCATACACATAGAATTTTGGTTTCTTGCTTGCTCTCTAGTTTAGAAAGGGAATAAATGCAAATAGAAAAGTAAAAATAAGTGTAACACCTAAGAGTATTCTAGCCTTTTGACACTACCACTAGTTATTTTATATGGCATTTTTAAGCCAATAGTCTTTTATTTTCCAAAACTGACTCTCAAAAGCATCAGCTCAAATACATTGTTAACTACTGAAGCTAGGTGACAGCTGTATAGGAGTGCATTACACTATTTTCTCTCTACTTTTGTATATGATAGAAAAATGTCCATATAAAAAATTTTAACAAACTCAAAATTATTTGTACGCATATGCACATATTTTATTTCTATACATTCATATATATCATACACACACACACATGCACACTGATATGGTTTGGCTCTGTGTTCCCATCCAAATCTCATGTCGAGTTGTAATCCCCACGTGTCGGGGTGGGACCTGGTGGGAGGTGATTGGATTGTGGGGGCAGATTTCCCCCATGCTGTTTTCACGATAGTGAGTTTTCACAATATCTGATGGTTAAAAAGTACAGCACTTCCCCCATTCCTGGTCCGCCATGGTAATATGTGCTTGCTTCCCCTTTGCCTTCCGATTGTTAGCTTCCTGAGGCCTCCCGGTCATGATCCCTGTTAAGCCTGTGGAACTGTGAGTCAACTAAACTTCTTTTCTTCATAAATTACCCAGTCTCAGGTAGTTCTTTATAGTAGCATAAGAACAGACTAATACAGAAAACAGTACCAGGAGAGTGAGGGCATTGTTATAAAAATACCTGAAAATGTGGAAATGACTTTGGAACTAGGTAACAAGCAGAGGTTGGAACAGTTTGGAGGGATCAGGAGAAGATAGGAAGGTGAGGGAAAGTTTGAAACTTCCTAGAGACTTGTTGAAAGGTTGTGACCAAAATGCTGATCATGATATGGACAATGAGTCCAGGCTGAGGTGGTCTCAGATGGAGATGAGGAACTTCTTGGGAACTGGAGTAAAGATCACTCTCATTATGCTTTAGCAAAGAGACTGGCAGATTTTGTCCCTACCCAAAAGATCTGTGGAACTTTGATCTTGAGAGAGATAATTCGGGGTATCTGGCAGAAGAAATTTCTAAGCAGCATCAACATGTCACCTGGCTGTTTCTGAAAGCATACAGTCATATGTATTCATAAAGAGATGGTCTGAAATTGGAACTTATGTTTAAAAGGACAGCACAGTGTAAAAATTTGAAAAATCTGCAGCCTGACCATGTGGCGGAAAAGAAAAACCCATTTTCTGGGGAGAAATTCAAGCTGTGGGCTGCAGAAATTTGCATTAAATAAGGAGGAGCTGCAAGACAATGGGGAAAATGTCTCCGGCATGTCAGAGATCTTCCAGCAGACCCTCCTATCACAGGCCCAGTGGCCTAGGAGGAAAAATTGTTTTGTGAGCCAAGGCCCTCCCAATTGCTCTGTGCATCCTCGGCACATGATGTCCTATGTCCCAGTTCCTCCAGCTCCAGCCATGGCTAAAAGGGGCCAAGGTTCAACTTGGGCCATTGCATCAGAGGGTGCAAGCCCCAAGGCTTGGCAGTTTTCACATGGTGTTGGGCCTGAAGGTGCACAGAAAGCAAGAGTTGAGGTTTGGAAACCTCTGCCTAGATTTCAGAGCATGTATGGAAATGCCTGGATGTCCAGGCAGAAGTCTGCTGCAGGAGTACAGCCCTCATGGAAAACCTCTACTAGGGTAGTGCAGAGGGGAAACGTGGGGATGGAACTCCCACACAGAGTCCCCACTGGGGCATTGCCTAGTGGAGCTGTGAGAAGAGGGCCACTATCCTCCAGACCCCAGAATGATAGATCCACAGACAGCTAGCACTGTACATGTGGAAAAGCTGCAGGCACTCAATGCCAGCCCATGAAAGCAGCCATGGAGGCTGTACTGTGCAGAGCCACAGGGACAGAGCTGCCTAAGGCCTTGCGAGCCCACCCCTTGCATCAGTGTGCCCTGGATGTGAGACATAGAGTCAAAGGAGATTATGTTAGAGCTTAATGATTTAAGGAGTGCCCCACTGGATTTTGGATTTGCATGGGGCCTATAGCCCCTCTGTTTTGGCCAATTCCTCCCACTTGTAACAGAAGCATTTCCCAATGCCTGTAACCCAATTGTATCTTGGAAGTAACAAAATTGTTTTTTAATTTACAGCTCATAGGTGGAAGGGACTTACCTTGTCTCAGATGAGACTTTGGACTGTGGACTTTTGAGTTAATGCTGAAATGAGTTAAGACTTGGGGACTGTTGAGAAGGGATAATTGTATTTTAAAATTTGAGAAGAACATGATATTTGGGAGGGGCCCATGGTGGAATTATATGGCTTGGCTCTGTGTCCCCACTCAAATCACATGTTGAATTGTAATTGCCATGTGTTAGGGGAGGGCCATGGTGGGAGGTAACTGGATCATGGAGGCAGATTTCTTCCATGCTCTTCTTGTGATAGTGAGTTCTCACAAGACCTGATGGTTTAAAAGCATGACACATCCCCACATTCTCTCTCTGTTCTGTCATGGTAAGATGTGCTTATTTTCCTTTTGCCTCTGTCATAATTGTAAGTTTCCTGAGGCCTCCCAGTCATGACTCCTGTTAGGCTGATGGAACTGTGAGTCAATTAAACTTCTTTACTTCATAAATTACCCAGTCTCAGGTAGTTCTTTATAGCAGTGTAAGAATGGACTTATACAAATACATAAAACAGCCAATCCCAGGAGCCCAGAAGTATTGCAAAAATACTTCTTATATGGTCAGATAATATTATCTATGTTAAATAATATTTTCTGTTCACTTAAATGTTAGAAAAAAAGTTTTACTTCCTTTTTTTTTTTTTTTTTTTTGAGATGGAGTTTTGCTCGTTACCCAGACTGGAGTGCAATGGTGCGATCTTGGCTCATTGCAACCTCCACCTCCTGGGTTCAGGCAATTCTCCTGCCTCAGCCTCCCGAGTAGCTGGGAAAAAAGTTTTACTTTCTTATGAAATCTTACTAAGCAAATTCTAAAAGATTATAGAACAGAAAGTTAATGAAAATAATATCTCTAAAATGAAGATGAATAACTAACAGTTTCAAACCACATACTGAATGATTTCCATTTGACTCTGGATACTATTGGCTTGGCTTCGAGCACTGCTGGCTTTCTCAGTAAGTCCTGTTATTTCAACTTCATGTTCACTTATTAACTGCTCAATCCTATAAAAGAATGTGGTAATTGTTATTTGGTACAGAAGATTTTCCAGACTATGAATTATTTTTAAAATTAATGATTTTCAATACTCTCAAATTTAGTATTTTGCTTTGCTTTTGTATATGCTACTCTTTTAATAACAAGTGTCTACAACAGGTCCAAAATCCTTTATCTAAACCTTTTGGGAGCCAGCAAGTTTTGGAATTCAGATTTTTTTTGATTTTACAATGGTGATAAATTGCAAGTACTATATATTATATGACACCCCCAGTGAGATCTAGGGAAGTGTCCCATTAATCAAACATATTATGAATGCAACAATTTGTAAATATTCACACTAAATCATAGACTATAAAATGGTTTACATTAGCTCTGGTCAGGTTTTTCCAACAAATGAGTGACAAAAACTCTCTCCTTCACCAAACTTTAGTCCGTCTTTTGAGGCCTCTTTTCAACTAGGCCTCAACCTTTGGCCCGCCTAGCCCATACTTAGCAAGAATCTTCCCAAGTCAGTTTAGTCCTCCTACCCTCTATATCTCATCAAATTCTTCATGCTCTGCCCTTGATATCTAAGCCCTTGGCCTGTCTTTAGCAAGAATCCTCCTACTCTTAATGCCTTTTCTTAGTAATTTTCCATCCATAGATCCCCTCACCCTGCCCCTTGACTATAAATCCTCATTTGGCCTTGTATTGGGAGCTGACCTCAATCTCTCTCTCCTATAGCAATACTCCTATTGGAATCATCTCAAATAAAGTCTTCCTTACCATTTTAACAAGAGTCAGGAAAACAAAATTTTAACATGAGTTTCCTATAAACTTACGAAAAAAAACTCACGTGTTTCAGAGCTGTTTAGATTTTGGAATAGTGGCTGAAACACTATAAAACTGTGGTTTAGTTTCACTATGTTTTTCCACACCTCAGTCAGAAACCTACCTATCTTGATGTTGTTGTAGAAGTAGCTCTATTTTGTTCTGTGATTCAGATTTCAGTGCTTCAAGTTGATCCTCTACCTGGTTTTTAAAAAGGGACACTGATTTAGTTACTGGTAAATATGACTCTTGGAAAATCTAGAGATTTTCAACTAAAGGAATGCTTTAAATACAAATAGAATTATAAAATCAGATACATTCTATCCCTATATTTTATTAGATATTTTACTTTGTCTATACTCTCATGAAGCTATACAGGTAAATCAAGCTAGTTCCTATCATGAGAGATTACTGTGGAATTAACTTCTGTTATTTCAGAAAAATGAGAACTTGGCTTACTTTTAAGATTTAAAAAAATTATATATCTAATGTTATTCTCTTAATGCATTTTAATATAAAATTACAGTAGTGTTCTCACCACTTACTGGAAATATCCTCCCTTTAAGATAAGAAATCTCTGTGTCTAATTCTCTTAGGATTTTACTAATAGCTGAACCCAAGCTGCAGAAGTGCAGAGTAGATACGCTGTCATGTTCATATATTTTTTTGCCTGAGGCTTCTTCAAAGTCAACTAGGATTGACCGGATTTCTTGAAGCACTCCCTCATGACTAAGCATCATTTTTCGTAATTGCTCTATCTGTGTATTGCTATCTTTCAGCATGTCTTCCTTAAGGCATTTGGCAGCTTCAAGTTCATGAACTGTATTTTGAAGCTGATTTCTTAAATCCTCCTGGGACTGACTCTCCCTTCGTCTATGAAATAAATGAAAGAAAATAAATAATATTGATAAAACACATATTCACACAAGTAGTTCTACTACAAAGAGTAAAACTTTAAAATAATTTCACATAACAAATCCCAACCTGATGTCAGCCATAGCATCTCTCTCCATTTGCATCTCCTGAAGTTTTGTTTGCAAATCAATGACTGACTGCCTCAAATAAAATTTTTGTTTCTCATGCAATTCATTGCTCTGAAAAAAAAAGCCATCCGAATCAATCTTCATTAGAGCTAGTAACTTCCAAAAATCTATATATATTTTCAATGTATCTTTATGTCTATGTCCTTCCCTCACTGCTGTAGTTCAAAGCCTAATTAATAATTTCTCACTCAGATTACTAGAATACCTTAACTAGTCTCCCTGTCTCAAGCTTGACACCTTTTAATCCATTCTCTACTTTACAAGCAAAACACTGCTTCTAAAACAAATCTGACTTCCAGCTTAACATGGAGATAGGAATAAGTTTTTTATATGAAAACATGAGAATTAGTTGACATTCTATACATAGAAAAGTTAGCCCCTACCTCCTACCCACTTAAAATACCTGGCAGCAGACACCACCACCCAAAATTCCAGGTGTCTAACTATAGAGAAATACACAAAGATTTCTAAGATCAGGCACTGAGGGATCTCCCAGAATAGAAGATGGTCCAATATTACAGTTGATGTCGTACCTAATCCTCCTAAAGCAAAGCCATCAAGTTCTGCCCATGAATGGAAAGTTTGCCATCAGCCTGAATATGAACAGAAAACCAAAAACCAGTGAACACCTGAGGAAAAATACCAAAGTAATAAAAAAAGAACCAGAGGAAACAAAGAAAGATAATGCAAAGAATGAAAGAACACTTCAAAAACGTGTATTTTCAGAGAAATTCAAGAGACATTATCAGCATAAAGCAAGAATAAAATGCTATGCTAAAGAACTGATCAGAGGAGAAGGGGTCATGGAAATTAAAAATATGGTTGTAAACAAAAAAGTTCAATTCAATAAAATGTTGCAAGTCAAGAAGTGTCCTCCAAAGGTAAAAAAAGTAGACAAATTTTTGAAAGAAAAAGTAAGAGATTTAGAGATTTAACTGTGGTGAAAATATGTTTCTAACAGGCACTTTGGAAAGACAGAACTGAAAAAACAGAAGAAAGGAAACTGTCAAAGAAAAAAATGCAACTGAATTCCTCCAAACTGAAAGGCACACATCTACAGAACAACAGGTCTACTGAGTCCCTAGCATGGTGAATCAAAAAACAAAAATTCGGGGGGAGGATCCAAGATGGCCAATTAGGAGCAGCTGAAGATTGCAGCTCCCAGCAATAGTGCAGAGGGTGAGTGGACGCCACATTTCCAGATGGATTTTTATTGCCCACAGACCAGGAGATTCCCAGGTGGAGGAGCCCCATGGGTCACCAGCGCGGCTGTTTTGGCTGGCGCGGCAGGTCTCCACACAAAATACACAGGTCCAGGCACCATTTTAGCTGGCAATTGGAGCTCTTGGGAGACAGAGTCACCCATTCAAATGATAAAAAGGGGACTGAAACAGGGAGCCAGGCCAGGAGATTCCCAGGCAAAAAAGTGCCAGGAATCTCCACGCAGCTGTTTTAGCCAGTGCAGTGAGACACCGCATGGGAAATCACACAGACCCCAGCGCCTTTTTAACAAGTGACTGGAATGCCTGGGAGACAGAGTTGCCCATTCAACTAAAAAAAAAAAGGAGTCTGAGGCAGGGAGCCAGGTGATCAGGCTCAGCTGGTCCCAACCCAACAAAAAAACTGCAATTGGAAACACTCTGGATTGAGAGTTTCATGGCAAGCACAGCTGAACCCGGGATGGTCCAGCTCTGTTGCGGAGGGGCGTCCGCCATTACTGAGGCATTCCATCACTACAGAGGTAGTCTGTCATTGCTGAATGCTCTGAATGAACAACGGAGCTCACAGCTCAGCACTTGAGCTCCTATAAGGAGAGACTGTCTCCTCAAGCATCTCCCTGACCCCTGTATATCCAAAGAGTCACCTCATAAAGGAGAGCTCAGGCTGACACCTGATGGGTATCCTTGTGGGACAAAGATAGCAGAAGAAGAAGCTGGCAGCAACCCTTACTGTTCTGCATCTGCTGCAGGTGATCCCCAGGCAAGCAGGACCTGGAGTGGACCTAAGCAGTCCTACAGCAGAGGGGCCTGACTGTTAGAAGGAAAACTAAGAAACAGAAAGAAATAACTTCATCATCAACAAACTGGACGTCCACTCAGAGACCCAATCTGAAAGTCAACACGTACAAAGACGAGAGGTGGATAAATCCATAAAGATGGGAAGAAACCAAAGCAAAAAGGATGAAAACACCCAAAACCAGAACGCCTCTCCTCCTACAAGGAATCACAACTCCTCACCAGCAAGGGAACAAGGCTGGATGGAGAATGAGTGTGATAAATTGACAGAAACAGGCTTCAGAAGGTGGGTAATAAGAAACTTCTCTGAGCTAAAAGAACATGTTCTAACCCAATGCAAAGAAACTAAGAACCTTGAAAAAAGATTTGAGGAAATGCTAATGAGAATAAACAGCTTAGAAAGGAATATAAGTGAATTGATGGAGCTGAAAAACACAACACGAGAACTTCGCGAAGCATACACAAGTTTCAACAGCCGGATTGACCAAGCAGAAGAAAGGATATCAGAGGTCGAAGATCAACTCAATGAAATAAAACGAGAAGGCAAGATTAGAGAAAAAAGGGTAAAAAGGAATGAACAAAGTCTCCAAGAATTATGGGACTATGTGAAAAGACCTAATCTACGTTTGATAGGTGTACCTGAATGTGATGGAGAGAATGAATCCAAGCTGGAAAATACTCTCCAGGATATTATCCAGGAAAACGTCCCCAACCTAGCAAGGCAGGCCAATATTCAAGTCCAGGAAATACAGAGAACACCACAAAGATATTCCTCAAGAAGTGCAACCCCAAGGCACATAATCGTCAGATTCACTAGGGTTGAAATGAAGGAGAAAATGCTAAGGGCAGCCAGAGAGAAAGGTCAGGTTACCCACAAAGGGAAGCCCATCAGACTCACAGCAGATCTCTCAGCAGAAACCCTACAAGCCAGAATAGAGTAGGGGCCAATATTCAACATCCTTAAAGAAAAGAACTTTCAACCCAGAATTTCATATGCAGCCAAACTAAGCTTCAAAAGCGAAGGAGAAATAAAATCCTTTACAAACAAGCAATTATTCAGAGATTTCATCACCACCAGGCCTGCTTTACAAGAGCTCCTGAAAGAAGCACTAAACATAGAAAGGAACAACCAGTACCAGGCACTCCAAAAACATACCAAATGGTAAAGAGCATCGACACAATGAAGAAACTGCATCAACCAATGGGCAAAACAGTCAGTTAGCATCAAAATGGCAGGATCAAATTCACACATAACAATATTAACCCTAAATGTAAATGGGCTAAATGCCCCAATCAAAAGACACAGATTGGCAAATTGGATAAAAAGCCAAAACCCACCGGTGTGCTGTATCCAGGAAACCCATCTCACATGCAAGGATACACAAAGGCTCAAAATAAAGGGATGGAGGAAGATTTACCAAGCAAATGGAGAGCAAAAAAAAGCAGGAGTTGCAATTCTCATCTCTGATAAAATAGACTTTAAACCAACAAAGATCAAAAGAGACAAAGAAGGACATTACATAATGGTAAAAGGATCAATGCAACAAGAAGAGCTAATGATCCTAAATATATACGCACCCAATACAGGAGCACCCAGATACATAAAGCAAGTTCTTAATGACTTACAAGGAGACTTAGACTCCCACACAATAATAGTGGGAGACTTTAACACTCCATTGTCAATATTAGACAGATCAACGAGACAGAAATTAACAAGGATATCCAGGACTTGAACTCAGACCTGGACCAAGCAAACCTAATAGACATTTACAGAACTCTCCACCTCAGATCCACAGAATATACATTCTTCTCAGCACCACATCACACCTACTCTAAAACTGACCACATAATTGGAAGTAAATCACTCCTCAGCAAATGCAAAAGAATGGAAATCATAACAAACAGTCTCTCAGACCACAGTGCAATCAAGTTAGAACTCAGAATTCAGAAACTAACTCAGAACCGCACAGCTTCATGGAAACTGAACAACTGGCTCTTGAATGTTGACTGGATAAACAATGAAATGAAGGCAGAAATAAAGATGTTCTTCAAAACCAACAAGAACGAAGATACAACATACCAAAATCTCTGGGACATACTCTGGTTTCTCTTCAAATCGTACAAAATCTCTGGGACACATTTAAAGCAGTGTCTAGAGGAAAATATATAGCAATAAATGCCCACATGAGAAACAAGGAAATATTTAAAATTGACACCCTGTCGTCAAAATTGAAAGAGCTAGACGAGCAAGATCAAAAAAAGTCAAAACCTAGCAGAAGACAAGAAATAACTTAGATCAGAGCAGAACTGAGGGAGATAGAGACAGAGAAAACCCTTCAAAAAATCAACAAATCCAGGAGCTGGTTTTCTGAAAAGGTCAACAAAATAGCAAGATCGCTAGCCAGATTAATACAAAAGAAAAGAGAGAATATTCAAATAGATGCAATAAAAAAACAATAAAGGGGATATCACCACAGATTCCACAGAAATACAAATCATCATCAGAGATTATTACAAACAACTCTATGCACACAAACTAGCAAACCTGGAAGAAATGGATAATTCCTGGACACTTGCATCCTCCCAAGCCTAAACCAGGAAGAAGTCAAAACCCTGAATAGACCAATAACAAGGGCAGAGGTTGAGGCAGCAATTAAGAGTCTACCACCCAAAAAAAGCCCAGGTCCAGATGGGTTCACAGCCGAATTCTACCAGACATACAAAGAGGAGCTGGTACCATTCTTTCTGAAACTATTCCAAACATCTAAAAAGAGGGAATCCTTCCCAAATCATTTTATGAGACCAACATCATCTTGATACCAAAACCCAGCAGAGACTCAGCAAGAAAAGAAAACTTCAGGCCAATATACATGATGAACATAGATGCAAAAATTTTCAATAAAATACTGGCAAACTGATTGCAACAGCACATCAAAAAGCTTATCCACCATGATCAAGTAGGCTTCATCCCGGGGATGCAAGGCTGGTTTAACATACGCAAGTCTATAAATGTAATTCAGCACATAAACAGAACCAAAGACAAAAACCACATGATTATCTCAATTGATGCAGAGAAGGCCTTTGACAAAATTCAACAGCCCTTTATGCTAAAAACCCTCAATAAACTAGGTATTGATGGAACGTATCTCAAAATAATAAAAGCTATTTATGAAAACCCCACAGCCAATATCATACTGAATGGGCAAAAACTGGAAGCATTCCCTTTGAAATCCAGCACTAGACAAGGATGCCCTCTCTCACCACTCCTATTCAATATAGTATTGGAAGTTCTAGCCAGAACAATTAGGCAAGAAAAAGAAATAAAGAGTATTCAATTAGGAAAGGAGGAAGTCAAATTGTCTCTATTTGCAGATGACATGATTGTATATTTACAAGACCCCATCGTCTCAGCCCAAAATCTCCTGAAACTGATAAGCAACTTCAGCAAAGTCTCAGGATACAAAATCAATGTGCAAAAATCACAAGCATTACTATACACCAATAACAGACTTAAAGAGAGCCAAATCAAGAACGAACTGCCATTCACAATTGCTATAAAGAGAATAAAATACCTAGGAATACAACTAACAAAGAACATAAAGGACCTCTTCAAGGAGAACTACAAACCACTGCTCAACGAAATAAGAGAGGACACAAACAGATGGAGAAACATTCCATGTTCATGGTTAGGAAGAATCAATATCGTGAAAATGGCCATACTGCCCAAAGTAATTTACAGATTCAACGCTATCCCCATCAAGCTACCAATGACCTTCTTCACAGAACTAGAAAAAAACCACCTTAAACTTCCTATGGAACCAAAAGGGAGCCCACATAGCCAAGTCAATTCTAAGCAAAAAAACAAAGCTGGAGGCATCACACTACCGGGCTTCAAACTATACTACAAGGCTACAGTAATCAAAAGAGCATGGTACTGATACAAAACAGAGATATAGACCAATGGAACAGAACAGAGGCCTCAGAGGCAACACCACACATCTACAATCATCTGATCTTTGACAAACCTGACAAAAACAAGCAATGGGGAAAGGATTCCCTGTTTAATAAATGGTGTTGGTAAAACTGGCTAGTCATGTGTAGAAAGCAGAAACTGGACCCCTTCCTGACACCTTACATTAAAATTAACTCCAGATTGATTAAAGACTTAAACATAAGACCTAACACCATAAAAACCCTAGAAGAAAATCTAGGCAAAACCATTGAGGACATAGGCATAGGCAAGGACTTTACAACCAAAACACCAAAAGCATTGGCAACAAAAGCCAAAATAGACAAATGGAACCTAATCAAACTCCACAGCTTCTGCACAGCAAAAGAAACAGTTATTAGAGTGAATTGGCAACCAACAGAATGGGAAAAAATTTTTGCAGTCTACCCATCTGACAAAGGGCTGATATCCAGAATCTACAAAGAACTAAAACAGATTTACAAGCAAAAAACAAGCCCATTCAAAAGTGGGCAAAGGACATGAACAGACACATTACAAAAGAAGACATACATGAGGTCAACAAACATATGAAAAAATGCTCATCATCACTGGTCATTAGAGAAATGCAAATCAAAACTATATTGAGATACCATCTCATGCCAGTTAGAATGGCGATCATTAAAAAATCTGGAGACAACAGATGCTGGAGAGGATGTGGAGAAATAGGAACACTTTTACACTTGGTGGGAGTGTAAATTAGTTCGACCATTGTGGAAGACAGTGTGGTGATTCCTCAAGGACCTAGAAATAGAAACTCCATTTGACCCCGCAATCCCATTACTGGGTATATATCCAAAGGATTATAAATCGTTCTACTATAAGGACACATGCACATGAATGTTCATTGCAGCACACTTTACAATAGCAAAGACCTAGAACCAACTCAAATGCCCATCGATGATAGACTGAACAGGGAAAATGTGGCACATATACACTATGGAATACTATGCAGCCATAAAAAATGATGAGTTTGTGTCCTTTGTAGGGACCATGAATGAGCCTGGAAACCATCATTCTCAGCAAACTGACACAAGAACAGAAAATCAAACTCCACATGTTCTCACTCATAGGTGGGTGTTGAACAATGAGGACACATGGACACAGGGAGGGGAGCATCACACACTGGGGTCTGTTGGCGGGAAATAGGGGAGGGACAGTGGGGGGTGGGGAGTTGGGTAGAGATAGCATGGGGAGAAATGCCAGATATAGGTGATGGGGAGGAAGGCAGCAAATCACACTGCCAGATGTGTACCTATGCAACAATCTTGCATGTTCTTCACATGTACCCCAAAACCTAAAATGCAATAAAATAAATAAATAAAAATAAAAAATAAATTCATACCTAAGCACACTAGAGTGGCATTTCAGAGACAAAGAAAAGGTGGTAAAAATGAAATTCAATTAATTAAAAAATAAAAAATCATCTGCAAAGGAACAAGAACCAGATAAACATCTTCTTAGTAGCAATACTGAATGCAAAAGCACAATATCTTCAAAAGATTGAGAGAAATTACTTTCAACTTTACTGAGCCAATCAATCAAGTATGAGTATAAAATAGAGTCATTCTCAGACATGCAAAGATTTATAAAATGTATCTTTTTCTTAAGAATTTAACACTTTCTTAAGAATTTAACAAAGACGTGTTTTTACTAAATGAAGAAGCACACTGATGGTGCTCTTCTGAAGAAATCTAAAACCTATCAGTGTGCAGATAGTTTTTAAAATTCGGTCTTCCTATTGAAAATATTAGAAAAATCAATACTGTTAAAATGTCCATATAATCCAAAGCAATCTACAGAGTCAATTCAATTCCTATCAAAATACTAATGACATTCTTCACAGAAATAGAAAAAACAATCTTAAAATTCATATGGAATCACAAATGACCAGAATGGCCAAAGCTATCCTAAACAAAAAGAATAAAACTGGAGGAATCACATTACTTGACTTCAAATTATACGACAGAGCTACAGTAACCAGAACAGCATGTTACTGTCATAAAAACAAACACATAGACCAATGGAATAGAATAAAGAACCTATAAATGAATCCACTCACACACGGTGAACTCACTTTCAACAAAGGTGCCAATAACATACATTAGGGAAAAGACAGTCTTTTCAATAAACGGTACTGGGAAAATTAGATATCCATATGCAGAAGAATGAAATTAGATCCCTATCTCTCATCATATTTAAAAATTAAATCAAAATGGATTAAAGACTTATATCTAATGCCTCAAACTATGAAACTATTATGAGAAAACACTGGGGGAAACTCTCCAGGACACTGGTCTGGGCAAAAATTTCTTGAGTAATACCCCACATGCACAGGCAACCAATGCAAAAATGGACAAATGGGATCACATCAAGTTAAAAAGCTTCTAAACAGCAAAGCAAACAATCAATAAAGTGAAGAGACCACCCACAGAATTGGAGGAAATGGTTTGCAAACTACTCATTTGACAAGGGATTAATAACCAGAATATATAAGGAGCTCAAACAACTCTAGGAAAAAATCTAATAAGCCGATTTAAAAATGGGTAAAAGATCTGAATAGACATTTCTCAAAAGAAGAAATACAAATGGCAAACACGCATATGAGAAAGTGCTCAGCATCACTGATCATTAGAGAAATGCAAATCTGAACTAAAATGAGATATCAACTCCCCCCGTTAAAATGGTTTTTATCCAAAAGTTTGGCAGTAACAAATGCTGGCAAGGATACGGAGAAAAAGAAACCCTGTACACTGTTGGTGGGAATGTGAATTAGTACAACCACTATAAAGAACAGTTTGGAGGTCGCTCAAAAAACTAAAAACAGGGCTACCATATGATCCAGCAATCCCACTCTTAGGTATATACCCCCCAAAAAAGGAAATCAATATATCAAAGAGATATCTGCACTCCCACGTTTGTTGCAGACTGTTCACAATAGCCAAGATTTGGAAGCAACCTAGGTGTCCATCCACAGACGAATGGATATAGAAAATGTACTTATAAACAGTGGAGTACCATTTAGCCATAAAAAACAATGAGATACTGTCATTTGCAACAACATGGATGGAACTGGAGGTCATTATGTTAAGTGAAATAAGCCAGGCACAGAAAGACAAACATCACATGTTCTCGCTTATTTGTGGGATCTAAAAATCAAAACAATTTAACTCATGGAGACAGAGAGTAGAGGGATGGTTACCAGACGGTGGGAAGGGTAGTGGGGGAATGAGGGGGAGGTAGAGATGATTAATGGTTACAAAAAAATACAATGAATAAGACCTAGTATTTGATGGTACAACAGGGTGACTATAGTCAATAATAATTAAATTTTCAAATAACTAAAAGAATATAATTGGATTGTTTGCAACGCAAAGTATAAATGTTTGAGAGGATGGGTACCCAATTTTCTATCATGTGATTTTTACACATTGCATACCTATACCAAAATAGCTCATGTACTTCATAAATATATATACCTAGTACTTACATATAAAATTTTTGTTTAATTTAAAAAAAAGAAAGAAAATAGAAAACAGTGATTCCTGGAAACCATGGATCCAACCTGGAAAGTAGAGGCACGAGTCTTAGGAAAAGAGTTATACAAAAGACCTATTGAGAAACTAATCTAGACTGGGCAAAAGGTCAGAAGACACTTGGAGTGTCCTGCATCAAAGGAGGATATAGAAAACCTATCTGACAGGCTTTTTTCTAATAAGGATATGATAAAGGCAAATAGTATAAAGAAAAAGAAAGGCAATTAGGAACCCTAGGAAAAATAAAAACCTACACAAGAAAGGAAATTTACTGATTTAACACATATTTATTGAAGGCCAATAAAATGTTACATACTCTTTTAAGGAATAGACATAGAAAACAAATTGAGATACTGTTCCTTCTCCTCACTGGTAACTCTGTGCTTCCTTTGTCTACATATACATCTTCATTAGTGTATTTATCATAAGGTAATGCCACTGTTTATATGACAAGCTCCCATCTCAGACTATGAATTCCTTGTAAGTCCTATCTGAGTCATTTTTGTATCCCTGTACATAATATACTAGGGTACATAATTTTCAGCAGTTAATAAAATTGTAGAGTTTTTTTTCCTAAAAGTGCATACACAGTCTGACGAGTTAGAACAATGTGGTAATGAGTAAAATTAGATGTACTAAATACTACAATAAATGTGCACAGATGGCAGTAAGCGTACAGAGGAGAGCATACCTAATGTCATCTACAGGAAAGGCTTCACAGAAGAAAATGCTTGGGCTGTGTCTTGGTGCGTAATAAGAGTTTGCCAGGCAGACAAGGTAGAGAAGAGGAATGGCCTGAGCAAAGGCATGCAGGTCTGGAATAACCCGGTATGTCCAGGGAAGAGCAAGTGGCCTGATATTGCCAGAATAGGACCTATGGAGAATAGGTAGCATATGAGGCTAAAATGTACCAGGGAGAGGTTAGAGCATGAAAAGCTTTGTATGTGATCATAAGGAGTTTGACTTTTAGATTGTGAACTACTGAGACCCAATATGTAATTGTAAAAATGCATTGATTCTACATAATGTCCACTTGAAAATTTTGGCAAATATACTTATAGATGCTATTTAGCCATAATGTATACACATACATCAAAAAGCCTTCCCTCTATCATTGCTTTGCAAAGAGAAATCAGGTATGATAGGATAGCAGGTCTACCCAAATTATTAATTATAACTGCAGATAAATGCTACTTACTATAATTTTGAGTTATTCAAGTTTCATTAAATTTTACATCAAGAAACCAAGGTGTTTTGAATAATTATTAACAAAAATAAATAAATATGTAGACTTTTCATTAGCCCAATTTTAATACTGAAAATAGAAGGCACAGGTCAAATTAACAAATTTAACCAATAAACCCACTGTTGTTTTTTCTCCCAATAAGTTGTATAACTGGCTTTAAAACTGCATATTGGCCCTCACAGTTGTCCCCCAAATAGCATCAGGTGCTAGAAGAGAAGGCAACTCACTTCATCTAGTCTTCTCTGCAAATCTTCGACTTGATGTGAATACTCCTCTGAAACACGTTCAATGTGTTCCTTTCCAGGATATGGGATGATTTTTCTATGAGAATCAAGTTCCACTTCATATTTAGAGATAAAAGGAATCCGTGTCAAAGTCCCAGTTGAAGATGTGTTTTTAATTATTGTACCGTGAATAGATGACACAAAAAATGGACTTGAAGAACCTAAATATTAAAGAATTCATTAATTAACTTTTAAAATTTTTTTTTAGATGAAGTTTCGTTCTTGTTGCCCAAGCTGCAGTGCAATAGTGCAACCTTGGCTCGCTGTAACCTCCGCCTCCCAGGTTCAAGCGATTCTCCTGTCTCAACCTCCCAAGTAGCTGGGATTACAGGTGCACGTCACCATGCCCAGCTAATTTTTTTATTTTTAGTAGAAACAGGGTTTCACCATGTTACCCAGGCTGGTCTCGAACTCCTGACCTCAGGTGATCCTTCCACCTCAACCTCTCAAAGTGTTGGGATTACGGGTGTGAGCCACTGCACCAGGCCCATTAATTAACCTTCTCATAATTTTGTGTACACTTTATGCTAACTGATTCCCTTATTAAACCCTGAAGAAGCTCAAGGTCTCGTGGGAAAAATACGCAAGTGAAGAGATAAAGCAATTTTCGCCTTAAGCTGGTGCTGTAGCAGGATGAGACTGTTAGGGGCCTTCTTGGGAGAGAGTGAATGTATTTTGCATGTGAGCGAAATGCATTTAATTTGTGATCAGAAGGCAAGCTGGTGGGGGTGGTTTTAAAATACGTCCAAAAATTATTTGCTATTACTCCCTTGAGGAGGGTAGAGGTTAATTTCCCTCCTCTTTGTAAGAAAGGGGAAGGAAGAGGGGCCGGGCGCAGTGGCTCACGCCTGTAATCCCAGCACTTTGGGAGGCCGAGGCGGGCGGATCACGAGGTCAAGAGATCGAGACCATCCTGGCCATGGTGAAACCCCATCTCTACCAAAAATACAAAAAAAATTAGCTGGGCGTGGTGGCACATGCCTGTGGTCCCAGCTACGTGGGGGGCTGAGGCAGAAGAATCGCTTGAATCCAGGAGGTGGAAGTTGCAGTGAGCTGAGACTGTGCCACTGCACTCCAGCCTGGCAACAGAGCTAGACTCCGTCTCAAAAAAAAAAAGAAAGAAAGAGGAAGGAAGAGTATATGTGTTTTTAGCATTTACTTAATTGCAAAAAGAAAAACTGGAAGAATAAAACAGAAACTCATAAAAGCAGTTATCTATGGGGTATAGGAATAGGTGGAAATAGAGTGGTATAGATAGGGATGGAAGCAAGACTCTATTTAGAGCATACTGTTCACAAAGTTTTTATTTCTGAGCCATGTAAGTGTTACACTATTCAAAAATAAAATTAAAAGCAAAATGAAAATAAGTTAAATACTAACAGAAACAAGTAAACCTAAGTAAGTAAGGAAATTGGTAACCACCTCACAGAGAAAAGAAAATTGTTCCTTCAAATGACATTAGAACACAGTGTTAACGTTAGAACACTGTACAACCAGCCTTAGCTACTTAGTAAGTTGTTAATGTTGGTAGTGTTGTTATAATTCTGAAACTAGTTCATGTGTATTGTAGAAGAGAGAAAATGAACAAATGTACTGAAGTCTTTGGAAATTACAGTTTTCACTGTAGGAAAGACACAAATATGAATGATAAGGAAGAACTCTATGGTATTGGATTTGAATTTGAGTTATCAGTGCTTATAACTTATGATTTTTAAAAGTCAGCTTCCAAGCTTTATTCACTGAAAGGTCCTAGACACAATGGCACCTCAGTAGCAATATGCATGCCAGATCTTGATTTCTAAATACGATTCCCTCCTAAAAGGAACAAGTACTTCCTAGCAAAATGGTTGATTCCAGGTCTGAGGGAACAGGCAAAATACAAGGTGAGCCTGAAACATTTTGATGTGCCAGAAAGCAATAAATTGAGGTCATGCCTTTAAAAAGACATAGGACCCAGCTTTAAGAGGCTGGTCAAATTTGACACAACTGAGAATCAAAAACAGTAGTGACAACAGTGCATCATAGCACTTTGAATTAAAAAACAAAAGATGGTTCTATAATGATAATAGGGAAAGCTTTTTTATTCCTGAAGAATATCAGCTAATAAATAACTATGATAAAATTAGAAAATCATCAACGTAACAGTTGATTTAGGCAAAGATCTTTAGTTGATGCTAATGCCATTGAATGAAGGATTATTTAGTAGCAGGAGATTCACAAGGTTTCAAAAGATACACTATAGATTACATATTAATTATAAAGGGGGAAATGTAACTTTAAATTAGTGGGATGTGGCATTATGTGTTCCCTGGTGTATGCTGTAAAAGTATACATCACTTGGCTGGGTGTGGTGCCTCACACCTGTAATCCTAGCATTTTGGGAGGCCAAGGCAGGCAGATTGCCTGAGCTCAGGAGTTCAAGATAAGCCTGGGCAAAATGGTGAAACCCATCTCTACTAAAAATACAAAAAATTAGCTGGGCATGGTGGTACATGCCTGTAATCTTAGCTACCTGGGAGGCTGAGGCATTAGAATCCCTTGAACCTGGGAGGCAGAGGTTGCAGTGAGCTGAGATCATGCCACTGCACTCCAGCCTGGGTGACAGAGCAAGATTCTGTCTAAAAAAAAAAAAAAAAAAAATATGTATATATATATACACACACACACACACACACACACATCATTTATGTAAAACTCTTGTCAAATGAGTTTAATCTAAATCTGAATCTTCCATCACTGGAAGACATGAAAAAATTTTTTTAAATTCTAGAATGGGGACAGTCTATGATACATACATTCCATAATAGCTGGTCTGAACTCTTAAAGCCAATGCCATGAGAAACATGCAGAGAGAGAGAGAGAGAAAGAAAGAAAGAGAGAGAGAGAGAGAGAGAGAGAGAGAATGGTTGTAAATTTAAAGACAATAAGGATATCAAACAACCAAATACAATTCATGATCTTTGACTTGCTCCTAGATTAGTAAAAATACCTAAGACTTTTTGGGAGGACAACTGGAGAAATTTAAATATGAACACATTAGATGATACTATATTGGCAGTATTTATCTTAGATACAATAATGTGATTTGTAGGAAATCATCCTTATTCTTAGGAGATGCACATTCAAGTTTTAAAGCAAGAATCGTGATGCTTTCAAGTAATTTTCAGATAGTCTGGCAAACGGAGATACATATTACAGGTATAGAGATAAAGCAAATATGACAAAATGTGGAAAACTGGTGAATCCAGCTGGAGGGTATATAAAGTGGTCACCATATTGTTCTTTCCATTTTTCCTACAACTTCACAAGATTTCAAAATAAAAAACTGTTTAGGAGGGGGACAACACACACTGGGGCCTATTAGGGGTGCAGGAGGAGGGAGAGCATCAGAATACATGGCTAATGCACACAGGGCTTAATACCTAGGTGATGGGTTGATAGGTGCAGCAAACCACCGTGGCACACATTTACCTATATAACACACCTGCATGTCCTGCACATGTATCCCGAAACTTAAAATTAAGTTAAAAATAAATAAATAAATAAAAGCTGTTCATTGGACTTAGCAAAGAGGGGGAATCTGGCCACGTTGGCCAGAGTGATTTCATTGGAATACTGGGCTCAAAAGCTGTAAGGCAGTAGCTTGTAGAGTGAATGGATGGTGAAGAAATGTAGCTAGGTAATACAGATTTTTCTTTCAGAAAGCAGGGCTATGAGGGAGAGATCAGGAAGGGACAGGTTGAAGAAAAGGGTTTTTGTTGTTTTGGTTTGTGCATTACATGTATTTGCCAGTGTTTTTAGATTGGGAGAGTCTTGGCATGTTTTTATTGATGGAAAGGTGCAAATGGAGAGAAAGAGGCTGAAGATATGAATAAGCAGGGGTAATTTCTGAGCCTGATCACTGAAGGGGCAGAGGAGGTGACAGTGGGGGATGAGAAGTAAAGCATGGGTAGTGAATTAAGGAGCTGACTCTTCCATGGAGCTATGGGAGAAGGAGGCATGGGCTATGTAAAATAGTGGGCCTTCAGCACAGGACATAGGGAGAAAAGAGAGGACCAGCATAAGGGCTTCTACTTCCTCTAGAAATTAAGAAATAATGTTATCTGAGAGTGAGAAAGAAGAAGACAGGGGAGGGGACTTAAGAATGGTGTAATTTTGAAATAAGTATTATGGAAAACTGGAAAGATACCTGGCTAAGGCAATGAGAAAGATTTCTTGGCAGCATCCAATTGAAATAAGAGACTGACTTTAAAGCAGAAAATCCACATTTGTGTATTTTCTCTAGCAAATACAAAATCTTGCAGCAGCTCAAAGAATAATGGAGAAGGCAGTCAGCCTGATAAGGATTTGTGTTTTACTGTAAGAGTGAAGAGAATAATAAAGGGGAAAGGAAGTTGAGAATACTGGCAAGTGACTGGCTGAAACAAGGAATGATACGAAAGAAAGTGAAGATGGAAAAAGGTTGATAATTTTGGAGAAAATGGCAGAACCGAGAGTAGTTGTTCTCAACCTCTTCAACCTTTGTTGTAAATCAGAATCACCTGGGGAGCTGTAAAAATAAAAAAATAAAAAACAGCAGTGCCTGAGCTCCACTCCAGACCTACTGAATCAGAGTCTCAAGGTGTGGATCTAAGCCATTTATTGTTTAAAGAAAAAGTGATTTTTAACATGGGGCCACTACCTTCATGAGCAGAAAATAGGTGTACTCTAGGAATATGGGAGTGAGACGGTTGAAAGACAGGAGGTTAAAAAAAAAAACAAAACAATTTTCTTTCTGCATGGACAGCACTCCCACAAATAAGCATGGTGAATATTCCTAAAACCCACCAGACTTTCTGTAAAATGTGTGGCAAGCACCCTCCACAAAGTGACACAGTACAAGAAGGGCAAGGATTCTCTGTATGCCCAGAAAAAGCAGTATGATGACAGGAAACAGAATGGCTATGGTGGGCAGACTAAGTTGATTTTCTGGAAAAAGACTAAAACTATCAAGAAGATTGTGCTGAGCCCTTGAATGCATTGAGCCCAACTTCAGATCTAAGAGATGAAAGCCTTTTGAACTGGGCTGAGATAAGAAAAGAAAGGGCCAAGGGATCCAGTTCTCAGTGTCATCTTTTATTTTATTATAAAAACAATAAAATCTGGAGTTTATGTTAAAAAAAAAAAAGACAGGAAGTTGAATTTCAGAAGTCTATCAGTTCTTGGTAATAAGATCCCAAATAAGGGAGTGGGTAACTAGAGTAAAGGTTAAAATAATAAGAATTCAAGAGGTCAAAAAGCTGTAAGTCTAAGATCTTAGATGGGTCACCCAGGAGGACAGTATTACAGGATGATGATGTACCTGAGCAGGGAGGGACAACCTGTGAACTACATGCCAGTGCCAATGATGAGTATGAGGATGTGGCTATGCAGGAAGTGAGCAAGTGGAGGTGGGCAGTGGAGAGGAGTATGGTAGGGTGGAGATGACAATGGCATTTTAGGATGCATATCGCATTCTAAAATTAGGAGCATATTGAAAAGCAGAAACGTTTATACAATAAGGGTGCTGAAAGAAAGGTTTTTAAGCCAACCAGTAAAACAGATCTGTAACTGAGAATAAACTCTGCATGCAAGAAAAGAATGAGTTATATCTGTGATTACCCTATTTTGAATCTGAATTTCTCCTGGAAAAAAACATATATGAATCTGGCTTCTGAGACAGACCATTAAATTGAAAAGAAAAAAAGAATGAGGAGAGAGGGGCAAGAAAGGGAAAGTGCAGGTCATTTGCCTGATTGCCCTTGATGCATTCTCTGTCCTTCCCTTTCTCTGTTGAGTGCTGCAGGTTCCCTTTCTAGTTCTCTTCTGGGTAGGTTTGCAATGGAAAAACTAGTGGAAGAGCCGAAGGCAGCAGAAGTGGGGAAGCTAAGGTCATGATCCTCTCACTGCTTCAGATGGGCATCTGGTAGTTAGTGGTGGTTTCAGCTCCTTCCAAGCAGCCCTCTCTGTGGTTCTACCTCTAACTTCCATGCCTTTACAACAGCTGCTTTCCTCATTGTCCTTCTAGCCAAAGGGATGGTTGGTAGCAGTTTCCTGCAGCTGGTAATCTCTGTGTTGTTTCATCCCTTTAGGCTTTGCAGCTCTTTCAACACCTATGTACCCATTCCCTGTATTAAATTCCAACTATTTGTTACAATTGTGTCTGTTTTCTTAACATAGGAATCACCTTTTGATTGAAATAATTTGGATCAGAGGTGATGGGGGCCTGAGCCAGAACAGCAGTAATGGGAATGTAGAGGGGAAAATGGATTCAAGAGACATTTCAAGGGTAAAATCAGTAGGGCCTCAGTACCTGACTGGATGTAGAAGCAGGTGAAAAAAAAGAAGTGAAATGACACAAAATTCTAACTTAGGGTAGACCGAGAAACACAGGAGGAAGCCAAGGCATTAGGGAGGCATGGTGCATGTTGAGGCTAAAGTACCTCAATGCAGAAACATTTTTTAAACCAAAAAATTCCTTAAAAGACTAGGAATTTCTTCCTAAAAAAAAAAACAGAATTATAAACAATATGGTAGACATTCATGACCATGGTCTATAACCCACGTGGTTAAAAACAAAATATACAAGAAATAGCAACTTGAATGAATATCATGAAGATTGGTTAATTCTAATTTTTTCCCATTTTGTTTTATAAATGGCACATACCTCCATTAGATGTGATGCCACTACCTGATAGAAGATCTTCATTATTTGATTCACAAGCTTTTGATTCCATATTAAATATTGCTACCTGTTCTTAGAGATCTTGAAGTATGAATAGTTCCCTGTTTGGTTCTTTTGATTCCTGTCTATGGAAGACGGAGATTCAATCTTATTAATAAGGTACTATGTGAAAAAAGTTCACAGAAGAACAGGAACTGACTTTGTTAACATTTGAAATTCAGTAATAATTTCTTCTCCAGAAAAATAATTATTTATACAGAAATACATATTACATAAAATTAATAAATGAATACAATCTTATGGTGAAAATTGTTCATTTTAATGGCCAAGTGGATTATTAAAGACAACCCGAAAATCTAAAACTAATAATTATTGTGGTAAGTAGTGCTCTGATTTGGGGTAGAGGTTTCTCATAAAGTTATACCGTCAAATAATGGAAGAAAATATCTCGTTAGCAAAACCCACAAATCATCAAAATAGAAGTCATTAATAAAAGTTGAAGAATTTCTTTGATGTCAAACAGTGCTCACATTTTTATTTAAGCTAAGAAGAGAACTCTGAATGTGGAGAACAGTGGTAATGTTCTGATTTCAAATCTCCCTCTCATCCTCCCAAAAAGCCATAAAATCACCCAGGCACTCCACACCCCTAGCATCACTGGAAGACAGAGAGTACCACAACCTGCAAATAATCTGCAAGTAAAGAGAAAAGCTTTTTCCAAAAGAATTCCTACAGCCCACCTACCACCACTACAAGCCTAGGAGTACAGAAAATGGAAGGGAAGAGGTAAGCAGAAGACAGAGAAAGGACAGATAAATTCACCCCCAGATGTAAAAAAGTAAAGGCCAAAATATTAAGCACAGGTTGGAACTTGATAGTCCATAGCCCTGACAATGGAGTAAGGGCTTGAAGAAGTAGCGGCCTCAAAGAAGCAGTGTTTCTTGGAGAGAATGAGATATGGAGAGAAAAGGTGGTCTCCCTTGGGGCCATGGCATTCAAGGGAAAGAAGGAAATGAGAGGGGAACATTAAGGAACCAGCAGAAACAAAACACTAGCTGGATATACCACCCTTCCCACCCAACACCACTACCCACAAAGAAACTACATGGCAGAAGACAGTCTCAAAGTAGGAAGCTTGTCCACAAAATGAATTGGAATAGATAAAAGCAGACTATATCAACTGCAAAATGTCAGAAAACATGAATACAATCTTTTCTGCTGATGAAAACTCTCTCCCACAAACAACAAACATGAAGCCAAAGAAAACTGTAACATTATACTCCAAACTGAACCCAGTATGCGCAAACAAGCATTTAGGGGTATGAAAAATCACCCTGAATTAGATATGTAAAGCCAAAGAATAAAAATGGACAAGAAATAAAATAAGCTAACAAACAAAACAAACAGGAAGAGACGAAACAAGAGTTGATTAAACTTAGGAAAGACAGAGAAGAAAAAGACACAATTATATCAGAAATAAAGACTGAATCACAAAGTACACAAGCAATGACAGGTTGCAATAAAAATTTAATAAAAGCACTGAAGAAAATCAGGAAAACCACCATGATCATAAAAAATAAGATAAAAAAGTAAAAAGGGTGTAAGCTAGGCATGGTGGCTCATACCTGTAATCCCAGCACTTAGAGAGGCAGAAGCAGGAGGATAGCTTGAGCCCAGGAGTTCATGACCTGCCTGGGCAACAGAGCAAGACTTCATTCTCCACAAAAAGAAGAAAAGAAGACAAAAAAAATAAAAGAGTGATATAGGAATATTGAAATGGAAGACAGGTAAATGAGGCTGAGTATAACTGGGGTTCCTAAAGGAAAAACATAGAACAATGAAACAGAACTATTATTTAAAATTATAATCCAAGAAAATTTCCTAGAAATAAAGACCTCAATCTACACATTTTCTGTACCAGGGAAAATTGACCAAGAATGATCAACTCTGAAACATATTCTAGCAAAACAATATTAAGACTTTAAAGATAATGAAAAAATCCTCAGTGCCTCCAGACAAAACAGATGAAATAATTTCCAAAGGCAAGAAGATTAGACTGGCACTAGGTTATTAAAACAACACACACAGTAAGGCTAGAGTGGAGTAGTACTTTCAAGAAGAGAGAGAAAGTACAAACTAAGGTTATTACAGCCAGCCAAGATCTCCTTCAAAAGGTTTTGAAGCCATAAAAAAGCAGTTTTGTCTGTACCAGAACACTGTGCTGTGTGCCTCTGCTGAGGATTCTACTAAATGAGCTTCAGCCACCCAAAAGACCACCGTAAAATGTGGCAATGTCCACAACCGGTAAAGATCTTCAAGGTTTTGTGTAGGTTCTAAATTTTTTAAACTAAATTTGGAAAAAAAGGATAAAGACAAACATTTAAAAAACAAGACTTAGACAACTGCAAAGGGACTGATAGTGAATATTTAAATATTCAATTACAGCGTTGAGAAAAACAAATATGAGGTAATGGCACTGAATAGTGATATAAATATTATATGCATAACAACGGAGAACAAATGTAACTAAAAACAGGGGGAAGAGGGAAAAAAGCAGAAAGTAAAAGACCATAGACTGTTATAAATGGAATAGATTGTCAAAGGACACCACTTAAAACTGACAAAAAGTAAAAGATCAAGAAAAAGGGGGCTTAAAAGTGCACTATAAAAAGCATTAATACAAAAGTAACCACAAGAGTAAAAAATACAACCTTCTTAAATGACAAAGAATTTTAAAAAGAAAACATAAAAAAGAAACACAAGTAAACTCTAACAAATATAACACAATCAGTAATTACACAAGATAATATAATAATGTGAAAATAATACCACAGAATTTAGACCAAACAGTCATGTTGATAAATGTAAGGGGACTTCACTTGCCTATTGGAAGAAAAGGATTTTCAAATTGGCTCAAAAAAAACTGATATGTACAAAAAAGTATGCCTAAGAACACACAGATTCAAAAAGGCTAAAAATAAAAAGGAACAAAAATTTGCCAGGCAAATAAAAACAATAAGAAAGCACAGGTTAAAATCCTGATACCAGGGCCGGGCGCGGTGGCTCACGCCTGTAATCCCAGCACTTTGGGAGGCCGAGGCGGGTGGATCACGAGGTCAAGAGATCGAGACCATGCCGGTCAACATGGTGAAACCCCGTCTCTACTAAAAGTATAAAAAATTAGCTGGGCATGGTGGCGCGTGCCTGTAATCCCAGCTACTCAGGAGGCTGAGGCAGGAGAATTGCCTGAACCCAGGAGGCGGAGGTTGCGGTGAGCCGAGATCGCGCCATTGCACTCCAGCCTGGGTAGCAAGAGCGAAACTCCGTCTCAAAAAAAAAAAATAAAATAAAAAAAATAAAAAAATCCTGATACCAGACTAAATAGTCTTCAAGCCAGAGAGCATTAACTAAAACAAAGTGCAGTGTACTTGAAGTTAAAAGCCACATTCTACAATAAAGATATGTACCATATAACACAGCAATCACCTGGATAAAGCATAAATCCACAGAAGATACGGTAAGAACTGAAAACACAGTGATAATAGAAGGCTTTAACAGACAATTAGTATGAGACAGGCCAAGTGGACAAAAAATAAGTAGAGATAGATATAAAAGATTTAGAAGAACTAATCACTAAGGCAGATCTTTTGGCTATATATTGAACACCATACTTTGATAAAAGACAATATACTTTCCTCTCAAGGGCACATGGCACATTCACAAAAATCAATCATATTCTAAGGCACAAATAAAAGGTCGGTAGGTTCCATAAAGTAGAAATGTTACAAACACCACCTCTGGTCACAGTATAATCAAGTTAGAAATTAAAATCAAAACCTCCAAATTAAAAAGGGCTTTCCACCTGGAAATTAAAATGCCTTCTATTAAACAACTCTTGTATGATAAGGGAAACATAAACTGAAATTAAATAATTTCTAAAAAATAATAATGAAAACAGTACGTATCTGTGACATACATTAAAAGTAGTAAAAAGATGAAAATTCCTAGCCCTGGACACCTATATCAATAAAAATGAAATAATAAAAGTAAGTTAAGTCTTTAACACAAAAACATAGAAAAATGGGTAAACTAGGTTGAGCACGGTGGCTCACGCCTGTAGTCCCAGCACTTTGGGAGGCTGAGGCGGGCAGATCACCTGAGGTCAGGTGTTCAAGAGCAGCCTGGCCAACATGGTGAAACCCCATCTCTACTAAAAATACAAAAATTAGCTGGGTGTGGTGGTGGGTGGCTGTAATCCTAGCTACTCGGGAGGCTGAGGCTAGAGAATCGCTTGAACCCAGGAGGCGGAGGTTGCAGTGAGCAGAGATCTCACCATTGCACTCCAGCCTGGGTGACAGAGTAAGACTCTGTCTCAAAAAAAGAAAGGAAAGAAAAGAAAAAAAGGAAGGAATGAAGGAAGGAAGGAAGGAAGAGAAAGAAAGAAACATGGGTAAACTAAAAGAAAGCACAAGTAGGAAATAATAAATTCAAAAGCAGAAATTAAGATAGCAATCAGAAAAACAATTGGTTAAATTAATGAATCAAAATCTTTTTTTTCTTATAGTCTTAATTTTATTACATTTTGTTGTTACTATATTATATTTGAAAACCATCAAATTAGAATACATTGTACAGTTGAAGAAATTGACTTGGTACTTGAAAGAAATATTTCCCATTGAGGTACTTGGAAAAACTTTTCCTTTTGTTGTATTTGTGTAAGTTAGTTTTCTGGCCCATAGCCTTTTAATTTTCTTAATCAACCTAATTACATCAGGATAGAGGTAGAATTTCGGTAAAAGAAGAGATATTAAGAGTTCCTGAAATTTATATCTGGCATATGGATAGGCTTATATTCAAAACATCTTAGTCATATGACTATGAATTCAAAGTGGAATCACTAAGTAGTTTGCAGTACGTTTCTAATATAAGTGTAGGTGGGTATAAAAACAAGACAAATGCTGTTCAGGGAAAGAAGTTGGCAAGCTTAAAATTAAACAAAAATAAAATTACATGTGTTTTTGCCTTTTCTTCCTAAAAAAAAAGAAAGAAAAATGTTCTACTACAATAAAGCAAACTGGAGAATTCATGATCACTGCCATTTTCCCCTTACCACTCATAAAGACTTGGATATCTACACCTCAGACACAATCTCAGAATAGGCAGATTTTATGAAAGCAAAACTTGCATAAGATTTTGCACAAGGGAAGGAGGATAAGTAAGCCAAGTATAAATACCAATGACTGGCCAGGCACAGTGGCTCACACTTGTAATCTAGCACGTTGGGAGGCTGAGGCAGGTGGACCATGAGGTCAGGAGTTCGAGACCAGCCTGGCCAACACATTAAAACCTTGTCTCTACTAAAAATACAGAAGTTAGCTGGGCATGCTGGCAGGCCCCTGTAATCCCAGTTACTCAGGAGGCTGAGGCAGGAGCACTGCTTGAACCCAGGAGGCAGAGGTTGCAGTGAGCTGAGATTGTGCCACTGCACTCCAGCCTGGGCAACAGAGCTAGACTCCATGTTAATCAATTAACCAATCAATACCAATGATCAAAATCATTCCAAAAGAAAATGAGGGAGGCCATGCTCAGTGGCTCACAGCTGTAATCCCAGCACTTTGGTAGACCAAGGTGAAAGGATTACTTGAGGCCAGGCATTCAAGACCAGCCTGGGCAAAATAGCAAGATCCCACCTCTTTTTATTAAAAATTTAAAAATTATTTTAAAAAAGAAAAAGAAGGACAATGAGGGCAAACTCTAACATGAATACTTATGATTCAGAAAAAAAAAGTCATATAAGCAATAAGAGGCTACAAGATGGCTATCTTATCTAAGTGGATGGAATGTCACTGTGTTCTACAGTGTGAAGGAACACAGGGGACTTTGAGAGCATCCAAGCAGTTCTGGACTTAAGAGGGACACTGGCTCAAGGATTTACTAGCTGGGTGACCTTGGGTGGGTCTCATCATCTGTTTCTTCAGTGTCAAAGAGATAATGCCTCAGTCACAATGTTTTGGGAGGATGGAAATGAAATGATACATGTAAACATACCTAGCACAGTAAGAGGAATATTTTCAGTTTCCTTTCCCATTAACTTACTGAGGGAATGTTTTTTTTCCGGGTTTATGAGGGGGCATAGTTTTAAGGGCAAGAATTTCCCAGTGCCATGCCCCGCTCCCATCTCTCTCCATCCGGGAGATTTCACGGTTTATGTTTAAATTTCCAGGGCATGGGAAGAAACTAAGAGTCAATCACCCCAGTGGAAGTTTAAAGGAACTCCTTTCATTGGTCAGAGGATCTTGGGAAGGTGGGAATTTCTCCCAGGATAAATTCCCCTGCTCCTTGACCCACGCTGGATTTCCAGCTCTCTGGAATCCCCTCCCACATGGTGGGAGCTCCCTTTCCCCTCTGGAATCCCCTTCCACACTCTTCATGGAAGTCTTTCTCTTCTTCTTTCCTTCTCTTTTCTCTACCTAAATAAAATCACCTTTCTGCAATGCTTCTTGGGTACGATGTTTACTTTTATGAGCAAACGGCGCACCTGCAGTGGTTCCATTGCTTATTCTTTAAAAAATTAAAGGTCAAGAACCCACAGCATTCTCTCGGGGGAGCTGTGCCTCACCAGCAACCACCCCCCCCCCGCCAAAAAAAAGCCTGGTTACATTATCACTGGAATTTGTTTACATATAGGGCAAGAATGTAGTCATAGTTCCCTAAGGTTTATGGGAAGAAGCGCAGATCTCCTCTTGCAGCTGGACGCAGTGAGACGTCACTCCCAAGTGCAGGACGAGGTGAGTCAATGCCACATCAATCATTTCCAACACATACTTTATAGAGGCCTGACCCCAAAACACTCAAGTTGTCTGCAGATAAGTGTGCTAAAAATCTCAAAGAAATTCATAGTCCTCTATAAACAGTAAGAACTAAAAAAAAAATTTTAAGGTCAAACAGATGAAGTTAAGTTTTTTCTTTTTTTCTTTTTTGAGATAGTGTCTCACTCTGTCAAGCAGGCTGGAGGGCAGTGGCAGGACCTTGGCTCACCGCAACCTCTCCCTACCTGGTTCAAACAATTCTTCTGCCTCAGTCTCCCGAGTAGCCTGCACTACAGGCACGCACTATCACGCCTAGCTAATCTTTGTATTCCCAGCAGAGATGGGGTTTCGCCATGTTGGTCAGGATGGTCTCGATCTCTCGACCCCATGATCTGCCCGCCTCGGCCTCCCAAAGTGCTGGGATCATAGGTATGAGCCATGGCACCCGGATTTAATAGGAGTTATGAATGGTATGCTTGAGCAATCATGGTATTTCATTCATTCCACAAACACTGTTCTGTAGTCCCAGCTACTTGGGAGGCTGAGGCACATGGATCCCTTGAGGTGGGCAATTCAAGGCTGCAATGAGCTGTGATCACACCACTGCACTCCAGCCTAAGCAAGAGAATGAGACTCTGTCTCTCTGTTGAGTCAGAGTCCAAGTTTCTCAGGAATAGTGGAGTTCTCCATGTTATTCATGATCTACTGGCCAGCATCAGGCAAGATGCCCTCCCTCCCATCTGTACTTTGTTATCAGTTGCACAGGTCAAGGCTGCAGCACTCTCTTCCTGGTACCCTCTAGGCAACACTCTCAAAATCTTGATTCTTTAAAAAACAAAATAGATGTGGGTGAGCACCACTAAAATGATAGAGGAAGATCACATATAAAACACACTACTTATCATTTTTACATTAATTCATGATTGTAAGCATAAAGTGTTTAAAAATTTTAAAACTCTAAGCTAAACAGTTTTTATTAAACGGAATTCCTTTTTATTTTACTCACATTTTCTTCCTTTTGATTACTGAGATGCCACCTGTCAAAGCTACAGTTAAGGACAGAACATAGCTACCTTAGCATGTTTCATGCTATCCTTTTTTAGGAAGTAAGCAGTAGGTAGGGAGATAATTCCATAAAGAATTATAACAAATGGAATGTTAGTCAAAATTTCTAGGCAATTTAAATGTTCTAAATAGAAGAGGCTGCCACTTGAGGAAAAAAAGAACCTTGACTATTGAAAGAAAAGGATTTTCAAACTGGCTTATAAATAATGACTCTATGCTGTGTACAAGAAGCATGCCTTCTCATTTAAGCATGTTTCATCGTGAATGTTTGTTGTATAATTTTTCTGATACACTAAAATGATACATTTTGGGATTCTTCAGGATAATGAATGACATTAAGAAAGTTCAAATTGGTGAGTAATGTTATCATGGATTAGAGATCCATCAGAAGCATAAAGGAACAAATAGGACAGGTATAGAACTACAACCAAATACTGGAAAATCATATAGTAATTCAACATCAAAGATTTAGTATTAAGCAGGAAACAGAATCTAAGACCAAGGTAAGCAGAACTGAAACCAGAAGCTAGAGAATAGAGAAAAGATGCAACGGGAAGGTTTGGTTTTAGAATATTCTGATGTGGAAACCACACTTGTTTCCTTTGACATAAGATGAGGAATGCTTGTGTTATTCATCAGAACTCAGTACCACTGATTCATAATAGGCTGTCAGAAAGCAGCAGTCCTTCAGAGGGAAATTTTTTTCTTAGAAAATTAGTAGTTTACAGAAGACAGCACAGGTTTATTCACTTAAACAAGAGTTTTAAAACAACCATTTATTTGTAAAGAGGATGCTTAGTACCTCTATTGCCAATGCTGGTAGTTATTTTATGTGTGTATTTTAGAGTAAAAAAAATCTGCACTTAAATAATATTTGTAATTCATTTTCATTATTTTAGACTGACTATATATCCTCAACTTGGTCAAGTCATCAGTGTTTCTCTACTTTCATGACACTTTTGGAATTAAAATATTTTTCCTATTTTCAGGCATAAAGCTTATGAAATGATTGAAGATTTCTAGAAAAAGCAAGGTTTTTTGTTTCAATAAATCATAAAATTGTTAAAAAACACTCTACTTGATTGATTTGGGGATCATAACATGAACTTACATGTGTTTATTTTAAATCTCTGAGTAAAATACAGAAGTGAGATCTTGGCCTCTTCTGGTATGTCCAAGGTCTATTATGGACAGTTCTGCCTGATTTAAAATTATGAACAGGTTCACATTAAAAGGAACCTTACATTTGTAACAAGTAATATCTATGTAACTATTCTATTCTAGATATTTGATTGGAATGTTGCAAAAAAAAAAAAAAAAAAAAGGCCTAAGAAACCACAGACCACAAAGAGGGGACTTCTGGAGGAAAATCACAAGCCTTAGGTTTTGTAATATAGTTGAGATAAAGCACTTAAAAGTATTTCCGGGGTTCTGACTCCTCTTCCTTGGATTCTAAAGGCCATGGTGGATATGAACTTAAACTTTTCCTAGTGTGAATAATCCTCACCTTAATTTCTTTTTGTACAGCTGCTACTTAAGGCGGACCTCTCCTGTGATTATCTAGAATGAATGACTGATTTAGAATCCAAGCTCTGTGGGTATTTTGTGTGTGTGTGTTTGTTTGTTTTGAGATGGAGTCTTACTCTGTCGCCCAGGCTGGAGTACAGTGGTGCGATCTTGGCTCACTACAACCTCCACCTCCCAGGTTCAAGCAATTCTCCCACCCCAGCCTCCTGAGTAGCTGAGATTACAGGCATGTGGCACCACTGCCTGGCTAATTCTTGTATTTTTAGTAAAGACAGGGTTTCACCATGTTGGCCAGGCTGGTCTCGAACTCCTGGCCTCAAGTGATCTGCCTGCCTCAGCCTCCCAAAGTGCTGGGATTACAGGCATAAGTCACCATGCCCGGCCCAAGCTCTGTTTTGATTGGGTACAGATGACTTACGATGTATGTTCTATTTAGATTCCTGGATTCTTCAACTGACTCAAGCTCCTAGGATGATGAACCACCCTACCTTCCACAGAAACCAGAGACTGGGGATATTATAGAACTGATCTGTATTCTTCTAGAACCAGTCTGCAGGTATGTTTTCCTTGGGAAATTCTGAGGTACCTCAGGACTGATTCAAATAAACATATCTGGGCTGGTACAATCTCAGAAACACAATAAAGAGAACCATTCATGTTGAACAGCATCGTACTGCCTGAATTGCTGTTAACTGCTTATTAACTTCACATGCTCTCAGTGTCTGTTTTCTCAATCACACTCTTTCAAGTCTCTGGATATTGTCATCCTAGCTCTGTGATTACTAGCTGTGTCACTTTGAGAACAATATTTAACCTATATATGACTATATGATGGAGATAAAGAGTATACAGTATAAAAAGTAAAGAGCATATACCTCAAAAGAATAGGAGTTAACTGATAACTCACACGCAGGCCTTCTAGATAGTAACTGCAGGTCTTCCTATATAGCAACTGCCTCAACACATACAAAGTATCACATAATCGGATAGCAATAATATGAAGAATAATAATACTATCTGGCAGGGTGCTGTGGTTCACACCTGTAATCCCAACACTTTGGGAAGCCAAGGCAAGTGGATCATGTGAGCCCAGGAGTTAGAAACCATCCTGGTCAACAGAGTAAGACTCTGTCTTTAACAAAAAATGAAAAGAATTAGCGGGGCATGGTGGTGCTTGCCTTTTAGTCCCAGCTACATGGAAGGGTGAGGTGGGAGGATTCCTTGAGCCCAGGAGTTCAAGGCTGTAGTGAGCCATCACCACTGCACTCCAGCCTAAGTGACAGAGCAAGACCCCATCTCAAAAAAACAAAAACCAAAAAAACTCCCCAAAATCCCAAAACTATCTTTATAATTTAAGCAGTGTATGTATATCAATTCACTTTCCCATACTAAAGAGCTATATTAAGTTTCATACAGGCCCACTAACAGAAAAGAAAGTGAGTTTAATCTGCATTGACTAAACACAGGGATTGTTATAATGTAATATGGAAGTAAGCTATTTAAGATCACATTTCACCCATACATAATACCATCTAGTAGGGAGGCAATTTGGAAGAAGCACAGAACTTAGAATCAGGAAACTTAATTCTATCATCGGTTAACTGTGAGAGCATGGGCAGACCTTTTCATATCTCTGAGTCTCAATTTCCATCCTTACTAAATGAAATTACAGTTGTGTGTGTTTTTCAAATCCTTTTTAAGCAGTGAAAATGTTTCTTTAAATCTTCTGAGCCCCAACCACACCCTCCTCTCTGGCCCAGAGACACCTCTATGGAATACAGAGGGCTCCATTGAACATTGTCTGAAAACCACCAAGTTAAAGTCCTTGCAGCTTTTATATTGTAGGTTATTCTGTCCTAAGCATCCATCAGGTTCAAGGCTTCAAGTCTTCTAAAATAAATTAGATGCAGATACAGATAAAATAGTCTATCAGTTGTATATGTTTGCAATCCTTAAATATAACTAGAAGTAAAACAAAAGTTACCTTAACTTCCGGATATTCTTATTTTCACTTATTCTATTAACACCTGAAAAACAAAATATTTAAAATCTGCTCATTTATATATATTTCATTTACTGAAATTTATTATTTCAAAAGTTCAATTTACAAATTCATGTTCATCACTTAAGATCTTGACAATATCTAAAACACACACATATAACAATGACAACAAGAAGTGCCAAATTATTTTTTCCTTTTATGTGAAAATACACTTTAATAGCCTACAGCAGGCCAGGCATGGTGGCTAACACCTGTAATCCCAACACATTGGGAGGCTGAGATAGGAAGATTGCTTGAGGCTAGGAGTTCGAGATCAGCCTAGGCAGCATAGTAAGACTTTGCCTCTACAAAAAAAAAAAAAAATTAATAGCCTATAGCAGCCAGATGCAGTGGCTCACTCCTGTTATCCCAGCACTTTGGGAAGCTGAGATGGGCAGATCACTTGAGGTCAGGAGTTTGAGATAAACATGCAGAAACCTCGTCTACTAAAAATACAAAAATTAGCTGGGCATGGTGGCGTGTGTCTGTAATCCCAGCTACTGGGAGGCTGAGGCAGGAGAATTGCTTGAACCTAGGAGACAGAGGTTGTAGTGAGCCAAAATCGTGCCACTACACTCCAGCCTAGGTGACAGAATGAGATTCTGTCTCAAAGAAAAAAAAATAGCCTATAGCACTTATCTAAATCATGTTTTTACAACAAAATGTGTTTAATTATATGCTCCCTATTGGCCCAATTCTAATTTTACTGGCACAGATCTTATTGGCACTATCAAGATGATGTAGCAAGTAAACCTACAGGCACATATTACCTAATATCAATATTCTCAGACCTGATCTTTCTCCAGGTACAGTCCAAACTGACTTAAACAGACCAGTCAAATACCTTCTGACCATTTTAACTGCTTTTCTCTGTTTGGAAATGCTTTTGACCAGGCAACATCACTTGTGCTTGGTTAGAGAAGTAACTGGGTACAGAAACTTCTGTCTGGTGAGTCAAAACAGGTCTATAAAATTTAAGCAGGTATACTGAAATGATAAACAACCAATATTTTTGGAATGGCTCAGTGGAATATAAGCAGTTTTAAAAATATTTTAAAAATGAATGAGCCTGTAATTCTAACACTTTGGGAGGCCAAGGAGGGAGGATTGCTTGAGCTTAGGAATTTGAGAACAGCCTGGGCAACATAGTGAGATCTTGTCTCTACAAAAAAATTTTTAAAAATTAGCTGGGCACAGTGGTGCATGCCTGTAGTCCCAGCTCCTCCAGAGTCTGTGGTGGGAGTTATCACCTGAGCCCAGGAGGTTGAGGCTGCAGTGAGCCATGATCCCACCACTGCACTCCAGCTTGGGCAACAGAATGAGACCCCATCTCAAAAAAAAAAACATGAAAGAAAAAAAATGAATATATCCTATGTGCAGAATTCAGCCTAATGAATGGGAGTAAAGAGAGGCAGAGTCGAGTTCAAGGTGGAGATAAATTTTCTAAAGATTATAACACCCTGAATATATATATACATGGAGGGCTTCCTTGAGAGGTGTTGAAGATAAGGATGGGTGAGCACCTGAAATGGCAACTGCCACTGGTATTCTTTCTTGGGTAGAGTGTTGGACTAGAAAATTCATAAAATCTTCTCCAATTTGGACATTCTATGATTTCTCATGGAAAACATCCAGCAAAAAGCTATCCCAAAATATGATGACTTCTCACAGGTGACATCAGTCAAAAGCAAAGCCAGATAGGAACAATTCTACTGCTTCTAGCAAATTTCATCTACTTTGTTTAAAATGTTTGGTTCTAGATAAATTTTAATAAAGATTTTACCTTTTTTTTTTTGAGACAGGGTCTCACTTTGTCACCCAGGCTGCAGTGCAGTGGCAGGTCAATCGATCCTCCCACCTCAGCTCCCCAAGTAGCTGGGACTACAGGCACACATCACCATGGCTGGCTAATTTTTGTATTTTTAGTGAAACGGGGTTTTGCCATGTTGCCCAGGCTGGTCTTGAACTTCTGAACTCATGGGATCTGTCTGTCCCAGCCTCCCAAAGTGCTAGGATTACATGTATGAGTCACCATTCCTGGTTAAGTTTTTTTCCTTTAACATTTCTGCATGTATGTTAACAGTCGTATTAAATTTATCTTATCCCAAATTTGCTCTCTTCATCTCCTCACTAAACCTACTTTCTTGGGTGTTTCAGATATCTTCATCAATTCAAATTCCATATCCAATTAATCACCATATTCTGTTAAGTTTAACTCTGTAATATCTTGAACTCAGTAAAGAATACTTAGGTGGGGGTCACAAGTCATAAGGACAGAATTCTTGAATATGCAATTTAGTTCCATTTAGTTCCTTTTACTCCCATTGTACTTTTATGGTTTTTTCAGCTCTTGCCAGGCCTACTACAAAGTATCTCAAAATGATCCTTCTAGCTTTAGTTTCTTAAAATCATTAAAAGTTTCCTATAAAACCAGAGTCATCTTGCCGTCTTGCTCAAAGACTAAGGTTTGAACTAAGACTAGCACTCTTAGGCTTGCACTTTAGATCTGGCCTAACCCACTTACCAGTTCATTCTCTGGCCACTCCCCTGACACATACTGTGCTCCAGGAGATGTCTTACTTGCTGTGGCCTCAGTGAGTCATGCTCTTTAAGGACTCTACTTTTATTTGTACTATTCTTTTTATCCTTCCTTTCTCTCCTGGCAAAAACCTCTCCAGATCGGCTTTTAGGTTTATTGCTGGTGGCAATGCACATTGATCCAGTTTTGAAAGTCAACATTCTAATGAGAGGAAAAAAAAAAAAACTACCCAATATCTCTGGAAAAAAAAATGTAGAGGACTATATTTGGAGGACATGCTCCTCTTACTCTTCCCATATCAAAAGTGGCAAGTTTTGACTAAAGAATTCATGCATAGAAAGCACTTAGCACAGAGCCTGGCACACATAGCAAGCCTTTGATAACTATTAATTACGGCTGCTGGCATTCTGATAGTTTACAATATGTTATTGCTATGAATATAGTGTTTCCATAACTACTAGAGATAGAACTGTCTAAAATCAAAACCAATCAAGTTTCTACCCTCATGAATTTATATTCCAATGGGGAAAGAAAGGCACCAAGGAAAAAAATCAAAAATATAATTCTGAAGAGTTGTTAAGTACAATAAAGAAAACAACGAAGGATAGTGGTATACAGAGAGATGGAGTTGAAGCTCCTGATATAGTCTGGCTATGTCCCCACCCAAATCTCAACTTGAATAGTATCTCCCAGAATTCCCATGTGTGTGGGAGGGACCCAGGAGGAAGTAACTGAAACATGGGAGCCAGCCTTTCCTGTGCTATTCTCGTGATAGTGAATAAGTTTCGCGAGATCTGATGGGTTTATTAGGGGTTTCCGCTTTTGCTTCTTCCTCATTTTCTCTTGCTGCTGCCATGTAAGAGGTGCCTTTTGCCTCCTGCCATGATTTTGAGGCCTCCCCAGCCATGTGGAATTGTAAGTCCAATTAAACCTCTTTTTCTTCCCAGTCTTGGGTATGTTTTATCAGCAGTGTGAAAACAGACTAATACAGTAAACTGGTACCAGTAGAGTGGGGTGTTGCTGAAAAGATACCTGAAAATGTGGAAGCAACCTTGGAACTGGGTAACAGGCAGAGGGTGAAACAGTTTGGAGGGCTCAGAAGAAGACAGGAAAATGTTGGAAAGTTTGAATCTTCCTAGAGACTTGTTGAATGGCTTTGCCCAAAATGCCAATAGGGATATGGACAATAAGGTCCAGGCTGAGGTGGTCTCAGATGGACATGAGGAACTTGTTGGGAACTGGAGCAAAGGTGACTCTTGCTATGCTTTAGCAAAGAGACTGGCAGCATTTTGCCCCCGATCTAAAGATCTGTGGAACTTTGATCTTGAGAGAGATGATTTAGAGTATCTGGCAGAAGAAATTTCTAAGCAGCAAACTATTCGAGAGGTGACTTGGGTACTGTTAAGGCATTCAGTTTTATAAGGGAAGCAGAGCATAACAGTTTGGAAAATGTGATAGAAAAGAAAAATCCATTTTCTTGGGAGAAATTCCAGCCAGCTGCAGAAATTTGCATAAGTAGCAAGGAGTCTAGTGTTAATCCCCAAGACCATGGGGGAATGTCTCCAGGCCATGTCAGAGACCTAGACCTAGGGACTTGGTGCCCTGTGTCTCAGCCACTCCAGATATGGCTAAAAAGGGCCAATGTACAGCTTGGGCTGTGGCTTCAAAGGATAGAAACCCCAAGTCCTGGCAGCTTCCATGTGGTGTTGAGCCTGTGTGTACACAAACCTCAAGAATTAAGGATTGAGAACCTCTGCCTAGATTTCAGAAGATGTATAGAAATGTCTGGATGCCCAGGCAAAAGTTTGCTGCAGGGGTGGGGCCCTTATGGAGAATCTCTGCTAGGGCACTGCCGAAAGGAAATGTGGGGTTGGAGCCCCCACGCAGAGTCCCTACTGAGGCACTGGTTAGTGGAGTTGTGAGAAGAGGGTTACCATCCTCCAGACCCCAGAATGGGAGATCTACCAACAGCCTGCACTGTGTGCCTGAAAAGCCGCACTTGATGCCACCCCATGAAAGCATCTGGGAGGGAGGCTGCACCTTGCAAAGCCACAAGGGTGGAGCTGCCCAAGACCATAGGAACCCACCTCTTGCATCAGTGTGACTTGGATGTGAGACCTGGAGTCAAAAGAGATCATTTTGAAGCTTTAAAATTTGACTGCCCTGCTGGATTTTGGACTTACTTGGGCCCTGTAAACACTTTGTTTTGGCCAATTTCTCCCATTTGGAGCAGCTATATTTACCCAATACCTGTACCCCCATTGTATCTAGGAAGTAACTAGCTTGCTTTTGCTTTCACAGGCTCATAGATTGAAGGGACTTGCCTTGTCGCAGGTGGACTTTTGGGTTAATGCTGAAATGAGTTAAGACTTTGGAGGACTGCTGGGAAGGCATGATTGATTTTGAAATGTGAGGACATGAGATTTGGAGGGCCAAGGTTGGAATGATATGGTTTGCCTGTGTCCCCACCCAAATCTCAATTTGAATTGTATCTCCCAGAATTCCCATGTGTTGTGGGAGGGACCTAGGAGGAGGAAATGGAATCATGGGGACCAGTATTTCCCATGCTATTTTCATGATAGTGAATAAGTCTCACAAGATCTGATGGGTTTATCAGGGGTTTCCACTTTTGCTTCTTCCTCATTTGCTCTTGCTATCGCCATGTAAGAAGTGCCTTTTGCCTCCCACTATGATTCTGAGGACTCCCCAGCCATGGGAAACTGTAAGTCCAATTAAACCCCTTTTTCTCCCACTATCAGGTATGTCTTAGCAGCATGAAAACAGACTAACACAGCTCTAGTTAGGGTAGATCAGGGAAGGCGTTTCTAAGGAGGTAGCATTGAACTGAATGACAAAAAGGAGTCAGCATCACAGAGGCAAGGGGTAGTTTCTTAAAAGGAAATGCCATCACAAAGGCTCAAAGATGAGAAAAGCTCAGTGTTCACTGCCTGCCAAGGAAGAACGCTAATGAGGCTGCAGGGTAGCTAAGTAGGGGATGAGGGGGCTTCTAATGGAGGCCAACTGTGTATCATGCCCAAAGGAACACTGTGCTTATCACTTCCTTTCCTAAACTATCCTGAGAAGATGTCAATTGGCAGAGGTAGAGCTCATGGGGCCTTGAAAAGACCACATACTGAAGATTTTTGGGGCTTATTCTAAATGCAACACAAAGCACTGGAGGATTTTAATCAAAGGCGTATGATCCTCTAGTAGCTGAGTAGAGAATATACTAGGAGGAGCTTAGGCCAGTTATAAACCCATTGGAGTAGTCCAATGAAGGGACTAAAACTCAACTCTGAAGTAGAGCAGTCATTAAAAGTAGATGATGCTGGGGTTGGGAATGGGGATTGACTATAGATGGTTACGAGGGATCTTATTTGGGTGATGGAAATGTTCTAAAACGGAATTGTGTGCTGATGGTACAATTCTGTGAGTTTATTAAAAATCACTGAACTGTCCACTTAAAACAGATGAATTTTATGGTATGTAAATTACACCTCACAAAGAAGTTTGAAAAGAAAGCAGTGTGGGGAGTGTATTAGTCTGTTTTCATGCTGCTGATAAAGACATACCCGAGACTAGGTACTTTATAAAGAAAAAGAGGTTTAATAAACTCACAGTTCCACATGGCTGGGTAGGTCTCATAATCATGGAGGAAGAGCAAGGGAAGTCTTACATGATGGCAGGCAAGAGAGAGCTTTGCAGGGAACTCCCCTTTATAAAAACCATCAGATCTTATGAGGCTTATTCACTATAAGGAGAACAGCACAGTAAAGACCTGCCCCTGTGATTTAATTATCTTTCACTGGGTCCCTCCCATAACATGTGGGAATTGCGAGAACTACAATTCAAGATGAGATTTGGGTGGGGACACAGCCAAACCACATAAAGCAAAGTGGGAAGTGTAAATTAGCTGCCTGGGTCCCGGAAGTAAATCATTAAATTTGAACACTGCATTTTCCTGTACCCTGAAAACTCCAAAGTATCTTTATTCCAGATGACTAGTGGTTGCTTTTAGCCATATTTTAAGACATGGAAACAGTTCTGCATTCCCTCTTTTCCCCAGGCCTGTACCTCAGTCCCCAAGTGTCTGCAACTCTTACTTGATATACACATGATGGATAATCAATTATGATTCAGCTAAAAAAAAAAAGCCTTTGCCACTTTTTTTTTCTGAAATGGAGTCTCACTCTGTTGCCCAGGCTGGAGTGCAGTGGCATGATCTCGGCTCCCGCCTCCTGGGTTCAAGCAATTCTCCTGCCTCAGCCTCCTGAGTAGCTGGGACTACAGGCACGTGCCACCATGCCTGACTAATTTTGTATTTTTTAGTAGAGATGGGGTTTCACCATGTTGGCCAGGATGGTCTTGATCTCCTGACCTCATGATCCGCCTGCCTGGGCTTCCCAAAGTGCTGGGATTACAGGTGTGAGCCACTGTGCCCAGCCATTACCTTTATTCTCTTTAGCCAGAGCAAATAGTTACATATTAATAGGAATACTCTTTTAAAAAATGGCTTTAAATGCCGGACTACCTCCCCTTCCTATGCACCACTTAAATATCTTTTCTTACCAAATTCCCCCTTCAAATCCTTTCTTTAGAATTCACAGGATTCAGATAAATACACAGTGATCTCCACTACTGTACCCTATTACTGCCCCAGCTGACGACCTGTAAACTATTCATCAGTACAGCATGCTATGTGATGTATTAGTTCCCTACAGTTGCCATAACAAATTATCACAAACTTAATTATCGGTAGCTTAAAAACAATAGCAACTTATTCGTTCATAATTCTGGAGGCCAGAAGTCCAAAATCAGTCACATGAGGAAGAAAGCATGGTGTTGGCAGGGATCCCTTCCTCCCTCTGGAGGCTCTGCGAGAGAATCAGTTCCTTGCCTCTTCTAGCTCTTTTGGCTGCAGAGAATTTGGTGACTTGTGGCCACATCACTCCAGTATCTGCCTCTGTGGTCATACTGCCTTCTTTCCGGCCTGTATCAAATCTGCTTCTCTCTCTCTCTCATAGGACCTTTGCGTTTGCATTTAAGGCCCACCTAGATAATTCATGATAATCTCTCCATTTCAAGTTACTTAATCACATATGCAAAGGCACTTTTCCCTTATAAGGTAACATTCCCAGGTTTCAGGGATTAGACCTGATATATTTGAGTGGCCATTATTCAGCCTGCCATATAATTTGGGGCCGTCTAGCTAGGGGACAGGTGGATCACAAGAGGCTCTGTTTAATAAACGATGGAGGTCTAAAGTGGCTCTGACATTCTAGATAACACTGAGTCCTCACTGTAAATGCACAACAACAGTAAGGGCTTTGAATACATACAAATAAATTGCTGTCCTCAATTTATTTTAGAAAATACACTATCTATATGGCATGGAAACCATTTTACCCACAACACAAATAAGATAACTGTACTAAGATTAAAAACAATAAGCGCAGTACAGAGATAAGGAGGACTACACCTCTCTCACCACTCCTCCACCCCTACCCAATGACCTTCCGCACAAACAGTCCTATCTAGCATGTCTCTGGGATATGTGGAAGCCCTGGTCCTTTTGTCTCCCTTAGCCTGTGCTGAGAGAATCAGCAAGAACTGGTCGACAGTCAAAAAATCTGAGCAACAGCCACCCTCACTTCTACTTTCTCCTGACCTTGGATTTCAACATGAGGCACAAACAAAACCTGGAGCAGCCTGAGTGGGGCCTGGGGCAGAGTGTCGTGGAAAAAGATGGAGACTTTCCAGAACTCAATTGGGCTGCTAATGGGGGAAAGCTCTGAGCCCCACATGTGGTTTAAAGACAGGGCTCAAGCTGAAAGGGCCCTTGCGCCAGCGTTTAACACCATTCCGTCTTGGATGCGAGGCTGTCCCCTTTACCGCCAAGTCTTCCCCATCTCCTCCCCCTGTTCGCATAGCGCGGTAGACATGGAGTCAAAAGTCACATTGGGGCCGGTTACTCGGTGATTCTCTTCCCCACAAATCAAATAACTTTGCACAGGCCTCTGTGTTCTTCGAGGTCCAGGTTCCAGCGCCACCGTCCCCAGGGGTCTTGCGATCCCGGAAAACAACAGCAGTTCATTCAAGTAAAGAAACAATTTATTGGGCATCTACCATGTGCAAAACAAACACGAGACACTGGAAGATTCCAGAAATGAACACGAGCCCCTCTCGGTCCTCAGAAGAACCCCACCCCCACCCCACCATCCTGGTCTTGGGCAGCGCCCTGCTTGTACCTGCTACTAACACCTAATCCTAAGACACCTGCTGCGTCTCCGCTGGGCGCCGGCGGGCGCGGCGGCCCCACCTGCGTCGACCGGGCTGCGGGGACGGGGCGGCTCCCCACTCTCCGCCCCTAGGCCCAGCGGCAGCGGCGGCACCGGCTCCTCCTCCTCGCCGGCTGCGCCGAAGCTGCCCGCCCCCCTCCCCCGCGCCCGTCGCTCCTCGCGGCGGTGGCGCTCTGGGACCGTTGGGAGTCTCGGCAAGGCCTCGTGGTGGGGGGTAAGAGAGAAGGGGGTTGTGCTCGGCCGCTGCCCAGCAGGGACCACTCGCACGCGCCTGCGACTCCGCCCGCCGGGGCAACGGAGCTGCAAAGTCCCCACCACCACCCGGGCGCCCTCTGGGAGCAGGGTGAACCCAGCCCGGGGTCAAATCCTGGAGCCCTGCCCCAGAAACTACCCTGGCTTCGGGCCTGCACCGGCGCCCGCTGCCGCTCCTCCTACTGCCTCCTAACTGGTCTCCGGCCCTACTCTTGCCCCCACCCGAGTGCCCCGGGCCACTCTCGCAGCCGTCCCCACCGTGGTTTCCCAGATAACCTACTGACCCGCACCAGTCCGGCCCTCTTAACTAAGAGTCAAGCCCAATCTGGCGTTGCCCGTCGCGCCTCCTCTGACACTCCCACCCCCGCCACCCCCATTCCCACTCCTGGCATTCCCATTTGACCATTTCAAGTTAACAGAATTCACATTTTGCAGCTCTGTTTTCTCTGTCCCCGAATGTTTTTCAAGTTCATACGTGTTCTTGGCATAGCTGACCCTTCTGCCTCTGGAGACTTGTTCCCTCCGCTGTGCTTCAGTTACTCTCTGTCGTTATCTCTAATATAGAATTTATCAGAATTTCTGCGAGCACACCCAAACCTCTCGGTGCTGCGCAAATTATCGATCAAATGGAAGGCGTCCAGAAAGGCCAGGGTCTGATAGATGCAGGCTGAGGCATTTAATTCTACTAGCAATCACATTGTGCACACCTACAAATAACTTCTTATGTATAAATTGATTAGAAATATTAGTCCTACATTACATAATGTAACCACAAATTTTAATAAAAATAGATTAAATGCCATTAAAGATTGTTTATCATGTCTTTGTAATCCATTGATTGGCTCAGAGATCTAAGATTACCTATAGACTCGGGCATTTAAACAGGAAATGAAACCATAAGTATTACATAGAAAGGTAAATAATTTAGGTTTTGTGGTTAGAGAAAAAGTAATTTCTAATTATATATTTTTTCTTTTTCTATCAAAACATGAGAATTCCAATCACATAAAAATATTTTCAATACCTAATATATGATTTCCATTGGTGTCTCATTTTGTGCTTGTACCCTGGACACACACACAAAGGATTTTTTCTTTTTAAAGTCTTTAATTAAAAGATGTGTTTGAAATTATCTGCACCCGCAGATATGTATGAAAAGTTATGTGCCCCTGATTTTACTATAAAATCCATTGCATTTTGAAGTGTCCTGCAGTTTTACTTTACAACATTTTAAAAATCTTGTATTAAAAACAACTTCTTAGCTTTGTAAATAAAGAATTAAAAGATCAAGAAAGGGATCCAAAATCCTTTTCCATTCACTAATTCCACCCATATTTATAGGGCACCTGCCACATGCTACTCGTAGGTTTTGAAAATAAAGCAGGGAACAATAAGACCCTACCCTTGTAGTGCTTACATTCTTGTAGAGGAAGATGAGCAATGCATGAACAGGCAAGTTCAAATATGCCAGATGGGGATAAGTGTCGTGGAGACAGAGCGAGGAGGTTAGGGAGTGTGGGGTTGACGTTTCATAGTGTGATCTTGAGAAGGCCTCATTGAACAACTGACATTCAAAAGAGACTTGTAGGGCTTGGGGGAGGGATTTGTGTGGATATTGTGAGACAGAGACTTTCAGGAATTTGCTTGGTGTGTTTGAAAATCAACCCAGAGGCCAGTGAGGACTGAGCAGAGTGGCTGAACAAGCAGAGGTTGGGTTGTTGTGGTTATTTAGGGCCCAAGTCACCAAGAGCTCTTTAGTTAAGAGTCAACACCTAGGTCCAAGGTGGTTGTGTCTTCCTCAACTGGTTCCTACTCTGCACTAGATCCTGTGCTGGGCACTGAGGAGATACAAAGAAGCTCTAGTTTCTGCCCTCAAGGAACCAGTGTCCCTTCTAATGTCAATCCAAATGGTGGCTGGCCTTTGTGAGGAGGCAATTAAGACTCAGTCAATTTAAGGATGGCTCAGGAATATGGAACCCAGGCCTGATCTGAGCTTTGGCACTAGCTTGGACAAGCCATTTGAACTTTGAAAGCATTAGTATTTTCCTCTGCAAGATGTTAGATGTAGAAATATCAGAACAGGCTTTCCTAACTGAAAAAAAAAAAAAAAAGGAAAAAACTCTACAATTCTATAAAATCAAAGAGTAGAACTTTATCTTAGTACAAAAACATTTGTTAAAATTCTGTTAGAAAATAACTTCAGACATCAAATACATGATGCACATATAGGGTCACTTAAAATTTAGTTCACTATTTGCTAAGTTCAAAAAAATCGTGGTTCACCCAACACAACCAGCTTTGTAAATGGGTGGTACTTCGGAAAAAAACACATATTTTAATTTAGCATATGGTATAGATTATATGAAATTACTTTAACTATTGTATTTCCTTTATGACTTAGACTTCGAAACTTTTCTTTTGCCAAAGATCTTCAAAACTAAATACAGTGTTAAAGCAGAGTTACAGAACAGCCTGGATTTGGGGGATAGATATTTTCCTTTCCTGAATATGGTTTAAAACTTTCTATTGTACATTTTATTGGGCAACTACTTTTCCCCAGTGCCCAGTATAGAGCTGGATATATAGAAGTCATCAATATGTATTGTGGAGGTGATACTATACATTGTGGAGGTGATACTATACCTTGTGGAGGGCAAATCATCTCTATTACATTTTGCAAGTACATAGAGCATAAAATATTAAAGACCATGTAGTTATGTTCTGACATTCTTCTCCCCACCAGCCACACAAGGAGAGAAATATATTTAACTAGAAAACTTGAGTTCATCAACAAATATTTATTGAGCACCAGCTGTGTACCAGGAACATCAGTGAATAAAATGAACCAAAACCCTGCCCTCATGGAACTTATACTTTAGTGGTGGGGTACAGGTCATAAATAATCACTGTGACAGAATTAATGTACTAGAAGGTGGTAAATGCCATGGGGACAAAGGAAGCAGGGAAGGAGAGGAGGAAATGTGGGATGGATTGTGACTGAATCCAAACTTGTTCTTCTTGCCACAGGACATCAATAAGTCAAGAGACAAGGAGGTGGAGGAAGGAAAGCAACTTTACTTTGGAGAGCCAGGAACCAAGAAGATGCAGACCAATGTCCTAAAGAACCATTTTAGGATTATGCGAGGATTTTGCCTTGTCTTTTATGTTTAAGTGACAGGGAACCACAGACATATGGGCACCAACAAGGGTCCAGCGGAGGTCTGTGAAACTTCTTTGTCCTTGGGTAATAGTCTCTCATGTAAAGATAGCCAAACCTCATTGTTCCTATAAATCTTTAACAAAACATAGTTGTTCATACACTTCTTCTTTAATCCTAGAGTTAGTTTCCAATACTACATGATTGCAGTTTTTGCATTGTATCTCAGTGCTCTAAAATTATCCTAGTCCATGTACGGGAATGGGTAGAGTCCTCTTAAATAAAAACTGGAAGCTAGGCTTGGTGGCTCACACCTATAATCCCAGCACTTTGGGAGGCCGAGGCAGGTGGATCACCTGAGGTTGGGAGTTCAAGACCAGCCTGACCAACATGGAGAAACCCCGTCTCTACTAAAAATACAAAATTAGCCAGATGTGGTGGTACATGCCTGTAATCTCAGCTACTTATGAGGCTGAGGCAGGAGAATTGCTTGAACCCAGGAGGCGGAGGTTGCAGGGAGGTGGAGATCACACCATTGCACTCCAGCTTGGGCAACAAGAGCGAAACTCAGTCTCAAAAAAGAAAAAAAAATGGAGTTAGTCATGTTAGCTCTTTTTCTGTTTCAGTGTTGCAGTATGCAAACAAACAGAGCAGAGATGAGCCCCTCCAGGTGTGAGCAGAACCCTGTGAGCAGAACCTTGAAGGAGACCGGAAGCAGCCATGTGGCTCTCTGAGGAACAGCATTTCCAGGAGGAATTGTGATTATATTTCTGGAAATTTATCTTGGCAGGGTGAGTAATTTCTAATTTGAGACTGCTTTTGAATTAGTTTTAAAAGAAGACTTTTCATATGCCATCTTAAAGAGTAGAAATGTTTCTTTGGAGCTGATTGAGGTTTTAAAAATCAACTTTATTAAGTTATACTTCACTTCCAATACAATTAGTGTACTTTTTGTGTGTGGAAATAATAAAAATCAAAGTTTTTTTCTTGTTAATATGACAAAATATTTAATAGAATGCTAAAGAACAACAATCTTAGCCAGGCCTAGTGGCTCATGCCTGTAATTCCAACACTTTGGAAGGCTGAAGTGGGAGGATTGCTTGAGGCCAGGAGTTTGAGACCAGCTGGGGCAACACAGAGAGTCTCTGCCTCTATTTGCTTTTAAAAATAAAAATTTCAAAGCAGAATAACAGGCTGGGTGCCGTGGCTCATGCCTGTAATCCCAGCACTTTAGGAGGCAGAGGCAGGTGGATCACTTGAGGTCAGGAGTCCGAGACCAGCCTGGTCAACATGGCAAAACCCTATCTCTACCAAAAATACAAAAAATTAGCCAGACATGGTGGCATGTGCCTGTAATCCCAGCTACTCGGAAGGCTGAGGCAGGAGAATCGCTTGAACCTAGGAGGTGGAGGTTGCAGTGAGCCAAGGTCACACCACTCTACTCCAGCCTGTGTGATAGAGTAAGATTCTGTCTCAAAAAAAAAAGAATAACACTCTTTAATAAAATCATTTATATTATTATCACAATGGTATAGTTTACAATTCTAGACAAAACCAACAGATGCCTTTTTAGATATGGGTTTAGAAAATGGAAATAGTATAAGATAAACCATTTATTTTCTATGAAGAAAAATATTCAAATTGAGAGCATATACATTTTGATTCACAAATTGTTTTGGAATGCTTAAATAAAGGTAACATTAGTAGAGGTATAAACATGATTGAAAACTTCAATAGCAAACAAAATACATTTTTTATAACAAGAAAATCAATGAGTAAGCAACCAAAACATAAACAGATGGATTAAGCAAGAAAACATATGCAAGTTCTTTTCTATGTGTTGTATTAGTGTATAATTATTTTTTCTGTCCGGTCTGTAATTCACTGGGCTTTTTGAATCTGTGGGTTTGTTTCTTCCAAAGTTCTGAAAAACCCTCAATTTTATGTATATGTAAATTGAGAGAGAGAGAGAGACAGAGGTGGCGGTATTTATTACAGAGTGGGGAGAGAGAAAGAAAGACACAGAGAGAGACAGAGAGACAGAAAGATGGGGGAGGGAGATTTATTATAGGAATTGGCTCACATAATTATGAAGGCTAAATTCCATGACATGCCCTTTACATCCTGATGACCCAAAAAAGCTGGTGTCTAAATTTAAAGGCCTAGGAGCCAGGCGAGACAATGTCCTAGGGCAGGAGAAGATGATATCCCAGCTGGAGAGAAAGTTTAAGTGTTCTTTTAAGTGATGAGTTTTGAAAAATGTGTACACCCAGTAACGAACACTCCAGTCAAGATTTCTGTCTCCCTAGAAAGTTCTTTGTGTTCCTTGGAAGTCAGTCTCTCCCCTAACACTGATATGGGTTTTTAAAAATACAAGTTTTGATATGGGTTTTTTTTTTTAATTAACAAACTCTTTTACAGACTGATGAAAAAAGGAATAGAAGTAGCAGATAGAAGTCAGATAGCTAATAAAGGGAGATTGCCTGTTTTCCTCTAGGTCTCATTTCTGCCATTGAGATCATTGTCATAATCATCTTTGAAGCCAACTTATGCTTTATTATAAACCATCTTTTGTTTAAGATCTCAATACCGTTGCTGTTGCTGAGTTATATTCTTATTAAGATCTTTTACTTCTATTTAGGAAGTAAATGATGTAAGTTTATCAATATACTTCTACCAGTTTTTAAATAATAACCTACTACAATGACTTCTATAACAGTTATGACTTCTGTCAGGGATCTAATATCAAGTATGTGCCATCAGATATTATTATTATTTGGATCATTATGCATCTGGCAGTTTTGTGACTTTTCACTACAACCGTGCTTACCATGATTAAGTGATGAATAATGATCTGATTAACCATAGTGTGATGTTTTACATTTTTTTTTTACCTCTTACAAGCACTTTTTAAACTTATTGTGGCAAAATATATATAACATAAAATTTATCTTTATAACTATTTTCATTTTGTGGCATTCACATAGGCACATTGTTATGCAACCATTACCACCACCTCCAGAACGTTTTCATTTTTCAGACTGAAATGCTGTACTCATTAAACACTAACTCCTTATTTCCTCATCCCTCATCTGCTAGAAAGCACCATACTACTTTCACTTTGTGTCAGTTTGACTACTGTAGGTATCTCATATAAATGGAATCATACAATATTTGTCCTTTTGTGTCTGGCTTATTTCACATAGTTTCTTCAGAGTTCATCTGTGTTGTAGCATACATCAGAATTTTGTTCATTTTTTTTAAATAAAAAAGTATTATAAATCCTTGTGTTGACTGACTTTCAATAGATAACAGATTTCGTTCATTTTTAAGGCTGGATAATATTTCATTGCATGTATATTCTACATTTGGGTTATCTATTCATTTGACCATGAAGTCCTTCAGTTGTTTAAAAACTAACTTTATCGAGCTATCATTTCCATTCAATAAACTGTATACATTTAAAGTATACCATGTGATGAGTTTTGACATATATATATGCACCTGTAAAACTACTGCTTCCTTCAAGACACAGAGCATTTAGATCATTCCCAAATAATTTGAATTCATTGTGCTTTGATAGTTTTGCAACCAACTTTTGATATTTGGTGAAGCAAATGCTGTAAATTGCATATTCAGCATCTATTCCCCCTTTCTCCTTTCTCAAGAACCCCCGTATTCAACACAACATTCTACAGAGCCCTGTGCTTCAGGAGAAGTTCTAGGAGGTAGATCTCAATTAGTTTAAATCTAATCTTTGTGCTTTCATTCCTCTTCCAAGTAACTGTTTTCAGAGGAAGCATTTAATCCACTTCCTGGCATTGAGACGTGAGAGAAGATCAGTTGGGAAAGTTTTCCTTAAGCTTTCTCTTTTTTTGAGACAGAGTCCTGAGATTACAGGTGAGAACCACTGTGCCCAGCCATTTTTTTTTTTTTTAATCAGCCAACATCATGTTTTGATCCTCAATCTTAAGGAGACACATGAAGACATCATTCTTTTTGCCTGTGAAAGGCTGCCTAGAGAGATTGCACAAACTTTAAAATAAGATTGATTTTTGTCTATTTGGTATTGTTCTGAGGCCTTCTCTCTAAGAAACACTAAATAAACTTCCAAACCTATAATTTAACAATTTATTAAGCTGGGCAATGTGGCTCACACCTGTAATCCTAGCACTTTGGGAGGCCGAGGTGGGTAGACTGTCTGAGCTCAGGAGTTCAAGACAGCCTGGGCAACTCCGTTGCCCCTAAAATACAAAAAAAAAGAAAAATAGCCAGGCGTGGCAGTGTGTGCCTGTAATCCCAGCTACTCAGGGAGCTGTGACAGAAGAATCACTTGATCCCAGGAGGCAGAGATTGCAGGACAGAGTGAGACTCTGTCTCAAAAAAAAAAAAAAAAAAAAGCAATTTATTGTCTACAGTTAATTTACTTTACTGATTGTTTAATGAGCTAGAATAGCCACCAGATGTCACTCTGATTTTATTTTCAGACATAAACTAGTGACTTCAATCTCAAATATTCAATCCAGAAGCATTTTTAAAATCCAATAAGTTGACAATCATATTAAAAGTTTTGGCAAAAAATAAAGAGAGAAACATTAGAGAATACTAAGAAAAAAAAATGAGAATTTTCAAAAGAACAAATTAATTTTCCTTCAGTGCTGTTAACAAATACAATGATGTGATTGCTAAAAAGTCAAAACAGTAATTAGGAAAATGACATTTAACAGACTGTTTGGTGTAGGGATGCTAAACAAGTGGTAAAGTCAGTATGATTGATATATTTTTTCTGTTCTGGAGCCATATTCACAGTAACAGCAATATGAGCTCAATAACTCACAGTGGGAATTTTTCATATAGAGACAGAAAATGAAGTTGTGAGCTAAATTGGATCTATTTATCATGAAGGGAAGAATCTGATCAAGAAAGTAGGCAATAGTTGTAAGTTAGAGGGAGAAGGAAGGAGAGAAGTAATAGAGAGAAAACACTACGTGAAGCTTCATTTGTGGTACTGTGCTAAGCTTCTCTAAACTTTGTCCCAAACCAGGAAAAACCAGGAAGGGGTTTCCTTGTGTATTACTTACAGTTCTTTTAGTTGCAAGAAGCAGAAACTCAACACCAGCTGGTTTAAGGAAAAAACAAACAGGTATCTATGGTGTCATAAAACTGGTAATTGTAGGAGTGGGTGGCTTTAGGCCTGGCTATGTCTGCTTATGGTGGCCTAAAAGCCAGCCCACTCCTACAATTACCAGTTTTATGACCCATGGGAACTTGGAAGGGGAAGGATCCTCAAGGTCAAAACCACTTTCATAATAATACTAAGACATTGTTTGCCTTTTCCACTTGCTGTCTCAAAAATGTATGGTGGAATTTTCCAGCGGCTATATGCCATGTGACATCGAACAAATTGAATGAAGAAGCAGATAGTAGAATCTAACCATCTTCTACTAACCCAGCCATTAAAGAGAGTTGCAAATGTGTGAAACAATGCCACTCTTCTTGGTAATATTTTTTGTTTGAGACAATGTAATTATTTTTCATAAAAATATTAATATGTTAGTTACTTTAACGTGTAAAGGATTTATCATTGTTTTTAATGCATATATAAGTATTTTAACAGGTTCTTTTCTATTTTCTAATATAGAAAATATCGATTGATATAAATTTCTTCGGAGTCTTCAGTAATTTTTTAGAATGTAAGGGGTCCTGAAACCAAAAAGCTTGAGAATTGCCAGCTTAAGTAAGGTACAATTGAGCACAAGGCTCAATGGTATCACTAGAACTGTCTCCCCCTGCTTTTCTCGGAGCTGATTTCCTTCTCAGGCAGGTGATGTCAAAGATGACTTCCAGCTGGGGCATGGCAGCCGACACCTGTAATCTCAGGACATTGGGAGGCTAAGGCGGGAGGATCACTTGAGCCCAGGAGTTTGAGACCAGCCTGGGCAACAGAGTGAGACCCTGTCTCTACAAAAATTTTTTTTTAATTAGCCAGGCATGATGGCATATACCTGTAGTCCCAGCTACTCGTGGGGCTGAGATGGGAGGACTGCTTGAGCCCCGGAGGTTGAGGCTACAGTGGTCCATGATCACACACTGCACTCCAGTCTGGGGAAACAAAGCAAGACCCTGTCTCAAAAAAAAAAAAAAGAAAAAAAGATGACTTCCAGCAACTCCAAAATTTTGTCTACCAACCTGGCAGCCCATAGGAGAAAATGCCCTTTTTTTGATAGGACTAATAAAATTTCTGGTTATAACATTGGTCACACTTAAGTCACATGCCCATCCACATCCCAATTATTTGAGCCATGGGGTGCTTGACTTCTGGGTTATTACATCTACCCTGGAGCCAGGGATGGGGCAGCCTACCAGCACCACACGATCAAGGAAGAAGTGGTTTCCTAGAGAGATGCTGAACGGGCAAAAAAGAAGTCCTCTATCAGAAAGCCTAAATCCTATGCTGTTCTCAACGAGAATCCTAACCTTTCCACTGTCAGCATCTTGATACAATAGGGTTACCTTTCTCTCCTTGGGGAGGAGAGGCTGATTGCACTGTGTAATTAAGAGTTTGCGCCCAAATCACATATCCTAACAGAAGTTCTCTTTATGAATTAGTAATGCTATATCAAAAGAAAGTTATCTTTTCACCATAAACTATGCAAAACACCTGACTTAAGCTGAGATTCCATTCCTAAACATCTGAAGATTTAAATGTCATGCCCGCCTCTGTTGCTTGCAGGATGACGCTGGTCAGATCATTTAACCTTCTGGTGGTCTCTGTGTCCATACCTCTAAAATCAAGGGTGTGGGAGGATTGTCTCTTGCAGCTTTAACATTCTTTGAATCTGATCAGTGGAAGATGAAGGTAAAAAGTTCTTCCAACCCTGGTCTATCAGCTGCTATACTGACTGTCTACAAAATGAAGCTTTACACATTTTTCAGATTACATATCAATTTTGGTTATGTATTTGTTTCTTCAATATTTTTGGTGATAATCTAAAATAGAGGTTTCATCAGTTTACAAGCTCTGGGTTCATATTCTTCATCTCTTATCTTTTTATTTCCTTTGCCTTTTGCTTTTAGCTTCATTACTTTATTTTTTAAATTGATAAATAAAAATTATATATACTTATGGTGTATCACATGATGTTTTGATACAAGTATACATTGTAAAATGGATAAATCAAGGAATTAACATATCTGTTGCCTCACTACTAATTTTTTGTTTGTGTTGTGAGAACACTTAAAATCTAATCTTAGCAATTTCCAAATATAAATACATTGTTATAACTATAGCCACTATGCTGTACAATAGATCTCTTGAACTTATGCCTCCTGTCTAAATGAAATTTTGTATAGCTTTGTTACTTTTAATAATAAATGTGGATTCTGTAAAATCCCAATTTTTACAAAATGTTTTAGGAGCAATATAAGAGCCTCAAAAAATAATTTTTTGGGAAAAAGCTGTTTATTTACCTAGGAATTTTATTTAAAATACCTATGTTCTTTGAAGTGAAAGAAAAACTAGTATTTCTCCATTTATTCTAATTTACAAATTAAGCTATAAAAGAAAACCACAGTAAAAATTGCATGAATAGCCCTGAAGAGTCAGCCAACTTTTACCACATATTTTCACTTGGTATACCTTAGGTTTCCTTATGTCTCCACTCACATACTACCATTACAGGAGATTTTACTTTTTTTTGTCTTCAAGCCCTTCAGTGAAGTTACTACTGAAAATCAAACAACACCTGTCCAGTGTTGTAAATTAAATATCATATAGTTTAATATCATATACCTGCTTTTCTGTATCAACCTTCATTAATGATAAGTACAAACACCAGAATCAAATTGTTATCAAGCCCCACGGTAGTGTTTAACTTCAGTTTCAACTTAATTCTCATTATTCCATACTTTTAAACAGAAAAATGTTTTAGTACATATATTCCTTGGAAATAATTATAATCTGTTCCAATAACTAAATAGCTGAGGCTTCTGGGTTAGATGTAGTTATCTTTCTACTGTTCAAATTTTTAATAACAAATATGAATGTTAAATTTTATGTAACATTATTACAAAGTTACATTGATAAACTGAAATTAGAACAACATTTCTTCCCGAGTGCCTCATACTTACCCACAAGGCATTATGGATTTCTTTTCATGTAAAGAGTAGATAACAGTCTTGGACTAGATAACAATGAAAACCTGGAAAGAAGAAAGCCTGCCTCCTGTTTTTATTGAGTCAAACAAGCAGAAATTTGATTGGAAAGTCCCATTTCATCTGTTATACTTGGTAGTATTTTCTTCTAATGAAAAAAATAAAGCCCTTGTTCCACACCTTGACACGTACTTAAATGTTTACCCAAATCACTTAGGCATTGCTTCTCAAACTCGGCTGCACAGCAGAATTGCCTGGAGGGTTTTTAAAAACACAAATGCCTGTGTCTCACTCACTGAAATTCTCCTTTAATTGGTACGAGGCAGGGTTATTCTAGGAACTATTTTCTATCCCTTAGTAATTAGCCATCTGTATAGTATTTTTAACTTTCTACGTGTTATCAGCTGTGAGACTGTTTGGATTGTCAGGTCTTTGTGGTGAACTGAATTCTGCATGGCAGTGCTTACTGTGCAGAAAGGTTGCAATGCTTCACTTTGCCTTAATCCATGTTCCTCTAACTTCCTTACTCTTTCTCTCAGAGGAGGCAAGTGGCTGTGGCAGCAGCAGCGGTGGCTGATCATCACTGAAAATAACAAAGAAAAGAACTGAGCTGCCTCCTTCATATTTTTTCCATTGAGGATTAATTTATCGTGCTTTTTTCATTTTCTCTACATCCTACAAAAACTTTCTTTCTCTCCTAAGAACAAACTTTTAACTTATTGCTGGAAAAAAAAGAAGTAAAAAGTTTTAGCACAGCTTCTCTGTCTCTTTGGGACAAGTTAGAAAATTCTGAAGTGAGCCGAAGCATAGTAAGTGCTTTCTTTCTTTTTAAGCTACTTCTGGGGAGGGAGGAGGCTATTGTAATGGTAAATTTCACTCCGAGAGAAGAAAGGGTTGATAATCAATCAAAAATGAGATATTCCTTTGAGTATTTGTAATTTTCTTACTGTATTGTAAGATGCTTTTAATTTTCTCTGTAAAATAGACAGAAGTAGTTTTAGTGTGTGTGTGTGTATGAAATAAAACCTCAAAACAGCGATCTTCAGGGTGCCACTGAAGAAAGTTTTTACGAACAAAGTAGAGATGTATACCACTTGGGGGCTTCAGTGAGAACTCAGAATTCCTGGAGGAGGATTTACATTCAGAAATGTTGAAGTGAAAATTCCCTCTGGTTCAGCATCTTGGAGTTCAGCTTGGAAGAACATTTTATGTATGGAAGAATTTGCTTCTGCAAACCTCTCTTTTGGCTATTGAATATACTGAAGGATGGGACAACTTGTGCTATAGAAGCACTGCTTGCCTGAATTTGCTTCAGGCCTTTTACATTTAACTTGAGGGATCATGTGTTTGGCATGATGAGGACCACTGAAAACTTCCATAAGCCTAGTGCCACATTAAACCCTAACACGGCCCCCAAGGGAAGGTACATTTATCTGGAGGCATTCCTGGAGGGAGGAGCTCCCTGGGGTTTTACTCTGAAAGGTGGCCTGGAGCACGGAGAACCATTAATCATCTCTAAGGTATGTTATTTTTTCTAATATTGCCTTTATTCAAATTGTTTTTTTCAACTTGTCGGATTTGTCAAAAATGCAAAATATTGAGAACTGCCTTAATGTAGCTTAATTTGCTGTTTCATGCCTTTCTGATTATCTGCAAATATTTTGGATTGCCTGGTATTTGAAAGAAAAATGTGTCCAGCTCATTTATTCTGTGAAATCCCAAGAAAAATGTGCCTATTTGATGGATAATCTTCTCTTTTTGTGAATGAAATCACATACAATCAGTTATCACATGAGCTTTTCAGTTATAAATCAGATTAAAGATTAATAACATGGTTAAGATGGTAGCATAGTATATATTTGTGCATAGAAAAATATCTGCTTTTTCTCTCTTTAACGGAAAATAGCATCTAAAAATATTTTAAATTTGCTTATAATTCTGGATAATAGATTGCATAAATATCATGTGTTGCTTTTCCCTCCCCACACTCAGAAAAGAATTAAATCAGCTTTTAGTATAACTCAAGACCAAAACATTTCTGCCTCTCCTATTTATCTGTATATTTAAATCCCTTTTAAACCTTCGCCGTCCTGCAGCATACCTCAATTCTTCATTTATCTTTTCTTGTGGGTAGTGATATCAATGAAATTTTTATGCATTAGGGTTAATATTTCTATTTTTCTCTTAAACGATAGCCTAACATTACTTGTTATAATATTTCCCTTAAAATTTTAGAATATTTACTAATTGGGTACAATAGATTATAATGGCTTTCCACACATGTACATTCATCAAGAAACATTTGTAATTAAGGGAGAATAAGTTTTTAGTTTGAGGATCGGAACAAGGTAATATGGATTGCATTTGAGCTCTGTTATCTGTTCAGGTTATTTTACATATCCCAATAAATAATTCCAAAAGTTATTTTTCAAATTACTGAAGTAATTTTACTGTGGTTGAGCCAGTGAGAACTGGGTTTCACGGAGATAAGCCACGAATGCATAGGACACCATTCTAAGTTGTATGACTTTTCCTTAACTTTCTTAAGGAAAACAGAAGGATGTGCGTATGTCTGTGTCAGTTAGGAAGTTTTCCCCCTGTGAAAAAATTCAAAACCAGATTTATAAATTTTGAATTTATAAAAAATTCAAAACAAACCTCATTAAATTGGGGTTTTTTCTTGTATTACAAGTAGTTTGAAGATAGATTTTCCAGGCAAGGAGTGGCAGCTCAATAATATGATCAAGGATCCCACTTATCTCTCCACTCTGCCATTCTTATATGTTGGCTTTGTCTTCATGGTTGCGTGATGGATGCCACACCTCCAGCATTGCATCTTCATTCCAGACAAGTTTTTGACTTTTTATTTCTCATTTGATCTTTGCTTACATCTCATTAATCAGAACTGTACCTTCTGCCTATCTTTAGGCCAATAACTGGCCAAAAATGCCAGTGATTAATACCGATTGATTAGGATTTCTTTCACGGGTTCTGCAATAAGGACCTACTCTTCCTAAAGTCAAGGAATAGTTGCCCACTGTTTGAATCATTTGAGGTTCTTTTTGCCGGAAGAAAGAGGGCACGGTTGCTGCATAACAGCTGAGAATTCTACAATGAATATAAATATTGTCTCAGCATTTAAAAAGTCTAGTTGTACACAATTTACCTGGCCCTTAATGATAAAATATTCTGTATTTATATACTACAGTATCTGACAGTTTGATGTCAGAAAAGTCTCATCCTGCCACCAATGAGAATTATCTGCAGAATGGGGCTATCCTACTATCTACTTTAACAGCGTGTGTTTAAATGCAACCATGCATTTAGCCTAGTACCCGATATGTAGAAGGAATTCCAAAAAAATCTTAGCAAAGATTATGATTATTGCTTTTCATTATTCTAGTAGACATTTGTAGTAGGAGATGGGTCTGGCTACTGTAAAAAGATCCAAAATAACAATAACTTAATATAGGAATTTATATCTTTGACATAATGATCTGAGCATAAGCCAAACCTAAAGATGGCTCTGTGGTATCAGGGACCCAAGTTTCTTCTATTTGTTACTTCCATCCTGGAGTGATATCTCATCTGCATGGTCCAAGTGACTTGCCACTATATCTGCTTTCCAGTCAGTAAGAAGTGGGAAAGGTAAGAGGAGAAGGCAATCTCCTTTCTTTCAAGGATCCAATCTGGTCCAATCTGCTCTGTCCAATACGGTAGCCACAGTCATATGTGACTATTTCCATTTCAATTAAGGTAACTAAAATGAGGTCAAAAATTTTAAACTGTTCCTCATTTGCACTTGCTGCATTCCAAGAGTCACATTGTTCCAAAGCTCTTGAGCATCTTCCCCCACTTTGTCTGTCTGGCAAACTCATTTAAGCTCCATTTCTTCTTCTCTCTCAGGTTTTCCTGATGTCACCCAAGTTGAGTTTGGTGGTCTCCCTTCTATATTCTTATATTATGCACATATGACATTGAATCATAAAATTTTATTTCTGTTGATGGCCTTCTCAGAAGTCTGTGAGCCTTTTTAGGGCAGGGATTTTTTTTTTCTTTCATCTCTACCACATCTAAACCAGAGCCTAGGTACACAAATATTTGTTGAGTAAATAAAAGGGCATGGCTGTGTCTTACTCCTTTTGCATTTTCAGGATCTAGCACAGTGCCTGGCACACAGTAGGCACTCAATAACTTTTATTGAATTAATAAGCAAAAGACAAAACAGAGCACCGATGAGGATGCCAGGCAGACCTCCACTTTGGGCAGGTATTAGTTTCCTATTGCTGCTGTAACAAATTACTTCAAACTTGTGGTTTAAAAACAACACAACATGCAATTCTGTAGGTCACACATCTCACACAGGTCTCACTGAGCTAAAGTACCGTGTGTCAGCAGGGCTGTGTTCCTTTCTGGAGGCTTTAGGGGAGAATGTGTTTTCTTGCCCTTTACAGCTTCTAGAGGCTGCCCACATTCCCTGGCTCATGGTCCCCTTCTTCCATCTTCAAAATCTGCAGCAGCAGGTTGAGTCCTTCTAACCTTGCAGCTGGCCTCTGATTCTGCCTCTCTCTTTCACTTTTAAGAACCCTTGTGAGTACCTTGGTCCTCCCAGGATAATCCTGGATAATCTCCCTATTTTCATATCAGCTGGTTAATAGCCTTAATTGTATTTGCAAACTTAATTCACCTTTGCTATATAACATAACATAGTCACAGGTTTCAGGAATTAGAATGTGGCCATCTTAGGGGAGACAGGCCATTATTTTGCCTACCACCAGGCATTTGAGCATTGGTAGAAGTCCACATAATTAAGGCAGTACCAGGGATGGGACTAAAGTGAAATGTGTTGGCTGATCATGCCTATACTAGATCTTCTCTCTAAGACAATGAAAAAAAAAAATGCACATTAGCTCATACACTGCTAACCAGATGTCTGCTATTCTTCCAAGTTAGAGTGACCTTCCATTGTAGGAGAAGGGAAGGGATAGTACACATTGAGTCACACATGTGAAAGGCACATACACATTATACAAAACAGCTATAAACTGCCAGGTTATGGATGACAATACAATAAATGAAGTATCATTTTTCTTTAGATATCAATGAAGCAGGAGAATGAATGGGCAAAAAGGATCTACAAAGGGTAACAATAGGAGAAATCGTTTTCAAATTGCTTTCTTTGGGATTTAATATCCTTGAAAAGGAAAGGTGGGGTTGTGGAAAGAGCCTCTGTAATCTGTGAACTTCAAAAAGAAAGGTAACTTTTAAAAAATTATCATTGTAAGTGGATGCTCAGGTAATTCAATAGTCCAGGAAGTTGGCGGCATGATTTTATTATGATTCACTTACTCTGTATTGTGACTCAGAAAAGCAGTTCCACCTGCAGAGGGGATGCACCTGCTCCCAGGGCTCATAAACTGAGTAACAACAATAAACAACAACAGCAGCAACTGCTGGCACTTAGTGCATATGATGTTCCAGGCTCTATTCCAAGAACGCTACATGTGTTCACCCATTTAATTTCCACAACTTCACGGGGAGGTTAATACTCTTATCCCAATGTTATATGTGGGACATGGACCCAGAATTAATTTGAGTAACTTGCTGAAGCTCTCATAGCTACTAGGTGATGCAGTCAGGATTTGAACTCATGTATTCTGGTTCCAGAGTCGATGCCCTTCACACCCTACACTATTCAGTCTCCACTGCCTACTGAAAATTTGGGTCTGACTAGATTCTAGAGCTATTATCTGGTAAAATATGGGATTGATCTTTTGTTATATAAGTTTTTAAATCTATTTGGGGAAAATGGTTTTTTTTAATACATAGTCCAATAAGATCCCATAAAATAGGTCTGACTACTGCTCAGTTAACCCCTTTAAGTAGTCCAACACCCTTAAAATAAGGGGCCGCCTGCTGTTTTTGGCAAGTATGTTCATGGTGTCTTCACCTGTAGAGGTATTTCTTTGTGCTTTTCAAAGTGGACTTCAAATTTAAAGATAAGTCACTGCCCTGGTCTCTTCTGTCTCTTACATCCTCAACACTCAGCAATGTGCTGGTCAAAGTGCTCCTCCATCAGTGCTTATATTTCTGATTTCTACTCCCCTGGGAGGTATCTGTGTTCTAGCTGGACTATCTCTGTGCCATCTCATTATAAATCTTGGTAGTTCCATCATCCACATTGTCACCCCTCCTTCTCCAAAACTGCTTCTTCCACCTGCAATACCGCCATCCTTTTCCTATTAATCCAAATCTTAGCCTCTTTGTCCATCAAGACTTGACTCACTAACTCTATTTCATCAACAGCTTTCTATTCTTTGTCTATGGAGGTGAGGGGGAGGGGCTTAAGGCTCATTTTACCACTTCTTCAGCCACAGTCCTGAGTTCAGTTTGAAATGGATTTTTAGGCAGTTCCCCAAAACCTGGATCTGGTAGATGACCCAAAGTCATCTTTTTTGTCTCCTTCCAACTGCCACATTAGATCAGCTTGTTACTCTGACCTTTTAAAATAGCCAATCTCTTCTGACTTTTTACCTTTCTTGCTTTTTCCTTTAACATCCTTTACCCTTCCTACCAGGGTAGCCTCATCCTTCTGCTGCTCTTCAACTAGTTTGTTTCTTCTCTCTTTGTTTAATCCATCTTTGCCCTGCAATTTGCATTCATTCTTCTTGCCTCTTATCTCTACCCAGTGGTTTTATTATACAGGTATATAAAGGTACTATAAAGGTAGTTGTTTGCATTTGGCATCCTGCTAATAAATTGTCCATGTTAAGGCCAGATGGGTTTTGCTCATGCTGTATATCCTTCTTCTCTTAGCAAAATCCTTCTCATTTACACATAGCAAATGTTCAATAAATGTTAAATGACTTATCGGATTTTACAGCTGTAGGAAATATTGGCAATCATATAACTTTCTTCACACACAGAGAGAAAACTAAGATACAGAAAAGTTTACTTATTTGCCAAGATGGTTTCAATCTTAGCAAATTGAGTGTATGTGTGTATCTGTGTGTATGTAAAGCCCCAGCCAGTAAGGAAGTAATTGCTTTCTCTGATTGTGCCCTTTATACTTTTCTTTTTCTTTTTCTTTTCTTTTTTTTTATTTTTGAGACAAGAGTCTCGCTCTGTCGCCAGGCTGGATTGCAGTGGCACAATCTTGGCTCACTGCAACCTCCACCTCCTGGGTTCAAGTGATTCTCCTGTCTCAGCCTCCCGAGTAGCTGGGACTACAAATACTTTTCTATGAATCCTAGCTCCCCTGTTAGACTGTTGTTACCTTCCAGAACCTAAAGATCCTTCATTGATTCCTTTTCTCCTCTCTGTCCTTCCCTTTTTCCTTTACTTCTTTTCTTTTTATTATTCATAGTGCTTAAACTATGCATAACAATTATGAAAATGGAAATGGAAATGAATGAAGAGGAAGATAAATATTAGAAAGGATCTTGTTAAAAATCTTTGTTAGAAGCTATCTAGGCCAGTGTCTACACAGGTTACTAGAAAAACTTGTTTAAAAACAAGGCAAGCAGGTTAAGTTGGACTCAGTCTGACCATGTCTTTCATATGCACATACGTAATGTTTGGTAAATGTCTGTTGAATTTAATTAGATTGGAAAAAAAAGGAAACTCATGTTTCTCTTTAACTTTTAATCCTTTAAAAATTAACCGAATTTTAGTTAAAGTCTTATACGTTTTTAGACACAAATTAATTTTGATATTTCCTATTAATGCTGTTGGAAATAACTTTTATTCAAGCAGCATGGTGACATGCTGTGCCAAATTGGTCTTAGCATCAGCAAGAACTATGCTTTCTTTCACAGCTAATAGATTCCCAAGGCTTTGCCTCCTATGCAGGGGACACAATTTAATTTAAGAAATATTCGTCTCATTTTAGTGGGCCCACAGTGTGATTGGAGAGGCATAATGAGAGACTTTCTATCAATTTTTGAAAAAACAAAACCTCAAAGGACATGCTGGATCTTAACTAATCCATAGACAGACTCTTCCACATCTCTCCCTTTGATGTAGTTCCAAACAGTGAGCATCTTATCCAAAGGGCTGCAGTGCAGAGTCCTTGTTCTCCGACTCAGTTCATCCCAGGAGTCCATCCATCTCTTGTGCTCTGACATCCCAGGCACTTCTCAATGAAACAAAATGAGGCGAAGATTCTCTAGTAAATCTAAGCACTGTTTCTCCCCGTCGTCTAATGACTTTCTCCACAAAGGCAACATTGGTACACTGTGGATCTTGCTTTGTAGAATAGAAGTGATTCTTTTCTGCCTTCAGAGGATGCTTTCCTAACTTGGCAGACCAACGTGCAGAACACTCTGTCCTGGGCATCTGAGCCTGAATTTGCTTTTATGTCAACTATATTTTTTCATTCTTCAATATCTTATAGGTTTTCTTCTTCTCCATTTTGAGCTGTATTTTTTTCTTGGAGATTTATTATATTATTTAAATATTTTTCTTTCTTTTTTTTTTTTGAGACAAGGCCTCACTCTGTCACCCAGGCTGGAGTGCAGTGGTGTGATCATGGCTTATTACAGTCTTGGCCTCCCTGAGCTCAGGTGATCCTCTCAGCATCCCTAGTAGCTGGGACTGAAGGTGCACACCACCACACTAGACTAATTTTTGCAGAGGTGGGGTTTCACTGTGTTGCCCAGGCTGGTTTCAAACCCCTGAGCTCAAGTGATCTGCCCGCCTCAACCTCCCTAAGTGCTGATATTACAGGAGTGATTAGATCACCATGCCTGCTCTAAATCTTTATTTTTGAATGCTCTTTGGTACATGTGTATTAATTTATATTTGTAATTTCTATGTTATATATGTGTTATATATATGTATGTATGAATGTATGTGTGTGTGTATATATATGTATGTATGTGTGTGTGTGTGTGTATATATATATATATATTTTTTTTTATTTTATTTTAGGTGAGGTTTTCCAGCATAGAAAAAAGTGCACATCCCAGACAATATAGGGCTCAGAGTGGAAATAAACAAACTTTATTTCTACCATAGCTTTTACTGGTTATGTGACCACGGCAAGTAACAGCCTTCCTGAACCTCAGTTTCCTCATCTTTCCAAGGCACCAGAAGTTGCTACCTCACACTGAAACACTGAACAGGTCATTCTTTGCCATTATAGAGCTTATATTCCAACAGAAGAGGACTGGCAATAAATATGTTTGTATACAATAATTTCAGGGTGTGGTAAGCTTTTTTTCTTTTTTTTTTTGAGATGAAGTCTTGCTCTGTCACCCAGGCTGGAGTGCAGTGGCGCAATCTTAACTCACTGCAGCCTCCCAACCTCCGCCTCCCAGGTTCAAGCAATTCTCTGCCTCAGCCTCCCGAGTAGCTGGGATTACAGGCACTCGCCACCACACCCAGCTAATTTTTGTATTTTTAGTAGAGATGGGGTTTCACCATCTTGGCCAGGCTGGTCTTGAACTACTGACCTCATGATCCGCCCGCCTGGGCCTCCCAAAGTGCTGGGATTACAGGCGTGAGCCACAGCACCCGGCTTGTGGTAGGTACTATTAAGAAAAAAAACCCAGTACGATATGTTCCAGAGTGATAGTGTCTGTAAGGTAGAGGTCTGGGAAGGAGGGCTTAATCCACATGGTGATTAGAGAAGGGTTTTCTGAGGAGATGACATTTGAGCCAAGATTGATAAGAAATAAGAAGCCAGACTTGCAAAGAAGTTTGTAAGTTGAGCTGAGGCAGGAGAGTCTTAGAAAGTTCTAGAAACAAAAAGAAAGTCAGTGTTATTGGAGTCCAGTAAACAAGAGAGAGAGTGGTATGAGAAATGGAAAGGTAGACCATGGTCAGATCACATCAGGCCCTGTAGGCTGTGGAAAGGACCTTGGACTGGATTTAAATGTAGGGTATGAAGGTATATCACACTGAGAGACTTTCTCTATTTGTGGTGAAATGGACAGACCCATGGCAGGTATTTACACTCTGGGAGGTTTTTAGTACTGGCTCTTAAAGCCACCTTCTTCCTCTCTCTTACGTACATTTCTAAGGCACTTCCTGGGTCTACAACAGGACCAGGCCTTCCAAAAGACAACTGTTTTCCAAAAGATGACTGTCAACATCATTGTAACTTATGGAACAATGCACAAAGAAACTGTAAATACTCTCTTTGCTGTTGGGAGAGTTTTCCCCCTCTACCCCATAACTGTTGATCTCTTATTTTTCACTCTAAATTGACAAGACTTGCTGGGTTGCCGTTGTCACTGTACTATGAGTAACTTGACAGGTCCTGCTCTGTAATAGGCATGCTAGCTCATGTAAGCACTACAAAACTCTGGGAAGTCCTACTATTATTTCCATTTTATAGATGGAGAGACTGGAAGCTTGCTGAAGGTCATAAAACTAATAAGGAGCACATCTAAGACCTTTTAAACTTTCAGCCTGAAAGATTTCTTTTAAAGTAAAAACTGCATTGTCACTTTGTGATGACAAAAAAACCCTTCCATTTATGTTACCCCATGTCTCGATAAACTGGTAGAAAAAGTGGAATGCAGGAACTGTGTGCAAGCGTCAGGCAATTTGGTGGCATCCGTAAGGTGCCCTGCTTGGTGAAATGGGGGCACATCTAGTTCTATCAACACTGGGAGTTCAACTGGACTCTCCACATCTTCCCAGGTGCTGCTTCCTGCTGCTTTTTACTTCTGCCAGGCTCTGACCACTCTGATTGTTTGGGCAGGGTTTATCCCATCACATGGATAGGCCATGACAAAACCTCAACCCCCCAAGGCCTGGTACCCAAGGAGAAACACTAGATGAGCATTAAACACTTTAAAGCTAACAGGGGCTGAAACCAGCTAAAAGAGGAAATCAGACATGAGTTGCAAACCAATAGAACAATGATCCACTGGGGCACATTATGTTCATGCCTCCCAACATGCTGATGAGACCCGGTTATTGAGCTGGGCACCACAACAGATGGTCTTTTATGAAGGAGTGCTCCTTACACCATACTGTATCTCATTTTGTTTTCCCTTTATAGCCCTTGTTTAGTTAGCAATGTAGTGCATCTGCTCTGCTCATCCAGCTTCATCTACTGCTGAGTTGGCTGTGTCCATACTCCATCTGTCTACTCTGGTTCCATCACAGTCACTAGCATTCACTTTCCCTGCAAGGTCTACTTTCTGGCTTTCCTAATAGTACACTCTCTTGGCATGATCTTGGGAATTACACACACAATTGTTACCCTCAAAGCTGTTGCTACCTGCTAGGGTCTTGGCTCAATTGGCCTCATCTCTCACCCATTCTTGGTTCCTGGAAACCTGGTACAGACAGATCCTAGCATTCCAAAGATCTCAAAATTTAAAAATCATTGACGTGAATTTGGAGTCAAACCCTAGGCAATTTAAGTGGAAATAAGCATTCTTTAGGTTAGTCAAAGTGCCTAGCACTTTGTATATTAAAGTGTATCCTGAGCCACACATTTGCTAGAAAGTAAGAAGAAAAATTAGACTCTAGAAGCAATTGCCTTTCCCTTTTTCTTTGAAAAGTTAAAATTTTTAAGGAAAAAAGTTGTATAGGTACAATTTAAGCTTTTATCATCTTGCATGTGTCCTCTGAGAGGTTCACATTTTTTAGGCCTTGTCTCATAGAAACTGGGAAATGAGCTGCTGGAATTCAGACCCAGGATCTGGCTGCATTCCAGAAATAAATACACATGTTGGGTGTTGAGATAGATAATTAAAAGAATAGGCGAGTGAGTAAACTTTTGAGAATGAGAAGCCAGAAAATAGCAGAGTCTTTTTTCTCATGCCTTGCTTTTGCTTTTGTTTGTTTTTTATATTTTTACTTCTGAGTATCAGCTATTGAATAGCAGGGCAAAAACAAGGCAGCCATTGACCTAAGTGTAAGACAGCAGGAGGAAGGTTAAGAGAACAAATGTTATTCTTTAGGACTGCATTCATAGTTGCATGGTGGTGCTCTTGGCTCAAAGTCTACAATTAAATAAGTTGTTGGCACTCCCTTGAAAGCATTGCTATCAAAGGTCAATAAATTTGACCTTTAAAAAGGACAGTAGATGTAGACCCCTTCCAGTAGGCCAACACGTATTGCAGATTTCTGAACTCAGGCACTGCGACGTACTACTGCCACCTTGCTTCTTTAACGGAGAGGGCAAAATAAACAGGAGGACTTCGTGGTAGAAAGAAGAAAAAAATCTTTATATTTAAATAAATAAAGTTATTTATAGAACATTATTTATATGTACTCAGTCTCTGCTGTGGGTCAGGTACTATGTTAGATTTTTTAATGTATTATTTTTTAGAATGGGATTCATTTTTATATATGAGAAAAGAGGTTTTTCATAAAAGATGGAGCCAAGATTCAAAGCTAACTCATTTCATTCATTAGTTATCATATTTAGTCAACACATCATTTATTGAGTGCCTAAAATCTGACAGCACTGGGAAACAACAGAAGATGAGGTCCCTGTACCCCAAAGGGGCATGTTCTACTTTTTTCTTTTTGTACCACCGCAACTAACCTGTCGACATTTCCTCATCTTCACTTCTGTGCACATTGGCTGGACTTCCAGCTGTTGGCATCTGCAATTCTTTGCTTGAGGTCCTTTGCCACAGTAATGACACCAAGAGCAGCCTTTCATGACCAACTGGAGTTGGTACATAAGCAGCCCAGTTCTTTCATCTCTTGGATGAGATGACTCTAAGGTGTATGTTTTCCAGTAGTACCTAGAGTTTCTTCAGAATTCAACTCAGGTTGCCCACAGTTGTAGCTGGCTTGATCAAACATCTATGTCAGCTGCCTTCCCTTTTCTACCTCATGCTCCCACTTCCCTGTCAGCTTTCTTTACCTCCCAGGTAACTACTTGCATTTGAAGTCTTGTCTCAGGGTCTGCTTCTGAGGAGATTCAAACTAAGACAACCACCATTTAGAGAATGCTTACCAAGGGAAAGCCATACCCTACAGACTAATGTAGATTTATCTGTTTCCAAAGTCTGTGATCTTTGGACCATTCCACTGTACTATGGAATTCAAGCAGAAGGAATCCATAGAATACTAGACCTAGTCTTTTCTTGGGTCCTAAGAAAGGTGGAAATCCATCCCCAGACAGGATATTTTGCAGTTCTCTCTTTCGTCCTTCACCCTCTCATGGAATGGGTGTGTCTTCTTCCTCCACGGAATTGACTGAAAAGTCTCATTCTGCTTTTATTATCACTTCATTTCTCTCAATGACGCAAGCATCTCTGAATAATATCAAGATTTTCTCCCTCCCCTCTGAAAGTGGATCCACTCTCTTGTTCTATAGGTTCTCTTTAGTTCTATAGGTTAATGGTTAAGGAAAATGTGACCCTCTGAACAGAATAGGTAGAGAAAATTATTCATTTGCAGCTCTCTGAGGAGAGAAATTCTTTTATAGAATTTTATTTATATTGCTTCTTTTCTTACTCAATTCATACTACAACATAGACTAAAAAGAAAAGTGGATACATACTGTTTTTTTAAGTCCAGAATATTTGACAGTATAATGTGGTAGTGATGTGAAGTTTTGCACCTAAGCAGGCAATAGAATATGACATAGTTTCCAACCCACCCCATCCTTGAAATAACAGAATAACTTTTTAACACTAACATGCGTTTCCTTGAATAACTTGTACCACTGCCAAATTCCACACAAGAAGCCTCTTTTCTTCAGGGGCTGTTTCCCCACAATGTGAATATTCTTTGACTCACTATGTTGTCAATTTCCAATTTCCTTGTTTTTTGCTTGAGTTCACTGAAGACTGACAAACAGTAGCTTCATGTGACAGCCATTAGTCTGCTTTAAACCTCAATTTGATCTTGAATGGATAGAATAATGAATAGATTTTGTGTCATATAATTCATGTTGTCAGTTATATGAAACTGGCAGTTCAAGAGAAACGAAATATACTTCCAGTCCTCTCTTTTCTTTTCTTTTTTTTTTTGAGACCGAATTTCGCTCTTGTTACCCAGGCTGGAGTGCAATGGCGTTATCTCGGCTCACCGCAACCTCCGCCTCCTGGGTTCAGGCAATTATCCTGCCTCAGCCTCCTGAGTAGCTAGGATTACAGGCACACGCCACCATGCCCAGCTAATTTTTTGTATTTTTAGTAGAGACGGGGTTTCACCATGTTGACCAGGATGGTCTCGATCTCTTGACCTCGTGATCCACCCGCCTCGGCCTCCCAAAGTGCTGGGATTACAGGCTTGAGCCACCGCGCCCGGCCCAGTCCTCTCTTTTCTAAATTCATATTTGAATATAATAATGTAGAAGGCATTGTTCCTTTTTTTAGTTAAAGCATTTTTGTAGCAGTCTGAACTGTCAATAATAGAGAAATAAACATATGCTCTATTAAAAAATAAAAGGTAAGGAAGATAAGTGTTTGACTCTTTGTATTAATGAGAATTAACAAGTGGTTTTAAAAATGGAGCTTGTATGTGTGTGTGAGCACAGGGAGGGGTATTTCATCATAATGAGGGAGGTCTTGGCAAGTTAGTGTTCGTTTTAACTCCATTGATTGCTGAACACATTCATGCCTACTCTAGCTCCAGGGAGGCTGTGGAACAGGAAATAAGAGATTCAAAAAGCAGCAGAAAAGAAAATCATCTCCCTCTCTTTCCAGCTCTCAAACCAAGGAAAATATGCTTTCTTTTTGGTGAAAATTCCTTGGTTTGTCCTATTTATGCTGTCATTTCAGAGAGATTAAAAGTACACCTTTTCATACATTTGCAAGTGGGAATGTAAAATGGTGCAGCCACTTTAGAGAAACAGATGGCAGTTTCTTAAAATGTTAAACATAGAATTACCGTATCACCCAACAGTTCTACTCCTAAGTATATACCCAGGAAAAATAAAAACATATATCTGTACAAGGACTCACACTCAAATGTTCAAAACCTCATTATTCACAATAGCCATAAATAGAAAAAATCAAAATGCCCATCAATTGGATAAACGAAATATGCTGTAGCCATATAAAGGAATACTATTTGGCAATAAAAAGAATCTGAGTTACAACATGTATGAACTTCAAAAATATTATGCTCAGTGAAAGACACCAGACACAAAGGAACACATATTATATAACTCCACATATATGAGATATCCAGTAAAGACAATTATAAGGGACAGAAAGTAGATGAAAGATTACCTAAGGTTATGGACAGGAATAAAAAGTGACTATAAATGGGTACAAGGTTTCGTTTTGAGATAATGGAAATGTTCTGAAACTAGGTATTCTGAAAGTAGATGGTTGCCAACTCTGTAAAAACCAATGAATCATAAAGGAAAACACTACTTCTATTCCGGTAACAAAAATTAGAAAGAAAAAAAAGACAATAATCATAGTAAACCACAAAGTAAATTATTACTCACCATATTAACCATTCAGTATTGATGTTTTTTTTTTTTTTTTGAGACAGAGTTTCACTCTTTCACCCAGGCTGGAGTGAAGTGGCATGATCTTGGCTCACTGCAACCTCCACCCCTGAGATTCAAGGGATTCTGCCTCAGTCTCCTCAGTAGCTGGGATTACAGGCACCTGTCACCACGCCCAGCTGATTTTTGTATTTTCAGTAAAGACAGGGCTTCGCCATGTGGGCCAGACTGGTCTCGAACTCCTGACCTCAGGTGATCCACCTGCCTCAGCCTTCCAAAGTGCTACAATTACAGACAGGAGCCACTGCACCCAGCCAGTATTTATTTAATGAATTGAAATTTAATGTAGTAGAGGAAGATGACCAAAATGAAGCTCCAAAAAATGTCACAGAGTCTTAATTATTCAAAGAATTATAAAGATGTGATTTATACCATTCAGTAGATAAACTGCAAAAAAAAAACTTGTGCAGAATCAAAGAAAGCAGGCACAACAGAGTATATTCTTAATTTTTTCATTTATATGAAATTTTAAAACTAGTCATTGGTGAAAGAAATGGGAAAAATCCTTGCTTTTGTGATTGGAGACTGACTAGGGCACAAGGCATCTTTCTGGGATGATAGAAATGTTCTATATCTTAATGGTGATATATGCTAAGTGGATATATGCATTTGTCAACAACTCATTGAACTACTTAAGATCTGAACATTTTACTGCATATAAGTTATACATTAAATAAAATCTGATACCTTAAATAAAGTGAGAGGCAGGAAGAAATTGGCCATTGAAAGCATAAAACAAAATTGAAAGTTTAGAAATGGACCTATTAGATATATAATTTAGTATAGGATGAAAGAATAATTTTTTAAGGTTTTTTTTTTTTTTTTTAGAAACAGTATCTCCCTATGTTGCCCAGGCTGGAGTGCAGTGGTTATTCCCAGGCACAATCACACTGCACTGCAGCCTTGAACTCTTGGGCTCAAGCCATCCTCCTGCCTCAGCCTCCAAGAAGCTGGGCCTACAGGCATGCGCTACCACACCTAGCAGAAATTTTAAATCAGAAGGGGCAAAAAGGGATTTTTAAATAATAATCCTGGGACCAGGAAAGATTAAAGCTGGAGCCACTTCATTCCTAACACCAAAATTAGACCTGATGAATAAAAGATTTAGATAGAAAAAGCGAAAGAAGTTTACTTAATATATTTTTGTATTGTTTGGATACTTTTATAGCAAATATACTTTAAATTTTTTTGTGGTAAAATATATGTAACATAAAATTGACCATTTTAGCCATTTTTAAGTATACAGTTCAGTGACATCAAGTACATTCACATTGTGTGCACTTATCACCACCATCCACCTCCAGGACTTTTTCATCTTCCCAAATTGAAACTCTGTACCCATTAAAAACCAATTCTCCATTCCTTCAAGACCCTAGCCCTTAGCCCTTGGCAACTGCCATGCTACTTTCTGTCTTCATAAACTTGATTACTCAAGGTACTTCATATGAGTAGAATCATACAACATTTGGCATTTTGAGACTAGCCTGTTTTACTTAGCATAGTGTTTTCAAGATTCATTCATATTGTAGCATGTGTCAGAATTTAATTTTTTTAAGGGTCAATAATATTCCATTGTATGTATATACTAGATGTTGTTTATTCATTTATCCATTGATGGATATGGAGGTTATTTCTGCCTTTTAGCTATTGTGAATAGTGAGGCTATGTACATTTGAGTTTAAGTCTTTATAGAGACATATGTTTTTGAGTTTTGCTCTTGTCATCCAGGCTAGAGTACAATAGAGCAATCTTGGCTCACTGCAACCTTGGCCTCCCGAATTCAAGCAATTCTCCTGCCTCACCCTCCCGAGTAGCTGAGATTACAGGCGCCCACCACCATGCCCAGCTAATTTTTGTATTTTTAGTAGAAACAGGTTTTCACCATGTTGGCTAGGCTGGTCTTGAACTCCTGACCTCAGGTAATCCACCTGCCTTGTCCTCCCAAAGTGCTGGGATTACAGGTGTGAGCTACCACACCTGGCCTCCTTCTTTCAATTCTATGGAGTCTATACCTAGAAGTGATATTGTTGAATCACATGGTAATTCTAAGTTTAATTTTATAAAGACCTTCCATACTGTTTTCCATGGTGGCTGCACCATTTTACACTCCTACCAGCAACGCACAAGGGTTCTAATTTATACACATCCTAGCAAAAACTCGGTATTTTCTATCTTAATTTTTCTCTAATTATTTTATTTTTTTTTTTTAAGAGACAGGGTCTTGCTCTGTTGCCTAGGCTGGAGTGGTGTCACATGATCATGGCTCACTGTAGTCTTGACCTCCTGGGCTCAAGTGATCCTCCTGCCTCAGCCTCTAGAGTAGCTAGGACTACAGATGCATGCTACAATGCTTGACTATTTTTTTTTTCATTTTTTATAGAGACAGGGTCTCACTATGTTGCCCAGGCTGGTTTCAAACTCCTGGCCTTAAGCAATTCTCCCAAAGTGCTGGGATGAGAGGCATGAGTCACTGTGCCCAGCCAATAATAGCATTCTTAATCGGTATGACCTGGTATCTCATTTTGTGATTTTGATTTGCATTTCTCTAATAATTAGTGGTGATCTCAAACTCCTGACCTCAGATGATCCACCCACCTCAGCCTCCCAAAGTCCTGGGATTATAGGTGTGAGCCACTGCATCCAGCCTAATTTTTGTATATAGTATAAGGTAAGGGTACAACTTTATTATTTGGTATATGGATATCCAGTTTTTTCAACACATGTTTCCTACTGAATGATCTTGGCACTCTTGTAGAACATTATTTGGCCATTTATAGCCAGAGTTGATTTCTGGACTCTATTCTGTTGTACTGGTCTAAATGTCTGTCTGTAAGCCATTATAACACTGTTTTGATTACTGTAGCTTTGTACTAAGTAAATTTTGAAACAAGAAAGTGTGAAATCTACACATTTGTCTTTTTAAAGATTTTTTTCTTACTATTTTGGGTCCTTTGAGATTCCACATGAATTCTAGGATGGATTTTTAATTTCTGCTAAAAATGTCATTGAGATTTTGATGGAGATTACATTGAATCTGTAGATTGTTTTGGCTACTATTGACATCTTAACAACATTGTCTTCTAATCCATGAATGCAGGGTGTCTTTCTATTTGTGTCTACTTTCTTTCAGCAATGTTTTACAGCTTTCATTCATGCCTTTTATCTCCTTGGTTAAGTTTATTTCTAAGCATTTTATTCTTTTTGATGCTATTGTACATGGAATGGTTTTTTTTTTTTAATTTCTTTTTTGGATTGTTCATCGTTAGTGTATAGAAATGCTAATTTTTGTGTGTTGATTTTGCATCTTGCACCATTGCTGAATTTGTTTATTAATTCTAACAGCTTTTTTTTTGGTGGAATCTTTGGAGGTTTCTACATATAAAATAACATCATCTGTGAACAGAGACAATTTTACTTCTTCCTTTCCAGCTTGGATGACTTTTATTTCTTTTTCTTGTCAATTGCTCTGACTAGAACTTTCAATTCTATGTTGAATACAAGTGGTAAAAGTGGACATCCTTTTCTTATTTCTCATTTCAGAGGAAAAGCTTTTAGTCTTTAGCCACTGAGCCTGATAAAAGGTCTGAATTTTTTTATATATGATCTTTATTATGTCACACTTTTAAAATATATATATAAAGTATCAAAAGATAGATACATATTTGTATATTTATAGATAAATATAAGTAAACATTTATCTCATTTGGGAATCAAAAATTATAAGGAAAAGAAAAGGATGATAGATTTGACTCTGTACAAAATTAAAAATATCTAGATAGCAAAAGCTCCATTAACTAAAATGATATAATAAATAGGGATAAGATCCTTAATACTGTATAAAAGAACTCTTACATATACATAAATGAAAATCCACACACAAAAGCTACATTGGCAAAGGACATGAACGTGAAATTCACAAAAAATAACAAAGAGTCAAGGAATATCTAGGAAAAGTTTATCTTCTCTAGTAATGAAAAAAATAAAAATTGAAATTAGAATTTTTTTAACCTATGAGACTGACAAAGATGAGGAAGAGTGATGATATGCACTCAATGTAGTAATTTCATATATTTTCAGTAGGAATAAAAATTGGTTCAGTCTCTTTTGAAGGGTACCAAGTATTAACTCTTGAAAATGTGCATACCCAGCAATTACAGTTGCCCCTCAGTATCAGTGAGGAATTTGGTACCCCACAGGTACCAAAACCCATAGATGCTTAAGCCTCTTATATAAAATAGTATAGTATTTGCATGTAATCTACACATATCCTTTTGTATACTTTAAATCATCTCTAGATTACTCATGATACTTATACAATGCACACACATCACTTCATTTGCATGGATTCAACATAATAACACAGTACACACAGCAAATTCAAGTTTTGCTTTTTGGAGATTTGTGGAATTTTTTTTCTGAATATTTTTGATTTGAGGTTGGTTGTATCCATGGATGCAGAACTGATGGATATAAAGAACATACTGTGTATACCTCTGGGTTTATCCTAAGGAAATAATTGTGCAAGACATATGTATAAGGATGTTTAGGATACATCTAAAAGAGCAAAACTTTGAAAAATCTATCAACTATGGGGCCACTGAAAATGATGATGCAGATGATTGATTTATATCAATTTATATATACATGTGATGTGGTTTGGATCTGTGTCCCCATCAAATTTCATGTCAAATTGTATTCTCCACTGTTGGAGGTGGAGGGATGTGGTTGGAACACAGGAATGGATTTCTCATAAATGGTTTAGCACCATCCCCTTAGTGCTGTTCTCATGATAGTGAGTGAGCTTTCGTGAGATCTGGGTGTTTAAAAGTGTGCAGCACCTCCTCCCTCACTCTTTCCTTCTCTTGCTCCTTCCGTCTGAGATGCCTCTTTCCCCCTTTGCCTTCTACCATGATTAGAAGCTTCCTGAGGCCTCCACAGAAGCAGAAGCTACAGCACTCCCTGTATACCCTGCAACAGAATCTAGAGTGATTTTCTTTTTAAGTTCTTTTTTTATAAGTTCTTTTTTTTTTTTTTTTGAGATGAAGTCTTGCTCTGTCGCCAGGCTGGAGTGCAGTGGCAAGATCTTGACTCACTGCAACCTCTGCCTCTTGGTTTGAAGCAATTCTCATGCCTCAGCCTCCTGAGCAGCTGGGATTACAGGCATGTGCCACCACACCCAGCTAATTTTTGTATTTTTAGTAGAGACGGAGTTTCACCATGTTGGCCAGGATGGTCTCCATCTCCTGACCTCATGATCCGCCTGCCTCGGCCTCCCAAAGTGCTGGGATTACAGGCGTGAGCCCCAGCGCCGAGCTTTTCTTTATTAGCTACTCAGTCTCTGGCATTTCTTTATAGCAGTGCAAGAACAGATTATTACAACATGAAAAGATATTATATATTCATATTCATATATTTTGAGTAAGAGAAGTAGGTTGTCAAGTAACATGCCTGTACAATCCCAGTTTTGTTTACTTACATGTTTAAATATTTATTTTTGACAAAATTTGGGAGAATATGTATATAAAAGTATTAAAACTGATTGTGTCCTAGTAGTGGGATTTTAAGTGATTTATATTTTCCTCTTTTGTATCTTTTTCTGGAGTCTCTACAATGCATGTAATCTTGTTAGAGTAATATTATTGTTAATTAAACAATAATATTACATTGTCAGCAGCGTTAAGTACATTGTTGTGCAACTGTTACCACTATCCATTTCCAGAACTTTTTCATCTTCCCATACTGAAACTCTGTGCTCATTAAACAATAATTCTCCTTTGCCCCCTCCTCTAGTGATAACTGTTTTAAATCAAGAAAATTCTACATTTAATAACTTTATCTTTTTCCCTCTTTCCAACTATACATATACTTTTAAGAAAAGAACAGTTTTATTGATATATAAATCAAATGCCATACAATTATCCCAACACACATGCAGTTTGGAAGTTCTGTGACCCTCTTTGTAGTTTGTTTGATGGAAGCATTTTTACCAGGCAGAAAGTACAACGTTGGAAGTGAATGTTATTGAATTTATTGGAGACAAATTATAGAGGAATAATGATACAGGAATTTTACCTACCATAAGCCTATATCCTGTATTTGGACAGGAGCTCTGTGTACCTTCAAAAACTGTTCAAAACTGGTTTTAGGTCCAGCTCCCTGCAAAAGCTGAGTTAAGCTAAAGAGCAGGAATCTATTAATAGGTCAACAGCAGCAGGGGGCGGGGATTGGAAAGGGCCTGGAGCAGCTGCGGTTCATTTGGGAGTTTAAAATTGGCTTTTCTTTTATTCTCTTATTCCTGCTACCTCCATAGAATCCAGGAAGAATAGGGATGTTTTCTCCTACACATTTGGTTATAACAGGCCAAAATCTCTTTGAACATAACCAGTAAAGGAAAGAAGCATCCATGGCCATCAAACTGGGTAAAATGGTAACATAATCTCTGATTTGTAGTTTGAATCCTATAAATTATAATTGTGTAGAACTGTACAGTGAGAATGCTTTGGGAGTTTTTAACACTAGATTTTTCAAAGACTACTTTCCTCATTAGACCTTCCCCATTAAGGCATGCTTGAATGATGCTACACAGCCGAATAGTTGGGATTTTTTCCCCCTCTTGTCATAGTCTGAAGACAAAGGATTCTTCCGCTTGCCAAAGTTCCAGGGAGCCTAGGTTGAGCCGCTGTGACAGCACTTCGGCAGGGAGCTTTTTATTTAGTCTTCGATTTGCCGTCAGGCCTCATTCACTAAACAGGATCAAGTTGGAGCAGTACATGGAGGGAAAAAAAAAAATCAACAGAGGAAAATCTCACACAGCCAGATATGGCGCCATGGGTCACTTTTTCCTTTCACTAATGCTGAGTCATGATGCAATCTAGGCTAAGGCACGGAAAACTGTAAATTTCTGGTCCTAACTGCATTGTTGTCCCTCAGGATTCTCAGTGCCTTTGGTAAAAGTGATGTTACAACAGTCAAGAAAATGCTAGCATTAGTATTGCAGCCTACTTGACTTCTCTGAGAAGTGGTGAGAGTGGTGCAAAAGAGCTGGAGCCCTGAAGTTGATACCAAAATACCTCCCAATGGCCTTATGATCTTGCTACTTCCATTTTTCCAAGCCTCAGTTTCCTTGTCTACAAAGTATGAGTAACGTGCTGCTGCTGCTGCTGCTAATTTACAAGGTTCTTGTGAGGATCAAATAGGGTTAATGCATATGAAAATGTTTGTTGCATTATCCAGACCTGATTCTTATTCATTATCATCAGAATTTTTATATTTGAATTTAGAAATTGTATGTATGTGATTGCTTTTGGATTATGAGTGTATGGACTTCATTACCAAAAGAGATTACTTTTTAATATTGTTTGCCCAAGGAAAAGTGTTGAGGGCTATATAAGTTTAAAAGTGACTTTAACTTAGGCATTAGATATAAAATGCTCTCCTCATTTGCCTTCAATTCAGTAAAAACAGCATATTTGTGATTGGCTACATCTCCAGGCATCCTTGCCTCTTATGTATAATGTGGCATAGCATAGTGATTAAGAGCACAACCTGTAGAGCCAGATGCACAAACACAACAATATAGATGACAAAGTCACTGCCACTGTTGCAACCTTTGTGTATCTTACTACCTAAGGTTTTTAAGTCCATATTACATCTTTACACCATCAGTTATTTATTATTATTAGAGCTGGCATAACAAAATGTCACAGACTGGGTAGCTTAAACAACAGAATACTTTTTTTCACAGTTCTGGAGGGTGGAATTCCAAGATCAAAGTAAGGTGTAAGCAGGTTTGGTTTCTCCTGAGGACTTTGTCCTGAGTTTGCAGATGGCTACCTACTCACTGTATCCTAGCAGGTCTTTCCTCTTTGCTCACACATTTCTGGTGTCTCTGTATATCCAAATTTCCTCTTATAAGAGGAGAAGAGGCCAGAAGTGGTAGCTCATACCTGTAATTCCAGCACTTTGGGAGGCTGAGGCTGGTGGATAATTTAAGCCCAGGAGTCAAGACCGGCCTAGGTAACATACTGAAAACCCATCTCTAAAAAAAAAAAAAAAAAAAAATACGAAACTTAGCTGGTCATGATAGTGTACCTGTAGTCCCAGCTACTTGGGAGACTGAGGCAGAAGAATCACCTGACCCTGGGAAGTCAAGGCAGCAGTGAGTCATAATTGCACCACCACTGCACTCCAGGCTGGGTGTTAGAGTGAGACCCTGTTTCAAAAAGAAAAAAAAAGGAGAAGAAAAAGCAATTAGATTGCATTAGGGCACATCATAATGGCTTCATTTTAACATAATCACCTCTTTAAAGGCCCTATCTCCAAAAAGTCACATTTGAGGTACTGGGATTTAGGGCTTCAACATATGAATTTTGGGAGAACACAATTCAACCCCTAACATAATTATCTCTACTCTACAGATAATGCAAAATTAGCCAAGGGACCGGGATTGACTCTAGTATCATACAAAAGAGTCAAAGGCAATTTTGAGTCTAGTAGTAAAATTTATTTGACTATCTCATGTGTGGTACTCATATCAATTATATGAAAGACCTCTGACTGTTATGGAGAAACTCAGACTTTCATGGAAAAATCATAGACATTCAGCAATAATTTTTGGCTTAGTCCATAGAGTTTGGAAATTAGGATTTGGGGTTGTATTAGAATATGAAAACAATATTCACATTAGTTATTTCAGCAGAGGAAATTTCATACATAGAATAAGTATAAAGATATTCACTACTACCTGCTTACCAAGTGCAATTTTGCATGATATTCTAAATGAAGTAGACACATAATAGTCTGTGGCATGTCAAGATGATCAAGAATATGATAGTGCAGGAATTGACATAGTTCTGAGACAAAAGCTTGAAGGTATGCTTTTGTCTCTAATAGGTGAAAGCAAAAGGCTCATGGTAATTCTTGAGAATTTTTTGAAGGGGAAAAAATTTTAAGATCAATAGCTAAGTAGTACATGCCAGATACTTGTATTGATTTGCTCAAGTTATCACATCTGGAACAACAGTTGCAACTGGCATTGCCTGATTAAGTTTCCAAAAATCCATACTCATTATCCAAGATGAATAAATATGCACTGGCCAAATTAAATGGGAATGTTAGGAATCACACCTGCATCTTTTAAGTCTTTGGTGATGGCATTAATCTTGACAATTATTCCAAGGATGTTATGTTGCTTTTAGTTTACCATTAGGATAGGACAAAAGGAGTCCCAAGGGCTTCCATTTGGCCCTCTTACAGTATTAGCTCTTTCTCTACATCCCAGTGTAGGAATTACCATTTTTAAAGTATGTTGGCCAGGCACAGTGGCTCACATCTGTAATCTCAGCACTTTGGGTGGCCAAGGCTGGTAGATCACTTGAGGTCAGGAGTTCAAGACCAGCCTGGCCAACATGGTGAAACCTGTCTCTACTAAAAATACAAAAAATTAGCCAGGCATAGTGGCATGCACCTGTAGTCCCAGCTACTCGGGAGGCTGAGGTAGGAGAATTGCTTGAACTTAAAAGGTGGAGGTTGCAGTGAGTTGGGATCATGCCACTGCACTCCAGCCTGGGTGATAGTGAAACTCAGTCTCAAAAAAAAAGCAAAGCATGTCTACATATAGTCTACATATAGGATACATTAGAACTACAGAAATAGGCCAGGTGCAGTGGTTCACATCTGTAATCCCAGTACTTTGGGAGGCCGAGGTGGGCGGATCACGAAATCAGGAGTTCAAGACCAGCCTGGCCAATATGGTGACACCCCATCTCTACTAAACATACAAAAATTAGCCAGGCATGGTGGCATGCACCTGTAGTCCCAGCTACTCGGGAGACTGAGGCAGAAGAATCACATGAACCCGGGAGGCAGAGGTTTCAGTGAACCGAGATTGAGACATTGCACTCCATCCTGGCAACAGAGCGAGACTCTGTCTCAAAAAAAAAAAAAAACTACCAAAATAACTATAGGGTAGATCCATAAGATAGACTTGAGCCCAAACTTCATTTACTACCTGATATGGTTTGGATTTGTGTCCCCAACCAAATCTCATGTTGAAGTGTAATCCCCAATACTGGGGGGAGGGACTGGTAAGAGGTGTTTGGATTATGGTGATGGATTTCCCTCTTGATGTTCTCGTAATAGTAAGTGCTCATGAGATCTGGCTGTTTGAAAGTACGTAGCACTTCCCTCTTTGCTCTCTCTCTCTCTCTCTCTCTCTCTCTCTCTCTCTGTCTCTCTTCCCCCACCTTTCTCTCTCTCCCTCTCCCTGTCCTGCTCTGCCATGGTAAGACATGCTTGCTTCCCTTTTGCCTTCTACCATGATTGTAAGTTTCCTGAGGCCTCCCAGGCATGCTTCCCATATAGCCTACAGAACTGTGAAGCAATTAAACCTCTTGTCTTCACAAATTACCCAGTCTCAGGTAGTTCTTAATATAAGTGTGAGAGTGGACTAATATGGAAAATTGGTAGAGAACGGGGGCATTGCTATAAAGATGCCTGAAAATGTGGAATCAACTTTGGAACTGGGTAATGGGCATAGGTTGGAACAGTTTGTAGGGCTCAGAAGACAGGAAGATGAGAAAAAGTTTGGAACTTCCTAGAGACTTGGTGAATAGTTTTAACCAAAAATGCTGATAGTGGTATGTGATATGGACAATGAAGTCCAGGCTGAGGAGGTCTCAGATGGAAATGAGAAACTTACTGGGAACTGAAGTAAAGGTCACTCTTGCTATGCTTTAGCAAAAAGGCTGATGGCATTGTGCCCCTGCCCTAGAGATCTGTGGAACTCTGACCTTGAAAGAGATGATTTAGGGTATCTGGCAGAAGAAATTTCTATGTAGCAAAGCATTCAAGAGGTGACATGGCTGCTTCTAACAGCTTATGCTCATATGCATTCACAAAGAGATGGTCTGAAATTGGAACTTATATTTAAATTGGAAGCAGAGCGTAAAAGGTTGGAAAATTTGCAGCCTGATCATGTAGTAGAAAAGAAAAACCCATTTTCTAGGAAAGAATTCAAGTCAGCTGCAGAAATTTACATAAGTAAGGAGGAGCCCAATGTTAATAGCCAAGACAATGGGGAAAATGTCTCCAAGACATTTGAGAGACCTTTACATCAGTCCTTCTTATCACAGACCTGGAGGCCTACAAGGAGAAAATGGTTTCATGGGCCAGGCCCAAAGCCTTACTGCTCTGTGAAGCCTTAGGACCTGGCACTTTGCATCACAGCTGCTCCAGCTCCAGCCAAGGTTAAATGGGGCCAGGGTAATTCTCAGGCCATTATTTCAGAGAGTGCAAGACCCAAGCCTTGGCAGCTTATACATGGTGTTTGGCCTGTGGATATGCAGAGAGCAAGAGTTAAAGCTTAAAGGCTTCCACCTAGATTTTAGATGATATATGGAAATGCCTGGATGTCCAGGTAGAAGTCTGCTGCAGGAACAGATCCCTCATGGAGAATCTCTACTAGGGCAGTGTAGAGGGGAAATGTGACATTGGAGTCCCCATACAAAGTCCCCACTGGTGCACTGCCCAGTGGATCTGTAAGAAGAAGATCACTTGTTTTCCATACCTCAGAATGGTAGATCCAGCCACAGCCTGCACCATGCAGCTGGAAAAGCCACAGGCACTCAACACCAGCCTGTGGAAGCAGGTGTGGGGGCTGTAACCTGCAAAGCCATAGGAGTGGAGCCACCCAAGGCCTTGAGAGTTCACCTCTTGCATCAGCATGCCTTGGATGTGATACATGGAGTCAAAGGAGATTATTTGGGGGCTTTAAGATTTAATGACTGCCCTGCTGGGTTTCAGACTTGCATGGGACCTGCAGCTTCATTGTTTTGGCCAATTTCTCCCATTTGGAAAGGGAGCATTTACCCAATGTCTGTACCCCCATTGTATCTTGGAAGCAACTAACTTGTTTTTTATTTTACAGACTCATAGCTTGCCTAGTCTCAGATGCAACTTTGGACTTGGACTTTTGGGTTAATGCTAGAATGAGTTAAAACTCTGGGGAACTGTTGGGAAGGCATGATTGTGTTTTAATATGAGAAGGACATGAGATTTTGGAGGCACCAGGGTGGAATGATATTGTTTGGATTTGCATCCCCACCCAAATCTCCTGTCCTATTGTAATCCCCAGTGTTGGGGGAGGAACCTCATGGGAGGTGATTGGATCATGGGGATGGATTTCCGCCTTGCTATTCTCATGACAGTGAGTGAGTTCTCATGAGACCTGGTTGTTTGAAAATGTGTAGCTCTTCCCTCTTCACTTTCTCTCTCTCCCCTGCTCCACCATGGTAAGAAGTGCTTGCTTCCCCTTTACCTTTTGCCATAATTGTAAGTTTCCTGAGGCCTCCCAGCTGTGCTTCCTGTACAGCCTGCAAGACTGTGAATCAGTTAAACCTCTTTTCTTCATAAATTACCCAGTCTCAGGTAGTTCTTTATAGCAGTATGAAAAACGGACTAATACACCACCTGAGCACCATAAATGGTCTTTATGACTACTGATGTCCAGTGGTGTTCTGGGTTCCTGAACTAGCATTCATTCAGTACCATTATCTAGAATTCTTCGAGGATCTATAGAATTTTTTTTTTTTTTTGAAAGGTAAAGGTCTCACATATTTATTACTGAACCCAGGCAACCAAAGCTGCCTTTTTTTTTTTTTTTAACATGAATGATGGAAGTACTGTGGGTTGTACTAACTAATGCCTTCATAACAGATCCAGAGAGGAAACTGTTCAAACTTCTTCAGATAGCGGTGACATTTTTCAGCTTGATTTGGTAACACGATTGTGACCTTCACACAGCATAAATATGTGTGCCATCGCATGTGTAATTTCTTATAGACCCAGCTTGGTTCTTCTCCAATGTCTCCTTTTGGAGTTGTACCTGATTTTATTACCAGTTTTCATCCGAATCCACTGGGGAATGGGGCGATTTTGCTTTTGTTTCTTGGCCAGGAATCGCTTAATCCTGAAAGTCTTGTGAGAAGACATGGCGAGAAACAGAGTAAAGCACACACCACGATGGCGGAGAAAGGAAGAGAGCTAGAATTTTTAATGTCTCTCAATAAAAAGGTCAAGACTTCACTTGAATCTTATTAGCAAGTTTAATCCACATTATTTATTTATCTGGAGAGCTAGTATATGTGTACATATGTATGTAGCATACCTATTTTATTCCAAAAATGATTTAAAGTGTATACTTATCTAAGAAGTTGTAGTAGCCATGGTGGTACACTGCTCAGATCTTACTTCAGGAGAAACTGCTTCAAGGAACATAATTGTCAGACAGCTTCCTGCTGTTACACCTTTGGATCTGCTGCAGTGTTTATGCCAAGGCCATGCTTGCCCCAGATTGCTACTAGCCAATAGCTGAACATATTGGGGTTTGAAAGCCATGCCATCCTGCCTAATGCCTCCCACAGTAGGCAATCTTTGCTCCAGGACTTCCCATCAGCCTGGCCAAGACTGTCTCAGAACAACACTGCAGGCTGAAGCTCCTTTTCCTCAGTCCTCCTGCCTTCTCTCCTGTCTTTCACTCTCCCCTTTTACAGGTGTCAGATCCACATTGTGGTCAGAGAGCTCTCCTCTCCTGTTTCTGATCTCTCACTTGTTTATCCTCCATAGGTGTTTCTCCTAATACATTTCTTGCACATCTGGTTCCACCTTGGCATCTGTATCTTTGAGGACCTGAACAGACACAGAAATCAAGTAGTAATGTAAGAAAGCCTGAAACTCACTGACTATTAGATTGTTGACAAATATAATATTGCTGGGCCTTAAGGAAGCATAATTTCACTTTTTCCTAATATCTGAAAATGCTTTTTTGAGAAATTAAATATGCCATGCATAAAGGGCCTAAGATTGAGGTTTTCCCCAGGAAAAACATCTGTGCTCTAAGTGTGAAAGTTTCACTTTTAAATATGAAATTTTAAATTGAATCCAGGGAAGACATAAAAGGCTAAAGAATCCAGAAAACAGCAGGGCCCCTGCTTCTGGAGTAGGTAAAAAGTATTACAGAGTTGGCGGTGACTTGTTACCCAAGGCTTACAGACACTGCTCTTAGTTCCTGAGGAAGACTGTCTATAAGGCACAAGACATTTGATTCATACAACAGTTTCTGTAACCAACCTCTCTATCTCAGTAAATTCCTGGGATTGAGGGCAATAACTAAGAACCTAAACAGCATTTACGTGTTTGTTGGTCTCTGCTTTCTTTATCTTGCCCTCTTTGCTTCTTGTTTTATGTTATAAAGTATTAATGTGTCAAAAGTGAAAAATGTGGGGTTGGTGTGGTGTTCTCAACAGGCTTCTTGAAAAATATTTTTTTCTTCTTTCAAGAATCAGCTAAAATTGAATTTGGCATTGTTTGCCAAGAATCAGCTAAAATTGAATTTGGCATTGTTTGCCCTTTGTTGCCTAGGCATTGGGGTCAGACTCTTGTCTGACCTAAGTGAAGCTGTGATGGACAGTTCTGTAGAGGGCGTTATCACAGCCTAATCAGATAAACTGAAAGCAAAATTGTTTTTTTCTCTCCCACAGAATCTGCTCATCCATTTTCTTTATCTTTTATATTTCTTTCTAACTTGCCCTGTGAATTTTCAAGACATAATAAGATGGTATTGTTATTACTGAGACAGAGAGGTTGGTTACAGAAACTGTTGTATGAATCAAATGTCTTGTGCCTTGTAGACGGACTTCCTCAGGAGCTCAGAGCAGTGTCTGTGAGCCTTGGGTAACAAGTCACCGCCAACTCTGTAATACTTTTTACTAATGCAGAAGTAGGGGCCCTGCTGTTTTCTGGATTCTTTAGCCTTTCATTCAATAATAATAATGCATTTAATAATGAAAGAATTAAAAACATTTACCTTGTAATAGTAACAATAAGTCTAAGCCCCAAATCAGTAGAACCCTGGCAAAAAAAAAAATACTCAGACTAAACAAAAATACCAAGAAAAATTACAGAAACCAAATCCTAAGGTCCATAAAGAAATTCCTTTTTTGTGTATGTTGAGTTTTACATATTAGCAAAAATAAACAAGGAAGGAATAAGTTTAGATTTGGGCTGAAGATGCAATGAAAATATAGGCTTATGAGAAAGTAAAATACTGATAAAATAGTATTTTGGTTCCCTTCCAGGGGAGTAAGTGAAGGAAACTAGTATTTCCTGCATTTATGTTACGTGCCAACCCTTGTGCTGGTTGCTTTTTATACATATTATCTTGGCCCTCCCAGAACCCAGAACCCAGAAAGGTCTGTCGTCTTTCTTTTCTTTTTTCCTGTTTTTTTTTTTTTGAGACAGAGTCTCACTCTGTCACCCAGGCTGGAGTGTAGTGACTCAGTCATGGCTCACTGCAGCCTCAACCCTCTGGGCTTAAGTGATCCTCCCACTTCAGGCTGCTAAGTAGCTGGGACTTCAGGTACATGCCATCACACCCAGATAAGTTTTTTTTTGTATTTTTGGTAAAGACAAGGTTTTACCCTGTTGCCCAGGCTAGTCTTGAACTCCTGGGCTCAAACAATCTGCCTGACTCTGCCTCCTAAAGTGCTAAAATTATAGGCATGAGCTGCCATACCCAGCTCCCATGTCCTCATTTTATCAATGAGGAAACTGAGGTTTGGATAAGTTAAATAAGCTGCCTGAAATCACATGATATGTTTGTGGTCCATCCGGAATTCAAACCCAGGCCTGTCTGACTTCAACTTGTGGATAAAGAATGATTTTGGAACTGTGAAGGATAAGTAAATACTGGTAAGAGGGACTAACTCACACATGAGACAGCTAAATAATGAGGTGCATACAGTCTAGAGCATGCAAAGACCCAGGCTGGTGGTAATCTCTCCCTATGTACTTTGCCAATCCTAACCAGAGTCGGAGAGCCCCTTACAAATGAAGTCACTGGAACTGCAATTGGTGGTCTTTCAGGAACTAAGTGAGGAGAAGGAGGAAGCATGGAAACACTCGAGATGAAGATCAGTAGTCCCAACTTTCATAAACCTGGATATAACTTAAATAATTTTTGTTGCCTTTGAGACATGCTGAGCCCTCAGTTGCCTGGGCTTCAAGGAAGTTAGTAACAAAGCTTAGAGAAAGGACTTGATTATAAGGCTGATTCCAAGGAGTGCATAAAACTTTCCAATATCTGATACTGGAAATGGGAATGGAGAGTTCAGTCTTGATTTAAGCTGGCTCCATTATTCTAGGAGGTGGCACATAAGGAAATATTGACAGCAGATGACATTTGAATCAACCTAAGGGGGCATAGAATGGCAAGCACCCTGTTGGGAGCCAGACCAGTTAAGAGTTAAAAGATAAGATTCAGCCTGATGGGAAAGTGTGCTGTCAACTACAAGGTAGAGTCATAGGACTTCCTCAAAAGGGCTGGAACTAATTTTTGCTTATCCTCTTGGCCAAGATTTGACAAGAGTGAGGGAGAGGGAAACATTCTACATATAGGAGACATTCCTACATATTGCTGGTGGAAATGCAAATTAATACAGTACCTATAGAGAGAGGATTTTGGCAGCATCTGTTGGAATTACAAATTCGCGTTTTCTTTAACCCAACAAGACCACTTTTAGGTTTTGAACTTGTAGAAACACTCAATGTACACAGTCGTGTATATACAAAGACATTACTGTAGCATTCTTGAAAAGGGCAAACAAATTATAGAGTTTCTTGTCTCTTGACTAGGATTTTTGTACAAGTTTTATAATTCCCTCTTAGGGCTTTTAGTAGTTACCACTTAGCTATTATTTTGATAATAAATGAGTTCATTTTAAAATTATTAGGTTAATTCATAATTATTATAATTAAAGCCAAAAATTGTATTATATATATGTATACACATATTTAAATATTTGCACATTAGTTTAAGCAAGGTTATGTTGTTAAAGCTATTTTCAATTTAACATGTTACAGTATTTTGTTTGTTGTAGTGATTCAATTAAGACATATAGCCATATCAAATGCATCTGATGACTGGGCACGGTAGCTCACGCCTGTAATCCCAGCACTTTGGGAGGCTGAGGCAGGTGGATCACCTGAGGTCAGAAGTTTAATACCAGCCTGGCCAACATGGCAAAACCCCATCTCTGCTAAAAATATAAAAATTAGCTGGACATGGTGGCACACACTTGTAATCCCAGCTACTCGGGAGGCTGAGTCAGGAGAATTCCTTGAACCTGGGAGGTGGAATTGCAGTAAACCAAGATGGCACCACTGCACCCCAGCCTGGGCCACAGAGAGACTCCATCTCGGGGGGAAAAAAAAGCATTTCATAAGCGTTTCAATTTTTGAAATTAAGGAAATTTTGGTTGTGACTATAGGTCCTAGTCAACTCTTTCTAGAACTGACATGCCCAATTCTGTTGAGTAATGTGGATGTTAGAAAATGGGGAGCCAGTGAGGGGCTGCTGGAGCAAGGCCACCTAAGCCCCCCATTTAAATTCCCAGTCATTTCGATCCCTTTTTTTTTTTTTGTCCCTTATGTTTTTTTGTTTTGTTTTGTTTTTTGAGATGGTGTCTCACTCGGTCTCCCAGGCTGGAGTGGAGTGGCACGATCACAGCTCACTGCAATTCTCTGCCTCCCAGGTTCAAGCATTTCTCCTGCCTCAGCCTCCCAAGTAATTGGAACTACAGGTGCATGTCACCATGCCCAGCTAATTTTTTGTATTTTAGTAGAGGCGGGGTTTCACCATGTTACCAAGGCTGGTCATGAACTCCTGAGCTCAGGCAATCCACCCACCTCAGCCTCCCAAAGTACTGGGATTACAGGGATGAGCCACCATGCCCAGCCCCCAATGTCTTAATGTAGTACTCTAGATGGATGAGAGGATTGGGGTCAGGAAAAAATCTGGTAAGTCAAAGAATAGAGCTGGGTTTGATTTGAAGAGACAAGATAATGGACAGTTTAAGAGATGGAGCTTTATGGGAAGGAAGATTGAGTTTAAGATGAAATATGCCATGAATGGGTCAATTAAGTTCTACCTGGTAGATCAGATCTACTTCTTTAAAGCTTCACTCTTCATTGACACACACAGATGGTTTTAAAAAAAAATGTTAAACAAAAATTCTAGCTAACTCTTTCTTAATAAGTACTTAATATGTGCCCAAGCTTAATGCTTTATATGCATTAACTCACTTATTTCTTACACCTCTATCAAGTAGGTCCTATTACAATCCCCATTTAACATAAAGTTGAGGAAAGAGGTCTAAATACTGAATGATTTGACCCCAGAACCACAGCTACTCACTATACTGTGTCTCTCTGTCTACCTCATAGGGTTTCTGTGAGAATCAAGTGAGTTTTGTGTGTGAAAGTACTTTAAAAACCACAAAGCATTTGATACTTGAAAGCCAGTTCTCAAGAGATAGAAAATGTTATTCACTGTACTCTGTGGGACAATCCTTTAAAAACAGGACTTGGAAAGCAAGCTACTGTCAAAACTAAAATAAAATTAACCTCAAATTAGAGGGGCACTTTTAGATAACAAATAAGTACTAAGAAAATACAACAATAAAAAGAAAAAATGACATACAATCAAGATACAAGACTAATTGTAATTTATAAAATGGTCTTTTTTGATGGGGTGAGAGTTTTTCACGGGGCTGAAAGCTGTGATTGCATTGCCACATTTCATAGAACAGTCTCTGGAACAGGATTGACCTGGCTATCAAAGGATAATTACATGGCCTAATAGATTGTCCCTACCTTCAACTGCTAATGAAGCTCTTGGAAAATGTATCCCCACTTAACGAATGAGGCTGAAAATGCCAAGAAGGCTTTTGCCAAGGATGTGTTCTCTAGGCTTAGGCTGAATTCATTATTTTGTTAGAGTATTGCCACCAAGCCAACCATGGGCAATTTAGCACGCCACATTTCAAGCAGAATTTAATTCATCTCTGAGTGCTATAAATGAGACAAATACCCTATGATCAGGTGACAGCTGTTAGTAATGCCATAAACAGATAGTATTAATGTTAGTGGTGAATTCCTCTTGATCATACCCCCATTAAAAGCTGGTCCAAAAATTAGGGAGGTGTGTGTGTGAGAGAGAGAGACAGAGAGAGAGAGAGAGAGAGAGAGAGAGAGAGAGATTTTGTGAGAAGAGGTATGCATAAAATTGTCTGATTATTTTATAATACTCAACTCCACTTTTGTTATAAAACCTTACTTATTTTCATACCAAAAAAGAGTAGGTAAATTCTTGATGAAAGAAGGTAACTCTGAGTTACCCTTAATCTCCTATGTATGTCTTTTTATGGAATTGCATAGCTCTGAAGATAGCCATTGCTTATAAGGACTAGTTTGTTCCTTCTTTAATGCCACATGCTTTCTCTAATGTAGCAAATCTAAAAGCAGGCACATTTGGAATGTCACTCAAAGGGGGAGGGAATTTAGCCCTACCACCCAGGAAGCCTGATATCCCAGTTGGAAAGTGACATATGAATGTATTAAGAATGGGCCCAATGTCTAACAATAAGAAAAATGTGTTACCATAAACACCATTTATTGAATACTTACTGTTCCCAGGCTCTAAACAGCTGAAGAAACATCTGAGCGACACCAAGGATGCAGCAAGAATCTTTTTTCTAATTAGATGTAAGGGTAGTTCTCTCTTCCTAGGTAATTCTGGGCATCAGAGTTACCTAGGAAGAGCTGGGGGTTGTATCTTGCAGGCTCTGGAGTGAGATTGCCTGGTTTTGCATCCTGTCTCTGCTGTTTGTTAGTTGCATGACCGAGGGTGTTACTTAGCCCAGTAAGTTTAGTGCTTCTGTTTGTAAAAATGAAAGGGGAATGGATAAAAATAAACTTATCTTATTAAGTGTGTTATAAAGACGGACAGATATAATGTTGGCAGTTTCAGGCATATGGTGAGCATGCAATAAATAAATATTAGCTCATTTATTATTAATAGTATTATTATGTTTCTTTTCCTACCTAGAATGAGATATTAATTGATCAAAATGTGTCATATATCTCATGTGGATTGGGGCAAAACAAACAAAAACCAAAAACAGACTGAGAAATACAGCTTTGTGCAATAATTTAAATCTCTTCAATAAAAAATACAGAGAAGTTGCTATTAGTAACATGTACTCACTTTTCATTCTTTATTAATTCAATGATATTTATTATCAAATATTATAATAAATGCTGTTTGAGCCCAAATATAAATCTGATTTGTGACTTGCCTTCAAGAACTACCGTCTTGTCATGGAGAACAGAGGATGTTATGATTGGGAAGCAGTGATGGAGCACTGGAAGGGGTCTTCTGGAGATCTGACAGAATTCCATTTATTGACCTGGTGGCAGTTCTATAATAATTAAGTTATGCATCTGCATTATATGTACTTTTTGGTGTATGTGTTATATTCACAATAAAAAAAGTCTTTAATTGTGGTATGTGATTTGTATCTCAATTTAAAAAAATTACATGGGATATTCATGAATAAACCTTGGGGAATGTTTCTTAGACAATGCACCAAAAGCACGAACAACCAGCACATGTTAATTAGGTTGATTTAGCCATTCTGCAATGTATACATATTGAAAGCAACAAGTTGTACAATATATATATAATTTTTATTTATCTGTTTAAAAAGTACAAGCAACCAAAGGAAAAAAAATAGACAATTTGGACTTTATTAAAATTAAAGACTTATGCTTCAAAGGATACCATTGAGAAAGTAAAAATATAACCTGCAGAATGGAAGAAAAGATTTGCAATTTATCTATCTGATAAGAGTCTGGTATCTAGACTATATAAAGTTATTATGACTCAACAATGAAATGACAAGGCTGGATGTAGTGGCTCATGCCTTTAATCCCAGTGCTTTAGGATGCTAAGGTGGAAGGATTGCTTGAGGCCAGGAGTTTGAGACCAGCCGGAGCAACATAGTAAGACCCCATCTCTATGAAAAATTTAAAAAATTAGCTGGACATGATGGCATGCACCTGTAGTCCTAGCTATTCTGGAAGCTGAGGTGAGAGGATTGCTTATGCCCAGCAGTTTGAGGTTGAGCTATGATTATGTCACTGCACTCCAGCCTGGGCAACATAGCAAGACCCTGCCCCCAAAAAAGAAAAAAAAAACACAACCCTATTTTATAATGGGCAAGAGGTTTGAATAGACATTTTTCCAAAAAAGATATACAAATGGCCAATAAGCATATGAAAAGATGCTCAATATCATTAATCACCAGAGAAATGCAAATCAAAAACATAATGAAGTATCACTTTATAGCATCTAGGATGGCTGTACTTAAAAGGACAGACAATAAAAAGTGTTGGCCAGGAAGTGAAGAAATTAGAACTCTCATACATTGCTGGTGTGAATGTAAAATGGTACAGCAACTTTGGAAAAGGATTGGATATTTCTTCAAAAAGTTAAGCATAGAATTACCATATGTCCTAGTAATTCCATTTCTATTACCATATATCCTAGTAATTCTATTTCTATCTAGGAAAAATAAAAACATAAGTCCACACAAAAACTTGTAGATTAATGTTTATAGCAACAGCGAAAAAGTAGGAAAAAAACTGTCATCAACTGATAGAAAAATAAAATATGGTGTACTCATACGATGAAATATTATTCAGTCATATAAAAGAATGTACTGATTCATGCTACAGCACAAATGAACATTAGAAACATTATGCTATGTGAAAGAAGCCATAAAAGGCCACACATTGTATAATTCCATTTATAAGAAATGTTCAGAATAGGCAAATCCATAAACAGAGAGAATGTGTTAGTAGTTGTCAGGGACTATGAAGGAGGAGGGACGGGAGAATGACTACTAGGGATAGGGTACAGGACTTATTTTTGGTGTAATAGAAAATGTTATGAAATTAGATAGTGGTAATTGTTGTAGGACTGAATATGTTAAAAACCACTGACCAGCCGGGCACTGTGGCTCACACCTGTAATCCCAGCTCTTAGAGAGGCAGAGGCGGGAGGACAGCCTGAGCCCAGGAGTTCGAGACCTGCCTGGGCAATATAGCAAGACCCTGTTCTCCACAAAAAGGAAAAAAAAAAAACAAAAAGACAAAAAAAAAAAAGCATAAAAACCACTGACCGATATACTCTAAAAAGCTGAATATTCTGGTAGGTGAATATTATCTCAATAAAATAAATAAAATAAAAAGTATGGGATAGTTGCATTCTTTGTAATGATTATGTTTGACTAAATTATAGATTGTACAAAGAGAGTAATAGGAAATAAATTTGAAAATATAAATTGAAATCAAATTATAAAGGGCTTTCAGTAGAGAACCATTAGCTGTCGGTAGAGAACCATTAAAGATTTCTGAGGCCAGGCATGGTGGCTCACACTTGTAATCCCAGCACTTTGGGGGGCCAAGGTGGGTGGATCAACTGAGGTTGGGAGTTCGAGACCAGCCTAGTCAACATGGGGAGAATACAAACAACAACAACAACAACAAAAAGCCTGACATGGTAGTATATGCCTATAATCCCAGCTACTAGAGAGACTGAGGCAGGAGAATTGCTTGAACTCAGGAGACAGAGGTTGCAGTGAGCTGAGATCACGGCACTGCACTCCCGCCTGGGTGACAGTGAGACTCTGGCTCAAAAAAAAAAAGATTTTTGAGAAAGTGAGGAATGTGATTAGAGCGTGGTTCAGGAAATTTAGCCGCATTTTCATTCATCTCTGCATCTTTCCTAGCCTACTAGAGAGGACAGTGATTATGTACTTTGTAGCTTAGTTTTCTCTTAGGGAATACATATGATTTTAGAAATTTTCCCCCAAAGAACTGGATAATATTAGCCTAGTAAATTAAATTATATATACTTTTGTAATAATACAAAGCGTATGGATATATACAAGCATTACCTCATTTCATAGAAAAAAGGTTATAAAATAAGAAAATGAAAGTGAGATTTTGGTTATGTTTACTAATACACATCCCTGATTTGGAGAACTGGAAACGGAAAACATGACCATATCAGTCCAAGTCTCAACGAGATGCTGTATTAGGATAATTCAGTGAGGGTTGTCAAGGACTGTAAAGGATCTGAAAATTGACCTAGCAAACTAATCTGCCATAGTTTCATGAATGCTGATAGAAGACACAAGTCTTCTGGGTCAGAGATAAAGGACTTTTGCATTTTATCATAGTTGATTTCTACTTTAGTTGATGGAAGAGTTAACTAGTTACATAATTTTTAGAAATGTAATCAAATTAATACTTGAAAGCTCCAATAAATGTATTGTAAAATAAAATATTCAATGCAGAAGTTTCATAAAACCTGTTTCTCACATTGCTCTTTGAATATATACTTAAGAGACATTTGAGAGCCTATAGCAAATGTTAGCTTTTTGGATTGAAAACTACAAGCTAAAATAAAATGTTAAGGAAATCCAAAGCAAATCACTTGAATTTATACCAAGCACTCAATTTTCTCAACACAGTTCTTCAGAATACAGTTTCAGTAAAAGTGTTAACTGCAGATTCATTTTTTACAATAGCTTTTGTTAACGTAACATTCCACAGTGAGGAAAAAATTTTTACAGTGAGTATTTTCTACAATATTCCAAAAGATCTGTGTAGCTTAATCAACACAATACTGTTTTTTTTTTTAAATCTGTTCTAGAAATCACATAAAACAATTTTGCCTGTAACTGCAATTGTATTTTATTTTATGTAAATCTGATGAACTGCATGGGCATACAACACAATCTGAGGGCAATTGACCCAGGAGAATATGTCTACAATCAGGCAGTATGCTGAGAACTAGCAAGTGGGGGGAAATGAGGCTTGGGGGACTACAGGGAATGAATCTGGAAGCAGCAATTTTTTAGAATAATTTGAAAACCCTTTGTTTTGAAGGATTTGGTTACCTAATTAGGTTAGAGAAGCTTGTGTACTTTGTACACAAGGAGAGATGATCTCTATGCTTTTCCTAGGCTCTCAAAGCCATTTGCTTCAATTATATGACCTCCACTAAGTGCTCAAGTTCTGGCCTATGATATGTTTTCTGTAGTCTTCCAAATGCTGATCCATTCATTATTAAGAGACTTGGCTTCAGGGCATCAGATTGCTGCATTTCTTGTAAATCAGCTTAGTGGCAACAAAATCCAATTCATCTCTAGACATTGGGTTTTGTTAGCTGAGCTTTCTATTTTTCTGTTTCTTGGTTAAAGAAGAGCTGCAAATAGGTCTGCGGAGCTATTTGGTTATCAGTTTTACTTACTGTCAAAAGATCTGACTGTATAACTTTTGTTCTTAGATATTTGCTGTATGTAATTTATTTTATTTTTGTCTACTCATTTTCCTTTTTCTTAAGCAGAAATAACAAATGACTAAGAATTAGAATATGCAGTCTCTCCTTTCATCTCTTAATCCCCCACGTATAACCTGTTGCATTAAGATAATGCTTTGGGGAATGTGCTATGGGTTTCCACAATGTGTATGACTGCTAATGAGCTGGGATAGGCTCGGCTCTGATTTTTCTCTAAGTCTGGAGTTCCTATGAGTGTGGAGAAATACGTATTAAAGAATTAAAGATAAGATATAAGAGAATGTTCATGAAATATATCTTAACTAGTTCTTGTGGCTGAAATAAGACAGAGAAACTGGGAACAACATTTCCTAAACTAAATAGAATTTGGTTCAACTTTGTAGGTGGTAAGAGGAAAGAACAGACCCCCTTAGGAAACTCAGACTATTGCCCCTTGCCTCAAGAGTGTGCATAACATAATCGTCTGTTTTTGCCTGAATTGCCCAGATGCTCAAAGCCATTTATAATGCTCACAGTGACTATATTAATTTTTTAATTTCTGAATTATTGTCAGGATTATATATATATATATATATATATATATATATATATATAGTTTGTATAGGTGATATATGTGTCTGCATATGTATAGAAAATATATACATTTACCTATAATTGCTTTTGGAAACAAGTGAGATATAAATAACATGATAAAGAACAGATGATGTGATTTTGTGGTTGGTAAGATGGCTGAATAGGAACAGTTCTTGTCGGCAGCTCCCAGTGAGATCAACACAGAAGTAGGGTGATTTCTGCATTTCCAACTGAGGTACCCGGCTCATCTCATTGGGACTGGTTAGACAGTGGGTGCAGCCCACGGAGGGTAAGCTGAGGCAAGGTGGAGTATTGCCTCACCTGGGAAGTGCAAGAGGTTGGGGAACTCCCTCCCCTACCCAAGGGAAGCCATGAGGGACTATGTAGTGAGGAATAGGCCTGCCTTACAAGAGCTCCTGAAAGAAACACTGAACATGGAAAGGAAAAACCAGTACCAGCCACTGCAAAAACATACCAAATTGTAAAAGCCATTGACACTATGAAGAAACTGCATCAACTAATGGGCAAAATAACCAGCTAGCATCATAATGACAGGATCAAATTCACACATAACAATATTAATCTTAAATGTAAATGGGCTAAATGCCCCAATTAAAAGACACAGACTGGCAAATTGGCTAGAGTCAAGGCCCATTGGTGAGCTGTATTCAGGAGACCCATCTCATATGCAAAGACACACATAGGCTTAGAATAAAGGAATATTACCAAGCAAATGGAAAGAAAAAAAAAAAAGCTGGGATTGTAATCCTAGCCTTTGATAAAACAGACTTTAAATCAACAAAGATCAAAAAAGATAAAAAAAATGCCCTTTTTTTTAAAGGGCATTACATAATGGTAAAAGAATCAATGCAACAAGAAGAGCTAATTCTCCTAAATATATATGCTCCCAATACAGGAGCACCCAGATTCATGAAGCAAGTTCTTAGAGACCTACAAAAATACTTAGACTCCCACACAATAATAGTGGGAGACTTTAACACCCCACTGTCAATATTAGACAGATCAACAAGACAGAAAATTAGCAACAATATTCAGGACTTGAACTCAACTCTAGACCAAGTGGACCTAATAGATATCTATAGAACCCTCTATCCCAAATCAACACAATATACATTCTTCTCAGCACCACATCACACTTATTCTAAAATTGATCACATAATTGGAAGTAAAACACTCCTCAGCAAATGCAAAAGAACGGAAATCATAACAAATAGTCTCTCAGACCACAATGCAATCAAATCAAAATTCAGGATTAAGAAACTCACTCAAAACCACACAACTACATGGAAACTGAACAACCTGCTCCAGAATGACTAGTGAGTAAATAACGAAATTAATGCAGAAACAAATCAGTTCTTTGAAACCAATGAGAACAAAGACACAATGTACCAGAATCTCTGGGACACAGCTAAAGCAGTGTTTAGAGGGAAATTTATAGCACTAAATGCCCACAGGAGAAAGTGGGAAAGATCTAAATAGATACCCAATAGACATCACAATTAAAAGAACTAGAGAAGCAAGAGCAAACAAATTCAAAAGCTAGCAGAAGACAAGAAATAACTAAGATCAGAGCAGAACTCAAGGAGATTGAGACACAAAAAAAACGTTTAAAAAAATCAGTGAATCCAGGAGATGTTTTTTTTTAAGATTAACAAAATAGATAGACAGCTAGCCAGACTAATAAAGAAAAGAGAGAAGACTCAAATAGACACAATAAAAGATGATAAAGGGGATATCACCAGTGATTCCACAGAAATACAAGCTGTCATCAGAGAAAACTATAAACACCTCTATGCAAATAAACTAGAAAATCTAGAAGAAATGAATAAATTCCTGGATACATATACCCTCCCAAGACTAAACTAGGAAGAAGTAGAATCCCTGAATAGACCAATAATAGGTTCTAAAATTGAGTCAGTCATTAATAGCCTACTAACCAAAAAATGCCCAGGACCAGACAGATTCACAGCAGAATTCTACCAGAGGTAAAAAGGGGAGCTGGTACCATTCCTTCTGAAACTATTCAAAACAATAGAAAAAGAGGGAATCCTCCCCAACTCATTTTATGAGGCCAGCATCATCCTGATTCCAAAACCTGGCATGGACACTACAAAAAAAAAAAATTTTAGGCCAATATTCCTGATGAACATCAATTCAAAAATCCTCAGATTTGTCAAACCAAATCTAGCAGCACATCAAAAAACTTATCTACCAGGTTTCATCCCTGTGATGCAAGGCTGCTTCAACATATGCAAATCAATAAACGTAATCCATCACATAAACAGAACCAATGACAAAAGCCACATGATTATCTCAATAGATGCAGAAAAGGCCTTCGATAAAATTCAACACCCCTTCAGGCTAAAAACTCTCAATAAACTAAGTATTGATGGAATGTATCTCAAAATAATAAGAGCTATTTATGACAAACCCACAGCCATTATCATACCGAATGGTCAAAAACTGGAAGCATTCCCTTTGAAAACTGGCATAAGATAAGGATGCCCTGTCTCACCACTCCTATTCAACATAGTGTTGGAAGTTCCAGCCAGGGCAATCAGGCAAGAGAAAGAAATAAAGGGTATGCAGATAGAAAGAGAGGAAGTCAAATTGTCTCTGTTTGCAGATGACATGATTGTATATTTAGAAAACCTTATCATCTCAGCCCACAATCTCCTTAAGCTGATAAGCAACTTCAGCAAAGTCTTAGGATACAAAACCAATATGCAAAAATCACAAGCATTCCTATACACCAATAATAGACAAACAGAGAGCCAAATCATGAGTGAACTCCCATTCACAATTTCACAAAGAGAATAAAATACCTAGGAATACAACTTACAAGGGATGTGAAGGACCTCTTCAGGGAGAACTACAAACCAGTGCTCAAGAAAATAAGAGGACACAAACAAATGGAAAAACATTCCATGCTCATGGATAGGAAGAATCAATATTGTGAAAATGGCCATATTGCCCAAAGTAATTTATAGATTAAATGCTATTCCCATCTAACTACCATTGACTTTTTTCACAGAATTGGAAAAAACTTTAAATTTCATATGGAATCAAAAAAGAGCCCCTATAGCCAAGATAATCCTAAACAAAAAGAACAAAGCTGGAGGCATCACACTACCTGAATTCAAACTATACTACAAGACTACAGTAACCAAACAGCATGGTACTGGTATCAAAACAGAGATATAGACCAATGGAACAGAACAGAGGCCTCAGAAATAATGCCAGACATCTGCAACCATCTGACCTTTGACAAACCTGACAAAAACAAGCAATGGGGAAAGGATTCCCTATTTAATAAATGGTGTTGGAAAAACTGGCTAGCTATATGCAGAAAGCTGAAACTGGACACTTAATTTATACCTTATACAAAAATTAACTCAAAATGGATTAAAGACTTAGACATAAAACCTAAAACTATAAAAACCCTAGAAGAAAACCTAGGCAATACCATTCAGGAGATACGCATGAGCAAGGACTTCATGACCAAAACACCAAAAGCAATGGAAACAAAAGCCAAAATTGACGAATGGGATCTAAACAAAAGGGCTTCTGCACAGCATAAGATATTATCATCAGAGTGAATAGGCAACCTACAGAATGGGAGAAATTTTTTGCAATCTATCCATCTGACAAAAGGCTAATAACCAGAATCTACAAGGAACTTAAACAAATTTATAAGAAAAAATTGAACAACCCCATCAAAAAGTGGGCAAAGGATATGAACAGACACTTCTCAAAAGAAAACATTTATGCAGCCAACAAACATGAAAAAAAGTTCATCATCACTGGTCATTAGAGAAATGCAAATCAAAACCACATTGAGATAGCATCTCATGCCAGTTAAAATGGTGATCATTAAAAACTAAGGAAACAACAGATACCGTAGAGGATGTGGAGAAATAGGAACACTTTCACTCTGTTGGTGGGAGTGTAAATTAGTTCAACCATAGTGGAAGATAGTGTGGCAATTCCTCAAGGATCTAGAACCAGAAATACCATTTGACCCAGCAATCCCATTACTGGTTATATACCCAAAGGATTATAAATTATTCTATAAAGGCATATATATATATATATATATATATGAAGTCATATTATAAAGACACAGGCATATGTATGTTTATTGCAGCACTATTCACAATAGCAAAGACTTGGAACCAACCCAAATGCCCATCAATAGTAGATTGGATAGAGAAAATGTTGGTCGAGCACAGTAGCTCAAGCCTGTAATCCCAGTACTTTGGAAGGTCAAGGCAGGTGGATTACGAGGTCAGGAGATTGAGACCATCTTGACCAACATGGTGAAACTCCGTTTCTACTAAAAATACAAAAATTAGCCGTATGTGGTGGCCCGCGCCTGTAGTTCCAGCTACTTGGGAGGCTGAGGCAGAAGAATCGCTTGAACTTGGGAGGCAGAGGTTGCAGTGAGCTGCAATCATGCCCTTGTACTCCAGCCTGGTGACAGAGCGAGACACCATCTAAAAAAAAAATAAAGAAAATGTGGCACATATACACCATGGAATACTATGCAGCCATAAAAAGGATGAGTTCATGTCCTTTGCAGGGACGTAGATGAAGCTGCAAACCATCATTCTCAGCAAACTAACACAAGAACAGAAAACCAAACACTGAATGTTCTCACACATAATTGGGAGTTGAACAATGAGAACACATGGACACAGTGAGGGGAATATCACACACTGTGCCTGTTGGGTGGTGGGGGCTAGGGGAGGGATAGCATTAGGAGAAATACCTAATGCAGATGACGGGTTGATGGGTGCATCAAACCACCATGGCACATGTATAGCTATGTAACAAACCTGCACATTCTGCACATGTATCCCAGAACTTAAAGTATAATAATAATAATAATAAAAGAACAGATGGTGTATGCAGAATGCTTTTTTTTCTGTCTATAACTTTAGATAGCATTTTCTATCAAGGCAATGCTAAAGCTTATTATGAACAGGAAATATAGGAAGAAGACACAAAACAGAAAGCAAATTTAAAAATAGGTCTTGGCCAGGTGTGGTGATTCATGCCTGTCATCCCTGCACTTTGGGAGGCTGAGGCAGGAGGATTGCTTGAGGCCAGGAGTTTGAGACCAGCCTGGGAAACATAGTGAGACCTCACCTCTACAAGAAAAAAAAAAAATTGCCAAGCATGGTGTCTCATACCTGTAGTCCCAGCTACTTGGGAGGCTGAGGTGGGAGGATCATTTGAGCCCAGGAGTTGGAGACCACGGTGAGCTATAGTTTCACCACTGCACTCTAGCCTGGGCAACAGCCTGAGACCCTGACTCTAAAGCAAACAAACAAAGAAACAAAAGGTCTCATGAGAGCTGATTACAGTTTAGCAGAAGCAGCCTTTTGACTTTCCCTTCTTTCTAATACCAGGGATTTTGCAATATCAGATTGCAAAACTGGTTGTGATGTGGCAACTTGGAGACTCAATATCTGTTAGCAGAAAAGTAAGAGGATTGTAATTACAATCTAAGCTTCAGAGCTGGGTGGGCCTGACATTTGAGAAAATGGATAGAGCCAGCCCTTTTGTCTCCCTCTGCCCCCACCTCCTTCCCTCTCTGGGACCCAAGTTCTCTTGCTGTCCAGCCAAGCCTGTCATCTCAAGAAGGCACTGAAGCTGCTGACCCTTTCTGCTCTGCGCTGCCCACCTAAATATAACCACCCACAGTCTCTGTTCAGAGATGGAATCAAGTGAGATACGTATAATACATTCACAGTAGATGTCAGATAATAGAAGAATTCGTTCTCTTCTCAGATCTAATGGGGAACACACTATTATCACCTTTCCAAACTGTTTCAACAATTCAGATTATCTCAGGATTCAGAAACTGAGATGTCAAATTAGGGGTCAACTGTCTCTTGCTTCCCCTTCGTTGTGTCCTCACCTTCTTGTCTCTCATCGATATTTGCTGTCTGCAAATAACCTGGACTCTGAATTTTTCCATGTGAAAGGAAGGATTTTGAGCTCTTTTTGGCTAAAGTTGATAATAAGGATTGGAAAGTAGCTTAGTTCCTAATTGAGGTTCTCTCCCTGTCTCTAAATAGAAAAACTCATGGAACATTTATCAGAGAAGACTTATATGTTTAGTTGTTTAGAACATTTTGTTTTAGAAATAAATATTTAGGGATACAGCCATTCATGGTGTTTTTATGAACTTACCCCTTATGAATGAATGCATGTGATATATTCATTCACCTCTTTGTAGAGGCTTTGATCTTTTGGCATAAAACAGGAAGTAATAATATTTGAGATATCCTGGCAGTATAGATTTGGGAGGGTGGAATTAGCTTTGACCAGGTGATCTCTGCATATCAGACTATTAAAGGCAGTGCCTTTACAGAATGTTGGCTTGGCTGTGACTCATGCTTTTCTTTGCAGTCCCTAAAAAGGCTTTATTCATCGTCTCTTTGTTCTTTCCCAAGTAATTTGAAAATAAATAGAAGAGAGAATAATGTGATCAGGGGCTCTAATTATATTTATTGCTTATATAGGGTTGTAGTAGATACAGAAATGTTTCTTTATTCTTTATGTCTTGCACATCTAAAATGTGTCATAATAATTAAATGATATTTTTAAAAACTAAACAGAATGGTTTTAGGGAATTAGTCCTACATAGTCACATGACTCATTTGCATAGATCCTAGTCTGGTCATTGGTTGGTCATTTCCATTTTTTCTGTTTTTCTACTTCTTAAACACAGTGGAATTTTATTCTTTTTGTTGTTGTTGTTGCCTTTTTCAATCTTGAATAGGACTAGTTGCTTCCCACCTTCTCTGAAATACAGAAAAAAATAAGTGTGTATGCCACTTGCTTAAAGATCAGCAGTTTCCATCTCTGCAGGTCAGGAGGGAAGTGAATACAATGTGTTTGATCAATAAGCACAGATATTTGCAATGCTAACTGTAACAATTTCAAAAACACAGAAAGTAGTATGTTTAATTGAAAGTTCAGAAAGGCAAAACAGTAGATGACAGCTAATACCGTTTGAAAAAAAAAATGTTTAAAATGTGCAGACAAGCTGGGAGAGGTGGCTCACGCCTGTAATCCCAGCACTTTGGGAGGCTGAGGCAGGTGGATCACCTGAGGTCAAGAGTTCAGGACCAGCCTGGCCAACATGGTGAAACCCCATCTCTACTAAAAAATACAAAAATTAGCCAGGCATGGTGGTGCATGCCTGTAATCCCAGCTACTTGGGAGGCTGAGGCAGGAGAATTTCTTGAACCTGGGAGGCGGAGGTTGCAGTGAGCTGAGATTGATCCATTGCACTCTAGCCTGGGTAATAAGAGCAAAACTCTGTCTCAAAAAAAAAAAATGCAGACAAAAGATTATTTGCCTATAAACAAGATTGATAATTTATAATCACATGATGGATTGAATCTCTTTCATAAATATTTGAATGAGATGGGGTCAAGGCAGTAAAGTTGATCATGGAACTTTACCTTGTCAATCCTCAGGAGTGTTGGTGATACCAGTTGGGAATAAATGCTGTAGCCTGGCTGACCAACTGATATCTATATCCCAATCCATTGGTACATCAATAATTTTTGGAAAGTAAAAAGAAAAAGAGGGAGAGGGAACTCTTTGTTTGGCAGCTGGGGATGAAAGTGTCCCAGGAAAGAAAGCTACACGCTGGTGTCTTAGTGGCCGCCAGGACCACCCTGTGTGGACATGTAGGTTGTACTCTGCATGACTCCTGGGGCATCATTTACATAGATCCCTAAAGGAATGATGCTCTCCATAGTTGTGCAATCTCACCCCTAGCGGTAATCATTTATTTGGGAATCTGGAAATATTTCCAGAAGTATCCCTTGTGAAGGACAAAGGTCTACTGTGTATCTTGCATATTTCATTATTAACCCTGTAAGTTGTGCTTAATAACTACTTAAGTATCTATTTAGTGATAAAACGAAAGGCAACTTTTAAAAAACAGCTTTATAGAGACATAATTCACATATTATACAATTCACCTGTTTATAGTATATGATGATTTTTAGCATATTCATGGAATAGTACAACTATCACCACGATCAATTTTAAAACATGTCATCACCACCCCACCCCCAGAAAAATAAACCTTGTGCCCATTAACAGTCATTCTCTGTTCCTCCCTTACCCCAGCTCCTGGCAACCACTTATCTACTTTCTGTCTCTACAGATTTGCTGATTCTGGATATTTCATATAAATAGAACCATATACTGTGTGGCCTTTTGTGACCAGCTTCTTACACTTAGCATAAGGTTTGCAAGGTTTATCTATGTTGAAGTAGCATATATCAATACTTCATTTCTTTTTATGGCCAGGTTATATTCCATTATATGGCTATACCACATTTATTTATCCATTCGTTAGCTGATGGACATCTGAGTTGCTTCTACTTTTTTGGCTGTTATAAATAGTGCTGTTGTGAACATTCATGTATATTTTGTGTGGACATAAACTTTTAATTCTCTTTGGTATACATCTAGGAGTGAAATTGCTAGAGAGAAAGACAACTTTTAATTTAGAAATCTCTACATTATTAGCTTTTATATTTAAAGTCATCTTATTAATGGTATATATTTGGCTTGGCTGGTAATTCTGGTTCCTGCACCAAACCTTAACCCTGCAGTCCCCATCCATGTTGTGAGCTGGTAGGTGAACCACAGAAAATTGAAATGTACTACAGGGTTAGTCTCTTTGAACAGGGTCATACGTACATTGAATTCACTCTGATTTATTATTTTGCTACTGCACTTGGAACACAGACAGTATTCACTGAGAATTGGAACTATAGACTAGAAACAGAGGTTCCCTGTTTTCATTAGTCAACTCTCAAAGGATGGATGGAGCGAATTTCAGACTATTCTAGGGCTCTTGCTCTCTTAGTTGCTTGCCATCCTTCTTTCTTTTGGCCTTTTTGCATTTCATTAGTGTCACTTACAGAGCTAAGAGAACACAGATAATTCAGCCAAAGTATTTTTATAGTCTTTAGGTGAAAAGAACTTTTAATATCTGTGTCATCTTGATTTCTATGTCCCTTGTAAATTATGTTGTTTACCCTGAAACTATGAAGAAACTGCAGTTGACTTCCCTCAACCTAATCTTAGCTTCTAGTATTGTGCTATTGGAGTTATTATTAAGGATGACAAAAAGAGTGTATAGTATTGGAGGCAAATTATTTAAGTGTGTAAATTGTAACTTTTTCTTAAAAAAGGGTCACTTAACAGACTAAGTGAGAATAAGGACCATCAGAAAGATTTTTTTAAATAGACCATATTTTTAGCAACATTACACATAATTGTTGTGGTTATGACTTTGCAAAATAAACATTACCTTAGAATCGAGGTACTAGGATTAATGGACTTAAGTCTGATTTTTAATGAGCCAAAGCCATTTAAACTGTACATGCGCTAACAATTTTCTTAGTGGCAAGTATACTTGAGGAGGAGATTATAAAGAGTAGACAATGAGAACTGTGCTGTTTGACTCTTAAAGGGAACATTGTTTCATTGGAGAGGAATAAAATATGGGCTTCTCTTTAAGCAAGGCAGTTTGCATTTCTGTTGGCCAGATTTCTTAAGAATGTGATAAAGCATTAGCCCCACCATTTCCAGCATCCTCCATTTAATTCTTCTTGGACTCTTTTCCACAGAATGAAATTGATTGATTCACGGCTGAGGGTTTGAAAAGAGAGCTTTGGGGAAAATGTTTAAGAAGTGTTCCAGGAAGTCATAAAGACTGTTGACAGGTGGCCAAGCCCAGGAAAAAAGTATTAGTAATAGCAAGAGCTCATACTTACATAGCTCTTAATCATATGTCAGGCATTGCACTAAGCACATTACATGTACTAACTCATGTGATTTTCACAACAATCCTATGAGGTCAGCTTATTTTTATCCCCAATTTAGATGAGAGAATTAAGGCACAAATAGGTTAAGGCAATTGCTCAAGGTCACACAGCCACAATGTGAACCCAGGTGGTCTAGTTCCAAAGTCAGTACTAACCATTAAATGTGCAGACTACTTGAAACTTGGAGATACTCCAACTCCTATGTATGGTGCCTAGTCAGGGCTCTGCAGGAAGCAGGCAGGGCAGGGCTCAGGTCCCTGCCAGCACTTTGCCAAAATGAACTAGTGAACTGAGGCACTGTCATGACCTTTGCTGTTTGGATAATTTCAGAGGGCAAAAAAGCCCAGTCATGTGAAATTCCTTTGTGGATAGAAGATATCAACAGGCACAAATCTATCTCATCTTTCAAGATATGCAATTTTTTTTTCTTGACAGAATAAATGGTCCTGTATACAATATTGCCCTTTATGATGGCTGCTGGTTCATAGAAACTGACAAAGAAGTCAAATTTAGAATAGTCAAATCTAAAGATGAAAAAGTTAAGTCACAAGACCAAAGTAGAGTAAGAAGAAGGTAATTTGTGTGTCTGTTTAATCCCTGGCGTGACCTTTAATCTCCGCTACTTAAAAATTACAGATGCAATTTTAACTATGGCATAATGGAACAAAGACCACCAGGTCTTCTTTCTTTCTGGTTTTTGAAGTTGCACATATGTCAGATGAAGATAAATAACTACTGTTAACAGCTTCTGGAAGCATAATGTGCTTTGAAAGAGTGAGTCAAGACTTGAGCCAGGGTTTATGGCCTCAGAGCGAGTCAAAGTTTTCCTGATAACAAAATGAGGCCTTGGGGTTTTGGAGAAAGCTTTCTTGAAGAACGAGCACAGCCAAAAACGGTGCTACACTTGGGACTTTCCTTTGTCAAGTAGGAAAAGACCAAGGACCCATTTATAAAATGGATATCAACTAGCAGATTAGTGGTGCATAGTTGCATCACCAGTCAACAGTCATGGCTGCAAGTTGTCCAGGTTCTTGGTGTTTTGAACAAAGAATTGGACAAAATGCACAGCAAAGCAAATAAAGAATGAAGCAACAAAAAAACAAAAGCAGGAATTTACTGAAAAATGAAAGTGTACTCCACAGCGTGGGAGCAGGCCCATGCAGCGGCTCAAGGACCCAGACACAGAATCTTCTTGAGTCTAAATACCCACTACAAGTTTCCCATTGGCCACTTCGTGCTCACTTCATGTAAATGAAATGGTAGCCTGCAATCAGTCTGATTGGTTGGAGAAAGCAGCCATCTAGAGGCTGAAGTGAAGTTACAAAGGTCACACTCCTGTTCAAAAAGCAACCAATCAGAGGCTAGGGAGAAGTTACAAAGTTATACTTCTATGCAAAGGAAGACTTAGCCCTCAGTCAGTCTGACTGGTTGTGGACAGCAACCATTCAGAGGCTGGAGTGAAGTTACCAAGTTACAAATGAAGACTGGACTGTCGATCAGTCTGATTTGTTGCGGATAGCCAGTTTCCCATCTGCCATGCAGAAAAGGTGGGGGTTTGCAAAGGAAGTAGCTTCTGGTCCTTTTGTTACTTAGACATGAAAACCCTGGATACTTGCTTTCCTAGACTCCCTTGCATGTGACTGAATTCTGGTCATGAGGCACAGGTGGATACTTGAAAGATTTTTCTCTCTGGTAATAAAAAGTCTAGCAAGAAAAACCTCTTCTTGCTTTGGGTATCAAATGCAAGGATACCATGATGTCATGCAGGGAGCTGCTGCAGCCATTTTGCAGTCTTGAGGGACAGACCAAGAAAATGAAGGGAAGCTGACTCAGAGCCCTGTCATTGGGGAGCCCCTGAAATAACACCAGAGTCGTGTGCCTCTCTCCTTATGTGAAAAAAGCACCCCCCCCCCATGACCAAAACACCAAAAGCATTGGCAACAAAAGCCAAAATAGACAAATGGGACCTAATCAAACTCCACAGCTTCTGCATGGCAAAAGAAACAATCATTAGAGTGAATTGGCAACCAACAGAATGGGAAAAATTTTTTGCAGCTTACTCATCTGACAAAGGGCTGATATCCAGAATTTACAATGAACTAAAACAGATTTACAAGAGAAAAACAAACAAGCCCATTCAAAAATGGGCGAAGGATATGAACAGATACTTTACAAAAGAAGACATACATGAGGCCAACAAACACATGAAAAAATGCTTATCATCACTGGTCATTAGAGAAATGCAAATCAAAACTACATTGAGATACCATCTCACGCCAGTTAGAATGGCGATCATTAAAAAATCTGGAGACAACAGATGCTGGAGAGGATGTGGAGAAATAGGAACACTTTTACACTGTTGGTGGGAGTGTAAATTAGTTCAACCATTGTGAAAGACAGTGTGGCGATTCCTCAAGGACCTAGAAATAGAAATTCCATTTGACCCAGCAATCCCATTACTGGGTATATATCCAAAGGAGTATAAATCGCCCTACTATAAGGACACATGCACACGAATGTTCATTGCAGCACAGTTTACAGTAGCAAAGACCTGGAACCAACCCAAATGCCCATCGATGATAAACTGGACAGGAAAAATGTGGCACATATACACCATGGAGTATTATGCAGCCATCAAAAATGATGAGTTCGCGTCCTTTGTAGGGACATGGATGAACCTGGAAGCCATCATTCTCAGCAAACTGACACAAGAACACAAAATCAAACACCACATGTTCTCACTCATAGACGGGTGTTGAACAATGGGAACACATGGACACAGGGAGGGGAGCACTATATACTGGGGTCTGTTGGGGGGAAATAGGGGAGGGACAGCAGGGGGTGGGGAGTCGGGGAGGGATGGCATGGGGAGAAATGGCACATATAGGTGAAGGGGAGGAAGGCAGCAAATCACACTGCCACATATGCACCTATGCAACAATCTTGCATGTTCTCCACATGTACCCCGAAACCTAAAATGCAATAAAAAAAAGCACCCCCCAACTCTGTTCAAGCCATTTTTACTTGAGTATTTTGTGATTTGCAGCTAGAGCATCCACACTGATGCAGACTTTGTGCAGGTCACAGATTACCTTGATCTAAGCTTTGCCATGTTTTCTGTTGCGAATATTAATTTGGGGAAAAACACCATGTGGGAAATGATCATCACAATTGTCCACTGAAGCCTCCAAAATAGTAGGAGTTTCAGAGAGAGAGAGAGACAGAGAGAGAGAGAGGTTAGAGAGAGAGAGAAAATGCACTTTGGATACCATTTCTAGAAAATAAGGGCCTTTTAACAAAAGTCTCTGAAGGCCAAACAGCCTGGTCCAGATCTTAGGCCCAGTTTGCTGCTAGGTGAGAATCTCTGTCAGGTTTCAGTATCACAATGTGCTTCTTAAATGACAAGGGGACCCATTAGTACATTGAAACATTCCCATAGCCCCTAGATACAAACTGGGTGAAAGAAGCATTTTTTTCCTCTTTCAGAACTGCTGCTCTTTTCACTTGCTTCCTCCTACCTTCCTTGCATTTGCTGGTGTCTGCTGACAGGAAGGCTTGTTTAGCTCAGTGATGGATGTGCACTAACGAGAATTAGCCTGCTTTGTGGAGCTTTTGAATTGGAGCAAGTATGCTGCTCTGAAGGTCTGAATGACTGGTCAATTGAAAAGTAATTGATTGCAGAATTTCAAAATGAAATTCAAAAGGTACATTACAAACTAGATTCCACAAAAGCCAACTTTCTTTGCTATGTTCTTCTTTTCACTCATTTTATCCTTTAAGTTTACAAAATAATTTTAGAATTTAGTACCAACTTCACCATCTCATTCCTGAAGCTTGGTGTATTATATACATATAAAGTTCATGATAAATTCTTGTGAGAGAGAAAAAAACCCTATGCTACATAAATTCTAGTCCTGACTCTGCATTAATAACTGCCACTCAGGGAAAATTGTTTAACTTTTCTGTGCTTCCACAGTTGTTGATAAAAATGTTTGAATAAATCATGCATGAGATCCTATACACGTGGACTTAGACTTTCTATGGTAAGACAAGCATTCTCATATTCTACATGGTGTTGGGCTGGGGGGTCTTCCCTATGCTGCTCTCTGAGAGAATACTCTTGCAGACAGACAGCAGGCAAAGAAGCCTTTTGCTAGAGGTATAATCTCAACAAAATTTGATTTTGATTGTGGAATTCTGGGTGAAGACACTAGATAAAAGACAGGATGCAGCCAGGCGCAGTGGCTCACACCTGTAATTCCAGTACTTTGGGAGGTCGAGGCAGGTGAATCACCTGAGGTCAGGAGTTCAGTCAAGACCAGCCTGATCAACATAGTGAAACCCAGTCTCTACTAAAAATACAAAAATTAACTGGGCATGGTGTTAGGCACCTGTAATCCCAGCTACTTGGGAGGCTGAGGCAGGAGACTCATTTGAACCCGAGAGGTGGAGGTTGCAGTGAGTCAAGATCATGCCACTGCACTCCAGTCTGGGCAACAAGAGTGAAATTCTATCTCAAAAAAAAAAAAAAAAAAAAGGACGCCTGGTTATATTTGAATTTCAGTTAAACAAGAATTTTATTTTTAGTATAAGTATGTTCCAAATATTCCATATGGTATATTTATACTAAAACATTATTCATTGTCTAGTTGAAATTTGAATTTAGCTGGGAGTCCTGTATTTGTATTGGCTAACTCTGGCAACCCTAATTCTGGGAGAAATAATTGATGGTAATGGCCTGAGCCTAAATTGCTCAAAATAAGCAAAGGAGGAACTGCAGAGGATTCTTAAGTCTGATAGATCTGGTGTCTCAGGAGGAGCTGAGTAGGCTCAGCTAAAGGTGAGGGGAGTGAAGGGACTAATATACGTATTAGGAGCCTGGCTAGGAAAAGAACCCTCCTTCCTTTCTTCCTCACTCTTCTTAAGTATCTTTTCTACCCACTTTCCTTTTATCACCCTTAATTAGCTTGAACCTAAAGTGAAAATATTAACTTTCTATGATAGGCTGTCGTTTTGGCATCCTTTTATGGTCCTTGTTCCTAATTTTGAAATAAGTGGGTGGGCCTTATTTTTCTCATTCTCCCTGCTCACAGCCCCCTCCCTAATTCAATTAATATCTGCTGATGTGTGCCCCAGATTGATTTTTTTTTTTTTTTTTTTGCCCTCTGTGGACTAGTTATTTCTCAACAGAAAAATGATTGCCAAATTTCTGAAATTCTTATCTAAACTTCTGGACCTTTTCAGGTTTTATTTATGCTCATCATTCAGTTGTTTGTACATTCTTTGCTCACATAGCACATCTTTAGGAAGTAAAAGAATTGTACTAGGGTCTGGGCGCAGTGACTCATGCCTGTAATCCCAGCACTTTGGGAGGCTGAGGTGGGTGAAGGTCAAGAGATCGAGACCATCCTGGTCAACATGGTGAAACCCTGTCTCTTTTACTAAAAATACAAAACTTAGCTGGGTATGGTGGTCATGTGCCTGTGGTGCCAGCTACTCAGGAGGCTGACACAGGAGAATCGCTTGAACCCAGGAGGGAGAGGTTGCAGTGAGCTGAGATTGTGCCACTGCACTTCAGCCTGAGGACAGAGTGAGACTCTGTCTCAAAAAAAAAAAAAAAAAAACTGCACTAGGGTTTCACCCTGGTGTGTAGCTGCATGGAGCACTTCAGAGGCAGAATCAACATTGTGTGCTACTAGATTTGCTCCTGTTTGTCAAACAAGATCACTTAACACCTCTGCACTGGTAACTGTGCTTTCCCATGAAGCAAGAGGACTGCTGAGCTTGAGCAATGGAGGAGACCTCTCCCAGATGGTAAGTGTTTTAAGGCAAAAGGTCATTATATTAAAAGTAGCAAGAGAATGAACATGAATCAGACAGAACATACTGATACTGACACATGCGTGGCACAAGAAATTGCTGAGGTAGGTGCCTGATTCTAAGGGGATGTCCCCTCCAAATATTGGCAACTTGAGAGCAGCCACAAAACCTGGCTTTGTAGTTATCTATCCTGAGGGTGAGTAGTGGGAGGGACCCTCATGGCGCCTTCTGTATGGTGCTTGCAGTGGTCCTTGTGTTGTAGTCTTTGATGCCCAATGTGCAAGATACGGAATTTGGGAAATAGATGTCATTTGTCAAGGTCAGTTCTAAAGGGGCTGCCTAAGTTTGTCATCTATGCAACCTAATTCAAAGACCTGTTCTGTTAAAAAACAAACAACACCTTACCTACCTGACTTGAAATTCCTTCTACTTGAACCCCTAGTGAGTACAGAACATTTATTCAGAACAGCTTTTTTCTATATAGGCACCAAGGCTACTAAAAAGAAAATGATGGCCCCACCATCTGGGAGCTTACACAATTAAGCAGAAGGTTAAAATGCGGTGTAACAAGCGGTGCGGTGAGAGATCACACTGGGTTAGGAGCCTGCCGGAGGGGTGCAGTACACTGAGGACCTCAGCAAAGAGAGAAGCCTGTAGATGCAGGTAGATGACAAGCGTGGACGCTGTAAGAGCTGCTGCTGGTGCCATGCCCAGGTCCCCTTGACTGGATTGGTGTCCTCAGCTCTAAGCTGCTGTATTGGCTGCTGAGGCTCACAGCTGCACTCTCTTGCAGAAAACTGTGCTCTGCTGAAAGGAACAAAAAATGAGGTTATGCACTTTCCCCTCAGGGATGGCCTAGGGCCAATGACTGATCGATAAGAAAGTACAAAAATCTGGCCTTCTTACCTCAAAGCAGACAACTCTGTGTGCCCTTCCTGCTCCAGAGATCCGATGAGATCAGGCTGACAGCAGACTTCAGCTGGAACCACATTTTCACTTCTGTGCCATCCTGCTTCCCTCATTGCCTTATAGGATTCTCCCAAGAATCCCTGTCTCTGACTCTGCTCCTAGGAAACCCCTGAGAGCAGAAGAGCAGAAGTTGAGCTATTCTGGTGTGGAGGGCTCATTTTTCCTGATGTGGGGAGAGGGAGTAGATGAAGTGGTTGAGAGCACTGGTGAAGGTCTGAAGTGAGGCATGTGAGCAGTGTGGAGAATGGGAGCAGTGTTTGAATCAACTTAGGTGAGAGACCACGATATGTGTATGGCACCAGTCTGTACTGTGGTATCATTTTCTTCAGCACTCAGCAGCCTCGGGTATAAAAACACAGACGTAGATGACACGAGGTTGTAGTTCTGGCAGGTGGATGCCACAGGAAGTCAAGGAACCAGGCACGATAAGAAAGGACTTGAAGGTAGGAAAGAATGACAAGTTGGAGAGGAAATGGAGGTGTCAATGGACCAAAGCTGTCATACGATTGAAGGCTATGTGTGATGAGCACAACACAGATAACACAATTAGGAGGCTAGGCTAGTGTGTTCAGAGTTTGGAAGAGGAAAACTTAAGATTTGAGGGTTTGAGCATTTCTGCCTAATGACAGGTCTGGGATATGCCATGGGACGGGTGGCTGAGTGAATTGGAGGGGGTGCTTCTGGGGTGAGGAGAGAAGGGCACTGCAATGTTAAGGAGCTGGATGGGCCATCCTCATGGACACTGCCAGCACTGAGCTGCAGTAGTGGCCCAAGGAATTCCCACTGAACATGCCCTGTTACCTGCCCCAAGTCCCAGGGATGCCATCAATTCCTATGTCAGGGCCTTTGTGGAGCAGGCATCCCTAATGAAGTCAGCAGGCAAAGACACGATTGGAGATATGGAATTTCCTAAGGAGACCCTTTTTTGGTGTTATAGAAACCAAACCACTTGTTAACAGGCTAAATATTTCCCATCTTTCTGTTTTCATGCTGACATAGGTGTTTTTGGACTCACTAGCCTTCCTGGTAAATCTCCCAGTCAGGAGAGCTTCACCCTTATTGGATCTCAATCCATTATCCTCCTGTGTATTTTTACTCGCTATCTCGGTGACCCAGGCAATGAAGAATAAGAGCACCGTGATATTGTAAGAGAAGCAGTTTGATGTAGTACACAGGGTTCATGCTTTTCCTTCTGCCTGGAATGTTCCCTATTCCCTTCTTCATTCATCAATTCCTACTCATTCTTTTCCATTTGGCTTAAATGCCTCTGTCTGTTCTGCCCAGAGTGTTTCAGAGTCCAGTCCTGTGTTATATATTCTCAAAGCACCTCATTCCGCTTCGTGGCTTAAATGCCTCTGTCTGTTCTGCCCAGAGTGTTTCAGAGTTCAGTCCTGTGTTATATATTCTCAAAGCACCTCATTCCGCTTCGTGACTCTTATCACAATTGTAATTAAACAAATAAAAACAGGCTGGGCGCGGTGGCTCAAGCCTGTAATCCCAGCACTTTGGGAGGCCGAGGCGGGTGGATCACGAGGTCAAGAGATCGAGACCATCCTGGTCAACATAGTGAAACCCCGTCTCTACTAATACAAAAAATTAGCTGGGCATAGTGGCGCGTGCCTGTAATCCCAGCTACTCAGGAGGCTGAGGCAGGAGGATCGCGCCATTGCACTCCAGCCTGGGTAACGAGCGAAACTCCGTCTCACAAAAAAAAAAAAAAACAAATAAAAACAATTAATTTCATTACTTAAGGTCTATCTGACTTGATGGAATATAACCTCTATAAGGATAAGGGCTGTCTGTGTTATCCCTAGCTGCTAGCATGGTGCCTTACATAAAAATGTGCTTATATTTGTAGAACAAATAAGAGATATATAAGGAACGGAGAGTCCATTTGTGTTCTAAGGTCTGTTCCTACTTAGCTGTGTGACCTTGAACAAGTTACTTCAGCTCTCTGAGCAAAATAACTTTTTACTCACTTTAACATTATATGATTTCTGATTTCACAGTCTGTCAGCCAAACAGCTTAACAACTCTCAACCAACAGTATGTCTGGGCTAACTAAAAGCATTCATCTGGAAATTCTTAAAGTAGCTCGTTCCTAGAGAAACTATTTTTCCTTGTGTTTCAGTAATCTCTTTCTAAGTAAAAACTAATTCCCACATTTAATGGCTTAAAACAATAATTTGCTTTCTCAAATAAACAAGAAAAAAGTAATGATAAAGATCAGAGTGGAAATCAATAAAATAGAAAAACAAAAACAGGGAAACATGGCATAGAGACCGTGCAATGTTTGGGGAAAGAATATTCAAGGCAGAGGGTCCTGCTAGTCCACAGGTTCTACAGCACAGTATGCCTGACGTGGTTTCTAAAATCAGGAAAGAGGGCTGGGCGTGGTGGCTCATCCCTGTAATCCCAGCACTTTGGGAGGCCAAGGTGGGCAGATCACCTGAGGTCAGGAGTTCGAGACCAGCCTGGCCAAACATGGTGAAATCCTGTCTCTACTAAAAATACAAAAATTAGCCAGGTGTGGTGGCACACACCTGTAATCCCAGCTACTTGGGAGGCTGAGGCAAGAGAATGGCTTGAACCCGGGAGATAAAGGTTGCAGTGAGTCGAGATCATGCCACTACACTTCAGTCTGGGCAACAGAGCAAGACTCCATCTCAAAAACAAATAAAATAAAATAATAAAATAAAAATCAGGAAAGAGGCCATGCGTGGCTGGAGCAGAGCACCCAAAGTGTGTTGAGCCCCTGGCCATTGCAAGGACTTCGGCTTTTCCTCTGAGTATGATGGGAAACCCCAGGATGGTTTTGAGCAGGGAAGCGATGCGATTTGAAGTCATCAGTCCTCTCCTTCTGTGTCAATTCTAGTTTGTTCTCTTGCCTCTAGTCATGGAAAGTTGTATTTCCCTGGGTTGTGAGACAGAAAAATCTAATTCTATATGACATAGGGTGTTGTTTTGGGCAGGTTTTTATTTCATGTTTTTTGTTTGTTTGTTTGTTTGTTTTTGAGACAGAGTCTCACACTGTTGCTGGGCTGGAGTGCAGTGGCGCGATCTCAGCTCACTGCAACCTATGCCTCCCGGGTTCAAGCAATTCTCCTGCCTCAGCCTCCCAAGCAGCTGGGATTACAGGTGCCCACCACCACGCCCAGCTAAGTTTTTGTATTTTTAGTAGAGACAGCATTTCACTATTTTGGCCAGGCTGGTCTCAAACTCCTGACCTCATGATCTGCCCGCCTCAGTCTCCCAAAGTGCTGGGATTACAGCCGTGAGCCACCATGCCTGGCTTTATTTCATGTTTATAGATTGACAGTTTGCACTTTCAGTTCCCAGCAAGTTCACACAGATGGGGTGATTGCTTTGTCCTAATTGCAATTGTCATGCTGCATGCCTACTTTCCTAGAAGTGGACTGAGGCTCAGATGGATAGACAGCTCAAGGAAGTAGATTAACAGAGAGAGGGAGGGAGGAAGAAAGAAAAAGAGAGAGAGTGAATAGATTAAATGGATGGATAGATGGATGAATGGTTAGATTAACAGACAGACAAATGGATGATGATAGGAGGAAGAGAGAAATCGTACTCTTTGAGGCAGTGTATAAGGAGGACTGGTCGACTTTTTTTGTGAATCAGAGTTTAGAAGTCGTATGGTTTCATTAATGCTACCTTAATTAACACCCCCTTAATCATCAAATATATTCTAGTTTAACAAAATAAAAACTGGATTTCTGCTTATCTCCCAAAGGCAATGGGAAAGCTAGAGAGAGCTGGCACTGTGCTATTACTGGCAGATGAGGGGCATATTTACTGAATAAACGAGAGTAGCTAACAGTACTGAACTTTGCCCTTTTGGTGCGGGACTCTTTCTTTCCTGAGTGTTTGATAATGTTTGGCTCTTTTCCTTTGTGTTCTGGTTTTATGCAAACACAAATTACACTCTTGTTGACTTCACTGTAACCCATGAAATTGAAGAAGGGGAAATTTGAGTCCTATAGAGGGCAGTTTCACCAGTCCTGCCTCTTGGATTTGTGTGACGGAAACTGAGAATGGCTGTATTTTTCTAACCAATTTTATGAAAAAAGAAGTGTCACCAGCAGTAGTCAGCAGAGGCACATGATAGAAACAGAGAGAGATGCTTCTTTAAAATCACACAATCTAGAACTCAAAGCCATCTAAGACAGCATCCAGTTCTCCCTCATTGCATAAATGAAGAAAGTAACTGAAGTTCAGAGTATTGTTCACACCTCTTGAATATATACTGATTATGGGAAGCAATGTGGCATCACAGAAATACCACAGGCCTTGTAGAGGTCTGTACGGGAATCATAGCTCTGCCACTTCTTACCTGCTGTGGCCTTGGGCAAATTATATTATCTCTTTGAGCCTTCTCTCATCTGTCCCTACTTCATGGACTGGTTGTAAGAATCACATGACATAAAATGTAAAGCTCTGGCACAGAGTAGAGAGTTAATAAATAGTAGTTATGTTTAGCTCACTTCGTTGCCAGTGACAATACAGAATAAAAGGCACCTCAGCAAATACTTAGAATAACAATAGGATTTTAAAACTTGTTTGGAGTAGCTTTCAATATACTGAAATTCCAATATAATTCAGGGAAACAAACATTCTTATATAAAATATTGTGCTATACACTAGAGTTAGTTCAAAAATAGCTAAGAACAATATCTGGGTTTTGCTTTTAAGAAAATGAGAGTAGACATGCAAACTAGACCTTCTTTCAGGGAGGGCTGTGGGATGTGCCACTGGGGAGGAGGGGATATGGGTCTCTGGGTGCACAGAAGAGGTTTTTCCCAGACAAGGAGCTCAGGGAAATCTTTGTGGAGAAAGTAACATTCAAGAGGTTTTTAGAAGGGTCTAGAAAAATAGATTGGGAGACATTCTTGTTGAAAGGGGCCCCTTAATCACAAATACAAAGTATATTTAGACTTATTCAACTACTCTGTTTAAATGAGCATGGAATATGTAAAAAAAAAAAAGCTTAAAATAAAAATGATGGCTGCCACTTACGGAACGCTTGCCTCATGTATTCACTTGTTTGCTTGTCATACAACTCTATGAGGTAGATTATTATTATTGTCTCCATTTACTGAAGAGGAGACTCAGGCGTGGGCAGGTTAAATGTGTTGCCTAAAGTCCTCACAGCTGGTAAGCAGTACCAAACTTGAGCTCAGTTTATCTGACTCCAGAGTCCATGCTCCAGTTTGCACATTAGACAGTGAGCTTGACTTTTTCCACTAGCCCCTCCGGATCTATACCCTCCTCTTCTCCCTGCTGCTCAGGGCCCCAAAGAGCTGAGCTGTGTGGGCTTTATCAGTGTGCTCCCTTGGCCCTGGTTTCCAGTCATAATAATGGAGGGAAATGGGAGACGGGACCTCAGGTTTGCCAGGGTTACATCCCTCTGTTAGAGGACACAGCTCCTGCTGGCCAGCCACTTGTACAGCTACACGTCTCCTGTGTTGCAAAACTCTTCGGTCTCCTTGTCCTGGGGCAGCTAATGCTAGCCCCAGAATGCTTCGCCGTCTTTTGTTGGTTTCTTTAACCCTGTCCTTGTTTCAGTGAAGAGCGGAATTTGGGGGTTATAGGATAATCTTGTGTTCGGCTTTAGTAGATATTACCAAATAATTTCCCAAAGGGGTTATACCATTTTTTCTTCCTACTAGCAGTGTATGAGAGTTCCAGTTGCTCCACACTTTTGTCAACTCTTGGTATTTTCTGTCCTTTTCATTTTAGCCATTCTACTTGGTATAAAGTCATATCTCATTTGTGATTTCAGTTTCATTTCTCTGAGAACTAAGGAAGTTAGACACCTTTTTATGTGTTCATTGGCCATTTGAATATCTTTGGCAAAGTAACCAAGTCTTTTGCCCTGTTTCTTTTCTTTTCCTTCTTTCTTCCTTTCATCTCCCCCTCTCTCCCCTCCCCTTCCTTTCCCTTCCCTCTGTCTCTCTCTCTCTCTCTCTTTTTTTTTTTTTTTTGAGACAGTGTCTCTCTATTGCCCAGGCTGGAGTGCAGTGGAATGATCATAGCTCACAGTAACTTCAAACTCCTTGGCTCAAGAGATCCTCCCACCTCAGCCTCCATAGCAGCTGGGACTACAGGCACACACCTTGGCTAATTTTTAAACTATTTTGTCAAGATGGGGGGTGGTGAGTCTTGCTACTTACTCAGCTAATCTTGAGCTCCTGGCCCCCAAGAAATCATCCTGCCTCAGCCTCCCAGCATACTGGGATTACAGGTGTGAGCTACTGTGCCTGGACTTTTTGCCCATTTTTAAATTAGATTGTCTTTTCTTACTGGTTTGTGAAGTTATTTATATATTAAGAGTAAAGTCCTCTGCCAGAGATATGTATTACCAATATCTTCACTCTGAGGCTTTTCATTCTCTTAATCACATATCTTTTGATGAAGAGATGTTCTTAATTTTAATGAACTCTAGTTTATAAAATTTCTTTCTTTAGATTACTATTTGTAAAATAATAAGAAATACACATATTGCTCCTGGCCCACAGTCCCTGATACAGAGATCCTAAAACCCTCATAATTTCCTAAGCAATAAGGATGCTAGGAGAACCTTTTGTTCTAACATTCAAGCTTTGACTCTGGTTCCTGACACAGAGCTTTTAAAGTCCTTAGGAATTTCCTGGGCAGTAGGAGCATCTTTTAATGAGGTAGCTCTTGGTGGACTCCTGGATGGGAGCTGGTCATCATAAAGGCTAAGCCATAATTATAAGCTGGGGTCTTTCAGTCCTAAACCCCCAACTCACTACAGTTCTCCAGAGAGGGGAAAGGGGCTAGAAGTAAAGTTAATCATTGATCATGCCTACATGATAAAGCCTCCATAAAAATTCCTAAACTATGGGATTCAGAGAGCTTCTGGGTTGGCAAACACATCTTCATACCAGGAGGGTGGTACACCCCAACTTCATGGGAACAGAAACTCCTGCACATGAGGCCCGTTCAGACCTCACCCTACGTATCTTTTCATCTGGCTGGTCATCTGTATCGTTTATTATATCCAGTAAATGTAAGTAAAGTATCTCCCTGATGCTATGGTTTGAATGTTTGTCCCCTCCAAACCTCATGTTAAAACCTAATCCCCAATGTGGCAGTATTGAGAAGAGGGTCTTTAAGAGGTCTCGAGGGCTCTACCCTCATGAATGAATTCATCCATTGATGGATTAATAGGTCAATGGATTAATGGGTTATTGCAGGAGTGGAACTGGTGGCTTTATAAGAAGAGGAAGACTCAGCTCTCTTGCCATGTAATGCCCTGTGCTGTCTTAGGACTCTGCAGAGTCCCTACCAGCAAGAAAGCCCTCACCAGATGAAGCCCCTACACTTTGAGCCCCTGAGCTTCCATAACTGTAAGAAATAATTTCCTTTGCTTTATAAATTATGCAGTTTCAGATATTCTGTTATAAGCAACAGGAAAAGGACTAAGACACCTGAGTTCTGTGAGACACTCTAGCAATTTAATCAAACCCAAGATGGAGATCACAGGGCTGGTCAGTCAGAAGCAGACACCACATCCTGTGCTTGTGACTGGCATCTGAGGTGGGGAACAGTTTTGTGGGACTGAACCCTTAACTTGTGGGACCTGACACTATCTCCAGGTAGTGACAGAATTCAATTGAATTGGAGGACACTTAGTTCGTGTTCACTGTAGAATCTGCCAGAGAATTGTTTGGTGTGTAGGGAAAAAACCCCACACTCTGGCATCAGTAGTGTTGAACAATTGTGTGAGAGTAGAGAGTAGGAAGAACCCATTGGTTCTTTTCTATATCCTTACATGACTTTGTATGGTTTTTTTAAAGGTATGTTTGCTACTCCAATATCACAAGAATGTTTTCCTGTGCTTTATTCTAAAAGCTTTCTGGTTTTATCTTTCATCTTTGGATCTGCATTCATTTGGAATTGATTTTTGTGTGTGATGTGAGATTAGAGTCCTGATTCGTTTTTTTCTCATATGGCTTATCCAGTGTACCTAGAACCTTTTATTAAAAATACTCTCTTTTCCATCTGCAGTGTCATCGTTTTCATGAATCAAGTGATTGTATATATATGGTTCTTTTTTTGTATGCTGTGTTCTGTACCACCAGTCACCTTGTCTATCCTCGTGCCAGTGTTATACAATCTTATTATAGCTTTTTTTTTTTTTGAGATGGAGTCTTGTTCTGTCACCAGACTGGAATGCAGTAACACAATCTCAGCTCACTGTAACCTCTGTCTCCCGGGTTCAAGCTGTTCTCCTGCCTCAGCCTCCCAAGTAACTAGGACTACCGGCGCGCACCACCATACCCAGCTAATTTTTGTATTTTTAGTAGAGATGGGGTTTCACCATGTTGGCCAGGATGGTCTCAATCTCTTGACCTAGTGATCTGCCTGCCTCAACCTCCCAAAGTGCTGGGATTACAGGCATGAACCACCGCGCCCGGCAATTATTATGGCTCTATAATGACTCTTGATAACTGGAAGTGGAAGTCTTCCAGCTTTGTTCTTTAAGATTGCCTCAGCTATTCTTGGTCCTTTGCGTTTTCATATGTATTTTAGAAATAGTTTGTCAACTTCCACAAAAAAAAAAATGCTTAGATTTTGGTGAAGATTGTGATGAATCTATAGATAAATTCATAGAAAATTAACATCTTAACATTTCAATTCATGAATATTATGTATCTCTCCCTTTGTTTAGGTCTTCTTTAATTTTTCCCAGTAATATTTTGTGATTATATATATTTCATTTCATTATATATATTTCAGAAAGGTCTTATATATATTTCATTAGATTTATTCCTATGTGTTTGATTTGCTATAGTAAATGTATTCTTCTTAAATTTTTGTCTTTTGTTTGTAGCTATTATATGAATATAAATTTGATTTTTTTTTTGAGACAGAGTCTCACTTTGTCACCCAGGCTGACAAAGTAGCTCAGCCTCCCAAGTAGCTGAGATTACAGATGTGCACCACCACGCCCAGCTAATTTTTGTATTTTTAGTGGAGGCAGACTTTTACCATGTTGGCCAGGCTGGTCTCAAACTCTGACCTCAGGTGACCCGCCTGCCTTGGCCTCCCAAGGTGCTGGGATTACAGGCATGAGCCATGACGCCTGGCTGTATAATTGATTTTTGTATATTCATCCTTTGTCTAGTGATCTTGTAAACTCAGTAAAGTATATCTGTGGAAGGTGTTTTGTAGATATCCTTTATTAGTTTAGGAAAATTCTCTTCTATTTCTATTTTTCTACACTTTTGTTTAAAACCACGAATGTGTGCTGACTTTTATTAAAGGCTTTTCTATCTGTCAAGATGTCCATTCCTGTTTTGACTCAGCTCTAGGATCCAATACCACAGCCCTCTCCCTGGGCTTGGCTTTATCCCCACATTCACAAAAACTCCATGAACAGAAAGGAACAAACAAGGACCTGAACGAAATTGCCAGTAAACATGGAAAGGAAGAGACAACTGTAAGAGATTTTGATGCTCTGCAATATAAATGTTTTGTACAGTCCCAGATGTGTTGAGAAAGAAGCAAACTTCTCAATTTTTTTTTTTTTTTTTTGAGACAGAGTTTCACTCTAGTTGCCCAGGCTGGAGTGCAATGGCACGATCTCGGCTCACTGCAACCTCCGCCTCCCAGGTACAAGCGATTCTCCTGTCTCAGCCTTCCAAGTAGCTCAGATTATAGGCATCTGCCACCATGCCCAGCTAATTTTTTGTATTTAGTAGAGACAGGGTTTCACCATGTTAGTCAGGCTGGTGGCAAACTTCTGACCTCAGGTGATCCACTCGCCTTGGCCTCCCAAAGTGCTGGAATTACAGGTGTGTACCACCCTGCCCTGCCTACTTCTCAATTTTTTAAACACCTGCCTTCTTTTGATAAACATACAAAATCCACATCAAACTTTTGTTTAATATATGTATTATGGAAGCAATAAGCTATTTTGCAAATATAAATTTTAATATTGATTAAGCTTTTTGAGCTTTTTAACATAGATTAACCTTAATATAGATTAATAATATAGTATGTGTACAAGTAAATTACACATACTATAATCCTCCACCCCTAAAGTCCGATATATCCTCCCTGAAAAGGTATTCTCCTCCCTCACTTTCTCCTAATTGAAACTCATTGAAATAACATCTGCATACAACACCACTGCATGGCGGAGGGGCAGGTAAGCTGGTTATGCAATCTATCATTACTGTCTTCTGGGTGGCCCAGGATGGTGGGGGTAGGTAGAATTGTATGAAGACTATAACTGGCAATGGGATTTTATCATTGAAAAGCTCAGAGCTGGTCAATTCTGACCCAAGTTGCAGGTGTACCTGGGAGAATACACACTTGTGGGTTTTCAAATTTACTAATATTTAAGCCGTTTGATACTCTACAATTACTTCATCATTTGACTATTGGGCTTGAATTCAGTGAGCCCTGGTGCCCTCTTGTGGACATGAGAAAATGCACAAAGACTATAACCTCTGAGTTCTTTTCATTTTAAGGATTACTTTGTGTACCCATGTAACATTAACCTAACGTAACCCAGTAGGTAGAAGATCTCAAGTCACACAGCCAGGCATAATGTTGCCGATTATAAGCCCTATGAACTTAAGATTCCTTATCTGATAAATGGCAGTAACAATAGTACCCACCTTACTAAGGATCTTGAGAAGATTAAAGGTTTAAGGAAATTCCCTTCCATTCCTACTTTCCTAAGATTTTGTTTGAAACCATGAATAGGATATTGAATTTTATCATATGTTTTTTCTGCATTTTTAAAGATATAGACTTCTGTTTTGACTCAGCTCTGGGACCCAACACTCTAACCCTTCTCCAGGCAGGGCTGTACCCCCACTTTATACATCCTTACATACAATTGGTCCTCTGTATCTGTGGGTTCTGCATCTGTGGATTCAACCAACCACAGATTGAGAATATTTGGGAAAAAATAATAAAAAGTAATTTAAAAATAATACAGTATAACAACTATTTATAAAACATTTACCTTGTATTAGGTATTATAATTTTTTTCTTGAAATAGGGTCTAGCTCTATTGCCCAGGCTGGAGTGCAGTGCCATAATTATAGCTCACTGTAACCTTGAACTCTTGGGCTCAAACAATCCTCCCACCTCAGCTTTCCAAGTAGTTGAAACTGTAGGCTCATGCCACCATGCCTGGCTAATTTATTACTATTATTATTATTATTAGTAGTTGTTTTTGTAGAGATAGGCTCTCATTATGTCTCCAACTCCTGGTCTCAAGTGATCCTTTTGCCTCAGCCTCCCAAAATGCTTGGGATTACAGGTGTGAGCCACCATGCTCAGCTTAGAGATGATTTAAAGTATATGGAAGGATGTGTGTGAGTCATATGCAAATGCTACACCATTTTATCTAAGGGACTTGAGCATCCATGGATTTTGGTGTCTGTGGATGAGGGGGCCTGGAACCAATCCCTCACAGATATTACAGGATGTATCTTAGCCTGGCACATAGTGGGCTCTCAATATATGTTATCCGTGTTTAGTATCAGTCATCTTAATGGTGAAACCAAAAGAAAGGGAAGGGTATGAAGGATATAGTATCCCAAAACAGAGTGGTCGCAGATACTAGTACCCTTCCCTCCTCAAGCCCATCCTATCTCATTCCTGATTCCCTGCAGCAACCACTCAACTCTCAACTTTTTTTCTTTGTATTTGTCATCATATTTTTAATAACATGTCTTATGGATTTTCTTCATTTTTTTTTTTTGTTCATATGTAGGTACTATCTATTGACTTTCTATTATGGAAGATGAATGTTTAGCTCTCTTATAGTACTCCCTCCATACTTTCTTTCCCTCATTTATGATCCCATGTATGTGAAAATAAATTTATTATATTTTACATATTTGGTCCTCTCCATAGTAACCAAAAATATGGACCAAGGCATAAAAGGTGAATACTAAAAAAAGGAACCTTGTTTCACATTATTAATGTCAAATAAGCCTGAGCTCAAGTCTTAAATGAAGCAAAGAAATAAATTTATAGTGGAAAAGATTATAACTTACAGTGATAGTGGAGTTTTCACATAACTTTGTGTAACAAGGAAGAAGAAATAAAAGAAGGTTTTGGTCACCTTTGTTAGTCCATATCTGATCAAGCAGAGAAAAATTTAAAAGGACATAAAATATCTAAACAATTTTATAAATAAATCCAAATGTGTTTCCAGATAGACTCATATGACCAAATAACACATGCAAAATTGAGCTTATATCAGGTTAAAAAGAAAACTGTTTTCAAAAGCAGCTGTATCATTTTACATTCTAACCAACAGGGCCAATTTCTCCACATTTTCACCAATGCTTGTTACTTTGTCTTTTTGATTATAGCTGCCTTAGTGGGTATAAAGTGGTATCTTATTGTGATTTTGACTTGCACTTACCTAACAGTTAATGATACTATCTTTTCATGCACTTTTGGTAATTTGTATATCTTCTTATCAGAAATGTCTATATAAATCCTTTGCTCATTTTAAAAATTGGGTTGTCTTTTTATTGTTGAATTATTATTGAATTCTAAGACCTGCATTCTAGATGCAAGTCCTTATCAGATATATGGTTTACAACAATTTTCTCCCATTCTCAGGGTTGTCTTTGTATTCTCTTGATGTTGTTATTTGAAACATAGTTTTAAATTTTGATGATGTCCAACTTATTTTTTTTCTTTTATTATTTGTACTTTGTAATCACATCAAAAAAACCATTGTCTAATTCCAGGTCATAAAGATTTATGCCAGTGTTTTCCTCTGTAAGTTTATAGTTGTAGCTCTTACATTCAGGTTTTTTGATATTTTAACTTTTTGTCTATGGTATGAGTTAAGGGTCCACCTTTTTTTTTTTGGTCTATGGATATCCAGCTGTTCTAACATTATTTGTTGAAAAGATTATTCTTTTCCCCATTTAATTGTCTTGGTTCCCTTGTTGAAAATCAGTTGACCATAAATGTGAGGGTTTATTTCTGCACTCACAATTCTATTCTATTCTATTTATGTCTGTTCTTCTGCCAGTACTATGCTGTCTTGATGGCTGTAGCTTTGTAGTAAGTTTTGAATTGGAAAGCATGTCTTCCAACTTTATTGTTTAGATATTCTGGGTCCCTTGAATTTCTGTATGAATTTTAAAATCAGCTTGTCAGTTGCTGCAACGAAGCCAAGTGAGATTTTAATAGAGATTATATTTAATCTGTAGATCAAATTGGGGAATATTGCCATCTTAACAATGTAAAGTTTTCCAATCCATGAACATGGGATGTCCTTCATTTATTTAGGTCCTTTAAATTGTCTTTCAACAATCAATGTTTCATGGTTTTCAGTGTATATGTGTCATAGTACATTTTTGCTGCCATACAATATACCTTAGACCAAGTAATTTATAAACAGCATAAATTTGTTGCTTATAGTTATGGAGTCTGGGAAGTTGAGGATCAGAGCACCAGCAGATTCAGTATCTGGTGAAGGCTTGCCTTCTGCTTCCAAAATGGAACCTTGTTGCTGTGACGGTACATGGTGGAAGGCAGAAGGGCAAAGGAATAGAGCCCTTCCTACAACTTATTTTATAAGAGCACTAATCCCATTCATGGGGTTGGAGTGTTCATGACTTAATCACTTCCCCAAAGACCCAACTTTCAATACTATCATACTGAGTATTAGGTTCTAACATGAATTTTGGAGGGACACATACATTCAAACTATAGCAATAGGTTTTGCATTTCTTTTGTTAAATTTGTTTCTAAGTATGTTCTTCTTCTTATAGCTATTGTAAATTGAATTTCTTAAAATTTCATTTTCAGATTTTTCATTACCAGTGTATACAGATCCCTCCTCCAACCCAGCATCCAAAATCTTTTACATAATGACAGGATCCGGTTAGTTTTTGTAGTATAGATGGCCTCTTAGCTTCTCGTGTAGGGTTTGGAGTGGCTGTGCAGGTACCTGGAGCCTTCCTGAAATGCTTATATATTTCTTGGTCCTTGTGACGACTAGAGAGCAGGACAATGCATAGACCTTGGGGGCATCCAGCTCAGGACCTTCCCTTCCAATTATGATCCCCACAACCATAGCCATTTTATGTTCTTGGCCAGGACACTTCATTTTCTTGATTATCTGGCCCATTGGTGCCACTTATGAACATCCTCTACGGTGCAACTTGATTGAAGGTGGAGTTAGTTCTCTGGCCAGAAACATGTACTGCTTGACCAATAGCTTTGGATCGATTTCCTGGCTCTTGGGCTCCTTGCACTGAACATTTGGTTCTTGTGGCAGGTGGGGACTCCCATGATGGAGGCTCCTGCTCAGCCATGTCCAGAAACAGAGCACTCTCAGACTCTTTAAATACTTTCGTTTGGAATTTTGAGACATTTAGCTAATTTTTTCCATGTAGAATTACACATATTCAGAAGTAAGCTAGGAGTCCTTTTCTTATTGGATCATTTAGGTTAACTTAGGTCTAAAATTCTTAGATGTGTATTGCTCTCATCTCCTAGATCCTTGAAATTTGTCAAAATTTAGATTATTTTTGGCAGAACTGAGCAAATATGAACACTTCCAATGTCAGTGAGGAAGTGTTAAAATGGGTACTTCCATGAACTATTGGTGGGCCTGTGAAATGGTGCAGGCACTCTGAAAATAAATTTTCCAGTACCAAAATCCTCAGTAAAGATTGTAATTTTAGACCCTATACTTTTCCTTCTATAAATATATCATGAAAATACTGATATCCAGACCAAGATTTGTATATAAGACCTCACAGCATTATTTTATAGTATAAAAATGTTGAAATCAATTTAAAAATATTTATCTCTGCATTAAAAAAGGCTGAAAGAGAATATACCAAATTGTAATAATGTTATCTCTGAAGAATGGGATGAGGCAAAGTCAGTATAATGAGTAATGAAAAGAGGGCAAGAGCACAGATTGTACTAGTTACAGACTTGAGTTTTAGTTCTCTCTCTGCCAGATGTAGCTGAATGACTTTTGGCAAGTTACTTAACCTCTCTAAGCCTCGATTTCCTTAAATATAAGATGGCAATAGTAATAGCTGTTGCCTTATACAGTGACTGAAAGAATTGAGTAAGATATACACAAAGTCCTTAGCACAGTAGTTGATCCACAGTGAATGCTGAGTGTTAGCTCTCATTGTCATTGGTCACCTGGCCTTGTCCTACACAACTGCACAATCCCGTGGAAACGTTTCCACTGAATGAGATGCATGTGGATTTGGACATACTGGCTTTTGCTGCCATGTGCATCAATGGGCTTAGCTGTTGAGGACTCGATGTGTGCATGTGATGTGAGTGTGATTGACCAGAGAGGTAGGATGGCACAGGGGAAAGAACAAGGAGACTTTGGTCCCAATCTGGGTCTTGGTTTCCCTCATCTGTAAACTGAAGGGAGCTGGACTACAGAATTTCTAAGATCTCTTCTGGCTCTAAAAAGTTCATTTCTCACCGGGTGTGGGGACTCACACATATAATCCCAGCACTTTGGGAGGCCAAGGCGAGTAGATCACCTGACGTCAGGTGTTCAAGCCCAGCCTGGCCAACATAGTGAAACCCTGTCTCTACTAAAAATACAAAAAATTAGCCAGGCGTAGTGGTCGCCTGTAATCCCAGCTACTCAGGAGTCTGAGGCAGGAGAACTGCTTGAACCCGGGAGGTGGAGGTTGCAGTGAGCTGAGATCACGCCACTGCACTCCAGCCTGGGCAACAAGAGGGAAATTGTCTCAAAAAAAAAAAAAAAAAAAAGTTCATTTCTCAATGCCACAGCAACTGTGAATTTAGACTTTCTTCTCCTAAACACAAGGTGGCAGCAAAAGACAAGGCTCTTGGCTGTCATTTGCTAAAACCAGTAGGATAAGATGGTATTCTCTAATTTATACCATGTTATAACATAAAACATCTAGATGGCTTAAGATCACTACCTGCTCTTAGTGGTTTCTATGAGGCCAAAGTTTAATGTCCTTAGAATTATGCTTCTATCTCTATAATCGGAATTCCCCTACTCTTTCAATATATCCACTGAAGGTATTGAGCCACCACTCAACAACACCTCTGCCTACAATTTCTCCAAGGCTTTTTCCATCACTTCTACTGCTTCTTGGAGAAATACCCTTCAAGTTCTCACCTGTGATAAGCAGGGGACTTGCTGGCAAAATGGCAGCTATGTGCTTTACAAAATAAAAACAACTTCTGCCTTCCAGGATCAGGGAGGATTTGCAGTATGGGGGCTTGGTAGTGATCTCCCAGGGAAATAAATTTCAAACAAAACACCCATGTGTTACCAGTCTATTAAAATATGTTCCAGTTATAAACAATGGTAGGAAATCTTGATGATCTGTGGGTTGGGTCTCTGCGATCCCTGGTTGGAGCTGGTGACTCCTGGCCAGCGAGGCAGGAAAAGGGTGGTGAGAAGGTGGGAGACAGACCATGAAGTGAAATGGAAAACTCCATTGCAGAAATGGAGTGAGGGGCCTGTCCTCAGATAAAGGTAGTTCTGAAGATCCCTAGGGAAGAGGCCAGGGGCCTAGTTGAGATATAGGTGAGGCCACCCTCAGATTTTCAACCTGAGACCAGAGGGAGTGGACATGAGGCCTAAATAGAAAGATCCTCTTTCATCAGGAACTTTGGGGATTTCCAGGCAGAAGTTGACCTAAGTGAGGCAGTGGGAGTAGAATGGAAGGGCTAAAAAGACAGGGCCAAAGGTCAAGTTAAAGGATTGACATGTAGACTAGAAGGAAATTGACACAAACACCAGGAAGAAGTTGTTTAATTGTTCTGACGGATGCCATGTGACTTGAGCACCTGGAAATTGCTTTGCAACCCCCACAATGGCATTGGACTCATATCCTAAGATTCCAAAGCAGAGGGGATCTCCAGAGGGGAGGGAGGAGGGCAGGTTATGAATGGAGGCTTGTTTTTCAGAGAGGATCCTCTTCCTTCTTTCTTTTCTTCTTGCTAAGTGGTAAGAGCAGAAAATCATCAAGGAAAGCAGCAGAAGAAACTGGCAGATCTGGAATGTGGGCCATTTTCTCACCACAATGTGGGCTTCTTCACTTCCCCAGGATTCTACTTGCTTTAGGGGTTGCACCCTCTGCAGGCTGCTTGGGGATCAAGGGACAAGAAGGGAAAATAACCTTTCAACTGGTGGCCTTTTGGTAGTTGCTATCTAAATTACCTCCAAAATGATTTGGGGTGGGAAGGGGAAAGAAACCCTAACTGGACCTAAGGGACTTGGGGTAGGGATCTGGTACTTCAGTGAGCGTGGAATCACACATTTCTCTTTCAACTTGATGAGGCGCTCCCACGAAGGGAAAGTTAGCAGAAAATTTGGTTAAGGCCTTATCACAGGCCAGAGATATGACCAACTATAGTGAGCTTTCAGGAGGAGCTAGGGTAGAAAATGGTTAGTTAATGTTTTGCTGAAATACAGGAAAGAAACAAGGTGGATTGGATCATAACTAACTTCCTTGACAATATCATGAAAGCACCCAAACCGTGGAGTGCACCCACATCTGCATGAACAAGTCTTGTGAAATGCTTTGATGCTTGCGGCAGCCGCCCAGCTCAGGCCTGCCATGGTGCTAAGTTACCCTCCACAGATGCAGGGCTTCCAGCTTCCATCCAGGAGTGGGAGCAACAGGTTGACTTTGTGTCAAAGATTCATCCTTCCTTTCCTTTGACTTCAAAGGTCCCTCCATGAAACTGTTCCACTGTCAGGACTTTCATGATTCCCTAACAGAGGACTTGCATCTATGCTTTTGACTCTGAAAGTGAGACAATGCCAGCTAAACACAAGGAAAGCTGTTCAGGCTGACTGTGGGAGAAAGGGAAGCTGGTTGCTGATTCTAATTCTAATGTTTGAGGGGAAATAATACTTTTTTTTCCTTTTTTTTTTGAGACAGAGTCTTGCTCTGTCACCCAGGCTGGAGTGCAGTGGCATGATATTGCTCACTGCAACCACCCTCTCCCAGATTCAAGTGATTCTCATGCCTTAGCCTCCTGAGTAGCTGGGATTACAGGCACCCGCCACCACACCCAGCTAATTGTATTTTTAGTAGAGACAGAGTTTCACCATATTGATCAGGCTGGTCTCAAACTCCTGATCTCAGGTGATCCACCCGCCTCAGCCTCCCAAAGTCCTGGGATTACAGGCATTAGCCACCATGCCTGGCAGGAAAATAATACTTTTATCTCACTGATCACATTTACCAGTAGTATGCTTTAAGCAGGAAACAAGAACTGGGTAATTGCAGCAGAAAAGCCTTTAAGAGAAAAATGACTTCATTGTCATTAGCAAACACCCACAGAAATAATAGCTCTGACCTTAGCTGGTAGGCACTGAGAAAATTCTGAGGATAAAGGAGGAGTTTGAAGGACTTGGAACTTTGATTTTTCTTATCTGGGTCAGACATTGATCTTTAAAAAATGACATATGTTGTATAGTCATTAACTTATCACTGAAAATGTTCTGCTGCTACAGTTCCTGGAGTAGGGGGTAGAACCCTTGAGTTTATTGAGGACCAATGGCCTACATTAAAAATCAATCAAGGCCTAAAGGGAAGCAAAAAAACAACTTAATTGATTTAAAAAAATTTAAGCCACTCACTGGTTTAAGTAAAAAATATAAAGCATAGCAACAATTTTCAGCCACTTTGGAAAACAGTTGGGAAGTTTCTCAAAAATTTAAACACAGACTTACCATATGGCCAGGAATTCCACTCCTAGGTAAATACCCAAGAAAAATGAAAACATACATCCAAACAAATGTTCATAGTAGCATTATTCATGATAGCCAAAAAGTGGAGAAACCCAAACTTTTGTTAACTGTTGATGAATAAATTCAATGTGATGTATCAATATAATGGAATATTATTTGACCATAAAAAAGAATGATGTACTGATACATGCTGCAATGTGGAAAAACCTTGAAAAACATTATGCTCACTGCAAGAAGCCAGACACCAAAGGCCACATATTGCATGATTCCATATATATGAAATGCCCAGAATAGGCAAATTCATAGAAATATAAAGTAGATCAGTGGGTGCCAGGGGCTTGCTTGGTACAGGGGAGAATGGAATAGGACTCCTAGTGGATATGAGGTCTCTTTTGGGATGAAGAAAATGTTTTGAAATTAGATAGCAGTCCTAATTGCACAACTCTGTAAATATACTACAAGCCAATGAATTGTTCAATGAAAAAGGGTGACTTTTTATGATATGTGGATGTAATTTTATGATATGTGAATTACATCACAATAATATATGAAGCATGAAACTTTATTCAATAAATATATTAAACATTTAAAATATAATTCAATTAAAATTAAAAATGAAGTATAGGAAGGGAGAAGTAGACAATGAGGAAAGATGGAAGAGAAAATACTTGGCTCAAGAAAGAAAACGAGCTGGGTGCAGTGGCTCACATCTGTAATCCCAGCACATTGGGAGGCCAAGACAGGAGTATCGCTTAAGCCCAGGAGTTCAAGACCAGCCTGGGAAACACAGTAAGATCCCATTTGTTAAAAAAGTTCAGACACAGTGGTTCCCGCCTGTAATTCCAGCACTTTGGGAGCCTGAGGTGGGTGGATTGCTTGAGGTCAGGAGATTGAGACCAGCCTGGCCAACAAGGAGAAACCCAGTCTTTACTACAAATTAGCCGGGTATGGTGCTGGATGCCTATGGATGCCTGTAATCCCAGCTACTCATGAGGTTGAGGCAGGAGAATCACTTGAACCCAAGAGGTAGAGGTTGCAGTGAGCCAAGATTGTGCCTCTGCACTCCAGCCTGGGTGACAAAGCAAGACTCTGTCTCACACACACAAAATAATTCAGCTGGATGTGGTGGCATGTGCCTGTAGTCCTAACTTCTCAGGAGGCTGAGGCAGAAGGATCAGTTGAGTCCAGGAGGTTGAGGCTACAGTGAGGCAAGATGGTGGTGCCACTACACTCCAGTCTGGATGACATAATGAGATCTTGTCTGAAAAAAAAAAGAAAGAAGAAGGAAGGAAGGAAGAAAATGAAAACCAAACAAGAGAAGGGAGGCTGATTCCATGATTTTCAACATAATAGAAGTGTCCATTGTTCTCTGAGGTTCCCTCGGGCTCTGGCCTTCAGAATGTTATTATTATTATTGTTGTTGCCTTTTGAACTGAATGAACAAATCGACTGTTGTTTCCAGGTTTTCTAATTGTCCTTTGCCCTTAAACTCCTCAGTGTCTTGGGTTTTATTCCAACAGATTAATGAGCAGAAGATATGAAATATTTCTTGGTTAATGTTTCTTGGTTTGCAGTATCAGTCAGTGACCAGAGTTGGATTTTATGTCTAAAAACCATATAAACTCAAGCTGAGATTTGTCTGGGTGTAGACTTCCCATTGCCAACTTTAATTTTATTATTTATAGTCATGTTGAGAAGCCAAGCAGGTGGTCTTTCTTCTAAGCTAGGATAGACTTATCAATCTCACTTGCCTGGTACAATTTTATGAGGTAAATAATTAATTTGAGATATTAGACATAAGGTAGTCCTGATCTTTTCTTTAACTCCAGGTGGGTAGAAAGCTCAACTGTTGACACAGGGCCTGGCATGGAAAATTACTACATGGGAAGCCACGTCTAATAATCAGAAATAACACTTTATAATAAAACAAAGATAATGAGAGAGATTGGGAGGCAGGTTAGTGTGAAACTAGCAGTAGACTTAGAGGGAAAGTGGATTGTGGTCCTTCTTTGAAGTCACCACGAGTCTTTCCGCTCCTTCACCCTCTATGGTCAATCACCAAGGATACTGACTTTACCTCATACTATTACTCAAATGTAAATCCCTTCTCCATCATTTCTCCTATTCAGTTCCTCTTCCACTCTAGCCTGGTCAATATCTTTGTAATATATTTTCTAGACTGTAATATTGCCCCTGTTATCCATCCTTCCAAGTAGGAAGGTTATATTTCTGAAGTCCAAATCATGCCATGTCCCTACCCTATTAGTTCTCTGTGTAGAGATCAGATGAAGCTATAGACAGAGATGCTTATGGCATGCAGGACAAGAGGCTCAGATAAGGCCATCAGAATTTACCTTATCTGAGCCCTTACTCAGGAGCTTGGAGAATCCCTGCACTGAATGGTCTGAATCAGCTGATACTCTCAGCTAACAGCACTTTGCTCATAATATATGAAAACAGCAATATGATTTAAAAAAAAAAAAAAAGGAACCCAAATCACCAGCTAATAGTTACTATGCAATAAGCACATTATAGAAACAAAAAGTCCTGGTATACATTTGCCAGTGCAGTCCCTGAGGACAGTCCAGTCAATAACTACACTTGAGTGGGGTCTCCAGATCTGATTTTCTAAGTTTCTGACCCTGCCTCGTTTCATGAACTACAGCTGCTACCTCCAATCTCAGCCCAAGTGTTATGAACAGGAAATCTGTGAAAAAGTTTTACAGTGAGGTTTCAGAACTCCCTCTGAGCCAGCCAATCCAGAGTCTTGCTTTCAGCCAAGCTTCCATCATACCCAGATTTTAATGATGAGTTATTTATGTTCTCACTTAAGGAAATCCTTTCCTACCCTTTGGAACTTCTATTTATCTTGTTATTAAAACTGTCTTCAAGTAGGTTTCCTGCTTCAATACCACACACTTGGTGACTTTCTCAGTCTTACAGTGAGATTAGATATTTAGTGCTGAAAGGATCAATGTAAGGATAGCAATCAAGTTTCTTCTCAGTGACAACTATTTGGTCTTCTCTGTTGTAAAAGAATTTTGCTCTGAGCTTTGATAAATGGAAAATGTCTGCCAGGGGCCCTGGTGGGAAAGAGTGCATGTGTCTGCCCATCCTGGATCATATTCTTGTCATCCAGGAACTAACAAGTCACCCCAGTTTACGCACAGTTGGCGCTGGATGGGTGTAGGCGAATCACCTGGACTATCAAAGACAGAGTGTCTAAAAAGGTTCACTTCCTCCCCATCCCAGGCGGTAACGCTGCATCCCAAGTACAGAACATTCCTAACCCTGCATGCCCAGGGCACTGTTCTCAGCTCTGCTGATCTAAGCTCTGATCAGGTAGCTTCACAGAATTCTTGCTTGGCTAACTTATAATTTGTTAACATGATGTGCTAGACAGATAAGATTTAGCATTCTTATCCATGCAAATGAAACTTAAAGAATTTCTCCTGATTGCGTTGCTTAGGGTTTTTTCTGTTTTTGTTTTTGTTTTTTTGTTTTTTTTAATTAAGGCTGTAGTCAATGGCTCTTGATTTGAAAATTTCTTCAACAACATGGGTTCTCTTCTACTAATTCTCAGACCAATGAGGGCCTGTGTATGCTATCAGACTGAGGAAAAGACTAGGGTTTTCAGATTAGGACCCTGGGCCAGAACTTGTTACCATGTGACCTTAGAACGCTCATTTAACCAAAGCTTCCCAACCATTCCCCATGGAAAGGGGGTGAATTGAATGACCTACCGGCAGCCTCACCGGGATATTGTGACTACAGCAGACAAGGGTTACATATAGAAATGGAACATAAAGGCTTTTTCCTTACAAAGTAAATGATATGAATTGACTGCAGTAAAGTTTCTAATTCAGATTTTTTTTTTTATTCCAGAGGGACAGCTTTTAAAATGAGAAATTTATTTAAGTTATAAGGAAATATCTATCAACCCTCAGAAATTTTGAGATGATTATTTTAATTTTGTGTGTGTGTGTGTGTGTGTGTGTGTGTGCATATTCCTAGTGAAGAGTGGAAGTTTGACTCTTAAGAATCATATAAAATATCAAATTATCTCAACTTCTGATAAATAGGGGGAAAGAGAGACGTTTTGGGGAGGTTCAAATCTCTATAATTGTTTAGGCATTTAACCCCCTGAGAGCAGGAAGTACATTTATTCATTTGTAGTGTCCTCCACTCCGTATCAGCATCTGGCACCTAATATGCACTCCATAAATGTTTGTTGTGGTTGAATGAGAGCATTTTCCCCATGTCTTTGAAAGACAGAGGCAAAAAGCAGAAAGAGTTCTCATTAACAGACAGGGTTTTATTTCATTTTCTCTCATCTTTCCCCTCCTTCCTTTTTGCACCTCCCTCCCTCCTTCCCTCCCTTCCTTCCTTTCTGCGTTAAATAACCTGAATGATTTGAAAGAATCAAAAATGGCTCTTCACATTTGGCAGGGCTCTATGGAGCTGACCTGAAAGTGAACATATTTCTTTCTTTTTTTTTTTTTATTTCATTACTTTTTTTTTTTTTTTTTTTTTTTTTGCATTTTAGGTTTTGGGGTACATGTGAAAATCATGCAAGGTTGTTGCATAGGTGCATACGTGGCGGTGTGATTTGCTGCCTTCCTCTCCTTCACCTATATCTGGCATTTCTCCCCATGCCATCCCTCCCCAACTCCCCACCCCACCTCTGTACCCCCCACTCCCCGCCAACAGACCCCAGTGTATAGTGCTCCCCTCCCTGTGTGTTCCCATTGTTCAACACCCACCTATGAGTGAGAACATGTGGTGTTTGATTTTGTGTTCTTGTGTCAGTTTGCTGAGAATGATGGTTTCCAGGTTCATCCATGTCCCTACAAAGAACACGAACTCATCGTTTTTGATGGCTGCATAATATTCCATGGTGTATATGTGCCACATTTTTCCTGTCCAGTCTATCATTGATGGGCATTTGGGTTGGTTCCAGGTCTTTGCTATTGTAAACTGTGCTGCAATGAACATTCGTGTGCATGTGTCTTTATAGTAGAACGATTTATAATCCTTTGGATATATACCCAGTAATGGGATTGCTGGATCAAATGGAATTTCTATTTCTAGGTCCTTGAGGAATCACCACACTGTCTTCCACAACGGTTGAACTAATTTACACTCCCACCAACAGTGTAAAAGTGTTCCTATTTCTCCACATCCTCTCCACCATCTGTTGTCTCCAGATTTTTTAATGATCGCCATTCTAACTGGCGTGAGATGGTATCTCAATGTAGTTTTGATTTGCATTTCTCTAATGACCAGTGATGATAAGCACTTTTTCATATGCTTGTTGGCCTCATGTATGTCTTCTTTTGTAAAGTACCTGTTCATATCCTTCGCCCATTTTTGAATGGGCTTGTTTGTTTTTTTCTTGTAAATCTGTTTTAGCTCGTTGTAAATTCTGGATATCAGCCCTTTGTCAGACGGGTAGGCTGCAAAAATTTTTTCCCATTCTGTTGGTTGCCGATTCACTCTATTGACTGTTTCTTTTGCCATGCCGAAGCTGTGGAGTTTGATCAGGTCCCATTTGTCTATTTTGGCTTTTGTTGCCAATGCTTTTGGAGTTTTGGTCATAAAGTCCTTGCCTACGCCTATGTCCTGAATGGTTTTGCCTAGGTTTTCTTCTAGGGTTTTTATGGTGTTAGGTCTTATGTTTAAGTCTTTAATCCATCTGGAGTCAATTTTAGTGTAAGGTGTCAGGAAGGGGTCGAGTTTCTGCTTTCTGTATATGGCTAGCCAGTTTTCCCAACACCACTTATTGAACAGGGATTCCTTTCCCCATTGCTTGTTTTTGTCAGGTTTGTCTAAGATTGGGTGGTTGTAGATATGTTGTGTCGCCTCCGACGCCTCTGTTCTGTTCCATTGGTCTATATCTCTGTTTTGGTACCAGTACCATGCTGTTTTGATTACTGTAGCCTTATAGTAGAGTTTGATGTCCGGTAGTGTGATGCCTCCCGCTTTGTTCTTTTTGCTTAGAATTGACTTGGCTATGCGGGCTCTCTTTTGGTTCCATATGAAGTTTAAGGTGGTTTTTCCCAATTCTGTGAAGAAGGTCATTGGTAGCTTGATGGGGATAGCGTTGAATCTGTAAATTACTTTGGGCAGTATGGCCATTTTCACGATATTGATTCTTCCTAACCATGAACATGGAATGTTTCTCCATCTGTTTGTGTCCTCTCTTATTTCGTTGAGCAGTGATTTGTAGTTCTCCTTGAAGAGGTCCTTTACGTTCCTTGTTAGTTGTATTCCTAGATATTTTATTCTCTTTGTAGCAATTGTGAATGGTAGTTAGTTCTTGATTTGGCTCTCTTTAAATCTGCTATTGGTGTATAGAAATGCTTGTGATTTTTGCACATTGATTTTGTATCCTGAGACTTTGCTGAAGTTGCTTATCAGTTTCAGGAGATTTTGGGCTGAGATGATGGGGTCTTCTAAATATACAATCATGTCGTCTGCAAATAGAGACAATTTGACTTCCTCCTTTCCTAATTGAATACCCTTTATTTCTTTTTCTTGCCTGATTGCTCTGGCTAGAACTTCCAGTACTATATTGAATAGGAGTGGTGAGAGAGGGCATCCTTGTCTAGTGCCAGATTTCAAAGGGAATGCTTCCAGTTTTTACCCATTCAGTATGATATTGGCTGTCGGTTTGTCATAAATAGCTTTTATTATTTTGAGATACGTTCCGTCGATACCTAGTTTATTGAGAGTTTTTAGCATAAAGGGCTGTTGAATTTTGTCGAAGGCCTTCTCTGCATCAATTGAGATAATCATGTGGTTTTTGTCTTTGGTTCTGTTTATGTGGTGAATTACATTTATAGACTTGCGTATGTTGAACCAGCCTTGCATCCCCAGGATGAATCCTACTTGATCATGGTGGATAAGCTTTTTGATGTGCTGTTGCAATCGGCTTGCCAGTATTTTATTGAAAATTTTTGCATCTATGTTCATCATGGATATTGGCCTGTAGTTTTCTTTTCTTGTTGAGTCTCTGCCGGGTTTTGGTATTAGGATGATGTTGGTCTCATAAAATGATTTGGGAAGGATTCCCTCTTTTTGGATTATTTGGAATAGTTTCAGTAGGAATGGTACCAGTTCCTCTTTGTATGTCTGGTAGAATTCAGCTGTGAACCCATCTGGACCTGGGCTTTTTTTGGGTGGTAGGCTCTTAATTGCTGCCTCTACTTCAGACCTTGTTATTGGTCTATTCAGGGTTTCGACTTCTTCCTGGTTTAGGCTTGGGAGGAGGCAACTGTCCAGGAATTTATCCATTTCTTCCCAGTTTTCTAGTTTATGTGCATAGAGTTGCTTGTAATAATCTCTGATGATGGTTTGAATTTCTGTGGAATCTGTGGTGATATCCCCTTTATCATTTTTTATTGCATCTATTGGGTTATTCTCTCTTTTCTTTTTTATTAGTCTGGCTAGTGGTCTGTCTATTTTGTTGATCTTTTCAAAAAACCAGCTCCTGGATTTATTGATTTTTTGTAGGGTTTTTCGTGTCTCTATCTCCTTCAATTCTGCTTTGATCATAGTTATTTCTTGTCTTCTGCTAGGTTTTGAGTTTTTTTTGATCTTGCTCCTCTAGCTCTTTCAATTTTGACGATAGGGTGTCAATTTTAGATCTCTCCTTTCTTCTCATGTGGGCACTTATTGCTATATATTTTCCTCTAGAGACTGCTTTAAATGTGTCCCAGAGATTCTGGTATGTGGTGTCTTTGTTCTCATTGGTTTCGAAGAACATCTTTATTTCTGCCTTCATTTCAGTGTTTATCCAGTCTACATTCAGGAGAAAGTTGTTCATTTTCCATGAAGCTGTGAGGTTCTGGGTTGGTTTCTGAATTCTGAGTTCTAACTTGATTGCACTGTGGTCTGAGAGACTGTTTGTTATGGTTTCCATTCTTTTGCATTTGCTGAGGAGTGATTTACTTCCAATTATGTGGTCAATTTTAGAGTAGGTGTGATGTGGTGCTGAGAAGAATGTATATTCTATGGATTTGGGGTGGAGAGTTCTGTAAATGTCTATTAGGTTTGCTTGTTCCAGGTCCGAGTTCAAGTCTTGGATATCCTTGTTAATTTTCTGTCTCGTTGATCTGTCTAATATTGACAATGGGGTGTTGAAGTCTCCCACTATTATGGTGTGGGAGTCTAGGTCTCTTTGTAATACTTTAAGAACTTGCCTTATGTATTTGGGTGCTCCTGTATTAGGTGCATATATATTTAGGATCGTTAGCTTTTCTTGTTGCATTGATCCCTTTACCATTATGTAATGTCCTTCTTTGTCTCTTTTGATCTTTGTTGCTTTAAAGTCTATTTTATCAGAGATGAGAATTGCAACTCCTGCTTTTTTTTGCTCTCCGTTTGCTTGGTAAATCTTCCTCCATCCCTTTATTTTGAGTCTTTGTGTATCCTTGCATGTGAGGTGGGTTTCCTGGATACAGCACACCGATGGGTTTTGGCTTTTTATCCAATTTGCCAGTCTGTGTCTTTTGATTGGGGCATTTAGTCCGTTTACATTTAGGGTTAATATTGTTATGTGTGAATTTGATCCTGTCATTTTGATGCTAGCTGGCTGTTTTGCCCATTGGTTGATGCAAATTCTTCATTGTGTTGATGCTCTTTACCATTTCGTGTGTTTTTGGAGTGGCTGGTACTGGTTGTTCTTTTCTATGTGTAGTGCCTCCTTCAGGAGCTCTTGTAAAGCTGGTCTGGTGGTGATGAAATATCTGAGTTCTTGCTTGTTCACAAAGGATTTTATTTTTCCTTCACTTATGAAGCTTAGTTTGGCTGGATATGAAATTCTGGGTTGAAAGTTCTTTTCTTTAAGGATGGTGAATATCGGCCCCCACTCTCTTCTGGCCTGTAGGGTTTCTGCTGAGAGATCTGCTGTGAGTCTGATGGGCTTCCCTTTGTGGGTAACCCAACCTTTTCTCTGGCTGCCCTTAGTATTTTCTCCTTCATTTCAACCCTGGTGAATCTGATGATTATGTGCCTTGGTGTTGCTCTTCTAGAGGAATATCTTTGTGGTGTTCTCTGTATTTCCTGGACTTGAATATTGGCCTGCCTTGCTAGGTTGGGGAAGTTTTCCTGGATAATATCCTGGAGAGTATTTTCCAGCTTGGATGCATTCTCTTCGTCACATTCGGGTACCCCTATCAAACGTAGATTAGGTCTTTTCACATAGTCCCATATTTCTTGTTGGCTTTGTTTATTCCTTTTTACCCTGTTTTCTCTAATCTTGCCTTCTCGTTTTATTTCATTGAGTTGATCTTCTACCTCTGATATCCTTTCTTCTGCTTGGTCAATTCGGCTGTTGAAACTTGTGCATGCTTCACGAAGTTCTCGTGTTGTGTTTTTCAGCTCCATCAATTCACTCATATTCCTCTCTAAGTTGTCCATTCTCGTTAGCATTTCATCAAGTCTTTTTTCAAGGTTCTTAGTTTCTTTGCATTGGGTTAGAACATGTTCTTTTAGCTCACGAAAGTTTCTTATTATCCACTTTCTGAAAGCTGATTCTGTCATTTCATCACACTCATTCTCCATCCAGTCTTGTTCCCTTGCTGGTGGGGAGTTGTGCTCCCTTGTAGGAGGAGAAGTGTTCTGATTTTGGGTGTTTTCTTCCTTTTTGCGCTGGTTTCTTCCCATCTTTGTGAATTTATCCGCCTATCGACTTTGTAGTTGCTGTCTTTCTGATTTTGGTAATTTTAAGTCTGCAGCAGCAGAACTCATAAACCCCCTTTTTCTTCCCTCCCGGTGTTCTGTCCCAGGGAGTTAGGGCTTTATGATTTTCCGCTGTCTTGTTGTTGCTTTCCCTGCCCACAAGGTGGCAGCCTAGTCGCACTCAGCCTGCAGAGGCTTAGCTGAGCTGCTGTGGGCTCCGCCCAGCTTCCTTGTGAACTTCCCTGCAGTCCTGTTTATATGGGTGTAGTTAGAACTGCTTCCGCTATGTTGTCCCACCCCTGTAGTGACGGAGTCTCTGTAGTGGCAGGTTGCCTTGGTTACACAAATTGCCCTGGGAACTGCAGGGTGTGTCCTAATGGAGGACACCCCTCCCCCACAGAGCTGGACCGACCCGGGTTCAGTTGTGTTTCCTGTGGCACTTTCTTTGCCCAGGAATCTCCTGGCTTGACTCCCTGTTTCAGCTCCCCTTGCTGGCTTACAGGGGACTCAATTTCACTCACTCTGCAGAAGGAGCCGCTGCCCCCTGCCTCAGGGCGCAGGCTGAGCGGCTGCGCCAGTCAAACCAGCCGCGCTGGCAACCCATGGGGCTCTTCCACCTGTGAATCTCCTGGTCTGTGGGCAGTAAAAATCTGCTGCCCTGTGAGCCGTTGCGTCAGTTGAAGCGGCGGCTCTGAGATTCGTGGCGCGTTTTTGCCCGGGGAATCTCCTGGCTTGACTCTCTGTTTCAGCTCCCCTTGCTGGCTTACAGGGGACTCAGTCACAGTCACTCTGCAGAAGGAGCCGCTGCTCCCTGCCTCAGGGTGCAGGCCTAGTGGCAGGGGCGCACCCTCAAGCCAGCAGCGCTGGCGATCTGTGGTGCTCTTCCCCCTGTGAATCTCCTGGTCTGTGGGCAGTAAAAATCCGTCTGGAAATGCGGCGTCCACTCACCCTCTGCGCTTTCTCTTGGAGCTGCAATCCCGAGTTCCTCCTAATCGGCCATCTTGGATCTCCCCTTCCGAAAGTGAACATATTTCTAAATGTGTGCTGTAACACATCTGGTGCCAGGCACCCAAGCCTGTTCCTATGTTTCTCATTTTCCTAGAAAACATAAATACTGACACAGGTCAGGGAAGCCAACTCTTGAGGCCTGTATTAAAATTCTTTTTATTGCAAGTGATGTAAACTCAATGAAACAAAAAGAAGATATTTATTGAACAGTACAAAAAGGGCAGGGGCATAAAGATTACATATCCTAGAGATTACTGGAAGTGGAACAAGAATGGAGCCAGGAGTTTCCTTCTCCTGACACTGCCTCTCTCTGCTTGTTTTCTTCCTTCGCACTACAGTCTGGGTACACAGCTGATGAAGGCTCACAATGCAGCATAGCCTTGCCCTGGGAAGAGAACTGAGAGCTACTCTCTGGTTGTAAGTGAAGAAATCTCAGTGAAGGCTTCTGGTTGGCCGGGCTTAGGCCACAAGCCCACCTGAGTGGCCAGCGAAACACTATGGTTGGGAACACCTTAGAATCACTGACTGTAGAGGGGAGGGTTAGTCCCCTAAAGAAGGGATGCCTTTCCCAGAAAGGAGAATGCTGGATAAACAAAGTACATCTATAGGGGCCAGGGAGTAGTCATAGAAACTATGGACTGAAAGATAGCATTTGCTGACCAAGAGGCCCCAGTTTGCTCCTAAATGTTTGGAGGGTGCATTTAACTTCAGTGACTTCAATCAATTCTGTAAATTTTGGTAAACAGAAAAAAAGAGAAGAAATAGATAAAATAGAAAAATAGCAATATAAATGATGCAATCAATTCAGTCTGATATTCTACTCACTGAGTATATGTCCTAAAGCAAGAATCAGGGACATCATGAATCGCAAGGACATCATGAATTCCCCACAGAACAAACATATTTTCTTTAATCTAGCAATTAACCAGAAAAGCTGAGTGCCATTCCAATGCTGGAGTGAAACTGTGCCGGGCTTACGGAGAGGTAGATGCCAAAATAGTGCCTTCCTAGAAGATTTTTCAGGACAGTCTTGACTACATGTGATTTTCACCATATACACTGATGAATTTTAGAATTTAAACGTACATAAAATGTGGTGCCTCTTAGACTTTCTGTATGTGCATCTGGGTATAGTATTCAGAATGAAATCTCTTTACTGAATCTTTCCTATTTATGAGAATTGGGTGGAAATGAGCAGGACAACTTATGAGTAGACTTGTGAGGTATGAGGTGTGACAGTATTATAACAGAAGATTTTGTGTTGAGCCTCTCGTATTTTAATCATTTCTTAAAATTCTTCTTGATGTCTTAATGGATGTATTTGATTATAGACACATAAGACTAGCTTCTTTTGGGTCATCTAATTTCATTGTCCAGCTAATCCTTACATCCCAAAGAATTATTGAGAGTGGAATTGAATACTCCAGTAATCAGGGATACCTCCCATTCAAAGCAAGCCTTTGATCTTCAGATAACTCTCACCATTAAAATGATGTCCCCTGTACATTGAGCCCACATTTGAATTCCTATAATTTATACTCTTTGATATTATATCTCTTTCCAGGGTCAGACAGAAATCATCTAATCCCTCTGTCTCTTGGCAGCATTTCAAGACTTTGAAGAGACCAGTCATGTCCCAACAAGACTCCCTGTTATCTTCCCTTGCTTTATTTTCATCAACTGTTGATGATGATGATGGTGATGATAACAACACTAGTAATAACAATTAACATTAATTGGGTGCATATTATGTGTGAGGTGTTTGAAGCATTTTATATATACATACACTTATACAAATCTCATAACAATCCTAAAAGGTATTATCCCTATTTTACAGATGAGGAAACTGAGGCCCAGAGAGGTTGCATAATGTGGTTCAGAGAGGTCCAGAGAGGTTAGATAATATGCCCAAAGTTATACAGCAAGTGAGTAACAAAGCCTAAATTTGAGCCCAGGCAATTAGGCTGCTGGGCCTTCCTTCTTAACATCTTTGGTGATCCAGGCTGTCCCCATTTCTCTTAGAATAATGTCCAGAAGTAGATACAATCCTACAGGAACTGTCTGCTATGAACTATTAATGCCACTCAAGCTTTCATTAGCCATATACTATATCTCCTTCTAAACACTGAAGCAAAGAGGAGCTCATCCACTTCTTTAACAAATGTGGTTATACCTATGCCATATTCAGTGTGTGGAGTTAACTCACATCAAGCCAGTCAGATTAATCACCACAGCTTTTTCTCCAATACTTGGGCAGCTAAAACTAGGAACCATTATCAACAGAGAATTATCATTGTGTGTGAGAATCATAGACTTCTGTTGTGATTACAAGGGGCTACAATTTTAATCTTTGGCCATGGAGTAGTTTTCTGTGGCCGCTGCTAAGCTCAGATGAGTTAGCAAATCATATGCCTTCATTACTATTTGGTTCTATAATAAGAGTCTTTTTAAAAATCATTCATCATCTAATTTCTAATTTTCATTCCTTTTAAGGGTTTGATTAAAGTCGAATACCTTTGAAAAAACAGTGACATGATTAAACATGTGATTAAAAATATGGACAGAAATCTATTTACAGTCAATAAGCCAATAAGGCCTGGCATTTTGTGAAGCCTGTGTGTATGTGTGTGTGTGTGTGCACACATGTGTGTTACAAAAATTAACTCCAGATGGATTAAAGATTTAAACATAAGACCTAACACCATAAAAACCATAGAAGAAAACCTAGGCAGTACCATTCAGGACATAGGCATAGGCAAGGACTTCATGACTAAAACACCAAAAGCAATGGCAACAAAAGCCAAAATAGACAAATGGGATCTAATTAAACTAAAGAAGCTTCTGCACAGCAAAAGCAACAATCATTAGAGTGAACTGGCAACCAACAGAGGGGAAAGAATTTTTGCAATCTACCCATCTTACAAAGGGTTAATATCCAGAATCTACAAAGAACTAAAACAAATGTACAAGAAAAAAAAAAAATCCCATCAAAAAGTGGGCGAAGGATATGAACACTTTTCAAAAGAAGACATTTCTGTGGCCAATAAACATATGAAAAAATGCTCCTTGTCACTGGTCATTAGAGAAATGCAAATCAAAACCACATTGAGATGCCATCTCACGACAGTTAGAATGGCAATCATTAAAAAATCTAGAGAGAGCAGATGCTGGAGAGGATGTGGAGAAACAGGAATGCTTTTACACTGCTGGTGGGAGTGTAAATTAGTTGAACCATTGTGGAAGACAGTGTGGCAATTCCTCAAGGATCTAGAAATAGAGGTACCATTTGACGCAGCAATCCCATTACTGGGTATATACCCAAAGGATTGTAAATCGTTCTATTAAAAAGACACATGCACACATATATTTATTGTGGTAATGTTTACAATAGCAAAGACCTGGAACCAACCCAGATGCCCATCAATGATAGGCTAGATAAAGAAAATGTGGTACATATACACCATGGAATATTATACAGCCATAAAAAAGGATAAGTTCATGTCCTTTGCAGGGACATGGATGAATCTGGAATCCATCATTCTCAGCAAACTGATGCAAGAACAGAAAAGCAAGCACACATGTTCTCACTCATAAGTGGGTGTTGAACAATGAGAACACATGGACACACAGAGAGGGGAACATCACACAGTGGGGTCTGTTGGGGGGTGGGGGGCTAGGGGAGGGATAACAGGGGGTGGGGATATTCGAGAGGGATAACATCGGGAGAAATACCTAATGTAGGTGATGAGGGGATGGAGGCAGCAAACCACCATGGCATATGTATACCTATGTAACAATCCTCCAAGATCTGCACATGTACCCCAGAACTTAAAGTACAACTTTTTTAAAAAAGACAATTTTCAGAATTATTTTATGATGTTGCTATTACAAACATATTAGCTAACTCTGGAAACTGGTCTAAATTGCTAAGACTTAAATAAAATGTCTTAGAAGACAATTATGGCATTCAAGTCAGTGAGACATAATTTGCTTTGTTTTTAAGTATTCTATACAGCTATCCTGATAACTATATTCCAAAGCTGTTAAGCTCACATTGCATTCTATGCAAGCCAATACCACGTTTTGCAAAATAGTTTGACATTTTCACACACAACAGTAACATTGTAGAAGTGGAGGTGGCAGGTAGATTTGCTGGCAAGATAGTCAAATAGGAAGAGCTCCAGTCTGCTCTGCAGCTCCCAGCAAGATCAATGCAGAAGGTGAGTGATTCCTGCATTTCCAACTGAGCCTCTGCTGGTGATACCCAGGCAAACAGGGTCTGGAGTGGACCTCCTGCAAACTCCAGCAGATCTGCAGCAAAGGGACCTGATTGTTAGAAGGAAAACTAACAAACAGAAAGGAATAGTAACAACATCACCAACATCATGAACCAAAGGTAGATAAATCCATGAAGATGGGGAGAAACCAGTGCAAAAAGGCTAAAAATTCCAAAAACCAGAACACTTCTTCTCCTCCAAAGGATCACAACTCCTCTCCAGCAAGGGAACAAAACTGGATGGAGAATGGGTATGATGAGTTAACAAAAGCAGGCTTCAGAAGGTAGTAATGACCAACTCCTCCAAGCTAAACAAGCATATTCTAACCCAATACAAGGAAACTAAGAATCTAGAAAAAAGGTTAGATGAATTGCTAACTAGAATAACCAGCTTATAAAAGAACATAAATGACCTGATGGGGCTGAAAAACACAGCACAAGAATTGTGTGAAGCATACACAAGTATCAATAGCCAAATTGATCAAGCAGAAGAAAGGATATCAGAGATTGAAGATCAACTCAATGAAATAAAATGAGAAGACAAGATTAAAGAAAAAAGGGTGAAAAAAAAAACGAACAAACCCTCCAAGAAATATGGGACTATGTGAAAAGACCAAATATATGTTTGATTGGTGTACCTGAAAGTGATGGGGAGAATGGAACCACAGTTGGAAAACACTCTTCAGGATATTATCCAGGAGAACTTCCCCAACCTGTAAGCCAACATTCAAATTCAGGAAACACAGACAACACCACAAAGATATTCCTCAAGAAGAGCAACCCAAGACACATAATCTTCAGATTCACCAAGGTTCAAATGAAGGAAAATATGTTAAGGGCAGCCAGAGAGAAAAGTCGGGTTACCCATAAAGGGAAGCCCATCAGACTAACAGCAGATCTCTCTGCAGAAACCCTACAAGCCTAAAGAGAGTGATGACCAATATTCAGCATTCTTAAAGAAAAGAATTTTCAACCCAGAATTGCATATCCAGCCAAACTAAGCTTCATAAGTGAAGGAGAAATAAAATCCTTTACAGACAAGCAAATGCTGAGAGATTTTGTCATCACCAGGCCTGCTTTACAAGAGCTCCTGAAGGAAACACTAAACATGGAAAGGAACGACCGGCACCAGCCACTGCAAAAACATACCAAATTGTAAAGACCATTGATGCTATGAAGAAACTGTATCAACTAATGGGCAAAATAACCAGCTAGCATCATACTGAAAGGATCAAATTCACACATAACTATATTAACCTTAAATATAAATGGGCTAACTGCCCCAGTTAAAAGACACAGACTGGCAAATGGGCAAAAGAGTCAAGACCCATTGGTTTGCTGTATTCAGGAGACCCATTTCACATGCAAAGACACACATAGGCTCAAAATAAAGGGATGGAGAAAGATTTACCAAGCAAATGGAAAGCAAAAAAAGGCAGAGATTGCACTCCTAGTCTCTGATAAAACAGACTTTAAACCAATAAAGATCAAAAGAGACAAAGAAAGGCATTACATAATGGTAAAGGGATCAGTGCAACAAGAAGAGCTAACTATCCTAAATATATATGCACCCAATATAGCAGCACCTAGATTCATTAAGGAAGTTCCTAAAGACTTACAAAGGGACTTAGACTCTCACACAGTAATAGTGGGAGATTTTAACACCCCACTGTCAATATTAGCCAGATCAACAAGACAGAAAATTAACAAGGTAGGACTTGAACTCAGCTCTGGACCAAGTGGACCTAATAGACATCTACAGAACTCTCCACCCCAAATCAACAGAATATACATTCTTCTCAGCACCACATTGCACTTATTCTAAAATTGACCACATAATTGGAAGTAAAACACTCCTCAGCAAATGCAAAAGAACTGAAATTGTAACAGTCTCTCAGACCACACTGCAATCAAATTGACTCAGGATTAAGAAACTCACTCAAAATCATACAACTACATGGAAACAGAATAACCTGCTTCTGAATGACTAATGGGTAAATAATGAAATGAAAGCAGAAATAAAGATGTTCTTTGAAACCAATGAGAACAAAGACACAATGTACCAAAATCTCTGGGACACATTTAAAGCAGTGTGTAGAAGGAAATTTATAGCACTAAATACCCACAAGAGAAAGCAGGAAAGATCTAAAATCAACACCCTAACATCCTCACAATTAAAAGAACTAGAGAAGCAAGAGCAAACAAATTCAAAAGCTAGCAGAAGAAAAGAAATAACTAAGATCAGAGCAGAACTGAAGGAGATAGAGACAGGAAAAACCCTTTGAAAAAATCAATGAATCCAGCAGTTGGTTTTTGTAAAGATCAACAAAATAGATACACAGCTAGCCAGATTAATAAAGATGAAAAGAGAGAAGAATCAAATAGACACAATAAAAAATGATAAAGGGGATATCATCACCGATCTCACAGAAATAAAAACTACCATCAGAGAATACTATAAACACCTCTACGCAAATAAATTAGAATATCTAGGCCGGGCATGGTGGCTCATGGCTGCAATCCCAGCATTTTGGGAGCCCAAGGCAGGTGGATAACCTGAGGTTGGAAGTTTGAGACCAGCCTGACCAACATGGGAAAACCCTGTCTCTACTAAAAACACAAAAAAAATTAGCCAGGTGCAGTGGCACGTGCCTGTAATCCCAGCTACTCTGAAGGCTGAGGCAGGAGAATCACTTGCATCTGGGAGGAAGAGGTTGCAGTGAGCCAAAATCATGCCGCTGCACTCCAGCCTCGGCTGCAGAGGGAGACTTTGTCTCCAAAAAAATGGATAAATTCCTGGACACATACCTCCTCCCAAGACTAATCCAGGTGGAATTTGAATCCCTGAATAGACCAATAACAAGTTCCAAAATTGAGGCAGCAATTAATAGGCTACCAATCAAAAAGAGTCCAGGACCAGACAGATTCACAGCAGAATTCTACCAGAGATACAAAGGGGAGCTGGTACCATTCCTTCTGAAACTATCTGAAATAATAGAAAAAGAGGGACTCCTCCCTACCTCATTTTATGAGGCCAGCATCATCCTGATTCTAAAACCTGGCAAAGACACAACAACAAAAAAAATTTTAGGCCAATATCCCTGATGAACATCGATGCAAAAATCCTCAATAAAATACTGGCAAACCAAATCCAGCAACTTATCAAAAAAATGCTTGTCCACCACGATCAAGTCAGCTTCATCCTGGGATGCAAGCATGTTTCAACATATGCAAATCAATAAACGTAATCCATCACATAAACAGAACCAATGACAAAAACCACAAGATTATCTCAATAGACGCAGAAAAGGCCTTTGACAATATTCAACAGCCCTTCAGGCTGAAAACTCTCAATAAACTAGGTATTGATGGAATGTATCTCAAAATAATAAGAGCTATTTATGACAAACCCACAGCCATTATCATACTGAATGGGCAAAAACTGGAAGCATTCCCTTTGAAAACCAACACAAGACAAGGATGCCCTCTCTCACCAGTCCTATTCAACATAGTGTTGGAAGTTCCAGCCAGGACAATCAGGCAAGAGAAAGAAATAAAGCGTATTCAGACAGAAAGAGAGGAAGTCAAATTGTCTCTGTTTGCAGATGACATGATTGTATATTTTAAAAACCCCATCATCTCAGCTCAAAATCTCCTTAAGCTGGTAAGCAACTTCAGCAAAGTTTCAGGATACAAAATCAATGTGCAAAAATCACAAGCATTCGTATACACCAATAATAGACAGAGAGCCAAATCATGAGTGAACTCCCATTCACAATTGCACAAAGAGAATAAAATACCTAGGAATACAACTTACAAGGGATGTGAAGGACCTCTTCAGGGAGAACTACAAACCAGTGCTCAAGAAAATAAGAGAGGACACAAACAAATGGAAAAACATTCCATGCTCATGGATAGGAAGAATCAATATTGTAAAAATGTACATACTGCTCAAAGTAATTTATAGATTCAATGTTATTCCTGTCAAACTACTATTGACTTTCTTCATAGAACTAGAAAAAACTACTTTAAATTTTGTGTGGAACCAAAAAAGAGCCTGCATAGCCAGGACAATCCTAAGCCAAAAGAACAAAGCTGGAAGCATCATGCTACCTGACTTCAAACTATACTACAAGGCTACTGTAACCAAAACAGCATGATACTGGTACCAAAACAGAGATATAGACCAATGGAACAGAACAGAGCCCTCAGAAATAGTGCCAGACATCTACAACAATCTGATCTTGACAAACCTGACAAAAACAAGCAATGGGGAAAGGATTCCCTATTTAATAAATGGTGTTGGGAAAACTGGCTAGCCACATGCAGAAAACTGAAACTGGATCCCTTTTTTATACCTTATACAAAAACTAACTCAAGATGGATTAAATACTTAATCTGGATTAAGATGGATTAAAGACCTAAAACCATAAAAACCCTAGAAGAAAACCTAGGTAATAACATTCAGGACACAGGCATGAGCCAGGACTTCATGACTAAAACACCAAAAGCAATGGCAACAAAAGCCAAAACTGACAAATGGGATGTAATTAAACTAAAGAGCTTCTGTACAGCAAAAGAAACTATCAATCATCAGAGTGAACAGGCAACCTACAGAATGGAAGAAAATTTTTGCAATCTATCCATCTGACAAACGGTTAATATCCAGAATCTACAAAGAACTTTAACAAATTTACAAGAAAAAAAAACCTCATCAAAAAGTGGGTGAAGGATTTGAACAGGTACTTCTCAAAAGAAGACATTTATGCAGCCAATGGACATAGGAAAAAATGCTCATCATCACTGGTCATTAGAGAAATGCAAATCAAAACCACGAGATACTATCTCATGCCAGTTAGAATGGCAATCATTAAAAGTCAGGAAACAACAGATGCTGGAGAGGATGTAGAGAAATAGGAACCCTGTTGGTGGGAGTGTAAATTAGTTCAATCGTTGTGGAAGACAGTGTGGCGATTCCTCAAGGATCTAGAATGAGAAATACCATTTGACCCAGCAATCCCATTACTGGGTATGAACCCAAAGGATTATAAATAATTCTACTGTAAGGACACATGCACATGTATGCTTATTGTGGTATTGTTCACAATAGCAAAGACTTGGAACCAACTCCAGTGCCCATCAATGACAGATTGGGTAAAGAAAATGTGGCATATATATATATACCATGGAATACTATGCAGCCATAAAAAAGGATGAGTTTCTGTCCTTTGCAGGGACATGAATGAAGCTGGAAACCATCATTCTCAGCAAACTAACACAGGAACAGAAAAGCAAACACCACATGTTCTCACTCATAAGTGGGAGTTGAACAACGAAAACACATGGACACAGGGAGGGGAACATCACACACTGGGGCCTGTTGCGGGGTGGGGGACTGGGGGAGGGATAGCATTAGGAGAAGTACCTAATGCAAATGATGGGTTGATAGGTGCAGCAAACCACCATGGTACATGTATACCTATGTAACAAACCTGCACGTTCTGCACATGTACCCCAGAACTTAAAGTATAATAAAAAAAAGAAGTGAGGGTGACAAAGTCACTGTGCCCCAGTGATGCCATGATTAATAAAAGGTGATGTAGGTAATTAACCAGAAGTTGTACATGTTGCCAAATTTACAAACTTCTGGGTTCAGTATAGGTGACTGTACTTTATAAATATCTCATTCAATACAGTTTTAAGGGTTCACAGGCCCACTAAGTACTGAGAATACAATAAAACACAATCCTCTACTTTCACCATGTGATCAACTTAATATTACCAATCATGGGGATTGGTAAGCAAATATGTGTCATAATGTGCCTTCTGATGTGATGCACTAGGAAGGACACAGTATCACCCTGTGGTTCCTGCCAAACATGCTTAACCACTTTTTACTTTTAAATGGTTCTGTTGGCCAGAACAGTGCCCAGGGCACTGTTCTCTGCTCTGCTGGTCTAAGCTGTGACCAGGTTGCTTCTCAGAATTCTTGTTTGGGGCAGTGGCTCACACCTGTAATCCCAGCATTTTGGGAGGCTAAGGCAGGCGAATCACCTGAAGTCAAGAGTTCAAGACCAGCATGGCCAATATGGCAAAACCCTGTCTCTATTAAAAATACAAAAAATTAGCCAGGCGTGGTGGTGGGCACCTGTAATCCCAGCTACTCAGAAGGCTGAGACAGGAGAATCGCTTTAACCTGGGAGGCAGAGGTTACAGTGAGCTAAGATTGTGCCACTGCACTCCAGCCTGGGCAACAAAGTGAGACTCTGTCTCAAAAAAGTAAATAAACAAAAATAAAAATAAATGGTTTAGTAAAAAAGATTTTATATATATAGCTATAGTAATAGCTATATTAATATCTATTTTATGTTTCACATTATACATGTATTTTCTATTAACATCTATATGAACATCTGTGTTATATGTCTATTATATCTCACTATATATGGTTATTCTATTCGTTTCCTAGGGCTACTGGAACACATTCTCACCAACTGGGTAGCTTAAAACAAAAGAAGTTATTCTCTCACAGTTCTGTAGGCTTGAAGTCTGAAATCAGGGTGGTGGCAGGGCCATGCTCCCTGCAAAGCCTGTAGGGGAGGATTCTCCCCAGACTCCTCCAGCTTCTGGTAGTTGCCAGCACTCGTTGGCGTTCCTCGACTCGTAGTTGCCTCACTCCAAGCTTTGCCTCCATCTTCACGGGCAATTCTCTCCTGTGTCTCTGTCTAAACTTCTTTCTTTTCGTAAGAACATCACTTAGTAGATTAAGGCCCATCCTAGTTCTGTATGACCTCATCTTAACTTGATTGTATCTGCAAAGACCCTATTTCCAAATAAGGCCATATTTCCAGGTACTGAGTAGACCTGAATTTGGGGTACACTGTTCAACCCACTATAGTATATAAAGATATTATAGAAGGAGAGGGAGGAGGTATAGGATGGGAGCATGTACAATGTAGTAAAATATTAATAGATGATGGATTTTGGTGAAAGGTAGGTGAGAATTCATTTTGCCATTCTTTCAACTTTTCTAAAGTTTGAAACATCCAAATAAAATTAACATTTGACCAGGTGTCATGGCTCATGCCCATAATCCCAGCACTTTGGGAGGCCGAGGTGGGTGGATCACAAGGTAAGGAGGTTGAGACCATCCTGGCCAACATTTTGAAAGCCCGTCTCTACTAAAAATACAAAAATTAGCTGGACTTGGCAGCCTGTGCCTGTAATCCTAGCTACTCTGGAGGCTGAGGCAGGAGAATCACTTGAACCCAGGAGGCAGAGGTTGCAGTGAGCCAAGATCACACCACTGCACTCCAGCCTGGCAACAGAGCTAGACTCTACCTAAAAAAAACATAATTAAAAAAAAATAAAATTTGGGGAAAATACACTATATCAAAAAAAAGACATTGCCTTTGTTCTTCAGTCTACGTCGATGTTATGGAGGACACCGGCGCAAATGCCTCGTGCTGATAGCAGTGCAGAGCCCTGCAGGAACAGGAAAGACAGCAGACATTGCCAGCTGTGCTTGGGAACGTTAGGAAGTGTTTCCATGAGAAGTGGCAGCCGGTTGAACAGAGTTTTGAAGGACAGAGGACGGTGTTGGAGTCAGCAGCAGGGATGAAGGTGCATCTGGGGAGCTGCTAGTTGGCCAGAATGATTGGAACAAGGGCATGTGTGTGAAAATGGTGCTGAGGCCGGTGAGAGGCAGGAAATCTGTCATCCAGGATTCTGCACTGTGAAGACCAGGGGAGCCGTGGCAGAACTTTAAGCAAGGTGTAACCTGAGCAAAATTTTGTTTGAGGCCTGGAGCTATGAAGAAGCCTGAAGAGAAACTAATTGGAAGACTGGTGGGACGAGGGGGCAAGCCAGATGAGAAACAAGACCGAGAAGATTAGAGAGAGAGTGCAATAGTTAGTAGGAGGTAGAGTGTTGGGGCAAATGTTTGTTTTCATAAGGAGAGAAATGTAAGCATGTATATATACCAAGGAGGAAGAGCCAGCAGAATGGGGCAGGCTGCAGATCTAGGAGAGCAGAGATGATGAAGGAAGCAAGTCCTGGGACATGGGATCCAGAGTACAGGGGAAAAGAGCCCTGTTTCTACCGGGATGGTGAGGCAGGGGGCTGGGGGGAGAGGAGGCGTGGGCCTCAGATCTTCTCAGGACCTCATGAAGAACAAGGGAGAGGGCAACAGAGACCAGGCAGAGGCAGAACCGTGGAAGGCTGACTGGGGTGGACAGGAGAAGGGAGGAGAGTGAGCCCAAAGGAGGCAAAAACAGGGTTACCTGTGAAGGAATTGTGAAGCAAAATGATCAGCCTTGGTTGGAATGTTATCAGCTGGGGATCAGTATCCTGCCTTAATTAACAAAACAGGGTTTCTCCCCGCAGGATCCTCCAGGCACACCTGGATGTGGGGGTGTTAGGTTTCACTATCAACCCTTACAAGGGCTGCTTCAATAGATTTGCGTCCAGGATTCCCAGAAAACAGGTTTCCATGAATGCTGCTGATACAGAGAGTTGGGTTAGTGGGTAGCCCCCTGCCCCACCCCCAAGAGCTTTGTTTGTTAGTTTGTTTATGAAAGGAAAGGGCATCCCTCGTGTTATTCCATTTAACTGCTAACTATCCAGGGGTTATGGTAACACACAGGGCTGCCTGCTCCAGAATTGATGAGATGTGTAGGCTCAAAAACAGAGCAGCCAAAGGTAGACATGCCAGGACCTAGGGCTAAAATGATTTCCTCTAAAATGGATTTCTTTCTCCATTTCTCACTTCTGCTTTCTTGGTAAGAGTGCCATTTGCAATCCCTCATGTAGTTCCCAGACTTCCCTCGTTCTAGAGTTGAATCCAGTACAAAAGAGCAATCATCTCTGCCCCAGCATTTCTGTCAAGTCCAGCCTAGATGAGTGTAGGGGCAGGTGATGTGCTGACTGCTTGGGCCAGGTCAGATATTTTCACTGGAACTACCTGGGCTAGGGGTGGCAAAAGGGGTCCCCACTCAAGGAAGTGTGGGCATGGTTAACAGGAAATGAGCAGAATCACAGAAGCTTGTAGCATTTGGTTTAGTTCCAGAGAGCCTCTGTAGGGCTTTTAAATGCTTTTGTAAAATTAGAGATTCACAGGAAGTTGGAAAAAATAGTGCAGGGAGAGGAATTTGACATTGGTACAATGCATGTGTAGGGTTCCATGCCATTTTGTCACTTATGTAGACTCTGTAGCCAGCAGTGCAATCAACATATGGGACTATTGCACCACCACAAAGATCTCCCTCATGTGACCCCTGTCTAGTCATGCTCAATTTCCTCCAACCCACCATCCCTAACCTCTGGCAACCACTATTCTGCTATCTACTTCTAATTTTGTCATTTTGAGAATGTTACATAAATAGCATTCCTTTTAATTGCAGAGTAATGTTCCATGGTAGGGATAGATGTACAACAGTTTGTTTAACCTCTCAGCTTTTGAGGGGCATTTTGGTTGTTTCTAGTTTTTTGCTATTACAAATAGTGCTGCTGTGAACAGTTGTGCACAGGTTATTATGTGAACATAAGCTTTCATTTTTCTGGAATAAATGCCAAGGAGAGTGCAATTGGTAGATCATATGTTTTTAAAGAAACTACCAAACTGTCTTCCAGAGTATCTATAACATTTTACATTCCAACCAGCAATGTATGAGAGATCAAGGTTGTTCATATCCTGCTAGCATTTGGTATCTGTATCAGTCCATTCTTACATTGCTTAAAGGACCACCCAAGACTGGGTAATTTATAAAGGAAAGAGGTTTAATTGACTCACAGTTCCACATTGCTGGGGAGGCCTCAGGAAACTTACAATCATTGTAGAAGGCAAAGGAGAAGCAGGCACCTTCTTCACAGGGTGGCAGGACAGAGTGAGTGCAAGCAGAGGAAATGCCAGACACTTATAAAACCATCAGATCTCATGAGACTCACTATCACAAGAACAGCATGGGGGAAACCACCCCCATGATCCAATCATCTCTACCTGGTCCTGCCCTTGACACATGGGGATTATGGGAATTACAATTCAAAACAAGATTTTGGGTGGGGACACAGCCAAACCATATCAGTGTTATTACTATTTTTTTTATCTTAGTTATTCTAACAGGTATGTAATGATATCTCAATGTGGTGTTAATTTGCATTTCCCTAATGGCTAGTGATGTTGAACATCTTTTGATGTACTTATTTAGCATGATGTAACCTCTGTAGTTGGATAGTGCCTCATGTCTTTTGTCCATTTTCAGATTAGATTTTTTTTTTTTTTTTTGAGACAGAGTCTTGCTCTCTTGCCAGGCTGGAGTGCAGTGACACAATCTCGGCTCACTGCAACCTCCGCCCTCTGTGTTCAAGCAATTCTGGTGCCTCAGCCTCCCAAGTAACTGGGATTACAGGCACATGCCACCACACCTAGCTAATTTTTGTATTTTTGGTAGAAACAAGGTTTCACCATATTGGCCAGCATGGTGTCTATCTCCTGACCTCGTGATCTGCCTGCCTTGGCCTCCCAAAGTACTGGGATTACAGGCATGAGCCACTGCACCTGGCCAATGCAGAGATTTTTAAAGTCTTTTAGTAGCATTCGTAAAGACTTTTAAAATAATTCTTCCAAGTACAGAATATGTTTCAATTCAGCTGTCACTAGCAGGGTGTTAACTCTAAACCCATGATTGGCTCAGCATGGATGCAGGATTCAATCCTCTGTTATTCAATGTGGGCATTTTCCTCACATGTCACACTCAAAAATACCCTGCTACATCCTCCTCTCTTCCCCAGCCATTACCTGAAGCTTACCCCTGAGTTAGAATCTCCAGAGCAGCTTGAACTTTAGCCTCTAGAGTTGCTCCTCACCTCATAATTTGCTATTGCACCACCAAGCTGAAACCAAGAGCTGAAACCAAGCTTTGGGAATTACATGTCTTTTCCTGGATCCACACGCCCTGTGATATAAAAAAATAAATGTTGGCCGGGCTTGGTGGCTCATGCCTGTAATCCCAGCACTTTGAGAGGCCGAGGCAGGTGGATCATGATGTCAGGAGACCAGTCTGACCAAGATGGTGAAACTCTGCCTCTATTAAAAATACAAAAATAAGTGAGGCGTGGTGGCGGGTACCTGTAATCCCAGCTACTGGGGAGGTTGAGGCAGGAGAATCACTTGAACGAGGAGGCAGAGGTTGCAATGAGCTGAGATTGTACCACTGCACTCCAGCCTGGGCAACAGAGTGAGACTATGTCTCAAAACATACATGAATAAGGCCGGGCGCGGTGGCTCAAGCCTGTAATCCCAGCACTTTGGGAGGCCAAGGCGGGTGGATCACGAGGTCAAGAGATCGAGACCATCCTGGTAAACATGGTGAAACTCCGTCTCTACTAATACAAAAAATTAGCTAGGCATGGTGGCGCGTGCCTGTAATCGCAGCTACTCAGGAGGCTGAGGCAGGAGAATTGCCTGAAACCAGGAGGCGGAGGTTGCGGTGAGCCGAGATCGCGCCATTGCACTCCAGCCTGGGTAACAAGAGCGAAACTCCGTCTCAAAAAAAAAAAAAAAAAAAAAAACATGAATAAAAAATAAATGTCAGTGTGTTCCTGTGCACTTGGTCCGCTGTGCACCAGCAGTTTGTAATTTGTCTCCTATCCCAAAAGGCAAAGAGTAAATGGGAAAGAGTAGGAACAAAATGTGACCCCCTAAAGACAGTAGGTCCCCATTGAACATCACTAATTTGCAGGCACAGGAAGGAAATAAAAGAATGTGGAAGAGAATGTCTACAGGAGGAAGTCTTGGGTACATTGTACACCACATGGGACAATAGCCTTCCCTAATGTACTCAGAGTCTCTGGCAGGTTATATTTAACTGCCACATTGTCAAGTAAATGTTTGCACTTTGATAAGTGTCCTGCCCACTGGCTTGTTCTAAACTCTGGTCTGGGAGCTTACCAGCAGAGCCTAGGAGTGGAATGCAAGAGAGAGAGCCTGGGTGAGTGAAATATAATAATTGTTTAGCTGCCAGCCCTGATGTCTATGACAGATCAAACAATCCACTTGCATTGTGTTCCACTGCTTGCATCACCTGGTCATGAGTTGTCAGTGGAATTTGTGGAATGGATTATTCTCGTGGAGTCACCCAGTATCCCTGAACAATGGGACCATACATTCTTAGCTTTATATAAGAGCTAAAAAGGAATGTTCCAGCTACCCGATTGGAGGCAGGGAGCTTTTGTTGATGTTTTCCTACTTGGCTTCCTTCTTGCTCTCTCCTTCTCCTTCTCCTCTCTGAAGAAAGAAAGAAAGAGATAGAGAGGGAAGGAAAAGAAAGATAGATCCATTATGTAGAGGTCACTAGAAGAGTGATACTACATGTTGGAGAGAAGATAAATATGAAATATAAAAAGTAAGAAGGTACTCTGGTTTTCCCTTCATAGAATTTGCTTTTATTTCCTTATTGGGTTTTTCCTCAGTGAATAACTGTCTAGAAAAAGGCATCTGGCTGGGCGTGGTGGCTCATGCCTGTAATTCCAGCACTTTGGGAGGCTGAGGTGGCCAGATCACCTGAGTTCAGAAGTTTGAGACCAGCCTGGCCAACATGGTGAAACCCCATCTCTATTAAAAATACAAAAATTAGCTGGGCATGGTGGCACACGCCTGTAATCCCAGCTTCTTGGGAGGCTGAGGCAGGAGAATCGCTTAAACTTGGGAGGCACAGTTTGCAGTGAGCCGAGATTGCGTCACTGCACTCCAGTCTGTAATATTTCAGGAGTGCTTTTAGTTGCATGTAACAGAAAACTAACTCCAACTGGGTAAAACAGAAAAAGAGATTGATTAACTCAGCACTGGAAAGTTTAGAAGTAGTGGTTTCAGTGTTGGTTTGATTTAGTAACTTGTCTTTTTTTTTTTTTTTTTTTACCTTTTATGGTGTTGATTTCAAACAAAGACTGGCTCCATGCTTCTGGATTCATTTCCAAAATCCGGCAAGTCCTTTTCACAACTCCTGAAGAAGAGACTTGTTCTTAATGCTGATGGATCGCCTCTGACCAGCCCTGCTGGCCTGGGAAATGTCACGTGCGGACTGGCTGAGGCTTGGCTCTCCTGAACCAGTCGCCACCGCTGGTGGTGGAATGGCCCTATTGATTTAAATACCATGGCTCTTCACAAGGGAGGGTGAATGGATATTGGGGCAACAACTCCAATGTTTACTACTACATCTTCTTTAAAAACTTATTCTAATTTCTTCACTGATTATTAAAATCCTTTAAGAGAACATCAAGCCTCTCATTCTAAAACGTGAGATAAAATAGTAACAGTGAATTAATTTACACTAAAACATGTGTGCAGGAATAAATTTTTACAATCACATTTGTCAGGTGAGCTAAGAAGTAATTTTATTTCTCTATCATTAAATTAAATTAATTCATAAGCCCCAATTTCTACTTGGTAATAGAAAAACTATATCTTTCTAATTCAATATAAATAAAATTACTTGTTTAGAACTCAGTCTTTCTTTCCTTTTTTTTTTTGAGACAGGGTCTTGCTATGTTGCCCAGGCTGTACTTGAACTCCTGGGCTCAAGCAAATCATCCTGCCTCAGCTTCCTAAGTAGCTTGGGACTATAGGCTTGCACCACCGTGCCCAGCAAAACTCAATATTTCTTGAGTAAGTTCTTAGTCAATACAAGACTTTTCTCCTCTCCCTATTCTTTAAATCTCCTGAAGAATGATCTTGGTTCCTGTGGTTCTTACATATGATCTTGATATTAATGAGTGGGAAACTGTGATGGCTTCCTTGTGAGGAGGACTCTTCTGAGATGGCTTTGGCTATTCTCACCACCATCCACTGCTGATGTTCACAGTCTAAAGTTACCCTTTGACTCCCAGGTCCATGCAACCATAAGGACATTCCTAGTCCATTGGATTTCTCTCAGGCAAACTCTTGTTGGAGCTCATGGGGAAGCATGTGGGGGAAACCATGTGAAAAATTCAGTTGCTCTCCTGTGCTACCATGATGTTTCCAGAAACATGGAGGTAGAGATGGTGGGTCTGTCTGGCTGGATCTGCCCTGTGGCCATTGCTATTCTACTTGTAGTCGCTTATGTTGGCTTAGGGCTCTCCATGAGAATATCTCTTTGTAGGATTCCTGATGGAAAGTGGAAGCATAGGGCCTCCTGCTCCGAGATCCCCAAACCCATCTGAGGTTTTATTACTAACCGTACCCATAGGACCGGACTTTCCAAGAGCTACTCTGACTTACTCTCTTGCTCTATTTCCCAGTTCTCCTGCTTTGCTTCCAGTCCAACAAATACTTTTTAAAAATCTTCTTTGTCTAGTTTGGGGAGAGGAGCTTATATAATTTTGTGTTCTTTTGAATCTCTTAGCTATGGCATAAATCCTACTATTCAGTAGTTTTGCTCTAGGGCTGGACTCCAGTCATGTGATTTGGAGTGATTTTCTCAGCTTTAGCAATACAGAAATTGAATAGTATGGTACACTCAAGCTTTGCCTCTTATTAATTTTGTTTGTAGAAATACACTGGGCACAATTTGTGCTGGGGCTCCTCGTCTAGTTCTCTTGAGGTGATCAGTAATATGTGGAGATCTAATGTTCACTTTTCTTCAGAGATTCTCATTTTTAACACTCGGGAAAAAATGGTCTTGTCTGAAAAGTTTTTGCTTGCCAAGCATCTGGAAAGCCATTTAGGAATAAATGACTACTGCTTCTGCTGTTTCGGCAATGGGTTAGTGTGATAACACGCATTAACAACATGTTGGATGAACATTAGTAAAGCCCAGATGTATACTTTTAGGACATGGTTTTGTAACTTCACGATCATTTTTCTTCTTCTCTGGGGCATCTGCTTCTTGAGGTGGTACCTACAAGTTCAGAGCTTGCAGAACAAGGCCTCGATCAGCAGCTGTGATGGCCAGGTCACAGCCACAGCTTGACTTTTCATCCTCCAGGGTCTTGTTAATCTCCTTCAGTGCTTAACCAAGAGTAATTCTATTAAAATGGGTGGGAGTTCCCTCAGGATTAAAACTCCTATGTGTATCAATCTGCTATCTTTAGTATATTTCATTACCTTTCCTCTTTTCTGAGCAGACATTGGATCTAAGTTTCTAGGTGAAGAAGCAATAAACACTCATAAGATGAAAAGTATAACTTGGAGGAAGAAACCCCAGGGAAAGGTGGTTTTGTCTCCAGGTAAACACACAGATCACATGAGATCTTTAATTCCTGTGCCTGTACAAGCTTCCACAAATGCAACATGGAGCAGAGAGGACCAGATCAACAAGCAGCACTCAGAAGATAATCCTGCGCCTCCATCCCGTGACTAGGGACTATCACACACGGGAGGCTGCGTGCTGAGGAGCTGATGTTGGAGGAGTATCCTCCTAACCAGTTTCTCATTGGATTCAGATGTATAAAAATAAAAGATTGCCAAGGAATGTACTTGCTTTCCCAAATTGCCGTAGGGTACATTCAATTTGCCTAAAGCAGCAGCTCCCTATCCTCCTAGTGTAATAATAATAGCTGTGCTCTTTGCTTGGCTCTGTGATTTCTACCCTTAAAACCCTCCCACTTGGTGTAAATATAGCAGAACCTTTTTACAGTATAACCAATAGGATTTCTATTAATGCATTAGTCAAATGGTGACCCTAAAAGCACTGAACATTGAAAATACAATCCAATAGGATAACCCAGTAACGTGAGCATTTGTCCTATGTCCCAACACTAGCATCACAAAGAGACTTAGCTTTAGTCGCTCCTCAAATAAAAACAAATATAATTCATTCTGTGGAGCTGTATGTGAGAATTTTACATTACACAAACTGATGGTTCTCAGTATAAAGAGCACAGTCTTTGTAGGCACAGCCTTGGGTTTAAGCCTCACACTAGCCACTTTCCTAACCCTGGCAAGGTGATGAACCCTCTCCAAACTAGAGCTTTCCATCCAGTGCATCATGAAGGGTTTACAGATGTGCTGAGAGACCAATCCTCTCACTTCTTTTTTTTTGAGACAGAGCTTCACTCTTCGTTGCCCAGGCTGGAGTGCAGTGGCACAATCTTGGCTCACTGCAACCTCCACCTCCTGGGTTCAAGCCATTCTTCTGTCTCAGCCTCCCAAGTAGCTAGGATTGCAGGTGCCTACCACCGTGCCCAGCTAATTTTTCTATTTTTAGTAGAGACAGGTTTTTGCCATGATGGCCAGACTGGTCTTGAGCTCCTTACCTCAAGTGATCCTCCCACCTCAGCCTCCCAAAGTGCTGGGATTACAGGCATGGACCACCGCGCTCAGCCCTCAGTTCTTGAGGAGGTACTTGCTGTGATGTGAAAAAAACTAGAAACATCATCATCCTCTCAGTTTCTTCATCTCTCAATCATAATTGTATTTATCTCATGGAGTTGCTGTAAGGATTATATATAGATCCCTACAAGGTGTTCAGTACAGCACTTAGTAAGTGATTACCAAATGATAGCATGTCTGGTCTATACAGTCCTCAGCCAACCATTCACTTTAGCCAGCACTTGGAAAATGTCTGAAAGATAATTACTTCCAAACTATTGCACAAAGAGAATCCTGAAAGCCATGAGCAAGGCCATCAAACAAGTAATTCCTCTCCAGGAAAGTCAGGCCATCCTAGATTTAATATAATGATGGCCATTGGAACAAATTCTAGCTTTGCCTGCCAACTTGCTCTTTTAGGCATCCTTCTTTCGCAATAAGTAGCTAGAGAAGTATGAATGCTTCAGTTCCCTATTCCACTGAAAATAAAATGATTTCCTCAAATTTGAGAGCTCTTACAATTTGTTTCCAATATACAATAGTACCCTTATCCACAGGGGAAACATTCCAAGACCCCCAGTGGATGCCAGAAACTGTGGACAGTACCGAATCCAATTGTCATCAGTTGGAACACATTTCTGTTCGTGTCTTTCACTCACAAACTTAATGCCTTTTCCATCTTAACTGAGCACTTATCACACCCTGTGGCCATAACTTTCACAGTTTGAGCTATGATAGCAAAACTAGCATAAATTTGTTTTTCTCGTCTTCCCAATTTCATGGATAGATTTGTTCTTACTGTAGATTTTAGCAACCTCAACATACATTTTTTTTTTTCGTATTAAGTCAAGAACTTCCACTTTTTCACTTAAAGGAAGCACTTTATGTGCAGCTTCTCTCTGGTATATCTGAGAGCATCACCAATGCTCTGGTAATTGCCAGCATCACTCCTGCACTTTAGAACCATTATTAAGTAAATGAGGGGTACTTGAACACAAGCACTGTGTTACTGCAACAGGCGACTGGAAAACGGTAGCAGCTACTGACTAGCGGACAGGTGGCAGCTATAGTGTGGATATGCTGGGCAAAGGGAGGATTCACTTCCCTAGGCCCAGTGGAGTTGGACAGTGCCAAATTTCATAATTCTACTCAGAATAGTGCACAATTCAAAACTGATGAATTGTTTATTTCTGGAATTTTCCATTGAATATTTTTGGACAATGGTTGACCGAGATAATTAAAACTACAGAATGTGAAACCATTAATAAGGGGGAATCAGGGCCCACATTATTATTTGTCTTCATATAGCTGGATCTTGAGGAGCTATCATTTTATTTTGTTTTACCTATGGGCACCCTGGGCACAGTTCTCTATTCTGTGCCTACTCTGAGGACATGTATATTAGGGTCAGAGGTGGCAAGACCATCTGTAAAAGGCAGACATGTAATTAAATTGAAAAGACATTTAAAAACCTAAAAGAAGATTAGTGAGTTCCCAGAGAAACTCAGTGGCAGATGTCACTGGAATCAAGAACCATTGCTCTCATGTCTAGAAAACCTGTTTCCAAAGTGTTCCCTTTTGCTGCCAAGGGATCAGCTGCTCCAGTAGCTCAGTATCTTGGCAACTGTGGGAAGAGGACAGAGGTGAAGAATCTCTGGGCTCGTTAGACATCACCTTAGAGAACACTGATGTGGGAAAGCAGAGAATGAACCCATAATGGTTGCAGGATGTTTGAAAGCAACACACTATGAAAATGTTTCATATTTAAAAAACAAAGTAATAAGCATGTAAAACACTACCTTCTTTCCTAAACCAAATCAGCTGGTTGGATGTAAAAAATAATAACCAGGCTGGGCACAGTACTTTGGGAGGCTGAGGTTGGTGGGTCACATGAGGTCAGGAGTTCAAGACCAACCTGGCCAACATGGCGGAATCCCATCTCTACTAAAAATGCAAAAATTAGCCGGGAGTGGTGGCACACACCAGAAATCCCAGCTACTTGGGAGGCTGAGGGAGGAGAATTGGTCCAACCCAGAAGGCAGAGGTTGCAGTGAGCCAAGATTGTGCCATTGCACTCCAGCCTGGGCGACAGAGTGAGACTCTGTCTTAATAATAATAATAATCAAATATTACATGCACTTAATTTTTTTTTTTTTTTGAGATGGAGTCTTGTTCTGTTGCCAGGCTGGAGTGCAGTGGCGCAATCTCCGCTCACTGCAACCTCCGCCTCATGGGTTCAAGCGATTCTTCCACCTCAGCCTCCCGAGTAGCTGGGACACAGGCGAGTGCCCCCACGCCCAGCTAATTTTTGTATTTTTTGTAGAGACGGGGTTTCACCATGTTGGCCAGGATGGTCTCGATCTCTTGACCTTGTGATCCGCCTGCCTCGGCCTCCTAAAGGGCTGGGATTACAGGCATGAGCCACCGTGCCCGGCCACACTTGATTTTTTAAAAGGAGTTTGCTGGGAAGCTAACGACATAGAAATTAAGGAAGTCTTACTCCAGCTGAGTTTTGTTTTCACAACTGCAGAACACACTCCTATGTCTGGAATAGTGTCTGAGAGCACAGAAATGGGAATCTGAAAACTGGGTTTCCAATACCTGCTTTGCAAATATTTAGCTCTGTGACCCTGGATAGGACAAAGACAATCTGGATGCATCATTCCACACCTGTAAAATTATTATTTATAAGGTTCAAGAGTCTGTAGCATGAAATTCAGAGACCCAAAGGTCTAATAAAGAGATTATGGATGAAAAGACCCAGGATTTCAGGGCAGAGTGGAGCCTTATGGGTTAGTCCATATTTTCTATTTGTCTTTGCATGTTTCCATTCTGACCCATTGTGCATTGATTTTAAAGATTAAACTCTCATAAAACAACCTCAGTTTCTGCATTTCTAAGCTATTGGGGGTAGAAAGGACCTTCATTGAAGCCCCTAAGTCCAGACATACATGTTTACCATGGTCACAGCACTACTGTGTGGCAGATAAATTGTCTGTTTAGTTGTCTATGTCCCTTGACCAAGAATTTCTTGACATACAGGGACTCCCACTTTTTGAGCTCTATATCCCCAGGACCTAGCACAACAGCTGCTACGAAGCAGTTGCTCAATATACATTTATTGTTTACATTGACCATTGAAACGTACAAAAAGATGTAGTCTGATTGAAATTTATGTAGACTTATGTGAAGAAATAACAAGTTAGCAGAAGAGTGGTGTCCTGGTTGAAATGGGACACATAAGGGCAAGCACTTGTCATTGCCAACCATCCCTGCAGGGTAATCAGCATCCTTAGTCCACAGTTTCTCATCATGGTCACAGGAGAAATGCAATCTCTGATGGGTACTCTGCCCACTGTCCTGGGCCTACCTATCCATAAATCCATTCCTGTGCCTTTCCCAGAAGGCTAACCCCTGCAAGCTACATTCTCAGTTTCCCTAGTCAACTGGCTTCTAAAAGGAGAAATGGGCACTTAACTCTGCTGTCCTCATTTTGACTTCCTCCTTAAGGACCATGGAAAAGATTTACTCCCTGGATCTGTTTTTTTATGATAATTAAAGAGCCCTTGTAGCAAATGGACTAAATGCTTCCCAGGTCCAGCTCAATACCCCTTCCTTCCAAAAGACAATTCTACTCCTGCTTCAGTGGTTACTCTGGTCTGAACACACATAGCACTTTCGGTTTCTAAGTCATGTTTGATACTTGAGATCTACTACCTTGCATTGCTATTTACCTTTCTTGTAGGCCTTTGATTTTCAACTAGACTATAAGAGAGTAGACTCCATTAACTAGATGTTTTGTATCCTCTAGGCCTAGCACACAGTAGGTACTGAAAATACCAGTCCTTCATAATCCCACGGGATGTTGTCAGTTACTGGGAGGCATGTTGCCTAATGGACTTTGAAGTTAACTTAAGCCTGAATTCTGATTCTTCCCCCATATTTGATATTTAACTTTGGGCAAATTATTTCCATTCCTTCTTTGAAAATGGCAACAATACTCTCTTAGGATTATTTGGATAAAATATTTTAACTTTAACTGATTAGCACCTGGGAACCAATCCCAAATGGAAGTTAGGGTGATCTTAATGACAATAATAATACTTAGGGGACTGCTGCATAATATCCTGGACAACATTTCATCCCAAACTTCCACTATAGGAAGTAGAAACCAGATGTGCCAAAACATTTTAAAATAGCTATTTTGTTGAAGTGATTTCATGTTTATAGAAAACCAACCGGCAATAGAAATCAGCCCCTCACTGATGGTTCGTGGTCATTTGAATGACCCATCGTTATAAAATAAGCAGGGAGGTTGGCCGGGAGGCATGCCACAGCCATTTTATTGAAATGACTTGGCTGCCACCACATCCCCACACCCATCTCTCTCCTACAGCACAGTTTTGAATGGTTGAAGTTAGTTTGGGGAAGAATTCCAGACAGGGAAAAGCAAATAAGTGTGTCAGGAGGTCAAAAGAGAAGAATAAACCAGGAGGGGAGGAAGAAATGTGGAGCTGATAATTGGAAGATAATGGATGTGGGGTGGGTTACAGCAACACAGTGGGAGGGGATCCAGACACCCAGAGCTTTCTTGGGCACCTGAGTGAGACCCAGCATGATTACTCATCTTATAAGGTCTATGAAGCATGGACTTCAAAATATTTGGGCCACCTAGTATGGAATTTGGGCAAATGCCACTATTGAATAAAGCCATTGACAAATTGCTTTTCTTTCACTTCCTTCACTGGCAGGACCTTCTGTTTATGCCTCCTTAGATGCAAAACTGGAAAGAGTAAATTTGCTGACAAGCGTCCATGTGCAGGGCCACTTGATGGAATTTTTATCATGCAAAAAGCGTCTTAGATGATGGGTTGAGAGATTGCCAGCAATCTCCGAAATCTAATTAACCCTCAGTTGAGCACACAGAGGCTTCATTTTAAGGTGGTGTCAAGGTGAAGAACTTACAAAACAAAGCTGTATTGATTTTTTTTTCTTTGCAAATGTTTGAATTTTGTAATAGGCATTCATTCCCAGTGTAATCTTAACTAAATAAGAGGCTGGAAATCTGTGATGCAGTGGACCAAAGTTAGCTTTTAAGGGTAGGATTTTTTTAATTACAGAGTTAACACTAGAGGTTTATACAAGATCATAACTTTAGTCCCTCCGTGTCCCTGTTGTCTCATCTGTAAAATAAATATTATCATCATCATCCGAAAGGTCATAAGAATTAAAACAAATTATAAAGGAACTAGCCCCTGGCCTTAAGAGACCCTCAGAGTTTAAATGTCCCTTTTCTTTTCCCTTCTCTCTCTTATTTCAACCTCCTTCCTATCCAGCCCCAGCAATTTTCTCTGACTTTCTATGTATCTGATGGAAACGCTTTTGCTAAACTTATAAATAATGTAGGTGCCAGGCACGGTGGCACGTGCCTGTAGTCCCAGCTACTCGTGAGGCTAAGGCTGGAGGATCTCTTGAGTCCAGGAGTTCTGGGCTGTAGTGCTATGCTGATCCAGTGTCCGCACTAAGTTCACCATCAATATGGTGACCTCCCGGGAGCAGGGGACCACCAGGTTGCCTAAGGAGGGGTGAACCGGCCCAGGTCAGAAACGGAACAGGTCAAAACTCCCGTGCTGATCAGTAGTGGGATCGCGCCTGTGAATGGTCACTGCACTCCAGCCTGGGCAATGTTGAGAGACCCTGTCTCTTTAAAAAAAAAAAAAAATAATGTAGGCAACATGAAGGAGAAAAGGGAGTGAGCCATGTAGCTACTGAGAGGAAGGTATTCCAAAGAAAGAGCTCATCAAGTGCAAAGACCACACAGTAGATGTACATGTGGACATTTCAGAAAATCTCAAAGAAGCCAGGGTGGCTGAAGTAGACCAATCCCAAGGAAGTGTGGTAGGAAAAGAGGTCTAAGAGATCCAGAAGGGCAGAGTGTATGATTACCTAGGACCTTAAAGGCCAGTAAGAGGACTTGAGCTTTTACTCTAAGTGGGTTTCAGAGCCGCTAGATGGTTCTAAGCTGAGGAGTGACGTGTTTTGAAAGGATTCTTCTGGCTGCTGTGTTGAGAATATGTTATAGGGCAAGGATGTGGAATGAGGAGGAGAGGGGCACACAGGCAGAAGCAGGGACACCACTTAGGATCCCACTAAATAACCCAGGCAGGAGATCAGAGTAGGTCAATAGCAGTGTAGGTCATGAGAAGTCATTAAAGAAGGTAAAGCAATTTAGGCTTTGCTGATGGGTTCAATAAATAATGTGAGAGATAACTCTTTAAGATTTTTGGTGCTTATGAAGGTAAGTTCAATAAATAATATCATGCTGGTGAAAGGTCTGACAGTGAGCTGGGGGTAAAATCTTCATCAAGTCAGAAGTGACCTGAGGGATTGTGGATGACTACAACCAGAATGAATGGCAGGTGGAAATCTGATAGCAGGATGTTCCAACTGGGTGTGGCTAGAAAAAATGTGCTGGAATTTGAGTATTTGTGAAGAACTTCAAAAAATCTTTAAGTATTAAGGGCCTACTATACTTTTCCTTTACTAATTCATTCATGCAACATATATTTGTTCTTTTGGGGGCACCATTATCTACTCATTTGGCCATATCTGCAGGTGTATCCAAACGTGGTGGAGCCGGCTTCTGATGGCCAGAGTCCCAGATTCTGTTATTTTTATTTATTTATTTATTTATGTTTGAGACGGAGTCCCACTCTGTCACCCAGGCTGGAGTGCAGTGAGGCAATCTCAGCTCACTGCAATCTCTGCTGCCTGGGTTCAAGCAATTCTCCTGCCTCAGCCTCCCAAGTAGCTGGAAGTATAGATGCCCTCCACTACACCCAGCTAATTTTTTTATTTTTAGTAGAGACAGGGTTTCACCATCTTAGCCAGACTGGTCTTGAACTCCTGACCTTGTGATCCACCCACCTCAGCCTCCCAAAATGCTGGGATTACAGGTGTGAGCCACCTCGCCTGGCCCAGATTCTGTTATAATAATCTCCTTTCAATGAGTTCCCTCAGGACCCATTGTCCACTAGTACAGTGGAGGCTTGCTCTGATGAGTTTGCGACCTTTCCTTGATCACTGTCATCATATTGGCCATTATTGTTCAGTTACACTAATATAATATATGGCTTTATGTTTTTTAAGCAGTAAGGAGCTGCCTGTTTTAGAATTAGATGGAAGTTTTGTCTTTGAACAGATCTGCGTTTAAATCTTAGCTCTGCTATTTATAACTTTATAAGTCTGGGAAATTTAATCTTGCTGAGTCTTAGTTTCTTATCTATAAAATACCTATCCCATAAGTGTTGGTGAGAATTAAATAACCTGTGTGTCAAACTCCTAACAGAGAGTGGGCACAACCAGAGGTGTTAGTTCTCTTTCCTTCCCTTTGTTTTCCTTCCTTTGCCTTTATGTTAATGTTGCTTCTGCTATTTTATTTCAAGCTTCTATCATGTCTAGGGTCTGACTTCTGATCAGAAGCCTTCCTCTAGGGATGGTTGAAATTATCAAGCCAACTTCCAGATTGGCATAGAGTCACTCTGATTGTTTACTTTAGTGTGCCGTGTTATGCTTCTCAAGGTGTTTTATAAAACGTTTCTTATCTCACTCTTTAATACTGTGAGGTATTGGTATTCCTAATTTATGGAAGAGAATATAAGATACTGAAAGTAACTAACATTTATTGGGCATTATTAAATGTCATTTTTCTAAATGTTTTACATACATTGACTAACTTAATCCTCGCAGCAATCTTATGAAACAGGTATTATTAACTTTATCTCACAGAAAGGGAAACAGGCACAGAGAGGTCAAATAATGTGCTGAAGGTCACATAACTTCTAAGCATGGGGTCAGATTTGAACCCAGGCAGTTTCGTTACAAAACTTAACCAATATATGGTCTCTAATATAAGACAAGTAAACAAACTCTGTGGAACTTGTGAGTGAAGAAATCTGTTTACCATTTACTTCTCAGATATCTTTCTGGCCTCTGGAATCTTTTTTTTTTTTTTTTTTTTTTTTTGAGATGGAGTTTTGCTCTTTCACCTAGCCTGTAGTGCAGTGGCACGATCTCAGGTCACTACAACCTCCATCCTCCAAGTTTAAGTGATTCTCCTGCCTCAGCTTCCTGAGTAACTGGGATTATGGGCCGCCACACCCAGCTAATTTTTGTATTTTTAGTGGAGACAGGTTTTCACCATGTTGGCCAGGCTGGTCTCAAACTCCTGACCTCAGATGAACCACCCACCTCGGCCTCCCAAAATGCTGGGATTACAGGCATGAGCCACCATGCCCGGCCTGGCCTCTGGAATCTTATGGAGATGGAAAATGTTGATAGCTCACTGTGATGACTAATAGAATACTATTGTTATCTTCAACAGGAGGGAGGCCTTCCATTCCTCCTGCATGAATTTTAGTACCCTGTTTCCTTCTAGTTTAGCCACCCCTGAAAATTCTTTTGCTGAGACAAACAACACAGTCCCTCTGAGATCGTAGCAATAATTGCCACCCTTGTCCTATTTTAGTCCTACTTGTTGCAAGCCAACTTCTAATATTAAAAGCAGGACTACAAAATCATACTTTCTCAATATCATAAATCTAAAAACATAGGGGAAGCTTTGGAAAACTTTAGGAAACAATTCAGGAGGTCAAACTCAATCTCATAATGATCAAGTTGATTTTTTTCTTTGGAAGCAGAAGAATATTTGGCCTAAGATCGAACTATTGAGGACTCATGAAACTATCTTAGAACAGTGGAACTATCTAGTCAGTCACATTGTGGATTATTTACTAAGTGTTGGAAATCTCATAGTTAAAACCTTTCATCAGGAGTAGATGATCAAATATTTAAAATATCAAGAGATTTGTTATTTTTCTCTTTGATGGAACTGATTTAATTTCTAACCACTAGAATTTCTCCCAGACCAGGAGTAAGGGAAAAAAGAGAAGATAAAATTAAAGCCTAAATATTTTAATATGTCAATAACTTTGATATGAATCTGATGAAGAAAGAGTTGAAAATTGTTAGCTAAAATAAGATAGGGCATGTGTGTGCCTACGTGTATATTTAACTATTGTTCTATGAGTCCTATTCCATTGACAATAAAAAGTGGACTTACCTTATATACTTATAAAATCTATGAAATACATATGCAATTTGTTGATTTATTTATTTTCTAAAGACCCAAGCTCTCCACTGATGTAGTTACCAAAAAGAAGTTCTCTCGGCCGGGCACGGTGGCTCAAGCCTGTAATCCCAGCACTTTGGGAGGCCGAGGCGGGTGGATCACGAGGTCAAGAGATCGAGACCATCCCGGTCAACATGGTGAAACCCCGTCTCTACTAATACAAAAAATTAGCTGGGCACGGTGGTGCGTGCCTGTAATCCCAGCTACTCAGGAGGCTGAGGCAGGAGAATTGCCTGAACCCAGGAGGCGGAGGTTGCGGTGAGCCGAGATCGCGCCATTGCACTCCAGCCTGGGTATCAAGAGCGAAACTCCGTCTCAAAAAAAAAAAAAAAAAAAGTTCTCTCTTTTTTTGTCTTTCTTTTTTTTTTTTTGAGACGGAGTTTCGCTCTTGTTGCTCAGCCTGGAGTGTAATGGCTCAATTTCAGCTCACCACAACCTCTGCCTCCTGGATTCGAGCGATTCTCCTGCCTCAGCCTCCCAAGTAGCTGGGATTACAGGCATGTGCCACCATGCTCAGCTAATTTTGTATTTTTAGTAGAGATGGGGTTTCTCCATGTTGGTCAGGCTGGTCTCGAACTCCCAACCTCAGATGATCCACCCACCTCAGCCTTCCAAAGTGCTGGGATTACAGGTGTGAGCCACCGTGCCCAGCTCAGAAGTTCTCTTTTTTTAATTTGTAAAACGTTTTACATATACATTCCCTATATGTACGTTATAATAGATGTTCTAAACATATATGCATATTGCATGTATATATTATGTTTCAACGAATAAATACAGCAGAATTTCAGTCTAAGGACTGAAAAGGTTATGATTTAAACATAAACAAACTGGAACAATTCTTAAGTTCTTAAGAATTCTTAAGTTCTTTCTTAAGAACATGGAATAAACATGCCCACTAAGATGGCTGAAATTATTTAAGGAATAAGGTAAATATAAATAAATTCCTTTAAAGAAAATTTTTAAAAATTAAATAACATATAAATGAATGCCTTAGTCTTTGATCTGAATGCAGCAGAAAAAGGAGATTGAGGCATAGCTGGGGGCTAACTAGCCTTGGCCTCTTGTTCTCTGAATGGCCTTGGAACATCCCCTCTTTGAAGTTGAGTAGAGTTCACTGGGCTAATGCACACCATAACGGCAGGGGCTCGGGGAATTCATGAGGGAAAAAAGTCACACTGCACTTTCTGAGAAGGCCAGGATTCACACATGTGGGCGCGCACACACACACACACACACACACACACACACACCAGGAAATGGAGAGTTTCGCCCTTGTCACAGAATAGGCGTTCTCATGGCCCCTCCACACATTTCAAGAGACTTTGAGAAACTAGTTTCGGGCCGGAACTGTCTCGATGCGTCTTTCTAAGATCTGAGAGCCCAGTGCCCAATTTAGGAGAGTTCAAACACCAGGAACACAAAAGAATCAATCTGGAGTGCAGCGGCCTCTTGTCTGTCAATCCTGTTTGCTGAACCTGCTCCTCCTTCAGTGTCCTAAAATGAAGTGGGGCAGAGGAAGGACGGGGAACAAGGGCAGGAGGCTTCTATGATGGTGTTCATTCTCCTACCATAAGGGGTGGAAGATTGAGGAGGTGTTACTTCTTTTCCTACCTCCCCCTACAAACAATCATGAGGAGGAGGAGGACGAGGATGATGATAAAGGCCAGCATTTATTGATCCCTGACTCTGCTGGGTATTATGCTAAGCTTTACATTCATCACCATAATCTACTTTCATTCTCTCAACAATCCGCAGTAGTAGGTGCCATTATCCTCACCTTCCCTGTTTCTCAGGAAAATAAACTGAGGCTTAGAGGAAAGAATTAACTTGCTTAAGGTCACACAGCTAGTAAGTGGCTATGGTAGGTAGAATAATCCCCAGAGATGTCTACATCCTAGTCCCTGTGACTACATTGTGTTACATGCCGTGGGAAATAAAGATTGCAGCTGGAATTAAGGCTGTTAATCAGCTGACCTTTAGAATGGGGATATTCTCCTGGATTATCTTATTGGGCCAAATATAATCACTAAGATCCTCATCAATGAAAGAAGCAGGAGAGTCAGTGTCAAATGGTGCAGAGTGAGAGAGACATGGCCATTGCTGGCTTTGAAGATGAAAGAAGCCATGAGCCAGGTCTGTGGAAGGCTCTGGAAGCTGGAAAAAGAAAGGAAAGCAGTTCTTCTCTAGAATCTCCAGAAAAGAACACAGCTAGCTGACACCTTGGTTTTAGCCTAGTGAGTCCCACTTTGGGCTTCTAACCTCCAGAACTGTAAAATACTAAATCTGTGTTGCCTTAAGCCACTAAGTTTGCGGTGATTTGTTACAGCAACCAGAGGAAACTAACAGAGTGGTAAAGCTGAGGCCTGAAGTCTGGCCCTAGACCTTCTGGTGCAGAGCTGTGCCTTGCTCCTTACAGTACAGGCCTTGGTAGAAGGGAATAGGCCAGTCTGCCAAACAGCTTCATCAGTGAGGCCCTGGGCCTAAGAGACACCAAATAGATCATGAACACTCCAGGAATGGCAGGCATTCTGTCCCTATCCAGCCAGGGAATGGTGGGGTAGGGGTGAGCAAGTTCTCATCAAAACACTGAATCCTTGGGACCATGGCACTTTCCCACTGATCACATTCATTCTGTCTGGTCCTTCAAGCAGGTAACAGACAAATGGTGGGCACAGTCAAGGTAAACAGATAAGTACCTTTCCATGGGATAGTGCTATGATAGAGTTTATGGAAAAGCATCCAGGAGGCATGCTACCAGTCTCAGGGGCTTCAGGATGGCTCCCTAGGGAAGGTGATCACTGAACTGAGTCTTGAAAGGTGAGTTTGGGGATTGTGAGGCTGAGGGTGGTATAGGAGGAAGCAGCACCCAGTAAGTCCTGGAGATATATGACAGTGTGGCTCACCAAAAAGCTGCACATGGGTTTGACAGGACTAATTTATTTTTTATTTGTTTGTTTCATCCTATCACTGGTAAGACAAAATTTGTATTAGTCAGAAGAGACCAGGTTAGGCCACAGTAACAAGCAACCCAAATCTCAGTGGCTTAAACACAGGTTTATTTTCTTGCTCATTCTACATGTCCATGGTGTATCCGCAGGGCAGCAGCTCATTTTAGTTTCCCAGTGACCCTAGCTGACAGAGTAGTCATTATCTCAAACATTACCAGTCACCATGCCAGAGGGAAAGGAAACTCTGAAGGGTCTCTGCCTGAAGATGGCATGTTTTTTCTGCTCAAAATATGCTGACTAGAAATTGTTTCATGGCTCTACCCAACTGCAAGGGGCCCAGCCTAGAACTCAATGAAAAAGAGCATTTCCTCTGCAGCCAAGGTGGAGAGCAGAAATACTTGTTGAACAGAATTAATGACCACCACTGTATTTGTTAGCCATTTAGCATGTGACACTGTTCAACCAAACACCAAGCAATTTAGAAAGACTGGCATCTACCTTCTTAGACTTCTTACTAGCCACTAGGGCCCTAAGTCTTCTCTAATCGTGGATTTCAATACCATTATCCTCACTGCTCCACAATGACTTCCTGGTTTTATATTATGCACCCATGACTTTTCTAAGAAAGCATGTTTCCAGTTTGCTTTTGCCATCAAGAAACTTAGAGCTAAATTTGCACTACAGTACGTTCCGGGTAGCCCTTATTATCTGCAAACAGTTGGGAACAGAAAAAGCCTGTCTAAAGGGATCCACTGTAAAACAGGGAGCAAAATATGATGTTAGATTTTGCAGAGTTGAAAAACAAAAAAAAAAATGAGTATGAAAATAAGTGTACTTAATCTTACTTTTAAAACACATCACATTGCAACCACATGCTAATTCTCAGCATGAAAAATTAACTGTGTTGACTTTTTGGGTCCTAGTTTCCTCAAAAAATTTTAAGATAGCTCAATGGCTTATACTTTTTTTTTTTTTTTTTAACACAGAGTCTTACTCTGTGGCCTAGGCTGGAGTGCAGTGACACAATCTCAGCTCACTGCAGTCTCTGCCTCCCAGGTTCAAGCAATCCTCCTGCCTCAGCCTCCTGAGCAGTTGGGATTACAGGAGTGCACCACCATATCTGGCTTTTTTTTTTTTTCGTATTTTTAGTAAAGATGGGGTTTCACCATGTTGGCCAGAGTGGTCTTGAACTTCTGGCCTCAAGTGATTTGCCCACCTTGGCCTCCCAAAGTGCTGGGATTACAGACATGAGCCACCACACCCGGCCAACTTATTCTTTATATGTTGCCTCTTTTGAGAGATATTCTAGTTAACTATGCAATGGATTTGCATTCTATTTGCTTGTTGTATTGGTTGTTTGCCATCTCACAGCCAGCTAGACTGCACAGACATTGATGGAACAGCAGGAGATTGGAGCTGGTGCTAAACTGCAGAAGCTGTTGGAGTGGGCCTTCTTTTGTAGCTGGTCTCTTCACTAGCGAATATTTCTGAGTTAGGAAGACTTTGCCTCCCTTTGAAACCCTGTAACTGTGGAGACCTGGATAATAAGTACCTAGTTCGAGAATGAGAATCCTCATGTGTAGAAGGCATTTCTTGGAATTAATCTTGTCCTTGGCTTTATTTTATTACTTTTTTCCTTTTTGCTCAGATTCCCTCAACTATTTTCTTTATTCTTTTGTATTTTTAAGGATAGTTGCCTCAGATCTTTTGTAAGAGAAAACAGGGAATAGACAAACAAGGGACATAAATATTGACTACTCACCTTTTTAATTAACCCCAAACTTGTTTTTTCAGAATCAGCCACGTTGGAGAAGATGGGGTCTGTGAACTTTTCTTAAGGCACTGAGCAAAGTAGAGTGGCTGAAGATGCTTCAGTGGAGCTTGATGTTTATCCCACCTTTGTGGTCAGTTCCTTCCTCCCAGGGAGCCATAAATCAAGAACTGTGGGTGTTTCTTGGTTTTCCAGGGCTGCAGCTCATTTGCATGGTCCATAGGGTGTCACTGGGTAACTTCCTGCCCTGGGACCTCTCTCTGAAATAGAAACTTCCCTCCAAAGAAGACACTGGCTCCTATTTCATTTATAAATCAAGTTAACTCTGGTTCTTTGACTTTAAGAAAATAACCTCTCTCCTTCTCTCAGCAAATGTCTTCCTCTTGGTCTCGTGCGTGCAGTTGCTAACACATGTATTCTTGTGGTGGAAACAGTAGAAAAGTATTAAACCTTTAAAATAAAACCATAAAACCCTGCAATTCATGAAACACACTTCTATGGAGTCTTTGCTCTTTGTAAGGGACTTTCCGTGTGTTTGTTCATGCAATCCTTACACCAACCCTGTGTGGTTAGTCTTACTGTTCCCATATTTAGGTGAAGGAGATGGATGCTCAAAGAAGATGCAAATTTCACCTAAGATCACTCAGTATTGGAAGTTTCTATTTCAGAGAGAGGTCCCAGGGCAGGAAGTTACCCAGTGACACCCTATGGACCATGCAAATGAGCTGCAGCCCTGGAAAACCAAGAAACACCCACAGTTCTTGATTTACGGCTCCCTGGGAGGAAGGAACTGACCACAAAGGTGGGATAAACATCAAGCTCCACTGAAGCATCTTCAGCCACTCTATACCCACGCTGGTCTGACTCCAGAGCTGCCCATCTTTATACACCATTCCACTGCCTCACCTCTTTCCTTGTGCTTCCCAGCCAGGTTATAAAACTTGGAAAAGAGTAGCATGCCTCCTATCTAAAAAATAACAGAAGAAAGTCATTCTGTAATTTCTAAATAATACTAAGTGTTCCATCTGTATTTTAATTTAAATAAAACTATGAAAGTTTCCCTGATGGTCATCTTAAGTGTGAGAAACACATATTGTCACTTGTCAGGGTCATCTTACAGTACTGCAGAGCAAACAACATTATCTGTATTTTATGGATGAGAGACCCATCCAGGGTCCTACAGATAAAAGGGCCAGAGTTCAGATTAGAGCACAGGATTCCTGACTCCTGACCCAATTTACTTTCTTCTACTACAACATCCCCGTTTCTGACCCCAAAAAGGAATGTTCAGCAGTATAAATGTAATGGGTAAGGATTAGATGGGAGGTACGTGGGAAGAACAGGAGGAATCACATCTGTGCCCTGCGGCATTCAGTGCAACCCATGGAAATGCTTCTCTGTTTTAAAGTCCAGCATTTCATTCTAGGTTCTAAAACAGTGCTGATTAATTTCATAGAATCTGAGAACCAGAGAAGGATCCTGAGAGGAACTTTTATTTATTGGACTTTATTTCGTTGCCCTCACTTATGTTCTATTCAAAACCAAGAATGCCCACTGGGTTGTGAGTAATGACAATCCCAGAGAATAGAAAATAATGTCCAACCAGCTCTGAGAGATTCTTGATGTCCTTTGTTATCCACTTGCCTTTTTATCTTTTTATATTTTGCTCATTGATTCCATACAACGATCACACTTACAGAGAGCATATTTTTCCTCAAATCACCAACTTCACAAAACAGCAAATGATTTATAGTTTATGTTGCATTAACTGTGAAAGGCTGAAGTACCCCTCCCACCCATACCCCTGCCCTTATCATCATCCAGGAATGAAAGTGGCCAGGAAAGGCAAAGGCAAAGAAATCATTCAAGAATTTAAGCATAAAATGCAGGTGAAATTTAGCTGTGATAGACTTCTTCTGGATGAGTTTAATTTTAATTAAAACTCCAAGTGGAAGTGCATGTAAATGAATCATTCCATGTTCAGTTTTATGTAGCAAGGTCAGCTCCCTGCCCCACTGGCAGTGCGTGCCAGCTCTTTTTCTCATGTGTAAGCTGCGAGTGCTGTTGAGCCTGTAAGCCACTATAATAGGTTCAGAGATTTTAGGATCCCTGAAAGAGAAGGATCAGAACACTGCAGTGTTGGGTGTCAGGTTTCTCGGGCACTTGAAGGATTAGGCAGACAAGTGAAGCGTTACTTTAGGGACAAATATCTGGGAGATTCTCAGAGGCAGCAGACTGGAGAATGTGGGCTTTGAGGTGAGAGTCTTGAATTCTAATCCCAGCTCTATTGTTTTACCGACTGCGAAACCTTGAGCAAGTCATTTTCTTCTTCTGAGGCTTAGTATTCTCATTTCTATAAAAACAATTATAATAACCTTATTGTGTTGTTGTGACAATTAGTTTGATGCAATAAAGTTACTGGAACACAAGAAGCCCTTGACAACTGGTGGCAATTATGATGAGAATTAATTTATCCATGCAATAAATAGTGGGCACTGCCATGTGCCCCATGCTGTTCTGGGCATTGGGGATACAGCAGTAAACAAGACAGACACAAATCCCTGCCCTCATGGGGCTGACATTCCAGTAGAGGACAGACAATAAACAAGATACACAAGTAAAAAATAGAGGTCATGGCCACATGCGGTATCTCACACCTGTAATCCCTGCACTTTGGGAGGCTGAGGCGGGTGGATCGCTTGAGATCAGGAGTTCGAGACCAGCCTGGTGAAACCCCGTCTCTACTAAAAAAACAAAAATTAGCTGGGTGTGGTGCTACGTGCCTGTAGTCCTAGCTATTCAAGAGGCTGAGACCGGAGAATCGCTTGAACCCAGAGGCAGAGGTCGCAATGAGCCACGATCGCATCGCTGCACTCCAGCCTGAGTGACAGTGCAAGGCCCTGTCTCAAAAAATATATATGTATTATATGTTATATACACATATTTTATATATAATATTATATATATATAAACATATATATACATAATGGGAGGAAGATAAGTAGTATTACTGGAGACTGAAATTTTAAAGGGATAGCTAGGAAAGGCCCCCTCTGGAAGCCAAATTTGTGTAAAGATTTGGAAGAGGTTAGGGAAAAAGGTCAAATGGTTCCCTGGGGAAAAAGCATTCCAGGCTGAGGAAACAGCAAGTCCAAGGTCCTGAAGGAGGACAGCGGCTGCCATGCTGGCTGCGCTGCTGGAAGGCCAGGGGCTGGTACTGAGGGATCCAGAGGGGAGCACGAAGAGGTGAGCAGCAGGGAGGTGAAATCCAGCAGGGCCTTTGGTACAGAGGGAGGACTGTGGTTTCTCCTCTGAGTTGTGATGAGGTGGGTCACAGGGAGGGCACAAGCCCTGGAGAAGCACAACACAGGACCAATCCCCAAAATGACAGCTCCACTCTTCCTCATTTAGACTGGGCTAGAGGGGTTATGCTTGAGGAAAAGAGATGGGCCTGGCTTTCTGTGCCTCCAAGCACCATGTCAAGCTGTGACATAGGCATCCACCACACTCCCTTTGTGCCTACACCTGTATTTTTGAATGTACTCTCTTCACAGTGTATAAAACTGTGCTGTTCTTCAAAGTCAGTTTCTCCAGTATTTGTTCAATAAATGTTTACTGATCACTCATTACATGCTGGCACTATGTTAGGTGCTAAACAGTACAGCAACATAAAAGGGTGTAAACAATTCAAAAACCAACCCCTCACATGTCAAAAAGGGAACACTGGTCATCAAAGCAAAATCACCTTCTCCTGTAGGTGTGGATACATTTAGAATTGGAGAAGGGAAAAAGCGTGCTTAGGTTCCGGGCTCCACTGTATGGATACACACCCTCTCTTTAGCTTGTTAGCTTAGGGATTTCCCACCCAGTTGCACACGGTGTGTTATCTGAAGTCATTTAACCTGTTGACAGTCACATTCTTGGAATAAGTAAGTTCCATGCAGGTGAAATTGGACAAACAATGCCTGTAACCTTTTTAGCTGCTGAAGTAACTGGTCCAAAAGTTTAAAGTAATAAGCTTCATTTTCCACTGAATCTTGTTGACAGGCAGTAACAGCAGGGCTTGGAGTTAGAAGAGTATAAATCTCTTTGATAGGCCGGGCACAGTGGCTCATGCTTGTAATATCAGCACTTTGAGAGGCCAAGGCAGGTGGATCACAAGATCAGAAGTTCTAGATCAGCCTGTCCAATATGGGGAAACCCTGTCTCTATTAAAAAAAAAAAAATTAGCTGAGCACGGTGGCGTGTGCCTGTCATCCCAGCTACTCGAGAGGCTGAGGCAGGAGAAGCGCTTGAACCCAGGAGGTGGAGGTTGCAGTGAGCCAAGATCGTGCCACTGCACTCCAGCCTGGGCGACAGAGCAACACTCCATCTCAAAACAACAACAACAAAATCTCTTTGATGAATAGTTCAAAAAAATTATTGTTAAACTTTTTGTAAACAAGTTTTTTTTAAGTCATAATGGTTTTAAGATAAAACATGTGGATAATTGATAAACATTTAATATGTATGCCTTTAATTAGCCTCAGCACATTGAAATCAAATGTGTTGTTACCAGTGCATCAACAAATGCACCTCAATATCTTGATTTATCATTTGTGATTATAAATGGATACGACACTACAGATTAAGGTAATTCACAACCTTGTTCTGGCCAATAGCTTCAACTTCCTTGGCAACCAAATTTATTGTAGGAGTGGCCAACAAATAGCATAAACAGACACTGATGCTACCAAATAAAAAGGTCAGGAGAGGGTCAGCAGCAACACAGGAGAAGGAGGGGAACGTGAGGGTCCTAAAGAATCCACAGGCTGGAATGCAGCAATGCGATCTTGGTTCAATGCAGCATCCCTTAATCCGGTTGACTGAAATGAGTTAGACTAAGAGTCTATGCTTGGCCCCCAGCTGGCTCAATTGAAGGCCTTGCTTGGACCTACTGGGACTCCACCTTTTGGAGTGGATCCTCTGGAGGAACCCCAGCACCAAGCAAACTTCCCAGGGCTCCTTCAACTTGCTGGAAATTGCCTGACTTCCGAGGGAGTGTCATTTAAAGGGATCAGTTTAAGCACAGAAAGAATCCAGTCTTGTTTTTTGTTTGTTTGTTTGTTTTTTCACCAATATAGGCTCTCTGACATGTGCCAGTGAATATGCATGTTTTTTAAATACAATGATATGAAATATATTAAAAATATCCTAGAATGTAAACTCTAGGAAAGGAGAGAATACAGTGTTTCCTTCATTGATATTTTCCCAGCCCTAGAACTATGCCTCCCAATGAAGGATGTTTAGAAAATATTTGTAAGATGCATCAAAGAATTAATGTGTTCACCACGTTTCAGACCTCAAAGAGTTTAGGACCTAGAAGAGCAGATAGGGCATGGTCAGAAATACCTATGACAAAGGTTGTGACTGAGGCTTGTCTCAAGGCAGAAACTATTAAGAGGAGAGGGTGAAATAGATTCTGTCTGGGTTGATAAGGAGACATTTCATAATGGATGAGTATTTGGAGGAAGAGGAAGAGAGGAAACAAGACACTGAAAATATGGGCTGAGCCTTCTGCAAAAGATCACTGTTGGAGAAAAGTTCTAAAATCATCTTTGGTAATAATTAAAACTCCAGAACAGCATAAATCTCCAAGAGACAGTAGGGAGACATGTGAGAATCAAAACATGCAGTAGAGGCTCATCAAATGTTTGATTGATAAGTGCCATTTCCAAAACAATCCTCCATAGCCAGGTGCAGTGGTTCTCATCTGTAATCCCAGAACTTTGGGAGGCTGAAGCGGGAGGTTTGCTTGAGTTCAGGAGTTCAAGACCAACCCAAGCAACTTTGTGAGACCCGTCCCTACAAAAAATAAAAAAATTTCCCTAGGTGTGGTGGCACATGCCTGTGCTCCCAGCTACTCAGGAGGGTGAGGTGGGAGGGTTGCTTGGGTCTAGGAGTTTGAGGCTGTAGTGACCTAAGATCGCACCACTGCACTCCAGCTTGGGCAGCAGAGAGAGACCCCCTCACTTGGGGGCTGGGATAAATTTTTTTTCAAGACAGAGTCTCCCTCTGTTGCCCAGGCTGGAGTGCAGTGGTGCTATCTTGGCTCACTGCCACCTTAACCTCCCAGGCCCAAGCAATCCTCCCACCTCAGCCTCCTGCATAACTGAGACCATAGACATGTGCCACACAGCCCACTAATTCTAAAAGTTCAGTGCAAAATGAAGAGATTATTAGGAACTCTGTAAATAAAAGAGGTTATAGAAATAGTTTATAAGAACTGTGAACAACAAAAAACTCTTTATGACAGTCTTCCTCATAATGTTTGCTTTCATATCAAATCAGTTATGAGGACATCATATAAACTATACAAATGAGCTTTCTTGACTTCCTTTTTTAATATAAGAAATTGATTGCTTCCTAGGTCTCATTTCATTGAAATTGTTGGCAAATAATACTGAGGGGATGCAACTCCACAAACTGCAACGGGAGCAAGACCGTATCTACAGTGCTCATCACTGTACTCCCAGATTTTAGCACCATATCTGAACACAGCAGAGGCTGTTCATAAATATTTATTGAATAAACGAACCAATATTTTCTGAGTGAGTCCTGTGGCAAAGCTCTGGAGAAGCACTCTGGGGTAGGTAAAGATGGAGTCATGATTTCTGTCTTCAAAGACTTCACAGAGCAAGGTGGGGATGGATGGGATTGTGGGTGGGGAACAGACATGACATAAATAGCTTTGCTGAAAGTCAGGGTGTGTAACCACAGCAGCACATTCAAGTAGTATAAAAATAAAAAACGATTCGATATCACTTTACATTTATGTATTATTTTATCCATTTGATTATCTGAAAATGGGGGAAAGAAGGGTTACTTCTTAAAGGACAGACTTCAGGGGTGAAGGAGTCTGGTGGGTATTGATGAGGGGCCTGGAGAGAACTTGGCCTCAAAGGATGAGTAGTAATCGTAGCTAACCTTTATTGAATAAGTATGATGAGCCACCACTGTTTAGGCATTTTATTTGCATGAACTCATTTAATCCTCACAATATTCCACGTGATAAATACTATCATCTTACAGAAGAAGAAACTGAGGCACAGCACTTGCTCAAAGTCACACGTCTAGTAGAGGATAGAACCATATAATCTGGCTGCAGAGCACCCACTCTTGATGATGATAGTATTTTGTAGTTTCAGTAGGTGGTTCAAGGGTGCAGTCACCTTTTTGGGGGAGAAATCCAGGTAGAAGGAAAACCTGAGCAGCTGTTGTAAAGGCCTTGAGGTTAAGAGTGTACTCAGTGTGTATGGAAAATGATGAATTTGCAGAAGGTTGGCAGAGAAGTTTAATAGGATGGGTAGAAATGGGTAGGTTTCTATTAAATAGGTTTAATAGAAATGGGTAGAAAGGCAGGAGGGAATGACCATCAATATAAGATGGTTACATACACCATGTTACATTTAAACTGTAGAATATTATACAACGAATAACCAAGATGTGATGGTACAGTACTTTATGAATGGAAATATCATCATGATTTATGGAAATACTAGCCAGCATTTTTGAAATCTTATGAGAAGCCAGGAAGTGTGTTTATCAATTTCTGTGGTTTACCTCATTAATCCTTACTGCAGTTCTATGAGATGGGTAATATTATTAATCCAACTTTAAAGATGATGAGTCTGAGGTGTAGAGAGAATAACTTCTTCTTAGTTTACTATTTGAACCCTCAAACTCTTAACCACTTCACTTTAGTGCCTCTCTGTTAAGACATTTGAGGAGATATGTATAGTGTGATATCATTTTTACAAAAAGAAAAATATATATATATAATTAATAAACAGTAGACAGTGGTTACCTTTAGAAAGTAACATGGAGGAAGCAGTGGTAAGATTTTTCCTTTTCCCTTTATATACTTTCTGTATTATTTTCATCCTCTATAATGAATTAATATTGATAATTTAAGTATAAATTAATACATGTTAAGAAATAATTAGTGCATATTGATTTAGTATATATTTTTAATACTTAAAATAAATCTAGGCTTTAAAATTTTTAATTGTTATTTATAAAATTAAAGCTATTTTACATATATTAAAATAATATATATTGGGCAGGCGTAGTGGCTCATGCCTGTAATCCCAGCACTTTGGGAGGTCGAGGTGGGAGGATCGCTTGAGCCCAGGAGTTCAAGACCAGCGCAGGCAAAACAGCAAAAGCCCATCTCTACAAAAAATGCAAAACTTAGCCGGGCCTGTTGGCACATGCCTATAGTCCCAGCTACTCGAAAGGCTGAGATGGGAGAATTGCTTGAACCCAGGAGGCTGAAGTTGCAGTGAGCTGAGATTGCGCCACTGCACTCCAGCCTGTGCCCCAGAGCAACAGTCTGTCTATATACATATACATTCCTCATTATGTTTGCTATATACACATACATATATGTATATAGATATCTATACATAGATATCTATATATATGTATGTAGATATATCTATATATATAATATATGTGTATATATATAATCGTTTGGTCTATTTTATGTATTTTGAGACCTGTTGAAGGTTTTTGAACATGTGGGCAATTCTGGAGAGTAATTACTAAAAAGAAAGTATGAGTGAGGTTTTGTTTACTCGGTTCTGTTTTTGTTTCACCTTTACCTCCCTTTCATTGTTATTGACATCTGTAAGTATCCATTGGCATGTGACCCAAATCAAGCTTTATTCTCCTCTGTTTCCAAAGCACATGATGAATTTCTAGCCTGCTATGTTATTTACTTGTTTACTGTGTTTCTTGTTTGCTTCCCCTCCTCTGCCCGTAACCTGAGCATCGGAAGAGCAAAAGGTTTTTGTCTATTTTGTCCACTTTTATAGCCCAAGCACTTGGAAAAATTTTGGTGTAAAGCAAGTGTTGAATAACTTTGTTGACTGAATAATAGTGGGGTTTTTTTGTTTTTATTTGTTTGTTTGTTTTCTGAGATGGAGTCTTGCTCTGTTGCCCATGGTGGAGGGCAGTGGCGTGATCTTGGCTCACTGCAACCTCTACCTCCCAGGTTCAAATGATTCTCCTGCCTCAGCCTCCTGAGTAGCTGGGATTATAGGCATGTGCCACCATGCTCAACTAATTTTTGTATTTTTAGTAGAGACAGCGTTTGACTATGTTGGCCAGGCTGGTCTCGAACTCCTGACCTCAGGTGATCTAACAGCCTTGGTCTCCCAAAGTGTTAGGATTACAGGCATGAGCCACTGCGCCTGGTCCGCCTCCTGGTTTCGAGCGATTCTCTTGCCTCAGCCTCCCAAGTGGATGGGATTACAGGTGCGCACTACCACACCCGGCTAATTTTTGTATTTTTAGTAGAGACAGGGTTTTACCATGTTTCGAGGGATGGTCTTGGAATCCTGAGCTCAGGCAATCTACCTGCCTAGGCCTCCCAAAGTGCTAGGACTGCAGGCGTGAGCCACCGTGCCCGGCCAGTGTACTTGTTGTTTTAGAGCAATATTAGGCTCACCAAAAAAATGAGTGGAAGATATAGATATTTCCCATAAATTTGCTGCCCACACATACACACAGCCTTTTCCACTATCAAAATCCTGCACCAGAGTGGTACATTTATTATAACTGATGAACCTACATGGACATCTCATTATAGTAGGTTCACTCTTGGTGCTGTACATTCTATGGATTTTGACAAATGTACAAGGACATGTGTCCACCATTACAATATCATATAGAATAGTTTCACTGCCCTAAAATCCTCTGTGCCACGGTATTAATCCTGCCCTTCCCTCTAACCTCAACCAGTGCCGATCTTTTTATTTTCTCTCTAGTTTTGCCTTTCCTAGAATGTCATACCCTTGAAAATGTGCAGTATGTAGCCTTTTCAGATTGGCTTCTTTCACTTAGTAATATGCATTTCAGTTTCCTTCATGTTTGTTTCATGGTTTGATAGCTCATTTCTCTTCAGTGCTGAATAATATTCCATTGTCTGAATGTACTACTTTATGTATCCAATGAATTTTAATTTTAGAACAAAATGTAAGGTAAGAGGAACTCAACTTCTAATGCAGTGGTCCCCAGCCCCCAGGCCATGGACCATTACTGTGGTCTGTTAGGATCCAGGCCACACAGTAGGAGGTGAGTGGCGGGCGAGTAAGTGAAGCTTCATCTGTATTTACAGCTGCTCCCCATCGCTCACATAACCACCTGAGCTCTACCTCCTGTAAGATCAGAGGCAGCATTAGACTCTCATGGGAGCCCAAACCCTATTGTGAACTGCACATGCAAGAGTTCCAGGTAGCACACTCCTTATGAGAATATAATGGCTGATGATCTGTCACTGTCTCTCATCACCCCCAGAGGACTATTTAGTTACAGGAAACAAGCTCAGGGCTCCCACTGATTCTACATTTTGGTGAACTATATAATTATTTCATTCTATATTATAATGCAAAAATAATGGAAATAAAGTGCACAATAAATGTAATGCACTCAAACCATGCTGAAACTGTCCCCCCATACCCCATCTGTGGAAAAATTATCTTCCCCGAAACTGGTCCCTGGTGCCAAAAAGTTTGAGGACTGCTATTCTAAAGAAATAAAACAGTTGTCCTGAGTGGACTTTTTGAAGATGTGTGGGGAGATGTTCTGAGCACCGTGGGATAATGACTTTAGATGGAAACTCAGTTCCTTCATTCATTCGGCTGATGTTTATAAGCACCCTCCCTGGGCAGGCACGGTGCTGGTGCTTGAGGAGATGGACACCCAGAGCTAGTCCCTGTCTTCTCACAGTTTTCCCTCTCTGCATGCGCTGGGGTGTGGCCCTAGTCAGTCTGTTGGACTCTGCAGGAGTCCAACCTGGGCTCAGGACAGCCAGCTGGACCCCAGGCCAGGGAGAAGCTCACTCGTGGCTGTCGCATCTCTCCATCCGAGCAGGTTGAAGAAGGGGGCAAAGCAGACACCCTGAGCTCCAAACTGCAGGTCGGGGATGAGGTCGTGCACATCAATGAGGTCACTCTGAGCAGCTCCAGAAGGGAGGCCGTTTCCCTGGTGAAAGCGTCCCACAAGACCCTCAGGCTGGTAGTGCGCAGGTAGGTGGCAGAACCCTCCCCGTCCCTCCTACCACCTCACCCCACCTTTCTCCCTACCCTGCCCCATCTCTGGGAAAAGAGCTCGGGGTTGGTAGCTTGACTTTAAACCTTCGTGTGTGTATCCTGATGCCTTTTTTTTTCCTTTTCTATCTTGTGGGATGTGAGGAGGAAGTGGGGTGAAGGGATTTCAGACACTGCTGTCTTTTGAAACACTCATTTCCCAGTAGGTATTGGTTTGCCAGGGATAGACTTCACTGTACTTTCTAAATTTCTGGGCTTGATGAAAAATGACACTGATCCCAGATGTGGTCAGAGCTCTAAGAAGCTTTTTGTCCAGTGGGACTAGAGAAAGCAATGGGCTTGGAGTTTTCAGTGGCATTCTGGGAGCCACACCTACACCACAGGGTTCTTCAAAACAGGCAAATTCCCTCTATTGTTGTTTTGTTTTGTTTTCTGGTCTCAATAGTGGTGGTTCCTCTGTTGGGAAAGTGTTGGGTTATGTTTGATTTTAATGCCTTAATGTCAGAAGCTTTGTACTCCCAGGAACCAACTCTTGGTGGAGGAAATTATTTATGGAAAGGGGAAGGGAATTGAATTGTTTTTGATCTCTATTAGTAAGCACTGCTTGAGATATTTTACATATCTTAGCCCATTAAATCTGCATATGAACCCGAGAGATAGGTAATCACTGTCCCCATTTTACAGAAAAGAGGTTAAACAGGTTACTGGAGGTAGCCCAACTGATAAGTTGAAAAGCCAGAATAGAATCTAGATTGCCACTTGAGTGTTATTACTTTGACCTGCTAAGCCTTAGGGCTAAATATTTTGTGTATTTGAATATTTCTTTCTTAGATTTCAGCTGCCTCACATAGCAACTAATTTTACAGTATTTGAGAATGTTACAGTTGGCTGAGACTTTAGGAGTCATCAATGAAGCCCCACCATTTTCAGGTTGTAGAAAGTAAGCTGGTCTTCCATCATGCCACAGATGGTCTCTTAAAGACCCGCAATAATTCATTTCTCAAATGTTTCCTAAGTAAGCCCATGCTTAGGGGAACAGCAGGTCCTCCCAGCCACAAACATGCAGCCATGACTGCAGGCCTGCTGTCTCCAGGCTCTAGTGCCTCTCCTCAGTGTGCTGAGCTATGTCTGGTCGTCTTCAGGGCCATCAACCAGCAGTTGTTTCTCTGGTGGTCAGTGATGTGGAGTGGCTCAAAGCATAGGCCCTGGACTCAGACAGACCCGGGTTCAAATTCCAGGGCTATCACCTGCTAGCTGCGTGAGCTTGGTCAAATCACTTAACCTCACTGAAAATCCAATATCCTCATCTTTAAATGAGGATTTAAATATGTATTTATGCCAAAATATGGCAACACTTTAAGTATCCACGGAGGGACAAATGCATCAAGAAAATGTGGTATATATATGTATATATTTATGTACACACACACACACACACGACGAATATTATCCAGCCATAAAAAAGAAGGAAATCTTGCCATTTATCACAATGTAGATGACCCTGGAGGACATTTTGTTAAGTGAAATAAGCCAGGCACAGATCCATACAAACTATATCATCTCACTTTTACATGGTGTATAAAAAAGGCAAACTCATAGAAGCAGAGAGTAGAATGTGGTTGCCAGGGACTGGGGCATAGGGGAAATGGGGAGACGTTGCTCAAAGGGTACAAACTTTCAGTTATAAGATGAATAAGTTCTGGAGACCTAAGGTACAACGTGCTGACTATAGTTAATAATACCGTATTGTTTACTTAAAATTTGCTATGAGAATAGATCTGAAGTATACTCACCTCCCCACTCCACCCCATCCCCACACACAGGTAACTGTGTGTTGATTAATTTGATTTTGATTGTGGTAATCATGACACAGCATGTGCATATATATATATATATGTAAAATCATCACATTGTACACTTTGAATATATGCAATTTTTGGCTATTATACTTCAGCAATCTAACATACCTTATAAAGTGATTGGAAAGATTAGATGAAACACTCTGAGGCAACAAGAGACACTGCTGCTATTTTTCTGTTATTATTGGCCAACTCTAGGCATAGGCTCATTCCAGATTTGAGTAAAGTAAGCCGTCATCTCAAACATGGTGCTGATGTTTCCAACAGATGGGTAGACAGGCTCAGAACCATGGGGCCACTCCTGTGTCCAGAGAGTGCTGAAGGTTTTGAACTCACCTTGGCACTGGAATCCAGGAGCCCAATTTGGGAACACTGGCATCTGTTGGGTACTGATGGCAGAATTCACACTCCTGATGTGTTTCAACATGACTGTGGTGATACACTGGCCTCTGGAAAGGGCTGCTCTGTTTCCTCCCTGAAGAGTAGTCATGGTGACTTCTGGTAGGCCTTCTAAAAGATGGTAATGTAAGATTTGAATTACTTCTTCTAGTAGGACCTTTGGAAACACAGTCATGGGGGTTAAAATCTGGTCTGGTTATTTGCAAATTGTGTGACTTTGGGCTCTCTAAGCCTCAATTTCCTCATTTGTGAAATGGAAGTAATCCTTCCTGTCTTGAAAGGGCATTAGTGAAGTAAGTGTAAGTACATAGTAGACATGCAATATTTGATTATTATTCTTATTCTAGATTAGGCTAGAGAGAGACACATGGTAATATGGAGAAGTATTGCCATATTACCGTACATTCTGGCTGCCTGGTTATCTGGAAGCTCCCCTTTCATTCTCTTAGTGAGTTTATGACCATTTAAGGGCTAGTCCCCAGCCTTACAGGTCTAAAACTTGTCATGACTGTCTCAGAGCTTGTGGAATTTAGGAGTGTTAATCCAGAGTATCCAAACTCACAAGAAACTGAAGGATATAAACCAGAATGCTATTTTGAAAAAGATAACTATAAGTGGAAAAGTATGCCATATAGACCAAAAATGAGTACTCAGTACTTTATCCCTACAAGAAAACTAAATGGGGAGTCTAATTACGGTCAGGAGTTTGCATGGTGATCTCCAACTCCAAGTGAAGAGAATGGTTCTATAGGCACCAGTGCATGCTGGGATCTGTTCTGATGGCCAGATGGTCCATCTTCCCATTTGGGGCTTGGCTGCCAGGCAGCAGAGATTCATATCCAGGAGCAAGGGCCCTTTTCCCTCGGGGCCCCAGGGAATCATGCTGCTAACATTCTCTCAGTTTTCATTCCCGTCAACACCAAATCCCCTTCCTGATTGACACATTCTTTCTTTAGGTATGCTAATGCAATCGATAAGGTTACTGAGCAGTTCTTGCACTTTCTGCTTCTGGTGTGGGAAATATTTTGTCCCTAAAATGCCTTTTGAATATGTCTTATCTCATCTATTATGTGTTGATTTTTATAGTTGAACTTTCAAAGGAAAAGGAGGCTGTCTTTACATCTCACACATGCTTATAGATGGGGATTATCAACACCCCTCAGGAGATATAGATGGACATTCCCCCCCTACCTTGCAGAGATCCAGGTAGAAGGCTCTTTGCTCTGGACTAATCTGGCTTTATATTTTGTCGCGTGTCACTTTCCTGAGAAGTCTTACCTTTATACATTGGCACACATGAGATTCTGTTTCCTTTGATTTATTCACGACAGAGTGATTAAGGACATTTCATTTATTAGCTTTCTTTTTTCTAGGTGATCTCTATACTTTTAAAACAGATTGGGGTGACTTCCTGGAAACATAATAGGAAGGAGGGTCTGTTTCATGGATAAATCATTTGTGTAGTCAAAATGTATATTTTGGCAGCCTTGTACCTGTGTCTTTTTCTCTAAAAGTTTTTTTGGGTGGGCGAGGGCAGTACCTCGTGTCAGGCTTTCACATCCATCATAAAAATGCCGAGAACGCAGAGCAGAGTAGTAGTGTTTATATAAGTTTTGGGATTGTCTTACCCAGTGACCAAAAACAATCAAAAGTAGAAACACCTTCTTAAAAGTCTACAGTGACAAGAGAAATGCAAGGCCTCAAGTAAGTTGTGGGTCAAAGACTTTCAAAGATCTGCTGACCCATAAAGAAGGCAGAGTTTAGCCCTCTCTGGGAGGAGGGCGTGGAGGGGGCGGTGTGGATGCTGTAAGAACAGAGCGTGTGTCTGCTGCTTGGTACACAAAGAGTGAAGGTTAACAGCTAGTAGTAGATAAATGGAGAAGAAATGATAAAATAAGAAGTGGGTCAGAGAAAAAGCATTCCCAAAGGAAAATAAACAGCTCCCATTTGCAGGAAAACCCTCATGGAATGCAAGGACAGTGCAAAGGCTGTTAATTAGGAAAGCAGACATGGGCCCGAATGACAGCTATACTCCAAATCCTCTCTGAAATCAACAGAGACTTTATCTGGCAGATATGTGTAAAATAGTTGTCCAGGGATCAAGTAACCTTTAAAATGGAAACTGACAAAAGAAAGGGTCTTTATGTTTAATTTATTATCCCTGAGGGTAATGGAAGATGTGGTTAGTATAAGGAATGCTCACTGCTGTTTGTAGATAATCTAAAACTTGAATTTAAAACATAGAAGACTACATTTGACCCCCAGAACAGCTTGTTGGGGTTAATTGCTGTATATTCGTCTAAGCGCATATTTTTACCCTGAGTGCAGACTCAGACTCCTATCCTGAATTGGATGATCAGAATAGCATTATAATCAATGAATCCTTAATCCCAATTCTGATCTGTTCTCCATTTTCCTTGGCAAATCTAATCTTCCAACCTTTTGCATTAAGGTGCTACTAATTTATTTTATTTATTTATTTATTTATCTTTCATTAATGAAAAGAAAGCTAGAGGTGCTTTTTTTGCCAAATACTATCTTACTCCTAAATTTGTTACGAATGATTTTTTGTGTTTTTACTTGCAGTTGGCAAAGAAAAACTTGAGTATATTTCATTGTAAATATTTTGTACTTTTTAATAAGGCTATGCAAGCCAGGCAAAAGTCAGAGAGGATACAGGAGATGGCGGAGTCCAGCACCACCGGATTTCAGACTGCCTGGGTTTGAAGTCTGAGGGCGTAGGTACCGGCTTTGTGACCTTGGGCAAGTAATTTAATCTGTCTGATTTTTGTCTGACAAAATTGTTGTGAAGATTAAATGAGAACTATGTGGGTATGGTATTTAGCAGTTATTAAATCATGAATCTACTGAAAACAAATTATATATTTGTTAAGTAAATTATCTCTTTGAAGTTCCACCTTAATCTCTAGAACATAGCATATGAAGTGGGACAGTCCTAGTTAATGGGGAGACTGTGGTAGGAAAATTATCTTTCTGGGCATCAGAGAGAGCAGAGGGTAGGGGAAAATTGAGCCCCTTTTCAAAGTGAATCTTATTCCCAAACCTTTCCATCATCTCTGCAAGTTTGATATAGCCTTTCCCCTTCTCATTAGTTTATTCTATGAGTTGATGTGTTGGAAGGAAACATTTTTTTTATTTGAATATATGTGTGTAGTAGTAGTAGTAGTGGTAGATCACATTTTACTGGGAAAAGAGAGATTAAGGAGAAAGCAGCATTGAAAAAGTAAACAACAATAAGCATCTGCCTAAAATATCTGTATGTTAGGCTATATGACTCGTCCATGTAGAGGTGCTAGAGTGAGAATCTAGGTCTTAGGACTTTCAGTCCCTGGGGCCCTGCCTGGAGGTAGAAATAAGGGAACTGCATCCAAAAATAGGTAAGGACTTGCCCAAGGCCACATGCTAGTGGTGAAAATGAGAGTCTAGGTCTTTCAGAATGTAAGTCTTGGGGACTCTTGGCCCCTCAAGCAGTGAAATCATGAACTAGTGCCTTCTATTCCACTGCCTCTTCCTTTTAGAAACGCTTTTTTTAAAAAAGGCTAGCCGGGCGCGGTGGCTCAAGCCTGTAATCCCAGCACTTTGGGAGGCCGAGGCGGGTGGATCACAAGGTCAAGAGATCGAGACCATCCTGGTCAACATGGTGAAACCCCGTCTCTACTAATACAAAAAATTAGCTGGGCATGGTGGCGCGTGCCTGTAATCCCAGCTACTCAGGAGGCTGAGGCAGGAGAATTGCCTGAACCCAGGAGGCGGAGGTTGCGGTGAGCCGAGATCGTGCCATTGCACTCCAGCCTGGGTAACAAGAGCGAAACTCCGTCTCAAAAAAAAAAAAAAAAAAAAAAAAAAAAGTCTAAAAAAAAACCCTCAAAACAATAAAAACAAATAAGCTTATGTTTGATTCATCTAAGAAAACATTTTAAATGAAGAGGTGATTCCCCACTGACCTTGAACTCCTTTGGGAGTCCAAAGGAAACACATTCCCCTGCTTTGATACCCAGCTGACTTGAGTCTCTGCAGCAGCCTCTGGAAATAAAACTGTGTGTTGCACCAGTGGCTGCTTCCTCCCTCCTAACAAAAATGGTGAAGAAATTAAATTCACCAAGACCCTTGGGCCCACACTCCCCCGAATTCACCCTCCCACATTTCTGAGGGTTAACATAATAGTTTCTTTTTTTTTTTTTTTTTTTTTTTTTTTGAGACGGAGTTTCGCTCTTGATACCCAGGCTGGAGTGCAATGGCGCGATCTCGGCTCACCGCAACCTCCGCCTCCTGGGTTCAGGCAATTCTCCTGCCTCAGCCTCCCGAGTAGCTGGGATTACAGCAGAATAGTTTCTTTTTATAAACTAGTGAGATGACATTATTAGAATGGAATGGGACTGTTGGCTCACACACTTGCTACCTCCGTGTCAGATTTCTGTGACCTTATATTTCTAGATTGAATTGCAAGACTGTAACTCACCCAGGATTTAAAAGAAGTATTTTGTAATGAACTTTTTAAGGCCTTTTAAAGGATACAAAATTAACTTTATTAGCCATTAATAAAAAGGGTTGTGCAAATCAGTTCCTTTTCCAGCTCATAGTTACAGTTTATAAAAGAAAATAATTTCCTGGAATATTTTCACTTCCACCTCCTCACTTCCCTCACACTGTTTTTCCACCTCTCCACCCTCTCACCTGCCTGACTCTATTTCCTGAAAAATCATCTACATTCTTAAGGCAGTTTGAGATTAACCACCTGATATCTCTTTCTGATTGTTTTAAAGCAGTTTAAAGAAATAATTTATTAAAAGCTTTAAAAGCAAATTGAACAGAACTCCCTATTTTTAGAGCAATAAAGTTAAAAAGGAAGGGTTGAAGCTTTTCTAGAACATAAAAAGCATATATTTTTCTTATAAAGGACAATCTGCAAGCCAGATTGTGTAGCCCATAGGTGCCGATTCTCAGATATGAAATTGCAGACAGCATGAGGAAGGCATTATATCATCTGGATTCCAGTCTCAGTTCCGCTGTGGTCCGGCCATGCTACCACGGCGCTACTCCATCTCTCTAAGACTAAATTTCTTCTTAAAATGGAGGAGAACCATTCCATACTGAGTTGCTATAAGGATGAAATAAATAGGATATATAAAAATGTTTCATTGTACTAAAATATTAATCTTTATTCCACGAGGAATTTCTATTGTACAGTCTCGTGAAAATTTACCTGACCACATTCTCCTATGACTGCTCTATTTAATGGCACTGATTTGACTCATTTTTGTAAATGAGAACATACAGGTTTTAAAGCTTCTGATTATAACCTTTTTGCTAAGAGGAAATGTGACTTTAAAAGGACAGTACCAACTAGGCCCAAGTTCAGAATGGGATTTTGGAAAAAAAGCCATATTCTCTGGGGAACTTGAGTTGAAAGAGTTCTAACTCTGAACCATGTCGAAGCCCATTGGTGAAAGGTTGAGCTCTAGGAGCAGAAGCTCAGATTGTAGGAGGGGAATCTCTAGGCAAGTATTTGCACCTTCTGGTGTATTTTTGTCCCAAGGACTGGTCAGGTTATATAGGCATATGTGACCTAGGCTGAGCAATTTGAAGGCATAATGTTCTTTAGACAGCACAATATGCTGCCTCTGGGAACATTATGATCTAAAGATAACTCTCAAGCAGGCAGGCAGTGGGAGGTGAGGACGAATAGAAAAGGCGCGATGACCTTTTTATAGGCAATTGCAAAACTGGTCTTGAAGCTCAAGGAGTTCACCTCTGTGCATAAAAGTGTGGCCCCTTCTACCTCTCCTGGACACAGAAGACAAATGAGAAATATTTTTGTGCCATGGTAAGTACCAAGAACTGACTTTCAAGACATTAAAAAGAGGCCCAATGCTGTGCTCTGTGGTTAAGTCCTGTATGAATGGGGCAGGAAGGCAGTGTGTCCACGCCACACGCCACAGGAGGAAATCACGGGAGCTGAAGTGGCAGCCAGCGTGGGAGGCAGTAGCACTCTGTGGTTCTGTGCTGGGAGCGTCTCATGTCTCAAATGACAGCTGTCACCTCCACATGTCTCCCGAAGCGCTGTGACCACCCTCCCATGCCCCGCTCTGCTCTCACATCATTACTTCACTCATCCTGCTCATCTGCTCTTTGAAATTCTTAGTCTGGGCAAAGAGCTGGCAAATACCTGGGACATGAGCACAAATCCCAAACTGCAGTACAGTTTGCACCCAGGATTAGACTTTCCTAGAGAGGAGATCAGTATAACTGAGAACTGTGGTAACTTCCCCTTCTAAACATTTTTTCCACTTGAGCAAGTGGTTGAGAGGAGAGGAAGGAGGCAGCTGCAGTGGCCTCTGACCCCCAGAACCTTTTCCAAGAGGACTGGCATCATGGGAATTTGCTCAGTATGCTTTGAGGAGGTATTTCAATCCTGCTGGGACCATTCTCAGAGCAGTTTTTGGCTTCTTTGGAGTTCTAGGCTTGAATGTCACTGTATAGAAGTATAGTATTTTATTTCCTAACCAGTTGTTCCTTCCCATGGAAAATTCATGTAACACATTATTAGGTTTCCTGAGAGGTATGCAATAAGACTCCTTTACTGAAATGAGAAAGGGGACATTTTTTTTCCAAGTAGCACATAATAGTAACTGCTATTTTTATTCAGTGGGTTACATATGCTCACTGGCTATGCACTGAACAATAGCTTCATTCAAAGGAATGCTCTATTGTTCCCAGTGAAGAATGTTTGATGATAAAAGACCATATTTCATTCTTGGGATAACACAGCTTTACTTTAGACAAATGTATTCCAGACAGGAGTCAACCCTCCATACCCAACATTTAAAGAATGGCAGTCAAGGCCGGGCACAGTGGTTCATGCCTGTAATCCCAGCACTTTGGAACACCAAGGTGGGCAGATCATGGGGTCAGGAATTCGAGACCAGCCTGGCCAACATGGTGAAACCTCGTCTCTACTAAAGATACACAAAATTAGCTGGGTATGGTGACGCACACCTGTAATCCCAGCTACTTAGGAGGCTGAGGCAGAAGAATCGCTGGAACCCAGGAGGCAGAGGTTACGGTGAGCCGAGATCACGCCATTCCACTTCAGCCTGGGCAACAGGGCAAGACTCCATCTCAAAAAAAAAAAAAAGGAAAAAAAAGAAGAAGAAGAAATGGCACTCAAATATCTGTCTGAGCCTTTAGGATAAGAGGTCTGAGTTCTGAGATCACACAAAAGTTACAGTGGAATATTTACCCCCAATTTTAAATTTGGATGCATAAGCTAGAACAACTAAGTTTGGATGATTCCAATTTAGAAGACAAACCAAATATTTGGAACTCTGAATCCTTGAATCAAAATGGCTTAAAGCTACTCTTTAAATTGGGCTATATATTGGAATTACCAAGGGAGTTTTAAAACAGCAATAACAACAAACTAATTCCTGGCTCCTACCTCCAGAAATTCTAATTTATTTTATTTTACTTTATTTTTTGAGACAAGATCTTGCTCTGTTTCCCAGGCTGGAGTGCAGTGGCATAAACACGGCCTTGAACTTCTGTGATCAAGTGATCCTCCCACCTCAGCCTCTGGAGTAGCTGGGACTACAGGTACACACCACCATGTCCAGCTAATTTTTTAATTTTTTTGTAGACAGAGTCTTACTTTGTTGCCCAGACTGGTCTCAAATTCCTGGGCTCAAATGATTCTCCCGCCTTGGACCTTGCAAAGTGTTGGGATTATAGGCATGAGCTACCAAGCCCAGCCTCAGATAATCTAATTTAATTGATGTGGGGTGTAGCCTTGTATTGGAAGCTTTAATAGCTCCTCAAGAAAAAGGCTGGGTGCAATGGTTCATCCCTGTAATCCCAGCACATTGGGAAGCCGAGGCAGGAGACCTCGAGCTTGAGGAGTTTGAGACCAGGAGTTTGAGACCAGCCTGGGCAACATGGCAAGACCCTGTCTCTACAAAAATTAGCCGGGCATGGTGGTGAGTGCCTGTAACCCCAGATACTTGAGAAGCTAAGGCGGGGGATTGCATGAGCCCAGGAGATTGAAGCTGCAGTGAGCCATGATCGGGCCATGGCACACCAGCCTGGGCAACAGAGCAAAACCCTGTCTAAAAAAAAAAAATAAAATAAAATCAAGAAAAAACAACGATGGTTGCATCTGTACTGAAAATGTATAGACTTTTTTTCTTGTCATTATTCTCTAAACAATACAACAGTGATTTACATAGCATTTACATTGTTTTAGGTATGATAAGTAATCCAGAGATGATTTAAAGTATACAGGAGGATGTGTATAAGTTATATGCAAATACTACATCATTTTATGCAAGGAACTTAAGCATCCATGGATTTTGATACCTATGGAGAGGGTGGTCCTGGAACTAATCCCCCATGAATACAGAGCTATAACTGTATTCATTTATTTCATCAGTCCCTTATGCTTCAAAAATCACAGTTTGTATAGCCTTAGCATAAATCCCTCATTTCTTGAGAATGAAGGGTAGAGAAATGGTTTCCAATTAAACAATGAGGATCGTTAAACAAAGTATTGTTAAATACCACCACCGCCCTATATCCTCAATGGTAAATCAAATCTTCAAAGGTCATGGCAAGCTTTGTCCTGTTCTGTTTTTCTGTCTTATTTAATTTAACTGCTGCAAGATCACAAATGTCCCACCTCCAGGAAGGTCTTGGAGAAGAATCTGAAAATATATGTTTGTGGGTTACTGAGAGCTGAAAGCAGGCTCTTAGCCTTCATCAGGCAAAGAGAAACCCCTGGTTCCATATGACTTGAGATGAACTGTGGGTTCTTTTTCCTTTAATCATTGCTTATTAAGATGGCTACCTCAAATATGTATTTGTTACCACCTGTCTCCCCATGGTTCTCTTACTTCAGGCCTCTTAACATGTGGCAGCTCTGAAGAGCCTAGTTAGTCTCTAGCAAAATTATATCCCTAAGACTAGTGTCTTTGTGCCTTTGCCAGTAGCTAAAATGTTTGTTTAATTATATCACCTAGTTTAGAGGCTTGTGCCACTGTCTGTAGACTAAGCTGCCAGATTGCTTAGTACAGTTTGTCAGTGCATTTTTAAAAATGCAATTTTTCTTTTCTTCTTTTTTGAGACAGAGTCCCACTCTGTTGCCCAGGCTGGAGTGCAATGGCACAATCTTGGCTCACTGCAACCTCTGACTTCCAGGTTTAAGCAATTCTCTTGCCTCAGCCTCCTGAGTAGCTGGGATTATAGGCAACCGCCATAACACCCGGCTAATTTTTTTGTGTTTTTCGTAGAGAGAAGGTTTCTCTATGTTGGCCAGGCTGGTTTCAAACTCCTGACCTCCGGTGATCCACCCGCCTTGGCCTCCTAAAGTGTTGGGATTACAGGCGTGAGCCACCACGCCCAGCCTGAAAAATGCAGTTTTTCTATTTCCCGCTTATTCTGCTGCCAAAATCTGGTCTGATGCTGTGTTCACTTAGTGGGTGGGATGTGTAAAATTATACGTGGGGAGATGGTGGCCTGGTTAGAGTGTTTATTGTTTATGTAGGAAGGTTTCTGTGTTGTTTTCGTGAAGACTGTGATTCTAAAAAGCATTTTAAAAAGATTCTTTGGGAGCTAGATGTGGTACCTCATGCCTGTAATTCCAGCACTTTGGGAGGCCGAGGTGTGTGGATCATTCGAGGTCAGGAGTTCAAGACCAGACCAGCCAACATGGTGAAACCCCGTCTCTACTAAAAATACAAAAATTAGCCAGGCATGATGGTGGGCACCTGTAGCCTCAGCTACTTTGGAGGCTGAGACAGAAGAATTGCTTGAACCCCAGAGGCTACAGTGAGCCAAGATGATACCATTGCACTCCAGCTGGGCAACAGGGGGAGACACCATCTCTAAATAAACAGATAAATAAACAAATAAATAAATAATTTGGAATGTTTCTTTAAAGATGTCTCTTAGGGATCAGCTACTGTTACTTGTTGATTGTAAATAAGTAGGGGCCCACAAGCCCTGGATACCTTAAACAATCTTTCATGGAATTTTCTCAGGAGACATTTTATATGTTCTTCACCCTCATAACTTAAAGAAGCAAACAGTAAAAGAGACCCATTGTTTTTCACTAATGGTTACATGGTACTGAAGGGTTTTTTTTAACTAAATTAAAAATTTTCTCAATTATCCCCTTTGACTTGCTCCCTCACTTCCTTCAGGCATTTGCTCAAATGTCAGCCTCCCCTGCACAGCCCATGTTCAATCTCAGTCCCCTTCCTCCTGCATCCTCACACCCTCCTAATCTTCATTTTTCACCTGTCTCTCTTACACACACACTAGAATATAAGTTCTTCGATGGCAGGGATTTTGTTCGGTGTGGTATCCCCAGTGCTTGGAATGGTTCCTGGCACACAATATGTGCTCACTGAATATTTGTGAGTCAGCTCTGAACCAGTCTGCCTGACTTGGCCTCTCAGCTTTACAACATTTACTATTTTTTTTTTTTTTTTTGAGACGGGGTTTCGCTCTTGTTACCCAGGCTGGAGCGCAATGGCGCGATCTCGGCTCACCGCAACCTCCGCCTCCTGGGTTCAGGCAATTCTCCTGCCTCAGCCTCCTGAGTAGCTGGGATTACAGGCACGCACCACCATGCCCAGCTAATTTTTTTTGTATTAGTAGAGACGGGGTTTCACCATGTTGACCAGGATGGTCTCGATCTCTTGACCTCGTGATCCACCCGCCTCGGCCTCCCAAAGTGCTGGGATTACAGGCTTGAGCCACCGCACCCGGCCACAACATTTACTATTGAGGGCCCTTGGACAAGTTACTTGCCCTCTGCCAGTGTTTCATCACTTTCGAAGTGGGGATAGTAACAGTGTCCCCTTCACAGGTGTAATAAATTGCTGTATCAATCTTGGCTGTTTTTAATTACATCATCAAACAGGGTTAGTTATTTTTCCTGCGTGAAGAGCTGCTGGACAGGCAGTCTGCACTTATCTTCACTGTCCTGTTCCCTATGGAATTTGGTCAATAGGCTCATCACTCACTTTTCTCCTGTATCCCCCACCAAAGACGGATCATGTTGGAAGTTCATTTTCCCCTCTGTGAAATGAGATCGACCTAATTTCCTCCTGCCTTAATCCCCTGTGACTCGTCTTAGTAAGGCAGCCTGTCCCCAGCCCTTGTTCAGGAGTGAGGTCCCCAGGAGCCTGGCTTCAGGGATGCTTCTGGTAGCAGGTCCCACCTTTCTCGGTGTCCTCAACTTCCTCAAGTCTCACTGGAATAGGTACTCTTTGCAGTCACCTTGTTATTTGGAGGTTTGGATTTGTTTTCAATACTCCCACCTCTTACCCCTCAGGAGGCAGTGCTGTGTAGTAGTTAGGAGCACTGACTTTGAATTCAACAGAACTTGGTTCACAACCCTGCCTTTTCTATGATATCTTGGCCAATGACTTCACCTCTCCCCTGCTATTTTTTAAAAATCTGGGCAGTAAAGACAACCATGCATATTTCATAGGGAAGTTGTAGCTATAAAGATAACGTGTGTAGAAAAAAACTCAGCTCTGGGCTTGGCACACTGTTATCAATCATTTCATCCATAGTTTCAACCATAGTTATTGAGCAGGTGCTGGCACCAGTTCTCAGCAAATACGTGCTGAATGGAGGCATTTCTATTTTTCTACTAACTGGCTTTTCCATACTGTTAGCTATTTTACTGCATCAAAGCCCAAAACATGAATAAAAGAGCAGATCCAACCAAGGAGGGTTTGGGGCTTACATTTCTCATCACTGAAAGTTAAACTAAAATTAGATTGAAATCAGATTTGTCAAGGGGAGAAAAAAAAAGCAATGAGAAAAGGTGACTTGCTAATAACAATGGATATAAAACTTTAGCATGGGGTGGATGGGTGAGAGGTCACTGGCAAGCCTTCTTTCCTGACCTCCAGAGGGGTCATTTTGGAGAACTGCTGCCTGCTTTATGAAGGTCGAAGCACCCAGAAATGAAAGGTCACAGGCCTAGTAAACCACAGAATGAGGAAGAGAAGTCAGGTTTTCTAGCACCAGCCAAGCCTGCCCTCTCAGGGTATACATAAAAACCAGAGCTCCTTTTTGCTTTAATCTTATGACATTTTCTTTCTTACTGATGGCAGGAAACGGATAATTTGGGATGTTCTGGTTTTATTGGATGATTCTCCTTCTCTCTCTGATACGTCTTTCCAGTTTTCCTAGCTTCTTCCTATAACAGTTTTTTTTTTCCCTCAAAGTGTGAACTTCAGGCAACTTGCATCAAAACGGCTGTGGTGTCTATTTAACTTGAAATCCTTTGTACCTCTTCCTACATAAGACTCTCCGGGGGGAGGCTTGCCTTTTAACATACATGCCAAGTGATTCTAATACCCACTGCAACTTGCAGCCTCTAGCCCTAAGGGAGTGGACAGGCTCTTCTCTGACTGAATGAGGTCAACCCCATGAATCTTTCCTGTCTCATTGGCCCATGTAAGACAAAGAAGGATGAGATCAGTGTCCATTTGAGCAACTCCATGGTTATGTTTGAAAGTCTCTAACATCATGCCTTTTCTTAGCCTTGATATATAGGTTAAGTTCGAAATTCAAATTTTCCATTTCATTAGAGTTTAGGGATGGGTTTTTGTTTTGTTTTGTTTTTGATGGAATCTCACTCTGTCACCAGGCTGGAAGTGCAGTGACATGATCTCGGCTTACTGCAACCTCTGCCTCCCAGGTTCAAGCAATTCTCCTGCCTCAGCCTCCCGAGTAGCTGGGATTACAGGCGTGTGCCACCATGCCCAGCTAATTTTTGTATTTTTAGTAGAGACAGGTTTCACCATGTTTGCCAGCATGGTCTTAATCTCCTGACTTTGTGATCCACCTGCCTCAGCCTCCTAAAATACTGGGATTACAGGTGTGAGCCACTGCGAACAGCTGGGGATGGTTTTTATTTCTGTGAACTCCTTCAGAAACATTTAGAACACAACCCAAATGCTCGGAAATGTTAAAAAAAAAAAAAAACAAAATAAAAACCCACTAGTACTTTGAAGCCTGCCATCTTTCCAAGGTCAGAGCAACCTGCAGCAGTTTCTAAAAATAGACCTTTCTGCTACAGGTCACTAAGCAGGAATGGCCTCTGTGTTGCTCTGTTTACAGTTTCACATCTGACACCTTCATAACAACAGTGCTGACTTGATGAGGCATGAGGACCAACATCAGTCTGTGGGAATTCCTGGGAAAATGCAAACTGGGGCTGCTGCTGGTGTGCATTTGGTGGCATCCCCACCAAATCCAGCCGTGTTTGGATTCAAGGCCCTTTTGACCTTTGCTGCGCGATTCCTCGTCACCTTTCCATCATTGTCTCAAAGTCAGGGGCAGAGGTCAAAAACTCCACGTCACTCCACAAGATAGTAATGAATAGAAACATGAGCTCATGTTCAGGAATTTAAGACTCACCGTGTTTTCTTTCATTTTGTTTAATCTATCTTGCATTTCTCTTCTTCGAAAACTTGTGAGTTTACAAAACATCATCTAGCTGCAAATCTAATTTTAGGACCTTTCAAAGAAAATGGTCAGAAAAGGCTAACTTATCTTTGCTATTTTCAGGACAGCCCTAAGACATCTGGTCTTTTCCTTTTGTATAATAATTTGTGCACATTCTCATCCCAAACCCTAAATGGGCAGACTACGTGGGTGGTATTAGAATTACAATTTCTTGGGATTAACATTCTAAAATTAAGAAAATGATGTAAAAGAAAGAGGGCACTTGACATTAAATATACATGAGGTGATTGGACTGGATCACTGGGCATTCACGCTCATAGGATTCCTAGTAAGTTCTGAAGAAGTGGACCAATTGTTATCAATTTAGGATCCTGTTTACAGGAATCAATTTTGATTTGCAAACTTAGCCTGCTGTCTTTAAATAAATAATTCTAGTAAGCTCTCAAAATGTTAGCTTTAGGTGTTGAAGCATTTTCATTCTTTAATTCTCACAACCCTGATAATAGGGATTATTACTACTCTATTTTACAGATGAGGAGATAGATTTGCAAGACGGCAGTCTTATCAAGGGGATACAGGTATTAAGTGTGGATTTAAACTCCAGTCTATCTGATTCAAAAGCCCAAGCTTTTACGTCAGTAAAAACTAGTTCAGATGAGCTGGTTTGCAGTGATTGCCAAAATCCCTGAACCAATATGGGTTCTTCAGTCTCTTGGAGAACAGAGGTTGGGCTTGGCCAATGCTTTTATTTGTTTAGCTTTAAAGAAAGCACACACTGGGGCCTTTTGTTTCCCCAGCAGTGTTGATTCACATTCCCTAAATAAATTAACCTTCCTGTCTTGTCTCACTCATTTGACAGGAGCAAGTTTACCTGCCAATAAAAATAGAAATGGGAGAAACAATACTGCAAGAAGAGAGAAGTGACAGAGGGCTTTAGAGTGCACCAAAATATGAACACAAGCTCATCATTTTCTATACCCCTTTCAAAGCAAAACAAAGCAAACCCCCACAGCTTGATTCTAATCAGTTTGTTCTGTGATTTTATAGGTGGTTGAAATGCCTGATTAATATTGAAATGTTGAAACATTTATTATTTTGTAAGAGAATACTTGAGACTTCCAGTAAGATTTTATCATTTCTCTCCCAAATAGTGGAAGCTTGATAAATGATGTTGAGTTTCTGTACTAGTCTTACTAGTACTTATTCACAGATCTACAAGTCTCTGTGTCCATTGCAGGATGGGTTCTATGTGGGTCAAATGTAGCTTCTGAAGAAGTTGAGATTTGTCTTTGTGCTCCGTGATTAACAGCACCCTAATGAAGCACTGAAGCTACTCCCATCTTCTCTCTGCTTCCTCCATACTGCCCCTCAAGCCCAATCTCCCTAAAATCTTTCCTCCCTGGGAATTGTTCCTCCACATCTGCCTCTTTCCCAGTTCCTCATCCAAACTTGCCTTTGCATTTCTTACTCTCTCAGAGCCTTGCTAGGAGATGATTTGCTAATCTTTGATACAGCTAAGAATAGTAAATATCCTTTGAGAACAATACAATCTTATACTCACATACGATGGGAATAATAAAGCTACTATTCATGTTTTAAAAGGCAATTTTGCAGGTTTTCAACATCTTACCATAAAGGAGTGAGTTCTCAATGGTGTAATCTCAGTGACAAATTGGTTGGAGCTATGTATGTATAGATAGGTGGATCTGTATACAGTCATAGGTGACAGGATCTTCATGTCTCGGGCAGAAGGTGACTTAAAGGCTAACACACTGCAGCCTGTGTGTTCTGGGGCATCCTGAGATTTCCCTGTGTGACTGACACTTCCTCTGAGGACTCTTCCCAGTGCAGTTGGTAGGAAACCTTTGTGGCCGATGATAGTGGGCCAGGAAGGTGAGGGGCAGAGGATATGTCAGATATCCTAACAGTATATATAGTTTAAAGGCTCATTTCATAATTCTGAAAATTGTTTTCTAGGGATATGGTGATCATTCAAATGTAAATATCTTCATCTTGAATATACTGGAAAAAAGTAATTGGCATGTTTTAGGGACAGCTCTAGCAGTATAACAGTGTATGGGTTTGCCCCTTTGTGGATTGTGGGTAGGAAGAGTTTTATCCTGAACTAGTTTTCTCTGCTACCCAACTGTTTATGAAATATGAACACAGGCTTGGCTCAGTGGCTCACACCTGTAATCCCAGCATTTTGGGAGGCTGAGGTGGGTAGATCATTTGAGGTCAGGAGTTTAAGACCAGCCTGGTCAACACAGTGAAACGCCGTCTCTACGGCGTTATAAAATAAAAAACATTAGCCAGGCATGGTGGCACATGCCTGTAGTCCCAGCTACTTGGGAGGCTGAGACAGGAGAATTGCTTGAACCCAAGAGGAGAGGTTGAGTGAGCCAAGATCACAGCACTGCACTCCAGCCTGGGTGACAGAGTGAGACTCTGTCTCAAAAATAAAAATTTAAAAATTAAAAAATATATGAACCCAAGCTTCAAATCCAATTAGATGGGGATTTAGATTTGTTAATTGCCCTCAACAGGCACAACAAGTTAAGGTGGCCATATTTAACAATTAAAAATACAGATGTCCAGTTAAATTTGAATTTCTGATAATCAATGAATTTATTTCAGTCAAAGTAGGTACCCAATTTTATCTACCAAACTCAGTCACATGACAGTTTAGATGTATTAAAAAAAATGTAGGTTCATTATTTTGTCTTCCTTACAAACCCACTTCTGCTAGTTGGCAATAATAATAATAATAATTTTTATTCCTAGCCAAGTTAAAAGCTAGCCTGTTCTAATCATTTGAATAGTCCCTTAAGGGACTCAGTCTCTGAAAATAAAATCCTCCCTTGCTCAGATGTCATCTTTTGTCCCCACTGCCCAGCTGTCTTGCTAAACAGTGTCTGGGGGTTTGGAGAAGTGGTGAGTGCAGGTCTTCGGCACCATCTCTCCTGGTCCCTTGGCTTTGTCCACAGCCTTCCCAGTCACTGCTGGCCTCCAACACTGAATCCTGCAGCTGGTAAATCCATGGTCGGCCATGGCCTGGGCAATGCCCCTGATTTGCTGGCAACCCCCCACTTATAGATTCAGCCTCTGCTCAGCTCCCCTTAGCCTCAGACAACTTAGCATCTGCCAAACTCTCATCCCAGCAACTCCTGACCCAGGGCCCATCCTAGGTCATCTCACCCCACCATAGTTGCCTCCTTGCAAGTCTGCAGGTTGCCATCTGATGTCTGAGATTCTTCCTTCTGTCTGGACCTCTAGAGACCTCGAAATTAAGCCAGGCCAGACCTGCTCCAGTGACCTTCTCCTAGGGTCTCCAGTGGTGCAGTGGAGCCAAGGTTCCCTGAGCCCTTTGGCATTCCCCTCACTTACCTTGCACACTTGTCCTCTCCTCCCTGAGTCTGGAGGAGAAATCAGAACTTGGTCCTCACAGCTTGACTCGCTGCCATCTTTTCCCTCATTTCCACAAGTTGCTGGGATCTTGAGGGCCGAGCTTTCTCACTGTTTCTCATTCTTCTTGTGCTTCCCTGCTTCTATAACTGCAAGCTTCCTGTCTTAGTTGGGAAGGGTATCTTCTTTGCACTATGGGAAAATTTCAGCAATTAGAATCCTCTCGGCCTAACCCTGGATAGGTTACAGTGGTTGTCAAAAGTGTGATCATGCCCAGGATCTTCTGGAAGATACAAATTCCAGACCCTACTCTAAATCTAATGAATCAGGAACTCTGGAGTTTGAGCCTCACAATCTGATTTACCAAGTCTTCCTCATGATTCTGATGCACCCTAAAGAACCACAGCATTAAATATTTCTGCAATTTCTTTCTCTCCCTCTCTACCAACTCCTCTCTTACCATTTTTCATGCCTACAGTCTTGTTAGGCAGACCAGTTACTCCCTCTTAATCTAATTGATTGATTAAAAAGCTAGATAAACCCAAATCAATTTATGATTAAAAAATGAAATTTGGGCTGGGCACAGTGGCTCAGGCCTGTAATCCCAGAACTTTGGGAGGCCGAGGCAGGCAGATCACGAGGTTGGAAGTTCGAGACCAGCCTGGCCAACATAGTGAAACCCCATCTCTACTAAAAATATAAAAATTAGCTGGGTGTGGTGGCAGGCGCCTGTAATCCCAGCTACTTGGGAGGCTGAGACAGGAGAATTGCTTGAACCCAGGAGGTGGAGGTTGTAGTGTTTCAAGATCATGCCATTGCACTCCAGCGTGGGGGACAAGAGCGAGACTTTGTCTCAAAAAGAAAAAAAGAAAGAAATTTGGCCCAGCATGGTGGCTCATGCTTGTTATCCCAGCACTTTGGGAGGCCAACATGGGCAGATCACTGGGGATTAAGAGTTTGAGACCAGCCTGGCAACATGGTGAAACCCCATTTCTACTAAAAATACAAAAATTAGCCAGGCGTGGTGGCAGGCGCCTGTAGTCCCAGCTACTCGGGAGGCTGAGGCAAGAGAATCACTTGAACCTGGGAGGCAGAGGTTACAAAGAGCCAAGATCGTGCCAGCCTGGGTGACAAGACCAAGACTCCATCTCAAAAAAATATATATATAGCCTTAAAAGCAAAGGAAATTCTGATATATGCTGCAACATGGATGAACCCTGAGGATATTATGCTAAACGAAATAAGCCAGTCACAAAAAGACAAATACTCTATATGATTCCACTTGTGTAAGGTACCCAGAGTAGTCAAATTCATACGCACAAAATGTAGAATGGCAGTTGCCACAGGTCAGGGGAGTGGGGGTTAGGGAGTTTTGTTTAGTAGGTACAGAGTTTCAGTTTCGCAAGATGAAAAGAGTTCTGGACATTGGATATACAACAGTGGGAATGTACTTAATGCCACTGAAGTGTACCCTTAAAAAACCGGTATACTGGCAAACCAAAGTCAACGATACACTAACAAGATCATTCATCACAACCAAGTAAAATTTATCCCTGGGATGCAAATCAATCAATACTATACATCATCTCGATAGAATGAAGAACAAAATCCATATGATCATTTCAGGTGAAGCTGAAAAATCATTTGATCCCTTCATGATAAACATCCCTTCATGATAAAAGTCCTTCAAAAAACTGAGTATAGAAGGAACATATTTCAACATAATGAAAGCCATAGATGACAGATCCACAACTAGCATCATATTGAATGGGAAAAAAAATACTGAAAGCCTTTCCTCTAAGATCTGGAACATAACAAGGCTACCCACTTTCACTGCTGGTATTCAACATAGTACTGGAAGTCCTAGCTAGAGCAGTCAGACAAGAAAAAGAAATAAGGAGCATCCAAATTGAAAAGGAAGAAGGCCAATTATTTTTATTTGCAGATAATATGATCTTATATTTGGAAAAACCTAAAGACTCCACTAAAAAACTATTAGAAATGATAAACAAATTCAGTCATGTAACAGGATACAAAATCAACATACCAAAATCAGTAGCATTTCTATTAGGTTGGTGCAAAAGTGATGGCAGTGTTTGCCAATAAAAGTAATGGGGAAAACCACAATTACTTTTGCACCAACCCAATACGTGCCAACAGTGAACAATCTGAACAAGAAATTTAAAAAGTAATCCCATTTACAATAGCCACAAATAATATTAAATATCCAGGAATTAACCAAGTAAGTGAAAGATCTCTATAATAAAAACTATTAACATAATACACTGACGAAAGAAATTGAAGAAGGCACAAAAAATAGAAAGATATTCCATGTTCACAGATTGCAAGAATCAATATTGTTAAACTGTCCATACTACCCAAAGCAATCTACAGATTCAAAGCAATCCCTATCAAAATACCAATGATATTCTTCACAGAAATAGAAAAAACAATCCTAAAATTCATGTGTAATCACAAAAGATCCAGAATAGCCAAAGCTATCCTCAGCAAAAAGAACAAAACAGGGGGAATCACATTACCTAACTTCAAATTATACTACAGAGCTATAGTTACCAAACAGCATGGTACTGGCATAAAAACAAACACATAGACCAATGGAACAGAATAGAGAACCCAAAACGAATCCACATACCTACAGCGATCGCATTTTTGACAAGGTGCCAAGAACATACACTGGGAAAAAGATAGTCTCTCAATAAATGGTGCTGGGAAAACTAGATATCCATAGGCAGAAAAGTGAAACTAGATTCCTATCTCTTACCATATACAAAAATCAAATCAAAGTTAATTAAAGAGGCCGGACACAGTGGCTCAAGCCTGTAATGCCAGCACTTTGGGAGGCCAATGCAGGTGGATCACTTGAGGTCAGGAGTTCAAGACCAGCCTGGCCAACATGATGAAACTGCATCTCTACTAAAAATATGAAAATTAGCCAGGTGTGGTAGTAGGCGCCTGTATTCCCAGCTACTCAGGAGGCTGAGGCAAGAGAATTGATTGAACCCACAAGGTGGAAGTTGCAGTGAGTCGAGATTGTGCCACTGCACTCCAGCCTGGGTGAACAGACTGAGACTCCATCTTAAAAAAAAAAAAGGATAAAAGACCAAAATCTAAGACCTCAGACTATGAAACTACTAAAGGAAAATACTGGGGAAACTCTCCAGGACACGGGAGTGGAAAAAGATTTCTTGAGTAATACCCCGCAAGCATAGACAACCAAAGCAAAAATGGACAAATAGTATCTCATCAAGTTAAAAATCTTCTGCATAGCAAAGGAAATACTCAACAAAATCAAGGGACAACCCACAGAATGGGGGAAAATATTTGCAAATGACCCATCTGACAAGAGATTAATAACCAGAATATATAAGGAGCTCCAACAACTCTATAGGAAAAAATATAATAAGCTGATTTGAAAATGGGTAAAAGATCTGAATAGACATTTCTCAAAAGAAGACATATAAATGGCAAACAGATATATACAAAGGTACTTAACATCATTGATCATTAGAGAAATGCAAATCGAAACTACAATGAGATATTATATCATCTCATCCCCATTAAAATGGCTAATGTCCAAACAGATATGTGAAAAGGTGCCCAACATCACTGATCGTTAGAGAAATGCAAATATAAACTACAATGAGATGATATATCATTTCACCCCCATTAAAATAGCTTATATACAAAAGACAGTAACAAATACTGGTGAGGTTGTGGAAAAAAGGGAGCCCTCATACAATGTTGGTGGGAATGCAAATTAGTACAACCACTGTGGAGAACAGTTTCAAGTTTTCTCAGAAAACTAAAAAGAGAGCTGCCATTGGATCCAGCAATCCCACTGTAGGGTATATACCCCAAAGAAAAGAAATCAGTACATCAAAGAGGGATCTGCACTCCTGTGTTTGTTGCAACATTCTTTACAATAGCGAAGATTTAGAAGCAACTTAAGTGTCTGTCAACAGATGAATGGATGAATGGATAAAGAAAATGGGTTACTTACACACAATGGAATATTATTCAGCCATTTTAAAAAATGCAATCCTGTTATTTGCAACAACATGGATCAAACTGGAGATCATTATGCTGAGTGAAATGAGCCAGGGACAGAAAGACAAACATTGCATGTTCTCACTTCTTTGTGGGATCTAAAAATCAAAACAACTGGGCTCGTGGACATAGAGAGCAGAAGGATGGTTACAGAGGCTGGGAAGGGTATCGGGAGGTTGGGGGAAGGTAGGGATGGTTAATGTGTAGAAAAAGATAGAATGACTAAGACTTACTATTTGATAGAACAAGAAGGTGACTGTAGTCCATAATGTAATTATACATTTAAAAATAACCAAAATTGTATAATTAGATAGTTTGCAACACAAAGGATAAATACTTGAGGAGATGGATACCCCATTCTTCATGATGTGATTATTACACATTGCATGCTTATATCAAAACATCTCATGCACCCCATAAATGTATACACCTACTTTATAACCACAAAAATTAAAAATAAAAGCATTAAAATAAAAAAATGGGTAAGATGGTAAATTTTGTTATATTTTATCACAATTAAATTTTTAAAAATAAAAAGAAAGGAATCTGATGATTAAAGCAAAAATTAAAACTGAGTTAAAAACAACTTAAGCAATAGGTATTGATTTGCTGAATGGTGACATGGCCAACTCAGCTGATTATTCACTGACTGAAATCCTGGAGGTTAGGGTTTAGAACTGAATATTGAAACAGATGCTCTTGATAAACATGAGTAGTCCACCAAACCTTAATTGAATTTCTAATCTACCTAAAGCATAAGAAGGAGCTGGTCAAATAGATCTGACTCTAGCATTCCAGTAGGGTAATTGATGTCAGTGTGTCTGTTGAGATAAAAGATAATCTATGCTTGAATTTTTTGCATATCACAAGCTAAAAAGCCCTCTGTGTAAATTAATTCCTAGTGGTCTATACCTTTCTACATTAAAAATACTGACAAATCAGATTCTCCCCATCCACCAGGCGCTGGAGAGAGCCTGACTGTTTACTGTTGTAAACCAACAGTACGTTGGTTAACTAGGAATTCTTCTAAGTCCCTTCATTGCTCTGTTCTTCCAATCATTTGGCATCAGGTGAATGGTTTCAGCCTCCTGAGAGGCAGCAACAAAGGCCAGGGACTGGTATTGGCAGATGGTGGGGCTTCAGACCAATACCTCCACCTCCTGTATTATTTGCCTACCCCATAAAATAATATTGTTTAATATAACAATTCATGTTTCTCAATCTTGTTAAAGGATAAATTAAATAATCTTTAGAAAAATGCTCCAGTCTAGGTAAAATCTGAACTTATTATGCATAACACAGCTTCAAGACAAGTTCCCTATAACTCCTTCACAATTCGGTTGCCAACAGTTAGCCCCTCTTATAAGAAATCCTGCAGTCACCACTATTCTAATTCCATTTCCATGCTGCATAAATTTTCTGAGAGGGAGAAGAATCTTTAAACATCAAATTCTGCCGTCTGTCTCAAAACTGTATTCATATAAGACAATGTTTCTATAAGCCCCAGGAAATCAGTGTAGGCAAATAAAGGTAGAAAATACCTATGTTAATAAATGATAGTGATATATTTTCTCTCTCTTTTTTTAACTGTGTTCATTAAGTTTTTTAAGTACCTAAGTAATGTCATCTTTTAATACCCCCACACCTCCACCAATCTTTATAATGTAAATCATTCACAATTTAGATTCTAAATTAAATAAGGTTTATTATGCTCCTGGTTAAGAAAAGATGTTTATCATAGCATTGCGGAAGAGCTAAGAAAACACGCCCCTAATTTTATGGGGAGGCTATGTAGCGCAATGAAAAAGTACTTGAACTTTGGAATAGCCCTGCCTTCGAATCTGGACTTTTCACTTACTGGCTGTGTGAATCTAGCTGCATAACCTATTACAGACTCAGTTTCCTTTAGCTATACACTTGGAAGAAACTTTATCTAAATTTGTATCTTAGAGGGTTTTCGTGATGCTTAAATGAGATCCTCTATGCAGAGTGACAAGCAAGTACTTGGCATATGGTAATTGCACAGGAGATGGTAGTTATCAGAAAGAACAGGTGTGTGAAAGCAGTAATCAGCGGAGCCTGAGGACGCTCTCAGCTAACTTTGCGAACTTCATCGGGTTGCTGAGTTTAGTTTTACCATCACTTTTTGGTTGTACCTTGATTTATTTGAATACAGTTTTCTTTCTTTCAGACCTGATGCAATTGTATCTGTTATCAGTTTCTCATGATTAAGATTTGAACAAGACAGCAACAGGCAAAGCTCATTTATAATGTAGGTCCAAGGTAGTCTGGAAAGTCTGGAATAAGCTGGAAAGGTCTTGATAGAACCTTTTGTGGGTGCTAGGGAAATGTTCTAGATCATTTTTACTCTTTACATAGATTAGTATACTACATTCTGTGTATGTTACACTTAATAAAAATTTGTAAATGATTAAGGATCACAAGACCTACCCATACCAAATCCACTATGAAAGGAAGTTGATTTTATTTTTAATAAGCCAACTCGGTAAATTTAGTAAAGTTTTTTGTGAGAATTAAAAAATGACATCTGGCTGGGCATGGTGGCTCACGCCTGTAATCTCAACAATTTGCGAGTTTGAGACCAGTCTGACAACATGAGACCCTGTCTCTACAAAAAATTAAAAATATATATATTAGCTGGGTGTGGTGGTGCTTGCCTGTCGTCCCAGCTACTCAGGAAGTTGAGGTGGGAGGTTCGCTTGAGCCCAGGAGGTCAAGGCTGCATGAGTCGTAGTCGTGCCACTGTACTCCAGCCCAGGCGACAGAGGGAGACCCTGTCTCAAAAAATAAGTAAATAAACAAACTTACACAAGTACTTGGTCTACATATGTTTGTTTAATCCACATTAAAAATCTGGAAGTTTTGCATAATCTGAATTTCTGGCTTGCAGAGAAGTCAGATGGCCTGGCAGCAGTGGGCTGGAGCTGCATGCACCCATGTCTAATGAGGCACTCCCTCTCCAGTTTGCCTTGGGGCCCCACTGATTCCTGTGATCCTACACCTGTTGCTTTGCTCATTGACTCTACCTGCCTAGTCTAGTCAGCATTTGAGTTTGCCAGCCTGGTGGAGCAAACACTTGTTGACCAGCCAACTGACAAAGCTATCTTTTCCAGTAGAGCACTGGTTGACGACTTTTAAGCCTAAGCCGGGGAAGGGAATCATTGTGTCTTATTCTCTTTGATCTCTCCAGTCCATGGCAAGCACTCATGAAATGCTCGTTGAGTGAATGAAAAACCCACATCATGTGCTGACTGCCTGCTTGTTACGTTTCTCCTGTCATATTTCTTTTCATGGGACATGGGTTTGTGAGCCCCACTGTGATTCAAACTGCTCTTTTCTACTATAGCACAGGATGCAGGGTTAGGAGAAGCGAAAGGAAAAATGTTCTTCTCACTATCAGTTTAAATCAGGATTTGAAGCAGGTTTTATTATACCAAATTATCATCAGGCTAATTGCTTGACAACCTCTCTCGTTACTGCTGGCTGGCGCCATTCAACTGATTCCTTCAGCTGATATCTGGCTGGGGGAGGCATGGCATATCCTCACTAAGGAGAATTCTGCTACCCCGAAAAATACCCAGGCTGCTAAGCATCATACATGCCATCTATGGCCCATTCTGAAGTTGCAGTAAATCTAATATGTGCAGTGGTGTTTAAGAGCACACTGATTTGAAATCAGGTTACCTGGCTTCAAATCCTGCTACTATTACTTGTTAGTTTTGTGACCTTGGGCAAGTATTTTTGTTTTCTTTTCTTTTTTTTTTTTTTCTCAAAGTCTCACTCTGTCGCCCAGGCTGGAGTGCAATGGCGTGATCTCAGCTTACCACCACCTCCACCTCCTGGGTTCAAGTGAGTCTCCTTCCTCAGCCTCCCAAGTACCTGGGATTACAGGCATGCGCCACCACCTCTGGCTAATTTTATATTTTTAGTAGAGATAGGGCTTCTCCATGTTGGTCAGCTGGTCTTGAACTCTCGACCTCAGGTGATCCACCTGCCTCGGCCTCCCAAAGTGCTGGGCTTACAGGCATGAGCCACTGCGCCCGGCTGACCTTGAGCAAGTTTTTAATCTCCCTGTGCTGGAGGTTCTCCAGCTGGGAAATGGCAGTAATAACAGTACCTCCCTAGTAGGGTGGTTGAAAGAGTTAAAACAAAATTTGTAAAGTACATATGTATTTGTAAAGTAAATATGTATCCTGCCTGGTGCATAGCAAACACTCTACTAAGTACATATGTAAGTATATAAATGTAATTGATAGGTACTTCTAGCTTTCCTCCTTATTTATTCTTTATATTAGCTATGTAATTTTCCCAGAGATCGAAATGAGTCATGAACAATGCTATAGTTTATGCTACACAATTCTTTTTCTCCAAAGGTTTTTTTTTCATCCCTAAGAATAAATTGTGAACCCAAATGTAACTCCTTTACCTGCTATTCTTAGCACTAAATGGTAACTTGGTTTTCCCTGTCTGGGATGGTGGGACTTTGAAGGGATGATTGAGTTCAATGCCTTTAATTGCTACCTTCTGGCCACTAACATTCTTGTGAAGAAATACCTTGGTTTCCCCCAAAGAATTAAAGAATGTGGAAAGAGAGAAAAAGAACAGGGGGATATGATTATGTTAGGCCAGCAGAATAGAATCAGAAATAAATTGAAAAAATGTGTTGATTCTCATCAGTCATGCCAGTCAGTTTTCATTTGTGTGCCTTTCGATTTCTGCATCATAAGTGGTTTATGTCCTACAGTTATTATACTGGGCAGGTATTGTATAATAATACTTTGGACTTAACTGACATCTTTTATGATACTAAGAAGCTTAGAGCCATTATCTCAAACTTGTTAAAGTTATGGTGTCGTCAGACTGGGATAAAAAAAGATCACCTGGGTGCACAATGAGCATTGGGCTCCGCTGCTGTGCGTTTGCTTCCCTTAGAGCGTTTTCAAGGATCTGACTCTTTCAGACATACTTGGAATTCAACAAACACAATTTCCCAGGAAATTAAATGAAAATGGGCTGGAAGAGAGAAACTGAGCTTACTGAGTTTCTATGTAGGCTCACTGCCCTGTTTTCTTTGGGCCTGAAACCTGTACGTGGGAATTTGCAGAGTTGGGCTAGTTTAGAACCAGAACCCCATGAAATAAGTTTATTTACTGTCTAACACGTCCTCGTCATCTTGGACCTGGTCCCTACCCTTGCCATTGAGATCTATTCTACAACCCCTCTTCCTTCTAAAGATGCAGTGTGACTTCCAAAAGTGAGATGTATAGGACACCTGTTCTACCTGAATCTTTTGCATATTTTGTGAAGTTAATTTATTAAGCATCTAAGAAATGTCAGCCATTGCTCTACGTGTCTGAGACTGAGCCATGATAAAAATCAAAGACCTCTGTCTCATGGAGCTGACATTCTTGTGAACAGAAGCAATAAATAACAAAATACATATGTAAATGAAATAGTATGTTAGAAGTTGGTGAGTGCCCTTGGAAAAGAAAACCAGACCAAGAGTTCAAGAGGCTCTTTCTATCTCCTCCATTCATACAATTTCTGAGTTCCTCCTGGGAGTTTAAATTCCTGTGTTCTACAGGCACTTAAACCTACCTTACACAGAAAATCGATCTACCTTACAACACCTAGAGAATAGTTTAACTGTTATGGACAGACCCAGAAATGAAAAAAAATCAAAATGAGCAAAGAAGCTACAGTCTTCATTATTTTGTGCAGCTTTCCCACCGTAGAGCTTCATCTCTAATCCCAAACAAGCACCTTACAAGGACATGTGTGAATCATTAAGGAAAAATAACAGCATAAATCTAGTGTTCTGAAATCAAGGCTATTCATCTTGGTCTGCAGTTCATCAAAGACTAACATAAAACTCTCCTACCTTGGATTTATAAAATGGCAATTAGGAGAAAACAGTATGTGCTTGGGTAGACGACCTACTAGCTTTGAGAGAAAAGTAAAAATAAAAGCACTCTTCTAGCCCATATTAGAATATACTCATCTAGTATATTCCTTTTTATCCTCTCTTCACCACAAATATTAGGACTAGGAAGACACTGAGTGATGTTCTGGACCAGGGCCTCCCCCAAGGATGAGGAACAGAGCCTTAGACAATAACTAACATGTTCAAGGTCACGTGCTAATCAGTGGCAGAACCAGAAGGGAAAGCCAAGCCCACTCCCTTCTGGTCCAGTGTACAGCGGGGTCCACAGCACTACTTCCAGATTAGATCATCATTATTTCTTCCAAGAAGGATGGCCTAACTGATTGCCAGAGAATCTGGGCACATAGAAAGTGAGAAGTCAAGATGTTTGTGAAACCATTCACATGAGCAACAGAAGTGTTTGTTTTTGATTACAGCTGAGTCTGAATGCTCTCTAGAACTCAGATGTAGAGAAAGAAGGAAATAGAAGATGGGGCTGTGGGCAGGTCTTACCTGGGCTGGGGGAGCAGTGTGGTGTGGATGGTCTTCCTTCTACATGAGGGGAGCTGGTGCACGTTCCAGTGCACCAGAGTAGTCTGCACTGACTCAGGACCTCATCATCTCCAGACTTGAGGACCCTGGGCCTCACCATCCTTCTGTCTGTGAGTGGCCACCCAAACACCCAAGGGTTGAAGGTCATGCTCTGTGCTCTCACCTCAGGTCATGATGAAGGTAGGAAGAGCTACCATCCAGCCCCTACCACGACTGGGTAACATTGGAGTCTTCCTGTAGACCAAGCACTATGCTAAGTGCTTTTTCATAGCATCACCTCAGCCCTCACATGAGATAGGTACCCATTTCAGAGGAGAGAAAACTGAAGCTGGGAAAAGTTGGATAATTTGCCTGCAATCACAAAGCTAGTGGATGCAAAGCCTTTATCTCAGAGGGTGGTGGTTCAAAGCGTGGTCACTGCAATCAGATTGCTTGGGTGTGCATTCCAGCTCTGCTGCTTGCTGACTGTAAAATGTTCAACAAGTTACTTAACTTCTCCAAGCCTCAGTTTCCACATCTGTAAAGCTGTAGTAATAATTATAATATTTACCTTATAGAATTGTGGTGATGATTAGAGAATGTCACATGGCAACTACTAACTATAGGTCAACTGTAGGTTGGAACCACTTAAAATTTCTATTGCAGTGAACCAAAAATTATCAAATATTGGCAATTTCATATGGTTTAATCTAATACTACTAATAGGCATCCATTCTTTGTAAATATCATAATGCTTTCCTTATTCATCTCCTAGTTTGTGAAAGGACAGGTGATTTAATTGCTCCAATATAACTTTTTTTTCTTTTTGAGACAAAGTTTGGCTCTTGTTGCCCAGGCTGGAGTGCAATGGTGAAATCTCAGTTCACTGACACCTCCACCACCCAGGTTCAAGCAATTCTTCTGCCTCAGGCTCCCGAGTAGCTGGGATTACAGGCATGTGCCACCATGCCCAGCCAATTTTTTTGTATTTTTAATGGAGATAGGGTTTCTCCATGTTGGTCAGGTTGCTCTCGAACTCCTGACCTCAGGTGATCCACCCACCTCAGCCTCCCAAAGTGCTGAGATTACAGGCATGAGCCACTGCACCCAGTCCCAATATAATTTTTTTTAACTTTTACTTGTTTTAGTTTTCCTAAACAGTCACGTAGATTTCTTTTACTGTAACACAGCATCCATGAAGACTGTGTATGCAATATACATGGTTCCCAGAGTCAACAACCTACTGAGGATGTTGTCACAGAGAATCTGGAGCAGAGTGGATGTGAAGTGAGCTTAAAATTGGACAGAGCTGGACTATGAGAAAGTGGTAAACAAAGCAGTCCACTCCTGGCTCCTTTAAACTACTGTGAATCTTCTGCTGTTTTGGGGAATGGCGTTCTTATACTAGCCGGGTGGTTGTGATAAACAAACGTCAAACATGACCATTCGTCATTCCACACAGTGGAGATGAGGTTTGATCCGCAGCAGGAGGCTGTTAAATTTGACATACTCAAAATGAATTGCATGGCCTGGCTGCTATTGAGTAGCCTTGCTGGGAGTAGCCTATGATGGAAGGAAATTCCACTCTGTTGTGGTGTTTTGGGGAAGTCGCCTGGTGAGGAGAGGAAAACATAAAGCTGGGATAAGAACTGTGCTCTCCGAAGAAAAAAGGAGGCTATTTTTGAGATGGAGTCTTGCTTTGTCACCTAAGTTGGGGTGCAATGGTGTGGTCTTGGCTCACTACAACCTGTCTCCTGGGTTCAAATAATTTTCCTGCCTCAGCCTCCCAAGTAGCTAGGACTACAGATGCATGCCACCAAGCCCAGCTAATTTTTGTATTTTTAGTAGAGATGGGGGTTTCACTATGTTGGCCAGGCTGGTCTCGAACTCCTGACCTCATGATCTGCTCGCCTTGGCCTCCCAAAGTACTGAGATTATAGGTGTGAGCCATTGCACCCGGCTGGGAGGCTACTTTTGAATGAATGCATCTATGATGCAAGATCTAGTGGGAGGCTTCTCTTCTTTTGAAAGATGATTCTGTGCCCCACCCTGTTCCTATCCCACATTTGCCTCAATTTCATTTTTTCCTTAGATTTCACATTATAAAGATATAAATAACTCGAATTCAAGTGGAACATTCTGGAGAGACAGAGTTTCTAGTTAATACAGGAACAATCTTTCAATAAAACTAGTATCACATTTGAAATGCAATGATATTGTCCAGGATGCTTTAGACTTTCTGGGCATCTGGAATGATTACTACTGCTTGTAGAAAATAATCTCACTGATTTCAGAATTCTGGGGGCGGTGGGGGTGGGTCATGCTCCCTTTCTCTCTTTTTTCTTTCTACGCCTAAAAAATAACCTGCAAATCTTGTTCAAATTCTTTTGCAAGGAAATGTATAAATTATCTGTGCATCCTACAGGTTTTTCCCCATCATGATGGCTCTAAACTAAGGAAAATACATTTACATGCCCACAAACTCAGACACTCTTGGAGTCCCATTTTCTTTCTGTGTGTGCTGTTCCTTTTCTCTCTCTCTCTTTGTGTCTATGGTTACTGTTAAGCTGACCCCTACAGTCTGGGGCAAATACCAAACTTGAATCAAGCACTACTTATCCATACAGCTGTGAAGGATTGCGGTTTCAGGGGCTCAGATGATAGATTCAAGTAAAGTTTCTAACTGGAGTTTAGGAAACCTGTTATGATTTCATCTACAAAGGCAGGCTGCATCGCACCCCACTGTGCTGAATTTTAAGATGCAATGTGGTGTTATTGTTGTTTTGTCTTTTTTTATGAGAAACATCTTTATTATAAATGGTCCATTTTTATGTCTGTGTTGATTTTTATAATACCGAATTTCATTGTTGAGAACAATGACTGTAGAAAGATCTTTCTTTATTGTTCCTGCCTCTTCTCCCAGTGTCTGGAAGAAACTGTTGCTTGCAAAAACCATAGCTAATTAAACATTGAACTTAATTAGCTACAAAGAAGCCAGACTGGCCAGGGCTGGGAGGAAGGGCTGATAAAGCTGCCGACTCTGTGTTCTTCTTTACCTTCGCTTTAATGGTCTTCGCAGCTGGTCGTGTTTATGAGTCAGAGGACCCTAGAGCGACACTTGTTGGGGACGGGCAGGGCACCACAGCCCGACTGGCAGCTCCTGCGAGTGGCGGCCGGAGCCAAGTGCCAGCGCCGTGGAAACCGGTTCTCAGGTTCTGGCCGAGAGGACTTGCCCTTACATCAGCGGGCCTGCTCCTGTCAGGCAGGCGGCCGGCGATTGGCCGGGAGGAGGCAGTCATTCAAACTGCCTTTTGTGCTTGGATAATCAGGGCAGCCCAGGTTCCCAGCGGAGGTGCGTCTGTGGTGTCAGACACCTGTGTCTCAGCTCTGCCTTCCTGGGGCTGGCTCCTGCGGATCCTTCCTGGGCCGGAACCGCGTCCCTGGGCCACCTCCCCCAAGCCACCAAGCCCCCGCGGTGGACCAGCCTTGGCCCCGTGTCACGCAGGACAGAAATGTCCAACAGATAACTGAGGACAATGGACGTGCCGGGGCATAGACTTCCTTAAGGTAAGTCCATTTTAACCCAGTTATTTCTCGCTGACATTATTTCTCCGTTAATCTTGGCAGAAATGCCGGTATTGGGAAGGTGAACTGAAGAGAGGTAGGGAAGTTGTTCAAGTTAGTTAGGCCTTTCTGATGAAATCACCAAGGTTTTGGACTGTCAGATACGCTGACAAAATAATATAAAGGAATAAATAAAGATGTGCAGTTGGAGGAGAGAGCTTGACAAATGACTGTAGTCCTCTCAGGCAACCGGCACATTTTCCTATTTGATGAGAAGCTCAAGTGAAACAGAGTAAAGTAACTTAGCTAAGACCAACAAATATCTATGCTAACTTGTAGAATAATACCAAGTCAGTCTGAATATCTTGGCTCCCTCCAATCATGCGACCTCAGGATTTATAGCCTAATTTTAATTATAACTTATTTTTAAAGCTATATTTAACCTTCTCATTTGGGATATGAAGGCAGCTTTTTTTTATGTTTGTTCAACATGGGTGAATCAATGAATTTCACTTCAACAGCAAAACTGGATTATATTGATTGGTTGGCTCACTCTTCTCATCCTTATGTTTCAGAGAGAAGGTTGAATTATAAATGCAAGCACCTAGATTTAAGCAACAGTTGAGATGCTTAGGAATGTTAAGCTGAGATTCTGATTAAGCTCAAACTCTGCCCTGCTTTCATTTTACCTGTAAATCAGTTGACACATGCTTCAGGTACTATCCTGTCTTTTCTCTGGGGTTGCTGTCAGCATATTTGTTAACTCGAGGATTTTATAATTGATGATTGATTAAAAAAAGACTGGTGGTTTGGAACTAGTGTTTTCACCCTGCCTGTTTTGTTATGATAGGAAGGAAAGTAATTTTCCCTTGGATTTAAATTTTTTTCATGGAAAACATTCTGAAAATGGGTAAAGTTTTCTTTATAAATCCAAAGAGGTTCTGAGACTACTTTTCCCACCTCATTAATTTCAAGGATGTAAACACTTAGATGAAAGAAGGTGTTTACCAGTTCTCAATGATTCTGTTCAATAAACAGCAATAGGGCAAACAGGTCATTCAGAATTTGTGTTAATCATCCTCAAATGTGTTTTTTTATTCCAATGATTATAGCCAGTTGGAGTTTTCCATTCTTTTCAGCTGTTAGCTAACGTGTCTTTATAAAAACATTTTCCTATAATAATATAACACATTAATATTTAATATAAATATTAATATTACTGCTTTCATGAATAAAAGCACCAGAAATGGCATTACCCATCAGGTGAAATATGATCATCACACAATCTTAAAGTGTATAAAGCAATCACTTAAAAATATAATGTATATGTAAATGATTTTAAAATATAGATCCATAGGTAGGTAGATACTAAGTGAATTTATAAATGTTGAAAGAGTTAAAGAGAAATGAACATTGGAAAGCTAAGTAGATATTGAATATTTAGCATTGATTTACATTTCAAAAATCTACCTTTACAACCTAGAGAATATATAAATCAAAGATAATTTCCTGGGTTAAAGATAAGTCATTTTTTGTATGGAGAGAGATAAATACCCTAATCATATACCCTAATCTTAGCCCTAATCACTGTCTTTAAGCATAATTACTATTCATAAAAACCCCAGTATCCTAAAAAGGCACCAAAAGGAAGAGAGGTTGCTGGAAAACTTCTTAACAATACTTCAAAAGTAAATAAAGTCACAAACCCCACATGTCATATGAAGAGTGTAGAAAGCCCTAGTCTGCACCCTAAATATGTAATTTAACACAATCATTAATAACTAAGATAAATATTTTATTCCAAGAACACTAGAGAGTTAGATTGGAGGGCAAGGGGATTAAGTATCTTCAGTTTATTGTTTCCTGAGTGATCATTTTTAAAAGCCTCCATCCGGGAACTGTGGAATGCCTGCCAGGCTCCCTGACTGCTGTTTGGTGAGGGTCCCTTCTGGTGCTGTGGACAGCACAACACACAACGGGGCACAAGAAAGCCTCGCATCCCCCCTCCCCCGAGATACACACGGTGCACCCCGTTGGCTCTGCTTGGAAGGTTCAGCTCTGCAAAAGGAAGGCTGCAAACATCAGACACCTTTCTCTCTCTGTTTGTCTCTCTGTCCCCTTCTTCCCACAGAGTTCAGCCTTGGCCTCTGACTTTTCCTGGGGTTGGGGAGGCCTGTGAGTTCAGAGGCTGAACAGCTTGGGGAAGACCTCCCTTAGCTCAATGTGCTCTGGCCATAGGTAACAGACAAGCAAGCTGAGTTTGGGTAGCCCTAGACACAGGAAAAAGAAACAGCTTCCTCACCTCCACCCCTCCATAGATGACTTCATTAAAATGTCACTGGTTCATAGGGAAAAGGTAGCACTTCTTGTTAGGCCAAACCCCTAAAAGGCATGTTTTTAAGAAAACAAAATTTAAAAATCCCCAGCAGTCTTAATGATCACATTAAGACAGGTAGGAAGGTATACCTTCGGACAAATAGATGATTTTGGAATGCATGAACCTAAGCCGGCTCACATATCATTTTGCTTCTTAGTTGGACTGACTGGTTTAAAAAATGAAACCCAAATGGTAGCTGCAGAGCGGTATGGGTGGCATAGCATCCAATTCCATTGAGATAAAAGCTCTCAACAAACTTGTGTGAACCGACACTGATAGAATGACTGAGGTTCCACAAGTGGTCAAGAGACCCCAGCATCAGACACTTAAGGAGGACTTTGCTTCTGCCCTGGACACCTGGCTTTAAAGCGAAAACTCTGGAGATGGAATGTAAATGAGCCCCACCCTGAGAAGCCAGAAGTGTTTCTGTCTGCTCAGAAACACTTGTTTTTTTCACTTGCCAAAGCTCCCTAGTAAGCAGTAACACTACCAGTAGCCTCCACCCACTAAAACCTGTGGTCAGCATTGCCCATCAGCCCTCCCGGGGTGGGGGTCCCAGCAATCAGCCTCTGAAGTGAGTCTGCAAGTTCTTCCCTTATCTTCACCCCCGCAGGAGTGGAGGCCCAGTCTTAGTGATCTGATATTTATCCAGTCGTTTCTCAGTTGTTTATTAATCATGGATCACTAGTTCTTCCATCTGAGGTAGGTCATATATCATTATCCTAGTTTGGAAGAGAGAGAGAAAAAGGATTAAATGGAAGAATTTGTCCGACACTACCAGGAAGTGGGTGAGAAGTTACAACCTCAAATACCAAGCAGTTCTCCTTCCCTTTTTGTCTTTCTGTCAAAAGGGAAATCAGGGATCCTTAAATCTTTCCCCGAGCAGTTCTCTCTCGGCGCTAAAATGCTTCAGGCCAAAAATATGCTGATTCTCTTAACTGGATCACTCTGTGACTGGGAGAGAGAGCGGTAAAACAATGAAATTAATTGGGCATGTGCTCACCTGAACAACTCAAACCCCAGTGGGTTGTTAGTAAAGTTTTCCTGAAGCCTAAACTAAGGACAGCACCTTCTCTCCTCTGGCTTTTTCCTGGAAAGACCTGATCATTTCATTTATAACAAATTTCAACCCTGGCCCCTTGACCAGGGAGGCCAGCTGCGGGTGAGCCGTCTGAAGGTGGCTGGCCTGCATTGCCTCCGAAGGTATTTCAGGAATGTTAATGGTATGCCTGAGTGGAGGCCTCAGAGCTCCGAGCTCTGGCCTGAGAACTGTTCTTGCGGCCATCTGTTGTGGCCCAGGAAGTCTCATAGCAACAGCTTCTCAAGAATGGTGCTTTTTTTTTTTAATTAAAATTAACTCACACAAAACCAAAAAAACTGCTCCACTGCTCAAGAAGAATCAGGACAGCATTCAGATTCTTTCTACAGAGTGATGAGCTTTTAAGGAAGAAAAGCCCCCTCATCCTTCATTCCTGTTCTTTAAATGAGCAATTTGTACTTGGTGTTGAGGTCTTAATTTTTTTTTTCTCCCCCGGGGTAGAATTCTTCTTCTTCTTTTTTTTTTTTTTGGAAAAGAATGGAGGTGAAACAAGTTTCCACAGCTGTGGAGAAAATAATCAGCAAAAACATGGTTAAGAAAAAAGTGGTCAGAGTTTTGAGATTTTCCTGGTATCCCTTGCTCTTAGCGATCCTGTCAGCAGCTGCCCTTTTCCTCCTCTGTAATAATGTGAGCTTTCTATGCCTGGCTATTTGGTTAGTGAAATGAACTTCAGACAAAGACACTAATTTTACTATGATGATGTACGCCCTACAGTATGAATCTCTTGAATCTGTGCAACAGCAGACCTCAGAAAAAGAAGTAGGGAAAGTAATATTTGTAGTTCTATATTTTTTCATCGATGAGACAGTAAGCTAGTCATTTACAAAAACTGAGGCTTTTTCTCAGGATAGAAGACACTGTAAAATGATAAATACATGAAGCCTGGGCAGGCGTGCCAGACAGAGACAAAAGAATTCTATTCTGTTCCGAATTGCACCCCTTACCGGGCTGTTTCAGAAACACACACCACCTCTCAGAGCACAGCGCTTCATCTGCAAATTGGGTTCTTGCATTGTTAAGGAGGTTAAATATATTCACCTAAAAGGAACTTGGGAAAAGATGCTTGAATCTGACTGGCACCTATAAAGAAGTATTACATGCTGTTATTCTTGCTGCGGCACAACGCTGGGAAAACATTTTCATGAGAACTTTCAGATCTCCTTCAGTTTTTAGTTTGGCACATTTCCCTCAAGTTTCGTGAAATAAAATTTCCCAGTAGAGTCGCAAAATATTCCAAGTGATTTTTGACTATCATTACATAATTCCTGAATATGGAACACACTTGGAATACTTCCTTATATTCTTGATTGGTGGTATGTATTGCTACTTACGTATTATTCAGATCTAATACATTGCCCCTAGTAATGGCGCCAACCCACCCGGAAAGGGATCTGTACTTCAAGTCTGGTTTCTGAAACACAGGTTCCTAATGAAGTTTTTCTTTCTGTAAAAGGCATGACTCTTACCCCTTTTGTGCATATTGCCTCCTATATAAAATATAACCACCAAATATTTATGAAGTGCCTACCATGTGTCAGTTGGGTTTCTAGGTACCAAGTTTGGAGCTGTGAACAAAAGTAGACAAAAATTCTGGCACACATTCTAGTCAAGTGACACAGGTAATAAGTCAGATAACACAAAGATAAATCAATTGTATTATGGGCTAGAAAATTATAACTGCTATGAAAAACACATAAAGCAGAGAAGTACATCATATAATGGCAGAGACAGTATTGCAGTTTTCTAGGGCGTGGTGGAAGGACCTGCTAAGAAGATGATATTTAAAAGAAAACTTGAAAAAAGGGAGAAAATGAGCCTTGAAGGTTACCTGGGGAGCACTGTAGACAGAGAAGAGCATGTGCAAAGGCCCTGGGGCAGACAAGTTTGGGAAAGAGCTGGGAGGCCAGTGTGGGTGGAGCAGAATGTGGCAGGGGCAGAGAGACAGAGTGGGTCACTGGGAGTGAAAACAGTTAGCTTTTACTCTGAATAAATCCTAGGAGAACTTGCTTCACAGAGCAGTTATGAGCATTAAATGAAATAATTTGTGTGAAGCCTTCCATAGAGCACCTAGCATGCAGAAAATCTTCTGTGCTTGTTAGCTGTCATTCATTCACTTATTATTACCACTACTTAGGATTTTGTGAACACACAGCACAGAGCTTTGTTCTGATCAAAGCTAATTGTTCCTTATGAGAATTAAACTCCCAAACTTGGCCTCTTAAATATTCAGTTCTATCAGCTAAGAAAGTTCCAAGTCTATACTGTCACATATACACAGAAAAAAACTTGCTTTTAAAAAACTGACCTTGATTAAGCTAAATCAGTGTTTCCATTTTGAAAGTTCCAAGTCCATGCTCTCTAGGGACAGGTGTATTTTGAGACATTTGGTTCCAATTTCAGCTACAAAAGTCTTGTTGAATTCCACTGAATTCGCATGATATCACAATGTACTCATGTTTGAGTTTTGATATCGATTTCCTTTGCTAGGCAGCAGGATTCGAGGTGGGGAGGAGCATATTGCAGATATAATAAAAATAAGAAATCAATGTGCTTTTCTTCTCCCCAGAGTCCTGAAGCAAGATTACCTTTCAGGGCACTTCAGGGACCCTTTCTCAAAATGATCTTCCCAGACACCTCTTTGAATGTCTAGATTCTGTTGATCTCCTTCTTTGAACCTGAGGGACTTACGTCTTTACTCATGTCAAGTGGTGACTAGCTCAGGAGATTCGAAGACAGGGAATCCTTTTCTCCAAGCATACGAAGACCATCATTAAGAGTCAGGGATATCCTTGCTCCAGAACCACAATAAGTGATTTGGGAGCAACAAAAGGAATTACTTGATGATAACTAGAGATGCTCAATGAATGAAAATATCTGTCTAAAAATGTACACTTTCATTATTAGAAATGTTTCAGGAGAGGCTGATTAATCAATCAGTAGTCAGAGGGGTTTGAGTTTATCCACATGACATAAAGTTTATCTTCATGATCTCTGCTAGGATCCCAAATCTATTAGGGGTTATTTCTTAATAACAAGAATAACCCCTAGTGGATTTGGGATCCTAGCAGAGATCATGTAATTAATGACTCAGAAAGGTACCATGTTTTTACCTCTTCAACCCAAATACAGTAAAGAACATGGATGATATAATTTTTTTTATTATTATACGTTAAGTTCTGGGGTACATGGGCAGAACATGCAGATTTGTTACTTAGGTATACAAGTGTCACGGTGGTTTGCTGAATCCATCACTCCATCAACTACATTAAGTATTTCTCCTAATGCTATCCCTCCCTTAGCGCCCCCACCCCCCCCCACCCCTGCCGACAGGCCCCGGTATGTGATGTTCCCCTCCCTGTGTCCATGTATTCTCATTGTTCAACTCCCACTTATGAGTGAGAACATGCGGTGTTTGGTTTTCTGTTCTTGTGTCTATTTGCTGAGAATGATGGTTTCCAACTTCATCCATGTCCCTGCAAAGGACATGAACTCATCCTTTTTTATGTCTGCATAGTATTCCATGGTGCATGTGTGCCGCATTGTCTTTATCCAGTCTATCATTTATGGACATTTGGGTTGGTTCCAAGTCTTTGCTATTGTGAACAGTGCCACAATAAACATGGGTGTGCATGTGTCTTTATAATAGAATGGTTTATAATTCTTTGGGTATATACCCAGTAATGGGATTGCTGGGTCAAATGGTATTTCTAGTTCTACATCCTTGAGGAAGCGCCATACTGTCTTCCACAATGGTTGAACTAATTTACACTCCCACCAACAGTGTAAAAGTGTTCCTATTTCTCCACAATGGATGATATAATTTAATATAAATCTGAAGGAATGATAAAACCACCCACAATGACTGGCCCTATTATTTATTCAGTTGGTCAAGTTCTAATCTTTTGGCTTCACGACTTCCACTATTTTTTATGACATATGTTGTGTATTTTTAGTTGTCAAATCAGTAATCTTTACAGCATTCCTCTAATTATTAAACAATGTAAACTTTAAAAAAAAATTGGGGGGAGAACTTGACTTCTAAAATCCCTTCCAGATTTGTGTTTCTGCTTCCTTCTAAGATCTGCTTATTAAAAACCAAATCTTTAGGAAACATCACCTTCAGTTCTTTTTAACTGACACCTTAGTTTGGGAATTCTGAGAGCCAGAAGCAACTGATTGTGGAAGCCCTATTTCACTTGGAGGCGGTAGCTAGGGCAGTCATCTTCCTGCAGTGTCACCCTGGTCCCCAACACTGATGATGCTTTGTGCCTGCGTGCAGTTTCTGGTGCTGTCACATCTCTACTGCTGGCTGCCAGGTTGCTCAGTTAAGGTCAGTGGGTGGAGTGGACTGAAGCTCTTTTTCCTTTGGGAAAAACATTTCTATAGTACTTATTACATTTTCAGTGATTTGCAAAAATCTTATCTCTCTTAACCCAATGACAGAGCTACAGTTCTTGTCCCCATTTAACAGGTTAAACAACTGAGATACAGGAGAACTGATCCAAAGTCACACAGTGACAGGGACTTGAACCCAGGTCATCTGACAACAGAGTCTGTGCACCTAGCTGCTACATTGGATTTCTCATCCACAAGTATCTAATCCTACGTGCTCTTTTTATTTGTTGTAGCTCTTCTGTTGATTTAGAGGGAAAACTGATATGGCATATTATTACACTTTATTGCCCTATGTGAGGGCAGAGAACATAACCTATTGATACCAGTGCCTAGTGTAGTATCTGGTGCATGCAGATACTCAAATATTTGTTGACTAAATGAGGGAGTGAGGGTGTGACATGAATAAACAATACTAAGGCCATAGAAGTATCTTCCTAGTCTCAAGAGTCACATGATACATGCAATCGCAGGATGCTGCTTACATAAAAACTTTAACTTTGAAAAGTTAAAAAACATAAAATCAGAGCTGAGGACATCATGGGACAATCACAGTGTTTGAATTACAGTGCCAACAATTTCATCCCTTATTAGGTACTCATTCATAGTTTAATTAATAAAGCACATCGTATTGGAAGTGTAGCTCCACAGGACCCTGATGTCAGACTAACACCTGCTATGTGACAATTGGGAAAGGAACAGGGAACCATTGGAACGCCATGAATTCCACTAAATCAGGGCTCTACTGTGTGATTTGGATTTGTTGCATTTAACAAATAGACATTGAGATTCACAGATTTGTTACAGAGTAGAGAAAGCAAGCCCGAATCTTGCCAATGCCAGTGTCTGAGAGAACATTTGGGTGCAGTGAACATAAACCCACCCAGACCAACTCAAATAAAAAGAGGCTTCTTTGAAAGATATGAAGGAAGCTTGTGAAATCCAACTATAGGAAGCCAGGAATACCTCAACGTTAACCTAGTGGTTAAAAGCTCTTGGAGGCAGAAGGCCTTCGTGGGAGTTCCAACCTTGGCACTGCTGAATTTGTGACCTTGGATAAGTTACTTAATGTTTCTGGACCTCATTTACTCATCTAAAAAGTAGGGAATAATCAGTTTCTACCTTGTTGGGTTGTTGTGTAGATTAAGTGAGATAATATATATAAAGCACTTGGAACACTGCCTGACATGCAATAGGAACTCAAAAACCATTAAGTCTTATTATTATTTAGAAAGTAGGTAGCTATTCACTTTCTTTTTGGGTTGTATAGTTGCTCATTTCAGCTGACTTTGAACATCAGTTCCATTGCTCTGTCTGCAGTCTGGCTTCCTGAAAGACATGGTGCCAGGGTTACTTTAATGTCATAGTGATGTCATCAAAGCTCCAGGTTTGTCTGTATTTTCATTCTACCACCTTTAGCATGATGATTTTCTTCCTTAGGTTTGTTCCTCATGGTTGCAAGATGGTTGCTGTGGCTCCAGGCATCATGTCCTCACAGATCTTTGTCCAAAGAAGGAAAAGAGTTCTAGTTTTGTGTATTTCATCAAGAATGAGAAATACTTTTTCAAAAATCATCCTGCAAACTCTCTTTTTTTGGGGGGGTCAGATCTCATTAGCTAGGCTTATGTCCTATATCCTTGCCTACACTAGTAACTGCCAGGGAGTCAGATTACCATGAATGGTATAGATCAGGCAGGGTTAATCCCTTAGGGTGATGAAGGAGCTGCTTTCTGAGCACATCATTATCTGATGGTGTAATAGAATCAAAATTATACTTGTGGAGTAAAACAGGGGTTGGTGACCATTGAATAAACAATTATGAGGGCCTGTCTTAGATGAGCAAGTGTCTAAGCCAGGCAAATCAGAGGATTTCTTTGGAATTTTATGTTTTCATACATGGAGTCTAAGGAGGCAGAAGTCTCTTTGGCAGTTGTTCATCTGGGATAAGGTAAACCTGAAGTTCTCTGCTCTGTGGTTGTCTTCTGTGCACTTTGCCCCCACATGCACACACACTGCATCTGGTTGGTGTAGATGAAAGTGAGGTCTTTTTCTCACCTTGCTCTCTCTATGTTTATCCTGTCATGCACCACATAATAACATTTGGGTCAACAACACACCCCATGCATGACAGTGGTTCCGTAAACTGATAATAGAGCATATACAGAAACGTGATACACAGCACTTGCTATTGGCCCTGCAGATCAAGTAGGGGAAATGCTTGATCTTCAGTAATGTGCTGGGACATTTGTTTTGTCATATAAAAAATAGCCAGGTGTGGTGGCTTGTGCCTATGATCCCAGCTACTTGGGAGTTAGAGGCAAAAGGATTGCTTGAGCCTGGGAGGTAGAGGCTGTAGTGAGCTGTGATCACACCACTATACTCCAGCCTGAGCAACAGAGCAAGACCCTGTCTCTAAGAAGAAAAGCAAAAGATGTTGTATATAACATCTAGGTTTGTGTACATACTGTCTATGATGTTTGTACAATGAAATTGCCTAATCTTGTCACGTATTCCCATCGTTCAGCAATGCATGACTGTGTCTAGATGTATAGGTAGGTAGATAGGCACAGAGAAGCACACACACACACACACACACACACTCCAGTGGATGCTGTCTCTCTCAAGGGATAACCTGACAATAATTTCCAGTCTCTGAGGCCATCTCCATCCCTGGCCTTCTCAAGAAATTCCCATTTTTGCTTGAATTTCTCTGTTGGTGTCACTTCATCATTTGCAACAGCAGGAACAAAATCCCATCAGAATCATTCTGAGCTTCTGGGATTCCGTCCCTCACATCTGCTAGTGTGTGGACCTGGCTCACCCCAGAGCCATCACTGGGCTCTACCCCAGGTGCCCCACAGCTCTAGAGCCTTACCACCTGATAAACTCAGCCTTGCCCAGCACCAGGTTGCATCAGCAGCAATGCGAACAGCTCTGCCTATAGCTGAGGAAGAGCAGGTTCAGCCTCACCACTTCAACAGGGCCTTGTTAGGGACCATGTCCTCCTAGAATAGATGGGAACGGGGAGACAGTAACCTCTGTCTCTGATAAAAGGTGTAATATCTGCCGTCTTTCCTAAAGCGACTCAGCGAAAGAGATGACCTGATCGACAAGTACATTTTTCATAAATAAAATGACTTGATATCAGATATACAAGTGCCTTTGTCTGACAGGGAGTTTAAATCTGGTGGCTGTATTCCTTTTGGCCTGACTTAAATAGGCAAAGAGAGTTGTGGATTCCCATCAGTGGGAAATTAGTAAAGGATTCGAGGAGGAAGTGACTGGGAGAGCAGAGTGAAGTCATAAACAAAATCGGTGTGGCCATGAGGCGAAGGCCAACTGGACTAATGAGAAAAATCCCATGGAAGGTGGAAATATAAGACATGGAGACCATCATTCAGGAAGTATGGATAGATTTTTTCATGTTTATTTTTTATATTTTGTTATGCAAATGGTACAAACATTTGTGAAACTAGAGAGTCACACAAATTCCCATGCACGCACCATCCAGCTGGATGGCTCTTGTTAAGTAGAACAAGACAAGGAGGAGAAGATGAAAGAAAGGAGCAGGACCCAGTGAAGGACAAAATGTTCCATGACAGATCTATGAGTGAACTTGTCAAGAAGGAACAGGAAGCTGAAATCCAAGATGTTTATTCTTCTAAATCATAGGTTAATGAAATAATTGATAAATGAGATCTGGCTTCTAGTTATTTGAGTAGGGATTATGTACTTTGAGGAAGCAGATCCCCTCGTTGTGTAATCTCCAAATTGCTGGTTGCGGGGGGACCAAAAGGCCCCCATCTAACAAGGTGACAAGGCTCAGACAGCAAGAGGCAGCATTTGTTTGTTTGGCATTTAGCAACGTCTTATCTACAGTCTCCCAGGCACTGCTCTAGGCTTTGTGGACATGCAAATCTGAAGGACTGGGTTCTTGCTTTCAGAGAATGCAGCACCTACCGGTGAAAATAGACAAGAAAAATCTATGCTTATAGCAGGCATGCTGTAATGAAGTTTTTCTGGTAGCATAGAAAAGATGAAAGCTTCTTGTAGGAGGATGATTGTCTTGATCTTTGGAAGGATGAAGAGGTGTTAGGTAAATGGATTTAGTGAGTGAAGGTGTTCTAGCTAGACAAAGTAGCTTACGCAAAGGGAGAGAAATACTCAAAGAGAACCTTAGCCAGGGCTGCAGGGCTGATGGCACACTCGTGATCTGCTAAAAGACAAGGTGGGGATGGGGTAGGGGTGGCCAGGAAGTGGGAAGCAGGGGCTAAAATTCAGCCTGGGCTTTGCTCCCTGGTGCAGCTGTATCCACCTGGAGAAAGAGGTGGCGTTTTCTGGTTTGACAAAGGGCCACGATGGGGGTAGCCCTGTCTTAGCTTATTTGGTATTCTTTGACTAAAGAGTGTGTGTGAGGATGCTCATGAGTTTGAACAGAACCCAGAAAGGTGATGAGGCATTAATAAATAATTAAAAGGCAGAGTAGTGACAAAATCAGACTTGTGCTTGCAAAAGACCATTCTTGCTGCATTTTGCGAGCTGGTTTTAAAGATGCTAAGTCTGAAGCAAAAGAAACCAGTGAGGAAAGGCTGGTCCAGGTGAAAAATAATGGGAGCCTGAATGTCAGCTGTGGGAGGGGAAGGAAAGGAAGTGGTGCATTGAATATCCAGAAGGTATAGCAGGTAGACTTGGTGATCGGCTGACTGCTTGGGTGCAGGGGAGCAAGGTGAGGAGGATGACTCCCAGGGTTTCAGCTTCAGCAGGCTCAGTGGAAGATTATCACATTCCAGCAAAGATCAATAAACCCAAGAACTTTGCCACAGTGTGTACTGAGGTGTTACCTGTTTAATAATAACAATAAAAGAGTTCCTTATATTAGCATGGTGGTTAAAGATTAAAAGGAAGGCTTTAGTAGTACCTTTTGAGACAGAGGGAAAAACACCTTGATCCTGAGTTGTGTCCCTTCAGAGAATGAGCAATTGATACGAAAAGAAACTGTAGGGTCTCTTGCATTGCCATTCCATTCAAGTACAGCAAAATCCCCCTTAGTGGATAAACTGGCCATTCAAGATAGGTCAGAGAGTAATGACCAGCTGCAGAAAACGAGTTCATCTCCTTTATTCTTTGTTTCAAGATGAAAATAATATAAATCTAGGGTATCTCAAACCCTTTCCCATTGCCTTCGGAGAAAGCAGGTTTTATTTTGTTTCTGGTGGTGGACATGTCAGCAGCATTCTTTCCGTCTCCCTGAGCTTGTCGTGATGGTGTCCTAGCACAGGCTTTGAAGTTGAATGGTCCTGGGTTTGAATTCCTAGTTCATCACCGTCTGTCACTTTGGGCAGAATACTTATCTGTGAACTTCATCTGTAAAATGTAGGGAAATATGGTTTCCTCATGGAGCTGTTATACGGGTTAAGGGACAAGGAAGGGGGGTGCTTGGCACAGGACCTGTAGGCACATGCTGGTCACAAGTGGTGGTGCTGTTGTATTTGTTAATGCCAGTGTTTAGATATCAAGAAAGGGTGTAACACCTGGAATCTAGCACTTTGGGAGGCTGAGGCAGGAGGATCACTTGAGCCCAGGACAACATAGTGGACCCTGTCTCTGCAAAAACATTGTTTTAAAAATTAGCCAGGTGTGGTGGTACACGCCTGTAGTCCCAGCTACTCAGGAGGCTGAAACGGGAAGCTGACTTGAGCCCAGGAGGTCAAGGCTGCAGTGAGCCATGAATGTGCCACTGTATTCGGTCTAAAAAAAAAAAAAAAAAAAGACTTGCTTTTGCAGCCTTTGATTATTTTGTGGGCCTGCATATATTATGTTGCCTTCTTTATGGGTTAACCTGAGAACAAAGAGTTCCATGCCGCGTGAGTCAAAGAGCAGGTTATATACATGGCTTGCTCCTTCCAGATGTGTCTTGAGGTACTGTGCTGATTATGCTTGGGACAGAGAAGCATACCGTTAGACTATAGAAATCACTGGAAAGAAAGCAAAAAACTGGTACTTTCGGCTTTCACATGATCAAGGTGTTTTCCTAGGATAGAGTAGGCCACTGAAGCTACATGATATTACATTAATAATTCAACAGGCTGGGCGTGGTGGCTCATGCCTGTAATCCCAGCACTTTGGGAGGCCGAGGCGGGTGGATCACGAGGTCAAGAAATCGAGACCATCCTGGTCCACATGGTGAAACCCCGTCTCTACTAAAAATACAAAAAATTAGCTGGGCACGGTGGCGCGTGCCTGTAATCCCAGCTACTCAGGAGGCTGAGGCAGGAGAATTGCCTGAACCTGGGAGGCGGAGGTTGCGGTGAGCCGAGATCGCGCCATTGCACTCCAGCCTGGGTAACGAGCGAAACTCTGTCTCAAAAAAAAATAATAATAATTTAACAAAGCACATTGATTAACTACCAGCCTGTGACTTCAGCAGCTAATAGCACCTAAAGAAAATGTACTTCAACTTTCTTATCAAGAAACGGTCTTGATAAGACACCAGGTGACTAACTTTGGTCATTGCTCTGGAATGTCTCTGTTGGTGCTGCCAGTTTTCATTGCCCATAGGTGCAATATGGAAATTTTTATAAATGCTCCCATTTAATGCTTTTACAAATTAACAACATTTTTATACGATATTGTAACTGAAAACGAACAAATATTCTTCTTATCTCACCTGTAGAAAAGGGAGTGGTGAGAATTTGGGAGTTAATATTGTAAAAATACCTGAGATAAGAAATACGTGTTTAAGTATTACTGGTTTTGATTGGCACTGAATCCTCATGAAGCATCCATGAGAATCAAACAGAACCAGGGACTAGGAAAGTGGAAAGTCTGTATTTTTATACTACCCTAAAATCTGTTAGGTTGGTGCAAAAGTAATCATGATTTTTGCAATTACTTTAATGGCAAAAACCACAATTACCTTTGCACCAACCCACGCCTTTGAGAAGGAAAATAAGTTTTCAGCGTGTTTAAAATTAGCCATCCGTAGTTTGTTGTAAAAGGGAAAGAAAATTTGGTGACAGTTAAAAATTTAAATCAGTGGTTCTCAGGTAGAGGCGATTTCCCACCAGGGGACATTTAGCAAAACCTGGAGAGATTTTCAGTAGTCACAACTGTGTGTGGTGTGGGAAGGGGGTTGTGCTATTGGCATCTAGTAGGTAGAGGTCAGGGATGCTGCCCACATCCTGCAATGCACAGGAAAGGCCCCACCAATAGAGAATTACCTGGTCTGGTCCCAATTGTCAGTAGTGCCAAGGCTGAGAAACACTGAGTTAAGTAACAGCTGTTGGGAGCTTCCAGCACGGGACTGTCTCTTTCAGCAAGGAATTAGCCATCCTGTTAATTGAAATTATTTTCCTCAGGTTATGTAGGGAAAATATACTCCTCTACTTTCTTTCTTTCTATTTATTTATTTTCAAGATGGAGTCTCGTGCTCCTCTACTATTTATTTATTTATTTATTTTTGAGACAGAGTCTTGCTCTGTCACCCAGGCTGGAATGCAATGGTGCAATCTCTGCTCACTGCAACCTCCGCCTCCCAGCTTCAAGGGGTTCTCCTGCCTCAGCCTCTAGAGTAGTTGGGACTACAGGTGCACCACCATGCCCAGCTAATTTTTTGTATTTTAGTAGAGACGGGATTTCACTGTGTTGGCCACGCTGGTCTCCTCAGGTGATCCACCCGCCTTGGCCTCCCAAAGTGCTGGGATTATAGGTCTGAGCCACCGTGCCTGGCCTTACGCCTCTACTTCTTTTAGATCATGCCACTGCACTCCAGCCTGGGTGACAGAGCAAGACCCAAAAAAACCCCAGACAAAACAAAACAAAAAATCCATACTTTGGAACAGGACATTTATTGACTGATTTATGACCAAAGCCTCTGACTTTCTGTGCAGTATGACCATATGAAGTAATAGAATAACACCAGCATCTTGTATTCCTTTTTTTTTTTTTTTTTTGAGACGGAGTTTCGCTCTTGTTACCCAGGCTGCAGTGCAATGGCACGATCTTGGCTCACCGCAATCTCCGCCTCCTGGGTTCAGGCAATTCTCCTGCCTCAGCCTCCTGAGTAGCTGGGATTACAGGCACATGCCACTGTGCCCAGCTAATTTTTTGTATTTTTAGTAGAGACGGGGTTTTACCATGTTGAGCAGGATGGTCTCGATCTCTTGACCTCGTGATCCACCCGCCTCGGCCTCCGAAAGTGCTGGGATTATAGGCGTGAGCCACCGCACCCGGCCCCAGCATCTTGTATTCTTAAGCCTCTAGAGCATCTCAGTCTTCAGGCAGCAGAGGAGGACATATGTTAGAATTGGAGCCTCTGGCTGCCTTGGAAGAGGATGCTTTCAACTCGTTTAGCCTGTTGTAATACTTGGGGGGTACTGGTTGATTGTGCTTTAAAGCTGTTGATATCAAATATGGTCTGGCTATATTTATGCCGAGTTGTTGAGATATTATGTAATATTTATTGTTCTTAAAGCAGGATAGGATGAAAATGCTATACACAAACAGGTTTCTAGAACATGTCTCACTTGCTCTCCTACATACAGACACATGATTGCTTTTGAGCTTAACTACATTTCGTGTGGTATCTAAGTTGCCTGTGTTGTTCTGGTGAGCAAAGGTGTTTGATCAAAATGATCTCTTGAAAGTTTGAATTTCCTCGTTAAATGTTCAGATGGGAACTATTCACCTAAAGAATACCATAAAAATATTAGAAAACATTGTTTTTTGTTGTTATTGTTTTGTTTTTTGTTTGTTTGTTTGTTTTGAGATGGAGTCCCGCTCTGTCACCCAGGCTGGAGTGCAGTGGTATGATCTTGGCTCACTGCAACCTCCACCTCCTGGGTTCAAGCGATTCTCCTGGCTCAGACTCCTGAGTAGCTGAGACTACAGGTGCATGCCACCACACCCAGCTAAAATTTTTTGTATTTTTAGTAGAGACGGGATTTCACCTGTTAGCCAGGATGGTCTCGATCTCCTGATGTCATCATCCACCCACCTCAGCCTCCCAAAGTGCTGGGATTACAGGTGTGAGTCACCACACCCAGCCGGAAATCATTGTTTTTTAAGCATTGATGCTGATAATTGTTAGTGTCTGAGACTTTTGAAATCATAACCATCTAAGGCACTATAGGAAAGAGAAAGAGTAAGGATGTTGAAACACTAAAACAGTAAGTTTTATAAGACAAAAGTAACCTTGCGTTCAAAATAAGAGGTCTAGGAATTATATTCTATTGATTTCAGATTGAATTTGTAGTAAATAAACAATTACCTCTATATAAGGCTAAGAATTTACTCATCTATAAAACCAAAAATGTGAACTCGTTTATCTCTAGGGTACATTTTGTCTCTAAAATTTCAAAAATCCATCTAATATGTTTCCCTGGATTGAATTCCTCAAGGGTCAAGGTGCATGCACCTTTGATAGAGTGCTGAATGAAGCATTGCTAGTAACCATTAAACTGATTTGGATTTAAATGCCTCTTATACAGCTCAAATGCAGGCTTGAAAAGTAACGTCTCCATGGCGGTAAAAGCGTCAGTATGAGTGTATGTGTGGAAAGATTTGTTGTAGGAAGATCAGTCAGTCCTATTTCATGATGACTTCAATGGTGTGGGCGCAGCAGTGGAGCCACAGCCTTGACAGCATCATCAGAGTGAACTTTAATTAAAAACAAGTGGAGAAATCAACAGCCAGGATTTACCCAGGAAATAACTAAATGACGTACAGCTCAGAAGAGAGATTTCGAGGCATGATTTTATTGCATTCTAGTGGGAGAGAATAGTTCTCCTTATAAAAATTCTAAGAAAAGTTGGAAAAATAATGAGCACCATAAATTAGATTTGAATTTGGCATGCCTTGTAGCTGCAGCACATCGCATACTGTGTCCCCTTAAACTGTCGGAGAGCAGGCAGGTATAACTCATCCTTGTAACTTGGGTAAGCAGAAATTAAAATAATTCTATTTAAGAAATAAAGAGCAAAAAGAGGAAACTATAAAGAAATGGTCAAAGAGAATTGCTTAGTTGTGGAGAGAACTGTGCAACTCAGCTAAGTGACAACAAAGGAAAAAACCTAATGAAGTTGCTGAAGAGGGGGAAATACTTTTTTAGTGGCATAAATCTCAAAACCAAACAACAACAATAAAATGACAATATGTATGCTTTTAAATAGATGGAAAAAAATCCTTGTTTTCTAAAATGTGACTTTAAAGACACTTGGTAGAAATTCTAATAGCTACAGTTCAATTTCTTTCTATATAACACTTTTGATACAGAATCACTCTTTATCATTTCATAATTCCAAAAATGTATTAAAGGCACAATATTATATATTTTAAACAAACAAATATTTTTAAGTGTCATACTTACTACTGACTGTTGCTTACCAGTGTGATGCACATTAGCTACTCTGAATGTCAGCTTTCGTATCTGTAAAATGGGAGTAAAGGCTGGATGCGGTGGCTAACACCTGTAATCACACTTTGGGAGGCGGGCGGATCATTTGAGGTCAGGAGTTTGAGACCAGCCTGACCAACATGGTGAAACCCCCATCTCTACTAAAATGCAAAAATTAGCCAGGCCTGGTGGCAGGCGCCTGTAATCTCAGCTACTTAGGAGGCTGAGGCAGGACAATCACTTGAACCCAGGAGGCGGAGGTTGCAGTGAGCCAAGATCATGCCACTGCACTCCAGCCTGGGCAACAGAGTGAAACTCCCTCTCAAAAATTAAACAATAAATAAAATGGAAGTAAAAACCTTTACCTCCAGAGTTCCCGGGAGTATAAATTACATGTATTATAAATTAAATTGCATACATACTATTTAGTGAGTAGCTGGCAGGAGTCCAAAAAATGCTGTTGCGGCTTGCAGGTAGTGGTCTTGGTATGCTAAACTCTTGACTCTGACAGTTTGCCTATTTTTTACCAAATCATCTTACTGAGCCTCAATTCAAAATCTTCAAAAATGGCAGGACAACTGTGTGTGTGTGTGTGTGTGTGTGCAATATTTATTTATACGTATGTGTGTATGAGAAACATTTGAGATTTGCAGTGTGCTCAGGAATATAAAGCATTCTGGGAAAAAGATGTCATTCAAATGCAAACGAATACTGGTCATTTCCTCCAGTTTTATTGACTAAAAGCATCAGTTGCAACATCTCAAAATCTAATCTATTTCTGTTTTATGGAATTAAAGCTTGATTTAACGCATGTTTTGTGATCCTTCTGGGTCTAGGAGATGAACAGACCAAAGTGGAAATAAACAAAGCCAAGAATCTTAAACTAGAGTGTTGAGACCTATTCACTCCCACACCCTGAGGAATTTAGGACCAGTAAGTTGCTCTCTAATGAGCACAGAACAAGAGCATTGCATCTTCTCTTAATTAGTTTGACAGATATTCATTTAAATTTGAAAAGATTCCCAGACTTGGGATAGCAAAGGAAAGTCTTCAATTCCTTTTGCATCTTAATTCTGTTTTTACTGTGGTGGCTCTGGGGAATGTCAATATCTGAAGACAAATAAAAACTCATGTCTTCATCCTGGGACCTCCGCATTTTCTATTTATTACTGGCCACAAGCCACCAGGTTTCAGTTTGCAGCTGTAAAGTCTAACACAAAAGCAACAGGTTCTGCAATAATGCTGTTGGGCCTGGTTTCTATGAGGGGTGGATTTTTTTTTCTCTTGGTTAATAAAGGACAGAGTTTCAAGGCTAGCTTTAAATAGCCATCTTTACATCAGAATAAGTCACTGCGTGGGCATCATGAAACTATGAATTGTTTTTACCCATAGGGCATAGTTACCACCAGCCCTTGGTAATCCATGGAAATGAGTAATTGGGAGACCTTATATACTCCCAAGCCCCGCCCCTGCCCTTTTTTTTTTTTTTGGAAGAAAGAAAGAAAGAAAAAAAAGAATGAAGAAGAGGAAGAAAAAGGAAGAGAAAGAGAGAGAGAATGGGAGTATTGCTTTCTTGCCCAGGCTAGAATGCAGTTTAGTAATGGGTATTGAAAACCTCTTTTATACCAATAATTATACTTAATGATGTAGACAGGAAGGAATAAGGGAAGAAAATAACAAATAAGTAGCCAACCAATATTTCGTTTAAACCTATGAAATGCTATGCGATTACTGAGGAGTGATTTACTTCCAATTATGTAGTCACTTTTGGAATAGGTGTGAGATGGTAATGTATGTTTTGTGGATTTGAAGTGGAGGGTTCTATAAATGTTTATTAAGTTTACTTGTTCCAGGTCTGAGTTCAAGTCCTGGATGTCCTTATTAATTTTCTGTCTCGTTGATCTATAGAATCGTTAGCTCTTCTTGTTACATCGATCCTTTTGCCATTATGTAATGTCCTTCTTTGCCTCTTTTGATCTTTGTTGCTTTAAAGTCTACTTTATCAGAGGCGAGAATTGCATCTCCTGCTTTTTATTTATTTGTTTACTTTTACTCTCTGTTTGGTTGGTAAATCTTCCTCCTTCTCTTTGTTTTGAGTCTTTGTGTATCGTTGCATGTGAGATGAGTCTGGATGCAGCATACCGATGGGTTTTGGCTTTTTATCCAATTAGAATATATATAAGTTTAATACTGCCATTTGGTGCTAGCTGGCTGTTTTGCCCATTAGTTGGTGTAAATTTTTCCTTGTGTTAATGCTCTTTGCTTTTTGATATATTTTTGGAAAGGCTAATATTGGTTGTTCCTTTATATGTATAGTGCTTCTTTCAGAAGCTCTTGTAAAGCAGGCCTGGTGGTGGTGAAGTCTCTAAGTACTTGTTTGTTTGCAAAAGATTTAATTTTTCCTTCGCTTGTAAAACTTAGTTTGGCTGGATATGAAATTCTGGGTTGAAAGTTCTTTTCTTTAAGGATGTTAAATATTGGTCCCCACTCTTTTCTGGCTTGTAGGGTTTCTGCTGAGAGATCTGCTGTAAGTCTGATAGGTTTCCCTTTATGGGTAACCTGACCTTTCTCTCTGGCTGCCCTTAGTATTTTCTCCTTCATTTCAACCCTAATAAATCTGGCGATTATGTGTCTTGGGGTTGGTCTTCTTGAAGAATATCTTTGTGGTGTTCTCTGTATTACCTGGAGTTGAATATTACCCTGCCTTGCTAGGTTAGGAAAGTTTTCCTGAATGATATCCTGAAGAGTATTTTCCAACTTGGATTCATTCTCTTCGTCACATTCAGGTACACCTATCAAACATAAATTAGGTCTTTTCACATAGTCCCATATTTCCTGGAGACTTTGCTCATTCCTTTTCATCCTTTTTTCTCCAATCTTGTCTTCTCGTTTCATTTCACTAAGCTGGTCCTCGACATCTGATATCCTTTCTTCTGCTTGATCAATTCAACTGTTTAAACTTGCGCATACTTCGCGAAGTTCTCGTGTTGTTTTTCAGCTCCATCAATTCACTTATATTCCTCCCTAAATTGTCCATTCTCGTTAACATTTCGTCAAACCTTTTTTCAAGGTTCTTAGTCTCTTTGCATTGGGTTAGAACAAGTTCTTTTAATTCACAGAAGTTTCTTATCACCCACCTTTTGAAACCTGCTTCTGTTATTGGAACACACTCGTAATCTATTAAGCCTTGTTCCGTTACTGATGAGGAATTGCGATCCCCTGTAGAGGGAGAGGCATTCTGATTTTGAGTATTCTCTGCCTTTTTAGGCTGGTTTCTTCCCTTCATTATATATTTATCCCTCTGTCGTCTTTGTAATTACCGACTTTCTAACTAGGTCTCTGAGCGGACGTCCAACTTGTTGATTCCCAGCGCTGAAATCTGAGCAATACAGTGCACCGGCCAAAACAGTGGTGTTAAGATTGATGGTGCTTTTCTGCCTGGGAATCTCCGGACTCTGCACCAAGAACTGCCGCGCTAAGGAGCCAGCAAAACCGCCGCGCCGGCCACAAGAGACGCCCTGGCAACCCGTGGGGCTCCTCCACTGGGAATCTCTTGGTCCATGAGCAACAAAAATTCGTCTGAAAGTGTGGCATCCTCTCGTTCTCTGCGCTTTCACTGAGAGCTATGAGCGCAAGCTGCTAATGATCAGCCATCTTGGATCTCTCTCTCCCTTTTTTTTTTTTTTGGGAGACAGAGCTTCGCTTTTGTTGCCCAGGCTGGAATGCAATGGCGTGATCTCAGCTCACTGCAACCTCTGCCTCCCAGGTTCAAGCAATTCTCCTGCCTCAGCCTCCCAAGTAGCTGGGATTACAGGCATGCGCCATCACGTCTGGCTAATTTTTGTAGTTTTTTAGTAGAGATGGGGTTTCACCATGTTGGCCAGGCTGGTCTCAAACTCCTGACCTCGTGATCCGCCCACCTCGGCTTCCCAAACTGCTGGGATTACAGGTGTGAGCCACCGTGCCCAGCCCTCCCAAGCCCTTTTAACCAATAATAACAGTTACCTTTATGAAGGTTGTTAAAATATAGCAAGAGTGCTAATGATAACCTTCACTTTATCATGCTTTAACCTCTAGCTGTGCAGGCTGTTCACTCCAAAACAGTGCCCAATTGGGTAGCACCATGGGCTTGGCTTGCAACCCACCCCCACTTCACTGACCTGGTCAGGCATCTGTAAGGCTGACTGCATAGGCTGAGGGATCCTTCTCCTGCACACAAAGAAAAGCCCCATATGGGCTGGTTGTGGACCAGACTGAATAGAGCTGCTGTTGAGGAAATATCCAAACATACACTACCTTGGCAAGAAGGCACAACACTTGCCTAATCTACCAAAGCTCAGTTTTTAACTCTCAAGGGAGCGAGTTTGTTCATCAGGGAGCCTGGTCCAGCTTCACTGTGGCAAGTGCCCCCCATCCGCTCTCTCTCCTCTCACTACCATTTTCCCCATTACCTTAGAGCAGATTCCTTTTAGTCAATCAACTCATCTTAATGAAGCCAGAATGTAACATTCAAGGAAATGGGCCTGGTATTTGAGTTCTGATTTAATGAAAAGGAGGCAGAGCTTGCAAAGCATCCCCTGTTGTTCTCTCAGTCCATTGGCCTGGTCATTAGATTATACTCTCTGGAAAACTGATTTGATTGACTGGACAGAGATGGTATAGCATAGCATAGCATAGAGCATAGCATAGCACAGTGTCAGGTCAGAAGGCCTGGGGGAAAACCCCTGCTTTACCGCTTAGTGGAATAACCTTGAGCAAGTTAATTCATCTCTTTGACAATCCATTTCCTCCTCGGTAAAACAAGAATGATAAATGATGCTTGGGTGAGTTAGTACATGTAAAGTGCTGAACACTCTCGCTGTGGAAAGCAGTGGTTCTCAAACCTGGACCAGCAGCATTACCTGGGAACTTGTTAGAAATGCAGATCTTAGGTCCTAAATAAAACTTAGGGGTATAGGAGAAAACACTTGCAAATATTATGTCTGGCAAGGTGTTAATATCCAGAATATATAAAGAACTCCAAAGCTCAACAACAACAAAACAAGCAACCCGATTAAAAAATGGGCAAAAGGCTTGAATAGACATTTTTTCCAAAGGAGGTATGCAAATGGCCAATAAGCACGTGAAAAGATGCTCATCACTGATCATCAGGGAAGTATAAATCAAAACCACTGTCAAACACACAGAAAATAACAAGTGTTGGCAAGGTTATGGAGCAATTGGAACCCTTGTACACTGTTGGTAGGAATATAAAATGGTGCAATGGTATGAAAAACAGTATGGGTATTACTCAAAAAATTAAAGGTAGGATTACCATATGATCCAGGACTCTACTTCTAGGTATACACCCAAAAAAACTGAAAGCAGAGTCTCAGAGAGACATGTGTCCACCCATGTTCATAACGATATTCACAATAGCCAAATGACGAAAGTAGCCTCAGTGTCCATCAGTGGATGAATGGATAAACAAATGTGGCACAGATATGCAATGGAATATTTCTCAGCCTTAGTGAGGGTGAAATTCTGACACATGCTACATGACACAAGTTTCATAAACGAACCTGGAGGACATTACACTAGGCAAAATAAGCCAGTCTCACACACATACAACTATGTGATTCCATTTACATGAGGTACCTAGAGTAATCAAACTCATAGAGACAGAAAGTAGAATGTTGATTGCCAGGGTCAAGGGATTTAGAGAAATGGGGAGTTATTGTTTAGTGGGTACAGCATTTCAATCTTGTAAGATGGAAAGAGTTCTGTGGATGAATAGTTGCAATGATTATATAACAATGTGAATGTGCTGTACAATATTGAACTGTACACTTAAAAATATTTCGGATGATCATTCTTATGTGTATTTGACCACAGTTTTAAATGGACACTCAGTGGTGGGGCCTAGCAATCTGACAATCTGAGTTGTAATAGTTCCTCTAGGTAGTTCTTTTTTTTTTTTTTTTTTTAAGATGAAGTCTCATGCTGTTGCCCAGGCTGGAGTGCAGTGGCATCATCTAGGCTCATTGCAACCTCTGGCTCCCAGGTTCAAGCAATTCTCTTGCCTCAGCCTCCCGAGTGGCTGGGATTACAGGGGTGTGCCACCATGCCTGGCTAACTTTTTTTGTATTTTTTTAGTAGAGATGGGGTTTTACCATGTTGGCCGGCTGGTCTTGAACTCCTGACCTCAAGGTGATCCACCCACCTCGGCCTCCCAAACAGCTGGGATTACAAAAGAGAGCCACTGCACCGGGTCCCTCTAGGTAGTTCTAATGCTTGCTCAAATTTGAGAAATACTAATGTAGCATAAGCATTTAATAAATGGTGGCTGATATCAGCCAGGTGTGGTGGCTCACACCTGTAATCCCAACACTTTGGGAGGCCGAGGTGGGCAGATCACCTGAGGTCAGGAGTTCAAGACCAGCTGGGCCAACATGGTGAAAACCTGTCTCTACTAAAAATACAAAAATTAGCTGGGTGTGGTGTCAGGCACCTGTAATCCCAGCTACTTGGGAGGCTGAGTCAGGAGAATCACTTAAACATGGGAGGCAGAGGTTGCGGTGAGCCGAGATTGCACCATTGCACACCGGCCTGGGAGACAAGAGTGAAACTCCATCTCAAAAAAAATAAAAAAAAAAATTATATAAATGGTGGCTGATATCATTATAATAGTAGTTATTATGTATCATCAGTAACATATAAATAGTGCTCAATATAGTTTGATTTCTAGTACATTTCTTGATATTCTAATTTTGAAAATTAGTCATATTTGGAAAATTTTACTAAGTGAATTGGGATATACAATTAACAACACTTCTCTAACCATTCAACATTTAGGAAAGCTTGTATATGTTTTTAATTTCCTAGGAACTGAATGGAGAGGGGCAGTTACTTCATTTCTGGAATATACATTGAGCCTTACAAAGTCAAATAATCCTTTGTCCAGGCCTCTTAGTACATCATAGTCCATACAGACAATCTGTTTTGGCTTTTTTGTTTGTTCATTTTTTTAGAGACAGGATCTTGCTCTGTCAGCCAGGCTGGAACACAGTGGTGTGATCACAGCTCACTGTAACCACGAACTCCTGGGCTCAAGCAATCCTCTTGCTTCAGCCTTCTGAGTGGCTAAGACTATAGTTTTGTGACACCATGCCCAGCTAATTTTTATTTTTATTTTGCAGAGATGGGGTCTTGCTATGTTGCCTAGGCTGGGCTCAAAAGATTCTCCTGCCTCACCTCCCAAACTGTTGGGATCACAGGCATGAGCCACTGCAACTGACCCTCAGAATCAGTATCTGACCATGTTTCTCTTCAGGATCATAAGTCGTTTTTTTAAAAAATGTGACCAACCAAATTATGTTGTAGACTCTTGGTTTCCTTTCAAATGACCCCATTCTATCAAAATAGATTAGACATTAAGAGCAATGTTAGCACGAGGTCAGGGGTTTGAGACCAGCCTGGCCAACATGGTGAAACCCCATCTCTAAAAATACGAGGAAAAAAAAAATTAGCCAGGCATTGTGGCCGGCACCTGTAATCCTAGCTACTTGGGAGGCTGAGGTAGGCGAATTGCTTGAACCTGGGAGGCAGAGGTTGCAGTGAGCCAAGATCGCGCCACTGCACACCACCCAGGTGACAGTGTGTGACTCCATCTAAAAAAAAAAAAAAAAAAAAGGCAGTGTTAGCAGGCAATTAACTCTTTGTGCCTATCCACCACTTCCTAACATTTACCTAAATAGACAGTCTAGAATATCATATGCTTACACCCTTATGTATTCTGTCTGGATGTAATAATATAAAAGATAGCATTAATTTACTTTTTTTCAGTAGATGCTGCCAAACTGTTAACATGTTATTAGCCTTGAGTTTAGATGTTCAAACTTGTCTCAGGCAGCTGTTGCTACCTTGTACCCATTTTGTTTTATTTTTATTTATCTTTTGGAGGGCAAGGAGGGAATAGCTTCGAAAAATCTCCTAGGCAAGAAACAAGAAGGCTTTTCTGCAAGGAAAATGGATCGTACTTTGTTTTCCTTCATAAAGGGTAATGAGGATATAATCTCAAAGCTACGCTTGACCATCATCTGTCAAACTAAAGCAAATAAGCCAATGCCTGTCTTCCCTTATTGTAAAACTAGACCAGAAGATAACCACCGTTGTCTAGCCAAAGAAAACCACCCTCATTTCAGAAAGTGTTTACTTTTTCACTCTCATTGAGTGATATGCCATCAAGGTATGAGTTAGACCTTGGCATTTTGTGGAAAGGTTGTCTTTGTTAAGCAAAACCATAGCTGTTCATTTCTGGTAATTTTGGATTTTCTAAAAAGTGGCCATAGCTTCCGAATTTGATTTTTAGTAATCTTTAGCAGACTGAGAATTTTTCTGATTTGAAGATTATATTGAAACACCAAAAAAAAAAAAAAAAGTAGAGTGGTTTGTGTTTCACCTTATGTATTAATGTGAAATTTAGAGCTGAAGCCTCTTTGTTGCTGAAATAACTGCATCCCCTTGTTTTCTGCTGCCCACTTTTATGTGTTTCCTAAATATTCACAAATCTTGATACACTCTTGTAGTGATTCTTATTTTGTTTGTATGTGTGTTTTTTCCAGTAATGTACTTTTTTGGGAATCCACCCACAGCTTTTCCATGGTTTCTTCTGTAATTTGGGTTTTATTTTAAAATGCTATTGGAGTCCCTGGGGGGATCCTGCTGTTACCCCTCTCTAGATCTCAAGGTCACCTCCCTATTCTGTTGAATGAGAGAGCCGAAGTCAAAGGTGAGTCAGGGATTCCTTGGTGTGCAGGTTCTCACTGATAAACATGTTTTCTCCAGACCCAGCTGGGGGGCTAAGACTGGAGCAATTGGTGAAGAGAGGGGCTGCTTCCATCCAAGTTCAGTAGCCCTCCCTCACATGAGAAACTATTTCACAACAATCTCAACCTGTTTGTCCTACACTGTGGATAGGGAAGTGGGAGGGAGTTGCTTAAAGAGTTCTAAAGTCATTTTTTTCTCATTAAAAAAATTGCAGTAAAGGATGCATAACATTAAATTGACCATTTTAACCATGTTTAAGTGTATAATTTGGTGGCATTAAGAGCATTCACATTTTTGTCCAACTGTCACCACTACCCATCTTTAAGTAACTTGAAGACGATTTGTTTAAAGTCACTTCTTGACTCAGTTCCCAAATTCCAGTTGACTGTGCTCTCTCTCTCTCTCTCTCTCTCTCTCTCTCTCTCTCTCTCTCTCTCTCTCTTAAAGTCTATGTTCTCATTCTGATTATTTAACTTGGAGAGTGAGAAGGATTTTTTTTTTTAATGCCACATGATGAATTGGTCTCAGTGGAATTCAAACGATCTCGTTGTTTTGGTTATTTCTTATCAGGAGTGCTGGATTTTTTTCTAAGAGCCACGACAGAGGTGAAGGGGCAAAAGGGAGCCACCTCCTTTTGAGTCAATTAAGCAAAAGTGAGGAAATGGTTGGGTGATGGGAAATCATTCCTGGACATATATTCTCCGTGCTAAAGGGGCATCTGACACCCTGAAGAAACGGAGACCCCCAGTTTTTACCTAGTGAGCCTTTTGGCTGTACTTCAGGGAAAACTTCTTACTGTTTTTATATTTGCTCTCCATTGATAAGAACTTCTTAAGGTCACAGTGTCCTTGGGTAATGAAGCCAGGCATAGGAATGTTCTTTAATATTTACCTAGTGTGCATGGCACACCAGGAACTCTACAAAAGATACACACGGAACATGCCCAGCCTCTAGCTCAGCCTGACTTGGGGAGACTTCCCGTCAGGCACACCCTGTGCTGGCTCCAGCTTCTGGAGTTTCTGGGGAATCATACCTGAAGGGATTATCATCTTCACCCAGTATCCGGATCATCGGCCACAGAAGTTTGTTTGTTCAACACAGTCTGAATCAGTACCATGTTGAATAAGACACATTTTCCTTCTTGAAATATTCTTAGAACAATGTTTGCATTTTCCCCAAAGAAAAACTTGCTCAGACACAGTTCTTTCTGATCTAGATACCCTGCTCTCCTCTGCCTCCTCTCATTGTTGGAAAACCCAAGTGTTTCTATTCCTGTACCCTAAACCCGCTCAGAGGGAATTCTGCCTTTTGATTTGGAGGTATTTTTTCCTTCCACATATGGATATGGCAGTATCATAAATCTGAAGGAAGGAGCCAAATTTTAATCTGGGTGCAGCTGCATGTATACTGCTTCTCTCCTAAGGCAGGATTTTCTAGTCAAATCTCTGGCTAGTTGAAAGATGATATTAGGTATAGAACTACTTTGTTTAACCAAAACAAGATATAAGTGGAAGCAGCACTCATGATGCAGAACTATTTAAAACTTTGTAGAGACAATCTGAAGACCTAACTGGTGTGTTAGTCAGTAAGTTTTAATACCCTTTAAATTGCTAATGAATCCCAGCACCCAACATTATGAGATGCTAAGTAGCTTCTAAAAGGATTACTTTCAGACTGAAAAGTGTTTTCTTTCCACCAGAGCTTTAGTGGTCTTCATGTAAAGTATCAGTTGCTATTATTAAACTTTCTACACTGAAAAATAATTTAGTATAATAATTATATTATTTCAGGCAAGATTTAGTTACATGTTACAAATACTTTATAAAGTAAGCTGGGTGGGGTGGCTCATGCCTGTAACCCCAGCACTTTGGAACACTGAAGTAGGAGGATCCATTTAGCCCAGGAGTTTGAGAACAGCCTGGGCAACATAGCAAGACCCCATCTCAATCGATCAGTCAGTCAATAAGCCGGACGTGGAGGCATGCTCCTGTAGTTCTGCTACTTGGGAGGCAGAGGCAGAAGGATCACTTGAAGCCAGGAGTTTGAGTTTACAGTGAGCTATATGTAGCCTAGGTGACAGAGCAAGACCCTGTCTCTAAAAAAAAAAAAAAAGTAGACACTATTGAATAGCCAACTAAGCTAGAGTCAAATCCATGTAATATCAGTCATCCTAGCATCTTGTGAGGTGGGTAAACACCAAGTCAGCCAGCTTCTATGTTACAAAAACAAAAACAAAACAGAGGGAGAAGCTGGTGGGGGCATTGTAGGATAGGTAGGTAGTCCAGCGTTCCTCCTCAGACGTCCCTAACTCCCACCTCACCACTGTGTCTGGTGCAGAGAACTCTTCTACAGTATTTCTGCTCACCCAGCCTCTCCTTGCATGGTTTCCCACGATTGGACAAGTCAGCTCATTTCTTATCTACATGGCTTTAATTGTTAGAGAGTTAAAACTGTGAGTCCTCAGTTCTCTGCCTTCAGTAATCACTGGCCATGCTCACAGCCAAGACAAGCTGTTATTGTATACTGTCAAGTTTTAGAACACATGTGCAGAGCTCACATAAAGCATTTCCCATGGATTGTTTGTATTTTAGCAGAGTTGCAAGGAGTCAAGTACCAACAGTACATGAGAAATGTCTTATCCATCGCATTAACACCTCCTTTCCTTTGATAAAAAGCCCTCAGGTGGTCTTGGGAGCATAGTACAGATGCACAGGTCAATGTGGAAATTGGAAAACTCAGATAGGACTTTGATGGAAGTCAACCATTCAAACCTGAATCTTCCACTCGGCTCCTCTTGTTATAATGTTGATAGCGAGGAAGAGAGGGCCATGCCTAGGTTCAATTAAAGGGCATATCTGAGAAGAAGACTGGGGGATAGCTGTCACTCAGCTACAGCTTTTATCGGCCGTGCTGTATCCTCAACTTCACTCCTGAGGAAATGGGATCAAGAACAACACAGTGTCACTTTTGCACAGCAAGCCGCTAGAAGGCCAACCCCAGTATTTTACACATTGTAAAACAGATTTAATAGCCTTTAACAGAAGGTTTGTAAACCTAAATGGCTACAGGACCAAGAAAGAAACACAAATGAATGAAATGTTCCACGTACAAAATCTAAGTGGCCTTTTGTTCAAGAACGCAATGGGGAGCGGTGAGGACTGGGGCAAATGGAGGACTCGTGCCCCATCTAAAGGAGGACACTGCTTCTCAACTCTAATAGGTTCTTTTTGTTTGATTTCTATTTCTATTTATTTTTTATTTTACTTCGAATTCTGGGATACATGTGCTGAACGTGCAGGTTTGTTACATAGGTATTCATGTACCATGGTGGTTTGCTGCACCTAACAACCCGTCATCTAGGTTTTAAGTCCCGCATGCATTAGGTATTTGTCCTAATGTGCTCCCTCCCTTTGCTTCCCACCCCTGACAGGCCCCAGTGTGTGATGTTTCCCAATAGGTTCTTATAATGAAGGAATGCAGATCCAGTGTTGCCAGAAATCTGGATTTTTAAGTGAACCATCCCAAATGACTCAATTTGGAATTTGAAAGCATTATGTGGAATAATATGGTATAGGCCAACCAAAACAAGCCTGGGAGTCAAATGCCATTTGCAGATGCTGGCCTAGGGTCAGAGAGGCTTGTGGAGGAGTTGTGTCCCAAGTAAGGGCATTTAAGATGGGACTATGAAGGAGTCCAGATGGTTTTCTGCAATGGGCCTTCGGCATTCCCTTCCCCCTTCTCCAGAAAAAAAATTGAGCTAAGCTCTGTGCCATCCCTGAAGAAATGCCTGTTGCCCTCTGAGATCAAGGAGCTTATCGGGGTGCAGAGGAGGAAGCTAGCTGAGAATGGGAATGTGGGGCGTGGATACACAAGCAGCAAGGACAGAGCATGAACACAGGAGATTACAGAGTGCTAGCACATTTGAAGACACGCTTAAACTCTTGCCATTAGAACCTTTAACATTTCCCTCCCTCCTAAAATCGTCCCTTTGCTTACTTCATATTGTCAGTACCGCCTTCAACCAAAAGCGTAGTTAATGGATTTGAAATCAGTGCTCTCAAGTCTTAATACACCGTGTTACCTGCGATTTTGACTGACATATCCTCTCCAGGGGATCAGATGGGAAAGGTGCCTGACGGGAACCCTGGAGAACTTCAGTCCTGATTTGAAATGAACGATTAAGCCAACTGATGCCGAAACGTGGTGTGTTCAGAGTTCCTGCTGGAGGAATGCGGCGTTGTGCCTCTCCCCATTTATCATGCTGTTTACAAATCCTGTTAGAAGTTGAAAGTAAATTATCATCCTGCTGCTTAACTGCTGTTTTATAGCAAAGACTTTTAGAGGTGATTGAGCATGGACCCATCACTGTACTCGTGTGAAGAATCGGAGGGAAAGCAGTGTGGGGGAGGCGCCCAGGGCATGCAGAATACTTGATCTAGGAAAGGTGCTCATGGCCAGGTCTGGAAAGTGGGAAGCACCTCTTCTTCAGAACATTCCTGTCCCTGTTGAACAGCTTATAAAATGTGGGGTGTTTTACATTCACATTCACTGGGATTTGGAGTTTTGATCAGGAGACCAAAGGATTAAAGAATGGTCTGGTCCCTCAGTCTCAGATATGTGTACAAATGTGAGTGGTGCATCAAGTGAGGAAGACAACGTCTTCGCTTCATGGAACTCCGTGCTAATCTCCCAGGCTTCTTGGTCATCACATCTGAGAATATTTATCTTAGAGGAGAGAAGGCTCAGAGGAGTTTTGTCTGCCTTCTGATACTTGAAAAGACCATTATGGGAAAGCAGGATTAGACTCCAGAGGGCAGAGTTAGGACAAATGGGTGAAAGCTAAAGGGAAACAGAAGTCAGTTTGACATTAGGTTTGATATTAGAGTCTTTGAAAATAAAAAAAGGCCTGGGGTTGAACAACACCTTGGTGGCAGATGTTCTAAAAAAGAGTGTAGCATCCTATGGGGGTTAGGTAGGACGAAGTTCCTGTTCTTATTTAAGCTTGAGAGTCTATGATTTTAATCTGGTTTGGAATCTTGAATGGACCCACCCTCATGCATTTCTGCTTCCTGGATCATAAATAATGTTTTAAAACAATCATCTGGAAAAAAAAGTAAACAAATAATAGTCTGATTTGTACACACACGTTTATAGCAGCATTATTCACAATAGCCAAAAGATGGAAGCAACCAAGTGTCCATTGATAGATGAATGGAAAAACAAAATATAGTGGATCCATTCATATGTGTACACACACACACAAACACACTCACACACACACACAATGGAATATCATTCAGCCTTAAATGAAATTCCGACTCATGCTATCCCTTGGGTGAAACTTGAGGATGTTATGCTAAGTGAAATAAGCCAGTCACAAAAAGACAAATAGTGTATGATTCCAATTATATGAGGTACCTAGAGTAGTCAAACTCATTGAGACAAAAAGTAGAATGGTGGCTGTCAGGGACTGGGGAAGGGGAAAGAGAGAGCTGTTGCTTGATGGTGACAGTTCCAGTTTTGCAAGATGAGAAGCATTCTGTGGATGGATAGTGGTGAGGGGGTGCAGCAATTACTATGAACTGTACACCAAAAAATGGTTCAGATGGTACATTGTATGTGTATTCTACCACAATTTAAAAATACCTAAAGAAATAAAAATAATTGGTCTACCAGCTGGGCCCCTCCCTCCTGCAGAAATTAACATGGAACAGATAGTGAAGATAAACAGGTAATAAAAGAGATACAAAATGTGAGCAAATCTGAGAAGTCAAAATTAAATGAATGTGTATTTAAAATCAACCTACTTTGGATTTGAAAGGTAAAGTAGCACTGTATTTTAACTGAATGAGTGTTACCCACAGTGGTTAAGGGCACAGGCTCCAGACCCAGAATCCTGGGTTCAAGTCCTGGCTCTGTCTTAGACGAGATGTTGGGAAAATTACTCAATCTCTCTGTGCCTCAGTTTCATTATCTCCAAAAATAGAGTTATTTGTGGAACAAGTAAGAGGATGTATAAAACATCTAAATCGAGCACGGCAGATCGTAGTAGATTAATAATGCTAGCTGCTGTTGTTATAAGGCAGAATGAAAGACTGTGTTTACAGAATTGACCTGATGTACTAAATTGTACCCATTTTTCCCCTAAACAATATATTTAATTCAAATAATAACCATGTTGGTGTTTGAATGATATATAATACTTTAACTGAATATTTTTCTGTCCCAGTGGATGACATTATGAAAATTATAAGAATGATGATACATTAATACAAAGAAGTTTGTGTAACCTAAAGAAATTTACTTTTGACCACAGTCAGATACTGTTCAGGCTTCAACTTTGTAGACTTATGCTAAGATGTATGACTACTTCATTGCATTACAGAAATGTAATTTAATCATTTAAGGGTTTTTGGTTTGTTATTAAACTCTTAATTCTCTAAGGTATAGTGTGAGGCTAATAGTGTGTTCTGAGTTCTGGGAATTGGCCCACATTTATTGTACTTTTTAACCAAGAATTAACACATAGAATATTAATTAAAATATGAAAACTAAATTTAAGGTACTTGGGTATTCCTGTAAAAACTAAAATTTTTAACACTAAAATATTAACCGTTAGAATGACAGATTTTAAACTCTTAAGTGTTTGTTTACTGTATGTTAGGTTTGAAAATTATGTGTACATATATCTCCACATTAGTGTAATTTCAGCTGAGCTTAGAAACAAGATGCTAGAAAGCATGAAAAGTTGAACATTATAAACATAAATGTGGCTTGATGCGGTGGCTCGTGTCTGTAATCCCAGCACTTTGGGAGGCTGAGGTAAGCAGATCACCTGAGGTCAGGAGTTCGAGACCAGCCTGGCCAACATGGTGAAAACCCATCTCTACTAAAAATACAAAAATTAGGGAGTGGTGGCACACACCTGTAATCCCACCTACTCGGGAGGCTGAGGCAGGAGAATCACTTGAACCTGGGGATGTGGGGGGGAGTTGCAGTGAGCCAAGATCACTGCTTTTCAGCCTGGGCGACAGAGTGGGACTCCGCCTCAGAAGAAAGAAAAGAAAAAGAAACAACAGAATTTGATCACTAATTGTTTGTGAGGGGTGTTTGAAGCTCATTGACCTGTGGAATTGTGAGGTTATTAGTAGAAATGGGCAATTTGGGAAGACGGTCTGGGACTTTTTTGTTTGTTCTGGGAAAAGGTGATGATTTTGGTCTTGGAAAGGTCTTGGGCTCTGCTGATGAAGTGTCCAACAGGCAGTTGGAAATGTAGAACAAAGCCAGGGAGAGCATCCAAAGTAATGTTAGAGATACAGGCCTTATCTACATAGAGGGTGACCATTAAAGATGAGAATGAATGGGATCCACAGGGGTGAGAACAGAAGTGCTCAGGAAGTCAACCTAGCACAGGTGACAGGTGGAGAACTAATAAGAACACACTGTTTCAGAAGCCAAGGGAAGAAAGTTTTAGAGGGAATGGTTGGCAATGCCAACAGCAAGGGAGTGTGTAGACACTGAGAAGAGGCAGGCAAATTTGGTAATTGAGGCAGAGCTGTTTGGACAAACTCAACTTCAGGGGATTCATAAAGTGGAGAACAGGGAGGCAGAGGCAGAAAGGGCAGGGGTCTCTGTGGCAATGTCCAGCTCTAGAGGCAGTGAGAAGATGGGGACATATGGTCACCAGGCTGAGGGACCCCATGACTGCTTTCCTGTGTACCTGTCAGTCTTTCACTGTAGTGTGGAGGCATTTCTCCACTCTTTTTTTTTTTTTTTTTTTTTTTTTTTTTTTTTTTTTTTTGAGACGGAGTTTCGCTCTTGATACCCAGGCTGGAGCGCAATGGCGCTATCTCGGCTCACCGCAATCTCCGCCTCCTGGGTTCAGGCAATTCTCCTGCCTCAGCCTCCTGAGTAGCTGGGATTACAGGCACGCGCCACCGTGCCCAGCTAATTTTTTGTATTAGTAGAGACGGGGTTTCACCATGTTGACCAGGATGGTCTCGATCTCTTGACCTCGTGATCCACCCGCCTCGGCCTCCCAAAGTGCTGGGATTACAGGCTTGAGCCACCGCGCCCGGCCCTCTCCACTCTTTAATGACTCTTTTAAATCATTCAACAGTCACTTCTGCCCAGAGCAGATGAAAGGGTGAAGGGCAGTTTTCTCTGGGTCAGCAGGAGAACAGCACCTTATCACCACCATGATGTGTTCTGAGGGGACTAGGGTTAAAACCCTAGAGCATCTGGCCCTCCAGGGAAATTTGGAAACCTGAGGCAGCCCCTTGAACAGAAAGAATCCAGAAAAGTGAAACTGGTTTCAGTGGGATTTTGTGGTTTTCTCAATTGATTTTTCATTTCCATCTCCAAGAGCCTTTTATTGCAGAGTATTTAAAAAAAATCCTCCTGGCAGTCAAGGGTAGATTCTCAGCACTGCTGAGAGCCTCTTACTGGGCCAACACCTGTCCCAGGAAGTTACTGAATGACAAGCTCAGGTGATCATCAGACTGTTCCAGAAACCCTGTTGGGAGCGCAAGAGTCAACTGGTACGTTAGACCAGCAGGCTGAGCATGTCCCTCAGAAAGGTTGGACTAATGCTGATTAAGAGAAAACACAAACAGTACAAAGAAGGATTGCGAATAGGAATTATTTTACACACTTTTCTAATTCCCAGACCACCACCTTTGCACCAAAGTGAACTTGGGCTATTGAGCCTCAGAAGTTATTTATTTATATGTGCAGTGGTTTGGGTGAAGCTTGATTTCTCACCATCATTCTTCCTTCCACCCTAGGGACCAGACAGACCCTCTGTCACATTTTTATAAAGAGTAGCTGTCCTTGTGTTTTCAAAATTGGGCTGTGTCTCAGAAACAAAACAGAAATTACAAAGAAGTGTGTGAAATGAATCAGTGTGTTAGTATCTGAACTAATACGGAGTGTGTATGCATGTTTCAGAACTGCATATTCGGCATGTGATACCGGTCCCAATTGCCTAAAGGACATAGTTCCAGTGTTTTCCTTAAGTCTGAGACAGTTTGAATGTTCTTCCATTCTTTATATACCATTTAGTTTTGGGAAATTCGACAACTAAACCTAGTCATCCTAGGGCCACTCCTGTGCTTGATGTCAGAATTATGCATTTTCCCCTAGGCACTTTTGTGTGTGTGTGAATTTGTCTTTAAAGGACAGCCTCATCAGAATGGACTCATCTGGTACAATACTAGTTTGCAGAATGGTAGCTCTTGTATTCACTCTTACCTTCTTTTCCTGGAACCAGATCTTTTACCTGAATGTCAATAAAATGGTCCCTCTCAGCAAGGGAACATTCTTGACTCCTGTGGCAGGGAAGGAAGCCAGGCACTTGTAAATCTGTTTTCAAACGAACTGGTTCTTATGTTGTAAATATTTAACCATTCGCCATAGTATTCCTACCAAAGTTTCCATTCGGTTTTCAGTTAATTCCATTTCTCACAGACTGATAAAGACTCTTTCCCTTTCCAGAACCCTCTAAGCAAATATAGATTGTATTTTTGGCTAAAGAAGGAAGAATAGATGGAATTTGGAGGTATATTTTTTCCTTGGTTGAAGAAAGGAGGCCACGGGGAACTAATTCCACCAAGAAAGCATAATGGATGTCACGGGAAATCTTCACGATGACCATGAATAGTTTTATTGTACCCTACCCTGTCTCTGCTTAAATTGCTACGGTGGTGGCTAAAGGCAAAGCTGGGTTTTTTTCTTCTCAGTTTATAGTTTTGAGAGTCAGGAGGGAGGGACATTAACTGTAAAAGCTACTGAAGAGGGCCCAGGTGATCTTATCTCTTTAATGAAAATGACTGCAGACAGCTTCCTTCCAACTTCTGAGTTATCTGGGTTCCTGAGTGTCCATTTCTCACTGGTGTTTGCTCTCAGGATGAAACTCTAGGAATGCATTAGGCAAAAGATTATGATTTACAGCTCACCACTGTTTACTCTTTCAGTAATATATTTATTTTAGGGAAAAGACTTCCTTATAACATATTTTATGCTTTTGACTTAAGTTGTGACTCCTCTTTCAAGTTTGGGATATTTTGCTTCCAGGAGATGTATTTTGGTCTTGTCTTTTCCTTTTCTTTCTTCTTCCTTTCTCCCTTCTTCCCTATAACAGGTATCTCCTGCTGCCCCAAGTTTGTGGACAGCAATGCAGAAAATCAACCCAAATCCCAAAAGTCTAAGCTGAGTACACCAGCTTTAAGAATGTCTGGTGTCACTTGGAGTACAAATGACTTTTAAGGTGAAAGACCGTAAGCATGAGTCAGATCAGAAACATGACCTCGTAGAGCCAGTCTGTCTACCTGGCCACTTCGCAGTTCATAAAACTTGACTTCCAACTAGAAAGTTAATTGCCAGAGGTTCCAAGGAAAGCACTGGGCTACCACTTAGAATCCTTCATTTACTACGCAGCCCAAATCGTGATCTGGCTCTTTTCACGGAATCAGCAAGAACGTTCTCTATTTTCCTTATCCAATATACACAAGTATTTCTTTGAAGAAACATAACATTTTAAAGGTTCTTATTCAATTAAAACTTCCTAAATAAAGCACTTTTTTCCCCATTAACTGACAAATATGTCACAGAACTAGTTTCTTTCAAGATTATTATGCCTCAAAATCTTTTTCTGTCTCTTCCCTATTTAGCTTTGGATTTGCACAAAACACCCAAGTATTTTTCAGCAATGTGAGCTGAGAGTGTGGAATTGAAAGAACACTCCTGGGATTTGAAATGAGAGATCTGGGGTTGGGGGGGGAAGGGGACAAATATATTCCTTGCATACTCAGATGTGCCATAACTGAGGATTCTACATTTTCTTTCTAAAGCATGCAGTGGAGATGGTTTATTTCGGAGAGAAATTTTTACTTACTTCTGTTTTGCTTTTAATCGCTAGCATGTTAGTACTTGTCATTCTTGTACATGGATTTTAAATTTAGGTTATTTTAGTTTTTCTAACCAAATATTTTTCAAATATCCACTTATGCTGGAGAGAAAAGAACGTTCCAAAAGAGTTACCTATAGTATTTTTAACACATCAATAAAATGATCATAAAACCTTCACATGTGCTCTTTATTTCATTAAATACCACGGGGAGAGGCAATGGTGAGCATGCAGTATTCTGACATTTCAGCGTGCTGCACTCCTGTCCTTCCGTCATCTGGGGCCACCTGTCTGTGATCGCTGTCTTGTGCTTGCTGATAGAGGTTTTCTTCTGGATGCTTTGTCTGCTCTTGGTCTTGTGGCTTTGACACCGAAGCGCTGTTGTCTACAAAAGACAGTACATTAGAGCTCCAGAGTTCACTCAGCTGCCTGCTTTGCTCCTGTGGTGACTTCATTCTTGGGAAGTTTTTAGGTTTCCTGGGAGATGAAGCATGAGCAACATTTGCTCCAGCCTGATTAATTTCAGAAGGCCTTGAATCCTATTTTGTTATTCGGGTTTCCAAGGGTGGGTGAGGGGCATGAGAATTCCCAGCAGGGGCAGTCACCACTACGCGTCAAAACTGGTATCCTGCGACTCTCTCACTTTTTTATAAAGAGTAGTTATCGTGGTGTTTTTAAAGTGGGGGTTGTGCCTCAGAAGCCAAACAGAAATTATAAAGAGGTGTCTGAAATGAATCAATGTGTTAACATCTGAACTAATATGGAGTGTGTATGCTGCATATTCCCGAGCGGCCTCAAATTCTTGTAGGATTTAATGATATTGAACATTGGAAAGATTGAATTAAAGCCAGATGAGACTTGTCATATTTACATAATTTTGTGATGTGATCTACAATGGATTTTAATATTTTTCTGAGTTAAAAAGAATAATAGCATATGATTTATAATGTTTGCTTTTATGAACTATTGTTTCTTCATTAACCTCAGTACAGTGATATTATATTATTATTGGAATTGAAAAGGTTCATATGTGAGCCTTGCTTGGTAATTCAAGTACCCTTGAATTGTATAAGGAGAGCACAGATATTTTAATGCCAGACTCATAGTTTATGCAGTACTTTTGAGCTGTAGTTCCTGTGTTAAATGAGATGGTCAGCCAAATCTTTGCTTTGCCAGGAACCAAAATAATTTCCAAACTACAATGGCAGTATGGTTACGGTTTCAGCTTAATCAGTCCCAAAGTAAATTCTAATAGGTGATATCAAACATAGTTTAAAATTTCCTGGTGAGAAACTATAGGCTTTAAATTTTTTGTTTTCAAATTTTTTTACCTAACCCCAAATAGCTTGCTACTTGGTTTTATACAGCTATGCCAAAATAAAATACAAGAGAACATTCTTCTTTTGGGCATATAAAACGAATCTTCTCATTTTCAACAATGATAACCAGTCTCTCTGTCTGCCTCCCGCTCCCTCACCCCCTCGCTTCCCTCCATCTCCTTCCCCCTCTTTAGTTACTCCTCCTGTCCACCCTCTCCCTGTCCTTTCTTGCATTACCTAAAGCCCTCATTGCTCCACATCTCATCAAGATAGAGTCAAGATTTTTTTTTTTTTTTTGAGATGGAGTCTATTTTGTTGCCCAGGCTGTAGTGCAATGGTGCAATCTCGGCTCACTGCAACCTCTGCCTCCCAGGTTCAAGTGATTCTCCTGCCTCAGCCTCTTGAGTAGCTGGGATTATAGGTGTGTGCTACCATGCCCAGCTAATTTTTGTATTTTTAGTAGAGACGCGGTTTCACCATGTTGGTCAGGATGATCTTGAACTCCTGACTTCATGATCCACCTGCCTTGGCCTCCCAAAGTGCTGGGATTACAGGTGTGAGCCACTGTGCCTGGCCAAGTCAAGATTTACGCATAATATAGGAGGCATTTCTCTCCAGCCTCATACCTGACCACAGCCTCCTTCCTTTCCTACTTCACACTCCAGTCACTCAGAACCACGTTCAGTTTCTGAGCATGCCACACTTTCTCCCTCTTCCTATGTGTTACTTCTCTAACTAGAAGGCTCATCCTCCCCTCCCTAAAGGCTGGCAAGTATTCTCATAACATCATATCTTTGTTTACCCCTATAACTATCCATATTGTATTTAAACTTCTCTCTTCCTCCTGAGACTCTAAGCAACTTGTGAGCAAGGACTGTTCCCATCTCACTCAGCGTTGTACTTAGAGCCTACCACAGTGCCTGGCATATAGTAGCTATTCAGCACATATTTGTTGAAGGTTCAGTTGAGTCTGGTTGTCACTCAGTTTGCTTTATACATAGAGAAATCTTTTTACCTTTTAGTTTATTGTTGGAGGGAATAGAGCAGAGGGCAGAATGAGCCCTGTGGTGTTTTACGACTCTGCAGGAGGCAGCTCTTTATAGCATTATACAGATTTCAAATGGAAGTATAAAAGAGGTGTGGTGAAGAAGCACATACGTAGGGCTGAGTCATCAGGCTAACCCTAATTCATGTCAAATTCCATGCTGGGAAATCAAAAGAAAGGAAAATCACTCTCTCCAAGTGGTAGAAATGATAGTGGGATTTTTTTTTTTTCATCTCTAGGTGAAGATTGTTTTAAAATCTGCCTCCAGTGTGCTACATTAATTCTATTTGTCTGAATATTAATTGTGAGTATTTAAATCAGACAAACGGAGTTTCACAAATGCTGCTTGCTGCTACATTTCCACCAAAAAGGTGGCTTAAAACTGTTCTTTCTTAAACTATTCCTTCTTAAATATATATACCCACCATCTATCTCAAACACTGCTTATCATTCATCCCCAAGTTGTACTAATAAGAAAAATTTCAGATAACCGTGATTGCAGTTCTGAAATTGCTGGGATTATGAAATGTAATCTTAGTTTAACATGCATGGGTAGAATTACCTAAAGTAGCTGTCAATTACTGAGTCAATGCCAGGCATTTTATTTGCATTATCTCTGATCATCTCATCAACCCTGACAGGTGGGTGGTATTGTCCCTCTTGATAGAGGAATGAATTGAGGCTCAGAGAGGTGAAACACCTTGGCCATGGTCACCTAGTAAGTGGTGAATCTAGGATATGAAACTTGGTCTCTTGGTCCAAAAGCCCCTTTCTTTATAGTATATTTCTCTTCCTCAACTAAAGCACCATTGTTTTCTCAGGCATTGAATGTTTGTACACATCATTTTAGAATACTTTTCTTTGTATATACAATGATGACATCATGGCTAATGGGCCATCAACAGCAGCATTGCCTTCTTGAATTCATGCCCTCAGACAGCCTTGACAGAATTTTAGGATTTCAATCCAAGCTGTTGGGAGTCTTCCTACAAAGCCCACTTGATTAGGAATTGCCAAACAGATGAGTCTACAATTGTGTTTTCCAGATTCTACAGCCATATTACAGTATATAGATTGCATGTGGCCACGTCATATTAATTGCTTCTGTTGGGATCACCTCACTTTGGGGGATGCTAGTAGGCTTTTTCCCTGAACATCATTCTCAGATTTTCTCCCAATTTCCAGACTTAGGAGGTAAACCTATGAACTTCTGGAGAGCAGCCTGCAGAGGGAGATCCTAGGGTTTATGTAAAGCTTACAAAATACTCTAAATCTTGGGTCCCGAGTCAGACCCTTCAGAACTGTGGTTTTATTTCTAGAATAAGTTACAACCCAACAGCCATGTCTTTAGAGACTTGTGACTGAATTAGTTCTAATGTTTTAAGAAAACTAAGTTTCAGGTCTTGTAGACATGCCAGTGAGATGTCCACTGGGTGGAGATTCTACCCAATATTGTGTTCTCTATTGTTTATATTCTGTATATGATGGAGGTGACAAGGATTTAGGGAGAATGCCTATTTTAAGCTCTCTGGAAGTCAACTACCAAGAAAGTCAGCAACTTACCTTCCCAAAATTATCCACAAAGCCTATGATTATCATAGATTTAAAGGCATACATATTCCTCTGTTTTCCAAAAGGTTTTTTTTAAGAAATGGGGTCTTGCTATGTTGCCCAGGCTGGAAAGTAGTGGCTATTCATAGGCATGATCATCATGCACTGCAGCCTTGAATTCCTGGTCTCAAATGATCCTCCTGCCTCAGCCTCCAGGTAGCTGGGACTGCAGGTGTGTGCCGCCATGTCCATCACAAAAGTCTTACTATTGACTTTTTTTTTTTTTTCGAGACGGAGTCTTGCTCTGTCATCAGGCTGGAGTGCAGTGGCACAACTTTAGCTCACTGCATCTTCTGCCTTCTGGGTTCAAACGATTCTCCTGCCTCAGCCTCCTGAGTAGCTGGGACTACAGGCGCCTGCCACCACGCCCAGCTAAGTTTTGTATTTTTAGTTGAGATGGGGTTTCACCATGTTGGCCAGGATGCTCTTGATCTCCTGACCTCGTGATCTGCCTGCCTTAGCCTCCCAAAGTGCTGGGATTAGAGGCATGAGCCACCATGCCTGGCCTTGACTTTTGTTCACAAAGATAATTAAAAAGCTGAGGCATTAACTCCAACTTAGAGAAGTTATAAATATTAGCCCCAAGTGAGTTACTATAATTCAACACTGGCAACCTCCTCTTTGATGCGGATGTCATTTCAGATGATTCCTCTTCTTTTCTCTATCCTGGATTACCATGTAGGCTTTTTGAAAATAGAAATCCTACTTTATGACAGTTTGGACAGACTAACAGGTCTGTATGAAAAGGCATTGAAAATATAGGCATGATTTCCCCAAAAGAAACCTAGAAATGGCTTTAAAAATTTTTAGAAAGTGAGATTAAAAAAAATTATAGAGTTAACATTGATATTAGGAAAGTAGCCCAGGAAGGGATCTTAGATCTTATGTTAGCACGATATTCGGCTACTTCTTTCACTATTAGCAAATTAATTTATGTAGATCACTAGATTTTTCCCTGTTTCTGAAATCCTTGGTTCACTGAGGAAATAGCCTTAAAATCAAAGAGAGCAAGCTTGGTTCATCATATGTGTCACTGTGGTTCAGTGAGCAGGTTGGCTCTCTCATGTGATTCTTGATATCAACCAAGAGGAAATGTGAACAATGTTTGGTGAACCTTAAACAAATGAACGCTTCTCCAGGAAGTGAATGCAGTAGGGGCACAGACGCTGGGATTACTCCTAACCTGCAGTGATAGTCGTCCTCTACTCAACAAATACTTACCGTATCTGTGCCAGGGATAAAACATGCCAAAATCTCTGCCTTTGTTGAGATTATATTCAGGGTTGGATATAGATAATAAGTGTTAAACATAACTACTTTGTAAGAATTAATTTACATGAATATATAACTACTTTATGAAGAATATTTGAAGGGCATTTAAAAATTATAAATATTAATATAAAGAAAAATATTCAAAGATTAGTGCATGGGAAAAAATGGAGAAGGGGATCAGGAGTTCTAGGATAGGAAAAAGGAGGACAGATTGAATTTTTTTTTTTTTTTTTGGATACAGGGTCTCGCTTTGTCGTCACCCAGGCTGGAGTGCAGTGGTATGATTTGGCTCATTGCAGCTGGACCTCCAGCTCAAGTGAGCCAAAATTGCACCACTGCACTCCAGTGGTGAGCTCAAGTGATTCTCCCATCTCAGCCTCCCAAGTAGCTGGGACTACAGGTGTGTGCCACCATGGTTTATATATATATATATATATTTGTATTTTTGGTAAAGATGGGGTTTTGTCATGTTGCCCAGCCTGGTCTCTAACTCCTGAGCTCAAGGGATCTACCCACCTTGGCCTCCCAAAGTGCTGGGATTACAGGAATGAGCCACCATGCCCAGCCAGGTTGTAATTTTAAATAAGGAGGTAAGGGTAAGCCTCAATGCAAAAGCAACATTTGAAGGAGATGAGGATGGTAGCTATAGGGACACCAAATAAAGGGAATTGTCTATGCAAAGGCCCTAAGGCCAGGACCCTGCCTAGTCTGTCTGAAAAAGAGCAAGAAGGCCACTGTGGCTGCGGCAGAGTGAGGGGGGGAGGCTAGTACCAGATCAGGTCCAAGAGGTCACGGGTGTTGTGTGGGGAGGAGTGGGTCATATGGCGACTTGCAGCTCGTTGTAAGGACTCGCTTTTATTCTGGGTGAAGTGATAAAAGGTTGCAGGATTTTGAGCAGACAGACAATCAACATAATTTGGCTTATATTTTAGAATAATCACTCTGGCTCTGAATACTGGAAGTGAGGAGGTGAGAGCAAGGCAGGGATTCCAGGGAGGAGGCTGTGGGACAGATCCAGGACAGAGATGCTGGTGACTTGGACCTGGATCATAGCAGGGAAGATGGGAGATGCTGTTGGATTCTGGATTTATTTTGAAGGTCAAAATAACAGTATCTATTGGAACGTTAAATGTGGGATGTGAGAAAGAGAGGAGTCAAGCTTTTTAGACTTGAGTACCAGGTGGATGGAACTGCCATCAACTGGGATGAAAAAGATGGCAAGTGAAACAGGTGAGAAAGGTTTTTAACATTATAAATTGCATATAACTACTAAAATTGGGTGAAGATGTTAATGAGGCAGGTTGGTGTATGAATCTGGTGTTTAGGAGTGGAAACTAGGCTTGATGTGTGAATTTTGGAGTCCTCAGCATATATATGAACCATGAAATTTCCATGGAAAGTTGCTAATCTCTGGAAGTCCCATCTCTAGAAGTTGCAGCCAATGACACAGGACTTAGTCGTCCTCTGGTCAAGTTGACCGTGCCTTCTATTGTCTTTTAACTACAAAAGCACGGCACCAATCATAACCAGCTACACTCGCTAGTTTCATTGTTTTATATTTACTGGTTCACCATATTTTCACACCGTGTACAGCCAGAACTAGGGGTCATCTACTAAAAGCCTCTCATTTTACAGATAAAGAAGAGTTAAATGACTTGCCCAAAATCACATGAAATAGTTATAACAGCAGGAGTGCCGTCCTTCCAGCCTAGTCTTCTTCCTTACACTAGGTAGAGCACTTGAAGGTTCATTAGATGGAGCAGGAAAGGTGATAACAGAGAGGTCAAATCAGACGTCATTTCTGTCACCAGTTGTTTCCTTCAAAGCAAGACTCTAGGTAATGGAGCTCTCTTATGCATTAACTTTGGTGGCACTTGCATCCTGCATAGTAAAAAAGCCATAGGCAAAGTTTAGCAGACCTGCTCTTGAAGGGAGAGTTGGAGAGCCTTCTGAGTTGCTCAGGCCAGGTTCTGGATAAATCAGGGAGTGACCATTGGATTATAGGAAACTGGGACATGGGGAAATCATTTTTATTTTCATTCAATCAGTCACAATAAAATGATTCTTTTTTTTTTCTTTTTTAAGAGAGGGGGTCTCTCTATGTTGCCCAGGCTGGAGTGCAGTGGCTATGCACAGGTGCGATCCCACTACTGATCAGCACTGGAGTTTTGCCCTGCTCCATTTTGAACCGGGGCCGGTTCACCTCTCCTTAGGCAACCTGGTGGTCCCCCGCTCCCAGGAGGTCACCATATTGATGCTGAACTTAGTGCAGACACCCGATCGGCATAGTGCACTACAGCCCAGAACTGGGCTCAAGCGATCCTCCCACTTCAGCCTCCCGAGTAGCTGGGACTGCAGGCACGCGCCACTGTGCCCGGCAATAAAGTGATTCTTTTCTTATTAGACTAAGAAACTAAAGGAAGAAGGAGAAGAAAGAGAATGTGGGTGACTCTGCCACCAACTTTTGATGATTCTTGATGATGAATTGGAGAAGCTGGAAAAAGCTAAAGGAACATAGAATTGAACATACTTTTTATTTGACTGTGATTACAGTCAGACAAATATTCCACTTGAATTTGTCTCTAATTCCAGCACTTCCTTAGCTATTGTGAATTATTTGAATGGGCTGTTGAGTTCCAATGGGCTATTATGTATAATTTGTAAACTGCTATTACACATGGAGAGGATTAACTCATTCAAGAGATATTCGTGGAGTGCAGGCATGGGAATTATAGGGTAAATAAGATAGGTGAGGTATTTGTTTTCATAGAATTTACATTCTCATGGGGGCATACAGACAATAAATACATAAGCAAAGAAGTTAAGTTCTGACAGTAATAAGTGCTATGAAGAAAATGGAACAGGGTCTTTGGATAGAGAGATGAGCTGCGCTAATAGGAGGCTCAAAGGAGGACAGGTAACTTTTTTTTATATAGTGGCTTTTTATTTTTTTGACGGAGTCTTGCTCTGTTGCGCCCAGGCTGAAGTGCAGTGGTGCAATCTCGTTCACTGCAACCTCTGCCTCCTAGTCCAAGTGATTATCCCACCACCGTCTCCCAAGTAGCTGGGATTACGGGTGCCCGCCCACGCCTGGCTAATTTTTGTATTTTTTTAGGAGAGACAGAGTTTCACCATATTGGCCAGGCTGGTCTCAAACTCCTGGCCTCAGTTGATCCACCCACCTCAGCCTCCCGAAGTGCTGGGATTACAGGCATGAGCCACCACACCTGGCCACAATGACTGGTGACTTTTGAACTGAAACCTAAATAGTGGGAAAGAACCAGTCACATGGAGACATGAGCCATTCCAGGCAAGGAGAAAAATCCCAAGAGCAAGGGCCTTGACATGGTAACAATCTTCTTTTTTTTTTTTTTTTTTTTGAGACGGAGTTTCGCTGTTTGTTACCCAGGCTGGAGTGCAATGGCGCAATCTCGGCTCACCGCAACCTCCGCCTCCTGGGTTCAGGCAATTCTCCTGCCTCAGCCTCCTAAGTAGCTGGGATTACAGGCACGCGCCACCATGCCCAGCTAATTTTTTGTATTTTTAGTAGAGACGGGGTTTCACCTTGTTGACCAGGATGGTCTCGACCTCTTGACCTCGTGATCCACCTGCCTCGGCCTCCCAAAGTGCTGGGATTACAGGCATGAGCCACCGCGCCCGGCCCTAACAATCTTAGCATGTTGAAGGAGATGAAAGGAAGCCAGTATGACAGAAGCGCAGTGAACAGGGTTGGGGCCACATCATGTATGGCCTCATAGGCCATAGTAAGAATTGTATTCTAAGTATAGCACGAGGCTATTGGAGCATTTTAAGCAAAAGAACAATATTATCAACTTTATTTCTTGAAATCGCACTGAGATTCCTTTTTCAAGGAATAGAGTCAATGAGGGAAAGGGGGAAACAGAGAGAAAGACCAATTAGGAAGCTATTACACCAATCTAAGGAGACGGTGGTAGCTTGCCTCAGGGTGGTAGCAGTGAAGATAGCTGAAGTGATGAAATTTGGGATGGATAGGATCAACTGACTTGCAGATGGTTGAATAAAAGGATTAAGGGAAGAAACAATGGAGGAGACACTGGTTTTTATCTGAATAATTGGAATGATAATGGGGTCATGAGTCAAGATGGGGAGAACTGGAGAACAGTAAATTTGTAGAGTAGAGGTTGCGGGGTGGGGAACAGCAGAATTGAGGTTCTGTTTTAGATTTATTATGTTGGATAGACCAGTCTGACATCTAGGCAAGTAATTGTACACAAGAGTTTGGAATCTGAGGGAAAGAGAGCTAGAGAGATAAAGTTGAATGCTACCAATTTTATATAAATAATATTTAAGGTCATAGGACTGAAATCTCTCATCCTAGGAAAGAATGTAGATCGAGATATGAAGACCAAGCTCTGCGACACATCAACCTCACAAGGAGATGGACCTAGCAAAGGCTACTTAAAAGAAACTGTGAGCTGGGGACAAAGAGAAAAAACTCAGTAGGGTGTGGTGGTGTGGAAGTCAAGAAAAGAAAAGTGTTTAGGAGGCAATAGTGAGCTGTGATGCATGCTGCTGAGGGGTCCATGACAGAAACACAAATCACTGACTTGGCAAGGGGTGACTTTGATAGAGCAGTTACTGAGGATGGAGGGGGAAGAAGGTTGAACTGCAGTGGGTTGAAGGGAGAATGGGAAATGACAAAATGGAAACAGGTAGAAACAATTTATGTTTGGGGTTTCTATCACCATTTTAGCTAGTGATATGGTAATGAGGTAGGACTATAAGCAGTATTGCTAGAAAAACTCCCAAGTCTTAGGCTTTAAAGAGGTGAATTAAAGCTAATACATATTCCTAGGAAATTTGATCGGCTGTGTTTGCTCGGTGGGGGGTGGGGGGGTGAAGTTTTCTTGGAGACACCTTGATGAGAATCCATGAGGCCCTTACAAGTCTTGAATACTAATTTCTTGGATCTGTTTCCTGTAGGTCTACCCCTCAAATAGAACAAAAAGCAATAATAAGAAAAACCCAGCATTTATAGGGCACATAGTATGCAGTTTAAAGGTGTTTTTGTTCATTTTTTCTTCATAATTTCTCAGGAGGTAGGGGCTGATATAATCCCTTTTTTGATAAGGTCACGTGACTCTTCTAAACTCCAGGTGATCAACTGTTCATAATCTTGCAGCCAGGTGTGATGGCTCATGTCTAATCTCAGCACTTTGGGAGGCTGAGGCAGGAGGATCACTTGAGGCCAGGAGTTTGAGACCAGCTTGGCCAACCTGGTCAAGTTGGTGATTCTCATGCCTCAGCATACAGATATGTGCTACCACATAAACACTCAACCTGGTGAGTCTTTATGTGGTAGCACATATCTGTAGTACCAGTTACTCAGGATGCTGAGGCATGAGAATCACTTGAATCTAAGAGGTGGAGGTTGCAGTGGAGCACCACTGCATTCAGTCTCAAAAAAAAAAAAAAGAAAAAAGAAATCTTGCAACACACCTTGTACTTGAGTTGGGTAGTGCCTTTGTTTCAGTAAAAATCTTCATTTTCTCTCTCTCCTTCTCACCTAAATACCGAATAGTATGTTTAAATAATAGCATTGGGATTGGAACCCAGGCAGTCTGGGAGTTCCAGGCTCCTAGTCTTAACCAATATGCTATCCTCTAATACCAGACAAATGGAAGGGAGACTGTAGAAGGGAAAGACAGGTGATATTTTATCAAATCGGTTGGTACAGAATGGCATAGATGTTATAATGCAAAAACATTATAACATAAATGTTATAATGTTATTGAGCTAGAATGGAAAATTTTATTCTGGAGACGCCTTCTTAATTGTGTTTTTAAATCTGCATGCCAGTAAAGCCCACACTAATGGAATGCTAGTCCTCAGTATTCTCCCCAACACCCATTCTCTCTCTGCTAATAAACTGTCCCTCAAAATCAAAATGAGAGTGTCACACATATACACTTTCCTTTTGGAAAGCATTTTGGTATTTTTCTACCTGACAGCTAGGAAAACAGATGGTCGATTGATTGGTCGCCTTTATTATTTTTAAGACTGCCTCTTATTTTGTGTGCAGAATTAGGGGCATTTCCTGAGGAGTGATAAGACCCCAGGAGGAGACCTTATCCTCTAAGGTATAGAAAGGCCTAGCAGACATTGGTGGCCAGGAAGTGCCCTAGACTGGAATTATTTTTGTTGTTCAAATCTGAAAATGACAACATAGAACACAGCCAGCAGCATGCAGCATTTTATTATGGTGATGCAGCTTTAATTGGTATGTAGAGGGCATGCCTGTGAAATTAGTCCTTAGTGTATTGGCCAATCAGATCACTTTCAACATTTCTCAATGTTTAGTTTCATCTTATAATTAAATAATAATCATCACTTCCTGGCAGCTAATGACTAGCTAGAAGAGTTAGAAGCTTCATTAGGTTTATAATTTATCAAACTGTAAGCTTTTCATCAGAAGTGTTGCAAAAAGAAAAAGCATCTTCAAATTCCAAAATGATTCAAAACAATCTCTAACCATATTTCATATATGTATTCACTTGTTCTTTGAAGGCTGACTTTATTTTTTAAACTTTTAAAAATAACTATGTTTTATTATATAAGCAGGAAAAAAATGTGTGACTTGGAGAAGGAAACAGATACATTGAACTATGTTAGCACATACACACACACTCTAAAAGCAGAATTGATAGACCGTGTTTCCTATAAGAATCTTTCTGTGACAATTCCACACCCTTTGCTGAGGCAGGCTTGACTATCCATTAATTCTAGCAATAGCATTATTGTATTTACTCCACAAATATTTATTGAGCACCTACTATGTGTTTAGGCATTATCCTAAATGCTGAGGATACTGCAGGGGCCAGAGGAGGGTTGCGGGGAGGCAAGAGCAAAAGCCCCTGTCTTTATTAAGCTGATATTATCATCTTAAAGATTCTGTCTTCAAAATTACCCTGGAAGACTGCAATTAGGTGTGTTCAAAGAGGCCAAGCTAAAGGTAGAAGAGGACCCTCACTGAACCATGTGGCTACCTTGCCACTGTCTTCCCATCCACATGGCCATTACACAGTAGCTCCAGCTTCTGCTAACTCAAGGATCACTCAGTGATCAACCATATTTGGGGGATTACAATCCTCCTTTCTGTGAGAGAAAGTACAAGTCTCTTCTCCTAGTTTGAGACCTGCTTTCTTCATTTTGGGACCTGACATGAGCTGGTCATAAGAGAAAAACCCAGAACTAAAAACAGTGGCTTCTAATTCCAACTTGTTTCCCCTCGAGTTTCTAATGGTTGGGGTATTTATTAAATAAGTACGACTTGATGCAGAGACATCCAGACCTACCATTCGGGTTGTGGGGTTCTAGAAATGTGGAACTCAGGGATTCTTCCAAAAGACTTCTGTCCTGCCTAAATCAGGTCTGAAAGGCCTCTGAAGAAATGAAACAACAGTCTGTTTGTACTCACCCTTGGTCTTCCATCGAAGTTGCTCCTGGGAATCCCTCAAAGATATTTTCTGACCACACACTCATGAGTTCCTTGAAGCAGAGTAATCTTAGGTGCTCAGAGAAACTCCGTGGCTCCTTCACCACAGGAGCAACTTGAGATGTGAGGTCCTCTGGATCATCAGGGTTGGCAAAAGCACACAGCAGAATTCCAGGAAAACTGCTGGCATTTGGTTTGTGCTGTCAGAGCAATCCTAGGATTTCAACATCAGAAATACCCACTATTGTCCTGTGTGAAATCTGGGCATTACCCTGGTGCCTCATGTAAAGTTAGCCTTCTGGTATCCAAACCAATTCTCTTCATGGTAGACTCTTCACAACCAAGAATTGAGACTTCCCAGTTCTCATGCTACCAAATCCAGTTCTCCAAGATGGGTCCTGGGAATGCTTCTTCATGTCTGAGCACCTTGCCCTCAGCATGTTTCATAAATGGGTAGAATGTGTGATTGATGGCCCTTTTATTTTATTGAAAGCTTGTTTTTTTCTGTAGAAATTCTGAAATTTCAAGATGTTCTTCATTACTTTAATTGCCATGTGACAAATATTTCAAGAAACACCCAGCTATTTAAAAATCTTTAGACAGGGCCGGGCACGGTGGCTCATGCCTGTAATCCCAGCACTTTGGGAGGCCGAGGTGGGTGGATCACGAGGTCAAGAGATCGAGACCATCCTGGTCAACATGGTGAAACCCCGTCTCTACTAATACAAAAAATTAGCTGGGCATGGTGGCGTGTGCCTGTAATCCCAGCTACTCAGGAGGCTGAGGCAGGAGAATTGCCTGAACCCAGGAGGCAGAGGTTGCGGTGAGCCGAGATCGCGCCATTGCACTCCAGCCTGGGTAACAAGAGCGAAACTCCGTCTCAAAAAAAAAAAAATAATAAATAATAAATAAAAATTAAAAAATAAAAATAAATAAAAATCTTTAGACAGACTTCATGAAGGAAAGACATATACACATCCTACTTGTTTAATAAATACTCTAATCATTAGGAACTCTAGGGAAGAGAAGTTGGTAATTATTTAATGAACTTTCTGTGTAGTCACTTTCACATAAAGTATAGCTAGGGACTCAGAAGTAGCCTTTTACTGCAGCCCTGAAATTACTACCATTAGTAATGTAAAATTACTTTTCCTAATGTGCCTAGCAGTCTCATTTGCCTATACCACAGGTCCTCAAATAACATTGTCTTGTTCAACGTTGTTTCACTATAAACTGATGAGGGAAAATTGATTTCCTGCTGGGGCCACTCTCTGTGTAGGATTTGCACTTTCCTCCCATGTCTGTGTGGGTTTTCCCCAGGACTCTGTTTTCCTCCCACATCCCAGGGACATGCATGACAGCTGAATTGGAGTGTCTACATAGTCCCAGTCTGAGTGAGCATGGGTTTGTGTGTGAGTGCACCCTGTGATGGGATGGCACCCTGGCTAGGGTTGGTAACCACCTTTCACCCTGAAGCTGCTGGGATAGGCTGTGGCCACCCACAGCCCTGAACTTGAAGACGTGGGTAAATAATTATCTTACTTTTATTAATCTTTCTTAAATGCATACATAGTTCACATTTATTTCAATGATTAATATTAGAAGTGCTTTGGTCTTTATTTAGAAGTTTGGTAATGTTTTTGTGTCCAGGAATACACCATAGGAATTTAACTCTTGTTTCTTTTTTTTTTTTTCAAGTACAATTTCCATTTTATTTTTCTCCAGAGAATAGTTGTCTTCAATCTTTTACTCAGCTCGTTTTTTTTTGTTTTTTTTTTTTTGAGACGGAGTTTCGCTCTTGTTACTCAGGCTGGAGTGCAATGGCGCGATCTCGGCTCACCGCAACCTCCACCTCCTGGGTTCAGGCAATTCTCCTGCCTCTACTCAGCTCCTTACATGGGTTTTGGTGGGGGTCGTGGGGCAGCACCCGCAGGTCTAAATCGGGGTAGGGGTGTTCGGTCCTTCCGGGCTTCACGAGATCGATTCCTGACTACTTTGCTGTGAATTGCACAACTCACACAGTAATGTAGCTTCACATAGAGCTTGGGAAGTACATAAGCATCAAAGACGCTCGCTTCAGAAATATCCCTGACAGCTGCGGCCTCCACTATGTTTCAAATAACGGACTTCTTAATGGCCTTGTCCTTGGGCACGCATCGGGCACAGTTCGTGCAGCGAATAGGCTGAACATGGCCGCGGCCCTTTTTGGCACGACCATTGTTCCTTCTTTCTTTGTCATCTTGGAAGCTCGCAGCGGAGAAACTAACTCTTGTTTCTATCAATTAGCCTATGGTAGAATTGGCTTAACTAGAAATCATTTTGCTTAAAGTCATAATTTTTAAGAACCTATCAACGACATTAACCGAGGACATACTGTAATTGCTCAAGAATTGTAGTCTTTGAATTCATTCCTGGATGAGAGAGAAGATATTTCTTTTCTTTTCTTTTCTTTTGAGACGGAGTTTCGCTCTTGTTACCTAGGCTGGAGTGCAATGGTGCGATCTCAGCTCACCGCAACCTCCGCCTCCTGGATTCAGGCAATTCTCCTGCCTCAGCCTCCTGAGTAGCTGGGATTACAGGCACGCGCCACCATGCCCAGCTAATTTTTTGTATTTTTAGTAGAGACAGGGTTTCACCATGTTGACCAGGATGGTCTCGATCTCTTGACCTCGTGATCCACCCGCCTCGGTCTCCCAAAGTGCTGGGATTACAGGCATGAGCCACCGCGTCCGGCCCGAGAGAAAAGATATTTCTATAATATATACTCTTATTTAAGAAACCAGGGGTTTTCCAAAGAATGAAAATATCACAGTGCTTCTCTGTATGATCACACTGTATCAAGAAAAGATGGACCCACAGAGGCTGAAGCAAAACTCTTGCAGATGTAATAGCTGCCACCTCGCTGCTTCCTCATTGTTTTTCTAGGTCTAATGAAGACATAAAGATTGAGGGCTTGGCCTCACCCTGGTGACATGATCAAAAATGGAACCGTGGTAGTAAAACTGAGAGCATCAGAAGAATCATTACATTCAGGGGAAGGAAAGGTCTCGAAAAGGGGAGATTACTCTGAATAATTCATGCTTCTTTTCTCCTTTTTCCCGTGTGAAATTCAGTGTTTCCTTTATCATTTTTTTGAGAAGAAGGCTATGCTCAGGATCTTTAGAAGCTGGTGGTAACTTCACAATCACTGGCTCCATTAGGCAATAAGAGACTTGGTAAAGGAGAAACAGACTATGAAGGTAAAATATTCTACCCAGAATGGCCACTCTGCGTGCTTTAAGAATGAATCCAAGTTTTGAAAGTTGTGGGAATGTGTTCAGTCGAAATTTTTCAATTGCTTGCACTGGGGAACCACCCGCATCACTAGGCTTGGGGATTATGAACCAAAACCAGGGATTCCAGCCTCTGAGTCAGGACGAGTGCCTTGAAAGGGAGGATGCAGGGAACTGGGCTCAGTGCCGCTCCTAAAATACCATTCCCCTCCTGGAGGTCAGGTCTGGCAGGGTTTAATGACTCAATTCATGCAGTGAGTGGCATCTTGGTAGCTCAAGGGAAGTAGGCAACACCACTCAACACAAACTGGGATTGGAGGTTGTTGGGTGGAGTGGCTATGAGCTGGACACCTAAGAGGTTGTCTTCTCGGAGAGGTCAAAGAAAGCTTTTGCCAAGCCTGTTAGATGAGTCAACAGATAGAGACTTCCATCTCTGTTTTCATCCATCCTAATTTTTTAATAGCACCAAATATATAGAAAGTCCAGAAATGAATTATCTGATGTTGTATATTTATAACAGATGTTAGATGGTTGGTTGATTAGTGTTAGTTATTTCCAATGCATGGGTTGCCTCTGGCATAAGTGTTGAATGAAACAAATCAAAAATATTTTTATGTATACATATAATGTACCCAAAAAATTTAAAAATAAAAGTAAAAATAAAAAATAAAATATTTTTAGTAAGCAGCATAGCAAGACCCTGTTTCTACAAAAAAATAAAAAATTATCTAGGTGTGGTGGTGCACATCCGTAGTTCTAGCTACTCAGGAGGCTGAGGCAGGTGGATCGCTTAAGCCTAGAAGTTCAAGGCTGCAGTGAGCTATGATTGCACCACTGCACTAAGCCTGAGTGACAGAGTGAGACCTCATCTCTTTAAAAACAATTTTTTTTAGTTAAAATATTATTTCAAAAGGACCTAGTTAAAGGTTAATTTTCTGACATACAAAGTGAGCAGACCAAATGGGTTTAAAACTTTTATTTTTTGAGACGGAGTTTCGCTCTTGTTATCCAGGCTGGAGTGCAATGGCGCGATCTCGGCTCACCGCAACCTCCGCCTCCTGGGTTCAGGCAATTCTCCTGCCTCAGCCTCCCGAGTAGCTGGGATTACAGGCACACGCCACCGTGCCCAGCTAATTTTTTGTATTTTTAGTAGAGACGGGGTTTCACCATGTTGACCAGGATGGTCTTGATCTCTTGACCTCGTGATCTACCCGCCTCGGCCTCCCAAAGTGCTGGGATTACAGGCGTGAGCCACCGTGCCTGGCCGGGTTTAAAACTTTAAATAGCATGATTCATCTGGCAAGACCATTCCTTTTTATTTTTTCCTGCGCCTTTATCTGCAAAGCTCTAAAATGGCCTTAGGAATAAAGCAAGGTAGCTAATATTTTTAAAGCAAATTCAAGAGCAAGACAGAAATGAAATGATCCCTTCTTATCTGCATCTTCCCCTGATACCTCTGCAGTCTGACCCTAGGGAATGAGTGCTATGTGGATCAGATCAAGAGAGATGATTTGTTTACTACTTCTGAAGACTCTGAAGCTTTTGCTAACCCTAAAAGTGACCTAACCTCTTGGGGACAGAGGGCCATTTAGTCTTGAATAATATAGACCAACCAAGAACTCCTATGGACCTGTAAGCCCTTACCCATGTAGCTACCGAAGTGAGCTTTGGGGAGAGAGAATTGCCATCCCCCCAGACATTGTAAGGCAGTCCCCTTGAGGCAGCCACAAGTCAACCGCTCACATCTTTGGCTGGTGCCCCTCAGCAGACTAGCTCTAGTTATAAGGGGATGTTCTAAATAACCCCAATGGAACAATCCACAGTCACTTACTAAGTACCCAATAAACCCACGTATAACTCCCTCCTACCTACTCTTGGGTAGATAGCCTCTGAAGAGCCTCTGGATTCACAAAACCCACCCTGAAATGAATATTTCTCCAAAGAGTGCTTGGGGTCTCTTCCACATCTCCACATTGCACTTCCCTTCCCTTTCATGCCCACAGCAAGGCCTATCACTGCAAACTGGCGATGAGGCAAGGTGGCTGGGAGGTGCGCCTACCTGGGGGAGTTCTGTTGTTTTTATAACCAGTGCCAGCTCTGAGTGTGTGGTGAGTAAGAGCCTCTTCCTCTTCCCTCTGGGCTGCCCTCCTCTCCCATGCCAATCTCATTGCTGGCCTGTTGCAGATATGGTGGTAAGCAAGGGTGGCTGCCTGGCTCTGATGCTTCCCAGACTTGGGACCGCAAAGTCAAGAAGACAACAAAATGTGTAAGTGAGGGCTTCGTGGGCCTGTGTTTCCTAGTAGGCGGTATTCCTGCGTGAAGTTTTCTGGGGAGAAGGGACAAATGTGAAGACAGCACTACAGCGTTATTCTTACTTGCCCCATTAAGTAAATGGGAAGTTCTCACTTGGCACACAAGAGTGAAATGGATGTTAACTGCCTCTTCCAGTCACCTCTGGGCTGATTTTAGATTAGACGACCTTTTCTCTAAAGGAACATTGTTTCTGCAAACATCCCTTTTAAAACTAGAAATAATTTCTGCTTGTTCACTCTTATGTTAGAAAGTTATGATACAAGAGTAATTATGGTTACTGTTGTAACCATAATTTTGCTTATACATTGGTTTTGCTATTTTCCTTTCTGAATGGTGTTTGTTTTAGATTGTAGCTCCTCTCTTGTGTTACGTTGCTAACATTTTTGTCAGCTGCCAGATTATTACAAGCAGATAAACGGGGAGTTTTCTTCTAGAGAGACCTCCATGGTTCATGCTCAAAGAATTTTGTTTTGTATACCCTGTGGTGGGGGGGGGAATAATTCGTTGGTGTCTTTGTGTGCGTGTCTATGTGTGTTGTTAGCTGTAACCTGCAAAGATTTCTGCATTTTTAAGCATAAAGATCGGTTTCTCACTTTGTAACATGATTTCTTTTCAAACGTGTCATGTAATTGAATCCAGCTTTGAGTGACACTTTAAAAAATACTCTCCTGCGTCAAAAGTGCTTATTTAAACCAGGTGCTCTTCACGCTCACCTGCTGGCATGTTTGATGAGCAGCCAGCCACAACTGGGTGCCAAATCCATTCTAAATATGGGAGTCTGTGCTTGAGAAGACTAGTCATACTAATTATTCAGACCTCCTCCTTGGAAGTAATGTGCCAAAATCACAGAAGCAGAAAAGCCAGAAACAGTATGAGGCTTGGTATTGAGGAACCATAAAAATCAGAATTTTGCCTCATAATACTGTTTTGTTCTTGGGCTATGTCCTTTCCAGCTCTGAGCTCATCAGCCCTTGTTCTATCTCTGAGCTGGTTGGCATCATTGCCGTTCTACAGATGGAGAATGGGAGACACAGCTGTGCAAGCCAAAATGCCTGAAAGCCAGATGATCTCGCTGAAACTGGGAGCCAGCACCCCTGGTGTCTCTCTAGCTCCTTGCTGCCTGTGAACCTGCAGCTTAAAAGAGGAGAGCTGGAGGCTAATTCGGAACCACCTAGAGTTGCCTGCAAGCAATCTGTATTTGAATTGCCTCTCAGAGGCCAGGTGAAACCAAGTAGTGGGTCAAACCAAAAGGGCTGCACGGGTCCATAAATGGGAAGAAGGCTAAAAGTGAGGAGATAGGGGATCGAAGTCCAGGAATGTAGGGAATATGCTGGAATATGCGTTTTATGCAGGCCATCCCTCTTTTAACTGTGGGCTGAAATATACTGGATAGTATCTGTTGCACAGAAAGTACAATGTCCCACTGGTAGGAAAGATTTAAAGACCATGCATTATTTTAAATCATTAATGCAGGAAATATTTCTTGAGGCTCCCCCATGAGCCAAGTCCTATCATATTCAGCTTTGTAACTTGAGTGCCTATCATTCAGTGGATGGACAGGAAGGATGCCTTGATGAATGGATGAACACATTGTTCATGAGATTTTAAGGACTCTCCATCTTCTCCATCTTCTCCCTGCTCTTCTTCCCTTGGAACAGCCCATTCAATCCCACAGAGACACCTGTTTCACCCCTCCCACAACCACCCACCCACAGGAAGGAGAATTTCCTTAATGAAGGCAAGTAAACACAGGCCTGTATGCCCATAGGGAGGAAGCCTTTCTGCACTTTTACCCAGATTGAGTCAGAGAAAACCATGTCAGGAAGAAAGGCACACCCTAGCCGACTCACAGAAGTAACATTTGCATGTCACAGGCTTCACCCCAGCAAGCCAACACACAGGTGCATAATCTCTGGGCCAGGCAACCAGAGCAAATTTGCCTCCATAATCTTCAGAGCTCCACCTTCCTTCCTTCATCATCTCTTGAGCTTGCTTCCAAAGACATAAGCATGTTAGACATAAGCGGCCAAGATCTGGGAAAGGCACACCAAACACCATTATTTATTGAATGCCCTCAGTGCATTGGCCTCAAACCAAATACAGAATTAGATTACTGTCCCTGACCAGTTGGTTCACATTTTAAACAAATAAATAGGCAGGTAGAGGTGAACTAAATAGAAAGGAAGGTGGAAATATACTCCAGGGAGAGGCTGGTGCTGGGGAGGAGAAACCGGTCAGAGCCTGTCATTTTCAGAGCTTAAGTAGGACAGGATCTCAAAATATTTCAGATCCAGCTCCATGTTTTTGATCATCCAGAAGGAGGGCAAATTTGGTTGAGAGCAGGAGAAAAGATGAGCCCAACACTTATGTCCTCAATGTTGGTTCATTCTTTCCTGATTGTTTCTATCTTTGGGCCACTATTGTGTCTTATGAGTGCTTCTGAGTAGGACATGGCCAATGTACTTTGTTACAAAGTGACAAAGCGATTATTTGTCTACTTTCTATCTCTTCTAATGGATCATGAGCTCAGTGAGGGCAAGGACTTTGTCTTCCTCATCTCTGAATGTCTAAAGCCTGATCAATCAATGCTTGAATACACATATGACACCCCAACCCCTAAAGCCATGTAACAGGGTAAGGATGAGTGCAATTGGGTCTCAAATTAGAACAGGGGCCAGGATTTGAGGTGTTCAAGAAATTTAACATAGAGGTGACTGGATTTGAATGGTTGACGGCTTTCTTAAATATGCGAGTTTGATGCCACTGGGATTTTGAGATGATGGGATTAAGCGGGTTGGGAGGAGGCTGGTTGCTGGAGGCAAAGGGTCAGGATTAGGAATGCTCTCATGGTTCTTGGGGAACAGTGAGTGGACCAGTGTGGCAGGATGAGGCCATTGTGTGAAAGGACAAAGTTATTTGAAATTTAAACTTTTGGCAATGAGAAACCACTGAAGCCATTTAAGCCAAGCTATACAGAGATAAAAGGAAAACTCAAAAGAACTGAGTCCAGGTAATAGGTTAGAGCATGAGGTGCCAGGAACAAGGGCTCTATGAAGGAATGGAAGGCAATAGCCCATGAGTGTGTAATAAAATGCTGATCTGGGTGGGGCAGAAGGGCTGGGGGAATACCTGTGAGGATTCTGGAGTATGTATGGGGGAGGGGAGATCTGAGATTAATGTATCATTTGTATCCAGAGTTTTCTCTGTGAGGTTAAAAGAAGATAACTAAACTCCTTATTGGGTGTTTGCTGTATGCCAGTCACTGTTCTGGGCATTTCACAAACAGTAGCTCAATTCATCCACAGAACACCCCTTTGTAGTAGTAGTATTGGTCCACTTGACAGATAAACTGAGGCATAGAGAGATTAAGGCACTTGCCCAACGTCATACAGTTATAAAACAGAGAGCTGCCGGGCGCGGTGGCTCACGCCTGTAATCCCAGCACTTTGGGAGGCCAAGGCGGGTGGATCACGAGGTCAAGAGATCGAGACCATCCTGGTCAACATGGTGAAACCCCGTCTCTACTAAAAATACAAAAAGTTAGCTGGGCATGGTGGTGCATGCCTGTAATCCCAGCTACTCAGGAGGCTGAGGCAGGAGAATTGCCTGAACCCAGGAGGCGGAGGTTGCGGTGAGCCGAGATCGCGCCATTGCACTCCAGCCTGGATAACAAGAGCGAAACTCCGTCTCAAAAAAAAAAAAAAAAAAAAAAACAGAGAGCCAGGATTCAGACCAGGATGTAAGGCTGCCCAGGCCCAAATCTTAACCACAAATACCTGCTTCGGCAGGTTCAAGGGAAGATTTAAAACATGATGAAAGAGGTTCTAAACAGTGATGTGTTATCATTTTGGAAAGAGACCAGAGAAGCATTTCCTGCATCCATTTTTCTATCATTATGATTAATTGCCTACTTTAGTTTAAGGTGATCAGTATACAGTAAATTAAAAAATCTGTAATAGGATAATATGTTTTTTATTTTGCCTTTTAAACATTGATTTTTCTCATTAAAAAATTAATGTTTATCATAAGAATTCAAATCTTACAGAAATAACAGATACAGAGAGTGAATATCCCATGTAATCCTAATTATCCCCCTACCCCCAAATCACTATTTACTATTGGGTAGAAATTCCTCCAGCTGTTTTCTTTTTTTTTTTTTTTTCTTTTTCTGAGATGGAGTTTTGCTCTTGTTGCCTAGACTGGAGTGCAATGGCACGATCTCAGCTCAGTCCATCCTCCGCCTCTTGGGTTCAAGCTATTCTCCTGCCTTAGCCTCCAAAGTAGCTGGGATTACAGGCAAGCACTACCACACCTGGCTAATTTATTATTTTCAGTTGAGACAGGTTTCACCATGTTGGTCAGGCTGGTCTCAAACTCCTGACCTCAGGTGATCTGCCCGCCTTGGCCTCCCAAAGTGGTGGGATTACAGGCGTGAGCCACTGCGCCTGACTTACCTTTTTCTTTTATATCGGCTTCTGTATTACCATCATTTATGTCAATAGTAATCCTTTTTCTCCAAAGGTGATTATACTGTTTTATAACAATGCTTTTTCATTTAATAAATAGGATACATTTCCATGTCAGGACATATAGGTTTTCTTTTTTAAGTTTTATTTTTAATTGAAACATAGTAATTATATATATTTAAGGTGTACAATGTGATGATTTGATATATGTATACACTGTGTAATAATGAAATCAGGGTAATTAGCAAGGACATACAGTTTTGTATTATTTCCTTTAAAAGTTGTATAGAACTCACTTTCACTTTCAGCATCACTCCGTCTGTATTCACATTCTTTTCCAATCACCAGAGCAACAGGTTTGATGTGACCTAGATTCTTACCTCAATGCCACTTTTGTTCCTTTTGTGTCTTGGACAAGACTCAAGGAAAAGCAAGTTCAAATGGCGCTCAGTTTTCTGTTTCTGTGAAAACAATAGAAGCTAGCACTTACCTAGTACTTATTATGAGCCAGCAACTATTCCTAGCTCCATTGTACAGATGAGGAGACTGAGGCCTAGAGAGATTAAGTAATTTACTTGCTCAGGGTCATACAGTTAGAAAGTCAGAACTTGAACCCTGGCTGTTTGATGCCAAAGTCTGTATATTTAGCACCACACTGTCTTTTTATCTATTTTACAAGTCTTTTACCTAAATTAATTAATACAAAGTGGCTTCCATAGCATTATGTGGTCAACCATAGTGTAAAAGTTAGTCAATAAAGATAAGCCCTACCACTTCTCTCTGTGGTGCATCTAGCAGCAGAAAGCAGGGAGTTGAGTTGTCTGAAGGAGCATCTTCCTTTCTGTGGCCTCTTTCTCCAGCCTCTCTCCACCGGTCACTATTAACCTCGAGTGTGACCCTTAACATCCCCAGAGGATGCCTCCTAGGACTCAAACCTCATTTAGTGTCTGTCCTGCTGATGGACGCCATGATTGGAGTTGTTGAAGGTTCTTTGGGTGACATGGTGGTCCCCACGTCCCAGCTGGGCAACACGATGGCCACAGAAAGGCCATGTCTATCCACCCAGCACAACAAGCGCAGAAATTTCCAAAGAGCCTATATAAGTAGATGAGCGTAGAAAAATAATCCTCGGGGAGCATCCTTAAAAGGAGTGTTTTGTTTGTTTGTTTGTTTTGCTTTGTTTTAATTTTTGTCTAAATAAACTAGACTGCTTTAACATACTGGCTCTTTTAATGAACTAAAGTAATTATCTCCTTAGCTGTGTGCTAGGAAAGCCAACACAAAGACATAAGAAAAATCCCACAGTCCTAGATTCCTAAAACCATTCACATTTGATCCCATTCTTAAGATATCTCATTATAAATATGCCAGTATTCCAAAATCTGGAAAAATCACAAACTCAAAACACTTTGCTTCCAAGTATTTCAGATAAGAGTTACTTAGCCTGCCTCACACTCCCCGGGATAGGCATCTTCATAGAACTTTGGGGTGAGAAGGGACCAAAGATTTAAGAAGTTCCATTTCTTCTCTGAACCGTTTTCCAGCAGTCCCTCAAAGTGGGCAACTAGCTTCCGTCTGAACACAGTCAAGGAAGGTGAACTCACTAAGTTGGAAAGAGACTATTTCATTTTCAGAACTTGTTAAATTGCAGCAGTGTTCTTCTTTCTGGTAACTCCATATCTGCTGTCCCAAAACTTCAATTCTTTCATCCTTCTGGGACCAAATGGAAAATATCAAATAGTTTTTACACTTTACCACCTTCCAATGTTTAAGAATAGTCAAAATTTCCTTGCCAAATTGTCTCTTTTCCAGGTTAAGGTCTTTGATTCAATCTTCAACTATTATTCCCATGTCATGATCTAGCATTTTGGATGGTTACGGTCCCTCTTCTTTCATATGTCCTAAATTGTCCATGTTGCTTCAGACTGTGGCATTTAACACATAACACAGTAGTTCAGGGAAGACTAGATAAGGACAACCACTTGCCTTGCTCTTCATGGTCTTCTTCTATTAGGTGTGCTAAGCTTAAGATTTCATCCAATTCTTCAAAAGCAGGGGAAATTGAGGAACTCTATTCTGGAAAGTTTGTAAAGAAATCAACCCATCATGGAATGGCTATTGTGAAAAACACAAAAAAATAACACATATTGGCCAGCATGCAGAGAAAAGGCAACTCTTATATAGAAAATAGTGTGGCAATTTCTCTAAAAACTGAAAACAGAACTACCTTTGGCCCTAGCCATCCCACTACTGGGTATCTATCCAAAGGAAAAGAAATCAGTGTATCAAAAGGATACCTGCACTTGCATTTTGAACACTATTCACAATAACAAGATATGGAATCAACCTAAGTGTTCATCAGCAGACAGATGGATAAAGAAAATGTGGTATCTATACATAGTGGAATACTATTTGGCAATAAAAAAGAATGAAATCATTTCATTTGCAGCAACATGGGTGGAACTGGAGGTTCTTAACATTAAGCAAAATAAGCCAGGTATAAAAGGACAAATATCATCACATGTTTTCACTCATATGTGGGTGCTAAAAAAGTTGATCCCATGGAGGTAGAGAGTAGAGTGTTAGATATTAAAGGCTGGGAAGTGTAACTGGGTGGACGGTGGTGATGAAGAGAGGTTGGTTAATGGGTACAAACATACAGTTAAAGGAATAAGTTCTAACGTTTGACAGCAGAGTAGGGTGACTATAGTTCAAAACAATGTATTGTATATTTCAAAGTAGTTAGAAAAGAAGACTTGAAAAGTTCCCAAAACACATAGAAATGATGAATACTCCAGGTGATAGATACCGTAAATACTCCAACTTAATTATTACACATTCTATGCATGTAACAAAATATCACGTGTACCCCATAACTATGTACAAATATTATGTATTAATAAAAATGAATAAATAGAAATCAACTTGTCAATTTACTTTTCTTCAAATAATAATACAGGAAGCCAGGTGCAGTGGATCATACCTGTAATCCCAGCGCTTTGAGAGGCCAAGGCAGGCAGATCACTTGAGCCTAGGAGTTCAAGACAAGCCTAGGCAATATGGTGAAACCCCATCTCTACAGAAAAATACAAAAATTATCTGGGTATGGTGATGTATACCTACAGTCCCAGCTACTTGGGAGGCTGAGGTGGAAGGATTGCTTGAGCCCTGGAGGTTGAGGCTGTGGTGAGCCATGATCATGCACAGCTGCACTCCAACCTGGGTGACACATCTAGACTCTGTCTCAAATAATAATAATAATAATAATGCAGAAAAAACTATGGACTTGAATATTTCATTTTGTGTATTGTAGTATCTTTCTTACGTACCATTTTTTGTAATAATATTTATCCATGGTCTCATCTGTAAGATAGGAATTGTGTAAAAAAATGCAGGCCATGCACAGTGGCTCATACCTGTGGTCCCAGCACTTTGGGAGGCCGAGACAGGAGGCTCACTTGAGACCAGGAGTTCAAGACCACCCTGTGCAACATAGTGAGACCCTGTCTCTACAAAACATTGAAATATTAGCCATGCATGGTAGTGTGTGCCTGTCGTCCCAGCCACTAAGGAGGCTGAGATGGGAGGATTGCTTGAGCCCAGGAAGTTGAGGCTGCAGTGAGCTATGAGTGTACCACTGCACTCTAGCCTTGCTGACAGAGTGAGACCCTATCTTTAAAAAAAGAAAAAAAAAAACAAACCAATGCTTAACTTTTCATAAGTGTCTGAGTAATAATCCCTGTGGTACCAAATATTGTGGCCTCTTAAAAGTAAGAGATGAAATATTGTAGAGTATTTATTTATGCCAGTGATTCTTTGAAATGGATGGTTAGGCTGTTAAAGACCTGAATTTTTTTTTTAGCAGCCACCTCCTCACCTCACTCTTTACTGCCACCTTGATAGCGTCATGTTTATATGAATCTGTTCAGATTGCCTTGAAAGAGCTCACTCCTTCCCTCCTCCACTGAGGATTTAGGTACCTACTCCAGATCCAAATTAGTTGTTGTATCACTAGAAAAAAAAAGTAATAGAGTAGATCTATCTCGAAAGGCTTTCTTTGATTAGAAACTGTGACCATGTACATGTAAGACTTGATTATAACTTTAGACTTATATGGAGAAATTACTGCTAGAATATACAAGGCAACATGTGGCAGTGGATATATGAAGGTGGAAAAATACATGAGATGTCCTTACATCATTTTCTAAAAAGCATATGATTGGGGGTGTGGTATAGGAGAGTATCGCAGAAAATTATCACATATAGGAAACTATTGTCAAAATTAACAGTGCCCCTAAGCCATTGACTAAATATAAAAAGGAGGACAAAATTCTTTAAGACAAATAAACTTTAAGGCCGGGCGTGGTGGCTCACACCTGTAATCCCAGCACTTTGGGAGGTCAAGGTGGGCAGATGATCTGAAGTCAGGAGTTCGAGACCAGCCTGACCAACATGAAGAAACCCTGTCTCTACTAAAAATACAAAATTAGCTAGGCATGGTGGTACATGACTGTAGTCCCAGCTACTCAGGAGGCTAAGGCAGGAGAATCACTTGAACCCAGGAGGCGGAGGTTGCAGTGAGACAGGATCACGCCATTGCACTCCAGCCTGGGTGACAGAGCGAGACACCGTCTCAAAAAAAAAAAAAAAAGACAAACTTTAAATAAAGGCCACTAATTATAGCAGGGAATGTGTTGGATAACAGTAGGTATATGTAATTATATAGTAATTATGTTGAAAATGTAATCACATGCCACCAGCTAGCTAGTTAACCATTTTGCTGGGGGATGAATCTACCCCCAGCAACCACCTCCTTCTGATCTCAGAGACCCACATTGACTTTGTTAGAATGTGTGATATGGTTTCTTCTTAGAAGGCTGACCTTTTCTTGGCCAATTAAAAGATGCTGCTTTGAGGATATTGGAACCCATACTCAAAGGGATAAAAGGAAATTGAAACTTCTATTAAAAGGAGCTAATGATGCCTAGAGTGGTTGGGATTAAAAAAGAACAAAGTCAGTCTTAAAAAGATCGCCCAAATCAAAGAACTGCTTCTCTCATCAAATACCAGAAGACAGCAAAATGATTTTTAATGAAAAGTGGGGCAATGGACTCAGCCTTTTCTGGATCCTAGGCTTCAATCAAAACCACTGAGAAGTTTTGAGCAAAATTCTTTGAACTTTTGGGAGAATTATGCTACATAAATTTGACACGGTGTTGTAAAAGGTAAACTAGCTTTCCTCCCAAATTAGATAGTCAAGAAGAGTATCAGAAGGGTAACTATGAAAAATCATACATATAAGAGTGCATTATAATTGATTCCCTGTCTGACACAAAATAATTCCTGGGTTAAAATCGAGCTTTTGATGATAGACGTGTAGGAAATCACTGTCAAAGTTGTCCTGTGGTGGACAATTGTTAGGTGATTGCTGTGATTGTAATTAGCACAACCTTGGTAGGTTGTACATTCCCTAATACACATTATTAGTCCACTCGGGCAGCCATAACAAAATACCACAGACCACGTGGCTTAAAGAACAGAAATGTATTTTTGACAGTTTTGGCAGCTGTAAAGTCCAAGATCAAGGTTCTTGCATGATTCAGTTTCTGGTGAGGGCACTCTTCCTGGCTCACAGGTGGCTTCCTTCTCATTATGTTCTCACATAGCATTTCCTAGGTGGATATGCTTGGAGAGAGTTAGAAAATGAACTCTCCAATGTCTCTACTTATAAGGATACTAATCCTGTCTGATCAGGGCCCTATCTTTAAGACCTCATCTTCAAATACAGCCACAGTGAGAGTTAGGGCTTCAACATGATAATTTGAACGGTACATAAACATTTAGTCCAGCAAATCAAAACTATAATGAGATAGCTCACCTCAGTTAAAATGGCTTATATTCAAAAGACAGGCAATGACAAATGCTGGCAAGGATGTAGAGAAAAGGGAATCCTCATACACTGTTGGTGGGAATATAAATTAGTACAACCACTATGGAGAACAGTTTGGAGCCTTCTCAACAAAATAAAAAGATCTACCATATGATCCAGCAATCCCACTGCAGGGTATATACCCCAAAGAAAGGAAATCAATATATCAAAGAGGTATTTGCACTCCTGTGTTTGTTGCAACATTCTTTACAATAGCTAAGATTTTGAAGCAACTTAAGTGTCCATCAACAGATGAATGGATAAAGAAAATGTACTTATACACAATGGAGTACTATTTAGCCATAAAAAAGATTAGAACCAGTCATTCACAACATGAATGGAACTGGAGATCATTATGTTGAATGAAATAAGCGAGGCACAGAAAGACAAACATTGTATGTTCTCATTTATTTGTGGGATCTAAAAATCAAAACAATTGCGCTCATGGACATAGAGAGTAGAAGGAAGCTGCCACAGGCTGGGAAGGGTAGTGCTGGGCTTGGTGGGGAGGTGAGGATGGTCAATGGGTAAAACAAATGGTTAAAGGGCAAAAACAAAATGGAAAGAATGAATAAGACCTACTATTTGAAAGTACAACAGGGTGACTATAGTCAATAATAACTTAATTGTATATTTTAAAATAACCTAGAGTGTAATTGGATTATTAGTAACTCAAAGGAAAGATGCTTGAGAGGATGGATACCCAATTCTCCATGATGTGGTTGTTTCACATTGCATGCCTATCAACACATCTCATGTACCCCATAAACATATATACCTACTATATACTCACAAAAAATAAAAATATATTTTTTAAAAAACCATTTAGTCCATACCAGGCTGGGTATGGTATCATCCTAGATTGAGACCATCCTGGCTAAGAGAGTGAAACCCCATCTCTACTAAAAATTAAAAAAAAAAAAAATTTAGCCGGGTGTGGTGGCACACGCCTGTAATTCCAGCTACTTGGGAGGCTAAGTCAGGAGAATCGCTTCAACCTGAGAGGTGGAGGTTGCAGTGGGTCAAGATCATGCCACTGCACTCCAGCCTGGGTGACAGAGCAAGACTCTGTCTCAAAACAAACAAGCAAAACAAAACCAAAAAAACGACGCCATCTAGTCCATACCACCATCTAACAATAAGCAAGAAAGAAGTCAGGGAATTCCTGGGCTTGTCAAGGGGCTGGGTTTCCTGCCACACTTGCATATCAATGGCTAATGTCTTTGCCACTTAGAGGATAGTTGGGAGGGTGGCTGGCAAGCAGTCAGGAAACCCAAAAGCCAGCTAGTCCTGTATTTTCTGTTTGTTTGAATTATAAATGAATTAATTGTCCAAACCAAAGAGCACAACCAGTAGAAGCCTCCTCCTTACAAATTTGCTTGAACTCCCTCAAGATATGTTTAATGGCAATGTAACCAATGGGAAATTCTCTGTCATAAACCATCAGTTTTGAACATGAGTCATCTATCCAGCAAATCGGAGTATTGGCAAAGGAAGCTTCATGGCATCCAGCTTTATTGCCCCTGCACTTCAACCTGCTGTGGTTTTAATGGTGGCTAAAAATCATTATTTTAGGATTGAAAATCTTTTCTAGAAAGCTGGTCATTCCTATTTATACTGGGACTCAAGGCTACCTTAAGGGACCCAGGATGCCTCATCTCAGCTTGGAAATTCTAGAATGAATTATGTGTTCTAGGATGATTTAAGTGTTAAATTCAATTCCAAAAAAGGACACAACCATTTCTGGGCTTATATGTATTAGGCCGAGGCAAACTTACCCAATGTTGGCAGTTGGTTTTGGGGGTTTAATAATTTGAGCTAGATAAAGAAAACAGGAGTCGCTGAGACAAGAAAGATGGCTCTTCTCAAAAGTAAAAGACATCTGGACTGATAAGAGGGCAACTGAGTGAGGAGCTAAAGATAACCAAGAGAAACTGATCATAAATTTGCCTCAAGGTTCAGACAGCGGGTCATGCAGTTGAATTATAGGTAGAGGTCATGGTGGCAGCTTTAGAACTTGTGTCCTGATTTTGATGCCTCTAGGCAGCCTCCTCCTTCATCATGCTTCCATCTCCAAACATTGGGAGGTTGAATATGCATGTATGAAAAGAATTCCCAGTATAAACATGTATTATAGGTTACACATAGTTGATAGGACTATGAAGTCCTTGAGAAGTAGCTCAGCCTGTGTCGCATATCACAGGCTCCTGCCTTAACTGTGCTATGTCAAATGGCCAATAAAACTCATGCAACAGCATAGAAGTTTAATTTTTATATTTCCTTATGATCCCAGGGAGGCCAGGCCTTCCTGGAGAGGGTATTCCAGGCTATGAGTTCATGCAAGCAAGAGATGTGAGAGATATTCTTGAGTCTCTCTCTCTCTCTTTGTGTGTGTGTGTGTGTGTGTGTGTGTGTGTGTGTGTGTGTGTGTGTGTGTACACACAGATATAAAACATATATATATATATATATATATATAAAGACTCAAAAAACACTAGCTGGTGAGCTAATATAAGTTTTCCCTTATGATCTAGGCATTCTAGCTGGTTGTTGAGGGATGTTGACCTGGAGCAGAAATATCATGGTATGTTGAGAGAGGAGATGGGAGGAGAGGGCCATGCATCATATTCCATTGATTCTGAGTAGGACTTTTGCTATGTTTACAGTTTTGACTTCAAAACTATAACTACTCTCTCATGTCTGATGCTATGAAATGAGGTCATCTTATGCAGAATTGCTCAATAAACTTAAAGAAGCATGCCATACAATTATATGGTTTATATTGAGTATGATAATCATTTCTGCCACTAGTACCACTAAGCTGTCAGGGTTAGGAATCCTGTATTGAGCTCTTCCATGTGCCAGATCTTGTTCTAGATCAGGATTTTTCAGCCTTGGCACTGTTCGAGGTTGGATAGTTCTTTGTTGTTGGGGCTGTCCTGGGTATTGAAGGATGCCTAGTAGCATCCCTGGCCTTTACCTACTAAAGGTAGAAGCATAGCCCCCCTCCCCCAATTGTGGCAACTCAGGTGTCTCCAGACACTACAGGATGTCCTCTGGGAGCAAAATTCCCTCTGGTTGACAGCCAGCATTCTAGATATATGACATGTTGCATGACATGTGGCATATGCAAAAACCATGAACTGCAATGTCACATTCTTGTCTTCACTTCTTCATTCATTTTATTTAACTACTTAGTTTTTTTTGAAACAGAGTCTCACATTGTCACCCAGGCTTCAGTGCAGTGGCATGATCTTGGCTTACTGCAACCTCCGCCTCCTAGGCTCACGGCGTCCTCCCACCTCAGCCTCCCGATTACCTGGGACTACAGGGGCATGCTACCACACCTGGCTAATTTTTGTATTTTCAATAGAGACAGGGTTTCTCCATGTTGCCCAGGCTGGTCTCAGACTTCCAGACTCAGGCGATCTGCCCACCTCAGCCTCCCAAAGTGCTGGGTCTACGGCTCAGCTGAGTCACCATGCCCAGCTCATTCATTTGATTTACTGAGCCTTTGCAACATGCCACGAACTGTGCTGGGTGATGGGGATACAAATATGAGTAAGGCATGGTTTTTGCCTTAAGTAGAAGACTCTAGTAATGGAGAAAACTCATACATAGATAAATTACCAATCAAGTCGTAAATGTAACAAAACAGTCATGATAACAGACTTGAGTAGAGAGCTCCTGACCCAGCCGGGCAATAGAAGCTGGAGGCATCAAGAGAGGCTTTTCCAAGTTGCCTGGCCTGAGTTAAGTCTTTATATGGGTGGAGGAGGTGAGGACACTGAAGCAGAGGCATAATTCAGTGTTGCAGAGTTATTATTGAAACACAGGTGAAAAAGCTTGGTGTGTGTCAGATGTTGGGAAGAGAACATTAAAAGTCTGCAGAGGTAGACAGATGACCTTGTCTGGCGTTCTGAGAGTTTGTACTTTATTCTAAGAGGTGGGGAGCCACTGAGGGGCTTCAGGTAAGGAAGTGACATGTTTTTATTTAAACCGGTTGTTTTGGCAACCTCCACCTGCTGGACTCAAGGGATCCTCCCACCTCAGCCTCCCAAGTAGCTGGGACTGCAGGTGCATACCACTACACCTGGCTAAGTTTTGTATTTTTTGTAGAGATGGGGTTTCACCATGTTGCCCAGGCTTCTATGTGGAGAATGTATTCAAGGAGCACAAGAGTGAAAGCAGGGAGACAATTTAGAAGGCCAAGAGGTAATGAGGGCTTGAACTAGGCCAATGGGAATTAGGGGAGAGGATTTGAGAAATATTTCAGAGATAAAACAGCATGATTTAGTGACTCTTTTGATATAGGAGATGAGGAACAGGTGGAAGGTTCAGGGATGATTGCCTCTCACAGTTGTCACTGGGTGCCACTGTCATTGTCTATCCTATAGGAAATATAGAGTGAGGGTAATGATTGTATTATGCTATCATGTTAACTTATTATTCCCATTGTGCAAATGATAAAATTGAGGCTCAAAGGAGAAAGTGCTTAGCCCAAAGTCACACAGCTATTGAGTAGAGAAGCCAGGATTTGAGATCCGTTTGACTATCTGACTTCCAGTCTGTGAAGCCATGTGGCTTTGGCTAAGTGTGGATTAAAGAGGTGAAAACGAATCATTCAGAAAGTAGTCGACTTGGTTACTGTTGGCCTTTATGCTTGGCAGGTGCTCAGTATTTGTGAAGAAAGGAATGATTTTAATGAAAATTATACTAATATATTTACATATCATTTTCATGTATTTCAAATTAGAATGCATAAGGGGAAAAATAAACAGCTTATCCAATATTACATGCAAATATCCCCTACCTGAGCGCAGCTTTAGTCTCTTCTCAGGTTCCTGTAGCTACAAGTGAAGTCTTGAGGTCCCACAGTCCATTGTTCTGCCTCTTTGTTTAATCACTCACCATGTTCTCTTCAGACATAGAGCTAAGGACACAGATATAACAAATGCTTGTTAAATGATTCAGTCATTTATATATTTTTAGCCTCACCGTTACGTTCTGAGTCAATAAGAGGACCTTCAGTCCTATTGTCATTTCTATCAAGAAATATTAAATGTGACCAAGACCAAGAAAGACTGTTGGGCAGGAAAAAAGGGAGAAATGTTACTGGGCTAAAGGTGGAAACTTGTGGATATTGTTAAAATAAACACAAAGAAATTCCTGTGTTACTTCTCTCTAGGGTTGCTCCCTTAACCTTTCTGTCTCCAAGCCCAGACTTCAAAGCTCCAAGAAAAAAACAAGATATAACAGTGTAGGATTAGCTGCCCAATTTACTAATATTTTAAGTAAGTGTCCAAAAAGGCCAGTTAAGCCTGTCTGACAGCAGTGACAGTTCTCATCGTCAGAAATTTCAAGAATGATTATAGCCTGTGACCTGCCACGGCTCCAAAGACTGTAGGAATTGCCAGGGAATGTCACTGATCTATATCTCTCAGGATCACCTTCCTTCTCACTGCTGGGAGAGTGAGTTCCGGTCTTGGATAGAAAAGGATTCCCAGTACCCCAGTTATATAGCTGCTTACATCTGTTATCTGTGCATGTGAGGCTTTATATTAGACAAGAAAGTAGACAGCCAGTCACAATTTTGTTTTCATGAAATTAGAGACTCATGTGGACCATTCTGCTGTGGCCTGCTCTCACCCTGCTGTATGGGAGATTGCTTGGTCTAGAGTCAGGGACTCAGGCCTGGTGAGTGCACCAGGAGAGCCAGCAGGGAGTTCCTCATTTCTTGTTCCTTTTGCTCCTGCTTCAGTTCCGGCTACAGGGAAGCTCATGGAAGTATTTTTAGTGCATTTGTGGTTTCCAGGGCCCCCTCACCATTCCCAAGACAAGGCTTAACTTTCCATCCCATAGTGTAAGCAGAGTCTTGTACTATGGTACTTCATAGGAATTACTGCTTGGCAGAAGGTTATCAATAATAATAGTTCACACCCAGCCCAATTTAAAAAATCAGATTGCTCCTTAAAAAAAGTCTTGGGCCGGGCGCGGTGGCTCACGCCTGTAATCCCAGCACTTTGGGAGGCCGAGGCGGGTGGATCACGAGGTTAAGAGATCGAGACCATCCCGGTCAACATGGTGAAACCCCGTCTCTACTAAAAATACAAAAAATTAGCTGGGCATGGTGGCGTGTGCCTGTAGTCCCAGCTACTCAGGAGGCTGAGGCAGGAGAATTGCCTGAACCCAGGAGGCGGAGGTTGCGGTGAGCCGAGATCGCGCCATTGCACTCCAGCCTGGGTAACAAGAGCGAAACTCCGTCTCAAAAAAAAAAAAAAAAAAGTCTTCTCCGAAGTTAAATTACAAGTATTTATAATGTTTCTCCACTTCTTACCTAGACACTGGATATTCCTCCAGGTTAAATGCCCTTGAACTATATTTTTCTTTGCCTGCCATATTTTATTCGCCCTTCATATCTCAGTGTCAAGGTTACTTGCTTTAGGCCCTTTTTAACTCTCACTGAGTTGCACGGCACCTGGCAAAAGCCCTTCTCACTCAATTGTAATATAACTGTCTGTTAAAGACCTTAAAATTTCTTTGAGACTAGAGATGGTTTGCATTCATTGTAGTATCTCCAATGAGGCACATGCAGTGGGATGTCAAAGAAGGCTTGAACTGAATGGGAGCATATCCTAACAGGGTTTTGCAGGCCAGTATACCTGGATCTGCACCAATGTTCTCTCTCTTACCATCACTTACTCTTGCTGAACCCATATGAAAAATGGGAATAATCATCTTACCTTCAAGAGTTGTGAAAAGTCAAACCCAGTTCCTGGCACGAAGTCGGTGCTCAATACATATACATATTCATTTGATCATTATACTAGTTTGAGGATTTAAAGTTTTTTCCAAAACAGTTATGCACGGCCATTGATAGATGGTGAGAAGTCTTAATCTAAGTATCAACATATTTTCTAAAATAATTTTGAACATTGTGAGAGGCAGGGTGAAAGAAACACAGTATTTGAAGTTAAAAGACCTGGTTTGATTCATTTTATGACCTTTCCTCCTGGTAAGTGACATATACACTCATTTATAGCCATCAGTGATATTCAAAGCTATTTGCCTTAACTTGTCCCTGAATATGCCTGCTCATTACTAGCTCTAAAAATTTTAAGTGGAGTATCAATTACTCATTTATCATTGTTTTCTTTTGATTCAAAGTGTGCTTTATTCTCCTAAAGTTCCCAACTAGTGAGGGTGCTGCTGTTGGGGGGCGCGGGGGCGGGGAGGTGGCGGTAGGAGTTGAGGTTTGGTTTCTGTGGTACAACAGTGACATCCATTGGCCTGCCTGTTAATGCTATTTATAGAAGAAGCCTGCTTCTCTGCTCTGTGACTGTTGGATTTTCTGATATAAAGATACAAAGAGAACAAACTGTCTCTGGGCCCCTGTAAGACAAGCCAGTGATCAACAGCTGGTCCCCTGCAGACTGGGCTGGTTTCAGGACCCTTCCGGAGGATACATGTTCTAAGATCAGCACCAGCTGGGTGTTCCCTTCTGGTTATTTGGAGACAATCCTGGAACTGGTCCTCTCCGTGGAGTTCAGTACATTCATCAGGCTGTTGGGAAACCATTGGATTGAGCTCTAGATGTGCTATTGAATGCATAAGCCAGGGCAAATCACTTTGCCTCTGGACTTTTCCAGACTGACAAAGTCAAGTTGATAGCAATACTAGCTTTGTAGTTACCAAAGGGCTTTTCCAGACATTTTATAATAACTTCCCACAACAATTGTGAAAATTAGGAAAGTACAGATCAGACCTGCTCAGCATCCAACTGACTATGAGGATGTGAAGCTGAACACCAAATCCCAGGGTTTCAAACCTCAAGCCTTGGTGACTTATGTTTGCTGCTCCAGTTGGAATTAACTAAATAATTACAGAAATTCCTGCTTCCTATCTGGAAAACCCCCCGGGAGAGGTTCTAAAAATAGAAAATCAAAGGAAAGTCTATGTGGCTGGATATGAGAGATTGAGCAATGAGTCAGCTTCTTTAAGTAGAAAAAGATTTGCATTGCTGGCTGCCATCTCCATAAGGAACATAACAGGAAATAGCAAGACTAAAAATAATTATTTTCGCCTACTATGTGTCAGATACTCTGTTAAGCATTAAGAATGGAGGATAAACTAGACAAACTGTTTCATACCATCCAGAGCCCCACTGTCAAGTGAGGGATACGAGCAGGAACAGTGACTCATATGTCATAGTGTGGTAAGTGTTACATCAAGCATTCCTGCAGGATGCTACCCTTCCAAAGCCCCTTGTGTGTGTGTGTGTGTTTGTGTGTGCATGCGCACGTGCACATGCACTTGCCCACTTGTGTGCTTGGTAGGATCCAAGTAGTGACTACCATAGGTACCTTTGGATGGATAAACAGGTGAATAGTGTCAGTTCAACTGGAAGCCAAAATAGCGAACATTTTTCAATATCAAAACCAAGTAGATTGCAAAACTGACACATCAGATAGGTAACACATACAAAAAGAAAACCCAACGATTCAATTGCACTTTGTATCATTTCATAGTAAATCTTTTTTTGGAAACAATTAGGGAATTTGTAACTAATTTGTGGTGGATGTACCGAAATCCACAACTGACTCACTGGTAAAGCCCTTTCAAATCACTGTTAGGATTAAACAAGCCAAAAAAAAATGGCTAATCTAAAAATGGATCTCATTCAGATCCCATTCTTCCTTCTTGGTTGGCCCTCTACCAGGAAAGCTTGGTTCTGGTGTCCTCTCTGATTAAATGGTCTCATTGGAACCCTCATTGTGAATACTCAAGGCCCATCCTTCAGCCACCTCTCCTCTTCCCTCGAAGCAGCTTCCCAATGTAAACTAACCCTTCCTCACTGCAGAGGCTCAAGTGGATCGATCACTCCCCACTTACAGGCAGAACTTTCTGAGGACAGAAGCCAACAGCAGACCCCAGGCACCTTGCCAAGAGGGCAGGCCCCGTGACTGAGTTCTTTACTCCCCCACTCCCCCACCATCTCCATTTGGACCCCTTTGGAAAAAGTGGAGCCCACAGTTTAAAACATCACTTCTCATATTGGTCATTCGGGTTTAGAGTCACATGTTAGAAAAACTGAGATTTTAGCCTATAATTGTTGGTTTTCTTTGAAATTCTTACATACATGTAACAACACCAAAGTATAAATCAGGAATCTAGTGATGTTGCCGTGGGCTTTGAGAAGCCTTATTTATTTATTTATTTATGAGATGGAGTCTCACTCTGTTACCCAAGCTGAAGTGCTATGGCATGATATTGGCTCACTGCAACCTCCGCCTCCCAGGTTCAAACGATTCTCCTGCTTCAGTCTCCAAAGTAGCTGGGACTACAGGTGTGTGCCACCATGCCTGGCTAATTTTTGTATTTTTAGTAGAAATGCGGTTTTGCCATGTTGGCCAGGCTGGTCTGGAACTCCTGACCTTAGGTGATCCACCCTCCCCAGCCTCCCAAAGTGCTGAGATTACAGGCATGAGCCACTGCGCCCCACCTGAGAAGCCTTTTTTGCAAAATAAGAAAAGATGAGTTCATTTTGACTGAAGCAACCCATCTAAAATATGCATATGCTAAGGAAACCAAGAATGGAGTTGGGCAAGGGTATTTCAGAGACTGTGCTCAGATGCTGGGTATCACACAGAGGCCACCAGACTCAAGAGTGTGAAGCTCACTGCCCCTCCCCATCTCACACGTACTTCTCACATATGTCAGGGCACTGCCACCTGCCTCTGTGCAACCCAGTCCCCTCCAGAGCCCATCTTGCTTGAAAAGCTCCAGCACCATCAGCATCTTTACCATTCATCTTTTAGCAATTTGTACTTGGGTGCAGAATAAACCCACAAGGAGCCCTTTGCAGGACTATCTGGTTAAGTGCATAGAGTGATTTGAGGTCCTTTGTAGAGGTCTCATTGCCCAAAAATCTTTCACCCAACTGCTTAGGGTCCCATATCAGTCTATGAGGGGCTCATCCATTTGAGTTAACTCTTACCTTGTCTGTTTTTAAATAGCTACCCCTTGGAGAGAATCATCAACACCTCAGTGATAACTAGTCTGTCACATACTGATTGAATTATTATTTTTTAATTTATTTTAATTAATTATTTATTTGAGATGGAGTCTTGCTCTCTTGCCCAGGCTGGAGTGCAATGGCATGATCTCAACTCACTGCAACCTCAGCCTCCCAGGTTCAAGTGATTCTTCTGCCTCAGCCTCCCAAGTAGCTGGGATTACAGATGCCTACCACCATGCCCAGCTACTTTTTGTATTTTTAGTAGAGACAGGGTTTCACCATGTTAACCAGGCTGGTCTCAAACTCCTGACCTCAGGTGACCCACCTTGGCCCTCCTAAAATGCTGGGATTATAGGTATGAGCCACTGCACCTGGCCTGATGAATTATTATTATTATTATTATTTTTTTTTTGAGACGGAGTTTCACTCTTGTTACCCAGGCTGGAGTGCAATGGCGCGATCTTGGCTCACTGTAACCTCCACCTCCTGAGTTCAGGCAATTCTCCTGCCTCAGTCTCCTGAGTAGCTGGGACTACAGGCACGCGCCACTATGCCCAGCTAATTTTTTTTGTATTAGTTGAGACGGGTTTCACCATGTTGACCAGGATGGTCTCGATCTCTTGACCTCATGATCCACCCACCTCGGCCTCCCAAAGTGCTGGGATTACAGGCGTGAGCCACCGCGCCCGGCCTATTATTATTTTTTTATTTGTGGGTGGTTGTTTTGTTTTTTTGAGACGGAGTCTCACTCTGTCACCCAGGCTGAAGTGCAGTAGCATGATCATAGCTCACTGCAGCCCTGAACTCCCGGTCTCAAGTGACCCCCCCATCTCAGCTTCTTGAGTAACTGGGACTACTGGCATGTACCACCATAGTCTGCTTAATTTTTTATTTTTTGTAAAGATAGGGTCTCACTGCTACCAAAACTGGTCTTGAACTCCTGGCCTCAAGTGATCCTCCTGCCTCAGCCTCCCAAAGTGCTGGGATTATAAATGTGAGCCACAGCAACTGGCTTAATTCGTTTTTAAAGATATTTTTCTTGAGAGATAATTTATATAAAATGTGTGAATCTTTAGTATTCCAGTTCCATGAATCCTGACAAATGTATTCACCTCTGTAATCCACATTCCTATCAAACTATAATCCATTTTCATCACTACATAAAGTTTCCTTGTTCCCCTTTCCAGTCCCCTCTGCACCCCCAGGCACCTACTGTTCTGATTTGTTTCACCATAGATTAGTTTTTTCTATCCTAGAAATTTGTTAAATGAAATAACACAGTATATACTCTTTTTTGTTGGTATTTTTCACTCAATGTAAGGTTTCTGAACTTTATCTGTGTTGTTGCTTGTATTAATAGTTCATTGTTTATCCATTCTCCTGCTGATGGACATTTGGACTGTGTCTGGTTTGGGGCTACTATGAATAAAGCTGCTATAGATATTAGTGTACAAGTATTTTTGTAGACACGTTTTCATTTTTCTTTCGTAAATACCTAAGAGTAAAATGCTAGATCATAGGGTGGCTGTGTGTTTGATTTTCCATACCATTTTCCAAAGGGTGGTACCATTTTGTTCCATAATCTTCCCAACATTTGGTGCTGGCAATTGTATTGATTTTCTATTGCTGCATAACAAATTATCACAAATGTAGTGTCTTGAAGCAGCATCGATTTATTAGCTCACAATACTGTAGGTCACAGTTGTGCATGGCACCACTGAGTTTTCTACCTAAGGCCTCACAAAGCTGAAATCAAGGTATAGACTGAGCTAGGCTCTTATCTGGAGACTCTAGGGAAGAGTCTACTTTGAAGCTCATTCTGGTTGTTGGTTGAATTCAGTTTCTTGTGGTTGTAGGATGAATTCCCTGTTTCCTTACTGACTCTCACCCAGAGCTGCTCTCTGCTCCTAGAAGCAGCCTGCATTTATTCTCACACGGAACCCCACACACCCATCTTAAAGCCTGCGACACACTGAATCCCCCTTGTGCTTTGAATCTCTCTGCCTTCCTCTTCTACTGCCAGGCGAAGAGTAAGACCTCTGCTTTTTTTTTTTTTTTTCTTTTTTTGAGACAGAGTCTCACTCTGTTGTATAGGCTGGAGTGCAGTGGCGCAATCTCAACTCACTGCAACCTCCACCTCCTGGATTCAAGCAATTCTTCTGCCTCAGCCTCCTGAGTAGCTGGGACTACCAGTGTGTGCCACCGCACCTGGCTAATTTTATGTATTTTTAGTAGAGATGGGGTTTCACCATGTTAGCCAGGATTGTCTCAATCTCCTGACCTTGTGATCCACCTGCCTTGGCATCCCAAAGTGCTGGGATTACAGTCATGAGCCACCGTGCATGGCAACTTCTGGTTTTTAAAAGGCTCACCTGGCTGGGCCAAACCTAATTGGATAATCTCTGTATCTTAAGATTCATTGATTTGGGATTTTAATTGCATCTGCAATTTCCCTTCACAATCAATGTTTGAATAACTAGGGGACAGGAATCTTGGGCCATCTTTAGAATTCTGCCTACCATAGCAGTCCATGATGAAGCCCTAAAATCAGCATCACTTTTCATTATCCACTTGCTTAAGAATCCATGTATATTTTTCTTCTGAAGAACTATACCAACTGTAGTTTCAATAATTACACTCCTGTGGTTCTAGCTACTTGAGAGGCTGAGGCAGGATGATTGCTTGAGCCTAGGAGTTGGAGACTGCAGTAAGCTGTGATTGCGACACTTTGCTCCATCCTGGGCAACAGAGCAAGATCCTATCTCAAAAAAAGAGAGAAAGAGAGAGATAGAGAGAAAGGAAGGGAGGGAGGAAGGAAGGAAGGAAGGAAGACAAAAGAAAGAAGTTCACAGTGTTGGTTAAAGTCAGCGATGAGCTGAGAGCCATGTCTCTAGATTCCCAGCCTAGAACTGTCTACTACACTCTAATCTGTTCTTGTTTCTAGAGAGTGTCTGATCCTATAAGGGACTTTGATGTTTGGTAATTTAAATCACCATATAAGTCTCTGAAAATCTAGAAAAATTTATTGAAAATCATGCATAGGTATTTCCAAATTAAAAAGTTTAAACTGGCTAAATCTTCCCACGAAAAGTTACGTTTTGTCAGCTTGAAACCATCTGGGTAGGGAAGGAGCTAGTGGGTCTGGCACGTTCGTGCTTATATTATAAGATCTTAGGAGTTCTTGGTTGTGTGCTTGAAATCTCATTCAACCTGGGCACCCTGCATTTCTCCCTAATAGAGAATAAGTAATCCTAGGTCTGACATTCAAGATACTCTCATAAGCCTCTTATTTTTCAAGATGGATTCCAGAGAAGTTGGTTGTGAAGTCACACAACTTGCTAAGTCAAGACTAGAATCCAGGTCCCCTTGTTGCTGTACACCAGAGGTAATAGCCAGCAGTAAAGCAGCCCAGTCTCTCCTGAAACAGTGCTTTGTTTGGCCCATAGATTGTTGTTGTTCTTGTTGATTTAGAGATGGGGTCTCACTATGTTGCTCAGGCTGAACTCCTGGGCTAAAGTGATCCTCCTCCTCTCTCAGCCTCCCGAGTAGCTGGGATTATAAGTGTGCACTACTGTGCGAAGCTTTGGTTTTTAATTGGATTAATTTCCAATATTTAAAAATTGGAAAACTTTACATAAACATCCAGATGTCCAGCATTTTTCTGAAAAGTTGGGAGCTCAGGTTACAGTGGACGCACTTTCTGCAGTATAACAGTTGGGTTAGAGTGGTCCTTTAAACAGGACACGAGGCCTTCGGTGGCCACACTTCCAGCTGGTTCACTTTCCCCACTTACCCTCTTGGTCTCTGTAGGAACTTGAGTCATGACACCTGCCTCACCCCAAGCTGCAGTTTTGAGACACCTTGTCTGACTGTTCAAACAATTTCTTATCTGGCCTATACATACCAAGTATGTTTGGCTCTCACTTCCTGGCAGTTGAAAATAATAAACTAGATTTTCAAAGTGGGTGAACTACTTGCTGGCTGTAAGTCTGGCTTCATTGAAAGAATACTTTCTCTGTAGGCCCATAGTCAGTTAGCACATGGAATCCTCCTGGCTGTCAGCATTCATGTAATTTCAAAAAGTATCCCATTCCTTATGTGCTGGCTTACTCCTCAGAAAGTTCTGACTTTCAGTGAAGAAAACATCTAATATTGTGAAGTCAAAGAGTTTGCTTAGAAAAGCCACTTTCTCATCTAAAGGACTTACTAAACCTAACTTCTTTGGAGAAACATCTGTGTAGCCATAAGAAATGAATGCAGGCAGTTGTTAATTGATAATTCTTCTTGAGTTTATGCAGCCAGAATCTTTCATTGATTAATAGTTGTGATTCTCAATCTTAGCTGCACATGATGATGATCTTGGGAGCTTTTAAAAATTATGATGCCTGTGCTACAATTAAAATAGAAATCATGATGATGATGATGCCTGCGATTCATCCTCAGAATTTTTGATTCAGTTGATTTGAGGTTGGTCCTGGGCCTCTAAGTCTTTTGGCTTTTGTTACTGTTGCATTGTTTTATTGTGGTAAACATGCATAAATACACACACACACACACACACACACACACACACACTAAATTTGTCATCTTAACCAGTTTTAAGTGTATAGTTCAATAATGTTAAGTATTTCAAAGTTATTGTGCAATGGAGCTTGAGATCTTTTTATCCTGCAAAACTGAAACTCTCTACACACTAAAAACTCCCCGTTTCCCTTTTCCATAACCTCTGGCTGGGCCTTGGTTTTAAAAGCTTCCAGGCGGCCCAGCACAGTGGCTTTTGCCTGTAATCCTAGCACTTTGGGAGGCCGAGGTGGGCGGATCACTTGAGCCCAGGAGTTTGAAACCAGCCTGGGCAACACAGTGAGACACCCATCTCAAAAAATGTGTGTGTGTGTGTGTGTGTGTGTGTGTGTGTGTGTGTATAAAATAAAGGCTTCCAGGTGATTCAGATGTGCCTTCAACCTTGAGAACCACTGACTTGGAGGGAAGGATTTCCACCTCAAAGGGCTTTTACAGTTCTTACTGGGGTTTCCACAGCTGCCAATACCATCCACAAATAGGTGGGATGGGTTTTTAATGTACACAATAGTACCAGGACTTCTGATGACCTTGAGTAAAGTTAGCCTCTGCCTCAGGCCTCCAATTGTGGTACCACCTCAACTCACAACTTGGCTGCAGCTTTGCCTATGAACTACTCACTCATGCCATGTGGCCTGGCTGAGATCCATGGGTTTTTGATCTCCTGTCTCTCTGCCACTGATAGCTGTGTTTAATTTCTTGACCCACCCTCAATACCAGTTGAGGGTGGGGCACCTGGGAAGGTGTACCAGGAAGCTGTGGCATTCCAGGAGTTCTTTGGACTTGGACTTGGACTGTCAGAAGAACCAGTCATCTGGAGGAGAGCCCAGAGCCATATGGATTTCCTGCCCCAGGTGGTGAAATTCAAGGCTTCGCCAGGAGTGCTGGACTGTTCTGTGGATTTGGCTGCTTTTTGCTACATCTACAACAATTAAAATGGTGTTTTGTGATGTTTGTGGCGTTTAAGCTTACTGATTTTATTAACTTGATTCCTGGCACTTTCATCTGTCTCTCATGATCCCGATAGAATAGAAACATTGCCCTGTTCTGGTATTTTCCATGAACTGCCTGATTTGTTCATCTGTGGAAAACAGTTGTTTTGAGAAACAGATCCAAGTTGATGGAGCTAGGACCTGGCTTGCATCCTTTTTTTGTAGCTTGAAATTCAAAATCTCTCTCTACTCTTGCTGGAGTGCATCTAATCTTTCTCTCTACCATCAGGTGTGACATCCTGACCCCATGCCATACCTTCATTCCCTGATAAGCGCTGCCCTGGTAAGTTCCACTGCATCCGTACTGACCTACCTGACCTGGCATACTACAGAAATCTTTAAGTGCTAAACAGTTTTATCACAAAACCAAACAAGACTGGGTCACCTTCGGGACCCCTATGGATTACTGGGAAAAAAGAAATTTTTATGAGGAAAATTTGGGGCTGAAGTATTTGTAGACTTATGGTGGTACCTCTAAAGTCCTTTAAAAAAATAAAAGAGTAATTTTCTGTGTTGTAGGTCTAGTGTAAAAGCCCAGTCATACCCCAGTGTCAAAGCTGCAGAAAGTTCTGGCCTCACTCATTGCAGCTGGAGCTTTGCAATTTTAATCTTGGACTGGTTCATGTGATTACCTGTTATTCAGATGTATCAATGGATTATGGCTTGCCCCGTGTAATCACAGCTCACTGTAGCCTCAACCTCCAGGGCTCAAATGATCCTCCTACCCCAGACCCCGGAGTAGGTGAGACTACAAGCATACACCATCATGACCAACTAAATTTTAAATTATTTTTTATAGAAACAAGATCTCACTCTGTTGCCTCAGCTGCTTTTGAACTCGTGGGCTCAAGCAATTTTCCCTCCTCAGCCTCCCAAAGTGCTGGGATTACAGGCATAAGCCATCATGCCCAGCCTGTTATGTATTCTTTACAGCATTTTTTTAAAAAGAGGAAATGCTAAGCAAACAGAAGATGTTATTAAAATTGTCATGCAAACCAAAACGAGAATGTGAGATGATATTATATGAAGTATGAGAAAGATCTTTCAATTCTTACATCTCAATTTCTTAAAAGGAAATGCAGAGCAAGCAGGGACTCAAAGAGATATTTGCATACCCATGTTGATAACAGCATCATTCACGATAGCCAAAAGGGGGAGCAACCCAAGTGTCCCCGGAGGGATGAATAAATAAACAAACTGTGGTAAAATATTCAGTGGCCTATTATTCTGCCTTAAAAAGGAATGAAATCATGTTATAGAATATGGCATAGATGAACTTTGGGGATATTATGCCAAGTGAAATAAGCCAGTCACAAAAGGACAATTACAGTGTAATTCTACTTATACAAGGTACCTAGAATAGTCAAATTCATAGAAACGGAATGTAGAATGGTAATTGGCAGGGGCTGGGGAGTGGGAGGATTGGACAGTTACTGTTCAGTGAGTTCTTTTTTTTTTTTTTTTTTTTTTTTTTTGGGGACGGAGTTTCGCTCTTGTTACCCAGGCTGGAGTGCAATGGCGCGATCTCGGGTCACCGCAACTCCGCCTCCTGCGTTCAAGCAATTCTCCTGCCTCAGCCTCCCGAGTAGCTGGGACTACAGGCGCACGCCACCATGCCCAGCTAATTTTTGTATTTTTAGTAGAGACGGGGTTTCACCATGTTGACCAGGATGGTCTCAATCTCTTGACCTCGTGATCCACCCGCCTCGGCCTCCCAAAGTGCTGGGATTATAGGCGTGAGCCACCGCGCCCGGCCCAAAGAAGTTCCAGTTTTACAAGAGAAAAAGAGTTCTGTGGATGAATGCTGGTGATGGTTGTACAACAACATGAATGTACTTAATGCTCCTGGACGGTACACTTACATGTGATTAAGCTGCTTCATTTTATGCTATGTAGGCTGGTTTTTTTGTTTGTTTGTTTTTGAGACAGGATCTCGCTCTGTCACGCATGCTGGATTGCAGTAGTGCGATCATGGCTCACTGCAGCCTCAACCTCCAGGGCTCCAGCGATCCTCCCACCTCAGCCCCCTGAGTAGCTGGGACTGCAGGCATGCACCATCATGCCCAGCTAATTTTTAAATTATTTTTTGTAGAAACAAGGTCTCATTCTGCTGCTCATCTTCAACTCATGGACTCAAGTGATCCTTCCTCCTCAGCCTCCCAAAGTACTAGGATTACAGGCAGGAGCCAAAAATCCAAAATCCGAAGTGCTCCAGTGAAACTTCCTTTGAGCATCATATCAGTGCTCAAAGTTTCAGATTTTGGAGCAGTTTGGATTTCAGATTTTTGGATTAGGGATAAGTAACAAAAGCTCAACCTGCATTGACTTTTGTTACTTATGGCCCCCATATTTAAGGGAAAGGGTGTTTCTCAGAGTTAGGAAACAGAAGCTTTATATACAATTTCCATGAAGGACACAGTGAGAAAGAAAGTCAAGATGATTTATCCCTCTAAAAAAAAAAAATTAAGATTTTCTGGTCTAATTCTATAAATGAGATTAACAATGAAGTGATATGCATACAAAGTGCTAAAGTCACTTGGCTAAAAGAAACTAAGGTAATACATATTTTCAGAGAAAAAAGAAAACTAGAAAATAATTCTATCCCTATTGTTGGCATTGAGTATATTGCTTCAGCAGGCATGTATCTTAAATGTTTTAATTAAATTCTTTTTACTGGAAATTATTCTGTTACTTCAAATTAGGGACAGAAAAAAGAATACCCTGTTTCACTCTGCTCACCAGCTTCTTTTGAAAGGGACAGTAAGCTCAAACTGTGTGGCATGTTGACCTGAAACTTATTTACTCCCCAAAGAAAAGCTACTTTTATTTCACTGTTTTATAAAGCATACATGCGTCTTAATTTGATTAAAAAAAGTTCTTCTTGCATTAAGAAGATTCTGCCTCATTGCCCTTAAAAAAGTTCTCTTCCCCCCAGATTTGCAAACTAAAGGAAGCATAAATCAAAATATTTGCTGTTTGTCACTTTGATCAAGAAACACCCCATTTGAAAAACAAACTCAAAACTAGGCCAGATTTTTTTAGAGACCTTTCCCAAATTAAATCAGTCAATATAAACAGCTTAGACTCCCCACTGGATAAGAAAGAAAAAGTGGGATGGGGTGATGGTGGGTATGTAGCCCAGGTAATGGGAAAAGAAATTGAGTTGGGTTCCTTAAGCTTCTCATTTTGCCTGTTGCTATGACTGTCCTCAACTGTCAGCTCTATGAATCCTAGCAGACTTGAGTTGGAATCACACAGTAGGGACTTAATATAGTCTTATTTGGGTATTCAAAATAATATTTGTCATTATATATTATACCAAGGTAATTTTTAAAATAATCTTATTGGCCAATGGTTTAGAAAGAAAGATATTTTTTTCTGAAGAAGATCCACAGTTCTCCTCTCTGCTTCTGTAAAGTCTTATATTTTTCTATTTTTTGGTCTTTTTGTCCACACACAGAGAAATTATATTTAAGGTTAACTGCTAGGCAGCTTGCTGAGAGAAAAAAGGCAGGGTGGAGGAGTGGAGTGAGCTTTAAATAGCAGCCAAGTTGAGCAATAGTGTATTTTCCTCTTCAGAATGAATTTGGCTATTTTCTTCTTTTTCATACTTGTTCTTTACTGTGTTTTTTGTTTAAAATTTTTTTAATTGTGATGAAAAATACATAAAATTTATCACCTTCATTACTTCTAAGCATGAAACTCAGTAGTGTTAAGTATATTCACATCGTGGTACAATAGCTCTTCAGAACCTTTTCTTCTTGCAAAACTGAAACTCTATATCCATTAAACAACTCCTGTGTCCCCACTTTACTATCGTTTTTTTAAATATTTATTTATTTGTTTACTTTGAGACAAGGTCTCCCTTTGTTGCCTAAGCTAGAGTGCGGTGGCACAATTATAGCTCACTGTAACGTTGAACTCCTGCGGTCATGTGATTTTCCTGCCTCAGACTCCGAAGTAGCTGGGTCTACAGGCATGTGCCACCACACCCAGCGATTTTTTTTTCTTTTGTAGAGACAGGGGTCTTGCTTTGTTGACCAGGCTGGTCTGGAGCTCCTGGCTTCAAGATCCACCCACCTCCGCTTCCCAAAGTGCTAGGATTACAGGCATGAGCCACCATGCCCAGCCTTACTGTTGTTTTTAAATTAGAAGTAAAAAGTTGGACTCTTCTGATGCTATATAATGTTTTCATCAATTCATATGTCAAGAAGTCAAAATATTTAAGTATTTTTAATATAAGAGATACCTGTTTCCTATGAACAGTGATCTTATATTTCTATAGGTTATTGATTCTTTTCTTCTCTCCTACACATTTTCAGGTAGGTGAGAGAGGAAATCATTCACATCCTCGAACCTTTAGCTGCCTCTCTGACTTTCCCCCCACTCTTCAGCAACTGTGGCATACTAGTCTCTGGTCTTAGGGTTCATACCGGCTGCCAGGGGTCCTTCTTGGGTTGGCACCAGTTTTCTGAAGTCTGGCAGTTAGTTAATAAGGAAGCCAGGGATGTAAATCATGGGCCTAGATAGTTGCTTCTGGGTATGCTTTTAGGTTCTGTCAGGGTTTTATTCCTATACATGAGGAAGAGACCAATGTTCCCTTCAGACACAGATATGAACGTAGACCAGAGATAGACAAGATGGGGTGTGGGTAGGGAGTGGGAGGGAAGCTCAAAGTCCAGAAGCTTATTAGCACTGGTGAAGACGCATCCATTTATGAAGAGCAGGGATCTCATGCTGGATAAGAGGACAAAAAGCAGAATTCTTAATCTGGCAGCTCCCATACCGACAGGAGCAGGGTTCTCACTTGTTAATTAGTGATATGGAAGTACCCCTGGTATTTCTAAAAACAGTTTTCAAAGCATTATTTGTTTTGTGATCTCAGTAGTTTCAAAACTCCAATGGAACATTTATTGGAGATCTATTATCTACCATGCATTGTACTAGACACTGTAGGTATCCAAATAAGTAAGAAAGGTGGTCCCTTCCCTCAAGAATCTTACTGTCTAGTTGTCAAAATCCTGGAGTATATTATAAGTGGAGTCCGGGTGTGATGGCTGATTCCTGTAATCCCAGCACTTTGGAAGATCAAGATGGGAGGAACACTTGAGGCCAGGAGTTCAAGACCAGCCTAGGCAACATAGAGGCCCCATTTTTATTTATTTTATTTATTTATTTTTTTGACACAGAGTTTTGCTCTGTCACCAGACGCCAGGCTGGAGTGCAGTGGTGCAATCTCAGCTCACTGCAATCTCCGCCTCTTGGGTTCAAGCAATTCTCCTGCCTCAGCCTCCCGAGTAGCTGGGACTACAGGCGCACACCACCATGCCCAGCTAATTTTTGTATTTTTTAGTAGAGACAGGGTTTCACCATGTTGGCCAGGATGGTCTTGATCTCTTGACCTTGTGATCCGCCTGCCTCGGCCTCCCAACGTGCTGGGATTACAGGCGTGAGCCACCGCGCCTGGCCGAGGCCCCATTTTTATAAAAAATTTAAAAATTAGCTGGTCATGATGGTACGTTCCTATAGTATCACTTACTCAGGAGTCTGAGGCAGGAGAAACCCTTAAGCCCAGAGATCCCATTGAGGCTGCAGTGAGCTGGATCATGCCACTGTACTCCAGCCTGGGTGACAGAGTGAGACCTCATCATCGATCAATCATTAGATTGGCAGTTAGAAGATAGATGGATAGATAGGTGAGTAAATAGATAAATAGATGATAGTAGAGAAGGCTGAGAGCTGATACAGGCTGAGGAACAAAGTCAGGGGACCCTAAAGTTATTCAAGGAATTAAACAGGATAAGGTAAATAAAGCACTCAGCAGACTGCCTGAGACACTGGTCAGTAAATGAAAGTTGTTGTCAGTAGCAAGCATAATATTCAGATAAATTAGCCCCAGAAGTAGATCTCATTGGGAATACGGGGCAAACACATATGCTTCTCAGAAGCTTTATGGTAAGTACCAAAAATTTGGTTCATAAACAGGGAAAAAAATGGCTGGAGCAATTGAAAAAAGATCTTGGAAGAATGGGACTTACATAAACAAAGGGGGACAAGGAGGACAGCCTGGCCTCATAAAAATGAGATGGGCATGTGTCTAGTGTTCTAGGAACATTAATTGAACCATACCTGTGTGGACTATTCACCATGTGGCATCAGAGATGAATGAGGCAGAATCTCTGCTCCTAAAACACTTTTCGTCTAGGAGGGAAGATTTTCATTTTAGTGGTATCAATAGCTTTATTAAAGGTAAAATGTAATAAAGGCTATAGTAGATGATTGAATGATGCAGTTTGGAATACTCAGAAGAGGGAGAAATTGCTCTTGGATGAAGATCAGAGGCATTTCATTGAGAAAGGAATATATTTTGCAGGTCCTGGGAGGTTGGCTAGAATTTCCATAGCAGAGATTGGGGTTAAGGAAAAGACTGAAATCCAGACAAAAGAAAATGTGAGCCAAGTGCGGAGGAGGGAAACCAGGGCATGCTTGTAAAAATGGTAATTATTCGTCTCATTAAAGGTTGCTAGAAAAACTCTGACCCTGATAGCTTAGCCAATTAGGATGAAATCAGGCAAGTTATGTGAAAAGGTACAATTTTTAAGGGAAAAATTGAGTAAGTTCCCATTTACTGAGGAAAAAGATCATTCTAGAGACATCTGGGGCTTTGTTCATCCCCCATTAGACTTATGAGATAAAAAGCGTTTATAAGTAATTTAGTTTTTCTTAGTGCCCTGAATAGGAATAAAGTCTTTACCTACAGAGAATGAGTGTGTCCACTTTTCTTTGCCCTCTAGGAGATAGCAAACTTTGTCCTCTTATTAAAATAGTTTCACCTACAGCACATCTTGGTTGTCCAGGGTGGTGTGAGAGAAAAGCATGGGCTTTTGGATTGGGCAGACTTCTCTGATTCTTCATTCTCTCCCTTCTTTACTGTTAGACCTTGGCAAGTTACTTAAAAGCTGAGCTTCATTTTCTCTTCTATAAAACAGGACTGATAATGGCTACCTTGAGGTATTACTGTAAAAATTAGAAAAAAAGTATATAAATGCCCAGGCATGGTGAATGACCAGACACAAAATACATGATGGCTGCTTCTCTTACCAATAGACTATGGCACAGCTGTTTGTGGACAAGTGTGTCTGTATTGCCATGATTTTTGGTCTACCATCAAGAAATGGCAGCCAAGAGCCTGCTAGAACCTGCTCAGGACTCTGTTATCTTCTTGCCTTTGGCCAATACAAGCACACTTTGGATACCGCCCAAGTGTGCTGACTTGGGAGAACTTTAAAAATATCTATTTCCCCCATCTTATCTTCTGGTTTCTAGGCAAGAGCGCTAAAGTATGTGGAATAACACTCACATCCGGCTTGGAGTAGAACAGTTTCCTGAACGCCTACTGGGAGAAAGTTGTGCTTAAAAGCAAATAAACTGGAAAGTCAGGAAAAGTTTTCCTCTTGCTCGAATCTGCTTGTGAAAGTCTAAAATAAAACGTGTGATTTGAGGCAAATGAAAGAGATTCTAGACAATTAAGTAGTCTGAAGAGTTATCATGGTGGTTACTGGCTAGAATCCTTTTTAGAAGCACATTGTTTGTAGGTTTTTAAAGGGTAAGTGAGGTGAATTAGCTTTTTTAAGTCAATAATTAAAGTGAGACTGCCAAAAAAAGTAAACAGGAGCTACATTTAATTTCTGTTTTTCTTTTGAGAGCCAAGGAGGCTAGCACTTCAAGTCCAATGAAACTGCCAACTAGCTGATGGAAAATTTTGCTTTTCAAACATACATATTAAGGTTTACAAGACAAGGTGGTTTTTTTTTTTTTTAATTTTTAATTTAGGGCACCAAATAAGACTTGGCCCCTTTTAGAAAATTCATAGACATTCAATATCTTATTTTCTGGACCTCAGTAGGAGTAAATCATCAAAGGAAGTCATTTGCATTTAAGGAACACCAATTAGTCTTACCCTAGCAACTTTGCTTGCTTTTATCTCTTGAAGTTACATTTTCATAGCACTTTGGATTTTCTTAAAGCAGTGTATGGCAATGTTGATGATATTTGAATATTTATATGTAGTCAAGACTTCATATACCTAAGTCTTAGGAAGACAACTAAGTCAATGGGATGAGTGTTTTGATGCTATGAATAAAAGTAGTCACAGGTCCTTTTTGAAAGGCCCAAAATTCTGATACAGTGCAAAGACATGAAGTGCCAAATCAATGAGCAATTTTTTTTTTTTTTTTGAGACAGAGTTTTACTCTGTTGCCCAGGCTGGACTGCAACGGTGCGATATCTGCTCACCACAACCTCTGCCTCCCCAGTTCAAGGGATTCTTCTGCCTAAGCCTCCCGAGTAGCTGGGATTACCGGCATGCGCCAGCATACCTGGCTAATTTTGTATTTTTAGTAGAGATGGGGTTTCTCCATGTTGGTCATGTTGGTCTCAAACTCCTGACCTCACGTGATCCGCCTGCCTTGACCTCCCAATGTACTTGGATTACAGGCATGAGCCACCATGCTTGACCTCAATTTTTTTAAAAAGTAATTTTAGTTTTATTGCTGATGTTTTGTATTGTTATGAAGAAATCATTGTTGGTGTCTTAGATGATTCTCTTGGTCTTCAAAGCAGCTCTTAACAATAAATAAGTGGTAAGTTTATAGCAATGGAAAAACATGAGGCTATCAGTCATTAAAACACATTTCTGTAAATCATTTGTTCAACCTGCATGCCAATTTATGACAGTGTCACCTTTCTGTATTTCTAGTTCTGCTGCCTCCTTATCACATAAGATTAGATTCAGATACCTCAATCTAGGCTTAAAATCCCCCACCCGCTGCCCTCCAGGAACACTAGTGTCTTCGTCCCAGGTCTACTCTTGGCCTAGTCCTTCTGTTTTCATCTCTTTATCTCCTACACTGTTTCCCTGGCTCTTTTTCCCCACCTGGTCATCAGGCAGCTTCTCAGACAGGGAAGCAGTAGTTGTTCAATTATAAATTGCAAGCCAAGGATAGGAACTGCATCAAATTCTATGCCTAAATCTTCTATGCTTCCCCTTCCTCATACCTCCCCCAAGCCTTTACTTACCTTCATCTATGTCTTAAAAACATGACTATTTTTCTAGAAAAAAAAAAAAAAAAAAACTTCCATTAGAACATATGGGATTATACCTCAGAAAAGATTTCAGTCCTCAAGCCTTGGGCTTTTTGGACATCATCAATTAAAATACTCACTTGTCTCAACAGAAAATAACATTCTCGCTTCTGCTAAGGCACAGTTAGGTTCTGAATGCCGTCCAGCTCAGCCTGTCCACCCTTGCACACACCACCTCCCCATGCTCCTCAGGCACATTCTCCTTGGTGACAAGGATATACCAGTATTTGAATGCACTCCAGTTGAACCCATGCTGTTAAGGACCTGTCACTCGTGGAGTTTTACCTTTCAGGATTCTGGGCCATCAGTATTCATTGTCTAGATCACATGTCTTTTTCAAAGAGTCAAATGCCCTTCACATACCAAGCACACTTCACCTTTTTCCAGAAGGTTGTTGCCTCTAATAGGAGGTGGCAGCTGTTAGTAATTCACGTCAACCCTGTTGAGAGCTTCAGGGTTGAGAAGGAAAAACACTTTCTCCAGCACAAACAACCAGCATCCGTTTTAAGCTGGTGAGGTTTTGTTGTTTGGATTGCAGCTTGACCTATATCTTTTACAAGTGAATTTACAAAGTGGATTTTCTTCTCTGAAATTTTGCTTGGAGACCAAAATTTAAATAAATACCATAAGTGAAAGACATTACCCTATTTCTCCCACATAATCATTACTCACCCCCATACATGTTAAGTGCTGCCTGATTAATAAGAGCTACGATTCAGTAAGCACTTCCTTTGTGGCAGCGACTGTCCTAAGTGCTTCATATAAAGTATTACATCTAGAAGTTCAGCAATTCTATGATTCAGATTCAATGTTTAGCTCTCATTTTACAGATGAGAAAGCTGCTTCATGGGGTAGGTAAGTGGTAGCACAACTCACATGGTAAGTGCTGCACCCAGGACTCAATTTTACCTATTCTGCTTCAGAGACTACACACTTAACCATGATGCAAAGCTGTCCCCAATGAAATGGGATTCCACCTTGGTGACAAAGTCATTATGATCAAAATCAGTGACCCCAGCACCTCCCATTCAATATCCTCTACATGCTCTAAGCATGACTTCTTGAACAGTGCAGATCTGATCATGACACTGATGTAAAACTTGTACTGATTTCTCTTTGCCTACAATATAAAGTCTAGATCCTGAAGATGGCCTAAAGGGCCATTATCTTCCATCATCTGCCTCTCCATCTATATCAAGTGCTACCTGCCCAGGTCTTAATGTTACTTGCAGTTCCACAATTGGCCTGTGCTGTTTGATGCTTTGAGATCTTCAAATTTTCTGCCCTGAACTATTCCTCCCCTCCTCTTAGTCAGCAAGTTAATGCACATCCTTCAGGACCCCTCCCAAACAAGTCCTGTGCATCCTTCCCTGACATAAATATCCTCTCCTCTGTTTGCTACCAGCACATAGAACTATTTATCAAAATAATCAGACCACTATTTTCAGATCTCATGTGCCAGGCATAGTATTAAACACTTAGCATGTTTTCTAGGTATAAATACTGAGCCACAGACATAATTATGGGAGAAATGTAACTGTTTCTTTAAATAAAAAGGACCATAATTTCTATTTTGAGACCTCATTCAGCTGGGAGACAGAAACTTAGTGTCAGCCAATTCAGGATCCCTTCTAGCTCCTGGGGTTGCACCTAAGTTATAAGAGGCTTATGCGGTGTGTGTGTTGGGGGGGGCAGGGTGAGATTTGAGATTAAAACTTTGGTATCCCTGTCACCATTTCCTCATGCTAATGTATGGTTGGTGTCTGGTGTCAGGATGTTGGTATCTGCAGCCTTCTCAGATGGGTTAGGAATCTATGCCCTGTTGGCTTACCAGAAACAGTTTGCCTCTCCTGAACCATTCCGGACTGGAAAGGTTGGTGGACGGCAGCACGCTCTCTTCAGCCCAGGTGCACCACACACATATTTCTTTGATTCCCCCTCCCTCCTGGGCTCGCAGGGACTCTGGGACAGAGCCAACTCTCCAGAGTCTTGCCTGGGACCAGGGCCCACATCCTTTGTGCTCTCGACTCTGTCTGCTTCCATCTTGCCCCACATAAGACTCCTAACTCCCCTCCACTTTCCCTCTGACTCTCCTTGCCTTTCTTCGTCAGTCCTAGAAAGCTGTAACGTCTGCTGGGAAGAAAAACTGGCTCTGACTGAGTATTCTTCCACATCTTAAATCCGGCGCCTGGATTCTTTGGTTCTCTGAGTTCTGTTGTGTTCCCTTGTTTTTCTTTGGTCAATGAATGACACTTACTGGGAGGAAAGATGAAGCCTGCTGGGAAATTCAGTGTTATGAGTAAGCAGTTAATATCTCAGTTACCTTGCCCCCTAACATACATACGCAATGATTATCTCATATTAATTTTTATTAAAACTTTCTGTAGAAGACGTAATTACCATTTTCACAAGGGAAAAACTGAGGCTTAATGAGATCAACTGACCTCACCCCCAGCTGGCAAGATCTTGAATTCAGTCCACATTTTTGACCACCACACTCTACCATCCTTAGCATATGGGACTGAAATAATTTCTTTAGATACCTGGGGTTTTTACTACATCCTTGAAGTTAGGTTTGGACCTCATCCATCTTGATATCCCTCTCCATGGCATCCCTCTAACCTGTTAGAACACTAACAGGTTCTCAGTAGGTGGCAGTTGAATTGAAATGGGTCAAGGAAAGAGAAAGGAAGATAAGAAGGAAAAAAAAAAAGGAGAATGAAAAAATTCCCTTATCTTAAGCTATTTTGAAACTTCCTGAATGATAGATACTCTGTCAGCTAAAATATACATGGAATGAAAAGTTTGACGGTATTATCTAAATCTTATGTCAAGCACTGAGCTCTCCTTATACTATGCTGTCAAATTATTCTAGGCATAGAAATTAATTCCTTGTCTCCAGAAAAGACAAGGGTGTAATGTGGTTGGTGACATAGCAATGACAAGTGAGGAAAATGTGCATATGTGAGCAGTGACCAGTGTGGACAGTTTTTATCAGTTAATGCAGTCATAGTTAGTTTTTATTTATTTTTCTAGACAGTACCATCCAAGATGCTAGTAGCATATAAATCTGATAACTTGTGGAACTTCACAGCTTTTAAAATTTTGTCTGAAAGCCTTTGCTTTACTGTATTACGTAAAAGCTTCTGATAACAAATATCATATTAGCCCATGAATGTAGGTGAAGGGTAGACATTTTAGGCTGCATGCCCAAGTTACAATCAAGGTAGTTTTGCTGAATAGTTTTTTTTTTTCTTATTCATAATCATCTATATGCATGTGTTTTATTTTTTGACAGAGTCTTGCTCTGTCTACCAGGCTGGAGTACAGTGGCACAATTCCTGGGTTCAAGCAATTCTCCTGCCTCAGCCTCCTGAGTAGCTGGGATTACAGGCATGCACCACCACGCCTGGCTAATTTTTGTATTTTTAGTAGCAATTGGGTCACCATGTTGGTCAGACTGGTCTCGAACTCCTGACCTCATGATTCGCCCGCCTTGGCCTCCCAAAGTGCTGGGATTACAGGCATGAGCCACCACACCCGGCCTTTTAAATTTTTTTATTTGATGTTATAACAGATAACTAGAACACAGCATAAGTGAGACCGTAAAGTGAATCATTTCCCTGCCCCACTTTTCCCAGATAACTTACATTAACAGCCTGGTGTGTGTTCTTCCTTGGTTATGTAACATTTGTCTTCTCACACAAATTGTCATACAAGTTTGCTTTTTCTCCTTACAGTGTGTTTCCTGACCTCCTCCCTGCTTTTACCCTCCAGCGTATTTCCCTCATTCTTTCCCTCTCTCTCTTTCCCATTCCTCCTCCATCTCTTTTCTCTCTCTCTTCCCCTTCTCTATTTTTCATTTTGGACCTTTTCTTCTTACTTTCTGTTAGCCTTGGAAGACCCAGGCTCTTGAGAAATTGCATTTATCCTCAAGGTGCGACAGTTCAGTTTGAGTTTTGACTCTCAACTTTTTTATTGGGTTGTCTTATGCCTCAGCATAAGAAACAGAAAAGGGTGGGCAGAAAGTAAAATATTCAGTTAATCAAAATTAACTTATTTGATGGAACGACTTCAGAACCCAGGATGGTTTTTGAAGTTATTAAAATGTTTATATACAAACGTAATTCAAAGACTAAATCATAGTTCTTGTTTTAAAAAAAAATCCTCAAACTCTACAGAAGTACTTAAACAAATGATACATTTTTATTTATCCCCCAGAATTTTTTCCCTGCAATACCACTCTGCAAGAATAATTTAGCATTTCCTCCATGAAGTTTTTATGGATATTTATAAAACATATAAATATTGTATGTACTGGTGGATGTAGACAGCAAATGGGAAGCTTTTTCACTAGATAATGTGGACATCTCTCCATGTCAACACATATAGGACCCCCCTCTTTCACTATAAATGCTGCATAATATACTTTGCAATTAATTTAACCATTTTCTACGTGAACATTTTGGTTGCTTCCAATTTACCGGATGCATTTCTAGTCTTTCAACCAAGACTTCCCAAAGAGAATGTTGTCAATTCTTGTCTCCTTAATGACTTGGGGCTGCTGACCTGAGTGACTGTTATTTAACCAGTGACCCCCATAGCATTGACAGGGTCCTTTGTGTCCCGTATCTCCATGAGGACAAGAATTTGCTGGCTACCTTCACCTTCGGAGGCTATCCCTGCAAGTCTCATTCTGCTAGTATTGTTGCTCTGTTCTTTCCTAACCTTTCTGCCTCTGTTTAAACCTATACAGGTTTGATACAGGCTCCAGAATCTGATCTACCAAACCACATGCATTATAGTTGACTGCTGTGCTAACATACTTTGATAGTGGTACAGATAGTAAATGAATTCTCACCTACCTAGTCCTCCTCTCACTTTTCTTTGGGTTCTCACCTGTGCACTATTCTACATAGCTTTCAGGATAATAGCCAGGACACATTAAGGCCTTTACTTGGGCCCCTAGTCCTGGGGCTATAAAGAACAACAGGAAACCTGGAGGTGCTTTGGTCACTGTGAATCAGCTGCCAACAGAAGAGGCCTTAAGTCCAGAGAGAGGGTGAGACAGGTGTCAGCTCACAGGATCTGGGGGCTCACTGGCCTGTTTAAAGGAAAAGACTGTGATAGAGAGGTTAAAAGGTATTTGAAAAGACAAAGTAACTCTGAGATGCTGAGAGAAATTATAGAGTATTCCTCCTTCATGTTCACTACATGAAATAAATCATTTCTAAGGGGTTGGCGTGGTCTTGAATGCATTTCCTTAACATTTTGATTTTAGCATCTTATTTGTTCTAGGACATCTAGGATGGTTGTTCACTAGTTTTTCATTTTGTTGTGAGGGGTTCCAAAAACTCAAAATATTTAGTAAAGGGAATATTATGCTAGAAGTTATATATTGTTCACACTAAACCCCAACACCCAATTGAGAAAGCAGCACATCATTTGTTCTTCCTTATATTTTCTCTCTTAAGCAAACCACCTATATTTCAAGTGTATTCTTTCTTGGTAGTGTGTGGTTTATATTGGTCGTTAAACCTTTCCTAAAACTGACTTTCAACATATATATAGACATTGTTTCGCTAAGGTGTCAACATTAAAAAGAGCAGTATAGAGCAGGGGTGTCCAATCTTTTGGCTTCTCTGGGCCACACTGGAAGAAGATTTGTCTTGGGCCACGCATAAACTATACTAACACTAATGATAGGTGATGAGCTAAAAAGCAAACAAAAAAAATCACAAAAAATCTTATAATATTTTAAGAAAGTTTTTGAATTTGTGTTGGACGACATTCAAAGCCATTCTGGGCTGCATGCGGCCTGCAAGCTGGGGTTGGACAAGCTTGGTATAGATGAACCAGGGAATTTATTGTATGATTATGGCAAGAAAGAGTTAATATTTAGCAAAGATTCTTATGTTTCAAATAATTGTTTTTCACATCAAAGCTTTATTTAGTTGGAATAATAGAAGGAATGACAAACTGAATTGGTAAGAAATAATGTTGGCCTATTTCTAAGTAAAATTTAGTATTATTTTAAAATATAGGCTGGGTCCAGTGGCTCATGCTTGTAATCCCAACACTTTGGGAGGCTGAGGCGGGCGGATCACCTGAGTTTAGAAGTTCGAGACCAGCCTGACCAACATGGAGAAACCCCGTCTCTACTAAAAATACAAAATTAGCTGGGTGTGGTGGTGCATGCCTGTAATCCTAGCTACCCAGGAGGCTAAGGCAGGAGAATCACTTGAACCAGGGAGGCAGAGGTTGCAGTGAGGTAAGATTGCACCTAAAATAGTTACACATTCCCGCACTCCAGCCTGGGAGACAGAGCGAGACTTCATCTCAAAATAAAAGTATAGAAGAAAGTAATCATAGACTTTTCTTTTTTAGAGGCAGGGTCTTGCTCATACTGGAGTGCAGTGACACGGTCCTAGCTCACTGTAGCTTCAAACTCCTACTAGGTGCAAATGATCCTCCTGCCTCAGCTTCCCTATTATTAATAGCTAGGACCACAGGTGCACGCCATCATGCCTGGCTAATTTTTTTATTTTTATTTTTTGTAGAGATGGCATCTCCCTATGTTGCCCAGGCTGGTCTCTAGCAATCCTCCCAACTCAGCCTCCCAAAGTGCTGGAATTATAGGCATGAGCCCAGCCTCATAAACTATTTCTAAGTGCAATTTAGTTTAATATTTTAAAGTATAACATATGTTACAAAACCAAATTGTCATAATATATAAAAGAAGCTAAACTTGTGAATAAATTTAGAACCCAAATAATGATTTCTAGATGTAGTCTTTTAAAATATACAATTAATTAAATGTATTAGACTTAAATTGAAAATGTATTAGATTTAAGATGAAATATTCAAAGAATAAGTACTGAATCTAGAATTTAGAGCTGTATGACAGTAATCCTAAATTTCTAGAGCTTTTTATCTGAAAGATACTCATTCTCACCTAACTAATCAACTGTGGTGAAAAAACAAACTTCTAAGTATCTACACGTATATAATATGAATCAGACCCTTCTGAATTATGATAGGTCCTCAATTAGCATACTCTAATTTGATGTGGTTTTAAATATATTTTACAGGTTATTATATTTACCTCACACTGAAATTTGGATTTGTAGGTTGAAATGTTTAAGAGAGAAGGGAGGAAACTGACTTGGCATAAATGCATACAGTGCTGTTCTGGCTGCCAGTGTTGTGGGTTCTGTCACCAACTCCGTTTTTGACTCAGGATCACCTGGGGGAGCTTGCACGCCTCGTCCTGGTATATCTCTGTACAGGTGGGTGCTGTGCTGCTCTACCATGTTGGGGATTTATTCCAATCTCTCTGGTCTTTCCTTCCCACAACCCACTCCAGCACCACAGGTGGCTTTGGGGAAGGAAAGGGAGCAAAAAATGGTAGCCTATTTAAACATGCCTTGTCAAAAGGGTAAATGTTAATGGTATATGAATCATTTGTCCATTAAAATGTTTAAAATAACTTTTTTTTTTTTTTTTTGAGACCGAGTTTTGCTCTTGTTACCCAGGCTGGAGTGCAATGGCGCGATCTCGGCTCACCGCAACCTCCGCCTCCTGGGTTCAAGCAATTCTCCTGCCTCAGCCTCCCGAGTAGCTGGGACTACAGGCGTGCGCCACCACACCCAGCTAATTTTTTTTTGTATTTTTTAGTAGAGACGGGGTTTCACCGTGTTGACCAGGATGGTCTCGATTTCTTGACCTTGTGATCCACCCGCCTCGGCCTCCCAAAGTGCTGGGATTATAGGCGTGAGCCACTGCGCCTGGCCCTATAACTTTTAAACAAAAGAAAAAAATGTACAAATTATAAGTTCGACTGGCCATGCACACCCTAAGACAGGCTGTGCACTTTTTTCCTATGTGTAACTTTCTTACAAAATATTTTAGTATTGTTAAAGCTTTATTTCTTCATTAATATATTTGATGTAAATAAAAGTAAAATGCTTTGGTGTCTAATGTGATGCATCATTTCTGAAAGCAGTCTTAATACAGGAACTAAAGGGCAGTGTGATTTTACAGAGAACATCTTTAACAGTGGCTGGGAGTTTACACACACACACACACACACACACACACACACGATATGTGTAACTATTTTAGGTCATTCCTTTGTCTTGTGAAGGAAGGGACAGACCACTTTGCCGAAGGAGAACTGAGGCAGCAGGTGAGGAAACTAACCCCCAGCTCACGCAGAGAGACATTAGCATAATTTTGTATTGTTGCTGAAATTTCTTCGTGTCTTACTTTTGATCCCATGAGACAAGTTGTTTGCTTCCATCTAAAAATATCTGATGATGCCTTTACATTGCAGATACAAGTTAAACGTGTTTTTCCAGAATCTATGTTACAAAGGAAGCCCAGGGACCTCTGGTCATAGGGATGAATTTCACTAGTATAACATTCATGCTATGTGGGAGGTGAGATTTGGGCCCAAAGTGTGTTTTTAATCGCCAATTTAAAGTGATGTTTCACACAGAAGTAGAGGGATCTGGTCCACCCTTAAGAGATTTCACCTGACCCAGAGCACTTAGAAAACAAGATAAAGCAGCAGCAGGAGAGGAGGCCTTATCTATTCCGCCCACAGAGCTCCCGGCTGTGTTCCCCAGCTAATACTTCTTATTCTACCCCACACAGTAGCAGAAGCAATGTGTGTTACAAACTGCAAGGGCTGACCACGTCTTCAAAGCTTAAGTTCTGAGCATCACCTCCCTTTCCCCCAAACAGGATTCCCACAGGACATCAGGACACAGAACAAACCGTATTAACCTCTTTACTTCCAATGCCTAGTAACAATGTTTGTGGTTTCCCCATGACTGAGTGACAGGTGTGTATGTGTTGGTAACTGCTTGTGATACCATAGGTAAAACAAAATACAATTTTAAGGAGGATAATACTTTATGGGGGGAGGAGGAGCCTGTCCATGAAGATTTCAGTAAAGAGGTTTATTCAGTGGTTGCCGTGGCTGCTAATGCTCCTGCATTCTGCCAGCATATAAGAGCACAGCCAAGTAAAGGCAAACGTTGTATCAGCTGTTCGCTAAGGGAGGTTTCTATTTCCTATCTACCGAGGTCTTCTCTGTGTCTATATGCATATTTATTACCTTAAATATGGAATCTGGACATTTAACAACAAGGTTTCTGCTTGAATTAGAATAAAGCCAATTTCAAGCCTTACTGTTACTTTCATCTCTGGAGATGAGCCATGAGAGCAATTAAGAGATGACTGAGGGGGAAAAAAATCCTACCTTGAAAGAGGCTGGAAGAACCTTTGAAGAAACATGAAACTTAAACTAGCACCATCCCTTCCTTTAGAATATTAACTGGATGCCCATACCATAAATGCAAAAGAAATGCAAATGGATATATTTTCTAAAATCCCAAAGTTTGCAAAGCTGAATCAAAAATCTCCCGAAATTACAGTCATGACGACCGAAATAATCACGTCTCTTGTCTAATCAGAGACGATGCTCATGGAAACAAAAACAGGCCAGGAAGGGAGGCTTCAGCGGCACTCGCCACCACCTGCATCTCTGCTGTGACTTACACTGAGAAGAGGGGAAGCTGAGAAAAAGGATGGTTATTTTCCTTGTAATGCGAGCTTTTTTTTTTTTTTTTAAGCTGTGAACTTTTTACCTTGCTTCATTCATGCTTCATTTGATCAATTACTAACTGTATGGCCTCTGAAAAGCGAGCGCGGGCTTCTTAAAGTTGATATTTTGCTTTTGGATTCCTCTGCATTTCACAATGGGGGAGGGTAATTAAGACACCTTTCTGATTGAATGAGCAGAGGGACTGAGAGTGTGTGCTTCGGTCCCCTCAGTACCGCGAGGACCCGAGGACCGCGGAGGGGCGAGTGGAGCGCGACGCTTCCACCCAGAATTCGTTTTCAAACCTTAGGGAGCCTTCTTTGCCATTGAAATGCAAATCCGGTCCTGAGCGCCCGGGCCAATCCCGGAGGCTTCCTGTGGGATTACCTGGTGGCGGGCGAGCGAGCGAGCGAGCGCCGAGCCAGCGCGGCCCCTCGGGTGCGGCGGGCGCTGGGTGGACTGCGTGGGCCCGGGCGGGAGGCGAGGCGGGCGAAAGCCCCGCACCTTACGCGCCCGGCGCGGGACCGGCGTTCTCCAGCCGCGCGCCCCCGGCCCGCCGTGCCGCCGAAGCCGGGGCGCGGTGGCGCGGGGCGCGGCCGGGCTGCCCATTGTTGAGCGTGTTGGGCCCCGCCGGCGATGCCCCGCGCCGCCTCCTCCGAGCGGCGGTGAAGTTTGAACTTGGCGTCGGCCTGGAGCCCCGCGCGGTGCGGGGGCGGCGGCCGCGAGGCAAGCGGCGATGGTGAGCGCGAGGGGCGGCGGGGCACGGAGAGGGGGGCGGGGGCCGGCCGGCTGTTTTCTGGAGCGCGTCTATTTCGGGCTTTGCGGCGACTCTGGAAAGCCCTGTCTCGAGGGTAGCTCCCAGGGCTGGCTTTCGCGGCCGGCTCCCCGGCTGATGGGGGCAGGAGGCGTGCTCCAAGGGTCTCCTGACGCTCCTAGGCCTCGGCTTTTTATTAGAGAGTAAGTAGCTGCCACTCCAAGAGGAAAAGAATTGTTGATTATTGACAGCATGAAAACTTTTCGGAAGAAATGATCTGTGAAATATTTTAATTTTGATAAATTGCTTCACACCAGGGCCCCTGCTGAGTTGAGAACGCCTTGCCTTTCTTAATTTTACTGGATTTGTTTCTGTAGGAAAGGCTCCTAAAGTGCGTTGAGGGGCACGCCTATCCCCAACCCCCACTTGCTCCAGCTCTTAAGACAGTGATTTAAATAGTGTTCCCTGTTCTGCAGCAACACTTAAATCATGAAAATGAAATTATACCGAATTGCCAGACGGATAAAACTTTCGCTGGTGGGGCAGAGGAGTGGTTACAAAATTTCAACACCTGGAGCACGTTGTGGGGCTGGGATATATTTCTTTTCCTCTCGGGTGTATTTTGTATTACCTTTCTCTCCTCTCCCTTAAAATCGTAACCTTGTTGTGGCGCACTGTGTGCACGGGAGCTTCTGTACTGGGAGCAAATGGGTGCCTGCTAGCGGATCGTCTCCATGGAGAGATTGCTGTGATATGGGGTGGCGGGGGGGGGGGGGGGTGTGCAACAGGAAGTCCTAGCAGAGTCTTCTAGAGAGAGTTCTGTGCATTTTCTGTTTTTAATTAGTGGTTTTAAAGCCTAGTTAAATGTCCATTTCCAGTTAAAAGCACCTTGGTTAGATATATGGCTAGATCTTTCCACCAGAAGTTGGTTTACATTTTAAATTTATTGTGATGGTTATCTTTTTTTTTTTTGGTTCTAAAAATATTACACAATCGTTGCAGAAAACGTGTAATATACAGAGAAAGAAATAAACTGTTATAACAACATATATGTTTTGTTTGCTAAGACCTAGCTTTTCACAGAATCCTAGTTATTTGAAAACTTCGCAGCTATGGACTTTTTTTTTTCTCCATTGCTCACAATTCTGATTTAATAACTAAAGCTAGGAATTGACAAGGAAATAAACTTACTTTAAAAAAATGTTATAACCAACAATAACTTATTCACATTGCTGATGAGTTGGAACAGAATTTATTGTGGCAGTTTCTCTTGAATCAACTTCCCACATCTGCTCCCGGCAAATGGTTTCTGTTTGTACAACCTATTTTGTAAATACATCTCTCTGCCATTAAGACGAAGTGCCCAAACACATTCCCCACATGAGCTTGGCTCATATAGTTAATATGTTTATTGACTTCTACGTCAGAACTTCTTCACCATACATTTGATAAAACCCTGGAGAAGGTTACCAAGGGATGTTGTAGAGAATTCACTTCCCTGGAGATTTTAAGAATAGGATAAACATCCATCTGTCTAGGATGGCTTCAGTGCAGTACTGTCTGGATAAAGGAAGACGAGGTCACCAGTCTGAACCTCAAAATTGAGGAATTCTAAACAAATTTTAGAATTCCTCAATTTTGACCTGGGACCAAAGCAAATTAAGATTGCCAGAAGTACCTGAGCCCAGTAGGAGGTGAAGCCCTGTTTTGATTTATGTAAAACAAAAGTCATCCTTTGGTAACAGATATGTTAAATTATTCTTAGGACTTACCAATCCTTTTCTATTATAGATAGAAAATCAACAATGATTTAGTTGTTTTCTAGAAAAGTATAGGTGAATCACAGTATAAATTCTATGATTTTAAAGTAAGTGAACTGATTGATGGTAATTAAAAGTTTTGCCTCAAAGGTGAGCAGGGTGTGTGTGAGGAGTATGTCTGAGCTTTCTCCACTTTTAACCTAGTGTTATTTTTAGAATCCTGTCTTATGTGTTAAATCTGGTTACATTTTTAAAACATCAACATTCTACTGTCTCTTCAATGTTTATTCTTGCTTTCTCTTTTCATGTAGAACCCATATAGTCCTTTGGCCAAAACCAAGTATTCTTGTAAGTTCTGTTCAAGGATGTTTCTCTGGACTCCAGCAGTGCTGAGGTTTTGCTGGTGACTTCAAGAAGGTCAGGATTTCATGGGTTGCTGCTTCCTCTGCCCTCCTGTTTGACAGAAGTATCCTGTAATTCTAACCACTATGTGACCTCAATTGCCTTGACACCTTCCTCCCCTTCCGTAGTATCACTTGAACAGGAGCTGTTTCTCCTGCAGGATCACTGAGAGGGGTTCACTTTCTAGGGAAGGTCATGTCAGAAAGAAGATTGGGAGATAGAGCCTGGTGGCCGGGCAGTCTTCACCTTGCCTGAATGAGCAGTGCCTCCATTTCACAGCTTTCAGCTTGCCGGATTTCTTCATGCATGTCAAAAACTAGTTTTCTTGTGCTGTTGTAACATCTAAATGAGGAATAGGGGCATGAACAATGGTCATTCATTTACTCGGCAATATTTACTATGTGGGAGGCATCCCAGGAACTGGTGATGAGTTCCCTGCCCTCAGGGAACTCGTAAGAGGCAAAATAAAACATGTTAATAAGCTAGTGCCTTTCGGAAGGTGTAGGGTGCAGGGATTAAGAAATTAAGTTTGTTGTAAAGTTAAACATACACCAACCTATGACCCAGCATTTCCACGCCTAGGTATTTCCCAAGATAGGTGAAAACAAATGTCCACAGATGACTTGTACAGAATGTTCATAGCAACCTTATTACCAATACCTGGAAACAACCTTACATCTATCAACAGGAAAATGGGTAAAGAAACAGTGGCACATCCATACAATGGAATACCACTCAGCAATCAACGGGAATGGGCTCTTGATACAAAAACCTGGATGAGTCTCAGCAGCATCATGTTAACTGAAAGAAGCCAGATACAAAATAGTAATAAGCAATTTTATTAATGAAGTGCTAGAACAGGCAGAACTAATCTATGACAGAAGTCAGTGGTTACCGGAGGGTGGGGATTGACTAGAAAGAGATAAGGGATTTTCTGGAATGATGGAAATGTTTTGTAATTTGTTTCTCTTGGTGGTTGCATAGGTATACACAATTATCCACCCCCATCGAACTGAACACCTAAGACCTGTTCATTTTATTGTATGCAAAGCATTCCCTGAATTAGAAGAAAAATTTAGGTTCTAGAGTTAGGCAAGAGTACACATCCCACATATGCCTCTAGGCATATATTACCTTGGACAAGTTATTAAATATATGCCTCTGAGCTGCAGGACATTGGACAATAATAGAACATCTTCATAGGGTTGTTGCAAAAATTGAGTTAATGACTAAAGGTACTTAGTAAGAACAGAGTAAATGTCAACTACTATTCCCATGCACTGTGATAAATATAATATGTAATTTTGGAGTTGATGAAAAAGTATTTACGCTTTTGTAAAAGCCATATCATTTAAGATTATCAAGGATCTTATATTAACTGGTATCCTTACCATTATTCCTATGCATATCTTCATTTTGATGAATCTTTTTTTTAAGGTTGTGGGTATTTTAAATGTGAAGTTCTTACGTACATGATCAGAATACTACTGGGGTTTGGTTTTGCCAGCAGAATTAAACTCCAAAGAGGAAATACCCACTAGGCAAACTTTTTTTTTTTTTTTTCCTGAGGACTGATTTAATGATAATTGCTAAAGCTGAGCTCCCAGATGAAGCTCACAACGTCTCTTGGTAATCCAGGTGAAAGGTTAACATAGTATATTCTCTTCCCAAAGATGTAGGTTGAGGCCAGGTGCGGTGGCTCACGTCTGTAATTCCTGCACTTTGGGAGGCCAAGATGGGTGGATCACCTGAGGTCCAGAGTTCAAGACCAGTCTGACTAACAATGATGAAACCCCATCTCTACTAAAAGTGCAAAAAATTAGCTGGGCATGGTGGTGCATGCCTGTAATTCCAGCTACTCAGGAGGCTGAGGCTGGAGAATCGCTTGAACTTGGGAGGTGGAGGTTGCAGTGAGCCAAGATCGCGCCACTGCACTTCAGCCTGGGGGACAAGAGCAAAACTCTGTCTCAAAAAAAAAAAAAGTGGGTTGAAAAGAGACTCGATCACTCTAGCAAAATTAATTCATGCTTTTTTAAAAAAGGGACAAATTATATAACTTAAATTTTCAGCAAAATGCTTTGGACAGAGTGGTAAATTGATAATAGTTTATTAAGATTCAATGATTTGATTTAAGTTCAACATTTGGGAAAGATGTTATATGTATTGCCAACTTCAAGTGAGGCATTTTGTTTGTTGGGTTGGTTTAATTCATTCAGTAAACATTTGTCAAACATTTACTGAGAACGCATTAGCCTCTGGGAATTCAATGATGGATAATAAGACATTGTACACTCAAGGGTTCATAGACACTCCAACCACAAGTTGTGAATGTGTACACATTTCTCTTGGAATTTTTCTCAGAGCAGAGAGGTCTGTCTCAGGCTAGTCTGTTCGTTTTGTGTGTGTGTGTGGTGTGTGTGTGTGTGTGTGTGTGTGTGTGTTTTGTTTGTTTTAAAAGCCTCCTGCTTACAGTGGAGGTTTAAAATCCTGTAAATTGATGTTATTTTCTTAAACATTGGCGTTTCTTGCTAAAGCTTCCCTTGTTATTCTTTACTAAAAGCAGCAAAACCAAAATGGTCTATATAAAGGCAGTTGAGTACAGTGGAAAGGTCAGAGACTGCGCAAGCAGGATGACCTACATTTGAATCTGAGCTCTGCTATACTAGTAATTTGGAGAGTCCTTTAAGCCGCTGTTTCCTCATCTGCAAAATGGGGATAATGATACCTAAGAGAGTTATTAATATTTATTAGGCTAAGGCTGTCATAAGGATTAAGTGACAGATTACATGTAAATATAACTAGGCTGGCATCCGGTAGGTGTTAATTCCTAACATTTGTTGAGTACTTACTAGGAGTCAAGCACTGTCTAATACTTTTTGTGTTGGCTGATTTTATCTTCCTCACACTCCTATGAGACAAGCACTATTACTATCCCTTTTTAAAGGTGAGGAAACCAAAAACACAGATTAAATAACTTCTTGAGGGCATGGAGGTGCCATGGTTAGTACCCAGTACCATCCTGTCAGTTAATGGATGAGGTCCATAATAGATGTCAACCGTCTTTCCCTTTTAGAGAAAATTGTTTTATACCAATAAGTAGAACTAGTGCCCCGCTTATGGCTGCATGCAGATTAATACTGGTGATGGGGGGATGGTTGACTCTTTGAATTTGTTCTTAAACGGTTAATGGGTCTACCACCTTTGGGGGTTTGTGGGATGCTTGTTGGAGAGGCCCTAATGAACATGTCATTGTCTTTTCCCAGCCCCTCAAAAGTCCACCTATCAGGTGGCCCACTCCTGACATTGTCCTTACTCATTACCCCCAGTGACTCCAATTAGGAAGTGAACAAACACGTGGAGAATCATGGCTGCCTAGTAGAATTTGACCTATGCTTTGTGTGGTCTATGTAGGGATTGACATAGATGCAGTATTTTTTTGGTGTTCAAAAATATAGCAAGGTAAGAAATGTGCTCTCAGAGCACTGTTACAGTAAGAAGAAAAGTCTGCCATCGATCCTGGATATTTCATGTTTCCATTGGTATTTTCTCAACTCCCAGATTCTGGAGAACCTTGAGCTAAAACTTTAAATAAAAATAAGTTCCAAGTGGCAGGTTGAAAACCCTGCTGATTTAATGAAGATGAAGTCACCTTGGCCAGTTTATTAAAATAATGTGTGGATGCCCAGGGGAAATGTAGTTAAATAAATATGGATCCTATGACCTATTCCTATATGACACTTTTTGCTTAATTTCTCCCGCAAAGTCCTGAATGTTGTGCAAAATACTCTGGATTATTGGTCCTGGCATCAAAGCCTCTCCACTGCAGTGTGGGGTTAGCTAGGCAGGCAGAATCTCAGGACCATTCCTCAGCCACTCAAGTGGTGCCAGGTTGGTCTATTTCCAGACCCATCGAAGAAGCCACTCAGCATGCAGAGACCTTTGGAGACACTGGACTGAAACTAGATAGTGCAGAAAGAAGCCCCTATGCAAAGTGTTGCTTGCAGCCCTGTATATGAAGGAGTGCCACCGTGTATCAATTCTGTCCATCCAAATGAGCCACATTATCTCGGGCCAAAATGACTGGTGAATGAAATTATTAGGACTCTGTTCTCTGATGGGGAGAAAAGAAATCTAGAAGAAGAACCTACAAGGATCTTAGCTTTCTGGTTGTCCCTGACACTCTCAAGGCCTTGTGCCAGGCTGCTTTGCTGTACAAAAGCTCCACTTCATTCTTTTAGTTTGACTCACAATAGATGCACATGGTTGAAGTTAGGAGAATTGCAGGACTGTCACTTGAAGTCCCTCTCAGCCTCTTCACCATCGCCTCCAGCCTCTTTCCCTCTAACATTAAGCCCTTTGTGTCGGTTCCCATGGTTACCTCCTCACTACTGGCAGCTGGAATGTGATAGTGAGAGGAGGCTGCCTCCCCTACTGAGCCAGGTCTGGCCGGGGCGGAGGCCATTGATCTGCAGCTGGATTCATGAAATGGGGTCACAGTCCAGTACCTTCTCTTTGTCATGGATTCTGTACCTTTCCCAGGCTTGACATATCAGGGTTGCAGTGGGAGGGGACATGGGAGGGGGCATAAAGGGTGGTGGACCGCTCACAGGACATGTCCTGCCATAGGCTGGCCTGGCCTGGCTGTCCCTGGTCTGCCAAACTCCTCCCTGAGGTCACCTTCCCATGTGTGAATGCCCAGTGAGGGGGAAGGGGCTGCTCTACCTGGGCAGATAAAAATGATCACTCACTTTCCTACCTGCTTTCCGCTCGGATTCTGTTCCCAGTACCATCTGTTCTTGCGTCAGTCACCATTACAAGGGCGGGCTCCAGTCTGGAAAGAATTGGCATCAAAGGCGTGTTTTCACATTCAGCCTGGAAGACCAGGCAGGCTCTGGGAACTGGGGGATAGCATAGGGATTTGAGGCTCAAGATGAGAACAAAACTAGCTGAGAGGTTTTCGTTGTTTTTGTTATTGTTGTTTTTGTAAGAGACAGGGTCTTGTTCTGTTGCCCAAGTCGGGTGTAGTGGTGCAATCATATCTCACTGCAGCCTCAAACTGCTGGGCTCAAACTATCCTCCCGCCTCAGCTTCCTGAGTAGCTAGGACTATAGGCACATGCCACCGCACCCAGCTATTTAAAAAATGTTTTTTGGGCCAGGCACGGTGGCTCATGCCTGTAATTCCAGCACTTTGGGAGGCTGAGACAGGTGGATAACAAGTTCAGGAGTTTGAGACCAGCCTGACCAACCTGGTGAAACCCCGTCTCTACCAAAAATACAAAAATTAGCCAGGCGTGGTGGTGGGTGCCTGTAATCCCAGCTACTCAGGAGGCTGAGGCAGGAGAATCATTTGACCCGGGAGATGGAGGTTGCAATGAGGCAAGATCACACCACTGCACCCCAGCCTGGGCAACAGAGTCAGATTCTGTCTCCCCCAAAAAAGATTTTTTTTTTTAAAGAGATGAGATCTCATTGTGTTACCCAGGCTGGTCTCAAATTCCTGGCCTCAAGTGATCCTCCCACCTTGGCCTCCCAAATCACTGGGATTACAGGCTTCATACCCTGCCCTGAGAGTTTGTCTTGAAGCTATTTCCTGATATACTGTTTGGAGGCTTCTTAAATTTCTTCTCATTTAGAGTCTGGTGGGCCCCAGAGTTGAGACATGACTTGGAATTACGGGTGGAAATTAAGGAGCCCTGGTGGTGAGGGTGAGGGAAGGTAGTTCCTAGTAGAAAGCACCAAAAATCATCACTCCCGAGGAATATGATACTGGAAGAAATGCTGTGCTCTTCCTGGAACAAGGCAAATCTGTTTTCAGAGATCTTGCAGCCCTATAGGTATCTAACTAAACCCTCAACTGATGCGATTGTGGGAGAAGGCAGTTAAGGGCACACTCTGGAGCCTTGTAATAGGTTGGGTCCAAGCTTTACCACTTCCTTTGTGATCTTTAAGAGACTTTTGCCTCGGTTTCTTTTTCTGTGACATGAGGACAGCACTTCATAGGGTTGCTGTAAAGATTAAATTTGTTATGTAAAAATACTTTGCATGTTGTACAGCCAGCACAGGTGCCAATTGTAATGTTTTAAAATGTTTCGAGAAGGTCGTGCTCAACTGAGGACATAAATTTTATCAGTCCTGCTTTGCAGTATATGTCAGCGGGTCCAGAATTCCCCTGGCGAGCACAGGAAAGTGCTGGGGGTGAGTAGGAATATACGGGAAGAGGGAAAAAAGAATTCGAGCCTTTGTGACGCTACCCTGTGGTAACGAAGAGAAAGGAAAAATGAAAGGGATATGTAGAAAATCAGCCTATGGAACTATGGTCGCAAACACCTTGAAAAGGTCTACTGTAAGCTGTAAACCATTACTTTTCCACAAATGGGCTATAGTTTGGTACCTTGATGTCCATGTAAATTGTGCACCCAGAGAATATAAAGCAACAGCTGGGAAAAGCTTAGGCGCAGAGTCCCCCTTTGGGTGATAGCAAAGGTTGGAAACATTTAGGTTTGATATTCGGAGGCATTTAAACAGCATGGAATGTCTATTATATGCCCTAAAAAGCAGAACGAATCGTGGATATTACGGACACAAATGCAGTTGGCACGAGCTTAAAAAAAGTGCATGTGCTTCTTTCTAAGACCCAATAATCCTCTTGGGCAAAGTAAGGATTAGGCCTCCCTCACAAACAAGGCGGTGAGTTCATTTTTGCTAAGATTCCTCAGGGGATGCCAAATTTAGCAAGGGACCCATTTTTCCCCAATGAATGACAATCTCCATTTACATTTTTAATGTCCACTCCTTTAGGCAGGTCTAGGACTGGAGCAAGTTATTTGCATATAGATGGGAAACAGGACCCTGGCTCCTACAGACTACATTGGGACCCCCAGGGACCTTCCTGAGCCAGAGTCCATTCCCCTCACCCACTTACAGAAGGGGAGGGGTCTCTTGCTGTAGAGCCTGTGGTAGGAAGGACTCAGGGGCTGAAAAAAATTAGGCTCAAACTCATTCTGTTTTAAAAACAGCCATGAAGATGCATTTGCCGACAGCCATCCCTGCCTAGTGCCTGCGACTCCTGCCGGTGAGAGGCGGCCTCTAGACTGCTCCGCTAGGTTAATCTGTCATCCTTGACCTTGAGGAACCCTTTCTTTTACACCAATCCCTGGGTCCTCTATGCTAGTCTGTTCCCAAGGAGCTCAGATAATGTCCTATGTCTCCTGTTCTTATTTGAACCCCCCCCGCCATGGATTTAAATATTTATATTCTTCCCCAAATGCTTTGGACAATTTGTAGTTGCCTTTTTTAAGGAATTAAAAAACCCATCATGATACCACCATCCTGTCACCCTTCCCATGGTGCCTCTCCACATCCATCTCCCTCCATGTAGACCACTTGGACTGAAGGATGATAGGATCTGTCTCGTAGTGGTTATTACACCATAAGGTAGATAATATTTTGTCCCCCTTTTTACAGATGAGGTCTTGAAGTTCAGAGAGAATAGTGGCCAGAAACTGGCAGAGGTTAGATTAGAACCCAGGTTGATCCAGCTGTAAATCCTGTGTGTGCCTCCCCAACAAGACGGGAGGTCAGAAGCCGTCTTTTATTCTACACAGATTCCACCTCGGAGCCTGCTGTAGCACGTCCTCATCCCTCGTTGATGTAGGTATGCAGATCATGTCTTCTCGCTCAGGATTTGCTGTGTATGCCCTCCTCCTGGTTTTGACCTCTGGGTCATCAACTGTTAAAGGTAAAGGGACCCTCAAGCTCATCTGTACGAACCTCCTCAATTTACATGTGAGGAAACAGGAGCCCAGAACATGGAAATGACTTGCTCATAGTGATAGAGAGAGGGCCTGGTGCCAGGTGTCCTGGCTGCAGGTCCAGTACTGTTTCCTGCTGTAATAGTGCATGTATATATGACCTTTTAGAGTGTCTACTTGACCCTGCTCCTTTATCTGATGTTTTGTGGGAATAGGGAAGAAGGATTACCAAATCGACTTCCTGCTTTACTTCCACCATGCTTGTTGCATATTCTCTTAATTGCTCCTCTCCCCAGGTAGCTCCTTTCCAGAGTGCTTTTCTGGAGATGATTAATGGTACCACAGCATGCATCATAGTCTAGGAGAGGCATGTCAGAGGAGTTTGAACTGGGATGTGTTCTATGCAACCCCAACTTTACCCTTTCATGAGACTCCCCTGATGCAGGATGCTGCCCTTTGCGGCCTCAGCTGAGGGTCTGAGTATTGACTGAGTTATATTCTCTGCACCCTTCCCCACCTGTCCATGCAGACCATCAGCACACTGATGTGGTCCAAGCAGAATATCAGCAACAGAACTGTACTCTGGGAGGACAGTGATTCTCAATCGAATGAGACAGGATAGACAACTGCAGGGAACCCACCAGGAAGCTGGCCTAATGTCTACTCAGCATATTTTTATTAAACAAATACTTACTGGGCATCATCCAAGGAAGGAACCATATGGGGCCAAGGAAGAAAAGAGAATCCCAAATAACATTTAGACTGTTACATCATAGTTAAGAGCATAGACTGTGTCGTCAGCCAGATCTGGATTCAAATTCTTTTTTCACCACCATTTGGACAAACTTCCTGCACTTCTTTGATTCTGTTTCCTTATGTATAAAGTAGGGATTAATAGCAGAAAGTCACCTGCCCTCAAGACTGGCTGTAAGGATTGTAAGAAGCTGTTCAGGTAACAGTTTGGCCCCCAGCCTGGCTCAGAGCACTCCATAAGGTAACTGCAACTTTGAGAACTGCTGCTTGGATACCTGCCCTCCCTGGGGCGTGCGGCTGGGGAAAGCAAGAGTCTCCACAGACTGTGTAAGAGTGAATGACAAGAAAAGGGAGGCATGCCGAGTGTGGGCTCTCTCATGGTCTCTTTCCCCAGCACTTATGGTTTGTATGTATATATTTACTCAGTTCATTTTGCCTTTATTCCCATTAATTTATAATTCCACAGAGGGAGGGATTGTGTCTGTTTTGCCACAAGTCCAGTGCCTAATTCAATGTGTGGCCTGTGGTTAGCCCTTAGTAATAGCTGATTGAATGAATGGATGATTGGGCTAGGTATAGATGTGGCCAGGGTCTGGGTCTCAGCATGAAATATCTTTTTTTTGAGGGGGGGAGTGTGGAGAAAGAGTCTCACTGTCACCCAGGCTGGAGTGCAGTGGCACGATGATCTCAACTCACTGCAACCACCCTCTGCCTCCTGGGTTCAAGCAATTCTCATGCCTTAGCCTCCTGAGTAGCTGGGATTACAGATGTGAGCCACCACACCCAGCTAGTTTTTGTATTTTTTAATAGAGATGGTGTTTCACCACGTTGGCCAGGCTGGTCTCGATCTCCTGATCTCAGGTGATCTGCCTGCCTTGGCCTCCCAAAGTGCTGGGATTATAGTTGTGAGCCACCGTGCCTGGCCTTCAAATATCAATCTTAATATGTCCTGACTCACTTCAGCAGTGTTACCAGTGCTAGAAAGTTCTTGTAGGGGCAGGAATGCTGTCTGGGTGTTAGGGGTGGGGACTTAATCATTTCTCTAGATCTAGGGGCAGTTGGACTTCAGAGAGAGGGGGTCCCATCTGAATTTCAGTAACTCTACTTTCTTCTTCTGAAGCTTTCCTTTAAAGAAGCTTTTGATATTAAATGTTTGCTGCTGTGTCAGTGGACTTTTAGCATCACAGAATCCAAAGGCAGTATGGAACAAGAGAGCATAAGAATTAAAGTATGGGGGCCGGGCATGGTGGCTCACGCCTGTAATCCCAGCACTTTGGGAGGCCGAGGCGGGCAGATCACGTTAAGAGATCGAGACCATCCTGGCCAACATAGTAAAACCACGTCTCTACTAAAAATACAAAAATTAGCTGGACATTGGTGGCATGTGCCTGTAGTCCTAGCTACTTGGGAGGCTGAGGCAGGAGAATTGCTTGAATCCGGGAGGCAGAGGTTGCAGTGAGCCGAGATCACGCCACTGCACTCCAGCCTGGTGTCTCGTGACAGAGCAAGACTCAAAAAAAAAAAAATTAGAGTATAGGATTCTCCTGTGCTAGTTGTATAACTTATAAGTCCTGACCTTGAGCAAATAACTGCCCCTCTATGAGGCTGCCTCTGCATCTGTTAAATGGGGATAGATAATACTTGCTTTACTTACCTTTTAGTATTATTGAGAGCCAAATGAAATTACTTTTGGGAAAGTGCCTTATAAGCTATAATCTGGTATTAAAGTAAGGAATAATGGTTCACCGCAGAGATTTGCATGGTTCTCTGGTAACACTAGTCTGTTACTATAGGCCGATGATAGAGAAAGAAAGGCCTAGACTGAATTTTTTCAGGAGGTATTTATCTCTCTCTACTGATACTAGTTTCACAGAAATCCTGCTTCTTTCTCCATTGAGTATTTTCAGCAGTTATTGGAGCTCACAAAGTAATCCCTTTCACTCACTCGTGTGAAGTCTTTCTGCTGCCCAGTTATGCTCTCAGGATAGGCACTTCCATTTCCTAGAGAAGATTTTCCTTTAAAAGTGCAGAAAATTTTGACTCTCAGACTCATTCTATTAAAAAAAGAGGCTAATTTTAGTTTTTTTCTGATAATTAAAATAATAAACGTTAATTGTAAACAATTTGCAAGACATAGGAAAAAAGAGAAGAAAAAGTACCCATAATTCTGTCACCCAGTAGTAAGATTTTGGAATAGTTGCTGGTGTTTTGTTTTTATGCATATATTTTATCTCGTATGAATAACAAAGAGTGATATGAAAAAATGACAGGCATACATGGTTTGATATGTGGTTGATGCCTATCAAAGTATACAAAGGCCAGTGATTCTAAATGGAATCTAATGGCATAGGTAGTGGAGAGGGCAAGGCCTTTAGCCATAGCTCTTTCTACTTTTTAATTTTTCTTTTTTTCAGTAAAATAAAGATGATTATTGCCTCAAATGATAAGATTAACTGAAATACTGTTTTTAAAGCACAATATCTGGTACATACCATGTGCCCAGTAAATGTAAGTTTTAGTTCTATGGGTAAAAATTTAATATTTACTGCCAGGCACTGTTCTGATTGCTTTATACATACTCATTGATTCAAGCCTCACATCTACCCTTTGATGAAGGTGCTATTAGTATTCTTATTTTATAAAGGAGGAAACAGGCACAAGAGGTTGGGTGACCTGCTCAAAGTCAAACACCTTCCTAGGTGACAGAGCCAGAACAGGACCCCAAGCAGCTGGCTCCAGAATCCACATCGTCGATATACATTATGCAGCCTGCTGCTTGTCACGGTTGTCTTGAGATCTAGGCTCTGAGTGCTTGTAGCTAGGGGCATACTAGTTCCATGAAGATACCATCTGTTCAACCCTAAAGCCCTTGTGAGAGCCCTCCGTTTTCTTATGCACTTGCCCTGGGCTACTAGCTGTGTCAGAGGGCTTAGTGGGTAGAGGGACTGATGTCAGCAGTAAACTGAAGCAGATTAATATTTATTAGATAGGTTAAAAGATTTGGCAGGTCATTTGGCTTTTCCCCCATCACCCTTTTCCTCATCTTTCTGCAGGGTTGACATGGAGGTCATTGGCTAAGATCTAGAGATAATTAAGCTTACAGTTTCAGAGTCAGATATGCTGAATGTTACTGGGATATATTGTACACCTGGATTTGTTTGGCAAGTTTCAGGGGGAAATCAAGTGGAAAAAAGCAGCAGCCAGAGCAGGAGGTGCAAGTGGACAGAGATTTGAGACATACAAAGTGCATCTCTTCAGGGCTGAAGGCTTATGAATGACCCTCCTGTAATAAACCAAGCTGCCGACCATGGTGGGTGAGCAGAAAGACAGGAGGAGGCTTTAAGTACAAATAAGTGGCCTGCCTATGATGAAGAAAACACAAGGTAGGATACAGGCCTGAGGGCATGCAGAGGGAGCTTCCTAGATGGTAAATAATAACTTAAAATGCAAAAAAGGTGAGTAATGAAAGGACAGGACCCAAAAGGTTAAGACTTAAATGTGTAAGTTACCAAAGGTCAGTAACAGGAACAAGGGGACCTTTAAAAGAAAGGACAATTCATTGAGAATGTCTATGAAACGGCTGATCAGTGGTCAGTCTTCAGAAAATGAAGAGCACATCTGTTTGGCTAAGAACAGAAATTTTTACCTGATAGCATCACTTCTTAAAATCTTTAGACACTGAAAAACCCTCTATTCTAAGGCCTTTTCAACCTCCTGAAGACTCAAGAGAAAAAGTGCTGAGAAACCTACAACTGTGACATTAGACACCTGAGAACCCAAGCGAAGGAGGATGACAGGATGGAGATGCTATAGTAAGGCTAACTTCATGCATGGAGGACACAGAGTAGAAGAAAAAGAAACATGAAAACCAGGAACATGGCTTTTAATAAGACAAATTACCACGCAAATAAATGTGCACACCCAGCATAAATCAAAAGGAATTTCTCCAAAAGATCCTGAGGACAAACTTAGCCTTGTATAAATGCATCCTGTCTACTTAATCACAAGAAGCATTCTGATTGCCTCTGAACGTAAGGCAACAAAATTGTGCTGAGCCATGCCAGCTGCTTGTCGAAGGGGCTCGGCCACAATCTCTCAACACTGGTCCTGCACTGAGAAAGCCTGCCACTAACGAGATGGATCAAAAGTTAGGGCAAGATTATATTTTCAGGAAGAAATCAACTCAAAGCCTGATCTAGAAAGTAAGTAGAAGAAAAGATCCCACATTTCCCAAAATGGATATTATGAACAGTTTAATATCCTTAAGGGTTTAAGGACATAGAACTTTGTTTTGGGTGCATTACAATTATTTCCTTTATAGTTTCCTATGATTTATTCAGCAAATATGCATTGTGTGCCTACCATGAGCCACTCACTGTGCTAGGCCTTCGGTGTATAGTAGTTTTAAAACACAAGGCTGCGGAAAAGCCAGATGTGGACTCTGACCTGGCTGAGCTTACGCCTTAACGATGAGGCAGACAGGGAGCAAGTGAACAATTTCATGTGGTGATAAGTGCAGTAAAGGGAAAGATCTGGTGCCAGGAAAGAGTATTTGCATTAGATAAGGCAGTCTCTGAGGAGGTGATGTTCCAGTTGGGAGCAGAAACTAAAGTGTGGTCAGCCAAGTAATGGATTGGGAAGAATATTCCAGGCTTAGAGAACAGCATGTGCAAAAAGCAAAGAGCTTGGCAAGTTGGGGGAACCTAAGGAAGGCCAGTGAGGACAGGATGCAGTGAGGGGAAAGGTTGAAGGAGGGGCAGGAGCTATGTCACCTGAGGCCTCGCAGGCCAAGTAGGCGAACCTGGATTTTATCCAAAATGCATAGAGAAGCTACAGGGTTTCACCAGGGAATGACATCCATTTGCATTTTTTGAAAGGTGGTACTGGCTGCTGGGTAGACACTAGATTAAAGGGGACAGAAGTGGAAGGGAGAGGCCAGCGAGGAAGCTTTCCCTCCTGGATGAAACATAACAAAAAAGGAGGAAATGACTGATTCTAACAGACAAAACCAAGCACTTCCCGAAGGTTGTAACAGTCCATGCCAAGGGGACGTGATTCCTCCAACCCTCCCATTTAAGGATAAAATAGGAAAATGCAAACTCAATAGAAACCAGGAAGCAAAGGGACCTGGAGAGACCATGCCTGCTGGCTCAGCTCCTCATGACTCTTACTCCAGTTTCCCCAGCCTTCCCTAGTTTGCACATTGTTCAAGAGAGCCCCAAGGAATGGAATGATCTGGAACCCTTTCTTCTTTCATTGGCTGAGACTCAGTTCAGCAAGCAGTTAATGGACACTATTAAAATACCAAATAGGTCGGGCATGGTGACTCCTGCCTGTAATCTCAACACTTTAGGAAGCCAAGGTGCGTGGATCGCTTGAACTCAGGAGTTCAAGACCAGTTCATGTGGAAAGACTCCATCTCTACCAAAAAAAAAAAAAAAAAAAAAAAAAGTTAAAAATTAGCCTGACATGGTGGTGCATGCCTGCGATCCCAGATACTTGGGAGGCTGAGGTGGGATGATCACTTGAGCCTGGAGGTCAAGGCTGCAGTGAGCCAAGATTGTGCCACTGCACTCTAGCCTGGGTGACAGAGCAAGACCTTGTCTCAAAAACAAAAGGAAACAAACAAAAAGCAAATAATAAAGCAGTCAGTATATATTCTGGAGTTATGAATATTGGGTGGCAGACAGAGCAGATATGAATGTCCTTATCATGGGAAGTAGAAATACGTGAGTGGCTGGCCTGGCTTTCTTGGTTAACTGTCTGGAAGAAGAAAGTCAGTATACTGCAGTATATTTTTTTTAGCCTCTGCTAAACTTTCTCAGGTCAGCTGTGATTCCTAGCTCATCACTCATGGTGGTAATAATGAGATACGGATACCGGAGAACAGCAAGAAACATAAACATAAAACAGCGCCAAGAAATGCCTTGTTAGTTTTGCCAACAAGTTGTGAGTTAAAAGGAGATAGGAGGGAAGAAAGGCTGCAGGTCTGTTGAACATTTAGCAGTGCAGTCCACCCTTGAACAACACAGCAGGGTTGGGGATGCGGACCCCTAAAGTTAAAAATCATTTACAATTCTTGACTCCCCTAAAACCTACCAATAGTCTATTTGTTGACTGGAAGCCTTACTAGGAACATAAATAATTGATTAACCTATTTTGTATGTTATATGCATTAGGTACTCTATTCTTTCAACAAAGTGTCTAAAGAAAAGAATGTTATTATACTAAGAAAATAATAAGAGAAAATACATTTACTACTTAATCAAAAGTGAATCATCACAAAGGTCTTCATTCTCTTTATCTTCATGTTAAGTAGGCAGAGGAGGAGTAAGAGGATGGGTTGGTCTTGCTGTCTTAGTGGAAGGGAAGACAGGTGAGGTGGATACACTTGTTTGAAAAAAAAATCCACATGTAAGAGGACCTGCGTAGTTCAAACTCGTGTTGTTCAAGGGTCATCTGTACTTTATTCATTCAATAAATATTTATTGAGCAACTCTCTGTGTCAGGTACTAAGCTGAGCCGGTTTATCTTTGTTGAGTTGTGGAAGAGAGGGACCAGCAAGCAGGCAGCTAGCAGCCGGTGTGAAGTGCACTTTGACGTGCACTGCGAGCACACAAGGGGCTCCCTTACTCCGACTCCCACAGTTCCTCTGAAGAAATGATGTCAAAATTGAAACCTGAAGGATGAGGTCTGATAAAGCAGGAGAGGATAGTACTTTTAGGGATCTGGAAGTAGCCCAGTAGGCCTGGAGAGTGTATAGTTTATCCCAGTATTTTTCACTTGAACTGGATTCATTGATTCCCAGGCTTTAACAATGTATCATTGGTTATCTTTAAGTGAAACATTTTACCTTTTAGTGTCTTTTGAGTAAAAGTGAGCTCATTTGGTAGTATGTTTAGTTAATGGGTCTACCATCACCATTCCCTACCAAATCTGGGTTAATAATTCTAAAGCCTACAACATCTGTGGCATAAATCAAACATTTTTGAAACCTGCTACACTGAAAGGAAGGAGAATGAGTGGTTGACAGTCCCAAGGGAATATGATTCCATATGTGGTTTGAGCAAATTTACATAACTTCTCTTTATTTTAGGTTGTCAAATGTGTAAAATGGGACTTAACCCTCATCATTTGCTCCTTAAGTTATGGGAATAATATCTGGCACATAGGAAAGCACATTTTTTTTTTTTTTTCTGTAAGAAAGACTTGGAATACCATTGGAGCACCAGTGGGGCACCATTTCCTGATGAGGTCAAAGCACATTGCAGACTTTGTCCCCTGCAGTCTGTTTTGAGGCAGTTAATGTGGTAACCTGAGGTGGGTAAGAAAATGTGCATTCTGGAGACAGCATTAATTCAATGTAAGGTGTTCCATGTACAGGTAAGGGAGGAGGGAAGGGCAAAAAAAAAAACAATTCCAGGGCCCTGGCCTCTGGGATGACGGGCTTCCCAACACTCATGCCAGTACTATTTTCCTCCTAGGTTCACTATGGGTTTTTGTTTTTGTTTTGAATATGTGAGTTTTTAAATTGTGTATTTGTTGTCCAAGTTATTTCAGAAAGAGTTGAAGGGAGGAAAGGTGTGTTTGCTGTGCTGGTGATTCTAGCACTCTCTTCAGCCTAATTTCTAGTTTGTGTGGTGCATCCAGACAGCCCATTCAGGTGCCCAGGCTCTTTCTGGTGTCCAGAGCTAAGCCATCCAGAGCAGGAGGGCAAAGATTAGGAGGAACTAATCTTTGCCCCTTGCAGTGAACAACAATCAAAATGGGTTTTAAGATTCTCACACCCAATTGCTAACTTCAGCTGGTCCTCTAGAGGGTGACAAGTAGGAGGACAACGTGGTTTTGGGGGCAGTCCTGGGGTGCCGGTCTCTGCTTTTCTAGGGTAGAAAGGAAACATGCATTGAAAATGCTTAAATTGATGGAATGATTTTCTGTTCCTCATGCTTCCATCTCTTTCTGGTCTGCCTGCTCTTCCTGCCAGCCCTTCACTGTGACAACCACCACTCCTATACCTCTGTCTCTAGGGATCTCCCGGAAAGGAGACGTGGAAAGAAAAGAGAAAAGAGTTCAGTCTCTGGTGCCCAAGCCATTGTGAAAAAAAAAAAAAAAAAAAAAGGAGGCAAAAATTTTGGTTTACCCAAAAAATGAGGAAGTTATTAAATATTACAAAGGTTTTATGAAAGTTCAGGCCTGGTCTTGATTGTTTTCCCCCAACAAACAAAGTTAGGATTTAGAGGGTACCTGGAAAGGAAAAGTCTCTCCCTAGGTTGTACTAACGGCTCGTCTTGGAGTGTGCTATTTACACTCATATAATCTTCACAGTCAGGTATTGGATGGTGAGATATTTTTTATTCTACTTTCTAGTCACTGATTATTCCTATGCTCCCATTTTATAGATGACATAACTGAGGCATAGAGAAGACAAAGTCATAGAGCTGCTCAGTGGGTAGAGCCAGGACTCAGACTCCAGAGCCATGCTCCTAACCGTGGTACACTGCCTCTTGGTTTCACTTTACAACGGATGAGGAGCCTGAGACTCAGAATTTACCTGCCCAGTGTATTCAATTCACTTTTGACATAACCTCAACCAATTTTCAAACTGCAAGTCTAGCATTGTATTGAATATATCCAAAGCCTAGAGTCCAAAATTTGGTGAGAAGAGTAATGTACAGAAGGAGGTGGTGGTGCTTAGATATAACTAAGGTTAACATGAAAACTTGAGCTTAGACATAGAAACTCCCTGTTGGCCTCCTGGCCATCTCGCCCATGCTGTAGAATAAAAAGAAATCCTTTCATTTGCCTTAGGATTTAGGAAAGAAAGCTTTTTCGCTTCCATTCTGTGTTCCAGGAAATAGAAGGCCAGATGGACAGGGCTTATTCTTAACAGCTGTTCAGTAATCCCGTCCCCTCTCAGCCAGGGCCTGTGCAGAGGAGGCACGGCCTTGTATGTACCTTCTCCAGATTCCTGTTTGTGGGCCCACCAGTTGGATCTCAGAGGCTTAGAAAAATCCTTGAAGACAGAAATTGAAAATAAACCACCAGTACCCCACAAACTGAGATGATGACAGAACTTCAAAGCTTGATGCAGGGGACAGACCAATGAGACATGGAGAGTACTGTCAGAGTGCTTAGAAATTCATGACCTGGCACTGTCCTAAGGAGAAGAAATGTGCCTGTTCCCATGCAGAACACATTGGCCATGTAGAGCTTAAAATATTTCTCTGACTCCCTGGGAGTATGGAGGAAGAGAGTTAATGGGAATGGTGTTAGGGACTGGCAGTGGGAGGGTGGATTTAAATGGACACACAAAAGGCTTGCCTCCCAGCGCAGTGGAATCTAAACAATCTGAAATAGCTCAAGCTCAAGACTTGGCATGTGCTTCTGAGCTGCCACCCACTGAACAGAGCAAGGGCTGTTACACTTGGAGATCACGCTCCTTAAAGTGAACTTGAGAAGCAAGGTGGCAGAGGCTTGATTTCAAACCATCTCGTTTGACAGTTTGCTTCAGTCAATCCAGTTTTTCCCTTGTTACCAAAACCAAATTATAGGGGAGTTTGTCTTCATAACAGTTAATATAACTTTCTTCCTTTTTGCTTAGAAAATCTGGGTTTTCTGAGATTGGGAAATATGCTTTGTAGCCTCACAGGAACATAGATAAAAAAGGAAGACGACGCTCGGTAGTGGATTCGCCTTCGTAGGGCAGAGAACTTGTCAGGTGCAGGCTTAGAACTCTGCACTTGGCTGTGCTGCTTTGCTCCAGCTCCAGGGTTCATTTTCATGTGTTTTCGTTTGTTTGTTTGTTAGGATTCATTTGTGCTTCTGTCCATGGACACCATCATGCTCAGCTTCTTATTTTTCTATTTTTGACAGAGATGTGTGTGCAGACCCAGGCCATGCAGATACTGGTGACTCTAACTTCCTCAGCTCAGAACACCTCACCTCTGGCCCCCAGCACAGGAAAGCAGCGTGGTCAGGAGGAATTAAACTTCGGCTGAAGCACAGGTAAGAGGCATGGAGGTCGGTGCTGAGCAGTTCAGATAAAGAACTTGATCAGAAAAGCCACTGAGCTGCTGGGAGAGGAGTCAGGGGCAAGGGTGGTCAGCATACAGGTTGTTGAGAACAAGATAAGAGATAGAACAAGGAGGTGAGATAGAAGCTCAGAGTTTAGAAGGATGTTGATCTTATTAATGGCCGTTCCCACACAAGGTTCTAAAGAACTGTAAAGTTCCTGGGAGGTCACCCCAGGATCCCACAAATAGTTTGATATCATTTCAAAAACATGTTTATAATTATTTTTAAAAGTACAATTTAAAACATTAAAAGTGATATGCTGATGTTTTACACTTTGGAAACAATCTGTGTGCCAACTTGTACAGCAAGATGAATTTAAATGAACTGATCTGCATTTAAAGCTTCTCCGAGGAATGTCCCAAGAGTACAATATAAGCCTAACAAAGATTACCCATGTGGGTCAGATTTTAAGAGTGAATAAACCTGAGTACTTCCCACGTGCTAGGTGTCCTGGCTTTGCATGGGCTATCTCATTAAATTCTCACACCAGCCCTGTGACATTTGCACTTGTAGAATAGCATTCAGCTAGGAGGCAGTGGATTCAAATTCAGCCACTACACTTTATTACCTCAGCATCAGCACAACAGTGCCTACTTCATAGGACAACTATAGGATTCAACAAGATACGGTGTTTAAAGCACTCAGCACAGAGCCCACTCAGAACAAAAAATAGTTGTTAGGTGGTGGTATAATGCTGTTGTGGATATCATTATCTTGATTACTCTCATCATTATCACAGAAGTCTGTGTGATCTCATGAAAGACAGTATGATACAGGGAGTAAGATGGGGTTTGTGCAGTCAGACTACCTAAAATTCAAGCCTACATTCTATCACTTACTGTAGACCCTCAGGCATATTATAGAAGCTCTCTCTACTTCCAACTGTAAAATAAGTTCTCTGATCTGCCTTCTAGGGATGCTGTGCCTACTATGTCATGAGTGCAACAAATGTCATAGTAACCAATTGTCCTGATTTTAGTTTGGGAAGTTCTTTCATATAGACATGTCAACTTGCATTATAAATAAGTAGGCTGGGCTCAGTGGCTCATGCCTCTAAGCTCAGAAATTCAAGACTAGCCTGGACAACATGGCAAAATCCTGTCTCTACAAGAATAAAAATTAGCTGGGCATAGTGGCACACAAATGTGGTCACAGCTACTCTGGAGGCTGAGGTGGAAGGATTGCTTGAACCCAGGAGGTCGAGGCTACAGTGAGCCATGATTGAGTCACTGCGCTGTAGCCTGGGCGACAGAGCTTCAAACAAACAAACATTATAATTTGGATTTATGCAAATCCAGATTTGCATATTTGGATTATCCATGTTCATGGATATATACAAATATACATAAAGTAATTTCTTAATTTTATATAATAAAACAGCACTTATATTAGGGTGTTTACATTAAGGTTCTTTGTTAGATTTCATTTGGAAAAAAAAAAGATTCAAAAGAAGTTTGAAATACTAAAGGTCTAGGGAGGCCAACTGGCTGGTGTCTGAAAGTCAGGCCAGGAATAGGGTGAGATTTGCCAATACCTTTGGCTCAAGAGATCCAGCCAGCAAGGTTGCTCCCAGGGACAAACCTAAAAAGCAGAAGTTCCAAGGCTATCACTGTTTCCTTTAGCCTCTTAGAATCTTTAAAATGTAGAGAATCAAAATTTTCTCTTTAACAAGGAGGTGTCCACGGAGGCCAGTAGGCTAATCTAATATCAAAACCAAAGTCCTCAAGGCCAGAAAGTAGTAGTTAGGGAGTTTCTGCTCCAGTCTGGAAGGAAAATGAGCAAGACCAGAACTAAATCAATGGTGACAAGAGATGACACAGATTTGGGATAAATTTAGGGAGGCAGAATAAGTAGCAGATGAGGGGAGGATAAGGGAGGGAAAAACTAAAGAGTGACTGCTGAGTTTCTGGTACGAGGCACTCGAGGATATCTGTAGGACCATTAATCAGGACAGGGAAGGCAGGAATCACAGAAACTGACTGGGGGTTAAGAACATCAGCACTAGAATCACATAGACCTGGGTTTGAGCTAGAAACAATTAAAATATTTTATAAAGCAATCCCTGAAAGTTGAATGAAACAAACAAATACACATCTACTTGGTATCGTAATCATAAAGAAATCATCTTTATAACAAGCTGGGGTTGTTCTCATACCGATGGCGCTAGGTCTGTATGGAGAACATAAGTGAGAAGCAATTTCCTTTATAAAAAGTCGTGAACTAGATGGTGCAGACATCACTCTGGCTCTTGGCTGGAATTTTTACTCTTCATACACTAAGAATTTTACATGTATGTATCATGTCACCACAAATACAGTCAGGTATTGCTAATGACAGGGATATATTCTGAGAAATGTGTCATTCGGCTTTTTTATTGTTGCTGAACATACTAGAGTGTACCTACACAAACCTAGATGGTGTGAACTACACACCTGGCCCATTTGGTATAGTCTAGACTATTGTGGAGCTCCTAGACTGTGAACCTGAACAACATGTTGCTATACGGAATTCTGTAGGCAATTATAACACAATGGTAAGGATTTGCGTGTCTAAACATAGACAAAAATACCGTATAAAAGATAACATACACCTACATAGGGCACTCACCATGAAGAGAGCCTGCAGGACTGGCAGTTTTTCTGGGCAAGTCAGCGAGCGAGTGGTGAGTGAACGTGAAGGCCATTACTAGTGCGCTGCTTTACTGTACGCTGAGGCTACGCTCAATTTATTTAAAATGTTTTTCTTCGATAATTAACATTAGCTTACTGTAACATTTTTACTTTATAAACTTTTAAATTTTAAAAAATATTTGACCCTTTTGTATTAACACTTAGCTTAAAACACAAACACATTAAATGGCTATACAAATATTTTCTTTTTTTATATCCTTGTTCTAAAAGCTTTTTTTCCATTGAATTTTTTTTTTTAACTTTTAAACATTTTTGTTAAAAACTGAGACACAAAAACACACACTAGCCTATGCCTAACAGAGCAGGATCACCAATACCACTGTCTTTTGCCTCAGTGTCTTGTCCCTCTGAAAAGTCTACAGGGGCAGTGCATGGAGCTGAACTCTCCTGGGATATCACTGCCTTTTTCAGGAACACTTCCTGCAGAACCTGCCTGAGGCTATTTCACAGTTAACCTTTTTATTTTTTTGTGACGGTCTTGCTTTGTCGCCCAGGCTAAAGTGCAGTGGCGCAATCTCAGCTCACTGCAACCTCTGCCTCCCAGGTTCAAGGGATTCTCCTGCCCCAGCCTCCCAAGTAGCTGCAACTATAGGTGCACACCATCACACCCGGTCAATTTTTGTATTTTTAGTAGAGATGGGGTTACACCATAATGGCCTGGCTGGTCTTGAACTCCTGACCTCATGATCTGCCCGCCTCGGCCTCCCAAAGTGCTGGGATTATAGGCGTGAGCCACTGCGCCCGGCCACTAACTTCTTTTTTTAATAAGTGGGAATACAGACTAAAATAATGATTAAAAGTATAATATAGTAAATACATAAGCCAGTAACACATTTTATGATAAAGTTTTATGTACATGATTGTATATTCTGTACTTTTAGATGACTGGCATGCAGTAGGTTTGTTTATACCAGCATCACAACCACGTAAGTGATGGCTACGGCTTCGGTAGGCCAGAGGAATTTTTCAGCTCCATTATAATCTTATGGAACTACCTTTATAATGTGCACTCCATTGTTGGCTGAAATGTCATTATGTGGCACATGACTGTAAATTGTAAGGCCTATGTTAGTGTACCTCCTAATTTTCCTGTTCCCCAGAAGTCTCTCTGCAGCCCAAGTGTTACTGATATGGAACTAACCTAGGAAATCGGAGTCATTCTCATTCAGTTACACTTAGATCCTACATCCTGTTTGTTTTGCTTTTTACTTTTTGTTTTGAAATCATTATAGACTCACAGAAAAGTTGTAAAAATAGTACAGAGATTCCCTGTACCTATGTACAGAGATCCTGTACCTGTATCTCACTTACCTATAAGACAAAAGAAAGAACCAGCGTTCTTCAGTGTTAACACCCTTTATAACCATAGTACAAATAACAAAACTAAGAAATCAGCACTGGTGTAGTACTATTAGCTACAGACTTAACCTTATATAAACCTAAACTTTACTCAAATCTCACCATTTTTTCCCACTAATGTTGTGTTTCTGTTCTGGGATCCCACATTGTGTTCCCTTAGACTCCTCTGATCTGTGATAGCTCCTCAGTCTTTCCTTGTTTTCTATGACCTTGACACTTTTTGAAGGGCACTGGCCAGTTATTTTGTAGAATGCTTACTATTTGTGTGTATCTGATGTTTTCTCACGGTTACATTGAGGTTATGGCTTTTGACAATACCACAGAAGTGACTTTTTTTCTTCTTACTGTCTTATATCAGGGTTACATGATGTCAATATGTTTCATTACTCGGGATGTTAACCTTGGTTACTTGGTTATGGTGAAGTTGGCCAGGTTTTTCCACTTTAAAGTTACTATTTGTCCCTTAGTAATTAATAAGTAACCTTGGAAAGATAATTTTCAGGCTATGTAAATGTCCTGTTTCTCCTAAACTTTCTCCACTGATCTCGGAATCTATCAATGTTGCCTGTGACAACTATTGTAATGTTCTAAATTTGATTCTATTTCTTTCATTTTTTCTACACTTATTAATTAGAATTCTTAAAAAAAAATAAACGCTGTTCTTCTCCTCTACTTATTCAATTATTCATTCATGTCAGTAAGGACTATTTTATATTTATTTTATCCTGTGGGTTATAATTGAGTACTACTGTTATTTATTTTGTTGCTCAGATGGAGCTAGTTTTGGACATTGAGAGCTCTTTTGAGCTGGCTCTGATCTAAGTCCTGTTTGGAAATGTGGGAAAGGATGAGGTAGTGAATGTGTTGTCCTTACACCTAAGACAGCAGACTGTGATGTGCTACCATCTTCTTAGGAGTCTTAGGAATGTTGAAATGGGAGGTTGGTGGTGGGCATTGAGCAGTTCTAATTTGTGACATGTCACAGAGACCTATACCGACTTTGGAATTGGAAAGACCTGGGGTCATCTCATGAGCTAGTTCCAAGTCCAGTGAGTAACAGGTATATATATTAATAGCGCCTTCATTGTGGAGAAAATAGCCAGGAAGGATTTTCTCACTTACCTATAAGACAAAAGAAAGAAGAAAAGGCAGAAGCTCATTTTCCCAAGGTACATACAGAAGCCAGCCAAATAACCAAGTTAAACAGAGAGAGACACTTTTAGTGGCCCAGGGCTTAATATTCTCACAGATCCCATCACACCCTTCCTTTCCTGCTTAGATCCCTGGATTCTCTCTTACCTGTTGATAGGAATTCTTATGATCTAACTTATTTTGGCAGAAACTTCTCTCTAAAATCGATCAAGCCTTGGGCTACGGTAGCTCAATAAGTCGGTAAACAAGACTAAATGTTCTAGCTTGAAACTGAAGATTTTCCAGGCCAATGCTTTTCTCCATGAACTTCTCATTCCTTCCTTACCTTCTCCCACAAGTCATTATAAAAGTAGTCTGATCTAATTATTAAGCATTTACCCTTATATGGGGATCTCAGATCACCGTACTGTGTGCTTCATAAAGTAAATCAAGATGAATGGACAATAGAAGCTCAGAATCTGACTTCTCTAATTCATTCTCAATTGAACAGCAAGGTTAGTTCTGCTGGCGCCGTCCCTTGGCAGTGAGTTCTGTCCTTGTGCTGCTGACTTAGTGTTCTCCAGACAGTACACCTTAGGAAGATGCAGTAAGATGTTGTTATAGAACCACTGCTTCAGTCGACTCCCTAACTATGGGAGGCTTAAAGCAATTAGCACTTTTATAAGATAGTGGCATTTTTACTTGTGGAGGAGGGCATGTGTTTAGCAGAGAAGATCATTTAAGGAGACTTCCTGATTTCAGTTTGATACAGTCTATCATCAGATAATTTTCCTTGCTTCCCACCTCCTCTTGCCCTCAAAAGAGAATTCCGGCATTTTTAAGCTATAGGCTATTGTCCAAGATGCCAGCTCTTCTTAGGGAGTCATTAAGGGTCACTTTCTCTTCTTCCCTCTTACAGAGCAGGAATTACATTTCAATTGGCCAATTTACAGAGGGGACTGGCATGGAGAGTCCCTCCCACTTGCACTGAGCTGGGCAAGTTCAAGGCGGTTCAGGCCATCCAGCTGGAGGCACATGTAGTTGTTGGGAGGCTTTTACCATGCTGGGAGGAGCAGAAAGAGCAGTAGCAGGGCAGAATGGCTTTTTATTCCATGCCTGAATATGACATCCAATGGGCCAGAGGGTTGTTATCTGGGATGTTTCTATTTGCTGCAAGGTATGTTCAGTAGTATGTTAGAATGCGATTCAGAATCGTTTGTTGCAGGATTCTCCACTGATGAGCCTTTAACAGTCTGTCTTTTTGATGTTGTGCTATATCTGTTTATAAAGAAAAATAATCAACCACCTGTTAAGTTTAAGCCTGTTTCTCTAAATTGTTATGAACATTCTTATTATTTGAGTGTCTCACATGATTTGGTGTACTATTAATATTTCTGATCGGCAAGTCTCATTCTCTCTCCTATATATAAATACAGTCGCCCTATGTTTTATGATGTGTATATCTGGACTGGCTTTTTATCCCATTCAAGTTAACAAATGCTTTGTGCTGTGTACTTCATGCCTTTGCTTCCTCATTTCCCTGGGGAATTTTGGAGTAACCACTGCTGTTTCTTATGGGAATGGTTATGTGCCTATGTACTAGCAGCCAAGTTCTCTGTTCTCATTGCCAACATTTGTATAAAGAAAGGGAAGTTTTTATTTTATTTGACCTTCACTTATTCCTTCTCTGATGCTCTTCCTTTTTTTACGTAGATCTGCGTTTCTGATCTATATCATTTTCCTTTTCTCTAAAGAACTTTTAATATTTCTTGCAAGGCAAGTCTATTGGCAGCAAATTCCCTCAATTTTTGTTTACCTGAGAAAGTCTTTATTTCTTTTACTTTTGAAGAATAATTTCACAGGATCCAGAATCTATGTTGGTGTTTTTCTTTTTTCCTTTCAACACTTTGAATCTTTTACTCCACTCTCTTCTTGCTTGTATGCTTTCTGAGGAGAAGTCAGATTAATTCTCATCTTTGCTCCCTTATAGGTGAGGTGTTTTTCCCATCTGGCTTCTTTCAGGCTTTTTGGCTTTATCTTTGGTTTTCTGTAGTTTGAAACTGAGATATCTAGGTATAGTTTTTCTGTTATTCATCTTGCTTGGTGTTCTTGGAGCTTCCTGGATCTGTGATTTGGTGTCTGACATTAATTTGGGGAGATTCTCAGTCATTATTGTTTCAAGAATTTCTTTTCTTCCTTTCCCTCTTTTCATTCTGGTATTCCTATTACATGTATGTTTCACCTTTCGTAGTTGTCTCTCAGTTCCTGGATATTCTATTTGGGAACTTTCTTGGTCTTTTTTTTCTCATTGCCTTTCAGTTTTGGAGGTTTTTATTGAGATCTCCTCAAGCACAGAGAGTCTTTCCTCGGCCATGTCCAGCATGCATGTGTGGGGTGGGGGGTATGGGAAATATCTGTACCTTCCATTCAGCTTTGATGTGAACCTAAAATTGCTCAAAAAAAAGTCTATTTTTTTAAAAAAGACAAAAGGAACCTATGTGTATATTCTAAATTTCAAAGAAAAGGTATAGTCTTCTCATTCAACTTTGAGATTATAGTCATATATGAAAAGAGTATTGATTGGGATTGTCAGTTGTACATTATTTAACTCCATCACAACTGAAGATTTAAATACTTCATTATATTTTCTCTTATAATTTAAATTCAGCTTTTATCCATATATAATCTTGATGTGAAATTTTCCTCCAGAATTATGCTAAATGCCAGCGCTTGCTTCTAGGCCTTTACTTAAAATAGGACATGGAAAAAAACAGATGGATTCAACAGTCATGGTAATGTTCTAGATCCCTAGCTGACTTGAGTATTAATTTTATTATTGTAGGCATTCATTTTATTATTACACCATGTAAAAGATAAAAAAGACAATATGAGCTGCTTATATTATAAAATTTGCTCATATATATATAGAGAGATTACAGGACTGGTTTTTCCAGTTTTATTTGGCATTCTTTCATCTGAAAGTGAGAGAGCATTCTTCTGACTTTTATTCTCCCCAAGTGTCAGTGTGTGAGTGGTGGTAGTTAAACTCTTCTCTGTTGTAAAATTTATTGTGGAAATATTGGTAGGTAGGAATTGAGCTGGAGCAAGTGTTAAAGTCTTTTTACATTTTCAGCTGCTCTGCTGTAAAACCTTCACTATTTATTTTATTTAGGTTCCAGTAACATTTGGAAACTTTATTTTAATGAAGTTTCTTTTCCAGTATGATTGGAAAATATAGATTCTTTTGATCATTATTTAACATTTTTAACCAAAATTAATGCCTTCTGCCCTTTCCTTTTTCTTCTTATTGACTTTATTACTTGTTGCCTTTTCCTTTAAAGGAAGAGGAAAATAGTGAAATAGAGAGATGAAAAACATAACACAAGGCACCAGACTTACTTCAAAAGAGAATTCAGTTTGTTTGGTCTTAGAGGTTTGGGAGGGATTTGTTTTTGTTTGATGGAGTGGTGTTTCGAAGAAATCCCCGCCAAAAGTCAAGACTTCTTCTTCACACACAAATGCAAAAAACACAACCCTTTCTTCATTTGTTATGACAAGTGCAATTTAATTTATTCTTTGGCATTGTATGAAAATTAATTAGCTTAATTTTTTTTTAGATTTTTTTATTGCATTTTAGGTTTTGGGGTACATGTGAAGAACATGTAAGATTGTTGCATAGGTGCATACGTGACAGTGTGATTTGCTGCCTTCCTCCCCATCACCTATATGTGGCATTTCTCCCCATGCTAGCTCTCCCCAACTCCCCACCCTCCGCTGTCCCTCCCCTATTTCCCCCCAACAGACCCCATTGTGTAGTGCTCCCCTCCCTGTGTCCATGTGTTCTCATTGTTCAACACCCGCCTATGAGTGAGAACAATATATTTCAAAATTAAGCTAATTTGACCTGGAACCAACCCAAATTAGCTTAATTTTGAAATATATTGGTTGGTATCTGGACTCCTTTAAACTCTCAAAGGGCAATCTTGTTTGAGTTCTTATTGAGGAAGAAGATTTCCTGCTGTAGCGATAGCCTTCTCCCGGTGCTCAGCCTCACCATCTGCTGGATAGAGGGGGGAAGCTCTATACCTTTTACTGCACCCTGCTGACCTGCTCCTCATTGTCTGCCAGCAGGAGTCCTCTGAGAAAGCCCCCAGACATCTTCTCTGTAAAGTAAAAAGCAATAGTAATTCAGGGGCACACACAATATTTCTAGCTCTCTGCAGCTATCTGAGCCTTTCTGAGATCCATGACGGTCTTGAGGGTGTTTGCATGTGCCCGTCCGTAAAAAATAACATACCACCATGGAAGTGATTTCTCCTAAGTTTTAGCAACATATGCTATGGCAAAGAGAAACAGTATGGAAGAAAATTCTAAAATCATAATGTCTGATATCTGAAGAAATGGGTAGAAACTATCCTTCCTTCCTCTAACAAATAAAATGCCTAATTCCAAATGAGACTTGAGAAACAGAAATTATTTATGCTGTGCTATTCTTTTGTAATTGGGTTTGTAAGTTATTAAAAGGCAAAGACTAATGCTACTACACATCATAGATATTACATTGTTTGCATCAAATTCTGCTTGATTTTTATGCAAATGTTGACATGTAGGGGAATACTGGGGAAAAGAACATTTCAACTTATTACCCCTGGCGATTGAATGAAAAGCATCCACCCCTGTTGCTAGTACCTTTCTTTCATGGTAGTGTTTTTATGCAGTAATCAATAAAATTTAATCTTCAAAAATTGTTTTGGAATGGAGGATGGGGAGGAGATAACTAGTAGTGAAGGAGATGTTGGGACAAGCACAGTGGAATGGGGTAAAGTATGAGACAAGAAAAGGGGCTGTATCTTTTATGCCAGTTTTGGTGTTACAGTCTTATGTCTGCATGTCAGCAGACTTCATATTTACTTGTTATTCAGTTGTCAAAGCCAAAAGTCCCCAGGACGTAAGATCAGGATGTGACATTTAAAAAGAACTTTTCTTTCCAGAAGGGACTGTGTGTTGCTATGAAATGCTATTACCTAATGCATACCTTTCTACCTACTGAACCACTTTTTAAAGACACAGATATTAATGAGGCAATTATGAAAAGGCTTGGGAAAGTGTTTTTTAGTTTTTTTTTTTTTTTAATCCAAAAGGTCTGAGGGATATAGCCTTGAGGAACCTGGAAGTAATTAGAGAAACAAGGCGTTAGGGATGCTGTCGAGGGTTAAGGGATTTCTCAAAACTAATGTCTTTGCCAATGAAGCGTTGAAGGACAATGGCCACCTTTTTTCATGTTTTGAAAAACTTTTGTTTGTTTCAACTCTTTTAAAACTTCTTGAGAGCTTTTCTGTGTCCTGTGAACATATTATAAACATCTCAACACCATCTGGATCTGTGAATGAAACAATGTTATGAATACAGCTCAGTGTTGTTTGACTTGGTCCCAGTTTTCCATTGCTATATGTTTTTTGTCTTTAGTATTTGGGGCCTATCATTTTTCTATAAACAGGAAATGCCTAAAAAGGCATATTTTTCAAATATGCATCATCTATCATTCTATACTAAAGAAAATATGATTTCTCCCCAAATTATTTCTACAGTGACATTTAATTGTTCATACTGAGTTTGTTTCCTCTTTAAAATGTGAAAGGGAGTAATTTAGCAGTAATAATCAAAATTGCAAGTGCATTTGCCCTTTGAGCCAGCAATTCCATTTCTAAGAATTTCTGCAGACATTTCAACATACATAGAAAACATCATATGGACATGGTTATTCGTTGTAGCATTATTTTTAATAGCAAAAGACTAAACATCAAAAGTGTTTACAAAAGGGATCTGGTTAAACAAATATGATATATGCATACAGTGGAGTACTAGGTTGCTAAAAGGAAATAAAGGTATGAGGAAGCTCTGTAAATACTAATATAGAATGATCTTCAATATGTTTGTTGTTTTTTTTTTGAGAAGGGGTTCTCAGTTTTGCCCAGGCTGATCTCAAACTCCTGGGATTAAGCAGTCCTACTACCTCAGACATTCAAGTAGCTGGGACTACAGGCGTGAGCCACCATGCCCAGCTGAGTATGTATGTATTGTTGAATACAAAAAGCAAGGGCTGGAACGTGACATGAAGTTCCTTTGGGGTGAGGAATGAAATAAGAGTATATGTTCATGTTTGCCTGTATTTGCATAACAGAACACTGGAAAGGATACTTAAGAAATTAACTACAGTGGTTAGCTTGTAGGGGCAAGAGAAATGGGGGTAGTGGAGGAGGAATATCAGACGTAAATATGGGGAAAATAGGAAGACTTTATAAATCTTATACATTTTGATGATGCATATATGATTATTTATATTAATCCAGATACATTTATATATGTTTAAAATGTTTCATAAGCTAGGCATGGGGGTACCTGCTATAGTCCTGGCTACTCAGGAGGCTGAGGTGTTTGAACCCAGGAGTTCAAGGCTACAGTAAGCGATGATCATGCCACTGCACTCCAGCTTGGGTGACAAAGTGAGACCCTGTCTCAAAAAAAGATTTCATAAATTTAAAAATAGATGAGGAAAAACGGGGAAAAATAGCAGTGGCGTGTAAAAAGAAGCTTTAAAAACAATGCTTTACTATTCACAATAGCAAAGACATGGAATCATTCTAAAAGCCATCAATGACAGATTGGATAAAGAAAATGTGGCAGCTATACACCACAGAATACTATGCAGCCATGAAAAAGAATGAGATCATGTCTTTTGCAGGAACATGGATGGAGCTGGAGGACATTATTTTTTAGCAAACTAACACAGGAACAGAAAACCAAATACTGCTTGTTCTTATAAGTGGGAGCTAAATGATGAGAATACATGGACATATAGAAGGGAACAATGCACACTGGGGCCTCCTTGAGGGTGAAGGGTGGGAGGAGGGAGAGGACCAGAAAAAAATAACTATTGGGTACTAGGCTTAGTACCTGGGTGATGAAATAATCTATATAACACCTCCCACCCCATGTCACAAGTTCACCTATATAACAAACCTGCATATGTACCCACGAACCTAAAAGTTAAAAAAAAAAAAATGCTTTATCCCAGCTAAGCATAGTGTTCAATATGATGAAGAGCTACCATTCAAATCTTTGAAATGTTAATTTAATAGACCTAATTAGCAGAATATATTGGTGTTTGTTTCTTTTGGGGGGAGCATGGGGGTGTTCGATTAGAACCTTGTTATGACGGACTTTGTCTTACAGTATTGTGCACTAAACAATAATGGGTGGACAGGTTGATGAGTTAGTAAGGGATTTAAGAAATATGGTAACTTTTATTTTGTGGTACTGGTAGTCTGAGTACATTTTGTATTCTTACACTTGACTCATGTCCAGTTGGTAACTGGCAGAGTTTCATAACAGTGCACCCAGAAGGGCCCATGCAGCTTCTGTCATAACAGTTTGTCAGAGAACAGCATCAACAAAAAAATTAACTCTGGTTCTTAGATTATTTATTTTCCAATCTATAGTTGTCACTTTCTTCGTCTATCCAAAGCATACCAATCCTTCAAGGTCATCTGAAGTCCCACTGTACTACTAAGCTTTCTGGCTGACTTCAGACCCCATTCATGTGAGCTTTTGGTGCTTGTATCCAAAATGCCTCTACAGCCTTGGTGCCCCAATATGATCTGAATTTTAAACCATCTGCTCTTCATTCACAAGGCTCTAGCTATGCTCTGTTGTATTCTTTGAAAACCCCAAACTCATTCCTCCCCTTAAGGATTTTGCATTCATTTTTCCTTTGGAGCTAAATATTTTTCCCCCAGCTCTTTGCATGGTTAACTATTTCTTATTTAGGTCTTGGTTTGAATGCCACTCACTCATAGAGGCTGTCTCAGACTTAAACAGGGACTTTCCATCACACTCTCACATTACCCAGTTTTATTTCCTTCAGAACCCCTATAAGTATATGAGAATATCTTGTTTTATTTGCTTACTTGCTTACTGCCTTTCTCCCTACTCTGCCTGTTCCACTTCATTGCATAGTGCTCGTTACTTGCAAATTAAGAGCATGGGCTCTGAAGACAGATGTCTGGGTTTGGTAGTTTAGTATCAGCTGTGCTGCTCACTACCTTTGTGATAGTAAACACATTGTTTATTCTGTATTTACCTCACTTTCCTCATTAATAGCCCTGTATCATAAAGATAATATAAAGGCTAAGTGAGAAAATACTTGTCAAGTGCCTAGAATGGTGGTTGGCACTCAGTAGGCACTCAAATATTTTTTGAGTGAATGATTGACGCTGTGACTTTGTTTAATAGTTTTTCTTGCATCTGAGCCTCCCCAATAAGATTATAAACTCTTCAAGGCCTCCCATGATTTTGCAGAGCTCCAACTATAATTTAGCAAGGTCAAAGGCACATAGTAGGTGATCAGTGAATACTGCTTTAAAATACTGAACTTAACTGCAGATTTCTCAGAAACTTGTTTTGCATTCCAGAATCTGTCTGTGTTAGGGCAAAATCATCTAAGGTCATCAAGTCACTTTCGAATTCCAGTTTCATCAGCCTACCCATCCCACGCAGTTAAACTTCCTTGTTTGTGGTTAGGAACGCAACAAAAGGGCTTTGTTTGAATTACACCCACACACAAAACTTAGTTAGCTAAATTTTAAAATTAAACCATCTTCCAACTTACTGATATGCTCGTGATATGATGTAACTTTAGGAAAATATTTCTTTATGAGCTTAAAGATCAAAGTGATCCAAAATGTAAAATTAGCATGCTGTGCTCTTTAGGAATGCTTATTAAATGTTTTGCATCACTGAAAAAGTCAGTAAATAGCTGTTTAACTTGTTTTAAAAAAACTTTTTTTTGGTTATCTCAAGCTACAGTGAATTATATTTTCAAAGTGAGAGATTATTTAAAAAATACTTTGCTTTTCAATAGGTAATACATGCACATGGTATAAAATTTGGAAAGTTACAAAATGAAACACAGTGAAAATAAATTTTCCTCCCCAGAGGCAGTCATTGTGTCTGGTTTCTTAAGTGTCCTTCCAAAATACTCTTTACATTAATATACATATATATGATTATGTTTTTCCCTACATACTGTAGCAGACGGTACATGTAATTCTGCACCTTACTAGCGTAACTTAATGTATTTGGAGATATTCCATATCAGTATGTATAGAGTTACTTCATCCTTTTTAACAGCCATCATATGGATGCACCACACTGAGTTACCTTGTCTGCTGCTAATGGGCATTTAGGTTGTCTTCCAATCTTTTGATGGATACGTTATTTTAAAAATCATGTGCTAGATGTTGCCAAACTGGCCTTCATTCAGGTTGTACTGATACACACTGGTGGGCTATTTTTGGTCATCCTTTTCACTTCTTCCCTTATTTCATGACTTAACTCCTATCTGCATGGTATGGAAGAATCTTACAAAACAAAGATTTATCTCTGAAGCCCTCTCCCAACATATGTTCTGCATCTAAGAGGAAGTGTATTTTTGTTTGTTTGTTTCATATTTTTGTTTCTCTCAGGGCCTTTTGATTTGCTTTTTTTTTTTTTTTTTTTTCCCAAAATCATCTTGTTCTTAAGCTATTATAACTGTGATGAAAGCTGATATTCTACCCAGGGAAAATAAATAGTTACCTCTCCAACCTCCTCCAAAGAAAAAGCTCCCCAAGTTGAGTTTGCTGTCTTAGTATTGCAAGTATTGGGCCTACTTTCTAAGGCACTTATTTTATCTATACTGTAGGAATTATTTCATTTGGTCTTTCCTGCAGAATGTAAGCTCCTTAAAGGCAGAGACAATATCTTAGTCATTATTTCTTTCAAATATCTCTTTAAAATTCGTTTAATTTTTAATTTTCTTAAATGGACACTTAATTGTGCATATTTATGGGGTACATAACGATGTTTCAATATAAATAATGTATAGTGATGAGATAAGGGTAATTAAATATTTTTATGAGTTTCAACTCTTCTAGTCCTCGTGTACAATATCCTGGGAGCCCGACCCCTCGTATCACCTCCCTCACTTCTCCCTCTTCCAGGTGAGGCTTCATCATGAAAACAGAGGACACTGGGGGCGAGATCCCCTCAACTTTCATGCTACCTACTTGCTTTCACATTTGCCAGCATCCGCCTTTCTTCTATCTCAATGTCACTGGCTTTCCTCTTCCATAAGCTCACCCTTCGCCTGAGCGCTTGAATCCCATCCCTTTCTACCTCCTCCTGAGTCTTTAAGGAGTCATCCTCCTGTGTTCTGTGTCTTCAGATGGGCATGTGCACACTCTCTACCTTATAGACACTTGCTTAAACTTCTCATTATTTAAAACAAAAACAGCAGGAACAAAACCTTTTAACTCCCTGACTCCCTCCAGTCTTCTAGCCACCACCTTCTTCTTTTCTTTAGAAACAAGTTTTTGAAGGAATCATCTGCCCGTACTGCCTCTACCTTACCCCTCGTTCCCCTTTAACCCCACCCCAAGTCATGCCATTGCAAGGACTTGCTGGTTGCCAAGTCCAGTGGCCATGCATCTGCCTCATCACACTAACCTGTTGATAGCATCGCAGTGGTTTACAGTTTCCTCCTCCTCCTTACTCTCCCTGCTAGAAATCTGTGAGACGCCCATACTTAACTAGTTTTCCTCCTTCTTCTCTGGAAGCTCCTCTTGGGCTTTTTTCCCAGGCTCCCTCTCCCTTAAATTTTGATCGTTCTCAGAAACTCATCTTTAATTTATTTCCTTTGTCTCTCTATTCATTCTCCTCAAATAACTCAAAGGCCCTGTGTTTTGTGACTTGTAAATTTCTATATGCAGCCCAGCCCTCAGTCCTCTAGTCCCTCTCCCTGCTATACCTCTCCACGGGAAGCCTCACAGGCACTCATGCATGCCCCAGAGTGAGCCATCAGCATCCTTCTCATTTCCTCTTCCCTCTCTCCTCTTCCATCCCCTCCATTTAAAATAATAATAATAATAATAAAGAGACCATCTCTCTGGAGGCTGGAGTGCAGTGGTGCACAGTCATTGCTCACTACAGCCTCAAATCCCTGGGTTCAAGTGATTCTCCTGCTTCAGCCTCTGAGTAACAGGGACTACAAGTGGATGCCACCACACCCAGCTAATAAATAAAAAAAAAATTGAGCCTCCTGCCTCAGCCTCCCAAGTAGTTTGGCTTATAGGCACAAGCAAACTAGAAGGCTTCTCTGGAACCCTTGAAGTTATCAGTGAACATTGTCTCACACCTCATCTCCTTGACAGGAAAAAGCATCCTTTTTTCTGTGGAGCCTGTGGAATTTATCATTTTCTATTTCTCTTAAGTGGGAAAAGCTCGGCATCAATGTTTTTAGTGAGGCATGGACAGATACTATTGGGTGATGAAGCCACTGAAGAGCCACTCTTAACGTCACATGGTGCTGGTCTGAGGTCACAGTTCATTGGTGTCCATTGGCTTCTCAAGGCCAACACCTAGTCCCAGGGCTAATTTCTACTACTGTGAGGGACTCTGCCAACTCCCTTCACTAGGTAATGGGAATGAGCAGTAGGAAGATGACAGTTTGTTCTTCTCTTCTTTCTCCTAATGTATTTTGGGCCCATTGGGGTCTAAAATGATACATACATGAAATACCTCTTGGTATCTCATACAAAAAAGACTTTATTTTTTTATCGAGACTGGGCTTTTGCTATATGATTAAGCAGTGGCATTTGTTGAGTACCTGAAGTCATATGTAACTGGGTTTAAACCCTTACTCCCAGACTTAGTGACTGTGTGATTTGGGCCAGCCCCTGAAGGGTTTAGAGCACTAGGATTTCTAATGACTGGATGGAACAAGATGATAAATGAGGAATCCAAATCAGTGAGGCAACCTACCTTCAAGGAACTTGTTGAAGATGCAGCAGCCTAGTTTCTGGGGACTTTGGTGTCCAAAATCAGAGAAAGACTAGCAGCAAGAATGCTCAACTACTAAGATGCTGAGCCATTAACTCTCAGGATCCCTGCTTGCCTGCACTGAGAAAAAGGTTGATTCAACTTTAGAAGGCCAAGGCAGGTGGATCACTTGAGGGTAGGAGTTCAAGACCAGCCTGGCTGACATAGTGAAACCCTGTCTCTACCAAAGAAATAAAAAAAAAATTAGCCGGTCATGGTGGCGTGTGCCTGTAGTCCCAGCCTCCTACTCAAGAGGTTGAGGTAGGAGAATCACTGGAACCCGGGAGGCAGAGGTTGCAGTGAGCCAAGATCTTGCCACTGCACTTCAGCCTGGGCAACAGAGCAAGACTCCGTCTCAAAATAAATAAATAATAAATAAAATAAAAACACTTTAGAGTAGAGCTGAACTTGAAGGTTTAGTGGTTACATGGGACCTATTAATAAGGATTAGAGAGGTATGGTGATACAGTTTGGCTGTGTCCCCACCCAAATTTCATCTTGAATTCCCACATGCTGTAGGAAGGACCTGGTGGAAGGTAATTGAATCATGGGGGCAAGTCTTTCCCATGCTGTTCTCATGATAGTGAATAAGTCTCATGAGATCTAGGTTTTAAAAAGAGGAGTTCCCCTGCACAAGCTCACTCTCTCTTTACCTGTTGCCATCCATGTAAGACATGACTTGCTGCTCCTTGCCTTCTGCCATGATTGTGAGGCCTCCCCAGTCATGTGGAACTGTAAGTTCATTAAACCTTTTTCTTTTATAAATTGCCCACTCTCAGGTATGTCTTTATTAGCAGTGTGAGAACAAACGAATGCATATAGGGACAAGGACCCAAACAAATTGTCATATACTGGCTTCTGCTGTTGATGTCTTGATTTTGCATCTACTTCATCTCCTTAGTCGAAGCTGTGTGACTGCTCCCTTTCGTTCCTTTATAGTTTCCACGTGGGCAAGGTCCGTTTCTTTTTGGCCTGTATTTACCCCTGTGATTTCAGGTCACAGCCACTGCCCTGATGGCTCCCTTCCTCACTACCCTGGCCAGGGTTGAACAGGCTGTGACCATGGTAAATCTCAGGCCAGGCTCTGCCATAATTATTGACTCACAACCTCACTGGGGAGCTCAGGGCTGGGTGCCTCATCAGCACCAGTAGTTCCTGCCCATTCCCGTCTCCTGCATCATTTATCATCCTTCCTTTTAGAGATCTCTGAAGGCTTGTCTCCTTACTCTCTCTACTCTTTGTCAATTTATTAATAATGAATGATGATAATAAGACAACATTTATTGAGCTCTTACTGTGGGCCAGGTGTGTTATCTCATTTTTAATCTCACAAAACCCCTGTGAATAAGTTCTATTGTAATCTGCCTTTTACAGATGAGGAAACTCAGGGTGACTAAGAAATTTACCTATGATCTAAAAGCTAAAACTAGTGATATTCAGTTTAAAACTGGATTAGAACCCAGGTTTGTCTATCTCAGAGCTGATACCTGTAGCTACATTCCAGCCTCTCTCCCCCTCTTGAGAGAGAGTTGAATTTTTCTCACTTTTCCTGGCCTATTTGGCAACTCAATCATTAGTGCACCTGACTGTAGGCTCCTTCAATTCAATACATCTTTGACTGAATGTGGGAAAAAAAAATTGTGTATCTGTTTCCCTTGCTTCACAGAAGAACATTTTCCTATCACCCTAATCTCTCTTTAGGGAGTTAAAATGTGTGTGTGTGTGTGTGTGTGTGTGTGTGTGTGTGTGTGTGTGTGTTTAATCATCTGTTTTGGGAAGCTCTTCAGTGCCTGCTATATTTTGAAAGTTATTTTAGATTAAGATGAGGTTAATCCAGCCTCTGATTAATCTTCTCACTTTCTAGATGAGCAAAGGCTTAGGAAAGGGAAGTAACTTACATAAGGTCAGACAGCAAGTTAATAACAAAGTCAGGGCAAGAGCCCAGGTCTCCTGACACCTGGTCTAGTAGTATTCTGATGTTCTAATACATTAAATTTTACTGGTTTCAGGGGAATTATTTTGCATTTATATTACAAAAACTATTTTTTCACAGAAAAAGTATAGGTACATTTTTAGCTACAAGGCCAAGTACAATGAGTTGGAATAACTTACAGCTATTATGTTCACCATATCCAAATGGATTCCTGGATCCCATAAAAGGGTTTCTAAACTGCAAAAAAATCCCTCTACAGTCTTACAGTTCAAGAATTTTCAGCATGAAATGCCTGATAGAGTACCTGATTTTTTTTTTGCCAAAAATAAAGCACAGCAACTCTCTCCTGACTCTGACCTTCTACAGTAGTGTAAGCCTCCTTATGACATTCATTCCTCAGTGTTACAGTCTGAAGGACACCCACATTTTCCCTGTGTCTTTGTCAATTCTTGTGTGGTAAGGGCAGGATGCTTGAAAGTTGAAGTCATTGACTTGCAAAATGGGAAATTTTAGAAAGCATTTTGTTCTCTAGACCATGTAGCTTAGAGAAGTGTTCACACTGAGGTTGCTGCTAATGCTTATGCAATTCTTAGCAAGAAATTAATAGTATCATTTATCCAGCAACCGGATATGACAGAGGACCTCAAAATCTCCAGAAAATGCTTTACCATATATCCAAAACCCCTTGGGAAATGGAAAGGAATTGAGGACTCCCATTTTTATATACGGCTAGGGACCAAGAAAGACCAAGGCTTTACATTAATAAAGCATAAAAAGACCATATGCTTTACAACAAAATGTTAACATGTAGGAAGTCTAGGTGAAGGTTATGTGAGAATTCTTTTTACTAATTTCGCAACATTTTAATGCAAGTCTGAAATTATGTCAAAATAAGTAAAATTTTAAAAAGGTTAAGCAGAGAATGACAATGATTAGTCAGAAAAATAAGCAGTAAAATCTTCTTCTCAGTATTGACTTGGTTGCTTTTCAATCTCTGAAGATACAGCAGTCTCTGCTTGCAAATCCACAAGTCACATCAGTGAGGAGACTCAGCTGAGAATTTGGCTAATGTTGTGGGGGTCCCTCCTGTGTCTCCCCAGGCGCAGTGAGCCTGCAGGCCGACCTCACTCGTGGCACACAACTAAATTTGGGGAGAACCAACCTGATGCCAGCATGATGCAGATATCTCAGGGCATGATTGGCCCTCCTTGGCACCAAAGCTACCATTCCAGGTAAGTGGCCATAGCTGAGACTGAATGGTTTCTTTCTTTCTAATGTCATGTTCCCAGAAAAGAATGTTTTCTTCTGTTTTGAGAACATTTTTTCTTATACTCACACTAAATATTAAATCTCTGTTTACTGCTTTCCTCATCCCCTTTACAGTGCCTAACGTGTATATGAGTTATCTTCATATGCTGGGCTAGAGCAACTTGAAGACCAGAATTATTTGAAGCACTGGATGGCCATTTGAGATGTTTATGGGGTCCATCAATTCTCAGACACTTCTCCACTGATAGCACTATATTAGAAAAATGGAGATTTTTCTTCCTTCAGTGCTAAAGTGTGCTTTCTGCTTTGGTCAAAACTGTATCTATTTTTATTCATGTGTTTGAACTCCCCACTTCGTTTTGCTCTTCCAAGTAAGGTAACTTGTCCATCTTAGCTCCAACAACACAACAAATGTACTGAGGACTGCTCAGTGTATACATTGTCTCATGTAGTGGCTCATAGAATTCTTTAAAACAGAATGGAGTATTAACTCCATTTTGCAGAATAGGAAATTGAAGCCTGAGGCTGGGCACAGTGGCTCATGCCTGTAACCCCAGCAAGGAGGGTGGATCACCTGAGGTCAGGAGTTCAAGACAAGCCTGGCCAACATAGTGAAACCCCATCTCTACTAAAAATACAAAAATTAGCTGGCATGGTGGCATGTGCCTATAATCCCAGCTATATGGGAGACTGAGGCAGGAGAATTGCTTGAACCCAGGAGGCGGAGATTGCAGTGAACTCAGATCGCGCCACTGCACTTCAGCCTGGGTGACAGAGTAAGACTCCATCTCAAAAAAAAAAAAAAGGAAATTTAAATTTGGAAAGATTAGTTTGTCCAAGCTCAAACAACTGATCAGTACCCAAGTCAAGACAAATCCAAGCTAGGTTTCAAAGCTGCTGCATGTGATCAGTAGGTTATACTTCCTCTGCTTTTCTAGCCACTGTTGTATGGGTCAAGGTTTGGTCAAGAAGAAGGAGATCCCCTATAAGTGGTTTAGGAGCAAGATTAGAGAAGGAGGGGGTGCAGCCTGACTACCACCACACATTAGAGAGAGAACTAAGCCAGGACTCCCTTCCACTTCAGACTTGGAACCCATACAAACTGGAATCTATCTTCTGGTCCCAGGGAATCAGACTCCGTAGCTTATCACTTTTGGGAAATGCTTAGATAGAGCTAATAGTAGCAAGGTCAGGAAAATGAGGGTCACTTAGTCCTTACGTACCAAGGAGATGCAAGTGTTAGTGTGTGTGCCCTGTGTGTTGGGGGAAGAGGGGAGGCTGGAAGCTTCTGGAAGGACTTATTTAGTGAACAGATGGTGGCTATGCATTTGGCAAGGCCAGAACTAAATCATAGCCCTTAATGCTCATGTCTGGTCAAGTCAAGGGCCAAATCCTAGACCTCTCACTGATGAACAGTAGCTCATGGAATTGAACAGTACAAACCTCTCTCATCATATTAGGGTAGGCTTCGGGCCACAGGAAGAGATAATGTCCTGGTTCCCTCCTGGTTGCAGATGCTACTCTCCCTTGCCTGTGTCCCTCCCAATCACCCTAAGAGAAATTATTCTCACCATCTGAGCCATCTGTTCTCAGAGAGCTGGTTTCCTAGCAGTGTCCGCTGACCCTTGACAAAGGCAGACTGCTTTTGCTTTACAGGCGTGGAGGTGTTGAGGGCCTTTAGAAGGTAAGGTATGCGGAGCCTAACAATGAAGGAAGAATAGCACAGTGGTAAGGGACTGGGCCTTTAAGTCAGACCTATGTTTAAATCTCCCCTTGCCCCTGCAGAGTAAGCTTGAACAAATCATTTAACTTTTGATCTTGGCTTTCTTTTCTGTAAAATAACTAGTACCTATGTCATTGGATTGTTGTGAGGATTATGTAAAATAGCATATGTGCAATTCTTAGTATATAGTAAGCACTCAATGAATGATGACTGATTATAATAATTAAGCTGAAGACTTCAGGACACCGTGAAACCTGGTACTGAACTGGAGGGTGAATGGCCAGCACACACTTATAAATGTAGGTGTATATGTATTATCAGAGTATCCTCCAACAGTGGGGTCCTTTGAGTGTCCTTACTCCTAACCTTCTTACGAAGCCCTAAATCCATAACCATACTGTGAGTTAAAAACAGGGCTGGCCCTTCAGCAGAAGTAAGTACTGCAATCAGTGCCTAGAATGACTGCTTACAGTAACTATGGTGAGCTCCAACAGGCCTCAGGGGAATGGAACCGTCAGCACCAGAAGTACAATATTTTCAAGACTGTGCTTCCGTACCTCCTCCTTCCTCCTCTGCATCCCAGTCTCCAGAGGGGCTTAGGCAGGTGGATCTGCCTTTGTGCTGTATCTACCACTCTGTCTCTCTGATTCAAACCTCAAAATAGTTCCTCTTGACACAAGGTATGCACAAAAGCACTGCATGGGGACAAAAGGAGAAAGGAAAGTTCAAACAACCCAAAACGTTACAGACATGTACGTTCTCTTCTGCCGCAGCACAAACTACCCTGTGCTCTGTTCATTCCATGCCTGAGGCTTGCAGCTCTGGCAGAGGGCTTGACCCCCATGCTGAGTTCCGCCTGTGGGGTTTGATCTTGGCAGCTGCAGGTGGAGAGGCACTCCAGGTGTGTTTCTGAGGAGCACAGTGGCATCTAGTGGTCCAGTGTGCCACGTCAGTTGGCTGGTATCTCTAACAGCCTTAGTATCTAAGTTCCAGAAACCAGTCTCAGGCCAAATTTATGGATCTGTTTCTTGTTAAGAAGCAGGTGTATGACGGGGTGAGCGGATGAGGGAAGGACGGGAGTGAGATGAGACAGAGAGAGAAAGAGAAGTATGGAGAGACTGAAGATGTGTAATTTAACTGTGAGCTAGGTTGGGTTTGGAATTTCACTGAAATTGTATATCAACTACTTTCCATCAGACCCTTGACACTCTATTTTTGCTGCCCTATGGAAATCTCACCCAGTGGTTCTGAAGTACTAAAGTACTTTAGAAGAGATCTTGAATAGTTATGTAGTCTACCCCCTGACAAGGGGCTGGAATAGCAGTATCAAATCAGTGATTCATTCATTCAACAAATCTATGAGCACCTACTATGTCTCAGATGCTTTCTACATACTGGGAGTACATGGTGAGCAAGATGTAAAAACCCCCCTACCCCACAATATTTGTTTCCCAAAGTTGTTCTGTGGAATAACAATCCACTAGATACTCCTTAGAAAAAATGTTTCTGGGATCAAGTAAGTTTAGAAAACATCTATTAGTATTATATATTTCTCTTTTAGAACAACACACGAAAAATGACTTGGGAGAACAATAGTTTTTAAAAGACCTAGAAATCTTGTAGTAAATAAAACCGTATAGCTTATTTAGTTCAATATATTCCAAACATATTTAATCGTTTAAGGAATTGGTGTTCTGTGAGCACGCTTCAGAAAATATTTTCATACACTTATTTTGTGTTCTATGTTTTAAATATTTTAAAAACACTTTTTACTTTTTCGAGAGGGGTCTCACTGTGTTGCCCAGACTGGGGTGCAGTGATGGAGTCAAGGCTCACTATAGCTTTTACCTTCTGGGCTTAGGTGATTCTCCCACCTCAGCCTCCCAAAGTGCTGGGATTACAGGTGTGAGCCACCATACCTGGTAGATGCCTGTGTTTAAAATACTTTTAAACAACACAAAATAGAATGATATTATAAGAATACACGTATCTACCACAGAATTAAAAAACATGTATGTGCATTTCAGTTCTTTAAATATTATAGATGCAGTTGAAGTCTCTTTCACATAACCAAAGGGATATGATTATTATGTCAAATAGTGGTAAGTGCTGTGAATAAAATAAAGCAGGGTAACAGGCACAAAGGAGGGAAGAGATGCTCTTTAGTTAGTCTAGGAGGTCCTCTGAATGAAAGGAGGGAGTAAGCCAGGTGAAGAGCATTCTGGGTGATGGGAGCGAGCAGTGAGTAAAAAGACTCTGAGACCCTGAAATAGGAATAAATTTCCTGGGTTTGAGTTTCAGCAGGGAGACTATTATGCAGAAGTACAGGGAGCAGGAAGGAGAGCGATAGAAAATGAGGCTGGAGAAGTAGCCAGACTATGGTAAGAACTTTGATCCACTCAAGATGCACCCCTCTTGACAGTAAGGCTGTCTTTATGTGAGTTGGAATTGTTGCAGGATTGAAAAACCTTCATTCCAAGTTTTCTTGCCCATCGTTAAAAGTGCTATTTTAGAAGCATCAATGGCAAAGGTAATAAAAATGAATATTTCCAGAAAGCAGTGGAAGAACTTGTCCTAGAGAGTGATACCACTGCCTATATTCCCCAGGCAGCTTGGGAATGGTAATTCCGAAGGGACAGAACCCTCTCTGGGAGAGCACCTGACAGAGGCCTCCCATGATCTTTCTACCTTAGGTTTGCTACAGGAAGGAACCTACTATACCCTTGCACTGGTCTGGTTAGAGATATGTGTGACAGAGCTTTCATATTTATAGACACCATCTATATTTTAAGATATGTTAGTGATGGCATTTTTTCCACTCAATAGTGTTTCAGTTAACCATCAGTTTATTTACTTTGATTTATGTGTGTGTTCCTAAGTTAGATTTGAATTATCCTTTCAATGAAAGACTGCTAAAATTCTCAGCAGTTGGAAGGAGGATTACCTAATGTTTACTACCTTCATAGAAATCGTGAACGAAATGGCCCTTATGGAGTTCCATTTTCCCTGGAAGTATTAGCTCTAAAAAGGAAGCAGAGTGGGTCATACAGGATTATCTACAATGAGGCTGTCTAGTGCTTTTTTTAGTATGAACTCTTTATTTAGAGGGTAGTGAAGAAATTCGGGGTAGGGGGTAAATCTTTGACATATGGCATGCCATTGAGTGCTGGGTCTGGTTTCCCTGATCTGGCTGGCATGGGAGCTATTTCCTTCCTTTCTCCCTTGAATTTATACCTATCCTTCGTAGAGTAGGATACGCCACTCAGTAAGCTGACTTTCTCTGCTAGAGAAAAATTACATTCTTGAGGAGAGTTGCTGAAGGTGTAGTCTTCTTTTCCTTAAATTCCAGCACAAGTTTTAACTCCAAATATGGTTCTTCTAGTCTCAGCATATTCTCTGGAAACATTCCAGCCATAAAGTATTATCACATACTTGGCCAATAAGACACTACATTTATTTACATGTGATCTAGAAATATAAGAATACATCATGAATTTTAATAGTGCTGAAATGCCTAGGCATTTAAAAATGGAAAATCTTGAGCAAGAACTCCTAGTGATTTACCCTTTAGAGAAGAGTGAGTCACAAACATTTGAACCACTTATGCCTTCCTATACATCCTCTGCGTGTGTGTGTGCGTGTGTGTGTGTGTAGAGAGAGACAGAGACTGACTTATTTTTTAGAGTTTTAGTTTCACAGTGAAATTGAACAGAAAGTCCAGAGATTTCTCATATAGTCCCCACCCCCATACATGTATAACCTCCTCCATTATCAGCAACCCCCTCAGAGTAGTACATTTGTTACAACCGATAAACCTATGTTGACACATCATAATCACCCAAAGTCCATAGTTTATATTAGGGTTCACTGTTGGTATTGTGCATTTTGTAGGTTTGGAAAAATGTCTAATGACATGTACTCACCATTATAGTATCGTACAGAATAGTTTCACTGCCCTAAAAATCCTCTGTGCTCCACCTATTCCTCCTTGCATCAACCCCTATTTTTTTTTTTTTTTTTGAGATGGAGTTTCACGCTTTGTTGTCCAGGCTGGAGTGCAGTGGTGTGATCTTCGCTGACTGCAACCTCCACCTCCTGGGTTCAAGCAATTCTCCTATCTCAGCCTCCAGAGTAACTGGGATTACAGGTGCCCACCACCATGCCTGGCTAATTTTTGCATTTTTAGTAGAGACAGAATTTCACCATGTTAGCCAGGCTGGTCTCAAACTCCTGACTTCACGTGATCTGCCTGTCTCGGCCTCCCAAAGTGCTGGGTGGCATGAGCCACCACACCCGGCCACCATTGATCGTTCTATTGTCTCCATTGTTTTCCTTTTTCCAGAATGTCAGCCATGTAATTGGAATCATATGGTTTGTAGCCTTTTCAGACTGGTTTCTTTCACCTAATAAAATGCATTTTAGTTTCCTTCATATTTTTACATGGCTTGACAACTCTTTTTTTTTTTTTTAGTAATGAATAATATTCCATTGTGTAGATATACCACAGTTTACTCACCTACTGCAGAACAGCCTTCTTGCTTCCGTGTTTTGGCAATTATGAATAAAACTGCTGTAAATATCCACGTGTGGGTTTTTATGTGGACATGAGTTTTCAGCTCCTTTGGATAAATGCCAAGGAATGTGACCACTGGTTCATATGGTAAGAGTATGTTTAATTTAGTAAGAAATTGCCAAACTGTCTTTTAAAAGTGGCTGTGCCGTTTTGCATTACCACCTGCAATGAATGAGAGTTTCTCTTGCCCCACATCCTCACCAGCATTTGGTGTTGTCAAATACCAAATATCCTGTTTTTGTGTGTGTGTGTTTTTGTTTTTTTCGTTTGCTTCTGGGTTTTGCCTATGGAACAGCCCTCAGGAGGTCCTGAGAACACGTTCCCCAGTATCTTATTGTTTTACTTTGTAATTTCCTAGTGACTTATGATGACAGACTTTTCATTTGCTTATTTGCCATCTGTATATTTTTTTAGGATGTCTTTGGCCAGTTTTAAAATCAGGTTGCTTTCTTATTGTTGAGTTTTAAGTGGTTTTTAAAAATATATATATTTTGAGTTTATAAGTAATTTTATTTTGAGACAACTTTCTGGGCTGTACAATGCCATGATTGATAGTCTTTTCCCTCTTCTCCAGACAGGGTCTGAAAACCATCTAGAGGAGCTTGTAAATGAGAAGCTCTTGCCCTCCTAAATGTATGAGGAGGCTTTGCTTAGGCTTTTGGAAGTCATCCACAGGTGGTAGAATCCCAGCACCCAAGAGCCCCTGTGATTACGCCTTCCTGTAAAGCTTTTCTCTCCTTCCCTCTTTCCCTTCTCTTTGCCTCTCATGAGCTTTTTCTGACTCTAATTTCTGTCATTCAGCTTTGTGTTTAGCTTTCTCACCACAAACAAATTGTTTCTAGTACAGTTGAGATTCCAGGAAGATTGCCAGGGTGTATCCTTCAATTCCATAAAAAGGAAAGATATTAACTAAAAAATATACATGTGTACACAAAGTCTCCTTCACGTGCCTGTTCTCTTACTAAGCTTTTCTCATCTTTCCACAAACAACCACAGTGGACACACAATTTCAGTCTCAATCACTCTTCCACCTCTGTCATTTCTTGGCGCATGCAAAATGTCATTTCCAGCATGCAGCAAATCACATAAAAAATACTGCCTGCGCCCAAAGGCCACGTGGCTTCCTCTGAGCTCCTTGTTCCTCTCCTTGCTAGCTTGGGTGATTAATTGGAGGCACATAGGTTAGAGTGTTGGGCAGTTACTCCTAGCGACGACACACCAGGAGGCTGAGCAAGGCCCAAATATGGCCCTTTTTACCCACCCTTCCAAAGACCAAGCCTCTTGCACTAGAGAACATTTATAAGCTGGGTCCTGTGCCTGTAAACCTACTAAATGATAACAGCTTGGCGATGCTAACTGCTTTGTCTCCCTTTCTTCCAGCTCCTCTACCAGTGATCTCTCCAACTATGACCATGCCTATCTAAGGCGGAGCCCTGACCAGTGCAGCTCCCAGGGGAGCATGGAGAGCCTGGAGCCCAGTGGGGCATACCTACCCTGCCATCTTTCCCCTGCCAAGTCCACTGGCAGCATTGACCAGCTCAGCCACTTCCATAACAAGAGAGACTCGGCCTACAGCTCTTTCTCCACGAGTTCTAGCATCCTAGAGTATCCACCCCCTGGCATCTCTGGCCGGGAGCGTTCAGGCTCCATGGACACAACTTCTGCTCGAGGTGGCCTCCTCGAAGGGATGAGGCAGGCAGATATTCGCTATGTGAAGACAGTCTATGACACCCGGAGGGGAGTCTCAGCGGAGTATGAGGTGAACTCTTCAGCCCTGCTGCTTCAAGGTAGGGAGGCCCGAGCCTCAGCAGATGGTCAGGGCTATGATAAATGGTCTAATATTCCTCGAGGCAAGGGAGTGCCACCCCCATCCTGGAGCCAGGAGTGCCCCAGTTCCTTGGAGACTGCCACTGACAACCTTCCTCCTAAAGTGGGTGCACCCCTGCCTCCAGCTCGGAGTGATAGTTATGCAGCATTTCGGCACCGTGAGCGGCCCAGCTCCTGGTCTAGCCTTGATCAGAAACGGCTCTGCCGGCTTCAGGCAAACTCTTTAGGCTCCCTGAAGTCTCCATTCATAGAGGAGCAGCTGCATACTGTGCTGGAGAAGAGTCCAGAGAACAGCCCCCCAGTGAAGCCCAAGCATAATTATACCCAGAAGGCCCAACCTGGCCAACCTCTGCTGCCGACCAGCATCTACCCGGTACCTTCCCTGGAACCACACTTTGCCCAGGTGCCCCAGCCTTCTGTGAGTAGCAACGGGACTCTCTACCCTGCACTGGCCAAGGAGAGTGGATACATAGCCGCTCAGGGAGCGTGCAACAAGATGGCTACCATTGATGAGAATGGGAACCAGAATGGATCTAGCAGGCCTGCGTTTGCCTTCTGCCAGCCCTTAGAACATGACTTGCTGTCTCCAGTAGAGAAGAAACCGGAAGCTACAGCCAAGTATGTCCCCTCCAAAGTCCATTTTTCTTCAGTGCCTGAAAATGAGGAGGATGCCTCCCTGAAGAGACATCTCACACCTCCCCAAGGCAACAGCCCACATCCCAATGAGAGAAAGAGCACCCACAGCAACAAACCATCTTCTCATCCCCACAGCCTCAAATGCCCTCAGGCCCAGGCCTGGCAAGCTGGTGAAGACAAGAGATCTTCTAGGCTCTCAGAGCCCTGGGAAGGCGATTTCCAGGAAGACCACAATGCCAACCTCTGGAGGAGGCTGGAGAGAGAAGGCCTAGGCCAGAGTCTATCAGGCAACTTTGGCAAGACCAAGTCAGCCTTCTCATCTCTCCAGAACATTCCTGAGAGTCTCAAAAGACACAGCAGCCTGGAGCTAGGGCGGGGAGCCCAGGAGAGTTATGGTGGGGGCAGGCCCACCTATGCAGTCAACACCAAGGCGGAAGACCCTGGGAGGAAAGCTGCTCCTGACTTTGGGAGCCATCTGGACGGACATGTTTCCTACCCACGGCCCGAGGGGAGGACCGGTGTCTCGGCCTCTTTCCACAGCGCAGACCCAAGGCCTGAAGAGCCGCCCTCCCCCTCGCACCCGCACACATCCAGTCTCGGCCGGAGGGGGCCCGGCCCAGGCAGCACCTCGGCTCTTCAAGGCTTTCAGTACGGGAAGCCCCACTGCTCGGTGCTGGAGAAGGTCTCCAAGTTCGAGCAGCGAGAGCAAGGGAGCCAGAGACCGAGTGTGGGCGGCCCTGGTTTTGGTCACAACTATAGGCCCCGCAGGACCGTCTCAACTTCCAGTACTTCTGGGAATGACTTTGAGGAGACAAAAGCCCATATGCATTTCTCTGAGTCAGCGGAAGCCCTAGGCAATGGGGAGCAGCACTTCAAAAACAGGGAGCCAAAGCTGGAGGAGGCCTGCTGGCAGCCCTGTGGTCAGCAGCCGAGCGGAGGAGCAGTGAACAGCGGCCGCGGCTCCCAGAGGCCGGACACTCGCCTCCTCCGCAGCCAGAGCACCTTCCAGCTCTCCAGCGAGCCAGAGAGGGAGGCCGTGTGGCGAGACAGGCCCGGCTCACCCGAGTCGCCCCTGCTGGATGCCCCCTTCAGCCGCGCCTACCGGAACAGCATCAAGGACGCACAGTCCCGCGTTTTGGGGGCCACTTCCTTTCGACGCCGGGACCTGGAGCTGGGGGCGCCTACGGCGTCGAGGCCCTGGCGGCCACGGCCCTCTTCGGCCCACGTGGGGCTGCGAAGCCCCGAGGCGCCGGCCTCCGCCTCCCCGCACACGCCCCGGGAGCGGCACAGCGTGACCCCCGCAGAGGGCGACCTGGCCAGGCCCGCGCCCCCTGCCGCCCGGAGAGGGGCTCGCCGGCGCCTGACCCCCGAGCAGAAGAAGCGCTCCTACTCGGAGCCCGAGAAGATGAACGAGGTGGGGGTCGCGGAGGAAGCCGACCCGGCACCCCTGGGCACCCAGAGGAAGGGGATGTGCTTCCCGGAGAGCAGCGTAGCCGACCGGCGCCGCCTCTTTGAGCGTGATGGCAAGACCTGCTCCACGCTCAGCCTGTCGGGGCCCGAGCTGAAGCAGTTCCAGCAGAGCGCCCTGGCCGACTACATCCAGCGCAAGACTGGCAAGTGGCCCGCATCCGCCATCGGCTGTGGCCTCCAGGAGCCTGGGCCACTGCGCGAGCGCGCCCAGAGCACATACCTCCAGCCCGGCCCCGCGGCGCCAGAAGGCCCCGGCCTCGCCTCGGCCTCCAGCCTGAGCTCGCTGCGGGAGCCCAGCCTGCAGCCCCGCAGGGAGGCCACGCTCCTGCCGGCCACTGTTGCAGAAACCCCGCAGGCTCCACGAGATCGCAGCAGCTCCTTCGCCGGTGGCCGCCGCCTCGGGGAAAGGCGACGCGGGGACCTCCAGGTCCCAAGGGAGCTGCTCAGTGGAGCAAACGGTGGAACAAGCGACACCCAGAAGGTAGATGAGACCCCCAGGGAGCTACCCTCCTGGGGGGCCAGGGCCGGGAAGTCCATGTCGGCAGAGGACCTGCTGGAACGCTCGGATGTCCTCGCTGTCCCTGTCCATGTGAGGTCCAGGTCATCTCCCGCCACCGCAGACAAGCGCCAGGTAAGTGCAACCAGCAAGTCTTGACCTCGGACTGTCCCTCCCTCCCTCCCTGGAAGCTTTAGTGGGCCTCCCAAATCCCTCACCCTCTCAGCCCCTCTCCCAGTTCAGTTTTTCTTGTGAATACAGAAAAGTAGCATTTGTTTTCATGAGTTGAGTTTTTCAGTGTCCATACCTGGCTTCCTTACAAAGAAATAGATATATAGATTACCTATATTGTTATATAGATTTATATATATCTCCATTTTAGGAAGTCACCACCTCTCAATGCAAAAATGCAAGGTTAGGAAAAATTAGGGATTATCTTTTTCGCTTTTTGCTTTTTTTTTATATGGATTAGAGCCTGGGTCTGAGTATTTTAAAGGTTTTAACTTTACGCTCTTTCTGTTTCTATTGGACTTTGCATCTGCAAAGTAGCTAGAATTATTGACATTGATAATCATTGGTTATTGAATTCCTGGCCCTCAGCTGTGTGTGTGGCAGGTCCTGAGCTATGTGTAATCTACATTTATTATTTCATTTAATCCTCGTGATAATCCTGTGCAGTACAGTGTATTATACATGTCAGACCCCTGTCTCTCGGACTCCTATCTGAGCTCTTTCTGGGCATTGTCCTGGTGAGGAGGGAAAGGATTTTGTAGTAAAGGCACTAAATGCTGCAAGGATTATAAAATACTTTCTGCTGAAAATTTCAAGCAGTGCTAGGAATAGAAGCTGAGCATTCTGACTCCTAGGATCCTATTAATTTCCCTAATTCTTAGCCTATCCTCAGGCTTCACTTCCACTGGAGATCAGTGGCCTGCCTCATGCTTCCCTTCCCACCAAAGAAAATGATAGGAATCCCATACCTGTTAGTACAGGGGAGGAAGAACTCTGCTCTACTGCCCCTCTCAGATAATGCTGTTTTCCCTTTCAGAGAAGTCAGCCATTCAGGAAGCATCTGTAGAGCATGTGTCATATGAAAAATACTGTGTTATAGCAGCGGAGGATACACAAAGGAAAAAAAATAAGGCTCTTGCCTTTCTGGAGTTCACAATTAAGGAATATGACCTTATATATAAATAACTCTAATAGGACTAGTGAATGCTTTGGGAATGGTGATCAATAATATGCTATGGAGAGGAAAGTAATTAATTCTGAGGTGATCTGAGTAGCAACTGCTTCTCCTGAAGGGAAATGGGATTTTGGGCCAGGATGTAAAAGATGGACATGATGACAAGAGATTAGGGGAGAGGGCATGCATTGATTGAAAACCAGTTCAGACAAAGAAAGATTCAGCAGTTACTGGCTGAGAAGTTTGCTGCACTCTTTCTAATGCACACACACACAGACCCACACCCTTCTGAGAGAAAGTCCCCTCCCAGGTGTTTTCTGTTTAGAATTATACAGAAATATTTTCTCCCGGTATAAGCCCTCCAGAAATGTAGAGGCAACTTCCCATAAGCCTTCAGTAGCCTTTTCCTGCCTTCAGAATGAACAGAGCTAATTCCCACTCCGTATTCTACCACTAACACACATTTAAAATCTACATATGTAACACTCAATTTCATCTAGCTTGATGGACTTTAGCAACTTAACTATATAGCAGTCTTCTTCACTTGTCTCCCTTCTTCACTTCTCTCCCTGTGTTTTAAGGAAAATAGAAACTCTTAGGTGAAAACCAAATCGTTATTGTTTATTCCGCATTAGATATTGTTATTCTGTCTTAGAGAATTGGTTGAATGGCTATTAATGTTATTTTGTCTTTTCCCAAAAATATTTCTTAACCCTGGTCGATAAAGAAATAAAAGTAAAACAATGGGTGTTGAGAGAAGTGAAGAGATTTCTCTAAATCCCAATTAAATACTTTGTATTATTTGGAAAACTTTTTAGAAAGACAAGTGAATACAGAACAGTACTTGGGGCACCCTTTTCATAAAGGGAATGCCATATTTAGATATTAATTAATTTGGGGAATGTAAAGGCAGAGGGGGAAATATTTCCAAATGAAATACTTCTTTCATACTACTTTGCTTCAACAAATTCTGAAAATTCTGAACAATGCATCATCTCCTATATTGTCACTGTGCCAGAACCCCGTTCTTGAGCTTCCTCCCTCTCCCGGTCTCCTGCACAGCAGCCAGACCTTAGCTGACTGGAGAAGCATCACATAGCAAGGTGGTCCGCTCCTTGCATCCTTCTCATCATCTGCCTTATTTGTAGTTATGATGAGTTAAAAATAAAACAAAGTTACTCTCATCACATAACTATTGTGGTTATTGTATATATTTTTTCCTATTTGAATAAATTCTAAGAACATTATCAGTAAGCTTTTGGGAAGGTTTTTTTAATCAATTATTTTTTTTATCCTTGCTTTAGAGAATTCTGACAAGTTAAGTGACCTTGTAGAGACTGTCTGCCTGAGTTAAAACCAAAATGTGGAGTATGTTTCTGCTGCTGGCTTAGTTGATGCTGTCCCCAACAAATGCTGCTTGTTCTTACCAGTCAGATGTTGACAGGGCAGGATTTTACAAGTTTTTGAAAAGGATTTAGCTTTTTTTCAAAATACTCATTAGTGAGGCCATTTTCTGCCTCCAAAAACAGTCATCATGGAAATCAGTTCCTCTGTGTATGACAGTTGATCCATCTCTGGCCTGAAATAGTGACTGCAGGAGGCTTCCATTTTGAACTACTAGTAGCCTGAGATCTTCTCATGTATTTGACAGGTCTGGCCTCTCCTCAGCCAGCTTCAGATCCTCCCTGAAACATGCAGCCTTCCATTTTCCTCTCCTTTAATTCCTCTTCATTGCAGGACAAATAAATATTAGCGATGGAGCTTAAGTGCACATCAGACTCTTGCCTGTTTCCACCTTCTTTCTGTGAGACCTTGGAAAACTTAACCAAGGTTAAAAGTGGGTAGGACCTGCAAAGCTACAGAAAGATATCCAACATTTCTGCCTTAGAGACAGAAATGTATACTTGTTCATGCATAGATATAAAACATAGTGGAGCCTATAAAGAGAAACCCTTGGAGAAATCAGATTACTGGTGGGGATTTTTTCCCCAGATGCTAAGTGAGAGATTTCTCTGGTTCTCACAGTATTTTCAGGGACCTTCATGTGTGATGTGTAACATACACACTGTGAGATGTATGACAAACATTATTTAATTGCTGAGGAAATTGCTCAATGCATAGAACCACAATGTTAGATATAGGCTTGATTCTGTGGGATGCAACTTTTTTAGCACCCTTTCACAAGCATGCATTCAAGATTATACAAAATAGAATCAACTTTCCACAAAATGTAAAGATACAAATAGCTAACAGTAATCAAATTTTTGCTGTTTGCCAGTCCTTGTACTGTGTTTTTTTAAGTATAAAATTAGTCTTGGCTGGGTGCAGTGGCTCAGCCACCTTGGGTAGATTGCTTGAGGACAGGAGTTCGAGACCTGCGTGGCCAACATGGCAAAACCCTGTCTCTACTAAAAACACAAAAATTGGCCAGGCATAGTGGTGTGCACTGGTAGTCCCAGCTACTTGGGAGGCTGAGGTGTGAGAATTGCTTGAACTCAGGAGGTAGAGGTTGCCGTGAACTGAGATCACGCCACTGCCCTCCAGCCTGGGCAACAGAGCAAGACTCTGTCTCAAAAAATAAAATAAAATTAGTCTTCACATTTGTGCAGTGAGGTAAATACTATTATTATCTCTAAGTTACAGAAGAATGAACCAAGTCACAGAGAGGGTACAAAATTTGCCCAAGGTAGAAGGGAGTGGGGTTTTGACCTCATACTGTCTGACTGCAGAGTCTTTTAAGTCTTGGCTGACTTTCAGACTATACCATGACCTCTCCTTGAATAATAAGAGGCTGAGAATGGGGAAAGAGAGGCAAGAATTAAATGTCCTATATCTGAAAATATCAGCCAATGAATTTATTTCATTTTAACATTTATTGATAACTGTTTCAGTCACGTGTCTTAAATGGTCAAGGATGGACCACATATGCGACAGTGGTCCCAGATTATAATACCGTACTTTTATTGTACCTTCTCCATGTTTAGATACAAAAATACATATTATTGTGTTGCAACTGTCTACAGTATTCAGTACAGTAACATGCTGTACAGGTTTGTAGCCTGTGAGCAATAGGCCTATACCATATAGCCTAGGGATGTAATAGTCTGTGTCATCTGTTTCTGTAAGCACACTGTATGATGTTTGCACAATGATGCATTTCTCAGAACATATCCCTGTTGTTAAGTGACACATAACTGTACTTTCACATAAGATTTTTCATAAGGATTTCTAATTATTTTTAGTAGTTACTTGAAACTAATATTCTAAAGTAGGTGAATATTGTTGTCTTCATGTTTCGTCAGCAACAGACATATTGAGATATAACTAATTTGGAACCCAAAACGAGAATTGAGATTCAGTAGACTTCAGATTTACATTATTAAGTATGCTAAGAACTGGTGTATTTTTAAGTCAATTTTGAGATAATTAACAAAAACAAATTAGACACTTAACAAGTTGGTATAATTCTATGCCTAGTGTTTTTCCCATAGCCACTGTTTTTTTTCCTATAATTGCCATTAATATGTACTTTGTACTTCCTACCAGTTTACAGTAAATAGTCTTCTTTGACAGTGAATATATGCTCAAATTAAAGCAAGAAAATGCAACAGGAATTTATCCTCCTTGGGCTTGTATGAGCTTGGGAAGATATATTCCTTTGTCCAAGTGGTATTTTGATTGACAGCAGATTCAGAGAATTCACTCAATAGTTTATTGCTGGGTCTAATTCCTTTATTTTATCCACATCCACATAAATATCATTTTAAGCTTGATATTCTAGGGGCCAAATCATATGAATACAGAAGTTAGATTCATTGTCAAACTGAAATGCAAAGGCTGTAATAGGTTATGAATATATATTTATACTTTACTGGGTTGGGAGTTCACATGGGACCTAGGCTTTTCCAATTAATTGTTGACTATGTGGCACATTCATGTCAACAGAGGGAAAAGTGGTGGGAAAAGACTTTTAAAGGAACATAAAGTTTCATGGAGAACAGGAATTCTCATTCCCTACAGTGATATTTGAGTGAATCAGAACACATGGAATTCATTTTTCTCAAACCGTTTAAGTCTGATTGCGTGCATCCAGCCCAGCTGCCATTCAACCGATAAAGATTCCATGGCAAGACCTTGGGCTTTGAAGATATTATGGCTTGAATCCTAGTTTCTCCACTTAATTAACTGTGGGCATGATATGTCACCTTGCCGAGCTGCAATTACAGACCCTGCTTCCAATTGTTGTAAAGATTTAAGTTACCAAAAAAAAAAAAAAAAAAAAAAAGTAAAGTGCCTAATATTCCAGGCCTACAGAATACTTAGCAGAGTGTCTGGCACGCAGTAAATACCCAGTAGAGGTAGCTGCAATTATGAATAATGTTCAGGGGTTTGTTTCTTCTGCCTGCTACCACCTTTAACCCTTTTCATTGCTTACTAGTTTCTCAGCCACTGGACAAAAACAATGAGGCACGGGGTGAAGAGTGGTTAACCCTTTGAGCAGGGTTAAATGGCAAAATAAATTACTAAAATTAAGTTGGAGATTATATATGGATTTTCTGTTTTTTGCCTGTCTGCTGTCATCATAAATAATTTGGAGTTGAATGTATTATCATAAATGGCAACATCATTATCTTCATCATGGACCTGATTACAGGGACCAAATTGTATACTATCAAAAACTGACAACCCTTTCAGGACACTAGTATATACCCTCATTAAAACAGAAACAAAAACTACCCCTGAAAAGTCCCCAGGGTTATTGATCTCGCATGTGAGTCAAATTTTTCCCAGAATGTATTGCAACCTGATTACAATCCAAATTCATATCTTCACTAATTGTAACTAAGAACATTTGAAATTTTTGCACAATGTAATGGCTTATCCTTTTCCTGTCATCTCTCATATTTCCCTATTGCCATTTGAAAAGTTTGGCCCATTGAATTCATTGTCTTCCTTATCATCTTTCAAGTTTAGCAGTTGTTTTTAACTCTGTAGATAATTGGTAGACTTCTCTTACTTAGGAAACATCCTTGCTAGAGGAGGAACCTGGTGAGACAGACTGAAGCTCAAATTCTGACTCTGCCACTTTTTTTTTTTTTTTTTAAATCCTTGGTTTATCTCCTGCATCAATGCTGTGGGCTTATGTAAGAGTACCACCATGTGGCCTGACAGTAGTAGGTTGCCAGGAAATAAATGTTCCTTCTCCTTTTTACCTCCACCCCCTTGGTAAATTTAAACACCTGTTTATTGGTAGTAATGCTGTGCCTTTCTTGTGTTTCAAGGATGTGCTTTTGAGGGAAGAAAATGGCTTTGGTCTTGTCAAGGATCCATGTTATTTGGCTGGCCCTGGATCTAGGTATGTATGTGTACTTGATGCCCTCTGCGTATGAATGCTGCTGGTGTAAAACTACTCTTGTTCCTTTCTACAGGAAATTGAAATGTGATATCTTACAGTGTCGCCTGCTTTTTTGGTTTGTCTAGGCCATGGAGAACTTTTTACTTTCCATTTATAAATGATTTTTTTTAGGAATGACACTTGTTCAAAATAGGTTTTGAACATGTGCTGTTGAGGACAAGGTTGACTTCTAGCCAGTTTGACAACAGAATAATTAATGGAGACACTTTTCTCAGGCATGTCCCATGGTGCTCACAAACAGGGCCTCCTGTGTGGGCTGATCTCTTCCAGCTCTGTGTGCAAAGCATCACATCTGGTGACTATAGTGCTAGGGAAGAATGGGCATTTCATGAACAGCTTCACAGAGGAAGACAAACTGGAAGCATTGGAGGTGAAAAATAAAGCTCAAAATCATAATTTTATACATGTGGGGATAGAAAGCAGAGGAAAGTCTTTTTTTTTTTTTAAATGCCATCAAAATCATATATCCTAGGTAGAAAATATAATGGAAACTTTTTTTTTTAATTTAAAAATTTTGAACTGTTCACATGGGACTTAATAAGTAGAAATTTCCAAAAAGGGTTTTCTCTGAACCATGTACCCTGTATGTAGTTTTAATGCAGCATTACAGAGTTATCTACTATAATCTATTATTACTAATGATAAACCTACACCCTACCTACTCCTTTCCATGTTTTTAAGCCATTTCCTTAATTTTTCTTATATTTTATTCAATCATCGTTTCTACATTCATCTTCTTAATAACTCAACCTAATACTGTCAAGTAGAAGCAGCCAACATGTTCAGAAAGTAGGTATTAATGACCTGCTTTCCGGCCAACATCAGCCTTCCACGTTTATATGCTCTTGCTCCTGTAGCTGTGTTGACAAGGAGGAAAATATTCAAGGTGAGGCTGAGGACTTTGGTTAGTTTGGGTGTATTAATTAAAAGCTAGAAACAAGGGAAAACTCAATAAACTAGAGCACTGCTAAAGAAAATTGGTCTGAAATCAAATGTGGGACTAAACAACAGAAAATCAAATAACCCTATTTAAAAATGGGCAAAGGTAAAAAAAGAACAAGATCTGTCCTTTGCAGCAACATGGATGGAGCTGAAGGCCAGTATCCTAAGCAAATGAACACAGGATCAAAAAACCAAATACTGCATGCTCTCATTTACAAGTGGGAGCTAAGCACTGAGTACACATGGACACAAAGAAGGGAACAATAGACACTGGCGCCTCTTTGAGGGCAGAGGGTAGGAGGATGGTGAGGATTGAAAAACTACCTATCAGGTACTATGCCTATTTGGGTGACAAAATTATCTGTACACTAAACCCTGGCAACATGCAATTTACTCGTGTAACAAACCTGCACATGTACTCCTTGAACCTAAAATAAAAGTTGGAAAGTAAAAAAGTAATTGAAGGTGACAGGTGAAGGGGGAGGAGGCTGGCTGGCTCAGTGGCAGTATTGACAATCTGAGAAACACAGGTAGCAATTTTAGCAGGGAAAACACCTTCCTCAACAAAATTAGTTCTGTGTTAAAAGAAAAAAAAAAAGCTTTATGAGCTGTAAAAATGCCAAAAGAATAAATATGACAAGTATCACATACCACTGAATAACTGAAGTGCTTGTCCTGTTCTTTGGCAGTTGACATTAGCATAGGTGCAGCTACATGCATAGTGCTTGCTAAAAAGGATATTGATAATTTCAGGACATGTAATTCTTAGCTGTCCTGGGGAAAAGCACAGGCATGGAAAGTATCACTACAGAAGCAGCCAACAGGAAAATGTGGGCGGGGCTTGATCACAGATCGTGCTATGAATTTTGAATACTAAAAATTCTGCTTGCAGTTTGTTTTTCTAACCATTACAACCAAGAAGACACAAAAAAGTATAACACTCTTTTTTTTTTCCTAAAGGTTTGCATGGTCTTTTACCATAGTCACTCTGTTAATCATAGTAAGAAGATAAGAGTCACATCAACTGTGGACAATAGTGAAATGTGTCAGAACAATTTGGAAGGTAGAATTTGGAGGAATGTGCCCTCTCTTCTCCATGGTTGCTTATTAGGATCAGTCAGTTTTCCTCCACTCTGACATAATTCTCCCTAAATATATGAAATTCAGACTTTATATTAATGCTTTTTAAAAAACATTAAATGTTCTGATTTATAGAAAAATAGAGATTTTGCACCGTTCAAGTTTTATAAGAGTTTGATGCCTTCATGGGTCACAAAAAGGCAATAGTTATCATTATTATATCTTTTTTTCTGTTTTCAAACTATTTTTCATTCTTTTTATCTTCAGTGTGAAAGAAACAAACACTAGAGAACACCAACCCAACTGAATTGAGACATTCACTTGTTAATTTCAAAAATAAAAATGTACTTGTCTATGTAAAAAAGGGCAAAGGACTTGAATAGACATTTCTCCAAAGATGGTAGACACATGACCAACAAGCATGTGAAAAGATGCTCAACACCAGTAATCATTAGAGAACTCAAAATCACAATGAGATGTCACCTCACACACATTAGGATGGCTACTATTAAAAAAAAAAATGTCGGTGAGGATATGGGGAAATTGGAAATTTTGCACACTGTTAGTGGGAATGTAAAATGGTGCAGCCATATGAAAAACAGCATGGAGGTCTCAGAACATTAAAAATAGAACTACCGTATGATCTGGCAGTGCCACTTCTGAGTATATGTCCAAAAGAATTGAAAGCAGGGTCTCCAAGAGATAATTGTACATCCATGTTCATAGCAGCAGTATTTACTGTTCACAGTAGCCAAGAGGTGAAAATAACCCAAATGTCTATTCATGACAGATGAATGGATAAACAAAATGTGGTGTATTACAATGGACTAATACTCAGCCTTAAAAAGGAAATTCTGCCACATGCTACCTCATATTATGTGAAGTGAAATAAGCCAGTCACAAAAAGACATACTGTATAATTTCACTTATATGAAGTACTTAAAGTAGTCAAATTCATAGAAACACAAAGTAAAATGGTGATTTCCAGGGGTTAATAGGAGGGGAAATGGGGAGTTATTATTTAGTGGGTACATAGATTTAGGTTTGCAACTTGTGAAAGTTCTGGAGATCTGTTTCACAACAGTGTGAACATATTAAGACTACTGAGTTAAAAATGGTTAAGATGAAATTTTATGGTTTTTTTTAACCACAATTTTTAAAAAGTGCTGTTTTTTTAAAACAAAACAAAAAAGGGTGAGACTAATTGCTCTCAAAATCCATACTTGAATAGTAGGATGCCTGAATACATATCAGCAGACTCTGGGTGAGCCTCTTACACCCTACTATAATCCCAGCACTTTGGGAGGCCGAGGCGGGTGGATCACAAGGTCAGGAGTTCAAGACCAGCCTGGCCAACATGGTAAAACCCCATCTCTACTAAAAATACAAAAATCAACTGGGCTTGGTAGTGGGCTCCTGTAATCCCAGCTGTACTTGGGAGGCTGAGGCAGGAGAATTGCTTGAACCCGGGAGGCGGAAGTTGCAATGAGCTGAGCCGAGACCACACCATTGCATTCCAGCCTGGGCGATAGAGTGAGACTGTCTTTAAAAAAAAAAAAAAAAAAGTCACTTTAGCTTGTGTAAACTAAGGTCACACAAACTGAAAACATATGAAAGTTTATTGGGCTGGATCTTTAAAGGATAAGTGTATATTATTGTATGTTTTAGTAATGTCTCCCCCTTTAAAAAGCCTCAAGATGTAATAAAGGCATCTGAATTAGTCACTAAAACATCAGATTTCAGCAAACTCCACGTCCTCTTAGAGGATGCTGAGTTTAAAAACGGTTTGTATGCTACAGTCTGGAGAGCAGCCAGGCAGAGGAGACGTCACTATTCAACAGATACTTGCTGAGGGGGTACTTGGTGCCAGGTACTGGGGATACCAGGATGGATGAGACACAAGTGAAGAGTATTCCCAGTGAGTCTTCTTCCTCAGGGTTTCTGATATGCCCACTGGGGAAGCCACTAGGAACTGCAGAGTGGCCACACTTCGCTATGGAGAGGTTTCTGCTAAAGAAACCATGTCCCAGAAAGAGAAAAAAAAATAATAATAAGAAGAAGAAAAAAAAAAAGAAACCATGTCTGAATGAAAAAGACCAGTCATGGGAAGGGAGGGGTTGCATCTGAGAGAGAGGTGGGCCCTTTATTCTATCATCTGCATCTGTGTATAATAAAGAAAGAATAAAGGCATGAGAAGAGCTAATTTGGTACTTTGCCATCTTTTCCCTCCACATGCTGCATTCTGCTTGCCTGGCACTTGGATGATCTTGTGGCAAGCCCTGTATTATTGCTCTGATGTGGGACTGAGTCACCGCTCCCTCAGAGGAGTCAGATCTGTGAGATGAAACGTGCCATCTGTGCTCCAGATTCACTCACATAGCCAGTCAGGGAACTGCAGACAGGGAATTTACAAATCATGGTGGGTTTGCTGGAGATCTTTTTATCCTCACATTAACTCTTGCACAGCAGGCAATGCCACAGACTCTTTTTTCTTTTATTTTGAGGGTTTTTCTCCCTTAGAACACAGTATAATAAAGTTTTGCAAATTGTTGGGTTTTTCCTCAGAGCCTAGAGTACAGTTGTTTAAATCACCATGTACCATATTTGCTTATTATCGCTAGCCTCTCTCTCCAGAGGTAACTGCTTATTAGCTCCTTAGGTGAGACTGTCCCCTCCTTTTTATTTTTCATCACATGAAATGAAAACACCAGGAGAGTAAGCAAAAGTTGTAAATAAAACCTTCAAATTCAGCAGCCCATGTAAATGCTTAAAACACACCTCCCCCGTGGGGATCACACTGGGAGAGACGAAGGCAGCGTTATTTCTCCCCAGAGCTGGGAATTATTTCCTGAAGTAGTCCTAAATGGGGCGGAAGAAATGTACCACTTGTTTGTTTTCATATCCTCAAAAGCTGCCTTATGTAGCATGGTGTGCACAGGATGTGGGGGAGGTGAGAAGGTTAATAAAAGAAAAGCCCTTGTGAACCCGAGGCATTCCATGTGACATTTTCCTGAAGGAATTTATGCCTGTCTAGTACTTGTTTAATTTGGGTCTTCCTATGAGCAGCCAGGGAAGACAGTGTGCAGCTTCCGGGGAGAAGGAAGGAGGTCCTCCTTCCTCTTAAATGCTCTTCTCATCTATGTAAGGTGCCTTGGGCTGCGTGTTTGCCCCTTTCTTCAGAGCTGTAACCCTCTTGTCTGTGTGCTGTTCCAGGTCACTGTGTTCAGAAAGAGGCCAAGAAGAGACGCCATTGCTCTCCCACCATCCCGCCCCTCGTTGGGGTGGTTCAGGCTGCAAATCCATTGGTGATTCCTCCGTCCCTAGTGAATGTCCTGGAACCCCGGACCATCAGAGGCAAGCCAGCAGGACACCCTGCCCCAGGCCACCACTGGCAGGAACGCAAGGGCAGCTCACAGACACCAGGGCTACACCCCTGACCCCACTTGGCACCTCTCTGCCTTCAGCCGTTCCCTCTGGCTACTGCTCACAGGATGGTCAGACAGGGCAACAGCCTCTCCCACTCTACACCCCTGCCATTACCCACAGAAGCAATGGTCACACCCTGACCCAGCCTCCTGGTCCAAGAGGCCGTGAGGGCGACGGCCCAGAGCATGGGGTAGAAGAGGGAATGAGGAAGAGGGTCTCGTTGCCTCAGCGGCCGGCTCCTTCTCGAGTGAAGTGGACCCATGCAGCCAGAGAGGACAGCCTTCCTGAGGAATCCTCAGCTCCTGAGTTTGCAGACCTCAAGCACTATCAAAAACAGCAGAGTCTTCCAAGTTCATGCAGCACTTCCGACCCAGACACGCCTGTTGGGACCCCAAGCACTCCAGGGAGGATCTCCCTCCGAATATCTGAGTCCATCCTGTGGGACTCCCCATCACCTCGTGAAGATTGTGATGACGAAGTGTTTATGAGGGATCTGCACCCCAAGGCCACATCCAGCCCCACATTTGAAACTCTTCCCCCACCCCTACCTCCTCCACTGAGTCAGGAAACCCCGGTATATAGCATGGATGACTTCCCTCCACCTCCTCCCCACGCTGTGTATGAGGCACAGCTGGACAGTGAGGACCCCGAGGGGCCACGCCCCAGGTGAGTGAGCAGTCTGGGTTGGTTTCCCTCATAGGAGAGTGTCATGCCCCAGGTGGCCCAGGTCCTGCTGGCCACAGAAGAGCCCTGGCATGGAGATGTTTCTATTCAGCTCAGCTCAGGACACTGTTCATCTTTTTGCCTCGGGAGGTAGTTTGACCAGTGTCATTGGGTATGGAGGAGCCAGGGTGGCAGAAATGAAAGTTGGAACCCAAGGGGTACATTTCACTTCTGGGGACAGGATAGTCTCAAGGGGTTCAAGTAAATCCCTCCTCCCTGGCTGAGTTCTGAATCAGTTAGGAAATCAGACAAAAGAGGAGGGCATATAGAAGACAAAAACATCACTTTTATTAGTGGCAGAGGTAGCATTAAAAAGTATGGCTTCAGATTGTAAGTAGGTCTCCTAATACTGAACCCCCAAGTTAAACAGGTTTACCTGCCTCATCAAAGGTCATGCTAGACACACAAACACACATAGATATTAATAGATACAGCCTTGAGGCAGCCTCACTCTTGAAAGAGACTGGGATGTGAATGTCCATAGGGAGGAATAAAGAGTAGGGCTCAAAGTCAGTAATGTTTGGGGAAACCTCTTCTTGGAAGCTAGGAGAATGAGAAAGAAGCATTCCCCAACACATAGTCCTTAGAATAAGTGATCTCTCAAAACACCAAAAAACACACTGCCTGATAGCACCTTTGGAGTGGCCTTCTTTAAACACCACAAGAGTGACTTGCTACTATCACCCCCTGTTCACCTTGACCTTTCCGAAATCTCTGGAATCTAACAGCAACATTCACCAGAACTGAATTCCTATTGAATCCATCTTCCTCAGGAGATGACAACCTCCTGGCGAGCTGCTGGGCTCAGGAGAAGGCCCTTTATTTTAGAGTGCTGTGGCTTTCCAGAGAAGGGGTTGAACTCAGAAATGCGACTATCTCATCCCACTCCTATGTATATATCTATGTGTGTTTGTGTGTCTAGCATGACCTCCGCCTAGGCAGGTAAACATTTTTAATGTGGGGGTTCAGTATCAGGAGACCCACTTACAATCAGGAGCCATATTCTTTAACGTTAGCTCTGTCAGTAAGATGTGGAAAGCTACAGCCCTGACATAGAAAGCTTCTCCCTCAGTCTTCTTCCACCCTCTTATCATCACCCTTCTCTTATCTCTCTCTCTCTCTTTTTTTAATATCCCTGGCAGCTCCAACAAACTTTCTAAGGTGACAATTGCAAGGGAAAGGCATGTGCCTGGTGCAACCCATGTGGTAGGTAGTCAGACACTGGCTTCCAGACTCCAAACTTCTATCAAGGGTTCAGAGGCTGAATCCAAACCACCTTCCATCATGAGTGTGCAACCCCAACTTGCTGGGTCTCTTGGTGGGCAGCCAGCACCCACCCGGACTCAAAGCCTCACCCATGATCCAGTCAATGGAACTCAGGGTTTAGAAAAGAAAGTCAGTTCTGATCCTCAGAAGAGCTCAGAAGACATTAGAACAGAGGCTCTGGCCAAGGAAATTGTCCACCAAGACAAATCTCTGGCAGACATTCTGGATCCAGACTCCAGACTGAAGACAACGATGGACCTAATGGAAGGTTTGTTTCCCCGAGATGTGAACTTGCTGAATGACAACAGTGTAAAGAGGAAGGCCATACAGAGAACTGTCAGCTGCTCAGGATGTGAAGGCAAAAGGTAAGTCCCCAGTGATATCCTCAGACTTACAGTCAAATTCCTTCCATGATGATGATAAGTCTAGGCCTAGTTGCCTTTTGTTTTCCTACTTCCACAGCTCCTGACCCGAGAGCGACATTGCATCTCAGTCTTGGGGAACGGTTCTGGGGAGTAAGGATGTGGGACAGATATACAACAACAAAGTAATAGTAACAATGATGATAATTGCCATTAATACCCATTGTGTACGTTCTATGTGTCAAGCACTGTATTAAATTTTTTATATCAATATTATTTAATTTTCACAAGAACTTTCTGAGGTAGCTACCAATTTTATCTCCATTTATAAATGAGGAAACTGAAGTAGAGAGGAATTAAGAAAGACCAAGGTCATTGAACATGTGAGTGATGGTACCTGGATTTGATCACAACCCCATGACTGTGCCTGTTTCCAGCAATTACACAGTGCCCCCAGCTCAGCAAAGATGCACTTGCCCATTCTGTAACAGAGTTGCTCTGGCAGAGAGGCCCCCAGAGCTCGGTGCTGTGAAAGGAACAAGTAGGAGTGGTGAGCATGGCCAACGCCTCGCCGAGACTGAGGGGCTTAGTAAGGAGGAGAGCCTAGAGAAATAGATTCATTTACTACATTGACCCTTACCTTTGAGGCATTAAGGTGGGTGTTGGTGCAAATCCTGAAAATCAGGAAAGGTCTGAATAGGGGCCCACTCTCTGGTTTTGCCCAGTCCATGAGCCTCTGCTTCTGAAGCTTCTTGAGGCCAGGCATGTAACTCATGTCCCAGTGAGCAGTCTGTGTTTTTGATGCTTTTCATTTTTCCTGGGTTACTGCAATATTTTCTTGCATGTTTTATTTCCTTAAAGGACTACAATGAGACAGTTTGAGTGGTTTTCATTTTCTCTTTAATTTTCGATGAAATATTTGTGGATTCACAATCTGGGACTCAGCAGTTAGTGGCCTCCCCAGACTAAACAAAAACAGAACATTTTATCCAAATTTGGGCTTGCATTTTAAAAATTTCCCACTGATCCTAACTAAATTACTAACAGGACCACCACATTTCATTTTGCGGGTGGAGAGAGAAAGGAAAGAGCTATGTGATACTTACAAGCTATTTGTCTTGTTGTCAGAGGCTCTTCCGTCACCTTGTCCATCTCCCTCCACTTTTTTTCAGATTTGGGAAACAGACTAATTGAGGTCAAGTGACTTATCCAGGGTCAGGTCTTTAGCAAACACTTACTGAGCACCTGCAGCGTGCAAGACAATCCACTAGGTACTAGGGGGACCCCAAAGATGAGATTTTTATGGGTGTGCCAGTCCACCGTAGGTGGTTGCAGTATGCTCATTCTGTTCTCTGACCACTGGCTGTAGAAGGACTCAAGTAAAATCCTTAGAAAAGTATTTCCTAGCATGACCACTGAAAATACCTGTTTGATCCATCAGTTTAGAAGCGGAATGGTCATGTAGTTTCTGGCAGCACTGAGACCTTCCTGGGGATTAAAAAAAAAAAAAAAAAAAAAGTCATGCGCCATCTCCTGGTGGAAATAAGTATTGTCCTGTTGGGCATGAGACGGCCAGTGGCCATTGTAAGTGTTGGTCAGATGCTGGAGAAGCTCATTTGTAATGCGGCAGACATATCTGAAAACAAAAACAAAAATGTATCAGAAAATCTTTTCCCTGTCTTTCGATTAACTGGATTCAATGTGATCATTGTTGCTTTTTGGGACAGTTATCAGGCAGGAAACCAGTAAAGATGGTTTTTTTGTGTGTGTGTTCGTTATTCCATAGTAAAATGATGGGCTAGATGTTAAATAATATCACAAGATTGAATAAAGTTCCAAATCTTACTTCCATAGTCATTTATTCAGTGGGTAGGATATGAACTGTTGGCTGAAAGGCAACTCAAATGTGGTAAAACAGAACAGTAGACATCAGGTTTCTCAATTCTGAGTTTTTTCTTCAACCTTGAAACACCCCTATTATATTATCAATGAGTAGATTTTATAGCTTGTATTAGTTCACTGTGGATCAGCAAGCTGCAGATTTCCCAGGCTTATGTGGGGTAGCAGGTGTACTTGAGAAGGAAAATTTTTGTGTATTCAAGCAACAATACATAGTAGGCACTGGAAAGATTACACGTAACCAAGGGCATATAGGAAATAATTGACCTAAAACCTGAGGTGTGTCCAGTACCTTAAAAATACTTTCACATTGACTGAGTTATGGTTCCACATTGCCTTTCTCTGAAATAAGGAGTCAGTATCATTCTTATATGAATCACAAAAGCAGAGAGATTAAATGTCTTCTCCATAGTCAGCTGGCGAGGCCACAGTCTTGGCCTCCACTGTCATCCCTAATACTGCCTTTGGTGGTTTTCCATCCCAAGTTTGCCTGGCTTCAACAGCCCTGTACATAGTAATCACTCATTAGTTAACAGTTACTAGTTCATCCTAATTTCTGGGAAAGAAATTAAGTAGAATTGTTAGGCATTTCTGAATGGACTGATGTCTGCGGTGAAGCAAAGCCTCTGGCGTGCTCTGTGTGACTGTACTTTGTGTTCTTTATGGTCCAGGAATGAAGACAAGGAAGCAGTGGGCATGTTGGTCAACTGCCCTGCCTACTACAGTGTGTCTGCTCCCAAGGCTGAGCTGCTGAACAAAATCAAAGAGATGCCAACAGAAGTAAATGAGGAAGAGGAACAGGTGGATGTCAATGAAAAGAAGGTAAAGAATGAGATGCCCTTGTTCTGCTTTCCCCAGAAAAATCGACAAGGTCCATGTGATCAGTGTGGGGACTGGTCCTCTTGAGGCAGGCAGGGGAAGGACCTGTGGCATGACCACACTGCACCAAAACCATTAGACTTTGGATTTACATGGCACTTTAACCAATATCCTCTCAGCTCTTCTGTGAGTAGGCAGGGCAGGTAAGCTGCTGTCCTTTTCATTTTTACAAATAACGAAAGTGAAGCTTAAGGGGATTATTTCTTAGACGTCTCATAGCCAGGACTTGAACCCAAGTCCCTAGACTCCTAATCCAGCACCAGGACCGTGACACTGTTCTCAGCTGCTGGTTGGCCAGTGCCAGCGGTGTGTGTAATTTTCATGTTTCATTGTCCAAAGGGGAATTTAAAAATCTAGACACTTTTTTTAGGAAGGAGGCCAATTGTCAAATGACACTTCTTAGAAAAGGTAATATTAACCTTTATATCTTCCCCAGCACTCTTTGCGGGACGTCGGTGAATAGTTTGAAAGTGCAGTGCAGGAATCTAGTTGTTAGCATTTGATACTCCTACAGAGATTTCAAATGTTAGACACTTGAAAAATGACCGTGATGCTGCTGCTGTCTTCCCACATGCCATGGAGATCTAAACTGGGCTGTGTCTGCAGGAGAGAAAGTTCTCGCCATTCCACTTTCTCTGTAGCACCAGCGGGGCTGCCTTCTGCTGTGCTTCCAGCTCTCTGTGCAGCTCAGGCATGCATGCCACAAAGGAAAGCTTACTTGCTTCTTGCTGAGCCTGGAATGTAAGTGGTTTTCAGTGGTCCTGATTCCAGGAGAAACTTTCTAAGGTGATTTTATTTCATTTGTTCTACAGTGTGTCCCAAGCTGTCATGTCTGTTGGAATGAAACCACAGGATGTAGACCCTAGGAGCAGAGGGTAATGGGACAGGGGGGATCTCTGCAGCACCTCTGACTCATGGCTGACATGCTGATGCAACCATTGTAGTAGCAAGCTCCCTGCTAGCCCGAGGTTTTCCTATTTACATACCTGTCATTGTATACCCCGGTATATCCCTACCCAGCACTGCTGAACATTTCATTTAATGTGTCCTTTGATCACAAATAAGACTACTTTGCTTTTGGTTTGCCTATATTTATCCCAAAGAGAGAGCTATATATACACCCTTACATGTACCAGGTTACCATGGCATCTTTAACTGAACCTTTTACACAGTTTTTTTGTTATTTTGTTTTCTGCCTGTGGGCATACCTGCTTTACAGTTACACTGTGGCAAATACTCATTGCTTTTCCTCCCTATCTTAATTTTTAAGTGTTTTTTTTTTCCTTTTATTTTAGAATCAGAAGGTACATAGGCAGATTAGTGAAAGGTATAGTGCATGATCCTCCGGCTTGGTGTCTGATTGTATGTATCACCCAGGTAGTAAGCATAGTACTCAATAGGTACTTTTTAACCCTTCTCCCCTTCCCTTCCTCCCTCATCTTTTATTCCGCAGTGTCTGTTGTCTCCATATTTATGTCCATGTGTACCCAATTAACTGTTTTCCCATCACTTTCAATTATCACCCTCTCACGCTAAGCATTATGTGGCAAAAAGTATTTGTAGACTGAGAATACGAATAGAGAATTAATTCATCCTCATGGGAAATAACATTAGGTACCACGTATTTCATTCCAAGTGTGGGCTATGTATTTTGTTTTCTTCTCAACACAATGCTATACTATCATCTTTATTTGCACAGAACTCCTCTGACACTTGTACTGCCACATTTTATGCTAAAGTAATCAGAATTAGAGAACTTAAGGGCTGGGATCACACAGTTAATAGATGCTGAAGTCAGAATTTTAACCTTATGTTTTTCTGACCCCAAAGCTTGCTAAAAATTGCTGTCAAGTCAGCTGCCTTTAAACCTTGCTGCTCTGGGAACTGAGCTAAACTGGGTATAACTAACCAGTGTTAACTGACCAGAGATAGAGTTTGAGATTAAGACAGTTAAAACTCATTTTATTTATTTATTTAGAGACGGAGTCTCGCTCTGTCGCCAGGCTGGAATGCAGTGGCACAATCTCGGCTCACTGCAACCTCCAACTCCCAGTTTCAAGCGATTCTTCTGCCTCAGCCTCCCTAGTAGTTGGGACTATAAGTGCCACCACGCCCGACTAATTTTTTGTATTTTTAGGAGAGACGGGGTTGCGCGGTGTTAGCCAGGATGGTCGCGATCTCCTGACCTCGTGATCCGCCTGCCTTAGCCTCCAAAAGTGCTAGGATTACAGGCCTGAGCCACCGCACCCAGCCAAGAACCTATTTTAAACCAAAAATATGAGAACAGCAGTGTCTGTGATTTGAGGACTGAGGAGTCGCGAGTCATTTGGAGTGCCTTTATGGGGAGTCATAGGCTTCAGAAGACAAAATGCCACTCAGGGTGAAAGGGACCTAGGGAAAGGAAATGTCACAGCCATATAACCAGGGCTTGGCACTGAGCACATGCTCAATAAACATTTGTTTCATGAAGTTATAAAGTACAAAACTCCCAAGTTGGATTTTACCTTTTAACTGAAGAAAAATATCAAGAAAGCTGCTGTGGGGATTAGAGTCTATGGCCTTGCTATCCTGAACACATCTGATCTCAGAAGTTGAGCAGGGTCAGGCCTGGTTAGTACTTGGATGGGAGAACATGGGATTAGAATTCAGAATTTAAAAATTGGGGTTTGAATGAAGTTAAACAACTAGCTTGACCATTCTTGACCCTTTTTCCTTTATAAAGTGAAAGTGGTAATGATTTCTCACATAATAGCTGTGGGGTCAAATTAACTGATGTATATTAATGTGCTTTTTAAGCTTCAGGGTGTAAGAGCATATCATATCTTAATAGAGAAGTGTTTAAGGCAATGTTGTGTTAAGTACGCAAATGTTGGTGGCAAACGGTATCTTCCATGTTAAGACGTTCAGTAAGAAAGTGCCTTATTATCAACAATGTTAGGCAACTCTGTTTTCCTAAATCAGACTCTTAGAAGGAGAAGCAACTCACATTTGTTTTCTCTCTTCACTATGGAAAATGTTGCCTACATCACCGGGGGATACCCATTTGCCCGGTGGGTTTATCTGGCTCTTCAGGGAGAAAAAGATGAGAAAAGGCTATTAGTTAATGAGGCCCTCCAAGTCCAGTTAGAATTTCCTTTGGTTCCTTCTTCTTTAATTCCTTTCTTCTAGGACTGCAAGTGGCCTGGGGGTTGCATCACTTTGTAAGTACAACATGTTAGGCTCATAAACACTTAGTGAGAAGACGCCTTCTCTGTTTCAGACGCTGTCATACAAACATGAGTAAGACACTGTGTCTGCTCTCCTGGAACTTTGGACTGGCAAGGGAGGTGGATTATTTTACTACTACATTACTGATCTTCTGACAGACACATGGACTGTGCTGGGGGAGCCCAGAGAAGCAATTTCTAACCCAAGAGAGTAGAGTCAGATTATACCTCCTCCAGGAGGTTAAAACCTGAGATGGGTATTGAAGAATGTATCGGCAGGAGGCAGGAATCAGGAGAAAAAGGGCATTTGAGACAAAAGGGAAAGCATAGGTAAAAACCTAGAGATACGAAAAAGCATAGAGTATGCGTGTGGTTAAGGGTGCTTTAAGTAGTTGGATATTTTGGAATGTAACGAAGGCTGATGATTAAATAAAAAATCACCAAATTTAGGCCAGGCACAGTGATTCATACCTGTAATCCCAGCACTCTGGGAGGATCTCTTGAGCTTAGGAGTTCAAGACCAGCCTGAGCAATATAGTGAAACCCTGTCTCTACCAAAAACATAAAAAATTAGCCCAGTGTGGTGGCACATGCCTATAATCCCAGCTACTCGGGAGGCTGAGGCAGGAGAATTGCTTGAACCTAAGAGGCAGAGGTTGCAGCGAGCCAACATCTTACCACTGCACTCTAGCCTGGGTGACAGACTGACTCTCCATCTCAAAAAAAATTTAAAAAATTAGCTGAGCATGGTGGCATACACCTGTGGTCTCAGCTACTTTGGAGGCTGAGGTGGGAGGATTGCTTGAGCCCAAGAGGCAGAGGCTGCAGTGAACCAAGATCGTACCACTCCAATCCAGCCTGGGTGACAGAGTGAGACTCTGTCTCAAAAGAAACAAACAAACAAAAAATTACCAAATTTAGAAAATAACAAAGGAAGGCCACAAATGGTGGGAGATGAGGCTAGAAGGGTTCACAAGAGCCAGTAGGTCAAAAGAACACATAGGGCTTTGTAATGCTGAAGTTCGGATTTTATCATATGACAGTGGAGAACTCTTTGAGATTTTAGTTTGTTTTAATGAACTACAAGTTTATAAATGTGTAATAGAATTTTCATTAGTATCACATTTACACATCTGATTTGGAAACACAAAGTTTTAAGTAAATGATGTTGTTGAAAGCATCTGTAAATATATTCAGCAAAATGCACTTTTCTTCCTGAAATACAACAGGCTTTTCTAATGATGGTTTTAAAAAATGATACTTGGTCAGTATCCATTTTCCAATATTCTTTTGAGTTAGAATGTAGCCTGTGACCCACTTTTGTAAAGTAATAATTTGCTACTAATATTTAAAGTTACTAATAAACTAAGATATGTATCTAGGCTAGAAACTAGAGGCTTGGCTTACTAATAACTATTATAAATTAAAATAACACTTTAGTTTTACTTTGGTATTTCTATTTACATATCCTAGATGATGAATAATAATATTCCAAGTAAATGTTTAAGTATCACTTAAAATATGAAACTTTCATTGTCTGAACCTCTGATATACATAAGACAAGACAGTGTAAATAATCAGAGCTGTCAATTTTCTGGCTAAACCCTGCCATATTATTATTATTTATATATATATTTTATTGCATTTTATAGGTTCTGGAATACATGTGCAGAACATGCAGGATTGTTGCATAGGTACATACATGGCAATGTGGTTTACTGCCTCCATCCCCCTGTCACCTATATCTGGCATTTCTCCCCAAATTATCCCTCCCCAACCTCCCTACCCCGCACTGTCCCTCCTCTATTTCCCCCCAACAGACCCCAGTGTGTGATGCTCCCCTCCCTGTGTCCATGTGTTCTCATTGTTCAACACCCGCTTATGAGTGAGAACATGCAGTGTTTGATTTTCTGTTCTTGTGTCAGTTGGCTGAGAATGATGGTTTCCAGATTGATCCATGTCCCTGCAATGGACATGAACTCATCATTTTTTATGGCTGCATAGTACTCCATGGTGTATATGTGCCACATTTTCCTTGTCTAGTCTATCATCCATGGGCATTTGGGTTGGTTCCAGGTCTTTGCTATTGTAAACAGTGCTGCAATGAATATATGTGTGCATGTGTCTCTATAATAGAATGATTTATAATCCTTTGGATATATACCCAGTAATGGGATTGCTGGGTCAAATTATATTTCTATTTCTAGATCCTTGAGGAATCGCCACACTGTCTTCCACAATGGTTGAACTAATTTACACTCCCACCAACAGTGTAAAAGTGTTCCTTATTCTCCACATCCTCTCCAGCATCTGTTGTCTCCAGATTTTTTAATGATCGCCATTCTAACTGGCGTGAGATGGTATCTCAATGTGGTTTTGATTTGCATTTCTCTAATGACCAGTGATGATGAGCATTTTTTTTATGTTTGTTGGCCTCATATACGTCTTCTTTTGAAAAGTGTCTATTCATGTCCTTTGCCCACTTTTAAATGGGTTTGTTTGTTTTTTTTCTTGTAAATCTGTTTTAGTTCTTTGTAGATTCTGGATATTAGCCCTTTGTCAGATGGGAGGATTGCAGAAATTTTTTTGCCATTATTTTGGGTGCCAGTTCACTCTAATGCTTGTTTCTTTTGCTGTGTAGAAGCTCTGGAGTTTAATTAGATCCCATTTGTCTATTTTGGCTTTTGTTGCCAATGCTTTTGGTGTTTTAGTCATGAAGTTCTTGCCTATGCCTACGTCCTGCTTGGTTTTGCCTAGATTTTCTCCTAGGGTTTTTATGGTGTTAGGTCTTATGTTTAAGTCTTTAATCCATCTGGAGTTAATTTTAGTGTAAGGTGTCAGGAAGGGGTCCAGTTTCTGCTTTCTGCACATGGCTAGCCAGTTTTCCCAACACCATTTATTAAACAGGGAATCCTTTCTCCCTTGCTTGTTTTTGTCAGGTTTGTCAAAGATCAGATGGTTGTAGATGTGTGGCATTGCCTCCGAGGCCTCTGTTCTGTTCCATTGGTCTATATCTCTGTTTTGGTACCAGTACCATGCTGTTTTGATTACTGTAGCCTCCTTGTAGTATAGTTTGAAGTCAGGTAGCATGATGCCTCCAGCTTTGTTCTTTTTGCTTAGGATTGTCTTGGCTATGCGGGCTCTCTTTTGGTTCCATAGGAAGTTTAAGGTGGTTTTTTCCAGTTCTGTGAAGAAGGTCATTGGTAGCTTGATGGGGATAGCGTTGAATCTGTAAATTACTTTGGGCAGTATGGCCATTTTCATGATACTGATTCTTCCTAACCAAGAGCATGGAATGTTTTTCCATCTGTTTGTGTTCTCTCTTATTTCCTTGAGCAGTGGTTCATAGTTCTCCCTGAAGAGGTCCTTTATATCCTTTGTTAGTTGTATTCCTAGGTTATTTTATTCTCTTTGTAGCAATTGTGAATGGCAGTTTGTTCTTGATTTGGCTCTCTTTATGTCTGTTATTGGTGTATAGGAATGCTTGTGATTTTTGCACATTGATTTTGTATTCTGAGACTTTGCTGAAGTTGCTTATCAGTTTCAGGAGATTTTGGGCTGAGACAATGGGGTCTTCTAAATATACAATCATGTCGTCTGCAAATAGAGACAATTTGACTTCCTCCTTTCCTAATTGAATATCCTTTATTTCTTTTTCTTGCCTGATTGCTCTGGCTAGAACTTCCAGTACTATATTGAATAGGAGTGGTGAGAGAGGGCATCCTTGTCTAGTGCCAGATTTAAAAGGGAATGCTTCCAGTTTTTGTCCATTCAGTATGATATTGGCTGTGGGTTTGTCGTAAATAGGTTTTATTATTTTGAGATACGTTCCATCGATACCTAGTTTATTGAGGGTTTTTAGCATAAAGGGCTGTTGAATTTTGTCGAAGGCCTTCTCTACATCTATTGAGATAGTTTTTGTCTTTGGCTCTGTTTATGTGGTGGATTACGTTTTTAGACTTGCGTATGTTGAACTAGCCTTGCATCCCCAGGATGAATCCTACTTGATCATGATGGATAAGCTTTTTGATGTGCTGTTGCAATCGGTTTGCTGGTATTTTATTGAAGATTTTTGCATCTATGTTCATCATGAATATTGACCTGAAGTTTTCTTTTTCTGTCGAGTCTCTGCCGGGTTTTGGTATCAGGATGATGTTGGTCTCATAAAATGATTTGGAAAGGATTCCCTCTTTTTCGATTGTTTGGAATAGTTTCAGAAGGAGTGGTACCAGCTCCTCTTTGTATGTCTGGTAGAATTCAGCTGTGAACCCATCTGGACCTGGGCTTTTTTTGGTTGGTAGGCTATTAATTGCTCCCTCAACTTCAGCCCTTGTTACTGGTCTATTCAGGGTTTCAGCTTCTTCCCGGTTTAGGCTTGGAAGGGTGCAAGTGTCCAGGAATTTATCCATTTCTTCCAGGTTTACTGGTTTATGTGCACACAGTTGTTTGTAGTAATCTCTGATAGTAGTTTGTATTTCTGTGGAATCAGTGGTGATATCCCCTTTATCATTTTTTATTGCATCTATTTGATTCTTCTCTTTTCTTTTTTATTAATCTGGCCAGCGGTCTATTTTGTTGATCTTTTCAAAAAAACCTGGATTTATTGATTATTTGAAGGGCTTTTTGTGTCTCTATCTCCATCAGTTCTGCTCTTTTCAAAAAAACTCCTGGATTTATTGATTATTTGAAGGGTTTTTTGTGTCTCTATCTCTGTCAGTTCTGCTCTGATCTTACTTATTTCTTGTCTTCTGCTAGGTTTTGAGTTTTTTTGATCTTGCTCCTCTAGCTCTTTTAAGATTGATGATAGGGTGTTGATTTTAGATCTTTCCTTGCTTCTCATATGGGCATTTATTGCTATAAATTTCCCTCTAGATACTGCTTTAAATGTGTCCCAGAGATTCTGGTAAGTTGTGTCTTCGTTCTCGTTTTTGAAGAACATCCTTATTTCTGCCTTCATTTCATTGTTTATCCAGTCAACATTCAAGAGCCAGTTGTTCAGTTTTCATGAAGTTGTGCAGTTCTGAGGTAGTTTCTTAATCCTGAGTTCTAAGTTGATTGCACTGTGGTCTGAGAGACTGTTTGTTATGATTTCTGTTCTTTTGCATTTGCTGAGCAGTGATTTACTTCCAATTATGTGGTCAATTTGAGAGGAGGTGTGATGTGGTGCTGCAAAAAATGTATATTCTGTGGATTTGGGGTGGAGAGTTCTGTAGATGGCTATTAGGTTTGCTTGGTCCAGAAAGTCCTGGATGTTCTTACTAATTTTCTGTCTCGTTGATCTGTCTAATATTGACAGTGGAGTGCTAAAGTCTCCCACTATTAATGTGTGGGAGTCTAAGTCTCTTTGTAGGTCGTTAAAAACTTGCTTTATGTATCTGGGTGCTCCTGCATTGGGTGCATATATATATTTAGGATCGTTAGCTCTTCTTGTTGCATTGATCCTTTTACCATTATGTAATGCCCTTCTTTGTCTCTTTTGATCTTTGTTGGTTTAAAGTCTATTTTATCAGAGACTAAGATTGCCACTCCTGTTTGTTTTTGCTCTCCATTTGCTTGGTAAATCTTCCTCCATCCCTTTATTTTGAGCCTATGTGTTCCTTGCACGTAAGATGGGTTTCCGGATACAGCACACCAATGGGTTTTGACTTTTTATCCAATTTGCCAGTCTGTGTCTTTTGAGTGGGGCATTTAGCCCATTTACATTTAAGGTTAATAGTTTTATGTGTGAATTTGATCCTGTCATTTTGATGCTAGCTGGTCGTTTTGCCCATTAGTTGATGCAGTTTCTTCATTGTGTCGATGCTCTTTACTATTTGGTATGTTTTTGGAGTGGCTGGTAATGGTTGTTCCTTTCTATGTTTAGTGCTTCTTTCAGGAGCTCTTAAGGCAGGCCTGGTGGTGACAAAATCTCTGAGCAATTGCTTGTTTGTAAAGGATTTTATTTCTCCTTAGCTTATGAAGCCTAGTTTGGCTGGATATGAAATTCTAGGTTGAAAGTTCTTTTCTTTAAGGATGTTGAATATTGGCCCCCACTCTCTTCTGGCTTGTAGGGTTTCTGCAGAGAGATCTTCTCTGAGTCATGTGCTTCCCTTTGTGGGTAACCCAACCTTTCTCTCTGGCTGCCCTTAGCATTTCTTCCTTCATTTCAACTCTGGTGAATCTGATGATTATGTGTCTTGGGGTTGCTCTTCTTGAGGAATATCTTTGTGGTGTTCTCTGTGTTTCCTGGACTTGAATGTTGGCCTGCCTTGCTAGGTTGGAGAACTTCTCCTGGATAATATCCTGAAGAGTGTTTTCCAGCTTGGATTCATTCTCTCCATCACATTCATGTCAAACGTAGATTAGGTCTTTTCACATAATCCCCTATTTCTCAGAGGCTTTGTTCATTTCTTTTCACTCTTTTTTCTCTAATCTTGCCTTCTCTTTTTATTTCATTGAGTTGATCTTCAATCTCTGATATCCTTTCTTCTCCTTGGTTGATTTGGCTGTTGAAACTTGTGTATGCTTCTTGAAGTTCTCATGTTGTGTTTTTCAGCTCCATTAAGTCATTTATATTCTTCTCTAAGCTGTTTATTCTCATTAGCATTTGTCAAACCTTTTTTCAAGGTTCTTAGTTTCTTTGCATTGGGTTAGAACATATTCTTTTAGCTCAGAAAAGTTTGTTATTACCTACCTTCTGAAGCCTGTTTCTGTCAATTCATCAGACTCATTCTCCATCCAGCCTTGTTCCCTTTCTGGTGAGGAGTTGTGATCCCTTGGAGGAGGAGAGGCATTCTGGTTTTGGGTGTTTTCATCCTTTTTGCGCTGGTTTCTCCCCATCTTTGTGGATTTATCTACCTGTGGTCTTTGTAGTTGGTGACTTTCAGATGGGGTCTCTGAGTGGACATCCTTTTTGTTGATGTTGAAGTTATTTATTTCTGTTTTTTAATTTTCCTTCTAACAGTCAGGCCCCTCTGCTGTAGGACTGCTGGAGGTCCACTCTAGACCGTGCTTGCCTGGGGATCACCTGTGGCGGCTGCAGAACAGTAAGGGTTGTTGCCAGTTTCTTCTTCTGTTATCTTCGTCCCAGAAGGATACCCTCCAGATGTCAGCCTGAGCTCTCCTTTATGAGGTGCCTCTTTGGTATACAGGGGTTGGAGATCTGCTTGAGGAGACAGTCTGTCCCTTATAGGAGCTCCAGTGCTGAGCTGTGAGCTCCGTTGTTTTGTTCAGAGCTGCTGGGCAGGTACATTTAAATCTGCTGCAGCGGAACTCATAACTGCCTTTTTTTCCTAGGTGCTCTGTCCTGGGAAGGTTGGGCTTTATTTATAAGTTCCTGACGTGCTGCTGCATTTTTTCAGAGGTGCCCTGCGCAGCAAGGAGGTAGGCTAGTCACAGTGTGCCAGCAGAGGCGTTGCTGAGCTGCTGTGGGCTCTGCCCAGCTGCTGTGTGAACTTCCTTGTGGTTTTGTTTAGAGGTATAGTTAGAACTGCCTCGGTAATGGTGGACTGCCTCGGTAGTGGTGGACTGCCTCGGTAATTGCAGATGCCCTTCCCCCCACAGAGCTGGACCATTCCAGGTCCAGCTGTGCTTGTTGTGAAACTCTCAATCCAGAGTGTTTCAGATTGCTGGTCTTTGTGGGGGTGGGACCCGCCAAGCCAGATCACCTGACTCCCTGTTTCAGCTTCCTTTTTTCAGTTGAATGGGTGGCTCTGTCTTACAGGCATTCAAGGCACCAGTATTGGTGTGAGCTTTTGATTGGGGACCCACAGCGCCAGCTGATACAGCATGGTGGAAACTCGTGGCAGTTTTCAGCCCAGGAATCTCCCGGTCTGTGGGCAGTAATAACACGTTTGGAAATGTGGTGATCACTCACCCTCTTCAGTGTTCTCGCTGGGAACTGCACTCCAGAGCTGTTTCTATTCGGCTATCTTGGATCACTCTGCCATATTATGAAGCAAAATTCTACTTAAACTGATCACATGATTCCCTATTCTGAAGGCCAATAGGCTTTGGCTTCAGAAACTTAGAGGAATATTTCAAAAGGCAAAAGAAATCTATTGTTCCTCTGAGTCAGCTTTTCTCAGGAGATCACTGGTTCTCAGCTGCCCATTCCTGCTGCTCTTTCTTCATTCCTGAAGTTCCAGCTCTCCCTCTGCTCTTGCTTCGTTTCAGTATTTATTTTAGTATAGGTCTGCTGATGATACATTCTTTAAGTGTTCTTTATCCAAGAATGTCTTTATTCCACTGTCATTCTTGAAGGGCATTTTCGCTGGCTATGGAGTTCTGGGTTGACTCTTTTGATTACTTAAATGTTCACTTTCCTCTTACTTCCATGGTTTCTAATGAGAAGTGCACCGTCCTTTAAATCTTGGCTCCTCCTTTATGTAGTGTGTTGTTTTTCTCTGGCTACTGTCTTTAGTCTTCAGCATTTTAATTATGATGTGGATGGATCTAGTTTTCTTTGAGTTGATCGTATTTGGGGTTTGCTCAGCCTCTTGATTCTGCAAATTTATGTCTTTCACCAAATTCTGGAAGTTTTCAGCCATTCTGTCTTCAAATATTTTTAATGTGTTAATCTCTTTCCCTTCTCCCTTCAGGACTTTAGTGACTAGTGACACAGTATTACAATGATGGTTCATATTGACCAAAGGTCCCACAAGCTCCATTTTTTTTAAAAGATCTGTTTTCTTCAATCCTTCAGATTGGATAATTTCTGTTGGTCTGTTTTCAAGTTCACTGACTTTACTAAATCCATTCTGCCAGTGATTTCTTGTTGTAAATTTTAAGTATTATAGCTTTCAGTTCTAAAATTTACATTTAAAAAAATAGTTTATATTTCTTTGCTGAGAACTTTTCTCTTTTCAAAGTTGTTTTAAAGACTCTTGTAGAGAGAGACTGGGCACATGGTCATGCCTGTAATCCAGCACTTAGGGAGGCCAAGGCAGACAGATCTCTTGAGTCTAAGAGTTCGAGACCAGTCTGGGCAACGGTGAAACTGTCTCTACAAAAAAAAAAAAAAAAATAGCTAGGTGTGGGTGCCTGCAATCCCAGCTACCTGGGATGCTGAGGTGGGAGGATTGCTGATCCTGAAAGGTCGAGGCTGCAGTGAGCTGTGATTGCGCCACTGAGCTCCAGCCTGGGCAACATCTGGCAATCCCAGCATCTGGGTTATCTCATCATTAGCATCTGTTCATTGCCTTTTCCCCTGAGAGTTCGTCACCATTTCACTGGTTCTTTGTATATTGAGTAATTTTCCATTGCATTCTGAACATTTTGAATGTTATGCTGTGAGGCTCTGAGTTCTGTTAGAATCCTTTAGAGAATTTCTTTTTGTTGTGTTTTAGTTTTAGCAGGCAGTCAACCTAGTTACGTTTAACCCACAGGTTCTATGTTACCCTTGGGTGGTAGTTCCAATGTCAATTTCATTTTCAGGGCCATTGCTATATTGTACAGGTCTGTCCGACATGTGCCCCTTGCAGGGGTTAGTCTGAGACTCAAGTGTCATTTCTCAAAGTCTTTGCTGTGCTGCTGTGGCTCTTACCACAAATGTGCAGACTAAAGGTGTGCCGAGGACTTGTGTCTGCTCCTGCACAGAATGAGGGCATCTTCTTTCTCAGCTCTCTCCCATCCAGTGTTGTCCCCACACACTCTGGCTGGAGAAAGAGGCTGTGCTAGTGTTCTGTGCTGCTGTGCAGTTCTGCATGATCAGGACCATCCTTCCTGGAAAAGAGGGAAAGATAATGGGGATTCTCACACTTCTTTGGATGACAGGGTCTCATTTTCCCAGTTCCTCTGCCAGAAGGAGTTTTCTCTTGGGATTTTGAGAACCTGTGCCCCTGCTGTACAGTGCAGCTCTGAGTGCAGTCACCTTGGGGACAGAGTTGGGAGAGAAGAGAAAAGAGAGCGGGTTGGAAAAGGAGAGGATTTCCTCCACACTCTTTAGCTCACAGAGACACTTTTCCTAGACCTCTGGCTTTAAAGGCAGAGTTTTCTCAGGGGTTTTGCTACTGTAGCCTCTGAGCAGCTCCACACTGGCCCTGTCCTCAGATCAGAGCTACAACATAAAGGAGAGAAAACAGGAAACTCACTCCCAGTTATGGGTTGCACTTCAGGCTTGACAGCTTCCCCCATCACTGTTATGGTGACCTTTTCAGAGTCCTCTTCAAAATCTAGAGATTGTAATTGTAATAAGTAGGAGAGGCTGCAGCAGGCTGGTGCTGTCTTGGCCCCACAGCCCCAGAGTTTGTCAATAGGCAGAAAGACATTTTAGAGAAGTCACTCTGGCTGCTGAGTGTGGAGCAGGACAGGATGGGGGTGGATGTGGGGTCTCACAGCCTTCTGGGAAAGCAGTGTAAGGGTCTCAGGGCCAGTACAGTAGGAGCAGTGAGAAACAGGGCCATTAAAAAAAGTAGTAGTAAGATGAGCAGAGCCTAGTGACAGATTAGATGAGATGGAAGGGAGAAGAGTCAAGGATGACTCCCAAGCCCCCGGCCTTAGCTGACTGTCAGAACTCAAACAGGGAAAAGGGGAAGGTCATTTGGGGGAGGGGAGATGAATTTAATTAAATTTGAAGGATGTAATATTGTTTCTAGCAGGTTATCAAAGATCCTTGCTAACTGAAACTGAGAGACCATACTAAGCAGATAGGGTGGCTTTCTGACCATAAGCCTTCCAGAGAGGAAATGGTAGAGAACCATTGACAGAGCATGTTCTGGAGAACATCTGAAATGGCAGCCAGGTCCCCGTGATCCTTCTGCTTTGATGAGGTTACATAACATGGAATGGAGCTTTGATCCAGTTGCCGTCTCTAGGACAGAAAGTGCCACTGCCTCGCTGATGGGGTGACATTCAGCTAAAGAAAGCAGACACAGCTGCTGCAGCCTGCATCCTCCCTTTTAAGACCAAAGAAAGATACCAGGAAAGCCTATATGGTAGAAATGGCTTTTTATAAGGGTTCTATATCTAGTCCTTGTTTTTACAAGCTAAGCTGAATTCCGCTCCATTCCTAAACCATGCCGCTTGGCTAGTAGTCCTGAATTACTCTTAATATGGAGACACACAGAGGCCAACTGTGTGTGGAGTGATGTTACTGGCAGCATGGTTTTGTCATCAGGGGAAGGAGTTGAGTATTCCTCCTGGAGACATCTGCCTAAAAATGAGTGGTGCGTCATCTTCAAATTGTTGTCTAATCTTACGACTGCACAAGAAAATAATTAGAATGTGTGTAATCTTTTCATATTTTCCAGAGTGCTTGCACCAACCTTCAGCTCTTCAAACTTCTGGCATCCATCTTAACATTCATGTCTCAAGAAATCAAATTTCTAGAAAAGGCTTTTGAAAAACTCAGTAGTGGAAAGAAACAAGGTTTTCCTTTTCATCCTCATGGTTTTCATTATTTCTGTTATGACTTCTTTTGAAACTAATATTGTGTGTTGTGATTTCCGCCAGCCTCGTTTGAACCTCATAGCATTCTTATGAGCTATTTTAATATAGTGATGAAAGTCTGAAGCCAGATGATCTGTGTTTAAGCCTGGCTCTGTCACTTCCCAGCCGTATGGCCTTGGGCAAGTTAAATAACCTCTGTCCTCCTCACTTTACTCATCAGTAAATGGGGTTAATAATACCTTTCTCATCAGGTTGTTGCAAGTAGTAATTCAATTGTAAAACACTTAAATGGTGTCTGGCACAGAGAAAGAGCTGAATAATTAGACATTATTATTAGTTTTTGGCAGGCATTATTGTCTTCTCGCTGTGGATAATTGAGACACAGAAGGGCAAGTGACTTACCTGATGCCGAATTTTATGTCAGAACCTCCTGCCTCCTTTTCCAGTGTTCGTCCTGCAGCAGGCAGAAGTGGGGAAGGGTCCAGCAGGACATTTCTACAGAAGAGGATGAGGTGGGAGGGAGGGTCTGCAAAGCTATGTTAGGAGGAAGAACCCTTATAAATAGCATCTCACACAGGGTGAGCCAGCAGTTTATGCCAGATGACAAGTAGATACATGATTTTACAAATTAAGTAGCTCCTGAGAGACTAACATGTGATTTAAAACAAAATACACCTCTTCTCCCTCCCCCGGTGAGTTATTCTGGTATAAATTGGTAGGTTTTTTGGAAGAGATCTGCCTGGCAAAGAAATGGCTGTTTAGTACAGCCAGCTTTCCCTTGTTGCTGTCAGTTTCTCAAATCTCTCTTAACTGCATTTTTAAATTCAAATTTTCAATTTGGGTAGGGTTTTCAAAAAATTCAAATGCCACCTAACTGAGGAACATTCAGCCAGGAGTGACTGATGTGACCACTCAGTAATTCTGGCCTTAGCATCTATGGCTGAGCTGTGAGATAGCACATTACAGCCCAGCAAATATTAATAGCTTTCTGAGATCAGAATGCCATGAAATGTATATTCCTTCTTTTCACAAAGCCTCCCTGCATCACTTTTATATATTTTCATCTCATTTTGTTCTTTCTTGTACCATGAAGCCTGGGGTACACACATGCTCCTATGACAGATTCTTTTTAAAAATTTATTATACTTTTAAGTTCTGGGGTACATGTGTAGGTTTGTTACATAGGCATACATGTGCCATAGTGGTGGTTTGCTGCATCCATTGCCCTGCCATCTACATTAGGTATTTCTCCTAATGCTATCCCTCCCCAGTCCCCCCACCCCGCAGGCCCTTGTGCGTGATGTTCCCCTCCCTGTGTCCATGTGTTCTCATTGTTCAACAGCCACTTATGAGTGAGAATATGCGGTGTTTGGTTTTCTGTTCTTGTGTCAGTTTGCTGAGAATGATGGTTTCCAATTTCATCCATGTCCCTGCAAAGGACAATGAACTCATCCTTCTTTATGGCTGCATAGTATTCCGTGGTGTATATGTGCCACATTTTCTTTATCCAGTCTATCAGTGATGGGCATTTGGGTTGGTTCCAAGTCTTTGCTATTGTGAACAGTGCCACAATAAACATATATGTGCACGTGTCTTTATAATAGAATGATTTATAATCCTTTGGGTATATACCCAGTAATGGGATTGCTGGGTCAAATGGTATTCCTAGTTCTAGATCCTTGAGGAATCACCACACTGCCTATGACAGATTTATTTATGGTTCTGCCCAGCACCGATGTCTCTGAAAACCAAAACCAGGGTCTGGGAAGGAAAGATAGGGTAGATTGGATGGTTGTGTCTGAACCCTGATTGCAGTTCAGGTGGATTAAGTTCTTTTGACCCCTCCAGCCCACTGAACATTGCTCACCTCAGGGCCACCCCTGCAGTGTTGCTGATCTGCTTAGGTGCTGGGAAGAGCTGTTGAGCTGAGTTTAGCAGAAAATTTGAAAGGATGAGTTCTCTCCTCTCATCACTCACCCACACATGTGAGAGCAAACTACTTATCCTTGGTTTCTGCTCATTTGCAAATTCATAAGCCTCACACATGTCCTTTAAAATACCAGCCTCTGGCCAGGCACGGTGGCTCACACCTGTAATCCCAGCACTTTGGGAGCCAAGGCAGGCAGATAACCTGAGGTTAGGAGTTCAAGACCAGCCTGACTAACATGGTAAAACCCTGTCTCTACTAAAAATACAAAATTAGCTGGGTGTGGTGGTGCATGCCTGTAATCCCAGCTACTTGGGAGGCTGAGGCAGGAGAATCACTTGAACCTGAGAGGCTGAGGTTGCAGTGAGCCGAGATCACGCCATTGCACTCCAGCCTGGGCAACAAGAGAGAAACTTCATCTCAAAATAAAATTTAAAAACCATCTGAGAGCCATAGGAGGATGTTTAAATACAATGAGTCCACATAAAATACTTACTTAATAGTTTAGTAAGTGTTTTAGTTCCTTCCAGAAATGACAACACACAATACTAGTTTCAAAAAAAGTCATTAATAGAAATAATGAAAAACAGGCTGAAAAAAAAAAACTACCTTGTTTCTTTCCACTATTTAGTTTTTAAAAAGCATTTTCTAGACATGCTAGAAATTCTGCTTCTCGGGACATGAGGTTGAAATGGACGCCTGAAATCTGAATGAACCAAAAGGCCTTTTCCTGAGGGTGGAGTGATAAGAATGTTTTGCCCTGGTAACTGTCTCTTTGGATTTGGTATAACCTGGTTGTCTTTAAGTATCTGCCAGTAACATCTAGAGTGACAGGCCTAGGAAATGTACCCTATGGGTTAAGAATTCCTAGGCTGACCTCAAATAGATGACATTCTCTCTCATTATCTATCCGAAAAACAGGAATGATGACATTTGACTTACTTAACCCGGTCCAGCAGGAATGTTGGGAGACACAGCAGCAGACAGTTTATTTTTCCTGCTGCTTTGCATTCCAGTATCCTTGCTGTTTTCTCCACATGAGCCAATATCACAGTGATATCGGTTGCCAGCCATTTTGCTGGAGCTACATGACATGTTATGCATTTTGCTAGAGGTACATAACATGTTATTTTGCAGGTAAATTCCATAGCTTCCAACCAGAATTGCTTTTTTGGAAAATGGAATTTTTCCAGGAGAAGATAAGAAAACTTAATAATTAATATTAAGCAATTTTAACAGCTTGAGTAAAAAGCAAAGATTATAACCTTTGATGAGATGGTGCAGCAGATGTGAATGTTTTAGCCACCTGCAACCTCTAGGATTTGGCAAATTGAGAAAACAAGATGTCACCATTAAGCCAGAACCTAGACATTTCAAGGACATTATGAACTTCATTCACTTGTGAAGTACCTCTGATGGTCCAGCTCCAAGATGGGCAGATTGTAGAGAAGTAAATATTTCCCTAACTATTGTGATTACATTCCTAATGGACCTTTTCTAGTGCTGACGTTGAAGAAATAGTACAAAAAGTTGTCAGTACCCTTCAATTCTGTTAGTCAAAAATGTTTTTCCTGTTTTCTTTTTTTCCTTTAAAATGGACATATACTTCCAACGTAGAAGTTGTACCTTTATGTTTAATCACATTTCCAGTTGAAGCCAGTTTGGGGTGTGCATGTGTATATATTTGCATGTGTGTGTGTATATACACACACCAATTTTATGTGTGTATGTGTGTGTGTGTGTATGTGTACATATGAAGAATTTTTGAGCTGGGACCTTTTTAGTGGTTAAAAAAAAAATAAGTTTTAACCAAAAAAGATTGCCTTCTTTCCATCTAGCTATTTTAGGCTAAGAGAAAAATGAAAGACTAATTACAAAAACTGTGGAGCTGAATTTCTGTTGTGCAACAGCAGCAGTAGACACTTAATATAAATGAATTCAAACTAGAAGCCACTAAGACCACTAAGACATTTACTTCCTTCCTTCAGTTAAATATATTGGATATTTGCATAACTATTTTATAAGTATGGAAATTTGTGATTAAGGTGTCAAATTACACAGCTCTGGTATCTGGATACAGGTCAGGCAGAATAACAAGGGGCTGACTTTCTGATAAAGGCCTTGGTGTCAAGTATTTCTTTCTTTCTTTTTTGTTTTTTTTGAGACAGAGTTTTGCTTTTGTCACCCAGACTGGAGTATAATGGTGCGACCTTGACTCACTGCAACCTCCACCTCCCGGGTTCAAGTGATTCCCCTGCTTCAGCCTCCCCAGTAGCTGAGATTACAGGCATCTGCCACCACGCCTGACTAATTTTTGTATTTTTAGTAGAGATGGTGTTTCACCATGTTGGCCAGGCTAGTCTTGAACTCCTGACCTCAGATGATCCTCTCGCCTCGGCCTCCGAAGGTGCTGGGATTACAGGTGTGAGCCACTGCATCCGGCCTGGTGTCACTATTGCTACTGATTGTACAAGGGTGGCCCCTAAAGTGAGGGTGACTTGAGTTCACGGTTCATGTGTCTAGGCCATCACTATACCTCAGTGTCTTCATTTCCTCCCTTATTATAGGTAGATAAAACAGCATCTACTGTAAGGTTGCTGGGAAGACTAAGTAACATAATCAATGTAGAGTTTCTCCATAGTGTACAACACATATCAGTTGCTCTCCAAATGGTAGCCACAATTAATATTTAACTCAGCTCTGAGACCTTGGGCAAATCCCTTAATTCCTCTGACTCTTGGCCTCTCTATTTGTAAAATGAGAATAATGTTTACTTGCCTACTTACCCATGGTATTGTCATGAGGACCAAATGAGAACATATCTTAAAAGGACTTTTAAAAATGAGTAGTTGGCCTGGCGCGGTGGCTCACGCCTGTAATCTCAGCACTTTGAGAAGCCAAGGCAGGTGGATCACTTGAGGTCAGGAGTTCGAGACCAGCCTGGCTAACATGGTGAAACCCCTTCTCTACTAAAAATAAAAAAATTAGCCAGGCACGGTGGCAGGCACCTGTAAGCTACTCGGGAGGCTGAAGTAGGAGAAGCACTTGAAACCAGAAGGCGGAGGTTGCAGTGAGCCTAGATTGTGCCACTGCACTCTAGCCTGGGCAACAAGAGCGAAACTCCGTCTCAAAAAAAAAAAAAAAAAATAGCCAGGTGTGGTGATGGCAGTTGCCTGTAATCCCCAGCTACTTGGGAGGCTGAGGCAGGAGAATCTCTTGGACCCAGGAGGCAGAGGTTGCAGTGAGTCAAGATTGCACCATTGCACTCCAGCCTGGGAGACGAGTGAAACTGCATCTCAAAAAAAAAAAAGAATAGTTAACAAACCAGTTGGAAGGCAAAGCTGTACATAGCATGACACAATGGAAAACATTACAAGGCTGCTTGTAATCAAGTGTTGGCGTGTGAGGTTCAGAGAAAGACAATGGTAAACCCTTAGAGAAAGAAGTCTATTATGGCGTAATGTTGGGGGATAGTCCCATATAGAGACGGGGAAGGGTATTCAGCTGAGCCTTGAAGATGACAGAAGGTGGCTGGGGGGAGGTGACTCCTGCTTCCACCGGCAGCTCCTGTGGGCTGATCTTTGTGGTCTCATCTGTCATTTCAGGCTGAGCTCATTGGAAGCCTCACCCACAAGCTGGAGACCCTCCAGGAGGCGAAGGGGAGCCTGCTCATGGACATCAAGCTCAACAACGCCCTGGGAGAAGAGGTGGAGGCTCTGATCAGCGAGCTCTGCAAGCCCAATGAGTTTGACAAGTACAGGATGTTCATAGGGGACCTGGACAAGGTGGTCAACCTGCTACTCTCCCTCTCGGGGCGTCTGGCCCGTGTTGAGAACGTCCTTAGTGGCCTTGGTGAAGATGCCAGTAATGAAGAAAGGGTAGGTGGCCTAGCAACACAGTTCAACAAGTTCTCCCTTAGAGCCCACATACAGAGAGGCGCCATTAGATGCCATCCTTTCTCTCAGGAATATATGGGACAAATCTCTTTGGAGCAGGGAGAGAATACATGTATAGATAACCAAGAAACAGAGAAGGCACTTTCTGGGTGCAGTGGCTCACACCTGTAATTCCAGCACTTTGGGAGGCTTAGGCGGGCCTCTTGAACTCCTGAGGTCAGGAGTTAGCCTGGCTAACATGGTGAAACCCATCTCTACTAAAAAATATGAAAATTAGCTAGGCACCATGGTGCATGCTTGTGATCCCAACTACTTGGAAGGCTGAGGCAGGAGAATCACTTGAACCTAGGAGGTGGAGGTTGCAGTGAGCCAAGATTGTGTCACTGTACTCCAGCCTGGGCAACAGAGCGAGACTCCACCTCAAAAACAAAAGCCAGGTGCAGTGGCTCATGCCTAAAATCCCAGCACTTTGGGAGGCCAAGGAGGGCAGATCATGAGGTCAGGAGTTTGAGACCAGCCTGGCCAATAAGGTGAAACCCTGTCTCTACTAAAAATACAAAAATCAGCCAGGTGTGATGGCAGGCAACTGTAGTCCCAGCTACTCGGTAGGCTGAAGCAGAAGAATCGCTTGAATCCGGGAGGTGGAGTTTGCAGTGAGCGGAGACTGTGCCGCTACACTCCAGCCTGGGTGACAGAGTGAGACTCCGTCTCAAAAAAAAAAAAAAAATGTAATGCTGACACTTAAGGCTCAGGGAATGCTTGGGAAAGTAAAAAACACAAGCACCAGAGTTTCCTTCCTCCCAGCTGTGTTCCTTCCTTTCTCCCCAAAAGATAAAAGCATGATAAGTACATTAAAACAGGGAGGGGGCAGGGGCATAGGCTCAAGGCTCCAGGGCATCTCACGTGAAGGGCCACAGGCACTTAGTGAGGATGCACCCCCTCCTCGAAGGGAGGGTACGGGGGGACAGGTAACAGTGCTGACACCGCTGGAGACAATTCACCAAGAACTTCCACCTGTCAGGTACTTTGAGCTTATGTGCCATCTCATGGAATCCTCACAACAGCCCAGTGAGGAGGCTAGGACAGGAGTCCTGCTGCAGACCCCAAGTTGTATCACTGCATTGAACAGAATTCCAGAGCTACAGAGCATTCTTCATCTACTCATCTGTACAGCAAATAGTTACTGGGGGTCTAGTATGTGCCACTTGGTGGTCTAGGCACGTGGGATACATTTGTGAGCAAAGCGGACAGATCCTGCCCTCCTGATACTCAACAACAAACAGTAGACACAATTATTTTATATATATCTGCACACAGTATGTGTATGTATACATGCTAGAAGATGGAAGGAACTCCAGCCATGAAGAGGGGCTCCTTTTCTCGTCTATGCTACCATCCTTCTTTTTCTTCTATTTTTTTTTTTTTTTTTTTTTTTTTTATTGAGACAGAGTCTCTTTGTCACCCAGGCTTGAGTGCAGTGGTGCACTCTAAGCTCACCGCAACCTCTGCCTCTCCGGTTCGTGTGATTCTTGTGCCTCAACTTCCTGAGTAGCTGAGATTACAGGCACACGCCACCATGCCGGGCTAATTTTTGTATTTTTAGTAGAGACAGGGTTTTGTCATGTTAATCAGGCTGGTCTCGAACTCCTGACCTCAGGTGATCCACCTACCTCTGCCCCCGCAAAGTGTCTGGGATGACAGGCGTGAGTCACCACGTGCGGCCTACCATCTTTCTTTTTTATTGCTCTCATGGACTCTCCACTAATTCCTCCTGCTATATATATTGCATTAAAAGGAAAGATGTCCTTTTTCAAATAGGTTTTAAAAGGATTAGAAAAAGTCTGGATGCTAAGCATTTAGGAAAGTCACCCAGCATTTAGGAACTCCGCAGCACCTTGTGTAAATGTACTGAGCCAGCTTCTTTATCTAGAAATTACCCGATACTGCCTTACTCAGAAGTGTGTCCTTTCCTCCTTTCTTCTACTTGACAAACAGCTAACAGTAGCCTGTCAAATACTGTGTGCTAAGGAAAAATGCTGACCAAAACACAGGCCCCGCCTTCCAGGAAAGCAGTAGGCAGGAGCAGTTGTGTGCTGGTGCTACGCATAGTGAGAAGCTCAGCCATGAAACACTTCTCAGGTGGGGGAGTGGAAGGCAGGAAAGACTTCACACAGTGGCACATGAAGACAGTTTAGAAGGACCTCTTAATTATAAGAGAACTGAGAGGGGAAGGGCCTCACCATTTAGAAGAAATACCATGGACAAAGTCAAGAAAGAGACGCCATGTTTACGAATCAATTTGCATGTTTAGTATGTCTAGAACATACACTGATTGCTTGGTTGGTTTTTAAAAACAGTGAGGTACAGGAATATTAGAAACGGACAGAAAGTCCATGGCCCCATCGAAAGGGATAAAGAAGAAAGGTCAAAGAAGGTATGGGAAGGTATGGGAAACCAGGAAGGGGTAATGAGGACTCTCCCCTTCCCCCTCACCCAAAGCTAGCATCAACAGGGAAGCCATTATGGGCCTCCTGCAGTAGCCAAGGGGACTGGAGCCCTTATCAGAACCATAGCTGTAGCTGCCCTATAAGCACTGAGACCCTGGTAAAAGAATGCAACCACCACCAACCCGAAGCCTGGCACAGAGGCAGCCAGGGATACATGCCACAATTTCTTTTCGCACTCTCCAGTCTCTTTCCCATCACTCCCCTTGGTCAAACACAGAGGGCAAGGAAGCCCAGTGGATGCAACCCCTAGAGTTCAGCTTTCCTCAGCACGGGGCAGAGGAGAGTGGACCTGGAGAGACAGACACAATATTCAGCACAGAAAATCATCACAAAGACCTTACCACAGTCATACTCAAGACTTTAGACTTCAGTCTGTAGGTAGAGAAGGGCCATGAACTAACTTTGTGACTTACTCAGCCTGGGGAGGGGCAAGATTGATGTTAAAGTAACAGTTGGGAGGCTCATTATAATACTCTAGTCAAGGAGGGTTTACGCTGCTGATGCAGGCAATTGTCCTGGGGATAGAGAAGAGGAAGAAATTAGAGAATGAATTTGGATTAGCAAGGAGCACGTTAGATGAGGGGAAGAGCAGAGCAGGAAATAATTCCAGGTTTCCTGCTGGGCCACCTGGATGAATGCTCTAGATACCTAAGAAAGACTGAAGCAATTTCTAGTTAGGGCAAGATGAATTGTTCTAGAACTGAATTAAACTTCACTCTTAAATACAAGTAAGTTTGCTCACCTGAAAAATACTACAGCAGTATTGGTTTTTATCCTGATTGGTCTTTGTTAAGAAACAAACTAAGTAGAAATGAAAAACAGAAGAGAAATAGTTACCCAGTGAGGAGTAGTGAAGACCAGGATTGGGGAGGAGTATCTATGAGGCTTCAGCTGAATCTCTAAAAACAATTTCTAATCTGAAGCAAATATGAAAAAGTGTTCATATTAAGATTTGGCACCATTAATGATAGGTACACAGAGTGATGGGCATTCTCTATACATTTCTGATGTCTAAAATATTTTATGTATTTTTTAAGGTAGGTGCTGAAAAAATTCTCAGTTTTTTAATTTCTATCTCTATGGTACTTTGAAAGGCATCTTCAAATTCAGTCACTCAGGGTTTGTTTTTAGGTCTGTTTCTCTGTATAGGGAAAGGAAACTTATGCCAATAAGCCTGTAACTCTTCACTTTCCCCCTAGGCATTATTCTGTAAGATGTGACAGGCTAGTTTAGGGGAATTTAGGGCAAAGACACGAGCCTTTGATAACCCTACATAACCAATTTTATTGAGGTATATACTTAAGTGATTTTATTTCTTGATTTTCATTTCAATTTTCCTGAATCACTTTGTTTTAAACAATTTCAGTAGGTTTTTGGGGAACGGGTGGCATTTCATTACATGGATAAGTTCTTTAGTGGTGATTTCTGTGATTTTGGTGCACCCATCACCTAAGCAGTGTACACTGTACCCAATGTGTAGTCTTTTATCCCTCACACCCTACCACCCTTCCCCAAGTCCCCAAAGTCCTTTGTCCTTCTTATGCCTTTGCGTTCTCAATAGCTTAGCGCCCACTTAAAAGCAAGAACATACAATGTTTGGTTTTCCATTTCTGAATCGCTTCACTTAGCATAATGGTCTCCACCTCCATCCAGGTTGCTGTGAATGCCATTATTTCACTCCTTTTTATGGCTGAGTAGTATTCCATGGTGTGGAAAATACCACATTTTCTTTATCCACTTGTTAATTGATAGGCATTTAGGGCTGGTTCCCTTTTTTGCAGTTGCAAATTGTGCTGCCATAAACATGGGCATGCAAGTGTCTTTTCTATATAATGACTTCTTTCCTATGATTAGAGAACCAGTAGTGGGATTGCTGGATCAAATGGTAGATATAGTTTAGTTCTTTAAGGAATCTCCATATTGTTTTCCATAGCGGTTGTAGTCATTTACATTTCCACCAGTGGTGTAAGAGCGTTCCCCTTCTATCACATCCATGCCAAATGATTTTTTGATTATGGCCATTCTTGCAGGAGTAAGGTGGCATTGCATTGTGGTTTTGATTTGCATTTCCCTGATAGAGATGTTAAGCAGTTTTTCCATGTTTCTTGGCCATTTGTCCATCTTCTTTTGAGAATTGTCTATTCATGTCCTTTGCCTACTTTTTGATGGGATTGTTTTTTTCTTGCTGATTTATTTGTAGATTCTGGATATTAGTTCTTTGTGGGATACATAGTTAACAAAGATTTTCTCCCACTCTGTGGATTGTCTGTTTACTCTGCTGTTTTTATTTTGCTGTGCAAAAGTTCTTCAGTTTAATTAAGTCCCATCCATTTATCTTTGGTTTTTGTCACATTCACTTTTGGATTCTTAGTTATGAACTCTTTGCCTAAGCCAATGTCTAGAAGTGTTTTTCTTATGTTAATCTTCTAGAATTTTAATAGATTCAGGTCTCAGATTTCAGACCTTGATCCATCTTGAGTTGATTTTTGTATAAGGTAAGAGATAAGGCTCCAGTTTCATTCTTCTACACGTGGCTTGCCAATTATCTCAGCACCATTTGTTGAATAGGGTGCCCTTTCCCCACTTGGTTTTTGTTTGCTTTGTCGAAGATCAGTTGGCAGTAAGTCTTTGGCTTTATTTCTGGGTTCTCTATTGTGTTCCATTGGTCTATGTGCCTGTTTTTATACTAGTATCATGTTGTTTTGGTGACTATGGCTTTGTAGTATAGTTTGAAGTTCGGTAATGTGATGCCTCCAGATTTGTTCTTTTTGCTTAGTCTTGCTTTGGCTATGCAGGCTCTTTTTTGGTTCCATATGAATTTTAGGATTGTTTTTTCTAGTTTTGTGAAGAATGATGGTGGTATTTTGATGCGAATTGCATTGAATTTGTAGATTTCTTTTGGCAGTGTGGTCATTTTCACAATATTGATTCTACCCATCCATGAGCACGGTATGTTTCCATTTGTGTGTGTCATCTGTGATTTCTTTCAGCAGTGTTTTGTAGTTTTCCTTGTGAAGGTCTTTAACCTCCTCAACGTATATTCCTAAGTTTAGTTTTGTTTTGTTTGCAGCTATTGTAAAAGTGGTTGAGTTCTTGATTTGATTCTCAGCTTGATCACTGTTGGTGTATAGCAGTGCTACTGATTTTTGTACATTGATTTTGTATCATGAGACTTCACTGAATTCATTTATCAGATCTAGGAGCTTTTTGGATGAGTCTTCAGGGTTTTCTAGGTATAGGATCATATCATCAGCAAACAGCAACAGTTTGACTCCCTCTTTACTGATCTGGATGCCCTTTCTTTCTCTTGTCCGATTGCTCTGGCTAGAACGTCTAGTATGGTGTTAAATAGCAGTGGTGGAAGTGGGAATCCTTGTCCTATTTCAGTTCTCAGGGGGAATGCTTTCATCTTTTCCCTGTTCAATATAATGTTGGCTGTGGGTTTGTCTCCTTATTTTGCCTAAAAAGTGTGAATGGTTAAGTATAAAATTTTTTTTGAATTTAAAAATGATATGTGTTGCCATGTTGGATAGAAAACCACATTAAAGATAATATATGCTACAATATCATAGAAAAGTGTAAGAAACTCTTAGAACATAACATTCATCATTGTTGAACAGAATTTCTCTCATTTTAGATTCAGAGGCCTGCAAAAGAGAACCAAAAAAATGGAAACTGACTTCTCTGGAGATGGGAAATATGATGATTCCCTTGTTATTATGGATTAGGGAGAGGTTCTCAAACTTTAGCCACAAAAGAATCATCTGGAAGGCTTGTTAAAACAGGTTTCTGGGGCTCACCTCCAGAGTTTTTGATTCAGGAGGTGGAAGAGGGCCTGAACCCTTGCATTTGGGTGATGCCACTGCTGCTGGTCCAGCAACCGCACCTTGAGAACCACCGTATTAGCATAGTACCTTGATGATTATTTTTGAGACAGAGTCTCACTCTGTCACCCAGGCTGGAGTGCAGTGGCACAGTCTCCGCTCACTGCAACGTCCGCCTCCCGGGTTCAAGTGATTTTCATGCCTCAGTCTCTTGAGGAGCTGGTATTACAGGCATGCATGACCACACTCAGCTAATTTTTGTATTTTTAGTAGAGACAGGGTTTCCTCATGTTGGTCAGGATGGTTTTGAACTCCTGTCCTCAAGTGATCCACCCGTCTTGGCCTCCCAAAGTCACCGTGCCTGGCTGATGATTGGTTTTTAAGTCTAGAATCCAAAAGCAATTTTATTCCCAGCCAATTTAAAGTAACACCTCTCAAATTGAAGCTACCCTATGACATAACAAATTAGAGAATGCTGTAATATGCAATATAAAGATAATAAGCTGATTTTCAAAAAGTTAGCCTCCTTAGAGTGACAATAGGAATAGAGCGAGGTAATTCCCAGTCCTGTCAGAGGTGTCCTTGCAGGGAGTCTGGCTCTTTTCTCCTTTCCCCTGGCCTTTGTTGATCTGTCCAATTTGCCCTGGCAGAGCTCTCTCTATGAGAAAAGGAAGATCCTGGCTGGGCAGCACGAGGACGCCCGGGAGCTGAAGGAGAACCTGGATCGCAGGGAGCGAGTGGTGCTGGGCATCCTGGCCAATTACCTTTCGGAGGAGCAGCTCCAGGACTACCAGCACTTCGTGAAAATGAAGTCCACACTCCTCATCGAGCAGCGGAAGCTGGACGACAAGATCAAGCTGGGCCAGGAGCAGGTCAAGTGTCTGCTGGAGAGCCTGCCCTCGGATTTCATTCCCAAGGCCGGGGCCCTGGCTCTGCCCCCAGACCTCACGAGTGAGCCCACTCCTACCGGGGGCTGTACTTTCAGTGGTATTTTCCCAACGTTAACCTCTCCACTTTAACCTCTTCTAAAATACTCAACCAAAAGATGACTGTTTCTTTCAACACTATTTAATCTGAAAAATGTTTCAGTACAAACCACTGTTTGAACTATCTGGGTTATTGGTGTTTGTTCTGGATGAAAGGAAAAAAATTCTCTCCAGGAGGAAGCCTGTTTTTTCCTTCTTGCCCTTCCTGATTGATCTTCTGAGAGCTCAAATGCTGCTGGACACATACCCCTTTCTATTATTACTTTGTAGTAGAAAGTAAATTAATGAAACAGAACTGATTGGAGGGTGTTTTATCATTTAGTTTTTAACAGGCTGAGGCAACATGGATCCGTGTGTGTGCCCCTCAGGAATGTATCCACAGTGGCCTTCCTTGCTGGTGGGCAGTGTATCCCGATGGCAGGGTACAAGTACCATTAATGAAGGGTCTGCAACATAAAGCCTTAAAAAGACACACACTAAGAAAAAATTGTAAAACCTTGAACATTGTTATTTATATTTTTTAAAATGGAAACGATCATTGTTTGTTGTGCTAACCACTTATTTGATTCTGTTTTGTGGTGGACGTAGATAATTACGTTTGAGCTTTGTATTTTGTGAAAACCTTAATGAAATGAATTCCAAAGATAGTCACATTGAGCGTGAAGACTTTTTTTCTTGCATTCCTGACTTGTCTTATTTTTACAAACATGAGCAGGCATTCTGCACTTCACTGGACTTAGTATGGGGAGTCCTCCCCGGCTCTTCTCCTGTGTCACAGCTTCCCCAGGAGAAGGCCTTGTGCACCGTGGTTATTGCAGCATTTCCTAGTGCTTCATGTCATTATCACCGGTGGGGAAACAAAGCTAAATATTATTAACAAAGACAACAACTCTCAGACCTATGTAATAAGAGGAAGTCCAGAATCCAAGCCAATTCAAAACGGAACCCATGCTGTTCTGTTGAACAAGATTTGGGCTAAATACGGCCTGTTTATTGAGGCTGTTTTTTAATGATGCTTTTTAAAAAAAATGTTTCCTAAAATATCAAGCCTGTCAACCACACTTTGATTAAAAACTCCCTCCTTAACCTCTGAAGACTGATTTTGCTTTATCGTGTTTCAATAATAACATCTCAGAAGTTACTTTGTAATCCCAGTTGTAAGCCTATAAAAACAAACTGGAAGGATGAGGAGGTTATGGTCTGGCAGCCAGGCTATGTTTACAGCTGCTGGAGATGGCAATACCCTAATACTTTAAGCAAGTGGTACATCCCAAGCTGCGCTTTAGGGTAGATTTGTTATTTCATATGTTTGATCTGTGGCTGGTGGCCACCTTTGTTGATTTTGGCTGACGAGTTTCATAGCAGCTGGTCATAGAATATTGGGGGAGTAAAATTTTGAAGTTAAAAAAAAGGTAAGAGAACCAAATATCCCTTCTCCCCTTTAGAACATGTTAATTACTTAATGAAGTTTTATCTCCTAGGTAAGAATATCAAAATTGTAGTTTGGGTCCCCAATAGAGATGTCTTTTGATTAACTTAGAGCCAAATGGCCATCCAGAAATTTCCTGTCCACAGTCAACCAAAGCTACTGCTTTATTCTTTGGAGTTTATATACTACATGACTTCATTGATACAAATAAGACAGGACCTTGGTTTCCAGGGTCCCATATTTTCATTCAGAAGTCGCATCTCCCAGGGGAGCAGTAGAACCAGTGACAGCATTCATTAGCCACACTGCATGATCATCAGACTTAGGCCAACATGAGATTCCAAAATTAACTCTGTCAGTAACTACCTGTGTGTCTTGCTGATACTGAATGAGCCCTCACAAACCAAGCTAGGTGGAAGCTAGCCAGCAAACATCTACAGCTCTTCTTAGTGAAATTCCTCAGAGGAATCCAGGGGGCTCCCAGTTCCCAACACTCTTCAAGATGACCATTTTTCAGGATTTGACTGGGAAACATTTTATATATTCAGTCTTTCTTAACTTTTATTTATTTTCCTTAGAAAGGGTCTTACTGTGTTGCCCAGGCTGGAGTGCCGTGGTGCAATCACAGCTCATTGCGGTCTCAACCTCTGAGGCTGAAGCCATCCTCCCATCTCAGCCTCCTGAGTAGCTGGGACCACAGGTGTGCACCACTATGCCTGGATAAATTTTTGATTTTTTATAGAGATAGGGGTCTTGCTAAGTTGCCCGGGCTGGTTTCAAACTCCTGGGCTCAAGAGATCCTCCCACTTCAGCCCCAGAAGTGCTGCGATTACAGGCATAAGCCACTGCACCCAGCCACTTTTCTAAGTTATAGATGTAAAAGTAAGTGACTACCACAGCAGAGAAACAAGCAATGCTGCTTGGCATGCCACAAACATCTGAAAGCTTGAGACACTCCTAGGATTGTATCCATTCTTTCACTGCATGGAAACATTGTTCTGTTATGTGAAATGAATAAGGTACCAAGTGAGACTCTGAAATCTGATTTTTAGGTGGATGTGATATTTACTGTAATAGGACTTGACCTCTGTGCTTTAAAGAAATCACTAACCAAATTTGCAAAGTTTCCTTTTAAATGCTTTTAGCTAGAAATCTATGTATTTACCCCTTTCCCATTTTGCATTCTTCTCTATTTAAAAAAACGCATTTACAGTAGTAACCACCCTTTCTCCCAATGATATCTTCTGTCAAGACCACGAATACAGTCAGGAGCATGTTGTTGGTCAGGATTTCGGGACATGTGTGAGGTCGCTGAGAATGTTTGCTCACAGTTAATAACTGTCTCTGTGGATGTGATCATTTTGGAGATAAACTTCCAGTCAGAAGTCAGGTGAGATAATCTTGCAATACTCCAAATGCAGATACACCAGCCACCTGCAAAATTCCAGGAAAGGACAACATCCTGCAAAAAAAATCCGGAGGCCTTCACTTCCTGGGCCATTTGAGAAGTTCCTGGGCATGTCGCTAAGTGTTGGTTGACTCAGCCATTTCTCATGCTCATGTTTTGTTTCTTGTGGTGGCCACTTAACCCCAAACAATGAAGGGAGGATCCACAGTGAAAGTGCCCAAGCTGTCGAAACCAAACATATTTTCCTTTGCTCTAGGGGAACATTTTAAGGTTTGTTTTGCACAGCTGGTTTCCAGACTAGATGATTAGCAAGTTTCGGTCCACGCCTAAGAATCAGTGGCTGTCTTTTGAGGTGAGGAGTGTGGGCTTAACTGAGGTCCTTTGAGGGAGCTATAAAGGAGAAACAGCCTGGGACAACCCAGTTTTCCAATTCCCCTGTTGTTCATATCTCATCTAAAATCACGAGTTTAAATGTCAAAGATATGCTTTAGGCTCTGCCTTTAAACTTGTATGTTACTCAGGCATCTCTTATTAAGATACTGGGTCTCTGGATACCTAGGGAAATGGCTTTTTATTCTTAAATGGTTCCAAATTTACTTCTCTTCAGTTTAATTGTCCATGATAGTGCTGGCTTCATTGTTAGGATGGAGTTATTTTCCTTTTAGAACAACATGAGTTTTATTCACCTTACTATTAGAAAAAGGAAGAACTACAGCCAAAAATACCTTCATTTCCTACATGGTGTAAAGTGGTCAGGTGAACGTGAAGGGGCTTTTCTACACAGGAATACATTATTGGGGACAAACTATTTCTTGCTCCCTAACTCTTTGGGATGCAGAGGATAAAATGATAAAGACCATTTTAATATCAGAAACAGACATAGAAACAGTTTTATTTCTACATAAAATTTCACATTTCTTAATGGGAGCTCATTCGGAAACTAAATCATGATTTCTCAAAGTGTGGTCAAGATAACAGTCTGCATCAGAATCCTTGGAATGCTTGTTAAAAATACCAATTGCTGGAGAGATCCAAGATGGCTGATGATTAGCAGCTCGGGCACGTACCTCCCAGTGAAAGCGCAAAGAACGAGAGGACGCCACACTTTCAGACGAATATTAGTTGCTCACGGACCACGAGATTCCCAGTGGAGGAGCTCCACGGGTCGCCAGGGCGACTCTTGTGGCCGGCGTGGCGGTTTTGCTGGTGCCTTAGCACGCCAGTTCTTGGTGCAGAGTCCGGATATTCCCGGGCAGAAAAGCACCATCAATCTTAACACCGCTCTTTTGGCCGGCTCAGTGGATTGCTCAGATTTCGGCGCAGGGAATCAACAAGTTGGACGTCAGAGACCCAGTTAGAAAGTCAGTAATTATAAAGACGACAGACGGACAAATATATAATGAAGGGAAGAAACCAGCGTAAAAAGGTAGAGAATACTCAAAATCAGAATGCCTCTCCCTCTACAGGGGATTGCAATTCCTCATCAGTAACGGAACAAGGCTTAATAGATTACACCGGTATTCCAATAACAGAAGCAGGTTTCCAAACGTGGGTGATAAGAAACTTCTGTGAATTAAAAGAACTTATTCTAACCCAATGCAAAGAAACTAAGAACCTTGAAAAAAGGTTCAACGAAATGTTAATGAGAATGGACAATTTAGAGAAGAATATAAGTGAATAGATGGAGCTGAAAAACACAACACGAGAACTTCGCGAAGCATGCACAAGTTTAAACAGTCGAATTGATCAAGCGGAAGGAAGGATATCAGAAGTCGAGGACCAGCTCAGTGAAATGAAACGAGAAGACAAGAATGCAGAAAAAAGGATGAAAAGGAATGAGCAAAGTCTCCAGGAAATATGGGACTATGTGAAAAGACCTAATTTACGTTTGATAGGTGTACCTGAATGTGATGAAGAGAATGAATCCAAGTTGGAAAATACTCTTCAGGATATCATTCAGGAAAATTTTCCCAACCTGGCAAGGCAGGGTAATATTCAACTCCAGGTAATACAGAGAACACCACAAAGATATTCTTCAAGAAGACCAACCCCAAGGCACATAATTGCCAGATTTATTAGGGTTGAAATGAAGGAGAAAATACTAAGGGCAGCTAGAGAGAAAGTTCAGGTTACCCATAAAGGGAAACCTATCAGACTCACAGCAGATTTCTCAGCAGAAACCCTACAAGCCAGAAAAGAGTGGGGACCAATATTTAACATCCTTAAAGAAAAGAACTTTCAACCCAGAATTTCCTATCCAGCCAAACTAAGCTTTATGTGCGAAGGAAAAATTAAATCTTTTGCGAACAAACAAGTACTTAGAGAGTTCACCACCACCAGGCCTGCTTTACAAGAGCTTCTGAAAGAAGCACTATACATATAAAGGAACAACCAATATCAGCCTTTCCAAAAATATATCAAAAAGCAAAGAACTTTAACACAATAAAAAATTCACATCAACTAATGGGCAAAACAGCCAGCTAGCATCAAATGCTGGTATTAAACTTACATATATTTTAATTGGATAAAAAGCCAAAACCCATCGGTATGCTGCATCCGGGCCCATCTTACATGAAACAATACACAAAGACTCAGAGAGAAGGAGGAAGATTTACCAATTGAACAGAGAGTAAAAATAAACTAATAAACAAAAAGCAGCAGATGCAATTCTCACCTCTGATAAAGTAGACTTTAAAGCAACAAAGATCAAAAGAGGCGAGGAATGACATTACATAATGGCAAAAGGATCAATGCAACTAGAAGAGCTAACGATTCTATAGATCAACGAGATAGAAAATTAACAAGGACATTCAGAACTTGAACTCAGACCCGGAACAAGTAAACTTAATAAATATTTATAGTACTCTCCACTTCAAATACACAAAACATACATTACCACCTCACACCTATTCCAAAGGTGACTATATAATTGGAAGTAAATCACTCCTCAGTAATCGCATAGCATTTCATAGGTTTAAATTAAATATTGGTTGGCTGTTTGTTTGTTATCTTCTTCCCTTACTCCTTCCTGATTACATCATTAAGTATAATTATCAGTATAAAAGAGGTTTTTAATACCCATTACTAAATTGCATTCTAGCCTGGGCAAGAAAGCAATACTCCCATTCTCTCTCCCTCTTTCTTTTCCTTCTCCCTCCTCCCCATTCTCTCTTTCTCTTCCTTTTTTCTCCTTCCTATTCTCTCTCTCTCTTTCTCTAAAAAAAAAAAAAAAAAAAAATACCAATTGCTATGAGATAACCAAGTCTGCTGGAATCTGCATTTCAGCAAGTTTCCCATGTTATTCTGATGTATTTAAACATTTGAGAGCCACTGCCAATCATCTGTATAGTTCCTACTGTTATGATCACAATAAGACTAGCATGAATTTAATAATTGAATAATTTTTAAAATTCAAAAAATAGAGAAATTGAAGTTAAATTTAAAAATAAAAATAACAGAAGTTGAAAGTCCTGTCATATTTATTCTATTAGCTGTATTATTATAAGTTTATACTGTCTACTTTTATATAATCCCCAAGGTTGTGATACAGATGTTTTTTTTCCCCTGTTCATTCTTCCTTAGATCTGTTTTAAACAAATTATGCACTTATTCAGATTTAATTGCACTAATTATTTTTCCTCAAAAGGAATCAGTTTCATCACACATTGCCAGCAATTTTAAGTTCTGCCCTGACTGAAATTAATCAACTGGCCCTTTCAGTGGGAACTTTACTGATTCAGTGGGAATCAGATTCCTGTTGCCTCAACACAAATGTTATGCTACGTGAGTTAGAACCTCTCCTGGCACGGATTTGACAATCTAGCTAATGAAACAAGACTGTATTTATTTCCTTTGAGAAATGAAAGCAGCTGTCACCCAATTTCAAAACTCTAAAATCAAAATTAGGCTGGCTCATTTATTCCTACTTCATTCTATAAATTCTTCTTTAAGTGGAAAGGTAGCTGTATTTCTTGCTAAAACATCAGTATTGCTATTGCTTTACAGTGGGTTGAACAGGGGAAATTTAATATATATATAGTTATTAAATTCTAATTAATGAGTGACTATAGGACATGAGGAAATTCTCTATGGTACCCTAGAGCTAAGGAAGAGTACTCAAGGAAAGACAAACTTGGAAAGAGTCCCAAGCCTGAGGTTCAGACCTCCTTGGAGAACTGAACTCGACCCACATAGCCGGGAACTTAGCTGGTTTGCCCAGGCTGGAACTGGTCTGCAGTCCCTGAGCACACAGCAAGCAAACCTCTAGAATGCAGGCAGGGGCAGTCCACCAGCAACCAACGGCCTGGCTGTGTAGAGAGTGGGGGCCTGCAGCAGGCATGGCTGCTCAGTGGGAACCCTCCGGGTCGCAGGTAATCCACACAGGATCTGTAGAGAGTGAGGAGCCGGTGTTGGCGGTAGACCTTCCTGGCATTGATGCAGCAAGAATCTTTCAGGGCTCAAGTTTGTAATCCACAGGCCCAGAAGGTGGTTATGGCCAGAATAAGGCTGCAGGGTCCCAAGGCACCACCTTGTAGACAGTGGTTGGAGCAGAACTCCATCAGATGTCCTCACACCCATACCACTGACGCACCAGGCAGCAGCCACAAATGGCTCCAACAACGCCCCCTATGGAGAGAGCTTAACATCGTGCTGACTGTAAAGGAGAGATGCTTAAAGGGACCCTGCCCATGACCACAGACACTTGATTGAAGGGTTAATCTGGAGCTGAGAGGCAGTAAGTTGATAGTTGTCACAGATACATTGTTCTACATATATACCCTGATACCATATATAATTTTATGTATGATATCATATATAATTTTATAGTTGCTGATTCTGTAAGAACCATTTCTCAGATAATAAAGAAAATAGTGCCTATAAAATGAACAGTATATCTCCTGAAGGAGAAGGTGTCACAAGGAAAGCAGTTTCTCATTTATGTTTTCCTCAAATGTGCTCCATGCACCTATATTACTCAAAGTATCTACATCAACAGATTTGGATTAAGGCTGATTTAAGAGCATGTGTAAGGTTTGTTTCTGTTAAGGTCTCTCTCTGTATATGTCTATGTCTATCTTGGTGTGTCTTCAAATACGTTTTTCTCTGTCTCAACATCTGCAACTGTCATACCTTCCTGTTCTCTTATTCCTAAAATAATTCATACTTATACATGAAGTGCAGCGGCACAATCATAGCTACCATAGCCTCGAACTCCCAGGCTCAGGCGATCCTCCTGCTTCAGCCTCCCAAGTAGATGGGACCACAGACATGAGCCACCACACCTGGCTAATTTATTTTTATTTTTTGTTTTATAGAGATGGGGGCCTCCCTATGTTGCCCAGGCTGGTCTCAAACTCCTGGGCTGAAGCAATCCTCCTGCCTCAGCCTCCCAAAGTGCTGGGATTACAGGTGTGAGACACCATGCCCAGGTATTTTTCTTTTAATTCAAAAGAAAAATTAAGAATCTCACCTTATTTTAAGCCTAAAAAAAAAAATCTACAGAGGATGGTACAATGTTGTTCAAATATGTTTAACAGTGAATGAGAGCTAGTTCTCATCTCTAATAGAACAGAACATAGAAATTGACTTTATTTTGTAGTAATGACAATTGACTTGATAAAAAGAAACAACTCAAAGACAGCTCCTGGGCACTGGAATGAGAATTTTAAAAGGCCACCTTCCCTCAAAGATTAAAAGAAAAAAAAAGAAATAGAATACCTAATCCTGTATGCAATGGTTTAGAGCAGATTTATTAAAAGGCAGTAAGGTAGTCCTATGTCCTTTCCAGTGAAAGTAGAAAGGCAGAAAAGGAACTTATGCTTAGGATATGAAAAACAAACAACATCTTCCAAGTTGACTCAGAAGGTAAACCTCAGTTTGATAACGTATCGCTGAATGTATTGTTCATTTTGAAACAGACTGAGCCTGTAATCTCAGCCCTTTGGGAGGCCGAGGCAAGTGGATTATTTGAGGTCAGGAGATCGAGACCAGCCTGGCAGCACGGTGAAACCCCGTCTCTACTAAAAAAACTACAAAAATTAGCCAGGTGTGGTGGTGCACGCCTGTGGTCCCAGCTACTCCACAGGCTGAGGCAGGAGAATTACTTGAACCCAGCAGGCAGAGGTTGCAGTGAGATGAGATGTGCCACTGCACTCCAGCCTGGGTGACAGAGTGAGACTCTGTCTCAAAAAAGAAAAACAAATTGTAAGTCCTTCTTGCAAATGTCAGTTAACAGCTAACTAAGGATTAATGTACTGAATGTGCTTAGGAAGAAGAAACGAAGAAAATCAGTTTACGGTGTGGTTAAGTAATGTGCCTCTACAGGTAGATAAGAGAGCCGTGTGTGTAGGGAGGGAGGAAGGGCAGAAAATCTGCATGTTCATCATTACTCTGAATGATTAAATATGTGCGTTCACATAGCTAACTGAGAAGATACATGATATGTCTGCTAACAGAAGTAGAACCACAGCTCTTCAGATCAAATTCATCAGAAATCGGTAGAAAGTACCAAATAAAGACTTCTATCTATAGGAGATTTATGGCATTCAGCAAGATGGCCAGCTGGAAGCCCCTGATGCTCCTCCCACTCACAATGACAACCAGAACAATGAATAAACAACTACAGTTTAATAAAAATAAGTGAGGGAGAGTGCCACGGTGCATCGAGAAGTAACAGAAACCCCAGTGAGCAGAAAAACTCAGGATGGCCAAATAGAGAATGGAAGGAAATCCTGGACCTCTACTGCCCTGTCCCCCAACTGGGATTAGCTGGGAACCAGGAAGAACTTATTCCTCTGGTGAAGAGGTAAGAAGATTCCAGAAATCCCCATCAGCACCTTGGATACCTACAAACATCGTTGGGGTCCCCTGCAGTCCTCACAGGCACTCAGGCCAGCTGGGAGGGCTTCCTGGAGTCCACATAGCTGTGCTTCCCCAGAGAAGGAGCGAACACCATTCTGTGCCCACGGCCCACGTGGCTACTGTGCTATACCATCTTGGAACTGAAACTACAGCTGGAGTGTGTCTTGCTCCAGGGGTGCATAGCCACGACTCCCTTTCATCCCTGAGGCTAAGCTGCTACTAAACCACCCCATCCCAGTGGTCTGACATCCCCAAGCTGAACTGCAAGTAGCTGTTACAGCCTTACCATGGGGTGAAGCATAGGTGGAGTCACTCCACCTACCCTCTCAGGCCGGAGCTGAAGTAGCATCCTGCCTCCTGGCAACAGTACCTAAGCCATTCAGAGCAGTCACTCTTCCCCTATGCCTAAGTTGAAGCAGCACCCTGCATCCCAAGAAATGATACCTTAGCTGCCACTCAGAGTAGCCATGTACCCCAGGACTTATGCTGACGCAGTGCCCTTCAGCTTAGGGAAATGGTCCCTGGGCCACCCAGAACAGTCATGCCTCCCAGTCCTGAAGCAGCACAGGCCCTGGGGAATTGGTGCCTTGGCCAAGCTGAGCAGCTGCGATCCCAGGGTTGAGCTGATGTAGTTCCCCACGTCCCAGGGAAATAGAGCAGTGGTTGAGCTGAGACACCCTGCCCTACAGGCCAAACAACTCCAGTACCCTGCACTTCCTTGGGGCTGGAATAGCTCCCTCAAGTCTGAACTGCTGAGATACCCCCCTTCTTGGGAAGTGAAGCTATCACTTGCTGTTCCCTGCTCCCCCAGGGCCCAAACGACATGTGCTCCACCATTCTGGGACACTTGCTGCCACCGCACCTGGCCTCTCACTCTGGGAGACTGCTGAGTCCCACTTCCAAGGTCCAGAGGAGGAGTGTCCAATCTTTTGGCTTCCCTGGGCCACAATGGAAGAAGAATTATCTTGGGCCACACATAAAATACACTAACACTAATGATAGATGACGATAGCTGATAAGCTTAACAAAACAAAAAACTAAATTAAATGTTTTAAGAGAGTTTACAAATTTGTGTTGGGCCACATTCAAAGTCATCTGGACGCGTGTGGCCCACACACCATAGGTTGGACAAGCTTAGTCGAGAGTCACTACTACATGGTCACCTTATGGGACCTGAGCTGCCACTGAGCCCTACTGGCTCAAGTTCCCAAACTGCAGGCATCTCCTGCTCCCCAGGCCCAAATCTCCAGAGCACCCTTGCTCTTCCTGAGTCGGGCCAGTGCCATGCCCTGCACGCAGTGGAAGAATCCACCACAACCCTGCCTGAGCTATGAGGGAGTGCCTCAGAGTTACAGATTCTGGCTGTGTGGGCAACCTACATCCAACCCTGCCACAGAGAGCAAATCTACACCCCAACACCCAAGTGCCACAATGGGTTTATGAGACTCTGCGCACCTGCACCTCCAACCCAGTGCTGATGTAGCTGCTTGTAGACCATGTCACACCTGACACCAAGAGGAATCCCTTTAACTAAGTCTCCCCATCGACTTGAATACAATAATTGAAGGAGACTTCAACGCCCCACTCTCAGCACTGGACAAATTATCAAGACAGAAAATTAACAAAGAAACATTGGATTTAAACTGAACCTAACAGACATTTAGAGAATATTTGAACCTAATAGATGAACCTAACAGACCAAATGAACCTAACAGACATTTAGAGAACATTTCATCCAACAGCTGCACAATACATAATCTTTTTATCAGCACATGGGATACTCTCCAGGATAAACCCCATGTCAGGTCACAAAACAAGTCTTTAAAAATTTAAAATAATTAAAATGATGTCAACCATCTTTTCTGACCACAATGGAATACAAATAGAAATCTTTTACATATAAGAAGAATTTTACAAATATGGAAATTAAACAACATGTTCCTGAATGACCAATGGGTCAATGAAGAAGTTAAGAAGGAAATTAGCTAGGCACGGTGGCTCATGTTTATAATCCCATCCGTTTGGAAGGCTGAGGCAGGATGATTGCTTGAGGCCAGGAGTTCAAGGCAAGCCTGAGCAACATAACAAGACTTCATATCTACAAAATATTTTTTAAAAATTAGCTAGGCATAGTGGTAGTCTCCTATAGTCCTTGCTACTCAGGAGGCTAAGACATGAGGATTCCTTGAACTGAGGCATTCAGGGCTGCAATGAGCTATGACTGCACCACTGCATTCCAGCCTGAGGAACAGAGCAAGATCCTGTCTCTAAAAAAAAAAATAAATAAAGTAAAAAAGGAAAAAAATTTTAAAAATTTTTGAAATAAATGAAAATAGAAACATCATACTAAAACCTATGGAATACAACAAAAGCAGTATAAGAAGAACACTTATGGCAATAAACACCTACATCAAAAAAGTTTAAATGTTTCAAATAAACAATGTAACAGTGTATCTCAAGGAACTAGAAAAGCAAGAACAAACCAAACTCAAAATCAGAAGGAAAGAAATACGAAAGATCAAAGCAGAAAGAAAGAAAATTGGGACTAAAAGCAAATACAATTTAAAAAATGAAATAAAAAGTTGGTTTTTTGAAAAGATAAAAATTGACAAACTGCTAGCTAGACTAACCAAAAGGAGGAAACCCCCCAAAAATCAGAAAAAAAGGAGACATGACAGCTCACATCACAGAAATACGAAGGATCACTAGAAACTATTATGAACAACTATGCGCCAAGTTAGAAAATCCGGCAAAAATGGACAAATTCCTGGACACATATAACCTACCAAGACTGAACCAAGAAGAAATAGGAAGTCTAAACAGACCAACATGTAACAAGATTGAATCTGAAATAAAAAAGTCTACCATCAAAGGAAAAGCCCAGGAACCAATGGCTTTTTTTGTGGAAGTCCACCAAACATTTAAAGAAGGACTAATGCTAATTCTTCTCAAACTCTTTCAGACAATTGGAGAGGAAGAAATTCTTCCAAACTCATTCTGTGCGGCCAGTATTGTTATCAAAACCAGACAAGGACAGACAGACAGACAGACACACACACACACACACACACAAACACACATACACACACACATCCCCCCCCCCCCATAGGCCAGTATTTCTGATGAACATAGATACAAAAATGCTCAACAAAATAATAGCAAACTGAATCCATCAGCACATTAAAGATCATCCACTATACATAATCAAGCGAGATTTATCCCAGGGATGCAAGGATAGTTTAACATATGCAAATCAATAAACATGATACATCACATTAATAGAATGAAGGGCAAAAACCATATGATCATCTCAATAGACACATAAAAAGCATTTGATAAAATTCAACATACCTTCACTTTCAACAAGCTAAGTATAGAAAGAATATAGCTCAATACAATAAAGGACATATATGACAGACCCACAATTAACATCATACCGAATGAGGAAAAGCTGAAATCTTTTCCTCTAAAATCTGCAACAACACAAGAGTGCCCACTTTCCCCACTTTTATTCAACATAGTACAGGAATTCCTAGCCAGAACAATAAGGCAACAAAAAGAAATAAAAGGCATCCAAACTGAAAAGGAAAAAGTCAAATCTTCTGTGTTTGCCGGTAACATAATGTTATATATAAAAACCCTAAAAAGCTCTACCGGAAAACTCTTAGAACTGATAAATTCAGTAAAGTTGCAGTGTGTAAAATCAACATACAAAAATCAGTAACATATCTATATACCATCAACAAAGTAGCAGAAAAAAGTCAAAGTAATCCCACTTACAATAGCTACCAAAAAAAATAATAATAAAAAGCCTAGGCATAAAATGAACCAAGGAGGTGAAAGATTTCTAGAAGAAAAATGATAAGACACCAATGAAAGAAATGTAAGAGGATTAAAAGAAAAAAAAAGGAAAGATATTCCGTGTTCATGGCTTGGAAGAATTAATATTGTGAAGATGACCAGACTACCAAAAGCTATCTATAGATTCAATACAATCCCTATCAAAATACCAATGACATTTTTCACAAAAATAGAAAAAAAAATTCTAAAATTCACACAGAACCACAGAAGACTGCAAATAGCCAAAGCAATCCAGAGCAGAGCAAAACTAAACTAAACTAAAAACCAAAAACATCAAAGCTGGAGGCACTATACTACCAGGCTTCAAAATTTATACTACAAAGCTATAGTAAGCAAAACAGCATGATACTGGCATAAAACCAGAGCCATAGACCAATGGAACAGAACAGAGAATCCAGAAATAAATCCACATATTTATACCCAACAGATTTTCAACAAATATATCAAGAACATTCATTGAGGAAGGGTCAGTCTTTTCAATAAGTGGTACTGGAAAACTGGATATCCAGTTGTAGAAAAATAAAAGTAGATTCCTCTCACTCTTGTTAAAAAAAAAATCAATTAAATAAAGATTAAAGGCTTGAATATAAGACCTGAAACTATAAAACTACTGAAGAAAACATAAGGGAAAACCAGGTGCAGTGGCTCGTGCCTGTAATCCCAGCACTTTGGGAGGCTGAGGTGAGAGGATCACTTGTTCCCAGGAGTTTGAGACTAGACTGGGAAACATAGAGAGACCCCATCTCTACAAAAATAAACACAAAAAATTAGCCAGGTATGGCGGTACACACCTGTGGTCCCAGCTACTCAGGAGGCCGAGGTGGAAGGACTGCTTGAGCCTGAAAGGTCAAGGCTGCAATGAGTCATGGCTGCATCATGGCACTCCAGCCTGGGTGACAGAGTTGGATCCTGTCTCAAAAAAAAAAAAAAAAAAAAAAAAAAAATCATAGGGGAAGCACTTTAGGACACTGGTCTGGGAGAAGATTTTATGAAGAGGACCTCAAAAGTACAGTCAACGAAAGCAAAAATAGACAAAGACAAACTAAAAAGCAAAAATAGACAAATGTCAAACTAGAAAGTTTCTGCATAGCAAAAGGCAAAAATGAACAGAATAAAAAGACAATCTGCAAAACAAGAGAAAATATTTGCCAACTATTTATCTGACACAAGACTAGTATCCAGCATAAAAACCTCAAACCATTCAATGCCAAAAAAAACTAATAATCTGATTTTAAAATGGGCTAATGAGTTCAATAAACATTTCTCAAAAGACATACCAATGGCCAAGAGGTATATGAAAAAATGCTCAACATCACTAAATTTTCAACGTCAGAGAAATGAAAATCAAAACCACAGCGAGATATCATGTCACCCCAATTAGAACAGCTCTTATCAAAAAGACAAAAAATAAATGCTGGCAAGGATGTGAAAAAGGGGGAACTCTTATACACTCTTGGTGGGAATGTAAATTAGTACAGCCATTATGGAAAACTGTACAGAGGTTCTTCAAAAAACTAAAAACAGAACTAGCCCATAATCCAGCAATCTCACTACTGGGTATATATATTCAAAAGAAAGGAAGTTAGTATGTCAAAGAGGTATCTGCACCCCCATGTTTATTCCAGCACTATTCACAATAGGCTAATACGGACTCAACCTAAGTGTTAGTTAACAGATGAATGGATAAAGAAAATGTGGCATATGTACCCAATGGAATACTATTTAGCCATAAAAAGAATAAATTTCTTTCATTCGTGATAACTTGGATGAGCTAGGAGGACATTATGTTAAGTGAAATAAGCCAGATACAAAGACAAATACAGTATTCTCTCACTCATAGTGGAGGCTAAAAAAGTTGATCTCATGGAAGTGGAGAGTAGAACAGTGATTAGTAGAGGTGGGGAAGGGTAGAGGGGACAGTGGGATGGCCAAAGGTTGGTTAAAGGACACAAAAGTACAGCTAGCTAGATGGGAGGAATCAATTCTACTGCTCTACACCACTATAGGGTGAGTATAAGCGACAACAATTTATTATATATTTTCAAATAGCTAAAAGCAGATTTTGAACATTCCAAATACAAAGAAATAATATGTGTTTGAGGTAGCAGATATGCTAATTACCCTGATTTGTCATTCCACGTTGTATAGGCAGATATTAAAATATCACACTGTACCCCATAAATATGTACAATTATGTGTCAATTAAAAATAAGAAAAGAAACAAAAGCTACAAAAAAGGAATAATTTAGGGGAACAAACAGCAAAAAGACAAACCACATGATGGGAAAAATCTTTTGCAAATCATATACCTAATAAGGGACTCGTATCCAGAACATGCAAAGAACTCTTACAACTCAATAATAAGATAAATAAATTTTTAAAAGGGTAAAAGATTTGAATAAACATTTCTTCAATGAAAATATACAAATGGGCAAAATGCACATGAAAAGATGCTGATCATTATCAGTCATTAGGGAAATGCAAATCAAAATCATGACATACAACTCCATACCCACTAGGATGGCTATAGTAAAAAATAATAATAAAATAAAAAAATGAATAATAACAAGTATTGGCAAGGATCTACAGAAATCAAAACCCTTATATATTGCTGATGGAAAATGGAAATTAGTAGAATAAGTAACAGGATATCCATTCGATGGACTTTATCCAACCACCAAAATTCATGCTTATGAAGATTTTGACAAAAGAGAAGAACACAGTGAAGTATCTCAACTGCAGGTTGCAAGGAGAGATGCCTGTGGTGGGGCTACGTGCTGTAGATGGGGAGCTAGAAAATTTCACCCCAAAGTGGTTTGGGAGGGGTGGGTAGTGTAAGGGAAGCAATGCTTGCTTTGATATCACTGAATCCAGAGGTGATGGAGGCATTGATTCTTGACCTCTGCTTTTCTTCAAGATGTTCAATTTTGCTCTACCAATAGCCAGTCTCTGTGCCCCATCCCCTGCTAGGCTCAAAGCACCAGGGGGTAGCTTAGCTGGGGATTTAGCCCCTTTCATGATCAATGTCAATTCCCTCTTTAGCCATCCCAAATATACATAAAATTTAAATAAATCTTGCAAACACAGCTTTTTAAAAAGGAAATATACCTATAATGTATAAACACAAAATATTTATTTATATGTAGGGGAGCAAAAGTATTTTTTTTAACCCATCACGAGGTTCATGGCTGAGATAAAATATAGATTAACAAGAAAAAAAAATCCCACAAATTTATTTAAGTTTTATACGACATGGGAACCTTCAAGAATGAAGGCCCAGAGAAACAGGGAAAAGTGTATCTTTTTATGCTTAGGTTTGATGGAGAGTGGATAGTCATGTAGAAGAGTGATTAGACAAAGGAATCTGATCTAATGGTGATAAATGGAGTGAAACTTAGCAAACCTGCTTGTTCAGATTCTTCTCTGTGTCTTTATTTCCTTTCTCTGGATATAGGGAGGACCCCTTTGGAATGAAGGTCTTATGACCGACTTTAGAGGAAAGTCAGAGTTATTTTATGGCCTGCTTTAGGGGAGAATGGCAGGAGAATATCGAGATACTTTTCTGCTTCTACTGTTTTCTCAAATGCCAAGGTGCTATATTTTGGGGTAGTGTGCTCTGAACCCTGTATTACATGCTACATATAAATACAAATCAGAAAATATAAATATAAAGCCTGGAAAAAGAATTAGATAGCCATTTGACAGAAGAAGATGTACAAATAGCCAATGTCTTTAAATTATCAGGGAAATGGAAAGTTAAAACAGAGTGAAAGTCCATTACACCTTCGCTAGAATGACTGAGATCAAGTGTTGGTGAGAAATGCAGGAAACTGAGTCCTCATGCATTGCTGGTGAGCATGTAAGCCACTTTAGCAAACTTTGGTAGTCACAAAATTAAACATATTTACAGTACCATCTAGCAATTTCTTTTTTTTTTTTTTTTTTTTGAGACAGAGTCTTGCTCTGGCGCCAGGCTGGAGTGCAGTGGTGCAATCTCGGCTCACTGCAACCTCTGCTTCCTGGGTTCAAGCGATTCTTCTGCCTCAGGCTCCCGAGTAGCTGGGACCACAGGCGCATGCCACCACGCCCGGCTAATTTTTGTATTTTTTGTAGAGATGGGGTTTCACCATGTTGGCCAGGATGGTCTTTGATCTCTTGACCTCATGATCCACCCACCTCAGCCTCCCAAAGTGCTAGCAATTTCACTTTTAGATAATTATTACAGAGAAAAGAAAATGTATCACCATACAAAGACTTGTACAAAAATGTTCATAGCAGCTTGAATTACAGTAGTCAAAACACAAAACAACTCAAATGTCCATCAACAGGTAAACATGTAAACCAAATTGCTCTAAGTGAATGCCACAGAATACTATTAATAAAAAAGAATTAACTATTGATAATATAACAACACGAATAAATTACAAAACCATTGTGTTAAGCCAAAGAATTCACGCACACAAGAGTACATACTTTGTCTAGAATAGAACCTTATATAAACAGACACAAGTAATGACAAAAATGAGAAAGTGGTTGTGAATGGCAAAAGGGAATTTACTGGATGTTAGAAATATTCTGTGTCTTGCTTAGGGTGGTGGTTACATGTGATGGGGTTCAGAACATGCTACCCCAGAATGTGGCACCTTGGCATGTTAAATATTTTGAGCTGAAGGAATTTGAGAAACAGCATGTATAGGAAGGTCTCTCAGACCATTAACTCAGGGGTAGAGTTAATTAGCTGCATTACAGGGAGTTCAGTATCCATATGACATCCACAGTTGGGTATCCTCTGACTGACTGATGGCAGAATGTTCTGTCACCAGCACTTAGGTTCCAGAGAGAACTTTCTAGGTTAATGGTCTAATAAAGATGCAGTGTTTTGTTTATGAGATGCTGCAACTCATTTCCTATTTGATAATATTAATCTATCCCAAACTTAGACTAAAAAAAAAAAAAAAAAAAAAAAGAGAAAAGCATACAAATGTATTTAAGTTTTATGTGACACAGGAGCCTTCAGAAATGAAGACCCAAAGAAACAGGAAAAACTCTGTTTCTGTGCTAAGTTTGATGAAGTGGATAGTTGAGAAGTAAAATTGGATAAAAGGGATAGGATTTAATGGTAATAAACTGGAAGGAATTTAGCAAGGCCTGTTTGTTCAGATTCTTCTGGGCATAAAGATCACATAAGGGTCACATGGTCTACTTCAAGGGAAGATCAACTCTTTTATGGCCTGGATCAGGGAAGAAGAGCAGGAGAAGTCAAAGAGTGACCTTCTTGCTTCTGTTCTTTCCTCAAATATCAAGTTGTTAGGGTAACATGTCTTGAACCCCATCAAATCATAGATCTAAACATAAAAGCTATAATCATAAAGCTTTTAGAGGCAAACATATAAGTATCTCTGTGACTTAGGGCAAGGCAAAGTTTTGTGACACTGGTCACAGAACGCCATAAACTACTAAATGTCATCAAAATTTAAGATCATTCATCAAAAAGCTATTAAGATAATAGGCAAGTCATCACGTGAATAGGCAATTAATAGGCAAGTGCTCACCATGATTAATCATAAGGGAAATGCAAATTTAAAACATAATGGGTTATGACTGCATACCCACTACAATGGCCAAAATTTAAAAGATTGACAACTCTGGCCGGGTGCAGTAGCTCACACCTGTAATGGCCAGCACCTTGGGAGGCCAAGGTGGGTGTATCACGAGGTCAGGAGATTGAGAACATCCTGGCCAATGTGATGAATCCCCATCTCTACTAAAAATACAAAAATTAGCTGGGCATGGTGGCACGCTTCTGAAGTCCCAGGTACTCGGGAGGCTGAGGCAGGAGAATCACTTGAACCCGGGAGGTAGAGGTTGCAGTGAGCCGAGATCACACCACTGCACTGCAGGCTGGTGACAAAGCAAGACTCCATCTCAAAAAAAAAAAAAAAAAAAAATTGACAATTCCAAATGTTAGTAAACGTAGAGCAACCAGAACTTAACATCCTGTTGATGGGAGTGAAAGAGAAACACTTTGGGGAAAATATCTGGCAGTTCCTTATAAACCTTAACCTATATACCTACCCTTATAACCCAGCAATCCACTCCCAGGTATTTACTCATGAGAAATGAAAACATACATCCACAAAAAGACATGTATAAGAACATTCATGGTGGCCTTACTCATTATAAATTGGAAACAGCCCAACTATATCCACCAATAGAACAGACAACTTGGTATATTCACACAATTAAATACTACTCAGTAATAAAAAGACACGAAGTACTGATAAAAGCAACATGAATGAATCTCAAAATTATTATGCTGCATGAAAAAAGCCTTTCACAAAAGAGTGTACATATACCGTATGATTCCATCAGCAAATGAAGTGGTAGAAAACATTAAAACTCTGGGGCAAGTGGGTCAGGGATTGAATGAGAAGGAGCAAAAGGGAACTTTCTGGGGTGATGTTAATGTTCTAGAAATTCATAGACGCTGAAGTTACATGGGAGCATGTGTGTTAAAATTCAGTGAATGTATACTTAAAATTTGTGTATTTTCCTGCATGTAAATTTTGCATCAAATGAAAGCAAACTGTAAGCATATATTTATCTCTGATCAATGATACCCATGTTGAGGCATTTGAGAGAAATAAAGTACTTGAAATGACTCAAAAATCAGGTTGATTGAGAAGGAAGCAGATAAGTGAATAGACTGATAAAGCAAGTATAATAAACTGTTAATGGTAAAATTAGGTGGTGAGTATACAGGAGCTCATTATAAAATTTTTTCAATTATGATGTATATTTGAAAAAATTATAATAAATTATATAATAGATATATATTAATTATATATTATAGATATATCTTATATATTATATTCCAATGTATTAAAATATTTATAATAAAATGTTATATTATCATTTGGGGAAATTCAGTGTACACACTCAAGATTTATACATTTTATTGAATTTAAATTTTATGACAGAAGAAAAACTAAACAAATATTGAACTCTGGGTAATGACAGGCACACAGAAGGATTTTAAAGTGTCTGCAATTTTTTTGAAATATGTCAACATTTAAAATGGATAGACGGATAGATTAGTGCTCAAACAAGAACCATAAAATGTTAATGGTAGAATCTACGTGGTGGGTATATTTGTTTTTATTGAAAAATTCTTGTATTTTTGTTGAACATTTTCAAAATAAATTGTTGAGGGAAAAAAACTCAGTGAGGGTATAGGGCCTCTATTACTAAATGAAGGAAGAAAAAAAGATACTGTGACTAATTAACAGCCTGCCCCAGTGAATAATGTTTACTTACTGACTGGCCCATTCTCACCCATCCCACCTTCTCTGTGAGTTAAATTCTATCCTTAAAGAGTCATTCCTTTAACTTAAACTTTGACTCGTTGAAATTCAAATACAGTAGTTTGATAATTTCTTATTACCTCCCTTGGATTATTTTCCTCCAATCCCCTAGAACTTGGTCTTATTCTTTTATTTCCCTAAGTGACCAGTAGTCACTATTAACATGCATGTGACTCCCAAGCACTGATTTCCCTTGCTACAGTTGCACATGTCCACATGATTCATAGATAGTTCCTTGGAACTATATCACTGCCACCTCAAAGCCAATATTCCTTTTTTTTTTTCCCTTTTTGAGACAGGGGCTGGATCTGTTGCCCAGGCTGGAGTGCAGTGGTGCAATCGTAGCTCACTGTAGCCTCAAACCCCTGGGCTCAAGCAATCCTCCTGCTCCAGCCTCCTGAGTAGCCAGGACAACAGGTGTGTGCCACTATACCCGGCTAATTATTTTATTTTTTGTAGAGATGGGGTCTTGCTGTGATGCCCAGGCTGGTCTCCAACTCCTGACCTCAAATGATTCTCCCATCTTGGCCTCCCAAAGTGCTGGGATTACAGGTGTGATCAATGGCTTCCAGTCAAAGTCAATATTTTCAAAACCAAAACTCTCCTCCCTTCTAAACTCTCTAATCTGTTATTACTACCACTATTATTCCCAGGATACAGATTTACTTCATTCATTCATTCAATAGTTACTGCGTTTTACTTTGAAATCTCTCTGCCAGAAGTAGATGAACAAAATGGATATAATCCCTGCTTTTTTGAGGCTTATGGTTTATTACAATCTAGTTGCTCCTTCCCTCTTTTTTCCTTTCCGTGTTTAATGAATAAATAGTAATCATGTTATTGGCTGAGAGAAAGGAGAGGGCTCCAGGGGTTATCAATTAATTATTGCCCAGGTTACACTGGGCTATATGCCCATCACTCTTAGGTGCTGGCCCTTCAGGCCCAGTGGTTTGGTACCTCTGCACCCTGCTTAGGGCATTTGAATTGTTTCTGAGGCTGCCTGTGTTCCATCCTGTTGTATACTCAGTTTGCCTGGGATGGTCCTGGTTTACACTTACTGTCCCAGCATAATTATTAATAGTGCTCCCTTTCACTGTCAAATATGTCCTGGTTTGGTCACTAAATTCTGTGACCACCCACTCCTAAACCACACACAAACATTTCTAATCTGAGCACTTACTACTTCTTCATGCAAGCCAGCAGGCCAGTGGAGCCCCTGTGTTTCCAGAAACTAATCGATTCTGGGGGGTTAGGAAGCACTGCCCTTCTCTGTTCTTCTAAGAGGGATCGTTGGTCCTAGGGAACTTCCTTTGCCTAAGAGTTTGGACTTTTAAACATAAAAGCCATAAAGGTTGCAGCCTCCTAGTTTCCTCACTCAGCCATATCCTCTGTCTTAGATAGGGGAAGGAAAAGAACTTAAAGACCTGACTTATGATCTCAAAATATCCAAGATTTAGAACCTAGTATTCATATATATGCTTTATCTCTTCTAATCACTAAAAGGTGTTAAAAGACAAAAATTTTTCTATTCCCTTTCTAAAAATCTATACTCTTCTCTTCCCTTTCCCATTGTAAAAACCAAGCAAGAAAAAAAATTCACAAACTGGGCAGCCCTCAGAATTACAGATTTGGAGAGACTCGAGCAATGCGACGTGGCCAGAGCAAATTTACAGAAAAGGGAAGGTGACATACAGAAAACGGAAGTGAGGTACAGAAACAGCCAGATTGGCTACAGCTCAGCCTCTGCCTTATTCGAACACAGTTTGAACAGTTGGCCACCTGTGAGTGGACCCTATTCTCCTGCCTCAGGATTGGCTAAGACTCAGCTCTTGTTACAGAAGCATACTCCTAAATTAGGTTCATGGTTTGTCTACCTAAGTTAGGTTATGGTTTGTCCATAAGGACTCAAGTATGTGAGTACAGAGGCTTTTTCAGGCCAGATTTTAGTTTGACTTAACAAGGGTAAGTTCATTAAATGCTTGTTGCAGTTACAAATATCAGCAATTTGCACCTTACTGTACTTGAGTTACAGTTCCTTTTCTAAGTACTGTACAGGTCTAGACAAAAAGAAAGCAGCTAGGTATCAAAGAAATTAAAAAGACCTAGATGAGAGAATATACAGCTCCACAGGGCAGCAAAAATAAACTTTACTTGGTTTACATTTGCCCACCTCTTTGCTTTCACACTGTATATAATTCTGTACAGGGATATTAGAACCAAGTTTCCCCTTTTTGTTCACTCACTGCCTGTCTGCATCATGAACAATAGTACCTGAGATACTTGCTTCTGAATTGAGACAGGCAATTGGGCCAAAACCTGTTGAACCTCAGTGAATATAAAACACAAGTGGGAGATAAGAGAAAGAAAGAAGTCAAATTATCCTCATTTGCTGATGATATAATTTTATATGGAAAAACCTAAAGACTCCACAGAAAAACTATTAGAGCTGATAAATTCAGTCAAGCTGCAGGATACAAAATCTACAAAAATCAGTAGCATTTCAATATGTCAACACTGATCAATCTGAAAAAGAGATCAAGAAAGTAATCTCACAATACGTACACCTAAAATACTTAGGAATTAACCAAAAAACTAAAAGACCTCTATGACGAAAACGACAAACCACTGATGCAAGAAACTGAAGAGGACACAAAAAAATTGAAAGATATTCCGTGTTCATGGACTAGATCAATATTGTTAAAATGTCCATACTACCCAAAGCACTCTACAGTCAATGGATGCTTAAGCGTTATCCCAGGTGGGAGTGATAGAGCAGTGAACAAACAGGCACGGTTGGCCCGTGCCCTCCTCCAGGTGCACACAGCCTTCCAAAAATTACAGAAGTAACAAGTATTAGATAAAGCATTGTAACAACACTGACAAACTCCTCTGGTCGGGACCGCCCTGTGACTATGTCTGGAATATGTCTAAATTGGCACCCACCACTGTTTTATAAGTCTCTTCAAAGCCCGTCTGCTCCCAGGCCTTGAACCCCTGGGCACAGAGACCAGCCGCGGCTCCCTACCTTGAGACGCTCGCCCCTGCACTGTGCCTGGCCCTCAGCAGGCCCTCCCGCTTGTCCTTGCTGACAACAGGAAGAGGGCTGTTAGCGGCTCTGACAGATCCAGCGGGTGTCCGACCTCCGCGCCTGGAGGGAACGGTCGGCCTCGCTCCTTTCCGCCCAGCCTCAGTTTCCCCGCCCCCCCGAGCCCCTCCCACCCTCAGTAGCCTACCGCCTGTCCCAGTCTCGACCCCATCCGTTCTCTCCACTTACTCTCTGGGTCCGAAACGTGAAAAGGTCGAGCAGCTGAGCACGGTCTCTGACCTCTGCCCCTCTCGACCTCGCCCTCCTTGCTGGCTGCGCCCACAAGCAATCCCAGGCCCCCCGCGCCCGCCCACGCTGGTTTCCCCGAGACACCTCCCGCTGCGATTCCCGCGGCAGACTTGGCAGTTCCCCAGGGTGCTCGCATTGGCGCCAAGGGGAAACATTCGTTGTTAATTACGTTGCCTCCTAATGACCAGCGTCTGCCGGGCGGCTCCACCCTGAGGAGCGGGAAAGAGTCCGGGATCGCAACATTTCTGACCCTGAGCGCTGGAAGGATCGAGCTCCGCTAGGGGCCTAGGGCTGAGAAAACGCACGACCCTGGGGGTCCGCTCACCTCTTCAGAGAACCCCCACATTCCACAGATCGCTGTGAAACAGAAAATAAAAAGTGTTCTTTCTGAAGATCAAGGGCGTCCCTACGAGATAGATTCCTCCTCTTCCCTTTGGCTTCTTGGTGACGGCGACCCTCCCTGCTGAGAACGCTTCCCTCCAGCTCACCACGGAGGACGCTGTGTAGCAAAGAAAGGTCCCTCTTCGCTTGTGTGAGTTTGCTAACAGTGCCCGCAAGTCCTCGGGTGAAAGAGGCCTGGGCCACTTCCTTTTGAAGCCGAAAATGTACTAAATGAAGACATGCCGAACAGCTACAAAAAGTTGTAGTTGTGCTGTATTTTAAAGGTCTGCCTTGATTACCAGTTTCTTTACACGTATGCAACTATAATGACCGCCTGCATGCATAAGCTCATCTGGAGATAAGGCCCAAAGGCCAAATGCGAGGCCCTTGATGGACAGGGATCTAATGGATCTTCTGCTCCTCTCTCCCCAGGCTGAGACGAGCTCTGTGCCTGCAAATGCACAGGGAGGGGAGGGGAAGTGGCCTGAGAGAGGGGCCGGGAGGAGAACTAAGCCTACGGCAGAGATAGCGGGGTTTTAAAAAGTAAGTGGACTTGAGAACTGCGTTCATACTGGGTTCCAGTTAGGATACTTCACCTTCTTCTTCCCTCATTACCCGTCTGTAAGCTGAGGAATGTTCAAAGAGGCTTTGTTCTCCAATAAAGATAAAAACAGTTCCAAGGAGAAAGGAGGCCATGGGCCGGGAAGTGGGAATGCATTGCTTAGAGCACCCTGAAGATGTTTCTTTCCTCCTCCTTGCCTCCCTCCTCTCCTCCCTGAGATGGAATCAAAATGCTTTAACAGGCAGTTGGCAAAGAACATGATTCATCCCAACCAAGTAGAGTTTTTCTTGTGTTTGATATTTATTAAAATTTTGGAATTCCACACTTCATCCACTTTCCCCATGGCTTCCTTTCATGCATAAACAGCGAAAAGGATGCAGCTTGTTACATAAACTTGGCAGGCTGCAAAAGCCCTCATTCTGTTTTCTCCGTAAGTGGAGTGCAGGAGGAGGCATGTGTAGCTCATGTATTACAAAGAGTTTTGCACCACCTAAAATCAAAGTAATTAGGCAGTGCAAGTCACAAATAGTTTTGAAATGTTATAAGGTGACACTTTTTTGCAATACCACTGATTTGATAATAGAAACAAAAATAATAATAAAGTGACACTTCTTTTAGATTTCTGAGAAATGCATTCCTGCCTTAATATCATTGCTCCTGCTCTCCACACTTGCTACTAGAAAAGAAAGGCCTTCTTTCTCAGTCTGTCTTTGCACCATCACCTGGACACCCTCCGAGAAGCGTCACAGGCAGAGGAAATCACCGTGATTGCGCATTGTTTAGTCTCTCCACTTCAGCTGTGCGAACTGCTTCCTGGGCAACCCAGCAGCCTGCCATTTAACCCGCCTGGATGGATGAGCTCATTAACGAGCCACCCCCGCAGGCTTTCTCGAGTGGCTCTTCTCCAGACCCTAGTTCTCTTTCTTCACCCAGTGGTCATTGGTTCACCGGCCTGCCTTGTGTGGTGAAGCGAGTCCTTACCCCGCTCTCACTGCACTCCTCCCCCCTCCTGGAGGAGACCTTAGAAAGGGTGGCAGGAGCAGTCATTCCAAGCATCCAGCGAGCCTGCACTTTTCACAAAGGCCACCCTTTTTCCAGGAGGCCACAAACTCCTCAATGCCCTCCTCCCGGGTTCCTCAGAAGGGAGGGGAATCAAGTCAGCAATTCTTTCTTCCTCCTTTCTTTGCCAAAAGGCTGCTTCCCCGTCGTGGGTCAGTGCCAGCCTAGTAGGGAACCCATTCCTCTTACTGTTTTCCCCCTATAGAGCAGCAGAGTGGCCCCAGACGGTGGGAAGCCCTCCTAGGAGTCACTGAGGGCTCCCAGAGCTGCCAGTTGGAGGTTGGGGTGAGAGATGGGAAGACTTGGGTTTTAATGTTTATGTAAGAAACAGCAATTCAGGCTCTCCCTCACCCATGTGTCCTGTGGTGAGTGTGTCTCTAGGGAAAATCTTGGCATTTGCTTTCCAGTTAAAAAAAAATTTATCAAGATCCTGGCTTTTTGTGCCTTGGCTTCCTGCTTTCCAAGAACGGCAAAAGCACTTGGATTAAATAAAATTAAGTCCAGACCTCCTTTTGTGGACCCCAAGAGAACACTGCTCCTCTTCACCAAGTCTGTTCTCATGTGCCCCACCCCACCTTTCTTATTTTTTTCTTTTTGCTTCTTTTCCTGCCTCTACAACCATCTTATTCAATTGGCTTCTGGGTCTTTTTTTTTTTTTTTTTTTTTCCCATTTTTGCCACTCTTGAACCCAATTCTATCCTTGACACGATTTCAGTCAGCTTCAGCCAGGAGCTAGTAGTGAAGAAAATCTTGGACAACATTGAAAAGTGCTGCTTGTTTTTTCACCTCTATCAGAATCTTCTAGTGATCGAGAGCACCCCAGGCCACTTTCTTTTACTGAGGTTCCCAGAAACTCTTTTTAAGAAAAAATTTGATAAATGCTTTGGCATTTAAGTCACACAAACTGTAGAATATCTTAGGTGTTTACACTAAACAAGTTATTCCTTAACATACATTCACAAAAGATGTTAGGTAAAGTGTAAACATGAAGCACCTTGTGAATCTGGGACTCCAGTCAAAACCTCTGATGTCAATTTCCCCTTGAAGAACCTTGGGGCCCACATATTGCTCTTCTTATCTTGGCTCAACTAGCTGCTGGGGAATTTGAGCAGCAGAGCAGAGTATTGATTCCTCTATTGCCAGTCCCCTCCCCTGCCTGGACAGTCTGTGACCCCCTCTCCCAGTAGGGCACTCAGAGTTGAAAACTGTGGCTTTCTGCCTTCAGGTGTCCACTGATGACCAGACGGCGATTGTTAACATTACTCGTTTAAAACCATAGCTGTTTTTCCAACACCACACACAAGGGTGTTTTTAAATTAACTTAATTGATTTTTAACTCTGTTTTTAAATGAATAAAAGTGTTTTAGAATTAGCATCATTTGAAAGAACAGCAGATGCAATTGTTGGAGCTGAGTGATACATACTCAGGAATCATTGTGGTGGCCTCTCTACTTTCATGTATGTTAGATATTTCCATAACGAAAATAAAATATAAGTAAGATACTCTTGAATCTATATTTACTCTAAATAACTAGCATTAAGAATAGAATTTTCTGGGCTGGGTGCGGTGGGTGAGCCCAGCACTTTCATTCAAGATGAAATTTGGGCAGGAACGCAGCCAAACCGTATAAGACACCATGCTAAGAAGTAGAAGCTTTACCTTTTAGGCCAGTAAATCTGGGGTGGGGCCCAGGAATCTGCATTTATCAAGTTCTTTGGGTGATCTTGATGCAGGTATTCTGGAGATCTCACTGTACCGTTCAGAGGGGCTCTGTGATAGGTAAATTAAATTTATAGAAAGTGACAGAAGACACGTTTTTATAAAATAGTAGGCATGGTATTAAGTGTGAAGCACCAAAGAAACAAAACTTGAACCCAGTCCTCAACACATAATTAAAGCAGGCTGATAAGATTTACCACAACCACTAGGTATGGTTGTGTAGGCTGTGCACTGCACCACAATGCCATGTCTAAGAAGGTACTGTTCACATTTTAGACATAGATTTGTGTATTTGCTACAATTTTTGGCAGATAAGTCCAATGTCTTATTCTAATAAAAAGTATACTACAGCAATTTTTCAAAGATAGAAATAAAGTGTCTTCAGGAAGGTAATGGTAGATTGTTGTATTAATGGCTCCAATGAATCACATTTCATGGTATCCACACCCTTCTTTGGTCCTCTGCCATATTAACTCTGAGCCATTGGGAAATCGGCAAATGTGACACAGGCAGACTTTGCAAAATTCCCAATGATCAAAGCCAAATTCTCTAATTTTTATGGTCTTTCTTTTATCAAAAGATGGCTGCTGCTGATCCAAACAGCTATAGGCATCACATCTTCATTCAAAGTAGGAAGAAAAGGAGCAGAGTAGGCAATGCCAATCAGAGCATCTTTTTTTTTTCTTTTCTTTTTTTAGAGACAGTTTTACTCTGTCACCCAGGCCCAAGTACAGCAAAGCAATCATAGCTCGCTGCAATTTCAAACTCCTGGGCTCAAGTGATCCTCCTGTCTCAGCCTCCCAAGAAAGTATAGGTCTGTGCCACTGCACCTGCCTTTCTTTTATGTATATAAAGATGGGGATCTCACTGTGTTGCCCAAGCTGGTCTCAAACTCCTGGCCTCAAGTGGTCCTCCTCCTCCTGCCTCCCAAAGCACTGGGATTACAGGTGTGAGCTACCATGCCTGGCCCCAGAGCTCCTTTTATTAAAAAAGCAAAATTTTTTCCAGCAACATTCCAGCAGACTTGCATTTATATCTCATTGATCTTTGTCATTTGGCCATTGTTAATTGCAAGGGAGTCTGGAAAATGGAATATTTAGCTTTTCCAAGCCGCTGTAGTAAAACAGGACAAGGGAATAGGAATTTAGGAAAGTATATTGGGTTGACTAAATAGCAGTGCCTGCTGTGGAACTTTTAATCATGGGTCCCACACATAGCCATTCTCCTATTAATGCCACTGTGTTAGGCCATTCTTACATTACTAGAAAGAAATACCTGAGGCTGGGTAAGTATAAAGAAAGGAGGTTTAATTGGCTCAGTTTCTGCAGCTGTACAATCATGGTACCAGCATCTGCTCAGCTTCAGGGGAGGCCTCAGGGAGCATTTACTTATGGGAGAAGGTGAAGCAGGAGAGTTGCGTGAGATGGGCGGAGGTGCCACACACACTTAAATAACCAGATCTCCTGAGGACTCACTCTTGCAAAGACAAGCCATGCGGCATCTACCTTCATGACCCAAACACCTCCTGTGAGGCCCCACATCTAACACTGGGGGTTACATTTCAACACGAGATTTGCGGGGACAAATATCCAAACTGCATCAACCACAAATGTATACAACATGGAGACTGGAAGCAACTAACTAATTTTCAAGCTTTATCTTGTAATTCAAAGGGAAGAAATTATCTCCAAGCCATTGATTTATTCAACAAATATTTATTGAGGATAATTCTACAAGTTAGGCATTGAGCTAGGCTTTGAAATACCAACCATCCTGAGACTCAGGAATGGACCTACTGTTCTGCAGGACCAAGAGTTCAGCCTCCCTATAGGCCTGGAGAAGAGGGATAAAGATTGCCAACAGCCTCTCATTTTACTGTAACTTCCATTGTCATCTTTTCTACTTTCTTTCTTTCTTTTTTTTTTTTTTAAGACAGAGTCTTGCCCTGTCGCCCAGGCTAGGGTGCAGTGGCACGATCGCCGCTCACTGCAACCTCCACCCCTGGGTTCAAGTGATTCTCATGCCTCAGCCTCCCGAGTAGCCAGGATTATAGGCATGTGGCACCGCGCCCAGCTAATTTTTGTATTTTTAGTAGAGACGGGGTTTTGCCATGTTGGCAAGGGTGGTCTTGAACTCCTGACCTCAAGTGATCCACCTGCCTCCCAAAGTGCTGGGATTACAGGCGTGAGCCACTGTGCCTGGCCTTCATTTATTTCCTCTTTTTACTTCCATTTCCATTCCCATTTTCCTTGTATCAGTTAGCTTTTGCTGCAATAATTAGCCATTCTGAAACTTTGTAGCTTGAAACAACAATCATGTATTATTACTCACAAGTCTGCAGATCAAGTGGCTGGTTCTTCTGATCCAGGCCAGGACTGGCTGATCCCAGCTGGGCTTGCTCATGTGTTTGCAATTCACCAGCAGGTCAGTTGACGGCACTTGGCCTAGGATGGCCTCACTCACATGCCTGGTGGTTGGTGCTGGCCGTCAGTTAGGGCAGTGGGGTAACAGGGCCATGTGTCACTCATTATCAAGCAGGCTTGCTGAGGCTTATAAACAAGGTGATGGTTACAGGATTCTCAAGAGAAGGAAAAGTGGGCAAGCCCTAATGTTCTAGGACTTTTCAAGTTTCTGCTTGTGTCACATTTGCTACCTGTTCCATTGACCAAAGTAAGTTATAAGGTTGGCCCAGATTCCAGAGATGGAGAAATAAAGTCCATTTCATGATAGGTGGAGCTGCAATCACGCTGCAAGAGCAAGAGAGCAGGGAAGGGAAGAATTTGTGCTCGTTTTGTTAACTCCCAAACTTCTTTTCTTCCACTACAATAGGACACCAAACATTTGTTAAGCTGGTTAATGATCTTTGAGGCCAAGTGCAATTCACCTCTATCAAACATTGGTAATAGTGCCTCTGCACTATTAGGGAAAAAAATAATAAAAGGCCAGGTGTAGTGGCTCACGCCTTTAATCCCAGCACTTTGGAAGGCTGAGGTGGACAGATTGCTTGAGCTCAGGAGTTCAAGACCAGTCTGGGCAATGGGGTAAAACCCCATTTCTCCAAAAAAAATACAAAAATTAGCTAGCTGTGGTGGCATGCACCTATAGTCCCAGCTACTTGGGAGGCTGAGGTGGGAGGATTGCTTGAGCTCAGGAGGTGAAGTTTACAGTGAACCAAGAGCATACTACTGAACTCCACAACAGAATGAGACCTTGTCTTAAAAAAAAATAAATAAAAGCCTGATTATCCACCACCAACTCCTAAGCCAGGAGTTGTCAAAATTTATGAACTAATACCCATTAGCAAGAAATTTATTTTACAGCATCCAGAATATACATGTACACTTTTTTTTTAGAAAAGTTATGGGCCAGGCGCAGTGGCTCACACCTGTAATCCCAGCACTTTTGGGAGGCTGAGTCAGCGGATCATTTGAGGTCAAGAGTTTGAGACCAGCCTGACATGGTGAAACCCCATCTCTAGTAAAAATTCAAAAATTAGCTGGGCGTGGTGGTGCACACTTGTAATCCCAGCTACTCAGGAGGCTGAGGCAGGCGAATGGCTTGAACTCAGGAGACAGAAGTTGCAGTGAGCTGAGATCGTGCCACTGTACTCCAGCCTGGGCGACACAGTGGTACTCCATCTCAAAAAAAAAAAAAAGTAAGTTATGACCCACTAAATTAATTTACCACCCACTAATGGGTTATAGTGTGTAGTCTGAAAAGCATTTTCATAAGCTGAGGCCAGGAACACCACTTTTCTAGGCAAAGGGAACAGCAGGTTCCCTTTGAGGAGTTCAGTAAAGAGCCTGAGTTTGGAGCTTGCAGGATTGAAAGAAGAACAGCATGTGGGGAGCCTACTGAGTGGGAGATGAGGCAGGAAATGTAGGCAAGGGTCTGCCAGGAAGGTCTGCAGGTTGTGGCAGGGCATTCAGGACTTACTCTTTTTTTTTTTTTTTTTTTTTGTAAAGGGTCTTGCTATGTTGCCCAGGCTGGTCTTAAACTCCTAGGCTCAAGGGAGGGATTCTCCTGCTTCAGCATCCGGAGTAGCTCCGATCAGGAGCATGCTGCCATGCCTGGTTTCCATTATTCTAAATGGAAGCTCTCAGTGGTTTTAAACAGGGAAGTGACATGATATAATCTATTTTCCAAAATAGTTTCTCCTGACCTCATGCACAGCCCTAAAATGATTGCAGAATGACCTAATTTTCTGTAAATTTAAAACAAGCCTGGAATGACTTTTAAGACCCTCCGTAGAGAATTCTTTCACTCTCCCCCACATTCATACAATGAAACTCATTTCCTGGTTCCCTTCCCTCCACAAGGGCTCCTACCCTCTGCCGAGCTCTCTGGAAACCAGAATCCTGCAGAAATAAGAGTACTGAAGTTTTAAAATTCCTCTTTCTATCGAGTCCAGTACTTGTATTATCCTTCTATCACTAAGAATCCACGTATCTGCTGGCCACAGTGCCCTCCTGGCTGGAGTCAGGCATACCCTTAGATTTATCGGATTTTTTTTTTTTTTTCTGGTTTGCAACATCGACACTTGGAAGGACATCTGTGAGTTTGGGCAACTGGCTGCTCACAGCTTGGAAGCAGGTCTCCTCTCCCAGTGGGGGTCTCCATCTCTGCTGGGACATCTGCAGTGCCTGCTGCTGGGAGCTGCCACACATGGTCTGAGACGGTGGTCACATAGACTGAAAAGGAAGCTGGGAGAGGGACTGCTTTGCAGGAGACAACAGATTTCCCAGGGCCTGGGCCTCCTTGGCTGGCCCCCAGGAGATGAGTTCCAGCTGCTTTTCTTTTTTGCTGCTTCTTCCTCTCCCCACCCCCCTTTCCGGTGGGGCCCCCTTTCTCTCCCTCCTTCGGCCAACCCGCGGTCCAGACAAGATTTCGGGTGGAAAACATCACTGTCAAAAAAAGAAGAATCCAGGAAACGAGAAGCTGAAAAGCTGAGGGGGGAGTTCCCCCCGTCTGGAAGCCGGTTCCACCGATCCGTCGTCGCCTCTCATCTGGGAAAGATGATGGGATGCAGCAAACACAGTCAAATGTGTGTTCCTGAGACCTGTTAGTCCCTCACTTCCCTCTGCCCCCTCTCTCTCCACTTCCCCCTTCCCACACTAATGACTTGCCCCAAGTCTGTGGAGAGCTTCCAAACAGATTTATTTACTTTGTGGTTTCCAAAATAGGCGCTATTTAATAGAAGCTTAGGGGTAAAGATACTGGTAGGAAAAAGGATATTGAGGGAGAAGAGGAAAGAAAGAGGTTGTATTGAAAGGTAGAGCAGGCCAGGCACAGTGGCTCACAGCTGTAATCCCTGCACATTGGGAGGCCAAGGTGGGTGGATCCCTTGAGATCAGGAGTTTGAGACCAGCCTGGGCAACAACCTCGTTTATAATCCTATAAGTGCTGCTTATTGACCGTGTGAATTAAAGTTATCTGCTTTAACCTCTCTGAGGCTCTGTTTCCTTATCTGTAAAATGGGCATATTTGTATCTGCTTGTCAAAGTTAAAAACTAAGTGAGACTCCCTTCCTCTCCCCTCCCTTCCCCTCCCCTCCCCTTCCCTTCTCTTCTCTTTTCTTTTTCGAGACAGCCTTCCTCTGTTGCCCAGGCTGGAGTGCAGTGGCGTGATCTTGGCTCACTGCAACCTCTACTTCCGGTTCAAGTGATTCTCCTGCCTCAGCCTCCTGAGTAGCTGGAACTACAAGCGTGCACCACTACACTTGGCTAATTTTTGTATTTTTAATAGAGATGGGGTTTCACCATGTTGGCCAAACTGGCCTCAAACTCCTGGCCTCAAGTGATCCACCCACCTTGGCCTCCCAAAGTGTAAACAAGACTCTTAATGCAGTAATTATCTACTCGAGTAAGTGCTTGATAAATGGTAGCTCTTTATAATGAATATTATTCATGTAAAGGGACCATTGGAATAGCTGGCAGATTCTTTCAAAGAAACAAAACCAGGAAATTAGCTGTGAGGAGCTTTGGAAACACAAGCTTTCAGTTGGATGCTGCATGTGTTTTTTTTTTTTTTTTTTTTTTTTTTTACTGACTGGGTCTCACTATGTTGCCCAGGCTATTCTCGAACTCCTCCTGGCCTCAAGTAATTCTCCAAAGTGATGGGATTACAGCATGAGGCACCCTATTTACGTCTTTTAGGTATTTTTTTAATGAGTACATTGGCATATATATTTATGGGATACATGAGATGTTTTGATTCAGGCATACAATGGGTAATAACCATATCAGGGTAAGTGGGGTAACCATCACCTCAAGCATATATCATTTCTTTGTGCTATAAACATTCCAATTATACTCTTATAGTTAAAAATATGCAATAAATTATTGTTGACTGTAATTACCCTACTGTGCTCTCAAATACTAGATTTTATTCATGCATTTGAACTATATTTGTGTACCCATTAACCATCCCCTCTTTCCCTCTTTCATCTGACCACCCATCCCAGCCTCTGGTAACTATCCTTCTACTCTCTATCTCCTTGAGGTCACTTGTTTTAATTTTTAGCTCCTACAAACAAGAACACACAAAGTTTGTCTTTCCTGTGCCTGGTTTACTTCACTTAATATAATGACCATCCATGTTGCTACAAATGAATGAATCTTGTTCTTTCAATGGCCGAATAGTACTCTATCGTATATATGTACCACATTTCTTTATCCATTTGCCCATTGATGGACACTTAGGTGGCTTCCACATCTTGGCCACTGTGAATGGTGCTGGTGGTAAACATGGGAGTCCCTTTGATATCCTGATTTCCTTTATTTTGAATATATACCTAGCGGTGGGATTGCTAGATCATAGGGTAGCTCTGTTTTAGTTTTTTGAGGAACCCTTGATTTGTTCTCCACAGCAGTTATACTAATTTACATTCCCACCAACAGTGTATGAGGGTTCCCTTTTCTCCACATCCTCGCCAGCATCTGTTATTGCTTGTCTTTTGGATATAAGCCATTCTAACTGGGGTGAGATGATATCTCATTGTACTTTCGATTTGCATTTCTCTAATGACTGTTGATGTTAAGCAACTTTTTAGATATCTGTTTGCCATTTGTATGTCTCTTTTGAGAAATATCTATTTATATCTTTTGTCCACTTAAAAAATCAGATTATTAGATTTTTTTCCTATACAGCTGTTTGAGCTTCTTGTCAGAGGAATAGTTTGCAAATATTTTCTCCCATTGGGTGGATTGTCTCTTCACTTTGTTTACTATTTCCTTTGCTGTGCATAAGATTTTTAACTTGATATAATCCCATTTGTTCATTTTTGCCTTGGTAGCCTGTGCTTTTTATTACTCAAGAAATCTTCACTCAGACGAATTTCCTGCAGAGTTTTCCCAATGTTTTCTTTTAGTAGTTTTGTAGATTCAGTTATTAGATTTAAGTCTTTATTCCATTTTGATTTGATTTTCGTATATGGTGAGATATAAGGGTCTAGTTTCATTCTTCTGCATATGAATATCCACTTTCCTCAGCACCACTTATCGAAGAGACTGTTTTCTTCCCAGTGTATCATTGTCAAAATTGAGTTCACTGTAGATGTATGGATTTATTTCTGGGTTCTCTGTTCTGTTCCAGTGGTATATGTGTCTGTTTTTACACCAATACCATGCTGTTTTGGTTACAATAGCTCTGTAATATAACTTGAAATCAGGTAATGCGATTCCTCCACTTTCATTCTTTTTGCTCAGGATGGTTTTGGCTCTTTTGGGTCTTCTGTGGTTCCATATAAAATTTAAGATTATTTTTTCTATTTCTGTGAAGAATGTCATTGGTATTTTGATAAGGATTGCATTGAATCTATAGATTGCTTTGGGTGATATGAACATTTTAACAATATTGATTCTTCCAATCCATTAATATAGAATATCTTTCAATTTTTCTGTGTCCTCTTCAATTTTTTTTCATTAATCTTTTGTAGTTTTCATTGTAGAGATCTTTCACTTCTTTGGTTAAGTTTATTTCTAGGTATTTTATTTGTAGCTATTATAAATGAGATAGATTACTTTCTTGATTTCTTTTTCAAATTGTTCGCTATTGGCACAGAAAAATGCTACTGACTTCTGTATTTTGTATCCTGAAACTAGACTGAATTTGATGATCAGGTCTAATAGTTTTTTGGTAGAGTCTTTAGGGTTTTCCAAATACAATATCATCTTCAAACAAAGATAATTTGACTTCTTCCTTTCCAATTTGGATGCTGTTTATTTCTTTCTCTTGTGTGATTGCTCTAGCTAGGACTTCCAGTACTATGCTGAATAATAGTGGTGAAAGTGGACATCTTTCCAGCAATGATAGACTAGATAAAGAAAATGTGGTACATGTACACCATGGAATACTATGCAGCCATAAAAAGGAATGAGATCATATCCTTTGCAGACTAACACAGGAATAGAAAACCAGACACCACATATTCTCACTCGTAAGTGGGAGTTGAACAATGAGGACACGTGGACACAGGGAGGGGAACGCCACACATTGGGGCCAGTCCAGAGAGGGGTGTAGGGAGGGAGAGGACCAGAACAAATAGCTAATGCATGCAGGGCTTAAAACCTAGATAATGGGTTGATAGGTGCAGCAAACCACCATGACACATGTATACCTATATAACCTGCACATTCTGCATGTGTATCCCGGAACTTAAAGTAAAATAAAAATTAAAAAAAAAGAAAAAAAGAAAGTGGGCATCCTTGTCTTGTTCCAGATTTTAGAGGAAAGTCTTTTAGTTTTTTTCCTATTCAGTGTGATACTAGCTGTGGGTCTGTCATATATGGCTTCTATTGGATTGAGGTATGTTCCTTCTAGATCCAGTTTTTTTAGGGTTTTTTTTCATGAAGGGATATTGAATTTTATTAAATGCTTTTTCAGCATCAATTGAAATGATCATATGATTTTTATTCTTCATTCTGTTGATATGATGTATTACATTGATTGATTTTCATATGTTGAACCATCCTTGCATCCCTAGGATAAATCCCCATTGGTCACGATGAAGATATTTTTAATGTGTTGTTGAATTCAGTTTGCTAGTATTTTGTTGAGGATTTTTACATCAATGTTCATCAGGGATATTGGCCTGTAGTTTTCTTTTTTTGATGCATCTTTGTCTAGTTTTGGTATCAGGATACTACTGGCCTCATAGAATGAGTTTGAAAGTACTCCTCTTCTATTTTTTGGAATAGTTTCAGTAGGGTTGATATAAGTTCTTCTCTAAATGTTTGGTAAAATTCAGCAGTGAAGCCACTGGGTCCTGGTCTTTGCTAGGAAACTTTTTACTACAGCTTTGATCTTCTTATTGGTCTGTTCAGGTTTTGGATTTCTTCATGGTTCAATCTTGGTAGGTTGTAAATATCTAGGAATTTTTTCATTTCTTCTGTGTTTTTCAATTTGTTGGCATATAGTTGCTCATAGTAGCCTCTAATGAGCTTTTGAATTTCTGCAGTACTAGTTGTAATCTCTCCTTTTAAAATCTCTGATTTCATTTATTTGGATCATCTCTCTGTTTTTTGTTTTGTTTTGTTTCTTTTTTGAGACAGGGTCTCACTCTGTCTCCCAGGCTGTAATGCAGTGACATGATCACAGCTCACTGCAGACTCCATCTTTCAGGCTCAAGTGATCCTCACACATTGGCCTCCTGAGTAGCTAGGACTACAGACAAATGCCATCACACCCCAGCTAGTTTTTTTCTACTTTTTGTACAGATAGGGTCTCACAATGTTTCCCAGACTGTTCTCTTTTTTTTCTTGTAGTCTGGCTAAAGGTTTGTCAATTTTGTTTATCTTTTCAAAAAAATAACTATTTGTTTCATTAATCTTTTGTATTATTTGTTTCAATTTCATTTATTTCTGCTGTGATCTTTATCCTTTCATTTCTTCTAACTGGGTTTAGTTTGGTCTTGCTTTTCTAGTACATTAAAATGTATCATTATGTTATTTATTTGAAGTTTTTCATTTTTTTTTAATTTAAGCACTTATAGCTATAAAGTTCTTAGTACTACTTTCCCATATCCCAAAGGTTTTGGTATGTTGTATTTCCATTATCATTTGTTTCAAGAAATTTTCCAATTTCCTTCTTATTCTCTTCATTGACCCACTGGTCATTCAGGAGCATATTGTTTAATTTCCATGTGTTTGTACTGTTTCCAAAATTCCTCGTTATTAATTTTTAGTTTTATTCCATTGTGGTCAGAGAAGATGCTTAATATTATTTCAGGTTTAAAAAAAATTTTTTAAGACTTGTTTTGTGGCCTAACATATGGTCTATCCTTGAGAATGATCCCTGTGCTGAGGAGAAAAATGTGTATTCCACAGCTGTTCAATGAAATATTCTGTAAACATCTATTAGGTCTATTTGACCTGTAGTGCAGATTAAGTCCAATGTTTCTTTGTTCATTTTCTGTCTGGATAATCTGTCTAGTGCTGAAAATGGGATGGTGCAGTCTTCAGCTATAATTATATTGAGGCCTATCTTTCATTTTAGCTCCAATAATATTTGCCTTATATATCTGGGTACTCCAGTGTTGGTGCATATAGATTTACAATTGTTATATCATCTTGCTGAATTGACCACTTTATCATTATATAATGACCTTGTCTCTTTTTATAGTTTTTGTCTTGAAATCTATTTTGTTTTATATATGTATAGCTACCCTTGCTCCTTTTTAGTTTCCATTGGCATGAAGTATCTTTTTCCATCCTTTGATTTTAAGTCTACATGTGACTTTATAGGTCAAGTGTGTTTCTTATAAGCAAGAGACGGCTGAGTCTTGGTTTTCTGTTTTCTTGCTTTTTGTTTTTACCAATTTGGTCACTCTGTGCCTTTTGATTGGAGAATTTAGTCCATTTATATTCAATATTATTATTGCTAAGTAAGGACCTACTGTTATTTTAAAATTTGTTTTCTGGTTGTTTTGTGATCTTCCTTCCTTCTTTTCCTTTTTGTGAAGGTGATTTTCTTTGGTGGTATGTTTTAATTTTTTGCTTTTTATTTTTTGTATATCTATTGTGAATTTTTTGATTCCAGGTTACCATAAGTCTTGCCAGTAACATCTTATAACCCATTATTTTAAACTGATAACACTGATTGCAAAAACTGACAAGCAAAGAGAAAACCAATAAAAACACTACACTCTAACTTCATCCTCCAGCTTTTAAACATTTTGTTTCTATTTATATCTTACTATACTTTGTATGTCTTGAAAAGTTGTTGTAGTTATTTTTTATAGGTTCATCTTTAAGTCTTTCCATATGAGGTATGAGAACTTTATATACCACAGTTATAGTGTTATAATATTCTGCTTTTCTATATTCTTACAATTACCAGTGAGTTTTGTAGCTTCAGATGATTTCATATTGCTCATTAATGTCCTTTTCTTTTAGATTGAAGATCTCCATTTATCATTTCTTGTAGGACAAGTCTGATATTGATGAAATCCCTTGGCTTTTGTTTGTCTGGAAAATTATATTTCTCCTCTACATTTAAAGGATCTTTTCACTGGATATATTATTCTAGGGTGAAAGTTTTTTCCTTCAGTGTTTTAAATATGTCATGTCACTCTCTCTCCTAGCCTGTAAGGTTTCCAGTGAAGAGTCTACTGCCAGATGTGTCAGAGCTTCTTTTATGTTATTTGTTTCTTTTCTCTTCCTACTTTTAGGATCCTTACTTTGTCTTGACCTTTGGAAATTTGATTATTGAACGTCTGGTTGTAGTCTTATTTTGGTTAAATATGTTTGGTGTTCTATAACCTTCTTGTACTTATTTGTATATTGGTATCTTTCTCTCCATATGAACAGTTCTCTGTTGTTATCCCTTTGAATAAACTTTCTGCCCCAATCTCTGTCTCTACCTCCTCTTTAAGGCTAATGACTCTTAGATTTGTCCTTCTGAGGCTGTTTTCTAGATCTTGAAGGTATGTTTCCTTTTTAAAATTCTTTTTTGTCTTCTCTGACTACATTTTCAAATAGCTTATCTTCAAGCTATTTTTTTCTTCTACTTGATCAATTCTACTGTTGAGAGGCTGATGCATTCTTTAGTATGTCAATTGAATTTTTCAGCTCCATTGTTTCCACTTAATTTTTTAAAATGATTTCAACCTCTTTGTAAACTTATCTAATAGGATTCTGAACTCTTCTTTGTATTATCTTGAATTTCATTGAGCTTCCTCAGAACAGCTATTTTGAATTTTCTGTCTCAAAATTCACATATTTCTGTTTCTCCCAGATTGGTCACTGGTGCCTTATTTAGTTCATTTGGGGAGGTCATGTTTTCCTGGGTAATCTTGATGCTTGTGGATGTTTGTTGATGTTTGGGCATTGAAGAGTTAGGTATTTACTATAGTCTTCACAGTCTGGGCTTGTTTGTATCCATCCTTCTTGTAAAGGCTTTTCAAATATTCAAAGGGGCCAGGCATGGTAGCTCAGGCCTGTAATTCTAGCACTTTGGAAGGTTGAGGAGGGAAGATTACTTGAGTTCAGGAGTTTGATACCAAACTGGGCAACATGGCAAAAGCCTGTCTGTACAAAAAAAATTTTTTTTTTTAATTAGCCAGGCATGGTAGCACATGGCTGTGTTTCCAGCTACTTGGAAGGCTGAAGTGGGAAGATCACTTGAGCCCAGAGTCTGAGGCTGCAGTAAGCTATGTTTGTGCCACTGCCTTCCAGCCTAGGCAACAGGGTGAGACCTTGTCTCAAAAAATAAAATAAAATTTTAAAAAAGTAATCGAAGGGAATACTTTGGTGTTGTGATCTTCATCTTTGTTCACTGTAGCAGTATCTGCAGTGGACAGCCAACCTTTGGTTGAGGGCAATCCAAGCCCAGTAACACTATGACTCTCGCAGACTCGTAGAGTCACTGCCTTGGTAGTCTTTGGTAGGATCCAAGAGAATTCTCTAGAGTACCAGACAGGAACTGTTATTCTCTTCCCTTTCCTCCAAAAATAGTCTTTTTCTCCATGCTCAGCTGCCTGGAGCTGGAGGAGGGATGACACTAGCCACCACCCCTGGGCCTCTGCTGGGTCAGACTTGAAGCCAGCACAACACAGTCTCACCCAACACCTGCAGTGACTACTTTCTGGCTACTGCCAAGGTTCACTCAAGGCCCAAGGGCTCTTCAGTTAGCAGGTGGGTCCAGAAATGCCATCTGGAAGCCAGAGCCTAGAGTCAGGAACTTAAATATGTTGTTGAAAATCAGACATGATAGCTATCCAGGGGCTCTGATATTAGGTGTGAAGTATAAAAGGTGAGTAGATATTTATCACCATTTTACAGATGAAGAATTTAAGGGTCATTATAATAAGAAAATGAATGTGAACGTGCACAAGAGTGTTTCTGGTTGTTTGTTGCCACATAAGCTGATAAGCAAAGGGGCAGTACCAAAACCCCAGGCATCTCAACTCTGCAGTGTTCTCCCCACTGGGGAAAGAGGAAGGAAAACTTGCCTAATCTGTGAAGAGAGACCCTCCCAAACTGTAGGCAGATGGGAGAAAGCCTTAGGTTTGAGCTTGATGGTTTATCTGGATGTAGCTTCAAGCCTCAGAGGGCTGTGAGAAGAACTGAACAGGCTGGAAAGAGTAAGGCCAATTCAGTGCCTCCAAAAATAATGTCTGAAGATTGTAGCTGTAGGGTTTAGTAGATTTCAAATGAGAGGTAAATATAATCTAAAAACAAAGCAAATAAAATGATAGAAATATCTCCCCAATGACAGTCCTTTTGAAGGCAAGTCAAGCTTAGAAACAGAGACCATTCCTAATAACATAAAATTAGGGGGTTGTGTTTTATAATCCCCCAAAGCTAAAGAGTTTTATTCCTTCCTTTCAAGCACAGAAAATAATGGCTTGGATTCCAACCAGGAAGACCACATAACTAGTTCTGGATCCCAATCAGTGACTTTGCTAATAAGAACAAAAGAAGCAAACTGAGTGTGGGTTACTTGCTGAAAATAAACATAAATCAGAAATGAGACTTAGGAAGATGCCAGGATTATGCAAGCTGCACATCTGGTCCTATATTCTCTTTGGAAGGTTTCTGAGCAACGCTTTTTTTTTTTCTTTAAATCTCAATCTGTTCTCCCAGTGGATCCTTCTGAGTCTTTTTTGAAGAAAATTAAAAGTGATATTTTCTTTAGGGTAGCTGCTTGCTTGCTTGGATATACTGCAAGCACCTTATACTCAGCATGTCTGAAAATAAAAAATGGAAGTCATCGCCCCCTGACAAATATGTTTATCCTCCTCTATTCCACGTCTCAGAGGTAGCACTCCCTGCCAACCCATCCCCTAAACCAGAAGCCTGGGTGTCCTCCTTGGGTGCTCTTTTTCTCATGCTACTTTTCCCAGAGGTCACTAAGTTCTATCAAGTCGGTATTCAAAACCTTTTTCAAATTCCTCCACTTCTCTCCATCTCTTTCTGCTCCCATCTAGTTCACGACTCCATCTTTGCTGATCTGAATTGCTATGTATTAGCCATAAAGGCCTCAACTCCCAGCTACTAGATTGCCTAGACTTGGCCCCAGCCCAGGCCTCCATAATGCTGTGAGCCCAGCCGAGGAAAAGGAGCTGAGGAGTCAAGCAAAGGTCATATCAGTGACCCAAGAGGTGAGCAGGCAGGTTGCCCTGGTTATGGGCCTTGACTCTGCAGCCTCTTAGCACCTACCTCACTGCATTGTAATTGTGTCTTTAAATTGTGATAAGATATACATGACATAAGATTTACCATTTTAATTATTTTTAAGTGTATAGTTCAGTGGCATTAAGTACATTCACAGTGTTGTGCCACCATCACCACTATCCATCTCCAGAACTTTTTCATCTCCCTAAACTGCAAGTTCATACCCATTAAATAATAACTCCCCAGTCTCCTCACTCCGCAGCCACTGGCTACCACCATTCTACCTTCTATCTGTATGATCTTGACCACTCTCTAGGTACCTCACATAGGTGGAATTATAAAGTATTTGTCCTTTTGAGTCTGGGTTATTTCACATAGCATAAGTCTTCAAGGTTCATCTATGTGGTAGTATATGTCCACACGCATTTCCCCTCCTCCCCCTCCTCCCCCTCCTCCTCCTTCCTCTTTCTTCTTTTTCTTCTTCTTGAGGCAGAATCTCACTCTGTTGCCCAGGCTGGAACAATCATAGCTCACTGCAGCCTCAAACTCCTGGGCACAAGTGATCCTCTCACCTCAACCTCCCAAGTAGCTGAGACTCTAAGTGCACAACCACCACATAGAGCTAATTTGTTGTTGGTGGTAGTGATGGTGGTAGAGACAGGGGTTTCACTATGTTGCACAAGCTGGTCTCAAACTCCTGGACTCAAGCCATCCTCTCACCTCAAGCCATCCTCTCACCTCAGCCTCCCAAAGTGCTGGGATTACAGGCATGAGCCACTGCACCTGGCCCTGTTTGTGTCTATTAACCAACCTCTTTTCATTCTCCCCTCCCACCCACAAACCCTTCCCAGTCACTGGTAATGCTCATTCTCCTCTCTACCCCCAAAGACTGTCTTAACACAAATACTTGTTGAATAACTCATCATTTATCCCAGTAAAAGGAATTCTGTAAGAGAATGAAAGTTAAGAAGATAAAGGATAGGAAAGATAGGAGGGACTTGGGGCCCTCAAAAGGCTTAGATCCTGCTAAATGTATAAAGCTCTGATGAAGATCTTAAACAGAGGATAGGGCAGATAGAGGGCTCCACAGGGAGGATTTATCACTCGTGGTTAAACTCACAGGCTCTGGAGCCAGACTACAGGATTCGTGTCTTAGTTCTCTTCTTTTCCTGGGTGTGAGACTTCCAGCATGTTACTTAACCTCTCTCTGTAAAATAGTACCTAGCTCATAGCATTTAAGTTTAAATGAGTTAATACACGTGAAACACTTAGAATAGTGCGTGACACATAGTATGCACTCAGTAAATGCTAACTCTATTAACAAAATTAGAATTGGATAAAGATTAGATTTAGAGTATGAATTAGTTAGAAATATCTCAAGAAAGTACTAGTGTGTTGGACACTGGGCTGTCCACACTCTCACACAGTCCTTTTAGTTGGGAAAGTAAGCTGACATTTTTTAAGCACCAACTTGGTGTCAGACTTGAGGATCATTACAGATGATTCACATTTCAGAGGTACGGAATATGAGGACAGAAATGTTTAATTACTTGCCCAAGATCATACATTTACCAAGGGGTTAAGCCTAGTTTCAAATTTAGCTTCAAAGGAAAATGGGCAAGGGGTAGAGGGACATAATATCCCAGTTGCATCCAAAGGAGACCCTAATGTGTGGGTTTGGGGACTTTCAAGGTGAAGGGGCAAAGCCTTGTTAACCATTCCTAAGGAGGGAAAGGAGAGCTGCTCATCCTGGGACATTGTCCATGGGCCGGTTATATAAGAGAACTTTCCCGAGGACATGGATGTCCCACGTCCATGTGTACTGTAACCTCAGAGGCAGGTATTGAGACCGTGCGCCTTCACGGCAGAGACAGACAGTTGCTACCCCTATCTTCATTCTTCCCTTTTTTCCTCGGTAATGAAACTGGTCTTTATCAGGGCATATGACTACCTAGGATAAAGACCACCTTTCCCACATTCCCCTTTGGAGCCTGGTGTCTCCATGACTATATTCTGGTCAATGAGGTATTAAAGTGCTGTGTGGCACCTTCTGAGAAATCTTAAAAGCAAACGATGTGAGATTTTGGCCTCCTTCTTTGTCATTTCTTTGTCTCCTCCAGATGTGTGGCTGGGGATCCAGCTGCCATCCTGGAAACTGGAGGACCACAACCTAGGGATGTTGGAGCAGAGAGCTGAGAGGAGCTGATGCTGTGGAGCTTTTCCTGCCCTAAGCCGTCTACATCTGGGGTTCTTTATGTGGGAGAGAAATGAACTTCATCTTGCTTAAGCCACTATTAATTTAGATTTAGGCCAGGCACAGTGGCTCACACCTGTAATCCCAGCACTTTGGGAGGCTGAGGCAGGTGGATCACCTGAGGTCAGGAGTTCAAGACCAGCCTGGCCAACATGGTAAAACCCTGTCTCTACTAAAAATACAAAAATTAGCTGGGCATGGTGTCAGGTGCCTGTAATCCCAGCTACTTGGGAGGCTAAGGCAGGAGAATCACTTGAACCCAGGACCAGTGATTCCTGCAACCAGGAGGCAGAGATTGCAGTGAGCCAAGATCATGCCATTGTACTCCAGCCTGGGTGACAAGAGCAAAACTTCATCTCAAAAAAAAAAAATTATCTTGCCTTTTCTGTTAACTGAATTAACACTCACGCCCCCATTTAATACAACCCCACTTTTGATACGTGCACACTTGGGTCTGCCCATGCTGTGACCCAGGGTAGAGACCAGTGACCTGAAACAGAGCACCATCCCTTGCTCTACTACCCAGAGGGAGAGAAGAGTCCAGCCTCAGTTCTCAGTAGGGCTTCTAAGCTTTGCATATCTTTCAGCATCTTCTATTAGAAAAAGGCTGGTAGCCACGGAATGCTTCTAAGTCTGTCTACTTAGAAAGCAAACTATGTAAAACTATGTAAACCCAATCATTGTAGCTCTGTTGGTTAAATGGTGATATGAATAAGATATTATTCCTAAAACTGAAAAAATGTTAATACATGAGTACAATTTTTTAGCTTTAATCTATACCTGATTTTTTTCCTTGGAAAATAAATATAATTTGTTTCAGTAGTTAATTGTTATAACCAACCCGATAACCGTTTGTTTGTTCATTTATTCATTCAAAATATAGTGATTCAGGCCAGCAGCAGTGGCTCATGACTGTTATCCCAGCAGTTTGGGAGCCCAAGGCAGGAGGATTACTTGAGCCCAGGAGTTCAGGACCAGCTTGGGCAATATAGTGAGACCTCATATCTATAAAAAAAATTTTAAATTGGCCAAGTGTGGTGGCACATGACTATAGTTCCAGCTTCTCAGGAGGCTGAGGTGGAAGGATCACTTGAGCTGCACAGGCATGGGTTGCAGTGTGCCAAGATCACACCGCTGCACTCCAGCCTGGGCGACATAGCAAGATCCTGTCTCAAAGAAAACCAGCAAACAAAAACCAAAAAGCAGTGATTTATCCTTTCAATCAACAAGACAGTATTTTGAAGTAAAATGTTTGAAACACACACACACACAGGCACGTTAAATGTTATGTAGCATGATGGACAAAGTTCTAATTAGCACCTGTTTTAAAAAGTTCTAGTTGTTAAGTAGAAGCCTGTCCATCATGCTAGATAACCAGGGAATAAAAAGGCTGAAACCTCAGCCCCTGGCAGTTCAGGAAATACATAGATTTGCTGAGAACAGAAAAATAATATCCAGGAAGGAACTAGAGCTTATAATCATGTCTGGACTGGGACTTTTCTTGTTAAAGGCTGTTCAAACACTGGGCATATGATATATATAAATATGAAGGCACCATTAAAATAAAGTAGCTGCCCATGGGGAGGCAAAAAGGAGAGTCAGTGGGTTGAACCTGAGGAACACATCTCTGCAGACTCACCTCTAATGGCTCATGTCACTTGCTGAACATTCTCAACCATTTCAACGTTTTATCCCTCAAACATCTCTGCTGCAGGAATCCTGCTTTCCCCTGCCCTAGCTGAAACATAAGCCACTTAGGGCTAAGGTCTTACTGCATAAAATTAGGTGTGTGCTGGAGAGGGCTGACTAAATAATTTTTTAAATGATCTGAAATTCACAAAAAACTAACATTTATTTCAGCACACACTGATATGCCAGGTAGTTGGCACTCATAGTCTTATTTAATTCTTATAACAGCTGTAAGAGACACACACTTTTTCTTTTTTTTTTTTTTTTTGAGACGGAGTTTCGCTCTTGTTACCCAGGCTGGAGTGCAATGGCGCGATCTCGGCTCACTGCAACCTCCGCCTCCTGGGTTCAGGCAATTCTCCTGCCTCAGCCTCCTGAGTAGCTGGGATTACAGGCATGCGCCACCATGCCCAGCTAATTTTTTGTGTTTTTAGTAGAGATGGGGTTTCACCATGTTGACCAGGATGGTCTCGATCTCTTGACCTCGTGATCCACCCACCTCGGCCTCCAAAAGTGCTGGGATTACAGGCTTGAGCCACCGCGCCCGGCCCACACACTTTTTTTTTTAAGGTTTTGGGGTACATGTGAATAACATGCAAGATTGTTGCATAGGTGCATACATGGCAGTGTGATTTGCTGCCTTCCTCCCCTTCACCTATATTTGGCATTTCTCCCCATGCTATCTCTCCCCAACTCCCCACCCCCCCGCAATCCCCCCCACTCCCCCCCAACAGACCCCAGTGTATAGTGCTCCCCTCCCTGTGTCCATGTGTTCCCATAGTTCAACACCCGTCTATGAGTGAGAATATGTGATGTTTGATTTTGTGTTCTTGTGTCAGTTTGCTGAGAATGATGGCTTCCAGGTTCATCCATGTCCCTACAAAGGACGCGAACTCCTCGTTTTTGATGACTGCATAATATTCCATGGTGTATATGTGCCACATCTTTCCTGTCCAGTCTATCATCCATGGGCATTTGGGTTGGTTCCAGGTCTTTGCTATTGTAAACTGTGCTGCAATGAATATTTGTGTGCATGTATCCTTATAGTAGAACGATTTATAATCCTTTGGATATATGCCCAGTAATGGGATTGCTGGGTCAAATGGAATTTCTATTTCTAGGTCCTTGAGGAATCGCCACACTGTCTTCCACAGTGGTTGAACTAATTTACACTCCCACCAACAGTGTAAAAGTGTTCCTATTTCTCCACATCCTCTCCACCATCTGTTGTCTCCAGATTTTTTAATGATCGCCATTCTAACTGGCGTGAGATGGTATCTCAATGTAGTTTTGATTTGCATTTCTCTAATGACCAGTGATGATCAGCATTTTTTCATATGTTTGTTGGCCTCATGTATGTCTTCTTTTGTAAAGTATCTGTTCATATCCTTCACCCATTTTTGAATGGGCTTGTTTGTTTTTTTCTTGTAAATCTGTTTTAGTTCATTGTAAATTCTGGATATCAGCCCTTTGTCAGATGGGTAGGCTGCAAAAATTTTTTCCCATTCTGTTGGTTGCCGATTCACTCTATTGACTGTTTCTTTTGCCGTGCAGAAGCTGTGGAGTTTGATTAGGTCCCATTTGTCTATTTTGGCTTTTGTTGCCAATGCTTTTGGTGTTTTGGTCATAAAGTCCTTGCCTACGCCTATGTCCTGAATGGTTTTGCCTAGGTTTCCTTCTAGGGTTTTTATGGTGTTAGGTCTTATGTTTAAGTCTTTAATCCATCTGGAGTTAATTTTAGTGTAAGGTGTCAGGGAGGGGTCCAGTTTCTGCTTTCTGCATATGTCTAGCCAGTTTTCCCAACACCACTTATTAAACAGGGAATCCTTTCCCCATTGCCTGTTTTTGTCAGGTTTGTCAAAGATCGGATGGTTGTAGATACGTTGTGTTTCCTCCTATGCCTCTGTTCTGTTCCATTGGTCTATATCTCTGTTTTGGTACCAGTACCATGCTGTTTTGATTACTGTAGCCTTGTAGTATAGTTTGATGTCTGGTAGTGTGATGCCTCCTGCTTTGTTCTTTTTGCTTAGAATTGACTTGGCTATGCGGGCTCTCTTTTGGTTCCATATGAAGTTTAATGTGTTTTTTTCCAGTTCTGTGAAGAAGGTCATTGGTAGCTTGATGGGGATAGTGTTGAATCTGTAATTTTCTTTGGGCAGTATGGCCATTTTCATGATATTGATTCTTCCTAACCATGAACATGGAATGTTTCTCCATCTGTTTGTGTCCTCTCTTATTTCGTTGAGCAGTGGTTTGTAGTTCTCCTTGAAGAGGTCCTTTATGTTCCTTGTTAGTTGTATTCCTAGGTATTTTATTCTCTTTGTAGCAATTGTGAATGGCAGTTAGTTCTTGATTTGGCTCTCTTTAAGTCTGTTATTGGTGTATAGGAATGTTTGTGATTTTTGCACATTGATTTTGTATCCTGAGACTTTGCTGAAGTTGCTTATCAGTTTCAGGAGATTTTGGGCTGAGATGATGGGGTCTTCTAGATATACAATCATGTCGTCTGCAAATAGAGACAATTTGACTTCCTCCTTTCCTAATTGAATACCCTTTATTTCTTTTTCTTGCCTGATTGCTCTGGCTAGAACTTCCAGTACTATATTGAATAGGAGTGGTGAGAGAGGGCATTCTTGTCTAGTGCCAGATTTCAAAGGGAATGCTTCCAGTTTTTGCCCATCAGTATGATATTGGCTGTTGGTTTGTCGTAAATAGCTTTTATTATTTTGAGATACATTCCGTTGATACCTAGTTTATTGAGAGTTTTTAGCATAAAGGACTGTTGAATTTTGTCAAAGGCCTTTTCTGCATCAATTGAGATAATCATGTGGTTTTTGTTTTTGGTTCTGTTTATGTGGTGAATTACATTTATAGACTTGCGTATATTGAACCAGCCTTGCCTCCCCAGGATGAATCCTATTTGATCATGGTGGATAAGCTTTTTGATGTGCTGTTGTAATCGGCTTGCCAGTATTTTATTGAAGATTTTTGCATCTATGTTCATCATGGATATTGGCCTGTAGTTTTCTTTTCTTGTTGAGTCTCTGCCGTGTTTTGGTATCAGGATGATGTTGGTCTCATAAAATGATTTGGGAAGGATTCCCTCTTTTTCAATTATTTGGAATAGTTTCAGAAGGAATGGTACCAGTTCCTCTTTGTATGTCTGGTGGAATTCGGCTGTGAACCCATCTGGACCTGGGCTTCCGTTGGGTGGTAGGCTCTTAATTGCTGCCTCGACTTCAGACCTTGTTATTGGTCTATTCTGGGTTTTGACTTCTTCCTGGTTTAGGCTTGGGAGGAGGCAACTGTCCAGGAATTTATCCATTTCTTCCAGGTTTTCTAGTTTATGTGCATAGAGTTGTTTGTAATAATCTCTGATGATGGTTTGAATTTCTGTGGAATCTGTGGTGATATCCCCTTTGTCATTTTTTATTGCATCTATTTGGTTATTCTCTCTTTCCTTTTTTATTAATCTGGCTAGTGGTCTGTCTATTTTGTTGATCTTTTCAAAAAACCAGCTCCTGGATTTATTGATTTTTTGTAGGGTTTTTCGTATCTCTATCTCCTTCAATTCTGCTTTGATCTTAGTTATTTCTTGTCTTCTGCTAGGTTTTGAGTTTTTTTGCTCTTGCTCCTCTAGTTCTTTCAATTTTGATGAAAGGGTGTCAATTTTAGATCTCTCCTTTCTTCTCATGTGGGCACTTATTGCTATATATTTTCCTCTAGAGACTGATTTAAATGTGTCCCAGAGATTCTGGTATGTGGTGTCTTCATTCTCGTTGGTTTCGAAGAACATCTTTATTTCTGCCTTCATTTCATTGTTTATCCAGTCAACATTCAGGAGAAAGTTGTTCATTTTCCATGAAGCTCTGTGGTTCTGGGTTGGTTTCTGAATTCTGAGTTCTAACTTGATTGCACTGTGGTCTGAGAGACTGTTTGTTATGGTTTCCGTTCTTTTGCATTTGCTGAGGAGTGATTTACTTCCAATTATGTGGTCAATTTTAGAGTAGGTGTGATGTGGTGCTGAGAAGAATGTATATTCTGTGGATTTGGGGTGGAGAGTTCTGTAAATGTTTATTAGGTTTGCTTGTTCCAGGTCTGAGTTCAAGTCCTGGATATCCTTGTTAATTTTCTGTCTCATTGATCTGTCTAATATTGACAATGGGGTGTTGAAGTCTCCCACTATTATTGTGTGGGAGTCTAAGTCTCTTTGTAAGTCTTTAAGAACTTGCCTTATGTACCTGGGTGCTCCTGTATTAGGTGCATATATATTTAGGATCGTTAGCTCTTCTTGTTGCATTGATCCTTTTACCATTATGTAATGTCCTTCTTTGTCTCTTTTGATCTTTGTTGGTTTAAAGTCTATTTTATCAGATATGAGAATTGCAACTCCTGCTTTTTTTTGCTCTCCATTTGCTTGGTAAACCTTCCTCCATCCCTTTATTTTGAGCCTTTGTGTATCCTTGCATGTGAGGTGGGTTTCCTGGATACAGCACACTGATGGATTTTGGCTTGTTATCCAATTTGCCAGTCTGTGTCTTTTGATTGGGGCATTTAGTCTGTTTACGTTTAGGGTTAATATTGTTATGTGTGAATTTGATCTTGTCATTTTGATGCTAGCTGGCTGTTTTGCCCATTGGTTGATGCAGACTCTTCATCGTGTTGATGCTCTTTACCATTTTGTGTGTTTTTGGAGTGGCTGGTACTGGTTTTCTTTTCTATGTGTAGTGCCTCTTTCAGGAGCTCTTGTAGAGCCAGTCTGGTGGTGATGAAATCTCTGAGTACTTGCTTGTTCACAAAGGATTTTATTTTTCCTTCACTTATGAAGCTTAGTTTGGCTGGATATGAAATTCTGGGTTGAAAGTTCTTTTCTTTAAGGATGTTGAATATCGGCCCCCACTCTCTTCTGGCTTGTAGGGTTTCTGCTGAGAGATCTGCTGTGAGTCTGATGGGCTTCCCTTTGTGGGTAACCTGACCTTTCTCTCTGGCTGCCCTTAGTATTTTCTCCTTCATTTCAACCCTGGTGAATCTGACGATTATATGCCTTGGGGTTGCTCTTCTAGAGGAATATCTTTGTGGTGTTCTCTGTATTTTCTGGACTTGAATATTGGCCTGCCTTGCTAGGTTGGAGAAGTTTTCCTGGATAATATCCTGAAGAGTATTTTCCAGCTTGGATGCATTCTCTTCGTCACATTCGGGTACACCTATCAAACATAGATTAGGTCTTTTCACATAGTCCCATATTTCTTGTTGACTTTGTTCATTCCTTTTTACCCTGTTTTCTCTAATCTTGCCTTCTCGTTTTATTTCATTGAGTTGATCTTCAACCTCCGATATCCTTTCTTCTGCTTGGTCAATTCGGCTGTTGAAACTTGTGCATGCTTCGCGAAGTTCTCGTGTTGTGTTTTTCAGCTCCATCAATTCACTCATATTCCTCTCTAAGTTGTCCATTCTCATTAGCATTTCGTCAAGTCTTTTTTCAAGGTTCTTAGTTTCTTTGCATTGGGTTAGAACATGTTCTTTTAGCTCACGGAAGTTTCTTATTATCCACTTTCTGAAAGCTGATTCTGTCATTTCATCACACTCATTCTCCTTCCAGTCTTGTTCCCTTGCTGGTGAGGAGTTGTGATCCCTTGTAGGAGGACAGGTGTTCTGGTTTTGGGTGTTTTCATCCTTTTTGCACTGGTTTCTTCCCATCTTTGTGGATTTATCCACCTGGCGACTTTGTAGTTGCTGACTTTCTGATTTTGGTAAGTTTAAGTCTGCAGCAGCAGAACTCATAACCCCCCCCCTTTTTTTCCACCAGGTGTTCTGTCCCAGGGAGTTAGGGCTTTATGTGGTAGCCTAGTCACACTCAGCCTGCAGAGGCTTCGCTGAGCTGCTATGGGCTCCGCCCAGCTGCCGTGTGAACTTCCCTGCAGTCCTGTTTATATGGGTGTAATTAGAACTGCTTCCGCTATGTTGGCCTGCCTCTGTAGTGACGGACTCTCTCTGTAATGGCGCGTTGCCTTGGCGATGGCAGGTTTCCTCGGGAACTGCAGGGTGCCTCCGTAATGGCGGACGCCCCTCCTCCACAGAGCTGGACCGTCCCGGGTTCAGTTGTGCTTGCCGTAAAAGTCTCAACCCAGAGCGTTTCCAATTGCTGTTTTTTAGTTTTTGTTTTTGTGGGGGTGGGACCAGCCGGGCCGGGTCACCTGGCTCCCTGCCTCAGAGCCTTTTGTTTTTCAGTTGAACGGTCGGCTCTCTACCAGGTGACCTGGTCGCCTGTTGAATAGGCACCGGGATCTGTGTGATTTCCTGTGCGGCGACCCACTGCGTGGCTGAAATCGCGGCTCTGAGATTCGTGGCACTTTTTTGCCCGGGAATCTCCTGGCCTGGCTCCCTGCTTCAGCTCCCCTTGCTGGCTAAGAGGGGACACTGTTTTGTTTACTCTGCACTGGGAGCTGCTGCACCTGCTGAAACCACGGCTCTGAGATTCATGGCACTTTTTTGCCTGGGAATCTCCTGGCCTGGCTCCCTGTTTCAGCTCCCCTTGCTGGCTAAGAGGGGACTCCATCTCGTTTGCTCTGCTCTGGGAGCCACTGCGCCTGCTGAAACCATGGCTCTGAGATTCGTGGCGCTTTTTTGCCTGGGAATCTCCTGGCCTGGTTCCCCGTTTTAGCTCCCCTTGCTGGCTAAGAGGGGACACAGTCTCGCTCACTCTGCACTGGGAACCGCTGCACCAGGGCGCATGCCAAACAGCCGCGCTGGCCAAAACAGCCGCACTGGTGACCCATGGGGCTCCTGCGCCTGTGAATCTCCTGGTCTGTGGGCAGTAAAAATCCATCTGGAAATGCGGCATCCACTCACCCTCTGCGCTTTCACTCGGACCTGTAATCCCAAGCTCCTCCTAACCGGCCATCTTGTCATCTCTCTCATGATATTTGATCGAGATACACACTCTTATTATGTCCATTTTACAGATCAAGAAACAAGACACGGAAAGTTTCCCAAGAATAGGCAGAATCCAGGTCTGTCAGAGTGTAAAGCTGTGTTCTTGGCACCTATGTGTTTAGTTCATGTGCTATCCTCTGAAAACCTTCTTCCACCTCTCTCTCTCACAGCATCGTTAGCCCCATGCCACACTTACCCATTCTCCTTGTTCTATAATATTTACATAAACGTCTTTCCAAAACATGAGTTCCTTGGAAGAGGAAGTATATTTTGACCATCTTTATAACACTCTCTGCTTAGAACATAGGACCTGGCACACCGTAGGTGCCCAAATGTTTAGGTAATTAACCTTATCAGTCACCAAAAACTTCACAGTCATAAACATACTGCACAGTCATCCAGTGTGCAATGAAGCATGAAGATTTTTCATCCTTCTGCTCTGCCGTGTTATTGAAGAATATATCCCCAAATGTAACATTCCCCAAATGTAGCTGCTGCTTCATATTTACTGAGCATTTCAAAAGAGCAATACTGTACTAGGTTTTTTTTTTTTTTTTTTTTTTTGAGATGGAGTCTTGCTCTGTTGCCTAGCCTGGAGTGCAGTGGTATTATCTCAGCTCACTGCAAACTCTGCCTCCTGGGTTCAAGCAATTCTCCTGTCTCTACCTCCTGAGTAACTGGGATTACAGGCGCCAACCACCACACCCAGCTAATTTTTGTATTTTTAGTAGAGATAAGTTTTCACCATATTGGTCAGGCTGCTCTCGAACTCCTCACCTCAAGTGATCCACCCTCTCAGCCTGCCAAAGTGCTGGAATTACAGTTGTCAGCCACCTGCGCCTGGCCTGTACTAGGTCTTTTAAAGGACACAAAGATAATTAAGACATAGCTCTGTTTATCTGGAGCCTACTGTTTAGGAGACAAGACTGACACATAAACAAATGGCCACAAAGCTGACTGTGATAAGGGGTAATACCCCGGGGACATAAATGTAGCATTTCATTGAATTAGATGCCATTGACTGGAAGACACATCATTATTCTAAGCATTACTAAGAAATAAAAGTTGCTGCTAATTATACTATGCTCACTATGGACTAGAAGATGCATCTTTATTGTTGAGATGTTAAAATGTTTTAAAAATAGGCTTCTTGAATGAAGTACTGCTAATACATGCTACAATATGGTTGAATCTTGAAAACATTATGCTGAATGAAAGAAGCCAGATAAACAGGTCACATGTAGTCTGATTCTGTTTGTATGAAGTATCCCGAATAGGCAAATCTATAGAGACAGAAAGTAGATGAGCGGCTGGTTGTCAGGGCTAGGGAAGATGCAGGAACTAGCGGGTGACAGCTAAAAGGTACCAGATTTCTTTTTAGGGTGATGAACATATTCTGGAACTGTTTGTGGGAATGGTTGCCCAACTCTCTGACTTCTAAAAACCAGTACATTGTGCACATTAAATAGGTGAATTTTATGATATGTGAATAATGTCTCAATACAATAGTCCTCCCTTATCCATGGTTCACTTTCCAAGATTTCACTTTCCAAGGTTTCGGTTACCCCATGGTCAATGTGGTCTGAAAATAGGTGAGCACAGTACAGTAACATATTTTGAGAGAGACCATATTCACATAACTATTATTATAGTACATTGTTATAATTATTCTATTTTGTTATTAATCTCTTACTAGTTTATAAATGAAACTATCATAGGTATGTACATAGGTATGCATAGGATAAAAACATAATGCATATGAGGTTTAGTGCCATCTGTGGTTTCAGGCATCCACTGGGGTCTTGGAAACATATCCCCTGCAGATAAAAGGGGACTACAGTATAGCTGTAATCAAAGAACTATGCCCCTTAGAATCAAGAAAATAAGAGAATACACCTACTAGGTACCCATAAAAATAAATCAAAATCAAAAAATATATAAGAATAGCATCATGGGAGTGCAGGGTCTGGGAGGGATTAAGTCAGGTAGGAAGGGATCTGGAAAGCTTTTTGGAATGGGCATGGACACAGAATATGTGCCATACAGGCACAGGAAAGCGGACAGGGAAAGGGGAACTGGCAGAGGTGTAGCAGCTTAAGCAAAGTGCTGGATGATGTCTAAGCAGAAGCTGAAGGAAAGGAGCTGCGGTGGAAGGGAAGGCTGGAGAGGCAGGCTCGCCCACACCGAGGAGCGCACAGATCCTAGGCTACAGGGCAGCTTTCAACAGGTCAAGAAACACCCTAACATTTTCCCCAAGTACCAGTCTTTAAAACTTTGGCAACTCCATACACAAAGGAAATGTACTATGAAGCCTTCTAGCCACAGGGCACTGTTACTGACCTAGCAGGCAGTAAAATCCCCTTTGGAACTTAGAGCCAGATGACAAAAAGGTTAGAAAGGCAAAGGGCATTGCCACCGGAAGCAGGGTGTTTAAACAGACGCTGGGAAAAACTAGAGTTTCTGATAGTGAGCCAAGAAATTCCAAAGGTCACGTCAGCAGAGCCAGGAAGCGGAGAGAAAGAAGTCATCACTATGCTAGGAGTCACATAGGAGGAATCGGAGTTGCACCTTCTACTCCACAGGAACTGTAAAGTGAGAGCAAATGAAATGGGGATGGGGAGGGGTGCAGAGCAAGGGAGGGAAAACAACTGCCTCGCCAGCCTGAGCGAGGCTGGCCTCATTCCCGAAGGAGTTCTTGGGCTCAGAATGCTGTGGATTGGGAGCTAAAGCCTGAATTTGCCCGCCCTGAACTAAGCCTGAGGCCAAGGAGGACAGCAGGGTACAAAGGAGGTAGGGCCGGGGATTAGAAAGGCAGGCTCCCTGGACAACTCTCCTGAGTCCTTCAGGGAGGGAGTTGAGCTGGGGGCCCTGGGCTTGCCTGCTGGGCATGGGGCAAGGGCAGCCCCTGTGTGCTCGTCTCCTGTTCTTAGGAAGAGGATTCCAGGCAGCTCCGCTAATTCATCTCAGCTCCCAAGTGGGCAGCGGATGTGTGGAGCAGTGGGAGGACTGCAGACTCTATGACAGAGGAGACCCCCCCATAATAAACAGAGGAAAAAGGCCAGGCTGTCATCTGGGTCTGTCTGTTCTTTACTCATCTCTTCAGTTTCCAGCAGAGCTTTAGAAGTTTTAAGTGAGACGATCTCTCAACTTAAATGATATAAACATCGTAGTCCACTGTTATCCTTTCCAAAATGCCGACACAGTTCCCAAGATGCGAGATGTACAAAGTACTGTGAACTGTGAAAGTTTGCTTCAGAGGACATGTCCTTTCATTTAGAATAATACCGTGCAGGCAACTCAGTACAGAGCACAGTGGCAGGCCCCCGGATAAATAAATAAATAAAGTGAGCTATTAACAATGTGTGCTACATTGAATTGAAGTGTTTATTTACCTGGAGTGTAAGCCCACCCACTCCCACAAAGGGCTAGAGGCCACTGAATTGCAGTTTGTGCCTGTTAATACTCACAGCCTTTGGAGATTAAATGCTGAGGGACGTCATACAGTCTGGCTTTTTCCACACAATCTGAAAACTTCTTCTCTGGGTCTACCCATAAAAAGTAGTTACAGGAAGAGCTGCTTGGCCAGTCCTGTAGATCTGATAAGACTCTTGTTTTCTTCCTTAGGGTTAAAGGAGGACTGAAGCGTGCCTCTTTCTAGATCCACGCTCAACTCTGCTTTTCTCAGCCCAAGGGCTGTGGCACCTGGGCACTGGGTCCAGTAGGGTAGGATAGGGAAGAGGAGTCTTAGTCTGGAAGGGCTATGGGCTTTTTTTTTCTAAGTAGTGTGACTGAAAATAGGCATTTCCTGTCAAAATGGAAGACAGAGCTGAATGTGGGCTTGGGGAATGTCTGGGAAATCATTTGGGCTCAGCCCTAGATGAAAAGCATAAGGACTTCCTTGCTCAGAGATGCTGATTCTGTAAGGTCTGGGATCAGTGCAGGAAATTGCATACTGAAAAGCATCCTGGATCACGCTTTAAGTTAGGAAAGTTGAAACAGGGCCCAGCATGGTAGCTCATTCCTGTAATTCCAGCACTTTGGGAGGCCAAGGCGGGTGGATCACCTGAAGTCAGGAGTTTGAGACCAGCTTGCCCAACATGGCGAAACTCTGTCTCTACAAAAATACAAAAAACTTAGCTGGGCATATTTGCATGCGCCTGTAGTCCCAACTACTCAGGAGCCTGAGGCACGAGAAGCCCTTAAATCTAGGAGGCGGAGGTTGCAGTGAGCTGAGATCATGCCACAGCACTGCAGCCTGGGTGATAGAGTGAGACTCTGTCTCAAAAACAAATAAACAAACAGAAATGTTGAAACAGAAGCTATGTATGAGACACCATCACAGCTCCTAGAACTCACCTACTTTTATCATCTGCAGAAGGCCCTCCTCCTGGGTAAGTTGCCTAAATCTACCACTACCTGCTATTCAACCTGAATCACATCACCTTTACACCACCCTCCACACACAGTCTGAAGCAATTCTGGGAGACACCAAAAGACTTGCCCACTATCCTCTTTCCAGTTGCAGTGGGTTTGCTCATGCAGTTCCCTCCCCGTGTTGTGTCAACTCTTCTGTCTGTGCCTGTCAAAACCCTACCTGTCCTTTAAGCCTCAAGTGCCACCTCTTCCATGAAGTCTTCCTTTTTGAACAACAACATATTCCTCTTTCCACTGAACTTAGGTAAGTCCCAATTTCACCTATTCTCTTCATATGATACTTACTTTGTTTTTCCATTTGTTGTGGTCATATGTGTACATATTTATTCTCACTGCTAGACTGAGTTCCTGGATGGTATAGGCCATACTTTACATCATCCATACTACCTGGTTTTGGACGTACATGACACAACAGAAAAGTACTCTCCCTTCCCCAATCCCCCTACCCAGAACTTGGAGATAAGAAAAATAAGGTTGTCTCTCCAGGAGATTTCCACTGGTTTTACCTATCTGGATTCTACCACCTTCTTCTGGTAACAGCATCATTATTTTACATTAGCTTTCAATCCATGTACAAAACCAGATCTCAGACCTGCCCATGTAACTAAGGTCTAGACAAACCATGTATTTCAACTCCCTGGACTCCATTTTTAGCTTAGGGATGGGCACGTAACCCAAGCCAGGCCAAAGAGATTTAACCTTAGAAGTTTTTATTGAACTATTGAGAAAAAGAGACTTTCCACTAGTTTCGAAACTGGGAGGAATGTGCCTGGAGCTGTAGGGGAAGAGCCACCTACCTGGCAGGAGCCAACTTGAAAATAAAGCCAATGTGGAATAGAGCAGATCAAAGGATTGGGTCAATGGTATTGTTTGAAGCCTTGGGTCCAGCTGTGACAGAAACTTTACAAATTCTGAGTTGGGTTTTCTGTTTCTTGTGATTAAAAGAACATTGTCATCGGACACTAATAACCCCCTCCCAGAAATTTCAATCAGTATAATCTACATACTCAAAAGGAATGTGATAAGCCATCTTCCTATCAATGTGTAACAGAAGAATTTGACTCTCTGCCAAACTTCAATAAAGGAAAAGTAGTATTTCTAGAGTGTTAGGACTAGAATATCATAGTGATTTAATAAACAGAAATGTAATGAATTATATAGTGGCCTGAATAATGACCTTTTGTGTGAACAGCCTCCTGCAGCATGAAAGTCAGAAATTGGCAATGTCTGTTTAAGCTCAGATAAGGAGAGAAAGTGTCCTCGCTTATGGACTCAAATACCTCTGGCAGGTCTATATCTGTTGCAGATCAGCCAACCACAGCTTTTTCTTATTCATATCTCAGAGTTCAACAAGGAGCTTTAAGATGATAACTTCCCCTTAAATTGGTGTCCAGGGAGAAAATATGGTTATTCCATCAATATCAAAGCTTCACAGAAGTTTGAGTTATCATTATAAACAAACAACTTGACTTTCTGGATTCATACACTTTCAGATTCCATGAGCTTGGCTAATTTGAGCTTTTCCCTTGTGGTGTGAGGACAAAATCAGATGTCTGGCCCAGAAAGCTGATGGTCAGATCCCAGATGATGTTGAGTTCATGCTGTACACACAGGTTATAGTATCTATAATTTGTTTTAAAGTATTTTAGCATTTGCAATGTGTTATTACCTGTGTGTTTCTTAAGTTAAGCAAAAACCCTGGAACTAATCAAGAATGCCCAGTGAAAGGGCAAGCAGCTTGTGTTATAACAGAAAGTGTCCTCCTCTGGAGCTGGTCTGCACATTCTCATATTTCAACAGCAATTTCAAATAAATAGACTCAATGTCAGAGATGGGGTTTTATTGGCAAACTAGTTGTGTTTTAATGAGCACCACTGATATTAGAAATGGGCTTTCGCTGGTGGTATTCAACATACATAGAGTGGCTAGAAAAATACCATAAAAGTATTCCTTGTCCTTACATAAACAGGGTATAAAAATCCAGTGAGGCCTGAGCCTGAATCTTTAGCTTGCTCACGAGTTAATTCCATGATAAGCCATTAATTTATGAGGATTTCTGATTGTCTAATACCATCTCGACGTTGAAGTTGAAGGGACTACATGGAAGGGCCCTTAGCAACTATTGGTAAATAAATTAGGTTGTAAGTACATAAATGTATAAATAATTTGAATGAAATTGAAAAATAGTAGAGAGATCATCATAGTGTTACCGAAGGCCCTACTATTCACTTCCTTCAAAATTTTTCCTTCTTCATCTGTTTCTCATTACTATGAACCAGTTAGTATTACTCTTTGGGTTAGACCACATTAAATTTCCTGGGATATAAATTCTGCAAAGGCAGAAAATACATATTTTTAAAAAATTTTTAATTTATTTATTTTTAGAGACAAAATCTCACTCTGTTGCTTAGGTTGGAGTACAGTGGTACAATCACAGCAGCCTTAAACTCTCAAACCCCTGGGCTCAACAGTCCTCCTGTCTTGGCCTTCCAAAATGTTGGGATTACAAGTGTAAGCCACCACATCTGGCCTCGTACTTCTTATTTTGGGTGGGGGACGCAGTCTTGCTCTGTTGCCCAGGCTGGAGTGCAGTCTTGGCTCACTGTAACCTCTGCTGCCAAGGTTCAAGTGATCCTCCTGCCTCGGCCTCCCAAGTAGCTGGGATTACAGGTATACACCACCATGCCTGGATAATTTTTGAATTTTTAGTAGAGATGGGGTTTCACCATCTTGGCCAGGCTAGTCTCGAACCCCTGGCTTCGGGTGATCTATCCTCTTCGGCCTCCCAAAGTGCTAGGATTACAGGCTTGAGTCACCACACCTGGTCTTGCCCCATCTGTCTATATACTATAAAAAAAAAATCAAGGTGCCAAGCAGGGTGTATTTCATGAGCATGGGTTGATGATTACATGAGCCTAATAATGATGTTGATAATAACTAGCCATGTTAGGCATCTGCTCAATGTCACGCACCACCCAGATGCTTTGCAAGTAGCTTGGCCACTGAATCCACACAACAACCTATTACTATTATTTTCAAGTAATTACAAGCAATTATATTACTTGCCCAATGTCACATGGCTTATAAATTCCAGGGCAGGGATTTGAACTCAGTTCTGTGTAACCCCAAGCCCAGGCTCTGGCCTATGTGGTTGTGGAATCTTTGATTCCAGAATGTTCACCAGAACAGCAGGTCTAGATTCTAAAATTAATAACTATGCTCTCTCTTAAGGAGTTACTCAAGCCTTTCCCAAATTTTCCAAGGGATTTAAAATGCATGCCTACTTCTCTTCCCTTTTCGGAGAGCTCCAGGTCTCTCATGAAAAGTGGGACTCATAGATTCTGCCAGGACACCTGCCAGTGGGGCGTTTACATATTGACTATTTGAGGATCCCTAGGGAGCCCAAGGTACAGAGAAAAGGACTGTTGACCCAGTCCTACCTCAGACACTGATAGCTATTTGGTTTTGAAAAACGTTGTTCCCTGGATTCCTGGGAAGTGATTTGGAAAACAATACCATGCTTTCTGAAGGGCATCATATAGGAAACAGATGCCCAAAGTCAGCTTGCGTTCATGTTCTTTTGTGGTAGATGATTTCTTGGCTCACCTCTATGCCTGAGGCATTGCCACCTGGTTGATGCTTGGTGGGGACTGAGTCCCAACGAAACAACTGAGGACAGGAGACGTTCGGAGCAGGGCACTGTGAGGAGACAATGTTGGCTTTCCAGGCAGCAGGCAGGAGCCCTCGGGAGAAGCCAGCTTTGACCAGTGGGTGGTATCATTGGCTGCCAGTCTTGGCTGGCTGAGAGCCCAATCCTCGCACCAGGGCTTTCAGCGTGATGGATGGCAGCAGGCTGGTGGGGCCCCTGCACAGCGGTGACTGGAGAGAGTGCACGGCATGGCTCTGACTCAGGGGGCCCATGGGAGGAAGGAAACTGGTTGGTCAAGAAACTTCGGGTGTTTCAGAACCTAGGATGAGAAACTCTTTCTCATCAACTGGACACCATAGAAGATAAACTGCATTTCCCTGCATCTGCCAACTGACCCAGGAGCCTCCTTCTTCCAACAGTCACTTTTGGCTGCCCTTTGACCACTGAACACATAAGTCAACATACCATGAGGTCAACCTTTTAACTCTCTTTCAGGATCATGTGGGGAAGTGAATAATGTCAGGGCTAGGAGGTTATGGTAAAGGAGAGTGTGTGTAATCAGGGCTTTTCTCTTTTTGAAGTTGACTGATTTTTCTCTGTTGAATTTAAACAAACCACCAATAGACTTTTGAACTGTACATATGAACTTTCTAGTTATATCCACTAAAAGACTGTCTTATTGACCAAGAAAAGCTCTAGCATTGTCCCAAAATCTCCAACTCTCTTTCTGGTCTCACTCCATCACCCCGACTGGAGTGCAGTGGTGCAATCATAGCTCACTGCACCCTCGAACTCCTTGGGCTCAAGTGGTCCTCTGGCCTCAGCCTCTCAAGTAGCATCAACTTTCTTTTATCTGAGTCATCAGAATCAATTGTCTCAACCCGGAAAAATCATATAAGAATTCAGAAATGATAAAAGCTAACACTTATTTAGTGCCAGGCACAGATCTTTACAAAATAACTAATTTAATCTTCACAAAAACCCTAATATCCTTATATTACAGAAGAAACTGAGGCACAGAAAAGTTAAGGAATTTGCTCGATCTCACACAGCTAATGGGTGAAAGAGCACATATTCCAACCCTAGCAGCCTGACTCTGGAGCCTGGGATCTGAGACATTCCACTCCATTTCTTGCTATATCTTGATTTTATCTCTGTCTTTAAAGAAGTTCCTGATTTCATCTAAACTGTCAAAAGTATTGTCATAAATGTTCATAGTCTGTACTGCTAGTACCGCTTTCATTTCTAGTACTGGTAATGCGTGTGCTCTTTCCCCGCCCCTTTTTTGTTCAGCTCAGCTAAAGATACATCGATTATATTGAACCTTCAAAAACAAAACCAACTTTTGTTTTAATTGGGTTTTCTATTTTTGCTCATTTTTATTTCATTGATTTCTGCTCTTATTTCCTACCTTCTACTTGTTTTGAGCTTCTTTTAATCTTTTCTTTCAGCTTCTTGAGGTGGAATGCTTAGATGTTGATTTTGGAGCTAACTTTGTTTATATAAGTATTTAAAGCTATAAATTTCCCTTTAAACAGTGTTTAATTGAATCCTGCAAATTCTGATATTTTGTATCTAATTATCGTTCAAGTGGAATATATTCTACCTTCTCTTCTAATTTCTAATTTTTTTTTTTTTTTGGAGATAGAGTCCTGCTCTGTTGCCCAGGCTGGAATGCATTTGTACGATCTTGGCTTACTACAACCTCCGCCTCCTGGGTTCAAGCAGTTCTCTTGCCTTAGTCTCCTAAGTACTGGAATCACAGGTGCACACCACCACACCTGGCTTTTTTTTTTTTTTTTTGTATTTTTTTGTATTTTTAGTAGAGACGAGGTTTTGCCACATTGGCCAGGCTGGTCTCAAACTCCTGACCTCAGGTGATCTGCCCACTTTGGCCTCCCAAAGTGCTGGAATTACAGGCACAAGCCACTGCACCTGGCCTAGAAGGGCCTTGTTTAATTTCCAAATATTTTGGAGATTTTATAGATACATTTTTCTCATTTAATTTTATTACATTATCATCAGAAGATATACTCCTTTTAAATTTATTTAGACTTATTTCATAACCTACCCTACAGTCTCCCTTGATGAATATTCCATGTGTACTTGGAAAGAATATGTATTCTGCCACTGTTAGTTGAAGTGCTTTATGCCAACTCGGTTATGTTGGTAGATAGTGTTTTTTTCAAATCTATATCCTTACTGGTTATCTACTTATTTTATAAATTATTAAAATCTCTAACTATAATTTTAGATTTGTCTATTTCAGTTCTGTCAGTTTTTCATGTATTTTGAATATGTTATTAAATGCACACATGTTTAGAAGAGCTACATATTCATTGTGTGTGTATACACACATGTATATCTTTATGAAGTGACCTTTTTCTCATTTTAAATGTCCCTCTATCTTTGATGACAGTTATGTTCTAAATTTCACTTTCGTATAGCTATATAGCTTTCTCTCTCTTTTTTTTTTTTTTTTTTTTTTTGAGATGGAGTCTCACTCTGTCACCCAGACTGGAAGTGCAGTGGTGTGATCTCGGCTCACTGAAACCTTCGCCTCCCGGTTGAAGCAATTCTCATGCCTCAGGTTCTCGAGTAGCTGGAACTAAAGGCACACACCACCATGCCCAGCTAATTTTTGTATTTTTAATAGAGACAAGGTTTCACCATATTGACCAGGCTGGTCTCTAACTCTTAACCTCAAGTGATCCGCCCACTTCAGCCTCCCAAAGTGCTTAGATTACAGTCATGAGCCACTATGCCCGTCCAGCTTTCTCTTGATTAATATTTGTGTGGTATATTTTGTTTCATTTATTTCAAAACTCTGTCTTTACATTTATTTTCTTCTTTTCTTTTCTCTTTCTCTCTCTCTCTTTCTTTGTTTCTTTCTCTTTCCAGTGGTGCAATCACAGCTCACTTCAGCCTCAACTTCCTGGGTTCAAGTGATCTTCCCACCTCAGCCTCACAGTAGGACTACAGGCACATGCCACCACGCCTGGCTAGTGTTTTGGGTTTGTTTTTGCAGAGGCAGGGTCTCACTATGTTGCCCAGGGTGGTCTCAGACTCCTGGGCTTAAGCGTTCCCTTCCTCCTGGTCTTCCCAAAGTGCTAAGATTACAGGTATGAGCCACTGCACCCAGCCTCTGATTTTGTATTTAGAGTGTGTTTCTCTTAGAAGACATGTATGGGTCTTGGGTTTTTTCTTTTTTTTTTCCATCTGACAATCTCTGCTTTTAATTGATGCATTTAATCCATTTATATTTAATTCAATTGTTGAATCTATAGCAACCATTTTGCTTTTTGTCTCATCTCTTCTTTGTTCACTTTTTTGTTTTCTATTTTCTTTTGGATTTTTTAAAAAGTATTTTATTTAATCTCCCCTATTGGTTTGTACTTTTTTTTTTTTTTTTTAAATGGTCTTGCTCTGTCACCCAGGCTAGGGTGCAGTGACGATCTAGGCTCACTACAATCTCTGCCTCTCAGGCTGCAGAAGCAATCCTCCCACCTCAGCCTTCTGAGTAGTCGGAACTACAGGCATGTACCACCATGCCTGGCTAGTTTTTGTATTTTTTCTAGAAATAAGGTTTTGCCATGTTGCCCAGGCTGTTCTCAAACTCCTGGACTCAAGCAAATCTGCCCACCTCAGCCTCCGAAACTGCTGTGATTACAGGCATGAGCCACTGTGCCCGGCCAGTTTATACATCTTTATTTTATTTTTGTGGTGATTGGTTTAGGGTTTACAACAGGCATCTTTATCTTATCGAAGTCTACTTTCAAAAAAAATTGTACTGCTGCATATATCATGTTAGACCTTTATAACAATCTGCTTTCATTTCCCCACTCTGCCTTGTCATACCTTTTACTTATACATATGTTATCGAACTCAACTCCGTATTATTTTTTAATGCTTATATGCTCACAATATGTTAATTCCTGAACATATTCACAATGTAATTCTCTTAAAGTTCTTGGCTGCTAATTTCATTGTTTATGTCATTTCTGGGTCCATTTCTATTGATGGGTTTTCTTCTAGTTAAGGATCACATTTCCATGTTTTCTTTCATGTCTAGTAATGTTTTTATTGGATTTTGACATTGTGAATTTTTTTTTTTTTTTTTTTTGAGATGTAGGAGTCTCACTCTGTTGCCTAGGCTGAAGTGCGGTGGCACGATCTTCTTGGCTCACTGCTACCTCCACCTTTAGGGTTCAGGTGATTATCCTGCCTCAGTCTCCCAAGTAGCTAAGATTATAGGCATGAACAACCACACCCAGCTAATTTTTGTATTTTTAGTAGATACAAGGTTTCACCATGTTGCCCCGGCTGGTCTTTAACTCCTGACCTCAAGTGATCCACCCACCTCAGCCTCCTAAAGTGCTGGGATTACAGGCATCAGCCACCATGCTTGGACTTTTTTGTTGTTTTTCTTTAAAAATGTCTCTATTTATTTATGTTTTTTTTTGAGACAGAGTCTCTGTCACCCAGGCTGGAGTGCAATGGCGCCATCTTTGGCTTACTGCAACCTCCGCCTCCCAGGTTCAAGCAATTTCCTGCCTCATCCTCCCAAGTAGCTGGGATTACAGGCACCCACCACCACAGACAGCTAATTTTTGTATTTTAGTAGAGACGGGGCTTCAGCATCTTGGCCAGGCTGGTCTTGAACTCCTGACCTCAAATGATCTGCCTTCCTTGGCCTCCCAAAGTGCTGAGATTACAAGTGTAAGCCACTGTGCCTGGCCTTGTACTTGATCTTTGATTCTTACAGGCATCTTGCAGGCAGTTAAGTCGGCTGGGAATCAGCTTGGTTTTTTTTTTTTTGAGTCAGTGTCTAGCTCTCTCACCTCGGCCAGGGTGCAGTGTTGTGGTCATAGCTCACTCCAGCTTCAAACTCCTGGTCTCTAGCAATCTTCCAAGTAGCTAAGACCATAGGCATATGCCACCACACCTGGCTAATTTTTAAATTTTTTTTATAGAGATGAGAGTCTCACCATGTTGCTTAGGCTGGTCTTGAACTTCTGGGCTCAAGTGATCATCCCGCCTCAGCCTCCCAATGTGTTGGGATTATAGGCATGACCCACCATGTCCAGCCTAGCTTAGTCTTTTTGAGGCTTGCTTTTAGCTTTGTTTGGGAGGGCCTAAAGTACACTTTATTTTATGATCACTCTGGCCTTACTCCTAAGGGGTGTCCTTTTCTGGGCCTTATTGAGTGTCCCTCAACCTTCTGCAAGCTCCAGTTATTATTCAGTTTGCAGTTCCCTGGTAGTTTTTCTTTTCCTGATAATTGTTTTATGTGCCCAACCTACGGAGTCTCACTTCATACATATACAGTCTAGTATTTGGCTAAAGACTCAAGAGGACTCCTATGAACACTTACGCAGTCCTTTTTCTGGATACTCTTTTTGTGTGTGTGTGAGATGGATATTAACCTGCTGAATTTATTCATTAAATGCAAATAAAGAATTAGGAAAACCATATACTCAGCCATTGTGTATTAGATACTTAATATATGTCCAGTAGTCCCCTATCCACCAGAGATACATTCAAGACCCCCATGGATACCCAAAACCATGGATAGTACTAAACCCTATATATACTATCGTATTCCTATACTTACATATGTATAATAAAGTTTCAGTTATATATTAGGCATAGAAAGATTACCAACAATAATTAGTAATAGAATAGAATTATAATAATATGTCAACATCACTACTCTTATGCTTTGGAGCCATGATTAAGTAAAATAGTGGTAATTTGAACACAAGCACTGTAATACATTGGCAGTCAATCTGATCACCGAGATGGCTAGTGACTAACAGGTGGGTAGCATCCGCATCCTCGATACACTGGACAAAGGGCTGATGTACATCCTAGACAGGATGGAGCTGGATGGCAAAGCTTTCATCACGCTGCTCAGAACAGTGAGCAATTTTAAATACAGAGATTATTTATTTCTGTTCTTTTCCATTTAATATTTCTAGACCACTGTTGACCACAGGTAACTGAAACCACAAAAAAGGAAAACTGTGGTTAAGAGGGCACTACTGTGTATCATTGGACTAGGAGCTAAGCACAGGCTCAAGGAATGATTTACAAAAAAAAAAAAACCTTTCCTTATGGAGAAGATGACATGTGCACAATAAAAACTTATGTAGACAGCAGGAACTCTGTCTCAGTTGATGAGGGAAAGTATTGGAAAGAAGGTAAATTTGGGTCCAGGTCTTGAATGCTGGTGCTCCCTAGTGCTGCAATAACAAATTACTACAAACTGGGTGGCTTAAAACAACAGTAGTTTGTTTCTCTCACAGTTCTGGAGGCCACAAGTGTCAAACAGAGCCACATTCCCTCCGATGTCTTTAGAGGAGAATCCTTTCTTCCTCTTCCAGATTTTGGTGGCTGCTGGCATTCCTTGGCTTGTGACAGCCTAACTCCAGTCCCTGTCTCTGTCTTCCTACCACCTTCTTCCCTGTGTCTCTCTGTGTCAGGGCACTCTTACTGGGCTCAGGGCCCACCCTAATCTGGTGTGATCCCATTTTGAGCCTTATCTTAAATTACATCTGCAAAGATCCTGTTTCCAAACAAGGTCATACTTGAGGTTCCATGACAGGAGACTATGACACGAATTTTTGGATGACATTTTCAACTCACCACAAATGAGTAGAACAGCAATGACAAAAACAAAAACTCAAGGGACCAGGATTCCCAAAAACCACTATGCAGCCAAAGTCTCAAAGCTTTCTGAAGTCATTCCAGAACAACACAAAAGAAAAGAGGCCGGGCGTGGTGGCTCACACCTATAATCCCAGCACTTTGGGAGGCCAAGGCAGGTGGATCACCTGAGGTCAGGAGTTCGAGACCAGCCTGACCAACATGGAGAAATCCCGTCTCTTCTAAAAATACAAAATTAGCCAGGCATGGTGGCACATGCCTGTAATCCCAGCTACTCAGGAGGCTGAGGCAGGAGAATCACTTGAACCTGGGAGGCGGAGGTCACGGTGAGCCAAGATTGCGCCATTGCACTCCAGCCTGGGTAATAAGTGAAACTCTGTCTCAAAAAAAAAAAGAAAGAAAGAAAGAAAAAGAAAAGAGAAAACTGCAATATCACTTCTGGACTGAATTTCCTAAAACTGAGAACAATTTAAAACACACAAGGAATGTATAAAAGGTGAAATTTTGTTTCAAAATTATATTTGAGTTTGAAATGGACAAATAATTACATGAAGTCTAGAGTCAGATGGTCCTAGATTTGATTCCCAGTTTCTTAAGTTACTTGCTCTATAATTTGGGCATATTACTCCTTTCTCCACATCTCATTTTCCTCATCAATAAAATAGAGATAACAGTACAGCCTGGCTCCTAGAGTCAGTATAAAGACTAAAAGTGATAGTGCAATAGAATGCTTACTCTAGAGCCTGGCATATAGAAACTGCTCAAGAAATGTTATCTCCTGATTTTCAGATGCTGATAGAAGTGGCCAGTGAATTCGATGAGGGGATGGAGAAGGTTAGGGGACTGGACATTAATAGGATATTTCAAGGAAATGTTTACATTCATGAAGAAAAAATAATTTGTTTTCCAAGGACTGGGCTATATTCCTATTTAATTGCAATATCTAGTGTGGCAGTTCTCAAAGTGTGATTTGGGAATACCAGGGAATCCCCAAAACCCTTTGAGGTAGTCAACAAGGGCTTTTCCACTCTCATTCTCTCAAGAGTGCTGTGGAGTTTTCTAGATGCCACATGACACGTAATGTTGCAACTGAACAAACACAGAAGCAGATATGAGAATCTAGCCATCTTTTATGAGGCCAGACATTCAAGATATTTGCAAAAATGTAAGACAATGACCCTATTGCTAACTTTTTAAAATATTTATATTAACATATACACTGATTGTTACTTTTGAATGAATAAAGATGTTATCTATTTGAGTTGCCAATACAGTGAATATCAATAAATATAACTCACATGACAAAAAGCACTTTGAAATTTTCAATATTTTTTAATAGGAAGAAAGGTCCTAAAACTAAAAAGCAGGAGAATCTCTGGTCTAGAGAAGCATAAGACATGCCTAGCAACACCTCTGAAACATACCAGCAATGTGAAATCAATGCTTCTATAATATATCCATTTCCTTTGTGCTATGGTTTGAATGTTTATGTTCCCTCGAAGTTTCTGTGTTGAAATCCTAACCCCCGTGGTGATCGTATTAGGAAGTAGAACTTTTGGAGCTATCTATCTTTAGGTCATGAAGGCTCCACTTTCCTGAATGGAACTAACGCCCTTACTAAATAGAAGGCATCGTCTATGAACCAGAAAGCAGGCAGGCCCTCTGGCTCGAATCTGCTGGTGCAACGTGCCAGGCATTTTTTCTTACCTGTGGGATAAATCCATGCACTATAAAGACAAAAATTCTGTGCTTGTGAAGCCATCTAGTGAGTAATGTAAACTTATGTATTGAAATTCAGATGCTCCCAGCTCCATGCTTTAGACAAGGTTCCTGCAGCCTTCCCTGTCCCTTTATTGTCCAGATTCCCATTTGATAGTAGACTTCCAAGCCCCCAGAGCTTCAAGACATATATTTCTGTTTATAAGCCACCTAGTTTATGGTATTTTGTTATAGCAGCTAAAACAGTCTAAGACACTAATTCTCAGCAATTGCTTGACAGGCAGAGCTTCATGGTTTGCAAAGATCAAAGATCCACTCAAGATAGCTCAAGTAAAGGTGAACACAAAGACAACCACTAAAAACTCAGAATGTAACGTGTTTGTGCTACAAGTTTCCATCTCATACTCCCCTTCTTTCACATCCTTTCTTGTTTTATTCATATTAGAATTGCCAATTTCCCTTCTAATAAATTGATAACCACTTAAGCCTTTACTTAGAAATTAGGTTACATCTTTGCTTTTTTTTGTTATAATTCCAGAACTGCCTTTTCCCCCCCATTAAAAAAATGGCATACAGCCGGGCAAGGTGGCTTATGCCTGTAATCCCAGCACTTTGGGAGGCCTTGGCAGGTGGATCCCAAGGTCGAGAGATGGAGACCATCCTGGCCAGCATAGTGAAACCCTATCTCTACTAAAAATACAAAAATTAGCTGGGTGTGGTGGCGTGTGCCTGTAGTCCCAGCTACTCAGGAGGCTGAGGCAGAGGTTTCAAGGAAAATCACTTGAACCCGGGAGGCAGAGGTTGCAATGAGCTGAGATCGTGCCATTGCACTCCAGCCTGGCGACAGAGCAAGATTCCATCTTAAAAAAAAAAAACTGGTATGAATGGTCATATTCTATACCGTGTAACCCTATCCTAACTGGCTACAACAGATTGAACTAGAACAGGATACTTAATCCAAGGGTGGACAGTCTATGTTGATCTATGGCATGTTTTCTATGAGTCTAACAGTGGTTTCCTATTGTTAAATATACCCTGATAGAGAGGGCTCCAGAGCAGCGTGATCAGAGTTCCCTGATTAAAAATAAAACATACAAGGGGCTGATTAAAGAACAGATACCCAGGCTTCTGTCTTAGAGACTGATTTCAGTATTTGAAGGAGGCTTTGAATCTGTTTGTTTAACAAGGCCGCAGATGCATCTTATCATCAGGGAAGTTTGGTAAACAGGTGGCTTTTATATAAAGGCATTGGGAAATCCCAGGTACGAAAAGGAGCAGTGATTCTCGAACTTTGTAAACATACCAGTTACTTAGATCTACCACAGAGAGATTATGACTAAGTAGATCCGGCCTGAAGCCCAGGAATCACCATTTTAATCACCCAGATAGTTAATATGTACACTCACCTTTGAGAACAGCCAAGATGAGATGTTTTGTGGGTCTTTTTTTTTTTTTTTGAGACAGGATCTCCCTTATTGCCCGGACTGGAGTGCAGCGGCACCATCTTGGCTCACTGCAACCTCCGCCTCCCAGGTTAAAGCAATTCTCCTGCCTCAGCCTCCCAAGTAACTAGGATTACCGGCAGGTGCCATAGCACCCAGCTAATTTTTTGTATTTTTAGTAGAGATTGGGTTTCACCATGTTGGTCAGGCTGGTCTTGAACTCCTGACCTCAGTAATTCGCCTGCCTTGGCCTCCCAAAGTGTTGGGGTTATAAGCATGAGCCACCACGCTCGGCTGATACAGTTTTATTAGACAGTTTTTCTCTCTTTTTTTTTTTCTATCATTATAGTGTTTCGATTCTGAGACTCCCTACCATGAATATAATTTTTTTGAAAAAAGAGATGAAAGATAAGTAGTGGGCTTGGACAATTTTGAAGCAGGCTCTGCTACCTCTACTATGGAGGAAGGTAGAGCACAATGCAGGCCTTCAGGAAGCTTAAGGGCAACTCTGGGATATTTAGGACCTGTGGCTGGGGTAAGAGTGAGACAGGAGGGGCACCGACAGGGGAGCTTCCCCTCAACTCCTCATGATGGCAGCTCGTCAACTTTCAGGGAGGGTCCTCATCAACTTTCAGGGTGGGTCCTCATCAACTTTCAGGGTGGGTCCAAACTCTTCCAAGTGCTACCAGCCCAACTCTAACACTGAGTGCACACCTGAACCAGTGAAAGCCACAGTCCTCTCAATCACATGACATTGTAAATGCCTTTGTAAACTGCGGCCTGGACTGAATCTTGGTGAAGACAACAAATTACACCCCGGAGGTTCCAGTCTCTGAAATTTCCTCATTAGTGTCACATCAGCCTGAAATCAAGATGCTATTTCTCAGTGGGAGCGTATCTTTACTATCAGATCACACTATTTTCCAAGAAGATCCAATTACACTTTGCTTATTCTCCTTCCTAGTAAGAACTTAATTAATTTGCACTAGCTGGATTTAGTGCCATAGGCATTTGTTTCTCCATTAAGAAAAGTGTTCTTTGATCACCTCTCAGAATTCACAATGAACATGTACTTCTAGCTTCTTATCATCAGGGAAGTTTGGTACACAGGTGGCTTCTTTATAAAAGCACTGGGAAATCCCAGGTATGGAAAAGAGCAGTGATTCTTGAACTTTGTGAACGTACCAGTTACCTGGATCCACCACAGAGAGATTATGGCTAAGTAGATTCTCTTATTCCCAGTCACTGCCTTTTGGGGCTAGACCCACAGGTGCCATAAGACAACCTTTATTTTCCATAACAATCTATCGCCATCTTTTAAATTACATATTGGCCAATTTATTTTATTTTCTATCTCCCTCTAGCAGAATGTAGGCTCCATATGCGGGTAAAGTTTTGTCTATTTTATTCCCTGGGCCTAAAAAAGGTATCTGGTACTTAGTAGACCCTTAATAAATATTTTGTCAAAGGGATGAATAAATGGGTTTTCTCTCTGCCTGGTTCAGGGAGAAGAGGGAAGTATGGTTTGTAGCTGGCTGAGTCAAGGAACAGGGGAGAGTGGTTGGTTCTAAGGTTCAGGGTTAGGCAAGGAATGTTATTTAAGGAAACGAGAGAGCAAAGTGGCCAATGGATTAAAAACTAAGGTTGGGTACCCAGAGCCTAGAGCTCAGACACAGAGGGTCAGCAGCTCAGCAGAGAGGAAAGTGTGTGGCAGGTGAGTGCAGGAGCTCCCACTTCAGCAGAGTTACACTTCAACCACCAAATTCTGCTTCCTGCTGGTTTTCCCTGATAAAAATAGGACATTAAAAACTGCTACTTGCCGAGCACAGTGGCTCACGCCTGTAATCTCAACACTTTGGGAGGCCGAGGCAGGCGGATCACTTGAGGCCAGGAATTCGAGATCAGTCTGGCCAACATGGCAAAGCCCCATCTCTACTAAAAATACAAAAATCAGCCCTACATGGTGACTCACACCCATAGTCCCAGCTACTCTGGAGGTTGAAACAGGAGAATCACTTGAGTCCAGAAGCAGAGGTGACAGTGAGCCGAGATGGCGCCACTGCATTCCATCCTGGGCAACAGAGTGACACTCCATCTCAAAAAATAATAAAAAATAAATAAAAGCTGCTACTATTTCTAGATTTACATTGAAGAATAACAAGCTCTTGACATTAGACCACTTAGCATAAAAATTCTAAGTGGTAAGAAAATAAAATGCAAAATATGATAAGCTAGTAACAACATACCATTTTTTCTCTTTACTATGCCATGGAACTGACAAATTTATAGCCATTGTGAAGCCTCGTTTGAATCTCAGAGTATTTTTTGAAAATATACACTTCATTTATTTTAAAACAATTCCAAATTTGCAGAAAATGTACCGAAGAAAATTTTTGTTTTCTTCTGTCCCCAAATGTTGACAGTTCCCATGTTTACCTTACTGTTCTCCCTCTCCCTATATACTTTTTTGTTTGTTTTTTTGAGCCAGTGTCTCGCTCTGTCACCTGGGCTGGAGCGCAGTGGTGCGATCACAGCTCACTGAAGCCTCAACCTCCCAGGCTCAAGCGATCCTCCCACTTCAGCCTCCCAAGTAAGTGTGACTATGGGCACATGCCAACACACCCAGCTAATTTCTCTTTTTTTATTATTCTTTAAAATTTTTTTGGTAGAGACGGGGTCTCACTAGTACTTTCCTATATACTTTTTTCCTGAACCATTTGAGAGGGAGTTGTAGCCATAGTATCACATTACCTGTAAACATTTCTTTTTTGGAAGATTCAATATCATAAAAATGTCAAAATCTCAAATTGAGAAATAAATTTAATGCAATTAAAATAAAATCCCTATTTTTTTCCAGGAACTTGGCAAGTTTTTCATAAAATGTTTTGTAGGCTTTATTAAAGAGAAATGCATTGTTGAAGAAGAAAAAGATAGGACTTGACTTGCAAAGTATCAAAAATTATCATAAACATATAGTGATGAGGTCAGAGTGGTATTAACAAAGGTATAACAAACCAATCAACGGGAACCCAGAAATAGACCTACACATATACAGACTTGATTTTATTTCAGAGAAGCCATTTTAGTTCTAGGTGAAAAGAATAGTTTTTTTTCAGTGTGTGGTACTGGGACAATTATTAGGTTGGTGCAATAGTAACTGTGGTTTTTGCCATTACTTTTAATTTTTTTAACTTTTTTTTTTTTTTTTTAATAGAGATGGGGTTTCTCCATGTTGGCCAGGCTGGTCTCGAACTCCTGACCTCAGGTGATCCGCCCACCTTGGCCTCCCAAAGTGCTGGGATTACAGGCATGAGCCACCGCGCCCGGCCACTTTTAATTATTTTTAATGGCAAAACTGCAATTACTTTTGTACCAACCTAATAGTTAACTTTGGGGAAAACATGATGTTAGACTCGTATCAGTCTTTAGCCAGACTGTTTAAAGACCTGTATGAGAAGAGTAAAGCATACAACTCTGAGAATCTTACATAGGTAAGAATGACCTTATCAACCCCTAAACATTCCTATGTGTATTTCCTAAACACAAGGACGTTCTTTTACATAACCACAATATAATTATCAAAATCAAGAAATTAACATTGATTCACTACTATATCTTAATGTAAAGACCTTATTCCACGTTGCCAATTGTCCCACTAATGTCCTGAGAGAATCCTGCAAGAACAGGCCTCTATTGTAACCCCCACTGTGTTCAGTCACTGGCTGTAAGCAACCCCGAGTGAAGGCAGTGATGGATCCCTACAGCTGAGACTGTCAAGTCATTTCTGCTTCCCACAGCAACAGATCTGGGTGGCAAGTTTCTATAGCTGCTGATATAGTTTGGATATTTGCTCCACCCAAATCTCATATTGAAATATAATTCCCAACGTAGGAGGCGGGGCCTAGTGGAAGGTGATTGGATCATGGGGATGGGTTTCTTTTTTTTTTTTTTTTTTTTTTGAGACGGAGTTTCGCTCTTGTTACCCAGGCTGGAGTGCAATGGTGCGATCTCGGCTCACCGCAACCTCCGCCTCCTGGGTTCAGGCAATTCTCCTGCCTCAGCCTCCCGAGTAGCTGGGACTACAGGCACGCGCCACCATGCCCAGCTAATTTTTTGTATTTTTAGTAGAGACGGGGTTTCACCACGTTGACCAGGATGGTCTCGATCTCTTGACCTCGTGATCCACCCGCCTCGGCCTCCCAAAGTGATGGGTTTCTTATGAATGGCTTAGCACCATTCCCTTGGTGCTGTCCTCTCGATAGTGAGTAACTTCTCGTGAGATCTGGCTGTTTAAGCATGTGGCACCTCACTTGTTCTCTCTGTTGCTCCTGCCCCCATCATGTCAGACATCTGCTCTCCCTTTGCCTTCTGCCGTGATTGGATGGTTCCTGTGGCCTCCGCAGAAGCAGATGCCAGCGTTACACTTTCCGTTCAGCCTGTAGAACAGTGAGCCAATTAAACATCTTTTCTCTATACATTACCCAGTCTCAGGTATTTCTTTACAGCAGTGCAAGAATGGCCTAATACAGCTGCTATGGTAGGCCTTCTTGTGACCAAACAAGAAAGGCCAAGAGAATCTAGAGGTCCATCCTGAGCTGAGCTGGACTGCTACACCCTCCTTGGCAACTGCCTGCCTCTGACCTTTTGGTAGGCCAGAAATAGAAACCTCTATATGTTTGAGCCAGAGTAAGTCAGGTTTTCTGTTATTTGTGGTCAAAAGCATTTCTAACTGACAAAAACCCCTAAAAATAGAAATGCCAGATTTTTATACCTACGCGCGCGCATGCGTGCGTGCACGCGCACACACACACACACACACACACACTGCTCTTAAGAAAAAACTTAACAAATGAATTACATAATATATAAGTGCAGCTGTTTCCTCTCATGACAGCCAATATATTTTTATCATTTCAACTTATTTTGATGATTTTAATAGGCATAACACCTTTCTTTAACAACTAATCTCACAGGATCACAGAATTTTAGAACTGGACGAAACCTGAGTCATTATCTCATTTAAACTGTCTCACAGTACATACAATATTAAGAACTGTGTTTACAAATAAGTGAAGTAGTCATTAAAAAAGAAAGTGATGTAACAGCAGGTGCAGATGCAGTTGAACCCAGGTAAGAGAATAGTCCAGTTATCTCAAGCCAAATAATCAACATGTGTATTCATGAATGTGCCCACTAAACATTTTCTACAATATTCCTTATGGCCAGACTGAGCAAACTCTCTTTTTCACAGGCAATACAATAGCAAAACTATAAAGGGATTTACATTGATGAAGCTGTACCATGTTGTCATGTAAGTGTAAGGTGCGGGGAGAAGCAAATTGTTTGATTTCAGCTTCAGTCAGTTTTATTGTCGGCTCCACCACTTGTTAAGTGTGTAACCCTGGGCAAATGATTTGTCTTTTCTTTGTCTTCGTTCCTTCATCTATAAAATAGGAACACTATCACAGTTACTGTCTTACATTAGCTATTATTATCATTATTACAGTACAGTCTACTGAGAAATATGTACTGGTTATGTCATAGAAATAGATGTGGCTTATTAAATTATTCTGGCATTTACTGGCCTTGGAGTGTCCACTGCAAGGGTTAATACACTTCAGGCTGCCATCTTTCTCTGAGTCTGACTGGGCCCCAGCCTGCATGCCTTTCCATTGTTGGCAGGAGTCTAGACCTCTTTGTACTTCAGGGACCTTTGAACCTGAAATTGCAACAAAAGGAGGGCAATGTATTCAAGAGGCTTTATCAAGTTACCATGGAAATTGATCCTTTTTCCAACTTTCTGTCCATACCCTCCAATGCAGAGTCACTAGTCAGTAGGTTTTTAAAAGACATCAGTGGATGCCCTCAGAAGCATCTAAAAGACCTAAACTGGAACCTGAGGTCGTTTTGTAATCTATACAGATCCTTTTACTGGAACCTGTAAAATGTCGCAATTCTATGTTAACGAATGGAACTATGTCTGTATCTTAAACGGGGAAATGTTTGTAACCCAAGTGTCTGTGCCCAGCTGAGTCCACTTGGATCACATGTGAAGGCAACAGAGACACATTCCAACTATGTAAGGGCCCAGAAAATCTACCACCTTCATTCTATCCCTAAAAAACTTACTCTAACACATACTTGGCAAACTGAGAAATAAAATAAACTTAATAGTAAATTGAAAGGAAGCAAGTAATGTGATCCCGATCCATTTTGTAAAGGTGCATCAATCTTGTCTGTAGTCTACAATAAACTAATAGGACTTTTTTCTTAAAGATAAATAAGTTCCTAGCTTATTTTTACTAAGCTGAGACTAATAATGCTTTAATTCTAAACAAAATATTATTTTTATCTTATGGCTTTGGGTCAGAGTACCCATCTTTATACACTGACTCTAAAAATAATACAAATGACGAAGAACAAATTGTACGAAAAGCACTCTGGCCTTCTGGGAGACCAAATGAAATAACTGAGATAGAAAGACAGTCTGGCTAGGGAATCAATACTGACTCTGTAAATTATCAGCTGTGCAGCCTTAGACAAATCACTTCCCTGTTCTTTGCCTCAAAGTTTTGATTTATCCTTCCTTCTACAGCAAAGGGAGACAAAGGGGCTTTTCCAATTCTCTGTAGTTTGGACTCTAGGGTAAAAGAGAATGTTCAGTAATCAATACTATCTAAAGTGATAAACTGCTTGTATATTTAAAAACAATGAGATGGATTCACATACCTGGATTCACATCAGATAGAATGCAGAGGGACTTACAGCCTTTCTAACAGTGGGCATAGCAGTTGCATCCTATTTTTATTTTTCACTGTTTCTTCAGTGTAACTGTGTGTGTGTGTGTGTGTGTGTGTGTGTGTGTAATCTGATTCTTACAATTCTCTGAGGAATGGATTATTATCTCCATTTTTTCCCTAATAAAGAAGCAGGGCCAGGAGCAGTAGCTGATGCCTGTAATCCCAGCACTTTGGAAGGCCAAGGCGGGCGGATAGCTTGAGGTCAGGAGTTTGAGACCAGCCTGGCCAATATGGCAAAACCCCATGTCTGGGTGTTTGCTGGGTGTGGTGGTGCATGGGTGTAGCTGGGTGTGGTGGTGCATGCCTGTAGTCCCAGCTACTCGGGAGGCCGAGGCAGGAAAATTGCTTGAACCAGCGAGGCGGAGGTTGTAGTAAGCCAAGATCACCCACTGTACTCCAGCCTGGGTGGCAGAGCGAGACTCCATCTCAAAAAACAAAACAAACAAAAGAAACAGAAGCTCAGAGAAACAAAGTGATTTGCTCAAAAATGAATGGTAAGACAGAGGTGGATGGAGAGGGTGACGGGTGACAATGGGAATGGTAAAGACCTCTCTTCTGAATACAACTTCTCCATAACAGTAGTGAGAACACTGGCAAAAATGGTCAAAAACAACTTTTTTAGAACTCTGGAAATTAACCAAAGAGAAATGTTTATTTACAAAAAAGAAAAAAATGCTGATCTCAGTAAGCACAGTGAACTTTGTGGCTGTTTAATTTGTTCTATTCCTACTCCTCCTTAGCTCAGCAGAGGCTGGAGGACAAACAGCCCCCAGTCATGGTGAAACCCAGCAGCCTAGCAGCCACTGGAGGGGGCAGAATGGCTTGGGAACTCCCAAAAACACTCTTCTCAGAGAACTGTCGTTTTATGATGAATCTGTCAGTTTCCTGGAAAATTCTGTTCTAAAGCTTTGTCTTTATTTGACCTGACTCAGAACAGCATTTTCTCCAGGGCCATTTGTCAAAAGCAATCAATAGCAATTGTTTAACATTACAGCAGCTTGAAGCAGCAATAACAGTTGAGGCAAACAAGACGTGGACCACAAAACACTTAAAAGGAAAAGCTTGGGAATGAAATATTCTTAGGGGCTTTGCAAAGCTTCCACATATTTCTAGAAATCTAGAAGGATGCAAATGATAGGGCTATGCAAGAGCCAGGAAAGACTTAAATAAATGGAAAGACATCCTGCGTTTATGGATTGAAAGGTTTAATATGGACAAGATGGCAATACCTCCCAAATTGATCAACAGATTTAATGTAATTCCCTATCAAAATCCCACTTGCCTTTTTGCAGAAATTTTCAAATTTACATGGAAATGCAAAGAATTCAGAATAGCCAAAGCATTCTTGAAAAAGAAGAGGAAAAGTAAATTCACATTTCTCAATTTCAAAAGTTACTACACAGTATAGTAATCGATTCAGTGTGGTTCTAGTTTACAAGAGATATATAGGTTGGGTGCAGTGGCTCACGCCTGTAATCCCAGCACTTTCGGAGGCGAAGGTAGGTGGATCATTTGGATCATTTGAGGTCAGGAGTTCAAGACTAGCCTGGCCAGCATGGTGAAACCCTGTCTCTACTAAAAATACAAAAAATAGATGACTGTGGTGGTGCATTCCTGTAATCCCAGCTACTTGAGAGGCTGAGACAGGAGAATCACTTGAACCTGGGAAGCGGAGATTGCGGTGAGCCGACATCACGCCACTGCATTCCAGCCTGGGTGACAGAGTGAGACTCTGTTTCAAAAAAAAAAAAAAAAAAAAAGGGGAGATATATATATAGATCAATGGAATTGAATTGTTAGTCCAGAAATAAATTGTTACATTTAATGGTCAGTTGATTTTGACAAGGATGTTGATATAATTCAACGGGGAAAAAATCATCTTTTCAACAAAAGATGGTGGGACAACTGAATATCTATATGAAAAAAATGAACTTAGAACCTGAAGGAGTGAAGAACATGCCATCTCAAAATATGCTAGGTAGGTATATTGACTATTTCAAGTTGAAAATATTGGAGAAACTGCAGTTTCAGAAAGGGCTAGCTGGACCATCTCTTCCTCCATGCAGCAACCATAGATTCCTCTGGGAGGGGTACCTTCACCTTATCAGGGTGAGAAAATAGCCCTTCCATCAGAGACTTGGAACTGGACCTGCAATGGACCTGAATAAACATATTTACTGAAGTAACCCTTATTTAAACATATTTGCTGAAGTAACCTCTTCCACTAGTCTTATGCCCCCACCCCATATATCTCCTGGTGACTCCCCTAGAGAATTTACTGTCTCAAGCTGGATTTTATTTGTACTGTCATTTCTTCTCAAATTTAACATTTTTTTTGCCTAAAAAGCTTAAAATCATCTTACTTTGGCCACTTCTTCAGACTTCACGCTCTTGTGAAGATCCCCATGTACATGTAAAACTAATAAAAATTTATATACTTTTCTCTTGTTAATCTCCTTGGTGTCAATTTTGTTTCTAGTCCTAGCTGAAGACCCTGCTAAGAGCTAAGAGGGGTTGGAGGAGGTCTCCGGCTCCCTACAAACCCTACCTCACACTATATGCAAAAATTAACACGAAAACAATCCAAGATCTAAATGTGGGATCTAAAACTATATAACTCTTAGAAGAAAACATAGGCGTAGCCCTTCATGGGCAGTGGTTACATAAATACATCAAAAACATAGTGACCAAAAAAAAAGAAATTCATTAAATATCAAAATTTAGAACTTGTGTGCTTCAAATGACTTTTTTTTTTTTTTTTTTTGAGATGGAGTCTCACTCTGTCACCCAGGATGGAGTGTAGTGGAGTGATCTCGGCTCACTATAACCTCTACCTCCCAGGTTCAAGAGATTCTCCTGCCTCAGCCTCCCAAGTAGCTTGGATTACAGGCGCCTGCTACCATGCCTGGCTAGTTTTTCGTATGTTTAGTAGAGATGGGGTTTCACCATGTTGGCCAAGCTGGTCTCAAACTCCTGACCTCAGGTGATCTGCCTGCCTTGGCCTCCCAAAGTACTGGTATTACAAGCATGAGCCACCGCGCCCAGCCTCAAATGACATTATTAAGAAAGTGGAAAGACAACTCAAGAATGAAAGAAAATATTTGCAAATAATATATCTGATAAGAAACTAATATCCAAAATATATAAAGAACTCATATAACCCAATAGTAAAAAGACCAATAACAAAATTTTAAAACAGGCAATGTATTTGAATATTTTTCAAATATATACAAATGGCCAATAAGGACATGAAAAGATGCTCAGCATTATTAATCATTAGGGAAATGCAATTAAAACTGCAATGAAATACCACTTCATACCCACTAAGATAGCTATCATCAAAAAGATGAACAATAACAAGTGTTGGTAAAGAGGATATGCAGAAACTGAAACCCTTAGGCACTGCTGATGGAAACAGACAGTTCAGTCATTTTGGAAAACAGTTTGGAGTTCGAAAATGTTAAAAATAGAGTTACTGTGTGACTTAACAATTCTATTCCTAGGTATATACCCAAAAGAATTAAAAACATGTTCACACAAGAACTTCTACACAAATATTCATAATAATGTTATTCATAATAGCCAAAAAAGTGAAAAAAACCCAACTGTCCACCAACTGCTGAGTAGATTAAACAATATGTGATAATCCATACAGTAGAAAATTATTCAGCCATAAAAAGAATGAAGTAGACCAGGCACAGTGGCTTATACCTGTAATCCCAGCACTTTGGGAGCTCAAGTAGGTAGATAGCTTGAGCTTAGGAGTTTGAGAGCAGCCTGGGTAACATGGTGAAACACATCCCTACAAAAAATACAAAAATTTTCTGGCATGATGAAGCATGCTTGTAGTCCCAGCTACCTGGGAGGCTGAGTAGGAGGACTGCTTGAGTCAGGGAGGTCAAGCCTTCAGTGAGTCATGATCGTGCCACTACACTCAGCGTGGGCAACAGAGTAAGACCCTGTCTCAAAGAAATAAAAAAAGAAAAGAAAAAGAAAAACAAATGAAACGCTGATACATGCTACAGTACTAATGCACCTTGAAAACATTATTCTAAGTCAAAGAAGTCAGATGCAAAAGATCAGAAGTCATGTTATTTCATTTGTATAAAAATTTTAGAACAAGAAAAATCATCATAGAGACTGAAAGTACATTAGTGATTGCCTAGTGTAGAGGGGGTTTGGAGTGAAATGGGAGTGACTAATAACAGATAAGGGGATTCTTTTTGGAGTGATTGAAGCATTCTGAAATTGAGATTGCACGACTTTGTGATTGCCCTAAAACCACCCACACATACACTTTAAAAGGATAATTTGTGTGATATGTGAATTATATCTCAAAAAAATTTTAATTAACAAATTAAGGACAGAGGTGAAACCAAGGAGCAGGTATTCCAGCTGTGAGATCAGGGGACTCTCCACTACACTACACCAAAGAAAATACGTTAGCCAACACAAACTACTGTTTAATGTAGATACACAAAGAAAGGAGACAGGCATAGTTTGCAAGATAGTTAATCATTCTTAGATAGTCCTTCTATATTGTCATAACCCTCACTGGAATCTGCACATAATAAGCTCTTAATAAATATCTGCTGTATAAACAAACAAGGTCTTTGGTTCTATAACAGAAAAGTCTTGCTGGCAAGATATGCTTAGCAAACTCTTCTGTGGGTAACTGTCATCCCTTCCTTCCTAGGGATGCTTGGGAATAGGAATCAGAGCAGGCCGGTGGGTCTTATAGGACTGGAAATCTTCCCATGCATGTTTCTTATCTGGTTTATTTATGTATTTATTTACTTTTGAGACAGGGTCTTGCTCTGTCACCCAGGCTGGAGTGCAGTGGCACAATCATCACTCACTGCAACCTCAAACTTCTGGGCTCAAGGCACCCTTCTGCCTCAGCCTCCCAAGTAGCTGGGACTACAGGTGTTTACCACTGCACCCAGTTGATTTTTATTTTTTGTAGAGATGGCATCTTGCAATGTTGCCCAGGCTGTTCTCAAACTCCTGGGCTCAAGTGATCCTCCTGCCTTGGCCTCCCAAAAGTGTTGAGATTATAGGAGTGAGCCACCACACCTGGTTTTTTCTGGTTTATTCTAAATTAATCTCTGACAAAAGTTACTCCCTTTTTTCAGGCATGACACATAAACTGATTTTCTGGAGTTTCAAAAGAGAAATTCTTAACCTATACTGTGTTTATATGAGGAGTTACTCTGCCAGTTATCAAAATATGCTTCTTTCTTTTTTAATGTTAATTTTGGCAAATGTATTTATCAAATACAGCACATTGTTAAAATGAAACTCCTAAGAAAAAAATAAAAATAAGGAAAGCAATAACTCATGATCAAAGTTTGTTCCATAATTAAATATCTAGCTTTATGGAAATTCTATGATTCTTTGCATTCTGCTGGGAAGAAAAGGGGTTGCTTTGTTTTTTATTTCAAATTTCAATATATGAAAATATTCAACTCAATATATATGTTGAATGCTTTCTATGTTGAAAGCACTGTGCTAAGCCTGGTGTGACGAACATAAACATGATAAGGACATGGTAGGTAGATGCTAGCATCAAGGAATTTTGATCTTCTCAGCGAGACCTTCCCTGACCATCTCATTAAAAAATTTAAACCTTGACACTGCCCTGACACTCTCTAACCTTGTCCACACTTTTTTTTCTTAGAAAAATCTAACATACTGTATATTCTACCTATTTTTTTTTTAGTTTATTACCTTTCTTCTCCAATAGAATATAAGCCACATGGGGACAGGCATATTTGTATATCTTGTTCACCACTATGTTCTAGTGTTCTAGAATGGCGGTTGGCATATATTTTTGTTGAAGGAGAGATGCATAAACAAGCACCTCATTGGTGAATTGGAAAGAATGAGCTGGATAGTTCAGTCATGGCTACTGAATAGAGAGATGTCTTGGCAATCAGAAGATGGGTCAATTTCAAGTGGAGTGATCTTGGACAAGGCATTTTTCTTGATCTATAAAGTGAAAGAGTTACATTATCAGGATACTCAACTTTTTCCATCTTATAAATCAAATCACCAACTACTCCTGTAAAGAATCTGAGTTCCTCTGTGATAGACACAAAAAGTTCATTATATTCCAGGAACAACATTGACATGTTTCTATATTCTGTTACACTTTTCATTTATGAAAAGTTTCAAACACATAAATATTATAATATCATATAGGAGTAAATTTTATTTGCTAGAATTTATAATGTAATAATAATGTCATAAAGAGCTAAAATTATAGTGATACTACTACTGAGAATATTTTACTGTAATATCAACTGTAAAAACATACTAGCGATAAATTTTAAATTGCAATAAATGATGGCAGGAAAGACATTATGTATGTCTCCTGAACACCACATATGTGTGTGTGTGTATTTATGTGTGTGTATGTATATATATGTATGTATGTGTGTGTGTGTGTATATATATATATATATGTTCTTTAATTACTTTAAAATATTTCATACCATACTTAGATATTACCATTGCAGGAGACTGAAGGAGACTGAGTGTGACTCAGATGAACATATTATGCAAGGTGTTGCTGAAAGGCATGGTTGAATATCCCCCAAAAAATAGAGAACTGGGAACTGCATTATTTGTTATAGAACAAGTAGTATAAACTATATTCAAAAAAATAAATTTTTCTTTTTAAAAATATGTTGCGAATTTGATCTGAGGCTCACTTTTATTAAAACCAGTTATCCATCTATGGTGATTGAGTTGGGAGGAAAGCAAGTAGGTAGCTGTCTCCCTATATTAACCTTCTTGAGCAGTTATTGTTATCTTCCAAAAAGAACCGAAGTTCTGTGCATGACCAGGTCAGTTTGCAATTGTCCTGAACCGATTGATAATCCCTGAATGAAATAACCTCCCTGTTTCTGTCCCCTTCCTTTGTAATCATAAGATCACTGGAAAACATACATCCTCAAGGCAGGTCAAGACTGACTGAATCAAAAAGTAAATTAATTAATTAATTTTCAAAAGACTGACTGAATCTTCTCTAATGGCTTCCCTTTGCCCTCAGGATAAAACCAAACTCCCTAATGTAGTGTTTACGGCCCTTTGAGAACTGGCCCATTTACCTTTTCAGTTCATAACTGACCCCTCCCCCTTTCATTTTTTGTTTCAGGCTTTCCTGTGATTCAGAGCTTCTTTCAGTTTCTCAAAAGTGCCGAGCTCTTGCTAGTCTTCAGGTTTTTTCTTTTTTTATAATTAAAAAAATTAGATACAATTCACCATTTCAACCATTTTAAATGTATAATTTAAAATGTTGTGCAACCATCATCCCTATTTAATTCCAGAACATTTCCTCACCTTAAAAAGAAACCCTGTACCAGCAGGGCATGGCAGCTTGCAGCTATAATCCCAGCACTTTGGAAGGCTGAAGTGGGGGGATCACTTGTGCTCAGGAGTTTGAGACTAGCCTGGGCAATATAGGTACATCATATCTCTAGGAAAAATAAAAAAATAGCCAAGTGTAGTGGTGTATGCCTGTGGTCCCAGCTACTTGTGAGGCTGAGGAGGGAAGATTACTTGAGCCCAGGAGGTCGAGGCTGCAGTGAGCTGTGACTGTACCACTGCACTCCCATCTGGGTGACAGAGCTGGACCCTATCTCAAAACAAACAAAAAAGAAAGAAAAAGAAAAAGAAGCCCTATACCCGTTAGCAGTCACTCCCAATTCCTCCCTTTACCTTAGGCAACCACTAATCTACTCTCTGCCTCTCTGCATTTACTCGTTCTGGACATTTCATATAAATGGAATCATACAGTATGTGGCCTTCTGTGTCTAACTTTAACTTAGCATAAGGTTTTCAAGTTCATCCATGTTGTGGTATGTATCAATACTGCATTCCTTTTTATGGCTGAATAATTTTCCACTGCATGGATATAGTACATTTTGTTTATCTACTCATCAGTTGGTGGACATTTGGGTTATTTCCACTTTTTTGGATATCATGAATAATGCTGACATGAACATCTGTACACACATTTTTGCATGAACAGATGTTTTCCATTATTTGACTATATACCTAACAGTGGAGCTGCTGGGTCCTTTGGAAACTTTCTATTTAATTTTTGGAGAAGCTTCTCAACTATTTCCCCTTTCAGATGTTTGAATTGGCCCCTGAACTAAGGAATGTGCCATTCCTCAGTCTGGAGCATTCATCCCCTTAGGTCCCAGTTTAGACGTCACTTTCTCTAAAAAGCTTTCTCTGACCACTGACCTCTAAATTAGATGTCCTTAAAATCTGAGGTAGAGAATACCATCCCAACATTTACCATATTATCTTGTCTTGCTTGGTTTTCTCTCCCAAGTCTGTGAGCTCTGTTGAGAGGGAATGTGGGTATCATTCCCTAGCACAGATCCTGGCATCCGGGAGGCATGCAGTGAGGAATGTTAGATGGAACAGTTGCCGCATTATTCTACTCAAAGCAACAAAAGTCTCTGCTGCATGATTCTTCCATGAATGAAAGTCTACATAAATTAATTTATGGAGTTATTGGAGAATGACACTGGAGAATATGTACACATCTATACTTATGTATATTACTAATATTCATGACTAAGTATTTTATTGATGGATTTTTTTTTACATGTTTAAGAATAAAATTTAGGGACCACCTCTTATGCCGACTTTGTAATTATATTCACGTGTACAAATGTTTCAAGAACCAATTGCTGAAACAATTAGCAATTAGAAGCAGCTGCTTTCCACGGCACTCATGAAGAGGAATGAAAGCGATGAGTGAATTCAGCACCTTCAAAGGAAATATCCATGTTCTTGCATTGGGACTGACCAGGCAAACAACTCGACCCAGAGAGAATGAAGTAAAGCAGGAGGGTGGGCGATGGCCCACATGGAAGCAGCACAGAGCCAAAGGAACCCCACTCCCAGCCAAAGGAAGCAGTGAGTGATTGTGCGACTCTGCCCAGGAAACCACACTTCTCCCACAGATCTTTGCAATCTGTGGTTCAGGAGATCCCCTCATGAACCCATGCTACCAGGGTGTTGGGTTCGATACACAGAGCTCAGAGTCTCTGGAGCCTCGGCAGTGCAGCCACTTAGACACACATACAGACACAGGAGTTTTACATATTCTGGCCCCAGGATCACTAGCAAGCTGGGAAATGCATCCATCCATATCCCTAGGAAGGGGGCTGATCCAAAGAGCCAAGCAGCATTGTTCTGCAGGCCTCACTTTCATGACATCTCACAAGTTAAGACTCACTGGCTTGGAATTCTAGCCAGCCAACAGCAACAGGCCAGAATCTGCCTGAGACAGATCTGAGTTTCCGGAGGGAGGGGCAGCTGCCATCTCTGTGGTTCAGTAGACTCAGCCATTCCAGCCTTCCAGCTTTGGAGACCACAAACAGTCCATATGGGGAAGGGTCCCCTGCAATGCAGCACACCTGCTCTTCCAAAAATCATCCAGACCATCTCTTTAAATAGGTCCCTGACCCCATTCCTCCTAACTGGGTGAGACTTCCAAGCAGGGGTCTCCAGCCACCTACTACAGGTGCATTCAGGCTGGCAGCAGGTCAGAACCCCCCAGAATGGAGCCTCCTGAGGAAGAAGCTAGCTGTCATTTTTGATGTTTTCCAGCCTTTACTAGTAATACCTCCAGGTATGGGAAAACCCAAAGCAACTAGTGTCTGGAGTGGACCCCCAGCAAACCACAGCAGTGGTAACGTGGTCTGACCTTTAAAAGAAAAACAAACAGAAGACAACAACAACATCAACAAAAAAGACCCCACAAAAACCCCACTCAAAGGTCAGAAGCCTCAAAGACCAAAGAAAAGCCCACAAAGACGAGAAAGAATCAACATAAGCCTGGGGGCTGGAGGCTGCAATGAGCTATGGTCGTGCCACTGCACTACAGCCTGGGTAACAGAGCGAGACTGTTTCTAAAAGTTATAAAAATAAGAGGTTTTGGAGAGATTGTGGCAGACGGGAGGCAGGACTAGATTGCAGCTCTGCACAGAGCAGTGGGCAACGGCTTGCATTGTGAATTTAGTTCCAGATCAACCGCAAGAACAAACCAGAAATTCCGAAAGAACCCACAGACCCTCTGAAGGAAGTAGACTGCTCCTGCAGGACCCAGGAGATCCTGCCCAAAATGTGAGTGACCCAACTGCGGAATTGGGAAAGGGAGACCCTCGTCTCCCAAACACATACCTCCACTGGAGAAGCTGAAGGTCTGTTTGAGAAGAACTTTCTGACTTTACCCGGAGCCAAGTCAATTTGGAGACCCAAGTGAAAAACAAGGGTAGAGGAAGCAGCAGGAAGGCCCTGGGAGCTCGCTGGTTACAGGAGAGAAGCATAGGGTAAAACTACAAGGGCAGAAGCAAATCTCCAGCTGAACTTTATAACAATTTAAACGGGGTGAGAAGCCTCCTGGCCAGAACCTGGGGAGAGAGCAAATCTGGTGCGCAGACTCCACAGGTGGGGGAAGAACTAAGCCCTATTCTTTCGCTGCTTGGAGGTGGATAGCCTGGGGCAGGCTTTCAAGCCCACCTCGCTCTCCACCTGGAAACAGTCTGGGGGCTGTTGAGGGGTGGGTGGTGAAGGGGGGGCACGGTGGGTGTGATACTAGCCCTTTGGTTTGGTTTGTATGGGAGTTGGGTGAGGCCAGTGACTGCCAGCTTTCTTCCACTTCCCTGACAACCTGCATGAATCAGAAGAGGCAGCCATAATCCTCCTAGGTACACAACTTCAGTGATCTGGGAATCTCACCCCCCATCCCCCACAGCAGCCACAGAAAGATCCACCCAAGGAGAGACTGAGCTCAGACACACCTGGTCCCGCCCCCGCCTGATGGTCCTTCCCACCCTGGTAGGGGAAGACAAAGGGCATATAATCTTAGGGGTTCTAGGGCCCACCGCCAGTTCCTCCCCGTAATACCACAGCTGATGCTCTCTGGAAAGCGCCACCTCCTGGCAGAAGGCCAACCAACACAAAAGTAAAGCACTGAACCACCAAAGCTAAGAACCCTCACAGAGTCCATTGCAACCTCCACCACCTCCACCAGAATAGGCACTGAACAGGTCTCCATGACTGAGAGATCTATAGATGGTTCACATCACAGGACTCTGTGCAGACAACCCCTTCTACCAGCCCAGAGCTGGGTAGACTCACTAGGTGGCTAGACATAGAAGAGAGACAACAATCACTACAGTTTGGCTCACAGGAAGCCACATCCATAGGAAAAGGGAGAGAGTACTACATCAAGGGAACACCCCACGGGACAAAAGAATCTGAACAACAGCCTTCAGCCCTAGACCTTCCCTCTGACTGAGACTACCCAAATGAGAAGGAACCAGAAACCAATCCTGGTAATATGACAAAACAAGGCTCTTCAACCCCTCCCCCACCCAAAAATCACATTAGTTCACCAGTAATGAATCCAAACCAAGAAGAAATCTCTGATTTACCTGAAAAAGAATTCAGGAGGTTACCAGCCTGGCCAACATGGCAAACCCCTGTCTCTACTAAAAATACAAAAATTAGCCAGCTGTGGTAATCCCAGCTACTCAGGAGGCTGAGGCAGGAGAATTGCTTGAACTCAGGAGGCAGGGGTTGCAGTGAGCTGCACCACTGCACTCCAGTCTGGATGACAGAGCAATACTCCTTCTCAAAAAAAAAAAAAAAAAAAAAAGAAAAGAATTCAGGAGGTTAGTTATTAAGCTAATCATGGAGGGACCTGAGAAAGGCAAAGCCCATTGCAAGGAAATCCAAAATATGATACAAGAAGTGAAGGGAGAAATATTCAAGGAAATAGATAGCTTAAAGAAAAAACAATAAAAAATTCAGGAAACTTTGGACACACTTTTAGAAATGCAAAATGCTCCAGAAAGTCTCAGCAATAGAATTGAACAAGTAGAAGAAAGAAATTCAGAGCTCAAAGACAAGGTCTTTGAATTAACCCAATCCAACAAAGACAAAGAAATAATAAGAAAACATGAACAAAGCCTCCAAGAAGTCTGGGATTATGTTAAATAACCAAACCTACGACTAAGTGGTGTTCCTGAGGAAGAAGATAATTCTAAAAGCTTGGAAAATATATTTGGGGGAATAATCAAGGAAAACTGCGCTGGCCTTGCTAGAGACCTAGACATCCAAATACAAGAAACACAAAGAACACCCAGGAATTCATTGCGAAATGATTTTTGCCTAGGCACATTGTCATCAGGTTATCCAAAGTTAAGACAAAGGGAAGAATCTTCAGAGCTGTGAGACAGAAGCACCAGGTAACCTATAAAGAAAAACCTATCAGATTAACAACAGATTTCTCAGCAGAAACCCTACAAGCTAGAAGGGATTGGGGCCCTATCTTCAGCCTCCTCAAACAAAACAGTTATCCACCAAAAATTTTGTATCCAGCAAAACTATGTGTCATATATGAAGGAAAGATACAGTCTTTTTCAGACAGACAAATGCTGAGGGAATTTGCCATTACCAAGCCACCACTACACTAACTGCTAAAATTTGCCATTACCAAGCCACCACTACACTAACTGCTAAGTCTTGAAACAAATCCTGGAAACACATTAAAACAGAACCTCTTTAAAGTATAAATCACACAGGACCTATAAAAAAAAAAATACAAGTTAAAAAGCAAAAACAAAAAGCAAAAAAACCAAAGTACACACGCAACAAAGAGCACCATGAATGCTATGATACCTCACATTTCAATCCATTGAATGAACCTCAGAATGGATAAGAACTCACCAACCAACTATCTGCTGCCTTCAGGAGACTCACTTAGCACATAAGGACTGACATAAACTTAAAGCAAAGGGGTGAAAAAAGGGATTTCATGCAAATGGACACCAAAAGCAAGCACGGGTAACTATTCTTATATCAGAAAAAATAAACTTCAAACTTTAAAGCAACATTAAAAGAGACAAAGAGAGACATTATATGATGGTAAAAAACCCCAACATGAAAATATCATAATCCTAAACATATATGCACCTAACACTGTGAGGACGCAAAGGCATAAGAATGATGAAATGGACTTTGGAGGCTTGGGGGGAAGAGCGGGAGCGGGGCAAGGGACAGAAGACTACAAATACAATGCAGTGTTTACTGCTTCAGTGATGGCTGCACCAAAATCTTGCAAATCACCACTAAAGAACTTACTCATGTAACCAAATATCACTTGTACCCCAATAACTTATGGAAAAAATAATAAAATAAAAGAAGAAGGAGAATAAGAAGAAAGGAATCAACACAAAAATGCTGAAAACTCAAAAAGCCAGAATGTCTCTTCTCCTCCAAATGGCTGCAACACCTCTCCAGCAAGGGCACAGAACTGGGCTGAGGCTGAGATTGCTGAATTGACAGAAGTAGGCTTCAGAAGGTAGGTAATAACAAACTTCATTGAATTAAAGGAGCATGTTGTAACCCAATGCAAAGAAACTAAGAATCATAATAAAACATTTCAGGAATTGATAGCCAGAATAGCCAGCTTAAAGCGGAACATAACTGATTTGATGGAGCTGAAAAACACAGCACAAGAACTTCACAAGGCAATCACAAGAATCAATAGCAGAATAGACCAAGTAGAGGAAAGAATCTCAGAGCTTGAAGACTATCTGAAACAACACAGGCAGACAAGAATAGAGAGAAGAATAAAAAGGAATGAACAAAACCTATGAGAAATATGGGATTATGTAAAGATACTGAAACTTTGTCTGATGGGGGTACCTGAAAGAGACAGAGAGAATGGAATCAAGTTGGAAAACATACTTCAGGATATCATCCAGGAGACCTTCCTTAACCTTGCAAGACAGGGCAACATTCAAATTCAGAAAATGCAGAGAACTCCAGTAAGATACTCCATGAGAAGATCAATCCCAGGATGCATAATCATCAGATTTTCCGAGGTTGAAATGAATGAGAAAATGTTAAGGACATCCAGAGAGAAAGGGCAGGTCACCTACAAAGGGAAACCCTATAAACCAAAAAAGACTGGGGAAGAATATTCAACATTCTTAAACAAAAGAATTTCCAACTCAGAATTTCATATCCAGCATCATAAGAAAAGGAGAAATAAGATCATTTTCAGACAATCAAGTGCTGAGGGAATTCATCACCACCAGGACTGCCTTGCAAGAACTCCTGAAGGAAACACTAAATGTGGAAAGGAAAAACCATTACCAACCACTACAAAAACACATTGAAGTACACAGACCAGTGACAGTATGAAGCAACCACATAAACAAGTCTGCAAAATAAACAGCTAGCAACATGATGATAGGATCAAATTAACACATAAAAATACTAACCTTAAATGTAAATAGGCTCAATGCCCCACTTTAAAAAAAACTAAAAAGAATGGCAAGTTGGTTAAAGAGCCAAGACCCATCAGTATGCTGTCTTCAGGAGACTCATCTCCTTGTGCAAAGACACACATAGGCTCAAAATAAAGAGATGAAAGAAAATTTACCAAGCAAATGGAAAACAGTAAAAAGCAAGGGCTGCAATTCTAATTTTTGACAAAACAGACATTAAACCAACAAAAATTTAAAAAGACAAAGAAGGGCATTACATAATAGTAAAGGGTTCAATTCAACCAGAAGAGTTAACTGTCCTAAATATATATGCACTCAATACAGGAGCACCCAGATTCACAGGGCAAGTGGCCTATGAATCTGGGTGCTCCTGTATTGGGTACATATATATCTTAGAGGCCTACAAAGAGTCTTAGACTCCCAAACGATAACAGTGGGAGACTTTAACACCCCATTGACAATCTTAGACAAATCACTGAGACAGAAATAAAGATATTCTGGACCCAAACTCAGCTCTGGATCAAGTGGACCTGATAGATAGCTACAGAACTCTCCACCCAGAAACAATAGAATATACATTCTTCTTATCCCCACAAGGCACTTACTGTAACGTTGATCAAATAATTGGAAGTAAAACACTCCTCAGCAAAGGCAAAAGAACTTAAATAATAACAGTCTCTCAGACCACAGTGCAATGAAATTAAAACTCGAGATTTAAAAATTCACTCAAAACCACACAACTACATGGAAATTGAACAACCTGTTTCTGAATGACTCTTGGATAAATAATAAAATTAAGGCAGAAATCAAGAAGTTATTTGAAACTAATGACAACAAAAAGGCAACGTACCAGAATCTCTGGGATACAGTTAAAGAAGCAGTGTTAAGAGGGAAACTTATGGCACTAAATGCCCACATCAAAAAGCTAGAAAGATCTGAAGTTAACAACCTAACATCTCAACTAAAAGAACTAGACCACTAAGAACAAACAAACACCAAAGCTAGCAGAAGGCAGGAACTAAGATCAGAGCTGAACTGAGGGAGACAGAGACATAAAAAAACCCCTCAAAAAATCAACAAACCCAGGAGCTGTTTTTTTTAATGAATAAAATAGATAGACTGCTATCTAGACCAACAGAGAAGAGAGAAGAATCAAATAAACATAGAAATATAAGGGAGATGTCACCACTCACCTCACAGAAATACAACAACTATCAGAGAATACTATAAACACCTCTATGCACATACATTAGATGAAATGGATAAATTCCTGGACACATGCACCCTCCCAAGACTGGACCAGGCAGAAACTGAATCCCTAAATAGACTAATAACAAGTTCACAAATTGAGCCAGTAATAAAAAGCCTACCAAACAAAAAACACCGAGGACCACACAAATTTACAGTTGAATTCTATGAGAGGTACAAAGAAGAGCTGGTACCATTTTTAATGAAACTATACCCAAAAAATGAAAAGGAGAAACTCCTCCCTAACTCATTCTATGAGGCCAGTATCATCCTGATACCAAAAGCTGGTAGAGACACAACAAAAAAGAAAACTTCAGACCAATATCCTTGAGGAACATTGATGCAAAAATCCTCAAAAATGTCTGCCAAACCAAATCCAGCAGCACATCAAAAAGCTTACCCGCTATGATCAAGTTGGCTTCATCCCACGATGCAAGGTTGGTTCAACATACACAAATCAATAAATATGATTCACACATAAATAGAACTAAAGACAAAAACCACATGATTATCTCAATAGATGCAGAAAAGGTCTTCAATAAAATTCAACATCCCTTCATGTTAAAAACTCAATAAACGGCCGGGCGCGGTGGCTCAAGCCTGTAATCCCAGCACTTTGGGAGGCCGAGGCGGGTGGATCATGAGGTCAAGAGATCGAGACCATCCTGGTCAACATGGTGAAACCCCGTCTCTACTAATACAAAAAAATTAGCTGGGCACGGTGGCGCGTGCCTGTAATCCCAGCTACTCAGGAGGCTGAGGCAGGAGAATTGCCTGAACCCAGGAGGCGGAGATTGCGGTGAGCCGAGATCGCGCCATTGCGCTCCAGCCTGGGTATCGAGAGCGAAACTCCGTCTCAAAAAAAAAAAAAAAAAAACTCAATAAACTAGGTGTTGAAAGAGCATATCTCAAAATAACAAAAACTATATATCATACTCAATGGATAAAAGCTGAAATCATTCCCCTCGAAAACTAGCACAAGACAAGGATGTCCTCTCTCACCACTCCTATTTAACATAGTGTCGGAAGTTCTGGACAGCACAGTCAGACAAGAGAAAGAAATTAAGGCTATTCAAACAGGAAGAGATGAAGTCAAATTATCTTTGTTTGCAGTTGACATATCCTATATCTAGAAAATCCCATTGTCTCAGCCCAAAAGCTTTTTAAGCTGATAAGCAACTTCAGCAAAGTTTCAGGATACAACATCAATGTGCAGAAATTGTTAGCATTTCTAAACACTACCAACAGGCAAGTACAGAGCCAAGTCATAAGTGAAGACCCACTCATAATTACTACAAAGAGAATAAAATACCTAGGAATACAGCTAGCAAGGGAAAAGAAGGACCTCTTCGAGAAGAACTATAAAACGCTGTTCAAAGAAGTCAGAGAGAACACAAACAAATCAAGAAATATTTCATGTTCATGGATAGAAAGAATCAATTTTGTGAAAATGGCCATACTGCCCCAAGTATTTTATAGATTCAGTACTACTCTCATTAAAGTCCCATTGACATTCTTCACAAAATTTGAGAAAACTATTTTAATATTCATGTGGAACCAAAAAGAGCTGGAATAGCCAAGACAATCCTAAGCATAGAGAACAAAGCTGTAGGCATCACACTATCTGATGCCTCAAACTATACAACAAGGCTACAGTAACTAAAATAGCATAGTACTGGTCCAAGAACAGACAAATAGACCAATAGAACAGAATAATGAACTCAGAAATAAGACCATGCACCTGCAACCATCTGATCTTTGACAAATCTGACAAAAACAAGCAATGGGGAAAGGAGTCCCTATTTAATTCATGGTGCTGGGAGAACTGGCTAGCCATATGCAGAAGATAGAAACTGGACCTTTTCTTTATACCATATACATAAATTATCTCAAGATAAATGAAAGACTTAAATGTAAAACCCAAAACTATAAAAATCCTAGAAGAAAATCTAGGCAATACCATTCAGGACATAGATACGGGCAAAGATTTTGTGACAAAAGTGCCAAAAGCAATTGCAACAAAAGCAAAAAGTGACAAATGGAATCTATTTTGTATTAGTCTGTTCTCATGCTGCTAATAAAGACATTCCCAAGACTGGGTCATTATAAAAGAAAGAGGTTAAATTGACTCACAGTTCCACATGGCTGGGGAGGCCTCACAATCATGGCAGGAGGCGAAGGGGAAGAAAGACATGCTTACATGGCAGGAGGCAAGAGAGCTTGTGCAGGGAGACTCCCATTTATAAAACCAACAGATCTCATGAGAGTTATTCACTAACACGAGAAGAGTATGAGGGAAACCACCCCCATGATTCAATTATTTCCATCTGGGCCTGCCCTTGATACATGGGAATTATTAGAATTCAAGGTGAAATTTGGGTAGGGACACAGCCAAACTATATCAAATTAAACTAAAAATAATTTTTCTTCTGCACAGCAAAAGAAACTATCATCAGAACAGACAACCTACAGAATAGGAGAAAATTTTGCAATCTATCCATCCAACGAAGACCTAATATGCAGAGTCTACAAGGAACTTCAACAAATTTACTAGAAAAAAACCTCATTAAAAAGCAGGAAAAGGACATGAACAGACACTTCTCAAAAGAAGACATATATTTGGCCAACAAAATGTGAAAACAAGTTCAATATCACTGATCAGATCATTAGAGACATGAAAATCAAAAGCACAATGAGAATGCCTATTACTAAAAAGTCAAAAAACAACAGATGCTGGTGAGGTTGTGGAGAGAAAGGAATGTTTTTACACTGTTGATAGGAGTGTAAATCAGTTCAGCCATGTGGAAGATAGTGTGGTGATTCCTCGAAGGCCTAGAGGCAGAAATGCCATTTGACCCAGCAGTCCCATTACTGGGTATATACCCAAAGAAACATAAATCATTCTATTATAAAGAGATATGAATACATATGTTCATTGCAACACTATTCACAATAGCAAAGGCATGGAATCATCCTCAATTCCCATCAATGATAGACCAAATAAAGAAAATGTGGTACATATTCACTGTGGAATATTATGTAACCATAAAAAAGGAATGAGATCCTGTTCTTTGTGGGGACATGGATGGAGCTGGAAGCCATCATCCTTAGCAAACTAATGCAGGAACAAAAAACCAAACACCACATGTTCTCACATAAGTGGAAGCCGATGATGAGAACACATGGACACATAGGGGGAAATAACACACACTGGGGCGTGTCAGAGGGGGCATGTTGCAGGAAAGAGAGCATCAGGAAGAATAGCTAATGGATGCTGAGCTTAATACCTAGGCGACAGGATGCTCTGTGCAGCAAACCATCATGGCACACGCTTACCTATGTAACAAACCTGCACAACCTGCACATGTACCTTTGAACTTAAAATAAAAGTTGAAGAATAAAAATAAAATAAACAGTTGCTACTATTTGACCAAGTAATTCCACTTCTGAAAATCCTAAGGAAAAACCACAAATCCAGAAAATGTTTTTATCCATTAAGATACTGATCGAATATTTATAAATAATAAAAAATTAGAAATAATTTCCATCAGCAGAAAACAGAGGCATGGCTACCTAAACTCTATAGACATAAAAAATAATGTTTAAGAATAAGTTAGAACAATGCAACAGAAACTGTAATATACTGTGACTGTGCAATGATTTAAAAAGGAGGGGGGAATCCTGAATCTATGGGGGAAATCTCATGGTAAGAAATAGTCATGCATTATTTGATGACCAGAATGTGTTTAGAGAAATGCATCATTAGGCTATTTCCTCATTGTGCAAACATAATAAAATATACTTACACAAAACTAGACAATATAGCCTACCACACACCTAAGGTATATGGTATAGCCTACTGCTCCTAGGCTACAACCTGTATGGCATGTGAACTGCACTGAATACTGTGAACACTTGTAACACAATGGTATTTATATATGTAAATAAGAAAAAAGTACAGTAAAAATATAGCATGATAAGCCTATAGTATCCCTATAGGATACCATGTTACAGTATGTAGCAGGTCAATGTGTAATTTCCCCCCTTTTCCTATTTTCTAAATTTTAGATGTGATTTTTATTACCTTTATAATTTTAAAAGGTATAATAAACATTGAAGCAAATAACATAAAAGCTTTTAAAAAGCCGATACGACTAAAATGGATGCCTCTGATGAAGTTTTTGATTAGGATATTCATTTCGAGAGTATAAGAACTAAAATTTATAATGTCTTATGAGATGCTTATAATGTCTTATGAGGGCAACTGCCAATTCCGAAATGTTTCAGTCCAAATCGACGGAAAAAAATAACTCTTTCTAAGACTCAAGACAGACTGGCACTCTTATCTAAAGCTTTCCATTTCTCTATTATACAATGCCTGGAGAATGTAGAGCAGAAGTTCATCCTCAAACTTCAGTGAGCAGAATAATTACCAGAGGCCTGGATTAAATGAGATTCCTCAGTCCTGGCCCCAGAAAATCAGATTCACTCAATCTGGGCTGGAATTCAAACATCTGCCGTTTTTATCTAACAAATAAAGCAATGATACCGGTGAGCCAGACCACACATGAGAAAACATGCTTTCCCTAATCTTCCAAGGTCATAACCTGTCTCTAACTCAGAAGTGGCCATTGTAATGAGCTCTGCTATGGAAGATAAATTCTGCAAAATGCACCAATTTACATACAGAACAGCTAACTGAAGTTGGAAGTTTTATAGAGCAGTTTACATTAGTTTGATTCCCCTTAGGGAAAATTTGAGAGAGAGAGAGAGAGAGAGAGAGAGAGAAAATGCCTATGCTTTAAATTCTAATGAATATTTGTGTCTGGCATCTTGGGACAATAATACAAAAAACAAGCAATCGAGGCAGGGCATGGTGGCTCATGCCTTAGCACTTTGGGAGGCTGAGGTGGGTGGATCACTTAAGGCCAGGAGTTCAAGACCAGCTTGGCCAATGTGAAACACCATCTCTACAAAAATACAAAAATTCAAAAAAAAAAAAAAATTAGCCAGGCATGGTGGCACACGCCTCTGGTCCTAGCTACTCAGGAGGCTGAGGCACAAATCACTTGAACCCAGGAGGCAGAGGTTGCAGTGAGTCTAGATCATGCCACTGCACTCCAGCCTGGGTGTCAGAGTGAGACTCAGTCTCAAAAAAAGAAACAAACAAACAAAAACAAAACAAAAACGAGCAGTCGCACTTACCATTTCTAAACTGACCACTTTGTTAGGTCTGTCAATATAAAACACAAGCTACAGAACTATTTTTAATTTTCTTTCCTAGTCCCAAGGACCTTTGCTAGGACCTTTGCTTCAGTCATTGTTTGGATATAGATTTTGGATAAGGAATGATACCACCATCTCCTCAGCACACCAACATAATTTTATCATCTTAAAATTTTGAGAATCTCACTGTCTGGCAGGGATTTCTCTCCCAAAGGTGCCCAGAGGCAAGGAAGTAGGATACCCACACGTTCCATATGTTCACGATCCTAGGGTTTGCCAAATAAATATCCAAATGCTTGTGGAATCTCTTTTGAAGGGCAAAGGAAATCTATGCTGGAAGCTTCTACCTAATTCTAAAGAGAATTTTATTCCATTTGTAGCAAGTCCTGAGTTCCACCTCTCCATCAGACATTTAACTAAGGCGCAAAAATTCCTCAAGAATTCAAGTCACTCATAAAGAAATGTTTGTACAAACACAAATAAAATAAAATAAAATAGCTTCAATAAACTTGTCTTTAACTGCTGTGTTGCTGCTGTTGTTACACTGTAAAATTTTACTTTCTTTCTATTCTTTTTTCCTTTTTTTGCCACTGGCTAAGGGTTTGGTGTCAAGATAAGTATCCCCCTTTTCCCTGCCCCAGAGGGCACCTCTACAAAATTGGTGGGGAAGGGGAAAAGCGCAATAAGGAGGCCATGGGCAACAGACTATCAGGAGGGAGGAGGCTTGGGAATACCACCAGCAAAGGGGACCGGGCTCAAGTTTCCCTTTTAAAACTGCAGTGGCTGCCAGGATATACCCCTTAGATGGCACTTATGCCTTTATCTACCGCACTGGGAAACATCCTGCCCATGGCCATCTTCAGTCAGTTCTGAAACCTTTCCTGTTGCCAGGATCCACCTTCTGCCTAGTAACAGGCCATTTGAGGTTCCCATTGGCTGGCACTAACCCTATTTAATATTAAAGAGAATATCTCCTTATTACATTGAATAATTAACTATACCAGCCTGGGCAACATAGAGATATCCTGTCTCTATAAAATAAAAAATAAAAATAGCTGGGTGTGGTGGTGCATGCCTGTGGTCCCAGCTACTCCGGAGTCTGAGGTAGGAGGATGGCTCAAGCCTGTGAGTTCGAGGATGGCTAGAGCCTGTGACTTCAAGGCTGCAGTGACCCATGATCGTGCCACTGCACTCCAGCCTGGGCAACAGAGCGAGACCCTGTCTGAAAGCAAAATAATAATAATAACGATTAGGAGACATTTAGATTAGATGTGGTTCAAGGAAGGGATAGTTACATTAAAAAAAATTTTTGTTTGAAACAATTTCAAACAGAAAAGTTGGAAGAACTGTACAAACAACCCCTCTTTACTCTTTGCTTCTATTCTTCAAGTGTTAACATTTTACAACCTTTGCTCTGTATTCCTCTTCCTATTTCTTTTTTTATTGATAGACTTTAAGAACAGCTGTAGATTTACAGAAAAAAATTAGCAGCTAGTACACAGGGTTCAAATATAGCCCTCCCCCACCCCCCAGTTTCCCCTATTAGTGACATCTTACATGAGTATAGTACATTTGTTACAACTAGTGAATCATTACTGATACATTGTTATTAACTAAAGTCCATAGCTTGTTCAGGTTTCCTTAGGTTTTACCTAATGTCCTTTTTCTCTTCCCCAATCCCATTTAAGATATCACATTTATCATGTCTCTTTGGGTTCCTTTTGGCTGTGACAGCTTCTCAAACTTTCCTTGCTTTTGAAGACCTTGGCAGGTTTTAAAAATTTTTTTTAAATATATTTTTTAGAGATGGGGTTTTACTATGTTGCCCAGGCTGGAGTACAGTGGATTTTCACAGGCATGATCATAACTCACTGCATCCTTGAACTCCTGGGCTCACACAGTCCTCCCACCTTAGCTCCCCAAGTAGCTGGGACAAAAGGTGCAAGCTACCACACCTGGCTATTGACAGTTTTTAGGAGTGCTATTCAGGTATGTAGTAGAATGCCCTGTACTGGAATTTGATGTTTTTCTCATAATTAGACTGGATCACAGCAGTAAAGTACCATTCTCATTATGTCATATCAAGGGTACATACTATCAAGATGACTTTTCACTCCCTTGGAAAAAATTTTTAATAAATAAATAAAAGATGACTTTTCACTGCTGATGTGGTCCCTAATCATTTGGCTGAGGTAGTTCGGTCAAGTTTCTCTACTGTAAAGTTACTCTTCACCTCCTTTTCCATACTACACTCTTTGAATGGAAGTTACTGTGTACAGCCCACAATTAATGAGCAAAGAATTATGCTCCACCTTAAGGTTGGAGCATCTACATAATTAATTTGAATTATTCTGCAGAGAAGATTGGTCTCTTCATTTATTAATTTAGTCAATCAGTTATTTATAGTGACATGGTCTCCTAGATATTTATTTTATGCTTTAAGTTATAATCCAATGTTATTTTATTTTGTTGCTCAAATTCTTCCAGTTTTGCCCATTGATTTAACATAATTTTTAATCCATTAAAAAATTAGTGTTAAGCTGGGTGCATGGCTCACACCTGTAAGACTAGTGCTTTAGGTGGCTGAGGCAGGAGAATCACTTGAGCCCAGGAGTTTGAAGTTACAGTGAGCTATAATCACGCCATTGCACTCCAGTCTGGGCAAAAAAGTGAGACTCTGTCTTAAAAAATATATATAATCTGAGATATGAAAATTATTAATAGAAACATTTCTTTTTGTGTACAAGTTTTAAAAAATCTATCTGTGATTATGTGAAACTTATTTTACATTAAATCTTAAAAAATAGGTAGAAGATTCCTAAGGTCCAAAATTGAAGAGGTAGAGGGGTGTATGGTGACAAGTTGCCTCCCCGTCCCAATCACATTCAACTCATTATTCTCCCTGGGAAATACCAATGTTAGCAATGTTACTGTATTTCCTTTTTAGAGATTTTTTTTCATATACAAGAAAATACATATACTTTCCCTTTTTTCTTCCTCTCACTTTTATATAAATAGTGTACATATCATGCCAGACCTGGCTGGTTTGTCCATAACATATCTTAAGAGATTGTTCTATATCAATATTTGGAACTTCTTCATTCTTCTTTGTGGCCAGAAGGTATTTTATTGTATTGGTCTCTTGCTGATTCTCATTAACATTTATATCCTTTCCAATTTTTTAAATATTACAAACAATGCTGGAATGAAAAGGCTTCTACTTATGCAATTTTGTACCTATGCATATCTCTGCAGGATAAATTTTCCAAAGAGGAATTTCTTGGTGAAAGGGTTTTATGATAACCTGACTTGTAAGTAAATAAAGTAAACCTAATGAAGAGTTTGAGATGCTCAAAATCAGGCTTTATTTAGGCCAGGAGTGGGTACTGAGAACGCTTCAAGGATGATGCAGGTTGGAACTCCAGGCATAGCATTTTGGAAAGTCAGGTAGCCCCATCAAGGAGTAGGGTGGATAAGGCAGGGTGGTAGAGTTCAGTGAATGGTCCCTAACATTTCTAACACCAGAAAATGATGAATTAATGGGTATCTGTTCTGTTCCCTACTGGCTTCTTTTATTAATAATATTATTTTATTTTTCCATAAGTTATTGGGGTACAGGTGGTATTTGGTTACATGAGTAAGTTCTTTAGTGGTGATTTGTGAAATCCTGGTGCAACCATCACCCAAGCAGTATACACTGCACCATATTTGTAGTCTTCTAACCCTCACCCCCCTCTCACTCTTCCCCCAAGTCCCCAAAGTCCATTGTATCATTCTTATTCCTTTGCATTCCCACAGCTTAGCTCCCACTTATCAGTGAGAACATACAATGTTTGGTTTTCCATTCCTGAGTTACCTCACTTAGAATAATAGTCTCCAATCTCATCTGGGTCATTGCAAATGCTGTTAATTCATTCCTCTTTTATGGCTGCATAGTATTCCACTGTATGTATGTATGTATGTGTGTGTGTGTGTGTATATATATATATATACTCACACACAATTTGTATATATATATATATACAGTTTCTTTATCCATTCATTGACTAATGGGCATTTGGGTTCGTTCCATGATTTTGCAATTGTGAATTGTGCTGCTATAAACATGCATGTGCAAGTGTTCTATTTGTATAATACCTTCTTTTTCTCTGGGTAGATACTCAGTAGTGGGATTGCTGGATCAAATGGCATTTCTTCTACCTTTAGTTCTTTAAGGAATCTTCATACTGTTTTCCATAGCAGCTGTACTAGTTTACATTCCCACCAGCAGTTTAGAAGTGTTCCCTGATTGCCGCATCCACACCAACATTACTGTTTGATTTTTTTGATTATAGTCATTCTTGCAGGAGTAAGGTGGGTATCACATTGTGGTTTTGACTTGCATTTCCCTGATCATTAGTGATGTTGAGCATATTTTCGTATGTTTGTTGGCCATTTGTATATCTTGTTTTGAGAACTGTCTATTCATGTCCTTAGCCCACCTTCTGATGGGATTTTTTTTTTTTTTTAACTGGTTTGTTTGAGTTTATTTTCAATTCTGGATATAAGTTCTTTGCCAGATTTACAAATTGTGAAGATTTTCTCTCACTCTGTGGGTTGTCAGTTTACTCTGCTGACTGTTCCTTTTGCTGTGCAAAAGCTCTTTAGTTTAATTAGGTCCCAGCTATTTATCTTTTTTTAAAATTGTATTTGCTTTCAGGTTTTTGGTCATGAAATCCTTGCCTACTGGCTTATTTCAATATTGCCAGATGCATATTTAGCCTAGTCAATAAAGAATTTGTAAGATGTTATTACCAAGTAAAATCTTTTTCAGGATCTTTTTAAAGTGAATAATTGGTATGGATATAACTAGCAACCAATAAGCAATGCTTTCTAATTTTTAAATAATAAGGCCAAAACATATTTTTAATACCCAGTGAGATGGTTAATATCGAGTGTCAACTTGATCGGACTGAAGGATGCAAAGTATTGTTCCTATGTGTGTCTGTGAGGGTGTTGCCAAAGGAGATTAATATTTGAGTCAGTGGGCTGGAAGAGGCAGACCCACCCTCAATCTGGGTGGGCATCATCAAATCAGCTGCCACTGTGGCTAGGATAAAGCAGTCAGAAGAAAGTGGAATGAGCAGACTTGCTGAGTCTTCCAACCTTTCTCTTTCTCCCATGCTGGATGCTTCATGCCTTCAAAGATCAGACTCCAAGTTCTTCAACTTTGGGAGTCTTGGACTCACACCAGTGGTTTGCCAGGGGCTCTTGGGCCTTTGTCACAGACATAAGGCTGCACTGTCGGCTTCCCTGGTTTTGAGGTTTTGGGACTTGGACTGGCTTCCTTGCTCCTCAGCTTGCAGATGGCCTGTTGTGGAACTTCACATTGTGATTGTGTGAGTCAGTACTCCTTAATGCACTCCCCTTCTTATATACATCTATCTCATTAGTTCTTTCCGTCTAGGGAACCCTGACTAAAACACTCAGTATATTACCTTGCATTACATGGTATGAGGAAGTATTATGTCTTATGACTGGTTTCTATTTGTAACCTAAAGCCAACAGAGACTGCTTTTATATATAGATGTTCCTTAAGAAAGCAGCACTAGAGATATGCTGTTGGATAAGTCTGAATGATTAAAGTGGATTCATTGCTCTGCCCTTGACATTATACTCCCAAAGATTCTACCACTCCACCTGGTTTCTGTACCAGTATTTCTGAAGCGTAGTCCTTGGCACCTCCATTCTATTCCTGATCTCCTTTTCTTCCTGAACTCCTCCTTTGCCTATGCTACCTGTATCCTACTCCCTCAGTCACCTACCTCCAAGTATCCAATCACAACCTGTCCTCTTGTTTTTCACTCTGCCAAATGAAAGGAAATCTTGTTTTCAGGCAGATGAAGGATTATTTGAAGAAATATGCTAAACAACTCATCATTTCTTCCTTTCTTTTTAATAATATGACTCCATACATCAATGTTAGACCAAGAAGACAAAGCCAAGTGAGACTGTCAGGAAAAGTGGCCCTTCTACAAGTGTTCCCACACTTCATTAGTAACAAAACATCAGCCAGACCAGAAACAAAGAATGGTCAAGAGAGGCTGGTTTTTTTCACTGTTGTTTATATTAATTAGTATATGAGATGGTTTTGCAATGTGTTCACAAGTCTTTGATACTTTTTCTTTCAAGAGCTGTAAGGTTCTTCTCCTCCACTTCAGTGTGGGTTGGATTAATAACTCTTCATCCAAATAGAATATCATAGAAGTGATTGTGTGTGATTTCCACAACTACATTATGGAAAGATGCCATGGCTTCCTCCTTGCTCTTTTGCTTGGATCATTTCTTAGGGAAGCCAGCTGCCAAGACATTTCAATTGTGAGGACATTAAGTGAGCCCTCTAGACAGGGACTGAGGCCTTTACTGAGAGCCATGTGGGTGAGCCATCTGAGAACCACCATCTAGACCCAGGCAAGCCTTCAGATGACTGCAGCCATGACTCGCATCTTGACTACAACCTCACGAGAGTCCCTGAGCCAAAACTGCTCAGCTAAGCTGTTCCTGACTTACAGAAACTGTGACATGGTAAGTGTTTCACTTTTTTTTAACTGCTAAGCTTTGAGGTAATTTGTTACATGGCAGTAGATAACTAGTAATTACAATATTACATTTATGGTGTGAGGAAATTTTTAAAAAAATTTTAAAAATTAGATTTTTTAAAACAATCTAACAAGACAGTTTCACTAGCAACAAATAGAGATGCAACTCAATGTAAAGGCTACTCTGCATATCCATTAAAATGAGCAAATAACATAAAACTCACTCTTGCTATGGCTTTCAGAAGACATGCTTGCTGATGGCACTTTAACATGATTCAATTTTTCTGAAGTACAAGTTGGTAAATGTAACAAAAGCTATAAAACAGCAGCTGGGAAAATAGCCAAGAAATAAAAGAACCTTGTAATTATTTTTACAAGATATTTATATCTTCTTGCTGCTATTGTAATTTGAGAAAAAAAGATATATAAGTACTACAATATTTGTAATAGTGAGAAATGACTCAATGTCAAAGAGGAAAGAAATAGCTAAACAAACTGCCATATATTAATCATGGTAGACCTGGCTATAAACAATGTAAAAAAGGAAAATTATTTTAATATATGGGATATGCTATTAAATAAAATAGTATAGAAGGTAAAATAAAATATGCATGCTGATTAGACTTATGCACCCAAAAGTTAAAAGGGAATTTATGGGATTGGAAATGATTAAAATCTATTACTCATTAGGTTATATCTTCTGAGAATGTGTTTGAATTGCTGAAAGAAAATTTATTAAAAAGCAAAACTAGCACCAATCTTCATCTTCAGATAATGCTTTAACTAAAAGATACATATGACCAGGAAAAAAACTGTATATTTTAGACTTTTATGTTTCCTTCCCTAGCCTTATGTTAAATAAAGTAATTCTAATATAGTCTCTCCTTAGCTATTAAGAATAAAAGCACTGGTAGATCTAGCCCCTTTTATGTTGCAATCAAGCATAGTAAACTTTCCTAAATCATAACTGGCCCACACCTGTGTCAGTGTCACCTTTGGCCCACAGGCGAACAGAAAAGCTACAGGTGAGAGATGGTTGGTCACAGCTGGGAGTTCCCTCTTGTCTTCCTGCTATGGGTGGGAACAGGCAACCAGTTTCCTGGAGGAGGGGCCTCCTGCCTGAAAAGTCATTCACCCAGAACACTGGGCAAAGAAGCTGGTTAAAAACAAAATAAAATTTATTGCTTCAAGTCAAATGAATGCTAATAATGATTTTTTAGATAATTTAAAACTTAACTTATTTAGGACCTGGCGGTAGACTGCAGAGAAGGGAAATGGCATTGAAGCAAAAGTCTGGTCTACAAATAATTTTTCAACTGCTCCACTTTTAGTCATCTAAAGACCTAAACTTTATCCGGAACTCAGTATAGAATTCCAGTTCAAATGTAAAAAAAAATAGTGATATATTAAACAACAAAATAGGTTAGCAATTATGTACAATATGGTTTTGGTTTTGTTATAAGTTTTGATAGTGTGTATATACAACAAAATATTATCAGTGGTTGCTTGAGGTAGCAAAATTAGGGACAGTTTTCTTCTTCTTTTTATCTGTGTTATTTATTTTTCTTTACAATGAACATGTATTATTTGTATAACTATAAAGTTTCTTTCAGATGCAAAAATAGATGTAAAATTTATAAAAACACAACCTTTTATCAACTGACTTTAGTTTCGGGCCTCTAAAATGCAATAAGCACAAAGCACTTAAGAATCTTTCATTGTTTTTTGAGACACATAAATTACTTGTGTTTAGTGCTGAGTATATTTCGTTGTTGTTTTTAAATTTTCTTACAACTGTTCATCATGTAAAACATATGTGAGAAATTCCTTTTAACTTGAATAATTTGTTAATCAAAATAATCCATTTCCTAAACCTACCAGATAATGGCAGTATTTATGTGGTACCATCCCACAACACAAAATATTTATTTGTTTCTCTTCATATTAACTTTCTATTTCCTTTTAGGAACACCAACAATCCAGCTTCCATCATAAGCCAGTATCTAAATGCTGTGTCTTTCAATTTACAAGGAATAAGGATTTTCTTTTACTCAGTTCAAGTGAATAAAGACATAAGGAGTTTTGAAACTGAGAAAGTACCTCACAAAAGACTCCAAAACTGAATTTGAGTCATAAATGTACCAAAATAACAGGAAAAACATTAACTAGGGAAGCCTGAAGAGCCCTGCCTGTGTCCAGAATGCTGAGATCACCAGGCGATACTACTCCACCTGCTCTGCCACTCTGCTTCTCCAGGTGTCCTTGAGGAAGCTTTTAGCAGGAAAACACCTAGACCCAAGAGACCACAAGAGGGTGTAAGGTGACACATACAAGAATATAGGGTAATGGTCAAGTGATAATACAACTTCTGCATGCAAATGTTTGTCTTTGCCCCGTGTCCAAGGAATTAATCTGTTTCCCTTCTCAAAGAATCACAGGCTGTTTGTGGGATTAGGAATATTAGTGATCTCAGAGTTAGTGGCCACATGCAGATGTTTTCCTTTACTAAAAATCTGAGAAACTTCTTAAATAAATACATCTTATGGTATAAGAATATAACTGCAATTCTTTATTATCTATGCTACGGTATGTGTGTGTTTGGAGGTGGGGTGTGTGTGTAGAATGGAGTGATGTAAAATATCAATAACACTTGATATGGTTTGGCTCTGCATCCCCACACAAATTTCATCTCCAATTGTAATGCCCATGTGTTGGAGGATGGGCCTGGTTCATGGGGGTGGACTTCCTGGTTGCTGTTTTCTTAATAGCGAGTTCTCACCGGATCTGATGGTTTAAAGTGTGTGGCACTTCCTTTCTCTCTCTCTCCCTCTCTCCTGCTCTGCCATGTTTAAGATGTGCCTGCTTCCCCTTCGCCTTCCACCATGATTGTAAGTTTCCTGAGGCCTCCCAGCCATGCGTCCTATACAGCCTGCAGAACTGTGAGTCACTTAAACCTCGTTCTTTATAGCAGTGTGAGAATGGACTAATACAACCCTGATGATTAAAACCTCAAATAATGCAGATTATAACAAGCAGCAAGTAAACTTGAGTTTCAACCCCTTTGTCAGTTACTGATTGAATTTTACAATTAGCTAATAAGAACAAAGATCAGAAGAGAAAATGCTTGTGTAAGATCATACATATTAGATTCACTGCTCCTGGAAGATATGTGTACACCCAAAATTTGAAAAGTAGTTCTAGGACTCAGCTTTCCCAATAATTTATGACAGGTATCAGGAATCTTGCCCAAGAAATCTAGGGCAATATTTTGTGATCTTTCTATAATGCATGGAAAGATGGCTCCACAGGTAGGTTAATAACATATTTCTATAAAACATTACTTAGTTAATATGCCCCTTAGGAGTCCAGAGTTAGTCATTATTGTGAGAATATATGGTCTACACATAAAGCAAAATCAGCCTTCTGTTCTCCCCCACTCTCCATTTGCAGCTACTTATTAGTAATATTATGCATTTTAGCACTGTCTGTCCTGAAGATCTGAGGCTAATTTGATGCTATTGATATGTTTTTCTCTTTCCTTCTCTCTCCTTTCCCCAGAAAAATCAAGGTTCACAAAGGTTTTATATTTGGCATATAACCTATTAGGGTCAAACTAGGTGGAATACGAAGAACAGTCACCCAACATACAAACACTGTAAAGGCATGGCTATTCCTGTGGCCCTTTCCAGGAAGAAAAATCCATGTGACTATTCCTGGACCATTAGTGCAGGCAAAGCTGTCAGAGCAGAAAAAATACTCATTTTGTTCTTTTAAAAGTCAGTTTTAATCAGAAACTCTGAATACTGTACTCCAATCTGAACACCCTTATGCAATTCAGCAAGTCTTGAGAAGTTCTCAGTCCTCAAGTAACTAAGAAAATGGGACTATTTCTGGGCCATTAGCAGGGTCATATAATGAATTCCTTGTCTTACCCCTACCTTGACTGGCCCATTCTCTTAGGCAGTGCGACCCATTGTGGAATGGTGGCATGTCACTTGGTTCACTATATTTATGTCCCTGAAGTGCTTCCCTAGTTGACACCAAAGGATAAGAATTCAGTAGAAGCTGATTGTATTTTGGGACATAAATAGCAAAAACCTTTACATCCTGTAAGATTAACAATTGTAGTTTTAGAAAAAGTGATGGTACAGAAATACCTGTTAATAGTTACTAGATTTGGGAATGTTTGCTGTTCTAAAAAGAAGAGGAGGCAAGGAAAGGAAAAAGAAGGAAGGAAAGAAAGGAGAGTACATGGAAGAAGTAGGCACTTTCAAAACAGAGTCCAGGCTTTGGCCCCAACAGGCATTTGAAAAATATTTCTTCTTGTCTAGCCCTTTTCTTTTTAAATTGAGACCTAATTTACATATAGTAAAGCCTTTACAAAGCACACAACAAGTCTTAAAAGTAGAAAAGAGGGGCATCATCAGGCTGCACACACCAGATGCATGTGACTGAGGTGTTAAGCAGGAACTAGCAGTAGTGGCCACAGCAACCAGGGCAGCATGAGCAGCGCTGGGCTCCTGCGGCCTACCCAAGGGGAGGTGCATTCCTGCCAGCCTCTGGTGGCCTTCACCATTTGCTGGCACCCGCTGTGCACCACTCCACCCATCCAAGCTGTTGCCAAGGAGTTCTTCCTGGGCAAAAGTGAGAAGGAAGCACAATAAAGGTTCTTGCCCGCGGCTCTCTCCCCCTCCCTCTGCTTACTGACCCCTGCCCCCCACCCCGCCCTGGTGCTTCCCTGTGGGGCCCTGTGTGTTGTATGCCTGTCCTCTTGGGAAATGTGGGCAACAAATTATCTTTTCAGTTGTACGATACTTGTTTCCTGACCTGTTGGCCTTCTTATACCTCACATTTTATATCAACCCTAAATATTTAGACCAGCCTGAATGACAAGACACTTTGGACACTTAAAGGTGAACAAATGAAGAATATAAGAACTGTACACCTTTTCCCAATGTACTTAACCAGTTTTGTATGTTAAAGCATAAGAGTTTCTTTCAGGTGATGGGGAAGGCTAGCAGCTGTTGAGTGGGATCTACTGAAGGCAAAGGCTTCACTGTGATGATGGAGCCCTGCACCTCAGGTTTCCTGTATAGCCCAGGATTCAGTACCAGGCCATGGTATCATCAAATTTTTGTTCTAACAAGGACTGGATGTGGTCTGCCTCATCCAGTGGACACCGGGAGCTCTGTCTTTCAGGAGTCTTGGTGATCAGAGAACAGCTCCCAGTATGGCCTTCGTGTCTTTTCCTGACCAGTGCTGATCCATACGTGTTCCATGATGTGCTCTAGTATAGGCCTCTCCCTGGGGTTGGAAATAGGTGTATGAAGCTTTCTGGTTCTATAGAAAGGAAGAGTGAAGAGCGGGATCTTGTATAATTGTTCACACAGTATCAGCTTCCTCATCGCCACAAAGGTCTGCCCTACAAATGGCAGGCCTTGGTTACTGTGGTGTGAAGAATGACTTTCCAGCTGCACACGTCCATGGGAGCCCATCATATGTTTGGCCACGGAAGAGTTCAGGATAGCATAAAAGGGACTACCACCGAAGGTGCCCAACTTCTGGCATACAGTGAACCTGGTATGAAGTCCAAAGTCTGTTATTTTTACATTGTGATGGGCCACAAGGTAGTTCTTGGGCTTCAGGTCCCTGTGAATATCTGCCTTCTGTTGCTGGTACTAGAGGGCTGATACTATCTGCTAAAACTTGCTTCAGGCCTCTTCTGCTTTCATGTAGCCCAGCTCTAGGTTGTAGTAGACCAGCTCTGCTCTGCTGGCGTACTCTATGGCTAAGAACAGAGTGTCTGTGGTGTCCAAAGAGCTTGATGACCTTGGGGTCACCCCATGGAATAGACTCTCGAGGCAGGAGGAGTTCTGCTGCCCTTTTGGGATGGTCACAGCCACCTGGGTCCCAGTGAGAAGGTGCTTGGTGAACTTCATTCACCTTGGCGAAGTTGTCCTGGCTGATGATCTCAAGGTGCCTATACTGATAGGCATCAGGAGAGACGGTCGTAAGGCCCTGTTGCAAGGTACAGAGCCTTCTAGCTACGAATCCTGAGAATGCTACCCATAAAAACGTTGCTGACTGTGAAGACGAAAGAACACAGCTGGAGTTGCTCTGCAGACCTCTGTGTCCGACCTGCAATGCCAGTGACTATGTGCCTAGCCAACTTCACCCGGGCTGGAGCTGGGTGCTGGATAATGGCACCAGGAACCACCTCTCCCGACCTCTTGGCTCTGCTTACTTCCCTCTGTGTTGGTGTCATTCTCGGGTGGGCTTTCCTTTCAAGGCGACAAGATGTCACCATCCACTCCAGCAACCTAACAGAAATAGAGCTTCTCCTCCCCCAGGGTTCCAACCCCGAGGTCTGACCTTTGGCACCTGATTGGTCATGTGCCCAGACCTTAGCCAATCACTGTGGCTGAAGAAAATGGGCTCTGCTGATTGGCCAGGTCAAGGTCATGTGTCCTCCAAGACAGAGGAACTGCTCACCTGCTTCCAGTGGGAGAGGGTGTGACACCTGAGAGAGCAGGTTCAGGGTCGAGCCTCAGTCCTCTGTTCATTTCCTGGATATGCCTGCTCATGTCCTCCTCCCATGCCACTGTCTTCTATGTACACAAGAACCCATGGCAGCATCTTTTCCCTCTCCTGCCGCCTCCTTCACAGGCCCCATTTTATGCATAATACAAAGGAGCAGAGCTTCCTGCTTGAAAGTAGGATTTGGTTCACTCCCAGCTTCAAAACCTGTTCCTGTGTACTGTTGTAAGTAGCCAGTCAGTATGCATCTACCATGTGCAAAGCCCTCTCTAGGTGCTGATCCAGGGATCTATAGGACTGATGACATTGCTGTCCTCAAGGAGCTGACACTGCAGCGTGAGTGGACAAATTCAGAGGGCAAATCCTGATCAGGGTTCCCTTTTCCAGCACACATTCACTGAGGACCTACTGCATGCTGGGCCTGCTCCACACACGGAAGCACGGCAGGTAGTGAAGCAGGCAGAGGTCTTCATTCTTATGAGATGACAGCCTTGCGGGGGAGACAGAAAAAACAGAAGCAAAACATAAACAAAGCTAATTAGCCTCAGCCCAGGTTATCAAGCTGTTGAATTCAGCAAATTGTATTCCAGTGATTCAATATGAAAACAGAGGCCCTAGCTAAGTGGTGTCTCATTCTTGGAGACCCAGCTCAGACGTCACCTACTTCATGAGGCCCTGCTGGATCCTCACCACTCCCCCAGGCCCTTTGGCCTTACTTGGGACCCCTCAGTGCTGTGATCACACTTTGAAGACTTCTCTAGCCTGTGAGTTGTGTGAGAACACTGAGGTAGATGCAGAAAGGGGCTCAGAGTGTGATGATGAGTAAGTCTGAATAAATGAAAGGATCAATCCCCACCCACCCCCCCAAAAAAAATGTAGAAAATAGGAGTCAAGCTTGGTAGCTAGAGATCAAGAAGTGTTATTTTCACATCATGAAGGAGGAATAGTCAGATCAATAATTTTTAATCCAATTCAGTGACTTCATTGTGACCAAATTTAGCAGAAATTGGATAAACCTTACTGCATGGTTCCATTTAGATTTTTCCAATTCATGAGTGACAATAGCATTATACACACACACACACACACACACACACACACACACACACACCCCTCACCTCTCCAAAGCCTGATTCCTTCAGAGCTCTGTCTGAGTTTAGTTCCAGCCAACATCAGAGCTTCTAATTTGACTGGTGTTAGTTAATATGACTTCAATTAGACATAATTCTGTTTAATGGCATATCATAATAGCTAATGATAACTACAAGAGATAAATGATCTTTTTCATTTGAAATGAGAATCCCAGGCATCTTTCTTGTGTAGAAGCATAATAAAAATTATTTAGCTTTATCAGTAAATTTTTATCAGCACCTTTTAAATCAAGTAGATTTCTTTGCTTTTTGTATAGATGGAAATTTAAGTGAACTGTATATTTTAAATGGTGTTAAAAATAATAATACCAAGTGTTTATTGAGGATCTACTATGTGCCAGGCATTTTCTATGAACTTTGAACAGGTATGAATTCATTTTATCCTCTCAGAAAACCCATTTTCTATTGCTATTAATATTATTTCAATGTAAATGACAAAGCTAAGAAGTCGAAGGTCTTGTCCAAATCAGGTCAGGAGCCAGGCAACCTAGATTCTTTGCCGTGAGCTTAAGTACTTACATTATCCTATCTTTCACTAAACATTTTTAATTTGTTTTGATGTTGACAAACCCACGTACACACAGCAGCACTGCTAAGTAAAACAGCTTGTACAGACATTTCATTTACACTCTAGATTCAGTGCCACCATGAACCTAGATGGTCATTACAGGAATGCAGTGATTTAATTACAAAACCAGGCCGGATGCCATGGCTCACACTTGTAACTCAGCACTTTTCGAGGCTGAGGCAGGCCAATCGCTTGAGGCCAGGAATTCAAAACCAGTCCGGTGAACATGGCAAAAACCCATCTCTCCTAAAAATACAAAAATTAGGCTGGACAAAATGGCTCATACATGTAATTCCAGCACTTTGGGAGGCCGAGGCGGGTGTATTACCAGAGGTCAGGAGCTTGAGACCAGCCTGGCCAACATGGTGAAACCCTGTCACTACTAAAAATATAAAAAATTAGCTGGGCATGCTGGTGGATGCCTGTAATCCCAGCTACTCAGGAGGCTGAGGCAGGGGGATCACTAGAACTGGGGAGGCGGAGGTTTCAGTGAGCCAAGATCGTACCACTCCAGCCTGGGTAACAAGAGCAAATTCCACCAAAAAAAAAAAAAAAACTAAACTAAAATTAGCTGGATGTGGTGGTACACGCTGTAATCCCAGCTACTCCAGAGGCTGAGACAGGAGAATTGCTTGAACCTGGGAGGTGGAGGTTGCAGTGAGTCGAGATTATACCACTACACTCCAGCTGGGCGACACAGGGAGAGTCTGTCTCAAAAAAGAAAGAAAGAAGAAAGAAATTAGCCAGGTGTGGTCTCACACTGTAATCCCAGTTACTCAGGAGGCTGAGGCACGAGAATTGCTTGAACCTGGAAGGTGGAGGTTGCGGTGAGTCGAGATGATGCCACTGCACTCCAGTCTGGGCAACAGAGGGAGATTCTGCCTCAAAAAAAAAAAAAAAAAAATTTACAAAACCAGGGTATTTTGAGGGTCAGAAGAAATGGAGAAACACTTCTACATTTTACCTAATTCTTAATTCTTATCAACTAAATCAGCCCCTCCAACAAAGCTTTTTTCCCTCACTGTAGATGTCCAATCTTATCACCTTATCCAGCTTATTGAGTCAACATTCCTGATATGCTCAATATGCAACTAAGATATTACAATAGTTTAACTTATCTCTGCTTCTAGTTTATCTCCTTTACTGCAGCAAGAAGAATCTTTGTTTCACCCCAGCTTATATGTCACTCTCCTGCACTGAACCTTCAATGGCTTCCTATTGCCTGGATCAGTGGTTCTCAGATTTATACAGGAACTTAATGTGGTGATGGCTGCATTAAGTGTGATTATACTAAAAATTATTGAATTTTATGTTTAAAATAGGTGAATTGTATGGTATGTGTAAAGTTATTTTTTAAGATGTATAGGGAGAGCTGGGGATGGTGGCTGATACCTGTAATCCCAGCACTATGGGAGGCTGAGGCTGGAGGATTGCCTAAGTTCAGGAGTTGATGACTAGCCTGGGCAACATAGTGAGACCTCATCTCTACAAAAAAATTTTAAAATTAGGTGGGTGTGGTGGTGTGTGCCTATAGTTCTAGCTACTCCAGAAGCTGAGGTGGGAGGATGGCTTGAGTCCCGGAGGTCAATACTGCAGTGAGCTGAGATTGCACCACTGCATTCCAGCCTGGGTGACAGCAGGAGACCCTGTCTCAACAACAAGAAAAAATATGTACGGGGCGCCAGATGTGGTGGCTCACACATAATTCCAGTGCTTGGGGAAGCTGAGGCCAGGAGTTTGAGACCCAGACTGGGCAACATAGCCTGGGTAACATAGAGACCCTGTCTCAAAAAAAAAAAAAAAATAGCTGGGTGTGATGGTGTGCACCCATAGTCCCAGCTACTAAAGAGGCTGAGGTGGGAGGATCTCTTGAGCCCAGGACTTTGAAGTTACGGTGAGCTATGATTGTACACTGCCCTCTAGCTTGGGTGACCAAGTGAGACCCTGCCTCAAAAAAAACCAAAAATATACAAAGGAATCAAGGTGTCTGGAATTCATAGCATGCTATGTGTAACACACTGACATGTTGAACTATAAGCAATTTTACTAGCATAAAACAAGATTACAGTATATGTACTTCATATTTACAGTATATTTATTACATTAAAATTCATTGCTTTATGACTACAACAAAAAGTGTCGAGCACCTTTTGCAGCCATCACTGAAGCGAGAGTGGCCAAAGTGAAATTCAATGCTTTTGTGACTTCTGACAGAAGCAAGAACTGCAAAAGGCATTTCAATGCACTTTCCCACATTCACAGGAAGATTATGTCTTCCCCTCTTTCCAAAGAACTAAGACAGAAGTACGATGTTTGATCCATGACCATCCAAAAGGACGATGAAGTTCAGCTTGTGCAAGGACATCATAAAGGTCGGCAAATTGGCAACATAGTCCAGGTTTACAGGAAGAAATATGTCATCTACATTGAACAGGCGCAGCAGCAAAAGGCTAATGGTACAACTGTCCATGTAGGCATTCACCCCAGCAAAGTGGTTATCACTAGGCTAAAAGTGGACAAAGACCATAAAAAGATCCATAAACAGAAATCCAAATCTCACCAAATAGGAAAGAAAAAGGGCAAATACAAGAAAGAAACCACTGAGAAGATACAGGAATAAAGGAATCTTATATACAAGCTTTCATACAACTGCTGAAATGAAAGAAAAAGAAGTGTTGAGCTAAGCTTATCAACAATATCTAATCAATGTCTAATGGTTGCCTTTAAAATGAAATTGCCATTTGTTAAATTACTTTGTTGCCTACCACTATTTGCTAGCAAATAAGCATTAACAACACAGAAGACCTAAGAAAAATTTGACAGAGAAACTATAAAATTAAGCACATTTAATCTAATACTTTTTTTTTTTTGTCTTCAAATTAAGACGTCAGGAAAACATCTGGATTTGGAATAACACTATGTTTTTCTAGGAGGAGTTTTTACAGTCCCTGGCTTCCTAGAAAATGCCTGTATTTTCTGAGGTCAAAAAGACCCTTCTTTCAACCTAGTCTTAAATGACCTTTCCATCTTCATCTCTTTTTGCCCTGCCTCACTTCTGCCACACTGTGTGGCTCAGTATCCCCTAAACCACTCTGTGGTTTTGGTCATGTCCCTTCCCTCTTCCAGGATATTCTTCCAGAACTCTTTTCTCCACTTCACCCTTCAAAACTCACATAAGTTCCTTTTTGCCTCCTGACCTCCCCAATCCAGAAAAGCACCAACAGAGCAGGAAATAGGCATATTCTACTAAATGTTGTATTTCCAGCATAAACATAGAGACTGGCACACAGAAAATGCTTCATAAATGTCCCCTTCTTTGTATTCTCAGAGTCTTGACACACATCTGTGCACTTACCTCACTGTGCTAGAAGCAATTTTCAGTGACCCAACCCTCACATCTCCTTCCCTAGTAGACTATGAGCTCTTGAAGGCAGGAAGTATGTCTTTATCACATAGTAGATGCTTCATAAATATTTGGGAAATCTAGATGAAATGAAAACATATTCACTAATCTCCAAATGTTCAAAATATTCAGGAATATTGAGACATACAATATACCTAAATACTATGTGGCAAAAATTATAAATGAGGTATGTACATAGTATTAGGAAAATTCTGATGAAGGAGCTATACAGCTTCTGGCTTGGAGGTGTTTGTCCTGGAATCTTCATATAGGCTGTGACATTTAAGCTGTCCTTTGAGGAATAAGATTACTAGGAAAATAGAAAAAAATGATTTTCTAAGTAGAAGAAATTCAGCACAAGACAGAAACTGAGAGGTTAGGGGCAGTAGCATCCCAATGGGTCTGATGAAGCTTCAGTTTGGGGTTCACGGCAGGGAGTGGCTGGCAAAAAGCTGGGAAAGTACCCTAGTTCTGGCAGCCCTCCTGGCCTGGACTTTACAACATGAGCAAGAGAGTGTCAGGATCAGATCTGTGTTTTAATCTCCTCTCTACACCCTCTTCTCCCCTGACTCCTCCCAACATAACATATTGACCATGTAAAAGAGTTGATCAGAGGCAGCATGATGATTCATCATAAGAATCAACTTGAGACTTAGGATTGTGTTCTAACCAGTCAACAATCAGCCAACACTAGTGCTATGTAAATCACACACTGAAGCACAAGTCAAGAATGTGGTAGAACTAACACAGCTGGTTTCTTGGGAAAGTCAGTATCATTTAATTCAAGGATTCCTGACCTTTATGAAGCCCTCCCTGATTTTACCAGCCTAAAAAGATCTCTCTTTCTCTCTCTCTGTCTTTCCCTTTCTATTTCTCTTTCTCTCTCTCTAGAAATAAGTGCTCTCCCCAGAGCACTATTTTGTACTTAGGACACTTTGAAATTTTTTTCTTGCATTGCTGCTGTTTGCCCTCATTCCTGGTACCATCCTTCTTTTCTCTTTGCCTCATTTTACAAGCTTATTTTTTGATATAATTCACCTTTAAAAGACATCATGGGAGTAAGATAGGGTACTGGTCAGGCATGGTGGCTCACGCCTGTAATCCCAGCACTTTGCAAATACTGAAACATGCAATGTACTTATCACTTGAGGTCAGGAGTTCGAGACCAGCCTGACCAACATGGTGAAAAACCATCTTTACTAAAAATACAAAATATAAAAATTAGCCATGGTGGTGGTTGCCTGTAATCTCAGCTACGTGGGAGGCTGAAACAGTAGAATCCCTTGAACCTGGGAGGCGAAGTTTGCAGTGAGCCAAGATCACACCACTGCATTCCAGCCTGGGCAACAGAGTAAGGCTCCATCTCAAAATAATAATAATTTTAAAAAGGGTATAAAGCAATCAATTATAAATATTGTTAGATTTTAAGTTTCAAGATGGGAGAGTTTATCTCCTACTCACTTGTATAAGTTCCACAGCACTACACAAAACACATCTGTTGAATAAATTGATGTAGTGATAACAATATGATAAAGTAAAAACATTCATTGGATTTTTTAGAAAGTTTACATCTTTTCCTTGAAATATCACTAGCTTACTGGTGGTTTACAAATTTTACTAGTTTACTAGAGTATTTGCATAGATGTTTATCTTGTATTCTTTTAAATTTTTATCTCTTTAAACTATGTCCCATCTGTGGTTGCCCATTTTCTTGCTTTGATTTGACAAAGTTTCATCTCTTATATAGGTCTTTCGGGAAAAAAGCTCTTAGTTCCTTTATTTATTATGCTTATTTTTTTAGTAGAAAAGATGTATTTATTTCAGCAAAATTATACAGTAAAAAATCAAAGAAACCAATAATATTTGGCACTCACTGAGACACAATTTTGTAAAGAAGAAAACTAACAGTAATCAGCATAGTACAATAAATTATAAAGATCTATTGATCTTTTAATGGGGGAAAATAACCAGAAGAAACACAAAAAGACTTAAAATACAGCATCATTGCCACATCACATGAAAACATTCCCATTAAAAATTAACAATTTCCACTTGAACATGTAATTTTTCAGCCCTCTTTGAACTTATTTTGAAATCTTGATGTTCTACTGACATTTATAGACTAGCCATTCTCTCACATCATGAACTCACAAGTAATCAGTCCCTTCAAAAGCAATTAAAAAGGAATGCTTTCCGTTAGATATACAATACTTAAAGGCTAATATTTAATCTTAATTGGCAACAAGTTTAGTGCAAATAAAATTACATTTAGCAGCTTAGAAAGTCCTGGTGAGGATGCATTCTCTTAATCCTTACTGTTTCCCCAGAGTGAAATCATTTCTTTTTCTGAGTACAAATGTTGGCCATTCAAACCTACTGAAAACAAGTGATGATAATTCTGTTTGTTACACAGGGAGTTTCCATGAAAGATGGTTTCAGTCACTATGCAAATGAGCCACATGGTTTTTACATTTGGAAAGTTCCCTTTGGGTTGATACAAAAAAGCAGGGCCTGAATGACAGTTCTCTTGGGAATGGAGTCCAAGTCATAACTGAATCTTACCCAACTGCTTCTCTGATCAGTGAGAAGACCCAAAGGAGGCATTAATCATTTTGCCCACTAACCACCATGCATGGCATTCAAAAGAAGACTTGGGAACACGGCTGGGGAATCTCTCAAATCAAACTTTACTCTCCAGTAATAATTTTATTTCACTGATTTCAATGCCAAAAAAATGAAAAAGCCATCTGATTTCAAACCTGGTGCTTCCCACTGTCAGCCAAGATTTATTCTCCAAATGAACAGAAGCCAGAGAACTCCTAGCCAGAGAGGATTTTGTATGTGCTTCGTCAGTTCCTTGAATTGCCTCTCTTTTTGTTCGACATCTGTTCCCTCTCTAGCCAAGGCCAGGGACTGCTGCTTCAAGGAAACAATGTGGCTTACTGTGCCCAGATCCATGGTGGCAAGGGAAGAGGAAGAATGCCTCCTGGATTTTGAGCACCTGGCTCTGCCCCTTGCCTAGGTCTCTCTAGTTCAAGTACTTCAGCTTTCAAAAAGTTTGGATGACCCTCCTTAGGTCCAGGATGTGGTGACATAAGATCCAGTGAGGTCAACGCCATCTCCCTTGACCATCCTCTTTACCAACTCTCATCAGCTTTTATATTCCCCTGGAATTCTTTCACTGAGTAGGGTGAGGGTATGCTGCCTGCATGTTGGACAGAGAGACCCACCTCAGTCACTGTACTCTTCTCTTTCCCTTGGACTGGGGAATTTCTCATACTGGTTGGCCAATTTCCACTTGCTGTGCTGACTTTTGAGTAATGCAGCGAAGGAAGTCTTTCGGGTAACATTTCTAGATATTTCCCTGCTCTTGGCCTTTCTGGTGGGGGAAGAACTTCCAACTAGGGGATAGACAGGGAAAATGGGCTTGCCCTTAGGGGCTCCCAGTAGCTGCCATATTTCCCCAGAGGTATTACTGGTTAGATACTGCCATGGCTTCTTCCCACTGCTGTCCCTGACATTTATGCGAGAAGCCAACCTTTGCACTAGCAATTTGATAACTCCCTGGTGGCCATGAATGGCTGCAAGATGCAGCGGGGTATACCCACAACTGGACCTCACATTTACATCAAGGACAATCCCTGCCTTCTTTGCTCCAGAGACCAAGTTCTGAAGGGCCCTGAGGTCACCATGTTTGGCTATCCAGTGCAAGGCAGTGTACCCAGTCAAAAAGTCTTTGTGCAAGGCCAGTTGAGGTTCCTCCCAGAACAAAGTCCACACCTGAATCCAGGAGCCACTGGCAAGCTTCACAATCCACTCGTGCTCCCTGGCATCTAGGGGAACCAGGGATGATTTGTGCTCAGAAGTTCTGTGGGGGGCCAAGGCTGCAGGCCCCTCCCCATTACGAGCCCACAAGCTGTGTCGCGAATCCCACTCAGCCTCAACAGCCTTAACCTCTGCAAGCTTCGGTGATAAAGCTGCATCTACCCTTGGGTTGGGCACTGTTCCTGCTTTGGAGGGCTTTCTGGATCGAGGTGGGCGCCGACTTCTTCTCAGCAAGCTCTCATCAAGGTACTCCTCATCAGAGGAGGACAATTTGGCTCTTCCTGCCAGAGAGCTCCTCCTGAGGGACCTCCTTAACCTAGGAGCTGGCCAAGGCAAAGGCTCCAGGGGGTGACCTGCAAGGCCATTAGCCCCTGCAGGGACCTGCTGAGAGGGGTGACCATCCTTTCTGTTTCTGAGGCCTTGAGGGCTCCGGCTGGGGCTACCCTCCTTCTGAGATACAGAAAGGCCTCCAGCTGGATTCCTGAGCTTCCCCCGATCTGGGGTTCCCAAGACAACCTGCAGCCCTTCTTCAGAAGCCCCCGGGGACTCTTTGGGCCCGCTGCTGCTCTCCTCACTGCCGTGACTCTCCTGGTCCACAAAGTCATCTAGATCTTGGAGGGACAGCTGACAACGAATGCTGCGAAAGACAGTCAGTGAAGGGTTCCCCGGCCAGGATTCCGAGGATTCATCTGGAGCAACAGGAAAGAGAGGGTGTGAGGAAAGACGGGGATCTGGCGGCTCTGAGTTAGGCTCGGTGGAGCCAGGCTCCAACGACAGCTGGAGGAAGTTGTCTGGCAGCACCGACCAGGCGCGGATAGGGCCCTGATCACGGGCCCCAGGCACCTGCGGGTGCCTTGCCACCCACTCTCGAGTGCGCTGCTGCTGTTGCTGCAGGGTCGAATAATGCAGGGAGTTGGGGGTCAGCAGCTCCGGCGGGTCTCCGCGGGGAGCGGGGCAGGGCAGGAGAGCAGGCAGAGAAGCCCGGTTCGTCGCAGCCTCAACGGTGGCCGGAGGCGAGCGAGGTGTTGCAGGCACTGGCGCGGGCTCAGCCAACGCGCCTTCTTCCCGCTCCCTGGAAGCCCCGCGGCCCTCCAGGGCGAGCAGAGCCGGCGCCGGCTTCTCCTCCGCGGTGGCGGAGTCCGGGAGTGAGCCGAGCTCTCCCGGGAGCCCCGCCAGGCTGTTCTGGAGGCATTCCCAGCAGCAGCGGCCCTGCGCCTCCGCCGCCGCGCACCTCGCTCTCGCCTGGGCCCCTGCCGCTGCAGCTGCGGGCACCGGCGACCTCTCTCCAGGGCTGCCCTTCGATCCGCCGCCCTTCCCAGGAGCCCCGCGGGCGCCGCTGGCTGGGAGTCCATTGCAACCCGCGTCGGCGGCTCTGGCTGCTGCACCTGCTGGCTCCTCCTCCGGCTCCTTCTCGCGCCGCCGCCGCCTGGGCTGCTGCTGGGGAGGCTCCCCTCGGCGCGCGCCTCGCGGGGAGCAGGGCGCAGCTCCCCCTGCACTGGGGGCGGTTGCGGGCGGATCGCGGGGTCGCTGCAGCCCCTCCTCCCCCAAAAGGTCCCTGTACCTCCTCTTGAGCACCACGTACTTGGTGCCGTCGGGGTCCTGGCGCACTGCGGCGACCGAGTTGACGAAGCCCTTGAAGAGCTCGCGGCGGTGCTGGTGCTGGTTGGGGGGCAAGTCGGGGTCTCGGAGAAAGCTCTTGAAGTGGCTTAGCAAGGCAGCATTGGTCACGCGGCCCCCAGCCTGGCACAGAAAGTCCAGTAGTGCCTCCTGGCTCAGTTCTCGGGCCATCGCTGCCTTGTCCCCCGCCTCCGGGGTGTCTGCGTCTCGCCCTCCGGGGGCTCTCCCCCGCCAGAGAAAACCCTGGCCGGGCCAATGTCACCTGCCCCGGGGGCGGCACCAACCGCCCCCATCAGCGGCGGAGGCCAGCGCTGCCCGCAGCCGGTGAGCGCGCCAGGAGGGCCGTGGGTCCCCTTCTGTGGCCCCTGGGCTGAGTCCCCACGGGCAGTCTGGGAGAGAGAGGGCGGCTCCCAGCCCCCCCCTCCCCCGCACGACGCTAGCCTCTCGCAACCAGTCCCGCAGCGAAAGTTCCCGGGATAGGGCCGAGTCGGTTTCACCTGCGCCCTGGCGGCGCCTCCTCCTCCCTGGCTCTGGGGGGAAGGGCCCGGCCCGCCTCCGAGTGTCACTCCGCCCTCCGAGGTCTCCCCCACCCCGCGCCACCCAACCCAGAAGAGTCGGGCCGGAGAGCCAGCGGGTAGGTGAGGTTGGCGGCGAACCCAGCCGGCAGCGAATCGCTCTGCGAGACGCGCGGCCGCTCCCGGCCAGGGAAGTGGAAGGCAGGTAGGCGACCGGCCGTTCCTCTGAGTCTCCGCCACGCAGGAAACAAAAGCGATGGAAAGTCCGTTCCTGTCCTCCTGGTGCTTTGATGAGTTCAGGCTGAAGCCGATGGGGGAGGAGGGGAAGGTGCGAGTTAACAGGCAATCTGAGTTCTCTTTCTTTATGAACGCTGTAGAGGAGTATTTCAGATTTCTCGAGGCTGTTTTGAGGTCTGCAAAACTCACTTTGCATCCAAACTAATTTTTTCTTAAATTGGAAATACTGGGCCGCTTCTCCGGCGTCCCTTCCAAGGGGTCCGTCCAAATAATCCAAGTCTAGACCGAAAAGAGAAATCACTCTGAAAATTACTACTGGCCAATGTTGGTTTGGGCCTTTTTCCTTCATACTTGTCGCACATTAAGGTGTTGGAAGAAACAAACAAACAAAAACACTTTGATAGCTTCTTGCTCCCAGCGGCCAAAATGAACTAGAAATTATGTCTCGCCAGTTAAGGTATTGGATGTGTAGCATTAGTTTGCTTTTATTTACTCCTCTAAAATTTGTGAACAGCAGAGGTTTGTACAGTGTTTTGTGTTGGCTTGGTGAAGTCCTTCCGTTCAGAATGTAAGATTCCCTCCACAGGTTCAAAATGCAGACAAGAGCTGTCTTTAACAGACCTTTGCCCCATAACAGCTGGGATCCCTCTTCCTTTTTCTCTCTCCACATGTTGACACTTTTTTCTTGGAGATGAGACCCTGGATGTCTATTCCTTATCAGTCCTGTAGACATGCCTGAGATAGTTTTCACTGTCATTATCTCTTTTCCTGTTTTAGTTACAAGCCCTCTCATTCTTTTCTTTAGCTTGACCTTCCCATTTCTTTCTGTTACAAGACATCTTTGTTTACCTTCAGCCTCTACTGACAGGAAATATGTCTGTTTCTCAGATCCTCTCATGTCCACTGTACTTCCCATTCAAAAGCGTCCATTTTCTCTTTCCCTGTCATTTGTCACTCTTTTTTCTTGCACTCCCCTCATCTTTCCGCTTTCCCTTTTGCTCTTCTATTTCTGATTATTCATAGTTTCTATTCTTTTTGCCAAGAGAGAGTACTGAAAGTGTGTGTGTTGGCCCTGCAACTGTTGACAAAGACATGTTTTAGCATGGACCAATCTTAGTGACTGCCCTACAGATCACATTAACTGAGCTTGATTTTTAAATCCCCAAAAGTACCCTGGTACTTTTCCATGAATGAATCCTTGGCTTTAAATTATCTAGGTCAGAAAAAAAGTACTGGAAACATTTTTGTCTACTTTTGGCATTTTCTAGGATTTAAACCCAATACTGGGTTGAGAGAGGGATAGTGGTTTCCACCGATGTCTCTACATAACATCATGCCTATGGGATAGTTATTAAAATAAAGGTTTTGTATTAAACTTCAGTTTTCTTTAGAATTTTTTTTCTTTTGAATTTATTTGCTGGTATAGAGTCTTGCTAGGACTGAGTGAGGCGAGTCCATACCTAAGGCAGGAGGAAAACCGAATGGAAGACTCAAGTAGGTATTTTAGAATGGCAAGTGGAAAGAATCCCTCTTTGGTACTTTTAAAAACATTTGGTTACAAAATAAGGGGCTTGCTGCAAAAGAGAGCCATAATATTGACTGAAGTTTCGACTTAAAGGACTTAAAAAGACTAGAGAGAAAGGAAGTGGAAGTCCAGGTGAGGGGAGATTATAAAGCATATGGTTGTTGAAATCAGATTATTTTTAGTTGAGGGTAGAATTAATTGGACTGGAGGGAACAAAAAGAAAAAAATCTGATTGCTTTAGATTTCTGGATTCCCAGGTACTTTGGTGTCCAGACCTTCTCTTCTTTCTCTCTCTTGTCTCAGGGTAAAGGGATGGTTAATTAGAAAGCTCTTTATGTTATCTCAGGGAGCATTTTCCTGCCTCCTGCATATACAGTTTGTTATTTCCAAAAATATTTATGAAGCTCCTACATAACCCCGACACTGTTGGAAATGGGAATAAAGAGGAAAGTGGGCTTGAGAACTTGCTATGTCTCTCTATTTAGTAGGAGCAACAAGATAAATGGCATGAACCTGTGTGCTAAGTGATTTAACAGAGACATGCACCACATACTGGAGAAGTTGAGGGGAAGTGCCTAAAGGAAGAACTCAGGCTCAGCTTGGGGGATCCGGACAATTCTCCAGTAAGAGCTAACTTTGAGTAGAAAAGGTGAGAATAAGCTTTAAGGCAGAAAAAACATTGATGCAAAGGCAAAGAGATCTGGCTTAGCATAAGCATAGCTATTTGGGGAATGAACTGCCAGTAGATCTGCTTGGCCTGTTTGGCTTTAAGGAAGAGGACGTGTGTAGATGTGCTAGAAAGGGAAAAAGATGAGAATCAGAAGATGAAGGGCTTTGGGGGCGGGGGCAGCTTGGAAGAATTTTCCCAAGGGTAGCAACTTGACCAGATTTGTACTTTAGAAAGATCTCCTGAAGGTTAAGTGTTGGTTTGGAATCATGACCAATATTAATGAGTAAAAAGATACATTGTAGAACAATGCTGTATGTAGCCAAACCTAAGAACCATTGATTGTATGACACATTGTGATTTTAGAGATGTTGAAATGTGAAAAAAAAAAAAAATTTCCTCCTAAAATACAATACAGCATAGAAGAAATATGGTGTGTGTAATAAGATCCCATTTTTAGAAAAAAATGCTGTGTATATATATTTGGTGATAAGATTTAAGAACTGTCTATGGGATGACTTTAATTTTTTTTTAAATAGCCTGATAAACTATTTGACTATTTTACAATGAGAATATTACTTTTTAGTTTGAAAAAGACATTAAGGGAAAAAAATCCTATAAATGAATATCAACAGTGAAGGAGACAATATCAAATTTAAGACTAGAGGAGGAAGGTGAGGCTGTCCACAGGAAGAATAGTCCGGAAGTTACTTGAGATGATCTAAGAAAGTGATGAAAAAGGTCTGAGCTCAGCAGTGGCCAAGAAAGGGAGACGTTTGTCTCCCTTTGTATTGGAGAGATGTTCAGCAGATACATATAGTAGGATTTGGAGGCAGAGTACTTTGGGGATGAGAGACCAGGTTGGCTTGCTCTCATGTGTCTATCCTGAGTGCCTGAATATAATGCCCCCAACCAAACCACTGTGTGATTTTCTCCATTTGGACAGAGTATGCCCTGGGAGGTTAGAAACAGGGAAGGCAGGCACTGGACTGTTGCAGGGTTGAGGGTTGGCAGGTCGGGGCATACAAATTAAGCTTGTGGAAGAGGGTAGTGGTATGAATTGATGTGAAGGAAGTCAGCTCAGAGGGTTAGTGGATGACTGTTACCCATGGACAGTTGTTACCATCTGCCTCAATAGAAAATAAAAAGGCAGTAGTTGCTGGGAATGGGAAAGATGACTGATTCAGTTTGGACATATTAAGTTTGAGGTGCCTATGGGCCATAAAGATAGAAATATCTAGAAGGCAGTTGGTAATATAGGTTGGAGGCTCAAGGATGTGTGGCATTAGCATCTATAAAGAATGGTCATTTGAACCACAGGCAATAACAAAATTGTTTAGAAAGAGATATATACACAGTGGGAAGAAAAGAGGGTAGAGGGTGAATCCACATTTACCAAAGAGAGAGAGGAAAAGAAATCTGTCAGGGAGATTTAGAAGGAGCAGCTAGGAAGGAAGAGAAGCACCACTGAGCTCAGTGTCACAGGAGCACCAAGGCAGGAGGAGGAAGGAACAGCTTTCTATGCCAAGATGCCAAGTTAGATAAGATGTGAAATATGAGCATCTTCTGTTAGGTCACTGGGGCCCAATCTGGAGCAGTTTCAGAACAGTGGTGGGGAGACCAGGTCACAGAGTGAGGGGGTAGAGAGTGGGATGAAAAAGCCTTGACCATAAAAGGAAAGAGAAAAGATAATTCTAGACAAGGAGACTGTCAGATCACATAATGTAAGATTTTTTGGGTATAGTTGTTAGAAGAGATATGAGCATGTCCGTGTGCAGGGGGAAAAGAGCCAGGAGAGGATAAGTTGAGACATAGAGGAGAGAGTAAATAATTGATGAAACGAGGCTTGGGGTGGGGCTGGAGTCCAGAGTTCAGACAGAAGGATTCCCTGGGACAGGACAGGGGAGAGCCATTTTTCCCATTAAGAATCGGGAGAGGAAAAATGGCTATTGCATTCGTTAGCATAGGTTAACCTGCTATAAAAATAAACCCTAATTCGTAATGACTCAAAAACAAAGCTTGTTTCTCACTTACATCATTTTTAAGGCAGTTTTTAAAGACAGGCAGGCAGCTACTTCCCATGCAGTTATTTCAGGAACAAGGCTGATGGCAGCTCTACCATCTTTAACACATGGTTTTCGTATCATCACACAGCTTGCCAGAAGGGGAAAGATCATGGTGATGTGCATGTGGGACATCTTATAGACCAGGCATGGAAGTGGTAAACAACACTAATGCTCAAATTCCATTGGCAAAAAATTTCATCACATGGTAACACCTAACTGCAAAGAGGTTGAGAAATGTAGCAGAGCTGTGTGTCCAGAAGGAAGGAAGGAACAGATTCTGGTTGACAGCAATTCATCTCGGCCATAGCTCTAGGTATACATTCATTTTATTTGCACAGGGAGCGCAGAAAGCTGAGGGGTTTTATGTATGAAGATCTCCATTTTCCTCATGGTATAGAAAAGGATGCCATTCTGAGTATGAATATGTAAGAGAGAGAAAGAAGCATGAATAAGGTTCATGTATCAGTTAGGGCGATCGGGAGAGACATATAGGATTGCCATTTGGCCAAGGGAACCAACTTATTTTGCAAGTTTATGGTGTCACCAGACCACACTACTGTGTGGTTTTCTCCATGAGGGCACAGTATCCTGGGTGTTTAGAAGCAGAAAAGGCAGGCACTAGACTGTTCCAGGGTTGAGGGTTGGCAGGTGAGGGCATGAAAATTGAGATTTTGGAAGAAGGAAGTGGTGTGGATGAATAATGAAGGAAGTCAGCTCAGAAGGGGGCTAAGAGATAGGGAGGAAAGGTTTGAGGAAGTCTCTGTGGGGTTGAAAAGCAGGTCCAAAGGGAGTAAGTGAATATGAGAGCTCGAGGGTTAGGACATTGTGGGCAGAAAGTCAATTATTCCCAGGTCTTGGTGCTTGAGGTTTCCAAAGTGGAATAGTTTGGGGGTGATGACAAGGCTCAGAGTGTGACCACATGAATGAAGCATAGTGGACGCGAGAGGTATATTGGAGATGATGATATTGTAGAATGGTGAGCTCAGGCGTTGAATGAATCTTATACAGGGATACTGAGTTATCTAGGTTGGAGAGGACAACAAAAATTGTCTAAGTCCTTAGTACTGTCACATGAGGAACACTGATGGCATTCTGCCAGGAGTACTTGCTCTGCTCCTCATTAACACATAGTGATGAGGAGCAAATAGTATACTAATGTAGTGATTTACACATGTGGGTCATGTTCCAAACCACACTTCTTTATCAGATCTTCAGAACAAGTATGGGAAGTGTGTAGAACAGAGATCATTACTCTTATGGATGAAATGCTTGTGATCCTCTAAATTCACATGTTGACATCCTAACCCCCAATGTGATGGTATCAGGAGATGGGGCCTTTAGGAATTAATTAGCTTTAGAAGGTGGAGCCCTTATGAATAGGATTTGTACCCTTATAAAAGAGAACCCACAGAGTTCCCCCACCGTTTTCTGCCATGTGAAGGCACAATGAGAAGACACCTGTCTATGGGCCAAGAAGTGGGCCATCCCTAGACACCAAATCTGTCAACATCTTGATCTTGTGCTTCCAGCCTCCAGAACTATGAGGGGTAAATGTTTGTTGTTTAAGCCACCAAGTCTATGGTATTATGTTAAAGCAGTCTGAATAAACTAACTCAATTATCTTGCAGAAAGCAGCGCTCCTTGCTATTAATAAGTCTGTTTTTCTTGTAGGATGTTGTGATGAGCTTATTCTTTGCCTTCCATCCAAACCTCTACTGTGGATGTGGAGTGATATCACCACTCAAGAAGGTGGAACTGCCCCATGTTAATGACCCCGGTCAGTGGGTAGATCCCCAGGTGATACCATTTGGATGTTTGTCCCCTCAAAATCGAATGTTGAAATTTGATCCCCAGTGTTGGAGATGGGGCCTCTGGGAGGTGTGTGAGTCAAAGGGGTAGATTCCTAATGAATGGCTTGGTGCCTTTTTCATGCTAATGAGAAAGTTCTTGCTCTATTGCTTCACATCAGAAATGATTGTTAAAAAGAACTGGCATCACCTCGCCTCTCTCTTGCTCCCTTTCTCACTAAGTGGCTCCCTTTTACACAGGGCCTTCTGCCATGAGTAAAGGCTCCTGAGGCCTCACCAGAAGCCGAGCAGATGCTGACACCATGTGTCTTACATAGCCTGCAGAATCATGAAGCAAATGAACCTCTTTACTATATAAATTACCCAGTCTCAGGTATTCCTTTATAACAGTGCAAAATGGACTAACACATCAGGTGAAACCATAGTGAAGGTAGAATGTAGAAATGCAGGAGAGAAAACCATGGGGCTTGCCTAGCCTCCGTCCTCACCCTCCATTGTTCAGGTCTGGATTTCCACAAGTTTAGGCACGCTGACATAGCAAGGAAAATGTATTTCATGATGAACTATAAGCTGAAGTTGGGGATTCTAATTTATGGGCCAATCTAATGATATAGTGCTTCCTGCATTTACTTCCCTTCTCTTACTTGAACGTTTATTTATTTATTCATCAAATATTTATTGAGGGTCCACCAGGTATATGTACTTTTCTGAGGCCGGGCACACAGTGGTAAACCAAACAGATAAAATCACTGCTCTCAGAAAGTTTACATTCTAGTGAGGAAGAAACAGACCACAGACAGAAAATAGGGAAATATTGGTAGCAATAAGTGCTCAGATGCAAAAACTAGCTGATACAATAGAGGCTGACTAGAGAGCTACTCTAGCAAGGACGGGCAGGGAAGGCCTCTGTTAGAACACAACAATAAGCAGAGACCACAACAGTAAGAATGCAGCCATGAGAAGACGGGGAGGAGGGAGCAGGATGGGATGAGCCTTCCAGACACAGAGAACAGCTGAGGTAACATCAGAAACGAGCATGGTTTTTCCTCTGATTCTTGCGATAAAAATAGATACATTAGATAGATAGATAGATAGATAGATAGATAGATAGATAGATAGATAGATAGATATAAAAGAAAGTAGCTTGGTGTGTTTGAGGAACAGAAAGCAACCCAGCCTTGAATCTGGAGCATCATGAGCAAGGGAAGTGTGGGGTGAGGTCAGACAGTGAGCAGGATCTCGGTCTTGCAGAGTCTAATGGGGTCGGGGTTTCAATCTAAGTGTGATGGGAAGCCATTGGAAGTTTATAACCAAGACAGTGACACATAATTTATGTAGCAAACAGACCATCTGGCTGCTGTGTGGAGAGTAGATTTTGGGGGATATTAAAGTAGAAACAGAAAATCCAGCTGGGAGACTACTGCAGAAGGTGAGGTAAGAGATGGCAGTGGCTTGGAATATTAAGACATCAGATGTGGAGAAAGATTGAGATTTGCAAAATGTTTCAGAGTAGAACTAAGAGAGTTTGCTTATGGATTGATTTCTTAGGCCATTCTTACATTGCTCTAAAGAAATACCTGAAACTGGGTAATTTATAAGGAAAAGAAGTTTAATCAGCTCACTGTTCTGTAGGCTTTACAGGAAGCATGGTGCTAGCAACTGCTTGGCTTCTAGGGAGCCCCCAGGAAGCTTCCTATCATGGTGGAAGGCTAAGGGGGAGCAGGCACCTCACATGGCAAAAGCAGGAACAAGAGAGAGAGAGAGAGAGAGAGTGAGGGGGTGCCATATACCTTTAAATGACCAGATCTCTTGAGAACTTACTCACTATCACAAAGACAGTACTAAGCCATGAGAGATCCACCCCGTGATCCAATCACCTCCCACCGGGCCCCATCGCCATCACTAGAGATTACAATTCAACCTGAGATTTGGGTGGGGACAGAGATCCAAACTATATAAATTGGATATAAGTTTATAAAGATTGAGAATGTTGCAGGAAGAACTGGTTTGGGAGCAGGAAGTCAAGCATCTCATTTTGGAAAGGTTATATTTGAATGACCATCAGACATCTAAGTAATGATCTAGAGCAAGCCATTGGTCTGGAGCTCAAGAGTCGGTCAGAGCTAGATGTATACATTTGAGTCTTTGGCCTTGAGATGGTATTTTAAAGCCATGGGATTAGATGAATGTATCTATGGAGGAAATCTAGAAAGAGAAGAAAAAAGTCCTACGTCCAAATCCGACATGAGATTGTAGGATGTTCTGATGAGCTTATTCTTTGCCTTCTGTCCAAACCTCTACTGTGTAGTATCTTTAGTACTATCTTGCTTAAATATTGTAAGCTGTCTCAACCATACTACGGCAATGAGAGAAACTGTAAAATCCATGCTTTGTCTCCCTAAAGCCGGTCTGCTGATTGTGGCTCCAGCAGACATTAGTGTGAGTAAACTTACACCCCAACAATAAGGTTAATTTTAGGGTCTAGAGTAAGAGACTTTCCTCTCTTCCCTCTTGTGGAAAGTCTCCCTCCATTGCCAACTTTTGAACATATGGATTTAAATTTTCTTAAAGGCATCAGCAGGTTTTCTATGTGTATTCTGATTTTACATGTGGGAAAACCAAGTTTCAAAATTTAATGGTGTCTTAGCCTATTCAGGCTGCTATAACAAAATATCATAAACTGGGTGACTTTTAAGCTCCCTAGAGACTGGGAAGTCCAAGATCAAGGTTGCAGCAGACTTGGTGTCTGCTGAGGACCTACCTTCTGGCTCATAAATAGTATCTTCTATATGAGTCTTCAGCTGGTGGAAGGGAACACTCTGGTCTCTTCAGTCCCTTATAAGGGCACTAATACCACTCATGAGGACTCCACCCTCATGACCCAATTACCTCAGAAAGGCACCACCTCCTAATACCATCACACGGGGATATTCAAATCAAGTTGACTCCAAATCTACTATTTCCATCCTCCCTCCCTCCCTCCCTCCCTCCCTCCCTCCCCCTCTCTTTCTTTCTTTCTTTCTTTTTCTTTCTTTCTTTCTTTCTTCCTTTTTTGAGATGGAGTCTCACTCTGTCACCCAGGCTGGAGTGCAGTGGCATGATCTCAGCTCACTGCAACCTCTGCCTCCTGAGTTCAAGCAATTCTCCTGCCTCAGCCAAGTAGCTGGGACTACAGGCGCGTGCCACCATGCCCGGCTAATTTTTTGTATTTTTAGTAGGGACGAGGTTTCACCATGTTAAGCCAGGATGGTCTCGATCTCCTGACCTGGTGATCCACTCGCCTTGGCCTCCCAAAGTGCTGGAATTACAGGCATGAGCCACCACACCTGGCCACCATTCTTTCAACACTCTGTACTAATTCTTGTGTTCTTCCTCAGTAACGCTATTTCCTCAGATTCAATCGCCGCTTATATTCTTATGATTCCCAAATATATATGTGTAGTTCACCTAGAAAAAGCAGACTTTCGTGCAATTTGTCTCATCTTGGCTCTGCTCCTATCTCCTTAAATTTGGCCAATTTCAAACCTCTCTGGGCCTCAGTCTTTTCATTTGTACAATGGGGGAATTAGACTAGTCGATCCTGAAATCCTTTCCAGTGCTCACATTCTGATTTTAAACTTGCTGCTGCTTTTAATAATGTTAACAGTAATAATGGTATTTATTGCATATGCAGTGCCAGACATGGAACCAAGTGCTTTACAGGTGTTAATATACTTCATCCTCCTAACAACATCCTACGAGGTAGGATCTATTATTATTTTTATTTTATAGTTGCAGAGACCAAGGTCCAGATAATGTAATCTCCTCCTATTTTGTAATGAATAAGTAAGTGGCAGAGGCAGGATTCAAACCCAGATGGTTTTAGTCTGGAGTCAGCATCACTTAGTCCCAGCTCTGTACCTGTTTCACTTCAAAGACCCCTAACCCTGTTCTGCCTTCTCACCTTAGCCCAACTTCACTTCTGCCCCTCAAGCGCAGGTCCTGACTTCTTCTGTTACCTCTTTACTGTGTATCTTTATCCTCTTTCTTCCCTATCTCTCCTGGCTATTCTTTCCTTCCTACACAAAACAAAAGCAAAGCAAAACCAAGAGAGTGCCTCCTTCAGTCACTGCCTTAACCCAGCCTCCTTATTCTGTGCAGATGTCCAGATGTCACCTCCTCACAGAGGTCTTAGCTGAACTCTCTGGCTAGGTCAGCTCTTTATCTCCAGGTACCTCCAGGCATTTCCACTGAGAGAAAGTTTGGTTTGAGATGTCCATTAGACATTAAGTAGAGATGGCCAGTGGGTGAACTGTGTTGGCCCCTCATCCAGAACAGGGGCTCATGACGGTGGGACTGTGTTTGGTTCACCACTAGCAAAGACTGTTGTGAAGAGGACTTGGAATAACAAAATGTATTTGTTTCCTGGGGCTGCTGTAATGCAACATCACAAACTGTGTTCCTTAAAATAACGGGAATTTATTTTATCACAGTTCTGGAGTCCAGACATTGGAAATGAAAGTGTTGGCAGGGCTGTTTTCTGTCTAGAGGCCCCAAGAAAGAATCCTTTTCCTCTTTCAGCGCCTGATGCCTGTCTTCATTTCTCAGCTTCCTGGGCTTGTGACCACATCACTCTAGTCTTTGGCTCCATCTTCATGTGGCCTTCTTCTCTTCTCCTGGATTAAAGATAAACTAAAGATAAGATCCTTCATTTAATTATATCTGCAAGCCTTTACCTTTTCACAAATAGCATTCACAGTTCAAGGGATTTGGACGTGGACACATCCTTTGGGGGCCATCATTCAACTCACTATACAAGAAAACTGAAAGAAGTTCAGAAATGTCCTTCTCCAACCCCTCCCCTTTTCCCTGGACTCTAGCTACATTAAATTTCCTTCAAGATTCAGCTCAGCTGTCACCAAATCAAGGGAGCCATCCTTGCCCCATGCCCCTAGTCTCAGTACATGCTCCTCCTATAATAATAATAGCTGTTGCATATTCAACACTGTTTTAAGGGCTTTATGTGTATGAACTCATTAATTCTTGCTACAGCCTCATGGGGTGGTCCTTATTACTGTCCTTATTTTACTGAAACCTAATAGTCTGTTGTGTTGCTTCTCTCCCCTACTAGACACCTCTTCCAGGGCAGAAACCGACCACTTATTTATCTCTGTGTCTCTAACACTCGCTGTGGCACATCCAGGCTCTCTAGAAAGGCTGATGGGTTGAATAAATGACTGAATAATAGATTGGTAATAGACTGGGGAGGATTTTGAGTATCAAATTAAGACATTTAGATTTCATCTTTGAGATCACAGGAGGCCAACAGAGTTTTAAACCAAGAAGTGATAGAAGGGATCCCGCTTTCAAATACATCCTCTCCTTGGGAGAAATCACATCAAATATTGTTTTAATTACACATAGTTCCACCTGGGCCTTTCTACCATGCTTTAGTCTCACATTTCCGGCTTCTTACTGGGTCTCTCGTGGCCCTAAATCAGCATGTCCAGAATAGCCCTCATTATCTTTCCATTCTACCAAAGTCACTCTTCCTATATTACAGAGCTCACAGATGTTCAACCACACCATGTGAATTTATCCCAAGCACTTACTTACCTCACCTGCCCTGCCAACTCTGTCTTCTGAACTTTGTCTCAAATCCATTCCCTTGGCCACTGCCGTATTTGGGGCTCTTGTATCTTTCACCTGGACTATTGCCATAGCCTCCTCATCAAACTTGCTGCCTTCAGTCTTCTCCAACTCCAGTCCATCCTCTATCATACTGCTCATCTTACAATCCTAAAAGCCAGATCAGATTATATTACTCTCTTGCTAAAACAACAAACAAACCCTTAAAACAACTTTGGAATGGCTATTCATTGCTTACGGGATAAAGATCTTCAAGATGTAGCTTTGTCTTAATTCATCTGGGCCACTATAAGAAAAGATCATAAACTGGGCAGCTTCAAAACAGTGAAAATTGAACTCTGACAGCTCTGGAGACTGGAAAATCCAATATTAAAATGCCAGCAGATTCAATGACTGAAGGACCCATTTTCTGGTTCATAGATGGTGTATTTTAGCTGTGTCCACACATGGTAGAAGGGGCAAGGCAGTTCTCTGGGTTCTCTGAGTGCATAAATCCCATTCATGAGGGCTCTGTCCCCATGGCCTCCTAATTCCATCCCATTGGTGATTAGGTTTTAGCATGTGAATTTTGGGGGGATACAAACATTCAGACCATAGCAAGTTACAACCTAGTTTTTCTTCTTATTCATGAATCATTTGCCTTCTTGATGAAGATTAATTTAGTTAAAACTAGATAATATAATCTGTAAATCCACTTAACAAGCATACAAATAGCAACAAAGTTATAATATATACTGAAATCATTTCTTACAAAGAAACCATAGATTAAAGATAATGCTGAGCTCCACGCCCAAACCAGCAATACTGTAAGCCCAAGGGATTGGCACATACACCTAGTATGTGCCTTCAGCAACATTAAAATTAAAACGATAACTATCTAACCACATCTGACAAGAATTGTTCCACGAACTTTAAATTATGGAAAATAACATTTAAAATAGAAATGTACATGATCCGTTTTTAATGATAAGCTCCTCCTTAAGCATGTGTAGTCGTCTGTTCCATAACAGGGTTATACTCTCAGAAACGTGCCAGGAGAGTTTGTTGTACAAACTTCATAGAGTGTATTTACACAAACCTAGATGGTATAGCTTACTACACACCTAGGCTATGTGGTATAGCTTCTTGCTCCTGGGCTGCAAGCCTGTATAGCATATTACCACACTGAATAGTAAGACAGAAAATAGTAACACAACAGTAAGTATATGTGTGATAGAAATTTTTCAGCTCCGTTATAAGTTCATGGGACCACCATTGTATATGCAGTCTATTGCTGACTGAATCATTGTTATACAGCAATGACTGCTGATATTTATATAGACACATTTCATTTATGTTTCTTATCACATAGCCTGAAAGTAATTTTGTATAATATTTTTAATAATTTTGTGCATGTAACAGTTTGGACTATGACTTGCACATACATTTAATATATATATTAAACATATATATACAAGTATGCTACATATATTTTTAAATGTATACATATGTTTAATATATAATTAAATCTATGTGTAATATATATTAATTTTATATATTGATTATAGCCATATAATATTCGTGTTCAATATTATATTAAATATAACGAATATATATATATAAAAGTGAAACAGCCCATCAATCTCTCTCGCTATGTATATATATGTATCTTATTTAATTTTAAGCAAGAAGACGAAACTTTTTTAAGACTAAATAATGCCAGGCTGGGAGAGATATAGCTACAGGTTATTGGAGGAGAACTGGACCTTCCACCCATTAGAAGTTGAGCATTCCTAATCCAAAAGTCCAAAATCCAAAATCCAAAATCCAAAGCTTTTGAGCACAGACCTCATACCACAAGTGGAAAATTCCACATCCGACCTCATGTGACAGTCACAGTCAAAACTTTGTTGTATGCACAAAATTATTTCAAATATTATATAAAATTACTTTCAGGCTATGTATATAAGAAACATACATGAAATTTCTGTTTAGACTTGGGTTCCATCCTCAATATATTGTATTACGTATATGCAAATATTTCAATATTTAAAAAAATCAAAATTTGAAACACTTCTGGTCCCAAGCATTTTATATAGGGATACTCAACCTGCAGGAGTCACTCACCATTTCTCCCTACCCCCAGCCACTAGTAATCTACTTTCCTTCCCTATGAATTTGCCTATTCTGCACATTACATATAAATGGGAGTCACAAACTATGTGGTCATTTGTGATTGGCTTCCTTCATGTTTTCTTCGAGTTTCAACTATGTTGTAGCATGGGTCAGTAGTTCATTTCTTTTTATTGCCAAATAATATTCCATTGTGTAGATATACCATATCTGGTTTATCCATTCATCTATCAGTAGACTGATGGGCTGTTTCACTTTTTGGCTATAATGAATAATGATACTAGGAGCATTCATGTAGAAGTTTTTGTGTGAACATTTTTTCATTTCTCTTGGTTATACACCTAGGGGTAGAGTTGCTATGTCATTTGGTATCTCTATATTTAACCTTTTGCAGAGTTGCCATACTGTTTTCCATATTAGCAGCACCAATTTACATTCCCACCAGTAGTGTATTCAAGAGCACCAGATCTTATGTCTCCACTTATGGAGGAACTACAAGTCTCCCCTAGGTTCAACTTTTTAAAACCTGGGAAAGGATTTTACTTCACTTGGCCTGGGTCCAATGCAGACCTGTTTTCTCATCTCTGTAGCTAGAGAAGGGTCGCCTAAGAAGATGGCCATCTAACACATGGCTGTGGGAAGGAGTTTCCCTGGAAAAGTTATATACTGGGTAGACAAGAATAGATGTCTGCCACAGAAGCCTAAAAGTTAAGGATGGCACCACCCCTTAAGGATAACTGTAAATGTGTAGGAGCATTTGTAGTGATACAATGACTGGGAGGGTGCTACTGGCATTTAGATAGTATCTTGGACCTGGAGTTGTAAATGTCCTGAAATATGCAAGACAGTTTCATTCAATAAAGATTTCTCCTGTCCAAAAAGCCAATAGTGCTCCAGCTGATAAACTCAGTTCTGTAATAATAAACTCCCCATTTTTTAGTTGGCCATATGTCTATCCAAAATAAAGATTTTATTTCCTAGTCTCCCTTTGCAGCCAGATGTGGCAGTGCGATTAAGTTCTGGTCAATGGAATGTAAGCAGAAGCGTTGTGTGCAACTTTTCACAGGAATTCCTGGAGAGAGAGGTTGTGCCCTTTTTTTCACCTTTCTTCCCCCCAACCCCTACCACTAGCTGGAATGCAGATATGACGGTTGGTGCTGGAATAGTCATCTAGATTATGAATGAAAACTCCAGTTTCAGAAATAGTGGAACAACAAGATGGGAGGAATCTGGATATATGATGATTGCAGTCATACCAACTTTGAGCTGTCCCTGGTTAGGTGTGAAACAAACTTCTATTTTAATAAGGCACTATTTGGCTTCTGTCACTCTTAGCTGAATCAAATTCTAACAAATCTAACCATATACTATGTGCCAGGCACTTTCTCAACTGTCCTACTTGTATTCTCATTTACCAATAATACTTTCCCTGTGAGCCTCCCCCCCGCCCCCGTAAACCACAATGCATACAGATCTGCCTGTTTACAAGCCACAGTGCCCTTGATGCAAATATGTATTGCAACAAATAACATTTATTGAGCCCTTACTATATGCCAAGTACTGTCCTATGAAAGCATTTTACATGCATTAACTCAATGATTTCCCATCAAACCAATAAAATAAGTACTCTTACCCCCACCCCATTTTGAGATGAAAAAACTGAGGCTTAGAAAAATTAAATAACTAACCTGAGTTCACCTAGATTGTACATGGGAGACACTGCCTCCAGAGCCCCTTTCTGTAACTGTGCTGCCCAGATAGCAACAAATTAACAAAACCCAGAATGAATTAATAATGATAAAACTAAAGTGACTGTAATTTACAATAAATATGCAAGAAGAACTGAAATAAGAACCTACATTACCTCAGTATAACAGTGACGATGATGATGATGCATGATAAGAAAGTGGCCTTTTGAAATTTGGAGAAAATCCAACTATCAGCACCTGTGCATTTGCCAAGCATTTTTCTGGCTGCCAGACTTTTTAGTAGAGTGTGAAATTAGAATTCTAAAATGTGTGCCAATTATAGTATATACGGATCAAATTTCAATAACTTACTAATAAATACCCCTTAGCTACATGAAAAAAGGAAGGTCTGTGGAATCACACATTGTTCACATGTATGAATAAAGATGTGCATTTGTTGAAATTAATGTACAGTCTGTCAGGAGGGTCTATGGACCATACCTTGAGAATCATATTTATAAAATGCTTTATGCGAAATGAAGAATCTTATGTTAAAGCCATAGCCCTCTGTTTCTACTTATATATGAGATATATATCACACTAATATTAGGCAGGGATTAGTCAGGGTTCTCTAGAAGGACAGAACTAATAGGAAATATATAAAGGGGAGTTTATTAAGTATTAACTTATACAATCACAAAGTCCCGCAGTAGGCCGTCTGCAAGCTTAAGGAGAAAGGAGAGCCAGTCCAAGTCTCAAAACTGAAGAACTTGGGAGTCCAATGTTCAAGGGCAGGAAGCATCCAGCACAGGAGAAAGATGCAGGCTGGGAGGCTAGGCCAGTCTCACATTTTCACGTTTTTCTGCCTGCTTTATATTTGCTGGAAGCTGATTAGATGGTGCCCACCAGGTTAAGGGTTGGTCTGCCTTTTCCAGCCCACTGACGCAAATGTTCATCTCCTTTGGCAACACCCTCACAGACACACCCAATCCAATCAAGTTGACACTCAGTATTAACCATCACAATACCTGTTTGAAGCTTAGGGCATTAAATGTTCTGAGATGATTAAATTCAATGAACACTTATTGTATGCCCACTACTTGTGACTGCATGGCATCAGGGATAAAATGATGACTAAAAGTGATCCTTGCCCTCTAGAAACTTGTAATCTACTAGAAGAGGCATTAATAAGACAAGTATAACCCAAGGGCAGATGTGCCATAATAGAGGTATGTTCTAAAGGAAGAGTGAGGAGAGTGATTATTGGTTCCTCTGGATGTTGGGGAAGACTTGAACTATCATTAGGATTCTGCCAAACGGAGAAGAGAAACCAGACTGAGAGAAAAATAGCAACAAAAGCACAAAGTTGGCCAGGTGTGGTGGCTCATGCCTGTAATCCCAGCACTTTGGGAGGCTGAGGTGGGCGGGATCACCTGAGGTCAGGAGTTTGAGACCAGCCTAGCCAACATGGCAAAACCCCATCTCTAGTAAAAATACAAAAATTAGCTGGGCATGGTGGCGGGTGTCTGTAATCCCAGCTACTTGGGAGGCTGAAGCAGGGAGAACTGCTTGAACCCAGGAGGCAGAGGTTGCAGTGAGCCGAGATCATGCCACTGCACCCAGCCTAGGCGACAGAGTGAGCCTCTATCTCAAAAAAAAAAAAAAAAAAAAGGACAGTTACGGAAAATGTGTAATAGGCTTAAGGAGTGCCAAGTAGTTGAGGGCAATTTATTTACAGGCATACCTCAGAGATATTGCATGTTCAGTTCCAGGACATTGTAATAAGCAAGTCGCACAAATATTTTGGTTTTCCAGTGCTTATAAATGTTATATTTACAATATACTGTAGTCTATTAGGCATGTGATAGCATTATGTCTAAAAAAAGTATGTATCTTAACTGAACAATGCTTGCTAAAAAGATGCTAATAATAATACGAGCTTTCAGAGAGTCAAGATCTTTTTGCTGGTGGAGGTTCTTTCCTCAGTGCTGAAGCTGCTGACTGATCAAGGTGGTGGTTGCTGAAGGCTGAGGTGGCTATGGCAATTTCTTAAAATAAGGCAACAGTGAAGTTAGCCACATTGATTGACTCTTCCTGTCATGAAAGATTTCTCTGTAGCATGTGACGCTGTTTGGTAGCATTTTACCCAGAGTAGAATGTGTTTCAGAATTAGAATTGATCTTCTCAAAGTCTACCAATGCTTTATTAACTAAGTTCATGTAATGTTCTACATCCTTTGTTGTCATTTCACCAATGTTCACAGCATCTTCATCAGGAGCAGATTCCATGTCAAGAAACCACTTTCTTTGCTCATCTGTAAGAAAAAACTCCTCATCTGGTCAGCTTTTATCACAAGATTGCAACAATTTAGTCACATTTTCAGGCTCTACTTCTGGTTCTCTTGCTATTTCATCACATATGCAGTTACTTCTGGATCAAATCAAAATTACTCCTGGATCCATGGGCTGTGCAATAGATATTGTGTTAATAGGCAAGAAAACAACATTAATCTCCTTGTATATCTCCATTAGAGCTCTTGGGTGACCAGGTGCACTGTCAATTAAGTCATATTTTAAAAGGAATCCTTTTTTCCTAAGTGGTAAGTCGCAACAGGGGACTCAAAACATTCAGTAAAGCGTGCTGTAAATGGATGTGCTGTCGTCTCGGCTTTGTTGTTCCATTTATAGAGGACAGACAGAGTTAGCATATTTCTAAGGGCCCTAGGATTTTTCGGATGGTAAATGAACATTGGCTTCAACTTCAAATCACCAGCTACGTTAGCCCCTAACAAGAATCAGCTTGTTCTTTGAAGCTTTGAAGCCAGGCATTGATTCCTCTCTAGCTGTGAAAGTCCTAGATGGCATCTTCTTCCAACAGAAGGCTGTTTCATGTACATTAAAAAATTAGATTTTTTGTGTCACCACCTTCAATGATGTAAAGTAGATCTTCTGAATAACCTGCTACAGCTTCTATATCAGCACTTGCTGTTTCACCTTACATTTGCATGTTATGAAGACAACTTCTTTGCTTCGGCCTCATGAACCAACCTCTGTTAGCTTCAAACTTTTCTTCTGCGGCTTCTTCACTTCTCTCAGTCTTCATATAATTGAAGAGAGTTAGGGCTGTGTTGTGGATTAGGCTTTGACTTAAGGAAATGTTATGGCTGCTTTTATCTTCTATCTAGACCACTAAAACCTTTTCCATATCAGCAATAAGATTGTTTGTCTTTCTTATCATTTGTGTGTTCAGTAGAGTAGCACTTTGAATTTTCTTCAAGAACTCTTCATTTACATTCACAACCTGGCTGTTTGACACAAGAGGCCCAACTGTCAGCTTGGCTTGCGCTCGATCTCTCTCTGTCTCTATCTCGCTCTCGCTCTTGCTCTTGCTTTCTCTCTCTCCTCTCCCCTCTTTCTTTCTTGCTTCTTACAGACAAGGTTTCTCTCTGTCACCCAGGCTGGAGTGCAGTGGCACTATCATAGATAGCTCACAACAGCCTCAAACTCCTGGGCTCAAGGAATCCTCCCACATTGGCCTCCTGAGTAGCTGGGATTGTAGGGATGTGCCACTACCCCCAGCTAATGTTTTATTTTTTTTACAGAGATGAGGTCTCACTTTGTTGCTCAGGCTGTTCTTGAACTCCTGGCTTCAAGCAATCCTGCCACCTCAACCTCCCAAAGTGCTGAGGTTACAGGCATGATCCATTGTACCTTAGCTTTCTACATGCCTTTCCACTAAGCTTAATCATTTCTAGCTTTTGATTTAAAATGAGACATGAGACTCTTCCTTTCTCTGGAACACTCAGAGGCTACTGTAGGGTTATTATATGGCCTGATTTTAATACTGTTGTATCTCACAGCATAGGGAGATCTGAGAAGAGAAAGAGAGATGGAGGAACAGCTGGTCAGAACACACATAACATTGATCAATTTCACCATCGTATAAGGGTGTGGTTTGTTGTACCCTAAGATAATTACGATAGTAACATCAAAGATCACTGGGCCAGGCGCAGTAGCTCACGCCTGTAATCCCAGCACTTTGGGAGGCTGAGGCAGGTGGATCACCTGAGGTCAGGAGTTTGAGACCAGCCTGGCCAACGTGGTGAAACCCCATCTCCACTAAAAATACCAAAATTAGCTGGGTGTGGTGGCAAACACCTGTAATCCCAACTACTCAGGAGGCTGAGGCATGAGAATCACTTGAACCCGGGAGGCAGAGGTTCCAGTTGGCAGAGGTCACACCACTGCACTCCAGGCTGGTCAGCAGAGTAAGACTCTGTCAAAACAAAACTAAACGAAAAACACAAAGATCACTGATAACATCACCATTACAGATATAATAATAATGAAAAAGTTTGAGAAATTGTGAGAATTACCAAAATGTGACATAGAGACACAAATGAGCACAAGCTATTGGAAAAATAACACCAATAGACTTGTTCAATGCATGATTGCCTGCCAAAAACCTTCAATTTGTAGAATATGCAATATCTGTGAAGTGCAATAAAGCAAAGCTCAATAAAATGAGGTATGGGCCAGACATGGAGCTCATCCCTGTAATTCCAGCACTTTGGGAGGCTGAGGAAGGAAGATTGTTTAAGCCCAGGAGTTTGAGACCAGCCTGGACAACATAGGAAGACCTCATCTCTACAAAAAATTAACATTTAAGAATTAGTCACACATGTCTTACATCTGTGGGTCCAGCTACTCAAGAGGCTGAGATGGGAGAACCACTTGAGCTGGGAGTTTGAGCCTGTAGTAAGCTGTGGTCACAATGCTGCACTCTGCCTGGGTGACAGAGTGAGACCCTGTCTCAGGAAAAAAAAAAAAACATCAGCATGCCTGAACTTTAAATTACACGCTTGCACTACTCTTCTAATGTTATATACATTATCAAAGCAAACATATATAGAAATTATACAAGGAAATAAGGGAAAAAACAATTGTAAAGATATTGCTAATCATGATGACTTCTCCCACTATAACCAGCTAATATACCGAGCCATAGTGGGGTGTGTTTGTTTATTTGTTTTTAGACTGTCACCCAGGCTGGAGTGCAGTGGCGCGATCTTGGCTTGCTGTAATCTCCGCCTTCTGAGTTCAAGCTATTCTCCTGCCTTAGCCTCCCAAGTAGCTGGGATTACAGGCACACACCACCAAGCCCAGCTAATTTTTGTATTTTTAGTAGAGATGGGTTTTCACCATGTTGGCCAGGCTAGTCTTGAACTCCTGACCTCAAGTGATCCACCTGCCTTGGCCTCCAAAGTGCTGGGATTACAGGCATGTGTCACTGTGCCCAGCCCCTTAGTGGGGTTTTGCTATGGCTTAGTAATGTTGTAGCTATTGTAATGTTCTAGCACAACTCGTTACTCATGTGTTTGTGATGATGCTGGAGTTAAAAAAAAAAACAAAACACCTGTGCTGTGAGTTGTATAAAAGTCTAGCACATACAATTATGTATAGTACATATGCCTGTTATTGGTAATAATAATAATTAATCAGTTACTGGTTTATGTATTTATTATACTATACTTTTAGCATTATTTTAGAGTATATTTCTTCTACTTACATGTAAAAAATGTTTACTGTAAACAGCCTTTAGCCGGTCTTTCAAGAGATATTCCAGAAGAAGGCATGGTTATCATAGGAGATAACAGCTCCATGCATGTTATTGCCACCGAAGACCTTCCAGTGGGATGAGATGTGGAGGTGGAAGACAGAGACACTGATCATTCTGACCCTGTGTAGGCCTAGGCTAATATGTGTGTTTCTGTCTTAGTTTTTAACAAAAACATTTAAGAAGTTAAAAAAATGTAATAGAAAAACTTATAGAATAAGGATATAAAGAAAAAGACTTTTGTACAGATGTATAATTTGTATTTTAAGCTAAGTGTTATTACAAGAGTCAAAAAGTTTTTTAAAATTTAAAAGTTTATAAAGTAAAAAAGTTACAGTAAGTAAGGTTAATTTATTATTGAAGAAAGAAAAATTTAAAAATAAATGTAGTGTAGCCTAAGGGTATAGCATTTATAAAGTCTACCATAGATAACATGTTGTATACGGTAATGTCCTGGGCCTTCACATTCACTCACCACTCACTCACTAACTCACTCAGAGCAACTTCCAGTCCTGCAAGCTCCATTTATGGTAAGTGCCCTATACAGATGTGCCATTTATCTTTGATAGAGTGTTTTATTATACCTTTTCTATGGCTAGATATGTTTAGATACACAAATATTTGCCATTGTGCTACAGTCACCTGCAGTAATCAGTACAGTCACATGCTATGCAGGTTTATAACCTAGGAGCAACAGGCTATACCACATAGCTTAAGTATTTAGTAGGCTGTACATACCATCTAGGTTTGTGTAAATACACCATGCTCTGTGATGTTCACACAATGACAAAATTGTCTAACAACGCATTTCTCAGAATTGTCCCTGTTGTTAAGCAATGTGTGACTATATTACTGCTATACTGCTAGTGTTTCACCTTGAGAACAAGTGACTTACGACTGTACACTTGATCTTTCTCCCTGGTTCCTTCTAAAACCTTTGGAATTTCCGGAGGGATAGGAGTTTTTTTTTGTACTCATAATAAGCTCCTTTTACATAGACCTGAATTTACGCTAAGGAGATGAGTCAAGATAGACTTTTACATAGTTTCAAGGGAGGGGCTGGTTATGTCAGGAAGACCTGGCACATGATTAGAGGGTTGAAGCTTTCAGTCCATCCTTCCATATCTGGGGAGCGTAGAGGGGCTAGAGATTGAGACCAATCACAATGGCTTAATCAATCAATGGTTTAATCAATGGTCAGTGGTTTACTCATAATGGTTACCTAATGAAACCTTGAAGAAAACTCTAAGGAGGTTCAAAGAACTTCCTGGTTGGTAAACAGACAATAGAAGTAGGGATTAGGGACATGGCACACCCCCACTCCATGGGACCAAAGCTGCCACCTCCTCTCCCCCAGACCTTACCCTTTGCATGTCTTCCATTTAGTTGTTTTTGAGCTGTTTCTTTTATAATAAAATGGTACTTGTAAGTATAGCCTTTCCTGAGTTCTGTGAATCATTCTAACAAATTATCAAACCTGGAAGGAAGTTGTGAGAATCCCTGAATTCGTAGCCAAGCCAATTGGGAAGATGTGTGGGTGACCCATGGAACTGCATCTAGCATCTGAAGTGGGGGCAGTCTTGTGAGATTGAGTCCTTTAACCTCCAGAGTCTGCACTACCTCTGGGTAGTTAGTATCAGAATTGAATGGAACTGTTGGACATCCAGTTGGTATTTGAGAATTGTGGGAGTGTATAGGAAAAGTACTTAGCATTTGCAAAGTGGGTCATTACTTAAAACATTTGAGACACTACAGGAAAGTACTCAGTACAGAAACGCTAGTCCTTGAAAATAGATAGAGGGTAGCAGTTATGCTACTTTGAGGCATTTCTTCAAATGAGAGATAAAAATGTCCCAGCTACTTGGGAGGCTGCGGCAGGAGAATCTCTTGAACCCAGGAGGCAGAGGTTGCAGTGAGCTAAGGTCATGCCACTGTACTCCAGCCTGGCAACAGAGTGAAACTCCATCTCAAAAAAAAATTGACATTTTTAGAGTTGAGTTGTACTAGACTATACAAATGTTTCCTTGGCATACTTTTCAAAAGACGCTTTCTCTTCTTAGTAACTTTATCAAAGATAATGAGGCCTGTTTACCCAAAATTATTTGAGGGCAAATCTGTCTGAAGGCTCTCTTTTACCATATGGCAGATATATCTCCATCAGGAGAAAGTTTGCAAGGATCTTGAAACAAGCAGCTGCTGCTATCTGAGTAAGTGTGAATGCTGGTATAAATGTGACACATTATATTTCCTTCCACAGATATTTTTATTACATTGATTCTTTTGAAAGAGTTCATTATTTCTATACTTTCTCTGCACCTTCCTTTGGCCTCCTCCTTTTTTACCCTCCACCCCCAGATAGAAAGAAGGACATTCTTAGAAATTCTCATATACAGTGGCAGAAATACTCAAGACTTAAAAGGAATGAGAAACAGTCTTTTATGGAAAAAATTACATCATTTCAAGAAGATGGGAATAAAAGATATTATTTCCTGATGTTTAGGGCAATGAGTGGGGAAAACACAGACCATACTTTTAGATTTGGACAAGAATGAAACTCAGAGTAATTCATGTGGCATGTATAACCTAGATATTTGTAAAATGAGTATAAATAAAGAGTTTTTTTTAAGCAGCAGCAAAAATAACGAAGAAATGAGCTAGTCAATGTGTGTGGATATAGGGTCTTCCTTCTGAGGAGTAATATCATTTAGGAAATTGTGACTTTGATCTTACTAGGTCAGAATCCCCACATATAACATTAATTTACAAGTTAAATTTGTAATAAAAGATTTATTTCACTCCTAGATGCAACTGGTGAAAGCAGTGTTTTTAGTGTTATTTCAAATGAGAATATTTACTGTACTTCATTGAATTAGTTCATTAAATCATGGTAAAAACTGTATGATTTTTTTTTCTTCATTTTAAAAGATTGCAATTATAGTCTTATGGTAGGTTTTATAGACTGCCTTTTGTGCTATAGAAAACATGTAATGTCACCTTCTTAATATTTTTAAATGACAGGAATCTCAGTTCATATCACCTTCAAGAAGCTGTGAACATGAGTAACAGTATGTAGGTAATTTTTAGTTTGCTAATTGAATAACACTTTAATCCATCCAAAGTAGTTCCTAGACTATAACAATAAGTAGTTCATTTATTTTTAATTGCTAATTTAATTTTAGCTGTAAGACTTTTATTTAGGGGATGACTTCATAGAAGAAAGTATTTGGCAGCAAGAAGGGAATCAAATATGTAACAATCTTCTAGATTCCATGAGGCGCAGGGCTTATGACATTATCTATAAGAAACGAGGCCATTCTGTAACTTTAATTTTCAAAATGTAACATATATTACACTGATAATAAAATAAATATGTATCCTTTCCTTTTTTTTTTTGAGATAGAGTCTCATTCTGTTGCCCAGGCTGGAGTGCAGTGGCTCGATCTTGGCTCACTGCAACCTCCGCCGCCAGGTTCAAGCAATGCTCCTGCCTCAGCCTCCCAAGTACCTTGGATTACAGGCACGCGCCACTACGCCCAGCTAATTTTTTGTATTTTTAGTAGAAACAGGGTTTCACTGTGTTAGCCAGGATGGTCTCAATCTCCTGCCCTTGTGATCCACCCATCTTGGCCTCCCAAAGTGCTGGGATTACAGGCATGAGCCACCGCGCCCGGCTGTATCTTGTTTTCTTAACGGGTTAAACATATTTATATAAAGGGCTGTGCTCTGTAGTTGAAGGAGTATGCTATGGAACTTTTGGGGTTTGATTCTATGCCCTGCTGTGAAACCATCTAGCTCTGTGATCTCAGTCTTACAAGTTAGTGTAACATTTCTGGATTTCAGTTTCCTATCCTAGGGAACAAACTCAGGAATCCCTAATGCACCTCCCAGCTCCAGATGTCTGTGATTCATTCCATAACCTTCAGAGATGCCTACAACGTTAATATGTTTTAGTGGTTGTAATGAGCACGGATTGTAGTCACACCAGATGGATCTCCAGTTCTGCCGTTTACTTCGCTGTAACCTTTGGCAGGTAATTTTTCTGAATTCCAGTTTATTCAACTTTAAAACAGGATTAATAATAGGAGAGCAGACACCGTTGATGTCCTGCTGCAGAGCCCCTCGCCCCGCTGCGGCTGTAGGGGACAGCTCCATGCCCTGTCATCGGATCAGCGCTGCATCTGCGGTAATCTCCTCCCCTGCCCCTGGGCTTTTTCAGGTGTCACAGGAACTTGTACAGCCCAGAAACACCAAAGATGTAATGCTCTCAGGTGAAACCCTCCACCAGTAAGAGACAGAAACTTTCTCTCTCAATGGGACAATTCAGAGTCACAGTTCACACAGTTCCTCAGTGGGTCCTCAGCAGGATTGAGGCCCAGATGTACACAGCAGTAATCTGCTCATTACCACTCTGTGTTGGTGAATTAATTTCTCACTCCCCTGTCTCATGTTACCTTCTACATCACTGTACTTCCTGGGATCACCTCCCAAATAAACTACTTATATACAATTCCTTTCTTGGGTTTTGCTTTTTGGAAACCCCATTTGACAATTGCTGTGATGATCAATTGAGAACATAAAGCACCTACTAGGTCCTATAATAAGGCCCCAACAAAATATGATTATTATATCTGACAAATTGTGTTTCTATAGTTAAGTGATGCTTACATCCTGCTAAAGCATATTTCGTAATGTTTTGAGGTATATCAGATGCAAAGAAAATTTTGTAAGTGGGGAAACTTTAGGTATGATTAAAATTTTGGTATAGAAAAATATTTGCTAAGGATTTTTTCTTTTTTCAAGTTCCTCCCTTCTCCTTTTTGTTGTTTCATACTGAAGTCATGATTCTAGTTCTATCTGAAGCATTAATTGAATACTATTTATGGAAGTAACAAGAAGAGTATTAGTAATATAAGAGACAACCTGTGCTGGCCACAGTGGCTCACACCTGCAGTCCCAGCACTTTGGGAGGCTGAGGCAGGTGGATCATTTGAGGTCAGGAGCTTGAGAACAGCCTGGACAACATAGTGAAACCCCATTTCTACTAAGAATTACGAAAAAAAAATTAGCCAGTCATGGTGGCGCATGCCTGTAATCCCAGCTACTCGGGAGGCTGCGGTATGAGAATCATTTGAACCTGGGAGGTAGAGGTTGCAGTGAGCCAAGATAAAGCCAATGCACTCTAGCCCAATGAGTGAGATTCTGTCAAAAAAAAGAAAAAGAAAAAGAAAAACAAAGACAACTTGTGTGTCATTGACTACTGCTCAGTGATTCTACAATTGCTCAGTCATGAATGGGTCATTTATTTGAGGTTCTCTAACATGATAATTCTAAAAGGAGAATATTATATACTTTGTATTTTCTTCAGTGCTGGGATTGAATTCTTATCATCATTTCTTAATCTATACCTTTCCTAGGCAAATGCATTTTGAAAGTATGTTGTTGTTTGTTAATATGTCACTACTTGTTTAAAATGCATTCTTGGCTTGTAAGAAATTCCATGTATAAGCACATGGCTTATCTGAAAGATCTTTGAAAATGATGAAATGGAACAGAATGAATCTTGCAGCAACCAGCGGTAGGTATGTCAATACTATCCCTTCTTAACTGTACATACTAACAGAAAAGACCACTCTAGCATTTTGTTATTTATGGACATGGCCTTAACTCCTCAGCTTGCTCCCAAGCCAGGAAAGCATCTCCTGGTGGTGCCAGGTACATGCAAGGGGAATTATTTTTCTTGATGAAAGTGTGGTGACCTTGGAACTCCAATATATTGATGGTGGAAAGAAATATTGTTGGTTCTTTCCGGAAAATAACTCTATGTGTTAAGAGTGTTAAAATATTTATACCTTTGATTCAGTAATATCACTTTCAGAAACTTTTTAAAAAAATGATTAGAATGGCCAGGTTCAGTGGCTCATGCCTATAATCTCAGCACTTTTGGAGGCCAAGGTGGGCGGATCTCTTGAGGTCAGGAGTTTGAGAGCAGCCTGGCCAACATGGTGAAACCCCGTCTCCACTAAAAATACACAAAAATTATTCAGGCCTGGTAGCACGTGCCTGTTGTCCCAGCCACTCAGGAGGCTGAGGCAAATGAATCACTTCAGACCCAGTAGGTGGAGGCTGCAATGAGCCGAGATCACACCACTACACTCCAACCTGGGTGACAGAGCAGGATTCTGTCTCAAAAAAAAAAAAAGAAAAGAAATTTAGACATATATGTGTAAAAATGTTTATCGTGTTATTTGTAATAGCAGGTGGGAAGAATGAAAAGGGGGAAAGAAGAAAGAAAAGAAGAAAGGAAGGGGGAGAGGGAGGAAGGAGAGAGAGAGAAAAATGAAAAATAAAATTAGAATCAATGTAATATTAAATAACTAGGTAATAATAATTCATTAAGTTTTGATGCCCTCATATGATGGACAATTTTGTAGCCATGAAGATAATTTTATCTATAGTTACAGTTGACATTTTTCATGCATAAAAACGTTTATTGCTCAAAAAAAAAGTTAAATACTGCCTATGGAAACAATAGGCAAATAATATCAACAAGAAATTTACAAAGAAAGAGAGAAAAGAAAATGGCCAGTAAGCATTTTAAAAGTTTAATCACGCCTGGGTGCGGTGGCTCACGCCTGTGATCCCAGCACTTTGGAAGGCCAAGGTGGGCGGATCACTAGGTCAGGAGTTCAAGACCAGCCTGGCCAACATAGTGAAACCCCACCTCTACTAAAAATACAAAAATTAGCTGGGCATTGTGGCATGTGCCTGTGGTCCCAGCTTCTGAGGAGGCTGAGGCAGGAGAATTGCTTGTACCTGGGAGGTGTAGGTGGCAGTGAGCCGAGATTGCACCACTGCACTCCAGTCTGGGCGATAGAGCGAGACTCTGTCTCAAAAAAAATAAATAATAATAAAAAATTATCACTAATTGTCAAATAAATTTAAATTTTTAAAATTATAAACTATCATTTTTTACTGTGAAATGGCAAAGATTTTTTAAAAATATATCCAGTGCTGCCAAGAGGGCAGAGGCCTTTCTGGAAAACAGCAATATGTATCGAAAGCTTTAAAATGTGCATATGTTCCTATGTAGTGTATTGGTTTGAAAAAAATAAATCATAGGCTAATTAAAATTTCTTGGCTGGGCACAGTGGCTCATGCCTGTAATCCCAATGCTTTGCCTAACCAAGCTGCACTTCAGGAGGTAGAGGTGGAAGGATTGCTTGAGGCCAGGAGTTTGGGGCCAGCCTAGCAACATAGCGAAACCTCATTCTCTACAAAAAAAAAAAATTAGCACATCCTGTGTTCCTAGCTACTCAGGAGGCTGAGGCAGGAGGATCTCTTGAGTCCAGAAGTTTGAGGTTGGAGAGAGCTATGATCATGCTAGTGGATACTCCAGCCTGGGCAATAGAGTAAGACCCTATCTCTTAGAATAAATTCTGAAAATTTTCTATGAAGCAATGTTTCTATCCCAAGTTAGATACTGAAGGATAAAAGGTAAGTGTGGTGCACATTGCTATGTGAAAGAAGCCATTTTTAAAGGTTTCATAATGTATAATTCCATTTCTATGACATCCTGGAGAATGCAACACTACAAAATCTGTAAGGAGATCAGTGATTGCAAGGGGTTTAGGGAGGACTGAATAGAATTATGGGGGATTTTTTAGGATCATAAAACTGCTCTGTATATACCATAATGGATAATATAAGTAATGGATCATGGCATGATGCATTTGTCAAAACTCATAGCACTTTAGACCACAAAGAGTGAACTTTAATGTATGCAAATTAAAAAATAAAGTAGAGAGTTGAGGATCACAGGATGGAATACAGACTATGACAAAAGAATCTACGATCTTACAAGTATATGAAATAACTTCACTGAAAGGGATGGGAGGAAAGGGTGCTGAGCTAAGTAACTTTGGAAATGAATGTAGTCTGTACATTAAAGGCAAAAAACCTGTACATAATGAAGAGCATATAGATACTGTGCCCTAATTGATAAAGTCATTTCTTATTGGGTATATGTTAATTCTGAAACTACTATACATGCATACTAAAACTGAAGAATTAAGAACATGAATGGTGGATAGTGAGAGCCAGATTTCTCACTATTGGACTCAGAGGTTACAGACAGGAAGGCTAGATTGATCTATGTGGTAATGTATTTGAGCTGGGGACATCAGTATGAACTTATAGATACAAATGGTGATAGAGCCATCCCTGGATATCCAGAGGGGATTGGTTCCTGAACCCCTGCCCCATCCCAAGGATATGAAAATTCACAGATGCTCAAGTCGCTGATATAAAATGGTATAGTATTTGCATATAACTCACGCACATCCTTCTGTATACTTTAAATCATCCCAAATTACTTATAATACCTAACACAATGTAAATGCTATGTAAATAGTTGTCATACTGTATTGTTTAGGGAATAATGACAAGAAAAATGTCTACATGTTCAGCACAGACACATCATTCTTTTTATTCTTTCTGAACATTTTCTCTTTCTTTTTTTCTTTCTCTTTCTTTCCTTCTCTCTCTCTCTCTCTTTCTTTCTTTCCTTTTCTTTCTCTCTTTTTTTGTTTGTTTTGAGATAGGATCTCACTTTGTTGCCCAGGCTGGGATGCAATGGCATGATTATGGCTCACTGCAGCCTCAACTGCTTGGGTTCAAGCAATTCCCTCACCTCAACCTTCCAAGTACCTAGAACGACAGACATGTACCACTGTGCTCAGCTAATTAAAAAAAAAAAAAAAGTGTTTGTAGAGAAGAGGTCATGCTGTGTTGCCCAGGCTGGTCTCAAACTCCTGAGCTCAAGGGATCCTTCTGCCTCTGCCTTCCAAAGTGCTGGGATTACTGTGAGTCACTGTGCCCAACTTCCTTCTGAATATTTTTGATCCATGCTTGGTTGAATCAACACATGTGGAACCCAGCGATATGAAAGGTTAATGTACATAGAAATATTTATAGATAAATGCTTATACACAGGTTGGTATACACATATATTTTCTTCCTCTGACAGCTGAGAAGGCCTAGAAGCAACCACATCCCTGTAGCAATGAGCACACTTAGTGCCCAGATCTTGGTTTCTAATACCAATCTTCAATAAAATTAACTAGAGAGCCTGAGAGAAATGGCAGGACTGAGACAGGGGATGTACAGAATAAACCTGGAGCATTTTGCAGTGCTAGAAAGTAATCAAGTGCTCAAAACAAGTGAACAAGCAAACCCACAGTGATGGTGGTATGTCAAAGGGACGACAGGGCCAACTGAAAGAGCTTCCAAGGGCCAAAGGTGGAATAATTTGAGCAACAAAGTAAGTAAAGTGGTATTGGATCATAGCCCAAAGCAGAAAATAAATATCCATGAGTCTATACTGATATAAATAAATGATTGAACAGTTCTTAATAAATAAGTGGGAAGAATGGACAAATCTCCCATGATACAGGAGAATACCAAGTAATTTATATATATGCTCCACTTTCAAAAAGGTGGAGCACAATTCCTATTCATTTAGTGTAGGCTGGTCGTTGTGTCCTCTTCTAGGGAGCACTGTATGGAAATGAGTAAACTTTACAGGGGAGAAACCTGACACACATTAGTTGAGCCAGGTCATCAAAGTTAACATCCACAGTGATGAGTCATGTTGATAGCATATACCCTTGATATGATGTGGTGACAATGTCACATTGCCTCTATGATCTTCCTACCACACACCCAATAAACTTAGTCTAATTATGAGGAAACATCAGACAAATCCAAAGTGAGAGACATTCTACAAATACCTGACCAGTACTCTTCAAAACTCTCAAGGGCATCAAAAGCAAAGAAAACCTGAGAAACTGTCTTAGCTAGGAGGGGCCCAAGGAGACATGACAACTAAACATTACAGGCTCCCCTGTATATGGCATTCTAGAAATGGAAAAGGACATTAGGCTAAAAATGAAAGAAATCTCAACAGTTATTGTTAATAATAATATATCAACATTGGTTCATTAATTGTAATAAATGTACCATACTAATTTTAGATGTTAATAATAGGGAAAATGGAGTATGGGTTATATGGAAACTGTATATACCATCTTTAAAACTTTTCTGTAAATCTAAAATTTTTAAGTATAAAAAGTTATTTAAAATGATAGTCAATTTTAGGACAGGCACAGTGGCTCACGCCTGTAATCAAAGCACTTTGGGAGGCTGAGGTGGGTGGATCACCTGAAGTCAGGAGTTCAAGACCAGCCTGGCCAACATGGCGAAACCCTGTTTCTACTAAAAACAGAAAAATCAGCCAGGTGTGGTGGCACATGCCTGTAATACCAACTACTAGGGAGACTGAGGCAGGAGAATCACTTGAACCTGGGAGACAGTGGTTGCAGTGAGCCGAGGTCGTGCCACTGTACTCCAGCCTGGGAGACAGAGTGAGACTCCATTTCAAAAAAACAAAAACGATAGTCAATTTTTAAAAAGCTTTGAAAGAGGAAAAATATGAAAAGGACCTGTGGCTTATAGAAAACAGATATCTGCAGTATAAATCCCCTTCAAAGTAGAATTTACTACCCAGTTGCTGGGAGTGCAGTGAGCACAGTCTCAGCTGTCAGCTTTTACAGGGTCTGCCCCAACTGTAAAGAGATGCCCCTCATCAAATCACAGCTTTCAGAAGTAGCCCACATCCAGTGACTGAGCCAAGGTGCAATGATGTGGCCATTTCTGCTAGAAGGGGACAACTGATGATGGGCAATATTTGCTCCAGAGCTCCCCATTGGGTTGGCTCAAGCTTTACTGGGTCCGCATCATGGTTCATGTTTTCTCTCTGCTCAGCCCTTCCTTTCACAGGTTTGATGCCTAATATTTTGTACCCCAAACTCCATTTTCGCATTAGCTTCTAGAGAACCAGACCTGCAACTTGGCTTGTTAGAGAGCTCTCCTGCTATCCACTGGACTCTAAAACATGAAGGATAGGGGGAGAAAAGGAAGAAGAGAATATGGCCCTTGCATGGCAATGAAAGAAGGAGTTCTAAGGATGGCAGATGAAGGTAGATATAAATGAATGGATGGCAGAGAGGATATCCTTTGTGGAATACCAAGTGGAGAGTTCTCTGAACTACCATCCTGGACTGGCTTGCCCAGGGTTTTGATTCACTGTAGCCTTAACATAGAACCTTGGCAGCTGGAAATTTGAGCTATCTGTTTATTTTAGCTGCTGGCCTTTTACCCAGGTGGGGATCCTATCCTCCACATCTGCTCCATGGAACCATATAGCAGGTAACTGATTCTGGGCCCCCTGTTTTAACAGAAGACTTTTACTTAGTTTTAAAGATAATTTCCCTCTGAGCCTTATCTGAGCCCAACTTACGCTTTAATATTGAAACATTTACCAAATGTCTTCTCTGTCATCATTTAAATCAGCTTACAGACAACAATTTATAACCTTATTTTATACTCATATTCTATTAAGTTGGTACAAAATTAATGGCATAACCACAATTACTTTTGCACCAACCTAATAATACAAATAGCATCCTGGTAGTACTCACAATGGCTTTTGCCTATTGCAGTGGACGAATGCTAGTGACCTCTCCCTCTCAAATTCATATATTTAAATGCTAATTTCAATGTGGTGGTATTTGGAGATGAGGCCTTTGGGGCATCATTAGGTCACGAGGATGGAGCCCTTATAAGAAGCCAGAGAGCTAGCTATCCCTCTTTCAGCCATGGGAACGTACATGGAGAAGTTGGCAGTCTACAGCCTGGAAGAGGACCCTTACCAGAGCCCAACCATACTGGTACCTTGATCTCAAACTTCCAGCCTCTGGAACCGTGACAAATAAATTTCTGTTGTCTATAAGCCACCAGTTTATGGTATTTTGTTATGGTAGCCTGAGCTAAGACTCTTATCCCTTTTGGAAATTAAGTATGTTTGTGCCTTGGGATTTTGGTGGGATCAGTCAAGGTGCACACACACACTAGCCAGAAGGTGGGTACACAATCCAAGCCAGGCCAACCAGACTTTGCCACAGAGTGTCAGTAAGCTGGGAAACAAAGCTGACTTCTGCTATTGGTAATGCCTGAAGGGGTGGTTCTTCTATCTGTGGCCTGATTGTTCAGCTCTTCCTATGTAAGCTTCTCAGACCCTTGCAATGAATATCTGTTTTACTGGCTTTAGCCAGTATCTATGTCTGTCACTTGACTCCAAAACAAAACAATAACAACAAAAAGACCCTAATAGATATATTTCTACTTTATAATCTTCACACATAGCAATCCACACACATAGAAAGAATTTCTATAACACTCCCAAAATGTAGAGGGAATTATTATGAAGTACTGAGGAAACTTAGGGGGAAGGAGCCGAAAAATGAAGATTTGTCTCAAATTCCTGTGACATCCACCAATCCCATTTCCAGGAATTTATTCTAAGGAAATAAACAAGCAGTGAAAGATGTATGTGCTAGGTCATTGGCCACAGAGTTGTTTATAAAAATAAAATGTAGAAATAATCTAGATATTATGGGTAGTAACAGTCATTAAAAATGTAATGAAGGCTTGTATGCATTAATACAGAAAGATGTTCTGATATACTTTTAAGTAAACAGGTGATTATAAAACAACCTACCACTTTCGTTTTTTCAAAAAATCTCTATATATGTAAGTACACATACAAAAAATCTAGAAGTGAATATACAAAAATATTGGTAGTTGCTATCTGAATGGTGAGTTTATAAGTGATTTTTATTTTTCTCATTATATTTCTCAGAAATTTCCAAATTCTTTGCAAAGAGGTCTTAGTAATATGTAATCAGAAATAGTCAGTGAATCAAGTAATGTTCTTGAAGGATTTTCAATAATGTAAAAATGTTAAGCTGTAAAAAAGAATAAAGTTCTATTTTTAGCACCATCTTAATTATATAAATATATTCAGTGTTTTGTTTGAGAAGAAAATACATCAGTTTATTAATGTGTTTTTCTCTGAGATTGGCTTATTAAAGATTCTAAGATTTGTATAAATAAATAGTGTGCCTATATTATATATGATTTATCTAAATATTAACAAATTAAAAGAAATAATATTTAAATCCAGATACCAATATGAACCCTGTTATTGCATAGGACCAGAGAATGAATTAATAATACATTTAAATTCAACCCCTTTCTATTAGGAAATTTCATCTGATTGAGGAGGATGACAATAAGAAGAATCAGAGAGAAAGGTGATCAGATCCAGTTTGGGATCCAATTTGGGGTTAACTCTAAAAAGAATTGACGAAACTGGCCTCTTTTTTTCTCCCCAACCCTCCTGCTAGGGCCAATCTGATTCATGTCGTTATCCTTCTAGCTCCCTTAATTATTATTATCATGAATTTGCTCCTACTGAAACTAGAATATCATTGGACAACGGTAGCCATGTCAAACCTTTATAAGGGTGTCAACCCTTCCATTTTTCTAAGTTAACTTATTGGGTAGAAATAACTGTTTACTGAATGTCTACCATATGCACAGCCTTGTAAGAAAAATGAAAAATTATAAAATATGGTTAGGCAAAAAAACTAAATAATAGTTTAACGTGACATAACAATTCAAAGTCATTCCAGGATAGTACCCTCCACACCAGAGGCAGGATGACAGTAGCAAGTGTATGGGTTTAAGAGTCAGATTAGCCTCTACCACTGTTTTGTTGATGTGTGACTTTGACATGTGTTACAGACCCAATGAGCATCAGTTTTCTCATATGTAAAATGGAGATAATAATAACTATCTGTGATGGTCAGCCTCCATGATAGTTTCTACTGATCTTGCCTTCTGGTATTCACACACCCCACCCCAGCCACCTCCTGCGTTGAATGAAGCTAATACGATAACCAACAGGCTATTGTAGAAATGATACAATATGATTTTCTAGGGTGAGGTCATGAAAGATCTTGTGTTTTCTACCTTGCTCTTTGCTGTGTCTTGGATCACTTGTTTTGGGAAAGTCAGCTGCCATGTCATAAGGACACTCACTTAGCCTTATGGTGAAAACTACATGGCAAACAACTGGAATCTGTCACCAACATCCAGTGCCAACTTGCCATTCATGTGAGTGAGCCATCTTGGAAGCAGATCTTTAGCCCCTTCCGCACATTCAGATGACTGCAGCCTTAGCCAGCATCATGACTGCCATGCCATCAACCCTGAGTGAGAACCACGTAGGTAAGCCACTTCTGATTTCCTGACCCACAGAAACTGGGATAATCACTGGTTATTGTTTTAAGCCACTACATTTTGGGGGTAATTTGTCATGTACCAATAGCTAACGAATACTCTACATTATGATATATTAGTGTTTTTTATTTCCTTTATCTGCTGCTCCAACATCAGACAATTGAGAGGGCAGGGTATGGGACAGCATCTTTGGGAAAGAGGAGGGATGCTGAGAGTTAGAGACAGAGGTGCAGTTTGTATATGATGGGGCATAAGGATATCCTTGGTGGGAAGATTTGGTTTTCTCTGGAAGCAGGAAGCATGAAATAGCAAATAGAGGAAATGACAGGTAATAGAGGAAACAAAAACAGGGTTAGACAGCATGAATGTACAGTGATCTGACCTGCAGGGTTCCTATCTTTCTCCATCAATGCTCTGCAATCTAGAGGTAAAAAGGATTAAAATAAACTGCAATTGGGGAAAAACCAACGGAAAAGTTCAGTGGCCAAGAGCACTGGCAGGGAGGACCGCTGCCCACGGTTGTAACATGTGAATTTCTTCTACCTGAACACAATGATAGTGATTTATATTGTGAAATTACCAATATTTGGTATAAAAAATGGCAATTTCATATAGTTCAACCCATATTCATTTTAAAGAGTAAATGTACATCTTCCTGAAGGAGTTTGTGATGGTTGAGATCACTGATGAGAAAGAAGCAAGTTTCTTAAGAAAGCGTATCTTGAGAAAAACCCCTACAGATTAAAGGGGATTTTTCTTAAATAGTCTCTATTTTCCCAATACCTGGAACACGAAACTCTTGTTTTCTTTTTTTTTCTTTTTTTTTTTTTGAGACAGAGTCTCTCACTCTGTCACCGAACTGGAGTACAGTGGCGTGATCTTGGCTCACTACAACCTCCACCTCCGGGGTTCAAGTGATTCCCCTGCCTCAGCCTCCCGAGCAGCTGGGACTACAGGCACGCACCACCATGCCTGGCTTATTTTTGTATTTTAATAGAGATGGGTTTTTGCCATGTTGGCCAGTATGGTCTCTATCTCCTGACCTTGTGATCTGCCTGCCTCAGCCTCCCAAAGTGCTGGGATTACAGGCATGAGACACCATGCTCAGCCCACATAAACTCTTAAAATCTTTTGAAAATAGGTATACATGCACATAATTTTAAAAGGAAGATACAGAAACATAAAAGGAGAAAAGCAAGTCTCCATCTGCACTAATTGTTTTCAGCAGCAAATAACAGAAACCTGACACCTGACTTGTAGGGAAATGTATTCGTTCACTTACCAGAGATGAGAGATGGGGTTCAGAGTTAGTCAATTTAGCAGCTTCACAGTATTATCAAGAACACAGATTCTTTCTGTGTCTCTGCTCTCTACTGCCTGGGCTTCAGCCTAAGGCTAATTTATTTCATAGTTGTAAAATGGAAACAGCTGGGCTTCATCCTTCCTTATTTGTGTCCAACAGGAGAGACAAAAACTGACTTTCTGTGAATTTCTCCTTAGAGTGAGAAATCAAATTCTAGAAGCTTCCAGCAAACCTCTCCTCTGCTCTCCTCTCATTTCACTGGACAGAATTGGGTCACATATCTATCTGTTCTTTAACAAATCACTGTCAGGGGAAAGGAATCATACTTATAACAATCAGAGCCATTCCGGGATAAAAAGTCCATTTTCCAAATGCATTTGTGTAAAATGGTTGTGGTTGAGTCATTCACAATGTTCATCACCTTGACCCACACTGTCCCACGTGCTCCTTCACAAAGGCAAACACTATTCCCCATCTCCTGTGCTTCCTTCTGAAGATGCATGTTCATTTAGATGACTTTGTCTTTCTCTCACCTATTTACAGAAATGGTAGAGCAGCATACATGTTGTCTTACACATTGCCTTTTTTTCCCCATAGGACACTATTAGTAAATGTTTAATGAACAAATGCTAAATTCAGAAGCATATATTTTGTAAGCCAGATGGGTTTTATCCTAATTATGCATTTTCGTGTTTGCCTTTTGTACTCCTAGCTAAGCATTAAGGTTTTTTTGTTTGTTTGTTTGTTTGTTTTTTAAGTTCCAGCAATTTCAGTTTTGCTAAGGGGAAAATAAGGAAGAGTCTTTCTATGGACCAAGGCCAGAGCATTAACGGAGATCAGCAGACCCTAGGTGCCAATATAGTAGTGGTAGCAGACAGAAGAGAATCCTGGGGGTAGGTAAAATAATAAAACAACAACAACAGTGTCTCCTATGTACCAGATTGGGCTAAACATATATTCAGTGAGAACCAAGTTGGGTCTCCTTGGTCAGCTGTCTTTTCACAACTAAATTCTCCTTCAAATGCTAGACTTTATGATTTTTAGTGTTTTAACAATGGAGGTGATTCTCTCAGACTTTGTGAGTGGAACTCCAAGAGCTATATTAAGAAAGATAAGAGTGCTAAGGAGGCAACATAGCATGTTGATGAGAGATGTGGGTGGTGGAGTGCAGCAAACTTATGCTTGAATCCTAGCTCTACCACTTGTTAATATCACAGTGCTAATTAGACATTGGATAATGTGGATAATTTTGTTTTGTTTTTTGTAGAGTTGGGTCCTTGCTATGTTGTCCAGGCTGGTCTCAAATACCTGGCCTCAAGTCATCCTCCCGCCTGGACCTCCCAAAGTGGGTAATACTCTTATTGTCTCTGTGCTTCAGTCTCCTCATCATAAAATGGAGAAATACCAGAGGATTGTTGTGATGATTAAATGAGAGTTGCATACAAAATACTTTGCATGGCACCTGACACAGAATAAGCATTCAACAAATCCAAGCAAAAGTTTGATGGCATGTGATAACTTCTAAAGAAAGAGGTCCACTCTTACAGGTTTTGATATAACAAAAACAATATTGGTACAGCAATTTAAGATTTTTTATTGATTTATAAGTTGTATACAACAATGCATACCCATTTTAAGTGTACAGACAAATGAATTTTGACAAATTCATTCACTCATATAACCATCACTATAACCATAATACAGAACATGTTTATCACTCCAAAAGTCCTTCTTGTGCTCTTTTCAAGTCAGTACTCCTTATCTGACACCACAAGGCACCACTGTTTTGCTTTCTATAACTATGGTTTTGTGTTTTTAGAATTTCATGTAAGTTGAATCATACCATTTATAATTTGGGGGTCTGACTTCTTTCACTAGAATAATGTATTTGAGATTTAGCTACATTTTTTGGGTATGAAAATGTACTGATCTTACATATATTTTGATAAACTTATCTTTATTTTCATGGTTTATTTTATAGGAAAGTAGTGTTCAATTATGTAAATAAAGGTACCACAATTTGTTTATCCGTTAACCTGTTGTTGAACTCTTGGGTTGTTTCATTTTTTGGCTACTATGCATAAAGCTGCTATGAATATTTTTTGTGGACTCATTATTTCTGTGGTGTAATTCTTTTTTAGTGTAACTGTAGAGTCATATGGTAAATATATGTTTAACTATATAAGAAACTGCCGATCTGTTTTCCAAAGTGCTTGTACATTTTACGTTTCCACCAACTGCAATGGTTTGGATGTGGTTTGTCCCCACCGAAATGCATGTTGAGATTTTATTCCCAATGTGGTGGTGGTAGGAGGTAGCCTAGTGGAAGGCATTGGGTGATGGAGATGGATCCCTCATGAATAGAGTAATGCCCTCCTAAGAGGTGATGGAATTCTTGCTCTGAGAGAATGGATTAGTTCCCATGAGAGCAAGTTGTTAAAAATGAGTTTGGCTTCCTCGGTTTCTCTCTTTTATCCTCTCTCACAATGTGATCTTTGCACACACCCTCTCTTTCTGCTTCCCATCATGAGTAGAAGCAACATGAGGCCTTCACCAGATGCAGCTGCCCAATCTTGAATCTTCTAGCTACCACAATCATAAGCCAAGTAAACCTCTTTTTAAAGTAAATACTCAGCCTCAGGTATTCTATTATAGCAACACTAAACAAAGACAGCAACAAGGCATGAGAGTTCCAGTTCCACATCTTCCCATACAACTGGAATCATCAGTCTTTCTAATGTTCACCATTCTACTAGGAGGCATACAATTGTGCTTTAATTGCATTTCTCTGATGACTAATGATGTTGAGCACCATTTCATGCACATTTGGTCAAACATATATCTTCCTTTATTACGTGTATGTTCATATATTTTGACCATTACTATTTTTTGCAAATAGCACAGGTATTTTTCCCCAGTCTGTGGCTTACCTTTTTACATTCTTAATAGAAACTAAATTTTGCTTCTCTTTTGTGGAGCAAAAATTTGAATTTTGATAATGTCCAGTTGGTTAGTGCTTTCTGTGTCTCCTCTATGAAATTGTTGCCTAACCCACAGTCATGAAGACTTTTTCTTTGTTTTCTTCTAAACAAAGTTTTACTGCTTACATTTAGGTTTATGATCCATTGGATTCAATCTTGTGTATCAGTGAAATAAGATTTGAGGTTCTTTTTTTCTATATGGATATCCAATAGTCCCAGCATAACTAGTTGAAAAGACTATTCTTTCCCATAGAATTATCTTGGCACTTGTGCCAACAATCAATTGACCTATATGTGTCTATATGTAGACTTTCCATATGCTCTTCCATTGTACTATATGATTGTACATTGGCCAATTCCATCATGTCTTGATTATTGTAAATTTTTAGTTAAGTATTGAAATTGTATAGTGTAAGTTATCCACCTTTGGTCTTTTTCAAAATTGTCTTAGCTAGTGTAGATCTTTTGTGTTTTCATATACATTTTACAATCAGGTTGTTACTTTCTATTTTTAAAAAGGTTTGCTTGGATGTTCTCACTTATAAGTGGGAGTTGAACAATGAGAACACATGGACACAGGGAGGGGAACATCACACACCAGGGCCTATTGTGGGGTGGGGGACTAGGGGAAGGATAGCATTAGGAGAAATATCTAATGTAGATGACAGGTTGATGGGTGCAGCAACCATCATGGCATGCATATATCTATGTAACAAACCTGCGTGTTCTGCATGTGTATTCCAGAACTTAAAGTATAATAAAAAAAAATTTTTTTTTTAATATTGGAAAGGAAGAAGTAAAACTGTAAAAAAAAAAAAAGCGTGCTTGGATTTCAATTGGGATTATATTGAATCTGTAGATCGATTTGGGGAGAATTACATCTTAACAATATTGAGTCTTTCAATCTGTGATCATGTTATATTTCTTCATTACTTTAGGCTTTCTTTAATTTCTCTCAAAAGAGTTTTATAGGTTTTTAGAGTACTGATCTTACATATATTTTGATAAACATCTTTATTTTTTGATATTGTTGTACAATAATTCTTTATCTGGTTATTTCATTATCATAATGAACCTATGAGGTAAATATGAGCTTCATTTTATGAGTTAAAAAATGGGGCTCAAAGAGATAAAAAAGTTGGCTTAATATCATATGATTGGCGAATCTCATTTCTGGAAATGTGTCTTGTAGATATACTTTCACATGTTCAAAATGACTAGCACAAGGTTATTATTGCAGCATGGTTTATAATGATAAGAGATTGGAAAAACCTTGAGTTTATCAATAAGAGGTTATCAATGATACATCCTTAGAAACAGTAGGCAACTGTATAAAAGAATGAAGAAGATAACTATATATCTATATAAAAGGAACTACAAAATATATTAAGTAAAAAAGGGTACAGAATGTTATATGTAGTGTATTTTTCTTTTGTGTACAATATGGGGTAAGGTAGGAAATAAGGATACATATTTATATCTGCTGCAAGTTGCTTAGAAAAACTCTGGAAAGATACATGAGGCACTAATAAAGTATTACCTCTTGGGAGGCATGAGGACTGGACAGACGGTGAATAGGGTGGAAACTGCATTCTACACCATTTTATGTTTTTTTAAAAACTGTGTAAGTATATTACCTCTGAGACTGCTGATTTCCTCCTAGTGTCCATTCTTCATTTCTTCCTTTTACAAGTAGGACTTCCCCCCTGAGTTTTTGGAGGGCATATCCTAGCCTCCCCTGAAGCTAAATACATTCATGTGATTGAGTTTTTGCCAGTGGAATATGAACACAGGTGAATTATGTTATTTCTATGTTACTTCCTTCAATAGAAACTAGTATCTTCTACTTTCTTTTCTTCACCCTTTCCATGGGCTAGAATGTGGATATGGTGCTGGTGAGACTGTTTTGATCAGAGTAGATGAAGTAACAATCAGAAATAATCATCTAGGCTGGGTGCAGTGGCTGATATCTGCAATCCTAGCACTTTGGGAGGCTGAGGCAGGCGGATCACCTGAGGTCAGGAGTTCAAGACCAGTCTGGCCAACATGGTGAAACCCCATCTCTACTAAAAATACACAAAAATTATCCGGGCATAGTGGCTTGCACCTGTAGTCCCATCTATTTGGGAGCCTGGGACAGGAGAATCACTTGAACCTGGAAGGTGGAGGTTACAATGAGCTGAGATCGTGCCACTGCACTCCAGCCTGGGTGACAGAGCAAGACTGTCTCAAAAACAAAACAAAACCCATCTATTGTTCTTTAACCAATGATTCTTGGGATATTCCTATTATAACAGCTTAGCCTATACCCAAACAAATACATCAACTTAAAAATTTTGCATAGTCCATGAGGTTTGGCAGTGTAGGAACATGAACACAAGTGTCCCGACTCCCAAGCCCATGTTTTTCTCTGCTGATGAGTAGGGAGGCAGCCTTGCAATGGCTGGTTCATTATCTTTCTAAAGGGTGGAATGATGATGCATGAAGCATAATCTGCCAAAATTCATGATACCAACCAACCTACTGGCACTTCTGCTGATTCAGGTGGGACTAAATAAAACAGAAAGAAGTATGGTGAAATATAATGCTAATAACTTTTGAAATCTTAGCCTGGAAAGGGATAATTAGTGGCAAAGCAAATTGAACTTGGGAAAATTAATAAAATGAACATAATCCAATAGGTACATGAGATAGCAAGGAAATTATGACTGCAATATTATAAGTCAAGGAAGTTTTACCTCATTCAGAAGGAACAAGTCTACAGTAAGGGAGATGAGGGTGCAGAGTAACCCCTGCATCAGAGAGTTATTCAGCTGGTAGAAATGGACAATAGTAGAAAGGTAGATAGCAAATAGGATGAGACAAAAGGTGAGAAGGTGTAAGTGACATTGCTGTCAGAATATACAAGTGCGTATGATTCTCTTCTAATTCAGTGGCAGTATCTAGTATTCGGAGGGACTTCCACCACATAAATTTTCTAGGCTCATGAAAAAGAATAATAGCTGTCACCACAATGACTGGCCACAGGGAGAAAGGAATTATCTGAGAAGGAGTGATGCCAGAGCCAGGGGAACTGACCCAGCTCCAGGGCTGGCTGCCAGAGAGTGGCCAGCAGGACAAGTCATCTTACTCTAAGGTGCATGTCACTTCATAGGACGTACTTATTGCAATCAGATTTTTAAAGAGCATGCTTTAAAGAGTAGCACAGCCTATGAGAATGGAAATGTCCTTGCAGGCTTAATTTTTGTCTTTAAAAAGAATACCAAGACTTTTTTTTTAAATTTATTTTTTTGTTTTTCAAGTAATACTTGCCACAGGAGGAGGAACAAGAAAGGAGGGAGGCTACTGCTTGGTGCTGATGACATAATGCTATCAAATGGGAAAGAAAAGGTAAAACTTGAGTTTTAATTTATTTGTCTCCTCTCCCAAGGAGACTAATGTTTTAATGAAAAAAGGTATTATAAACATGATTTAAAGGCTCCTAAAATCCAACATGGTAAATAGGCAATCGATTGCTTTAAATAAGTTTCCAGGCATAAATGAATTATCCATGAAAGGTATTACATAAGTGATCATAAAGGTGATTAGTCACCTTCGGGAAGCCAGAGTAAAATAAGAAATGCCTACCTCTAATGATTTTTTAGTGGATTCCTTAGGATTTTCTGTATGTTTGTGTTATCTATGAATATAGCTTTACTTCTTCCTCTCAAATGTAGATGTGTTTTACAATGTTTTGTTGAACAGTTTTACATATCATGTTGCAGAAGAAGTTCAGGATCTGTTGTCAGTTAAACTGTCCAAAATTAAAGTGGCAATAGCTAACTTATCCCCTGTTTTGTGTGTGTGTGTTTGTGTGTGTTTAAAACTCCATCTTGGTCTATTGCCCAGGCTGGAGTGCAACAGCACAATCTTGGCTCACTGCAACCTCTGCCTCCCCATTCAAGTGATTCTCATGCTTCAGCCTCCCAAATAGCTGGAATTACAGGCACATACTACCAGGCCCAGCTAATTTTTGCATTTTTAGTAGAGATGGGGTTTCACCATATTGGCCAGCTGGTCTTGAACTTCTGACCTCAAGTGATCCGCCCACCTCGGCCTCCCAAAGTGCTGGGATTACAGGTATGAGCCACCGCACCCAGCCCTGTTTTTATTGTATCCCTTATAATTAATCATTTTTATGGTAGTCAGCGTGATCTGGTCTTGGGGTTCTTTGATCATAAACCACAGAAACAAAACCTAGATAACTTAAGCCAGAAAATAAAAAAATGATAGACCTCATAAACTGTAACAATTTGCCAAAAAGTAAAAAATAATTTATGGGCTACATAAACTGTAACAATTTGTATTGTCTTTGTGTCACTTGATTCAAGATTTAAATGTAACAGTATCTAATTGGCCAGGCTTAGATCACATACTTAGAGTGTATGTACTATGGTGATGAAAGGAAGGGTATGATGGAAAGTCTCTTCAGGAGCCTCTTATTAAAAATTAATATTTTGGGGCACGAGATCTTGCTATGTTGCCCAGGTTGGAGTGCAGTGGCTGTTCCCAGGCTCAGTCATAACACACTACAGCCTTAAACTCCTGGCTTCAAGTGATCCCGCCTCAGCCTCTTGAGTAGCTGGGACTACACCATGCCATCACAGCCGGCAAGGTTCTTTTTTTAAATTTTTTAATTTTTGAGATGGAGTCAGGCTTTGTAACCCAGGCTGAAGTGTAGTAGTGTGATCTCGGCTCACTGCAATTTCCACCTTGCAGGTTCAAGTGATTCTCCTGCCTTGGCCTCCTGAGTAGTTGGGATTACAGGCATGCGCCAGACATCCCACTAATTTTTGTACTTTTAGTAGAAATGGGGTTTCACCATGTTGGCCAGGCTGGTCTCAAACTCCTGACCTCAGGTGATCCGCCTACATTGGCCTTCCAAAGTGCTGGGATTATAGGCGTGAACCACCACGCCCAGCCTGGAACCTCTTTTTAAACAGGCATTTACTTTTTACTCAGTTGGAACATTCATTGGAAGAGCTCTCCAAATAAATTGGGGTTCAATTAAAAAGGGAATAGACCCTGCATTACTATCAATGTCAAATATTCACTATAAAATGCAAATTTTCTTTGCTTAAAGACTTCCTTGACTCTTCATTACCTTAGTATGGCAATAAAAATTACTCATTTCCTAGCCTTTACCCTTATCTCCAACTCAAAATTTATTGAATATACCAGACCATGTGATAGAAACTAATAGAGAAATAAGCACTCTTAACCTTGAGACATTCAGTCTAGTGACAGAGGCATGATCGTATGACCACTTCTTGATTGCTCAACGTGTCTAAAGCAGAGTTTACTGGCAATAGCTGGGGTGGCCATAAGTCCTTGTTTTTCTTATTGTCCTAGAATCATTACTATCAGCACAAACCCTCTTTTTCAGTCTCAAAAGTTTCTCAGTTTGGACATAAATTATAGGTCATTCTAATAATAATAATAATACAGTGTTTTCTCAGTTAACTCTCAAAACAATTCTGTGAAGGAATGAGATGTTACATTCCTATTAGATAATGTGAGTAGAGCTTAATAAAAAGACTATTTGCAAAGGTATGTGCAAAATGAAGGGAAACCATAGAGGTTTACTCTGGGTCACCCTAGGGAAGGATACTGGCTGCATCCTTTGGTTGAGGGATGCAGCCAGTCTGCCATGGTGCCATAGCAAAGCAGGGGATAAATAACGGTACTCCTTCCTCTTTGTTCCATCACTGTTGCTTCGCATTGCCTTAATTCAACTGGAAGCTAGAGGGAAAGAAAGTCCATTGAGTTAAGGCTCCAAAGGACAGAGAGCAGGATGGAGAGTGGATCTGCCTAACAGAACATGTCCTCCACCAGGACTCACTGTTACTACCTGTTTTACAATAGGAAAAAAAAAATGAGATGAAAAAAGTTTAACTTACTGAATATAACAAAGCTAAGAAGTGATCATCTGTAGCTGAAGTGCCAGGTTCTCCCCACTCTACCACTCTCTCTCTAAGGACTCTACATTCTAGCAATGCCAGAACACCCGCCCTCCCCATAGCTTCCTCACATCCCAAATGAGATGATGGAATATGTAACATTAAGTTTTGCTGATTAGAATAAACTAACCTACCCACCCAGGTAGGGCATTCATATTCTTATAATCTAAGCAGATGAGTTTACAGCATGCACATTCACAAAATAAATAAGTAAAAAATAAAAATTTAATAAATTCTACAGTCTGTTCTGGTCAATATAACACACAGTTCCTTTGCAATTGCCCTTACATCCAGTTGGCAGTGTGTGGCGCTCTCTTTTCCCAGGCCTCACCTGAGGCCTCTGGTCCATGGACAGTGCGGCTGCTGTCTGATCCCCCTTACGGAGAAAGAACAAAATGTCCACATATCAGAGCTGCAGAAGTATTTGTATTTGTCTTCTCCCTCTCTTTGCACAGCACCCATCTGTGTGTAATCTTATTATTATATATTTTTTGACACAGGGTCGTCTCACTCTGTCACCCAGGCTGGAGTGCAGTGGCGCAATCTTGGCTCACTGCAACCTTCGCCTCCCAGGTTCAAGCGATTCTCCCACCTCAGCCTCCATAGTAACTGCTGGGACTCAGGCAAGCGCCACCATGCCTGGCTAATTTTTGTTATTTTTTCTACAGACGAAGTTTCAACATGTTGGCCTGTCTCAGCCTCCCAAAGTGCTGGGATTACAGGCGTGAGCCACAGCGCCCGGCCCATCTATGTGAAATCTTAATTCAACACTTATTGAGCGCCTACTGTATGTTTGGCATAAAATTATGGTCCCTAACGTCAAAAGATTTGTAGTCTAGAAGGCAGAAATTGTCCAAAACTGAGGAGGATGGTGCTCTGCACGTCTGAGTCCGCCCACACACTGAACAAACAGGCTCTGTGTCGCCGCCCCTCACCCTTTTTTCACGGCCAGACTCTTTTCTGGCGGTTCCACGGCTGTCCTGCCAGTGGAATTCAGTCGGGGTGGCCGAGCCCCTGGCCCACCTACTGGAGCAACCCAGCATCAGTTCCACGGCAGCCCCACCGGAGACAACTCACCCTTAGGCCACGGCTGAGCGGGTGTAGGAGTCTTGAGGCCCACCTGAGGCGGGGCTAGCGGGATGGCGAGACTCAAGGACCCGGGGGGAATCAGGGTGTATGAAGATTCAGGTCAGACTCTGAGGCGCCCCAGTCTAAAGAGGCAGTTTGTCTTTTCCCTAATTCAGGAGGCCAGGCTGTCCCTGAGGGCGTCGTCCGGAGGGCAGGTCACAGCCCTTTGCCTACTCACCACACTTTCCCTGTGCTTCCACCTAGCTGATTCCCCATCCTGTCCATCACTGTCCTGTCACCTTGTTGCCGTGGGCCCCCTCTCCCGCCCACGAGGGGCCGCGGGGATCCATAGCTCATCTGGCACACCTTGTCCCCCGCCCGCACGCACTGGGACCCCGCCATTCCGCAGGCCACTCAGACATGCAGGAACACCCCAACATTCGCTGGAAAAAAATTCTTCCCCACGGCGGCGGAGTCCCCAGTCCCACACTACCAGAGTCGCACCCACTCGAGCCACCTGCCTGGCGCCGTCGCCGCGCCCTCCAGCCTCAGCCCTAGCGCGCACGCCTCGGGGTCGCCGGGTCTGTCGCCAGCCGAATGAAGTAGGCTGATCCCCCATGTGTGACCACTCCAGTGACACCCGGAGAACGCCTCGGTCCCCATGCTCTAGAGCAACCAATGGCTGCCTTAATTCTTCAGCGGAGGCGTTTTTTCTTCCTCCCAAGCAGGCGGCGGTTGGGTCGCCCGCAGGCAGCAGCGACTACTACGGCCACTTCCTCTCCAATGCGATCCCCTGTCGGGCCCCGCGCCACAGTGACAGCTTCCAGCTGCCTGTCCTTGAGTCTCTCTTCTCAGCGGGAGCGGTGGGCGACCGAGGTGCGGTCGGGCGGGCCCCCGCGTGGGAAGGAAAGACTTGTGGAAGGGCAACTCTTCCCTCGCGGGGGCGTGGGGGGCGCTTGGCCGCACCTCGCTCGCCCACTGCTCCGCCAGGCGGTCCGCAGCCCCCTCCAGGCCGGCTCCTCCGAGTGGGGCGTGGTAGACCCGGGTTAACTTTCCGCCCGGTGCTGTCTCTGCGACCCGTCTTCCCCTAGCCGCCCGTCGTTCTCCCGGCGGCCTCAGTAGCTGCCTGCTTGGCAAAGCGCGTGGCGGCCCCCGGGGCTGGGAGCTCGCGCCCAGGTTTTTACTCGGATTCCAGCACCTGCTGGAGCGGGGGGTGGCGGCCAGCGCCCAGGCTGGGGGCATCTCCTGGCCAGTGGAGAGGGTCTTATGGAGGCGGGAGAGCGAGACCTGAGGGCGGGCCCCGTGGAGCCAGGCTAGGAGCCCGCCCACCATCCTCCCGCCCACCACCGCGGCCCGGCGCGCAGGCTCACACCCCTTCCTGGGGAAGCGAATGGTCCCTTCCAGGCGGGTGGCCATGTTGCTCTAATAAAGCGGGAGGGGCGGCGGCGTGGGGGGGAGCAGATGCCGCTGGCTGAGAGCGGGACTTTGGCGAGCAGAGCGCAGCCGCGAGGGAGGCGCGAGGGAGGCGAGCCAGAGCCCGAGCGCTAGCAGCAGTCTGAGTCGGCGGAGAGCACCCGCGCGCAGCCGAAGCCGGTGCCGCAGCCGCGATGGCCGTGGCCGTGGGGAGACCGTCTGTGAGTGCCGGGGCCTCGCCTCCCTCGCCTGCTGGCGCCGGGTGGTCTGTTCTGGGGCTGGTGCGGTGGGGACCACAGGGGAGCAGGGCGGGGGCTCGGCCCCGCGGCGGCGGCGGCGACTGTGGGTGTGTGCATGAATTTGGGCGCGCGTCTGGGGTCGGGGGGAGGAACCCAGGGGCTCAGCTACGTGATGCCACAGTGAATCGCCTCGTAGCGCCCCGCTCTCTGGGGATGCGAAAGAAAAAGGACCCCTCTCCTCTGTTCCCTTTAAAAGGATTGTTTGAGGGGCGGCATGTCTCAGCCGCCTCCCTCTGCCCTCGCACTTCTTCCCTCGTGACAGCCAGAAGGGCGCGAGGTTCGGGGCTTTCCTCCCGACTCCCCCGCGCCGAAGGGCGCTCAGGGCATGGGAATTGCAAGCTGAAGCGCTGCGTGTGGCATGGCAGTAGAAGCGGGTCAGAGGGGTGGGATTTCCGTGGTGGCCTCCCCAGCGCATTGTGAGATCGCAGACAGCCTCGGGCATCCACCCGGGTGAGTGGGCCCTGCCCAGGATGTGGACAAAGCCCCGGATAACACACACAAAGTTTTCAAGAGGCTCCCTTGTGGTGTGGGTGGAAGGACTGAAATGTTCTGCGGCTGAAAGGCTGGGGGCGGCTGTCCGAGGAGGCGAGTACGCGAGGAAGAGGAAGGGCGGGCGGGTGCGTGGAGAATCGAGTGCCCCACAGTGGGAGGGAGGGGATACCCTTGCCCAGAGTGTGTGGGCCAGGGCGCCCCGCCTACTGGGGTACAAGATTCGGTCCGCGCCTCGGGGCCAGCCCGGAGGGTAGCCGGACTCCGAGGGTGCGGTTCAGTGGCCGCTCCGCATCCCTGTGTGAAAGGCGGAGGAAGGGGCGGCGGCGGCCTTTGCTTTTAATTGAAAGGAGCCGAGCTGGGTGGGAAAGGCGGAGTCCTGTTTTCCCTTTCCCCTTTTCTTCGTCGGTGTTCACAGTCCACTCTCGCCTTACTGGCTTTGGGGGAGCTTCGGGCGAGGTCCTTCCCCGTCTACCACCTCCTCTTTATTCCCTTTCTCTTCTTCCCTTTCCCACAACTGTGCAGCTGCAGGTGGTGGCTCGGGAGATTTTGTAGTTACAGAGGAAAGACTTACTGAGATACTGGAAGCTCCGAAACCCCAGAAATGCAAGGATGTGCTCTCAGGCTCTCGACTCTTCCCACTCTCCCCGACTAACTCCTCTCTAGATATGCGCCTTTTGCACCCTACCCCCTCGAGAGAAGTTCATGGGTCTCCTTGCTGATTCTAATTGGATTTGGTGGCTGGGCTTCCCGCGGTGCTTTCAAAGCCGTTTTTGGCAGTCAGAAAACACAGTGGTAGTATCGAATCTTAACTGTCTTTTTAGGCCTTTTCAACTCTACGATTTAATGACATGCTCTTTTAAGAATTCTGATCTCTTGCACATAAATTGTGCTCTTGATAATTAGTGATCACACGTAGATTATTGTTACTGAGGGAATTTGCATAGTCTCTGGGCTAGTCCTTTTATTTTTGGTGAGAAAATTGAAGTCTATAGAGGTCAAGTTTATCTGATTAAATTGTTCTCCCCCGTGCACCCCATTATGCTTGTTACCAAGGCATTGATTCAGACAACTAAAATAGTAATACCTGCTTTAGATACATTGACAAGCGTTTAGGAATGCAAATATTCTGTGGAGGGGGGGTGCCTTTTTCAGTAATATCTATTGTTGCTGGTGTATTCTTGAGGGATGGAGGAGGTGGAAAAAACAATCAGCTGCACATTTTCTACAAATTAGTTAATATATGTCAATTAAATGGAAACAATATGTGGAGTTAAGCTTTAGTTGTGTGGCTGTAATCATATCCAGCACCAAGTCGGCCAACCATATGTGAGCTTAATCCCACAGAATTCTTATGTTAGACCTCCCTCTTCAGATAATAGAGGAGTTTTTTTTTTTTAAGTTATGTGTACAGAGGGAGTGACTTCTTTCTGCGCACTCCCTGTTGTCACTAGAATTAAAATTAAATTACTTACAGTCCAGAGACAGAAGCCTTTTCTTTTGGAAACCGAACGTATGGGTGGTCAGGAATTGACTATAAATTTGAAAAGTCTACAGAAAATGTGTGATCACGTTTCACAGAGAACTGTTGAATCCTTTAACTTTGTTCATTGGGTTACTGTCTTAAGTGTGGTCTCTTAAGTGTGGTCTCTTTTAAAGCAGTTATGGCTTTAAAACAAAGTCAGTGAATGGGGAAGATGCTTCAGACACAGCTCCAGGGAATCTGCACTGCATCTTTAGTGTTCTCTGCCTCCCGCATTTCTTTACTTATTCTGTGATTTCCCCAAAAGAAAGGAAGGGTGCCCTGAGGGAAAAGAACCACTCCAAAGTTGATTTATGTGTGAATGGAGTTTCCCTAGTTACTCTTTTAATTAGATTTTTTTTAAAAAGTTGTTTAGGACAACAGGGGCATATCTCCTTTCCCTATAAACTAACTACCTCTCCCCTCCAGACTAAAGAAAACTGTAATCTGAATAACTTATCCGAAATTTTTGATATTCTTGAAATGGGAACATCTGAGTGTGATATCCCAGGTAAATATGACATTTTAGTGGGAAAAAAAAAATGCTTACATGTTAAATGCACTATTTTCTGTCTTATGAAATGGTTATATTCTGTTACAAACCATTCAGATGTCAAGGCTGAATTCAGATATGTTTCTTAAGTGGATTTGTTGTTGGCTGCAAAACAAAAGCTATGATTTAGTGTGATACTGTTTATTTCAGTTTTAATTTTGATCCCTAGCTTCTCCATTTCCCCACTGATGGTTTTTGGGCTTAGTCCTAAGGACCCTGAAGCACATCTGCTGTTTGCCTAGTATAACTGATGATTAGCAGGAACATTTTACCCCCAAGGGATGTGTCTGCATTTTGGATGAATTAGTATTTTTGCGTCCAAGTCCCGGGACAGCTATTATCTTTATTTTAAACAGAGCATGGCAATTTACTTTACTTGGGAATCAGGCTTTATGTAGCTGATCGACTGTCTTAAGCTGTGGTGGTCATCAGTTTATAGATTCTAGGAGCTGAAAGGAACTTTAGAGGTCGCTTGGGTTAGCCTGCTCCCCAGTGCAGAAATATTTCTTACTTTATCCCTAACAAAAAGTATGTGTTTAAACTTTTCTGGTGGTGCAGATTTCCCTATGATATTCTTCAGTAAATGCACTTAATTGCTCTTTTATCTGTTGAGCTGAAGGAAATGGAAAACCAAGTTTCCAGTTGCTCATTTAACACAATTTATTAAGCACCTGCTATGTGTCAGGTACCGTTCTAGGTGTTGGGGATATAGCAGTGGACAAGACATTTTCTTCTTACCTGGAGCTTTATTATTTGAGGGATTTGGTGTATTAAAGTGACCAACTTCAATGTAAATGTTTAAATCATTTGGGAGACAAGGAATTATATGCCTATTGCTGACTCAGCAAATGTGATTCAGGTGAAGGATCATATCTGTCTGGAAATAACTATAGATGATTCCCAAAGATGAGGTCCATTTTCAAGGGCAGGGAGTGTGGGAAGGGGAGGAGTACTGCCAATAAAATGTTATTTTCTCAAGTTATAAAATTGCCATTTTTGTGACTTGAAGATGTGGCCCCAGATGGATGTCTGTGGTTAGTGTGCCTGGAGAAGCATGAATGGAGCCAAGAAAGGTTCTGGGGAGGGGAAGGCACCTAAACAGTAAAGAGGTTGTCTTCTCAGGTTGGTTTTCAGAAATTAGAACTCTTTAGTCAGTGATATAAATTATACACACTGAGGCTCTATAAGCAATTATTAAGGAATGCAAGAAGTGTCTGAGGTACAATAATCTCTCCTTTTTAAATATTTTGAAAGCTGTAGATTAATTTTATCTTTTAAATTGTCTTCTTTAAAAATTATGTGTCTACATTACAGTGAAAAGTAAAGCCAAGGAATTGATTAAAAGAACAAAACTGCCTGTATCCCACAATCTTGATATAACAGCTCTTAGGTGGTTGGTCTATTTCATCACTTTTTTTGCGCAAACCCATCATGTATAAACTGCTACCTAGAAACCAAACTGTGTGCCTAAATGAGTCCTGTGTGACTATTTGAATACTGTTAGAATGAAGGAAATGGATGCTTAGTGTTTGGGCATGAGCCATCCTATGTCTGTGAAAGGAACAAATGATTGTAGGACTCTGCTGTTCCCTTGATTTGGATGGCCTACTTGATTGATTGCCAAAAGACCAAGTGTTTATAGTCTACCCAATGACGATGTCACACTGATCATGATCATCTTATTTAGACTGTAGAGCAGGCCACAGAGTTTCCTGTGCCTGTGTTTCTCTTTATAGGACTCTAAACTTGGTTGGGGTTAGATGCCGCTTTTGGATTTTATTGTTTTATTGGGATCCATCTTTCATAGTCTTAGCTAGACCTGTCTCAAATGGGGTCAGCAAAGCTGAACCATTATTTAAATGAAACCCAACAGATCGAAAGCTTCTTTCCTTTTTCCCAAGGAGATATACTTTACAATAAAATTGATACCCTCCCCCTTCCCCTTTTTAAATCTAGATTGACAGAAAGCTCCCAACTAAACAGTACTTCCCCTGACCCACTCATGCCTGCTGGCAGCCCATCAATGCAGCTACTGTTGAACATAAAAACAGTATTTGGGCTAAGGTGATACAGACTTCTAAAAGGAATTTGCTGGGCGATCTAAAATAAAATTCACATTGTCTGAGGCCTGGCCTGAGATAAAAATCAGGAGTCTGTTCCCTGATATGACAAAACCAAGGCACTAGAGCCACCTCTTTTTAGGATCAATGCCAGTGAATGTGAGCACGTCGCTCAAGGCAAATGGCACAGGAAGTCCATTTGTGTGGACACATTCTGCCCACCTGCTGGACTGTGACTGGGTGGGATGGAGTGTGAAACATTGAGAGAGGGGCAGGCTGTGGTGGAGAGGTAGGAAAGAAACCATATTCTAAAAGCAACATCTTTGGTATCTGACAAGTAGGAGCTTTGTTCTTGTCTGTATGTGATTTTTTTTTTGCATTTTTATTGTGCAAAAAGGAAATGAAAATATATATAGCATAACACTAAAATTTACCTGCTTGTTTTTGGTAGTTTTTGATAAGTAACATTCCTTTGGGGAGAACTGATTTTTTTTTCTTTTTTAGTATTTCTCTTACAGAAGTGGAAGCACAATAATAAGATAAGTTAGAAATTGAAAAACAATAACATCCTGAACAACCTAACACATCAGTACTCTTTCTTGGCTTTTCAACCCACTGTTTTACCAGACATTTCTTGTGTACCTTCTGTATACAGGTGCTGAAATTATGATGGTGACTACTTGAGTGCAGCCCTTGCTGCTCTCATGAAATATCTCTAAAGGCTGAGTAAGCAACAGGATTTAGCAAGGAAAGGAAGATGGGGAGGTGGCTGTGGAAGTGTTCCAAGCCCAGGGAACAGCATGTACCAAACTCTGGAAGTGAGGGGAGAGACTCTTAAAGAAATCCAATGTAGCTGGTACTTCAGCGTTAGGGTCGGGTAGGGAGAGTGGACAGACAAGAGGCTGAGGGTGTGGGAAGAGACTAAATTGTGTGCTGCATTCTTATAGGCATGCATTTTCTGTGTAGCTCTTTAAATGGTTTATATTCCATCCACCCTTTGCCCGCAACTTAAGATATCTCAGATCCTTGAAGTTGATTGAAGGAAGACAAGGAAAATCTGCAGGAAAAACTAATTCTTTAGGATTCAGTAGGAGACATGAGAAAAGATCAGGGGAGTTGATTCCTTTCATGCCCAAATTGAGCTCTTAAAGAATAGAGGAAACGAAGACTGATGGAGGACACAGATAAGGAGGGTCCAGTGACAACATATGACAGTGACAATGCTGGATCTTCCTCTGCCTAGTTTTGTGCATTCAGCCTTTCCTCAGGATACACAACTAGAAGTTATTTTCCTCATTGAATTTTATGAGAACAGGAGAAATGCCTGTTAAAAGCCAGGGTTTCCTTAAGATTTCATACTGTTTTCATTCATCTAATCTCCTTGAGTACTGTCTTCATACCAATATAAATTTTGTGAATCTCATTAAGGTACTTGTTAAATTTACTCCGACTTGCTGTTGCGGGGCAAAAGGCTTGGCCAAAAATTTCTATGCACAGGAAGCTTGTTCAGCATCTTGATTTTAAAATTTATTCTATTCAAATTACTGTCAAGACAATTCTCACTTCATACTCACAAAATACATGAGAAGTAATATAGAGAAGGAAAATGAGGCAGGAACAAGTTGTCAATTAATCTGGTACAGAGATTTTTGTGGGAGAGCTAGACTTTGGAACCAAAGGCTCTTAGACCAACAACCATACAGAAGACCTCTCATCTGATTCAGTCAGTTAGGCTAAATTATGTTGCAGTAACAAATTGGTCCCTTGTTTTGGTGGCTTACATAGCAATGGTTTATTTCTCATGCCGGGTTCTTGTCTGTTCCATCCTCTGAAGTCTGCTGCATGCTGCATTGCCTCCAGGACCCAGGCTGAGGGAGTGTCCTCTATTTGGGCATTGACAGCCAGGTGGCAGAGGACAAAGAGACATGCTGAACCCTGAGCTGGCTTCTCAAGCTCTTAGATGGGTCACTTCTATGCAGATTGTATTGGCCAAAGTAAATGGTCATTCCTAAATTCAAAAGGATGAGGATAGAGAATCCTCCTGCAAAGGATGGCTCTGAAAAACACTTGGCTAGGCTTCAGGGCCATGGGCTGGGGAAGTAAATCTTCCTCTAGGGAGGGCAGTGAATATTTTGAATAATAACAGTTGGCTAGATTCCTAGTTAAGGAATCTACTATGAAGCCGAGTCTTTATTTTTAAAATTGTATCCCTGTCTGTAAGGATTTTTCTCCCTCTGTTTGGCCTGCTATGATTCTAGCTGGGCGTAGTAGACTGGTGTGTGTGTGTGTGTGTGTGTGTGGTGTGTGAGAGCGAGGGAGACAGAATGAGAGTGAGTGAGTGAAGAGATAGGCAGCCACAGTGAATTGACAGTGAATTGAAGGCAGAGTGTGATTGCTCCTACTCGGTGATGAGCTTCCAGGGATGGCACCATCAAGTAAGTGATGGCTAGTAACCTTCTGAAAGGCCTTCTGTGCTGCTCTCTGGTGGCCTCAGCAGTGGAACTGTACTCTCTGGGAAGTAGTTGAGGCCATTAGGACGTCCAGCTGCTTGACAGAATGATTTCCCTTGGGACCTTGGCCCTTTGGACCTTTCCCAGCCATCTGTCCCTAAACGCAGATGAATCAGATGGCACCCTTCTTTCCCTTGCTCTGTTTTTCTCTCTACTGAGAGGCCATAGTGTGTAGCATTTGGGTGAAGAATGTGGACTCTGGAACCAGGCTGCTCTGGTTCTAGAGTATCAGTTTTACCACTCAGCAAGCTTTGTGTCCTTAGGCAAGTTCCTTCCCTCATCTGTAAAACTGTAACAGTACTTCCCTCAAAGAGTTACAGATTAAACCGGTTAGTAGGCACATAGTGCTTACGCTGCTGCCTGGAACATTTGTCCTCAATAAAAGTTATCTCTGGGAAATGGTGCTGAACTAGTAATGGTTTTATACTGAAGACCAGGCTCAAACCAGAACTGCCACCCCACCCCACCCCAGTAGGAGCTGAGCAATTGCCCCTTCTCTTGCACCCCTGAACCACACAGGCTTCCCATTCTCTAATCAGAGCACACCTTAGAGGCACAGATCAAGCATACCCTCCATGATGCCTCCACCCATGAATCACCAAAATTTTGGTGATTTTTATTTATTTGAATTGCTGGCAATACTTATGTGTCATCCACATAGTGCTCTGGAGTCCCCACTCCACATTTCCTTAAGTTCCTTTTAAAAAAAGTAACTATCAAATATAATTGTGAACGTAAAAAACAAAACAAAACAAACAAAAAACTTTATTACCTACCATAAGCAATATGTTCTGCTAACCCTTGGCCACATTCATGTATTTTTAGTCTATGTAGCCAGACTTAAGGGAAAAGACTATATGTCATGTACCCTCCATCAATAAACATTTGACTTCAGATAAATTGGACAAGACCTATTGGCTAAGACATGTGTCTGCCTGGCTGTTGCTGTGTCAACCTCCAGTAGGTGTAGACCTCACACCTCCACTTTCTGTCCCAGGCTTCTCTGCCATCGCCACTTGGGTTCTGCGTAACTATACAGACCTATGTGCACATCTGGATGTCCAAAGAAGTTGCCATCCCGGGGGGCAACCCCCATGATTGTTGGAGCATAGAAGGTGGTGGGGTCTACATGGCTCCTCAGTCGACTCTCATAATCTCTCAGGGTGGCACTGCTTGCTTCTGAATCTGTAGTGTCTACTTTGTTCTATCATTGGTTTAATTTACCCATTTCAAGTCAATTGCATTTTTATATTCTAGGACCTAGATACAGAGTGAGTGGGGGAAATTATGGTTTTGGTACATGAACTGTGAACTTAGGACAAAGCTTAACACTGTTTTGAAAAAATATCAGAAAGTTTTGGGCTTATACTGTCTGTATAGATTGGAAAAATGGGGTAATAAGAAACAACTTTAATTAGCTAATATTGAACAGTTTTAAGGATAGGAATTAACCTAAGTATTTCCCTAAGAGTGATTATTTTATTTTATTTTAAATTTTTTATTTTTGTGGGCCCATAGTAGGTGTATGTGTTTATTGGTTACAGTAGATATTTTGATGCAGGCATGCCTGTGTAATAATCACCTCAGGGTAAATGGGGTGTCCATCACCTCAAACATTTATCTTTTGTGTTTCCAACAATCTAATTATACTCTTAGTTATTTTTAAATGTACCCCAAGAGTTTTTAAGAGAATTGTTCAAATAATCACTGCACTTTGTGTAAGCCTAGCCCAGAGGCAGTTTCTGAGAATGTCGTGGAAACTGCATAAACCAAGCTGATTCATTTTTAGATTCCCCTTACATTTGTCACCTTTGCTTTCATTCTTCGAGGTGTTTGGTTTGACTTACATAGGTAGGTAGTCTAAGACTAGTACTTTGGCCTGATAGAATAATTTGATAGTTTGTCTGTTATATGCCTCTTTGTTTTCAAAGCCTTTTCCAATCCTTAGTCAACTTCTTAACCACTAGGGAATGTTGGATTGTCTGAAGTTGAAGCACAGTTTTCTCTCTGAGCCCTCTAAAGAATTTAGTCTTTTAGTTGTTGATAATCAAATTTGCTCCTTCAGAAACTAAAATTCCAAGGTATTTTATGAAATCAAGGCACATAATTAAGATGAGGTCCCAGGTATCAAAATTACTAATAATTAATTTGCCACCACTAGCTGCTGCTCCAAAGCTGACATTTAAACTATGTGAAAAGGACCAAGTCTAAATTGGATTTTATAACCCAGTCAAAGCTGAGGGTGATGAAGACTTTCATTGATTTTGTGTAATGGGATTTATATAAGGATATTGGAGAGTTGGGGATACGGCTGAATATTGCTAAATCCCCTCTTTCTTGAAGAACTTACATTTTTATTCCTCAATGGCTTTTCCTATTTCCTGTTCATTAAGTCAACAAATATTGAGCTCCAGCCAACACCATGCATGAGTGACGATGTGAAAACCATATCCTTCCACTCTCCCACCAAACTAAACCAGAACCAAAATTTGTCTTTGGAGAATGGATCTCCTTGTCACTAAGGTTCAAACTCTTGGAATAAGGTTTGAATTCAGGGGCCAGTTATCAGGATGTCATTCCCACCTCCTCTCTCAAATCATTTGTGATGGTGTACCATCAACCAGTTGGATATTTGAGGACCTTCTCTGTTTCTTGCCCTGTACTTTATGTTGTTGGAAAGCCTACAATGTAGCTGGGGAGGGAAGGCTGAGACTGGGATCATGCTGAACCTCCATGACTGGGAGGATCTTGTCAGACTCTTTTAACCAGTATTCAGCCCAGTGCTTTTTCTTAGTAAACATGAGGAACTTGGCTTAGCATTCAGAAAGAATAAGGCCCACTTTATTTCCCTTCTCTTTCCATTTTATAATGTGATTCGAGGACCCTTGAAAGGTAACTTCCAGCTTTTTTTCTTCCCAGGCTATCTTTCAAAATTTATTTTTTTAGTTTAAGGCAAGGATAAAAAAGACACACCAAAGGGAATTGGGAAGTTTTATTAGAATCCTGATGGAATGTTTTCAGGCTCACTGACAGATTAATTTGTGCCCTCTATTTCCGCTACAAAACATTCTGACTGCCCACAACATTCCACACGGTTTTGACTAGTAGACTAGTACAGATGCTCCTCAGCTTACAGTGGGGTTATGTCCTGATAAACACATTATACTGAAAATATCTAAGTTTAAAACGCATTTAATACACCTCACTTACTGAACATCAGAGCTTATTCTAGCCTACTTAAATGTGTAGAACACTTACATTAGCCTACAATTGTGCAGAATCATTTAACACAAGCCTGTTTTATAATAAAGCGTTGAATATCTCAGAATAATTTACCAAATACTGTATGGAAAATGAAAAATAGAACAGTCGTATGGGTACTTGAAGTATGGTTTTTACTGAATGCGTATCACTTTTGTACAGAAAGTCAAAATCGTAAGTTGAACCATCCTAAGTGGGAACTGTCTGTACTGTCTGTGTTCTATTTAGAGCTTCACATGCATTTCTGCACCTGCCAACTGAGTTGTATGCTTACTGGGTCAGTTGTTTGTTTTCAAACCTACTTATACTAGTTGTAATCATCATGATCACCTAATTTAATTTAATGCTTTATGAATCTATGAAATATAAGGGCAAAAATTGAATTGCTTCTAAATGAGATGCTTTGGAAAGTTTTAGCAAAGGTAAAAATTTTGCTGAAATAAAGCTGCTGTGAATTAAATATATGTAAGACAATTACAAAAAGGTGGAGAAAAAAATATAAGAATCTAAAAAGAGCCTGCATTCAGATTGCATTGAAAACACTTTTAAATTCTGTCTCTACATTAAATAAACAAACTGGAAATTATAGTTGACGCCTGTGGGTTTGTGCTGGAAAGACAGCCTTATTGAAATTACTGTGATCTATTATGATGAAAAAGCCTTGGCCTTTTGTCAAAAAATTGGTGAAAGAATGTATGTTTAGATATTTTAAGGTGAAATTAAATGTTTCGGCTATAACTAGTGTTTTAAAAATCTCAATCTTTAAATGCCTTTTAAGATAAAATGTCCAACTCCTGCTTCTAATAGTCTTAGATTAAGGGAGTTGTATTTAACAAAACTCTCCTGTATTCTAACACATGTGCCCCCTGGTCGAGGATCACTGTGTGTATGGAATTATCCCCACATGGGAAAACGGAAAAAAGGTTGAGGAGAATTACTGGTTTGTCCTGGGTTGAGGTGCACATATCTCACTTGGCATTACCTATATTTAATTCCTTTTGCACCCTGATGTAACTGGTTATCAGTTTTTTTTCTTCTGATACCAGCTTTAGAGATAAAAGGACATTAGAAATGTTGCCTGTTTAATCAGTTTCTCTTATGTTAGTCTAGAATAAGGGGAAATACGATTTTGGAAGCAAAATAATTTCATTTTGGAAAGGCAAAGTTATTTTAGTGATCTCTTAAATTATTTCTTTAAGGTGCACATACAGACACCGCCCCCCCCCACCCATCCCCGCCCCACACCAGATAATGGATAACTCAAAGATGTACTCAATCTGTCTGGGAAGGAGAAATTCTCTCATTATGTGTAGAGAAAAGCTGGGACCACTTGGTTCCTGGGTCTTTGCATTTATTCAGGTGCATTGGCTTTTTGGCCCACGTGGTGCATTCCAGCTATCCTTTGCTAATCTTCCATCAGCAATTTGATTTAATTTTTAATCCCAACCATGAAAAAAATTATGTGTTAAAAAAGCAAGTAGAAAGTTGTTTTTCTATTCCAAAATAGAGGGAGTGGGAGGAGAAAACTTAACAAATTTGAGGTTGAAATGTGTGATTTCAGGGGTTTGTTTTTTTTTTTTTTTTGGTCTTTAAATATACTTCTGGAATGTTTTCACTTGCACATTGGTTTTGGCACTAAACCCATTGCACACACTGCTGTGGTTTCCTAATTGAAATTGTGCAATTCCACATATTTTTCTGTGATTGCATTTCAGTGGGTAAAAGTTGATCTTCACAACAACTTTTGAGGTGCATTGGTTGGATATTATTCTTGACCCAACACCTTCACCTCCTTTTTGATGGATCAAGACTCAGACTTCCTCAAAGTAACCACTGATGATCTTAAGGCCAAGTCTTCTCTGACTGTTGTTTCCATCCTCTTCTGCCATGTGGAAATACCACTCCAGGCTGCAGAATACTGCTGTCAGATAGAACTTTCATGATGATGGAACATATTCTACTATTGCATAGTGGCCACCACAGGAGCCAAATACAGCTTTTAAACACTTGAAATGTGGCTGGGTTAGCTGTACAACTAAAATTTTTATTTTTTTTAATTTTAATTAATTTACACTTAAACAGCCACATGTGGCAAGTGGCTACCATATCGTACAGGGCAGCTTAGGAATATAGTGCAGAAGTAGTTATAGTCTGATCTTTCTCTTTTTTCTAAGAAAAACTTTTGTTGATTTAATGAAAATTCCAAACATACACAGAAGTAGAGAGAATGGTATAATGAATCCTTCTGTCCCATCACCCAACCCAGTTATCAATTCCTGGCCAATTTTTTTTTTGCATTTCCCCCTCCCATTTAAATTCATGGCCAATCTTATATCATCTATTTACCATTCTCTCTAGCCTCTTCCCTCCCCTCTCTAACCTATTCCCTCACTTCTCCCAAATTATTTTGAAGTGACTTTCAGGCACTGTATGATCTCCTTTTGCCAAGCTGTTGGCATCAGGCGGAGATACTTGAGGATCTTCAAATATATCTGTGATTTAAAAAGAAAAGATGAAGTATATGGATGGTAAAAGTTATGATTTGACAAAGATGAAGTCATGAGTATACAGATAGGTGATACTCCGTATGCATGAGCTGTTTCATCACCATCATCATCATCATCATAAAAAAATCCAAGTTTGAATTCAGATGGAAGTTACTGTGCCAGCCCTCACTTACCTGTTCTTATCTTGAACTTTGGGTTTATGCATAATTTAAAACACTTAAAACATTATTTCTGTACAATATTTATCATTGAGCTTTATTGACTGCCAGCAGTGCTGTAGAGTCATGGGACGTTTAAAAGCTCAAAAGAAACCTAAGGATCATTTTAGTCTAGTCTCCTCAGAAAGCTTAGCTCCAGAGAGAAGTGACTTGATTTGAGCTCATATCAAGTGGCCCAGTGCTTCCCGTCATTTACCATACTTGCCAGAACGACTGACCCACTGAGGTAAAACTTGGCATTGCTAAGTCATTTCTACCTAGCTTTTAGAATGATAGATTCTTATGACCTCTTTGAGAGCAGAGATATTATGCCTAAGTCTGCTTGCTTGGTATTGCAGATACCCTTGTTAGAGAGAAATGTTTTTGTCATTAATAGTATAAAGGACATTTATCAGGCGGGGTGTGGTAGCTCACGCCTGTGATCCCAACACTTTGGGAGGCTGAGGCCGGCAGATCACCTGAGGTCAGGAGTTTGAGACCAGCCTGGCCAACATGGTGAAACACATTGAAGGAAATAATGCTTGCACCAATGATATTTAAAAGTGCGTTTTTTTTTTTTTCCCCCACAACATAAAGCAAGAATTGTTGCTATGCTTTTGTGGTTTAATTTAGGAGTGAATAATGATTTTCTCTCATGATAGAGTGCAGAATATGTATATTCTAAATTTGGAGCCCTATACATGGGATCTTAGGATTTAAAGGGAATGGTTTTGTGATGGTAAAAGGATCTTATATCATCAGAAATGCTCTCAGGGCTTGGCTCAGCTGTCTATTGATAGAAAAAGATAATGTGCTTTAGAAAAAGAGCTATGTTGAAATTTTTACCAACATTCTGATGAACAACTGCAAGCCTTCAGCTATAAGAGGATGCCATTTCTTCTACATGGTTCTGTCTTTAGTAGAGTCTGCCCTTTGTGTTCCCTTAGGCTTTTGTTAGCCATGTTCCTGGGAGAGAGGGAAAGTTCGTTTTTCATCCCATCATCTGTGTTGCAGTTTAGTCCAGTTTGCTTTATTCCATGGTGAGTAGAGAGAGTAAGTAGTTGGTTAGCGCCCTACATTTTAATGTTACCACAACTCAAGGTTTATGCTAGTTTTGCAAATAATTCTCTCATGAAATCAATCTTTTCTCCACTTGACAAGAGACAGTTGAATCCACAGTAGGGCTAAGAAGATGATTTAGGAAGATATTTGGTCAAATCAGTTACCCTGTGTTTTCCATGTAGGATAGAGACAGGAAACTATTAAGGCTTTTAAAATGACAGTGACCTGATTAGGCAAATACAGCAACTATTTTCAGCAAAGAGGCCACAAGACGAGTATAGCTGAATTTTTTTTTAGTGTATAAAGTTTACAGATTTTGCAATGATTTTATAATAGACCAAATTTAAATCTAACAATAATACATCCTGAAAAAGAAAATTAAAAATTCATGTAATCAGCCAGGCATGGTGGCTCACACCTGTAATTCCCAGCAGTTTGGGAGGCCAAGGCAGATAGATCACTTGAGCCCAGGACTTTGAGACCAGCTGAAGCAACATGCCGAAACCCCATTCTACAAAAGGATACAAGAATTAGCTGGGTGGTGGTGCTCACCTGTTGTACCAGCTACTCTGGTTGCTGAGGTGGGAGGATCGCTTGAGTCTGGGAGTTTCAGGTTGCAGTGAGCTGAGATTACGCCACTGTACTCCAGCCTGGGTGACAGAGGGAGACCCTGTCTCAAAAAAAGTTTTGTAATCTAGATCTCAATTAATGATTACACTTTATTATAGTGAGAAAAGTACTTAACCTGGCCTGTAATCCCAGTGGTTTGGGAGGCCGAGGCAGGTGGATCACTTGAGGTCAGGAGTTCAAGACCAGCCTGGCCAGCGTGGCAAAACCCCGTCTCTACTAAAAATACAAAAATTAGCCAGGCATGGTGGCTTGTGCCTGTAATCCCAGCTACTTGGGAGGCTGAGGCACAAGAATTGCTTGAGCCCAGGAGGCAGAGGTTTCAGTGAGCCGAGATTATAGCACTTTACTGCAGCCTGGGTGACAGAGTGAACTCCATCACAAAAAAAAAAGAAAGAAAAAAAGAAGTGCTTAACGTGATATAGCTATGACATTAATAATAGAAATTTCCCTAGCTTTTTCTCTAGTTAATGGCCAGTGGTTTATATACAGTTTTGGTAAGCTTCAATTAGGTTCTGTTTGAATTGTTGATGGCATGTTAAGATGGTAGTAAGGGAAGCAAATATGTAAGGTATCTATGGATGAACTTCATTATTTAGTTCATTTATTTGAGGGAGAAAAAGTACCAAAAAGGCAACTCACATTCTTTAGTTAAACTGCTGGAAAAACACGTGCCACCTCTTGGCTCTGACTAGGAAATGGGGGCCTGCTGCTTCTACAGTCTTCAGTTTTTCAAAGAGAGACGGACATTTGGAATTTGATGTGAAATTTCCACATCTGATAATGTTGGCAGCTAAATGTTTTAAAAATACTGTGTGGGTCACATAAACACATTTGTAGGTTGAGTCTGCCAATTTGCGATCTGATTTCCATTGGAAATAAATTTATTTGTTTTTCTTGTATTTGAATAAAGGAACCATTAATAGGTTTTTTGGTATGCCTTTTAGAATGATTTAACATTTGAACAATTTAAGCTTTTTTGTATTTGTGTGGAAAATGTGCCTGCTTTTAAAATACAAGCAAAGCAAGTGCTTGAACTCTGATATTAACACGTATAGATTGGTTGAAGACAACATCAAAACTTTTGAATTGTTTTTGTAAGAGGATCTCTCCAGCACCGGTCTAGCCATAAGGGAGCAAACTGGGAGAACCAAAAGTTGATGTGTGGTGTGGGCAGGCCCACGGCTGAGGGAGTGGGAGGGATTCTAGAGTGTGTGGTAGCCAAGCAAATGTGGCTCCGCAAAAACGTGCTATATATAGTGAATGGGGTTGGATTTTCTATTTTTGGTTGAGTTCCAATGACAGTTAGTGGCTGTTCCTACAGGCCATGAAATTATTTATGAATTTGGCAGTGGGATGATAAAGAATGCAAGTGGTTATAGGTAGAATAAAGTCTGTTACCAAATTCCAATACATGATTCGTGCTAGAGCCAGAAGGGCCTTCAAAGGTCACCTAATCAAGGACCTTCCTTTAAGATGAGGAAACTGAGGCCTGGGGAATTGAGGCTTAAATTTCCCATTAATCCTTATTGAGGCCTAAGGACTTAAGTTTCTTGTTAATCCTTCCCTGTACAGCTGAAACCCAGCATCCTCCTTTCTTTTTCTCTCTTCTTCCTGCCTACACAAAAATGCATTTTCCAGGAACTATTAGTGACAATTAGAGTCTTAGAAAAACAAAAAAAGGCACATGTTTTATAAGCACACTGTTTAGAAAACATCTTTTTAAAAGGTGAATTTAGCCTGTGTTTCCAATTATTGGAACATTTTTATTGATAGAATTAATGTTGTTTTGTATGAGTTTTGAGACTCTTCAGAAGTCTACTCTTTCATAACCTTTTTAAGAAGCAAAAAGCCAGTGAGATCATTAACAGTAAAAGAAGAAAGTATGGCAAAATTGCTCTTAATTTTACAGAATGTCCTAGTGGTGGGTTGAACCACATGAAAGTTGATATCCAGCCATTTCTCAACTACAAAAATGGTAGCTTCATGTGATTCAAGATGGTAGCTTGAACAAAATGGTAATAAAGAGTATTGAGGTATCTTCCTATTCTTAAAGAAATCCATGGCATTTTACATGATCATTGCATATTCCACCCCTCTCAATTTATTCTGCTCAAATACTCTTATGCTGGAGCATTTTTACTGAGGAATGTTGAATTGGAAGTTAAAGGTTCCATGTGTACATGTGGAATAGTCTTCTTCCTACATGTTATGTTTGGCTTGAAACATAGTCTTCTTGCCTTGAAGAAAAGACTCCCTAGCTAAAGTCAGATGCTGGATTTGTCTCTAATTTTTCAGGCCAACAGAAGCAAGCTGGCAGTGGAAGTGCTTTCATGCTCAGTCTTGGTCAAGAGCACAATAGTTTCATATGTAGTTCTTAATATTACGACTTGCACTGAGGATCTGGGACTCTTGAAAACATTGCCTTATTATAATTATATCCTAATTCTGATTTGGGAGACAGGGTGAATGAGCTTACAGAGAGCAGTATTGAACTTTAGACCTTTTATTTTGCTGGTTTTCTAAATTGAATCCACAGAATATTTGTTTGGCCAAACCAATTTTTAAAAGAAGTGGCATTTTAGCATTTTGGATATTATAAAAATAAGTATAAAATATGAGCCATTTGAACCTCACTTTGAAAGTTACAGAGAAATTTGAGAAAATGTTGGGAACTCTGAATCATATTTCAGGCTCCTAACCAAATGATTTAAATCTTTGACTTAGGGCATCAAGGGAATAAGAAATGTATCCATGCTAATTTTTCTTAAGAAATTAGAAAAAAGAAATTCACACAATCCATTTGATAGGAGTAGGGTAAACTCTACCAACTTCATGGTACGTAAAGATTAGAGTGTATCACAGCTGAATAAACACAACCAAGGAGCCATCACAAACAGCAACATAGTAATGGGATTTGTCTCTACTACTTTAAACCAGAGGGTTAGTTAAAAATTCACTTCTGACATTTCTAGCCCTTTTCTGACTATTAGTTAAAAATTCAAATGCTTTACTCCAGTTCTTAAAAAGCATTTCATGATACTTATTTATGAACTGTAGTTCTAAAGGGCCCTTTTGTTGGGTTTTCCAAAAGAAAAAAGGTATCGGAGAGACTCAATCTATTTTTTCTCTCTTATTTCTGCAAAAATCCTCTTCCATCCTTCTGTTCCCTTTAGAATAAATAACGGCTCAGCTCCCAGCATGGCATGCATGCCCTTCCGAGACTTCATGCTTCTCTTCCTACAGGCTCCATTAGGCTCCCTGCTGGGCCCTGTGTATGTCCCCTTCCTTTACCTCTCTGCTTCTGCATTTCACCTAAATGCCTTTCTCTTTGGCCTGTTTCCAGTCTCTCTACCTAGTCATCCTTCAGGACTCAACCAGGCAGAGTTAGGAGGACTAGTTTTCTAAATACTCACTTACCTTAGGCTTCTGTAATCCGCAGATATCATGTTGTACCATAATAGTTTTCACGCCTTATTAATTTTTGTATCTTAAACACAGCATAGAGTAGTGGCTAGCACAAAGGAAGTTATTCAGTAAATACTTCAAAAGTAATTGTGCACTTAACAGGCTCAGGTCTCTTGCTATGGAGAAAGACTTAGTCAGAAAACATTACTGTGGCAAAACATCCTAGGAGATTGCAGAAGAGAGAATTTAACAATCTCCTAAATTTTCTCCAGGAATTCTTTTTTTTTTTTTTTTTTTAAGATGGGGTTTCACCATGTTGGTCAGGCTGGTCTTGAACTCCTGACCTCAGGTGATCCGCCTGCCTTGGCCTCCAAAGTGCTTGGATTACAGGCGTGAGCCACCACGCCCGGCCTCAGGAATTCTTATAGTTATCAGTATTTAGTGGTTGAGCATCTGACAACAGGAGGCTTTGAAGGGCTGAGAAATGAAGACATGGAATGAATTGACTTAAGATTTTAATTTTCATTTCACCTGTTTTCTAGTCTCAGTCCAATTTTTCTCAACCCTGGGTTGCTCAGACCATACCAGTTGTATTGGACAGAGTGTAATATAATTTACTCCTATCAATCAGAAAATACTGCAGTGACTGGTGATGCTGCAAATGGTGTAGGTAGTTCTCTTTGATGCTATATTCAGGATCTTCCCCGGGCTTATTTTTGTTAGTAATTGAAATTATGTGTATAGCAATGACTCCTGAAGCTGTTTTGTATGGAAATTAGTGGGTTTCTTTCAGCATTTTCATTTTCATTACTAGCTTCCAGAAAACTACCAACATGCTTGATGAAAGTTCTAGAAATAATAATGTGAGAGGTGGTTATTCATTAGATATCTTTGTCTTGTGGAAGTGGGGAAACAGGAATCATAGGAAGAATAAGTATTTACATTTTAAAAGTTTATATATGATATCTCTATGTATGTCTTATATAAACATATATAAATGCCCAGCAGAATTGACATTGAATTGATAGAGGATAACATTTTAAATATTTTCTACTATGGAATTGCTTAATATGGGAAAGACTATACTAGGTGCTTACATATTATCTCAGTTGAAACCATTAAAAACCTACGATATATTAATATACCAAACCTATGAGATGTTAATATTACATACATTTTACAAATAAAGATAGCGTCTCAGAAGTAACTTGCCCCAAAGTCATTCCCCTAAAATGTGGCAGAGCTGGAGTCTTTACTTCTGACTCCCAACCAGTGTTTATCACACTAGTCCATGCTGCTTTATTTTTAATATTAATTATGGAGAGGCTTTTTTTTTTCTTTGAGCCTATCACCTAAAATATTGAGATTTGAGTACTAAGTTTAAGAATAGCACATAGACTTCATGCAGACATGTCTGCAATGTATATTGGTGAAAGCAAACACTGATTTTTAACATTTATATCTTTCTATACGTTGTGGAACAGAATATTGAGGAGGTTGCTTTAGCTAAGTACTTTTGAATTGCGACCTTTGAATCTTGTTTTAAGCACAACACTTATGAAGATGCCAAGACTTTATAAACTTCTAAGAAGGGTAGTATTCACTTGAGAAAGCAGGAAAAAGGAAACCACTTTAAAATTAAAACAACTTTGGGGCTATTCATCGATACACTGTTCATCTTTAAGGAACATGGTGAAGGTCTAGGTATAAAATGCCACGTGGATGTCACAAATGCCCCATACAGCTCTGCGTGGTCTTCTTAAAAACAGACCTTTTAAAATATGAGGATGTTAGTTACTTTTTAAAAAGCACTTGTTAACTAAAGATGGCCAGTGGTTCCACCAGATACCGTAAGCTCCAGGTTATTATGATCCCCAACTACCATGAGTTAGTGAGGGTGAACATCTTTTTATATGGTTTTTGGCCATTTATGTTTATTTCTCTGCAAATAACCTATTCAAATCCTTACCTTCCTCCACTACCCACTCCCCACCCCACCAATTGGGCTATTTCTCTTTATCTTGTTGAGGTTCATCCTTTATTGTATATGCAGATATCTTCTCCTAGCCAGTCATGTATCTATGCTTTTGTTTTTGGTGTCTTGTTATACAGAAGTTCTAACTGTGTCATCTTTTCTCTTTGGTTTGTACTTTCGGTGTCTTGTTTTAGAAATCTAGATCACTCTTGACTGAAATTCACTTAATTATATTTAACTACTAATTTGTCTTTTGCTTGGTGGTTTAGAGGGGGCAAAGAACATAGCAACTGTTAAGAAACACAGTTCATTCACTCAGTCGGAGAGGTCCTGAACTAGTAAATTAGAAGCAACTCAAAGCAAAGAGCTTGGAACCCAAGGCATGAAAAGAACACTTAGGAATCCAGCCTTTTTAGTTGGGACAGGCAAATAATGCTCTGTGATTTGCAGAAATGTTTATGAGATAATTAACACCTAACTTGTAATTAGCAATTGAGTACAAACTGAGCTAGATGAGAAACAAGCAAGGGAACCCTTAAGTTAGTGATAGGGTCGTTAACTAAGGTTGTTCATGTTTGCTGTTTTGAGGGAGATATCCCATTTTAATACTCCTTTCACTGGGTTATTTTCTGATTTATAGATTAAAATTCTCTTATCAAGACAATAATAAGTAATAATACTGGGCAATCACTCTGCAAGGCACTGTGTCTAAACACTTCTTATACATGATCTCATTCCGTCAACAGTCTTAGGAGTAGATGCCATAATTAATGCCATTTTGCAGATGAGAAAACAGGCTCAGAAGGGCTAATTAATTCTCCCAAAGTCCACAACTGGCAAGTAAATGGTTCCAGGATTGAAGTCAATTCTTTCTTATCTCACAGCTGCCCAAATGTGATTGTTAACACATTTAAAAAAATAGAAAGCAGATGAGAAGAAACCGAGTGGTGAGTAGTTGAAGTCAGTGATGGGGCCTGTTCTGCTTTAAATCAAGTATTGTTGGCACGCCCTGGGAGAGTTAGTTGCTCTTAAAGTTTCTGTAGGACTTTATCACTTAAACCCTGTGGGGGCCGGGCGCGGTGGTTCAAGCCTGTAATCCCAGCACTTTGGGAGGCCGAGGCGGGTGGAACACGAGGTCAAGAGATCGAGACCATCCTGGCCAATATGGTGAAACCTCATCTCTACTAAAAATACAAAAATTAGCTGGGTATGGTGGTGTGCACCTGTAGTCCCAGATACTTGGGAGGCTGAGGCAGGAGAATTGCTTGAACCTGGGAGGCGGAGGTTGCAGTGAGCCGAGATTGTGCCACTGCACTCCAGCCTGGCACCTGGCGACAAAGTGAGACTCTGTCTCAAAAAAAAACCCTGTGGGGGAAAAGAAAAAAGCCAAAGTGCCATCTCTCCTGGGGTCCCTGCTTTTCTACATTCACTTTGCTGCTTTCTGCCAGGGTGACAGAGGGGTTTGCCTCTTTCCCAGCCCCAGCCTTGTTCCACAGCATCCCTTCAGTCAGTCAGGTCCAGAGAAACGCACTTGTTACTGTGTGTGGTGCGAGGAGACTGGGTGTGGCTTGCAGCGCATGTGTGCATGATCCAGCATATGTGTGTGTGGAGCATCCGCACAGCGCAGGACGCGGGAGCCAGCTCAGCCACTGATACCCAGAGGAGGGCCCTCTCCCAGGGCTCTTCATCAGTCTTTCATCTCTCCACACAGTTCAGCATGGATTTCCTCAGGCCATCCCAAACACAACCTTCCATTTTGGTGAAAATTTGTCTCCTGCTTTTTGTGTGACGCAAATTAAGCAAACAGCACAGAAACCAAAATCTGTTTATTTGGAAATAATCTGAAGTGATTCGCAGGTATAATTTCATAGTGTTAAAGTGGGTTAAAATCCAGGCCTTGTTACTTACTTGCTCTGAGACCTTGGGTGAATTTCTTTGTATCTCTGTGACTTCGTTTCCACATCTGTGAGAATGTACACTTTAATACATTTTATGCACCTTAGACCAGTGCCTGGCATATCAATAATACCTTCTGAATATTAGCTAGTTTTAGAGATGTAAAGCAGTAATCCACTATTTCCAGAGTGGTGGTCCTGGTACTATTTCAATACACTTCACTGACATTTTATATTCTTATCTCTAATAGTTTTGGTGATTTGATAGCACTTTTACCTTTCCTCGTAAGTCAAGGCATTTTGTGGTCTGTAGAGAAGTAGGCTTTATTTGAGCCCCAGAATACTGCTTCTGGCTTTGGATCTGTGCTTTTCCAGCAATCTTTTGATCACTCAGATGTCGTCCCTAATTTGAGCCTAAAGAATTGGGTTCTCTCCCCTCTCGTATAGGTGGTGTTCATGAGTTCTACCCACTAGCAGCTGAAATTGGGATTAAAAACATCCCAGATGTCCTGTGTTGACTTCCTAATTCCTTTTCCTGTTGACCTCTTTCCTTCTTAAGATTACCCCCTTTGCCACGGTACTGGTCTGCTGTTTAAAGGTTGGTGACTCATGTTGAGCCTCAACACTCTGCCAATCCCTGTACCGGATGCTGGGGAGGCAAAGGGAAAACCACTTCAAGTTTTTGTCACTAGACATTTCGTAGAGTGTTAGAGCAGGAGAGACTTACAAAGAAACAATCTCATCTAGCCCTTTCATTTTATAGAAAAAGAAGCCAAGACCCAGGAGAGTGAGTGACCTGCTTAAGACCCATAGGCTTAGAACTAGAGCCAAATCCCTTGACACTTGCTCACACTACAAATCCAAGGACAGTAGAACCAGGCGTTCTAGATAGGTCATTTGTAGGCAAATTCTTCAGTCATTTCCCACTGGCCAGTGGAGAAAACCCAAACTGCCCTTCTGGTTACCGATCTTGTGTTTAGGACCCTGGACATTGGTTAATTTATCGTGAAAAGAATCTTGCCGTTGGAGCTAGGCTGCAGGTGGAATAAATCAAGTTTATCTTAGGTCCTCAGTGCAGTTGGATATTTTATGGTGAGCCACCATTTGTAAGAAATGTGAGTGCTTGGTCGGGTGTGGTGGCTCACGCCTGTAATCCCAACACTTTGGGAGGCTGAGGCAGGCAGATCACTTGAGACCAGGAGTTCAAGACCAGTCTAGCCAAACTGGCAAAACCCCATCTCTACTAAAAATACAAAAATTAGCCAGGCATGATGACACATGCCTATAATCCCAGCCACTCAGAAGGCTGAGCCATGAGAATTGCTTGAACCCAGGACATGGAGGTTGCAGTGAGCAGAGTTCACGCCATTTCACTCTAGCCTGGGTGACAGAGCAAGACTCTGTCTCAAAAAAAACAATGTAAGCCCTTTTAAAAGGCTTATGGAACACAGCTTAGGTTACTGTTGGTGCCTCTTGTGTGTGTATCTCTAGGACTAAAGAGTAACTAAGGCCTTACAGACAACATAGAAGATGGTTGGAAAACTCTCTACCATCCCAAAGTGTTTCTGCTTGGAGCATTTTTGGTTAATTGGTATACTTTCTACAAAAATGAAGTACTTCCCAAAGCCATTCCCACAGGTTTTTGTTGCAACTTCAGTCTACTTCTATTATTATTGCTTCAGGTTTTCAATATATTTACTTATTAATTCAATTAAAATAATACAAACTTATTACATGTTAACATAAATAACATTGTTTTATGAAAAATAACTACATTTTTCAAGTCAGAAAATTAGTGAGCTGAGATGCATTGTTGTACTTTGTGCAAATCTCTTTAATGTCTGACTTAATAGACAGCTGGGTCGTCAGATCTGTATTTCATTCACTCTGATGCAACGTATTCTTTTGGTTGAAGTACATGAAGAGCCAACCTCACATAGATAGTGGTTTGAAAAGGAGGAACTTGTATACCCCTAAAAGGTTCTTGGGGAGGCCCCCACGGATCCTCTTACCAAATTTTGAGAACCACTCTCTTTAAAGTAACTCTTCTGCCCCCTGTATCTTCTATCTTCAGTCTTCTCTTAGAAGGAGTTCTGAATTTCCTACACATAACTTGGAGAACGAAGGATAACTTTTGTTATTTTGAAGTCAGGACTTTTAGTGACTGTGTCCTAATAGTATTGTGTAAGGTAACACTATAAAGGAAAACAAAAAAGGGATTTAAGGCAAATTCAGGATAGTGTTTGTACAGAGGGAGAGCGATGCCATCTCACAGGGTGCTCTGGGGCTTCAAAGCTTTTGGTAATGTGTTGTTTTTTGGGCTGGGTGTTGGGTATGTGAGTGTTTGTTCTATTTTCTTTACATGGTAAGGACATGTTGTAAAAGATAATGAGGTATCCACTTACATACTTAAACCTCTGGTTTTTAGTACTTGAAACAACAATGAATACAATATTTTGTATTCAACATTTTCTGCTTATTTGGTGTGTATCTCTTGTGTCTTTCTTTCTTTCTTTTTTTGAGATGGAGTTTCACTCTTTTGTTTCCCAGGCTGAAGTGCAGTGGCGCAATCTCAGCTCACTACAACCTCCACCTCCCGTGTTTAAGCGATTTTCCTGCCTTAGCCTCCCTAGTAGCTGGGATTATAGGCATACACTATCATACCAGGCTAATTTTGTATTTTTAGTAGAGACAGGGTTTCTCCATGTTGGTCAGGCTGGTCTCGGAATACCTGACCTCAGGTGATCTGCCTGCCTCAGCTTCCCAAAGTGCTGAGATTACAGGCGTGAGCTCGGATTACACACCTGGCCTGTATCGCTTGCATCTTTAGAGGTCCGATTTAAAAAAAATACTCCTTTTGATACCTGGCTCACCCATCAGAGTTATTTTTCACTTCCTGTACTTGTGTTAACATAAGATCTAAGGCTTGTGATTCCCTAATTGTTCCATGAATACACTGAACTGGAGACTCACAAACTCAACTATGGGGCTAGAGTGATGAGATTTTTTGGTGTCTAAATGTCAGGTGACAATGGCTTTCCACCGTTTTAAGCCTCCTGTGTCACATTGATCCTGGCCCTTAAGGACTAGCTGGTTGTTCTGCTTTCCTATAGAAAATAGGCTGATTTTGTGGTATCTAAACAAACATAAAGTTGCACTTCTTGGAAAGGGTAGTCCGCTATTTGACTTACGTTGGGAGCCATCCCACTCTGTTGTATCTTCTTGTTTGGCGTCAGCATTTTAGACTTTTGTTCTGATGACCCAGTACCTCTAATGAGGTTTTATTTGAAGTCTGATACTCACTCCAACATAGGCTTTGGCAACCTTTAATCTTTTACCCCATTGCAAATGTTAGAATCCCATAATTTAACAACTAGAGTTTATGTACCTTTCCTCAATGACCCTTCTCCACCCATCTATATTATAGATAATCACACTGAAAATCAGAGAAGTGATGGTCCCTGTCACTTATAGCCAGCCTAGCTGGAATAGGATTGGAAGCCCTGGTGGATGTTTAGCTATGGAATATAATGGTTAAAGTAGTTTTTTATGTGTATGTGCTTATTTGCCTTGAGGTAGATAAGCCCAGCTACACAATATAATATGGAATGAGGTAGAGAAAGAAGAGGATAGTGTTCTAAAGAAAGCATTTTTGGTGGGAGAGAAATTTAAACCATAGTAAAAAGCTGGAGAGAGAGAGAATATGGCAGTAAATAATATGTGACTTTGAATTTTTCATAGTTTGATTTTAGAATGCTCTGCCCTTTGTTACACTTACAGAAATATTGTTGCTTAAGTAGATGACATCTGAATATGGTTTCCAAGGGCCTGAGTAAACTATTTGTAATTACCTCATGGGTTGTTAGGAAATCAGAAAAACAGGTATTTTATATTGGTGCCATGGTGGCTAGTGGTTGAACATGTGTTCCAAATTGCAAGTTGCAGAGAAGTACATGTAAAGGAATGTGAGTGTAATTAAAATGCCTTCAGAAATGGGGGTCTAAGTAAATATTGTATTTATTAAGTGAAACAACATAAGTGAAATTACCAACTAATGCCTAGCTCAGGGTAGGCTTTAAAATAATGAATATTAGTTTCCCTGAGAGCAAAAATATTGCTAGTTGTAAAAGACTTATTTTTAAATATAAGCTCAGAAGTGGATAGTGGAGTTTCATCAGTAAGTCAATATTTTTTTATTAGTCTAATTTTAATATCTGGGTAATGAGCATTTTTAGCCTTCTCTAAAAAGGATGAAGGAGTGAATCTGGAGATGTCCTCTTATCCCAAAAGGTTGGTCTTTTTTTTTTTTTTTAGGATAATTAAGTTGGTAAAATGGCTTATCAGTTCCTTGCACATAGTAGGCAGAGATACAGAAAAGATTTCTTCTTTAGCCTATACTACTGAAAGGTTGTTTTTTGTTTGTTTTTGGTAATACAAGGGTATGTGTGTTTACTCCTCAGTGGTCCATAAGAAGCCAAGGAGGAAGTGGTAGGAATATCTGGTATGTTAGTCATGTGGTTTTAGTCAGTCAGGACTGCTAACTGCATCCTTTTTTGTTTTTCTTTGCATCTTCTATGTAAGCTTTGATTGATTTTTCTCTTTAACTGTTTCTTATAGCTGTGCCAGAGAAGATTAAGGAAGGAGACTTGATAACCCTTGCTCTTAGATGAGTGAGAGAGAGTAAGAGTGATTGCTGTAGGCTGCCTGACCTTAACCTGCACTCTCTGGGTTAGACTTGCTCTGCGTCTTTTCTGTGAGAAACATAAGACATCCATTCCAGCAGTTGTTGGTGGAAGTCTCTTCTTGGATTCTTCCTTCTCTTGTTTCCTGCTGTTTCCACTTCCTGTAGTTCCCACGTTGCTTTCCTCGTGTGCTCTTACTTGGTGGAATAGGGCCTGTGCACCGTGACAACCTACGTCTCCAGCTGTTTCTCAACTTGGAAGTTGGTGACTTCTGTAGTGTGATGTGCTTGGACGGGCCATGCATGTCCCTTGATGGCCAACACACGCATCACTCTCTGGTTTATAAAAGGTTGACCAGAGGTAACTTTTCTAGGCTCCCAGGCTCTACTAATGTAGTGGCCGGAGCTTTGGAGGTAGCCTACTTGACTTTGACTCCTGGCCCCACCACTTACTTACTGCATGACCCTGAGCATCTTAATCTCTTTAAGCTTCATTGACCTCCACTGTAAAATGGAAATAATAATGGCACACACCTCAGAGGCGATTGTGAGAAGTAAACGAGACCTATGTAAAGTACCCAGCTAGTGCCTGCCATATATATATATATATATATATATAATATATAAATTTATATTATATTATATATTATATATATTTTTATTATATATATTATATATATTTATATATTATATAAATATGTAATATACTTATATAATATATATTTATGTTACATATATATTATATATAATTATATATTTATATTATATATTTATATAGTATATAAAATATATATTTATATTATATATTTATATATTATATATAATATATATTTATATGTTATATATTTGTATTATATATTTATATATTATATATAATATATATTTATATTATATATTTATATATTATATATAATATATATTTATATTATATATTTATATATTATATATAATATATATTTATATTATATATATAATTCTGCTATATATATAATTCTGCCAAAGTTCACAAGTATAAAGCTCTTATTATATATATATGATGAGCTTTATACTTGTGAACTTTAGCAGAATAGTTATTTCCTGAGAGCAAACACACCTACAGCGTTTGACCTCTGCACTACCGTGTCTCTCCCTCCCCACAGCTGATTATGGCTACGTGTAGGGAAAGGTTCATACTGAAGCATGTGGCTGGTGCGCTGACATCTCTTCTCTCCATTTTCCAAGGGCCCTCTTAAACTTCACCTCTTCCATCAAACGTACCATGGGCATTCCAGCCCATGATGAATGCTCCCTCCCATGACTCTCTCTCACTGTGCTGCTGCTCCATAGCAGTTGTTTTTGGTTGGGGAAGTCAGGTTATATAGACTTTGTGAGAAATAAGTTGCTACATTCATTCATCCTAAACATACGGCCCTGGCTACTTGTGATGTTGTGGTATATAAAGTTCAAAGTAAGATCAATAAGACAGGGTTCCTGTCCTCAGAAAACAGACATTCTTTTGTGGTCCTGAAAGTGTACTGCTAGATGCAAGATGTGACCAAGGACCCAAATACAGCAGACCTTTATAAAATAAAAAGCAATGGTGTCTAATTCAGGGAGCCAGGGAAGGCTTAGTTAAGAAGGTGGCATTTTGCCTGGAACTTTGAGGATGAGTAGGATTTGACAAGTGGAGTTGAAGGTGGAGGCATGCTGTGTGCGGAGGTTGGTGTGCTTTGCAAAGAGTCAGTTGTCCGGTTTAGGGTATGGGCGGTGGTGGACTTGGAATCTGGAAAAACTGGTTTGAATGCTGGTTCTGCCATGAATTGAACTTTTAGTTTCCTCCTCTGTAAAATGGAGCTAATAATATCTACTTCACAAGTTATAAGGATTAAATGGGAAGGTTTTTTAAAGGGCAAACAAAGGGCTGGATGTGGAGTTCAGGAGTTCAAGACCAGCCTAGCCAAAGTGGCAAAACCACATCTCTACAAAAAAATACAAAAATTAGCCACGTATGGTGGTGGGCACCTGTAATCCCAGCTACTTGGGAGGCTGAGGCTGGAGAATCACTTAAACCTGGGAAGCAGAGGTTGCAATAAGCTGAGATCGCGCGATGGCATTCCAGCCTGGGAGAGTGAGAGAAACTCCATCTCAAAAAAAAAAAAAAAAAAAAGAGCAAACAAGCACCCAGTAAACATTATTTTCCTGATGGTTGTGGTGGAAGGAGAGACATATTGAGAAGCTTGAAGGGCAAACCAAGCATGGTGGCCTTGGATTGGAGTGCCTTGTTTGTTTTTGCTAAACCATACTTAGTATTGTGGTATTTTCATAAATGTTTGATAAAATTGTTTTTTGATTGATTGATCAAGGGAAATGGCAGACCCCTCTTTTTTTTTTTTTTTTTTTTATTCTATGGATAAAATAGTGGTAGAGCCTGTTACCTTTTTATCGTTTTCTGGGTATATTAACCTTCATCATATAGGTACTTCTAGCGACTTTAAACTGATATGTTGAAAAGGTATTGATCTACTTTTCCACCTTGATCCCAGAATATGAGGTGAAGTATGAGGTGCATTTATTGGTGCTGTGCTCTCCATGGGGATTAAAGCCTCACAAATTTGTCTGTCCAAATACATCTGGTTTTGCATGTGTTTGATTAGTGTTCATGCATGTGAGTTGCGGCTGTCACACTGTCTTCTGAATTATTAATATCTGGGCTAAAGGGTGGCTAGGAAGTGGAACTGAGAAGGAATCCTGGGGGATTCCTGCCAAGCCTTGTTTCCTTATATCGGTGGCTGCAGCTGCCACATTGCGCTAAACCCACTCCCGGTAATAAGCAACCTAAGTGTGTACATTTGGTGTAGTTGTGGCAAAAGAGGTTTAACTCTGTGTAGCCATGATTACAGTGAGATACATGGTCTGACCCTCTCTATGTGGGAAGGGATTTGAGGCTTGGATTTTTCTCAAATTCAAATGGGAAAGTAGTTCTTGTTTTCGCTTGTGTAAGCATCACTTATTTCCCTTAGCCTGCCATTCACTTTATGTGAATAATAATTATTCAAATTGACCATTAGGCTTTGGGAGTGTTTAATGGCAGCCACCTGGATCAGTGCCTAAGACTTTGCTAATTCTGGTCTTTCTTTTACCCTCAGTCTCATTTAACTTTTTCAGTTTTTCCTTCCTACAGATTGCATGGATTACAGCAAGGATCTCTTGCCAAGCTATAATTTTTCAAGTTTTGATTTTAGCTTAATGCTTCCCAGTAATCATGCTATCAAGACTGTCAGAAACATATTCTCATATCCCATAACTCTTAATATATTGATCTAGGAGCATTGATGTGGAACTGGACCCCATCTTGATGAGAAGTCTGGGCTGCTGACCCAAACCTTTTGTGCTTTGTGGTAACAACATGAGTGAAAATGTAACCTCGGCTGTTGCACATATTTTATCATCTCTTTTTGAGAGCTGATGGGGTGTATAACAGATCGTTGTGTGCAGTCGCGTTTTCCCAATGTTCTACTTGGGCCCTACTTGGTTATTCAGACATATCAACATGATAATAATGATAATGAACATGCCTCTTTAAGAGACATTTTTAGTGGACAATGGAGAGGGTGGAGAGGACTGTGGGAACATTCTTGTGAGCAGCAGCATGTGAAAAGGTTTGTTTAACGCAAGAAATCCAGCATATAAAATCACCTATCAATAGGATAACTTTGAGAGAAGAGGAAAATTGTAATACAGCTTCTTGGGCCTGCTTTCCTAAGCACAACTATGTGTGAAAAAACTGTAAACCAACTTTCTCTTACTCCTAGATGGATGCTTTCACAATGTGCAGTTAACTTTTGGTAAGGCAGAAAGTTGTCTCTGCTAGTGGGAGTTATTTATTTTTTAGGGGTTAATTGGTCCTATTTTTTGAGAAGGAGAACAGAGTAAGGAAGGAATAAGAAAGCTTTAGCTTGATTAGAATGGCTGAAATTGTAGCCATAACAAATGGAGTCCATTTATTAGCTTCTCTACAAGAGGTGTACTTTTTTTTTTTTAATGCTCCGAAGGAAGTTTGCATCAAATAGCTTATCATTTGGATGGTTGCCCCGGCTAGTAATCTGGGTTAAAACCTTGGCTGAGGCAATTCTATACTTATGATCCCTTGGTCTGCTGGTCTGGTGGGAAGATATGTTTGTAAGTACACTAGGGAGTAGGAAACAGAAAATTCTTTCATGACGTGGCTGCTCAGTGATTGTTTCTAGATCTCTCCTCCATGTGACACTTGAATACTCAGTAACAGATTTTGGGCATAATGCTTCCCTTTAGGGAATATTTCCAGTAAACTGAAAAAGAATCAGTTTTAAAGTCTTATATCCTCTACTCTTAGTTTTCCTTTAGCTTTTCTAGTTCATTGATTTTCATGCCCTTTGGGCCTCTTTCATTTTCCTGTTGCCTTCCTTGATAGATTATACTTCTTTCTCTCCTCCATCTCCACTCCTTTTCTGCAACTATTCAAATCTTTTTTTTTTTTTTGAGACAGTCTCACTCCGTCACCAGGGGCGCGACCTCGGCTCACTGCAACCTCCGCCTCCCGGGTTCAAGCAATTCTTCTGCCTCAGCCTCCCGAGTAGTTGGGACTACAGGTGCGCGCCACCATGCCCAGCTACTTTTTTTGTACTTTTAGTAGAGACGTGGTTTCACCATGTTGGCCAGGGTGGTCTCGATCTCTTGACCTCATGATCCGCCCGCCTTGGCCTCCCAAAGTGCTGGGATTACAGGTGTGAGCCACTGTGCCTGGCCTTTTTTTTTTTTTCTTAATTGAGATGGAGTTCTGCTGTTGCCCAGGCTGGAGTGCAGTGGTGCGATCTCAGCTCGCTGTAACCTCCACCTCCCGGGTTCAAACAATTCTCCCACCTCAGCCTCCTGAATAGCTGGGATTACAGGTGGGTGCCACCCCGCTTGGCTAATTTTTGTATTTTTAGTGGAGATGGGGTTTCATCATGTTTACCAGGCTGATCTGGAACTCCTGTTCTCAAGTGATCGCCTTCCTCAGCCTCCCAAAGTGCTGGGATTACAGGCGTGAGCCACCGTGCCCGGCCCAGATTTTATTTCATCTTACCATGACCTAGGGCAAAACTGACCCCCTTTAAGGAAGTTTTACGTTTTTGCTCTGGTCCACTTTCATCTCCATTGTCTAACCCTGTAACTTTTGTAGTATATTTCATCATGAAACATTTCAAAATCATCTTCTGTTTTACTCAATGACTTATGTCCCTGATAAGACTCAAATTCCATAAGAATTTTTGGCAGTTCCTAGAATTCTTGTTACAAACACAGCACCTAAATATTTGTAGTTTACTTTCGTTATTGGAAGACTTCCTCCAAAGGCAAAGGGACTCTAGCTTGTTGTGGTTAGCTGCCCTTATCAGATTCAGTGTAAAGGTTTGCCTTGATAGCCTGAGAGGGATCTAGTTTACTATGCTTTTACTAAGATCTGCCTTTTTCTTCTGGAGACAGTTGTGCGTTTTTTTGTTTTTTGAGCTGGGGAAATTCGAACATTCATTATTATGTCTTATCCTAAATTTACACGGAGAAATATGGATCTTGTAATAATGTATACTTTGGTAGGCAGAATCCTAAAATGGCCCCAAGATCCCAGTCCCCTGCTGTACATGCTCTGCCTAATCCCCTGAATTTGTGACTATCACTCCCACAGGTAGGTTATGTTATAATGGCACAGCTGTCGTTTAGAAAGGAAGATTGACCGGGTGGACCTTATCTCATTAAGCAGTCCATTTAAAGGGATCAGACTCTTCCTGAAGAAGGATATTTGAAATGTGAGAGGAATACAAGGGAGGTTTTTCATTGCTGACTCTGAAGACAGGTGACCTCGTGGCTTGGAACTGTCAGTGAGCTTTCGGGGCAGAGCACAGCCTGACAGTGAATAAGGATAGAAGGCCCCCAGTCCTACAGCTGCAAGGAGTTGAATCTGCCCACATCTGGAATGAGCTTGAAAGAGGGTGTTTCCCCAGAGCCTTGAGAGGAGACCCTCCTTAGCTTGGCCCACACCTTGATTTCAGCCTTGTGATAACCCAGGCAGAAAGTCCAGCTACACGATGCCCAGACTTGTGACCTATGGAACTGACTGCTAATAAATGGATGTTGTTTCAAGCCACTAAAGTTGCAATAATTTGTTATATGGCAGTAGGAAACTAGCACATGCCCCACAAGCTCTATTCCGTCCTGTAAACAAGCTCTGTTCCATCCTGATAGTGTTTCATTCAGGGCTGAGATTAAGACACAGTAGAAATCTTAGGAAGACTTGAGGATCTTGGTTATAATTGTTTAGTAGTATTTGTAGAGCGAGACCAGATGTTAATTGGTATGTTTATTTCCTCAGTATGTGTCATGGCTTCAGTCATTTTTGGTATAATGCCTCAATTTTCAGGTGCTGGAAATGTACTACTGGACTCAGATGTTCTAGGTCTGCCTGGATTAGGAACTGAACATGCTTTAGGAGGAGAAAGCAGCCAGGTTGTGACTGGAGGAAACAGCTCTGGCGCTTTTGTTCATGACTTGGTTAGAACTGGATTAGATTTTTTTTTTTTCTTCTCTCACAGAGACTACCATCATATGGTCATTACTATAACTGAAAATCCCCTGCCTTTTCAGAAAGGGACAGAAATAAATGGTGTCTTTCAGAAAGGAAGTGGCTAATATATATCCGGTGATAGAAATGGTGGCATCAGGAAGGAAGCGTCCCATCTATATTTCATTATTTGCTGATGAATGCATTCAGTGAATAGAAATAGATGAACTGAGACACAATATTTCTCAAACAGGAAATACTGAGGAATAGATGTGTGAATATGAGTAGCATCGGACATAAAAAGTTGAGTAAAAAACTTCCAACTGCTTTGAGCCTCTTGATTCTGTTTGACTTCCTATTCATCACTGTTTTGAAGATATTCCATAGGGTAAAGACAGGGTGGGAGGGACAAAAATGACCCAAATAAACAACTGTGGGACACGTGGGTGATTTTGTGCTCTGCAAGAGAAGTGATATGTCTTAAATGGAACCAGGTTATTTGGGACCCACTGGACAGCAAGAGGGTTTTGAAATGGTTTGTGACCTCTCCCCCACCTCCCGGCTTGCTCTGTTCATTAGCATTCCTATCATCATCGCTGTGATGTGGGCCGGTGGGAGAGAACAGCTGCAGCATCTGTTTCTAATCGGGTCGTGCCTTTATAAATACTTCTTGCCTATTTGTCACGTTGCTTCCCTCCCACCCCGTCTTCCTTGGAGTACTGCGGAATCTGTAAGTGTCCCTGGAATGCACACGTGGACCTTGTCATTCCCAAACAGACTTTCTGCTGGTCAGCACTTTGTAACATTCGGCTGTTACAGGCATTAGTCACTTGGGCTCATAGAGAGACTGTGGTCTTTGAAAATTTAAGAAAATGTCTTTGTTGTTGTTGTTGTTGTTAATTCTTGGCATCCAGTTAGATTTAACTTCTCAAGAGTTTACACAGACTTTTAGAAAAACATTCTGTCTCTAAGAAAAAAAGTGCTCCCGCTTGGTACAGTTTTTGGATTGTCACACTAGGTGGGTGGTTGCTGAAATGCTGTTTTGCTAGTGACTCCTCTCTTCCCCCTCCGGGGTTGTGAGCAGCCTCTGGGGCTCTGTTCGCTTCAGATATTTGTTTCTGGGGACTGCTTTTCAACAGAGTTTTTCATAACAACAGTTTTTCCTAATAGGCATGTGACAAATCTAATTTCTGATGGAATGAAGGTGAAACTCTAGTCCCAGGCAAACCCGCCAGATCTCAGAGTAAATGTGGGCAGTTACCATTTTATCTGAAGGTAGGATGTAGAGACAGAAAAGGGGCTGGAGGCCCAGGTGGAAGAATGAGAACGAATGCAGCATGGTTATTTCCAGGCCTTTTAGAGTTGGCTTCATCTGCGACCAATGTGAGCTCTTATCTGCAAAGTGGGCCTAAAAACTTAATTTTTCTAGTAGTAGAAGCAAGTCATGTTGAAAGTGACAGGAGGAATCAGAAAAGTGGAAAAGTGAGCTGAGGAAAGAGACATATTTAATTAATTCTTACAACAGCCCTGTGAGATAATGTATCTTAAAGCTGACAAAACTGAGGCAAAGTTAAATAACAGTACCCTAGGTGACACAGCTAAACTGTGACCAGAAGTGCTCTTGTCTTGACTTCACGTGCCGGGCACCTTCCACTACACTTTCCCACTTTTCCGATTCCTCCTGTCACTTTCAACATGACGTGGTTCTACTATGAGAAAAATTAAGTTCTCCTATTTTACCCTATTAACCTACCTATTAGCTACAATAAATATTGTGGGCTTACCACCTTGAAAAACATCTTTACTAATTTAGTATTATTGTTATTGATGTTCCTGGATTTTTTAAATCTTATATATTTTCTATTATAAAAATAGTTTTTTTTCTTTTATGATAATTCACATGTTACAGACACAAAACAATTAAAAGGTAACATTTCCCTAAAATCTTATCAGCCCCAGAGAAAACCCCTACGTGGCATTAATTTTGCAAGGATCTGGAAAAGCAAAATGTGTTCCTCTACTGGGAGTCTTTTGGAGAAAGTCCTTAAAGATAGCGCTTGGAATTGGGACAATTATTCAGTATGAATCAAGTGCTTTTTTGGTTATGTGGTGTGTTTTCCAGGGTGGCTCCCTGGGTTTGGCACTCAGCGCTCACCTGCTTGGCTTTGTGACCTAGAGACTGGCCCCTGATGCTCCTCCTTAGTCCCAGCGTCCGGCTGGGCTGCACTGAGAAGTTCTTCTTTCCTTACATTACCATATGGTTTTTCTCCTAACAGTTCCCCACTTCTGCCTGGCGCTCTCTCTTCTGTTGCTTGTGTGAGACAATTTCCTTGGGGGTTTTCTTGGCTCTAGGCTTGGGATTTCATGGTATAGATGACAGGCAGAGTAGCAAATGTTGTTCAAATCATCTTTAAAGAATGCAGTCCTCATTGGTAATGAGATGGTCCAGACATTTTATATTATGAAAGTTACCCCAGCAATGCTTTGAAAACATCCCGATGCAGGCTTCATAACTGTGGTTTGGGTCGAAACTTTCATTCCAGTGTTTTCCCTTTTGTATGAGAACTAAGGGCGTTTCCCATCTTCCCACTAACTTATTTTCTTTAAAAGAGAATAGGAAAAGTCAGATAAGAGTGTGTATCTACAGAAATGATTAATTAGGGTACTTGGGTAAAACATACTTTGAGGACAGTTCGTGAGGCCAGAATGTCTCCAAATACTGGGAGGTGGCTGGTGGTCAATCAGGGATTTTATGTGTGAGATAGCATGTTCTTTTCTTTTCCTCTCTTCGGCTCAGTGGCATCTGTACTACTGAAGTAGGACCTCAGAAAAAGACATGACCTAAGATGAAGAAGGGGTATGTACCTCTTCTCTTTTCCAAGTAGGTATTCTTAAAGGAGAAAAGAATAATTCATTTATTCTTTTCTCAAGGAGCTCAAAGGAGTGTACTGTGCACGTCGCCTCTGCCCTCTGCTGCCCCATGGTTTCATCTCAGCTCTCTTTAAAATTGGACATCTGTTCCCTTGAAACCTGAGTCCTGATCATTTCTACCTTCTCCCGTCATGCAGTGCCGCTCAGAAAGACTCTTTGTTTTCATCTGAATATATGAAACCTGCACATCAGCTGTACATAGGAGCCACCTATTAAACTAATATCCAACAGTGCTTTGGACTAATACAAATTTTTATATACTATAGGCTGGTGAATTTACTTGAAGACTGAGTAATCACATGAGTTATAAGTTGCACAGCATCTTGTCCTTTGGATAGCTTGATTGTTAGGCATTTGTGACTATTTGATTGACATCTGTGTGCCTCATTACACTATAGGCCCCATGAGTTGTGGAGGCTTTGTTTTTTCATCATGGTATCCTTAGCATTTAACACAACGTTCTGCCCGCATTGGTACTTGATAAATATTTGCTGAATGAATGAAAGCATGAATAAAAATGTACTTTTGTTTTTGAGAACAGATGACTAAGTTATATGGAGAAGTTACTTCCTAGGTTTTTTGTTTGTTTTTTGTTTTTGAGACAAAGTATATCACTCTATCACCCTGGCTGGAGTGAAGTGGTACAATCCTGGCTCATTGCAGCCTCCAACTCCTGAGCTCAAGCAATCCTCCTGCCTCAGCCTCCCAAGTAGCTGGGATTACAGGCGTGAGCCATTGCACCCAGCCCTAGGTGCCCTAAAACTGCACCCAGTTTTACTTTGAGGATATAAATCCACTTTTCAAAAATCTTGTGGATGACTGCAGATATAGCCAAACAAAAAGAAATTGCTTTTAAGCAGGGCATTTGTAAAGACTGAGCACATAACCTTTTGTCTTAGCTAATTCATATATATTGTAGTTAAGCAGAAATGAAAAGTTGAGGTAGAAAACACAGAGGTTATGCACACGGATTTCCATGTGGTTTGGAGTTTCCCAGCATAACTGATAGAAACTCTCTTTCATGGATCAATAAAAAATTGAGCCGTCTTGATCTGGCGAAAGCAAATTTTCACTCTGTGTGTTGGCTTTCCTTAAGCAAAATGACAGAATTGGATTTATGCATCTCTGACATCCAGACTCAAGAAACCTTAGAATTAGAAAAAAACCAAAGAACCGGAGACTTTGTTTAGAGGCCATTTGGTTAAATCTTCTCCCTTTACAGAGGAGGTACCATAAACCCAAGAATTAGGTGACTTGGATCAATATACTTTATTTATCCATAATGTGAGGCTTTGAGAAAAATGTAATCACCATGTCTTGTTAATAAAAATCTCCAACTCTCAACCTGAATTCATAAATGTTATCTCTTAAATTAAAAAAAGAGAAAAATCTTTCTAAACTTAAATTGTAATACCTGATTTTAAAGGTAAAAACTAAATATTGCTTTCAAATGGAAATGTAATTTTAATTTGTTTGAATTAAGCAATTAAAACATCACCTTGGTAACATGCTCTCTTGCTTCCGCCTGCTGATAAGGATCAGAGGCTCTGGGTTACCTAACCACATCTACCGAAAAACTTCAGTTTTAAAAGTAAAGAAAAGGGATATCACTTCAGTTTAAGTATGGTGAATAGAATCCATCTGGGCACACCCAGTTTGTTAATTTCAGTAGCCCCTGGGCTGGATTAAAATACAGTCATATACTGCTTCACAAACTCTCAACAATGGACCACATATACAGCAGTGGTTCTGTCAGATTAGAAAACTGTACTTTTACTGTACCATTTCTATGTTTAGATATGTTTAGATACACAGACATTTACTGTTGTGTTACAGTTGCCTACAGTACTCAAGTACAGTAACATTCTGTGCAGGTTTATAGCCAAGGAACAATAGGCTTTTCCATATATTCTAAGGGTGTAGTAGGCGATACCATCTAGGTTCATGTAAGTACACTGTAGGATGGGATCCCCAGCCCCTAGGCTGCCAGTCTGTGGTCTGTCCGGAACCGGGGCCTCCCAGCAGGAGGCAAGTGATGGGCTAGTGAGCAATATCGCCTGAGTTCTGCCTCCTGTCAGATCAGCTTCAGCCATTAAATTCTCATAGGAGCCTGAGCCCTGTTACGAACTGTGCATGAGAAGGGTCTAGGTTGTGTGTTCCTTATGAGAATCTTATGCCAAAGGATCTGAGGTGGAGCAGTTTCATCCCCAAATCAACCCCCACCCCAAACCTGTCCCTGGAAAAATTGTCTTCCACAAACTGGTCCCTGGTGCTACGAAGGTTGGAGACCGCTGCTCTAGGATGTTCACACAAGAACAAAATCACCTACTGGCATGTGTCTCAATGTTTCCTCATTGCAAAGTGTTGCATGCTGCAGAAGCAAAAGTGATGGGGAATCCGGAATGCTTCCTAGCTGGGGAGGATGTGGATTCTGCTAACTGCTGATTCTGCAAACAGGAATGTGATTCTGTGGCTCTTCCTCCAGCTTTGTAAATGAGTTTTCTCTTTAGGAATGGATTTTCTTCGTGCTAGAATCGTCATTCTCTTTTCTAATTTCTTTCTGTTCACTTTTATTGTGATTTTACCTTCTTTGTATGTCAGAGAGCTTTGCTGACCAGCAGCTTCTCCTGGAACACCTAGCAGCAGTAATAGATAGACCTCCTAATTAATTTCAGATTTATAAATGATAGTTTCCTCTTCGTCCCAGCTAATGTAGGGAAAGGAAGTCCAAGTTTCAGAAGACCTATGAACTGCTAGGCAGTCTCATCCATATCTGCTTAACTCCCCCTGTTACCCTGCCAAGGAGGTATGTATGAGAGTGCCTAGAACCTCTTCCCGCTTTTACTGATGGCAGAACAGAGACTAAAGCAAGTAGAAAGCAAAGCTGGGATTCAAACCCATGTCCGTCTGACTCTAAGCCTTTTGCTGCCCTTCTCTGGTGAAGCAAGATTTGGAATTGTAGAACATATTTTACAGCAGCTCTTAGAATGTAGGTGGTAGCATACATTCTTACATAATTGGTTTTATAATTATCTCAAAAATAAAGTCAGCTGGGGATTTTCTGAAAAACTACCAGTTATTAACTTCAGGTATACATTCATAATAAAGTGACCTTTTGGGCCTAGATAACATTTATCCAGAAGGGTTCTGCAAGCTGGGCTTTTGTTTCACTGGTAGATTTGGGGAACTTTAGCCTTCATAAAAGGTACCCTCTGAATTTCTCTAGCCAAAAGCTGCTTCTCCTCCATGCCTTCCCATAGTTGAGGCCATGGTATTGATGATGTTTATCCTCTGCAGTACTACATTTATGCCTGTCCTAGCTCTACTGCTACATTATAAAACCTCTCAAGGGCAGGAACAGCAGTGTTCATCAATGAATAATAAAAATAACATATTTTAGCTTTCTTAGTGCTTTGAGCAGTGGGTATTTTTGAATGAACAAATAATTGTATCTAATGAAAATGCCAAGTGAAAAACGAGTTTATTTTATACCATGAAGGTTACTCATAATCCATTTCAAGATGGAGTGGGCTGTAGAAATTATCTAATTACAAATCCTCACTAGGTAGATTAGCAAATGGAGGGCTAAATCAATTAAGGTCTTATAGTTAGTTATTTAGTGGTTCTGTGTTGGCCCTTTCTTTTCAAAAATGGTTAAAATTAAGCATTATATTACGGGTTTCATGTGCCATTGCTGCAAAAATCAAAGTCTGGCCTTGACATTGCCAGGATCAGTGAAAATATACTTGGAGCTACTTTGCCAGTTCTAATTCTCAATTTCCACCTCTTATGGTTGCCAAAGAATCATGGTTTTAGAGAGTATTTTTTTTTTCCTTTTATTTTAATGTATTGGGTGTATGTAACAGCTGAGATCATTGTACTGTCTGGGGCTACCTGGGAACTTGATAAATCATCCTGAGATAGCAATGACTGTGTTCGACAACTCCAGAACCTGACTTCCTGGGTTCAAATTTCAGCACCTTGACTTTACTAGTTGGGAAACCTTGGGCAAGTTACTAAATGGTGCCTCATTTATAAATTGAGTTTGGGTAATAACAACTAATTTATAGAATTGTTAAGAGAGAGAAATTAGGGCTTTTCTGGAGCATTGGAAATGGTCGATAAATGTTCGCTGTTATGATCTTTATGGAATTCCAAATAGCTTGAGCTGTTTTTCAATCAGTATTTTCCTTTTATTGGTCAGGAGAATGTTTAGTGAAATTTTCTCCAAGATTTCATAATAAAGACAATGATGGAGGTAGAATTTTATTGGGATCTGGAAGATTTGGATATGTAAACATTGGCTATGAGGAAATAATGTGAATAAATTCCGATGGGCAGAAAACCTGGGTTTATCCCGAGAACAGTGGTCATTTAATTTAACTGCAGTGTAAATTGCTCCCTGGGGGAGAAGTGGGAGATTCAGTAGGAATGGAGATTTGGAGTTAGCCCATGGGGACCTGAAATGGCAGGCCAAGGAGTGTGGATTGGGGACCTGTGAGTACCGAGATCCCCTTGACAGCAAGGTGGAGGGAGGAAGTATTAGAGAGGGTGAGATCAAGTCAGGGAGACCAGTCGGGAGGCTGTTGAATTAGTAGGAATAGAAATGTGGAGAGAGGATGTATTGATAAGACTTCAGAGTTGATAGTGGGAGGGGAGGTGGTCTCAAGCATGGGTAAGTATTATTAACAGAAATAGGGCACTCTGGAGAAGGGGCGAGTTTGGGGTAGAGGAATATGATTTCAGTTTCATGAACATCAAGTTTGAAGTACAGACAGGACAACCCAAGAGAACTATTCCTCTAATAAAAATTCAGAACTGGATGCCAAGCAGAGTTTAGTATTAGAGATAAATTCAGTGAGCCATTTTCAGATGTGTTAGTGTTAATGACATCGGAGTATATGCAGTTCCCTGAGACTGGGCCTGGACACTCAAAAAAGACCCCACAATCCTTGGCTTGTGGCAGCCAAGGCAAGGGCTATAAAATGCTGGACAGGAGGAATGCGGTTCAGCTACTGTGCTGGAGGCACTGGCTAAGGTGCCGAGAGTGGCCCTGGGCACATCCTCCAGTGCCATTCTCTCCAGTTCTAAGCCTGTTCATAAACCAGAGGAAGAACTTCTTTTTCCCTTTCCCTCGTCACATACTGATGGGCAGTGACTCTCAGGTTTCCTTTAATACTGGACAGAGAATTAGGCTCAAATTATGAAATGTAAAGACTGAATTCTAAAATTTACATATTCTATATTACAGTGTTAGAAGACACACTCTAAAGATAAAACTTTAAATTTCAAAAATGTCAAGACCAAACTGTTTTATAACCCTTCATTTTGTATGTGGTTTTCAATGGGTATAAAAATACTTAGTGGGTGTGTGGGTGGCTTCTCGTGTTTTGGAAATGGTGAGAATATGAGATGCTGAGCTTTGGGTTCTGGGACGAGAGCTATAATTACTAACTCTGATTCTTTCCCAGGATTGGTTTATAGGTGGATAGCTGGTATCTAAAAACCCAGCGATCCAGAATCCAGAGCAATAAACCATTCTCCTCTCCCCCTGAAATTAAAAAAAAACACTGTGGCAGAGGAGAGAGGGAATGTAGGAGGGTGGCTCTGCCCTGCCTTGTCTCTTTCATGCCATTCACGGATGGTTGATGTCAGTGACACAACAGAAGGGTGCTAGGTGCTGCAGGGTGGAGAGGGGGAAGAAGACTCAAGAAATCATAAAACTGGCCAGGTGCGGTGGCTCAAGCCTGTGATCCCAGCACTTTGGGAGGCCGAGGCGGGCGGATCACGAGGTCAAGAGATCGAGACCATCCTGGCCAACACGGTGAAACCCCGTCTCCACTAAAAATACAAAAATTAGCTGGGCGTGGTGGTGCATGCCTGTAGTTCCAGCTACTCAGGAGGCTGAGGCAGGAGAATTGCTTGAACCCGGGAGGCGGAGGTTGCAGTGAGCCGAGATTTTGCCACTACACTCCAACCTGGTGCCTGGCGACAGAGTAAGACACTGTCTCCAAAAAAAAAAAGAAATCCGTAAAACTAATGGAGGAGAGGAAACCAGCTCATGTGCTGAGAAGTTTTAAATATTTTGCATTTATGGTGAGTAGAACCATGGCTTCTCCTAGTCTGATACAACAGCTACTGCACAGCTTGATGGAAAGAGTTCTAAAAATAACCCAGGACTCATTTCAAACCCTCCTCCCTCAAGTCTTGGCGGATGTGGTAAACACCCTAAAAATACCTGCTGTCTGAACCTTTGAGGTATCTAAAGAGGAAGGGGCAGGTATGAGAACTGGGGCTGGAAGAAGTACAGTATTGTTGGAAGGCTTGCCCAGCTACAAAGACCGCTGCCCATGGGGGCCTGCCCTCAAAGCTGTTTGGTGAGCTGCCTACCATGCCATCCTGTTCACGGATAAGTGCCTACTCTTGAGTCTCATATTCACTGTTGGCAGGTTTCAAGGAAACTATTCATAGACTAGACATCTGTTGTCTGTCCCATTGACCTCAAACTGCAGCTGCCACCATGGTATTCAGGCAGTGTGGTGGCTTTTAGTCTTATTTCACAGAATTAGAATTTTAGAGTTGATATGGACTTTAGACATTTTATTATTTTTAAAACTATTGAAGTCCATTTCTGGAGTTACATTTCTGTGCCCATATAGTGACCACAGACAAATGAAATGGAGTTTTAGTCCTTGCTTATTAAAAGAAATCACCCTCTTGATTATGTAACGTAAAAATAGGATAATGAAAACCAGTCTTTTGAAAACATTGACTAAGTGATCCTGTGCAAAGCCTTTTTTTTTTTTGGAGACAGAGTCTCACTCTGGTATCCAGGCTGGAGTACAGTGGCATGATCTTGGCTCACTGCAACCTTCACCTCCCGGGTTCAAGCAATTCTTCTGCCTCAGCCTCCTGAGTAGCTGGGATTACAGGTGCTCGCCACCATGCTTGACTAATTTTTGTATTTTTAGTAGAGATGGAGTTTCACCATGTTGGTCAGGCTGGTCTCAAACTCCTGACCTAATGATCCTCCCGCCTTGGCCTCCCAAAGTGCTGGAATTATAGGTGTGAGCCACCACGCCCAGCCTTTTTTTCTTTTTTTTAATAAAATGGAACTTTGAAGCTGGGCGTGGTGGCACATGCCTGTAGTCACAGCTACTTGGGAGGATGAAGCTGGAAGAATCACTTGAACCCAGGAGTTTGAGGCTGCAGTGAGATATGATCACGCCACTGCACTCCAGCCTGAGTGACAGTGCAGCCCTTTCTCCAAAACAAAAATTAAAATAAAAATGGAGCTTTGAGGATCATTTTCTCATCTGGACTCCAATATTTTTAATATGAAGTTCATTGACAACACAGCCAGAACACCAGGAGTCCTGTCTTCAAGGAGAAGACTTTCAGTATCTAATTTCTGAAATTACAAACTGTAACCATGATATTATAACTGAGGGACTGTAGCTGATTTCTGCATCTTGAGGAAAAATTTCACAGATTATCTCCAGTACCCACAAGATGCATTCAAAGTTGTGGGGGCCGTCAGTACCATTTTATATAACAGGATAAATCACCCAATGATTTTATTTTCACTTCCAACCATATCCTGTATGATTTTTAAATGTATAACTCCCTTACCCCAGTCTCAATCAATAAACTTTGCAAAAGTCCAGCAGTTACAGAGCCTCTGCTAGGAGCTGCAGGGTGGAGAGGGGGAAGAAGACTCAAGAAATCCATAAAACTAATGGAGGAGAGGAAACGAGCTTATGTGCTGAAAAGTTGTAAATATGTTGCATTTATGGTGGGTAAAACATTGTCATAATTGTAAGGAGTGTGTATCTTCCACTGTGAGCTTTCAAAGCTCTTTTATTTATCTGGAAGAGTGTTAAGTATTATTTCACTATGAGTTGACAGTAAATTGAAAGTTTTTCTTGAGCAATGAAAGTGATCAAGATGGCTGGAGGTTTTTGTGTTTTTTTTGTTTTTTTTTTTTGGTCACTTAATGAGTATCTGAAATTGTCACCTCTAGAAGCTCAAATTTCCCTGGACCAGTACACTTGTAACAAGGAATGAGATATCCAGGGAGATGGTGTGCTTTGGGAGACTGTGATTTTGCAGAAAGAGCATGGCTTTGGAGTCGTTAGTGCCCTCGGATGTGTAGAAGCCAAGGCAGCTGTGGGGGCCTCCTTTTTCCATGCATGCCAAGGGAAGAAGAAGAGAGAACGTAATGTTTGTGATATGTGATATCCAAATGGCATGTTTCATAGACACCCAGATCTTTCTCCTCTGAAATTCCAGAATGAAGAGCTTCGAAACTTGTCTTTGTCTGGCCATGTGGGATTTGACAGCCTCCCTGACCAGCTGGTCAACAAGTCTACTTCTCAAGGATTCTGTTTCAACATCCTTTGTGTTGGTAAGTTATTCATCACCTGCACAGCAAGAATTTTGATCCTTAGATATTGACAGGTGACTGTTGGAGAGACATGCTTCAGTGAAATCAGAATGACTCATTTATTCTCTTTTTTTCATCAGTAAAGCAAGGCAAAATATCTGTCTTACACATGTCACAAGTTGTAAAGACTGAGAGCTGTATTTAGGTAAATGCATTGTACATTTTGTCATGTTACTCAAATTACTACTAGTATTTCTGTCACACAGTCAAACAACTGATCAGTACAATATTGTTAAGATCCCTTAAACATTTTACTCTGGACTAGGCCTCTGCCTTGGTATTTTTCTTTACCCCTCTAGCCGTATCCTTTTTTGTTTGTTTGTTTGTTTGTTTGTTTGTTTTGAGAAGGAGTCTTGCCCTGTTTCCCAGGCTGGAGTGCAGCGGGGTGATCTTGGCTCACTGCAACCTCTGTCTCCCAGGTTCAAGCAATTCTCCTGCCTCAGCTTCCTGAGTAGCTGGGATTACAGGCATCCACCAACACGCCTGGCTAATTTTTTGTATGCCTTATTTTTTTTTGAACCAAGAAGAGAAAGGTAGAAAAGAAGGGGGATAAAGAAAATCAAAATATAAATCTTCTGTTAGTTTGAAGGAGAAATGTGTGTGGACCAGATAATGACCATTTTACTCTCTCCCCATCAAGCCTGATGAATGGTAGGTTAAACAGCAGTGAAGTGGTTTGGGGTGTATTGCATTGGCATTGTCCTCTGGGAATATTCCTATGAGACATCACTTTGAGACAGACCAAAGAATTCTGTATGTAGCCAAGTGGACCATCTTTTCCCTAAGCTTGGCAGAATGTGTCAGACTTACTTTTCTTGTCCAAGTAAAGCGAATAGAATTTAGAAAAGGTGTGTGTTCAATGTGAGAACCACCATTTACTTATTTGTCATTTATGGAAGTTAGGGGGAGTGCAGATATTTTTCTTTTTAAAAAACTTCTTGAACTTCTTGATGACTCTACTGCATGTAGCCTCTGCACTGGGCATTCATTAGGAGAAAGCCACAATTGGCAGGCACGCTAGACCAACTTGCTCCCTGGCATTATATCTTAAGCACTGGATACGAGAAGGACTGGAGAGAAACATGACCACAGCAGCCAACTTTCATCTCATGCTTTCCCCTTTTCCCTACATGAAGCCTTTTAAAATTCAGCAGGAGATCTCCCGAATGGCAGCTAGTTCTACAGAGTGGTATGAATGGGTTGTCCTTTCTCTCATGATAAATGTTCATTTCAGAGTAGAGCAATTCTTCATTAGCATAGCAATTTGTTGGCGATTTGTTGGTTTTCTATTGACAAGTATGCTAAGTTGTAATACCAGGCCAGTTACTATTCTGGCTTTTCTTCTGTGCCTCCCCAGCCCTGTCTCCAAAATCAGCTTTAAGAATATAGCTGAGAGTTCTGTCCTGGCTTCTGCAGGGGACAGTAGGGGAAAGCCTTCCGGTGGGATCCTAGTTTAATTGGGTACGTGGTGTGCAGTGGGGTGTGCTGGCTAAGGGGCTGGCTCCTTGTGTTAAATAGGACAGTTTGGATGCTGAATTCCTCAGAAGTCAAATCGATACTGCCATGTTAGACGTGTAAAACAGCCCTATTTGGAGTCTCCTGGGTAGGTTCCAATACCTGTGATTCTTAGATGTTTCTTCAGGTTCTATTCTTAAACATGTTTAAAATTAGTTTTTCAAACTAATGAACATAATAAGCATTTGTTGTTTAAAATGTTATAAAATGCTTCCCTTTCATCTCCCACCCCCATTTCCATTTCACGGAGATAACACTGTGGGATCTTTCTAGAGACTTTCGACATCTTTCTGTATTAGGAAATTGCTTTTGGTGGTTTATGGTTCTGTAGGTAGGAGTCCAGGATGAGTCCGCAGGGCTGCATTCCTTCCTGGAACCTTTAGGGAGAGTGCGTGCCTTCTCCACCTTCCGGAGGCTGCCTGCATTCCTTGGCTCTTGGCTCCTTTCATCCATTCTCAAAGCCAATCATGTTGCATCACCCTCCTAGTATTCTTGTTTTAGGAAATTTTCCACAGAGAATTGCAGAAATCCAGCTTAAATACAGCTAAGATTCTCCCCCACCCTCCAACACACTGAAGAGGTAATATCGTGAATTGGGTAATTAAGAGCAGCTGGCTCCAGGGGTTCCAAGAGCCCCGTCAGGCCTCTGTCTCTGGTTCTTGATCCTGCTTGTTTCACATTCAGGCATTTTTCTCACGACGGCAGCCTGGCTCTATCAGCATCACCAACCGAGCAACCCCAGGGGAAGGAGCAAGGCATTCCTGACATGTCTCACCCAACAGTGAGGATTTCACCGATTGTCCAGGACTCAGTCACGCACTCAGCCTGGGGGGAAGATGGGGTCCATTCAATCCAAAACACACAAGGTTCCCCATAGGCAAGAAGACAGTGTCAGAAAGGAGATTGGGCTTGGGAGAGAGACACGTAAAAACAGCTTTCTCACAGTTATGTAGGTGTTTTTTTTTTGTTTTGCTTTTACACAAATGAGATCATGCTGTTCATCTTGTGCATTTTCTTTTTTTCACTCCACAGGAAGTCCTGGATACCCTTCGTTATCAGTATATCTAATGCTCCAGGTCTTTTTCCATAACCCTTTGCAGCCCTTTGGTTGGGGCCAGCATGAGCTCTTTGGGAGATAGGAGTATCAGCATTAAATATCTTCCTCAGAGAGTTGAATATCAAATCCTTTTGCCACAGATAATTTATGGCATAATATCTGTATAAGAAAAAACTTACTGTCGATCAATGGTCTATCTATTTTTAAAGAGTCTATAAAAAGTCGATCGAAATATTTGGACAGCCATATAGAGGAGTAGGTGTTATATTTAACTTAAGAGCATCCATGGTGATTTTTCCTCCTTACTCACTCCTTTCCTCTTACTGCCCATTTGTATTTTTTGCACAGTATGCACATGTGTGATATTTATAGCATGAATTTATGTTCTTGTGATAAAATATGGGAGGGAATTAAGGATGAAAAATAGTTATGATCCCAGTAAGGAAAATTTTTACCAAAAAGATCTCAGAATTGTAATTTTGTTTTGTGGCATGAACCTGTAGGTTGAAAGAAAGCAGAGGAAATAAACAGGGGCAGAAAATGGTCCTGCGATGAGCTTTGTCTAGTTTCATAGATACTGAATTAAATGTCTGCTGCTAGAACCCATCTCTGTTGGTCCTGGGAAGAAATGTAATAGAGGAAGAGTAGTTTTCATTTCACTGGGAAGAGAATTCTGATGCTAAATGAGATAAAAGAAGACCCAGGAGTTCATCATTTCCCTACTCTCTGTTTTGCCACAACACACCCAAATCATCCCTCAAGCTACATTTTAGTTTAAATAAAGCCTTTCATATTTTACCCGTACTGTATTTCTCCAGAGAATCTAAATTAGATCTAAATTGACATTTAGCCCTTTTCCGTAATTTTAAATATGTATGTCTTTCTCATCCATTTTCCAAAATGATATGAACTCTATGAAAAAAACATCATCAACATTGATCCAGCTGTCTGTCCATTCCTTGTGAACATACAAAGGTGAATAAGATACGGTAACATCTCTGCTTCTGAAGAAGAGCCAGTTTGATAGTAGAGTCAAAGTAAATTAATAATACATTTTGAAATAGAAAATTTTTCCACAATTCAACCTTAATTGTTTTGAGGGGATGAGAGAACAGGAATTGAAAACAGGTAAGTTGAAGGCCATTTTAGCCAAGGCTATAGTGTCAACAATTTTGTGGAATTTTATAATCAAATCTTAAACATTTTTATCCCATCTTGTTTTTCCAGGAAAGGATGTAAATGGGTTACAGGATAAAAATGAATGAAGATGAAATTAACCCCAGAAAATAAAGGTGAAGTCAGGGATAGAGTCAGAATGCAAAGCCTGCCATCCGGCCTGCCTATAGCAATTAATTGATGCAGTATTAAATTTTTCTCTCAGTTTAGTGGTCAGAGCATTGAGAAAATTTATTGATTCACTCATTCATTTAACAGATATTAAGTGAGCATGTGTTATATGCTAAACACAAGTAAAGAGTTTAACACATGACAGATTTATAGTATCTATAAAGTAAAAACAAAGTGATTGCTCCAGATGAAACACAGTTTTACATGGAAAAATTTTTCCATGGATTTTCAGAAAAGAGATTTGGTAGATGTAGTGGTCTGGGTTCCTGGGCATCCTCTAAGTCAGTGCAGTTGTTTAATGAAATGCCAGGTGTCAAACGCTGGCTCATCTTATGATAGAGTATGTTTCATCAAAGGTGATTCTATGAGAAACAATAACAACGCATCTTAGATATGTAGGTTTCTGATTCTCTGATTCAATCCAAGAGTAAAATCTAGAATATTTAGGGAAGGCAGGCAGATCCCCATGCACAATTACTTACCCAAGTAGTCAGTCTTGGCAATTAGAGTAAAAGATGCAGAATGACAGATCAACAATTTGTTCAATCTACAGTTACCTTCTAATTAATAATATAGTCCTTCTGTCCCCGCCCCTACTTTGTTCACCTTAGATCTCATGGGTTAAATAAGCCTGAGAACAGAATGGAAAAGGGAGGACCGCTTTCCCCTGTGATGTGGGCATCAGGTTCACTAGCATTGGCAGGAGCAGGAAAAACAGAAGCCCCAGAAAGCACTCAATCAAGTCTCTAATTACTCTAACAATAAGAGTGTTTAGGCAGATGAATTTATGATAGACTAAACAACAGACTCTGAAAAAGTCTACCACAGTAGCCGATCTCTGTATAAATTATCACCATGTTCATTTTTGTCAATTAACTTTTTTTTTTGAGATGGAGTCTCACTCTGTCACCCAGGCTTGAGTACAGTGGTACAATTTCCCCGCTCACTGCAGTCTCCACCTCCCAGGTTCAAGTGATTCTTCTGCCTCAGCCTTCTGAGTAGCTGGGACTACAGGTGCCTGCCACCATGCCCGGCTAATTTTTGTATTTTTAGTAGAGATGGGGTTTCACCATGTTGCCCAGGCTGGTCTCGAACTCCTAACCTCAGATGATCTGTCTGCCTCAGCCTCCCAAAGTGCTGGTATTACAGGCATGAGCCACCAACCATGCCCAGCCCTCAATTTACTTTTAATAAATGTCTCCTTTGTGCCAGGTACTCTGCTAGGGAGTTTTGAAATACTTTAATGTTAGTCATTGATTTTTCTGAAAATACTGTTATGGTTGTTTGATTTGAATTGGAACCTATGCCTAGTAGGCTTTTAGTTATTCAGTTAGAAAGAAATTTTTGTCTTATGGGTCCTCAAAAGCATAGATGAGATCCTGCTTACAGAGGTTTGAGATAAGCCTCAAAAACTAATCCCAGTGCTTCAGGAGGCCACGGTGGGAGAATTGCTTGAGTCCTGGAGTCTGAGACCAGCATGGGGAACACAATGAGACCCTGTCTGTTAAAAAGAAAAGCTAATGCATTGAAAAACTTCCTTAGATCTTCTAGAGTTCCTTTTATTCCAAAAGCTGTCATTTCCTGCTGAACTGCTTTTGGTGAATCACACTGCTGCTGAAGTTGCCTTGTCTAATTACAGCTCTTAAAAGCACAGAGCATAGAAATGGAAAGCAAAGCACACCGAAATTTAGAGAACAGTGGTTTTTTTCAACCCATTGATTAACCTTCTGCTATAAGTAGGGCCTGGTATGCTAATTGTTTGTAATTTCTACCTTAATGTAAATGATAATTAAAATTACCATGCCTTTAAAAAAAAGTATGGTGTTCCTGATTCACATGGGTGCTTAAGTAATTTTTAACCTAGTAAAATGAGATTATAATTTCAGTCCTGTCCAGGTAACCTAGAATCCTTGCCATGTAATTGAAGTCTTTATTGCTATTCTTAGGGAAGGAGATGAAAGTTAAGTAGGTCACTTTCTACTGACAGAGCCTTTCCCATAAAGGAGAAACTTTTATAGGCAGATCTGCTTTTGTGCCTTTTGTGTTCTAAAAATAGGTAAATCCTGAAAAGAAGTTGGCCCTGCTTGAGAATGTTACACTTGTTGCATGTACTTAAAGTGACTCAAGTACCTGCAGTATTGACTACCAGTGAGAACCCTGTTTTATTTCTGTATCCACTACACAGTGACTTTGTTTTGCTCAAAGTTAATTTATTAAGCCATGAATGGTGAGTGTGAACTTGTTACACTCTTTCAGGTTAGGGAGCAGAGACTGGTTTTATATTACCTTTATGGAGGGTTTTTTTTGTAAGACTAATCAGGAAAGTAAAGAAGACAGGAAACAGTCTCAACTGCTGCACAAGCAGACCCCATAGAGATCTGGAATGACATTCAGGATGTTACAGAAGTGCAAACAGTGTCCGTTGTCTGTTTTTATTCATTACTTCATCCCTGCACCTAAGCTTGTCGCACAGTGAGCACCCAAGCGTTAATTTCATGATGGATTTCTAATACTCTACCCAATCTATCTGCTCTGTCTCCTGTATTCCCAGCCTACATTCTGTCTGCAGCATGGCTTCTGTTTACTTACAGCCTTTACTGCCTCATGGCTTCTGCTTACTTACCTCTCTTTGCACATCGTTTCTTTGTCATGCCATCACCCTGTATGGGGATTACATCTATCTCATTCAAATGCCCAAAGAGAAAAGTTGTGATTAGATAGACAGGCCACTCTCCAATGTGGAGCCCCAGCTCATAGCAAAATGCCTGGGCTTCTGTGGTTACGTTTAGGTCAGGGACCTAGCCAGGGTCTAGTTGTCTATGGTCACCTAGCAGGGTCATGGGTGTAAAGGATGGTCTTGCTTATAAGAGGAAAGTGGTTATGGTAAACACTTAGAATGTTCTTCCCATAATAAAAAGTTAGATCCTAAGTGGTATTACTTGGTCACGTTCTAGACCAGATTCAAAGATGTGGGATAACACCACATCAGGGTAGTTCCTTGAATTCCCAGAACTTGGCACAGAACTTGTACATAGTAGGCACTGAAAAAATACTGGCTGAATGAAGGCTGACTAAAGAGGAAATTCTGTGATCTTAGATGTTCGGGGTATAACAGGAAAGGTTAAAGAGTAAGGTGACTGTACTTGACCAGCTTTTATCCTGTAAGTGAATCATCATAGTTAGAGGCAAGCCATATAAGGATTTTCTAATCAGAAGAAGCTCAAATCCAGAAAAACTTCATTCTCCTTCACTTTTGCATTGTGTTGGAAGCAGCGAGTACACAATAGGGAATTTGTAACTAGTAAGTAGATTTTGTCATTATAGTGAGAGGGTTGCCCAGAGCTTTTCTTTTCTCCATGGAACACCATCATCCTTAAAGTCATGGAAATCCTTAGAGGAGGGGATGCTCCTAGGGACACATTGGGATTAGGAGTTGTTGAAAGGGCTGTTCTATATTGGCAAGTTTGAATTGAGCTAGAAATCTAATTGAGAAATTTTCCAGGTTAAGAAAGAAAAAAGGCATCCCTAGGGCTAATGTTTCGGGATTTCTACTTCCTTTTCTCCATCATCATATGCTCAGTCACCACCACCACAAACAAAAGGCTGGGTTTTTTCTCATTGCCAGCTGTCTGTGACTCAAGATAAGAATTAGAATTAAGATAGAATTTTGTCTGGTGTTATTTTGAGGGTTGGGCTGCAGTTCTTCATAGCTCCACATTTGCGTGTCACCAAGTGATTGGTATAGTGGTTCCAGATACCTGCCCCTCTGCTTTGCACATATGAGGCCTCAGTAAACACTTACTGACTTGAATTATCAGTGTAAATGATAATTATCAGTGTAAATAAGGCTATTGTTTCAGGTCATTTAACATAATTTACTTTTATTGTCACAGACTTCACTCTGAAGCTGGAAAAACTATCACTCTGAAGCTGGAAAAACTAACATGTTTGGCATCTTGACTCCTTCTGGATAAAGAAAAATAAAAAACAATATAGAGGGATTAACATAACCATAACTGGAAATGTTGGGTAGTCAGTTTTCTCTGTAATAGTAAAGTCAGGCTGTTGTGTTGGTTGAGTGCAGGTGTTGGAACCATATAGACTTGGATTAGAACCCTGGTTTCACCACTTAGCAGTGACTTTAGGCAAGTTCCTCATAAATCTTATCTAAGCCTAGTGTCCCATCTTGAACATGGAGGAAACAGTAGTGCCTATGTCATGGGAGTAGTAGTAGGGTTTAAATGAGGTGATGTGGCTGGGCAAGGTGGGTAACGCCTGTAGTCCCAGCACTTTCGGGACCGAGGCAGGTGGATCATTTGAGGTCAGGAGTTTGAGACCAGCTTGGCTAACATGGCAAAACCCCGTTTCTACTAAAAATACAAAAATTAGCCAGGCGTGGTGGCAGGTGCCTGTAATCCCAGCTTCTCGGGAGGCTAAGGCAGGAGAATTGCTTGAACCTGGGAGGCGGATGTTGCAGTGAGCTGAGATCTCACCACTGGACTCTAGCCTGGATAACAGAGCGAGACTCTGTCTCAAAAATAAATTAATAAATAAATAAAGGAGATAATGCACTAGAAGCTCTTGCGACAGGGCCTGGCACAAAGTGAGCACTCAGTGACGTTAGTTATTATTGTCATCAAGAGTGTTATTTTGAATAACGTAATTCTTTTCTATGACATGGTATCATATTGATGTTGAATTAACTGATCTTTTAGGTAATTCAGTGTAAATGGAATCACTTGTTTCAAGCAACAGAAATTCAACAGTATAGTCCTTTGTCCCTTAAGTAATGTGGTTTTATACTCTAATATTTAGGAGAGAAAGAGGTAAAGTTCATGTTCTTGTAATATACAAATTGAGCACAGGCAAACTTATAATACTATTTTTCTTTTCTTTTTCTTTTTTTTTTTTTTGGAGATGGAGTCTCACTCTGTCACCCAGGCTGGAGTGCAGTGGTGCAATATTGGTTCACTACAACCTCCGCCTCCTGGGTTCAAGCGATTCTCCTGCCTCAGCCTCCTGAGTAGCTGGGACTATAGATGCATGCCACCATACCTGGCTAATTTTTATATTTTTAGTAGAGACAGGGTTTCACCATGTTTGCCAGGATGGTCTTGATCTCCTGACCTCATGATCCACCTGCCTCCACCTTCCAGAGTGCTGGGATTACAGGCGTGAGCCACCATGCCTGGCCTACAAGTACTGTTTTTTTATCCAGAGGTAAAGAAGAATCTCTTGATCTGTAAACTTGAGATCCTCTCTGCTAAATAGTTTCTGAAATTCATTGAGGCATTTTTAGGAAAATATTCCATAGATGACACATAGAAAGAACTAATTATCTCTTCACAGTAGTATTTCTGGTGATGTATTTTTTTTAACTTTGTAATCATGACTAATGAAAAACATACTGAGGAATTGAAGTGATGTTTGAGAAACATTGACACATTCTCTTGACTTTTCTTTTGTGGTTGTGTAGGTGAGACAGGCATTGGCAAATCCACATTAATGGACACTTTGTTCAACACCAAATTTGAAAGTGACCCAGCTACTCACAATGAACCAGGTGTCCGGTTAAAAGCCAGAAGTTACGAGCTCCAGGAAAGCAACGTACGGCTGAAGTTAACCATCGTTGACACTGTGGGATTTGGAGACCAGATAAATAAAGATGACAGGTACATCTTGGGATTTTGTGGGGACATAAATGGATGAGGAGATAGCAGGATCCATTCCAGGTAAATTTAAAGGCCAAATGTTTCGGGGGTTCCTTAGTTGTGGGGCTTGGTCCTCTATTGCCTTAAAGATGTGACATTATTGTCCTCTGAGAATTTTTCTGAGAATGTTCTTCCTTGAGGTGAGAATCAGATATCAAAATTGATCCCAGCTAGTAGGAGCAGAAAAGGGATTTATTAGAGGGACTAAATTAGCTTACAGCATTTTTCGAGAAAGGCCATGAAACCAAGTTTGGGGCTTTTCTACCAGGAAAAGCAATCTAGAGAAACACCCAGCCACCCCACAGAACAGTTTTAGCAGAAACCCCAGCCGTCAACCACTTCATGCTGCTTGGGGAGCCAGGACACTGGAGGGGAGGTCTCTAGAAGCTCCACCAAATCTGCCCCAGGTAACCAAATGCCTTCATCTTTGCTTGCTATATAATGATAAAATAGTGCACCGAGTTTTTATAATGTACCCCATTTATAAAGCCAAGTAAGTTTGGGTCTTTACCATGAGTTGCTGTTTGCCCTTATCTGAGGGAAGTTTCTAATTCTTAAAATTTCCCGGCATATAACCCATGTTAGTCTTAGTGTCAAGATTTTGTTCACATTCCTTCTCAAGAGCACCAATTCTGTTTATCAGTCTCAACCTCACATGTCTTATGACTATTTTAAATAGTACATTCATTCTAAAAAAAAGTTTGAGAAAGTTAAAATAAAACTGTCCCAGGCTCAAAGGTGATTGTAGAATGGGGCTTCCAGAAATGTATATTGCCTAGATACATTTTAACTATTCCTGATATAAATATGAGCACCACAGTAATGATAGAGAAATGTTTAATTCATTCGTTAGCTGAGCACCAAACTCTTTATTTTATCTATAGAGCACTTCAAATGCTCTTCAGTAGACATTGTCCTGTGATAACAGGAACAATTGTTAGATAGAGTGAGAAAGATATTACTTTGCATCTGGCCAAAATAGACTATCTGTATATTGTGTTGGGGCAGGGGACAAGTTCGGCTCTGACACTGCAGCTGAGCAGTTGCTCTTAATATATGATAGCAATGACAAGGAATGATGGAGAGGCCCCTGCCTGAAGGCTGCTTGTTATGCCAAGGGCAGTAAATGAAGAGAAAGCCCTGGTCATAAGGAAAGGGGCACAGGTGCATTATGGGAGCTGGGAAGAGAGCCAGGGGGTTCCAATCGTTGCATAGTCACAGAATACTCAGAGCAAGGCCTGTTCTCCACCTCTCAGACTGGTATGGATTTTCTCCCTGGGGTTAGGAAAAATCTTGCTTGTGCATTCCTTGATTGGAAGAAGGCAACTGTACTTTTTCAGGATCCCTCCCCCCAGGAGTGAGAGCCATCCTCCAGGTAGCCTCTTGCTGAGATTCCCTGTGCTCTTCCAGCTCGCTGTGGTTGCCTCAGTGCTGGCACTCAATTTTTGCCTCTCCCCTGAGCTGGGACTTTCCTTCGGGCTGCTGGTGGGTTTTCACTCCCCAATCAGCACTCGGCAGCAAACAGCTAGGACAGTGCATATCCTCATATTCACAGCTGGAGCCCTCCTTAAGAAATGATCTGACTCATTTGGGTCAAATAATAGTTTCCAAGGAGATTTAGAAGAGAGGAAGTGTGATATTAACCTAACCTAGATACCAAATATTTTTTTTCCTCTGAAATTTCTTGAAAGCTATTGCATAACCTCTTTAAATGGCACTTAAAACTCTCTGTTACCCTGTACCTCAGAAGGTATTGTTGACACTGTTCACTGTGAAGCCAGATGACTTGTTCACAAATCATTATTTGGACAGGTTCTGCTTCCCTCAAGAAATTGGAAGTGGAATATTCATTTCTGCGTCAGTGTGTTAACTGTATGGGAAGGGGTATGCTATTTCTCTATGCTCATGTTGATTTTTACCTAGGTTGGGGATTAGGCAAGCCTTTCTGCCATAGAGGCAAGACTTCAAGAATGTCCCAGTTTGTTTACGTAGGCTTTGGACATGTCAGCATTCCTGCATTATTATCTGCCTCAGACCAGGCTAGCTAGAAGGAGGCAGGAAGAGAGATCTAGTAAGGTTTCCTGTTATGTTTAAAAGCACATTTCACTCTTTGTTATTTAAGGGCTTCCTTGTTTTGGCTGTTTGTACTCTTTAGTGGAGAAAGAAAGTGGTCTGGAGAAGAAGGGAAACCAAGTTTTGTTGTTCAACTGGAAATAGAATAGTTTGACCCACATTGGGGAGATGGGAGGTGGGCTGACCATGGCATATCACTAGCTGTAATGATAGTCAGCCCTTGAAGGCAGAGATGATTGAAATCCCCTGAGACAGAATCTTAACCTCACCAAATCTTTATCAGAGTTATAAAACAGTAGTGAGATAGACTGTTTGGCCTTTAAATTTTAAGTTTAATCACACTTTCTGGGGGAGGTAGTCAAGGGATAAGGAAAATTGGCTACAGACAGCAAGATAAGAAAAAAACATGGTAAGTGTTTGGTCATATATAAAGTGAAGAGTCAGTCCCTGAATGATGTCATTGGCCATTTCACAAGAATGATCAGTGGGTAGGTTGGATGGATGAAAAACGTTGTCTGAAGTATGTTTTTCCATCGGTTTTAGGGTTAGTCTCCGTCATTTTAGTGTGTGTGTTTTATGGCTGGAGGTATATGAAAAAAAATGAGTGCTATGTAACAAGGAATATCTCCATGCCTTAAGAAAATTATATGAGAACATAAGGACTAGATTGGATCTGTCCTCCTGTCTTTCCTCTGATTGATATGGCTACAATCCAGGGAAGTTTTAATTGGCCAAAAAGAATATAAATAAGTGTCAGTAGGAATGGAGGTAGCAAAAGGCAAAGATGGAATTAAGCTTCCTATCTTTCTGACTTTAGATGCAGATGGGGAAAGGTTTTGGAGGAAGAGGCAGACAATTCATCTCATCTACAGGATGATGATGAGAACTATAAAACCACTTGGCTGGCTTGAGTCTCAGCAAGAATAAGCTATTTCATCAGCATAATTAAATCTTTGACATAGGGAATAGTCATTTTGGTAAATTATTCTCCAGGAATATATTTTCTTTTTATTGATTAATAATGGTATGGAAGGTAAAGTAGATGGGATTTTGTATTGATTATGTGTGTGAGGTAAGAGAAGGAGGCTCCAGGTTGAATCCCAGGTTTCTGACTTGGCCAGTGGTGTGGGTGGTGGCCCATTCACCCTGCTGAGGAATACGGGGAAAGTGTGGGTTTGAGGGCAGGATGAATAGATCCGTTTTTGACATTTAGTTGGAAGAGCGATTGAAAATATAGGATAAGCAATTGGGTGGATGGGTCTGAAGCTCAGAGGAAAGATCGGGGCTAGAGGTAGAGATTTATGATTTGTCATCAGATAGATGATGAGTGGAACACAGAAATGAGTGTGATTTTCCAGAGGGAACACAGATTGAAAGGAAGAGAGATTGAATGATTGGCCAGGACTCTCTAATAGGAACAGGCAGAAGGAAGCCTGAGATATTAGAGAACAAAGGATGTCTTGAATCCAGTGTGGAAAGCATTCCTCACTGCAAAATGAGCGATGTCATGCCTCTCATTATCTTTGGAGGATCAGAATCAAAACCAGAGGCAAGAAGGGAAATTAATAGAAAGCAGAACCAGATTTGGACTACTACTGAGAGAAGGAGGTGCTAAGAGCTAAAAATCAGACACTTGGGAGGCAGGGTAGCAATTGCTGTGAGCTGCTTCTCTTACCCTTGGGGTTAAGAGGGTGCTATGGAAGAGCCCTAATCCCCAAATACCTGCCTCAGCGTCAGGAGACTGAAGGATCAGCCCCAGACTGAAAGGGCAAAGGGCATGGGTGGATCTCATTGGAGTGGCCTGCTTCACTTCCCTACTGGGCATGAGCCCAGTAGCAGAACAGATACCAGCAGAGAAGTGGGTGAATGTAAAGTTCGGTTTTTTTTTTTCTTTTTTAGTTTGTTCTAAAAAGTTTTCTAAAAAGTCAGGCTTGCTTCTATGGTATAGTATACTTCTATACTATAATATTCTATTTTATTATATTATTATGAAATAGTTGTATTTTACTTTTACGTGCCAGCCCTTTACATATACTACATGTATTGGCTCATCTATTTGTCACAGTAGCTCTCTGATAAAACTACTATTTTTGTCCCTGATTTACCTGTGAGGAAATTGAGACACAGAGAGGTTTACTAACTTGCTTAAGTAAACCTTAAGCAGCTAGTAAGTTGTGCAGCTGTATTACGGTTTTAGGCAGTTTGGACTGAATCCATGTTTCTAACCACCATCCTCTATAACTATCTCATTAAATATTATTATTATGTAATACATGCCTATATTTCAAGATTAGAAAATATAGAAGAATCTTATTGCTCATTCATTCTTTTTATTGGAATTTTGCCTGTTGTGATTTGGAACTTCATTATTGCTGAGGTACATTCTACCTTTTTTTTTAAAGCCTCTAGAGATTTTGTCTACTCAAATTGAACCAGTAGATTGGGATAAAATCACCAAGGAAAAATATCAAAAAGCTTTTTATGACTGCTTTCAGGTTTGCTCATAAGTTTGTTGTTATTGTTTATTTTGGTGATGTTTGTTTTTCTTAGGATGTCTGCTGTTATTTTTGTTACAAAAGATTTGTGGTTCCCTTTCAGGGGTTTCAGTTTAACTTATGGGTATGGGGTTTGGGTGTTGAAAGGTTTTTCTTTTTCTTAAAACTTAAATCTTCAGAAAGGCAGTAAGTTTGGGAGAATTAACTCTTCGTATTCCTAATAGAACAGTCTGTTTGTTGCTAAAACAAACTTCTTCTGAGTAGTCCCTTTGGAGACCAGAAAGAATTAGTGGGTTTCCCACAATGACATACTACTTACTTTCTGGACATGTGGTTTATGGAATGTGTATTCCCAATATGCTATTAGTCATTGTATTTATGGTCAGTTAATAGAATCACACATCATTATCCAAAACAGATTTGAATGATTTGGTGAGAAGAGAGGGTTACAACGTTTACCTTTAAATCATAAAGATTTTGAGTTGAAAGGAATCTTAGGGATATAATAGTCTAGGCACGTCAGTTCCTAGATGAAGTTATGGATCATGCACAGGGATATGGGAGCACAGAGAGCTCCTGTCTCTGGAGAAATAGGGCAGAAGACCAGGGAATAGCTCCCAGTAGGTGGTAGTGTCATATCCTGAACCACACACCAGTTTCATTTTGTGCACTGATGCCAATCAGTAGGGAGAGGCTGTCACAGTCACTTTTCTCAGATGGATTTTTGAGGCCCAGTTTTGGCCCAGCAGGAAAGAATGCCACAATCTCTTAGCAGTATCTGCCATGGATGCCCCTTGGGGGAGTGGCAGCCTGCTCCACTAAAACAAGCTCTGTTTTAGAGGATGAATGTTAGCCAGGAGAAGAGTAGGAAGAAGACAGGTCCCAGCAGAGGGGCCAGTGTGAGCAAAGACACAGAGGAAATAAGGGCTTGACACGTGGGGGCTGCTACAAATGGTTGTATGTGGCTGGGACAGGAGGGTGAGCCTGGAGCGCTATTCAGGGATCAGGTGATGGAAGGCCTTGGACACCAAGGTAAGGGCTTGGGCTTTAGCCTTTAGGAAAGAGGAAGCCATTGTGACGTTGAATGGAGGATTGTCTACACCAAACTGTGAAAGAGGTTTGAGACTAGAAACATGCTATTTCTGCATTCTAGCTATAAGCCGATAGTAGAATATATTGACGCCCAGTTCGAGGCCTACCTGCAAGAGGAACTGAAGATTAAACGATCTCTGTTCAACTACCATGACACGAGGATCCATGCCTGCCTCTACTTTATTGCCCCTACTGGACATTCACTAAAGTCCCTGGATCTGGTCACCATGAAAAAGCTGGACAGTAAGGTACTTGCTGCCACTCTGGTTATCATCTGCTCTCCTTTCAGATCTTCTTTATCCTAATGCCCCAATTTATTCTCTGCTTTCAGTGTGGTTTTTTTTTTCCTGGATTACAGAAACATAGTGTTTGCCAGTATGAGAAAAATGCTTCAAAACCTCTTGCCTGTTGGACAAAAATAAAATAAAACAAAACTAGCAAACAAACAAACAAAAAAAGCATCAAGTCACTTTCCAGGAGGTATTTTTAATTCTTAAATGGGAGGTGGAAATATAACTTCCAGGTTTGTTTTTTCTTTTAAAAAAAAAAATATTTCTCTAAAAGGTTTTTAGAGGTTTGGTTTTAATTCAAAGTTTAGAATGGAATAAAAGGTTAAATTTTTGTCTCTGTGATGATAATGGTCCAGCTTCTTAGATTTCAAAACTGAACTGCACACGCGTGTTCAAGTAAAGCAAAGTCTTCATTTCAGTGTGATCCCTGAGCTTGCCACATTTATACCGTCTCTTTTTCACAACACGTGAAGGCTAAGAGACTGGTAAGTTTGATAAAATTTGGCACCTTACTATATAATTAATTAGACTTTCTATTTTAAAATAACAGAAGACAATACATTCTGAAACAAGGATCTACCAAATGGCAATAAGAACAAGGACAAAACCAAGCCGCGGATAGTTAGATTCAAAACCCCTTTTGCATTCACAAAAAAGTCTTATCAGATGATAAAGCTCTTTAGAGGGCTTTGCTGGCTGTTGTTACTATGATTTTGTCTAAACAACAACACTGATAAAGATGCTTTCTCTCCAGAGGGATAAAACAGCGAGAGAGTGCTCAGAAGATCACTCTGTCCCCAAGGCCTCTGTCTAAACTGGCCTTTAAACGGCTGGAGAGGCTGAAGCCAAGCCAGACTCCTTCAGCTTCCGGTATGCACAGACACAGTGGTTTACAGAAAAATCTAATGGCCTGGAAGGATCCTTGCAGCTAGAGTACTCTTCAGAAAATAAATAGAAACTCTCCTTCATCCCATTTGATTCCTCTGCAATTCAACCCCTGGGAGCTGTGCTGTTAGCCATGATAGTGGAGAGAGTGTAATATTGGGGTTCAGGGTGCCCTCAGCTCCCCTGAGAGGACGTTTCTCCAGGTTCTTGGCCACCTGCCCTCTCAAGAATGAGAGAGGGGACCATGGCGCAGTGTGCAGTAAATGCCAGACTCAAAAAGTGTTTGTAGAAAGTGATTTATTTAAAGAGAGAAACAGGAGAAGGAGAGAGAAAGAAACTGCTAACTCTCACACTGAGTGAGAGAATCCAGAAAGATGGAATCCAGGAGAGGAAAGCAGCTTCCATGAGAGTGTTAGGGAATAGAGAGAGATGGAGTTTAGGAGGAGAAGACAGGCTTCCACGAGAGTGCGGAAGGGGACCCCAGAGGGAAATCCAGAAGAGAGACAGCGTCCATGAAGGGAGTGTTTGTTGAAGGGGACCCAAACATGGAGTCTGAAGGGGTGTGGAAGAAGGGGACTTTTAACCTGGGAAGAACCTTCACCTCCTCTGAGACCCCAGGCCAACGAAAGGAGTTCCTTAGAACTTCCGCTGGAGTGATTGACTCTTAATTTATTCCCGTGCCCGAGAAATTTAAACATAAACCGTTAAATCTCCCAGTTGGCCGGGCGCGGTGGCTCAAGCCTGTAATCCCAGCACTTTGGGAGGCCGAGGCGGGTGGATCACGAGGTCAAGAGATCGAGACCATCCTGGTCAACATGGTGAAACCCCGTCTCTACTAATACAAAAAATTAGCTGGGCATGGTGGTGCGTGCCTGTAATCCCAGCTACTCAGGAGGCTGAGGCAGGAAAATTGCCTGAACCCAGGAGGCGGAGGTTGCGGTGAGCCGAGATCGCGCCATTGCACTCCAGCCTGGGTAACGAGCGAAACTCCGTCTCAAAAAAAAAAAAAAAAAAAAAAAAAAAAATCTCCCAGTTGGAGAGAGAAGGGAGAAGGGCATGGCGCTGGGAAATTCTTGCCCTTAAAACTATGCCTCCCTGTGTTCCCAGAAAGAGAACACATTCCCTCAAGATCACAGGCAGTGAGGGCCGTTTCTGGGCCTGTTGTGTCCTTGGAAGCAGGGGCAGCCCCCCACCCCACCTCCGGTCTCAAGAGTGCCTCATCCTTCATAGACATTCTGAAGGAAGTAGAGTGAGGAGGATTCCTAACCGAGGCCTGAGTATGCAGACACAGCTGGGTAATATCCAACACTATGATTATGTTTAGTAGAGTTCATTGAAAAAGGAAAAGAAAAAGGGAAAACAGGCACAACTAATGAAAGCAAACAACCAACCATAAAGCAGGTTAAACTTTCAAAGGAGTGACATTGTTGGCGAGTTGGAGAGCTAGCTAGCGTCTGAAAATGATAATATCAAAGTTTTATTTATACAAGTTAAAGGGAAGGGTTAAGCAAATTTATGGTCATTTCAGAAAAGACTTTCAAGCTCCGGCCAATGAGGAAAAAGAGATTTTAAAACTAAATTGCTTGATTTCTCTATCTCCTCTGATCAATTTGGCTGAGAAAGAGTGAATCTCTGCCATTTTGTCTGTGTTGACATTAATTAAATACTAAATGTGTATAGAAGATAGCCAATAAGATCAATAGGAAGTTTCTTATTCCTCCAGTCCTGATCCAAACATTGCCCCCACCATCAATGATGTTTTTCTTAGTCTGCAGCTTGCTGGAGGAAATCCAGGCATAGTGAGCTTAGGAGCAGGTTGAGGAATAGGTTGAAGAATAGGTCTTTCTGTCAGCATGTCATCTCATTCTGGTTTATCAGAATTTATAATTTGGCCTTTGGATAAAAGGAGATGCAAAGGCATGAAGATGTGGCCTGACCACATCCCTAAAGACTCTGTTCACTGGCTAGAACAGCTTCCTTGCCAAGTCTGTTCTCTCTCACCTGCGCTGGATAAAGAGCATTGTTACGGATGTCAGTAACGTCTTATTGAAACCTCTTTTTCTACAGGGAGTAGGGGGAAGTTAATCTTAAAATGTGAATTTAAGAGATGTGTCCTGTGCACAGGGCTGGGGGCAGCCGGGAAAAGAACGTCCACATTGGGGTTTGGAACTTGTGCTCTGGGGTATCCTTTCTGGGCTTTCTGCCACAAATGTGAAATTCGGAGTTCTCCCCTGTTCTTTGGAACCGATGCTGTGAAAGTGAGCCTTGCCTTTGGCGCTCAGTTTTATTCTGGCATGAAGGAGTAATTTGATAGAAGCTGATTTTCAAAAGAATTAGTTGGTGCGATTTTGAAAATTTTTACAGTGGGTGAAACCATTTTGTTTTGGTTAATACTTAGGTTCTCCTCTCCTAGCAATTTTCAGGTCAACAGAAGAAAGAAAGAATGTTGCACTGCATAGAACTGAATACTCCACTGCTCTAACAAAAACTGTTATTGCACTGTTAGGGTGTGCAAGAATCAAGAGCCTAAAGTAGATAGGAGGGTCTAAAAGGAGTGTTTCGTCATTCAAAGAATAGGCTCTTTTGTTATCACTATTTGTCATAGAATAGTAACACTTCCTTTATTCTGTAAAGAAAAATGAGGCAGCATAGGAGAGGAAATTACAAGCATACTTTCAGTGCAAGATGGGAGAAGTAAAAGTGTGTGAATATGGAAATACAGTATCTCAGGTCTTAATTTTTCATCTAAGTGGAAAGTCTGATTTTCATTATCATCTCTACTTTAAAAAAAATTGGAGGTTCATAGTATGTTTGTATATTTATGGGGTACATGAGATGTTTTGATACAGGCATGAAACATCTTTGTTTTGTATGGTGAGGTTATGCACATTTTATTTGTTTATTGTGTTTTATTCACTTGTCTGTTTTTCTTACGTTGGAATAGTGTAAAAATGGACACGTCTGTTTTACAGGTGAACATCATCCCAATAATTGCGAAAGCTGACACCATTGCCAAGAACGAGCTGCACAAATTCAAGAGCAAGATCATGAGTGAACTAGTCAGCAATGGGGTCCAGATATATCAGTTCCCCACTGATGAGGAAACAGTGGCAGAGATTAACGCAACAATGAGTGTAAGTCCTCAAGTCAAATGGGAACAGGCGTTCGCCTGTCTTACTAGCAGCTTTGTAGAGTGGCTGGAGCACTGGACTGACTAGGAACCTGATGACTTCAGGTGTAGTCCAGCTTTGCCACCACTTCAAGTCATTTAACCAGTCTGCTCTTCAGTTTCTCCATCTGTCAAATGGGAGTGTTAGACAAGATGATCTCAGATTTCCTTCCCACTCGAACAATTATGATTTCTACAGCAAATCTTGTGAGAAGGAAATGCCATCCCAGCACCAATTCACAAAAAGCAGCTCAAAGGAAATAGATCTGTGCTTGTTTCCACCAATCTTGGCAGAAATATGTCGGCTTGTCCCAATTTTGTTTTGGTGATTGGATCCTGCCCTTCCCTCCTATTTTTCCTACCCTTTCCTGAATCATTAGGTAACTGGCAATTGAGGATACAGTTTCCACATCACAGAGAGGAACTAGTCAGGAGATAAATGATTAAAGCAACAGTGGTTATCTGTGTGTTTGTCATCTAATCCCTCCTGGTGAGTCTCCATCCTGCCGGTAGATGCTCAAGTCTGTTTCACTGCTCTTTTGTGTGTCTCTCAGCCTATAGCTCAGCTGTGAGCTGCAGTGATTCTACACATCTTTTTTTCTTTTGGGAGTGCATAACATCCATGAAAGCCGCATGCTTTGCATATAGTGGATGCCCAGTGATGATTGTTGGAATTCAAAGTAGTAAAGGCTCTGGAATCCCTGAAAGAATCTGAAAAGCAGGTTCTTCCCAGGAAATAGGCATGATGACGTATGAAAGGAAGGTTGCCACAAGGGGGAATGACTAGACTTGTGCAGAAGAATCAAAATGAATGGGCAAAAGATCAACAGGGGGTTTCGGTCCCATTACGAAGTGAATGTTTAACTAGGAGAGCCACTGAGATAAAAGACACACCTTACTTCTTGGGAAGCAGTGAGTTTCCGTCATCAGTGGTTGGTAGACATCAGACCCTGTTTCAGTCCACTTGGAAGAGATACTGTAGCAGGAATTCTTAAGCAGGATTGAACTGTATAATAGGCAAGATCTCTTCCACCTCTAAAATTCTTTGGTTGTGGGTATTGAGAGCTGTATAATAATAATACCACCTGCCATTTTTCACATTTCTGGAGCATTTACTATGCACCAGCCACTGTTCAAGACTTTCCATTTAATCCTCACAACAGTTGCATAGGTAGGTACTGTTTTTATTCCTTCCTCATATGTGAGGAGACTGCAGGATAGCACCTAAGATTGCACAGGTGTCGGTAGTGGAGGTAGGATATGAACCCAGGCTTTGGCTGTCAGGCTTACACTCTCACCCTGTATACTACCACCCATGCAGAGCAGTGTACAGTCAGCCCTCTGCATCCATCGATCTGACCAACCGTGGATCAAAGATATTTGGGAAAAAATAATTTTAAAAAACCACGCAACAATAAAAACAATAATACAATAAATAAAAGGCCAGGCAGAGTGGCTCACACCTATAATCCCAGCACTTTGGGAGGCTGAGGAGGGAGGATCACTTGAGATCAGGAGCTCGAGACCAGCCTGTTTAACATAGCAAGAAAAATAAAAAATAAAAATAAATTCTACAGAAAAATTAAAAATATAGTATGATAACTATTTATATAGCATTTACATTGTCTGAGATATTATAAGTAATCTGGAGATGATTTAAAGTATACAGGAGGATGTGCATAGGTTATCTGCAAATACTGTACCATTTTATATCAGAGATTTGAGCACGTATAGATTTCAGTGTCCATGGACAGTCCTAGAACGAGTACCCTGTGGATACTGTGGGAGGTCTGTAATTTTTTTATAGCAAGGTCAAAATCTCAAACTGAAATGGCACTCCTTTATTTTGCTGTAGAACTGTAATTTGGGATGTCAGTGTGGGATTCAGGAAGTATGAATGAATGCTATGTAATTTTTCTTTATATTCCTAAATAATTTTCATTATTTTATAGTCATGGAACTATATCTGTGTTAAACTTATTGGAAAGAAAATACCCAAGAATTTTCACTTTTTCTCTCTTTATCACATTCATAGAACTAAATCTCTGACATTCCAAATTAATCCTGCTTTTAAAAGAAATTTTCTTTTAGGCTCTTCATTACAAACACTTGTTGCTGATGAAATTCCATATGATGTGTAGAAATATGAAGAAAACAGATTCTGCTGGCAGCCCTTTTGTTACATTTGCGTGGAGAAGTTTCCTTGGTCATTACACCAAAATATTGTCCAGAAAGGTCCTGTTGCTCCTCAACTTCAGGGGACACAATAGTGTTCAAGTCTGAAACTCAGACTTGTTTGAGAAAGAGAATGTGCTTTCTTTCCTTCTTCCAGAGTGTGAGATGAACTAGCAGATGTCAATATCTTGAGTACCTGACAAAATGCTACATGGGCAACTTGAGCCAATGATTATGTCAAGTTCTCTGTAGGAGAGGAATTGGTTTGAAAATATTCTCTTCTTTCACACTGTATCTGTTGTGGAAGAACACTGGATCAAGGAACTCTAAATAATAATTATTGGAGCAGCTATTTCAAATCTTATTCTTACATGCTGTTAGAAAAAAGGTAGGATTATTATTTCCTCTCCCACTCAGAATGCAGCCATAACTATGAAATAAACTGATGTGAAAGAGTCAGTTGTCTTGGACACCATCTCTACTTCAGATGAATCTGGGTGCTAGCTTGAGCCAATAATTTGGGCTAAAGTGTGTTTCTGACTTGGAATTTGTGCAGTCCACTGCCTAAAGCAGTGCTGTTCAAATATAACTACAATGTGAGATATACAAGTATTTAAAATTTTTCTAGTAGCCCACTTAAAAAAGTAAAAATAATTGTGAAATTAATTTTAAGGACTTAACGCAATATGTTTCAAAATAAAATTTCAACATGTAATCAATATAAAAATTATTAGAATTTTTAATAGTAGATCTTTGAGATCCAATCTGTATTTTACAATGACAGCATATCTCATTTTGGACTGAATTTTCACCAAAAATACTTTATCTGTATTTACATTTTATACAATTCACAGCTAAAAAGGTAAATTTGCATACCCAGGTTTCTCCTAACATACCTTAAGGTTTTTCAATATGAAATAAGTACCAAAAAGATACTTTATCTTTTAATCTTTGCACCTACTTTGCCATCTTCCTTGGTCTTCTTTTTCAGAAGATTCGAGTTTGAAGCAAAGTGAAATGCAGTTTTACCAAAACAATAAAGTCATATTTAGTGAAAAAATATTTTATATGGCTTCCATTTTAAATTTAGATGTAAACTAATTAAAAGTTAGACATTCAGTTTCTTGGTCCTATAAGCTGTATTTCAAGTGCTCAGCAGCCACATATAGTTAGCAGCTACTGCATCGGCTAGCAGAAGTCTAAAGCTTACTTTGTAGTTGCAAAGACTCATAGTTTTCTCTGAATTGCTTACTCAGTGTTTGGTTGTAAGTGGGGGTGAGATATGTGACACTCACCCACCAAACCGCAGCCTGCCTGTTCCAGCACTCCCTACCTTTTCCCTTGCTACCAAGTAGAGGCCTGCAGAAGGAGGAAGACAGTAGAGACTGGTGGAAACCAGTCTGTCAGAGCAGGGGAAGGTAACTATTCTCTGTCCTTTTGCTTGGCAGGTCCATCTCCCATTTGCAGTGGTTGGCAGCACCGAAGAGGTGAAGATTGGCAACAAGATGGCAAAGGCCAGGCAGTACCCTTGGGGTGTGGTGCAGGGTATGTGCACAGCATGGGAGATGGAGTCTTCACATTTAGCCCCTATATGAATGGTCGTGTTTCTTCATTTCCCATCTTGTTTAGGGAGGTCCTCAACAGTGGGCGGGCAGCGGGAGGCAGTAGTGGGGAAGAAAGAAAAGTAATCAGGTAGATGGGCAAATGAGAGAAGTGGCTGCCAAGCCGTTGAGGTAGCCGCTCAAGGATGCTGGGTTGTGTAGAGAATTTATATGAAGTCCTGATTGAAAAATAGTTCTTTCCTAGGAGTTGGAACTCATTTCACCAGCTAAGTATTAAAAAGTGGCAAAAAGTTTCTTGCAAACAGGAGGGTACTTTTTTCTCCATTATCTAGGAAAAAAATGTCTTCTAATAAAATGTTACTTTAGTAAACCTGAGACTTACGAGAATATTTGACCTATATTTGGCACTCTGGGACGTGACCACAGTCTAACCTGAAAGCTTGTCAGTGTGTCACTTTGAAGGGCAAGGACTCTGTGACCTACCCTTGTGTTGTCAAGGAGGACATCTACTGCTGTGGATTAAGCAGGTGGCACAGAAAGTTCTTCATTGGTTTAAGTTGTATCAGTCCTTCTTTTCCTCTGTTTTAAATAAAGGCAGTAAGAAAGAGTACCTTCGAGATCCCTGGGAAAAATACAATTTTTCTTACTCTTAGCAATTTCTCTACAATAAGAAAACTCCTTTCTTCTCAGTGTTGTTGATAAAATTAAATGAAATGGTATGTAAAAGTGCCCTTGCACAGTTGTAGCCAGCATGGAGTGGAACAAATACATCTGGCTTTTGAATCTAGATTCTGCTACCTCCCTTTGGGAGGTCATCTTGCTCACCAAGCTTCTGCATCTGCAAAGCAAGAGTCATGACGTCTACTTGGCAGAGTTATGAGGGGTAAAGACTATATTTGTTTTCAAGCTCCTCCCCATGTGCGCTGCGCTGAGTAGGCACTCGGCAGTCAGCGTTGTCATCAGTGTTATGGTCAGTGTTGTCAGAAATCTTGTCTTTGTCATGAACGTAAGGTGAATCCAGTAAAGGATTTTCAGATGGCCTTGATACCCGAGAGATTTCAGGAGTGATGGTAATAACATCTTGGAAGCATCACTCCAGATATTTCAGTGACATCATTGCTGATCCCACTTCCTCGATTTCCCCCATCTCTTGTAGTTGAGAATGAAAACCATTGTGATTTTGTGAAACTTCGAGAGATGCTGATCCGGGTGAACATGGAGGACTTGCGAGAGCAGACTCACACCCGCCACTACGAACTGTACCGACGCTGTAAGCTTGAAGAGATGGGGTTCAAGGACACTGACCCTGACAGCAAACCCTTCAGGTATGAGGGCACCTGGCAATCAGGTGTCTCCCAGACAGTGGTGAGAGTGGCATGTTGGTACATCACAGAAATGCTTGCTGGATTGAGATGGTGATGATGGAAGGATACGGTGGGTAAAGATTAATAGCATTGCGATAACTGCTTTATTTGCATGATCTCAACTAACTTATCTAGTTGGTGTCATTATTATCATCCACATTTTATAGATGAGGAAACTAAAGCACTGAAAGTGTAAACAAAGTGCCCACGGTCCTCCAGGTAGTAAACGATGGTGTGGTGTTGAGCTCTTGCCATCTGGGTCCTGAGCCCAGGTTTCTACCTATTCTGTTGCAGAGGTACAGAGCCTGGTCGATGCATTTACAAAGGTGTGGCTGCTGATTACAGTTTACCCCATTCATTTTTGCCAAACAGCTTTAACTCCTAAGGCTTTTCCTTTTTCAGACACCTTTACTGATAGCTTTCAGTGGTTCAATAAAATTCTAACAACAAAGAATCAGTAGGAAAGGGAATAGCTTTTAGGAGATTTATGTATTTTCTTGTATCACTGACGGATGGAGATGCAAAATGTGAAGGGGAAAAGTGGATGTAGAATCAAGTATTTTAGGTTCTGCAGGCCAAATGGTCTCTGTCACAGCTATTCAGTTCTTCCGTGTCAAAAGCCAGTGGTAGGGGTAGGGTTGGCAGGGCCAGGGTGCTGTTGCCCACACTGTGGTGAGTTGTGGGGATGGTTCTGGGTACAGGTTGGGGGTGACGCTGCCAGGTCAGGTTCACCACCTTCTGGTCGAGGAGAGGATTGTCCACATGGTGCCCGAGCAGTTTCTTTTTTTTTTTAATTGTACTTTAGGTTCTGAGGTACATGTGCAGATCATGCAGGATTGTTGCATGGGTATATACATGGCAATGTGGTTTGCTGCCTCCATCCCCCTGAGCAGTTTCTTAATGAGGATTTGAATTGAGGTGGTGTGAGGTGTGTCTGGACTCTGTGCCTTTACAAATAAAACCTGTTTTTCTCCTCTTTGGTGGCTAGCCCTACAACACACTCTGATGTCTAGCAGCTGGCTGACTGTGGAACCCGAGGCAGTCTGTGCACAGCAGATTCTGTCCCTGTGGGTCTGTAGGAGGGAGTTTATTTTCCTGTAATTGCTTTAGGGATAGTTTAGGAATGCCTGGGCTGGTCACCTGGCACTGTGCTACTGAGTTCCAGGAACATGTGTGTGCAGTTAGAACAAATGCAGAACCCAGACAAGGGGCTTCTGACCAAGAAGTTAACTTCTAGCTAACATTGCATCATTCATTTCTGCCCTAGGGGCTTGCAAAACTGACCATCTCCAGCCATGCAAAAGTCACTTTCTGAGACAAGGTGTAGGATACCTTTTTGTGTACACAGGTTTAGCTAATTGAACCTTGAAATGCATTTACCAGAAAATAGTCCTTACAAAGTCAAGTCCACTTTATGGTTACTAAACCTGTGGGATAGGCTGTCTTCAGTTTTACATTAAGTATTTGCGTTCATGGAAAGAGATAGGGAACAAAAGGAACTGCCATAAAATTGAATTCATTTTCCCCTCGCCTTCATTCAAATTCAGACAGAGTACTGGACTAGGAACCAGGAGTTTGAGTTCGGTTCTTGGTCCTGCTACGTTACAAATCCTTAACTCATCTGGGCCTGAGTTTCTTCATCTGTGACATGAGGAGCTGAGCCAGATCAGGGAATAATCAGATCTAGTAAAAAAAAAAAAAATTTCTATAATGGGTGAGATAGTAATTATTTTAGGTTCTGCAGGCCAAGTGGTCTCTGTCACAACGATTCAGTTTTGCCCTTGTCGTTTGAATGCAGTCATAGACCATACGTAAATGAATGGGCATGGCTGTGTTCCAGTAAAACTTCATTTACAAAAACAGATGGGGGGCCAGATTTGGTCCTCAGGCTGTAGTTTGCCAACCCCTAGACAAGATTATAACTTGGAGCCTGTGAACTGCCTGCAAAAGTTAGAATGCGTGTTACTGTTTCTTGAGTTTGTTAGAGGTCATTTACCTTTCAAAATGTTTTACTTCTCAAAATGTTAAGAGCCTTTGGATAGTTGTGTTTCTTTCAACTCAGGAATGTGTGGAATCTGAAGTCTGCGATGCTGCCCTTAGCTATCTAAACCACGAGGAAGGGCCCAGCGGCCTAAGTCTGCCTACTGGGACAGGCAAGACCAAGTCCTTCCACCATCTTGACTGGGTTCCTTAGTTCTCTGGGATGGAGAGGATTTCCTGCTGCCACAGACATGCAGCCCACTAGGTTGTCTGTGTAGCTGGCATTTTAATTAAGGCATCTCCTGCAAGCCTAGAGTAACTGCCTACCAGGAGGAGGTGGAGCTGGGTAGGTCCAGCAGGGCTTCTGCAAGGGAGAGCAGCTGGGCCAGATTACTACTTTGGCCTTCCTGCTTCAGGGGCTTCAGGATTGGTGGGGGATGTCACTGAGGCTGCCTGATGCTTAGAGAGCATGCTTTATCCATATCTCCTCTCCCCATTTGGATCCATTTCCACTGGCCTGAGTTTTACTTTTTGATGATGGAAAGGGAAAATGCGTATATATATAAAAATATATTACCAAGGCCTTTACTTATTTTTGTATTAAGAAATTCAGAAAAAAAGTTGACCTTCTAAAAATAAATACCTTCTAACATCTTGATAACTGGGACCAGGTTTTCCATTTCAACTGGAAACAGTTTCTCCTCTTAGACCACTTGATGTCCTTCCTGGTTTAGGGAAGATTACCTGGTAGCAAAAGTTGGCTTTGAAGCACACGTCTTGGTAAATAGTGATATGAAATGAATTTGATTTTCCTTTTCTTGAAAACTACTACCTTTCAAAGGGCTTGCAGCCTTTCCCTTTGAAGGATTTTGGGTGCCCTCAGCACTTCCTATGCACCTGAGACCACACTGAGGGAAGGATGGAGTGAGGTGACTGTGTTTGGAGGATGACAGAATTAAGGAAAAGCAGAAGCCACAATTGATTTAAGTGATTTTCCAGAATTTCATCTGCAAAGTCGCCATTCCTGGATGTGCTCGGAAGATGGTTCTTCCATGTGAATTGAGGCTGAGCTTGGAGGATTGTAAGTCAAGGGCTTAAGGCTTTATTATATTCTCAAAGCACAGCATTTCTGCATGGTGGACAGTGAAGTTCATCCTTCCCGGTGAGCACTCTTGTTCACCATTTGTCCTCTAGGCCCCACTGTGTTTACAGTACATGTTTGTAAAACAGAGAGTGACCTCTAAGGCCAAGTCTAGTAAGAGGCAGCTGCCACTGTGTATGTTACACAGTGTGAGGCAAAAGAAGGAGCAGGGCGTGCACAGAGATGCTGTATTCAAGCCTTGGCAGCACACCATGGCAGTAAAGCTAGTGGAGCCGTCCCTGGTTTGCCTTTAAACCTGCCTGCATTCAGACTTGTGTCTTTATTGTCTCGTGGCAGAATACGTATGTAGCCAGGCATTCATCTGCTCTGTCCCAACCCATCTTTCCTATCTGTCCCCTGCACATGCCCAGCTGATGCCCTGAAGCCTTGAAACTCATGCTTCTAGCACCCAGAGCACCCATGCCTTCCCTGGACCCAGGCCTCTCCTTCCTCCAGACCCCAGCCCCTTTCTGGCTGGCGTTACAGGGTAGAAGAGGAGACGTCACGTGCCTCCCATGAACCACTCCCTGCTTCCTTTCTCCTGAGATGGTACAGTGCTTTTCCTAATAGTACCTGCCCAAGCTGCTCCCTTCTCACCTCAGACCACCACCATCTCCTTGCTTTGCCCCTGTTCATCTCACACGAAGCACTCAGTTACCACCATTTTCTCCGAGGCCAACAAAGTCCAGGTTTCACTGTGGAGACTCATTTGTTTGTAGGAGTGGCTGGGCCTCCGTGCACCAGCCATGCAGTGCAGAGGGTAGAGTTCTGATCTGAGCAAGGCAGCCCGGGCTCAGTCCTAGCTCTGTCACTTCTTTGTGGTGTGACCTGGTCAGATTACCTGTGTGTCCAGGTTTCTCCATCTCTAAAGTGGGAAGTGATGGTAACACCTACCGTATTGGGTTGTTGTAAAGATTAAATGAATTCACACGTGTATTGCTTCATAAATGCGGGTAGTGATGATCATACTCTGGCATGCCCTCTGCTAAATGGTTTTAGATGAGAACAGAGAGAGAATCGTGCTGTGTGAATCACTAGAATGAAGGATGAACTGAAGTGTCTGTGTTTATTCTCTCTTCCCTTCACTTCCACAAGCAAAACCTGCCTCTCCCAAGAGCTGTTAAGAGGAAATTACAAGATAAAATCCTCAATTTCAAATCAGCCTAAAACCTTGTGAAAAAAGGTATAGATTTCTTACTTAGAAAAAGGTGTTAATAACTGTAGTTAAAAATTAAGTTTGAAGGGCTAAAAGTTGCAAAAGATAGACGAGCTTAGTGGCTCAACCTGAAATCCCAGCACTCTGGGAGGCTGAGGTAGGAGAATCGGTTGAGCTCAGGAATTTAAAACCAGCCCAGGCAACATAGGGAGGTTTCATCTCAACAACAACAATTAGCTGAGCCTGGTGGCACGTTCCTGTGGTTGGTCCCAGCTACTTGAAAAGCTCAAGTAGGAGGAGCACTTGAGCCCAGGAGTTTGAGGGCATGGTGAGCTGTGACCCTGCTCCTGCACTCCAGCCCGAGTGAGACGGTAGGAGCCTGTCTCAAAAAAAAAAAAAAAAATTATACGTATGCCTGCCTGAGTGGCTCCTTAGGCTTTGTATAAAGAGATATAATCACTTTGGATATCTTTACTGGATATGAGCCAGTTAGGTAGAGCCAGTTCCTTCTGAGCTGGTGTTCAGTGACTGGAAATACTAGTGAGGGTTTCTGGGATCTCTAGTGGACAACTCGACTGGCAGAGGTGTCTGGGAATATGATTCTGTGGATGCTGTGGTTATTCTAAGTTGTTCGTAAGTAACTAATTACAGTTATGATTTCTTGGGGTAAAGTTTGATGGCTTCTTTCATATCCTGATCATTGTTTACAGTGTCAGAGTTCAAAAGCTGGCTCATGGGGCTGGGGGTGCTGTGGCTCACGCCTGTAATCCCAGCACTTTGGGAGGCCAAGGCAGGTGGATCACGAGGTCAAGAGATCGGGATCATCCTAGCCAACACAGTGAAACCCTGTCTCTACTAAAAGTACAAAAATTAGGTGGGTGTGGTGGCACTCGCCTGTAGTCCCAGCTACTCAGGAGGCTGAGACAGGAGAATCGCTTAAAAAACTGGGAGGCGGAGGTTGCAGTGAGCTGAATTCAGGCCACTACACTCCAGCCTGGTGACAGAGTGAGAATCTGTCTCAAAAAAAAAAAAAAAAAAAAAAAGCTAGCGGCAAGCTGGCTCACATCCTAGGACACAATGATACAAGAAGTGGCATTTGTTGAGCCCATTTGCCTGCTCTGGCCCAGGGTGTCAAAATTGCTTCCAGACTCATGTCTGAAGCTAATCTTGTCAATGGCACTGTTGCTCCTTAGGCTTTCTCTGGAACTAGGCTTTCCAGCCTTAAACTGCAAGCTTTACTATAAAAAGTATTTTCCATTATGATCCAGCATACACATTTCATGTAGTAATGCCTACTCTTAAACTTTTTAACACACTGATTAAGACCCACAATTGAGTCGTGATTCATACTTTCAAAATACATCTCCAGAAACTGGAGCATAAGATAGCTCGTGGTTGGGACTGGATAAGGCAGAGTCATTTAGTGAATTCTCAGCATTTAGGGTAGCATTACCCAAAGCACATTCTGTCAGTAAATTGCTTAGTTTCCGTGATCAGACAAATTTGGAGAGCTCTAAGACAATCAAGTTAAACAGGTTCTTTTACTGAAGGGCTTCTCAGAGCATTTAAGATAAGCAGTAGTTAGCAAACTAGTTAAATCAAATCACCTGGGAAGCATTTAAAACTAGACCATTTTGCCTTACCAGACATCCTGAATCAGCCTCTCTGGGACTGAGCTTAGGACTCTGTATTTAAGAAAGTATATGCAACAAAACGTGCACAGTGCCCCTGCTGTGCGGCCAGGGTTGAGATCCATGCACTGTGAATCTCCTAAAAGGAGAGTAGGGGCAGCGTTTTCCCTTCCATCTTTTGATTTTGGAGCCCCTCTTTTGGAGATCCTTTCCTGAAATCGGTGGTCTCTGGAATACATTTTGAGTAGTGATTCCATCAAAGTTTCCATTGTTTGTTAGAAAGAAGAGGGAGATGTATTCATTACCCTAAAATCAACAAAAATTGCGTTTTCTGTAAAATTTCATAGGATGGATAAGTCATCTTCTGCCTTTGGTAATTCTGACCCAGATAATAGTGATAAGTAGTTTATTATAAGCTAATACACAAAATAAAATTCATGAATTATTTTATAGTTCTGTTATCAAAACACTTCTATATCTCCATTGCTATAGATCTTAAAATCCAACTATTGCTATTAATAGTAGCCAGGACTAACGTTGGCCAAACATGTTTTTATCTTGTAAGATAATATGAAAGCTAAATGTAACTCTGATTGTTCATAAACAGGTACCATTGACAGTGGTGAGGGCAAGAGAACTTATTTTTAATAAACCAATAGCCATGTTAATTACTGAAATATAAACTGGCCTAATTAATATGTTTTCTTTTTTTGAGACAGAGTCTCTGTCACCCAGGACGGAGTGCAATGGCACGGTCTCAGCTCACTGCAACCTCCACCTCCTGGGTTCAAGTGATCCTCCTGCCTCAGCCTCCCAAGTAACTGGGATTACAGGTGCCTACCACCACACCCAGCTAATTTTTGTATTTTTAGTAGAGATGGGGTTTCACCGTATTGGCCAGGCTGGTCTCAAACTCTTGACCTCAGGGGATCTGCCTGCCTTGGCCTCCCAGAGTGCTGGCATTAAAGGCGTGAGCCACCATGCCTGGCCTAATAAGTTTTCTAATACTAAACTAGTTGTGTGGTTCGTTATAGATGTCTATATCTACATGCACGTATGCTCCTATCACCTGAATTTCCTTTTTCTCCTTCTAAATGGACAGATATCAATGATGTGGGGTGGTCTGCATGGTGCCAGGGGTCATCCAGAGTTGCTATCCCGTTTGTAGCCTACACTTTGGATGAATTTGGTCCATGGGAAAGGCAGATATACTGCAGACAGTTACTATACAATAGTTGTAGGGAAACTACGAGAGAGAGAGAGAGAGAAAGAGAGAGAGAGAGAGAGAGAGAGAAATAGCACCTTATAAAATATCAGCAAATGTTTCTATGTGTATTTGGGGGTGGCAGTGGTGGTGTATTTTCTTAAGCTGTGTTACCAAAGTGATTTCTCTGTAAATATATTTGTTTTGACTTAGAGATAAAGCTGAGCTGTAGCATTGAATGTAGAATATTGGGCTCTAACTTCCGAGACAGAAGGAGGATAGAATTGAAAACAGAAATTAGACTTCTCCCTGCTCTATTTACAACTGATAATCTCACTTGAAAAGTAGCAATTTTCTACAATAGCTTTGGAGATAATGTTGTCTCTTTAGTTTGCTTGCTGTGTCTATTTTCCACATTGGGGGCTGGAGGGAGATGAGAGGGGAGGGTACCATTACTGGGCACTGCTTATATGCCCGATGTTTTACTCCCTTCCCCTCATTTCATTCTCAGGGTCGTAGCCCTAAAAGGTAAGTGTCACTGTATCCACATCTAGACTTCGGAGGCCGAGGGAGGTTGTGCTCTTTTCTTTTCTTTTCTTTTCCTTTCTTTCTTTTCTTTCTTTCTTTCTTTCTTTTTCTCTTTTCTTTTCTTTTCTTTTTTCTTTTCTTTCTTTGGCGGAATCTCGCTCTGTCGCCAGGCTGGAGTACAGTGGCGTGATCTCAGCTCACTGCAACCTCTGCCTCCCAGGTTCAAGCAATTCTCCTGCCTCAGCCTCCCAAGTAGCTGGGATTACAGGCATGCGCCACCATGCCTGGCTAAATTTTGTATTTTTAGCAGATACGGGGTTTCACCATGTTGGCCAGGATGGTCTCAATCTCTTGACCTTGTGATCCACCTGCCTCAGCCTCCCAAAGTGCTGGGATTACAGGTTTGAGGCACTGTATCCAGCCAACGTGCTTTTCTAAGAACAGCTGGTCAGTTGGTACGGCCTGAATTCAAAACCTGGTCTGTGGGACTCCAGTGCCTTTTCATTTCTCCCCCTATACCAGGCCTCCTCCATCTTCTCAAATTCTAAACCACCTCCTCAGCCCAGGCTTTCCCTGTATGAATATATGTAAGATAAAACTTGGCTAGTCAGAGATACGCCTTTAGTGCTGTGTCATGCTTACTGACTGATTTCTCGTTCTTGATGCACTTGACTTTCCAACCACAGCATAACTAAAAGCAGAATGGTGCCATTCTACTTGTGCTTTAATATGGCAAGCAGCAGCTTTATCTGTGTTTTGGAAGTAGATGGGTAGAAATTATGTGAACTGAAATTTCTTAGTATACAATTTAATGGTGCTGTCCTTGGTTTGTGGATTTTGAATAGTCTTCAGGAGACATATGAAGCAAAAAGGAATGAATTCCTGGGAGAACTGCAGAAGAAAGAAGAAGAAATGAGACAAATGTTTGTTATGAGAGTGAAGGAGAAAGAAGCTGAACTTAAAGAGGCAGAGAAAGAGGTAAGCCATCTGTCTTGCTTTAAGAGAAAGATTTGTAAGAAAGAGATTTTCGTAATACTTCCCACTTCAGAGGACTTCATGATGGTCTAAGTATTTTCTACATGCATTTTGTCACGAGTGACCTACAAAACTGGCCAGAAAAATGAGTCAGATCGTCTCAACCCCATCTTACAGATGATAAACAGGTTATAAAACTGTTTTTGCAGTCACATACCTAGTTAGCAGCAAAATCGAGACTAAAACTAGATCTTAGGTCTCCAGATCTGATCACCTGGACTGTGTATCTCTGTGTTTCTTCAATTTACAAGTCTTAAAACACGAGATTTGGCATTCTGGGACTATTGTTATCATCTTAGTCTATCTTTGGCACTGCCTTGGGGACAGTGATCTGACACTTGTTCTCGAAAGCTTGTACTCCATGTCTGTGCCCTTGCTTCTCCCCTCACGGGGCTCACACTCCCTGCTCCAACCTTACCTTAGTCCCCCTCCCCTGGCCAGATTAACTGCTTCCTAGAGGTTAACATAGATTATTAGTACCATAACACTCATTTCATTGTGTTTGAGTGTGTGTGCATGTGTGCTTATGCACATAATGTCTATTTCTGCTGCTAGATGAGTATCTGAAGTGTTTGACCTATATCTCTATACATTCGTAAGTGAAATCATCTAAGTAATTTCCTCATTTTCTTGTTTTAATTTATTTTGCTTAAAAACTACTGAAATTTACAGGCTATTTAAATAGTTAAGCACCCAAGATGGTTTTACTGCAGAGAAAGTTGAGCCTTATTTGCTGTTGGCTTTAAGAACTAAAGGGATACTGGGTAAAAAAGTCTAGAATTATCTAGTAAGAATTCCTTCCTTCCCCTTCCCCTTCCCTGTCCCTTTCCCTTTCCTTTCCCTTCTTCTTCCTTTCCTTTCCTTCTTCCCCTTCCTCCCCTCAAAGGCCAGAAATTTCCCAACACATTATTTAAGTAGCAGATACATAATGCATCTCTCTCTCTCTCTCTCTCTCTCTCTCTAAGTAAATGTTTTTTATACATTTTGAAAAAGGACCAGAGGTAAAGAACCACTTTTACCACTAGGGTGAATTTTTTGTTAGGATCATAGATAATTTTGTCCAGGTGTGGTGGCTCACACCTGTAATCCCAGCACTTTGGGAGGCCAAGACAGGAGGATCACAAGGTTAGGTGTTCAAGACCGGCCTGGCCAACGTGGTGAAACCCCATCTCTACTATAAATACAAAAATTAGCCAGGTGTGTTGGTGCACTCCTGTAATCCCAGCTACTCAGGAGGCTGAGGCAGGAGAATTGCTTGAACCTGGGAGGCAGAAGTTGCAGTGAGTCGAGATTGCGCCACTGCACTCTAGCCTGGATAACAGAGCAAGACCCCATCTCAAAAAAAAAAAAAGGATTGTAAATATTTTTTATCTTCTTCAATATGCCTTTTAAAATAAATACGTATCTTCATGTCAGAAAAGTGTTGAAGCTGGCCATGGTGGCTCACGCCTGTAATCTTAGCACTTTAGCAGGCCGAGGCAGGCAGATCACTTGAGGTCAGGAGTCTGAGACCAGCCTGGCCAATATGATGAAACCCCATCTCTACTAAAGATACAAAAACTAGCTGGGTGTGGTGGCACGTGTCCATAATCCCAGCTACTTGGGAGGCTGAGGCAGGAGAATTGCTTGAACCTGGGAGATGGAGGTTGCAGTGAGCTGAGATTGTGTCATTGCACTCCAGCCTGGGCAACAGAACAAAGGACTTTTTGGTCCCAAGGAGTTCAAGTGTCACTGGAGTCTAGGACTCTGAGGGATGCTCTTCAGCATTATAGCCCAGCTCCTCCAGAAAGTCAGCAAAATGGTACTTTACACCTGTAGTTAAAGCCAGTGCAGCCACCTGACACATACTTTGTCTTTTGAACAGATCCAAAGAACTTTACATCAAAAGAATTTTCATTCTGTTCACGAAGCCTGTCTTTTTCTCTCCAGCTTCACGAGAAGTTTGACCTTCTAAAGCGGACACACCAAGAAGAAAAGAAGAAAGTGGAAGACAAGAAGAAGGAGCTTGAGGAGGAGGTGAACAACTTCCAGAAGAAGAAAGCAGCGGCTCAGTTACTACAGTCCCAGGCCCAGCAATCTGGGGCCCAGCAAACCAAGAAAGACAAGGATAAGAAAAAGTAAGCAGGTGTCACCCCCACACGTGGGGGACCTCTAACAATTTATTCCTCTTGCATGTCTCTACTTTTCCCATTTACAGACTGGAAACTGGTCTTTTACCAGAAAGATAAAAGCAAGTATTTTCTCTACAGTGCAGGGAAGATGATGAAGGTTTTAAAAATATTTTTAAAAGGTACACAAAGATTAACTTATAAAACTTGACCACACTGACCAAGCAATCAGGCCTGCAGGAACTTGCTGTCTCCAGTAGCATCTTCCACACCAACACTAGGAGTCTCGAAGAAGACAGGTTGATTTCTCTTCCGCACCTTCTGAAGCCAATTCTGATGACTCTTGATAGAGAGAATCCTAAAATCACAATTGTTAAAATTATTTTCCTATTCTGTGTTGTAAGACTTTGTAAGCCAGTCAATGAAAGTCCAGCCAGTCACTGAAAGTCTTGTTCCCAAAATGAAACATTTGGAAGAGCTGCTAGTGGCCACTAGTTTCCTCTAAATTCAGTATGATGAATTGTTTTATTGTGAAATGGGATCAGAATGCCTATCCAGTTGACACCTCTGCCAACCCTCAAGCCAAACCTAAACCCACTCATAAAAGGCTTTTTAAGTAAGGTCTTAATGTCATGTGCTAAGGGTCAGATTCTGCTCTTGAGTTGGTCACTTCCTATTCAGGCAGCTCCAGTAGCAGCTGCCTGAATCTAGTGGGAGATTTAGGCCTGCCCTGACATTCTCCTGTGATTTGAAGCTCTCCTTTGAATGATCGTAAAGCCTAGTTTGACGTCAATAACTATCAGTTTTGACAGGAAGCATGATGATAAGGATACCACTGAGGAAAACCTTTGTGGTATTTCGATGGCAGATAAGCAGATGCTGCCCTCCTTTGTCTAATGGGTGGTGCTTTTAGGGCAGCTATTTAATATAAAGCAACTCAGAACTTGTTTCAGAAAGTCTTGCTCTTTTGCCTTACATGCCAAGGTTCTAGGGAAAAAACTGACCATAAGTAAACAAAAACATTGATACTTAAGCACATAAAGAATTACATTCTTTAAATATAGAGCACATAGGCTCAAGTCTCTGCATGATCATTGAGATGCGTCATAGGGAAGAGGGAGCACAGTGCTCTTGTCCACTTAGTCTTGGTGAACATGCAGTAGGCTCACCCCTAAGGAATCTCATTATGTTGCCTGCAGTAAAAATAAAAATGAACTGCTACAGTGACGCTCTGAGAGAGTTTTAAATCATGCTTTACAAACTTTAACTTTCTGAGCTCTGAGATAGCAGAAAATGTATCACCAGAGCAAGGGAGGAGGCAAATTTTCTGAACAATAACAGAAGTGGTTGTGATTTTATTTGGAGTTGGCACAGATCTAAGTGACCAAAGGCATTCAAGGGCCCAAAATTTAGTTATGCTGGATTAATTCTGAGAGTAGCAGCTGCATAGATTATAATCCAGTTTAAGAAAACCCTTTGTAGCTCTGCATGTCAGGAGAGCATCTAACACTAATGGTGATGTTCCTCATTAAGAGACTCAAGAGATTACAGTGACTCTTCCAGTGAAGACAGATGAAAGCCATTTGGCATTGTACCTTTGTTGCTCCAAATTAACCAAGGATATAGGGGGGTGTGTGTGTGTGTGTGTGTGTGTGTGTGTGTGTGTGTGTATACACATACATCTATAGGTATGAATGAGACAAAAAGCTGCTGACTTAATAGCTTAGGAAACCCAAAGTTTTTCTTTTCACCCTGAAGCACTAAAGTGCATAAAGGTTCAAGTTTTAAAACTAAGAATGTTTCTAAAAGACCAGCAATGTTAAAAGAGTATTTCGTGTATACTAGACGTGCCTTTAAGCAATAAAAATTCCAAGAGCTGATCATTATTGTGCCTCCATTTTAAAAAAGTTTATTTAGTAACAAACTTGCCAGTGTAGGGAGGATTTTCCTTGCCCTTTTGAACATGTTAGGTTATTTTCTTCCTATCCTGGGGCCTTACCAATGTATAATGCTTTCAAAGTTTCTATGAAGCCTGTGTGGATTCTATTTTAGCTTATTTATATATTCTCATTTATTTTGAAGGATATTTTACTTAATTTGGTTCAGAGTAGTCACCAGGTTTTGCACCTGGAAATGGCACATATTCTTCATGTAACTATTTCTAGGTCCTTACCCTTTTCCACACTTTCCATTTGTATAGTGAAAGCAATTGCCAGTGGAGGCCTGAAGTATCAAAGTTAAAAAAAAACAAAAATTACATCTCTTACTGCCAGTGGCAGCGGAGAGTTTTGGTTAGAGGGGGCTGCAGAAAGACAGTAGCCAGGCTAACCAGAGCAGCACTCTGAAAAGAGCTGCGAAGGTGCCTCCCAGCATAGCTGGAGCAGTTGCGGGAGTTGCTGTTTAGGAGCTGGCTTTGCTGTAGGTAGGAAATGAAAAGGCAGACGATTACTTACTTACCTGCTATGCTTCCACCTTAAAGCCTTAGTTTTTCTAATAGTTTTAAATTCTCTTTTTCCTACTCTAATGACACGCTCCTTTTTTCATGTAGGTAAGGCTTTATACTTCTTGACCTGTAGTGGCATGAGAGTGTATAACATTTCCTAAGATGACAGGCAAAGTAGAACTAACCCTGGCACTGCCATTAGCTGGACCCCACCTTCTGCCGTCTCTGGCCACCAAGTCACTTTCCTTGTTTGCGGCTATACCGCAGTGGTGAGACTGCCCAGGGGTAAGCTGGTCACTGGACAGTGTTCCTCTTTTCTGAAAACTGTCTGCACAATTGCCAGCAGGCATTTGCTGGTTAAGATATATCTATCCCAAAAGACAGTTCTAAAATTTGTCATTTTAAAACCATACCTGGCATCTAATAACTACACTTTACCCAACCATCCACTCATCTTTAAAAAAAAATTGCTTTGATTCTTGCTAAGGAATAAGGTTGCATGTTTTGCACTTTCCTAAAATTAGACACGTGGACCGTGGGTTTGGCATTGCTTTGTACCTAAAAGAGGGGGAAAGCTCCTGGCATTGCTATAGCTATAACCATTACGGTGATTGTCCTTTTTTCCCCCTACCCAACTAGATTAATAGCATGTCCTCCATTCACTATGTAATTTCAATCCCTAAACTGCTTTAGAGCTTTTCTTCAAGTCAGTTGTACAAAGGCATTTATTGTATATTTATTCTCTGACTCCTTCAGCAGCTCAGAAGTGGAAGATGAAGCTCCTATTCATTACTAATGGGACACCCAAACCTAATAGATAATGATTTTGTGTTATTTGAGAAAACAAAACAGTAAACAAACAGTAAACCTTCCACTAGAACATGCAGTGGTTTCAAGAAGTCACTTGTGAATTCTAAATTACATACAAATGGAAACTAACCGTATGTCTTTAATTCAGTATGAAATTTTGCTTTCGCTTGTCATGTAGAGTAGCCCTCTCAAATTTTTGGTTTTAATTTCTGTCAATTCCATAATCATTGCATGAGCATTCACCATCACTGAATGCTGGTGCTGTCGCTCCTAATTTTCCTTTCTTTTTAATTTATTATTATTTCTAACTTTTTTGTTTTGTTTTTTAACTTGCAGTGCAAGCTTCACATAAAGCCTGGCAAGCCAAGGATGTTCCCGCATTCACCTGCTTTTGCAGTAATATCGTATCTCTGCCATGTGTGTTCTTTAGTTTTATTTTATTTTTTTTACCCTTCCTCAAACACCAGTAACTATTATTAACTCGTTTTGCTGAATGTTGTTGGGTGGTAGAAAATATAGAACAAGGGAATAGCCGCAAAAGCGCTGTGCAGCTGGACTCTGTTTCCGGAAAGTAAATGATTTGCTTTTTATGCCTGTTCTGAATGGCAGCACGAAGCAGGCCTGTTACTTGTATGTCGCTTTGGACAGAGGAGAGTGGGGTAAAATGCTACCTGTACATCTGACATGAAAACTTCTCACCGCCTCAGCAGCTGAACTAAAAACCTGAATAGCCATGACAAGAGTTTGCATTTTCTTGATTATTCATCTCCATGAGTGCACAGTCCCTGAACTCACTGTCTTTTCTCCACACTTGTCCCAAGCCAAAGTAGATTTGTACGCAGACAGAATGGTGGGCAAGCATTATATTTTATTTTTACACTTGCATGACATTTTCATTTTAATCAGTAACATTATTTGGCCTGAGCTTGTGGGTCTGTTCAGACTGTCTCCTCTGATGGTTTGGAACTGTATCTGAATGCCTGCCTTCAAATCCTGGCCAATTTGGAGTAGACTGGTATGAGAAAACTATGATTATGTTCACATTTGCTGGTGCATCCTTTGTCCTCTCACAGACAGGGACCTTAAAGGTTGGATCATATAACATTGCTAAGTAGAAGAATCTTCTACTAAGGATGTTGGGCTTTCTACAACCTACTTACCACTAACAATAAGGAATCTTTCATAAACACACCTCAGTTTGTTCCCAATGGGCTTAGAGGGAGGACCTGATGACTGATTCCAAGATATTTGTACTTCTAATAAAATTTTTCACTAATCATGAGAAAATGTCCACAAATACTTCCCTTAGAAAATTTGTTATAAACTGTATCATTGGCAGCACAAATTTGAGGGGACCTTGCAAATTTTAAGGTGGAAATTGGAAGGACCACAACATGACCCATAAGTCAAGAAGGTAGATGTTTCCTATCCAGCTTCCTTGCTTAGTCTAATTCCAGTATTTGGCAGTAAAAAAAAGAAGAAATAGAACAGCTGAAGTCTCAAATCATCGTCTGGAATTTTCCTCACCATGGCTAGCTCCACCTGCTCTTTGTGTAAGTCCCTTGCCTTATCAGGGATTAGAACTGACCCATATGCCAGAACCTGTACTACATGCCTAATTTGCATGGAAAAGTGCATATTTAATCTTTTCTATACTGTTCTTTTCCGATGCTTATCCTTTCATCTCTGTGATTGTTTTTTCCCCCTCTCCTAACAAGAACCTCCCAGCTTTCTCTCTACATGTAGTCTCCTGTTCTTACTTGAAAGGATAACATTTCTCATCAACCCACTTCCCCTCTGCCTTTTCCTCTGGCCCTCACTAGTTATAGGTTAAGTAAAAATGATAAAATATGCTTCATCTCCCCTGACACACACTTTCTTTTTTGAATTTTAACAAGTCTCTATTTGATTTCAGCAAAGATTTTTTCCTTCTCTTTGTCCTCAACCATACTTAGAGGAAAGAAGGAATGGTCTTCCAGGAACTGATTATGCTTAATTAGGCAAAGTAAGGAAATCAGTTTCATTGAAGCCTAAATGAAGCTGGGATACAAACTATAAACTAAACGCAGCAGCATAGTCTTCACAGGTTTAGGAGCTACTGGACCAACATTCTTGTTCTTGCTTTTGTTTTTTTAAATGATTCTAGTCTAAAGCTAGCTGTGGAGCAGCCAAATAGTAGCTGGCATGTTGATGCGAACCATGGGCTGGATTTGCTCATAGGCTGTGCAGCAGACAAAAGCTTGAATATTTGTGTTGTATGCTTGTTCCAACCACTGCTTGTGTGAGCATTTTTGTGCCTTATACAGAAAGTATACTTTTAAATTGTTTCTTGCATCATTAAATTTTTTTAAAATGAGCTTAACAACGAAAGGCATCCAGCTGACTTTTTGATTCCAAGATTATTCACTGGATTGACTTTTTTGTGTTAAATTTTTCACAGCAAAATAAATCATATGGCGAGTCAGGGAATAAAAAGTCAAAAGAAACAAATAGAAGCTTTTTTTTTTAATGTGTTGCTTCTGAACTTTTTTCTGCCACTGCTCCCCAGCCCTGTTTAGTTTGTTATTGCTGCTCTTCTTTTTTCTTTCTGTATCTATACCTTTTTTCACAGTAGTCCTTGGCTCTGCACGGAATAAATGATACCCTCAAATCTAATTGGATGCGCTTTCGCCTTTGCATGTAAGTACGGTAGTAAGAAACCTTTGAGATCTTTCTGAGTTTTCAAAATTAGAGAAATTTTCAAAATTTCAAATGGGATGGATGGATTTTTTTTCTTTTCAAGGGGGGCAGGGAGGTAATGTTTGAGGTTGAGTAGCCTTTGTTTTTTTTTTTTTAAACTATTATTTAAAAGGCCACATTTATATTTTTTTCACAAAAACCACATAAATTCCACTTTGTGACCCAAATTTGGAAATCAGAAATTACTAATCCAGACCAGCTGTGGTGGCTCATGCCTGTAATCCCAGCACTTTGGAACGCTGAGGTGGGTGGATCACTTGAGGCCAGGAGTTTTAGACCAGCCTGGCCAACATAATGAAACCCTATCTCTACAAAAAATACAAAAATTAGCCAGGTGTGGTAGCACATGCCTGTAGTCCCAGCTACTTGAGTGACTATGGCTGGAGAATTGCTTGAACCTGGGAGGTGGAGGTAGCAGTGAGCTGAGATCATGCCACTGCATTCCAGCCTGGGTGATGGAGTGAGACACTGTCTCCAAAAGCAAAAGAAATTATTAATCCTTGCCTGTGCTGTACATAGCCTCATGGGCATCATTGGATAATTCAGAGGGGCCTTGATTCTGGCAATGCAAATAAAGCCAGAATGAGAAATTACCACCTTCTACTAGAGAAAACCAAGAGAAAAAATTTTATGCCTGGCTGCCTTTATGACCACTTAATTTTTTTTTTTATCTTAGTTTAATGGTCTCTTCCTGGTGTTAACCGCTGACAGTGGCTGCCTCTTTTTTGCGGGGAGAGGGACCTATATAACTCTAGCTGGCCTTCCCTACATCTTTTCTTCAAACATAATGACCATTTTTTTTGCTTATTCTGAGCTTTAAAGCTGCATAACACATGTGCTGTAGAATGTGATGGAAAAGGATTGATGAGAATTTATTGGCAATTCAGACTGTTTTCCCAACTTAGGCTCTTTATTAGTTGGTTAAGGTTTTCTCCAAAAAGGGCATTTCAACAAGGGAAATTATTTAATATAATACTGGGCACAGATTACTTATCTTCCTTCTCTGCCTTGTGACTCACCAGCAGTAACACACACTCTCCACATCTTGTGCACCTCAAATGAAGACTTGGTTTCCTTGCTTTCTTGAGATTTTCATGACTGTTTCACAAACAGACTGTTGAGTGAGGTTTTTCAGCTGTTACCGACCCACGTCCTACTGTCTCTGTGTGGTCCTACAAAAACTGTCCATTCCCACCCCTTTGCTTTGCCATTTGCAAGTGTCTGGAATTGTCAAGTCTCAGCTTCCAGAAGTCCTGGTTCCATTGCCAGGACTCATTCTTCAGTGGGATTTATGACCTACAAAGTCTAGTTTGTATGTAGGTATGAAGGGAATTTTTTAAATAAGTTGAAAAGCTGTGAACAGCATTGGAACTTTGTCTATTTCTTAATTTTAAAATATGCTGATATGCCTTAAACTGTAGTTGTAGATCCTTGTCATTTTGCTGTTTGGAAATAACCAACGTGTTTTCTAAAATTGTTGTGTAATCTACTTTCAGTGTTAATGCAGAATTGTCATGTATGTAAGCTGCATGTTAGACATTTGTCTTTTTTAAAAAACTAAAGTAATTGTATTGATGTGAAGCATATCATTTTTTCAAATATGAAAGTAATCACTTAGCAACATGCTTGGTAATTTGGCATCTGTTAAGGTAGGAGAGTGGTGGACAGGTAATCTATGCATATATCACTAGTGCCAAGACATAAAGCAGGGGAAAATATATTTTTACCCAAACGTTGTTTGTGTGCCCTTTTTTGTGAGTTCTTTTTAGTCGCTGCTTGATTTGCATATGTACACGTGCTTACTGGATAAAAGAAATAGGGATAAATAACAGTCTCATGCTTTTCTGCCTCGTGTGGTGGACTTCAAATGGCTGCCATCTGGGTTACACCAGTTTCTCAAAGATACTTGCCATGTGGTGTCCTGTACTTCACAAAGCATGTTATCACCCTTCTCCCCATTCCTGTCCCTGTCCACCCTGCCAGTTCGTTTACCTTGGCATCCAGCTGAGGCATCATCACCTTCACTGGCCTCCTCTTCCCTGCTGCTGCTCACCCTTCCGCCGAGCTCGAGGAAGTCACCCTGTTAACTGACACGCTGTTCTTTCACAGCTTGTTGTAGAGAAGCTCCTTTTTTTTTTCTTAAGCCATTAAGAATCAAATTTGAATCTGAACCTTTCTTTTTTCTCTTCTGTAGCTTCTTCTTTATGTAATCATCCTGTTGACAAGCCCTACTCTCTCCTAATGGACATAGAGCATTAGAAGAGCAGGAGCTGTCTGTTCACACGTGTTGGGGAAGAGTTACCTCATTTCCACCATCGCCTCCTGTTCTTTTAAAGTCTGGGTCAAATATTGCACTGCTGTTGGTATTTGTCAATGTCTGCCCATAGTGGATACTGAAGTGACTTATCACTACCAAAAAATAGTCATATTCAATAATATTAATTAAAAAGAAAAAAGGCAATTGAGTGACAGAAAACTTGGGCCAAGACCCAAGGTCTTGTGCTGGGATCTCCTTGCTTAGAACTATCATGTTCTTGAAGCTGCTGATCCAAGAACTGGTCGACTGAAGACTGCATGTACCTTAACCTGAGGGGACCACCACCTCCAGGGCACACAGACTTGATCTCTTGGTAACTCCTGTCCTTTCTGTCCTATGAGCCACATTCTGAACAGCCTGATCAGGATCCTGAACCATCAGGTCATAAGATCCAAGCAACATTTTCCTTCCTTTTGTTAGTTTTATGGGTCGTTTTGGTGTTTGGGATTTTTTTTAAAAAAAAAAAACATTTGATACTGCATGAACAGAGATGGCTGCAATTTTTTTTTCTTTGGAGTGTTCTATTGATACAATGTTTTTATTTTTCAGCTGACCATCTGCCTCTTGAGAGAGAGAGAAGTGGGCATCCTTCCTTTAAATTCAGGAACCACTGTTGTTTTATTTAACTTTTTCTGTTACTTGCATCCCTTATATATAAGTTGTTTTGGATTTGGGATTACATTTTAGGGGAGAAAAATTCCACTTAGTTCTGTTTTTTTGTATTGGTTATTCAGCTTACTTTTGGTATCAAAATTATGCCAGTTTTAAGCTCACTTGAGTGAAGTTTAAGTCACAAGATTCTGTTTAATATGCTTTGCTCATCTTGGAAACAACCAAAAACTTCCTTTTTTGTTATGGGGTTTTGACCTACAAGTCCTAATCATGTTTAAAATGTGCCGGTGTTGGGTAGATGACTTTTCTGCCTCTGGGGTTCAATTTATATTTAAAGATATCTTAAAATAACTTACTGGCCCATCCCTGCCTTTTTATTTGTTGTGAAGCTCTGTACCTTGTGTCCACAGTTTTTTATCAGGACTCATATGTCTTGGACCATGGGAAATGAACCCCAAACAAGTACATACCTCTTCTCCCAGATAACAGCATCATTAATGATGGTTCTGATTCACATTGTCTTCTCAGAGTTACCTACTGGATTTCTCTACAACATCTGCAAAAAACCTGCTGAGAAAGCATTCAGACTGGATCACTTAAAATCACATCCATAACCAAACACATACTTCTGCCAGTTGAGTGAGCCTGTGATTTCTAATGCTGACCTGTTTGTGATGAATCAGATTCAGGGCTAGATTGCTTTAGTTAGCAGTCACTTCTTAGGGAGAGTTTTCTAGCCAAGGGACAATTTTCAAATTCATATGTATTGTAGAGCATGGACATATATTTTGTTATCTTTCTATTTCATTACTTGTCTATAGATGTGCTTATTCCCATCTTTACTTTTCAGCTCCATAGTAGGTAGATCATAAAAATACTGTTGGTGGCATGAGTTGCATTTAATCAAGATTCTTAGTGGTGTTCTCCTCTGAATAAGAATGGTAACATACGGTTCCTTTAGACAGTGAAATGATGAAGCAACAGCCCCTGCCTCTTGAATCACTTGATTCTTGGAAAGACATTATTTAGAGCAACTGGATGAACAAGTTGGCAAGCTGCTTTCTTTACTTAGAAAGAAACCAAGTAAAAGTAATAAAGTCAGAATCATGTGAGCCATTAAATGATCAAAATATCAGCATCAAAAGCCATCCCCTTCATACTACACTTCAGTCTATAAGGACAGAAATCTGCTAGTAGTGTGACCAATGGAGTGGGAAGGGAATAGCAGCTCCTTACCAACTGATGCCAGAGCATGACATCAGTTTTGCAAGTTAAACATGTAGATCCTGTTGTGTGAGACCACTGTCATCACCAAGTATAAGCGGCTTTATTCTTAAACTCCCTATTTTGATACTCTAAATTTATTCTATCATTTTAAAAACAAAGTCTGTATCAGACTGTAAATTTATTTTAGCAATATTTAAAAATCAAATTAGTATTTTTTTCAGTAAGGAAACTATGTCTATTGTTGCTATTTCCTTTTTTATTGTTTTAGCTCCCAGATTAGAGGACATATAATAACCATCTTAATGGGAGGAGGGTGGGGGAACAGAGGGTATTATCAGTAGGTTAGCCTCAGTCCGGTTACCTAGGGGAACCTGATCATGTACACCTCTGGCCAGCCAAGTGCCTTGCCGTTTCTCTTCCCCTAAGATACACTGCCATTGATTGGGCATTTTACCCTAGGCAGTTCTTTTTCTCCAGTGTTGATAAAGCTGGTAGTTTTTCTCCTGGATGACCAAGTAAGGGGTGTGAAGCCATCCTGGGTATAAAATTATTAGCAATAAAAAAAAAAATTTATTTTATTTATTTATTTTAAAAATGGGGTTTCACCATGATGGCCAGGCTGGTCTTGAACTCCTGACCTCAGGTGATCCATCCACCTTGGCCTCCCAAAGTGCTAGGATTACAGGCATGAGCCACCACGCCCGGCCCCTAGCAATAAAAATTATTGGCTTATCTCAAGATTGTGGAAAAGCAAAGCAGGGAGAAGTGAGCCATCTAAACCTGTATTTCCACTGGTAATAAAATAGTTCTTTTTGTTCTTCATTCAATCTTAAACATTAGTTCTTTTCAGATATAGACTCTGCCTTGATACAAGCATGGTCTAGATGGTCTCCTTGACATTAGCCCAGCACATGTATAAAGGAGAGATCCAGTTTTCTCAATCGTTATGCACTGAGCTGGACAGATAGAAACAAGTCCTCACCCCCAATGACTGACCAAACTTCTTTTCCCCATCAACAGTACTTATCAAATGAAACTTCCTTCTTAGTTATTTTGGTTATTTTTATTTTTATTTGCCTGCTATTGGCCCAGATTATGGGTAAACATTTCTGGTATCTAACAAACAAATACATAGCCAGGTACAGTGGCTCTTGCCTGCAATCCCAGCACTTTGGGAGGCTGAGGCGGGTGGATTGCTTGAGGTCAGGAATTGGAAAACAGCCTGACCAACATGGTGAAACCCTGTCTCTACTAAAAATACACAAATTAGCTAGGCATGGTGGCATGTGCCTGTAATTCCAGCTACTCAGGAAACAGGCAGGAGAATCACTTGAACACAGGAGGTGGAGGTTGCAGTGAGGCAAGATTGCCCACTGCACTCCAGCCTGGGTGACAAAGCACAACTCTGTCTAAAAAAAAAAAAAAAAAAAAAAAAAAAAAAATTAAAAGAAACATACAAAAGACTATTAGAGTTTTTTTAAGCCACCTTTGAAAGCTTTTGTTTCACAACTGACTTACCTTTCCACCTGGAGACTGACAGTGATGGCAGTGTGGCTCACTTCAGAGTTCCTAGTGCTTGAATTTTTAAGACCAAGATACCTAGTTTTGTGTTTCAGGTCAGTCTCTAGCAAGCAACTGGCATACCCAGGGCTGGTGAAGGGATTGATTTAGTAACTTTTTTTCTTTGGCGGCATCTCACTCTGTTGCTTAGGCTGAAGTACAGGGGCACAATCATGGCTCACTGCAGCCTCGACCTCTTTGGTTCAGGCAATCCTCCCACCTCAGCTTCCTGAGTAGGTAGGACTATAGGCACCAGCAACTATGCCTGGCTAATTTTTTTTGGTAGAGATGGGGGTCTCATTTTGCCCAAGCTGGTCTCAAACTCCTGACCTCAAGCATTCCTCCCACCTCAGCTGCCCAAAATGCTGAGATTACAAGTATCATCTATTGTACCCAGGTTGCACATGCTAATTTGAGAAGACTAATTGGGAGCCTAGGTGTCTACTTATCTCCCTTTCCTACCTTGTTATTCCTGATTAGCAGCTATATACAAATGAGACCTTTTGGTTGTCAGTGGAACATCTCATGAGGTACAAAAGAAGATTTCACATCTGCCTCAGATCAGTTACTTGTAGGGATGTGAGATGAACAGTCTTTCAGTCCACTGTGGGAAGTTTCTTCCAAAGTTATGGAACCTAGATCAGGGGAGGCAGAGGCTATTACAAGATTTTGCTGGTCCCTGTCCCACAAAAGAACAAATAAATACGTGTGTTTGAGGGTGGGGAACAGGGAGCAGAATAACATTCCATAAAGATCTGGGCTTGGCCTGGTGTGGTGGCTCAACATCTGTAATCCCAGCACTTTGGAAGGCAGAAGCGGAAAGATCACTTGAGGCATGGAGTTTGAAACGAGCCTAGGAAACAGCGAGACTCCATCTCTAAGAAATTTTTTAAAGTTAGCTGGGTATGTTGGTGCGTGCCTATAGTCCTAGCTACTCAGGAGGCTGAGGTAGGAGGATTGCTTGAACCCAGGAGTTTAAGGCTGCAGTGAGGTAGGATGATGCCACTGCACTCTACCCTGGCCAACAGACCTAGACCCTGTCTGTTATATAAACAAAAGAGCTGGGCTTAACTGTGCACAATGTGTTTAGAACTCTGGAGACCTGCAGTTCTTGCTTTCCTTATTTTTTTTTTTTTCCATCTTCCCCCAACCCCTCCTTCCCTCTTTCCAAATACTTTATTGTATGTACTGCACCAGGTCTATGTTAGGTACTGGAGATTTAGCCATATACTATGAATTGAACTTGAGTAACTCTGATGAGCGCAGCAATGTTGAGGGTGAAAGAAAAGGCAAGCCCTTTCTATGCTGTTTGCAGAAGACAGATCATATCCTGAAAAGCAAAAAGGACTCTACTCCCCACCAATCACTTTTCAGTGTCTGCTTGCCTAAAGCTGGCCTTCATTCTAGAGTGTCCCATTGCCTAACAAAATAAGCTATTTCTGCAAATGAGAGACCAGTTCACTAGGCCTAGGGCTATTCAAACTGCCTTTCTGCTACCTTATTGTTGTATAACACAATAAGGTCAACAGTTCTGGCATATGATCTGCTATGAAGGCTATACTTTGAGTTATGAGGTTCTCATTTCATCCTTAACTCCAGAAGCTCCTGGGAACTAAAAAAGCAAGTTCTCAAATTTCTCTGATAAGACATTCTTGGTTACCTTATTACATCTTTTCAAGTAAAAAGTGGTACAAGGGAGAGTTATGTCTCTATTTGTCTTACATACTAGTACATCATAAAAGCCACTAAATATGGTGATTTAATTCCTTGATGCAAGCTGTGCTAAATAAGTGTGCGCTTCATCTTTTCTCTCCTAATGATTGGCCAAATCCAACTCAAACAGAAAGCAGCAAGGTTTGGGGACTTGGCTATATTCAAGCTTTCTCAATTGTATTTCTAGGCCCTTTTGCAGAACTACACAATTCACTAATTGAGATTTGTAAGATTGGTTCTGGTTTTTCTTGGTCTGAACTTGGTATCCAGTCACCATCTTCCCCTTAAGCCTGGCTGATCTTGCCAAGGTTCCCTCAGTCTCTCACACACACAGGCCTCCTGTACCTTAAGTAATGTGAACTTGTAACTAAGCCAACACAGTTGGCTTAGCAACCAGACGAGTATTCAACTGCTTACTACCGTACATTAAATCCAAACAACTCGAATTCTCCCAGAAATTTAAAAAGATGCTGTCTTTTTCTAGGAGCACCATCTAGTGGCCAAAGCTCATAACATCTGATAACAGATAAAGGAGACATTCTCAACATAATTTAAAGACAAAGAGTTTGGGAGGCTTTAGAAGTTAACATTTACACATTAGACAAAACTTCATGATGTCAAATAGAAAGGGTAAAGGTTTGAGATGAGTTAGAAGTTGAATTCTGTTAAAAACGTTTTAGCTATGTAAACTGGGGATGCATCTGCCAGGATGATGTGAGAACATGTGACATAGTATCTTCACTTTCCAGTTGAAAATCTGCAGACTATGTAAAGATAAGCTCCTCATCATATTGGCTGTGCATCAGTAGCTTAACCACATTTTCTTCTCAAGTGAAAGGCCACCGTGCTGCTTTGGGCATTAATGCTTGTGTAACTTGCTTTAGGAAACCTAGGAGTAGGGCCAGACGCGGTGGCTCACACCTGTAATCCCAGCACTTTGGGAGGCCGAGGCTGTTGGATCACCTGAGGTCAGGAGTTCGAGACCAGCCTGCCCAACATGAAACCCATCTCTAAAAAAAAAAAAAAGAAAGAAATCTAGGAATAAATTTAAAAGCTTGAAAATTCACTTATGTAAAGAGCACAGAAGTGGTTGGCTCTAACAACACAGGAGAAAATAAATAGTACTTCTTGGGAGCACAAACACCAGTGTCTTACTTCTCATCAACTTGGCTGAGGACTACGTTCTACCTTCCTCCACAGCCAAAGGCAGTGTCAGGAACATTTATGACCAATTATATTCGACCTTTTTCTTTTTTTTAGATGGAGTCTCTGTCACCAGGTTGGATTGCAGTGGCATGATCTTGGCTCATTGCAACCTGTACCTCCTGGGTTCAAGCGATTCTCTTGCCTCAGCCTCCCTAGGAGCTGGGACTACAGGCACCCACCACTACACCTGGCTAATTGTATTTTTAGTAGAGACAGGTTTCACCATATTGGCCAGGCCGGTCTTAAACTCCTGACCTTGTGATCTGCCCTCCTTGGCCTCCCAAAGTGCTGGGAGCCAGCCTATAGTTGACCTTTTACTGACATTTGGGGGCACTCTGCCTTCCCAGCTTTCCCTCCCCCGACAAACTAATACATCATCTACCTGTAGAGAAAACTTCTAGTTCTCCATATAACTACTTGTATCTATCTCATAGAGAATGAAGTAAAATATTTAGCTTGTAATCTGCGAGGGCTAGAACATGTTCGCCCATCAAGTATATTCCCTTGCATTTCCAGAGGCTTCACGGAGTGACAGGTTTTTTAACCACCAGGAGGCACCAGACAATTATGATGCATAATGACGTAGTGCTCAAGTTTCCAGATCTTGAGTTTGTGATGTGATGCCAAAGTTTAACACAAGTAACTTGGGAGAGGCTGAGAATCGTTTCAGATAAAAAGGGCAGCAGGAACATTCTTTTTTTGGAGACAGAGTCTCGCTCCATTGCCACGCACCAGGCTGGAGTGCAGTGGCGTGATCTCAGCTCACTACAACCTTCGCTTCCCAGGTTCAAGCAATGCTCCTACCTCAGCCTCCCGAGTAGCTGGGACTACAGGTGCACGCTACCACGCCCAGCTAATTTTTGTATTTTTAGTAGAGACGGGGTTTCACCATGTTGGCCAGGATGGTCTTGATCTCTTGACCTCATGATCCGCCCGCCTCGGCCTCCCAAAGTGCTGGGATTACAGGCGTGAGCCACCGCACCCGGCCCAGGAACATTAATGAGAAGTTCTACACTGTTCAAGAATACTATGCTTTCTGTCACAAGCCACCACAGTTCTGTAAGGTCCCAAAGTCGGTCGTGAGGAAGCAGGCTCAGGCCTCTGAAACGGTGGTTAAGAAAGTGTAAGAGTGCCAGAGTGCTCTTGAGGGCCAGGTCTCCAAAGTACTATCACTGAACAGAGCGATGGGTTAAATCAGCTTTGAGGCATGAGAGCTTAGCAGCCCACTATCCTACTTGATTTGGTGTCCCATGAAAAGAATGCTGTTACAAACTGACTTAACAGCAATTTTTAAATATTGAAAACCTTAAGACCAAAAAATGAAAATCCTATCGTCCCCTAACATTCTGCTCAATTTGGAGCTACTGGACTACAAATAAAATATTGACTCTAAACTCAACTTTATCCCTAGCTTTCTACATAACCCAACTGTGTCCTCATCTGTTAAACAGGAGGAAGAGAAAGAATTAAGTGCCATTCATTATACAGATACTATGAATATATGCAGTTGTAAACTTCTTAGAGCTCCTACAATTCAAATGAATTAAACAGATGAAGATCAGAATGAGAAATTTTTTAAATGTGTGTCTGTGAAGGCAATCCTTTGCCATCTTCCCTCCCACTCCTTGTACTGATGTGAGTAAATGCTTCCCATTTAATTGGATTTTAAGGTCGTAAAACAGGTAGTCAACCCTACCACAAAAATTTTTTACAAATCAGATGTTGACCTGAAAATACTCTCGTTCTGCTAAATCTGAACATTAAAAATGGCTAAAAATGACATATTTTAAAGATATGGGTCTGAGCCTACCCTCACAAGCAGTCACATTAAGATGAGAATTTACTATTTGGAAGATTCACAGTACCAGTGAATACCATAAAAGAAAAATTCTTATGTCTAAAAACCTATATTCCTCAATTACATTCAGATCCCCTTTCTTCATGTTTTATTTTCAGTAAGTATATTCTTAGTCTTTCCATTGTTTTCTCTAGTTGAAATAGCAGTGCCTAGCCAATCAAGAACCTGTACCTCTTCACAACCAGGAAAAAAGTCACAGAAACAAAAGTTAAAGACAACTTTTTATTGCTACCAGAGGCTTTTATCATCAGTACACAGTTCTGACTGCAATACCTTTTTCAGACTGCAAAGGGAGCTCAGGATCCAGAAGTCATTAAGAGATATAGGTAGGCTGGGGAGGTAAGGGGAGTAAATTCTAACAGCTTAACATAAAACTAGGGTACTTAATTCAGTTATGACATGTTACAGACTCAAATCATAGAGCTGCCCGAATATCTAGACAGTCTCTCCTACTGATTATAAATGAGTGAAAACTAATGAGTTACAAAAATCTAATTTCAGTTGTTACATGTTTCTTTGGTGAGCACCAGGATATATTAACTTTATCGCAAATTCTTTTATACAAATATCAAAAATGCTTTCAACAAATCTAAGTGTCCTAATTACATGCGACTTTTAAGCATCAATTTAAGGTAAACAAAAATGAAAATCATAATTTTAAATTAAAATTTGAAATGAGACACAAAATCAATTTGGTAATATGGGAACTTTTTCTGTTGCGCTCTCTCATTAATATGGGACAATTCCAAAGTACCCTTTTCAAACTAATTGGAAATTGAACCATGGCTGTCACACCAAAATAATTTGTTCATTCAATTGCTAAAAAAATAATTTTGGGGTTTCCCATTCAGTGAAAATCAGAATACAGATCAACGTGCATAAAGTTCACTAACTATTAAATGGAGAAGCAAGCAAAAGCAATGGGAAAATTAAATCAGGATGCTGAGTGGGGAACAGGTTTGCTGGCTATGAATTTTACCTGAATTTTTGACGGGGCAAGCTATGTTACATTATGGCAGAAAAAAAGTGCAACTGACATACTACAAAGTGATTTTTTAAGTTTAAAAAAAAGTTTGGATCTTTTGGATTTTTTTTTTTTTTTTGGTCTTTATGTGCTTAAATAATGTTGAATTATAATTAGCCACACAAATAATGAGAGTTTTTTTTTTTTCCCTGGCTTACTCCAAATCAGCCTGTTAAGGTAATATTTCCTTCTACAGCCTTTCCTCATTTTCCATGTTCTCATTCCCAGAGTAGTCTACCTTAGTTTACACTCAAAGGTAACTCTTGTTGAAACTACATGACAGAAACAGGCTGCAAAGGTGGACAAGGAGAAGCATGTCCCTCCTGTCTTGATATATCAGTGCCACACACAGAACCCACATTTTCTGAAACATTATCTTCATTATAGAGCCGTTTGATTCCATCATAGAAGTCATCCACTTCCATTTCCTCTACTTTACGTTTAGCAGAGATCTGCTTGCACCCATTGGCAGCTGGGAGATGATGGTAAAAGGCTGCTGTACCTCTGACTGGCACTTCTGGCTTGCTGTTGTCCTTGGAGAAGTCTGGGCCTGGGACAGAGGAGGGATGTAATCTGAACACTCCTTTGTCACAGGTTACCAGGGTGTGCTTGAGGGGACGGTAGACATAAACGGAATTTAGAGGCAGGGAAGACTGCAGAGTAGAAAGGTGACGTGCCACAAGCTCCCGACAATGGATCAACTGGGAGCTATCCATCTGGGCCAGGGGGGGAAAAAAAAAACACCACAGCTGATCATTAATTAACATAGCTGCTCTGTTATCTCTGCTGGCCATTTTTCCTCCCTGTGCTTTTTGTCCTTGCTGAGTCTTTTCTCTCCCCACATCTTCTACCTCATACTCATCTATTTATTTGGCCTACCCATCCATTATCATGATCTTAGAAATTTGGTCCAAATCTGTATTTCTACTATAAATATCGTTGGAACTTGAGTTCTGTATTTGCAACAGTATGCTCAACATTTACATGAGAGCAGAAACTACTTTCTTGTTCACTGCTATATATCCAATGTCTGCTTTATTTATTTATTTTTCAGTCTATTCCCCCTCTCTAGAAGACCCTTCATCCTACCCTCTTGGCCTCTTCTAATTTTTTTTCAGTAGAGTCCAAAGTACTGATAAACACATTCATTATGAATTTAAGAAGACAGAAAGAAAAAAAAATTGTAAAAAAAAATTGTTGAGATCAAGCCACTGCACTCCAGCCAGGCCAACAGACAGAGCAAGACTCTATCTCAAAACATAGACATTAAACTCTTTTAACATATTTCCCACATTTCATTATAATAATCTATTTAACCATTTAGCCTTTCCATTATAGACTACCAGACTGAAGATGCAGGCATTGTATTATATTCATCTTTTTATCCCTAAGTTTCTTGCACAATGACTGTACATTGAAGGCCTTCAAATTATTACCTGTAGTAAAGTGTCTGCCTCATGTTCCCTATAATTATAGCACTGTCAAAATAACCTTAGTTAGCATCATATATTCCTCCCCAACTCTCTTCAGCTGCACCCCAATGCCTATCAAAAATAAGCTAAACTCCTTAGTTTAGTAAGATTCTCCATAATCAGACCCCGATCTTCTTTTCTAGCCTTATTTCCTAGCATACCCTCAACTTGCGGTCTAAAGCAAAACAGTCCTGCTCTTTATGATGCACAAATCTTCCCCTTTCTTACTTTACCCTTAATCATCTTATTTCTACGTGTTCAAATTGTACTGCCCATTCCTTCCAGGCCTGGCTAAACACCATGACCTTCAGGAAGCCTATCTTAACCATTTAACTATCAGGGATCACTCTTTTCCAGTTTTGGGTATTTTGGACGTTTCTGGACCAAGTCTTACTCATCCTCATAGAATCTGCAGCACACACCATGACTGTTTGCACCACCACAGAGAAAACAGAGGAAAATAAAGCACTCTATAAGAACACACTTGGTTACAAAATTATTTTCATCTCTAAATACATTCATTGTTACTGAAAAATACCAGAGGAAAGAATGGTAAAAGGCTGATGTTAGTCACTGTATAATACAAATGCAAAATAACTGAAACTGTCAGAAATACACAAGAAAATGGCAGATTTTAGCAGCTACCACTTTGTTCACTGATTTTTTTCCTTAGTTTGAAAGCCACTAGATAACACACTATGGGTAAGACACACTAGTATTAGAATTTTTTTTCCTCCCTTAAAAGAAAAAGAATAACATAACACTTAAGGTAGTCCCTGAACTATCAAGCTTATATTTAGGCTAGGTCTTATCATGTATCCCAGGGATGCAGAACAAGCTGAAACGTGCTAAAAACATTGGAACAAAGCATAGAGAAAGGATGGAGCTTCTGCCAATATTTTTAAAAGCCTAAAAAAAGAAATGAAAGAAACTGGGAAATGAAAAAGGGACTATAGTATAGAAATTATTTCTAAAAAATAAGTACAGTTATCCCACAGTAACTAATGGGGGATTAGTTCTAGGATCCCCCAACAGGTAACAAAACCCAAACATGCTAAAGTCTCTTATGTAAAAGAGTGTACTATTTGCATATAACCTACTCATATGGTCCTGTATATTTTAAATAATCCCTAGATTATTTGTAATACCTAATAGAATGCCTTCATATCACTTCATCTGTGTGGATTCAATGTAATACTCATGTGACAAATTCAAGGTTTGTTTTTTGGAACTGTGAAATTTCTTCCTATTTTCAATTCACGGTTGGTTAAATTCAGATGCCGAACCCACGGATACAAACAGCTAACTGTACCTCATTTAATGAAATGTTCTTTAGCAAATGAATGATATTTATTGGACAGAAAAGTAAAAATACCACAAATACTCTAATGCCTTGGTCACTGGGCCTAATAAATGCCATGGCAGAATCAATACCATGGTAGAATCCTAAAAAAAGATCTATTTAAGTAAGAGGAAGACTATGTCACTATAATCTTTCTGCATGAAAAAACTAAGAAAATAGTTATATTTTAGCAGTGGAAGACTGACAAGAAATGATAGAGCTAGAAAAGACCTTAGATATTATTCAAAACAAAACCATCTATATTAACTCCACTTCCACCCAAGTCCCAAGTAAGTCTTTTGTCCAAAATAACATAAAAATAAATTCCTACTAATCTAGTACAATCTGAATTTGTTCTATAAAAAGCCAAAATAATTTGTTCCTTCTTGAGATCCAGTGGAAGAAACAAAACGAACACATATACTGGAACTACCAAAACTCTCGACAACAGACAAGTCCTCTAACAGAGTTGGTACAAAGGACTTAAAATGAACTCTTTCTAACTATGAAGTGTCAAGAGAATATTTATTAATTAACAATAAATGACATAAATGGTAGGTCCAGATGGATCCAGGTTTGGTGAACAGCACAAAGCACTGAGAACAACCAGCTGGAGTAGTCTGATCATAGCCACCTTCAAAAAAACCAGGAGACTCATGGGATCTGCTTCTTTAACTCCCTACTCTAGTTTTTTCTTTTGAGACAGTTTTGCTCATTGCCCAGGCTGAAGTGCAAGGGCACTAACTCGGCTCAGTGCAACCTCCACCTCCCAGGTTCAAATGATTCTCCTGCCTCAGCCTCCTGAGTAGCTGGGATTACAAGCATATGCCACCATGCCTGGCTAACTTTGTATTTTTAGTAAAGACGGGCTTCTCCATGTAGGTCAGGCTAGTCTCAAACTCCCAACCTCAGGCGATCTGCCTTCCTCAGCCTCCCAAAGTGCTGGGATTACAGGCGTGAGCCACCGCGACTGGCCAGTTTTTAACTTGCTTTTTTTTTTTCTACTTTTAAATTCAGGGGGTACATGTGCAGGTTTATTACCTAGGTGCATATATTGTATAATGCTGAGGTCTGGAGTATAAGTGATCCTGTCAACCAGGCAGTGAGCACAGTACCCAATAGTTTTTCAACCCTTGCTCCCCTCCCTCCTTCTCCCTCAAGTGGTCCCCAGTTTCTACTGCCATCTTTATGTTATTATCTTAAGGTCTTTTCTATTTGTGTTATAATAACACAAATATCTCATTATCTTATTGCCATCTTTATGTCTGTGTGTACCTAATATTTAGCTCCCACTTATAAGGGAGAATGTGTGATATTTGGTTTTCTCTTTCTGTGTTAATTCACTGAGGATAATGGCCTCCAGCTGCATCCATGTTGCTGCAAAGGACATGATTTTGTTCTGTTTTAAGCTGTACCTATCTAGTTTTAAACTAGAGCATGTTCTTTGACTACTGCCCAGCTAGGAACTACAAAGACCACCACACTAATCTAGGCAAAGTTAACAGCCTGAATCTATCAGGGTGGGCCACATCAGTCAGAAAGAGGAGGACGTGAGCGCAACCACACAACAGAACAAGGGTAGAAGAAGGGTAAGGAGAGAAAGACATTTAGCCATCCCAGAATGGTGATCAACAGGTGGTGCAAGAGCTTAAGGGAGTGTAGCTGTGGGAGGTTAAGAGGGACAAAAGAAGTTTGCCTTTCAAACCTGGGAACACTCACCATACTTTGTCTCAAAGAGGAGGCTCAGGCAGAACTAGCGATAGTGGCCTCCACACAGCACGGTATGTCTGTGATAGACTCTCCTCAAACCAAGACACTGGGAATCATGTCACAAATAATTTGGCATGATCTCATCAATCTGATGCCAAGAGTTTCCTACACTAAAACCAGAAAACTAGGAAGAGTATCTGATATTATGGGCTTGTCACGGTCTAATCACAAAGACCTAAGACCTGGTATTCTTACCCGAACACAGGAAACTTAGCAAAAACAGAAATGAGTCCTAAAGAACTAGGAGCCATCCATGTTTGGACCACATTGGTTGGTGTTAGAACAGAACTGCTAGAACAAGTCCCAAAGTCTCTACCAAGATTTATGACTTTCCTTTGTTCACTGTCTTCCCCACTGCAACTTGAATAGTACATGGGGCAAATCTCTTTTAAAAAAAAAATTCACTATTTCCAGTGTGTAGACAAAGATTTCTCAATAAATGTTTTTGGAATATAACTATTAATATACGTAGATGAGAGGATTGGAATAGTGGTTTTCAAATTACGTCCAAACACTACCTAAATAATATAATCTAAACCTACACTACATAGGTAGATCTCCAGCTATGGAAGGGAAAAGACCATGTCAAGTGGCACTCTGCCCTTAAACACAAGTATAGTTCCACTTTTCCATTCTATATTCTGGGATTTGTGTGTGTACAAGATTTTCTTGGAGGAAGGAGGACTGGGAAAGGGTTCCACTTTTAAAACCAATTATGAAAACCACTGAACTAGAATTTTTAAGATTTGTGTAGTATGAAAAAAAAGCGCTGGTTCTTTTAAATCACTACTAAGTAGCTCTACGCAGTCTCTAAGAAAGTCTCAAGTTTCCTATGCTGGAGCTATAAAATAAAGGAGTTGAATGAAATAATTTCTCCAAAGATTCTGTCAAATCCCAGGTCTGTAATTCTCCTTCAGCTAAGGAGAAAAAAAAAGTTTCAGTGCCTATATTCTTCCTCTAGCACCAGAAAACTTACTAAAGAGAATCAGGAGGTTTTCCAGTGTTTTTCACTAGGAGAACATGATCTGAAAGCTACAGAATACACATGCTATTTACAACATTATTATTTATGCTTCAAAATCTGTCCTCTGACACTAACACTTTCTATAGCAATCTTTTCTGTACTATCTTGAGAATAAGCACAGAGACCAAGTCAGAAGGCATTAAGAGAGATGTATTTGTTCCAATAAAAATAATGTAATGTAGGAGGTTTTCTATTAACCCTATTCCTCTACTTCACAGTCTAATGTGAATGATTAATATTCAACTTTTCTTTCTAACACTCCATGGTGGGCAAAGTAAATTTTCTGTGTCATTCATTTAAATGGGGTTTATCATAATTTCTAAAAATTCTCACTAAATAGCAACTACCTCCTAGGATTTATTCTCATTATAGCATTTAATTATTTCAATCTAAGAAAATTAAAAGATATCCCTTGAAAATGTAAAGCAACCTGTGTTATACTACATAGACAAATCTTTAGTTAACATACTGCTCTGATCATCAACCATTTTTATGAAAAGACGGAGCCCTCCTCTGCTCACAAACTAGAGGCTAAAATTCTTGGAAGCACTGACATCTTTTAAAAAATAATTTTTTTTTGCCTGCTTCATTTTCTTCAGACATACATCTTAAAATATTTGCTGTAAGATCAATTACAACTTTCTTTTAAAAAAAATTCAACTATTATGTTTTTCTTTTATAATATTCTGAATTTTTAGCTCAATAACTGTAGTTCTTTGCTACAATTAGTTTATTGCAAAATGTTAGGCTTAGAATTTAACAATCTTCTAAGTAAAGTCCAATAAAACAAATCAGAATAACTACTGTTAAATAAGAATAAATAGCCATATAAAGGGAAAGTAGGTTCATAAGTCTTTTATGGACTCAGCTGGCAGGAAAATGGTTTGCAACAGATCTAAACTTGGTAAGTTCTATTTGGTGACATGAATAGAACCAGTAAGCCTTCTCTCAAAGTAGTTGCTAACATACAGCACTATCACCAACTTTCCATTTGAATGAGAATTTTCTCCACTGAACCTTTACATTTTACTTAAGTGGTTGATAATTGATCAACCTATACATTTTATAACAATCTGTAGATACAAGTTACAAACTAATCTTAGGTAGTAACAGAACTGCCAGGGCAAAACCTCTTTCAGAAAAGTAGCTTCTACCTGCCAGTCTGGTATAAATATTTCGCTTACTAGCCAACAATAAATTATTTGCTTGTAGCAACTTATTCCAATTTTTGTTTTTGATATTTGTTATAAAATAAGTCAAGTGAAGAAGTACTATAGTAAAACCTACAGATGTAGCTAGGCAGTTTCTTTACACAAAACTAAAGGACAATATGGTATTGACAATCTTACTAACATTTTAGAATTCTTAAAGATAAATAAGAGAAATGGTGAAAAGGAATCTTAAAAATACTATCTAAATTCTATAAGGAAAACAGAGAACAACTAGCCTATAAATTGAAAATGTATACTTTACATCTTGTCTACTCTTAAGAATGGTTTGGCATTACAACATTAGAAATGTCTTTTAGTTTGGTAAATCTATGTATTCCAATAATAGAAAAACTTTAAAAAAACACAACTTAATTAGACTAACACACCTACCTGTGCTTTCTGAAGTAGTTCAATTGTAAGAGAAAGCCAATCAGGAATGAGTTTCTCCATTTCCAGACTAACCATGGCCAGAGCAAGCATGGATCCTCTGAATTGCAGAAGTTGGTTGCAGGCCATACAGTGAAGTAGTTGCTTGGTAAGGACTGTCAAATGTTGAGATGGGCTCAATTTGGGCAAACTGAAAAGTAACTGAGGCCTAGTTGACACTGCAATGGCATGGAACTGAAAATCACAAGAACATCATTTTAACTTTATTTAAATATCTAGGAAATTAACATATAAAAATTGATGCAAACTATTCAATTTGTTTTTGTTTTTTTGAGACAGAGTCTCACTGTCACCCAGGCTGGAGTGCAGCAGCATGATCTCCCAGATTCAAGCGATTTCTCCTGCCTCAGCCTCCTGAGTAGCTGGGATTACAGGCACCTGCCACCATGCCCAGCTAATTTTTATATTTTTAGTAGAGACAGGGTTTCACCATGTGAGCCAGGCTGGTCTCAAACTCCTGACCTCAAGTGATCTGCCCGCCCTGGCCTCTCAAAGTGCTGGGATTACAGGTGTAAGCCACCGTGCCCACCCTAACCTATTTCTAAGTTTTCAATTTAAGCTTCAGTGATATGACATATATACTAATTTGTAGTATTTCCTTGGATATCAATAGTTTTTTTTCCTAAAAATCAGTACTAAATAAATGAGTAGCAATCTACTTTTTAAGTTACTGAAGACTACATACTCAAATAAGAAACTAAAAGACTTCAGGTATATTTACAATATGAAGAAAATCCAATGGTGTGGCTGTGTGAAGATCCCAATTCAACTTATCCAGAATAATTCTCTCCATTCTCAAAATTTCAGATGAGGAACATCCACAGAAACTGTCTCTTGCCAATACTTTCAGTACTGGAATTCTCTATCCAAAGCAAAGGGGAACAGGGACAGGGAGAAAAGGACAGAAAGAAACTCATTTTCAATTTTTGTTTTGGCAAACAAGAAGCAAGTTAACAAATGGAGAGAAATTTTCACCAAAGACACATATCTTGAAAGGAATTATTACCTCATCTTCCTCAACAGTCTTGGCAGCTAGGAAAAAACAGCTGATGGCAATACAACTCAAGTATTTTGGATGAGCCTAAAATTTTGAAGAGGGAAAAAGCAACTTTAGTGATTTTTCAAAAATGGTTTATTACCTCTTTATAACTGTTTTAAAAACCTAGATATGCAGATGAGACAGGTATACACACAATGCTATGGAATTCAATTAATGTGACTGCCACTCATTGCTTTTTAGATCAGAGCTAACTATTTTTAAGAGCAGGAAAGAAAGTTTATTAAAAATCTTTAGAGAAGTAAAATGAAAGAAAGGAAAGTACACTAAGATCAAGTCCATCCAGAGGTAACTTTTAACATTACAGTCCTAGTCGTATGATATTCTACAAAAATAATATCAATTCCATTGCTCAAAGTTCAATCAAAGCCAATTAACCAAAGGTCATTTCTATCCAGCAGAAAAAGCTTGATTTGCAAGTTTTTAAATAAATATTCCCAAAATTAAAAAATATATTTTGTGTGTATGTAAACATTTTTTTAAGCTAATTGTCTGCAATCTGGAATATCTGAAAAATGCCTCCTTTTATCTCAGCAACAAGTCCACATCACTTATCCCTCCCTCTCTACCACATCTAACCTACCTTTCACAGATAATTCCACAGAAAGATGAGTTTAAGGTTAGTGTCCTTCCTTGGACAGTATATTTTTCAAAAATTATTAGTGAACATACATTGTTGTAGTTTCTATCATGAGATTCTTACTGTTTATTAAACATTTTAAACAAAGTTGGAGAAATCTCTGGAACAATTAGAGAATTTTGCCAAATATCTCACTTTTTTTCATATTTCTTATTTATTGGGTCCTGTCATGTTTGGTAAGTCTCTTAAGCGTATAAGTTTGAAACTGAGCGGCTATTCAGTCTTACACTCCATAATTCTTTGGCTTCTATTTTGTATACCTAATAAAGCATTTAACTGACAGTTCCCCCAGTTTACATATTCTTATGCATACTAATGCCTACAGTTTAAATACTTTGCTACTCTTTCATGCCTTGCCATTAAATAAATGCTAATTTTCTGCTTTAAATATGTTGAGGGCCTACTATGACTAACTTGACACAACCAATGACATAGCAATGGGGACAATATAAAACCTAATTATTTGTATGCTGCCATTCAACAAAAATATACTGAAGTTGTTTTATGACATGTTATATTTCAAAGTATGCCCATAGAAAGCACTTAATGTTTTTCAGAAAGCCAAACAGCATGGATATTCAATAAGTAGTGACAGAGAAAAACGTGCAATAATAGGCTTATACTTTTCCAGTCTGATTTCTTGTCCACCTCTAGTACACCAATATGTTAGAAAATGATTAAATATTCTGCTGATGCTATAAGGTTGGTACTAAAATCAAGTAAAAACTTTCATAGGCTAAAAAAGTGATGAATACTTGTAACAAAAAGAAAATTACAGAATACAATTAGAAACACTTCCAAAAACACTTCTGCTATTTAAACAATAGCAGAAGGCTAGGTGCAGTGGCTCACGCCTGTAATCCCAACACTTTGGGAGGCCAAGGCGGGCTGATCACTTGAGGTCAAGAGTTCGAGACCAGCCTGGCCAACGTGGCAAAACCTCGTCACTACTAAACATACAAAAATTAGCTGGGCATGGTGGCACATGCCTGCAGTCCCAACTACTTGGGAGGCTGAGGCACAAAAATCACTTGAACCTGGGAGGCAGAGGTTGCAGTGAGCCAAGATTGTACTACTACACTCCAGCCTGGGCAACAGAGGAAACTGTCTCAAAAAATAAAAAATAAAATAAACAATAGCAGAGGACACCACCATGTCATCTTATGGGTACATACATCATTCTCCAGAAAAGTTTTCCAATTCTTTCCACCTTACAGAATGTTTACTAATAGCCTCTGGTTTAGCATACATACACTCAAATGAGGTTATGTGTATGTCTATCTTAAAACACTTACCTTTACAGTAGCTAAAAACCTGTCCAAAAGACTGCTAGCCAGAGCAAATGTTTCTGGGTAAAGGTTGAATTGGTACTTGAGTTTGGCCAGCCACTGAACTACTTCATCTCTCTGGGATGGAGAAACATTCTAGAAGGGAACAATTTTAAACACAGAAGACAATGTTTGAGCTATCATCAAGAGTATGTTTAGAATTCTCTCATAAAAGGTTAGGAAATAATACAAAATACGTTTTAAAATGTTAAGGTGTTCAAAAGCTATCAGACTTAAGATAGATGAATATGAAACTTTATGTAAAGTTTCCACATTTAATATCCATATCCAATATTCTCCTACTCTTTATTAAAATTTTCACTATGTCATCTCACCAAATATCCATAGTTTAATTAAATTTAGGTGTTCAATAAAGTTTAAGTAACATTATTATTAACTGATAGTAATTCTGGAATTTTTTCCGAACTCTTGAGATTAAGAAAATATGGTGCATTTCTCTCACAGCAAATAGCCATTAACTTATCTTAGGAAATATAAATGAACTATAAAAGAATGACAGCCCATTTAAAAAACTAAAATCAGTAATAATAAATGAAAGATACCAGGGATTACAGATGAATTATACATTTAGAGATGATGAAAAATATTGAAAAGGAAATTAACCTGAAGTAAATTACTATTTCAAAAGATTTCCACAAACACAAAATGTTACTGTTGTATTGTTGCTGTAAGCCTATTGAGTAGAGGCTTAATTTTTAGCAGGACACACTCTAAAGCAATAGTGATTAGAAAACTTATACTCTTGAATTTTGGAGTCAACTTTAAAGATACAAAACCGGCTGCTTATGTTGGGAACATTCAGTATTCTCCTTATAGCTATTTCAAACTGTTTGAAACTACAGTTTGAAATAGTATAAGGAGAATATTCAAATAATACATAAGAAAATTAAAACAACAATAATGTTTTGTGTTTATGGAAATCTTTCGAAATAGTAATCGACTTGAGGCTAATTTCCTGTTCAATATTTTTTCATCATCTCTAAATGTATAATTCATCTGTTGTCCCTGGTATATTTCACTTATTACTATTGATTTCAGTTATTTAAATGGGCTATCATTCTGTAATCACAGTCCATTTATATTTCCTAAGTTAATCATAGTAAGCCTACAATGGTACGGAACACTAGAAGTTATTCCCCGGATCTAGCTGTAATTTTGTATGTAGGCTACTTTAAGATCTACTTCTGGACTAGGGGCCCATAAAAATCCCTAAGAACCAAGTAAAGGCAGTCATAAGACTTCTGGATGAACAGTTAAGCATTCAAGAGAAATTAAATTCCTATCAAGATGAGCTTTTAGCTAAAACGCCACAACAAATAAGGAAAAGTATTATTAAGTAAGCCAGCCAAACACATCAACAACAAGGAAATAAATTCCCAGGAGAGGTCGTTGATGTTATAATCTGATGAAACTGGTGAGGCTTTTAGGGAGATAAAAGGAACAATGGTTTATAGTAGCTATGAAAATAAGAACACCATTAACTCCAACCTTCAGGCAGAGATAAAATGTGGGGTAAGGGAGAAAAAAAATCCCTGAATGACGGATTTACATTAAATAATGTCATTATTTGGTGTTTGGCATTAAACAATAACAGAAACATATAATTGTAAGAAGAATCACAAAACATACAAAAAAAAAGAGAATACAGTTATATGGAGATAATCATATAGTTATAACTAAATGATGTAACTTATGTAAAGCACATATATAGAATGCAAATGGCACTCAAATATTAGTTCTCCTTTCCCACCTCTAAACTACCCAATTCTCTGTCAGAAAAACAAATCTGCAAAATGTTATGTATGAATAATTATTTTAAACACTGTAACCATTAGTCATGAAAGAGATCATTACAGTATCTGTGAACTTTAATATACACACACACACACACACACACACACACACACACACACACTTTTTGAGACAGGATCTTGCTCTGTCACCCAGGCTGGAGTGCAGTGGCTCCATCTCAGCTCACTGCAACCTCCACCTCCTGGGTTCAAGCATTCTCTCTGCCTCAGCCTCCCAAGTAGCTGGAATTACAGGATTGTGCCACGCCTGGTTAATTTTTTATTTTTAGTAGAGAGGGTGTTTTACCATGTTGGCTAGGCAGGTCCAAACTCCTGACCTCAAGTGATCCACCTGCCTCAGCCTCCGAAAGTGCTGGGATTACAGTTGTGAGCCATGTGCCTGGCCTAATTTTACTTTTTGTAGAGACGAGGTCTCACTATGTTACCCAGGTTAGTCTTGAACTCTCAGGTTCAAGCAATCCTCCTGCCTTGGCATCCCAAAGTGTTGGGATTACAGGTGTGAGCCACTGTGTTTGGCCCATATACCATATACTAAAATTTAACAATAGGGCCAAGAAAAGCATTCCTGTATACGGCCAACGTTATCATTAGCCAAAACTAGTAACAATTTTTTTTTAAACCCAAAAGATAGTTTAAGAAGACTCAATTTAACTGAAGTAATACTGAGTCTAACGTCACTTTTTCAAATCAATTCAAACATGTACTAAATAGTAATATTATCATGACAGCATTACAAAAAGTTCTGTGCCTAAGTAATTCATTTCATTCCTATTCTTCTAAAATAAAGATTGAGAGAGAGAGAGAGAAAGAGAGAAAGCCCAAAATAGTATTTTCTGATTTCATTAGATGAACTGTCTTTTTTTCTCATATGGACAGCTTAAATAGGATTAGAAGGATTCAGTAGTTGAACAAATAATCCTAAAGAGAATTTATAATGAATTGATTCAACATGGTAAAATATAGACTGCTATTAACATATATTCTGCATATATATTATATTCCATATGCTGCTAGTCTCTTCCTTATAATACACACCATCCTCACCTTTAAACTCTAAAAGGTTCATCATTACCTAAAGGTTAAATAAAATTCCTCAACATGGCATACAAATCTATGACTTGCCTCTCTAACCTCAGATATCTTCCATCACTTTCTGTCTTAAACTTCATGCTGTAAGAATAGTAACTTCTGTTTATGATTCTTCTTTGCCCCTGCTATGCTATTTTACATCACTGCTCTTTTGTTCATACTGTTCTTTCTGACGGGGTGAACACACTCCCTTCTCTATCTCACCTGCCTTATTATGTATCAAGATCTTGAAAGCTATTTTGACGTTACTCTCTACCAGATACTTTTCCTGATAATTCAAGTTGGTCCAAGTACCTTCCTAAACTCCCACAGCATCTCATTGCACCTGTTACTGTTATGTTCAACATTTTTTTAAAAATTAAATTTCTGGACATGGCTCACACCTGCACTCCCAGTACTTTAGGAGGCCAAGGTGGGAAAATTGCTTGAGCCCAGGAGTTTGAAACCAGCCTAGGTAACACAGTGAGACTTCATCTCCACAAATAAAAAAATGAGCCAGGCGTGGTGGTGCATGCCTGTGATCTCAGCTACTTGGGAGGCTGAGGTGGGACAATCACTTGAGCCTGGGAAAGAGAGGCTGCAGTGAACTGTGACTGAGTCACTGCACTCCAGCCTGGGTGACAGAGCAAGACCCTGTTTCAGAAAAAAAAAAAATTAAATTTCTGTTTTTGGCTTTAATAAAGTAGGAAGCAGCAAACCTAAACTCCAGTTGAGAAGGACTAGAAAAGCTGTTTTTAAGATTCCTTAGAGTTCTAAAATTCTATTGAAAATCATCTGTATATAAACAATTTGTGGCAGCATTTCATCTTTGTAAATCAAAAGCACTTTGGCAAAATAAATTGAGAACACCTGAAAGTATGTGCCACTTTGACCAGTTTCCATTTTTTTTCCCAAATTCATGTAACAAAATTATCACGAACTTGAAAGTACTAGAAATTTTCTGCAAGTGCCAAGAACACAGTAAGGTACTTGAATGAATCATAAAGGAATGACAATCACCATTCACTTAAATGCTTACTGTGAGTCTATTATATGCAAGTAAACAAAAATGACACAACCATACCCCTCAAGGAAACGCACAGTCAAATCATCAGAAAATTATAATACTTTGTGCTACCATAAGGGAAGCAGAGTGTGGCAGAAACATACAGATGGTGAGTGACAGGTGTATAATATTCTTTCATGACCATGCTGTCCTAAATTGGGAGATAGGGGATGCAAATTAAAGAAGAATTATGAAAGACTGACTTCAAAATACAGTTTAGTTGAGGCAGGGGAAGTCAGAAGAAAACTGGAGGAAAAGGCATAAGAGAAAGCTTAAAAATATTTAATTTTTCCATTTTCACCACTATTTCAAAACAAAATTAGAAAAGTTACAGCAACAGTAGAAAGGGAGGTTAAAAAAAAAAATGCCAGTCCCTAGAAGAAAATAAAAGAATTAGAACTAGAATAGAGAAATGTCCCTGGGGGTTACTCTGGCAAACAACTCAAGCCTCTATAGCCCTTTACCTCATTCTGTATTTACCCCAAAACTCAAGCCCCTATAGCCCTTACCCCATTCCTATCTTATCTCCTATCCCCACCAGACCTAGGTCACCCCAAATTATAGTGAGCCAAGATTGTGCCATTGCACTCCAGCCTGGGCAACAGGAGAAAAACTCCTTCTAAAAAAAAAAAAAAAGAAAGAAAGAAAGAAATAGGTCAGATTATGTGGTAATATAGCAATATACTGCAATCTAGGTAGACTATCACCTTCAAAGACCACGTTGTAAAAATATATTATTGTTGGTTACACGCTGACTCAAAGAGACAGCAGGAGGAGGAAAAGAATGGTCCTACAAGCAGCTATAAAAAAGCTTTGATGTAATCCCAGCACTTTGGGAGGCCGAGGCAGGTGGATCACGAGGTCAAGAGATCGAGACCATCCTGGTCAACATGGTGAAACCCCGTCTCTACTAAAAATACAAAAAATTAGCTGGGCATGGTGGCGCGTGCCTGTAATCCCAGCTACTCAGGAGGCTGAGGCAGGAGAATTGCCTGAACCCAGGAGGCGGAGGTTGCAGTGAGCTGAGATCGCACCATTGCACTCCAGCCTGGATAACAAGAGCGAAACTCCGTCTCAAAAAAAAAAAAAAAAAAAAAGTTTTGAGGCTCAGTAGAATGTGACAACATAAGGGCAGGAATTTATTTTCTCCTGTTGTATCTCCAATGCTTATAATAGTGCCTAGAATATAGCAGATACTCAACGGACATTTGCTAAATGATTTGAATTCCCAACTAATCTAAAAATCACACATGCACACAAAAATATGAGACAACAAAAAAAAAGAGGACTGCCTTATGAAAAAGTTCAAATTATAACCTCCGTCTCCTGGGTTAAAGCAATTCTCACACCTCAGCCTTCCAAGTAGCTGGGATCACAGGCATGAGCCACCACACCAGTTAATTGTTATATTTTTAGAAGAGACGGGGTTTTGCCATGTTGATCATGGCTGGTCTTGAATGCCTGACCTAGGTGATCTGCCTACCTCAGCCTTCCAAAGTGCTGGGATTACAGGCGTAAGCCACCATGCCCAGCCCAAATTGTAATTCTATTACTTATTAGCTAAAGTCTTGAGCAAACTGGGACTACTGCCTACTTTTTCAAAGGACTACATGAGATATTAAATGAGATATCATATATATAAACACTCCTCATTCAGGTTAACTAATCAGTTTGCGTAATGACAAGTAACAATAAATGAAGAATGTATTTCTTTAGCTTGTGGGAAAGAATAAGTAGGAAAAATCAGAATTAAATTTAAAAAGACATATACACTTTAAAAACCAATGAGCAAAGGATAACCTAAAACGACACAGGAGGAACTTACATATTTGCCATTCATTCACTCATGCATATTAAAGAACATCTGACCATTATTTTCCAAGCACCATGTTAGATACTAAAAATAAAAAGATGTGTAAGATATCTTATATCTGAAAAAACTGAAAGTTTTCTCAGAGTGAATAAACTTCACAGTGAAAAATAACTATATATGACATAAAATTTCTAAAAGAAAAACTACATAGCCAACAGTAGTTAAGAAGCCAGCTGGCTATCTTCTAAAAAGCTTCCAACATTGGTATTACCTTAATAGTTCACTTGAACTCGCTACCGCTATTGACCAAAGAGTAGGTTTTTTGTTGACTAAAGACAACGGTATGAAGGTGTTCAGCCTCTGTGGCTAACTATAAACTATATACCTAAAGAAGGCTCACCACTGTTAGTATATATTATGAGGAAATAGAACAAACTGATCTTCCTAAAGCTGTAACTCAGATAACAAAACAGGTTAACAAAAACAAAAACAGTTAACTCTTGTTTCAGAAACAAAAGGCTACAGTAGAAGCAGAATTTTTTAAAAAAGAAGAGGCTGGAAATGATGGTTCATGTCTATAATCCCAGTACTTTGGGAGGCCAAGGCTGGTGGATTGCTTGAGCTCAGGACTTCCAGACCAGGCTGGGCAACACGGTGAAACCCCATATCTACCAAAAATACAAAAAATTAGCCAAGCGTGGTAGCATGTGCCTGCATTCCCAGCTACTCGGGAGGCTGAGGTGAGAGGATCACTTAAGCCCAGGAGGCAGGTGGGGGCTGCCGTGATCTGAGATCATGCCACTGCACTCCAACCTGGATGATAGAGTGAGACCTTGTAGCATTAAAAAAAAAAAAAAAAAAAAAAGGAACAGGGAGATGTCTCTCAAATACAGCACATTTTTTAAATGGTACACATACCTCCAATGCAGTGTGAAGGTATTATTATATATGGCAGTAGTATGCTTATTTCTAATAAAATTCATCTCTCTTAAGAGAAAAATCATTACCTGATTTGAAGGCATTTTCCGCACATTCACCTTCCACATCTGTGCTTCCCTAGAGATTGCCTTTTCCAACAGGAAAGACAATCTCTGGTTTTCCAAAGGCCCTGGAAACTTCATGATATCCTTTGGATCTGCCTGTTACCCAGCTTGATGTAGCTACCTACAAAATCAAATACAAATGTTTTTAAACTAGTTATAAAGTAAGTGTAGCATTATATAAAATACTTATTAAGCAACTCATAAAATAAGAATGTTATGAGGCAGTATAGGATTTTATAGCTCTTTAAAAATCATATTAAAATACCAAAATAATCAGTTATCGAAAACATTCACACTTTAAATCTGAAATTCAGTTACAGAGAATAAAAACAAGACCATGTAATCGATAGAACCTTTGGACTCTGATCAAAACATGTTATTACTGTTTCAAACTGTCAAAACTTTGTTACTGGCTTTTTTACCAGAAATTCTTAGAAGTCGTTACTCCAGGGCCAGGTGCGGTGGCTCACGCCTGTAATCCCAGCACTTTGGGAGGCCGAGGCGGGTGGATCACGAGGTCAAGAGATCAAGACCATCCTGGCCAACATGGTGAAACCCCGTCTCTACTAAAATTACAAAAAAATTAGCCGGGTGTGGTGGCACATGCCTGTGGTCCCAGCTACTCCAGAGGCTGAGGTGGAAGAATCGCTTGAACCCAGGAGGCGGAGGTTGCAGTGAGCCGAGATTGCGCCACTGCACTCCAGCCTGGCAACAGAGCAAGACTCTGTCTCAATAAAAAAAAAAAATAAAAAAGAAGTAGTTACTCCAAACATTCCTCTTAAAAACCTGATCAGATAAGTGCCACTAACTTTTTTTCTTCATTAAAAAGAGACTATATCAATTACATTAAATCCTACCCATTCCCACTTCTTCAGTATGAAACAATCCCCTCCAGCATGAAATCATCTTAAAATCCTATTCAGTATCCACTAGCTACACATGTGGGTATTTAAATATGAGCCAAATAAAATTTAAAAATTATTTCTTCAGTCATAATAGCCCTACTTCAATAACAACATGTGGCTAGTGGATACTGTATCGGACAGTGCAGAAAAGGAACATTCCTATTAATGCAGAAAGTTATACTGTACAGTTCTAGCCTAGAAAGCTCCACAGTACAGTGACTAGTACTCTAAAATGAGCATGTCTAAATAGTAAGTTTAGCAGTGCAGAACAACAGAGTCCAAGAGAAATGTCTCTAGGTTTCATGTACATATGTACGTATGTACTTGGAGACACAGACTCACTCTGTTGCCAAGGTTAGAGTGCAGTGAAGTGGCTCACTGCAGCCTCAAACTCCTGGGTTCAAGTGATCCTCCTGCCTCAGCTTCCCAAATAGCTGGGACTACAGATGCGCACCACCAAGTCCAGGTAATTTTTTTTTTAAGCTTTTTTTTTGGTAGAGATGCAGTTTTGCTATGTTGTCCAGGTTAGTCTTGAACTCCTAGCCTCAAGCAATCCTGCCGTGGCCTCCCAAAGCACTGGGGTGACAGGCGTAAGCCACCATGCCAGTTTCTAGGTTTAAAAAAAAAAAAGCAAACTACAGACTTGAGGTTTGAATGTGTGTAGAAAATTGGATTAAGAAATTGCTAAAGAGCCGGACGTGGTGGCTCACGCCTGTAATCCCAGCACTTTGGGAGGCCGAAGCGGGTGGATCACGAGGTCAAGAGATCGAGACCATCCTGGCCAACACGGTGAAACCTCGTCTCAAAAAAAAAAAAGAAAAAAGAAATTGCTAAAGAATGTGAAAATGCTTAGCTATATTTGTTGAAAACTAAGCAAAAAGGTAATTAACTTCAAAAAAAGATTTTAAGAAAGTAAATAATATATCACAATGTTTATACAACGATACTAATGAAAACACTGAATAGGGATCTCAATATAACTACATTGGGAGGATGTGGAGACATAACTATGGATATTGGAAAAGGGTAAAATAAAAGCCACATTTTTACATTTCATAGTAGAAAATCCGTGTATCTCAAACTGAAATGTCAAAAAACAGCAGTAGGGCAAGTTATTTGAAAATGTGATCCTAAATAACAAGAGAAGCAGGACAGGGTTGGGAGTGGCTAATCTCTGCTCAGTAAGAAAAGGGTGAGAAAGGCCTAGAGTAGGAGAATGCTGTTTTTCATTATAAATTTCACTAATGATTTGACTTTCTCAACTACATACCTGTATTACATACTTCAGATTCCTGGCCTCTAAGAATTTTTTTAAATATCCAGAATTAACATGTGAAAAGTTCCAATTTTTTTTAAATTTAAAAATTTGAAAAAGCAAAAAATAGCAAACCAGTTCTTTAATTTCCATTCTATCCCACCTCCAGCTACTATCCTCTTTCCTATGTACCACTTCACATAAGCTACCTATTTGTTTCTCAACTTGCTAGAGATTAACTCTGGTTATCTCAATTATGATTTTGTTAATTTTTGCGTCTTTAAACTCCTGCATTTTTGCAAATCTTAAATTAGCATGAAATATTTTCATACTAAGACAACAAAGTGTAAATAACTAAGAGAGGAAAAAGAATACTAATCCAAAAAGACCTATCTCAAAGGTAATTACTTTTAAAATCTCTTGATTCGGAGAGACAGCTTCTCATCATGGCGGACCCTAGAGTTAAGGCGCTTCAGGACTACCGCCAAGAAGCTGCTTGAGCACAAGGAGATCGACGGCCGTCTTAAGGAGTTAAGGGAACAATTAAACAAGAACTTACCAAGTAGTATGAAAAGTCTGAAAATGATCTGAAAGCCCTACGAAGTGTTGGGCAGATTGTGGGTGAAGTGCTTAAACAGTTAACCGAAGAAAAATTCATCGTTAAAGCTACAAATGGACCAAGATATGTTGTGGGTTGTCGCTGACAGCTTGACAAAAGTAAGCTGAAGCCAGGAACAAGAGTTGCTTTGGATATGACTACACTATCATGAGATATTTGCCAAGAGAGGTGAATCCACTGGTTTATAATATGTCTCATGAGGACCCTGGGAATGTTTCTTATTCTGAGATTGGAGGGCTATCAGAACAGATCCGGGAATTAAGAGAGGTGATAGAATTACCTCTTACAAACCCAGAGTTATTTCAGCGTGTAGGAATAATACCTCCAAAAGGCCGTTTGTCATATGGACCACCAGGTACGAGAAAAACACTCTTGGCACGAGCCGTTGCTAGCCAGCTGGACTGCAATTTCTTAAAGGTTGTATCTAGTTCTATTGTAGACAAGTACATTGGTGAAAGTGCTCGTTTGATCAGAGAAATGTTTAATTATGCCAGGGACCATCAACCATGCATCATTTTTATGGATGAAATAGACACTATTGGTGGTCGTTGGTTTTCTGAGGGTACTTCAGCTGACAGAGAGATTCAAAGGACTTTAATGGAATTATTGAATCAAATGGATGGATTTGATACTCTGCATAGAGTAAAAATGATCATGGCTACAAACAGACCGGATACACTGGATCCTGCTTTACTGCGTCCAGGAAGATTAGATAGAAAAATACATATTGATTTGCCAAATGAACAAGCAAGATTAGACATACTGAAAATCCATGCAGGTCCCATTACAAAGCATGGTGAAATAGATTATGAAACAATTGAAGTTTCAGATGGCTTTAATGGGGCAGACCTGAGAAATGTTTGTACTGAAGCAGGTATGTTTGCAATTCGTGCTGATCACGATTTTGTAGTACAGGAAGATTTCATGAAAGCAGTCAGAAAAGTGGCTGATTCTAAGAAGCTAGAGTCTAAATTGGATTACAAACCTGTGTAATTTACTGTAAGATTTTTGATGGCTGCATGACAGATGTTGGCTTAATGTAAAAATAAAATTAAAGAAAATAATGTATGTATTGGCAATGACGTCATTAAAAGTGTATGAATAAAAATATGGCCGAGTAACATAAAAATTAGTAACTCAACTTTTAAAATATGGAAGAAATTCGTATGTTAATACTGCATTTATTGCAGCAAGTTATAAAGGAAGAGTGTGTGGAAGCCTTTCGTATTTGCTGTGTGAGCATTTTGTAAAACACTGAAAATGGTTTGAGACAGTGGTATAAGAAAGCATTTCTTATGACTTATTTTGTATCATTTGTTTTCTTTATCTAAAAAGTTGAATAAAATCTGTTTGATTTGGTTCTCCTAAAAAAAAACAAAAAACTCTTGATTCTTTAATCATGTCATAAAGCAGCTTTCCACTAATTCCCCAACTAGATTACAAATTCTTGGCCAGGCGCAGTGGCTCATGCCTGTAATCCTAGCACTTTGGAAGGCTGAGGTGGATCCAGGAGTTCCAACGCCAGCCTCGGCAACGTGGTAAAACTCCATCTCTATAAAACATACAAAAATTAGGCAGGCATGGTGGTGTGTGCCTGTGGTCCAAGCTACTTGGGAGGCTGAGGTGGAAGGATGGCTTGAGCCTGGGAGGTTGAGGATGCAGTGAGCCAAAATCATGCCACTGCACTCCAGCCCCAGCAACAGAATGAGACCTTGTCTCTAAATAAATTCCTTTGCAGTCACATCTGCCAATATCATCTTTTTGTTACTCGCTGCATCCACACCACAGTACTCTGACAAAACAGAGACCCAACCAATTGTTCTAGTTTCAACTACTGAGGCCCAAAACAAAAACATACAACCAAAAACAAAACTCTACCCACACCTGCCCCAATCCACTGTGTGTGGAGTTTTGGTACCTTCTTTTTTTTGATACATCGTTGTTCAGAACCTTAACCCACCAAAATCTAATCTCTTTCACACCAATCTTTCCACTCTTTGAAGGGTGCTATCATGCTCACCAATTCATCTTCTTCATAGCTGAAAACTTTGATAGCTCCTCACAATATTTTGCCTCTTCTAAATTAGCTTTAGTTTTACCATAAATGCACTCTAAAATCTTTTTTTTTTTTGCCTTTTTTTTGAGACAACAGTCTCACTCTGTTGCCCAGGCTGGAGTGCAGTGGCACGATCTCGGCTCACTGCAACTTCCACCTCCTAGGCTCAAGTGATTCTCCTTTCTCAGTCTCCTGAATCACTGAGATTGCAGGCACGCGCCACCACACATGGCTAATTTTTGTATTTTTAGTAGAGATGGGGTTTCACCATGTTGGCCAGGTTGGTCTTGAACTCCTGACCTCAAGTAATCTGCCCACCTTGGCCTCCCAAAGTGCTGGAATTACAGGCATGAGCCACCACTCTGGCCTTCATTACCTTTTTTTTTTTTTTTTTAAGACCACACCTCACTATCAATTAAGATACAATTTATGGTCATCAAATACTCTTATTTAAGAGACTATCTCAGGTTCCTTGTTAAGCCAGCTCTATCCCTACCTGCCCCAACCCATTGTATGCAGGGTTTGCGTACTTTCTCTCTTTTTGACACATCCTTGTTTAGAAACTTAAACATACTTCTTAAACAAACAAACAAAAAAGGTCATCTTGTTATATTCTATCCCTGTTGCACACTGCTGAGATGTTCTGAGATTCCAATTTTGTTGCCTTGATATTTTTCTCAGATCTTCCACAATTTGATGAGCAAGCTCACAATAATTTCTTCTAATGCAGACATAAATATTAACATTATAAATGGAATGTAGGCTAGGTGCAGTGGCTCATGCCTGTAATCCCAACAGTTTGGGAGGCCAAGGTAGAGGATCACTGGAGCCCAGTAGTTCAAGATCAGCCTGGGCAACATAGTGAAACCCTGTCTCTGTATAAAAGAAATGGACTAGATGACCATCTGTCAAGAGATATTTAGAAGAAACAGCTATTTGGGTCAAGATTAGACTTCACAGGTTCTAAGGTTTCTTCCAAACTCCTATTTAAAACCTTAAAACTTTAGAAACTCTTTCATGCCATTAGCTACAACCAAATGGATCCACCAGCCTTTACAAGATATCCCAATAACTGACCATCACTAGTGACTCAAGTTCCTTCACTAGGCTTCCTTTCAAGATTATTTTTACGAGGTTTAGATGGGGGGGCGGCGGGGAGAGAGAGACACACACACACACACACACACACACACGTGAAAAGGAGTAAATTAGGTTCAAAGGATTTGTGTTCTCCAATCGCCTACAATTAAAGCCCTCAAGTATGACTTTCAAATATTTAAATTGTAACAAATTTTTTTAAAACAAAGGTATCTGGTCAAAGAAGAGTCACAAGGGAAATCAGAAAATACTTTGAGATGAGAGAAAATGAAGACAACATACCAAAACTTATCAGATACAATTGAAGCAGTGCTTAGAAATAATTCCTGAAAATGCCTCTACTAAAAAAGGGTATCTCAAATGAACAGCCTAATCTTTCACCTTTAAGATAATGAAAACAGAAGAGTAAATTGTTCCAAAAGCAAGACAGAAGCAAGGAAATACTAAATATTAGAATGGAAACTAATGAAGTAGAGAGTACAAAAACTGCAGTGAAAAAGTCAATGAAACCAGCAGCCGATTCTTTGAAAAGATCAAAATAGACACACCTTTAGCCAGCTAGACTGACCAAGAAAATACAGAGGACAAATTACTAAAATCAGGAATAAAAACAGGACATTATTACCTAGCTTACAGAAATAAAAATTATATAAAAAAACAAAAAAAGAAAAAACAAATAAAAATTATAAAAAAACTTTTATGTACAACTATATGTAACTAAATAGGAAAATTTAGATGAATTAGTCCAGTTTCCAGAAATAAAAAATCCCAAAACGTAAGAAGTAAAAAGCTGCACTGGTGAGATGATTCCAAAAGAAAAAAAGAAAAGAAATAAAAAAGCTGAGTAGTTGTGTAACAAAAGATTTAAATAGTAATTTTTTAAAGCACTGTCAAAGAAAAATCCATGCCCAGATGGCTTCACTGGTTAATTCTACCAACCATTTTCAGAAAAACTGACAGCAATTCTTTACAAATGCTTCCCAATTTATTCTTTGAAGTCAGTTATTACCCTGCTACCAAGACCAGACAGACATCACTAGAAAACTATAGTGTTTCTTCTGAAATGCAAAATTTCTCAACAAAATACTAGCAAACTGAATCCAGCAATATAAACAAAGGATTATATACCACAACCAACTGGGATTTGTTCCAGGTATGCAAGCTTGTTTCAAGATTCAGAAATCAATGCAATACAACATTATCAATAGGGAAAAAAAAAAAAAAGGAATCACTGCTCACTCTAGAGAAAGCTAACAAAAAAAAAAGGAAAGAGTTAAAATTTCCTTAAACTTTAAAAAATGGGACAAAAGGTGGGGCATGGTGAGCGCTTGCCTGTGATCCCAGAACTTCATGAGGCAGAAGTGAGAGGAGCACTCAAGGACAGGAGTCTGAAACCAGCCTGGACAATAGAGCGAGACCCCTGTCTCCACCAAAAAATTTTTTTTAATTAGCCAAGCATGATGTTGCACGCCTGCTTGTTGACTCAGCTGCTCAGGAGGTTCCTACGTAAGCTGAGGAGCTTGAGGCTGCAGTCAGCTATGATTACACCACCTCACTCCAGCCTGGGCAACAAAGTGAGATTCAATCTCTTAAGAAAGAAAAAGAAAAAACTAAAACTAAAACGGGATACAAATAATTGCAAGACAAAAACAACAGGGGATACCTTTGGGGATGCTGCAGATTCAGTGAGGCCATAGAAAAATTGGCTGCACGGGGTGGCTCATGCCTGTAATGCCAGCACTTTGGGAGGCCAAGGTAGGCGGATTACTTGAGGCCAGGAGTTCGAGACCAGCCTGGCCAACATGGTAAGACCCTGTCTCCAATAAAAATACAAAAATGAGCCAGGCATAACAGTGCATGTCTGTGGTCTCAGCCACTCAGTAGGCTGAGGCAGGAGAACTGCTTGAACCCAGTAGGTGGAGGTTGCAGAGAGCCAAGATCATGCCACTGAGTTATAGCCTGGACGACAGAGGGAGACTGTCTCAAGAAAATAAATACAAATATAGAAAAGAAGCTGCAATACCTGATCCTCAACTGGATGCTGTATTGGAAGGAGACAAATGGTATAAAGGTTATTAGTGGGTCAAATGATGTAATTGTGACAGATTACACAAGTCAATGTATCGAATGCTAAATTTACCAAAAATGAAAAATTTGCTATGATTCTATAAGAGATTATTACTATTCTTGTGAAATATTTAGCAGTAAAGGGTCATATGTATGTTCTACATAAAGAGAACAAAAGACAAGACTAGTAAGATACTATGATACAGAAATCATGGGCTTCGGTTTTCTTTTACTGACAAAACAAAAGCCTATTTTCTAATGTGTAAAACACATTTTGAGTTAGATTAATAAATTCTGCTAAGAATACAATTTTACTGTTTTAAAAAACAACTATATAGTTCTATCTTGTTACTGTAAGCCTAATTATTGGTCACATCCAATTTTGCATGCTTTTTAGAAAAGCAGGAAATAACAGAAGACTATATTTTGGTTAGCACTTTTTTACACACATAAAAGTTTAAACCAGTTTCACATTTCTCCTCCCATTTGCTCAATTGCTGCTGCTTCTCCTTTCTCCACGCTTATCAAATGTCTGAGGTAACAGGTAATGCTTATTGTACAGCATAACTACTTCGGATATATATACCCGGCCCCCTGCTGCTCTGAGGAAAAGTGCTGCACAGTGCTGGGTATACAATATAAACAACTTCACTAATATGTATTATTGTATTTACTATCATCATCATACCAATTCCATTAATAATCCTGTACTGGTGCTGAGTTCTGAATCTTAGTTTCCCTTCTGAAAGGAGGGATTAATGTGACCATACAAGACACCTGAAGTTCTACCACTCCCTCCTTGACTTTATGCGTTAGAAACAATAAAGGTACTTGCAATTCCAAGTGTATGCTCTTTCCTGATCTCCAAGGATGTACAAAAACTGTTCTTTCAACTTTAAATGTCCTCTAGCTCATACCTCCCTTCCTAAAGTTGCCATCAGTTTGTAAGACTCTAAATTTGTGCAGTTGTGCCCTGCATTCCTTCATCTGTACTTGGACATAATTCTACTTTTACATTTAATTGCTTTGTGATTATTGGAAGACTTGCCTTTCCTATTATAATAAATTATTTGATGTCCATCTCCAGAATTTAGCATTATGCCTAATAAATAACAGCTTCACTTGTAAAAAGCTTAACAAGTAAAGCACGGAATGCTTACTACTTGGCCACCTATTGTTCAAAGTGCTATATGCTATATTAACTCATGTAATCTTCCCACAACTTCATGAAATTGGTATTAGTAAGTCCATTTTTTTTTTCTAGTTTCTTATTCACTACCCCCATTTCAGCTGTAAAGCCCATTTTAAAGACGAAGAAACATACACAGTAAGATGAATATTCATTTTTAATGTATTACACAATCAAAATAAAACAGACTCTCAGCTTCCAATCTTGAGCAAGATACATTGTAAGACCCATTCTAACCTACTAGGATGTCACATTACCACATAAACTCACTATCTGTAACTGCAGATCAACTTTACTGAACTTCCCTAACACATGCTGATTGTGTATTTCTTGACACTTCATCAGTATTAAGAAATTTCCAGTCCAGAGGCTCAGAATCTCTCTGAGATTCTCTGGTCCCAAATTAACCAATCTAAATCTATTCTGTCCATTATTTCTTAATCTATTTGACCAATCCTTTCTATTTCATCTGCCACAAACGACCTGGAAAAGCTAGAAGCAGTTATTTCAACAAATCCATTTTCAGGTCAGAGACCACACAGTGTAGAATCAGACTTAATTCTGGCTACCGGGTTTTAGCCGTGTTGCCTAAGGAGAAAGTTAATCTTGTAGTGTCTCAGTTTTCCTCATCTGTAAGATGAGGCTCCTACTACCAGCCTTGGGAGGATTAAATGAATTGCAAGCCACTTAGGAGAATGCCTGGCAGATAAGCCTCAAGTGTTGTTATTTAACAATCATTATTGTAATGCTCTGCTGCTCAAAACAGAGTGGCTCCCCAATGACAGAATAAAACCTAAATATTTTAGTTCAGAGTCTGAATCCATTCTACCTCCCGAAACACCTCCCACTGTTGTGCTACCCAATTCTCAACTTCTGCTAAAACGATCTGCAACGGAACCCCCAGCTCCATCAGAGGCCCATTTGCCCTCCTTCAAATTCCGATATTTAATCTGGCTTTTTGGGTACAACTCAAATCTCACCTCCTCCGGATTACCCCACCCACCTGCCCCAAGCCCTGGGTAATGTTGCCCTCCCCCGAATTTCCCAGCACCGGAAGTTCACCCCATTCACTTGGCATTGACTCCGCTTTGCAAAGTTAAGCATCTTCCCGGAGTCCCCGCAGGACCGTTCAACCTGAAGGTGGGGGTGTGTCCCCTTCTTTGTGTATAAACACAGGCTCGCAGAGCCTCCAACACGCACTATAGAGTAGGTAATTTGCTGCTGCCACAAAAAAAAAGTTACTCGCTAACACAAAAACTGGCCTTAAATGGAACACAGTAGGGCCGTTTTCAACTGGGCAGGTGCCGGGTAGGTTTGGGGCGGGAGGACGAAGAGGGCGGCCCCGAGGTTCCCCGGGCGCGGGGGATGCGGGAGGGCGGGTCACCGGCAAGCAGAGCGTAGCCACGGGTGCTGCCACTCGGGCGGCGCGGGGGGAGCGGCGGGGCCCCAGCGCGTCGGCGCCGGCCGCGAAGACGCGTCAAGCCCCCCGCCCCCGCCCCTCACCTTCTCCTCCTCTTCCTCCTCCTCCTCCTCCCCGGCAGAGCTGTAGGCCTCACAATGGTGACGAGGGGTCATCCGGGGGCCCGTTACCACCTCATTCTCCTCGACGCGCGGCGACGGTGCGCGCGGGACGACGGGGCCGACTGAGGAGGGAGAAGAGGCGGAAGCGGGCCGAGGGACGCGGGCACTAGCGCTCGAGCGGGACGCACGGCTGCGGCCTCTGGGTTCGTCAGCGAATTAGTTCCATGATGTCCCCCGGCCTGAGGCCGCAGCTGCTCGAGGCCGGGTGGGGAGGGGGCTCCCTCTCGCCATAGGGCGGCGGGAGACGGGGAGAGGCGGGGGGTGAGACCGGCTCTGCCCCTGCCCGGGGAAAGCGCCTCCAAGGGGAAATGGTGAAAGAGGGGGAGGGGAAAAAAAAAAAAGAAAGGGGAAAGGGGGGAAAAAAAATAAGAAAAAGCGAGGCAGAGCCGCTGCCGCGTCCGCTCGCGGGGAAGGCTGGGGAGGGAGGGGAAGGGAAGAAAAAGTGCCGGCTTCCTCGGCTCCGCCCTCGCGGATCGATTCCTAGACTCGCCTACTTCTTGTAAACAACGCGAATTGGTCTTTCACCCTTTCTCTTCCTCTCCGCTGCCTTCGGGGTCCAACGAGAGTACGGAGAAGTCCCGCCAAAAGGAGACGGGCTGGGGAAGTTGTTGGCACTGGGATGGAAGGAGGGAGGACATTTTCTGGGGGCTAAGAAAAGCCGAAGGTGCGTGGACTCATTTTCCTTGAAGGAGCGAAGAGTTGCTTGCAGTCTACGCGGTGACGTCAGCGTCTCCAGGCTCTGCTGAGAAGGCGTGCGGTGGCCGGAGAGTGCGCTGCGCAGGCGCCCGGGGAAGAAAGAAGCGGCCGAGCGCTGCTCTGGTCCAGCCTAGCGTAGCTTGGTTCTATCCAGCCCTACTCATCTCCAGGCTCTTAGAAGGATTCACTGGGAAGGGGCTACTGATCTCTCGGGTGGAGATCTTGCATGATTTGTTGACCTAGCAAAATATGTGTTCTCTTCTTACCATTGACGTGTAAATAGAATGCGGTTTTTCTCGCTGCCACATTGTGTGGGTGGAGGGAGATTCTGAAGGGTTTTAGAAATCGGAAAATTAGGGAGAATCATATCACGGATACTTAAAGCCTCGGCGAAAACCATGAATTATGCTGCTGACGGCGATGAACCTACTTGGTAATGCGCCAAAGGGATTTCTTTTTTTCCTTGATACTGTCGCCCAGGCTGAAGTGCGGTGGCGCGATCGCGGATCCCTGCAACCTTCCACTCCCAGGTTCAAGCAGTTGTCTGCCTCAGCCTCCCAAGTAGCTGGGATTACAGGCGTCTGCCCTCACTCCCGGCTAATTTTTGTATTTTTAGTATAGACGAGGTTCAACCATCTTGGCCAGGCTGCTCTTGAATTCCTGACCTCGTGATCCACCCACCTCGGCCTCCCCAAGTGCTGGGATTGCAGTCATGAGCCACTGTGCACCTAGCCTTGCCAGGGGGATTTTATCCACTTAACCAACACGTCAGAGTATTTCATAATAGGTTTTATTAACAGGTGCTTAATGAGTGTGTGGTGACGTAAATGGGTTTTATTTGGGGTTCTGTTAGTATAAATGGTAACTTTTTGCTATTTTAATTGTTAATTATCTAAAAATATGTGGCATTACATATTTTTTAATAATTAAAATTTAAAAGAAGAGAAGGGCTAGATCTCAACCATTTATAGAAGTCCCATTTTTCCCCCCATTTCTCTTATATACCTGTTTTAACTGTCAGTGAAAAAATATGTATTGAGCTTATTTAGTGGCCAGACTTTTAGCAAACTGGAAGTAGCCAAGGCAGACATAGCTCCTGTCTTCATGGAGTTTGCAGTCCAAACAGAGGATAACCATTGAGCTAATTATCACTATCTAAAATTACCAAGTACATTTATTATTCATTTGTACCTGTATCCCCCTCCCTAGAATATAGGTTTGCAGATGGCAGGGATCTTGCATGTTTTGTTTCACCCCGTATCCCTGCATATAAAAGGCTCTCAATATTTGACCAAGTAAACAATTCTAGTATCAAAACCATTAAGATGGAAAAATCGCCGGCTGCTTTGGAAACACATGCCTTTTGCCTGGTATCAGAGAAGGTTTTTCTGAAGAAGTGACATTTAAGATGAGACTTGAAACCACTGGGCAAAGAATGATACAGGCAGAGGAAGCAATGTGAAAAGGCTCCGAAGCTGAGACATTCTAAAAATCTCTGAAAGCTAGTGTGGCTGGCCCTCAGACAACTGAAGCAGGATGTGAAAGCAGAGGACAGATGCCATAGAACAGAAGAGGGAATGGAAAGTCCCATTGGAAGCCCCAGGAGGATTTCAAGTGGGTTATATCCTTTTTTTTTCTTTTTTTCACTTCATGCAGCCTATTATATGGTCTTCATTCAACAAAGTCACCATTTTTCTGCATGTTACTCTTGAGAGTGTAGCATTTCTGCATAACACTACTGAGAGTGTAGCATAATTTCATTGTTAGACTATGAAATTGCTTGTTATTTTCACTCCAATAAGAATAATGCAAATTCCACTCCTAGATGTATACCCAAGAGAAATGAAAATATTTGTCCATGTAAAAACTTATTTACAAATGCTAGTATTATTCATAGTAGCCAAAGATGAAATAACCTAAATGTTCATCAGCTGGTGAATGCATGAATCAAATGTGATAAATCTATATACAATGGAATTTTTTTTTTTCTTTTAGAGATGGGGTCTGGCTCCGTGGCCCAATTTGGAGTGCTGTGAGACTTACTATGTTGTCCAGACTGGTCTCAAACTCCTGGTCTCTAGCAGTCCTCCCTCCTTAGCCTCTCCAAAGTGCTGGGATTACAGGCATGAGCCACCACGCCCAACCTATACAATGGAATCTTATTGGGCCATGAAAAGGAAGTACTAATGTGCTATAACATACATAACCTTTGAAAGCATTATGCTAAATGAAAGAAGCCAGTCACAAAATACCACATATTTTATGATTCCATTTATATGAATGTCCAGAATAGGCGAATATATAGAGACAGAAAGTAATTAAGTGGTTGCTTAGGGCTAGGGGCAGGCATGGGATTAGGGGATGATAGTTAAATGATGTTGGAGTTTCTTTTTTTCTTTTCTTTTCCTTTTTTTTTTTTTTTTTTCCTGGAGAGAGGGTCTTACTCTGTCACCCAGGCTGCAGGCTGGAGTGCAGTGGCATGAAGATGGCTCACTGTAGCCTTGACCTCCAGGATCAAGCAATCCTCCTGCCTCAGCCTCTTGCATAGCTGGAACCACAGGAGCATACCACTATGCCCAACTAATTTTTTGAAGGCTTCTTTTTGAGATGAGAAAAATGTTCTGAGATTGATTCTGTTGATGGTTGCACAACACTAAATATTCAGGTTGAGTGTTATCTAAAATATTTGAGACTACAAATATTTTGAATTTTAGATTTTTTTCAGATTTGGAAATGTTTTCATTACATTATATACTTACTAATTGATCATCCCTAGTCTGAAAATCCAAAATGAGCACTTCCTTTGAGTGTCATGTTGGCACTCAAAAAGTTTTGGATTTTGAAGCATTTCATATTTTTGTATTAGGGACATGCAACCTGTACTAAAAACCATTGAATTGTATACTTTAAATGGATTACTTCTATAGTGTTTGAGTTATATAATAATAAAGCTGCTACCCAAAAAATGAAAAACAAAAAGAATTCAATTAACATCATTCATAACCTCTTTGGGGCTATTTCTAGGTCCAACAATATTACGTTTTTATAGCTTTTACTGAATACCAATTGCCAGCTCCTAGGCAGAAGGTTAAGCCAATTAAAATGTTACCAGGAGTCTTTAAGAGCTCCCATTTAATTATATACTTATCTTTATTAAGACTATCTTACTGCCTATGAGATTGCCAGTGACAATTTAATCTACAATACTATAAATATAATTGCAAGTAATTAATAGGTGGGTATGTAACTAGTTGCAGTTGTCTGAATAAAAAGTATGGATATTCTTTTTTTTTTTTTTTCTTTTGAAACAAGATCTCACCCTGTCACTCAGGCTGGAGTGCAGTGTGGTGTGATCTCAGCTCATTGCAGCCTCCACCTCCTGGTTTCAAGCAATCCTCCCACCTCACCCTTCTGAGTAGCTGGGACTACAGGTGTGCACCACTATGCCCAGCTAATTTTTGTATTTTTTGTAGAGACAGGGTTTCATCATGTTGTCCAGGCTGATCTGAAATGCTAGAGCTCAAGCAATCCACCTGCCTCAGCCTCCCAAAGTGCTGGATGACAGGAATGAGGCACTGTGCATAGCCAATATGGACATTCTTGCTTTTCAGTATTCATTTGTCAGACCTTACTTTAATTCAAAAAAAATTTTTTTTGAGACAGGGTCCCGCTCTTTTTGCCCAGGCTGTAGTGCAATGACATAATCTCAGCTCACTGCAACCTCGGCCTCCCAGCTTCAAGTGATTCTTCTGCCTCAGCCTCCTGAGTAGCTGGGATTACAGGCATGTGCCACCATGCCCAGCTAATTTTTGTATTTTTAGTAGAGACAGGGTTTTCCCTTTTTGGCCAGGCCGGTCTCAAATTCCTAACCTCAGGTGATCCACCCGCCTTGGTTTCCCAAGGTGCTGGGATTACAGGCTTGAGCCACCTCGCCTGGCCATTTTTTTTTTCTTAATAACCAATATCGTTTTTACAATGAATTGCAGTTGTAAAAAATCAAAAGTTTATAAAATTCCCCAAGAAAATAAATGAGATATATAAAGAAAACATTATTATCCGTGTATAGGTCAATAATTTCTATTTAGGAATTCTAAATAGTAAAGTTAGATTACCATTCTACATGGCTTTTCTAGATGTGGTAGTTCATGCCTGTAATCCCACTGCTTTGGGAGGCCAAGGTAGGAGTATCATTAAGCCCAGGAGTTCAAGCCAGCCTGGGCAACACAGAAAGACCCTGTCTCTTAAATTAAAAAAAGAGAGAGTAATAATAACTAATACATGTTTATCACTCACTATGTACCAAACTTTGTACTAAGCATTTTTATCGCATTCTTTTGTGTCTGTCCCCACAGCACTCCTCTATAGTAGGTATTTATGTTGTCCTGTTTTACCAAAGATAAAGAGGTAAAGTAATTCCCAATATTGGCCACATAGCTTAGAGGGGCACAGCCAGGATTCAAACCCAGCTTAACTGTCTCCAAATCATAGAATGCTTTCAATCACTATTCTTTACTGTCTCTCCCTTGGAGGTTTCTGGCTTGCACTAAATTTTAGGACAAAAATAGTCACCTTATGGTGATTTTTGGCTTGCATTTAGTCTTAAAACAAATATTTTTTGAAGTGTAGTGTACAGTTGTTATTTGTGTGTCTAAAGAGTAGATTTTTACTGGAAAAGGATTTCAGACTTGTTTTATTTCGTGACTAGAATATTGAATCTTGAAATTAAACCATACCTGACTTCGTATCACAGAGGAGCAGAGTAAGGAAGCAGATGAGAAACAGCTATCAGACAGTGGCTGGGCGTGGTGGCTCATGCCTGTAATCCCAGCACTTTGGGAGGCTGAGGCGGGTGGATCTCTTGAGGCCAGGAGTTTGAGACCAGCCTAGCCAACATGGCGAAACCCTGTCTCTACTAAAAATGCAAAAAGTGAGCCAGGCATGGTGGTATGTGCCTGTAATCCCAGCTACTCTGGAGGCTGAGGCAGGAGAATTGCTTGACCTGGAGGTAGAGGTTGCTATGAGCTGAGATCACGCCACTGCACTCCAGCCTTGGCTACAGAGTAAGACCCTGTCTCCAAAAAAAAAAAAAAAAAGCATACTGTGTTCTGTAATGCAAAATAGTGTAAAATGAGATCTTTTCAGATGTCTAGGACAATGGAAGGGAATCAAATTGATGACCAGAAAGTGGTTTCCTATCATTAAGTATTTCTAGAAATACTGCTTACATTTTTAAAAGTAAAGAAAGCAAGTCTATTTCTATTTAATGACAGAAGCTTCTAGTCTCCTTTATCCTAAATGAAATTTGTAGATAATGTTTCCACAAGATAGTTTATCATGTGTGATGTATATTGGTCTGTCCAGAAAGGTGGGACAACTGGAAACAGGGAGGGTGGGGGGTGGAGGGTTTCCAGGTAATAAATGGATTCAAGGATTTTCTTTTCTTTATCTCTCTCTCTTTCTCTTCCTTTTTTTTTTTTTCTGAGACAGAATCTCATCTGTCGCCCAGGCTGGAGTTCAGTGGCACAATGACAGCCTCACTGCAACCTCCACCTCCCAGGCTCAAGTGCTTTTCAATTTTCCTGCCTCAGCCTCCTGAGTAGCTGGGATTACAGGCATACACCACCATGCCCAGCTAATTTTCATATTTTTTTTAGTAGCCACAGGGTTTCACCATGTTGGCCAGGTGGGTCTCAAACTCTTGGGCATGGTTGCTCCAGCCTCCCAAAGTGCTGGGATTACAAGCTTGAACCACTACAGAGCTGATTCAAGGATTTTCTAATTGGCAGTTACTTGAAAGAGTTAAATTCTTGTCTAAAGAGCATCAGTCGAATGAACGTCTGGTTTGAGATAAGAGGTTGTGGACACCAAGTTTCCCATTATGCAGACGAAGCCTCCAAGCAGCAGGCTTCGGAGAGAACAGACTACAATTGTTTCTCATCAGATTTCCATTGATTTTCTCCTGGATTAGGAAGAATATATATTTCTTGTTAAGGATAGGATATGTCCATAAAACTAGCTCCCAATCCTCCTATTCTGTTTTATGCTCTATTATGAGGTCTCAGTTCCCATTTACTCTGCAAGTCCAGTTCTGCTTTTTCTTCTAGCTTATTGGACCTTTTGCTCTACTGGTTTTCTAGATTCTGCTTCCTGTTCTCCTAATAGGGTGTATGCGTAGGTTTATAATGCAGATCACTTTTGGGTGGCCTCATAGCACTCTCCAGCCCACTCCCAATTACGTGTTTTCTCCTGATGTTTCAAGTGATCCAAAACAGCCGTCTGGGACCAATGTGACTTTAAACTCTGAGGCTCCGAGAAAAATATTAAGGTTTCCTGTTCTATGTTAGCTACAGAGAGAAATCTCCCCAGCGTCAAGGTTGAAATAGCTTTTCTTTTATGCACTCCCTGCAAAGAAATGAAGCTTGAACAATATTTATACCTTTTGAATCTCCTAGTCCAGATGGTCTAAAAACTGGGTCCTTTAGTTCTCACCTACATTTCTTTCGTCTTTACTAAATTCACATTGCACTTTGGTAGGAGGGATATCTAAAAGTAAGCCCTGAAATAAGGCCTCAAAGAGAAAGAAAAAGTTAAAGTTAAGAAAGAGACGAAATAGGAGAGAATATACAATAAAGAAAAAATATATATATACACATATATATTTTTGAGGCAGAGTCTTGCTTTGTTGCCCAGGTTGGAGTGCAGTGGCACGATCTCGGCTTACTGCATCCTCCACCTCCCGGGTTCAAGCAATTCTCCTGCCTCAGCCTCCCAAGTAGCTGGGATTACAGGCGCCTACCACCACGCCTGGCTGATTTTGCATTTTTAGTAGAGACGTGGTTTTGCCGTGTTGGCCACACTGGTTTCGAACTCCTGACCTCAGGCAATCCACCTGCCTTCGCCTCCCCGAGTTTTGAGATTACAGGCATGAGTCAACTGCACCTGGCCAAAATAAATAAAAATATATATACAGTTTCTGAGGCTCAGGAGCTTTAGCTAGGCGGTTCTGGCTCAGCATCTTTCATGAGGTTACTGTTAGTGGTGGCAAAGATATACAGGTGTGCAGCAACCTCAATTCTTGCCTCTTTGGAAGAAAGAATTCGACTGACAGGCATAAGGCAAAAGGAGAGACTGAGGACAGTTTTAGAGCAGGAGTGAAAGTTTATTAAAAATCTTTTAGAACAGGAATGAAAGGAAATATACTTGGAAGAGGCCCAAGTGGGTGACTTCAGAGATGAAGTGTGCGGTTTGACTTTTTGACTTAGGGCTTTGTATGATGGCATGCTTCCAGGGTCTTGCATCCCTTCTCCCCTGATTCTTCTCTGGGACTGGGCTGTCTGCATGCACAGTGGCCTACTAGAGCTAGGGAGGGGAGCATGCGCAGTGTATTTACTGGTGTTGTATGCATGCTCGCTTGAGGTGTTCTTCCCTTACCAGTCAAACGTTTCTAGAAGGTCATGTATCAGTTAAACTGCCATTTTGCCTCTTAATGTGCATGCTTTAGCCCACTCGCCCAATTCCTGAGATCTTATTGGGAAACTGATGATCACCATTTTCTGGTGTTTTTGTTTATTGGGAAACTCTTTGCCTGGCGCTGGCTGCAACCAATTATTATTTTAGAGAGACCATTGGAATAATCACCTGGGCCAGGTGCGGTGGCTCACGCCTGTAATCCTAGCACTTTGGGAGGCCGAGGAGGGTGAATCACGAGGTCAGGAGTTTGAGAGCAGCCTGACTAACGTGGTGAAACCCTGTCTCTACTAAAAATACAAAAATGAGCCACGTGTGGTGGCGTCTGTAATTCCAGCTACTCAGGAGGCTGAGGCAGAGAACTGCTTGAACCCGGGAGGCAGAGGTTGGAGTGAACCAAGATCGTGTCACTGCACTCCAGCCTGGGCAACAGAGCAAGACTCTGTCTCAAAAAAATAAATAAATAGCTGGGGGGAAGGACACAAGAAAAAAAAAGAAATAATCACCTTATGGTTGCCTGACATTCCTTGTGTGGGGGCCCCTCTTCTGCTCTGCCCATGTCTGACAAGCTATCTACTGTAACATTTCAGTGAACTTGTTGACTGGGGCTGAAGTCATGGAGGGGCTGGAGAATCTGCCTCCCAGGTCAGTGGCTGTGGGCAGAAGCTTCAGTTCCTTGCCACTAGGCCTCTCCATAGGGCTGTCCAAGATCAAGCAGCTGGCTTCACATATAACAAGTGATGGTGGAGAGGGCAGAGAGAGACAAGATGGAAGCTGCAACTGCTGCCATATTCTGTTCATTAGAAGCAACTCACTAAGTCCCGGCTATACTGAATGGGAGAGGAATTAAACTTGAAGAGTATCAAAGAATTCATGGAGCTGATTTTAAAATTGCCACAGGTACGGGAAGAAAAGTAACAGTTATCTAAGTAGACAAGAACAGCTACGACAGGCAAAGGGTGTAGCAGGAACAGAGGAATAGAGATAATAAGAGAATTACATGGAATACAATCTAACCTGGCTAAAGAGCTAAAGGATTACTTCTTCCCATTTTATTTTATTACTATTATCATTATTGTTTGGAGACAGAGTCTTGCTCTGTTGCCTGGGCCTGAGTGTGATCACAGCTCACTGCAGCCTCAACTCCTGGGCTCAAGCAGGAGCCCAGCTAATTTCTTTTGTAGAGACAGAGTCTTACTATGTTGCCCTGGCTAGTCTCAAACTCCTGGCCTCAGGCAGTCCTCCCACCTCAGCCTCCCAAAGTGCTGGGACTACAAGTATGCACAACCACACTCAGCCTCATTTATTCCCATGTTATTTATTTGTTGGTTTGTTTTTTGATTTGGAGTCTTGCTTTTGTTGCCCAGGCTGGAGTGCCATGGCATGATCTCGGCTCACTGTAACCTCCATCTCTCTGGTTCAAGCTATTCTCCTGCCTCAGCCTCCCGAGTAGCTGAGATTACAGGCATGCACCACCATTCCCAGCTAATTTTGTATTTTTAGTAGAGACAGGGTTTCACCATGTTGGCCAGGCCAGTCTTGAAATCCGGACCTCAGGCGACACCCACCTTGGCCTCACAAAGTAAAGTAACTTTTCCAATATATACAGTTAGTAGATGGCAGATCCAGGGCCTGAATTCATATTTCTTATTATAGAATCTTTGATTTTATCTCTATATTGGGGTTCTCCTGAGAAACATAGTCAACAGGGTACATGTGTGTGCGCGCACATGTGCGTTTGTGTGTGTAGAGAGCGAGAGAGAGATTTATTTTAAGGAATTGGCTCACACAATTATGGAGGCTTGGTAAATTCAAGATCTGCAGGCTGGGCTGGAGACCCAGGAAAGGGTGGCAGTTTCAAGGCCATAATCAGTCTTCTAGCTGAATTCCTTCTTGCTTAGGGGAAATCAGTGTTTGTTCTATTAAGATCTTCAACTGATTGGATGACACCTACTCTTATGGAGGGTGACATGCTTTATTCAGATTATACTTAAATGTTAATCTGATCCATTAAAAAATAACATCTACTGGGGCCGGGCGTGGTGGCTCATGCCTGTAATCCCAGCACTTTGGGAGGCCGAGGCGGGTGGATCACGAGGTCAAGAGATCAAGACCATCCTAGTCAACATGGTGAAACCCCATCTCTACTAAAAATACAAAAAATTAGCTGGGCATGGTGGCGCGTGCCTGTAATCCCAGCTACTCAGGAGGCTGAGGCAGGAGAATTGCCTGAACCCAGGAGGCGGAGGTTGCAGTGAGCCGAGATCGCGCCATTGCACTCCAGCCTGGGTAACAAGAGCGAAACTCAGTCTCAAAAAAAAAAATAAAATAAAATAACATCTACTAAGAAACTCCAGAATGGTATTTTACCAAATATCTGAGCACTGTGGCTCAGACAAGTTCACACATAAAATTAACCGTCTTACTACCTTCTACAACAATGACAATTTACAGTTCAGACTGCAAAGGGCTTTGAATGCCGTTTTGTTGGATTTATGAAAATTAACCAGTGACTTTCTGAGAGACTTGACCTTGATCATCTGATACTGGTAGCAGGAATGAGGTGGGGTGGGTGTCCTAAAGAACAGTTTGATTTATTTAGGGAATGTATGTTGGAATATTTGCCTATCATGCTTGATTTTCAACCTTTTTTTGACAAATGACAAATTGGATTTTTTTCCTTTCAATACTTTTTCTTTTGGTCTATATATTTTTCGTAATGAATCTTTGTTTTTATACATTTCATATATTTTCTTTTTCTTTTTTGTTGGGGAACAGGGTCTCTCTCTGTCGCCCAGGCAGGAGCAGTGGCACAATCTTGGCTCACTGCAGCCTGACCTCCTGGTCTCAAGTGATCCTTCCACCTCAGCATCCCAAGTAGCTGGGACTACAGGCACAAGGCACCATGCCCTGCTAATTTTTGTAGAGATGGGGTCTTGCCATGCTGCGCAGGCTGGTCTTGAACTCTTGACCTCAACTGATCCTCCTGCTTTGGGCCCCCAAAATATTGGGATAACAGGTATGAGCCACCTCACCCAGCCATTTCACGTATCTCAATATGATGCCTTAGATTTCAAAAATGTTTTTCTTTGGCCAGGTGCGGTGACTCATGCCTGTAATCCCAAAACTTTGGGAGGCGAAGGCAGGTGGATTGCCTGAGGTCAGGAGTTTGAAACCAGCGTGGTCGACATGGCAAAACCAGGTCTCTACTAAAAATGCAAAATTAGCCGGGCATGGTAGTAGGCGCCTGTAATCCCAGCTACTTGGGAGGCTGAGGCAGGAGAATTGCTTGAACCCGGGAGGTGGAGGATGCAGTAAGCCGAGATTGCGCCACTGCACTCCAACCTGGGCAACAAAGCAAGACTCTGCCTCAAAAATATATATGTGTATATATATATTTTTTCTTTATTGTATATTCTCTCCTATTTCGTCTCTTTCTTAACTTTAACTTTTTCTTTCTCTTTGAGGCCTTATTTCAGGGCTTACTTTTAGATATCCCTCCTACCAAAGTGCAATGTGAATTTAGTAAAGACGAAAGAAATGTAGGTGAGAACTAAAGGACCCAGTTTTTAGACCATCTGGACTAGGAGATTCAAAAGGTATAAATATTGTTCAAGCTTCATTTCTTTGCAGGGAGTGCATAAAAGAAAAGCTATTTCAACCTTGACGCTGGGGAGATTTCTCTCTGTAGCTAACATAGAACAGGAAACCTTAATATTTTTCTCGGAGCCTCAGAGTTTAAAGTCACATTGGTCCCAGACGGCTGTTTTGGATCACTTGAAACATCAGGAGAAAACACGTAATTGGGAGTGGGCTGGAGAGTGCTATGAGGCCACCCAAAAGTGATCTGCATTATAAACCTACGCATACACCCTATTAGGAGAACAGGAAGCAGAATCTAGAAAACCAGTAGAGCAAAAGGTCCAATAAGCTAGAAGAAAAAGCAGAACTGGACTTGCAGAGTAAATGGGAACTGAGACCTCATAATAGAGCATAAAACAGAATAGGAGGATTGGGAGCTAGTTTTATGGACATATCCTATCCTTAACATTCTCTCTTAAGAACAACATGATATGATTTGTGAGTATTAAACCACTAGGTGATTTCCTGGGTTCTGTTGGATTAGTAGATTTTGTGTGTGAGTAAAGACATCAGAATCATTCAAGGGAGATGCTAATTTCCTAAAAAAGTAAATTTTAGTTCATCAGTGCTATTCTGTATCCTCCCCACCTCCAACCCCCATGCCATACTGATAATCCTACAAGACTGTGATTTCCGTCTTTAGTGTGATTGAAAAAAGGCTTCATAAATAGCACAAAGGGTGTCAACCTACACGGAAGAAGCTGAGGCAAAATTAATGTAAATAGAGAGTTTATTTGGGCAAAGGTTGAGGATTGCAGCCTGAGAGCATAGATTCAAGTTGCCCTAAATACCCAACTCTGAATAACAGCAGTTACAGGTGGATTTTTAAAGGCAAAAAGCAAGGCAGGGAGTAGACTAATACAAAGTTGTTTGCCAGGAATTTGCATTGGTTCACAGAAATAACATTGATTAGTAATTGGCTGGATGTTGTTAAGCTAAAGGATGTAGGTTATAGTATCTGGTGTAGCATTAATAGGTTAATTTATAGCTACTTGTGTCAATAGGAAGCAGTTTTAAGAGATGAACACACAGCTCAAAGGCAAGAATCAGGCATGACTGCAGTTTCATTTTAATGTCTATCTGGGCCTGATAATTAAAAGGATTTGTATTCCTCAGATAAAAATTATTTTCTCAGCCAAGTGCAATGGCTCACGCCTGTAATCCCAGCACTTTGGGAGGCTGAGACAGGAGGATCACTTGAGGTCAGGAGGATCACTTGAGGTCAGGAGTTCGAGACCAGCCTGGCAACCCCACCTCTATTACAAATACAAAAATTAGCCAAGTGTGATGGCACACGCCTGTAGTTCTAGCTACTCAGGAGACTGAGGTATGAGAATTGCTTGAACCTGGGAGGTGAGGCTTGCAGTGAGCCAAGTTGTGCTACTGCACTCCAGCCTGGGGACAGAGTGAGACTCTCTCAAAATGTATACATATATTTTTTATCAAGGGACAAAAGTTTTACAAAAACTCATTTATTTTCTAATATAGCAACACAAATATATCACTGACATGGAGAAGATTTGGGTTTTTTTGTTTTGTTTTGTTTTGTTTTTAGGAGACAGGGTTCGTCTCTGTTGCCCAGGCTGGCGTGCAGTCATAGCTCACTGCAGCCTCTAATTCCTGGGCTAAATTGATTCTCCTGCTTCAGCCTCCTGAGTAACTAAAATTACAGGCATGAACCACTGCGCCTGGTATACAGAGGTGTCAGCTGAAGAATGACAAGGTTCATAAACTTGGAAAGGAGAGCTTTATTTCTCATAATGGGTTGCAGCTTGCAGGCAGTCATTCTGTCAGGATGAAAAACGTAGCCTCTAGCCAGAAGCCAGAAACAGGCACTTGGAGAGTTGGAAGAATAAGAGAGATTTATGCTAAATGGGGAGGCCGAATATGCATATTAATTAAGCTATAGGAGGAGTCATGCATATTTATGAAAGGAGAAACATACACATGTAAAGTTGAGCTTCAAGTCTCCCCATGGGTCCCATGTTCAAAAAATGGCTGTGTTAGCATGATCCGAGGGTGGCATTTCTGGCCCTCTGACGTCAGAAACTGAAGCAAAAGACACAAAAACCTTCACTGCACATTCTCTATTGACTGGCCAGAACCATGCCATGGTTGGTGGTCTCTTATCAGGAAGAAATGCTGGTCAGTTGTTTTGTGGAAACTGCAAAAGGGAAGATGAGCATCAGGTGGTTAGTTAAAATCAGCGGTGCAGACATTGTTTTGAAAGGGCTGATTTCTGTTTTTGATGTAGGGAAGGAAGCCTGATGGTGGTTAGCAAGCGACAGAGTATAAAAAGTGGGACCTCCCATTGTGTCATGGCCCTGGGAACGTAGTTTTAAGGTTTCTCTGTAGTCGTCTTGGCCAAAAGGGGGTCTTTTCAGTCACTTGGGGAGTTTTCTCAGAGAAGTTTTTGAAAGTTTATTCATCTTTGTGTCTTTAATATAATTAAGCCAGCTTGGAAAAATAGTTTTTCCTATTTTACCTTGAAAGATTGCCAGGGGGTGGGGGTGGTATTCTGTAAATTCTCTAAGTAATACATTCCAAAGGAATTTTCTTCTTTTAATTGTGTTCCGGAAGCTATTATTAATAGGTTACTTATTTGAACTGTATGACAGCAGAAAGTTAAGACTCAAGTATCTAACAACACTAAATAACTCTTTGGATTAACCCACGTAAAAAATGATCAGCTAATTTTGACTTAAATCTTGCTCATACTAATGATGACTTGCATTTTGAAGAAATAAATTAATCATATTCCCAAATCCACTACTCTAAAGCATGAGAGAAGTTCTATTCCAGAATCTTTTTGTTTTCGTTTTTGAGACAGAGTTTCGCTCTGTCAACCAGGCTGGAGTGCAATGGCGTGGTCTCAGCTCACTGCAACCTCTGCCTCCTGGGTTTAAGTGATTTTCATGCCTTAGCCTCCCGAGCAGCTGAGACTACAGACATGAGCCACCACACCTGGCTAATTTTAAAAATATTTTTAATAGAGATGGGGTTTTCTTCATGTTGCTCAGGCTGGCCTCAAACTCCTAGCCTCAAGTGATCTTCCTGCCTCGGCCTCCCAAAGTGCTAGGATGATTACAGGCGTGAGCCACCATGCTCAGCCTATTCTATTCCAGAATCTAAAGTGTCTTCTGAACACTTGAGGTTAAGGTAAGATAAAGAGAAAAAAATAATGGTGGAGAAATACGGTGAGAGGAACCAATCTTTATGGGGCAGAAACTGCAATATTCTGTGAGATCTTTCCCTCCTCCCCAAATATTAAACATTCTTCATCATGGCTTTTAGAGGGGGCTACTGATAAATTTTTATAGGTTCATTGAAACTTGGCCTCTTGACCACTATCAAGAATTTACAATATACAGGCCGGGTGCAGTGGCTCACGCCTGTAATTGCAGCACTTTGGGAGACCAAGGTAGATGGATCACCTGGGGTCAGGAGTTTGAGGCCAACATGGTGAAACCCTGTCTCTACTAAAAATACAAACAATAGCTGGGTGGGGTGGGGTGCATCTGTAATCTAAGCTACTTGGGAGGCTGAGACAGGAGAATCACTTGACCCCAAGAGGCAGAGGTTGCAGTGAGCCAAGATTGCACCACTGCAATCCAGCCTGGGAGACAGAGCAAGACTCTGTCTCAAAAAAAAAAAAAAAAAAAAAAAGTATAATAAACATATAAATTGGCAATAAATATTAAAAAGGTGATATGAATGCCAAGTCATTTTTTTTTTCATCCAGAGAACTGCTGAGTAGAACGTAGACCAGACTTCATTTGACAGCACTCCCACATGCACTATTATACACACACCATATTCCTTACTGTAGAAAGCTGCAGTTAAGGTTATAGAAACTGGATCTTGTCCATATGAAAAAACAAGACTATGTTAGTGATAGTATTGCTTTTATATTTCTGTGTACTATATTGTTATTTGCCTTTGCCTTTAAAGATATTACTATTTTGGCTTTTAAAATTGTTCAAAAAGCCAGATAGTTATTCACCAAGTTCTCATTGTCGCTGAATTAAGATTGCATTTATAATACTGGGAATCTCAAGTAGTACATGTTGAATTTTATAAATTTGATATATATTTTAAACAAAAGAGCCAAAATAAAATGTAATTACCTAAATCAATAAAGCCAGGATACTTTATCATAATGATAATATTATCTCTAATGTTAGAAGTTAAAGGCTAACATTAGGAAGTCTTTTCAAAAGATTTTTTTGAGGACCTTTTTTATATTGAGCCAGTCAATTTACATTAAACAATTCAGTAAAGTTTACTGTAATCAATACATAGTATATCCTCATATTCCATAGCACCTTCAGATGTTAGTATTACGGCAAGAGGAATTTCTAGCTCTGAGCCCCACCTGTGTAAATACTGGCACCCCAGTTCTCCAGTCCTCCCAGCACTCAAAGTTCCTCCTTCCCTTGGCAGGTCTCAGAAAAGTCAGTTTGATTTTTTTGACAGCCATTAAGAGAACTCCATCTCTTTGTTCTGTGCCTGATCACTTTGGTATACCTGTCTTACTGACACTCCTCAGATACGCGCTGACCTTGGCATGCCACTAGGGGGTCACTGCCTCATGGAATATACTTACAAATCATCACAGTCCCCCATTACTGATGCTAGTTTGAGTCCCTTGAGGTCAGTATCTCTGTCATTCTAGGTAATGGGGGAGTGAAGTGAAGTGGAATCCTGTCTCTGCTGGTGTTACAATCCTTTAATAGGTTTCTAAAGAGGGTCACCTTGCTTTATATATATATATCCTCTGCCTCCCAGGTTAAAGCAATTTTCTTGTCTCAGCTTCCCAAGTAGCTGGGACTACAGGCGCCTGCCACCACACCCGGCTAATTTTTGTATTTTTAGTAGAGACAGGATTTTACCTTGTTGGTCAAGCTGGTCTCGAACTCCTGACCTCAGGTGATCCACCTGCCTCAGCCTCCCAAAGTGCTGGGATTACAGGCGTGAGCCACGGTGCCTGGCCAATATTTATGTATAGCATATTGTTATTTGCCTTTGCCTTTAAATATATTACTATTTTGGCTCTTCAAATTGTTAAAAAAACCCAGGTAGTTATTCGCCAAGTTCTCATTAGTCACTGAATTAAAATTGCATTTATAATAATGAGAATGTCAAATAGTACATGTTGAATTTTATAAGTTTGATATACATTTTAAACAAAAGAGCAGTGCTAAATTTTATGTCAACACATTTTCTTGCAGTTCTTAGCTCTTATGCTCCCATCAACTTCCGTGGTACTGGGTCAGGTAACATTTAATGTGACATGACTTCAACAACCCCTGGAACGGGCTGGACACTTTAACTCAAAACTATTCAGAGTGAGTTCCCTGCCCAGTTTAGGTCATTCCAAAGAAATCAAGCTGACCTCGAAACCAGGAGATAATGTTACAAACACACTACTCACTACTGTGAATTCCAAGGCATTCTCTTTCTCTTTCTCTCCTTTTTCTCTCTCTCATCCTATTCCAATTTGCTCTACTTTCTAGACTGCAGCAAAGCTTGTATGTTAAATGTAACTTTTACTTTTTAAGAGAGAAATTCATTTTCTGTCAAAAGAGAAGTAGAAATATAAAATTCTATTAAATAAATAGAGAGTCTTCTTTTAAGATGGTTAAGAAAGAGATAAGGGAAAAGCATTGTGCCTGAAGACAACATTTGAAATTGGTCTTCATTATTTGATTTTCTAAGTTTCATTTTTCTTATCAGAAACAATTTTTTATTTAGTTAGATCCACCAACTTATTTCTTCAGCATTAACTGAGTTTTTATGAACTGCTACTTACAAATATTCAATTGCCTTTTTCTCAAGCCTCTTTTCTGGGTAGGACCCACAGAGAAGTAGCAGGGAGGAATTGTATCCTCCTTGCTAAGGATGAAGCATCCTACCCAGAGCATCATTCCATGTTGTATTTGCCATTAAGTCGATGACATTAGGCCTTTTCAGTAGAGTCTCCATTTATTTTTCTTTTAGACATTTTTCAAAGTGAAATACAGGTACTTTATTTTAAGATCCAGAGTACAATAAATTATTCTTCAATAAACACAACATAATACAGTGTATGGTTCAGACGAATGCTAGTATCAGATGATTTTGCAAGCCCCATTTACTAGTAAAAGCTGGAGTTATGTAACCCTATCTTATTCAATAAACAAGTATACAAATATTTATTGAGCACCAACTCTCAATATAGGGCCTTGGACTGAATTAAAATAGTAAGCTGACCACAAAACCAGGAGATAATGGTACAAACACAGTATTCCTATTGTGTAGTGATCACAATTTTAAGGGAAAATCTGGAACAGTTATGAAAATATTTTGTGTAACAATTAAAAATTTCTGACAGGGCATGGTGGCTCATGCCTATAATCCCAACACTTTGGGAGGCCAAGGCGGGCGAATCACCTGAGATCAGGAGTTAAAAGACCAGCCTGGCCAACATGGTGAAACCCCATCTCTACTAAAAATACAAAAATTAGCCGGGTGTGGTGGCGTGTGCCTGTAATCCCAGCTACTCAGGAGGCTGAGGCAGGAGAATCGCTTGAACCCAAGAGGCAGAGGTTGCAGTGAGCCAAGATTGCACTACTGCACTTCAGCCTGGGAGACAGACTGAGACTCCATCTCAAAAAAAAAAAAAAAAAAAAAAAAAATTAAAATATGTCTGGATTAAAATTACCCATGAAGTCTTAAGGGTGTAATTCTGAGGACATTTTTGATCTATTCCAATGTTGGGTTAGGTTTGTGCCTTACAATTCTTCAGGATTTAACTAGACCAGATGCAAAGGAAGTAAATGCCCAAATCTCATAGCCAGGTCTACCATTTTCCAATACTTTGGTGTGAAATTATTCTGACGTAGTAGAGTCGAATGCCTCCTACTGTTTTTCTGACAGCTCTGCTATTGACTGGATATTTGTGTCCCCCAAAATTCATATGTTGAAGCCTACTCCCCAGTGTCATGGTATGGTATTTGGAGGTGGGAACTTTAGGAGGTACTTAGGTCAAGAGGATGGAGCCCTTGTGAATGGGATTAGTGCACTTAGAAGAGATGTGAGAGAGATGATCTGTCAGCCATGTGAACATACAGCAAAAGGCACCTGTTTACAAGCCAGGAAAAGACCCTCACCAGATATCTGCTTGTGCTTTGATCTTGGACTTCTCAGTCTCCAGAACTGTGAGAAATAAATGTTGCTTAAGCTACCCATTATGTGGTAATTTTGTTACAGCAGCCCAAACTGACTAAGACAAACTAGGATCTTAGCCTTTCGGTTTTACGATGTTTAATGTTTTTGGAGACCCCCAAATGATTTCTTCCTCAAGGGAAAATTCAAAACACTATTATCACCAATATACTCTGGCTCTTGTCAATTATTTTCTGCATTTATCTTCCCTACTTCCCCTTATATTTACCCTGCTTATAATTGTACCTCATCTTACAGCAGGTTCCCACTTTGGTTTTTATTTTGTTTTGTTTTTGAGACAAGGTCTCGCTCTGTCGCCCAGGGTGGATTGCAGTGCTGTGATCTTAGCTCACGGCAGCCTAGACCTCCTGGGCTCAAGTGATCCTCCTGCCACAGCCTCCAAGGTAGCTGGGACTACAGGTGTGTACTACCATGCCTGGCTAATTTTTTCTTTTTTTTTAGAGATGGATCTCACTATGTTACCCAGGCTGATTTCAAACTCCTGACCTCAAGTAATCCTCTGGCCTCAGCCTCCCAAAGTACTAGGATTATAGCTGTGAGCCACCATGCCCTGTGACTTTTCCTAAGTATTGTTAGCTCTCGTCTTTATTCTAAGATCCTATTCAGATCTAGTGGATCTATCTCACCTCCCAGGACTCTGTTTATTTCCCTTGAGCTAGGTTTACTCTGCAGTGATATTCATATTATCTCTCTGAATATCTTCTGTGCTCTTCTCTTACTTACAGAGTCTTACTCTGTCACCCAGGCTGGAGTATAATGGCACGATCTCGGCTTACTGAAACCTCTGCCTCCTGGGTTCAAGGGATTCTCCTGCCTCAGACTTCTGAGTGGCTGAGATTCCAGGCATGTGTCACCACACCCAGATAATTTTTGTATTTTTAGTAGAGACAAGGTTTTGCCATACTGGCCAGGCTGCTCTCGAGCTCCTGGCCTCAAGTGATCACCCACCTCAGCCTCCCAAATGCTGGGATTACCGGTGTGAGCCACTGCACCAGGCCCACATGCTGTAATGTCATCTAGATCCCTTAAAAACAATTTTTTAGAGGCTGAGCATCCAAATATTACCGGGCTCATGCCAGTAATATGAGCACTTTGGGAGGCCAAGACAGGCGGATCACTTGAGCCCAGGATTTTGAGACCAGCCTGCGCAACATGGTGAAACCCCATCTCCATAGAAAATACAAAAATTAGCCAAGTGTGGTGGCACACGTCTTAGTCTAAGCAAGCTACTGGGGAGGCTGAGGTGGGAGGATTGCTAGAACCTAGGAGGTTGAGGCTACGTGAGCCAAGATTGCACCCACTGCACTCCAGCCTGAGTGACAAAATGAGACCTTGTCTCAAAAACAATAATAATAATTTTTAAAAGGCAATAACTGGCTGGGTGCACTGGCTCACACCTGTAATCCCAGCACTTTGGAAGGCTGAGGTGGGTGGATCTCCTGAGGTTGGGAGTTTGAGACCATCCTGGTCAACATGGAGAAACCCCGTCTCTACTAAAAATACAAAATTAGCCAGGCATGGTGGCACATGCCTGTAATGCCAGCTACTCGGGAAGCTGAGGCAGGAGAATCACTTGAACCCAGGAGTCAGGGGTTGCATTGAGCCTAGATTGCACCATTGCACTCCAGCCTGGGCAACAAGAGCGAAACTCTGTCTCAAAAAAAAAAAAAAAAAAGGCAATAACTAGCAGTTGGTGCTTTGAGTATTCAATTCTTGCAGAGTTCCCACTAGTATTCAGAGCAGGTAGATGGAGGCAGTAAGAAAAATAAGAGTTTTGATCTAATCTCTCTCAGTGCTGTGTTCCCTATGCCATTTGTCCCTGCCAAAATGCAACCTGTGCTTTGACTGTCACAAATAGCCAGATTTTGACTTTTTCATCACCTTATCTTGAATGTACATTTACACTATAATATATTAAAAATATAACTAATGCTAGTAAGACTAGGAATCTGAATGTACCCGTTTCTTAGGTAGCTAAAAATCTCAATACTTCTTATTTAGGGACCTCATTACCCTAACTGCATGCCTTGTCCTCAGCAGCCTGTTCCTTTGATGCTGCCAGTCTGAGCTTCAGTGCTCTGCTTGCATTCCACAGGCAGCCTCACAGTCTTGAGCATATTACACAGGATGTGTACTTCCTTCCTTAACTACTCTGAAACCTGTGGCTTATAAGTGCACCATTGTCTTAACTAGAGATCTCTGCTGATAAGAACCAAAACTTCCTCAGCACAGCTCTTTGGGTGTAGACAGGAAGGGCATTTATTTATTTATTTATTTATTTATTTATTTATTGAGATGGAGTTTCTCTCTTATTGCCCAGGCTGGAGTGCAGTGGCGTGATCTCAGCTCACTGCAACCTCTGCCTCCTGGGTTCAAGTGATTCTCCTACCTCAGCCTCCTGAATAGCTGGGATTACAAGCATGCGCTACCACACCCAGCTAATTTTGTATTTTTAGTAGAGACGGGGTTTCTCCATGTTGGTCAGGCTGATCTTGAACTCCCAACCTCAGGTGATCCACCCACCTCGGCCTCACAAAGTGTTGGGATTACAGTCATGAGCCACTGCGCCCAGCCAGGAAGGGTATTTATTCAAGCTATTCAGAGGCATATCTGATAATCTGATTCCAGAATATAGAATCCTATTGCATAGGAAGTAGTCATCCAACAGATACCCTTTTTAGGATCAGATGATCTCTCATCTCTGCTTCCCTAGGTATGTCCATTTGTTCCTTCTCTATCTCATTCTTTTTTTTTTCCTCCCAAAATTGTCCATGTCAATCTCATGATTTTACCCTCATAATGAAGCACTGTAATTGCAACCTGCTTTTCATTCTTTTTTTTTTTTAAATGCTTTTTGTGAAAACTGTCATGTGTCTCATTCTTTGTTATCTTTGCAAGGTTCTCGAGGTTTGTTCTCCCATAACTCTGACCCAAGGCTTTGATTTGCCATGGTGTCATGTTTGTCTCAATGCACCCACACATCAGAATTTCTCTGCACAATAGGAACAGTTTCTCAAAGGAGAGCATAGAATTGACTCACCCTGAATCAGTTGTCTATGGTTCACCTGAGATAAGTATGACCACTGTGATTGCAGGTAGAGGACAGATTCTCTTTGAATAGGTTATGGGTGGGAAGAAGATGGTTGATGTATCTAATGCATATGTAATATTTCTCTCTTTCTTTTCTTTTTTTTTTCTTTCTTTTTCTTTCTTTCCTTTCTCTCTTTCTTTCTTTCTGACAGAGCCTTGCTCTGTCACCCAGGCTGATGTGCAGTGGTGCCATCTCGGCTCACTGCAACCTCTGCCTCCTGGATTCCAGCGATTCTCCTGCCTCAGCCTCCTGAGTAGCTGGGACTACAGGCACACACCACCATATCTAGCTAATTTTTGTAGTTTTAGTAGACAGGCTTTCACCATGTTGATCAGGCTGGTATTGAACTCCTGGGCTCAAGCAATCCACCTGCCTTGGCCTCCCAAAGTGCTGGGATTACAGATGTGAGCCACCGCACCTGGCCCTCTTTTTTCTTTTCTTTTTTTTTTTTTTTTCCTTTTTAACAGTCTTGCTCCGTGGCCCAGGCTGGACTGCAGTGGCATGATCTTGAATTACTTCAACCTTCGCCTCCCAGGTTCAAGCAGTTCTCCTGAGTAGCTGGGACTACAGGTATGCACAACCGTGCCTGGCTAATTTTTGTATTTTTAGTAGAGCCGGCTTTTGTCATGTTGCCCAGGCTGGTCTCAAACTCCTGATTCAAGTGATCCACCTGCCTCAGCCTCCCAAAGTGCTGGGATCACAGGCTGAGCCACCGTACCCAGCTTTTTTTTTTTTTTTTTTTCTCCTAATTTTTTAGCCTCAGTCCAAATTTGGGATGAGTGCAGTCAGTCCTGGAATAGTATGAGAGTTAAACTTCTAGTCAGTTACAAAATACCATCTAATCAAATACCTTAATTTGTACTAGGAGTGGTTCTCCAAAGGGCACTACAGGTCAGCTGTTCCCATGACCATATAACTTGCCGCCTCTTCCATGCACTCTTGCTTGAGAATTGGTGGCTGTGGACCCTTCTGCACTGCTAGCAACTTCTGGAAACATGCTGCATTTAGACCTCATTATTTTAGATGTAGCCTCTTCACATCCCCCTTTTGAAATTTTCCAAGGTTTCCATCATGTTTCTTTGAATTACATGATCTGTGGGTATCACTTAGAAATATAAAAATATGAATTACAAGCTCACCTGTAGCAAGAGTAGATTGAGGTTTTTGTGGTACTTGAAACTTATACAGCTTGGGAGATTTTTTTAAAGAAAAAATTTTAAATTATCGAGGCAAAAATTAGGTACAAAATTGATTCCTGAGAAAAATACAACCAATGTCTCTTAAATACATGGCTTTTTAATTTCATTGGGCATAAAAATAACATGACAATGTTATTAAAATACAGATTCCTGGTTCCACCCCAGACATACTGAAAACAGAATTTGTGAGGTGAAGTCCTGGAATCTACATGTTAGCACACAGCCCCAGGAAGTCTGAATACCACATATTGAAATAAACTAAGTAATCACTGTAGTGAATAAGATTTTAACAATATATTCTCTTTTTTGTGGGGGTATATTTGCTTGGAATTCCAATTATCACTGTATGAAAGAAGAAATATAAATTGTGTATACAGAGTTTATAAGTGTTTATGTTAATAGTGGAATTTGTCGTAGAGTTATATTTTTATTTAGCTGTTTTATAGCTAGAAATAAGCCACTAAGCAGAAAGAAAATCAGAAAGCTCAAAAGATAGTTATGAATTTCCTAATATTTCACAGGATATTTTCATTATTTGGAAGAAAAAAAGTGCCCTATGGATGTCATTTTTCCATATCTTAAGAAATAAACAGATGAATACTAAATACAGCTTAAGAAAAAAGGATAATGAGATTACTGTTCAGAAAATTACTCCAAATACTTCAATTTCTATATATACATATATTTTTTGTTGTTGAGATGGAGTTTCGCTCATGTTGCCCACGCTGTAGTGCAATGGTGTGATCTTGGCTCACTACAACCTTTGCCTTCCAGGTTCAAGCAATTCTCTTGCCTCAGCCTCCCAAATAGCTGGGATTACAGGCGCCCACCACCATGCCCAGCTAATTTTTGTATTTTTAGTAGAGACAGTGTTTCGCCATGTTGGCCAGGCTGGTCTTGAACTCCTGACCCTGGGTGATCCACCTGCCTCAGCTTCCCAAAGTGCTGGGATTACAGGCGTGAGATATAGCACCTGGCCACAATTACTATATTCTATTACATATACTGTATCTGTTTTATGAAGTGCTTGTGATACTTGTATCATGCATATATACATATGTCAAAATTTTTTGACATTCATTTAAATCTAATTAGCTTTTATTTAGCGATTGGTGAATGGAGCAGCATCCCTTCTAAAATTAGAAAGGTGCTCTGATTAGCTGAGCACAGGAGGTAGGCTTTATAGGTAGAAGAAGGCTAAAGAAAGCAGAAACAAGGAACAAAAAGCGAATTGTTTGTTACAAAGTTACTTTCCTTACAGGGTTAAAACAGAGGGGACTTCCTTGTGCTGGCTCAGGTAAACTGGGCCTCTTCTGATTGGTTGCTGTGAATTGAATCTCCTGTTGTTTATTTTTAGTGATTTTTAATTTTTTTTTACTCTTTGTTTTTATTGCATTTTAGGTTTTGGGGTACATGTGAAGAACATGCAAGATTGTTGCATGGGTACACACATGGCAGTGTGATTTGCTGCCTTCCTCCCCATGACCTATATCTGGCATTTCTCCCCATGCTATCTCTCCCCAACTCCCCACCCCCCACTGTCCCTCCCCTATTTCCCCCAACAGACACCAGTGTGTAGTGCTCCCCTCCCTGTGTCCCTGTGTTCTCATTAGATTTTGACAGATCTATTAAAAAAAAACTGGCCTTGTTTAAAGAAACTTGGTTAATCTTATGAGTTAAGAATGCTTTTTTTGAGCAATTTAATGGTTTTATCACATAACTGATTGATACTGTGCATAAAGTTTAAAACACACGTATCTTTTTTTTTTTTTTCTTGAGACAGCCTTGCTCTGTTGCCCAGCCTGGAGTGCAGTGGCATGATCTCGTCTCACTGCAACCTCTGCCTCTCAGGTTCAAGAGATTCTCCTGCGTCAGCCTCCCAAATAGCTGGGATTACAGGTGCTTGCCACCACGCATGACTAAATTTTGTGTTTTTTAGTAGAGACAGGGTTTCACTCTTTTAACCAGGCTGGTCTTGAACTCCTGACCTCAGATGATCCACTTGCCTCGGCCTCCCAAAGTGCTGGGGTTACAGGTGTGAGCTACCGCGCCCAGCCTAAAACACACGCATCTGAAGAAATGACCCGCATATTAATTTGCAATAGAAAAAGAAACCAGGAGCTCGCATCCCAGATGCAGGGAGGTTGGAGGCAGAAAGCAGAAAGGAGACTTCTGAACAGTGACTCTTACTGAGGAAAACCAAAGGAGACCTATGTAGATAGGTCCCAATTAGACACCAGCTACTGGAAGAGCTTCCTCAGAGACTGATTAAAATATTCTCCACTAGATATGGCTGCAAATTGCACACCCTCATGGGGTCAGCAAGAACCCTGCAACAGCCCTGGGTCAGAGCTGCCACGGTCTGTGGCATCTGAGGAAACTCAACTTGGAAATCATGACCAAGACCCTGAGACGTGTCACGTGAACTTCAGGATGTTCAGCTGCCCGGAAGAGTTGGACCCCATCCAGGCTTTGAGGAGACTCACTGAGCTGTGCCATCTGTGGCTGAGGCCTGATCTCCACACCAAAGAGCAGATCCTGGACATGCTGGTGATGGAGCAGTTCATGATCTCCATGCCCCAGGAACTCCAGGTCTTAGTCATGATGAACGGTGTGCAGAGCTGCAAAGACCTGGAGGACCTGCTACAAAATAACAGAAAACCCAAGAAATGGTCTGTGGTCAACTTGCTTGGCAAGGAGTATCTTACGCAGGACTCAGATGTTGAGATGCCCGAAGCCCCCGCCAGTGTCAGGGATGATCTGAGAGACGTGTCCAGCCAGCATGCCTCCTCTGTGAATGAGATGCCTCCAGATGAAGGCCAGGCCAGCCAAGAGCTACAGACCTTTCCCAGGATCCCTGCACTGTCCAAGGGGCAGGAAGAGGACTTCCTGCTGCCAGAGACTATTGTCATAAAAGATGACCCAAAGGCTCTGAGACCCAAGCCGACCTTGGAGAAGGATCTGAACGTAGACAGGGAAGAGAACACAGGACTTAGATCTTCAGAGCCTCAGCTTCCAAAGGGTCCCACAGGTGCGGTGAGAGCAAAGGAGGGGAAGGAACCAAAAAAAGCCTCTGTGGAAAATGTGGTTGCTGACATACCTGCTGCCTGCATTGTGGAGAGAGAAGCTTCAACTCACAGCGAGAGCAGAGGAGACTCTCTGAGTCTGAGAGGTCCCAAAAGAAGCAAACCAGATGCTTCCTCCATTTCTCAAAAAGGGCCTCACGGAGGAACCTCACTTGTGGGCAACACAGACAGCCTGGGGCAAGCTGGGATAAATCCAGTTCGTTCCCCAGGCCCTGCAGGTGCAGTCAGCCAGCCTGTTGGCCAAGAAGCCATGGCACTGCCACCCCTTGCATGTGATGTGTGCAATAAAAGGTTTAAGTATTACGGCAAGCTAGTCATCCACAAGAGATCACACACAGGAGAGAGACGCTTTCAATGTAATCTCTGTGGGAAGCACTTCATGCAGCTCTCAGACCTCCGAGTTCATCAACGAATCCACACTGGTGAGAAGCCCTACATGTGTGACGTCTGCTACAAGCGGTTCACCAGGATGTTCTCCTTGAAATGTCACAAGAGGAGCCACACAGGTGAGAAGCCCTATGAATGTAAAGACTGCAATAAAGTTTTCACCTACAGGAAGAACCTGAACCAGCACAAGCGTATCCACTCTGGAGAGAAACCCTATAAATGTTCCAAGTGTCCAAGAGCCTTCGGTCGGCCTGAAACGTTAAAGCGCCACCAGAAAACACATCCAGAAACCGCTTCCCAGGGATTCCATAATCAGGTCTATGTATTCTGCACCAAGAGAATGTGAATGATGATTTTTCACTGATGTTATTAGATGACCTATGGCACATATGGCACATGAAGGGCGCCTGGCACACAGAGGGAGTGCCCTAGATAGAAACTGCCAGGAGTCTGAGTCAATATTGATTCTCCCCACTAACTTTTGTTTTCTGTTTCATGATGTGTATTGTTTTTGTATAGGTTTATTTCAGTTTGTGTTGCTGTTCTTTCAATAAACAAACATCTTACTAGTTTTCAATATTTTATAACAAAAAACTGAGGCTTCTGATTGACATGCTGTTACCCACTGTTTTGCTCTAAAGTAAAATTGTCAAAGTAGGGGGTCCAGATTAAATACGCAATGCCTGGGGAAATTTTTGTTTCAAATAAACAATTTTTTTACTTAAAAAAAAAGAAATCAGTTAATGGAGTTTACTTAACTCACTGAATAATTTGACAGCTTAAACTATACTAGTCAAGCAAAATCTCTGTGGAATTCGTATTTACATATTAAAACATTCCTGACTTAAGGGGAACAAAATAGATTGGCTTTATAGCTTCAGGGAAATACTGTTAAGTAAATTTAGGGGACTTCCAGTGGTAGAGTAAAAAGGGGAAAACCATAGAATTCTCATGCTTTTCTGATCATTGGAGCTCAAACAAACTTGGGACATAAGCTGCATAATTCTGTCCCAAAGACTGGTTCCTCTTGAGTGACTTTCTGAGGGTCCAGGTTTTCCTGGACCTTGAAAATAAAGGGTAGAGTTTTCACCCCTGAATCAGAAGTCAGATTTTAAGGGGCGAGGGAAGTATAAGTCAGCCAAGGACACAGAGTTCATCAGAACCAAGCTTTCCCAGGACATGAATCATATTTATTTTAGGCATAAAACTTCTAGATCCAAATCAAGGAAAATTTCTTTCTTACCTTATAAAGAATGCTGCTGTCTGCCAGAAGGTTAGGAAGCTAGTGAGTAGACCCAGTCCTGAGACTCTGTGGTCTATTTGCAGAGTTCTCCTTCTTAACCTGCTGTCAACGGCTTGCCTGGCCCTATGCCAAACACAGCTTCTCTGTCCTGCTGTTGTGTGTAAAGGTAAATGCACGTCTGGGGTGTAGGCTGCATTCTCCAGTAAGTTTGTTCACCTGCTCCAGGTAAGTCAGTATGTCCCAAGAGAATTCTTGGGACACAGAAAGCATATCATGCCAAGTAAATGCAGCCCTGCTGTAGGCCTGCCTCAGAACCTGCCATTAGACAATACCATAGCACTTTGCTTCCTGAAAACGTTCCTGCATGGATTTTAAAGCTGTAACATGACCTTATTAATTTTAGTTGCAAACTTGAGCACATACAGATGGTCTATTTAAACCATAATAAACCTGTGTACACTGTGGGTTGTGTTCATTTGTGCAGTTTACCATACTACTGTAAAGTTAAATTCCAGGCTATCAAACAAAAATTTCCAAATGTGAGTTCCTTTTTTTTTTTTTCTTTTTTTTTTTTTTTTAAGGCAATGTCTTGCTGTGTCACCCAGGCTGGAGTGAAGTGGTACAATAGTAGCTCACTGCAGCCTGAACCTCCCAGGCTCAGTCTATCCTCCCACCTCAGCCTCCTGAGTAGATGGGACTGCAGGTGCACACCACTGTCAGGTGTTCAAACTAGAGCGACCCTGTCTTGAGTAAGGGCTAGGAAAATGAGGCTGGGACTTGCTGGGCTGCATACCCAGAAAGTTAGGTATTCGTAGCCTCTAGATGTTTACAGTTAGGGGAACAGTTGATAATGTTTACTAAACAGACCCAGACTTGGGAGTGACCTCATATCCCCATATCTTGAGAACAGTAGCTTTTTTTTTTTTTTTTTTTTTGCATTTTTAGTAGAGATGGAGTTTCACCATGTTTCTCAGACAGGTCTCAAACTCCTGAGCTCAAGAAGTGATCCTCCCACCTCAGCCTCCCAAAGTGCTGAAAATACAAGCATGAGCCACTAAGCCCGCCAGCTTATCTGTTTTCTTTTTTTTTTTTAATGCTATGAAATTATTTGTACATTGTAGGCACTCATAAGTATTGAATTAATACTTAAAAGTTAATCCGATTGAAGTTGCTTGTATTCAGAGAATCATAAATAATTCAAGTATGTGCAACAATACATTTTGTTTCAAAAAATTATTTGTGCTTGTAAAAAAGTCTGGAATTCCAGCACTTTGGGAGGCCAAGGCAGGTGGATTACGTGAGATCAGGAGTTCGAGACCAGGCTGACCAACATGGTGAAACCCCGTCTTTACTAAAAATATGAAAAATTAGCCAGATGTGGTGGCACACACCTGTAATTCCAGCTACTTGGGAGGCTGAGGCAGGAGAATTGCTTGAACCTGGAAGGCGGAGGTTGCAGTGAGCCAAGATGGTGCCATTGCACTCCAGCCTGGGCAACAGAGTGACACTCTGTCTCAAAAAACAAACAAACAAACAAATGGAAACAAAAAAGGCTGGAAGTATATTTAAAAAAAAAAAACATTAGAAGTCATTATCACTGGAGAGTGGTGTTACTGGTGATTTGAATTATCTTTGTAGGAGAAGTTAAATTGTTTCTCTTTGCAGATGAAGTGATTTTATATTGAAAAAAACCTGAAGACTCCAACAAAAAACTGTTAAATAAACAAATTCAGTAAAATTGCATGATACAAAATCAACATAGAAACGTTGGTAGCACTTCTTTTTTTTTTTTTTGAGACGGAGTTTCGCTCGTTATCCAGGCTGGAGTGCAATGGCGCGATCTCGGCTCACCGCAACCTCCGCCTCCTGGGTTCAGGCAATTCTCCTGCCTCAGCCTCCTGAGTAGCTGGGATTACAGGCACACGCTACCGTGCCCAGCTAATTTTTTGTATTAGTAGAGACGGGGTTTCACCATGTCGACCAGGATGGTCTCGATCTCGACCTCGTGATCCACCCGCCTCGGCCTCCCAAAGTGCCCGGCCGGTAGCACTTCTATACACCAATAGCAAACTGTCTGTAAAACAAGAAAGTAATCCCATACAAAATAGCTGCAAAAAAAATGTAACACTTAGGAATAAATAAATTTAACCAAGAAGGTGAAAGATCTCCACACCAAAAACTATACAGCATCGATCAAAGAAACTGAATACACAAATAAATGGAACAATAACCTGTGTTCATAGATTGCAAAAATTAAATTATTAAAATGTCCTTACTACCCAAAACCAACTATAGATTCAATGCAATTCCTATCAAAATATCAATGACATTCTTTGCAGAAATAGAAAATACAATCCTAAAATTTGTATAGAACTACAAAAGACACCAAATAACCAAAGCAGTCTTGAGCAAGAAGAGTAAAGCTGTAGGCACCAGACCTCATGATTTCAAAATAAGCTGCAAAGTTACAGCCTAAAAACAGACATACAGACCAATGGAACAAAATAGACCCCAGAAATAAATCCATGCAGTTATAGCCAACTGATTTTCAACAAAGCCACCAAGAGTACACAATGGAAAGGACAGTCTCTTAAAAAAATTGTGTTAGGAAAACTGGATATCCACACGCAGAAGAATGGAATTAGACCCTTATCTCCTATTATATACAAAAGTCAACTCAACATGTATTAATAACTTACTCATAAGATCTGAAACAGTGAAACTACTAGAAGAAAACGTGAGAGGAAACTCCATGACTTTGGTCTGTGCAAGAACGTTTTGGATGTTACCACAAAACAAAGGCAACAACAGCAAAAATAGATGGATAGAATTACATGGAACAAAAAGTTTCTGTACAACAAATGAAACAACAGAGTGAAGAGATAACTTACAGAATGGAAGAAAATATTTGTAAACTATATATCTGATAAAGGGTTAATATCCAAAATATACAAGGAACTCAATAGCAAAAAAAAAGCAAGCAATCCTATTAAAAAATGGGCAAAAGACATAGAAGACATACAAGTTGCCAGTAAGTATATGAAAAATGCTCAGCATCAGTAATCATCAGGGAAATGCAAATCAAAACCACAATGGGGTATCACCTGACACTAGTTAGCATGGCTATTATCAAAAAGACAAAAGAAAATGTTGGCAAAACCATACAAAAGAATGAAATCATGTTGTTTGCAGCAACATGGATGCAGCTGGAGGCTATTATCCGAAGTGCATTAATGCGGGAACAGAAAACCAACTACTGCGTGTTCTCACTTATAAGTGGGAGCTAAACGTTAAGTCCACACAGACACAAAGATGGAAACAGTAAACACTGGGGATTCCAAAAGTGGGGAGGAAGGGAAGACGGGCTGAAAAACTACCTGTCAGGTATTATGTTCACTACTTGGGCAACGTATTATTAGGCACCCAAACCTCAGCAACATGTAATGTACCCATGTAACAAACCTGCACGTGTCTGCACATGTACCCCTGAATTTAAAAAGAAATGTTGGCCAGAATATAGAGAAAAGAATACTTACGCAGTGTTGGTGGGAATGTAAACCAGGAGACAACTGCTGTGGAGTACAGTATGGAGGTTCTTCAAAACAGTACAAGTAGAACTATGCTGTGATCTAGGAACCCCACCACTGGGAATCTACAAAGGAGAGGAAATAATTATATAGAAGAGACATCTGCATTCCCATGTTTATTTCAGCATTATTCACAATAGCCAAGGCATGGAATCAACCTAGTTGTCCATCAATGGATGAATGGATAAGGAAAATATGGTATATGTACACAATGGAATATTATTTAGTTATACAGAAAAGTCCTGTCATTTGTGACAGCATGGATGAGCCTGGAAAACATGTTAAGTGAAATAAGGCAGCCACAGGAAGATAAATACTGCATCATCTCACTCATATGTGCAATCTAAAAGAGCTAATTTTTTTTTTTCTTTTGAGACGGAGTCTTACTCTGTCACCCAGGCTGGAATGCAGTGACACAATCTTGGCTCACTGCAACCTCTGCCTCCTGGGTTCAAGCAATTCTCCTGCCTCAGCCTCCAGAGTAGCTGGGACTACAGGTGTGCACCACCACACCCAGCTAATTTTTGTGTTTTTAGTAGAGACGAGGTTTCACCATGTTAGTCAGGTTGGTCTTGAACTCCTGACCTTGTGATCTGCCCACCTCAGACTCCCAAAGTGCTGGGATTACAGGCGTGAGCCACTGCGCCCGGCCTAAAAGAGCTGATTTTATAGAAGAACAGAGTCAAATGATGGTTACCAGAGGCTTGAGTGGTTAAGAGGAGGGAGGGGATGGGGAGATGTTGTACAATTACAGTTAGAAAGTTGAGACCAAGCATGGTGGCTCACACCTGTAATCCCAGCACCGTGAGAGGCATGCTGATTGCTTGAGTCCAGGAATTTGAGACCAGCCTGGCCAACATGGCAGAACCCCATCTTTACAAAAAATATAAAAATTAGTCAGGTGTGGTGGCGCATGCCTGCAGTCCCAGCTACTCGGGAGGCTGAGGTGGGAGGAGCACTTGATCCTGAGAGGTGGAGGTTGCAGTGAGTGGAGATTGCACCAGTGCACTCCAGCCTGGTCAACAGAGCGAGATCCTGTCAAAAAAAAAAAAAAAAAAAGTCTAGAATATGCAAATAGAATAATCAAATATATAGTGAATAGTCAAATATATAGTGACAAATAGTAGATAGGTGATTGTCTGGACCAAGAGCTGGGAAGGAGAGAAATTGAAAATAACTGCTAGTGGTTATGGAGTTTCTTTCTTGGGTGATGAAAATGCTCTAAAATGGATTGTGGTGATGGTTGTCCAACTCAGTGAAATATTAAAAACCATTGGATTATACACTTTAAATGGGTGAATTGTATGATATGTGAATTGTATCTCAATAAAGATGAGATACAATTATCTGTTTTTTAATTTATTTTTTCAACTTTTATTTTGATACAGGGAGATCATGTGCAGATTTGTTACATGGAAACATTGCATGATGTTGAGGTTTGGAGTGTGACTCCAGTCACCCTGGCAGTGAGCATAGTATCCAATGGGTAGTTCTGTGTTTTTTAATTTTTTTTTTTTTTTTGAGACAGAGTCTTGCTCTATCGCCCAGGCTGGAATGCAGTGGTATGATCTCGGCTCACTGCAACCTCTGCCTCCCAGGTTCAAGGGATTCTTGTGCCTCAGCCTTCCAAGTAGCTGGGTTTACAGGTGCACACCTCTATGCCCGGCTAGTTTTTTTATTTTTAGTAGATATGGGGTTTCACTATGTTGGCTAGGCTGGTCTCGAACTCTTGGGTTCAAGCGATCCACCCACCTCAGCCTCCCAAAGTGCTGAGATTACAGACGTGAGCCACCGCACCTGGCTTCCAATAGGTAGTTTTAAACTCATTCCTGCTTCCTCCACCCTCCAGTAGTCCACAGTGCCTGTTGGTTCCACATGTATGTCCATGTGTGCTCAATGCTTAGCTCCCACTTCTTTTTTTTTTTTTAAATGGAGTCTTGCTCTGTCGCCAGGCTGGAGTGCAGTGGCGTGATCTTGGCTTACTACAACCTCTACCTCCTGGGTTCAAGCAATTCTCCTGTCTCAGCCTCCCTAGTAGCTGGGACTATAGGCACATGCCAACACGCCCAGCTAATTTTTGTAATTTTTTAAAAGTAGAGATGGTATTTCATCATGTTGGCCAGGATGGTCTCAATCTCTTGACCTCATGATCCACCCACCTTGGCCTCCCAAAGTGCTGGGATTTCAGGTGTGAGTCACCACACCTGGCCTAGCTCCCATTTCTAAGTGAGAACATGCAGTATTTGGTTTTTTGTTTGTGTATTAATTTGAATAAAGCTGCTTTCAAAAAGTAAATAAATTTTCTTTGGTTATAATACTTCTGGAATTTTCTACATTAACCATATATCATTCTTGTAATCAGATAGAAATAAATACCTTTAGGCTGGGTGTGGTGGCTCATGCCTGTAATCCCAGCACTTTGGGAGGCCAAGGCGGGCAGATCATGAGGTCAGGAGTTCAAGACCAGCCTGGCCAACATGGTGAAACCCCGTCTCTACTAAAAATACAAAAATTAGCTGGACTCGGTGGCAGGTGCCTGTAATCCCAGCTACTCAGGAGGCCGAGGCAGGAGAATTGCTTGAACTCGGGAGGTGGAGGTTGCAGTGATTCAAGATCATGCCACTGCACTCCAGCCTGGGCGACAGAGCAAGACTCCGTCTTGGAAAAAAACAAAGTACCTTTATTTTTATGTATGTATGTATGTATGTATGTATGTATGTATTTGAGATAGGCTAACTCTGTTACATGCTGTAGTGGAGTTGGGTGATCCCAGCTCATGGATGCCTCGACCTCCCAGACTTAAGTGATCCTCCCACCTCTGCCTCCTGTGTAGCTGGAACTACAGGCATGTACCACTATGCCCAGCTAATTTTTATTTTTTTGGTAAATGTCTCAAATTTAAATTGAAAATTTTGTTTTAAAAATTTTTTGTAATTAAAAAATTAATTTTGTAAAATTTAATTTTTAAATTTTTTGTAGGTCTAACTATGTTGCCAAGGCTGGTCTCAAACTCCTGGGCTCAAGCAAGCCTCCTGCCTTGGCCTCCTCAGAATGCTGGGATTACAGGTGTGAGTCAACACGCCTGGCCAGAGTATCTTTATTTTTAAAGTACTGATTAGCACCAACCAGACCTAATGAAGCTCAGCATTCTTTTTAATCTCTTGGCTCCCTTTTCCACAGTGGCATTGCCAAACCTTTTCTACTCTTCTTAAGCATTTGCGCTGGATTCATTCCCCGTCCCTGTCTGCTCTGTGCTCTAGGTTTCTGATCATACAGATTGCTACAACCTGGCTCCCTTGCCCTCTAGCTTCCAGATGGGTTCAGCTATTGGCTTTAGGGCAAGAGGAGAGTGAGGTCAGATTATTTATTCCTGTAGCTTCCTCCCTGTCAGCTTCCTGCAAATTGGCTATGTCCCTTTACCTAAAGGCCACAGATCCCATCGTCTTCAAAGCTTTCCCTGAGTCCCAGTGACAGTTCCCTCCTCTTGCTTCTTTGGGCTTGGGGATGGTACCAGTTAGCTACTATAACTTGTTCTGGGGTGATTCACCATCTATTATATTCTTCCTAATCCTTGCTTATGGTTCTATACAAAATCTGTTCAAATTCAAGTGTTCCATATCTTTTCTGTCAGGTTTACCATCAAGACAGCATTTAACTCCATCTTCATCCATTCACTGTCAGCAAATGACCTTGTCTCATTCTTTATTTTTACATAGAAGTTTGAGGCCTTCCTCAAATGGCTGTACAACATCACTTCACTAAAAGTAGTCTACGTAGGGCCAGGTGCAGTGGCTCACACCTGTAATCCCAGCACTTTGGGAGGCCAAGGCAGGCAAATCACTTGAGGTCAGGAGTTTGAGACCAGCCTGACCAACATGGGGAACTCCTGTCTCTACTAAAAACATTATCCAGGCATGATGGTGGGTGCCTGTAATCCCAGCTACTGGGGAGGCTGAGGCAGGAGAATCACTCGAGCCTGGGAGGCAGAGGTTGCAGTGAGTCGAGATTGCACCACTGCACTCCAGTCTGGGTGACAGAGCGAGACTCTGCCTCAAAAAAAAAAAAAGGTAGTCTACATAATGGCCTGCTCTCCTTGATCTCTCAGAGCACAGGATGCAGCTTGTTCATGGCAGGCACTACCCTGATTTCCTCTGACCTCTCAGGACATCTTTCCCTCATTAGCTCTTCTTCCCTCTTGCATACCTTCACTCTGGATGCTGCTAAAGTCTCAAACCTTGGTTTGCCCTCATGACAAATTTTTTTTTAAGTGAAGGTTTATCAGTTTTTACTGCTCTATTACTTTTATTCAGATAATTTTTCAAATGTGTACTTGCTGTCCTAATCATTTAATTAAACTCCAGTCCTTTATCTCTTCCACCAGATGCTACATATTTTACATGGATTTCCAGCTGTCTCTTCAAATCCAATATCACTTCATCCTTCCTCTCATCTTCCCCCCAATTAGATGTCTCTCATTATGTATTTTTTCCAATGGTACCTATATTCTCTTTGGCTCAGTGCTTCTCCACTCCAATTGCTTATTGAATTCCATAATTTTTTTCTTAAACTCATTTATTGGAGTTCTTTATTTTCTTTCTCACTGTTCTCATCAATGTCTTTTTTTTTTTTAACCATAGGCCAAGATTATTTTAATAGTCACTTAGTTTGTCTTCAGATTCCAGACTCCCTCTAGTCCTATATGAGAATTAATTTTTCAAGAATATTGCTAATATCGTGCAGCTGTAGAATGTGGCTCCAATGAATTATAATTACGATGTCAACAACTAATTTTCATAGAATACTTGCCATATGTTGGCTGCTATACAATTTTTTATATGGATTATTTTAATCATAAGAATTCTATAAATATACAATTATACACACATTTGGAAGAATTTTAGAACATTTAGAAAACTCCCAGAATCACCTAGTTACTGGTAGTACTGGGATGCAAACTGAGCTTGAAATGAAAAGTCATGCTCTTAATCTTTTTCCTATGCTATATAAATTCCTCTACTTGACTTCCGAAGTGCTCCACAAACTGCTCCCCTCCCCATATAATCCAATCTCAGCTTATGTTTTTCTCTACATTACACAGAGGGAGAGTTTCCTGATGAACTATAAACACACCATACTCATTTCAGTTCTTTCCCTTTCCTTTTGCACTTGCAACTTTTTTCTCCTGTCATCTGATCAAAGTCTCTTCTTGAGTTAAGGAATGGCTCCTGAATAGAATAAAGCCTTCCTAAAATGCTATAGTTTTTTTTTTTTTCTCAGAGCCTGTAAGACTGCTTACTGTCTGCCCCATTCATTTTCACTTTCACTCATGAAGTGCTTTGAATTTTTATTTTGGCATTCATGAAGGGTTAAAAAAAGAATTTTTATTTAACTATATTATGTAAAATTGCTATGTGTTTATCCCAGAAGAAAATATTGAACATTTTTATTTGTCAGACCCTATGTAAGGGCTGAGAATACAAATATGGGTACAATTCAGTCTCTGAACTTAAAGAGTTTAATTCAAGGGGAAAGCAAAGATGGAAACTAAAATAATACACTCTGATAAGTGATAATATTGGAAGGTGATATTGCAGTGATGCTTCACTCCAGTAATTGCATATATTGAGGATAAGTGAGCCAGGTTTCTCATGACAGAGAAACAAGTCACAATTATAGAAAGCGAGAAACCCTGGGAGGAATGTCACAACAATAGCGAAGGGCCCACTAGTGCCCAGTTGTTCGTTTAGAAACCAGCAGTCATGCTTCACTTTATGATGGGGATACATCCTGAGAAATGCATCATTACATGATTTTATTGTTGTGTGAACATCAAAGAGTGCACTTACACAAATCTTGATGGTATAGCCTACTGCACACCTAGGCTATATTGTATATAGCCTGTTGCTTCTAGGCTGCAAACCTGTGTATCATGTTACTGTACTGAATACTGTAGGCAATTGTCACACAATGGTAAGTATCTGTGTATCTAAACATATAAAATGTACAGTAAATATATGGCATCATAATCTTATGGGACCACCATCCTGTACCTGGTCTGTCATTAACAGAAACATCATGTGGCATGTGATTGTACTTAACTGATCAATCCTCTTGTATGTAACCAGTTCCCCTAATTGCCACCAGCCTCTCACTCTGAAAATTCCTTTTCTACCCTGCTTGGGCTATGATTCCCTACAGTGGGCCACAGTATTAGTCTGTTCTCACCTGCTATTAAAGAACTACCTGAGACTGGGTAATTTTGAAGAAAAGAGGTTTAATTGACTCACAGTTCTGCAGGCTTAACAGGAGGCATGACTGGGAGGCCTCAGGAAACCCACAATCATGGAAGGTGAAGAGGAAGCAAGCAGCACCTTTGTCACGAGGTGGCAGGAGAGAGAACGAAGGAGGAAGTGCCACACCCTTGAACTGATAGTGAGTTCTCAGGAGATCTGACAGTTCAAGGGTGTGGCACTTCCTCCTTTGCCTCAGCCTCCCAAAGTGCTGGGATTGCAGGTGTGAGCCACCACACCCAGCCAGTTGAGTGAGGCGGATCATCTGAAGTCGGGAGTTCGAGACCAGCCTGACCAACATGGAGAAACCCCATCTCTACTAAAAATACAAAATCAGCTGGGCATGGTGGCATGTGCCTGTAATCCCAGTTACTCAGGAGGATGAGTAGCTTAACTTCAAGGGAGGTACTAGGGCATCTTCCTTTGTGCCCAGAGAAAAAAGGAAAACCTCTTATGATGAGTGCTAGTAAGCTTCTACCATCATCCCACTCCTCCTCATGTTCCTGCACCCATGCACCCATGCAGTGATGACCTCAAGGTCTTCAGCTTGTTTGTGAATATCTCTGTACCCATTCCTGAGGACTAACCCCAGCAGTAATGAGACAGGATAATTCCCTTGACCTTGACTTCCTTCATGGAACTGGAGTGGCTAGTTTCACTCAGCCAGCTGCTGGCCACTCCTCACAAGAGGGAGTGTGCAAGCAAGTGCAGGAACCAGAGGGAACAAAGGCTGGAACTGGCTGGTCGCTCCTCTGGCAGGAGCAGACTCTGTGCGGACCCGCAGCAGCATCCAAGCCCCTACCCCCTCGGCACCCGGGTTCTTGTCCAGCATCCAGGAAGAATCAGGTCAAAGGAACAGATTGAAGGGTAATGTATGTGAAGGATTTTATTGGGTGATAAAATTGGCTCTTAGCAGGTTGGGGAATTGGGAAGGGGATGGTGTGGGAAAAAGATGATCTTTCCCAGAAGCTGCACTGTCTGAAGTTAGCCTCATCTATCCCTAATCTCCATGCTCAGTTGCTGTTTCTGTGCTCACTGCACAGCCGCTTGTACCCTGGACTCTGAGCAGCTTGTGTTGTTCTGCCAGCGGATGTCTTCTTATGGGCACAGGATAGGGGTGTGGGAGGCCAAAAAGGCAACATTTGGGTGGAAAAATGGGGTCAGCTGTTTTCACTTAGGGCTGCTGTGTTCCAGGCTTAAGGGTGGGGTTTAGTTGGGAGCCCAGCCTTTCTGTATCAGTAAGTTCTCTGAGACAAGTTAGAGGCTAAGAAAGGAGAGGGTTTGGAAAGTGAGGATGACACACGGAAGGGATCTAAGTCTTTCAGTTGGTAAGAATCCCATGCTAGAGAAGGAAGAAGCCAGCAGAAACCAACTTTCCTTTTCCCAGATCTATTTACCATCTGGCCTGCCGTAGTGTGATAGATGGTGAAACCATCTTTGCAAAATTATAACTAAGGAAATTATGACAGTGACAGAAATCAGACCTAACCAACTCTATCTTGCTTCTAACCCTTAAGCTGTCCTTGTTCATTGGTAGGTTGAACTAACTTTGGGAAGGAATTCAGTTAGTTCATAGTTTGACTCCAAAACAAAATTGATAACAGCCTTTTCCTGAAAAGACCCCCTTCTTGTCCGGGGACCGGTCTGGCTTTGCAGGACTAACAAATTAACTACAACATTAGAAATTACAGTTTAGGGATAATGCAGCCTCTGGCTCTGAGTCTGAACCTCTGAAAATTGCTCCTGGGGATAATACCCCTATTGTAAAACCTAAGATCAGTGCTTGAGATATTTTGCAGACCCTGCATTTGATGGATCATCTGACACCACCCAGACGGTAATCTGGCCCAACCAGTTTTGCCAACACACCCAGGAACAAAAGACATTAAGAAAACCTAACTTCAGCTGGGTGTAGTGGCTCACACCTGTAATAATCTCAGCACTTTGGGAGGCTGAGGCGGGCGAATTACCTGAGATCTGGAGTTTGAGACCAGCCTAGCCAACATAGTGAAACTTGCCTCTACCAAAAATACAAAAATTAGCCAGGTGTGGTGTCACATGCCTATAATCCCAGCTACTTGGGAAGCTGAGGCAGGAGAATTGCTTGAATCTGGGAGGTGGAGGTTGCAGTGAGCCGAGATCATGCCACTGTACTCCAGCCTGGGTGACAGAGCAAGACTCTGTCTGAAAAAAATAAAAATAAAGAAAAAGAAAACCTAACTTCAACCCACTATGATTTCATCTCCAACTTGACCAATCAGCACTCCCCACTTCTCAAGCCCCTATCTGCCAAATTATCTTTTTTTTTTTTTTTGAGATGGAGTTTCGCTCTTGTTACCCAGGCTGGAGTGCAATGGTGCCATCTCGGCTCACCGCAACCTCCCCCTCCTGGGTTCAGGCAATTCTCCTGCCTCAGCCTCCTGAGTAGCTGGGATTACAGGCGAGCGCCACTATGCCCAGCTAATTTTTTGTATTTTTAATAGAGACGGGGTTTCACCATGTTGACTAGGATGGTCTTGATCTCTTGACCTCGTGATCCACCCGCCTCGGCCTCCCAAAGTTCTGGGATTACAGGCTTGAGCCACCGCGCCCGGCCTCAAATTATCTTTAAAAACTCTGATCCCCAAATGCTCAGGGAGACTGATTCGAGTAATAATAAAACTCCAGTCTCCCGCACAGCCGGCTCTGCGTGAATTACTTTTTTACCATTGCAATTCCCCTGTCTTGATATATTGGCTCTGTCTAGGCAGTGGGCAGTGGACACTTACAGTGGGTAGTAGAGCGCCCCAACTGGCCCTGCCACTGTGTAATAAGGATGGTGGAGCAGTTCTCGATCATGAGCATCAATTTCTTTTATTCCCCCCAAACTTTGCTGAGGTATAACTGACAAAATTGTATAGATATTTAAGACATACAGTGTAATAATTTGATATGCATACATGTTGTGAAATAGTTACCACAAAGTAATTGACATATCCATAAGCTTACATAATTACTTTTTTATTTTAGGGCTGAGGATGCAAGATTGATTCTCAGCAAATTCAAGTATATAAGGTATTACTATTAACTATAGTCATCATGCTGTACATTAGGTCTCTAGAACTTACTCATCCTGCACAACTGAAACTTTGTACCCTTTGACCAACACTTACCTGTTTCCCCAACCCCTCAGCCCCTGGTAACCACTCATCTACTCTCTATTTCAATAAATTCAACTTTTTAGCTTCCACGTGTAAGTGATGTGAAAGGAAAATAAATCTCAGACTTATCACTAAGCCAGAGGGAAAAGTCAAGCTGGGAAGTGTATCAAACAAACCTACTTCCCATTTTATTACTAAGTAAGATAGCTTCAAAGATAAAAAGCAAAATACTTCCCTCACTATTTGCCCACAAGGAAATTATCTGTGGGCCACAAGATCTTTACCCTAAAGCAGTTCTGTTGAATTTCACCTTGGCAATGTAAATTGATAGCTTATCTTCAATTTACAAGGTGCAAGAGAAAGGACAGAACTCAAAGGCATCCCTCTGCTCACCTGAGATAAATGCATATCTGATTTGCCTCCTCTGTTTATGTAAAAATGCAGATTCACTGAGCCAGACCAAGACTTCAGTAACAATTCCTCTACCCCCTCTCATATATAAATTGTGTATTCACTGAAAGGCTGATCAAAACCCCAAAAGAACGCAACAGTTTGTTTCTTATCAACCTATGACTTAGAACCCCTCCCACCTTCAAGTTGCCCCACCTTTCCCGACTGAACCAATATACATCTTACACATATTGATTGATGTCTCATGTCTCCCTAAAATGTATAAAAAGCTGTACCCAGACCACTTTGGACTTCTGTTCCCAGGACCTCCTGAGGCTGTGTCACAGGTGTGTCCTGAACCTTGGCAAAATGTGATTGAGCGGGTCTTAGATACTTTTGGGTTCACAGTGATATCATGCGACATTTATCTTTTTGTGACTTGCTTGCTTCACTCAGCAGAATGTCCTCTAGGTTCATTAATGCTGCTGCAAATGGCAGGATTCCCTTCTCTTCTAAGGCTGGAAAATACTCTACTAGTGTGTATTCCAATATGTATTCATTTGCATTCATATATAAATATATATATTCATTCATCTGTTGATGGACGCTTAGGTTGACTCCATGTTTTGGCTATTATGAATAATGCTTCAGTGAACATGGGATTGCTGGTATCTCTTCAAGATAGTGATTTCATTTTTTTGGCATATATACCCAGAAGTAGAACTGCTCAGTCATATGGTAGTCACATTTCAGTTTCTTGAGGAACCTCCAGAGTCTATAATAGCTGTACTGATTTACATTCCTGCCAACAGTGTTCAAGGGTTCCCTTTTCTCCACATCCTTGCCAATAAATGTTATCTTTTGAGCCTTAATAGCTAAAGAGGGGAATTTGATTTCTAGCTAGTCCCTGAGAGAATAAACAACAATGTAGGAAATTTTTGGAAACAGGGAAGATTTATCTTTAGAGATCTATGAATATTCTGTTTTCTTGCTTCTAGAGTATCTCATACCTATTTATCTCCACCTCCCCCACCCCAGTTTTTTCTCCCACATCACATATGTAGTTATTTACATTCAGAGTGCAAATACAAACACACATGCGGAGTCAACTTCAGAAACTCACTTTCTAAATTGTTTTACTTCTTCCATCAAATCCAGACTTCTTCAGTTCTGATGGAGCCAGATGATTATTCATGAGGTAAACACCTGGTATAATTCCAGGTTATGAAAGCATTAATTCAAAGCTGAATTTGTATGTAATTGATGAGCAAATGTTTTAGTTAGGCTATTAATTTCATTAAGAGTGTTTGGGTTTATATATCCTATGCGAAAAGACCTTTGTGCTTTTCTCATTGGTCTCTATTCCCCAATTTTCTGATTTCATACCTTGAGTATACCATAATATTTTGAGCAACCTATTCCTCTCCCTCCAAAAAATAGGGCTCCTTGGACATAATACAGCTCCCCACTCTGTGGACATGCATGATTCCCTGATGATCATAGACAGAGAGAAAGTGGTTCCACATAGTTTCTCTAGGTCTAGGAGAAAGTTTGATGAAACCCACAGTTTTTAGCCATTCAGAGGGCTTCGTGCTTTCTCACTGAAGCAAATATGGTTACTTTGGTAATAATCTTATGAGACTCCAACCTCAGTTCCCTTCTGTCTTTCCTCTGTGTATATCTATACAGGATGAGGCCAATTTGTTCGTGTGCATTAAGGCGGATATGCAAGAATGAGCTCCTCTTAGCTCCTCTTCCCTATCCACAGCAGAGTGTGCCAAGCCCAACAACTTAGTATTCTAAGATTCAGAAATGTGTTCTATAAACATCAGAACTTCCAGACTTCTATCTCCAACAGGAATGTTCTCCGCCTCCTGGGTTCAAGCAATTCTCCTGCCTCAGCCTGCCAAGTAGCTGGGATTACAGGCATGTGCCACCACACCTGGCTAATTTTGGTATTTTTAGTAGAGATGGGGTTTCACCATGTTTGTCAGACTGGTCCTGAACTCCTGACCTCAGGTGATCCACTGGCCTTGGCCTCCTAAAGTGCTGGGATTACAGTCATGAGCCATAGTGCCCAGCCAAAAAAAAAAAAAATTTTTTTTTTTAATTAGCTGGGTGTTGTGGCATATGCCTGTATTCCTAGCTACTCAGGAAGCTGAGGCAGGAGGATTTCTTCAGCCCAGGAGAGTAAAGGCTTTAATGAAGTTTTTTCTTTTATTTTCTTTCTTTCTTTCTTTCTTTTTTTTTTTTTTGAGACAGAGTCTTACTCTGTCACCCAGGCTGGAGTGCGGTGGTGTAATCTCAGCTCACTGCAACCTCTACTTCCAGGGTTCAAGCAATTCTCCTGCCTCAGCCTCCCAAATAGCTGGGACTACAGGTGTTCACCACCATGGCTGGCTACTTTGGTGTTTTTAGTAGAGATGGGGTTTCACCATGTTGGCCAGGCTGGTCTAGAACTCATGACCTCAGGTGATCTACCCACCTTGACCTCCCAAAATGCTGGGATTACAGGCGTGAGCCACCTGGTCCAGCCAAAAACATTTAACATAAAAAGTATAAAAGATGTAGTTACTCTGAAGTAAAACAGATCACGTAAGGATTTATTATTCCCCTTTCCCAACACTGTAGGACCTTTAAGAGGTCCAGTGACTTCACTTGGGCATCCAATAAGAGAGGTGTAAGGCTAGGATCTCGGGGTTCTCAAGCTACTCTTTTGACCACAAGATCACACTTTCTTCCTCTTTTACAACTGGTATGCAGAAAAGAATGTATTATAGAAGCAGCTGGGGTGGTAACACAGGGGATGATGGAAAACATCACAATATTATTTAGCAAGTGTACAAAATACAATCTGAATTTACATGACTCTTAAGAAATTGTTTTGTAGATTTGATAGGTACCTCTCAATGTGTAATTTAAATGAAACAATTTATTACAAACTACCATATGTTAGGCACTGTGATAAGTACTGGGAATACAAAGAATGTGCAAAATGAAGTTCCTACTATCATGTATTAAAAAGAAGAACAATGAGGCCAGGCTTGGTGGCTCACGCCTGTAATCTAAGTGCTTTGGAGGCCAAGGTGGGTGGATCACCTGAGGTCGGGAGTTCAAGACCAGCCAGACCAACATGGTGAAACCCTGTCTTAAAAAAACAAAAAGAAGAAGAAGAAGAAGAAGAATGAACAACAGTGTGGTAGACGTTATTGTTGCCCAACCCAGATACTCTTTATAGCCTGAGCCATTCGTCCTTCAGCTGCTCAAGTGCCTGAGCTAACAGCTTATGGTTGTGACTCTCCAGAGGCTTGACTTTGGCTGAATGGACCCACCTCGCTGGAGACTCCTAGACATTACACCCCTCTCCTCTCCAAGGGTGACCAAGGACCAACTTGTTTTTACTCTCCCACACTCTTCCCTCCCACCCTAGACTTTTCCTGGAACCATATTCTTGCTCAGCTCTTTTTTATCTTGCTCTTCCCTTTCCTTACAGATTTTCTTCTAAAGAGTGTTTGCTCAAAGTACAAACACTAGAACCCCTTCCTCAGGCTCTGCTTCTACAAAACCCAAGAAGTGTTGCTGTAAGTCACAGAGAAGTCTCCTAGACATATTGCCTAGGGAAGGATCTGTAACAGGTCTGTAAAAGTTTTAATATACCCTAACATTTCCTATTGAGACAGGATATTTCCTTGATCTCCTTGACCCCCTTTGTGGGCAGGAACTGGAGTGGCTTGTTTCATTCAGCTTGCAGTCGATGAACATCCAAGTGTTAACAGCTCAGTGAAGGGTCAGGGTGACAGCCTCCTGCACCTGTCTTTTTTGACACCTGAGCTCTTGTTCGGTGTCCAGGAAGAATCAGGCCACATGAACTGTTTGAAGGATAATGAATGCAGAAGACTTCACCAAGCAGTGGAAGTGGCTCTCAGTGGAAGAGGAGCTGGAATGGGGATGGTGCGGGAAGAAGGTTATCTTTTGCTGAAGCCCAGCTGTCTCTGGCTGGGTTCTCCTCTGAAATCACACCATCTGAAGCTAGTTGCATTTATCTACAGTCTCCAACACTCAGTTGCTGCTTCTCTGCTCACCTGGCAGCAGCTTGTATCCCTGCTGGTCAGCCACTTGTGTTGCTCTTTTCTTCTTTTATTCCTGCCAGCTGGTCTAGTATTATGGGCACAGGGTAGGGGATGGGGTGGGCTGAAAAGGCGATCATTTGGGTGGAGAAATGGGATCAGCTGTTTTCACTTAGGGCAGAGGTTCCAGGCTTGAGGGTGGAGTTTAGCTGGGAGCCCAGTCCTTCTGTGTCAGGGTCAGCTGTTTTCACTTAGGGTAGAGGTTCCAGGCTTGAGGGTGGGGTTTAGCCAGGAGCTCAGCCGTTCTGTATCACTACTACCTAAAGGACATTTAACATGATTGAACTATCTCACATCTTCTCTATCTTATCTTCTAAAGACTGAGCAATCTAGTTTTTAAAACTTTTTTTTACTTTTTTGTGTGTATAGAGTAGGTTTATATATTTATGGGGTACATGAGATACTTTGATACAGGCATGCAATGCAGCATAATCGCATCATGGTAAATGGGGTATCCATACCCTCAAGCGCTTATACTTTGTATTGCAAACAATCCAGTTATACTTTTAGTTATTTTAAACTGTACAATTAAATTATTATTGACTATAGTCACTGTGTTCTGCTATCAAATACTAGGTCTTAGTCATTCTTTCTAACTATTTTTTTGTACTCATTAACCATCCCCACTTCCCCACCACCACCCCCCACTAAGCCTTCGCCACCTCTGGAAACTGTTCTACTGTCTAGCTCCATGAGTTCAATTGTTATAATTTTTAGCTCTCACAAATAAGTGAGAATATGCAAAATTTGTCTTTCTGTGCCTGGCTTATTTCACTTAATATAATGACCTCCAGTTCCGTCCATGTTGCTACAAATGACAGGATCTCATTATTTTTCATGGCTGAATAGTACTCCATTGTGTATATGTACCACATTTTCTTTATTCATTTGTCTGTTGATGGACACTTAGGTTGCTTCCAAATCTTGGCTATGGTGAACAGTGCTGCACTAAACATGAAAGTACAGATATCTCTTCGATATCCTGACTTCCTTTCTTTTGGGTATATACCTAGCAGTGAGATTACTGGATAATAGGGTAGCTCTATTTTTAGTTTTTTGAGAAACCTCCACACTGCATAGTGACTGTACTAATTAACATTCCCACCAAGAGTGTACAAGGGTTTGTTCCCTTTTCTCCACGTCTTCTCTAGCATTTGTTATTGTCTGTCTTTTGTATATAAGCCCTTTTATCTGATGATCAGTGATGTTGAGCACCTTTTCACATACCTGTTTGCCATTTGTATGTCTTCTTTCAAGAGATGTCTGTTCAGATCCTTTGCTCATTTTCAAATAACATTATTAGGTTGTTTTTTTCCTATAGAGTTGTTTGAGCTCCTTATATATTCTGGTTATTAATCTTTTGTCAGATGGGTCATTTGCAGATATTTTCTTCCATTCTGCTCGTTTTCTCTTCACTTTGTTGATTGTTTCCACTTCTGTGCAGAAGCTTTTTAACTTGATGTGATACAATTTTTCCATTTTTGCTTCGGTTGCCTATGCTTATGGGATACTATTCAAGAACTATTTGCCCAGACCAATGTATTGGAGTTTCCACGATGTTTTCTCTTAGTAGTTTTATGGTTTAAGGTCCTAGATTTAAGTCTTTAATCTATTTTGATTTGGATTTTGTATATGGCAAGAGATAGGGGTCTTGTTTCATTCTTCTGCATATAGGTATCCAGTTTCCCCAGCGCCATTTATTGAAGAGACTCTCCTTTCCCTAATCTATGTTCTTTGTACCTTTGTGGAAAATGAGTACACTGTAGGTGTATGGATTTGTTTCTGGGTTCTCTATTCTGTTCCATTGGTCTATGCGTCTGTTTTTATGCCAGTACCATGCATTTTGGTTACTATTGCTCTGTGGTATAATTTGAAGTCAGGTAATGTGATTCCTCCAGTTTTACTCTTTTTGCTCAGGATAGCTTTGGCTATTTTGGGATTTTTGTGATTCCATATAAACCGTAGGATTATTTTTCCTTTTTCTATGAAGAATGTCATTGGAATTTTGATGGGGACTACATTCACTCTATATATTCCTTTGGCTACTATGAACATTTTAACACCATTGATTCTCTTAATCCATGAAAATGGAATATCTTTCCATTTTTGTGGTGTCCTCTTCCATTTATTTCATCAGCATTTTATAGTTTTCATTATAGAGACCTTTCACTTATTTGGTTTGCTTAACTCCTAAGTATTGAATTTTATGTGTGGCTATTATAAATTGGATTACTTTTTTCATTTCTTTTTCAGATTGTTCATTGTTGGCATATAAAAATGCTATTGCTTTTTATATGTTGATTTTGTATCCTGCATCTTTACTGAACTTATCAGTTCTAATAATTTTTTGGTGGAGTCTCTAGGTTTTTCCTAATGTAAGATCAATCCTCTGCAAACAAAGGTAATTTGATTTCTTCCTTTTCAATTTGGATACCGTTTATTTCTTTTTCTTGACTGGTTGCTTTAGCTAGGACTTCCAGTACTTGAACAATCTAGTTTTGCAGTGTGACCTTTTAGTTAATATTTCTTAGAGGAATGGATACAGAACAGATGGTAAATATATATGTAATTACATGAATGATTGTGTGATTACACTTTCCCACAATTGTGTGGTCATTGAAAGCCGTTTTAGTCAAAAAAACATCTCCCCATGGTCCCTACAAATTTATAGAATAAAAACTATATACAGGTGGAATCCCAGCACTTTGGGAGGCCAAGGCGGGTGGGTCACTTGAGGTCAGGAGTTCTAGACCAGCCTGGCCAACCTGGTGAAACTTGTTCTCTACTAAAAATACAAAAATTAGTTGGGTTTGGTGGTGGGCTCCTATAATCCCAGCTACTCAGGAGGCTGAGGCAGGAGAATCACCTGAACCCTGGAGGCAAAGCTTGCAGTGAGCCAAGATTGTGCCATTGGACTACAGCCTGGGCAACAGAGCGAGATACCCTCTCAAAAAAAAAAAGAGAAAAAGGAAAAGAAAAAAAAAAACTATATAGAAGGAAACTGGTAGCCTTATAGTATAGGCAATCGTACTTAGTAAAGCTCTAAAAATATGTTGTGTGATTCAGTTATTGTGTTCCTTATTCATACATCTCAACAAATGAGTTTGTGACTATATGGTAAAGAACATCAATGAAGAGTCTGCATTTTTGCAACACCTTCCAATACTCTAGGCAATGAACAAATTCAATTTTTAACAAGCTCTCTGGGAACTTTCAAAGATGAGAGTTTTCTAAAATTTGCTGTTTGTGTTCTCTTAAGAGGCAAATGTACAAACACCCAGTAAGAACTGCTTTTTTAAAAGGAAACATTGGTATTTACATGTGCTTTACTATGTATTACCCATACTTTCAACTCCCTTTTCATTGAAGAGGTTGCAAATAATCCTAGAAACTGACCTACTTAATCTAAAATTCTGTCTGTAATTATAGTACAGTAACTAAGATGAGATTACAAATCATTTTGTCAGACCCTCCAGCTCACTCTGTCAGCTATAAAATTTATACTCAGAAGATCTTAAGTTTTGAGTCTTATTTCCCACACAAAAAGGTAGTATGTCTTAGTGGTTAGGCTATGGACTCTGTAACCAGACTTCCTAGGTTTAAATCCTTCAGTCAATAGTTGGGAGACTTTGGAAAAGGTGCTTAAGCACTTTGTGCCTCAGTTTCCTCATCTGTAACAGGAGGTTGATAATATTCGTTATTCATATGGTTACTGTGAACATTAAACAATATGGCAAAGCTCTTAAAATAGCAGCTGACCATACTAAGGGTTAGTTATTATTCTGCTAACTTGTAACCTCCATTAATTCTTAATTACTGCCCTGTCTTCAACTTTAAATAAGCAATCATCTCTCTTGCAGTTTGAGAGGAAAGGCATATTTAGGAGATGGCTCTAATATTTTGATTTTGTCTCTAATCATTTAATCTGATACATTTAAGATGAAATTGAATATTTATGCCTTAGCTAAAACAGAGAGTTAAAGGGGAAAATATGATAGCATGGAAAGAGACCAGCCTGCGAGAGTGAAGAGAATGGCCAGGAGGAGGAACCACCAGTAAGAAAATTTGCATTGATGTTCTTTACCATGTAGTCACAAACTAGGTATGCCCTTTTCTCCCTTTTATCACCCTAATGCTACGCAGTTCGATTGCTTTTCTCTTTTTGAAAGAGGAGGAAAAATCGACAAATTCTCCAGCTACACAGTTCCCTTGGGCTTGTGGCCTCCGTATGGATTGTGGAACATAAAAACCATGTCAACTTTGTTATCTCCCATCGAGCCTGATGTTTGCAGCCATTATCGGTACATATGCCTAAATTGAAAAATAACAGTTTCAAACTGAGATAGTGATGTGAAAACATCTGGCAGGTTGCCTTTCCCACTAAATATGATTTAGCTGCCATTGGATACAGGAACAGAGGCTCACTCAAGTTTTTTGTTGTGTTGTTGTTTGTTTTCTTAATAGTGGGTTTTTAGGAAGATATACATAGACAAAATGTGAAAGGAAATGTTCCTTTCCTTTCACTCAAGCAAAATGTGTTATGTACCATAGCCTTACAAGCTAAGGCCCGGCATTGCACTTCTAAGCCCTAATTTTTTGTTTGTTTGTTTGTTTGAGAAAAGGTCACCCAGGCTGGAGTGCGGTGGCCCAATCATAGCTCAATGCAGCCTCCAATCCTGGGCTCAAGCAATCCTCCTACCTCAGCTTCTTCAGTAGCTGGGACTACAGGTGCATGCCACTATGCCCAGCTCAATGTATATGTATATGTATATATGTATATGCATGTGTGTGTGTGTGTGTGTGTATATATATATATATATATATATATATATATATATATAAAAGCTGGTCTCAAACTCCTGATTTCAACTTAAAGCCATCCTCCTGCCTTGGCCTCCCAAAGCACTGGGATTACAGATGTGAGCCATGGCACCCAGCCTGTAAGCCCTGAATTTTTTAGTCAGCCATTCAGTAGCAAAATTTGCTGACCCTCCACAATTACAGTATGTTGGTTCCTCTTTGTCTCCACCTCTATTGCTTCTGCCCATCTGTCCACCCTCTGTTCAGTCTCTTTTCTCTACCTCATTGTTTTTCCTTTCTTAATCACTGTGTGTCTCTCTCTTTCTGTTTTGTTGTTGTTGTTGTTGTTGTTGTTTTTAGTGAGACAAGGTTTTGCCATGTTGCCCAGACTGGTCTTGAAGACTTCTGGGCTCAGGCCATTATCTCAGTCTTCCAAATTGCCAGGGATTACAGACATGAACTACTGTGCCCAGCCATGTCTCCTTCTTATAGTTTCATCTTATTATAACTTTTGTGTGCTCACGACCCGTCATAGCTCTGACTACCCTCATTTTCTCTCTCTAAGTGTTTTTCTCCCCTCTCAGCTTGTGTGTCATCTGCATCTAGCTGGTTCTTTTTAATATTTGCTCTTTAAATTTTGAAGAGAAAGAGTCTGATTTCTCTAGATAATGTCTGTTTTAGAAGAGCTCTTGCATTAATGTCATCATAATATCCTGGTTTCTATGAGCCATTATATTGGATGTCTTCAGTCCAAAGTCATGGCTAGGTGATGATGAGGATGGTGGGTGTTATGGAGGGTCCATGTGGTCTCATGGTAGACCGTGGCAGCTGGGTGCTGCCTCCCCAACAGGGACCATCGACATGACTGTCTTGTTTAATATAATGTTCAACTAATCCTCCTTTCTTCCTTCCCTTCCTTTCTTATTTCCCTTTTTGTATCCAGCATAGTGATCTGGGGAAATCTCTTTCTAGAAGAGGAGAGAAAGGTCCAATCTTTCACATTTACGTGGTCCTGACTCACATGCAAACTTTTCAGAAGACCACTGTGGCCTGGTATTTTTTCATTTGTCATGTGCAGCAGTTTTGAGTGGTCTATGAGAGTCTGGGGAGATCGCTTCTGGAGTCTGTGAGGTCAAAATTATTTTTACTATAATACTAAGATGGTATGATCTTTCACTGTTTGACTTCATTGACATTTGTACTAATGGTGTAAAGAAATGGTGGTTAAAATTGCTGGCATTGGCCAGGCATCGTGACACACACCTGTAATCCCAGCACTTTGGGAGGCCAAGGTGGGAGGATTACTGGAGGCCAGTAGTTTGGGATCAGCCTGTTCAAGACAGTGAGACCAACCCTGTCTCTTAAAAAGAAAGAAAAAATTGCTGGCATCTGAGTACAACTCAAGGAAGTGGTACCAGACCATACTAAAAGCCACTGTGTTTTGTCACTAGTGCAGTAGCAGTAAAAACAAAGTTTTAAAATGTCCTTGGCAAGGCGCAGTGACTCACGTCTGTAATTCCAGCACTTTGGGAGGCTGAGGTAGGCAGATCACCTGGGGTAAAGAGTTTGAGACCAGCCTGACTGACGTGGTGAAACCCTGTCTCTACTAAAAAACAAAAATTAGCTGAGTGTGGTGGCTTGCACCTGTAATCCCAGCTACTTAGGAGGCTGAGGCATGAGAATTGCTTGAACAGGAGGCGGAGGTCGCAGTCAGCTGAGATCGCACCACTGCACTCCAACCTAGATAACTGAGTAGGACTCCGTTTCACACACATAAGAAGAATGTCCTTGATTTCTTTGTTTTTTTGAGATGGAGTCTCCCTCTGTCACCAGGCTGGAGTGCAGTGGCACAATCTCGGCTCACTGCAACCTCCTACTCCCTGGTTCAAGCAATTCTCCTGCCTCAGCCTCCCGAGTAGCTGAAATTACAGGCATGCACCACCATGCCCAGCTAATTTTTGTATTTTTAGTAGAGACGGGGTTTCACTATGTTGGCCAGGATGGTCCCCATCTCCTGACCTTGTGATCTGCTTGCCTTGGCCTCCCAAAGTGCTAGGATTACAGGTGTGAGCCACCAGGCCTGGCTGAACATCCTTGATTTCTAAGCAGAAGAAAGGTCCTATAAGAAGAGCAAATAAAAAAATAAAAAATGTAAGCCAAAGAAAACCTTTTTTTTTTTTAGACAGAGTCTGGCTCTGTCACCCAGGCTGGAGTACAGTGTGATCTCAACTCATTGCAACCTCCGCCTCCCAGGTTCAAGTGATTCTCCTGCCTCAGCCTCCCGAGTAGCTAGGATTACAGGCATGCACTACCATGCCGGGCTAATTTTTGTAGTTTTGGTAGAGACAGGATTTCAACATGTTGTCCAGGCTGGTCTCAAACTCCTGACCTCAGGCAATCTGCTCACCTAAGGCAAAAAATGATTTTTTAAGTAGAAAGAAAAAAAAGACAATATCCATGATTGAGTCATAAAATTATTGCTTTGATAAATCTTGACCTTCGTTACACATTTAAAAATATTCGATGTAAAAAAAATGGGAAGTCTGGGGAGGCTGAGGTGGATGGATTACCTGAGGTCAGGAGTTCGAGACCAACCTGGCCAGTATGATGAAGCCCAATCTCTACTAAAAATACAAAAAACTAGTTGGGCATGGTGGCATGCATCTGTAATCCCAGCTACTCAGGAGGCTGAGGCAGGAAAATTGCTTGAACCCAGGAGGTGGAGGGAGGTTGCAGTGAGCTGAGATCACATCACTAGACTCCAGCCTGGGCAACAAGAGCAAAACTCAGTCTCAAAAAAAAAAAAGGGAAGTCTACAAAACGCACCTCTGCTGCATACAGTCATGCAATAGTTGTCTCAAGGAAAAGCGCTTTTGCAATTGTTTGAGACACAAACTGAACTAGCTGCTGCTTTCATGGAATATTATTTTTATTTGGGAGAATGGCTGACAGAAAAACTGGCTGTTGAGACTTGAGTATTTGGCAGACATCATCTCAAAAGTACATGAAGTGAGCCTGTCACTTCAAGGAGAAAAACCTGAAATAATACGGTATTTATTGCCAATGTTAACATTTGAGTGAAAATTAGAATTTTGGAAAACTTGTACCCACCACTATGAGCTTGATAGTTTGTCAACACTTTTAACATTGTTGAGATCAGTGGTGATACTAGTGGATATAATTTTTGATATTATCTAATGAAGTATGCCAACATTTGGAAGATCTGTACAGCTCAGTGAACCAACATATGGAAGATGACTTTGTAAAGTCATGTTGTAAAACAATGCATGAGTAAAAGGTCCACTCAAAATGCAATGCAAGATAGACCAGTAGATCGCATTGTAACAGGGTTATAAAAGTTCAATGTATCATTTCAGATTCCACATTATAACTCACCTTTAAGTAACTACCACTTTTTGAGTTTTAATTTGTGAAAGAAAAATTTCCACAATTATCCACTAAATTATCCGATTGCACTGCAGTCAGGAGCCAGCTGAATACATGCCTTCTTCCTGACATCAGGCATGATCAGGGTATTGACTTTGGCCACCTCAGTGTCATAGAGCTTCTTCGCAGCCTATTTGAGGTGGTGCTTGTGGGCTTTCACAATGAACACAAGTGTGTTGTTGTCCCCTAGCTTCCTCAGGGCGGACTCAGTGGTCAGTGGGAGCTTGATGATGGCAGAGTGGTCAAGCTTGTTTCTCCTGAGGGTGCCCTGCCAAGGATATTCGGGCTGCCTCTGAAGCTGCGGTGACTTGGGCTGTCAGAAGGAGGGTGATGTGCGCATCTTCTTTTTTGTGGTTGTGGACGCCTCCCAGAACTGCTGTCTTGGCCTTCAAAACCTTTGCTTTGGCTTTGGCTTTAGGAGGGGCAGGAGCTTCCTTTTTCACCTTCAGCAACATCTTGTGAAAAGGGCCACTCCACCATTTTCTAACATTATCTGTATGGGGCCAGATTTTCTTCATATATTGAAATAAAAACACATATCACAACAGTATAAATGCAGAAGTGGATATGAGAATCCAGTTATATTTTTTCATTTTTTGAGACAAGGCCTCACTCTGTCACCTGGGCTGGAGGGCAGTGGTGTGAACATGGCTCACTGCAGCCTTAACCTCCTGGGCTCAAGCTATCAAGCTATCCTCCTGGGCTCAAGCCTTATCCTCCTGGGCTACATCAGCCTCCTGAGTAGTTGGGACTACAGGTGCACGCCACCATGCCTGGCTAATTAAAAATAAATTTTTTGTAGACATAGGGATATCACTGTGTTGCCCAGGCTGATCTTGAGCTCCTGGCCTCAAGTCCTCCCACCTTGGCCTCCCAAAGCACTGGACGAGACACCCGCCTAGCCCAGTTGCGTTATGTTAATCCAGATATTAAAGCGATTTACCAAAGCGTAAAACAATGTTTTTCATCTAATTTTTTTTGTCTTGGAAAATACAGTTATGTTTTATAAAAAAAGTTATTTATGTTAACAAGTAGTGGGGTTATTATTATTTTAATAAAACTAATTTTAAAATTTTTAAGAATTTCTCAGCTCTGATTTTAAACACTGTAAGTATATAATTTATATAATCTATAAGTTCTTTGAGGTCCTCAATGGTATTTAAGAGGGGAGGCAGTGGTGTGCTGGAGCTGGCTGGCCCCGCTCACAAGAGCCAGTCATGTGCATCTCTTTCCAACTCTGCATTCAATGACGTCATATTGGTGCCTTGAAATTGGCCACAGGGATGTATTGACAAAACAGAAAATAGCAAATGCTATGACTCAGAGCTTTTTAAAACATGGTTTATTAAACATAGACCAGTATGTCATTCTGCAAAAGAATCCTGAAACCAAAATGTTGGTGAAACAGTGGTCTATTGCCTACCTCTATTTCTCTCCTCTGTCCCCTACCCATGGGAATCTTCTTGAATCATTCTTTTATTTTTTCAATAAATATTCATTGAATGTCTCTATTTTCTAGGCATTATGCTGGGAAATGGAGATGACAAGATGAATAATTTAGGAATGTATTTGTCATTATAGAGTTCTTTGTTTAGCAGGGATGTGTGATAATCGTTGTGCTAGAAGTTGTCAATGGTAGTATAACAGGAGAGAAATTTCCAGCCTAGACCAGGGCATGGGGACCGATGAGGGAATCCTAGGAGGGTGTCTGTATCAGTTAGCATCCAATCAGGAGGCAGAAATCACACTAAGAGAATTTAAAAGAAGAAATTGTTAACCAGGTATAAAGTTGTTAACTAGGTAACCAAAATTACAAAAGGATAACACTCTAAGTTATTATTGGAAGTAGCAACTGCAGGAAGCAACTGCCACTCTGAGGCTGATGGAATAAAGATGTTGGAATACTGAAACTCAGAAGCTTGAGTACAGTCCCATGGAGCTGAAATTCAGGTATCAGAAGATGAGACACTGCTCAACTGGCACTGTTGTCTCTGAGGTGGGACAAAATGAGGATGGTTCTACAAGTACAGGAAAAACTGCAAACTGAGTTAAGCTGCTGCTATGAGAGAAAATCATGTGTCTACTAGTGTGGAGAAATAATGCTAGGGAAAGGCTCACAGGCATAAAAAGCAGAGAGAGAAAAAAACTTGCTAGTCTTTTCAACCTCCTCCCTAGCTTCAGTATTCTTCTAGAACACTCTAATAGCAGAGTTTAACAGGAAGCCAGCTGGCAAAGCAGAAATGTGGTTTGAAGGGTTCCTGAACCAGCATATTAAGCAGAGTTCAGAAGGGTACATTTGCAGCTGAAAGATAATGGCTTGGTAACTGACACAGTCTACCTCTTGGCTACTCAGCATCCATATTTACCCAACTGTATATATTCAATCTTCTAACCACCAACAATCAGAACTCCACATTTCCACCCAAGATTCAACTATCCTATATATGAATGAAGACATTTTTACCTTCTCCCCAAATGAAAAGACACAAAGTGCTAATATTCATTGAATCAATTTCTGGGATACAGTCATACCACCCATCTCTGTAGCGTGTCAGTTACTCCTCAAATTCAGTCACGGTCTCACCTGAATGTTCTTCTACTAAAGACTAATTTGAACAGTTAACCTTTAGACAAACTTGTATAAAATAATAAGGGAAAGAAGGAGAGAGAGGGAAATAGTTTCTCTTTCTTTCTCTTTCTAGATACACACACACACACACACACACACACACAAATACATACATAGTAAGCAAGGATGAAAATGTACAAAGTTTTTTTTAATAATTGACCGCAAGACTGTAGTTGATATTTATAATTTCTGTGATTCATTTGTCCTCAGGTAGCACCTCAGCTTATTAGAATTCTTTGCTTAGTAGTGTGATCCAAACTTGCAATACTGGAGCATATGAATATTCAGTGTCCCTAACATTTTTAAATTGCTGTAGTTTTACATTAAATTTCATTATTGTACATGGAAATACTAAGAGGTTCCTCAGAAAATCCCAGACATAGTTTCTCCCTGGTCCCAGGCATAGTCCTCTGTACCCTCATTGTGTAGCAGCAACTCAATTCTTCCTCAGTAATTTGGAGGCAATCAGCCTAGCTAATGGTAAAAAAAGCTTAAGGCCAGGCGCAGTGGCTCACGCCTGTAATCCCAGCACTTTGGGAGGCTGAGGTGGGTGGATCACAAGGTCAAGAGATTGAGACCATCCTGGTCAACATGGTGAAACCCCATCTCTACTAAAAAATACAAAAATTAGCTGGGCATGGTGGCGCATGCCTGTAGTCCCAGTTACCGGGAGGCTGAGGCAGGAGAATTGCTTGAACTGGGAGGTGGAGGTTGCAGTGAGCTGAGATCGCACCACTGCACTCCAGCCTGGTGCCTGGCAACAGAGCAAGACTCTGTTTCCACAAAAAAAAAAAAAAAAAAAAAAAAAAAAAAAAATGCTTAAAAGGGTATCAGTCTCAACTTTCAATTCAGTGCAGACATTGTTGTGTTTCCTGGCAAAAATATTCTGCCATTGGGAACCAAGACCTCCAAAAAACCAGCAGAAATGAAAGTTGTAAGTATGTGAGGCAAAACTTCTGTGAGTGGTCACGAGGTGGAATATTTGAAGATATCTATACCCCCTTGATTCTTGAACCATTGTATTTTGGTTATAGAAGAGACAGCATCATCTATTGGTTGCTGATTCAAAGCATATTTCAATCTAATAGAACTCCATTCCTCAACTGGCATTGCAAGAGAGTTCAAGAGGAAATTCCACCATTCAATTAAGCTAACTGCTTCTGGGTGGTGGGGGTCTACAATAAGATCAATATATTCCATGGGAATGAGCCTATTTGCTGCACTTCTTTGGCTGTGAAATGAATTATTTGATTGGGAGCAATGCTGGAATGCCATGATGGTAAATAAAGCATTGTGAAAGTCTGCAAATGGTTGTATTTGCAAAAGCACCACAAACAAGGTAAGCAAATTTATATCCAAAACACAGGCCTATTCTAGTAGGGACAAATCTCTGCCTCCTCTATAATACAGGGATCCACTGTCATCAGTCTGTGCATGGTAGCTGGCTGTTCTTCTAGGGCATAGTGCTATACTGGGGGCTCAGTGTTGTTATTCTCTGCTGTTGGCCCTTTAAGCACTCATCAGTAACAGTAGCCAGGTCAGCCTGTGTTGTTAAGCCTGTGAATGAGCTCCATTCTTGACACTGTGACCACTTTACACGGACCCTTTAAGCAAGCTGTATGATGGCTGGTGAAAGAAGCTGGAGTTGATATATAAGAATATGACACTTCTTTCTACCTTATTATTGAGAGCTTCCTCTGCAGCAGATGCTTTTGGGAGGGCATTCACATGAAATATAAGTGTCTTCACACAGTGCCCATCATGAGAGATGTATCCACACACTTCTTTCCCAGACCTCTTCTTACCAGTATTCAAATCCTATTCTTATCAAGTCCCTGAACATCCAGCAGAACTCTAAGAAACTGCTCATGAATCAGAGTAAATCCATACTTACAGCTATTTCTGAGTTCAGACAAAGTGGGTAACCAAGTGTATTATTTGAAGTTCTGGGCTTAGGTGTATTTTACATTACCACCATCCAGAGACGCTCCTGAGTGGAACGGTGCTACTGCACTGTCCACTCCAGTTTGCCCCAGAATACTGTCTTACCATCTGTAAATACAGCCTGAACTTCGTCCTCATTCAACTGGTAATAAGACACTTCCTAATGAGGCCATAGGTATGGATTGAAGGAGAAGGGCCAGGAGTTGATGTTGAAGGAGTAAAGCCCATGTACTTAGGTAACATAGTTGGGTCTTCTGGATGTGTGTGAGCTCTCTTTTATACTATTTCCACTTGGTGGTAGATTGCTTCTGTGCACACTCAACTTTATGGCTAGGAAGGGCATGCAGTTCATAATGGAAAACTCAAGCTACATGTAAGGCATTTCGTACCAGTATTGAGCCAGAGCTGTTTCTCAAAGGGAGAATGGTTATCCTCAGAAGAGGCATAGATTGGCTTCAAAACCCTGAGTTCTGAATTATGATTCTCCAATTGTTGTTTGGCAGAGACTTCATGCAGCATCCTATTTGCCACAGACATGCTAAGTATCATTGTGTCTACTAGGTTATAAAGAAGAGCAGTTTACACTTCAGTCTATATTTGCTCTGGTCCCCCTGAGAACTGGTGGCTTTATTGATTTAATAAGGTTACTTCTTAATGGGAATCGAAGTAGCTCACTCGAATGTAGGATATATTACCTCTAAAATCCAAATGGGTCTACCTAGTGTTTTTTCTTTAGTGGGGGACTGTGTAAGGTGCAGCAACTTATCTTTCACTTTGGTGGCAATATCTTGAGATGTTCCATACCATGTGACCCCCAGGAATTTCACCTAGGTAATGGGCTTCTGAATTTTCATGGGGCTTTATTTCTTATTCTCTAGTTCACAAGGGTCTTATTAAATCATCTAAAATATTTGCCACTTCCTGTTCAGGTCCTAATCAGATCCAATTAACATAATGGCATCAATGCAGTGGACTAGTGTGATTTTATATGGACTGTCAAGATTATCACAATCTCTGCAGATTATATTATGGCAGAACACAGGAGAGTTGGCGTAGTTCTTAGGGTACTTCAAGTAAAAACAAACTGTTTCTGGTGGTCCTTGCAGATTAGTATGGAAATAGAAATATTTTTAAGTCAATAACAGCATACTAAGTGCCAGGGGGTCTTGATTTGTTCCAGAAATGAGTTGATGTCTAAATATCAACTGCAATGGAGTCACCTAATTAAGTTTATGATAATGTGATTATTCTCCAACCTCTGTACAGGCCGAACAGGCAAATTGAATGGGGGTGTGATAGGTATCACTACCCTTGCTTTTTGTCACATCTTTAATGGTGAAGCTAATCTCTGAAGTTCCATCAGGGACGGGTATGACTTTTGGTTTCCAATCTTGATAAGGGCAGGAATTTGCAGGGGCTTCCACTTGGCCCATTTTTACCATAATGGTCCTTAATGGGTAAAGATTCAATGGGACCATTGCAGAACATATAACAGAATTCTTCTACCTCTGAGTTATCCCACATGAGTAAGGAGAGAGCTGCGTTATGTATCCACCCACTCAGTTACTAGCTGAGGGCTGTCCTCACATACAGGAGGAATATACTCTGGAAGCCAGAGAGAAACTGAGCAGGGTACCTGCAGCATCTGGTACAGTTATTTGGATGGGGCTGTTTCTGAGTTCTACTTTTAACATGTTGAGAAGTTAATGACATCTAGTAGGCTGTTGGATTAGTGAGTCTGAAATTGAGGAAAGAGGGTTCTAGCTCTTCCTCTATATTTCCATGGCTCTGTGCTTAGCTCTGTCATAGCATTTACTGTGCTTTTCTTGAATGACCTATTTATGTGCTTGCCTTTTGACCAGAATGGAAAGGGGCAGTATCTTTTTTTTTTTGAAGTGCCCATTCTGGGACCTGGCACACAATAGTTGCTCATTAAGTGAAGTGAATGTTTTTCTCCTCACCAATATTCTTGTGCTGTTTTAGAAACTCTTCCAGAAATGATATAGTAGCAGCTGATATATAACCAAGAGAGCATGAGCTGCATTTGGACACTGGCCCTGTGCACAGCAAATCCAGGTACCTTTGGGCAGTGGGGAAAATACTCTCCCCAGGGAAAGTTGGAGTGGTTGGAGTCTATAATTAATGTATACTGTGTATGCTAATATTATATGTCCTAGCTTAGGATATGATGCAATGTACATGCATTTAATTGATTGTCTTGCACCCCAAAAGAATGCTGAGTCATTTATTGACACCATATGGAATTCCTAAAACTCAAAAATTGACTGATAGTATTCATACAGAGTTTACATTGTTTCCTGAGAATAAAAACAATGAATTATCAACAGTAAGGCAAAGTAGGCCGGGCACAGTAGCTCATGCCTGTAATCAGCACTTTGGGAGGGTGATGCAGGTGGATCACCTGAGGTCAGGAGCTTGACACCAGCCTGGCCAACAAGGCGAAACCCCATCTCTCCTAAATATACAAAAAATTAGCTGGGCGTAGTGGCAGGCACCTGTAGTCCCAGCTATGCAGGAGGCTGAGGCAGGAGAATTGCTTGAACCCAGGAGGTGGAGGTTGCAGTGAACTGAGACCATGCCACGGCGCTCCAGCCTAGGTGACAAAGTGAAACCCTGTCTCAAACACACACACACACACACACACACACACACACACACACACACACAAACACAAAAAAACCCAGTAAGCAAAGTATATGAATCATACTGTTTCTTTTAAATGGGAAATTGATTATTTGGTCTGAAATAGAATATGTGTGTATATTTTAGAGTCATTAAAACCTAATGATCAAGTTCCTTCAGTTGCATTAACAAATAAACAGGTGTTTGATACCCAGTACTCGTGCAACTGGTTGGGATAAGATCAGAAGTTACCATGATTCAGTGGCTTCTGAGAACATACAGCACTATACACGTATAAGGAAATAAAACAATAACTGCTTGGTTTACATTATTATTCCTCAATATGCTACACACAATTCACCAAAAATTTTTCATACTTTTCAGTTGAGTATCACTGGAGGTTTTTGTTTTGTTTCACTTTGTTTTAAATGGAATCACAGGAAGGTTAGAATAATTTGGAGCCAGAATTGCCCCACACAGCTGTCAGGTTTTCAGATTTGAATTTGGGTCATAAACAGCTTGGAGATTTCTGACCTCAAAGGCTGTAGGGGAACTGGAATTAAGCCTGTGAGAGGTAGCACATAGCTTTCCTTCATGGTGACCCACTTTGTTCACCTCTCAGGACAAAAAGGGAAAAGACAGCTGGGTGGCAATGGCCAAAGCCATCTGGTTGTAGAAATGGGCACAGAGTACAGATTTGCAAGGACAGGGTGACATAAAAACAAAAGCAGGCCAGGCGCAGTGGCTCACACCTGTAATCCTAGCGCTTTGGCAGGCTGAGGTGGGGGGGTAACAAGGTCCTGGAGATCGAGACCATCTTGGCCAACATGGTGAAATCCTGTTCCACTAAAAATATAAAAATGAGCTGGGTGTAGGGGCACATGCCTGTAATCCCAGCTACTTGGGAGACTGAAGCACAAGAACAGCTTGAACCCAGGAGGTGGAGGTTGCAGTGAGCCGAGATCACGCCACTGCACTCCAGCCTGGAGGCAGAACGAGACTCCATCTCAAAAAAAAACCAAAACCAAAAATCAAAACAAAACAAAACTAAAAAAAAAAAAAAAAGCAAAGAGAAAGAAATAGGTCATTACTGAAACACCCTTGTAAGAAATAAACAGGCAATATTAATTCTTATCCAAACATTGTATGAATGTACTATTCATCAGATTTTATTGATGCTGATCCTTGGGCTTGGCAACAACATTCTTGGCATGTGAAATTTGTTTATATAGTTTTGGTCCAGGTTGGTTCATCCAGTTACCTAATAAGGACAAGGTTCAGTTTTCATATTGGCCAGTTGGCTCTGTACAGAGAAAAGCTCTGCTCCTTTGCTGTAACTTGCATGCTATCCAATTCGGGTATCTTCCAAGCACGGGTTATTGATTATGTGAATAGTTTGGAATAAGCTATTACAATTATTGGAAGAACAACTCAAAGCAATGTTTTCTCTTAATACAGGTAAGCAAACAAGTGACAATAAGAAGTACTAGTTACCCTTACCAAACCCTTATCACAACCTATATTGCACTTAAGCTCTCTCTCTATATTGTCTCATTTAATCCTTATGAAACTGTCATTTTCAGGTAAGGAAATGGGCTTTGAAAAATTAAGTAGCTTGCCATATAGATATGAAAGAGTAAAGCTGAAATTTGAACCCAGGATAATTGATATTTGCTTAGCATTTTATGGGTTACTAATTGTGTTTACATACATTCTTTTACTTAATCTTCCCAGACAGTTTTGTGAGATAGTCAGTAGTTATAATCTTATTTTTACAAATGTGGGAGGGGGGCTTTCAGAAGTCACTCAGCTAGCAGATGTCAGGGACACTACAAAAAGCCAAGTGTGCTGATTCCAGGTTTCAAGCTCTTTTAACTATTAGACAGCTGAGGTCTGGGATATGTGTATTTATTGTGAAGTTAAAGTCTGTAGTACAAAATGAACTGTAGATTTCATAATTATCCAGATTATTCAGGCTTTAGGCTTTATAGGGTGCAGCCACTTCCGTTTTGTTTAATGAAATTAACAACATAACTGGAGAGGGGGAGTGGGTGGGAGGGGGTGAATAATGAGAAATTATTTAATGGGCACAATGTATACTACTCAGGTGATGGATACCCCAAAAGCCCTGATTTCATCATTACACAATCTATGCATGTAACAAAATTACACTTGTATCTCATATATTTATACAAATGTTAAAAAGACACAAGAAATGAAAAATAACTTCATATTTTTACCTGCTGTAGATCTTGTATAGTTAACTGATTAAAATTACATGGAATGCATTTTCTTTTTTCTGTTTTAATGTTTATATTTTATCTATATGATAAGTTCTTATTTAATGTCATTGATAGATTCTCGGAAACTTCAACTTTAAGGGAAATGATGTAAAATAAAATGAGTTTTACCATAGGCGAATTGATATAAACAAGAGTTAAGTTTCTATGGCATATTTCTTGTCATAAAAACATCACCAAACTTCTAAATAAAGATCTCAAGCGCTTCTAATATTAAACATTAAAATAAATGTGAGCTATTTTTTAAAAAAGACATTCAGAATATGAATAAAATGTTGCCAGTGAAGCATATAGAATGTTAAAAACAAGTTTTTTAGAGATGGGGGTCTCACTATTTTGCCTAGGCTGGTCTTGAACTCCTGGCCCCAAGCGATCCTCCTGCCTCAGACTTCCAAAGGGCTGGAATTACGGCCATGAGTCATTGCAACTGACAAGACCATAGTATTTTTATACAATGGAATTATATGGCAATAAAATTTGCTATGGCTATAGGCAAACATGGATGAAGCTCAAAAACAAAGTTGGAAAAAAAAAGTCACAGGAAAATATACTAAGTGTGATTTCACTTATATAAAGTTTAAAAACTAAACAATATACTATTTAGGGATACATATAATCTATTTTTAAAAGGAAGGAAATGATTAACTGAATATTTGGTACTAGGGTTACTTTCAGAGAGAAAGAGTAGGGGATATGATCCAAGAAGAGCATCTAGAGGTTTCAGATTATAGTCTGTTTATTAACTTGGGTAGTGTGTACACAATTACTTGTTTTATCAATGGTATTTATTTATATTTTTAGAGAGAGGGTCCTGCTTTGTTGCCCAGGCCAGAGTGCAGTGGCTTGAACATAGCTTACTACAGCTTTCAACTCCTGCCTCAGCCTCCTGAGTAGCTAGGATTACAGGCATGCACCACCATGCCTGGCAAATTTTAAAAAACTTTGTAGAGGTGAAGGCTCTATATGTTGCTCAGGCTGGTCTTGAACTCCTGGCCTCAAGTAATCCTCCCTCCTCGGCCTCCCAAAGTACTGGGATTACAGGCATGAGCCACCATGCCCAGCCTTTACTGATGGTCTTCACCTTGAACATATGTATACTCTCTTGTTTGTGTATTTTATAATACAATTTAAAAAATATATATATCAGAAAAGAGACCAGAAGAATTTACATTACCACATTAACATTAGTTGTATTAGATTGTTTGGTTACACATGATTTTGTTTTTCTTTTTCCACATTTTCTGTAATGTGCTTTTATTACTTTTATGATTAAAATAAGTACCCTGGCCAGGCATAGTAGCTCACACCTGGTAATCCCAGCACTTTGGGAGGCGAGGCGGGCAGATCACTTGAGGTCAAACATTCGAGATCAGCCTGGCCAACAAGGTGAAACCCTGTCTCTACTAAAAATACAAAAACTAGCTGGACATGGTGGTGGGCACCTGTAATCCCAGCCACTCAGAAGGCTGAAGATAGAGAATCACCTGAACCTAGGAGACAGAGGTTGCAGTGAGCTGAGATCGCGCCATTGCACTCCAGCCTGGGCGACGAGCAAAGATCTTTCTCTAAATAAATAAATAAAGCAAACTAAGTGGTCCTTATAGGAAAATGGCAATATTCTCACTCAGCCTAAATAAGTCAAAAGTATAACTTGAAGTAGTTTTAGTTCAGATAATGGGTTTCACACCGGAAGCACCAGTGTCAAAAGGACATCCTAAGGTGGAAGTTCTACCCACATGTACTCTTGAATTGCCCAGATGTTGTTACTCTGTTCTTGTGCAGAGCTGCTCATTCTTAAAAATGTATGTAACATTCCGAGTTGAAAGAAGACAGTCACACAGTGGAAGCAATCTCCTCCACGGTAACGATTTGCCTAATCTCTCTCTCCCTCCTGAGATAACTATTCTCTCCCGGCTTTGCTGCTGTCCTTTCTACACACTGCTATTGTTGCACAAATTGCATAACTGTATTGTGATTTGTCAACTCTGTTTTCTCCCATTAGACTTTGAGCTCTCTGAGGGTAGGATCTAAAGCCATAGTCTTTTTGTATCACCTGTTTCCTCCACTGTGCCTGGAATAGACTAGCTGCCCAGACAACTTTTATTAAACTGAACTGAAGAAGCAACAAGGATTTTTAAATGCTTCATTTGTAAGACACATGGCTACAGAAACCTGAATATTCTTGGAAGCTAAACTTGATGCAGAATGAGTCAATGTTTCTGTCCTGTTTAAATATAAGATCTTGAGATAGTATATTATTTATGTCCATCATAAAAACTTAACAAACATTGCACAACACAATAAGCATAATAAATTGGTAACTTCTGGCACATTTCAAAAGAAGTTTCTTTTCTATGTACTCTTTTTGTCCACCCCTTACCATCTCTACCTCCTATAATCCAGTACAGGCTGTAAACCTCAAACCTGCTATTTTTAACAGTGAGTTATCAGAGGACCTTGACTTCCTGTTAGAATGGTGGTATGCAGCTTCTGAGACTATAGCAGCAGGGCTAATCATGGTAGAGTTGTCAGAGTATTTGCTGATTGCCATCTTCTGTTATAAAGACTTTAAAAACACTTCCTTGTCATAAGGTGGAAAAGAGCCCACATGTCTGCAAAATAGTCCCTATCAGGAAAAATAGGAACACAGCACAATTTCTTTCTGGCCTTGATACATTTGCAAACTACTGATACGACACAGTCACATGATGTCTCAAATCTTTAGACATCTCCCCCAGGCAGAAAAGAGAGCCTCATTTTTCTTCCCCTGCTGGCTTTCCTGAGATTTGAGTGGTGGGACTGTGTTGAAACAATTGGCTGACTTTTTTTTAAGAAACATGGTAATCCAAAACTCTAGGGTCCGGGTAGTCAATTTTGGTAGGACTGATCTGTCCTTACAATTTCGTTTCAGATTAGTTTGGCAGAGATAAGATTTCTCAAAAGTATATTTGCTTTCTATCAAAGAAAAAAAAGAAAAAGGAAACACACACACACACACACACACACACACACACACACACACACAGGTGATCAGTGATTAAATTTTATAATAAAATACCCAATCCAAATTGCCTGTGCTTAAACTAACCTAAACTACTGATGCAGCTATTTTGAGTGAACTTAATAGGAAACACAGCCAAACAGATCTTCTTCCTGGTATTCGAGAAGAAGGAAAATAAAACAACTTGGATATAGGCTTGATCTATGTAACATAGTCACTATGTCACTATGTAAAACAGTGGTTAAGAGTGTGGATGCTAGAGTCAGATTGGAATCTAGGTTTGAACACTGATTCCACCACTGTCTAGCTGTGGGATCAAGTTATGTAAACTCTCTGGGGCTCTATTTCTGTGTTTGTGTGATGGTACTTACCACTTGTGTGTGTTACAGGCATTAGAATTATGTCAGGACATATAAATCACTGAATACGGTGCTTGACACTTCATTATTGGTTACTACATGTAGATTATTATAAAGCTAATGAAATGTAGCTTCAGGAGCCCTCACTTGCACACACCCTCTCCAAGTTCTCAGGAGGGGCCCTAGCAGAGTGTTCATGTGATGGTTAATTTTATGTCAACTTGACTGAACTAAGTGATGCCGAGGTAGCTGGTAAAACACATTATTTGGGGTGTGTCTGTTAAAAAATTAAAAGGAAACACACACACACACACACACACACACACACACACATGCAGGTGATCAGTGATTAAACTTTATAATAAAATACCCAATCCAGAATAGAAGGGTATTTGGATCAGTAGACTAGTAAAGAAGACCATTATTTGGGGGTGTGTCGGTGAAAGCATTTCCAGAAGAGAAGGGCATTTGGATCAGTAGACTAGTAAAGAAGACCACTTCACCAATGTGGGAGGGCATTATCCACTATGCTGAAGGCTTGAATAGAACAAAATGGCAGAAGAGAAGGGTGAATTTGCCCTTGCTGCTTGAGCTGGGACATTCATCTTCTCCTGCCTTGGATATCAGTGCTCCTGATTCTCAGGCCTTTGGACTTGGACTAGAATGACACCACCTGTTTTCATGGGCCTCCAGCCTGCAGACAGCAGATTGTGGGATTTCTCAGCCTCCATAATTGCATAAGCCAATCTCTCATTATAAATCTCCTTCTATATACTATCGTTGCTTAATGATGAAGCTAAGTCTTTAGAAATGCATCATTAGGCAATTTTATCATTGTGTAAACATCATAGAGTATACTTACACAAATTTTGGTAGTATTGCTTACTACACATCTAAGCTATATGGTATAACCTATTGTTCCTAGGCTACAAATCTGTGCAGCATGTACTGTACCAAATGCTGTAGATAACTCTAACACGATGGTAAATATTTGTGTATTTAAACATATCTAAACAGATAAAAGTTACAGTAAAATACAATATTATAATATCATGGAAACACTGTTGTAGATATGGTGTGTTATTGATTGAAACATCATTTTGCTGTTCATTGCTCTATCTATATATATCCTATTGGTTTTGTTTCTCTGGGGAACACTGACTGATATAGTTCACATATATATTTTTTTGAGTTTTGTGAAGTAAGTGATTTTAATTACAATCAGTTAAGGCTGCTATCTCTCTCTACGTCAAATTTCACTGTATCATTTTCCCTTTAATTTAGAGGTGCTTGAGTGTCTACCAGCATTTTGGGGATCTGACTAAGGGGAAGTTGAGTTGAGAACATATCATTTAAATAAAATTTAAAAACACATTTTGGATTGTTCCAATAGAACAACTGAGAAATTATAAAAACCTATTTTGAATATAAAAGAAAGGTGCTCTGTTTGGTTATCTATAAGTGCTTTTATTAAAGAACTAAGAAAATTTACATAAAAAGTTAATGGGATATGAAATAAAAGTTATAAAAATGCATGATGAAATCAATATTTGCTTCTTGTTCAGATACCAAGAAGCAAACTATGTGTAACACTTTTTTCCAGATCATTCCAAAACCAGTACATCCTTAGGGGGAAAAGAGAAATTTTTAGTAGAAGTAATGGATAAAATCTTGGATTGTTTGATACTCTAATAAGAGGAAGGAATCATAAAATCATATAAAAATATGGAAATTTCTTGCTGATTTGATACAAATACTGATGTTGACAAAGATGACATAAAACTCAAAATATGCTTCTACAATAAGGAAACAGATGACAAACTAAATAATGAGTCTGTCAGTTTTCACTGGTATCCTGAAATTTTTATAGCTGATACACAGAAAAAGCTTGGTAAAGATTTTCCCAAATCCAATATCAATCATAAAATATACTATGGTATTAATAGTGAATTAAAAAACTGAAATAAACATTTTAAAACAGCAACAATTTTTTAAAAACGAAATTTAATTAGCCATGTTAGAAAAAAACCTAAATTTAAAAAAAGTTCTCCCTAGAAAATTATACTATATTATTATCATATGAAGAGGTGATCAGAGAGTATACAGCCAAAATTATTGGCAAAAAGTTATATAGCCATATATGTCAGGCAGTTTATTAATAAAAAAAATTATGACATTTTCCAGATTTTTCATGTTTGTGAATATAGAATACTTTTTATTTTCCAGAAATGGTCATCACAGCATCTCCTATCCCACATGCTCTTGTTACAAGGTGATTGACACATCTCTCATTGAGAGGTGGAATCTATGTTCCCTCTCTTTAAACCTGAGCAGATGTGACTGTGGCTGAAAGGATGTTGTAGTTGACAGAATAAAGGTCCCTCAAAAATGTCCACAACCGGCTGGGTGGAGTGGCTCATGCCTGTAGTCCCAGCACTTTGGGAGGCTGAGGTGGGTGGATCACTTGAGGCCAGGAGTGAAACTCCATCTCTACTAAAAATACAAAGATTAGCCAGGCGTGATAGTGTGAGCCTGTAATCCCAGCTACTCAGGAAGCTGAGGCAGGAGAATCAGTTGAACCCAGGGGGCGGAGGTTGCAGTGAGCCAAGTTGGTGCCCCTGCACTCCAGCCTGGGTGACAGAGTAAGACTGTCTCAAGAAAAAAAAAAAAAAGTCCACATCTTATTCCTCACCACCTGTGAATATGTTATGTAATATAGCAAGACGGAATTAAGGTTGCAAATCTGCTGACTGTTTGTCTTCTTCTTCTTCTTTCTTTTTTTCTTTTTAATTGCATTTTAGGTTTTGGGGTACATGTGAAGAACATGCAAGATTGTTGCATAGGTGCATATGTGGCAGTGTGATTTGCTGCCTTCCTCCCCTTCACCTATATGTGGCGTTTCTTCCCATGCTATCTCTCCCCAACTCCCCATCCGCTGCTGTCCCTCCCCTATTTCCCCGCAACAGACCCCAGTGTATAGTGCTCCCCTCCCTGTGTCCATGTGTTCTCATTGATAAACACCCGCCTATGAGTGAGAACATGCGGTGTTTGATTTTGTGTTCTAGTGTCAGTTTGCTGAGTATGATGGTTTCCAGGTTCATCCATGTCCCTACAAAGGATGCGAACTCATCATTTTTGATGGCTGCATAATATTCCATGGTGTATATGTGCCACATTTTCCCTGTCCAGTCTATGATTGATGGGCATTTGGGTTGGTTCCAGGTCTTTGCTATTGTAAACTGTGCTGCAATGAACATTCGTGTGCATGTGTCCTTATAATAAAAAGATTTATAATCCTTTGGATATATACCCAGTAATGGGATTGCTGGGTCAAATGGAATTTCTATTTCTAGGTCCTTGAGGAATTGCCACACTGTCTTCCACAATGGTTGAACTAATTTACACTCCCACCAACAGTGTAAAAGTGTTCCTATTTCTCCACATCCTCTCCAGCATCTGTTGTCTCCAGATTTTTTAATGATCGCCATTCTAACTGGAGTGAGATGGTATCTCAATGTAGTTTTGATTTGCATTTCTCTAATGACCAATGATGATGAGCATTTTTTCATATGTTTGTTGGCCTCTTGTATGTCTTCTTTTGTAAAGTGTCTGTTCATATCCTTCGCCCACTTTTGAATGGGCTTGTTTGTTTTTTTCTTGTAAATCTGTTTTAGTTTGTTGTAAATTCTGGATATCAGCCCTTTGTCAGATGGGTAAGCTGCAAAATTTTTTTCTCATTCTGTTGGTTGCTGATTCACTCTAATGACTGTTTCTTTTGCTGTGCAGAAGCTGTGGAGTTTGATTAGGTCCCATTTGTCTATTTTGGCTTTTGTTGCCAATGCTTTTGGTGTTTTGGTCATGAAGTCCTTGCCTATGCCTATGTCCTGAATAGTTTTGCCTAGATTTTCTTCTAGGGTTTTTATGGTGTTAGGTCTTATGTTTAAGTCTTTAATCCATCTGGAGTTAATTTTAGTGTAAGGTGTCAGGAAGGTGTCCAGTTTCTGCTTTCTGCATATGGCTAGCCAGTTTTCCCAACACCATTTATTAAACAGGGATTCCTTTCCCCATTGCTTGTTTTTGTCAGGTTTGTCAAAGATCGGATGGTTGTAGATATGTTGTGTTGCCTCCGAGGCCTCTGTTCTGTTCCATTGGTCTATATCTCTGTTTTGGTACCAGTACCATGCTGTTTTGATTACTGTAGCCTTGTAGTATAGTTTGATGTCCGGTAATGTGATGCCTCCTGCTTTGTTCTTTTTGCTTAGAATTGACTTGGCTATGCGGGCTCTCTTTTGGTTCCATATGAAGTTTAAGGTGGTTTTTTCCAGCTCTGTGAAGAAGGTCATTGGTAGCTTGATGGGGATAGCGTTGAATCTGTAAATTACTTTGGGCAGTATGGCCATTTTCACGATATCGATTCTTCCTAACCATGAACATGGAATATTTCTCCATCTGTTTGTGTCCTCTCTTATTTTGTTGAGCAGTGGTTTGTAGTTCTCCTTGAAGAGGTCCTTTACATTCCTTGTTAGTTGTATTCCTAGGTATTTTATTCTCTTTGTAGCAATTGTGAATGGCAGTTAGTTCTTGATTTGGCTCTCTTTAAGTCTGTTATTGGTGTATAGGAATGCTTGTGATTTTTGCATATTGATTTTGTATCCTGAGACTTTACTGAAGTTGCTTATCAGTTTCAGGAGATTTTGGGCTGAGACGATGGGGTCTTCTAGATATACAATCATGTCATCTGCAAATAGAGACAACTTGACTGCCTCCTTTCCTAACTGAATACCCTTTATTTCTTTTTCTTGCCTGATTGCTCTGGCTAGAACTTCCAGTACTATATTAAATAGGAGTGGTGAGAGAGGGCATCCTTGTCTAGTGCCAGATTTCAAAGGGAATGCTTCCAGTTTTTGCCCATTCAGTATGATATTGGCTGTTGGTTTGTCATAAATAGCTTTTATTATTTTGAGATACGTTCCATCAATACCTGTTTATTGAGGGTTTTTAGCATAAAGGGCTGTTGAATTTTGTCGAAGGCCTTCTCTGCATCAATTGAGATAATCATGTGGTTTTTGTCTTTGGTTCTGTTTATGTGGTGAATTACATTTATAGACTTGCGTATGTTGAACCAGCCTTGCATCCCCGGGATGAATCCTACTTGATCATGGTGGATAAGCTTTTTAATGTGCTGTTACAATCGGCTTGCCAGTATTTTATTGAAGATTTTTGTGTCTATGTTCATCATGGATATTGGCCTGTAGTTTTCTTTTCTTGTTGATTCTCTGCCGGATTTTGGTATCAGGATAATGTTGGTCTCATAAAAAGATTTGGGAAGGATTCCCTCTTTTTGGATTATTTGGAATAGTTTCAGAAGGAATGGTACCAGATCCTCTTTGTATGTCTGCTGGAATTCGGCTGTGAACCCATCTGGACCTGGGCTTTTTTTGGGTGGTAGGCTCTTGATTGCTGCCTCGACTTCAGACCTTGTAATTGGTCTATTCTGGGTTTCGACTTCTTCTTGGTTTAGGCTTGGGAGGAGGCAACTGTCCAGGAATTTATCCATTTCTTCCAGGTTTTCTAGTTTATGTGCATAGAGTTGTTTGTAATAATCTCTGATGATGGTTTGAATTTCTGTGGAATCTGTGGTGATATCCCCTTTATCATTTTTTATTGCATCTATTTGGTTATTCTCTCTTTTCTTTTTTATTAATCTAGCTAGTAGTCTGTCTATTTTGTTGATCTTTTCAAAAAACCAGCTCCTGGATTTATTGATTATTTGAAGGGTTTTTTGTGTCTCTATCTCCTTCAGTTCTGCTCTTATCTTAGTTATTTCTTGTCTTCTGCTAGGTTTTGAGTTTTTTTGATCTTGCTCCTCTAGCTCTTTCAATTTTGACGATAGGGTGTCAATTTTAGATCTTTCCTTGCTTCTCATGTTGGCACTTATTGCTATATATTTTCCTCTAGAGACTGCTTTAAATGTGTCCCAGAGATTCTGGTGTGTGGTGTCTTCGTTCTCGTTGGTTTCAAAGAACATCTTTATTTCTGCCTTCATTTCATTGTTTATCCAGTCAATATTCAAGAGAAAGTTGTTCAGTTTCCATGAAGATGTGCGGTTCTGGGTTGGTTTCTGAATTCTGAGTTCTAACTTGATTGCACAGTGGTCTGAGAGACTGTTTGTTATGGTTTCCGTTCTTTTGCATTTGCTGAGGAGTGATTTACTTCCAATTATGTGGTCAATTTTAGAGTAGGTGTGATGTGGTGCTGAGAAGAATGTATATTCTGTGGATTTGGGGTGGAGAGTTCTGTAAATGTTTATTAGGTTTGCTTGTTCCAGGTCTGAGTTGAAGTCCTGGATATCCTTGTTAATTTTCTGTCTTGTTGATCTGTCTAATATTGACAATGGGGTGTTAAAGTCTCCCACTATTATTGTGTGGGAGTCTAAGTCTCTTTGTAAGTCATTAAGAACTTGCCTTATGTATCTGGGTGCTCCTGTATTAGGTGCGTATATATTTAGGATTGTTAGCTCTTCTTGTTGCATTGATCCTCTTACCATTATGTAATGTCCTTCTTTGTCTCTTTTGATCTTTGTTGCTTTAAAGTCTATTTTATCAGAGATGAGAACTGCAACTCCTGCTTTTTTTTTGCTCTCCATTTGCTTGGTAAATCTTCCTCCATCCCTTTATTTTGAGCCTTTGTGTATCCTTGCATGTGAGATGGGTTTCCTGGATACAGCACACCGATGGGTTTTGGCTTTTTATCCAATTTGCCAATCTGTGTCTTTTGATTGGGGCATTTAGTCCATTTACATTTAGGGTTAATATTGTTATGTGTGAATTTGATACTGCCATTTTGATGCTAGCTGGCTGTTTTGCCTGTTAGTTGACGCAGATTCTTCATTGTGTTGATGCTCTTTGCCATTTGGTATGTTTTTGGAGTGGCTGGTACTGGTTGTTCTTTTCTATGTGTAGTGCCTCTTTCAGGAGCTCTTGTAAAGCCGGTCTGGTGGTGATGAAATCTCTGAGTACTTGCTTATTCACAAAGGATTTTATTTTTCCTTCACTTATGAAGCTTAGTTTGGCTGGATATGAAATTCTGGGTTGAAAATTATTTTCTTTAAGGATGTTGAATATTGGCCCCCACTGTCTTCTGGCTTGTAGGGTTTCTGCTGAGACATCTTCTGTGAGTCTGATGGGCTTCCCTTTGCGGGTAACCCGACCTTTCTCTCTGGGTGCCCTTAGCATTTTCTCCTTCATTTCAACCCTGGTGAATCTGATGATTATGTGCCTTGGGGTTGCTCTTCTAGTGGAATATCTTTGTGGTGTTCTCTGTATTTCCTGGACTTGAATATTGGCCTGCCTTGCTGGGTTGGGGAAGTTTTCCTGGATAATATCCTGAAGAGTATTTTCCAGCTTGGATTCACTCTCTTCGTCACATTCAGGTACACCTAGCCAACATTGATTAGGTCTTTTCACATAGTCCCATATTTCTTGTTGACTTTGTTCATTCCTTTTTACCCTGTTTTCTCTAATCTTGCCTTCTCGTTTTTATTTCATTGAGTTGATCTTCGACCTCTGATATCCTTTCTTCTGCTTGGTCAATTCAGCTGTTGAAACTTGTGCATGCTTCACGAAGTTCTCGTGTTGTGTTTTTCAGCTCCATCAATTCACTTATATTCCTCTCTACGTTGTCCATTCTCGTTGGCATTTCCTCAAATCTTTTTTCAAGGTTCTTAGTTTCTTTGCATTGGGTTAGAACATGTTCTTTTAGCTCACGGAAGTTTCTTATTACCCACCTTCTGAAACCTGATTCTGTCGTTTCATCACACTCATTCTCCATCCAGTCTTGTTCCCTTACTGGTGAGAAGTTGTGATCCCTTGTAGGAGGAGAGGTGTTCTGGTTTTGGGTGTTTTCATCCTTTTTGTGCTGGTTTCTTCCCATCTTTGTGGATTTATCCACCTGTCAACTTTGTAGTTGCTGACTTTCTGATTGGGTCTCTGAGTGGACATCCTGTTTGTTGATGATGAAGTTATTTCTGTTTGTTTCTTAGTTTTCCTTTTAACTGTCTGGCCCCTCTGCTGTAGGACTGCTGAGGTCCACTCCAGGCCCTGCTGCCTGGGGATCACCTGCAGCAGCTGCCGAACAGTAAGGGTTGCTACCAGTTTCTTCTTCTGCTTTGTCCCAGAAGGATACCTGCCAAATGTCAGTCTGAGCTCACCTCTATGAGGTGACTCTTTGGATATAAGGGGGTCAGGGAGCTGCTTGAGGAAACAGTCTGTCCTTTATAGTAGCTCAAGTGCTGAGCTGTGAGCTCTGTTGTTCATTCAGAGCTGCTGGGCAGGTAAGTTTAAGTCTGCTGCAGCAGAACTCATAAACCCCTTTTTTCCCCGGGTGTTCTGTCCCAGGGAGTTAGGGCTTTATTTATGAGTTTCTGCTGTGCTGCTGCCTTTTTTTTCTTCAGGGCCGCCCTGCCTGACAAGGAGGCAGCCTAGTCACTCTCTGCCTGCAGAGGCTTCGCTGAGCTGCTGTGGGCTCTGCCCAGCTGCCATGTGAACTTCCCTGCAGTCCCTCTGCACTTTCACTGGGAGCTGCAATCCTGAGCTGCTCCTAACTGGCCATCTTGCATCTTCCACCTCTTCTTTCTTTATTTTTTTTTGAGACAGAGTCTTTCTCTGTCACCCAGGCTAGAGTGCAGTGGCATGAACATGGCTCACTGCAAACTTGACCTGGGCTCAAGTCTGGCTATGTTGCCCAGGCTGGTCTTGAACTCCTGGGCTCAAGTGATCCTCCCACCTCAGTCTCCCAAAGTGCTGGGATTCCAGATGTGAACCACCGTGCTCAGCTTAATGACAGAAAACAGCCCAGGCAGGGAGCCAGCAATAGTGACTAGATAGGGAGGAGGAGTATGGCCTCATGTCAGCTTTACATATCCTTATCCTCAGGTTCTTTCCTGTTGGGGCTGCTTTCCACCAGACTTCTTGGATGAAGTTAGGATGATCCCTTCCTTTCCGTTCATGAAGTTACAACCTGGTGAAAAATTCCAACAGTCTAGAAATAAATAGCTAATTGCTTTCACAGATGTTTGTATTCATTTATCACATATGAAGCAGACACAACTACCTCTGGTGTTTTGTTTTCCTGGGTTAGAAAGCTGAGGCTTGGCCGGGCGAGGTGGCTCATGCCTGTAATTCTAGCACTTTGGGAGGCTGAGCGGGTGGATCACGAGGTTAGCAGTTCAAGACTCAGCCTGGCCAAGATGGTAAAACCCTGTCTCTAAAAAAAAAAAAAGCTGAGGCTCAAGACAATGGGAATTATTCAAGGTATTCAAGGCACCATCTCTAATGAGTAGGAAAGCTGGGACACAAAGCCATTTTGATCCATGGCCAGTGCTTTTGCCCTACACCTCAGACATACCAGGGTATATTCTGGGGACTTGTTTTATTTGTGTATTTTTGTATCCCTGGTGCTGAGTAGCATGCCTGGCACTCAATGCTTAGTCATTAAATTTCGATTGAATAAAAAGCTAGGATTTGTTGTCAAAAACCACATCTGTCGCGGTGGCTCAAGCCTGTAATCCCAGCACTTTGGGAGGCCGAGGCGGGTGGATCACGAGGTCAAGAGATCGAGACCATCCTGGTCAACATGGTGAAACCCCGTCTCTACTAATACAAAAAAATTAGCTGGGCATGGTGGCGCGTGCCTGTAATCCCAGCTACTCAGGAGGCTGAGGCAGGAGAATTGCCTGAACCCAGGAGGCAGAGGTTGCGGTGAGCCGAGATCACGCCATTGCACTCCAGCCTGGGTAACAAGAGCGAAACTCCGTCTCAAAAAAAAAAAAAAAAAAAAAAACCACATCTGTGAGGCTAAAGATGATGTTTGGAAAGTTGTAGCAATTTTGATGCCTTATGAAGTCTAAGTCATTTAGGGAAGCACTGCAGCTGTCCCATGGGAGTGCCCTATATTCAAGGTAGAAGCTTAAGTGTGAGTAGGTTTGCAGGACACTTGTCAGGAGTCAGGGATTCACTGAATGTAGGCATTGTTTCTGTGTTGGCACTCCCTGCTTATTATGCATTCTGTGAGCACCTTCTAGTTTCAGTCTCACATGTCACTGAGGACAATGGGCTGCACATGAGGCCTTTATGGGGTTATTGGTGACAGTATCTCCCAACCCCACTGCACCCCTGTCATGTACTGTGGAAGATCAAGTATCTTAAATTGTCTGAAAGTTCTTGGGGTGGGTGCCAGGTTTCTGATTTCCTTATTTTGTACATGTGCATGCATGATACAGAAAATCTGCCCTCTAGAAAGCTCAGGAAAGACTAATGGGTAAAGCCTGATTAGCCTAAGGGAAATAATGTCTTTTTTCATAAATACACTTTCAGCTCCAGCAAGGTAAGCCAAGATGATAAGGACAAATAGAATGAGGAGTTTTTTTTTTAAAAGATATATTAACAAACAAAAAATTCTGCAAAGTAAACAGAGAAAACCTGCATAATTCCCCAGCCCATTTCCCAAGAATATCTTCATCCTTAAAATGAGGTGTTTAAAAAAGAGGATGCTATATTAATAACTACTGGACCAATATTTTTAATGACTGCTTTCCTTTAATTTTAAAGAGATAAGTGGACTAAAGTGGATAAAGGACTCCATCTTGGACAACCTGATCAGTCTTTTCTTCTGTGCTGAGCAGGGCCTGCCAAGAGCAGGAAATTCAACACCATTTACAAAGCTTTCTTGTCTTAATCTCAGAGAAAGCCATCACTCTGTTCACATCATTCAAGAGGCTGTCTGCAAAAAAGACATATAAAATACATGTCAAGTAATAGTTATCACTTATTTATGGCATGGGATAAAATTATGTAGCCTAAGCAAAGGACAATTTCTAAATCTTTTCCTTTTTGTTTCATAGTCTGTTATTTTTAAAGTCTTCTACCACATAAATTTGCATTTCCTCTTTCACATCACTTATAAAATAACATATGTTCATTTTTTACCTTTGCCTTCTTACTTGAAAAAAATATCCCCAGTCTCCTTCATGCTTTGGTCACAAACTCTCATTTCTCTGGTGGTGGAGAGTTGGTCAAGCTGCTTTCTGTCCGTGGGCTCTGTCCACTCAGCCTTTCGACACTGTACAATGAGCTGTTAATCTCTGTAATTTTAATCTTAGTTCTATTCTCCAAGTGAGTTTCATGTTCCTATTATGTTTATCAGCATAGATTTCCAGCAAGATGATTATGTCAAATAAAAGTTATCACTTAAATAACGTTTAAAAGATCAAATCAGCATTGGGTAAAATTATATAGCCTGTAAATAATTTAAAAGTAATATGCTAATTTTATCTTATTTTCCAAAACTCTCACCAAGGTCACACCACTGTGAAATAAGTGCTAGCTTTTTGGGCTCCCTTCCCCCAGTCGCTCTGTGCTCCAAACAGATGCCTGTGTTTGGTCCGAGCTCATATGCAAAAGAACCTATTTCTAAAATTCCTTAGCTGCTTTGCAAAGAAGAACGCTGCCAAAGCTATATTGTATGCCTTCCTATATTTCACAAGTAACAAAATAATTCACAGAAAACATACAGAAGAGCAGAAAAGAGAAATCTGTTTCCAGGGGCTGATTATGTAGATTAGAACTCACGAATGTGGTATTTACTAATTTAGGAGTGAGAAAGTAAACAAACTATACAAGTTCCAGGGGAGTAAACCACATCTCCCAGTGATACTCTGTGTGAAAGTTTCTCTGGCCTAAGGCACCTGGTTGGTTTGCTTTTTGTCCCGTCCCGGGAGAGGTGTCGCTTATAATAACAACCACGCTAATTATAATGAACAATAAATGATAATTTATGGGTTACTAAGGACCACGCAGCTCTGGGAGTCTTCATTAAAACAACAGCGCAACTACAACCTCTGGAGGTACGCTATAATTATTAGATGTTTATGTACCCTCATCAGCGTGCCAAGTTTTTATTAAGAAATCCCTCCTGAATTGTTTTTAATTATGGAAAAATTCCAAGACACACAAGTAGAAAGAATAGTGTAATGAAGCCTCATGTACCCATCATTCAGCTTCGACCCTCAACTTTTTTGCCTATCTTGTTTCATCTCTCTCCTCCTTTTTTTCTCTTGGCTTGGAGATTTATAAAACAAATACCCAAACATGTAGCATTTATTGAATATTTTAGTAAACGCCCCGACAATGTTATAATAATGTGATGGGTTACTGCAAAACGGAACCGCAAGACAAAGAAGGAATTGAGAAAACTCTCCCATGGCTGAAGGGGTTGTCACAAAGGTTAGCTCTTTGGAGATACTCCGCGAGCATGGAATTTCCTCGGGACGGGCGGAGGTAACCGGGAGCGAAGGCAAGGCTCCGTAGGGCAGGTAACGGAATGCCCTCCCCTCTGCCCACCCAGGCGTGCGCAATCCAGACCCCGGAGTTGCTAAGGCCCCAAGGCAGAGAGAGGCTCAGGATACGGAGAAAGCCAATCAGAGGGCTCCAAGACTATTGAGTTAGCTAATCCAGATTCGAGGATGGATCAAGACCTCAGCTTTCCGTTCGCCCCTCCTGCATCCAATCAGAGGGCCGGCTACTTTGGGCGGACTTTTCAAAACAGAGAAAACAAAACAAATCGGGGACCTTTAAAAGGCGTAACGAGACCAGAAACAGTCTCCTTCCGCTCCTCAGTCATTCCCCCGTCTCCCAACCTGGATCAATCGCGGGACAAGCCCGACGCCCAGATTCCACCCACCGCCCTGGCGCCGGGCGGGAGGACTGGCTCGGCAAAGGCTAGGAGAGCTAGGGAGGCCGCGAGAGAGGCTAGAGAAGGCTTAGGGGCGGGACTCTTTTTCAAAGTCTGGGGCGGAAGTGCAGGATCCCTCCGCGGGGAATCACGTGCCCCGCCCCCTTGGGGGCGTCGAACACTCATAACAAAAACAAGGGGCTCGCGGGGGCCTCCGCTGAAGCGGCGGCGGTGTGGTGTAGGGCTGGTCTCCGGCGGCCGGCGCTGCGCCCGGCGGAGGGTGGGCGCGCGGGGGCAGGATGGAGCCGGAGCTGTAAGGCAGTGTCGGCGGTGGCTGGGAGGAAGGGTCGGATGCCGGGTCGGGGGCGCCGCTGAGGAGGTGGGTCCCCGACCTACAAGACAGGCTCGGACGCCCCCGTCGCGCCCTGTCCCTGCGGACTGCGAGGCCGCGGGCGGGTGGAGGCGCGTCTCCGGCACGGTGAGTGGGCCCGCCCGGGGGCGCCGTGAGTTTCTTTGTTCGTGGTGGGGACTGCCGGCTGCGGGGAGGATGGTATCAGAGCGCCTCGGTGCTGCCTGCCCCTCATCCGCTGGAGCGACCAGGGTGCTGCCCTCAGCCCTAGCCCTGTGGGGAACGGGCGTCCACGATGGACAGATAGATGCTGGTGGGGTGAACGGAGGGGGCGATAAGGCTAAGGGCAGTCTCCGCCTCGGTGCCCCCGCCCCCACTCGTGTAGTCACGGGGGCTCGCTGGGGTGGTGCTTCTCGGATTGACAGCTCCGGAGCCCCGCAGAGTTGCGGGGCCCCGGCATCAGTGGGTGGACGGGCGTTGTCGGGGCGCCGGGCGGGCTGGACTTCTGCCCTCGGACTGCAGCCGGGTGTGCCGCGCCACCCCACGGCTCTCTGGGACAGAGGTGTCCGCCGCTGGTACGTCCGAAATCAGTTCTGCCGCAGCGGATGGGAAAAGCCGGGGGCTGGTCTCTACTAGAGGGGCTTCTGCAGCTGGACGCCCCGGGCGGGCGGGGCTCGGGAGTCTCCTCCTTCCGCTTCTTTGTTCAGTCGCGAGACTTTCCCTCCCCTCCCCCCTATTGTGCAACGCCCCATCCCCGGGACCCGCTGCAGTCGCTGGCCACGCTGCAGTCCCCTGGGTAGAAGGCCCTCCCTGGCGCGACTTCAGGTGGGGCAGACCGTGGGGACGCCGCCGCCCTCGGACGGTTTCCTGTTTATGAATCGCCGAGAGGCCAGGGCTGGCCGGTCTGACCCAGCGCTGGCCGGCGGACCTCACCACGGCTCCTCCTCCTGCCACACCTCCCCGGTGGTGGTGGGGATTGCCCTGGGGCTCTGGCGGACGTGACCAGTCCCCTCACCTGCTCCTCGTCGGGGTGTACTGGGGCTACTCTTGCTGGAGGTACTGGCCTCAGCCCTTTCTATCCCGCTTCTCCACCCCTCTTACCCCTAGGTTACATTATCTATGTGGTGTCTTTGCTGCAGATGAAGGATTTGGGGGCAGAGCACTTGGCAGGTCGTGAAGGGGTCCAGCTCCTCGGATTGTTGAACCTCTACCTGGAACAAGAACAGAGATTCCAACCTCGAGAAAAAGGACTGAGTTTGATTGAGGCTACCCCGGAGGTAAGTTGGCAGAAAAGATAACTTGCTCAAGCAGCTGATGGGGGTGGAGGAGATAACAACCCCCCTTCCCCGTTGAATCATGACTAAAGCCTGCAAAATTTCTTAAGATCAAAGTTCTTTCTGGAGTACCAAGATAAACCTTATTATAGGGTCATGCTTTTTCTTAGCAAGAATGAAAGTGATACTTTAGAGAAGTGTTTTTTTTTTTTTTTTTTTTTTTAAATGTGGCACCCTCCCCGCCTTCCCCCACTCCCTCCTCTCCAGCCTGCAGCTTCAGGATGGAAGACTCCAGTGAATTGAGCAGTTAATTTGTGGAAACACCTTTTGCCTGTGAAATACGTATTTATAGTAGGATCTTAAATGACTTTAGAAAAACAAAAGCAAACAAAAGAACGCTTTCTCTGCATTCCAAGGGAATTGAATTGTATTTGCTATAACCTTCTGAAATCTTTCAACAGTTCACCTTATATTGAACTGCTGAAGCTCTTTTATGATGTGTATTTTTAAGAAGGAGTGATTTACATCTTATAGATGATAAAGTGCATAGGCTTTAGTTAAGTGATACCACTCTTTCCACCCATATTCTTGAAGATTGAGGGAAAAAAATTTACCTTATTCTTGGGAAAAAAATTAACCTTATTCTTTGGCTTATATGTGTTTTTCATCTGGTTCTAAGAAAATCGTAAACCTTGGTTCTTGGTTTTTATTGCAGAATGATAACACTTTGTGTCCAGGATTGAGAAATGCCAAAGTTGAAGATTTAAGGAGTTTAGCCAACTTTTTTGGATCTTGCACTGAAACTTTTGTCCTGGCTGTCAATATTTTGGACAGATTCTTGGCCCTTATGAAGGTATTTCATCGTTTTTATAAATATGTCTTTCTTTTTCTATGCCTAGCACACAGGGTTCAAGAAATATTTGTTGAATGGGTGTAATGTCCACTGTACATAAAAATTTATAATAGGCCGGGCGCGGCGGCTCATGCCTGTAATCCCAGCACTTTGGGAGGCCGAAGTGGGTAGATTGCTTGAGGTCAGGAGTTCAAGACCAGCCTCGCCAACATGGTGAAACCCCGTCTCTATAAAAAAAAAATTTTTTAAAAATTTATAATAATTATTGTTAGTGCCAGAATAAGACTGCCAGTTTAATTGTTGTATCTTAGCTTTTTCTGTACCTCTTAAGTACTTTCTCTTTGAAGATGTGACAAAAGGGAGACTACTGTTTTTTAGGTATTTGCCATATATTTATACAGTCCTCAAAATAAGATTTTTGTCTGTTATCATGCTTCTCTTGAAGCCTAGATTTTTAAAATACTGAAACATGACAAATGAAGTATAACAGTTTATTAAATATGACTGGCTGCCTTCTCTGTAAGTCTCTTCAAAGCAGGGAGCCACAGTTTTATTAAGAGTCACCAGCAATGGCTAGAAAAATATGGTGAATCTTCTGCCAATAGGATTGCTGTCAGCTGCCGGGTCAGTTTTCAGGGCATTGAAAAGAAAAGGGCAGCCATCTGTCCATGGCAGCTTTTACATATGTCCCACTCTGCACAACTGACATGATATTTCTCTTGGGCAAAATTACATTGAAGTATGGAATGATTCTTAAAGATTTTTATGTAAAAAGATGTGTATAAAATACTTAAGTATCCCAGTACATTTTTTTTGGGGTTAAAAAGCTTTATTTTGTGGGAGATTCTATTATGAATTTCGTTAAGTCTGAAATACAAATTGTACTTCAGTGCTAGAACTCTGGCTTTTGAACCTGCATGGACGTTTTTGTACCTGCATTTGAATTTACATAATTTAAAGGTTCAAAAAGCCTTTTTTTTTTTTTAATTAGAAATGGAGCCTTGCTTTGTTGGTCAGTGTGTTCTCAAACTCTTGGCCTCAAGCAGTCCTCTCACCTCAGCCTCCTAAACTGCTGGGATTACAGGCATGAGTCACCATTCCTGGCTGCTTTTTTTGCGGGGGGGAGGTTGAGAAGGTCTAAAATGTGAAAATGTATATAATTGTGAGTAAAGGGCCAGTACATATAAGAGAAGCTGCTTGATTGTGTTCTGTCTTATGAATAGGAGCATCATTACAATATTCTAAGTATCTGCTTTGCTAAGTCAAAGTGACAATTGTTGAAAGAAGCCTCTTGTTCTTTCTCAGGTGAAACCTAAACATTTGTCTTGCATTGGAGTCTGTTCTTTTTTGCTGGCTGCTAGAATAGTTGAAGAAGACTGCAATATTCCATCCACTCATGATGTGATCCGGATTAGTCAATGTAAATGTACTGCTTCTGACATAAAACGGATGGAAAAAATAATTTCAGAAAAATTGCACTATGAATTGGAAGCTACTACTGCCTTAAACTTTTTGCACTTATACCATACTATTATACTTTGTCATACTTCAGAAAGGTCAGTGGGATTAAAGATAAATTTTGTACTTCTGAGCATTGCTATAGCTAACAGTAAATAATTGGAATGCCAATTAAATTTGTATTTTTACCTTCTTCAGACTTTCAACTTGGACTTTTAGTGGCAAATCTTTTTTGTTTGTTTGTTTTGAGATGGAATTTCACTCTTACTGCTCAGGCTGGAGTGCAATGGCACGATCTTGGCTCACTGCAACCTCTGCCTCCCGGGTTCAAGCAATTCCACTGCCTCAGCCTCTCGAATAGCTGGGATTAACATGTGCCACCACGCTTGGCTCATTTTGTATTTTTAGTAGAGACAGGGTTTCTCTATGTTGGTCAGTCTGGTCTTGAACTCCTGACCTCAGGTGATCTGCCTAACTGAGCCTCCCAAAGTGTTGGGATTACAGGCATGAGCCCCTGCGCCCAGCCATGGCAAATCTTTAAAATCATTTAAATCTTTGGAAGTTAATAAATCTTTGTTCTTTGCATTATATAGGAAAGAAATACTGAGCCTTGATAAACTAGAAGCTCAGCTGAAAGCTTGCAACTGCAGACTTGTCTTTTCAAAAGCAAAAGTAAGTCAATTCCCTGCATACATGTCTATCTCACAGTTTCTATTTTGAATTTTTAAAATATATATATATTTTTTTCTTACAGCCATCTGTATTAGCTTTGTGCCTTCTCAATTTGGAAGTAGAAACCTTGAAATCTGTTGAATTACTGGAAATTCTCTTGCTAGTTAAAAAACATACCAAGGTAATTATAGTCTTTATTTTTTAAAGCAAATTTCTTTCCTAATGTTTCATTTTTTCTATGGTGACTTAAACATTAAATAATACTTTATGGGACTCTTAACTTTTGCGCTCATTTTTTCTTGTATCTCTAATGTTAAAGTTCTCAAAATGCAACTTTGACCCAGAAAATATTAATCCAGAAGGGAACTTGGTCACTTAGCCCAGCTTCTTTCTGCATACAGGTGCCCCTTCTGTAGTAATCATGCCATATGGTAGCATAGTTGTTACATTGCCACATATGCATTGTTCTAAAATGCATACTATGAAGTAGACTCAGAACAAACACTAATGGGATAGCATGGGATCTCTTCACAACTTTAGGGCTGAACTTTCATCTCATTAGCAGCAGCATCAGATAACATCAGCATTGTTGTTTTAAACCCCAATGTCTTTTCAAATCCTTTAGGCCAGCTCAGTAAGTCTTACAGTCACAAAGAGGTGTAAAACAAAAGCCCAATCCTTTTAGTCTAGTTGGGGAAATAAGGAACAACATGAAATGGTGTGTTCTGTCATTTGTTATTGTGCCTTGGTGCCAGGTAATAGTGAATATAGAGAGTACTTTGGTGTTTTGTTTTGTTTTGTTTTTGAGACAGAGTCTTGCTTTGTTGCACAAGCTGGAGTGCTGTGGCATGATCTCAGCTCACTGCAACCTCAGCCTCCCAGGTTCAAGTGATTCTCCTGTGTCAGCCTCCTGAGTAGCTGGAACTACAGGCGCACACCACTGTACCTGGCTAATTTTTTAATTTTTGGTAGAGATGGGGTTTTGCCATGTTAGACAGGCCGGTCTCGACCTCCTGACCTCAAGTGATCCCACCTGCCTCAGCTTCCCAAATTGCTGGGATTATAGGCATGAGCCACCGTGCCTAGCCTACTTGGGTTTTTTTAAGCAAAGAAATAGGGCAGACCAGGAGAAGCACTGTAACTGGGAGCCTGTTTGGAGCAAAAGAATCTTTGACAGTGAAAGTTTGGACAGCAAAGGCTTATGGCCAAGAAACTTGGTGGACTAGACAGACTTAAAAGTCATTTTAGGGTAGACTTGCAGGTACAGTGTCTAGGTGATAGTCACAAGCAGGAGTAAGGCTATCTAACTCAAACAGTGGTTTTGGAAGCCAGGCATGGAAATGAGGCAAGGAGTCATGAATGATGAAGATTTGTACCTAATGGTGGAGACAATATTAGTATCATTGGCAGGAAATTTGGGATAAGTTAATTTGTGATGAGAGAAGTATGATTTTAGATACTTGTGTACACAGGTAGGTAGGCATCTAATATGTGTTTGGCATTTTGGAATAAGAAAACTGTAGTTGGAGATTGAAATTTGGAATTTTCTCATGAAGAAGCAATAGTTGAGACCATAAGAAGCTTGTGGAATCCTTTTTATAGGGGTCAGTTGAAGCTCTGGGGTTTTCAGCATTGTCTTTTTCCTCCAACATTAGGAGCCAAGCTAAGAAAGGTACATCATCACCACAAGTAAGAGCACTGTCGGACTGGAAAGAGGTTTTTAAGAAGGAGGTGGTCAAGAGCATTGACTTTTTATGAGATCCACTATAATGAAAGTTGAAGGTCATCGGATGTGTTGGAGGACGTCAGTAGAGCAGTGAGAAGGAAGTAGTAGAAACCAGGTTACAAGTGGGTTAAGATGTAGCTAGATTAGGTGAAAACGGGAGGCCAAGAAAAAATATTTATCTTCTGTTTTCTGGTGAAAGTACATGCAATATGAAGCATTTTGTTTGTAACATAACTTTTTGATTGTGTTTTAATCATGATTTTATTAGTTTTTATCCAAACTTCTTATTGATAGTGATAGCTGGAAACATCTTCATTGAAAATTGATTCATTGAAATAAACTGAAGGCATTCTAAAGGAGGAAGGAAAAATAAATGAAAAGAAAAACAAAAAAGAAATAAACTGGAGCACTCCCCAGTGGTGGAGGAACTATGTCATTTTTTGGAAATTCCTCTTTTCTCATATTGCTAACTTCTTTAGTTTTGTATCTGGTGTTATAAGTGTGTATTGTCAGCAATCCAAACAGTGCCTTGTTACAGAAATCTAAATTGGTTTCTGTAACAAAAGGAATGTTAAATTCCTTTATATTGTGACTGTTAAGGATTATACTTGATAGTTGATTTATTGTCAAACATAGAGTGTTTTTAGGTCTGTTGTTTTTTTTTTTTTTAGGCAGTCTCACTGTCGCCAGGCTGGAGTGCAGTGGCACGATCTCAGCTCACTGCAACCTCCGCCTCCCGGGTTCAAGCAGTTCTCTTGCCTCAGCCTTCCGAGTAGCTGGGACTACAGATGTGTGCCACCACGCCCAGCTAATTTTTTATATTTTAGTAGAGATAGGTTTCATTACGTTTGCCAGGATGGTCTTGATCTCTTGACCTCGTGATCTGCCCGCCTTGGCCTCCCAAAGTGCTGGGATTACAGGCGTGAGCCACCGCTCCCAGCCCCTGTGTTTTCTTAGAATAGGCAAAGCTTTCTGTGTATTGAATCCTATATAATTTTATATTTAGGATGCTCCTCCGCTAAACCAGTGGTTCCCAAATTTTGAAAGATTGGCTGCACATTATAATCCCTGGAGAACCTAGAAAACTCTTGATGCCCATGTTGCACCCCTTGTCAATTAAATCAGAATACCAGGGGCGGAGGAGAGTGGCGGGAGCCAGGTATCCAGCCAGCCAGCCACCCAGGCATCCATCCATCCATCCATTTACCCACCCACCCACCTACCCATATTTTCATAGCTCATCTAGTGATTCCAAGGTGCAGCAAGGTTTGGGAGACACTGCCATAACCTCTTCATTAAAATATATTTTTTCTTTTTCAGATTAATGACACCGAGTTCTTTTACTGGAGGGAGTTAGTTTCTAAATGCCTAGTCGAATATTCTTCTCCTGAATGTTGCAAACCTGATCTTAAGAAGTTGGTTTGGATTGTTTCAAGGCGCACAGCCCAGAACCTCCACAACAGCTACTATAGTGTTCCTGAGCTGCCAACAATACCTGAGGGGGGTTGTTTTGATGAAAGTGAAAGGTAGGCGGGTTCCTTGAATAATTAAACTTCCCTAGACTAAATATTAGTGAGTTTATACTCAGAACTGTGGAATAGTATAAGACATCAGAGAAAGCCCCTACGCTAAGAGCTAAGAATTAAAGCCCCCACTCTTCGGGTAAGCAAATTAACCAGAAGGAGTTTTGTTAAAATATGTAATGATTTATAAGGTCCTCTCCCTTTTTATTTTTTTAGTTTTTTCTTTTTTATATTTTTTTGAGTAGAGATGGGATCTTCCAATATTGCCCAGGGCTGGTCTTACACACTCCTAGGCTCAAGTGATCCTCCTGCCTCAGCCTCCCAAAGGGCTGAAATTACAAGTGTGAACCACTGTATTTCGCCTCTTTTCCCTTTTTAAACTGGTGGTTTTCCATCTTTCTCTTATCTCCCTTGCTCTTGAAACACAGCTAAAAAAAAAAACCCAAACCAAAACTGAAAAAGAATTCTGGGTTTTTTAATGTTAGCATGAATTCCTAATATCATGCTGTGGGGAAGAGATTGAGGGGAAGATGCCTGGAAAATAAAGGGAATCTACCACTAATGGGGAAGACTTCTATAGATGCTCTCAAAGGTTTGTCAGATGGTGTCATCTTACTCAGAATTTGATTATTTTGTTTGTAAAGTGAATAATTTTACTAAATTTGTTTTATGCTGTAGAAATAAAGGGTCAGAAGTTTTATTTTCTTAGCTTGTTAGTTTACTTTGATATTGGAGACTGTCAGTGATGTAAGAAATCACTGATGCAAGAAAGACATCTAAATAGACCATGTGCTAGGAGATATGTTGTCTTTAGTCTTCATTATTGGATTTAAAATACTTAGAATTCTACAGTTAGTTGCTGATAGAGTTATTAATTGGTATAAGAATAATAGTTTGGCAAATACTAAGTTGTTTAAACTTCTTTAAAAAATCTATATTTTCTTTTCTTTTTGGTATGTGCCGCCATGCCCGGCTAATTTTTGTATTAATATTTTTTGTAGAGATGGGATTTTGCCATGTTGCCCAGGCTGGTCTCGAACTCTGGGATTAAGCGATCTGCACACTTTGGCCTCCCAAAGTGCTGGGATTACAGGGATGAGCCACTGCACCCAGCCAAAAAAAAATCAATATTTTCTAATGAGATTACTATAGACTTCATTTAGGAAGTCCTTATAAATTTTCTCTGTAAAGCATAAATTTTGAGTATAAAAATCCTCACTAGAGATACTCATAGAGCAGCTTTATTTTGCTTATGAAACATTTCAGTATGTTTTAAGTAATGGTGTCCTCGTTTTTGTCTCTTTTTCTCTTTAGTGAGGACTCTTGTGAAGATATGAGTTGTGGAGAGGAGAGTCTCAGCAGCTCTCCTCCCAGTGATCAAGAGTGCACCTTCTTTTTCAGCTTCAAAGTGGCACAGACACTGTGCTTTCCATCTTAGAAATCTGATTGTTCTGTGTCAGTTTATATGAACAGGTTTCAAAGCAATAAATGGGGGAATAGGTAGTTTTTTGGTTTAGCCCCCATCTAATCAGGAATTACATATACTGGAATACCTACCTTCTCTTTGTTACTCAGATCAGATCTGACCTATTTTCATATTTATCCTAAGCCATCAATTGGGGTAGTGCCTCTTAAACCATTAGCAGTACTTTAGACATTGGCACTTTATTTTTCTCATTGATCTTTAGCTACTTTGGGGAGGAGGAAAGGTGCTGATACCTTCAATTTGTTACTTTTCAAGATTTTTAAAGATAACTAGTGTAGCTTATCCTGAACATTTTATAAAGCCTTTAGATGTCTTTATTTATGCAGAGTGGAAGTATGCAAGTGCTTCCTAGCAGGGACGGTGGATAATCCTATAATGGTTTTCCATAGATTTTTCCCCTCCCCCCTTCTCAGAAGAGTGAATATGCTCTTAAATGTCAAACACATTTTTGTTGTTGTGTTGTTTTTTAAATGATCAGTGTGTATTTGATGTGATGCAGATCTTATAAATTTGGGAATTATAATATTGCTATTTCTGTGATTTTTTTAATATTATGTAATGTCTTAATTGAGATTTCTGCTAAGGCAGAAATAATCAGGCTAGAGCTGTTAGTTGCATTCCTATTGCCCAAGTATTGTCAAGCTATAGTATTATTTTAACATTACTTTAAAAATCCATAATCTGCTAGTTTTGCATGTACTTGTATGAAAACAGTGCAGTAGATTGAAAACTCAGTATCTATGGAATTGATAAATGTTGATCTGGTAGTACCTTTTATCTGATTTTCTTGTATTAAAAAAATGTCTGCATGATTACATTTTATTTCGTTTGTGATTTACATTTCAAAATAATGTATTGCTATATGGGTGCCAAGATTGAATATGAAGTAAAAAGAACCTGAGTGTTTGTAGTATTACAGTTTGAAGCAAATCTGTGTGGTGATACAGCCATAAGAATGGGGCTTATATAAACTCTGTACATGTAAGATTTTGTACAGAGAATTTTTAACTTTATAAATTGTATATGAACATGTAAATCTTTAAAAATGTACATAAAATACCGTATTTTTTTACCTTGTGTGTGATAGTCTAGTCATTGCATGTAAACATAATTTATTATGTATTCTGTAGTATAAATCATACATTGATGACTTACAATTTTACTGGTAAGTCAGCATCCCTTGGATGTTTTCTGAAGTGGCTCTTTTTGAAGTGATAGTAGATTATAATTCAAAATAAAATTATTAATGAATTCTCCTTGTTTGGGATCACATCTTAATTTTTAATCTGTTGGTAAAAGTGCTTGATGTATTTTAATGAGAAGACTTTAGGTGAGGCTGCAGTGATTCCAGAGTGAGCCTTCTAACTGGCTAGCAGAAGTTCTCTAGGTTTGGCCCTTTGCCTTGGAGATACTGAAAGAGAATCTGTTATTTGAGAATTGACCTCTTTCTGGGATGGACTCATTAAGTATGTTCTTAGAGTCTGGTATATTACCAGAATGCTTATTAATTTACAGTGAGAGGCAACAGGTATTAAGTAAACCAGAATGCTCAGTTTGGCAGATTAGAACGATCTTTCAGGAGACAAACCAAGTTTTAATCAGAAAGTTGTTTGGTTAATAAGTATGAGGTATTCGCTGTGATAGGGCCCCTCCAGCTTCTGGCTCTTGTGGACCTCAAAGTATCAGGTTGTTTTGGAAATGGTGGTCCTTTTTTTTCTCCCCCTCAATAGGTTCGCCATCCATCTAGTTTGATTTTTAGACCTTTGTTCTCTCTGGTTGGTTAGAAAATCAGATATGCTGAATATGGTTTTCATGTAACACTTCTCTGGAGATGGGGGTATGTTTTCCTACCCTCCTGATGGAGAATCTCTACTTGAGGGTGACCTTTCCTCTTTTACTAAATAATAGTAAATAGTGGGCAATATATTCTGCTTTCAGATTTTGATTTATTGAGATTTTTATTTGTGGCTTACCAAATCTCAAGACACTCTTCAGTTCCTGCAGGGTTGTATTGCTTTTCTTACTGGATGTTCTTTCTGGGTAGGTACCTTCGTGACTTCATCTCTTCCCCCTCCAGTTTTCAGTGTATTTAGTCTAGACCTCTCTACCAAGCTTCCAGCCTGTTTATTCACAGCAGGCCATGCCACTTGGCGGTTTCTGATTACTTCCAAACCTGCTGTTTCTTTATGTCTTTCTCAGCAAATAATTCCATCTATAGAAACTTAGGTGATATGCTCATCTCCTTTTCCTGTTTATGGAAGTCACCAGCCTCTATCATTTGTATGATTTCATTTACACTGTTTGTATCTCTACTCTTTCCACTCTCTCTCTGCGTCATGGTTTAGCCCTGTACTCTTTTATCAGCAGAGGTACTGTAATATATTTGTGATCTCTCAGCTTCAGGCTTACTCCTGGTCTCTGCTTGCTGCCTGCATATCCTTTTAAAATAAAATGTTAACACTCTCTCCTGAAAAATTGTTCAGTAGGTCACTAACAACAGGAAAAAAATCTGTATCATGGCATACATGTCTCTGTCTAATCTGAACACTGCACCTGTCTCTGGCCTTTTTTTCTTGCCATTTCCTAGACCTTAAAAAAATGTGTATTAAAAAAGAGAACTTTGATAGCCATACAGAAGATGAACTGGAGCAATATAGAGGAGTAACATGGAGACCAGTCAGGACTGAACTAAGGCAGTGAAGTGTGGATGAGGAAGAGAGGTGAAAATTGAGAAGCACTATCCTTTCTCTTTGGGCGTTATTAGGAGGCTCACAGACAAGTCCAGGAGCCTGGTTATGCCTTCCTGTGCCCCATTCAACCAGGTAGCTTTCCCCTGACTGATGAATAAAATTGAGACTCAAGCCCCTGTCCTTTTCAGAGCAGAGGGTGAGGAGAAAGCTACCATTTTGGCCTCATCCTTACCCCCTTTGACTTGGCAACAGATTTGACATTTCAGGTTTTCATCCTGTCATTTCCTAGGATGTGGTGTTCGCACTTTGCTGTTGTGCCTGCTGAAGTATTGTGCCTAGGTCCTGGGTCTGCTGTTTCCTCCTCCCAGGAAGTGTGATGAGACAAATGGTGTGTTTTAATTACCTGTCACACTCATAATTAATATGTACTCAGGTTAACTATAGAGGCATTGGCTGCAGAACACTCCTCATGAACATTTTAAACATTTTCTTTGTCTAGAGTCTGCCTTTTTCTTTTTTACAATTTCTTTCATTTCAACACTAGGTTCCAATATGGTGTTCCCGCTACCTCCCACCTCCCTCATCACAAATGCAAATTGTCGGCTTATTTAAACAACCCACTTAGATTCATATATGGACAAGGACAAGGTACTTTGCATTTGTTACTGGAATTCAGTTTTCCTCATTATTTATTACCAGAAATGGTCAACAACTTATTTGTGTTTAGCAAATCAAATTGTGTGGTAATTTCCCAGTATGGTGGCCAGTCAGTCTTCCCATCCCTGTGCCTACATGCTGCTCTTCCCATCAACAAGTGGAGTCTATTTCTCTTGAGTTTTGGCTGGCCTTGTGAATGGCTTTGCCTACTGAAGTACAGCAGGAGATGTTCAGTATACGTCCAAGCCTAGGCTTTAAGAGACTGCCAGCTTTCCTTTTATCCTTCTTGAAAGCCAGCCACCATGCTGCAAAGAAGTTCAGCAGGATTATTGGAAGATGGGAGGCCATGGGGAGAGAGACTCTTGAGGATGAGAGATTATCTTGGATGTTCCAGCCTTAGTTAAGCTCCCAGCTGAATGTGGGTGTATCCTCAGCTACACCACAGAAAATAGAGGTACCATTCAGTTTATCCCATTCAACCCACAGACTCATGAGAAATAACAAATTATTGTTTTAAGCCACTAGGTTTTGGGGGAGGGTTGTTAAAAGTAATAGATAAGTGAGACAGATGGTGATTATCTCTAGTAAGATTACAGCTGATTTTTTCAAAAGTTATGCCTATCTGTAGTTTATATTTTTCTTAAAATTGATTTGAATTGTTAGTGTATTAACAGAATAAAGAGTGAACTTTAAAACACACACTGGTTACATGCTTCCTCCAATTAAAATCCTTGATGGCTCTCACCACCTCTTTGCATAAAATTCAAACTTCGTACTGTGGCTTATGAGACCCAACTTGATTTGTTCCCAGCCCCCTTTTCAGCCTTGTCTCATGGCATCCATATCCACATCTCTCCTGAGATGAGAGATGAGACAGAGACCCCTCTTAAGGACCTGTCCCCTACCCCCAAACATGGAAATAAAATCTTGAGTTCTTCCAAGAGAAATTCCAGGCATCTGGCTAGCCCTGAGAAGTAAAAGAGAAATATGACAAGCAAGAGATAGCGGCTTAAAACAGTAGCCAAGGAAGTTAGAATCATGAGATGTTTGGTTTCCCTATAGAAACTATAGATAACATCTTAATATATATCCTTGAGTTGTTTTCCAGAAATCTGAACCCCTAGCAAATGGATGCACTGGTACATAGACCTTAAGCAAGGGGGAGCTGAGGATTGAACTCTGATCACCGTTCTTTGTTCTAAATTTCTTCCTGAGGATCCTGGAGGAGGTCATGCCCATGAGCCAGAGATTACTTTTTTTTTTTTTTTTGAGACAGAATCTCACTCTGTCACCCAGGCTGGAGTGCAGTGGCACAATCTTGGTTCACTGCAACCTCCACCTCCTGGGTTCAAGTGATTCTCCTGTCTCAGCCTCCTGAGTAGCTGGGACGACAAGCATGTGCCATCACACCCAGCTAATTTTTGTATTTTTAGTAGATACGGGGTTTCACCATGTTGGTCAGGCTGATCTTGAACTCCCGACCTTGTGATCCACCAGCCTTACCCTCCCAAAGTGCTGGGATTACAGGTGTTAGCCACCATGCTTGGCTGAGATAACATTTTTTTTTTCTGTAGATACCAAATTTTTAGACAAAACTCACCCAATCTCACATTTGAAAATCTTTAAATCCTCCCCCACTTCGAGATGCCTTGCCTTTTTAGGTCAAACCAGTGTATGGTGTCTATGTATTGATTTCTGAGTTTGCCTGTAACCTTTGGCTTTCTGCCTTTAAAAACCCTTACGTGTAAGCCATCTGGGAAATTGCGATTTAAGTGTTAGCTGGCTGATCTTCTTTCTTGGTGCCCTGCAAAGAAATGCTTTCCTTTCTGCTGCTGCGAACCTTGATGTGCCTATCTGGTCTTACTGGGCCGGGTGGGTGGACCCCAGTTCGGTTTGACAACACCCCCACTCACCATGCTTTTGCTCACTTCAGTGTCTTGGTGCAGTTTCCTCTGGCAAGAACACCTTGTCACCCTCATCTGGCAAACCTATGTATTAACCTAGGAATCCTTTCATTGACTTACTCATTCACCCATCAGTTATTTGAATGCCTTGTGTGTCAGGCACCACACTATGTTGCTATGGAATGCCAAACACAGCAAACCCTATCCCTGCTCTCAAAGAACTTATGGTCTAGTAGCAGAACCTAAAAATTCATGGCAAATAATAAAATGTTCAGGCTGGGCGTGGTGGCTCACACCTGTAATCTTAGCACTTTAGGAGGCAAAGGTGGGTGGATCACCTGAGATCAGGAGTTTGAGACCAGCCTGGCCAACATGTCGAAACCCTGTCTCTACGAAAAATACAAAAATTAGCTGGGTGTGGTGGCACATGCCTGTAATCCCAGCTACTCAGGAGGCTGAGGCGGGAAAATCACTTCAACCCAGGAGGAGGAAGTTGGAGTGAGCCAAGGTGGCACCACTGCACTCCAGCCTGGGTGACAGAGTGCAACTCCATCTCAGAAAACCCCACCACCAAATAAATAAATAAGTAAACTATTTAAAGGTTGTGATAATTTCTTCTTCCAAGAAATCTTTTGGGAACTCCCTGACTTTCCTCTCCTTGTCAGTATTACGTTTCGATAAAATCCTACATTTTTTCTTATCCTAGAAGTTAATATCTTGCTTGTCTGTTCTACTTATCCTCTAACCTTACCTGTTCACTCTGGGACTGGGCCTTTTGTCTCTTTTGTTCTTTGTTGAATGCCTAGCACCCAACACATTATCTGGCCCATATTCCTCATGCTGCTGCTGCTATTACTGGTAACAAGAAACTTTGCTGGCCACTTAATATGTTTCGGGCACCTTACATGAATGATTTAATCCTCACCACACTGGTATTAGACAGGAACTATCGTTAGTCCCATTTCACATATGAAGAAACTAAGGATTAGAGAAGATAAGTACCTTGACACAGGTCTCTAACAAGTAGCAGGGCCCTAATTAAAACCAAATCTCTGCCAAACACTATCCTGCTAACCACAATGCTAAGTTATTACCCAAAAGATGATGATACTACCAAACAGTTGTTGAATGAATTAAATAATAATTCTTATGAAGAAAAGTCACATAATACCAGTAAAATAAATCACAATATTCTTTTGTTCAATGCTTAAGTGCTCTCACCCATAGAAAGGAAAAGTGGCTAAGCTTTAGAGTTAAAATATCTTTTCTCAGAAGCCAAAATAGAACAGACATGTAAAAATCTAAGGCAGTATAGTGGCAGAGAAGATAGGTATTCCTCAAGGGCTGGAAATTTTAATTTGCCCTGGACCTCTGGGTACTCAAGCCTGTGGGTCTTCCCAGCCCCTGTATGTCTAGTTCTTTTTACACTGTGGTGACAGTTTGTGCTTGATCATTATTCTAGGTTCCAATACTCACAGTCATTCACTGTTAATGGGGGTGGAACTTGCAACCCCAGACAACCGTTTTGTTAAAGGCTTGCTTGTCCTTTGCTGTTCTACTATTATTCAACGTAGCAATCATCTCACACTTACTCATTTGCTGCTCTGAGATTCGTCCAATAAATATTTCTCATGTCTGTGGCTTATCCCCTTGTCTAAGCGCTGAGCTTCTCGTGAGACAAGACCATACATTCTCCTTCCTTTATATCCTTCGATGCCCAGCATAATGCTGGGTAAAAATGTGTGCCAACATTTTTCTACATGGATCACACCTGACAATGTTTTTTTCCATTCTTGGTTGCAGTGAGTCATAGTTTGTAAAGGTAAACACACATGTGAGGACAAATTTATGCTCTCCAAAGTTAGGATTTCAGATCTTTAACAGGGCTTGTGGGAGGCCATAGCCCATTGCTAAAATTACCTGTACCTATCGAGAGTAAGATGTAGTGATGGGCATGGGCTCTGCATCAGACAACCAGGGTTTGAGTCCTGGTTTGGCCACTCACTGTTTGACTTGGCGAGGTGTTAACTAAAGTGTTTGTGCCTCAGTTTCTTCATCTGCATAAAGGAGCTAATAACGGCTACTTGTGAGGAACACAGAAGTATGCTGTGGATGCCCCAGCTGCTGGGAGTGCCCTTGGCAGGCAGCCTTCTGTGGACAGCCCCTCGGGGGACTGCCTCACTGGTAGAGCACTGACTCGCCTGAGGAGGGCTCACATCTAATGACTGAGTGGGAGGAGGTATAAAGTCCTGGTCACTTTGGTGCCCACACAGGACAACCTAGATGAATCTGTCCAATCTCACTTCTTTTTTTTTTTTTTTTTTTTTTTTGAGACAGGGTCTCACTCTGTCACCTGGTGACAGAGTGCAGTGGTATGATCACGGCTCGCTGTATCCTTGACCTCACAGGCTCAAATGATCCTCCCACCTCAGTCTTCTGAGTGCTGGGACCATAGGCATGTGCCACTATGCCTGCGAATTTTTTAATTTTTTGTAGGAATGAGGTCTCTCTATCTTGCCTAGGCTGGTCTTGAACTCCTGTGCTCAAGTGATCCTCTGGCCACAGCCACCCAATGTGCTGGGATTAGATGCATGAGCCACCGCACTTGGACCAACCTCACTTCTTTACTCTCTCTTTTTGTGGGTATTGATCCTAAGTGTATTCCCTAATAAACACAAAAACACCGTGTATCCTAAACTTAGTTTCAGAGTCTGCTTCTGGACACCACCACCTGCTGCACTGCCTCATGGGGTTACTGTGTATTTAAATATGATGATATACGATAAAGCATTTGGAACAGTGGCTGATATGCTCTCAGTAAATACTGGCTATAACAATTATCATCCCATTTTTGTCTCTACTCTCTTTCTGCTAAGACTCAATTGTTTATTCAACTATTACTGAACTAGTATGATGGACAGACTCATGTCCTAGGCACCGAGAATGGCAAAAGGAATTAAAGCACAGCTCTTACCCTCAAGGAACTCATAATCTGGTGAGAGAGGCAGACATATCAATTACCATGTAATGTAAGAAACGCAGGAATAGAAATTTGTCTACAGTGCTGTGTTAGCATTCTGGCCTTGCCTTTGCTTGTATTCCTAATCTTCTGAATGAAGGTAAAAGGCCATGTAGTGTGATTCCAGTCATTCCAGAAAGGAGGCCCTGAGGGCTCTGGCTTCTCCCCAGTTCCCCTCACATCCTTGTTACCCTTCAGCTCATTCTGCCATTCCCGCTTTTAGAATTTTAGCTAAACACTTTGAGTGTGGTTAAAATGCAAGTATCTCTAACAGGGCTTACATTTTAATGGGATTCAGAAACTGGTTTGAGCATCTGCTAGCTATGAATGTAGTTTTGGGCAAGCCACATGTTTTAGCTCAGGTACCCCATGAAGCAGATACTGAGATGAAGCCAGGAGTATCAGGAGGTTTCTTGGGGGGATGCTTGTAAAAGGGAAGGAAGGAGGCAAGAGGGTTGTGTTAGATATAGTGAACTCCAAGTTTCTCTTCAAAGAATCAGTATGTCAGTATGTTCAGCTCTCTTATTCTTTAATTCCCCATTTTAAAGTTTAACTTCCTTGTAGTTTCAGTAAAAAACCTTTCTACCAGTTCTAATCAGTAGTTCACATCTGTTCCTGTGGTCCCCTGCTCTGTCCTGACTCATCTCAGTCACCTGCCCCAGTCAACTGCTCCAGTCACCTGCTTTGACCTAGGTCACCCCTGGCTACCTGCTCTGTCCTGTCCCATAACCTTCCTTCCCGCCAAACTACCTACCCCGCCACTCTGGGTTGTACCCCTGCTCCCTTTAAAATAGCCAATCGGAATTAGTCTAGACTGTGTGATCTAACCCTAGCCAATGGGGAACGACACAGCAGTATAGGATACCTGCATCAGGAATAAGAACCCCTTCCCCCAACTTGTCCAGGTGTACGCTTGCCATTTTTCCATCTGTGAGCTGCATCCTTTTATAGAAGTAAATTGCCTTGCTGATGAAATTTATATTTAAGTCCTACTTCTTTTGCGGCACCGAAAATTTACATATAACAGTTGGACAAGGAGATCCTGAAACTGTATTGCAGATCTGACAAAGACACAACTAACCTAAGGACTTTGGAGCAGAAGTTGCCCACTAGAAGAGCCCCATGCTGGGCAGAAATGGCCTGACTGCATACTTCCTAGCACTCGGCACTAGGGATTGTAGGCTGAGGACTACCCAGGAAGAGCTTGGCTTTGGCTCAAATGCTGAGGTGGGGTTTGATGATGCTTCAACTGGAGGCTGGGAGCTGCTGCCCTCCTGGCAGTGGAATGGTAAGATGTTTCTGGAAGGGAGATCTGCTGACACACCATGTAAATTCTCTGGGAGCTAGTTTTTTGTTTGTCTTTTTGTTTGTTTGTTTTTGAGATGGAGTCTTGCTCTGTTGCCCAGAGTGGAGTACAATGGTGTGATCTCAGCTTACTGCAACCTCCGTCTCCTGGGTTCAAGCAATTCTCCTGCCTCAGCCTCCTGAATAGCTGGGACCACAGATGCACACCACCATGCCTGGCTAATTTTTGTATTTTTGGTAGAGATGGGGTTTCACCATGTTGGCCAGGCTGGTCTCGAACTTCTGACCTCAGGTGATCCACCTGCCTTGGCCTCTCAAAGTGCTGGCATTACAGGCATGAGCCACCGTGCCCGGCTGAGAACTAGTTTTTTAGCCTGAAAAAAGGATACTGAGAACGCCAAAAACTTTCAGCACAAACACTTCTTTCAAACCTCTGCACTAACAGACTTGACCAAACCTTAACATGGCTTCTAGCAGCCTAAGGTTGTGTCCCTGGGACAACCCAGCCTCGTTGTAAGTTCTTGTCTGGAAAAGCTCAGGGCTGTGAAAAGAATTTGCTGTTTGTTCCAGCCTCCTTACCTAGAGCATTTACCAAACAGAGCTTACAATTGTGAATCCTTTCTCCGTCTCTTTGAGATGTATGTGTATCTCTGGCAAGTCAAGAGAGTCTCTCTCAAGGACCTGAAAGCCATTCCTTTGAGATGTAATTATCAGGAAGGATAGGGCCCTGGCTCCTAGCAGGTGTTAATTGCCAGGTAGCAGATGCAGCTGGTCTAATCATGGTGACCCCCACCAACCCTTTATAAGGCTTCACCGGAGTCCCACTGGCTCCTCTTCCCTCCTCCTCCATCTTCCCCTTTAAAATGCCCAGTCAGCTCTGCAAAAATCAGAATCAAGCTCTAGTCCTTCTCTTACTCTCAGCAGTTACTGAATAAAATCTGTTTTCACTGCGTTAACGGATGTTTGTTTATCGTTGACAATAAATACTAAGATCTATCTTCCTTACCTCACAGGGCTGTGAAGACTGAATAAGTTAATGAGGAAAATAAAACTGCAAATCTCTTTGCAAATGCAAGTAGTTATCAATGTGAAGGCTTTGCATATATTGTTCTTAGAGAAGGTTTTAAAAAGATACATCAAAATATTTTTCTGTTAATATATCTCCTTTGTAAAAATGTAAGCAATATAGAGCAAGTAGATAATGTCTCTAATGCTATTCCTCAGAGATGCTATTGTCATCAGAATGACATTTATAATTTCATTCTTTTTACGCAAGTATAAGCACAGAAACTTAAAAAAAATATGTAAGAGGGATCCTACTCTAAGTACGCTTGTATAACCCACTTTCCTCATTTAACAATGTATTAGGGACATACATCAGTGTCAATAGATATAAACCTACTTCCTTATTTTTAAAGACTGAAGAGTGTTTCAATGGATGCTTCTGTGATAATTTATTTAACTGATCCTTTTCTGATGGAGCCTATGTTATTGACAGTTGTTCAGTATTTTAAGTCAAAGCAGCAGTAAACATTCTTGCACATACATTTTTGCCTACCTGGGTAATAATTTCTTTAGGGTGCATTTCTAGAAGTGAAAATCTTGGGTCCAAGAGAATACACATTTAAAATTTATACCATGTTGACCTGCGCCCCTGAAAGGGGATATGGATTTATATTCCCATCAATAATGTGTGTCAGTGATAGTTTCCTTACTTCCATGACAGATAATTTTGATGGGGAAAGGGGAGGAGGGTCAGAAAAGCAAATAGGGTCAATTTGGTTTCTAAAGAGTTTAGAGGAAGGTGTCACTAAAAGGGATGGGAGGAAAAAGTACACACCCCGGAAGCTGGGCTCAGAAAGTAGCCAGTGCCTGACTTCCTTTTGGTCCCAGGTTCTAGCTCGCCCACCACTGGGCAACGCACATCCAAAGCCACCAGAACATGGGGACTCCTTTCCATAGGATGTGGGAGGTAAGCGACTGCAATGGCTCCCCTCAGGCCTGGGCAGGCAAAAGCCTTTCTGCACAGCATTGGAGAAAGCCCTGCCTGCAGCTATACCTGCCTGGCCTCAGCTCTTGCCTTGTCTTGCACATGAAAGGGAGCAAGGTTGATGTGTCCCACAAAGGAATGATCAAAGGCTAGTAAAGGTGCCAGCTCTAAGAAGTGGTGCTGTGCCTGAACTTGGAGCCTGGCTCGGGGAGCAGGCATTCATCTTTGGTTGCTCCAGGGAAACATTTCATGCTATTTTTGGGTGGGGCATTGGAGCATGGAAAAAAGGTGAAGATGGCACAGAGTCATATTGTACCTGCCTTCATGTTTGTGTTGTATCAGCTGCTGTAGTTCTTCTCTTTCCATTTTTTTCTTATTAATTTTCTTAAATTGAAAAGATTTGAGTGCATTAACTTTCATGGGGAAAAAAACCCTTAAAATACTGTTCGAATTCTCATCTTTTATGTATCCATTCTAATGCCACAAATGTCTTCATGATATATGTTACCTGCCAGCTGTTGTTGCAGGGGGTTGTAATTTTCACATAGCTTCCAAGGGCTAGTTCTTTTTTCCTTTGCATCATACACTAAGCAACTTTAGAGCACAATGGTGCAGCTGCTTCACAGCTGTTGTCTGGACTTAGGGCAAGAGCCCTCTTTGGGGTTGAATGATTTGACTCCTTTAAGCAGTTTCCAGGACCCTGAGTTCTGAGACCACACACAGGGCTGCTCAAGCAAGAATGAAATGAGCCTACAAGAGGCGCTTCTCCTTTGTCTGAGGCACACAGAGAGAACTGCGTTTGCTCACCCAGGGCCAGCCCCAGCAGGCTCTCAACACTGCTTTTCTTCCCTTTCTTGATGCTGTTAGAAAAACAATGGCACAGAGAGGCAGACCTAGTTATTCACGTATTAAAATCTTTAATACCCATACTCCTGGTTTATTGAAGCCAACAAGATTGTCTACTCTTAGAGAGCAAGTAACCTACTGTATTCAAGGCCTGCAATTGTGCTCAATAGATATGCATCATTTTATCAACTTGAAGAAGCTAGAGAGGGACCTAAAATGCTCAAGAGGGAGGCTGGCTGGACATGAGGCAGAGCTCATGGTAACAGCACCTTTGTGGGGTCACCAGAATTCAAAGTCAGAACCTCAGCTTTGCCAACCCAGAGCTAGAGTCTATCACATGGAGTGGAACAGCCTGTTAGTGAAAGAGAATGGGGATACCAAGTAGTTAATTTATACTGAGGATTTTCCTTCCTTGGATCTAGAATATTAATGCCTGCCATCAAAAACATGCTCTTTCTGTTGGCAGAATACGTGGGAAATTGAATGGTAATCAGAAGGTCCGTGCTTGGGGGGCAGCATGGCCACAGAACAGTGGGTTTGACTCTGAGCATTGTCCCTTCCAGACCTGATAAAATACAGTGCATTATTGTCCCCAAACAGCTTTCCTAGTTAAGGTCATGAAGTGGTGGTGTTTTTGTTGCTTATTTTTCACTCTCTCAGTCATTCCTTTCTATTGCTTCTACAGAGAGTTAATATCATTCTTTAAATTCTGACTTGATTACATTATATGAGACTATAATTCCTGTATAAAAACTTTATATCTTTTCTTGATCCTGAGAGCTCCTAATGCAATCATTCAAAAAATGACTCTGCTATACCAGAAGTGCTTTAGTATTAAGTATTTAGTATTGGGAATTGGGTAGTAGTATTTTTCCAGCAGACTTTATAGTGTATGTGTAGAATTATAACTTTAAAGATAGTTCAGAATTTTCATAGATATCAAGGTTTTTTTTTTTTTTAAGCACTGAATGTAGAAGATACAAAGATAGACATGCATACTGGTTTTCTTCTTTTAGTTTTGCTACTAGTAACTAGTAGCACAGAGAGAAAACACAGACTCTACATAGAGGGAGCAACACAGGACTGACAGGAATGTAAAAAATCCTGCGGCAGGAGAAGGAAGAAGGAAAGAAAGGAAGCTGCGGGTGACATGAGAAGAAAGAAAGAGAACACAATGGGGATGAAAACATGGAAGGAGAATTAGCTGTGGGAGCCGGTGAGTCCAGAGTCCAGGCGAGTTCTATGTAGGACAGCTGTTGGAAAGAGCCTGGGCAGGAGGAAGGCTCTTGGGTTTTAGTCCCAGATTTGTCCATAGCTATCTGACCTAGGCAAGTAACTTAACTGATCTGGGGTTAATTCTGCTCTTTTTTTCTTTTCTTTTTAATTGACTCTGGCTCTGTTGCCCAGGCTGGAGCACAGTGGCCCCATCTCAGCTCACTGCAACTTCCACCCTCCAGGTTCAAGTGATTCTCGTGCCTCAGCCTCCAGAGCAGTTGGGATTACAGGCACGCACCACCAAGCCCAGCTAATTTTTGTATTTTTAGTAGAGATGGAGTTTCACCATGTTGGTCAGGCTGGTCTTGAATTCCTGATCTCAGGTGATTTGCCCACCTTGGCCTTCCAAAGTGCTGGGATTACAGGGTAAGCCACCACGCTCGGCCCCAGTTTTGTTCTTTATGAAATGAGGGGTTTGGGTTAGGTGACTTTCTGAGGTGCACTGTAGCTTTGCCGAAGCACCCAAGACTGTTGTCTTTTAGGAAAGACCGGACTAGACTGAATTCCCAGACTAGAGGGCTGTCATTATTTCTAGGTTCAATGTTTTAGATTTCATCCAGGCTGTGATCCAGTCAAGTCTGTCTTCAGCTGTGTTAATTTTTACTTTAGAAGGAGAGAACTGATGAATGATTGTATAAATAATTATGGTGGCAAAATGAAATAATGGGCATTAATTAATGGGAATGAGCACATTCAGCATAAATACATTCTGAAACCAAGACAAAGATAAAGACCTCAAGGCGAATGTACCTGGGAATGTGTGGCAAGTATAGCGAGTGGAGAAAGAACCACCATTTGGGCAACTCTACCATTTTTCAAGCCTGGTGAGAGAGAGGCCATCTTAGGCAGGCAGCAATCAGCAGTAGGGATCTGAGGGTGGCACCAGACAGTGACAAGCAGCATAAATTGGCAGACAGTAAGCCACACCCATATTTAATGTCCAGTGCATGCCTGTAGAGAGTCTACGCTGTTCTGACATCTCTGCAGTTTTGTCTCTTGGAGGATGGAAAGCTTAAAATATTTAGGTTAGAGAAAGGGTCTGATGAGTGATGCACTTCTCTTTTGGTGATGAGTGATACACTTCTTTGGCTTGAATCTCACCTCTTCTGCCTTTTTTTTTTTTTTTTGAGACGGAGTTTCACTCTTGTTGCCCAGCCATGAGTGCAATGGCAATATCTTGGCTCACTGCAACCTCCGCCTCCCGGGTTCAAGCAGTTCTGCCTCAGCCTCTGGGTAGCTGGGATTATGGGATTATAGGCACGCACCACCAGGCCCAGCTAATTTGTATTTTTAAACCAGGGTTCATCATGTTGGCCAAGCTGGTCTCAAACTCCTGACCTCAAGCGATCCGCTCATCTCGGCCTCCCAAAGTGCTGGGATTATAGGCATGAGCCACCGTGCCCGGCCTCTTCTGCCTTTTCATGATAGTTTTGTTTAACTTAAAAACAGCTGTGAGGTTCTTAGGAGAGTGCCTATGTCTCGTTCATTGTTGTTATGGCCAGCTCCTAGTAAAGAGCTTGTCACAGATAGATGCTCAATAAATAAAGTTTGAAATAACAAACACATGAAGCTACCCAAGGGTTCCCCAGAGGAAGTTATGCTCTAGAACAGATGCTATTTTAAAGGACAGTCTAGAATGGAAAGGGGTGGCAGTGATGCTCCATTAGAATTCTGAGAATTGAAATTATAAAGTCAACACACAATGGAAGAAAGCAGATATTTGGAGTATTCTCCTTAAAGCAAAACAAAACAAGCAAACAACTGACCAAAAAAGGAAACAGAATGTCTTCTGGGCCCAAGGTGGGAAAAACAGGGTTTGATTGTAGTGTACTCTGTGGAATGAACATGGCTAAGAAGGCACAGGCCGACAGAACTGGGATGATTTGACCAGAAACAGAAAAATGAGTCAGAGAATCCAAGACCAACTTTGCCAGTGTGCACAAGTGTGAGGCTGGGGGCATGCACGTCTTTTCTGAAGTAAGAGAGAAGAGAGACCAAATTAGGACACCCTTATGGTAAGACCGGATTACTTATTCTCACTTGTTTTGATTCTATATTCGTGTGTGTGTGTGTATGTGTGTGTGTGTGTGTGTGTGTGTGTGTGTGTGTGAGAGACAGGATCTTGCTCTGTTGCCCAGGCAGGAGTGCAGTGGCGCAATCACAGTTCACTGCTGCAGCCTCCACCTCCTGGGCTAAAGTGACCCTCCTGCCTCAGCCTCCCAAGTAGCTGGGACTACAGGCTTGGGGTGCTACCATGACTGGCTAATTTTTCTTTTTTAGCTTTTTTTTTTTTTTGAGACAGAGTCTTGCTTGGTCGCCAGGCTGGAGTACAGTGGCACCATCTCGGCTCACTGCAACCTCCGCCTCCCAGGTTCAAGAGATTCTCCTGCCTCAGCCTCCCAAGTAGCTGGGACTGTAGGTGCATGCCACCACACCCAGCTAATTTTTTGTATTTTAAGTAGAGACAGGGTTTCACCATGTTGGCCAGGATGGTCTCGATCGCTTAACCTTGTGATCCTCCTGCCTGGGCCTCCCAAAGTGCTGTGATTACAGGTGTGAGCCACCACACTCAGCCCTTTCTTAGTGACATTTTGTAGATATAGGATCTCATTATTTTGTCCAGGATGGTCTCACACTCCTGGATTCAAGTGATCCCCCCACCTCTGCCTCCTAAATCCCAGTTTGTGCTGGGATTACAAGCATGAGCTTGTAATTAAACAATGCTCTTGCTAAGAGAATATAGGATCAGAAGGCCTGCACCTGACTGTCTGATCCTATATCTCTTAGCACGGGCATTGTTTGATTTCTGTGTTATAGGTAACTAACATGTTGATGTTTCCTTTTACTGTCAGTTCAGCTCCTCTAGGAAGCAGATGCTGAGATGGAATTAAGAGTACAAGAAATTTATTGGGGGCTAATGGCCATGACAGAAGAAGGGAGAGGAAACAGGATTGGGCAATGAAAGCCTTCACACCTCTATGCAGATAGACACCTCTGAAAGGAAAGGGAGAGGAGCAGAATTGGGCAGGGGGAGTGTCAGACTATGATTTGGATTTGCATAAGTCTCTGCCAATGCAATAGGGACTCTGGAACAAAGACTACCCATTAGAGGAGTTCCATGCTGGGCAAACAGGGCCACACCTGAGCACTCCCAGCTTGTATGGTATTGGCTGGGGACTACCCAGGAAGAGATGGGCCTCAGCTCAAACACATGGCATATCTTGAAGATGCTGTAGCTGGAGGCTGTTGGCCAACTATGCTCCTTGCCGCTCAACAGTGAGTTCTTTCTGAAAGAGAGATTTTCACACACCTCCTCAGCTGCCACGCCATCCAAATCTCTTATTCCATGCTGGCTCTCACTATAGAATAGTGGCTGGAGAGTTTGATACCTGCTTTCTTAGCCTCCCTGACAATTGGAATGACCGTGACACAGTTCTGGCTAGTGGGGCTTCTGAGAAGCTAACTGGATAAAAAGACAAAGCCTTATGCAAAGAAAGCACACACACACGTACACACACCAGCTACTTGTTTTCTAATTTTGAGTGTAGTCTTGATACCTGGAGGGGTAGACACCTTGCAGCCAAGAGGCCATAAGCAAATGTGCTAAAGGATATAGTTCCTTGATGACATTGATGAGACTGCTGTCTTCTTGGTAAATAAATAATACGTTATTAACAAATGTTCTTATGGTTTAATCTATTGTTTTGGTTTTTGTTACCTGCAGCTAACTGATAATACATTTATTGCCTGATTGAAGTAACTTAAAGTATTTATGTACTTAAAGAATATATATAATTTGCCCACAAGCAAATTCCCATGTAATAGGTCTCATTATAAGTGAATAAGTTGTCATTCTGCTTTACATATGAATTTCCTAATACTTTGGTTAGAGTGAGCCGGTCCTTGTGAAATCAATATTCAAAGAGCATTCTCCGAAAAGTTTTAAGACCTGAAAAGCCAGAGAAAGGCGGAGGCTGGAAAAGGGTGACACTGTGCATTCACTCAGCGTCCTTCCTGAGCCAGCACTTTCTAATCTTAGCAAGAGGATTTGCATTTATTCAAGCCCCAGGACAGACTATGGCTATACATCCCAGTTGGCAATAATTTTTAAATATCAAAAGCCTGAAACTTGTCACCGTTTTTTTTTTTAAATTCTGCAGTGAAGTAATGAAGCAGTGCCTGTACTTTTTAGGTGACTCTGCCCTGTTTGATTAATTATAGGCCAAGGGACAGCAATGGCATATATAGACTATGAGGACCAATGGGCATTGTCTAGAAAGATGCAATTTGTTTATTGAAGACCAATACACACTGTGCTGACTTTCTTCCATTGATGTACTAGCACCCATAAGCAAATTCAATCATTGTCATGTTGGAAGGCAGAATCATGAAAAAGGACACAGAATAGGTCAGTTTTAAACATGGTTGAAGAAAGCATGGGGTGAGGACAATAGTGGCAGAGTGGGGAATACCAAGTTGCTGGGCTGTACTAGTGGGAATTATGGGCACCTGTTTCTTTAGTGTGAGGACCCCAGACACTGGGAAATCTGAGGAGCACTATTCAGATGCAAAAATGGTCCATTTTGATGTTCTCATCTGTATCAGTCAGTGTTGTCAAGGAAACAGATGACGTGCTGAAATTAGGATAATTCAAAGAGTGTTTAATAAAAGGAAAAATTTCAAAGGTGAAAGAGGGGTGGAGGGAAACCACGAGGATAGTGAAGTCAGGTCTTGAAACAGAAAAGCTATAACCAAATTAGGCCCAAAGTGATAAAAGGAGGATAGATGGCTGCTGGAACCCAAAAGGAAGAGTTGCATAGAAAAGATGACCTGAGAAGATCTATGACCTTCGTTGAGAGGACACAGCTTGCCTGAAAGCCAGGGGACTAAATATACTGACCCATACTCCTCCCTCCCTCCAATCTCTGCCAGGGCTCCCCATTGGCTCAACTAGAAGGCAGCGAGCACAAGAGCCTGCTGGTGTCGCTCATGAACTCAGTTTCCCTGGTGGAAAGCACAATGGAGAAGAGCATAGAGTGGGTCTGAAGGACAAAGAGAAGACACTGTCCAATCCCTTGTTTATCCTTTTGCAGAGATGGTGCTGGACAGCTCTAGGACTAAAACCAGAAAGAGAGAGAAGGAAACTAAGCCTGAAACATCTGCAGATGATGATATTTGTTCCTACGAATTTGAGAGATTGTGAAAACATAATAAATCATAACTGCAGGCTTTCAAGTAAGATTTGGATATAGTGAGCTCTCCCAGGAGGTGCTGAGGAGGGTGTTTGAAAATGTACCTTTGGCTGGTATTGAAGGAAGAAGAGTTCTCATTTCAACCAGTTAACTAGTTATTTCATCCAAGAAATAATGTAATGGAAATATATTGGGAAATGAGTATTTAAGTGTTGGGAGGTGTGGGGGAAGGAAAGCGGACCAAGCAGGAAGCAGCAGAGGAGGTGGAGTAGGCACTTATTGAGTGAGGGAAGCAAAGCTCTCCAGAAACCTCAGCTTATGATTCACTGCCCAGAACTGGGTCACATGGTAGTTGGGCACCCTGAGCTGAGAGCGAGACTGGAGAAATAGACGTTTCTACCTGGGTGCAGTGATGCCCTGAACCAAATTGGGTTTCTGGTAGAAGACAGAAATGGAAGTAGATATTGGGCAGGCAATTAGCAGTGTTTCCTCTCTTACAGAAAACTAAGACTCATATATGTGAAGGAACTGACCCAAGAATTCACAGCCAGTAGGTGATGGAGCTAGTATTCACACTTGGCTTCTTTGAACTCCAAAGCAAATGCTTTTGTGTACTGGGTTATAAAGTTATAATGGAAGGCTGGTGCTGGCTTCTTGCCTTAACATGTAGCACTAAAAGCCTGGTAGTTTATCCTGTAGGAAAGGATGGCTTTGTACATATGGAGAAGAAAAAACAGTATTTCTAGGAGATGAATTTATTTTACCTGGAATCAGGAACACAGCTATTGGTCCCAGTTTTGTCACTGACTTATAACTTAGGTAAGTCACTTATTTTCTCTGTGACATTTTGTTACTGTCTATAAAATGGAATAATACCTTCTCAAAACTCACAGATAATGTGAAATATAATAACAATGTTAAGAAACGCTTTGATATCCATGGATACAATGTTTTAAGGAAAAGTCTAAGATGTCAAACCAGCATTTTGGACCACAGTCCTCATCAAGGACATTCCAGATAAAGGCAGAACACCACTCCTGTTGGATGTAACATGAGATTAAATGCTGCCAAAGTCTAAGTGCCTGGAGAAATTCCTGTTAGGAACTGAGCTACAGAGAATAACAATGCTTTCTCTTCTTTTCCTTTATTAAAAGATTTCCTCCATTTCTAAGCTCCTGGACCTGAAGCAGACCTGCAGAGAGAATTAAGTGCAGAGACGAGCTGCTGCTGACATCATCGTAGGGGACCTCTTCTAAAATATGAGGTCCCGAGGAAGTGCTGTGGGCTCCCAACGCTGCCACTGGTAGTCTCATTTCAAAGAGCAAAATGTGAAAATCCAGTGGCAGCAGCTATTGTGGTATGCAAGACGGCAGGAATTGGGACTAAAAATCAAGAGACTTGTGATAATAGATCCACAGTACTTTGGAGCTGGAAGCAACCCAGCTTCAAAAAACAGCTTAATTTGCAGGTCTTCATTCAAAAAGGTATAAACTCTCTCTTTTTAAGTGTTTAAATGGAATAAATGTATTCAGGACAGCTGCTGAGATTATCTAGAAATACAGATTGCCTAAATTTGAATTATGAATTCAAACTTACTAACTATGCAACCTTAGGAATGTTGCTTTATCTTTTGGAATGTTTCTTCATCTGTAAAATGGGATGGTAATAGAAGCTTTCTTGAGTTTCTTTAATTAGACAGGATAACCCATTTAAAGCCCTTGGCACACAGTATGCACTCCATAAATTCTAGCCTTTATATTAGTATGTATCTATGAGCTATTAAAATTATAGAGCTATAGTTTCTATATTCAGAAAGGCATAAATATTTGTACGTGCCTACCTCTCTGCTTCTGTGTTAGAGATACAACGGAAGGAGGCAGGCTGACAGTGAAAATGCCCAGAAGTTACAGTCAGACCAACCCGATTTTGAGCTTGCTCTCTCTCCTGGCATTGTGCCCTTTGGTCGGCTACTTTACCTCTCCAAACCCCAGTTCCTCCTCTGTTTATTTAAGTAATACGTCTTTCTTCTTGGACCCTTGCCTTCAGCAGCCCTGTACCATTAAAATCTTGATAGAAACTCAATTCCTTCATTAACTTCCATAAGAAATCTGTTCACATTGAGCATATCAAGGCTTTTTTAAATCCTTACTGTGGGTTCATATGATCATAGGGAGATATCGCATCACACAGAGTGCCCACATGTTTACTTGAAAATTCTCTACTAGATTTATCTCTTTTAAGTCTTTCTTCCTGGCCCTCAGCCACCGTCTTCCTCCTACTCTTAAACTTACCCCAAGAATGCATCCAATCCCAATTTCCTTCCGTGTCCTTCCTTTATTATCCTGAGAAGTGTGCTTCTACCATAAGAAAACTGGGTGCCAGCCTATTGGTCTGTTTTTTTGTTTGTTTGTTTTTGAGGCAGTCTCGTTCTGTCACCAGGCTGGAGTGCAGTGACGGGATTTTGATTCACTGCAACCTCCGCCTCCCTGGTTCAAGCAATTCTCCTGCCTCAGCCTCCTGAGTAGCTAGAACTACAGATGTGCACCACCACGCCCAGCTAATTTTTTGTATTTTTAGAAGAGACGGGATTTCACCATGTTGGCCAGGATGCTCTCAATCTCTTGACCTTGTGATCCACCCACCTCAGCCTCCCAAAGTGTTGGGATTACAGGCGTGAGCCACCGCGCCTGGCCTTTTTTTTTTTTTTTTAATCACAACTAGCTGATCAAAGTATTTCTCCTGTCTCTGATCAGCTGCTAAGAAGATTTTTTTTTTGTTTTTTCTGATCACATTCTTAAACTCTTTAATCTTTAGAATGCAATTCTTCTTTTCTTGGAGAGAAACTGTGTTGGATATTTTCCATTTGCTCTTCCAGATCTGACCCCCTCCTCTCACCCCACTCTCATCCTCACCCTGCTGCGTACCCAGGGAGGATGACCCATGCTAACTGCATCATTGGCTCCTTGCCTTTTGGTTTCTGGTTGGTTTGGCTGGTAAGTGTCAGTAGCAGGAGACTGGAGGATGGGAGAGTGAGTTCAGGATATTTATCACCTCAGATCCCATCTTGCCAGGTCCCTGCAGGTTGGACACATCCTCTACCTAAGGCCACATCTCCTGTCAGTGGGTCCTCCCCTGAAGTTACCCTCTCTCGTTCTAAGAGTGACTCTTTCTCCTTGTACTTTCGGGCCTAGAGGTGGTCATAGCTCCTGCCGTAGCTGGCCCCAGGGATGCTACATTACTTCTTACGTGTTTTCCTTACTTGTCTGCACCTTCATAAATAGTCCCTTTATTAAACTCTCCTCAATTACACCATTTAAGTGTACTGTCTATTTCTAGTTACAGCAACTTAGCCATTTATTTAACTCTTCATTCCTTTAAAAACCATGATTGAGTTACCATTTCTAGCCAGAAACTATTGTGGGTACTGGGGATACAAAGCTGGATAATACATTCTATTTTCCATGAGCTCAATGCTGGCGAAGGACACAGACGAATGAACAGATGGTGACAATGGAGCTGTAATAAGAGCGGTGTTAGCATTTTTGCTGTGAAAGGACATGAGGGAGGTCCTTAATTCTCTTTAAGGGCTAGCTATGGTCTGAATGTTTGTGCCCCGACCCAGCCCCCAAATTCACATGTTGAAGTCGTTACCCCCAAGGTGATGGTATTAGGAGGTGTGTCTTTCGGGGGTGATTAGGTCACTGCGGGAAGCCCTCCTGAATGTGATTAAGGGCCAGAGACCTCACCCGCTCCTTTTACCATGTGAGCACACAGCAGGAAGGTGTCGTCTATGAACCAGAAAGTGGGCCCTCTCCAGATACTGAATTGTCACAATGATCTTGGACTTCTCAGCTTCCAGAACTGTGAGACAGAAATTTATAAGACAGTATCATTTATAAGCTATCCTATCTATGTTATTTTGTTATAGCAGTCAGAATGGACTAAGACAGGGATCTAGCAGAGAAATGCTTTCTGAAGAAGAAAAAAACTTGGCTGGGTGCAGTGGTTCACACCTGTAATTCCAGCATTTTGGGAGGCTGAGGTGGGAAGATTTCCTGAGGCCAGGAGTTTCAAACGAGCCTGGGCAACGTGATGAAACCCCATTTGTATGAAAAAAAATTTTTTTTTGAATTAGCCAGGTGTGGTGGTGAATGCCTGTGGTCCTAGCTACTCTGGTAGCTAATTCAGAAGGCTCACTTGAGCCCAGTAGGTGAAGGCTGCAGTGAGCTGTGATTGTGCCACTGCACTCCCATCTGGGCTATGGAGTGAGACCCTGTCTCCAAAAAAACAACAACAAAAACTTTGCTTTTGCTTTGACCTTTGGAAGTCAAAGTGGAAAAGTGGGAATTAGCCAGGGTGGGGAGGATGACAGAGATGAGAGTGTACTAAAAGCGGGAATAGCACTGGAAACATACTAGGAGGTGGAACAACTGGGGGTCCGAGCAGGGATGGAATTTGAAGACTGGTAGAAGACTGGCTCTGGCAGTACATGGCCTTTTTCTCTACTCTTTTTGCAGGAAATTTGTCTTTACCCTGAACATGATGGGGAGCCAGGGAAGGCTTTTGTGTTTTAGAAACATCTCTCTGGATGTAGTGTGCAGAAGGATCTAGAGTGGGCTCTGCAGGTAGTGAAAACAGTTGGGAGGGCAGAGCAAGGCAGTAGGCGAGAAACGAGGGCTTAAGCTAGGGTTGCTGCAGGGCGGATGCTGATGAGGGAGAACCTGGGAGAAGGTCTACGTGGGTAGCCTTTTTCCCACAGTATTTGCAGCTGCTTTCTCATTTTAAACTGGGCATATATAAATATAGCCGTGGCAGGGAATTGGAAAGTTCTAGCTCTGTATATATTCTAAATTAGGCTTGTACATCTTGGAGTTCAATATCAATGTAGTAAAAGATTGAATAAATACTATTATATGCCTGTCTACGCAGTACCACCAGCTCCATGCAAATAATGAGTTAGACAGTAACAAATCCCACATTCCAAGGGCAGAGCACCAACACAGAGGGTTCTTCCTGCTGTGCTGGCACAGACGGTGGCCACCTTTCACCACCTGTTCCCCTGGATGCTTTTGTTCTTCTGTGCTGGGAGACCAAGGATCCAGGCAGGCTTCACAATGCAGCCATTGTGGCTGATAGTTTTGGCAAATAACCTACTGGAATTAATCCAGCTCAGAATATGAGTTCAGGAAACCGGAACTAGAATTGTGCTTTGCACAAACCTCATTACCCCTTCCTGTGTCCACCTCCACAGACTCAGGTTGTGGTTGGGGGGAATCAAGAGACGGAAAAGAAAAGGGATGGGTGGATTCGGATTCAGAAGCAGTTTGTCTTGGCTCAGAAGTGATGTAATTGAAATAAAGCTGTTGAAAAGAAAAATTGGAGTGTTTTCACCACATCTCTTCTCTCTGTGCCTCCACCCCTAAGGAGAGCTCATGTGGCAGGAGGAGCATTTTATATTTCTTCTCTGGTGGGTTTCAGGGATGTGTCACTGGAAAGAAAGGATAATAGGGCCACAGTGAGTGGCCCTAATTTTTGATCCTCCTGTGGCTCAGATTCCTCACGTGGAACATGAAGGCCAATAACAGGATTGTCGTGAGAATCCTACCAGCCCAATACATCCCTCTAAACTCACTTTTCGGACCCTCCTAGCTATAGCACTTGTCGCTCAAGAGCAGAGCCTTGGAATCCAAACAACCTGGGTTTAAATCTTGACTCTGACTATTCCTCTTGCCAGCTGCGTATCTTGGGGAAAGTTGCTTCATCCCCCTGTAGGTGAGTTTTCTCATTCATAATACGGGATAATTAATAGCTATCCCATAGAAGTAAATGGGGAATTAAGTAAGCCAAAGTATGTAGAGTACCTGGCTCGGAGTAGGCAAAAAGTGGTAACTTCTTTTTTCTTCCTTTTTATTTTTATTTTTTGAGACGGAGTTTCGCTCTTGTTATCCAGGCTGTAGTGCAATGGCTTGATCTCGGCTCACTGCAACCTCCGCCTACCGGGTCCAAGCAATTCTCCTGCCTCATCTTCCCGAGTAGCTGGCATTAACAGGTATGTGCCATCATGCCTGACTAATTTTTGTATTTTTAATAGAGATGGGGTTTCACCATGTTGGCCAAGCTGGTCTCAAACTCCTGACTTCAAGTGATCTACCTACCTGGACCTCCCAAAGTGCTGGGATTATAGGCATGGGCCACTGTGCCTAGCCAAAGGGTGGTAACTTCTAATATTTGGGCCATAAATTAGAGATGGGATGGCCAAATTAGGAGTCTAAGCTGGGCCTCCACTTTTGTGTTTGCCAGCTACTTAGGTTGGGGAACAGTGGGAGCCTGAAGATCACAGCCTCAGGCACGGTCCAGGGCCCCATCCACTGGCCTTGAAGAATGATGACTAACTGTGGAATGTTTCCTGGCTTCTCTACAATGAGGATTGTTATGTGTCTAGTTTTGAACTGGACTGTCAGGTATTTGAGCTTTGTGTCCAGGAAGTCAACTGAGAAAACACTGGGATAAGCATGTGGGGAGTGGGTTTGTCTTATTTGTTAAGCTTTATTTATTTTTATTGTATGACTTGTAGATGAAGATTCTCACTGACTTTCGGGCCTGCAGAAGCAGGTACTTCCCTTGGGGGCAGTTGACAAAAATACCAGAACATGAACTTGTTCATGAACCCACTTGAGGCCCAGAGTTAACTAGGGGCATTACCTTGGAAGCTCCTGTGCTCTTCCCCTCACTGTGCTTTCTCTATATGCTAGATTATTTGTGACTGATATGGAGGGTAATGAAGAATCTCAGATACTGTTTGGCTTTGTCGTGCATGACTTAAGTGAGCCAAATACTTGAGCCCTTCTGGCAAGTGCTTTGCTTTAAGCAATTAGCTTGTATAATAGACTTGGCTAGCTTGTCACTTGGATTTAAATCTGGAATAGTTGTTCCCCTCACCTTGTGAGTCTCCTCCAGCAGTTAGCCTCTTGGGGAAGTAACTAACACTTCATGATAACTGGAAGGGTGCTTCCTACGACTGTCATCTTGATTTTAATGTTACTGTTAAGCAGAACTTGCTCCATGTTTCACTTACCGAGGAGTATTTGGAAAATTGGTCTCGGAATAAAAACCAATGGTTCCCTCAAACCAGCAGCAAAGATGACCAATGTTTTACCCAAACTAAACTTTGGCCGTTACTCCAGCATAAATAGCACGTGTGCAAGATGAGTCCGCATACCAGTCCTGGTCTTGAGCTAACGCAACATGAATGCAACCAAAGATGAGATTGAGACTGGCCAGATATGTGACCTGATGGAAGACAATTATTATGCTGGTATGCCTGACTCCCTATCCCAAAAGCTGAAATGGCCATGACTCCCCTTCCTATTATACTTAAAGCAGGCTGGAGTGTGCTTTAAGTATATTGAAATAGTCTTGATGGAAGTAAAGACTAGCAACAAAGGACCCAATGCATGGGAAAACTCACTGGTTTCCATTTGGATTGACTCAGGCTGGAAGAAACAACGTGCTGAACTCCCAGCTGTCAGTTTGTCACCTGCCATGTAATTGGGTGACTATTTTGCTTTGTCCGAGAATCCATAGTCTGCACAGGGGAAGACCCTCCCTGGTAATGGAAGTTTCTTCCAGTAGACAATTGCAACCATGATTCAGAGGGCTTTTGCTTGAGGTCCTAAATGTCAACATGTGGAATTGCATTTTAAAGTGTTTTGCTTATGAGCAGGTACTAAGTGGATTGACTGCATTTTTCAGCTTGACTGGTAGTTGGCATGCCCTTAGTTCTATGGTGACACGTACAACTTGAACTAATGGATCTGTTAAACTGGAGTTGTCACAAGTGCTAGCCATTGCTTGCTATTCTGTTCTCCACCCACGCCCACCATTGGTGGGAACTGGGTATTTTAGAATGTCTTTCAAAGGTTTCTATACATCTCAAGGTTGAGAAAGACTTGTCAGATCAATAGATGACACACATTCCCAGATGAACTTGGAAGCAGAACTTCAAACAATGTCATGGGTACCCCCAAATCTATGCCATGTAAACGTTTTGAACCAACACAGCCTCTTTAGATTGAGGAAGGCACACTTATTGGTGTACTTCATAGTGAATTCCCGACTGCTGTGCAGTTTCTGTTCAAATTTCTACTGGGTGGTTTCACACCACTTCGTTACCATGCTTCTGGTCAACTCGAGGGGGATTTTTAAGAACACCTTGGTTCATATATGGCCGCCTCTTTGGGTTCTCAGTATTACAGTTCCATTCTCATGTTCATACTAGTTACTCCTACCTTATCATACACCACTTCCCACCCACCTCTTGTCTTTCTATTAGGGTTATATTCCCTACCCTTAATTCTTACCACTTTAAGTTCTGTTGGGTAGTGATCTGATTTCCTCTTAATGTTGCAGGCATTTAAGTCCATGTACATTTTCATGAATATATAGGACCATGGTGACCATGAACAGACAAGTCATAACTCAACTTGGATGCAAATGTGGACAAGGAATAATACATACAAGTCACCCAGACTTCATGCCATTGTTCCTTATAGGAGTAACTATCTCATAGAGTTTCATTATATAGAGGGGGAAAAAAATCTGAGGCCAGAGGGTCACCCTTGCAATTTCTCAATCTAGGAAATTATCCATTTTAGGTTGTTTTGAAGTCTTTGCATATACATTTTCCCTTAGAGTGACTTGCTATAGCTTGCCTTGAGAACAAATGGCTAAATGGTTTGTGGTTAAGGGTCAGGTACAACTCAGATCAATAAGCTAAGCCTCTAAATTAAAATGAAACAGTCAGGTGAGTGTCATTCTCACTTTGCTCAACAGAAAGCTAGATGTCTTAAGACCACTCATGCTACAGGAAATGATTGTTCCCCTGTGCTTACCTGGCTCTTGAGTATGCTGACTCAAATGTCAACGTATGTAACATGGAGCTTCTATGAAAAGCTTTTGGTGTGGCAAGGTGTAATGGGTTAAATGTCATGAGCTTAATCATGTACGTGATTGACTAAACCAAATAGACATAAAAGGGTGGAATAAATCTGTCAAAATTGGAGCATATTTTGGACAAAGTAGACAGTTGGAATTCAAGAAGGGTTCTTTTTCTCCTTTTTTCCTTGGCCTGTGGCTTAACCGCACCTAACAGATTTCTCTGGAGTGCCTTAAAATCAGCTAAGGACTGCATGTTGTATACAAGCAATGCATTCATATACCATCCTGTTAACAGTGAAAATCTAGACTAGCATGATACTTGTCTGATTAGTAAGGCAATCAGTATGTACCAGACGAACCAGAAGTGATAGAAATCTTGTAGTTGTTACCATAATCGGTTTCTATTTAAACTAATGTATCTGAGAAAGCATTTACGGGCCTGATCTGCCGGGAACAGGACCTTTCAACTACGCTGTCCTTGGTGGTTATCACCTGTATAATGCTCTGAAGCTAATCTGCACAAGGTCTTCCTTATACAAAGTGTATTGGGATCTGAACTCCAGGTTTGGGTCCACAACCAGATACTAGTTCTGCAAGAAGAGATGATGGTATGGTTGTGAAAACCTTCCCCATCCCCTGACTCACCTTGCTGTCACCGGCTTCCTACTCTAATTCCTCATGAATAGGTGGTTGACACCTTGTACTCTGTCCTGAACAACCCAGTTGTCTCACTCACTGACCCTGTCTTCCTCTCCAGATTGTTCAAGTCGTTCTACTTCTAGCCCTACTAAAATTAGTCTTGATACAAATCTCCAACCCCGACTGCTCTACTTTCTCATTCCAGCTGTTGCCTTTATTTCCTTGTTAGCATCTTTAAAGACCTCATTTTTTTCTGGTAAATCTCAACCCTTCATGAATGCCAATGTCTACTTTGTTCTAATTGTAGAAAGGTAAGGCTTGGCTGAGTTAGACTATAGTAGAACCATGTCTCTAACATTGACTTCCGATATTTTTCTAACTCCCAAATATCAGAGGGGAGAGAAACCAGAAAGTGTTGGGCATTCTTAGTGAACTTGGACCCTTCTAAACATGTAACTTTTGCTTCATTCTTCAAGTTTCTCCTTTCAGGTTACAATCTAGAGTAAAACATGTGTTATACTGACTGTTAAGAAATGCTGAGCATATGATAGAATACATTTCCTGGGAAGAACAATGGCAAGGAAAACCTAGCTGCCCCACTCCCCGCCCCCTGTAGAAAACTATTTGGGGTATTCTAAAGTGGCAGGACAATATAAATATACAGTGTAGAACATCTGACTCTGTCCCCATGGCTCCCTCATGGAGAATACTTGTTAGTTTGATCAGTGGTAAGTGGGCACCAGTTGCCTACCTGGTATGTTTTTGTGTTCTGAGAAAATGCCAAATATCAACAATAACCTGTTGAGAGAATACGTGGGTCAGTCCGTTCCAGGCCTTCACTCTGGAATGCTGTCAGCCCTTGAGGTGCTCCGCTCGAAAGACTGTTGGGGCCCTCCCCATAGACTCAGTTTGCTGTTCTATCTGGGTTGTCTACTTTTCAATTCCTTCAATGCCGCCTGGGTGTGTAGAACCATCTCTACGGCCGAGTGGGTTCTCAGTAACATACAACTCAGCATAGCAGGAGAGTTGATGAATTTGCTTTGGTCTCTTATGCTCACCAACTCCTCCATATTAAACTCACCAACTTCAGTAGCTGCCCTGCTCTAAAATGGTTCCATCCGCTGACTCTTTCTGAAACAGTCCTTCTCGTGCCTCTGATTGCTAGAGGCTAAGTCCTGTAACTGTGTCCGTAGCAGCAGCAGGGACTCTGGGAGAGGGCCCTTGGGGTAAATGGGTCTCGATAGGAGAAACTCCTCAAACTGGGGACGTGAGGCCTTCGAATGTGACAAAGTTCCACAACTATGCTGAACTGGTTCTGAGAAAAGCTTACACATCTACATATCTAATTGGTGCAGCAGATAGCCATGGCTCACCTGTGCTCTTGAAGACAGTATGAAATTGAGACCAAGTAGCTTATCTACTTGACTAAATGTCTCAACCGTGTCTATGCCACTGTGGTGTAAAGCATTCACTCTCCAAACAGGGAGCATCCTTACTTGCAGCACAATTTTCAAAAGTTAGCACAAAATTACGGCTTCACAACTGTCAAGATTTTATGGTTACTAAGTGCCCCCTGTTGGCAGATGTTTAAAACTGGTTGTGCCCTGTAATATTTCAAAGCGGCAAGACGGTGTATCTAATCTCTGAACACAGTCCAAGGCTCCAAACATGAGGGTAGGCTCCGTTAGGTCCTCTCCTGGCAGGTTTTGCCTTCACCTTTGCTTCATTGTTTGGGCCTCTTGCCTCTTCTCCTAGGGTGCTTCTAGGGTTGGCATTGATGATCAACACAATCCCTCCATCTCTTCCACCCAAGACTAATTGCTTGTTGTCATTTGCTCAAGGTATTTTAGAAGAGGCGTAGTTGGAAATGTTGGTTTTGAGAAACGTTTTTCCCTAATAACACTTTCTTGTGCTTGGATGGAAGGCTTAGGACCTGGGCCCTGGTGCCTAGAAAGGACTGATCCAGTCAATAGCTGTCAACTACAGTTAAGGCTGAAATGGACCCTGGCTAGCTCTTGAGACTACTTAAAGACCAATTTGGTGTTCTGATCTGCCATAGACCAAGACTTTATAAAATGCAATAAAAAGTAAATGCCAAATCTTGTTAAATCCGCATTCTAGCAAACAAAGGGGAAGAAATACATGGTTTGTTGGAAGAACATAGAGCTGACAGGTGACTACGAATGTACAGTGAGTTATCTAGAGGTAACTGAAGTACATCTTAACGTTCTCATACAGAATGACTGTTGTACATAAGTAATTAAAGTACTGAGGTCTTGTGACAAATGAGCTTGTTTCACCTGAATCTGGGTTGGAGTGATAGCAAGGCTACTCATAGAGGAAAACAACCAAAAGGCTTTGTTTTAATAGCTTTCACAGTAGAGGCCAGTCTCACACCCCTCAGAAGTGTGTTGACCAGAAGGGAAGAATTGAAAGTCATTGTAGCAGACTCAGATTATATTTAACTTAAAATGAAGTAATGCTTCATTTTAAACTCGTTTTCTAATCCTTCCTCACCAGCTAGTTACAATGGCTTATCTTAGAAGGCTACAGTTAACTTCCTGAAAAAGATTCCAGATGGGAATTTTTCCTATACATAGATCTTTTGATGGAAAGCAAAATCTAGTGTTGTAATTCAAAAGGATATGGTCTTGTAAATGTGCAATATCAAAACTCATTGATACTTTGTGAAGTTATGTAACTTTGTATTTTTGAAACACTTAAGTTCTCTAGTGTCTGCTTCTCTCCCTTCAATTTTACCCAAGAGAAAGGAACTGGGATGGGTTAATGAGACTAGGAACAACTCACAGGGCCTATGTAGTTAACCCTTCTAGAGAGATCTGCTATCAGGACTTTTTATGGTACTTCGAATTGTTGTACTTGACGAATGTGTATGGAAGGGTTACTTTGATGGTAGAAGACTTGCTGAGCCTAGTGCAGGGGCCCACTTCCAACTTTGGTTCTCTGATCCAGCGTAACAAAGCTGATCTGATTGATTTCAGGTGTAGTTTCCAAGTACTTTCAGAACCCTGTCGGAAAAGTGAGGTGAGTGTGGTACTTCAAATATCTAAGCTCTGAATTTGTGGCTTCGTCCTAGGTAGTCTTGCTCTGGCACACTAGCTACATATTGCTGCTGGCCCCGTATCCAGGGCCCCCCACTGGCATGTAAGAGGTACAGGTCAGTCTAAGGGTCCTCAAAGGCTTCTATGTTTCCTGACTGGCATTAGGAGCAAAAGAATCAGAGTCTCCCTGACCACCTCTCCCCCACCCCACACTACAGAGAGGAATACCAGTATCTGGTGTGAGACAGAAGTGGAACTCCTTGGCCAGGTCCTACTGTATATGGAAGTGAGTGTCTTGAGCAATGGAGTCTCAGAAGCCATTTGACAGAATCTCTGGGTAAGCATCACCTCCCACACATGCTAGTTTGGCACACAATGGTCCTCACTTCCTGAGACAGATAAATGACCATAATTTTGGTCTAAGCAGAAGGTCTTGGGACATTAAGCACCTTCAGTTTTCGTAGAATGTTGAGAAAGGCTGAGTGTATAAAACATACTTGCCAAGAACAGTGGCAAGGAAAACCTAGCCACCCCTCCGCCCCATCAAGTAGAAAACTACTTGGGGCATTCTAAAGTGGTAGGACATCATATAAATATTATACACCAGTTAAAACAAGCGCAGGACATCTGACCCTGCCCCCATGGCTCCCTCGTGGAGAATACTTTCTAGTTTGATCAGTAGTAAGTGGGCATCAGCTGCCTACTTGGTATATTTTTGTATGAGAAAATACCAAACACCTGTTAACAATCTGTTCAGAGACTATGTGGGTCAGTCTGTTCAAAGCCCTTGAGCCCAGAATGCTGTCAGCCCCCTGAGGCTCTCAGCTCGGAAGGCTGTTGGCCCCCCCAACATAGTCCCACTTTGCTGTTGTATCTGAGGTGTCTGCTTCTCAATTCCTTCAGTGCTGCTTTGATGGGGGTCTCTACGGCTGAGCTAGTTCTTGGTAATAGAATTGCAGATGGCGTTCACAGCTTTCCCAAACAATATTTAAGGCATCTGTCCAGAAGTACCTGCAGAGTCCAAGCTAGGGATTGTTTGAGGGAAACACCTTCTCTAAGGTATTCGTTTGGTGGGAGTGTCAGATTGTATGGGTTACACTGCAGGAAGAAAGGAACTGCTTCTAGCAATACCTCTGTGGCCAAGTCTGGGGAGGAGAAATTAGAGTGGGACGATAGCAGTTGGAAGTCTCTTGCTGCTTTCCTGGAAGTAGCAAATGTTGAGGGTTTAGAGGAAGCTCCCAGCACAGGGTTAGGAGTTCTTAAACATGGGTGAATTTCAGGAAGGTTTATGAGAATCTGACTATGGATTGTGGCTGGATTCCTGCTCAGCCCCAATATTAAACACAAGGTAACCCTTTACCAGTAGGGCCTGGGGAATATTGGCCAACTTCATTTGTCATTCTGACCTGGAGCATAATTGTGTGGGGGGTTTTCCAAGGTATGGGGATGAGTCTGCCTTGGATTAGATTCTGCATCTCAGCCTGTGGTTGGGGAAGTACTGAATGTAGGCCCAGGGAATGCATTTAAAGGCAATCAGTACTAGCAGGGGTGTAGGAAGAACAACTTCCGTGGTGTCAGTTTGGATCTTCTGTAGCAATAGCGTTAAGACTTAACAGGGGTAATACTAATACTTGGGGAGGGGGTGGGAGGGAGAAAGGACAGGAGCAGCAAGGGAGAATTACCTGTGCAAGGAACCAGGGAAGGGGAAGACCAGGTAGAGCCCTAGCCTGCAATATGGGTCTGCAATACAGTCTGAGTCAGGACAAGAAAGTACCTATTCCATGATGGACCCTTCCTGGTAGGTGTTAATGTGAGACACAGCTCCACACTTCATAACATCCTTACTACGTCCACCCACATTCCTCTACCCGAATCTTGCCTGACTGGTTGGTCCTTTGTTCCAGGCTGCTGACTGGTCGGTCCTTTGTTCCAGGCTACTGACTGGAAAGCTACACCACTGAACCACCTATGTATGTGCAGTCTCACCCTGGGCCATTTATCTGACACAAAGTAGATGACCAGGTATACTGCTTGTAAAACCCTACCCACTGGGAACCAGGCCAGATACTTGGTTGAACTTGCAGTACTTTAACCGTCCTCTGTCTAATTTCATCATGGGCTAGAATGCAGAATAGAACAGATTAGGACCACCAACCCTATTTGCTTGATACTTAAGGATGGCACTAATCTTCGTCCCCCACAGGGGTGCAATATTTGTGATTTAATATCTTGACTGGGGTAAGGACAGTTTAAGAAGCCTCCAGCTGGCCTTACTTGCGGGGATGCTCTTACTTTACATGCCACGGACCCAACTTGGAGATTATTCCAAACAGGCACATCAATCTCAACTGTATACTCAGAGGAAACACTTCTGGGCGGGTCTTGAGACCTAGTAGACCAACTGTCAGCCAAACATTTGCAAGAACTCCGTTTCCCCAGTCTCTACTGGGGTATAGTATTTTCAAGTTTGAATCTACTTTGCAAAAGGAGGGATAGTTATAACCCCTGCATGTCTGTACTTTAACTTGTGGCCATAATGCTTTGGGTGTCTAGATAGCAATGTCAACTCAGATCCTATGCCCAATGGTTAACTTCCTTAGTTCAGTGTATGTTAACATGAATGTCTAGAGATAGACTTGCTAAGAACCCTTGTCTGCTGGGCTAACTGGATCCTCCAGGTGTATCTCAAGGTCTTGACACTAGAACCTGGAGCATTGAAAGGTAGAACTGTATCTGAGTAACTTCAATGTGGCAATAACGATCCGGTTAACACAAAGTGTTACCAAAGTCGGTAATGGGAGTAGGGTCAGAAGGAAAGCATAAAGTAAATTTTACTGCTGCTCCATGGGAAAGGGGAAGTGCAGAAAGTGTCCTCTGTACAGATGGAACAAAGCTTAAGAGAAGCCGCAGCTTGGTTTTGCCCAGTACCAGGCTGAGGGAGGGGAACAGATTCTACAAGAGCATCAGCACATACCTAATGGGTTGGGAAGACATTGGGTAGTGTCATACAAGACAGTAACATGGTCAGACTTGCATGTTAAACATAGCAACATCTCAAGCAGGAAAACTGACTTTGGGGTTGGAATAGGTGTTTCCTGCTTGAGATTCATAGTAATAGACATCAGCTTCCAGGTATGGGCACTAAGTGTGGTGGTGCCGCCACCTGTTGAGGATACAATGGAAGAACAAATCTGGGAAGGGGAAAAGTGAGTGGTTACTGTCCTACCTAATGTGAGGATTTGGATCTGGTAAAACTTAGCTTACGATGGGGAGCTCCAGTTGGGATATTACTTGATGTGAAATATTCAGGACTGTCTCCCTTGGGGTCTAATAGTTTTAAGTCATGATCTATTTCTCAAATGGAGGTTAGTTCTGTCACAGATGCCTTGCTGTAGAAACTGTTTGCCAGAGATGTTATGGCATCTTCATGCATCACAAGCACTTCCAGCACCATATGTTAGATCACCTAGCCCAAGCAGTAGGGCACCTCTACTGCAGATATGCTTTTCTCCTGGATTTAAGGATCAGTAAGCTCACTAGATGCTTTGGGAACCATGGCACTTTTCAAGGCATGGACAACATTCTCAGGATGAACCCTTTGCATGGTGCCCCGATCCTCATGAAGAAAATTCTTAAGAATTCATGATTTTTCCCAGAATGTTACTTTGGCATTAGATGCTTCCAGGCATCTGCCTCTCTTCCAAACGTAAGGGATCTGAATAATTCGTGCTTTAATACTCTGAGGGCCATGGAGCCCCTGCTTTGGGTTGGCGCTTGCCCTGGTGCGCCCTTTCGGGTGAGTGATCCATGTTGACCTACTGATAACATGGAACCCTTCAGAGGCTGTCAGGGTATGGTGCTTCCTCCTAGAATGGAAGGAAGAACCTAGAGAATGCACACAGGATTGGGAGATCTCAGGTTGAAACCATGCAGGCACGTAGAAGGATAATAGCTCCAATGTGTCTGAGCAAGTGGTTGGAGTGCCCAGGAGAGGTGAGGTTGAACATCTGAGCCAGGGACACAGAAGCTGTAGAACTGCAAGACTATATATTGATCTTGCCTGTAGCTTCATAGCCATCTTGGACTCGAGTGCCATGTCATAGTAAGTAGTGAGACATAACCCTAGAGTTCCCCTAGAACTTGGAGGTAACTGCCTACAATAGGATTTGCAACTGGCAGGCTCGGCCAGTACCTAATATGCCTCTGGTCATCTGTCCTGTACTCGTATTCTGACTTCTTCGCCTCTAGAACTCATGTCAGCTTTTAACTAGCTACCCTCTTCAATTGTCAAGATTAGTCGAGTCATTAAAACGTAAGCAGATTGCTTGTGAAACTCTTGACAAGGCTGTTATTTCTTAGAGGTGGGAGTGGGGCTTAGTCTTGGGCTCACCAAAAATGGTTCTGAAGTTCATTCAACCTAGTTTTAAACACTACGAGCTTTCTTACTGAGGCTTTTCCTATTAACTATTTCTGCTGTTGGCCAACATGATAAAACAGCCTGGAGATGAGATAGATTGAGGCAACTAAAAGGATCCTCTACCCTGAAATCCTACCGTCCTTGACTATCCATTTGAATAACCCATCAACTTGCCAGTTTCCCCAATCTTAAATTGGAGGCTGGATATCGACATATTGGGATGGATAATTCTTGTAAGGCGGGTGATCTGTCCTGTGCATTGTGGAATGTTGAGCAGCACCCATGGTCTCTACCCACTAGTTACCAAGTAGCATCCCCTTTTCTCTGCTGACAACCAAAAATGGCTATGGACATTACCAAATATGCTGTATGGTGGGGGTGGGGAAAGATTGTCCCTGTCTGAAACACTGCCTTAGACGGTTAGTGCCAACTATCTGCACCATATGTCACTTGGATTTAATCCTTGTCCTTCTAAATGTCCTTAAACACCTGGACCTCTGACCTCTAAGCCTTGGCTATTACTCTCCCTCCAATCCCTTCCTTCTGACTCCACTCACTTTCCCTTGAGTTTTGTTGACCTCCAGTTTTAACTTTTCTCCACATCTTGGCTGACTACACATTGTGAAGTGTCCTGATAAAGCAGACCGCTACTGCAAACCTGGTTGTAACACTGAAGCCAATACGGGGAATCTACACTACTACCTATGTGGGCTGTGTCCTGCCCAGATACCCCTGCTAAACACTGAGCACCCAACCAGAAACTTGGCTGTAAGCAAACCGACCCAGCAGACCATGTCCTGACTGTCAATGCTCTCAGCTAGCACTGTGGAAATGTGCTTTAGACTGTGAAGATCTCAGTGGAGTCCCTGAGACAGGCTCTTCCTGGAGAGGGAAGAAGGCTGCTTTCATAGTCTGGGGGAACCTTTTGCTAAATGACCATTCCCAAGGCAATGCCAGCCTGCTTTAGAGCCCAAGTAGTCATTGCCTAGGTTGGAAGTGTCTGCTAACTGAGGTCTGGTGTGATTGCTTAGTCTCTACCCCAGTGCTTGCCGGCAGAGAATCTCCCAGATTTTATGGGGCACCTCATGTGCTGCTAGTTTTTGTGTAGTAGACCTGTTTCTAGAGCCAGCTGGGTTCTTAACCCTTAACTTCTAGATCACAAAACCTGCAATGCCAACTCTGAACTTACCTCTCACTCGAGACTCTTGTAGGCTAGTGACTCTGGGGACAGCTGTACTGCAGGAAAAAGATAGGATTACTAATCACTTTCTATCGTGTTGTAGTTGGGTTCTACTAGCTTCAGCTGGCATAAGCATATTGGGGCATAGTACATGGAACTGCTGAAGGAATGGCCACCTCCGTGACCTTGAGGCATCAGGTTGTCCCATCAAAGGGAATGCCAGACCAGAGTAGATTAAGATGACAGCAAGAGTGAGATTTCACTTCCCAAATGCCTTTGTGGCCAGAGTCAAAAAGGGAGTGCCCTTAAGTCCCTCCATCTGTAAGAGGCAAGCTCCTTGTACCCTCAAAGCAAGCGTTCTTTCCCAGTTAGGGTAGATGCTGTTCCTCGTGGGTGATGCTGCTTCCTGACCGTGGGTTTCAAGACTGCATGTCAGTTAGGATCCAGCAAGGCAGAGGGGAAAGTGCAGCCCATCCCAGTATTGATAGGCATGACTGACGGATTCCTTCTAATATCCAAAGGTGTCAAAAGTTGAACTGGTCGATAAGGTCCTCTAAAGAGCCCTGAAAATTAAGGTGGACTCAGCATTTCCAATTACTCCATGAAACCACAGATGAATACCAGTGGTTTTGCTGACATTCTTAAATTTTACTAGTATTTCTGTGCCAAGGCAGGACACTCCTCCACTAAACATAGCCCTTGAAAAATCTGAAGATGTGTAGCTTGCTTGCTTTGCTTTATGCATTTTGTGCTCATCTCTGCTTCAAGGCACTTTGTCTCTGCCACTCCTCATTCTTTAACTAGATCTGAGCACACTTGGATATACTGAAACCAGAAGCTAGTCTTTGCTGCTGCTGACAAGGTCCTTGTGGAAAAAATGGCTGATTTATCATACTTGTATAACTTCTGCCAATCATATTTATAGAGAAAAAAAGAACCCCCAAATCTTGCTGCAAAGCGCCCAATGTGTAAGGCTCCCCCTCAGACACCCAGATTTACTGAAGTATAATAGGCAAATAAAAGTGGCATTTAAGATGCCCGGAATTGCTTTGGGAGGCCAAAGCAGGTGGATCGTTCGAGGTCAGGAGTTAGACACCAGGCTGACCAACATGGTCAAACTGTCTACTTAAAAATTAGCTGGATGTGGTAGCTGTAATCCCAGCTACCCAGGAGCCTGAAGTAGGAGAATCCACTTGAGACAGAGGTTGCAGTGAGCCGAGATGACTTCAGCCTGGGCAACAAGAGAAACTCAAAGTACAGAGTGTTTCAATATATGCTGAGGTGTTTACCATGACTGAACTAACATACCCATCGTCTTCCATTCATTGTTTTGTGGGACACTTGATCTATTCCCAGACATCAAGTATAAGATACACAGCTAACTACAATCACCAGTCTCCAGAACTTATTTGAGCCTGCCCTTACTAGGGAAGGTGACTCTGAACTGGAGCCTATAAATCTTAGGAGTTGAATCCTCAATTGTGCGGGCAAACCAAGCTGGACCTGCTGGGAGGCTCTTTCTTGGGTTTCAAAGCTTTTTGGGTTAGCTGACAAACTGAAATAGCACATCCAACCGCATGTTGCCTTTAAAAGCAGGAGAGGCTGGCTTAACATTGTTCCCTTAGCAGTAAGCCACGTTTGGTGGCTGAGTAATGAGAAATGCTTCACCCTAATCAAAGCTCTCCCTTGAGTGTTTGTTAACAAGAGATGTGCCGCCTCTGGCTCCATTTGGGCCTGCACTTAAGGAGTCAAGTTCATCCCACTTGTCTTCCTACACAATTTGTGTAGGACCTAGGCTGATGCTGGCTCCTCTTTAATATTTTATCCCTCCATTCTTGATGCAAGCTTGACTCCCTGTGAGAGATGGGAACCTGATATGCCCTCAACTAGGTCAAGTGGTTTGAGCCTTAGGGTCTGATGTCTGTTACTTCATGAATACCCTAAAAGCAATGAAATGGCTTCATGACAGACTCCTTAGTAGCTCAGGAAGCTAGTGTGAAATGGCCTATAGTGGCTCCTCACAAGCCTCTTAATGCTCTGTTCTAGGAGGTTCACAAGGGTGTTCAGCCAAGTCTGAGGTCATCTGTGCTTCAAATCATGCCTGTGGCCAGGGTGTTAGGTGCCACAAAACTATTAGTCTATGTAGTGACATAACTCATGTACAATGCTGAGAGCTGTAGTTTGTTAAACTCAATGTTTAGTGTTCATATCTTAAAGCTTTATGGCTCTTCCATGTTTCTTCTACACTTAAATTTTCAGGAGGGATTAGATAGAATATCACTTTGCATGAACTACCAAGGTGGATGATTTGTCAAATGCAACAGTAATGGACAGGACTTGAAGGAAATCGAGGTCTGATTCCATAAATCCTGTGCTTTCTCCCACTTTGTCCACCTTCAGTTTGCATGGTTGTGCTTCCAAGCCATTCCCTTACTGGTCCCATCATTAAGGCAACTTTTGAAAGAGTGTCTTGGTGCTCATTGAGTTGGCAAATGGTAGCAGCCGTGGCCTAGTCAAGGTGGAGTAGCCAGGGGCTCAGACCTCTCAGGGATGAAGGTTTAATTTACTCCTCTGGGCAAGATAATACCTAGACCAGAAGTAATGGCCCCAGGATAAGCAAAATCTGAGTATGAGAACAGAAATGTCAACAGCATCTTAAGAATTATGAGACTTCTGTGTTGCAATTTTGAATTGTAGCTTTGGTTTCTCCACAAACCGATCTGGAGATAAGGACTAGAGTAATTTGGGATGATCACAGTGAACATGAGTTGAAGGAGATGAAAGTGAGACAGTGGACTAAACGGAGCTAATAAGGGTACTTTAATGAACTGCTATAAGCACCTAGGGCACAATCCCATTGGGGACTAAAACAGTGAATGTTGTATGCTTGGACTTGTTCCACTGTAGAATGAAAGAAAGAGCACTAATCACTGAGTTGCTACTTCCTGTTCACTGGTTGTCTCTGCAAGCAGGCTATCTGGCAAGCAGGCTGAGGAAGCTCTTCATGGTGGTGGAGAAAGCCCGTAGGTAGATGATCGGACATAAGTGCCTGAAGCTTGCTTGCACACGCTGGAACCGTACTGCAGCTGTAGGTGAACTTTGTCGAGGAGACATGAGAGAAAAACATGCAAATGAATCGATCATCCATGTCCTGCCTTGACTTTGAGTAAACTTATGTACTGTCAAAGTGGTTCCCAGCCAGAATCCCTAAAGTGACAATGATATGGTTGGTTCCAAGTTATACTCTGCTGTTGGGCCAATAGATATAATTGACATGTCTGTTCTGATACTCGTCCGTGGCTAGCACTTTTGATCTAGATGATTTGCCCAGTGGAATAAATTAAATCTTCATCCCTGAGAGGTCTGAGCCCTTGGCTACTTCACCTTGAATAGGCCATGGCTGCTGCAGTTTGCCAGTTCACTGAGCACCAAGACACTCTCCTTCAAATCCTGAGTTGTAGACACGTTAATTCCTGCTGCCACTCAGTAGCAGCAACTCAAACTCATGATGGGGCTGATTACTGTCGGTAGGTTTCTTATAGGTAAACTTGTGTCATGTGAGGTTTGTACAGATCTTGGCACCCAGGTACTAAGCCTAGTACCCATCAGGTTTCCCGTTCCTCTCCTCCACTTCTGTAGGCCCCAGTGTCTGTTCCGCTGTGCCATGTGTTCTCATCACTTAGCTCCCACCTAAGTGCAAGCCTGTATTCATGTATTTGGTATTCTATTTTTGATTCAGTTTTCTAAGAATAATGGCCTCCAGGAGCTCCATCTATGTTCCTGGAAAGGACATGATCTCATTCTTTGTGGCTGCACAGTATTCTGTGATCTGTGTACCACATTCTTTATCCAGTCTACCACTGAGCATGTAGGTTGCTTTCATATCTTTATAAATCATGTTTTTATCAATACCATTCTCACAAACAGCACACTTGAAGTGAACAGCCTGCTAATGTATGTCCAGTTACTGTTGAATAGTTGGACAACTTCAATTACAATAGCTTTTCAGAAACTCTCAAACTCCAAGTGGATTTTCAAATATGTTAACACACTTCAGTTGACTTCTGTCTCTCAAACTACAACTCACCAGATGTGATGGCGTTTTTGGTATGTTGAAGTAGACGGATTGGTGTCTATAACTGGGCACTAGCCTGTGTTGCTTTGAAAGGGTTTTACAGTGTAGCTGTATCTTGCAGATGTAGCTAAAGCCCCAGTAATCTAGCTTTTACTGAGTATCCTGGACAGCCTGAATGTAATGTAATCATCTGAGTCACTGTGTAGCAGGTCACTGTGTAGCAAGCAGGTGTGATTGACTCGGATGTATTAAGGCTGCCTTTACGCTCCACCTGTGGACAGTGGCATCACCTGCATCTGGATTCTACTCTGCTTAGAAACAATAGCTTTTTTGAGTTGATGAGTTCGTTTGCTCATGATCGATGAGCATATGGAAGTGTCTGTGGGTGAGCTCTGGATGCACTCAGCAAATATGCAAGAGAAACTGCTCAGCCTACCTTGTACATACCTGGACCCACTTGGATCCAATGTTGAGTTCACTATCTCCTCTTGACACCTCAACATCTGAGGAACCACCCTTTCCAGACACTACAATAACAGTATGAGAAGGTACTCTCCCCACAGCTGCAACTAATACTGTGAGTAATGGATATTCATCTCCCAACAGTGCATTCTATATTCCTCTCCACCCTCAGCCAGCATTTCTGCTGGTTGAGATTCTTTACTCAGTAGGGTCACTCAGCCTTATCCAAGAGGTCTGTGTACCCACTCATCTCTGATCATGCCATATCTTATGTTGCTGCAATAACTGTTTTGTCACCCCTAATGCTGGCACTAAGGGGCACCCAGTAAACCCTACAAATCCAGGTGTATTTCCCTCACTTTGTAGCAGAGACCGATTTCATCATAACCAGGATTGTTGACCCCTATCAGTAGAGTAACTTCTGTCTGCCTTCTGGTCTCTGGTATAAAAACCCTAAGTGACCAAGTCACAGCTTTTGGTTCTGTGGAACCCACTCTATCACCAGAGGACATGTTTCTCTTCAGGGGCTCAGAAGCTCTAATTCTGAAGATGCCAAAGCTGTGGGACACCCACTTCAAGTAGGTCACAGGTACTGGCAGGGGCCATGTTACATCTACCACTTGGTTACTGGATACTGTATCTTAACTTTTGGGGACAGCATTTAATTGTTGGAAGCTTCTTCAACTTGAAGTATAATTGGATGATATTTAAGTTAAGGACTTACCTGAAAGCACCTAAAACAAACCCTTAATCACTTTGAAGCATAAAAGCAGCAGGACTCTGGGTAATAGCTAAAGATGGAAAAACTGGTGTTGAAGGCGGCTGAGCTCATGTGGTTTTCACTTGTGCATGAGGTAGAGTTTTTCTGAAAAGGTACTTTCTAGTCTGGGGCCACTTGTCTGCATTGTAAGGTGATCACTTTCCTAAGACCTCTCAACTCCAGGAAGTGGCACTTTAGGAGATCACAGGGATGGGTATCTGCATAGTTTACTGAGCCCGGAACACGTGGACTCAATAGTATCTGGTTCTGATCTTCTTAGCACTCAGGGTGTGACCCACATTTATTCCTGGAAGAGAGTACAGCTAGATAGTAACTCTGGGATGCCTTTGGATGTTTACAACTTTTTCTGCCAGATCTAGAAAAGTTCATGCTTTCTAGAGCCACATCCTTGTGGCCAAACAAGAAGCAAGCAGGTGATGAGATACAGGTATTCAGATGAAAGTTAGCCAGGCCAGATATGACACCATCCTCCACCTGGATGGAATGAGTCTGCTGTATATAGAAACTTGGTCAGAAGCAGGGTGGTGGTCATAGAAAATGTGACTTGGTCAGGAATTTGGAGTGGTTCATACTTTGTTTTCCAGAAGCAGACCTTAAGATGAGAGTTTGAGTTGCTACCACATAACCAAGTAAAAGACCATGGAGTGACAGAAGTGGGTGGATGAGGTGGTGACTCGAAGGTGTGATACCACAGTCTCAGAGGGGAATACAGCTTAACTTGGCAGAGGCCCTCTGGAGACAGCATAGGTCATACTTCAGCTTTTAATCTGCTGTGGAACCAGAGGTACTTAAACCTTCTTACCCCATCTGACACGGGCTAAAGCCAGCCATGGCAAGGATATAAATTTCCATGCTCAATCATAGGGCAGCCTCAAAAGACCACAGGTACTGGCAGTTGCATTCCTGTTCCTTTACCGAGAAGGGAGTAAGTTCAAGTTGGGAGAGGGACCTGAGGAGATGCTGGCAGAGCACTGTCGGCCTCTGTTGGAGGGTCCCCCAGAAGCCTGGAGCTCACAGGGGGAAAAACCCAGTCAGTTCCTTTCACTGAAACCAACGAGCAGGTCCACAAAACGAAGTGCCTTGGGTCATGAAGTGCAAGTGAGACCAAGTACCGTATTAGGGCTCTTCAGAAACACACTTATGTGGAAGTAATGAAGGAAATACTTCCAAGAGACCAACCAGTAAAGGAGTGAGGAGCACAACTGGGGCTGGTAAGAAGCCAAGCAAGGCTGTGATGGCAGGAAAAATCCTAAGCTTTGCAGGCCTCTTGCATTCCAAAGGGAAACTATAGACTAAGTTGCACCTTGGTCATGTGCATCCTTGCAGCTGACAGTCACTTGTTAATAGTGGCACTGGTTCTGAGGAAGTTGTGTGTAAACTTGCAGGTACTTCTGGCTCCTTGTGAGTGTGGGAAAGATGGGTCAACACTCAAAGGACAGTCCTCCAACAGCAAAAGTGAAGGTGCTGGCACTTGTAGTCATATGACCAGGAGGTGAGGGGGTAGAGTGGTAAAAAGAAATTGGCAGGATATGGTGGTAACCTCAATATGGTTCCCTAATGACTTCTGTGGTTGGAGGAAGAAGAGTAGGTCAAGTAGGGCGCTTGTGCTATTTTTTTCAAGTAATGCCTTTGCTACGGGCATATCTTTGGAATGTGACCCCTCACAGCTTGCAAGCTTGCCTCTTGGCTTTATCCCAGCAAAAGTTCTTTCAAAGTAGCCTTGCATGCTTTCCTCCCAAGACCCAATCCAGCATCTTCTGGAACGTTCTCCCAAGTTTTGCCCAGATAACTGCAAGCTGAGAATTTCCAAGAACCCATAGCTGGACCAGCCACTACTGGGGGGAAAAAACTTCAAGGTTTGGCCGGGTCATGAGGGTGAGGTAGATGGACTGGCATGGAAAACACTTCGTCTTGTTTCCTAACGTATATTGCTGATTCCTAGCACTGTCTTCTGGTAGGGATGCAGTTTAGTCTCACCTCTGATGTTGGTTCTGAAACCTGTTCTCTAGTGAATTCCATAAGGCTCATTAGAGCAATATTGAGTCTCACATGGTCTTACTCTGAGGGACCATTTGGCTGAACATAAAACATGTGGGTCACATTTTCTTCACTGTTTTGTGGCTTAGGGGTGCTATTGAAATTGGTTACAAATGATTTGGTCTTTGCATTAAATGCTCAGAGGATTTTTTACTTTGAAGTGCGGTATATACATACATTAGCCATTATGAGTAAACCTTCTCAGGCTTAGGGTTTTCCTTGAGTTGAATAAGAAAATGGTGTCACCCTGGTTCTGTCCAGGTGTGTGAACCATATCAGGCAGGGGATGCATAATAGATGAATACAATAGAGACAAAACCAATGTGTGACGCTCCTATATTTGAATACTACTTCAAGCACATCTCTTAGATAAGGTGGCTCAGGAAATGTAACCTTGCTAAGAGACGAACATAAGCAATTGCTACACTTCTTAAAATTCTTGTGTCAGAATCTAAAAGGAATTGGGCAGACCATTGTCTGCCATGACGTGATAGGACCCTCTGCCACCGCCTCCGCTGTACATTTATATGGGCACAGGATAGGGGTGTGGCAGGCCAGGGTGATGTTGGAAAAGGCAACAATTGGATGTGAAAACAGGAATGCCTGTTCCCATTTAGCGCCATGGGTTTTCAGGCTTGAAGGTGGAGCCTTTGCCAGGGAATCACCCTCTTCCCTATTTGTTTGCTTTCTGTCTGTATCAACATCACTTAAGATGAGAATCTCTCCCATCATCATGATGGGTGGTGTGGGATATGGATCCACCTGGTGATCAGTGAGATGTTTGTCTTTGTGTTCTGTGTGGATAACAATCTGACTGGGTGCAATTCTATGCTCTGCCATCAGCAGGTCTAGGAGACCCTCCTGGTATCAAAGGGAGGAAGAGGCTTTGACTAAGCGATTCTTTCTAGTTCCCTTCATTCTGAGTTGATACTGCTGCCAACTCTCATTTAGTCCTTTTCTGTATGCTGATAACCAGGAACTCCTTGTGGACATGGATCTACAGACTTCTGAGCAAGACAGGAAACAAAATTGTTGGTGTCTTTGTGACTTTGATCTCATGTCTGAAACTGATTGAAACCTCATTCCGATAATCTGGGCAATCCTGTGCACCCAAGAGTGGGTTCTTGGGCTAGGTGAGCTTGGGTCGTATTTGGTGTAAGGCAGGGACTTGGTGAAAACTGAAAGCTGCAAAAAAGCTCTGAGGGAAGCACCTAAATGTGGAGGCTTGGGGTAATTTTAAGGGCCTTGCTAGGTTGTAGGGCCTTGAGCCAGGGTTGGGGAAAACTAAGTTCTTGGGTTGTGTCCTGTGAGATGCAAGTGACTACACTGGATTGGACATGTGGGAACTCACCCCATATCTTACTGAAATGGGCTTGCCTCAGTATTCCTGTCATGGCACCTCAGTTAGGCATGGTAGTCAATTACAATTCCCACTGCAGGTATCTAAATGGAGCTTCTATTCCATGGCCAGCAGAGTTGTACCTGAGAAGCTTAGAATTTGGGTGCAGGTCTCAACCTCTAGATGTCTGTAAACTCACTTATGTCTGAGCCAGGGTATGGATCCTCATTAGTAACTATAGATCTCACCTGCTTAAATGGTTTTTGATCCCAGGTGCAAAAGCACTGGGACACTTTATTACCTGTATGCCTGAGTTCCATGAGTTACAGGTGTTCACTTAGCAAGTCTTCCGGGAAGCTGGTCAAGTAGCCTGACTGGGTTGGAAAACTTTCTGTGGAAATGCCAAAACTCCCTTTTGCTTGGATGTGTTGCAGAATCGGTTACCAGGGTAGCTCCTGTGGTACAGATAATGAAAAAGGGTATCCTCAGGTAATTCTTGACTATATCCATAACCTTCTAAATAGCTCTAATGAGCTATTAAGATCACTGATCTCAGAAATGGATCGGAGGGCAGAACTTCACATTAAGTCCCTCAACACTAAATTGTTAAGTAACTTTTGTAGTTACCAGATTTCTATCAGGTAGGCCAGAATCACAGATCTCAGGGTAACAGCTGAAGTCGTAGCTGGACCTGGGACACTTTGAGTAGATTCTTAAACTTAAAAGGCCTATTGATGATACTGGATTTTTCTTACAGAAGACACTTGATGCTTCCTTGACATCTGTTCCCACACTGTCAGCATGCATGTTCCAAGGCTGCTTCAGCTTACTGCAGGTTGGGTGGCTGACAGATTGAAGAGGAATTGTCATGACGATGACTTAGAGAACCTGTTGAAGGGATGGGAAAGAACTACATCAGGAGTTAACTGGTGCAGGTGCAAAAATGCTTTGGCCAGTCCCAAGAGCATTGGTATGCATGTGGCCCATCAGTTACTCCACAGTGGCTTGAACTGGAGACCTTCATGCAGCCATTGTGATCAGTAACTGGATGAGGTCTGCTGGGAGAAGGGGATACCCTTGGAGCTGATGAACTCAGAGGTGACTGCTGACAGTGCTCCCAGCAGCCAGGACAACAAGCCCTAATTAAAGAGGGATCTGGAATTAATCCCATGACTTCCAAACCCAGTGATCTGGTGAACTTGACTATGCTTTCTAGTCCCTGGCCTGTTCACACACATGAATGGTCTCGGCACAGCTTTCCTAGTAGGGCCACTGCCTTTCCTGAGCATGTCCCCGGCCACCCCCTACCCAAAATAGAACTGAGCTTACCTGGCAACAGAAAGAAGCCGTGACGATTAGTTTTCTGACGAATTTAAGTTGGTTGAAGTTTCTTTTAAGAGTTTCATTGAACAACGAATGACTCAGATTGAGCAGCCTCCTGGGCCAAAGTATGCTCAGGCTCCAGTGCAGCCACGTGGTAGACTTAGACAGAAAAAACGATGTAAAGAAAACAAGTGAGGTACAGAAACAGCCAATCAGTTGCAGCTTGGCATTTGCTTATTTGAGTAGTTTGAAGAGTTTGAGTGGGCTACATTTGACTGGCCAACTCTGGCCCAAGTGTAGGCTGTGGTCTGGTTATAACTCCACTTACTGTAATTAACAATAGAGAAAACTTTTATGCTGAACTCAAGGAGGCAGCTTTAGGCTAAACCACTCCAAGTTGGATACAGTGTGCAGAGGCCACTATACTGCCAACATCTGTTAAATATAATGTCAGAATCAAACTTTTCAGAACCGTCATAGAACACCTACCAGTAAGCTCAAATCAGTGGGGCTGGGTGCGGTGGCTCATGCCTGTAATCCCAGCACTTTGGGAGGCTGAGGCGGGCAGATCACTTGAGGCCAGGAGTTTCAGACCAGCCCGGCCAACATGGCAAAACTGTTTCTACTGAAGATACAAAAATTAGCCGCATATAGTGGTGTGCTTCCAGCTACTTGGGAGGCTGAGGCCTGAGAATTGCTTGATCCTGGGAGCTGGAGGTTAGTGAGCTGAGATCACCCCACTGCATTCCAGCCTAAGCGACAAAGCTAGACCATCTCAAATCGGTGTACAACGTAACTATAGCTCTCATGTTACACATTAGATCTCCAGACTTACTCTACATGACTGCAACCTTATACCCTTTGACCTACATCTTCTCACCTCCCCCTGTTCTCTGTAAGCACTGTTTCAGTGTTTCTGTGTATTCAGTTTTTGGTGTCCTTAGGTTTCACAATAAGTGAGATCATGAGTCGTCTTTCTGTGCCAGGTTTATTTCACTTAATGTCTTTGAGGTTCATCCATGTCACAGATTAAAGGATTGCCTTCTAAGGCTGAACAATGCTGTAACGAGCATTGGAGTACAGGCACCATTACAAGGTGGTGACTTCCCTTCCTTTGGGTGCAGGTAGCTGCTCTTTTGAGGAGCCTCCATATTGTTCACCATAACACTTGAGCCAATCTAATTCCCACCAACAGTAGACAAGAGTTTCTTCCCTTCTCTACGTGCTTGCCAACACCTTGTTTCCTGTCCTTAAAGTCATCCTGATGTGAGATGCTTCATTATGGTTTTGATTCACATTTTTGACCAAAGATGTGGAGCACCTGATACATATCTGGCCACTTGTCATCTCTGGAGAAACATCTATTGAGCTCCTACCAACTTTTAAAACTGGATTATTTTATTGATATGTGAACTGACTAAACCTTAACACTTTGGTATTATGGTTTGCACCATATGTTTTGCAAACCAGACATATGGTGAACTTGACTATGAGTATATGGTTTGCAAATACTCCGGCAAATTCATAGTCTGCCTTTTCATTTTGTTTCCTTTGCTGTGTAGAAGCTCTTCAATTTGCAGTCTCGCTTAAATTTGCTTTTGTGGCCTATACTTTTTGGTATCCTATTGAAGAAATAATTGCCAAGACCAATGTCAAACTCTTACATGTTTTCTTGCAGAGGTATTAGTTGCAAGACTTGAATTTAGGGCTGCAATCCATTAGTCACTTGTGTATGATATAAAGGCTCAACTTTTTTGCATGTAGAAATCATTTTCCTAAAGCCACTTGTTTGAAACATCTAACCTTTCCCTTTGATGTCATCTTGGTTCCACTGAACTAGTTGACTACAGATGCTTGAGTTTATTTTTGGACTTTCTGTCCTGTTGGCCTGTTGGTATGTTTTTATATGAGTATCACGCTGTTAAGATAACTAACTTGGCAGTAGACTAAGACCAGGTAGTGTAATGCCTCCAGGTGTGGTCTAGCAGAAGTTCCCTTTGGCTATCCTGTGAATTTTAAGACTCTTCTTCCCTATTTCTATGAAAAAATTTTGCATCTATAGGTTGCTTTGGGTAGTATGGACATTTTAATGTGTCTTATGAGCTTGTGATATCATCCCATTTGTCTCAAGTGTCAGTATTTACTTTCTGTACAAAGATCTTCTATCTCTCCAGTTAACTTACTCCTAAGTCTTTTATTAAGTGGGATTGTTCTTTTTGGGGCAGTGTAGTGTATAGAAATGTTACATTCGTGTATCTTTGTATCCTGCAACATGACTGAACTTAGTTCTAACTCTGGAACCTCAGGGTTTTCTATATGATGTCTGCAAGCAATGGCAACGTTACTTTGCCTGGTTTTGGATGCCTTTGGTCCTTCTTGCCTACTTGCTCTAGCTAGGACTTCCACTACTGCATTGAACAGAAGTAGTGAAGCAACTCTCTTGTTGCTGATCCTAGAGGAAGGGTTCAGCTTTCAACTGTTGAGTATCATGTTCGTTTTTGGGCTTGCAACATACGGCCTCTTTTTTTGTATTCAGGAACACTTCTATACCTAATTCCCTTTTTTCCATGAAAAGATGTTGAACTGTAAAATGCCTTTTCTGCATCTGATGATTGAGGCTTGTAGGTCAATATAAGTCAAATTGTTGGACCACATGAAAGACTTTTCTCTGCCTTGGTCAAAGGTAGCCTGAGGCTTCAAGACCTCTTGTCCTAAGGCCATTCCATCTTTACCCTCTGCACTCTGCCACTCTGAAAAGCCTATCCAAAGAAGAACAACCAAGCCAGAACTTGTCTATCACCCAGAGCAAGGCTTTTCTAGGTACCTGTTGCAGGTTTGTGGGGTGATGTGCCTTCTCAGTCAGGAGCAGTCCTGTCCCAGTCTTCTCATACATAAGGAGATCAAAAGTGGCTCTACCCCTGAGGGGGTTTGGGAGTTTTAACTAGTTTTTGCTTGCCTGATGTGTCATCACCTTTGACCATGAGCTTTTAGAAGAGTTGACAAGAGCTGCCTGGAACAGGTGCTAGTATAAACACAGAGGCCATGGAGAGGCAACGTGAGCTGTGTGGAGGTATACCAAAGTGATACATTAGAGCATGGATCTCATAGGTACAGCCTTTATTAGTAGTAGCAGTCTGAAATGGCTGAATTGGTTATTTAGTTTATGATGGACCCTGGAGTTCTAGGAACTGCCTGTTACTGCAAGGTGGAAAAACCAACTCCTGGCCTAAATCCCAAGTGGTGTCCTGCCCCTCTGTCTCGAGCAGGACCTCCATTATGCCTTGACTTCAGAAGCAAACTTTTGTGCCCTTCAATAGCAGATGTCAAAACTAAGAGGCATCCAAAAGCAACTGAGCCCTGAGTCAAAGTACAAGATTACTGAGTGATAGGACACAGATGGCAGAGCCCATGTGATGGGGTGGGCTACCTGTGAGAGCCCCAGTGATCCTCGCATGTGGTAAGCACTCTACTTTCTGAGTGGATGTAGTGACATGCCCTTGTGATGAAGAGTTAATGGAACAAATGCTGGTACGTTACTTCCAGGATTAGGCTATAGACTGGCTTCTATTTTTCTCTTTGATCAATTGTTTGAGGAAATGCAAGCTACTATGTTGTGAGCCACCCCCTGGAGGATATAAGTGTCACATTAAGTAGCAGAAACATTCAGTCTAACAGGCTGTAGGCTGAAGCTTACCACCTGTGAGTTTGGAAGTGGACATTCTGAGGTGTGATAGCTGCCATGAGTATACATGGAGGCAGATCCCCCTGGCACTGAGCCTTCAAATGGAAACCAGTCTAAAAGCTGGATTGCAACTTCATCAGAAAACACAAACCAGAGGAAGTTATCTAGGCTGTGCTTGTATTCCTAACCCTTGGAAACTGTCTTAAGCTGCTAATTTGAGATCATTTGTTTGGCAGCAACAGACAAGCAATAGCTTACGTGAGTTAGGCAACTGCTACTTAGCTTGACCCAACTATTTTCTCTGGTAGAATGCTAACTCTGGCTAATAAGAAACTTGATGAACTAGAAATTTAGATTTCCAAATGATAGGGCAGAGGCTACATGATAGTTGACTCTAGTCTTGTTTCATCAACATGACATTTTTTAACAAAGTAATGCCACCTTCTGAGTCTCCTTTGTGGGAGGCCAAGTGGTAAAACTAAGGCTCTAAATCTCAAGTGAACCTGCTGAGATGCTACGAAAGTCTGTCTCATACCATCCTCTTACAATTACCCAACCCATGTTCTGGTTGATGAACAGGGTAAGGCTATGGATCAAGATACGACAGCCTGAATGAACTGAGGAGTTTGGTGCATTCCTTAAAAATGGTGATGGAGTAGATATAATTGGAGAGCCTTCCAGGGTCAGACCAGAATGGCAGTTAGCAGAGACGGGCATGCTGAGGGCTTAGAGCATCTGCACCCTGAGATGGCTGCCCTTGGGTGCCACACTAGAAATCACCCTCCTAAGACTAACTCTTCTCACTGAGCACAGGGACTTACCTACTGATAGCCTGGGGGCCAGCACTGTCCAACAGAAATATTGTGAGCCACCTGTGTAACTCGAGCTTTTAGTAGCTACATTAAGAAACAAAGCAAGTGAATTTTAAAGTGAAATCTAGTTGTACTTGTAGTCAGTCACAACTAAGTTGTAGCTGGATCCAAACAGAATTTTCCTGCCCATGTACAATTCCTTGCCTGTTAACAAGGGGGAATGTATTAAATGACAAACGATTCATGTTTCCCTAAAATGTTCTGGCTCTCTGAGAATGTATTTTAAAAGGAACCATGAACTTTAAGCATACCAGTAGTGACCTAAAGGCTTTTTGGTGCCTGAAAAATTCTAAAATGCAGTCTGTTTTCACTTTTCTCTGGTATCTCCTTGAGTAGCTTAATAATCCTTCTGAATTCTCTTTTCTGGCAAATCAAACATTGCTTGGTTTCGATCCATTGCTAGAGAGCTAGTGTGATATTTTGAGAGTGTTATAGAACCTTTAATCATATCACCAGAAGCACTTTTCTGGTTCATTCTCATTTGGGTAGACTGTTGCAGTCAAAAAACTTGGAACTCAAGGGCTGATGTTCAGATTCTTTTGTCCCACAGGGTGATCCCTTGATGTAGCACTCTCCCCCTTCTAGGGATGGGGCTTCTGAGAGCTAGACTGAAGTGATTGTTACTGTCCTTCTGGGAGTAGCAACCAAGAAGGCCTGTGGACTCTGGGCTGGTGCTGGAGAATATTTACAGAGTCCTATGGTATCTGTTTTCAGATCTGCCAGCTGTGGATACCAGCACCTGTTCCAGTGGAGGTGGCAGGGGAGTGAAGTATGAACTCGGGAAGACCTTGGTTACAGTTTTGTTTAGTAAGCTGGTTTTCTTAATGCTGGTTCTGCAAGCAGTGAAGTTGTCACATGGACAGACTTGGGACCTCTGGTTAGCCAGGGTGTTGAAGTCGTAGAATTACTGTTTTCTCTTCCTTTTGGAGCAGGGTGGATCAGTATGAGTTTCTGTAATGGGTTGTTGGGTAGCCTCTAGCCAGGAGGTAGCACTTTGAAGAGGGCCAGCTGCAGTGGTATAAGGGGGATATAATGTTGCCCTGCACTGGCCAGGATGAGACTTGGGTTTCTCAGGTGTTGGGTGGGGCCATAGAGCTCCCAAGAGTTTGTCTTTGGCTATCAGGGTAGGTAGAAAAAAGACATCAGGTGGGGTCACAGCTAGGTGAGTTTGGGCTTGGACTTGGAGTGGGGCTTCCTGCAGCCACTGTGGGAGGGGATGGGGGGTGGTTCTCAGGCCAATGGATTTGCTTCCAGGGGAATTATGGCCATTTGTGCTGTGTCATACAGGTTTCCAGGGAAGTGGGAGGAAAGCTGGCAGCAACAGGCCTCACCCAGCCCCCATGTAGCCAGCACAGTCAGTCTTGCTCCGCTTGGCTGTGCCCCACCAACAGCATTGAGTTTATATCCAGGGAGTGGGTGTGCAGGGCTGAGAACTTGCCCAAGGCTACAAGCCTCCCCCCTGACAAAGCAAGATAACCCTCTTGGGCACTTCATGAACCATTGACTGTGGCTTCTACTTGTATCTGCACTGCCTGTTCACCTCTCTGGATTCTGCTCAGGAAAATTTGTGTTCAATTACTACAAACTTCGGCTAGAACTTCCTTCACCCTGTGGCTGTAAGGTATATTGCCGAGTTAAAATGAGGAAACTGAGGCCAGTGTGAGAAAATGAGAATCTCTCAGGTGAGGTTCTGTGGTCCGGGAAGGGGCCAGAGAAGTCGCACTGAGCTTCTCAGGGTGTGGGGTTTTATAGGGAGTGGAGGTAATTGATTGGTCTTTAGGGAAACAAAGAGCAGACAGTTTCATTGGTGAGGAGGATTGATTGATTATTAGGGAAACAAAGAGAAGACAGTTTCATTGGTGAGTTTCATTGGTGAGGGGGTTTGATTGATTACTAGGGAAACAAAGAGCAGAGAGTTTCACTGAGATTGATTACTAGGGAAACAAAGAGCAGAGAGTTTCATTGGTGAGGGGAAGTCAAGGTGCTGATGGGGTGAGCTGCCATTGGTTGCCAGGCAGGACTACTGGTGGGCTGACCGGCTGGGGAGGTCAATGTTAAGCTGCTGTTGGACAAATCTTTGGTGGACTTTTTAAATTTTGAAGGGGTCGAGTGAGGAATGCAGGAGTGGGTGTGTGGAGCCTGCATAGAGAGACCAGATAGGAATGGGTGTGGGGAGCCAGCATAGAGAGGCCGGCATGGGGAGAGATAAGTGTGTCAGCATGGAGAGGCTGGCGCGGGGAGAGATAAGTGCATCCATTTAACTTCCGGTGAGGCAGCCGGCCTTACAGTGGCCCCTCTCCAATTTCACTGGCTGCCTTTCCCAAGGACTGAGAGGACCAGGAATGGCTTCCCTGGGTTTGAGCTGGCGACTGGTAGTGCCTATAGGACTATTCCAGCTGCCTCTTCTATTTTCGCATTTCAGTCCACTCCCTAGACCAGTTTTGGCTCTAGGAAAGGTTAAATCCTTCTACTGTAATCTGGATTTTTGGATTCCCCAGCAGGGATGTGTGCTCTCCTCACACTTGGGAAACTCAGTTTTTTTGGCCGACTTGTAGAGTGTGCAGCAACAAGCTGCTTCTTTCAAAGGGTCTGAATTGTTTTCCTGGTATGTTCCTGCAGTGGTTTCTGGGGTAAAAACTCATGATATGAGTCTCCACACTGTTCTGCCTGTCTGAGTGGGCGTTGGACATTAGTGCTGTCTTCTATCTGCCATTTTCCTCTAAAATCCTATGGTATGATTCTTAGATTGGCTGAAAGTGAACCATTGATTCTTACGCTATCTGGAGGAAACTAGTCTCATGTATGATCCAGAGGGGATGGCAGAGTAAAATCAGCTGTGGGTGTAGACAGCCTCAGAATAGGGATCCTAGCCAGAACTGGGGCAGCTGCCATGGATGTGCAACCTTTCAGTCCCCAGAGTAGGAAGGACCCTGGGATGACAGGCTCGACTGTCCACCACCCTCTGAGGAAGACTCAAGCTGGGCAACCTTAGAGGATGAAGGTTGAGGTGGTCCCTATGAAGTACCCGTCAACCATGGGCAGTGTCTGCTGAAGGTATTCAGGGTGGCATCTAATTCTTTGATCTTGAATGTAGAATGCCTGAACTGCTTGTTTAAAATGGAGGTATGTTTGACTGATTAATTGCCAGATGACTTGAAACCTTATTTTCTACTTTATACTGGGGACTTTGAAGACGTGATTCAGAGTTGAAAGCTCAGTTGAAAAACATTGTAGACTGCCCCCATACCCTAGGTATCTCCCTCTTCATGTCACGTGTCAAATGAAGCTTGTATACTTGTATGCTTATGTGACAGAAGTTGTGATTTACTCCTGACTGTCATTGCTAAAGACTTGGATGGAGAAAAGCTAATATGCTTGTAGGACATTCTTGTTCCCTTTCCTTGGAAAAGGCAGCTAGACCTTGAAGCAACAGGCCAGGGTGGCATGGTCCCAGTGGAGTGTAAGCAGAAGCATAGAAGCACTTAAAGTATATTCCTTGTAAGTGTTCACTGCTCAAAGAATCTTAGGACCTTCTGAGCCCCGTGTCCTTCCTGGGCCCATCTGTGAGTTGGAGATTAGTCTCCACTGGATGAAGGGCACAGCTAGATTTAGAATCTTGGCTTTTCTTCAGAGTATATGCTCCAAGTTTCCTGATGTACCTTGGAGCCAAGACTTTGATAGCTGGGGATTCCAGTCCAATGCATACCATAGACTAAGTGTCTCTGAGGCAATTCTGTGTACTGCATACAGACTGAAGAGCTGTGTCCCATTTACCTCTTCACCTGCCCCCACCCATTAACAGATGATCCTCTCCTGAAACTTCTGTAGACCACAGCCACCCATGCCTCTGTGCTTGGTCAGTCGTCCTCAAATCTGCTACAATGGACCACAAGAGCGTCTAACCAATTTGGGAATTTCTAGATATGGTTCATGTTTTACAGCCTACCTTGCTTTAGGGTTGAGGCTTCTTGCTATCCTTTAGGTTTAAGCTCAGCTGTTAATGTCTGACCTTCAGTCTTCATCTTCCTTCATGGCTGGTCACCCTATGCGCTATCCGTACTTCATGACAATTTGTGACCATGTTCATGTGTTACCTTCATCCCACTAGACTTGGCATCATGAAGATAATGTCTCCAAGATGCTCAGAATCTTCCCGTGTAGCTCCAAGTTTGAGCTAGTAACTTGTACTTGCTGAGCCTAGCAGAGGGGAAGGGGAAGCTGAGCACTAGGTGACATTCTCCCTGGTCCTGCCAAGGATTTTAGATGTGACCTGGCCTGTAATAGGGAAGCTATTAAGGAGTTACAGGTGATTTGCAGGTGTTTGTAATCAGACTTAATTTTATAAACTTGCCATTCTATAGAAAACAAAGATGTTAGGAATCGTGGGCAGGGGAAGCCATTTTGTATCCAAGTCTTAGTGAGAAATGGCATAGGGTGGCAGGATTAGAAATGCAAAAACACGTTGGAAGGGCACAAGAGGTATAATCAACAGGATTTGGTGGCTCCTGAAATTCTTACCAGGAATACAGGTAAACATAAAGACAGCATAATGGAGGGGATCTGGTCTTCAGGTCCAAAGATGGCCATACTCAAAAGTACCCAATGATGGAGACCTGTATAGGGGACATGAGTAGCCCTGGTAGGACTCGGCCAAATGAGTCATAAAGGTAACTCGGCTCTCACCGGCTAATGCTTCAGGGTTCCATTGGCTTCAGTTTTAACATTAGACCCTCTTTTGTGCTGGACTAGCTCTCTGGCATTGAGGGGTTTTACTTCCCCATAGCAGCAGTATAACCGGGATATAACTACCCAAACTTGAGTTGCAGAGTAAAACTGTTACCCAAAACCATAAAACACATATTTTCCCAAATGCAAGGTTTTCTAAAATGGTGGTTTAACATAATGTAATACAACATAGGCATGTAGCTTGAAGTATAGCTTATAAAACCGTATCCATATATCAGACTAAAACCGATGGAATTCTGAAAGGAAATCATAAAGATGAGAAGTAAAATGTGATACTGCTAATACTTAAGTCTTGTAACCTTGTACAGATTGTAACCCTGGCCCTACCTATGGTAATAAGATATATATGTTGGCAGGTTAGCTTCTACCAACCTCAAGTGTCCTACAAGTTGAGCTTGTGTCTACTTGTGTTCTGGCTAATTGTGGGGCAAGAGTTCAGTACTTGCAAGAGGGATCTTGGCCATCACCAGTAGTCTGTACCACCTAGTATTTAGTGGGAGCCCTTCTGATGTGATGCCAAATTCAACTACACCTGTGATATGCTAGCTTACCTGATCAGATTTCCTCTGCCTCACCCACTGTGGGGTGAGCCCACCATGCCTAACCCTTCTAAAGTTGACCAGCTGGCTTAGACCTCAATCTGGCTTTGGTGTAGTGGTCAGATGTCAGCTACTGGCAGGTTCAGGTGGAGTTCTGTTGAGGAACCTCATGTGAGCACATCACCAAGCATATGGAGCAATTACCACATTGTGAAGGTTCTGGCCCTCGAGGCTGGTATATTCAGTACCTCACCAGAATCCAGGTAAAGTAGCAGCTTGTTATCCAGCTGCTTGGCCTGGGCAAGATTAACAAAGCCGTTTGTATTGTCTTGGATGTTTGGGCTAGAGATGTAAATACAGGGCTTGGGCATGAGGTTACTTGAGCAGCCTGGTGAAGGGTGGAAAAGTAGCAGGAAGTAACTAGCTCTTGTTTCTTGCTGTGGGTCCTCTGGGTAGGCCTGGGGTCCCTGGGGTGGACTCAGTAGTTGCACACCTGATCCTCAGGCAATGTTACATGGACACGAAGCTTGCCACTTGAGGTCCCAGTTGCATGATGTGTCTGAGATCAGTAAAGACAAAGCAGGGATACAATAGCACTAAAAGATCAGGTTCTTACCTGGTGTCTTCTGGGCAAGCATTTCAAAACTGATCTCAGTGGGGAACCGTCACTTGTCAGTAGGTAGGTGTGCCAATTGTGGTTTCTTTGCCTTAAAAAGTTACAAAGCCATGACAGTAAGACTGGGCCCTAGGAGAAGTGAAGCTCTACTCCCTTAAGCCCTGGCTTTTTATATTAGATTCAGAAACTATGGGTGTACATTGGTTACCTAACCCAGTACCCGCATGTAACCCCGTTGCCATCACCAAAGTAGCTGTGGAACAAATACATTGCTAAATCCAGCCTCTGGAGGGGGTGAATGTAAGAGATAAGACACAAGGCTGGGTGTGGTGGCTGATGCCTGTAATCCCAGCACTTTGGGAGGCTGAGGCTTGAGGGATCACCTGATGTCAGGAATTCCAGACCAGCTTGGCCAATATGGTGAAACCCCGTCTCTACTAAAAAATACAAAAAAATTAGCTGGGCATGGTGGTGGGTGCTTGTAATCCAAGCTACTCAGGAGGTTGAGGCAAGAGAATTGCTTGAACCCAGGAGGAGGTTGCAGTGAGCCGAGAACATGCCACTGCACTCCAGCCTGGGAGACAGAGCAAAACTGTCTCCAAAAAAACCCCACAAATGTAAGTCTGCTAATGGGCTTCTGGGAAAGCTATTTTTCTGACTAAAAACAGCATAGCAGGCCGGGCGCGGTGACTCAAGCCTGTAATCCCAGCACTTTGGGAGGCCGAGGCGGGTGGATCACGAGGTCAAGAGATCGAGACCATCTTGGTCAACATGGTGAAACCCCGTCTCTACTAATACAAAAAAAATTAGCTGGGCACGGTGGCGCGTGCCTGTAATCCCAGCTACTCAGGAGGCTGAGGCAGGAGAATTGCCTGAACCCAGGAGGCGGAGGTTGCAGTGAGCCGAGATCGCGCCATTGCGCTCCAGCCTGGGTATCAAGAGCGAAACTCCGTCTCAAAAAAAAAAAAAAAAAAAAAAAAAAACAGCATAGCAGATACTGCTCTACACTGTATTTGTACCTGAAGTATCCATGATATCTGGAGCTTAGCCATCTTACATTACCAAGCTTCAGGTACAAGCATGGTGACAAATATCCTAAAGATCATAGGGTATAAAAAGGGCCTGGTGACATCACTGTACAGTACAAATACCAGTTGTCTATGTTCAGAGCTGATATATGGAAAACAATTGATGTTCAAGCCAACAGTTACTGTGTGAGACAAAATACATAGCTGAACCACTGGATAACTAAATTTCAAATCCTGATTGATTCTTTTCAAGTTTTTGTCGTCCAGAAAAGGAAGGAGGCCAGGCTTCCTGCTTGTGCCGTAACAGTTTTCCAGACTGGTCATTGAGACATGAGGCAAAAGCAATAGTCCTAAATATCCTTAGTCTAAAATGGACAAAGACGTACTCCCTTTAGTTCTTTACCTAAAGTGACTTCACTTAACCAAAAAAATAATTCGGGTTTGTTGAATTTAAGAATTTTCAGGTAAAACCAGTTGACTCACTCTTCACATGTGCTTAGTTTTTGTTCTTCTGAAAGCAGACCCTGAGACACAAGGACTTGGGTGTAACTAATCATGGGGGTGATACCAGAGCACACTGAGGGAGTTACAGAAGTGAGACAAGGCAAGTGAAACCTTGGTGAGGTGAGTCCAGTGGGTGACTGGGCCCAGTCCTGACAAGGACACTCGAACAATCCTGAGAAACGGTCGAGGTGGACTGTAACCGGGGAGGCTACCTGTCCTGCTCCTCACTGGCTGATGGTCCTTTCCAAGGACTAACTGCAAGTTCTCTTGGCCTGCCCTGCATGCAGGCATGCCTGGTCCTATGGCAGGAGAGCTCAGGCAGACAGATGGCTATCAGCTTATGTCTGTAGGTGAACTCTGGGTGGCTTGAGCAAATGCACAAGAGGAACTGAGTGTTTGGTGTAACTTGCATCTAGATGCACTTGTGCCTCATGTTGAGTTCACTTATTCTCAGCTTGAATGGTCACCATCTTGAAGAACCACCCTTTAGAAAGAAACTGCAGTAAAAGTGGCAAGCTATACTCGTCCTGAGGTGGTGACGATGTCTGTCTCTTCTAACCACACATTCTAGATTCTTTCCCATGCTCTGCCAATATTTATGCTAATCTAGATTTCTTAGTAAAGTGACCCCAACGGTGACTCATGGAGGGTCTGAGTACCTTGCACTTCTCAGGTCATCATAACTGCATACTCTGGTTCCTCCCCTCATGGTGGCAACAAAGTACTGTGGTGAACCCCGGATATCTAGATATAATCATCCCTTACACAGCCCCTGCTTGAGCATGTACAACCTACCTGAGCATGATTGGGGTCAACAACCCCTGCCAATAGAGTAACTAACTCCTCTCTGCTTGCTGGTCTACTGGGATGAAATGCTTAACCCATTCTACTGCTCCTAAAGGATGTATCTGCCTCTAGGGAATCAGCAGTTCTGATCCTATGGGGGTAAGTTTGTGAGATAGGAAGCATTCCATCTCCACGTGGTCAGTAGTGTATGACAGAGGTCATATGTCTGTCTATTCCTTGGCTATTGGATACTGTACCGTAGTTTTGGGGGGCAAAATAGTGTTATGGCGGTTGATTCAACTTACAGTACAACTTCATATGATACTGGGATATTTGGGGGGTTGATAGAAAAAGAGGGGGAACATCTCCCTAATTGAGGTGCAAAAAGCACTAGGTCTCTGGGTAAAGAGCCAAAATGGGAAAACTAGTATGGAAGGCGGCTGAGATCAGATAGCTCCATCTGTGCTCAAGCTTCTCATGTTTCTTGGCTCATCTGGGACTTACTGTCTGAACCATCTACTGGGTGATCACTCATTTTCTTGGTGCTTTCTACCTGTTGGGAAGTGATTATCCAGGTTCTCACAGGGAGGAAGCTTTGCTTGCTTGTCAAGCCCAGTACATGTGGACTCGGCAGAGTGGTTTGATTTCTATTGTGGGCCTACCGGGGGTGAACCCCTCTCACCCTGCGAAGAGGGTGCTGCTGATTCAGGATGTCTTTGGTGCTTTAACTTTCCATCGCCAGATCATGGCTCATGCTTTCCATGAATAGGGTGAGCGCACCTAACAGCAGTAACTTAAGCATATCCTAAGAGGGACAGAGTGTGGCAGATGCACCTGAATGTGTTCAGAGCTAGGGAATCCAGGAGTGGCCAACTTGGGGATTTGTTCTTGTCTGTGAGGAACATCAGAGCCCCTGGCCTTTGGAGCATGGGCTATATGGGGGTATTGAGGCCCTGAGTTTTAGGTTAAATGAAAGTTGTCAGGTGGAAGTCCTTAAGGGGAGGATGCTACATGAAAGTGCTACATAAACTGCATGCTGTTGGCAAGTGGTTGTGGCTTTCTTGCCCAGCTCGCCCCCACTCGGCTGTGTTAACTTGTCCAGCCTCCTGCCACTGGATTGCAGGAAGGTGGATCTCTTGTCCAGCTCACCATCACCGGACTGTCTGTAAGGCAGTTCTGTCCAGCCTGCTGCTGCTTGTTCTCCCTGTGTGTAAGCCCCCAGTGTAACCGTGTCTTGTTGGCTGGTTCTGGGTCTCTTCTTAACGCCACTTGAACATAGTATCTTCCCTAGTGAACATGTTAATAGGGGTTCAGCACAATACAAAGGCCACATCCTGGTGGCCAAAATGGAAGCCCAGAAACCTCATAGGAGAAGAGGGTACTCAGACACAAATGGGCCAAGGGGCTGACAGCATCTTTGGCCTGTGTGGACTGATGCTGGGTGCATGGAAACTTGTGATCAGATACATGTTATGAAAGACTGTCAATTTGGGGTGGGTTTTAAGTCTGGGCTCTGAAAGTAGACCCTAGGATGAGAATGTGAGGGATAAAGACATACAGCCGAGTAAAGTCCATGCAAAAATCCTTAAGTTGGTAGAGAAGGGTGAGGGTCAAGAGGTGAGCAAAAGTGATACTAAGCATAGTCCCATGGGTGGTAACTCTAGTTCATCATGGCTGAAGAACTCTGGAGCCAGAACCGCTCATACCTCACATGTAAGTGGCAAGGGAGCAGAAGTACTTACACCCCCTCTCCCTGTCAGTGGACAAAGCTGCTCACCAGGGGGATGCACCCCAGGCTCATTGAATTCTTTTTGGGCTGGCTTCCCAAGAGATGAAACTGTGCTAGCTGTTGGCAGTAAAATCACCAGGAGCTATTGTCCCTGAGATGGGAGAGGGACTTCCAGAGGTGTTGGGAGAACACTGGCAGCCTCTCTGGGGGGTCTTGAAGCCTGGAGTTTGAAGGGAGAAACCCTAGTCTGTTCCTTCCAAATGCTAAGAAATGAAACCAGTTCTCAAAATGAGGTGCCATGGTTGTCCTAAGTTTTTAAGTTCTGGGATACATCTGCAGAACATGCAGGTTTGTTACATAGGTATACATGTGCCATGGTGGTTTGCTGCACACATCAACCCATCATCTACAGTAGGTATTTCTCCTAATGCTATCCCTCCCTTAGCCCCCCCCGACCCCCAACAGACCCCAGTGTGTGTGATGTTCCGAAGACAATCCTGAGCAAAAAGAATAAAGTTGGAGGCATCACGCTACCTGACTTCAAACTACTGCAAGGCTACAGTAACCAAAACGGCATGGTATTGTTATCAAAACAGATATACAGACCAATGAAACAGAACAGAGACCTCAGAAATAACAGCACACATCTACCAAAATCTGATGTTGGACAAACCTGACAAAAGCAATGGGGAAAGGAATCCCTGTTGAATGGTGTTGGGAAAACTGGCTAGCCATATGCAGAGAGCAAACTGGACCCCTTCCTTACACATCATACAAAAATTATCTCAAGATTAAAGGCTATCATGAATTTAAAGTGAGACCAAGCAATGTGGTTTCAGTGTGAATTTCCCTGAACCTGAGTCATGTAAAACCAATGAAGAAAACATTCTCGGGAAAAATTAGTGGAAAAGGGGAGGCAGGACAGGGGTTGTTAAGAAGCCAAGGCTGTGATCTCTAGCAAAAACCACACATTCTACAGGCTCTGCAGACTCCTTGGATCCCTCAAGGCAGCCCATGACTGCAGGATACACCTCGACTGTGTGTCTCGTCTTCATACTGACAGCCATTTGTTAGTAACTGACTTAGTTTGGAAGGTCTGCCGCGGGTGATGCTGGCTGCATATGTGTGTGCAGGCAAACGGGCCTAAGAATCGAAGGGCAGTGCTGCAAAACAGCTGCAGGTGCTGCTGTTTGAAGTCACACAGAAGCTAGGGCTGAGCAGGGAAATGGTAAAAAGCACTCAGAAAACGTGGGCATGGCTTAAACATGGTTCAGCAGTAACACCATACTTAGGAAGAAAAGAACAGTAGTAGGTGGCAGGTAGAGCACTCTTCCCTTTTTAACAGTTCAATAGTTTCTAGAACAGGTGGTTTCTAGTCACATGGATGAGTTCTTCAGTGGTAATTCTGAGATTTTGGTGCACCTGTCATCTAAGCAGTATAAACCATACCCAATGTGTAGCCTTTTATCCCTCACTCCCTTCCCTCAGGTCCCCAAAGTCCGTTATTCTTACCCTCTGCAGCATGCCTGCCTGTCCTCAGGCTTATCTTTGGGCTTTATTCCAAGAACAAGACAACTTTCAAAATGGCCTTGTGGGAATGTTTGCTCTTGTTCCAAGGCCCAATAGGGAAGATAGTGATGTGGAAATTCCTAGGAGTTAAATCTTAGCGAGCACCTGGCTAAGCGACTTAGTAACTAGTCGCTTATTAAATGCATTTTGAGTGGATGAATGGTGCATCTTAGTCCAGTGGAACACATCTTAGCATATTCTTGAATAAAAAGGCATGAGTTACCCAGGGTCATAGTTGGTGGTCAAGCCAACACTGAGCCCTAGATCTCACTCAGTCGGCAAGCATACTCAGTGTGTGCCATGTTCCAGGCACTGGGTTGCGCTGGGCTGGACACAGGGGCTGCTAGTAGGCTCCAGGCAGCAGGTTTTGTTCCCTCCTGTGCCACATTCTCTCAGGCAGTACTGGAGTCTCTTTTGGAAGTGGCTGCTCCAGGTCTCTGTTCAAGGGCTTCTGCCTCCATGTCAGTGTTGTGAAACTTTCTCCAGAGGTGGCCTGGAGGCCAAGCAGGTGTGGCAGTTCTGCAGCAGACGCATCTGCCACAAAAGCGGAAGATGACTCCTTTCTCCAGTGGGTCCTGCTCCTCATCCCTGTGACTGCCTTTGACTTGGGGACATGGCAGGTAAAGACCGGCACCTGGTGGGGTAACTCTGGGCCCTCGACCCTGCTGCCATCTGCTTGGGCTTATGCTCTGTCACTGTAGGTCCAGCGTCGGAAGTGGAAGCCAAACCTGATTGCAGAGTTGGAGTCCAGAGTTCTGGCCGAGCCTGTCCCTCTGCCTGCAGAGTAATTGTGTGGTTGTGCCCCTAGGGCTGATCTCACTTGAGTTCAACAGTGGAGCCCTGGCTTCTGCTGGGCGGCCTGTCCCTCTTGGCAGGAGTTTTAGTCACTTCCTTGACCTCAGATGAGAGCTCTCAATATCAGTCATCCTGTTGGGTTTGTTGTTGACATGTGACTGCCCTTGGGAAGCTACCTGAGGCCACCTCCTGACATATGGAGGAAAGTCTTATTTGGGGTCCTGCGTGTCACTCTTTTTTCAGGTGTCATGAACTTATCCTCCACAGGGCCCAAGGCCCTGTAGGTCTCACTGTGAGGGTGGTCTTTTGAAAAAGTGCCCTAAATGATTTGACTGCCCTCTCCCTAGAGTATACCCTCAGTGACAGGTATATCCAACCAAATGTTCCATTCAGCGTAGCAAACAGTATGCCAGATTCGGCTTGTGGAGGTTTTGGCCCACATGTTTTAAAAAATTTCACATAAAATATCATGGAGTCGTCCAGATTTTTAGCTTCTCTTGTAAAGTTAGACTCTGGGAGTGCAGATCCACATTCCCACATGGCATCAAAGGGCCAGTTTCCCTTTAGAGAGGATGCCCTCTATCTTTCCCCTAGTCTGGCCCTGGTGGGCTGTGTAGTCTGCCACCCTCATTAGGGGATTTGTTTTCCGGCCAAACCTTGCTCAGGCACTTCTTGTCTCCATGCAGCCCAATGGAACTGAAGAATCTGGAGTACAGGCCAGTGAAAGTTAGGGGGTGCTTTGATCACTCCAGGGAGCTGTATTTGATGCCCCAGACTATGGTGGACCCTGCCTGGGAGGCCGGCTGCATCTCCTCCTCAGCTGAGACTGGGGCCTATGTGGTCACTCCCTTCCACTGCACCGACCTGGGGTGAGTAGGGCATGTGGGAGCTGGCTGTCCTGGCAGAGGCAGTCAGGGTAAACTAATTTACATGACTATTTCCTTCACAGTCCCTAACCTGGGTAAGACCCTGGGAAATCCAAGATACCCAGAATATTTGATTCCTTGCATAGTTTTAAAAATCCCTAATTGTGACATTGACTTAAACTTCTCAGCCAGCTCATTTATGACTGAACAATTTCTGTATGTTGACCTCTCAAGGGGAAGGAGGGATTCATGAAACGGGGGCCCCTTCTCTGGAGAAACTCTCTAGTGGCCTGCACATTAGATGATGGCGGGGTATGAGGAGGGGCCAATGAGAGGAACTTGAGAAAGGATCCCAGCCCTACCTTGAGGGAGTGGAGTCAGGGATGGCTCCCTAGGGGGCTATTTGGGAGTTAAGAGATGGGAAGAACATTCCAGGCAAAGCAAATGACAGGGACATTGAGGAACTGGAGGATTAATGTACAAATGATAATACCTGGGGCTCTTGTCAGCCCATGGCTTCCTGTTTTATGCCTGGGATGGGTCGGTCCCAAATGCTCTGTCTCCAGCAGGCTGGGGTGCCAGGGCTTCTCCTCATGGCTGCCCCCTTTACGAGGGATTGGAGGCAGCCATTGCTAGTTCAGGGGAGAGGTGTGGGGTCTCAACTCTGGCATGGCAGTGTTGGTCACCAGTTGCACGTTGCAGTGGGTAGAGCACAAAGCAGCAGCAGAGGGGAAAGCCACATTGGTAAAAAGGTGGTGAGGTGGCAGGGATGCTTTTACCAACCAAGGGGCCTCAAGAGAGGAAGACTTTGTGTGGGCCTGCCAGCGCTCCACTGAGTCAGTCCTGTTTTAAAAGCCTTCCTTGGTGCTATAGTTGTTCCTATGGGTGCCTGAGTAACCATGAGTGACCGTTTTTATTCAGAAACCCTCCCCGCCTGGTAAACAGAGGGTTCGTTCCCAGGAAGAAAGTGAATCCTGAAATCCGGAAGAAAGGCCAGGTAAGGGACATGGACTCTTCCTACTTTAGGGAAGGCTCTGGGAGTCAGCCAGGCTCCATGGTCTCTCACCTTCCTTTATAGATTGAGGGAGAAGTGGACTGCGTTGGGATGGTGAGGCTGACAGAAACCAGGGTCTTTTGTCCTCAAGAACAATCTAGAAAAGAACCACTGGCATTACCGGGACCTGGAGGCTATGGCCAGAATCACAGGCACAGAGCCCATCTTCACTGATGCTGACTTCAGTGCATTGTTACCAGCTTCACCCTAGAACAAGTAGCTTTTGTGAATACTGTCCTTCCTCCTCCTATCCTTCATTACTCAGTCCTTGCTGTGGCATACATTCTTGCATGTGTATATGGGGGAGGTGGCAATTCAGCAAAGGGATCCTAGCTAGGCAAGTACTGAGGGGTCAAGGCCAAGGTAAAGGCCACACAGGATTTCCAATTAAAATGACAGCCACTAGGAAGTAGTGCAGAGGCTGGCAGGCAGCAGAGGGTGGACTTGAGTCTACTGTCTCTGCAGAAAGCACAGTCCCAGCAGGACCCATCGGAAGGCAAACCAGTCACTGAGGAACGAGCATTCGCAGTACATCATAACCTGGTGAGTCCCAGATGGCCCTCTGGCTCCCTCCCCTTCAGCCCAGGAGCCCACTAACACCTTCTTTCAACCCCAGGTATGGACTCTGCAGCTACATCATAGCTGTGGTTTAAAAAATTCATACATGGAACACCTGGTGTGTGAGACCAGCTGCTAAAGCCCTATCCCTGAATAATGATGTATTTGAAAAAGACTACCTCTTTATGCTGGATGATGTGCTATTGGGATAAGTTAAAAGTTCTGGGCCTTCTACTTTGCATGAGCTCATGACTGGTTGATCATAAAATCCTGGCTTCGTTTCAGTCAGTCCAAAGAACTTTCCTAAAACTTAACACGAAAATTGTATCTAAGGAGCAAAATGCCTGGTTTAAGAATGTGTAAGGGTGAGGAGGGCTGGGTGCAGCAGGTCACTTGAGGTCAAGAGCTGAGACCAGTCTAACATTGTGAAACCCCGTCTCTACCCAAAACACAACAATAGGCCAGGTGTGGGCCCGTTAATTCCAGCCACTCGGGAGGCTAAGGCACCAGAGTATCTTGAACCTGGGAGGCAAAGGTTGCTGAGATCATGCCTCTGCACTCCAGCCTGGAAGACAGTGAAGCTCTTAAAAAAAAAAAAGCTATACTTGCTAAGCCCAAGTAAGATTCAATCCAAGATACCAACAGACATTGGCTGAAGGAAAATTTGCATTGTTTTAATTATTTTTATTTACAGAAAACTCATCAGTGTACATTTAACCCAGTTTTGTGGCAAGTTCTTTAGCCTTTGCTTTTTCAAGCTTGGCGATGCGAGCCACAGACTTGGGACCCAGGACATTGCCTCCCCAGTGACGGCGGATCTGAAAAGACAAAAAGAGGGAGTCGGCTTAGCTTCTTGTTTTCTGAGATTTTCAAGGTTATTAGTTGCGTTGCTCTGTTTGGCTGTTCCAAGCTGATTGCCAAATAGAACTGCTCATGAGTTAAGCCAGCCAGTTTTTTGGGAAGATTAGCACAACAGTATTTTGTGTAAAGCTGCTCTTACCTCATCGTATCTGTCATTGTAATTGGTGCGGATAGCTTCCACCAGCTTAGCCAAAGCACCTTTGTCTTCCCTAGTAAGGCAGAAGGGAAAACAAAAGTGGGTTTTTGGCCTCTCAGTTTCCCTTTTAGAACATGTAGCTTCATTTTTAGCTCAAGACAATCGTTTGCCTGAGATGCAATGTGGCCACATGGTTTACTCAGGTGAAGAAATTCTTAACCATCACTGGCAAAAGTTCAGATAAATGTTATTTCTTAAAACTACAAAACCGCCCTTAAGGAAAACAACTGTGAGGCATGGATTAAATGCACTGGGGAAGTCTGGGGCCAGGCTGTGTACTTACGAGTTAACATGTGTGAAGGCGACAGTGGTGCAGGTCTTCCTGTGGACTAGACGTCCCAGTCTTGCCTTCCCCTTGATAATGCAGTAAGGTACTCCCATTTTACGACACAGGGCAGGCAAGAAGACAACCAGCTGGAAGAATGCATTAGTTAAGAGTGTATTTTGACCAAAAGCAGTACATTTCAAAGCTAGCTCGGTAGCAAGTGCTCAGGGTTAAAAAGCTCATGGATTTGCACTTCAAGGTTAAATTCAGTGAGAGATTCACATCATTGCAAGAGCCACGCATGAGTTGGATCCCTTGTCAGTACTGTCCTCACCCACTTCAGTCTCATCACTGACTCGCCATTAGGCCTACTCTCTTCCTGGTACTGACAGAGCCCTTGGATTAGCAGTCAACAGGCAAACACACCTCAATGGGATCCACGTCGTGTGCAATCACCACCAGCTGAGCTTTCTTGTTTTCCACCAAGGTGGTGACGGTGTTAACTCCTAGAACACACAATCACTGTGAGCATTCACCGGGCCTGCTCTGGTAACAAGCTGCTGCTGGGCCCAGCTGTTGACTCAGTGTTAAAAAGCTCGGATTTACTTTTCAGTCATTTTAGGTGAAGAAATTCTACATCACTACAATAGCCTGCCCCCAGTGTTCACCCTAAGGTGGGGTCTACTCACCTGCTCGAAGGACAGGTGGTCTCTTAGTGGGGACGTCCCCTTTGCCAGCCGCTTTCTTCTCGGCCCGGGCCAACAGCCTCTGCTTCTTTTCTTGTTTTGTCTCTGGTCTATACTTGTGGGCCAGCTTAAGCAGCTGAGTAGCTGGTAAAACACTCTTCAGTTTAGGCTTATAGTCAAGGTTCTAATCCTTATCACTTAATATGAATGCTAGATCGCTGTCCTGGTATATATAAGAACTATAATGTAATGACAACTGCAGTTCAAGAAACCAAACCATTCACCCTCATGTTCTGGATGAAATAAGAAATCAATGATTTGAATAAACTCATCAACTTCAAAAGCTCCCCTCACCCCAAAGCCTCAGATCTGTAACTGTCAGACTAGAGTCCCTGCCTGAGAAACTCCCTTCCACGCCACAGAACCTCACCTGTTTGGCGGTCCAGGGCCTGGGTGAACTGGTTAATTGCAGGGGGCACTTTCAGCCGCTTATAGAGGATGGCTCTCTGCCGCTGCAACCTGATATAGCGGGGCCATTTCACAAAGCGGGTGAGGTCTCTTTTGGGCTGGATGTCCTGTCCTGAGAAGTAAAGGGTGACATGGACCGAGGCTCAGATTCCGTGTCAAGTTCCTGTCTGGGGCCACTCAGAAGGGTGTTGGTGCATCAGCGATCTTGGTGGTTTAAAACGTCATCAACATCTTTCAAATAGCAAATATTCGTTTACATCATCTGTACACAAACACCTGAGAACGCGAGCTAGAGCACGATGCCTTTCCTAACAAGAAGCCAAGGTGCCACCAAGTACAGCAGAATTGCAGTCCGAGGGCCTCGCTGGGACAACACTATTGTACTTGTTTTCGGATGGCCAAGCTGAATCCAAGGCCACTACCCTATTGAGCCGAATGCTCACTCAGCAACTCCCAATGAAAACAAGAGACACACACCATCACTGCCCGTCTCTAAGGGACACAGGTTAAGGACTGAGACCACTTCACACCCACTAAAACCTACAAGATCCAACTCAACCCCATTACCACTTTTCCCTGGGAAAAACACAGATCGTTTTCATTCTACCGTTTGTTACTCACCAATACCAAAATTTTTAGGCCTTTTCTCAAATAGTGGATTCACCACTTTCTTGGCCTCCTGCTTCTTCACGACAGCAGGGGCCGGAGCCACCTTCTTCCCCTTGGCCTTCTTTCCTTTCGGCTGGGCAAAAAGAAAATCCCGGTTAAACCGCCGCCTCCTTCGTCGGGAAGTCTCAGGCTGGATCCTTCAAAACAAAGGGCACCGACGGCCCCTGCCCGAACCAGGCCAGCGAGCTGCGTCCTCAAGCCCCTCGGCGCCACCCCGGCCTGTGCAGCTGCGGCCTTGCTTGCTGGGAACGTGCTCGCCATTACTCGACAGGAGCGTCTCCCATCAGCCGCACGAGCACGCAGCCCCCGAAACCCAGAGTGGCCGGAGCCCGGCTAAGGCCGAGGCCATGCGCTCTCTTCCCGTCACCCACCCAGGAGACGCCCGGGACAGTACTCATGGCGCCTGAACCGCGGCCCCGCAGGCTCCAGGAGCAGAAGCGGGCTCGGAACTCGTTGGTCAAAGCCTCTGGGGCGGCCCTCAGGAAAACCAGAAGCCGCTAGTGCTCCCAGCTCCTCGACCCCGTCCGAGCCCCGCACCGCGGCGCTCCCGGCTCTCCTCCAGCCCAGCGGCATTGAGACCAACGCATCCCGCTCCCGGCCGCCCCAGGGCTTTAGTACGTCTCAATGTCTCCGTGCCACACCAGGTACAGCTCTCCTAGAGCTAGGGGGAGCAGGAGGCCCTGTGGGGCCGCGTCTGGAGGAGGATGGCAGCGGATAAATCCGGGAACCCGGCTACGGTTTCACTGAACTAAACCTTACTCACCATCTTGGACGGCGGGAAGAGAGAGAAAGGAAAGGGTATTGTGGGTAATAAGTATGCGGCCTCGAAGATCGCGAGAGTTGATGCCGGCGCGGGATTTCATATTTAAAGCAACAGGACTCCTATAAACCTAAAAATCGACGCGGGGCGGAAAGACTGCGGCGGCGGACTAGGTTTTCGGTCTGCGGCGCGACCGGGAAGACTGTCTGGGCCGAGAGACTGCGGCGCGACCGGGAAGACTGTCTGGGCCGAGAGACTGCGGCGGGCAGGCCCGGCCTGGCGAGAGGGGCGGAAAAATGCGGGTCCCGGAGGCACTTGTCCACCCCGCCCCAGGCTGACCCGGACGCGGCGTCTGGTGCGTGGGCTCTGGGTTGGGGGTGAGGGTGTGGTGGGGGTGGGGTGGGGACGGAGGTGTGTCGGGGGTGGGGATGGAGGTGGGCTGGGTGAGCGGGAGTGGGGGGGCTGGGGTCAGGGGTCCGCTTTACTACTTGTGACTTATTTCCCCCATCCTGCCAAATGTGGGTGCAAACAATGAGAGTGCGTCCAGGAGTCCGCTAGGCCTTGCGCCAGGCCCCGAACCAAGGGGGACCCAGGTCCTCCCCGAGCACCGTGCGCAAAGACCTGGTCCGAGGGCCAGGCAGGTCCAGCGCCGAGGCCGCCCAGTGCGGCTGCAGGGCAGAGGCCGAGAGGCGCGCGGAGCTGATCCCCTTGTCCCGGCGCACCGAGGAGCCATGAGGGCTATTAAGCGAGGGAGTGGAATGACCGCTTTTTTTTTCTTTTTGAGGCAAGAGTCTGGCTCTGTCACCCAGGCGGGAATGCAGTGGCGCGATCTCGACTCACTGCAGCCTCCGCCTCCCGGGTTCAAGCGATTCTCTTGTCTCAGCCTCCCGAGTGGCTGGGATTACAGGCGCGCCCGCCACCACGCCCGGCTACTTTTCGTATTTTTAGTACAGACGGGGTTTCACCGTGTTGGCCAGGCTGGTCTCGAACTCCTGACCTCTCCGGTGATCCGCCCGCCTCGGCCTCCCAAAGTGCTAGGATTACAGGCGTGAGCCACCGCGCCCGGCCGGAATGACCACTTTTTAGGACCTCTTACCTGCGGCGCGGAAACTGGAGGGAGCGGGGCCGCAGTACAGGGATGAAATTAGGAGCTGGAGTAGGAGTGGAAGGAAAGCATGGATGCAGGCCGTGCAGAAGGACTCCTCAGATGGGAGGGCGTGGCGAGGGTGGCAGCAGGCTAAGAAGTTATGCCAGGGCTAGGGACAGGGAGCTGGTGTTGAGCTTGCAGGCCTTCCTGGGACACGCTGTGGGCCTGGACATGAAGTATGGACTGGAGCCCTGGACAAGGCTTGGAGGGCTGGCCAGGAGTTCTAGGATGAACTTGCTCTGGCAGAGGCGGGGCCAGAGGAGAGTCCCGGCACCCTCTGCGATGACTGCTGATGGAATGAGTTCATCTGTGTTTCAGTGATTGACTTTATTTGGCAGAAAGGGAATCCCCGGAAATCTGGGTGTTCTGCTAAGGTGGGGGCATAGAGGGTGGCTGAGGGCTTTGCCTGCACTCAGGGGTCTGTCCTGCACTCTAGTTCCAGGTCTCTGCCCCTGCGCCACCTGCGGTTCTGCCATGGCCCAGCAGAGAGCCCTGCCCCAGAGCAAGGAGACGCTGCTGCAGTCTTACAACAAGTGGCTGAAGGATGACATCAAGTCCATCATGAACGACTTCACTGAGATCATCAAGACTGCCAAGGTGGGGCAGGGGGCACAAAGGGGAGCAGGGTCTGGGGAGGGGTGGAGACAGGAGAGGCCAGGGACTGAGCAGAGTGAGTGAAGAGTGTTCCAGGCAGGAAGCACCCAGTGCACAGGGAGCCAGTCAGCAGATAAATCAACCAAATAATGGCACATCCTGGCAGAGCAGGGCGGGGGACTCTTGCTGGACTGCTGGGGCCCCACGTCCCTGTGGGTTTGGATGGAGATTTCACTTTTTAGTGCCTCAGTTTCTCCTGCATGGTGGGGTCCTGCATTGGTGAGTTTACCTGTGTTAAACAGTTACCTAAGGGTTTGGCACAGAGCCAGTGAGCAGGAGACAAGCAGGCTGAGGGGAGAAGGTGGGGCCCCTCCAGGCAGGTGGAGCAGTCAGCACTGGGGCCTGCAAGCCTGCTGATCGTTGCAGCTGCACCAGATTGGGCTGTATCCCTTCTGGCTGCTGCAGACCTGGCAGGCTCAGTAAGCAGTGATGGTAAGCCTGGAAGCTAGCAGGTACTTTGTGCTCGCCATGTGTCAAGCCACTTTATGTGGCTGTCTGGGCCCGTTCTGCTGAATCTTCATGGGGACTCTGAGGTGGGCACCATTGTCCTCTCCTTTTCAGGAGGAAACCCAGGCCCAGAAGATTTGAACTCACAAAGTCTGGCTCTTAACTATTGAGGGTACCTGACACCCACCCTGAGCTGAGCCCTCGAAAGGCCCACTGGAAAGCCTCGTCCAGGTTAGCCAAATGCACTGGCTGGACTCCTGGCCCCTCTGTTCACCGTCTGAGACTCCTTAACTGTACCGGTTGTCTCAGCCTCGCTTGCCCACCTATAAACGATGGGTGGCAGGCAAGGCTTCTGTGAGAATGTCATGGGCTAATGGTGGTCAAGTGTGTGACACAGTGACTGGCACCTGGGAAGTGATCAGGAAATGGTTGCTAAAAAGAAAAATACATCATCCCTTCACTCATCCATCTAACGGTTTACCAAATACCAAGCAAGTGACCACAGTTCCTGCCAAACAGGGCTCCCACAGCCCAAAAAGACCGGGCCAAGCTAAGACCCCATCCCTGTACCGAGCACGGCAAGCGGCGTGGGTCGGCCTCCATTTGTCTTGATCAAGGTGCCTGTTGTCTCCCATGGCCAGAACAAGAGAGGGTAGAATTGAACCTTGCCAGGGGTTTGGCTGACAGCGCTCAGGTTTGTAGAAGGCACCACAGACAGGTCGTGGCTAGTGTGGGCATCCCGGGCAGATGACAGTTACCATCAGCTGGGCTGGGCTGAGCCAGGGGTGGGATGCCTTGTCTGGGTTGATTCTACATTTTCTTGTTTGCCCCCAGATTGAGGACGAGACACAGGTGTCACGGGCCACTCAAGGTGAACAGGACAATTACGAGATGCACGTGCAGCCGCCAACATCGTGAGTGGCCAGAGTGGAGGGCACAGCCCAGGCTCCAGGAGCATCAGTCCCTGCTAGGGTTTCCTGGGTGGAGGGTAGGAGGGGTCTGGGGCTGGTCTACTCTTCCCCTGAGAAGGAGCAGAAGGAGGCGAATGTAGAGATGCTTTAAAGAATGAGGTGGGGGCAAATCATTTCTCAGGAGACTGTCCGCACTTGGGGCACCTGGAGGAAGGCTGGGCAGAGAGCCAGCCATGCCATCTTGTAGCTGTGCAGGTGCCAGGAAGAGGGCAGCCCTTCCTGCTAACTCACAAGTGCCTAAGGTCAGTTAGTGAGTGAAAAGGCAAACAGCCAAACGGAACTGTAGGCGCCATTGGATTCCTTTAGATCACAGGAGAAACACAGCAAGCAGATATTCCTGCAGGTTCACGTCCAAGGCAGAGAATGCATTGGAAAAGGTCCCACAGGATCCCTGCCCAGCTGGCAGCTGTGCTACCCCTTCCCAGGGGCAGGAGGCAAGAGGGATTGCAGTTTTATCTGTGGGGTTTGCGTTTGTAATGAGCAGAATGTACACCTGCATAATTGGACTGGAGGCCAGTCCTGCAGGAGTGGAAGCCAGAGGCTGAGGGGAGGGGAGGGCCTGCCCTCTGGAACTGACATCCTAGTTTTCTCACTTAATTCTCACAAATGAACCTGTGGAGGTCAGGGATTAAGTCCCACTTTGCAAATGAAGCAGAGGCTCCCAGAGAGGCCATCACTTGCCCAGCATCAGCCACCTGAGGACAGGGCCGCTGTCCCCCCTCACCCTGTGCCCACCCTGGTTCTGATGGCCACAGGTCTGAGCCAGTGAGTCCCTGATGAAGCTAGTGTCCGACCTCAAGCAGTTCCTGATCCTCAACGACTTCCCCTCTGTGAATGAGGCCATCGACCAGCGCAACAAGCAGCTGCGCGCGCTGCAGGAGGAGTGCGACCGGAAGCTCGTCATGCTGCGGGACAAGATCTCCATTGACCTCTATGAGCTGGAGGAGGAGTATTACTCGTCCAGGTACAAATAGTGCTGGACTCCCCATGCAGAGTGGGAGCCTGCCTACCTGGGCCTAGCCAGCAGGCAAGGCTGGCCTGACTCTGAAGGACCTTCTGCTTTTTCAAGTCCTTGCTGGCAGTGAAGCTTTGCCTGGGTTTCAGAGCAGAGCTCCTGGCCAGAGCATTTGATCGACAGATAGTTCACAGAGCATTTGATCGACAGATAGTTGCCAGGGCCCTGGGCCTTTCCCACAGTGCAGTGTGATGAAAGCCACAGGACTCACACCAGTTGCATAGGCCAAGTCTGGAGAAGGGAGGGCCTGGCCGGCATCGCCTGCGAGGCCTCTTCCTGAGAGCCTCCCTCCTCGGGCGGTGCCTCTGGGCCAGTGCTGCGCCTGTTAGCTTCTGAATCCATATTCAGAGATTTTGGTCAAGGCTGGGCCAGCCCCTCCTGGGCACTCAGGTCCATACCTATGTCCAGGGCATTAGGGATGCAATTCCATGTGGATGTCACCAAATCCCAGTGTGGAGGCAGGGACAGTCATGGGACTGTGGGGGACGAAGCCCAGGCAGGGAATGGCCTTGAAAGCTGTTGGAGTTCCAATTTCTGACCCATTCAGCCTTATCCACGGAGCTGGAGCCAGCCTATGTGCCAGGCCCATGCTGGGCCCCAGGGATGCAGAAGGGTCAAAACCCATCATCCTGACCCTCTTGGGGCCATGTAAGAAGCCGGAAACCTGAAAGCTTTTGAGCTGGCAGGGCCTGAGAAATCAGAGTCCATGTGTTTTTTACCTAGGGGGAATCTTAAGCTGGAGACAGGGAGGCCTTCCTCTCTGACCCCATTAGCTTAGGAAATCAAGGTTCAGTCCAGCAGACGCAAAGTCCATGTCCATCTTATGCCTTCTCCTGGACAAAGCTTTCCTTCCTGGTGGTGGACTGAAAATGCCCCTTTCTGCCCAGTGGCCACTCTGGGAGCCACAGATGTCTAGAGCCAGCGTGGCCTGGGGCTTTGTTTCCCTGCCCTGGGCTTAGTGGCACGGCCAGCTGCAGCAATTCTAGAGTTTTCCAGGGCATTGTGGGGGGAGTCTTTGGTCCCCAATACTTAGTAACTCAGCAGACAGGAGACAGCATTTCCTACATCTGCCAGGTGGCCTCCGGCAGGTGTCCCCACCTCTAACATGGGGAATCCTCATGGCAGCCAGGATGCAGGTGAAGGGCACAGCTACCCCTTCCCATGCCCGCAGCTGTGACGGTCCACGCCCGCCTCCTTCTAACCTGCAGGCAGGGCCCTGGCTTTCCTGCGTCCTGCCTCCCTTGCTCCTGCCCTTGTTCAGTCTCAAAACCATCTTGGGCACAGAGTAGCATCCTGAGGAGAGTGGAGGAGGAGAGGCAGAGCCAGAAAGATCAAATAACCAGTGGCAGGCACAGAGGCACAGCTCATGTGGGGTGGGGTGGGGCGGGGAGCGGAGCGCCCTTTGGGGCACTAGCAGGCAGGGGCAGAGGAAACTCTTCCCAGCCCTGGCTGCTTAAAGGCAATGTACAGAGGAGGGGGCAACTGCCTCTGCCACAGGAGCTGTGTGAGGCTACCGGGGGCGCTGGTGTGGACAGGATGCCTGCGGGAGGGGACACAGGCTGGCCTGGAAGCCCCTCTGGATGAAGCCGAGGGACTGTTGGGGAAGGCGTGGGAAGCCTGGCACATCTGTCCTGGGTTTGCACCCTACTCTGCTGCAGGGCGACAGGCAGGTTCCCTCCCTCACTACCCCAAGGCAAGGCAGGCTGAATTGTGGCCTCACAGCTGGTCTGTGCAGGGGCCCTCAGGGATAGTGGCTGCCCCAAGAGCGTCAGCACCAGTTTTGCCTCAGCTGTGAAGCCAGCAGCCCCAGGTCATGTAGGGAGTCTGTGCCCCAAATACTCACTGCTAAATGCAGGTGCTGACAACTTAGAATATCTGTTCCCAGAGATTATAAAGTTTATATATTGGGCCAGGCGTGGTGGCTCACGTTTGTAAGCCAGTACTTTGGGAGGCTGAAGTAGGTGTACTCCAGCCTGGGCGACAGAGCAGGACTCTGTCTTAAAAATAATTAAAATAAAATAAAATAAAATATGAATAAATAAATATTAGCCATGTCCCTAGGTTAATCTGCTGATAACTTTTTTTTTTTTTTTTGAGATGGTGTGTCACTCTGTCACCAGGCTGGAGTGCAATGGCATGATCTTGGCTCACTGCAGCCCCTGCCTCCCGGGTTCAAGCGATTCTCCTGCCTCAGCCTCCCAAGTAGCTGGGATTACAGGTGAGCACCACCATGCCCAGCTAATTTTTGTATTTTTAGTTGAGATGTGGTTTTGCCATGTTGGCCAGGCTGGTCTTGGAACTCCTGACCTCAGGTGATCTGCCTGCCTCAGCTTCCCACAGTGTTAGGATTACAGGTATGAGCCATTGCACCTGACCTTTTTTCTTCATGTTTTGTTATTATTATTTTGGAGATGGAGTCTCTGTTGCCCAGGCCGGAGTGCAGTGGCACAATCTTCAGCTTACTGCAAGCTCCACCTCCCAGGTTCAAGCTATTCTCCTGTCTCAGCCTCCTGAGTAGCTGGGATTACAGGCACCATGCCCAGTGAATTTTTGTATTTTTAGTAGAGACAGTGTTTCGCCATGTTGGCCATGCTGGTCTTGGACACCTGACCTCAGGTGATCCACCCACCTTGGCCTCCAAAGTGCTGGGAATACGGGTGTGAGCCATCGCGCCTAGCCGCCTTCATGTGTTTTATGTTTTAAATGAAAGAAGCAGTAGCTTGTAACTGGAAAGGGGCTCTTGACGGGGCACAGGGTTGACCTCTCCCAGGTTACTGAGGAGAGGCCAAACCTGCTCAGCCTCCTGGACTTGCCTGTGGGCCACTGAAGAAACCCTGGGTCTTGGTCCCCAGCGCTCCCAGAGCCTGGTATTCCTCTTCTGTCCCAAGTCAAGGGAAGAGCACTAGCTCATTGGCGCAGGCTGCCGATGTCAGATGACCTCACTAGAGTCTGCCTGGGTGGTGGCAGAGCATGGCGGCAGGAGTTTCCATGCCCCTTTGTGGGCAGCTTGGGAGGGCAGTGACTTGTATTCGCCCAAACTCCAATCAGACAGACTCAGGCAGGTTAACAGGTCACGACGTCACAGTGTGGCTTCTTGTGGACAGAATCTGATGAAGCCCAGGTGGAGCTTTGTTTCTGTTTATCCACATAGTACTTAAAGCTGCCAGACCAGGCCTTTACATGAAAATGACCTAATTTGAACCCAATGGGGAATTACCATGGAAGTCACTGATAGATAAAGTAAGAATCCAGTTTTTCTCATCTTCAGAAAACAAAAGCGAAACCGAAGTGACAAGATTTGACTAGAAAGTGTAGGCTGCTGAGAGCAAGACCTAAATAAGCTTAGTTTCCCAGGCCCAGTGTCCTCCAGTATTATGACAATGACATTAAGTCTTTCAGTGGGCCAGGTCCATGATACACATTCCTTGTGTGACCTTCCGACTGCAGGAGGTTGGCCAGAGTGTCTCCATCTTCAGATGGGCAGAGGAAGGTTGGCTGGCCGCTCTGGCTCGTGGTGGGCTGGAGACTGAGTTTGCATCTTGTTACACCAAAGGCTGGATTCCTCACTGCTTGGTGGACTGCAGCCTTCTGGTCTGCAGAGGCTGGTCCATGGGGACGAGCAGTCCGGCTAGTTTCTGCTGGCAGGGGCTGTCAGGCTCCCCCGAGCTGCATCTCTTGTCTCTCTATCTCTGGCATCAAGCTCCTTGCCCTGGCAGCCAGGGACAGTGTCTTCTTGCTCCCGGGAGCCATGCTCTGTAGAAACTGCTGAGATGTGCTCTATGCAGAAGCTAGGCATTTGGAAGCCATGGGAAGGGGCCAGAAACTCTAATGAACTCAGCAATCCAAACTAATGTCCATGCCTGCAGCTGCTCCTCACTGCCTGTTAGACACTCTGCAAAATGTAGCTTCTAAGCAATTTATACCCATAAACAGCAATATTGGCACTTAATGGGTTCTGCCTGGCAGCTCCTCACCAAGGTAACAGAAAAGCTTCATGGGGCCTTCCTCTCCAGTGTGGCCTTTGGGGTTTTTAACCTGTCCTCAAGAGTGGCAGAGCTAGTCCTGGGCCCTAGGAGCTGGCCTTCGCCCTAGTTGAAATGCTGGGGAAGCGAGGATGGTCCTGAGGACACCTGAACCTGCTGGTGGCACGGGCACTGTGAGGCTCCTGATGAACATCATGAGGGTGGCTGTCTGGTGTGGTGGGGTCCTGGTGACAGTGGCAGGCTCTGTCATACCCTACTCTGTACTATGAAGGAGCAAGGAGAGAAGGCAAAGAGGAGCTGACTCACTTTTCTTTGTGTGCTGATCTTAACAGGAGGTTAAAACACATCCACCCCACTCTTTAGGGGAGTGTGGGAGAGAAGCAGGGGAGGTTGTGGTTAGTGGGGCTCCTCCCAGAAGATGGGGCCCAGTTGTGCTCAGTTACTTCTTTCCTACAGTTGTGATTTTGATCACACAGTTTTTTAGTAAAGCCAGGCCATCATCTCCCACGTTGGGCTGTGCGACACCTTCTCTGGCCCTGCAGGGTGCAGTGTAAACCTCTAGAGCAGCACGGGAGGGAGGCTCGGGAAAGTTCTGGAGCTGCAGTGAGCCCTGACAACCTGATGTGAGAAGCTGCTGGGCCACTTCTTCCGTCCCCGTGGTTGCTTTTCCCTGGGTTTAGATGAGGCGAAGGCCTGTGTCCTCATTTCTAGGATGTGTGGGACCTGAGTTGGGCCTTGAGCAAGGCAGCCCCACTCCTTGGTGATCAAGGAAATCTGACCTGCCTTTTTCCTCGATGTTCTCATTCACTGTGAATTTGCATGCTGCTTTTCTTAATTGCTTTTTGTCCTGCGTGTGAAGAGAAAGTGGAGTTTTCTGTGTGGCGTGGGAGCTGCAGGTGGCTGTGATGGTGATCACTGTATGCCCACGAAGTCATCTCTCAGGGTGGATATAATTACGTTTCTCAAATCCCCTTCAGTCGTCTAAAATAACCACCCCTCTGAGAGGTATCTCAGTCTTCCTATTAAGCTCCTGAGATGCTGTCACTGCTTATGAACCATATCTTGCTTGATGGCGTGGTTATCGGAGAGACTTAATGAGAAGCTTGGCCACATAGGTGAGCTAACTTTGTCATCTCTTTCCTACAGCCTACCAGGTCAGCAGCCACCTCTGGCTCTGCTGTCACAATTCTCTGATGGGGGGGAGGGGGACTGTCATGGGTTTTATGTGCTCACCATGTTTACACAGGTCACCTGTGCGCTGGCTACCGGCAGTGGGCTGAGTGCCTGCAGTGTGGCTGCTCTTGTCTGTCCCGGGTGCTGCGTGTCATGCCTGAGTTGGGGGCTCTTCTCTGCTGTGCTGAGGGAACACTGGCTTTGGGACGTGTTCTAGAGTGGCATGACATGGGTCCAGTGGCCAAGTTGAAGAAGTTGTGACCAACATGTGTGTGGGGAAAGAGGTTCATATCGGGCCTGGTCTTTAAACATGGCTTTTTCAGTATTAGGTCCAAACAGTTCCCCACGTTAGGGGATGCTCATTAGATGATGGCTGGTTTAAAGGAGACTGCATCAGCCTTACAGCTAGTCAGCCTTCAGTCTGGACCAGGCTTGCCTTTGAAAACCAGAGCAACTAAGCAGTAGATGTGCTCAGTTCAGAGTGCAGTACCCAAATTTTTGCATATTTTCCCCCAAAGCCAAGAGCTGTGTCTGTCTCCTCACCACGTTTGCGCAGGGAAGGAGGTGTGAATTGGCTGTCCCACCTTCTCTTTTTTGTTCTTTAATCCTCTTGACCCAGACACTCAAATTAAGAGCCGCAGACTCAACAAAGAGACCGTTAAACACTGTCTCAGTCTCATGGGCTGTGCATGTAGCAGATGAGCATGTTAAATGCAGGTCCTGCAGCTGGGGGAGACTTAGACTGCAACCCATGGCTGGGGCTGGTTTGCTCATCTGAGGTCAGTGAATGGCTCACAGCTCTCATTTTAGAAGCAAGTCAGAACACCTCTGGTGTCTGTCTTGGGTGTGGATTACAGTCTGCCTCTCTGCTGCTATTGGGGTGCACACCCTAGGAGTCCTGCCACAGCTCCATGTAATCTCAGAGGTCTGCACAGCCTCTTATTGAGCTCTTCCTTCCCCTTGGTTGCTTTTCCCCAGGTTTAGATAAGGTGAAGTTCCATGTCCTTGCCAGGGCTTCCCAGATAGGCCACGACACAAAGGCCATTACTTGAGAACAGTGGCACATCACATGGCAAAGTAGTGTACTTTATCTCTTCCACAGAATATGGGTGATTACACTGTTGCTGGGCATTTAGAAAGCAATGGGGCCATGAGGCAGAACCTGGGGAGGGTGTGTGGCATCACCTTTTCCCACCTCCCAGTGTGACTTGGGCATCTTGTGCTGGTCCTCTGCATTGGCTCTGAAATTCACAGGGGAATATTTGGGGTCTTTTAAAAAATAAAAAATAAAACAAGGTCTTTCTCCTAGTGAGGTTGGAAAGAATCTTAGCAACTATTAGTTCATCTGGCCTCACTCTACTGTAGGATAGTAGAAATGCTATCTCAGATGGCTTGGTGATTCCCTGGGTCAATCACCAAGCCATTTGAACCGCGTCTCCCAAACGGCTTGGTGATTCCCTGGGTATCTGTCAGTCACTGTGATGTCTCCCATCACTTCAGTGGAGTCAAAGTTTGAGTAAATTTGTGTAGAACTGACACTGCAGGGCGCAGGCTCACTGGGTTTGGGGAGAATGGTCACCTGGCTTTGTAATCTCCACCTCCACCCCCTGCCACATGGGAGCCAATCTGCAGTTCTGACCTAGCCAGGGCCCCACTTGACAGGCTGGAGGGTGATCTGAACAGCTGGGGCTTGTTAACTGAGATGGGGAGCCTCAGCAGTGTCTAGGAGTTTGAAGCAACTTGAAAGATGGTGAAAAGTAAGAAGCACGTAGGCACATCTTCTTTTGTTCCAACAGTAGGTTTAGTCAATCTTAGGAGGGACTGTGCAGTTGACGTTTGCTCTCTTCGCCCGCGGGGGTCAGGCTTTCGGGTGCTCTTTAGACTCTGGCTTCCCAACTCGCATTCATGGGTGGGTCCCCTGATCTTTCTCCGAAGGACTTGCTGTGTTACAGGATTTCTTTCCCTTTATATCTCAATTTTGCATGAGTGATAAAAGTGCATGGGGTAAACCTGCGTGACATTTGTACCAGGCATCCAGTAGTGCATGTTGGCCACCTAACCCAGCGGTCATAAATGACCTGACTCACAGGACAGCGGGAAGTCATAAATGTTTTCTTTGCCTTTGACATTTAACAGCAATTTCATACACTTGCATTTCATTGCTGTTGAAACAGCTGTCCATCCCATTTGTTAGTGTGTTTTAATTTACTCAAGATTATTCAGGCTTTGACAAAATCCCAGCTCTTTCTAGCCATCAGCGGTACCAGCTTCATGCTGCGCTGACAGTTGCCGTGTACACTTGGGGACTGTCAGGATCTGACATGCACTCTCCAGAGCCTGGGGCTTCCTCCTACTGCTCTGGAGATTTTTGGCTAACCATAAACACGTGATCTTACCATTCAGTCAACCATGTGGTCCTCTAGGCCTGGGACCCTGGCTGTTACCTAAGCCAACCCTTGTTCTGTCAGGGGGGTTCTGGGCGTCACCAGGCAGGCTGAGAGGTCCAGGCCTTGGCACCTCAGCCATGTATGACCTGCAGGCTGAGGTCAGGTCTTGGCATTGCACCATCAGGTCCTTGAGGCCTGGGGAAACCCCTTCCCGCTGGGCTTAGTATGCCCATTTGTAAGGTGAGGGGTTGGACCAGAGCAGTGGGGATGCCTGGCAAAGTGCAGTGGTTCCTCAGTAGGGAGGTTGCTGCCGGCATGTCATGGGCAGAGGCCAGGCTTGCTGTGTCATAGCCTGTAGCACCCAGGATGACCCATGGCAAAGACTGGCCCAGTCTCAGATGCCAGTAGTGCTGAGGTGTGGAAATCCTGGATAGACGACCTCTAAGTGCCTTTTCAGATGTTATTCTGTGATTCCAATTTGTAAATGCCCTTGACCGAAAAGAGAAGCTCTGTGTCTTGTGGCAGTGCCACCTTCGATGACTGTAGTTGCCTGGCAAGGCACCGGAGAAAATCACAGTGGCAGAGTATTAGGGCTGCCGCCCTATGGGGTCTGCACCAGAGTGCCCAATGCTGTGTCATGCATCTCTGGGACTGATACTTGGATTGTCATGTGTCCAGACTCATGGGGTAGCACTCGGGAGCAAGCACTGAATGCCCCCTAGTCTGTCCTCAGAAGGCGCCAGCACTGACCAGAGCTCTTAACTTCCACAGCATCTGTTCCTCATGCACACCCTGCCCAAGGATGTGCCCAGCTGCGGTCTGGGGCTCCCCGTCACAGTCACCTCACCTTTGGGTTTCTGTGGCCCTGCAGTTCCTCCGTGTCACAAAGCAGTACCTGCCCCACGTGGCGCGCCGCTGTCTGATCAGCACTTTCCTGGAGGATGGCATCTGCATGTGGTTCGAGTGGAGGGGCAGCGCGACTACATCGACAACACCTGGAACTGCGGCTACCTGCTGGCCTCGTCCTTCGTCTTCCTCAGCTTGCTGGGACAGCTGAGTGAGTGGCTCTGAGAGTGGGCAGGATTCACTGGGCTTCTTATTCCATGATTGTTAGCAGTTGGGAGGCTATGTGTGAACTCTCCACAGTAGAGCAGTTAATTTCCCACCTCAGGTGGGCGGCTGACTTGGGAGCTGACTGTGGGAAACAGCCCATTCCTTATTACAGTAAGGGCTCCATTTTCTGTGTTTGTGTTAAGTCCAGTCAACTTACCATGTGTGGTCCTTGCCTATCATTAATTCTCCCAGAAGTTGCTTTTTGCTTGGGTAGGTGGTTTTCCTCAACTGCCTCTGGACGAGAGGGCCAGGTGAGGTGGCAGTGTATCGAAATGGTGCTCCTCCCCCGGCACCCATCCTCAGACCCCCTTACCCTTTTCCTTCTCTCCAGCTGGCTGCGTCTTGGTGTTGAACAGGAACTTCGTGCAGTACGCCTGCTTTGGGCTCTTTGGAATCATAGCTCTGCAGGTACATGGGCGTGCGGTTGGGGCTCCCTACTCTTTGCTCTGGTGGAGCAGAGCTTCTGAAAAGACATCCTTGAGGGTTCAGTGTCACTCCCTCTTCAGCCCTCTCCACGTCTCTGACTGCCTGGAACTCCTTTCTCTTCTGGGGAAGTCGTGAGCCCAAGCAGGGCTGTAGAGGTGGGTCATTAGGTACAGGGCCATCTTTTGTCCCATTCCTGTGATTATTGTGACAAGGGGAAGTCCTGAGCTTGGCTGCAGTCAGGATACTGTCTTGTTGTCACGTTGCTTCATAACGAAGAATACTTGGTTATTCAGAATGAAATGCTGGGAACAGAATATCTGAATCCACATCAGTGGTCTCAATCACTTTGTTCTCTGGAATATCACAGCACATTTCTTGAGAAATGCAGAACCACATTTTGAGCCTAGGTCTGTGCTAGGTTTTCTGTATTGGTTTTGTGTGTTTTAGACTCCAGCTGACATTGGAGAGACATTGCTTAAGGCTACTATGAATTCTGTGGAAATGCGTTTGGAAAGGCTAAGACTCAGGTGTCTCTCTCTTTTTTTCCCCCCAGATGATTGCCTACAGCGTTTTATGGGACTTGAAGTTTTTGATGAGGTATGTGCATTCTGGTTAGTGAGTTTTAGTGTATCCGCTCCTTGTGTAGGCTGAGCATTGCAAATCCAAAGTCTGAAATGCTCCAAAATGGGAAGAATCTTGGGCACCAACATGACGCTCAAAGGAAGTTCTCGTTGGAGCATTTCAGGTTTTGGATTTTCAGATTTGGGATGCTCAACCGATAAGTATATAAATATACCAAAATCTGAAACACTTTGGGTCCCAAGCATTTCAGGTTAGGGATACTCAATCTGTATTTCTAAACTCAGTTAACATCTTTGGGTCAAAATCAAGCTTGTCCAGCCTGTGGTCCATGGGCTGAAGGCAGCCCAACACTAAGTCATAAACTTTCTTATAACCTTATGAGAGTTTTTGCGATTTTTAAATTTTATTTTTTTAGCTCATCAGCTATCATTAGTATTAGTGTATTTTATATGTGGCCAAGTAATTCTTCCAGTATGGCCCAGGGAAGCCAAAAGATTGGCCCTGTGGTCTGAACTGTGCCTCTTAGAAGCAGGTTCTGAAGAGGATTCCCTAGAATAGTAGTGACTGAAGCCATCTCTTCTGCCTCTTATTTCACAGGCATGGGGATTCAGGGTCTGAGTGGAGGATGTGGCTGCCCACGGGGACCCAGCTGGTCAACACTGAAGCTGTGACTTGGTTCTGCGTGTGTTCAGGTAGCCCATCGCTGTCAAGTTGTAGAGACACCTCTGTCTCTTGAGCTGTGTAAGGTTTTACATGGGTGTAACTCCAGAGTCTGAGGTCCTGTGCGCATGCCTGTCTGGTCCTACTTCGCAGATCGCTGGATTTGGAGAAAGGGAAGTAAGGGCCTTCCTATATGCGCACCAAGGTCTCCCTGCACCTGGTCTGACAGGCAGGCCAGGTTCTGATGAGGCTTCACTTCAGTCTGCAATCTGTTCCTCAGGAACCTGGCCCTGGGAGGAGGCCTGTTGCTGCTCTTAGCAGAATCTCATTCTGAAGGGAAGAGCATGTTCGCGGGCATCCCCACCATGCGTGAGAGCTCCTCCAAACAGTACATGCAGCTCGGAGGCAGGGTCTTGCTGGTTCTGATGTTCATGACTCTCCTTCACTTTGACGCCAGCTTCTTTTCTGTAAGTATTCCTGCTTGCCTGAATGGGTCTGATTTCCTGTCCTGCTAGAAGGAATGCTGTCCCTCCCCCATCCCCTGCCTGTTCACCCCTCCCTGGTTGGGTACTAACCACAGCCTGGGGGAGCTGTTCAAATGGAGCAAACCTTTTGATCTCATTAAAACAGACCAAAAAATCATTAATCCCTTGTGTGTCAAGCCTTCTTTCCAGCAAGTGAAAGCCAGAGCCTCTAACCTTGGTGGAGTGTGCTTGGCCCTTGGTCGGCCAAGACTCTCCACCCAAGCTCCTCTTACATCTTGGAAGATGGTGATAAGGGAATTCCTTAGAGTTAGAAAGAACGTTTGCAGATAGCCTATTCCTGGTTTTCCTCTTCAACTAATATAAATTCTTAGCATCAGTCATGTAATGACTGGCAACCTGTGGCTACCTGGCCTATCTGTGCAGGGGTCCTGTGCTGCATTCGTAGTCACTTAAACTCCAGGCACAAGTTCAGGACTGTTCTTTGCAAATCAATCAGTGGATCTTCTGTGGAAATGGAATAGAATTCTGGAGATCCTACTGAAGACACTCCTGTGCTTGACCTCCATTTCGTGTTAGAACACAGCTTGACTAGCATGTTAAGTGAATCACATGTTTCTGTAACTGTCAGAGGATGGATGGATATTCCAGGAAGCAGATCCTCAGATGGAGGTGAGCCTCAGGGAGCTAACCAGGATTCCATACTTGTGAGAAAGGGAATGTAAGTGAACGTAAAGGAAGAAGTTGAGCTGTGATGCCTTCTCGAAAGAAGCTTCAGCCAACTCTGGGGGCAGTTCTGAAGCTGAGGTCCTTTTAGAGCTATCCTGCATTGTAATCAGGGGTCTGGGGTTTTAATCTCTGATTGAGCATTGCATGCCAGCCACCCAGGAAAAGGTGTGACTTCTAGTGAGCCAAGCCCAGGAGGGGCTGACTGCTGACATCTGCCTGCCTGGGGACATCCAGTAGCTGGGAGAACAAATCTTTCATTCCTGAAAGGTTTATGTAAACAAAGGCATGTGGCAAAAAACACACTGAACATATAGACCTAATATGAGCCTCAAAAGCAGTAATAAGGAAGTACATTTTCCTGCTTTCTGTGGTCAGTAGGAAGTCACAGGCTGTCCTAATCAGAAACTGGTTTTGAAGTCAAGTCACCCTCATCTTAGTTCTGGAATGCTTGTACCTTCTGGGGCTACAGGGCTTCAGTGTTTTGACTTGGAGTGGAATGAGAATTGTCAGGAGGAAGCCCCATGACTGGATCACCACCATCTGAGGGAGGTGGCTTGAGGGCTCAGCTGGGTCATGCAGGCAAGGGTGATGGATTGGTGTAGATGCTCCTTCCCGTTGCTGAACACTGCTTTCCTTCCACTACCTCCTGGTAGGAACACTGGTCTTGATCGTTACTTTGGCAGTCGACGTGAACGTGCGCTCCCACAGTGGCTACACGCCGCTGCACCTGGCTGTGCTGCATGGCCACGAAGACACCGCTGTGCTGCTAGTGGTGTGTCTGGGTGCCCAGATGCACATGCGTGACCACAGCGGGCATCACACCTACCAGTACCTGAGGCCCGGCTCTTTGTATGTGCTGCGCCACCTACTTGGTGATCCAGGCCTGCCAGGCACCACGGAACTAGATGCGTACGGTGGTGGAAGTGGCAGTCTTGCTGCTAGGCGCCTGGTGCAGGTGGCTGCCACCATCCTCAGTTCCACCACCATCCTCAGTTCCACCACCAGTGCATTTCTAGGCATACTGGCCGATGACCTCATGCTCCAGGACCTGGCCTGAGGCTTGAAGACGTCAAGCTCCTTCAGCAAGTTCTTGAGCGCCTCGCCCATGGCTCCACATAAAAAGACAAAGATCCGCAGTATGTCTGCCAGCCTTCTCAGAAATCTCTCGTCAACCTACTCCGGGGCCTTTAGCTGGTCTAGTGGATTGATCTGTCATGGCCTGCTCCTTGCAGTCTAAGTCTGCCCAAGACTGCAGCCCAATCAATGCCTGCAGCCTTAGTCTGTTTCCAGCTTTGCCCACTGTAGCCTGTTTTACCCAGAGGGGCCTGCACTTCAAGCTTCTCTCTGAAGCATGACCCATCTCCAGAGATGGTATTTGAGAACTCATTGAGAGCCTCCTATAAAGAACTCCAGGAGACAGGCCTGAACGCTGGAGGAAACTTGAAATCCAGGGTCAAAGGTTAAGGGGCAGCAGCTGGTCTGGCCCCAAATGGTTAACTGATGCCTCTGCATCTACACAATCCCAAGCCAGAACTAGAACAAGGGTCTCTTTAAATGTTGAAAGATGTTAGGTTGTCAGCTTTAAGATATATGGTGGTTTTGTAATTTGATGCTTTTATTCTGTTTTTAAATTGAAATGAGGTAAAGCAACTTTCATAATAACCTTGTGAAATTATATTTTTCCACTTTTAGGCAAAGTGCTCAGACATTTTCAGTTTTTTGCTAAATATTTTGGAATTCTGTTTAAAAAATAGATGATCAAGATCTAAAGGAAATTAATCCCAACCAACAAACTTAAAAGTTTATCTACCTCATTTTAGGCAATTAAGATTCTGGAGAGTCTTGAACACAGAATAACGATTGTGACCATTATGAATGTAACTAATTCAGTTGTACTGTGAATGCTCAATATTTGCAAACAGGTACATCTTGAAAGTAAAAGTGACTTAAAGAGAGAAAAGAGACATTTTGGCAGATACTTTTAATTTGTGGTTGTCTCCATAATGAAATATAAACATGTGTTGGACACTGGTGGGTGGCAACTTTGATTTGGCATGAATACTTAATTCTTTCAAAAAATTGTGGTTTGTGAATTGAACCTTTGTGCCATGTTTCTGAATCTGTAGTTTTCAAATCCAGCAGAGCCTTTCAGTGCAATAGATGACTATTCAGAGAAAAAAAATGATAGCCTTATGACAGAAAAATAAGTGGATAAATAGTAATGGATACAGTTAAAGAGCAACTATTTTATATGAATGTTCTGTACAAACAAAAAGTATGTGATATCAAATGCAGACTCTCTTTGCTCACTGAACTTGGATGAGTGGCTTAACTTCTCTGCGCCTTCGTTCCTACCTGTAAATGAGAAGGTTTGTAGATGTTGCCCAGATTTCCTATGCTCAACATAGTGTAATTTTTTTCTCTTTTTAAAGATACGGAATCTATTTACTCAACCAATTTTTAAAATATCATATTGTGATAATGCTCTGCTTTTGCAAACTGTGTTTGCATGTCATTAGTTATATCAAATAGTTTTGTGGCACTGGGTAGTAGAGCTTCCCTCCCACCCCCATATGTATTAGTGAAGAATTTGAAATTACATAAGGCAGTCTTTCATGGAATGTTTTGATTGAGTAATGAAATAAACGGTCCTCCATTTTGGGAAAAAAAAAAATACTAACCTTCTTCCACACCCACTATCTAAATTTTCTTAGCCTTCAGCTATGACCTTGGCTGAGGGCTAGTTATTAGCTGCTAGTAGGATAAAAATCTTCATACTAAGGGGCTTGAACCACTAGTAAACCCTGTCTTTTCAAGGTAGGTTGTTAAATGAGTTAGTGGGTCAAGGGAGTACTGGGAGATGCCCAAGTAGATCACCTGGGTTTCCTTCATACTCTGACGTGTCAGTGTGCAAACCACCTCCTGTTAACCCACAAGAATAACACAATGACCCAGTGGCTCATAGGGAATGATAGAAAGTGTGACTACACTTCGTTTCTGCACCCATATAGTCTTCCAGTGGGGGATACAGTACCACAGATGCCTCTAACATACACTGCCTCGTAAAGGATGGCATTCCAAAATGTCTGCATGTTTACTTGGAGTCCATGCTTCTGTTCCCTGAAGGCTGTGCCACCATTTTGAGACTCCCAACTTCTAAATGGCTTTGTGATATGACCAGCAGACCTTGTGATCTGGGGCCCACCTATCTTTCTGTGACCTCCATCCAGTGGTAACATACTTTGCTGTATGGGGCTCCATACCTGTGGAAGAAGCATAGGAGTCTCCAGAGTGGGAGGGAGGTAGCTGAGACTTCATCACAGGAGACAAACCCGTATCAAGATGAGATCTATTCCTGTGAACATAAAATGGCTCTCTAGAATGGAAGGGGCTTACTGTAGTTGGCTTGCTACCATGTAGTGAGTTGGTCTCCTTATATTGATACCTTAGATTCCATGTCTGTCTGACAAGTGGGGCATTCAGAGGAAATGGTAACCAGAATTTCTCTAGGAAATAGCAGTCTGTGTCGGGTACACAGGTTATTTTCTGTATCTGCTACCATGGCTACTATATGCATTTGCCCATTAGATGTGGAAAAAGCCTGGCTGATAACCAGTGGCAGAGCTATTTTGCCTGTTGGCCAAAGAGACAAAATGTCTGGCTTGTAGTGGATCTTAACATGTAATATACAAATCCATAAGCCTTGAGCATCCATATGTCCTGTGTCAGACTTCTGATTTTTCCAGTCTTTTTATCCAGAGCTCTGACCAGAGAGCCCAAGCACTGGTTACTGCCCAGGATCAATAGGTATTATAATCTTGAGTTGCTGCTTTTGCCACCAAATTTGCTTCTTGGTGGAACATTTGGATTTGTCGGTTACTTTCCCCTACATGGCCTGAGGGATATCTTTATGGCTGCCACAGCCACAGAGTACAGCCAAGATGCTTTAAACATCGTCTTCATCTAGCACTTGAGAGAAAAAGGAATCTTTTTCCTGATATGAACAGTTTTAGTGATGCCAGAGGCTTTTAAATGCCTAGAGAGCCCAGGCTTGTGGCTCAGGAAGATACCTGCTGTTGGTTTCTGAGCCCTTTGGATAAATACTGGGAGATAATTTGATAATGAAGATACTCTTGAAGTAAAATTGTGGGTCTTAGTGGCAAAGTTAAAGGAAACAAGCTGCCCCTTGGGAATTGCAGGATATGGTCAGCAAGGCCTGCTGGCAGACCTCATGCTGAGGATCAGGTAATGAGGTAGAGTGACAGCTGTCATTTTTCGGTGCATGGGGTGGTGGCAGGAAACCTGTAGAATGGTACACCTTTAATTGAAGACCTGTTGGATAAAGTGTGGTGACAGGAACCTCATTCTTTGCTTTCAGGATGGGGTAGAAATCTATAGCAACAAGTTATATCAAAGGTCTGACAGCCTTTTACAGGACTCAGTATTAAGTTCCTAATAGGTTAACATTCCAAGGTGAAGTGCTCATGAGAGGTGTGCACGTAGAGGACATAGCATGCCTGCCTCCCTAGCCCCTGGGTCAGTTGCTGATATGTGTCCAGAGTGGGGAACTGCTATGTCATTGGAGGAAAGAACCTAACTTGTAGGCAGATGGCACCAGACAACCTCCATCGTGCAGAATCACATCAGCTACAGTGGGCTGTAGGGTGCCCACAGGGGAGTGTCCAGTGAGCTGCCTCTGGTGTTAGGTTCAAGAACAATGCACTCTACTATGAAAAACCTACATTTTAAATGAACCAACTCTTTGAGAGTGAGAAAGTAGATCATGACACTTCAGTCTCCTCTGAGAGAGATAACTTTGGATTGTAGTATGAGGTTTGAGTTCACAGGACATCGCTGTTAACCGATTCTGCAATGGCTCCTCTGCCTTAGATGTGAGTGGTCCTGCACTTCCTTCCTGTCAGTAACAGATGGGCTGGGCTGTGGGTTGGGGGAGAATGGGACCAGTCCCACAGGTGAGCTGTTAGGGCAGACACGCTGAGACTGACTTCAGTGCTTTGGCCAGGAGAGGGCAGCACTCAATCACAGAACTGTGTTCCCTGAGAAACCTCCATCAGTTGGAGCCTGGGCTGGGCAACTTAGGGGACTTTTGAGGAGCAAGAACCAGTGGTGACTATGATGGTCTTAAGGGGGACACCTGAGGTGTACAGCCCTGGATAATTCCAATTTTGATGAAGAATGGGTTAACGTAAAAGGAAAACGGGTCTCCAAGCAGATGACACAAAGCAGAATGAGTAAGTCCATGGTGAACAGAAAAAGGGGGTAAAGCAGGACAAAGTGCCAGAGAAAAGCCAGTGAACTTCTTGATATGTGAATGGTGTACACCTTGGAGTGGATTGCCACAGTAGTGGATTGCATGTCTTTCAAGGTACCTATTCCAGAACAAAGATAAGTTTCTTATGCGTAAACTCAACTGAAGGAATGGGTGTAAAGCTTTGGTGTCCACACTTTCACCGTCAGTGTGGCTTGCAGTGTGCAGCTTTCCTTGCAGCAGTTTTCTTGGGCCTGTCAAACCTCACCCTAACCTCTTAACTTGAGGATGAGTGACAAGGCACAGCAAATTAAACAGTGAACACAAGACTTGTGCCTGGTAGAACAGATGACTGCCGCTCATTCAGATCTGTCATCCTTGCATGCAGCTGAACTTGCTGGCGTGCACCCACAGGGTTCTGTAAGTGCATTTTCTACTTTCATAGCGACCCTTGGATAAAAAAGTTGATCCATCTGTTAGATGTGCAGCTGGTGACTTCAGATAGGAAGGATTATCACCATGGAAGCTTCTGGTTTATGATAATGAGAAAGGAACCTCAGGAGGTATTTGGTAGAATGGACAGTCACTGGAAGGTGCTGGGAGCTTGCAGGGAAAACTCTGTTTCTTCCGAACACTGAAATCAAGGAGACTGTCAACTCTGGAAGTGCCATGAGTTGTCATAAATTATGAAGCCAAGTATGTGGTAATTGTAATGAGCTCCTCAGAAGGACCAGAGATCTTAGAAATACCAATGTATATCTGAGAAACCAGTGAAGGAGTTGGGGAGGCAGGACAGGGGTGAGAAGGTAGTAAGAAGTCAAGCAAGGCTGTGATCATACAACATCCTTTTGCCTCCCACGGGAGCACAGGAGATTACACCTTTTTGAGCTGGGCTTTCTTACACGAGGATGTATGACAGCCATTTGTTTCTGGTGGTCCTGGTCTAGTGTGGGGTAAGAGGTGGTAAAAATCCTGGGCATTTCTGGCTGTTGGTGTACAAGCAAAATAGGTCCAGTAACTCAAGTGCTTGAACAACTGCAGGTGCTGCCCCTTAAAGACACAGGTGTCCGAGGTTGAGGATTACAGAGAAATGGTAAAAAGGAATTTGAAAAGATAGGAGCATGGCCTCCATAGGGTTCATTATCTTTGTTAAAGGAAGAAAAGAATAGGTGAATAGGCAGCAGGGCTCTCCTTGCCTCCAAGTAACACCTTTACTGCTTCTGTGTCTTAAAGTGACTGCTTAAGGTTTGCAGGCTTGCCTTGGGGCTTTATCCCAAAAACAAGTATTTCAAGATAGCCTTGTGGTATTGCTGCCTGTTTGCTTCTTCCCAGGCCCAATAGGGAAGATGGTGATGTGGAAATTCCTAGGAGTTAAATCTTCAGAAATACCCTGAATTTTTAGTGTCTTGATTAATCACCTCTCTCCTCCTGTGAGGTTGCCGGGAGCATTCAGTGTGCGACTCCAGATGACTGTAGAACGCTCCACGGCTCATCCATGAAGGTAGACAGACCAGTTAATTTTCTCCTGTAAGCATCTCTAAGCTTTCTCTGGTATCCCACCAGGTATTGGTTTGTGTTTCTGGTAATTGTTCATAGTTGAACTTGACAGCGTGGTAGAATATGGCAGACATGGGTGTGACAAAAGCAGTCACTGTAATGCATCTGGGTGACGTGTGGCTTTGGCATAAGGAAACCCTTTGGTTCCAGTTGCCTCTTGAAGTGACTTGCAAGCATTTGAACATTGAAGTTTGGCCAAATAAGCCTGGAAATAAGAATCGGGGCAGACTCAAAATACCTCAAGTTAGTAGCTGTTACAAGTCTATCTACAACTCTTGCTATAAGATGTTCTTGAACCATCAGTGTCTGTCCAGGCCCACAACTGAAGCTGAGAGGATACCAACAAGGGCCTTGTGGCATCAACTATAGCCAACTATCTGACACGTAGCCTGAAACATCAATTTGCAGGCAATTTGCATGAATCTCTAATCCCAGCAGCAGCTTTAAAGGCACCAGATGTATTTTGTGCTACTCTTACATGGGAGTAGTCCTGTGAATCCCAATACGATGTGATCAGGATGCAAAAAGCAGCACCGTAAAGCCCATGCATGTGTGCAGTGTCATCAGGTGGAACAGCAATGCAGCACTTGTCTGTTCCAATAGCCAGTGGGTAGCCAGCTAAGAGGTGTCCTGTCTGGCTTATTGAGGTGGTCTGGTACAGGAAATGCTTCCAGAGCAATGGTACAGTGCCACACACTATCATCCTACATAGTCAATATCGAATGCAGCTGATGCACAGTCACTGTACAGGATGAGAATTGCCCTTAAACTCCCTCAGCCCTCAGTGTCTAATGGCTCAGTGCATCTGTATGCTTTGCCCTTTCAGGGTATGATGGGTTTTCTTTGGAAACAGTCTAGATAGAAGAATGAAGGAAAAGACGTAGCCAAGGGCTCTCTCCTTCTGTGGTTTCCTGTATTTCTGCCTGAGCTATTGCTGTCAGCCCTTGTGGATAGTCCTGTCCCATATTTTGACTATCAGAGACCCTTTGCTATAGACTTGAAACTGTAGGTGTTGGCAAGGCATAAAATGCAATCGTTGGCTGAGTGCAGTGGCTCACACCTGTAATCCCAGCAGTTTGGAAGCCTGAGGTGGGTGGGTCATGAGGTCAAGAGATTGAGAACCTCCTGGTCAACATGGTGAAATCCCATCTCTACTAAAAGTATAAAATTAGCTAGGCATGGTGGCACCTGACTGTAGTCCCAGCTGCTGAGGAAGCTGAGGCAGGAGAATTGCTTGAACCTGGGAGGTGGAGGTTGCAGTGATCTAAGATCGTGCCACTGCACTCCAGGCTGGCCACAGAGCAAGACTCCATCAAAAAATACCAACTATTGGTGCCTTTACCACTTACCTGTCTCTTGTTGTTGCCCTCCCATAATCTGGATATTTCTCAAGATAAAGTATGGGCTCCTAGGCTAAGTCAACTTTGATTTGTGTTTTGGTGTAAAGCAGAGATTGGCATACTAGTCCGTTTTCACACTGCTGATGGTCATACCTGAGACGGGGTAATTTAGAAAAGGTTCAATTGACTCATGGTTCCACATGGCCGGGGAGGCCTTCCACCAGTCATGATGGAAGAGAAAGGAAGAGTGAAGGGACATCTTACAGGCAGCTGGCAAAGAAAATCACAGCCAAGCAAAAGTGGTTTCCCCCGATGAAATCATCAGATCTCATGAGAGTTCCTCAAAAAAAGTATGGGGGAAATCATCCCATGATTTATCTCCCACTAGGTCCTTATCACAACATGTGAGAATTACAGGAGCTACAATTAAAGATGAAATTTGGGTGAGGACGTTGCCAAACCATATTAGGAACTAGGGACTGTAGAGCTGTATCAGAGGCAAATATCAAACCATGAAGGTTGACCGGAAGTATAAGGGCCTTGCTGGGTTCTAGGACCTTGAGCCGGGGTTATGGGGGAAAACTCGTGAATTCTTGGGTTGAGCTGGGTCCTAGGAGAAGCAAATGCCTACACAGGATTGGATATGGAGGAATTGATCAGAATAGACACCTGAGACAAGCGGCAGGAGAGCATTTCATCTCACAAAGTACAGAATAAGGTAGGTAGGTAGCCTCACTTGTGGTAAAGTGTGAAACAGGAGCTTTGGGTTGGCCAACGGTAAGTTTTAAATTCAACATTGCGTGTATTAGGGTTCTCCAGAGGGACAGAACTAATAGATATGTGTATATGAAAGCGAGTTTATTAAGGAGAATTAACTGTCACGATTACAAGGTAAAGTCCCATGATAGGCTGTCCGCAAGTTGAACAAGGAAGTCAGTGGTGGATCGTTTTGAGTCCCAAAACCTCAAAAGTAGGGAAGTTGACAGTGCAGCCTTCAGAGGGCTTAAGCTAGGGTTGCTGCAGGGCGGATGCTGACGAGGGAGAACTTGGGAGAAGGTCTACGTGGGTAGCCTTTTTCCCACAGTACTTGCAGCTGCTTTCTCATTTTAAACTGGGCATATATAAATATAGCCGTGGCAGGGAATTGGAAAGTTCTAGCTCTGTATATATTCTAAATTAGGCTTGAACATCTTGGAGTTCAATATCAATGTTGTAAAAGATTGAATAAATACTATTATATGCCTGTCTACGCAGTACCACCAGCTCCATGCAAATAATGAGTTAGACAGTAACAAATCCCACATTCCAAGGGCAGAGCACCAACACAGAGGGTTCTTCCTGCTGTGCTGGCACAGACGGTGGCCACCTTTCACCACCTGTTCCCCTGGATGCTTTTGTTCTTCTGTGCTGGGAGACCAAGGATCCAGGCAGGCTTCACAATGCAGCCATTGTGGCTGATAGTTTTGGCAAATAACCTACTGGAATTAATCCAGCTCAGAATATGAGTTCAGGAAACCGGAACTAGAATTGTGCTTTGCACAAACCTCATTACCCCTTCCTGTGTCCACCTCCACAGACTCAGGTTGTGGTTGGGGGGAATCAAGAGACGGAAAAGAAAAGGGATGGGTGGATTCGGATTCGGATTCGGAAGCAGTTTGTCTTGGCTCAGAAGTGATGTAATTGAAATAAAGCTGTTGAAAAGAAAAATTGGAGTGTTTTCACCACATCTCTTCTCTCTGTGCCTCCACCCCTAAGGAGAGCTCGTGTGGCAGGAGAAGCATTTTATATTTCTTCTCTGGTGGGTTTCAGGGATCTGTCACTGGAAAGAAAGGATGATAAGGCCACAGTGTGTGGCCCTAATTTTTGATCCTCCTGTGGCTCAGATTCCTCATGTGGAATATGAAGACCAATAACAGGATTGTCGTGAGAATCCTACCAGCCCAATACATCCCTCTAAACTCACTTTTCAGACCCTCCTAGCTGTAGCACTTATTGCTGAAGAGCAGAGTCTTGGAATCCAAACAACCTGGGTTTAAATCTTGACTCTGACTATTCCTCTTGCCAGCTGCGTATCTTGGGGAATGTTGCTTCATCTCCCTGTAGGTGAGTTTTCTCATTCATAATATGGGATTATTAATAGCTATCCCATAGAAGTAAATGGAGAATTAAGTAAGCCAAAGTATGTAGAGTACCTGGCTCAGAGTAGGCAAAAAGTGGTAACTTCTTTTTTCTTCCTTTTTTGAGACAGAGTTTCACTGTGTTGCCCAGGCTGGAGTGCAGTGGCACAGTCTTGACTCACTGTAACCTCTGCCTCCCTGGATTCAAGCAATTCTCCTGCCTCATCTTCCCAAGTAGCTGGCATTACAGGCACGTGCCATCATGCCTGACTAATTTTTGTATTTTTAATAGAGATGAGGTTTCACCATGTTGGCCAAGCTGGTCTCAAACTCCTGACTTCAAGTGATCTGCCTACCCTGACCTCCCAAAGTGCTGGGATTATAGGCATTGGCCACTGTGCCCAGCCAAAGGGTGGTAACTTCTAATATTTGGGCCGTAAATTAGAGATGGGATGGCCAAATTAGGAGTCTAAGCTGGGCTTCCACTTTTGTGTTTGCCAGCTACTTAGGTTGGGGAGCAGTGGGAGGCTGAAGATCACAGCCTCAGGCACGGTCCAGGGCCCCATCCACTGGCCTTGAAGAGTGATGACTAACTGTGGAATGTTTCCTGGCTTCTCTACAATGAGGATTGTTATGTGTCTAGTTTTGAACTGGACTGTCAGGTATTTGAGCTTTGTGTCCAGGAAGTCAACTGAGAAAACACTGGGATAAGCATGTGGGGAGTGGGTTTGTCTTATTTGTTAAGCTTTATTTTTCGTGTTATTGTATGACTTGTAGATGAAGATTCTGACTTTCAGGCCTGCAGAAGCAGGTGCTACCATTGTTGGCCCTTGGAGATGAACATGATATTGTTCCAAATTCATTTCTGCATTATTTATGCATTTGCAACCTTAGAGTGGGGCTGACCATTTCCCTTTTATAAAGGTACCACTTTTCCTGGACTTTCCAGGATGCGATGTCTCCTTTCTTCTTCCTTCCTTTCTGATGATAGTAGAGGCAATGCTGTGTAGTGTGCTAAGACAAGGATTCTGGAGCTAGACTGCTTGGGTTTGGATCCAGCTCCACTACTTTGGCTGTGCTACCTTGGGCCAATTTTTTGTCCTCTTGTGGTTCAAATTCCTCATGTGGAACATGAAGACCAATAATGGGATTGTTGTGAGAATTGAATCAGTCAATATGTATTGCACGTGGAACAGATCTGGGTAATAGTAAGTGCTATGTGTGTTTGTGCCATGAACTAGTTCTAGATGCTTTACAAACATAATATCAACCAACCCTCACAACAATCTTATAAGAAAGCCCTGAGAAAACAGAAGCTTACAGGCGTTCCGATTTTTATCCCTATTTCACAGCCTGAGAAAACAGAAGCTTAGAGAGGTTAACTAGTGTGAGGTCACAGAGCTAGTAGGTAGTAGAGTTGGGAATTAAGCCCAGGTTTTTCTGTCTACCTGTAAAGTCTATGTTCTTGATCACTACTTACCCACTGTTCTGTCATAGGTGTTTTACATTTTTGCGTTTTTTTTTTTTTTAAACGGAGTCTTGCTGTGTTGCCTAGGCTGGAGTGCAGTGGTGCAATCTCAGCTAACTGCAATCTTCACCTCCTGGGTTCAAGCGATTCTCCTGCCTCAGCCTCCCGAGTAGCTGGGTCTACAGGCGTGTGTCACCACGCCAGGCTAATGTTTTTGTATTTTTAGTAGACACGGGGTTTTACCATGTTGCCTATGGCTGGTCTCCAACTCCTAGCCTTAAGCGAGCCACCTGCCTTAGCCTCCCAAAGTGCTGGGATTACAGGTGTGAGCCATTGCACCCAGCTAAAAGATTTTTTGAAAAAACACATTCTTCTCCAGCATGTTTGGGAATTTTGTTGATTCTACCTGGCTCCTTAGAGGAAGAGTATCTATTTCCTTTCTCCTGACTACAAATATGTGAAAACTCAAGATGAAAGTGGGTAACTAGGATCAGTGAATTGTTGGAAAGCACGGTGACAGTCCCGGGAATAGACGAGGTCGATTTGTGCCTTATCTACTGACCTATTGCCTTAGACTTGGTTAGATCTCAGCTCGATTCCAGCTGGCCCAACCAACGAAGTGTACAAGTGGAATGAATTCCAGAAACATATGAGTCCTAAGGAGACTCATACTTTCTAGTCTGCCGTTTGCAAAGCACAAAACCCAAAGCCTCACTAGGTTACTTCCTTGATTCCACTGAGTCATCTGCCTCCATAATACTCATGAATGAACGAATAGATGCATAACACACAGGTGAGTGATGAGAATTATCAGCGTTGTCCGACGGTAAGCATGTTTGTCTTGAACACCAGTGTCTGACTAAACAGCTACTCCCATTTCTTCTGAAATTCTTTAGGGCACACTAAACATCTTCCATGTTGTCTAAGTGCTAGAAGGGAAATTGATTCAGCCAGTTTTTGAAGGTGACTCGAAACTATTCTCTCAAAATACTCAACAACCTTTACAACATAGTTTTAAAAAATGCGAGTGGAGGGGAGAAATGCCTGTCTAAAGTAGGAAGCTGCAAGAGAAAGCCCTGGGGCGTCCACAGGCTTGGTTTCACCTGCCAGCCATCAGGGACCAATTGTGGAGCTGAAGTAGCTCCTACAAGTTCTCATTGGTCCGTACCCAGGGGGAAGGCGTGGCTTCAGGTATAAAAATAGGAAACCTGGCAGGGCTGTGGGCTGCTCTGCTGGTGGGTGGTTTGGGGGTTGGTTGGGCTTTGTTTCTTCCAAAGCTTTATAGGCGTGTGAGGTTCTAAGAAGTTCTCTGCTGGCTGGAGGGGTGGGTGGAAAGGACCAAAATTCTCAAGGGAAACTTTGGTTAGCTTCCTTTAGAAGGGAAAGCCGAACAAAGAAAAAAGTGGAGGGTATTTAAGCAAGCGGACTTAAGGAACTCAAAAGAACTAGGCTTTGTGTGTGAGAAGAAAATGTCTCCTAGGAGGTCACAGCAACTCCCTGAAGTCATTTTGGCAGGCTTGTCTCCTCTTCAAGATACAAATAGGAGAAACTAATCCAATTACTGTGGTTTCTTGGGGTTGGTTCTTTTAGAAGCTAAAAATAGGATATTGAATTGAGGTTTCCTCTCTCATGCTCAAGTCTTACTTTCTGAGAAGCCTCCTGTCTCTTGATCCGTTTAATCTTTACCGTAGACTTTGTGAAGCCGCTCTTCTAGCAAACTTAGTGAAGTCAACCTCCAAGATAAATACACGGGTTTAGAGGTTCTACCTTTAAAGCAAGCATAGCAATCTTTAGGGATAGTTGAGTGACTTCCTTTTAGCTTTCGGCTGGAATCCCAAAGTCTTTATTAAAAACCTGTCTAGAGTAATGGTGGAAAGTAAAAAGCTAGCTTCTCACATATTCAGAGACTAAAAACTAGGTCTACTTGGATGAAAACCTTAAAATGCAGATAAACTTTGAATTAAGTTTGAGGGTAGGAATGGTCCTTTTGTGACTTGTAAAGAATAAAACTAATGAACTAAAAGCATATGGCTTTTAAGATCCCTCATGAGGAAGTTAGGATCTTATTCAATACGAAGCAGCTGTCTGCCTTGAAGACTCAACCTGTGGGCAGTTTCAAACTGACCTTCCACTTGGATGTGGAAGCGGGAGACTTGTTGACTGAGAATCCTGGAGTAATGCCAGACTGACTCACCTGAAAGGACTTCTGATAGGTGTTCAAAACTTTGGAATAGTGAGGAAATTTCTTGTAGCTAAGTAGATGGTGGCTAGCATGAGAATGGGCACTTCTTTGGACTTATTAGGAAAGGCAAACCATCTGTCATGGGAAAGATGAGATGGGATCTTAGTGACAGACTTGAGAGCACATAGCGTGATGGATACGTTCATTTTGACATTTTCACGGGTGCTATGTAGCAAGTTACATAGCGCAAATATTCTTGCATGCCAATTACAGAAGGTGCTCTTTAAAACCATGTCCAGTCACGTAGGTCCTTTTGCCTTAAAACCTGAATAAAGGTGAATAAGTACACGGGGTAGGGTCATGAAGCATTGTCTTCCCCTCATCCCCATCAGCATGGAGTTAGTTTCTCCACACGCTCCTTGCAAAGCAGGACTCGAGGAGAGCAGAGTTCTTTGCTTCATGTGGATAATCTATTCAAGAGATGTCTCCTAGGCTGACCATCCACTTGACAAGTCTGGGATCTTGAAGCCCAAGACTTTGCAATACTGTGTTAAGTACTGTAACTAGAACGGGTGGGGTGCTGGGGCAGGGAAGGATCCTGCAGGATGGTCAGGGTTGTCAGTGGATGGCCTTGTTTTTCCAGTTACTTGACACTGAAAACCAGTCTTCTGACTAGTTGTTCTGTAGCATTCTCACCAGTACTCGTGTCCTTTTTTACTGATAGCAAAACTTTTTCTCAGCTTATAGGAATCTGAGTTGATACAGCAGTGACTTAATCCTGCCAAATAGGAATTTGGTCAAACTTAAGTGCATGGTATGGATGCCTTAGCTCACTAATTCTCTTCACGCTTATTTGTAAACTTAACTACAAAAGCTAAGAGAAATAGAAACGCTAACTTTAAAACTAACACTCAGGGTGGTGGCTCACGCCTGTAATCCCAGCACTTTGGGAGGCTGAGGTGGGGGTGGATCCCTTGAGGTCAGGAATTTGCGACCAGCCTGGCCAACATGGTGGAAACCCTATTGCTAAAACAAAAGTTAGCTGGGCATGGCGGCAGGTGCCTGTAATTCCAGCTACTCGGGAGGCTGAGGCAGGAGAATCATCTCTTAAACCTGGGAGACGAAGGTTGCAGTGAGCTAACACCATTGCCCTCCAGCCTGGGCAAGAAGAGCAAAACTCCCTCTCTAAAATAAAAAAAAAAAAATGAAAAACTACTCATAGGTAGCTGGGGAAAGAACAGGACTTTACACCTAGGCTAACAGTGAAGACACTGGGAAGTTTCTTTTCCACCATCTCTTCCATGTAAGGCAGCACAATACCTTCCTATTCGATTACTGATAGTATCAACTGCAGGTGTGTCCTACAGAACTGTTACCTAGGCAGGTGTTACTGCATAGGCTTCTGGGTCATGCCACATGGTTCTAGAAAAACTCACATGGCTTAGGAGACAAGTTTAAAGTTGTGGTTGGAGAAGCAGGGTAGAAGGGGCTGAACCATCCAAATGTCAACTTCCTCTTAGAACAAGATGTGGAGTAGTGCAAAATCCAGTCAATGGCAGTCCCACCACACCTAAGGCTGCTTCACTTACGTACTTCTGAGCTTTGGCCTGATGTGCATTGTGTCTGTCTTGCAACTGGACTCACTCCAATCTGAACTTCTGATGTCTCTTAAAGCTTGCGGGAGACCCAGATCTTAATAACTCAAATCCTTGCCGTCCCTTAGGGATAGCCTCATTTTGAAAATCCTCAGCTGTGCCAAGACCACTTAAGGTTCAACTTTCTGGGTTTCTGCTTAGTGTCTAGTGTCTACCTAGAGCTGCTCAATGCCAGACGCCAGTGGCTTCTTTACCAGGAAACTGATGTTAGCTGTATCACTTCTTGGCACCAAATCTATCTTAAAACTGTCCTTAGATGAAGAGAACTCTGTACTCGTAACCGTAAGCCATTCTGCTGAGAGAAGTGAAGTGGTCAAAGGTGAGAGAACTAAATGATAGAAATTGGAACCAGGTGTACTGAATCTCCTCTAGGAGAAACTGCTAATTTCTTGAGGGATTTGTTAAAGGTAACTTAGCAAGACCCACTTCCTCCCAATCTACACATTGGTAGCCAGTAGTACATGTTTACTTTAGGCCAGTAACTTTTAAGTCTCTGGAATCTTGACATAATCGAGCAAACTAAGGCTGTTCTAGGGGTGTCAGGAGGCATGTAAGCAGAACCCTCTTACTAACCTACCATCCCAAGGAGCCCAGAGAATCTCCGAGGTCTGAGGGGTTTCAACATACTTCTGATTGAGAATCTTGCCCACTAGAGTTCTCTGAATCAGTCCCTGATGAGGGAGGCACCTCAAGCTTGCAGCCGTGGTTACAGAGAAATGCCACATCTAGTCTAATCCTGTTTCTGCAGCAGATTTCGGCTTACTGCTCACTCTGGGTCTCATGGCTCCTATGATAGCAGTTTCAGAACTGTAGATCTGATCTTCAATGGGAGTGGCCCTGGAGAAAGTGCTCTCACTAGGGAGCCTGGGCTCACTGTGAATTCTTTGATCCAGAAAGCAATTGTGTCTATAAACAGCCCTCTAGGATCTGACTTAAATGGCTGTGATCTTTTTCCTCAGGGAACAGATTCTTCAGTAGCCCATGAGTGAGAGCAGGTGGCCGGAGGTTCTCCAGCTGCTGCCCAAACAAATGCTTTACCTAGCAATGGTCATGAGGCAGGTGACTAAAGCAACTGCTGGTAGCAAATGAGCCTTCTGAAGCATTTGTGTAGGGCTGGTCTGACTGGTCTGGAGGGATTACTTAACACCCTCACGCACTGAGCAGACTCGGGAGTGGGGGAGTCCTTGCCCTCCAGGAACTTAAAACATAGCTTGAAGGAACACAAAGACGCAGCTGTGGCTCACGTTACTTAATGGCAATGGAAAATGGGTGAGGGAGTGCTGGCTGCGAATTCAAACTGACTTTCAAGTTGGGGCTTTTTCCTATGAAGTAATTCTCAGTGGAGTAATCTCAGCTCTGGCCTAAATGCGATATTACAGTACCCTTGTGTATTTAAATTCTGGTGTCTAATCTGGCACAACCTTTCCCAACAGGGTGACAGACTTGGGCCCTCTAGGAAGTACAAAATGAGTGGGGTAGAACTTGTCTTCAGTAGGAAAGCCCTGTAGATGACAACGTGGTCTTAATGTGGTGGCCTGGTGTGGAAGCGTGGCTAAGTTGAGATGGGGAAAGAAGCTTGGGAAGGCCCAGGGTGACTTCTGGTCTATGCTGCTGCTGTTGAAACAGTCTGGAGAACTTGTAGAGATGCTAAAATTAGTCCTGATCAACAGGACAAGTAATCAAAGGGACCTAATGTACCATGTGTCTTTGGGCCCGGGGTTAGGAACTCCCAGGTAGAAGGGGATGTGGTATTATAAACAGAACAATCTTGTGACTTGTCTAGTACTGAAAATACTTCTCTCCAAGAATCTCTCAACTTACATTTGAAAGTATTCTTGGAATGCTTCCAAAACAAGTTCTGTGCATGCTCTTTAGAGGGAATTTATAGGAGCCTCTAGAACAGTGCTAAGATACATGAGCCAAAAGTACAAGCCATATATAGTCAGCCCGATTAAAGACAAAATGACTATCTTTAACCCAAGAGATACTTAGACATGCAACAGCTTACTGTTGGTACTGAGCCTTTGAAGCCTGGTACATATTTTAAACTTAGTGCATCAGTTGATGAGCCCCATCAAGTACTCCATGCCTAGGGGCTATCCTATTGGAGAGTACAGCTCTAGATTAAACGTTAAGTTTCATCTTAATTCATTTGTTACCCACTTTAGGGATATACTACTCTAAAATGACTGGAATGAAGCATCAGTACTGCTGTGAATGCAAATCCTTGGAAATTTCCAGGAATTGGTACGCTGGAACCACTTTTACTACTTGGACTTTGTCAGAATGACTGCTTTTGTGTTACAACCATTTTGGGTCAGCAATATGACCATTTCCCATACCCCTGGCAATCACTTTATTAAGCTTTGTCCAGGCATTTTGCCATCTATCTAAAGCACCCACTCCAAAGCTCATTTTAGTCACTTGTTCTGAGCACGGGAAATGGGAAGAACACAAGTAGCTCTCATTCACTATCTTCCAGTTTTCAGTTTGGGTTACTGGTGTTTAGATCCTGGACCAACACACTGAAAGGTCACTGGTATCTAGAGATCAAGTACTTGAACATTTAACATCTATGCTGGGGTGCCTGATTGCCTATCACAAAAGCTTACAGGGCCATGACTCCCCTTCCTATTGTACTTAAAGCAGACTGGTGTGTGCTTTTCGGCGATGTGCTATATTAGCTTTCTAAGCCAACAGGACTATAGATAGGTGTCTGTTTCTCTGACCTGTGTCAGAGCTGTGGGGAGGCTGAAGGACAGACAGCCCCAGGCTGCTGCAGGGCCAGCGTCTGCAATAGAAAAGAGGCAGCAGCCACCATGTCTTTTCAAGAACCTTCACCTGGCTCTGAGAATGCGGACATTCTGAGACATACCTAGAAGGTAGGAAGCTGTGAAATCGGTAGCATTGGCTGCTGAAGTAGTTCCCTTGTGGGCAGTTGAGAAAAATACCAGAACATGAACTTGTTCATGAACCCGCTTGAGGCCCAGAGTTAACTAGGGGCATTACTTTGGAAGCTCCTGTGCTCCTCCCCTCACTGCTTTCTCTATATACCAGATTATTTGTGACTGATATGGAGGGTAATGAAGAATCTCAGATACTGTCTGGCTTTGTCGTGCATGACTTAAGTGAGCCAAATACTTGAGCTCCTCTGGCAAGTGCTTTGCTTTAACCAATTAGCTTGTATAAGTAGAGTTGGCTATCTTGTCACTTGAATTTAAATATGGAAGAGTTGCTCCCCTCACCTTGTGAGCCTCCTCCAGCAGTTAGCCTCTTGGGGAAGCAACTAACACTTCATGATAACTGGAACGGTGCTTCCTACGACTGTCATCTTGATCTTAATGTTACTGTTAAGCAGAACTTGCTCCATGTTTCACTTACCGAGGAGTATTTGGAAAATTGGTCTCGGAATAAAAACCAATGGTTCCCTCAACCCAGCAGCAAAGATGACCGATGTTTTATCCAAACTAAACTTATTACTCCAGCATAAATAGCACTTGTGCAAGATGAGTCCGCATACCAGTCCTGGTCTTGAGCTAACGCAACATGAACGCAACCAAAGATGAGATTGAGACTGGCCAGATATGTGACCTGATGGAAGACAATTATTATGCTGGCGTGCCTGACTCCCTATCCCAAAAGCTGAAATGGCCATGACTCCCCTTCCTATTATACTTAAAGCAGGCTGGAGTGTGCTTTAAGTATATTGAAACAGTCTTGATGGAAATAAAGCCTAGCAACAAAGGACCCAATGCATGGGAAAACTCACTGGTTTCCATTTGGATTGACTCAGGCTGGAAGAAACAACGTGCTGAACTCCCAGCTGTCAGTTTGTCACCTGCCATGTAATTGGGTGACTATTTTGCTTTGTCCAAGAATCCATAGTATTCGCACAGGTAAAGACCCTCCCTGGTAATGGAAGCTTCTTCCAGTAGACAGTTGCAACCATGATTCAGAGGGCTTTTGCTTGAGGTCCTAAATGTCAACATGTGGAATTGCATTTTAAAGTGTTTTGCTTATGAGCAGGTACTAAGTGGATTGACTGCATTTTTCAGCTTGACTGGTAGTTGGCATGCCCTTAGTTCAAGTTGTACGTGTCACCATAGAACTAATGGATCTGTTAAACTGGAGTTGTCACAAGTGCTAGCCATTGCTTGCTATTCTGTTCTCCACCCACGCCCACCATTGGTGGGAACTGGGTATTTTAGAATGCCTTTCAAAGGTTTCTATACATCTCAAGGTTGAGACAGACTTGTCAGATCAATAGATGACACACGTTCCCAGATGAACTTGGAAGCAGAACTTTAAACAATGTCATGGGTACCCCCAAATCTACGCCATGTAAACGTTTTGAACCAACACAGCCTCTTTAGATTGAGGAAGCTACACTTATCGGTGTACTTCATAGTGAATTCCCGACTGCTGTGCAGTTTCTGTTCAAATTTCTACTGAGTAAGGTTTCACACCACTTCGTTACCATGCTTCTGGTCAACTCGAGGGGGATTTTTAAGAACACTCTGGTTCCATATATGGCCGCCTCTTTGGGTTCTCAGTATTACAGTTCCATTCTCATGTTCATACTAGTTACTCCTACCTTATCATACACCACTTCCCACCCACCTCTTGTCTTTCTATTAGGGTTATATTCCCTACCCTTAATTCTTACCACTTTAAGGTCTGTTGGGTAGTGATCTGATTTCCTCTTAATGTTGGGGGTAAAGTCTATATACACTTTCATGAATATATAGGACCATGGTGACCATAACAGACCAGTCATAACTTGGAAAATACCTGCAAATGTGGACAAGGAATAGTATGTACAAGTCACGCAGACTTCATGCCATTGTTCCTTATAGGAGTAACTACCTCATAGGGTTTCACTACATAGAGGAAAAAAAAATGAGACCAGAGTGTCACCCTCACAATTTCTCAATCTAGGAAATTATCCATTTTAGGTTTTGAAGTCTTTGCATATACATTTTCCCTTAGTGACTTGCTATAGCTTGCCTTGAGAACAAATGTTTCAATGGTTTGTGGTTAAGGGTCAGGTATAACTCGGATCAATATTTTAAGCCTCTAAAATCAAACAGTCGGGTGGGTGTCATTCTCACCTTGCTCAACAAAGCTAGATGTCTTAAGACCACTCATACTACAGGAAATGATTGTTCCCCTGTGCTTACCTGGCTCTTGAGTATGCTGACTCATGTCAACGTATGTAACACGGAGCTTCTATGAAAAGCTTTTGGTGTGGCAAGGTGTAATGGGTTAAATGTCATGAGCTTAATCATGTACGTGATTGACTAAACCAAATAGACATAAAAGGGTGGAATAAATCTGTCAAAATTGGAGCATATTTTGGACAAAGTAGACAGTTGGAATTCAAGAAGGGTTCTATTTTCTCCTTTTTTCCTTGGCCTGTGGCTTAACAGCACCTAACAGATTTCTCTGGAGTGCCTTAAAATCAGCTAAGGACTGCATGTTGTATACAAGCAATGCATTCATATACCATCCTGTTAACTGAAAATCTAGACTAGCATGATGCTTGTCTGATTAGTAAGGCAATCAGTATGTACCAGACGAACCAGAAGTGATGGAAATCTTGGAGTTGTTACCATAATCGGTTTTTATTTAAACTGATGTATCTGAGAAAGCATTTACGGGCCTGATCTGCCGGGAACAGGACCTTTCAACTACGCTGTCCTTGGTGGTTATCACCTGTATAATGCTCTGAAGCTAATCTGCACAAGGTCTTCCTTATACAAAGTGTATTGGGATCTGAACTCCAGGTTTGGGTCCACAACCAGATACTAGTTCTGCAAGAAGAGGTGATGGTATGGTTGTGAAAACCTTCCCCATCCCCTGACTCACCTTGCTGTCACCGGCTTCCTACTCTAATTCCTCATGAATAGGTGGTTGACACCTTGTACTCTGTCCTGAACAACCCAGTTGTCTCACTCACTGACCCTGTCTTCCTTTCCAGATTGTTCAAGTCGTTCTACTTCTAGCCCTACTAAAATTAGTCTTGATACAAATCTCCAACCCCGACTGCTCTACTTTCTCATTCCGGCTGTTGCCTTTATTTCCTTGTTAGCATATTTAAAGACCTCATTTTTTTCTGGTAAATCTCAACCCTTCATGAATGCCAAGTGTCTACTTTGTTCTAATTATAGAAAGGTAAGGCTTGGCTGAGTTAGACTATAGTAGAACCATGTCTCTAACATTGACTTCCGATATTTTTCTAACTCCCAAATATCAGAGGGGAGAGAAACCAGAAAGTGTTGGGCATTCTTAGTGAACTTGGACCCTTCTAAACATGTAGCTTTTGCTTCATTCTTACAAGTTTCTCCTTTCGGGTTACAAACGAGAGTAAAACGTGTTATACTGACTGTTAAGAAATGCTGAGCATATGATAGAATACATTTCCTGGGAAGAACAATGGCAAGGAAAACCTAGCTGCCCCCCTCCCCGCCCCTTTAGAAAACTATTTGGGGTATTCTAAAGTGGCAGGACAATATAAATATACAGTGTAGAATATCTGACTCTGTCCCCATGGCTCCCTCATGGAGAATACTTGTTAGTTTGATCAGTGGTAAGTGGGCACCAGTTGCCTACCTGGTATGTTTTTGTGTTCTGAGAAAATGCCAAATATTAACAATAACCTGTGAGAGAATACGTGGGTCAGTCCGTTCCAGACCTTCACTCTGGAATGCTGTCAGCCCTTGAGGTTCTCAGCTTGGAAGGGGGCCCCCCATAGACTTTGCTGTTCTATCTGGGTTGTCTGCTTTTCAATTCCTTCAATGCCGCCTGGGTGTGTAGAACCATCTCTACAGTCAAGTGGGTTCTCAGTAACGTACAACTCAGCATAGCAGGAGAGTTGATGAATTTGCTTTGGTCTCTTATGCTCACCAACTCCTCCATATTAAACTCACCAACTTCAGTTGCTGCCCTGCTCTAAAATGGTTCCACCTGCTGACTCTGAAACAGTCCTTCTCGTGCCTCTGATTGCTAGAGGCTAAGTCCTGTGACTGTGTCCCTAGCAGCAGCAGGGACTCTGGGAGAGGGCCCTTGGGGTAAATGGGTCTCGATGGAAGAAACTCCTCAAACTGGGTATGTGAGGCCTTCGAATGTGATGAAGTTCCACAACTATGCTGAACTGGTTCTAAGAAAAGCTTACACGTCTACATATCTAATCGGCCCAGCAGATAGCCATGGCTCACCTGTGCTCTTGAAGACAGTATGAAATTTCGTCTATCTCCTTCAGTTCTGCTGATCTTATTTCTTGGCTTCTGCTAGGTTTTGAGTTTTTTTTTATCTTGCTCCTCTAGCTCTTCCAATCTTGACAATAGGGTGTCAATTTTAGATCTTTCCTTGCTTCTCATGTGGGCATTTATTGCTATTTTCTAGACACTGCTTTAAATGTGTCCCAGAGATTCTGGTATGTTGCATCTTCATTCTCGTTGGTTTCGAAGAACATCTTTATTTCTGCCTTCATTTCATTGTTGATCCAGTCAACATTCAAGAGCCAATTGTTCAGTTTCCATGAAGCTGTGCGGTTCTGAGTTGCTGAATTCTGAGTTCTAACTTGATTGCACTGTGGTCTGAGAGACTGTTTGTTATGGTTTCTGTTCTTTTGCATCTGCTGAGGAGTGATTTACTTCCAATTATGTGGTCAATTTTATAGTAGGTGTGATGTAGTGCTGAGAAGACTATATTCTGTGGATTTGGGGTGGAGAGTTCTGTAAATGTCTTAGATTTGCTTGGTCCAGGTCTGAGTTCAAGTCTTGGATATCCTTGTTAATTTTCTATCTCGTTGATCTAATATTGACAATGGGGTGTTAAAGTCTCCCACTATTGGGTGGGAGTCTAAGTCTTTGTTAGTCATTAAGAACTTGCTTTACGTATCTGGGAGCTCCTGTGTTGGGTGCATATATATTTAGGATCGTTAGCTCTTGTTGCATTGATCCTCTTACTATTATGTAATGTCCTTCTTTGTCTCTTTTGATCTTTGTTGGTTTAAAGTCTATTTTATGAGAGACGAGAATTGCAACTCCTGCTTTTTTTGCTCTCCATTTGCTTGGTAAATCTTCCTCCATCCCTTTATTTTGAGTCTTTGTGAAATTGAGACCAAGTAGCTTATCTACTTGACAAAATGTCTCAACTGTGTCTATGCCACTGTGGTGTAAAGCATTCACTCTTCAAACAGGGAGCTGCTTACTTGCAGCTCAATTTTCAAAAGTTAGCACAAAATCACGGCTTCACAAGTGTCGAGCTTTTGTGGTTACTAAGCGCCCCCTGTTGGCAGATGTGTTTAAAACTGGTTGTGCCTTGTAATGTTTCAAAGCGGCAAGACGGTGTATCTAATCTCTGAACACAGTCCAAGGCTCCAAACATGAGGGTAGGCCCCGTTAGGTCCTCTCCTGGCAGGTTTTGCCTTCACCTTTGCTTCATTGTTTGGGCCTCTTGCCTCTTCTCCTAGGGTGCTTCTAGGGTTGGCATTGATGATCAACACAGTCCCTCCATCTCTTCCACCCAAGACTAATTGCTTGTTGTCATTTGCTCAAGGTATTTTAGAAGAGGCGTAGTTGGAAATATTGGTTTTGAGAAACGTTTTTCCCTAATAACACTTTCTTGTGCTTGGATGGAAGGCTTAGGACCTGGGCCCTGGTGCCTAGAAAGAACTGATCTTCTAGTCAATAGCTGTCAACTACAGTTAAGGCTGAAATGGACCCTGGCTAGCTCTTGAGACTACTTAAAGACCAATTTGGTGTTCTGATCTGCCATGGACCAAGACTATAAAATGCAATAAAAAGTAAATGCCAAATCTTGTTAAATCCACATTCTAGCAAACAAAGGGGAAGAAAAACATGGTTCATTGGAAGAACAGAGCTAAGTGACTACGAATGTACAGTGAGTTATCTAGAGGTAACTGAAGTACATCTTAACGTTCTCATACAGAATGACTGTTGTACATAAGTAATTAAAGTACTGAGGTCTTGTGACAAATGAGCTTGTTTCACCTGAATCTGGGTTGGAGTGATAGCAAGGCTACTCATAGAGGAAAACAACCAAAAGGCTTTGTTTTAATAGCTTTCACAGTAGCGGCCAGTCTCACACCCCTCAGAAGTGTGTTGACCAGAAGGGAAGAATTGAAAGCCATTGTAGCGGACTCAGGGTATATTTAACTTAAAATGAAGTAATAAACTCATTTCTAATCCTTCCTCACCAGCTAGTTACAATGGCTTATCTTAGAAGGCTACAGTTAACTTCCTGAAAAAGGTTCCAGATGGGAATTTTTCCTATACATAGATCTTTTGATGGAAAGCAAAATCCAGTGTTGTAATTCAAAAGGATATGATCTTGTAAATGTGCAATATCAAAACTCATTGATACTTTGTGAAGTTATGTAACTTTGTATTTTTGAAACACTTAAGTTCTCTAGTGTCTGCTTCTCTCCCTTCAATTTTACCCAAGGGAAAGGAACTTGGATGGGTTAATGAGACTAGGAACAACTCACAGGGCCTATGTAGTTAACCCTTCTAGAGAGATCTGCTATCAGGACTTTTTATGGTACTTCGAATTGTTGTACTTGACGAATGTGTATGGAAGGGTTACTTTGATGGTAGAAGACTTGCTGAGCCTAGTGCAGGGGCCCACGTCCAACTTTGGTTCTCTGATCCAGCGTAATAAAGCTGGTACGATTGATTTCAGGTGTAGTTCCCGAGTACTTTCAGAACCCTGTGGGAAAAGTGAGGTGAGTGTGGTACTTCAAATATCTAAGCTCTGAATTTGTGGCTCCTTCCTAGGCAGTCTTGCTCTGGCACACTAGCCACATATTGCTGCTGGCCCCGTATCCAGGGCCCCCCACTGGCATGTAAGAGGTACAGGTCAGTCTAAGGGTCCTCAAAGGCTTCTATGTTTCCTAAGTGGCATTAGGAGCAAAAGATCAGAGTCTCCCTGGCCACCCCTCCCCAACCCCACACTACAGAGGAATACCAGTATCTGGTGTGAGACAGAAGTGGAACTCCTTGGCCAGGTCCTACTGTGTATGGAAGTGAGTGTCTTGAGCAATGGGGTCTCAGAAGCCATTTGACAGAATCTCTGGGTAAGCATCTCCTCCCACACATGCTAGTTTGGCACACAATGGTCCTGACTTCCTGAGACAGATAAGTGACCATAATTTTGGTCTAAGCAGAAGGTCCTGGGACATTCTACGAAACCTGAAGGTGCTTTATGTTGAGAAAGGCTGAGTGTATAAAACATACTTGCCAAGAACAGTGGCAAGGAAAACCTAGCCACCCCTCCGCCCCATCAAGTAGAAAACTACTTGGGGCATTCTAAAGTGGCAGGACATTATATAAATATTATACACCAGTTAAAACAAGCGCAGGATGTCTGACCCTGCTGCCGTGGCTCCCTCGTGGAGAATACTTTTTAGTTTGATCAGTAGTAAGTGGACATCAGCTGCCTACTTGGTATATTTTTGTATGAGAAAATACCAAACACTTGTCAACGATCTGTTCAGAGACTACGTGGGTCGGTCTGTTCAAAGCCCTTGAGCCCGGAATGCTGTCAGCCCCCTGAGGCTCTCAGCTCGGAAGGCTGTTGGCCCCCCCAACATAGTCCCACTTTGCTGTTGTATCTGAGGTGTCTGCTTCTCAATTCCTTCAGTGCTGCTTTGGTGGGGGTCTCTACGGCTGAGCTACTTCTTGGTAATAGAATTGCAGATGGTGTTCACAGCTTTCCCAAACAATACTTAAGGCATCTGTCCAGAAGTACCTGCAGAGTCCAAACTAAGGATTGTTTGAGGGAAACAGCTTCTCTAAGGTGTTTGGTGGGAATGTCGGATTGGGTGGGTTACACTGCGGGAAGAAAGGAACTGCTTCTAGCAATACCTCTGTGGCCAAGTCTGGGGAGGAGAAATTAGAGTGGGATGATAGCAGTTGGAAGTCTCTTGCTGCTTTCCTGGAAGTAGCAAATGTTGAGGGTTTAGAGGAAGCTCCCAGCACAGGGTTAGGAGTTCTTAAACATGGGTGAATTTCAGGAAGTTTTATGAGAATCTGAATATGGATTGTGGCTGGATTCCTGCTCAGCCCCAATATTAAACACAAGGTAACCCTTTACCAGTAGGGCCTGGGGAATATTGGCCAACTTCGTTTGTCATTCTGACCTGGAGCATAATTGTGTGGGGTGTTTTCCAAGGTATGGGGATGAGTCTGCCTTGGATTAGATTCTGCATCTCAGCCTGTGGTTGGGGGAGTACTGAATGTAGGCCCAGGGAATGCATTTAAAGGTAATCAGTACTAGCAGGGGTGTAGGAAGAACAACTTCCGTGGTGTCAGTTTGGATCTTCTGTAGCAATAGCGTTAAGACTTAACAGGGGTAATACTAATACTTGGGGAGGCGGTGGGAGGGAGAAAGGCCAGGAGCAGCAAGGGAGAATTACCTGTGCAAGGAACCAGGGAAGGGGAAGACCAGGTAGAGCCCTAGCCTGCAATATGGGTCTGCAATACAGTCTGAGTCAGGACAAGAAAGTACCTATTCCATGATGGACCCTTCCTGGTGGGTGTTAATGTGAGACAGCCCCACACTTCATAACATCCTTACTACGTCCATCCACATTCCTCTACCCGAATCTTGCCTGACTGGTTGGCCCTTTGTTCCAGGCTGCTGACTGGTCGGTCCTTTGTTCCAGGCTGCTGACTGGAAAGCTGCACCACTGAACCACCTATGTATGTGCAGTCTCACCCTGGGCCATTTATCTGACAAAGTAGATGACCAGGTATACTGCTTGTAAAACCCTACTCACTGGGAACCAGGCCAGATACTTGGTTGAACTTGCAGTACTTTAACCCTCCTCTGTCTAATTTCATCATGGGCTAGAATGCAGAATAGAACAAATGAGGACCACCAACCCTATTTGATTGATACTTAAGGATGGCACTAATCTTCGTCCCCCACAGGGGTGCAATACTTGTGATTTAATATCTTGGCTGGGGTAGGGACAGTTTAAGAAGCCTCCAGCTGGCCTTACTTGCTGGGATGCTCTTACTTTACATGCCACGGACTCAACTTGGAGATTATTCCAAACAGGCACATCAATCTCAACTGTATACTCAGAGGAAACACTTCTGGGTGGGTCTTGAGACCTAGTAGACCAACTGTCAGCCAAACATCTGCAAGAACTCCGTTTCCCCAGTCTCTACTGGGGTATAGTATTTTCAAGTTTGAATCTACTTTGCAAAAGGAGGGATAGTTATAATCCCTGCATGTCTGTACTTTCACTTGTGGCCATAATGCTTTGGGTGTCTAGATAGCAATGTCAACTCAGACCCTATGCCCAATGGTTAACTTCCTTAGTTCTGTGTATGTTAACATGAATGTCTAGAGATAGACTTGCTAAGAACCCTTGTCTGCTGGGCTAACTGGATCCTCCAGGTGTATCTCAAGGTCTTGACACTAGAACCTGGAGCATTGAAAGGTAGAACTGTATATTAGTAACTTCAGTGTGGCAGTAACGATCCGGTTAACACAAAGTGTTACCAAAGTCGGTAATGGGAGTAGGGTCAGAGAAGGAAAGCATAAAGAAGTAAATTTTACTGCTGCTCCATGGGAAAAGGGAAAGTGCAGAAAGTGTCCTCTGTACAGATGGAACAAAGCTTAAGAGAAGCCGCAGCTTGGTTTTGCCCAGTACCAGGCTGAGGGAGGGGAACAGATTCTACAAGAGCATCAGCACATACCTAATGGGTTGGGAAGACATTGGGTAGTGTCATACAAGACAGTAACATGGTCAGACTTGCATGTTAAACATAGCAACATCTCAAGCGGGAAAACTGACATTGGGGTTGGAATAGGTGTTTCCTGCTTGAGATTCATAGTAATAGACATCAGCTTCCAGGTTTCTGGTATGGGCACTAAGTGTGGTGGTGCCGCCACCTGTTGAGGATACAATGGAAGAACAAATCTGGGAAGGGGAAAAGTGAGTGGTTACTGTCCTACCTAATGTGAGGATTTGGATCTGGTAAAACTTAGCTTACGATGGGGAGCTCCAGTTGGGATATTACTTGATGTGAAATGTTCAGGACTGTCTCCCTTGGGGTCTAATAGTTTTAAGTCATGATCTATTTCTCAAATGGAGGTTAGTTCTGTCACAGATGCCTTGCTGTAGAAACTGTTTGCCAGAGATGTTATGGCATCTTCATGCATCACAAGCACTTCCAGCACCATATGTTAGATCACCTAGCCCAAGCAGTAGGGCACCTCTACTGCAGATATGCTTTTCTCCTGGATTTAAGGATCAGTAAGCTCACTAGATGCTTTGGGAACCATGGCACTTTTCAAGGCATGGACAACATTCTCAGGATGAACTCTTTGCATGGTGCCCCGATCCTCATGAAGAAAATTCTTAAGAATTCATGATTTTTCCCAGAACGTTACTTTGGCATTAGATGCTTCCAGGCATCTGCCTCTCTTCCAAACGTAAGGGATCTGAATAATTCATGCTTTAATACTCTGAGGGCCATGGAGCCCCTGCTTTGGGTTGGCGCTTGCCCTGGTGCACCCTTTCGGGTGAGTGATCCATGTTGACCTACTGATAACATGGAACCCTTCAGAGGCTGTCAGGGTATGGTGCTTCCTCCTAGAATGGAAGGAAGAACCTAGAGAATGCACACAGGATTGGGAGATCTCAGGTTGAAACCATGCAGGCACGTAGAAGGATAATAGCTCCAATGTGTCTGAGCAAGTGGTTGGAGTGCCCAGGAGAGGTGAGGTTGAATATCTGAGCCAGGGACACAGAAGCTGTAGAACTGCAAGACTATATATTGATCTTACCTGTAGCTTCATAGCCATCTTGGACTCGAGTGCCATGTCATAGTAAGTAGTGAGACATAACCCTAGAGTTCCCCTAGAACTTGGAGGTAACTGCCTACAATAGGATTTGCAACTGGCAGGCTCGGCCAGTACCTAATATGCCTCTGGTCATCTGTCCTGTACTCGTATTCTGACTTCTTTGCTTCTAGAACTCATGTCAGCTTTTAACCAGCTACCCTTTTCAACTGTCAAGATTAGTCGAGTCACTAAAATGTAAGCAGATCGCTTGTGCAATTCTTGACAAGGCTGTTATTTGTTAGAGGTGGGAGTGGGGCTTAGTCTTAGGCTCACCAAAAATGGTTCTGAAGTTCATTCAACCTAGTTAAACACTACGAGCTTTCTTACTGAGCCTTTTCCTATCAACTATTTCTACTGTTGGCCAACATGGTAAAATAACTTGGAGATGACATAGATTGAGGCAACTAAAAGGATCCTCTACCCTGAAATCCTACCGTCCTTGCCTATCCATTTGAATAACCCATCAACTTGCCAGTTTCCCCAATCTTAAATTGAAGGCTGGATATTGACATATTGGGATGGATAATTCTTGTGAGGCGGGTGATCTGTCCTGTGCATTGTGGAATGTTGAGCAGCACCCATGGTCTCTACCCACTAGTTACCAAGTAGCATCCCCTTTTCTCTGCTGACAACCAAAAATGGCTACGGACATTACCAAATGTGCTGTATGGTGGGGGTGGGGAAAGATTGTCCCTGTCTGAAATACTGCCTTATACAGTTAGTGCTAACTATCTGCACCATATTTCACTTGGATTTAATCCTTGTCCTTCTAAATGTCCTTAAACACCTAGACCTCTGACCTCTAGGCCTTGGCTATTTCTCCCTTCAATCCCTTCTGACTCCACTCACTTTCCCTTCAGTTTTGTTGACCTCCAGTTTTAACTTTTCTCCACATCTTGGCTGACTACACATTGTGAAGTGTCCTGATAAAGCAGACTGCTACTGCAAACCTGGTCATAACACTGAAGCCAATACGGGGAATCTACACTACTACCTATGTGGGCTGTGTCCTGCCCAGATACCCCTGCTAAACACTGAGCACCCAACCGGAAACTTGGCTGTAAGCAAACCGACCCAGCAGACCATGTCCTGACTCTGTTAATGCTTTCAGCTAGTACTGTGGAAATGTGCTTTAGACTGTCAAGATCCCAGTGAGCCCCTGAGACAGGCTCTTCCTGGAGAGGGAAGAAGGCTGCTTTCATAGTCTGGGGGAACCTTTTGCTAAATGACCATTCCCAAGGCAATGCCAGCCTGCTTTAGAGCCCAAGTAGTCATTGCCTAGGTTGGAAGTGTCTGCTAACTGAGGTCTGGTATGATTGCTTAGTCTCTACCCCAGTGCTTGATGGCCAAGTATCTCCCAGATTGTATGGGTCACATCATGTGCTGCTAGTTATTGTGTAGTAGACCTGTTTCTAGAGCCAGCTGGGTTCTTAACTTCTAGATCACAAACCTGCAATGCCAACTGTGAACTTACATTTCACTTGAGACTCTTGTAGGCTAGTGACTCTGGGGACAGCTGTACTGCAGGAAAAAGATAGGATTACTAATCACTTTCTATCGTGTTGTAGTTGGGTTCTACTAGCTTCAGCTGGCGTAAGCATATTGGGGCATAGTACGTGGAACTGCTGAAGGAATGGCCACCTCCGTGACCTTGAGGCATCAGGTTGTGCCATCAAAGGGATATGCCAGACCAGAGTAGATTAAGATGACAGCAAGAGTGAGATTTCACTTCCCAAATGCCTTTGTGACCAGAGTCAAAAAGGGAGTGCCCTTAAGTCCCTCCATCTGTAAGAGGCAAGCTCCTTGTACCCTCAAAGCAAGCGTTCTTTCCCAGTTAGGGTAGATGCTGTTCCTCGTGGGTGATGCTGCTTCCTGACCATGGGTTTCAAGACTGCATGTCAGTTAGGATCCAGCAAGGCAGAGGGGAAAGTGCAGCCCATCCCAGTATTGATAGGCATGACTGATGGATTCCTTCAATATCCAAAGATGTCAAAAGTTGAAACTGGTTGATAAGGTCCTCTAAAGAGCCCTGAAAATTAAGGTGGACTCAGCATTTCCAATTACTCCATGAAACCACAGATGAATACCAGTAGTTTTGCTGACATTCTTAAATTTTACTAGTATTTCTGTGCCAAGGCAGGACACTCCTCCGCTAAACATAGTCCTTGAAAAATCTGAAGATGTGTAGCTTGCTTGCTTTGCTTTATGAATTTTGTGCCCATCTCTGCTTCAGGGCACTTTGTCTCTGCCACTCCTCATTCTTTAACTAGATCTGAACACACTTGGATATACTGAAACCAGAAGCTAGTCTTTGCTGCTGCTGACAAGGTCCTTGTGGAAAAAATGGCTGGTTTATCATACTTGTATAACTTCTGCCAATCATATTTATAGCGAAAAAGAACCCCCAAATCTTGCTGCAAAGCGCCCAACGTGTAAGTCTCCCCCTCAGACACCCAGACTTACTGAAGTGACATTTAAGATGCCCGGAATTGCTTTGGGAGGCCAAGGCAGGTGGATCATTCGAGGTCAAAAGTTTGAGACCAGCCTGACCAACATGGTGAAACTGTTTACTTAAAAATTAGCTGGGTGTGGTGGCACACACCTGTAATCCCAGCTACCCAGGAGGCTGAAGTAGGAGAATCCACTTGAGACAGAGGTTGCAGTGACCCGAGATGACTTCAGCCTGGGCAATGAGAGAAACTCAGTCTCAAAGTACAAAGTGTTTCAATATATGCTGAGGTGTTTGCCATGACTAAACTAATGTGCCCATCACCTTGCATACCTTGTTTTGTGGGACACTTGATCTATTCCCAGACATCAAGTATAAGATACACAGCTAACTACAATCACCATGTCAAGTTTCCAGAACTTATTTGAGGCTGCCCCTTACTACGGAAGCTGACTCTGAACTGGAGCCTATAAAATCTTAGGAGTTGAATCCTCAATTGTGCAAGCAAACCAAGCTGGACCTGCTGGGAGGCTCTTTCTCAGGTCTCAAAGCTTTTTGGGTTAGCTGACAAACTGAAATAGCACATCCAACTGCATGTTGCCTTTAAAAGCAGGAGAGGCTGGCTTAACATCGTTTCCTTAGCAGTAAGCCACGTTTGGTGGCTGAGTAATGAGAAATGCTTCACCCTAATCAAAGCTCTCCCTTGAGTGTTTGTTAACAAGAGATGTGCCGCCTCTGGCTCCATTTGGGCCTGCACTTAAGGAGTCAAGTTCATCCCACTTGTCTTCCTACACAATTCGTGTAGGACCTAGGCTGATGCTGGCTCCTCTTTAATATTTTATCCCTCCATTCTTGATTCAAGCTTGACTCCCTGTGAGACAGATAGGAACCTGATATGCCCTCAGAGCTAGGTCAAATGGTTTGAGCCTTAGAGTCTGATGTCTGTTACTTCATGAATACCCTAAAAGCAATGAAATGGCTTCATGACAGACTCCTTAGTAGCTCAGGAAGCTAGTGTGAAATGGCCTATAGTGGCTCCTCACAAGCCTCTTAATGCTCGTGTTCTAGGAGGTTCACAAGGGTGTTCAGCCAAGTCTGAGGTCATCTGTGCTTCAAATCATGCCTGTGGCCAGGGTGTTAGGTGCCACAAAACTATTAGTCTATGTAGTGACATAACTCATGTACAATGCTGAGAGCTGTAGTTTGTTAAACTCAATGTTTAGTGTTCATATCTTAAAGCTTTATGGCTCTTCCATGTTTCTTCTACACTTAAATTTTCAGGAGGGATTAGATAGAATATCACTTTGCATGAACTACCAAGGTGGATGATTTGTCAAATGCAACAGTAATGGACAGGACTTGAAGGAAATCGAGGTCTGATTCCATAAAACTTGTGCTTTCTCCCACTTTGTCCACCTTCAGTTTGCATGGTTGTGCTTCCAAGTCATTCCCCTACTGGTCCTATCGTTAAGGCAACTTTTGAAAGAGTGTCTTGGGTGCTCATTGAGTTGGCAAATGGTAGGAGCCGTGGCCTAGTCAAGGTGAAGTAGCCAGGGGCTCGGACCTCTCGGGGATGAAGGGTTTAATTGGCCCAAGGATAAGCAAAATCTGAGTATGAGAACAGAAATGTCAACAGCATCTTAAGAATTATGAGACTTCTGTGTTGCAATTTTGAATTGTAGCTTTGGTTTCTCCACAAACTGAACTGGAGATAAGGACTAGAGTAATTTGGGATGATCACAGTGAACATGAGTTGAAGGAGATGAAAGTGAGACAGTGGACTAAACGGAGCTAATAAGGGTACTTTAATGAACCGCTATAAGCACCTAGGGCACAATCCCATTGGGGACTAAAACAGTGAATGTTGTATGCTTGGACTTGTTCCACTGTGGAATGGAAGAAAGGGCACTAATCACTGAGTTGCTACTTCCTGTTCACTGGTTGTCTCTGCAAGCAGGCTATCTGGCAAGCAGGCTGAGGAAGCTCTTCATGGTGGTGGAGAAAGCCCGTAGGTAGACAATCGGACATAAGTGCCTGAAGCTTGCTTGCACACGCTGGAACCGTACTGCAGCTGTAGGTGAACTTTGTCGAGGAGACTTGAGAGAAAAACATGTAAATGAATCAATCATCCATGTCCTGCCTTGACTTTGAGTACACTTATGTACTGTCAAAGTGGTTCCCAGCCAGAATCCCTAAAGTGACAATGATATGGTTGGTTCCAAGTTATTCTGCTGTTGGGCCAATAGATATAATTGACATGTCTGTTCTGATACTCGTCCGTGGCTAGCGCTTTTGATCTAGATGATTTGCCCAGTGGAATTAATTAAATCTTCATCCCTGAGAGGTCTGAGCCCTTGGCAACTTCACCTTGAATAGGCCATGGCTGCTGCAGTTTGCCAGTTCACTGAGCACCAAGACACACTCCTTCAAATCCTGAGTTGTAGACACGTTAATTCCTGCTGCCACTCAGTAGCAGCAACTCAAACTCATGATGGGGCTGATTACTGTCGGTAGGTTTCTTATAGGTAAACTTGTGTTATGTGGGGTTTGTACAGATCTTGGCACCCAGGTACTAAGCCTAGTACCCATCAGGTTTCCCGTTCCTCTCCTCCACTTCTGTAGGCCCCAGTGTCTGTTCTGCTGTGCCATGTGTTCTCATCACTTAGCTCCCATCTAAGTGCAAGCCTGTATTCATGTATTTGGTATTCTATTTTTGATTCAGTTTTCTAAGAATAATGGCCTCCAGGAGCTCCATCCATGTTCCTGGAAAGGACATGATCTCATTCTTTGTGGCTGCACAGTATTCTGTGATCTGTGTACCACATTCTTTATCCAGTCTACCACTGAGCATGTAGGTTGATTTCATATCTTTATAAATCATGTTTTTATCAATACCATTCTCACAAACAGCACACTTGAAGTGAACAGCCTGCTTATGTATGTCCAGTTACTGTTGAATAGTTGGACAACTTCAATTAATGACAATAGCTTTTCAGAAACTCTCAAACTCCAAGTGGATTCTCAAATATGTTAACACACTTTAGGTGACTTCTGTCTCAAACTACAACTCACCAGATGTGATGGCGTTTTTGGTATGTTGAAGTAGACGGATTGGTGTCTATAACTGGGCACTAGCCTGTGTTGCTTTGAAAGGGTTTTACAGTGTAGCTGTATCTTGCAGATGTAGCTAAAGCCCCAGTAATCTAGCTTTTAGTGAGTATCCTGGACAGCCTGAACGTAATGTAATCATCTGAGTCACTGTGTAGCAGGTCACTGTGTAGCAAGCAGGTGTGATTGACTCGGATGTATTAAGGCTGCCTTTACGCTCCACCTGTGGACAGTGGCATCACCTGCATCTGGATTCTACTCTGCTTAGAAACAATAGCTTTTTTGAGTTGATGAGTTCGTTTGCTCATGATCGATCAGCATGTAGAAGTGTCTGCAGGAGAGCTCTGGATGCACTCAGCAAATATGCAAGAGAAACTGCTCAGCCTACCTTGTACATACCTGGACCCACTTGGATCCAATGTTGAGTTCACTATCTCTTGACACCTCAACGTCTGAGGAATCACCCTTTCCAGACACTACAATAACAGTATGAGAAGGTACTCTCCCCACAGCTGCAACTAATACTGTGAGTAATGGATATTCATCTCCCAACAGTGCATTCTATATTCCTCTCCACCCTCAGCCAGCATTTCTGCTGGTTGAGATTCCTTACTCAGTAGGGTCACTCAGCCTTATCCAAGAGGTTTGGGTACCCACTCGTCTCTGATCATATCATATCTTATGTTGCTGCAGTAACTGTTTTGTCACCCCCTAATGCTGGCACTAAGGGGCACCCAGTGAACCCTACATATCCAGGTGTATTTCCCTCACTTTGTAGCAGAGACCGATTTCATAATCAAGATTGTTGACCCCTACCAGTAGAGTAACTTCTGTCTGCCTCCTGGTCTACTAGTATATAAACCCTAAGTGACCAAATTACAGCTTTTGGTTCTGTGGAACCCACTCTATCACCAGAGGACATGTTTCTCTTCAGGGGATCAGAAGCTCTAATTCTGAAGATACCAAAGCTGTGGGACACCCACTTCAAGCAGGTCACAGGTACTGGCAGGGGCCATGTTACATCTACCACTTGGTTACTGGATACTGTATCTTAACTTTTGGGGACAGCGTTTAATTGTTGGAAGCTTCTTCAACTTGAAGTATAATTGGATGATATTTAAGTTAAGGACTTACCTGAAAGCACCTAAAACAAACCCTTAATCACTTTGAAGCATAAAAGCAGCAGGACTCTGGGTAATAGCTAAAGATGGAAAAACTGGTGTTGAAGGTGGCTGAGCTCAGGTGGCTTTCACTTGTGCATGAGGTAGAGTTTTTCTGAAAAGGTACTTTCTAGTCTGGGGCCACTTGTCTGCATTGTAAGGTGATCACTTTCCTAAGACCTCTCAGCTCCAGGAAGTGGCACTTCAGGAGATCACAGGGATGGGTATCTGCATAGTTTACTGAGCCCAGAACACGTGGACTCAATAGTATCTGGTTCAGATCTTCTTAGCACTCAGGGTGTGACCCACATTTATTCTTGGAAGAGAGTACAGCTAGATAGTAACTCTGGGATGCCTTTGGATGTTTACAACTTTTTCTGCCAGATCTAGAAAAGTTCATGCTTTCTAGAGCCACATCCTTGTGGTCAAACAAGAAGCAAGCAGGTGATGAGATACAGGTATTCAGATGAAAGTTAGCCAGGCCAGATATGACACCATCCTCTACCTGGATGGAATGAGTCTGCTGTATATAGAAACTTGGTCAGAAGCAGGGTGGTGGTCATAGAAAATGTGACTTGGTCAGGAATTTGGAGTGGTTCATACTTTGTTTTCTAGAAGCAGACCTTAAGATGAGAATTTGAGTTGCTACCACATAACCAAGTAAAAGACCATGGAGTGACAGAAGTGGGGTGGATGAGGTGGTGACTTGAAGGTGTGATACCACAGTCTCAGAGGGGAATACAGCTTAACTTGGCAGAGGCCCTCTGGAGACAGTATAGGTCATACTTCAGCTTTTAATCTGCTGTGGAGCCAGAGGCACTTAAACCTTCTTACCCCATCTGACACGGGCTAAAGCCAGCCATGGCAGGGATATAAATTTCCATGCTCATAGGGCAGCCTCAAAAGACCACAGGTACTGGCAGTTGCATTCCTCTTCCTTTACCGAGAAGGGAGTAAGTTCAAGTTGGGAGAGGGACCTGAGGAGATGCTGGCAGAGCACTGTCGGCCTCTGTTGGAGGGTACCCCAGAAGCCTGGAGCTCACAGGGGGAAAAACCCAGTCAGTTCCTTTCACTGAAACCAATGAGCAGGTCCACAAAACGAAGTGCCTTGGGTCATGAAGTGCAAGTGAGACCAAGTACCGTATTAGGGCTCTTCAGAAACACACTTATGTGGAAGTAATGAAGGAAATACTTCCAAGAGACCAACCAGCAAAGGAGTGAGGAGCACAACTGGGGCTGGTAAGAAGCCAAGCAAGGCTGTGATGGCAGGAAAAATCCTAAGCTTTGCAGGCCTCTTGCATTCCAAAGGTAAACTATAGACTGAGTTGCACCTTGGTCATGTGCATCCTTGCAGCTGACAGTCACTTGTTAATAGTGGCACTGGTTCTGAGGAGGGTATGTGTAGACTTGCAGGTACTTCTGGCTCCTTGTGAGTGTGGGAAAGATGGGTCCAACACTCAGGACAGTCCTCCAACAGCAAAAGTGAAGGTGCTGGCACCTGTAGACATGTGAAGACCAGGAGGTGAGGGGGTAGAGTGGTAAAAAGAAATTGGCAGGATATGGTGGTAACCTCAGTATGGTTCCCTAATGACTTCTGTGGTTGGAGGAAGAAAAGTAGGTCAAGTAGGGCACTTGTGCTATTTTTAAGTAATGCCTTTGCTACGGGCACGTCCTTGCAATGTGACCCCTCACAGCTTGCAGCTTTGCCTCTTGGCTTTATCCCAGCAAAAGTTCTTTCGAAGTAGCCTTGCTTGCTTTCCTTCCAAGACCCAATCCAGCATCTTCTGGACAGTTCTCCCAAGTTTTGCCCAGATAACTGCAGGTTGAGAACTTCCAAGAACCTGTAGCTGGATCAGCCACCATTGGAAGAAAAAACTTCAAGGCCTTGGCTGGGTCATGAGGGTGAGGTAGATGGACTGGCATGGAAAACACTTCTTGTTTCTTTATATATTGCTGATTCCTAGCACTGTCTGCTGGCAGGGATGCTAGTTGAGTCTCACCTCTGATGTTGGTTCTAAAACCTGTTCTCTAGTGAATTCCACAAGGGCTCATTAGAGTAATATTGAGTCTCACATGGTCTTACTCTGAGGGACAGTTTGGCTGAACATAAAATATGTGGGTCACATTTTCACTATTTTGTGGCTTAGGGCTGCTATTGAAATTGGTTACAAATGATTTGGTCTTTGCATTAAATGCTCAGAGGATTTTTTATTTTGAAGTTTGGTACATATGTACATCAGCCATTATGAGTAAACCTACTCAGGCTTAGGGTTTTCCTTGAGTTGAATAAGAAAATGGTGCCACCTTGGTTCCGTCCGGGTGTGTGAACCATATCAGGCGGGGGATGCATAATAGATGAATACAATAGAGACAAAACCAATGTGTGATGCTTCTGTATTTGAATACTGCTTACTCCAAGCATATCTTAGATCAGGTGACTCGGGAAATGTAACCTTGCTAAGAAACGAATATAAGCAATTGCTACACCTCTTAAAATTCTTATGTGTCAGTATCTAAATGGAATTGTGCAGACCATTGTCTGCTATCACATGATAGGAGCCTCTACTGCCTCCTCCGCTGTGCATTCTTATGGGCACAGGATAGGGGTGTGGCAGGCCAGGGTGGTGGTGGAAAAGGCAACAATTGGGTGTGAAAAACAGGAATGCCTGTTCCCATTTAGTGCCATGGGTTTTCAGGCTTGAAGGTGGAGCCTTTGCCAGGGAATCACCTTCTCTATTTCTTTGTTTCCTGTCTGTATCAACATCACTTAAGATGAGAATCTCTCCTATCATCATGATGGGTGATGTGGGATATGGATCCACCTGGTGATCAGTGAGAAGTTTGCCTTTGTGTTCTGTGTGGATGACAATCTGACTGGGTGCAACTCTATGCTCTGCCATCAGCAGGTCTAGGAGACCCTCCTGGTATCAAAGAGGAAGAGGCTTTGACTAAGCGATTCTTTCTAGTTCCCTCCATTCTGAGTTGATACTGCTGCCAACTCTCATTTAGTCCTTTTCTGTGTGCTGATAACCAGGAACTCTTTGTGGACATGGATCTACAGACTTCTGAGCAAGACAGGAAACAAAATTGTTGGTGTCTTTGTGACTTTGATCTCATGTCTGAAACTGATTGAAACCTCATTCCAATAATCTAGACAATCCTGTGCACCTAAGAATGGGCTCTTGGGCTAGGTGAGCTTGGGTCGTATTTGGTGTAAGGCAGGGACTTGGTGAAAACTGAAAGCTGCAAAAAAGCTGAGGGAAGCACCTAAATGTGGAGGCTTAGGGTAATTTTAAGGGCCTTGCTAGGTTGTAGGGCCTTGAGCCAGGGTTGGGGAAAACTAAGTTCTTGGGTTGTGTCCTGTGAGATGCAAGTGACTACACTGGATTGAACATGTGGGAACTCGCCCCATGTCTTACTGAAATGGGCTTGCCTCAGTATTCCTGTCATGGCACCTCAGTTAGGCATGGTAGTCAATTACAATTCCCACTGCAGGTATCTAAATGGAGCTTCTATTCCATGGCCAGCAGAGTTGTACCTGAGAAGCTTAGAATTTGGGTGCAGGTCTCAACCTCTAGATGTCTGTAAACTCACTTATGTCTGAGCTAGGGTATGGATCCTCATTAGTAACCATAGATCTCACCTGCTTAAATCGTTTTTGATAACAGGTGCAAAAGCACTGGGACACTTTATTACCTGTATGCCTGAGTTCCTTGAGTTATAGGTGTTCACTTAGTAAGTCTTCCGGGAAGCTGGTCAAGTAGCCTGACTGGGTTGGAAAACTTTCTGTGGAAATGCCAAAACTCCCTTTTGCTTGGATGTGTTGCAGAATCGGTTACCAGGGTAGCTCCTGTGGTACAGATAATGAAAAAGGGTATCCTCAGGTAATTCTTGACTATATCCATAACTTTCTAAATAGCTCTAATGAGCTGTTAAGATCACTGATCTCAGAAATGGATCAGAGGGCAGAACTTCACATTAAGTCCCTCAACACTAAATTGTTAAGTAACTTTTGTAGTTAACAGATTTATCAGGTAGGCCAGAATCGCAGATCTCAGGGTAACAGCTGAAGTCGGAGCTGGACCTGGGACAGTAGATTCTTAAAAGGCCTATTGATGACACTGGATTTTTCTTGCAGAAGACACTTGATGCTTCCTTGACATCTATTCCCACACTGTCAGCCAAGTATGCTCCTGACATTCTAAAACTACTCCCCTTAGATCTGACACTAGCTGATTAGAGCATGCCAGCTGCCTACCCACCTCCCCGTGACTAGTGGCAAGTTCAGGGATGGGTGGTGTGCTACCCGTCTGCATGGGCATGTCCCTGAAACCCAAGGAATTGGTGGTTTCAAGAAGTGCTTTTAGAAGAAAAGATACATGATCAACAGGAGTCTAGAGTCCTTGCTGTGTCATAAAGGGAATATCTGGAATATGTCACCCTGAGGGTGGTGGCCCTGTATGGACCCTGAGTACAAATCTGACATTGGGGAAAGGAAGTAGAGGAAAGAAATCTGGTTTTTGGTGAAACTGAACCTTTCAAAGCAGCCTCACTTAGACCCGATGCTATATTCAGACTCATTAATTCCTGAACCAATGAATTCCCTTTTAAGTCAGTGCAGCTTGGTTGTCACTTGTGACTAAAATAACTGGCCCTTGTCCTGTGCAGATCCAGTTTTCTACACAGGTCCACAGAACAGCAACTTCATGTTGCCCACATGCAAAACCTATGTGGGTTATAGATCCCTGACAGACATGTTCAGTTGTCAGTTTTTCTTCAGGGGAGGCATGGGGAAATGAATCCATCTAATCATTTAGATCAAAGTGCTACCCTACATAAGAAGTCTCCTGTAAGGTCTGGCTCTTGAAGCATTGTCGCTCAAACTCCACCTTTTCTAGTAGAATCACAGACTGGAATCTTATGTGAAAGCATAGACCTGAAGGGTAGAAGGCACTACCATAGACCCTTCACTCATGGGTTTTTTGACCAGGTCAGAAAACCAGGTGAGAGCACTTGATCCTCATGTGAGAATTGTTCTTAGAATCTAGGACAAGGTGTGCGAATCCATAGGCCATTGCTACCTGATGGTCTGAGTCTCATGTCTCACAAGATGTGGGTGGCTGAGTACTTCTCCCATTCTGACTGGTGCAGGTGATGGGATTGGACAAGTCACAGGGCTGATGGCCGGGGCAGATGTGCTGGAACTGAGTTCTGTGTGAACAGATTGCAGCCCATACACAGCAGAGCTGTTCTCAAAATGCCTCTTCTGGGTTTTGGCCTCTGAGAGGGGCTTCCGGCAGGGAAGAACCTAACAGTGACTGACTAGGACAGTCCTAAAGGAATACCTTGGGTATACAGCCCTGAATAGAAACAGACTTAATAGGTTAAAAGGAAAATACCAAAATAAATGAATCAAAAGCTTTCTGAGCAGAAGTAGAACCTTGCTGGGAAAACAGATACTAAAGAACAGTGCAGTGCCAGGAAAGCCAGTCAGCTCCCATGTCGATGGATCACACCTTGGTGAATGGATGAAGGCCACAGTAATGGAGACTGATGTGCTCTTCAAAAGTACCTGTGCATGAGCAGCTTGGAACCTTTTCTAAGTTGATGCAAAAATAATTGTGGTTCTTGCTATTACTTTTAATGAGGCTCATCTGACTTTACCCCTAATGTAAGGGAAGATCAGTGACTAAAGCACAGCAGATGAAACAATGTGAGCATGAGTTGGAGGCATTGTAGACACAAGACAGCAGTTCATGCACGTCCTCTTGAAATCCCTGAAAGCCAGATTTTCCATTGTACCCACCATTTGCACTTTGAACTTCATAGTAACTTCTGGATAGTTCTGCCAATCAGCAACTACCAAACTTAGAGGTGGTGACTTTTTACAGCAATGGTTATCACTATTGAACTAATTCCTTCATAACAAATCTGGCCAACAATAGCCTTTTGTAGAGGCTCAAACTTGAACACTAGTTACAATGCTTTAACTAGTTTAGGTGGTTAGTCTAGTACACTTTAGTTCCTCAAGGGTTAAATCTGCATGTTACTACTTCAACTTAAATGCAAACAACTTCCCCAGGGTAATTCAGCTGAGACGTTAGACCAGGTTTTGTTATCTCTGGGTACGTAGTAGGTTTATTTATGGGGGTACATGAAATACTTGAGATACTTTGATACAGGAATGCAATGCATAATAACATAATGATAAATGGGGTATTCGTCCTCTCATTAATCCTTTGTGTTTAAAAAAAATCCAGTTACACTCCTAATATAACATGTACAACTAATCATAGTCACCCTGTTCTATCAAATTACGTCTTACTCTTAACTACTACTTACAGCAATATACCAATTAACCATCCCCACTACCTTTCCCAGCCTCTAACAATCTTTTTTTTTTCTTTTTTTCTTAGTGTCCTCCTTATCAGTTTAATATCTGAAACAATCCCTTTGCATGAGTTCAATTGCTATAATTCCTGGCTCCTACAAATAACATGTGAAACTTCTCTCTGTGCCTGGCTTATTTGAGTAAATGAGGTATTGATGTTGCAAGTGACAGGATCTCATTTTATGCCTGAAAAGTACTCAATTTTCTTAATCTGGATCAGGTTTAGGATGTAGTTCTGACTTTGTCTAGTGTCTAATAGTCTACTTTTGTAAACTTAGTTGTATCTAACTCCTTAAGTACTGAGGAAGATGTAGCAGTTCTGAGTTCCAATCATTTCTCTCTGGGCACCTTACTGGTGGGAAGATGGATCTCTTGTATTAACATTATTTTGAAAGCTCTGCATTAGGATCCTCCCTGACTGGATTAGGGTTCTTCCTGGCCTCCCTACAGGTGTAAAGACAGTTTGAAATGGCATCTGAACCATTGAGCCTATAGTGGCAGTGTTTTCTTACTAAAGAAAGTAGTAAGAACTTTGGCTTTTTAGGCATGTGTTTAGGCTGGATAGATGAAGGAAGCACAAAACTCCCTAGGTCAGGAGCCATTACTGGGAAAGAAGTCATTCTAGAGGATGAGACAAATGTCTGGGGTCCTAACAACAAGCTATGAGTTGGCATGTAACCAGAAACTAGAGAACTATGGGAAGGATGGCACATTCTACATGTGCCAGAACTGGGCAGTACACATTGAGAAGGTTTGCAGAGTTGAAGGGCTTGGTCATGATACAGTCATTCCAGTCAAGTAGAGAGGGATCATGTTCCAAGGCTGCTTCAGCTTACTGCAGGTTGGGTGGCTGACAGATTGAAGTGGAATTGGCATGAAGATGACTTAGAGAACCTGTTGAAGGGATGGGAAAGAACTACATCAGGAGTTAACTGGTGTGGGTGAAAAAATGCTTTGGCCAGTCCCAAGAGCATTGGTATGCATGTGGCCCATCAGTTACTCCACAGTGGCTTGAACTGGAGACCTTCATGCAGCCATTGTGATCAGTAACTGGATGAGGTCTGCTGGGAGAAGGGGATACCCTTGGAGCTGATGAACTCAGAGGTGACTGCTGACAGTGCTCCCAGCAGCCAGGGCAACAAGCCCTAATTAAAGAGGGATCTAGAATTAATCCCATGACTTCCAAACCCAGTGATCTGGTGAACTTGACTATGCTTTCTAGTCCCTGGCCTGTTCACACATATGAATGGTCTCAGCACAGCTTTCCTAGTAGGGCCACTGCCTTTCCTGAGCATGTCCCCGGCCACCCCCTACCCAAAATAGAACTGAGTTTACCTGGCAACAGAAAGAAGCCGTGACGACTAGTTTTCTGATAAATTTAAGTTGGTTGAAGTTTCTTTTAAGAGTTTAATTGAACAACGAATGACTCAGATTGAGCAGCCTCCTGGGCCAAAGTATGCTCAGGCTCCAGTGCAGCCACGTGGTAGACTTAGACAGAAAAAATGATGTAAAGAAAACAAGTGAGGTACAGAAACAGCCAATCAGTTGCAGCTTGGCATTTGCTTATTTGAGTAGTTTGAAGAGTTCGAGTGGGCTACATTTGATTGGCCAACTCTGATTGGCCCAAGTGTAGGCTGTGGTCTGGTTATAACTCCACTTACTGTAATTAACAATAGAGAAAACTTTTATGCTGAACTCAAGGAGGCAGCTTTAGGCTAAACCACTCCAAGTTGGATACAGCGTGCAGAGGCCACTATACTGCCAACAGCTGTTGAACACAATGTAAGAATCAAACTTTTCAGAACCACCATAGAACACCTACCAGTAAGCTCAAATCAGTGGGGTTGGGTGCGGTGTAATCCCAGCACTTTGGGAGGCTGAGGCGGGCAGATCACTTGAGGCCAGGAGTTTCAGACCAGCCCGGCCAACATGGCAAAACTGTTTCTACTGAAGATACAAAAATTAGCCGCATATAGTGGTGTGCTTCCAGCTACTTGGGAGGCTGAGGCCTGAGAATTGCTTGATCCTGGGAGCTGGAGGTTAGTGAGCTGAGATCGCCCCACTGCACTCCAGCCTAGGCAACAAAGCGAGACCATCTCAAATTGGTGTACAACGTAACTATAGCTCTCATATTACACATTAGATCTCCAGACTTACTCTACATGACTGCAACCTTATACCCTTTGACCTACATCTTCTCACCTCCCCCTGTTCTCTGTAAGCACTGTTTCAGTGTTTCTATGTATTCAATTTTTGGTGTCCTTAGATTTCACAGTGAGATCATGAGTTGTCTTTGCCAGGTTTATTTCACTTAATGTATTCGAGTTTAATCTATGTCACAGATTAAAGGATTGCCTTCTAAGGCTGAACAATGCTGTAATGAGCATTGGAGTATAGGCACCATTACAAGGTGGTGACTTCCCTTCCTTTGGGTGCAGGTAGCTCTTCTTTTGAGGAGCCTCCATATTGTTCACCATAACACTTGAGCCAATCTAATTCCCACCAACAGTAGACAAGAGTTTCTTCCCTTCTCTATGTGCTTGCCAACACCTTGTTTCCTGTCCTTAAAGTCATCCTGACGTGAGATGCTTCATTATGGTTTTGATTCACATTTTTGACCAAAGATGTGGAGCACCTGATACATATCTGGCCACTTGTCATCTCTGGAGAAACATCTATTGAGCTCCTACCAACTTTTAAAGCTGGGTTATTTTATTGGTATGTGAACTGACTAAATCTTAACACCTTGGTGTTTTGCAAACCGTGTATATGGTGAACTTGACTATGAGTATATGGTTTGCAAATACTCCGGCAAATTCATAGTCTGCCTTTTCATTTTGTTTCCTTTGCTGTGTAGAAGCTCTTCAATTTGCAGTCTCGCTTAAATTTGCTTTTGTGGCCTATACTTTTTGGTATCCTATTGAAGAAATAATTGCCAAGACCAATGTCAAACTCTTACATGTTTTCTTGCAGAGGTATTAGTTGCAAGACTTGAATTTAGGGCTGCAATCCATTAGTCACTTGTGTATGATATAAAGGCTCAACTTTTTTGCATGTAGAAATCATTTTCCTAAAGCCACTTGTTTGAAACATCTAACCTTTCCCTTTGATGTCATCTTGGTTCCACTGAACTAGTTGACTACAGATGCTTGAGTTTATTTTTGGACTTTCTGTCCTGTTGGCCTGTTGGTATGTTTTTATATGAGTATCACGCTGTTAAGATAACTAACTTGGCAGTAGACTAAGACCAGGTAGTGTAATGCCTCCAGGTGTGGTCTAGCAGAAGTTCCCTTTGGCTATCCTGTGAATTTTAAGACTCTTCTTCCCTATTTCTATGAAAAATTTTTGCATCTATAGGTTGCTTTGGGTAGTATGGACATTTTAATGTGTCTTATGAGCTTGTGATATCATCCCATTTGTCTCAAGTGTCAGTATTTACTTTCTGTACAAAGATCCTCTATCTCTCCAGTTAACTTACTCCTAAGTCTTTTATTAAGTGGGATTGTTCTTTTTGGGGCAGTGTAGTGCATAGAAATGTTACATTCGTGTATCTTTGTATCCTGCAACATGACTGAACTTAGTTCTAACTCTGGAACCTCAGGGTTTTCTATATGATGTCTGCAAGCAATGGCAACGTTACTTTGCCTGGTTTTGGATGCCTTTGGTCCTTCTTGCCTACTTGCTCTAGCTAGGACTTCCACTACTGCATTGAACAGAAGTAGTGAAGCAACTCTCTTGTTGCTGATCCTAGAGGAAGTGTTCAGCTTTCAACTGTTGAGTATCATGTTCGTTGTGGGCTTGCAACATACGGCCTCTTTTTTTGTATTCAGGAACACTTCTATACCTAATTCCCTTTTTTCCATGAAAAGATGTTGAACTGTAAAATGCCTTTTCTGCATCTGATGATTGAGGCTTGTAGGTCAATATAAGTCTAAACGGTTTGGACCACATGAAAGACTTTTCTCTGCCTTGGTCAAAGGTAGCCTGAGGCTTCAAGACCTCTTGTCCTAAGGCCATTCCATCTTTACCCTCTGCACTCTGCCACTCTGAAAAGCCTATCCAAAGAACAACCAAGCCAGAACTTGTCTATCACCCAGAGCAAGGCTTTTCTAGGTACCTGTTGCAGGTTCCTTGGGGTGATGTGCCTTCTCAGTCAGGAGCAGTCCTGTCCCAGTCTTCTCATACAATAGGAGATCAAAAGTGGCTCTACCCCTGAGGGGGTTTGGGAGTTTTAACTTGTTTTTGCTGGCCTGATGTGTCATCACCTTTGACCATGAGCTTTTAGAAGAGTTGACAAGAGCTGCCTGGAACAGGTGCTAATATAAACACGGAGGCCATGGAGAGGCAATGTGAGCTGTGTGGAGGTATACCAAAGTGATACATTAGAGCATGGATCTCATAGGTACAGCCTTTATTAGTAGTAGCAGTCTGAAATGGCTGAATTGGTTATTTAGTTTATGATGGACCCTGGAGTTCTAGGAACTGCCTGTTACTGCAAGGTGGAAAAACCAACTCCTGGCCTAAATCCCAAGTGGTGTCCTGCCCCTCTGTCTCAAGCAGGACCTCCATTATGCCTTGACTTCAGAAGCAAACTTTTATGCCCTTCAATAGCAGATGTCAAAACTAAGAGGCATCCAAAAGCAACTGAGCCATGAGGCAAAGTACAAGATTACTGAGTGATAGGACACAGATGGCAGAGCCCATGTGGTGGGGTGGGCAACCTGTGAGAGCCCCAGTGATCCTCGCATGTGGTAAGCACCCTACTTTCTGAGTGGATGTAGTGACATGCCCTTGTGATGAAGAATTAATGGAACAAATGCTGGTACGTTACTTCCAGGATTGGGCTATAGACTGGCTTCTATTTTTCTTTGATCAATTGTTTGAGGAGATGCAAGCTGCTATGTTGTGAGCAACCCCATGGAGGATATAAGTGTCACATTAAGTCACATTAAGTAGCAGAAACGTTCAGTCTAACAGGCTGTAGGCTGAAGCTCACCACCTGTGAGTGAGTTTGGAAGTGAACATTCTGAGGTGTGATAGCTGCCATGAGTACACATGGGGGCAGACCCCCCTGGCACTGAGCCTTCAAATGGAAACCAATCTAACAGCTGGATTGCAACTTCATCAGAAAACACAAACCAAAGGAAGTTATCTAGGCTGTGCTTGTATTCCTAACCCTTGGAAACTGTCTTAAGCTGCTAATTTGGGATCATTTGTTTGGCAGCAACAGACAAGCAATAGCTTATGTGAGTTAGGTAACTGCTACTTAGCTTGACCCAACTATTTTCTTGGGTAGAATAACTCTGGTGAAAAAGAAACTTGATGAAGTAGAAATTTAGATTTCTAAATTATAGGGCAGAGGCTACAAGATACTTGACTGTGTAGTCTTGTTTGATCAACATGACATTTTTAACAAAGTAATGCCACCTTCTGAGTCCCCCTTATGGGAGGCCAAGTGGTAAAACTAAGGCTCTAAATCTCCAGTGAACCTGCTGAGATGCTACGAAAGTCTGTCTCATACCATCCTCTTACAATTACCCAACCCATCTTCTGGTTGATGAATAGGGTAAGGCTATGGATCAAGATAGGACAGCCTGAATGAGCTGAGGAGTTTGATGCATTCCTTAAAAATGGTAATGGAGTAGATATAATTGGAGAGCCTTCCAGGGTCAGACCAGAATGGCAGTTAGCAGAGACGGGCACGCTGAGGGCTTAGAGCATCTGCACCCTGAGATGGCTGCCCTTGGGTGCCACACTAGACATTACCCTCCTAAGACTAACTCTTCTCACTGAGCAGATGGACTTACCTACTGATAGCCTGGGGGCCAGCACTGTCCAACAGAAATATTGAGCCACCTGTGTAACTTGAACTTTTAGTAGCTACATTAAGAAACAAAGCAAGTGGGTCTTAAAATGAAATCTAGTTGTACTTGTAGTCAGTCACAATTAAGTTGTAGCTGGATCCTAACAGAATTTTCCTGCCCACGTACAATTCCTTGCCTGTTAACAAGGGGGAATGTATTAAATGATAAACGATTCATGTTTCCCTAAAATGTTCTGGCTCTCTGAGAATGTATTTTAAAAGGAACCATGAACTTTAAGCATACCAGTAGTGACCTAAAGGCTTTTTGGTGCTCGAAAAGTTCTAAAATGCAGTCTGTTTTCACTTTTCTGTGGTACCTCCTTAAGTAGCTTAATCCTTCTGAATTCTCTTTTCTGGCAAGTCGAACATTGCTTGGTTTGGATCCATTGCTGGAAAGCTAGTGTGATATTTTGAGAGTGTTATAGAACCTTTAATCATATCACCAGAAGTACTTTTCTGGCTCATTCTCATTTGGGTAGACTGTTGCAGTGGAAAAACTTGGAACTCAAGGGCTGATGTTCAGATTCTTTTGTCCCACAGGGTGATCCATTGATGTGGCCCTCTCCTCCTTCTAGGGATGGGGCTTCCGAGAGCTAGACTGAAGTGATTGTTATTGTCCTTCTGGGTGTAGCAACCAAGCAGGGCCTGTAGACTCTAGGCTGGTGCTGGGGAATGTCTACGGAGTCCTATATTTGTTTTCAGATCTGTCAGATGTGGATACCAGCACCTGCTCCAGTGGAGTTGGCAGGGGAGTGAAGTATGAACTCAGGAAATCCTTGGTTACAGTTGTGTTTGGTAAGCTGGTTTTCTTAATGGTGGTTCTGCAAGCAGTGAAGTTGTCACATGGACAGACTTGGGACCTCTGGTTAGCCAGGGTGTTGAAGTCGTGAAATTACTGTTTTCTCTTCCTTTTGGAGCAGGGTGAATCAGCATGAGTTTCTGTAATGGGTTGTTGGGTAGCCTCTAGCCAGGAGGTAGCACTTTGAAGAGGGCCAGCTCCAGTGGTATAAGGGGGATATAATGTTGCCCTGCACTGGCCAGGATGAGACTTGGGTTTCTCAGGTGTTGGGTGGGGCCATAGAGCTCCCAAGAGTTTGTCTTTGGCTATCAGGGTAGGTAGAAAAAAGACATCAGGTGGGGTCACAGCTAGGTGAGTTTGGGCGTGGACTTGGAGTGGGGCTTCCTGCAGCCACTGTGGGAGGGGATGGGGGGTGGTTCTCAGGCCAATGGATTTGCTTCCAGGGGAATTATGGCCATTTGTGCTGTGTCATACAGGTTTCCAGGGAAGTGGGAGGAAAGCTGGCAGCAACAGGCCTCACCCAGCCCCCCTGTAGCCAGCACAGCCAGTCTTGCTCCTCTTGCTGTGCCCCACCAACAGCATTGAGTTTATATTCAGGGAGCGGGTGTGCAGGGCTGAGAACTTGCCCAAGGCTACAAGCCTCTCCCCTGACAAAGCAAGATAAGCCTCTTGGGCACTTCATGAACCATTGACTGTGGCTTCTACTTGTATCTGCACTGCCTGTTCACCTCTCTGGATTCTGCTCAAGAAAATTTGTGCTCAATTACTACAAACTTCGGCTAGAACTTCCTTCACCCTGTGGTCCCTCTCCAATTTCACTGGCTGCCTTTCCCAAGGACTGAGAGGACCAGGAATGGCTTCCCTGGGTTTGAGCTGGTGACTGGTAGTGCCTACAGGACTATTCCAGCTGCCTCTTCTATTTTCATATTTCACTCCACTCCCTAGACCAGTTTTGGCTTTACAAAAGGTTAAATCCTTCTACAGTGATCTAGATTTTCGGGTTCCCCAGTGGGGATGTGTGTTCTCCTCACACTTGGGAAACTCAGTTTTCTTGGCTGCCTTGTAGAGAATGCAGCAGCAAGCTGCTTCTTTCAAAGGGTCTCAATTGTTTTCCTGGTGTGTTTCTGCAGTGGCTTTTTGGGTAAAACTCATGAGTCTCCATACTGTTCTGCCTGTCTGAGTGGATGCTGGACATTAGTGCTGTCTCCTATCTGCCATTTTCCTCTAAAATCCTATAGTATGGTTCTTAGATTGGCTGAAAGTGAACCATTGATTCTTACACTATCTGGAAGAAACTAGTCTCATGTATGATCCAGAGGGGATGGCAGAGTAAAATCAGCTGTGGGAGTAGACAGCCTCAGAATAGGGATCCTAGCCAGAACTGGGGCAGCTGCCATGGATGTGCAACCTTTCAGTCCCCAGAGTAGGAAGGACCCTGGGATGACAGGCTCAACTGTTCACCTCCCTCTGAGGAAGACTCAAGCTGGGCAACCTTAGGGGATGAAGGTTGAGGTGGTCCCTATGAAGTACCCGTCAACCATGGGCAGTGTCTGCAGAAGGTATTCAGGGTGGCATCTAATTCTTTGATCTTGGATGTAGAATGCCTGAACTGCTTGTAAAATGGAGGTATGTTTGACTGATTAATTGCCAGATGACTTGAAACCTTATTTTCTACTTTATACTGGGGACTTTGAAGACATGATTCAGAGTTGAAAGCTCAGTTGAAAAACATGGTAGACTGCCCCCATACCCTAGGTATCTCCCTCTTCATGTCATGTGTCAAATGAAGCTTGTATACTTGTATGCTTATGTGACAGAAGTTGTGATTTACTCCTGACTGTCATTGCTAAAGATGTGGATGGAGAAAAGCTAATATGCTTGCAGGACATTCTTGTTCCCTTTCCTTGGAAAAGGCAGCTAGACCTTGAAGCAACAGGCCAGGATGGCATGGTCCCAGTGGAGTGTAAGCAGAAGCATAGAAGCACTTAAAGTACATTCCTCATAAGTGTTCACTGCTCAAAGAATCTTAGGACCTTCTGAGCCCCGTGTCCTTCCTGGGCCCATCTGTGAGTTGGAGATTAGTCTCCACTGGATGAAGGGCACAGCTAGATTTAGAATCTTGGCTTTTCTTCAGAGTATATGCTCCAAGTTTCCTGATGTACCTTGGAGCCAAGACTTTGATAGCTGGGGATTCCAGTCCAATTCATACCATAGACTAAGTGTCTCTGAGGCAATTCTGCGTACTGCATACAGACTGAAGAGCTGTGTCCCATTTACCTGTTCACCTGCCCCCACCCATTAACAGATGATCCTCTCCTGAAACTTCTGTAGACCACAGCCACCCATGCCTCTGTGCTTGGTCAGTCGTCCTCAAATCTGCTACAGTGGGCCACCAGGGCTTCTGGCCAATTTGGGAATTTCTAGATATGGTTCATGTTTTACAGCCTACCTTGCTTTAGGGTTGAGGCTTCTTGCTATCCTTTAGGTTTAAGCTCAGCTGTTAATGTCTGACCTTCAGTCTTCATCTTCCTTCATGGCTGGTCACCCTATGCGCTATCCCTACTTCATGACAATTCGTGACCATATGTTCATGTGTTACCTTCATCCCACTAGACTTGGCATCATGAAGATAATGTCTCCAAGATGCTCAGAATCTTCCCGTGTAGCTCCAAGTTTGAGCTAGTAACTTGTACTTGCTGAGCCTAGCAGAGGGGAAGGGGAAGCTGAGCACTAGGTGACATTCTCCCTGGTCCTGCCAAGGATTTTAGATGTAACCTGGCCTGTAATAGGGAAGCTATTAAGGAGTTACAGGTGATTTGCAGGTGTTTGTGATCAGACTTAATTTTATAAACTTGCCATTCTATAGAAAAAGATGTTAGGAATCATTGGCAGGGGAAGCCATTTTGAGTGTCCAAGTCTTAGTGAGAAATGGAATAGGGTGACAGGATTGGAAATCAAAAAATGTTGGAAGGGCACAAGAGGTATAATCAACAGGATTTGGTGGCTCCTGAAATTCTTACCAGGAATACAGGTAAACATAAAGACAGCATAATGGAGGGGATCTGGTCTTCAGGTCCAAAGATGGCCATACTCAAAAGTACCCAATGATGGAGACCTGTATAGGGGACATGAGTAGCCCTGGTAGGACTCTGCCAAATGAGTCATAAAGGTAGCTCGGCTCTCACTGGCTAATGCTTCAAGGTTCCATTGGCTTCAGTTTTAATATTAGGCCCTCTTTTGTGCTGGACTAATTCTCTGGCATTGAGGAGTTTTACTTCCCCATTGCAGCAGTATGACTGGGATATAACTACCCAAACTTGAGTTGCAGAGTAAAACTGTTACCCAAAACCATAAAATACATATTTTTCCAAATGCAAGCCTTTCTAAAATGATGGTTTAACATAATATAATACAACATAGGCATGTAGCTTGAAGTGTAGCTTATAAAACTATATCCATATATAGGATGGAATTCTGAAAGGAAATCATAAAGGTGAGAACTAAAATGTGATACTGCTAATACTTAAGTCTTGTAACCTTGTACAGATTGTAACCCTGGCCCTACCTACCATTATAGGATGTGTATATTGGCAGGTTAGCTTCTACCAACCTCAAGTGTCCTACAAGTTGAGCTCGTGTCTACTTGTGTTCTGGCTAATTGTGGGGCAAGAGTTCAGTACTTGCAAGAGGGATCTTGGCCATTACCAGTAGTCTGTACCACCTAGTATTTAGTGGGAGCCCTTCTGATGTGATACCAAATTAAACTACACCTATAATATGCTAGTTTACCCGATCAGATTTCCTCTGCCTCACCCACTGTGGGGTGAGCCCACCATGCCTAACCCTTCTAAAATTGACCAGCTGGCTTAGACCTCAATCTGGCTTTGGTGTAGTGGTCAGATGTCTGCTACTGGCAGGTCAGGTGGAGTTCTGTTGAGGAACCTCATGTGAGCACATCACCAAGAACATGTAGGCCTATGGAGCAATTACCACATTGTGAAGGTTCTGGCCCCGAGGCTGGTATATTCAGTACCTCACCAGAATCCAGGTAAAGTAGCAGCTTGTTACTCAGTTGCTTGGCCTGGGTGAGATTAACAAAGCTGTTTGTATTGTCTTGGATGTTTGGGCTAGAGATGTAAATACAGGACTTGGGCACGAGGTTACTTGAGCAGCCCTGGTGAAGGGTGGAAAAGTAGCAGGAAATAACTAGCTCTTGTTTCTTGCTGTGGGTCCTCTGGGTAGGCCTGGGGTCCCTGGGGTGGACTCAGTAGTTGCACACCTGATCCTCAGGCAATGTTACATGGACACGAAGCTTGCCACTTGAGGTCCCAGTTGCATGATGTGTCTGAGATCAGTAAAGACAAAGCAGGGGTACAATAGCACTAAAAGATCAGGTTCTTACCTGGTGTCTTCTGGGCAAGCATTTCAAAACTGATCTGAGTGGGGAACCATTACTTGTCAGTAGGTAGGTGTGCCAGTTGTGGTTTCTTTGCCTTAAAAAGTTACAAAGCCATGACAGTAAGACTGGGCCCTAGGAGAAGTGAAGCTCTACTCCCTTATGCCCTGGCTTTTTATATTAGATTCAGAAACTATGGGTGTACACTAGTTACCGAACCCACATGTAACCCCGTTGCCATCACCAATGTAGCTGTGGAACAAATACATTGCTAAATCTAGGCTCTGGAGAGGGTGAATGTAAGAGATAAGATACAAGGCTGGGCATGGTGGCTGATGCCTGTAATCCCAGCACTTTGGGGGGCTGAGGCTTGGAGGATCACCTGAGGTCAGGAATTCCAGACCAGCTTGGCCAATATGGTAAAACCCCATCTCTATTAAAAAATACAAAAAAATTAGCTGGGCGTGGTGGTGGGTGCGTGTAATCCAAGCTACTCAGGAGGTTGAGGCAGAAGAATTGCTTGAACCCAGGAGAAGGTTGCAGTGAGCCAAGAACATGCCACTGCACTCCAGCCTGGGAGACAACAAAACTGTCTCCAAAAAACCCACAAATGTAAGTCTGCTAGTGAGCTTCTGGGAAAGCTATTTCTCTGACCAAAAACAGCATAGTAGATACTGCTCTACACTGTATCCATGATATCTGGAGCTTAGACATCTTAGGCCTCAGGTACAAGCATGCGGACAAATATCCTAAAGATCATAGGGTATAAAAAGGATCTGGTGACATCACTGTACGGTACAAATACCAGTTGTCTATGTTCAGAGCTGATATATGGAAAACAATTCTTGATGTTCAAGCCAACAGTTACTGTGTGAGACAAAATACATAGCTGAACCACTGGATAACTAAATTTCAAATCCTGATTGATTCTTTTCAAGTTTTTGTCGTCCAGAAAAGGAAGGAGGCCAAGCTTCCTGCTTGTGCCATAACAGTTTTCCAGACTGGTCATTGAGACATGAGGCAAAAGCAATAGTCCTAAATATCCTTAGTCTAAAATGGACAAAGACGTACTCCCTTTAGTTCTTTACCTAAAGTGACTTCACTTAACCAAAAAAAATAATTTGGGTTTGTTGAATTTAAGAATTTTCAGGTAAAACCAGTTGACTCACTCGTCACATGTGCTTAGTTTTTGTTCTTCTGAAAGCAGACCCTGAGACACAAGGACTTGGGTGTAACTAATCATGGGGGTGATACCAGAGCACACTGAGGGAGTTACAGAAGTGAGACAAGGCAAGTGAAACCTTGGTGAGGTGAGTCCAGTGGGCGACTGGGCCCAGTCCTGACAAGGACACTCGAACAATCCTGAGAAACGGTCGAGGTGGACTCTAACCGGGGAGGCTACCTGTTCTGCTCCTCACTGGCTGATGGTCCTTTCCAAGGATTAACTGCAAGTTCTCTTGGCCTGCCCTGCATGCAGGCATGCCTGGTCCTATGGCAGGAGAGCTCAGGCAGACAGATGGCTATCGGCTTGTGTCTGTAGGTGAACTCTGGGTGGCTTGAGCAAATGCACAAGAGGAACTGAGTGTTTGGTGTAACTTGCATCTAGATGCACTTGTGCCTCATGTTGAGTTCACTTATTCTCAGCTTGAATGGTCACCATCTTGAAGAACCACCCTTTAGAAAGAAACTGCAGTAAAAGTGGCAAGCTATATTCATCCTGAGATGGTGACGATGTCTGTCTCTTCTAACCACACATTCTAGATTCTTTCCCATGCTCTGCCAATATTTATGCTAATCTAGATTTCTTAGTAAAGTGACCCCAACGGTGACTCATGGAGGGTCTGAGTACCTTGCACTTCTCAGGTCATCATAACTGCATACTCTGGTTCCTCCCCTCATGGTGGCAACAAAGTACTGTGGTGAACCCCGGATATCTAGATATAATCATCCCTTACACAGCACCTGCTTGAGCATGTACAACCTACTTGAGCATGATTGGGGTCAACAACCCCTGCCAATAGAGTAATTCCTCTCTGCTTGCTGGTCTACTGGTATGAAATGTCTAACCCATTCTACCGCTCCTAAAGGATGTATCTGCCTCTAGGGAATCAGCAGTTCTGATCCTATGGGGGTAAGTTTGTGAGATAGGAAGCATTCCATCTCCACGTGGTCAGTAGTGTATGACAGAGGTCATATGTCTGTCTATTCCTTGGCTATTGGATACTGTACCGTAGTTTTGGGGGGCAAAATACTGTTATTGTGGTTGATTCAACTTACAGTACAACTTCATATGATACTGGGATATTTGGGGGGTTGATAGAAAAAGAGGGGGAACATCTCCCTAATTGAGGTGCAAAAAGCACTAGGTCTCTGGGCAAAGAGCCAAAATGGGAAAACTAGTATGGAAGGCGGCTGAGATCAGATAGCTCCATCTGTGCTTGAGCTTCTCATGTTTCTTGGCTCATCTGGGACTTACTGTCTGAACCATCTACTGGGTGATCACTCATTTTCTTCGTGCTTTTTACCTGTTGGGAAGTGATTATCCAGGTTCTCACAGGGAGGAAGCTTTGCTTGCTTGTCAAGCCCAGTACATGTGGACTCGGCAGAGTGGTTTGATTTCTATTGTGGGCCTACCGGGGGTGAACCCCTCTCACCCTGCGAAGAGGGTGCTGCTGATTCAGGATGTCTTTGGTGCTTTAACTTTCCATTGCCAGATCATGGCTCATGCTTTCCAGGAATAGGGTGAGCACACCTAACAGCAGTAACTTAAGCATATCCTAAGAGGGACAGAGTGTGGCAGATGCACCTGAATGTGTTCAGAGCTAGGGAATCCAGGAGTGGCCAACTTGGGGATTTGTTCTTGTCTGTGAGGAACATCAGAGCCCCTGGCCTTTGGAGCATGGGCTATATGGGGGTATTGAGGCCCTGAGTTTTAGGTTAAATGAAAGTTGTCAGGTGGAAGTCCCTAAGGGGAGGATGCTACATGAAAGTGCTACATAAACTGCATGCTGTTGGCAAGTGGTTGTGGCTTTCTTGCCCAGCTCGCCCCCACTCGGCTGTGTTAACTTGTCCAGCCTCCTGCCACTGGACTGCAGGAAGGTGGATCTCTTGTCCATCTCACCATCACCGGACTGTCTGTAAGGCAGTTCTGTCCAGCCTGCTGCTGCTTGTTCTCCCTGTGTGTAAGCCCCTAGTGTAACCGTGTCTTGTTGGCTGGTTCTGGGTCTCTTCTTAACGCCACTTGAACATAGTATCTTCCCTAGTGAACATGTTAATAGGGGTTCAGCACAATACAAAGGCCACATCCTGGTGGCCAAAATGGAAGCCCAGAAACCTCATAGGAGAAGAGGGTACTCAGACACAAATGGGCCAAGGGGCTGACAGCATCTTTGGCCTGTGTGGACTGATGCTGGGTGCATGGAAACTTGTGATCAGATACGTGTTATGAAAGACTGTCAATTTGGGGTGGGTTTTAAGTCTGGGCTCTGAAAGTAGACCCTAGGATGAGAATGTGAGGGATAAAGACATACAGCCGAGTAAAGTCCATGCAAAAATCCTTAAGTTGGTAGAGAAGGGTGAGGGTCAAGAGGTGAGCAAAAGTGATACTAAGCATAGTCCCATGGGTGGTAACTCTAGTTCATCATGGCTGAAGAACTCTGGAGCCAGGACCGCTCATACCTCACATTAAGTGGCAAGGGAGCAGAAGTACTTACACCCCCTCTCCCTGTCAGTGGACAAAGCTGCTCACCAGGGGGATGCACCCCAGGCTCATTGAATTCTTTTTGGGCTGGCTTCCCAAGAGATGAAACTGTGCTAGCTGTTGGCAGTAAAATCACCAGGAGCAATTGTCCCCGAGATGGGAGAGGGACTTCCAGAGGTGTTGGGAGAACACTGGCAGCCTCTCTGGGGGGTCTTGAAGCCTGGAGTTTGAAGGGAGAAACCCTAGTCTGTTCCTTCCAAATGCTAAGAAATGAAACCAGTTCTCAAAATGAGGTGCCATGGTTGTCCTAAGTTTTTAAGTTCTGGGATACATCTGCAGAACATGCAGGTTTGTTACATAGGTACACATGTGCCATGGTGGTTTGCTGCACCTATCAACCCATCATCCACAGTAGGTATTTCTCCTAATGCTATCCCTCCCTTAGCCCCCCCCACCCCCAACAGACCCCAGTGTGTGTGATGTTCCGAAGACAATCCTGAGCAAAAAGAATAAAGTTGGAGGCATCACGCTACCTGACTTCAAACTACTGCAAGGCTACAAATTTTGATATTGTTATCAAAACACACACAGACCAATGAAACAGAAGGGAGGCCTCAGAAATACCACACATCTACCAAAATCTGATGTTGGACAAACCTGACAAAAGCAATGGGGAAAGGAATCCCTGTTGAATTGTGTTGGGAAAACTGGCTAGCCATATGCAGAGAACAAACTGGACCCCTTCCTTACACATCATACAAAAATTATCTCAAGATTAAAGGCTATCATGAATTTAAAGTGAGACCAAGCAATGTGGTTTCAGTGTGAATTTCCCAGAACCTGAGTCATGTAAAACCAATGAAGAAAACATTCTCGGGAAAAATTAGTGGAAAAGGGGAGGCAGGACAGGGGTTGGTAAGAAGCCAAGGCTGTGATCTCTAGCAAAAACCACACATTCTACAGGCTCTGCAGACTCCTTGGATCCCTCAAGGCAGCCCATGACTGCAGGATACACCTCGGCTGTGTGTCTCGTCTTCATATTGACAGCCATTTGTTAGTAACTGACTTAGTTTGGAAGGTCTGCCGCGGGTGATGCTGGCTGCATATGTGTGTGCAGGCAAACGGGCCTAAGAATCGAAGGGCAGTGCTGCAAAACAGCTGCAGGTGCTGCTGTTTGAAGTCACACAGAAGCTAGGGCTGAGCAGGGAAATGGTAAAAAGCACTCAGAAAACGTGGGCATGGCTTAAACATGGTTCAGCAGTAACACCATACTTAGGAAGAAAAGAACAGTAGTAGGTGGCAGGTAGAGCACTCTTCCCTTTTTAACAGTTCAATAGTTTCTAGAACAGGTGGTTTCTAGTCACATGGATGAGTTCTTCAGTGGTAATTCTGAGATTTTGGTGCACCTGTCATCTAAGCAGTATAAACCATACCCAATGTGTAGCCTTTTATCCCTCACTCCCTTCCCTCAGGTCCCCAAAGTCCGTTATTCTTACCCTCTGCAGCATGCCTGCCTGTCCTCAGGCTTATCTTTGGGCTTTATTCCAAGAACAAGACAACTTTCAAAATGGCCTTGTGGGAATGTTTGCTCTTGTTCCAAGGCCCAACTGGCATCTCGGAAGATGGTGATAAGGGAATTAGGCTATTTGCAAACATTCTTTCTAACTCTATCCCTGGTTTTCCTCAAGTGATAAAAATCCTTAGCATCAGTCATGTAATGACTGGCAACCTGTGGCTGCCTGGCCTATCTGTGCAGGGGTCCCGTGCTGCATTCGTAGTCACTTAAACTCCCAGACACAAGTTCAGGACTGTTCTTTGCAAATCAATCAGTGGATCTTCTGTGGAAATGGAATAGAATTCTGGAGATCCTACTGAAGACACTCCTGTGCTTGACCTCCATTTCGTGTTAGAACACAGCTTGACTAGCATGTTAAGTGAATCACATGTTTCTGTAACTGTCAGAGGATGGATGGATATTCCAGGAAGCAGATCCTCAGATGGAGGTGAGCCTCAGGGAGCTAACCAGGATTCCATACTTGTGAGAAAGGGAATGTAAGTGAACGTAAAGGAAGAAGTTGAGCTGTGATGCCTTCTCGAAAGAAGCTTCAGCCAACTCTGGGGGCAGTTCTGAAGCTGAGGTCCTTTTAGAGCTATCCTGCATTGTAATCAGGGGTCTGCGGTTTTAATCTCTGAGCATTGGTGCCAGCCACCCAGGAAGAGGTGTGACTTCTAGTGAGCCAAGCCCAGGAGGGGCTGACTGCTGACATCTGCCTGCCTGGGGACATCCAGTAGCTGGGAGAACAAATCTTTCATTCCTGAAAGGTTTATGTAAACAAAGGCATGTGGCAAAAAACACACTGAACATATAGACCTAATATGAGCCTCAAAAGCAGTAATAAGGAAGTACATTTTCCTGCTTTCTGTGGTCAGTAGGAAGTCACAGGCTGTCCTAATTAGAAACTGGTTTTGAAGTCAAGTCACCCTCATCTTAGTTCTGGAATGCTTGTACCTTCTGGGGCTACAGGGCTTCAGTGTTTTGACTTGGAGTGGAATGAGAATTGTCAGGAAGAAGCCCCATGACTGGATCACCACTATCTGAGGGAGGTGGCTTGAGGGCTCAGCTGGGTCATGCAGGCAAGGGTGATGGATTGGTGTAGAAGCTCCTTCCCGTTGCTGAACACTGCTTTCCTTCCACTACCTCCTGGTAGGAACACTGGTCTTGATTGTTACCTTGGCAGTCATCTCGTAAGCATATGCTGTATCTATAAAGACCAGGTATTATCAAATGTCTCAAATACAATTCAGAAGGTCAGGAAGCTACTACCACCTGTTTGACTTCCATAGCAATGACTAGTGTTAAAGCAAATAACTAAGTCTTAAATATAAGCAACACATAACAAACTGGAGATTAACTTGAGTGGTGTCATGGTTAACACCAGCCCTCATGTTGGCATCACCAGTTAGAATTACCCGGTTCCAGGGAAGCCTGTTTCCTGTGGGCTTCCAATTCAAAGGGGCAGATCTGAGTTCTAACCTCACCGCTCAGTCTGGGTTCCTCCAGCTGCTAACATTTTCGGTGCTTGCAGAACCATCTCTTAAGGATGACTTTGGGGAGGCAATGGACGGATAACTATGCCCAGGAAAAACGTGAGGTCATCTGGGTCAACAGAATAGAACATGAGAAGACTAGAACAGAACAAGATAACTCAGCCCGAGCAATTATGAGATGGTAACTTGGTACAAAGTAACATGATTGGGAGGGGTTGGGGGTAACTTCTGGCAGGGAGGATTCATATGCCTCAGACAACACATCAGCACGGAATGTAAACAGCTAACACCCAACAGCCACGTTGTGGCAAGTCAGGATTGGTGTTAGACTCCTGGCACAGATGGTCGTCTCTATTCTGAATGGAGTACCCTTGGGCATGTCCATAGGGATATACAAGCTGACTTTCACATTTGAACTTAATTCAGTGCTTAAGTTTTAACCCCAAACTCTTATGCCCCTGGCTTGTGTTGCAGTATAGATGCAAAGGTGGGGTTAGATCCTCAAGAACTTGGGGGTGGGGAAAGTTCTGTGAGGGGAATTGGAGCTGGAAGAGTCTAGAAAGATAAGACTGTGATGCAGGCCTGATTCTGAAGGAAAGATGTTGGGTAGGAAGTGGCCGAGACTGAGGTGTGTGACACTATTTGGTGAGGATAAATACCAGAGCCCAAATTGCCCATCGGAAGTCCTAAGTGCCCTAAACAGGGCTGCTTGAGCATCCTAGCTGCACTCAAGTCTCGGATGAAACAGCACATGGGAAGAATGACATTCTAATAAACAAAGTTGGCTCCTGTGCTGTACAGCTCTACTTCTCTACACAGGTCCACAGAAGAGTGATCCTGTGTCCCTTAGAACTCTTCAAGGAAACTCAAGGATGCAAGTGGGATGAAATGCAGCTCCTGTGTCTAGATTGACCTAGGTTGCAGTGAATACTAACCTCCTTCCACACCCACTATCTAAATTTTCTTAGCCCTCAGCTATGACCTTGGCTGAGGGCTAGTTATTAGCTTCCAGTAGGATAAAAATCTTCATACTAAGGGGCTTGAACCACTAGTAAACCCTGTCTTTTCAAGGTAGGTTGTTAAATGAGTTAGTGGGTCAAGGGAGTACTGGGAGATGCCCAAGTAGATCACCTGGGTTTCCTTCATACTGACGTCAGTGTGCAAACCACCTCCTGTTAACCCACAAGAATAACTCAGTGACCCAGTGGCTCATAGGGAATGATAGAAAGTGTGACTACACTTTGTTTCTGCACCCATGTAGTCTTCCAATGGGGGATACAGTACCACAGATGCCTCTAACACACACTGCCTCGTAAAGGATGGCATTCCAAAATGTCTGCATGTTTACTTGGAGTCCATGCTTCTGTTCCCTGAAGGCTGTGCCACCATTTTGAGACTCCCAACTTCTAAATGGCTTTGTGATATGACCAGCAGACCTTGTGATCTGGGGCCCACCTATCTTTCTGTGACCTCCATCCAGTGGTAACATACTTTGCTGTATGGGGCTCCATACCTGTGGAAGAAGCATAGGAGTCTCCAGAGTGGGAGGGAAGTCGCTGAGACTTCACCACAGGAGACAAACCCATATCAAGATGAGATCATTCCTGTGAACATAAAATGCTGGCTCTCTAGAATGGAAGGGGCTTACTGTAGTTGGCTTGCTACCATGCAGTGAATTGGTCTCCTTACATTGATACCTTAGATTCCATGTCTGTCTGACAAGTGGGGCATTCAGAGGAAATGGTAACCAGAATTTCTCCAGGAAATAGCAGTCTGTGTCGGGTACACAGGTTATTTTCCATATCTGCTACCATGGCTACTATATGCATTTGCCCATTAGATGTGGAAAAAGCCTGGCTGATAACCAGTGGCAGAGCTATTTTGCCTGTTGACCAAAGAGACAAAATGTCTGGCTTATAATGGTCTTCACATGTAATATACAAATCCATAAGCCTTGAGCATCCATATGTCCTGTGTCAGACTTCTGATTTTTCCAGTCTTTTTATCCAGAGCTCTGACCAGAGAGCCCAAGCACTGGTTACTGCCCAGGATCAATAGGTATTATAATCTTGAGTTGCTGCGTTTGCCACCAAATTTGCTTCTTGGTGGAACATTTGGATTTTTCAGTTACTTTCCCCTACATGGCCTGAGGGATATCTTTATGGCTGCCACAGCCACAGAGTACAGCCAAGATGCTTTAAACATCATCTTCATCTAGCACTTGAGAGAAAAAGGGATCTTTTTCCTGATACCAACAGTTTTAGTGATGCCAGACGCTTTTAAATGCCTAGAGAGCCCAGGCTTGTGGCTCAGGAAGATACCTGCTGTTGGTTTCTGAGCCCTTTGGATAAATACTGGGAGATAATTTGATAACGAAGATACTCTTGAAGTAAAATTGTGGGTCTTAGTGGCAAAGTGAAAGGAAACAAGCTGCCCCTTGGGTATTGCAGGATGTGGTCAGAAACGCCAAGGCCTGCTGGCAGACCTCATGCTGAGGATCAGGTAATGAGGCAGAGTGACAGCTGTCATTTTTTGATGCATGGGATGGTGGCAGGAAACCTGTAGAATGGTACACCTTTAATTGAAGACCTGTTGGATAAAGTGTGGTGACGGGAACCTCATTCTTTGCTTTCAGAATGGGATAGAAATCTATAGCAACAAGTTATATCAAAGGTCTGATAGCTAGTATTAAGTTCCTAATAGGTTAACATAACTTAATACTTAACTAGTATTAAGTTCCTAATAGGTTAACATTCCAAGGTGAAGTGCTCATGAGAGGTGTGCACGCAGAGGACATAGCATGCCTGCCTCCCTAGCCCCTGGGTCAGTTGCTGATATGTGTCCAGAGTGGGGAACTGCTATGTCATTGGAGGAAAGAACCTAACTTGTAGGCAGATGGCACCAGACAACCTCCATCGTGCAGAATCACATCAGCTACAGTGGGCTGTAGGGTGCCCACAGGGGAGTGTCCAGTGAGCTGCCTCTGGTGTTAGGTTCAAGAACAATGCACTCTACTATGAAAAACCTACATTTTATTTTTTTTATTTATTGCATTTTAGGTTTTGGGGTACACGTGAAGAACATGCAAGATTGTTGCATAGGTGCATACGTGGCGGTGTGATTTGCTGCCTTCCCCCATTTCACCTATATCTGGCATTTCTCCCCATGCTATCTCTCTCCAACTCCCCACCCTCCGCTGTCCCTCTCTTTTCCCGCAGCAGACCCCCGTGTGTAGTGCTTCCCTCCCTGTGTCCATGTGTTCTCATTGTTCAACACCCGCCTATGAGTGAGAACATGCAGTGTTTGATTTTGTATTCTTGTCAGTTTGCTGAGAATGATGGTTTCCAGGTTCATCCATGTCCCTACAAAGGACGCAAACTCATCGTTTTTGATGGCTGCATAATATTCCATGGCATATATGTGCCATTTTAAATGAACCAACTCTTTGAGAAAGTAGATCATGACACTTCAGCCTCCTCTGAGGGAGATGACTTTGGATTGTAGTATGAGGTTTGAGTTCATAGAACATTGCTGTTAACCGATTCTGCAATGGCTCCTCTGCCTTAGATGTGAGTGGTCCTGCACTTCCTTCCTGTCAGTAACAGGTGGGCTGGGCTGTGGGTTGGGGGAGAATGGGAAGAGTCCCACAGGTGAGCTGTAAGGGCAGACACACTGAGACTGAGTTCAGTGCTTTGGCCAGGAGAGGGCAGCACTCAATCACAGAACTGTGTTCCCCGAGAAACCTCCATCAGTTGGAGCCTGGGCTGGGCAACATAGGGGGCTTTTGGGGAGCAAGAACCAGTGGTGACTATGATGGTTTTAAGGAGGACACGTGAGGTGTACAGCCCTGGATAATTCCAATTTTGGTGAAGAGTGGGTTAACATAAAAGGAAAACAGGTCTCCAGGCAGATGACACAAAGCAGAATGAGTAGGAAGTCCATGGTGAACAGAAAAAGGGGGTAAAGCAGGACAAAGTGCCAGAGAAAAGCCAGTAAACTTCTTGATATGTGAATGGTGTACACCTTGGAGTGGATTGCCACAGTAGTGGATTGCATGTCTTTCAAGGTACCTATTCCAGAACAAAGATAAGTTTCTTATGCGTAAACTCAACTGAAGGAATGGGTGTAAAGCTTTGGTGTCCAAGCTTTCACCATCAGTGTGGCTTGCAGTGTGCAGCTTTCCTTGCAGCAGTTTTCTTGGGCCTGTCAAACCTCACCCTAACCTCTTAACATGAGGATGAGTGACAAGGCACAGCAAATTAAACAGTGAACACAAGACTTGTGCCTGGTAGAGCAGATGACTGCCGCTCATTCAGATCTGTCGTCCTTGCATGCAGCTGAACTTGCTGGCGTGCACCCACAGGGTTCTGTAAGTGCATTTTCTACTTTCATAGCGACCCTTGGATAAAAAAGTTGATCCATCTGTTAGATGTGCAGCTGGTGACTTCAGATAGGAAGGATTATCACCATGGAAGCTTCTGGTTTATGATAATGAGAGAGGGACCTCAAGAGGTGTTTGGTAGAATGGACAGCCACTGGAAGGTGCTGGGGCTTGTAGGGAAAACTGTTTCTTCCGAACACTGAAATCAAGGAGACAGTCAACCCTGGAAGTGCCGTGAGTTGTCATAAATGATGAAGCCAAATATATGGTAACTGTAATGAACTCCTCTGAAGGGCCAGAGATCTTAGAAATACCGGGAGAGAGATCCAAGATGGCCGATGACTAGCAGCTCGGGCACGTACCTCCCAGTGAAAGCGCAAAGAACGAGAGGACGTCACACTTTCAGATGAATATTTGTTGCTCACGGACCAGGAGATTCCCAGTGGAGGAGCCCCACGGGTCGCCACGGCGACTCTTGTGGCCGGCGTGGCGGTTTTGCTGGAGCCTTAGTGCACCAGTTCTAGGTGCAGAGTCCGGAGATTCCCGGGCAGAAAAGCACCATCAATCTTAACACCGCTGTTTTGGCTGGCACAGTGGACTGCTCAGATTTCGGCGCTGGGAATCAACAAGTTGGATGTCAGAGACCTAGTTAGAAAGTCGGCAATTACAAAGACGACAGACGGATAAATATATAATGAAGGGAAGAAACCAGCGTAAAAAGGTAGAGAACACTCAAAATCAGAATGCCTCTCCCTCTACAGGGGATTGCAATTACCCATCAGTAACGGAACAAGACTTAATAGATTACACGTGTGTTCCAATAACAGAAGCAGGCTTCAAAACGTGGGTGATAAGAAACTTCTGTGAATTAAAAGAACTTGTTTTAACCCAATGCAAAGAAACTAAGAACCTTGAAAAAAGGTTTGACGAAATGTTAACGAGAATGGACAAGATAGAGAAGAATATAAGTGAATTGATGGAGCTGAAAAACACAACACGAGAACTTCGTGAAGCATGCACAAGTTTAAAGAGTCGAATTGATCAAGCAGAAGAAAGGATATCAGAAGTCGAGGACCAGCTCAGTGAAATGAAACGAGAAGACAAGAATGGAGAAAAAAGGATGAAAAGGAATGAGCAAAGTCTCCAGGAAATATGGGACTATGTGAAAAGACCTAATCTACGTTTGATAGGTGTACCTGAATGTGATGAAGAGAATGAATCCAAGTTGGAAAATACTCTTCAGGATATCATTCAGGAAAACTTTCCCAACCTGGCAAGGAAGGGTAATATTCAACTCCAGGTAATACAGAGAACACCACAAAGATATTCTTCAAGAAGATCAACCCCAAGGCACATAATCGCCAGATTTATTAGGGTTGAAATGAAGGAGAAAATACTAAGGGCAGCCAGAGAGAAAGGTCAGGTTACCCATAAAGGGAAATCTATCAGACTTACAGCAGATCTCTCAGCAGAAACCCTACAAGCCAGAAAAGAGTGGGGATCAATATTTAACATCCTTAAAGAAAAGAACTTTCAACCCAGAATTTCCTATCCAGCCAAACTAAGCTTTATGAGCGAAGGAAAAATTAAATCTTTTGCGAACAAACAAGTACTTAGAGAGTTCACCACCACCAGGCCTGCTTTACAAGAGCTTCTGAAAGAAGCACTACACATATAAAGGAACAACCAATATCAGCCTTTCCAAAAATATATCAAAAAGCAAAGAACATTAACATAATGAAAAATTTACATCAACTAATGGGCAAAACAGCCAGCTAGCATCAAACGCCGGTATTAAACTTATATATATTTTAATTGGATAAAAAGCCAAAACCCATCGATATGCTGCATCCAGACCCATCTTACATGCAACAATACACAAAGACTCAGAGAGAAGGACGAAGATTTACCAACCAAACAGAGTAAAAATAAACTAATAAACAAAAAGCAGGAGATGCAATTCTCGCCTCTGATAAAGTATACTTTAAAGCAACAAAGATCAAAAGAGGCAAAGAAGGACATTGCATAATGGCAAAAGGATCAATGTAACAAGAAGAGCTAACGATTCTATAGATCAACGAGATAGAAAATTAACAAGGACATCCAGGACTTGAACTCAGACCCGGAACAAGTAAACTTAATAAACATTTATAGAACTCTCCACTTCAAATACACAAAACATACATTACCACCTCACACCTATTCCAAAAATGACTACATAATTGGAAGTAAATCACTCCTCAGTAATCGCATAGCATTTCATAGGTTTAAATGAAATATTGGTTGGCTGTTTGTCTGTTATCTTCTTCCCTTATTCCTTCCTGATTACATCATTAAGTATAATTATCATTATAAAAGAGGTTTTTAATAACCATTACTAAATTGCGTTCTAGCCTGGGCAAGAAAGCAATACTCCCATTCTCTCTCCCTCTTTCTTTTCCTTTTTCCTCCTCCCCATTCTCTCTCTCTTTCTCTTTTTTCCACCTCCCCATTTTCTCTTTCCCTTTTTTCTTCCTCCTTTTCAAAAATAAAAAATAAAAATAAAAGAAATACCAATGATGATCTGAGAAACCAGTGAAGGAGCTGGGGAGGCAGGACAGGGGTGAGAAGGTAGTTAAGAAGTCAAACAAGGCTGTGATCACAAAAAATCCTTTTGCCTCCCACAGGAGCACAGGAGACTACACATTTTTGAGCTGGGCTTTCTTACATGAGGATGTGTGACAGCCATTTGTTTCTGGTGGTCCTGGTCTAGTGTGGGGTAAGAGGTGGTAAAAATCCTGGGCACTTCTGGCTGTTGGTGTACAAGCAAAATAGGTCCAGTAACTCAAGTGCTTGAACAACTGCAGGTGCTGCCCCTTAAAGACACAGGTGTCCGAGGTTGAGGATTACAAAGAAATGGTAAAAAGGAATTTGAAAAGATAGGAGCATGGCCTCCATAGGGTTCATTATCTTTGTTAGAGGAAGAAAAGTATAGGTGAATAGGCAGCAGGGCTCTCCTTGCCTCCAAGTAACACCTTTACTGCTTCTGTGTCTTAAAGTGACTGCTTAAGGTTTGCAGGCTTGCCTTGGGGCTTTATCCCAAAAACAAGTATTTCAAGATAGCCTTGTGGTATTGCTGCCTGTTTGCTTCTTCCCAGGCCCAATAGGGAAGACAGTCATGTGGAAATTCCTAGGAGTTAAATCTTCAGAAATACCCTGAATTTTTAGTGTCTTGATTAATCACCTCTCTCCTCCTGTGAGGTTGCCGGGAGCATTCAGTGTGCGACTCCAGATGACTGTAGAACGCTCCACAGCTCATCCATGAAGGTAGACAGACCAGTTAATTTTCTCCTGTAAGCATCTCTAAGCTTTCTCTGGTATCCCACCAGGTATTGGTTTGTGTTTCTGGTAATTGTTCATAGTTGAACTTGACAGCGTGGTAGAATATGGCAGACATGGGTGTGACAAAAGCAGTCACTGTAATGCATCTGGGTGACATGTGGCTTTGGCATAAGGAAACCCTTTGGTTCCAGTTGCCTCTTGAAGTGACTTGCAAGCATTTGAACACTGAAGAGTTTGGCCGAATAAGCCTGGAAATAAGAATCGGGGCAGACTCAAAATACCTCAAGTTAGTAGCTGTTACAAGTCTATCTACAACTCTTGCTATAAGATGTTCTTGAACCATCAGTGTCTGTCCAGGCCCACAACTGAAGCTGAGAGGATACCAACAAGGGCCTTGTGGCATCAACTACAGCCAACTATCTGACACGTAGCCTGAAACATCAAGTTGCAGGCAATTTGCATGAATCTCTAATCCCAGCAGCAGCTTTAAAGGCACCAGATGTATTTTGTGCTACTCTTACATGGGAGTAGTCCTGTGAATCCCAATACGATGTGATCAGGATGCAAAAAACAGCACCGTAAAGCCCATGCATGTGTGCAGTGTCATCAGGTGGAACAGCAATGCAGCACTTGTCTGTTCCAATAGCCAGTGGGTAGCCAGCTAAGAGGTGTCCTGTCTGGCTTATTGAGGTGGTCTGGTACAGGGAAATGCTTCCAGAGTGATGGTACAATGCCACGCACTATCATACATAGTCAATATCGAATGCAGCTGATGCACAGTCACTGTACAGGATGAGAAATGCCCTTAAACTCCCTCAGCCCTCAGTGTCTAATGGCTCAGTGCATCTCTATACTTTGCCCTTTCAGGGTATGATGGGTTTTCTTTGGAAACAGTCTAGATAGAAGAATGAAGGAAAAGACGTAGCCAAGGGCTCTCCTTCTATGGTTTCCTGTATTTCTGCCTGAGCTATTGCTGTCAGCCCTTGTGGATAGTCCTGTTCCATATTTTGACTATCAGATAGGACCCTTTTCTATAGACTTGAAACTATAGGTGTTGGCAAAGCATAAAATGCGATCGTTGGCCGAGTGCAGTGGCTCACACCTGTAATCCCAGCACTTTGGAAACCTGAGGTGGGTGGGTCATGAGGTCAAGAGATTGAGAACATCCTGGCCAACATGGTGTAATCCCATCTCTACTAAAAATATAAAATTAGCTGGGCATGGTGGCACCTGACTGTAGTCCCAGCTGCTGAGGAAGCTGAGGCAGGAGAATTGCTTGAACCTGGGAGGTGGAGGTTGCAGTGATCTAAGATCGTGCCACTGCACTCCAGGCTGGCCACAGAGCAAGACTCCATCAAAAAATACCAACTATTGGTGCCTTTACCACTTACCTGTCTCTTGTTGTTGCCCTCCCATAATCTGGATATTTCTTCCAGATAAAGTATGGGCTCCTAGGCTAAGTCAACTTTGATTTGTGTTTTGGTGTAAAGCAGAGATTGGCATACTAGTCCGTTTTCACACTGCTGATGGTCATACCTGAGACAGGGTAATTTAGAAAAGGTTCAATTGACTCATGGTTCCACATGGCTGGGGAGGCCTTCCACCAATCATTATGGAAGAGAAAGGAAGAGTGAAGGGACATCTTACAGGCAGCTGGCAAAGAAAATGACAGCCAAGCAAAAGGGGTTTCCCCTGATAAATCATCAGATCTCATGAGACTTCCACACAAGCAGTATGGGGGAAATCATCCCATGATTTGTCTCCCACTAGGTCCTTCCCACAACATGTGAGAATTACAGGAGCTACAATTAAAGATGAAATTCGGGTGAGGACGTTGCCAAACCATATTAGGAACTAGGGACTGCAGAGCTGTATCAGGCAAATATCGAACCATGAAGGTTGACTAGAAATATAAGCCTTGCTGGGTTCTAGGACCTTGAGCCCGGGTTACAGGGGAAAACTCGTGAATTCTTGGGTTGAGCTGGGTCCTAGGAGAAGCAAATGCCTACACAGGATTGGAAATGGAGGAATTGATTAGATACCTGAGACAAACGGCAGGAGAGCATTTCATCTCACAAAGTACAGAATAAGGTAGGTAGAATAAGTACAGAACAATTGTGGTAAAGTGTGAAACAGGAGCTTTGGGTTGGCTGATGGTAAGTTTTAAACTCAACATTGCATGTATTAGGGTTCTCCAGAGGGACAGAACTAATAGATATGTGTATATGAAAGGGAATTTATTAAGGAGAATTGACTCTCAGGATTACAAGGTAAAGTCCCATGATAGGCTGTCCGCAAGTTGAACAAGGAAGTCAGTGGTGGGTCAGTTTGAATCCCAAAACCTCAAAAGTAGGGAAGCTGACAGTGCAGCCTTCAGTTTGTGGCCAGAGGCCCTAGTGCCTCTAGCAAACCACTGGTGTAATTCCAAGAGTACAAAAGCTGAAGGACTTGGAGTCTGACATTTGAGGGCAGGAAGCATCCAGCACAGGAGAAAGATGAAGGCAAGTCTGCTCTTGTATTTTCTCCTGCCTGCTTTATTCTAGCCATGCTGCCAGCTGATTCGATGGTACCCATGCAGATTGAGGGTGGGTCTGCCTCTCCCGTCCACTGACTCAAACGTTAATCTCCTTTGGCAACACCGTCACAGACAAACCCAGGAGCAATACTTTGCAGTCTTCAATTAAGTTGATACTAAGTATTAACCATCACATTGCTAAAGAGTAAAACTCCCCTGTTTTTCTGCAATGAGCTTGCCTTAGGCTCGGCTGCTGTTCCATGACAGGGATGCTGCTGGTCAATTACTCTTCACTTCTGGCATCTGAGTGGAGTTTGGTTCCTGTGGCCACCACAGCTCTACCTAAGAAACAGGATTTAGCTGTAAATTCGAAGGCACTCAAGAGGGTTTAGAAGTCACTTAAGTCTGAAGCAGAGAATGAATCCTCATGTTGCTAGTCTAGATTCCATGGGGTGAAGGTAATTGGCTCCTTACTCCTCCCAGCTGCACTGAGCACTGGGAAACTTAAACTACTTAAATGCCTGAATTGCATGAGTTACAGGTTTCAACTCAGCAAGCCTTTAGTAAGGCTGATCAAATGGTCTTCTGTCTGGCTGAAAAACTTGTTGGAAATTCAGTGGAGTCGCTTATTCCTGGACATATTGCAGAATCGGTTAATAGGGTTGCTCCTTTGGTATGAGTGTGGAAAAAGATACACTCAGCTACTTGAATTTACCTGCCTTTTCCTTGGGTGCCTGAGAGGTTGTTGCTTATGTGATACACTCCTCTCATAAGTTGCTCAGATTAGAACGTGGAGCCTTGTTTGACTAGGCATGCCAAGGCTGTGTAGCTACATTTTATAGTCCCCACAATTTTTAATCAGGAAGTCCATGTTGTGAAATCTCAAGGGACTATACCAAGCCAAAGCAGGACCTAAATGTTGAGAAGGGAACTCCTTAGGTTGACCAAAACTCAGATGGCCTAGTGATCCTACACTGTCAGCATCTTATATAAGACACTTGTCAGGTACTTCAGTATTGATTCCCGCACTGACAGGCAAATAGACCTTACATCCTTACAGAGAAATAGATCATTCTCCATAGATCTGACCCCAGCTTAAGGTATGCCATGTCCCAACTCTTATCCCCTGACTACAGTGATTAGTTCAGGGATGGGACATGCCACTGATACACTGGAAGATATTGTTAGAACTGGCATTTTCAGAAGAGCATTTGAAAGGGAAAACTGGAATAAGTATAAAGCACTTTTCATAAAGGGAGTGCCTGGAACTTCCCATCTAGAGGGTTGTGGGGCTGAGAGCTACCCTGATACCATGGAGGGTAGAAGAGACAAAGGGAAAAAAATCTGGTTCTTGATGCATCTAAGCCTGTTGAATTGGGCTCACTTGAAGCCAACACTGTTAAGACTTTGAAGTTAGTGAGCTAATAAATTTCCCTTTTACTAGGCCAATGCAGTTGGTGGGATTCTTAGTCATTTGTGAATGAAAGAATCCTAACACTTGCAGCCCAGTGGAATATAACCAAGGATGTGGATATTAGAATAAACCAGGTTTTCTCTATCACTTGCAAGGTTAAAGCCAACCTGCTAGTGAACAAGCCTTGTGGGGGTGTGCAGAACAGCATAGATTGCTGCCTGTTCCTTTCTCTGGTAGCTTAGTCCCAGAAGGGTACCTGCCAGATACCAGCCAGAGCTCTCCTATATGAGGTGTCTGGGCCCCTATTGGGAGGTATCCCCCAGTCAGAATACATGGGGGTCAGGGAACCACTTGAGGCAGTCTCTTATTAGAACTCAAAAGCTGTGCTGAGAGATCTACTGCACTTTCAGAGCTGCCAGGCAGGGACATTTAAGTCTGCTGAAGCTACATCAACGACCTCTTTTCCCAGGTGCTCTGTCCCAGGTTGGTGGGGGCTTGATAAGTCCTTGACAGGCTGCTGCCTTTTTTTAGAGATGCCCTGCCCAACATGGAAGGAGTCTAGTGACAGGCTGCCTGCAGAGGTTTCGCTGAGCTGCTGTGGGCTCTGTCCTACTCAGACTTCCTGGCAACTTTATGTTGTGTTAAAACTGCCTACTCGAGCCTCAGCAATGGCAGATACCCCTCCCCGCACCAAGCTCGAAAGTCTCAGGTTAAGCTCAGACTGCTGTGCTGGCTGTGAGAATTTCAAGCCAGTGGATCTTAGCTTTGCTGGTCTTTAGAGGTGGGACCCACCAAGCCAGATCACTTGGCTCCCTGGCTTTAGCCCCCTTTCCAGAGTAGTGAATGGTTCTGTCTCACTGGCATTCCAGAGGCCACTGGGGTATGAAAAAATGGCTAAGCCTAGCTTTGTGTCCTCCCGAATGGCTGCCCATTTTTATGATGGAAACCCTGGGCCCTGGTGGTGTAGGCACAGGAGGAAGTCTCCTGGTCTGCCAGTTGTGAAGACCATGGGAAAAGCACAGTATCTGGGCTGGAGTACAGGGGACAGTCCTTAACGGCTTCCCTTGGCTACAAAAGATAGTTCCCCAGTCCTTTGCACTTCCCAGGTGAGGCAACGCCTCACCCTGCTTTGTCTTGCCCTCCTTGGGCTGCACCCACTGTCCAGCCAGTCCCAATGAGATGAACCAGATACCTTAGTTGGAAATGTGAAGATCACCTGCCTTCTGCATTGATCTCACTGGGAGTTGTGTGTCAGAGCTGTTCCTATTTGGCTATCTACCGGCAATCCCACTTCCACTTTTACATACTGAGACAGGTGTCTGAGGGATGAGCTCTAAGTGTGTTAGGTGAATGGATCTCTTTCAGGTCACATTGCTGAAGACCCTGGAAATTGCTATTGGCATGAGGGGAAATCTAAGCTATAGAAACCACACCTACAGCATGGCACAGGTGATATCACAGGTACTAAAAGGTGATAGATGGCACAGGTAGGGTACCAAGAATGACCCAAGTGAAGGTAACATTCCAGACACAATTTCAGGCACAAACTTAACCCTTGGCTGAGCCTTGTCTTTGGTTATTCAGAGTCCTATGGAGAGTTCTATTGTGTAGGATCTGGGTTTTATGCAGATGATGTATTCACAGGCCAGGGCACACCCTCAGGCTGTGGTCCTGTGTAACTTACGAGTCAACAGTGAGGTGTAGAGACATGAACTCAAAGGTTGAAGTTGGGCTCCTATTTCCGGGAACATGACTTGAGATGTTTTCCTCAATACCTTGTGAGAACTGAAGCATTGACAGGGTGACCTGTCCTATCTCCTAGGAGCCATTTTTCAGTTGAAACAGATAAAACACTACCATGAAGGAATTCTCTGCATTTGTGTCTGACAGATTGGAACCTAATGGGCTCCTAAGTGATTAAATAAAATTGAGGTTAGATAGTAACACTTGAGTGCCTATCAAACAGCTTATTATAGTTTTAACTTCTGTTAGCTTAAAAGCAGTCAGAAGTCTACTGTGACATAACTTGTGTTCCTTTAATGAGGGGGGTGAAAACTACCACAGGTCAGTGTGAGATGCTTCCTGAATCCTGTTTGTCCACAAATTAGAACTTGGTCATGCTGTTGCAGATCAATTTCCCTGTGTAGGATTTGGAGGGAGACGAAGGAGCTAAGCAGGCATGTTGTGTGTTGGAATTGAACTTCCATTTGGCCCCATGGGAGCTCTGAGGGTACAAAAGCACTGAGTTGGCACCATGTTAAGATCTGCATCGATCTTGCTGGGAGCCATGCACCAGAGCTTTTCCTAATTGGTCATCTTGCCAGCAGTCCCGCTCCCACTTCTATGTACTGAGATAGGTGACTGGCTTATTCACAATGTAAAAACTGTCTGACACCTCTCACCCTGGGGGCTAAAAATGTTAGCCCCCTTCATCGGCAACAACACAGCCATCCAGGAGCTCTTCAAGAGATCTGAAAACAGTTTACAGCTATTTTTAGGTGCAAGGCCTTTCTGCACTGGTACAGCAGTGAGGTCAGTACCAGGATGCCAAAGCCTAGGAGGAGTTGTTTGAGGAGTGTGCTGAGGAGGAGAGCTTCCCTTTCTAGGCAAAGTGGGGAAAGGCAGTGTGCATTCTTCAGTGTGTTTTGATAGCCGTGTGTCACTGTGCACCTCTTTGTGTCCTTACGTCTCCTTCTCATGTTGCATTCTAAAGCATTTAATAGTATGCGGTTTTTGCCTAGTAGGCTTTTATTTTTGGCTATGAAAATACTTTATTTCCAGGATCAGTAGTGGCTGTGGGTGGCTTGGGGGAGGAGGTTAATACTAGGCTGAGGGCCATTGTTCAGAGTAAACAGTTGTGAACCACTAGCAGCCAACAGCCTTTAGCTACTAGGGGATAAATGCCCTGACTTGGAGAGAGCTCTCCATGAAGCATGAGCAGTGTCCACTATGCATGCTTGGAACATCTTGTGCCACTGATGGCAAGAAGGGGATGTGATTAACCTTGTACTAGTGTACTGCTTTCAGATCTCCAACTTTGTCAGTACCTGGCCAAGCTTATGTTACCACACATGGCAGGTCTTCATAACACTTGAAGGGCTGTACGTACTAGCCTGTCAATGCTGCCGAGCCACTCAGCAGCCAGTTTTTGGTGCCAAACATGAATAGAGTAATACCAAGAAAACCCAGAAAGTAAAGGAAGTAACTGTGGCTGGCAGGATGGCAGTGACATGGGCATCTATCGTTCAGCACAGCAGGGACCCGGAGATTTCACCAAGTAGAATTCAAGAGCCCAAGTAATAGTAGGGCACTACTAATAGACCCCAAGCATCTTACTATTACTTGGACTGTGACTGAGTAATCTGACTAGGGGGTGGTTTAAAAACTTAATTGCAGAGCTTACAACTTCTTTTCCTTTGCTCATTTCAGTTGGGTAGCAATAAGTCCAGCTGCAAGTACTTGTCCTGTGATACCCTGCGTATCGGGGGCAGCCTCAAGACTAACTTCTACTTAGATCTTGTGGGTGAGAAGTTCAGTGGGCTTCCAGGGCATCTACTTAAGAGTCTCAGCCTATGCCTAAGCATTTCCCGAATCCTTAGCTGCCTGGAATTCAGTCAAGAGTATTAGGCTGGAGAATGTTACCATGGAAGACCTCAGGTAACATCCTCACAGCATTGCTTTATTCTATGGGTTGCATGGAATGTGCCAACTTTACCTGGGTTCCCCAGCTCAGCAAATCAGAAGAGATGGCAGAGAAATATGCTGACTGTGGCAAGAAGTCATTTTTTACTTCTTGAGACCTTAAGGGGAATGTGTCCCTTGGGTAGAAGTGGCATCTTACCTGCAGGAGGCTGGGTGACAGCAGGTAACCCTGGAAACGTTCATAGAATTGAGTGTGACTTGGTCCCAATTATGACTCAGGAATTCCAGATAAGGGGGATCACATTCATCCAGGTCCCTATTGCCTACTATGACAGGTTGGCTTATTGGGAAACAGACTGAAACGGAGTTGAACATGAATGCTTGTTGGAGGTGGAAAACCTGTCAGCAGGACATAGAGAAGTAGGATTGGGCAGTAGAGATAGTTAACTGGGATGCAGGCATCGTAATGCCTTGGCTAGTATTACTGGTATGTGTGGCTAGCACAGTTGTTTCGTGGTAGCCTAAAATGATCTACCTTGAAACAGCCACTGTGGTCACTGATTAGATGAAGGGCCCTGCGGGCAAAGGCATGCCCTTGCAGGTGGAAGAAACCCTGAAGGAGGTGACATGCTACTGGCAATCATGCTTACAGCTGGGGCAACAAGTTCTTCCTTGAACTGGGATCTGGTTGCACACTTCCGTATCATTTGTGTGTAGTGAGCTGATAAACTTCTTGACTCCCCTTTCTAGTCTGCTTGTCCACATAGATGCACTCTGCATAGCTGTCATGCTGAACTACTGCCTTGCCTAGAGTACCCCAAGATGGAATATGAGCTTCCGTTACTGGATGCTTCACAGCTGAGATGTGGTGGGACTAGAGTTTGGTTTCTTTTAAGTAGGTTGTAAGGAGTATTCAAAGGGACCACTATAATATTAACTTGGTTTCTTCTAACCAGAACTGAGTATAAATCTGTAGGCATTCTACAGTAAAATTGAGAACATAGCAGAGGTTGTTTGTGTCTCATGTCACATATGCCATAAGAAGAGATGAGCTGAGTTCAACAGGCCATTCACCACATCCCCGATGGTTTGGAGCACAGTGTAGGCTTTCTCTTCTGGTAAAGGCATAGGTTCAGGCTCAAGAATCGTTTGCCTTATGGCTACATTCAACCTTCTGTATTTTTGCCACACTGAGAAGGGAACCCCATGCAGGAAAGCACAACCCATCCAAAGCCTGCTCAGTAGCCAGGCTATTCTAGGCTACTGTCCCAGGTTCCTCAGGTATAGGGTATGTCTGATGGGAGAAATCCTGTGCCAGTTCTATAGGCACAAGATAGAATCCAAAGTGATCCACTCAGGACAGTGTAGTGCTATGCTCCTTGCTTGTCTCTTGACAACAAGGATGTCCTCAGCTGTGACCCTGAGTCTTCAGCACATGAGAATAGGAAGAAATGCCTGAAAGGGCTCCTACTGCCTGGAATAGGTGCCTGTATAAGCATAGAGGCCAGATGGGTAATGTGGGCTGTGTAGGTACTGGAGTAATCATGAAGGGAGGGATCTCCTTTGTGAAGCCTGATTCCTAGAGTAGCAGCTTCATGGTGGAATCCATTCTATAGAATGTAATAGCACTGTAATGGGCAGGAGTTCTGGGAAGCTGCATGTTAACACAAAGTTGAAAGAACTGACCAATATCCCAAATCATATCAGACCCCTCTTCCTCAAGCAGGACCTCGATTGTACTGACCTTCATAGGGATGAGTGTTTTCATGCCCTTCAATAGCAGTGTCCCTAATGCTGAGGTCTCCAAAGGTGTGTGGCAGTTAGAATAGCTAAGCCACAAGGCAACGTGCAAGATGGTAGGGAGAGATAGGACCCAGTGAGTGGAAGATGGCGTAGTCACGTAAGGCAGGCAGCCTATGAGCTGGCCCCTAGTGATCCTTGCCTCCTGGTATTCTAGTTTTTGTGCTAAGTCCCTTCTCTTGAGAGTAGATATGGTGGCTGGCTTGCTTGATGAAGTGACAATGGATGAAGTGGCAGGTCACTCCAAATACATGGTTAGATATTAGGTACTATCTTAGACTTCCTGTATTAGTATATTTTTATGCATGGGTAAAGACATACCCAAGACTGGGAAGAAAGAGGCTTTAATTGACTCACAGTTCCATGTGGCTGGGGAGGCCTCACAATCATGGTGGAAGGCAAGGAGCGAGTCATACCTTACATGGACGGCAGCAGGCAAAGAACTTGTACAGGGAGACTCGTCTTTATAAAACCATCACATCTCGTGAGACTTACTGTCATGAGGACGGCACTGAAGAGACTTGCCCTCATGATTCAATTACCTGCCACGGGATCCCTCTCACAACACATGGGAATTCAAGATGAGATTTGAGTGGGGGCGCAGCCAAACCAAATCACTTCCCTTACTCCTTGCCTTACAACATGTGTTGTAGGAGAACTAAGCTGCTGTGTTTGAGCCACCCCACTGAGTGGCCCACATGTCATGGCAAGGAGCAGAAACCTGGAGCCCAACAGTCTGAAGAGCTGGAGCTTACCACTGAGTGAGCTTGGAAGCATAGTAGTCCTCCTGATGTCAAGGATGTGTTCCATGAATGGCACACCATTTTGTAGATCCCTAACCCTATATACACTGTCTTTTTCTCTGTACATACGCACCTATGACAAAACAGAGGAATTGGTCACACTAAGATAACAAAAATTACAACATTTCGGGATTACTACTGGTATACCTTGGGACTTAAATAAGGGTTGCTGGAACACAAATGCTACAATGCCACAAAGGATGACTTAAGGATGGTTGGGATGGTATGAAACTTCATCATGACACTCAGAATGGCATGCATTTTAAAATTCATGTATATTTATAAAAGGATGTCTTCCATCTGTGGGTGACTAGACAACAAACTGCAGAAAGCAAAGCCCATGCATAAGAGGGGGACTGCTGTGGATGTTCTGAGATCAGCCAATTTTATGAGTAACCTTGGAAGCAGATCCTGTGTGCCAATTGAGCCCTTAGATGAGAAACACGTACTGGCTAACAGCTTGACAGTGTCTTCATGAGAACCTGAACCAGAGATATCTGGCTAAGCTATGACTGCATCCTTAACCCTTAAAACCTGGAAGATAAGTATGCGTTGTTTTAAGCTGCTAAGGTTAATTTGTGCACCAGCAATAGATAATCAATGTCTGTGGCAATAGGCAGCTGCTACTTGCCTTCAGCCAGTGATTGCTGTGCAGGAATAACGGTGGTATTGGCTAAGAAATGGCCACATCTGAAAGCATAAATGTAGACTTCTGTATGAATCTTGTGGTACAGCAGAAGCTGCCTACTTGTAGGTCAGTCGGTCTATCTTCAGATGTGCTTTGACATTGCAGCATTTTAACTAATTGCATGTTCTGATTCTACCTACCATGGAAGGTCAGGTGATTAAGAACGCTCTAAACTCAGCAAATACTGCTATAGCTTCGGTACTCCTTCCACTAGTGTCCCTTTACTTACACTCATTTCGTCTATCAACAGGATAGGCATATTTGGACCGCAACAGAATGGTGGCTTGGGTCAGCTAAGGAACACTGGCACTGGTTTTTTGACAATGGAATATGGTTTCATGGATTTAGGGGTCTGGGAGAGTTGGAAAGATGACAAAAGAGACTTCCAGAGTCAGACTAAAATGGGGTAAGCAGGACCAGGCATGCCAGTGTCTTGTTAGGGCTTCTGTTGCTTCAGTTGGCCCTCATAACCACCTTGGAGATCATATTTCTGAGACTTCCCTCCCTCAGTATAGGGAGTTGCCTACTAACCTTAAGTAGGGTAGCTCTGTCTAATAAAGAGTGGGCTATCTACACTTTAACTAATAGTCTAATTCATTTCACCTGACTTATTTTTCAATCTTAAAATTCCTGGATCAGGTTAGATATAGATTCAAGTCCCACCTACTCCTATGCAACTGTGGCTCTGGTCCTAATTTAGGATCTTCTAGCCTGGGCAGTAATTCCTTGCCTACTCATGAAAGAACTGCCTCATAGGCTTGTTTAAAATCAGATGACAAATTACCCATGTTTTCCTAAAAATTGCTAGCTCCTGGGAACCTGGCACATGTTCTTAAAGGGAAAATGCCCTCTCAGTGGACTGCTTAAGTGGCTTACAAGCTGTCTAGCTCTTAGAAGTACCCATTGTTTGTAGGTTGGATGACAGACAACTGCAGATTCAGAAGTACCCATTGCCTGTAGGTTGATCTTAGAAGTACCCATTGTTTGTAGGTTGGATGGAAGACAACTGCAGCTTCTTGTGCCACCAGGTGAAGCAGTCTAGACTGTTGAGCATATTCCAGAGGTGGGGCCAGGCTGGATGATCTGAGGCCACAGCCAGCATTCAAATAGGGACCTAAGCCAGAACTGGGACAGCTGTCAGATGGAGTTCATTCAGTCCTCAGTAGGAAGGACCCAAGGAAAGACAGGTTCAGTGTCTACCCTCACTCTGAGGGGAAGACTAGAGCTGAGCAGCCTGTAAGGGTGAAGGTTGATATGCTTACCATGAAGCGCCAGTCAACTCCAGGTAGGGTTTGCATAGAATGCATCTAGGGAGGTCTTGCTCTTTCAATCTGGATGTATAAATCTTGAATTGCTTGTCTTTGGTGTAGAATGGAGGTATATCTGACTGGCTGATGGCAGCTGACCCAAAATAAACCTTGCTCTCTACCTCACATTTTAGATTTGGAAGAGAAGCAGATTGAGTTGAAAGCTCTTGGTGGACTGTCTGAAGTAGACCAGCCCCCATACCCCATGTACCTCCCTCTCCATGTTGGGTGTCAAATGAAGCTTTGTACACTTGAGTGCCTATCATGTGACAGAAGCTGACATTTTAGTTACTGCTAACCGGCATCTTACTCCTGAAGACCTTGGAGAAGACCTAACATACCTACCTGCAGGACACATTTGTCCCCTTTCTGTAGAAAAGGCGGCTAGATTTGGTAGCAACAGGCCAGGATGGTGTGGTCTTGGTTGAGTGGGAGCAGAAGCACAGAAGTACTGATGTATTTCTCCTTGAGTTAGGACCTGAGTCCCATGACCCATCTGTGAGATGGGGAGATGAGTCTCCTTTCCAGGTAAAGGGCACAGCTTCACTTGCAATCTTGGCTTTTCCCTCTTGACTGTACATTCTGTAGTTTCCTCTAAGATGTAGCTTAGAAGTACACACTGGGATATTTCAGAGTGGTATGGATTAGACTGGTACAACTTGAAAGTTCACTGAAAGAATGATGTATACTGCATACATAAGAGACTAGAAAAGATGACTGGGCTGGTTAACTTTGCCTCCCCTATTCATAAGCACAAATTTTATCCTGCTGTGGAGCGTTTCTATGTGACAGCCACCCATGTCTCTTGGCTTCATCGGTGCTCCTTTAGTGCACTCAGTGGACCAGTTTCTGTGGCTGTTGGCCAGCATGGGTGTTTGCAGACATGCTTTATAACTTACCCTACCTAACCCCATGGTTAATATTTCTTACTGGATTCTAGATCTTAGCTTAAATGTGGCATTTCAAAGTGCCTCTACTCCATGTGAATGAATGGGCAATCCCCATTTAGTCGTTTATAATGTGGGTCCACATTTTTTCCCCACTAAGATGAACATGAGGACAGAAACTACTGTAAGCCATCATTACGATTCTAACGTGTAGTTCCATATTTGAAACATACTTCATTTGCTGACCTGACAGGAAGCTAGACACTAGAATACATCTATGGTGTACTGTTAATTCTGGACAGGATCCTCCATGTAATGGGGAAGACAAGGAGTGTGAATTATGCTGGGGGACAACCTAATACCAGGGTTACATGAGAATGTCTTACAGTGCTATCCTTCTACCTACCACAGAAGGATCTGGGGCCCTATCATCATGTGGAAAAAGAGTAGGAGGTCCTGAAATGAATCAAGTGAGTTCATTATGCTGATGCTGCTCATGAGATGTTGACTATTTGCACCACTATAGCATGGGCTCCAAAGACACTGTGCTCAGTGGAGTAAGGAGATGGGGATGCATCTGAGAACCAGTTGGTCTATGTGCCTCTTGGAAAGAGATCCTGGTGTTCATTCTGATTCTTCTTCACTTTGACCTGTGAGCTCCTCTGTGATCTGCATAAGCTGGCTAGCTCCTCCTAGCTTTGGTTGCTTACACTTTCAGATGCTGTTAGACTTAATATTTTCTACTTGTTCAGATATGGAACTATAGAACTTGATACATGGTCAGATTCCTCCCCCATAACTTTGATCATTGTCCTAGCTTTGTGGTCTTCAGGATTCACATCCTTGTGAATTAAGTTTCTCCTTGATGCTTGCCTCTTTGAGAGCTTCAGTGCTTAACAGAGGAACAACAGTTCCTCTGTTTGGTGAAGCTGTAATGCTATTCCTTGAGCAAACATAACCAAACCAATCTATGTTGGTTACAATTGTGGGTGATTCAAGATCATAGTTCTGGGTGATCTATATGGGCCCCAGAACTCATCTGGCAGCACCACCAATATCTGAAGACCTGGCAGGAAGGGCTATGTTTAGTTTGCATTTCATAGCATATGAAGGGCTATGCTTAGTATTTTCATGGCATGAAGTCATCATTGCAAGTAGATTGACAGTGTCTAACCTCTTTTGAGTCTGGCTACCTGACTTAGATCTGTCTGGCTTTGAGTGTAGCAGTCACACATTGGCTACTGGCAGGTTCAGGCAGAATTCTAGTGTTCTAGATCCTCACATGAGCCTCCCTGGAAGAGCTCCATCTGATTGCTATGGGAGATTCTATTGGAGACAAATTTTTGTCTTTTCTTCCATGGCAAGGAATCTGGTCTGTAGTCACTGAACCATAGTACTGGAGGATCCTTGAGTATTATCCATTTGTTTGGGTGACCAATATAGGTGAGACGGGCAGTTGGTGTTACACATCCACTCTCTTTGGGATATTTATTTCTTTGAATAGACAAAAATTCTGATAAATGAGGATAAAAAAACATGAAGGTAGCAGGCAGTCCATGTGGTTCTAAGGATTTGTGATCTCTTTGGTCCAAAAATCCCTCAAGGCATTTGAGTTGTTAAACATGAGTCTTCATGGCTACCCTCTGCTCCTGGAAGAAGTGGAGACTAAAAATGGCCAGATTGAAACATCCTTTTAAAGGCACGAACTAGAACTTATCTGCCAGTTCTGTACACATCCATTGCCCAGGATTTAGTCATGTGGTCACAACTAGCTGAGAAGCTAGTCACACAGTCTCAGCTGGTGGAGCTCTGTGGCTACCTAACTTGGAACTCGATTACCTACAGGACAAAAATGAGTATTGAATAACTAGTTTGTTACACCACCTAGGATAAGAAAATCCTTCAGATTTAGTGCCAACTGTGACTACATGGGTAATGATATGCTAGCTCACCTGATCAGGTTTCCTCTGCCTCACCCACTGTGCTAGATTGATGGTATCTAAGCTCTGAGGCTGGCTACTTAGCTTAGATCTCAGTCTAGCTTTGAGGGTAGTGGTCACACACTGGCTACTGGCAGGTTCAGATGGAGTTCTAGTGTTGTAAGAACCTCATGTGAGGCCACCAGTAAGAAGCCATGGGCCTGTGGAGCACCCATCACATTGGTGTTTGTGTACGTCCTGATCTCTGAGGCTGGTGTCTTTAGTACTTCACCAGAATTGAGGTAAAGCAGCAGCATGTTGTCTAGCTGCAAGTCCTAGGTAATGGATAGTATCAAAAATCTTCATATTGTATAGTGTATTCTTGGGCTATGGAGCTGTAAAAATAGGGGTTGGGTATGAAGCTACTTAGGCAGTCCTGGTGAGGAGGGATGGAAAAGTAACAAAAGAACTTCCTCTTATTTCCAGCTTATTAGGGTATCCAATTTCCCTATCCAAAAACCCATGACTGCAGAGAGGTCCCAGTCTCTCTCTGAGTAGAAACTCAAGGGCAATGCTAGTGACCTAAAATGCATTCATCTGGACTTGCTGGAGTAGATGTTGCATCACCAACTGATCCTCATCCTTTTCTTCCTCCAATATCGTTTGTTGCCCTTGGCCCTCAGCTATCACCTGAGCTGACGGTTAGTGCATTCTTGGGAGCATGACCCAACCCTTCATCCTAAAATACTCCAGCCACTAGTGAAAATATTCAGCAACCTTACCTTAAAGAGCATGTCTGAATTACCATGGGGTGATGAAGTGTAAGGAAATACCAATCATATCACTTAGCTTCCATTTATAGTTTTACCTGCCCCCATCATGTAAAATTAGCCCAGGTTCTTCCTGCTGCTCAGTTATCCCTACAGCAAGGATGACTCAAAGCAACCCAGTGGATCAGGGTGATGGAGAAACAGACCAATGTTGCTTATATCTCATGGTTCTAGGGCCCATGTAGTCTTCCTTTGTGGTATACAGTACTATACATAATGTCTCTGTAGGTAATAGATCAAGGAGGGCAGCTCAAACTTTCAGCCTATCTACTTGGATGGTTCTGTACTTCCTGAAGGTCATTTCAATGTTCTATAAGGCTGCTTCTGAATGCTATCGTGTCCTGTAAGATAACCAGTAGACCCTGAATCATGGGGCCCTTCTGTACTTCCATTCCTGTGATATGAATCTACTAGTCAGCTGCTTTGCTGCATGGAACTGCCTCTCTGTGGGTGGAACATGGCAGAAGCCCCCAGACAGTGATAGGAGTTGAGATTCTGCCAGCAGGAAAGAAATTCATATTAAGATCAGATATCTAAGCCTGTAAGATCAAAATGGTGACTCTTCTGGTACAAAAGGAGCTTAATATAGTCAAATTACTAAAGTGGTATTTGGTCTCCTTAAATAGTACTCCACTGCGGGGGGTGGGGGCTCGGCTTGGACTGTGGTAGACAAGCTGGGCATTTAGAGACGACAGTAGCTAGATTGTCTTAGAAAACCGGCAGTCCATGTTGCACCCCCATGTAGCCTCTCATTCTGCCACTGTGGTCACTGTAGGAAGCTTGACTGTCAAGTGGCAGACCAATTTTTCCAATTTGGTTGAGTGCTGCTCCTGTGGTTGCTGCTTTGTAGTGGCTCTTTAGATAAACGCTTGTGTCACACACATGCATGTGCCTTTTTGTAGACTGACTTTCTAGGCTACTGAACCGATGGCCAGGCCATTGGCTTCTACCAGAAATGAGCATATATTCTCATTTTAGGCCACTCTTTATTCCAGAAAAATAGACTGTTAACCAGCTAGAGATGTCAATTACTTCCCCTATGTAGGGGGCCAGAGAAGCTTATGGATGCCACAAACATAGTATATAGCCAAGCTACTTTGCAATTGGACATCATGTCTTCAGCCATACTTGGGACATAACTTGGTTTCTTTCCTAATCTCAAAACTACATTAATGATGCTGACAGAGGCTTTAAACTTCTGAAGTATCTACACTTGAAGCTGAAAATATACCTGTCTTTTGTGCCTGTGACCTTCTGATAAAGGAATGAAGGTGTATTAGCAAAGAGGATATTTTTGAAAAAGCTTAATTTGATAAAGACACTGTTAGAGACTCGATCATTTAAGGCAGCAACTGATACGTGCAAATTGCTTAACTAGAAAAAGCTGAAAACTGGCCATGGGGCATTCCAGGTCCCAGTCAGTAACATCTAAGGCTTCTGGCAAATGTCACTTTACAAAAGGCCAGGGAGTGAGGAATGGATGATGATAGTTTGGAGGAGAGGAGGAGGTAGCGAGTATCTTTTTGTCCAATAGGTAGATGGTGATTTAAAAGTGGTTGACAAAGTGTAATGAAATGTCCTCATTGTTTTCAGAATGGGATTGAAATCTTATTTTAGACCTTAGATTTTCATAGTGTAAGTTGTATGAAAGTTAATCTTCCCAATTGTCCGACAAACACTTTCCAAAGCCGGGAAGAACTCTACAAGAGGTATATACAAACAGTTCTGGACATGGAGTTCATGCAACATTTCTGCCTTTATAGATAGCCTCTTGGGGGATTAGTTGCTAATTGGCATCCAGAGTTGGCAATCTGTTAATATAGCATCCTAGAGCACAGGCAGCCTGTGATTCTGAGTGACAAAGGGCCTGGTTCCACTTAGCTATAGGAGTTGCCTGGACTTTCAAGAGGGAGCTTCCATTGAACCATTTCTGGTGCTACAGATTGTGGAATGAAGTATTGATGCTACTTCTCTGGCAAAACTATGTTCTATACTTGACTCACAAACGGATCAACTGTGTTACATATGTGTCAGGCTTAGGAAGAAAGGGTTAGAGCCTTGGCCTGGTAGAAAGTTGACTGGGACCTGTCAATCTCTCTAGAAAGCATGGAGAAGCAAAATGGATCTATCCATTCAGCTCAGTAAAAAGCTTTTCCTTTGTATTACTGACATTCAGGTACTCAACTGATCCCAACTGGTAAAATAAGTCTAGAAATGCACATGAAAGCAAGTCTGCATCTAAAGGCTAGAAGGCACTTCTGTACGTCTCTCTACTGGCTTATTATACCAGATAAGGAAAAAAAGTTGATCAGGATATTTGGGCTTTTATTCCTCTGAAAGACACACAGTGACTCTAGGGTGTGGTATGATTCCGTAGGACATGGCTATTAACTGATCCCTGATTTCCTCCATGTTTTATGAGGTGCAGCTGGTTCTGAACACCTATCTTTTTGAATAAAGCAGCCTTGGGTTGCATGACCTCCATGCCCAGAGCTGTTTGTATTCAAATTCAATTCCTTTTGGATATACAGGGATATACAAGCTTGCTTTCACATCTGAATATACCTGAGTGCTTCTGGTTGAAATTAAAAGCTTTCCTATTGTTGGCTTGCAGCCTCCCACATGGAGATGCCAAAATGGAATTGGATGTTTGAGTTCTGGGAGAAGAAAGTTCTATGAGAGAAAGAGGAGGAAGCTGGAAAGATCTGGGAGTGGACCTGCCTATGATGCAGGTGAGGCCCTGTGAAGGAAAATACTGGATATGAAGTAGCCTAGACTGAGGTGATACTAAGTGCCTTGGCAAGGCTGATGGCCGTTACTAGAGCCCAGATCGCACATTAGAAGATTGGCAAGTGTCCTAAAGAGGATGGCCTTGGCATCCTAGCTGCACCTGGGCATCAGTTGGAAACAACAGCACATGGGATGTATGGCATTCTAATGGCTCCACAGGTGGCCACTGTGCTGCACAGATATTTTTCCATACAAGTTGACAGAAGTGACTGTCCCACAGGCTCCTGTTCTTTAGGGAAAACTGAGGAAATACGGTGGGCCGCAGTGTGGCTCTTGTGGCTGGAGTTGATCTTGGGTCAGAATTGAAACTCATTCTCTGCCACCTCCTGGTATCCACTCTAAATTCTCCAAGTAATCACTTCAGCTGAGTGTTGGTTCTTAAGTGGTGTGACTCAAACCTTCATCTTAAGAGGTCTGAGCCTCCTGGTAACTAGATGCTTTAAGACAATCCCACAATGTCTGAGTTACAATAGGGCAAGGAGGTAGGAGATACTCGAGTGGATTGCCTGGGTTCCATTCATATTCTTCGCTCTTGCCAGTATGGCGAACAATCTCTTTCTGCTGATCAGACTGTTATCCCTGCAGAAGGATGAGGCAGGAAAAATCCCAGTGGCTCATTCAGACTTGTGAAAATGGAGCGACTTGTGCTTTTACGTCTTGTTTCTTGGACCTAGGTAGCGTACTTAGTGTATGGATAGTGTCATATACGTGACTGGGTGCACACTGCATCATGAAAGAAGGCATCTCAGCATGTTTACTCAGTGCTTCTACCATGCTTTCTGAAGGTTGTGTGTTCTGGGAGGCTACCTGCTTTTGAAAGGCACTATTACATCATGATCAAGCGCTCATTCTGTACTTTGCTTTCTATGACATGGGTCCATGGGTGAGATGCCTTGTTCTGTGGAATGCCATGCCTGTGGATAAAACATTGCAGAACTCCAAGGAATAGTAGCAGTTGAGGTTCTGTAAGCAGAAAAGACAAACACCACAGGATTAAATATGTATTGTCATGAGCAGGAACCCCTGGCTTTTTTTGGAATGGTAGGGGCTTATGTATTAAAGGTAGTAAGCTTGCAACAAAGTGACACGTTGGACTTCACAACACAGTGCTATGGGGGGCTCAATTTTGGTCTGACAGCAGGCAGTGGCATCAATAGCTAGACTGTCGATGGAATTTTACTGGGAGTCTATTAGAGGCTCTTTCCTTGGCTATCCACATTATTGGACACACCTGTAGCCTCCATTTCTGCCACTATGGCCACTGTATTCCTTTGCTATCGGTAGCTGAAGCTTGGTTGATACCATCAGAGCTGTCTTGTCTGTTGGGTGGTTTAATACGGTTGGTGCTTTGTAGTAGGTCTTAAAATGACATGAAAACTCTGCAAGTCTTGTACATGTCATATCTGCCTTTGGGAGGTGGGCCCTTTGGATAAGGGTATGAGGAACATGTCTTTAACTCCAACTCTTATTTTGGATTCAGGGGGTACATGTACAGGTTGTTTGCATGGTTTTCACATACTGAAGTTTGGGGTAAAATTGATCCCATCACCCAGGTCATGAGCATAGCACCCGAAGTTATTCAATCCTTGCCCCCTCCCTCCCTCCCTCTGCCCTTTGGTAGTTACTGGTATCTTTTGTTTACTATCTGCATGTTCATGAGTAACCAATGTTTAGCTCCCACATAGAAGGGAGAACACGTGATATTTGGTTGGCTGTTCCTGCACTAACTCAAGGATAATGGCCTCCAGCTTCAGAAGAATGGCTTTTGATTAAATATTTAATATTTGAAGTTATGATACTTAGTGGCAAATCTAAAAGCAGGCTGGCACAGGGATATTCCAGGTACTTGTCAATAATGCCTAGGGCTGCTGCTGGATCTTACATTCCAAAAGGTCAGGAAATGAAGGAAAAATGGCAGGTCACTCTGAAGGCAGAACAGAAGGTTGAAGGTTCAGATGAATCATCGTGCAGGCTGGGTAGACAAAGACTGCCATGTAAGCAGTTTATTGCTGTACACTGTACTTGCCTAGCACTATCTTATGGCAGGGACAGTCTTAAATAAGTGAGACATCAATGGTGTCCTAAATCCTTGTTCTTTAGTGGATTCCAAAGGAAGGGCTCGTGGGAGCAACATTGAGTTCCACGTGCTAACAAGTTTCTGCTTATTTCTGAAAGTCACTTCAGCTGTGTCTTTGGGTCCTATTTCTTTATAACTATTTGTTCTGATTTAGTGTTGCTGTTGAAGTTTCAAATGATTTGGTCTCTTCAATGCTCAAAGGATTATATGTGTATAAAACAATCTACATATTTCAGAGTAGGACATGAAATACAACTGTCAACATCATCATCATCATTTTGATCTCACAAACTGATTCAAGCTTCACTCCCATATCTGGGTGATGATTCTCTGTACCTATGTGTGGGCTCCCAGGCTAGGTCTGCTTGGATTGTATTTCAGTATAAGGCAGAGACTTGGTTAGAAATGAACTGAAGACTGCCTCCATCAGAGGCAGTACCTAAACATGGAGTTTTAAAGGAAATATAAGGACCTGGCTGGGTTCTGGGGTCTTGAGTCAGGATTGGAAGAAAACTAGTGAATTGTTGGGTCCTATGAGAAGCCAATACTGAGACAGGATTGTACATGCAGGAACTTATTGGAAGGCAGCTATGCTCACCAGTATACCACCTAAGCTGCAAGAACTTGCTTTGTCAGCCAACTCCCCACCTGGAGTTGCCCCCAAATCAGTTGAGAGTTCACTCATGGGATGTGCCCACCATCCCAAGGTGGGACCAGTTGGGAATCCGAAAAGCACTAAATGCCAGGGGGATAATTCTAAAACACCTGCTGGGGAGCTTGCTTACAAAATGCAGGGATCCTTATGGATAGTGAAAGGGTATCTTGGGTATGTCCCCACTGAGGGAGACAGATTACTGTTTGAGTCTTCAGAATCTGGCTAGGAGTGGGGCTAGCTTCTACATGTTAATCAACATGCTTGATGCAATGGCTGAAACAAGTTGATCAGTGAGAACATACAAGGAACCCTGGCTTTGGTTCAAACTTGGGAATAACATGCAGTTGGCCAAGGTATTCTGTATGTTAGTCTGTTTTTTGTTGGAATAGACACCTGTGAGAGAACAGGAGCTGCAGGAGAGCCTTCATCCTACAAACGAGGTTCTCTATAGAAGCCTCAGGTGGCAGAAAAGTTACATAAGAGTTCTGGATAGACTGGTAAATCTGAATCCAGGTTGATAGAGAAGGGTGAAAAGGCATTGTAAACTCATATTGATCCTATACTGGGTTTGTCTTACAGCAGACACTTTTCAGATGCTGTCTCAACATTTGTTTCACATTGACAGCCAAATGACCCCTGACTTTGTTTTGGAGATTATGTTGTATACTGCTTATAACTTTGGTCATTCTCGGCCATAGATCTGGATGACTTGAGCATATTTGGGTATCCCTTTCCCTGCCTACATTTTCATGACGACCATAGCTAGTGAAAGAATGAGCATACTGTCTAGATGGGCATGCCACTGAAACCTTAGGTGATACTACTGGAAGTGACTGACAATGTTTCAAGAAGAGCTTTGAAAGAAATACCTGAAGTATACAGCAAGTCTGTCATGAAGGGATAGTTTGGAACTTGACATCCAGAGGGTGGTAGTGGGGTTCTGTAGACACTGAGCATGAATCTGATACAGAGGATATAAAGAAATCTGGTTCTTGGTTAAAATGAGCTCATTGAAGTAACCTCACTTGGAGCCAGAACTACATTTGTATTGAGTTTGAGTCAATTTCCTTTTTACTTAAGCCAGTGCAGTTGGGTATTGGTGACCTGTTATCCAAAGAATCCTAACAGTTACAGCCCAATGAAACATCAAGGATGTATGTGTGAGTAAATTGGTTTATCACTTGCAAGACTAATACTGACTTGCTAGCTAATAAACTTGGGACATTATGTTGCACCTAAGTAACACTAATGCTTCCCAGACTAAACTTGAAAATGAAGTGGGAGCAGGTAGAATATCTCCTAAAGGGAGTTGGAAAGGCTATACCTTGACTAATATAACACCTACGTTATCACATCCGTTTGCTTACACAGTTGTGTATTAAAGATGTGGATATGTTCTGAGATGTCAAGCAGTTTCATGGTATGAATGTCATAGAACATAGTTACACAAACCTAGATGGTACAACCTACTATATGCCTAAGCTATATGGTATAGCCTATTGCTCCCAGGATACAAACCTGTACAGCATGTTACTGTACTGTATACTGTAGGCTAATTGTGATCTGTGTATTTAAATATAGAAAAGGTAAAATAAAAATGAGGTATTACAGGCCAGGTACAGTGACTCATGCCTGTAATCCCAGCACTTGGGAGGCTGAGGCAGGTGAATCACTTTTTGAGACCAGCCTGGCCAACATGGCTAAACCTCATCTCTACTAAAACTAAAGATGGGTATGGTGGTATGCACCTGCATTCCCGACTACTTGGGAGGGTGAGGCATGAGAATTGCTGGAACCTGGCAGGTGGAGGTTGCAGTGAGTTGAGATTGTGCCACTACACTCTAGTCTGGATGACAGAGCAAGACTGCCTTTAAAAACCAGGGGGTGGGGGGGTATTACAGTCTAATGGTAACACTATTGTATGTATGTGGTCTATTGTTGGCCAAGATGTTGTGTGGCTCATGACTGTCGTGTCTCTATTAGTATGGATGCCATTTTTATAGACAAGGTATTGCTTTAAGATGTCATGAATAACACCAGTTAAGAAAAGCTGTAGCCATTGCCTGTGTACTTCCATTTTGGATTTAAAGTTAAGAGATAGTAAGCTTTTTTAAATGAGAAACTCCAGGTTATAACAATAACTCATATGTGGTGAGGACCCTACAAAAGGAGAGCTCAAAGGAGGTGGCTTAGAATGCTGGCTTATATATAGCACCCTGAGCAAAGAGCAATATGACTTTAGAAAAGTGACAAAAGAGGACCTTGAGCCACTAAGGGTGCCAAATGGAGGAGGGTAAATAAAAAGGCTATGTTGTCTAGATGGCTCTGGTGCCATCTACAGGGTTATAGGGTCTATAAAGCAACCTTTGGTTAGCTTTTGTCCTTCCTGGTACCAATGACTGACTTTGAGCACCAATGACCAAAAAACACAAGTGTTTTAATTTTTACCTGAAGTTTTTAAACTACAGTTCAGGGGGCAATGTGCAGATGTGTTACACAGGTAAACTTGTGTAATGGGGGTTGTTGTACAGACGATTTTATCACCCAGGTATTTAGCCTAGTACCTGTTACTTTTCCTGATCTTCTCCCTCTTCCCACTCTCCACCCTTCAATAGGCCCCCAGTGTGTTTCCATCTGTATCCATGTATTACTTAGCTCCCACTTAAAGTGATGATATGCAGCATTTGGTTTTGTTACTGTGTTAGCTTGCTCAGGAAAATGGTCTCCAGCTCAATCCATGTTTGTGCAAAGGACATGATCTCATTCTTTTCATGGCTGCATAGTATTGCGTGCCATATATGTACCCGTTTCTTCAGTCTGCCACTGGGCATTTATGTTGATTTTGTGTCTCCACTATTGTGAATAGTGCTGCAATAAAAATGTGCATGTGTCTTCATGACTTACAATCTCTCGGGTATATACTCAGTAATGAGACTGCTGGGTTGAATGCTAGCTCTGAGGAATTGCCAGTTTTCCAGTGGTTAAACTAATCTACACTCAAACTGTCTAAGTGTTCCTTTTTCTCTGTAACCTTGCCAGCACTGTTAATTTTTAACTTAATAGCCATTCTGACTGGTATGAGATGGCATCTCCTTGTGGTTTTGATTTGCATTTCTGTAATAAGTGATACTGAGCTTTTTAAAAAATGTGCTTGTTGGTCACATGTGTGTCTTCTAGAAACTTTCCATGTCCTTTGCCCACTTTCTGATGGGTGGTTTCTTTCCTTGTAAATTTTAAGTTCTGTAGAGATGCTGGATATATTAGACCTTAGTCAGATGCATAGTAAGCAAATATTTTCTCCGATTCTGTAGGTTGTCTGTCTACTCCAATAGTGCTTCTAGCTGTACAGAAGCTCTTTAATTAGATTCCACTTGTCAAATTTTGCTTTTGATGCAATTGCCTTTGGTGTCTGTCATGATGTTTGCTGTGCCTGTGTCCAGGATGGTGTTGTCCAGGATGGTGTTGTCCAGGTTGTCTTTTGGGTTTTGTAGTCTTGGGCTTTACGTTTAAGTCCTTAATCCATCTTGAGTTTTTTGTGTATGGTGTAAGGGGGTCCAGCTTCAAGCTTCTGCATATGGCTTGCCAGTTACCTCTACCATTTGCATTATGGAGTCCTTTCCCCATTGCTTGTTTTCATTAGTTTTGTTGGATCAGATGGTTGTAGGTGTCTAGACTTATTTTTGGGCTCTATTCTGTTCAACTGGTGTTTTTGTACCAGTACCATACTGTATTGGTTACTCTAGCCCTGTAGCATAGTTAGAAGTCAAGTAGTATAATGCCTCTAGCTTTCCTTTTTGATTAGGATTGTCTTTGCTATTCAGGTTCTTCTTGATTCCATATGAATTTTAAATTTTTTTCTAGTTCCGTGAAGAATGTCAGTGGTTGTTTAATGGAAATAGCATTGAATCTATACATTGCTTTTGGTAGCATGGCCATTTCAACGATATTGATTCTTCCCTTCTAAGAGCGTGGAATGTTTTTCCATTTATCTCTGATTAGTTTTGAAAAGTGTTTTGTAGTTCTCCTTGTGTCCCTAGGTATTTTATTCTTGCAATTGTGAATGGGATTGCATTCCTGTCTGAGCTCTTGCTTTGACTGTTGGTGTATATGAATGCTAATGACATATTTTTTTGAGTCTTGAGACTTAATTGAAGTTTATCAGCTAAAGGAGCTTTTGCACTGAGACTGAGGTTTTTTTAGGTATTAGGGTCATGCCATCTGCAAACAGGAGCAGTTTGACTTTTTTTTATTTGGATCCTCTTTATTTCTCTTGCCTGATTGTTCTGCCCAGGACTCTCAATGTTATGTTGAATAGGAGTGGTGAGAAAGGGCATCCTTGTCCAGTGCTGGGAAGACACAGGTTTTCATGAGGCACCAAAAACGGGCTTGCCCAGGAAAAATGTGTGTGAAGGGAATTCCTGAAATACCACAGGGGGATAAATTAGTCATATTCAGAGTCTACTGCAGTCAACTGCAGTAGAGGAAGGGGAAAAGAGACTTGGGCAAGTCTGTCCTGCTTGTTTCCAAATGGAGGGCAGAGAACTTTGCCTATATCTGCTTAATTGCCTTCAGCTGAAAATTCTTACATTAATGTGGCATGTTCCGAGGCGGTATATTGACCACCTGCAGTGTGTTGAAATCAGGTTCATTGTTCTTCCCTATTATAGCGTCGCTGTACTATATTTAAGAAATGTTACCCTCCATGTGTGGGATGGGGAAGTGCAGGCTGGTAAACACTCTTAGTGGTGTCAGGCACCCAGGTCTTACGTGCATAGAACGCATGCTGGTGAACCCAATCCTTTACAGAGAAGCCTGCTGTGAACCCCACATTGCCCAATGTCAGAGGCTTGCCACAGAAAGGTTTCAGCAGAGGTAGATGGGAACACGAATTCACAGTTGTGGGTGAAATAGCTCTTGTGGCCCTTCATGCCCATGAAGCCAATATGGCCTTCTGAGTGAAAGTTACCATCTTAATCCTCTTCTGAAACCTTGTCTTCTTGGTCACTGCCAATCAAATGACTGCAATTTCACTTCCTGTGAGATTTCAGGAATATTCTTCATGCCTCTGCTATGTTCCACACATGCCTTTGTTCAGGATAAGAATGTTTCTAGAGCCTCAAACTTGTTTTCTGGCCGTTGGTACTCAAATGTTAGCACTAGTTTTGTGAAATGTCACAACACGTTTTATTCCACCTCATTAATTGTAGACAAAATGGTTAGCAATGGAAAGATTGATATTTTAGAACTAGGTTTGGGGCAAGCCTTGATTTGTTTATTAGTTTCAGGATGATAAACTTTTAACTTCTTGAAATTGACATCTGCCATTGAAGAAACTCTTGCTTTCATTTGACTAAGCTACTCCCTAATGAAAATGTGAATCACATTTTCCTCACTGAATTCCTCATCAGATACCATTTTGAGTCTATTTGCAGGAACATGCAGGGGAAGGCAAAGTGAGAGTTGGTGGCAGAGTCAGTCCAAACCCAATGAGCCGCCAATCAAAACAAATGTGAATTCTGGTCCCACTGGTCAGTCTGGGTTCCTCTGGCCACTTAAGTTTTGGATGATTGGTGATAATCATCCAAATGGTGATTCATACATTTTTCTTCTTGAGGTATTGATTAGAGCCATAAGTAGATAGCTATGGCCAGGAAAGCCAAAAGCAGAAAGGCATTGCTTGGAGAAGAAAATGGAAAGACCAGAACAGAAGAGAATGCAAAATAATTGGCCCAGGGCAAATGGCAGGTGGTAACCTGGCAAACTCTCTAAAATTAGGATTGGAAAGATGAGAACTAACTTTGGAAGGGAAGATCTATATATGCTGGATAACAATATCAAAAGGAATAAAGTCAGTATCTGTAATGTTAAGGTAATAGAGAAATTGGCCAAGTCATCTGACATAGTCAACTTCCTCTGAATGGAGTAGCCTTGGAAGTGTCTTCAGGGATATACATGCCTGCCTTCACATCTGAATTCTAGTACTTGAGTTTTAGTTGAAGCCAAACTCCTCTACTGCTGCCTTGTTCCCTCTTACATGCAGATGCCAAGATGGAATTAAATATACAAGAGTAATGGGAGTAGGAAGAAGGTCTTGTGAGGGAAATCGAGGAGGGAGCTTAGCGGAATTTGGAAAGATCAGACTACAATGCAGGTTTGACAGTGAAGGAAAGTAGTGTTGTAGGGGAAGTGGCTTAGACTGAGGTGCCGTAGTGTTTTGGTAAGGTCTGATGGGTGATTTGGGCTCTGGTACTTATCATCTAGAGTTCAAGTGCCTTAAATGGGCCTGCCTTAGCATCCCAATGCAAGTGTCAATTGGAAAGAGCCAAGGGAAATGTGTTCTAATGTCCAGCACAGTTGACTCTTGTGCTTCAGCTCTTCTCTATGAAGGTCCACAGAGCAGTGATTCCTTGTTTACAGGAGGAAAACTTGTTGAATGCCATTTGGGCATCTTTAGCACCTACAGTCTTCCTACTTGGGATACAGTAGAGTATCAGTTAGATGTTTCTATAATGTACATACTACATCATGAAGGAGGGCACCAAATTTTCAGATTAACTGAGTGCTTCTATGCTGTGTGAAGCTGCCTTAATGTTGAAGCTACCTTGATTCTGAAGGGTGTAGTGACCCCAGTTTATCCCATGATTGAGGTCCACCGTACCTTATGTGTGATGTGAGTCTATTGGTGAGATGTCTTGCTGTGTTTAATTCCATGCCTGTAGAAGGAACATTGCAAATGGTGGTAGTGAAGGGTCTTCAAGAATGACAAACCCATAGTGAGATGGCTATATATTCTTGTTAGTCTGCATTGCAGGCTTTTCTAGAAGGGAAAGGGTTCAATGTAGTTAACCTGCTACCAAGTAGTTTGTTGGCATCAGAGTGCCATATTTAGATCCAAAGGTTCCCTAGAAATTGGTATTCCATGCTATTGGGCACCTGTGTAGTTTTCATCTCTGCCATCATGGCAACTGTACACATTTTCCCATTAGCTGATCCAAGCAGGCTGCTGAAAACTGGCACAGCCAATGGGTCTGGTTAACTGAGTCTTCTGTGGTCAATGCTTCATAGTGGGGCTTAACATGGGACATAAAATCTACCTGTTCTCTATAGGCACGTGCCTTTTCATAAACTTCCTTGTCTCAAAATTCCTAGTTCCCTTCCATTTAGTCTACTGACCACATGGCCAGGACGTTGGCCTCTGTAGAGATGAGGATATATTCTCATCTTGGACCTTGTGTCAATTACCTTGAAGATTCATGGTATAATAGGTAAGATTTTCAAATCACCAAAAGTGTAGGCTAGAGGCATATTTTCCTTGGTGCTGTAAACATAGAGCATAGCCAGGATGCCTTAGAATTGGAAATAGTGTCCTCAGCTAGCATTTGGAACGTGTTTCTTTACCCCAAAACACTATTAGGGTTACTGACAGAGGCTTGTAAGCTCCTGAACAAAAATTTGTGATTCAGGAATTTACCTGTCTTTAGCCCTTTTGATAGAAATTAGGTCTTTCACTTGATAGTCTTTAAAGTACAATAGGATTCTCATTTACTTGCCACACTTTTGAAAGCAGGCTGGCCCTGGGGTATTCATAGTACTAGTCAGTAATGCCTATGCCTGATGGCAAAACCATGAGACAAGTTAAAATGAGGAAGGAATAAGTGTCAGTTTTGGGTTGAGGTTAGTGGCAGAAGCAGATTTCTTGCTCAGGAAGTACTATGACTTCAAGCCCTTTCTTCTGGACAAAGTGAAACTTGATCTCATCACTTTTAGCATTTCTCGGTAACTTAACATTTCTCAACACATGTCCCAGATGGTTTGGACTGCAGGAACGACTTTATTTGCCTTGATCATGGGTAGGTTCAGGATTTAGGACCTCTTAAAGCTACCCTTCATCTTGACCCTCTGTATTTTGCCGCTTTAATGGAAATGTATCCAAGGAGGCACAATCCAGCCAGAACTTTGTCACTGGTGGAGCAGACCAATTCTAGGCTCCTTGTCCAAGGCGTCTCAGGTTGAGCATGATATCTAGGCAAGAGAATCCTGTACCAGTGCTCTTACAGAAATAAACAGAATGGAAAACACTATCCAGGAAAGGACAGTGTACTCTAACCCTTTGCTTGCCTCATGACAATATGAATGTCTTCCACTTAGACCCTGAGCCTTCAGCAGATGGGACTAGAAGGAAAAACCCAAAAGGTCTTCTGCCTGGAACTGGTGCTTGTACAAGAATCGAGGCCAGATGGGCAATATGGGCTGTATGAGTACTAGAGTTGATCCTGAGTGGGAGGCAACTCCTAGGTGAAGCCTATGAATCTTTGAGTAGCAGCCTTCCAGACAGCGAGAACAGCTCTTTGGTTTGTCACTGTAAAGAACTGGAGTTCTGGGAAGCTGCATATTAACAGTGTTAAAAACAACTGCTGGTCTGTATCCTGACATGTCAGACCCCTTTGTGTCGAGCAGGACCTCCATCGGACCCTGACCTTCTCAATGATGAATACAATGTTCTCAATAGTGGAGGTCGCTAACTGAGGTCTCCAAAGGTGTGGCACAGGGAGTAAGAGACACAAGGCAAAGTGCAAGATACTAGTGATAGAACCCAGGCCACAGAAGGCAAAGTCCATGCAGGGTGGACAGCCTGTGACCTGGCCCCCATTAATCTTTGCTTCTGGTATCCTTCCTATGGTCAGCCTTCCCTTGAAGGTGGATGTAGTCACTTGATGCTTGACAAAGAGATAAAGGAAGAAATGATGGTGTGTCACCTGTTAAGAGTCTATAAAGACTGTGGATTATCTTGGGAGTTCCTATTCTTTATTGGTGTCTGAATATGTGTCCTAGGAGAAATGAGCTATGTTGTGAACCAACCCTTGGGGCAGCCCACTTACTATGTCCAAAATGAGAAACCTGTTTGACAGGATGTGAGGAACTGAAGCTTAATACCAACTGTGAGCTGAGAAGTAGACATTGTGAGGTGTGGAAACTGCCATGAGTCCACCTTGCAGCCAATCCCCTTGCTAGTTGGGACTTGAAATAGGAGTACTTCCCAGCTCAGATAAACCATCTCATGTGACATTCATGTAGGTACCTCTAGCTTCCTTCCCTCAGTCCCTAAACAGGGGTAGCTGTGAAAGACAAATGTTTGCTATGCCATGTTGCTAATTTTTCAGGTCAATTCAGTCTATAAAAACATTCAAAAACTTGTTAAATGGTGAATTGTACAAGTCATATGCTGCTAGGTTGTTTGATCTTCAGACATGTTTTATGCAGTGGATCAAAATCCACGTTATTCTCTTACCACTGTCATCCTAGTGATAACATGAATGCTCTAGTTCCTCAGTAAATGAGACAACTAAAAGGGTAGCCCACATCTTCCTCCACTGTCTTTTTACATGCAATTACCTGACTCTCCCTTTAGCCTGTCAATAGGTTAAAGGTATTTGGATCAAAATACAATGGGGTCCTGAATCACCTAAGAACTATAGGTGCTGTCTTCTGAAAGTGGACGGGGTCGGGGGATAGAAATGGGTATAGTACTAGAGCTCCTACCAGGCTCAGAACAAGATGTAGCAGGGACAAGCATGCCACGGCTTTGAGAATCCACTCTGAGATTGTCCCTTGTAAGACCACCCTGGAGACCATCCTCCTGAGACCTGGCTTCATCTCTCAGTACAGGGAACTACCTACTCATAGCCTAGGTGCAGTGCTCTTGTAAAGGCATGTGATCCACATATTAACAAGGCTAGTAGCCAGTTTGCTAACTAAGAAGCAGGTGAGACTACTCTTAAAGCTCTTGGGCTGGGTTAGATGTATATTTGTCTCAATTGTTCCCACTTGTGAGTTGTAGCTCTGATCCTAACTTAGAATCTTGTGGTCCAGAAGTAATTTCTCTCCTGCTGGTAAGGGACCTGTCCTTGTAGGCTTGCTGGGCATTAGAGGATAAACTATTCATGTTGTCCTCAATTTTTTAGCTCCTAGGGAAACTGGTAAATGTTGGGTTAAAGCAAGATGATCTAAGTGCAGGATTTGAAGTGGTTTAGATTTTTGGCTCCTATAAGGGTGCAGTAACTTCAGACTGGCAAGAAGTGGACAGTGGTAGATTCTTGCACCACATTTTGGGAAAAGTCTTCAGGGTGTTTCAGAGGTAGGACGGGGCAGGATCAGCTGTATCAGCAGCTGGTGTCAGAATAGGGACCCCAGTCAGAACTTGGCAGCTGTTGTTGATGTGGGGCCACTCAATCCCCAGAGTAGGAGGGGACCCAGGGAGGGCAGGTTAGACTGTCCCCCCCATCTCTCTGGTTGGACTGTCCATCTGAGGGGAAGACTGAAGCTAGGCAGCCTGCGGAGGATAAAAGTTGTGATGCTTGGCACGAAGTGCCCATCTACTGCAGGCAGGGTCAGTGCAGAACATAGCCAAGGAAGTCTTATTCTTTCTGGATGGATGTGAAGAACAATTAGCTTTTGCATTGAATGTAGATTAGGAGTCCAATCTAGAGCTCAAAGTCCATGATAGTATCCTAGAGTAGAACTGATCCTATAATCGTGTGGCTCCTTCCTTCTCTCCATGGCAGGTGTGAGTTACGGATATGAGGGGACTGTATTGGGAACCTCTGGAAGCTGAGGTTCTTGTTACTCTGAAACCTTTTTAACTGTGACATTCTACTTGGGCTTTGGCTGCTTCAGAGTTCATGCCAGCAAGAAAGCTTTTTGCTGCTTCTATTAGGCAGCTGGAACCTGTAGCATCAGGTCAGGATGGCATAGTCCCAGAGGAGCAGGAGGAGGATGTGCTTAAGTCCTAGGACCTGACTGTTGGCAGGTGCTCTCTGTCCATGGTCTCAGGTGGCTCCACTCCTGTGGCTTTGTCCTTTCATACTGCCCTAGCAGAGGTTCTCCATGAAACCCCTGTCCCTGCAACAAATTTCTGGAAATTCAAAATGTCCAGGCATTTCCATACATCCTCTGAAATGTAGGAAGAGGTTCATAAACATCAATTCTTGGCTTCTGTGCACCTGCAAGCTCAACACCATGTGGAAGCTGCCAAGGTTTGGGGCTTGCAACCCTCTAAAGCCATGGCCTGAGTTGTACCTTGGCCTCTTTTAGTCACAGCTTGAGTGAGTGGCACACAGGTCACCAAGTCCTAGACTGCACACAGCGCAGGGACCCTTGGCCTGGTGCAGGTCCACAAAACCATTTTCTCTTCCTAGGCCTCCAGGCCTGTGATGGGAGGGGCTACTGTGAAGACCTTTGACATGCCCTGGAGACATTTTCCCCATTGTCTTGGGGATTAACATTTGGCTCCTTGTTACTTACGCAAATTTCTGCAGCCAGCTTGAATTTCTTCTCAGAAAATGGGATGTTTTCTATCACACTGTTGGGCTGAAAATTTTCTGAACTTTTATGCTCTGCTTCTCTTATAAAACTGAATGCCTTTAACAGCACTCAAGTCACATTTTGAATGATTTACTGCTTAGAAACTTCTTCCAGATACCCTAAACTATCAAGTTCAAAGTTTGACAAATCTCTAAGGCAGGGATAAAATGCCACCAATCTCTTTGCTAAAACATAACAAGAGTCACCTTTGCTCCAGTTCCCAACAGGTTCCTCATCTCCATCTAAGACAGCCTCAGCCTGGACCTTACTATTATCAGCTTTTTTTTTTTTTTTTGTCAGAGGCATTCAAGTCTCTAGGAAGTTCCAAACATTTCTGTTTTCCTGTCTTCTGAGCCCTCCAAACTCTTAAAACCTCTGCCTGTTACCCAGGTCCAAAGTTGCTTCAAAATTTTCCAATTCTGCTGGTATTGACTTACTGTATTAGTTTTCATGGTATTGATAGAGACATACCTAAGACTGGGCAATTTACAAGACAGAGGTTTATTGGACTTAACAGTTCCTGGTGACTGGGGAGGTCTCATAATCATGGCAGAAGGTGAAAGGCATGTCTCACATGGTGGCAGACAAGAGAGCTTGTGCAGGGAAAGGCCCCTTTCTAAAACCATCAGGTCTCATGACTCATTCACTATCACAAGAACAGCACGGGAAAGAACTGCCCTCATAATTCAATCACCTCCCACTGGGTTCCTTCCATGACACATGGGAATTATGGGACATACCATTCAGGATGGATGTGGGTGGGGATACAGCCAAACCATGTTAATACCCATGCCTGCTTTTTACTCCTTACATTCTAAGTGATTTATTCATGGTAGGTCTTTCTATATTGGAAGCATAAGAACTCCAGTCAGCAACAAAATTTTGATCACCAGCTTGCCTGGAACTGCTAACTCTTATTGCAACCCTTTTAGTAACTTCGAATGTTGTGCTGTATGTCATGTCAAATTACACTGAAAATGTAATCTTCTTTTCCTGCTAGCATTCCAGTATTACTTTCTAAAGAAAATCCTTGCTCTTGGTTCTTTCCAGAGACTATGCTTATACTTAATGTTCCTCAAAGTACAATCAATATGAACACTACTATGGACCTCACCACTTCAAAACCAAAAATCTTTTCAGTGTGTCTTAGATGCTTCTATTCAGTACATACAGAACTACCTAAGTTGGAGTTCTCCCAAGGCAGAATCTGAGCTTAGGTGTTTATCTCCTTTCCCAAGGTAGAATCTTTCTAGTTGATATGTGATACAGAATGGTAGGGTCCTCTGTTTGCCTCCTTTGCCAAAAACAAGTATCTAGCCTGTGGGCTGCTAGCCCACATGGTCAGTACAAAAATATTTTGTATAATTGGAGGTTTCCCTGTCTAAGCACTGTCACAACATGAGGAATATAGCCCACTGGACCATCAACTTCTACAGTAGTCTATCTCAGTTCTACCTGCCCAGATTGAACCCTTCAGTTAATCAGCTGCTTTATTTAACCAAGTTCAGTCACATTTCTTTCAAGTTAAAGACTTGTTTGGGCATCTGCCTCAAGTCCAAAAGACTTAGAGTGCCAACTTTTGTAATCCTATATATACACAAGTTATACATTGGGTAACCAATTACCCAAATAAGGTAACAGCTGGACGTGGTGGTGGCTCATGCCTGAAATCACAACACTTCAGGAGGCCGAGACAGGCAGATCGCTTGAAGTCAGGAGTTTGAGATCACCCTAGTCAACATAGTGAAGTCCCATCTCTACTAAAAATCAATTGGGTGTGGTGACTCATGCCTGTGATCCCAGCTACACAGAGTCTGAGGCAAGAGACTCATTTGAATCCAGGAGACGGAGGTTGGAGTGAGCCAAGATTGTGTCACTGTGCTCCAGCTTGGGTGACAGAGCAAGACTCCATCTAAAAGTAATGGAATGCAAATAACTGGTTTGGGAGTTCACAGAAGTCTTAGAATTCTGTGACTATATGTAAGACATACATTGCTACTGTAGATAAAGCTAGCGAAAGTAAGAAGTCTTCTATGTCTGTCACTTCAGTTTAAAACTGCAAATGTGAATATTTGGACTTAAAGAACATTTGGGTTGGGTCAGGTCCCCCTTTTACTTAACTGCCTTGTTACTTGCAGAGTCCATTTTTTTTCTAGCCTGTTAATCGCTCAGTGACCTAATCTATAAAATAGGAGCAAGAGAATATATAAGAAAATACTTCAAATACAATAAACTACTTCTCAAAGGTACACATGCTTTTTGTAGAATGACAGAAAATTACCTGGACCAGTTTTCTGGCTTTCCTCAACGAATCGGGCATTCTGTTGATCCTGCAGTTAAATACTAATGTGAGGCAAGACCCTACTGCCTGCTGGAGGGAAGCCACTATCAAAGCCTAAGAACCTGAGATTTTGTTTCAAAAAGCAAATGCTCCTAAGTCCTGTGTGTAGTAGCCCTAACATACACTTTGGTCTCAGACCACCTTTCTCATACTACAGTATGTGGTATTCTATATAATTGACACTCCAGTGAAATTAGTGGTAAAGGTATGAAGTTTCTCATGGTCAAATTTAAACTGCACATGCAAACTCCACAAATACCAGAGGCATGCATGAAAGCTCTGAGCAGGTCAAGTAAAATAGGTGGAAAAAATGTGTGACACATGGTCATGCAGTAATCTCGGTTAATGGCAGCTGAGAGTGAATCGAAGATGCCTTCTTCCTTGGCAATCTTATTGAAAATGAGACTGCTTCCTTCCCCATCACAAGCCTGTTCCATATCCTGCCTTGTTTCCTTCGTAATACCCTACCTGTCTGTATTCGAATGCAAGCTGTGGGAGGCCAGGGACTTAGTGTTCAGTGCTGTACCCTAGGTGCCCAGGATCATGCTTGCCTGGCATGCTGTAGAGGTTGTGTATTGTTGGGATGTAGAAGTCGGGCAGTCAGATGTGTTACCACTAAAAGTACCACCTTTGTCATTGCTTAGAAAAGGAACTTCAGTGCTTTTGAGATTATTGACCTGGATTCTCCAGAAAGTTGATCCTGAAACTATTTGTGTGCTTCTGTGTATTGAGGAAAGGCGTATTCAGGAGACAGCAAAGGTAAGGGAATGTAGTGAGGCAGGAAAAGGTGACTTCAGCTGCTCACAGCTTTACCAGAAAAAACACAACTGTTAACTTCAGCATGTAGGCAAAATGAAAACACTATTAAAACACGTCGAGAAGGGGAGTAGTCAAATTGTCCATTCTAGTAGTACACAGCTAAACTTCTTAGACTTGACGCCTTCATGTATACTATAAGTCTATCAGATAGCTTATTTCAGAACTGAAACTTGATATTGTTAATGACATTCTGAGGTAATCTTGACTTTCAACTGTAGTAACTTTTGATGATTAGATTGCCAGTATTCCATCAACTTACACTAAGAGTGACATACTTAAAACTGAAGGGATTGGAAGTTTGAATACTACTATACAAATCCAGGTTGACAATGTTATTTCTCTAGAAATACTAGAGGTTACAAGTGTCGACCCTACCATCTTTCTTGTGCTCTGTGTTCTGCTTTTGTGTGTCAACTCTGCCTCCCCTGAGTTTATGAAAAAGGAAAGCAGAAGAGCTGCTACCAAATGGAATCGTGTTCTCTTTGTTGGGCCTCTCACAGCTTGGGCTCACAAGGTCATTGCTGAGATGAAGTTTGGGTGTCTGTAAAGATTGACTGCCTGTGAAATACAGGAGAAGGCAGGATTAGGCAGAAAAGTCAACTGATAAGTGGTTGAACCAAGTCTTCACTGAGCTGGTGGGGAGTTCAAGAGCTAGTATTCCCCATTGTCCTAAATCAGGCCATGACAGTTGGGCCCAGGAAGGAAGAACATCCTGCAGAGGCTTCAGGGAGAACATAAAGGTGGGAGTGGGTTACCCCAAATCATAAGAATGAAAAAAGACTGAGGCTAGTAGAGATGGAATCCCTTACATTTATGTGAGTACAGTGGGAAGGCATAGGGTAAATAGTGCCAGGTAAAGGGGGTGTTGTGGGAGACGCTTCACCATGTAGGCTACAGCTGCTGGAAGAAATGAGGTGCTACAGCTGTGAGGGAATGGGGTACCATTTACCCACTAACCTCTTAAATGCCTCCTGTTGTCCAACCCCACTGGAAACAAGAGGACAAAGGACCACATGTGATGCAGTTTATAAATAATTGGCATATCTGGGCATACTGCAGGGCAGAGGAGGATGAAATGTTTATGAAAACAGGTAGAGAAAAACATGTGGATTTCATGTGGGAGAGAACCAGTGGTGGTAGACTAGAAGGACCCTAAAGGAATATATAAGGTACAAAGCCCTGGATGGAAGCAGTTTTGGGGAAGAATGGCTTAAGCTAAAGGGGAAATAGGTTTAAAGCAGATCAACAGAGTGTTCAGGAGCAGGAAGACATGAGTGGGGGAACAGATGCTGAAGGCTGATGGAAAGATGCAGAGTCAGCTTCTACGTCAATGTCAAATACCTTTAGAGGGTGGCTTGAGGGCCACAGTAGAGGATGTTTTCTAAGTATGTTTTTCACAATCAACACTACATTCATTTTTTTCTTACACATAGGAAAAATATGTCAGTTTAAAAAGTAGGAGGATTAGCGTGTCTTTGATTTCCCTGTCAGTACGTCTTAACACATACAACTTCTGCAACAAAGCATTTTTAGGCCTCTTACACTCCTAAGTTACTGAAGTAATTGATGAAATACTTAAGTTTGGAAATGCACGAGTCTCTTGAAGACACAACAGGACTCAACGTCTGGATGCTTTGAAATAGCATTGAACCAAATGGTAAAGACCAACGATGCAATGAAGAAACTATGCCAACCAAAGGGCAAAGCAACCAACCAGTAATAAAATGGCAGGATCAAATTCACACATAATATTAACAATAAATGTAAATGGATTAAATGCCCCAATCAAAAGACAGACTGGCAAATTGGATAAAAAGCCAAGAACCATCAGTGTGCTGTATTCAGAAGACCCATCTCACATGTAAAGACACCCATAGACTCAAGGGGATGGAAGATTTACCAAGCAAATGGAGAGCAAAAAAAAAAAAAAAAAAAAAGCAGGAGTGACAATCCTAGTCTCTGATAAAACAGACTTTAAACGAACAAAAATCAGAAGACAGAAGAGCATTACATAATGGTAAAAGGCTCAATAACACGAGAAGAGCTAACTATTCTAAATATATATGCACCCAATACAGGAGCACCCAGATACATAAAGCATGTCCTTAATGACCTACAAAGAGACTTAGACTCCCGCACAATAACAGTGGGAGACTAACACTCCACTGTCAATATTAGATCAATGAGACAGAAAACCAACAAGGAAATCCAGGACTTGAATGCAGTAGTGGAGAGTGGCATGTCTTTCAGAAGGACCTGTGCTGGAGCAGCATGATGCATTCACAGAACTGTGTCCACACTTACCGCCTGGGCATACAAAATACTTTGTGTGAAAGAATAAGTGTATGTCCTGATGTCTTCTACATTTTCATTATGTTTGTTTTACTGCATACAAGTCCTGCTCAACTGAGCCTCCCTAGACCTCTCAGGCTCAGATACAGCATAGTAAACAATAAGCTTGAGATGTAGGGACACTGCAGAGCACATGGCAGCTCACTGACCTTCTCCTGTGTACTTTAATGCAGCTGAATCTGCTGGTGAGCACCCAGAGGGTCATCTTGGTGCATGTTCTATTTGTGTAGTGTCTGATTTAAAAAGTCTTGCCAAACATAATGTAACCAGGTTTTTTCTTGGGTGCTGGTGAGGCATAGCTCCCCTGAGAATGCTGTGGGCTCTTGGCCTCCAATCTCTTAAAGAATAAGTGATGGGGCCACTGCAGGTGCACCATATGCTTGTAAAAGTAAATATTGGACCCAAGAAGTGTTGCAGAAAGGTGATTTTATTTAGGTAGAGAAAAGAGAAGAAAAGAAAAAGACTTCCATGAAGAATGTGGAAGGGGATTCCAGAGGGGAAAGGGAGCTCCCACCATGTGGGAGGGGATTCCAGAGAGCTGGAAATCTGGTGAGGGTGAAGGAGCAGGGGAATTTATCCTGGGAGAAATTCCCACCTTCCCAAGTTCCTCTGGCCAATGAAAGGAGTTCCTTAGAACTTAGGTTGGAGTGATTGACTTTTAGTTTCTTCCTGTGCCTGCGAAATTTAAACATAAACCGTTGAATCTCCCGCATGGAGAGAGATGGGAGGAGGGCATGGCCCTGGGAAATTCTTGCCCTTAAAACTATGCCCCCTCATGGACCCAGAAAGAGAACACATTCCCTCAATAATATGAGCAGATGGTAACTTGAGATGGCAAAGGAAATCTATGGCACTTGGGTTCATTACACACATGGCCAATTAGAAAATGCTGTTCGGAGCATTTAAGAAACAGTATCTTATACTAGTCAAGGCAGTTCTTAGTTTTGCTAAGACTTCTTTGGGGTTACAGTCCATGTTACCATATGTTGAACTTACAAGCAAGCAACTATGCAAGGTAATTAAGCTCAAGTTTTTGTCTAGGTTTAAAACCGAGTTCTGACTTGGCAAAGTGTGTGGTTTTTCGATCTTACAGGTCCATATTCTGCTTAGGTAAATTTAATGTTTTTTAAGGTCTCATGGATTATGCAACCTCACTTTATCACTCTGAGGACTCCACTGGTGTAGGGATGAATATCTTGTCTTCCATTTCCCACTCCCAGTTGAGTGGCTGAATGTGCACTCTTCCTGGCATCACTGCATGTACAAAGCCATTTCCTGGACTCTAGGCCATTGAGCCCATAGTGAATGGTACTTTCTAATTCCAGGAGGTAAAACAAACTCTGGCTTCTCAGATGTATGTATTAGGTTTGATAAATGAGGCAGGAAATGTTCTTGGTGAAGAGCCATACACCAGGCAAGAAACCATCTTATAGGTAAGGTAACTGGAATTTAGTGCCATAACAGGTGGGAGAGTTAGGGTGTAACTAGAGAAATGGGAATTGACAACCATGAGAGGTCAGGGTTGTCAGCATAGGGCAGAACATGTCACTTAAAAGTTTCATAGTTAAGACTACATGTTCAGGCATCCCAGGCATAGAGAAGACTCATACTTTTCAAGGCCCTTTTGCCTGTGTTGCAGCTTGAGCTGTTTAGAAACAGGTTGAAGTGGAATTTGGCATGAAGTATGGTATTTAGAGATCTTATTGTGTCTAAGGGAAGGGAAAGCCGGATTGGGCCCTAGGAGCAGTTAACTGCAGTGCAGGGCCCAGCAATGTCCCAGCCAGTGTCGGCATGTGTATGGCCCATCATGGTTTTCCTATGGTGGCCTGAGATTGCTGGTTTGCATATATCTGTGGTCAGCAAGTGGATGAGGGCTGCTAAGGAAATGGCATGCCCTTGGAACTGAGGCAAACTCTGTAGAGGTGATGACTGGAGGCTGCTGGTGGTGCTCCAAGCAGCTGGGGTAATGAGCCCTTGCTGAAGGGGATCTGGTGGTGCATTCCCATGCCCTCAATCCAATCCAGTGATCTGGTGGAGTTTTCTACCCTTTCTCATCTCTTGCCTGAGTTCATGCATGGACATGCTCAGTGTGACTTTCTTGTTCAGGCTCTACCTTTCCTTCTAAGCCCCAGATGGAATCTGAGCTCCTTCAGCACTAGATGCTTGACAAGACAGAAGTCATGAAGTGACAAGACTGTGTTCTGAGACCACTACACTATCACTTCCATTTTTTTCAACCTACCCGGAATTAATGTAAGAAGTTACTGTTTATAGGGTCGAAATGTTCTGAACCACTTCATTTGCCTCTCACATGTAACTTCTATTGCTCACAAAATTGACCAAAGTAGCTTGGCATGCTACATCCACACCCAAGATGGTTTGGCCCACTAGACTCCTTGCTTTTGATCATAGGTAGGTCCAGGGTTTAAAACTTACAAAGCACCCTTTCATCTTTATCATCTGTATTTTGCCTCTTAAACCCTTCCAGAGAAGCACAACCCAGGCAGAATGGGTCCAGTGGCTGCAGCACAGCTGTTCTAGGCCCCTTGTCCTAGGTTCCTCAGGTATGGGGTATGTGTCCAGGAAGGAAAAGTCCTGTTTCAGCCTTCTCACAGGCGGAGAATCCAAAGTGCTCGTCCCAAGACAGGGCATTACTTGAACCTTTTGCTTGCCTCATATGAAGGTGTTCAACTCAGACCCTAAGCGTTGGGCAGATAGGAGGAAAAGCCTAGAAGGGTACCTACTGTTGGAATAGGCGTTCGTATAAGCATGCAGGCTAGATGGGCAGTGTGGCCTGTGTAGATATCAGTGTGATTTGAGGGTAGGGATGTCTTTTATATGAAGTCTGTGATGCCTAGTAGTGGCAGCCTTGAAGACAGTGAAATCTATCTAGTTTATAATGTCTTTGTAATGGACGGTATTTTTGGGAAGCTGCATGTGAATGTGGTGATCATTCCTGGCTCATATCCTGATTCATGTGAGACTTCTGTCTCAAGCAGAACCTCCATTGCACCCTGACCTTCACAGGGATGAATACTTTCATGACCTATAATATCACAGTCCCTAACTCTGAGGTCTCACAGGTGTGGCCTCAGTGTAATTGAGCCATAAGGTAAAGTGACCCTTGAGTAGCCCATTTCTCATGGCAAAGAACAGAAGTTACCAGAACAACTGGCTGTTAACTAATCCTTAACACCAATTGTTAGTGAGCTTAGAAGTAGGCATTGTGAGGTGTGATGACTGCCACGAATCCATGTTGGAGTAGATCCCTTCTTGCTAGTTGAGCCTTAAAATGAGAGCACGTTTTCAGTTTACAGATTGACAATGTCAGGAGGGACTTTGAAGCAAGAGCATCTAGCAAAGCTTTACCTGCAGCCCTTATTCTTAGAAACAGTGAGATTTAAGTGTTCTCTCATGTTGCTAATTTTCAGGGTCAATTGTTTGGCCCATAAATAGCTTTGTTAAAATGCTAGAAATACAACGTTTCTTATACCAGAATAAAGAATTAGCAGGTACAGGCATGCTATGACCTTGAGTATCTACTGCCTGAGAATGGCCCCTCTTAGAACCACCCTGGAGACCATGTTCCTGAGACTCAGTGATTGCCCACCATCAGTACAAAGCTGTGTAATAGCCTGTAGGCAGTTCTGTCTGATAGTATTATGGAAGTCGCATATTCATCCCTTTCATCACAGGTTTTTAAAAATCTTAGGTGTAATATTAAGATTCTTGGGTTGAGTTACACTTGTGTTCAAGTCGCTACTATTGTCCTTGGTCAGTTGCACTCTGCTCCTAATTTAGTCTTCTGGTCCCCTACTATAGGGGAACTCTGCCCTGTAGACTCACTGGGCATCAGATGGTAAGATCTCAGTGCTTTCACTAAACCTTCCAGTTCTTATGGAAATGTGTAAATGTTCTAAGTCAAAGTGAACCATTAAGTGCACAAGTTAGAATAGCCTAGAGATTTTTTGGTTCCTAAATGTGACTATTGTTTTTAAATTGGCAGAATGGACAATTGGATTCTTCTGCCACCTAGTGGAAGACACTAATCTCTCCATAGTGTTCTAGAGGTGGTGGCAGGGACTAGATCGGCTATTGCAGCAGCCAGCATCAGAATGGGGACCCCAGCCAGAACTGGGGCAGCTGTCACAGATTTGGTGGGGGGTGCTCAGTCCTCAGTAGGAAGGATCCTGAGAAGAGATTTCCCACTGTCCACTTCCCTTTCAGAGAAGAGCCATAATTGCCAGCTGGCGGAGGATGAGGGTTGAGAAGCCTGCCATGATGAAGTGTCGATCAACCATGGTTGGGGTCTGTGCAGGGTACATCCAGGAAAGTCTTACTCATTCTGGGTGTATGGAATTCCTCAGAAGTATATGACTTTGGTGTAGAACGTAGGTCTTGGTTTGTCGATGAGTGAAAATGCTAGATGACCCAGAGGAAAACTTGTTTACCTCCTGTTGGAGTCTGGATTGGGAGGTCCAATCTCAAATTCAAAGCTCATGACAGTGTCCTAGAGTAGACCTGACCCATAATCCATGTACCTCCTTCCCTCCCTCCATGGCAGATGTGAGCTGTGGAAATGAAGGATCTGCCTTTGGACACCTGTGTGACAGTCTAGAAGCCCAAGGTTCTTGTGTTACTCTGGATCCCATTTGCCTGATATTCTACTTGGAGTTTAGCTGCTCTAGAGCTCAAGTCAGCAGGAGGGATTTTTGCTCTCTGTGTTAAAGGAGGCCGAACCCTATGGCCTCAGGCCAGGTTGGTGTGGTCCCAGGGGAGCAGGAGGAAGAAGTACTTCAAGTTCTAGCCCCTGATCATTCCCTGGTGCTGTCTGCCTGTGAGCCCTTGGGACTATTGGATAATGTCTTCTCCGGGGCCTAGAGCCAACTCAGACAAGAATCTACCCAAATGAAGGACAGAGCTGGATGTGGGCTCATGCTGTTTCTTTTTCCCCAGATATTTCAATTTTCTCTATAATAGTCTGGCTCTCAGATTTTTGGATCCCTGGGTTGTGATCCAATCCTAAAGTCTCATTTGTAGTCTCTGGGGGAATTCTGTGCTGGAAAATCCACAGGCCAGAAAAGATAAGTGTGGCCTTGTTCCATTTGACCACCCACAGCCATCCTCTCCTTCCTGAGCCATCCATTGACTAATGCCTGCCAGGCCCCTGGGCTTTGCTAAACAACTCCCCTCTACCCCTGTCACCATGCTGCTTGCATTGCTGTTCACCAGCTCGGGCACTTACAGCATTCAAGTGTTTCTTTACCCTGCCTTGCCCAAAGAAGGCTGTCAGTCTCCCTTGGAAGGCAGCTGCATGTGCTGCCTCAGCCTGAGTGCCCCTATGTTCATGCCTGGCTTTACAACGTACATGCCATCCACTTTCTACCACAATTTGTGACTATTTATCCTAGCAGGTACTAGGTAGCATTATTCAATCATTGCCATCTTTGAAGTTGAAACGTGAGAGCGCTTACTTACTTGATCATTCAATTGAGCTTAAGTTTATATGCTTAATGGCTTCTATCTTGTTCATAAAATATGCATGCTGGCTTTTACTGCTTACCTTCTAGGTATTTTGTGAGGTTATTGAGTATTGGGAATATAAGACCTCAAACTTTTTCTTCACCAGCTTGCCTGGAACTGTTAATTGTTACTGCATCCCTTCTAGTATCCCTTTGAATGTTACACTATATGCATCATGGTGATGTATTACTCAAAATAGTCTCCTCCTTTATTCTTTCCCCTAGAAGCACAATCCCCTTCTCCAAAGGAAACACTTTCTCTTGTTACTGTCCAGAGACTCTGCTTGTACTTAATTTTTCTCTAAGTAGAATCCGTATTAACACTAACATATCTTGCCCCTTTAAAACAGTGAATGTTTTCAATTTATCTTAGATATTTTCTATCATGCATAAAGAGCAAGGCAGAGTCTGAACCTATGGGTTTATTACCTTTCCCATGGTGGAGGCTTTCTAGTTGGTGTTAATGTATGATACAGAATGGTAGGCTCCTCTGCTCATTTCCCAAAACAAGTATCTAGTCTGCTGGCTGTAGCCCACATGTCTATGCAGAAATACTGGTGTAATTGGAGGTTTGCCCTTGGGGTAAGCACTGTGACAGTGCAGCCTACTGGCTTAGCTTCTTTTACTGGAGTCAAGCTTGGTTGCACCTGCCCAGCTGTAATCCTTCAGTTAATCAGGTGCTCTATTGTTAATCAAGCTCATTCACATTTCTTTTTTTTTTTTTTTTTTTTTTTGAGACGGAGTTTCCGCTCTTGTTACCCAGGCTGGAGTGCAATGGCGCGATCTCGGCTCACCGAAATCTCTGCCTCCCGGGTTCAGGCAATTCTCCTGCTTCAGCCTCCTGAGTAGCTGGGATTACAGGCATGCGCCACCATGCCCAGCTAATTTTTTGTATTAGTAGAGACGGGGTTTCACCATGTTGACCAGGATGGTCTCGATCTCTTGACCTCGTGATCCACCCGCCTCGGCCTCCCAAAGTGCTGGGATTACAGGCTTGAGCCACCGCGCCCAGCCACATTTCTTTTAAGTCAAGAACTTGGACTGTTGGCTCCTGTAGTATACAGTTATATACCTTGCATGAGGAATTACCCAAATAACATAGTATGAGTGACTCATTTTGGAGTCAGTAAGATTCTTAGACTTCTGTTTTATGAAGACCTACACCGCCATTATAAACTAAAGCGAGTGAAAGTAACAAATCTATACCAGTCATTCAGTTTAAAAACATGAATATGGTAAATATTTGGACTTAGAGTAGATGTTCAGATCCTGCTTCCACTTAACTGCCATGTTACTTTGAAGGCAAACTGTTTCTTTGACTGTTTTTATCCTTTGAGCATATCTAAGCTACCAAATGAGAGCAAGAGAATGTAAGGGAAAGTACTCCTAATGCAATGAACTGTAACTTCTCAAAGGTATGCAGCTCTTGACAGAATCGCAGAAAAACTAGACCTCTAGGTACCAAAACTTGCTGGCTTTCCACTGGCAGTCCCTTGATCAGTGAACAAAATAGATGTTACACGTCGAAAGCAAAGTAATAGTCCAAGATCCTAAGCTTTTTGTTCCAAGATACAGGGGAATTTGCCTTTTGATGGTCGAACGACTCTAATACATTAGACTCAAAGCACCTGCATTCTGATACTACAGTATGATGTGCTCTACATCACTGATATTCTATACTGAAATAGTGGAAAAAAATTTCTTTGCATTTAAAGCTTAACCCACTCATGGACACTGCAGTATCAGATGTGTGCACACAAGCTGTGTGAGATTGCCCAGTAAGGAAGCAGAAGTAAAGTTGAGATGTGGTCGTGCAGCATCTGTTAATGGCAGCTGAGGGTGAATCAAAGACGTGTCTTCTTTGGAAAGATTATTGCAAATAGAACTGCTTCCTCCCCATCACAGGCCCACTCTGTGTCTTGCTTTGTTTCCTTCATAGTGCTTATCCCTGTTAATTGCTGCATTTGAATGCAAACTGTAGACGGGTAGGGACTTATTTACCCTTGTCCCTAGGTTCCTTAAAATGGTACTTGCCTATCACTCTGGATGTGGTTGTCAGGCAGTCTAATTAATAGGATATTACTACTAAAGAGTACAATCCTTTATCATTGCTTAGTAAAAGGACTTTTGTGCCTCAGATTACTTGGGATTCCCAGAAAATAAAGCCTACAACAAGACTAGGGTGTATTTGTTTACTGGGGAGAAGTATACAACTCCAGGACAGCAAGATTGAAGGGATACAAAGTGAGACAGAAAGATGATTTCAGCCTCTCTTAGCTTTGCCAGATAACTCCCAGCTTCTTGTTTTATCACAAAGGCAAAAGGAAAACACTTAAAACATTTTGTGTAGGAGAGTGAATTCACAACTTGCCATTGTAGTGGTGGGCTGCTGAACCTCACTTTCATGTATGTTAAGCTATTGGACTCGCAGAAGGTTACTTCTGGTGAATTGAAACTTGCTAAAATTGGGTAGCTACTTTATCTCCAGTAGTCATCTGGGCTTGATTTTTAACTAAATTAGCTGGCTTATTGCTAATATCTATTCCCTCATAACTCTAAGAGTGACCCTTAAAAGTGAAGGGATTAGAAACTTAAAATAGTGTCTTAAAAATCCAGCCTAGCAATGTTCTCCAACTAGAAAGTAGAAATCAGAGGGGTCAATCTACCATCTTCTGTTGTGCTGTGTGTATGTGTGTGTGTGCATGCGTGCTTCAACTCCACTTTACCTGAGCTATAGAAAGAAGGAAACCAGAAAGGGGCTGCTACTAAAGGCATGTTGCCTTTCCTTATGTAGGGACTATCACAGCTTGGGCTTCACGGAGTCTTCGCTGAGATGGAGCTTGGTGTCTAGGGAATGGTGGCCTGTGGAAGGGAGGGGAAGAAGGCAGGATTTAGGTGAAATGAGGTCAATTGTGACGTTGGACCAAGAGAGCCTTCACTATCCTGGTGGAAGCATTCCAGAGAAGTATTTCTCCTCACTGTCCTGTATCTGGCTATGATGGTCAGGCCTCTATAGGCTACTTAGATATCAGATGCAGGCTTCCCAGGGAACGGTGGACCTCTGGCAAAACAGGTGTGGCCTAGGGGCTGTTAGCTGAATACCCTGCAGCTGAGAAGCAAGTCACTGCTTGAAAGAAGGATGTGGTTGAAGAATCTGCATCGCTACCACAGTGGCTGTCTGCAGAGTATGATGGCTCCTTGTGGCTGATCTGAAGGATGGAGGGCATATAATCCACCTGCCAGCATTCTCATCCTTCCCAAGTGTGCATCAAATTCCCTGCATTTCCTGATGTCGTTTGTCTGTTCCATGCAGCTGCTGGAAAACATGACTGATTACCTTATGGTGTGTGTTCTGCCTGAGCACCAGTGGTAAGGGAGGCATAACTTCTAAGATGATTGAGGCCAGGAGCAAGCAGCCATGAGGCAGGTATGGCTGAGCTTAATTGGAGAGGCATAGCAATTTCTTCTGTATCTCCAAAGCATAACTTATTCTTAAAGCTCATAGGGCTAAATTTAGGTAATAAGATGATGGTAACAATTATGGATATTATTCCAGTCTCTTTTTCTCTCTAAAAACTTGTCTAGTCTTCAAATATATCTGTCAGGGTGGTAGGAAAAATTAGGAGAAAAACACAGACCTTCTTGGAAGGCCCAGAGATTTTTCAGTGCTTTGGGAAGGAATGAGCCGAAGGCGGCTATCCTTACCCAGAGGCAATTAGGCAGAGTAGGTACAAAGGAATGTAAGGGAGTTTATCTAAATAGCTTGTTTACTCATGTTGTCCTAAGACCGACCTTTGATCATCCGCACACGGAACTGCTCTCTACTTGGTGGGGGTGGGGGGCTGGGCTGTCAATGTTAATTACTCACTAATGGTGTTTGCTTGAGAGGTTTTTCATTTTGTCTGTACTGAATAAATGCGGAGTGTCTCTGGCATAATGGGGCTTCAGGGCTGGACTCCCTCTTTGAGATCTGAGCTATGGGGTCTCCTGGTCATGCTCGCACAGGCAAAACATCTGTGTCTGTATACTTCTGTCATCTATTGCTCAGAGTCTGCTGGTCAGACTCTGCATATTTACACTTTTATTAAACGTAGAAATAGTCATGATATTGGTGTAACACTTAAGTAACTGCAAGGCAACTTGCTGCTTTTCAATCTATAATAGACAAGTTTTGTTTGCAGTAGAGTTGAGTTAGATACTTAATTAGAATAAGCATTGAGCGGGGGAAAGCAATCTGAGAACAATGGTCTCTGAGGACAAGTGTTGCCTCTTTAAGATCACAAACTATGTAAAGCTCATTTGGAAAACCCTTATTTCTAAGCATTTGATTTGATAGACTATGACACTCAAAATTGGCTGTTAGAATTAATCTCCATCTTTAGTTGGGTCACATTTCAGTGAATGTTTTGTGATGGGTAGAGATTGTTCCCTAGTAAACAAAAATTCCTGGGTAGAACACATACAAGTATATTTCTTTCCAAAGAGACCTTTTAACATGACAGTCTCTCAACAGATGCATGTAATTTCCTTTCTCTTCCAGAAGTACACTTGGGTATACTTTTTACCTACCAATTTTTCAATACAAGTTGATATGGCAATTGAAGTATGATATCCAATCATGCTGTACATAATGACTTTATGAGGATGATCACAGCCCCCAGATGGAAGTAAGAGAAGTAAGAGGGTCATTCTACAGAGACTTGGGAGAAGTTTGCAGAGGTGGGAGTGGGTTACCCTAACTCAAGGCTGTGAAACCTGAGGGTCTAATGCAGGTGGAAGCCTTTACCGCAGTAGGAAGGGAAGTGCAGGAGAAAGGTATGGAGTAAACGTCCAGGTAAAGGGAGTGTTGTGGGAAGAGCTGTGGTCCTGGAAGGATACTGCTGCTGGAGGAAGTGAGAGGCTGAGGATGTGACAGGATAAGGGGGCTTAGTCACTCACTGATCTCTCCTTGGGTGTCTTCTGTTTAACTGCACTGCAAGCAAGAGGGCAAGGGAAACACACATGATCCAATTTGTAGAGAATCGGCACAACTGAGCACAAAGCAGGGCAAAAGGAGATGGAAAATGTCCATGAAGGATGCAAGTAGAGAAAGCAGTGGAATTGTTTCGTATGGGAAAGATGGACCAGCAGTGACTGATGAGGAGGGTCCTAAAGGGCTATTGGGGGTACAAAGGCCTGGATGGAGGCAGTTTTGGAAAGGAGAATGGGTTAAGCTAAAAGGAAAATGGGTGTGAGAGCAGGTGACCCATAGCAGAAGGTGATTAGTAGCAAGAGAAACTAACTGGGGGAAGAGATGCTGAACGGCTAAAGCAGAGCAAAGATCCTGAGAAACCAGAGTCAGCTTTTAAAGGCAAACTTGCAGAGTGGATTGAGGGCCACAGTAGCGGAGAATGGCATGTTTGCTAAGGACATGCTTCAAACACCACTATGTTCACATTGTTCTCTTAAGCAAAGAAATGGTTCATAGCAAGGAAAAAAATTAGAGGCTTAGTGTGTCCTCTGCTTTCCCTCTCTTCACCCACACAACTTTTCATGTAACATAGAGGTATTATAGGCCTCATAGCCTTATGTAATGTTTATCCTAATCAGGGTATAAGTGACAGAACACAACAAATTACACAATGTGAGCATGAGATGGGGGTCTTGTGGAGACACAGCAGAGTGTATGGGATCTCACAGCATTTCCTTCTGCACAGTGCAGCAGTGTGTTCGTGTGTACCCACAGGCTCATTTTAGTGTGTTCAGATTAGTATAGTAGTATAGTGGCTTTTTGTTAGAAAAACTTTCAGTCATAGAAGAAATCTGCCAAGGGTGACTAAGGTAACAAGGAATACCACTGTTTAACTGAATCATAACATCTGAATTTCTTACTCTGCAGGAGATGCTGGAAAGTTTAAGAACGTGAACTTACTGCTTTATCCTAGCCCAGACAGCAAAAATAGGACCCTGTATGCTTTTTCCTTCTTGGGATGTAAGGTCTACATGTTGACATACTGAAATTCATAGGCAACAACTTCCTCAAAATAGCTTTGTTTAGACTAGGTTTAGAATCCAATTAACTTTGTCTAGTATCTTTCATAAACATGATTAAGTCTACATAAGCAGAATAGGTATCTATATCTCTTCCGGATTTGGGGAAGATATACCAGGACAAAAATGACAACTTCAAGCATACCACAGATGGGAAGATGGATACCTGCCATCTCATCTCTGAGTTTGGTAGCTGTGTTAGGATATCCCCTGAATGTGCACAGCCAGTTATTGGACTGTATCCACAATGCTGATAAGCCTGCAGTGAGAAGTGCTTCCCCTGCATTCAGGAGGTATTGCCAACTTGGGCTTCCTAGAATTGTCTGTCTGGGCTGGATAGGTGAATGGCACACAGAGGATATGCTAGTTGAGAAACCAATAGTAGGCAGGAGGCCAGGCCAGAGGATGAGATGAGTATTGAAGGTGACAAACCACTGAAAGAGATGAACAGAAATTAGAATAAACCCACGTCACAGGTTAGACAAGCTGGCAGTAGGCAGAACACCATCTCGGAGGAATCTAGGTTAATGTCTTGCTGCCTTGTGTCCAGGAACACTTTAAACTGAGTTCAACTCCCTTGGTGTCCTATAAGCATTTAGGGCAGCTTGCATCCTGATGTCCACATTCTTCAGGTTATAGTCTGCTTCAAATTACTGGGACCTAGATGGCTTTCTCCTACTTCTTAATGACTTCTGTGGTGTGTGTCAAAGGCATTGTCAGTGTAGGAGATCTGCCAGTCCCTTTTAAGGACAAACTGTTTAGTTCCCTATAACTTAACGTGAGCATGAGAAGACCATAAGCGGTAGAAACCACAAACATAAGGACCTTGCTAGACTATATGTAACATCAGGAACAAAGAACATAATTCCAGAAAAGTAGAACAACAGGATCTTGAGTCTCCAGGGGTGGCGAGTTGTGGGAAGGTAAACATAGAGTGGAGGCTAGTTAGTAAAATTTGACAAGTAGTTTGTAATAAATGAGTATTCCTTGTATCTGCTTCATTGCCTTCTGTTCACAGCCATGCACTTCAGCTTAATAATTTCCTGGGGTGGCATATTTGAGTCTCCTACAGTGTTTAAACCAGGTTGCTTTTTCTTCCCCATTGTCAGTCTTCTGGTCCGGGAATGGGAAAGTGTAGTCTGGTAAGAGGAAAGGAAAAAATCCCTCTCCTGGGCGTTGTCGCATACTCAGATCTGACCTGCAGGAAACCCCAGGCAAACTCAAGCCGTTGCATCTGTAGAGAGGAGTTTGCTAAAGACCACACACTTCCACCTGATACCAGAGGTTTGCAGCAAGAAGCCTTCAACATAAGAAATGAAATGTGAATTCATAGCCTTAGTGTGAACAGGTCTTGAAGCAATTATTGCCCCTGATGCCAACATGGCCTCCCAAGCTGATAGCACTTCAAGTATTAGTCCCATTTGCAGCCTTGCTGTCTTGGTCTCTGCCAATCAAATATGATTGCAATTTGGCCCCCGTCTCTGCCAATCAAATATGATTACAATTTGGCCCCCCGTGGTGTTTCAGGAATGCCTTTCTGTTTTAGGATTCTCTAGTGCGATGGAACTAATATGATAGATATCTATATAAAAGGAAGTTGATTAAGGAGTCCTGATTCACAGAATCACAAGGTAAGGTCCCACAATAGGCCCTCTGCAAGCTGAGGAGCAAGGAAGCCAGTTGGAGTTCCAAAGCCGACTAACTTGGAGTCTGATGTTTGAGGGCAGGAAGCATCCAGGATGGGAGAAAGATGCAGGCTCGGAGGCTAAGCCAGTCTGATCTCTCCATGTTCTTCTGCCTCCTTTTATTCTGGCTGTGCTGGCAGCTGATTAGATGATGCCCACCCAGAATGAGGGTGAGTTGCCTTTCTCAGTCCACTGACTCAAATGTTTGTCTCCTTTGGCAACACCCTCACAGACACACCCAGAAACAATACTTTGCATCCTTCAGTCTGATCAAGTTGACATTTTAAAAAAAAATTTATTTACTTTAAGTTCTGGGGTACATATGCAGATTGTGCAGGCTTGTTACATAGGTATACACGTGCCACAGTGATGGTTTGCTGCATCCATGCCCGTCATCTACTTTAGGTATTTCTCCTAATGCTATCCCTTCCCAATCCCCTCACCCCCTGCTATTCTTCCTCTAGCTTCCCACCCCCCAGACCCCAGTGTATGATGTTCCCCCACCCTGTATCCATGTGTTCTCATTTCAACACCCACTTATGAGTGAGAACATGCAGTGTTTAGTTTTCTGTTCTTGTGTCAGTTGGCTGAGAATGATGGTTTCCAGTTTCATCCATGTCCCTGCAAAGGACATGAATTCATCTTTTTTATGGCTGCATAGTATTCCATAGTGTATATGTGCCACATTTTCTTTGTCCAGTCTATCATGAGCATTTGGGTTGGTTCCAAGTCTTTGTTATTGTGAATAGTGCCACAATAAACATATGTGTGCATGTGTCTTTATAATAGAATGATTCATAATCCTTTGGGTATATACCCAGTAATGGGATTCCTGGGTCAAATGGTATTTCTAGTTCTAGATCCTTGAGGAATTGCCACTGTCTTTCACAATGGTTGAATTAATATACACTCCTACCAATAGTGTAAGTGTTTCTATTTCTCCACATCTTCTTCAGCATCTGTTGTCTCCTAATTTTTTAATGATCACCATTCCAACTGGCGTGAGGTGGTATCTCAATGTGGTTTTGCCTTGCATTTCTGTAATGACCAGTGATCTTTTTTTTTCATGTTTGTTGGCTGCATCAATGTCTTTTGAGAAGCATCTGTTCATATTCTTTGCTCACTTTTTGATGGGATTGGTTTTTTTCTTGTAAATTTAAGTTCTCCGTAGATTCTGGATCTGATCTGCCCTTTGATGGGTAGATTGCAAAAATTTTTTTCCATTCTGTTGGTTGCCGATTCACTCTAATGATTGTTTTTTTTGCTGTGCATAAGCTCTTTAGTTTAATTAGATCCCACTTGACTATTTTGGCTTTTGTTGCCATTGCTTTTGGTGTTTGTCATGAAGTCCTCTCAATAGATGCAGAGAAGGCCTTTGACAAACTTCAGCAGCCTTTTATGCTAAAAACTCTCAAACTCTAGGTATGCATGTATCATATCTCAAAATAATAGCTATTTATGACAAACCCATAGCCAATATCATACTGAATGGGCAAAAGCTGGAAGCATTCCCTTTGAAAACTGGCACAAGACAAGGATGCCCCCTCTCACCATTGCTATTCAATGTAGTAGTGAAAGTTCTGGCTAGGGCCATCAGGCAAGAGAAAGAAATAAAGGCTATTTGACTAGGAAGAGAGGATGTCAAATTGTCTGTGTTTGCAGATGACATGATTGTATTTTTAGAAAACCCCACTGTCTCAGCTTAAGCTGATAAGCAACTTCAGCAAAGTCTCAGGGTACAAAATCAATGTGCAAAAATTGCAAGCATGCCTATACACCAATAATAGAGCCAAATCATGAGTGAACTCCCATTCCCAATTGCTACAAAGAGAATAAAATACCTAGAAGTACAACTAACAGGGGATGTGAAGGACCTCTTCAAGGAGAACTACAAACCACTGCTCAAGGAAATAAGAGGACGCAAACAGATGGAAAAACATTCCATGCTCATGGTTAGGAAGAATCAATATCGTGAAAATGGCCATACCACCCAAAGTAATTTACAGATTCAATGTTATCCCCACCAAGTTACCAATGACCTTCTTCACAGACCTGGAAAAAACCACCTTAAACTTCATATGGAACCAAAAGAGAGCCCACATAGCCAAGACAATCCTAAGCAAAAAAAAAGCTGGAGGCATCGCGCTGCCTGACTTCAAACTATATTAGAAGGCTACTGTAATCAAAACAGCATGATACTGGTACCAAAACAAAGATATAGACCAACAGAACAGAACAGAGGCCTCAGAAGGAATGCCACACAGCTACAACCATCTGATCTTTGACAAACCTGACAAACACAAGCAATGGGGAAAGGAATTCCTATTTAATAAATGGTGTTGGGAAAACTGGCTAGCCACATGTAGAAAATTGAAACTGGATCCCTTCCTTAAACCTTATACAAAAATTAACTCTAGATGGATTAAAGATTTAAACATAAGGCCTAACACCATAAAAACTCTAGAAGAAAACCTAGTCAATAACATCTAGGACATAGGCATGGGCAAGGACTTCATGACTAAGACATTCAGTATTAACCACCCCACAAGTCCAACCCTTGTCATCTTGAACCCATACACATCTCCTGAGATTATATGTAATCTTTAAACACAATGCCATAATTATGCCTAACATAATACAACTATCCTTTGTACAACTGGAAATGAACCAATCCCCAACCCAAATGCTATTACATAAAATTAACAACACTTAAGTGCTGATATGTTGATAAATCTTATGTCACATAATAAAGTAAAAAGGAAATATTTTCTTAGTACAAGTGCATACATGCACAAACATGTTCTTAACAAAAGGAAGACATACTCATGACAGTTACAGTCCTTGTTTCTGCAACTGCTTGTGTGGTCATAGCTGGTATTGATGACTCCCTTCTACCTATTCTGTATTCATTTTGTCTTCAAGCACCTCAGCAGGTTGTGGCTTTTTTCTTGGTGGAGTGACCCAAACCTACCTTCCTGAAGGGTCAGGGCCATTTGTAGTCCTGCCTGGATTGGGCTGTTTTAGTTTCCCATTGACCTTAATCACAGGGCATGGTAATACTAAGAGATGCCCTAAGGGATCTCCTGATCCCCTGCATACTCTTCCTTACCTCTGTTGTGGAGTAGTAGGCTGTTTTCATCCTGATAGTCTGAGTCAATCACCACAGCCAACACTGTAACTCCCTTCTTAGCCTGTTGACTTAAAGGTAGGGGGAGCCCCAAGTGGCCAGGTGGCAACCTTAACTTCTAGTTTAATGGAATTGATGTGTCTCCTTGTGGCAGTGTTCCTCTGGGAGTAAGACCTTGGCCAGCAGAATGTAATGTCGCAGGAACAGAAAGCAAAAATGTTGCTACTGGATCACTAAGGGTGATAGTGAGTTGATGTCACTTCCACCCCTTGATTCCTGGACCTGGGAATCCTGGCCATGGGAGAAACAATATCATTTATTGGACACTGATTCAGAGCATACATGGCCTTCTGGAGAACTTTGCCCCTGCCCTGCAAAGTATTGTCACCTAATTGGCGTTGTAATTGTGACGTTAAAAGGCCATTCTACCATTCTATCTAGTTGCTTCAGGATGATTAGGAACATGGTAAGATTAGTGAATTGTATGAGCTCACAGCTGCACTCGTTTAGCTGTAAAGTGAGTGCCTTGGTCAGAGGGAATGCTGTGTGGAATACCATGATGGTGGATAAGGCATCCAGGAGTCCACGGATGGTCTTGGCAGAAGCATCGCATGCACGATAGGTAAACCCACATCCAGAGTAAGTGTCTATTCCAGTGGGGACAAATCTCTGATGGAAGATATCCATGAGGGAAGAAATCTAACATCCTGCCACCAAGTAGCTGGCTGATCTTCCTGAGGAATGGTGCCATATCAAGGGCTCAGTGTTGGTCTCTGCTCCTGGCAAATTGGGCATTCAGCAGTGGCCATAGCCAGGTCAGCTTTGGTGAGTGTAAGTCCATGTTGCTGAGCCCATGGAAAACGTCAGTCCCTCCCACCATGGCCACTTTGTTCATGGGTCTGTTAGGTGATGATGGGGTGGCTGGGGAGAAAAGCAAGTGGTATCCACAAAATGAGTCATCCTAGCCACTTGATTATTAAAATGTTCCTCTGCTGAGGCCATCCTTTGGTGAGCACTCACATGAGATATAAATATATTCAGTTTTTGACCATCACATACCTCTTCCCCAAATTTTTTTGTCAGTAGTTTCCAATTATGCTTCCAAGTCCCTGTCCATCTGGCCAAGCCATTGGCTACAGCCCATGAATTGGTATATAATCGGATATCTGGTCATTTCTCCTTCCAAAGAAAGTGCATATCTGGGTGTGCCACTCAAAGTTTTACCTGCTGGGAAGACTTCCCTGCTACCCTTCAGGGATGTCCTAGAAAGGGGCTGTAGTCCTACAGCTCTCCACTTTTGGGTGGTGCCTGCATATCGTGCAGAAACTCTCTGTGAACCAGACCCTAGTCATCTCTTCCTCTGTCAACTGATCACAGGGAACTTCCCATAAGGCTATAGATGCAGGCTAGGGGAGCGAAGGCAGGGTGGCAGAAGTGGAGACATTTGAGTCACTTCCTCATGTAACTTGTGCCTTCAAGACCTGCTTGAGCCAGATCACATATGTACTACTTGCATTTGATGATGGAATACTGCTATGCACGACCAACTTCATGGCTAGATGGGTCAGAGAGCACCCAGTTCATAATAGGCAGTTCAGGTCACATGGTGATCTGACCCATAGTCAAGTGTTCAGTTTCTACCAAAGCCCAGTAACAGGCCAAGAGTTGTCTCTCAAAAGGAGAATAGATACCTACAGAAGATGGCAGGGCATTGCTCCAAAATCCTGAAGGCCCCCAGCTGTGATTCCCCTATGGAGGCCTGCCAAATGCTCCAAACAGCATCCTTATCTGCCACTGACATCTTGAGCAGCATTGGATCTGCTGAGTCATATGGCCCAAGTGGCAGAGCAGCTTGCACAGAAGCCTGGACCTGTTGCAGAGCCTTCTCCTGTTCTGGACCCCACTCAAAACTGGAAGCCTTTCTGGTCACTTGATAAATGGGCCAGAGTAACACACCCCAATGAAGAATGTGTTGCCTACAAAATCCAAATAGGCCCACTAGGCATTGTGCTTCTTTCTTGGTTGTAGGAGGAGCCAAGTGCAGCAACTTATCCTTCACCTTAGAAGGAATATCTCAACAGTCCTTACACCACTGGATCCCTAGAAATTTTGCTGAGATAGAAGGTCCCGGAATTTTAGTCAGATTTATTTCCCATCCTCTGACAGGCAGGTGTCTCACCAATAAGTCCAGTGTGTTTGCTACTTATTTCTCACTGGATCCAATCAGCATGATGTTATCAATGTAATGGACCAGTGTGATATCTTGTGAAGGGGAAGAGTAATAAAGGTCTCTCTCTGAACAAGATTATGACACAAAGCTAGAGAGTTGAGATACCCCTGAGTAAGGATACTAAAGGTATATTGCTGGCCTGGCCAGCTGAAGGCAAATTGCTTCTGGTGGGCCTTATAAACAGGAATTGAGAAAAACGCATTTGCTGAATCAATGGGCCGCATTCCAGGTACCAGGAGACGTGCTAATTTGCTCAAGTAAAAAAAAAAAAAATCTGGTACAGCAGGTGCAACTGGAGTCACCACTTGGTTAAGCTTATGATAATCCATGGTACTGCTCCAAGATCTGTCTTCTGCACAAGCCAAATAGAATTGAATGCTGATGTGGTGGGAATCATCACCCCTGCATCTTTCAAGTCCTTGATTGTGGCACTAATCTCTGTGGTCCCTCCAGGGATGTAATATTGTTTTTGACTTACTATTTTTCTAGGTAGCTCTAATGGCTTCCATTTGGCTTTTCCCAGGATAATAGCCCTCATCCTATCAGTCAGGGAACCAATGTGGGGGTTCTGCCAGTTGCTAAGTATGTCTATGCCAATTAGGCATTCTGAGGAAATGACAGGATGAGTCTGGGGACCCACTGTAAGTTGTACCTGAGCTAAAAATTCATTAATTACCTGACCTCCATAAGCCCCTACTTTATCTGGAGGGACCACAATGACATTTTGGGTCCCCTGGAATCAATGTTAGCTCAGAGCCAGTGTCCCATAGTCCCTGAAATGTCTGATCATTTCCTTTTTTCCAATGCAGTTACCCTGGTAAAAGGCTGGAGGTCTCCTTGGGAATGGATGGAAGAAAGATTAATGGCATAAATCATGTGTAGTGTATGGGGTCCTTCCTCAAAGAGACCTTGCCTGCCCTTGATTCAAGGAGATTTGGGTTCATAGACTGGCTCAAGTCTGGAAATTGAGGGGCTGTATTTGTTTTATAATTGAAATTAGTCTTCTGTACACAGACCTGGGAGTTTTCTGCTTATATAAATTAAGAATGCAGTAGGCTTCCTATCAGTTTCACTTCTGGGAACACCATGATTAATTAGCCAATGCCAGAGCTGTATGTGAGTCAGACTGTTCTAATTGCCACTTTGCCTCTTCTGTTTGTTATGGTAACTGTGCCAACCTTGCCTTTGATGGTTGAGTACTGCCACTTGGCCCCTGCAACCTCAGGATCCAATTATTCCTATTGTATTAAAATTTTATAGTTGAGTGACTGTGGTTCCCACTGTTAGATCTGGCATATAGAGAAGAGCAATCACAGCTCTTGAAAGATGCAGGTGCTGCCTTCACAAATCTCTTTTACAAGGCATTGGTCAAGGGTGTATCTTTTGGATCCTCCCAGCTGGGATGAGTAAATCTAAAGTGACATTTTGGGTCCCCTGGAATCAATGTTAGTCCTTGGCATGAACTGTTTAGAGTTAAACATCTCCACCATCTCTATTTCCCTTAGCCACTGGATCCCTTCCTTTACATTAAACCAAGGAGATCAGGCATTTCCAACTCACAGTGGGCCATCTTTTAATCGACATTTCAGCTAACCTTTCAAATATACTATTAGAACCATTTTTAACTCCCCAAGCTGCAACATTAGATGCAGAGTCCCCGTTTAGTGGGGCCAAATCAATAAATTCAGCCCATTCAACTTTACGTTCCTTCTGCCATTATCCCACAGCCTTAATATCCATTCCCGTGCCTGTTCTTAAGATTTCTGCTTATATAAATAAGAAAACTCAAGCAGTTCAAGTATAGTGCACCTCCTTATGGGTCACACTCAACCTCACTTCTAGGGGCATGCTGGGACTGGAATGTAGTTACAGGTCTAGAAGCAAACAGGGGTGTTGGGGCTGGGCCCTAAGGAGAATCAACATTGTCTTGCCTGGCAACTGCCTCAGGGGAGGCCATCAGTGTTGCCTCGGGCAGTGGATAGTTAATTTCCTCAGATAAAAATGGAAAGGCTGATGGCAACATGGGTGAGGGAGGGGATGTTGCCACCACTGGGGGTGGGGAGGCTGTTTCCTCTGGCAAAAAAGGGCTCATTGGGGTCCTCACACACTTCCCCATTCCAAGTTTGCAGGGTCCTATTCTTTTCTAATCAATGCCCTAACTTCAATGGTAGACATCTGGCAAGACTGAGCATGCACCTTTCACTGCAGGTCAGTCACACTTATAAGAGCTTGTCTGATTTTCCACACTTTCAGCCCTTTGTCTAGAGGAGATAAGACTCTCACTGAGGGTGATCTTAGAAGACTTGAGGCTCAGTATGTGCTCCTGGGGCTGGGAGTTAGAATCCCTGAGCTCATCCTATTTTTCCTTCATTTTGTCCAGCGAACATGAGAGCAACCAACCAACTTCGTTATATTCCTTGGTTCTCCACATATGGTCAAAGGTATGTGTAGAGTCACTAAACTCCTAGCCTCTCGGGAGCAGTGAAGCAGAAGTATCAAATGCATTTATTTTGTATAACTCTAAACAGTTCATGCCAAGGACTATCGGTGTTCTCCATACTATTAGAAATAGAGTCCTTAGCATTTTGGAGTCTGATCAGATTAAATAGCCAACTCCAGAAACCTAAAAACCAACTACAGAAATCCATCCTTAAAATTTTGTTCCTCTAGAACCACTTCTGGTACCAAAATCTGTATTAGGGTTCTATAGAGGGACAGAACTAATATAAGGATAGATGTATATACAAAGGGGAATTTATTAAGGAGAATTGACTCAATCACAAGGTGAAGTGTCACTCTAGGCTGTCTGCAAGCTGAGGAGCAGGGAGGCCAGTCTGAGTCCCAAACCTCAAAAGTAGGGGATCTGACAGTTCAGCCTTCAGTCTGGCTGAAGGCCCAAGAGCCCATGGCAAACCACTGCTCTAAGAGTCCAAAAGCTAAAGAACTATGATGTTTGAGGACAGGAAGCATCTAGCATGGGAGAAAGATAAAGACTGGAAGACTTAGCAAGTCAAGTCCTTCCATGTTCTTCTGCCTAATTTATTCTAGCTGGGCTGGCAGGTGACTGGATGGTGCCCACCCAGATTGAGGATGGGTCTGTCTCTCCCAGTTCACTGACTCAAATGTTAATCTCCCTTGGCAACACCCTCACAGACCCACCCAGGAGCAATACTTTGCATCCTTCAATCAAGTTAACACTCAATATTAATGTCTCACTCTTCTAGTTTTTAGGATAGGATTGAAATCTGTAGTGACATTAGATCTCAATTTGCTTTCTAAGCCTCCTTACATTGACTGAGCATGAAGGCTTATACTTACTTCAGTTGCCCAAGAAGGAAAGGAAGACATCTCAGGCTAAGAATAGCAGAGAACAGCAGGCAGTGTGTCCAAACTCAACTGGGCTCTGAGGATATGCAGGAGTCCTGCCTTTAAGCCCCTTGTCTCAGTGTGCCAAATTGTATCCAGAGTTGGGAACTGTCACAAGATTCCTAGCACTCAGGCTATGATTGAGTGGAGGGGCCTGGCCCACAAACTATGGCAGTCACCTAGATGTTCCCAGGTGAGTGGCTGGGGAGCCTTGTGTGTTGGTACAGATTATGGAATGGTGTATTCTGCGGCATAGCTATCCATTCTATAGTTTCCTTTTTAAACTAGTCACCTTTTATATTGTGGGTCAGGCTAGATGTAAGGGCTAAAGAGCCGTGGCCTCCATAAAGATTGCCTGTCACTTATACTTTGTCTTTTGGGGAACCATGGGGAACTAAGAGGTCATCTCTGCATTCAATCGGGGACTCCCAACAGAGGTGTGCCTCCCAAGCACTAGAACCCGAAATTATCCCAATTGGTAGAAAGAGGAGGCTAGAATTCTCTGTGAAGACAAGTCTAGACCCCTAGTGGCTCATTTGATCAGATGGGTTCAAGTAGATCAAATCATTTGAGCTTATCTTCCTGTGAGGGAGAAGCCTTTGGAGTCCAGGATGAGGTGAGCCCGAGGACACTGCTAGTAACTGACACTGACTGCCATGCCTTGTAAGAAGTGGGTGCTTCTGTGCTTCCCACCCCTGGTATCTGGCAGTGCAAGGGGGTGCATTGGGAGTAAGACAAATCCCCAAAATGAACTGCGGGAGCAGATGCTCTGGGACCTAATGCAGTGTTGGCCAGGAGAGGGCAGCACTGAATCACAGGCAGAGCTCTGTCCTGAGAAACCTTGGTGGGTTTGGAGCCTCAGCCACGCAGCCTGTAGAGGGCGTCCTATGGAGAAGGAACAGGTAGGGAGTGGGGCTTTGGCGGGCCCAGTACTCTGAACTAGCGGACTGCAGGGCCTGGAAAACAAACTGCCTTCTGCTGCTGTTCTGGGCCCTTCTTGCACCTTAAGGAAGGTGGTAGAAACTGGAATTCCTCTTGACTGACTCCTTCCTTCTCTGTGTAACAGCTGACCATAAAGAAATTCTGACTTGCCTTGACAAAAAGGTCATACAATGCCCACTCCAGAGGGGTCCTGCCCCCTACCCAGAAAGAAGGAATGCTGTAGAGAGACCAAGGGAAATAAAACCGACAGGCCTTGCTGGGGTTTCAGTCTGTGGGCATCAGGTCATGCCCTTGTCCAATCACAGTTGGACATGGCTGTCCATGCTTCATTAAACCTAAGCAGGAAAATGGTAATAGCAACTTCTCCCTTTGGGCCTTCACTCTGACTCCCATGTCACATATAGTTGATAGGAACCTTTTTTCCTTAAAACAGCTGTATGGGGCATACAGCCCTGGGTGGAGGCAGGTTTGGGGAGATAATGGGTTAAGTTAAGAGAGAATGGTCTCTAAGCAGATAACTCAAAGTAGAAGGTGCTTAGAGGACCTCAGTTGGGGAACAGATGCTGAAGGGCTAGAGCAGAGCCAAGTGCCTGAGTCAGCTGCTCTCCTGTGTCAACGGCAAAAACCTGAGAGTGGTTGAGGGTCACAGTAGTGGAGGCTGGCATGTCTTTCAGAAGGATCTGTGCTGGAGCAGCATGGTACATTCACAGAACCAGCATGTTCATTTTTTTTCTCTTGGATGTAGAAAACATTACATTTCAAGAAATATGTTCATGTCCTGGCATCTGCCACATTTCTACCATGCGTGTGTTTTACTGCATGCAAGTTTTACTCAAACGGGTTCCTAGGCCTCTGAGGCTCATTTAGTGTTTCCCTTAATGTGAAAAGTATTGGTGATACAGCACAGTAAACAATGAGCATGGGACATGGGCCTCCTGGGACACAACAGAGGACATGGCAGCTCATCAATATCCCCTGTACTTGAGTGCAGCTGAATTTGCTGGTGAGCACCCACAGGGACATCTTGGTGCCTTTTCCATCTGTGTAGTGTCTCTTGGACAGAATTTTTTTCTTTCAATTTATACTATAATCAGGTACGTGTGCAGGTTTCTTACAAAAGGATATGGCATGATTGGAGTAGGACTAAACTCATCACCCAGGTAGTGAACATAGTGCCTAACAGGTACTTTTTCATCCCTTGCCCCTCCCTCTCTTTCCTCTAGGAGTCCTCAGTGTGTATTGTTGCTGTCTTCAGGTTCTGTGTATTTCATGTTTAGCTCCCACTGAAAAGTGAGAGCAAATGACATTGGCTTACCATTTATTTGCTGAGGGTAATGGTCTCCAGCTGTATACATTTTGCCGCAAAGGACATTTTTATTTTTAATGACAGTGTAGTATTCCATGGCGTATATGTGTCACATCTTGATTCAGTCCACTTAGGGGTACCTAGGTTGATCTCATATTTTTGCTACTGTGCATTGTACTGTGATGAACATAGGGGTGCAAGTGTCATTTTGTTAGAATAACTTATTTTCCTTTGGTATAGATCCAATAATGGGCTTGCTAGGTCCAATGATAGTTCAACTCTTAGTTTCTGTTAGAAGTCTCCAAACTGTTGTCCAGTGGCTGAACTAGTTAACATTCCCACCAACAACGTATCGGTGTCCCCTTTCCTCTGCAGCCTCGATAATGTTTTACTTGATAAAAGCTATTCCAACTAGTGCAAGGTAGTATCTCATTGTGGTTTTGACCTGCATTTCTGATCAGTGGCTTCATGTTGAGCCACTTATGTCATCTTGTCAAGTGTCTTTTCATGCCCGTTGTCCAATATTTAATGGAGTTGTTCTTGATTTAAGTTCCTCAGACTACTGTTGGCTGCATCATTCCCCCAAACTTGCTCCCTTTTTGTAGGCTGGCTGTTCTATTGATAATTCTCTTGCTTTGCAGAAGCTACTTAAAGCAGATCCCACTTAGCAATTCTTGTTACAATTGCTTTTAAAGACTTAGCCATAAATTCTTGCCAAGACCATCGTCAAAGGATTTTCCTTAGGTTTTTCCAGGAGTGTGTAGAGTTTTTTGACTTTTGGCTCAACACAACTGTAGTAATGTATACAGCTCAAAGCAGTTCTTAGAGATCAGTATGATATTACTTCCTTGGGCTTATGGACAACATTACCAACTAAGGAACTTACATGCAAACAACTTCAAGTTAACTAAGCTTGGGTTTCCAGCTAGGTTTAACTCTGAGATCTGACTTAGATCTGTGTGTATTTAAATATATTAAGTGTGAAACCCCTCTGTCTTTGCAGGTCTCATGGAAGATGCAGTAGTGCTGACTTCTTTTCTTTTCCCCAATCACTTCTCTCTGAACACTACTGATGGGAAGACAAATACCTGGTGTATCACTGCCCACAACCAATGGAGCTCTGCGTGTGGGTCCTCCCTGGCATACTTGAATGTGGGAAGCCAATTCCTGGACCCTAGGCTATTGAGCCCATAGTGAGCAGTGCTTTCCACAAATTCCAGGAGGTAGAACCAATTTTGTTGGATGTACTTGTGTTTCTTAAAGCACTCCTTCTCAAGAATCATGAACCCAGGTTCCATAGAGATATTCTTTGCTATGTGAATTCACCATCTGCACAAAAAATTCTGCCCATTCCTGGAAAAACCTAAGGAAAACCTATTTTATGTCGGCATTCTGGTATGTACAGAGCTCACATTGCCCATCTCGCCTCCATGCTTATGTGAGTGCCTGTTCCAGGCAGTAGGCACCCTTTTAAGCTTTTCCTCCTATTTTCTGCTGAAGGCTCAGGGTTTTGCTGCTTGTAGAGAGAAGCCTTCAGTTTCACAGGCCAAGGAGCTGAAGCTTGCCAACAATGAGTGAGCTTGGAAGTGGACGCTGAATGTGTGACATAAGTCTGCTTGGAAATAGGTCTCTCCTTGTTTCATTGAGCCTTAATACATCCCAGCTCACAGATTGACTTGGTGTCATGAGACTTCCAAACAGCGTCATCTACCTAAGCTTTGCCAGCAATCCTTACCTGTAAACTGAGATATAAATGTCTATTTTATGTTGGCAGTTTCATGGTAAATTGTTCGGCCCATAAATAGCTTAATTAAAAAGTCAGATATCTGACAATCCATGGACATGTGACTTGTAAAACAGGAGTCATTTAGGCTTAGTCTAGTCTTCAGACAAGCTCAGTTTGACCCATGCAGCATTTTTATTGCATTAATTCCCTTTTTCTACCATGATCAGCTTGATAACATGAAGACTTCGTGGCTCCTCTGAGACTAAAGTGGCAGCCTGGATCTCTTTCCACTGTCTTCTACTTGTACCTTTCTCTCCTTTCAGCCTACTAACAGGATGAGAGAGAAGGTACCTGGGTCAAAATGCAATGGGAGTCTGAATTGGCTACGAACCATTGACATGGTCTTCTGAAAATGGGAGGTGGGGGAAGGCAATGGGAATAGGCTCAGACCACAATGAAGAGTTAGCGGAGATAGGCATGCCATGGTTTGAGGATCCACCGTCTGAGATGGCCCCTCTTAGGATCACCCTAGAGACCATCCTGAGACCTAGATCCCCTCTCAGTATAGGGAACCACCTACTCATAGCCTGGGGGCAGTGGTGTCACATAGAAGTTGCGTGATGTACATATTTTAACCATGCTAGTAGCCATACTTTGCTAACTAAAAACCAGGTGAGACCACCCTTAAAGCTCTTGGGCTGGGTTAAATGTATATTCAAGTCTCAACTATTCCCACTTGTGAGTTATAGCTCTGATTCTAACTTAGAATCTTGTGGTCCAGATAGTAGTTCCCCTCCTACTGGTAAGGGACCTGCTCTGTAGGCTTGCTAGATATCAGAGGATTATCTATACTGTCCTCAAGCCTTCCAGCTCCTAGGGAAACTGGTAAATGGTCAAGGCAAAATGAACTATGTGCAAGAGTTGATGTAGCTTGACTTTTTTCATTTTTGGCTCCTATAAGGTACAGTTGTTTCTAGGTTAGAGATTACACAGTTGTGGATTTTTACATCATCTGATTGTGGGAACAAGTCTCTCCAGGGTATTCAAGAGGTGGGGCAGCAGCTGGTATCAGAATAGGAACCCCAGCCAGAACTGGGGCAGCTGTCATGGGCGTGGGTCCACTCAATCCCTAGAGTAAGGAGGGCAAGTTTCACTGCCCACCAATCTGAGGGGAAGACTCGAGCTAGGCAGCCTGTGAAGGATGAGGGTCGATGCTTGCCATGATGCAGTGCCCATCTACTGCAGGCAGTCTGTGCAGGACATATCCAGGGAGGTCTCTTTCTTGCAGGATGTAGAATTCCTCAGAACTGGCTTTGGCACTGGATGTAGGTCAGGAGTCCCAATCTAGAGCTCAAAGCCCATGACAGTGTCCTAGAGTGGAACTGATCCTATAACCCACATGCTTCCTTCCCTCCCTCTGTGGCAGGTGTGAGCTACAGATATGAGAGGACTGCATTGGGAACCTCCTGGAAGCTGAGATTTTTACCCTGGATCCCATTTGACTGTGAAATTCTGCTTTGGCTGCTCTAGAGCTCATGCCAGCAGGAGGGTTTTTGCCCCTTTTGTTAAAGGCAGCTGGACTCTGTAGCATCAGGTCAGGATGGCATAGTCCCAGGGGAGCAGCAGGAGGAAGTGCTTCAAGTCCTAGCCCCTTGGCTGTTCCCTAGTGTGCTCTGCCAGTGAGACTTAGGACTGTCTGAATGTCTTCTCTGGGGCCTAGAGCTAACTGGGAGAGAGACAAGTCTACCTGGATGAAGGAAAGAACTGGATATAGACTGTTGGTTGTTTTTCCCCTGATATCCTTCATTTCCTCCAAAACAGTCTGGATCTCAGATTTTGGATCCCTGTGGTATAGTCCAATCTTCACTACCATCTCATTTGTAGTCTCTGGGGAGAACTCTATTGGAAAACTCACATGCCAGGAAGGATGACTGTGGCCTTGTTCCATGTGACCTCTCGCAGACATTCTGTCCTTCCTGAGGTATCTTTTGCCTAATGCCTGCCAGGCTCCTGGGCTTTGCTAAACTTTCTCTGTCCACCCCTGTCTCTATACTCATTGCATTGCTGTTGGCCAGCTTTTGTACTTAAATCATTCAGGTGTCTTTAGCCCACCTTAGATGGCAGCTGCATGTGCTGCCTCAGCCTAAGTGCTGCTACTTGTCTTGCTTCTCACCCTGTGTGCCAGTCACTTTCATAACTTGGAACCGTGTATATCCTAGCCGGTACTAGGTAGCATTGTTCAATCCTTGCCATTCTTGAAGTTGAAACATGTGGGAGTGTACTCATTTGCTCACAATACTCATGTGTTGAGCTCAAGTTTATATGGTTCATGGCTAATGTGCTTTTCATAAAATGCCCATGCTGGCCTTCTAAGTGTCTTATTGGCAGGAGGTTTATGAATACTTAGACTGAGAACTGACTCTGACTACATTTTTCTTCACCAGCTTGCCTGAAACTCTTAATTTGTACATATCCCTTGTATCTTTGAATGTACATCCTGTTGATGAATTACTGGGGACAAAAGGCTTATTCATGCATTTTCTTAAATTTTGAGGGAAACTGTGGTTCAAGACTATGCTTATGCTTAACCTACCACATTAAAACCAAATGAAAATCTTTTTTAATATATCATAGATACTTCCCCTCTCTACACACAACTACCTGTAGGTGTTTGGATTCTCTCAAGGCAGAGTCTGAGCCTGGAGGTTAACTTTCCCATGATGGCATTCTTTGCAGTTGGTATAGGTGTGTGATAAAAAATGGTAAGTCCTGTCACTCATTTGCCAAAACAAATATCTAGCCTGTTGGCTACAGCTCTCATGTCTGTACAGAAATACTTGGTATAACTGGATGTTTTCCATTCTTGTATTAGTACTGTCACATGAGTAGAGCCCACTGGGTCAGTGACTTTTATAGGAGTCAATCTTGGTTGCACCTGACCAGATCAAACCCTCTGTTAATCAAGTGCCCTATTTAAACAAACTTACTCAAATGTCTTTGAAGTTAAGGACTTGTTTGGGCATCTTCCTGAAGTCCAAAAGACCTACACTGCCAGCTTTGCAATCCTATCATATATACACAAATAAGTTACAGCTTGGGTAAGCATTTATCTGAATAAGGTGACATAATATAAGTGATGGGTTTGAAATTTATAGAAATCTTGGAGTTCCTTTATGTAAGAATACTATTGCTCTTATAAACTAATGCTGCAGGAAGTCTTCTCTACTGGTCATGACTGTTGAAAACCACAAATGTGAATATCTGGACTTAGACAGTATATGAGTTCAAGTTCCACTTCTAGTTAACTGCCCTGTTGCTTTCAGGGAGTTGGTTTCTTTGAACCTGTGTTTTGATCTCAGGCATTATATCTCATCTACAAGATAGGAGCAAGAGGATGGTAGGACAAAGCACTTTGAATACAATCAAGTGTATCATCTTTCCAAGGGTCCAGTTGCTTTTAAAGGAAGAATGCCAGAGAAGCTTTACTTTTGCGGATCAAAATGTGCTGGCTTCCCTCAACTGATGGGTTAGTCTCTTGGCCCTGTAGATGTAGAAAACAGATCTCAAAGTGAGACAGGGCCTCATTACGTGCCGGAAAGATGCTACTATTATAGCCTAGGAATCTAAGCTTTTGTCTCAGGATCTGGAGGAATTTGCTCTTTGACAGTCTAATGGCTTCAGTACATTAGTGTCCAGCCATACACATTCTCATGTGTATTCTATGTAATTGACATTCCACACTGAAACTGGTGGCAAACGAAACTCTATATGAAGTATAATCCACACATGCAGACTACAAGTGTGCACACAGATGTGTGCACAAGCTTCTGAGTGTTCTAACTAAAACAAAGAGAAATGGAAGTAAACGTGAGAACTGATTGTGTAACAATCTCAGTTAATGGCAGATGAGAGTACATTAAAGATGTGCCATATTCACTGGCAATGTTATTGAAAATAGTACTGCTTCCTTCATCACAAACTTGCTCCATATCCTGCTCTGCTTCCTTCACAGTAATACTTTCTACCTGACTGTCTCTGCATTTGAATGCAAACTGCAGAGGGGTAGGAACTTGCTATTTACTGCAGTGGCCTCCTGGCCTAGGATACTTGCCTAGTGCTGCATGGATATAATTGTCAGGCAGTCAGTTGCATGGACTTTTGCTAAAGGTACAACCTTTTGTCATTGCTTAGGAACAGAACTTTGGTGCTTCTGATACTACATGGGATTCTTAGGAAGTAGATGCTATGACAACTTGGGCGCATTAGTTTATTACAAAGACAAGTATCCAACCCCGGATCAGCAAGATTGAGGGGATAAAAAGTAAGCAGAAAAAGCAAGGAAGTTAAGTGACCAGCTGCTCGTGGCTGTACCTGCAAACTCATAGCTGCTAGCCTTATGTAAAACAAAAACAACACTTTCTGAAAGGGGGTGTATTTAGAACTTCCTGTTGTAGTTATGGACTGCTGAACTTTATACTTGTATACTTTCACATACATTAAAGCTGCTTGTTGCATCGGGTCAAAGAAACACTACTTAAAAACTTTTGGAGGACAACATGCAGTGTGGACTGCTGAATGTCTTTGCAGATGAACTTTTAGGTACATGTTAAGGTTACTAGATTAGTAGGAACTTATTTCTGATACTAAAGGTCAATAATGATTTTCAGGTAATCTTGATTTTGTAATTATGTTATATTACTAGCGTCTATGCTTTTTACTCTAAAAGTGACACAAGGGATTAGAAGTTTCAATAGCATCTAAATTCCAGCTCGGCAATGTTTTCTAACTAGAAAAACTAGAAATCACACGTGTCAATCTACTGTTTTGGTTGCTTTATTCTACTGTAGTGCCTCAGCTCTGCTTGCCCTGAGTCAGGAAGAGAACACAGAATGCTACCAAACTGGGTGGATCTTTGATCATATGGAGGCTCCTACAGCTTAGGCTCCATGAAGTCCTTACTGAGATGGAATTTGCCTAAGGAATGGCTGCCTGTGGAAGCAAAGGGAAGAAATAGGGTTAGGCAGAGATGAGGTCAACTGTGATATAGGCCCAAGAGAGCCTGCACTACCCTGGTGGAGTTCCAGAGCTACTATTGGATCTTACTGTCCTGCATCGAGCTATGATGGTCGGGCCTCTGTAGCCTACCTCGCTTACATATCAGATGCAGTCTGCCCTGGGAGGCAGCAGGGGAATCTCTGGCAAAGCAGCTCTCTGCAGCTGAGCCTGCGTCTGAAACATCTGTGGCCTGGGGGTTGTTTGAGCACTCTTACCGTGAGAAGCAAGCCCTTCCTTGAAGGAGGAGGATGTGGGTGGAACATCTGCATGGCTACCACAGTGGCTCTGCTTCCAGAGTATGATGGCTCCCTGTTGCCAATCTGAGAGATGGGGAAGCCACATAATCTACCTGCCAGCGTCATTGCCCTTCTTTTTCCATATGCATCAAAGCCCCTGCGTTTCGAGGTGGTTGTTTGTTCCCTCCAAGCACCTGTTAAAAAGCTGGCTTTCTATGGTGTTGGTGATCCACCTGAGTCCCAGTGGCAAAGGAGGCATAGCCTCTGAGATGAGATGATGGGTGGTGCCAGGGCTCTCTATTAGGCAAGCAGCCAAGAAGAGTAGGGACTTTGAGAAGCATAGCAATTTCATCTGCATCACTAAAGCATGACTTATAAAGCTTATAGGTCTGAGTCATCGTAACATGATAACTAAAATTATGGATATTATTCTAGGTTATGTCTCTCCCCTTAAAAAAACTCAAATAACCTAATCAACATTTAGCACAGTCTAACAAGCATACTCATGATTTTACTCTGGTTAACTATTAGAGGCATAGTTATGATATTGGCTTAACATTTAAAAACAAGGTAATAATGCTTACATTCCACCTGTAAAAATGTCACTATGATAGACATTTTGATTGCAATAAAGTCTAATGACTTAATTAGAATAAGCAGTAAGAAAAGTAGGGTAGTCTTAGAGCAGGGAACTCTGAGGACTAGTGCTACCCTTTTAGGTTATAAATTATACAAAGAGATTATCTGGAAAATCATTTTATATCCAAGGGATTGTCTTGACATGCTGTGAAACTCAAAATTGGCTACAGAAATTGATCTACATCTTCAGAAGGGTCACATTTCAATGAATGTTGTGATCACTAGTGAAGAAATCCCAGGGCAGAAAACAAAGATTTCTCCCCTAAAGAGACCTTTTAATATACTGCGCTTTAGAGATATTGACATCTCCTCATTCTTTTCCAGCTGTTGAGGTATGTTGTGTATTATTTCTCAATAACAACTCGATACAGCAATTAAATGTTGTCACTTAGTCAGTTAACAGACTTCATGAGGATGATCAGAGCCCCAGGAGGAAGGAGGCACGTTCTGCAGAGACTTAGGGAGAACTCTGCAGAGGTGGGAGTAGTCTACTCTAACTCAATGATTTTAAACACTGAGGGGCTGGTGCAGGTGGAAGCTTTTATTCTTATAGACCTGAAAGTACAGTAGATAGGCAGAGGGGTAAACAGCCAGGTAAGAGTTGTTGTGGGAGGGGATTCGCCACAGGAGCTGAGGTCCTAAAAGGATGCAGATTTTAGAGGCTGTGAGGGGTGGGAGACTCATCACTCACTAACCTTCTGGATACCTCTTGTTGTCTAATCCCACTGGAAGCAAGATGGCAAAGAAACACATGTGATCCAGTTTGTAGAAGACTGGCACAACCAGGCACACAGCAGCAGGGCCAAGGAGCATGGAAAAACTTCATGCAGGAAGCAAGTATAGAAAACAAGTGAAGTGTTCCATGTTGGAGAAATGAAATCAGCAGTGATTGACTGGGAGGGTTCAAAGGAATGCCTGGGGTATGGAGGCCTGGATGGAGGCAGTTGTGGAAAGGAGAATGGGTTAAGCTAAAAGGAAAATGGATCTGAGAACAGATGACCCACAGCAGAAGATGATTAGGAGCAAGAGGAACTAACTGGGGGAAGAGATGCTGAAGGGTTAAAGCAGAGCAAAGATCCCGAGAATCCAGCCAGCTCTTAAAGGCAAACTTGCAGAGTGGATTGAGGGCCACAGTAGGGGAGGATGGCATATTTGCTAAGGACATGCTTCAAACACCACTATGTTCACATTGTCCTCTTAAGCAAAGAAATAGGTCACTGGAAGGAATAAATGGGAAGCTTGGTGTGTCTTCTATGCTTTCCCTGTCATTAGACTTGATGCATATAACTCTTCATGTAACATAAGTGTAGACCTCTTAGGCTCATGTACATTGCATCCGCATGTAGGGATAAGTGATAAAACAGATTACATGTGAGCATGAGATGTGGGGTCTTGCAGGGACACACTGAAAAGACTTGCAGCTCAGGGGCATCTTGTACTGCACATAAGTGCAGCTCATTGTGCTGGTTTGCACCCACAGGCTCACTTCAGTGCATTTTTTATTTGTATAGTGGCTTTTGGTTAGAGAAATTCTGCAAGTCATACAACAAACATGCAGAAGATTACCTCAGATAGTAGGATCACTATTAAATGCTTTGTAACAAATTTGAGTCTCCTCTTCCAGCTGGAAAACTTTAAGGAACCCTAGTTTATAATGCTCGATGTACTAGTCCAGGCTGGTCATAGAACCCTGTTTGCTTTTTCCTCCTTGTGACTTAGTCTGCATGCTACTGCCTGTGGAATTCATAGGCTGACGATTTGAGATAATTCAGCTCTTGTTAGACCAGGTTTAGAACCTAGTTACCCTGATCTTATGTGTTTTTCATAAACATTAAATTTACATAAGCAGAATATGTATGGATGTCTTTTCAAGTTTCACAGAAGATATGGAGAAATATGACTTGATTCCAAGCACCTCGCTGGTGAGAAGACAGACATTTGGTGTCTTCTCCACCCTGACCAGTTTGGTGGCACTGTGTTGGGATCCTTTCTGGCCTCCCTGAGGGTATAAAGCCAGCTCTTGGACTCTAGACCACTGGTAAACCCACAGTGGGCAGTGCTTTTCCTGAATTCAGGAGGTAGAACCAACTTTGGCTTTCAAGACATTTGTCTGTTTGGGCTGCACAGGTGAAAGACACGTAAATTCCCCATGTTAGGTGCCACCACTAGACAGGAAACAAGGAAGGAGGATAAAATAAGTGTCTAGGATGACAACAGTGGAGGAAATGACTAGAAGTTAGAATGAACCATGTCAGATGTGAGACAAGCCAGCAATGGGCAGAAAACTACTTGAGGGAAATGTTGTTTCTCGATACCTAGCATACTGTTCTCAGGAACATCTTTTAACCTTCTAGTTGGTTCAACTCCTTCGGTTTCCTCTTACCCTTGAGGGAAGCTTGTATCCAGATGACTATATGCTTTGGTTTAAGGTCTCAGTTCATGATTACTGGTGACCAGAGGGCTCCCCCCACTTTATTCTTAATACAACAAAAAGCATTGCAATGCATGTCGGAGGGGCCATCAGTGTAGATCTGCCAGTCCCTCTTCAGGACACATTGCTGAGTTCCCTGTAACTTAAAAACTTAAGCCTGAGGGAGTCTAAGCTGTAGTAGCTGTAAAGTACAGAGGCCTTGCTGGATGACGATTGGTATCAGGAACAAAGAGCAGTAGAACTAGAGAAGTGGAAAGACAATGGAACCAGGACCCTGAGTCTCCAGGGATGGCAAGTTGTGGGACGGTAAACACATGGTAGATAAAGGCTAGTGAGTAAAGCTGGACACGTTGTTTTAATGAGTGAGCTCTCCCTGTATCTGCTGCTTCATTGCCTTCTGCTCGCAATGATGTACTTCAGCTTACAGATTTTCTGGGGTGGCCTCTAACAGTCCCCTGTGGTGTTAAAACTATGCTGCTTTTCCTTCCCCATTATCTTTGATGTCATCATCTTTATCCTCTGTGCATATTCCAGGCATAACATATTCTAGGTCTGGGGGTGGGAAAGTTCATTTGGTAACAGGGAGAGAAGTTCTCCTGAGACTGACATGCTTGAAACTGCAGGTAAACCCAATCCTTTGCCTCTGTGGAAAGGCGTTTGCCGTGGACCATACACCATCACATGATCTAGAAACTCGCATCAAGAAGTCTTCAGTTAGGAAGGAATGAAATGTGAATCTATAGCCTTAGTGTAACTAAGTCTTGCAGTCGTACTTGTCTGTGATGCCAACACGACCACCTGAGCTGATATTGTAACTTTGAATCTATTAGTCCCTTCCCCTGTTACACATCTTTTTTGAAGCCTTGCTGTTTTGGTCACTGCCAATCAATAAGATGACAATTTGGCCCCCTGTGGTGGTTCAGGGGACTCCTTCATACCTTCACCATGAGCCTCCCACATAGTTTTGCTTTCTGTAAGCAAAGGCACGAATCTCAGACAAACCCGTTGTTTGTTCGTTGGTCATCATAGTAAATTGTCGGCACCAGTTCTGCAAAATACTGTACTTCATCTTTTCACTTGATTGGTGGGAGGCAAAATGTTGGGCAAGCAGGGATTAGTGTTTTACAGCTTGGTTTTGGACAAGCTTTGATTTACTCATTTGAGGAAGATAAACTTGGTCTGGGCTTCTTCAGCTTAACATCTGCAGCCGAAGAAACACTGGGTTCGCCTGCTGTCTCAGGTTCCTCTTTGACTTAGAACCGAGGTGAAAATCCAATTTTCCTTGAAATTCTTGCTGCTGTGGTTGAGTCGGACATTCAGAAAAAGCAAGTCAGTGAATAATGTTTGGTAGAAGCTTTAAATGAAATGGCAACAGCATGCACACTGGAGGATTAGCTGAGTGGCATCATGATAAAGAACAGCTTTGAGAGTTATGTGGGTCCCAGTCAGAGTTCAATGATCCTCCAGTCAAAACATGTGAATCCTGAGCTTTGGCCAGTCTTGGTTTCTCTGGCCGCTTCGGTTCTGGATGTTCATTGCTGAGCTGCTCTGTGGGGCATCAGTGGGAGGCATCAGTAGAGAGCCTCACCAAGGAAAGTCATGAGTTCACTTGAGTCAAGAGTAGAAAGCTACTAAGATCAGAACTAGGATCCAAAATAATTGGCCCAGAGCAAATGGGAGATAGTAACTTGACAAATCTTGGAATACTAGGATTGGAAGATGGTGAGGACTATTGTTTGGAAGAAAGGATTCATATATTACCTCAGATAACACATAGATATGGAATACAGTAGTATCTACCGTGTTAGGGCAACAGAGGAATGGGCCTAGATATCTTCCTGACTTAGATGGTCTCCCTTTGAATGGAGTAGCCTTGGGGAGTGTCAAAGGGATATACAAGCTTGCTTTCATGCCTGAATTTAGTGCTTCAGTTTTAATTAAAGTGAAACATCTTGACTGCTAGCTTTTGTCCTCCTACCTGCAGATACCAAAGTGGGATTGGGTGCTCAAAAGCTTTGAGGGTGGGAAGAGAGTCCTGTGAGGGAAATTGAGGAGGGAGCTGGAGGAGTCTGGGAGGATCAAACCACAATGCCTGCAGGTCTTACCTTCTCAAGAAAGGTTGGGTAGGAAGTGGCTTAGACTAAGGAGTACAATACTAAGTTTTGGCAGTGCAGATGGAAAGTCCCAGGGTCCAACTTGAACATTTGGAGTTGCAAGTTTCCTAAGTGGGCCTGCCATAGCCTCCCAGCTTCACTGAAGCATCAGCTGGAAGCAGCATGTAGGAAGTGTGGTGTTCTAATGGATACACAGTTGGCCCCTGTGCTGCACAGATCTGCATCCCTACACCAGTCCACAGAGCAGTGACTCCGTGTTCGCAAGCCTCTATTTTTGAGAGGAAACTCACACAGAAAGATGGCATAGGGAAGAAATGCAACTCCTGTGGCTGAAGTGGATCTTGGCTCACAACTGCTTCTCATCTTCCACCTCTAAAAATCCACCCCGAATTCCCTTTGCACTCAGCTTTTGCCATAGCTGAGGATTGGTGCTGACCTGGTGTTGTGACCCACACCTTCATCCTGAGGTATTTCAACCTCTAGCATGAATAGATGCTTAACATAGGGTTGTTTAATATCTTTTACAATGGGACAAAGAAATGAGATACTCAAGTGGAACACCTGGGTTCCATCCATGTTCCATACTGCTCCAGTGTGCCCAGTCTCCTGCTGGTCATTCTGTTGCCCTACCACAAGGATGACTCACAGCAGCCAGTAGCTCACTTGAAGCCATAGAAAATGAGACCATTTTTCCTCCTTAACTGTAGGTTTCAGCATCCCTGTTGTCATTCTACAGGCTCTGTAATGTAGTACTGCATCACGAAGGAGGGCACTCCAAACTCTGAGCATGTTCTCAGTGCTTCTGCACGGCTTTCAGATTCTCAGTGCTGAGGTTACCTGATTCAGAATGGTGTTGTATGGTACCAGGTTACCTCATGAGTAGGAGTTCATTTTGTACCACTTCTTTCTGATTCCAATTTATTGGTGACATGTCTACTGTGTGGAATTGCATGTCTGTGGAAGGAGCATTGTAAATGATCCCAGATGGTGGTGGTTGTTGAGGATCCTCAAGGAAGAAAGGGAAATCCGTAGTAATATAGTTATCTATTCCTGTATATGGCTGGCTCTTCTAAATGCAAAGGGTCAATGTAATTAACTTGCTGCCAAGTGATATGTTGGTCTCCTTATCCGAGTGCTATATGGGGATACATTTGTCTGATAAGTTGTGCATTCAGAGGTACTAGAGTATCTCTAGAAATGGGCATTGCATGCTGTTGGTCCCTGTGTCGCCTCCATGTCTGTTGCCACTATGGCCTGTATTCATCTGCTGGTTGGCTGATAACTGGCAGTCATTTTGTCTGGGTGGTTCAGTGAGTTTTCTGTGGTTGGTGCCCTGTAGTGAGTCTTCACATGTGAAATGAAATTTACATGTCTACATGCGCACACCTTTTCAGACTACCCTATCTGACTTTGTAGTCCCTTTGCTTCTGGTCTACTGATCAAGTGGTCAGGCCATGGGCCTCTGCTGTAGATTCACAGTAGATTAATTTGAGCTGTCATTTACTTAAAGGTGAGGGCCTGGTGGGGCATTTTTATTGGTGTCATAGCCATAGAGCACAGCCAAGAGGCTTTAGAATTGGAAATAGTGTCCTCACTTAGCAATTCTACCAAGTTTGCCTTTAATCCCAAAATGTTACCAGTTTTCCTAAGCTAAAACTCGTGAAGAATATTGCTTTATGACTCAGGAATATACCTGGCTTGGTGGCTTGGCTCTTCTAATAAGGAGATTAAAACTATGTAGGAAATACATTTTGATTCTCAAAGTTGAAAGAAGGGTGGCCCTGTTATTCCCAGTACTGGTCAGTAATCCCTTGGCCTGCTAGCAAAGCTATGAGCCAAGGGTCAAGACCATGAGGAAGAAATACCTGTCTGCATTGAGCTGAGGGTGGTGGCAGAAATGGGTTTCTTGCTCAGATGATATCTTCTCACTTCAAGCTCTCTTCCTTTTGGACAATGTGAAACTTCCTTTTGTTCTTGTCTTTAGGATGGAATTGAAATCTGTTGTGAGTTTAGACCTTTATCTGTTTCACAAGACTCCCTGTATTGAGCATGAAAACTCATCTTTCCCACTTCCCTAATCAGAGTTCCCAGGCTTAAAGCTCCGGGAGATTTATGTCCAAACACACTCGTGCTTGGAGGATGTACAACAGCCCTGCCTCCTAGCCCCTTGTCTCAATGTCCCCAATTTGTATCTAGAGTTGAGCTATGTCACAAGAGTCCTAGTGTACAGACAGGCCTATAATTGATGGGGGATGGGAGGCCCTGGCCTGCCAACTATGGCAGTCGCCTGCAAGTTCTGGAGGAGCAGCTGTGCTTGTATGTTCTGGGGGCGTGGCTAGTGAGTTATGTTTGGTGTTACAGGTTATGGAATGGGATATCACTCTTCTGTGGCACAGCTATACGTTCTATATTTTCCTTCCAAATTGGTCATCTTCTATATTGTGGGACAGGCTAGAGTGTATGTTAGAGCCTCTCCCTTGGTAAAGGTTGCCTGACACTTTGTTTTTTGGGGAACCAAGAGTTTCTTTCTGTTTTTTAATCAATGAGGGACTTGACAGAGGTCTCTATGTGAAAGCAAGTTTGTGCTAAAGAGCTAAACAGCACTTCTGTAGACCCCTCGGTGGTTAACTTCCTGTATGAAGGAGACAGCTTTGGAGTCCAGGATGAGCCCACAGGACACTGCTAGTTACTGTTTTGCTGACTTCTGTGCCTCACAAGATATGAGTGGTCCTGTGCATCCCTCCCAGGGTTTCTGGAAGTGCAGGTGGGTGTGGAAGAATTGGACAAGTCCCAAAGGTAAACTGCAGGGGCAGAAACTCTGGGACCTAATGCATTGTGTTGGCCAGAAGAGAGCAGCACTCATACAGTGGAACAACTTGACACATTCAGTGACTTCAGGGAGGATCCGTACTCAGAACAATCCCTGAAAATGCTTGGAGATGGGTTGGGGTCCTCAAACGAGCAGCTTTCCTGACATTTCTGGGAAGAAAGAATGGGCAGTGAGTGGCCTCTAGGCCTGCTAAGTACTTTGCACTAAAAGAGATAGGAAGGCCTCAGAAGCAGCATCAGAAACAAAGTCACTCTCTGACCTTCTGTTCTGTCTGTTTTTTCTTTCCAAGGTAGTCACAGAAACTTGACTTCCTCTTACTCAAGGCAAGTCATAGAAACTAGAAGCCCTCTTCCTCAAAGCCAGCTGTAAAACCTGGAAAGATTACTCACTTTCTCCTTGCCTTCCTGTATAAGGGCTGTCCATGAAGCAATTCTGACCTTCCAGAAGGGGTCCTGCCACCAACCCAGGCAGAAGACATGCCAGAGACAAAGAATCTAGACAGATAGGCATAGGCGGCTTTCCCAGCTCAGTCTATTAGCATTAGGCCATATACCTCTGTCCATTCACAGTCCTTTGTGGCTGTCCATGCATCATTAAACCTAAGCAGAAAAATAGAAAGTTTTCTGTTTCTCCTTGGGTCTTCATTCTGAAGGTTCCCAGGTCAAATTTTGATAACATTTTGAAAAACAAATTATCTGGGGTTATAGTCCTGTATGGAGGCACCTCTTGGTAGGGAAATGGAAAAGGAAATCTGTCTCAAAGCAGATGATCCAGGGTAGGTATTGGAGAAAGATCTCAGTGGGGGACGAGAAGCTGAAACACTAAAGCAGAGTAAAGATCCAGAGACGCAGAGTCAGCTTTTTGGTCCATGATAAGCACCTTGGTGAGTGGATGGTCACAGAGAATGGCATGTTTCTCAGAGATCTGTGCTTGAATAGCATATACCTGCCTTGGTGACTTGGCCCTTCTAATAAAGGAATGAAAAATATGTTGAAAATAGTTTGATTCTCAAAGTTGAAAGCAGGCTGACCCTGGTATTCTAGATCCATCATGTTAGCACATTTCTCGTGTGTGCATAAAACTGCATCTCAGGTGCAAGTGTATGAATTAGTAAGACATCTATGATTTTACCATGTATTTTTTTATTGCTCAAAAACTTTATTCAAACAGCTTTCCTAGGCTCACTTAATATTTTCTTTATATAACTATCAGTGACAAAGTGCAGTGAATTAAGCAATGTGAGCATGAGATGCGGGCCTTGTGAGGACACAGAGCACATGGAAGACCCTTGACCTCCTCCTTTGCACTCGTGTGCAGCTAGATTTGCTGGTGAGCACCCACAGGGTCATTTTTGTGCATTGTCTATTTGCATAGTGCCTCTTGCCTAGAAAACTTTCCCAGTCATAACAATGACTACAGATGGTGACCTGAGATAGCAAAGCAAGTCTATGGTACTTTGGTTCATGACAGACTCAGACAGCTTTTGGCTCTTGCAGAGAAGCTAGAATGTTTTAAAAAGTGTTTTTTATGCTAGTTAAGGAAGTTCTTAGAGTTCTGTATGATATAACTTTCTTGGGATTCTAAGCACTACAATGTGAAATTTATAGGCAAACAACTTCCTAAGGTAATGAAGCTCAGCTTTTACTTTTAAAACTCAGTTCTGACTTAACTGGGCTTTTGTCATACATCTTCTGCTTATGTAAACCTAATGGTATTTACACCTAGGTCTCAAAGCATGAAACATGACTGATTTTTCTATCTTTTTTTTTTCTGAGGACTCTACTGATGGGAAGATGACTATCTGGTCCTTCATTTCCTGCTAGCTTGTTGGCTTTGAGTATGAATCCTCCCTAACGTTGCTGACTGTGTAAAGCCACTTCTTGAGTCCTATCTATGTCAGAGTGAGCAATACTTTACACTAATTCTAGGAGGTAGAACCAACTTGGAGGTTTTAGATGCCTATGTGCTAGATTGGATAAATAAGCCACCCAGGAATTGGTGTTGGTGAAGAGTCGTACACTAGGCAAGAAAACATGCTTAGAGGTAACATCATTGCAATCCAATGCCATAAAGAGGTAGAAAAGTTGGCATGAAAATACTAAAACTATAGAAATCTAGGAACCATGACAGATCATGGTGTTGCCAGAACTGGGCAGAACATGTAATTTGAGGATGTTGAGAGTTGGGGAGGACTTTGTTGTAATGGGCAGACATTCTGGGTACAGAACAGAGGAATCATTTTTCTAGCCCCTTTTGCCTGTGTTTGTAGGTTAGACGGTTTAGAATAAAAATGGAAGTGGAGTTTGGCAGGAAGTATGGTATGTGGAGATCAAATCCTGTCTCAGATGGGAAAGGAAGCAGGATTGGGCGATGGGAGCACTTCACTTCAGGATGGGCCCAGCAATGCCTTGGCCAGCATTGGCATTCATGTGGTCCTTCAGGTTGTTCCATGGTGGCCTGAAATGGCTGACCTTTACGCCTCTGCTGCAGTCAGTGATTGGATGAGGGCTGCATGGGAAGGGCATGCCCTTGGAGCTGAGGCTAACCCTGAAGTTGACTGGAGGCTGCTGGCAGTGCTCCCAGCAGCTGGGGCAACATGTGTTTGAAGGGGATCTGGTTGGTACATTCCCATGCCCTCCAAATACAGTGATCTGGTGGAATTGTCTACCCTTTCTAATCTCTAGCCTGGGTTAACACAGGCGTATGCTTGGCATAGCTTTCTTGTTCTGGCCCTACCTTTCCTACTGAGCCTCAGATGGAATTGGAGCTTTAAATACTAGGTGACTAACGAGAGACTGAAGTTGTGAAGTGACTAGAGAGCTGGGAGACTACTTCATACCCATGTTCATTCTCTTAACCTAATGGAAGTTCCTCTTTATAGAAAACCAACCTTTCAGAATCATTTCATGACACATAGCAAGTGCAGTCTATAGGCCTCCCACACGTCACTTTTATAGCTTAAAAAACTGACCAGAGTAGCTCATGCTGTCTCCATGTCCCAGATGGTTTGGACCACAGGGACGATTTACTTTATTAGTCTTGATCATAGGAAGGTCCAGGCTGTAGGACCTTATGTCTTAAATCCATCCTCAATCTTGACCCCCAGTAGTTTGCCACACTAAAAACCTATCCAAGGAAGCATAACCTAGCCAGAATGGGTCCAGTGGCTGGAGCAGAGCTATTATAGGTCCCTTATCCCAGGCTCCTGAGGTTGCATTAGGTCGCCAGGCAGGAGTCCTATCTCAGTTTTCTCACAGGCAAAGGGGGCAGAGAGTTCAAAGTTCTCTACCCAGGACAAGGCAGTACTTTAACTCTTTACTTGCCTTATGAATGTCTTCCACTTGGATCCTGAGCCCTCAGCAGAGTAAAACTTAGAATCTAAGATGGTTCTTACTGCTGAGACCAGCTTAGTCGTGGAGACCCCAACCCAGGCAGCACTGAAGGAATGAAGAAACAGACACAAAGATAGCAAAAGTGGAAATCAGAGTGGGACATCAGGGGGCTGACGGCATTCCCAGCTGAAAAGCCCAGAGCAGATTCTGACCCACTTATTCTTTGTGAACAAGTGACTATTTTTAACGAGCAGGTGTTTATGTTTTTTCATAGAATAAAGATAAACTAGGCAGGTAGGTAGTGCCTATTTACTACTAATTAAAAATAAACTAGAAAGCATTCTTTACGAGGGCGAAATGGGGGCAGGATCATGCATCCTGTGTTTTAAGAACTGTTTTAACTAGCGCATGACAGTTATTATTCTATAATGCCCTGAGCAGTTTTCCCGCCTGGGGATGGCTAGGTGTTTCTTGCCATCATTTTTCAGTAAGCAATATATAATCCATCTCTCACACATCAAGATTTGTTCCCATCAGGTCTCCCTTTTTTTGCAAAGCTAGGTAAGCAAGCACAGCTTTATCTTGGTGAGCTATTTCTCCAAGGATTCAGGATCCACACCTGCAGACTACACAAAGAAAAATAAGACAACTTAATACGATCATAATAGCAGTCATAGATCTTCCAAGTGTTTTAACCCAGGTCACTGGATTCAGGGCTGCCAATCCATCAGCAGCTCCCTCAGGCACTTCCGTTCCTGGAATTAAAGTTAAATGTGCTTGAGAAACCTGAAAAACTTGCTCTTCTAAATTATATCCGAAGATAAGTTTCCAGCATGCCCTTCCAGGTGATGCTTTACTTTTTCCCAATTATGCTTAGTCTCATAAGAATGAGGAGTAATGCAATAATCAGAAGTATTCCAATCACACTGTAATTGAATTCTATATTCTAGACTAACTACTCTGTCCCCTAACCAGAGGGCTGCTTGCCTAAGATCATTAATCTGATTAGCTATATGCTACTCCTTGTTTGAGAATTCCACAGCAAAGTGGAGTTCCTTTGCCAATTGTTGACAAACTCAGCAGTTTGCATGGAGGACTGCAAGGCTACTCTGGCCCTGGCTACTGTGGCTGTGACTGTAATCAGACCCATAAAGTTGCAATAAATCTTCAGGTGTGTTTTAAAACCTTTTGTGAAATTTCTGTAAGAATGTGCACTGAGGGAGGTGTTTCCCTGGGATGAGATATTTACAGGTAGCCAGATTCCCTCTTGGGCTCTGACCAACAATATAGATTGAGAGTCAAACATAGAAGCATTAATGCAAGAAAACAATCTACAATTTTGACAAGTCACTTTGGAGTTAACAAAGTTAATTTGTAGTTCACCTACCACTAAAAGATAAGGAGGTTTAACACAGCTCCGAATTTCTATAGTTTTGTTTCTTAAAAACTTCAAGGCCAAACAATTGGAACCTAATCCTCTACTATGCTTTCCTTCCCAGACCTTCATTGGTTTTTAAAGCCATAAATATCTTCCAAAGCTCTTTTTGTTCAGTTCCCAATTTTGGCCAAATCATTCTTGGTCGTGGTCCTGCTGTGCCTCCATTTCTTCAAATAATAGAGACATTTGTCTCAGTGCATATTAACTCAGAACTGTTACTATTTTTTATATGCCATCTAAATGATTCCATATCATGACAAGAAGGCTGACTGATGCACTTATTGCTAAATATCTCCTTAGAGGACCAATAATTCCACGGGAATCATTGTGCAGCACCTCAGTGTCTGCCGCAGCAGTCTTTCCAAGTTAATATTTTTAGCTTAGAGGACCACTTTTTGTCTACATTCAGGTTTTGATGGCCAAAACTTTGTTTTATTTCCCTAGTTATAAAGAATGCTAAGGCCAGAAATCATGTAACTGACCTCTGATGTGATTTTTTTCCCCCACCTGGGTATTATGGCTAACCATGCTTGATTTTTATTTTTATTTTATTTTAAACATTCTTGAGCTACTCCTAGGAATATAGGTAGATGTTCAAAGCCAAGAGAAAGGTTCATCAAGGTACTTTCTTGAGGATGAAATGGCCCTGATTATCAGCTCCAGCATCCACAAGCTATCATTAGTGTATACATCTACTGGGGTTGTAGCCATGTCATAGGTTGCAACAAAGGAGGACAAGGAATGTATGCCCAATATGTAAAATTTCCTTTCACTTCTGTAGTCAAGTGAAGCAGTGAGAGTGGAGAAGAAACAAAGAAATCTGTAACTGGTTGTGATTAATTAGTTGTAAGCACCACTGCCCTCAGACCAGCCTGACATTTAGCATTTGCTTTGTTAAATGCTAGCAACTGCAGTACTGTCCTGAGCTTTTGTGTCTGCAATTGCCTTTCTGTTTCTTGTAGTTTAGCTATAAAGTCTGCATATGGCTCCTTTGGTCCTTGTCTCACTGCACTAAAAGATGGAAAATTTTCACCTCCCGTTGTAATCTTTTCCCAAGCTCTTAAACACACTTTCCTAACCTGCTCTATGGCCAAATCAGCCATAGCAGCCTGTGCATCCACGGAGCCCATGCACCAATTCCTGTGAGCTGTTCTGTGATAATATTAATTGGAGGCTGAGCGCTGGCATTTATATTAGCTTGAATATGAGCCTGGTTAGCCCACCAGGTCTTAAATTGTAGGAATTGAGAAAGAGGCAAGCTCAAGTTAAATGTCCCAGTCAGCAGGAATTAATCCATTAGAGGTGGCCATGTTTAACAGTCCCATAACAAGTGGAGATCCCAGGACATAACTGGCTAATTGCTTGTTTAAATTCTTTCAAAAGTTTAAATGGAAAAGGCTCAAATGCTACCTGAGACTGTCTTTGTTGATTTGGGGGTTGTATTATAACAGGAAACTGTCAAGCCTCTAAATGTTCATCTTTGTGAGTCTGTTGTATTCCAGCCTGAATAGACCCAGTTACTGCTGTGGAGGGCTTAAATACCACCACTGGAGCAGCAAGTGTAACTTTTGAAACAACCTCTGATTCCTCTAACGGAGGAATGTCAGGCAGATCTGGCCACTCTTTGATGAAATACTAAGAGCGGTTGAAAGACAGACTCCTTTTTCCTCATTTTTCCCTCAACTGGGTTATATTTTCCTCATTCCAATTCTCTTCCTTCCTCTGAATCTTCCTCCTTATCAGTTTGAAATGGTTCTAATGCTGAACGTACCATTGCCCAAACTAACCATACTAGAATAGGAACGTCCTCAGCTCCTTCTTTATATGCCTTTTTAAGAGTAGTACCCACTTTTCCCCATTCTTCTATATCTGTAGTTACCTGCTCAGGAAACCAGGGGCGATATTTTTCAATAGCATTAAAAAGCTATGTTATGTGGCTAGTGCTAACTTTAACTCTCCCTCTTTTAAGCAAATGATGAAGCAAGCTAAGATGGGCTTCGTGTTTGCTTGAACCTTGTCCCATTGTTACCCTGATGCTTCCAAGCTCCCTAACTTACCCTGGGAGATTTTTTTCAAGAATTCTCAGGTGTCCTTCAGCTTAAATCCACTTCTTTTCCTCATTGCTCAGGCGACCCTTCATCGCAGGTTCGAGTTCCATGTTTGGGTGGCACTTGCAGAGACCGGCTTGGTTGTGAAGACCTCAACCCAGGCAGCGCTGAAGGAATGAAAAGACTTAGTTTTTTTTTAATCTAGAAAAAGTCTAGAGCTTAGACTTTTGGATTCTTGCGTTATAATCTAGTCTTTAAGTCATAAAAAATTAAAAGGTAATACAGCATGAATAATTTGGTTGTATACAAGAAATGCAAGGTAAATTTAATATGAGTAAATAATGTGTGCTATGTTGATAGATTAAAAGAGAACACAATTATTTCAATAAGAGGGAAAAAATGGATAAATGTATAATAACTCATACTAAAAAAGATAGCAAACTGGAAATAAAAAAAAATTTTAATAGGTTATCTTTTTGAAATTGATTTTATTATACTTTAAGTTCTGGGGTACATGTGCAGGAGTACATGTTTGTTACATAGGTATACACATGCCATAGTGGTTTGCTGCACCCATCAACCTGTCATCTACATTAGGTATTTCTCCTAATGCTTTCCCTTCCCCAGCCTCCAACCTCCTGCCAGGCCCTGGTGTGTGATGTTTCCCTCCCTGTGTCCATGTGTTCTCACTGTTCAACTCCCACTTATGAGTGAGAACATGAGGTGTTTGGTTTTCTGTTCTTGTGTTTGCTGAGAATGATGGTTTCCAGCTTCATCCATGTTCCTGCAAAGGACATGAATTCATTCTTTTTTATGGCTGCATAGTATTCCATGGTGTATATGTGCCACTTTCTTTAGTCTATCATTAATGGGCATTTGGGTTGGTTCCAACTCTTTGTTGTTGTACACAGTGCCTCAGTAAACATACATGTGCATGCGTCTTTATAATATGATTTATCCTTTGGGTATATGCCCAGTGATGGGCTTGCTGGATCAAATATTTCTATTTCTGGATCCTTGAGTAATCGCCACACTGTCTTCCACAATGGTTGAACTAATTTACACTCCTATCAACAGTGTAAAAGCATTCCTATTTCTCCACATCCTCTGCAGCATCTGTTGTCTCTTGACTTTTTAATGATTGCCATTCTAACTGGTGTGAGATGGTATCTCAACGTGGTTTTGATTTGCATTTCTCTAATGACCAGTGGTTGATCTTTTTTTCATGTTTGTTGGCTGCCTAAATGTCATCTTTTGAGAAGTGCCTGTTCATATCCTTTGGCCACTTTTTGATGGGGTTGGTTTTTTCTTGTAAACTCAAGTTCTTTGTAGATTCTGGATATTAGCCCTTTGTCAGATGGATAGATTGCAAAACATTTTCTCCCATTGTGTAGGTTGCCTGTTCACTCTGATGACACTTTCTTTTGTGGTGCAGAAGCTCTGTAATTGAATTAGATCCCATTTATCAATTTTGGCTTTTGTTGACATTGCTTTTGGTGTTTGAGTCATGAAGTTTTGGCTCACGCCTATGTCCTGAATAGTATTGCCTAGGTTTTCTTCTAGGGTTTTTGTGGTTTTAGGTCTTATATTTAAGTTTTCAATCCATCTTGAGTTGATTTTTTCACAAGGTGTAAGGAAGGGATCCAGTTTCAGCTTTCCACATATGGCTAGCCAGTTTTCCCAACACCATTTGTTAAATAGGGAATCCTTTTCCCATTGCTTTTGTCAGGTTTGTCAAAGATCAGATGGTGGTTGATGTGTGGTATTATTTCTGAGGCCTCTATTTTCCATCAATCTATGTATCTGTTTTGCTATCAGTACCATGCTGTACTGGTTACTGTAGCCTTGTAGTATAGTTTGAAGCCAGGTAGTATGATGCCTCCAGCTTTGTTCTTTTTGCTTAGGATGGTCTTGGCTATGTGAGCTTTTTTTTTTTTTTTTTTGGTTCCATATGAAATTTCAAGTAGTTTTTCCTAACTCTGTGAGGAAAGTCAATGGTAGCTTGATAGGGATAGCATTGAATCTATAAATTACTTTGGGCTGTATGGCCACTTTCACGATATTGATTCTTCCTATCCATGAGCATGGAATGTATTTCTATTTATTTGTGTCCTCTTATTTCTTGAGCAGTGGTTTGTAGTTCTCCTTGAAGAGGTCCTTCACATCGCTTATAAGTTGTATTCCTAGGTATTCTCTTTGTAGCAATTGTGAATGGGAGTTCACTCCTGATTTGGCTCTGTTTGTCTGTTATTGGTGTATAGGAATGCTTGTGATTTTTGCACATTGATTTTGTATGCTGAGACTTGCTGAAGTTGATTATCAGCTTAAGGAAATTTTGGGCTGAGATGATGGGGTTTTCTAAATACACAATCATGTCATCTGCAACAAAGACAATTTGACTTCCTCTTTTCCTAATCAGACACCCTTTATTTCTTTCTCTTGCATGATTGCCCTGGCTGGAATTTCTAATACTATGTTGAATAGAAGTGGTGAGAGAGGACATCCTTGTCTTGTGCCTGTTTTTAAAGGGAATGCTTCCAGTTTTTGCCCATTCAGTATGATATTGGCTGTGGGTTTGTCATAAATAGCTCTTATTATGAGATATGTTCCATCAATGCCTAGTTTATTGAGAGTTTTTAGCATGAGGGGCTGTTGAATTTTGTCAAAAGCCTTTTCTGCATCTATTGAGAGAATCATTTCATTTTTGTTACTGGTTCTGTTTATGTGATGGATTATATTTATTGATCCATGTATGTTGGACCAGCCTTGCATCCCAGGGATGAAGCTAACTTGATCGTGGTGAATTCGCTTTTTGATGGGCTGCTGTATTTGGTTTGCCAGTATATTAGTGAGGATTTTCTCATTAATGTTCATCAGGGATATTGGCCTGAAATTTTGTTGTCTCTGCCAGGTTTTGGTATCAGCATGATGCTGGCCTCATAAAATGAGTTAGGGAGGATTCCCTTTTTTTCTATTGTTGAGAATAGTTTATTTGAATGTCATGCTGTGTAAATCATGTTGACAAATTACTCAGTGAAAACATGTAGTCTCCCTCCCTATCCTTTCCCTGAGCAAACCAATTCCCATTTCTAAAGAAAACATTTGTTTCCTTCCAGATACTCTTTACTTATACTTTGGCTGAGTAAACAGTACTAACACTTATGTACTTCACCACTTGAAAACCAAATGCAAACATTTTCAATATATTGTATGGACATTTCCTATCAGTGCATATAGAGCTGTCTAAGTTTGGATTCTTCCAAGGCAAAGTCTAAGCCCAGAGGTTTGTTAACTTTTCTATGATAGAGTCTTTATAACTGGTGTTAATGTGTGATACAGAATGGTAGGGTCCTTTGTTACTCATCTGCCAAAACAAATATCTAGCCTGTTGGCTTTACATATGTCTGTACAGAAATTAGATAACTGAAGGTTTTCCCTTCTCATATAAGCCCCGTCAAAACATGAGTACAGCCCCCTTGGATCAGTTACTTCTACAGGAGTCAGTCTTGGTTTCACCTGCCCAGATCAAACCCTTCAGTTAATCAATCAGGTGCTCTATTTAACCAAGCTGATTTACATTTCTTTGAAGTTATGGACTTGTTTGGGCATCTGCCTCAAGTCCAAAAGACTTGGACTGCTGGCTCTCATAATCCTATAGTAGACACACAAATAAGTTATACCTTGGGTAAGCAAGTATCCAAATAAGGTAACATAATAAAAGTGACAGATTTGGGAGTTAATGTAAACCATGGGGTTCTGTTATTTCATGTAATAAATGTATTGCCATTATAGATAAATTAATGCTAGAGAAAGTTCTAAGTCTTCTATGCTGGCCACTTTAGTTTAAAACTACAAATGTGGTGAATATTTGGATTTTGGATTGAGTTCAGGTCCCACTTGGACTTAATTACCTAGGTATTTTGAGGAAGTCTGTTTCTTTAAATCCGTTTTAATCTCTCTTGGGCATCATTTCTCTTCTACAAAGTTATGAAGAACAAGAGAAGTATTCAAAATACTTTGTCATACTAATGAACTGAATCTTTTCAAAGGTACACATGCTTTATAAGGAAACATGGGAGGGAAAAAAATATACTCTGGGCCAAAACTCGTTGGCTTTGCTTAATTTACTGGGCATTTTCTTTACCCTGTGGTTGAGCCAAGTATCATAGTAGCATGCTGCTATGATAGCCTCATAACCTGCACTTTTCTTTTAGGGTGTGGAAGAACTTGGTTTTTGAGCATCTAACGGGTCCACTGAAGACCTGATACCCATTAGTCTCAAGCAACATAACCTACATTCTCATACTACAGCATGTATGCTTTCCTATATTGGGTATCCTACACTGAAATGGTAGTGGTAAAAGGCACTAAGTTTCTGATCTAAAGCTTAACCCACACATGTAGACTCTACAATACCAAATGTGTGCTCAAAAGCTCTTTGAGTGTACCAAGTAAAATAAGTGGAAGTATTACATGTGGCCATGCCACAATCTCAGTTAATGGCAGACTTAAGTGGATCAAAGATGTGCCACCTCTGGAAACTCTCCCCAAAATAGAACTGCTTCATGCTCCATCACAAGCTCACACCATATCCTGCTTTATTTCTCTCATAGTACTTGCTCTACCCGACTCTGTCTGCATGTGAATGCAAACTGCAGGAGGGCAGGGACATACTGTTCACTGGTGCACCCTCAGTGCCTAGGATTGTACTTGTCTGACAGGTATAGTGGTCAGGCAGTCTAGTGCATGGAATATCACTGCTAGGAGTACATTTTGTCAGTACTTGGAAGGACGTTTGTACATTCTAAGATTACCTTGGATTCCTAGAAAATAGATCCTAAGACAGAACTTGGGTGCACTAGTTGACTAGGTAAAGAAGTGTCCAGCCTCAGAATAGAAAGAGTGAGGCAGGAAGAGGGAAAGTTGGGTGACTTTAGCTGCCCACAGCTTTACTAGAAGGACACAGCTGCTTGTGGTATCATGCAGGCAAAGGAAAAATCCTTTATTAAAACATTTTGTGAAGAGCATTTAGAAAACTGAATTTATTTGTAAACATGTGTAATTTAAGACTATTAGATTCAGCAGTGGCTCACGTATGTAATCCCAGAACTTTGGGAGGACAAGGGGGGCAGATCACCTGAGGTCAGGAGTTTGAGACCAACCTGACCAACATGAAGAAACACCGTCTCTACTAAAAATACAAAAATTAGCTGGGTATGGTGGCACATACCTGTAATCCCAGCTACTGGGGAGGCTAAGGCAGGAGAATTGCTTGAACCTGGGAGGTGGAGGTTGCGGTAAGCCGAGATAGTGAGATTGCACTCCAGCCTGGGCGAGAAGAGGAAGACTTGATCTCAAAAAAGCAAAACAATACAAAAACTATTAGATTCATAGAGGCTACTTCTGACAAACTTGCTGCTCATATTAGTTAATGATTTTATTTCAGGTAATCATCTTGTTTGGATTTTTAAACTAGTTCTTGTTACATTGCTGGTATCGATTCCATCTTTGTATTGGAAAAGTGACACACTTAAGGGATTGGGAGTTCAAATAGAATTTTAAAATCCAGCCTGGTAATATTCTCTAACCAGACACTGGAAATCACGTGTCAATCTACCCTTATGTTACACTTTGTTTTGTTCTTGTGCTTTAACTCTGAGTTATGGAAAGAAGGAAAGCAATAAGAGGTTGTGACCTAAAGGTCATGTTCTCCTTGAGTATGTAGGACATCTCACAGCTTATGCTCTCCTGGAGTCACTGCTGACCTGGGGTTTGGGGTGCAAGTTGTTGGTTTGTATGACTACTGCAGTGGCTTTGTTTCCCAAGTATGGTGGCTCCTGTGGCCGTTCTGAAGGATGAAGGGCACATAACCTACCTGCCAGCATCCTCTTCTTTCCCCGCGTGCATCAAGTATCCTGCATGTCCAGGTCATCACTTGTCCCCTCCAAGCAACTGCTGGGAAAGCTAGCTCTCATTCCCTATAGTATGTGGTGGTCTGCCTGAGTCCCAGTGGTGAGAGAGGCATAACCTCTGAAAAGACAGTTGAGGCTAGGGCTCTCCACGGGGCAAGCAGCTGAGAATAGGGCTGAGCAGAGCATAGCAATCGGGTCTGTATGTCTAAATCATAAGATCCATGATTTAGGTGACAAACATAAATTAGTCATCATATTCTAGGCTATTTTTCTCAATTAAAATTAAAACAAATGTAAATAGCTTTATCAATGTTAGTACATTCTTCCTTTGAGGTGGAGCTGCAAGGTAAACTAAACTAGTACATTCTAACAAAGCATACTCATATTTTCACTTCTAGTTAAATGTGTAGGTAATTATGTTATTAGCCTAATAAATGAAAACGAGGCAACTCACTGCTTATCCTCCATTTCTAAAAGTGTCACTAAGATAGATGGGCACTGATTGCACAAAGTCTATTGAGTTAACTAAGCAGTGAGAAACAGAACTAACACTGGTTCTCAGATCCTTGTTTGGATACTGCTTTAGGGTGTAAATCACATAAAGATTACTTAGAAAATCACTATTTCCAAAGAACTGCCTTGATATACTGTGACACTCATAATGGGCTGCAGAATTAATCTACGTCTTCAGGTGGGTCATATTTCATTGATCACTACTGAATAAAAATTCTGAGGTAGAAAACTTAAAAGGTCTCTGGAGAAAATTAAGATATATATGTCACATACATCTGAGACCAAAAATCTCCTTTCCCTTCTGGCTGTTCATATATAGATTTAATGTATTGATCATTTTTTTAATGAAAATTTGACACTATGGTTGAATGTATTTGCTCCTTCTGTTTGCAGACATCTGGTGATCAGAGTCCCAGAAGGAAGAAGCACATTCTGCACTGACTTCAGACTTGAGGGGGAGCTTTGCAGAGATGAGGATAGGTTACCGTAACTCAGGAATGTGAAAACCTTAAGGGGCTAGTACAGGTGAACCATTTACCACCACAGGCATGAAAGTGCCATGGGAAGGTATGCAATACACAGAGTTAGGTAAAGGAAGTGTTGTGTGAGGGGCTTCAGCTCCAGGCATGGTGGTTCTAGAAGGTACAGCTGCTGGCAGAAGTGAGGTACTGAGGCAATGAGAAGATGGGAGAATGATTACCCGCTAGCCTCCTGGGTGCCTCCAATGGTATAATCCCACTTGGAAGCAAGAGGGCAGAGGACCACATGTGATGTAGCTTGTAAAGAATTGGCACAACCAGGCACCGAGCAGGGCAAAGATGGAAAATCTTCATAGAGGAAGCAAGTGTAGGAAAATGGTGTGATTGTTTCATGTGGGAGATGTGCAGCCTCAGCGATTGACTAGGAGGGCCCTAAAGGGATATCTAGGGTATAAAACCCTGGATGGAGGGAGGGAGGCAGTTTTTGGAAAGGAGAATAGGCTAACCTAAAGAAAATGGGTCTCGGATGATCCACCACAGAATGTGTTTTGGAACAAGAGAATCTCAGTGGATGAATAGATGCTGAAAGTCTAAAGCAAAGATCCAGAGAAAGCAGGATCTGCTCTTCTATGTTGGTGACAAACACTTTGTAGGGTAGATTAAGGCCACAGTAGTGGAAGATGGCATATTTTCTAAGTATGTTCTTCACAACCAACACGATGTTCTCTTTTTTCTCTAATCATAGAAAAGCATTCAAAGGAATGTGTAAGGCTTGATGTATCTTTTATGCTTTCTCAGCCAAAATATATCATGCAGGCAATTCTTCCAGTAACATAGAAGTATTTTTAGGCCTTAGGCTCATCTAATTTTCCTTCTTAGGTAGGGGTAAGAAATCCCTACATGAAATAAATCCCTACATCTCTACAATGTGAGCATGACATGGGTCTTGTGGGGACACAGCAGAGAAGATGGCAGCTAACTAGCATCTTCTGTACATAAATGCAGCTGAATTTACCAGTGTGTATCCAAATGTCGATTTTAGTGTATTTTTGTTTTGTAGCTTTGGTTGGAAAAGCTTTGCCAGTTGTACAAATAGGCAGAGGGTGTCCTCAGATAGCAAAGAATATCACTGAACTTGTTGGTTCATAAGTGAGTCTTTAGCTCTTCCAGAGATGCCGGAAGACTTAAAGAATGCTAGTTTATAAGGCGTTCTACTAGTCTAGGCAGTTCTTACAAAGCCGTGTGCTTGTTCCTTCTTGGTGCTTAATGTCTGTTACCGTATCTGAAATTCATAGGCAACAACTTTCCCAAGATACTTTAGCTCTGGTATTAGATTTAGAATCTTCATCCTGTTTTTTGTCTAGTGTCTCTCAAATTATTAAATTTACATAAGCATATTCATCTACATCTTTCTAGGTCTCATGGTAGATATACCAGTACAGAGGAATGATGAAATTCCAAGCAACCCACTGGTGGGAAGACAGGTATGTGGCATCTCCTCTCCCACAATGGATTTGGTGGCTTTTTGGGATCCTTCCTGGCATCCCTGAATCTGTAAAGCCAGTTCATGGACTCTGTCTGGACATTGATAAGCCCCACAGTGGGCAGTGCTGCTCCTGGATTCAGGAGGTAGGGCCACCTTTGGCTTTCTTGGAAATTTGTTTCAGTTGGAGAGGTGAAAGACACCTAGAGAATTTCATAAGTGAGGAGCCAACACTGGGCAGGAAAGCAGACCAGAGAATTAAATAAGTATCTAGGGTGAGAAAGCACTGAAAGAAATTTTAGAAGTCAGAATAAACCATGTCCTGTGCTGTAACCACCAGCAATGGGCAGAACACCTCTTCAGGAGATTAGGGAGTAATGTTTTGCTACCTAGTGTATTGATGTCAGGAAGATTTTAAACCTTTTACTCTGTTCAATTCCTTGTTTTCCCTAAGCATTTAGGTCAGCTGGCATCCAGATGATTATTCCTTTGGGATAAGGTCTGAGTTTTATGTAAAATTACTGATGCCCAGAGGACTTACTCTCATTTTTGATAGTGAAGATGGTGTGCTTGTCAGAACAAGGTTGCAGCTATGGATTTGCCAGTCGTCTTTCCAGATCATGTGCTGAAAACCCTGAAACTTAAAGTAAGGGGATTTTTTTAAAAAGCAAATACTTTTATTGCGCATTTATAAAATCTGCATAGTTATATCAAGTGTTCTTCCCTTTCACGATTCCTCAATTAATCTTTAAAATTTGATTAAAATACAATATCCCATCAGAAGTGTTTTAAAAATGAGCAACAGGAAATATTTTTCTCTACATATACATATGTAGTTTTGCATGTGCCTTTTTTTTTCCCCCACAAATCCACATCCCTCATTTTTAAAGACAAAAACAGGGCCAGATGCTGTGGCTCGTCTGTAATTCCAGCACTTTGGGAGGCTGAGGCAGGCAGATCACTTGAGGCCAGGAGTTTGAGATCAGTCTGAACAACATGGTGAAACCCTGTCTCTACTAAAAATACAAAAATTAGCCAGGTGCGGTGGTGCACACCTGCAATCCCAGCTACTCAGGAGGCTGAGGCACGAGAATCACTCAAGCCCAGGAGACGGAGTTTGCAGTGAGCTGAGATCACGCCATTGCACTCCAGCCTGGGCAACACAGCGAGTCTGTCTTGGGAGTGGGGGTGGGAAGGAGGCAGACTAAAATGGTCTTTGGGGCCAGCAGTAGCCTTAGACTGTTCTTGACAATTTTCAGATATTAGAAAATCTTACCTAAATGCCTAACAACTATTAATGCATGATCTTTAGTCAAGTTACACAATGCTGTTCTGTCTGAAGTCCTTAATGCTATCCTTTCTTTCACTGAGGACTGGGTATGAGGTTTTCTGGTTTAAAGAGAAAAGAGACAGGTCTCTTTTGACTTTTCAACATCTTACTGCCATGTGACCTTATATTCTACCCACATGTAAAAGGGCGTGGTTCACCAACAACCCATTTGTTCATCTCCTGTCAAGAGCCAGGCAAGGTTTATATTTCTAATCTCTTGCAGTTAAGAATTTTTAAATGTCATCTGTATTTAATAAAACAACTAGTAGCTGCTCATCTGGTTCAGATTCTCATGAATCGTTCTGTCAAAAATATGACTGAAGGATAATTTTAAAAGTGACAAGAGGCTTAGAAAAGCTGAAGCATTGTTGTAGGTACAAGGCATTTCGTGTCTCCTGGCATAATTCAACACCTAAATACACTGTTTTCTGCCTTTTCTGGTGAAGCAGCCTTTATGATTTTGTACCAAAAAGTGCAATTTTATTTTCAATTCTTCTTTACACATTCTGATTTCTGGCCGCCTGACTCTTGCACAGAAGTCCGTTGTCACAGTGCTCACCTTGGGAAAAGGATTAGGTGGGCACATAAGTTTGATTCGGACCCTAACCATGCTGTGTGTGTAAAGGAGGAGTAAGCATTTCCAAGCTACAGTAACTAGAGGAGCTATAAGCCTTGCTGGGTTCTTAGGTCTTCTGACAGAAATGGGGAAAAACTCGCAAAAGTTCCTGGGTTGGGCCAGGTCCTTTGAGGAGCAAATGCCAAGACAATATTAGACGGACAGGTACTCAATGGAGTAGATGTCTGTGAAAGAAAAGAGTAGGTGCCACAGGAGAGGCTTCTTCCCACAGAGTAGGGAAAAGGTGAGGTCAGGTATCGAGCCTCAGATTGCAATGTATTTGCACAAGGACTTTGAGTAGGACAACAGCATGTCTTTGACTCGATGTTTGACAGGAGTCCCATGTTGAGTAATGGGCTTGCCTTCATGTCTTTGCCATGGCACCTCAGCTGGACCTTTTAGTCAATTGCACTCCCTACTGAGGGCATCTAAATGGATCTTTTCTGTGACCAGAAGAGCTCTACCTGAGAAGAATCCTAGATCTTGGGTATAGATCTTGGGACTTTTTGTTTTTAAAAAGGTATAAAATCCACTGACGTCTGAGGCAAGGTGTAGATCTTCATATTGCTAGCTCTAGACTCTATAGGGTGAACCTAATCAGCTACTTAAATAGTTCTTGTTCTAAGCTTCACTGAGCATTAAGAAATTAACAACTTATGCCTGAGTTTCATGTGCTATAGGTTACTACTTAGCAAGTCTTTTGTAAAACAGGTGGAGTGTCCTGATGTCTGGTTGGGAAACTGGAAATGCAATGTAACCACTTTCTCCTGGGTGTATTGAATGTATGAGAATATTAGAGGTATTAATGTAAATGGGTCTACTCTATTTTCAAGGTTAAAATCCATCACCGGTAAACTTGGGAAGTTAGGAGGGTGAATTAAATAAGAGTCTGTTAATAGCGTAGCTCCTTTGGTATGGACAATGAGAAGAGGGTATCCCCAGGTACTTCTGGAGTGTACCCACAATCTTAGATTCCTAAGGAACTGTTCCTTAAGCATAAACGTCATAAGTGAGCTCATAAATGGACCAGAAATCTGAATTTTTTGAGTAGGCTAACAAGAAATGATTAGTAGTATTACTTGATCTTAATCACACAAAGCAACATGACAGGGTTCAAGGTGTAGTAGAGTCTAAGCTAGTCTTGAGATTTGAGTGAGAACTCCTCAGTGAGCAAGAGAGCATAAGCTCAGAAGTCTAGTGATTCTATATACTTGGCTTGGGTTTTATAGAGAGTGTCGAGTGTTCAACATTTATTGCCACATTCTCAGCCAAACACATCCCTGACTTTCTTCTGGAGAGAATCTATTCCCCATCTGCCCCTCCCCTTGATCATTCTTATCTATAGGTCTAGATGACTTTTTATTAGGATAGTATTCCATTTCCTTTGCCACATCCCCGTAACTACCATGACTACTTTAAGGAAGGGCATACTATCTAGGTGGGCATGCTACTAAAACTCAAGATATGCTGAAACTGACCTCTGTTCCAGAACAGCTTTTGGAAGAAATATTTGCAAGATAATGAGGTGTGGGGCACTCACCCTCATAAGAGTATGAAATTCCCAATCAGAGGGTGGTATTAAGGCCCTATGTGGACTGTGAGAATTGAATCTGATACCAGGGAAGGTAGAGAGAACAATAAATTCTAGTTCTTGGAGAAACTAAGCCTGTCGAACCAGCCTTACTTGGACCAGTCAAACTCAACCAGCTTTGACTTTATTCCCTAAACTGTCATGCTGCCTTATGTGATTGCAATCAAGGAATAGTGTTTAAGAAAAAATTCAAAACTCTGGTCATTTAGTGTTGGTTAGCCTACTCAAAAATGAAGTTCAGTTTTCTGATATGTCTCTAAGCCCACTTATGATGTGGTATTACTGTGTGTGATCCAATGAGTTCTTTTTACTTAAGTTAGTGTAGTTAGGTGTTTGTCACTTGCAGACCAAAGAATCCTGAAAGTTATAGCCCAGTGCATTACTAGGTATTAGAGTAAACAAACTGCTTCCATTTGCAAGGTTAAAACTAACCACCAGTTAATAAACTTGAAGTTAGGAGAGTGAATTGAGTAATTGAGGTTTCTCAGACTAAGCACTTTAAAATGGAGGAAGGTAGTTTCCTAAAGGGAGCTGGAAAGCTGCCAAGGCCAATATAATTTGGAAATTATTCCATATCCATGTGGCTATCCTGTTTGTAATAAAACCAGCATATGTGCCACTTTATAAAAGCAAGATAGTGCTCTTAAATTAATGACTAATGCAAGTTTTAAAAAGTTAGGTATCACCCACCACATGTGGGACTACTGTCCAGAAATGAGGCAAGTTAAAGCAATGAAGAGGCTTTAAATGAAATAAAATAGAAAATGAAGGACTAGCTCAGTGGTGTCATGGTTAATTACAAGCCCTTTGCCAGCATTAGTGGTAGAGTTGCCTGGATCCTACTGAGTCAGTAAATCCAGTGAGTCTCCGATCAAAATAAATGGGAATTCTGGCCTCACTGGTCAGTCTGGGTCCCTTGGGCCACTTAATTTTGGATTCTCATTGATGAGCAGCTTTGTGAGGCATCAGTGGGAGCCATAAGAGAGCTTTGCCCAGGAAAGTCATGAATTCACTTGGGTCAAGAGTAGAAAGATACCGCTTGTAGTGGAACACAAAACCATATCTAGAAATCCAAAATTGGCCCAGAGTAAAATGGGAGGTGACAACTTGACATACTTTGAAATACTGGGAGTAGGAATAGGGACTGAGTTTTAGAAGGGATGATCCATATACCTCAGACATCCCATTGATATGGAATAAAGTTAATAACCACTGTTAGGGTAATGCAGGAATGGGCCCAGTCACATCTTGTGACTTAGATGGTATTTTTTTGCTACTTCATTTCCTCTGAATGGAGTAGTCTGTGTCTACAGGGATATGCAAGCTTGCTTCCACATCTGAATTATAGGATTAAGTTTCATTTGAAACTACTGCTGGCTTTTGTCCTCTTATATGCAGATGTTAAGGTGGGATTCGATGTTCGAGAGTTGTGGAGGTAGGAAGAAAGTGCTGTGGAGAAACAGAAAGGAGATAGAAGAATCTTTGGACCACAGTGTAGGTCTGGGCTTGTTAGGGAACGAGAAGAAAGATGTTGGTTAGGGGATTATCTTAGACCGAGGTGCAATATTAAGTGTTCTGGCGAGGCTGATGACAAATACCAGAGCCCAAATTGCCCATCAGAGGAGTCACAAGTGTCCTAAATGTGGCTGCCTTAGCACCCCGGTTGCATTCAGGCATTGGTTGGAAATGAAGCACTGGAACATAGAATTCTAATAGCCCCTAGGGTTGGCCCTTGTTGTGCACACACTTACTACTTTGCAGAATTCAGAACAGTGACTCCTTGTCCCATAGGACACTATTCTTGAGAAGAATTTCAAGAGGATACTACTAAGATGAAATAAAGCTCCTGCTACTGAAGCTGATCTGGGGTCACAACAGATATTCATCTTCTGCCTCCTGTACCATCCTCCTACATTCCTTCCCTTTAGCTGAGGTTTAGTACTTATCTGGTGCTGTGACCCAAAGCTTCATCTTAGTGTCTGAACCCCTAGTGATCATGTGCTTCTCGAGATAGGGCTGCTGAGTGTTGGGGTTATAATAGGGTAAAAAAAGTATGAGGAGATACTCAAGTGTGTCACCTGGGTTTCATCCATATTCTTAATTCTCTCAGACTGCAAGATAGCACACCCTCTTACTGATTGGTCACTTACCCCTGCCACAAGGAAGACCCTAACTGACCAGTGGCTCATTCAGAGCTATGGAAAATGGGGTATTCTAAATTTTGGGCCCTGCATCAAAACAGCTTATTAACTGTTCTTGCCTTTAGTGAATAGAAGAGTTTAACAGATTCAGGTGCCCACAAGGGAACACAGGGCGCTGCAACTGTGCTGTCTTCCCACTGGGGACGCAGGGCTCTATACGTGCTTCTGTAATGTACTGCTGCATCATGAAGTAGGGCACTCCACACATTTAGCATGTGTACCTGGATTTAGTGCTTCTGCACTTTCTGAAGGCTCTTCCAACATTGAAGCTACCTGCTTCTGAATGGTGTTAACATGACCAGTTGACCTCATGAACAGGGGTACTCTCTAACTTCTGTGATCACTGTCCATTCATAAGCTCCTTGGCTGGGTATAATTCCATACCTGTGAATAGGGTAGAACAAATGTCTCCAGACAGTGTTTGTGGTTAAGAATCTACAAGCAGGAAAGACAAACCTATACCCAAACAGATACTCCTGTGAATCTGTATTGCTGGCTTTTCCAGAATGGAAGAAGTTCAATGTAGTCAACTTGCCAAGTGGCAAGTCTTCTTAAATAGTGCTGTATTGGGATTCAACACTTGTGTCATGACAGGCTAGGCATTCAGCAGTCGCAGTAGCTAGGTTGTCTTGAGGAAATACAGTCCATGTGTGGGGTACCTATGTAGCCTCAATCTCTGCCACCATGGTCACTGTCATTTTCCCATTGTCTAACAAATATTGGCTGACAACTGGAAAGGCTATTTTGTCTGGTTGTTCATTGAATCTTCTGTGATTGGTGCTCTCTAGTAGGTATTAACATCTGATGTGAAATTTACATGTCTTCCACATGCTTGTCCTATAGACTTTGTTTCCAGTCCTTTTCATCCAGGCTACTGACCAGATGACTAGGCCATTGGCCCCTGCTGAGAGATCAGTATACATTTTCTTCTTGGGCCATGTGTCACTCCACTTAAGGTAGATTCATAGTGAACTAGCTTGAGCTCTCAATTATTTTTCTCAAAGCTGGGGGCCTGAGAGGCATTTTTAGGGCTGCTGTAACCACAGAGCCTAGGTAAGATGCTTTCGAATTGGAAATAGTGTCCTCGGCATTTGGAATACAATTTTGTCTCTCTCCTAATCCCAAAATACATTTTTTTCTGCTGTAACCACAGAGCCTAGGTAAGATGCTTTCGAATTGGAAATAGTGTCCTCGGCATTTGGAATACAATTTTGTCTCTCTCCTAATCCCAAAATACATTTTCTTTCTTATAAATTCCTAAAGAACCTAAACTTGGTTTTGCTGACATATGTGGACCATTGGATAAGGGGTCCTTTGGATAAGGGGCTGAAAATTTGTGATTACTTGATGAAATTCTCGAAGCATAGTTTCTCACTTACTAGAAGTTGAAAGCAGGCTGATCCTAGGATATTCCAGGTTCTCCTCAGTAATGCCCATGATTGCTCAAATTTCATGTTCCAAAAGTCAGGCATGGCAGGATTGATGCCTGTCAGGATTGGGCTGAGGAGTGATGGCACAAACCAATGTCTTTCTCAGGTCGTGTAACTTGATTTCAAATGCTAGTCCTTGTGGATTAGGTGTGATGAAATACACAGCTACTTACCTTAGCATCTGTAACTAGTAGAATCTATAACTTAAAGGTTTAAGTACCTTTTCCATGTTATCCATGGTAGATTCTTTCCAGTTGGTGTGAATGTGACATAAAATGGTATGTTTCTCTGTAGTTCATTTGTCAAACACTTAGCCTGTTGGCTCTTGCCTGCATTTCTGCATGAAGATACAACAATTGGAAGTTTTTCTTCCTTTTATATTAAAAATTTTTATTTTCATAGGTTTTTGAAGGACAGGTTATATTTGGTTACACAAGTTCTTTCATGGTGATTTGTGAGATTTTGATGTGCCCATCACCCAAGCAATATACACTGAATCCGATTTGTAGTCTTTTATTCCTCACCTTCACATCCTTTCCCTGAGTCCCTAAAGTCCATTGTGTCATTGTTATGCTTATAACTTAGCTCCCACTTTTCAGTGAGGACACAGGATGCTTGGTTTCCATTCCTGAGTTACTTCACTTAGTCTCCAATTTTATCCAGGTTTCTGTGAATGCCACTAATTCATTCCTTGTTATGGCTGAGTAGTAGTGCATCATGTGTGTGTGTACACACACTATTTTATCCACTCCATGGGCATTTGGGTTGGTTCCACATTTTTTTGCAATTGCAAATTGTGCTGCTATAAACATGCATGTGCAAGTATTTTTCCCTCCTTGTGTAAGCAGTGTCCCAATATGAAGAGTCAGCCTATTAGCTTGAGAGAGGGAGTCTGTTTTTTTCTCTGAATCTGTTTCCTGATTTTTGTCAGGCATCATATCTCATCTATAGAGCTGAGCAAGAGAATGTATGGTAAATCACTTCAAATGGAATGAACTATATCTTCTTCCAGAAGTTATACGTGCTTAAGGAAGAATGACAGAAAAAAACTATTTCTGTGGACCAAAACTAGCTAGCTTGCCTTAATTGGGCATTCTTTTGATCCTGTGGCTGAACGAAATAAGTCTTTTTTATTTTGTTGTGAGAGTGGACTCTATTAGATGCTGGAAGGAATGCTACAAGGATAGCCTAAGAACCTAAGCTTTTGTTTAGAGATCTGGAAGAATTTGCTTTGTGACTGGATAATGAATGACTCTAATGAGTAATTCACATGAATTAGTCTCAACCCACATTCTAATAGAACTGTATGTGTGTTCTATACCGTGAATATTTTATTCTGAAAAGTAGTGGCAAAAGCTGCTTGCTTGTTCTTGTGGTCTAAAGCTTAACCTGCACATGTAGACTCTACAGATACCACTTGTGTGCACAAAAGCTAGTGTGCCAAGTAAAATAAGGATAAACGAAAGGCAACGATGCAAAATGTGGTCATGCAACTGTTGCTGAATGCCAAGGGTTCCGCCTTGGTCTGGTTGCTTGGCATAGAGAAAGCCAGCTACTGAGACAATGAGTATTGCCAAGGAAGACACACTTTACCCCAGGTGATGTCAGTGGGGAGACTTCCTTTCTTAGGAACTCACTTTCCTTGTCTGACAGTTGGTTTCCTGAGGAGGGAACTCAGAAAAGACAAAGATAAATTTATCAAGCTTTAAGACTGGAGCATCAATTTTTATGTCTGTTCAAAAAAAACACGTAGATATCAGTTCTCTGGGAAAATTGGGCCAGTTTCACAACAATCTCAGTTAATGGCAGATTAGAGCAAATCAAACATGTGCTGTATGCACTGGCAACCTTACTGAAAATAGGACTGCTGCTTTCCTATCACAAACCCACTCCATATCCTGCTTTATTTCCTTCATAGTACTTTCGCCTGTTTGTCTCTGCATTTGAGTTCAAACTGCAGGCAGGGATTTATAGTTCACTGTACCTTGGTGCCTGGGCTCATGCTGGCCTGTCAATGTTCAATATGTTGCTTATTGGGTATAGCAGTCACATAGTAGTGCATGGAATATTATTGCTAAGAGTGCAGCCTCATTATTGCTTAGAAACAGGACTTGAGTGTTTGAGATTATTTATCTCAGATCCCTGGAAGATCTTGAGAAAGTTTATGTGCATTTGTAATATGTATTGGGGAAGGCAGTGTTCAGGACAGCAAGAGTAAGAGAATGAAGTGAGGCAGGAAAACTGCAGTGGCTTCAGCTGCTCACCACTTTATCAGAAATCAGGCAGCTGCTTGCTTCCTCTCTAGGCCAAGTAAAAACAATGTAACAACATTTTGTAGAGAACACAGGCAGTGTGTAGTAGAATGCTGAAATTCTTGCAGTTGTGAACTTCCATGTTCTTCTTAAGGTTACTATTAGGTTGCAAAAATCTGCGGTTTTGGGCCAATATGCGGGAGGTGGAGGCTGTGGCGGGCCGAGATCAGGCCACTCCTCTCCAGCCTGGGTGACAGAGCAAGACCCTGTCTTCAAAAGATTAGAAATCACAAGTGTCAACCCACTGTTTTTTGACTTCTGTTCTACTTTTGTGCTTCAACTGTATTCCTCAAGTTATGGAAAGAGGGAAAGCAGTTAGGGGCTGCTACCAAGAGGACCATGTTCTCCTTGACCATGTGGGGCCTCTCTCGCAGCTTGGGCTCTCCGTCATCGCTAACATGGAGTTTGGGGTGCAAGGTATCCTTTTGCCTATCTCCTCCAGTGTCTCTTAAGTATTACGGCTGTCGTGACCAGTCTGAGGGGATGGAGGCCACAGAATCTAACTGCCAGCATCCTTGTCTTCCTTTCCCGGTGCATGAATTCCCCTGCACTTCCAACTGGTTGTCACTTGTGCCTTACAAGTAGCTGTTGAAAAAGTCAGCACTCTCACTCCACAGTGCATGATCTGCAAGAGTCCCAGTGGTAAGGGAGGCACATAACCTTAGTAAGATGATGGTTGGGGCCAGGGCTCTCCACTGAGCAAGCAGCTGAGAGGCAGGGTGGGCTGAGCTGACTTTGGAGATGCATAAAGATTGACACACTTCTCAAAGCATAACTTTTACAGAGCTCACAGGCCTAAATTTAGATAATATATATAATGACTGTAACTATGAATATTCTAGGCCAATTGTGTCTTGATAGTCATATCAAGTCTTAACATTAGCACATTCTGACAAAGCATACTCACTTTCACTGATGAGTTAGAATAAACAGCAAATTAAAGCAATATGAGAACAAGGATCTCTGAGGTCCAGTGGCAGCCCTTTAAGGTCACACATTATAGAAAATAAATGGTTATTTGGAAAAGCACTTTATTTCCAAGGAATTACTTTGTTACCCTGTGACACTCAAAATTAGCTATAGGAATTGATCTACATTTTCAGTTGGGTCACATTTCAGTGAATGCTATGTGACTGGTAGTGACTGTTCACTACTGAACAAAAATCTCAGGACAGAAAACATAAAGAAAGTCTTGTTTCTCTTCAAAGAGACCTTATAGCATCCTATATGTACCTGCTGTGATTGTGTACCTGAGATTCCTAGAAGACACATCCTGAAACAAAATATAGAAGCATTTGTGTACTGAGGAAAGGAGTCTACAAACCAGGACTCCAAGAGTGAGGGAATTCATGAGGCAGGAAAGAGTGACATGACTGCAGCTGCTCAGTTGCCAGAAGATACTTCACTGCTTGCTTCCTGTGCAGGTCAAATGAAAACACTTGAAATATTTGGAGGGGAACACTGCTGTCTTGGCATGACAAATTTCTCCTTGCAGTTGTGAACTTTCACATACACGTTAAGGTTATTAGATTCATAAAAGCTTGTTTCTGATGAATTTATATTTGCCAAAATTAGTTGGTAGCTTTATTTCAGATAATCATCTTGTCTTGGTAACTATACCAGCTCTTTTAATATTAATATACTATTAGTATCTGTTCTCCCATCTTACTCAAGTCATATACTTAAGAAATTGGAAACATAAATAGCATTTAAAAATCCAGCCTGACAATGTTCTCTAATGAGAAATACTAGATACCATGGGTGTCAATCTACTGTCTTTGTGCTTTCTGTACTGCTTTTTGCTTACTTTGACTTATGGAAAGAAGGAAAGCAGAAAGGGGCTGCTACCAAATGGGGGCATGTTCTCTTTGATCATACAGGATGAGTCTCTCAGCTTGGGCTCCATAAAATGTCCTCGCTGAAATGGGGTTCGGGATATGACGTTGTCTATAAGGAATGGCTGCCTGTGGAAGGGAAGGGAAAAAGGCCAAATTAGAGAAGAGATCAACTGTGATCTGGGCACCACAGAGCTTTCACTAGTGTGGTAGAGTTCCAGAACTAGTATTGCTCCTCAATGTCTGTGATGGTTGGGCCTCTCTAGGCCACCTTGCTTAGATATCAGATGTAGGCTCTATCCATGCCAGCTGTCTGCGTTGAGATGGCTGTTGCCTATCACAGCTGGACCATGGAGACAGTGCCAGAGTGCAGTCATCTTCCTGGGGGAAGCATAGGTTGTTGGCAAAACCAGAGTTGATAGGAGGTCATGGCTGAGGGTGGGGTTCCCCACTGAGCAAGCAGTCAAGGGCCAAGAGGCAGGTAGGGCTGAGCAAATCTGGAAAGGTCAGACCAAATTGACAGATCTGTAAGACATAGCTTTTATGTTTCACTGGCTCTTAAACTCACAGGACAAAATTTTGGAATATGTACAATAATAGCAACAACTATTGGTATTTCTCTAGGCTACTTTTCTTATAATTTGGGAAAACTGGCTAGCCATATGCAGAAAGCTGAAACTGAATCCCTTCCTTACACCTTATACAAAAATTAACTCGAGATGGATTAAAGACTTAAATGTAAGACCTGAAACCATAAAAACCCTGGGAGAAAACCTAGGCAAAACCATTCAGGACATAGGCACGGGCGAAGCCTTCATGACTAAAACATCAATAACAATGGCAACAAAAGCCAAAACTGGCAAATGGGATCTAATTAAAGAGCTTCTGCACAGCAAAAGAAACTATCTTCAGAGTGAACAGGCAACCTACAGAACAGGCAAAAAATTTTGCAAACTATCCATCTTATGAAGGACTAATATTCAGAACCTACAAAGAACTTAAATTTACAAGAAAAAAATAAAGTAGGCGAAGATATGAACGGACACGTCTTAAAAGACATATATATGCAGACAATTAACATGAAAAAACTCATCACTAGTCATTAGAGAAATGCAACTCAAAATCACATTGAAATACCATCTCATGCCAGTTAGAATGGTGATCATTAAAAAGTCAGGAAACAGATGCTGGAGAGGATGTGGAGAAATAGGAACACTTTTATGCTGTTGGTGGGAGTGTAAATTAGTTCAACCATTGTGGAAGACAAGATGGCGATTCCTCAAGGATCTAGAACCAGAAATACCATTTGACCCAGCAATCCCATTACTTGCTATATACCCAAAGAGTTATAAGCCATTCTATAATGACACATACATACATGTTTATTATAGCACTATTCACAATAGCAAAAACTTGGAACCAAACTAAATGCCCATCAATGATAGATTGGATAAAGAAAATGTGGCACATATATGCTGTGAATACTATGCGGTCATAAAAAAGGATGAGTTCATGTCCTTTGCAGGGACATGAATGAAACTGGAAACCATTCTCAGCAAACTGACACAAGAACAGAAAACCAAACACCACATGTTCTCACTCATAAGTGGGAGCTGAACAGTGAGAACACATGGACACAACAAGGGGAATATCACACACTGGGGCCTGTGGGAGGATGGGGGATAGGGGAGGGAGAGCATTAGGAGAAATATCTAATGTAGATGGTAGGTTAGTGGGTGCAGCAAACCACCATGGCACGTTCATACCTATGTAACCTGCACGTTTTTCACGTGTTATCTCAGAACTTGAAGTATACTAGAAATGCTATTATTTTTACACTTTTTTTCTTTTTTCTTTTTGGAGCCCGAGAATTTACTGAAGTCACTTAGGTCTAGAAGTCTTTTTTCAGAATCCTTAGTGTTTTCCAGATAGAGAACTATATTATCAGTGAAGAGAATCTGACTTCCTCTTTTCGTATTTGGATACCCTTTATTTCTTTCTCTTGCCTGATTGCTCTGCCCAGGACTTCCAGTACTATGTTGAGTAGAAGTGTTAAGTGTGTGGGCATCTTTGTTGCCTACTGATTCTTAAGAAGAATGTTCTCGGCTTTTTCCCGTTTGTTTTGGCTGTGGGTTTGTCATAATGGCTTATTTTTGGAGGTATGTTCCTTGATGACCTTCATCGTGAAGGGATGTTGAATTTATCAAAAGTGATATTGTCTTAACATTTAAAGACACCTAAAAAAAGTAACTCCCTGCTTATTTTCCATCTCTAAAAGTGTCACTATGATAAATCTTTATTGCAGTAAAGTCTAATGAGGTACTTAATTAGAATTAGTGAGAAATAAAGCAGTCTCAGAACAAGAATCACTGAGGGACTAGTATTAGTTCTTTAAGGTCACAAATTATATCAACAAAGGTTAGTTAGGAAATCATTCTTATTGCTAAAAATTGGCCACAGGAATTAATCGATATCTTCAGTTGGGTCACATTTCAGTGAATGCTGTGTGATTGAAAGTGACCACCATTGAACAAAAATCTCAAGGCAGAAAACATGAAATGAGAAAAATCTAATTTTTCCCAAAAGAATCTTTTTAATATCTGCTGAGATGCTAATGGTATTTCATTGATTTATCTGTTCAATACACAGCTGAGGCTGTTAGGGAAATGGGGATTAGTCACCCACTAATCTCCCAGGTGCCTCCTCTTCAATCCCACTGGTAACAAGAGCAAATGGCCACGTACTGTGTAGTTTGTAGAGAATTTGCACAACTGGTCACAGAGCAGCAAGGTAAAGGATTTAAAACATTTGTAGAGAAAGCAGGATAGAAAAACAGTTGAATTGTTCCATTTTTGATGGATATATCATCTTCCATTACTCCCGAAGTCAGTTTGTCAATTCTATGAACAAAGTCTGCTGGTATTTCTGAAATTGCTTGAATTGGATTAATTTAGGATATTTTTGAGTATGTTTTCTGGCCTGTGAGTATAGCATATAATGTTCCATTTAGGTAGGTCTTTAATTTTTGGTAATGTTTTATAGTTTTATAAATCTTGCATGAATCTCTTACATTTATTCCTATTTCATGTTTTTTTTTTCATGCTACTGTGTCAGATTCTTAGAATGAAATTTATTATGAAAATATAGATACACTATGTCTGAAACCTGACCTGGTAACCTGTTCCCTTAATTCTAGTATATCTTTTTTTGTGGCTTTTTTGGCAATGCCTATGTAGATTATGTTGTCTATGAATAAAAATAGAAATACCTTACAAACTCCCGAGGCCCTCCAATACCCACACTATTGAATAAGTTGACAGATTTGATTTGCTTTTCATTTGGATTTAACTTTGTGTAGAGTTTTACATGTATAATGTCTAATGAGGGAGATTGGCTCGTAGCCTCTTGTGTCTTTGTCAGGATTGGTATTAGGAAAATACTGCCTTCATAGAATTATTTGTAAGGTATTTTCCAATTATCTGGAAGACTTTGTGTTTAATTGGCATTATTTAAGTGTGAGAATTTCTGCATAAATCTGTCTGGGCCTGGAGTTCCTTTGTGGCAAAGTTTAACTACATTCAGTCTCTTAAGGAAAGAGATATTCAGGCATCTATTAATACTTTGGGCGAGCTTTGCTATTTTGTGCCTTCTAACTAATTTGTCTATTCCATGTCAGCTTCATTTAAGTTGTGAAACTCGTATAATTTTTTATGTATCTTTTTTGTAATCTGTGGTGATGTTGCTTCTCTTTATGTTAGTAATTTGCGTGTTCTCATTGCTTTCCTCAATCTGGCTAGAAGACGAGTTGACAAACTACTCTGTGGGCTGCCTCACTTAGTACTTTGACAAAGGTGAAACAATTCAAGGAAAGAGATGGCATGTGCAGTGGCCTGTCCATCTTTGGAATTCAGTTTATCTTGTTGCTTGTCCATTTTAACTCTTTGAAATCAAGGATAGCTATAATTTTGTAGATTTTGGCTTTTTCTCATTGTTAGGGGAGTAGTAACATTCTTGGTTTTCTACATTCTGAGTGGAAGCAAAAATCCTATCATATTCAGACATTTTGTTTAGATATTAGAGCTTTGAACAGAAGCAGTTTATTGAAATAACCAGCAAATGGCAAATAGGAAGATTGATGTGGGGAAACAAAACCATCCTGCAATTTAGTCTTCAAGGAATGCTCTATTAGCTGCACTGAATCCTATTACGTTGAAGTGGGAAATTCTCTGGCCATTTAGTGCATCCTGCCAACTTCACACATAAGGAGTCAAAGGGGACAGTAACTTGCCTGTGAGTCCACTCCTTAGTGCTGGGGTGGGATAGTAGCTTCTGGTAGCTTGATTTTGAGGTGGCTCTTTTGAGGATGACTTAAGCATAAGATGTCTCTGTACAGATGGCAGTGCTTCTCCTGGGTGTTTGCTCTGGTGGGTGCTGAGGTTTGACTCTTCTCACGGACACTCTCTCTATGTGTGACTTATCCCTCAAGCATATTCTTTGGCATAGTATATGCTCTTGTAACTATGCTTGCATGTGTGGATAAGGGTTGTAAGGAGTGGATAAGACCAGACGTGGTTGTAGAATGAAGGGTGTATATGAACCTCAGACTGAATCCTGGGAGAGAATGACAATAGCACCATCCAAGATGCACGGATCAGAAGCCCCTGTCCCACTGTCCCTGTGAAGGCCAGGTTCAACCTCCATTAGTTTTTTTTTTTTTTTTTTGAAAAAAATTTCTATAGGTGTTGGGAGAACAGGTGGTATTTTGTTACATTAATAACTTTTTTAGTGGTTTGTGAGATTTTGGTGGACTGATCACCTGAGCAGTATATACTGAACCCAGTTTGTAGTTTTCTATCCCTCACCTCCCTCCCACCCTTTCCCCAGAATCCCCAAAGTCCACTATATCATTCTTAAGTCTTTGCGTTCTCATAGCTTAGCTTCCACTTATGAGTGAGAACATACCATGTTTGGTTTTTCCATTCCTAAGTTACTTCACTTGGAATAATGGTCTCCAATTCTATCCAGGTTGCCGTAAATGCCATTAATTCATTTCTTGTTATGTCTGAGTAGTATTACATCATGTATATGTACCACAGTTTCTTTATCCAATTGTTGATCGATGGGCATTTCGGCTGATTCCATGTTTTTGCAATTGTGAATTGTGCTGCTGTAAACATGCGTGTGCAATTATCTCTTTCGTATAATGACTTACTCTGCTCTGGATAGATATCCAGGAGTAGGATTGCCAGATCAAGTGGTAGGTCTACTTTTAGCTTTTTAAGCAATCTTCACACTGTTTGCCATAGTGGTTGTACTAGTTTACATTCCAGTCAGCAGTGTAGAGGTGTCCTCTTGTCACCACATCCATGCCAACCTCTATTTTTTTTATTATGTCCATTCTTGCAGGAGTGAGGGAGTAAGGTGTGGGTATTGCATTGTGGTTGTGATGTACATTTCTCTCATTCGTGATTCAACCTCCACTAGTTTCAGATGGAATTGTGCTTTAATTGAGGTTCAGATACAACTGCGTAGGTAGGCAGCAAGGAGGGCAGACCGAAACATGGAGGCTTCCATGGCTTAGTATAGCGCAGCAGAGTGGCAGCTAGGAGGGAGGGAGGGAGGAATGTGGAAGGAGGATCATGCTGTCTTATGCTGTGTTCTTATCCTGCTGACTTCCTTTGTTTTTCAAACAAACAAGATTCTGTGTTATCTTTGAAATGTTCCAACTTCTGCCTAATGTTTTACCTATATGTATTTTTTGATTACTTAAAACTTGTAAACTGTCAGAAACCCTGACTTGCAAATTTTAACCAAGAATTATTCAGTTCTCTTCCTAGCTTTTGTAACATTTAGAAACAATCCTTTTCACCTACAGTCTAAATTATGCATGCCAGAGACTGACTAGAATTATGCTGTCAGAGAAGTAATCTACAATGAGTCCTGAAAGGCCGTCTGCTACTAGCCTTGAACATTCCTACCCATATTTCTTGGGTATACCAAGAACTCAAGACCCTGACTGTGCTTTACCTGGGCCAGTTTTCAGGGTTGTGTGTTCAGTCAGCAACTCTATGGGATGAAGTAGTATTTCCCTCTGGGGAAAAAAGCAGGCTTGTTTACTGCTTGTTTATAAAATGGTAGGTTCCTGAAGTTCAGTGTTTCTTCGCTGTGGTGCAAACCCACTGCATGCATCTTCTTGGCCCCTTTGCACCTTTTTTATGGGACTTAAGGATTGTGGAAAACTGACATTAACATATGCCTACGTTTGTGCAATGAATAGTAAAATCCTGTCTCCGATTCAGGAGTCTTGTCTCCTGCCAGCATTCATGAAACAGTAACAGGCTAACTTACCAGTTTGCAAGTGGGGTAACATTCCATACCCTGACCCAAACATGTCTGAACTTAGAAGTATGTCTACCATAAAATAAGCAAAATAGTAGCATGAAACGCCAATCTTACCTTTGGAAAAGGAGCCTCACTAAAATTAGATTGCAGTGGCACAAATGAATTTTGGAAGTTGTGACCACTGTGCTTTGAAGGAGAATTCTGCAGCTAAATGCTGCCCTCTTGCTGCTATTCCAGGAGCCTACCTTACCCACATGAGAAAGCCCAGTTCTCATAATGCTCTCTTGCCATCAACCCTGGACAATATATGACAGCCAATGTTGAAAATCTCAAAGATGCCAGTGCTACTCCTGCTAATACCCTTACTACTTTGATGAAGGTTGAATCTTCCAGCACTCGTAGGGAACATAACTGCATGATGAACTCTCTAGTCTTAAATTTATTCCAGGTTGCCCAACTGAGCCTTTTGACTACTTCAGTACTCAACCTCGAGTAAATAAGGTGGAAATTCCAGAAATGCCTTGGCAACTTCTTCCATGCTTAAAGGAGCTATCCTGTGAGGGCTCAAAAGCACATATGAGGTGTCTTTGAGAATATTTCAGATTTCCCTTTGAAGAGAGACTTTGTCCAGCTGGGAGTGCCGTCCGTATACAGCCTTCAACTGTCTGGTTTCAATTCACCCAAGAACATGCCTTTCTTCATCTCAGGACTGATTGTGTTGAAAGTGTAAAGGCCCAGCCATGTTGGCTTAGTGTAAAACAACTCTAATGGGTTAGTTCTGCAGAACTCTCTAGAGTTGGGTGAGGTTCTCCGCTCTATATTGTGGTTGACTTCTTCTATGACCAGTCCTGCTACCTCACTCTCCCATAAATGTTCCTTCTGAATAAATACTCTGCATGCCAAATTCTTAACATCTGCTTTTGAAGAAGCCAGCCTGAGGCAGCTGGGGCCAGAAGTGGTCCAAGAAAGCAGGTAATACTGTGGTGCTTGATTTAGGCTGGATTCCTAGCTGACCAGCTGACTCTGAAGACCTTATTGGTGGCAGGTGGAATACAAACAGCCCTCCACACATGGCAGTCTAGTTGTTAAACGGTCTTCCTGGTGATGGATAGGATGGTATACTGGTAGAGGGAAGTGCATTTGTTAGTGTAACAAAGCATGTATATATACCACAGTTTCTTTGCATTCTCATAGAGAAATAGTCCTAATTCTTTCATTGGCTAAGTACTATTGACATTGGAGATCCGTAGTGTCATCCTGGCCACCGTGATAAAGCGGGGACATACTATGGCCAGGTTATGAGTAGAGTCATGACCAAAGTGCTTCAGCTTATAGGTCCGCTGCATCCAGCCTGCTGGTGACTTCCCAAGTCCCAGAATATATTGGAATGGACATTCTTGGTGTTAGGAACACCTCTCACGTTGAATGTTCTTGGCCTTCTCTGCTGTGATCACACTTACCTATAGACCAAGTAGAAAATGTTTAAACTGTTAAATTGAAAAGGGCTGGTTAAAATCAGAGTCAGGGGATTTGTCTCCACTGTTCACGTCCTCCACCTCGGGAGCCCCCTGCAACTCTCTCACAGCCTCTGTTGCCTTGTGATTGGCAGGTTCTTGGGGATGCATAGCTAAGATGCCAGGAAATCCTGGAAGCTGGGAAATGACAATGGCTGAGAAGTAAAGAAGGGGGGTTTTGTCTGATTCAGGGACTACAGAGAACCAAGTTCTGCAGGCCTGTCACCTAAGTCTCAGTTTCAGATAGGCTTTTTTTTTTTTTTTAAGAAAATTTTAAAACAGTCAAAAGAACAGAAATTAGTTACCTGTCCTCTTGCTAGGCAGGGAGACAAACTCATTCCCCACAGGTTCAAGACTATGGCTAAGTGGTGAAGAAGGGAGGCTCAGCACCCAAGCCTTGGGGAGATGCAGAAAGATCCACCCCAGGCACTTGACTGGAGGGCACTCCCCCACATTGTCACACACGCTTGTAGATAGAAAAGCCTAAAACATTAAGCTTGCTTCTCCAGAGCAAGTATACCACAGAGAGAGAAAAGAAGGAAAAAAGAACACAAGAGAGAGAAAATAAGAGGCAAGTGGCAATCTTCATAATTAAATATCGGAAGTGACATTCCCTGTTTTCAAGTGTATTCTGACTAGAAGTGAGTCATAGGGGTATCAGCCATTGTTGAGGCTCAGGTAGGCAGTTTTAAACTTACCTGAGTAGACAAAGTTGCTGGGAAGTTACACAGCCACTGGGCAGAGCTCAGCAAGGCCTCTGCAGGCCAATAGTGACTAGACTCCCCTTTTGCTGGGCAGAGCATCTCTGAAAAAAGGCAGCAGCTCATCAGTGACTTACAAATTGCCCACTATCCTGGGACAGAGCACCTGGGAAAAGAGGCAGTTGTGGGTTCTGCTTCAGGACACTTAAACGTCCCTGCGCAGCAACTCTGAAGGGAGCAATGAGCCTCCCAGCACAGCACTTGAGCTGTGATAAGGGACATACTGCCTCAAGTGGCTCCCTGATCCCTGTTTATCCTGACTGGGATTCACTCATACAGGAGAGCTCTGGCTGACATCTGGTGGATACCCTTCTGGGACAGAGCTACCAGAGGAAGAAACAGGCAGCAATTTTTGCTGTTCTGCAGCTCCCGTGGGTGAGCTCCCAGGCAAGCAGGGTCTGGAATGGACCTCCAGCAAACTACAGCACATCTGCAGCAGAGGGGCCTGACTGTTAGGAAAAAAACTAAAAATCAAATAGCTTCCACATCAACAGAGAGGACATCCACTCAGAGACCCCATCCAAAGGTCACCAACCTCAAAGACCAAAGGTAGATAAATCCACAAAGATGGGAAGAAACCTGCACAAAAAGGCTGAAATTGCCAAAAACCAGAATGCCTCTTCTCCAAGGGATCACAACTCCTCACCAGCAAGGAACAAAACTGGATGGAAAATGAGTGTGACAAATTGACAGAAGCAGGCTTCAGGAGTTGGGTAATAACAAACTTCTCCAGACTAAAGGAGAATGTTCTAACCCAATGCAAGGAAGCTAAGAACCCTGAAAAAAGGTCAGATGAAATGCTAACTAGAATAACCAGTGTAGGGAAGAACATAAATGTCTCAGCTATGAAAAACACAGCATGAGAACTTTGTAAAATATATACAAGTTTAAATAGCCAAATTGATCAAGCAGAAGAAAAGATATCAGAGATTGAAGATCAACTCGATGTAACAAAGTGAGAAGGCAAGATTAGTGATAAAAGAGTGAAAAGAAATTAACAAAGCCTCCAAGAAATATGGGATCATGTAAAAAGACCAAATTTACATTTGATTGGTGTATCTGAAAGTGATGGGGAGAATGAAACCAAGTTGGGAAACAGTCTTCAAGATATTATCCAGGAGAACTTCCCCAACCTAGCAAGGCAGGCCAACATTCAAATTCAGGAAATACAGAAAACACCACAAAGGTATTCCTTCAGAAGAGCAATCCAAAGGCACGTAGATTGTCAGCTTCACCAGGGTTGAAATGGAAGAAAAAATGCTAAGGGCAGCCAGAGAGAAAGGTCGGGTTACCCACAAAGGGAAGCCCATCAGACTCACAGTGGATCTCTCAGCAGAAACCCCACAAGCCATAAGAGAGTGGGGGCCGATACTCAACATCCTTAAAAGAATTTTCATCTCAGAATTTCATATCCATCCAAACTCCATAAGCAAAGGAGAAATAAAATGCATTATGGACAGGCAACTGTTGAGAGATTTTGTAACCACCAGGCCTGCCTTATAAGAGCTCCTGAAAGAAGCACTAAATATGGAAAAGAACAACCAGTACCAGCCACTGCAAAAACACACCAAATTGTAAAGACGATTGACAGTATAAAGAAACTGCATCAACTAACGGGCAAAACAACCAGCTAGCATCAAAATGGCAGGATCAAATTCACACATAACAATATTAACCTTAAATGTAAATGGGCTAACTGCCCCAATCAAAAGACATAGACTGGTGAATAGAGTCAAGACCCATTGGTGTGCTGTATTCAGGAGATCCATCTCACATGCAAAGACACACATAGGCTCAAAATAAAGGGTTGGAGGAAGATTTAACAAGCAGATGGAAAGCAATAAAAGTAGGAGTTCCAATCCTAGTCTCCTATAAAAGATTTTAAACCAAAAAAGATCAAGAGAGACAAAGAAGGGCGTTACATAATGGTAAAGGGATCAATGCAACAAGAAGAGCTAACTATCCTAAATATATAGGCACCCAAAACAGGAGCACCCAGATACATAAAGCAAGTTCTTAATGACCTACAAAGAGACTTAGACTGCCACACAATAGTAGTGAGAGACTTTAACACTCTACTGTCAACATCAGATCAATAAGACAGAAAATTAACAAGGATATCCAGGACTTGAACTCAAATCTGGACCAAGCAGATCTAATAGACAGCTGCAGAACTCCTCACCCTAAATCCACAGAATATACATTCTTTCCAGCACCACATCACACTTAATCTAAAATTGACCACATAATTGCAAGTAAATCACTCCTCATCAAATGCAAAAGAACAGAAATCACAACAGTCTCTTACACCACAGTGCAATCAAGTTAGAACTCAGGATTAAGAAACTCCTTGAAGCACAACTACATGGAAACTGAACAACCTGCTTCTGAATGACTACTGGATAAATAAAGAAATGAAGGCAGAAATAAAGATGTTCTTTGAAACCAATGGGAATGAAGATACAACATACCAGAATCTCTGGGACACATTTAAAGCAGTATCTAGAGGGAAATTTATAGCACTAAATGCCCACGTGAGAAGTGAGGAAAAATCTAAAATCGACATCCTAACATCATGATTAAAAGAACTAGAGGAACAAGATCAAACAAATTCAAAAGCTAGCAGAAGATAAGAAATAAGATCAGAGCAGAGCTTAAGGAGATTGACACAAAAAACCCTTCAAAAAATCAATAAATCCAGGAGCTGTTTTTTTGAAAAGATCAACAAAATAGACTGCTAGCCAGAATAATAAAGGAGATAAGAAGAACAGAATAGATGCAATAAAAAATGAAAAAGGGGATATCACCACCGATCCCACAGAAATACAAACTATCATCAGAGATTACTACAAACACCTCTATGCAAATTAACCAGTAAATCTAGAAATGGATAAAATCCTGGACACTTACACCACCCCAAGCCTAAACCAGGAAGAAGTTGAATCCCTGAATAGACCAATAACAGGGTCTCAAATTGAGACAGAATTAATTAATAGCCAATCTTACCTTTGGAAAAGGAGCCTCACTAAAATTAGATTGCAGTGGCACAAATGAATTTTGGAAGTTATGACCACTGTGCTTTGAAGGAGAATTCACAGCCAAATTCTACCAGAGGTACAGAGGAGCTGCTACCATTCCTTCTGAAACTATTCCAAACTATTTTACAGAAAGAATCCTCCCCAACTGATTTTATGAGACCAACATCATCCTGATACCAAAACCTGGCATAGACACAACTAAGAAAGAAAATTTCAGGCCAATATCCATGATGAACATTGAAGTGAAAATCAATAAAATACTGGCAAACGAAATCCAACAGCACATAAAAAAGCTTACCCATCATGATGAAGTTGGCTTCATCCCTGGGATGCAAGGCTGGTTCAACATATGCAAATCGATAAACATAATCAATTACATAAACAGACCAAAGACAAAAACCACATGATTATCTCAATAGATACAGAGAAGGCCTTTGACAAAATTCAACAGCCCTTTATGCTAAACACTCTCAGTAAACTAGGTATTGATGGAATGTGTCTCAAAATAAGATCTATTTATGACAAACTCACAGCCAATGTCATACTAAATGGGCAAAAACTGGAAGCATTCTCTTTGAAAACTGGCACAAGACAAGGATGCCCCTCTCACCACTCCTATTCAACAGAGTATTGGAAGTTCTGGCTAGGGCAATCGGGCAAGAAAAAGAAATGTATTCAATTAGGAAAAGAGGAAGTCAAATAGTATCTATTTGCAGACAACATGATTGTATATTTAGAAAATGCCATTATCTCAGTCCAAAATCTCCTTAAGCTAATAAGCAACTTCAGCAAAGTCTCAGGATACAAAATCCTTAAATGTCTTTTATGGAATGCCTTCATAACCCTCATTGACTTTGTCATTGTCTTTTTCTTCCTCTGAGTCTTACTACTTATGTCGTGACTTCCAGACACACCGGGTGTAGAGTGGGGACCCTGGCCCCATGACTTTGCTGGGTTCAGCCTATGCGGCAGCTCACTGGTTAAAGTCAATTGCCTGCAGGTCTCCCAGGCTGTAGTTGTACACTGAGTCTACAGTTCTGGGGTGTCTGGGGTATCTGGGGCTGCACCTGGGCCTGGCTGAGTCACAGCTGAAATGGTCAAGGAGCACTGCCCTGGAATGCAGGAGGCAGACTTGACACAGCCCTATGCAACAAGCTCTGAGGTCTCACAGATCCCCTGGGTACCTTTCTTAACCATTCTGCCCTCAAGGCCCTGGTACCCTGGGGCCTGCAATGGGCATGGCAGCACAAATCTCCAAAAAGCCTTGAGGGTCATTCTTCCATTATCTTGGTGAACAGTACCTGGTTTCTACCCATACTAAGCTCTTTATCAAACAGTTGCTTGGCCCCACCCTTTTTTTTTTTCTCCTAACCATGCTCTAAATATTTCATATGGCCAGGATGAGACTTTCCAAATCTTTATATTCTGCTTCTAAATCATGAATTCCATCTTTCTCTATTTCTCCATCAGCAGTTAAGAGAAACCATGTGGCACCATCAACACTTTACTGCTTAGAGTTCTCCCATCAAATACTCTAGTTTCTCTCAACTTCTGCCTTCCACACAGTCTTGGGACATGGACAAAATTCCGCCAAATTCTTGGCCACATGATATAACAAGGATGACCTTTCCTCCAGTTTCCAGTACTTCCTCATTTGAGTCATCGAAATAGTAATCACTATCCATATTTCTACTAACATTCCATTCATAACCATTTAGATTACCTCTCAGATGGAAGTTGTCTTCTACTTTCCTGTGAGCTACCACCAGAATCTCCCTTAATTCTCTGTTCATGGCAATGCAGGCTTTTTCCAGCACTCAAACTGTTTCAGCCGCTACCCATTACCGAGTTCCGAAGCTGTGTCTGTATTTTTAGGTGTTTGTTATAATACACTACTTGTCTGGTACCAGTTTTAGACCAGATTGCTACAACAGTATCTATCACGGACTGGATAATTTATGAAGAACATAGGCAACCTATAAAGAACAAACAGTGGCTCATGCCTGTAATCTCAGTACTTTGGGAGGTGGAGGTGGGAGGATTGCTTAAAATTGGGAGTTCAAGACCAGCCTGGGCAACAAAGACCTCATCTCTACAAAAAAAGAAATATCCAGGTGCAGTGGTGTGTGCTACTTAGGAGGCTTAAGCAGGAGGATCACTTGAGCCCAGGAGGTAAAGGCCGTGAACCAGTCACGCCACTGCCCTTCAGCCTCAACAACAGAGCAAGATACTGTCTCAATTTTTTTTCTTAGTCCTGGAGACTGGGAAGTCAAAGGTAGAGGTATCAGCAGATTTGGTATCGGGGAGGAGGAAAGCAGTGTCTCTCCTTCCAATGTGGCACCTTTTTGCTGCATTTTCTGAAGGGGAGGAATGTTCTCACATGGTGGAAGGTAGAAAGGCAAGAGGGACTAGATGATAAGTAAGGCCTCCTTTATAAGGGACTTTATTCCATTCGTGAAGGAGGAGCCTTTGTGATCTAGTCAACTCAAAGTCCCCACCCCTTAGTAGTATCACATTGGCCATGAAGTTTCAACATGTGAACTTTGGAGGAGACATACTCAAGCCATAGCAGCCTGTCTCTCATCTTAGAAGCACCACCCTTGATCTTATGCTGCCCTCTAGCCATTGCCCTTTTCCTCTTCTCTGACTCTAACTCTAAAGTGGTCTCTCCTTCTGTACTTTTTTACTTCTCATCCTCTACTACCTGGCTCCACATTAAACTATGGACCTTCAATTTCTGCAATCATAAACGGATGCATTTCATTCATGTAGTATTCTATAGCGTTGGAAAAAGTGATTACCTTGACTGTTATAATGGTATTTGATGTATTAGTGTGGCTAGGCTGTAGTTTCCAGTCAATCTATGTTGCTTTAAAGGTAATTTGTAGATGTGATTAAAGCCTATAATCAGTTGACTTTAAGGAGATTATCCTGTAAAATATGCTGAGTCTGGTTCAACTAGTTGGAAGGCCTTAAGAACTGAGCTGAGGCTTCCCTATTGAAGAGATTCTGCCTGATGACAGCAGGTTTGTCTGCGACTCAGTTCTAGCTTGCCCTTCCTGAAACCCTGCCCTATAGATCTCAAAGTTGTCTAACCAGCCCCCACAATTGCAAAGTAGCACCATTTGATAAGCTATAGATGACGTTATGGGTATACTACCTTAGAACATTTTAGACACAAGAAGTGCGGTAGAATTGACTGAATGCTTGTAACTGCCTTGGAGAAAGTAGGGACAGAAAATTCTGAGCTTAAGCCTTCAAATTCTAAGTTTCATCTCTCTACAAATAACCTGAACTTTCATATCTATCCTGTCCTTTTACTATAAGTGCAAGGTCAAAATTTCCAAAAGTCAAACCCAGAGTGTCACATTCTGTGAGTGATGGAATTCCAATGTGAATTGGATTCCCAGCCTCATAAGGTGACTTCTGTTTGAGAGCATTATTGAGAAGAAACAGGATTCTGAATAGAGAAGCTTGGGCAGATTCCACTGAAGCTGGGAACATAAAATTCCTAAATCATGTGGATTTTCCTTGGCTGGTAAAAACCGCCCTTCTACTCCTGCCTGAGGTGGTTAGCTCTTTATTGTCTGAGGTTGTTGCTTAGCAAGGCACCACTGATTCTCCTTAGGATATATTCCTGGCATCTGTTTCCAGACTTAGACTAATGTTCCAAAAGCTCCTAAAGGGTGAAGTACAAAATATTTCTCATGAGGAGATGCACAACCTCAAAATGACTGCATAATTTTTCTGTATTTTTATACAGAAATACAGGGAATATGTACGAATCTTCAGGGTGGGTTCATGATAAAAAGATACAAAGTTGGATCAAGCTAAATTTATTTATGTGTCCATTAAACATAGATTCTAGGTTTGTTTTAACTTGAGACACTACAAAGGGTTCTGTCTCTTGAAACTGTGGACCCAAAGGGTGGCCTACACAAAAGAAGTTAAAATGCTAGACCTGTGTGGGTCTTCTATAGAGGAAGGGTATCAGAAGGTTTAGGGATATAGGAATGCCATAATGGATTTGTTGCATAAGACCCTTTTTACCTACCCAGGAGGGGTAGGTAAGATAAGGGAAAATGAAGAGTGAAGGGCAGTGGAGTATTAGGAAGGCTGGCACAGAGAGGTGATGGGGTGATGTTTCTCAAAAGACATGCTTTTTATTACTTTGAGAAATTTGAGTGTCCTGGCATCCTTAAAAGAGCTTGGTTGACATTCTATGCAGGTCAGAAATTACAGTGTGAACTGCTACCATGAAACTGCAATTCTTAAATACAATAGGGATGATGGGATCCTGGGGTAGCAGAAGCTAAGTGGTAGTACCTAAACACCAGAGACAGGCAGGAATAATTAGTGTAAAAGCCAAGTAGTAATCAGAATAGTGACTCAGAGACCCATGCTGTTTACTGGTTGATCGCAATGTCCCTATAAAAGTAAGATGGGAATCTAGTAAATTCCTGAGTAGCATAAGAGTTCTAGTAAATAGTTTACTTTGAATCGCCAAAAGTCACAACCCCTCAATCGATTCCCAAACATCAACTAGTTCACAGACCAAGAATTGTTTGAAGGGGAGACCTGGGCTCTTTGAGGAATGATGTTGCTGTACTGCTGAAAGTTCATACTGTTAATATTTTTCCAGCCTTCCCCAAAAGGGCTTATCAGTGTGACAATGCACTAGGGAAAGGAAGATAATCAGGCTTCTCAGGGATAATTAGACACTGACTATGAACTGACACTCCTGTAAACCCAAAATATCACTGCAGTACAGAGGGTAGAGGCTTATGGAGGTCAGGTCATAGAATTTTAGTTAAGGGTCAATTCACAGTGTGGGTCAAGTAGGTCCCCAAACTCATCCTGTGGTTATTCTGAGTCTGGAATGTATAATTATTACACACATACTCAGCAACTAATAGAAACCCCACGTGCATTCCCTTGACCTGCACAATGAAGACTTTTGGTAGCAAAGGCCAAGTGGAAGTCATTAGTATTACCTCTACCTACAAAAACAGTGAACCAAAAGCAATACCATATTCTGGAGAATAGTGCCAATATCAAGGACTTGAAAGATGCAGGGATACTGCTCATTAAAGTGCACACTCTGAGTGAAGAGATTCCCCAAATAGGCTTTGTGTGAGCAACATAGCTGTTTATTCACCTGGGTGCAGGCAGGCTGAGTCAAAAAAGAGAGTCAGCAAAAGGTGGTGGGGTAGGAGTTGGTTTTACAGGTTTGGGGTAAGCAGGGGAAAGTTACAGAAGTTACAGTTTAGGACAGTTTTTTGCAAGCTGGGAGAAGGTCATAGGGTCTGGAGTCATGAGGTTGACCAAGGTTGATTACAAAGTCCAATGGCCTTGTCAACTGAGGCTGGAATAAGAATCAATAGAAGAATATCTCAAGTTAGTTAGGTGCTGCAGGGGTTGATTGTTCTTCTGCTTTTCAAGGTCTTCTAGTTACTTCAGGTTTTCTAATTCCAGAAGGCCCTCCAGAGGTATATGTTTGGGTTACAGGTGTCACCATAGCATCCATGGTGCCGTCAGTCAGCCTACAAGACCTTACATTACTGTCTTTTTATATTAGTAAGATAAAGGAAAATGAAGAGTGAAGGGCAGTGGAGTATTAGGAAGGCCAGCACAGAGAGGTGATGGGGTGATGTTTCTCAGGGCTTCTTCAAGCAGGATTGGGGGTGGTGTGGAAACCTAAAAATGGGAAAGAATTTAGACTGCTGGGAGATCTTGGGGCAAGGGGTGATATTGTGGGGTTGTTAGAAGTAGCATTTGTTGTGTTGATTGATTGGTTATCTCTTGTCTACTATTTTGTAGGAATTGAGAGATTAATCAGAAAACATGGGGTCCAAATAAGAAAAGGGGAAAGATAGGTGTCAGAGGACTAAGGATTGGAAGAAGCCAAGACTTCTAACTAGAGAGTGTCCAGCCAGTCCAGCCAGGTCCCGAATAACGATTTACCTGTTAGCGAGCTTTTGGGCTTTGTCTCTTAATTTATTGATGGCATCATATACGGGGCTGGACTGGTTTACATAAAATCAACATTCTTCATTTAGGAATAGGCAAGGACCTTTTTCAGCAGTCAGCAAATCAAGGCCTACAGTTTTGGAGGACAACTGCAGCTAGGGAATTTACTTGAGCTTGAAGGGATAATGATTAAGTTAATTCTGCAGTGCTAGCAGAGAAATAGAGAGGCTACAGAAGGTGACAATTAAAGTGGTAAGGCCTGCTATGCCTGCGCTGAGTGCAGTAGTAATTGCTAATCCTACAAGTAAGGGGATGAATGGAATGGCCTGCTTGTGTCGTGTTGGGACCACAAGGGGAAAAGGGAAGCTTTCGTCTCCATTGGCAAACTGAATTTTGGGAGTAAGGAAAACTAGGGTACAAGTGCCTGCCCCGTTGGTAGGAAGGCAGATGTAAGAAGCACCACAGAGGAAAAAAAAGTCCTTGGCTCAGACAGAACTGGAAGTGTAACTGAAAAGGTGAAAAAGTGTTCTGAGGGGGCTGGGGCTTTGGACCCAAATGCCAAGGGAACCAGCAAGGGCTGTGGCTGTTAAAGGTTGTAGCGGGTTTGGCAGGGTAACGGTGTGGAGGGAGAGCTCTTGTTTTCATGGTATGAGAAAACATGGTATCTATAACCACTTACTCTCATTAACAAGACTGAGTATGAGCAGACAGGAAGAGAGGTCAGGAGGAGCGTCTGAGGAGCAAGGGGAGTACCTGAGAGGGGAAATGCCTGTCTAGGCAAAACCTGCTATTGACGTTTTTAAGGCTGCTAGTACTAAGGGAGGGCTTTTCTGTAATGCACAGTTCGTATGCTCCTGTTTTTTGGTTAATGTGGGTAGTAGGGCTCTTGAGGTGAAGTGTACAGAAACATAAAGAGGGCAGGATATTTCCTAAGGGGATTCCAGTGGGTGGTTGTCAGGAAATGCATAAGGTAGTGTCAATAGGAATAGTTGTTTGTGTGGTTAGCGGTCTGAGAATGGCGGTGTTGAGTTGACATTGGGCAAAAGATTACATAGGTAAGTGTGTAGAAGAGCAGCAGCCTGTTGAGATATCTGGGTGTCTCTGTCGACTCTGTCTAGGAGTTAGAGGAGTTCTTCTGGGGTGTACCAGTGGGGGGTGTCAAAGGAAGTCTGGAGGTGTAGAGAAATGGGAGAGTTCAGTCCGTCGTTAGGGCAGGAACAGCTGTGTAATGCGATGAGGAGAGGGAAATGCATAGCCAGCAATCTCTGGCTAAGGAAGGGTTCAAGTTGGCTGGGAGAGAGTAGGTTAGGTTTATGGTATGTTGGGGTAATCAGGGAGAGGTAGTGGGTAGCAGGAGAATGGGAGTGAGATTAAGAGTGAGTACAAAAGAGAAGAGGAGGACTTCATTAGGGTGGAAAAACTGGAGAGTTCCCTGCCACAGAAGATCTGACCACTCTAAAAGAGAATTGAGCGTGGCAGCCTGGGAATAAAACCACAAAATATTGGCCGTAATTGCCTGAAGGAAAAGTGTAAACTGGCAGTGTAAACAAAAACAGGGCATTTGAGTTTCTTCAGGAATTTAAGTGAGCTTTAGAGAGGTTGGGGAGAGGACTTGTGACTTTCAAGGGGAGGTGGAGGAGTCAGGCTGCTTATCTGACAGGCACAGCTTCACCCTGGAGTGGTGATCCCACTGGGGAGGGTCTTCCAGGCAGACAGTGGTTAGGGTGCTGTAGACAATCAGAAAGGGTCCTGTCCACTGAGGTTGTAGAGATGAGGGGGCCAGGCTCTTTATCAGAACTGACTCTGTCTGGCTAGGGTGTCTTCATATGGTTGGATATCTGGAGTAGGTAAGAGGTGGTTAGCAGTCTGGCGACTTTCATGTCTAGCCTGCTGGAAGATTGGAAGGTAGTCACCAAGAGGGCTGGTGTCTGAAATAAGGTTGGGCCCAAGCAGGAAGGGGCAGTCACAAAGGAGGTCAAAGGGGCTGTACCCTGTGAGTTCTCGAGGAGTGGCCCAAATTCTGAGATGAGCAAGGGTAGAAGAATTGTCTAGTCTTTCTTAAGTTGGAGGCTGTTTGGTAAGATGTGTTTTTAAAAGGTCGTTAGTTCTTCCTAGTTTTTCTGAGGACTGAGGATGGTATGGGGCATGGAAATTCCACTGGATGGATACCCAGGGTCTGGGAGACTGCTTGGGTGATCTGGCTAATAAAGGCCAGTCCATTGTCTGACTGCATGGAGGTAGGGAGACCGAAGCAGGGAATTACGTGTAACAGAAGGGAAGAAATGACTGTGGTGGCCTTTTCGGAGCCCGTGGGAAAGGCCTCCATCCATCCTGTGACAGGGTCAACCCAAATTAGGAGGTGTTTGACCTGACACAAAGGGCATATGAATAAAGTCTATCTTCCAGTCTTGTGCAGGGGTGAACCCTCGAGCCTGATGTGTAGGAAAAGGAGGGGGGCCTGAGGAAGCCTTGAGGAGTAGTGAAGTGGCAGATGGAATATTGAGAAGTGATTGCCTTGAGGATGAACTTCCAAGACGGAAAGGAAATGAGGGGTTCTAAAAAACGGGCAAGTGGTTTGTACCCTACATGAAAGTGGTCATGAAAGGATGAGAGAATAGTGAGCTTGTGAGCCTGGAAGGAGGAATTTTCCATGATCTAAGAACCAATTGCCTTGAGCAGGAAGTGATTGATAGGTCAAGGTTTCGGTGAGAGAGTAGGTAGGAGTGACAGACGGGAAGGGGAACTACTGGCCGTGAGGGGCAGGTATTAGGGCATAGCTGTTGCTTTAGCTGTTTCATCTGCATAAACGTTTTCTTGAGTAATGGGATCTGATGGTTTTTGGTGTCCCTTGCAGTGAATGACTCCCGCCTTGGCTGGAAATAAAGCAGCCTTAAGAAGAGTTTTTGTTTTCTTTTCTATTTTCTTTTTTTAAATCATGGGGGCATGGATAATGGAGGACCCTTGTGTGATGAGAAATCCTCTTTCTGCCCATATAACAGCATGGTGATAAAGGATGTAGAAGGTGTATTTAGAATCGGTGTAGATATTGACATGCAGTCCTTTTGCAAGTGTGACAGCATGGGTTAAAGCAATAAGCTCAGCTTGTTGAGAAGTGGTAGAAGGGGGAAGCATAGCAGCTTCAATAACAGATGTGAGAGACACTATTGCATAACCTGATTTTGCTGGTGATGATTGGTTAGGCTTTGAGGAGCTGCCATCGGTAAACCAAGTGTGGTCTGGATCCAGAATAGGAAAGAGAAATATGAGGAAATGGGGAGGATGTCATATGAATTAGGGAGATAGTCATGGGGTTTCAGGGTTTGTGTCAGGTATTGAGAAGCTGGGTTGAAATCTGGACTAGAGGCAATGGTAACTGGGGGGTTTCAATGAATAATGAGTAGAGTTGGGCGGGGCAGAAGTATGTGTGCCAAGTGTGAGGACGAAATTAGATTTTGAAAGTTAAGAGAACTGTAGAGGGTAAGTGGGCATAGCCTATAATTTTAAGGGATTCCAGGAGTAAAACAGCAGTGGCTGCTGTGGCATGCAGACACACTGGCCAGCCCAGGAGTGTAAGATCAAGTTGTTTAGACAGAAAGGTTATGGGTCATGGACCTGGTTCTTGTGTAAGAACTCTGACTGCACAGCCTTTCACCTCTGCTGTGTATAAAGAGAAGGGTCGGAAAGGGTTGGGAAGTGCCAGTGTGGGAGCTGTTTCTAGGGCTTTTTTCAGAGAATGAAAAGAAGAATGAGGGAAGGATTTAGGGTCTATGGGGTCAGCTAAGTCCCCTTTCAAAAGCTTATAGAGGGGTTTTGCCAGTAAGGCAAAGCCTGGTATCCAGAGGTGAAAGTATTCTACCACACCTAGGAAGGAGAGAAGCTGCTGTTTAGTAGAAGGAGTTGGGGTCTGGGAGATCAACCAGAGATGGTCAGCGGGGAGTGTGTTCTGTTGGAGTTTTATGCCAAGATAGGTGGTGGATTCGGAAGAAATTTGGCCTTTGGAAGGGCATATGTGATACCCCTTTGAGTATAGATGCTGAAGAGGCAGGAGGGTATCTTGCTGGGAAGACTCATAAGAGGGGACTGCAAAGAAGGTTGTCCATGTATTGAATAAGATGAGAAGCAGATGGACAGAAGGAAATTAGATCATGAGAAAAGGGCTTGACTAAAGTAGTGAGGGCTATCTCTGAAGCCTTGGGGCAGAATGGTTCAGGTGAGTTGCTGAGACTGGTGGGTGCTGGGGTCAGCCCAGGTGAAGGCAAAAGGAGGCTGAGAGGAGGGGTGGAAAGGGATGATGAAGAACAAGAATGGAATAATGGGTTGTAGAAGAGGGGGTATCGAGGATAGGAGGGTTGTAGACGGGGGTATTGAGGATAAGGGTAGGGTACAACAGGATGGATGGGAAGTACAGTCTGATTGATGAGGTGAAGGTCTTGGACTAGTCTATAGGATTTGTCTGGTTTCTGGACAGGTAGAATAGGGGAATTGTAAGGAGAATTTGTAGGCTTTAAAAGGCCATGTTGTAATAGACAAGTGATAACAGGCTATAGGCTTTTTAGAGCCTGTTGTGGAATGGGGTACTGGTGCTGGGTGGGATAAGGGTGGTTAGGTTTTCAGGGGATGGTAAGGGGTATGTGATCAGTTGCTAAGGAAGGAGTAGAGGTGTCCCATACACGTGGATTGAGGTAGGAGGTGTGAGAGGAGGTTGTGAGGGAGGCTTTGAATCGGGCAAAAGGCTTGCTATGAGATGTGGCTGTAGTCCAAGAATAGTCAGAGAGGCAGATAATTTAGTTAAAATGTCTTGGGCTAGTAAGGGAACTGGACAGGTAGGAATAAGGAGTGTGTAAAAGAATGCTGTCTAAGTTGGCACCAGAGTTGGGGAGTTTTAAGAGGTTTAGAGGCTTGGCCCATCAATACCCACAACAGTTATGGGGGCAAGGGAAACGGACCCTTGAAAAGAAAACAATGTGGAGTGGGTAGTCCCCATATCGATCAAGAAGGGGATGGACTTACCCTTCACTGTAAGAGTTACACAAAGCTCGGTGTCTGTGATGGTCCAGGGGGCTTCCTAAGTAGTCAGGCAGCATCAATCTTCAGTTGCTAAGCCAGAAAGTTCTGGAAAGAAGTCAGCTGGAGAATATTGGGTTTGAACTCCAGGAGCCTTGGGAGTGGCTGTAATATGAGCCAGACAGTCCATTTTTCAGTGGGGTTCCCCACAGACCGGACACGATTTAGAGGGGTCCTTGGGCTGTGAGCACTTATTAGCCCAGTGTCCAAGCTTTTGGCATGTGAAGCAGGATGGAGCCCCAGGCTTTGGACACTCCCTGACCCAGTGGCCAGTTTGCTGGGGTTTGAAGCAAGGCTTTGGGGGAGGAAGTCCTGAAGAGAAGTCTGGATGCTGTGGGTTTGTTGGTCTGAAACTTCTGCAAGCTGAAGGAGTGGCTGGGGTCTGTCTTACAGCCGAGGCAAGCATTTGCAGCTCTGAAATGCATTGTTGCTTGGCTGCTTCCTCCCTATTGTTAAACACCTTGAAGGCGAGGTTAACTAAATCCTGTTCTGGGGTTTGAGGGCCTGAGTCTAGTTTTTGAAGTTTTTTTCCTAATGTCTAGGGCAGATTGGGTAATAAAATGCGTATTGAGAATAAGGTGACCCTCTGGCCCCTCTGGGTCCAGGGAAGCGTTTAAGAGTTTCTGCTAGGTGGGCCATGAATTGGGCAGGGTTGTTTGCCCTGGGTTGTTTCTTTAAGCTTGTCATAATTAATGGCTTTTTAAGCTGCCTGCTTAAGTCCCTCAACCAAGCAAAACACCATATAGTCACACTTGGCGATGTCAGGCGAGCCCACCTGGTAATGCCATTGGGGTTCTTCCCTAGGTACTGCCCTGATGCTTTCTTGGAGGGCTGGCTCATGGCGTCTGCAGGTGTCAGCATAAGACTAAGCCAAAGTGTAAACCCTATTTCGTAATTCATTCATCTGGAGAAAGAGTAGAGGTTAGAATGACATTTAAGTCATTCCAGGTTAAATTGTAGAACTGAGTTAGATATTAGAAGTCTTGAGTATATTTAGTGGGATCCAGTGAAAAGGATCCTAAGCACTGACTAACTTGGGACAGATCAGACAGAGGAAAAAGGAACAGGCACCCTGACTATGCCCTCAGCTCCAGCCATCTCTCAAAGGGGAAACTGTTGGGCAGGGGAGGGAGAGCTAGTTTTAGGACTGAATTGTGTTCCTGAGTGGGTGTGGGATGGAGAAGTGACAGAGGAGGTATAAGAGGGAGGGGATGGGGCAGTGGGAAGATTAGGGTCCAGTCTCCTGCCTGATGACGGGCAACCTGAGGGGGAAGGGAAAGGTCAGAAGGGTCTATTGAGAGTGAAGAATCTATAGGCAGTAGAGACAGTGGGCGTGGGTGGGAGGGAAAGAAGAATTTGAGAGGGATCACATTGGGAGCAGAGGCTGGGAAGGGAGTGAAGTGTGAAAAATGCCTGGACTTAGGGGACTTCAGACCATTTGCCCATTTTAGGACAAAAGTTGTCTAGATCCTGTGGCATAGAAAAATCGAAGGCACAGTTTTCTGGCCATTTAGAGCTATTGTCCAATTTATATTGGAGCCAAGTGGTATTGCAGAAGAAAATAAGATGCTTAGGTTTTAGGTCAGGTGATAGCCACAGAGGTCTGAGGCTTTTCAGAAAGCAGGCTAAGGGAGAGGAGGGAGGAATGGAGGGTGGGAGGTTGCCCATAGTTTAAGAAGAGCAGCAGAGACAAGGAAAGTGAATGCACAATCAAGCAGCTTAGCAGGTGCCCCAGACTAAACCTTGGTCTGAACCTGGGATGAATCAGTCAAAGGGGGCATCCCTCACATTGATCCGTCACCTATGAGTGTGAGTGAGTGACCAGAGCAGACATCTCTGCAATAATCGGTCACTGAGGGAAGACTCTCTTCCTGGTTCCGTGATCTGTGTAGGATTTTTTTCTGGTCATGAACCTCACAGAAAGTCCTGTCTGTCTTGTCTCCACTGAAAGGGAGAGGAAAATGAAACTGAAAGGAGAAGGAAGCTGACAGGTAGTGAGAAGAGCTAAAGAGAAGAGTTGAGGCAAACCGCTTACCTGATCTGAGGATGGTGAGTGGATCTGTGGGCTGTTCTGGTGAACCTAGGTGATAGGTAGGCCTCTTCAGAGGAAGCACAAGGAGAACAGGGACAGGGGGTTTGGTCTCCCATAGGAGTTCCTCCATCCCAGGTTTCCAGCACCAAATGTTAAAACATTCATTCTGAATGAAGAGACCCCCCAAACAGGCTTTGTATGAGCAACATGGCTGTTTATTCACCTACGTGCAGGCAGGCTGAGTCCAAAGAGAGTCAGCAAAGGGTGGTGGGATAGGAGTCAGTTTTATAGGTTTGGGGTAGGCAGTGGAAAGTTACAGAAGTTAATATAGGATGGGTTTTTGCAAGCTGGGAGGAGGTTGTAGGGTCTGGAGTCATGAGGTTGACCAAGGTCAGTTACAAAGTCCAATGTCCTTGTCAATTGAGGCCAATAAGAAACAATAGAAGAATCTCTCAAGTTAGGTGCTGCAGGGGTTGATTGTTCTGCTTTTCATGGTCTCTCGGTTACTTCAGGTTTTCTAATTCCATAAGGCTTTCCAGAGGTGTACCTGCAGGTCACGGGTCACTGTAGTGTCCATGGTGCCATCAGTTAGCTTAAAAGACCTATACTGCTTCTCACCACATCCTTAACTTGCCTATTTGGCTTATGCAGAAGACAGATTTTGGAGAATGACAGGGCAGGATTGTCAAACTTAGTCAAGTGGTGACTCTAGTTACTGTTGCAGATGTGATTTTTGTTTGAGCAAATTAATATAACCTTTTGGTACCTGGTATGCAGCTATTTATTTGGCAAATACATTTTCTATACCTGTTAGTAAAAACCATCAAAAGCAATTTGCTTTCAGCTGGCATGACAATATATTTTCAGCATCCTCCCTTAGGGTATCAACTGTAGCCCTGGGTCATAGTCCACAGATCTTGATTACGTTTCCTCTCCATAATAAAATATGGTGGTTAATCATATTAATGATATTATGCTGATTAGGTCTCATGATCAGGAAATAGTAACTACTCTAGACATAGGATTGAGACATTTGCATGACAGTAGAAAATGAATGCCACAGAAAATCAAAGGATGTTCACTTAAGTGAAATTTCCAAAGGCCCAGTCGTATGGGGCACATTAGTGTTACTGGGTGAGTAAAACTTCAGCGAGATTGCCTGCTTCCCACAATGGGAGTTGAACCCGAGCCCGGGCCACCTGGGTGAAAACTGGGAATCCTAACCACTGGACATGGCTGGTAGGTTCTCCGCCTCTCTAATCTGGAAGAATGGGGAAAGGGGCCCTCGAAGCGTGGTGAGTTTACCATTCCAATAAATATTGTAGACCCAAAGAGTTTTGCCGAAGAGCAATTTATTAGAGAAAAGCAGCTACCAACCTGTCATGATAGGGGATCCAGAGAGGGAATCCATTCAGGTAGGAGCAGCTGAAGTTTTAACCCTTGAATTATTCCCTCCCCATTCATGCTCTCCTCCAATGAGAGGAGTTCTTTCAAACTTCCTCTGCATTGATTGATCTTTGACTTTGATATTGGATTGGCTGTTTGTTTTACAACCCTGAGTTAGAGTCCCCTCCTCCATGAGCTCTGGTGGGAATTTGGGGGACAAAAGCCCTACCTGGCTTTCCACGGGCAGGAAGATAGACGAAGAACTTTACCTGGCCCACATGGAAGAGGTGCTCAAAGAGCCCTAGCTACCTGAAACGGGGAGCTGGGAAATTCTTGCACTTGAAACCACACCCCTCATGGACTCAAAGACAAGTTTCTCTAACACCATCCCTCATTAGGTATGTCTAAGGCAACAGTTTAATGCAAATGGCTCCTCCTCCCGCTTAAAGAAGCACAATGCCTAACTGGCCTTCTTGGATCTTCACAGAATGTCTCTTACTAACATATGCTGTTCCAGTCCACTTACCAGGTGACTCAAAGCTATAAACTTTGAAAAGGTCCCAGAACAAGAGAAGGCTCAGCTACCATTCCAGGTGCTTTGCCACTGGCCATATGATTTAGCAGTTCCTGTGGCAATTTGAAGCCTTTAGGAGGCCTCCCATGGGTAAATCACAGTACAGACTGAGGATTTTAAGCAAGCCCTACTATTGCCAATGGATAACATATTTTGAGAAACAACGATTTACTTGCTACAGGCCCTTCTAGAGACCGAATACTTAATTATGTGTCACCAAGTTATTGTGTGACCTGAGATGCCCATGAGAGACTGGGTAGTGTGTGCCCCGCAGTTAAAGTTGGATATGCACAGCAGCACTTCATTAATAAATGGAAGCATTATATTTGAGACTGAGCTTGAGTAGACCATGAAGGTGCAATTAATTTGCATGAGGAATTGGTCCAAATATTCAGAGCCTCCCACTCTGGTCCCTACATTACCTTCTCCCAGCTCATAACTGTGGGCCCATGAAGATTTTTCTATGAGCAGTTGACTATAGAAGAGCTCTGGCTCAGTTTACAGATGACTCTCCATGATAGGCAGGCATCACAGATAGACAGCTGCAGCACTACAGCCCATTTCTCAGACATCCATAAAGAATGTGGGTGAAGGAAAGTCCTTTTAGCAGCCAGAACTTTGAACAGTAAACCTGATTGTTCATTTTGCCAGGAAGGGGAGATGGCCTGAGGTAAGAGTTTGTAATAGTTTCTAAGCTGTGGCCAGTGGCTCGGCTGAATGGTCAGGAGTGTGGAAGGAATACAGTTTGAAAACTGGAGACAGTAAGGTCTGGGGGAGAGGTATGTGGACTGGCCTGAATGGGCAAAAAAGGTGGAATGGCCTTTTGAAGACTAAATTACAGCATCAGCTATTGACAATACCTTGCAGGGTTAGAGCAAAGGCTTCTAGGATTCTATGTAGTGTTTAAATCACTGTCCAATATAAACTGTTTCTCCAAAAACCAGGTTTCAAGGGTGTAAGAATCAAGGGGTGAAAATGGGAATAACTTTATTACTCCCTAGTGATCTACTAAATTTTTGTTTCCAAGGAGTTTGGAACTAAGACCCCTAGACAGCAGAGCCTAAGGGAAGAATGACTGTAGCAGGAGACAAAACAATGAATCTGTTAAAGTTGAGATGGCCGGCATGCCATTAGCTGCCTCACACTTCTGATTCGAAAGTAAAGGAGTTGCTGTACTGGTTAGGGTGATTGTTCTTGACAACCAAGGGGAAACTGGACTGCTTCTCAAGGAGGTAACGGCTAATATGTCTGGAATATGCAAGATCCTTTAGGGTGTCTCTTGGCATCACCATGTCTTGTGATCAGTCAAGTGAATACCATACTAACTCCATTTGGAAGGGATTGCTAATGGTCCAGACTTTTCAGGAACAAAAGCTTGGGTTATCCCACAAGGCAAAGAACCAAGCAGCTTGTTGAATCTTCTGGCTTTCTTCTTGTGCTGGACACTTGCTTTCTCTCCTCCTGCCCTTGGACATCAGATTGGAGGTTTTTCAGCCTTTGGGCTTGAACCAGCTGCCTCCTGGGGGCTCTCGGGCCTCAGCCTCAGACTGAGGGTTGCACTGTTGGCTCTCCTGGTTCTGAGGCTTTCGGACTTGGACTGAGACATACTACTAGCTTCTCTCTTTCCCCAGCCTGCATGCCTTCTGTCTTCCCCAGCCTGTCATGGGATTAGCTGTGTAATTGTATGAACCAATTCTCCCCAATAAATTCTCTTTTATATAAACATGTATCTGACTGGTTCTGTCCCTCCAGAGAACACGAGTATTAATATATCCATAACACCTGTACTACAGCCATTTTACAATTTACAGTCCCCACTAACAGTATATAAATATTCAATTTCTCCACATCTTTCCCCATATTTGTTTTGTCTTTGATAAGTCATTCTAACACAAGTATGAAGTGACATCTCATTATGGTTTTAATGTGTATTTCCCTGATAATTAGTGATGTTGATTTTTTTTATATGTATGTATCTGCTGGCTATTTGTATGTCATCTTTTAAAATGTCTGTTCAGGTCCTTTGCTCATGTTGTAATCTGGCTGTTTTCTTACTACTGAGTGTGAGTTCTTTATATAGTTTGTATGTTAACCCCTTACCAGATGTATGATTTACAAACATTTTGTCCCATTCCATAGGTTATCTCTTCATTCTGAGTATTTCCTTTGCTCTGCAGAAGCTTTTCAGTTTGATGTAATCTCATTTGTCTATTTCTGTTGCCTGTACTTTTGGAAACACATACAAAAAATTACTGTCTAGACCAATGTCATGGAGCTCCCCCATATGTTTTCTTTCAGTAGTTTTACAGTTCTAGGTCTGATATTTGTCTAAAATACATTTTTTGACTTGATTTTGTATGTGGTATGAGATAAGGGTCCAATTTCATTCTTCTGCATGTGGATATCGTGTTTTTCCAAAGCCATTTATTGAAGAGATTGTCCTTTCCTCATTGTCACAATCCTGCTCAATATAGCTCTGGTTAATCTTAGGTGTCAAATTGATTTGGATTAAGGAATCCCTGGAGAGCTGGAAAGCTTTATTTCTGGATGTGTCTGTGAAAGTGTTTCCAGAGGAGACTATCCTGTGGGTTGGTGGACTGAGTTGGCAAGATCTGTTCTCAATGTTGACAGGTACCATCCAATTGACTGGGGACCCAGAGAGAAAAAGGCAGAGGAAATGTGATTTCTCTCTCTCTCTCTCTCTCTCTCTCTCTCTCTCTCTCTCTCTGTCTCTCACACACACACACACACACACATTCTCACACACTCACACCCTGTCACATACACTCTCACACATACTCACACTCTGTCTCACTCTTTTTCAGTATAGCAACATGCTGTACAGGTTTGTAGCTTAGGAGCAATGGGTTATACTGTTTAGATTTGTGCAAGTATACCCTGTGGTCACACAAGACAAAATTGCCTAGTGCACTTATCAGAACCTTCTATTAAATGATGCATGACTCTACTGACATGGGCTGTGGTCAGTGAGTTAGCTGGATAGTCAGGGACTTGGAACATGATTGGAAAATGGAAAAATTTGGGAATGGGTACATGGATAGCTCTCTTAGTGTGCAAAGGATGAGAAGATAGTTACATCCCATGTGCATGTTCAAGGAGTAAGCAGAGGAGGATCTTAAGTAGATAGGATGACCTGTTTTTTGGATACCCGTCAGCCTCTTTTTCCAGCCACTCTTATCACCCAATGGGCTCATGAACAAAGTGACCATGGTGGCAAGGATGGAGGTTATACATGGATTCAGCAACATGGACTCTGAGTCACTAAGGCTAAGCTGGCTATGGCCACCACTGAGTGCCCAGTCTGTCAGCAGCAGAGACCAACACATATCCCTGACCTGGCACAATTCCCAGGGTGATCAGCTACCTGATGGCAGGTTGATTGCATTGAAACACTTGCATCATGGAAGGGGTGGAGTTTTGTCCTTACTGAAATAGATACTTACTCTTGATATGGATTTGTCTTCCTGTATGCAATGCTTCTGCCAAAACTACCATTCATAGACTTAATGCCTTATCCTTCGAACAGAGCATCGCTTCTGACTCAGGCACTCATTTTACAGCCAAAGAGATGAAGCAATGGACTCATGCTCATTGAATTCACTGGTCTTACCATGTTTGCCATCATTCAGTGGCACCTGGCTTGATAGAATGGTGGAATGGCCTTTTGAAATCAGTTATGGTGCCAGCTAGGTAACAGTACTTTGCAAGGCTAGGGAAGGGTCTTCCAGAAGGCTGTATATGCTCTGAATCAGCATCCAGTATGTGGTACTGTTTCTTCTACAGTGAAAATTCACGGGCCCAGGAATCAAGGGGTGAAAATGGGAGTAACAGTACTCACCATCACCCCTAATGACCCACTAGCAAAATTTTTGCTTTTTTTTCTTATGACTTAAGCTCTGCGGGCTTAGAGGTCATGGTTCCAGAGGAAGGAATGCTCCTCCAGGAGACACAATGACTCAATTGAGCTGGAAGTTAAGACTTGCACCTGGCCACCCTGGACTCCTCATGCATCTGACTTAGGCTGAGAGGAGAGTAATGGTGTTGGCTGGGGTGATACATGTAGACTGCTACTCTGCAGTTGAAGTAAGGAAGAATATGTCTGGAATACAGGATATCTCTTAGAAATTCGTAGTATTACCATACCCTGTGATTAAGTTTAATGGGAAATTACAACAACTTTATCCAGGCAGGACCAGGAATGGCTCAGAACCTTCAGGAATGAAGGTTTGGATCACCTTACCGGACAAAGAACCATGAGCAGATGAAATACTTGCTGAAGGCAAGGGGAAAACAGAATGTGTCCTAGAAAGATCATTAAAAATACCACCTATGACCAGTTATAGAAGTAGACTCTCATGAGTATTTAAGAATGTATATACCCATTCATATCTTAAGCAAATTTCTATTTTCATTTTTATTCCTTTATCATGTAATATAGTACTTACCGATTTTATTTTACTTTACTTTGAGAAGAAATCTTGCTCTGTCACCCAGGCTGGAGTGCAATGGCGTGGTCTTGGCTCACTGCAACCTCCACCTCCCAGGTTCAAGCAATTCTCCTGCTTTAGCCTCCAAGTAGCTGGGACTACAGCTGTGTACCACTGCATCCAGCTAATTTTTGTGTTTTCAGTAGATATGGGGTTTCACCATGTTGGCCAGGCTGGTCTCAAACTCCTGACCTCAGGTGATCCACCCACCTTGACCTCCCAAAGTGCTGGCATTATAGGCATGAGGCACCACACCCAGCCAGACTTACTGATTTCATATGAGTATTTTATAACATAGTATTTAAGTTGTGGACTATCAGAGTAAAGTTCACCCGAGGACTTCACATTTTCTGGGGAAGGAATTAAGGTGTTTTGTTTGTAGGATTGTTGCATCATGCTGGGTAAGGAGATGCAAATGGGTGCCAAGTTGACAAGGGGTGGACTTGTAATGGCTAATTTTAGGTGTCAGCTTGACTGGATTAAGGAATACCTGAAGAGCTGGTAAAGCATTATTTTTGTGTGTGGGTGAGGTGTTTCCAGAGGAGACTGGCATGAAGGCTGGTGGACTGAGTGGGGAAGATCTACCCTCAAGGTGGGTACGTACCATTCAATTGGTTAGGGACCCAGATAGAACAGAAAGGAAAGGAAAGGTGAAGAGTCTCTCTCAAAGCTGGGACATCTTTCTCCTTTTGCTCTTAGATGTCAGAACTCCAGGTGCTCTGGCTTTTGGATCCTGGGACTTTCACCAGTGACCCACCCTGCAGGTTTTCAGGCCTTCAGCCTCAGACTGAGAGGCTTCCCCAGTTCTGAGGCTTTTGGATTTGAACAGAGCAGTGGTTCCAGCATCTCAGGTTCTCCAGCTTGCAGATGGCATGCTATGGGAGTTTTCAGCCTCCATTAACACATGAGTCAGTACCCCTAATTAATCCCCTTCCATATATCTGTTAATTATTGTTTCTGTCTCTGAAGGACCCTGACTAATCCAACATCCCTCAGTTCATTATCCTCCTGCAGAGCATCAGTAAAATTAGTAAAAATAAAGTAGTGACTCTAAAGGGTGCCTAGTAATCGTGTTCTTCACCTCCATGACCTTGCAATAAAAGTAAAAAGCCAGAGATGTTCATGATGCAGTTAAAATTAATTTTATTGTATCTTTTAAGTAAGTGTCTTATGTTCTGTATGATGAAATAGGAAGTACACATAAAGCTCTCTGCTTATGAAAGTACAACAGCTGTCTTAAGGCCAAGAGCTTGTGCACCTGTCCTTCTTCCAGTAGAAATGGTATTCCATGAAGAATGTAGTTTAGCTTACAATTCAAATTATGGTGACTTAGACTTGGGTTTTGGACAGACGTTTTTCTTTCTTTTCTTTTCTTTTCTTTTCTTTTTTGGACAGAGTCGTGCTTTGTCGCCAGGTGCCAGGCTGGAGTGCAGTGGTGCGATCTCGGCTCACTGCAGCCTCCACCTCCGAGGTTCAAGCAATTCTCCTGCCTCAGCCTCCTGAGTAGCTGGGACTACAGGCATGCGCAACCATGCCCAGCTAATTTTTGTTGTATTTTTTTTTTTTAGTAGAGACGGGGTTTCACCACATTGGCCAGGATGGTCTCGATCTCTTGACCTCGTGTTCCACCTGCCTCGGCCTCCCAAAGTGCTGGGATTACAGGCTTGAGCCACTGCTCCCGGCCCAGAAATTTTCTTAAATGAATAAAGTGAGCTAGTCATTTCAAGAAAACCAGCTGACGATGTTGGTTAGCACTGATAAAAAGTGCTAACTTTTTGTGCTCAAGTAAAATTTAGATTTTTAACTTGTGCTCAAGTAAAACTTAGATTTTTGGAATCTGCTTCCATGAGCTTGACAACTTCCTATTAAAGACTTTTGTGATGAGAAGAGTATTAAGAATGTAAATTTTTGCTGTCTTATAATGAAAATACTAACATATAGAAGGTCTGCATAACTCCACAAACTTTCCAAATAACCAGTGTATGGTAATACAAAATCACATGTGAATAAGTACAAAATCACATTTTTAAAATCCATTTAAAAAATAGACCAATGGACTTGAAGAGAGCATGATGTTCGTTGATATAGCTACAAATTCCAAATTGCAACTCATCTTTACCAGTTGACTTTTGGTATAGCATTAAACAGAAATATCCACAGTTATCTAAAAAGGCATTTAAAATATTTGTGAGGCTGGATTTTCTTTATAAACTTCAAAGTAACATTGAAACAGATGGAATACAGAAATAGGTATGGGAATTCAGCTGTCTTCTAGTCTGCTGGGTAGTTGCAAATACATAAAATGATATTGCTATTCTTTTTTTTAAAGAATTTTTTCATAAAAATGAGATTAAGTTAAATGTTTTCAAACTTGAAAAAACAATCTTGATATTGTATATGTCAATAGATAAAACCCACCCAAAAGCTAACTGGGTTTCCATTTTAATAGCATAAAAGGGTCCTAAGACCAAAAAGTTTGAGAACTGCTATACAAGTTCTGATCACTTATTTCTATCATGCTGAGAATAGATCTTGAAGTTGCCAGAGGTGACTTTAGTAGTTTGATCCCTCTGTTTGCCACAGCTTTCAGTTGCCTATTTATCCTTTTCTACCAGCATCTGGTGGTACTTGGGAATATCAAAGAAATATCAGAGAACAAACAACTGAGAATAGGATAACTGCAATCTGAAGAGTCACTGGCCTTCAAAGAAAAAGAGAGTACACGTAGTTGGACTGCATATATAACTTGGCAATGCTTGTCTTCAGTTCTATTGGAAGTTAGCCTCCAGTGTTACCTTCCTACCTTCCTGTGGGCAATGGCCTACGTCAGGATGTGAGATCTATAATCATAAGAACTTGTCCATATCACTTGTAAGAAACAATTCTTTCAATGTAGGTTTAAAGTTCATTTTTAAAAATGCGTTCTTAAGAGGATTTCAATCAGAACAACTGCTTAATTCTTTTATGTCTCTCCCCTACAACGACTTACATCATATATTACAAACTTTGGTGAGTGTTCCCCTAATTATTTTCTGCACAAGTATGTTCATATTTGTGTAGATACATGTTTTTCATAGCGTTCAATAGGATTGTGTTACATGTTCAGCATGTTTTTTCCATGACCACAGAATAGGTCATGAGCAGATTTCTAAGGAAAAATAGTTCAGTATTTTCAAATATTGTATAAAATTGGATGGTTATGGGCTTTGTATAATTTTTAGCCTTTCCCATATAGTTTTCATTGTGCCCAGATTATAGTTCTCGTAAGTGTTCAAATGAACAGGCATATACATGTATCCTTACACAGTTTTAAGAAGTACTTCCATAAGATTCATAGCAGCACAACACAATCCTTTTAATTCAAGGAAGTGGGATCCAGAGGGCAAGAAATTTATCTAAGGCCAGATTCAAACCATAACTGTTGCCAGGGATCATAAAATTTCCACGATGCCCTGTCAACTGCTGTTCAGTTTATATAGTTAACAAGGAAGAAAGGATTCTTCTTTTATTAGTATGATGGATAGGCTTCTTGAGAAATGGTTGAAAGCCTAGGCAGTAATTGTCATGTTTTTATTTTCATTTTTTTTCTAAGTGTGACTCTTAAATGTCGGGGACATTTTTCTTGGCAGAAGGAACGTAATTTTTGTGTGCAGGGACAGAGTTGAGATCCTGGGACTCCAGGATTTTTGTTTGTTTTGCTCCTCCAAGGTAGTCTTTAGATATAATTTGAGTACTCTAGTGTAATAGCCTATTCTATAGGGATAGAAAAAACTCTGAACAAAAGGAGGAGGAAGTCAATGCCCTGTGATAGAGATGGGGTTAAATAGATAGCAGAGCTGCAAGAGGTGAATGGTCAGCTCCACCTGGAGATTCATAGTAAGTGATGCTTGGGTTGAGATTTGAAGGATGAGTAGACGTTTATCTTGGAGGGCATTCAAATCATAGGGAACAGCATATGCAAGTGCTCAGTGTCCTGAAAATCACTGGTTTGTTCAGGCAAATGTCTTTTTTCCTATCCTGGGATTGATAGAAGTTGCAATGGGAGGTGAGAAGGACCATATCACAGAAGGCGATCCCCTGTTATAAGTTTGGCCTCTCTGCCTTCAATATTGTTTTGAGTTACTGTGATGTCCTAGATGAGAAATGAGGGCCTGAACGATGGAATAAGACATGATGGATTTGAGAAACTTAAAGACTGAACAGATGCCAGCTGAAACTTATCCAGGGTCCTAGTTCTGTTGAGCCTCAAACTAATTGGGAGACAACTGGCTGCCCAGGGATGGGAAAGTTGGTAGTTGTCCAATTTTTCTGATTCAAGATTTCCTGAGTTGAGATCCAAGTTTGCGTCACTCAGGGGCAATAGAAGGCATTTAGCCACACTACTAATATTTGATTCTGAACTTCTTTACAAGACAGTGTGAGAGCAGTCAGAACTTCCAAACCACAAATGTAAGAATGTAATAGGTTATGCGCACAATCCAAAGCATTAATGCTGGTCACTCCTGTAAAAGGTTGGTGAAACTAGAGTTTTCATACAATTGATGTCCAATGCCAGGGTCCATACTAAATGATAATCTCTAATTTGATTATACTAATATGGTAATTGAGATGTGCTGAGCTAATCATCTAATGCTTCAAAGGCAAATAGAGGCACATTTATACTATTCTCACTCCTAAAATTCTCCCCCATTTTCTTTCCCTGTAACTTCTCTGCACTAATGTGGCAGTTTGGACTGTCCATACCAGCAGATTCCTGGCTAATCATTTGAAAGTTTCAAATGAATGACATTAAAACAAATTCGACTTAAAAAGCCCACTGGCTCAGCTCATGTAAACAGAAATAAATGTAATGAGAGGAGAGAGGATATTGGGTAGCTCATGGAATTATCAGGAGCAGGGAATCAAACTCAGAAAATGTTAGTAGGATAACCTAAGAATCAAATGAAGGCATGAGTTCTAGGATCTCACACAGCTGGCAACGCTACCATCAGTCAGTCTGGTGCAAGCAACACCAAGAAACAAGGATGCTGGAAACTTGACACTTTCGTTAATAGATACAGCAGCACTCAAAGTCCTATAGGCAAGCATTTGATTAATTCATTCTGGGTTATGCCCAACTCTCAAGAGGAAAAGAGAAAGTTGAGAGAATACATTTGGACTGCTAGGTTTGTAGCAGGAAACAGGCTTTGTCAGATGCAAGACCCATATAGGAACCCATATAGTAAGAAGGAGTTCCATTGCCACACTAGTGTAAAAACAGTCCAAAACTTAGTGGCTTGAAACAACCATCTACTCTGCTTACAAGATCATAGGTCAGCTTGGTGATTTCTTCTGGTCATAGCTGGGCTCGCTCTGGTGGTTGGCTGGCTGCTAGCTAATTTAGGTTGGCCTTAGCTGGGATCACTGGCCCTGTTCTATGTGTCTCATCTTCTAGCTAGATTCTCTGGACACAATTCTCATGTCAATCCCAGGTCTCTAATTTCTAGGCCCAGAATTGTCATATTGACAGTTCTACATTCACTTTGCTAAAGTCAAGATTCAAAGGAAAGGGAAAGGAAAATCGTGGTTCCTTCTAGCCATCAAGAAGTGGAATCTAAGGTCGGATGCAAAAATAGCTTCAGTTCTCCACCTCTTATATCTGCACTCTTTTTACTCTTAGAATGAAGGACAAAGTCTCTTGTCCACCTTTTCACTAGGATGCTCAGTTGATTTTTCTATTTCGGCTATTATTGGCATCTATGACTAAATATACATGATTCGTTCTTGTACAAATTGCATATTTCACACAATTCTGGGTCTTATTTTAATTAATTTTTTTTGAGACAGTCTCACTCTGTCATTCGGCCTGGAGTGCTGTTGCACAATCTTGGCTCACTGCAACTTCTGCCTGCTGGGTTCAAGTGATTCTCCTGCCTCAACCTCCTGAGTAGCTGGGATTACAGGCACCTGCCATGACGCCTGGCTTATTTTTGTATTTTTTAGTAGAGATGGGGTTTCACCATGTGGGCCAGGCTGGTCTTGTATTTCTGACCTCACGAAATCCACCAATCCTGGCCTCCCAAAGTGCTGAGATTACAGGAGTGAGCCTTATTTTCATTTCATGTAACTTGGAGATTAACTCATTCATAGACATATCAGTAGCATCAATTTCTGGAAGTACAATTACTTGGTCAAAGGATACGGGCATTTTAAAACCTGATAGATGTTGACAGCCCATAATAAGAACGAGTACATATATACCACCCCACCCAGAAATCTGTGATTATTTGCTTTTTTACCCCCTTGCCAAAATGACAACGATCAAACCATTTTATAAACACACTTTTTCAAAGTTATCTCATTTTGAAATTTCAAACTTACGGAAGTTATAAGAACAGTAAGGAGCTACCATCTCCCTTTTGCTCAGACTCTTCAATTATTGACTTCATGTATTTGCTCCATCACTCTTTATAAATATCCATTGTCATTTTCTGAACCACTAGAAATTAAGTTGCTAACATGATACTGCTTTACTCCTGAATATTCCAGTATGTGTTTCTAGAAAGCAAGGACCTCTCTTACTTATAAAGCTTCATTGTAACCATCAAAATCAGGTTAAGCATCTCTGAAAGAACTCTGCCATCCGAAAGTGATGCTGTCCTCTTCTCAGTGGGTCACATCAGGAGGCACATGACCTTGACCTTGACCTGCCCTGTCACTGATGTTAACCTTAATCACCTGCCCAACTTACAGGCAGAGAAACCTGCCACTTTCCCCTTTGTAATTGAGAAATATTTTGTGGGAAGATCTCTGATAAATGGAATATTGGCCTAGTCTCAAACTTCCACTCACCAGCCTTAGCATCCACTGACTCCCACGTGAATAAATCATCATTACAGAGGTTGCCAAATGGTGTTTATTTCTGTTATTCTACACTAGTTGGCGTTCAATTGTGAGGAAAGTAATTTCCTTCTCATTTATTGCTATATTAAATATATTAAACTCATACGATTTAATTCAGTGAGTTATAATCCATTACTCTCCTCTATTTTGATGCTGAAATTGTCTCAGATTTGGCCAGTAGAAGCCCCTAAAGCTGGATCCTATGTCCTCTGAGCATTTTCTTTCTGACATGAGATGTCCCAGACTCATCTTGTACTTTCCCTGACCTAGCCCAGGAATCAGCCATTTCTCCAAGGAGTCCTGGTTTCTCCTAGCCAAAGGTAAGCACACTTTCTACAAGGGGCCTGATAGTAAATATATTAAGCATCATGGCCCATGAGCTCAGCATTGGCTGCTTAATTCTGCTGTTACAGTGCAACAGCCATAGTTAATATATAAATGGGCATGTCTGCGTTTCAGCAAAACTGTTCATAATTTCAGGAAGTGGGCTGGATTTGGTCCACAAGCTGTAGATTCCCAAACCCTCTTTTTTAGTGAGGGAAGCTGTTAAGAAACCAAGATCTGGGCATTTAGTATACTCATTGCTACTGGGATGCCTTATTTCCCGATTCTTGCAAAAAACAGAACTAGAGAAACATGTACATATCTGTATTTATTTATACTATATAACTTCCACACTGTTGCCTGCAATTTCAGTCCCACACCTCAGGGCCCTTTCTAGCCTTCTTCTTTTCTGTATTTGTAAAGTTCTTCTCTGCCTCTCATTATCCCTCATACTCTGGCTGCAGCCAATCTGACTGTGCTGGACAGCTTCTTGGCTCCATGCCGTGTCTCAAGCCCTGCTGCTGCCACCACCTCATCTCCACCACCTCCAGGGAAAGGAAGGAGAAGAGTTCAGCATAGTTTTAACTTGAATGTATCTTATAAGTGAGGGTGACTATCTTTTTTTTCATTTTTAAAGAAAAACTTGATGGAGTCTTGTGCTATCACCAAGGCTGGAATGCAGTGGCACAATCATAGCTCACTGCAGCCTTGCACTTCTTCTCATGTAAGAGCTGTTTCCTTTTTTTTTTTTGGAGATGGAGTCTTACTCAGTTGCCCAGGTTTGGGTATAGTGGCATGACCTCTGCTTACTGCAATCTCTGCTTCCTGGGGTCAAGTGATTCTCCTGCCTTAGCCTCCCAAGTAGCTGGGATTATGAGCATGTGCCACTGTGCCTGGCTAATTTTTGTATTTTTAGTAGAGACAGGGTGTCGCCAATTTGGTCAGGCTGGCCTCGAACTCCTAACCTTGTGATCTGCCTGCCTCAGCCTCCCAAAGTGCTGGGATTACAGGCATGAGCCACCGCACCCAGCTTCCTTTTTTGGATTGTATGTTCATATACCCTTTGCCCAGTATCTTTTTTGTCTTCCACTTCTGTCGCCCCTGAGATAGCAAGACAAACTCTCCCCTCTTCTTCCTTGTCATCCTACTAAAGGTGAAGACAAGGATGAAGACCTTTATGATGATCCACTTCCACTTAATGAGTAGTAAATATATTCTCCCTTCCATATGATTGTTCTTTTGTGTTATTGTGAGACTACAATTATAATACACAGAACATACACAATATGTTAACTGGCTGTTTATATTATCAGTTAAGGCTTCTGGTTAATAGTAAGCTATTCAATTTTGGGGGAGTCAAAAGTTAAAACAGATTTTTGAATGCATAGGGGTGGGGGGTTAGCACCCCTAACATTGCTCAGGGGTCGAATGTTACATGTATATATAAAAATAGAAAAAGCTCGTAGGAAACAAAAGGCTGTGGAAAACACAAAGAAAAATATAAATAACAGGCTAAAATATTTAGTCCTTAACTGCACTGAAAATGGCACTCAAATTTGTAATGATCAAATTCCAAACTCCTAGGCTTCTTGAAATGTTTCACTTTTCAGTGAGCTTTCCTCTGTCAACAAAATTCTGATGTGGCAAAGGGTAACAGGTCTTGAAAGGTTAAAGTAATTATAGCAATCCTTATATGGGGAAATTAGCACTTCAGAAGCCTCTTTTGATGTAATCAAATTTGTAAGCTGAATCTCTGCCTTTTGCCAGCAAGCTGGATGTGTTAGGTGCCTTGTATATTCTCAATACCCATGAAAACCAATTTTACTGGTGTTGATTATGACAAATGGCCTGGCTCTGTAGCCAGCAGTTGCATGACCACTTCACAAGTCAGCAGGCAACATCTGAGTTGCAGCTTTGTGATAATAAAGCAGCTTCCTCGGCCACTCAGTTCTGTGGTGTGGCTCAGGGAGCCATGCCTGGACACACACTGGAGCCCGTTTCTTCACTCAATTCTGTAAACCATTTGACAGGCTTCTAAGTTTCTTCCTACATTTATGAGTAGGAGTAGACCCTGTGCTGGAACTCTGAATGGATACGATATTGTTATTGTTGGACTAAGATGCCAATTTTCATTTTCATCACACATACTCCAAAATATTGCTGTAATACAGATGTTTAAATTCATGAATACTAATAACCATGTTGGAGCTTAAAGGTTGGCCCTAAGCAACAATCTTGCATGTTCTTCACATGTACCCCCAAACCTAAAATGCAATACAATGTTTTGGGGCACCCACTGTGTGCCAGGCACTGTGTTCAGAGCATTCAGTGCACAATGTCTTGTTTCAAAAAAAAAGGTTGGCCCTAAGAATAGACATTCTTTACCTGATTTCATGACAAACTGGGGCATAGAGGGAAGTAGTAGTTGGTGAGAGGGAGATCAAAAGACCCCCCTTTTGTAGCTGATATATAGGTTGGAAGAAATGTAATTTAGTTTGTTGTTCAAAAAGACTTGTGATGAATGCACCCCAAATTAAACATACCCACTCAACACATACAGACCTGGACATTGTCAGATCTCCCTAACAGGGTCCAGCTCCTGAAAAGTTATGCATGGAGTAGAAGAACTGATGAGCGCACATGCTCCTCTGCAGAGAGACAGGAGCTGAAATATCTTCCACCGCCTTCCGCGAAGCTCATCAGTCACCAGTGAGGCCAGACTGCAAGCTGCCTGCCTCCAGTCCTCAGGTGGAGGAGTTTCCACTTGCAGTAAGTGTTCCCTCCAATTTCCAAAGCATGAGTCTCAAAACTTCAGTCACCTCATCCTACTAAGATTCTTTTCAAGGGTTCTCATGCTTTTTTCCTCTCATTTATCTTTCTGAAAATGAAAATGATGGCTTATAGAAAATATTTTACTTTTATGAAGATTAACTCTCAGTCTTGATCAATGGATACGTGTGGTGGACAGAGTCCTGTGCCACCCAGACACTTATTCAGGAGTGAAGCGCTTTTTCTCCACTCCTGAGAGTACTTAGCCGTCAGTCCTCATGCCTTGCCTAAAGAGAGGAACGTTGCCCAAGAGCTCAGGCTCTTTCGTGAGCAGGAGAGCCCACAGTCAAGACTGATTATCCCACTGCACTGAATCCCCTGCCTTCTTGGCCCAACTCAGAACCACAGTACAGGGTCATCAGCATCAGATACCTGTGGGGTCTGATGAGGTCTTTGTTTCAACTGCATGGTAGTCCTACTTTTCTCCTGCCAGATCCTGCTTTCTATCCATCCCTTCCACATATGTTTATTCTAAAAGCGATATTTAACAAATTTACTGCCTACTACTATCTGTTTCAAAGGCAGGATCCCGGGGACCCCATCTGCAATAGTTAAGTATCAGGAATGATCCAGGCAAGCCAATGCTAGGGTGGGATTCTGAAGCTGGATTGCTGCCCCCAGCTAGCAGTGAGGACCCTATAGTGAGTTGAATATCTCCACAAAATTCATGTCCACCCAGAACCCTCAGTATGTGATCTCATTTTGAAAAAAGGTCTTTGCATATGTAACTAGGGATAAAAATGAGATACTGGATAAAGACAGGTCCAATGACTGGTATTCTTAAGAGGAAGGCACAGAAGAGATGTGAAGGTGAAGGCAGAGATGAGAACAGTGCTGCCACAGCCAAGGGACACCTGAAGCTACTGGAAGCTGGAAGAGGCAGGGAAAGATTGTTTTCTATAGCCTTGAGAAGGGACCATGGCCCAAATGACACATTGATTTCAGACTGCTTGCCTTCATAGCAAAGAAAGAATAAATTTCTATTGTAAGCTACCTACTCTGTAGTAATTTGTTATAGGAGCCTTAGGAAACTAGTACAGACTTATCACTGATGGGAGGCAAAGTACAGATTACTCCTGGCACAAGGTTAAATCATTAAAATTGTTCAAATTGTTTGATTAGCAATAATCGTGCCTCGGATAAACCTCGTTGGCTACGATACTGCCACTGCACAAAGCTGAATTGTTTAAAGTGTCCACATATGAAACTGGAAGGAAATGAACTAGCAGGGACATTTGAGAAATAGGGGGAAATATCAGCACAGTAGAATTAGGTGGCATTTGCTAAGTACACTGGAAAAATAAAGTTGAGTTGTTTAAATCAGTAATAAAAAGCTAAGTGTGAAAAACAGGGGCCTTTTTTGTAGCATGTAAAGAGGCTCATGTGTCTCCTTGGCTCAAAGTGCAGAGAAAGCAGAAGATCGAGCCTTGAATTTAATCATAAGAGCAGCAGATCTCCAAAGAAGGTTCAATTCTCAGCTAGGCAGGTGTGCTATGCCAAGGTCTGGGTCCTGGGTGAGACAGAATGGGGTCCCTTTCAAATGCCAAGGACCTATGAGCCTGCAGAACTGATCTAGTCTTCACCGTTAAGGACTAGTGTTTTCCCCTTGTTCAGGATGGTGCAGGCCCTCTGCCCACCTTCTCCCCCATGCCAGCATCTATACTAGGTCCATCGCCAGATTTCAGCCATAACATAACCCAGCTGGTGATGGGCTAGGCCTGACTAGGGATGAAAGGAACTCTGCTCCCCAAAGGAGCTATGGAGTTTTCTTAGGTGAGAAAGATGGCATGTGGAGTGTATGCAGGCCTCAGTGGAAGAACTCCAATGCCGACTTCTAGAGCTCTTGAGCAAGGTCATTTGCCGAAGACAACTACATATTTAAAAAAAGAAATTCTGGTCTGCTATTGGGTCTTATTATGAATGGAGCATCTGAACATGGGCCACCAAGTGACTATGCAGCCAGAACTCACCTTCATAAGTGGGGTTAAATCAGAACCCATAAGTTGTTAGATTGGGCTTAGTGAGCGGTACCTCTGTCAGGTGGAGTATACATCCAGAATCAGGCATGGGTGAGACTCATACAGGACACAAGCAGCAACACAGGTAGCACTGACTCCAGGTCATCTGTCACTATGTCCTTCCCCCAGGTTACACCTAAGGCAGAATCAGGGTCCCTTATGACCAGATGATGGAAAGGATGTCAAACTTAGAGTTCTAGCTAGCTTAAACTGCTGTGAAGGATGGCACAGAAGAGGCACCATTCTACCAAAGCAATGAATAATGTGTGGCATCACTGAGCACTCAGCGAGGGCTGCCCTCTGTAGCCAGAACTGCCATTACAGGACTGTAACCCCAATAGCAAATGGGGTGGATGACTGGATTCTGAACCAGTGGAGGCCTGGTGAGCATGCATGACCAGCAGAAGCCAAGTGCATACAATCAACAGAATCAGCAGCAAGGTCTGAGTGGCAGCCATAGTATTGCAACCTGGCTCCAGGGAACCTGAACCATGAGAACATCCTGTGGAATAGACCATGGGTCTATTAAATAGGTGACATCTTAGTAACCTGACCAGATAAACAAGAAGTGACTAAAATGTTGAAGTCCTTGACAAGGCACATGCATACAGGTGAGGGTAAGAGAAAATGAGGATTCACGGGCCTAGCACATCAGTGCAATTTTTTGGGTAATTCACTGGCATCAGGTATTTTAGCAAGCCCACTTTCTTTAGCGATATTTTCTCTATGCTCTGGCTCGTAACTCAGGCTTTTCCACTTCCCTGGGTTTTGGCTGTCACCTTTATCAGGCTTCCAATTGCCATCTCAGCAGTGGATTTACTCCATCCCTGGGGGCCTTGCCAGGGTATTAAACCCAGTGTCTTGAGAGTGTCCCCAGGTCAGTGAATTCCTAGTTTTCCAGGCTTATCTTTTGGCCTCTCTTGACTGGGCACCCTCAGTCCAAACCCAGGTATACTCCCCTGACTCCTGATGGCACATGCTAGCTCATTCCTATAACAGATGTGTAGTCTCCCTCCCTTATCAGGCCCAGCACCTCCCCCGCTGGGTTATGCTAAGATTAAACACTAGTTACTGTCTAGAAGCCAAGGAATGGAGGTGGGTACATAGAGGGGAGTGGAAAAGCTGTTGTCTAGTGAAGTAGAAATCTCTGCAGCATCTTCAAGCACAAAGTGCTGGCTCTTCCTAGGGAAAGTGGGCCACCTCTGCAAATCCAAAGGGTCTTGTAGAGTCAACATCTTTAGAGGCATCCATCCAGATGTCTATATCTAAGTTATATGGTCTCAGCATCTTCCCAGTAGGGCCTTGAACTTCACATAACAAAATAACTTGGCTGAGCATTTCAGTGTTTCTGGAGCTCTGTGGCCAACAGTTTAGGTTTGCAGACTGTCTCCCCTCCCACTGCAGGAGGCATGAGCCTCCCTGTAAGCTACCACATGAGCCCTGTAACTCACATCTACCCATTAACTGCCTGTTAACATCTCTCACCATCTCATCCTGCTGCAGGGCAGTATAACTTCCGTTAAATAGTCAACTCTAGTGTCTTCACAGGCTTTGTTCTCTTTGTATTTTTCAAAAGTCTGCATCATTGCACTTGCAGAATTCTCCTTCACAAGGACATTTTTCAGGCTTTCTTTAGTGAAATCTCCATCAACTGAGCCAACATTTTGTAACAGATTCTAAATAGAATCTGCCCCTCTACCACGGATGGGGTCGTCTTTGCCAACTGGGCAGGGTGTGAGCCAGTCCCAAATCCCTATATTATAACATTTTTGTCAGACCACTTCTGGTATCACATGAAAAACAGAGGCCAAGACAGCATTAAACATGCAAGAAACTTATTAACTCCTCTGCTGTCCTGCTAGAGGGTCCAGTGTGAAGAAGAGCAAGGGCTATTTGTCTTGGATAGCAGAGACAAGATGGCCAGCTCCACTACTGAGTTGACTTTGGGGGAATTCAAATTCCATGCCCATTTATGTTGAGGGCAAATTAACCTGGTTGTGGAATTCATTAGACAGTACAGGTTGCTTTTAATTATCATTTGGCATCTTTAAATCTAGTGGCTTGTTTGGGACTTAGGCAATAACAAAATGTTGATCAAAATCAGATTCCAAGTTATTGTTTTATATCACACAATTTGAGACATCAGAGTGATTCCAGATGAATTTCAGTTGGGTAGCACTCTTATTTTGGATGAACTGTGAATCAAATATACTTTGTACTTGTTTATTTGATCATCAAGTCCTGAGGATAAGTTAAAAAACATTGTAATTTTCTGGGAAATGTATGGCAAAGCATGACATAAGGGAGATTGCTATAAAGGGCAAAGGATATCTAAAATAATGGTGCTACCACAGCTGGCTAGTTTGTAAATAATCCTTGTATAATTTTATAGGCCAGTCATCTCCTGGCTGGTTGCCAAAAACTATATCAGTTACTGCTGCTAAGGAAATATCTCATTGCAAGATATTAAAGTTTGATCTTACTGCAGAACATCCATAAATTTTATCATAAATTCACAGGATTTTGATAAAATGCTATCAAATTATGTAGACATGAAACGTGAGATATGTTTTAAAGAATACCCTTTGTGGGGAAAAGTGCCATCAAGACTATGAAGGAAATTGATACTACTTACGTTAGAATTTGTTTACTATGTCAGTATATTACAGGTTAAGATCAAAATCAAAGCTATGGGTCACAGTTGGTACAATTATCACTTCTAAATCATACAGTACTTTCATATTGAGATATTCTTACCACAGGTAGCACTAGCTTGGATTTGAATACAAGTATAATCAGACTAAAGATTCTTTTGTTAAAACCCTGACCCATCCCTAAGAAACCCTTTCTAGGATAATGACCTGAACATATGCAATGTGGAATGACTCAGGTTTGGGGAAATATACCAACATATCCCATAGGGCCTCCAGTAAGTCCTGGGGAATGAGGTAAGGCATGAGATACATTTTTGGACAGGGAGAGTGAGCAGTAGTTTTGATGTTTAGGGTGAACTCCCCATGGTGACAAGAGTGAGAACACGTCATCTCTCCTTATTGACAACAATGACGTTGTAGAACCACCTTGTCCTAGTCTGTTCATGCTGCAAAATATCACAGAATGGATAATTTACAAATAACAGAAATGTATTTCACACTGTTCTGGAGGCTGGGAAGTTCAAGATCAATGCACTGGCAGATTCAGTGTCTGAGGGCTACTCTTTGCTTCCAAAATAGTGCCATGTTGCTGCAACCTCCAGAGAAGATGAACACTCCCCACATGGCAAAGGGATGAAAGAGCAAAAGGGACAATGGCACTCCTTTCAACCTCTACCATAAGAGCACTAATTTCTTTCATGAGGATGAAGCACTCATGATTTAACCACTTCCCCAGAGGTCCCACCTCTTAATACTATCACATTGGATATTAGGTTCCAACATAAACATTTTGAAAAGACTCAACACACTTAAATCATAGCACACCCCTTCCTGAGTAGCTGGGATCCGGGGTGGCAGCCTGTAGCGTCGGCCTCAAACTGTAGGGGACAGGTCTGAGTTCTGGCCCTGCTACAGGGCAGAAAGACCAACATGTTGGATGCAGTTCTCAGTTTTGCCTTCCTGAATCTGAAGGGGACATAAATTCAGGTCACTGTGAAAGAGCTACGTGACAAGTGATAAGCTCATCAGGATCAGTACCAGAAAGAAACAGCTTACAACAGTGAGGTGAGAAGATTGAAGTAGAAAAATCTGATAGTCATTCTAGAGTGCATGTGACATGTTATCTTTGTAGATAACTACATAACTAGACATCTGTGTTCCCTTCCGTACTCTATTTGACAAAAAAGTCTGCAGGGAATAGGCCAATAATTTGGCCTTTAAAGGAAGCATAACTTAATAGTCTCAAGCTAGGACTCCTGATGAATTACCCTGTGTAAGCCCATAAGTTCAGCAACTTCACAGGCTGGCAGGGAAAGCATCATAAAGCAACAACAACAACCACCAACCCTTTACTGGCCCTTTAGCTCAGAAGCTCCATAAACTGAGATTTCTTTCTGGCCAGCCCTGAGCAGGATATTTGGGCTCATGGATCTGGGGTCTCCTCCCCACTCTAGGAACCAACTCCATTAGTGCTAGCTGAGCTGGGTCCTCCCATTGGATCCTGAATCTTTGACCTTTAAATAAGGCTGTAAGTTCCTGTTAGGCAAAGTACCAAAAGAGACAGTTATTCTAGTCTTATCAACTGAGAAAAAATTTTGCCTGTTACTCAAGGGATGCAAAGCCTTCCTAGCAGGCCACTTTGTTGGAAATTTTCATGAGAGGCTTTCTAGAGCGAGAGCTGCAGGATGCAGAGGGCAACGTATTCCATGTTCCTAGAACAAAGAATAATAGATTTCATTAGTCTGTTTTTTCATAGCATCCCTTGATGAAAGCTGAAGGCATAACCCCAAAATATATCCCAGCAAACGTGATCACGTGTGAGGCCAAGAAAACTTTGTCCTAGTACATGAGGGTCCCATTCAACCTGACGGTGGAATGTGGAATAACAAAAGTTGGATGTGCTGCCTGACCTCCCTCCAATCAATTTTTCATAAACATCACTCCTCTCAATTAATCTTTTGGAAAGAGGCAGCAGATGATTTGAAATGAATTTCTAGGAAGGGTTTATAAAAGAATCATTGGTTCAAAGTTTATCCAATCCCTGCAAAAAAAAAAGGATTTAGTCAAGTTAATATACAACATCCCATAGCTTAACCAAGACAGCTGATGAATCTCCATCCCTCTTTTGTTTGGAGTAGCTTTGGTCCAGACAGGCAAAGCTAGAAGTCTTAATTGCTCAAGTCAACTGAATATTTAAGCTGTGGAAATTAATTTTCTCAAGTTTTAATATCTCAAGTCAGCAGAATATTTAAGCTATGGAAATTTATTTTCTCACAGTTCTGGAGGCTGAACATCTGAGGTCAAGGTGCCAGCATAGTTGGCTTCTGGTGAGGCCTCTCACTGATGTGTAGATTGCCACCTTCTTGAGGCCCTTCCTCTGTGCATGAGCAGAGAGAGCTCTCTAGGGTCTCTTCCCTCTCTTGTTAAGGACACCAGCCCTATTGAATTAGGGATTCACTCTATTTTTTTTTTATTGTACTTTAGGTTCTGGGGTACATGTGCAGATCATGCAGGATTATTGCATAGGTACATACATGGCAAGGTGGTTTGCTGCCTCCACCCCCCCATCACTTATATCTGGCATTTCTCCCCATGTTATCTCTCCCCAACCTCCCCACCCCCTGCTGTCCCTCCTGTAGCCCCCACCTCAACAGACTCTAGTGTGTGATGCTCCCCTCCCTGTGTCCATGTGTTCTCATTGTTCAACACCTGCCTATGAGTGAGAACATGCAGTGTTTGTTTTTCTCTTCTGGGTCAGTTTGCTGAGAATGATGGTTTCCAGATTCATCCATGTCCCTACAAAGGATACAAACTCATTGTTTTTTTTATGGCTGCATAGTATTCCATGGCGTATATGTGCCACATTTTCCTATCTAGTCTATCATCGATGGGCATTTGGGTTGGTTCTATGTCTTGGCTATTATAAACAGTGCTGCAGTGAACATATGTGTGCATGTGTCTTTATAATAGAATGATTTATAATCCTTTGGGTATATACCCAGCAATGGGATTGCTGGGTAGTGCTTCACTCCTGACCTCACTTAATGTTAATTACTTCCCTAAAGGCCCCATCTTTAAATATCACCGTATTGGAGGTTAGGGATTCAATATATGAAAGTGGGTGGTGCACTATCAGTCTATAATCTTTTTGTCTACATCTAAAAATCTACCTCTGGCAATTTCATTGAACTTCTAAAGGCCTAGCCTTGGTTTCAGGGACTATAACTGTCCTCTGATATCTAAGTACTTCTGGCCAGGGAAAATTTCCTTAGTAATCCTGAGGAAATTCTTATAGAGTTGGTATTCTGTAGGTCCTGGCAAATGTTGCAGGTGAGAGCCAGCTCCACTCAAGAGGCTCCCACGTGCTATTAGGGTCTGGGAATGAGGAGTGGGAGAGGATAATATCTAAAGGGTCAGCTGGCTTAGAACTTAGACTAGAATGGATAGTTAGTATGTTTGGTCTCTGCTGCTTAGCCTTGATAGAAACACTGAGTATGTCATTTGGGAAGGGAGGCCTTATGCAGGCTGGAGTTCATCAACCAAATGGATTAGCAACTCAACAGAAGACTGCTTTTTACTTATGTGGAGTCATCCATCAGAAATTGAATTCCAAAGCTACTCTGCAGAAACTCAATTAAGCCTGGTTACCAAGAGAGACTGTTGTTTAGAAGTCCAGTGAAGACAAGCACCCAAAACTAAGGCAGTACTTTTTAAAGATCCCTTTCAGATGATTCATTTGACCAGCTATGTTGAAGACAAAATGAGATCCAAGATTCCAGAGCTGACATTCCTTTATTGGGGAGATGTTTAGACTCTGAGGGAGGAGGAGACTTTAGATGGGCCAACAGGGCAATACTATCCACTAAATCTCTAAATTCTACCTTATGAGCTGTGGATAGTCATGAGCTTCTCTCTAATCCTAGCCGGCAGAGTAGATGGGGACAGCACAAAATGAAACCCAAGGTTAAGCTGTGGGGCCAGACCCACTGGGTCTAAGTTCAGTGCTCTGGCCAGGAGATGGCAGCGTCTGATCACACAGAATAACTCTAAGCTTTGAGGCACCTTGGCTTGGATGGAGCCACACTGGGCAGCTTCTGAGAGGGCTTTCCGGGAAGACACAACAACAGTGACCAACTCAAGTAGTTGTTGAGGGGCATCTGGGTTCTACAGGTGTTGGTAAAGATAGTTATTTAGAGGATAATGGCCGGGTTCAGCTAACTGACACAATCAGAGACTGATTAGCAGAAATGAATTCGACGGGGAGGAGATGCTGAAAAGTAAAAGAGCACAGACCATCCAGAGGAGAAGCAAGAGTTTGACCAACAGGTGCAGGTCTTAGAAGAGAACCAACCTCAAGGAGGCCAGAGGAAAGACAAGTCCTGTCAATGAGGAAATTGTAGAGATTGCCTTTCAAAACACCAGCAGTTACGGCTCTGTTGATGTTCACTAAACAAATTATGCTCCAAAAACATGCTGAGCTAACAGAGCTGGAAGCAGGTGAGCAATACACAGATAACCCTGGCTTGCTTGAGTCTCTGCTTTCTGGCTAAGTCACCTGACCTCTTTAGCTGCCTTGGGAGAGGTGTTCCTGACAGCGGTGAATAACTCCATGATCCACTGGATGAGTCCCACTTTGGAGCCTGCTATCTGGCCAAAAGTATGATGATCCCTGGCTTATATGAACTGCTTTGGGGTCCACTAAAATGGAAATGGGAGGAAGGGCTTTTCTGATATAAGATACTATGTGACACAGAAAGAAAACTTGAGTCAGCATTTCTATAGCAACTTTGGTTCTATTAATGGGGCACAAACCCAGTGAACTTTGGTGATTTGCATAGATGTGAAAACTCTGAGAAAATGACTTACTAGATACGTGGTTTGTACTTATTAACAGGTTTTTCTATAATTCCATTTGATAATCAGTACCTAATAGGACATGTTGTATCATTGGTGAGCTTCCCTGGAGCATATGAGTAAATTACTTGCCCAAGGCAACTCAGATCTGATGAGAACTGGTCCAGCTCTGGATTCCAGGAATACTGATTTAGTCTAGTGAACTTTGTTCAGACATAACCACACAATCTGGTTTATGTAAGCAGAAATTACAACTGCATACTTTCAGGTCCTCTAGGCTCACACATTAAGCTATAGGAGTTTTGAAAATAAGTAAACCCTTTCTGGAAGACTCCTTCGTAAGAAGGTACCTGATGATGATAAGGGCCCCAAGGTGAGGCAACCCACCCTGTCACATCCATTCAGAACGTTGTACAGGGGGATGGGGCTGAAGAAGTTGGCACTCCATCTCCCCTACTAACTTGGTGGTTCTGTGTTAAGACCCTTCCAGATACCCAACCACAGAATATGAATCATTCTTGATGTCTTTCCAAAATACTGCACTGTCAGTTGTGGGCACTGTTTTCTCCTAATGTCAAGGTACAAGGCTCATGTTGGCCTTCTTAAATATCTTTGTTTCCGAGCCAGATGGATAACAGGACAACAGAAAAACCTCTAGGGGAGAAGCCAGCACTAGGAAGGGAACCAGATCGTGAGACAAAAGAATTGGAATCCAAGGCCATGAAGAACTTTTCAGTTGTCAGGGGATTAGTGGCTAACAGGGTCTTTGGGGCATCCCAGTGGTAACCACAGAAAGTCCTATATACAGGCTGGGTACAATGGCTCACCTCTATAATCCCTGGACTGTGGGAGGATTGCTTGATCCCAGGAGTTCGAGACCAGCCTGGGCAACATAGTGAGACCTTGTCTCTCAAAAAGGAAAAATAAGAAAGCCCTATGTATTCAAGGGTGTCTGCTTTAATGTTTGCTTTCAAAATACAATGTTCTCCGGTATCTCCTGACTTGCCAACCTATTGAACTTCCTCTGAATTTCTTAAGCTGTTGGAGCAGCTCATATCCAGATCAATGTGTTATCCCTTATGTGCACCATTGACCATTGTGTTTTATTTAAAAGTGATGGCTTTAACTCAAAGAAATAACTTATTTTGAATACTTAAAGTTTGGGTCAAATGGACCCATTGTCTGACCACGTTGTATCCCCTCAGTCACCTGTGACTTCAGCCAGGCCCATAGTAGACATGTAGACATTTATATCCCACTTCATCCTGGCAGTATGCTCCCTAGGCTCACATTGGCTTTTTTGACAGGCTCGGCTTTTACCGATTCATGCTCTTTTTTATGTGCAGCCTGGAAGAGCTGAGGAGTTACTATTTGTGATGAGTCTTAAAAGCATAGAGACCCCTCCTCAAGAGTGAAAAGCTGGAGTGCAGATTTCAGTAATGCACCTCACGTTGGTTTTTTCTCCTTCCCCATTTCACTTCTTTTTCACTCCTGGTTCCTAGGTGCAGGCAGGAGGCAATCCCAAATTCTTATCTCAGTCTCTGCTTTTAAAAGGCTGCTATGATCTGAATGTTTGTGTTCCTCCAGAATTTATGTTGCAATCCTAATCCTGAAGGCAATGGTATTAGGAGGTGGGGCCTTTAGAAGGTGATTAGGTCATGAGCAGCGCCCTCACGAATGGGATTAGTGCCCTTATGAAAGAAGTGAGAGGAAGCTCAGTTACCTCTTCCATCATTTGAGAACACAGTGAGAAGACAGCTATGTACCAGGAAACAAGCCTTCACCAGACACTGAGTCTATGAGCACTTTGATCTTAGACTTCCCAGCCTCCAGAACTGAGACATATATTTCTGTCGTCTGTAAAACACCCAGTTTATGGTATTTTGTTGTTGCCGCCTAAACAGACTAAGATAGGGACCCCAACTAAGACACAGGCCCTACGTTCAGGAGGTTTGAGTTACACAGAAAAAACTCTTCTAATTCCGAAAAGGGAGGGAGAGAAAAGTGCATAAGCTACAAAGCCACAGCAAGGCAGCGTTCAGTTGATGTGGAAAGAGAAGACCAGAGATGAAGGTCGTTGTTGACTTCAGGGACTAACATCCAGTGTTTTAAGTTTCCTCCACTAGTGAAGGAATAAGAAAATCAATCTCTAGCATACTTCGCATGCTTTCTATTTGAGCCTCGTCACGATTACTCTATGGATGAAGCTTTTTTCTAGTCTTTTCAGTCTTGTGGGAGACAGTCCTGGTGCCTGTGCTGTTACTGCTGCTGTGTGCAACTTTACTTTTCTCTTTCTTTGAAGGAGTGGTCTTTATCTTGGTTGTAAGGAAGACGTAAGCTTATCTAGGGTTGTCAGACCTCAGCTCTGATTCACAGCTCGAGAGAGATTGCCTTAAGAAACTGGCACCCTGAGGCAGCCATGCAGATACCTTGCTCAGATTCCCTTTCATGAAAGAACTTGCTATGGACTATGAGGAGAGCTGTTTCCTGACAGGCTCTCTGTGGTGCCCTGGGCAGCTACCAGCCAGTGAGTTATTATGGTTGTGATGCTAGGGCCTGCCTGGCCATTTTTGACCAAGTAGGAACTCCTCTAGTGGGTAAGCTTTGCTCCAGAGCTTTCTGAGACTCACCAAGCTACTATCAGGTATGTAGCAGGGTCCAAAAGCTTTCCCAGGCCCATCCTGCTTTCTCCCCCTTTATTTTTCATAGATTTTATCCCCCAGCAAGTCTCTTACACTACTAATTTCATCTTGGCATCTGTCTCCTGGAGTACCTGAACAGACATAATTGGTACTAAGAGTGTTATGATAAAGCAAGATAGGGTTTAGGGACTGAATCACTCACTTCCCACCTGCAATGAAAACCCTATCCTGGTTGTTATGTGATACATGGCAGTCTATGGGGGGCAGATGGGGATGGGGTAATAAACTGCAGCCTGAAGACCAGATCTTACCTGCCACCAGTTTTGTTTTAAAGTTTGTGTTAGAAATGCTTTATTTTCCCTTTAGCTTTCTATTTTTTTATTTTAATTTTTTTGAGATGGAGTCTCGCTCTGTCACCCAGGCTGGAGTGCAGTGGCGTGATCTCAGATCACTGCAACCTCCACCTCCTGGGTTCAAGTGATTCTCATGCCTCAGCCTCTTGAGTAGCTGGGACTATAGGTGCCCACCACCATGCCCAGCTAGTTTTTGTATTTTTAGTGAGACAGGGCATCACCATGGTGGCCAGGCTGATCTCAAATTCCTGACCTCAGGTGATCTGCCTGCCTCACCTTCCCAAAGTGCTGGGATTACAGGCATGAGCCACCATGCCCAGCCCCTTTAGCTTTTTAAATAGCCTTTATTTTTGAGTAACTTTTAAGTTTTCTCTAAAATTTAGGAGACATTCCCTCTTTCACCTTCTCTTCCTCAAGATTCCCCTATTGTTAACATCTTGCATTACTATGGTACACTTGTTACAACTGATGAGCTAATATTGGTAAAATATTAACAAAAGTTCATTTTTTTCCCCTAAGATGGCAGATGAGAGGCTTTGTGTGTGCCTCGACCACTTGGAAGAAGCAAAATAGAATATAACGATCAACTTAGTGAGCTTTAATTCAAGAAGGAAAATGGGAATTCACCAGAAAGGCAAAAGACACCCCAGATCCTGGCAAGAAGAAGGTGGGCCAACAGCGTTCAGCTGATAAAAGTGAGCTCTAGTACACGAGACAGGTAGAGAGTCTCCCTCTGTAACTCACCTTTCCACTAGGGATCCATTCAACTCAAGCCAAGGGAGAGCATCTTGTTTCTCCCAAGCTCCGGAGCTAATTTGGGGAAAGGCTTGGAGACACTGAGAGGGAAAGACACTAGGAAAAACTGCAGGCATTTTTCGAGGTCCCAGACTGAGAGGAGGACATCAGTTTAAATCCAGGCTCATACAAAGTTTGCTGTTCTTCAGCAACCCAGCAGCATGGCTGCTCAGGCATTTTATTCTCAGACCAAAGATTGGGTGCTTTCTGTGGAGCTGGGGAAGAGCCTACTCAGCCAAAATTGAGTAGCAGGTGTGGAAAACACCCAGCAGTAGGTGCTGTAATTGGGCTCTCCCTCATTGCAGGTCTGGAATAGGAGAGTTGCTGACACATGCAGACTGGTTCCAGGTTGGCTAACTGGCATAAGGCTTGCAGCCAGGGCCAGTTAGCCAACCTGGAACCAGTCTGCATGTGTCATTGCTGGGTGCTCCAGCTTGCTTTTCTGAGATCATGGTGCAGTGGGGTCCTCTCTCCCCTATGCTGAGGCATATCACCAGGCACTTGCAGCACTTACTCACCTGGAGTAGCAGCCTGAGCTACCCCACCCTTCCTGTACAGAGATCTTGGTGCAGTGGTGCTCCCTTCGCACAAAGACTTTGTTGCACTTTGTTACTCTGCTCTCCACTGGGGGACATATTTTCAGGCATTCAGCACATGTGGTCACCTGCCTGAGCTTCCCTTCTGCACAGAGATCTTGGTGCAGCAGCACACTCTGCTCCATGCCTCGACATATCTCCAGGTCTTTGGCATACCTGTCCCTTTTGGAATAGGAGCTTGAGCTGCCATCCCCTTCCCATGCAAAGAACTTGGTGCAGTGACTCCCTGTACTCCACACCTGGACATAACTCCAGGCATTTGGCACACTAAGTCCCACAGATTAGGAGCTTGAGCCACCTATCCTTTCCCATGCAAAAATCTTACTGTGGCAGTGGTTTCTCTGCTCCTTCCCCAGGCATATCACCTGGCATGAGGCACGCCTGCTTTCTTGGAGTTGGAGACTGAGCCACCCTTCTCATCCCCTGCAAAGACCTCGTTGCAGCAGTAGTTTCTCCATTCCTTGCTGAGGCATATTTCCAGGCATTTGGCATCCCTGCTTGACTGGCTTAGAAGCCTGAGCCACCCCTACCTTCAGGTGCTGAGATTGTCGTGCAGTAGTTCGCTCTCCTCTCAATGTCCAGACATCTCCTGATATTTAGAGCACCAGTTCATCTAGATTAGGAGTTTACACCTCTCCCCTTCCTTATGCAGAGAACTTGGGGCAGAGGAAGTTTTCCAACTCGATGCCTCGGCACACCTCTGGGCACTTGGTGGTCACCCGCTTGACACCCCCCCACCTTGGAGCTAGTGCTTGTGCCTGTTACTGGGGGAACCTGCAAGTGGACCTGCCTGGTCAGGCCCCATCCATCTTAGTCCCCAGCTCTGAGGCTGAGCAGGGAGCTCAGACCACTGGGTACCCCACAGATCAGGCAATTGCCAGAGGCAACAGAGCTTCTCCCAGTAAACAAAGATCAGGTATACACCCATCTGCATTGGCTGCAGCCAGCTCTTACCTGCATAAGATACCTACTGGCCTGGAGGTTGAATGGTACAACACAATAGAACATCTGCTGACAGGAGTGATAGCAGTGGGGAACGAGATAAGCTTCCTGAGACCTCTGCCACCCCAGACCCACAGGGGGCAGTGAGTCTACTCATATGCTCAGCACATCACTGCTACGACCAGCATTTGGGAAAGCTGCTATACAAAGGTTACCTATAACCAAGGAATGTATACAGACTGTGCCACCAAAGACACCCAGAACCCCAGAACCAGAGAGATTTAACCCCTGGCATTGTCTTCCCCTAAAGTAGTGGGGTACACAGCCCACCAAAGCACCCCTTGGGTCAAAGGAAACGTGGGTACAGCACCAACCCTTGAAGACAGCACCACCATAGCTCAGGGATGGACACAGAGTGGGTAGTCTCCCCTCTTCACACTACTATGGACTCGGCAGCACCTCTTTTCATAGGAACCCAGGGAACGTGGGCTGAAAGAAACCACTACAGTGGTCTCCACCCCTCAATGAAGAAAGTTGAACACTTGCTAGGGGAGGGTGCTTTTCCCTTCTCCCTTCCTCCTACCTGTTGGCTCTTACTTTTCAGCACCACCTACTGGACAAAACATTGAATTACACCACCAAACAAAATTATATTGCCACAACAAGCAACGCCTAAGAAGGCCACCACAGGCACCTATTTGCAGTCGAGGAACCCAAACGGAGCCTTGACTCCCTAAAAGCACCCGGAGACAAAGCCAATCTATTATACACAGTATACACTGCAGTCATACCCCCAAGGGAAAAAAGAATAAGAAATCAAGAAGCTCCATTCAAACAATAGCAAATTCAAAAAAAGCATTAACTCTCTCACATTAGAAGGAACCAGCACAAGAACTGTGGCAATACAAAAAGCCAGATTATCTTGTCACCTCCAGAGATCTCACTAGCTCCCAAGCAATGGATCCCAGCCAGAATGAAATGTCTAGGATGACAACATTTAATTCACAATATGAATGTTAAAGAACATGAGATCCAAGAGGAAAAATTCAACATGAACAGAAAAACAATCCAAGATTAAATAGATAACATAGCTGTATTAAGAAAGAACCAAACAGAACTTATGGAGTTGAAACATTCACTAAAGGAATTTCAAAATACAATTGGGAGCCTTCACAACAGACTAGACGAAGCTGAGGAAAAAATTTCAGAGCTTGAATAATGGTCCTTTGAATTAACCCAGTAGACAAAAAGAAAGAAAATAAATTTAAAAATGAATAAAGACTTTGAGAAATATGGGATTATCTAAAGTGACCAAATATATGACTTATTTGCTTTCTTGAGAGAGAAAAGAAAGTAAACAACTTGGGAAACATATTTTGGAGGATATAATTCAGGAAAATTTCCCAGTTCTGCTAAAGAGGTCAACATGCAGATACAAGAAATCCAGAGAAGTCCTACAAGTTGCTATGCAAGATTACCAACCCCAAAGCACATAGTCGTCAGACTATCCAAGGTCAATGTGAAAGAAAAAAATCTTAGAGGCAGCTAGAGAAAAGGGTCATATTACCTATAAAGGGAAACACATCAGACTAATGGTTTCTCAGCAGAAACCTTACAAGTCAGAGATTGGGGTCCCATTTTTAGCATTCTTAAAGAAAAATGTCAGCCAAAATTTCATACCCTACGAAACTAAGCTTCATAAACAAAGGAGAAAGTCCTTGCTAAGGAACTTCATCACCTCCAGACCAGCCCTACAAGAGATGCCTAAGGGATGTCTAAATATAGAAACAAAAGAATGATATTATCATGAAAGCACATAGCCCGGGGACTCTATAAAGCAACCACATAATCAAGACAAACTAGCTAATAACATTATGACAAGAATAAAACTTCACATATCAACATTAACATTTAATGTAAATGCCCTAAATACCATACTTAAAATATGTAGAGTAGCAAATTTGATAAAAACACAAGACACAAGATCTGTCTGGTCTCTTCGAGAGACCCATCTCACATGTAATGATACCCATAGGCTCATAGCAAAGACATAGAAAAAAAGATTAATCATGCAAATGCGAAACAATAAAAGCAGGGGTTGCTATTCATGTTTCAGATAAAATAGACTTTAAACAGTAAAAAAAAGGGCATTGTATAATGATAAAGCTTTCAATTCAAGAAAATTTACTCTAAATATATATGCACTCAACATTGGAGCACCCAAACTTATAAAACACAGACTTCTAGACCTAACAAAAGATATTGACAGTCATATGATAATAGTGTGGGACATCAACACCCCACTGGCATCTTTAGAGAGATTATTCAGCCAGAAAAACAAATTCTGAACTTTAATTCAACATTCAACCAATTGTACCTAATAGACATCTGCAGAATATACCATCCAACAACCACAGATATACATTCTTTTTTTTTTGAGACAGAGTCTCACTCTGTCACCAGGTGCCAGGCTGGAGTGCAGTGGCACGACCTTGGCTCACTGCAACCTCCGCCTCCCGGGTTCAAGCAATTCTCCTGCCTCAGCCTCTTGAGTAGCTGGGACTACAGGCATGCGCCACCACACCCAGTTAATTTTTTTGTATTTTTGTAGAGACAGGGTTTCACCATGTTGGCCAGGATGGTCTCGATCTCTTGACCTTGTGATCCGCCCGCCTCGGCCTGCCAAAGTGCTGGGGTTACAGGCGTGAGCCACTGCACCCGGCCAGATATACATTCTTATCTGCAATCTTCTCATCTAAGATTGACCGCATGCTCATTCATAAAGCAAGTCTTATAAAGTAAAAAAATCAATATATCAAGCATCTTCTCAGACCACAGTGAAATAAAAAATAGAAATTAATATCAAAAAGAACTCTCAAAATGACACAAATATATGGAAACTAAACAACTTACTCCTGAATGAATTTTGGGTAAATGATGAAATTAAGGCACAAATAAGATTCTTTGACACAAATGAAATAGTGACATAACATATCATAACCTCTAGGATACAGCAAAAGCAGTGTTAAGAGGAAAGTTTATAGCACTAATCACCTGCATCAAGAAGATAGATACCAAATTAAAAACCTAATCTTCCACTTAAAACTAGAAAAACAAGAACAAGCCAAACCCAAAGCTAACAGAAGAAAATAAATAACTAAAATCGGAGCAGAACTAATTGAAATTAAGACCCCAGAAAATGATACAAATGGTCAATGAAATTAAAAGTTGTTTCTTCGAAAGGATAAACAAGATTGACAGACCACTAGCTAGATTAATAAACAGAAAATCTAAGCAAAATCAAAAATAACAAAGGTGATTTCACAACTGATCCCACAGAAATACATAAGGATCTCAGAAACTATTATGAATACCTCTATGCACACAGATGAGAAAAATCTAGAAGAAATGAGTAAATTCCTGGAAATACGCAACTTCCCAAGATTGAACCAGCGAGGATCAAATCTTGAACAGACCAATACTGAGTTCTGAAATTAGTAATAAAAAACCTGCCGACCAAAAAAAAAAAAACAAAAAAAAAACCCAGAAAACAAAAATCTCCCCAGACAAGATGGATTTGCAGCTAAATTCTACCCGACATACAAAGAAGAACTGATACCAATACTTTTGAAGCGATTTCAAAAAATCAAGGAGGAGGGACTCCTCTCTAACTCAGTCTATGAAAGCAGTAGTATCCTGATACCAAAATCTGGCAAAGATACAACATAAAAAGAAAATTGTTGACCAATATGCCTGATAAACATAGATGCAAAAAATCTCAACAAAATACTAGCATAAAAAATCCAGCAGCACATCAAAAAGTTAGTTCATGATCAAGTGGGCTTTATTCCTAGATGGAAGGATAGTTCAATATTTGCAAATCAAATGTGATTCACCATATAAAAAATTAAAAACAAAAGCCATATGATCATCTCAATAGATGCAGAAAAGGTATCCAATAAAATCCAACACCCCTCAAGATAAAAACCCTCAACAGATTAGGCACCTTAAGGAACACACCTCAAAATAATAAGAGCCGTTTATAATAAACCCACAGCCAGTGTAATACTGGGCAGGCAAAAGCTGGAAGTATTCTCCTTAAAAACTGGAACAAGACAAGGATGCCCACTCTCACCACTTCTATTCAACATATACTGCAAATCCTATCCAGGGCAATCAGTCAAAAATAGAAAAGCCATCCACATAGGAAATAAGGAAGTCAAATTGTCTCTCTTCACTGACAATATAGTTCAATACCTAAAAAACCCTAAAGATTCTGCCAAAAGACTCTTTAGACTTGATAAACAACTTCAGTAAATTCTCAAGATACAAAATCAATGTGCAAAAATCAGTAATATTTCTATACATCAATAACATTTAAGCTGAGAGCCAAATCAAGAACACAATCCCATTTACAATAGCCACACACACACCCAAAAAGTACCTTAGGGATACACCTAACCATGGAGGTAAAGATCTCTAAGGAGAACTACAAAACATTGCTGAAATAATCATAGATGGCACAAAGAAATGGAAAAGCATTCCACACTCCTGGGTTGGGAGAACCAGTATTGTTAAAATGTCCATACTGCCCTAAGTAATCTACAGATCCAATGCTATTCCTATTAAATTACCAACATCATTTTTCATAGAATTAGAAATAACTAAAGTTCATATGGAAACAAAAAAGAGCCTGAATAGCCAAGACAACCCTAAGCAAAAAGAATAAAGCTGGAGGCATCACATTTCGTGACTTCAAACTGTACTACAAGGCTACAGTCACCAAAACAGTATGGTATTGATGCAAAAATAGACACATAAGCCAATGAAATAAAATAGAGATCCCTGCAGTGAACCTGCACACCTACAACCAACTGGTCTTTGACAAAGTTGAAAAAAATAAACAATGGAGAAAGGACTCTGTATTCAATAAATGGTGCTGGGATAACTGACTAGCCATATACAGAAGAATAAATCTAGACCCCTACCTTTCACCAAACAAAATTTAACTCAACATGGATTATTGACTTAAATATAAGACTTCAAACTAAAAAAAAATTCTAGAAGAAAACCTAAGAAATACTCTTCTAGACATTGGCCTAGGCAAAGAATTTATGATGAAGACTCCAAAAGCAAATACAACAAAATAAAACATAGGTAAGTGAGACTCAATGAAATTAAAGAGCTTCTGCACAGCAAAGGAAACTATTAACAGAGTAAAGAGACAACCTACAGAATGGGAAAAAGTATTTGCAAAGTATGCGTCTGACAAAGGACAAATATCCAGAATCTGCAACAACAACAAGAAAACCCCATAAAAAGTAGGCAAAGGACATGAACAGATGGTTTTCAAAAGAAGACATATATGTGGGCAAGAAATATATGAAAAAATGTGCAGCATTACTAATCATCAGAGAAATGCAAATCAAAACCGCAATGAGATGCCATCTCACACCAGTCAGAATGGCTATGATGAAAAAGTCAAATAACTGCTGCTGGCAAGGTCGCAGAGAAGAAGGAACACTTATGAGCCGTTTGTGGGAGTGTAAATTAGTACAATCTTTGTGGAAAGCAGTGTGGTGATTCCTCGAAAAGTTAAAAGCAGAACTACCATTCCACCCAGCAATCCCATTACTGAGTATATATCCAAAAGAAAAATCATTCTACCGAAAAGACTCATACAGTTGTATGTTCATCATAGCACTATTCACCACTGAAAAGAGATGGAACCAAGCCAGGTGCCCATCAATGGTGGATTGGATAAAGAAAATATGGTGCATATACATCATGGAATACTATCCAGTCACAAAATAGAATAAAATCATGTCCTTTGCCGAACATGGATGCAGCTGGAGGCTGTTATCCTAAGTGAATTAACACAGAAACAGAAAACCAAGTATCACATGTTCTCATTTATAAGTGGAAGCTAAGGTTCACCTACAGATGGGAACAATAGATACTAGGGATTCCAAAGGGAGGGAGTAGGGCAAGAGCTGGAAAACTTCCTATTACATACTATGTTCACTACCTGGGTGACAGGTTTAATAGAAGCCCAAACCTCAGCATGACACAATATACCCTTATAACAAACCTAGCATAGGTACCCCTGAATCTAAAATAAAAATGGAAATTAAAAGCCACAAAAGTCCATAGTTGACATTATGGTACATTTTTTTGTGTTGCAGTCTATGAGTTTTGACAAATGAATAATGTATCCTCTATTACAGCATCATGCAGAATAGTTTCACTGCCTTCAAATGAACCCAGGTTCCACCTATTCACCCCTGAATCTATCAACCACTAGTCTTTTTATTGTCTCTATAGTTTTGTCTTTCCCAGAAGGGCATATGGTTTGAATTATACAACCCATTGTTTTTTAAACATTATTGGAACACAGTCATATCCATTCATTTATGTATTGCCTATGGCTGCTTTTGCACCATAAGAGAGTTGAGTAGTTGCTACAAAGACTGGTCCACAGAGCCAAAATGTGCTATCTGGCCTCTGTCAGGAAGTTTGCTCGCCAGCAAACTTGTGAAAGTGGCAGCCAAATTGCTAAAATGTTTTCTAAGCTGATTTGAAAGAATGTTCTAGTAGAGGGGAATACCCTGACCTGAACCATCATTTGGCCACTTGAGAAGCAGATGTGAGTGGGTTTGCAGGAAAATGCAGAGGAGGGCAATAGAATTGGTTGGCTGGCACTAAATTGCATTGACCCACTAGAGAGAGAGAATAAAAAGCTGAGGCTGTTAAAAATTAAAAACTAAGTGTGAAGGCCAGAGGGCTTCTTTAGAAGTGTGCAAAAAAGCCCCATATCTCCCAAAGTGAAAGAACAAATAAGTGGAAGACCCAAACCTTGATTTAATAGAGTTGTCAAGATGCAAAGCTGATGAAATTCTCAACTGAGAAAGGTCTGTTGTACCAAGGTGAGGACCCTGGTTGGACAAACCCTGGGATGCTTAATAGGGATGGAACTCCTTAATCCTTAATAGGGTATGTGATTCTCCATATCCTCTGAACCCTTATATACTGCAGATGTGACCCATCCTTTCCTTCCCTATTAAAATATAGTCACCTCTTATTCCTTGGGATGGTTAATTTTAGGTGTCAACTGAATTAAAGGATACCAAGATAGCTGGGAAAGCATTATTTCTGGGTACATCTATGAGGGCGTCCCTGAAAGAGATTGCCATTTGAATCAGTGGACTCAGTTCTCATCCAATGTGGGCAGGCACCATTCAACCAGCTAAGGGCCTGGATAGAACAAAAGGGCAGAGGAAAGATGAATTTAGCCTCTTTCTTCTGGAGCGGTGGCACCCTTCTCCTCCTGCCCTTGTACATCAGAACTCTAGGTTCACTAGCCTTTGGACTCCATGTTTCCCAGTTCTCAGGCCTTCAGATGTGGACTGAAAGTTACACCATCAGCTCCCCTGGTTCTGAGGTCTTCATACTGGGACTGAGCAGCACTGAAAGCATCCTAGTATCTCCAGCTTGCAGATGGCCTATATAGGACTTCCCAGCCACCATAACTGTGTAAGCCTATTTCCCCAATACATCTCTTCTCTATGCATTCATCCATCTATCCATCTACCCATTATCCTATTGGTCTGTCTCTCTGGAGAACCCTAATACACCCATGCTTTCCCCCTTTAGTAGCCTCTTCTCCATAAGGTAACTGGGGCTGTACCTCATGATCAGCCCCCTACCTGTTCTCCTGATAGCCAGGCTGATAGCTGGTATGAAGTCATAGCATAACTCAGTCATGGACACATTGGGCCTGATCAGGTAAGACAGGAAGCTTACTCCCAAATAAACTGCAAGAATTGGTTAGCATGAACTGGCAGACGCCAGGAGAATACCCATGGATTTGGATTTTGAATGTCTAGATCAAGGGGAGCCAGCACGTAAGACAAGCTGAGGGAGAGTTTGTTGACTTGAGGGTACTCCTTCAGCATACTGGATGTACACCCTGGCAAAGACCTCAGGGATTCAGGCAAACTTACTGTTATAAGGGCCCCTAGAGGCCTAGAAAATGCAAGGGCCCATGCTGAGCTGAGGTGAAACACCTTTGCAATGACAGTAGAGGGGAAACTAAAAAGCTCAAGGACCTGGGCATACCGGATTAAATATATTTTGTGATAACTAAAGATGCACCATGGAATTATGTTCTGTGGGAAACACAGAAGACACCCATGTGCCATGGCCATTAAGAATGCACTGGCATGCCAGGAATTGGCATCAAGAAGTTCAGCAGTCACTTTCCTCAGCAGGCCAGTTACAGATAGCAGGAAGTGAAGTTACAGATCTTGCTGAATCGCTAACAATGGGGTGGTGGGGCCCCTGAAGCCAAAAAGGCTGATGGCAGCCCTCAACCACCAGAAGTCTCATGATTATCATAATGTCAGCTAAGGGTGGAATGGCAGCCAAGAGGGAATTACCTGCAGATAGTTATAGAGGGGTGTAACAGAACACAGCATTTGTAGAAATATATGAGAAATCAATGAGGTTATAAATACTTTAATGAGAAAAAAGAATGGGCAGAAGGGCTGAGAGTGGTTATTTCAATAAAGTCATCATCCCTTCCCCTATCTCCAGATTTAGCCAAATGACTCTGCCCGTCATTGTTTGCTAACCTTTGTCATCTGCCACCCCAGAAATGGCATGTGTTGCATATAAAAAAGAGGGGCCACAGTGGCAGAGTTGGAGGTCTTGCATGGGCCCAACAATGTGGACTCACACTTACCAAGAACAATCTAGGTACTGCTACTTCTAGATGTTCAGCCTGTTAGCAACAGAGACCAATGCTGAGTCCCTGATATTGTGCTACCTTTTTGAGGCACTTAGAACCAGACTGACTAAAACCCTTCCATTCCAGAAAGACTAGCTAATCATTCTCACAGGAATAGACACTCCTGTCATGGGTTTGCCTTTTTTGCCCTTAGCACATCATTCAGCACCACTATTCAGGGGATTACAAAATGCCTCATTCATACACTACAGCATCTGACCAAGGCCTCTTATTACAGCGAAGGAGACATGGTCATGGACCCCTGACCATGGGATCCCTTGGTCATATCAGAAACAACACCGTTTAAAAGCAGCTGATCCCACAGAGCTTTGGAAAGGCCTGCTGAAGGCAGAGCTGAAGCTGCAGCTCATGTGGAGTGTCTTTCCCCAGAACGTACTGTATGAACTGATGAGAGAGCTGTCAGTGGTACTGTGACTCTAAGAGCGAGCACATTTGAACCAAGAAGCAAGGATTGGAAGCAGGAGTGGTTTACTCATCATCATCTCCAACATCTCACTAAAAGAACATTGTGCTTCTCATCCTCAGAAATCTGGGCTCTGCAAGGTTAGAGGTCCTGATTTCTAAACTAGAAACACTCTTGCCTGGTACTGCTAACACAGGGCCCCAGTGAACTGTAAACTAGGATCACCACCAGAGCACAGACTCTCCTTACAATGATGCTCCGGTTGCCAACAATGGTGGCCGGCTTGATAAAATGCACTTTATTGGCTACTTTGCTCCCCTGTCTCCTTTTCCCACTCTCCTAACAGAGTTCCCTCTATGTCTCAGGTAAATTACCCGAGTTCTTATCTTGGGTTCTCGGGGAACCCAAACTAAGGCACGGGCCTGGGAAACATAAGAGATACAGCAATAATTGTTGTTCCCATTTGGGAGTAGTTTTTGTCTGACTACAATAATTTCAAATACAAACAAATCTAACAAATATATACTCCATGGACCCTGAAACAAGAATTTCCTAGTTCTTTTTTTCTTTTCTTAAAAACTAAATTTAGGGGGTACAAGTGCAGTCTTATTACTTGGATATATTGTGCAGTGGTAAAGTCTGGGCTTTATGTGTAGTCATTACCCACAGCATACATTGTACTTATTAAGTAGTTTCTCATCCCCCATCTTTCCACCCTTTCTTGTATCCAATGTCTGTTATTCCACTCAAAAGTAGACAAATGGGACTTAATTAAAAACCTTCTACACAGCCAAATAAATAACAGAGTGAACAGAAACCTGAAGAACTGGAGAAAATATTTGCAAACAACGTATCTGACAAAAGACTAATATCCAGAATCTACAAGGAACCCTTGTAACTCCTGGAGCACAGTGGCGTGATGGTGAAACATTCTTGCAGCTCTAGGAAGTTGTACATTGAAATGCTTTCAAGTATGGTGGGCCTACATCTCCTTATAAGGGCCATAAGTGCTCTGTGCCAAGAACAAGGATGAAGACCAAAATACGTAATTATAAAACACAACATCACAACCTTATACCATGTATGTTCTTGGACTGATGAAAGGACTCATGGTCAGGCAGGATCCATCAGGCACCACTTCAGTGTTACCTTACTGCGACATCCACATCTCGAGTGGTGACAGACTGTCATCTCTGGATCTTCTCCAGTAGAATCTGATTGTCCGCTAATAGGTGATGAAAGCTTAATCATGTTCTACCCCAGGGGTGCCAAACTCATACCTACAGGAGCCCAGCGAGTAATGTTGAGTAAGTGATGTCTTAGTAAGTGAGGCTGTGAATTATGGGGACCATTGGGAACTGGAAGAAACATACTCCTTGGGGGCAGCTGCTACTCCTCACCATTGAATTGCTGCCGTGGGGGTTTTTTGAAAAAATCCAGAAAGCCACATTTTCTGTGAAATTTTCAGATTAAAAAAATTCTCCGTGGGTCAAGCCCAACACATCTGTAGACCAGATCTGTCCCACTCACCACCATTGTACAACCTCTCTGTTCTACAGTTTATGAAGTAGATTCGTATTCTTCACCATTTACGAAAAGCCCTGGGAGGTCTTTTCATTTTCCAGAATAGGAAATGAAGCCTCTGAATAAGTGGTCTCCCGGTCATCACTCAGCTGTGAATGAGACAGCTAGAGCTCAAGCCTATCTTCCCTTCCTCACTGTTATATAATTGAAGGTCCTTGTACTTTCAATTACACATGTTTCCTTCCCTTCTAGAGGGGTATAGACTATATGAGCCAAGAATAATATGCTAAAAGTTTGGCACTGCTTTCAGAAACGGTCTGTTTATCATGATCAGTCAGTACTGTTCCAGTTAGAAATGGCTGAAAGAAGCTGTAGTACTTCTGTGTGGAGGAGAAAGGAAAGGTCAGATTCTAGTTCATCAGGTCTATACAAGTGGCTCAGTGTGATATTTGCTTTTTTCAAGGTCTGATCAAGGTGGCTCTGGAGGTCCTTGGAAAGTGAGGGATGTAGGTCTTTAACTCTTTAGTTTTTTCATATTGTACAATAATTACATGGAAATATCCTGCAACTAAGACATGAGTGCCAGGATTCTGGTATAACTTTACAAATGGGCCATCCCACTTGGGGTTCCAACACCCAGGAGCAAGCCCCACCCTGACACTCCTCATTCTTCCTCTTTGGGAAGTTACTGTGTCAGTTCAGGTTCTCTAATGATCAGATACCAGGATGGATTAGACATGCATGATTTGATGCCTTTGAAATGTAGAGGAGGAAGGAGCAATTGAAGGCAGGGAAAGCCTTCAGACCATCATGCTGATCTGACACATGTGAAAGGACAGAGGGAAGGAAGAAGGTTTGGGTAGGAAGACCCTCATATTACAGTGCAGTTTGACAAAGTCCTGACCTGGCTGATGAGGAGTCCTTGAGCCAAAGCTCCCTGTTGGATGAGACCTGCATCAGGCAGGCAGGATGGGTCTAGCTTTAGCACTTTTGCTGTGCTCTGTCATTGCCTGAGCTCCCATTGATCAATGAATGCCACAGTAGATCCAAAGGAGCAGCACTGAGGTTGCTGGTCAGCTATGCTCCCTGCAGCTGGTTTCTGGATGGGGCAACTGAATTGGGCGTTTCCATGACCACCACACTCTCCTTGCTTGGTTATAACCCAGGTGACCTTACAACAGAGCTAGAGCTTGCTCTCAAAGTTAGCAAAGAGGTTTGGTGGAACCTCATAAATCATTTCTTTTTCTTGCCTGAGTCCTTAAACAATATAGCTACAGAACAAAAGTCAGTAGATGTTGGCCAATACAGCATCTTTCCTACTGATAAACCAGACATTGGAGAATGTGACTTATATCTGCAGACAAGTGGGCTTCTCAAAACTAAGCCACAGAACTAGACAGGTAGACAACCAGTCCAGTAATGCTAACCACTATAGGACTCTCTAAATCATGCATTGTCTATGGAAAACTGACAGCATGCAGAAATGGGGAAGAACATGTGATTCCTGTGTGCAGCCCCTGTCCTGAAAGCAGAGAGAAACAAGCTGGGCTGCAGATACCCAGTTTACTCTTTCAGGGAGGAGGGAATGAGTGGGGAGACAAAAGCCAAGAATATTTTAGTTACTGGAGCTACCTCTACAAGGAAGGGAAAATTAGGAGTGAAAGAAGGACTGACTGTTCTCTTTCTCACTTTCTAGTTTGAGTCCCCTCCAAAAAGTTGGAGTTTTGTGTAGAAGGTTGATTTATGGTCCCAGTTGGCACAAGTGAAGGAGTTGGGAGAGTGAGGTTGGAAAGTTGTTATAGATTGATTTTTCTAGAAGTAGGTGTTATGCAGACTTTAGGGTCAAAGATGTTTTTCAGGGATTAATATCTGAAAGGAGGGAGGAAGAAGGAGGATTGGGCAGTCAAACCATGACACAGCACTGACAAAGCATTGGCCAACCTGGCAGGGAGCCCTGGAGCAAGTATTGCCCATCGGCACCATCCTGCATGGGACCAAAATGACTACACCTATGTACCCTCATCTCATGTAGTCCCTAGATGAGGGCTGCCCAGGAAGGGTGTGACCTTGGATAAGGCAACTCTCAGACTCACACAGACACTGAGGGAGCTGACATTTGTGACATTCCTTGGATTGGTCACATTCCTTGGATCTGGATGGTGCATCTCTTTGTCTACCATGGAAGGAAAGACAACACAGTGTATGTTAAGGATACTGCTGAGGGCAACTAAAGTTTAATTCCCACTGGGACTCTCTAAGCATCTGCTGAGAATATGCCTCAGAATTGCCTTACCAAGACATAGGGAAGCTGGACTGTTTCTCTACTTACTCCCATCCATTATTGGTTGAGGGTTGCCTCTGGGTGTGTTAAATCCCTGGCTCTTCCAGTCTTCTCTGTATACAAATGAAGCAAGCATGTGTTGCACCAAGGAAATCCTCAGGTTGAGAAGTTCAGATAGATGCTTAAAGTAGGAGGCTACCACTGCAGCTGAAGACCAGTGCAGAGGTGTCCCAGGAGCACACAGGGTGGGAATGACAGTATCTCCATGCCCCTAACTATGCCTAGCAGTGTCATATGTCCCAAGATAAAATTAAGTATAAATTCAGAGTTTTTGCTACATTTTGGGGTTGTTACCAATGGGCATATGGTTCTGTGACTGGTCCGGTTCTAGAAAATGTGGGCTCTAATACTCATTTAAGAGCTAGAAGAATAGGCCGGGTGTCGTGGCTCACTCCTGTAATCCCAGCAGTTTGGGAGGCTGAGGAGGGCAGGAGGGCAGATCACCTGAGGTCAGGAGTTTGAGACCAGTCTGGCCAGCATGGTGAAACCCCATCTCTACTAAATATACAAAAATTAGCTAAGCATGGTGGCGGGTGCCTGTAATCCCAGCCACTCAGGAGGCTGAGGCAGCAGTCACTTGAATCTGGGAGGCAGAGGTTGCAGTGAGCCGAGATCACGCCATTGCACTCCAGCCTGGGCAACAAGAGTGAAACCTCCATCTCAGAAAAAAAAAGGAAGTAGAAGAACAGAGTGTATGTGATAGTACTGTGAGCTATATGGAACATTAATCCTATTGTGGGCAGAAGTCAGGTTGCACTTAAAACAATCTGACTTTCAATAGGCATATAGAGTCTACTCTGTAAGAATAAATGTTTGGCTTTGGAAGATCTTTGGACCTCTTCCAAGTAATGTAGTAGTTCGATGTTAACCATTCTGCACCACACACAGTAAAGACACCTTGAAAGCAACAATAATTGTAGTACCCTAGCTCACTTGTCCTGCTGGAGCCGGCTCATCTGTCAACCTCTTCATGTTTGATGTGATCTACAGAAATAAAAGTTACACTGTGAATGTCTATAGACAGGTTTCTATGAGCTAAACTTCCTGTACAGCTCACAATTCCTAAGTCTAAGCCTTTCTACCTTTGTTTAATATAAGTATTTAGTGATTTCTGGCCTAGAGCTAATGCCAGCGGGACTGCTGTTTTCCCTAGTGTTTCAAAGGGAGCTATTCCTTCCTTGCATGAAGTCAGGGCAGCATGGGTCCATGGAATGGGAGGTTCCAAAAGCTCGCTGGGGAGGCAGACTCTGAAATGTTTCTGTGTTCTGTCTAGAAAGCAATGTCTTCTGGACTGTTCTCCAGTGTTCCCCTGCCTTTCAGGGTTAGCAGTGCATAAACCGTCTGTTTTCTCCCTCAGATAGCCTGTGCTGCCCAGGAAGCTGACCATTTCCTCTCCTGCATGAGGAGAACATGGCTCAATTTGGAATTACTTCTTCCTCTTTAGAATATGCGCTTCCAGCAGCCTGTGTGATGTAATTTGGCTAAGAGTCAAAATACTTACAAATTGCAGCTGAATGTTTTTGTCTGTAGATAACTGTATATTATATAATAAAACGAACCTGGAAAAGGCAATAGTTTTCTATCTGTCATATCTAAAATATGAATATGACAGAAGTAGAATTAAAATATATTTGCCTCTAGCCTATTTACCACCACAACTTGTGAAAGGAATTTTATCAGTGTCCACAGAGGTCTTATATCCCACCTACCCAACCTGTCAAAAAGCACCTGGATCTTAGACCTTACAAGGCAGAAAGGATAAAATATAAAGAAGAAATATTTTATCTGAAATTTGAAGCACATCTTCATCCTATCATTTCCATTTCAGAAAATGGCATCATAGTTTTCCCTTGGCCCTCATAACCAATTCATTAGCAAGTCCTATAGGATCTAACTCAAATATATTTGGAATTAGTCCATTCCTTTCTCTCACTGTCACCTTTATCACCTAAGCACCCTTATTACTTTCTAACTGTTCTCTTTGAATCCATTACTATTCCTCTCAAATAATTCTTTTCAAAATCATAAGATTTTCTTAGAAACTTTATTCATTCCATTTTTCTAATTAGGACATGTCATTGACTTCCCATTACCTTTAGAATTAAATACAAACTTATCATATACTATAAAACCCCACACAATCTGACCTTTACCTGCTTCCCAGCTTCCTGTCATTTCATTTCTCCCTCCCTCCCTCAATTACAGCCAAGGTGAACATTGTCTTAGATTGGGTTTCCCTGAAGGCAGACCATGAGATGAGGATTTGGATGATCTAGTTTATTTTTGAGGTGATCTGGGAAGCATAGTGAAGAGAGAGGAGGTGAGACAGAGAAGACAGCAAGACCAAAAAAAGTGCTTTAATTAGTGGGTTACTACAATGAGCAAATGGGGCTCCATCCACCTGGAGACTCTTAAAGGACCATGTGAAACATACTATATTATTGAGGGACAAGGAAATGGGTATTTATTCATCAACTACGATTCTTTGTTGGTTGAGGGTTACTCCTGAGACTGTTGACTCCCTGATATTCTAGTTATCCCCATATTGGAACCAACCTTGCTCCCATGGCAATAGAATGAAGGACCAGACCCTGAATTTGCTGCGAAGCCCTCTCTTTCTCTGGTTCCTCCCATGGAATGTAGCTTTCTGGATCTCCCAACAAATGAATCAGAGTAATATTCCCAAATGTGGCTTCTTGGAAACCCACAGAGGCCTACCAAGTGCTCTGCATCCTTCTTGGTGATCTGAGGAGAGGATGTGTCAGCGTGCTCCAGACCACTGGATCCCTAAAGACTTAATTGATGTGACAGGGACCTGATCTCTTGTAGAGTTTTTCTCTCACCATCCTAGTGTGCCTATGTTTCAGGCTGTCCTGGGTAAGTACTATTCCCTGCTCTTCAAGTCTAATAAACCTGATGTTGTCAGTTTAGTAGATCAGTGTGATGTTATGGAATGCCCAGATGATCAAGATCCCGTAACAGGGAGTATGGGGCAAGATAATGAATGCACAATTCTTTTCATTCTGAGTGAATTCAAACTACCCTGATCCTCCTTTTCTGTTAAGAATTGAAAAGCATGCAATGAATCAATAGACACAAGCCTCGTGCCACATATCAGCTGGAACAATTGATCTGTTCTAGTAAGAATACCATATCTGGCACAGTAGCTTGGTTAGGTTTACATTAGTCTACCATCATCCACTGGGATATAAGTGTTTTTTTTTTCAGGGTGATAGGAATCTAAAATACAGGTGCAAGTGGAAGCTCTAGTAGGTGCAGTGACCTGGGCATTTGAGGAGTTTGGGAAGAAAGTAACAGACACTCATTCCACAATCATTATACCTGCTAAGTGCCATTGACTTATTAAAAAGAAAAGAAAATGATAGACTAGGATGTAATAAACCATGATTTAAAGAAAGATACAAGAGTCACATGTCTTCTTTGACAACATTTGAACAGTTCCATATTTCTGCAGCTGGAGGGCAGACATAGCTGAATATGGTTAGAACTAGGCTGAGACAAATGAGGCACCTAGGGCACAAAATTTTAGACGGCACTTAGGCCCAGAGTTACGACAGTGCATGGTCAGTAACATGTGTGACCCTGCGATGGGCCCTTCCTTAAACTTTGTACTCTAGGTGGTTCATGTGTTGCACCCTCGTTCTGGACCTACAGCCAAGGGTCCAGGCACAGGAGTTAACTTGAACAATTACAAAGATCAGGCATAGGAGTTAACTTGAATAGAGACAGAATTTTAGAGAAGCTGAGAATTCTGCACTAAAGTTCTGATGATGGGAATATCTGGGGAGAAGGACTTGAGAACCTTGAATTTCCTGATCCCTCTAATCCCTCTGGGCTTGCAAAAGTAGCTCACACCCCTTGTTGGAAAATAGAGCTCCCTTTCTTCCTTGGAGACTATGCAGAAGCCTCACACAAGACACACATCTTATAAGACACTTGCCTTCCTCAGTGCAAGTGAGATTTAGGTGCCTCCCCATTTCCTGTCTACCAGACCCATAGTTGGGGTCAAATCTCAGCAGAACCTTCTTGGGGAAGTGCCATACCTGTCGGGGCAGGTGAGGATGCCACAGGAGCTACATAACCTGGCTAACATTCAGGCAGGATCCAGGAGAGAGGAGCTAGAAATGGATCTCAAGGATGCTGGGCCAGCTCAGGGAGGAATATAAATCTGGATGTGGGGGTGTTTGTTAAAATGAAGGCACTCCCCTTGGACACAGTATTCAATGCCCTGAAAAAGACCCTAAGTGATAGTGTTGGGATGGCTTTTAGAGCTTGGAAAAGTGATATCCCATATTAAGTGAAGTAGAGACTCCAGAGCTGCCTAGACAGGCTATTGAGCAGGGGATTGTGCTAATATGGATCTACTGCATATGACCTGAGACCACAGCCAGCTTTATACCAGCTGATCATGTTCCACTGCAGGGCCTGGAGGACATTCTTTTTACCAAGGCAATAATGAATGTGCTAGTGGTGGGACAACAGCATTGACAAGCTGTCCTCTGTAAGCTGGTAATGACAGTAGGAGATGTCATTATGGAATTGTACTTTCTGAAAGAAACGTGGATAATGGTATCCCAGAAGAGCAGGGACCAAGAGCCTTCAGAACAAGGTGGGCATAATGACCATGATGGGGAGCAAGGTGAGGTGACTCAGGGAAGCCTGACCCCTGGCAACTATGGAGATTGCTCAAAAAAACCATGTGTTTCAATGAGCAAGAGAGGACAAATGCAAGGATGCTCCTTAATATAGATAATAAAGAACAATCAGGAACACATGGGTAAGAATCTGATATCAATTACTCCAGTAGGACATCAAGATCTCTTTGCCACTCTTCTCATAGTTTAATCTTTTGGGGTCACATGTACCCTGCTTAACTTAGGATTTGGATTTGTCTCCCCAAGAGTTTCTGCCCTTGTATCAGGAATATGCAGTTGCTCCCAGATGAGCCCCCTCTTGTTTCAATGGGTCCACATGTCAACCACTGGGGTCCTTTCCAGGTTGCCTTGGTGCTGCCAATCAACTTTCCTTTGCAGACTTTCCTACTCTGTGAAACTAATTCTAATTCTCCAGTAGGATAGAAGCACATTTACTTATCTGCTGTTCTACATGAGTCATGAGTCTTTGGCCATGTAGACAATGCTTAGGGTAATAATATGGGGTAGAGACCATGGCTATGTGATATAAATGAAATCTTGGATATTTAGTGATTTAAGCAAGGTTCCTTGTAGAAGCTTTCAATCTGACTGTCATCGCATCTGTTTTTTGGTGTTTAACATGTGTTCTTTTTGATGAGGATGTGGCTCCCTTGATTGGGGAAGGGGTGGCGATGATTGAGGCACAAGGATAACTGTACAACCAGCAGTTGACAGATCATCATCTGAGAAGGCTTATATTGTCCAAAATTTAGGGTCATTCCCTTTGTTTTTCTTACCAGAAAGTGAATTAGGCTTCCTGCTAACTGGTACCTTCAAGAGTCCCATTCCTGCTGGCAGACAGAAGGCATCCAGGGCCTGATTCAGCACATTTGTGGTCAGGACTTTGAATTAAATTAAGAAGCTCCTTTTGAAATGGGGGTTAGAGGGGACTTCCAAATGCCTTGAAGTTGCTCAGTCTCCTAAGCTGATTATACTCTTCTCCCAAATATGTAAAAGAGGAACTAGTTCATGCAAAAAGAGTGGGATTCCCCTTTTGGCTCATTGTGGATTTTTAAGTCTTTATTCTAAACATAATATCTTTTCTTCCCCAATTCTCCTCCTGTCTTAATCCTTCTTACCATTTTCCTCTTTTAAAATAAACAATGCAAGATTGCACTTATAGGCCTATCTCTGTCAAATAGTTAGATGATCCAAAAAACATCCTGGTGCGGACAATATCCCCCATTCATGTCCTCACTGCTTGGTGTATTAGAAACGAGCTAAGGTGAAGGGTCAGAGTATCCTAGAGTCCTGCTAGAAGCACTCCATAGTCCTATAGGACTTGTTTCCGAAAGATACTCTCAAAGAAGACTCTATTTCTGGCCAGCGGACTAGTCAGAGAACCACAGAATGCACTGTTGGCCTAAGGACAGTTCAAGTTCTATCTGGCTCAATCATCTCCTGTTTTAAAGAAGGATCCTGAGATCCTTGACCATAAATATAAAATGAAAGAATAAGAAACATAGGTACCTTCATCCTAAGAGGACTCAAAGAGCTTTCCTGAAGAAAGCCACCTAGCTCCTGGGAATAGGTAAAAACTTGCCAGTAGATTTCCCTGTGCAAAGCTGTCTTTCAGGCTGCAAACTTGTGTGTACTTGGATCTTCCTGTTGTGGCCTTGCTGACCTCTAGATCAAACAGATGTATGCCCAAACAAAAAGTCCCCAGCCACTCATTTCTAGGACATCACCCTCACCCACAGGCTTCCGAGCACAACCGATCCAGGACATTGAGTAAGGACTTTTGCACCCCTCCCCACCACCCCTCCCCACCATCACAGTCCAATCTTCGGAAGAGAATTCTCTGTACCCATACGAACAGGCTGCTTTGTAAGGTCTTTAGACTTTTAATCAAGTTGACCCTCTATCTATATCACACACATTTGCAAGTGTTTCTTTCTGGTTTTATGCCTCCAAAATTCCTACATGATGATTCAGGAAGAGCTTGCCTGCCTGCCTGCCTGCCTGCCTGCCTTCCTGCCTGCCTGCCTGCCTGCCTTCCTTCCTTCCTTCCTTCCTTCCTTCCTTCCTTCCTTCCTTCCTTCCTTCCTTCCTTCCTTTTTCTTTTGATGGTGTCTCACTCTGTTGCCCAGGCTGGAGTGCAGTGCTGCGATCTCAGCTCACTGCAACCTGCAACCTCTTCCTCCCGGGTTCAAGCAATTCTTCTTCCTCAGCCTCCCAAGTAGCTAGGACTACAGGCATGCACTGCTATGCCAAACTAATTTTTGTATTTTTAGTAGAGATGGGGTTTCACAATATTGGCCAGGCTGGTCTCAAACTCCTGATCTTGTGATCCATCTGCCTTGGCCTTCCAAAGTGGCTGGGATTACAGGCATGAGCCACTAACCCCAGCCAATTCAAGAGGAGTTTTCTTATAAGACAAAGTTTCCAAGCTGACACTTGACCTGAACAAGATTGCATGTTCGGTATTCACCGTCCAGCTCTATTCCCCCAGTCCCAAGGCATTCACTTGCTAAAAGAGTGACTATTAACTAAAGTGAGAGTCTTCCCCTTTGGTCCATTATATGTATATTTGTCCTCCAATTTCTGGATAATTACTAATACACATATTGAGTTCAGCTGTTTCCCATCTGCTATCTTTTGCCAATTCAATGGATCCTCACAGCCTTAAAAAGGCAAGTCAAAAAAAAAAAAATCTTGATCTCTCTGCAATTAGTTTCCTTATTCATTAAAAAAGGAGTAAGCGCTTGTTCAAGGTAACTCAGCTGGAGTGTGCAGTCAGAATTCCAATTCTGGCTTTTCACTTCAAATCCAGGATTCTTTCACTGTTTGATGCTATCCTAACAGATCTGGATAACCAGCTGTTCTAAGGTATTTAATTTTTTAAAATTTAAAGTTAAAAGATGTTTTCTTCTATGGTATTTACAAAAAGATACCTTGAAATTATAAAGTCAGCTATTGGCCATTTCCCAAACACCATTTTCTTTCTGTAGCATATTTTGTGATCCTTGAAGTGAAATCTACACATTCTTTTCCTGAAGAAGCAGGACTGCCCAACTGGAGATCCTTGTTGGAGAATGAGCCAGTATCCTCTCTGCTCTTGATGTTTGTGTGTGTCTTCCCTTCCTTCCAACCTCTCCCCATCTCTCTCATGCAAATGCCTTCTTCTATATGACATATGTGATAAACTCCTGGGAGTTGGCCTTGGCTTTCTATGATCTGCTTCTCCTTCCAGGGAATCCACTAGCAGGATAGGAGGAAATGTGAGATACAATATGAGGCTAGGATAAACTCAAGTCCTACTGCTGACCTTGGCCATCACCTAGAGACTCCTGGAGACTGGAGTGGTACCAAGTCATCCTACACCAAATCCTTCTGCATCCAGTGCAGTAATACAGGGGGCCCCAACTCCCGGGCAGCAGACCAGTACCAGTCCATGGCCTGTTAGGAACTGGCTGCATAGGAGTAGGTGAGTGGCAAAGCAAAACAGCATTACTGCCTGGGCTCCTGGGCTCCACCTCCTGTTAGATCACTGGAGGCATTAGATTCTCACCAGAGCTCAAATCCTATTGTGAACTGCACATGGGAGGCTCTAGGTTTTGTGCTCCTTATGAGAATCTAATGCCTGATGATCTGAGGTGAAACAGTTTCATCCCGAAACCATTCCCCCACCTCCATCCACAGAAAAATGGTCTTCCATGAAACCGGTCCCTGGTGCCAAAAAGGTTGGGGACTGCTGCTGTAATATGTGTGTGTATATATATATATACCTGAGATATCCGCACAGCTTATAATAATACCCTTTTTTCTTGGAACTGTCTTTTCTTTGCATTTTAGGGATGAACCCCTGGAAGCCATACTTATATAACACAATTGTGTGTCTTCCTGGCATTAGTTGAGACTGGGTCGACCCCACCTAAACTGAAGAGGATCAATCAGAGCCTCTCCAAGGACTTGGAATGAAGTCAGCATGTTGGTGGATGGTTCAAAATATCTCATGCAAACTTAAGTGTGTGGTGGCTGTATTCCCTCAATAGCCTAGGAGAACAGAGAAAAATAATCTGAATAAGTAAAAACAGAAATGGGAGAGCTCTGGCAGTTTACCAGGCTGCAATTCTTGTCACTTTCTGAGGCCCAGCTGCCTTAATCTTAGAGTCTGTTCAACATCCCTCCTTTTTTTAAAAAAAATTAAAGTTGGGGTTTACTTGTCATTAGAGAGCCATAATTTATAGAGCCGATTAAGTCTGACCATAATCTTCCTCTTTATCTCTGATTTCCCATTCTCTTGAATTCCTGTCATCCTGCCAGCATCTGGAGTAGAAACCTTGCAGGAAATTGATTTTTGCCCATTTGTTCATCCCAGCTTCCTCCCTGCCTGCTTCTTGCCCACCATCCAAGCCGCATCATTTTTTATATATTGTTCTCAACTGCTCCCACAGCCAACTGCAACTCTGATTTTTTCCTATAAACTTTCCTATATACTTCACAGCAAAATAGACTACCCCTAAACTGTCTTAATCTAATTGAAAGCTGGAGACGCTAATTTCTTGATCACTCATTGGAAGGATCTGTCCATTCTCCCAGAAGACTTCAAAACTTGAGTGTAACTCAGTATCAATTCTGGTTCTTCGCTGTCCACTGAGGAGTCATGGATCTTCAGTCATTCTTATAACCTTCCTTAGGTACTCGTTATACCCGTCATCATTGCTATTATCTTATGGAATCTCACCCAAATTCCAAATGCACATAGATTTATTGAGCATTTGGGAACCTGGATATGGCCATAGTCTGACTTAACTCCTATCATCCTAAGGATGGTCACCATCTATGTTGCTCTTCCACCCTCTATTCTAGTTTGGTTTTTGACCTCCTATTCCCATTACCTTTTTAAATAGGAATGCCCCTCTGTGGCCTACACTGTGGGTTACCTGCCCAGTGGTCACCCACCTCTCCCATTGTTTCTTTTCTCAGTAGAAGCCGGCCATACCAGACACTCAGTTACCCAGTTTCCCTGGCAGCTAGCTAGTGGTGGCTAAATGGCCCAGTATGGCTACAGAGACCTAAAGAAAAATTTGAGAAATGTTTCCTTAACTAGTAAGAGAGACCCAGTTCTTTTCTGGTTTTGGACTTTGTCATGTGAGGCTATGAAACTAGAGCAACTGCCGTCCTCTTATAGCCCTGTGTGATAGCCTAATGCCTGACACCTGAAGATGGCAAAGGGGTAGACGTTGTTGAGCTTCTAGACCAACACTGATGCCAGTTACCTCTAGATTTCTTGTTTCTTTTTTTTTTCAGTTTTATTGTTATTTTCATCGACACATAATAATTGTACATGTTCATGGAGTACAGTGTGATATTTTGATGTATACAATGTGTAATAATCAAATCAAGGTAATTAGGATGTCCATTCACCTCAAACAGTTATTTCTTTGTGTTGAGAACATTCAAAATCTGCTTTTCTAGCATTTGAAAATACCCAATAGATTACTGCTAATTATAATGACCCTATAATGCTATGGACACCAGGACTTATTTCTCCTATCTAGCTATAGGTTTTTTTTTTTTTTTTTTTTAGAGTCAGGGTCTCACTCCATTACACAGGTTGGAGTGCAGTGGCACAATCCTAGCCTACTGCAGCCTCAAACTCATGGGCTCAAGTGATCTTTCTGCTTCAGCCTCCTGAGTAGCTAAGACAATTAGCATGAGCCACCATGCTTGGTAAATATTTTAAATTTACTTTTTGTGGAGATGGGATTTTATTATGTTTCCCAGGCTGATCTCAAGCTCATGGCCTAAAGTGACCCTCCTATCTTGGCCTCCCAAAGTTCTAGGATTATAGACATAAATACTATGCCCAGCCTATTCTGTTCTTTTGTATCTATTAAGCAATGTTTGACTTGAGAAAAGTACATCCCAATTGATTGTCACTTTTAGATCAATACTCTGATACTTTTAGCTGAAAGCAATTTGACATAAACACTACTAATATGCCAAGAAGCTTACTGGGAAATAAAGAGAAAAGTGTGATGAGTCCCTGTCTGGAGGTTTTTACTCTAGTGAGGAGTTAGAGAGAGAGATCTCCAGTGACCAATCTGCACTGAACAAAAGTCTGTCTTTTTAGTTGTGATGCAATTTTCCAGTTGGTAATCAGGCCAGGCTGTAAGCTTATCTTATGAACTTATGTGTTAGAAACATAAGTATTTTCAGCATAAAACTTTGAATTAGACATTTTTTGTGACAATTTTGTGACAAAAATATAAAGCTAAATCATATTAACACCATATATTCTTGGAGTCCTATATCTTAGCCAGATTTATACGCCAACAATTTCAGCATTTGGTACATCTCATTGCTGTATAGTTTTAGTGCTATTTGACTTCACTTACACTGATGTATTAGGTAAGTAAAGAAGAAAATAAGAATTAGGTATTATTCATGTCAAACACTGAAGAACCATTCTTTTTGCCTAAATCTTAGGGAGAAAAAAATTATGGAGAAGATATCTAAGCTTGTAAAATTATACCCACAAATAGAACTGGAATCTCAAATTCCAACCTGAGTAGTAGTTCTCTACATTCCTTACTAAACACCAAATTTTCCACTGTGAATATAGGATATATAATCTTTAAGCTCAGTGTGTCATGGAACACAACTGTGGCACATTTATCTCGGCAGCAATTTGGGAAGAAAAAATAGCACCAAGAACAATGAAGTCTTAGAGGAGATTGGAAATATAAATTTTGAAAAGCTAAGCTTTCAAAGTAATAATTTTTCTGATTTATTAGCAAGAAGATATACCAGCAGAGGAATACATGGTAACTCAGCAGATCTTTTTACCAGCTATTTGCCAATTGTAAAGTGCCATAAAATGGTACTTAGCTAAGTAAGGTAGGCTAAAGAGCTATGACATGGGCACCAGAAGTGTCAGCTATAGGTCTTTTTTATTTGTTTCAGATATTATGTTAGGCCTAAAGAGATCTACTAACTTATTGGTCTCGGGATTCCTTTACACCTATAAAATTATTGAAAATTCCAAATAACTTGTTTATGTGGTTTGCATCTATTGATATTTACTGTGCTGAAATCATTGAAATTAAAACTATACTTCTTCATAAAGCACATGCACTTAAGGAAGAAGGGCAAACAAGGTTTTACTTTCTTCCATCAAAATTTATCAGCCTTCTACAGGTTATCCCTATTTGGGAGCTTCTGCTCTTGGTCTGTGAGAGGAGAAAACCAATACCTATCGTATCTGAAAGAGAAGGCCCCTATTGCCTGCTGAAAAAGAACACCAAGCTTGTTTTCCCTCAGGTTACTGCCTCAGTTTCAGAATTTGACAAGTGCTGCATATGGTGGTATAATGGATTGACATTACATCAGTATTACACCAAATACATTATACAAAATACCCCTGGACTTACTTTCCTTTCACTAATACTATGGACTAGCTCTTTATTCTCTTCTTGAGGAAATCTAGTGATTAAAAAACTGATAACTAAAGGTAAAAACATGTTGTATTTAATTAAAACTTAAAGTGAACACAGAAAGTATAAATGTCATATTCCTAAAAATAGAATCTGAGGCAAAGCTTACATGCAAACACATTGTTAGAGGTTGCAATTTCAGGGCAGCAAGAAAAGAGAAACAAAGGAAGCAGGGAAATAAAGCAAATATAGTCAGCCCCTCATATCCATATCTTCTGCATCTATGGATTCAACCAATTGCAATTGAAAATATTTGAAAACAAAAACAGTAAAAAATAAAAAACAATAATTAAAATAATACAAATAAATATATGTACCATAACACCTATTTACATAGCATTTACATTGTATTAAATATAAGTAATCTAGAGATGATTTTAAGTATACAGGAGACTATACATAGGTAATATGCAAATATTACACCATATAGAAAGGATTTGAGCATCCTTGGTAATCAAGAGAGATCCAAGAACCAATACCCTGTAGGATGCCAAGGAATGATTGTATGAGTTGATATATAACCATATAACCAAGATCACAGCTTTATTTACAAAAACACACACATACATAACGGGTTGCTTTGACATAGGCAACATCTCTTAAAAGGCCATATGTAAGTTGCCATTGGGTCTTGGAAACCTCTAGTGGGTTATTAGGAAGAAGGCCATGGAATTAGCTTCCTTTTGTCTTCTGTCTCCCATTGGTCAAGGCTTTCCTGTGGAAGAATAACTCACCCATAGGTATTATGTTGCCTGGCCACTCCAGGCAACTGCCAGGTAAGCCAGAGCCTCATGGGTTTGGTTGGGTTAAACCTTGGCAATGGAGCTGCTACAGCTGCTGCTATGATGGCATCCTAGAATCTGTGCCACAAAAGAGGCTGGGACAAGTGGTGTAGTATTTGGAAGTGAGGCCACAATGGCAGTGGCCACTGAGCAAAAGTGGAAAGATGCACAAACTGAGTCTGGTAAACATCACTTGATTCAAAAAATATGTCATGCCTACATTTGGTATTCAAAGAATCCAGTGGCCACATTTTGTACATTTTGTTTCTAGGCATTTTCCAGCTATTAGAAAACCACAGGGACCATCAGCCTAGGATGAACCAGTAGCATCATCTTTCCATCTGCCTTTAAAAGCCACCCTGCTTTCCTTAATTCATTAAGAGGAGACTTTGCTTATAAATTCTTGGAAATTCTCTCTTGTTGCCAAATAAGAGAAAAACTCATTATCATTTCCCTTTAGTTTCTTTTCTTGTTTTTTGGGGGTCCTGTGATAACTGGTACTATTTGGACTATTGTTCAGTTTTTGAAAAGTTAAACAGAACAAATTCTAGCAACTACAATTAGTGGTCAAGAGACACTTATCTGATTAGTTGGTGGTCCCTGGGGCATCTTCAGTTTGATGGATGATTCTTAATAGTGCTGTGTTGTGTAACTTAGAAACAGAGTTCAAAAATCCCCAAATGTCACAATACATCAGAATTTCAAGGCTTTTCCCATCTATAGTCCAGAACACGGCCCTTACATGAAACAGTAAGCTTTTAACAGATCTGAGATTCTAGGTGGCTGTGCATTTCCCTCACCTCAGACAGATACCAAGCTTAAAAAAATAGCTAATCCTTCAAGATACGGTGATGTGCAAAGTTAGAACTCCTTCAAGAATGCCAATTATCCACTATTTCATTTTGCTTTAGTGTAGATCATCTTTAAAGATCTGGATTCTAAATATAGTCTAACCCCACCACTTACCACTCCACATTCCTGAATAGCAAATAAGAGAAGTAGATGGTTAAATGCCCATTCCCATGAGGATATTTTTGTCAGAACCTTTGGTGGTGTATATCATTTATCTTATTCTACATGGCCATTGCCTCCACATTTCCTGTCTGCCTGTTGCTTGATCCAATTCTGGCGTCTTTTGGATGCTTCAGGAAGATACTTCACCAAGTCAATTGTTCATCATGTGTAAAAGCACATCATTTGGCATGTATGAATGCCTAAACAGCACTCTTTAGCACTTTGCTGGCTAAAAGCCTACTACTCATGCGAATAGGATGGTCAGTGGGTCCAGAAGCTGCAGAAGGAAGAGAAATCACATGAATACATGAGCACTTGACAGCTCCAAGGCTGGAGGCTCAGGCTGGTGATGATTAACTCTGGTGATTTGTGGTTTCTCAAGGAAAGACCGCCCAGCTACCCTAATTCCACTCCTACAAAATAATATTTCCTGAGTAGGCAGCATTGGTGACTGGTAACCAATTTCAGGGATGTCTTCTTTTTGAGTTAAGGGATCGCCTTTTTCAAAGTGGAGGTATTCTGCAGGACAGGGACTGCTGTTATTGCCCAGTGGGTTTGTTGGGATTGGAATCTTTCATTCTCTTTTCAAGGTGCAAGGAAATGAAAAACCTGAGTGAGAGAAGGAAGGAGAAAATTGAGAGCAGAGAAAATCAGTCTGGGTGGAATGAGGAGCAGGGTGAGATTTCTCAGAGTCACCCTTGTTGGGTGATGGGAGATGAGACCCATGATCAGTTCCACCTTCACTGCCTTGCTCAGAATCGACCCAAAAAACCCAAATTATAAGACTGGGATGAGTGGGGAATACAGAACCACTCAAATCTTATCACTTCATAGCTCCATGAAATGCCTTTAATGCCTTTCCACCAACCACATCCTAAATACACACCCATAGCCTATGCCATAAGTAATTATGTGATGTTATAAGTAATTTATTAATAGAAATAATTAAAGTCTTCCACATTTACTCTTGCTTTGTAAATAACTTTAATAAGAACTTTAAATGGGATCATGGCCTCCCTTGTTTTAGACACATTAGTAGATAAAAGAGAGAAGGTGAATAATAGCTAGCCTGACTTGTATACAAACCTCAGCTTTTCTCACCTATCCATCGAAACTCTATAACAGGACCTACAAGGTTTTTCTGGATCTAACCTTTGTGGCCTCTTCAGCATCACTGCTTGTAACACCTCAGCCATGCTGAACTACTGGATATTTTCCCAAATGTGCACTTACTTTGCCTAAAACACTGCTCTTCTTCCAGATCCTATTTTGGGATATTTCACTTAATTGTACTCTGATCAAGCATTATCCTTTACAGTAAATAAGACTTTCCAAATAAACTCTCCCCTGTTACATGGTCTTCACTTGGAGAGGCCCTTCTTCTGGGATCCACTCAGAAGTCAACTTCATCTATTAGATCCCCACGGCCAGAAACTGTCTTATAAACTCTGTCCTCAGTGTCTATCCCTTGGTCTGGCACAGATTAGATGCATTTTATTTGCTGTACAAGAAGATAATGCATACTGTCCCAAAATTTGTTTGTTGTTCAGCTTGTATCACTAAAATACCTATTAAACAACAAATTTTAAATGGCAAAGTGCAAATAATTGCATGGTTAAACTATTCCTACTTTTATTTCTTCCAGTGTCTTTTCCTGGAATGTCAAACTTGGGAATTGATTCCAGCCTAGTGAGTTGTTTGGATGTCCACACTCTTTACATCGTAGTTACCATTCGGCTTCTCTGTACTTTGTAACTTAACATCGATCTCATTTGTAACAAATGATGTGATTCGATATGATTATGGTGGGCTCTGTATTTTGTGTGTATACATAACGCTGCTCAACTTAGTCGGTTGCTGTTGCATATCTAACAAGTTTTACATTATTTTTCCTTAGTGCCAAGTGAAGAAGCATTTCTGAGCAGAAAGGGAAAATATTTTAGTTAAAAAGAAGTTTGCAAAATACATAATTATTTTATAGTCAATCAGGAAATACAAGTTTTTCTTTTGAGACAGTCTCTCTGTGTCACCCAGGCTAAAGTGCAGTGACACAAATCTCGGCTCAGTACAACTTTTGCTTCCTGGGTTCAACTGATCCTCCCATCTCAGCCCCCCTAATAGCTGGGACTACAGGTGCGCACCACCATGCCAGCTAATTTTTGTATTTTTTATAGAGTTGGGGTCTCACTATGTTGCCCAGCTTGGTCTTGAACTCTTGGGCTCAAGCGATCTGCCCACCTCAGCCTCCCAAGGTGCTGGGATTACAGGCGTAAGCCACCATGCCTAGTCAGTAAAAATAACTTTTTAAGAAAATTCAATGTTTATTAGCCTGTAAAACTAATGAATACGAGTACTAATATTAGCCAAGATTATCCGCTTGCCTTATTAGGAAATAGCTTTTCAGTATTCTCTCAACTGTTCTCATAATCAGCACAAGAAATTGCACATTATAACATTTTCAATTCTGTGTTTTTTCCTATGAAAACCGTAATAGCAGAGCTTAGATTGTTGTGTGTGTGTGTGTGTGTGTTTGTGTTTAAAGCAATGATTGTTCCCAAAATGCATTGAATTACAGCTCATTTTCCATCTCTATGGGACGGCTCCTTTTTCACTATAGTGATAACAATGAATTATTTACATAATTAGAAGAAACGGTAGGGTAACATTTGTTAGAAAATATTTCTAACCTAGAATTAGATTGATATTAAAGCCACAGGTTTGAAAAAGAAAGGCTATGGTCAAACAACAACAAAATAACCTTATAAAAGCTACGGACTCACATGACCTTACAGGTATATGAATGGGTGTTGATTTGCACTTACACTATATAAATAGGAAATTATTTGGGTGTCTATCTGTCATAAGATTGAGGAGACAAACAAAGCAAGTGTGTGAATTATTTGCACACAGTTTCCAAGACTGATAACATAAAGGTCCTTTACATTTTCATTTCCCCAAAGCCCACTTATGGAAATATGTTGAAAATGTCTTCCTCTCACAGCTGTGAAAGTGTTTCATTGATTGATAGCCTATCAAGCTTGACTCTAAGGTACCATCAATAAATGTTTTGAGCCACTAGGTTTGCTAGATTACCTGGCGGTACATTGTTTTTATATATAAATTCTGCCATGAATGCCACTTGACTATTTGCTAGTAAATGAGACTGCTTTGTTGAGTTTTGCAGATGTGGTTCTTGTAGTTAATCCACCAGGAAGATTTACTGACTAAAAGAGAGCCTTCTCGGGCTAGGGAATAAGGAGAAGGCCAGAGGGGAAGGGGTCAGTCCAGGATGCTTGGGTGGGAAGGGGAGTCAAGGTCTGTTCTGCATTCCCACCTCCACGGCCAAAGCTGTCATCTTGCAGCTGTTATTCAACCAATCAAATGGTTCCTTTACTTTTTGTTTTATGTTCCTTAGTCAATCTGTATATCTGATCACTATTATAACTTCAACATCATAGTGTAAACTTAGATTTGGTAAGAAACATCACTGGTTACTGAAATATCAGCAATCCTGTGACGTGGTAAATTTTAGTTAAAAAGGGTTATCCCCTCCTGATATTGAGATAGGCTGTTTCCTCTAGATTTGGATTTAGACAAATTGTTTCCAAGAGTATTTGCTATTTGCCAGGCTACCTGGCCTTAGAAGAATGTGCTGTGGCCAACAGAGAGCCGGAATTATACTGCCGTGGAAACCTCAACCTGGGTAAGGTACGTGCAAAGTAACTTGATCTTGTGGCAGAGTTGGGCATCATTAGCTCCTTGGTTCAGTGAGTCCTTCCCAAAATGAATGATCAGAGTATGTGTGACCACCATTCTTTGGGAGACAGGAGAGAATGCATTGAGGTCATTCCTTGGTTCTAAGCAAGTCCAGCTGGTATGATCATCCAAACATAGAAATTGCCTTTAACACCTGAGCGCACACCAAAGTTTGGATGAAAATATGACACAAGGTTGTGTGAATTACAGGGCATTGTTTGGTAGCAATTGGTCAGACAATGTGATGCTGCTGACTCAAGCTAATATTGCCTTGTGATTTTTGTGAGGAATGTAGATGGCTGGAGTAGTTCACAGAATGACAGATGTCAAACATCTTTTGCTTTGAATCTCCTAACTGATGTAAGTGCCTCAGGTGATGGTTTGTAATGTGGGGAACAGGAAACTCCACCTCATGGTCTCTCAGCGGCTGCTAACTCTATTTCCCCTTCCTCTTGGCAATTCCTGGTTCAGATGCCCGAGAGAGGACCTGGCTTATGACAAAGCATGGCATGAAAAGATGTCCAGGCATTGGATTGGTGGCCCTTTTATCAGGTTTCCAGCCACCTGGCCACATGATGACAAAAATGATCACCTAGTGCTGCCCCTTCAGCATGGGCTGTGGGTACGCCAGGTACTGACTGATGTGTCCAGGAGCAGTGAGCAAACCTGAAAGGGGCTTGAATTTTTATTCTAATCTGAATTAAAAGTCCAACTTGGAACATGGCCTGAATTTTAAAAGCATACTTCTGTTTGACTACAAAACTACAGCCAAATTAAGCTAGTGGAAGATACCTTCAAATGAGTAAGTTAGCATATTTTAAAATATACCAACCATTATTCAATAAAAGGTGATGCTGATACCAATGATCCCTCCCCCAGAAGAGTACCACAATAACTTAGAAGGCTGTCAGGGGACATCTTTTATTGTTTGAATTCTGAGAAACATAGAAAATTTTATTGAACTCATGGTACCCACAATACAAAGAGAAACAGGCACTTGCTATTAATGAAGGAAGTCTGAATATTTTCTAATGCCCTGTGATGACAGCCAAAATTGATGATAAATGTTACCTAAAGTTCATATATCAGTTCCCAGAATCCTATTGAAAAATCATAAGATGGGCCAGGTTTGGTGGCTAACACCTATAATTCCAACACTTTGGGAGGCTGAGGCAGGCAGATCACTTGAGCCCAGGAGTGCAAGACTAACCTGGGCAACATGGTAAAACTTTGTCTCTACAAAAAATACAAAAATTAGCTGGGCATGAAGGCACAGACCTGTGTTCCCAGCCACTTGGGAGGCAGAAATGGGAGGATGGAATGAGCATGGGAGAGGTAGATGTTGCAGTAAGCTGAGATTGTGCCACTCCACTCCAGCCTGGGTGACTGAGACATTGTCTCAAAAAAAAAAAAAAAAAAAAAAAAAAAAAAAGCCTAAGCAGATAGAGGAAAGAGCAAAATGAGATTCTAAAGCAACCATAGTTATGGTTATCTATGCAGATATATAACAATGTAAAGCTCTTTTACCTTGAGGGAATAATGGCAGTTCCTAGGCAGAGAATGGGGAAAAGGGAAGACATAAAATTTGTTTTGAATTCATTCCAATTCTGCATAAATATTAGGGTTCTTTAAGAATAGTTTACAAGAGGTCTCTATAGCACTGGGCCTCAGCAACATTAAATCATTAATATTGCTTAGCAAATAATATTTATCATACAGTTTTTACTCTTTCCCGTTTTGGATATTTTTCACTTCACGTAACAAATGTAGTTTAGCAAATCTGGCTCTACAACAAATTATGTTTTCTTTTCTATAACAAATGTTCCTAGAATGGTCAATCTTCACGTGTTGGTGGGGGGAACCTCCAAAGTTTGAACATAGCCTTCCTGGTGGTAAATGCAGAAGAGAAGTGTGTGGCAGAAGGGACATGATAATCCTGGTAGTGCTTTTCTTCTAAATCAGGATCTTCCTTTACCTCATTGGTTTTTCTCTGCAAAGGCATTTTTTTCCCTATGTTATGGCTTCATTAGTCCACAAGTGCAGCACTAGTAACACTGAGTGGGTTCCAACAATAGGATCTTAATTTTCTCCTTCTCTGTTCTCACTATTTACTGTCTCCAGGTTGAAACTCACCTGTTACTGCAGAGCCCCTGATTAATCTTTCTGCAGCTAACAGATGATCTAGCATGGCAAATAGGCCTTTCGTAGTGGGGGTCCTGCCACTTCTGTTCTCAGCTCCCCTCCCATTTGCTCCAGCTGCGTTAAATGCCTGTAGTTCAAATGTGTCATTCATAGTCCCTCAGTGGCTGTGTCATATTCTGCTTAGACAGTGCTTTCCAATGTTGTCCAAGGACTCCCTGTGTATCAGCCAAGGTTCCAGCAGAAACAGATGGGAATTTGAGGAGAATGTAATAAAGACACTCTGTGAGGGTGTGGGCAGCTGTAGAGAAGCCACACTGGATAAAGCAGTATTATAGGCCAGCCATGATGGCTCACACCTATAATCTCAGAACTCGAGGAGGCCATGGCAGTGGCTCACTTGAGCCCAGGAGTTTGAGACCAGCCTGGTCAACTTGGTGAGACACCCCATCTCTAGAAATAATAATAAATACTTTTGAAATTTTATAAAAAGCAGTATTCTGATGAGGCACTGGTATTGAAGGAGTGAGGGGAGGGAGCAGTCATCAGAACCTCGAGACACAAAGGGCTGTGGAGAGGGCCAGCACAATGAGCTATGAACCTCAAAGGAGCAAAGCCACCACGGGGCAATCCAATGTAGTGTGGTGCTGGGGACATTGGGAACTCAGGCTTCCCTTCTCAACCCTACTCCCATCTTGTCTCTGTTGATGCTCTCCATTAGCTGAACCGCACCGGAAGCCACTGGTCAAGGGAGTTCATTATGCAGACCAAGCAGGTCAGCGCCAAGGCATGGGGCAGGGCGGGGAAGGACTGTGTGGCTCAGGCAGGTAAACAGAAGGTATCATCATACCCTGTATCAGAGTCCCCTGCAGGACTTGTGGAAGAAGCAGATTGTTGAGGCTCATCCCACCTGTTAACAGAATCCCTGTCTCTGCATGTGATAGAGGCAGCAAGCCATCCACTAAAGAGCTTTGCTTCACTTTCATAGAATAATTGCTGGAAGCTGCCCTACAGCCGGCAGCTACCCTGAATCTAGATGAAGCCATCGGATAAACTTTGCTCACAGATGTCAGCAGAAATAAGTAGATTACTTCTGCACTATAGTCTTAAGAATAGGTGTGCCTGTCAGGGTTCTCTCCTTCCTACTGCCCATCCAGATGCAGAGAACTTAGAGGCCCTAAGGAACAGCAGAACCACAAGATAAGAGGATCAGGGTCCCTGGAGCATCACAAGGAGGAAAACATCCCACCCACAAGGGCATCGCACACGAGCAAAAAAGAAATTTTGAAAAAAGTTATTAAAATGTTTAAGTATTAGCAAAATTTGAATAATGAATCTCATTTACCCATTACTCAGATTCAACAATTATCAAAGATTTTCTCTATTGGCTTAACTGTCCCTTTTGTCTCCTCTTTGTTAAAGTATTTCAAAGTAAACACCAGGCATTGTGTCATTTCATCATTTCATAATTCAGTATGTGGCTCTTAAAGAATATGTTCTTGACCAGAATGCCAGGTTATACTTAATAAAATGATTAATGATTCTTTGGCATCATCTACAAAGTCCATACATTTTCATTGGGTTGCTGTGTCTCTTACATGAAGTTGTCCCCTTTCCCAACTTTTTCTCTGGTCATTGCCGTCTTACAGTAAACAAGCCAGTTCTGCAGAATGTCCCCTATTCCGGATTTGTCTGTTTGCTTCCTTGTATTGATATCATTTACTTGTTCTTCTATTCCTGTATCTTCTATTAATAAAAGCTTGCTCTACAGACTCTAGCTTCAACTGTTCTTGGCAAGAATACTTCACAGTATTAAATGCTGGTGTTTTGCTTGGTAAAAATGTAGAGTATGAGAATAACACTATCTATAGTAGCAAGCAACCATAAGTGATCCAAATGGACCCTGCAATTGCAAACAAACTCACGTGAAATGTCTTTTTCCTCTTGTCTAACTCTTACAGCTTGGAGCTCAGCTCAGGTGCCAACTTTATGGGAAGCTTTCCTAGTATAGACTAGTAGTATTTGCTACAGAAGCTTTTGCATGTCCCTATCCTAGCATTCACTTGTCACATTAATGACATATTTGCTTGTCTTACAAGATGGGACTCAACCTTAGCTTTTGCTAAGGACCAGAAAGCAACCAATCCAGCAATCCAAAGTGAGGTGCTATATGCCTATACAAAACTTGTAGAGAAGAAACAAGCTTTAGCTTCTGGCCATATCCAGACTATTTTAGTGACGGTTAAGTATTCAGTCAATAAATTGGAACCCAGGGAAAAAAATTTCTCTGGAGAGTGTTATTAGTATGCTGTGGGCCTTTCCTACCACATCAAAGAGAGGTAGAGAATTCTTGATTGTTCCTCAAGCCTAGCAATCAGAGCTTTGATGAGCTAAGAGTTTGATCTATGCCTCCTGTGGTTCAGGGGACAGAGCAACAAAGCACTCCGGAAGGATTTAAAGGCCAGAAGCTGTGACATTAGCCAAAAACAGAGAGAAGAGAACTCAACCAGCTGCACTGAGAGCCAGCTGCACTGCCTTGACAGTTCAGTGTTCTCCTGGGTTTCTTTTGGTCTGAGAGAGAGAGTGACAGAGAGAGAGAGATCATACCAGTTTACGGCCATTTCAAATTCTACCCAAAGAACTCTGTGGAGCGGTAATTATTCCACCTGAGAGATGGACCATTTGATTGCCGGGTTGGAGGTAGGGGATATAAGCAGCCACACGAAAGAAAACCTGCTCTGACATCACTCATGTCAGAGCAGGTTGCTTTGCATTCCTACTGGGAGCCTCCAAATAACCCATGTGACAGACTGTCAGCCAAACACTTTCCCTGGCCCAAGGAAGCCAATATGAGATTACCTGAAAGCCAGCCAAGCCCTTTCCTGCCTCTTAGCACTCCAGCCCTCACCTTCATCTGGGGCTGCAGCCTTAGAGGAACCAGATGCAGCCGGTGAATGGGAGAAGAAGGGCAGAGCTTCAGGTCAGGGGAATGGAGAAGCTGCCTGTGTCTCTGGAGACGGCTTAAGCTAGTCAGAAGGGAAATCTTGATCTTTAAATGAAATCTGAAACAAGCCTTGTTGTCTCTAGAAGTGACCAGAAGATATTATTTGAAATTTACCAGAAAGGTCATGAGGCATGTCCTAGATTTCTTCCAAAGGTCAGGAAGAACTTTTTTGTTCCTTGAATGTGAACTTGAAGAGCGAATTAGAATAGGTAGTTTGGAATAAAAGAATAAACTTTTCTAATCACAGCCTTGAGACCGCTTGTTTAACAGTGTCTCATGTGTCCAATTTATCTAGCAGACTGAGCTCTCCTTAAGGGCAAGGACCATCCTACCCAATGTTATATCCTAAAATGTTCTTAGTGCATAGGCATACGGGTAAGGTCTGAGAGTTAGAGTACATATAATGGAAATACACTGTAGTTTATTTAACCCTTTAGGTATCAAACAAATTAGTTCCCTACTTTATCACTTCCAACGGAGTGTAAAACAAGTACCTCCTTCTATGCATGTTGAAGAGGGAAAATAATTCATCAAGAGTGAGTATTGACCATTTGCTGGTGAGATTGAGTTACTTTTCATTTATAGTACGGTTTTCTCCAACAATTAATCAATTTATATCTTCCATATGTTCTACTGATAGGATTTTAACTTTTAGCCCAACTTTATAAGATAAGCAATTAATTTTGGAACATCCCTTAAATTTATTTTCCTCTGAGATATTAAACAAGGCCTATCAAGAGAATCCAAAGTTGTTCATAGCATGAGAAATTTTAGGCTTGGTATGTCTCTGAGGATTCTTTATCTCTAACTTCAGACCGAGGTAGACCGCTATAAATATTCTGCAGGCACACATGTACGTATACATTACCCTTAGCATTTCAGGGTCCTAGTTGTCACCCTTGTAAAATGAGAGGATTGGACCAGTTGACGAAGGTCCCCAGGTCCAACAGATTTTATCTAATCATCTCTGACTACTCTTGGACCATTACATTTATTCTAGGGAGTGAAAGAAGAAGATGTTTGAGCAAACTGACTCTGTTAATGAGGTGAGAGGTTGAATATGTCAACTCCACCAACTCTCTAGTGGCTGGGTAACTTCCAGAGCTAATGTCCATCATTATTTTGAACTGGGGCAGCCCTCATCTGGAATTTGTTTCTAAGTTATACTAAGGAATGTGTATGTTCTGTTTGTTCTGAGTCTCAAATCAAGAGTTTGGATGCCCCCCAGAATCGTTACTGGAGCACTGTCTCATGGAGCACATGGAAGATCCACTTCCAGGTAACAGAGAGAGGGCTTGGTTGAATAGTTTGTTCAGAGGACTAATTGTTCAGAACATTTCTCTTTAAAACTTTAAGGCTCAATCAACTTAAACTCCGAATCTGATTTTTACTTCCATATTCTTCAATGAGAAACAGGGAAACTAATTAGCCAGCTTGCTCTTTATTTCTTGTTTTCTCACTAGATTCATCCCGACCATCTCTCAGTTTAGGGTAATTACAGCATTAAATAAATTTAGTGACAAAATTTGTAGTTAACTTTATAGAAGTCAGGAAATGCAGAAAATCAAAGAGTAGATTTACCTAATTCTACCATCATATACTTCTATTAGTTTGCTAGAGGTTCCATAACACAGTAACACATACTGAGTGGCTCGAATAAGAAATTAATTCTCTCCATCCTGGGGGCTAGAAGTCCAAGATCAGGGTGTAAGTAGGGTTGGTTTCTTCTGATGCTTCCCTCTTTGGCTTGTAAATGATTGTCTTCTCCCTTGCTCTTCACAAGGCCATTTCTCTGTGTGTGTCTGTGTCCAAATTTTCTCTTCTTATAAGGACATATAATTCTTATATTGAATTGGGGCCCATCCTGATGACCTCATTTTAACTTAATTGCCTCTTTAAAAACCCTTTCTCCAAACACAGTCACATTCTAAGATACTAGAGATTAGGACTTGAACAGATGAATTGGGTGGGGGAGGACACAATTTAACCCAGAACATTACTTTAGTGCATATTCTTATATACCACAATCATACACAAACACTTTTACTTTACAGAATTAGACCATGCATCAGATTATGCAATGGTTTGAACGTGTATGACAAAATTCACATGTTGGAAGCTTAATCCCCAATGCAACAGTACTGGGAGGGGAGGCCTAATAAGTGGTGAATGGATCAATGTAGTTATCACAGGAGTGGGTCAGTTATCTCGAGAGCAGCTTACTATAAAAGCAAGCCCAGCCTCTCATGCACACTCTCCCCCATGTGTTTCTGCCTTCCATTATGGGATAATGCAGCACAAAGGCCTTTCCTTTTCCCTGATGCTGGCCACATGCTCTTGGACTTCCCAGCCTCCAGAACAGTGAGCTAAATTTCTGTTCGTTATAAATTACTCAGTCTCTCTGTCTCAGAGCACACTGACTGATTGCTGATGTGTGTAGCAAAGCGTTTACTTTTTCAAAATAACAAGCTCTATAATAGTTCTTTATGTTTCCAGAAGTCTGAGTAGCTTTCTTCAAAGGGAGATTTTTGTCATTTTGGGGATTTTCTTGCTTTTAGGGTGGTAAGATTTCTTTCTTTTTTTCTTTTCTCTTAAATTCAATGCAGGTGAGAGTGGATAGGTAAGGGTTTTTGTTTTTAACTAGCATGTTAGGTATACCTGGATGGGTAGAAGGGTTGTTAGCATTTTTTAAATGAATCTTGCTTAATACTGTCTATTAGCTCTCATGACTCATCAGCAAAACATTTTAATTTTTAGCTGTAGAACATATACACCATTGAGTCTTTTTTTTTAAAGAAAACACAGAATTGAAGGAATTAACATGGGGTGTTGCCTTTTGTTAGAATGACTAAGTTAAGCCTCTTGATTTTTATTTGTCCAAGGCAAACATGATATAAGGATTATGCACTACCAAAATAACACTCATGGTCATAGAAACTATGCTGCAGGCCCGCCTGGGTTCTTTTAAATGGTCATGGCCATAATAGCCTGAATTCCATCAATTCAGTGGATGGGTGGGGAAATAAAAATTTTCCCCTAAACTTTTAGGAAATAGTAGGCTTTTGTTTGGTTGTGTGTGTGTGTGTGTGCGTGTTTTGTTTTGTTTTGTTTTGTTTTGCTTTTGGCTTTCATTTTTATATCTTAAATGCTACTATTGCAGGCCACAAACATGACAGACAATGAACAAGTAAGAACCAATGAAAAAGTAAAACAAAAAACTCCTGTGTTAGCTAACAGGTTTCTGAAGATATCACTGTGTTTCACAGAGAAGACTGCAGAGAGTAGCAGTCAGGTGCTGTATCAACTACCACAGCCTTAAAACAAAGTTGGTATCTCTTTGGACTTAAAATTGTTCCTATTCAAAAAGTGTAGAGCCACCGTCCAGGGAGCAGGTAGCAGCTAGGCTCCAGGAACACTTGGCGTCTGGGCTCGGAGCGTGCTTTCCAGGACACTGACATGCTTCCCTGAGGATTGGCAGCCAGACTGCTTTCAGGGTCACTGCCATGGAGGAGCCACAGTCAGATCTCAGCATCAAGCCCCCTCTGAGTCAGGAAACATTTTCAGACCTATGGAAACTACTTCCTGAAAACAACGTTCTGTCCTCCTCGCTATCCCAACCCATGGATGATTTGATGCTGTCCCCGGATGACATTGCACAATGGTTCAGTCAAGACCCAGTTCCAGATGAAGCTCCTACGGTGTCAGAGGCTCCTCCCGTCGTGGCCCAGGCACCCACAGCTCCTACACCAGTGGCTCCCGCACCAGCCCCCTCCTGGCCCCTGTCATCCTCTGTCCCTTCGCAGAAAACCTACCATGGTGACTATGGTTTCCGTCTGGGCTTCTTGCATTCTGGGACAGCCAAGTCTGTGACTTGCATGTACTCCCCTGCCCTCGACAAGATGTTTTGCCAGCTGGCCAAGACCTGCCCAGTGCAGCTGTGGGTTGATTCCACACCCTGCACCTGGCACCCGCGTCCGCGCTATGGCCATCTACAATCAGTCACAGCTCATGACGGAGGTCGTGAGGCACTGCCTCCACCATGAGTGCTGCTCAGGTAGCGATGGTCTGGCCCTTCCTCAGCATCTTATCAGTAGAAGGAAATTTACATGTGGAGTATCTGGATGACAGAAAAACTTTTTGACACGGCGTGGCAGTGCCCTATGAGCTGCCTGAGGTCGGCTCTGATTGTGCCACCATCCACTACAACCACATGTGTAACAGTTCCTGCATGGGCAGCATGAACCAGAGGCCTATCCTCACCATCATCTGGAAGACTCCAGTGGTGAGTCTTCTGCTGGGATGTAACAGCTTTGAGGTGAGAATTTGTGCCTGTCCTGGGAGAGACCGATGCACAGAGGAAAAGAATTTCTGCAAGAAAGGGGAGCCTTGCCCTGATCTGCCCCCTGGGAGCACTAAGCGAGCACTGTCCAACAGCACCAGCTCCTCTCTCCGGCCAAGGAAGAACCCACTGGATGGAGAATATTTCACCCTTCAGATTCATGGGTGTGAGCGCTTTGAGATGTTCCGAGAGCTGAATGAGGCCTTGGAACTCAAGGATGCCCAGGATGGGAAGGAGCCAGTGGGGAGCAGGGCCTACTCCAACCACCTGAAGTCTAAGAAGGGGCAGTCTACCTCCCGCCATAAAAAGCTAATGGTCAAGAGAGAGGAATCTGACTCAGACTGACATTCTCTGCTTCTTGTTTCCCACTGACAGCCTCCCGCCCCATCTCTCCCTCCCCTGCCATTTTGGGTTTTGGATCCCTGAACCCTTGCTTGCCATAGGTGTGCAGCAGAAACACTCAGGACTTCCGTTTGCTTTGTCCTGGAGCTCGACTGAGGATATTGGCCTGCACTTGTGTTTTGTTGTGGGGAGGAGGATGGGGATTAGGACATACCAGCTTTGATTTTAAGGTTTTTGCTGTGAGGGATATTTGGGAGATGTAAGAATTTTTCTTGCAGGTAAGGGTTAGTTTATGATCAACCACACAGTAGGTGGGGGTCTATTTCTTCATCATACTAACCAGGGAAGCTGTCCCACACTCTTTAATTTCCTCTAACTTCAAGTTCTATATCTACGAAATGCTGGCATTTGTACCTACCTCATGGTGTCTTGTGAGGGTGAATGAAATAATGTATGTCTGGCCTTGAAACCACCTTTTATTACATGGGGTCTTGAACTTGACCCCCTTGAGGGTGCTTGTTCCCTGTCCCTGTTGGTCAGTGGGTTGGTAGTTTCTACAGTTGGGCAGCTGGTTAGGTAGAGGGCATTGCCAAGTCTCTGCTTGCCTGGCCAAATCCTCTCTGACAACCTCTTGGTGAACCTTAGTACCTAAAAGAAAATCTCAGCCCATCCCATACCCTGGAGATTTCATTTCTTGTATATGATGATCTGGATCCACCAAGACTTGTTTTATGCTCAGGGTCAATTTCTTGTCTTTTCTCTTTGAGACAGGGTCTTGTTCTGTTGCCCAGGCTGGAGTGCAGTGCTGTGATCTTGGCTCACCACAGCCTTCACTTCCCCGGCTCAAGCGATCCTTCTGCCTCAGCCTTTTGAGTGGCTGGGACCACAGGCTCATGGCACCACGGCCGGCTAATTTTTACATGTTTTGTAGAGATGGAGTCTCGCAGTGTTGGCTAGGCTGGTCTCAAACTCCTGGGCTCAAGCAAGCCGCCTGCCTCAGCCTCCCAGAGTGGTGGGATTACAAGCGTTAGCCACCGTGTCCAGCTGGAAGAGTCAATTTCTTTTACATTCTGCAAGCACATCTGCATTTTCACCCCACCCCTTCCCCTCCTCCTCCCTTTTTATATCCCATTTTTATATCAATTTCTTACTTTGCAATAAAACTTTGTTGCCAAAAAAAAAAAAAAATTGTTCCTATGCAGCTTATTTTATTTTTTGATTAATCAAATAAACAAGAGGTTTGTTTCATGGCAAATATTTTTTTTTCTTTTTTTTTTCTTTTTTGTTTTTTCATGGCAAATATTAAATAAACATCCTATTTTCAGGTATTCTGTTATAGCAACAGAAAATAAAACAGACAACATAAATTAATCTATTAAATTTAAAATTTTAAATGTGAAATATTCATCTAATATGTTTAATGGCTGAATGCCAACTCATTATATAAATAGAGCCTTCATACTACAGAGTGCTTCACATGGTAAAATATGACGTATGTTTTAGTTTAATCCCAGGGAGGATGATAACAATACTAGACAATGTTAAAAGGAAAACGATAGAAAACACATTTAAAGGGGGAAAAGTCCACCTTAATTTCAAATTTAGATGAAGCAACCCTGAAATGTACTTATTAACTCACCAAATCTGAAAATTTATTACATAATTGGCACTTAGCCCAGGAGCCAGGGCTTCACGTGAGGAAAGACACAAGGTCCCTCCCTGGCTTCATGGAGCTTCCACACTATGGTATAAGCAAAGGCAGTGACAAGCAAGCAAATAAGTAAAATTGTAGGCGAGGCTAAACATGAGGGAAGGGAAAACAGAGCCATGAGAGAGGAACACTTAGGGAGGCCAGCGAGCCCTTTATGAAGAAGAGGCCTTTAAGCTGAGACCCAAAGCAGAGAAGGGTCAGCCACATGAACAGCCAAGCAGCTTGGTCTCAGAGCCACTGTTCTTTCTGGTTAAACAAAAGTTGTCCGTGCGTGGTGGCTAATGCCTGTAATCCCAGCACTTTGGGAGGCCGAGGTGGGCAGATCACCTGAGTTCGGGAGTTCAAGACCAGCCTGACCAACATGGAGAAACCCCATCTCTACTAAAAATATATATAAAAAAAAAATCAGCCAGGCATAGTGGCATGTGCTTGTAATCCCAGCTACTCGAGGCTAAGGCAGGAGAATCACTTAAACCTGGGAGGCAGAGGTTGCAGTGAGCCGAGATCACGCCATTACACTCTAGCCTGGGCAACAAGAGTGAAACTCCATCTCAAAAAAAAAAAAAAAAAAAAAGAGTTGGACAGGCTTGAGCACTGACAGAAGGCTAGTGGGGCTGGAACATGGTGTGCAATTTGGTTTCCCTTTGTGAAAATCAGTGACTAGAACTTTGGCAAACAAGACCTCGAGTGTGGGTGAGAGAGTGGGGAGATTGACATTGCTCATATTAAACATGTAAAAATATATCACTGAGACATTTCACCAAAGAAGATCTGCAGATGGTGAATAAGCACATGAAAAGATGCTCAACACCATTAATTATTCAGAAAGTTCAAATTAAAACCACAAAAGATAGCATTGTACACTGATTAGAATAGCTAAAATTAAAAACTAGTGATAACACCAAGTGCTGGTGGGAATGTTGAGAAACTAAATCACCCGTATATTGCTGGTGAAGATGCAGATGATATAGCCACTCTGGAAAACAGTTTGGCAGTTTCTTAAAAATGCAACCGGACACAGTGGCTCATGCCTCTCATCCCAGCATTTGAAGAGGCTGAGGCTAGTGGATTGCTTGACCTCAAAAGTTTGAGACTAGCCTGGGAAACGTGGCAAAATCCCATCTCTACAAAAAATGCAAAAATTAGTTATGTGTGGTGGCTTGCACCTGTGATCCCAGTTACTTGGGAGGCTGAGGTGGGAGGATTGCTTGAGCCTGAGAAGTGGAGGTTGCAGTGAACCAAGATCACACCACTGCCCTCTAGCCTGGGTGACAGAGTGAGACACTGTCTCAGAAAAAAAAAAGAAAAAAATTACAGACACTTGAATGAATGACATTCAAGTGAACGTGCCTTTAGATAACTCCAGCTCCCAGATATAAAGCCACCTTCAAACATGCAACAGTTTGGCAGTTTCTTAAGAAGAAAAGACGCAACTACCATATGACCCGGCACTTGCACTCCTGGGCATTCATCCCACATGAACACTGTGTTCACACAAGAACCTGCACATGGGTGTTTATAACAGCTTCATTCGTAATAGTACAAACAAACCTGGAAACAATCCAGTTGTTTTTTAACAGATGAATGGTTACACAATGGCATATCATACATGAAATACCCAGAAATAAAATGAGCAAATTATTGATATACTCAACAACCTGGATAAATCTCTAGAGGAATAAACTGAGTGAAATAAAAAAAAGCTTACATACTGTGTGATTCCACTTATGTGTCATTGGGGGAAACGGTGAAATGCACATGGGATCTCTTAATACTTTCTTAATAATTATCAGATCTCCTTCTGGGTGTTATTTCAGTTGCATATAAATCTACAATGATCTAAAAATAAAGTTTAATTTTAAAATACACCTCTGAGAATAGTGGGAGTTTGGGTTGGGACCAATTTCAAACCGGTGATACATGGCAGAAGGCCAGATAGTGCAGGCCTCAGGTATGCCACTTAATCTCTCATCTCCTGCTTCCACACCTGCAAAATGCTGGGGTTGAACCATAAACAGGTTTCAAGACCTCCTCTTTGCTTCTACAATTCCATAACCCTACTGAGCTATACACATTTGTGGAACCTTGATTTTGGCCTTCTATTTATCAAAGACCCTCTGAAAATCTTTATGGAAACAGCAGTAACTATCTTTCTGGCATTATACCAGAAGAAGTAAATTCTGCCTTCTACCCACCTGAAAACTGCTTTGCATTCTACAGAAAGATTACTGGAATTACAAAAGGAGAAACACCAAGCATTTTCTTTCATGGCTAAAAGGTCCCCAAATCCACAGTGTCCTCACAATGTCCTCTTCCACAAAAAAGGAGGAACTTCTTCCACACATACACCGTGTGCTCAAGTTAATACTTTCTTAAAAATACTCAGATCTCTTTTTTAGAAACTAGGGGAAGAACTGGGGTGTTTTAGGAACTCTGTTTTGCATTCAATATTCAACCATTCATTCATTCATTTATGTTGTAAGCCCTGGAGGTGCCCTCAGTTGTGACATACTTCTTTCTTGACATTTTTATAAATTCTTCAATGTATCCCTTCCCTTATAGGCATATCCTTTCCATTTGAGCCATACTTATATATGCAAACTTAGTCCTCAAATCTCAATCTTGTGACCCATTGTATTTTCCAAAGATGACTGCAAAATCATTCTCATCCCACATGCTCTTCTTAAAATGCAACTTTGACATTCTTATCATGAAGTGATGGGGACTGTGTTTCCTCCCCTTCAATCTGAGCAGAGCTAATAGTACATGTTGGAAGTGACATATGTAACTTCCAAGGGTAGGGCATAAAAATGCCATGTGTGTCCACCTTTTTCTTGGGGACACTCACTATTGGAACCCAGCTGCCATGCTATGAGTAAGCCCAAACTCACCCAATTCACCAAGGTAAGGAGGCTACATGGAGAAGCTACCCATAGATGTTTTGGTCAACCATTCAGCTGAAATCTCAGACAGTAAATAACTAGCATCAGCTGATAGACATTCAAATACATGTGCCTTTAGATAACTTCAGCTCCCAGATGTAAAGCCACCTTCAGACTTTGAGTGACAGATAAGATTCTAAACAGTGTAAAGACAAGCCATCCTCACTATGCTGTCTAAATTCCTGTCCCACAAAAGTTGAGTGAGGAATTGATCATAATAAAATGGTTATTTTATACCACTTAATTTAGAATACTTTGTTGAGCAGTGATAGATAACTATGATTATACTTGTTAGAAGAAACATCCTAACCTAACTCCCCCCTCTCTCTCAATCTTCTGCTGGTGCTCCCCATGGTCAAACCCAACTGGAATCTAGAAAGGAAGGAAACCCAGTCATGTAACCCATATAAGTGAGCTTTGGGGGGCAGGAAATAGGGTGGAGTGTGAAGCTGGTGAAACTGGCAGATATCCAGTGTAGTTTATACTTTGCCTTATTTCAATGATGATGTAAGGTAGATGGCATAAAAGTTGTGATGCCTAAATTTTGATCATTATGGAATAAATAATAATAAACAGCAATCATCTAACCTTTCTTTCAGATAAATCTGTAAAATGAGGGATTCTCTATCAGCTGTGGCTCCATCATGAAGAAGAAGCAGAGTTTAATCATTAAGAGCCTAGGTTCTGGAGCCAATCTGCCTGTGTTCAAATCCTGGCTGTGCTACTAATCAGCTGTATAAATTTGGGTGGCTCCCTAAGCCTCTCTGTGCTTCATTTTACTCATCTGTAAAGAGGAATAAAAATATTGCCGTCCTTCTAAGTTTGTTGTGGAGATCAAATGAGTTAATAAAGGTAAAGCACTTAGCATGGTGCTGGTTAAGAGTAAGTACTCCATAAGCATTAGCCATTGTTATAACATATAGGAGAAGATTTCAAGGTGCAAAGTGTGGCAAAGAAACAAGATGGAAAGGCAGCAACATGTCTTTCTTTTTGACTTTATTTTCTTCTGAAAAACACCAATAGTTGCTGCAACGATCTGATGCTTACGTTTCTTTAAAAAGAATGACTTTACCAGAATAGAAAAAAGTTCAAGAGTGACTCAAGTAGGTAAGAAGGAATAAAAGCTATCTTAGTTCATTTTTTTATGAACTAGAGGTGTGATTTTTTTCTTATGAACCAGTGACACATTATTAGAGTTTATTAGCTTTGAAGTAAGTCTATTACATTGGTCTTCTCTTCATAACTTCTATGAAAAAAAATTAAAATCCAAGGCAATAGTTCTATAAACAAATAACCTCTAGATAAATACCATTGGTAGCAATAACATTCAAGGAGAAAATAAATGACATACTCAAATCATGTTATGAAGAGGTTATTAAAGGGAATATTTATAAAAACATGAGCAAGGCATAAAGAAAGAAACTGCAAGGGATAGTTTATTACTCTGGGACTGGCAGCCATGAGTACTGCAACCCCTAAACCTGAAAGTACAAGAGTCGAGTCATTGGCTAAACCTGGAGGGAGAGCTGTATGAAGAGGACTGCAGAGAGGAGCTGTGTGTGGCAGTAGATGGAGAGACGCAGCTGATTCACATAAGGAGAGAGCCAGGGAAAATCAATATCCCAGCCTACCTCTCCGTCACACTTCCAGCTTGTCAGCAGAGCTCCCTATTGGGCAAACCCAAAGAGAAGTCAGAAATAACAAAAATGGTTATTGAACACCATACAGGACAGCCTCCCAGAGTACAGAGCAAAGCAGAGAATAGGTCTGGAGAGGCAATGGAAGATATAGCGAGGAGCATGCTTCAGTAGCATTTTGGATAATAGTCATCCATCCCCATGGGCTTGCTTAGAAGATTCCATGTATTTAGCTAAATTCTAAAATATTTTCTATTACAGAATGTATAATGGATAGCTTTTTGATTGGTTTGGTTTTCCTGTGTTCCATGTCCCAGCATCCATTAGAGGTTCTTGTGTTTGTGTGGTAATAGCACTCCAGTCTTCCTTTGCATAATTACTCTTCCTCCATTCTTAACTCATGCAGTTTCTGTGGGCCTGACCCTATTCCGTGGATTCTAGGGTAGACATATAATTCAATTTCTCCTCTGTCTCTAGGGATGAACTCTTGATCCAAATCAACCCAGTGACTTTCAATCCTGAAGCAGTAACTTCAGGAAAGGGTCTCTTTCTTTCTGTTGAGGTTGCTAATCTTATAGAATCTAAGCCAGGGTCATCTCTGCCTCCAAATAGTGAGAATCTGAGGACACAGACCACAGAGAGGGAAGCAGAGATCAGTGATGGAGAAATCGAGTCCCAGAGTCCCAGTGAAATTGATGGAACGCCTTGACCCCACTGTGCCTAAAACCAAGATACCTCTGGATATTTTAATTATATGAGTTGGTAAATTCTAGTCTTTTTTTCCTACCTCAGCAATGAGAAGTCTTTGGGTTGCAATGAGAGAGGAGGCAGGAAGGTGCCAGGTGATAGGCTGAAAGGAGTCCTAGAATGGCATCAAGCTGTACTGATTACCAGGTATCTCAGGGAAAATTAGTCTTCTCAGTAGAAGCAAAAAGACCTTAAGCTATAATTGGCTATTTCACTTCCTCATTCTGCTTTATATGACATAGTCCTATAGAGGATGCTAGCTATGCGAAGTACTTCACTTTCAGCAAGTGTTTTATAGTAGTATTCAAAGTTTCTGTTTAAACATAATGGATATTTTTCTGTTTCATCCATGAAACAGTTCTTGCTTCATCTCTTTAAAATGGTTTTGTGAGGAATGTGATACTAAAACAATCTACTGTTAAAACGGAATGCTGAAAGAGTTTCTTATGGTGTCTTCATTCTCAGGGAAGGCGCACAGTTCCATCGTGCTTAGCTGTCTGGTTCCTCTTCCAATTTCAAAAAGAGAATAAATTAGCATCTAGAAAAGGGAGACCTGTTTTTTTCCTTTTTTAAATGTATTTCTATCACTTCCCTCAGTCTCTAGTCTACAGAGCTTGGAGCCTAACAGGTAAGACACACAGTGGGTGCAAATAAGATTTTTACCACTGTCACAGTTTCTTGCATAATAGCTATAGGAGAGAGAGTAAAAGAAAGCAATTGAGCACTCCTGCCAATAATAATGATAATAACAGCTAGCATTTATTGACCTAGACACTGTACCAAGCACTTTACAGATATAGGTTCATAGTACATTTCATTGCACATAGAAGTTCAATTTTGGCTGAATGAAAATTGACTAGCTTAAATGGTCATCTTCTCTGGTTCATTTTATCTCTTCCTGGAGAGAGAAACCTGAAAGCTGATTAAGACTTATGTAATATTTTTTGCAGCTGTTTCTCTCCATCCTCTAAGAACACCAGGTTGTTCTTTCATTTCCTTCATGATTTCCTCTATATTTAGTTGTTAACTCATGGGCTCAATGATGCTGAATAACATTCAACACACTGTATAGTCACTACAGAGGGAAGTAAACAAGGGCGGGCAGGAGGATTCCTCTGTGGAAAAAGGCAGAATTCCTCTCAATCTCAGCCTTGCCCCCTACCCTTTATGAGCACCATGGGAATTCCTGCAATTCTTGGGCAGGACACCTGTGTCTCAGTTCATGACTACCTAGGCTACTCTGGAAACTTTCACAAAGAGAGACTGCCTCAGAGCTCTGTCTCTGCTCAGTCTCATCAAACTGTTTTTTTGTTTTTGTTTTTTTTTTGTTTTTTTAATCAGTGAAGAATGACTCATGACTTTATTTAACTTGAGGGTGTAACAATGAATTGTTGAAGGATTTATTCCGTGTCTTCTCCGTCCCCCCGCCCAACCACCCACAGCTGTGGACTCTTCCAGGAAAGAAGAAATCAGAAAATATCACCTTTTCTCCACACTCATCCCCAACTTCCACTTCTGTTCTATAGAAGCAAAATTGATTAGGCTGGCTAATTTGAAGAGAAAAAGATGATAGGGGCTTTGTATTTTAGAGGTAGAAGAGGGAAATAGGTTCACTCTGACAAAGCCCACTAGAGTTGATAGACCCATTAGTAGAAATGGCTATCTGGATACCCAAAGAGAGCATTAATCATCCCATCCCATGTCTGAGCTCAGTACTGGGGGAGGCGATAATCAGATCTCACCAAAGCTGGCAGCCTTCAACTGGACATCTGGGCAAAGACCAACAGCAGTGGTGTTGGCATTGGAAGTTATCCAAGTCACTTACCACCAAGATATGTTACCAGCAGCGAGTCTATATGGGTCTGCACCAACATCAATTCTTGCCTCCTCAGAGGAATGAATTTGAGATGCATAAGGCAGAAAGAGAGCTCTAGGCAAGTTTTAGAGCAAGAGTGAAAGTTTATTAAGCTTTACAGCAGGAATGAAAGCACACTTGGAAGAGGGCCAAGTAAACAACTTGAAAGACTACTGCACACTTTGACCTAGTTTGACCTTTTTTTTCTTTTGAGATGGAGTCTAGCTCTGTCACCCAGACTGGAGTGCAGAGGCACAATCTCAGCTCATTGCAACCTCTGCCTCCCGGGCTCAAGCAATTCTCCTGCCTCAGTCTCCTGAGTAACTGGGATTACAAGTATGCACCCAGAATCAGTGTATCCTGGCCCCCAGTGAAGGGACTGGCCGATTAATTTTAGTCAGAAAAACTGCACGCCTAGCTAACTTTTTTGTATTTTTATTAGAGGCAGGGTTTTGCCACGTTGGCCAGGCTGGTCTCAAACTTCTGACTTCAAGTGATCCACCCACCTTGGCCTCCCAAAGTGCTAGAATTGCAGGTGTGAACCACTGCACCTAGCCTGTTTGACCTTTTGACTTGAGGTTTTATACATTAGCATACTTCCGAGGTCTAGCATTCCTTCTCCCTTGATTCTTCCCTTGGGGTGGGCTGTCCATGTGGAGTGGCCCACTAGCACTTGGGAGGTGAGCATGCACAATATGTTTACTGGAGTTGTACACATGCTCACTTGAGGCATTCTTCTTTTACCAGTTGAATGTCCCTGGAAGGTCATATGCCAGTTAAACTCCACCATTTTAATGTGCATGCTTGAGTCCACTCGCCCAACTCCTGAGAGCTTATTGGGAAGCTGCTGATGACCAGTTTCATGTGTTTCTATTTATTGGGGGACTGCCTCTCCCTAGTGCTGGCTGTACCCAGTTATTATTTCATAGAGACAGTTAACTGCCTTACCATCACCTGATAGTTGCCTGACATTCCTGGTGTGTATAGTGGGAGGAAGGGGGATCCCTATCCTGCTCTGCTCATGTCTGACTAACTACATATTGTAACAGTGGCGTCCAAAAGTGACTCAAAACCAAGAGTCTCTATTGTTGTCCTTGACCATTGGGTCAGAAGGGTCATAAAAACAGGGAGATATTGACATTTTTATCAACCTAGATAAAGGAAGAAATTAACTTGATATAATTATTTTTAGAAACATAGACACAATATTTTTATGACTAAAAAATTTTGTTATATTTTTAATCATAAAAATATTGTGTCAGTATTATAAATTGCTATTTCTCTTAACTTTACGTGGCAGATACCTAAGATATCTAATAATAGTACAAGATAGAAAAAATTTTCATAGAATTAATGAGGGTTTCAGCAAGACCTAACTCTATGGTATTTACAAGAAACCTGCCATAAATATATATTTTTTAATAATTTCAACTTTTCTTTTGGCTTCAGAGGGTACATGTGCAGGTTTGTTACTCTGGTATATGGCATGATGTTGGACTTTGGGGTACGATCGATCCCATCATGCAGGTACGGAGCATAGTACCCAATAGTTAATTTTTCAGCACTTGCTGCCTCCCTACCTCTTTCCTCCTTCCTCTAGTACTTCCCAGTGTCTGTTGTTTCCATCTTTATGTCCGTGAGTACTCGGTGTTTAGCTCCCACTTGTAAGTGACAGCATATGGTATTTGGTTTTCTGTTTCTGTGTTAATTTGCTTAAGATAATGGCCTCCAGCTGCATGCATATTGCCACAAAGGACACGATTTCTTTCATTTTATGGCTGCATAGTACTCTATGGTGTATATATACCATATCTTCTTCATCCAACCTGCCATTGATGGACAGCTAGGCTGATTCCATGTCTGCTGCTGTGAATAGTTCTGTGACGAACATGCAATTGCATGTGGCTTTTTTGGTATAACAATTTATTTTCTTTTTGAAGTAATAGAATTGCTGGGTCAAACAGTAGTTCCTTTTTAAGTTCTTTGAGAAATCTCTAAACTGCTTTCCACAGAGGCCACTCTAATTTACATTCCCACCAACAGTGTATATGCTTTCCCTTTTCTCTACAGCATCACCAACAACTGCTATTTTTTGACTTTTTTTCAGTTTTTTTTTTAATTGTACTTTGGGTTCTGGGGTACATGTGCAGAACATGCAGGATAGTTGCATAGGTAGATACATGGAAATGCGGTTTGCTGCCTCCATCTCCCTGTCAGGTATATCTGGCATTTCTCCCCAAGTTATCTCTCCCTAACCTCACCACCCCCCTGTCCCTCCCCTAGTCCCCCACAACAGACCCCGTATGTGATGCTCCCCTCCCTGTGTCCACATGTTCTCACTGTTCAACACCAGCCTGTGAGGGAGAACATGCAGTGTTTGATTTTCTGTTCTTGTGTCAGTTTGCTGAGAATGGTGGTTTCCAGATTCATCCATGTCTCTACAAAGGACACAAACTCATCATTTTTTATGGCTGCATAGTATTCCATGGTATATATGCGCCACATTTTCCTCATCCAATCTATCATCAATGGGCATTTGGGTTGGTTCTAGGTCTTTGCTACTGTAAACAGTGCCACAATGAACATACATGTGCATGTGTCTTTATAATAGAATGATTTATAATCCTTTGGGTATATACCCAGTAATGGGATTGCTGGGTCAAATGGAATTTCTATTTCTAGATCCTTGAGGAATTGCCACACTGTCTTCCACAAGGGTTGAACTAATTTACACTCCCACCAACAATGCAAAAATGTTCCTATTTCTCCACATCCTCTCCAGCATCTGTTGTCTACAGATTTTTTAATGATCACCATTCTAACTGGTGTGAGGCAGTATCTCAATGTGGTTTTGATTTGCAATTCTCTAATGACCAGTGATGATGAGCATTTTTTCATATGTTTTTTGGCCTCATATATGTCTTCTTTTGAAAAGTGTCTGTTCATATTCTTTGCCTACTTTTGAATGGGTTTGTTTTTTTCTTATAAATCTGTTTTAGCTCTTTGTAGATTCTGGGTATTAGCCCTTTGTCAGATGGGTAGCTTGCAAAGACCCCACTGTCTCAGCCCAAAATCTCCTGAAACTGATAAGCAACTTCAGCAAAGTCTCAGGATACAAAACCAATGTGCAAAAAATCACAAGCATTCCCATACACCAATAACAGACAAACAGCCAAATCATGAATGAACTCCCATTCACAATAGCTACAAAGAGAATAAAATACCTAGGAATACAACTAACAAGGGATGTGAAGGACCTCATCAAGGAGAACTACAAACCACTGCTCAAGGAAATAAGAGAGGACACAAACAGATGGAAAAACATTCCTTGCTTAAGGTTAGGAAGAATCAATATCATAAAAATGACCATGCTGCCCAAAGTAATTTATAGATTCAGTGCTATCCCCATCAAGCTCGTATTGACTTTCTTCACAGAATTGGAAAAAACCACCTTAAACTTCATATGAAACCAAAAAAGAGCCCACATAGCCAAGACAATCCTAAGTGAAAAGAACAAAGCTGGAGGCATCATGCTACCTGACTTCAAACTATATTACAAGGCTACAATAATCAAAACAGCATGGTATTGGTACCAAAACAGAGATATATATCAATGGAACAGAACAGAGGCCTTGGAGGCAACGTCACACATCTACAACCATCTGATGTTTGACAAACCTGACAAAAACAAGCAATGGGGAAAGGATTCCCTGTTTGATAAATGGTGTTAGGAAAACTGGCTAGCCATGTGCAGAAAGCAGAAACTGAACCCCTTCCTGACACCTTGTTTATCCTTTTGAAAAGATAAACAATATTGATAGACCACTGGACTAGATTAATTAAAAAAAAATAAGCACAATCAGAAATTATAAAAGGGACATTACAACCAACCCCGCAGACATACAAAAAGGTCCTTAGAGGCTATTATGAACACCTCTGTGCATACAGACTAGAAAATCTAGAAGAAATGTACAAATTCCTGGAAAAACACAATCTCCCAAGATTGAATCAGTAAGAAATTGAGACCCTGAACAGACTAATACTGAGTTCTAAAATAGAGTCAGTAATAAAAAAAAAACCCACCAACAGAGAAAAGCCTTAGACCAAATGGGTCCATGGCCAAATTCTACCATATGTACAAAGAAAAGCTGGTGCCAATCCTACTGAAACTATTCCCAAAAAATTGAGGAGAGACTCCTTCCTAATTCTACAAAGCCAGCATCACCCTGATACCAAAACCTGGCAAAGACACAACAACAACAACAAAGAAAACTATAAGCCAATATATCTGACTAACATGGACACAAAACTTCTCAAGTATATACTAGCAAAGTAAATCCAGTAGCACATAAAACAGTTAATTCCTGAATGGTATTGTGTAGGTTTTCTTTTAGGGTTTTTATGGTGTTCGGTCTTATGTGTAAATCTTTAATCCATCAGGAGTTAATTTTTGTATAAGGTATAAGGAAGGGATCCAGTTTCAGCTTTATGCATATGGGTAGCCAGTTTTCTCAACACCATTTATTAAATAGGGAATCATTTCCCCATTGCTCGTTTTTGTCAGGTTTGTCAAAGATCAGGTCACCAGCTGGATAGCTATAAGACTCATTGTCTGAGAGAAACTACAGCTGTAGCAGCTCTCTTCCTGCTCCAAGTCTGTGACTGGGGAGAGCAAAATTTCAGCACCTACTGCTAAGGTACTTTCCACAGTTCTGGCTGTGGAAGCTTCTACCCCACTCCAGAGCAGGTGCTCCAATCTCTAGCCCAGGACTGAAGTTTCTGAGCAGCCATGCTGCTGGGTTGCCAAAGAATGTCAAACTTTGTATGTGCCTGAGTTAAAAATGGTGTCCTGGCCGGGCGCGGTGGCTCACGCCTGTAATCCCAGCACTTTGGGAGGCCGAGGTGGGTGGATCGCGAGGTCAAGAGATCGAGACCATCCCGGTCAACATGGTGAAACCCCGTCCCTACTAAAAATACAAAAAATTAGCTGGGCAAGGTGGCACGTGCCTGTAATCCCAGCTACTCAGGAGGCTGAGGCAGGAGAATTGCCTGAACCCAGGAGGCGGAGGTTGCGGTGAGCCGAGATCGCGCCATTGCACTCCAGTCTGGGTAACGAGAGCGAAACTCCGTCTCAAAAAAAAAAAAAAAAAAAAAAAAAAAACGGTGTCCTGCCCTCAGTTCCAGGTTTGGAAAAATGCCTACAGCTTTTCTCAGTGTCTTCCCCTCATAGCATCTCCAAGCCTCTCCTCAAGACAGCGCCAGGGCTAGGGAGAAACAAAGTTATCTCCCTTGGCCTGAATTGCTTGGATCCCCAGTGGAAAGGTGAGTCACAGAGGGAGACTCTCTGCCTCTCTTGCATACTGGGGTTTCACTCTTGCATACATGTCATCACAGGAACTATTTCCCCACCCCATCTCCTCCCTGAGATCTGGTATATCCTTTGCAATTCTAGTGGATTCCCATTTTCCTTCTTGAAATGAAAAAGGAAATGAAGCTCAAAGAGTTGATCTTTGTATACTATCGTACTATTTCTGAGTGGATTAGGCATGCTGAAAGCCTCTAATTCACCATCTTGGAAAAAATAATTTTTTAAAAAATAGCAAAATTCAATAGTAAAATTTGTAGGATAAACAAATTGAAATATCTAGTGTACCATGTAAGGACTATAGTTAATAATGTATTGTATTTAGAATTTTGCTAAATGAGCAGACCAAATGGGTCTTCCTGATGCCACATGGAAGGGGAATGGGTAACTGTGGGATGACAGATATGTCCATTTGCTCCACTATAGTAACCACTTTAGAATATATATTTATCTTATAACGTCATGTTGTATACCTTAAATATACACAATTAAAATTTATTTTTTTAAAAGAAAACCAGAACAGTTCTCCAGATTTACCCCATGAAGTCATTATCTTTCTCTACCACCAACCAACAGCATTGCCTCGAAACTGTGTGCTCTATAATTTTTGGCAGCCAATGCATGAGTACTGAGATTATTATTATATAATAAAATGATATGTCCAACTTTTTAAAAACAGGTAGTTTAAATAAAAGGACAAAAATTATTATATCTTGTAAGCATTTACCTTAAGAAAACTAGAGTGACATTTCAGTACAAGAAATAATACTAAAGGTAAAGAGAAATGTCTTATGATGATAACAGAGTATTTCAACAAGAATGCTTCATAAATGTGCATGTATCTAATTACACAGCTTCAGATATACATGAAGCAAAAAGTGATAAAAGAGAAATAAGCCCACAGCAGTACTTGGGAATTTCAACTCTCTTCTCTCAGTAATTGGTAAAACAGAAAACTCAGTAAGAATATAGAAGAATGGAGCAGCAGTATCAACCAACTTGATCTAGACACTTACAAAAGAACATTTATAGAATGCTCCATGGAACAACAGCAGTATATACGTTATTTTCAGATGCACAAGGAACACTCATCAAGACAACATATGCAGGACTATAAACAAATTTAAAGCACTAAAATAATATAGAGTATGTCCTCTGACTACAACAGAATCAATTAGAAATTAATAATAAATATTGAAAAAATCCACAAATATTTGGAGATTAAGTGTCTCTAAATAATTTATATATTATAGATCATACCACAAATAATATGATGATATATTTTTACCTGAATAATAATTAAAATACAATACATCATAATTTGTAGGATACAGCTAAAGCAGTGATTATGGGGAAATTTAGAGCTTTAAATGCTTACATTAGAAAAGAATAAAAGTCCAAAATTAATTATGCAAAATTTCATGTTAAACAGCTACAAAAAACAGAAGAACAAATTGAACCCAAAGTAAGTAAGTAGAAGGTAAGAAATAAAAATATGAATAAAATCAAGGAAATTTGAAACCAATAATTAATAGGAAAAAAAATCAATAAAACCAAAAGCAGATTCTTTAACAAAATTGTTAAGTTTCTAATTAGACTAATCAAAAAAAGGATATGAATTACTAAAATCAGGAATGAAAGAGAGGACATCACTAGACATTAAAAAGTTAAAAGGGGTTTATTATGAACAAATTTATGCAACAAATTCAATAACTTAGAGAAAATGGGCAAATTTATTTAAAGACATAAGCTACTAAAATTGACATAAAAAGACACAAGAAAATTTAATAGTGCTGTATTTATTAAAGAAATTGAATGTGCCAAAGTAATTGAAAGTAGAAAAGCTTTTTTCATTAAATAGTGCTTGAACCACTGGATAAGTATGTGGAAAAAAAAGCATGGACTTCAACTCTTACCCCACAGCAAATGAAAAACTAATTATAAATAGAGTAGAAACCTAAACGTAAAAATAAAAATTATAAAATGTCTACAACAAAACATAGTAAAATATCTTCTCAAACCTGGAGTAGACAAAGATTTCTTAGATATCACATAAACTATGAAAGAATAATATTAAACAGTCCCTATTTTAAAAGTCACCTTTAAAAAATAAAACAATTAGCCCCAACAGAATTGTCTGTGTTACACATATCTGACAAAAGACTTGTATGCAGAATAAAGAACTTTTACAGCTTATAATGAAGACAACCCAGTTTTAAAATTGGGTAAGTCATTCATGTAAAAAGATGAGAATGGCCAATACATGCATAGAAAGATGCTCAAGATTTTCAGCCATCAAGTTAAAAAGCCACATTGATATATTTTTACATACCCATAGAATGGCTAAAAATAAAACCAAATAACTGAGAATGTCATGGGTGAGGTTATGGAGCAACTGAATCTCTCATATATTGCTGAGACAAATGTAGAGTAGAGTGGTACAACCACTTTAGAAAATAATTGAGCAGTTCCTTACTTACACTGCCATATGATCTGTCAATTCTGCTCCTATGTATATACTAATGAGAAATAAAAACATACATCCATTCAGAGACTTACACACAAATGCTCATAGCAACTCTATTCATAATAGCCTAAAACTAGAAACAACCCAAATGTCCATTAACAAATGAATGGTTAAACAAATTATGTTATATCATTACAATAGAAGACTGTTTCATAGTAAAAGTCAACAGACCATTCATATACAGAATGTGGATCTCAAAAACATTCTGAGTGAAAGAAGCCAGACACAAAAGAATACATGCTGCATAAGTCCTTTTATGTGATATTTTAGAAAAAGGAAAACTAACCCATAGTGACAGAAAAGAGGTCAGTAGTTACTTGTGTCTGGTTTGTTTAGTATTGACAACAAAGAGGCCTAAAAGAACTTTTCAGAATACTGGAGATGTCCTACACCTTGATTAGGGTGTAGGTACACAGATGTATACATGTGTCAAAACTCAAACTGTATATTTAAAATGTACACATTTTATTGTATGTATAGTAAACCTCAGTAAGAATGATTTATATATTCATTGTGATAATCTTATAAAATACTAAAATATAAAGTTGAAGAAATAGTTTATATTTTCAAAATATACAATATGAGAAAAATTCAAAGACGAATCCAGAAGATTAGGTCTACAGTCCAAGATAATGGGAAACAGGATTGGGCACAGTAAGCTCACACCTATAATCCCAGCGCAAACCCCTGACGTCAGGGGTTTATGACCACTGAGAAACACAGAGGACCCTGTCTCTACAAAAGAATTAAATAGTAGCCAGGCATGGGGGCACACACCTGTAGTCCCAGCCACTCAGGAGGCCAAGAGGAAGATCACTTGAGCCCAGGAGTTTAAGGATGCAGTGATTTATGATCACATCACAGCCCTCCAGCCTGGGCTACAGAGTGAGACCCTGTCTCTCCAAAAAAAAAAAAAAGAAAAAAAAAGAGAGAGAGAGAGAGAAAAGAAAAATGGAAAATGGGAAACAAGAAGAGAAAGGAAGAAACAAAACAAAACAAAAAAATCTCATTATATTCCTAAGTATAAAGAAAACAGAAATCTTCAGTTTGAAATGTTATTGATTTATCCATTGAATTCATTTATTACTTGTTTCCCTTATGCTTCCATTCTGTTAATGACAGGACCACAATGATGTTTCAGGTCTCTGTCAATTTTAACTCAATCTCCTTTCTCCTTTCCTTAGTTCACATTTGTTTGTATAAATGGCCTGTGAAAAGGCGAGGGGAATTATCCCAGTGTACACTTGCATGGCTGTTGCCGGGGCGCTGGAACCTGGCCTTTTCATCTGCCTTTGGCCTCTGGAAACTGGACAATGGAACATGACTATATATTGAAGGGACTGCTGTCAACCTCCAATCAGCCATCCTTGATTTATTTTGCTCATATAGATGGAGTCATACCCTTCTTGGCTGCCCTTCTGTTTTCCTCAGGGACACTATTTTCTATTAATCAGCTCTACAATTCTCTGCAAGTCAGATCCATTACCTTTTGTCCTTTTATTAAGATCATTGTCATTACCTGGCTTCTGATGAGTAAGTACCACCTCCTGATTTCTATTGTGTGCGTTGAGCGGGGCAGGTCCTGTTATCAGTGAGCCCAGCTCGATAGTGGCATTCTACTGACAGCCTGGCCTGCTGAGGAGCGCTGCACTGAACTTCTTACTGATGCTGGAGCTTCTCACACCAGGACAACTCTCACTGCTTCAGTAAATGGTGTATCCTCTGTAACACAGATGGCTGGTGGGCTTTCCAGCCTTACATAGTATGCTCACCCTGGCATGTGTACTTCTCTGAGCCTTTTATTCCCTTCTGCCATCTACCTTGGCAACTCTGATATTTCTGCCTTACTGAGTGTGAGCTATTGCCCTTTACATGCCTCGGAGAGCCATCTTAGGAGTGTGTTTGCACCATCTTGTGGTGTCCTCGCTAGAATTTCAAGTCACGTACCCTAGAAGAGTCTCCCAAACTGGTAAATTATCTTTTTAAACAATATGCTCTGACTCCTTGATTCAAAACCCTTAGAAACCAATACCATCTATACTCTTCTAGTTCTTGTTTATAAAAGATAAAGGAATGTCTAGTCCTGAAGTTCCTTTATCATGTCTAGCATGCCTCTGGCTGTTTTTGCAGCAGCTTAACCCTAGGTATAGGCCCATGACCAAGTACGTAGGTGGCCCTTCTTCCTGATATGGGCACTTGTTAATCTTGAAAAGGAAAAGCTTCTGCATTGCCTTTGAGCAAGGGGAGAGTGCTAGCCCTTACTAGGGAGGAGTTAACTACTTCTAATTTTTTTTCTTTTTGAGACACAGGCTTACTCTGTCACCCAGGTTGGAGTACCGTGAAGCAATCTCAGCTCACTGCAACCTCTGCCTCCCAAATTCAAGCAATTCTCCCACCTCAGCCTCCTGAGTAACTGGGACTACAGGCGTAGGTCACCACACTTGGTTAGCTTTCGTATTTTTGTAGAGACAAAGTTTCACCATGTAGGCCAGGCTGGTCTTGAACCCCTGACCTCAGGTTATCTGCCTGCCTCAGCCTCCCAAAGTGCTGGAATTACAAGCATAAGTCACCACACCCAGCTGGAGTAAACAACTTCTGTAGGAATCGGGGGGAATGAAGATTGAAGATTTGGGGGCATCAACTGCAATGTCCCCATCCCACGTGTCAGGGTCTTATTTTTACTCAACCAAGGCTCTGAGCCTGGCATAGCAGATCTGCCTACATTACGAGTTAAACCTCCTTTGGGATTCATTAGTCTTATTTTCTGGGCTTGATCTTCAGCTTTTCTGGACTTCTGTGAAGGAAATGAGAGCTTCTTCTTATACTACCAAGGAGAACTCTGCCTTTCACCCCTAGCTTATCTTTTTTTTTTCAAGGCCTTAATTGAGTTTAGCAAAGCCACCCAATTCTATCGCCTCTCTAGTTAGTATTTTCCTCATATTTCTCCAATGTCAGTGATCAGCATTTTCTTCTGCCAGTTGAATACCATCCAACTTCATCACCTGTGATTGTTTTAACAACTGCACAATCATCTTGTGCCAGGGTTGTATGTCCTCTGCCTACCACCAGCAGTACCTCCTGCCACAGATTGGACTCTGTAGAAAGCAGACTCTAAGATAAAGACTATCATATAGGAAGTTTATTGGGAGTTCCCTTGGGTCCAACACCTGGGGAAGAAAGGGGACTGAAGGGGAGAAAGGGTAAAGAAGGAGACTGGGCAGTGAGAGAAATCGAGATATGATGCAGACTAAACAAAGCTTCATTTGACCCTGTGGACATTTCTGAAAATGGAATGACCCTTCAGAGCTATTCCTAATTGGGGTGAGAAGGCTGAGCCTTTATACCCCCATGTCAAGCAGTCATTGGATGTGGACTAGCCTGAGAAGGGTGGCTGTCTTCACCTGGAGGCACTCCCAGTAGTTTGGGCAATAGCTTCTTCATTCCAGGGAGAGTTTGAGTGGCACATTACAGCAGCTACACAGCAACCATCCACCTTTTTCTTCCATTCAAGGACTAAATTATGGTGTGTGCGTATGTGTGTGTGTGTGCGTGTGTGTGAAAGTAAAGTAAAGCCTGACACTCTGTGTGCTTCCAAATATCTTGGAGCTCCAGTGACCCCTTCACTTGCTAGAACTTCCTAGTGTAAGCACTGCTGTGACCAGGGCAACGAGGTTGTTTTCTTTCTTTCTTTTTCTTTTTTTGTTGGTCTTTCTTTCTTGTTTTGGATATTTTAATACTTACTATTTATCAAACATTGACTATGGGCCAGGTCCTGTGCTAGGCAATATATATGGATAATCTTTCATGAATGATCTCATTTTATCATCACATCAATTGTATTTTGTAAGCATGAGTAAGCGTTTAGTAAGAAAATAGAGATTGAGGTTGAATCGTGTTTCTAAGTAACACTGCTAGTTCTTACGGGAATCTGTGTGTGGAACCCAGATCCGACTCCAAAGTCAATCTTAGTAATGACACTGCAATTGGCCACCTGTTTCGTTATCTCCAACTGCCTCAGCCAAAGGTCAACAGGTACATTGTGGGCCACTGTTCTTGATCGAGCCCTGTTCCCTGCAGCATAAATTCGTAAACAATGCCTTTTGAGGTACAACTTACAGAATTATTTTATTAAAGTTCTGACCTTTTTTCTATACATTCCCACTGCGTTCAAACCTAAATCTTGGCTGTTTTCTCAATTGAAGTCTCCTTTCTTTAAAAAAAAAAAATTTATTATACTTTAAGTTCTGGGATACATGTGCAGAATGTGCAGGTTTGTTACATAGGTATACATGTGCTATGATGGTTTGCTGCATCCATCAACCCGTCATCTACATTAGGTATTTCTAATGCCATTCCTCCCTTAGCCCCCCACCTCCTGACAGACCCCAGTGTGTGAAGTTCCCCTCCCTGTGTTCATGTGTTCTCATTGTTCAACACCCACTTATGAGTGAGAACATGTGGTGTTTGGTTTTCTGTTCTTATGTTAGTTGGCTGAGAATAATGGTTTCCAGCTTCATCCACGTCCCTGCAAAGGACATGAACTCATCCTTTTTTAATGGCTGCATAGTATTCCATGGTGTATACGTGCCACATTTTGCTGTATATGTGCCCATCATTGATGGGCATTTGGGTTGGTTTCAAGTCTTTGCTATTGTGAACAGTGCTGCAATAAATATACATGTGCATGTTTCTTTATAGTAGAATTATTTATAATCCTTTGGGTATATACCCAGTAATGGGATTGCTGGGTCAAATGTTCTATTTCTAGATCCTTGAGGAATTGCCACATTGTCCTCCACAATGGTTGAACTAATTTACACCCCCCACCAACAGTGTAAAAGCTTTTTTATTTCTGTACATCCTCGCCAGCATCCGTTGTTTCCTGACTTTTTAATGATCGCCATTCTAACTGACATGGGATGGTACCTCATTGTGGTTTTGATTTGCATTTCTCTAATGACCAGTGATGATGAGCTTTTTTTTCAGATAGATGTTTGTTGGCCACATAAATGTCTTCTTTTGAGAAGTGTCTGTTCATAGCTGAAGTCTCATTTCTAGCTGTACTTTTCTTAGGTATTCCAGACCAGAATAGCCTCCCAGTGCCTAACACAGCTTTCCCGCTAGTGAGAAGGATTTAACCACATTTTCACTGCTTAGTATCTTCATGTATGTTTCTGTTTTCTTCAACAGATTATAAACATCATCTATGATCTTTCACACCACTACCCTATATACTGTATTGTACATAGGAGACATCTGAAGCAGATTACATTAATTTTGTATTAATGTAACAAATTACTTAGTGATATGCCCTTGGGTTCTCTTCTGTTTCCTCATTCTCTAATAATGATATAATTTTTTATGTTTTCTTGGGTTTCCCATGATGCTGAAATCCTTATCTATCCTATATATTTTTCATTCTGCACTTCCTCTCTTGCATAGCTCTGCCCTGGGAACCCCAGGCAGTTAAGTTTATTAGTGATGATTAACACAAGCTGGTTATGTTCCATTTAAGGCTAACAGTTCTCATGGTTATAATTAAACTTTTCTGTTTTAGGTATAATTAAACCCACAGATCAAACCTTATATTTTCCAATGAAAATATTGTATGATCTATTGTACCTAGTGACTAAAGTGAAATTTTAGAATGGTTTGAAACCTTGCTGTACAAAGTGTGGTCCCTGGACCAGAAACATCAGCGTTACCTGGGGGCCCCACCCAGATATGTAGGACCAGAATCCGCATTCTAACAAGATCTGCAAGTGATTCCTATCAATTTTTAAGTTTGAGAACTACTACTTTAAAAAATAATTTAATGGCTCTCTATATACAAGTGGTTCTCAGTTGGTGTCTACCATAGGCCAGCCACATGTTTGATGCTTCATACAGTTCTAATTATCTCAACAGCCCTGAAGGTGGTATTTCTGTTTACAGATGAAAAACCTGTGACTGAAAGACTAGCTTAGCCAGGATCATTCTGCTTATAATCAGTAGTGCTGATCTTGGAGCACAGCACTGTCTGCTCTGAAGACTGTCCTTTAGGCTTTCTGTTGCAGATGCAGCAGATGCTCTCAGAGTCTGCCTGTATGTCTGCCTCTCCCTTACCATTCCATAGTGCACGGGCTGGATCGGTCCTCGCCTCCTCCTCGGCAGTTCTCAAGCAAGGATTGATGGGAGTTAGTGTCTAAATTCCCTGGCTCCCTTGGCTCTCACTGCAGCTCAGAGTTTCCCCACAGGATTAATCTCCAATGTACTACTCTGGAAGCTGGCTTAATAAGGCACCTTTTATTAATCTCTCCTCATCTCTACTTTCCTCTCAGTACATCATAATTAAATCTTTATCTCAGGCTTTGCTTCTGGGGAGACCAGCATTAAGATAGCAGAAGAGTAAGCTTGGCTGCTATGAGAAATTCCTCATACCACAAGAAAAGCAGCACTGAAACCTCCCTTGTATACAATGAATAGAACACTCTCAAGAATAGTGGGATCTTTTTATGATACTGCTGTCAGTTGAAAGATGAGATTCTGCAATGTTTATTAAAATGAGAAATCACAGGGGAATAGAGAAAAGCAGAGTTAACTTCTTCCTCATAGGAATTCTCCTCATTGTTAGAATATATTGTCTTTTGTTTATAACTATCCTCTGTGGGAGGAATGAACAAGTGTCTTTGGGATACTTTCTATCCCTCAAGTCTTCATGTATAAAAGTGAGAGAAACCTCACTGTATAAATGAAGTATCTCATCCTGACTATGGCATAAAGGCGTTCCATATGCTGATGTTTGTACTCGGGGCCAGTTTCGTGGGCATGTGACAGAAGGGCCCTGCACTTGGTTTGATACTCTGCTGTCACTGCCTTGAAATTCTTAATAATTGTGAACAAGGCACCCCACATTTTTATTTTGCACCGGATCTTGGAAATTATATAGCCAGTCCCGTTTGTAGTAATTAAAAATTCTTTGAAGTACGAAGTTTCATGATACAAGCAAGAGAAGTCAGGTTAAAAGAACGGTAAGGGAGGAAGAGCAAAATATCTTTCAGAAAAACTAGATCCAACAAAAGTTAGGAGTTTCTAGAAGCTTCTGGCAGTTATGAAAGATTTGCTGCAGAGAGAGTGGGAGGAAAGCCATGGCATCAGGACCATCTGTACTACTTCTCAAATGTACATATGCAGAGGAGCAGACACAGATGTGATGGCTGAGACAGCATGTTTGACTTGGAGCCAGCAGGGAAAGTTCAAGTGACCCAGGAAATTAGGAGCAAAAAGAATGAGCCACTTGAACTAGTTGTTCTGCATTAGGCAAACAAACAGACTCTGTTCCTAATGATATCCAGCATTTACCAAACATTTACTCTGTACCTGGAACTGTTAAAAAGAGACTTACAGTCATTATCTCATTTCTGGCAACAACCCTTTAAGGCATGTGCTATTATTGTCCCTCTATCATCAGTGAGGAAAGCTAGGACAAAATAAGATTAAGTCATTGCCTGGGGCACCTAGAAAGTGCTGGAGCCTAGACTTTAACCCTGACAGACTGTGAGCCCAAACTCTTCATTATGACATACAGCTCCCTACTAAGTAAAATAGCTCTCCACTCTAAGAGACATGATGAAGCAGATACTGTGTGGAAAGGACCCCAGTGGAGAAGTGAAAAGAGAAATGCTGTGTCCCTGTGGTGCAATCTTTTGTGGAGCAAAGTTCCCCATTTCTTCAGGGGTAGGGGTTAGGGTGGGGACAACCAAACATAAACATCCGCAGACCTTGGGGAGCCCACATGGGGTTTTCCTAGACCCATTTTGCTTCACCAGCACATTTTCCATGGATTTTCATTAGGCCGTGTCAGGGTGTCAGTGGTCTTCAAACTATTCTACTGAGCCCTCAGTTCAACTTTTGTAGCTCACATGTCTTCCACCATGAGAGGGAACCGAATGGAGGGGCTCAGGCTCCTACTGCTTCACTTGCACAGCTTCCCTTTCACTTATTTTAATCTGAATATAGGGATTATGGATAAGAATTTGTTTGCAAAAAGAAGAGGAGGTTCTACAGCTAAAAATACACATGTAAAAACCATTGCTCTGGGCAGTCACTTCAACCAGGAGAAGATAAATTAGCTGTAGGTGGATCACGTGCCTCTTGCACACACATTCCTCCCTCTCCTCCCCCAAACACAATTCAGGTTCAACCTGGGTCAATGAAGAAAGGGTGATACTGGTATTTGGTGTTTGTAGAATCTTGGACAGAAAGTATTTGACTCTTCTCTCTGCCACAGACTTGTTCACTAACTGTGAATTTATTCTTCACTTAAGAAAAGTTTTTAAAAATAGAGTGTTTGCACCAGAAAAAATATGTATCTTTGCAGGGTCAATTCCGATGCCTTCACAATAACAGTGGTTCTGACCTTCCTTTCAGGCAGCAGCCAGAATTAATTGTTCTCTCTTCTGCTTTCCTGCAGCAACCAACAATTATTTGAATATCTATCAAGTGTAAAACAGGGTGGATCCTGCCCTCAAAGGACTCACCATCTAGTAGGTAAAAGGACCTATTTAATTCCTGTGTCTGTCGTGACAATGGTCACTTTCTACCTCATGTTGCAGAGGCGAGAGAAAGTGCACACAGCTGAAGTACATGGAAAAAAAATTGATAGAAGAATGACAGTCAGGTCATTAAAGAAATTGCATTTCCCTAGGTTGATATGTAATTAGTTTTCCAAGAGAAGATGATACAATGGCTACATAAATGTAATGTAGCATAAAGAAATCCTACAAACCTGGAAAAGTCACCTTCGAGGATAGGAACTTTTAAATATTTCCCCTGAGGCCTCTCTTATCCCACATACTCTTCAACATCTGGGCCTATTTGTCAAATTTCATAGACTAATGATTCAGATGATCTGCTGTATAATTCAGCTCAAGTTTGGTAATGAAGGCATACATTCCTATACATGTAATTTCAACAAAAATATGTGTCAGCAGTAAGTTTTGGTGAACAGACAAATTTCTTCCATCCTGCTTCAGCAAATGGCCATATGGGATAAACTAAAGCTTAACTAGAAAATATACACTTAAATTTTTCTAAAACATCCAGAATTAGAAATGTGTGTCCCCATCTAGAGAGAAAGAGAGAAAGAGAAAGAAAGAAAACTATATGGTTTTGAACCAGCATAGTACTGGTTCAAAAACAGATGCATAGATCAATGGAACAGAATATAGAAGCTAGAAATAAGGCAGTGCACCTACAACTATCTGATCTTCAACAAAAATGATAAAAACAAGCAATGGAGAAAGGACTCCCTATTCAATAAATGGTGCTGAGATAGCTGGCAAGCCATATGCAGAAGACTGAAACTGGACCACTTCCTTACACCTTATGAAAAAGTTAATTCAAGACAGATTAAAGACTTCATTGTAAAACCCAAAGCTATAAAAACCTTGAAGAAAATGTAAGCAATACCATTCTGGAATGGGCAAAGATTTTATGATGAAGACACTAAAAGCAATTGCAACAAAAGCAAAACTTGACAAGTGAGATCTAATTGAACTAATGAGCTTCTACACAGCAAAACAAATTATCAACAGAGTAAACAGACAACCTACAGAATGGGAGAAAATTTTTACAATCTATGCATCTGACAAAGGTCTAATATCCAGCCTCTATAATGAACTTAAACGTACAAGAAAAAAATATAAACAACCCCATTACAAAGTGGGCAAAGGGCCAGGAATGGTGGCTCATGCCTGTAATACCAGCACTTTAAGAGGCGGAGGTGGTGGATCATTGGAGGTCAAGAGTTCAAGACCAGCCTGGCCAACATGGTGAAACTCCATCTCCACTAAAAACATAAAAATTAGCCAGGAGTGGTGGCGCATGACTGTAATCACAGCTACTTGGGAAGCTGAGGCATGAGAATCATTTGAACCTGGGAAGTGGATGTTGCAGTGAGCCAAGATTATGCCACTGCACTCCAGCCTGGGTGACAGAGACCCTATCTCAAAAAAAAAAAAAAAAGTGGACAAAGGACATGAACAGACACTTTTCAAAAGAGGACATATATCATACATGTGGTCAACAATCATATGAAGAAAAAGCTCAACATCACTGATCATTAGAGAACTGACCATCTCATACCAGTCAGAGTGGCTATAATTAAGAAGTAAAAAAAAAAAAAACAATGCTGGTGAGGTTGCAAAGAAAAAGGAATGCTCATAAAGTGTTTTTAGGAGTGTAAATTAGTTCAACCATTGTGGAAGACAGTGTGGTGATACTTCAAAGACTTAAAAACAGAAATGCCATTTGACCTCCAGCAATTTCATTACTGTGAGTACACCTAAGGAAATATAAATTGTTCTGTTATAAAGACACAGGTACACATATGTTCACTGCAGCACTATTTGCAATAGCAAAGACATGGAATTAAACTAAATGCTCATCAGTGGTAGACTGGATAAAGAAAATGTGGGGCAGGACACGGTGGTTCATGCCTGTAATCCTAGCACTTTGAAAGGCTGAGGCAGGTGGATGACCTGAGGTCAGGAGTTTGAGACAAGCCTGGCCAACATGATGAAACCCCATCCCTACAAAAAAAAAAAAAAAAAATACAAAAATTAGCTGGGTGTCGTGGTGGGCACTTGTAATCCCAGCTACTCAGGAGGCTGAGGCAGAAGAATCACTTGAACCTGGGAGCTGAGAATGCGCCACTGCACTCCAGCCTGGGAAACAAGAGCAAAACTCCGAAAAAGAAAGAAAGAGAGAAAGAGAGCGAAAGTGCGAAAGAAGAAAAGAAAGGAAGGAAGGAAAGAAAGAAAAGTGTGGTGCATATACACTATGGAATACCATCCAGACATAAAAAAAAATGAGATCATGTCCTTCGCAGGAACGTAGATGGAGCTGGAGGTCATTATCCAAGAGCAAATTAACACAGGAAGAGAAAACTAAATACCACATGTTCTCACTTGTAAGTGGAAGCTAAATGATGAGAACACATGGACACATAGAGGGGAACATCAGACACTAGTACCTATCAGAGACTGGAGGGTGGGAGGAGGGAGACAATCAGGAAAAATAACTAATGGGTACCAGGCTTAATACCTGAGTGTTGAAATAATCTGTACAGCAAACCCCTATGACACAAGTTTACCCGTATAACCAACCTGTACATGGACCTCTGAACTTAAATTTTTAAGAAAGAAATTTTCTCAAAGAAATAATTTGAATCCAGTTATCTTTTATGAAATAGTTTGTGTTACTAATTTATGACTAGAGTTCCAAGAAAGCTATTTGTTCTGTGTGTGTGTGTGCATGTGCGTGTGTGTGTCTCTAAATGTGTTTTATGTGTATTTACATTTACTATGTAATATATTGTGTCTACAGAGTGCCAAATTGGCCTATAAATAAGTGTGCCCCAAAATTAAGTAAACAAGTCCACACATTTTTCAAGTTCACATGACTTACGCTCATTAAAATTTAGGGTTACTAAAAATTTGTATGTAATTCTGTATATGAAATATGCAAAATAAGATATGCTTTTATTTAAAAAAAAATTTGGCCAATTCAGATGTTATTTAAAGTATGGTTTAAAATATGGATTTCTGAAAAACAACATGGTACTCAACTCATTCTCTAATTCAGTAGCTAAGGCTTTGCTTTTTCGTGATGGTGGCCTGGGTTCAATTCCTGGCTTAGGGAATGAATTCTTTCTGGTTTGATACCTGTGAGACTTTTACAATTTATTTATTCTTTTCCCCTCCATGGACAGCTTCTGATTTCCTGACTTGAATTTTCTTTTCTTTGAGGGACATTAGGAGTGATTCTAGATCTTGTGAAAACCATGTGCCATCTGTTTAGAGACACTTTGTGCATCCATGGTTAAGTCATAACCTTAAGGCTTATTGACTTCAATTGGAAAAATACCTTTGAGGGAAAAAAAGAGCTTGCTTAAAAGCCAGAAATGTTGGCTGTTTGTCCTAGCTAGAGTCTGGTAGTAAGAGATATAAAAGGATTTTTTTGAAAGAGCCATATGGTTAAAAGTCATCTTAAAAATGGATATCCAGACTATACATACATATTTTTAAAGGCTTTATGCCTTTATGCTTTTTCTCTTCTTGGCTCTTGTTTTTTGTTTGTTTGTTTGTTTGATTTTCTTCTCAGTCAACTGAATTATTTCCCCAGGCTGTCTTGTTGGCACATTCAGTGTCCCATGAGAGGACCTACTATAATTTCTGACAGGCTGGAACTCCTTGGGAAAAACAGAGGAGGTGCCACAGACCCCATTTTGGGAAAATCTGTTTTCCTTGTGAAACCCCAGTAATTGAAAGTGAACAGGTCCCTTTCAAAATCTAAGGCTCTCCTCTATTTTGTATCGTGTTACCTCACCTTTTCGACTTTTGGGCGTATCAAAAATTACTTTGCAATATGAGAGAACTTTTAGACTTGGTGTGTAATAGCTAGGTAGAACATATACTTCCAGGGATGGCTAATGGCAGTTGCTTACAGTGAGTCATTATTACCACACAGGCCAATAGTTTTTTCTTCTAATATTTAAATTTTTTTAAAAAGATGCTATTGGGCACCTAAAAGATAGGGAACGGGGATGGGCTGATTACAGAATGAGCTGATTGGCTCAGGGTTGGCCACCAGTCTTGGGGGAACATTCTTACAATAAAAAATCTTATGGCTACTGGGTTTTCTTCTGCCTGTCTGTGTAGTTATATATGTGTTGTGTGTGTGATGTCTATAACAAGGAGCTCTAATTAATTGACTTAAGGATAAGTGCTTGGATCAAATATTTTTAAAAGAGAAGATAAAAGCTGTGGTACCTTTTAGTTAATGTAACTTTAATCTTTGAGAAATAACAACAGCCTTAAAGATTATTGGCAAAATGGAGATGTCATCAAAATGTAAATTTTTGCCTAAGGGTAAAGGATTGCTTTGAATTAGATAAGATAATGCTAAAAGTTCAAACAAGTTGTGAAAGGATTGTAAAAATTAGCTTGCAAAAGAAATTCTGTGTGTGAACATATTAACTAGATTCAAAAGGTTAATATATAGTTTTCCTGTAAATTAAGCATTGAAATGAAAGCACGACAAGGCACTAACAACTCTTAAGGCACTAATCTGCTCTTAAGCAAAATTTGTAAAGGGTTATAAAATATTTTTGCTTTTTTTAAATTTCCGAGTCATTTTGGCAAAGTAAATAATTTATGGATAGCTGAAATTCTATCTAATAACATCAAGTGTTTTTAACCTCCAACATTTAACAGCCTTCCCTAAATCAAACTTCAGTTTCAAAATTGTCTTTCCTGAAATCTGGCTTTTGGATGCTACAGAGGGCCTCTGGAGCATCCAGAAGGGAGGTAAACAGGATTACCTTGCATGTTTATGTATATGGGATTGCCAGAATGATGTTCAATCTTCTTTAGGTTATATTTTAGTGAAAAATATTAATATATGTTCCAAAATTGTATGAGATTTCTAAAATTCTAACGTCTGAGTATATGCTATCGATCACAATTAAAGTTGTTATGTTAAATTATTGTAAACCACAGAGATAACCAAATTTCTTTGTCAATCATGTTACTGGCTGTAACTACCCTGGACATTTTGTTATTCACAGACAATTGTCTTGTTTTGATCCTCTTCAAAAGATGGTTTATAATCATCTGCAGAACTTTGACAGGTGATCTCAAATGCAGGTTTCTGATAATTTTGGAGATTGTGACATTGGAATGAAGGAAAAACATACAGGACTCATGAAGAGCTGAAATATTCATGAACATCAAGCAAAACAAGAGTTAACTGCATGGACCGAACTAATAGAAAACTGAAGCAATCTTTTTGAGTTACGCTGCTGATCCTTGCGTTGTTCTTCAGAGTCAAGGAAACTTATTTTGAACTATTTATGGCCTTTAATAATTGAGTAAGGTATACTCCTGTAAACAAAATTTGGAGCATTTCTCTCTCTCTCTCTCTCTCTCTCTCTCTCTCTCTCTCTCTCTCTCTCTTTACATGGCTTCCCCAGAATTTGGAAACTACTTGTAAATATTCTTAACTTATGGCAATATAGTTGTTTGCATCAGTGCAATAAAAATCCATTTTCGACCGATCGATCCAAGATGGCCGCTTAGGAGGAAGTCGGGATTGCAGCTCCGAGAGAAGGCGCAGAGGGTGAGTGGACGCCGCATTTCCAGACGGACTTTTACTGCCCACAGACCAGGAGATCCACAGGAGGAAAAGCCCCACGGGTCGCCAGCACCGCTGGTTTGAGCGGAGTGGCCGCTCAGCCTACGCCCTGGAGCGGGGGGCAGTGGCTTCTTATGCAGAGCGAGAGAGACAGAGTTCCCTCTGAGCCAGAAAGGGGAGCTGAAGCAGGGAGCCAAGCCAGGAGACCCCCGGGCAAGGGAGCGCCAGGAATCTCAGAGCCGCTGCTTCAGCTGACGCAGCGGCACACAGGGCAGCAGATTTTAACTGCCCACAGACCAGGAGATTCACAGGCGGTAAAGCTCCCCGGGTTCCCAGCGCCGCTGGTTCGACCGGAGCAGCCGCTCGGCCTGCACGGGGGGCGGGGAGCAGCGGCTCCTTGAACAAAGCGAACAAGACTGTGTCCCCTCTGGGCCAGCAAGGGGAGCTGTGGCAAGGAGGCAAGCCAAGAGATTACCGGACAAAGACGGCCCCTCTGGAAACACGGTTGAACCCGGGACGGTCCAGCTCTGTGGGGGAGGGGCGTCCTCCATCGGGAAACACCCTGCAGTTCCGGGGCAATTTTCCGTAACCAAGACAACCCGCCACTACAGAGACTGCGTCACTACAGGGGCGGGCCAGCATAGCGGAAGCAGTTCTAACTACACTCACAGGACTGCAGGGAAGCTCACACGGAAGCTGGGCGGAGCCCACAGCAGCTCAGCGAAGCCTCTGCAGGCTGAGTGTGACTAGACTGCCACCTTGTGGGCAGGGAAAACGGTAGCAACACAGCTGAAAAACAAAGTGCTAAACCCCTGGGCCAGAACACCTGGGGAGAAGAAAAGGGGGTTTATGAGTTCAGCTGCTGCAGACTTAAAATTACCAAAATCAGAAAGACAGCAGCTACAAAGTCAATAGGCGGATAAATCCACAAAGATGGGAAGAAACCAGCGCAAAAAGGATGAAAACACCCAAAAACAGAACACCTCTCCCCCTACAAGGCAGCATAACTCCTCACCAGCACGGGAACAAGACTGGACGGAGAATGAGTGTGATGAAATGACAGAATCAGCTTTCAGAAAATGGATAATAAGAAACTTCTGTGAGCTAAAAGAACATGTTCTAACCCAATGCAAAGAAACTAAGAACCTTGAAAAAAGACTTGATGAAATGCTAACGAGAATGGACAACTTAGAGAGGACTATGAATGAATTGATGGAGCTGAAAAACACAACACGAGAACTTCGCGAAGCATGTACAAGTTTCAACAGCAGAATTGACCAAGCAGAAGAAAGGATATCAGAAGTTGAAGATCAACTCAATGAAATAAAACGAGAAGGGAAGATTAGAGAAAACAAGGTAAAAAGGAATGAACAGAGTCAACAAGAAATATGGGACTATGTGAAAAGACCTAATCTACGTTTGATAGGTGTACCTGAATGTGACGAAGAGAATGCATCCAAGCTGGAAAATACTCTTCAGGATATTATCCAGGAAAACTTCCCCAACCTAGCAAGGCAGGCCAAGATTCAAGTCCAGGAAATACAGAGAACACCACAAAGATATTCCTCTAGAAGAGCAACCCCAAGGCACATAATCATCAGATTCACCAGGGTTGAAATGAAGGAGAAAATACTAAGGGCAGCCAGAGAGAAAGGTCGGGTTACCCACAAAGGGAAACCCATCAGACTCACAGCAGATCTCTCAGCAGAAACCCTACAGGCCAGAAGAGAGTGGGGGCCGATATTCAACATCCTTAAAGAAAAGAACTTTCAACCCAGAATTTCATATCCAGCCAAACTAAGCTTCATAAGTGAAGGAAAAATAAAATCCTTTGTGAACAAGCAAGTACTCACAGATTTCATCACCACCAGACCAGCTTTACAAGAGCTCCTGAAGGAGACACTACACATAGAAAAAAACAACCAGCACCAGTCACTCCAAAAACGCACAAAATGGTAAAGAGCAGCAACACAATGAAGAATCTGCATCAACCAATGGGCAAAACAGCCAGCTAGCATCAAAATGACAGGACTAAACTCACACATAACAATATTAACCCTAAATGTAAATGGACTAAATGCCCCAATCAAAAGACACAGACTGGCAAATTGGATAAAAAGCCAAAACCCATCAGTGTGCTGTATCCAGGAAACCCACCTCACATGCAAGGATACACAAAGGCTCAAAATAAAGGGATGGAGGAAGATTTACCAAGCAAATGGAGAGCAAAAAAAAGCAGGAGTTGCAATTCTCATCTCTGATAAAATAGACTTTAAAGCAACAAAGATCAAAAGAGACAAAGAAGGACATTACATAATGGTAAAAGGATCAATACAACAGGAAGAGCTAACGATCCTAAATATATATGCACCTAATACAGGAGCACCCAGATACATAAGGCAAGTTCTTAAAGATTTACAAAGAGACATAGACTCCCACACATTAATATTGGGAGACTTCAACACACCATTGTCAATATTAGACAGATCAACGAGACAGAAAATTAATAAGGATATCCAGGACTTGAACTCAGACCTGGAACAAGCAAACCTAATAGACATTTACAGAACTCTCCACCCCAAATCCACAGAATATACATTCTTCTCAGCACCACATCACACCTACTCTAAAATTGACCACATAATTGGAAGTAAATCACTCCTCAGCAAATGCAAAAGAACAGAAACCATAACAAACAGTCTCTCAGACCACAGTGCAATCAAGTTAGAACTCAGAATTCAGAAGCCAACCCAGAACCGCACATCCTCATGGAAATTGAACAACTTTCTCCTGAATGTTGACTGGATAAACACTGAAATGAAGGCAGAAATAAAGATGTTCTTCGAAACCAACGAGAATGAAGACACCACATACCAGAATCTCTGGGACACATTTAAAGCAGTCTCTAGAGGAAAATATATAGCAATAAGTGCCCACATGAGAAGAAATGAGAGAACTAAAATTGACACCCTATCATCAAAATTGAAAGAGCTAGAGGAGCAAGATCAAAAAAACTCAAAACCTAGCAGAAGACAAGAAATAACTAAGATCAAAGCAGAAATGAAGGAGATAGAGACACGAAAAACCCTACAAAAAATCAATAAATCCAGGAGCTGGTTTTTTGAAAAGATCAACAAAATAGACAGACCACTAGCCAAACTAATAAAAAAGAAAAGAGAGAATAACCAAATAGATGCAATAAAAAATGATAAAGGGGATATCACCACAGATGCCACAGAAATTCAAACCATCATCAGAGATTATTACAAACAACTCTATGCACATAAATTAGAAAACCTGGAAGAAATGGATAAATTCCTGGACAGTAGTCTCCTCCCATGCCTAAACCAGGAAGAAGTCGAAACCCTGAATAGACCAATAACAAGGTCTGAAGTCGAGGCAGCAATTAAGAGCCTACCACCCAAAAAAAGCCCAGGCCCAGATGGTTTCACAGCCGAATTCTACCAGACATACAAAGAGGAACTGGTACCATTCCTACTGAAATTATTCCAAATAATCCAAAAAGAGGGAATCCTTCCCAAATCATTTTATGAGACCAACATCATCCTAATACCAAAACCTGGCAGAGACTCAACAAGAAAAGAAAACTACAGGCCAATATCCATGATGAACATAGATGCAAAAATCTTCAATAAAATTCTGGCAAGCTGACTACAACAGCACATCAAAAAGCTTATCCACCATGATCAAGTAGGATTCATCCCGGGGATGCAAGGCTGGTTCAATATACGCAAGTCTATAAATGTAATTCACCACATAAACAGAACCAAAAACAAAAACCACATGATTATCTCAATTGATGCAGAGAAGGCCTTCGACAAAATTCAACAGCCCTTTATGCTAAAAACCCTCAATAAACTAGGTATCGACGGAACGTATCTCAAAATAATAAAAGCTATTTATGACAAACCGACAGCCAATATCATACTGAATGGGCAAAAACTGGAAGCATTCCCTTTGAAATCTGGCACTAGACAAGGATGCCCTCTCTCACCACTCCTATTCAATATAATACTGGAAGTTCTAGCCAGAGCAATCAGACAAGAAAAAGAAATAAAGGGTATTCGATTAGGAAAGGAGGAAGTCAAATTGTCTCTATTTGCAGACGACATGATTGTATATCTAGAAGATCCTATCGCCTCAGCCCAAAATCTCCTGAAACTGATAAGCAACTTCAGCAAAGTCTCAGGATACAAAATCAATGTGCAAAAATCACAAGCATTCCTATACACCAATAACAGACTTAAAGAGAGCCAAATCAAGAACGAACTGCCATTCACAATTGCTACAAAGAGAATAAAATACCTAGGAATACAACTAACAAGGAACGTAAAGGACCTCTTCAAGGAGAACTACAAACCACTGCTCAACGAAATAAGAGAGGACACAAACAGATGGAGAAACATTCCATGTTCATGGTTAGGAAGAATTAATATCGTGAAAATGGCCATACTGCCCAAAGTAATTTACAGATTCAACGCTATCCCCATCAAGCTACCAATGACCTTCCTCACAGAACTGGAAAAAACCACCTTAAACTTCATATGGAACCAAAAGAGAGCCCGCATAGCCAAGTCAATTCTAAGCAAAAAGAACAAAGCGGGAGGCATCACACTACCGGACATCAAACTCTACTACAAGGCTACAGTAATCAAAACAGCATGGTACTGGTACCAAAACAGAGATATAGACCAATGGAACAGAACAGAGGCGTCGGAGGCAACACAACATATCTACAACCACCCGATCTTTGACAAACCTGAAAAAAACAAGCAATGGGGAAAGGATTCCCTGTTCAATAAGTGGTGTTGGGAAAACTGGCTAGCCATATGCAGAAAGCAGAAACTGGACCCCTTCCTGACACCTTACACTAAAATTGACTCCAGATGGATTAAAGACTTAAACATAAGACGTAACACCATAAAAACACTAGAAGGAAACCTAGGCAAAACCATTCAGGACATAGGCGTAGGCAAGGACTTTATGACCAAAACACCAAAAGCATTGGCAACAAAAGCCAAAATAGACAAATGGGACCTAATCAAACTCCACAGCTTTTGCACGGCAAAAGAAACAGTCAATAGAGTGAATCGGCAACCAACAGAATGGGAAAAAATTTTTGCAGCCTACCCGTCTGACAAAGGGCTGATATCCAGAATTTACAATGAACTAAAAAAGATTTACAAGAAAAAAACAAACAAGCCCATTCAAAAATGGGCGAAGGATATGAACAGATACTTTACAAAAGAAGACATACATGAGGCCAACAAACATATGAAAAAATGCTCATCATCACTGGTCATCAGAGAAATGCAAATCAAAACTACATTGAGATACCATCTCACGCCAGTTAGAATGGCGATCATTAAAAAATCTGGAGAAAACAGATGCTGGAGAGGATGTGGAGAAATAGGAACACTTTTACACTGTTGGTGGGAGTGTAAATTAGTTCAACCACTGTGGAAAACAGTGTGGCGATTCCTCAAGGACCTAGAAATAGAAATTCCATTTGACCCAGCAATCCCATTACTGGGCATATATCCAAAGGATTATAAATCGTTCTACTATAAGGACACATGCACACGAATGTTCATTGCAGCACAGTTTACAATAGCAAAGACCTGGAACCAGCCCAAATGCCCATCGATGATAGACTGGACAGGAAAAATGTGGCACATATACACCATGGAATATTATGCAGCCATTAAAAAGGAGGAGTTCACATCCTTCGTAGGGACATGGATGAACCTGGAAAACATCATTCTCAGCAAACTGACACAAGAACACAAAATCAAACACCACATGTTCTCACTCATAGGCGGGTGTTGAACAAGGAGAACACATGGACACAGGGAGGGAAGCACTATACACGGGGGTCTGTTGGGGGGGAGGGGGGATAGTGGGGGGGTGGGGAGTTGGGGAGGGATAGCATGGGGAGTAATGCCAGATATAGGTGAAGGGGAGGGAGGCAGCAAATCATACTGCCACGTGTGCACCTGTGCAACAACCTTGCATGTTATTCACATGTACCCCAAAACCTAAAATGCAATTAAAAAAAAAAAAAAAAAAAAAAAAAAATCCATTTTCTTCTAAAGCTGTTAAAATACCCCTTGGGAAAACTGGCCTCATGCCTTGTCTACAGAGTCCCTCTACAGGGTTTCTGACCTGTGGTAAGTAAAGAATGTCACTTTCTGACAGGCCCGGGAGCTCCAGGCTTATCTTGAGACCGTAAGAGGAGGTCTTATAATGGGAGGACATTGTAAGATCACCCAACTCATAGATATTTGATGGTAAAAACCCATGGATTGACTCAGATTTAGAAAGTCCTACCTGAGATTCCTTATGGAATAGAGTTCCATCAAAGCCAGTCTAAAAGGGTTATGTAAAAATAATTATTCTTGCTGCACTCTATGCAAATAACCAGGCAAAGTATAAGATTTATAAGACTAAAGCCTACTTTGCAAACAACTCAGTCCTATCATGATTTATTTTTAATAGGAATGAGGACTGAAGAGAGAAATTATGTTTCAAAACTTATAAATCTATCACTAAATTCTAGACTCATTAGTTGCTTTAAAGTTTTTGCCTACATTTTAGACTAACCCTGCTTATTCCCGTGAACCATCCCATGATCTCTGACTGTAGCTCAGAAGGAACAAAAGCATAAACAGCTTTTATGGGTAATGTAAAGATCTGGATTAATATTCTAGTTCTGAGCAATTATCCTGCAACTCCTGTCAGGTGATGGGAATAAATAGGATACCCATCATCTGAAGGTTTTCTTTTTGGGAAAGTAAGACCAACAGAACTAATATAAGCCAAGTATCATGCACCCAAATCTTAGCAAGCATAACCATAGCCACCAGTTATCTGGTTATGTCACAGGACATCCTCTTCTCTCCCTTGTTGGAGAAGAACTCAATTCCACAGCTTCACTTTAGCATTTGGCTTATAATGAGAAGTCCATCTAATCCCCACCAAGACACATTTTTAGTTCCAAAATGTTGGGAGTTGAAGCCCTAGGAAAGAAAACTGGATCTAAGGGATCTGGAGGCAGACAATAATAGAAGTTAAAAGGCACAGCACAGGTGAGTGTGACTAATTTCTGCCAATTAAGCCAAGCTTCCCGTTTCAGGGATTAAGATCATGCTAATATCCATGGCATAAATGAGGTCTAGGAAATGCAAAGACTACTGACACCAGTGGAGATAGGGCGTACATAGGTAAGAGTAGATATTCCCACCACCTACACCTTTTTGTTAATTCTGCAACAGCACTCTCATTCTCTAGTCTCCCCAGCATAATCACACCCATGGGTGTCAAAGTGGCTTTCACTCACGTTAACAAAAAGTACTTAGTGGTGGGAATATCCACTTTTACCCAAGTACACCCTATCTCCAAGCTATGGGACACTCTCCTCAGATGCATCCACCAAACTGGAACAAGTTAATTTCCCAAACGTTAAACTGGTTGGCTTAGAACTGGGCCTGGGGGAGGGGAACCCAGAAACCTGACATGCTGGCAAAAGGGTAAAAGTCTTTTTTATCAGTTGGGCTTTTGTCCTCCCTTTCCCTGTGCAAACTGGTAAAAAGGCCTCAGGATTTTTTATTTGACCTTATCAGTCCCCCTTGTTTCATTTTGATATGTTTTCTAATAACCCAGTTTGTCTCTTCTCACCTTTAGACTATCAAACTCCAAACAGTCATGCAACTGCAGCCACAGACAATGGCCCTGTTTGCCAGGAACCCTTAGATAGCCCTCTGAGGGAGCTCTGACTGCTGTCTTCCCAAAACAGCACCCCCTGTCATCTGGGAGCAGTTAAGATTGGCCTTCATCCTTATCCTTATCCTCATCCTTATTCTGATGGCAATTAGATGTACTTCTGAAGGTGGGGAATGATAGATGCAGGAGGCAGATAAGGGGGAGGATTCCTGGAGAATCTGCAGCCCACCTGTGCACTGGGAGAATGGGGTGGAGCCATGGAAAGTTTGTGCCTTGTGCAGTGGGGAGGAGTCTGGCCTCTTCAGGTCATGTGTGGTGGCCTGGAATCAATCTGCGAGGTGGGGACCTGTTAGCAGGACATCCTCTCGCTTTACTGAGAGTTTTTTCTTTTTCCTTTTCTTTTTCTCTCCCAATAAATTTCATACTATTCACCTTTCAATGTGTCCATGTGCCTAATATTTCCTGATTGTGTGACAAGAACCCAGATTTAGCTCAACTAATGACAAAAATTCTGCAACAGCACTCTTACTCTCTGGTCTCCCGAACAAAATCACACCCCCAAATTTTACCTGGTATAGAATCATACAGAATAAAGGTGATAGTCTCCAACCTCTCTTGCAGCTGGATGTGGCTTGATAACTACATCTGGCCAATAAGATGTAAGCAGAAGTGTCACATAGCAGTTTCTGAGACCGAAGGTGCATTTTGAATTTCCTTCATCATTTTTTCTTTGATCTTGCTACAGCAAATGAGAACTTTAGGCTGGAACTCCAGTCACTGCAAGGGCTACACTCTGAGGATGGCAGAGCAGTGAGGCCACAGGGCCTTGAGTCCCTGGACTGTGGAGAAGAGCTGCCACCAGCTGTGGATGGTCTCGAAACTGACATTTGTTGGGAAATGCCACACTGTCTCACTGAAAGCATCTTCGCTTTGGCCCTCAGTTACTCATCCAATTCTAACTCATTCAATGTCCATTTACACAAACAAAATGCTTGCTTTTCCCCCAACCCCGCAGAGGCTCTTAAGGAGTCAATCTCTGGGAGGAATTTTTGAAAGCTGAGTAAGGGCCACTTTCCTGATAGGAAGTGTTGCTGCTCTTGCTCACCCCACTAAGGATCAGGCTGTTTCTGTCTCAAAGGTTGTCCTTTAATCCAATTGCAGCCTCAGCACTTTGTGAAGTGACGCTCTTCACACTGAATTATATTCTAATTAGAAAGCTGTTACGGTTTTCTCAATGTATTATGCTATTGGAGCCCCCAGAAGTCTAGCAGTCCCTATTAGCTATGTGTCTAACTCAAACTGCATAATTTACAGGCACTTCTCTACTCTGTGGTTTTACTAAAAATTCCAAAGTTGTGTCTTCCTGGCATGCTGTTAAGGACCTTTTTAAAAAAAAAAAAAAAAATTCTGATGAGTGCCAAGCCCTTGAATTCAGACATACTACCCCTTTAAAAATTATGTACTCAGCTACCTAAAAATGCTGAGTCCATAATTTACAGAGAATGTTTTTAGATCAATCTCTTTAGTACAAGCAAATAACCCCAAATGTGTTAGGGCTAAGCACTCAGGGAGACTTAGATTATTCTGCTTTTTTGCCGGTCATGAGCAATGCTGGTGACTAGAACCAAGGACTTACCCAAGGGTAACATCCTAAAAAATAGCTATGCCAATCCAGGGTGATATTTATCATTCCTAACAACAGACTAGCCATAGAGACCGACAGTCAGGTCAGACCTTGGTTGTGTGAACCACTGATAACAGCCAAACTGTACAAACTAGCTGACTATCAGCCAGGTCAGGTTGATTATTAAAACTAAGGGCTCTTGACTTGGATTGGCAAGAAAGTGGGAAGGGAATGAATGATGAGAACTTACGTAATGGGTACAATTACATTATTTGGGTGATAGATATATTAAAAGCCCTGGCTTGTCTGCCATGTAATCTATGCATGTAACAAAATTTCACGTTCACCCCATAATTTTATACAAATAAATTAAAAAATAAAGAATATATATTTTTTAAAAACACAAGGGCTCTTAAGTTTTCGCACAGATTGATCCTTGAGGTGGTTGCAGAAAGCCTTCAGGATTTATTTCTCGTTTTTCCTTTCCTTTATTTCTGGAGGATAGTTTTTAGCTGCCTAGACAACCTCTCCTCTCTTCCCCTCTCCTTCCCTACCCCTCTCTTCTCCTCCCCTCTCCCTTAAATGGGTGAATTGTATTTGTAAATTATATATCAATAAAACTGTTAAATGCCATTTAAGCAAGTATGACCTAAAGAAATAGGTGCTAAAACACAGGTTACCAAGTGGTTGCCAATTGACTGAATATTGGCTATTTTGGGGATCTTGGGCTCCCTTGAGATGAGACCTGGGTTCTCCCAGGCACCACCTCTTGCTAAGAATTGACTCAATTATTCCATTATTGCACCCTATGGGAGTTAGCATCCTCCAAACTAGATCCTTTGTAATTCAACAAATATGTATTGAGTATGTATTAGGTGCCACATACCTTCTCTCTTTCCTCCTACCAGAGGACAAAAATCTCTTAAACCTCTACAATATTTTCCCACTGTCCTCTCCCCCATAAGCCTATAGCCCTTTTCTGGTCTTTCTTATCATAAAAATGTTCACCCAATAAAACAATCTTCTGTTGAATCTGCTGCTTTCTGGAGTCAGCTGTTTCATCTCTCCCATTCATTTTTACCCACAAACTTGCCAAGCATAATCTATGTTCATTGCCATTTCTTTGCCTCCTACTCATTGAACTGGTTGCAATTTGGTTTCTCTTACTCTACTGAAGCTCTTCTATTAAAGTTCACTAAAGAAGAGTAGTGAGTCATCAAATCCAATGCCCTTTTCCTCAGTTCTCACTTTCCTCAATGCTCTGCCATTTTTTTGGCCTGGAAAACAGAAAAATTGAAAAGAAAAAATCATCATTTTACTCTCCTAACATAGAAATTTTAAAAGTCTGAGGAAAGTAGATTTTCTTTTGCTTTTCTCAGACAGAACTCTTGTGATCATTTGTAGATCCTCCTCAAGGACAAAACCCCCTCTCTCTATACATTAGAGCTGACCCACTCATTCAATAAATAAAGCTAGGCCCTGTGGACAAACAAAGCCTCTGTCCTCATGGAGTTGATAGTCTGGTGGCATATTGGATGAATATATAATTACTAACTGGGTAGCACTCCAAAAGAGAGAGTATGGTTTTTTAGAGACCAGGCAACAACAAAGGAAGGTGACCTAGAGCAGATAGGCGGTGGGATCAGGGGAGACGTTCCTGGGGGATTTATGTCCTGTTAGTTTCTATTCATCCTTTGTTTCTCTTCTCACAGAAAATGAGGAGAAAGAGAGCAAGAGCAAGGGCAAGAGAGCACATTCCAGGCAGAAAAATAAAAGCAGCGTGGGGAAAGCTTGACATAGGAACTAAGAATACAAAAGGGGACGGTGATATAAGACGAGGCTAGATAGATGAGATGGGATTTTGGTAAGAGGTTTGTTATCCTAAAGCCAATAGTAAGACATCGAAAGTTAAAAGGATGGGAGATAGCATGATTACTTTAATATATATTTTTAAAATGCTTCTGCTGCAATACGAAGAATTGGTGCAGGGGGCCAGGAAAGAGACATGAGAATGATCTTAGCATTCTGGTTATTTAAAACCTCTCTTCAGGTATGAATGCTCAGGAGCAGGGGTTCTTGGTTGATATGGATCAGGAATTTTAATTTAATAAAAAAATTATTCCAAACAATGTTTACTTAAATCATGATAAATCCCAAGGTCTGCAGAGAAGATTGGTGCTGATGCCGTTGGCTGCCATTTACTGTCCAGAAAACTGCACTACTTTCTAAATGTCCTCAGTCACATCTTGTGAGCTTTACTCATAACATGCACAAAAATGAGAACTAGCAGTCTAGGTAACACAGCCTTTGACCTGCTGATGATGGGTGAAAGCTGTCGGAGCTGTGACTCCTTTCCTTTCCTACACCAGTCTCAGGGAAAGAGATGCTGTGTCACCCAGTGGACACCAAAGCAATGGCTTTTTAAACCTAATCAAGGACTAATGATACATCACCATAGTCCCTTGAAAAATATTTTCTTAGAACTGGACTTTTGTGGTAAAACACCTGGTCATCTATGCTTTGGGTACTTCAAAATATTTGAGAAGCCATAATAGTCCCCAAAGCAGCTGAGTGATAACCTTTCTGCTTCCATAGGGCACTCAGCAGGCCTCATCATGAGGGATGAAATCTACACCTGCTGGTTCTCCTGTGGACTAGGAATTTACCATCACAAAGGTAACAGAGACCTAGCACTTCCCAGAGGTTGAGCCCCAGTGCATTGATTGAGGAACTGCCAAAACAGACTTACAAAAAATATAGTATATTGTGGGTGTTTTCATTTAATAAATTAACACTTATGAAACACTATAAGCTTAATGCAACGTAATTGTGCTGTGACTTATAAAAATTAATTCAGGCTGTGCAGTTTTATAACAGGGTAATTGTATAGTTGCATGAGAAAAAAGTCTTCACTTCTATCCTGAATCTCAGTGACAATATGCGTAATCTCATTTGAAGTTAAGACGAAAGTCTAAATTTGACGTATTTTGTGAACAAGAGGCCTGAAGCAATGCCCTCCTAGAGAGGCTACTTGTTCTCCCTGTTCTAAAAGGGACTCAGTGAAATCACATATAAAAAATGTTTTTGAGTAGCAAGATAATTGAATTTGGTGAGAGAGTGCTATTCTTAAAATCAAGATGTTGGCAGGACTATTCTTTTCATCTTTGCTAAAGTTTGTTATATCTCTGGTCCTATCGTTTTTGAGTGTAGTTTACTGCATATCTCTTGTCAGGTCAGCTGAATAAGAACTTAAAGGGACTTAACAAAACAGGCAGTATACATCACTGATTTTGAAATCATGCCCACAGGGAAAGTAAGAGCAAGTGCTTGGGCAAGGGGCATAGGTATTACCTCCATAGCATCCTTTGCTAGGCTGCATATTCAGGAAAGGATCTCTGACAGCGGAGAAATAATGACTTTCTGATGGACTGCTAGGGTGCCAGAATGGATTTTCCTGGCTTCAGTGGAATAACTCATTTTTCCAACTGTAAATAGAATAGTGAGACATTAGCTTCATATAAGCTCGATGTTAGTCAGGGGCCCCTTGGGGTATAATTTTGCAGCTTTAGGGAAATTTTATAGCAAAGGTTAAAATCCAGAGAAGAAAAGAGTCTAGATAGCAATCAAAAATTGGGCACAAATGAAGTATAGTTTGACCCCACAGCTCCTGCATACAAACTGCAGACCCAGCTGCAGTAGGTGGTAGTGAAATGAGGGAAGTTCTGGGGGGGACTCCGTCCTCTTCAGCAAGTGACAGATAGTGTGAAACCGCACAGTGGCTTGGCAGTATGGGGCGGCGGCTGCTTAGTCACTCCTAACTCAGGAACCTAGTATTGAAACTTGTACAAGCCCTCCCTGTCTGGCTGTAATGCAGCCCAGACTTCCTTTGTTAACCAGTTAGTCAACAGCGCTCTGAACAATATCCGGTAAGTTTGGTGTCTTACTAGCCGAACCAGTCAAAACAAGAAAAGTAGCCTCTGTTGGAACATTCCCCTCGGTTAACTGAAGATCTCCAGTTTCATTTCTCCCCACCACCGTCCCCATTGTTCATTCACTTGAGCATTCAGTCAGCAGAGGAGCCAGGGGGATATGATGAACTTTCACTGGGTGTATGCTATGTGCTAGTTACAGTTTAAGGAATATGAAGCTGTAAGGTTTGCTCTCTTTCTGCAGGAAGCTCACAGACCATCTCAGGAGACACATGTACAAAAATAAACAATGGTCACCCTTAGGGGTAGATGCAGTACCGGAGGTGGTATTTAGTGGCTCATAGAGGGAGAGGCAGAATTGCTTAATTGGATCCTTCGTGAACACTGATATCCATCATTATTGAACTTCCGCTGTATGCCAGGTACTGTATCAAATATTTCACCTGTTTTATCTCATTTAATTCTCCATTGACTACCATTTTAAAGATTAGTAAAACAAAGATCCAGGAAAACAAGTAACATACCCAAGGCCATGAAACTAATAAGAGTCAGAGCCAGGATTCAAGTCGAGATCAGCCTGTCTTTTCAGTTCTCTGATGCTCCTGACTGAGTAATTGGTTGCAAGAACAACAAGCATGAAACTGTCTGGTACGTTGCCCTATGAAGCAGGGTCATATAAGGGAATGACTTGAGCCAGAAACAACTTCTGCTCCTGGTTGCAGAGGCAACTGGATGGGGAGGCAGCCCTCACACAGGTCTGCCATGAACTGTGACCAGCACTTGTCACTACCCTGTCCTTGCCTGCTGCTTCCAAGGGATGCTTGTGCCCACCTACTCAGCCTCATCCACACTCTTAAAGGGCACTGGAACAATGTAGGGTACCAGTATCCATGGCCAGGAGGATTTTGATCTTGCTTCCTTTGCATGATCTTGAGGGTTTTTTTCTTTTCTGAACTTACAAAGGATTAAAAAAGGAAATGCCTCTTTCATTAAATATTATGATACCTACCTGAATTTTCAAGGAGGGCTATTCCCCCATTCCCACCATTTAGTCTTCATAGAAAAAGCTCTAGTGAACAATCAAATGTGATTGTGAATTTGGGTACATACTTTCTACTGTTTCTTAACCCCACTCCCACCCCTGAGGCATAAGATAAACTACAACTAGAATGAGTGGCCACAGTTGGTGTAAGTGGGGAAGTTGATTGATCCTGAGCCCCGGGGACTCAGGTGTAACACCTGTCCACCTTTGAGCGTCGCTGTTCTGGCAGTTCACTGTCATTGCTGCTTTCGTACCCAGATCAGCTTGGTTGTTCATGTTTATAGCACATCACTGACAATGCTGGTGCCTGCTAAGATAGCACAGCAGAAGAATTATTTCTAAACATTTAAATTTTTCTTATTTGTCCTTGGCCTGTGTATATGTCAACAGTGGAGTTTCTCTCCACAACTGCCTACCTGGCTAATACTCTTTTTGAATACTCAGTTCTCTCTAGCCTGAGACACGAATCTGCCTCTATCTTCATTCTCTTAATCCACTCTCATAGATCCTCTTTCTCTGGTTCTTTTCCTGGATTAATTTCATGGTCTCTGAGCAGCTCCAACCCTCCCTTTCCAAGCGTAGATAAACAAGAACAAAACTGAACCCTCCCATAGCAATCATTGCTCACTAGTATTAAAACCACTAACTGTAGTAATGGAGGTTAATCAAACTCAGGAAGACTAGGACAGAAAGTTTGCTTTTATGACTACCAGAAATGAAAATTACCCCCATGGTTGAAGCAATTTCCTCTTAGCCACTTCTATTTTCAGTCTGTCTACATTTCTATTTTAGGTTGATGTGGTTGGAAAGGCTTATAGAACATATACATTTTGCAATTTACAGAAATACTTGCAAGAGCCTTGCTTTGATCTTGGGCAGAGTTGAGGAAATTGTCCAGAGTTACAGTAGTCCACCCTTATCAACAGTTTTGCTTTCTGCAGTTTGTTAACCACAGCCAATCACAATCTGGAATTATTAAAAGGAAAATTACAGAAATAATTCGTAAGTTTTAAATTGTGCACTGATCCAAGTTGTGTGGTAACATCTCATGCCATCCTGCTCCATCCCATCTGGAACACGGATCATCCCTTTGTCCAGCACTTCTACACCATCTATGCTTCTCCAGCCCTTAGTCACTTAGTAGCCTTCTTGGTTATCAGAGCAACTGTCTTGGTATTACAGTGCTTGTGTTCAAGTTACCCTTATTTTACTTAACAATGGTCGTAAAGCACAGGAGTAGTGATGCTGGCGTATTGTTATAATTGTTCTATTTTGTTATTATTCTCTTACTGTATCTAATTTATAAATTAAACTTTATGATAGGTATATATGTATCAGAAAAAAAAAACTAGTATATATAGGGTTCGGTACTATCCACAGTTTTAGGCATCCATTAGGAGTCTTGAAACTCCATGAATAAGGTGGGGCTACGATTTACCAAAGTTCTACTTCCTGACCTCGGGGCTGAACACCAAGCACTTGACACAGAGTTGGCATTTGTTAAGTGTTTTGAGAGGGATTGTATGCTTTTCTGGAGTCACGGACATTGAAAGAGACTCACATTTTCAACTGTCTCAAGCTGTCTAGTGCTTCTTTCCCATCAATTAGACAGAGGAAGTTAAGAAGAGGTTCATTCCATTCAACAAACAACACACTGAAACACTGCCTGTGTTACCATTAGAATAGTAATTCTGCTTTCCTCTCCTTTTTTCATCATCCCAAACACCTACATATACATTTCCCACACTCACATCTCCCATATGCCATAAATATATGGCCCAGGTAAATGCTCTATAAATACTTATTGATGATTGAAGGCTATTGACCATTTTTATTAATGTAAGATCACAGCCTCTTGGGATATGTAGGGGAGTGACAAGGTAGACAGAGACCTTTGCACTGAGAGGCTCCAGTAAAGGGTAAGATATATTTTTAATTCAGAATAGGATAATATCCTAAATTTGTATATAAATTGCTAACCACCTACCACACATGTCAGAAATGTCATTTTGGGGAATGTCTCTTCTGTCTTTAGAAACCAGTTTCCATAGGAGGAAAAAGCAGCCTAAGGTAAAAGTCTTTCTCTTCCAGCCGCGTAATGAGTGAGCCAAGGTCAAAAGTCGCCATCCCACTTCAAAGAAGCTGACAGCTGTGGGGGATTCACACAGGCAGTTTACAGGAAGTTTGAACTCCAGTTATTGCAGCCAATGCAAGTAGTATTTCTTTTTGAAAATTAATGATTTTCAACAGAATTGCATATGGCATAATTCAGTAAAGCGAAACACAGTATCAAAATATTAATCATAAACTTACCTGGAAAAACTCTTAGGAACAGGTTTTCCATGGACATAAGTCACATGGCCATTTCTCCTTTTTCTGCTCCTGTATAGAACACTGAATAGCCAACACAATGTCCATTGGCGTAACAGTAGCCCGTGAATTATTGGCTCTCCTGTGGAGATGCCACACACTGATTCTGTGAGCAGTATTACAGTAGCCTTATTAATTTAAATGGGCTTAGTACGTGCTTAGTTCTTTGCTCCAGGACCCAATATGGGGCCACTATTTTTATTTTGTGACCAGAATGGGCAAGTTAAATGCTATTTTGTGCCATGCAAAGTTTATTAATAAGAAATGTTACCTGTCTCATACTATTATTTATTTATTGAGATGGAATCTCGCTCTATCACCCAGACTGGAGTGCAGTGCCATGACCTTGGCTCACTGCAACCTCCACCTCCTGGCTTCAGCGATTCTTGTGCCTCAGCCTCCTGAGTAGCTGGGATTACAGCTGTGTACTACCATGCCCAGATAATTTTTGTATTTTTAATAGAGACACTGTATTGCCATGTTGGCCAGGCTGGTCTCAAACTCCTGACCTCAAGTGATCCACCTGCCTTGGCATACTATTTATTACATATACTGTACTATTATATTATACTATTATTATGCTATTACTATTTAGATATATACACATCCTACTATATATGCATACTAATTATGACTGATGTCACCATATTAAAAATGGTTCTCAAATTTTAGCAACTATCATAATTATCTGGGAAGTTACTTAAACAGATAGCTTCTCTAGTCCAATCCCCAGAAATTTTGATTCTGTAATTTGGACTCTGGAATCCACATGTGTACAAGTGCCCCAAATGGCCCTGATCAGCCAACAGGACCCAGACCACACTTGGCACAGTCCTGCCCCAGCTTCACATCCACATCATTCACCACTGTGGCCCTGCTGCCAGCAAGTGCCTGTACACAGTCACTGAGCAACTAACATCCACTGAATGATGGACTTTGGCATCGGGGTATCTAGATTTAAGGACTTATTCGTCTTTAACTGATCACTTAAACTCTGAGCTCCAAATGTTCTTATCTATAAAAAGGGAATAATATCTGTCTACAGAGTTCTAGGCTGTCAGTAACAAAGAAGCAACACCAAAAACATTTCTGGCCACCTTGATCAGAAAAGAAATAATTGGATCATTATCACAAGATCCATCAATCCCACTTCTGGATATTTATCCAAAGGATTTTAAGTCAGTATGTCAAAGAGGTATCTGCATTCCCACATTTATTGTAGTTTTATTCACTTTAGCCAAGATATGGAAATAACCTAAGTGTTCACCAACAGATAAATTGATAAATAATGTGTGGTGCTTATACACAATGAGTACTATTCAGCCTCAGAAAAAAGAAAATCCTATGATTTGCAAGAACATGGATGAACTTAGGCTAAGTGAAATAAGCCAGGCATAGAAAGACAAATACATGTTCTCACTTACATGTGGAATCTTAAAAAACTGAAATCATAGAAACAGAGAGTAGAATGGTGGTTGTCAAGGGCTGGGGGAAGGGGAATGGGGAGATATTGGTGAAAGGGTACAAAGTTTCAGTGTAACAGGAGGACTAAATGATAAATATTTGACATGATGGATATATTAACTAGCTTGATTCAATTATTCCACTATATCATAATATCACTGTGTACCCCATAATTCTGTACAATTATAGTTTGTCAATATGTAATGAAATGAATTAAATAAATAATTGAAAGGCCATTGGACAGCTCCTGAAACCCCTGGCAAGGCTGCAGGACTGGGGAAACCAGGGGGACCCAGGCAGCAGCAACCATGCCAAGATCATGCCACAGAGGCAATCCAGTGAAGACACAGACTTTGAATCACTCAAGATTCGAAGTTTTGAATGAGAACACTAAGTTGGCCATCCTGGGTCTGGTGTCCTGGCTGCCAGGGACCTTCTCAGATTTCATAGTGAAAATGGGGCCTCGCTGTCCCTCAAGATTTACACAAGATTTCTCCAAAACAAGAAGTTTTAAATGCTGGGCAGCTAAATGTGCATTATGAATTAATGCCAACTTAAATTGGAAGAAATTTAGAGAGGTTAATAACCTACAAACAAGTGGCAGAGTTGTGGTTTTAACTCACATCTGTCTTTCCTCTCTATATACTTAGAGTCCTCTTGAGGCTCTGTTCTTTTGGTATTCCCTTGAATTTCAGTGGTCTCAGGCAAATTTTTCCTTCATCTATTATTCCACGCCAACAAGGTAAGAAATTCTTGATCTTACAGAGGAGATTTGTAGAAACTGAAGGCCTATGCTGTTTCCCTGATTGAGGCTATGATGAATCAATTTCTGATAAAACAAAACTGTTTCTAAACTCAAATTAAATATTTTAAAAGCCAATGAGGCTTGAAAGAACAGAATCACTTTCAATTTACGGTAAGAAGGAGCACTAATAATCACTGCATTGCATCATCTCCCACATGTACCCTGTGTCAGCAACTATATCTAAGTTCAGGATTCATCACTGGTGCCATCACAATGAATGAGTGAACATCCCCATGAGACTTGGCTTTCCAAAACAAAGCTGATCAACTCATGCAACTTTGAGGAAATAGATCCCAGAATGAAAGTTAATGGAAATGCATAGGGGTGCAATGATGAGATAGAAAACTACCTTAAATTTGAAAATCATTTCACATTTTATTAAACACTCTCACTTACCTAACTTCTTATAATATCCCTGCATATCCCTTTTTATAGATGAAAATATTTGGAGCTCAAAGTTTAAATGATCAGTTTAAGAAGAATGAGCTCTTAAATCTAGATCTCTCGATTCTGGTGAAAATCTTGGCATTCTTGAAGACAAGGGTGCTCTTGTAGAGAGGAACATATGTAACAGTGGTATTGCCAGTTGGGCAAAAAGCTGTGGCATCAACCAGTCAAGGAGAGGTGAGGACCAGTGCTACCTCGGAGGTGGTAGCTTGGAAGTGAAAAGACACGGGTATTTCTAACAGCTATTAGGGACAGAACACAAAGATTGAGCTGAGTTAGGAGATAAACTGGGGCAGTGCCTCTCTCTCTGAGCACCAGCAAAAGGTCAGCATTGCTGCTCGGTGATGTGGAGTTTGTACTGAAAGCCATGCCATAGTAGGCAAGGATGTTTTGCTTTAAGAAATGACATCTGCCTCTTAGCAATACTTGCTGTATGTGCAAGTGTTTGGGGGCTACAAATTCCAGTGTGATGCAAAGAGCACTGGATTTTTAATCAAGGGAGCTGGGCTTGAGTCATGCATGTCTATCTCTGGAGGCTGCCAGAGTGAGTCATGCAGAAGAGGAGGGGAGTGAGCTCGTAGCCAACTGGCTTCAAGTGCATGGAGGTCCAGTTTCTCCTTCTGCCCTGAAACCCTGGGTCTACAGAACCATCTTAAGTACCTCAAGCCCAGGGCAAAGTTCCTGGTAGCACCACTTCTCTGGAGTATAGATCACTGGAGCCATTTGTCTCCTCTACAAACAGGGAAAACAATGAAAATAATGAGACAATAGGCTGGTCAGGGAGTCCCGCAATACTTGCATCAAAAGTACCCATTTTAGCAGCTTTGTTATTAGAACTATTGGACATCAACGTAGCTCAAAAGCTTTCTTCTGGCCATAATAAAACATTTCATGTCACAAATCCCAGAAACAGTGGCCTGGCTCTGTTGACAGGCAGGTGGGAAAGTCCAATGGTGTGCTGGTGCCTGTGAGGGCCATGGGGCTCATCTTTCCCAAGTCTACATCTGGCGACCTCATTTTGATGGTTTGAAATTGTCCATAATCCACATGGACACAGGGAGAGGAACAAACACACTGGGGCCTGTTGAGGTGGGAGGCTGGGGGAGGGAGAGCACCAGGATAAATAGCTAATACACATGGAGCTTAACACCTACGTGATGGGTTGATAGGGGCAGCAAACCACCACGGCACCTGTTTACTTATGTAACAAACTTGCACGTCCTGCACATGTATCCTGGAACTTAAAATTTTAAAAAAATAATAAAAATTAGAAAAAGAAAATACAGAAAAGTAGAGGAGAAAAAAAGAAATTGGCCATGGTAAGAGTATTTAAATCACAGAAATGGATAAATGCCGTGAGTCAGAACTTTATATTTTCCAGAAAGTTGGTTATAAAACATTTCCCAGCAGCACATCATTTTCAGTTTTACATGATTTATTTATTTATTTATTTATTTATTTATTTTGTCAATGAAACGAAGTCCCTTTGCATATCAGGGAGATAGCATGACCCCCTAGTTCCCATTCACTTAATTTATTACGGACAGCTGCTGTTTTTGAGTTGTCTTCTAAGACCTCTTATGATATAATTAAGAAAACATGTTGTCTTAGAAAACTTCCACAACTCTGGGACACCTTGAGTAAAAATATTCCTAGTTTGTACTTTTACTCAGGACCAGGATGTACTGAGTTTAGAAACCTGAGTACATGCACTAAAGGTGCTAAAATTTCGGTACCACAGACCACATCTTTTTTGTACATTGCATATTGCCTGCAAGATAGTTTGCTCATCTGAAGGCAAGAACAGAGCAATGGCCATGATTTAGTTCACTTTTGGACCTAAGTAAAATTGAACCATGCAGGAAGATCAAATAAGCCTTTCTTTGTTTGTGACCCATAGGAGAGTGTGGCATAAAAGGTGAAAGCCACAGACTTTGAATATAAATGCAGTCATGCAGGTGTATACGACTTTGACCTACTTGCCTATAGGACCTCTGTCCTGCACCCCCAAAGAGTGCCCTAGTGAAATAAGACTGTTGGCGATTTTTTGCTCTAGTCTTCTTATCAAAAGTATCACTGCTGTCCTGCTGAGACTTCCTGTGAGGACGCTGCTCTGTCACCTTGAGCCTTCATAGTCTTGGAGCTGTATTGCTGTCCACAGAGCAGTTAGAGGGAAGGGCCCTCTCTCCAGTTTTCTATCCCACTTCCTAAGACAATGTCCCCTGGGCTCCAAACAAGCATGCTTGTGTCCAGAGATGTGATCACACAGAGGCTCCTCAATATGGCACGCAAACACCTCTCCCGTGGGTCCGAACAGTCTTTCGGCTTGGGTAGAAATGGGGAATTAACCACCCCATGCTACTCTGTCTGTTGATCCAATCATACTCAACAAATTGTTACTTTTTACAAACAAAACCAAGTCCCTCTGCATATTACTGAAGCAGACAGAAGGCAGTATAACAAGAAATACAATGGAATTTTTCCTGTTGTCCCAGAAAGGAGCTAAGATCTAAAGCTGATGAGCAAAAACACTAAGAGTGTGTGTCCACTAAGATGATTTTCTAAGTAACTGAAATTGCACATAAGATGGCTTAGGAAAAGGTTTTGTCTTGAGTAAGACCATCTCGTATCACCTCCCACTTGTTTGTATGGCTATTATCAAAAAGACAACAGGTAACTGTTGGCAAAGGTGTGGAGAAAAGGGAACACGTACACTGTTGGTGGCAGTGTCAATTAGTAGAGTCATTTTGGAAAACAGTATGGAGGTTACTCAAAAATTAAAAATAGGGCTACCATATAATCCAGCAATCCCTCTTCTGGGTATACACTCAAAGGAAATGAAATCAATACCTTGGGCTGGGTGTGGTGGCTCACGCCTGTAATCCCAGCACTTGGGAGGCCAAGGCAGGCAGATCACCTGAGGTCAGGAATTCAAGACCAGCCTGGCCAACATGGTGAAGCCCTGTCTCTACTAAAAGTACAAAAATTAGCCAGGTGTGGTGGCAGGCGCCTATAGTCCCAGCTACTCAGGAGGCTGAGGCAAGAGAATCATTGGAAGCTGGGAGGCAGAAGTTGCAGTGAGCCGAGATCACGCCATTGCACTCCAGTCTGGGTGACAAGAGCCAGACTCCGTCTCAAGAAAAAAAAAAAAAATCAATACCAAAGAGATATCTTCATCCCCATGTTCATTGCAGCATTACTCACAACAGCCAAGACTTGGGAACAACCTAAGTGTCTATTGATGGAGGAATGGGTAAAGAAAATGTGATCTATACATGTGATGGAGTATTACTCAGCCTTTAAAATTGCACCAAAATTGCACATAAAATGGCTTAGGGAAAGGTTTTGTCTTGAGTAAGACCATCTCTGTATCACCTCCATACAAACACCTCACTTGTTTGTATGGCTGTTATCAAGAAGACAACAGGTACCTGTTGGCAAAGGTGTGGAGAAAAGGGAAGAAAAAGGAAGAAAATCCTGCCATTTGCAAGAACATGAATGAACATGGAGGAAATTATGCTAAGTAGTATAAGCCAGACACAGAAAGAAGCATCTTGCATGATCCATTTACATGTAAAATCCAAAAAAGCCAGACACATAGAAGCAGAGCAGTGCTTATCAAGGGTGAGGAGGTGGGGGGAATAGAGAAACATTTAAAAAATGATAGATTATTTTAAAACATTTTTAATTGATTCACAGAGAATAGTTTACTGACTGTTAGGTTGAAGCTCTGTAGCCTTTCCAAATAATCATCTAAATCATATTTTTTTAAATGTATGAATATTTAGGTTTTTCTATGGAGGCAAAAGGAATGTGTTCATTTTGAATAAAACATTTTTTAATCTTTTTGCATAAACTAAAGCAATATGTCATTTTTTTGAGACAGAGTCTCACTCTGTTGCCAGACTGGAGAGCAATGGTGTGATCTCAGCTCCCTGCAACCTCTGCCTCCCAGGCTCAAGCGATTCTCCTGCCTCAGCCTCCCGAATAGCTGGAATTACAGGTGCGCTCCACCACGCCCAGCTAATTTTTGTATTTTTAGTAGAGATGAGGTTTCATCATGTTGGCCAGGATGGTTTCGAACTCTTGACCTTGTGATCTGCTCGCCTCGGCCTCCCAAAGTGCTGGGATTACAGGCGTGATACACCATGCCTGGCCAGCAACTTGTCATTTTAAAAAAGATCTCCATTCTTTTGGCAAGAAGGTCCTCCATGTGTTGGTTTTGTTGAATCTGGATGTAACATCTGGAATTGATGCAGCCACCCTGTTCCATGAGTGAATCTAGCCTGAGGACAATTTCCAAAGGCAGGAAGGGGCTGCCTCCTACATATCCCTGTTTTAAGAGCTAAAGTAAATAGGTCTTTCCCAGACCCCAATTCCTTAGAAAAGTGAATTCTCATGGTTGGCTTAAGATAATAAAGATTCACCCCCAAGAGTCTTGGAATAAGGATGGAGTTGAATATTCAAATTAATAGGGCCTATTAGAATGGTGGAAGTGCACAAATGGCTCTTGGGTGGGCAACAGGATCTGCTCTGTGGCCACATTCTATGTCCAAAGCACCAGCAGCACCAAGGACGACCACGCACAGGGGCTACCAAGAGGCACCTGCCCGCCACCAGCACCCTGGTCAGTGTAAGGAGACGACGAGGAGACATGAGAGAGCTCTGCAAGATTACCAACTATGTAAGAGAATCCCTGCCTTTTCCTTTTCTTCTGAACTTTGGCAAGCCACTAAAGCAGCAGAGTGCTTGATGTCATTGGAGCTTGGAGAAGGGGAGGCAGGAAGACAAGGAGCTGAGAAAAGAGGTACCACAGAGGCAGCCTGTTTTTTTACTGTCTGGAAGAGCAAGTCTTCTGTGGGTCATGCGGACACTGCAAGAGATGGCCAGGCTTGCTTGTCTTGCCAGTGCTCCACCTCCAAAAGGACTGGCATGGAGCAAGGTGATCCCAGCAACAAGGGGCTGTGGAGCGTGCCCCTGTGGTAGCAGCTGAAGATTTGCAGAAGGGGTTGATTTGGAATCGAGTCTGCCATATTCATTTGCATTGTATTAGGGAGATTCTGCAGAGAGATCCATCACATCCATAAAGTTAACAGAGAGCAGTGGGGAGTAACAGGGCTGAGTGGGTACTTCTTGCCATGAAAGACAACCATTCCATCCCCCATCCCTTCTTCCCTGTCAGTGCCTAGAAGAGGGAAGGGGAAGTATAGAACAACCAGACTATGCTTTTCTCACCCACTCCAAGCCTCTGCAGTCAAAGTTTTCATCTATGTTAGCTGGAAGAGAGAAGAGCTTTGAATCAAATATTGAAATTTATTCTAAAAAGAGACAAGACTATTTGAATAACAAAAAGTGTCAAAAAGATGTTATAGAACCTGGAAGATTCTCATGGGAGAGGCTACACCTCCAGAACGGGAGAGGCAATATAGTAAAGTGGCAGATTATTGCAAAAAAAATTTTTCTTCATTATACACTAACACATTGAGACTCCAGAGGGAACACAGTCTACAGAAGGAAGGTGAGGTGTCACCCAACTCTAAGCTTTGAAAACATCCATGTCCCATTTTTGGCCCAGCCCCACCACAATTTTTTTGTGTGTGTGTGTGAGATGGAACCCCTCCCAGGTTGGAGTGCAATGGCGTGATCTTGGCTCACTGCAACCTCTGCCTCCCAGGTTCAAGCAGTTTTTCCTGCCTCAGCCTCCAGAGTAGTGGGATTACAGGTGGCCACCACTACGCCTGGCTAATTTTTGTATTTTTAGTAGAGATGGGGTTTCACCATGTTGGGCAGGCTGGTCTCAAACTCCTGACCTCAGGTGATCCACCTGCTTCAGCCTCCCAAAGTGCTGAGATTATAGGCATGAGCCACCACACCTGGCCAGCTCCATCACTATTACTGAAGATAAATAAAAGTGAGTCTTAGGAGTAGAGCTAAAGGGAAAAACATTAACAATGTCTAGGTACTGCCAATGTACCTTCCTCGGTATCCATGAGGATTGGTTGCAGGACTCCTGTGGATACCAGAATCCATAGATGCTCAAGTCTCTAATATAAAATGGCATAGTATTTGTATATAATCTGGCACATCCTCCTGTATAGTTTAAATCATCTCTAGATTAGTTATAATACCGAATACAATGTAAATGCTATGTAAATGGTTATATTGTTTAGGGAATAATGATAAGAAAAAAAATCTGTACATGTTCAGAGAAGACACAAATCTTTTTCAAATATTTTTGATTCACAGTTGGTTGGATGCACAGATGTGGAACCCTATGGATAAGGAAGGCCAACTATATTCATTTGGAATATAAATTGGAGTCCTTGCAGAAGATATTCAATCTGCGAACTTCAGGCCCCTAGTGGTGGGCAGAGTGATTGCAAAGAGTGCTTCACTCCACCTGCGAGAACTGGAGTGGACAGCAAAGGGATGAGGCAGGAGAGGAAGTTGGAGAGAGCACCAGGATCCACGAAGGACTTATCCACACAGGGAACGGTGGGAAGCCTTTGCAGCACAGCAAAGACACAAAGAGCTTTGTGTTTTGAGAAGATGGCTGTGGTTGCAGCATGGAAAGTGGATTGGGAGTGGGGATGGAAAAAGAGCAGTTAGCAAGCTATTGTAGTAGTTGGACGATGGTGGCTAGGAATAGTTCCTAGCAGTGAAATGGGAGAAAAGTGAACAAATTCAAGATATTTTAAGATATTCAAGTGCCAGCTCTTAGAGACCAAATAGCTATGGGGATTAAAGGCAATGAAGGAGTTCAAGATAACTTCCCTGGTTTCTAAGCAAGTTTTTTTGAGCAACTGGGTGAATGATGATACCATTTGCTAAGACTTGGAATATTGAAGATAGAGCAGGTTTTCAGGACACTAAGTTCAGTTTGGGAATAATATGATTAGTTAGAAGTGTCTAGGAGGCCTCTATGAAGAAATGATCAGTAAGTAGGCTATTGAGTAGATAGATACCAATGTGAGTGGACTTACATGTAAACTTGAAGGCCTGGGAAGAGACCCACATGCCTAGGGAGAGAGTAAACAGTGAGAGGAGGAGCAGAATAACTAGTTAGATGAAGAGGAGAAAAAAGAGCAAAGCAATATGAGACTGAGAAGATTTCTTGGAGGCACCTGAGGTTTGAGGATTAGCAGATATTAAGGGAACAAAGTGATATGCCAAAAACTTTCAAAATTGCATAAGGGTTCTCTTGCTGGAAAATGACTCTTATTTATAATGTCCAGTCTCTATTCGTGGTTATAACATAAATATATGCTGAATGAAAAAAGCAGATGATGACTTATTATCTAAATGACATATGATTACATATGATGACATATGATTACATTATAGAATCAGTAGAGGAGAAACAAGATGAGTATTTTACTAATGTGTACTGCATGCACCATGCTTTAAAAGCAGAAGCAGAATTGCTTGATGACTTTGACATTGGCATGTAGGGGCCTCACTGTTCTCAGAAATCTTTCTAATCACAGAAGTTTCAAGCCCAGCCACTGCTGAGGCCTAATGTGATCTCATGCCAGAGGATCAATGTGCAATCTGATTTTGCAACCTCAGGAATAAAAAGTTGGATTTGGGCAAGAATTTGTTGGATTATTTCAGATTTTTAGGGGTTTTTTTCCTCCCCTACTTCATTAATGTTTCAGCCTAATCAAAAATCTCAAACCTCACAATATTTTTAAAGCAATAAGCCAAATCAAATAAATGATTTGAGTGTTGAAATAATGCAACACAGCCCTCTGGTCAACACACGGGCAGGGTCTCCTTTACCTGAGGATAGACCTTTCCCTTCCTGCAAACTGTTTCTGTAAGTAATGCTGCCATCTAGCAGTCTCTTGGGGAATCACCACCCTAAGAGGTTATAGCTTTCGGTACACACGTTTGAGGTTTGTGTGGGATTCCCTGCATTTAAGTCGGGTTTGAATTAAGTTACCTTTGAAAAATGTCTTTTCTGCAGGTATAGGTCTTGAAATCAAGGTGTGACAAAAAATAGGCTGCTGAAAGCAGCTCGCTCAAGATGAAAATGATGGCAAAATGCACAATTGTCCAGACTCATCCAATTGCACACATTGAATAGGTGTAGTTCTTTTTATATCAATTATGCCTCAATAAGCTGTTTTAAAAGTAGTAAAATAAAAAGAAAGTGATGACAAAAAAAAACACCCCCCCCCCGTGTAAAACTTCAGTACATTTGTACGAAACACAAATCTCTGTAAGTATCTTCTGAGGAGAGTAGGTAAAAACAAAGTGTGGATATCAGTGTCAAAGAACAGCTCTTTAACCAGAGGACTCTGGAGTCATAAACTCAAGGTATCGCCTATGTGCCCAATGGAAACCTAAGTGACATTTTAATTCATATCAGGAGCTTCACTTGCAAACTAAGCAAAGTTGCTTTTTTACGTACTTTACATTTTTGTGTTTTCACAAAGGTTAAAAAAAAACCAGCTAACATTTATTGAAGTGTTTGCTATTTGCCCAATACTGAATAAAGAATTTTCCAAGCACTGTTATGTAACCTACACAATCCCCTGAGATGGTGTTACTGATACTAGTGGCTTGGGGAAGTTAACAAGGCAAAGAAATGTTGAAGTCAGGATGCAAACCCAGCCAGTCGATTTCAGAGCCTGAGATCTCACCCCCAATGTTATAATACTTTTCTATTGTGCTGAAAGTTATGTGGAAGCAAACAGATGTCAGATGTTCAGCAGGTTAAAACATGTGTTAACAGGATACAGTAAGTTTCTATTTTCTAGTTGAGTGGCATGGGAGAAAGTGTTCTCAATTTTGTCACAGTGACATTTGTCTTCTGTCCTACTACAAACTACTTTGAAAGTAAAAGGATTTTATGCTTTTAATCACTGTGAAACTCTACCATTAACCCGCTGTCCAATACCTGTTGACTACCTAGATTGTCAGATACTTTGGCCAATTATGCCATCTCATTGTTTTCGTGACAGTTCGCTTTTTGATATCTTGAGAGTTTCCTTCTTGTGACTGCTCTGTACTTAGATGTCAGTGATCTAGAGTGGATTTGTCCTGTCCACTTTCACTAAAATATCTAAGATATCTGTGCATCATTTTCTGAGGAAATGACTTGTCCAAACATATCTCTGAAGATAATTTGAATATGATTAATATATTTATCCAGAAATAGCATCTCACAGCAAACTATGTAGCTTATGTTAGGCCAGGCCCATGCATTTCAAACCACCTGGGAATCTTGTTAGAATGCAGGATCTGACATTCTACATTTTAAACTAGCTCTCGGGTGAAGTTGATGATGCCAGTCCTTGGATCACAATTTAAGTACCAAGGTACTAAATTATCCAGTTATTCTTGGGTCTGGAAAGAAAATCTGATTTGATTCCAAAGTAAAACAAAAAAAATCTTCCCCATAATTTTCTTACTTTCTGTATCTGATGATAAAATCAGGTTTGTTATAAACCAAGTTATATATTCTATGTTTCTAAACAAGGGTATCTATAAAAGTCATTTTAAAAATAAATTGTTTCCATTTGAGTTTTAAATCTATTTGTTTAAGTATCTTTTGAAAGATATTTAATCAGAGTTTTTGAAATTTATACCCCTACCATAAGATGGTATCATGGAGTGTTGGACTTGAAACCTCTGGAATCATCTGGCTATCAGAGAGATGCCCAACCTCCAGCCCCACTTTGGGGCTGACAGGGATAAGGCTTCTTGATCCAAATAAGCTAAATCCAGAACGCTGGGTATTAAAGAAACTAAAATCAGATTTTAGAATTGTTCTGGAATTAGTTCCTTAACTTGGTGGCACTATTTTTAATAGCAGCCAACATAAATCGAGTTTCCTAGGTTTATTCAGAGCCCTCTTTCAGGTACCTTCGTCCCTACACCCTTTCAGTTCTTGTCGGCATCACTCGTTTTTTTGCTCTCACAAGAAAATATATAGTACTTAGAGGCAAAATTAAAATGAGTCTCAAGATCATATCACACAAGAGTAAAATGAATTAGACACTGTATGAAATTGACCATTTTCCAAAACAGGAATGTTATTGCCTACCAACTCAATATAAGTGACTAGAATAATGTTATTCAGTCTAGGAATGTATTAATAGAAGAACAGTGCTAGAACAAAGGAGGTAATGGACTTCCTCTAGCTTGTATTCGCAAAGCCATACTTGGGGTAGTATAATGTGCAGATGTGTGCATGTAAGTATATGCATGTCTGTAGCTGTGAGTCAGAGAGGGTGACGGGGAAGCAAAAGGGAAGGGAGTTATAATTTATAAGGAAAAATGGAAAAGATCAACAGGTTTCAAAAAGGTAAACCAAGATGGTGAGTGAGTTTCAAACTTATAAATTCAAAGAAATAGGGATATTTATTTTTGAAGTGAGTTTTGGAGTGGAAGTTAGTAAGATCTTTTATGGATGGATGGATGGATGGATGAATGGATTGAAAAGTTAAATCCCTAAACACCTTATGTTGAGATATCTACAAGCAATGGAGCAGGTTTTTTTTTTTTTTTCCTGAGCAGATGAGGTAGTTAGACAGACAGGCAGGCTATTTATTGAATACATTCTACATGCCAGTACTTAGCCGAGCACTTTACATATAAGCTTTCATTCTCCAAACAATCCTTTGGAATTCATATTTTCATATTATCCTCATGTGGAAAGTGGTAAATATGAGGCATAGAGAAATTAAATGACCCATCCAAAGTCATTGCCAGGGTGAGCTCACACTTTGTGCTGTTAACCTCTAGTTTATAACCCTGAGTGACACTCAGAGGTACCCTACTCAACTCTCTCTTTGGCCAGTGGCAAGGAGTGCAGTTAGCTGACAGCCTCCACTGATAACTTCCTCAGGCTCTGCTTCTGCTTTCAACCAGAGACCGTGGTGTTTCTGAGGAGGCCCAGCTAAGGATCGAGCAAGGCAGGGGTAGCAGAGAACAGACATTTCTGCCCACTGTGGACCCCTCTAATAAACAGTCTTTCCTCTGGAGCTCCCCAGTGAGTTGTTGTAGACTTTGTCAAATTAGCATCACAATCTGAGGCTCCCCCTGCCCGATTCTGCCTCCTTCCTCCTTCTATCATAGGAGTTATTCTGAATAACTTTATTTTATTCCAATGTCCATCTCAGCATCTGCTTTGCAGAGGACGCATCTAACACATCCTGCCTTCATATATTGGGATTGCCATCTCATACAAGAGTGTTTAGAATTGTTTTGTGTTGTGATTAGGGGTTGAATTTTGTCCTAATTCAACCCCTTATCACAACACAAGCATAAGCAAACTACTAGGGAAGCAGCTTTCACATATGCATAAGGAAGAAATTCCTAACAACGAGAATGGCCAAATAATAGAATGGGCTGCCTGATGGATGAGTGCCCTATCGATATGTTCAGGGTGACTGGAGAACTGCATTTGTGTGACCATTGTGTGGCATTCCCACTCCTCCACCTCCACCTCCATACATACTGGAGCACCTGGGATGCTAGACATTCACAATGCCAATTGATTAGCAAAAAACAAATTATTTAGGAAATCATGCCAAGAAGCCCAAACCTCTGATTTCTTAGCAGTTCAGTGAGTCTGGTTTGATACATCATCCTTGTCTACTTCCAGCACAATTTAGTGGTACTCTAGGCCAGACTGGCCACTGTCGATCTACTTTTATTTTAATCCTATCTCCCAAAGAGATAGGCTGTGAGCTGATCGTCCCCATGGACTAGATGGTGGGATCAAAACCAAATTTCACATATGTTTATGTCGAACAGACTGTAATATGGAGTTCACCATCCATTATAGTTCTAATGACTCCCTCCCCCGCCACATGGTTCTCAAGCTCATGGACTTGCACGTGACAGCCAGAGAGATTTTCTTCTTTAAGGCTGTTGTCTTCCTCCCTGCATGCAGACACAGGCACACAACTTCCCCCTCTAAGAATTCCATGGTGGTCAGATTATATAAGTAATCATATATTCCAGATAGTAAAATAAGAGATGGAAACCACTGGTAGGAAAATCAATAGCATAATCAGCATTAGGATCTGTATATAAAGAGACATTCATTTGGTGTGCAAATATTTACTGAGCACCTACCGAAGGCTGGAATCCCTTCCATGATGCTATGGATGTGATGTGCTGGATGGAGTCCCCAGTGTCGTCGAGTACATATCGAATGCCACTGAGAAACCTGGCTCACCCTGCACTGAGAGAAGCAATCAAAGCCACCATCACCAATAGCACTGCTAAAGACAGTGCCTTGGAGCTTCCAAACTGATAGATTTTCCTTTCTCCCCACCCTCAGATTTCTCCAGCATCTCTGGCACTTACAGTTCACGTTTTCAAGAAGTATTTTATTATAGTGCTCTGAAACAAATTTATAAAGTTTGCAAGAGAAGTTTTTAAAAAAGCAAGCTCAGCAATATTTGGGGGCTTTTAAAACTGATGATGCAGCTGACCTACTGGAGACAAAGGCAGTGGGAGGGCCCTTACTGGTATAAATAAATAGGAGTCTCTGGTACTGCAAACCCACAGCCTGGACTCAGAGCTCAAGTCTGAACTCTACCTCCAGACAGAATGAATTTCATCTTGGCATCTCTGCTTCTCATGCTGCTGGTCAGTAGCCTTTCCCCAGTTCAAGGTGAGAACTTTCACTTATGTTTTACTGTTTGTTGAACAGAAATAGTCTTTAACCACTTCAATTTTCTTTCAATTACAAATTGCAGGGAAGTCCAACTAAAGGGAGGGAAAGACTGCTCTGTTGCTTCTAGATTTCTCAAAGTAAGGTGTTTAGGAATTTAACTCTTCAAAACTGGAAATATTTATAAGATTTTTATTCATAAGAAAAAGAGATACCAGAAGTCCAATATCCATGCAAATTATATTGACTTATATATTCCTGGCCTTTTTCAGATTCAGCTCCTGCTATACATAATTCTTTACATGTAGCTCTTCTTTGTTCTGCCTCTCAAAGTTACCCACTCTGACCAAACCCTATATAGGATTTAAAGATTATTAAACTCTACTGGTCTCTTGCAGTGAACCTGCTTCATCCAATTCCAAATGGTTAGATCTGATGTCAAGTACACCATTGTCAGTACACGAGGGGTATTTGCACACATTTTGCAAAGAAGCAGACTTCCAAAGCTAAGTGGACGACTATCTTTGTGTAAATAGATAAATATCCAGTTGAAGTAGTAAGTTTTTATGTGGTTGAAGGAATGGATACATGTGCAAAAAGAAGGCTTCTGTTCAGGTTTAGAAGACCATATTTTTGTTATTAAAACACAGAGGGGGTTTCTCCCCCAGTTTTAATTTTGCTTCACATGTTATTTTCACTCTTCAAGACTCTAACTTCTTGCCTCCTCCATGAGGCTTTCCCAGGGCTCCTGGCAGAGGTAGCTCTTAGTACATCCTCTGTTCTCAGCACACAGGTCAGATGTTGCACACAATACAAACTTCCGTAGCATTTTAGTTTTTGTTTGCTTGTTTCCCCTACTAAATTGTATACATCTTAAGAGTTGAGGCTTTTTATTTATAAATGCATGTCAAGCACTGTAGTAGGCTGGATAGAAAATATCTGATAGATGTTTGCTTAGATCTCATTAGAACCTGTTAAAATTCATAAGATGGGTACTGATGGTACCTATCCAGTATTAATCACTTTTGTTAAATAAAAAGAGTTTTGAATTTTTATGACTGTCTTTTGTTTGGTAATAATTTGTAACCCAGATGGAGGGGCCAACATATTAAACAAAAATGTCTGTGGCATTTTCTGAGAGGGAAGGGGAGGATGGCGGAGAGTCTGATAGAGAAAACTCTGTTCCAGCATGTTATTGCTCCCAGGACTCTAGAGCCAGGTCATGTCCTCGGTTTTTATGTGTTGGGAGGGAAGATGATCCATTGATTTTATATTGCATTAATTATAACTGAGTTGTATGTAAGTCCCTACAGAGGCTGTTCTCCAATTTTATTATGTGGACAATCACCTGAGTACAAAGATAATGCTATCACAAATTTCAAAAAGTGCTGTGTTTTTTTAAAAGCTAATTTTTGTTTTGTTTTGCTTTATTTGTTTGTTTTTTGAGATGGGGTCTCCCTTTGTTGCTCAAGCTGGTCTCAAACTCCTGGGCTCAAATAATCCTCCCACCTTGGCCTCCCAAAGTGTTGGAATTACAGGTGTAAACCGCCGTGCCTGGTCTAAAAGCTAATTTTATTTTTAACATTTTGGTAGAAAACATTTGAAAATACTCAAGCCAGGATAAGCAGAAATATACAAATGAAAGGCATATGGGTGGAAGCACTGACTTGGAAATTTTAAATCTTCAAATGTACAGTATGAAAGTTTAATTACTAAATTAAATTCTTGTTATGAATTACATGCCAATGGATTAAAATAACTGATTCTGTGTTTACAGGTATTCTGGAGGTCTATAACACAAACTTGAGGTGTAAATGTGTCCAAGAGACCTCAGCCTTTATCCCCCTACGCCTCATTGATCGAATTGAAATCTTGCCCCGTGGGCATGGTTGTCCAAGGAAAGAAATCATGTAAGTTTCAAAAATAAATAAATACATAAATACGATTTCTTTCTCCCAACGAAATTTGATCAAATATTACCATACAGTAGTCTTATTCAAGAATGTCAAAGAGATTTACTTGAGTGTTGCTGAAAATTCTCAAATTAATGAGAATTGTTAATAATTAAGAGCTTACTTTGTAGCAGCCCTGAGCTAAGTGCTTTACGTGCACATACGCATCTTATTTATTCAACCACTTCATTAAGGTAAGTTTATTGTTCCTTACATGCTGAGTGTTGAGATTCACTCAGGGTGGTTGGCGAAATATTACAGAAAATATTAAAGATATATTAGGGAAAGTTATAGATTAGTCTCAAACCTTTTGGAAGGCCAAAAGGTTTTATTGGGCAGGCCAAAGGTGGTCAGCCAGTCCACCAAGTTAGGGAGAGATAGAGATAATCAAAGGCCTTACCCCACACCCATGTCTCTCCACTCTGTTTACTCATGTTAATTTTGTGCTGGGAAATTCCACTTTGATCTTTCTCCTCTCCCAGGAAGATCAACGGGGAATCACCTGTTAATAGCAATTACTCTGGGCCCCAAAACCTAAAGCCTGTGTCAGTCATAAAACCATTCTCTTCATTCTCTTAACCATGTTGATTATCTACAAGTGTGTTAACTTAGAACCTCTGTTATGAATATAAGTGTGGACAGACAGAGGGTCTGGGTCAATCGGTTGCATTTTGCCCTCTGAAAGCAGCGATGGCCAGCCCTAGCCCACTTGAAACACTGTAATGGTGTGAGAGTACATTCATTCATCTGCCGTTGAGTCAGAGTCTGCAGGTAAGACTTCCGAAGTGGTGGGAACCCCATCTCAGCTGAGACTTAGGAAGGTTAACTGACTGCCTGAAACATACCATCAGAAAGGATTAGAAAGTCCATTAGCCAGGACCACACTCACATTTTCCCCATTCCAAAGCCTCTTGTTCGCAACACCTTGAAGTATTAGGCACAGCGTTTTTCACAGGGCATCCCTGACTTGGCGTTCATTAGTAGCTCTTCCCATGGACTTCTTTAGATTTTTTGCAGTGTTTGTGAGCAGCTACTTTTTGTTTGTCACATTTTGTTACGAGTGCTTGGTGCCTTGGACCAGTTGAAACATGGGATATCGAAAGTGCATATGGAAATTTTTCACTAAAAAGGCATTGTATGTTTCACTAAAAAGGCATTTCACTAATGTCATTAACAATAAAAGTTCTAACTAAACTACAGTTATTGCCCTCAAACTTAGAGATGTGAGGTCTAGCCATGGCCTATTTGGGAGCAGTTCCTTGGCTGTTTAGAAAACTGGGACCCCTTTCTTTGAATTCCATTTCCTCTGTCATGGCTCAAGTCTCTTGCCTCTCAATCAAAGAAAGTAATGCACCTTAATTTTCTCTGCTTTAACTTTGATTGTTTTGAAATGACTAAAATCTGATTTCACATCTTTTCATCAAATTCTGCATTTCTGAATTTTAGCAAGATAGAGAAATGAAAGTTTCAAATTATTATGAGAAATTCATGCCAGTCAGAGGTGAAAACTCTGTGAGTCCAGAGGGTCAGAAATGCCTGGTGTGTTAGTGTGTTATTACTCCATCATGAACTCAGAAACCTAATTGGAAATGTCTGCCTGAAAACCCAACTGTTCCATGCCCTCTCATCTCTCTAAGATTCACTTGTAAAGGTGGAGTTTCAAAGTTAATTGGATGGATCCTTGCTGTTTCTTTTTGTTTTGTTTGGGATTTTGGGTTTTTTTGTTTGTTTGTTTGTTTTGAGACAGAATCTCACTCTGTTGCCCAGGCTGGAGTGTAGTGGCACAATCATGGCTCACAGCAGCCTCGACCTCCTGGGTTCAAGCAAGTCTCCCTCCTCAGCCTCCTGAGTAGCTGGGACTACAGGTACACACCACCATGCCCAGCTAGTTTTTTTATTTTTGTAGAGATGGAGTCTTATTAAGTTGCCCGGGCTAGTCTTGAACTCCTGGCCTCAAGAAATCCACCCACCTCACCCTCCCAAAGTGCTGGGATTATAGACATGAGCTAACATGATGGTAGCTGTTCGTCATTTTATAGCTAGGAAATTGTGTTTTGTTTGAGTTCACACCAATAGAGGGTAGAGTCTCCCAGTTTTTTGCTGTCTAAGAGACCTCACTTTTCCACTGCAGATAAAGCATTTAACACTATGTCTAGTACTTGCTAATCACTCAGGTCCTGCTCATGAAGAACAGTGACTGAAAATGTGGGTTTTGAATCCTGCTGTATTGTGTATTTGTTGCATAATCTTGAACAAGTTATTTAAATTCTGTAAGCCTTAAGTTCATCTTCAGAAGGTAAGGAAATAATAGTTTCTCCAGCAAAGGATTTTTGTAAAATAAATTGAAATAATCCATGTTACCTGCTAAGCATAGTGCCTGGTGTGTTATAAGTACTTGATAAATATTAACTATTAACTATCATTGCCGCTTTTGCTATTGCTTAATATCTTAGAGCAGGAAAAATCTTAGTGGTAATTTGACAAAATGCAGATGTCACTCCAAGCAATCTGCTCTGCAGCATGCCCCCTGTGTGAAATTGCACTGATTTTTTTTTTCCAGTGAAATTCAGGTTCCCAAGAGAGTGTTTTCTATAGCTTATTCTGTTCTCCCAAATGCAATGCAACAGATAAGCACATTCTAAAGATATTGTGATATAACTTCAGAAGTGAGCCAATCTTGGAGTCAACCATTTGGTTGTTCTCCAACACACGTAAAGGTTATCAACAAAACACTAACCTCTGACACGTGAGGCTCTCTTAGCTTTGGATTCAACCCCACCAGCTCATACATACTTGGTCCACAAACGGTTGTTTTCTTATTCCTCTGACCCCATGCTGCAAATCACCTATTCCAGATCCAAAACTGCGCAGCTCCAATTTCACTTCATCTAGGAATAAATATTTTCATGCCCAACTCTCTTCTTTATTAAAAATATAGGATTGACTAAAATATGACACTGCATTATTTAATTTTTATTTTCCCCCAGAATCTGGAAGAAGAATAAGTCAGTTGTATGCGTGAACACTCGAGCTGAATGGATACAAAGAATAATGGAAATATTGAAAAAGTAAGTCAGGCATAACAAGGGCTTTCAGATTCCAACTTGTACTAAAGAGTTTCCCTTTCCTGGGCAGTCAAAACAGGGAACCAGTTTGAACTTATGAGAAGCTCCTAATGTAACAGGGGGAGGGGCATCACAAAGATGCTCCCAGCTCCCTCTCAGTTGGAAAAGGTTCTTGTCTTTTACCTGTTAATAACCCCAAGAATGGGGAAACGGGCCCAGAGGTGCAGTGAGTTTGCCATTCAAATAAATATCATGGACCCAAAGTGTTTTGTGGAAAGCGATTTATTAGAGAGAGGGAGAGAAAGACAGCTCCTATGCTGCTGTGGGAGGGGATCCAGAGAAGGAATCCACACAGGGAGGGAGCAGCAGGATTTTTAACCCTTGAGTTATTCCCTCCCCATTCATGTTCTCATCCAATGAGAGGAGTTCTTTCAAACTTCCTCTGGAGTGATTGCAAACTTCCTCTGGAGTGATTCATCTTTGACTCTGATACCAGATTGGCTACTTGGTCCACAGCAGAGCCCCCTCCTCCCAGAGCTTTCGGTGGGCTTTTTGGACAAAGGAGCCCACCTGGATTTCTCTACCTAGCCCTAGTGCAGGAAACCCAGACAAAGAACTTTTATATTTCCTATGAAGCCGGAGCTGAGAAACTCCTGCCTTTGAAACTACGCCCCTCGCAGACCCAGGAAGAGAAGTTTTTCTTTAACACGGGCTCTCACTAAAACAAATGGCTGTTTTCCATCATTATTGCTTATCAGATGGAGTAGGGGTAGCTCATTCCAGCAGCTCAGTAAACTAAGTTAGAAGCCAGTATGCATGACAGTCCTTACCTGGTATCTCCAGACAAAGCCACAGTTTCCTGTGTTTCTCTAAACATGACAATTTTGTTTTTGTTTCTGCTTCACAGAAAAAAGGATTCCAACTCTACCACTTCCAGTGTTTAAGAGAAGGTTCCCTGAGGTGATATTTCCACTAAGAACATCTGCATTCTTCCCTTATCCCTGCTCTGGATTTTAGTTTTGTGCTTAGTTGAATCTTTTCCAGGAAAAAGAACTTCCCGATACAAATGACCCTGAGACTATATGTAAAAATAACCTTTAGAAACTGACGGGGCAAACTCAAGCTTCTTTACTCACAGCACCCTATGTACTTGGAGTTTGCATTCTTATCCATTAGGGAGGAAAGTTTATTTGAAAATAGTCATTCAGTTGTAAATAATATAGGGTAATTTTGATAAAAATACTTGTTTAATATTAAAAATTTCTTAGAAAATAATGCAATGAGAATTTAAGCCTCAAATTTGAACATGTGGCTTGAATTAAGAAGAAAATTATGGCATATATTTCAATCATTTTACATGCTAAGAAAAGTAGGCTTCCATAAGAGACTCAAAAAGCTGCCTGGGAGATGGATGAACTTCAGCCTGTCAAGAGGCAAAGGAATCCACGTAGTAGATATCCTCTGCTTAAAAACTCACTATGGAAGAGAATTAGGCCCTTCTACTTTTAAAGAGTTCCTTTATAACATTTACTGTCTCAGATTAATAGCATTTGAAGATCCCCAGACTTCATAGAATACTCAGGAAAAGCATTTAAAGAGTGATGTACACATGTATTTTTACACATTTGCCTTGACAAACTTCCTTTACTCAAATCTTTTGCACTGACTTTTTTTTTTTGGTGGGTGGGGCTCTGGTATCAAATTCTTTAATGATTGCTGTAAATCTAATGATATTCAATAAAGTTGAGCAAGAGCAAACATTTCACTTAATTATGAGCAATGAGCAATTTATTCTTTTCTTTTTTTTTTGAGCAAAGTCTTACTATGTCACTCAAGCTAGAGGGCAGTGACACAATCATGGCTCACTGCAGCCTCAACCTCCCAGGCTCAAGCAATTCTCCCACCTCAGTCTCTCCAGTAGTTGGGACTTCAGGCACACACCACCACACCCAGCTAATTTTTGTATTTTTTGTAGAGACGGGGTTTCACCATGTTGCCCAGGCTGTGATCAATTCATTCTTATCATAGCATCTACTCAATTTTTGACATTCTCTAGTTCCTCATAAAGATAGGTAGGATTTTATGAGGTTAATTTTTGTTTTATTTCACTTGTCTTTTACAGATGGTCTAAAATCATTTGGCAAAGAGTGAGTGAAGTTATTCCTAATATTAACACAGTGGGAAATACTTGGCTATGAGGGCCTCTTCCCCCTAATGTTACCTACCACATACTAACCGTGATTTCCTCCAGACTTCAACCTCTTATCAAACCCATTTTCACTGGGTCATATTGACTCTTAAAGTCACCAATGTTTCATTTGACAGTTTTGCATTCAGTTGACCAACAGACAAAGAAGACACTTGAACTCTGGTCCCCATCTGCCACTGGCATCAGCCTGGCTATCCCACCACACTACTGAGCTCCGCTGCCTGTTTGCCCCCCAACTTACCAGCTGCTTTAGGGGGTCTGCTCCCAGTTCACCCAGGTTTTAAGCTATCTCTGATTCCCTGTTTCACTTTTCTTTTTCTTTTTTGATTTATTTTTATTTTATTAAATAATTTATTGGGAGAAAATTAAAAGCACCTATAATTACTACATTTTCTGTTGTCTACAATTCAATGTCTTTTAAATTACAAACACACACACACACACACACACACACACAGAGGGCTGATACAATGTCATTAAGATCCTGCCTTGTAGCATTTTCAGACTCCAATGTTTAGACATCAGGAATCATTTCATTCTTTAATTTGATTTTGGTCTCCTTAGAGAATGTAGTTAGACAAATATTTAGAAGACTCAAATAAGAAATACCGATATTTCACATGAAGCATCTACTGTTATCACCCCCACTTGGGACACAGTGGTTAAGTCATTTGCTCATGAGACCCCGCCTCTACAAAAAAAAAAAAAAAAAAAAAAAAAAAAAACACACCTAACTGGGCACGGTGGTGTGCACCTGTAGTCCCAGCTACTCAGGAGGCTGAGGAGGGAGGCTTGCTTAAGCCCAGGAGGTCGAGGCTGCAGCTACTAAATGACAAGCCAGCATTAAAATCCAGGCAGTGTGGCACCAGAATCCATGTGTCTAACTACTGTACTGTGCTGACCCTATAGGAGGTTGATATCATCAGTAGAAACTGCATGTACTTGCCCCAAATCATATAACTAGCAAAAGGCAAATCAGAATTCAAACCCAGGGCCATCTGACTCCTAAGCAAATGCTCTTAATCACTTCACTAGACTGCCTAAAATTTTATCTTCCCTAAATGTATTTCTTACTTAAACCTCTTTGGCTACCCTCCTTTTCAGGGCCAATCAAAACCAGGGGAAGAGTGGGAGCTCCAGGACCTTTAGGCCTTTGCTGGGTTGAGACATTCATCCTGTATTGTCCAATCCCAGGGGGATCTGGGCAGCCAACGGGTGGCGTGAAGGCAGGGGGCCAATGTGGAAAGTGAGAAAAAGCAGGACAAGTGAGGGTTTCAAAACTCGCTTTTCTTACCACACAAGCACCCATTCCTCAAAAGTCAGAGTGGATTTGGGGATATTCAGCCTGATCTGGGACAGGGAGCTGAACTCATAGATGCAGGAAACTTGTGGAGCCAATTCCTGGAGTGTCTGAGGAAAGGTGGGCTTTTGCAGATCTGAGTGGGTTTGGGTCTGTAAAGAAAGACTTGTGAAACAGTAAGACAGAATTCAGGTGATAAATGACTACACACACACACACACACACAGACACACACACAAATTAATCAAAACTCAAAGTAAAATTGAGTTGAAGGGAAAATTCAAGGTAATGCTGACCTAAACAGGATGTTCAACGCCGAGAAACTGAATGAAAGAGCTACACAGGTCAGGTAGCACAAGGACCTCCTAGAAGCAGAATGCAGGGAACCTGTAACAAACCCATCAATAGTGCTGCTCAAACCCGTCCACCAAACCAGCAGAGGCCCAGGAGGAAAAGATTCTGCTTCTCCAACAGGAGGCCTCAGCCCTGGCCTTACTTTGAGGAGAGAAACAAACACCAAAATAACAATACAACAATTAAAAAATACACATTCTAAAAATATAACAACTATTTACATAGAATTTATATTTTAATTTAAGGATGATTAAAGTACAGCATACAGCAGAGTGTGTATAGGTCATATGCAAATACCATTCTTTTATATAAGGGACTTGAGCATTCTCAGATTTTGGAGTCCACTGGGGTTCTCAGGGAGGGGCTGGAACCAATCCCCTGAGGATACCAAGAGATGACTGTAAGGGGGAAACCCCGCAAGAGCCGAGGCAAGGACCTGAAGCCTCAGCATATTCTCATATAAACTTAGAATTAGAAATATAGTTACATAGTTATTCCTATATATATAATCATAATCACATAGCTATTCATATGTAATCATAAATATATACACATATATAATCATAGAATCTTTAATCTAACAAGTCTCAGGTTAAGAAGTATGGGACTGAAGTGGCATTGGAAAAGAGGTGACCCTAAGGCAAGATGCTCTAAGTCCTCTGTCACGCCCGCATAAGGGCTGCTGGAGGGCGCCTCGGCTGTGCGACAGTGTCAGCACTGTGAAAACACCTGCTGTTTAGCCAGCTAGGGAAGGACACGTCCTAGATGGCCGAGACGTCTCCTTCCTCAGGGGAGTAAGGAGAAAACTCCGCTTTCCCAAGCTCTTGTGGTAAGCCTGACGGCTGTCAGGGAGGCTCACAGACATCCAGGGGCTTAATTGTCTCTATGTGGTGCTGTGCTTCAGCGGTCACGCTCCATGTCTACTTTCAAGTTCTGCTTCTGCACCTGGTTCCTCTTTTCCTTAAAAGATAAGAATTAGTAATGGTAACCTAAATCGTAGTGACCTTGTTATTTCTTGACAAGTATGAAAAAGTGCTGACGCCTTAGGTTTTCTCCTTGCCTCGGCTTCTTCAAAGTCTTGGGCCCCCTGTCTCCAAGACACATGATTTACCTGACCCTATCACTGACCACCATTACCTCATCCTACCTGCCTTTCCCCTTGCGTTTTGTACTCAATAAAAGTCAGAGTGTCCAGGCACTCAGGGCCACTGCTGGTCTCCGAGCTTTGGGTAGCAGTGGACCCCTGGGCCCAAACTCTCTTTTCTCTATCTCAGTGTATATTGTGTCTTTACTTCTAATTTCTTGTCTCCACACTAGCATGGAGGGACTCACTAGACCCTATAGAGCTGGACCCTACAGATGACTATATTTGATCTTTGCCCTAGGTTCCTACTACAGAGCTCCTAAAACCCTGGGAATTCCGAGTGATGCGAGTGTCTCATGATTCACAATGAGCCCCTTTTAACCATATCTGAGTTTGTGCCTCAGATAGGCAAGGAGGCGACAACTGGCAGCCCTAGGATAGCTTTAGGATGGGGACTGGCAGGAGAAGAACCAACCATGTGATTAGAGGGTTGGAACTTTTGGCCAACCCTCCCCACCAACTCTAGGGATAGGAAGGGGCTAGAGATTGAGTTTATTACCAATGGGCAATGATTTAATCAATCATTCCTATGTAATGAAAACCGATACAAAAACCCCAAAACAATAAGGTTCAGAGAACTTCCAGGTTGGGGAACACATTGAGGTCCAGGGACGAGGGTGCACTGGAGCAGACGTGGAAGCTCTGTGCCCTCCCCTCACCCTGCCCTGTCACCTCTTCCACTTGGCTGCTCCTGAGTTGTATCTTTGTAATACCCTAGGAATAGTAAGTACTTTCCTGAGTTCTGTGAGTCATTCTAGCAAATTATCAAACCTGAGGAGGGTGACCTAGGAACCCTTAAGTTTGTGGTTGGCAGGGCAGAAAGGAAGGTAGCCTGGGCACCCCATGGGTAGCTGGCATCTGAAGTGTGGGCAGTCCTGTGAGACTGAGTCTTTAACCTGTGGGGTCTCCAGTAAGTACAGATAGTATTACAACTGAATTGAATTGATGGACACCCAGTTGGTGTAAGAGAATCACAGAATTAGAGATGTGGTTGGTGTCAGTAAACACCTAGGAAAAAAAAAAAGTAAAAACCTCTCCCAAAACCTCCAGGTGATTTCAGTGTTCTAAAGTTTGAACACATTATTCAGCCTGCACAGAACATTAGAGTCACCAAGGGAACTCGGTTTTCTTATGTCAGGTTAATTAAGTTATAATTTACAGACAGTAAAATTGACCCTGTCTAAGTGTTCAGTTCAGTGAGTTAGCAGGAACAGCCCCAGCCCCTGTTCCATTCCTATAGTTCTGCCTTTTCCAGCCTGACATATAAATGGTACAGCCTTTTGTCTGGCTACTTTCACTTTGCATAATGGTTTTGAGATTCATCATCTTGTTGAATGTATTACTAGCTTCTTCCTTGTTGTTACTATTATTTCATCACATGGATACCACAACTTGTTTATTCATTTACCAGTTGATGGGCCTTTGAGTTGTTTCCAGTTTGGGGATATTATGATTGATTAAAACTGCTGTTAACATTTACTACAAGTCTTTGTGGGAACGCATGTTTTGGTTCCTCTTGGATTAGTACCTATAAGTGGACATGCTGGGTTGTGTGGTAGGTGGATGTTTAACTTTATAAGAAGCTGCTAAATTGCTTTCCAAAGTAAATGTACCATTTTGCAGTCCCATCACCAATACGTGAGAGTTCCAGTTGCTTCACATCTTCACCAGCACTTGGTATTATTGGTCTTACAAATTTTAGACATTTTAATAGGTGTTTAATCTGTATTTCTCTAATGACTAATGATGCTGAATAGTTTTCATGTGCTTGTTTAAGATCTGTCTATCTACATTAGAAATCTGCCTTACTTGCCCCCACCTCCTGTGGGGCTGGGGAGGTGCTCTATCCATCCAAATGACTCTGCTATATTTCCACATTGAATTTTGGAAAGGTACCTCCAATTCAATGTCAAGGACCAAAATTCATGATCCAATTCCAATCTGGTCCAATTCCAACATTTCCTACATTTGTGAAACCTCCACAATTTGTCTCATTATGCAAGATGGAAAACTAGGACTTGTTTCAAAATTTATTTTCTATCACCACTGGTTTGGTATCCAATCCATAGCAAAACATCGTTGATCCATTTCCCTAAACAGCTTCCTAATTCATCCACAACTCTCTATCTTTACTGCCTCCCTGTGCCAACCAAGATGCCATCAAATCTCACCTGGACTGATTAAAGGGCTTAAAAACTAGCTACCCTCCGCCACCCCTTCTGACATCCCTCCATAAAACAGCTAAGGTGATCCTTTCAAAATGTAAGTCTGACAATGTCACACCTCTTCCAGTCCCAAGCTCAATGGTCCCTTCCTCTGGACAGCCTTCCGTGCCTCTCCAGCCTGGGTTAATCTCCTTGTGATAAGCTGTCATGTAACTGTCCCTTTTCCTTGAGAGCACCTACCTCAGTCACTAATAATACCATTGTTAGTGTGACTATCGGTGGTCTGTTTCCAATTAGGCTGTTAACTTCATGAGGGCCAGAACTGTGTCTGGTTTGCTCACCTCGGATCCTTAGCATTGATTATGGCCTGGCACATGGTGGGAGTTCAAGTCTTTTTTTGGATAAATGTATGAGTGAAAAAATGAGTATCTTATAACTGTCTCATTTATTACCATTTAAGATACTACAAGAAAGAACTTTCCACGTTTGTCTTATTTTCATAACTGGATTGTAAATTTCTTGGAGACTAAGTCAGACTTGCATTTCTTTGCAACTCACAGGTGTCCCACATATTCAATAAGCAACTCTTGTGCAAAATGAAAAGCATCTTGTACAGCATGTAATTTGTTTGGAATATTTAACAAATAATTTTTTTACTATATTATCTAAAATACATGACTAGGAAAGAGTAGGGCCTAACCACATTTTTATAACTATTACTGTGCATCTGAGCATGCTGGCAGGATTGAATTAATTAATAATTGTCATTGAAATTTAACGTAACATTGAGATCTCCAAGCTAAACTCCACTAAAAGTGTGTCATGACATTAGGACACTAGCATATATTACTCGAAAAATGCTAAATCTATATGAATTCATTCTCACCATAAATTTAAAGTGACTAATATTTATTAAATTCTTGTATGCCAATATCGTTTAGGGTACCAATAGAAAATAGAAGGCACATGCGTAACTGGAGCTTTGAAGAGAATGCAATGAAGGAAACTATTTCAAAGGTGTGGGCAGAGTTCATGGAATATTGAGGTACCCAGGGACCAGTAGCCACTCTGAGGCCTGAAGAAGAAAGGGGAGGAAATGGTGTTATAGAAGGCTGTTGGAGACCTGCAGTTTGGAAGCTAGATTGCCTGACGGGAACCATAGTTATTGAATGAGTCATCAGCCAAGATGCCATCAAGTCTCACCTGGACTGATTAAATAGCTTAAACACTATTATAGCATGTAATTTGTTTGGAATATTTAGGAAATAATTTTTTTACTTTATTATCTAGAATACATGACTAGGAGAGAGTAGGACCCCACATTTTTATAACACTGTTGTGCGTCTGAGAGTGCTGAAATTATTAAACTCGTTATTAGATTGAGCAAGTCATCAGCTGCGACCAGAACTGAGTGTGAACAGGGATTGGAGGAAATAAGTGTCTCTACCTCTATATCCTCCCACCTTACAGTTTCCTGTTCATGCTTTCCATACCCCTGACCGCCATCGTTGGCCAAATCCATTCAGAAGCCGTTAGATGAGGAAACCAAGGTTCAGAGAGGTAAAGGAATTTGCCCAGGATCACCCAGCTAATGAATGTCAGTTCTGATATTTGAATCCCACAGAAGGACTCCAAATACCATGATCTCCTTCATTAGTTTACATGTCCAACTAATGGCTATGCCAAATACAAATTGTTATAATTTTTAATAAAAGTTAACGAAGGCTAAAGATGTGCATTTTTATCACATATTCTACTACTGAAAAAAATTGCTTATCTTATGGCAGGCAATCAATTTTATTTTCAAGCATTTTTTAAAAATATGGATAACAGCCTCTACATTTGAAATCTAAAGATCAAATAAATTTCTAATTATATCCGTTAACTTTAGTGATGCTGGAAGCCTCAGGGGAAAATCCCTGTTCTAGCCCTTTCTCCCTATTAAGTGGACAACATCCTTAAGTATACTAACACCCTTTACCCTCAAAGTGGGGAGAGAGGAATGAAGATGTCAAATCATGCCTCCTTGGCCTGATTCTTGTGCTTATCTCCCGGTGGTGGTCCCAGTGGGGGCCCCCTCTGTCTCTGACACATCCTCTGGTCTTGGGGCCCTTCTGTTCCTCATCCACTCCTGAACAAACTCTCCTCCCGACAAACCCCAAGGCCAGCCCAGGACAGGTCTTGTGGGAATAGTCTGGTAACCTCACAGGGCTGGGCTGTGCTTTCAAAGAGGTTCTTTAGTACCCTCTGGTGGCTACTGCAAGAAATACCATGTTCAAATTGAGGGCAGTGAGGGCTGTGACATTAACGCTCGGACTGGATCCCCTCCTTGCTTTTCCATTCAGTCAGACCCTGGAGAGTGTCTCCCAGGGAGTGAAGACAAGGAAATCAGATGACTCTTTTCTATTGGTGCCCAAACTCGGGACTTCGCGGTCTTGCCTCTTAAAGTATGGTCTCTAACCAGCAACATTTGAGAATCGGAATCAGAACCTATATTTCAGCAAGATTCCCAGATGATTCATATGCAACTAACACTAAGAAGGTTTTTTCCCGGATATTTTGTCTTTCACATTTCTCCCTACCTCCTCACTGCCAAAAGACAATATGTAATCAATTTTTACAGGCAAGCCCTCATTCTTCAAGTGAGGTCTGCCACCAAGCTAAGGAGAAGAAAAAGAAGTAGAAGTTAGAAGACTTTGAATCAAAATTTGGTTCTGCTATAATTCATTAACATATTATTAAAATCTCTGAGTCTCATTTTTCTAAATATTCAGATGAAAATAACATTTAGCTTTTAGGGAACTAAGAATAAAAACATTTTCAAATCAACTAACTTAGGGTCATTACTGGGATTCATAAATGCCAGGAAATTAGGATTATTGTTCAATTTCTGATGCCATTCCACTGGCCTTCTAGAATGGTCATGTTCAACCCTTTGACTTTAAGCCACAGTGCTCTACTGGCATCCAACGGTGAACGGTATAATGTGGAAACATCAAATATGGTAATGCAGTGTATCCTAGAACTGACCCAGGAAGATGAAACCTAAAACCAGCAAACACAGTTCATCATATGACCTCCAGAAGAGACCAAGAGAGGAATCAAAGAAATGTGGCTACCAGCCCAATGTCAGCTGAAACTAGCAGCAGATAGAGATTTAATTGTTCTGAGCAAGACAATCTATACCAGTTCATTATCAGCTGCCAGGTGCCAAGCTAAAGAAATGTGTGCTCGATTTTCTTTTATGCATCATCTCAAATTAGATGTAAAATAATTGCGGAGAGTTCAGTCATGCTGAGACCCATTATTCAGTAATAAAATTAACATTTCTAAAGTACTTTATCACAAATGGCAGGTTAGTTCACACAGCGTGCTTGCCTGAATCATGCGCCCCAGCTTTGTGTCTTTCCATTTGCTTTATTTGCATGTTCTGCCCTTTCTACCTCCCACCTCCTAGAAAGTAAAAATACCAGTAAGCAAAGAAAGGCACAGTGACTCTTGCTTTCAATAAAGGAGCTATTTCACGTGCAGTAGTCACTCTGTATCATTGCAGAATGGTGGATGTCCCTGGTAAGCAATCATGGTGACCACAAGGACAAAGGACATTTTTAATTTTGCTTGACATACGCTTAGTTTTGGAAATTCTTGTATGTTTTATCATTAATTTCAACTTATAAATTCCCTGCCTAGGAGCAACTTCAATGAATTCCAGTTTGGAAATATCCAGCAGGTCGTTTTTTCTTTTTAATGAAAGCATCTCCCCACATTCGCCCACCTAAGATAACTCAAAGGCAGATGTACTTTTCACTGAAGTTAATGAGAATCTGAAAACTGAAATTGCAATGAGGTTGCAAACTGGGGGTTAGCAGGAGTCATGTTGCCACAATTCATCTAACCTAGATTTAAGTCTCTGGAGTTATTATTTTTTCCTTCTTTGTTAAAAGCAAACATTTTTACAACTTCCTTATTTATGTCCTGTTTTTATTATCCCACCACCCTTATGAAATTAATGAAAGAGCCAGGTGTGGTGGCTCATGCCTATAATCCCAGCACTTTGGGAGGCCGAGGTGGGCAGATCATGAGGTCAGGAGTTCAAGACCAGCCTGACCAACATGGTGAAACTTTGTCACTTCTGAAAATACAAAAATTAGCTGGGCAAGGTGGCACGCACCTGTAATCCCAGCTACTTGGGAGGCTGAGGCAGAAGAATTGCTTGAACCTGGGAGGTGGAGGTTGCAGTGAGCTGAGATTGTGCCATTGCACTCCAGCCTGGGCAACAGAGTGAGACTCTGTCTCAAAAAGAGAAAGAAAAAGAAATTAATGAAAGAGAGATTTTTTTTCTAAGTACTTCTTACAGAGACTCTTGAATGTGGACCTGCTGATTCCTCAGGGCGCCCACCCGGCAGCTTGCGCTGTGTCCGCCCTGACTTGTGGTGCACATGTGAAAGGCAGGTAGGGCAATTTCACTTTCTACCAAGGCCTGTGATTCCTGGAAACTCTGGCCAGTTCTAAATCCCACTGACCAGAAGGGAGCTTGAAGTCTCCTCCAAGTCTCTTTTGTCACAAAATAAAGAACGAAGGTATTTTCCTAGCAAAAGCTAAAATTCCAAGGAAGATTAAAAATGAGGAAGTCTCCCAACTCTTTGTTGGCGCCCTCCATTGTCCACATGCTCTGGCTTTGCACCCTCGAGTTTCCTCGAAACAGAACTGCAACCTCAGTGTGGACCTGGGACTAATAAGATCATCCAGCCCATTTAATGTAAGACATTTGTGTAACTGGGAAATCTTGGCCAAAATCTGAGGGGGTTTTTGACAATGCAAAAGGCAACATCTATTAATGACAAAAATGCTTCCTTGTGTCCTGCCACCTTAGGACAAGCTGTACAATTCTGACATCTGGCCCCATCCTCTTATCCGACCCCGGAAGTTGATGGTGTGCTGGGGTGGCATCTTACTAAAGGCAAAATGATGACTTGTTTGCTGTTCATATTCTGTACCTGCTTGATTTATAAACTTAGGTTTTGGGTTTTTTTTTTTTTTAAGTTCTTTTCTTGTATCATCTCAGGTTGTGAGCAAAATCTTGGAAGCAATTTTTTTAATTTGTGTTTTCAATTTACTTTTCAGTGTTCCAGTACTGGCACGTTTCTATTTGCATTTCCTATTTGCTTTTTTGTGTTCTAGGACTGGCAAGACAAGGAGAATGATGCCTAGCAGGATCCCACTTCATCCTGTCCATTTTTGAGACAGAAATACTAAAAGGAGGTGAATCTGGGAGAAGTGTGGAGTCACTCTCTAGCTATGTGACATCAAAGAAGCTTACTTTATTAAAGGCTTCTTACTGAAAAAGAAATCATGCAATTTCTGTCTCTCAATTCCCTTGTCTTTGGGTGAGAAATGATATAGACAATTGCTAAGGCATTATCCGGTCCTAAAATTCACATCCTTACCCTTCCCACATCCTTCCCTCCCCTAAATACTCCCTCTCCAGGCAAATTTTGGTATTACTATCCATTAAAATTAAGCTGTAATGTCAACCTTGACCCACCCCCCCAACCTACCTCCCACTTTAAATGATTCACCAAGAGTGATTTCCCCACCTCCTTAACATGGGATTCATCCACTTTATTTCCACCACTGTATCTGACCAGGTAAATAACCTCTCCTTATTTGGGGAAGTGACTTTACAAGCCAAGGTCATTCAGAATTAAGTTTACAGATGATGGAATCAATCAAATTCATACATTTATAAAGCATAAAAGAAGCTGGTCTCTCAGGAAAACATGACTTCAGTTTGAAATGTATAGCTAATTTAACTGTGAGTTTAAGCAGAAAAGTTTAAATTTTAAGCATATTGAAATATTTAAGAAAAGTCAATATGAAAAATGCATAATTTTATGTATTTGATTAACAAGATTTTCTTACGTGGTCAGGAAGACTTGTTAGGGTTGTAATTTTGTCTTGCTTAAGCATTTGAAATACCTAGCAAAAAATGTAATAAGGTATTTATTCTAAAATCTTGAAAAAATATATTCAACCAAATTTGTAAATTAGTTTGATTGTTTAAAGAGAGTTTCATTTGTTGGGGTGGAGTTGATTTAGCATAGATTAAATAGCATGTAAAAGTGATTACTAATATTTATATAAACATTAGAGTAAGATTTGTAGGTTGAACCTGATGAAAATGTAAAATTGAAAAACCTAAACTTTAAAACTGAATATTAATTCTAAACACAAGCAAATATTAACAGTCCCTTCTATACTCACATTCCCCTCAGACCTTAAATTCACTGACAATTGTAAAAAGAGCTGTTTGGATCAATGAAATGCTCGTGTTTAGGGACTTGGTCTGGAACATCTTAACATGTGTCACTTGTCTTTTAATTAAATACACAAGTGCAAAGTCAAACCAAGTTCTAGAGCATTCCAAATCTTTGATTCCAGTCTAACTTTTTATGATTAATGAAGAGAAAAACCACACAATACCTCTTAGGGTTTGGCTGAAATGCTGTAGGCCAAATGTATTCCCAAAACAGGAAAATGTTTTAGCAACCTGATGTTCTCCAAACTATGATCTAGGCTTTGCTAAAAATTTGTCTCTTGTTCTATGTAACTAGATCTACAGCTACACAACTACATAGCTACATCTTAGCACGCTTTTTATCTGGCTGGGATTTGTTACTAGTTGGGTGGTCTTCCCTGAAACATAGACTTTACAGATTGATACGATCTATAAATATAAACTAAACTACCCTGTAAGAAGGATGCTTGCCAGGTCTCAGAGCAGGATAGAGGCTTCTCTGCACTCACTTTGCCATCTTCACTCTCACCATCAATGTTTATTGTCCTTTTCAACTAATGTGCTTTATTATTTTAAACTCAAATTAAATAAGCAGTGAGAACTGAACAAAGGACTCTTCTACTTTACAGATTATCTCTTCCTTTTCCTTAAGAAATTTTGGAAGAAATACAGTTTGCTACATTCTGACTGATAGCCGTGCATAAGCTTATAGAGTGGGGAAAGTTCATGGGAAGAGCCAAGTCTTCGTAATATCCTCTAATTATGTGTAGAACTGAGTGTGGAAAAACTAAGCATGTGTTTTGTCCACATAGATAGGCATCCACAATTTGAATTATCTCTAGTTCCTTTTTCTCTTCACATAACCTCCCTCAATAGGTGATTTTATGTACCTATAATGCTTTTCCTTTATAGGAGATGGAAAGTGGAAAGACTCAAGGAATAGCCTCCTGTGGTTTTCCAACAGGACACTGTTGGCATTTTTATCCCTGGCGTTTGACTCTCCTGCACATTAGAGGATGCTTCTCACATCTCTAAGCCAGAGCCACCAAATGCCATCACTCATTGGAAATTTGTGGGAGCATTTTGTTTGTTACCAACATCCCACCTGTAAGGGCAACTCCCTCACCTTCTGCAAAGTTCGCAGGACCTCAGAAGAACAGGGAAGGCGGCTACCACTGTTAACTCCTTAACCTCAGCATAGAGGCCCAGCTCTTTACCAGGTCCCTGCTTTAATAGAATGAGTGGCCTTTTCAATGACTAGAGAAGCAAAGCTAATCTTTACAAATATTTCCAACCCCATTCTTTGCCAATAGGCAGAGAGCCCCAGGAGCAATGGGAGGTAGGACCTTAGGTTGTAATTTAGGTTTGAACAGAGGAGATTGTAGAACAATATTTGAATTGGAAGATATATTCATAGTCGTATAATCGAACACCCTCAGTTTAGAGGTAAAGAAAATGAGGGTGTGAATCACTACCTGTAAAACACACTGCAAATGTTACCTATTGCTGTGATGATTAGTAATTATTACACTTATTGCTATTACACTGGTCTACTTTAAAATTGCTTAGCCTCCTGGGAGGGTGTTTTAGTTCAGGCTCCTCTAGAAACCAACTTTGATCCAAGGATTTGGGTGAAAGCACTTTATGCTAGAGGTGATCCAGGCAGCACAGTGAAGGTGGGGGGAAGTGATACAGTGTGATGGAGGCTGTGCTGAGTCATCGGATCCACCTTCAGGAATTAAGCACTTTTCTTTCATCTGCTAAGGCATGAAGCTGGCAGCAGCTGTGGAGCTCTGAAAATTGCCTTCACTCAAGGTTATGTACCCTTCCTGGGAGCAGCCGGCATACAAAGCTGGCTGATGCAAGGGTATAAATATTCTACCCCACATTCTCACCTTAGGCCAAATCTGACAGCCATCCCAGCTTCAGAACTTCCTGCAGGCTCACTGAGGCCTTTGCTGTGGCTGTGCTCAACTTCTCCCTCTACTTAATCCTGCTTCCTTCCCTTTACCGACAGGTATTAATCCTACAAACACTCCCAGATTAACTTTCTGTTTGCTCATCTCCCTATCAGTATGCTTACAAGGGAACCTGGCCTGCAATAGAGGTTGTTCAAGAAAGCAGATGTTAAAAAGAGATTCTGAAGCGGAATCACCTGCCAGACAGCTGGCAACGAGAACCACGTTACTGGTCCTACGAGGAGCACGCAGAGCCCCTGACACGGGCAGCAGTGCAATTGTTAGTATTTTCACCTGTTGTGAACTGGGGTGTATAGTAAATTGGTAAAAGAAAATGTACTCGCAGGTGCAATGTATCAGGCATTTGAGAAATATGAGGGAATTGTAATTCTAAAAACAGAATTGGAAGGCTGCTACTGGAGGAGCTAGATAATTTGGAAAAAGATAATAAAAGGCATAAAATGACTAATTAGTCATTAAAGAGTAGGTGTGCTATACTCTGAATGTTTGTATCCCCTCAAAATTCCTATGTTGCAATCCTAATCCCCAAGGTGATGGTATTAGCAGGTGAGGCCTTTGGGAGGTGATTAGGTCATGAGGGCAGAACCCTGGTGAAGCGAATTAGTGCTCTTATAAAAGATCCCAGAGAGCACGTCGGCCCCTTCCACCCCGTGAAGTTTTGGTGAAAAGACGGCTGTCTGTGAGGAAGTGAACACTCTCCAGACACTGAAACTGCCGGTACCTTGCTCATGGATTTCCCAGACTCCAGAACTGTAAGAAATACTTTTTGTTTGTTTGTTTATAAGCCATTCAGTCTATGGTAGTTTGCTATTCCAGCCTGAAGAGACTAAGTGTGAATCCAGGGGCCTCCTTGAGCACATTAAGAGAATCTTCTCTCCTGCTGGCAAACAGCAGGGACACCTGAAGACAGAGTCAGGACTCAATCATAATAATAACATGGCTCCAGAGTAGGTTGGATTTTCAACCTACCAAGGTCCACAGAGCAAGGTTGGGGTCCTGAATGGAAAAGATTGGGACCCTGAAAATTGGGATGGGGCCATTTACGTTAATACATTTAAATAATGGATCCTCAGACCCTGGAGCCCCTGACCCTGCAGAAGTGAATATCACTGTTGGAAGCAGCACTCTCCCTGGCCTTGCAAGAGAACACATTCCTTTGGGCTCTGCTCTAGCACTCCTCTTAGACACAAGATCAGTAAGAACAGTGAGGTCATGATACAAGCGCTGGGCCTGCCAAGGGAGGAAAGGGACCGTACCCCAAAGGATGCACAGAACCTAGTTAACTTGTGCCAGCAAGCCTAGGAGAGAACATGTGAAAGAAAACGCTAAGATTGCCAAATCAAGGGGGCGGCAGGACATAATGGGAAATACGGCAGAGTTTATTAATATGGGAACACTCCCTTGGAATACAGCATTTAACAACATGGCTAATATCACAAGACTAACACATTTCTGGCATGGCTTTCAGTCTGGGCCATTTCTCCAATCTTCTTTTGGTTTTATTTTCATTGATAATTATATAGATATATGGGATACACTGATGTTTCAGTACATGTATACATTGTGGATGAGCAAATCAGGTGATTAGCCTATTCTATTATCTCAAAAACTTAACATTTCTTTTCGGTGAAAACATTTAAAAATTCACTCTTCTAGCAATTTTGAAATATGCAATGCATTATTATTAATAGTCATCTTGCTGGGCAAGAGATCACCAGAACTTTTTCCTCCTAATTGAAACTTTGTACCCTTCGACTAGCCTCTCCCCTTTCCCCACCCACTCTATCCCCTACCTCACCTCTGGTAACCACAATTCTATTCTCTACTTCTATGAGTTCAAATTTTTAGATTTCACAGATAAGGGAGATAATGAAATATTTGTGTTTCTATGGGTGATTTATTTCACTTAGCTTAATGTCCTCTAAATTCATCCACGTATTATAAATGACAGAATTTCATTGCCTTTTAAGGCTTAGTATTCTATCGTGTATATATATAACATTTTTTAATCTACTCATCTATTGATAGGCACTTAGGTTATTTCCAAATCTTGGCTATTATGAATAATGCTGAAATAAACATGGGTGTACAGACATCTCTTCAATATACACATTTCAATTACTTCGGATATATACCCAGAAGTGGAATTGTCGGATCATATGGAAATTCTGTATTTTTAGTTTTTTGAGGAACCTATATACTGTTTTCCAAAATGGCTGTACTAATTTACATTCCCACCAACAACATACAAGGGTACCTTTTCTTCCACATTCTCACCAATACTTGTTATCTTTTCTCTATTTAATAAGAGCCATTCTAACAGGTGTTAACATATGTCATTGTGGTTTTAATGTGTATTTCCCTGATGACTAGTAACGCTGAGCATTTTTTCATGTATCTGCTGGCCTTTTGTATATCTTCTTTTGAAAAAGGATCTATTCATGTCCCTTGCCCCCTCCTCACCTTTTTTTGAGACAAGGTCTGCTCTGTCACCCAGGCTGGTGTTACAGAGCAGTGATGTGATTATAGCTCACTGCAGCCTCAACCTCCTAGGCTCAAGACATCCTTTGGCCTCAGCATCCCAACTAGCTGGAACTACAGGTGCATGCCACCACACCTAGCAACTTTTTTTTGTTGTTGTTTTTTGTAGAGACAGGGTCTCACTTCATTGTCCAGGCTGTTCTCAAACTCCTAGCCTAAAGCCATCCTCCCACCTCAGCCTCCCAAACTGTTGGGATTACAGACACAAGCCACTATGCCCAGTCTTTGTCCATTTTTTAATAGAGTTATTTGTTTTTTTGTTATTGAGTAGTTGGAGTTCCTTATATGTCTTTGATATGAAACCTTTATCTGAGGCCGGGTGCAGTGGCTCACGCCTGTAATCTCAGCACTTCAGGAGGCCAAGGTGGGAGGACCACCTGAGGGCAGGAGTTCGAGACCAGTCTGACTAACATGGTGAAACCCCGTTTCTATTAAAAAATACAAAAAATTACCCAGGTATGGTGGTGCATGCCTGTAATCCCAGCTACTTGGGAAGCTGAGGCAGAAGAATTGCTTGAACCTGGGAGGTGAAGGTTGCGGTCAACCAAGATTGCACCATTGCATTCCATCTTGGGAAATAAGAGTGAAACTCCGACTCAAAAAAAAAAAAAAAAAAGGAAAAGAAAATTTTATCTGATGTATGGTTTGCAAATGTTTAAATGTTTTCTCCCAGTTCATGGGTTGTCTCTTCACTCTGTTTTTTTGTTTTTTGTTTTTTTTCCTCTGCTATGCAAAAGCTTTTTAGTTTGATGTAATCCCATTTTTTAATTTTTGCTTTTGTTGCCTGTGCTTTTGGGGTCATATGCAAGAAATCATTGCACGTACCAATGTTGTATAGTTTTTACCCATGAGTTCTAGTAATTTTACAGAAGTCTTACATTTAAGTCTTTAAGCTATTTTTAGTTGATTATTGTATAAGGAGTGAGATAAGAGTCCAATTTCAATCTTCTACATGTGATATTATGATTTCCAAACATTGTATATTGAAGATATTGTCTTATCCTCATTGTGGTGGATTCTTGGCCCTTTTGTGGAAAATCAGTTGATGAAGATGTGTGGATTTATTTTGGGGCTTTCTGTCATGTTCTTTTGGTTCGTGTGTCTGTCTTTATGCCAATATCATGCTGTTTTAATTACTATAGCTTTGTAACATACAGGCATACGTCAGAGATACTGCAAGCTTGGTAGACCACTGCAAAAAGGCAAATATTACAATAAAGTCAGTCACATAATTTTGTTTGTTTCCCAATGCATATAAAAGATATGTCTGTGTTTATGTCTTAAAAAACAATGTACATACCTTAATTTTAAAATGCTGATGATCATCTGAGCCTTCCTCGATAATCTTTTTGCAGGTGTAGGGTCTTGCTTGCCTCAATGTTTATGGCTGCTAACTGATTAGGGTGGTAGTTGCTGAAAGCTGGGAGGCTGTGACAATTTCTTAAAATAAGTCAACCATGAAGGTGTCATTGTTGTAATGAGGCAACAATGATGTTGCTGCATCTATTGACCCTTCCATTCACGAAAGATTTCTCTGTAGCCTATGATGCTGCATGATAACATTTTACCCACAGTAGAACTTTCAAAATTGGAGTGAGTTCTCTCACACACTGCTGCTGCTTTATCAACTAAGTTTATGGAATATTCTAAATTCTTTGTTGTCATTTCAACAGTGTTCACAGCATTTTCACCAAGAGTACATTTGTCTCAAGAAACCACTTTCTTTGCTCATTCATAAGAAGCAACTCTTCACCCATTCAAATTTTATCAGGAGCTTACAGCAATTCAGTCACCACTTCAGGCTGCATTTCTAATTCTCTTATTTCCACCACCTCTGCAGTTACTTCCTCCACTGACGTTTTGAACCCCACAAAGACATCCTTGAGGGTTAGAGTCAACTTCTTCCAAACTCCTGTAAATGTTGATATTTTGGCCTTCTCCCATGAATCACAAATGGTCTTACTGGCATCCAGAATGCTGTAAACTTGCCAGAAGATTTCAAAATACTTTGCCCACATCCATCAGAAGAATCACTATCTATGACTTCTATAGACTTACAAAATATATTTCTTAAATAATAAGACTTAAAGCCAATTTCTCCTTAATCCATGGACTGCAGGATAGATGTTGTATTAACAGGCATAAAACAACTTTAATCTCCTTGTATACCTCCATCAGAGCTTTTGGGTGACTAGGTCCACTGTCAATCAGCAGTAATATGTTGAAAATATTCTTTTTTTTCTTGAGCTGTACATCAACAGTGGGCTTAAAATATTTGATAAATTATGCTGTAAACAGATATGCTGTCATCCAGGCATTTATAGAGAACAGGAAGAGTAGACTTAGTGTAATTCTAAGGGCCCCAGAATTTCCAGAATAATTTCCAAATAAGCATTGGTTGCAACTTAAAAGTCTCCAACTGCAGTAGTCCCTAACAAGGAGGTCAGCCTGTCCTTTGAAGCTTTGAAGTCAGGTATTGATTTACCCTCTCTAGCTATGAAAGTCCCAGATGGCATCTCCTTCCAATAAGAGACTGTTTTGTCTACCTTGAAAATCTGTTGTTTAATGTAGCCACCTTCACTGATTATCTTAGCTAGATCTTCTGGAAAACTCGTTGTAGCTTCTATATCAGCATTTGCTGCTTCACCTTGCATCTTGTGTGTTCCAGAGAAGGCTTCTTAAACCTCATGAACCAACCTCTGCTAGCTTCCAACTTCTGCTGTTTCCTTACCTCTCTCAGCTATCACAGAACTGAAGAGAGTTGGGACCTTTCTCTGAATTAGGCTTTGGTTTAAGGGACTGTTGTAGCTAATCTTCTATCCAGACCACTAATACTTTCCCCATTTCAATAAGGAAGTTTCTGTTTCTTTTTAGTCATATGTTCATTGGAGTAGCACTTTAAATATCCTTTGAGGTCTTTTTCTTTGCATTCACAGCTTGGCTGTTTGGTGCAAGAGGCCTAGTTTTTGGCCTATCTTGGCTTTTGACATGTGTTCTTCACTAAGCTTAATAATCATTTCTAGCTTTTGATTTAAAGTGAGAAACGTGTGATTCTTCCTTTCAGTTAAACACTTAGAGGCCATTGTAGGGTTATTACTTGGCCTAATTTCAATGTTGTTGTGTCTCAGTGAATAGAGATGCCCAAAGAGGGGAGAGATGGGGGAACAGTTGGTCATTGGGACAATCAGAACACACACAACATTTATCTATTAAGCTTTCCATCTTATATGGGTACAGTTTGTGGCACTGCAAAGCATTACAATAGTAACATCAAAAATCACTGATCAGAGACCACTATAACAGTGTGTTTGTCATAATAATGACAAAAGTGGAAATATTGCAAGAATTACCAAAATGTGACCAAGACATAAAATGAGGACAAAATGGCACCAATAGGCTTGCTCAACACAGGGTTCCACAAACTTTTAATCTGTTTTTGTTTTTAAAGAATCTGCAAAGTGAAATAAAGCAAATGTCAGATTCATGCCCCAGCTGAGGTCTGAGGGGAGTGGGTAGATGGGGGAGGTGGGCAGGGAGCTGGAAGAACACTCCAGAGATAGCAGGTAGATAAGACATGGCTTTATTCAGTAGCTTTTCCGCAATGTCAGTATTACATTTATACACCTCACAAATGACAGTGGCTGAGAACCAGGTGACAAGCTTCTCTATGTTATGTCTATCTAGCTGTGATTATATAAGGCACAGGATTGTGTGCCTGCGCTCCAATCCTGCTGAGTCATGCAGGATGTTTACCTCAGCCTGTGCCTGCCTGGCTGCAGCACAGCCAAGTTTCTTACACTCCACCCTCTAGGCCAAGGAGATCCTCTTAGTGGGAACCCATGCACATAGGGCACCACCCTGGACCCTAAGACACAACAACAATACAGAGAGCAACAACCTACTACTAATATTCCTGCTATGCTACCTATGATTATGAGAGCCCAACATAGGCCAGAGTCCAGAAACGCCCACCATCTCTTGTAGAAGGGCATCAGTAAAGTACTAAATCGCCTAAATCTCCTGTGACATGACACACCCTGCAAAGCTGACGTTATGTTCTGGTGGTCGTCAGGGATGAATGTGCAACATTGTGTCCCGACACAGGCACAGGTGCCACCTTGAGCTGCTGTGACTATGTCTAAGGCTATTTGTTTTTGCATCACCACCTTCCCAATCTGATCATCATCAGTTAACAAAAGGAGGGCAACTCAGGTGTAATTCAGGACCCAATCTGTGTGCTCTGCAAGGGCTGTAACCTGCATTTCTGCAGTGATGACACCTGCTAGGCGTGGAGCCACCAGAGGGCTGCTGCACTCACAAAACCAGGAACATAGTGCCTCCTGGTTATGTGGGTGACTAAGCAATGTGGGAAGCACAGTGACAGGCACAGAATCCCACCCCCAGGTACAATGTCCAGTCCAATTGGCTGTCAGATATGGCCATCCTGTGTCCCACAGACCCATAAACCCCCAGAAAGCATAAAGCCCATGGAGGCCCAGCCTTGGTAAGGCGCTTGTTCCACCATACCCATGGTGTGGTAGCATGTGTTATGTTTGCACAGACCTCAGTGGTCAACCATCCCATATGACCTTACCCCAGTGTTGCTCTCTACATCATGGTGCCTGCAATGGGACCACCACGTGTTCTCCTATTAGGCAGCCCCATTCATCATGGATGCTATGAGTCAGCCAGGGGGCAGGCTTGCCATGGGTTTTGCAAAGCCGCCATCCAAAGCTCACCATGTTGCATCCCACCCATTGTTTGTGGGACCCCAAGTTTCTAGCCACGTCCAGTTCTTCACAGAAGCTGAATGCACATACCAGGGCAAGTCATCCGCAGCTGCTGCTGGAAGCTTGGTGCAGATCCAACAGTTGGAGATATTGATCACCTCGGCGTAGGTGTGGACTCAGTCTATGATGCTGTTGGAGCATGCCAACCTATGGCCAAAACAACAAAGCAGGCACAGATACTAACAGGGATAGATCATGTCCCTCAGGCAGAATACAAGCTAATTTTTCATCCCTGGATAACAATGCAGCTGCCAAGGACTAATGGTACCATACCTTCTCAGCTCCCCATGATTCTTTTGGGTCTTGTACCCACACCAAAGTCACAGGGGAGGATATAATAGGCCACACAGACAGTACATATGTCCCCTAGATGAGGCTCCCTTCCCTGGCCATTTCCCTATGAATAGTCAGTTTGGAGGCACACATTAAATATCCAAGGAGTAACACGTAAGTCATACTGCAGACCCTCCCCACAGGGGGCTGTGATAGACAATCATCTGCAATGAGGGGCTTGGAGGGTTCAGGGCCAGTGTCAGGTTTTCTGCTCCCCTGCCTTCAGGAGTATTGGGGCTGGCAACAATAGATTACCATTTGTCCCTATACCTGGTCAGAGGTGGTCATCCTTGGTGTGTATCTGTAGCTGGATGGGGGTGGTAGCCCGGTGTAACTGTGCCTCCACCAGGGCCCAGCCACCTTTCCTTGGCTGCTTATTCAAGATTTGAAGCACCAGGTCCAACCTGGAACTCCAGTCCTGCAAAGATGGGGGAGTAACATGCAAACATAACCCATTCTTCAGGAATCCATTATATTGCTCAATCATGCCAGCAGCTTGTGGGTTATGAGGAACATGGAACCCCCAATGTATGTCCATCGGCTGTGCCCACTGTTGTACCTGCTGTCCAGCAAAATGTGTTCCACTATCACTTTCAATGGCCAGGGCATGGCCATGTAAGTGTTGCAGGTTTCAAATGATGTGTTGCTGGTCAGCCAGCCTGCAAGGGTAGGTGAACAATAAGCCAGTGGCTGTGTCTACTGCCATCAGTGTATGTGTGTAGCCCTGCAATTTTGGCAGTGGCCCAATGTAATCTAATTGCCATCTGGTCAAGGGCATCTGCCCTACTATCACTTGTTGTGTTATACTGGGCAGTTGTCTCTGTCTGGGGTATGCCTGAGAACATGCTGGGCACTTCTGGCAAGTCTCCAAAATGTCCTTCAAGGACAAACACAGACCCCAGAGCTTATGACCTGTTGCATCAGTTTACCCCCTGCATGTCCCAGTTCCTGGTGTAACCACAAGGCCACATCTCATGTAGGTGCCGACTCTAACCATTGGTGTTTGCCTCATAATTACCGGGGGTGGCCAAAGGCATATGGTCTTACACATGACAGATAGTTACATCTTTCTCAGAGGTCTTGCCTCATGGTTTGGCCCCAAATGGGTTGATGGTCTATAAGCGAATTCTGTAACTTCCAGGTAGTCAACCACAAGGTTAAACCTCGATAGACTGCCCAGCTATTGGTGCAAAGTACCATAGGTGAATCCTTCTGGTTATCACCATCCATACCACTCTGAGTTCAGCCCATTGGCTGCTTTGTCCACACCCAGTATCAAACCATATGGTGTCAGTGCTGGGCTGGACTGCTACAGTAGTCCAGGCAACAGTAGCACCCTGGATGGACTCATCTGTATACCATACCCCATCAGGAATGGGAGGAAACCTTTTCTTGAATGGTGATGGCTCAAGGTCTGGGGTGCCTCAGGCCCCATGGCCTTATCTTGCATTAGGACTACAGGTCCCAAGACTTCTTGTAATTCTGCTGCTAATGGATTGTACTATGCTGCTCCAAGTAGGCACCCCACTTTGCTAACGTAAATGTCTATCATCCCAGTCCAGGGGGTCATTACCCATGAATGTATGTACCCACCCCACTATTGGGTAGGTCATCCACACGATGACTGTAGCCCAACCTATCATGCTCTCACAGGCCTGAAGAACAGCATATGCAGCAGCTAATTGCTTCTCTATTAATGAATACTGGAGCTCAGCTCCCAAAAGCCTACTGGTGTTCTAGAGTGCTCCGTGCACTGCCATAGGCCCCAGCCAAAACCATCTGTGGTTCCATGTACATCAAGTTCAAATGGATGCCCCTGATCAATTATTTGTAAGGCCTGTGCTTGTCGAATGGCCCACTTGTGGTCAGAAAGTCTGTTTCAGCCTCATCATCCCAATCCCCTTTTTTGTTAACCTGTACAATGGTTTTATTTGAATCAAATGGGGCACGAATGCCTGCCAATACCCCAAGAGGCCCACAAAAGTCTGCAGCTGCCTCACTGTGGTGGGTTAGGGGTATGCCTAGATGTTATCGATGATGGCCTCTGGGATGGCCTTTGTCTTACCTGACCAAATAACTTCCAAGAATTTGGCAGACAATTCAGGCTTGGAACTTGGATTCATTGGTGGCCCAACTGCAGGTTGCCAAATGCTGCCACAAGAGGGGCGCTGCCATTTCTAAATCTGTAAGAGAATTAGAGGTTAACATATCATCAATGTAATGAAACAGGCAGACTCCTTTCAGGCATTTCCAGGCAGCTAAATCCATGGCAACAAGACCATGACAAATTGTAGGGCTATGCACATAGCCCTGTGACAGCACAGTGAAAGCCCATTGTCTTCCTTCCCATGTGAAGGTGAACTGTTCCTGGCTCAGGAACAGTTGAAATGTCAATGGAGAAGACTGCATTAGCTAGGTCCACCACAAAGTGCTACTGTCCCAGTCCTGTTGTCAAGCAGTCCATCAAATCCGTGATGGAGGGTACAGCTGCATGCAGAGGCGATGTTACTTTATTCAGTTCCCAATAATCCACTGTCATCCACCAAGTCCCAGTAAGCTTTCTGACTGACCATACTGGGAAAGTATAGGGACTAAGGGTGTCACACACTATTTGCACCTCCCCTAACTTCTTAATAGGCTCAGTTATCTCTGCATGTCCCCCTGGCAAACAGTATTGACGAGTGGAGGTAACCGGTCGGGGTCGTGGCAGAACTTGGGGCTGGTGATGCCCCAAGTGAAGCCACGCAGCACTGGCTTTACTATATAGACTCAAGGTCTGAATTCTCTGGCCATGGTGTGTAAGTCCAGACCATGCAATATGTCCACGCCCAGAATATATCCAGGTATAGGAGAGACATACACAGAGTATAGATGGGGAGCCTAGTGGCCAATGCCAAGATGCAGAGAAACAGGTTTCACCTTCACTGACTGGCCCCCATAACCATCAATGAATGCAGCTTTGCCCGGAAACTTCCTAGGTTCCTATAAACTAGACTGCAACCTGCACCAGTATCTACCAGTGCTAGGACCTGCTGTACATTAGTGGGGGGCCAGTGGAATGCCAGCTCCACATACTGCCTCTCATTGTCCACCCCCACTTGCTCCCAAGCAAGTTCCCTAATCAAACAAGAAAGGTTCCATATCTCTGCCCATCTGCAAATAATCCTTGAGCTGCAGCAACTGGACAGGATTAGATTGAACAACATTGTTTTGCCCCCTCTTGGGCATTTTCCAGAATTTTTGCTCTGAGGACAATTACCTCCACAGAGTCAAGAGCATTCCATTGGGTTGACTGTCAGTTTTCTCTCGAGCAACCCCAGCTGAAAGTAAATCAAACCACATCTGCTTGCGGGTCACCCACTGGGGCCCCTTGTTATCTTGTGGAGTGGTTACCTGTGGAGGGGGCACCTTCCCCTTTTTTATGACACAGACTCCCTGGTCCCATCGATGGCTTTCTGCCTCCCTGAGGGCTGCCATAGCAGTAGTCACTTCATATGTGTGGTACCCCACATATGGGGTGAGGACAGCAGCCAGGGAGGCAAAAGCATTTGGGGGTTCTGAGCCCAGCACAAGATCCCTTATGTGGGAAGCAAAGTGTTCATCATCTGGCCTCTGGGTATTCAGCTCAAACATAGCCTGCCGCATACCCATCTCCCGGAGTATCTGCACCAGATTAGTATATGATTGCTATTTACTCAGTTTCTGATATTTCTCCAGCATCATTCCAAACAGTCTGTATGGCTGCCATCAACCACTCAATTAAAATGTGCTCATCTTGCCCCTGTGCTAACCATTGGCACAGCTGCAGCCACTGATGAAGGGAGGGGTGAGTTGCGATAGATGCCAGCTTCTCCATCTCGGAGGCAGAGCGGGAATGTCAACTCCTTCATCCCAAAGATGGAGTAATCAGGCAGGGAGGGGCTACCCCAGACACTGCCAGCACTGTTTACCTAACTCTTGCTACTCATTGGGGGTATAAGCACTATAAGAGGTGTGTTCCACCACTGTGAGGGGTCCCTGGGCTCTTCCCCTGAGTCCCATTGGCTGCTCATATTCGACCTTCTGACAGGATCACGAGATGAGCTTGCAGCAGAGAAGCCTCTTCTTCCTCAGCATCAGACTGAATGGAAGTGTCTGGCCAGGAGGATGGGCTCAAGGTTGTGCTGACAGCTGTTGCTAACTCCTTTTCCAGGCTGTTTATCTGGGCCTCTAAGTGCCCAACTTGCACCTGGAGGTCCTTCACCTCCAGGTTTTGCTCCAAGCTGTGCCTTTGGGCCCCCAGGTGGCTCAGCCTGTGCCTGGAGGTCTTTTAACTGCGTGTGTCCTGCAAGGACTGAGAACGTACTTCATAGAGTGCAGTCAGAAACACCCATCTGACTCTGCTGGCAAAGGTGCATTCCTTCTTGGTGCTGTGTGCCTCCAGCTGCTTCAGTGTCTTCTCCACACTCACAGAAGACCCATTCACTGCCTCCCATGTTTCCATTGGAGCCCATCCAAACAGCAGCTCTGCCACCAGGTACCACAGCCCATGGTGCAGCCACATAGCCAACCTGGGAGCCTCAGAGGCTGAAAATCCACCCACCTCATCTTGACAACTACACCAATTGTCAGGTTCAAGCCCCAGCTGAGGTCAAAGGGGAATAGGTGGACAGGGGGCAGGAAGCTAGAAGAACACTCAAGAGACAGCAGGTAGAGGAGACATGGCTTTATTCAGCAGCTCTTTCACAGTGTCGGTGTTACATTTATACATCTCACAATTGTGGCTGAGAGCCAGGTGATGAGCTTCTCTATGTTATATCTACATAGTGATGATTATATAAGGCACTGGATTGTGCGCCTGGGCTCCAATCCTGCTTAGTCATGCAGGATGTTTACCTCAGCCTATGTCTGCCTGGCTGCAGTGCAGCCATGTTCCTTACAGCAAAGCACAATAAAATGAGGTACGCCTGTGGTTTGAAGTTAGATGGTATGCCCTCAGTTTTGTTCTTTTTGCTCAAGATTGCTTTAGTTATTAGGAGTCTTTTGTGGTTTCATATGAATTTTAGGGTGTTTTTTCTTTTTTGTGAAGAATGACATTATAATTTTAATAGGGATTGCATTGACTCTGTAGATGTCTTTGGTTAGTATGAACATTTTAACAATATGAAGTCTTTCAATTTATGAACAGGAAATATTTTTCCATTTAGTTGTGTCTTTAATTTCTATCATCAGTGTTTTATAGTTTTCAGTATACAGATCATTCACCTCCTTGGTTAAATTTACTCCTGAGTATTTTTAAATTCTACTGTAAATGTGATTCTTTTCTCAATTTCTTTTTCAGATAGTTTATTATTAGTGTGTACAAATGCTACAGATTTTTGTGTGTTGATTTTGTAACCTGCAACTTTACTGAATTTATCAATTCTGGAAGGTTTTTTGGTGGGGTCTTTTGGGTTTTCTATATGTAAGATCATATCATCAGCAAACAGAAACAGTTTCACTTCTTTCTTTCCTATTTGGATGCCATTTATTATTTTTTTTCCTAGCCTAATTGCTCTGGCTATGACTTCCAGTACCATGTTAAATAGAGAGTGGTGAAAATGGGCATCCTTGCCTTGTTCTTGATTTTAGAAGACAAGCCTTCGACTTTTCACAATTGAGTATTATGATAGCTCTGGAACTGTCATATATAGCCTTTGTTGTGTGCAGAAACATTCATTCTATACCTATTTTGTTAAGAGTCTTTATCATGAAAGAATATTAAATTTTGTCAAATGCTTTTTCTGCATCTGTGATGATCATATGATTTTTGTCATTCGTTCCGTTAATATAGTGAACCACATTTATTGAGTTGTCTATGTTGAACCCTCCTTGCATTCCAGGAATAAATCCCACTTGATCATGATGAATGATCCTTTGAATGTGCAATTGAATATGGCTGGCCAATGTTTTTTGGGGAGATTTTACAACTATGTTATTCAGGGATATTGGCCTGTAGTTTTCTTTTCTTGTAGTGTCTTTGTCTGGCTTTCGTATCAGGGTAATGTCGGCCTTATAAAATGAGTTTGGAAGTGTTCACTCCTTTTCAATTTTGTGGAAGAGTTTGAGAAGGAGTAGTGTTAATTCTTCATTAAATGCTTGGTAAAATTCAGCGGTGAGGTCATCTGGCCATGGACTTTTCTCTGACAGGAGACATTTTATTCAATCTTCTTACTCATTTGGGGTCTATAAAGATTTCCAATTTCTTCATGTTTCAGTCTTGGTGAATTATGCTTCTAGAAATTTATCCACTTTTTTCCAGGTTATCCAATTTGTTGTGTGCACTTGTTCATAGTAGTCTGTTATGATTCTTTGTACCTCTGTGTTATCAGTTGCAATGCCTCCTCTTTCATTTCTGATTTTATTTCAGTGTTCTTTTAATTGATAGGGTTTGTCCATTTTTTTATCTTTCAAAAAAGTAATTCTTCATTTTGTTGGGTTTTGTTTCTTTTCTTTTCCTTTCTTGTTGTGGAGTGGAGGGCATTTGTCTCTATTTTCCTTATTTTTGTTCTGGTCTTTGTTAAGAAGATCCTTTATTAAAAAGGTTCTTCCTTCCACTAACTTTGGGTTTAGTTCTCCTTTTGCTAGTTCCTTGAAGTATAACATTAAGGTGCTGATTTAAGATATTTTTTGTTATTTAATATAACCATTTACTGCCTCTTAAAACTGTTTTGGTTGCATCTCAGTAGTTTTGGAATGCTGTGTTTTCACTTTTGCTTGTCTCATGATATCTTTTAATTTGTTCTTTGACCCAATAGTTGTTCATGAGCATATGTTTAATTTCCACATGTTCATGAATTTATCATGATTTCTCCTCTAATTGATTTCTAGTCCCATACCATTGTGGTCTGAGAAGATACTTGGTATAATTTCCAACCTCTTGAATTTGTTAAGACGTGTTTTGTAATTTAACGTATTATCTATCCTGGATAATGTCCCATGTGCACTTGAGAACAATGTATGCTCTTGCTGTTGAATGCAATGATCTACATATGTCTGTTAATCCATTTGGTCTAAAGTATTCAAGTCTAATGTTTCCTTATTGATTTTTCTATCTGGATGATCTATTGTTAAATGTGGGGTATTATTCCCTACCATTATTGTATTGCACTCTATCTTTCCTTTCTGATCTTTTAATGTTTGCTTCAGTTAGGGGCTCCAATGTTAGTTAGGTTCATATATACTTAAAATTGTTATACCGTCTTAATGAATTGACACCTTTACCATTTTAGAATGACTTTCATCAGCTCTTTTTACAGTTTTTGAGTTCGTTTATTTTGTTTGAAAAAAGTTTACTTATGCTTTCTTTTGGTTTTTATTTGCATAAATTATCTTTTTCATTTATTTACTTTCAGTCTATGAGTATTCTTTAAAGTGAAGTAAGTCTTTTGTAGGTAATATATAGTTGGAATTTTTGGTGTTCTCTTTTTTTTTTTCATCCATTCAGCCACTCCATGCCTTTTGATTGGAGAATTTAACCAATTACATTCAAAGTAATTATTGATAAGGACTAATGTCATTTTGTTCATTGTTTTCTGATTATTTTGTAGGTTATTTATTCTTTTCTTCCTTTCTTACTTTCTTCCCTTTGTGGCATGATGTATTCTGAAGCAATATACTTTGAAGCTTCTCTTTTTTATCTTTTATCTACTTTATAGGCTTTGGTTCTTTATAGGGTTTTACTTTGTGGTTATCTTCATGCTTACATAAAACATGGCATACTTATAATAGGCTATAAGTTGATAGCAATATAATTTTGATTCCATACACAACATTCTACTCTTTTGCTTCCCCTCTCCCCCCCATATTTTATGCTTTAGATAGCACAATTTATGTTTTTTGATTATTTGTATTGTTTGTATGGACAGGAAATATTTTTTATTTTTTTATTTCAGTAGTTTTTCTGGAACAGGTGATTTTTTGTTACATGGATAAGTAGTGGTGATTTCTGAGATTTTGGTGCACCCATAACCCAAGTAGGGTACACTATACCCAATATGTAGTCTTTTATTCCTCACCCTCTTCCTATCCTTCACCCAAGTCCCCAAAGTATTTGTATTTCTTAATAAGTTTTTGTAGCTATGATTTTACTAGGTTTGTCTTTTAGCCTTTATACTAGAGATATACTTAATTTTCCCACCAACATTACATTATTAGTGTTTTTGAATTTTACAATGTAGCTATTTTTACTAGTGAGTTTTATACTTTCCTGTGTTTTCATGTTACTAATTAGCATTCTTTTCCTTCATCTTGAAGGAACTCCCCTTAGCATTTCTTGCAAAGCAGATTTAGTGGCGGTAAACTACCTCAGTTTTTGTTTGTCTGAGACAGTCTTTATCTCCCTTTCATTTTTGAAATACTGGATAACTGGATATAGTATTCTTGGTTTGCAGGTTTTTTTTTTTTTAATTGCATTTTAGGTTTTGGGGTACATGTGAAAATCATGCAAGGTTGTTGCATAGGTGCATACATGGCAGTGTGATTTTCTGCCTTCCTCCCCTTCACCTATATCTGGCATTTCTCCCCATGCTATCCCTCCCCAACTCCCCACCCCACCTCTGTCCCCCCTACTCACTCCCAACAGACCCCAGTGTATAGTGCTCCCCTCCCTGTGTCCATGTGTTCTCATTGTTCAACACCCACCTATGAGTGAGAACATGTGGTGTTTGATTTTGTATTCTTGTGTCAGTTTGCTGAGAATGATGTTTTCCAGGTTCATCCATGTCCCTACAAAGGACGCGAACTCATCGTTTTTGATGGCTGCATAATATTCCATGGTGTATATGTGCCACATTTTTCCTGTCCAGTCTATCATCAATGGGCATTTGGGTTGGTTCCAGGTCTTTGCTATTGTAAACTGTGCTGCAATGAACATTCGTGTGCATGTGTCCTTATAGTAGAATGATTTGTAATCCTTTGGATATATACCCAGTAATGGGATTGCTGGGTCAAATGGAATTTCTATTTCTAGGTCCTTGAGGAATCGCCACACTGTTTTCCACAATGGTTGAACTAACTTACACTCCCACCAACAGTGTAAAAGTGATCCTATTTCTCCACATCCTCTCCAGCATCTGTTTTCTCCAGATTTTTTAATGATCGCCATTCTAACTGGCGTGAGATGGTATCTCAATGTAGTTTTGATTTGCATTTCCCTAATGACCAGTGATGATGAGCATTTTTTCATATGATTGTTGGCCTCATGTATGTCTTCTTTTGTAAAGTACCTGTTCATATCCTTCGCCCATTTTTGAATGGGCTTGTTTGTTTTTTCTTGTAAATCTGTTTTAGCTTGTTGTAAATTCTGGATATCAACCCTTTGTCAGATGGGTAGGCTGCAAAAATTTTTTCCCATTCTGTTGGTTGCCGATTCACTCTATTGACTGTTTCTTTCACTGTGCAGAAGCTATGGAGTTTGATCAGTTCCCATTTGTCTATTTTGGCTTTTGTTGCCAATGCTTTTGGAGTTTTGGTCATAAAGTCCTTGCCTACACCTATGTCCTGAATGGTTTTGCCTAGGTTTTCTTCTAGGGTTTTTATGGTGTTAGGTCTTATGTTTAAGTCTTTAATCCATCTGGAGTCAATTTTAGTGTAAGGTGTCAGGAAGGGGTCGAGTTTCTGCTTTCTGCATATGGCTAGCCAGTTTTCCCAACACCACTTATTGAACAGGGATTCCTTTCCCCATTGCTTGTTTTTGTCGGGTTTGTCAAAGATCGGGTGGTTGTAGATATGTTGTGTCGCCTCCGACGCCTCTGTTCTGTTCCATTGGTCTATATCTCTGTTTTGGTACCAGTACCATGCTGTTTTGATTACTGTAGCCTTGTAGTATAGTTTGATATCCAGTAGTGTGATGCCTCCTGCTTTGTTCTTTTTGCTTAGAATTGACTTGGCTATGCGGGCTCTCTTTTGGTTCCATATGAAGTTTAAGGTGGTTTTTTCCAGTTCTGTGAGGAAGGTCATTGGTAGCTTGATGGGGATAGCATTGAATCTGTAAATTACTTTGGGCAGTATGGCCATTTTCACGATATTGATTCTTCCTAACCATGAACGTGGAATGTTTCTCCATCTGTTTGTGTCCTCTCTTATTTCGTTGAGCAGTGATTTGTAGTTCTCCTTGAAGAGGTCCTTTATGTTCCTTGTTAGTTGTATTCCTAGATATTTTATTCTCTTTGTAGCAATTGCGAATGGCAGTTAGTTCTTGATTTGGCTCTCTTTAAGTCTGTTATTGGTGTATAGAAATGCTTGTGATTTTTGCACATTGATTTTGTATCCTGAGACTTTGCTGAAGTTGCTTATCAGTTTCAGGAGATTTTGGGCTGTGATGATGGGGTCTTCTAGATATACAATCATGTCGTCTGCAAATAGAGACAATTTGACTTCCTCCTTTCCTAATTGAATACCCTTTATTTCTTTTTCTTGCCTGATTGCTCTGGCTAGAACTTCCAGTACTATATTGAATAGGAGTGGTGAGAGAGGGCATCCTTGTCTAGTGCCAGATTTCAAAGGGAATGCTTCCAGCTTTTGCCCATTCAGTATGATATTGGCTGTTGGTTTGTCATAAATAGCTTTTATTATTTTGAGATACGTTCCGTCGATACCTAGTTTATTGAGGGTTTTTAGCATAAAGCGCTGTTGAATTTTGTCGAAGGTCTTCTCTGCATCAATTGAGATAATCATGTGGTTTTTGTCTTTGGTTCTGTTAATGTGGTGAATTACATTTATAGACTTGCGTATATTGAACCAGCCTTGCATCCCCGGGATGAATCCTACTTGATCATGGTGGATAAGCTTTTTGATGTGTTTTTGCAATCGGCTTGCCAGTATTTTATTGAAGATGTTTGCATCTATGTTCATCATGGATATTGGTCTGTAGTTTTCTTTTCTTGTTGAGTCTCTGCCGGGTTTTGGTATTAGGATGATGTTGGTCTCATAAAATGATTTGGGAAGGATTCCCTCTTTTTGGATTATTTGGAATAGTTTCAGTAGGAATGGTACCAGTTCCTCTTGGTGTGTCTGGTAGAATTCGGCTGTGACCCCATCTGGACCTGGGCTTTTTTTGGGTGGTAGGCTCTTAATTGCTGCCTCAACTTCAGACCTTGTTATTGGTCTATTCAGGGTTTTGACTTCTTCCTGGTTTAGGCTTGGGAGGAGGCAACTGTCCAGGAATTTATCCATTTCTTCCAGGTTTTGTAGTTTATGTGCATAGAGTTGCTTGCAATAATCTCTGATGATGGTTTGAATTTCTGTGGAATCTATGGTGCTATCCCCTTTATCATTTTTTATTGCATCTATTTGGTTATTCTCTCTTTCTTTTTTATTAGTCTGGCTAGTGGTCTATTTTGTTGATCTTTTCAAAAAACTAGCTCCGGTATTTATTGATTTTTTGTAGGGTTTTTCGTGTCTCTATCTCCTTCAATTCTGCTTTGATCTTAGTTATTTCTTGTCTTCTGCTAGGTTTTGAGTTTTTTTGATCTTGCTCCTCTAGCTCTTTCAATTTTGATGATAGGGTGTCAATTTTAGATCTCTCCTTTCTTCTCATGTGGGCACTTATTGCTATATATTTTCCTCTAGAGACTGCTTTAAATGTGTCCCAGAGATTCTTGTATGTGGTGTCTTCGTTCTCATTGGTTCCGAAGAACATCTTTATTTCTGCCTTCATTTCAGTGTTTATCCAGTCTACATTCAGGAGAAAGTTATTCATTTTCCATGAAGCTGTGCAGTTCTGGGTTGGTTTCTGAATTCTGAGTTCTAACTTGATTGCACTGTGGTCTGAGAGACTGTTTGTTATGGTTTCCGTTCTTTTTCATTTGCTGAGGAGTGATTTACTTCCAATTATGTGGTCAATTTTAGAGTAGGTGTGATGTGGTGCTGAGAAGAATGTATATTCTGTGGATTTGGGGTGGAGAGTTCTGTAAATGTCTATTAGGTTTGCTTGTTCCAGGTCTGAGTTCAAGTCCTGGATATCCTTGTTAATTTTCTGTCTCGTTGATCTGTCTAATATTGACAATGGGGTGTTGAAGTCTCCTACTATTATTGTGTGGGAGTCTAGGTCTCTTTGTAATTCTTTAAGAACTTGCCTTATGTTTTTGGGTGCTCCTGTATTAGGTGCATATATATTTAGGATTGTTAGCTCTTCTTGTTGCATTGATCCCTTTACCATTATGTAATGTCCTTCTTTGTCTCTTTTGATCTTTGCTGCTTTAAAGTCTATTTTATCAGAGATGAGAATTGCAACTCCTCCTTTTTTTTGCTCTCCGTTTGCTTGGTAAATCTTCCTCCATCCCTTTATTTTGAGCCTTTGTGTATCCTTGCATGTGAGGTGGTTTCCTGGATACAGCACACTGATGGGTTTTGGCTTTTTATCCAATTTGCCAGTCTGTGTCTTTTGATTGAGGCATTTAGTCCGTTTACATTTAGGGTTAATATTGTTATGTGTGAATTTGATCCTGTCATTTTGATGCTAGCTGGCTGTTTTGCCCATTGGTTGATGCAGATTCTTCATTGTGTTGATGCTCTTTACCATTTCGTGTGTTTTTGGAGCGGCTGGTTCTGGTTGCTCTTTTCTATGTGTAGTGCGTCCTTCAGGAGCTCTTGTAAAGCTGGTCTGGTGGTGATGAAATCTCGGAGTTCTTGCTTGTTCACAAAGGATTTTATTTTTCCTTCACTTATGAAGCTTAGTTTGGCTGGATATGAAATTCTGGGTTGAAAGTTCTTTTCTTTAAGGATGTTGAATATCGGCCCCCACTCTCTTCTGGCCTGTAGGGTTTCTGCTGAGAGATCTGCTGTGAGTCTGATGGGCTTCCCTTTGTGGGTAACCCGACCTTTCTCTCTGGCTGCCCTTAGTATTTTCTCCTTCATTTCAACCCTGGTGAATCTGACAATTATGTGCCTCGGTGTTGCTCTTCTAGAGGAATATCTTTGTGGTGTTCTCTGTATCTCCTGGACTTGAATATTGGCCTGCCTTGCTAGGTTGGGGAAGTTTTCCTGGATAATATCCTGAAGAGTATTTTCCAGCTTGGATGCATTCTCTTCGTCACATTCAGGTACCCCTATCGAACGTAGATTAGGTCATTTCACATAGTCCCATTTTTTTTGTTGGCTTTGTTCATTCCTTTTTACCCTGTTTTCTCTAATCTTGCCTTCTCGTTTTATTTCATTGAGTTGGTCTTCTGCCTCTGATATCCTTTCTTCTGCTTGGTCAATTCGGCTGTTGAAACTTGTGCATGCTTCGTGAATTTCTCGTGTTGTTTTTTTCAGCTCCATCAATTCACTCATATTCCTCTCTAAGTTGTCCATTCTCGTTAGCATTTCGTCAAGTCTTTTTTCAAGGTTCTTAGTTTCTTTGCATTGGGTTAGAACATGTTCTTTTAGCTCACGTAAGTTTCTTATTATCCACTTTCTGAAAGCTGATTCTGTCATTTCATCACACTTATTCTCCATCCAGTCTTGTTCCCTTGCTGGTGGGGAGTTGTGCTCCCTTGTAGGAGGAGAAGTGTTCTGATTTTGGGTGTTTTCTTCCTTTTTGCACTGGTTTCTTCCCATCTTTGTGGATTTATCTGCCTATCGACTTTGTAGTTGCTGTCTTTCTGATTTTGGTAATTTTAAGTCTGCAGCAGCAGAACTCATAAACCCCCTTTTTCTTCCCTCTCGGTGTTCTGTCCCAGGGAGTTAGAGCTTTATGATTTTCCGCTGTCTTGCTGTTGCTTTCCCTGCCCACAAGGTGGCAGCCTAGTCGCACTCAGCCTATAGAGACTTCGCTGAGCTGCTGTGGGCTCCACCCAGCTTCCTTGTGAACTTCCCTGCAGTCCTGTTTATATGGGTGTAGTTAGAACTGCTTCCGCTTTGTTGGCCCGCCCCTGTAGTGACGGAGTCTCTGTAGTGGCGGGTTGCCTTGGTTATGGCAAATTGCCCTGGGAACTGCAGGGTGTGTCCTAATGGAGGACACCCCTCCCCCACAGAGCTGGACCAACCCGGGTTCAGTTGTGTTTCCTGTGGCGCTTTCTTTGCCCAGGAATCTCCTGGCTTGACTCCCTGTTTCAGCTCCCCTTGCTGGCTTACAGGGGACTTGGTCTCACTCACTCTGCAGGAGGAGCCACTGCCCCTGCCTCAGGGCGCAGGCCGAGTGGCTGCGCCAGTCTAACCAGCGGCACTGGCGACCCGTGGGGCTCTTCCGCCTGTGAATCTCCTGGTCTGTGGGCAGTAAAAATCCACTGCCCTGTGAGCTGTTGCGTCAGCTGAAGCGACGGCTCTGAGATTCATGGCGCGTTTTTGCCCGGGGAATCTCCTGGCTTGACTCCCTGTTTCAGCTCCCCTTGCTGGCTTACAGGGGACTCGGTCACACTCACTCTGCAGGAGCCGCTGCTCCCTGCCTCAGGGCACAGGCCTAGTGGCCACGCCACTCAAGCCAACAGCGCTGGCGACCTGTGGTGCTCTTCCCCCTGTGAATCTCCTGGTCTGTGGGCAGTAAAAATCCGTCTGGAAATGCGGCGTCCACTCACCCTCTGCACTTTCTCTCGGAGCTGCAATCCCGTGTTCCTCCTAATCGGCCATCTTGGATCTCTCTGGTTTGCAGGTTTTTATGCTTTCAGGATTTTGAATATATCATTCCATTCCCATTTGGTCTACAAGATTTCTGCTGAAAAACCTGTGATCATTTCATGGGGGTTCCCTTGTATATAACAATTCACTCTTCCCTAACTGCTTTCAAAACTCTATCTTTAACTTTTAACAATTTGATTGAGACATGTCTTGGAGTAGGTCTCTTTGTATTAATCTCATTTAGTGTCCTTTGGGCTTCCTGGATCTGGATTTCCATTTCCTTCCCCAGGGTTGGGACATTTTCTACCATTATTTCTTTGAATATGTTGTTTTTTTTTGTTTTCTTTCACTCTCTCCTCCTTCTGGCACACTATAATGTGTATATTGTTCAATTTTATGGTCTGTCATGAGTCCCTTAAGCCATCTTCACCGTTTTACACTCATTTTTCTTTTTGCTCCTCAGAACTGATTATTTCAAGTGACCTGTCTTTAAGTTCACTGATTTTTTTTTCCTTTTGCTTGCTCCAATCTGCTGTTCAACCCCTTGATTGCATTTTCCAGTTCAGTTCTTCAACTCTATGATTTGTTTGGTACATTTTTATACTTTCTGTATCTTTGCTGAAATTCTCAGTTTGTTCTTTAGTTATTCTCTTGACCTTGGTGAGCATATTTATGACCTTTAAAAATATTCTCTATGGGGTAAATAACATTTCTATTTCACTAGGACTGGTTTCTAGGTATTTATCCTGTTCTTTTATTTGGAACATATTTTCCTGTTTCTTCTTCTTTTTTTTTTTTTTTTTTTTTTTTTTGACTATCTGTGCTAGTTTCTGAGCATCAGATACAGCTTTCTCTTTCAGTGTTGTCAAGACTGGTCTTGTATTGGAGAAGAATCTCACCAACCTAATTGGCCAGAAAGTCTAAGGTACCTTTCAGATCTTTGTGTTTGACCAAACTACTATACGTTTTTGTTGGTCCCCAGGAAATTAGGATGGGCCATGTCCTATTGGTAACCCCAAAGTAGGTAAAATAGTAGATGTACCCTATAGATAAATCTGGAAACGTTGGGGTGTTACATGCGTGTTCCAATCCCTTCTGTCTTCATGGTGTAGCTGAGGGTAGATGTTTATCTTCCACTCTTTCTGCACTAAGCCAAGGAGAGAATCTGAGGCAAGTATCTTCACTCACATACAGGCTGCACCTTCTGACCCTGGGGGAGGATGGCCACTGGCAGTGGGTCCCCTGTATGTTCACCTGATTGTTTTCTGTGGTCCATGGAGATTCCTAAATGCAGAGCCCCAACAACTCCTAGAACTAGGCAGTTAAAGAGGCAGTCTCATGGTGGGAGCTATAGAAGTTGTAACACTAGCGCATGGACAAATTTATTCCATAAAGAATTAGTAGATCTGGATTTATCATTGGGTAACCAGTGGGGGAATCCTCAGGAAGTGCTGAGCTCCTGTTCAGGCTTTTAGAGGTCTACTGTTTGTCTGCCCCTTTAACTCCCTGATACACGTTAGTTAAAAGCCACTCTGTCAGGTAGCTCCCAGGAGGGTGTACAGAAAAATCCTTTCCAGAGAAAAATAGCTACCCTTTTATGCCTTCTTTGTGCTGCTTGTAGGAGGTGTAGCTCCTGGAAATGGTTGCAAACCCATTTAAAATTACCTCTTTGTTCTGTGTTCTAGGAAGACTTGCATATGTTCAGTCCTCTATGCTCCCAGAGTCAGGAGGTCTAGAATGCCATTACTTGGGTAAGGGCTACAAAAGCTGGGGTGACCAAGGCAAACTTCCCTGAGGAGGAGTTGGTGGGCCTGGAGTCAATCCTGGGATAAGCGAGAGAAGTCTTGGCAAGTGCCAAACCCCTGCTCAGACTGCTTGCAGTCTGCTACTTGCCTGTTCCTTTAACTCTCAATGCCAATTAATTAGAAGCCAAGTCATTAGGTAGCCTTAGGAAGAGTGTGTAGGGAAATACCTTCCAGGGGAAAACAGAAAACATCCTGCAACATCAAAAGAGGTACATTTGAAAATAACTCACCCAGATCTACTTCAATCGAATGTAAAGCCACTTACTAAGGAAACTCTACCCTGGGGAAAGAAGAATACCCACATATTTGAGGACTGTTGGATATAGGGACAAATTTGGTACCGATATCCAGGAACGTAAAACATGATCATGGCTCAGATCCAGCTCATAGTGAGTGCTGTGATTTCACAGACCTACCCAGTGGTTATATTTCCAGTCACTAAATGTGTAAAAATGAACATACTAAGAAATTGGTAAAAGCACCACATTGGTTCCTTGGCCTGTGAGATAAGAGCAATGACCACATGGAAGACCAAGGATAAACCTCTGAAGCTGTTTTCCCTCTTCCAACCAGTAAATCAAAAAGAATATTACATCATGAGGAAAATTGCAAAGAATCATGCCACCCTCAAATACTTAAAGGATGAAGTGCTGCTGGACTCCATCATATCTCTATTTAATTCACCAACGTGGCTTATACAAAATCCAGATGGATCCTGAAAATAACCTATTGCAAACCTAACCAAATATTTGTACTAATTTTATCATTGGAGCAGGTGTGGCATCTTTGATAGAGCAGTGGTATACAGTTATTAAAGTGGTGAATATGTTCCTTTCCAATCCCATCAAAAAGGAAGACCAGAAACAATTTGCATTCACTTGGAACTGACTACAGCATGCTACAAATATTGTATTTATAGTGTTGTTCCAGAAGTAGGTTTACTTGCTTGTTCTCTGTTACAGTCCAAGATACCTTTAGAATTTCACATTAGTCCACTATATTGATGACATTATGCTAATCTAACTGGATGAGCAACAAGTGGCAAGTATGTTCATGACCTTAGAAAAACACATGCTCCAGAAAGGGTAAAATAAAAGCTATGAAGATTCAGGTGTCAGCCCTATCCAGGAGTTTTTTATGATCCAGTGGGCTGGAACATGTCAGATCATCCCCTTCAAAGTAAAGGTTAAATGATTGCATTATGCACTTCCTACCATGAAGAAGGAAGCACAATACCTGGTGGGCCTCTCAGGTTTCTGGAGTAAGAATATTCCTATCTGTGACTACAGCTCAGTCAATATATCCAAGTGAATGCAAGGATGTAAGCTTAGCATGGGCTCACCTTTAGGTTATGGCAACCCCTGGGAACTTTGGATACTCATTCCACAGAACAAGCAATCAATGAGTCACTATCTTTGTAGATCATCAAGGGGGAGTCATACTGCCTTTACACATGCAAAACTGTATATAACAATACATCTGGCACCCAAGAAATTTACTTATGTATATCTTGGCATTCCTTTGCCAATTTTGCCTGTAAATGAACAAGTGCAGCAGTCAAAGGTTGACCAGGCTAGGAGGCAGCCCTCAAGAGTGAAATAAGCCACCAAGATCAGCAGAAGTGCTAGCTGAGGGTGAGGGAAATCCACAATGGATAGCAAAGGAGGCAGATAATGGGTATCAGTTATACCCTTGAGATTAGCACTAGCTGTATACTAGTGAGTTCATCTCTCTGTCTTTCCTTTTGTAAGTTTACCACAAGAGAGGAGGCCCATCAGAATTCTAGAGGAGCTTCTCCAAAAGTCATATGAAGTGAATCTGAATGAAACAAGGAGTGGACTTCAGTGGATGCCTTTGATGCACTGCCTAGATCCCTCTTTGTGAAGGAGGGTTTATTCTCAAGCTACTGGGAGTGTTGGCTAGCACTCAATAGTTGTTGGTCCTCTCTAAAACTTTCCCTCAGCTGAAGAGAACCACCTCACAATGCTACTCCTTTTTCTGGAGACAGACTGAATATAAAAATCTGAAAATAACTTGTCAATGCAGGCCCATTGTGGCCTGTCACCTTTATCAAAATTCAGACCTTTAAAGGGCCATCCTACCTTCAGATCTCCCTATGGAGTCAACTGATGCTTCAAACATTGATACATTCAAACTTCTTTCTCATCCCAACCCTGCTTTCTTCCTTTTCCTATGCAGGGATTAATCCTGAGAGCACTTTCCAGTAAATGTCTTGAACACTAATGTCCTTCTCAAAGTCAGCTGCCTGGGGATCCTAGTCTTCAACAATTAGGGAAGAAAAGGAAGCCAATAAAAATTCCACTGATGAAAATGTTACTACTATGGACATCTGGGGCTCGATGCTCCTGGAACTCTCTCAAGCATGTCTCAGAACTTTCCTACTGGGGGTTGAAGTCAGAGTGTTTATCCACCAATTTCTACACCTTCTTTGGTTGAGCAGTCCCTCTGGGGGTTTTAACATTCTGGCACTTTCTTCCTGCTCTGTATACGGGCTGAGGAAGCTCCTGAGGATAGAGAACACCATCAAGTAGAAAGACTTAGGAAGCCATCAGCCTATATGGGGACTGTCCTCAAGGTAAGTATAGGGATTACAAGAGGAACACTGACATCATCTGCAACTTGGTCATATGGTACCATGTGGTATATTTCCACTGAGGAGGGAAAAAAACTAAATTAATTTTGGGGATGATAATAGGAATAGATTCAAGATGACTGCTGTAATAAAGTAGCATAAGTCAGAGGCTATGCAGAAGAGAAACATCTAATGATGCTCTGTTATGTATTTTCCACATGGAGTATAAGAGACAGCACTGAGAGTGTGGATGGGTGTGGTAGGGTTGCTCTGGGGGAAAGATACATCATGATCATATTTTACAAACCAACAAGTATTTCACTGGTTCCTGTCTTGAAGGAAAGGTTAAGCTTTGAGGGCAGGAAGTATCTTACTCATTTTTGATGTTGTGGAGTTTCATGGGGTTGGGGTCATTCTGCCTCCCATGCAAGGTGTTGTGATTGAGGTGATAGAAAAATAGGCTCAGATATCAGCTCTGCCATTTAATATCACTAAGGTTTTTGCTATGTTATTAAAACTCTTTAAATCTCAGTTTCCTCACTTATAAAATGGGGATAATAATACATGTTAAATAAAATTGTTACGAGAAGTCAAAGGATGCAAAACACCTAGTACAACATCTTGTTGAGCAGTGCTCAACAGATGTCATTGCTACTTCCTCAAAAAACTAGGGGGTGAATGAATTAACATATCTAGACTTACTTGAAAATTTCAGTAATACTACAGAAGTCCAAAAGTTGTTATGGAGTTCATGATTATATTGTTAGAAGCCAAAATAGCGTTATAAGTTTTTATTTCAGTGACATCATCAGAGAAGGCTTCTCAAAGGCTCCAACACGTTCAGTATTTAAATTTGGTTACTATAGTATGTTTGAATGAAAACAAAGTGACAGCCACAATGGTGATTGATTAGATCATTTGAAATCTGTTTATTATTAATGTGTTTTAAATGCCTTTTTGGACCAATACCATGGTATTCCACTTGATAATTATACAGCAGCTTGGCATTTAAGAATATGATAATTTCTCCAGTGCTGTTTAACTTTTAAAAATGTACTATATCCAGAGTTGGAGAATAAAAAACACTTAGTACTTAATTCCACTAATTTACCTCTTGTTGAGTATTATCCATCTTCCCAACCATTTCCCATAAATTTTACCCTCTTGCTGAAATGTAGTGTTGTAAAGAATAAAATTAATTATTCAAGTTTACTTGGTGAGAGAGATTCAGGATCAGTTTTCACGATTTCCATCCATCTTCCTGAAACATTAAATTCCTCCAGCTGTAGGCCATACCTCAAGTCCCTGAATCAGTCATCACCAGATTTTTTAGGAAATTATTAAATGGCCTCATGCTTAACGCTTGAAAAAAAAAATAGTCTCAACAGAGGGAAAGTTTAAGGAAGTTACACACACATCAAAAGAAATAGAGTCAATCATGGAAGTCTGTGAGCAGAAAAGGACAAAGGCAAGTTAATGCTATTCAAGGTGAGAAGTACAGGAAGTAGGACTTGGGCTTTGTACTCTGCTAATCACTGTTCCAACTTAATTCTCAGTCAAAATGACCCATAGTCATTCCAATTTATCTTCAGTTGGTAAGAAATAATAATGATAAAAAATAATAGCTAATATTTACTAAGTGCCTACTGTGTATGAAACTAGTCTTATTTCCAAGTATTCCTTACTCCTACCCAATGAAATAGTTTTTTTAATGACCCTTATTTTACAATAAATAAGAAAAATAGGAATTGCAGAGGTAGGTATCATCAGGGTTCTGGCAGGAAAAATAGTGGCCCCTCAGAGGCTTTAAATACAATGCTTAATGAAGGATCGCTTTAGCTCCCTTTATACAATTGTTGGAAGGGCTAGAAGGAACCAACAAGGGAGCCAGCAAGAGCTGGAGCCATGGAAGAGCATCTGTTGCCAAAATCGTGGCCCTGTAGGGAATAATTGAGGACCAAGATCTGCCTTCAGATCTCCTGCCAGTTCCTCCATTGGCTAAGCTATCCAGATACCAGAGGGAAAGGGAGCCTAGTTGCTGCATTTGGTGGAGGTAAGCCTTCCAGGGCACAGAGCAGGGTGAAGAAGAATGGAGAAGGGTTCTGAAAGGGCAAATGGAGAATAACTGTATTATGTGGCTTGCTGATGATCACTTGATGAGAATGACTCAAAAGCTCATGCTGTGGGGAATATTATAGGTCCAGGGTGAACTGCTTCATTGTTGCTCCCAATACAAGTCCTCAAAATAAAGTAGAATTTCTTACCCATAGTCTACCTATAATAAGTCCGACTTTCATCCTGCTGAGCCTTAAGAAAAAGTGAAGACCAGTGATGGGTAGAGCTAGGAAAGCAGTTCCAGGAGAGCAATTCTAGGACAGCAGTTCTAGAGCTCTCCTAGAATAATGGTGGTAGTCTAGCAGCAGACATCTCTGTGGAAATCTTACAAGCCAGGTTTCCACTGAGAAATAACATGACATATTTAAAGTGCTGAAGGAAAAAAAAAAAAAAACTTTTACCCTAGAATAGTATTTCTGGCAAAAATATCCTTCAGACATGAGGACAAATAAATACGTTCCCAGACAAACAAAAGCTGAGAAATTTCATCAATACCTGACCTGTCCTACAAGAAATCCAAAGGGAGTATTTTGATCAAAAAGAAAAGGACATTAATGAGCAATAAATAACCACCTGAAGGTATAACTTACTGGTAATAATAAGTACACAGGAAAACACAGAAATTATCAAAAATAGTAACTGCAACTTTTCAAGACATAGTACAGTAAGATAGAAACAGCAAAAAGTTAAAAAGTGGAGTGACAAAGTTAAGGTGTAGAATTTTTATTTGTTTCCTTTTTGCTTGTTTGTTTATGCAAATAGTGTTATCAGATTAAAATAATGGGTAATAAGATAGTATTTGCAAGCTTTGTGGTAACCTCAAACCAAAAAAAAAAAAAAAAAAAACAAACAAACAAAAAAAAAAACATACAATGGATATACAAAAAAATAGAAACAAAATTTGGTGGAGGTAAGCCTTCCAGAGCACAGAAAATCACCTTCACTAGAAGAAAACAGGAAGGAAAGAAAGAAGAAAGAAAAGACCCAAAAACAAATAACAAAATGGCAGGAGTAAATCCTTACTCATCCATAATAACACTGAATGTAAATGGGCAAAACTCTCCAATCAAAAGACCAAGACTAGCTGAATGGATAAAAAAACAAGACCCATTGATCTGTTGCCTACAACAAATGTATTTCACATTTCACCTATAAAGACACATATAGACTGAAAATATCAGGGTAGAAAAAGATATTCCATGCCAATGGAAACCAAAAAAGAGCAGGAGTCACTATATTTGTATCAGACAAAATAGATTTCAACACAAAAACCGTGAGACAATGTCACTATATAATTATCAAGGAGTCAATTTAGCAAGGAGATACAACAATTTTAAATATATATGCACCCAATACTGGATGACCCAGATATATAAAGAAAATATTATTAGAGCTCTAAAGGGAGAGGCCCCAATATAGTAATAGCTGGAGACATCAACACCCCACTTTCAGCATTGGACACATATTCCAGGCAGAAAATCAACAAAGAAACATCAGACTCCATCTCTACTATAAACTAAATGAATCTAGTATTTATAGAACATTTCATCCCAGAGCTGCAGAATACACATTCTTTTCCTCAGCACATGGATCATTCTCAAGGATAGATCATTTGTTAGATCACAAAACTAGTCTTAACATTCAAAAAAAAAAAAAAATCAAGCATCTTCTCTGATCACAATGGAATAAAACTGGAAATTGATAACAAGGAATTTTGGAAACTATAAAAATACACAGAAATTAAATAATATGCTTTGGAATGACCAGTGGGTCAACGAATAAGAAGGAAATTGAAAATTTTCTTGAAACAAGTGATAATGGAAACACAACATACCACAGTCTATGGGATACAGCAAAAGCAGTACTAAGAGGGAAATTTATAGCTATAAGTCCCTACATCAAAGAAGAGGAAAAACTTCCAGTGAACAATCCAACAATGCTTAAGGAACTAGAAAGGCAAGAGAAACCAAACCCAAAATTTGTAGAATAAAAGAAATAATAAAGATCAGAGCAGAATTAAATGAAATTGGAATTTTTTAAAAATACAAAAGATCAATAAAACAAAATGTTGGGTTTTTTTGAAAGGTTAAACAAAATTGACAAACCTTTAGCCAGTCTAAGAAAAAAGAAAAGATCTGAATAAATAAAATCAGAGATCAAAAAGGAGACAATACAACTAAGACTGCAGAAATTCAAAGGATCATTACCAGCTACTATGAGCAACTATATGACAATAATTTGAAAAATCTAGAAGAAGGACAAATTTGTAGATACATACAATCTACCAAGATTGAACCAGTAAGAAATCCAAAACCTGAACAGCCCAATAACAAGTAATAAGATTGAAGCTCTAATAAAAAGTCTCCCAGTAAAGAAAAACCTGGGACCTGATTGGTTCACTGCTGAATTTTACCAAACATTTAAAGAACAAATGCTAATCTGATTCAAACTGCTTCAAAAAATAGAGGAGGAAGGAATACTACCAAACTCATTCTACAAGGCCAGTATTACCCTGATACCAAAACCAGACACATCAAAAAAATAAGACAGGCCAATGTCTCTGATGAATATTGATAAAAAAAATCCTCAGCAAAATACTAGCAAATTAAATTCAACAATACATTAGAAATAACATTCATTATGACCAAATGGGATTTATTCCTGAGATGCAAGGATGGTTCAACATATGCAAATCAATTAATATGATACATCATATCAACAAAGTGAAGGATAAAAACCATATGATCATTTCAATTGATGCTAGAAAAACATTTGATAAAATTCAACATTGCTTCATGATAAAAACCATAAAAAAAAAACTGGGGATAGAAGGAACACACCTCAACATAATAAAAGCCATATATAATAGACACACAGCTAGTATCACACTGAATGGGGAAAAACTGAAAGCCTCTCCTCTAAGATCTGGAACATGACAAGAATGACTACTGTCACCACTGTTATTCAACATATTGCTGGAAGTTCTAGCTAGAGCAATCAGACAAGAGAAAGATATAAAGGGCATCCAAATTGGAAAGGAAGGAGTCAAATTATCCTTGTTTGCAGATGATATGATCTTATATATGGAAAAACCTAAAGGCTCCACAGGAAAACTATTAGAACTGATAAACAAATTCAGTAAAGTTGCAGGATACCAAATCAAAATACAAAAATCAGTAGCATTCCTACATGCCAACAGTGAACAATCTGAAAAAGAAATTTAGGAAGTAATTTCATTTACAGTAGCCACACAAAATTACCTAGAAATTAACCAAAGAAGTGAAAGATTTCTATAATGAAAGTTATAAAACACTGATGAAAGAAACTGAAGCAGATATCAAAAAATGACAAAATATTTCATGTTCATTGATTGGAAGAATTAATATTGTTAAAATGTTTATCTAACCCAAAGCAATCCCTATCAAAATGCCAATGACATTCTTCACAGAAATAGGAAAGACAACTGTAAAATTTACATGAAGCCACAAATGACCCAGAACAGCCAAACTTATCCTAAGCAAAAAGAACAAAACTGGAGGAATCACATTACCTGACTTCAAATTATACAACAGAGCTATAGTAACAAAAACAATATGGCACTGGCATAAAAACAGACACGTAGACCAAGGAACAGGATCAAGAACCCAGAAACAAATCCATACACCTATTGTGAATTCATTTTTGACAAAGATGCCAAGAACATACACTGGAGAAAAGACAGTCTCTTCAATAAATGGTGCTGGGAAAACTGGATATCATATGTAGAAGAATGAAACTAGACTCCTATCATCATATACAAAAATCAAAATAGATTAAAATACTTAAATATAAGAGCTCAAACTATAAAACTATTATAAGAAGACATTAGGGAATATCTCCATGACATTGGTCTGGCCAAGAAATTGTTGAGCAATACTCTTACAAGCACAGGCAACCAAAGCAAAAAATGGACAAATAGGATCACATCAAGTGTAAAAGCTTCTGCACAGCAAAGTATACAATCAACAAAGTGGAGAGACAATCCATGGAACAGGAGAAAATATTTGCAAACTACCCATCTGACAAAGGATTAATAATCAGAACACATAAGGAGCTCAAACAATTCTGTAGGAAAAAAATCTAATAATCTGATCAAAAAAAGGGCAAAAGATTTGAACAGATTTCTCAAGAGAAGATATACAAATGGCAAACAGGAGTATGAAAAGGAGCTCAACATCATTGATCATCAGAAAAAGGCAAATCAAAACTATAATGAGATATCATTTCACTCAGGTTAAAATGGTTTATATCCAAGAGACGGGCAATAACTCTGGTGAGGATGTGGAGGAAAGGGAACCCTTCTACACTGTTGGTAGGAGTATAAATTAGTACATCCACTAATTGAACAGTTAGGAGGTTCCTCAAAAAAAACTAACAACTGAGCTGTAGCAGGACACGCCACAGACAAAACCTCTCAGACACCAGGTTTGTGAAGGAAGTGGCTTTTTATTCAGCCAGGAGTCTCAGCAGACTTGCATCTCAAGAACTGAGCTCCCCAGCTAGAAAATCCTGGCCTGCTTTAAAGGCTCACAATCTTAGAGGGTACATGTGAGAGGGTTGTGATTGATGAGGTAAGTGAAGGTCTAATCATGATTAAGGAAGAACAATGCCTTCTGGGGAAGATTCCTCCATACCATGCCTGTGCTCTATAGACAGGATAGGAACTAGGGTGGGGGGTTTGATCTTCAACCTCCAGGTCCAGCTAGCAGCACCGGTTTTGTCTCTTCCACTGACCTTGTGCCTTCTATTTTCAATTTTTACTTCTCCTTTTGAAATGCGATGTAGAAGGCTAAGGGTAAGTGGTCTTAGAAGCGTAAGAGGAAGGGGTCTCCTTCCTTAGAGCTACCATATGATCCAGCAATGCTACTGCTGGGTATATATCCATAAGAAAGGAAATCAGTGTATCAAAGAGATATCTGCACTCCAGTGTTTGTTGGAGCACTGATTTGGAAGCAACCGAAGTGTCCATTGACAGATGAATGGATAAAGAAAATGTGGTACATATACACAATGGAGTACTTACTATTCAGCCGTAAAAAAGAATAAGATCCAGTTATTTGCAACAACATGGATGGAACTGGAATGTTAATGACATAAGCCAGGCACAGAAAGACAAACATTTCATGTTCTCACTTATTCGTGGGATCTAAAAATCAAAACAATTTAACTCATGGACATAGAAAATAGAAGGATGGTTACCAGAGGCTGGGAAGCATAGTAGAGGGATGCAGGGGATGTGGGGATACTTCATGGGTACCAAAATATGTAGTTAGAAAGAATGGATAAGACTTAGTATTTGATAGCACAATAGGGTGACTGTAATAAAAAACAACTTAATTATACATTTTTAAATAACTTAGAATATTTAATTGGATTGTTTGTAACTCAAATGATAAATGCCTAAAGGGATGGATATCCCATTCTCCATAATGTACTTATTTCACATTGCATACCTGTATCAAAACAACTCATGTACCTCATAAATATAGATACATACTATGTACCCACAAAAATTTTAAAAATAAAATAAGAGGCTGGGTGCAGTGGCTCACGCCTGTAACCCTAACACTTTGGGAGGCCAAGGCAGGTGGATCACTTGAGGTCAGGAGTTCGAGACCGGCCTGGGCAACATGGTGAAACCTCATCTCTACTAAAAATGTTAAAAAAATTAGCCAGGTATGTTGGCATGTGCTTGTAATCCCATCTACTCAGAAGGCTGAAAGCAGGAGAATCACTTGAACCCAAGAGGCAAAGGTTGCACTGAGCCGAGATCATGCCACTGCACTCCAGCCTGAGCAACACGGTGAGACTGCATCTCAAGTAAATAAATAAAAATAATAAGAGTAAATAGGAAGAGCCGGCCTTCTTTAGGGGCTATGACTTTAGAAGCTTGAGAAACTTTCTGCACAAAATAGAAGCAACTACTTCCCTGCTTTTGGTCAAGGCAGTGATACTTCAGTTTCAGTAGATAAGACAGAGTCATTGTAGTAGTTTCATCACTAGTTTAAACCATACTAGTTTAAACTTAGATGCCTCCTTGCACTCTCAACAGAGATACTGAAGGTAAGGGATGCATATGATTGCTAGCAGATCCTTTGCACTTGGAAAGTATATTTTGATGATAACAATATTAAATTTCAGCTAGACAAAGATTAATGTAACTTTCCTCAACAGACTTTTAAAGCAGTCCTGTGAAGTGGGCAAGACAGATATGATAGGCCCCATTTATAGGTAGTTTTTAAGTGACAAAGATGGAGTAAGGCCTATAAAATCATTGATGATGTTACCTGTGATTCTAATACTCATAAATGTTTGAATCCCCTCTATTCTATCTCTCCCAAATGGCTGCTAGCCTATAGGTGAATACCATCAATGTTAGGGAACCCACTATGAGAAAGAGAGGTATATTGAGGGCCCAATCTCAGAACAGTGCTTAAGCTGTATAAATCAAGGTTCGTCAAAGAAACAGAAACAACAGAGTCTGTCTCTCTCTCTCTCTCTCTACTCTCTCTCTCTCTCTCTCTCTCTCTCTATATATATATATATATAAAAACATAAAGATATTGTGAGGAACTGACTCATATCATATGATGATGGAGACTGAGAAGTCTCATTATTTCCATCTGTAAGCTAAAGACCCAGGAAAGCTAGTGATGTAATTTCAGTCCAAATCCAAAGGCCTAAATCCCTGTGTCCTTGGCTTTTTGTTCTATTCAGGCCCCTCAGTGGATTTCATGATGCCCACCCACTTTGAGGAGGGCAAGCTACTTGACTGAGTTAAGCAATTTAAATGCTAATATCATCCAGAAATATCTTCATATGCACACCCAGAAACAGTGTTTAATATGGGCACCCCACGGAGCAGTCAAGTTGATACATAAAATTAGCCATCACAGAAGCCATTTCAACTTTAGAACCCCATGGGGTTTCTAGGCCTTTGTTGTGACTGCATCCCAGCCTGACTTCTCCCTTAACCTCAAGGCTATATGAAAGACTGTTAGCAATTCATCTGGAGTTACCAGGGTACTGTGAATGCCTATCCCACCCTCTTAGTGGGAGTGAGTGTGATGATTAGTTTTACATGCCAATATGGCTAGGCCGTGGTACCCAATTAATCCATTAAACACTAATCTGGATGCTGCTGTGAAGATATGTTGTGGACACGATTAACATCTATCAGTTGACCTTAAATAAATAACAAAGATACTGTCTTCAGTGATCTGGGTGGCCTAGATTAAATCCAATCTACTGAAAGGCCTTATAAACAAAATTGAGGTTTCTCCGAGGAAGAAGAAATTTTGCTTATGGACTATAGCATCAGCTCCTGCCTAAGAGTTTCAGGCCTGCTACCCTGCTCTACAGATTACAGACCTGCCAGCTCCCACAATCACATAAGCCAATTTCTTGAAATCAATCTCTTTATTATCTCGAAATAAACATAGTGGCATGGTGGTAGGGCCAGATTGACAGGGTTGAAGAATGAAAGAGAATAAGAAAATGGAAACAGAGGACAGAAGTTCACTTTAAAAAAAGTTTTAAATCTACTTTTGAGGGGTTTGGTTGTGATGGTAAGAGATTGGGGATCAGCTGGAGATGGATGTGAGATCAATAGAGTTGGAGTGTGTGTGTGCACGTGTGTGTGTGTGTGTGCAAGACTAATGGAATGCTATTGAAATGATCTAATGGAGAGGAAAATGTTGAAGACAGAAGGTAAAAGAGACAAGACATGGCATAAAGTTCTAAAACAGGGGGAGGGAGGTCCTGAGCATAGGGGGAGATATTGGCCTTGGATGCAGAGGGAGGGCAGTTACTCAATAACAAGAAAACTAGGAAGGAGGAAAGAAAGAATATAAATCTGATAGGAAATGGAAATCTGGAAATGGGAAAGTAAAATGGGTTTTCTACAACAGCTGCAATTTTCTTTATGAAATTAGAAATAATAGTAGAAAACAAAATGATTTATCTTCTCATTGATTAGCTTGCACAGTAACTAGTTGCAGCATATATTCGAGAATCCAATAAATGAATGAATTATGACCTTTGTTGTGTTTTTATAATGGTTGATAATGTTTTTAGTAAAATTGCTGAAAAGGTTTTAAAAATTCCAAATGATCACTTCCAGCTAGCTTTAGGGCCACCTATAAATAAATCATTTCACAGCTGCTAAATTGGAGTTTGGAAATCCCCTACTCAAGTGTAAACAGAACACTCTCCCAATGTACTTTTTCTATTTTAACCTCAGTCAGCAGGACTCAAAACTTCCTTCACTCTCTGTGAAAATTAAAGGGAAGCAGTGACTTTACGTGGTCTCCACAGATGGAAACCATTTTGCATTTATGGTATCTAATCTTGACTGAGCCCATAACACTGTTCTCAATCTTTTACCTTTGAAAGGAAAAACATAGTGATACAAAACACAGAGATTAAAATAATAAATTCCTATTTGCCCAGCTCCAGAATCAACAAATACCAGCCTTTAGTCATGTTTACTTCAAATCTTTTTCTTTCTACTAAAAGGCATAAAACGTAACCAGTAAAGTTGAAAATTTATTGAGTGTGGGAAAGTCAATAAAAAAAGCTTGGTGGCAGGGCATGGTGGCTCACGCCTGTAATTCCAGCACTTTGGGAGGCCAAGACTGGAAGATCACTTGAGGTCAGGATTTCAAAACCAGCCTGGCCAACATGGTGAAACCACATCTCAACTAAAAATACAAAAATTAGCCAGGTGTGGTTGTGCATGCCCGTAATCCCAGCTACTTGGGAGGCTGAGGAAGGAGAATCACTTGAACCCGGGAGGTAGAGGTTGCAGTGAGCTGAGATCACACCATTACACTCCAGCCTGGGCAACAAGAGCGAGACTCCATCTCAAAAAGAAAGAGCTTGAAGATACAGGAGATAGTCAGTTGATCAAGGTCTTTAACCTTCTAAAAGGTTAAACCACCTTCGATTGGTGGTTCACGACAGTTCTGAGAAGAAAAGTATGACAGAACATTGGGGAAAAGATTAGCCTAGGAGAGAGAAGAGGCCTCCTCTTCTCTTAGCAGGAGGAAGGAGGTAGGTTCTGGCTCAGTAAATTACTTCCTCTGGGACTTTAGTCAAATCTGAATTTCCTCTGCCACAGTATCTTCTGTCAAAGCATAGAATTTCAACAAATGGTGTCTAAGGTCTTTTCAGGATGTGAATCATAGGGCCTACCTTCAAGTTAACCCAAACCATTGGAAAGGCTTCTCCCAGAATTCTCATTTTAAGAATGCTTCAAGGCAGGGCCAACCTTTATAATGTGATTCTATTTGATGGGCTGGGAAGCTGGCTGGCTGAAAAATTTCAGTGTGTTTCCCTCGTTGTGAGTTGTGACACAGCTCCTCTGTTTTAAAGATGGCACTTTGCCAACATTAACTAACTTCATTGTTCATGGTAGTTTTGAGGAGGAAATGGTGACAAGCAGTCCAAAGTCTTGAGTACTTTATGCCATGCCAAATGCTATAAAATCATCAAATATCACCACTTAAAAGAATTCTAGCAATCATTTCATTCAAACACTCACCCAGAACAGGGGGTCACTTAGAAAGAACATTGCACAAATAGCATTGACTTATTTTATTTTCCATCCTCTGTGACTTTGGGGCATAGTATTATGTTCTTTTTCTATGCCAAAATAAACTTTACTATGACAAGTATAAGCTACCAGGAATATTGTGACAGCACAGACACTGTAGTGACATTGTCAGAATGATAGCAGGCAGACTGTTTAGATGCACCTTAGAATGGTACTTAGTCCTCATGAACTCCGTTAGCGGCAGCAACGGTAGGAAAAAAGCTGCCTTGACTTTTGCTGGTTCTGTTCCAGCTACCTCTTGGTTAGCTGAAGTTGGCCCTCCAATAGATTTCTTAAGAAGGGGCCTTGGGAGCAGTAATTCATGTGCAAAATTTTCTTTTGCCTTTAACCTTGAATAGCAGTTTGTCTAGATTATCACTAGCACAAGTGACCAGTCCTAGCTCTCTATCCTTTCCTCATTGCATCCTTGCTTGCTTTGAAGGAAGGTGCATGACCAATTTTTTGTAAAAATAGTCAGTATTACTTGAAGGGCTATGAGAGTTTTTTAAGTTAACATTCAGTGCAATTATACTATTTATCCTTTACATTTATGCCTTTGGGGAAAAGGGATGTCTGTTGTCTGAGAAATGGTTACGTTAAAGCAAAAGCAAAATGGTCTTGTATTAGAGTTGGCTGGAAATTACATTTCTAACATTTGTTTATTGTTTAATAAACAAGCTTCTCTGAAAAGATTTGATCACTACATATTTGGTGAGTGTTCAACAGTAATTATTAACACTCCACTTCTACTTGCCAATGAGTATTGATTGTATTGTCCTTATGGAGAGTAAAAGAAATCTCAGAAGTCCTCTCTTTGCCATAGAGTAACTTACATGACAATATAGCACTGTTCTCTGTTACTGAGACTATGGTAATATAGCTTTCTAATCAACCACCTGGAACTTTTTCCTTTAATTTTCAACATAAGCTAAATGAGCAGCTAACATTTTTGGTTTAAGATAAGGATCTTTTTTACTGGAACCTTATAGAACAGAATAATGAGAGTAAACAAAACCAGTATACTCAGAGATATGTGACTTCAAACATGCTATTGTCATTGGTCTTGGGCTCACCTTATTCTCAGGAATGTTTCCTTCCCCTTATTAACTTTTCTCATTAGAAATTGAAAGATATCTAATCTTAAGTGAGGTGAAGAGAAGCACTACTTCACCTGAGTACAACTCTGAGATCATAAATTCTGAGTGGAAAAAGACAGCAGAAGTCACCTAACCAAATTACCTAATTGTCCAAATGAGGAAAAAGTAATCTAAGTTGACTAATAGCATTGCCAAGGTCACATAACTAGTAGATCTAACAGTAAAGCCAGAGCCAAAATGGCTTATACTTCCTCATCCAATGTTCTTTTCGTCACTCAATCCTAATCTTGATATAGAAAAAAAGAAAAAGACACAGAACTCCAGACCTAATTGTATTAACAGAATACAATTTTCAAAGCAAAATGAATTAAGAGTCAAAGATACATACAAATGAAACATTCCCCTACTCAAAGACATTCTTGACTTCCTGTAGTTTCAAAGTCTATTTGAAATCTTTGCCCCCTGCCCTTCACGCCATTCCAATAGGTTGGAGACTGATGTCAAGATTTCAAATCTAAAACAAAATGGCAAAGGAAATCAATTTGGTCTGATTTTTCATACTTAATTAAATCTGTGGTCTCCTATAGAAAAACAAGCAGTTTCTTAGATAATCATCATGGAATAAGTAAGTTTCGGACTCAAGTCTTTGTAGTGTCTCTATCATTCTTTTGCCCACTGGGATTCTGTTTATTACAAGAGTCATCAAAAGAGAAGTTCCAGAAAGCTTAATTCAAAAAACAAACATGAGAATCAATACAGAGGAAATTACATATTTCAGACACTACAGTGAGTACACTCATTGCTAGGAGGCAGGAAAGTTATGAAATTTTTTTGCATCCCACTTCACTGAGTTTTAGAATTAAGTTTCTAAAAAGCTAAATCCTACAGAATATGCTTGGCACAGTCAAAAGAAAGACCCCAGCCCTCTGACTACCAGCTATGCCATCTTAGGCAAGTCTCTTAACCTCTCTGTACCTCAGCTTTCTAATCTGTAAAATGAGAGTGATAAGAGTACTACCTTATAAAAACTAAAAGAGCAGATACATACATTCAAAAATAGGCTGGCCACAGTGGCTCACATCTGTAATCCTAACACTTTGGGAGCTGAGGCAGGAGGATCACTTGAGGCCAGCAGTTCGAGTCCAGCCTGGAAAACAAAGCAACACTCCATCTCTTTAAAAAAAAAATTTTTTTAAATTAGCCAGGCAAGGGTTTGTAGTCCTAGCCACTTGGGAGGCTGAGGCAGGAGGATCACTCCAAGAATTGGAGGCTGCAGTGAGCTATGATCGCGCCACTGCACTCCAGCCTGGGTAACTGAGTGAGACCATCTCATAAAACTAAAACAGTGTGTGTCACACAGTGAGATTAAATAGTTGTTTGCTACTCTTCTTAATGTGTCCAAAAAGGTTTCATCCAACTTAACTCAATTTGGGGAATGAAAGCATGAAGAGGAAGTCTGAATTACTACTTAGATGGAATTAGGGAAAAAATTTCCCCCATGGTACGGAATTGCACAATTAAGTGAGTCTGAAAGTAGAAAGAGGTTAAGGGGGAAAGACTAGAGTGTGGTTGCAGAGAGGTTGAGGACACAAACTTTGTCTCCCAAGATCAACCATCCCAGGCACTAATACTTCCAAGTCATACTACCACCATTTGCTACATGTTGGCCAAGCTGCAATGAAATTCCTGGGGTGCTAGTTCCACAGAGGGCAAATGAATATATTGAACAAGATGCAATCTGAGGTCTCCTCGTCTGAATTCTGTGTGATTTTATGAGATTTGCCTGAAGCCACATAGCTGCTTAGTGACAGAACCAGTGTTAAAACTCATGTTTCCCAACTCAGTCTCCTTTTCACATCTTCCCCGTTCTTGCTCCTATTACACAATTGTTTTTCATTTCTACTGGGTCACTCTTTTCTCTTTTTAAAATTGAATTTTATTAGATTGGATAATTGTTTTAGACTAGTTCAAAAAAATCCATGCATTCAATTTCAGTCATTTATCTCATCAGTATTTGAGAGGCAACGGGCACTGAACAAAGGGTTAGACCGAGTTCAAATTCTAGTTCTGTCATTTAAGTGTCAAGTGGCCTTGGGCCAGCCATTTACCTTTGCCATTCCTCAGTTTCGTCATCTAGAAAATAGAATAAATAATACCTACTTCTGGGATTTGGAGGGCTCAGGATTTTTAGTGGACCTGACACTCTGCATCTTTTCCCTTGTGCTAGTTAATACTCTTAGTTATAAGTAATAAAACTTTCTTAAAGAAGGAATTTTATTTGTGTCATGTAACTTAAGGATGGAAGGCAAATGGTGCATGGTACAAGTGGAAACAAGGCACCGTCAGATTGCTCCTGTGTGAGGTCAGTTGGAGGTTAGGCAGAACCAGAACCAAGCAGACAAGTGAGATTGAGAGGCTCTGAAGTGGTGCTTAAGAGGTGTGTGATCCAGGTGGTTCCCTAGAGAGATGTTGTATAAACAACATGTGTTCACTCTTTCCTTATTGCAGACCGGCATCATGAGCACTAAGCTGACTTGTGTCACAGGCATCTTGTTGTTAATATTTATCTTAGACTAGGTGTGCAGTATCCAAATCCCAGTTCACTAAAGTAATGTATATTCCCAATACTATGCTATAGCACATTGATGGTCATCATCCTAGACTTCTACTTGACTAGATATAGGCTGCTTCACTCACCTCCAACTGTTCTTCCCTTGTTCAGTATTTTCTGCTTCTTCATTGATATGGAGTTCCATTTTGGTGATATAAACTATTTTATCTTGCCTCCAAAGTTTCATTGGCATAAAAAATGTAATTTCTCAGAGTTTTCACACGTTTATTTTTCACATATAGTTTTCACAGCTATATTTACACATAAACCTTTCAGTAAATCTTAATAAATGCTCAAAAACATATCCCATCATTTGATTGAAGCACATGAAAGTAGTTATAAAAGGTATATTGTTTCTGCGCACTTAAAGCTCAGAGTAGAAGACACGTGTTCTGTTTAAGCCGGACACTGTAGTCAAACCTCAGGCAACACACTTGAACCTAGCTCCACCCGCTCTCTGTTTCTGATTCACTTTACTCTTCCCTTTACTCTTAGAACAATTAAAAAAATTCTCACTTGGTCCTGTACTGGGAAGTCGTGCTTGCACTTGAGGCTTCTTCAAATCTGTGTCTATCCCAAGTGGCTTATCAAAAAAAAATCTACACTAAAGTGCTCTTTATGAAAGATTCCATGTAATTTGTTCCACTTCATTCCAAAGCACTTTCAAACTAACAGAAAAATATAAAGTGTGAAGCTTTATCTTCCAGGTATTGAATATTAATATTTTATTATCAGATAAAAATCTAGAATTTTGGTCTTGACAAGAGATGTCGGAAAACTTTTTGGGGCCTCTAAAAATCACACCACTGAGTAAGTGAATTCTGCCTTGATGTAATTACTATTGGTCCAGAAGTTCCCCTTTATTGATCTTTTCCTCAATGCAATGACTTAGCTTTATCCTGAGTTTCAGATGATGACATTGTTAGAAAGTAAAATATATCTAATACCGAAAAGGTATAATGGTGAGTCACAACTGTTTTAGGGTTTCATAGTTCCACTGGGGCCAGGATTGAAAATTGGGCAATTTGATGTAATAGGGATGTGTGGTTTAAGCAGCCTTAGCTTCTCCTTTACTCCTTCCAACCTTCAACATCTCTGCTTCTTCCAAGGTTTTGAAGGCATTATGCCCACATGTTTGAAGGCATCCAGCCTATTTTTCCTGTCATCTTTCCCCATTAAGGTGTAGGGAGTAAATCTGACTCACCTATACTGAGGCAGCTGAGAGTACATCCCTGGGGGATTGAGAAAAACAGCAAATCACACTCAGGTATAACTCAGAGTTTCCTCAGCACACTGATAGTTTCATCTGAAATCGACGACCTTAGAAATCATATCCAAGCATTACTGAGCTCCTGCTTAACTGTAGAGAAGCCATAAATCAATAAAACAGAGTCCCTAGTCATAAACTGATTATCATCTCACTAGGAAGTAATTACAATGCCAGGCAAAATGTATCAAGAACTGTGACACCAGGATTGAGAGGAAGGCTCAACTCTTACTAGGTGGACAGGGGAATACATGCTGTGCTTTAAAGATTAAGTCATGTCCATACCTGTAATATAAGGGAAACTGACATTTCAAATAGAGGAAAGAACTTAAGCAAAAGCATGAAAATGTGTTGTGTAGAGATAAAGCTTGGGATAGAATGGAAACTCTCATATGTAACGTGTATTATAGAGTCACAAAATAGACTTGGTCCCTGTTCATTTCTTCCATGCACTTATCACTATCGGTAACTACATATTTATTCATTTGATTATTATCTAATTCTTTAGAAGTATATGGATTCCTAACATAATTTAAGTATGTCCTTATGGAAATACATACATACATACACCCAGAAACAAACTGTGTGCTGTTGCCATCCCAGCCATCTGCTGTTCACATTGTCATTTCTAGTAAGCAATTCTTATATTCGATATCATAGGAGACAAGTATTTTAACTGTCATTACTAAAATTTTAGTTGCATATCATGTTTTCCAATTTTTCTATTTTAATACTTGAAATTACTGTCTTGAATATCATTGTTGCTGGTGAATCAATTCCTTCCAGCTCCCATCTTACCCCTCTCAGAGCTTTTCTGCCAGTAAGCAGAGGACCTCTTCTCACTGATTTCACTTGTGCAGGGCAAACATGGAGTCCACTCATCTTTGCTCATAAGAAACAGGGGAAGTTGTACTTTTTTTTTTTTTTTTAGACAGAGTCTCACTCTGTCACCCAGACTGGAGTATGCACTATCCCTGCTAACTGCAACCTCCACCTCCCAGGTTCAAGATATTCTCATGCCTCAGCTATCCAAGTAGCTAGGATTACAGGTGTGCACCACCATGCCTGGCAAATCTTTTGTATTTTTAGTAGAGACAGGGTTTCACCATATTGGCCAGGCTGGCCTCAAACTCCTGACTTCAAGTGATCCACCCAACTTGGCCTCCCACAATGCTGGGATTTCAGGCATGAGCCACCATGCCCAGCTGAAGCTGTGTTTTTTGCTATGAATTGCTTAGAAGTGGCAAAGCAGGAATGATTCGATCCAGGACCACATGAGGCATTTATAAATTTAGTTAAAAATAAATTTCTTTCAAGTTTTTTTTTAAATTTCAAAAGAATTTTTTTTGTCCCCAGAGTTGTATGAGTCTGATTTAGTGACTGTGCAATGACATTGCATTTAGGCTTTTTTGCCTTGATTTAAACCTCTAAAATTGGAGCCTTTTGTCCCTGCCTCTTTATCTGTGAAATGAGGTCTATAATGCTGACCTCATGAAAAAATGGTTTAATGACTTGATTGAAATAGTGGTGCAGAGAAAACATTTTGTACTCTGTCTCCAGAACTGAAGAAATATACTAACCATGGTAAAATGGGCAATTCTCTAAAAGACCACTTTCCTAAGAAGAGGTGGAATTATCACCTCAGATACCTATTATTTATCTGTCCTGAACAGTTTTGAACTTCTCAGTATGTGGAAAATCACATCATCATTGAATAACATATGCACATTCAATAAATTATGGGATTAATTATGTAATATATTTTAAACAATTATTTTTGTATTGCTTCTAAGTATTCAGTTAAGAGTGAAGTTCTCTAAGGAAATTACTGATTATGCCTACCTCTGTGTGGCTTTTCAAAGTTGGGCACAGGTATGCAAGACCTGAAAGTATCCACTCCTAAGAGAAAGAATGAACAAATATGTTGTATCATGAAAACATTTTCTACAATGTTAAGTAGGACAGGAGGCGGTTACTTAGTGCCAAGAAACTCTGATATTTCCAGATTTTAGCAGCAAATAGCCCAGGCAGTCTGAAAGAAATGCAGATGGAAATTCAGGCTAGTGGGCACCTCTAGCTAAGAGGATGAGGAACCACATGTGGAGAGGTGAGTTCAGGCAGAGAGTGGACAGGCAGGGAGGCAAGTCAAGAAGATCAGCAGAGGCCCAGGGATCCAGACCAGGAAACTCATGACAGAGACCCAAACCCAGACAAAGGGTCTTAGTTACTAGAATTAAGAGTCAGCCCTTAATAGGCACAGAGCCCTGCCACCAGATGCTAAAATGTCTTGTCAACTATAGTGCCTGTTCCCCAGCTTTGCCTAAAACTTGACATCTTTCAAGTTTTTCTTGGTTGAACAGCAAACCCCCACGGTACCCCTAACTGTATGTAGCATAGGATTCCAGTGAATGCCCTTCTTCCTTTAACAATGGGATGTGACGTAGAAAATCCTTCCAGTCTCCACTCCTGCAGCCATGGATCATGAGCACTGGATTCAGGACTAGGCAACTGGATACTCTGCCCAGGGCTGTGAATCTGATGAAAGACATGAAGATGAAGAGATGCTGACAATTGAGTGTTGGCATAGTCCTGTAGCAGCAGTGGTGACCTCCTGGCCAGTCTTCTTAATTAAATATCTTATACTTCCTACTTCCTGTACCTCTACAGCTTCTTTGGCTGCTGCCTGTCCTCTGACTCTTGTTCCCTACACTCCTATAGATTCTGCAAACCACCAAGGTTATGTTAGTAAATTCCTTATTGGTTTAAGAAAGACCCTGCATCTACTGCTTTCAGCCAAGAACTCCATCTGTTATTCCTGGTAAAAGCCTATTCCAGATCTCAGAGTCACACTGACTTTCTACAGCCAATTAGTCCTCAGTTCTCATATCTGCTCCCCAAGTTCTCATATCTGTACCTGTTCTTCCATTTCTACCACAACTGCCATATCACTTTTCACTGAAATAATTGCAAGATGACAGGAGACAAATGATACATCCATAATCTCTACCAGACATTGGAAGACTCTTCTCTTCTCTACATTGGGCTTCTGCTGAGAAGGCTGTGGAAGACAACATTCCAAACTTTCCAGAGGCCACATTACTTGAGATCTGTGAAATGCATCCTTCCTCTCTTTAAAGGGCTCTTTGTAGACTAAATAATTATCTAGTCTTTTGATCTTTCTGAAGTCTTAACAAAATGTTGTACAATGACTTCCTTGGCTTTTTTCTAGACCACCTATTCTTTCTTTCCTTCTTCCTTTTTTTTTTTTTTTTTTTTGAGACAGAGTTTTGCTCTTGTTGCCCAGGCTGGAGTGCAATGGCGTGATCACGGCTCACTGCAACCTCCGCCTCCCAGGTTCAAGCAATTCTCCTGCCTCAGCCTCCCGAGTAGCTGGAATTATAGGCATGTGACACCATGCCTGGCTAATTTTGTATTTTTAGTAGAGATAGGGTTTCTCCATGTTGGCTGAACTCCCAACCTCAGGTGGCTGGTCTTGAACTCCCAACCTCAGGTGATCCACCTGCCTCGGCCTCCCAAAGTGCTGGGATTATAGGCATGAGCCACCACACCCAGAGTGAAGAGAGTGCAGTGGCATGATCTCGGCTCACTGCAACCTTCACCTCTGAGGTTCAAGCAATTCTTCTGCCTCAACCTCCCAAGTAGTTGGGAGTACAGTTGCATGCCACCAGGCCCTGCTAATTTTTGTATTTTTAGTAGATACAGGGTTTCACCATGTTGGCCAGGCTGGTCTCAAACTCCTGGCCTCAAGTGATCCACCCACCTCAGCATCCCAAAGTGCTGGGATCATAGGCATGAACTACCATGCCCGGCCTAGACCACCTATTCTTGACAGTACTTGGGAACCATCTTTTAAGGTTTTTTTTTTTTTTTTTCTGTCTGGAGAGGATGAGAATTTTTACAACCATCAGGTTCTGGCTGCTTTTTGTTTAACAATTATTCCCTCAATTTACGTCTATTGCGTTTTAATAAGAAGGAAAAATAATCTAGGCAGCACCTTCAACACTCTTCTTAGAGATCATCTGAGCTAGATTGCCAAGTTCATCAGGCACATTTTCTGCTTTCCACACAAGTGCAGATGACAGTAGTCTGTTGATATAAAACAAGGATTCCCTTTCCTCCCATTTTCAGTAACATTTTTTCACCTCCTTTGTGCAAAAATTGTGGTGAAATATACATAACATATATCATCTTAATCATGTTTAAGTGTACAATTCATTGGTATTAAATACATTCTTAATATTTTGCGACCATCACCACCATCCATCTCCACAGCCCTTTTCATCTTGTAAAACTGGAACTCTGTATCAGTTTATAAATAATAACTCGTCACAGCCCCCATCCCCAACCCATGGTAGCCATCATTCTACTTCCCATCTCTGATTTTGACTATTCTAAGTACCTCATATAAGTGGAATCATACAGTATTTGTCTTTTGGGGACTAACTTATTTCACTTAGCATATGTCCTCAAGTTTTATCCATGTTTTAGTATATATCAAAATTTCCTTTAAAAAGAAAGGAAAAAACGGCTAATTAATATTTCATTTTATGCATATGTTTTGCTTATCTAGTCATCTCTTGATGGACACTGGGTTGCTTCTATGTTTTAGCTATTGTGAATAATGCTGCTATGAATGTGAGTGTACAAATATTTCTTCAAGACTCCGCTTTTAGTTATTTTGCATATATACCCAGTCTCACTTCCTTTTGAGCTCTCAGAGGCAGCATTCTCAAGGTCCAGAATTCTACTATCAGTTTTTTGAGGTAATTTAGGCTTTCTTTATCATGCTCCTTAAATTTTTTATAGTGTCCCATGTCCTAAAGGAGCTCCAAAAGTTTTAGGTATTTGTTACAATAGCACCCAACTACTGGTACCAAAATATGTATTAGTTATATATTACTATATAATAAATTATTCAAAATGTAGTCAATTAAAATAACATGTCACAGTTTCTGTGGGGCAGAAATCCACATGTGACAGCTGGATCCTCTGGCCTAGGGGCTCTCACAAGCTCTAATCAAGGTGTCAGAAGGGGCTGCAATCATCTTAAGGCTTGATAGGGAAAAGTCCTCTTTCAAGCTCACTTACGTGATTGTTGGCAGGATTCTGTTCCTTGCAGGCTGTTGGACCGGAGGCTCAGACTGGAGACCAAGAGAACACCCATAGTTTCTTGCCACTGATACATGAGATAGAAAGTATTTAGGCAGATAGTAACAGCAACAGAGTCCTCGGCAAAATTTCCCTTTTAATAAAAAGCAGCGTCCAACTCATTTCTTTTCTAACAAAAAGCAGCCTGAAAAATTGAGCTACAAACATAGATAATCAAGTTGGAAGCTTTCACAGGCGAATGCGAGCAGCTGTGTCAATAGAAAAGGGCTACCTAGGAGCCAGGCATGTTCAATGTGAAGGCTCCATCTTCTCTTTTCTTTGTCACCAAGTTTACAGTAAAGCAGGCAACATGGCACCAACCAGGTAAAGAACCTATCTGCATAATAAAAAAAATAGGGTGGAGCCACCAGCATTTTTGCCTGTTATGCAAATAAACACCTGGTCCAACCAATCTCTCATGCCCTCTGTAAATCAAACACTGCCTTCTCAAACTCATCTATAAAACCTTCTGCAATTCACTGCAGAAGTGGCAACCCATTTCTCTGGGACCCCTCTCTGTAGAAGAGAGCTTTTCTCTTTCTTTCACCTATTAAACCTGTGCTCTTAACCTCACTCTGGTGTGTCCACATCCTAGTTTTCCATGGCCGTGTATTTACCCAGCCATGAAAATAACGAATCTCGGGCATTTACCCAGACAACAATGTTGCTTCACCATGGCAAGGAACCCTCTCCAAGGAGCCCTCTTCATAGCAGCTCACGATATGGCAGCTCGCTTTATCAGAGAGGAAGCAAAAAGAGAGAGTATGAGCAAGATGGAAGTCACCATTTTCATAACCCAATCTCAGAAGTGACATCCCGTCACTTTTTCCATAAGCTATTAATTACAAGCAAGTGTTTAGGTCCAGCTCACACTAAGGAAACAAGATTAGACAAAGGTGTAAATACAAAGAGGCAGGAATCACTGGGTCCCATTTTAGAAGCTGCTCACTCCAGCAAGTAATCACTAGAATTTTGTGAAGATGCATGAGTGTGCAACTGTTCAAGTTAATATTTATTCAAAGCTTAACAATGTGCCACTCTATTCTAGGTTCTTTGCATGTATTAACTCATTTGATTTCCATAACAATGCAAAGAGGAAAGTACTATTATCACCCCTATTTTACATATGAGTTAAGATTACAGGAATGAGCCACTGCACCCAGCCTAGAGCTTGAACTCTTAACCATCCAAATATATAATAAAAAGATAGGATGCTAGGAAGTGTGGTGGCATCTGGACATTGTGGAGTGTCCATTAATTAAAAAGCTTTATAGCAACTTGCCTCCTGAACTTTTCATGATGATGTTATAAAAGAGGATGATAAATATCTCTACACTAACTTTAAATCCCATAGACATTCTTTTTCATGGGAAAAGTTAAGATTGAAGAGATTTGAGAGACTTGATCTAAGTCCCTAGACTGTATGCTGCTTTCTTCATATTATACCATAAATATTTTCTCATATCATTCATCATTCTTTAAAAATAAAATTAATGCCTGTACTTCTTGAGCATTAATTCAATACTCACATCACATTGCTTCATTGACTGAAGTACTTTAAAAGCTAGTTATTTTTATTTTTTGAAGATCAGAAGGTCACAGAGCCATTCTGAATGCTTGAAACATCTGGGTTATATCCACATAAGTCGTAGTGTATTGCTATGTGAAATTAGAAATTCTGGAAGAAAAATAACATTTTAAAGCACACTGATTGTCAGGTAATATGGCAGCTAGACACTCTTCTCTTCCACTTCCTTTGAAAACCCCACTGAAATGGAGGAAGGACTTAGTATAAAATTAGAAGAACATAGCAAAAGCTCTGGAACTACTGTTTACATATGAATCTTTGAGGAATTGTTATTAGATACAATAAGATTAAAATGGATTTTTATAGCATTGATTATCTTTTTTAAATAATTATGCAATAACAGTGAAAGTTTACAGGAAAAAGTACTTACTACCAGAATAATCTTTTAAAGATTTACCCATATTTTGGCACAGATTCATAGTTTATTTTTTATAGTTGACTGCTATTTAACTGAATGTATAAATCACAATTTGTTTATCTAGTCACCCTGTAGATAGACATGTGTTTCTAGTTCTTGGCTATTAGAAATAATGCTTCTATGAACATTAGTATACAAATCATTTTGTGGACATAGTTTTTATTGCTGCTGGATTAATAGAAACCCAGGAATAGATTCCTAGTCATATGGTAAATGTATATTCAACTTTATAGGACACTGCCAAATTATTTTTTCAAAGTTTTAATACCATTTACATTCCAACCAGCCATATTTTGAGAGTTCCAGTTTTCCACATCCCAACCCCCCCACTCCTTGGCTTTATCAGTCTTCTTAGTTTTAGCCATTCTAGTGAGTCTGAAATAGTATCCCAATGTGATTTTAACTTGCATTTCTCTGACAAATAATACTAAGTGGTTTTTTTACATGAATATTGGCCATTGTACATCTTTTTTTGTGAAGTGTCTTATTTTTTTGAGAAATTGCTAAATAATTTAAAGACATCAGTACACTTTTTACTAAGTACTTCTGCATGCATAAAATTAAGTAGCGTTTACTATTTTTTAACTTCTTTTTTATTTGTTCTGGGTATTGATGGATGATAGATATGTGGTAAAGCAAGTATAATAAAATATTAATAGTAGCATCTACATGGTCAGTATACACACATATATTCACTGAAAAACTATTTAACGTCTTAGATGTCCAGAGAGAGATAGTCGCTGCTTATGTAGCAGCTTAATGTTAATCAAAGATTCAGGCTCCTTCTGGCTTCTTCTTTGCCATCTCTAAGCTATTGCCCTCATTCTCATATTCAAATATCAGAACACATCTGCAGCCAATATATCCAATATATCAGGAAAGAAAAAGGGAAAAAAGCATTTGAACACCTTTCAGGTGACTTACCAGAATTCCATACAACATTTGCATTTATATCTCATAGGCTGGATTTTAGTCATTTCATCACACGTAGCTGCAAATGAATGTTTTAGGTAAGTTGCTAAGTGATCAACTAAAAGTTGGGGCTCTATTGAGAAGGAAGGGTGGGTGTATATGGGAAATACTTAGTAGTCTCCTCAATGGTACACAACACTGTGCCACTTTTGGAAAAGTGTCTAACCCATCATATCAATTCAACCAGAAATACTTTAATGTATGCCACCAACAGATAAGGGTATCTTTAGCATAACCACAAGACCCAACAAATCATACCAAATGAAATTAACAACTCCATATACATACAAGTCATGTTCAGTTTTTTTAGATTATCTCCTAAAATGTTTTCTTACACCTCATTTGTAAAAATCTATATCTAGCAAAAATCCAAATACTGTATTTAGTTGGTAGGCCTAGGAGCACTTTTAGTGACAGAGCAATCAATCCTCACACACTGGAGATTGCCATTCCTAGTGTTTTTTTTAATACATTAATCAATACATGCTCCTATTGGAAGAGTAGACTAAGAGAGACAAAGGAGATGGAACCAAAGTGTGGACCTAGTTTAGATCCGAATCCAAATAGACCAGATGTAAAAAGATGTTTTTGAGACAATTATGGAAATTTAACTAGAGTCTAAATACCAAGAAATTGTTCATTTTATTGGGTGTGATGATGCCACTGGGGCATCATCCTGTAAGATGTCCCCACTGTTTAGAACTGTAGAGTGAAATAAGGGTACAATGACTTGATGTCTGGGATTTGTTTAAAAATACTTCAGTGAGGGAAGAAAAATAGATGAAACAAATGTGACAAAATGTTGGTAGTTGTTAAATCTAGGTGATAACTTTTGGGAGGTTTGTTTTGGGGAGGTTTAAACCCTTTTTTAAAAATGTTGAAAACTTTTTAAAATAAAACCTTTATATTAAAAGATGTGCACAAGTTTAAATGAAACATCCCGTAAACTTTTCTTCCTGGGAAAGAAATCACATTTGTTTTTCTTTAATTTTCAATTAATACTTTCTACTATGTAAAGTCAGTTAGAACAAAAGGTCATTTTCCTTATTTGGACATTGCTTCTGTCTTTCCTCAGCAAATTAGAAGAAGCTTTAGAAAAAGTTTGACAACTAAACAGCCCTGTGTAGAGAGATGCTATTTATTTAACACACAAAAAGAAATGACCCCAGTAAGAACTGAATCTAGGAAAGAAGGCATCTGGGATAATTTTCTATTCTCAATTTTCCCTAAAATAGAGTTTCACAAAATCTTGGAGGAATTAATACCCTGAAGTTATATCATACTCTAAAGAATATTGTAATACATAAACATTCCTTATTTCACTTTGTTGGGGCGGCTTCTTTTCTTTTCTTCTTGAACTCTAGAAAACTATTTTAGAATCTCAGCTGCTACTTAAAACTGTTGTCAAAATGATCATAAAAACAACCTGTGGCAGACCAAGTGCAGTGGCTCACTCCTGTAATCCCAGCATGTTGGGAGGCTGAGGCGAGCAGATGACCTGTGCTCAGGAGTTTGAGACCAGCCTCTGCATGACATAGTGAAACCCTCTCTCTACTAAAATACAAAAAAATTAGCCGGGAGTGGTGGCATGTGCCTGTAGTACTAGCTACTCAGGAGACTGAGGCAGGAGAATCTCTTGAACCTGGGAGGCAGAGGTTGCAATGAGCCAAGATCACAACACTGCACTCCAGCCTGGATGATAGAGCAAGCTTGTGTCTCAAAAAACAAAAACAAAACACCTATGGCAGAGACAGTATTACTTAACAAATAATACCTTAGCTCCTTCCATGCTGAGTCCTCTAGTCCATGATCTAGACCCGTGTTCATCCCATGGTTGGCCCCCAGGCCTATTCACTCCCTCTGTGCTCAGTCCCCTTGCAGTTAGAGAGGGACAAAGCCTAGTTTAGGCTAACAGGCTGTGAAAAAGTAAATGTGTGGTGAAAGCCCATGTGAATTTTCTAGCCCTCTTCCCCTACCTCTATGATTATGGAGGAGGTGGCTTATTCAGAAGAAAAAAAACAAACACACACAGAATCAAAGCAGCCTAGATAGCTCAGCCATTGCATAGAAGACAGATGCCCTGCAGAGCCACATAGACCTACAGATGACTTTGCACTAGCAACAAATAATCCTTTGTCTTCTTAGCAACTTCTATTTTGCAGTTGTTTGTTGCTGCAGCAACTTATCCTATCCTAACACATGACCGAATAGAACAATATGAATGTCTAATAAGAGGGGAATGGTGAATTATTACAAAAACTATGTAACTACGTAGGAATGATTATGATATACTATCAGTTAAAACAAGTAGGAAATGAAAATATGATTAGAAAGGTAGATGATAATTAAAGACAGGGCTTCCCCAGTAAAATTTACATAATGAATAAAATCGAATGCAAAAGTCTTCTTAAAATGTCTTCGAAAAAATCAGTCAGAATTTTATATTTACTAGATTCTCAACTGCTGAGATTGAGATGAAGAATAGGTTGGACTCAGTAGACCTTAGACCCATATTCAGGCTTATTCAGATATATACTGGGGTTTTCTTTCTTTTTTAAAAATTTACTACAAGTGAATAATATCCTAGAGACTCCCAGAAGGCAGGGCAAGAGATTTGCAATATATCAGAGAGACTCTACCGAGGAGGGCAAGATATATAAACATTGGGAGCCAAGGAAACATTGTTTATTGCTGTGGTGAATCCCATTCTCTCCCTAGACTGTGCAGGTTAGGACATGTATTTTTCCAAAACGATGGATGATTTAACAGAAGAAAAGGAATCAATCTAGAAACAGACAAATGAGAGTCAGAAAGGTCCAATTCCCGGAGCCTATTCCACCAACACTGTCCACAGGAGAGAAACTGAATCTAGGGGAGAGATGGCTTTAGGTCAGTAGAGAAGTGTTAATTGGGTCTATGTGGAAAAAAAAAAAAAAAAAGCTTCCCTTTGCTGACTCTGAACTCAACAAACAATCTCTGATACCCATGTAGACATCCTAGGGTTCCCTAATATTTGAAAGATGCTGTTTAGGACAGTAAACATGACTATTTCAATCTCTGTAAACTAATCCACTGATATGAGGAATGAATAGTCAATGATGGTACATAGTACATGGTCTCCTTCACAATCATTAGAAAATAGATATTCTGGTTATTAGGTAAGCCTCTTGTTTAGAAAGAACCTGTCTTTAAGAGGCTGATTGCTTTTGGGTGACATTAATGAGATCACTTATGAACCTACAAACCTAAGGATCATACTCTGGACTCTGGTGATGCCAAAGTAATGGCACCATGAGAAATCTGATCACAGCTGCTGACTACATTACTGACATACTGGCATACTTGCCCCCTGCAACAAAAATTGTGTAAAACAGGCAAAATTGTCAAAATATTACTGAGTTATTAAAATTTTTAAAATCCACAAATATATACACAAATATGTGACAACAAAGGAAAACAAAGACAAGAAGTATGCTGGATATTCTCTAATCTTCACCCTTCACCACCCTGTTCAATGCTGTTGGTGGACGACTTCCACTGATGACATCAACCATGCTCCCTAGTCCCTAGCTTCCGGCTGAGCACAGTCCATAAGGGGCAATCCAGAAGATTGGAGGAAGGAGGAGAGAAAGATCCATACATGCTATCTTCTCAGCTTCTCACTCTTTCTTTGATGGGCTATGGTTGGGCTTCAAGTATATTCCCCAACTATGGTAGCAAACCCTGTCAGCCATTTCTCTTCCCTAGCCACAAGCTTTCACAGGGTTTTCATGATAGCTCCACCACTTTTCAACTTTAGGCCCAGAGGAACAACAGCTTGGCTTTCTGCTGTCAGTGGTCCCTTTAATACACCCTCTTTAATTACACCTTTGAAAAATGCCATCTGTTTCCAACCAGATCCCTGTCTTGTACAAGAAGAGAGGATAACAATAAGGTTACTTTGCTCATATTATTTCAAATATAAGGAATTCAGATATCACACTTAACAATTTTTGGGGTTACATCTAGGAAACAATGAAAGCAACACAAGACTTGAGCTTATGAGATCAAGCCCGTGCCTTGTTTCTTTCCATTCCTGGAGAGTCAGCCAAGAGTAAAGTCAATAGCATGGACTCTGGAACCAAGTAGACCAGGTTCAAGTCTTGGCTCTGCCACTGACCTTAGGCATATTATTTAACACAGTTTCCATGTCTGTGAAATGGAGATAATAATAGGATTGAAGGAGTTGATACATAAAGTACTTCGAACAATGCTGTATGTTTGCTGTTGTTTTCCCTGGCACCAACACAGTATCTAGTCATAGGTGCTCCACAAATTCTTATCACTAAATTCTATTGGGCCAAGGCACATGAAATAATGATAATTAATTTATTGGTTATGTTTATCCCAGAAACTCCTGAAAGTACTAAATATAGGAATGAAAGAAGCAACTGAGGCTGGGCGCAGTGGCTAACGCCTGTAATCCCCCACACTTTGGGAGGCTGAGGCAGGCAGATCACGAGGTCAGGAGTTCAAGACCAGCTTGGCCAACATGGTGAAACCCCATCTCTACTAAAAATACAAAAATTAGCTGGGTGTGGAGACATGTGCCTGTAGTCCCAGCTATTCAGGAGGCTGAGGCAGGAAAATAGCTTGAATCTGGGAGACAGAGGTTGCAGTGAGCCGAGATTGTGCCATGGCACTCCAGCCTGGGAGACAGAGTGAGACTCCGTCCTAAAAAAAAAAAAAAAAAGCAATTGCTCTTTGGTTAGGACCACTAGACTTTTGGTTAATGGACTTGCAGAATGCGAGTCACATTGGCAATGGAAGAAAATTTCTTAAAGGAGAAAATATGTCTTGCCATGAAAGTCTCTGTTTAATAGTGTCTGGAGCATCTTAGCCAATCACAAGTTTTATACTGAAAAAAAAAAGCAGATGTTTCCTTCCTTACTGATCTATCATCCATAGCCCTACTGTGTCTTTGTTTTAGTTCACAGAAGTTAAAAGGAATTATTGTCAGTTGTCATTGTGATTTTAAGAACTCATGCAAATAGACTCCAGTCTTCTCCCTACTATACCCATTCCCTCTCATTTTTCCCCATCTGTGTAGTCTAAGGTAACCCTAATTTCCAGTTTATCTTTCCCAGGGGAATTGAACATAGCAACTTTATAATTCTAGTAGCAAACAGAAAAAAACCCTAATATTATCTACATAGACCCCCAATTCCATGTAAAACAAATATTTGGTTCAATTTATACCTCAGAATCCTATATGAAAACATTGGGGGAGGAGGGGTTTTAAAGCAAGTGCAGAATGTCAATTTATTTTTGAAGCAGAAAAATGTACCTGAAAGTCTATTAAAAATGGTCATCAAGTTTTAAAGCTTTACTTTATTTGTGAACTCAATAAAATAATGAGAAAGATAAAGGGGGCTCTTAAGTGGAAATTATATAAAAATAAAAATTACATAGATAGAATTTGGCAGTGTAGGATATTTGTGTTGTGTAATATGTCCCGTACAATGAACTGTTTATTCTTCTGTATTCCATGAAGCTAATCCTTCTCCAGGTAAAGCATAGCCATCCAAGTGTAGACAATCTCCAGGTTATAACTCTGCTAACAACCTTTCACGAAAATTGGCAAGATTTATACCCATCTAGTTCAGTGTCATCATTGACCTAATTTTTGCAGCCAGTAGCAATCGTTCTTTAAATTTTATAACCTTATTTTATATATATATATATATATATATATATATATATATGTATATATGTGTGTGTATGTGTGTGTGTATATATATACACACACACATACATACATACACAGAGAGCAACTTTTATTCAGTTTGTGGTTTGTCTATTCTATTTACATTGTTTTCTCAGTCATTTCTACTACAGTTGCTTCTTATTATCACAATAACAGATCTTTTTTGGATCTTAGTACATAGTTGAGTGATTATACTTCCCAGTTCATGGTACGCAATTGTTATGAGCCCCTGAAAGGACTGTCTCTTGTTTTATTTTCTAGATCATTTTTCTCCTTGAAAACAAAAAAATTGCTCCATTCTCAATTTCTTTCCCCATAGTCACACTCTTTACTTTTAAAATATATTTTATAATGAGACATTTGTACCAAAGAACATATGCTAATATTATATATGTTTATGTGTTTTTTTTTGAAAGAAAGAAAGAAAAAGAAAAAAGAGGAGGAAAAAGGAAGAGAAAGAGAGAGAGAGAATGGGAGTATTGCTTTCTTGCCCAGGCTAGAATGCAGTTTAGTAATGGGTATTGAAAACCTCTTTTATACCAATAATTATACTTGATGTAAACAGGAAGGAATAAGGGAAGAAAATAACAAACGAGCAGCCAACCAATATTTCATTTAAACCTATGAAATGCTATGCAATTACTGAGGAGTGATTTACTTCCAATTATGTAGTCACTTATGGAATAGGTGTGAGGTGGTAATGTATGTTTTATGTATTTGAAGTGGAGAGTTCTATAAATGTTTATTAAGTTTACTTGTTCCGGGTCTGAGTTCAAGTCCTGGATGTCCTTATTAATTTTCTGTCTCGTTGATCTATAGAATCGTTAGCTCTTCTTGTTACATTGATCCTTTTGCCATTATGTAATGTCCTTCTTTGCCTCTTTTGCTCTTTGTTACTTTAAAGTCTACTTTATCAGAAGCGAGAATTGCATCTCCTGCTTTTTATTTGTTTATTTTTACTCTCTGATTGGTTGATAAATCTTCCTCCTCCTCTTTGTTTTGAGTCTTTGTGTATCGTTGCATGTGAGATGGGTCTGGATGCAGCATACCAATGGGTTTTGGCTTTTTATCCAATTAGAATATATATAACTTTAATACTAGCATTTGATGCTAGCTGGCTGTTTTGCCCATTAGTTAGTGTAAATTTTTCGTTGTGTTAATGTTCTTTTTTTGATATATTTTTGGAAAGGCTGATATTGGGTGTTCCTTTATATGTATAGTGCTTCTTTCAGAAGCTCTTGTAAAGCAGGCCTGGTGGTGGTGAACTCTCTAAGTACTTGTTTGTTCACAAAGGATTTAATTTTTCCTTCGATTATAAAGCTTAGTTTGGCTGGATAGGAAATTCTGGGTTGAAAGTTCTTTTCTTTAAGGATGTTAAATATTGGTCCCCACTCTTTTCTGGCTTGTAGGGTTTCTGCTGAGAGATCTGCTGTGAGTCTGATAGGTTTCCCTTTATGGGTAACCTGACCTGTCTCTCTGGCTGCCCTTAGTATTTTCTCCTTCATTTCAACCCTAATAAATCTGGCAATTATGTGCCTTGGGGTTGGTCTTCTTGAAGAATATCTTTGTGGTGTTCTCTGTATTACCTGGAGTTGAATATTACCCTGCCTTGCCAGGTTGGGAAAGTTTTCCTGAATGATGTCCTGAAGAGTATTTTCCAACTTGGATTCATTCTCTTCATCACATTCAGGTACACCTATCAAACGTAAATTAGGTCTTTTCACATAGTCCCATATTTCCTGGAGACTTTGCTCATTCCTTTTTATCCTTTTTTCTCCAATCTTGTCTTCTCATTTCATTTCACTGAGCTGGTTCTCTACTTCTGATGTCCTTTCTTCTACTTGATCAATTCGACTGTTTAAACTTGTGCATGCTTCGCGAAGTTCTCGTGTTGTGTTTTTCAGCTCCATCAATTCATTTATATTCCTCTCTAAATTGTCCATTCTCGTTAACATTTCGTCAAACCTTTTTTCAAGGTTCTTAGTTTCTTTGCATTGGGTTAGAACAAGTTCTTTTAATTCACAAAAGTTTCTTATCACCCACGTTTTGAAGCCTGCTTCTGTTATTGGAACACACTCGTAATCTATTAAGCCTTGTTCCGTTACTGATGAGGAATTGCGATCCCCTGTAGAGGGAGAGGCATTCTGATTTTGAGTATTCTCTGCCTTTTTACGCTGATTTCTTCCCTTCATTATGTATTTATCCATCTGTTGTCTTTGTAATTACCGACTTTCTAACTAGGTCTCTGAGCAGACGTCCAACTTGTTGATTCCCAGCGCCGAAATCTGAGCAGTCCACTGTGCCGGCCAAAACAGCGGTGTTAAGATTGATGGTGCTTTTCTGCCCGGGAATCTCCAGACTCTGCACCAAAAACTGGCGTGCTAAGGCACCAGCAAAAGCGCCGCACCGGCCACAAGAGTCGCCCTGGTGACACGTGGGGCTCCTCTGCTGGGAATCTCCTGGTCTGTGAGCAACTAATATTTGTCTGAAAGTGTGGCGTCCTCTCGTTCTCTGTGCTTTCACTGGGAGCTAGGAGCCCGAGCTGCTAGTGATCAGCCATCTTGGATCTCTCTCTCGTTTATGTGTTTTAAAATTGCATAATTGGCATTGTATTATAGGTCTCACTCAGCTCCATTGTTTATTTTATCCTCCTTTGAGACAGTGTCTTGCTGTGTTGCCCAGGCTGGAGTGCAGTGGCATGACCACAGCTCACTGCAGCCTTGACCTGCCAGTCTCAAGTGATCCTCCCACTTCAGCCTCCCAAGTAGATAGGACCATAGGTGTGTGCCATCATGCCTGATTAATGTTTTAATTTTTTTGTAGAGATAGGGTCCTGCTACATTGCTAGGGCTAGTCTCGAACTTCTGGGCTCAAGCAATCCTCCCACCTCAGCCTCCCAAAGTGCTGGGATTATAGGTGTGAGCCACCACACCTGGCCCCTCTGTTCCTTTTTCACTCAATTTAGTTTTTAAGATCTACCTATGTAGCCATATACATACATACATATATATACATATACATATATATGATATATATGTATGTGAATCAAATATTCAATTCACATGGAATATGTAGGTAGATCAGATGGCTACATATGTAGAGGCTACATAGGTAGATCATAAAAAGCAAATTGTGTGTGTGTGTGTATACACAAACATACACACACACACACATATACACCTATGTAGATATATAGGTAGATATAGCTACATAGATATGTATATACTTTATCATTTTTAACTGCTAACTCATATTTTTAGTATGCATCATCTGATTTCACCTCTCCATTCTTCATTCATTCTACAAAACAGACATGCACGTTGACTCTACTTCCCTATATCATGGACAATTCTGTAATAAACATTCTATATATATCCCCTTATGGAACTATGCAAGAGTTTCTCTTGGTTATATCCAAGACCAGAATGTAGGATCACTATGCATATTTAATCTCACTAAGAACTGCCAGAATGTTCTGTACTACTTTATATTCCCACAGGGAGTGAGTACCTAAAAGTTCGTTTCTCCACATTCTCATCAACATTTGATGTCATTCTGTTTTCTACTTTTTGCAAATGTAATGGGTATAAAGTGATATCTCATTGTTTAATTTGCATTTTTCTGATCACTAGTTAGGTTGTTTCTTCATTCACTTGTAGGGGATTTCAGAAAAGGAAAAAAACCCAAATGGCTGTTCAAACCCTCTCCCTATTTTCTCTTTGGGTTTCTTGTCTTTGTTTTCTTAATTTTCAGGAATTCTTACATGTTTAGATGTTAACTCCTTGACAGTTTTGGATATTACAGATATCTTCCACCCAATTAGTTGTCTATTAACTTTGTGATATCCTTCACAGAACAGTTGATAAGTTCAATTCTATCAACATTTACCCTACAGTTTATGTTTTTGAGCTCCTGTTTTAAAAGACCTCTATTCCAAAAATTACAAAAATATTATCCTATGCTTTCAACTATTAGTTCTGCATCAGGACTCAGCTACCTTTATTATTCTATCTTAATTTCTCAACTTCATTGACTTCCCTTCTACTTCTGTAGCTTTTCTGGGGTTGGATTTCAGTAAGGAGGCAACTTTTCTAGTTATTTTGCTATCTTTGTTGAAATGGAAAGGGAAAGTCTTTTCTAAGTTTAAATGCAGAATAAAAGCTATTTTATAGATCTGAATCTGGCAAAATTTTGTCAGCATTCCTTGGGAATGGGCTGGTTATCAGACATAAGTCCAGCTACAAAGAGTCCTGTTAACACTATTTGCAAAAATAAAGCTACCTTCAGGGACATTCAATATAAGTAGGAATGTTGCCATTAATAGATAAAGCAAACCCATTACTAAAAATGTTCTTCTATAAAGTCTCATAAGAAAACCTTTGAGAATAAATATGAGAAGAGGCTCCCCCTATGACCCTCCATGAAGAGCAAGAGAAACAAGGGAACTGGAGCTTCCAGGTTACACAGTTTCCCCATGTGGTGTAGTGTAGATAGCAGGTGGGAGCTGAATTCTGGTTAGTCATTAGCTGGAAGGTGGATCAAAAAAGAGTGAAAGTAAAGAAGAAACTGAACAGGGCTGAGCAGCAAGATGGTGAGCAAAACATGGATATAAAATAGAGCAGGAGGGAGATTTTAGTGACAGAGCAGATGTAGACTTTCAGAGAATGGAAGGAATATTTAGAGAGACAAAGTGGAAGTCCTCTATTTGGTATGCTGCATACAATCCCACATTAAAGGTCTATATTATTCCTCAAGACACTTGTAGTCATATTTGTGTTTTCATTTCCTGTGACTCTGTGCAGAGGCTAGGCCACTGGGCCTTGGCTTTTATTCAGAACATGGATAAATAAATTCTCTGTCCAGATGCAAATTAGTTTTATTCTCTCTGCTTTTCTTACTTATTGAGTCCTGGGTATCTCATGTGTATCCTTTAACATAGCATTTGTAAAAATGGGGTTAGCAATTATAAGGGTGTTCTATAGTCAAATAGGTTTGGGATATGCAGGATTATACAGTTTTTTCTTTCATTTTTTAAATTAGACTTTAAGCTCTGGGATACATGTGCAGAACATGCAGGTTTGTTACATAGGATTCTACAGCATTAGCTTGAGTTCCTTGCAGGATTTCTTGGAGCCTTTAATATGCAAACGTGGGCTATAATTCCTCAAGAAACAGACGTGGTATTGTCACCAGTGGCAAATCTGTATGTGCCTGCAGCAACTGGATCCTTGCCTCCTTGGGGGAAAGAATTTGGCCGAGGGGCAGAAATTGGTTTAAGGCAGAGGGAGAGACTGAGGCAAGTTTTAGAGCAGGAGTAAATGTTTATTAAGTTTTAGAACAGGAACAAAAGGAAACAAAGTACACTTGGAAGAAGACCAAGTGGGCAACTTGAGAGATCCAAGTGCCTTTGACTTGGGGTTTTTTATACATTGGCATGGTCTCTTGGTTTCCATTTCTCCTCCCTTGATTTTTCCCTTCAGGAGGGCTGTCTGCATGTGCAGTGGACTGCCAGCTCTTGGGAGGGGCCGCATGCACAGTGTGTTTACTGAAGTTGTGCACGTACTCACTTGAGGCATTCACCTTACCAGCGGAGCATTCCTAGAGGAAGGTCATATACTGGTTAAACTCTGCCATTTTGCCTCAGTGCGCATGCTTGAACCTGCTTGCCCAACTCCTGAGATCTGATCATGAAGCTGCTGATCACCAGCTTCAGGTGTTTTCTATCTATTGGGAGACTGCCTTTCCCTGGATCCAGGTGCAACCAATTATTATTTTAGCGAGACTGTTAACAACCTCCTGACCATCACCTGATGGTCGCCTGACATTCCTGAGGTGGGGGCCCTCTTCGGCTCTGCTCCTGTCTGGCTACCTACCTACTCTAACAGTATGCTGCACTTCTCAAATTTGACCACAGAATCCTTTTACTTGGGGCATCTCAGGATGCTAATGCTCCATGGTGCAAACTCTAGGAAATATGCTGATGGATTGCCTAGGTTTATTTGAGTGAGAATGGGATTTAACGAATATGATCAAGGACAATATTTTTGCAGTTTTTCTGAAACAGCATCTTACAATATGCATTCTTTATAATACAGCAACTGCTTTAACCATGAATGTTATCTGTCATTTCTGTCAATATGCATGAGTATATCCAACTAAGTAGTTTATTCTAAAACCTCTTGAATTGTTCTCTCTTTGTAACAACACTTCATGTGTTTAGTCTTGTTTTCTTACCACAGGGTAAGAATCATGTCTATACCTTTCCTGAATAATGCCGCAACACATGGTACAGTGCTAGATCTAAAATCAAGATCCAATAAGTGCCACTTGATTGGAAAAACACAGCAGAAGCAGACTCTTATAAACTTCCCTTTATATTTGAATGTATTTGATAACATAACGTCTAAATATTTTTATGCTTTAATTATCACCCTGTATTCCTTTTTTCTCTTTTCTTTTTTAGTACTAAGCATTCCCCAAAGGGAAAATAAATCCAAGCAAAGCAGCCCTGAAAACTTTTTAATTTGTTCCAATTTTAAGGATAGGTCATTAACTAATGACTTAAAACTATGTCAACTAGTCTTCTGCTTGATTTCCACCCAGTTTATTCATTAGTTGATCAACATTTTTGCTCCTACTCTTTCATGGCTGTGTTTTTCTTAAAGGCAAAACACAGTACTTTTTTAGAACTCTTCTTTCCTTTTCAGGTCAGGAAAAATTTCCCTACCATCTCATTCCAAAAGCACTTGGCAGGTAAACTCTCTTATATCCTTATGTATGAAGGTCCTTAGCTTAGTATAATGGTATTTTGCCAAGTAAACAATTTACAGTCTATTATTTCCACTGGAAAGCCCCTTTTCAAATTGAAGAATTTCACAATTAAAAAAAGGCCACTGGTTAGAGAACCCCCAAGTTCTTCTTAGCATTGGTATTTGGGGTTTGCACCCTAATGGGGTGGCATTCATATGGTCAGGTTGATACCAACACACCAAATTTACAATAGAAATTTTAGGACAAAGTAGTTCTGTCAACAGTGCCATTGTTCCCATTTCTCTTCTCTGCCTGCTCCCTCCCAATCTCCTTTATCTCTAAAATTATTGGCCCCTCTGCATGGACCTCTCCAGACCCCACCTTTGTTATTCTCTTTGCTTTATCCACACCTCTGAACTTTTATCATTGCTGCTTCTTATCAACACTGCTTGCTGGCTTCTTTCATGATTTCTTTCCAAACTCCATTAACTGCCACATACTTCTTTCTTCTCAAATCTCTCCATTAGTGGATTTCCCTTCTCCCACTGCAACCTAAAACCAAGCCAAGAGATGTGGTTGGCATACTTCTCACTGAAGCTTCCAGACCTTAGCTCCAATGCGTCTTAACAAGAAACCCATTTTCTCGGCCCATATAGGATACTCCCAACATTCCTACAGTTGCCATCCATTAGCCTTCAGGGCCATTCCTGACCCTCCTAAGTGTCAAGCTCACTGTTTTCATTTATATCACATTCCCTACCACTCTGCTGATGGAGCACAGTTTTAAAGCTGGCCATCCATCCAACATCCTGGCCAGCTTCAGATTTTCCCTCTTTGCTTGCTAAACCACTTGCCCTGAATGCCTTCCCACCACACACACACACACACACACACACACACACAGTCATGCCTTACAAGATCTTAGACCTATTCAACCCTCAATATAAAGCTGTATGTTTGTGTTTTTGATTTGCCTTACCCCCAGTGATATTTATGTTGACCATATCGAGTGCTTATCCTATGTTGAGTGTTGAACAGGTCTAAGATCTTGCAATGATCAATTAAAAAAACTGAACTCAGTAGGAGTAACACTATAAACTGGCTTAGTGTTTAGTTTCATATAACTGCCTTTGACATCATTGAACTTGTTCAGTCTTCCCCAACCATGAATGAAATTTCAGGTAGTTCTCATGGTTTTTGTAATTAATATCAGGTGTTAATGAGTATTTAGCTTTGATTTTGCAAAAATGTACTTATATTCAAACTTCACCGTCTCAGTTCATTCAAGCATTCCCTTCCTCCACAGTTCGGGCTACTTCTCACTACCTCCTCCTCCTGTTACTGGCTAATTAGCCACTCATCCTGGCCCCCAGGGAAGGTGAAGAGGGTGGAAGGGGAAAATCCAGAGAAAAGTAGAAGTCTCGTAACACTAGTACCAGTGAAATATCTTTGCTGGATGCCCAAATGGCTCTTTTTCCTCTTTAGTGCTTCTGTGGATGTGTAGGGGCTCTGTCAACATTCCTTTTGTGAAGTCTCCTCCTGATGGCTACACATGGCACAGCTCTCGGTCCCTGGCATCTGGTGGTCTCTGTTTGACTTTCTCACCCTTCCCAGCAGGCCTGTTTCACAAAGTCCCTTTAAGACAACTAAAGAACAGCTACCACAACTCAACAATAAAAAGATAACCCAATTTAAAAAATGGACAAAGGGATTTGAATAAATTTCTCCAAAGATTCTATATAAATGGTGAATAAGCACATGAAAAGATGTTCAACATAAACATCATTGGGGTAATGCAAATCAAAAACACAAGGTATCACTTTATATCCACTAGGATGGCTATCATTTTAAAAAGGCAGTAACAAATGTTGGCAAAGATATGGAGAACTTAGAACTGTCATATGCTGTATACCTATTGTTGGTAGAAGTGTGTAACAGTGTGGCAGCTTTGGAAACCATCTGGCCGTTCCTCAAAAGGATAAACCTAGAGTTATGTATGACTCTGTTTCATTGACCTCTGGCAATTTCACTCCCAGGTATATGCCCAAGAGAAATGAAACAGATATTCAAACAAAAATTTGTGACACATATATTCATAGTAGCATTATTTATAATAGCCAGAAAGTAGAAACAACCCAAATGTCCCCTAGCTGGGTAAACAAAATGTGATATAGTCATACAATGGTATATCCAATACAATGGAATGTTATTTAGCTACAAAGAGTAGAGACACTGTTTTTGTAACATGCACAAACTTTGGAAACATTATGCTATGTAAAAGAAACCAGACCAAAAAAAGGCAATATATTTTCTAATTCCATTTATATGAAATGCTCAGAATAGGCGTATCTGTTGAGATGGAAAATAGATTAGTGATTACATAAGGCTGAGGAGTGAAAGAAGTAGGAAATGACTAATGGGTGCAGGGTCTCTCTGTGGGCGATGAAAAGCTCTACAATTAGATAATGGTGATAGTCACACAACTTTGAGTCTACTAAAATCCACTGAAGTATACACTTTCAAAGGGTGACTATCATGGTATAAGTCGCATCTCAATAAAGCTGTGAAGAATGAGGAGGGGAAAGAAGGCAAGGAGGAGGAGGACAGTTACTACATCAGGTCCATGTCACTGCCACTGCGGCCGTCTCTCCCTACTCTAACCAGGCACTGCTAACGAGGCTTTATTTTTTTCAGAAACCAGTCCTTGTGTCATCCAAATTTCAGAAAAGCATACAATATGAACTCAAAGTGATTCTTTTCAAGTCTTTCTCACTTGACTTCAGTTTGGGGACGGGGAACACATCTCCCTACATTCCCCCATGGAGATGTACCACACTAATTCTTCAAAGGAATCCTTACTATGTCTGAGAAATCATTGATTCTTAGCCTCCTCTTTAAAGGCTGATGATGAATTAGTAGTGGGGTAACTGGATTAGAAGCACCCTCTTTACAAATCCTTCATAGATGGCGTAAAACTTGGCTAAACTAGGGCTCAGTAAACTTTCTGTGTAAAGATACAGATAGTAAAGATTTTAGTCTTTGTGTTCTATATCATCTCTGCTACATATTCAATTCTGCCATTATCGTATGAAAGCAATCAGAGAGAAAACAAGTGAATAAGCTCAGCTGTGGTCCAATAAAACTTTAATTACTAAAAATGTTATAGTTGAATTGGTCAATGGGCCCCTTTAGCTTGCTCTAGAGTCACTTGGAAAAGTTTAGGTAGTGAAGGGGAGGGTAGTTGGCACCTTTTGTTTCAACTGAAAGAGTCCCTTTTAACATTCTATTAGAGTATCAGGCAATGAAAATCCTCTCTCCAACCAAACTCTCACGTCCAGCACTCCCAAGGTTCTCACCAACCCTGAGCCTGCTCCTTACTCTCATTATAACCTCCTGTTCATCTGATTGGGTAACTGCTTTAATTTTAGTCATTTCCTCACAGCCTGGACCACAGCTCAGCTTGGCCATGCCTTCTTCCTAGATTCAGTTACCTCCTGACCTTCTCCAGGCTTCCCAACAATCAGAAAATCCAAGTATGTGGGATTTTTTCTGCTCCTGAACTGCCAGCAGGTACCAGGGCAATCTCACAACTATAGTAAGGTGCTTCACCATACAGTTAACCCTCAGCAGGCTTTACACATTGACTTCTTAGCCAACTTTGGCCAATTGAAAGATTTTCATATCCAATCAAGCCTCTAATTATTTTTCTATAACTCTCAACTGGCACTCTTAACCTCTGTTTTGCAGAGATGGTAGAGACGACTTTTACAAACTCCAACTTAAAAGTGCTCTATGTCTTAGTCTATACTTGGACCATCTATTACAGTAGCCACCAGCTACACGTGGCTATTAAGAACTTACAAAATGTCTAGTATTAACTGAAGAACTAAATTTTTAACATTTTTACTTAATTTTAGTTCATTTAAATGTAAAAAGCAGAATAAAATACTTTCTGCTAAACACAACTGTTTTATTTTTATTCCATTGCTTCTTAATCATTAACAATTTACTATCTGAATTAAGATGTGCTTTAAAAGTAAAATATGCACTGAATTTCAAAGACTTAGAGAAAAAAAAATTTCATTAATATTTTTATATTGGTTATCTGTCAAAATAATATTTTTAATATACTAACCTTATATATTAAAATTAGTTTCACCTATTCTTTTTCATGTAGCTACTAGAAAATTTAAAATTACATATATGGCTCATATTCTACTGGACAGTGCTGGTGTCCTGTATCAGAATAAGGAGATTTTTTTTTCCTTCAGTGCTATTTCCTACAGAATTTATGAAACTCGAGTCCATTTATCTTTCAGAATGCCAGATAACATTTCTTATCTCAATTATCCAAAAGCATTCTCTTTCTACTTCATTTTTATTAACCAAATATCAGGGAAGAGCAAAGGGTGTGTAGTAGCAAGTTCTCTTAAGACCTCCAGGATGCATGAAAAAAATGACTCAAAGTCAATTTAGATATCTCAAATCTAAGGGGTGAGAGCCCAAAAGAAAATTCTTCCTCAAAATTAGTTTCTCCTGTTTCTTCTTTTTCATGTGGCTACTAGAAAATTTAAAATTACATATACGGCTCACATTATATTTCTATTGGACAGTGTTGGTCTATACTCTCCTCAGTTCTTTCTGTATCAGAATAAGGGATCTTTTTTTTTCTTCAGTGCCAGGCAATTAGAGACCAAGAATAGAAGAGCCCATTCCCAGAGGAAAAACAGAGGAGACTCAATAGATTTGCATTAGCACCACTGCTAGTTTTACAAGTAATGTAAGGAGTTTGATCTGAAATTTAATACAGACTAGGTTCCTAAAAACAGACTAAGATGGTCTGCTAAGTTGGAATTTTGGAAATGAGGCTATGAAATGACTCACCTGCTGCTATTTCACTGAAGACAAATAACAATCCATGTTTTGGGGAAGAGGGGATTTTGTTTTTTGTTGTTGTTAATACTATTTTTTGATTCTGCATAATTGCTAACAATAAAAAGGAAAGAAGGAATTATAAGTGTGTCTCCTCCTTTAAAGAGGTCGAGGGAAAGGAAAGTACGGTCCTCTCCTCCTGAGCCTTACTGGGAGCTAAACCCAGCTTCTAAGTGGAAGTAGAACCCAACAGTTCAAATCCCTGGAATTTCCGGGAAAAACAAGAACAAAAAAGTGCTAACCACTTCAGAGGCCCAGCTTGGTAACTGCAAGTTCTTTATTCCTTGACAAAGAAAGAATAGGCATGAGGAATCCATCTTTTACGATCATTATCTCCATTTTTTCAAAACAAGCACCAGCAACTTATTTCACCTCTGAGTTTCATCTTTGAGTTTCATCATTTAATGTACTTGAGTGAGGAATAATTCCTGTTTTAATCTATGGTTTCAATCTGTAGTTACTGATAAACTTTTGGTAGGGGAGAGCTTTTTGGTAGCCTGTGTTTAGAATTTGAGATCTCTCTGTGTAGGCCTTTTTTGGTATTACTGAGTAGAGATGAGAGGGAAAAGAGTTTGTGTGTGAACACTTGTACATGTGTGCATACATCTGTATGACTGCTGCAGAAAGTAATGCCAGAATAAAATTAAAAGTGGAATTTCAGAGTAATTTGAGGTTTTATCCAAAGTGGATGAATCTGACTTTCTTCCAGTATGGAAAAGGAGGAAGGTGGTAACTTTACAGTGAGAAAATCTGATAAGAACTCTTTGAGGCTGGTGGTCAAAGTCAACATCAATAGTGGTAAGTCATGTTCAGAGTATGTACCCATGATGAGATGTGATGAAAAAGGCCCACTTTTTCTGTGATCTTCCTTCCAAAAACCCATATTCCCAGGGTAGTAATGAGAAAAATCCCAAATGAGGCACATTCTAAACATGTCTAACCTTATTCCTCAAAACTGTAAAGATCGAAAACAAAGTTGGATACATTGTCATAGCCAAAAGGAGCATAAGCAGACATGACAACTAAATATAATGTGGTATCATGAATGGGATACTGAACCAGAAAAAAGGCTTAGTTTTTTTTTGTTTTTTTTTTTAGGAAATCTGAATACATTATGGATTTCAGCTAATAATGCATCAATTTTGGTTCATCAATGATAACTAATATATCATACTAATATAAGATATTAATAATAGGGAAACTGGGTATGGGGTATATGGGAACTCTCTGTACTGATATTGTCCTAAAATTAAAAGTTTATAAAGAAAACGAATATTGCTTGTTGCTCTAGTGAAAACTCTTAATATATTATTTTAAAAAATGATGATAAATGACTTGTTATTAATCAATAATATCCTTGAGTCTATGACATGGAAGTACCTTATAAGTAAGATGAATTTAGAATAAGTTTCTCTCAGTGCATTATATTTCTGTTAGTAAGTAAAGTCCCCAAATAGTATCCCTCTCCCCAGGGTTTCACAGTTGAGTGTGAAACCCTGAGACACACTGAACTGGAACAGATAATAGCTTTGGCCTGGCCCAATGTATTGCCTGCCCATTGTGGCACTCGCTGAACCCACTGTTATTTAATGCTGCTAACACTTGGATTTTCCTGGAAAAAAAATTTTTTTTTAAATATGTATTTTATTGCACTTTAGGTTCTGAGGTACATGGAAGAACATGCAGGATTGTTGCATAGGTATATACATGGCAATGTGGTTTGCTGCCTCCATCCCCATCACCTATATCTGGCATTTCTGCCCATGTTATACCTCCCCAACTCCCCACCCCGCACTGTCCCTCCCCTAGTCCCTGAGAACAGACCTCAATGTGTGATGCTCCCCTCCCTGTGTCCATGTGTTCTCAATGTTCAACTCCTGCCTATGAATGAGAGCATGCGGTGTTTGATTTTCTGTTCTTGTGTCAGTTTGCTGAGAATGATGGTTTCCAGGTTCATCCATGTCCCTACAAAGGACATGAACTAATCGTATTTTATGGCTACATAGTATTCCATGGTGTATATGTACCACATTTTCCCTGTCCAGTCTATCATTGATGGGCATTTGAGTTGGTTCCAAGTCTTTGGTATTGTACACAGTGCTGCAGTGAACATACATGTGTGTGTGCTTTTATAATAGAATGATTTGTAATCCTTTGAATATATACCCAGTAAAGGGATTGCTGAGTCAAATGGAATTTCTATTTCTAGGTTCATGAGCAATCACCACACTGTCTTCCACAATGGTTGAACTAATTTACACTCCAACCAACAGTGTAAAAGTGTTCTTATTTCTCCACATCCTCTCCAGCATCTGTTGTCTCCAGATTTTTTAATGATTGCCATTCTAACTGGCGTGAGAAGGTATCTCAATGTAGTTTTGACTTGCATTTCTCTAATGACCAGTGATGATGAGCATTTTTTCATGTTTGTTGGCCTCATAGATGTATTCTTTTGAAAAGTGTCTGTTCATATCCTTTGTCCACTTTTTGATGGGTTTGTTTGTTTTTTTCTTGTAAATCTGTTTTAGTTCTTTGTAAATTCTGGATATAAGTCTTTGTCAGATGGGTAGATTACAAAAATTTTTTCCCATTCTCTTGGTTGCTGGTTCACTCTAATGATTGTTTCTTTTGCTGTACAGAAGCTCTGGAGTTTAATTAGATCCCATTTGTCTATTTTGGCTTTTGTTGCCAACGCTTTTGGTGTTTTAGTTATGAAGTCCTTGCCTATGCCTATGTCCTGAATGGTTTTGCCTAGGTTTTCTTCTAGGGTTTTTATGGTGTTAGGTCTTATGTTTAAGTCTTTAATCCATCTGGAGTTAATTTTAGTGTAAGGTGTCAGGAAGGGGTCCAATTTCTGCCTTCTGCACATGGCTAACCAGTTTTCCCAACACCATTTATTAAACAGGGAATCCTTTCCCCATTGCTTGTTTTTGTCAGGTGATCAGATGGTTGTAGATCTGTGGCATCATCTCTTAGGTCTCTGTTCTGTTCCATTGGTCTATATCTCTGTTTTGGTACCAGTACCATGCTGTTTTGATTACTGTAGCCTTCTAGTACAGTTTGAAGTCAGGTAGTGTGATGCCTCCAGCTCTATTCTTTTTGCTTAGAATTGACTGGGGTATGTGGGCTCTCTTTTGGTCCCATGTGAAGTTTAGGGTGGTTTTTTCCAGTTCTGTGAAGAGGGTCATAGGTAGCTTGATGGGATAGCATTGAATCTATAAATTACTTTGGGCAGTATGGCCATTTTCACAATATTGTTTCTTCCTAACCATGAGCATGGAATGTTTTTCCATCTGTCTGTGTCCTCTCTTATTTCATTGAGCAGTGGTTTATAGTTCTCCTTGAACAGGTCCTTTACATTCTTTGTTAATTGTATTACTAGGTATTTTATTCTCTTTGTAGCAATTGTGAATGGCAGTTCATTCTTCATTTGGCTCTCTTTAAGTCTGTTATTGGTGTATAGAAATGCTTGCGATTTTTACACATTGATTTTGTATCCTGAGACTTTGCTGAAGTTGCTTATCAGTTTCAGGAGATTTTGGGCTGAGACAATGGGGTCTTCTAAATATACAATCATGTCATCTGCAAATTTAGACAGTTTGATTTCCTCCTTTCCTAACTGAATACGCTGTATTTCTTTTTCTTGCCTGATTGCTCTGGCTAGAACTTCCAATACTATATTGAATAGGAGTGGTGAGAGAGGGCATCCTTGTCTAGTGCCAGATTTCAAAGGGAATTCTTCCAGTTTTTACCCATTCAGTATGATATTGGCTGTGGGTTTGTCATAAACAGATTTTATTATTTTAAGATATGTTCCATTGATACCTAGTTTATTGAGAGTTTTTAGCGTAAGGGGCTGTTGAATTTTGTTGAAGGCCTTCTCTATATCTACTGAGATGATCACGTGGTTTTTGTCTTTGGTTCTGTTTATTTGGTGGATTACGTTTATAGACTTGCATATGTTGAACAGCCTTGCATCCTCGGGATAAAGCCTACTTGATAGTGATGGATAAGCTTTTTGATGTGCTGTTGCAATTTTGCCAGTATTTTATTGAAGATTTTTGCATCTATGTTCATCATTGATATTGGCCTGAAGTTTTCTTTTCTTGTTGAATCTCTGCTGGGTTTTGGTATCAGGATGATGTTGGTCTCATAAAATGATTTGGGAAGGATTCCCTCTATTTGGATTGTTTGAAATAGTTTCAGAAGGAGTGGTACCAGCTCCTCTTTGTATTTCTGGTAGAATTGGGCTGTGAACCCATCTGGACCTGGGCTTTTTTTTGGTTGGTAGGCTATTAATTGCAGCCCTTGTTATTGGTCTATTCAGGGTTTCAACTTCTTCCTGGTTTAAGCTTGTGAGGGTGTAAGTGTCCAGAAATTTATCTGTTTCTTCCAGGTTTACTGGTTTTTGTGAATAGAGTTGTTTGTAGTAGTCTCTGATGGTGGTTTGTATTTCTGTGGAATCTGTGGTGATATCCCCTTTATTGTTTTTTATTGCATCTATTTGATTATTCTCTCCTTTCTTTTTTGTTAATCTGGCTAGTGGTCTGTCTATTTTGTTGATCTTTTCAAAAAACCAGCTCCTGGATTTATTGATTTTTTGAAGGGTTTTTTTGTGTCTCTATCTCCTTCAGTTCAGCTCTGATCTTAGTTATTCTTTGTCTTCTGCTAGGTTTTGAGGTTTTTTTTGATCTTGCTCCTTTAGCTCTTTCAATTTTGAAGATAGGGTGTCAATTTTAGATCTTTCCTTGCTTTTTCTGTGGGCATTTATTGCTATATATTTTCCTCTAGACACTGCTTTAAATGTATCTCAGAGATTCTGGTACATTGTGTGTTTGTTCTCGTTGGTTTTGAAGAACATCATTATTTCTGCCTTCATTTCATTGTTTATCCAGTCAACATTCAAGAGCCAGTTGTTCAGTTTCCATGAAGTTGTGCAGTTCTGAGTTAGTTTCTTAATCCTGAGTTCTAATTTGATTGCACTGTGGTCTGAGAGACTGTTTGTTATGATTTCCATTGTTTTGCATTTGCTGAGGAGTGATTTACTTCCAATTATGTGCTCAATTTTAGAGTAGGTGTGATGTGGTGCTGAGAAGAATGTATATTCTGTGGATTTGGGGTGGAGAGTTCTGTAAATGTCTATTAGATTTGCTTGGTCCAGATATGAATTCAAGTCCTGGATATCCTTGTTGATTTTCTGTCTTGTTTATCTGTCTAATATTGATAGTGGAGTGGTAAAGTCTCCCACTATTATTGTGTGGGAGTCTAAGTCTCTTTGTAGGTCATTAGGAACTTGCTTTATGTATCTGGGTGCTCCTGTACTGGGCACATATATATTTAGGATCGTTAGCTCTTCTTGTTGCATTGATCCTTTTACCATTATGTAATGTCCTTCTTTGTCTCTTTTGATCTTTGTTGCTTTAAAGTCTATTTTATCAGAGATGAGAATTGCAACTCCTTCTTTTTTTTGCTCTCCATTTGCTTGGTAAATCTTCCTCCATCCCTTTATTTTGAGCCTTTGTGTATCCTTGCATGTGAGATGGGTTTCCTGGATACAGCACACCAATAGGTTTTGACTTTTCATCCAATTTGCCAGTCTGTGTCTTTTGACTGGGGCATTTAGCCCATTTACACTTAAGGTTAATATTGTTATGTGTGAATTTGGTCCTGCTATTTTGATGTTAGCTGGTTGTTTTGCCCATTAGTTGATGCAGTTTCTTCATTGTGTTGATGCTCTTTACCATTTGGTACATTTTTGGAGTGGCTGGTACTGGTCGTTCCTTTCTGTGTTTAGTGCTTCTTTCAGGAGCTCTTGTAAGGCAGGCCTGGTGGTGATGAAATCTCTGAGCAATTGCTTGTATGTAAAGGATTTTATTTCCCCTTCATTTATGAAGCTTAGTTTGGCTGGATATGAAATTCTAGGTTGAAAATTCTTTTCTTTAAGGATGTTGAATATTGGCCCCCACTCTCTTCTGGCTTGTAGAGTTTCTGCCAAGAGATCTGCTGTGAGTCTGATGGGCTTCCCTTTGTGGGTGACCTGACCTTTCTCTCTGGCTGCCCTTAGCATTTTTTTCCTTCATTTCAACCCTAGTGAATCTGACGATTATGTGCCTTGGGGTTGCTCTTCTTGAGGAATATCCCTATGGTGTTCTCTGTATTTCCTGGACTTGAATATTGGCCTGCCTTGCTAGGTTGGGGAAATTTTCCTGGATAATATCCTGAGGAGTGTTTTCCAGCTTGGATTCATTCTCTCTGTCACGTTCAGGTACACCTATCAAATGTAGATTAGGTCTTTTCACATAATCCCATATTTCTTGGAGGCATTATTTATTTCTTTTTACTCTTTTTTTATAATCTTACCTTCTCATTTTATTTCATTGAGTTGATCTTCAATCTCTGATATCCTTTCTTCTGCTTTGTTGATTTGGCTATTGAGACTTGTATATGCTTCATGAAGTTCTCGTGTTGTGTTTTTCAGCTCCATCAATTCATTTATATTCCTCTCTAAGCTGTTTATTCTCATTAGCATTTCATCAAACCTTTTTTCAAGGTTCTTAGTTTCTTTGCATTGGGTTAGAACATGTTCTTTTAGCTCAGAGAAGTTTCTTATTACCCACCTTCTGAAGCCTGTTTCTGTCAATTCTTCAGACTCATTCTCCATCCAGCCTTGTTCTTTTTCTAGTGAGGAGTTGTGATCCCTTGGAGGAGGAAAGGCATTCTAGTTTTGGGTGTTTTCATCCTTTTTGCACTGGTTTCTTCCCATCTTTGTGGATTTATCTACCTGTGGTCTTTGTAGTTGGTGACTTTCATATGGGGTCTCTGAGTGGACATCCTTTTTGTTGATGTTGAGGTTATTTCCTTCTGTTTTTTAGTTTTCCTTCTAACAGGCCCCTCTGCTGTAGGACTCATGGAGGTCCACTCCAGACCATGCTTGCCTGGGGATCACCTGCAGCGGCTGCAGAACAGTAAGGTTGCTGACAGTTTCTTCTTCTGTTATCTTTGTCACAGAAGGATACCTGCAGATATCAGCCTGAGTTCTCCTTTATGAGGTGTCTCTTTGGATATAAGGGGGTTGGGGAGCTGCTCAAGGAGACAGTCCCTTATAGGAGGTTAAGTGCTGAGCTGTGAGCTCCGTTCTTCTGTTCAGAGCTGCTGGGCAGGTACATTTAAGTCTGCTGCAGCAGAACTCATAAACACCTTTTTTTCCCAGGTGCTTTGTCCCAGGAAGGTGGGGCTTTATTTATAAATTCCTGATGTGCTGCTGCCTTTTTTCAGGGATGCCCTGCCAGCGAGAAGGTAGCCTAGTTACAGTCTGCCAGCAGAGGCATTGCTGAGCTGCCGTGGGCTCTGCCCAGCTGCTGTGTGAACTTCCTTGCTGTTTTGTTTATAGAGGTATAGTTAGGTATAGTTAGAACTGCCTCGGTAATGTGGTCTGGCAGAGCCAGATCACCTGGCTCCCTGTTTCAGTCCTTTTATTCAGTTGAATGGGCGATTCTGTCTCCCAGGTGTTCCAGGTGCCAGTTGAATTGGCGCCCAGATTTGTGTGAGTTTTTGTGTGGAGACCTGCTGTGCCAGCTGAAACAGCTGTGCTGGGGACTTGTGGCACTTTTCTGCCTGGGAATCTCCTGGTCTGTGGGCAGTAAAAATTCATTTGGAAATGCGGTGATTACTCACCCTCTGTGTTTTCACTGGGAACTACAATCCAGAGCTGTTCCTATTTGGCCATCTTGTGTTATTTCCAAAAATCTTTCTCAATATAATGAAAATACCACAAAACCTCAAACCCTGAGTATCAATAGTCAACTCAGTAACCCAATCTGCTCCCAGTTACAAAGGGAACCCATTTGAAGAGAAGCTTGTAGACATATAAAGTGTCGGTTTAATATGCTATCAATATTTTTCTTTTCATTTTTCCCTCAATATAGGTAATAAAGTTATAAGTTGATTAATACTGGTTTCCAATTTGAAAGTAAAATTTCTACATTTTGCTTCAATTACTTCTTTGATTTGAAAGCTAGCTGTTTCAAAAAATGTTGCAAATTGAATAATAAGTTAACATGCTTTCACAGATGATTGCCTTCAGGGAGAGTTTAATTATCATTAGGAGCTTGTGTAGTTTTTTGGTTAGAATACAAAAATGTGGTAACAAGACAAACAGATCATTCATGATACCCATTTAATAAATATGGAACTAACATGTGTCATGTCCCAGGCCTTATGCTGAACACTGGGAATATAGTAGGTGACAAAATAGATACAGGCTCTGTCTTCTTGGTACAAGATGACACTAATGGAGTGAATTTATATCAGATTATGTAACCGATTTGACTGAGCAGTCTCAACAACTTGGGAATAAACATAGAATTATTGTATTCCGGTAAATGTTTTCATCCCTGCTCTGTTAATCCTCCATCTCACTGGCTAGCAGGATCCCTAATGTGATCTCAGTCCTAGTCTACAACTTGCTGTCCCTTTTAGTTATTAAAACATAATGTCCATGCTTATTAAGACTCAGTTCTGTTTATTTGAAAACTTGAATCACTTACTTGATCAAGGCTCCCCTTTCCTCTCATGCAGTTAGACTTAGCTTAGGGGAGTACAAATGGAATTTGGGTGGCTCTTTCACACCACATACTTCTTTCAGTTTTCCTCCTCCTAATTCCAACCCAGAAGGTTGATAGAAAAAGTTGTCTGGTTATGGGACAACCCAGGCAATGCTGATGCTCCCTTTCTCGTGGTAATCGCCACTGATGAAGCCATGATAGACACAGTAATAGACATGGTGTAGGAAGCCCGTCCCCTAAACCTGCTTATTAATGAGGCCTTTATCCCAAGTAGCTTCCCTAGGATCAGTGGTCTCTTGAGAGACTCAGCCACATCTTCCAGCTTTGTTCCTTATACCATATTCCTCTGATAAGCATACCCTTTTGCTCCACACTGGAACAGCAAACCTATGACCCCAAATCTCAACTATGCTCTGTGGTTATAATTCTGTATGAGCATAGGCTAAATGCATCTTCTGTACCTATTAAACACACATTTCCTACCTGGCCTGGCATTGCCACACACTGTCTTAGACCTCTTTCCTGATCTTTCCCCTCCTTAGGTAAAAGCAAATCATCAAGCACAGTGGCAGCAAGTATATCCCACTAGGAAAGGAGACACTAGTCTCCAGACACATTCTTATTTACCAGTACCTATCTTGCTCATCATGCTTCACTTCTTGGGCTTACCCCTTCTCTATAAAGAAATGAGAGGAGAGAACTAGTTCACGCTGCTGCCCTCAATGGCCACATGGCGTGTTAGCTAATTATGCACTGGCCCATTCCCCAGCCAGTGAGATGCCTGAAACTAGCAGGCCTCCAGATAGGAAACCTGGGAAATTACAGGGGAAACGAGTATGAGAAATAAATCTAGATGCATAGTGTCTGTTTTGTAGGATTGATTAAAGCTGAACAGCTCTATGACTCAGCAGTTCTTTTTTAAAATTGTAAATTGACAATATATAATTGTATAAATTTATGTAATTTGTAGAATATAACTGATGGAGCACAAAATGATGTTATGATTTATAAAAGTAATTAGAATAATTAAGATAGTTAAATATTTATCACCTCAAATTCTTAATATTTTTGTGGTGAGAACATTTAAAATTTACTCTTAGAAATTTCAAAATATAAAATACTGTAATTATATTCATCATGCTGTACAATAGATCTCAAAAACTAATTCCTCTTGTCTGAGATTTTGTACCCTTTGACCAACATCTCCCCATTCTCCCCATGCCTCAGCCTTTGTACCACAAAAACAAATTATCATATTCTATTCTCTGCTTCTATTAGTTCAATTATTTTAGATTCTACATATAAGTGAGATCGTGCACATATCATTCTGTGCCTGGCTTATTTCACTTAGCATAATGGCTTAAAATTACATTCATGTTGTCACAAATTGCATTACATTCACGTTGTCACAAATCACAGAATTTCCTTCATTTTTAAGACAATAGTGTATTCCATTGTGTGTTTAGACTGTAGTTTCTTTTTTATTTTTTCTGAGATAAGGTCTCACTCTGTTCTTCAGGCTGGAGTGCAGTGGCATGATCATGGCTCACTGCAGCCTCGAACTGCTGGGCTCAAGCAATTCTCCCGCCTTAGCCTCCTGAGTAGCTGGGACTTCAGGTGCATGCCATGGTGCTGGGCTAATTTTTGTATTCTATATTTTATATAGACTGAGTCTTGTTTTGTAGACCAGGCTGGTCTCAAACATCTGGCTTCAAGTGATTCCCCACCTTAGCCTCCCAAAGTGCTAATTACAGGCATGAGCTGCCATGCCCAACCTACCATGTTTTCTTCATTCATTCGTTGATAGACATTTAGGTTGATTACAAACTTGACTATTGTGAATAGTACTGCAATGAACATGAGAGTGCAGATGTCTCTTTGACAAACTGATTTCAAACTTTTGGAGCAAATACTCAGAAGTGGGATTGCTGGATTATATGGTAATTTTGTTTTTAAAATGTTTTAGGAACCTCCATACTTTTTCCAAAATGGCTGTACTAATTTACATTCCCAAGAACAGTATGCAAGGGTTCCCTTTCTCCAAGTCCTTGCCAACACTTATCTTTCATGCTTTTGATGGTAGCCACGCTAGCAGAAGTGAAATAATCTTATTGTGGTTTTAATTTATATTTCCTTAATAATTAATAATGTTGAGCACTTTTTTATGAACAGTCATTCCCAGATATACTCAGGGTATTGGTTCTAGAACCTCTTTCAATGCCAAAATGTGAGCATGCTCAAGTTCCACAGTCAGCCCTGTGGAACCCACAAAATTCACATATAAGGCAGAGTATGGTGGCTCAAGCCTGTAATCCCAGCACTTTGGGACACCGAAGTGGATGGATGACAAGGTCAGGAGTTTGAGGCCAGCCTGGTCAATGTGGTGAAACCCTGTCTGTACTAAAAATACAAAATTTAGCTGGGTGTGGTGGCGCATACCTGTAATCCCAGCTACTCAGGAGCTTGAGGTGTGAGAATTGCTTGAACCCAGGAGGCAGAGAGTGCAGTGAGATTGTGCCATTGCATTGCAGCCTTGGCAACAGAGTGATTCTGTCTCAAAAAAAAAAAAAAAAAAAAAAAAAAATTCACATATAAGTAGACCTGCATAGTTCAAACCAGTATTGTTCAAGGGTCAACTATATCCTGTTGGCCATTTGTATGTCTTCTTTTAAGAAATGTATGACCCAAAAATTCCACTCCTGGGCATATGTTCAACAAAAATGAGTACATATGCACCTCCAAATGGTACACCAGTATTCATAACAGAATTTTTCATAATAGCCCATAACTGGAAATAAATAGTAGAAATGTAGTAGAATGGCGAAATAAATTGTAGCATTCACACAAAGGAATACTTTGTAGCAAAGAAAAGAAATAAACTCCTGCTATGTGCAACATGGGTGAATTCCACAAATATAATATTAAAGAAAAGGAGCCAGAGCAAGAAAAATACATAACGGATGATTCCATTTATATGAAGTTCAAAAGCAGGCAGCGCTACAAGATGGTGCCTGGTACCAGGATAACAATCCCCCTTGGGGAGGAGGTGTACGTAACAGTGGGAGAATGGATGCCGTCAATGTTCCATTTTTTGATCCAAGGTTGTTCGTTGAGCTCTATACTTACAATTTATTCAGTTTTATATGAAGTAGGTTAATTACACTACAATAGAATGTTTACTAAGAAAAAAGACAACGTACTTCCTTTTAAAAAAAAAACGTTAGTAGTTATTATATAAAGACTCCATCCAAATAAGCCAATTTAAGACACACGGCTTCAGAATTTAGGGCTAATATATCCCCCAGTGAAACATAACTTTTCATTTAGAGCAAACTTCTAAATTATTTCACTCATTTTCAATTCCAAGTGCTCTTTGCATGTACAAAAATGAAGTGAGAGCTGCCGACGTGTTGGCTCCATTAGCAGGAGAACTTTTCAAAGTGTTAAATGATGCCAGTTTTATATCAAAGTCTTCTGATGCACCAAAGAGAAAGTCAGTTAGGTTAAGTCCAATAATAGCTCATTGTTTTCATCTGCTACAGCAAATTGAGGTTGGACGTTCACTCTGACAAAAATGAAATAGTTCTCATTATTTTGAATACCATTGTAAATTCAGTTTAAAATGTCAATATTAAAGATAAATTTACTTGGTTTTTGTAGCTATAATATTTTGATTTAATGTACCTAAGCATATGACATTTTATTGCAAAGAGAACTACAAGTAGAACTCTAAGATAGTTCTATTATAGACCAATATAATAATGTTATATTGAATGTTGTTATATAGTTATATATAGAATGTTACATAGTTAATACATTCAAAACATTATATAATTTTAATTATTTTAACCTCGCTCTTTCAAAGGTGTCCCAGTTAAGTTACATGTTAAATATAAGTTAAGGTATATGGTCTCCCTATCTGTGACAAATAGCTGAATCGCCCTTCTTTTCTCTAGCAAGCCATCCCAACACTCCTCCCTTCCCCACTCCAGGCAGAATGAATCACTCAAAGCTGTATGTTATGGTAAATCTGCCTGCGGTGAGGGTGATGGAAAGAACATTCAAATTTCCAAGCTTTTCTTACACTTTTTTCAATTTGAAAGGTACACAGCCTATGTGGGGAACTAGTCCATCAGGTGTGCAGGACTATGAAAGGTAAAAGGGTGGGAAGGAGGTGAAGTTGGAGAGCAAAATCTTTCAAAATCTGGCCCCAACCAAAAAGTTGGAAGTTTATCCTATAGTCAGTGGAAAATGTCTAAGAAGTTTCCACCAAAGGGCACGACAAGATCCCATTTATGCCTTTAGGAAGATCGTTCTGACAACTGTAAGGGATAGATTGGCAATGACAAAGACTAGAAGCAAGATCAGTTGGTTTAGTTCAGCAGGTGTCATCTGTGTTTCTGCAAACAGTTCCTAAGGAAAGGGTGGAAGGGATAAAGAACTGAGGAAGAGATTTTTTGAGGTAGAATTAAGAGGCTTTGGTGACAGGTAATGGGATTAATTAAAAGCACATGTAATTCACTTAGCGTAGGGTCCAGCCCATAGTAGACATTCAGAAAATATTCATTTCCCTCCTCTTAAAAGTGCATATGTTTTACAACAAGTATGTTTTTCTGTTCTTTGGTTGCTGGAATAACTATAGTCCATATTCTTTTTTTAACTAAATAATACATTTTCTTCTGGGGAAAAAAAACCTTAAATACAATGAAAATTGGAACAATCACTTTGGAGAATTTTTGGTAATATTTGGCAAAAATTGGCAGTTTGAGTAAAGTCAAAGATACTCAAACTCCAAGACCCTGAAAGTCCTTGTGGCTATAACCCATCTTGAAATTCTCACACATATGAGAGTTTAAGCATAAGGATGCTCACTGTAGCTTGGTTCATAATTACAGAAACTGGAACCAATGAAAACATCTATTAAAAGGAAAACGAATAAATGAGTTGCAGAATATTCATACAATGTCATAGTATACCGCATTTACCAGCATGGATAAATATTGATTACATATTAAGCAACACACACAAAAAAGTTGCAGAAGGATATAGTATGACACCATTTAAATAAAGTTTAAAAACCTGTTAAAATAATATCTAATAAGGGAAGAGTATATACAAGAGGGGTACACAGGAGGTCTTCATTGTATGTGACATTTCATTTCTTTTTTTCCTTATTGAAACATTTTTATTGCATTCTCTTGTTGGAAGGGGAAGATAGGGACAGATAAGAATAGAATATGACATTGACATATAATTTATTTGAAAAAAGAAAAATATGGAGTAATATTAGGATTTAATAGAGGTGCATTCTCTGGTGTTCATTACAAGATTATTCTTATTCATATATAAAACATTTTGCAATAAAATGAAAAGAATAATGCAGTAGAATAGTCAGATGTCTGTTCTCTTCTATGCTTCAGTATAATATTGTGCCCAAAATTTGCTAAAGGTTTCAGGATAGACACTGGGTCACATGTTTAACCTTGAATGATCTCCGTAGAAACAGTCACCACCTTGGTGCACTAGACAAAGTTCTGAGAAACAGGTGTGGGTGCTCTTTTTGGCTCTAACCTTGAGCAATTCAATAATTGTTTTTGTAACCTTGTGCAATTCATTTCACTCTTGCCCTCAACTCCCTCAAATCCAGAGATCCAGTCAATACAGCTAAGGTGACAGTGTGAATCTTACAGCAAATCTTAAAAAAAATAACAGGGGTAGCAACCATGTATCACTGTTCCAGACACTCAGGTAAGCATTTTAATTAGGAGGATTAAATGAGACAATACATTCAAGTTCTGTTATCCCTAATCTATACATCAGGAAACAGTCTTGAAGAAGTTAACTGACTTGCCAATGACATACAGATAGAGCAGGGATTTTAACCCAGATACACGTGTCACTTTCTGATTCCAAAGCCCATGCATGGTCTTAACTAGACCAGAGGACTCTTGCTAGGTCAGATATTTACCATTAGTGAGTATCCTTCTTAATGTTCTGAGTAGGATGGCCATGAAACTTATCCTGAAAACTGAGATACTTTGAGTGTAAAAGGGAGAACTAATAATAACTCTGGGACCGCAGGCATAAACCAGGACTGTCCCAGGCTAACTGAAATATGTGGTCACCATAGTAATGAGACTCTGGCAAACACATTCCAGCAGCCTTTTCAGATATGTCATAAAAACACAATGCTTTCCTGGTAGTAAACAAGCCGATTGATTTAGATTCCCAGTCTAAGTTTCTGTTGTTCTATTAGCACCAGAAGTCCTCTTAACACAGCTGGTGGAAACAGACGGCTCAAGGAGTGCCTCCCCACGGCATCTGCACCTCGCTGTTGCCCACAGAGGAACACAGCAGCTGCTCCGATGTCGTTCCAGGGCTTAGCCCTTTTTACCCTAGTCACATTCAGGAGCACGGAGTTTCTGTTTCCTCCCTTGCCGAAGCATTTAGAAAAATCTGTCTGCAAAGAAGCATTCACTCCTGAAAAACTTTGATATAAGAATAGGACGATGTTGCCCTCTGGCGTTACCAAGGAAGTGGCAAGCAGCTACACAGACTCGGTCAGGGCAAGGGTGAAGGCAAGGGAAAGCAGAACACTGGCCCTTACCAGCAAGTGTATGAACACATCTTCCTCTTTAATCCTTATAACAACTTTGCAAAGTCCATCCTTATATTTCCCATTTTTATAGATAAGGAAACTGCTCAGAGAGTGAGTACTGTGTTCAAGGTCACACGGTGAGAATATGTATTGAAATTTGAACCCATATCTATCTAGCATTAAAGCCCATGGTCTTTCCTTGTATCATTCTACAGGCCAATATTACAACTGGGGTCTTCAAATATTTAAAATATATATTTATTCAACACCCATTTATGCCAGAAATTGAATGTGAGGGAAGCCTGACTTATTTCATAAAGAAACTTCAGAGTAGGCTGGGAGCGGTGGCTCATGCCTATAATCCCAGCTCTTTGGGAGGCCAAGGCTGGACGGATCACTTAAGGTCAGTAGTTCAAGACCAGCCTGGCCAACATGGCAAAAATCTCTACTAAAAATATAAAAATTAGCCAGGAGTGGTGGCGTACAATTAGCAACCTAGGAGGCTGAGACATGATCATTGCTCGAATCCAGGAGGCAAAAGTTGCAGTGAGCAGAGATCATGTCACTGTACTCCAGCCTGGGTGACTGTCAAAAAAAAGAGAGAGAGAGAGAGGGAAACCTCAGAGTACTTTAAAATGAACATGTATCGAGGAGAGACTAGTCACTCAGTGTCTGTGCTTGTGATTGCTTTCACTTGTAATGCCCTCCTACATCTTTGGTAATATTTTCCTACATCCTTTGGAAACATTCACTGTTTTCTTCACCAGTCCTAGTCTCTCTCTTGCTTTTGATTCTCCTACCACTTTCTCGGTAGCAGTTTTCTTAGTCACCTTGTATTACAGTCATGGGCTTATCTAATTCCTCTGTATTATATAATAAACTTCTTGAGAGCTGAGACTGTGTCTCACATTTTTAAATTTCAGACCTCCATAATACCTTTCACAGTGCTTTACTAAGAATAGACCCTCAAGGTGTTTGCAGAATTTGGACTGTATTAGATGTCAGCCACAGTCCTTGATGAGATTTTTAATTCCAGGAGGTTTTCTTTTTTCTATTTGGAAACATCCCACTGTGTCCTCTTATATTGCCAACTAGCCATGTTAGATGTCTAATAACTGGGCAGGATCAGAGCTCTCCCAACTCACATCCCTATACTGGTGAAAGCGTAAGACAACAAACCCTGCAGCTGGGAAATGGGCTGGTGGTATGGTCCCTCTCTGCATCTCCGGAGGGAAGGCTGTAGGGGCAGTGTTCTGCTATGATCGTTTCTGTCTCCTTTCATTCCCCCATTCCCCTCTATATTTGGTAGTTATTCTGTTCTACACTAGCACTTTCTACCCTCTCATTCAACTGCTCCCTTAAATAGAACCTTTCTGCTTTTTCCTTTCCCTAAATGGCTTTCACTGATCCTGACTCTGGTGAGTCCTCTGTTTTCAGGGAAATGTGGCTAACCTCCTGACCTCTAATTCTGCTACAGAACAGCTGTCTTCCCACAGGCCATATATTAACCCTGTTTAAGCAACTCTTTAAATTCCTGACATGCTCAGTCAGCAGCAGCATTAGCAGCAGCACCATCTGCTAGGAGTTTAACCCTCTGGCTCCCTGGACTGTAATGGCTTCCATATGTAGCTTGGCTTAAGTCACTTAATACCTAAATACTCATCTGTAATTCTACTCATTCTAAACATTAGCAAAGTAAGTTTTGATATTAAAAAGGAAAAATTCTAATACATTTGTGTTTCAGTGATATACAATAGGAAAATATTAAAAGCAACTTAAATATCCAATAAATACAAAACTATGCCATATAATAGCACTACCAAATCATTTTGAATGGCTTCATAATGTTCTGTGGTTTTGACATATATGTGTTAACCTGGAGAAATACTTAAGTGGGAAAAACAGAATATAAGAATGAATTTACAAGTTGTAACCATCTTGATGTACTTTTATCCAACCATTTTTCTTACATATGTATTTTTTAAAACATAGGAAAACAACTGCTATTAGTTTAGAAAGCATCTTCAGATACTCAGAGTAGTAACAAGTCAATGCCAACATGATACTCTGCTCTAGGTACAGCATGTTAACAACATAAATCCACAGACAACAGGGAGCATAAGCTATTTTATTACTTCCAACAGCTCCTATAACTCTTTCTCCTATTAGCAATTCTTTAATACCGCCCCCATAAAAAATCAACCCTTTTATTTCTCTCTTTTCTGCCCTCCCTTTCTTCCCAAAGTCATCTCAGACCCTCTTCTTGGCACCTCTCTGAGTCACAGATAAGGGGAATAGAACAGCAGAATAGAGCAAATACTTCTCCCATTTTATCTTTTCACCAAGACTCTCCTCCTCATGTCGCTGAAAGGACATGGGTCACTGTCACTGAAGAAAAACTAGTGGCCCATGAGTTCAGAATTCCACTGGAAGGTGACAGTCCCACCACTGTAGTTTCAGACAGGCAAGATCAAAACTTTGTATAATAATTGCCTAATTCCCGAAAACGGGCACAAAAAATATTATTTACTTTCCAAAACCATAATGGAAGGCACTCTCAGGCCTTTGGCATATATGCTTTAAAAAATTTCTTATTTCTTTTTCTGGCATTTGTTTTCAGGATATGGTGGTAGTTACTGAAGGCCCACATGACCTAACACTTGTCTCACCAGACAGCTGAGTATTTTTACTGATAGACAATGGCATCTACTTGGAGGAGCTTCTTTAATATGTATTTAGGCAGCAGTTGTTCAAGACACAGTCCAGTCTTGTTATACAAAGTACAGTCTTGTTATACATTTCCAGTCATTCCAACTGTATTCAGAATATAATCAGATCAAGGAATAAGTCTAGAAAATATTAGAGAAAAAAGGGAGGACAACTGTAGGTCCATAACTCAGCTCATCCATTGTAGCTTGGAATTTGGGGCAGAAGAATACAGAGGAGAAGCACAGATTCAATTAATTCATTGATAAGTTTTCCATTTTTATGAGTTCCCATATGTGATTATATATCAATGCCCTTTTTCTCCTGTAGCACGAATACACACATATACCACCACCTTACCATGAATTAAGTTCTTGAATATCTACAAGATAAAAGCAGTTGAATTGGGGAAACTTGAGAGCCTAACGCATAAACAGGACTGAGAGACTGAGTTTAGTGGTGAACTTATATGAGTTCCATAAAATTAATAAAATTATAAAAGAGCACAGTAAATAGACTGTTGATGGCCTTTTGTACAACTTAGTAATAATGGGTCTGTACTGAATAAAATGGAGAGACGAAAGATAGGAGTTCTCAAGTCCTAGTAGTCTTGATTGATCTTTCTTTTCATGGCTCCTCAAACTTTAATCTTGACTGGAATCTTATACTCATCCCACCTAAGAAACACAAGAGGAACAGGACTAATGATGAATGATTCATTTAGTTTCAAAGACAGTGAAATTAGGTGTGCCCAAGAATTTCCCAAGAGGCAGTTGGAAATAGAGAACTAAAAGAGATTAGGAGTGGAGACAGACATTAGGGAGTCTAAATAGGATAATGGATGGAAAAATGGAAAGAAAACAAATAGGGCTGATGCTTGAAATAACTGAAGACCAGTGGAGAGAGAAAATGAACAAGATAAGATATAAATTATTTTTCTACCTCATCTTCAAATCTTCTGAAGGCTCACAGAAGCCAAGAGAACAGAGATTTTCAAAAGAAATGAATGCTTATCATGGCTGAGTACTACAGAAAAGTAGAGGACAATGAGGACCAAGATCATTCATTTGGTATCTAGGAATTGACAGTCCATCTTTGGTTTCTGGATTCATTATTCCACTAAAATGCTTTTCTCCAGGTAAAGAGGGTTTAAAGAGTGAGTGTGTGAGGAGAGAAACAAAGGACAAGGGTAGACTCCTCCCCTACCTTCACTATCAAACTATTTCCTTTCTTTCAAGGTGAGAGGGTAATGGAATCAAACCGTCTGCAGAATAAAGGAGGCTTAATTATGTTAAGAGTTGAGCTGTTGTTCAGTTATGCCAAATAAGTAAATTCATCCAAATAAGAAAATTTCTTCCAGTCCCCGTTTATTTATATATATCATACCCATATTTGATAAAAACATTTTTTAAACATGAAAGCTTCAAAATAGAATTTCAGAAAACTTCTGTCCATTACTTCTAAATCATCACAGGCCTTTTTTTTTTTCCTTAATGCTACATTACGACCATTTTTCTTTGTCCATAAACACATATTATGCCTGCTTAGGTTTTCCAACATACAGGTATACCTTAACTTACTAAAACAGCCCTGGAGACAGGTCTGTCTCCAAATCCCCTGTTATGTTTTAATTCTTTGATACTTTGAGGACACTTTTGATTAATGAATACGAACATAAGTATCTGAAAAAATGAAAACTGAAGATTCTATAATTCTAAATGGCAGAATTGGGAGACCAATTAGTGGTTGTCTAGCCTGATCATCGACAGAAAGCATATTTTCTCTTATTGTTGTCCAGAAGTAATAGCAAAAGAAGTCTCTATGTGGTCAATTTTTAAACAATTCCAATAGTTTAGAAACTCTCCCATTTATTATTCTTTGTGACTTTAAGAGAATAAAACTACAAACAAAAAGTGGCTATTACAGAGAGACTTAATAATGCCTGTCCCATATAATGATTTTTAAGTATTTGAAGGACTGTCATATTCTCCTTTAATGAATTTAATAAACATTTATTGAGGACTCTGTGCAAAGATGAACCAAAAAAACTGCTCCACCCTCCAAAAATGGGTAGTTGGAAAACCTTCAGTATCCTCTCACCTCCCTAACTTACCCTATGCATTTCTTGATGGCTCTCTCTATATCTTTTTGCACCTCCTTCTCCCCCAACAACAAGTATGCCTAGAGACTGGCCTGCATTAGGATAGTAGATGAAACATTTATCTTTTACCTTATTCACATTTAATCTAGTATTCAGTGTCATATAGTTTATAAGGGGTAAGTTTGCAGACTCAAATGTTTGTGGTAATTAACCAAAGACATCCCCTCAGTACTAATGGAAGACATTATCATGTAAAATGGAGAAAGTGGTCATGTAGATATCATTCAAGACTCTTCAGAAACAACTGTTCTGGAGGGTTAAAAGTAGCAGCACATTCTCTTGCTGTCAGCCCCTCTTGCAAACCTTTCTTCCTTCCACTGGGAAAAAAGTGGAAGATGTTCCAGGGATCATTGGATCAATGCCTGAATCTAACTTCCTGGCCACAGGGTAGAGAATTCACACATTCAAAATATTAAGTTCTTTTTTCTCCCTTAAAGCGTGGTATAGGATGCAAAGTATCCAAACTCTAACTTTCTGAATTTACCTGACTTTCCTTAGGTACAGTTCACAAACTATTAAGGGAATAAGTAAAAAAATGGGCAAGTGTATTTTTGGTTTAAAATAGGACTCTTAAAGCAGAAGAAGGGAGTTTCCTCCCCCCAACCACCACAAAGAATATTTTATAGATGTGCAAATACTAAGAGATTAAAGTTTCAGCAGAAATAAATATCTCAAAGGAGGTGCCATACTATTTCCTTTCCATATGTTTAGTACCTCATTTTCACACATCGTTTATAGTCTCCTAAGTTTAGACAAATCATCTTGGCTATGTAGTTGCAAATCACTAAAGACAGCCAAGCTCATAGAAGGAAAAATGTATATTGTTCTTTGGGTTTCTGAATAAGGAAGGTACTTAGGTAGAATCTTATTTAAAAGCTTCCTAAGTAATTTCATGCATCTCATAATATGGTATGTAAAATGATTTCACCTATATACTATATAAAAAATAGGTAGCTAGCCCTAATCAGAACTAATGCTAGAATTACCCAAGATTTGTCTAGCATTCCTGCTGTTACTACTAACAACATACATAATATATATGACATGGCCATATATTTGCAAGCTTCTCTGAAGTACCACATTGTCTCTAGTACTCTATCCGCAGCACATAGTGTTTACATAACTGAGAATGGGATATGCTTCTTGTGCTGGTCATTTGCCTGCTCGTTCTCAGATTCATTCTCATCCTTCACCAGTTCTCCTGTATCTCAAGGTCTACATTTCCCAGGCTCCTTTGACAAGTGGCTTCTGAGTAGGTTTGGCAAATGGGAAGCTTTACTGGATTACTTGAAGACATACCCTGGAGAAGAGAAGCAGCCAGGGTATTTATCCCTTTCTCTCTCTGTTTAGTTGCATCTCTGGAAGTGACTGTTTTTTCCATAACACCAACTCCTATGGGATAATCCTATGTATTTCCAGATCTCACAAGACAGTCACTAAGAAGTTTAGCTCCTACTAGGTGGTTCAGTTTCTGAGCTCTGAGAACGCTATGTCCTCCCTTCTACCCCATCAGCCAAATTCAATATCTTATTTGGCTTCACAACTCTTCCATCACCTGTGTAACAAATCCCCTGCACTAAATATCTTCTGCCTGCTATACCTCAGAGTGAGTTGTGGTTTTCTGAGGGGCTTCTTACTGATACTCCACATAGAAGTCTAAGATTGTGTTGTCACGTTTGATTATGAATGCGGTGATGACCTCCTTACAGGCAAGAAATGGCACATGTAATTTGTGGCATGCAGTGATATCATACTTAAACTATAAGCTGTGGTTTCTCGAGACATAGTACAAGTTGAAAGCAACACTTTGGTGAAGTAACTATTGCATTTGACCATTACGATAGTAATTATAATTAACAAGGATTATTACATAGGATGGATGTTTCTGACTGCCTTGAAGAGTATTTACAAAGAAAAAGATAAGCCTAATGCCTTAAATTTTTAACCCAAATACCAAGCCATGTAGACACATTCCATACTTCCATCACCATAAGGCAGATGACTGAGAATCAGGCCCAAGGCTTGATAATGTATCATCAGTTACATGTGTAGTTCTATCAGGCATTTTATGCTGAGGTAAAGGATCTGGTTAGGAAGGAGTAGTACCTGAGACTCTGAATGGGCAGACAGGGAGGAGGTTTTGAATGCTGAATTCCACTGAGCCTTCCTCTCTGGCAAAAGCAGCTCCCCTTTTGTCAGTTTTTCAATTTAACACCCTACCTGAGGCAACTAATCTTCACTTGCATAAAACCATTGCATGACTTCACTAGTGGTAGATGCCCTAGACGAGGAAGCTTATTTTCCCAGAGTCCATTCAAACTACCCTTGTTTCTAGTCTCATAACGAGTTTGATCTAACATAGCCCAGATGAAAGTATATGATCTGCTGCCATATGAAATATCAAATACACCAAAGGAGCTGCAAAATTTTGTTAATTTATGTTAAAAGAAATGTAGGGGGCATGTATGAGAAAATATCCTAAGACTATTCAAAAGGATGAAACAAAGACTGAATCAGGCTGAATTTATTAAGATAGATACATATACCTGGATTTGGGATTTCCTGTGTTGGCTCAAGCACCAGCGGTGGTATCAATCACCTGCTAGTTTAGTCGAATTTGGCCAATAAGATATGAAGTAGAAGCCAGGTGTGGTGGCTCATGCCTGTAATCTCAGCACTTTGGGAAGCTGAGGTGGGTGGATCACCTGAGGTCGGGAGTTCAAGACCATCCAGGCCAATATGGTGGAAACCCCATCTCTACTTAAAATACAAAAAATTAGCCAGGCATGGTGGTAGGCGCCTGTAATCCCAGCTACCTGGGAGACTGAGGCAGGAGAATCACTTGAAACCGGGAGGCGGAGGTTGCAGTGAGCTGAGATTGTGCCATTGCACTCCAGCCTGGGTGAGACAGAGCAAGACTCCATCTCAAAAAAAAAAAAAGATATGAAGTAGAGATAGCAGAACTTGCTTGGCACACTGAAGAACAATGCTCTCAGACAGAAATAAAATACGAACCATATATGTAATTTTAAATTTTCTACTACCCACATTTTAATATATGTTTAACAAATTATCTCAAGTGCTCAATAGCCACTAACCATGAGGCTAGTGGCTATGGTATTAGATAGTGCAGTACAGGCAAAGGAGTATAGAGAATCAGAAATTTGGAATGGATTCACAAGATGCAAACTGCTTAGCCACTGCCAATGGTATCCTTGCTGGGAAGGATCCAGAGGACTCTCCTTTTACCAAATTGTTAAGACATACATTGGTGAGGGAAGCATGCTCATACAAAGGACAGTTGCATCCTGTTATATAGAAGCATTAGCTTGTGGTCATATCACAGTTTAAAATGGCTACAAGTGTGAGAGGGGATGCTGAGTAGAAAAACAACATATGTACTAATCATTTGCTTGCTTTTGTCTTGCATGCATTCCACACTGTTCTTTTATTCTGAATGTGTCAAGGAAGCAACATTTTCCAGGCTTCTTTACCCATCACTTATGGTTAGGTTCAGCCAACAGGATACCTGATGGGAAACTGGAGGGAAAGCCAGGGGATTTCTTCTTCTTTTACTTCAGGTAGCATTTCCAGCAGAGCCTGAGCCTTCTCTGATCCCAGCCCTCAAAAGACAGCCCCTCCCTTTCTAATATCACCTCCTATGGACAGCCCTTGCCATGATCCTAACTCCTGACAGGTAAACCAGTTTCCTGTATCTGTTAGTGCCATCTCTTCCCGGTATCTAGTGTCTTGAAGCTTATAGTGGCTTTTGGATGTTGTTAATTTCTGGCTTGCATCAACATCTACTATTTGACTTCATCTTTCCCTTGCCCATTTAACGGATTCACTGCAATATATTTATCTTGATTAATGTAAGATAGCTTCTGTTTATTCAGCTAAACTCTGTTTAATGCAATCCCTTATTAGAAATATCTCTAATCCATGGGAAGGGATCACAAATCCCCACAAATTGATCTACATTGATCTCTTAAATAAAGCTTACCTGTTTTTCCCTGATGTGTTTTACAGTTTTAAGTATTAAATATATCCTTATGATATACAAACATGAAACTTATATGCCAAATATTACAGTTTTCCGTGGCAAGGTTTTCTATAATCTGGGAGTGCTAATATTCTGCCATGCAAAACCTCTTACTACTTGCCACAAGATAGATACTCCAGGAAACAGATTATTTTGAAGTAGAAACTAGCATTCAAGAAGTTCTTATGACAGGATCAAACTTGGGAAGTGGAAAAAGCAATGTAGTCACAATAAAGGCCTTCGATATTTGCATAGGGAGCTTTGGAGCTGGCATGTCCCTTCAGAATTGCCAAATATTGATGCAAGAGGCTAAGCTTAAGAGCCCTACCTTCACCAGTCATTGACTGCAGACAAGAACCCTCCTCCCTAATGGGCCATGACCTTGGGCAAGACAGGGCTCCCTTCTCAGGGAAGACTTCATCAGAAAGCTCCCCAGTTTCCTATATTGTTGAAAAAATGAATGTTTTGAGTCCTGAAGAAGGCAATCAGAGCAATCACCATAGCTTTACCTTGGGCCACTCAGAGCCACTTGTTTTGTGTAACAAATACATTTCTTTTTTGAGATGGAGTCATGCTCTGTTGCCCAGGCTGGAGTGCAATGGCACAATCTTGGCTCACTGCAACCTCCACCTCCTGGGTTCAAGCAATTCTCCTGCCTCAGCCTCCCAGGTAGCTAAGACTGCAGGCATGCACCACCATGCTCAACTAATTTTTGTATTTGTAATAAAGATAGGGTTTCGCTGTGTTGGCCAGGCTAGTCTCAAACTCCTGACCTCAGGCAATCCGCCTGCCTTGGCCTCCCAAAGTGCTGGGATTACAGGTGTGAGCTGTGGTGCCCAGCCGGTAGCTTTATTTCAAGAAAAACTTTATCATTTGCAGTTAATTTTATGTATATCCTCTGGATTTGCTTCAAATGAAGTTCAGAATCCTTCACCATTGTCATATCTGAAGAAAAGCTAAACCTGAATATGGGAGGGAGTTAACACCTAGGCAAGAGCCCTTTGACCAATGGGGTATAGGAGCCACTGGATATTCTTCTCTTTTACTCCTCCAGTGGACATTCTGAGGTGCATAGCTCCTCAGAAGGATCCTGCTAGGATCAAGCTTCAGTTGCCCACAGAGCTGATGAGTTCAGTAACTCACCACTAAATTGGCTTTCCTTTCCTCTTTGACCCTTTCAATCCCTACTCTTGTTTCTGAAGATCACATCGCAAAATAAATTACCTACAAGGAAGATCTCTCAGGCGCTGTCCTCTGGAGGAACTTAGTCTAGAACAATTAGTACCAGAAGGAGCCCAAGGAAGCAAAGGCTCTAGAAGGGATTCTGGACCTGTATTACTCTCTAGTCACTTCATTGTTGGTTGACGTGCCTAGAGAGTGTACTAGTGCACTTTCCTTACTAGTAGGTTTGAAGTGCAAGTGGAAAGGAAGCAGTGGCACTTAAACTGTTGGGGACAATGTCAAGAACTGTAAGGTTAGCTGGTTTTCAAAATGGACTTTAGATACCTCAAAAAAAGAAAATGACAGGCTCAAATTAGCTAACTATAACTCAAGGCATACCGTGAAAGTCAGAATGCATCCATGGCAGTGTTTACAGACTATCATTTCAGTAGTCACGGGGCAAACAGTGCCAAAGATCAGGCTCAGAATTTGCACAATAATAGCAGAGCCACAAAGAATACAGGCATCATCTTTGAGGTTGTGCATTCAAAGTTAGCCCTAAACCCTAGGCTGGGGATATTTGGGTAGAAAAGCTAGAGAAACTTGAATTCCAAGATATCCTTAGCCCTCAGGCCCCTCTTCCATGCTAGAGGAAAGAAACCTCCCATTGCCTGCATAATTCACAAAGTTCTCACATATAGCAGGTGCCTCACAAGATAATGCTCGTCCTCCATTAGATCCACTCCTGCCTCCTCTCCTTGATTGTGACCAGCAACTAACATCACAGTACAGTCTGAGCAGCGAATACAGTATCTACACCAGAAGAATGTAGTGTACACACCCAAAGAATTCTAAGGTCTGGGCTAACGTGACTAGGAACTGAAGAAACATGTAAAAGTAGACATTCAAAGTGTGAACCAGGACACCAGAATGAGACTGCATTTTATTGACATGGTGGCACTCTCCAGTGGATCAAGCAAGGAGTCCTGGAGGCAGTCCTAATATACTGCTGGCATGTCTCCTTGGAACTCAGTGTTGCAGGTTGTATTCCCTGGGAAGCAGACTCAGATAGAGATTAGCATGCAGGAAACTTATCAGTGAGTGCTCTCAGAATCAAAACCTGCAAAACGGAGGAAAGAACTGGGATTTGACTGAGAAAAAAGTTGAGGGGGACAATGCAGTTTTAAGAAAGGTGCCCTGGGAACTGGGAAGACCCTTCAGAGTTGCTGAGGTGGGCTATGACCCAGACTTTATATCCACCCATACCCAGGCATAGGAAATACATTGGCTGCCCCCAGAAAATGGTCATTTGGGGTTCACAATGCTGGTGTACAATCAGAGACTCATCATATTGATGAGAAGGCGGGGTTGCTCCCACAATGGGAGGCAGAAAGCAGCATGTCTGAAACCCAAGATTCACTGGGCATCTCTTGGTTCTTTTATGTCCACGAAAGCAACCATCACCCAGCAAGTGTAATATATCTTGTTGGGACAAAAGTCTGGGCACACAACCTCAGAGTAGCAACCTAGACCCACTGATAGGCTGCTGCAAAGCTGTGTAAAATCTGAAATGTGTAATAGAAGAAGGAAGATAATATTAGTAACAGCCTCAGAGCCAGTTGCAGCAGGGGACTATATTCTTTGTCCCACTATTCCTTATCTATTTTTGTTTTTAATTTATTGAAATTACAGACAGCCACAACCTAGGCTGTGATGAAATGTACTTGACCCTGGGCCCAAACAGATCTCAGTGGTACAAGGGGTTACTCTGTAGCAGACTCTACTTATGCTCCACCTAACAATCTCTCAGCTCACTTCCTTATTCTGTTACCTTGGCAACCAGATGCACACAGGTGTAACTTGATACACTTTGCCTGAGCCACACCAAGTATTCTCGCTTTTTGCACCACCCACCCCCTCATCCCATTTCTCCATTATCACTATATGGGACGCCTGCAGGAACTTGCTAAGTGTATTTGATACATACACAAACATGGATGGGAAAAGGAACTAACACCCATGGAGTAACCTTTGCCTCATCCCATTCCTCATGAAGACAATTTTTGGGTGCCTTCTATTCAGCTCCACAGAGGGTTCTTGGCATGTTTATGCCCCAGTTGCCCACAGAAGTGATCAGCTTTATAATGTGCCCTTGACTTGGCTTTCCCTTCTTCTCTATTTCATTCTTCCTTGTCTCCCATTCATTCTTGAGATCAATTAGCCAAAGAAACTATCTCCATGCAAATGCTTGTCTTGGTCTCTGCTTTTAGGACAGCCATTTCATGAGATTTAGTTCATCTCCACTTTATCATTGAGCATACATTTTGCCTAAGGCCACATGGTGAAAGGCAAGGACACTTGGTGAATGTCTTCAATGCCTCATCTCAAGGGTATCTTAACAAGGCAGTTATCTTGAAATCTGAACAACTTCAAAATCCTCTTCATGTGAAAGTGATTCCACTTTTGGAGGATTTCCTAAAGCCTGGCCAACACAAAGGCTTCTGTGAAGACAAGGTCCTCAGGGTCAGTGACAAGCTCACATTGGATCCTTGGTAAAAACAAGTCAATAGGCACGGAGCTGTCAATGTTCACAATCTGTTCCAAAATAATCTACCATTATCATCTTTTCCAAGCACTTAGCTTTACAGATGTTTTTTGTTTCACTAAGAATGATCTGTTCTCTATCACACCTTATTTTAAAATCATTTTTCAGCTGAACATCTGTAAACACAGTTTGCAGAATTCCTTATTTCACTGTATGCCTTCTCTCTCCCCCTTTGCAAGATTCTGATTTAAGTTATCTTTACTTTGACTGAAACACTTGAATTCATCTTCTGTGTCATAAAAAGTATTTGGAATATAAATTATCAGCGGATAGGCATTATAAAGATGTCTTTCATCTTAACATCCCCACAGCACCTTGTTCATAGAAGATGTCTAAATGTTTGTTTGTTGAATGAATTTACTTGAGATCTTAGCAAGTCCAGTTGTTTTCTTCAATACTGATAACTCAGCAGATTTGTCTAGTGGTTGTCTGTCAGGTTGGGCTAAATTAAGCCCTAATAACAAACTTTTATTGTATAAAGATACTGAGATTTAGCAATTGTTTTTTACACTACATACCCAAAGGACAGCAGGGGAGTTCTGTTCATCAGTCACTTAAAGATCTGGAATGAGAGGTTTCATCTCAACATATGCTTCTATGATCACTCAGGCAAGAAAAGAAAATATGGCAAATTAAAGACTGGCCCTTAAAGTTCCACTCAGAAGTGACATATGTCTCTTTGCTCTGGTTTCTTCAGGCAAAGCAAGTCATACAACTAGCTTCAGAATTTATTTTATACAATGTACTTAGAAAAAAAAGTAGCATAAATTTGTAATTACATATTTTTCCCTGAATTATCTTGGCTCCCTACTTCACTTTAGAAGAGACGTACCAACCTAAAAGCAGAGACTTTATACTGCCCAAATAATGAGTCAAAAACCAAGACAAAGGTATACAGTTGCAAAATGGCCATTTATTGCCTACAGGGGAAAGAAAGGGAGGGAGAGAGGGGAAGTACATAGGTGCAAGGAAACAAGCATATATTTAGCCCTATACATCATGTGTGAGCAGTAACCAATCTCCAAAATGGAAAAAAATATTTTGTTATCTGACATAGTTAGTTAAGGTTCTTAAGCACCTCCCTTCTGAGCTGCCACAAGATTTAAAAGGCAGGACTGCTTATTTTAGTCAATGTTCACATTAATGAAAAAATACTACCAACCGTGTCCTTTTGCACGCACACTTTGTACAGTGTCTATTGTGAAAAACATCTCAGCTGAGCAGTTTTGGTCAATATTCAGACCTCATCAACTGTTTAACTGTAATAAATAGAAAAATAAAGCAGCTGGTGATTTTGTCAGAACGTGTTCAGTAAGAGAAAAACCACTTTCTCCAGGGATGGCAGAGAGTGTTAAATGGTTAAAACACCTACAGAACCAGTCTATTAAACATTAAACACTAGCAAGCTACAAGTACATGGCACTTCATTAAGTATTCTACTTTAAAAAAAAAAACCTAGATTTTTAACTGATTACTTAAACACAATAACAAGTTGATTTAGTGCTTAGCTTTTTCTTAGAACAAAAGCAAAGTAAATATACAACCTAAAACAGCAGAATTTGTTTTGGAATAGTATCAATAGAAACTACCAAGTATTCAGGGAAAAAGTTAGTAAAACACCTTGCTTGGTTTTACAGTCATGTGCTTTGCTTTCCAATCATTATAATTAGATAGTTACAAAAACACTTTATAGGCCACAAAATGACTCAAATGTATGCAAAATAATGAATTCTTTAACTTAATGCCAGGTAATGAAAATAAATGAACCTTTCCCTACTCAAATGATAAATTGAGTGGAAAAGTAGATTGTCCCATGTACAATTAGTTGGCACTTGTTATATAGTTGAAAAAAATCACAATAGAAGATATAAATTAATCCATGGTGAATTTGACCAACACCCTGGCTCTTATAGAGAGAAAAGCACATAAACATTCTTAAAAAAAAAAAAAAAAGCCCTCCATATTTCTCCACTCCAGAGACAACAAAGCCAAAGATGAAACATTCAACTTTCTCAAAATATTCCAAGTATTTCTATTGAACTCTATATCTCAGCTTCTCCAAGATGAAAAAATTGTTTGCATTTGGACAACTGTACGAATGCCCATAGTGCACTTCTCAGTGCTGCTGGTGTTTAAGAAATTTGCCACTCATAACCCCAAACAATTCCAGATCCAGTGTGCAGTAACACAGCCATTCAAATCCCTCCCCCCGAGAAGTTGGCAGAGCACCGCTCAGGAATTTCACAGGTAAGGGAATATATTTTCAGCAAGTTAAGCACAGAGAAAGGACAGTACAGTCTTTAAGTAAATACAAACCCAGATACAGCATCACTTACTGCATCAAGATTAAAACAAGCAGCAGGATACTAAGTCTGTTTGGTAAGAAGCAAAGCCATTGTTTGACATCAATGCTGAACCAATTTTGTGACTTCAGATAACTACAAATTAAATAAATGTGGTACATATAACAATTGATAGCTTGAAAGAAAATACATCAGTAATCTGAAATTAGCATGACACTGAAATGAGCAAGAAAGGACCACTTCTGAGAGGGTTACCATGATTCTTATGCTTTAGAGTTAAAAGTGACAGACATACAACTGGGAAATTATCTAAAATTTGAGAGATTGTTCTAAAAAAAAATAACTAGTAATAGACACCAATGTATACCCTCTGAAAGATTCTGAAAGTTGAATGGACCATGCTACCATGCCAAAAGTCATGTCACTTGGCATTTGTAGATCCTTTTCATAATGTTGATTTATTTCTGATGACATACTTCTAAATGCAGATCAATGCTACTCAGTTTATACAATGTACCATAAAAATTAACATTTAATAAGCACAAATGTCCTTATTTCATATGCTCTGAAAGTGAAAGCTATTTTGCTTAAAAAATATTCCATTACTTCAACGTCATGTCTGTTGAATGAAGAACTCAACATGCTTATTTTCCTTTGGTTCGAAAAATAACCCAAGTCTAACCAAACTTAAGCCACAAGAAATTGCCAACTAGGTTAATAAAGCTTGGTATTTTCCTGGTATCACCTATTTCTTGGTGTAAGACTTGTGGTTTAATAGAGACATTTACATAAAGAATGTATTTGGTTAAAACAAGAAATAAGCATGCTCTTCCTTACCACCTTCCTGGAAATAACTGTTTTTTTATTTCTTTCTGTGAATCTTGTTCAAGACATCCTGTAGTATGGATACAGGGCTGCTGCTTCTTTCTTTTTACCCTCAAACTTTTAGGTGATACTTATAAAGATGAGCACATCATTCTACAAAATGAGAGATGCTCTTGGCATTCTGTTCTTAAATGGATTAGAACTTTGGTAAATAAGCTAGATTAAAGATGTACTAAAATGTTAGAATTTAATTTTGGTGAACATGATGCTATTACAAAATTAGAATCACCCAAAGCAACCATAGTATAGAAGTTCTCTTCTGTCTACAAACTCAAAACTTTAAGTTTCTGGCTTTCCTAAGTTGTCTACCTACAATTCACAAAGTTCTTCAAACATGATACAACTCAAAGGACAGGTGTAAATGAATCTGCTACACATTAGAAAAGTGACCTTTTTCAAAGGATAGGGCAGGTGGGAAAAAGAGTATCTTACCAATGTGAGAATTCACATTTCTGTCAAAATTTAAGTATGTATGAGTGCTATTTTGAAAATGTGCCATAAAGTCTTTGCTTGCTATAAAAACCATTATTGTAGCAAAAACTGATCAGTCAGCATACTTTGCAAAGCTATTAAAATATCTCAGAAACTCAGAATAAAAAAAGCTTAGAATCAAATAAATAAGCATTGGGACACAGTCAGTTTTTTTAATCATTAGAAAATCTAGCCATGTATTAGGAATGACATAAGGATATGGTTATATGTCTCTGGTTCTTCAAAGAATATATTTAGCCTATTCTTCCTTGTGCTTTTTACACTCTGCTGTTTCATACTAAAAGTATAGATGGCATTAGTGAGTTTTAGAAATGCTTGGAAATGCAAATACAAACTTAAATTTTCCCCCATTTAACAATGTAAACTTAGAATTTTAAAATAGAACACTATATTTGCCCATGTTACAGTTTTAATGTGCCACATCCTCAATTCTAATATAATCTACCATAGAATCAAGTGATATGAGCCTTAGATATCTCCCTTGCTTCTCTTGATTTAATATATAACTTTTAGACATAAAAAAAATAGGGGCAAATAAAAAACAGAGCTTTTATATTTTTGCCAACTACACTAAAACACAGTGGCTTCTTTAATACATTCACACAGGATGCTAATTAGTAAAATTAAATATTTGCCTATGAATATCAGAAAAGTAATTTGAAAAGAAAGAGCTTGGAACAAGGCAAATGGGAGGGGAGGGAAAGCTGGTCTCAGAACCCATTGTGCCATACCTGACTTCAACATGTGATATTCAAATGAACGTTCACACGCCTTACATCAAAGAAATGAAACAAAAATATTCAGCTATGTTATTATACAAAATTTTTTTTTTTTACATAAAACATCATAAATCTGGAACAGATTTACTATATCTGAATTCTAAAAAGTTGCCTATAGAATGGTGCTGGGATTCTGTTCTCTGCTTGCTTTTAGGCAGTGCTGTTGCTTAAAAGTTGACACCAGGCACAATATTTTAAAACAAAATCAACAAGCAAGGAGCAGTAGGTGGATCTGAGCCTTTCCCAGATGTCAGTCCTGAGGATGCTGCAATATTCCCCATCAAAATGTGTAAAGCTATGAGGCGGATACTGATGCCTGAGAGAGTGGGTGACTTGACATGCACTTGTATGACTGTAATAATGGCAAACAGTACAGTTTTCTCTTCCTCAAACAACACTGGTTTAGTAAATTTAAACAACATTCCAGTTCTTAGACAAACATCAAAATAATATTTAACAGTTTTTAAAAAACATGTATCACATTCTAAAAATGCCCAGATTTTCTTTTATCTTCTGATTAAAATATGCAGCAGCCCAATGGCATAAAGCTTATTAACTTATTCTGAGAACTAGAAAGTATATGAGCATATATATTTTACTTTCATTGAATATATATATATATGTCATTCACCTCTTCCTTTTGGCTTCTCACTGCCAAAGTTCCAAATGGCATGCGTTTTAACAAGACAAGGAAAGCAGCATTTCTGATCATCTGAATTGGCAGCTCAAAACAGATACCACTCCTTTTACAAAGGGAACAAAGGGTGAAGGGTGTGTGAAATTTGGGCAGTGGGCTAAAGGGAAACCGTGCACATGAAATTTGGGTTACCATGCCCCAAGAGTGTGCCACCCAAAACATAACACAATTACCTACTTCAACAGAGCTACTACCAACATCTACTAAAACCACATTAAAAATACACAGGATAATGAATGGTTTGAAAGAGCGCATTTGAAGCAGAGAGAACCCAATTACACACCTTCCTGCAACAGAGTGCCTCAATCATACACAAAATAAACTTAAGCTGTTTACAATGTTTCCCAAATTTTTTATTTTTTCCCTCTACATTTAACTATTAAAAAAGGTTTTTTTATTAATAAATGGGCTCCTCTGTGGTTCATATACAATCATAAGTGAACTTTAAATTCCATTTTATACAAACATCTCAAAAAATATTGGGAGTGAAGTATGGTAGGAAATATTGCTCACATTGCTAATTAACATGCACATATGAAAGGAGGAAAATGTTTTGTTAGTGCATATACCTCCAGAGTGGGAAAACCCACCCAAAACAAAACATCTAAAATAAAACATACAGTAGCTGATTACAAAAAAAGGTAATGTCCACAAAATTAAGTTTTTCATGCTATTCTACTTTCCAGTACTATGCTTCATGTAATCAATTTGCATGGCTAGATGTTGGATACTTGAGGTATATAAGAAGGGAAACCTGCATGTTGAGGAAAATCTGTCATCTTAAGGGTCATTTCTTTTTGTTTATTCTGGTACTTTAACATTTTCAAAAGAATATTTTATTTACATCAAAATTCACTGAACTACGACAACATTCCAATTATAATAGATGACAACGCCTCTATCACTAGGCACTTTTAAAAGGGAGTTTAGGCTGTACAGAACCCTTCTGATGCAAGCCCATGTATGATATTACATCATCCCACCACCCTCATCCCACTAAAATTACCCTTCTGGGGAAATATTATCTTATATGGCCTGATTAATTTACTATGGAAGAAATTAGCATAAAATGACCAAAGTAAATGCATCATTTAAGACTAATAAAACAGCCTAAGATAAGTTTGAAAGAGGAGACAAATTGTGTATATTTAAAACTAATTAAATAATTTAAATTTGACCTGTACTTTATATATTAGTGAGACACAAATATAGGCTATTTTCTTTTAAAATTTCATTCACATAATGGAAAATTTCTTGTTTATTAAAAATATCACATTTTGAGACTAGAAACAGTAAAGTGCATGAAAAGTTTAAAATATAAATTTCAGAAAACTCTTATAGCAGCAAAAAAGCAGAATAAAGAAAAACTTAAAAACACAGACACAACCTTTTCCTGTTACTGTGCCATAATTAACATCAAGTAGCCAACCAATTTTTCCCCAGAAAACAGTATTCTGTTTACTGCCTCTTGAATCACAGATTTTCAACTGGCCCCTCCTAGGCAAAAAAGATTCCAACATATCTAAAGGCATCAACAGTTGGGAATAAACTAGTAGCTTCTTAATTCAACCCTGACAGACAACGGAAATAAAGATTAAAAGCATATGATGGTCATTTGGCAGCTAGAGTCTGGAAAATGACCCAAGGCTTTCATCTACTGCCCCAAATTTGTTCTCCCTCTCCTAAATCCTTTGCACTGTCATCTCAAAAACACAACAGCCACATAACCTACATTGGAAACACATAAAGTATCTGTACGGTTTTCCCCATCTGAAACTTTGATCAAGGCCTTTTTATTCATATTTTTTTCTTCTCTTTAACGTCTGACTATAATGGCAAAAATGATATAGGTCATATAACATCTGTTTTCCCAGTACAACCAGACAGAAAGAAAAGAAGGGTGAAGTGGAGTAAGAAAAAATTCATTCTGTGGGTATCCTAAATGTACCGCATTCTATTTTCAAGATGTGTGGCAATATAGAATACTTACTCTTTCTCTATAAATAAACTTGAGAGAGAGGCTTAGAATTAATACTTCTAATAAGGTTATTACTAATAGAGGGTACAAAAAAACAAAAGTGATTCCTTAAAAAAACCCCAACCAACCAGCATTTGGCAACAAATTGTCATGTGGTGTTACATGCTGAAAGCATACTGTGCAACCATCTTTAATTTTTCAAATTTTCTTATAATGCGTAGAAGCTATATCATAGTTATGTAGAAAGTAAGCAAATTTAAGTGCTCCATTAATGTGCAAATGACTTGGGAATCCAAAAATCAGTTTGTTATAAAGGAAAAATTCAAGAAGGTTTTCCCTGGAAGGCATATCATCATTCAGTTTAAAACCTTATATTTATAGTTTTAAAAAATTGCCTTTATAAAAATGGTTGGCTCACTGAAACCATCCAAAAGAAAGTATTTGTTTTGGAAAAACAAACACACTGTTGTTGGGCCTCAAATTGATAATTTATCAATTCTGAATGCTGGCTCTTAATACAATATAAAGAAGGTCCAATTTAAAAACATGTTAAATTAAAATTTTGGAAAGAGAGTAATACTTTGGTTCCAGCCCTACTGCCAAATGATACCAATCTGCTCAAAAATGTACAAAGTCTTAACAGCAAACACATAATGAAAGAAACCTGAAGAAGCAGCTTAAGGATGGCCATACTTCACTCCACATACTTTGATTTACAACTGTACAGGTCCATAGCAACAGATCCCCGTCTTGGCGGGGCAGTACTCCACTACCTCCGATTAGGCAAGTGAACACCATTGACAAGAGGCAGGAGTGGAGGGTGGAGTTCAAGTTGTGTTAACAGTGAGAAGTGGTCTGAAGGGATGTGAGGGTGTGGACACCCAGTGATGTTGTTCTCAACCAGCCATTGAGGATCTAAAGGCCCCAGGACACCAAGCACGTTCATATGAGTCTTGGAATAGAAAATGTAGTCAATCACGCCCTGGAAAGAGATTGGGGTAGGAAAAAAAAAAAAAAAAAAAGAAAAATTCAAAATATATAAACAACAATCCATAATTTATAAAAACCAAAAAACTGAATACCCTTTCTTCTGGTACCTGTTGTCTTGATAGTGGGTCAAATAAGGCTCAAATCTTCAAGGGGTATTACATGAAATAGAGGTGGCTCAATAGGGAAACACAACACCCTACTGGAATTATAAATCCTTCCATTCCTGCATAAGTGAAAATTTGAGAAGCTAAACCCATTAAATTATGTCTAGTCATCTTTAGAATTGGCCTGCTTGGTTTAGTGAAATCTAATATATCAGTATAAATACAATGGAACCTGTACTAATCCTATTGGCTATAAGTAAAGAAGAATATTCATATAAGCACATACATAGTTAATAGCATTATCTTCAATTATTTGCATATCAAGATATCTAAACACACCTGACTGAACCTGTAGTAAACCATGTTTATGGATTTGCTAATCCTAGTTCAGCTTTCCCAGATTTGCTACATACCTATAAAACATTACACAGTTAACTATTCTAAGTTTAAAATACTCATTTTCACAAATATGTGTAAATTCTGGATTTCCTTGCAGCATAAGGATAATAGATCAAAAATCATTAAGCAGGAAGTCTTACATAGCAGTTTTATCTCTCAGAGCTAGATAATTTGATTTGTCTGATCAGTAAGTTTCAAAACCAGAGGGCTATTATTATCCCAGGTTGTGTATGCATGGTAGCAAAATCAAATATCTTCCTATCTAGTTCCTATTCATATCAAGAGAACCTGAGCCCAAGTAGGGAGAAATATTCCTACACCTGTAAAAACCTATTTACAAATACTATTGATGATTTCCAACCAATGCTTTAAATGGTATCATAATGAAATGGGCTACTTAAAAAATAAAAATTTTTAATGAAAACAGATTTTTATGTTGTGAGATTTTAGACACCATTATTTCAGTTTGTTGATTGATTTTTATTTGACCAATATAAAATTACCAAAACTGTTCCTTTGCTAAGGGAGAACATTCAGGTACAGTGTCTCATGCCTGTAATCCTAGCCATTTGGAAGGCTGAGGTGGGAGGATGGCTTAAGCCCAGGAGTTCGAGACCAGCGTGATAAATATAATGAGACCCAGGTTTTTACAGAAATATTAAAAATTATTAGCTAGGCATGGTGGCATGCACCTATAGTCCAAGCTACTTGGGAAGCTGAGGCAGGAGGCTAACTCGAGGCCAGAAGTTTGAGGCTACGTTGACTTATAACTGTGCCACTGCTTTCCAGCCTGGGTGACAACAAGACTCTGTCTCTTAAAAAAAAAGAAAGCAGCCCTTATCCAACCTTACTTTGCCACAAATTAAGGAATTTACTGGAGTCCAGGGAACTCCAAGTTCAAATAGTCAAAAAATGATAGGATCATAAGGCATTATCTTTTCATTTTGGTTATAATGCCTAGTTTTACAGTGATGATATTTTAGAAAATGAGTTAATAAGGATCAGGGTAGTTGTATTTCTCCCTGAGAAACTTTTTTTCAAAAAGTTATGAGACAACTTGTTGCTTCAACTCTAAAGTAAAACAAATGAAATAATCTCAATTACTTATGGTGAATAAAACCTCCTGTAAGGCCAGGCACAGTGGCTCATGCCTATAATCCCAGCACTTTGGGAGGCCGAGACAGGAGGATCACTTGAGGCCAGGAGTTCATTACCAGCCTGGCCAACATGGTGAAACTCCATCTCTACTAAAAATACAAAAATTAGCTGGGTGTGGCGTGTGCCCCTGTAGTCCCAGCTACTAGGGAGGCCAAGGCACAAGAATCGCTTGAACCTGGGAGGTGGATGTTGCAGTGAACTGAGATTGCACCAACTCCAGCCTGGGTGACAGAGTGAGACTCTGTCTAAACAAAACAAAACAAACAAAACAAAACAAATCCTCCTTTTTCTTACAACTTTATTAGACTGCCATCACACACATCAGCTGCTAAAGTTCTTTGCAAAGGTAGGCTCCAAGATAAAAATGTTAAACACTCCAGGAAGTAAGATGTTTTTAATTGAACATATCACTTGTAACTATTTTCTTGGTTTGAAATACCCAGAGTAAAAACTCTTATCAAAACCCTTAGCCAGGTTATGTCTGTGAATTCACCCAACATATTTGTACATATGCATATATGAGAAGGATCCCCAACTTTGATCATATGCACAAAGGAGGTTATAGACTAATGATTTTTAACCTTTTGAGACAGTTTCTTTTTTAAAAGGTATAATACTAATGTGGGAAAATGCACTCTTTACATTAGCAAGGACTACTATTTGTATAAGTCTCTAGAACTGTATTTGAGAAAAAAGTCAAAACACAATGAAAATACTGAGTTACCATTACACTCTTTGTTTTTTAAAACAATGCCAGAAAATTACAGTATCAATTTCATAATATAACAGAAAAGTTTACTATTTGCTATAAAAGCTGCCCTTCCTTTTTTTTTTCATTAAATGATTCGGGCACACCCTCAGATTAGAGGATAAGGGTGGGGTGAGGAGCAGCAGCAGTAGGTTTGAATTAAGCTGTTTATTAAATTTACCTGGTCTGAAAGTAATGTTGAAAAAGGAGTAATTCTTCGAATTGTTTACCCTTCAGTTCATTCCAAATCAGTTTGCAATTAAATGAATCTGAACTCTAAATATCTCTTTTCTACATTTCTATCTTGGTCAAGGACCAAGAAAGCAAACAAATGCTAAGCTAAGCAAACAAAATTTCACACCTCACTGATACAGCGGCCCCTCACTAATACAACTGGTTCTGTATTTAATGCTGATCACATGGCATTTTATATTTGATGTTACCTATTCTTTTTTACTGATTGCTTTCAATATTGGGATAGCATTAATTATGTAAAAATATATGTATAAAACTGAAGTTAATTCTCTGTTACTTGGATTAAGAGCTCAATTCTCTCTACTCAAGTTGTGTCCTTAGTTTAGTCTCTAGCTATCCTTCCTTCCTACACTATTCTATCCTCTCATCTCATCCATCTATCCAGCCAGCCTATTGATCTTCCCATATATGCCTCTTTCCCACCAACTTATACCTTTATCTTTCTCTCTGATCCTATCTTATACAACCAAACATCAAACACTCTCTGAGCCAGGCATTTCTAGTTCTTTAACCGTACTTATTTGAACAACATAAATGGCTCAGTGGGATTAACACATGTAAGACCTTTTGAAGGACCACCAATAAATAATTTTAAACCAATTCAGATGACTGAGGAAGGTGGATTAATGTCCCAAATTGTGTTTCTCTGATTTTTGATTTAAGGACAAGTAAAAAGTAAGCCTTTAGAAAGTCCAGGCTGAGCACAGTGGCTCACACCTATAATCCCAGTACTTTGGGAAGCCGAGGTGGACAGATTGCTTGAGCCCAGGAGTTCAAGACCAGCCTGGACAACATGGTGAAACCCTGTCTCTACCACAAAACCCTCAAAAATACAAAATTTAGCCAGGCATGGTGGTGCACACTTGTAGTCCCAGCTACTCGGGAGGCTGAGGTGGGAGGATCACTTGAGCCCAGGAGAGTGAAGCTGCAGTAAGTCATGACTGTGTCACTCTGGGCGACACAGCAAGACTCTGTCTTGAAAAAACAAAGTCTAGGCTGGTCGCAGTGGCTCACACCTGTAATCGCAACACTTTGGGAGGTTGAGGCAGGCAGATGGCTTGAATCCAGGAGTTCGAGACCAGCATGGGCAACACGGCCAAACCCTGTCTCTACTAAAAATACAAAAAATTAGCTGGGTGTGGTGGTGTGTGCCTGTAGTCCCAGCAACCTGGGAGGCAGAGGTAGGAGGATGTCTTGAGCACAGGAGTTTGAGGCTACAGTTAACCAAGATTCTGCCACTGCACTCCAGCCTGGGTGGCAAACTGAGACCCTATCTCAAAAAAAAAAAAAACCAAAAACGACTATGTGAAACAGAAAAAAATTTTTTTTCTTTTTACCTACACACACACCTAAACAACAATAATAGTTATGGAATTACTAAACACTTATTTTTGGGAACTTTATTACAGGTTTTCTGGGTTAGGCTGCCAGATACATATCACTACAGTTACAAGGATAGGATTTAAGCTATGGTAAACTATGCATCATTAAAAGGTGTTCCTTTGAGCTTACATAACACAATGATGTGCTAGAGTCAGCTAGTACTAGTTTTCTTATCACCTCTTCCCTACTCTGCCTTCAATGGTATCATGTTGGGAGACTGGATTCTGCTGCAGTAGAAGTACTTAAACTATAGAAATTGGCAAATACCACAAATCAGAGCTTTTTCCAAAAAGCTCATTATTAAATATTTACCAGCACATCACTGCCTACAAGTGACTGGAACAAAATGAATTATCACTGGATTGAATTATCTTTTCTAATAGCAAAAATACTAAATTAGATTCAATTTCTAAGCAATTTTTCTTCACGACATGATCATGAAAGCTGATTAGTAACAACACACGAACTTCCTTTCTTCCTCCCACTATTTGTTTCTTGGAAAGGAGCTAACACACACTAAAAATAGAAAAAGGTTACTGGAGATGTAAGAGAGGCCATTTTGTAAATTTCCTTTGGTATTTTATTAATTCTCTCTAGGCTTTTTATACCAAACCACTTTCTACACTTGCATTTTTCCAGATAGTCTAAGATTCTACTATACATGTCTGAAATGCCAGAAAGTCAAAGAGAGATACAAGAGCAGAATTACAGGTAGACAGAGTGATCAGAAAACTAGCACTGGTAAAGAGATTACATAAAACCACCACAATCTGTCTTTCTAAAGAATAGCTGGTCCTGTACAATCAGCCTTTCCATTTTTTTTCATATTTGTCAAAAAATGTTTTTCCTTTTAGAGTGTTGCACTGTCTGGGAATATATTAGTACAAATGCATGGATATAAAATAGACCTGATATTCAACCTTCTCTAATCCTATCCCTAAAAGAAACCTGAAAAATTTAAAGATACTAAGATGTCAATGGAAGGTACAAAGAAAATATTCAGGAAATACTATATACATTCATTCAAAGTGAGTTTTGCTATACTCGGTGCTTTTCTGTGGGGGACCGGGGGCTAGTTACTGCTGAAAGTTAGGAATGGTTTGAACAGGTAAGGGTTAACTATATTAATATATCAAAGTGCTTTGACCAGTGCCTGGTACCTAGTGAGCATTTTAGAAATTACTGTGATCAATATTATTTGAAATCTAAACAAACGAGAGAGCAGAAAGATTTTAAGACAACAATAGCCACAAAACCCAATAAACCTACTTATATTTAGGTGCATACTTAGCCTAGACATTTTAAGAATCTAAAAATTCCTGAAGATTATACAATTAATCATAAAGAATTTATACCTCTCTTGTTATATGCTTGTATCTGAAATAATTTTTACACCTGCCCAAAGGCTGCCACTCACTTTGAAATCAAAGGTGTAATTGGTGTAAGGCATCAAGTTATTTTCATAGGCGCTCTTAAGTTGGAAGCCATGTGTGATTCGCCCTTCTGAGCTTCCATTCTTTCCATTGCAGCTGAAGTTCATAAGACACTCATTGTACCTTAGTTCCTTGAAGTCTTTATGGTTGTCAGCTACTCCTCCATTGCTTAAGTATTCCACAACACCTAGTAGAATAAAGAAGAAACACTTCCATTTAGCATTCAGACCTTACACAAAGCTTCAGTCAAGTCTTGTTATCAGGCTAATCCACCAGGTTCAGAGTGGTTTTACTAGGTTGAGCCACATAAAACTGCCTTTTGTCATTGTTTAAAAATTAAAAAATCAAATACCAGCCATTTCATATGATTCAATCAAATGAATTAAAGGGTGTTTGCCTATTTCAGAACAAAATATATCAGGAACACTCAAAAATATCCTTAGTTTTCTTAGTGGTTCTTCAGGCTAAAAATGATTTCCAGGACCCAGTAAGGCACTTGCCAGGAAAATCCTAACCCTAAATGTTTTTGGAAAATTATTCCAAACCACTGTCTCTTTAGTATTTCCCCATTCTAAGCAATCATCAACTTTGCAAATATGTAAGTAGAGCATATTAATAAAAAGTCATTTACAACAAAAACAGATCTTACATCTTCATTTCAATGTCTAGTGTCAGCTCTTTATTTTGAGCTAGAGTGAGTTTTCTCAGTCTGACACTATAAAGAACATTACATGTCAGAAGTATATCACTTGGCTAAAAATGCAAGGCTGAAGAGAAGAACAGCATTCAGAAAAGCGCACTGCTTCCACTAAATTAGCAAACATGAAAACAGTATCAAAACATTTATGATGATTAGTGAACACTGTTAGTCATCTATTTGTAATAAGGATTGATAGTAAGATATAATGAATATGTGATGAGCACAATATCAGTATTGTAAATAGCTCAGAAGGTACTATCATTTCTCTAGTATTCACCACATGCCAGGCACTGTTCTAAGTGCTTTACCCATGTAAATCTCACAAACAATTCTATAAAGTAGATAACATGATTATCCCCTTGTTAAAAATGAGGAACCAGGCTGGGTGCAGTGGCTCATACCTGTAAACTCCCAACACTTTGAGAGGTCAAGGCGGGTGGATCGCCTGAGGTCAGGAGTTCGAGACCAGCCTGGCCAACATGGTGAAACCCTGTCTCCACTAAAAATACAAAAATTAGCTGGGAATGGTGGTGTTGCCTGTAATCCCAGCTTGGGAGGCTGAGGCAGGAGAATCACTTGAACCTACGAGGTGGAGGTTGCAGTGAACTGAGACCACACCACTGCACTCCAACCTGAGCAACAATAGCGAAACTCTGTCTTGGAGAGAGGAGAGAGGAGAGAGAGGGGAGAGACGGGAGAGAGGAGAGGGAGGGGAGGGAGGGAGGGAGGAAGGGAGGGAGAGGTGAGAGGGTGAGAGAGAGAGAGAGAGAGAGAGAGAGAGAGAGAGAGAGAGAGAAACTTAGTCACAGATTGCATAGTTCGTAAGTAGCAGAATCAGGATCCAAGCATGACATTCTGGCAGCAGAGTCAGTTCACTATGTTGTGCTACCAGATGACAGCTAACTGGCTTTAACAAATCAAATATAGTAGGAGAAAAACTTGCACTTGAGAGCAATTCAACTTAAGAAAGGATTAAGAAAGGAGCATGTCGTTAAAGTGCCAATTAGGCTAGAGGTTAAAGACAAACATTTATGAACAATAATTTCAGCACTTATTTGCTAAGAAGCAAAAGATGTTTTTCAAGTTCAGTGACTTTTTTTTTTTTAATACTCCAAGTGTAAGCATTTAGATTAGATTTATTGTTACTTTAAATAATTTAAAATAGTCTAGTAGTGATAATATACAAAATTTAGCATATGCTTTGGTATTAGCAAGAGAGTAATACTTTAATGTTTTCATTTGATACGTAAAATACAGAAATGATTTTTATAAAAAGTAAAATGATGTAAGTTCAGACATAAAGTAGTTTAGTGGAGCTCAAGAAGTAATATGAAACCGTAGGAGAATTTTTATCATTCTTCTGTACCTACTATTAGTATCCAAATATCATTTAATGAATTCACTTAAAAGTTGCTATTATTAAAAACCAGAGAGCTACCTGTAATGAGTACTTTCTGGCTGCCCCTTCAGATCACCCTTCTCCAGTACACTCTGTGCCTCAGGAAGCTGATCTTTATTGCATCAACTGCAAATCCCTCCCCCCTCTAGCTTCTGTTGGATTTGATCAGTGGGCAGCCTGGCAGGAGATCAGAGGACAGAAGCAGAGTAAGGTAAGAGTATATATTCCCCTGGCTCCCTTCTTGTTGGTTTGCCAGGGATTGACTGCTTCATGCAATTCAAAGCCATCACTCCTATTATATGGCCCTTTCCTACAACTGTATTTTTTCTAAGTTCTGATGACAGCTACCACCACTTTCTCTTTTAGGTATAGGGATGATAAAGAGATCAACTACTAAATCCCCTAGTGGCAGAGTACTGCATCATTTATTGCTTTGTTTCCCTTAAACCAGCCAACACACCTTTGGGAATAACTTCTTTATTAAACTCTCTTGTATTACCCTATGTCCCATCCATGAGATTCTTGCTGATACATTCCCTAATTTAGAAGAGAAATTATCTACTCAAAATTTAAGAGCTAGCTGGCCTCTGAACCAAGAGTAAAAGTGAAATTGAAAGCAGTGAGGAAATGATGTTATAAATACCTGAATCTGGCAATGAGTTAAGATCTGCACATAGCACCAGCGGGATGGAATTAGGATCTGCAGTTGGGCTGCCAGGCCTACTAGAGGCTTTCTCCAGAATGTTTTTAACCTCTGAGACAAACATCATGGTCTGGATGAGCTTCACATCAGAATACTCTGGGTCCCAATGCATGTGGGCATTTGCCACTATAAGCAGCTGTTTGTCTGCAGCATGAATAGGCTTCATACCTAAATTTAAACATTACAAAAAGAATACAAAGTTATGCTTTATGTTTCAAGAAATGTGGCATCCTCAGGTTTTCTCAAAATGATCCATAGCCACTTCTTTACTCTTTTCCATGAATTTATACCTTCCCTTTTTTCTCATAAAGTAATTCTTAGAAGCTAAAGGGCTGACATTCTGATAATCCTACTATAGGATTTACTCTCCTAGATCAAGTTGGCAAACTGTAGCCCATGGGCTAAATCTGGCCCACAACATGCTTTGGTACAGCCCTTTAAATATCTGTCATTTAAACAGCACAATAATGTAGTAAGGCAGGTTTTCAGTTGAGTTACCTAAACCTTAATTTAAATTCTTCCTACTGTCTACTAGTCGTTCACCTTGCATTTCCCAAGCACAACACAGCACAACAGTGACAGGTCAATAGTAAAAGGCAGTATATTATATTCACCTATATAAGATAAAATAAGAAAGCGATTTGCTACCTATACAAATTCATACCATATACCAGAATTAGAGAGTAGTGTGCTATAAAAGTCTGGACACTTCAGTTTTAGGCTTGCCTTTCTTACTAATTATTTTACGTAGTCTTGGGTCAGTAACTTAACCAGATTCATTTGGGAAATGAAATATTCAACTAGAATATCTCTAGGGTTTTTTTTCCCAGGTAATTCTATACAATTATGTTTTTTAATTCTGTTAAAATAAACATTAACATAGTACTTTCCAAATGGTGGATAGGATAATACATTAAGATTTTTGAAAATTAAACACAGTTAACATTTACTGACATATCCATAAATTATTCAAGATAAAACCATTAATATATATACTCACATACTGTATGTTAGTAACTCTAGAGAAATCAAGAGTTATTTCTAGAGTAGATGAGGAATCTCTCACTTTTTACTTTATATACCTTTAAACTATTGAACTATCCATGAACATACAAATTTAATGTTTCTTTTAAAGTTTATATAGAAATGTCTCAAATTTTTCTACTGGAATATAAACTTTGGGGGAAAAGAGCTAATTTTCTAAGTCTACTAGTTTGGTAAAGTTTCTTTCCAAAGTTATAATTATCTTCAATGTCGAGAAAGCAAGAAACTGAAGTTATCTGTTATACGTGACATAGTCACCTTTAAAGCAATTTGATCATAACATAAATACCTGTAGCCAAATCTTCTGAGCTATCTTCTTTTCCTAGAAGTCTTAGAGTGTCACTTTTAGCCACAGATTAAGTATTCACAATATTAAAAATTTTCCCCTTCAAAGGAGCCATAAGTACTATATAAATTCCCCTTCTAGGAGTATAAGAGAAATGTATTTCAGGACATCAAAGTGTCTACTATTTAGAATTACTCGTCTACTCCTTAAAAGAGGAGTAAAACTCCAAAAGAACTTCTCCACAATATCAGGGAAAAAAAGCACCAAACTTTTGAGAGGAGCAAGATTGTAAAGGACATAAAAGTAGATAAAAATGGAGGGGCTAAGAAAAGTAAAAAGTTCAAAATTTTATATCAAAGATTATCTGTGATAATGAATAAATTGAAGTATGGTGAGAAAAGAAGGTTTGACATATATCTATGGTCTGAATAATTCAAATCAATAATCAAGGCAAAAATAATCTTTTCCTCTACAAAAGTGCAGGGGGAACAAAACTCTGATGTGGTCTCACTCCTTTCTTGCTTAAAATGTACTAATAAACAATGAAATGCTCCAAGGCAGGCAGTAGGAGGGATAAAAAGTTCTCTATAATATAAAGTACATGAGTTTCTGACTATGAAGGAAGGAATAAATAATCTAAAATGCTAAAGTACCATGTAGATAAAAGATCCTGCTCTTACCCTGACAATGACTGAGATATAACAAAGAAACTAGAGAAAAGATGCCAAGTCCTTAACCTTAAAGACAAAAGATTCAAACTCAAGAAGCTAAAAATACGGTTCAAAAAGAGGACCAAGTCGTCATAATTTCTAAATTCAGCCTAACCAAAACATTCCCTATTTCAAAGAATCTTCTGGGATCAATGGCATATTAAAAAAGACTTTACAGAGATTATGTGGTAAGTAAAAAAGACTGTGATAGAGAGCACAGAATAACCCAAGAAATAAATGATGCTTTACACAGTTGATGCTCTTTTCCTGCCCATCTCCCTTAGATTTCCTCAAAAAAAGATAACATTGCAATAAATCACAGTAAAATTATCTTCACTTGTTTTGAGATGCAAAAACTTGGGAAGGTGTTTATTCTTAGTAAGAATATTTTACATTACACTCACCTGCTCCAAATAGTTCTTTGTGGACCTCTAATACCACAGCAACACCAATGTTATCTTTTGTCATCACTCTGTTCAGCATAGCTTCGGATCCATCTGAATTAGCCATCGCCACTTGGTTAAATTCCACTGTATGCTTTTGCACCAATGTAAATCTAAAAGGTACAATGCATTATAATAATTTTAGGTACCTGGACTATCATACTAAAAGATGTTAAATGAAAGAAACATGACATGCATTGTCTCCCTTGTCATTTTCTAGCTGCAAGTGGCCATGTGATACAGTTCTGGCCACTAAGACACAAGAAGTCTGATTACTGTAAAAAGTTTCTCAGAGGCCCCACCTAGCAAAGACAGCACATATATCACTTTATACTTTTAAACCTTGCCCCTTACAGCTAGTGCTTGGAGAAATAATAACCATCTTGTGACCATGAAATAAGAAACAGGAAGGCAAAAGCCAACCTTCTAAAAATGGGGAAGCAGATGAACCAGTTCTGGACTGCCTATTTCTAGACTTCTTGTGTGAGAAAATCACCCTTCCCTCATTTGTTTAAGCTATTGCTAGAATTTTCTGGTATTTAAAGGTGCACACAATCTTAACTGAGTGAGCAAGTTAATGAGAAAAAAATAAAAAGAATACAATCCACCTACCCTGTTTGTAGTTTTATTTCCACCACATCAAGATATTTTTCAAGAAAATGCAGGGGCACACCTTTATCTCAGCTAAGAAGTAACTGATTTTTTCATCTGGCTTTTACTAGAAAGCTGCAATGGGGTGTAAGTGTTGTGAGAAATTCTGCAAGATGAAGAAATGGCTCTCTCTGTGATTATAGCTTCTGTACTAATAGTATTTTCTTTTCTTCATTAATGCCAGATTATTACTGTAGAGTTGTAGGATTTAATACAATTAGCTTAGTGCTCACATTTAATAGCAGTGGGATCTTGGTCAAGTAATTTAACCTTTTTCAGCCCACTTTTATTAATTTTGTGAACTATTTATAAGTAATCAAAATCTACTAAATATATTACTTGTACTAGGTGTTCAGTGGAGAGAAGAATCTTTGGTCTCATAACACATCCCCTCCCTACTTTCCTTCAAGCTTTGAAACAGAAGCTTGTTTTTTCTGTTTCTTCAAAAATATTGACTTAATATGCCACAGGATGCTGTACTAAATGAAACAATATTCCCTTCCCTGCTTCAATTCTGAATGTGTCAGATGTCCTAACAAGTGTTAAGGGTAGGTTTATGTGCTTATTTCTAACCCAGAATGCTTAAAGTGACTATAGTTTCCAGTCTCTACACTAAAGAGGTAATCTATAAGTTTACACATAAAAGATGAAAGTTACTAAGCTGAAGAATGGGGTTAACAGCATCCCAGGTAGAAGATGTGGAAGGTCCTGAGACAGAAAAAAGCTTTGTAAGTTTATGTGTTAGAAAAGAATGAAAGGGTATAAAATGACGCTGAGGGGGAGAGATAAAGGTTCTAAGCTAGGACATGATATCATTTGATTTACATTTTTTAAGCTCAATTAAAAATTTAAGCCTGCCAGGCTGCCCACTGATCAAATCCAACAGAAGCTAGAGGGGGGAGGGATTTGCAGTTGATGCAATAAAGATCAGCTTCCTGAGGCACAGAGTGTACTGGAGAAGGGTGATCTGAAGGGGCAGCCAGAAAGTACTCATTACAGGTAGCTCTCTGGTTTTTAATAATAATAGCAACTTTTAAGTGAATTCATTAAATGATATTTGGATACTAATAGTAGGTACAGAAGAATGATAAAAATTCTCCTACGGTTTCATATTACTTCTTGAGCTCCACTAAACTACTTTATGTCTGAACTTACATCATTTTACTTTTTATAAATTGAGCAGCTTAGCTGCTCAATTAAAGAACTGACAACTGGGAGGCCGATTAGAAAGTCTGTGAAGTTATCTGAATGAGAAATGATGGTGGCTTGGACAAAGGCAAGAGAAATAAAGAGTGAGGAGATTCAAAATATGTTCTACAGACAGGATTGACCATTGTCTATATCAGATTTCTTCAAACAATTTTAAGCTGTAGAATACCTTTTAGTTTCTGGTGAGATTCCCACAGATAAAACAGATAAAAACAGCATGTTAGAATAAATCAATGACTGAAAACAAGCAACCTATTTTGATGAACATAAAAATGTGAAATCATAGGACAGAGATGATAATTATAGTCTTTTATTAGTCTCAGTGTCCAATTAATTTTCGTATTTTGTTTTGGTTACAGATTATTATTAAAAATCCTGATTCACACAGATATAAGTGGTAAATAAGTGGCCCTATACTCACAAAAAGCAAGCAGGCAAGAAATTTGATTCAGAGGTCTGCACCAAAACAAGTTAACTAAGCAGCACTTCATGAACACGTTAATGATTTCCAAAATGTTAAAACTTGTTTTTGAAACATGTGAGTGAACATGTTATTTTCAAATTATAGCTCAATTATTCATATTTAATTTTTGAGATAGCTTCTAAATAGTCACAGAACTTCTATGGTATTCTTACAGGAACCTAGGGTTCTGTACAAAAGTCTTAAAAATTCTGTAAATCGTAGTATTTTTAGTACTGGAATAATTTTATTTGTACCAAAGCTAGGCCATTCTTTGGGGGGTAGGGGAGCACAGGACTCTAATGAAAAGAAATGTCTTAACTAAAATTTGCTTTCCTGTATTCTTCTCCTACTTCTTCCATTAAACCTAGATCCAGATCTTTTCTTTAAAATAAAATCTAATTTCTCTTCCACATGACACCACTTTAAATATTTGACAATCGATGTCGATGCTCTCCCACCCTCCATGTCTCCTCCAGAAAAGAAATGATCAGTCACTTATATGATATGTGATGTTCATTTGAACAATTTGTTTAAATTTGCTCAACAAATTTAAATTGAACTGACAATGGGGTAAGTCTGTCTTTTTGAAAAGTTCATTTGAACAACTCAAGTTTACCCAAAGGTGCAGTACCTACAACTGGGCATAAATGAACTACAGCCTTCATTTTTTTAACTGTATTTTTGTTAATAAAGATTAAAACTTCACTTTGGGAACAGCCATATTAATTATAAGCTAAACAGGAACTTATATATATCTGAAACGTTTTGGTCTTTTTGCTCTTAAACTAGGTTTTGTCAGTCCTGCATGTATAGGTACTTAAAAATGTGGAAAAAAATAATTTTATTACATTAAATATGTTTGTTGTAGAGATATGGGAACAAAGGAAACTAAGTCACTTATAACCCAATACCTCCATTTAAAAGTCAATCCTCAGATTTTTCTCTACATACACACACTTTTCCACAATTAGAATAAAACTTTCTATCACGGACATTCCCATAACATTTAATATTCTTCCAAATCAGTTGTGATGACTGGATTAGTCCACTATACAGCTTCACCATAATTTATTTAACCTGTATTGGACATTTAAGTTACTTCTTACATGAGCTATTTTAACTAACGCCATAATGAATACCGCTACATGTATATTTCTGTAGTCTCAACTGACTCTTGTCCCTCCCTCTTTTATTCCTTCCACTAATAATCTAAGAACAGCAACCTTGCAATCTTTACCTCAGTTAAGTTTCACTTTATGAACTTCTGCTCATTAATTCACCTATTTGGAGATTAAGTGCTTTGAAACTTCATCGTTTTTAACTTTTTTACAGATATATAAGATAGTTGTATATATTTATGAAATATAAGTAATCATTCTATTTTTCTAACAGAGTAAATATCCCTGCCAGCTTTTGGACATTTATAAATGTTATGAGCAAGCATTCTCTCTTCTCTCAAAATAATTAAATTTCTCAATAGGACAGAATAAAAATAATAATAAGAGCTACTATATTGAGGCTCTACTTAGTCTCAAGATTTTTAAGTACTTCACATACATTAGTACTAAAATTTGCACATGGAGATATACTGCTCAGATTCCTCATCAGTCCTTCAGGGACTGCTTCAGTTGCAGAAAGCTGCCTACTCATGGTCACATACTTCTGGGAGCACCACCATCCAATTAGAAATCAAAAGCAAAAGTTAAAAGTCCAGGGATTTGGGCCCCGTGTGGTTTAACTTTCACAGGCCATACAAGCTCTAAAGCTCCCTGTTGAGTCACCTGAAGGAATCAGGCCTGCAACACTTCACTTTTCTCCATATGTCCAATTCTGCTTCCTAAACTTCTTTCCACAGGTGTCGATTTCTAATAAACTCCTGAACACCAAACTATCTCCAAGTCTTCTTTCTGAACCAAACTGCAGTAGAAGGTATTACTACTGCTGTTGCAAAGATGAAGAAAACTGAGGCTAGGGAAGTCTGTCTTTTTGAAAAGTCTGATAGTTCATCCATCCCCCAAATCCTAGAATTTTTTCTCTACTCCAGTATTTATAACAGATTACCTTTGCCAGCTCTCTAACCACACTTCTGTAAGATCTCTAATACCATGAGATGTAATTACCTTCATTTGGAAACCTAACTAGTTAGGGCAGTTTAGTTACTCTCTTGGCTTACCAATCTCACCTTCTTGGTTTGCCAATCTCCTCTTCACCTGGTCTTAGTGTTTCTACTTTGAAGAAAATTCTTCTCAATAGAAATCATGAAAGTAAAACATAAATTGTATATAGCTGTTTTTTGTTGATCATCAATTACTGATTACACAGTCTGCTGTGGGTCGATTCCTTCCTTGTTATTTACAGTGTATAATGTTAGTTAAAATACCCTCCTCATTGCCTTAGCACTTTCACCCAGCCTTCTCTTTTTCTTAAGTTTCTTGGTAATGATCATAGGTTCATAAAACTTTTTTTTTAAATACATGATTGGTTATTGATTTTTCTTCACTAAAAAAAAAACTCTTTAAACATAAATCTTGAACAACCACTGCGTTATCAGATGCTTGCAACTACCTTTCCAACTTTCTTTCTCATTGTTATATACTGCCATACTTTTGACTTTTATAACTTCTCAACCTTTTAAAGGTATCTTTTTAGTGTCTTTGGTTTCAAAAGTCCAGAAAAGTAAAGCTAGCCTTCCTAAACAGGATGCATATCTCATTACAATTAACACTCCCTTCCACTGACACTTAGAAACTCTAGGGCACAGATTCTCACTCAAGTTTTACCACGTCAGCTTTACCAAGGGTCGAAGAACCAAAGACAGAGCTGAAAATCAGTTGAAATAAAGGTCCTTCTTTCTAGTAAATAAGGGTATTGATACGTTTCGTGAACTTTAAGGCTTTCTCAGGTATTCTGTTTTTAAAAGAATGAGATTTCTAGCATTAATGCTGATGGCTGCAATCTTCTACAATTTATCTTATTTCTCTGTTTATAACTGTTATAAATTTATACTATAGTAAGATATAATTCCCTATATTCTATCCCTACTACCTTAACAATGCTACTTCTTACATTCTTTTCCCACAGAAACCAAATGCACTCTACTCTGCATCTACTTCCTGTCTCACAGATTTCCATACAGGTACCATTCTGAAATATAGAGGTTTTCTGCCATTCCTTCTATTAGATATTTTTTCCCAATTAGACATATTGGTTTATAGTTACTTTCCAATCATTGTTCCAAGCCATCCAGCCTTGATAATATGGAAAATCTTAAACTTGTCTCTTTTGATACATTACTTTACTATTCATACGTTGTGGCTGGTATACAGATGCTAAAAGCATTATTCCTGCTGATATTTTATTCTAAGCATTCTTCTGTATATTCACGTTTTGGAAAAAAAAAAAAACTAGATGAAAGGTCAAATGGGTAAAAGAAAGAACATATATTAATAAAGACTGCTATGACCAAAAAATAAAACCTTTTATGATTTGAGAAATATTATTAGGTTGAATGTTTCACACGCAAAAAGAACACATCCAAAGCAGTCCTTCAAATAAAGACATAACTCAATTTCTTACCAATTTGTGGTCTAAAAACAACTTTGTGGGCTGTGATGTAATTAATCAATGCTAGAGAGAGGACACTGACTGCCACCTATGAGAAACTAAAGCAATCTATAGGATTTAAGTAATATTCCCTTCCTGAATTCATTTACAAGTAAAAAGGAACAATGTAATATACAGTCAAGATGACAGTATAATCACAACAAGTAACTCTGACCCTTTCTGGATCACATCCCAGCACTGTTAAAACCAAACCAAATAGAAGTTCTTACTTAATATTCAGTATAAAATGCTATAGAATGTGTTCTTGATCCCTTTAAGTAATTATGAGAGTGCCAGAAGATAACTAGAAAAGTTAAACTCTGAGACTAGGTTAAATAACAAAGTAGATAAACAACATTCTATATTTGTACAGCTCTTTTAACCACTGCACATCCACATTCATTATTTTAACCCCATAAGAAACTCTAAAGTGGAATAGTTATTATCTATATTTGAAAGGCACAGAAACTGTAATATAAAGCCATAATTTTATGACCCAGATTGAATAGAAATTAGCATTAGAAAGTAGAAATCAAAATCTCATTTTCAAAAAAATCAAATATACAAATTCTAAATGCAACAACCACCTATGACACAGGAAATTAATAACTGAGAGACCAGTGAGACAGAGTATCACAACAACAGTTATGATACTGTGGCATTTTGAAATGATACTGTAACCTCTGAAAGCTCTCATTTCAAGCACAAAACTACCTGTGATAATAGAGGGGAAAAAAAGCAAGAACTTGGCCTTATCTGGTACCTATGAGACTGGAAGCAGGTTAGGAAGTACAGCAAGAACTAAGTGCAATGACAACCTAAGTTCCTAATCCTATGATAAGAGACTGCCCACAGTGCAATGACCACATTGTTTTAAATTGCTATTCTCATCTTTCCCTTTTTCGTTGACTTGAAATAAAGCATGATAAAAAGGTCAGAACTGCTAACTTCAGGAACAGCAAGTCTAGTATGTAGGTCTGCTTTCATCTTCATTTTTTCCCCCATTATTGATTTTTAGGTTGTATATCTGGCTCCAAGACTCAATTTCTACTTAATGGTTAAGTCTACAGGACAAAATATGGCAAAAATAAATCTAAATTATGAATCTAAAAAATTTATCCATAACTCAGTTTCTACATATACATTATATACATACGCATATGTATTTTATAAAATGCTTTGGAATGTAAATGATACTTGTTAAAGGACAAAGCAAAAGCTGAGATCTGGGATTTTATTACTCAAAGTTCTATTTTCTAGTATCTCTATGCATCTAACTCCCAAAAAATGATGTTCATAGCGATGACCAACAGGTGCTGTCAAATCCTGAAGTAGATTCTGAATCCCCCAAAACTAAACTGGAATAAGATGATTTAAAGAATACTGTGCACTTTGGGAGGCTGAGGTGGGAGGATCACAAGGTCAGGAGTTCAAAACCAGCCTGACCAACATGGTGAAGCCCCGTCTCTACTAAAAATACAAAAATTAGCCAGGCGTGGTGGCACATACCTATAGTCCCAGCTACTCAGGAGGCTGAGGCAGGAGAATTGCTTGAACCCAGGAGACAGAGGTTGCAGTGAGCAGAGATCGCTCCCCTGCATTCCAGCCTGGGCAACAGCAAGATTCTGTCTCCAAAAAAAAAAAAAAATGTATTATATTCTAATTATCTGCATATTGGTAACTTGTGTCCTAGCCTGTACTAAACAATACTCTATCCTTTCCTCATGATGGATTAGAGATTTTTATTACAGTGTTTTGCTATAAATGGTAATTATGATAGTTTCCATTTATTGTGCCAATTCTGTACTAGTGTTTTTCATGTAGGATTAAATAGTCATCAGTGAAGATTAGGAATTATCAGATACTCTGATTATAGAAGAAAGAGACTAAGAATGAGTACAGTGTCAAACTACTCTTCCACAGTTATCTTTGTTAGTTCTGTAACCTCTGCAAAACTGATCTCTCAAGATAAGAATATACAAATGAAGAAACAGGTCCAGAAATAGTAAGTCATTCAAGATTACACAGATAAACAGAAGAAACATCTGGCTTCAAAACTCAGTCTTTTCTTTGTCCTATGTTATTTTTCCAATCTGAAGAAAGAATAAAGACAGGGTAGAATATTTTAAATTCCAAATAGTTGGCACTAGTTAGCTAATAAGACATGGATAAATATTTGGTACTGCGACAGAGGTGGTTTTATTCTACTATAGGAAGTATAGTCCTGTCATTCCAGGAAAGAAGTTGAAAAGAAGTACAATGTACAGATGTATCAGACTCAAAAAGTCTTAATCTGTTGCCAGATCCATGTTACTATTTAGGAAAAAGGAGTTGAAGAAGAAAATAAAAACAAGTGACACATCTAAGTGTTTCCTATGTGCTAATTACTTAACTAATTAAACAGCATTTTTAATAATTCAAGAATCAGTTTGCAAATACCCAGTGTTTAAAGTTTCCTAGGTAACAGTTCTAATTGTTATTTCAAAGCCTTAACTACCTCTAGTAAATTATTAAGGAATTTTAGATTTTTCCTCTCAAAACTGTGAGAATAATAATAAAAATCTTCCATATTATCATGAAAGACACTGTGGCAAATAGAAAAAGAGCCTGCTGTTAGGTGTCTCAAGGTTACTGGTACATTTTTTTTAACTTATGGCGTTTCAAGGAAATTTGTGTAGGAACATAGGTAACAAATATTGCCAGGCACGGTGGCTCATGCTTGTAATCTCAGCACTGCAGGAGGCTGAGGCGGGTGGATTGCTTGATGCCAGGAGTTTGAGACCAGCCTAGAGCAACATAGCAGACCCCATCTCTACAAAAAACACAAAAATTAGTCAGTCGTGATGGCATGCACGTGTAGTCTCAGCTACTCAGGGGGCTGAGGTGACAGAATCACCTGAGCCTGTGGAGGTTGAGGCTGCAGTGAGCCATGATTGCGCCACTGCATTCCAGCCTGGGTGACAAGAGTAAGGCCCTGTCTAAAAGCAAAAACTAATGTCAACTTCAGGGCAATTTTTCTAAATGAGATAATCTTATAAGAGGTATTAGTGATATCAAAAGCTCAAACAAGAAGCCTAAAGATTCAGTTTATTACAGTAGTTAAATGCATGGATTATGAAATCAGACTACTGTGTAACCTGAGCAAGTTATTCAACTTGTCTGTACCTTGGTTTCCTCATCTATAAAAATAGAGAAATAGCTGTAGAGCTACCTGTGAGGGTTGCTTTAAAAATTGAGTAAGACAATTAATACAAACAATTAGAAAAAGCCTGACATATGGTAAACACTCTGGAAGTACAGTCATATACCATATAACAAGGTTTCAGTCAACGAGGGACTACATGCACAATGGTGGTCCCATAAGACTATAACGGAGCTGAAAAATTCCTATCACCCAGTGATGTTGTAGCTGTCTTAACATCACAGCACAATGTATTACCTTTTTTATGTCTAGATATGTTTAGACTCAAATGCCATTTTGTCTGTCTATTTACTACAGTAACATACTAAACAGGTTTCTAGCCTGGAACAATAGGCTATACCTCCCAGATGTATAGTAGGCTGTACCATCTAGGTTTGTGTAAGTACACTCTACGATGTTCCCACAACAAAATCACCTAATGACGCATTTCTCAGAACATATCCCCATACTTAAGAGATCCGTCATTTTAATAGAATTATCCTACAATGCATTAAAAAATTACCAAACCATTAGAAGAATTTAGTATATTCTGACCTCAAATATTAAAAGGCTTTGCACTAATTATTAACCAAAATAGGTATATCTCTACTAACAAATTAATGGAAAATACAGGAAAGTAAGCATAGATAAATGGGAAGTGGACGAAGTATTCAAACTTACTCAATTTATTTATTTAAAATAGCATGTCATACTGGTAATATGCCTGGATCAATAAAAACACTGACTGGCTTTGTTAAAATAGATGTTAAACAGAGAAATACTGGAAAATAGCCATAAGCATGGATACGCTTATCCTGTAAGTAGATGATTCCCTAATTTATCAAATCCAAATTATTAACCATGGGATTCAACATCTATTAGACATCCTGTTTCATTTTCCATTGCCCTGTCTCAATCAATCCTTTTAACTCTCTACCTCGGTAAGTTCTGTGCCTCTCTTATCTATCCATGTATATCTCTATCTTATATATACCATATGATATTATAATTGTCTTATATGCCTTATAGTTTTCCTACTGGATTTGAGCTTTCAGTAAGATTAGGAACTATGTCATGTCTTTGTGTCTGTTGTGTCTAGCACAGGACTTATCACAAAGCAAATGCTCAGTAAACATTTAGTGAATAAATGATTAAATAATTGTATGAAATGTTAATTGTAAAAGAGAAAAGATTGGTAAAATGAATGATTCTCAAAAAGGACCACTATTAAAGAAAAAAAATCATAGAAAGAAACCCAGATCACTTATGGCTAACCTTAAAAGGTACCACTTTCTTTTTTCCACAAAAACGAGTATTTTTACTTCATGAAAATATGTTCTGAAATATGAGACCATTCAAATTTGTATCTCTTAAAATGTTTAGTGTTATTTGGTAATAAAAGCATAAAGAATAATACAATAAATATCCTTATTTCAAACACAAAGTCTGGGAAATGAAACATTAACAATAGTTTTAAGTTGCATAATACTTGTTTTCTAGCTTTTTGTTTATTTTATAGGGCCAAACCAAAGTCAATTTTAAAGTATGAGAATTTAAATAAATAAAAGTACACCACTGCACTTTGTTTCCTGAACTTACTTTTCTGTTTTGAAGAATATTGCACAACCGTCTACATGCTTTCTCTCCTGCTCAGACATGATTTTGGCACGTGACTTTGGAGAAAAAAATCCATCATATCCACGCTCCTTCAATGCTGGCAGAAAGAGAGTGAAGTATTGCTCTGTTTCCACTTCCTGAGATGAAAGAAAAGTTATCATCTATATGACACAGGGAAAACGCTGATTAAGATACAAAAATGTTCAGCATTATGAGTAAGATGCAACTTAGTAAAAATAATTCACATAGCAAATATTATCTTACTATCTTACCTGACTGCCAGCAGCTGCTACTTGACAATGGCAGCTTTTTAAACATAAAAGAACCAGAAAGGTGACATGATTTTCTCATGCTTGGATAGTAAAAGGAGTAGGACTACATCCCAAGGTCTCTTGATTCCCACTTTACAGTTCATTCATTATACTTTACTTCCTCAAGATTGGCAATTAAACAAAGCAACTTGGGTATATGATAGATTCTGTGATAGGGAACAGTATATTTTATATATAAAAAGAAAATTTTTAAAAATTGCTTATCCTTCTGAACTACGGTGGAAAGGAATGATACCCAGGAATGAGAAATGTAAAATCTATTCACAAAAAATTATACTTTAAGAAAATTTTAAGTACCTATATAGCAATCATCCAATGGCCTCTATTAATTTGATAATTATTAATCTATTCTATCCTTTGACCCATAAAATATTTTAACAGATCTTTCCAAATGAAATAAATATGAAGATAATTTATGTATGCAGATGTTCCTAACAGCATGAGTTTATGACAGCAAAAACCCATAAACAACTAAATGTCCAATGGCAGGGGAAAAGCTAAATCAATATACATTCATATAATTAATTAGTTTTGAAGAATTTTAGCAATATGGAAAACACATTAAGTGTAATAAATAAGAAACAAAATGTATCTGTAAATATATTTGGTTTATTTAATGTGTAGAAGAAAAATGCTCCGGAAGTTTTAACACAACTATCTTATGATATAAAATTAGGTGTTTCCTTCCATCATGCTTTATATTTTTTCAAAATTTTCAACTTCTCTAGAATGATCTTTTTAATCCAGTGTAGTATTATAGCACTGCTTTTATAATGAGAAGACAATTTTCTTAAATTTTAATGTTTTATCCTTCAAACTGCTATATTTAGGAAGGTGTGAGGCTGTTAGCACTACTAATACTAAACCAAGAGGTAGACAAGTAACTATAACAGCCTAGTTTTGTTTGCCTCCTTTTCTCCCCAGTTCTGTCACTCTCAGTGTTTAGAAGAATTTTATTTTAATTTTAAAAGATTTTTACTTCTTTTTTTCCCAAGCAACATAAAAACAAATTATCAAGCTACTCTGTTACATAAAAAATTTTTAAATAATTTTTCCTCCCAGAATATATGAACTTGTACCACATAACATTTTTTTTCTTTGAGACAGAGTCTTGCTCTGCCACCCATGCTGCAGTGCAGTGGTGTGATCTCTGCTCACTGCAACCTCTGCCTCCTGGGTTCAAGCGAGTCTCTTGCCTCAGCCTCCCAAGTAGCTGGGATTACAGGTGCATGCCACTCCACCCAGCTGATTTTTGCATTTTTAGTAGATATGGGGTTTCACCATGTCGGCCAGGCTGGTCTCAAACTCCTGACCTCAAGTGATCCACCCACCTTGGCCTCCCAAAGTGCTGGGATTATAGGCGTGAGCCACCACACCTGGCCTGTAATACACAACATTTTTAAACACCTTTAAGAAATACTAAGTTTTTGAGTTGATGAATATGTTAATTAGCCTCATTTGATCATTTTAAAATGTATATATGTATCAAAACATCACATTGTACCTCATAAACATATACAATTATTTGCCAATTAAAACAAAATTTAAACCTTTAAGCACTTAATATGCTTTGAAAGTTGCTAAAAATAAAAAGTTGTACTACAAACTATTCATACATCTTTTTGGGTAATCATCAGCTACATGTTGAAGCAATAAAACACATTTAATGACAAGATGCTGCTTCTTTAGTTTAATTAGTAAAATGCTATAAAAAAGAAGAATCTAAATTTCAGAGACAGTTTATAAAGTAAGGTAAGGCAAATATGCATGACTTATAGCACAGTATTTTAAAATATGTCTGCTTAAGGAGTAACTGTTGGCAAGCTTTTTTGTTTTTTAAACAGACTCCATTATAAGTTAAATTTATATTCCTAAAAGACCGGCAATCTTCTGTGGTTTTCTCTTTCAGCAATACCAATGATCATGAGGTGAATATTAACATGAATAATGGGTAAGATTATTTCCACTTAATAGTAAATAAATGTAAGTAGATGGCTGTATTCAGTCAGCAAAATAGTTTCACTATGGAAATGTCTTAAATGCTTATTTAAATTGTCCATTTTTTTTAAGAGAAGGAGAGAAAACAATTCTTTTTGAACTTTGGCTTTGAACACAGGATCTCTCCCATTGGTCAGATCTTCTCTTATGTTTAAGTTCACCTTTTAAGTTAAAGACAGTTTAATTTCTATGGTGTTACCTGAAGACTAATGATATCTGCGTCACAGTTAACAATTTCTTCCATAATTCCCTTTTTCCTGTATTCCCAGTTTAATGCCCAGGATGGGCAATAGCCATATAGCTGCCGGGTAGCGTATTTATCACATAACACATTGTAACACATAACCGTGAATGATGCTAAGAAGTGGGAGAAAAAAACAACAGACAAACGGGAGAAAATTAGGCAACTTTTTCTAAAGCAATATCATGTGTACACCTGCACAAGCACACACACATAAGCCAAATATCATCATTGTAAAATGCCTAGGCAAGATTAAGACTGCTAATCAACTAAAGCATCACTGGAGTCCATCATATAAAATTTATTTTACTAAGTCTAGAATTAGACTAATAGTTCATATTTGAGAGTTTTGAGAAAATGTATTTTAATAAAAAATTTAAATTTTAAATATGCTAATTTTTTGTCTATAACTTGCCAAGAAAAGCTTCTTTAAATGAGTGGAACAAAAGTAAACTGTAGTTGCATTCTAATTAAAGAGCTCTAATCTCATTACTTTTTATTAACAAAATATTTTTTGGGGGCCTCCTACTGCTATCACTACTTTGAGGCAGAAGAGTATGGACTAACAAAATTTAGTTATAAGAGAATCCTTTTTGTCAATCGAATGTTCATTTCTGAAATAAAATGTTCATTTTTAAATGTCCTTTAACTATAAAAAAACAAATAAGAGAAGATGGTTTGCATCCTTGCTACTGAAAAGCGTGCTGTGAAGATCAGCTCCATCAGTAATCAATCACCTGGGAACTTATAAATGCAGAATCTGTGGCCCCAGAAACACCTGTTTTGGACAGGATCTGCAGTTTTAACAAAATCCCCAGGTGATTCATATGCATTTGTATGTTAAAGTCTGAAAAGCCTTGATTTTTATCAGTAATTCTCCATCTTGGCTGCCCAGCAGAATCACTTTGTAGACCTCTAAAAGAAAAATGCTGATAGTAAGGGTCTGACTCAAGACTAATTAAGTTGGAATATTAAGAGTCTAGCTATTTGTATTTTTAAAAAGCATCCCAGCGTCCCAGGTGACTATAATGAACAGACATGATTGAGAATAAAACGTGAAGAATCCAAAGTGAAGTCACACTTGATTAAAGTTGGTTCTATTTCAGATGATGGAAAAGGTACTAAGAGAAACTCAGTTCAGTCTCCTGGGAGTCTGACTGGTGACCATTTTGTACATTGGGAGCTAAATTTCAATTTGAGTTGATTTGTATTTTCTGAGTATTTATGTTGAAAATGACCCAAAATCATTTGCAAGCCACTACACTGTGAAGAAAGCACCATGAATTTACCTTACTATGCTTCTCAGGATTTAAAATATCATTAGGAAGCAACGTGAAAAAGGCAGATTGTCATTTGCTTCATTCAGTTTTTTCCTAAGACTTTGTAAAGTGAGATTTCATTAAAAAGATCAGAGATTGCAATTTTTAAAATATATCCAAAACTCAGGAGCCACGGTGGCTCCGGCCAGTTGTCCTGGCGCTTGAGGAGACGAGGCTATGCGTTCAAGGCCAAACTGGGCAATATGGGAACCTCTCATTTATTAAAAAAAAAAAAAAAAAAAAAAAAAAAAAAAAAATTTAAATATATATATCCAAAACTCTTTATAACCCTGCCAGTGCCTGATAATGAACCAGCAATTTTTAAACAGAAGTAAAAACTAATATAAGTGTTATTATCACTCATCTCTTATACCTATCTGGTACCTTTTTTATTATCTAGGCTTGATTTCCATATAGTTTATCATTATAGGGTTTTTTTTTTTTTAGCAATAAATCACCCTTAATCACCATAAGGTATTATACACATCCCTCTATGCATCAGAAGTAAAATGCATTTTTAACAATAACTTTTTTTAGCACTCAGATGCTACTCAGGGAAGCACCATACCTCACAAGAAAAATCCAAACTAGTTTTTCAATAAGGAAAACCAAAAAACAGATTACTTTGAGAATTCAGCAACTAATGAAAATTTGTTTCTATTGTTCCTTTTCTTAATGGAAATGTAGGTATGCAATATTAGAAAATCTTTTCTTCAAGATTATGTTCACTCATTCTATGAAAAATTAGAAAATGATGTTTTTAATATCAGAGGAGAATAATTAATTATTCACTAGGAAAAGCCAAGTATAAAATAAATCTATCTAGCTTTAAGTTTTGTACAAAGCCTTAGGTATTACTTTCACTTAAACCACCAATGTGCAACCTGATAGTAAAAATGTTATTCATAACATTGACACAGTGCCTCTTAAAACAAGCTGATACTGCAGCTCTAGAGTGTGGTGGTTTTAAAATTATTACCTCTGAAAGACATAAAATGTACTGCATATTATAATATTTTGTAGTGCTATTAAAATGCAAATAGAACCATGAAGAGTCTACATAGCCATATTTCCAAATACTTAAAAAAAGATTTGTTCTGAATCCTCTTAAATTAAAAAAAGCCCAAAACTCACAAACAAAAGGCCTTAATATTGCTCAAAATATACATAAAGTCTAATTATTTGCCCTTTAACAAATAATTATTTATCTTTTTTTTTTTTTTTTTTTGAGACAGAGTTTTGCTCTGTCTCCTAGGTTGGAGTACAACGGCACTTGTACTTGATCTTGGGTTACTGTATGTAACCTCCGCCTCCTGGGTTGAAGTGATTCTCATGCCTCAGCCTCCAGAGTAGCTGGGATTACAGAAGTGTGCTACCAAGACCTGGCTAATTTTTGTGTTTTTACTAGAGACGGGGTTTCACCATGTTGGCCAAGCTGGTCTCAAACTCCTGGCTTCAAGTGATCTGCCTACCTTGGCTTCACAATGTGCTGGGATTACAGGCGTGAGCCACAGTGCCCAGCCAAAATTTATTAATGTACCACTATTCTGTGACTGGGCTAATCTTCATAGTGAAAGGCTTAAAATTTTCATTTAATTTTAAAACGAAGTTAGATATTATGAAAATTATTACTCTTGTGATTTAAAAAAGGCATTTGGAAAAACAGTAATTCATAACTTATTTTAAGTAGAATTCCCATGCCTAAAATATCAAATATGTAGTAAGACGCTTTATAAATGTCAAACCATTATTGGTCCCCACAAACAGATAAAAGACGTATGTTTTCTACATTATTTCTGTTCTAGAAATGCTAGATTATATCCTTATATTGCTCAAATACCATGTACTATTTCTACACCCCTGGGCTGGTATTATACTTTGTTGCCAGTATACTAAATATATGCTCAGTCTACATTATTCTTCCATAAATGTTATCAACCTATCAAGAAAGATAAAGTACTTCTCAGTAGTTTAAAATTTTTCACAAGAAAAATCACTGTTACTCATTTTTTCTTAAATCACCCAATACTCATCTGGGAAGATGCCATTTGGAAAGCTGATTATAGAAATAATTTTAAAACCAAGGGCTTCATTACTGTGAAAGATATAAGACACCTATTGACAGCTCTGTCTTAATGTGGACTTTTAAAAAGTCTATCCATCAGTATTTTTAAACTCTTCTACCCATGAGAAGTAAAATGAAGTCTTATTTATTACAGATCATGAAGTCCAAATGACATTTTAAGTATTTATGAAAAAAATTCAAGGAAGAATGAGAAAGACGATTTACCTGATGGCAGAATTTGGTCTCGTTCTTTTAATGTAATCCATGGCCTCGGAGGAAGCTGCTCTGGATGAACTGAAAAAAAAAAAAAATTGTAAATACAGGTTAATTTCATGTGTTTCTGAAACTGTTATCAGTTAGTTTATAATGTCAAAGCCATTTCTGTTTTCTATTCTGCTGTAATGGCTTGCAAAGTGACTTAAAAAATCTAATGCTGAAATTTAATGAAGATTTAGAAGCCAAAGGAAATTTAAGAAAAGCTATGCAGAGATCACAGAACTAATCTAAGAAAATAACATTAGGAAACTCATTGATGGCATTTTCACTTACATGGTATTTATGAAAAGTACCTATTTAAAACCCTAAGTAGAATCTTAGGTCTTTAATTATATATGTAAATTGTATAGACTTAGCCTTCTGGGAAATCACAGTCATCTGAAATTCCAACCCTGATGAATTAAAACACTCAAACATCTTTAAAATAGAAAAAAATACATACGAATGTATTAAAGTTAGTGAATTTTCTAGAGGGGCTTTCATTTCCTGATTTTACTTGCTCTCTTGTATAATGTCAACACAAAACAAGAGATAAAGATAGAACTACATTATGCAGAAAAAAGGAAGGCACTTGTTAAACATAAATTGCTCAGATATGGTTATCAATACTATGAAACTAAATGATGTTAACTATCAGATGTTAAGATTTAACTATCCCCTTTTCTCTCCCTTTCAAAATCTTTGAAATTACAGGACAACTTGATGTAAGTTTGCAGATTTGCCCATGGTATTAGTAACTGAGAAATGTATTTCTTTAAAACAAAAAACAATCCATCATTATCTAGCCACAGAAATTTTGACTAGCACAGATCTTTAAAAGTGTCACTTTACTAACTAACCATTTTGGTGTTCTCAAAGTATACCTATATAGTATTCTGTTTTAGCAGCCATATTTTTCAGAGTAGAATGAATACATTCCATATATTCATATATTCCACATCTTGCCAGGAAATAAAAGAAGGTTATAAGGTAACAGACAAATCATCCAGCTTGTTCAACAAACTGAATCCCAGAAAACAATCTTGCTGGCTATGTGAGTGCCATGGCAGAGTCACAGCAAGTGTCTCAAAAATGAAAAATCTAATATAGAAAAGAAAGAATAAACAAAAAAGATTCTAGCTATTGTGATCCTTATGAGCAAAATCTACCTAAGCTGACTCAGTTAAAAATTCAGAAATCAACAAACTTCTAAAATGAAACAGGTAATATAATATTAATATTCTGGTACTTCCAAATCTTAACTAGTACAACACAACGTAGCAGTGTAAGTAAAATGCACAGTAATCAACAATATCCAAAGAGCCAAAAACACAGTATGAAAGAATACTCTATCTCACTACTAACCAGGTAAATTTAAAACATGAGATGGTGTATTTATTACCCAAGTTCATGCAAAATTTTTAAGTTCAAAAACATCCAGGACTGGTGGTGATAAACAGCAGTACAACTGGTAGGAATATAAATTAGCACAGCTATCTCGAAAACGAACTGACTTCTTTTAGAATTTAAAACATTCATATCCCTATGACTGAGCAAAATTCTGTTTCTAGGGATCAGCCCTATCTACTATCTTCTTTAGATATCCATTATGCCATTGTTTATATCCACAAAAGCAATGGTAAATGGCTAAATAATGTCCATTTTAAGAAAGTCTATGCTATAGTTTAAAAAGAAAAAAGAGAAATATATGTTCAAGTGGAAACATATCCATGGAATGCTGTTGAGTAAAAAGAAGTAGAAAAAAATAATGAAATGTGACATTTTATTAAAAGTTTTTTAAAGCACACACTAAAATTAATAGTATAAAATTTCTGCTGGTACAATTTTTGTATGTAAATGCTTACCAGAAAGTAAAAATATATACACCCAACTTACAAGTGTGATTACTTGCATGGAAGGGACTGTGATTAAAAGTAATGATTAAAAGAAATTTTAATCATAACAGGAATTTTAACATCTTTTACAAAAGGATAATATATTCATGTCAGACATGCATTTAAAATCAGTTTTTTAAAGATGAAACTATATGGCCAATGATATGTGATATGAAAAAACAAAGAAATAAAGAGTTACACAGGCTACTATCACATAAAATAAATAAATAAATATATTGCTGACCCAATCTGCCAAATGCAACCTCTTCAACAGAGCTCAAGAGGTTGAGCTCCCTCCCCACACCTCACACTGACTGGCAGCAGTAGGCCTGATCTGCCCACAGTGCAGGTGTCAGTTGAACCTGAAGAGACAACCAAATCTACATGCTAAACCTAAATAAGGTAACTGCCTGATGAAATCAGAGATTTAAAAAGGATCAGAAGTCTCCTAACATAATATCCAAAACATCCAGGGTACAAATAAAAATCACTGGTCATATCAAGAACCAGGAAAATCACAACATAAGTGTTAAAAACCAACAGATAACAACACTGAGCTGAATCAGACTTTGAAATTATCTGACAGATTTTAGAATAGCCATCACAAAACTGCTTGAACAATTATAAATATCCTTGAAAAGAATAGGAAAATCCAGCAAATACAGAGAAATTTTTCTTTTAAAAATATCAAATAGATATTATCAAACTGAAAAATACAATAACCAACATTTCAAAACTCACTGGAAAGGCACAAAAGAGATACCAAAAGATAAAAATTAGTGAACTTAAGAACAAATCAAGAGAACTTAGTCTGAAAACATACTGAAACGAATGAACAGAGCCTGAAAAAACCTGTGAAAATATAATTTAAAAAAAAATCTAGATTCGTATTATCAGAGTTCCAGAAGGACAGGATAAAGAATGTGGAGCTTAAAAGTATTCTAAGACAGAACAGCTGAAAATGTCCAAATTTATGTGAAAGATTTATACCTAACAAATTTAAGAAGGTGAGAAAACTTCAAATACAAAGAGCACAAAGAAATCCATGCCAAGAGAGATCATGACTAAATTCTGAAAACTAAAGAAAGAACCTTAAAAACACCACATGGAAATAACGTATTACCTATAGGATACCAACTCAAATGACACTAGATTTCCTTTAAGAAACCATGAAAGCCTAAGGAAGTGGTACTACATTTTTCAAGGACTGAAAGAAAAAACTGTCAACTGGAAATTCTGTATCCAGAAAAACTATCCTTCAGAAATCAAGGGTAAATAATTATGTTAACAGACAAAGGAAAACACTTTAATTGCTAGCAGCTCTGCGCTTAAAAAATAGCTAAAAGGGGGCCAAATGCAGTGGCTTCCACCTGTAATCTCAGCACCTTGGAAGGCTAAGACGGGAGGATCACTTGAGGCCAGGAGTTCAAGACCAGCCTGGCCAACATACTGAGATCCCATCTCTACAAAAATATTTAAAAATTAGCCAAGCATGGTGATGTGAGCCTGTAGTCCTAGCTACGTGGGAGGCTGAGACAGGGGGATCACTTGATCTCAAGAGTCAGAGGCTGCAGTGAGCTAGGGAAACTCTAAATATCAAGAAAAACAGAATTAGAAATGGAACATCAAAAAGGAAACAACAAGGAATCAGTAAATTTGCAGCAAGACAAAAAGTTTGAATAACCATGAATATAAAACACATGAAAATATACCCTAAGTATATATAATTAAAAAGCTGAAATAACTACAAGAAGACAAACCAACCATTATTGGTAATTAATAAAACCAAAGTAATCATTAAGTACATCTAACACATTCAAACAATATAATTAACAAACTAATATACAGGAACTGCATCTAATGAGAAGAGATATTATTTTCAAATGCATACTTAATTACAAACATTAATCATCTGCAGAGGTAATAAATAACATATTTTTAAAATTTAAATAAATCAGGGTATGTTCTCTAACCACATGGAATTAAGCTAGGAACCTATGACAAAACTAGAAGAACTCCCCTGAAAATAAGGAAACAAGTTTCTACATGACTCTTAGGCCAAAGAAGAAATGATAAGGGCTATTAGAAAATATGCTGAACTGAATGATAATGAAAATAATACAAATTAAAGCTTGTGAGATACAGCTAAAAGCCAATTTAGAGGAATATTTATACATAAATATATTTGAGAAAAAAGAACTGTAAATTAAGGCATGTTCACCTTAAGTTAGAAAAAGAATAGCAAATGAAACCAGAAGAAAGGAAGAAATAAAGAAATTAATGATATTAAAAACATGTATAATAAAGAAGACCAAGGAAGCTAAACGTTGGTTCTTCTTTCTAAAGAAAATATTAATAAATACCTGGGCAAGATTTTGCATTAAGTAAACAAAGATAACACAAATGAACTAATATCTGAAATGGAAAAAAGACATGACTACACATCCTAAGGCTATTAAGACCTTATAAAATATTCTGAACAACTTTCAGCCAATAAATTTGAAGATTTAGATAAAATGGGCAAATTTCCAGAAAACACAACTTTCAGAAACTCATAGAAATGGAAATCAGAATAGTACTATAGTTATTAAAGAAATTAAATCACTAATTTAAAACTTCCTACCAACAACAACAAAAAAAAACAAAGAAAAAAAAACCTTAAATAAATTCTTCCAAACCACAGTAAATAAGGAAATATTTAAACAAATTTTACAAAGCCAGTATAACTTTAATGTCAAGTTTTAAAAGTACTGGCCAATCTGACTCATAAACACAGATGCAAAAAATCCTATATAAGCTGGACGCACTGGATCACACCTGTAATCCCAATACTTTGGGAAGCCAAGGTGGGCGGATTGCTTGAGGTCAGGAGTTTGATACCAGCCTGGCCAACATGGTGAAACCCCATCTCTCCTAGAAATGCAAAAATTAGCTAGACGTGGTGGTGCATGCCTGTAATGTCAGATACTCAGGAGGCTGAGGCAGTAGAATCACTTAAACCTGAGAAGAGGAGGTTGCAGTGAGCTGAGATTGCACCACTGTACTCCAGCCTGGGTGACAGAGCACAACTCCGTCTCATTTGAAAAAAAAAAAAAAAAAAAAAAAAAAAAATCAAACTAAATAAAATATTAGCAAACTGAATCTAGGGTTATATAAAAAGGATAATAATTTATCAGAACCTTGTTGGCTTTATTCTAGGAATACAAAGGTGGTATAACACACAAAAAAACCATCAATATAGGCTGGTCGCAGTGGCTCACGCCTATAATCCCAGCACTTTGGGAGGCCGAGGCAGGTGGATCACGAGGTCAAGAGATCGAGACTATGAGACTATCCTGGTCAACATGGTGAAACCCTGTCTCTACTAAAAATACAAAAATTAGCTGGGCATGGTGGCAAACGCCTGTTGTCCCAGCCACTCAGGAGGCTGAGGCAGGAGAATCACTTGAACCCAGGAGGCGGAGGTTGCGGTGAGCCAAGATCGGACCATTGCACTCCAGCCTGGGTAACAAGAGCAAAACTGTCCCCCCCCAAAAAAAAAAAAAAAACTGTCAATATAATTACCATCTTAAAGGCTAAAAATCATCTATCCATCTTAATAAATAAAAAGCATTTGATAAAATTCAAAATCTAGTCATATTAAAAAAAAAACTTACCTAGCAAACTAGGAGTAGAAAAAACTTCCTTCATCAGATGAAGTTTATCTATATAAAAACTACAGTGAATAGGATACTTAATGAAAAATTATGAAATTAGAAAATGATGTCCATTATCACTACTTTAAACTAGCTAGTGTAGTAAGTGCAGGTTGGCAAGAAAATTAAAAGAATTAGAAATGGAGTAACGCAACTCTCATTACTTGCAGATGACATATTGCATAAATTAAAATAAAAAATGCATTAGCATTAAAAACTATTTAGTAAAGTGGCTGAATATGTTCTTTAGCAAGGCATTTAGTAAGTATTAGGAAGATGACTGAATACTAAAAAAATATACAAAACTCAATTGTATTCCATAAATCAGCCATTAAGATAGTAAGATATAGCTTTAAAATGACTATTTTTAAAGACAATTAAAAAGTCAATATAAAATTTAGAATAAATGTAATATAATATGGGCAAGCCCACTACACAGAAACCTAAAACTCAATATTGAAAGAAATTATAAAAGGCATAACAAATAAAAGAATAGGATCCACTGTTGTAAACGTATCAATTATTTCCAAAGCAATCTATAGATTCAAGATAATCCCAAATAAAGTCTCTACATTTTGGAGAGGAGAGAGAATTAAAAACCTCATTCCAGAAATTTTAAGAAAAATACAAGGTAAAAGAACACAGAGGCTGGAACTAGCCAAGATTCTTTAGAATAGGTCAAGGAGGAAGACTTACTCTACTGGATTACTCCACTCAATCTCAAGACCTTTTTATAAAGTTGTCCATAATTAAACACTGTTACATTGCTATAAAGACTCAGAATAGAATAGAGAATCCAGAAACAGACCTACACATAATACACTGACACCTGATTTATGACAAAGATAACACTAAAAAACAGTAAAGGACAACCTAATCAATAAATGGCTCAGTCAATATAAAATACATATAGAAAAGTCATAAAACCTAATTCTAAACATTACAAGTAAAAAAAAAAAGTTTCTAGATAATGACATAGGAGAATACACTCATGATCCGTGGCATGAAAAAATTCTTAAAGAGGATAAAAGCAGTACCATAACAGAAAAGGTCAACAAATTGGACTGGAGTACATTAAAATTTTTCTGTTTGTCAAAAGACAAGAGAATGAAAAAGTTAATAATAGCATGTGACCAAGTATTTGCAACATATTATCAACACAAAGCTTGTATCTAAAACATACAAAGAACTCCTTAAAAATTATACACACACACAGCACACACCTATGGCTAGATCGACTAGCTACATCTATACAGACAAGAGATATCTAATTTTAAAGTAAGTTAGAAACTGCATACATATGCGATGTATACAACTTAAATTGCCACATATTCCCAATTATTTACTAAGAAGACCTCTGTAGCAAATTTGTTGATTTCCATTGATCAACTCTGAATCTTTTTTTTTAGACAGAGTCTCACTTTGTTGCCAGGCTGGAATGTAGTCTTGGCTCACTGCAACCTACACCTCCAAAGTTCAAGAGATTCTCCTGCCTCAGCCTCCCAAGTAGCTGGGACAAGAGGCACACGTCACCACACCCAGCTAATTTTTTTATTTTTAGTAGAGACAAAATTTCACCATGTTGGCCAGGATGGTCTCGATCTCTTGACCTTATGATCTGCCCACCTCGGCCTCCCAAAGTGCCGGGATTACAGGTGTGAGCCACCGCATCTGGCCCCCATAAACAATTATAAAAAACAGATGCTCTTGAGCAACATATAATATGTTAGCTGGTTAATAATATCTGTAGAATTTATTTTACAGCTTTGTCACTAATAGTTACCTGCAAGATTGTCAAGCATGAAGTTCAGTAGCTTTCGGGTTCCATCTGGGTCCTGGTATAAGTTGAGAATATCCTGTGATAAAGGATTGCCTAAAGCAGAAGACAAAAATAAAACCTTTAAAACTTGTAACTGTAAGACAAGACAGAAATGTATACTACAAGATAAAATACTAATTTCCTAAATTTAATTTTACTTTATTTAATCTATTATATACATTTTAAAAGTGTAAATATTCTCTTTAAGATAGTCATAAAGAAAAACTTTAAAATCTTCAAACTAAAATTTGGACTTGTCCAAAACATATGTACACATATACATTAAAAAGCATATATATTAATCTTAGTCAATTCTGAAGTAATATCACAACCTGGCACCCTGAAGTAACCCCATAGATTCTACATTAATCTTTGAAGATCCACATTTATCTTTTCAGACCTATAGGAGAAAGAATGAGTGATATCTTATAGATGGAACTTCCAAAAGTGGTATCTTAAAGATATCCCTTATTTTTTCTCCTATAGGGCTATTTGTCTTTGAGTTAGAATATGGTCTGAAAAGTAAATGCAGGTCTTCAAATATAAATACTCTAAGGAGTCTTCTTACAATATTTATATTACATATAGGGAAAACAAATATATTTCAAGTAAAAAGAAAATGCGTTACCAAGATATGTTAGTAAAATGTGAGAAGAAAATAACTTTGTTATAACAACAATTAGGAATGTGTGAGTATTAGGAGTACAGATTTATCATATAACAAAGAACACACTATTGGTAACAGACTATAAAGTCCCTTAAGAAATAAAGGAGGTATTCATTCAGACAAGCATCCAACAACAGTCTAACATTCAAATTTGAAAAAATAAAAACCATGGAACTTCCAAAAATGAAGGTTCTAACTGTTAAATAACAAATCAACCAAACCTTCAATGCAGCACATACCTACCAGCACATCTACAAATTTTTTTGAGACAGTCTCACTCTGCTGCCCAGGCTGGAGTGCACTGGCACAATCTGGTCTCAATACGACCTCCACCTTCCAGATTGAAGTGATTCTCGTGCCTCAGCCTCCCAAGCAGCTGAGACTATAAGCACCCACCACCACACCCACTAATTTTTGTATTTTAGTAGAGACAGGGTTTCGCCATGTTGGTCAGGCTGCTCTGGAACTCCTGGCCTCAAGTGATCCACCCACCTCAGCTTCCCAAAGCGCTGGGGTTACAGGCATGAGCCACTGTGCCTGGCCTAAAAAAACTTTTTTAATGACCAACCAAGTATTAGAAAGAATGTGGAATACCTTGAACTCTTCTACTTCAATTCAATTACTAGAAAATGGTATGAATACTTTGGAAGTCTGGTTGGTAATTCCTAATTGACTGGAAAGTGGGAAGAGGAAACTTCCTGGGGTGATGGAACTATTTCATATCTTGATTTAGGTGCTGGCTATTAAGGAGTATACCTTTGTCAAAGTAAGTGAAGCTGGATTTTAAATATTTGGATATTTAACTGAATTAATCATAACTCCAAGTACTAGGGGAAAAAACTCTTGTTGATGAATGAGTTAGGCAGCAGGTACAGCTGAAAAGAAAATCAGTCATCAAGAAAAACAGATTCCAAGAAAATTATCCAAAATGCCTCACTGAGAGTCACAAACATGGAAAACATAAGACAGTAAAATATAGGGAAGTTAGGATAAATTAAGAAATTGGAGTTCTAGAAACAGAACGAGACTTAAGTTTTAACCCAACATGTAAAGATTTGAAAAGCTGTCACTCCTGTCCTCACAATTGAGGTCATAGGACAAACTGCTGTCCCAAATACAAACAAGCAGATACAGAGAATCACAATTTACAGGCAGCAGAAGTTCACAGCTAGACCTAGTATCAGTAGAACACTTTAAACAGTAATTGACAATTGACAATCTGCTAGAGGCTCCATATAGATTCACTTGAGAGTTAAAAACTCCAAGAGGGCCTAGTCTTAAGGGGTTCCCACACTTTCTTAAATTTTACTTCCAGGGGTCCTACCAGGTTCTCACTATAAAGACTGGAGAAAAATCCCCTCATTCTTCCAAAATGGGGCAGGAGAAAGCGACGTTCTCTTTAATAAGTACTATCTTCAAAGGAAACTATTTTACCAGAATCTAAGTTTTCCCAAAGTTTAACAGACCTAGAGTAAGATATATGCCCTCTCTAGCCTTTGACATCATGTAGGGAAATAGTCAACTCGGACTCACTAAGACAGACCTAATTATAGGACTATAGGACACCTTCTCTCCCTCCACACCTTATGACTACATCAACAGCTACAGCGAAGAGTAAATATATCTAACTCCTAGCCAGAAAGAAAGATTAGGGAGAGAGGTGAGACAAGAAAATATCTGAAGAGTAAAGGCTGCAAATTTTCAAAAACCAATTTTTTAAATGAATGAACCGATACAAGATGCAGAATATATACAAAGAAGTTTATGAAAGGATTTCATTTAAAAATAGATTGTAGTGCAAACTAGAAAATGCCAAATGATAGAAGACTTTAAAACAAGATGGGCCAAAAGGACGAATCATATCAAAACAATGAACAGGAGAGTGACAAGTATCAACAGCAACAACAGGAAATACAATAAAATAGCATCTCCAAAGAGTTACAAGAATTGTAATTGAGACTTCAAACACTCCGATGTTACTGACAGAAAAAAGTACACAAAAAAAATTAGTAAGGATGAAGAACAGAACACTGTCAACCAATTTGACCTATTATTTACATAATACTCCACTCACAAACAGAAAAATATGCATTCTTTTCAAGTGCACATGAACATGCACCAAGTGAGACCATATTCTGAGCCAGAAAACAAACTGTTAACAGATTAAAAAAAAATAAAATCATACAAATAAACAGTCATGGACTGACAAAATGCAACTAGATACCAACAGACAAATACCCAGAAAAATTCCCAAATATTCTGAAATTAAACATCACACTTCTAAATATTCCATAAGCTAAAAAGGATGTCACAAGGAGATTTTTAAATGTTTTAATTGGTCTGGGCATGGTGGTTCACAACTGTAATCCCAGTGCTTTGGGAGGCCAAAGTGGGAGGACTCCATGAGGCCAAGAGTTCAAGACCAGCCTAGGCAACATAGTGAGACCCCGTTTCTACGAAAAAAAAAAAGAAAAAGAAAAAGAATTTTTTTAACTAGGCATGGTGGTATGCACCTGTAGTCTCAGCTACTCACTAACAGGCTCAACAGGGGATTGCTTGCTTGGGTGCAGGAGTTGGAGGCTACAGTGAGCTGTGATACGACCACTGCAGTCTAGCCTGCGTGACAGACTGAGACCCTGTCTCAAAAAATTAAAGTATAAATGTTTTGAGTTAAAATGAAAATATGACATTAACAAAATTTGTAGGACATGGAAAAATCAGTTTTTAGGGGGAAATTTATAGCTTCAAATGCAGATATTAGAAACAAAAAGATCTAAATTCAATGATAAGAACAGATGAAACCCAAAGCAAGCAGAAGAAATTAAGAGCAGAAATCAATTAAATTTTTTAAAAAAACAAAATTACTGGCTGGGCACAGTTGCACACGCCTATAATCCCAGCACTTTGGGAGGTCGAGGTGGGTGGATTACCTGAGTCAGGAGTTTGCAACCAGTCTAACCTCGTCTCTACTAAAAATACAGAAATCAGCCAGGCGTGGTGCTGCATGCCTGTAGTCCTAGCTACTCGGGAGGCTAGGGCAAGAGAATCCCTTGAACCCGGGAGACAGAAGTTGCAGTGAGCTGAGATTGTACCACTGCATTCCAGACTGGGTGACAGAGCAAGAATTTGCCTCAAAAAAAGAAAAAAAAAAAGTACTGAATTCAGAAGGTGGCACTTTGAAAAAGAGGCAATAAAACTGATAAAATTATCTTTGACTGTAACGAAAAGACATAAATTATAAATATCAACAATGAAGGGACAGACATAGAGATAGTAAAAGGAAAAGGAAATACTAATAAAACCATATGCCTATAAATTCAACAACTTAGAAGAAATGGACAAATTCCTTGAAAGATAGAAACTACCAAAGCTCACTGGAAATGGATAGAAAATATCAGCAAAAAGCCAGGCACGGTGGCTCATGCCTGCAATCCCAGCACCTTGGGAGGCCGAGACGGGTGGATCATGAGATCAAGAGTTTGAGACCAGCCTGACAAACACGGTGAAATCCTGTCTCTACTAAAAAACACAAAAATTAGCTGGGTGTGGTGGTGCATGCCTGTAATCCCAGCTACTCAGAAGGTTGAGGCAGGAGAATCGCTTGAACCCAGGAGGCGTTAAGTTGCAGTGAGGTGAGATCGCGCCACTGCAGTCCAGCCTGAGCGACACAGTGAGACTCTGTCTCAAAAAAAAGGGAGGGAGGGAGGGAGGGAGGAAGGAAGGAAGGAAGGAAGGAAGGAAGGAAGGAAGGAAATGTCAGCAAAAATGGCAGAGTAAAGATGTCTAAAAATTTGCTGCTCTATATAAGCAACAATGACCAAAAAATCCAAACAATCAAGCACAAACAAAACAAAAAACTGGCAAAAATTGTCAGAATCAACTATTTGAGAACTCTGAGAATTAACCAAATTATTGCAGGAGAATTAACCAAATGATTGCAGGAGAGAGCTGACATGGCTATAGGGGAAGAAAGAAAAAGGTGGGAGGATAAGCTCAATGTCCTATATCTACAAAAGAAATCAAAGTAGAAGTTAAAAATGTTTCCATAAAGAAAATTCCAAGATCATATGGTTTTACTGGAAAATTCTACCAATCATTTAAGAAAGCAGTAATAGAAGTGTTTTGAGTTCTAAAGGCTTCTGAAAACTCTTCCTGTATTAGCAACATCTTCCAGAGTATTTGACCATATTTAACTTGCTGTGATAAAAACTCTCAGCAAATGTGAGAAAGAAGGAAAAAATATTTAACCTGAAAGAATATCTACTGAAAAACCTACAGTTAATATTAATGGTGAAAGATAGTGCTTTCCCCCTAAAAATCAAAAGCAAGGCAAAGATGTGCACCATTGTCCCTTCTATTCGATACAGTACCAGAAGTCCTAGCCAATGTGATAAAGCAAGAAAAAGGAAATTAAAAATATATATATTGGAAAGGAAGAAATGAAACAAACTATGTTCACAGATCAAGAGTTTATAAAATGCCCCAAGGAAAAGTGAATTTACAAACATCACAAGAGACAAGGTCAATACAATTAAAAATCAATTGTATTTAATTCTATACAACAAATAATTAAAAATTTAAAAAGTATCATTTGCGATAGCATAAAAAAATCAAGTAGATATAAATCTAGCAAAATATTACTGTATCCCTGAAAACTACAAAACTTTATATGAAAGTAAAGCAAAGAAGATCTGTGTAAATGAAGAGATATGCTAGATATTAAGACTCAATATTAAGTCTCAAGATTAAGGTATTGATTATCCCCAAACTGATCTGTATATTCAATATATCCCATGACAAATTCCAGCAAGTTATTTTGCACAAATCATAGGTTCATTCTAAAATGTATACAAAAATGCAAAGCATCTAGAAATGTCAATGGAACTTTGAAAACTATGAACAAAGTTGGGAAACTCATAATCCCTGCATCATAGCTGATCATAAAGCTAAAACAATCAAACATTTTGGTACTGGCATACAACAATGGGATAGAATAGTGTGTTCAGCAGAATATCCACACATATATGGGCAACTGAATTTTGACAAAGTTGCAAGGAAAATTCCAAGCAGAAAGTATGATCTTTTTAACAAACAGTGCTGGAATGACTAGATATGCATAAGCAAAAGAATAAACCTTGTGTCATATACAAAAATTAACTCAAAACAAACCAAGAGCCTCAAGATAAAATCTAAAACTATAAAATTTCAAAAAAAAATTTCCTTTATTTCTATTGTTAAGTAGTATTCCATTATATGGATGTAACACAGGTTTTATACACACAGCATGAATGAACCTCAAATGCATTATGCTAAACCAAAGAATCCAGACTCAAAAGGCAATATACTATATGTTCCAATATATGACATTCTGGAAAAGTAGTTGCCAAGGGCTGAGAGAAGGTTTTGACTTCAGTAGGCACAAATGAATTTTGGAGAGTGATGAAGCTGTTCTATTTCTTGATTGTGGTGCTGGTTATGCGACTACATGTCTGTTAACATTCACTGAATTATACACCAAGAGGTAAGAATTTCACTATGTATAAATAGCAGGTCAATTTTTAAAGTTACTTTAAAATTAATCTTTTAAAAAATATATTCAAGGCACCATTTCAAGAATAACAAGGAGTCTAAAAACAGAATATAACAATTTCAAACTAAGAGAAAGTAAACAGAATGAAAAACAAGGAGAAAAACTACTTTTAGAAAGGCAAGAAAGCAGAAAAAAAATCACACACAATGGAATCAAAAGTTAGAACAGCAATAACAAAAATATCAATTATTATAGGTAAGGGAACTGGTCTGAACCCACATTAAAAACAAAGAGTAGAATGGATTAAAAACAAAGTCCAGCTATACACTATTATAAGAGCTATACCTAAGTGTAAGTACACAAAAAGTTGAAAGTAAATGGATGAGAGAAGATATACTAGACAAACATTAACCAAAAGAACACTGGCACAGCTAAATTAGAAATGTAGACTATAAGACAAAATCCTAATAAGGAAGAAGCTCAGTACCTAGTACTGGGTTCAATTTACCAGAAGACATTATCATCAGAAGATATAACAATATTAAGTGGGTACTATCTAATAAAATAAATCCAAGATATGTAAAGCAAAAGCTGACTGAACTACACGAGAAAATGAAAAATTCCATTTTAATGGAAATTTTAACAAAAATAATTACTGAAAAAGCCAACAGGCAAAAATTTCTAGAGACAGAAAATCTGAGCAATATAACTTACAAATTGAACTAATGGACAAAAATATAATCCTGTGTCCAACAAGAAAAAAATTCTTTTCAGATACAGGTTAAACATTTACAAAAACTGATCATATACTATGCCACAGGGCAAGAATCAACAAATGTCACAGAACTGGTTCATACAGGTTACCTCATTAGTCTATAATGTAATTAAGGTTAAAGCTAACAATAAAAATAAATGTAAAATCACATGCACAGAAATTTTAAATAATATTTTAAATAACTGACAAGTCAAGGAAGATATGATAACGTATAATAAAAATACTTAGACCAAAACAGTAATGAAATACTTCATATCAAAATAGTGTATGCAACAAAAAGTACCCAAACAGGCAAAGCTGTAGCCTTAAATGCTTACATTTGAAACTATGTAAATCTATAATCCAGTATAAGTACACATTTATCTCAACTTCCAGAACAAAACAATGCATAGTTGCCACCAACATATACTGATGCCTTTAGCATAGTCGAGTTCTGCTGTCATGTTAGACCCAGAAGAAGCTCCAGGGTGATGGAGGTATAATAATCTCCACATTTTAAGTATCACAGTCTAATACCAACTAAACAATAGCTAGAAATGGACTATGAATATACAGATAATTATATAGTAACTATATATGAATCACTTTACTAATATACTGCCTGTATTGGATGTCATATTCCAGAAAAAGTTAAAAAAATTAGATAAAACAAGTATGTAAATCTAAATATGAATAAATCATGACCAATTTAAAAAGAAAAAAGGGAAACTATCACAGATATGATCCAACAAAACTGACTCATTAACAATGAGAAATTTCTCCACTCTGCCTATGGAGTAGCCATTTTATTTATTTTTTATTCCTTTACTTTCCTAATAAACTTGCTTTCTCTTTACTGTATGATTCGTCCCAAATTCTTTCTTGCACGAGATCCAAGCACTGGAATTGGGATCCCTTTCCAGTAACATCTTTCTGGCAAACTGTGGAAGAGATAATATTGAAGAGACCCTTGACCTGTGCGCAACATCAATCGGCCAACTTTAGGTATCACCTTTTGTCAGAACTTGTCGAGTTATGAATGGCCCTCAACATACTGATGCTTTCTGACTGAGTTCCTCTCTACCCCAAATACAAGAGACACTAATAGTTAGAAAGGAATATCATTGCCCCGTTCAGCATGAAGAAGTTACAGAAAATAAACTTTCATCCCTCTGTAACTCTTAGGATTAAGGCTTCTCTTATAAAAGCAAGCAGAAAATGTCAGAGGCCTTTGAACCAGAGCAACTCCATCTTGAGTAGGGGCTGGGTAAAATAAGACTGAGACCTACTGGGCTGCATTTCCAGATGGTTAGGCATTCTAAGTCACAGGATGAGATAGGAGGTCAGCACAAGATACAGGTCATAAAGACCTTGCTGGTTAAACAGGTTGCAGTAAAGAAGCTAGCTAAAACCCACCAAAACCAGGATGGCAATAAGAGTGACTTCTGATTGTCCTCACTAGTACACTCCCACCAGCTCCAGGACAGTTTACAAATGCCATGGCAATGTCAGGAAGTTAGATGGTCTAAAAAGGGGAGGCATGAAAAACCCACTCCTTGTTTAATACATAATCAAGAAATAACCATAAAAATGAACAACCAGACGCCCTAAGGGCTGCTCTGCCTATGGAGTAGCTATTCTTTTATTCCTTTACTTTCCTAATAAACTTGCTTTCGCTTAAAAAAAAAAAAGTAATTTCTCAAAAGTTCTCATAACTACAAATATATTGAAATAGTAGTTAATATTTTCATCAAGGAAAACAGAAAACATCAGGCAATGACAGTTTTACAGGACTGTTTTACCAAGATTTCAAGGAATACATTAATTCAATTTTACACAAACTCTTTCAGAGAACTGAAAAATACAGAATTTTCCCCACTGCTTCTATGGTCATTATAAACCTTACATACACATACATGAAAAACGCAGGTCTATTTTATTCATGAACATACACAGAAAAATCCTTGAAAAAATTCTTAGGAGAATCAGTCTGCCATGGGCCTTGTGCTTCCCGCTGAATTCTTGGTTGGTATGACAGATTCCAAGGGTTATCTGTCTCTTGATACTGCATAGTTTCTGTAATTACTTATATAGGCAACTAAATAGGTCAAGGCAACCCATCATTACTATCAATGTGACTTTACCCTGGGGAAGCAAGACTACTAGCTTTTTGTTATTTTGCTACAATATTTGCTGCTTGCTTAAAAAGTGCTGGATCCTGGACCTGGATTACCCAATTGCAATACAAACTGACTGTGTACACAGCATGCATCTGGGCCCATTTTGTAGCTTGAATAATAATGTTCTTTTTCTCTGACCCAGGAATCTCATGTCTTCTACCACCACCCAAGAAACAATAACTGCCTAACTTATGAGCTTTTAAGTAGGGTAAAATCTCAAAGTCTTTACAGTTCTTGACAGATATCTATCAAATTAAATCCAGTATTATATAAAAGCATATAACAACATGACCAAGTTGAGTTTATCTCAGCAATGCAAATGTGTTTTAAATTGGAAAAAAAAGGGTGTGTGTGTGTGTATATATATATAAACATATATATATATAATTTACCATATATTTACCTCATCAACTTTTGATGAGAAAAATAATATAATCATCTCTGCAGGGAAAAGTACTCAATAAAATATCTGAAAATGGACTAACAAAGCAGGAATGGAAGGAAACTTCTAAAATTTAAAAAACTTTTAAACAAAAACATACAGTAAATACCATTCTTAATAAAAACTATTAGAAGCATTCCCTTTAAAACTGGAAAAAACAGAAGTATGTCCAGTATTAATGCTTCTACTCAACATTATATGAAATATCCTAGGGTCAGTACATAAAAATAAGAAGAAATTAAATATGTAAGAATTGGAAAAGAAAAAAAAAACAAAGCTATAATTTTCAGCACATGAAATGCTTACTGCATGTGAAACTCCAAAAAATTTGCAGACAAGGTTTCAGGAGAATGCGAGTTTAGCCAAGAAGGCTTACTATGAGATTAATTTTAAAACAAACAACAACAACAACAACAAAAAACAAAAAAGCAAATGAATTGTATTTCTATATCTAGCAGCAAACAGACAAGGGAAAAAAAAACAAACAAACCAAACCTTAAAAAATAAAACAATTGGCCAGTCACAGTGGCTCACACCTGTAATCCCAGCACTTTGGGAGGCCAAGGAGGATGGATCACTTGATGTCAGGAGTTCGAGACCAGCCCGGCCCTCATAGTAAAACCCCGTCTCTACTAAAAACACAAAAATTATCTGGGTACAGTGGCGGGAGCCTGTAATCCCAGCTACTCAGGAAGCTGAGGCAGGAGAATTGTTTAAACCCAGGAGGCAGTGGTTTCAGTGAGCCAAGATTGCTTCACTGCACTCCAGCCTGGGCAACAGAGCGAAACTCCCTCTCAGAAAGAAAGAAAAAGGAAAAACAACAGTTATGGTTTACAATAAAAAAAAAAGTATAAGGTACCTAGAAATAAGTCTAACAGATGTACTCGATTGGTATAGCAAGCTACAAAATTTTATTAGAAGACATTAAATGGAGGAAGAGCCCAAATTCATGAATAGGATGATTCAATACAATTAAAATGTCAATTCTTTTAAAACTGATCCAGACAGTTAATGCAATTCCAGAGTTCAAACAGGGTTTTTCATGAAACTTAACAAGCTATTTCTTATGTATGAGGAAGAGCCACTGTGCGCAAATTGTCAAGACACTGCTAAAGAAAAATGTGAGGGGGCTTCCAAGACCAGATATCAAGTTTTAATATAAAGCCATAATAATTAAGACAGTATACCAACTGGTACAAGGTTAGACAAATTGACTACTGGAAAGGAACTGAGATTCCCAAAATAGACCTAGACATAGTTAATATATAAGAGAAGTGACTTTACTGATCAATGAGAAAAGGAAAAACTATTCACTAATCATGTTTAGACAACTGGTTACTCATAGGGAAAAAACAAAATAAATCCCTTTCCAAATCAGACTCCAAATTAGACTAAAAATCAATTACAAGGGCTGGGCACAGTGGTTCATGCCTGTAATCCCAGCATTTTGGGAGGCCGAGGTGGTAGGATAACCTGAGGTCAGGAGTTTGAGACCAGCCTGACCAAGTTGGTGAAACCCCATCTCTACTAAAAACACAAAAATTAGCTGGATGTGGTGGCAGGTGCCTGTAATCCCAGCTACTCAGGAGGCTGAGGTAGGAGAATTACTTGAACCCAGGAGGCAGAGGTTGCAGTGAGCCAAGATTGCACTATTGCACTCCAGCCTGAGTGACAGAACAAGACTTCATCTTGAACAAACAATCAAAAAAGTCAATGACAAATGAATTAAAGAATTAGCTGTGAAAAGCAAAACCTCAAAACTTTTAAAAGATGATACAAGATAATATATTTCTAATCTGGGAAAGGCAAGATTTCTGTTGTTAACAAGACACAAAATGTAGTAACTACAAGAGAAAAGATTTTAAAACTCATTAAAAATATCAAATCTGGCTGGCCATGGTGGCTCACACCTGTAATCCCAGCACTTTGGGAGGCTGAGGGGGGAGGATCACCTGAGATCAGGAGTTCAAGACCAGTCTGGCCAGCGTGGTGAAACCCCATCTCTACTAAAAATACAAAAATTAGCCAGGCATAGTGGTGCACACCTGTAAATCCCAGCTACTCAGGAGGCTGAGGCAGGAGAATCGCTTGAACTCAGGAGGTAGAGGCTGCAGTGGCTGAGACTGCACCACTGTATTCCAGCCTGGATGACAGAGCAAGATATATATAACAAATCTACTCATTAAAAGGATACCAGAAATAAAACAAAAGGAAAACCCATAGAGTGAGAGAAGACACTTATAACACAAAGTAGAAAAAAGAACTCCTCTAATTCAACAAGAAACCATCCAGTAGAAAATAAGCAAAAAACATCAACAGTAATTTCAAAGAAGAAATATAATGGCTGACAGACACACAAAAAGATCCACAATCTTATCAGCAATTAGGAAAATACAAATTAAGAGTATAGTTAGAAACTATTTCATATTAAATAACTGGCAAAACTTAAAAATCTGACAATATCAAGTGTTTGTTAGAAGACTGAAAATGAAAACTGTATTATTTTAAGTAGTATCTTTTAGTACAACTACTTTGCAAAATATTATGGTATTGCCTAAAAAAGCTAAAGATGAACAGACCTCTACAACCCAATTCCATTCCTATGAAGTATATCAGGAGAAATGTACGAGAATCGTCATGGCTGTACTGCTTATAGTAGCCAAAAACAAAAATGGAAGCAACCTAAATATCTACAGCAGAATGAATAAATTATAGCATCTTCACATATCAGAATACAATACAGCAGTAAAACAAAGAATTGTCATTAGATGTATGCATCAACATGGCTGAATCATAAAAACATAACATTGAATAAAAACCATGTCATAGAAAATCACATTAAGGTTCCATTCATAAAAAGGTTAAAATACCTTTAACAGATGTATACGTAACCCCAATATCTAAATTCAGGATAGTAGTAACATCTGGGAGAATGATGTAATCGTGAAAGAAAATGCAGGAAATGTAAAAGGTATAGGGGATTTATACAGACAAGGTGTGATTGTGCCTATTTCCCCATAATCTCACCAACAGAGCTATTTTATTAAATTTTTCAAACTCTCCCAATCTGACAGGTGAAAAATGGTAACTGAATATAATTTCAATTTGCACTATTATTATGTATAAGGCTGATCAAGTCCAATTTTAGAGCACTTTGTATATCATCTGGTATGAATTATTAATATTTTCTCTACTAGATTGTTCTTTTTCTTACTGATTTCTAGCTCACATACGATACAAAAATAACTATTTTGTCTCCTATATAAATGACAATTACATTTTCCCAGTGCTTTTTTTTAAAAAGGTATTTAAAATATTGACCAATGGGAGTACAGCTATTCATTTAATTATTTTCTTTAAAATGTATGTTATTACTCTTTTATATTATATTTTAAGAATAAAACAAATTTACTCAGTAAAAGAAAGTCTTCCACTGACATGGTCCATAAATGGACCAAGTAATCCTTGGAAAAAAGCTAGAAATTTTCAAAATTAGTGAGGTCCTACATATTTTTATGATCTGGGACATCAATTTTTATTGCTCAAGGACAACTTGTTAGCCCATACGTCGGATAAAGCATTACCTTATACCTTAGGACATGAATTCTAAATTATTTTAAAATAACTGTATAAGAATTGCTTTTACTTATGCCTTTTCTTCATAAAATTAATATATTTTTATTTTTCTAAATGATTTTACAGAACACTTCCAACTTACTAGATTGGTCACGTCTATGTCTATAGTTTTAAAATCGGCCTTCTTATCCTAATTCCTCACATAACCTCTCTACAAAAATCTCAAAATAAAATTTCTAAAAATTAGCTTGTTGGGCCAGCATGACCCAAATCATTACTAAAAAAATTTCAGTATCTGAGTTTCAAAGGAAGAAAAGGAAATAGAGAAAAAAAATCTTTTGGTTTCAAGACAAAATGTCTCAAAAGCAGTTCATTCTCATTGTTTCTTTTAACTATATTATAGTGCTATTTAAAATGTTACATTCCATTTTCTCTTTTTTTGGACACGAAGTACCATAATATGGCTAATAAGACTGACTTCGAAATTATTTCAAATTTTACGTTCCTAAGAATATAAAACTATCATTCTTGAGCAACACTGTAGCCCTTCAGTTGCTTTAAAAGCCATTCCCACTATTACCATTTAAACTTTTTTAAAAGGAATAGTTCTGGTTTTCTGGATCACCTTGGAATACCTTGGAAAGCAGCATTGACAAAAAACTAAATAGATTTTCAAACAAGTTTAGAGAAGGACAACATATAGGTACCCACCATATAACAAACTGAAGTTTAATAAAAAAGAATTTATCCACAGGCATGAACAAAGCTAAATTACAGTTGGTAAAGCAGAGCTGCTGTCTCACTTGATAGATTTTAATGAATATAAATCAGTTAGACAAAAGATCACTAGAATCGGAGGCAAGCCAGAGACAATAGTTTGGAAAACTACCATTTTAACTAAAAAAAAAAAAAAAAAAAAAACTGAATGAAGGACTAAGGAGATAATATTCAAAATTACTCACTCAGTTGATACTTAGTACAAATTTTCTGGAAACATGCTTGTATATGAGATAATATGAAATAGAGTTATGAAAGAGTAAGAAATACTAACAGTTGCTTTTTCAGGAATGTTGCCTAATAGAAAGGATAAGTCCACTGAGTTCAATAGTAAGTTATTCCTTTGTCATTGACATGCTTTCTATCAATATAAGGAAGAAGGAAATAGGTGCTACTGAGGAACAGACTTGCCCCTACTCCAATTCTAGCTGAATGGCTATTTCAACTACATAAGAATAAGACTGAGCATAAAGAAAATGAGGTGAAATGTCTCAACAGTACAATTTCAAATGCCTTGGGTTAATCCTCAGGAAAGTATTTTAGATATAAGTATTCTCCCTCTCTACTTCACATGTGATTTAAAAAATCAATAAAGTCCTACAGAGAAACTATAAACACAAGATTCAGATCATTCATATAACTATGTAATTTATGAAATGGAATAAGAAACCTAATATCATTTCTGTTATTTCAACCAATAATATCAACATTCTTTCTATTCTTAATCAAATTTCATTTTTAATGCTCTATTATATGATAAGCAAATGCAGGCAGAACATTTTCATGGAGACTAAAATAGTTTTTTAAAAGAAGGAAAATAAAATCTATGAAAACGTATACAAGGCTTTGATTGATGTTTATTCCTCATGAACACAGAAGAAAATGTTTAATACAATATATTTGTATTTGGTCCTATTAATTCATAAATAAACTCTTATATGCTATTCCATGAGAGAAAACTATACAAATTTCAGTGTTTCTATGATTTGAGTATGCCTTTCAATCCAGATTGAGAAAGGCAGAGAAGCATGAATTTTGGATTAACAGGTAACTTAGAAAATTATACTTATTAGGTATAGCTGATTTTACTATTATAATATTTTATCTCCTATAATCACATCAATGCTATTTTATCTACTATGTCAAAAGCTAAACATGAGACATTGTGGCTGAGGTTTGGATTATTATTATGTAAAGTAATCCACCTTTTTTTTTTTATTTGAGACGGAATTTCGCTATTGTTGCCCAGGCTAGAGTGCAATGGCACGATCTCGGCTCACCACAACCTCCGCTTCCTAGGTTCAAGTGATTCTCTTGCCTCAGCCTCCAGAGTAGCTGGGATTACAGGCATGCACCACCACGCCTGGCTAATTTTGTATTTTTGGTAGAGACAGGGTTTCTCCATGTTGGTCAGGCTGGTCTCCAACTCCCAACCTCAATGATCCACCCACCTCGACCTCCCAAAGTGTCAAGGATAACAGGTGTGAGCCAGTGTGCCCAGCCTAGTAATTCCCCCACGCTTTTTTTAAAGTGTTAATTTAAAATCTCTTTTAAATTTCAGTTTTATAGAAACTTAAAGGTAAGATACAAAAAATAGCCAAAAAATTTTCCCCATACAAGTTTGTTAAAATGATGGCACATATTGAAATCTTCAAGTTCAAATTGATACACAAAGAACTACTTTTTTCTTTCAAGAGAAAGTACACATAGTCACATGCACAAAATCATACTAAAATCTGACCTTTTTAAAGAACAAAATGGTCTTTAAAAGGCTCAGACACCTCAAAACTGTTTAAAAATCACTTACCTTTCAAACCTAGAGTTTGTAGCTGGAAGAGCCGACCAAGTTCGTAAGGCAAAACCCGTAACAGATTGTTATTTAAAAGCAATTCCCTGTTTAAAACAAAAATTTAGTTTAATATACAAAGTTTTATTAACATCTGTATTTGCCATTCTTAAGGCTCCTTTCAACATAATATGAGTGATTGTTTATATTCAAGGCACATTTCTATGTGATCATCCAAAAACATTGTACAATATTAAAGTACTACAAAATGTGTAGTTGCCACAATTGTTAACAATGTTTCTATTTCTATGATTTATTCATTCTCTAGCTCACATTAAAGTTGGAAGTGTAGGAACTGCATATCATTCTCAGGCTAAATCTAATCTCTTTTTTCTTTTTTTTAATATTTGTCATTTTTTTCGTTTAATACTGTATTCATTTTATTTTAGGTTCTGGAGTACATGTGCAGGTCATGCAGGGTTGTTGCATAGGTGCATATTATATCCGGCATTTCTCCCCATGTTATCCCTCCCCAACCTTCCCCCCCAACCCACCCCACTGTCCCTCCCCTAGGCCCCACCCCAACTGCCCCTGGTGTGTGATGCTTCTCTCCCTGAGTCCATGTGTTCTCATTTTTTCTAACTCAGAATGACTATCAAATGCAAATGTGATGATATCCTTAGTATTTCAACAACAGATATCCTTGAACCTAGTCTATAACTTCAGGAACAAACTGTAATTAGTAGCCAATCACCTGTATCTTTTTTTAAGTAACTGAATACTATTCTAATTGTATCAAAATACTAGGAAAACAAACCAAAAAATAAAAATAAAAAGATTAATAAGGAAAAACAAGTGGAGTATATTAAAGTAAGACAAAAGAAAATGGAAAAGATGAAAAAAATACTATGATGGACAATCACTGACCTGAAACATAAATATTAAAATAAAGCATAGATAGTACAGACAAGAATAGGATAGCATAAATAAGATCTAACTTTATGACTGTGAAATTTTGAGCAGACTATAGAAAAAAATAACATCCTCATTAATGGATGGCCAAAAGTAAAAAAAGCAAGTAAAGGATAGTGAAGAACAAGATTTTAAAACAATATGTTTAATTTTAAACACGTGATAGCAATTTTTTAAAATTATTACTTAACAGATAAGATAGAAAACAATTCTTGTTTTCATTAGAAACATTTAGATAAGATCTTAAGATTCCTGCAAAATTTGTTTAGAATTTCTTAGGGAATTTTTAAAGAATCCCTAAAAATTAGAAATAAAACCATTTCATTGGGCTTTAAGGTTTCCTTAAGGAGTTGTATCATGAAATATAAATATACTTTGACTTATGTAATAAAGACAAGTTCTTAGAACTTGTACTTACCAGCAAATCACCATTGTTCAATTATTACTGATTAGTCTTATCAGATTGAATAATGAGACTTACTATATTAGCCCCACCCCACCTCAAGTCTATCAAGGAAACTAGTAATAAAAGCACATTCTAATTCAGGAACCTCCAAATTTAAAGAAAGGAAAAGAAATGTTCAAACAGAGGCCAACTCAAGCACTATGCTTAGAGAGTTTATGTAATTTGATCATCACAACACAGAAATTCTACTGTAAAATGACTAATATCCCCTAATTTTCTTAAATTTAGAAATTTATAGAGTGAGTCATGTCTGTATTACTTCCTCACCTGAGAGACACCATGTTTCCTAGTTCTGCTGGTAAACTTCTGAGTTTATTGGATGACAGATCCAGGTAAACCAGATTATGAAGCTTGGCAATATCAGGTGGAATGCGACTAAGGTAATTGTCATTTAGGTGCAGCGCTGTCAAGTGTGTCAACGACCAAAGTGATGTACTTAGGCTCCGCACTCTACCTAAAAGGCAAAATACTGAAGCATAAAACCCCAGGCCCAAGATGACACCTAAACTACAAGGACTAAAAAGGGGTAAGAGAGGCTGCAAATACACATAAATACTGTTATCTCTGACATTTTAATTTTTTATTTAATGCCATTTGATTTCTTCCAAACACATCTGGCCCTCCTTTAATTTTGCCACTTTCACCTGACAACCATGCTTTCTCATGAACCTTCCATGTATTAAGTGAGAAGTGGCAAAAGGTGGAAACCCTTGGAGTTTAACTGAGTAGTTTTCAACCAGAGGCAATTTTGTTTTCCCAAGCAATTTTGGAACACCTGGAGACATTTTTGGTTGCCACAACTAAAGGGGTTGTGGTTCTGCTGTCTAGTGAGTAGAGGCCAGGAATGCTACTAAACATTCTACAATGTACACAGCAGCCCTCAACTACTATCTGGCTCAAAGTGTCAGTAGTGCCAAGGTTAAGAAACCCTAGATTAACCTAGTAAGATCGGCTCATATTCATTCTTTTGACTACCAATTGCCCATCCACCCAGTTACCTTTTAGCTAAATGTGCAAGTAATTCTTGCCACTGACATTACAATGTGGGGTTTAACTCTTCCAAATGAATGCTTACTGGGGAAAAAAAAGGCATTTTATATATAATCTGTATTATATCTATTCATAAAAGAAAAATGCTTATATTCTATTTTTAATAAACTTTTAATTTTGTGATAATTTTAGATTTACAGAAAAGTTACTAAGATAACACAGAGAGTTCCTATATACCCCTCCTTCAGTTTCTCTAATATTAGAATCTTACATGACCATGGTACATTTGTCAAAACTAGGAAACCAACACTGGTGCATTACTATTAACTAAATACTAGACCTTATTTGGATTTCACCAGTTTTTATACCTTTTTGTTTCAGATTCAACACAGCCTACTATTTTTCATTCAGTATGTCTACTTAGTCTCCTCTGGTCTGCAACAGTTTCAGCCTTAATTTGTTTTACTCATGACAATTTTGAGTATCAATCAAGTCAGGTATTTTGCACAAGGTCCTTCAGTTTGAGTTTGTCTGATGTTTTTCTCATTATTAGACTGGAAGTATGAGTTTTTAGGAATCACATTCTATTTTACCAAATCCTAAACAGGTATTAAGGTCTTGTAACACAGTTATTATATATTTATTCGAATAAATAGATAGCTTCCAGGTTTCCTTCTTTGCCGATACTGAGATAGGAGGATGCAAAGATTTCAATTTGCAAAAATAATTACTCTGAAATAGCCTAAACAAAATCTATTATATTGAAGAACCTGGTTTTACTTAGAAACTAAACTCCCAATATCCTCAATTCCAGACGCCTGCTCACTGTAATTAATCTCAAAGAGTGGAAACAAAGATATTCAGTCACACATAAAACAGATAAATTAAACACTCTTATCTGAACTTCTTGTAGCTTTTCAACTAGTCCATCAAATTAAGAACGTACATCAAAAATATAGCAATAGTCAGCTTTTTTATTATCACTATTACATGCCAGATTAAATGCTTCAGATTCCACTCACCCGAGATTTCTAATTCTGCCCAGTGAGATTTTTTCCCATTGGCTACCTCCTCTGCTGACATGATGGTATAAATTCTGCGAGGATCTGGAGGATCATATTTTTCCTTTGGCATCCCTATTAGTCTGTTTAAAAAAAAAAAGATCAACAATTATTATAGTGTTACTTTAAAAAAAGAGAAAACAGGATGGTAAACTCTTTTTCTCTCCCAATGCCAGTCTAGTAAAGTCATTTTATACTACAAATTCTCACTTACAGAAAAGAAAACACACACATTATATGCAGTATGCTAGGATCTTGTAGGAACTCATTATCAGATGCCTAAGGGAAAATGCAAATAAGCAACATCACTGGACTCTGCAGTGAACACTATGGTTGCTTCCTAACCCCTTCCCTTTGTTCAGCTGCACTGCTTTCCCACATAGCAGCTTCCTGAATGAACTCTGACTAGTCTAAGAGAATCAGGTAATTCTATCCTCCTTTCCTCAGTGACATTCAGATATCCCATGCCTAAGACAATCAGCATGTGACATTCCCCTTGCCACAGAGATTTAGTTCAGCAGTATCTAATAATCACAAAACCTCAAAACTCATTTTCTATGTTTATGGGAAAAACAGGCTTCTCTCTCCTGCTGGTCATAAACAAAGAAGAATACAGTCCAAATTGCTGTTGGCAGCCATGGAACAACCATGAGGAAAGTCAGCCATGGAAGGAAGAGTCTGGAAACAGAAAAACAAAGCCAGAGTCCTCACTGAATCACACCTGTAGCATACTCAAACACTGGCCTTTTCTGATACACAAGCCAATACAGTTCCCTTATTGTTTAAGCTAGTTTTGAGTTGTGTTTTCCGTCACTTGTAATCAGAAGTATCCTAATTAGTCTGAGTACATATCTTAGTTTTCCTGCGTCAGTCTTGGTTTATATCTGTTGTTCTGAAGAAATTATCATTATCATCCCTTTTCATGCTCAAAAGAGTCCAATGTGGATGAATTACATGGCCACCCTAATCAAAACTAGTATAGTCATGGGTCGTTTAACAAAGATACATTTGGCTGGGTGGCGCGGTGGCTCACGCCTGGAATCCCAGCACTTCAGGAGGCTGAGGTGGGCGGATCGTGAGGTCAGGAGTTCGAGACCAGCCTGGCCAATTTGAAACCCCAACTCTAATAAAAATTACAGAAATTAGCCAGGCGTGGCGGCGCAAATCTATAGTCCCAGATACTCAGGAGGCTGAGGCAGAAGATCACTGGAACTCAGGAGGCGGAGGCTGCAGTGAGCCAAGATCGTGCCACTGCACTCTAGCCTGGACAACAGAGCAAAGCTCCGCCTCAAAAAAAAAAAAAAAAAAAAAAAAAAAGACACATTCTGAGAAATGCATTGTTAGGCAATCCAAATGCTGTTATGCAGCACATGACTATATTGTGCCATCTTCCTGCTGTAACTGCCAAAATAATTACTGAACAATCATCAATGATAACTAGCTAGATGTAAAACTCATCAAATGTGCTACATATGAAGTAGATGACAAATGTCTCTAAAAGTAACCCTACCGAAGAGGTCCAATATAAAAAGTACTACTTGGTAGTAGTCAGAAAATAAAATCTACTTCATATCTAATAAGAATAGCAAATGACACAACAGTCCTGAGCCTAAATTAAACTCCTGCATACTTTCAATTAATTGCCACAGAGTATTCATATTGGGTTCTTTGCTCATATTTTAACAAATATACACATACCCCAAAACCAAGTGTCTGAATCTGGAACTGTTTCCAAGTAAAGTTCAGAACTTATATTCCAAATGGAAGAATTGCTTTCAGATCATCTGAAATTTCTTACATATAAAGATTAAAGAAAAAATAGAGATATTCTATCATGTATCAAGAAATCTAAAAGCTAGTTTATAAGAATACAATCAAAGTTTCCCATATTATCATTTTCTTTCACATTTCTAATAGTTATTTCTTTCCACTTACTTAAAGGAACAAAGAGAAAGTTTTCCATATCTGTTCATATGTTAACAGTAATTAGTTTCCAAGTTTCCAGGTTAAGCTCTTCAACTCTAATCTTATCATACAATTTGGGTGATACTAAACCATATTTTATTTTCCATAAATGTCTTAGAACTGATCTTAGAAATGATCACAAAGAATATGATCATTTTCCACGGGAGAAAAATTAGATTTCTACCATATTCAGTCTACATATAATACTTCTGAAAATAAAGTTTTTAGGTAACAAGGTTTTCAGAATTTCTGCTGTACACCAGAAGGCACATGTGTCTCTGTGGGTACTTTTGCATACTAATGTAAGTCTACAAAAAAATACAAGATTAAGCAAAGCCAAATCAAACAGATTCAGATCCAAAGACACAGACACACTACATAATCCATTACCTACAATGAGAATGGGTAAAAAAAAAAGTCCCAAATTTGCAAAACCACAGGTTTCATTAATTTTAGTTTCCTTTTTTTTTTTTTTTTTTTTTGAGACAAAGTCTCTCTCTGTCGCCCAGGTTGGAGTACAGTGGAGCAATCTCAGCTCACTGCAACCTCCACCTCCCAGGTTCAAGTGATTCTCCTAGCTTAGCCTCCTGAGTAGCTGGGATTACCCCGAGCCTGGCTCTTTTCTTTTTCTTTTGTCTCTCTTTTCTTTCTTTGTCTCTCTCTCTCTCTCTCTTTCTCTTTCTTTCTTTATTTTTTGTATTCTTAGTAGAGATGAGGTTTTACCATGTTGGTCAGGCTGGTCTCGAACTCCCGACCTAGTGATCTGCCTGCTTTGGCCTCCCAAAGTACTGGGATTACAAGAGTGAGCCACTGCACCTGGCCCAATTTTAGATCATTTTTATAAAACACAGGGCATAGAATTAGAAGGCAATTTAATTTGTTTTAATCATGGCTCCCATTAGATGGTATGTTCCTTAAAGGGACTATGCTTCTGTGTGGAGGCATATCCTTTTTATAACTCTATACAGTTCCTCCACATAGGAAGCACTTAACATGTATTTGTGGAATGATCAATGATCATATGCTTTGTAATTCTAAAATCTGCCACCTTCCTCCCTCCCTACTCATCTCACAGCCAAGTAACACCCAATGCTTTTCTAAGAATTGATATAAAGAAATGGTAATTCATCCACATGTTCAATTTTCCCAAATAGTTTTAAAATCTAGATAGGAAATTAATTAATTACCATCTTTGTTGGTGCTCCAATTCTAATCTCTCTAAAATAGATATCGTACAGAACTGTATTTCTATTTTTTAATTCTTCATGTTTCAATCTGTGTAAGTCCATTTAAATTACAAAATCTCTTCCTTAATAATAAGCTCCATAAAACGTTTACCAATATTTACAGTATGTAAAAACCAAAGTAAGATTAATACTGTCTTTAGGGGTCAGAGGTCTCTTTTGGATTTGATTAGGATGCCAATAAAAATACAAGAAACTTAATTCTTCAAAATGATTGAAGCTAAAACATTTCTCATTTGAGTTAACTAAGTAATTTAGTGTAGTTCTGGCCATTACTGCCCCCCCAAAATCAGGCTTTCACTGTGCTATTAAAAGCAAGCAACCTGCCTGGGCATGGTAGCTCATGCCAGTAATTCCAGCACTTTGGGAGGCCGAAGCAGGTGGATCACTTGAGATTAGGAGTTCCAGACCAGCCTAGCCAACATGGTGAAACCATGTTTCCACTAAAAATACGAAAATTAGCCAGGCATGGTGGCCCATGTCTGTAATCCCAGCTACTCAGGAGGCTGAGGCATGGGAATCACTTTAACCCAGGAGTTGCAGGCTGCAGTGAACCGAGACCACCCCACTGTACTCCAACCTGTCCCAATCAATCAGTCAATCAATAACTTAGAGAACTCAATTTCAGGAAATTAGCATTATTAAATCCTTCCATTCAGCTTTATTTTAGCCTCTCAGGTCTTGGCATCAACTTTCCACCTTGTAGGCATACCACAAAAGTCTATTTCAAAATAACCTAAAATTATGAAATAAATTACTCAAATGTAACTTAAACCTCTAAATGTGACACTGATCATGTGGTTTCAAATAATCTGATATACAAGTCAGCACAAGGCTTAAATACTGAGTGATGAACATTTTTCAACCAAGAAACAGTAATGTTTTATTTGGGGAAACCTAGCGCAGCTAATTTCTTAATTTCAAACTGATGAAGAGGCAGGTTTTTGAATTAGTTTTTCCAAAAGTTTCTAATTTCTACAACAACTTACATAGATTCTCAAAAGATCCTCCCATTACATCAACCAAATTTATACCGGGAATCCTGATTACATAACAAAGTAAACTAAGTAAACTAAAAGCCTGTTAGCAATACCTTTCCAACTTTGCAGTCTTTAACTCTATTTCAACACTATGAAAAACACTCCACTTAGTTCCCCAAATACTACAGAAGCTGTCTGAGTCTGCCATCCATTCACTACCTATTTCTTAGCATGTCTCCTACAAAGGCCTCAGAGACTCTGAGTAAAATTTCTGAGTAACCATCAGTCCTAGATATGGAACCAGATTTTCTCCTACTTCTTATATACTCCTTATATTAAAAAGTTTTAATCTTTATCACCAAAGGCTCATTAAACACTACCACAGACTGAAGACTTTAATAAATTTGTCTTCTGTTCCATTAAACAAAAACTTCAGATAAATCTGTATAATACTGACTTCATAGAAAATATATTTCAAAACTGGGCACAGCAGTAGACTCCTGTGGTCCCACCTATGTGGGAGGCTGAGGTGAAGGGATTGCTTGCAGCTAGGAGTTCAAGGCCATAGTGCACTATAATCACACCTCTGAATAGCCACTGCACTCTAGCCTGGGCAAAATAGCAAGACCTGCCTCTAAAAAACATTTAAAAATATGAAGCCATAAAAAAAGAATGGGTTTGTGTCCTTTGCAGGGACATGGATGAAGCTGAAAGCCATCATTCTCAGTAAACTAACACAGGAACAGAAAACCAAACACTGTGTGTTCTCACTCATAAGTGGGAGTTGAACAGTGAGAACACATGGACACAGGGAGGTGAACATCATACACCAGGACCTGTTGGGGAGTTGGGGGCAAGGGGAGAGAAAACATTAGGACAAATACCTAATGCTTAAAACCCAGATGGTGAGTTGATAGGTTCAGCAAACCACCATGGTACATGCATACCTATGTAACAAACATGCAGGTTCTATACATGTATGCCAGAACAATGATACTCCTCTAGAAGAGCAACCCCAAGGCACATAATCGTCAGATTCACCAGGGTTGAAACAAAGGAAAAAATACTAAGGGCAGCCAGAGAGAAAGGTCGGGTCACCCACAAAGGGAAGCACATCAGACTCAGTGGATCTGATGTGGGGGCCAATATTCAACATCCTTAAAGAAAAGAACTTTCAACCCAGAATTTCATATCCAGCCAAACTAAGCTTCATAAGTGATGGAGAAATAAAATCCTTTACGGACAAGCAATTGCTGAGAGATTGTGTCACAACCAGGCCTGCCCTACAAGAGCTCCTGAAAGAAGCACTAAACACAAAAAGGAAAAACCAGTACCAGCCACTGCAAAAAAAAAAAAAAAAAAAAAAGGTAAAGACCAATGATGCAATGAAGAAATTACACCAACCAAAGGGCAAAACAATGAACCAGTGATAAAATGGCAGGATCAAATTCACACATAACAATATTAACATTAAATGTAAATGGACTAAGTGCCCCAATCAAAAGACACAGACTGACAAACTGGATAAAAAGCTAAGAATCATTGGTGTGCTGTATTCAGCAGACCCATCTCATGTGCAAAGACACACATAGACTCAAAATAAAGGGATAGAAGAAGATTTACCAAGCAAATGGAGAGCAAAAAAAAAAAAAAGCAGGGGTGGCAATCCTAGTTGCTGATACAACGGACTTTAAACCAACAAAAATCAAGAGACAAAGAAGGGTATTACATAATGGTAAAAGGATCAATACAAGAAGAAGAGTTAACTATTCTAAATATACATGCACCCAATACAGGAGCACCTCTATACATAAAGCAAGTCCTTAACGACCTACAAAGAGACTTAAGACTCCCGCAAAATAATAGGGGTAGACTTTAACACTCCACTGTCAGTATTAGACAGATCAACGAGACAGAAATTAACAAGGATATCCAGGACTTGAATGCAGATAAAGTGAAATTTTAAAAAAAAAAAGAATAAAAAATGTTTAATGTATTTCAGGGTTTTTTGTATTTCAGTTTTTAAATTTATAAATAATATTACATGTAACATTAGGTCTGTGTTGCACAGAAAAGTTTAAAATTAAGAGTTTCCAAAACTACAACTAAATCTACATAACATGCTATTTCAATGAAAACTATGTTTAAAAAATACATATGAAATACATCCAAATATACTATTGTTAAAGAACCCCGAATCTCAGATTTTATATCTAGGACTAGGAAAATAAAGCAGCATAACTCCCCCTGAAAAAACAAGCTGGCCAAATCAGAGCAAACTGGTAAAAGCTAGAACGAAGCTTCTATAAATACTGGTAATCTAGAGTAGCTTACAAAAAAACAGAAGCCTCTATAATGTATGTAAAGATGTAAGTCTATAGTGTTAAATTACAGTTTCTGCCTTACCACCCTAAGTTTAAGGTCATTTTATCTCTGTCTGTAGTTTAGCACAATTAATGTTATTTCATTTAGGATTCATACTAAAAATGTCACAAGTACCAGAGTGCTTCATAATGAATCAGACTTCTAACTCAATGAAATCTAACCCAAAATCATCTCAACAATAGTTTGCAAAATCAATCATGGGCAGAGATACATATGCTGGCAGAGTTCCTAAAACTGGAAGAACACAAAATTAAGCCCATATTAGGCTTAGAGTTTAGTGTAAATATCAATAACTTCTTACATTTTATACATTCTCAGATAAATCTGTCTCATATTGGCATTTACTTCCAAAAGTTATGGAAGGGAAAACATGTTTTTTGTGTTTTATTACATACTCATCTTAATAATCTATCCTTCCCATCTGGTCTTAACCACTGTGAGCCCCCTTCCTGAGAAAATGTGTCTGTGTTTATCTTGCTTAACAAAGCAAATAACTCTTGCACTGTGCCATTTTTGAAGTTTCTATTTCCTTATCAATATCTTTTTTGTTGTTGTTTCTAGACAGGGTCTCGCTCTGTCATCTAGGTTAGAGGACAGTGATGCAATCATAGCTCACTGCAAGCCTGAAATTCTAGGATCAAGTGATCCTCCCTCCTCAGTCTCCCTAGTGGCTGGGACTACAGGGACATGTTATCACACCCAGCTAATTTTATTTATTTTTTTTAGTAGAAACAAGGTTTCACTATATTGCCCAAGCTGGTCTTGAACTCCTGCCCTGGCCTCGCAGTGCTACTAGGATTAAAGGCATCAGCCACAGCACCTGGCATTTTGTTTTGCTTTTTTTTTAAGAGACAGTATCTACCTATGTTGCCCAGGCTGGCCTCAAACTCCTGGGCTCAAGCAATCCTCCTGCCTCAGCCTCCCAAGTAGCTAGGACTACAGGTGTCACAACTACACCCAACTGTAATATTTATTTTTAATTATACACAACTATTAATTATTACAACTGTCATACTAAATTTGTACTTTACCTGAATGGGATAACCACCTGATATCACAAAAACTGCCCCTAGCAAACTATACTGCATATAGTAAGATCATAATGACAAAATTAAAGATTGATTGTAATCACAAGTGCTTAAATGACACCCTGGAATAAAGAACAATTTTATTAGCAATCCCATTCCATTTCCATACCAAGGGCCTGTGGATGACATCTGTCTTTCCTTAATTATATATTCAACTAAAGTCCACAGATTATAAAATAATGCAAATATTTTTTAAAAAGACTTCATTCCAAGTGTTCATGACATCTCCAGCTCTGTGACCATTCTAAATAAAAAATAAACAAAACTTAGGTTTTATAATGGCAAAGTCATTCATCATTATTAAAAAAATACCCTTCAGACTTTTGAAGTGTAATGTTTCTGACCAGTTTTAACATTTATTCAAGAAATATTCATTGCAGGCCTATTGCTTACTACTGACATTTATTATACCAAGCACTACGGTGCTTCAATAGTGAACAAGATGGACACTGTCCTTACTCTCATGGAGCATATACTGTTTTCACAGCACTACTTGAAAAAGAAAAGTTATACAGTATTTTGCTTTTCAGTAATTCTGCAAGGAATTTGGCATTTCTTGTTACTACTTCCACTTCCTTTTTCTCCCTCATCAGGTAGTTGCACTGTTCTCTACTGTCACTAATCTAAATGACTAGAACAACTAAAAGGAAAATAAAACATCCTTATCACAAAGGATGACAGTGATGAATAACAGATAACCTCTGGCATGGTCAAGGATAGGTAGAGAGAATAGAGTTCCAAAGACAAGAACGGCAAGTTTTAAATGGCCTAAAATTGGAAAGTGGAACTGAAGATAACAGGTTAAACACATACAAGTACATTTAACTTAACATGATAGCAACTGGTTTCCTAAATCAGTGATAATATTCTTTTCTACAATCCTTGCTAGCAAACCAAATAATTAGATAACCCAAGGAACAAGGAAATACTTGGACTCAATGTGTTTTGTTTTTAGTCAGTTTATTCTTAGGGCACTATTTATTAAATACATCTCAGGTCAAACACTAGTTATCTACGCAAATAAAATGCATAGGCATATGTGGCAATAAAGCCCCTAGATGAAGATGAGAAAATGTTATTGGTTGTTACATCTTCCCAAAGGTAATCCAAAGATAACTTTATGGCAATCCAGAGATAACTTAAAGGAAACTTCCAGCTCTGGAAAGCAATGAAGGCATAGTCTATTTGTTAGATAAAGTACTACCAGGAGGAAATAATGGAGAAATAATTAGAATACAATTTCTTTTCTGTATATTTAGAAACTTTCTCCCATATTTGGAATACAAGACAACAGCAGCAACAACATAAAACATAAATAAATACTAAAATAAAAAAATAGAGACCATACCTGGGGTTATAAATCTATCAATCACTTCAAAATTTCAAAAATAATGCTACTACAGAGATGTTTCATTTTATTTTACTATCAATATGGACAACTCAAGCTTATGATTTTCCTCCCAGAATTCCAAGTTAAGTCTTAGTCTTCATGTAACAATTACAGTGCTTTAATGCTTTGCATTTAATGCCTCCCACTCATCTAAAGATACTGAATATGATCTAATTTTTCTTTTTTTTTTGTTTTTGAGACTGAGTCTCACTTTTCACCCAGGCTGCAGTGCAGTGTGTTGCAACCTTGGCTCAATGCAGCCTCAATCTCCTGGGTTCAAGTGATCCTTCCACCTCAGCCTCCTGAGTAGCTGAGACTAGAGATGCACACCACCACATCCAGCCAACTTTTGTATTTTTTTGTAGAGACGGGTTTCGCCATGTTGCCCAGGCTGGTCTTGAACTCCTGGGCTCAAGTCGTCTGCCTGCCTCAGGCTCCCAACGTGCTGGAATTACAGGTATGAGCCATTGCATCCAGCCTTCATTCGACTTTTTTTAAACTTATTTTGTGTTTTCTATCTCTTCTGATACATACATTTTCATTTTTTTCAATGCGTATCAACTTCCTATTCATCATTTTTAGCTTAAGTCACCTTCCACCTCTTCTTCTGTATATTTCCCCCATGTAGAAATCAAGTTAATTCTGAAATTTATATGAGAAGACAAAGAATCTAAAGTAACCAACACACTTCTGAAAAAGATATAAATATGGATGTGCACACTATCTGATTTCAAGACTTACTAAAAGCTACAGTAATCCAGAGAGTTTGGTATTAATGAAAAAACAGATATACACAGTTCAATGGAACAGAACCGAGAAATCAGAAAAAGACCCACATACATGGTCAACAGATGTACGACAAAAGTGCAAAGGTAACCATAAAGCACAGATTTTTCAACAAATGGTGCTAGAACAAAAGTATATATGGAAAAATAAACAAACATCAATCCATACCTTGAATCACAAAGTAAACTTACAAGGACCATGAGCTTAAAAGTAAAACCAATAACTATAAAACATCAGAAGAAAACTTAAGAGGTAAGTCTCTGTGACCTTGGATCAGGCAAAGATTTCTTAGACATAACATAAAAAGCATGGTCCATTAAAAAAAACAAAAAACAACACTGATAAAATACATTTCAAAAAAAGTTAAGACTTCTGCTCTTTGAAAGCTGAAGGAAAAGACATGTCAGGGTTTAAGAATAAATATTTGCTAAACAGATGTCTGAAAAAAGAACACTCCAGAATATATAAAGAATTCTCAAAATAATACAGAAATCTTTTTTTTTTTTTTTTTGAGTCGGAGTCTCGCTCTGTTGCTGGAGTGCAGTGGCATGATCTTGGCTCACTGCAACCTCTGTCTCCCAGGTTCAAGCAATTACACTGTAGATTGAAGTGTCTGTTCAAATATTTTGCCAAAGAAGATACATGGATAGCAAATAAGTACATGAAAAGATGCACAACATTAGGCATCAGAGAAATACAACTAAAAACTACAATGAGATATCACTACACATCTATTAGAAGGATTAAATTTAATAACTGACTGTATTATCTAGCGCTGATGAAGATTTGGTCTGCATTCACACGCACAAAACAAAGGGGATTAAAAGAAAACTTGTCTCAAAGTACCACAGTGCTGAAGTAGAAGAGATGATGCAAAGACTTGCAGGAGGAGGTGACACTAAGCTGAATATTAAAGAATGAACAGGAATCAGTATTTCCCTCAAGGAAAGGGGTTATAGGTATGGTAGGGACAGACAAACCAAAAATAAAAGCATAAGCAAAGACACATAGATAAAAAAATAACATGGCCGGGCATGGTGGCTCATGCCTGAAATCCCAACACTTAGAAAGGCCAAAGCGGGTGATCACCCTGAGGTCAGGAGTTTGAGAGCCTGACTAACATGGTGAAACCCCATCGCTAATAAAAATACAAAAATTAGCTGGGCATGGTGGCAAGCACCTCTAATCCCAGCTACTTGGGAGGCTGAGGCAGGAAAATCATTTGAACCCGGGAGGCGGAGGTTGCAATGAGCCAAGATCGCACCATTGCACTCCAGCCTGGTCAACAGTGAGAGACTCCCTCTCAAAAAAAAAAAAAAAGGAAAGAAGAAAGAAAGAACATGAGGATGCTGAGCACAGTGGTTCACACCAATAATCCCAGCATTTTGGGAGGCCGAAGTGGGAGGATCATGTTTAAGTCCAAGAGTTCAAGACCAACTTGATTGACACAGTGAGACCCTGTCTGTATTGCTTAAAAAAAAAAAAAAATTAATTAAAAAAAAAATTTGAGACAGGGTCTTACTCTGTTACTCAGGTTGGAATGCAGTGGCATGATCCTGGTTCACTGGAGTCTTGATCTCCTGGGTGCAAGAGATTCCCCCAAACTCAACCTCCTAAGTACCTGGGACTACATGTGCATACTACCCCATGCCCAGCTAATTTTTCTATTTTTTTATAGAAATAGGGTTTCACCATGTTCCCCAGGCTGGTCTTGAACTCCTGGGCTCAAGTGATCCACCCACCCCAGCCTCCCAAAGTGCTGTGATTACAGGTGTGAGCCAAAGCCCGGCCTAAAAATTTTTCAAAAAGAAGTAACATGAGGAGAGAGGGTGCTGCAATATCTACAAACAGTTCAGGGGTTGCTGAAAAATATCACCAGAGTCATGGAGAGATGGCATTCTGTAGGTAAACATAGAAAGCTTCAAAAATCAGTTTATGTTTTACTGACTGTTTCCTATAAATCATTTTCCTCATGTAAAGAACTTGCTATCCAGAAGAGTCTAATAATAAAAGAGGATGGGCGCCGTGGCTCACACCTGTAATCCCACCACTTTGGGAGGCCAAGGTAGGTGGATCACCTGAGGTCAGGAGTTCAAGACCGGCCTGGCCAAGATGGCAAAACACCAAACACTAGCCAGGCAAGGTGGCCGGAGGCTAAGGCAGGAGAATCACTTGAACCAAGAAGGTGGAGGTTGCAGTGAGCCAAGATCGTGTCACTGTACTCCAGCCCGGACCACAAAGCGAGACTCTGTCTCAAAAATAATAACAACAATAATAATAATAAACAATAGTACCAATTCTAGCTGCCTCCTTCCTTCATTCCCTTTTATTTTCCTCTACTCAACAACATTGCTTCTAGTTACACATCTTAGTGGGCCTATATTCTCTACTAATTCAGCTACCACATTCTTTTTTTTTTTTTTTTTTTTTTTTTTGAGATAGAGTCTCTTCGTTGCCCAGGCTGGAGTACAGTGGCACCATCTGGGCTCACTGCAACCTCCACCTCCCGGGTTCAAGTGATTCTCCTGCCTCAGCCTCCTGAGTAGCTGGAACTACAGGTGCACACCACCACACCCGGCTAATTTTTGTATTTTTAGTAGAAATGAGGTTTCACCATATTAGCGAGGCTGGTCTCGAACTCCTGACCTCATGACCCACCCATCTCAGCCTCCCAAAGTGCTGAGATTACAGGCGTGAGCCACTGTGCCGGGCCATTATCACATTCTTAAAACATTACAAATGCCTTAAAATTCCTGTACTTAAATACAAAAATACTCTTATCACTGCCGTCATAAAAACAAACTATAGCATGGCATTTGACTGTCATTACACTTACCCCCAGCTTTTCAGCATACACAATTATAATCACTAGTGTAGTGAAGAGATTCATTCAGTTAGCACAAGACTCAAATCTAAAATGTGTACTAAAACTCTTCTTTGAAACTCAGAGAATCCACTTAAAGCAGACCATACTATCTATTTCTAAATTTGGGATTTTTTTTTTTTTATTATTTTAAAGACGGAGTCTTGCTCTGTCACCAGGCTGGAGTGCAGTGGCACAATCTCGGCTCACTGCAACCTCCGCCTCCTGGATTCAAGCAATTCTTCTGCCTCAGACTCCCGAGTAGCTGGGATCACAGGCACGTGCCACCATGCCCGGCTAATTTTTTTGTATTTTTAGTAGAGACGGAGTTTCACCGTGTTGGCCAGGATGGTCTCGATCTCTTGACCTCGTGATCCGCCCGCCTCAGCCTCCCAAAGTGCTGGGATTACAGGCATGAGCCACTGCGCCCGGCCTTGGGATTCTTTAGAGGCAGCAAATGATGATGACAATAATCACCAACACTGTAACTACCAACCACTGGCTACTCATATAAGTAATTTACCTAACTTTATTTCACTTAATGCATTTCTCACAACAATCTTGTAAGCAGGTATTACTATTTCAATTCTAGCATTCAGAAAACTGTAATATAAAGAGGTTTAACAAGCTTGCTGGCAAGCAGTGGGACTGGAATTCCAATCCAATTCCACTACATTGATCTGCCTCAGATATATGCCTTCAATAAATTATAAATTCTTTGTCTTTAAAGTTTGAGAACCCTCAAAATGATCTCTCATACTAGTATCATAAATCTGAAAATCCATTTTCTTTGACAAAACTTATTTTTTGTTCCAATATTAGTGGGAAATCTATATTCCACAAGTGGCAACAGTTATGGCAAAAAAAAAGTTAAAACAGCTCCATCACATTCCAAGATTTAATAAATATATTCAAGATTTTATTTTTTTACATACTAAGGTAAAATGCAAGTGAACAGGTTTTTAAAAGCTTGGAGTAGAGCCGGGCATGGTGGCTCACACCTGTAATCCCAGCACTTTGAGAGGCCGAGGTGGGCGGATCACAAGGTCAAGGGATCAGGACGATCCTGGCCAACCTGGTGAAACCCCGTCTCTACTAAAAATACAAAAATTAGCTGGGCGTGTTAGCACATGCCTGTAGTCCCAGCTACTCAGGAGGCTGAGGCAGGAAAATCACTTGAACCCAGAAGGCAGAGGTTGCAGTGAGTTGAGATTGCACCACTGCACTCCAGCCTGGCGACAAAGTGAGACTCCATCTCAAAAAATATGTATAAATAAATTGAAGAAAAAAAAAAACTTGGAGTGGAAAAGATCTCTTCAGGCAGGAATCCAAAAACAGAAACAAAGAAAAATATATTTATATGATTACCTAAAAATTCAAACCTCCTGTACATTATATAAGACAAAATGAAAAACGAGTAAAATAAGGAAGATATTTATGAGATGCATGATAAGGCTAACAGTTTTAAGTACACTAAGAGATTGCATAATACCTTTTTAAATGACAGAGAACATATTATAGTAATAGGCAATTCAGCCAGGCACAGTGGCTCATGCCAGTAATCCCAGCACTTTGGGAGCCTGAGGCGGGTGAACTGCCTGAGTTTAGGAGTTCAAGACCAGTCTGGGCAACACAGTGAAACCCTATCTCTACTAAAATACAAAAAATTAGCCAGGCATGGCAGCATGCGCCTACAGTCCCAGCTACTTAGGAGGCTGAGACAGAACTGCTTGAACCCGAGAGGCAGAGATTGCAGTGAGCCAAGATCATGCCACTGCATTCCAGTATCGGTGACAGAGACAGACTGTCTCCAAAATAAAAAAAAATAATAGGCAATTCATGAAAAAAGTACAAATATGTAATGCATATATAAAAAATTAACCTCATTCTAAATGAAAAAAAAAAAAAACAAAAACCCACAAGCCAATAAAATATGATGCCACTTTCAGGAATTCAACCTCTTAAGCCTAAAGACAAGAGTTTATTCTTAACAAGAAGAAGGTAGTTATATATAGCCATATCTATATGACAGTATAAGTCTCCTTTCTCTCTTTTCATAAATAAATCAATTGATTTAAATTTTCTACCAACTACCCTTCCAGACATCACCAGTATTTCACTACAATAAACCTAATGTTTTCAATTTTTAAATTTTAAGCAGCTACAACAGGTGTGCTTGAATGGGATGGATTTTAGGCCAAAACAGAGTAAGGTCAACATAGAATGATTCAGTGCAGAGTTGTCTCCCAAACTGTTCAATTATTTAGCTAATCATATAGCTCTTAGTCAAACTCAGTATCAGTGAGTGATAGCAAACCCTCTAACTGCTTGTTTTCAAGGAAAAACTTAAGATACCCTACAAACTGACCTATGCTGAGTACACACTCCCTGCCTCCCCCGTCAATGCAACAGTTTAGTCAACTCAATTTTCTCATTAACAAAATGTTCAGATACAATGCAAAGAACTTCTAGCCAAAGGGGGGAAAAGTTATTTTTTTGTTTAGCACGTTGGGAGGCTAAGGTGGGAGGGCTATTTGAGGCAAGTAGTTCAAGACCAGCCTGGGGAACACGGCAAGACCCTGTCTCTACAAAAACATAAAATTAGCTGGGGTGGTGGTATGTGCCTATAGTCCCAACTACTCAGGAAGATTCCAGTCTGGGAGGTTGAGGCTCCAGTGATCCATGATCAAGCCCCTGCACTCTAGCCTGGGCTACAGAGGGAAACTCTGTCTCAAAAAAAAAAGGCCAAGCATGGTGGCTAATGCCTGTAATCCCAGCACTTTGGGAGACCGAGACGGGCAGATGGCTTGAGCTCAGGAGTTTGAGACCAGCCTAAGCAACATGGCAAAACCCTGTCTCTACAAAAAATACAAAAATTAGCTGGGCATCATTATATGTGCCTATGTTCTCAACTACTTGGGAAACTGAGGTGGGGGGATTGCTTGAGTCCAAGAAGTGGAAGCTGCAATGAGTAGTGATTGTGCCACTGCAGCCTAAGTAACAAAGCAATATCCTGTCTCAAAAATAATAATAATTATATATGTGTGTGTGTCATTCTCATATGCTAAATACAACATACAAATTTTAAAATATAAAGCATGCCCTAAAAATCCTCTATGCTCTGCCAATTTATCATTCCCTCTCCCCTTCTTCCTGGCAATCACTCATCTTTTTGCTGCCTCCATAGTTTTGCCTTTTCCAGAGTGTCATTTAGTTGGACTCATACAGTGTGTTGTCTTTTCAGACTGGGTTCTTTCACTTAGCATTATGCATTTTAAGTTTCCTCCATGTCTTTTCATAGCTTGATAGCTCATTTCGTTTTAGCACTGAATAACACATCATTGTCTGGATGTACCACAGTTTATTTAACCACCCACCTACTGAAGGCCATCTTGGTTGCTTCCAAGTTTGGACAATTATGAATAAAGCTGCTATAAAAATTCATGTGCAGGTTTTTGTGTAGACCTAAGTTTTTTATTCATTTGGGTAAATACCAAAGAGCATGATGGTGGGATCGTATGGTAAAAGTATGCTTAGTTTTTTAAGAAACTGCCAAACTGTCTTCCAGATTAGCTGTATTATTTTGCATTCTCACCAACAATGAATTTCCATTGCTCCACATCCTCCTCAGCATTTGGTGTTGTCAGTGTTTTGGATTTGGCCATTCTAAGAGGTACACTGTTTTCTCATTGTTGTTTACAAAGAGTTTTTTAAACTAAAAAATAAAAAGGCATTTGGCTATATTTGAAGATATGCATAAAACATTCACATTTTTTAAAATAATCTTTGTCAACCAGGTGCAGTGGCTCACACCTGTAATCTCAGCAATTCGGGAGGCTGAGGCGGGTGGATCACTTGAGGTCAAGAGTTCCAGACCAACTTGGCCAACAAAGTGAAACACCATCTATACTGAAAATACAAAAATTAGCCAGGTGTGGTGGCACACACTTGTAATCCCAGCTACTCGGGAAGCTGAGGCAGGAAAATCGTAAACCTGGGAGGTGGGGACTGCAGTGAGCCAAGATCACACCACTGCACTCCAGCCTAGGTGACAGAGCGAGGCTCCGTCTCCAAAAAAATAGTAATAATAATCTTTGTCATATTTCTGACAGCCTAGCATGTTATCAATATTGAGAAAGCTATATATTACCTAAAGACATCTGCAAACTATCAAGATATGTAAAAAACGTGTATGGTTAAAAAAACCAAAAAGCAAAGATTAATAAAATGAAAAATAAAATACTACCAAGTATAAGAAGTAGTTTAAGAATACTTACAGATTCACAAAATAAATGGGTATGTAAAATGTTCAGTGTCCATTTAAACATTCATATGTTCTTTGATCAAAAGCAGAACATTTATGGTTTTTGTAAAATGCTTTGTTATTACAAGCCTAATATTAATGGCATATAATTTCTCTAAGGCTCATTCTTCTGTTGTACCCATGATATTTTTCTAAGTTTTTTTCATATTCTGATTGAGAAAAATTAATCTGATTTTGCTTGGGTATTATTTAAATAATAAATGGTAGGTATTTTAGACTGTAAATCACTCACATGCAAATAATGTTTTTTAAATCATTTGGTATTATGAAAAATATTCCAATAAGGAAAACCTTGCATCTAAAAGAAATACTGCATGTTCTTAATTTATAGATTCAAGACCATATTCTTCCCATACATATATACGACTGAAGCATATATTCAAAAGCATGCTTAAAAACTTACTACCAAGAATACTTTGCACTGTATTTATTCATCAGCTGTTCAATAATTTTAAATTCAAAGAAAATTACCCAGAGTTACTTTAGTTTGTTTTGAAGCACCTAAAGGTCATTTATAAATGCTCATGGATAACAGATTATCCCCAAGCAGTAATATCCTGTCCTGAGACAGAAAATACTTATTTTCCCAACAACCTCTAGGCATAAAATAAGAAGTAAATCATCGGAAAGCTATGTCTCTTCTTTTTGAAACCAAAGTGCAATGACATAGAAAAAAGTTTAGATTTGGTGCTGTTAATCACCAAAATTCCCTAGGTGCCTATATCCATGGCACCTATTCAGGCAAAAAATGATATATTTTAAGCCATCAGTTTGAACAATCAGCAAATAAAAAAAAAGAGAGGCCCTTATTGACCAATCCCAGTGGCAGCAACTTAATCAAGTAGCTATGCTAAACTGAAAATATGAGAAAAGCATATTAAGTAAAATTAATAGGCCAGGCGTGGTGGTTCACACCTGTAATCCCTGTACTTTGTGAGGCCAAAGCAGGCAGATACTTGAGGTTAGGAGTTCAAGACCAGCCTGGTCAACATGGTGAAACTCCATCTGTACTAAAAATACATAAATTAGCTGGGCGTGGCATCATGTTCCTGTAATCCCAGCTACTCAGGGGACTGAGACAGGAGAATCACTTGAACCATGGAGGGAGAGGCTGCAATGAGCCGAGATCATGCCATTGCACTGCAGCCTGGGTGACAGAGCAAGACTCCATCTCAAAAAAAAAAAAAAAAAAAAAAGTGAAATAGTCTAAAAAAGAAGTATTGATTAGTAACTGTCATGGCTCTCCCCAAGAAATACTAAAATAACAAATCACAGTTTTCTATGGCAGCACATACTCTAAAAAAGTGACTCTCAACCAGATGTGATTTTGCCCCTCAGGAGACATTTGGCAATCTTTAGAGATGGTTTTGGTCATCACAACTTGGGTGGGTTGGCAAGGGTGCTACTGGCATCTAGTAGGTAAAGGTCACCGATGCTGCTAAACATCTACAGTACTCAGGTCAGCCCCCACAAGAAATATCTTGCCCAGAACACCAATGGTGCTAAGGTTAAGAATCCCTGCACAAATATGACCTAAGCATGAGTCCAGAGTATAGTATCTGTTGAAAAAAGCATTTAGAAAATCAAGTACTATGCAAAGAAATTATGTCAGAGAGAAATGGAAACATCAGAGGTTATGAGTTTTATTTATTCCCAAATTCTTGATGAAAGATGATGATATTCTGGCCAATCAAAATTGTCTTTAGATGCTAAGAAGCAAAAGGCTATTACACCAAAGGCTGAGCATCCCAGCAATTTCCAAATGGAGACAAATAACAGGATATAGCTATCATTCGATGAGCACCAAACAGATGACAAACACTAACCATAGTGTTTTACACATCAGTAATCACAACAACGTTTAAGTTGGAGGTGTTTTAATTATCTTTATTTTAGAGAGGCATGGGGACATTCTGAAATTTGCCTTTGGTCACATGGTTAATGGGAGGCACAGTGGGATTTAACCCAGGCAGTCTGGCTGTACAGTCCCAGCAGCAGAGACTACATCATGCTGCCCCCGTCTCATATGCTGAACCTGGAAAACTCTGAGAAAAGAGCAGGAGAACAAAGAAAAACTTGACAGGAATACTGGGCATTTCCCTGAGTACTAAGCAGCAGCCACTGATTTCTGGGTGTTGGATAGGGGAGCTGAAACAGGCATAGCCAACATGACTACCACAGGATTTGCTCAAGATTAGAAAACAGATAAGCTTTCTTCAGAGTAAGAGTGTGCAGGTGTATATGTTATCAATTTTACTAATATGTGTCCCATGAAACTTAAAAATTATAAAATAAAGTATACAACACTCATTGCAAATTACACATAGCCAGCCAGGCACGGTGGCTCACACCTGTAATCTGAGTACTTTGGGAAACCGAGGTGGGTGGATCAACTGAGGTCAGGAGTTAAAGACCAGCCTGGCCAATGTGGTGAAACCTCGTCTCTACTAAAAATATGAACAATTAGCCAGGCATGGTGGCCGACACCTGTAATCCCAGTTACTTGGGAGGCTGAGGCAGGAGAGTCACTTGAACCTAGGAGGCAGAGGTTTCATGAGCAAGAATAGCATCATTTTACTCCACCCTGGGCAACAAGAGCGAAACCCTGTCTCCAAAAAAACAAAAAAACAAAAAAGCTCCATGTAGCCAATTGACACAAACATTTTAGTTGATTTGTTGCTGAATTCATTTCTGTAGACAACCTATGGTTGTAAACAATGAGAATAGTTCTAATATAAATGATGGCTAATCACTGCATTTCCATTGAAAAGACAAAATGAAGCAACACAGATTTGTCAGAACTTCACTTGCTTATCAATGACATAAGTAACTTCTTGCTGATAAAGGCTGAGTACTGCTAATCTGAAAATCTGAAATCCAAAATGCTCTAAAATCTGAAACTTTTAGATTTCAGATTTCAGAGTGTGATGCTCAAAGGAAATTATCAATGGAGGATTTCAGATTTTCAGATTAGAAATGCTCAATCAGGAAGTGTAACACAAATATTTCAAAATTTTAAAAAATCCAAAATCTGAAATCCAAAATACTTCTGGTCCCAAGCATTTCGAATAAGGGATACCCAACCTGTAATGGCTTTCTAATACTTAAAAGAGTATTTTCTCAACTTTTTGCACTATTCACAATAGACTCAGAACATACTAACATTTAATTTGGATTAACATTTTCTCCATTGGTTTAAGTTTAAACAACCAACAAATTAAGCTCTATATGAAGCATTTGCCCATTTCCACAGTGCAAAGACTCCCACATGCATTTAAGATGCAACATGTCCCACATGAATGGCAGATTTCAAGCTACCAAGTAAATACTAATGAATGAGGAGCTAGGAAGAGATGGTAGCATAACATTATATTTTGAATGCAAATAAGCTCAAAAGCATAGATAATGATAGAATATAATGAAATAATTAGGAAGCAATCTTTTTCTAACATATTTATATAATTTAACTTTTAATAGGTTGTATTTAAAAACTGGCTTGCAAAATTCCTGAAAAATTAACAACTGGACCTCTCTAACCAGTAGAAACAAACTCTATCACACCACTCTTAGTATATCAAATCTGACCTTTCCTTCTCCCATAGATCCTCAGTCCCTTGAAGTCAATTCTATTTCAATGAAAAATTTGAATAAAACATTAACTTGCTCTGTGCTGCACATAGCAAAACTTATTTACTTCTCCCACTCCACTTCCAAGGAGGTTAATTTACTAAGTAATAAAACTTAGAAGTTGTTGTTTATATATAATAGGATATGTACATTCTTGTATGAAAACAGAATTAAGGTTTTAGAAACAGAAGAATAGAGACATTCTATATAGTCTGGTAGTTCTCAACCTTGGTTAGCCTTTATGGAAGAAACAATACCACCTCCACACAAACTCTTCCATAAAGTTGAGGCAAACGTTACCCTAATACCAAAACGAGACAATCAGAGTACAAGAAAACTATGTACTTCATAAACATAAATGCAAAGAAATTTTTTTTTTAAAGTTTATCAAATCAAACCCAGCAATATAAAAAGAGTGATCCATCATTATACCAAGTGGTGATTACCCCAGGAATGGAAGCAAGCTTGATTTAAACATTCAAAACAATAATAACTACCTATTAAGAGACTTAAAAGAACAGACATCATCTTAACAGATGCATAAAAAGCATTTAAAAATCCAACAGCCATTTCTATTTAAAAAGAAAAACCTTCATTTAAAAAGTAAAAGGGAATTTACTTAGCCTGATAAATGGCATCAATGAAAAATCTAGAGCTAACATTAATGGTGAAATTCTGAATGCTTTCCTCCTAAGATCAGAAATGAGGCAAGGATGTTAGCTCTCACTTCTATTCAGGTTTACACTACAAATTCTAGCCCATAAAATCAAGCAAGAAATAAGATATAAAAGCCATGGAAACTGGAAAGAAGAATTAAACTTATCTTTATTTACAAACGATAAATTATAAATGTAAAAAATCCTATAGAGTCTACAAAAAACTACCAGAACTAATGAATAAGTTTAACAGGTAGCAAAATACAAGATTAATATGCCCCCCTCCAAAAAAAAAAAAAAAAAAATCAAGTGTATTTATTTCTACACACAAGTAACAAGCAAAAGTAAATCCTGGATGGGGGATGGAGTTTCCCTTTTGTTGCCCAGGCTGGAGTGCAATGGCGTGATCTTGGTTCACTGCAACCTCCAACTCCTGGGTTCAAGCGATTCTCCTGCCTCAGCCTCCTGAGTAGCATGGATTAAGGTATGTGCCACCACACCGGCTAATTTTGTATATTCAGTAGAGACAGGGTGTCTCCATGTTGGTCAGGCTGGTCTCAAACTCCTGACCTCAGGTGATTCACCCGCTTTGGCCTCCCAAAGTGCTGGAATTACAGGCAGGAGCCACCACATGTGGCCAGTAAATTGTTTTAAAGTATAATTTACAATAACATTTAAAAATAGAGATTAATATTAAAAAATTTATGCAAACCAGTTGACATGGTTTGGCTCTGTGTCCTCACCCAAATTTCATGTCAAGTTGTGGTGCCCTGCGTTGGAGGAGGGGACTGGAGGGAGGTGATTGAGTCACAGACACAGACTTCTCCCTTGCTGTTCTCATGACAGAGTTCTTATGAGATCTGGTTGTCTGAAAAGTGTGTAGGACTTCCCCCTTCATTCCTGTTCTCTCTCTCTCTCTCTCTCCTGCTGGCCTTGTGAGGATGTGCCTGCTTCTAACTTTCCACCATTGTAAGTCTGTACAGAGCCCACAGAAACATGAGCTGATTACACCTCTTGTCTTTATAAATTACCCAGTCTCAGGTATGTTTTTATAGCTGTGTGAGAATGGACTAATACACCAGTACACTGGTAACTATAACACATTGCTGAGAAAAATTAAAGAACTAAATAAATGAAGACATACATTATATTCATGGGTCAGAAGAATCAACATTAAGATGTTATTCTCCCTAAACTGATCTACAAATTCAACACAATCCCAGTGAAACACCTGAGGCTTTTTTTTTTATTCATTGAAAGTGATCTTTTTTCTTTTCTTTTATCTTTAATAATTTCAGCTTTTATTTTAGATTCAGGGGTAGGCATAAAAGGTTGTTACTGGGTATATTGCATAATGCTGAGGTTTAAGGTATGAAGGATCACATCATCCAGGTAGTAAGCACAGTACCTAATAGGTAGTTTTTCAGCCCTACTCCCCTCATGATGTATTTTTTATAAAAATTAACCTGCTTATTCTAAAATATATATGGAAATACAAAGAGCCTAGAAAAGCTAATACTGAAAAAGCTTTGAAAAGGAAAACTAAAATTGAAGAATGTACACTATTGATATGGTCTGGCTCTGGGTCCCCACCCAAATCTCATCTCAAATTGTGATTCCCACATGTTGGAGGAGGTGCCTGGTGGGAGGTGACTGAATCATGGTGGTGGACTTACCCCTTGCTTTTTCTTGTGATACTGAGTTCTCATGAGAGCTGGTTGTCTGAAGGGGATGTGTGGCACTTTCCCATTTGCTCTCTCTTTCTCTCTCTCTCCTGTTCTGCCATGGTGTAAGACATGCTTGCTTCCCTTTCCCCTTCTGCCATGATTGTAAGTTTCCTGAGGCCTCCCAGTCATGCTTCTTGCCTGCAAAGCAGGAGTTAACCAAAGCTCTTTTCTTCATAAATAACCAGTCTCAGGTATTTCTTTATAGCAGTGTGAGAACAGACTAATACAACTAATTTCAAGAGTTTGTAGCTTCAGTAATCATAGCAATAAGGTACTGACAAGATAAACATCAAGAGAACAGAGTCTAGAAGCAAACACAAACATACATGGTCAATTAATTTTCAACAAAACTGCCAAAGACGCCAGGCGTGGTGGCTCATGCCTATAATTCCAGCAGTTTGTGAGGCCGAGGCAGGCAGATTGCTTGAGCTCAGGAGTTCAAGACAAGCCTGGGCAACATGGCAAAACCCCATCTCTAACAGAGAAATACAAAAAATTATCTGGGCATGGTGGTGTGCCTATGGTCCTAACTACTTTGGAGTCTGGGGTGAAAGGATCACTTGAGCCTGGGAGGTCAAGGCTGCAGTGAGCTGTGATGGTGCCACTGCACTCCAGCCTGACAGAGGGAGATGCTGTCTCAAAAAAAAAAAAAAAAACTGCCAAGGATATTCAATGGAGAGGATAATCTTTAACTAATAGTGCTAGAGCAATTAGATTACCATATTTAAAACAAATGAACTTCAAACTTTACCTCATACTACATAAAAAAATATATATAGTAGACCCCCCATCCCCACCCATTATCTACAGTTTCACTGAAGTTTGTAACCTGTAGCCAACTGGGTCAGACGATATTAAGTGGAAAATTCCAGAAATAAACAATTTACAAGTTTTAAATTGTGTGCCAGTCTGAGCAGTGTGATGAAATCTCATGCTGTCTCATTCAGTCCTGCTTGGACATGATTCACCCCTTTGTCCAGAATATCCACACTGTTTAGGATACCTGTCCATTAGTCAATCAGTATTTGTCTCAGTTATCAGACTGTCAGTCTCACAGTGTGTTTAAGAAACCCTTATTTTACTTAATAATGGCCCCAAAGCACAAGGGTAGTAATGCTGGAAATTCAGATATGCTAAAGAGAAACCATAAGGGGCTTCCATTATAAGTGAAAATTCTCAATTTAATAAGGGAAGAAAAAAATCATATAGCAGGGTTGCCAAGATCTATGGTAGGAATTAATCTTCCACCCATGACATTGTGAAAAAGGCAACAGAAATTCATGTGGTAACTGCAGTTTTAGGCATCCACTGAAGGTCCTGGAATATATATCCCCCATAAATAAGGGTGGGACTACTCTATGTTCAACATGGATCACATGCCTAAATTTAAGAGCCCATGGATCACACGCCTAAATTTAAAAGCCAAAATTATAAAATATCTGAAAGAAAATACAGGAGAAAACCTTGGTGACTGAGTTTGGCAAGGATTTCTTCAACACCAAAACAAAAGTATGATCCATAAAACAAAAAACTGATAAATAAGACTTCATCGAAATCAAGAACTTTTGCTCTCTGAAAAACATTATTAGGAAAATAGACTAGGGCATGGTGGCTCCTGTCTGTAATCTCGGGAGGCCAAGGAGGGAGGAGCACTTGAGACCAAGAGTTCAAGACCAGCCTGGGCAAATATACCATGACCCTATCTCTACAAAACTAATACAAAATCAGCCGGGCACCTATAGACAGGCACCTAAAGTAGTCCTAACTACTCAGGAGGCTGAGGCAGTAGGACTGCTTGAGCCCAGAATCTGCAGTGAGCTATGATCATGCCATTGCACTCCAGCCTGGGCAACAGAGTGAGATCTTGTCTCTAAAATAAATAAATAATTTTTTAAAAAAGAACTCACACACTGGGAAAAAATACTTGCAAATCATGTATATGATAAAGAATGTATATCCAACATGAAGAACAGTCAAAACTCAGTAATAAAAAAAATTCTAATGAGCAAAACATTTCAATAGACACTTCACCAAAGAAGATATATTGATGGTAAAAAAGTACATAAGATGCTTATGTCATTAGTCATTAGAGAAGTGAAAATTAAACCACAATGAGATTCTACTCTATGCTTCAGCCTATTAGAATGGCTAAAGTTTTTTAAAAACCAAGCAAAAAAACAACTGGAACTTTCATACACTACAGATGAGAATGCAAAATAGTAAAACTTTGGGAAAAAGTTTGAAGATTTCTTAAAAAGGTAAACAGGCCAGGCATGGTGGCTCACACCTATAATCCCAACATTTTGGGAGGCCAAGGTGGGAGGACTGCTTGAGCCAGGAGTTCAACATGAGCCTGGGCAACATAGTAAGACCCCATCTCAATTAAAAAAAAAAAATTAGCCAGGCATGGTGGTGTGTACCTGCGATCCCAGCTACTAAGGCAGCCAAGGTGGAAGGATTGCCTGTTACAGTGTGCCATGATCACACATCTGCACTCCAACCTGAATGAAGGAGCAAGACCCTATCTCAGAAAAAACAAAAAAAGCTAAATATACAGCTACCATATGACCCAGGCATTCCACTCCTAGATATTTACCAAAGAAAAATGAAAACATTCATCAACCCAAAGATTAAACTGAACTCAAATGTTCTTATAGCTTTATTTATAATAGCCCAAAACTGAAAACTGTTAAATAGGCCAAACACAGTGGCTCATGACTGTAATCCCAACACTTTGGGAGGCCAAGGTAAGAGGATTGTTTGAGGCCAGTAGTTCAAGACCAGCCTGGCCAACACATCAAGTCCCTGTCTCTACAAAAAAATAAAATTGGCATGCACCTGTAGTCCCAGTTACTCAGGAAGATCACTTGAGTCCAGGAGGTGGAGGCTGCAGTGAGCTATGATCATGCTACTGCACTCCAGCCTGCTACTGAAAAAAAAAAAAAAAAAGTCAAAAGTAGTATGTTCAGGCCAGGTGTGGTGGCTCAAACCTGTAATCCCAGCGCTTCGGGAGGCTGAGGCAAGCGGATCACCTGAGGTCAAGAGTTCGAGACCAGCCTGGCCAACATGGTGAAACCCTGTTTCTACTAAAAATACAAAAAATTAGCTGGGCATGGTGGTGGGCACCTGTAATTCCAGCTCCTCAGGAGTCTAAGACAGGAGAACTGCTTGAACTCGGGAGGTGGAGGTTGCAGTGAGCTGAGATCGTGCCACTGGACTCTAGCCTGGATGAGGAGAGTGAAACTCCGTATCAAAAAAAAAGTGGGTGGGGGGACATGTTCAGGCCCAAACTAAGAAGTTGCAAAAGTACCTTTAAAAGGATCACATATCATCTATATAAACCAAGCATATGAGAACTCTCATTCAAAGTAACAAATCCTCTAGAGAAAGATGTAGTACATGTTTAAATGTGAAAAAACTAAAGTAACATTTGAACACTTCATATAAAATCCTTCATCTTTTTCCTTTTCTACCTTCCAATTTCAGGCTCTGTCTCTCTGGTAGTATGTAACAAATCCAATAATTGAGTATTTTTTCACAAATTTAATATCTGTTTGTTTATATAAACAATCACCTGTATATAAACTAAGTGCCGAACTGCATCAAAAAAAAAACTAATTCAAAAAATTGGTTTTGAAAACTGAACTTGATAGTATCAAAAACCGAACTAATGAATCCTTTTCACAAAGCTAATTACGTTAGCTTTTTTATTTCTTCAGGAAAATATTTTAAATTAAGTCTTATACAAAGGCCAGGTGTTATGGCTCACACCTATAATCCCAGCACTTTGGGAGGCCAAGGTAGGAGGGCTGCTTGAGCCCAGGCATTCAAGACCAGCCTGGGCAACATAGTGAGACCCTATCCCTACCAAAAATATATATATTTTTTTTTTTTTTTGAAAAGTAGCCAGGCACAGTGGCATGTGCCTGTGAGTGAGCACTAGCTCCTTGGGAGGCTTAGGCAGGAGGATCACTTGAGCCCAGGAGGTCAACGAGCCTATAATCATGCCACTTCACTCCAGCCTGTGTGACAAAGCAAGACCCTGTCTCCTAAAAAAAAAAAAAAAAAAGTCTTGTATACAAAGTTTTGGACAACATGAAAGTCTGAGAATAGCTATAACAGCCATCCCATACTTTTGATCTGAATCATATTATACCATATTTCAATGTTAGAAAAACATAAAAGACGTGTAAAGAGGTGGTAAAACTAGTATGACTATTCTGAGAACCAGGGTTTAGAATGTGTGTAAGCCATATCTAAAATCTACAAGTCTCCATTAAAAACAGTAGAGTAAAACAGAAAAAACTTAGTAACCTAACTGTCTGAGATAAAAGTTGATAAAGTATAAAGAAAAGCTCCATCCAGGAAAGGGTTCCAAGGTACCAACATCTTAATTACAAAAGGATTTAAAAGAAAGGCAAGGCCAATGCTGACTCACACTGATCCAAACACTAGCATTAAACAAAGAGCTAACCCTTAACTTTTTGGCATGAATAAAATGCCTACAGAAGTATCCACTCTACTTATACAAATGACTGCCAAGAAGGTGGCGCTTTGTATTGAGCAGAAAGGTTAGAAGGGAAGGGGTGTCAACTTTAAAACAGCTCCTAAAATAGTTGATTAAAAGGATAAAAAACAAGAGAACTTACAATTGCTTTGAGTCAAGCTGGGTTCCAGGAAAAGGATACTCTGAGCCTATGTGAAAGCAAAAACCAGCCATTGGAAAATACAGACACCCAGATTTTGCCAGCAGAAGGAAGAGTATTGTTCATTATTTCCCACAAAGGTAGCAGAGCCTTTAACTTTGATTCCTAGGTTTTCCTGGTAAATAGATAACTCTGCAAGAGCAAGAAAGCAAACTAAATATAATGCTCTTCCCAATTTTAATCCTGCAGTCACAATGCCAACTTCACAAACTCATCAGAGGTCACAGAGGAGCTAATTTCCTGTTTTGTTACTTAAAACTCATTACCTTCCTCCTGAGCTAACCAATACAGAAGAATTTCCTCCTCCTTGTTTTGAAGCTGACAGAATAATGACAGTATGCATATAACATACTAAAAAAAATTTTTTTAGTTAGTTACTAAGAGTCAAGGAATAGAATTTGATATCATTTTCTAAAACCCAATTGCACATAATCTATGTGTATTATTACTCCACTTGAGGAAGAGTTATCTCTTAACAAATTTTAGAACCTTTATTTTGAAGTTATTTTACCAAAAGACAAAAAAGTAACAGGGGGAGAATGTAACATTTTATAAATATTTATCAAAAACCCATTATAAGTCATGCACTCTGTATGTGCCTGGAGTCCCAGCTACTCACAGGCTGAGGCCAGAGGACTGAAGTCAGGAGTCCAAGGCTATAGTTAACTATGGTTGCATTTGTGGATAGACACTGTACTCCAGCCTGGGCAACACAGCAAAAACTATGTCCCCCTGCCCTAAAGACCTTATAGTACAAGAAACAAGATGAGAAAAATGTAAATAATGACTACTAGATTGTAAACATTTATTTCCCATTTCTTTCTAAAATGTAAAGTTGTTTTCCACAAAAGAAATATAACACTGTTAATAAATAATTGTAATTTAGTGAAGAATGTGTGTAAATTCCATTAAAGTCCATTAAAAAGCTACTAAGAAGATTCCAATGGAACAGCAGCTCTAAATCAGGTTGATAAAAAATTGTAAGGTGTGTTACAAATATTGTAATGTGTAACTCTTAATAGTAAAAATTACCTAAATTTATGTACAATTTATACAATATAAATATACTGTATGTCGGCACTAACTATCCTCTTACCAGCATCCCAGCAATAAGAAAAAAGAGTAGAGCTACAACTATTTCTCCCAGATATTACAAATCATGATGGATATATGTTGCATGTGCACATATCCTTTATGTATGTTATATAGGCTTTAGTTCTCTTTGCATTAAAATATGGCTATCTCTTATACTACTAAAAAATGTTTTCATTAAACATAAATGACTTCCTAATTACTAAATGAATTTTCAATCTTCTTTTCAGCCAGTACTTATCCCACATGGCTTCTCTGGCTTTGAAAACTAAGGACAACACTATTTCTTGAAACTTTCCCCTCCCTTATCTTCTGGACCAGATTTTAAATAAACTGATAGAGTAAAGAAAACATGCACTGAATGAATACCTAGTATGTGCCCAGATGGTATGCTAGAGAATTTATCAAAATTATAGATTCTAACTATCAACTATCATTTTACAGATGAGGAAGCTGAGAAATACAGAGAATTTGTGCAGACATCTAACACCTCACAGCTAGTAAGTGGCTAGACCGGAATTTGAACATAGTTAAGACCAACTACAAAATCCAAGCTTCTACTAAATCATGCCAAATTTTAGACATTCCCACAAGGAAATGCAGAAAAAGTATTTTATAATCTCGAGGTACAGAAAACTTACTCTAAGCAAGGCAGAGGCCTTTTATAAAGAATGATAGGGCCAGGTGCAGTGGCACATGCTAGTAATCCCAGCACTTTGGGGGGCCGAGGCAGCTGCATCACCTGAGGTCAGGAGTTTGAGACCAGTCTGACCAACATGGAGAAACCCCGTCTCTAACTAAAAATACAAATTAGCCGGGCATGGTGGCACATGCTTGTAATCCCAGCTACTCAGGAGGCTGAGACAGGAGAATTGCTTGAACCTGGGAGGTAGAGGCTGTGGTGAGCCGAGATCAGACCACTGTACTCCAGCTAGGGCAACAAGAGTGAAACTTTGTCTCCAAAAAAAAAAAAAAAAAAAAAGAATCGAAAAAAAGAATGATAAACAGTATTTTAAAAATTTAATGTCTATAAGGCAAAGAACAAAGTCATAAACAAAGTCAAAACATAAACAAGAAAACTAGAACAAAGTCTCTTCAATATTGATCATGAGAAACAAAGTCTCTTCAATATTGATCATGAGAAACAAGGTAATGTTTCTAATATATAAATAGCTCTTAACAAAGTAAGTAATAAGAAAAAAATACAGACACCCAATAGAAAAATTTAGGGTAAAGCTCATGATCAGGCAAATCACAAAAGAATGCAATGGCCAAAGAAAAATGTGAAAAAAAATTACCTCCACTATAGTCAAAAAATTTCAAAATCTAAAATATATATGACTTTTTGTTATCGAAATGACAAAAATTAATAATGTGAATATGAGTTTGGGAAAATAAACATACATCACCCAATTGTTGAGAGTAAAATCTTATCAAACATTTCTAAAGGGCAATCTGGCAAGATGTATCAAATCTTAAATGTGTAATTATTTTGATCTAGCAATTACTTTCCTAAAAATTCATACTTTAAAAAAGTGTGCAAAGGTGTACATACAAGTTTTTTCACGGCATTATTGTTGACAATCATCAAAAATACAGAAATAAATTATCAATCAGCCAGGCGCGGTGGCTCATGCCTGTAATCCAAACACTTTGGGAGGCCAAGGCAGTTGCATCACAAGGTCAGGAGATCAAAAACATCTTGGCCAACATGGTGAAACCCCATCTCTACTTAAAAAAAAAAAAAATTAGCTGGGTGTGGTGGCACACACCTATAGTCCCAGCTACTCAGAAGGCTGAGGCAGGAGAATTGCTTGAACCCAGGAGACTGAGGTTGCAGTGAGCTGAGATCACACCATTGCACTCTAGCCTGGGCAACAAGAGCAAAACGCCTTCTCAAGAGAAAAAAAAAAAAAAAAAAGCATAAGGTATAGAAATGTAAAATGGTGTTGCTACTGTGGAAAATTTGTCAAGTCCTCAAAAAGTTAAACACAGAAATACATATGACCCGGCAATTCCATTCCTATGTACATACTCAAGAAAAATGAAAACGTACGTCCTCACAAAAACATATACATGAAAAGCAAAAGAAATAAACATAATAACCAAGTATGATAATATATTGTTCACCCATAAAAAGGAATGTTACATGCTACAACATGAATTAATCTTGAAAATATGCTAAGTAAAAAAAGCAGACACAAAAGGTCACATATTATATGATTCTGTTTATATTAAATGCCTAGAAGAAACAAATCCATAGAGAAAAAAGTAGAGTGGAAACTATCAATGGATGGGGGAACTGAAACTAACTGATATTAAATATGAGGTTTCTTTTGTGGGTTATGGAAATGTTCTGGAATTCGCTAGTAGTGGTGGTTCGCAACACAGTGAATGTACTAAAACCACTGAAATACACACTTTAAAATGGTGAATGTTTGTGTTATGTAATACATATCTCTAATTTTTTATCCTATTTTTTAAAGCATGAGGTATATCTATTAATGAAAAACAGATGTTTTCAAATGAAGAAAAGCAAACTTTAAAAAAGTATATACAGTATGAATCATCTCTGTTATGTTTTTGTGGTTACATAAGTATATATTGCCCAGAAACAGGTAACAGTACTACTGCTGAGCCTTGAACAACATGGGTTTGAACTGCACAGGTTCACTCATATGGGTACTTTTTTCAACCAAACACAGATAGAAAATATAGCACTCGTGAGATGAGAAACCCACGTATGCAGAGGGCCAATTTTTCATATGTATACATGGTAAGACTTGAGTATGTATGCATAGATTTAGGCATGCACAAGGGTCATGGAACCAATCCCCTCTATACCAAGAGACTACTGTATATATTATATTACTAACAAGCTTGATCTCCATGAAGCAGGATAACCAGAAAATTATGTATTTTAGTATCATCTGAATTTTTTTTTACAAAGAGCACATATTCAAAACAGACATGATGCAATAAAAATACTACCATCTGCAAAGAAAAGTACATTACTATGACAAAAATACATAGACGAGAGTAAAACAGGAGACAATACAAGCAAAGACAATTAACCTGAGTTCCATAAATCGAACCTGTGAATGTATATAGAAAAAAAATTACATCACTATTTGCACTAATCTCCAAAATTTTCACACAAACCTAAACAATCTACCATAATAGTATTAACAGTACCTGTGATTTCTGTCACTAACAGAATTACATTGTCATTTCATATTATAGTTGATACAGAAATCTCAAAATATCATCTATATGTACCAGTACTCCAAAATTATGGTAATTATTAGACTCATTGCTAGATGTTACTTAACCATATTAACAGAGAAGCATATATATTACTGTATCACAAATTGGTTTGTTTTATATATTTTGGCATTTCAATATAACAAGTTCCTTTTAAGTCCTACTAACTTTCTTTCACTCATTTAAAATTGTTTTACTACAAAGAATTCACAGCCTTCTCCAGACTGCCAAAAGGCCCACAGCACCAAAGATTAAGAATTCATGAATTAGCAGCAGAAAGGGAAACCAATAATGAGGATATTCTACTTATGCAAGCATAAAGTGAGTAGAGCCCAAATTCCGGCAACAATAGAGATCACTCCAATAGAATTCACAGCAATCAATTTAACTAACACAAAATATACAATTTCTTTCCTTGACCTGCCTCTTCCATTTTTCTTGTCTCTGACTTCCTCATATTCAATTATTAATTTCACCTGGAAGTTTTTTTTCCATCCCAACCAACATAGATCTATTTATCACTTTATATTTTAACTTTTTTTAAAAGGCTTCCTTCTTCCCAGTCTCATCTCCCCAGCTGATTCTGAATATCTCAACTAAATTAATCTTCTTAAAAAATTAATTTCAGGCCAGGCACAGTGGCTCATGTCTGTAACCTCAGCACTTTGGGAGGCCAAGGCAGGTGGATCACTTGAGGTTGGCAGTTCAAGATCAGCCTGATCAACATGGAGAAACCCCATCTATACTAAAAATACAAAACTAGCCAGGCATGGTGGTGCATGACTGTAATCTCAGCTACTCAGGAGGCTGAGGCAGGAGAACCGTTTGAACCCAGGAGGCAGAGGTTGCAGTGGGCCAAGATCGCACCATTGTACTCCAGCCTAGGCATAAGAGTGAAACTCCATCTCAAAAAAAAAAAAAAAAAGATACTAATTTCAAACTGTCACCTGACACCAACCTGCTCAAAATCATTCCATGGGCCAATGTCTTTTGTAGTAGTATTAATAATTATGATATTCCAGAGCTACATCTGGCAGTATCTATTAAATAAAACAATTGTATAGGTAATAAATGTTCTATAAAATATCTAAAGCAATATTACAACATAAAATTTATGCATTAATAAGAGACCTGAGGTTTTGAATTTAAAAACCGCTTGGTGCTCTAGAGTTGAAATCTTTGTATCAATGACTCCAGAACAAAATTAAAATTCCTTACCCAGGTATTCAAGCCCCCCTCCATGATCATGCTCCAATTTGCCTTATTAACCTCATGTTCCCACTCAAGCCCTAGAAGTTAATGGGAAATTTACTTATCTTCCCACTCACCACCCTTGAACCTGGACTCATTTTTCTGCAATTATAGATCTGTTGATATTATTTCCACGTCTGTAATGCCATTTAATTATTCATTCATTTAATAAACATTTTCCGATTCCCTACTACACGCCAAACACTGTATTAAGCCCTACTATGTATCAAACATTTAAGCTACAGAGGTGAGGCATGTATCATCTGTGCCCTTAAAAATCTCACAGTTTGGCCGGGTGCGGTGGCTCACGCCTATAATCCCAGCACTTTGGGAGGCCGAGGCGGGTGGATCATGAGGTCAAGAGATCGAGACCATCCTGGTCAACAAGGTGAAACCCCGTCTCTACTAAAAATACAAAAATTAGCTGGGCATGGTGGCATGCGCCTGTAGTCCCAGCTACTTGGGAGGCTGAGGCAGGAGAATTGCTTGAACCCAGGAGGCGGAGGTTGCGGTGAGCCGAGATCGCGCCATTGCACTCCAGCCTGGGTAACAAGAGCGAAACTCCATCTCAAAAAAAAAAAAAAAAAAAAAAAAAACCTCACAGTTTAAGGCTACAGCGGGAGGCTCTGTTGAGCTCAGGAGTTCAACGCCAGCCTGGGCAACATAGCAAGATCTCCAACTCTTAAAAAAAAAAAACCCTCACAGTCTAATGCAAAACAGAGACATAAACCAAAGTTAAACACAAGACAATGTGTAAGTGTTATGAATGAAAATGCACAGAATGCTAGAGGAGCACAGAAAAAGATCATAAAGCAAAGACTGGAAGTACCAAGTAAGGTTTCCCAGAGTAGGGAGTACCAGAAGTAGATTATTAAAGAAATCAATAAGGTCATAAAGTATAAAGTATTGTAGGCATATATAGGCTATAAGTCATTCACTACAGCTAAGCTGGGGAATACGTGAGAGAGAGAAATAACAAATACGAAAACTAGAAAAGCAAGCAAAGACAAGATCAACATCGCCCTTACATATACTAAGAAATGCTGGGTGTGGTGACTCACACCTGTAATCCCAGCACTTTGTGGGGCCGAGGTGGGAGAATCACAAGATCAGGAGTTCGAGACCAGTCTGGCCAACACCGTGAAACCCGTCTCTACTAAAAACACAAAAAATTAGCCGGGCATGGTGGCATGAGCCTGTAATCCCAGCTACTCATGAGGCTGAGGCAGGAGAATCACTTGAACCCAGGAGGCAGAGGGTGCAGTGAGCCAAGACCATGCCACTGTACTCCAGCCTGGGCAACAGTGCAAGACTTCGTCTCAATAATAATAGTAATAATGCTAAGAAATTTGCATCTTATTTAAAAGTAATAGGAAGCAGCAAGATATCCTGGAAAGTACACAAGTTTGGGGATTCCAATGACCTCAGTCTGTCACTTACTTGACCTTCATCAAATCTGCCTCTCTAAGCTTCAGTTTCCTCAACTGTAAAGCAGAAATTAATAATATAAACTTTACCAGGATTGTCACAGGAAGAAATGAGTTAGTTTAGGTAAATCTCTGAGCATAAGAGTCAGTCAATAAACCGCATCCAGCCTGATTTGGCAGCAATGAAGTTTTTACATTTTTAAAGAATTGTTAAAAAAGAATTACAACAAAACATAAAGGATTGTTAAAAAACAAAAAAGTACAGCAAAAAGAATATGCAACAGAGATCATAAATGACCTAAAAAGCCAAAGTATTTACATCTGTCCCTTTAGAGAAAAAAGCTTGCTAGGCCTGACATGGTGGCTCATGCCCGTAATCCCAATAGTTTGGGAGGCCGAGGCAAGTGGATCATTTGAGGTCAGGAGTTCAAGACCAGCTTGACCAACATGGTGAAACCCCATCTCCACTAAAAATACAAAGATTAGCCAGGTGTGGTGGTGTGCATCTGTAACCTCAGCTTCTCAGGAGCCTGAGGCAGGAGAATCGCTTGAACCCGGGAGGCAGAGGTTGCGCCAAGATTGTGCCACTGCACTCCAGCCTGAGTGACAGTGAGACTCCACCATCGAAAGAACAGAAAAGAGAAAGAAGAGAAAAGATAAAAAAAAAAAAAGAGAAAAGAAAAAAGAAAAGAAGCTTGCTGTCTCCTATCCTAGCCCATAGTAGGTAACCAGAAAACAGAAACTGTTATTATGAAATGATTATAAGTAGAGAATTTAAGCAATGTAAGAAGAATTTTACAAGGATTTCTCTGGTGACAATGTATACAAAGGAAAAGATGTTAAAGGAGATATAATGGAAGTTGCAGACTAGCAAGATATTGAGGTCGTCTATTAATTTTTTCCCTGCCTTTCTTCTCATCATAAAGGTAAGAGCAACATCTATCTCCTCTCTTATTTATCCCTGCAGGTTAAAATCTTTATGTACTCTGTATGTTATAGCACTTAATGTTAGTCACTTGGTATATTCTACCTTCACTTGTTTACTAGATCCAGGCTTAAAGGTCCGATAAGTGTAAGCATAATAGTATAAAACTAAGTGTTTTAAAGTCAAACAGATCTGGTTGTAATCTTGGGCATGTTAATTAACTTATTTCCTAATACGAAACAGTAATAGAGTACATGCATTATTTTTTAGTTTGTTTTTTTAATTATGAATGTGCCAGGTAATGTTCTAAACACTTTGCAGTATTACATCATTTAATCCTCACACAACTCAGTGAGATAAGAAATATTATCTCCCTATTATAGATAAGAAAACTGAAGCATGGAGAAGTTCAGTGAGTTTCCACAGAGCTAGAAAGTAGAGGATCCAAGGCTCACTTTCTTAACCAGATTCAGGATGAGAATCATACTGCCTCTCTGACAGGATTTTCATGAAGACTAATTTAAATTACACATTTAAAGGGAAGGAGGGAGTGGCTTTTCACATTCCTTGGTACTCAGTAGTCAAATAAATATTAGTTCCATTTCCTGACAGAAAGATTATTCTACATTTCTTTTTATTCCCCAGAACCCTGAATACAATAGTCTAAAACAAATAGAAGCTTAATAAATATTAATAGGTTATACTTTTGATGATTCAAATTCTTATAGTGTTTCAAGGCTACCATTCTGTACATAACTGACATTATGTTGTTTCATAAAATTATATGTAGATGTTGCAGAAGACTGTACTAAATATGAGCCTATACAAGAACATACCCTGTAAGTAATTTCTGGGTTTTGCTTTGTTAAATATTATAAACATTATGATCAGAAAGGAATGGATACATGACGTACCAACAAAGTCTTTGTATAGAGAGACATTAAGATTGGTATATACTAAACTTAGTTCTATTCTTTTAGCAGTATTTGTAGCTGGTATTACATAACTAATTTATGTTACTCATTTAGGAAAACTAAGTAATATGGGAAAGGGAAAAATAGAGTTTACACTTTAAGATTACAGAGGGAGGTTCTCTGCAAAAGATTAATATAAGATACATAAAGTGTTTAAATCTCTATTTTGTGTCACCAATTTCAATTGTTAATAAATGAAAACAGTGTTTGAAAGCCCAAAATTACCAGGCATTTATTCAGTACAAATGATGAGTCTCTCATAGAGCAAAACAAACTGCTTACTTCTTTTAAAATAATTATAAATTTTATCTGTACCAAAATTTTTAAGTGGACTAAAAAGAATTAATGAAAACTAATAATCCTGCTACAAAAAAGAATACAAAACAAAAATTTTGTTAACAGAAATATTCTTAGCTAAACTCAAAGTTATCTTAACTTCTGAGAGAGATATGTGAAAGACAAAAATAAAAATTTTTTCAAATATTTAATCAAAATGTGGTTGCATGGGAACACAATTAAAATTTCTAAAAGTAAACAAAGAGTAATCGCCACATCAAAGTGAAACACAACTTTACCTTTCTGAACAAAGTTTCCTATGAAATTTGTTAAATTTTTTAGAAAATTATAAAGAATATGTATAGAAACAAAGCTATTGATGCTGAAATGTTTAGGGTGGGGGAACATCAACTGAGAGCTAGATTCAAAGTATATTAAACATAAATTTTTTTATTAACCACAACCCCAATATGGCAAAGTTTGCTTACTTTTTAAATTTTTTTAATTGGAACATAATTGTATATATGTATGGGGTACACAGTGATGTTTCTGCACATACAATGTATAGCGATCAGATGAAGGTAATTAACATACCCATCATCTCAAACATTTATCATTTCTTTGCATTTGGAACATTCAATATTTTCCTTCTAGCTATTTGAAACTACCTAATAATACTGTTAACTATAGTCATTCTACAGTGCTATAGAACACTAGAACTTACTTCCCCATCTAGCTGTAATTTTGTAGCCTTTAATAATCTCTCTTCCTAGCCCCTCTTCCCCCATCCTTCCCAGCCTCTAGAATCCTCTTTTCTACTTTTTACTTCTATGAGATCAACTTTTTTTGGCTTCCACCTATAAGTGACAATATGTGGTGTTCTACCTTTATGTTCCTGGCTTATTCCACTTAACACAGTGTCCTCCAGTTCCATCCAAGTTGCCAAGAAAGACAGGATTTCATTCTTTTTGAAGATGGATTTAATTCTTTATGGCTGAAGTATTCCATTGTGTTCACTTCTTTTTAAGTTCATGGTTAGCACTTAAGATTTGGTTTCCTCTCTGATGCCCTCCAAACCTAGCTATCAAGCTACTCAGTAAGAAATTCTCCACACAATTTTTATTAAATATTTTTCAAAAGAAACAATACTTTCCACTGCTTAAGAAACCTGAATCATTCAGATCATCAGTAAAAGATTAAGTCCTCTCCAAATGTGCATGTGGAGTGATGGGAAGATGATTAAAGACCAAGAAAGAAGTGAGGAAGGAAGGAAGGAAAAAAGAGAGAAAATGAGGAAAATCTAGCCCCCTTCCTCCAGCAAGTTAAACATTATTATCTGTCACTTATTAACTGACATAGCATCTTTGCTTTTCTAATCCACATTTCATACTTCCCTCAAAACTTAGTCCTAACACAGACACACACAGACTCTCTCTCTCTCTCTCTCTCTCTCTCTCTCTCTCTCTCTCTCAACAAACTAGGAAATGAACTTCCTCAACCTGATAAAGGCTATTAATGAAAAATTTACAGCTCACTACCTTCTGCACACTGCCTGTCTATGGGCTAGCCCTTCTCCACAAGGAGCAGTTAAAAAAATATCAGTTAACATCATACTTAATGGTAGAAGACTGAATGTTTTCCCCCTAAGATTGGGAACAAGACAAGAATTTGCTGCGAGTCAAGTGTCTTCTCTTGACACTTATTTTCAATAATGTTCTGGAGGTTCTACCCAGGGCAATTAAGCAAGAAAATAAACTAAAATGCATCCATATTGGAAAAATATAATTGAAACTTCATTTGTATGCAGGTGACATGGTATCTGTATGTAGAAAATCCTATGGAATCTATTTAAAAACTATTAGAACTAAGAAATTCAGCAAGGATGCAGAGTACAAGATCAACACATATAAATCAAGTGTATTTTTATACACTTGCTATGCAAAAAAAAAAAACCCAATTTTTTAAAATTCCATTTACAATATCACCTAAAAGAAAAAGGCCAGGCGTGGTGGCTCACACCTGTAATCCCAGCACTCCTGAAGGCCAAGACAAACAGATCACAAGGTCTGGAGTTCAAGACCAGCCTGGCCAATATGGTGAAACCCCATCTCTAATAAAAATACAAAAATCAGCTGGGTGTGGTGGTGGTCACCTGTAGTCCCAGCTACTCGGGAGGATGAGGCAGGGGAATCGCTTGAACCCAGGAGGTGGAGGTTGCAGTGAGCTGAGATCACACAACTGCATTCCAGCCTGGGTGACAGAGAGAGACTCTGTTTCAAAAAAATAAAATAAAATAAAATATTTGGGAAGAAATGCAGCAACAGAAGTATGAAACTTACATTCCAAAAACTATGAAACACTGTTGACACTAGAAGATCTAAGTAAATAGAAAAACATCCCATGTTCATGGACAGGAAGCCTTAATATTTAGATGGTAGTGGTCCCAGAACTGATGTACAGATTTAACACAATCCCTATCAAAATTCCAGCTGACTTCTTTGCAGAAGCTGATCCTAAAATTGATATGAAAATACAAGAGACTCAGCCAAAACAATCTTAAAAAAGAAAAAAAGAGTCTTTCTTTTTTTCTTCTCAAAAAGAAAAAGTTTGAGAGGTTTGAGGACTCAGACTTCTCAATTACAAAGCTACAGTAGTTAAGATCATACATATATGGATAAGGACATACATATAAATCAAGGAAATAAAATTAGAAGCCCAGAAACAAATCCTCATACTTACAGTTAATTAATATTGGACAGGGGTGATGACCCAATTCAATGGAAAAAGAACAGTCTTTTCATAAATAATACTGGGGAAACTGAATATCCACATGTAAAGAAATGTTAGACCTCTACAACAGACCATATACAGAAATTAACTCAAAATGGATCAAAGTCTAAATGGAAAAGTTAAGACTATAAAACTGTCAGGACAAAACACAGAGGTAAATCTCTGTGGCCTTAGATTAGGCAATGATTTCTTAGATATGACACCAAAAGAACAGCAAAAATAATAACAATTTCACTTCATCAAGCTAAAAACATTTGTTCCTCAAATGACACCACCACAAAAATGAAAAGACAACTTACAAAATGGGGGAAAATATTTGCAAATCATATATAAGGGACACATCTAGAGAATATAAAAGACTCTTACAGCTCAATAATTTAAAAAACTCATTATAAAAATGGACAAAGAATTTGAGTCTTTTCACACATTTCTTTGCAAAGAGGATATACAAATGGCCAAAAGCACATAAAAAGCATCATTAGCCATCAGGGAAATGCAAATCAAAACCAGGATCAAATCACACCCACTAGGAGAGCTAAGATCAAAAAAGGATGTAATAACAATTATTGGCACGAAGTAGATATATTAGAGCTCTCATACACTGCTGGCAGAAATGTAAAATACTGAGGCTGCTTTGGAAAAGTTTAGAAGTTCCTCAAAAGTTTAAACACAAAGTGGCATATGTTCCAGCAATTCCATTCTTAGGTACACACCCAAAAGAATTCAAAACATACATACACAAGAACTTGTACATGAATGTTCACAGCGGCAAGATTTATAAATAGCCAAAAAGTTGGAACAACCCAAATGTCCATCAGCTGATGAATAGATAAATGTGGTGTATTCTTACAGTGGCATACTATTCAGCCATTACAAGAATGAAGCACTCGCTATGACACGGATGAACTGTGAAAACACGGTAAGTGAAAGATGCCCATCATAAAAGACCACATACTAAGATTGCATTTGTACAAAATGTCCAAAATTGGCCAAATAGAGAAAGGAGATAGTAATTGCCTACATCTACAGGCATAAGAGAATGAAGGGTGACTCTTAAAGGATATAGAATTTGTATTTTAAGTGATGAAAATGTTCTAAAATCAATTATGCTGATGGTTGCACAATTGTAAATATACTAAAAACTACTGAGTTGCATACTTTAAATGGATTACTTCTAAGGTATCTAAACTATACCTCATAAAAGTTGTCCAAAAAAACAAGCAACCCTTTAAGTGATTCCTGACCCAACTGACATTCCATTTTGTTACTCCCTCTCAGAATGCCTGTAAACAGTTTATATCATATTGACTTGCACTAGTTTAATTGTTTTGAAATATCTAAATTATATGCTTTATCTCCCTTACTGACAAACTAAGCTATGCTAGAGTCTCTTCTACATCTTTCATACTTCTCTTTAGAACTGGGTACAATAATGGGTACAGAATGGGTCCTCAGATTAGGTTTTTAATTTTCAAGATGCAAAATATTAGAAGTATTTACCGTAGAGAAGTTAACCAGACTACTCCAAAATCTTCCTTTTGGGAAATTAAGAGATTATATGTAACTCCCAGAGATGCCTAACCAAACTCTTAGAATAAAAATAAGTAAAGGTGACATAGAGCTGAGGTTTCACATAATAATGATCCTGGGCAATGAAAGAATAAATTATGGCCAGGCACAGTGGCTTACGCCTGTAATCCCAGCACTTTGGGAGGCCAAGACGAGCGGATCACCAGGTCAGGAGTTCAAGACCAGCCTGACCAACATGGTGAAAACTCGTCTCTATCAAAAAATTTTGAAAAGAAAGAATAAATCGTGATTCAATTAAAATTAAAGTTGTCTGGTTAAAAAATTCCATTTACTGTATTAGAGGTCCAGTGTTAGTGCAGTTAGTAAAAGAAAGTTGTAGTATTTTCATCAGGAAGCATGAACACAAATTAATAATCAAGTCTTTGTTGTTTACTTGATGATTTTATTGTTTTCTGGTTTAAGGCTCACACATAATTAATTTTAATAACTTTAGAATTACAAAAACTGCAGCAACAAACAAGAGAATATGTGAAGGTCCAACTAAATGAGATTTCCTCAAAGTAGTAGTAGTAATAATAGTAATAATAATAATAATCTATCCCAATTAGCAGAGGAAGAAAATTCAAAAAATGTGTTTCCTATGAAACTATACCCAGAAACTGAAATTCAGAGTTTTGTCCTACTGACCTGAATTGATTTCAAAATACAAAGAAAAATAACTCAAATTGCCAGAACTCATTAAACCACAATGACGATCAATAACTGGATAGTACAGGAGAGACCCACTAAAGGTTACAGAATCCAACTCTAATGTTCTCCGAAAAAATTTGCATCTATAAATAGCTACGGAAATTCACTTATCATTTAAGCCCCTCAATGATGAGAGCTTCCCTTTCCCACTCCTGTGACTCTTACTCTTTTCCCTTTTCTCCTCTCCCTACCACTCTCCACTCACATACAATTTTACTCTTTGAAGATGGAAAGCAAATCTTAACAATCATAATTCACCTTTTGGATGTAATTTCATAAATATATGCTAACATCTAAAATAACACCATGAAATGCCCCTTGCAGCAGAGACAGCCAAGCTTTCCACCAGCCAGGGACATTTCCCACCCCCCTTGTATTCAAAAAAGACTCTGTGACAAAACTTGCCAATGAAATTTAAAGGAATGTTTATCATTTAAGTCTAGAGTTTATTTTTTTTGTTTTTTTTTTGGAGACGGAGTTTCACTCTTGCTACCCAGGCTGGAGTGCAATGGCACAATCTCAGCTCACCGCAACCTCCGCCTTCCGAGTTCAAGTAATTCTCCTGCCTCAGCCTCCCGAGTAGCTGGGACTACAGGTGCGCGCCACCATGCCCAGCTAATTTTTTTGTATTTTTAGTAGAGACGGGGTTTCGTCATGTTGACCAGGATGGTCTCGATCTCTTGACCTCGGGATCCACCTGCCTCGGCCTCCCAAAGTGCTGGGATTATAAGTGTGAGCCACCGTGCCCGGCCTAGAGTTTCTTAAGAAAGGGTCTTCTGGCAATAGGCAGGACTCCAAGGCCCTAAGGAATGGTGGAGTCCCAAGATGTAAGTTGTATGAGTCCCCAAATTACAACATGGAGGAAAGCCACAACAAACCTGCTAACCAGTGCCACCTGCACTGGAACTGTCATGAAAGCAAGTAAACTTCTTTGCATTATGCCACTGAAATTTTGGAATGTATTTATTACTCTAATTAGCATTACCCAAAGTAATACACGCAGAAATTCCTAAGTATTTCAATTCCCCCTAATTAAAGACATTAATAACAGATACTTTGGAAAGATTGCTTAATAGCCCATTTAAGTAACATTAAATTTTAAAACCTAAACAACTTTCCACCTTGACTTTGTTGTAACATAATTCCTTTAGTCTAAATAATAGCCTTAGTACTTCCACTTCATATCCAAATACCTTTATAGTTCAATATCATGTTTTCATGATTATTACAGAGAAATGTTCTTCCCAATTCTCCCAAATCAAAAAAAAATTATGAAGTCTTTTAAATTAATTCATAAAGTCCAATGAAAATTACTTTATCAAATACTAAATAAGAGCAAATTCATTTCTATTTCATTGTTTCTAAGGTATTAAAAAGTATCTTTTATAGTTTTAAGGCAAGAATTTTTCCATAAATATAATCACATGGCAGAAGGTTCTGTTCAATGTAAATACACACTCCTACAACACACACTTTCAAAAAATCACATTTTGCATTCTAATAAGGTTGCCCCTAGTTATTTATAAAACTTCAAGCACCTCAATGATGAGAGCTTCCCCCTTCCGATCCTGTGACTCTAACCTTCACAGAAATTTTTATATATAAATATGCATAAAATTTATACTAAATGTGTTGAAATTTTGGTTTGAATTTTAGAAAATAAGATTTTTTCTTATCATTATTGATACAAATAAATTACATAAGCCCTACTGGGAAACCTGGCGTTTGTAAATAGGGACATGACAAATTTAAACCAATGAAACTCCCACATTCTCTTTGTCCTATTTTTACCCAAAACAAAAAGAAGCCTTAAATTTACTTTTCTGTTGTCTTTACCTTAAATTCCATACCTCTCCATAACATTTTTTGCACACATCACAGTTAAAATTTAATGAACACATTTCCTACTCCAGGCAAAATAATAAAAATGGAAAGTTATTGAAAGTTAAGTTGACAGAGGATTTTAGCTTCTATTCAGAAAAATATTCTAAGAGGTTTTATTTACCAAAATCAGTCAACATGAGCTAGTACTTTTTGTAGCATTTAACTTTGGGTATCTATATGAACTTTGGTTCCTTGATCTTTTTTAATGTTTAACTGTATGGAAACATGTATGTGTTATACAGAGGTTGAAATTTTTTTTTCCAGGGCAACAAAGAAAAAATTATAAATAATAATGAAACTGAGAGATGATCTATTTTAAAACATGAAAATATATTATTATTATTTTTAACTACGCTATTTTAATGACCATTTTTATTTCTAGAAAAAAAGACTTACCATATACATTAAAGTTGTTTATATATACCTTTTGTATACTGAAGGACTCTGAAAGTTTTTTTTTAATCTTATAGTTAATTTTTTTAATCTTATACTTAATTTTGCTCTAAATAATTAATCAGTATTTGTGCTTGCAAAGGCTCTTCAATGCCCATAGTCAGGGCTGCAGGAGGCAGAACTAAAATTTATCTAAGTATCTACTATATGCCAAACGTATGTTTTCACATTCTATTTTCAAAACGACCTTACTATAAAGGTATTAGCTCTCTGTGACTGATAAAACTGTGGCTTATAGATAGTAGATATGTTGCTTAAGGTCAAAAAGCTAAGAAAAATGACACAGCTGGGATGCTACCTGAAGTCTGTAAAACAAGTCCTTTTCCCTACTACCTGTCTTAAATGTTTTTCCAGTAGTGGTAATAGAAAACAACTCTTTGCCCCTCCTTCTCTTCCCTCTATTTCCCAGTGAACAGCATACAGTATTTCTTTGTGAGACCAGGTGCAAAGAGCAATCTCTGGTCATGACACAGAGCATGGCCTACAAGGATAGAATCTGTGTTATGATTTTATCCATAGTAGGATTCTAGCTAAATGATCTAACTACATACAAATGTAATGAGGTTGGAGTAGAAACGTACATTAGCAAATAATTATCCAAAGTCCATTTGTAATTGGTTCTGAAATGCACTGTACACCTATTGGCAGCAGGTTTATCTTTACAACTGAATTTTGCTTAGACTATTCTCAAACTAGTTTTCGAGGAGCACATACTGAGTAGACAACAGAGGCTGCTTGATCTAGTTTTTGGAGACTGAGGAAAACGTGTTTGTTGTGCCTATCTTGACTGACAAGATAAATAGAGGCAATACGGTAAAATGTAACACTGTGCTTCCAATGTGTACAAACGGCTCAGCTAAACTCCTTGTACACAATCCACCTAAACGTTTAGTCTAAGCTCAATACCGCCGAGTTGAGGAGGATGACAGCACCAGTAACTTCCTCTTCCTCGCCCAGCTCCTCAGCTCGGCGCGTACACGCCTTTCCCCCTAGGAGGCAGGATAAAACAACTTCAAATGCACAAAATCCATCCAATCCCACCAACACCAGAGGCCAGGGAAGCCAGTTTCCCTTTCTTCCTCGGCCCTTCCAAGAAAATGTTTGTCTAATTTAAAAACAAATATCATACCAACGACAAAGTATTTGCAACAAAAATCCAAAATATTTACTCAGTCCTTCCACACAGCCTTAGGGGAAGGATGAAAAGAAGGGACCTCGACACCACGTATTCCCAAGACTGACTTCTAATTCACTTTCCCTCGGGTCCCACAGGCGGCCGGGGGAAGGCTTGCAGTCGGAACGCCAAAATAAGCCTTCTCGTCTCCTCAGGAGACGCGGAGGCGGCCACGGCGACGGCAATCCGCGCGTCCCGCCTCCGACCCTCACCTGCCCAGGCCGGAGGCAGCGACGTGGTCTCGGGCGGGCTCGGCGTCCCGGGAGGCGTCCGGGGAGGCGGGCGGGCGCCCAGGCGGTTAGGCCGCGCTGCAGGCCGGCGCGCTTCCTGCCGCGGCCCGGGGAACGGCGGCCCCGAGAACGGCGGCGCGGCGCCGACCCGCAGCCCTCCCAGCCCCGCTGCCGTGCGTGTGCCGCACTCACTCAGCCCTCACCGACCGGCTCCCGCCGAGCAGCTCTCACCTGCGAGGCTCGGGAGCCTCGGCCACAAGGCGGGAGGGACACGCCACTCTGGGGTCCCGGGGCCGGGCCACCGTCGACACACACACACACACCCCAGAACCTTCGCCCTCTTCTGAAGGGACGCGGGTCGGCCCCGCCGCCCCCTCCAGTCACCCGACACACACCCACTCGCCGCGGGTCCTCGGGCCGCCTCCCCGCCCGCCAAAGTCCCAACTCGCACACCCACACGCACATTTGTCCCTCTCCCACCTCATTTCCCCGGGGAAGCGCTCCTCTCCCCAACACTCTCGATCCTACTCCGCGGCACAAGAACACTCTACCTCATGCTCTTCCTCTGGCCCAGAAGAAGCAACAGCAGCCATTTCCCCGCGGCAGGGGAAACACACACACACACACACACACACACACACACACAAACACGCGCGCGCGCGCGCACCAGGCCCCCACAGATGCTTCCCCTCCACAGCCGCGGCCGCAGACGCAAACACAAACACTCACGGCGGGCCTCGCCCCCGCCCGCCCCGAGGGGAAGCCGCGGCGGCACACCGGGCCCGGACCAGGGGCTCGCGGGCGGGCGCGCAGGGAACCCGGGCCCAGGGTCGTGGGGGACCCGCGCCCCCTCCTCACCTGCATTCAGCGCGCCGGGGTCCGGGCGGCGGCGGCGGCGGCGGCGACGGGGCGGCTGGTGCTGGTGCTGCGGCGGCGGGGGAGGCGGCGGCGGCGGTGGCGGCGGGGCTGAGGGCAGCAAAGACATGCAGGCAGCCCGCCGGGGGGAGAGGCACCGGCCGGAGGGGATGCGGGGCGGGCGGGCCGGGCCGGGCCGCCTGACGAACGGCAGAGGCGGCGGCCCGGAGGACAGCTGAAGGGAGCGAGAAGGAGACGGACCGGGGGGCGGGAAGGGGGACTAGGGCCGCGCCGCCGGGCTTCGAGGACAGTGACCCCGGGCGCGCAGGAGAGGCCCCGCGACCGCGGCCGCCGACGCGAAGGCCCCAGCCGAAGGAAGCTGCGCCCCTGCAGGGCCGGAGCCGCGTCTATTGCTCCGAAAGCCACGCAGAGCCTGGCCTTGGCCTTGGCCTCCTGGCGCTGGGGCTGCCGCCGCTGCGGGGGTTGCCGCTGCGCCGGGTGCTGCTGGGGCCGAGGTTGAACAGAGACGCCAGCGTTCGGTGCCTTCGCTCTCGCTCACACACGTTCACACCCCCGAAGGCCGGGGCAAAGGCGTCCGGGCGATATCCGTATTGAGATTAATAACAAGGTGCAGAGAGTGCGAGAAGGAGGAGGGTTGATTGACGTGGAGGGGCTGGCGGGAGTCAGTCACTCCAGGGTGCGGAGGGTTGGGGTGAGGGGAAGGAGGCGGGGCGGTGGCGGGGCGGAGCTCCAGCGCCGCGCCTTGGCCCCGCCCTCCCGTGCGCCGCGTCGTGTCGCGGTGCCCGCACGGAGGCCGGGGTCTTGCTGGTTTTCTTTACCCTTGCTGTTTTCTCGCTTTTTTTCTGGCTTGAGCGAGAAGCGGGGCTGAGAAGACTGGTAGGTTATCAAAAACCCACATCCACAGAGCCTTGGCGGAAGAGACGGGAAACCGCCTCATTCTGGGTTCTTGTGTGGGCGCTGTTTACTGCACCCTCCTTGCCCGAGGCGACCTGACGGCGAAGCAGAGCGTAGGTCTAGGTGGCTGAGACGCCAGGTGAGGTGAAGTGACTGAGGAAAATGTTTCCTGACATCTTGGGTGGATTTTTTTTTAAACGTGTAACATCTGTAAGTTGTATCGTCAAAGGTAAATAAAAGAACCTATGACGCTCAGCGATAACACGGAGCTTCTCCCTTCTCGCGGTAGAATTACGTTTGTTGTTTGGTTGTTTATCCATGCCACCTACAGAATGAAGAGATCCAAATGTAAACTAGAAATAGTACTGTTAACTTGGTGAACGTGGCTGTGATAGTTTAAGTTTCTGGGTTTTGGTTCTGTTTTGTTTTGTTTTGTGGGGCAGCTTCAGCTATACTGCCAGCAGTCCAAAAAGCAAATTACACCGGCTGTAGAAGCAAAATATTGACTGCTGTTGCAGTTTTGCACAATTTTAATCTCTTTCTCAATGCATGCCCGGGCTCGTGTATTTACCAGTGTTAGTCAAGGGTATATTAGCAATGTTCTGTATTTTTTCCCCTACAGGAGTGTTGTTTAGCACACTAAGCACGTTGCGTTGGTTGCAATTCATCTTAGGCCTTATTACTGAATGTAAAATGCCTTCATCTCTTTGGGGAAAAGGTGCGGTAAAAATGCAAATCATCATTTAGCTAAAACTGAACAGCTGTTACAAGAGTCCACAATTGCAGAACTATTGCACCACTTTCATCTTGGCACCAGGAAGCGTGAATGAGTGAGTGAGTGAGTGAAGAAAAAGCCCCTCAGGATGCAGGACCACAGACTCTTTTCTACCTATGTTAATTTTCCATTTCCCTCCCCAGCAACACCAGCCCCACACCATCTTCTGTAAAACATGTCAAAATGGTCTTAAGCCTGGAAGAAGTCTCACTCTTTCCCAACTAAGAGTCTAGGCTCACATATAATGAATATATCTTTGGCTTTGTAAGCGGCAAGTCACTTCAGGAGTCCAAATAGTGGGCCTGCCTCAATGGCATGTCGCCACAGTATTTCTCCTTGGCATACAAACACTCTCTCCCAAGGAGAAATACTACCAAATATGGAAGGAAAGAGGAAAATAAATACCAGAAAAAATGTAAATCAGATAATGAAATAGCCTCACAGATTTAAGTATCTTAAATACCAATAAATGTATATCAATTTTCTATGAGTATTCAATGAATTTTCATTCATATACAATAAACACAGGTGTGGGGCATATTATGTTCCAGACCCTATGTTTAGCATTGGAAACACACAGCCAAGCATATATAGTCCTTTTTCTTTCTTTCTTTCTTTTGAGATGGAGTCTTGCTCTGTTGCCAGGCTGGAGTACAGTGGCGTGATCTCGGCCCACTGTAACCTTCACGTCTCGTTCCAGCGATTCTCCTACCTCAGCCTCCCAAGTAGCTGGAACTACAAACGGGCATCACCACGCCCTGCTAATTTTTGTATTTTTAGTAGAGACAGGGTTTCACCATGTTGGTCAGGCTGGTCTCGATCTCTCGACCTCGTGATCCACCCACCTGGCCTCCCAAAGTGCTGGGATTACAGGCGTGAGCCACCGCGCTGGCTCATATATTCCCTTTTCTTAAGTAACTCACAATCATTGTAGGGGAAACTGACACATAAACAGGAAATTCTCACAGAATAAACCAGAAATGAAAGTTTGAGAGGTGACAAAAATTAAGTCACAACAATGTCTAGGAGGATGGACGGAAAGCACTGGCATTTACACGTGAGCCATATGACATCTGCCCACTCTCACAGGCTGCCTGGCAGTAGTGACAGGTGGAGAAAAATGACAGGGTCATTGTGGATGTTAAAGAAGCACTAATAAATGGTAGATTTGGGTGGTCCTGAAGGTCAACTTTATATATGGGATGTTCTTTGTTGACCTCTAAATTTTAAGTAGTAAATGCATCACAACCTATGGTGGGGAGGGATAATTGTAATATTCAGAATTAAAAGTGGACAGTGGATGTTGTCATAATATCATTTATTTGAATGCAGGTTAAGTTTAATATTTACTCTCAAAGATGTCCTCTTTACACCATATCAAATTGACTCACTAAAAGTAAAAGCAAAGCAATACTTTTATATATTAACTATAATATATTATCCAAAAAATATATTGTTATTTTTCTCATTTGCAATTAGATTGACACTGGAGAAGTAATAGTTTTCAGATAGTTGGCCCTATACAAACTCTAAGAAATTGTCTTCAGTGATATTGAAAAACAAAAGGCCAGGCGCGGTGGCTCACGCCAGTAATCCCAGCACTTTGGGAAGCCGAGGTGGGTGGATCACGAGGTCAAGAGATCGAGACCATCCTGGTCAGCATGGTGAAACCCTGTCTCTACTAAAAATACAAAAAATTAGCTGGACGTGGTGGTGCGTGCCTGTAATCCCAGCTACTCGGGAGGCTGAGGCAGGAGAATTGCCTGAACCCAGGAGGCGGAGGTTGCAGTGAGCCGAGATCGCGCCATTGCACTGCAGCCTGGGTAACAAGAGCGAAACTCCGTCTCAAAAAAAAAAAAAAAAAAAAAAACCAAAATACTTCCTCATAAGATTCCAGTTCAAAAGACATTCCAGAAATGACAACAAATGACTAGCACTTTAACCATTGTTAAGAAGCAGTTTTATAGTGGATCAAAGTTTGCTACAGAGAGTAACCTGTTTTTGATATCTCATTTCTGAGGATTTTTCATGTTTGTTAGATATTGCAGTTTTTAAGATTAGAAATAATGCAATAAGAAAATATCTCAGCTGGGTGCAGTGGCTCATGCCTGTAATACCAACATTTTGGGAGGCCGAGGCAGGCTGATCACTTGAAGTCAGGGATTTGAGACCAGCATGAAAACTGGTCTCTACTAAAAATACAAAAATTAGCCAGCCTTGGTGGCAGACACCTGTAATCCCAACTACTCAGGAGGCTGAGGCAGGAGAATTGCTTAAACTTTGGAGGAGGAGGTTGCAGTGAGCTGAGGTCACTCCACTGCACTCCAGCCTGGGTGACAGAGTAAGACTCCATCCCCCCAAAAAAAAAAAATCTTCTTAAAGAAGTGGCTTATCTAAGTGAAGCTTCTGGCTTAAGTATGGCCTTTTTGATCAAATTGGTTTAATAGCAGCAGTATGTAGGTACAATTTGTTCTGAAACAACAATTACGTTTACTTGTATTATTAGAGAATTGGTTCATTCTTAGGTGAAAAAAAAAGGTACTTCATGTTCTAGAGACTACCGGTGTCTTTTCCAAATTGGCAATTAATGTTTGAACTGAATAAATCTTCCTGTCCATGTTTTTCTTGGTAACACAGGTAGCGGATCCTATAAGATCCTTTATAACTATGTTCTTTTGTCTCTTTTCTGAAATTCTGTTGAGCAGCTTATTCAAAAGACAAAGATTTCAATTTTTTATTTAAGAAAATTAGTAGTATTTGGCCAAGTGTGGTGGCTCACGGCTGTAATCCCAGAACTTGGGAGGCTGAGACAGGCGGATCACTTGAGGTCAGGAGTTTGAGACCAGGCCAAAGTGGCGAAACCCTGTCTCTACTAAAAATACAAAAATTAGTCTAGTGTGGTGGTGTATGCCTGTAGTCTCAGCCACTTGGGAGGCTGAGGCAGGAAAATAGCTTGAATCTGGGAGGCAGAGGTTGCAGTGAGCTGAGGACACGCCACTGTACTCCAGCCTGGGCAACAGAGTGAGACTCATCTCAAAAAAAAAAAAGAAGAAAATTAGTACTATTTGATAATCTATTAAATTTGATTTTATTTAATACATACTTTTATACTAATATCCACATAACAATACAAATGTGATATTTAAGTGTATTCAGTAAGGTATAATTAGTAACAAATATATTTTACATCATATTTATTAATAAAATAACTTTAAAGCAAGTATTAATCAGGATAATCTTGAATTTTTACTTCCTGGACTTCCTAACAGGGCCTCCAAATTATATATCAGTGACATAGTCCATCTTTTACTGAACTACAGTCTTCTCCATCTTCCTGTGTTATACATATCGATTCCCCTCCCTCCCTCCCTCCTTCTCTCACTCTCTCTCCCATTTCCCACTTACTCTTATATTTCTTACCATCTACAGTGGGCATATTCGTTCAAGACATGTGGCTTTTCTCATTGCCTCTGCCCCTTTCTGGGCTCATCAACTCTCTCCATCAATCTCCTCCTGTTCCTTTCTCTGGTGTGGCCGTGGATGGCACCAAGGATCATTCCCACTATGTTAGCTAAAGATGAACATTTTTCACCATTATTAATAGTGTGCCATATGATACATCAGTTCTCCATAAAATGATAAAGTAAGCAGAGTTCATCTTTGAACTTTGAAGGCAGGTGTCCTACCTCTCCTTTCTATACTCCCCATCTCAAGTCCCTCGATCCCTGAATATTTAGAATCTCCACCTCAACTTCACCAGTTAACACCACACTTTCCCATATTCCCAAAATTATTTTACTAGGCAAGCACTGCCACCACCAATAAATATCCAGTGCCTCAATTTGTCTAGAATTTGGAGGTGACTGGCATGCTTTCCAATTGATAAAATCAATTACAGTCAGCCCTCTATATCTGTGGTTTCCACATTTGTGGATTCTATACCTTTGGTTTTGACCAATCTAGGATCAAAAATGCTCAGAAAAAAAGCAAGTGGATGGTTATGTCACTACTGAACGTGTACAGATTTTTATTGTCATTACCCCATGAACAATATAGTATAGCAATTCACATAACATTTACATTGTATTAGGTATTGTAAGTAATCTAGAGATGATTTAAAGTATATGGGAGGATACATAGGTTATAGGCAAATACTATGCCATTTTATATAAGGGACTTAAGGATCCATGGATTATGGTATTAAGGGTCCAGAAACCTATCCCCCCGTATACTGAGGGATAACTATTTTAAAGCTATAATCCAAGCATCCTCCTGGGGTTTTCAAAGGTATGTTTAAGAAGCCACCTAGAATACACAAAAGGAACCAGGTAAATGGGTCCTCAACAAGAAAGCCCGTGTTTTATCTTTTAACATATTGACCATCTATTTGTCTGCCCAATAACCTTCCTTTTTCTTTGAACAATGCTCTTTGTCTTTGTTAGAAATAGAAACTATTTCTACCTGCACTATGAACACTAATTCTAGTGCAGCTATGGCTCAAAGAATCCTCCAACTTCTTGGCTACAATGGTGGACGTAGGACTCAAGTTAAAGCAAGCAGAGTTCTTCCCCAGGATATTTTCAGGTAGAACTAAGGGGAAAGGGCTATTCCACCATAGCAAAAGAGCCCAGAATGAAGTCAGAATGGCCAATGGCCTTGTGTAGAATGAAGCCACCACTCACATGAGAAATGTAGATAACAATTCCTGGCGGTTCACCAGTCTCAGGTTCTAGTGATCCCTGAGGTCCCAGCTGCACCTTTACACATAATGTAGCTAATTAACTGGTAAATTCTCTTCTACATCCAAACTAACTTGAGTTAGACCTCTGCAACCAAAACATCTGAATACATTGTGTTTCTGCATGAGAGTTATTTCAAAGAAGGCTATCTTCTGCCCAATAAGTTTGAAAATCACTGAACTAAACTAAGTTGTTATGACTGGTGAAATCATAGTCAACCAAATGTTGAAGATCACTTGGTCCTACTTCTGCATTTTCCACATAAGGAACCTGAGGCAAAGTGACTTGCTGAATGAACATCACCTAGGCAGTCAATGGCAAAGTCAGTGTTAGAAACTGGTATCTGAATATCTAACTCATTTGTTCTATTTATGAAGCTTCTCTGTTTAATTCCTCCCAAATGTATTTTATGAGGTAATTATTTAGAAATAAACCTTAACCTAAAAGAATAAATCAAGTATCTTCCCACACTGCATAGTGGGAAGATACTTGGTGGCATGGATGCCATAATGGACCCCTTTTCCTCTTTGAGCCCTTCAAACGGTTTTATATTGGACCCAAACAAAATATTTGAATATTAGGTCGTCACATCTACAAGTCTTAACTACCATCTTTATGCTTACAACTCCCAAATGTACATCTTCAATCCAGAGTTCTCATCACACATTTAGATCTATATTGTCAATTTCCTCCTGGATATCTCCACCTGGACAGGCTATACATATCGTAAGGTATGTATGTCTAAAACTGAGCTCATTGTCTTTCCTCCAAAATTGATTCTTGGTCTTGCATGACTTTCTCATTAAAAATGGTTCTATCATACTAAAAATCATGTGATCATATGAATAGTCAGCTAATGTAGAATCCTAGGAGTAATTCTTAACTTTTCTCTCCCAGCCTCACCAAGATCTAACAATTCTGCTTACCAAATATTTTCATTAATCTTACCCCTTCATCCTAATGCACTCCAGAGTTAGAAGTCAGCCTGTCACCTGAGCTTTTTGCATTTTTTCTATTGTTTTAGTATCCCAATTAAGTATAATCCCAACATCCTCCTAAAACATATCCGGTTCATATTAATTTAACTCTGCTCTTTAAATGACTTTACATAATTTATAAATTAAAGCCAAACTTCACAAGCATATGTGTTCCTTAATGATTTGCCCCTCTCTTACCACAACCACCTGCAGCCACTTAACCACCAGCTTCTCTCTCACCCTTGCCTTTAATGAACCACCTGTCGCTTCTTAAACAGGATGTGCTCTCTTAGATATCTTTGCACATGCAAAGTATAGTACTTTCCTCAGCATAGTATGCTGTTTCCCATTTTGTCCCCTTCTTAAAATCATCCTTCAAGATTCATCTCAAGCATCACTTCCTCTGTGAAGCCTTTTCTGAAAACCCTGCTGTGTACTCCCTTAATAGGCTGTGCCCACCTCTCTTACAAAAAGTGTGGTTAAATTAACTAGCAAATTCTCTTTTATATCTAATCTAACTTGAGTTAGATCTCTCCAAAACATCTGAACTAATAAGTTGTGATTCTGTATTATTATTCTTTCAAAGAAGGCTAATGGCTGCTAAAGTAAATTTGGAAATCACTGAACTAAATGATAAAGCATTATTATTGGTTGAATCATCTTTAACAAGAGGCACCCCATTTGTGGAGATGAATTAGGATATGTTTCCCTCTGGGTGCATGTAGGCTGTCAGAGCACAGTCCCCACTAACCTTTTGCCCAGATGTCTTTATGTAATATGCAAACTGAACAAGCATATGACATTTTGCTATAATTACCGGTGTGTGTACACATCTGTTTTTCATATACTAAATTGAAATTCTGTCTTTATCCCTAGTATATCGTAGAATTTCTGATACAGAATTCTCAAGGAACAGTTGCTTAAGTAATTAATGATAGCAATTCTTAAATCATACTATGTAGTCTTTTTGTTTTCTGTTTTTTGTTTTTGAGACAGAGTTTCCCTCTTGTTGCCCAGGCTGGAGTGCAATGGCATGATCTCGGCTCACTGCAACCTCCGTCTCCTGAATTCAAGTGATTCTCCTGCCTCAGCCTCCTGAGTAGCTGGGATTACAGACATGCACCACCACACCTGGCTAATTTTGTGTGTGGGGGGGGAGGGTTTAGTAGAAATGGGTTTCACTGTGTTAGCCAGGATGGTCTTGATCTCCTGACCTCATGATCCACCCACTTCAGCCTCCCAAAGTGCTGGGATTACAGGTGTGAGCCACCGCGCCCGGCACCATGTAGTCTTAATTTTACTAGCAATTAGCTGCTAGTAAAAGAAATTGGAAATAACAGTAACAAAATAAATGTATTTTTCTCTCACATTAGAGAAGTAGTCAATGCAAGGCTGATATGGCACATCCATGGTCACCAAGGACCAGACTGCTTTTTTCCTTGCCTTTGCTATCTATAGAGCATGACTTCCTTTCCTGCTTCATAGTCCAATATGGCTGTCCAGGCCATCCCATACAGTTGTGCAGTTTATTTACTATAAAGACACCTGACCAAGAAGTGAATGGGGGCTGTATCCTCTATCCATAGGAGGAAATTTTTATAACTCATCTGCAAGGATGGGGAATTCTTTCTATTCTGTTCAAAGGCACCAAAAACATTAACAGAGATGCCATGGCTATTGTGATTCCAGCTATCCCACTCATTTTCCTGGCAGGACAAAAATTAACCCCACCCCTAAACACGTTCCTGGAGGGCTTACCCAAAAAATTCCTGCTTAGATGTCACTGGCCAAAAGCAATGAAAGAACATGAGTAGCTGAAAGGGAAGCTGGAAAGCATAGTGTTTTGGTGAGATACACTGCCACCATAAATAAACTACTGGATAGCCTCAGTCTAAGTGCAGCACAGATACTATTCATCACTTCAACACTGAATGGTTGATGAATCCAAAGAAATAGTTAAAGCATTTTATTGAGTTTTATAACTAAGAGTTTTAACTCTAGCAAAGCAATCTTACAGTTACATTTATCTGAATTAAAGCAAGACACTTTTTTTTTTTTATTGCGTTTTAGGTTTTGGGGTACATGTGAAGAACATGCAAGATTGTTGCATAGGTGCATACGCAAGAAAACTTTCGTGATCTGTTTTTAGAAACTGATGATAATTTCTCTCTCTCTTCCTCTCTCTGAACGTTTGTTTTTGGTATTCCAAAGAACATCAGTATGTAAATTCTGAGTTATCAAGTAGAATGATTCCCTCACTTTTTATAATTTTTTAGAAGTCTCCTATTAACAAGAGTTCTTTTTTTTTTTTCTTTGAGACGGAGTCTCACTGTTGCCCAGGCTGGAGTGCAGTGGTGCAATCTTGGCTTACCACAACATCTGCCTCCCGGGATCAAGCAATTCTCCTGCCTCAGCCTCCCAAGTAGCTGGGATTAAAGATGCATGCCACCAGGCCCGGCTAATTTTTTGTATTTTTAGTAGAGATGGGATTTCCCCATACTGGCCAGGCTGGTCTCAAACTCCTCATCTCGTGATTTGCCAGCCTCGGCCTCCCAAAGTGCTGGGATTACACGCATGAGCCACCACACATGGCCAAGAGTTCTTTTTCCTATCCAAGATACCATTGAAAGTTTAGGATTATGTTTATTATGTTTGTACCTGTGTTTCTAAGCCAGTGATAACTAACAAAGCTTCCCCACTTCCTTTCTTTCAAGGATCTTTATTATCTAGATGCAAACATTCACACTAGGTCTCATCCAGACTTGTTCGCTGTACATGCCTTGACTTTCCAACTCTGTATCTTTGTTCATGTTGTTCATGGATTCCACTTCTCAACTTTCCATTTACACACCATCAAACAAGCACATCCTTCAAGCACTTACTCCCATCCTTTTTCATGAAACTGCCCATCCTTTTTCATAAAGCGCTTTGTCACCCAGGCTAAAGTGCAGTGGGGTGATCTCAGCTCACTGCAACCCCCCCGCCTCCTGGGTTCAAGCAATTCTCCTGCTTCAGCCTCCTCAGTAACTAGGATTACAGGCATGCACCATCATGCCCAACTAATTTTTGTATTTTTAGTAGAGATGAGATTTCACCATGTTGGTCAGGCTGGTCTCATACTCCTGGCCTAAAGTGATCCACCCGCCTCGGCCTCCCAAAGTGCTAGGATTATAAGCATGAGCCATCATGCCTGGCTGAAAATTAGTTTTCATACACCATCTTGTGCTGAAAACTGTGGCATGGAAACATACTGTATGGCAGGGAAAATAAACTAGATGTTAAAATTTTACAACAGATATTCCACCCACTAAATAATTTATATTTTGAAATTTGAGATTTATATAATCTGGAATAACTCTTTAAATGTCAAGCATAAAATTTTGTTTTTTGTTTTAAACTAATACCAACTGCTGATACACCTACACAAAACAAATTTGGTAAACTTCCACCAGCTGACCTTTAAAATAATCATTAGTTGAAAGAATTACGCCTTTCTGCAACAGGGATAATTTAGTTATTTCCAAAATTATATTCTACTTTTTTATTTAGCTTGTCTATATTGGTATTCCAATCCCAAAAATAGCTAGGAAAGAACAACATTTCTAACATTTCAAATCTTCTAACTTCTTCCTATTTATCTTCCATATATAATAGTATATTCTTTCTATAACTTGCTTGTGCTATTTTTTTTTCATAAGCAACTTTTAGATTTAGCTGTCTTAACTGAATGGGCCAACCAAGCTTTATTTTTTTTACAGAATTTATGAAATAGAGCAGATCTTTTGATGTGAAGACAGAGCCTCTATTTCACTCTTTGGTTCTGAAATGACTCACGTTCGTCATATATTTTAATTTGTGTTCTCTAGTTAACCTTTTCAGTTCCTTCTGTATGCCATACAGAAAAAGGATTAATTACGATTCCAACATATGATGTGATTTAACAGAATCACTACATGAAACTATTTTCCCCATTGCACATTATAATGCCTGAAAATTCAGCATGGAAATTGACTCCTTTGAAAATAAAAACTTTTAGATCCAAGATGGCCGAACAGGAACAGCCCTGGAGTGCAGTTCCCAGCAAGAAGAACACAGAGGGCGAGTTATCACCGCATTTCCAAACGAGTTTTTACTGCCCACAGACCAGGAGATTCCCGGGCTGAAAAGCAACACAAGTTTCCAGCACAGCTGTTTCAGCTGATGCTGTAGGTCTCCTCACAAAAACTCACATAAATCCAGGCAACTGTTTCAACGGGCACCTGGAGCACCTGGGACACAGAGCCACCCATTCAACTGAAACAAAAGGGGACTGAAGCAGGGAGCCAGGTGATCTGGCTCAGCGGGTTCCACCCTCCACAAAGACCAGCAATCTGAAATGCTCTGGATTGAGAGTTTCACAGCAAGTGCACCTGGACCCAGGACAGTCCAGCTTGGTGGGTGAAGGGCATCAGCCATCACCAAGGCAGTCCACCACTACCAAGGCAGTCTGCCATTACTGAGGCAGTCCGCCATCGCTGAGGCAATCCGCCATTACCAAGGTAGTCTGCCATTACCGAGGCAATCTGCCTTTACTGAGGCAGTCTGCCATTACTGAGGTAGACCACCATTACCAAGGCAGTTCTAACAGGAAGTTCACACAGCAGCTGGGCACAGCCCACAGCAGCTCCGTAATGCCTCTGCTGGCAGACTGTGCCTAGACTACTACCTTGCTGAGCAGGGTATCTCTGAAAAAAGGCAGCAGGACATCAGGAACTTATAAATAAAGCCCCACCTTTCCAGGACACAGCACCTGGGAAAAAAGGCATTTATGAGTTCTGCTGCAGCAGAGTTAAACGTACCTGCCCAGAAGCTCTGAATAGAACAATGGAGCTCACAGCTCAGCACTTGAGCTCCTATAAGGGACAGACTGTCTCCTCAAGCAGCTCCCTGACCCCTGTATGTCCAAAGAGACACCTTGTAAAGGAGAGCTCAGGCTGACATCTGGCGAGTACCCTTCAGGGATGAAGATAACAGAAGAAACTGGCAGCAACTCTTACTATTCTTCAGCCCCCATGGATGATCCCGAGGCAAGCAGGGTCTGGAGTAGACCTCCAGCAGGCCTACGGCAGAGGGGCCTGATGGTTAGAAGGAAAACTAAAAAACAGGAAGAAATAACTTCATCATCAACAACAAGGAGGTCCACTCAGAGACACCATCCAAAAGTCACCAACTATGAAGACCACAGGTAGATAAATCCACAAAGATGGGAAGAAACCAGCGCAAAAAGGAGTAAAACACCAAAAACCAGAACGCCTCTGCTCCTACAAGTGATCACAACTCCACACCAGGAAGGGAACAAAGCTGGATAGAGAATGAGTCTGATGAATTGACAGAAACAGGCTTCAGAAGGTGGGTAATAACAAACTTCTTTGAGCTAAAAGAACATGTTCTAACCAAATGCAAAGAAACTAAGAACTTGAAAAAAGGTTTGATGTAATGCTAATGAGAATAAACAGCTTAGAGAAGAATATAAATGACCTATGGAGCTGAAAAACGCAACAAGAGAACTTCACGAAGCATACACACGTTTCAGTAGCTGAATTGACCAAGAAGAAGAAAGGATATCAGAGATTGAAGATAAACTCAATGAAATAAAAAGAGAAGGCAAAATTAGAGAAAAAAGAGTGAAAAGAAATGAACAAAGACTCCAGATATATGGGATTATGGGAAAACACCTAATCTGTGTTTCATAGGTGTGCTTGAATGTGATGAAGAGAATGAATCCAAGCTGGAAAACACCCTTCCAACTGGATATTATCCAGGAGAACTTCCCCAAACTAGCAAGGCAGGCCAATATTCAAGTCCAAGAAATACAGCGAATACCACAAAGATAGTCCTCAAGAAGAGCAACCCCAAGTCACATAATTGTCAGATTCACCAGGGTTGAAATGAAGGAAAAAATGCTAAGGGCAGCCAGAGAGAAAGGTCTGGTTACGCACAAAGGGAAGCCCATCAGACTCATAGAGGATGTCTCCACAGAAACCCTACAAACCAGAAGAGAGTGGGGCCAATATTCAACATCCTTAAAGAAAAGAACTTTCAACCTAGAATTGCATATCCAGGCAAACTAAGCTTCATAAGTGAAGGAGAAGTAAAATCCTTTACAAACAAGCAGTTGCTCAGAGATTTTGTCACCACCAGGCCTACTTTACAAGAGCTCCTGAATGAAGCATTAAACATAGAAGGAACAACCAGTACCAGCCACTCCAAAAATGTACCAAATGATAAAGAGCATCGACACAATGAAGAAACTGCATCAACTAACAGGCAAAACAACCAGCTAGCATCAAAATGGCAGAGTCAAATTCACACATAACAATATTAACCTTAAATGTAAATGGGCTAAATGCCCCAATCAAAAGACACAGACTGGCAAATTGGATAAAAAGTAAAAACCCATCAGTGTGCTGTATTCAGGAAACCAATCTCATGTGCAAGGACACACACAGGCTCAAAATAAAGGGATGGGGGAAGATTTACCAAGCAAATGGAGAGCAAAAAAAAAAAAAAGCAAGAGTTGCAATCCTAGTCTCTGATAAAATAGACTTTAAAGCAAAGAAGATTAAAAAAGACAAAGAAGGGCCTTACATAATGGTAAAAGTACCAATGCAACAAGAAGAGCTAACGATCCTAAATATATATGCACCAATACAGGAGCACCCAGTTACATAAAGTAAGTTCTTAATGACCTACAAAGAGACTTAGACTGCCACACAATAATAGTAGGAGACTTTACCACTCCACTGTCAATATTAGACAGATCAACAAGACAGAAAATTAACAAGGATATCCAGGACTTGAACTCAGATCTGGACTAAGCAAACCTCATAGACATCTACAGAATTCTCCACCCCAAATCCACAGAATGTACATTCTTCTCAGCACTGCATTGCACCTACTCTAAAATTAAGCACATAATTGGAAGTAAATCACTCCTTAGCAAATGCAAAAGAATGGAAATCATAACCAAAGTCTCTCAGACCAAAGTGTAATCAAATTAGAACTCAAGATTAAGAAACTAACTCAGAACCACACAACTTCATGGAAACTGAACAACTGGCTCCTGAATGTTGACTGGATAGAAAATGAAATGAAGGCAGAAATAAAGCTGTTTTTTGAAACTAACAAGAACCAAGACACAACGTACCAGAATCTCTGGGACCACAATCTCTGGGACATATTTAAAGCAGTATCTAGAGGAAAATTTACAGCAATAAATGCCCACATGAGAAGCAAGGAAAGATCTAAAATCGACACCCTATCATCAAAATTGAAAGAGCTAGAGGGGAAAGATAAAAAAAAAAAAAAAAAAAAAAAAAAAAATCAAAAGCTAGCAGAACACAAGAAATAACTAAGATCAGAGCAGAACTGAAGGAGATAGAGACACAAAAAACCCTTCAAAAAATCACTAAATCCAGGAGCTGAATTTTTGAAAAGATCAACAAAATAGGCCACTAGCTAGATTAATAAAAAAGAAAAGAGAGAAGAATCAAATAGATGTAATGAAAAACAATAAAGGGGATTTCACCACCGATTCCACAGAAATACAAACTATGATCAGAGATTACTACAGACAACTCTATGCACATAAACCAGTAAACCTGGAAGAAATGGATAAATTCCTGGACACTTGCACCCTCCCAAGCCTAAACCAGGAAGAAGTTGAAACCCTCAATAGACCAATAACAAGGGCTGAAGTTGAGGCAACAATTAGTAGCCTACCAACCAAAAAAAAAGCCCAGGTACAGATTGGTTCACATCCGAATTCTACCAGATATACAAAGAGGAGCTGATACCACTCCTTCTGAAACTATTCCAAACAATCCAAAAAGAAGGAATCCTTTCCAAATCATTTTATGAGACCAACATCATCCTGATGCCAAAACCCGGCAGAGACTCAACAAAAAAAGAAAACTTCAGGCCAATATCCATGATGAACATAGATGCAAAAATCTTCAAAAAATACTGGCAAACCTATTGCAACAGCACATCAAAAAGCTTATCCATCACTATTAAGTAGGCTTCATCCTAGGGATGCAAGGCTGGTTCAACATAACACAAGTCTATAAACATAATCCACCACATAAACAGAACCAAAGACAAAAACCACATGATTATCTCAATAGATGAAGAGAAGGCCTTTGAGAAAATTCAACAGCCCTTTATGCCAAAAGCTCTCAATAAACTAGGTATAGATGGAACGTATCTCAAAATAATAAAAGCTGTTTACAACAAACCCCAGCCAGTATCATACTGAATGGGCAAAAACTGGCAGCATTCCCTTTGAAATCTGGCACTAGACAAGGATGTCCTCTCTCACCACTCTTATTCAATAAAGTACTGGAAGTTCTAGCCAGAGCAATCAGGCAAGAAAAAGAAATAAAGGGTATTCAATCAGGAAAGGAGGAAGTCAGCTTGTCTCTATTTGCAGATGACATGATTGTATATCTAGAAGACCCTATCATCTCAGCCCAAAATCTCCTTAAACTGATAAGCAACTTCAGCAAAGTCTCAGGATACAAAACCAATGTGCAGAAATCACAGGCATTTCTATACACTAATAACAGAGAGCCAAATCAAAAGCGAACTCCCATTCACAATTGCTACAAAGAGAATAAAATACCTAGGAATACAACTAACAAAGGATGTAAAGGACCTCTTCAAGGAGAACTATGAACTACTACTCAAGGAAATAAGAGAGGACACAAACAGATGGAAAAGCATTCCATGATTTTGGTTAGGAAGAATCAATATTGTGAAAATGGCCATATTGCCCAAAGTAATTTACAGATTCAATGCTATCCCTATGATCCTCTTCACGGAACGGAAAAAACCACCTTAAGCTTCCTATGGAACCAAAGGAGAGCCCACATAGCCAAGACAGTCCTAAGCAAAAAGAACAAAGCTGGAGGCATCACACTACCTGACTTCAAACTATACTACAAGGCTACAGTAATCAAAACAGCTTGGTACTGGTACCAAACAGAGATATAGACCAATGGAACAGAAGAGGCCTCGAAGGCAACGCCACACATGTACAACCATCTGATCTTTGACAAACCTGACAAAAACAAGCAATGGGGAAAGGATTCCCTGTTTAATAAATGGTGTTGGGAAAACTGGCTAGCCATGTGCAGAAAGCAGAAATTGGACCCCTTCCTGACACCTTACACTAAAATTAACTCCAGATGGATTAAAGACTTAAACATAAGACCTAACACCATAAAAACCCTAGTATAAAACTGAGGCAAAACCATTCAGGACATAGGCATAGGCAAGGACTTCATAACTAAAACACCAAAAGCATTGGCAAAAAAAGCCAAAGTAGACAAATGGGATCTAATTAAACTCCAGAGCTTCTGTATAGCAAAATAAACAATCGTTAGAGTGAAACAGCAACCAATGGAATGGGAAAAAATTTTTGGAATCTACCCATCTGACCAAGGGCTAATATCCGGAATCTACAAAGAGCTAAAACAGATTTACAAGAAAAAAACAAACAAACCCATTCAAAAGTGGGTGAAGGATATGAACAGACACTTTTCAAAAGAAGACATATGTGAGGCCAACAAACATATGAAAAAATGCTCATCATCACTGGTCATTAGAGAAATGCAAATCAAAACCACATTGAGATACTATCTCACACCAGTTAGAATGGCGATCATTAAAAAATCAGGAAACAACAGATGCTGGAGAGGATGTGGAGAAATGGGAACACTTTTACACTGTTGGTAGGAGTGTAAATTAGTTCAACCATTGTGGAAAACAGTGTGGCGATTCCTCAAGGACCTAGAAATAGAAATTCCATTTGACCCAGCAATCCCATTACTGGGTATATACCCAAAGGATTGAAAATAGTTCTATTATAAAGACACATGCACATGTATGTTCATTGCGGCACTGTTTACAATAGCAAAGACCTGGAACCAACCCAAATGCCCATCAATGATAGACTGAGCAAGGAAAATGTGGCACATATACACCATGGAGTATATGCAGCTATAAAAAAAAAATGAATTTGTGTCCTTTGTAGGGATATGGATGAATCTGGAAATCATCATTCTCAGCAAACTGACACAAGAACAGAAAATCAAATACCATATGTTCTCACTCATAGGCAGGTTTTGAACAATGAGAACACATGGACACAGGGAGGGGAGCATCACACACTGGGGTCTGTTGGGGGGGGACTAGGGAGGGACAGTGGTGGGTAGGGAGGTTGGAGAGGGATAACGGGGGGAAATGCCAGATATAGGTGACAGGGGCATGGAGGCAGCAAACCACATTGCCATGTATGTACCTATGCAACAAATCTTGATCTGCATATGTACCCCAGAATCTAAAGTACAATAAAAATATATATATGAAAAAAAAGAAAAACTTCTAAAATACTTATCCATCATCTTAAATTAGTTTGTCACAACACCTGCTATGTAGAACACACTTTCCCATGATATTCTCAGGGTATGTGGAAAGGAGAAATTCTATACTCAAATAAATATAGGAAATGCTACACACTGCATTTTTTCTCTTGAAAACTCATGATACTCTTACGTTTAACAATCAGGAAATCTTACTTCAAGAAACATGTTTAACTTTAATAGTGTTTTCTGAAATATATTGACCATAGAGCTCTATTTAATACCCATAAATGTCCTATCATACCAGTGTTCTGTGGAACATGCTTTGTGAAATGCTACCTAAACCTACAATCAGGAAAACCTTGCTTTAGAATTATAGAAACATAAAGCTGGAAATCTTATGTTATTGATAATGTAGCTTAAGTCTCAAGTTTTTCAGATTTAAAAAATACACCTATAAAAGTTAAATTATGTGGCTTAAATAATAAAGCCAGGATTAGAACTTACCTTTCATTTCCCATCTGATTCCTGGAATCAAAATTTTATAGAATTATAATGCACCTAGGAGGACTCTTCAGTTGGATTACTGGCTCTCTTATTTCTGTAATTCTGTAAAATGTTGTGAGGGAAAAAAGAGTGAGTTCTTGTGGGGTTGGTTTGTTTACAAAAACGGAGCCAGGGCTGGGTGCAGTGGCTCATGCCTGTAATCCCAGCACTTTGGGAGGCCAAGGCGGGCAGATCATGAGGTCAAGAGATCGAGACCATACTGGCCAACATGGTGAAACCCCGTCTCTATTAAAAATACAAACATTAGCTGGGTGTGGTGGTGCACGCCTGTAATCCCAGCTACTCAGGAGGCTGAGGCAGGAGAATCGCTTGAACCTGGGAGGTAGAGGTTACAGTGAGCTGAGATCGCACTACTGCACTCCAGCCTGGTGACAAAGTGAGATTCCATCTGAAAATAAACAAACAAAAATGGAGCCAGGCGTGGTGGCTCACGCCTATAATCCTAGCACTTTGAGAGGCCAAGATGAGAGGATCACTTGAGGTCAGGAGTTCACGACCAGCCGGGGCAACATGGTGAAACCCTACCTCTACTAAAAATATAAAAATTAGCTGAGTCTGGTGGCACATGCCTGTAATCCCAGCTACTTGGGTGGCTTAGACCCGAGAATCGCTTGACCCCAGGAGGCAGAGGTTGCAGTGGGCCGAGATCATGCCACTGCATTCCAACTTGAGCTACAGAGACTCCGTCTCCAAAAAAAAAAAAAATCATAAGCAATACTGCTTATATATTTTCTTGTCATTACATATAATCCTAGAGCATAGTTCTCAATCCCATTAGATGCCACACTCCCTTTAATAGAAAATATTTTGTAATGCCTTCTTTATTACCTTCATCTGGAATCCATAGACGTAAACAATTTATTTTGAAAAGCAGTATAATGCCTTAGCCATAATATTTAGGGTAATTAAAAGCAAAATAATTTATAATGAAATAATATGAAATTCTCTGGCTTGACTACATTAGAAGGCATAGTAAAGAAGTTAGATGCTTGTGTCTATGTAGCTTTAATGCAAATCTTATGGCTACAAGAGCCAACTAATATATAGACGTGTTAATTTGTCAAAGGAGTGAAGTGATTCTTCTAAAATGGTGAACAGCACTTGGTGAATTCCAAGCAAAACAAAGTGCATACATTGTTTTCTCTATGTGTGTAAGAGCTACATTCCTAGAAAATCCATATTAAAATTATTTCAATTTTGGGAGGTCAAGGCAGGCAGATCACCAGAGATCAGAGTTTGAGACCTGACCAACATGGAGAAACCCTGTCTCTACTAAAAATACAAAATTAGCTGGGCGTGGTGGCACGCCTGTAATCCCAGCTACTCGGGATGCTGAGGCAGGAGAATTGCTTGAACTTGGGAGGCGGAGATTGCGGCGAGCCAAGATCACGCCATTGCACTCCAGCCTGGGCAACTGGAGTGAAACTCTGTCTCAAAAAAAAATTAAACTCTCAAAATCCTTTATATTATCAAGAAAATGGAGTTGGTTGTAGATTATTATCAACAGGTTTTTCCTTTTGTTGAGAGGGACATTTCAAAATCATGCAGAATGCATCCTATATGTAGGACTTTTCTGCAAAGTCTAGGACAGCTAGCATCCCTACTCATTCCAAATATCACTTCCTCACTCCCACCCCTGTGATTGGGATGTCCAAAAACCTTTCCTATCGACTCTCAAAATGCCCACATCCATGAGTTAAGAACCACTGTTGTAGAATGTATCTTAAAAATTGCCTAGTATTCTATTGAATTCATAAGACACTAGTGGATTACCAACTAGTCACTAAATTCAAGGGCACAACTCCTTAACTCACTGAATAATCTCAATAGGGACAATTTACTGAGAGCTCACAATGCCCAAGACATTTTATTTACATTTACCTGTTTAACATTAATAACCACCATATAAAGTATTATTATTTTTCCTCATTATGCAAAAAAAAGTATGTACACAGGTTCAAATTTTTTCTTGTATCTACAATGTAAATCTCATGGCTGCAAGAACAGACTGATATACAGATGTGTTGATTTGTCATAGGAATGACAAATGAGAAACCTGAGGCTCAAAGATGTCAAATAACTTTCTTCAGGACAGCCAGGATCCAAACAGGTCTTTTTGATGTTTAAATCCATGTGCTTGACCACTATAATATATTGCCAAATGTAGTTTTTATTACTGAAAGCAGCTGTTTTCTTTCTGTTCATACTTTTCTTACCTTCTGATGTAGCTTCCCTTTGTAAATGCCTTTCCTTTTTGATCTTTCTGGAACAATTTTTTTTCTGGAAACATATGAGGCTGTTCCCTATTTCCTCCCCACCCCCACCCCGGGCCCTTTTAAAGTAGAGATCTGTGCTAGATTTGGATCTGCTACAATTGATTCTAATTAATGTTCCTACCCGAAGACTGTCTTTAAATGAATGACTCAATATAACTGAACAAATTTCATTTTTAAAGGAACTTGAGAATTTTTAACTTGAACAAACATGTCCAGGGAGTATACTGTTACATGTTCATTGCCTTTTTTTCTTCACCAGCCATTCACTTTTTAAACTACTGGATGGTTGCTTCCACTCCCACTGTTGTCATCTGAAAATATTATTTCAGTGGTTATGAACAATCTCCTCATTAGTGGAGTGTTTTTCTTCTCCATTACTAGAGTGGAAGTAATTTGAGGTCAGAGAATGCATACCACTTTGTTTATGATACATTGTAATACTTACACATGGTAAATTCACAGTAACTCTCCATTGAGTTCATGAAGCTGAGTGCAGTCTAATTTAGCGCAATAATTATAAGTAAACATGAAGACTTCTTCACTTAGACACTTTGTGTTTTGTTTTCTACACCCATAAAATGAGCATAATTGTTCCTAAATCAGAGTTCTTCTGAAGATTCAAGGAAATGATATTTGTGAGTGTTGTGAGAATTTTATCAGCATATGGCAGACATTTTTAAAAAGAGTGGCTTTGGCCCGGCACAGTGTCTGACGCATGTAATCCCAGCACTTTGGGAGGCCAAGGTGGGTGCATCACCTGAGGTCAGGAGTTTGAGACCAGCTTAACCGACATGGTGAAACCCTGTCTCTACTAAAAATACAAAAAGTAGCTGGGTGCCTGTAATCCCAGCTACTCGGGAGGCTGAGGCAGGAGAATTGCTTGAACCTGGGAAGCGGAGGTTGCAGTGATCTGATATCACGTCACCGAACTGCAGCCTGGGTGACAGAGCAAGATTCTGTCTCAAAAAAAAAAAAAAAAGTATGGCATGTCTTTCCCTCTCTATCCTTTCCATACACAACCCCCTTCCCTTCATGGAGTACTTTGAGCTGATGTGTGGGTTCACATTTTGGACCTGTGTACATAAATTTTTTTGCCTTTCTGTATGATATGCATATGGAATTTGGTGGGATATCTAGACATAATCAACAACTTTTTAAGTCTTAAAAAAAAAAAAAAATGGGGCCGGGCGTGATGGCTCACGCCTGTAATCCCAGCAGTTTGGGAGGCGGAGGTGGGAGAATCACCTGAGGTCAGGAGTTTGAGACCAGCCTGGCCCACATGGTGAAACCATCTCTACTGAAAATACCAAAATTAGCTGGGCGTGGTGGCACGTGCCTGTAATCCTAGCTAATCGGAAGGCTGAGGGGAGATAATCTCTTGAACCCTGGGAAGCGGAGGTTGCGGTGAACCGAGATTGCACCATTGCACTCCAGCCTGAGCAACAGGAGCAAAACTCCATATCAAAATATGTGTGTGTGTGTGTGTGTGTGTATTATATATATATTTTTTCCTATATATATTTCCCTAATTAGGACTAAAAGAAGAAATTAGGGAATAGTGCCTTCGTGGTAGGGAACTAACTTTTCCACTTATATTATCACTGCATGTGAGTATCTTTTGGAGGGATGTTCATCTTACTATGTTGTGAAGCAATTATTCTGAAGGATTCATAATAGTAAAGCCTCAGATCTGAGAGTACAGTCTTGTCTGAAGGACTAGGTCTTTCTTGTTGACAGTTGCCAAGGAAAGAGGCTAGCCCTTAGACAGAAACATTTTACTAAGTGAGTGGGCTCAAAATTGATGTGAGGTGAGATTTGATCTCCAAAGATCAAGGATTCACGAAGGTTTAGAAGTGTACTCTTAAGTAATTGCTGTTAACAATGGCTCTCCTGATCCATCACATAGTAGCAAACAGAGAGCTAAGAAGGAAGGGCACAAATCAGATTTGGTTTTTCATCTTTTTTTCCTCCTCCAGGGTAGCACATGAGCTTTGGAGAGCAAGGAATAATTTTAACCCAGATTATCCAAATTCATGCAATTATTCAGGTTTGTTGCCATTTTTTAAATCCCCTAATCTGTAATAAACTATTTTAGTTGTACTAAGGAAACAAGAAGAGGGTCATTTGTCTGCGTGGGCCAGATGCCAAAAGGGCTAGCTATAATCCTCCTGCCCCTGCTATGTTTGTCTTAAGGGCGATCAGTTCAATGATCCCAGTGGCAAGGGAAAGCCAGGGAAAACAGTCAGGACCAAGCGGTCTGTATCCTGATCATCTGAAAATTCTCATTCTCATGCTTAATTTGGAAGATCAGGGTTATATTTGTGTAAAGAAAAACAGAATCCTAACACATACGATTCATTGCTTTATCAACAGAGCCTTCCTAGCACATGGTGCTCCCTAGGAATTTGTAGAATAAATAAATGAACTACTACATATTTATTGAGATTTGTTTTGCTTTGTTCCTTTCACTTTGTTTCATAGCTAGCCTGTAAGCTACAGTACAGGTAACTTTTATTCATCTTCAACTCAACATCCATTGAGCACCTTCCATGAGCAAGGAACTGAGCTAGCTGCTGCAGGATACGTAAGAATGAATAAGATATGGCACCTTGCTTTATGGGGCTAAAAGTCTAGTGGCTGAGATAGATGTGGACATAAAGAATTCTCTTTATTGTGTAACCACAGGGATGTCTGAAGTTTCCTAGCTTATTACCTCTCTTTTTGCACTCATTTTTTCAATTTCTCTCTCCCTTAACAACACTTGTGCATTTGTGCTTCATCTTCCTTGCCTGACTCACTCCCTTGACACCATTCTTATATTCTTTCATATCAACTATTCTTATTACTCTAATAGCTCTTTCCTCTCTCTTTTAAATAAGCTTCGAGTATATCCTTCTTGACTGAAGAAAAAACTTCCCTATAGGCTTTTCTTTGATTATCTTTCAAGTCTGGTTTATTTTCATTTTCCTTCAAGTTTTTCTGTACTTCAAGTTCACTGTTACTAACTTTTGGTAAAATAACATTCTCTAGATTTTCCCCAGAAGATATTTAGTATATGTCTTATTAGTAAAGCGGAAAGTCTGAGCCTAATGTGTTGGGTTTTTTTTTTCCTTGAACACATATTTTTTTTTTTTTTGAGACGGAGTTTCGCTCTTGTTACCCAGGCTGAAGTGCAATGGCGCGATCTCGGCTCACCGCAACCTCCGCCTCCTGGGTTCAGGCAATTCTCCTGCCTCAGCCTCCTGAGTAACTGGGATTACAGGCACACACCACCATGCCCAGCTAATTTTTTGTATTTTTAGTAGAGACGGGGTTTCACCCTGTTGACCAGGATGGTCTCAATCTCTTGACCTCGTGATCCACCCGCCTCGGCCTCCCAAAGTGCTGGGATTACAGGCTTGAGCCACCGCACCCGGCACACATAACATATTACTGAAGCTGGTTAAAATTCTTAATGGTGGACATAGGCACACTGTTTGTTTTTTGAGACAAGCTCTCTCTCTGTTGCCTAGGCTAGAGTGCAGTGGCACATATACGGCTCACTATAACCTCAACCTCCCAGGCTCAAGCAGTTCTGTCACCTTGGCCTCCCAATTAGCTAGGGACTACAGGTGCAGGCCACCATGCCCCCACTTTTTTTCCGTTAGTAGAGAGGGGGTCTCACCATATTGCTCAGGCTGGTCTTGAACTCCTAGGCTCAAGCCATCCTCCCAAAGTGCTGAGATTAAGGCATGAGACACTGTGTCCAGCCTGCATGCTGTCTCCTAGACAATGTAAATAATACTATTTCATTAAAATCAGATCAGACAATAAGTATAGTTACCTGAAATCCAAAGATCCAATAAAAAGAATTAAGGCAAAAAAAAAAAAAAAAGAAAAAAACCATTCTATACCTCTTCAACTGAAAAAAAAAAAAAAAAAAAAAAAAAAAAAAACTTTGCTTTTTTTTTTTTTTGAGACAGTCTCTCTCTGTTACCCAGGGTGGAATCCAGTGGCATGATCTCGGCTCACTGCAACCTCCCCACCTCCCCGTCCTGGGTTCAAGCGATTCTCCTGCCTCAGCCTCCTGGGTAGCTGGGATTACAGGCATGCGCCACCACGCCCAGCTACTACTTTGCTTTTTTACAAATATTTTATTATGGTATTTCTGATTTTGTATAGCACTTCACAATTTAAAAAGCTTTGTGAGGTACAACAACAGCTCATTTGATCTTCACAATAATGTTGCGAAGAAATCAAAGTCCTATCGTAACTGTCATTTTTATCAGATAAGAAATCACAGAGATGCCAAGAGATCTTCAAATTCACAAGATCTATTTGTGTTTGGCAGATCTAGGTCTCAAAAACAGGTATTCTTACCTTTCATCAGGCTATTTATAATTACATTGAAATGTAGTTTTACTTCTTTGAACTACAATTTGTATTGTAGAAATGCTTTTCACTAAAACCTTGGTTAGAAAATTAGTATAGATTATTACTTTGGTGATCCAGTAGGACTAAACTTTTCAGCATATAAAATCCAAACCAGTGCTGGGTGCGGTGATTCATGCCTATAATCCCAGCTATTAGGGAGGCTGACACAGGAGGATTGCTGGAACCCAAGAATTAAAGGCTACAATGAGCCATGATTGTGCCACTGTACTCTAGCCTGGGCAACAGAGCAAGACTGTCTCTGAAAGAAAAAAAAAAGAATCCAAATCTTAGCAACTACTAATGCAGATAGTAAGTGGACTCTATAGATCTAAGTAATTGCACTAGAATCAAAGAGCTCTCTATGAGTCTATTTCAAAGACTGAGGCCAGGTACAGTGGCTCACACCTATAATCCCAGCACTTTGGGAGGCTGAGGCAGGCAGATCACCTGAGGTCAGGAGTTCAAGACCAGCCTGGCCAACATGGTGAAACCCTGTCTCTACTAAAAATACAAAAATTAGGCTGGGTGTGTGGTATGTGCCTGTAGTCCCAGCTACTCAGGAGACTGAGGCAGGAGAATTGTTTGAACCCCAGGAGGTGAAGGTTGCAGTGAGCCAAGATTTTGCCACTGCACTCCAGCCTGGGTAACAGACTGAGACTCTGTCTCAAAAACAAAAACAAAAAACAAAGACTTCATTACAGTGAGCACTTACCCAATTGTCTATGCCAATGACTTAACAACAGATATCAAAATACTGGAGAGTTAAGGAGGCTATTATATTATTAAATGAATATAACATTTATCTCACTCTTGAATCAAATAAAGTTTTGTGGAATATTTGTCTCAGTGTAGCAACATAGTGCAGTTTGACAATTTCTTGAATTCAAGGTAAATGAATATAAATCATCAGAGTTTTCTAATAGAAGGATTAGATGGAAAATAAAAGCTAAAAATGAAGTAAAAATAAAAGACTATAATGCATTACCTCCAAAAGTCTTCACTAATTTCATTTATATCTAAGTTACATGAGACTAAGTCTCATAATGCACTTAGCTGAAGCCATGTTGATTAGTAAACTACAAATCAGCCAATAAAAAAACTTTGTTTTTCTTTTTTGAAATAAGATCTCACTCTGTCACCCAGGCTGGAGTGCAGTTGCGCAATCTCAGCTCATCACAACCTCTACCTTCTGGGCTCAAGTGATCCTCCCACGTCAGCTTCCCAAGTATCTGGAACTACAGGCATGCACCACCACACCCGGCTATTTTTTTATTATTATTTATTTTTTGTAGAGTCAAGGTTTCACTATGTTGCCCAGACTGATCTCAAACCCTAAGCTTAAATAATCAACCTGCCTTGGCCTCCTAATGTATATTAGACATGAACCGCCATGCCCAGCCATAAACAAATTTTTTAAAAACCTTTTCTTTCCCATTCCTTTGACATAAGACTAGACTCCAACTACCAAAAAAGTTTTTTTCCACAACATTGTAAGATTAAAAATATAAAATATAGTATCTCAAACAGAAATACATCAGCATCTTTTTAAAGAATAGGGCCTGATCCAAAATGATTAATAAATGCAACAGGCTCTTTATGTACTTCTAGAATTTAGCACTGGGTTTTGTTCTGGCTGTTGGAAAGTCTTTTGATCTAAAACAGCTTATGAGCAGTTCACATGGAGGATATAGCATGTTTTACTCAGAAATGAAACTAAATTGTTAATCCTGCCTTTGATATTTCTTGTACATTGTTCTTCTCTATTTGTGTTCTCAGTAGTAATTTACTGGAAGCCATAAAGGATTGTTAAGCACCTAATCATGGTATATTATATATATTTATCTTAAAAAATTGTCCTTTTTCTTCAAATTTTGTTTAATTTTTTTAGGCTGCTTCTACTTTCTAGAAGCCTCTTTCCCTGCTGTAGAGCCCTAAACTGAATATAGACCCGGTCCTTAGTTAACTCTGATTAGCCAGTGAGCTGTGTGATTTTGGGAGAGTCTCTTCACTTCCTGGGCCTCAATTTTCTTATTGATAATAAGGGAAGTTTGGCTTTGATGGCCTCTCAGGGCGTTCATTCTTAAATATTCATTGACATAAAGCAGGTGTTCTTGAATGAATAAATATTAACCTGTTTTTTACCTGCATGTCTGGCTAGAATTATGAGGATCTCTCTGACTTCAATAGAATGAGAGGGCTGGGCGCAGTGGCTCTCAACTGTAATCCTAGCACCTTGGGAAGCCAGGGTGGGCAGATCACATGTGAGCCTAGGAGTTCAAGATGAGTTTGGGCAATATGGCAAAACCCCATCTCTACAAAAAAAATTAAAATTAGCTAGTCACCATGGCACATGCCTATAGTCCCAGCTACTCTGGAGGCTGAGGTGGGAGGATCACCTGAGCACAGGGAGGTCGAGGCCTTGAAGCCACTGTGTTCCAGCCTGGGCAACAGAGTAAGAAAAACTCTCTATCAAAACAAAACAAAAAAAACCATCAAAATAAACAAAATAGAATGAGAGAACTGTCTGGGAAAGGGGTCATGTTAAACACTTTCTTACTAGAAATATTCAACACGCGGTGTGTCATAACGCTTGAGTTTGAGAATTATTAACAGGATTACACAAAGCCCATGAAGAGTGGTAACAAGGCTTTGACAATTAAGTTGCCTTGAAATCTCTGACTTTTACTTTTAAGGACATCCCTAATACTACAGAGGGAATTAAGAGATATACTGTGTACCCAGCTTCTCATACAGCAGTGTGGCACAGAAGCACAACAGACAACTGACCAACTGGGAGAGGCATATACTGATAGCAATCTTTGGGTAACTTAAGATTGATTTAAACTTTCATCAATTATAGCAGAGGTTTGGCTGTCAAATTTGCCTGTACTTTGGAAATTTCTACTTTCTCAGATCACATATAACAGTGCATAGAGAAAAAAATGTACAGATGAATAAACATGTTAACAATAGTTACTACTGGGGAGTGGGATTATGGGGTATTAGAGGAGAGACTTCCATTTTTACTTTACATTCTCCAATTATTCATATTACTTTTATTTTTTAAAAATTTTAATGTGTTATATTAAAAGTCTGAAACTGAAAGTAAGCTTATTATCCAGACATTTCAGGTAATGGGTATGATTGTCAGACTGAGCAAAAAGAATTATTCTCTACTTTCTAAAGTAGATTTTATGAACATAGCATAAATTTATAGGCATTTAGAAGAAAATTATTTTCATTTGTGTCTATCCTTTCACAAATATTTGATTATTGTATTGTGTGCACAGATTTTGGAGTTGCTAGTTTTTTCAAAGAGTAGACTGGATTCTTGATACATAGCACATAACCAATATGTGTTTGTTGAATGAATGAATTAAATAAATCTTCATTTTCTATTTTGAAGCCACAGTAACTTTTAGGAGAGAAGGATACCAGTTTGGTCATTGAAACAGGTTTTTTTCTGCTGTTACCTAAAAGGAGGTAACCTAAAAGATTTTACAATATCTATAAAATTCCCTATTTATTTTCTGGAATTAGTTTATATAATAAAAAATTGATCTAACAAATAAGTTGCATATGATATTTCAGTTTCGAAAGAAATTATTAAATAAAGCATTTTATGTTAACAAAATCTTTCATATTATTTAATTAGCTGTTCTTTACAACTACTTGTCTGGTGCTGTTATCTGAGTTCAAAGGGAATGATTAAATGAATGAATGGATGGATGATTAAATTCTTTGTTTAAGGTTCCAAAGGCAAGGAATGGCAAGGACAGATTTAGTATTCATTGATGCTGTCTCCCCGACACTGCTTCTTGGCCTCCTGCACCCTGTTGTCTCCCCAAAACAAAGAGGTAGCAGTGCAATATGTTTCTTCCCATGGCAGTAAATAAGTGAATCATTTGTTCTAGTAAATGCTTGGCAGGAAGACATGAAAGACTAAGCCAGATAAGAAATGTCTGCTTACTATAGGTATGGTTGTGTATCTTGGTTTGTAACCTATTTATAGTAAAGCTTATGATTACCATGAACAAGCCTTTGCAGTCTTTAAATGTACAAACTTACATTTCTTCACCAGTGCCAAAAAATAATTTCCCCCTATTCTATGACCGGAAAGAGAAAGACAGACTTAGAGGGAAAAAAGTAAGATTGAGAGACTGAAATAGATCAAGAGAGAAAGAGCCATTGGGAAAGTGAGTGAAAGAGAGAGAGGGTGTAAGCAAAGTTTAAATGGATCTGAAATACTGAACTTTCTTGACTATATTTTATTGAGTTTTATATTTTAAAATTGATAGAACGGGCTTTACTAAAAAATATTGGTGTTGATGGATATACTTTATCCTTTGAAGAAAAAAGGAAAAATTAACTTTTTGGCAACAGATCAGCTTTTACTAAATCAATTTTCCTTTCTTTTCTTTCACTTTTTATCTTTTTATTGAATTTTTTCCTATAGTTTTTTAGAATTAAGCTAGTTGCTTTAGGGGAAAAGCTGTTTGTATGCAGAAATGAGTGTCCTGTCTGCCCGCTGCCTCTCACTCCCCGCCCCACTTTACTTGATGTTCACATGAATTTTTAGGAATTTTTTTTTTTTTTGGCTTTCAATATTTACCTCTTGTGTTCTGAACAGCATTTTTCCTTCCACCTATTGTACATGTGAATTAGGTGCTCACAGTTACATTTACAAACTGTTCTGGAAAATACAAGTTTCCTTTGTGGCATGGAACTCTTAGAACACAAATCATCCTTAGTAGATTGTGCTTGGTACGTGTCCTAGTCTAAGCACACAGTACAGGTGATTGGCTGATATCAGTGTTGAATTACAACCTTTGACTAGTAGACACGAAATCCCTGTTGTGTCATAGTTCCTTTTGGAACATGAATGTTCTTTATTTCTGTTTTTTTTTTTTTTTAATTCCAAACTCTTGTTCTTAGCTTTATCTGCCTATTTGTGCCCAAGTATTTACCAGCGTTATGTCTCAGTATAATCATTGATAGTGCACATTATTATTGTTCTGTCTTTAATTCTCTACTAAAATTTAAATATATTTGAGGTGTTATTAGTAAGAATTTACAATGTTCTTTTGATTCTTAATATGGAACAAATTTTGCTGGATAACATTATGTAAACTGGTGATTTGATTTACTGAAAGTAAACCTAAGTAATGAAAATTCCTACCCCTTAGGCTTATACATTATTTTAAGTGACAAAATCTGTCTAGACAAATTAACTATATTCCCTTCCCAGGTAGTTAGTTAAAACTAGAAATGAAGAAAAAATTGAAGTACTCTTATTTAAATACCGTTATGAAATTAAATAAATTTGTCTTGAGTTTCTAATATAAAATGTCTAAAAGAAGTCCCTCTGTACCAAAGATAACAACCTACTATACACTTTTGTCTGGGAAAAGATAATTTAGAAATAATTGCTTTTAGTATTGTTGTACTATAAAGTTCTAGTTTTCTCATTTTTTAAAAGAATGCAGCAGGTATTACTAACTTTTATGCATGTCAAAGGAGCATTGTGGTAAAAATTTATTATTTCTCCCTTATTTTGATTAAAATCCTTCAATCCCCAAGGACTGCTGTGATAAGCCAAGGTCCTTAGCCTAGCAGGCAAGGGCTGCTTTTCCTGCTGGGTCTCCCACGAGTCCTCTTTGGTTTCCAAATATCCAAAAACACTTGCTTTTCCAGAACTCTCTTAGACAGTCCCTGCTTTTGTAAGTGTTAAACCTTCACCCAGAATCCCCTTCCCCCTTGGCCTTCTATTGCAAATTCTTTCCATTACAAACTCAGCTGTGAAGGCCTCCCAAACACCAACTTCCTTTCCACTAACTTTCGATTCCTCTAGGGCAGTGGTTCTCTAAGTGTGGTTCCTTACAGGCAGCATTAGAGTCACCTGGGAACTTGTTAGAACTAGAAATTCTCTGGTCACACCCCAGACCTACTGAATTAGAAAGTCTAGGAGTGGACCTATTAATATGTTTTTAACAAGTCCTTACACTGATTCTGACTCACAGCTCTAGGGCAGGGATAACTTATATTCATCTCAATATCCTCAGACTCTCACTTGTTTTCATAGTAGGTACTCAATAAGACTTCCATCTGAACAAACAAAAAAAAAGTTGCCTAAAATTGGTTAACTGAAATATAACTAAAATATAAACCATTAAGTAAATAAGCTTTAGACAAATTGACTTTTGTCTAAAGCTTATTTACTTAATGGTCCTGCTGTTAATGACCAATTTACCTAAAATTCAGGCTCCTTTGAGTGTTTTTTACATTCTTATCAGTTTTCACACCTACATATTCCATCCGCCACTAATGAAATCTCAACTCTCATTTGAAACCTGAGATTCTCCTGATCTGGGCTAGGTCATTTTACCTTCGTTCCCATGGTGAGTTAGTTACAGGTTTCTCCCATGACGTGAGTTTTTTTGGGCAAACTACTCTTATTTTTCTTGTTATGTCTTATACAATATCTTTTGTTGCAAAGTAGATATTTGACAAATGCCTGTTGGTGTCATTAACACTATAATATAATAGTCGAGAGTATGAACTAGAGCCAAAACATGTTTAAATGCCACCTCATTTACTTACGAGTGGTATGATTTTGGGTGAGTTTTATCTTTCTTTTTTTAAATCATCTATGCCTCAATCTCCTTATCTGTAAAATGGACATAATATAATAGTACTCACCTCATAGCATTGTCATAGGATAAAATAAATATATATGTGAAGTGCCTAAAACAGTTTCAGGCATATAGAAAAATACCATAAAAGGGTTTATTATTATTATTTTCTTTAGTTTCCAAATTCCGCTTTGCTTGTTTGTTTTTTGAGACAGGGTCTTACTTTATCATCCAAGCTGGAGTGCAGTGGTTTGATCATGGCTCACTGACACCTCAATCTCCTAGGCTCAGGTGGTCCTCCTATCAGCCTCCCAAATAGCTAGGACTACAACGTGCGTTACCATGCTTGGCTAATTTTTGTATTTCTTGTTGAAATGAGGTTTTGCCATGTTGCCCAGGCTCGTCTCAAACTTTGGACTCCCAAAGTCCTAGGATTACAGGTATGAGGCACCACACCTGGCCTCTTTTTTTTTTTTTTTTTTTTTTTTTTTTTGTGAGATGGAGTCTTGCTCTGTTGTCCAGGCTGGAGTGCAGTGGCACAATCTCGGCTCACTGCAACTTCCACCTCCCGGGTTCAAGAAATTCTCCTGCCTCAGCCTCCTGAGCAGCTGGGATTACAGGTGTGCACCACCATGCTTGGCTAATTTTTGTATTTTTAGTAGAGACAGGGTTTCACCATGTTAGTCAGGCTGGTCTTGAGCTTCTGACCTCATGATCTACCCGCCTCAGCCTCCCAAAGTGCTAGGATTACAAGCGTGAGCCACGGCACCCGGCCATTATCTCATTTTTTTAAAGATCAAAAACCTAGCAAAAATTTATGTACAAAAATCCTCATTTTAGTATTATTAACAATAGTGGGCCAGGCGCGGTGGCTCATGCCTGTAATCCCAGCACTTTGGGAGGCCAAGGCGGGTGGATCACGAGGTCAAGAGATCGAGACCATCCTGGTCAACACGGTGAAACCCCGTCTCTACTAAAAATACAAAAAATTAGCTGGGCATGGTGGCGCGTGCCTGTAGTCCCAGCTACTCGGAAGCATGAGGCAGGAGAATTGCCTGAACCCAGGAGGCGGAGGTTGCAGTGAGCCGAGATGGCGCCATTGCACTCCAACCTGGGTAACAAGAGCGAAACTCCGTCTTAAAAAAAAAAAAAAAAGTGGAGTTATTTACATATTTTGAATACAAGTCTTTTATAAGATATGTGACTTGCCAGTGTTTTCCCCCAAAAGGTGGCTTGTCTTCTCATTCTGTTTATATAGAGCAATTTTTAAAACTTTAAATAAAATCCAGTGTATCCATTTTTTCTTTCATAGGTTTCATGACTTTGGTGTCGTATCTTTTTTTTTTTTTTTTTTCCTTTTAAGACAGGGTTTCACCTGTTGATCAGGCTGGTCTTGAACTCCTGACCTCAGGTGATCTGCCTGCCTTGGCCTCCAAAGTGCTTGGATTACAGGCGTGAGCCACCACACCCGGCCAACTTTGGTGTTATATCTAAAGTCTCATTACCAAACCCAAGGTCACCTAGATTTTCTTCCATGTTTTCTTCTAGAAGTTTTACAGTTATGTGTTTTACATTTAGGTCTACAATTCATTTTAAATTAACTTTCTGTAAGGTGTGAAGTGTGTGTCAGGGTTAATTTTTCTGCATACAGATATCTGGTCAATTGGCCTGGCAACATTTGTTGAAAACACTATTCTGCCATTTTTAATGTTAAATTCCATCCATCCTCTCATGAGAAAACACTCTTTTGTGTGACCCAGTGTTGTACTTCTCTCTCTTTTTTTTTTTTTTTTAATTGACACAAGAACAGAAGACCAAACACCACATGTTATCACTCATAAGTGGGTGTTGAACAATGAGAACACATGGACACAGGGAGGGGAACATTCATACACCAGGGCCTGCTGGCGAGTGGAGGGCTAGGGGAGGAATAGCAGGGGGTGGGGGTATTGGGGAGAGATAGCAGTAGGAGAAGTACCTAGTAGAGATGACGGAGCAATGGATGCAGCAAACCATCACCATGGCATGTGTATACCTATGTAACAAACCTGCACAATCTGCACATGTACCCCAGAACTTACAGTTTAATAAATAGATTTTAAAATTAAAATAAATACCCATCAGGTCACCTAAGGCCTCTGCTTGGCTATTGTATTACATCTCTCCTTACCTTCATCATTATGGCTTTGAAAATCCACTTCCTCACTTTCCATCAGCACCTCAGTTCACTGCAATCTTTCTTTTCTATCCCCAGTATTCCATTGAACTGGAACATCCCCAATACAACACACACATTTTAGCTATTATACTCTCTCTGCCTCAAGAATATTTTACTATTCCTTTATTTTTTTAACCCCAGCCATATTCACTGCCTCTTAAATATTCTTTTCTGGTTTCCCTTCGACCTCTGTGGTCTCTTCCTCCAAGTGTCTCAAGTTCATCCTCTTTTCTCATGCCCACAGTGTGACACTAATGCAGGACCTTATCACATTACCCTTTCAATGGTTTGCTGGGCTTTCAGTAATTCTTTCTTTTTGTTTCTTGTCTTACTGCTTTGTAATAACACTCATTCATTCTCCCTTGCCTCATTAGAACCTCACAATGGACATTAGAATAAACCCAAACTTCTTCTTTTTTTTTTTTTTTTTTGGAGAAGGAGAAGAAGATGATGATGATGAAGAGGAGGAAGGATTAGAAGATATTGATGAAGAAGGGGATGAGGATGAAGGTGAAGAAGATGAAGATGATGAAGGGGAGGAAGGAGAGGAGGATGAAGGAGAAGATGACTAATAGAACACTGATGGATTCCAACCTTCCTTTTTTTAAATTTTCTCCAGTCCCTGGGAGAAAGTTGCAGTCTTTTTTTTTTCTTCCCTCTTGTGCTCAGTACCTGTTTTTGAGGTCTCTTTTCTCTCCTTGTTTTTTTTTAAAGAAAAAGGAAGAAAGAAAGAGAGAAAGAAAAAAAGAAAAAAAAAGAATGAAGAAGAGGAAGAAAAAGGAAGAGAAAGAGGGAGAGAGAACGGGAATATTGCTTTATTACCCAGGCTAGAATGCAGTCTAAAAATGGGAATTGAAAACCTCTTTTATGCCAATAATTGTGCTTAACAATGGAGACAGGAAGGAATAAGGAAAGAAAATAACAAACAAGCAGCCAACCAATATTTAATTTAAACCTATGAAATGCTGCGCAATTATTGAGGAGTGATTTACTTCCAGTTATGTAGTCACTTTTGGAATAGGTGTGATATGGTACTGATAAGAATGTATGTTTTGTGTATTTGAAGTGGAGAGTTCTATAAATGTTTGTACTTCTCTTAATAGAGGAAAGCTCTTTATTTAACTAAATTAGAATCAGTGGTTAGTTAGTTATATAAAATGACAACTACATAACTTAAACATTTATTTTCACTTAAAATGTATAAAACTTGTTCAGGCCGGGCATGGTGGCTCATGCCTGTAATCCCAGCACTCTGGGAGGCCGAGGCAGGTAAATCACGAGGTCAGGAGTTTGAGACCAACCTGGCCAATATGGTGAAACCCCATCTCTACTAAAAATACAAAAATTACCCTGGCATGGTGGTGTGCACCTGTAGCACCAGCTACTCAGGAGGCTGAGGCAGGGAGACTCTCTTGAACCCAGGAGGCAGAGTTTACAGTGAGCCAAGATTGTACCACTGCACTACAGCCTGGGTGACAAAGCAAGACTCTGTCTCAAAAAACAAAAACAAAAACAAAACAACAACAACAAACTTGTTTATTTGCCTAACCATTCTTTGAATGTGGATATGGGGGGGTCTGCTGATTGGTGTTCTGAATTGTCTTTTTTTTTTTTCTGTACAACACACCCATAATGCATTGCCTGTGGTATCCAGTGTTTTCAGCTAGAATTCAGACTTTTCAGGTTTAAAATGGGGCTCTACCACATAATTATCTAGAGGCTCTTACTTAACCTCACTAAGCTTTAATTTCCTCATCTGTAAAATGAGAATATTAATAATATCTACCACATAAGATAATAAAATGAGTAGGCTAAGTACTTCAGATAGTCGTCTGGCACGTAATAAGGGCAATTTAAGTATTTGCATTAAAAGTGGAATGAGAACTGTGGGGCAGTCTGAAGGAAGAATCTTTATAGATATTTGTTCTTTTTTCCATATAATTTAGATTTATGTGTATATTTTTAGAGACAGTCTCACACTGTTGCCCAGGCTGGAGTGCAGCTCACAATAACCTGCAATTCCTGGGCTCAAGCAATCCTCCCACCTCAGCTACCCAAGTAGCTAGGACTACAGATATATGCCATCAGACTGGGCCTTTATTTATTTATGTATTTATTTATTTTACAGGGTCTCACTCTGTCACCACGGCTGGAATGCAGTGGTATGATTATGGCTCACTGCAGCCTTCATCTCCCAGACTCAAGCAATCCTCTTACCTCAGCCTCCAGAGTAGCTGGGGCCATGCCCAGCTAAATTTTTTTAATTGTTTTTTTGTAGAGATGGGGTCTTACTATGTTACATAGGCTGGTCTTGAATTCCTGGGCTCAAGTAATCCTCCTGCCTCCTCTTCCAAAATGCTGGGATTATAGGCGTGAGCCACTGTGTCCAGTCTAATTTTTAATTTGTTTGTTTGTTTGTTTTGAGACAGTCTTGCTCTGTCGTCCAGTCTGGAGTGCAGTGGCACGATCTCAGCTCACTATAATCTCCACTACCTAGGTTCAAGCCATTCTCCTGTCTCAGCCTCCCAAGTAGCTGGAATTACAGGCTGCCATGCTCAGCTAGTTTTTATATTTTTAGTAGAGATGGGGTTTCACCATGTTAGCCAGGGTGGTCTTGAACTCCTGACCTAAGGTTATCCACCTGCTTTGGACTCCCAAAGTGCTACGATTACAGGTTAGTGAGCCACTGTCTCTCCGCCTAATTTTTTTTTTTTGTGGAGACAGGATCTTACTACATTGTCCATGTAGGTCTGAAACTCCTGGCCTCAAAGGATCTTCACACTTTGGGAGGACGAGGTGAGCGGATCACCTGAGGTAGGAAGTTTGAGACCAGCCTGACCAACATGGAGAAACCTCGTCTCTACTGAAAATACAAAATTAGTGTGGCGTGGTAGCGCATGCCTGTAACCTAGCTACTTGGGAGGCTGAGGCAGGAGAATTGCTTGAACTTGGGAGGCGGAGGTTGCACCATTACACTCTAGCCTGGGCAACAAGAACTAAACTCCGTGTCAAAAAAAAAACAAAAATAAAAATCTTTTTCTTTCTTGTATACACATTTCATTGGGAAGCATAAACAGATTTTAAAAATGATGAACTTTTCCATTATTATTTTATTTATTTATTTTGAGACAGGGTCTCACTCTGGTTGCCCAGATTAGAGTGCAGTGGCATGATCTTGGCTCTCTGCAGCTTCAACTTCCCAGGTACAGGTGATTCTCCCACCTCAGCCTCCCCAGTAGCTAGGACTGCAGGTGCACGCCACCATACCCAAATAATTTTTTGTATTTTTAGTAGAGACAGAGTCTCATCATGTTGCCCAGGCTGGTCTTCCCTAGGCTGGGCTCAAGTGATCTGCCCGCCTCAGCCTCCTAGAGTGCTGGGATTTAGGCGTGAACCACCACGTCCAGCCGAACTCTTAAGTATAAAATTCTACTAGTGGGAGAAATGGTAGGCCGACTGGAGAACAGATTACTAGATGAGTTTTGAGGGTACTGTGGATCAATGTGTTTATTGACATGAAATTGTCCCCACAGGGTTGACAAGAATTGCATGTCTGGTTCTGGACAGAAATATAGTTATATTTAAGCATTAATCTGGCTGCACATTAACCCACTTCCTTGTTACTCCAAGTCTCTAGATACTGATCATTTGCATCCGCATTGTTCCGATAGATAGGATCTCTGGCATTAGAATCACATGGCTTTTGCTTAAGGATTGCTTAAGATGTTTTTCAGATCCTGATTTCCAGAGAAACAGCTGATCCTCACAGAGGAATGGAATCAGCATGAGAATACACCTTCTTCATTTCCTTGTCCTATGACTTCTCCCTGCGCTCTTTAACCAACCAGTGATCTCCATACTTTGGCCCACTTCAAAACTGTGAAAATCCCTAGCCCCAAACTTTTCAGTGAGATGGCTTTCAAGTCACCTCCTGTCTCTTTGTTTGGTGGCCTATACTTAAACCGCTTTATCTGATGCAACCCAATGTCCCAGCATATTGACTTGCCTGGAGCATCAGCAACAGACCTATTAAGGTTACAAAGGTGCTGGAAGGGGTCAGTGAATTTGGTTAGTTTGTTACTAGAAAGGGATCCCGATCCAGACCCCAAGAGAGGATCCTTGGACTGACACGAGAAAGAATCCAGAGTGAGTCCATACAGTAAAGTGAAAGCAAGTTTATTAGAGAAGTAAAGAAAGAAAAGAATGGCTACTCCATAGAGCAGCAGCATGGACTGCTCAATTGAGTTCATTTACAGTTACTTTTTGATTTTTTTTTAATTGCATTTTAGATTTTGGGGTACATGTGAAGAACATGCAATATTGTTGCATAGGTACACACATGGCATGTGATTTACTGCCTTCTTCACCATTACCTACATCTGGCATTTCTCCCCATGCTATGTCTCCCCAACTCCCCCCCCAGCTGTCGCTCCCCTATTTCCCCCTGAACAGACCCAAGTGTGTAGTGCTCCCCTCCCTGTGTCCATGTTTTCTCATTGTACAACACCCACCTATGAGTGAGAACATGCGGTGTTTGATTTTCTGTTCTTGTGTCAGTTTGCTGAGAATGATGGTTTCCAGGTTCATCCATGTCCCTACAAAGGACACGAACTCATCAATTTTGATGGCTGCATAATATTCCATGGTGTATATGTGCCACATTTTCCCTGTCCAGTCTATCATCTGTGAGCATTTGGGTTGGTTCCAGGTCTTTGCTATTGTAAACTGTGCTGCAATGAACATTCGTGTGCCTGTGTCCTTATAGTAGAACGATTTATAATCCTTTGGATATATACCCAGTAATGGGATTGCTGTGTCAAATGGAATTTCTATTTCTAGGTCCTTGAGGAATCACCACACTGTCTTCCACAATGGTTGAACTAATTTACACTCCCACCAACAGTGTAAAAGTATTCCTATTTCTCCACATCCTCTCCAGCAACTGTTGTCTCCAGATTTTTTAATGATCGCCATTCTAACTGGCATGAGATGGTATCTCAATGTAGTTTTGATTTGCATTTCTCTAATGACCAGTGATGATGAGCATTTTTTCATATGTTTGTTGGCCTCATGTATGTCTTCTTTTGTAAAGTGTCTGTTCATATCCTTCACCCACTTTTGAATGGGCTTGTTCTTGATTATAGGGGAAAAAATGGGTGATTATTCATGAGTTCTCCAGGAAAGGGGTGGATATTTCCCAGAACTGAGGATTCTTCCCCTTTATGGACTACATAGTATAACTTCCAGATGTTGCCATGCTGTTTGTAAACTGTCATGGCACTGGTGGGAGTGTCTTTTAGCATGCTAATACGTTATAATTTATATATAATTAGGAGTGAGCACTACCAGAGGTCACTTTCATTGCCATCTTGGTTTTGGTGGGTTTTGTTTTGTTTGATACCAGGTCTCACTGTCATCCAGGCTAAAGTGCAATGGCACAATCTTGGCTCACTGCAGCCTCAACCTCCTGTGTTCAAGCAATCCTTCTGCCTCAGCACCCCAAGAAGCTGGGACTACAGACACGCACCAGCATATCTGACTAATTTTTTTTTTTTAAAGATTGGGATGGGGTTTTGCCTTGTTGGCCAGGCTGGTCTCATCTCCTGAGCTCAAGTGATCCACACACCTCAGCCTCTCAAAGTGCTGGGATTACAGGTATGAACCATCACGCTCAGCAGCCGCATCCTATTTTATCAGCAAAGTTTTATGGCCAGTATCTTGTGTGGACCTCCTATCTCAGCCTGTGAGGAAGAATGCCTAACCAACTGGGAATACAGCCTAGTAGGTCTCAGCTTTATTTTACCCATTCCCTATTAAAGATGGCCTTGCGGCTGGGCGAGGTGGTTTATGTGGATAATCTTGGCACTTTGGGGGGCTGAGGTGGGAGGATTACTTGAGGTCAGGAATTCAAGACCAGCCTGGCCAACATAGTGAAACCCCGTCTCTAATAAAATTCAAAAATTATCCGGGCGTGGTGGGGCACGCCTGTAATCCCAGCTACTCCGGAGGCTGAGGCAGGAGAATCACTCAAACCCCAGCAGCAGAGAGGTTGCCGTGAGCCGAGATAGCACTCCTGCAGTCCATGCTAGGGGACAGAGCGAGACTCCATCCTAGATAGATAGATAGATAGATGGCATTGGGGTTGCTCTGGTTCAAATGCCTGTTAACAAATTGATTACACTGAAGTTGATTAATAGGGTGTATACTACAATTACAATAAAACCATGTTTTCTTTATCATTTTAGAGTCAGTAGTGACTATAATATGGCTAAGTTTGAGTGAACACTGTCTTTTTTTTTTTTTTGAGATGAAGTCTCGCTCTGTTATCCAGGCTGAAGTGCAATGGCGTGCTGTCGGCTCACTGCAACATCCGTCTCCCGGGTTCAAGCAATTCTTCTGCCTCAGCCTCCCGAGTAACTGGGACTACAGGTACCCACCACCATGCCCAGCTAATTTTTGTATTTTTAGTAGAAACAGGGTTTCACCATATTGGTCAGGCTGGTCTCGAACTCATGACCTCGTGATCTGGCAGCCTCAGCCTCCCAAAGTGCTGGGATTACAGGTTTGAGCCACTGCACCCAGCCCCCAGCCGAATGAGCACTGAACACTGTCTTAAAAGTTTCAACATTTTCTAAATAAAGGTTGTTTAGGCAATGGAGATTCCATTTCGAAAATTACAATTTCAGTACAATATCAATTTAATAAATTAAATAAACTGTTCCATTATATTTCCAAATGTAGGAGATCAAGTTTAAATAATGGGTTGAAATGGTAGTAACAGACTTCAAACAAGAATTCAAGACTAGGGACAAGAAATGTCTGAACTAGGACTATATTACATTCTGTAGCGTATAAAACTAAAACTGGACAAAACACTACAAGGTTCAAATGGAAAAAGCTTTTACTAATTCATTCAATTAAAAATCATGAATGAAATAGGCTCAGACTAATTTACTGAAAACTAGTTTACCTAACCCAGTTTGACCAAGGGTTTCTAATGTATTCAAATGAATGTATATAAAATAGAAAAAGACACCATCTAAATATAATACATCACCACTGACAAAAATAAGCAAATCATATAAATAATTATTAAACATACAAGGTGGCAGGGCATGGTGGTTCATGCCTGTAATCCCAGTACTTTGGGAGGCCAAGGTGGGCAGATCATGAGGTCAGGAGATCAAGACCATCCTGGCCAACATGGTGAAAGCCTGTCTCTACTAAAAATACAAAAAATTAGCCGGGCGTGGTCACCTGCATCTGTAGTTCCAGCTACTCAGGAGGCTGAAGCAGGGGAATTGCTTGAACTGTGAGGCAGAAGTTGCAATGAGCCGATATCGCACCACTGCACTCCGGCCTGGCTACAGAGCAAAACTCCATCTCAAGAAAAATAAAAAAAAGGTTCAGATGGAAAAATACTTACATGAATTGCTTAAAATATGAAAGACAAATTGATCTTTACCTAAGAATTTAGTCAAAACCTTACAAGTGGTAATTTCAAAGCTTTGGCCTGGTGTTTTTGGCTAACAGAACAACGAGTAAGAGATTTGTTCTTTAATAGTAGACCTATTTCTTATCAAACATAATTTAAAAAGGAATGGGACTATGCAAACTCAAATGTCTGCAGAGTTTAGGCAGATATTGTGAATGAGTAAAATGCCTACAGATGCAATGCAGTGTGATGAGGACTGTGGTACATGGGAAGTCGATCCCCCATCTAAAAATTACAATAATCCCAGCACTTCGGGAGCCCGAGGCACACAGATCACCTGAGGTCGGGAGTTTGAGACCAGCCTGACAAATGCCTCTACTAAAAATACAAGAATTAGCTGGGCGTGGTGGCACACGCCTATAGTCTCAGCTACTTGGGAGGCTGAGATAGGAGAATGGCTTGAACCTAGGAGGCAGAGGTTGCAGTGAGCCGATATCACACCATTGCACTCCAGCCTGGGCAACAAGAGCGAAACTTCGTCTCAAAAAAGAAAAAAAAATTGCAATGTCTATTCAGCTCCAATGGATCATAGCTATGTAGAAATGTGGCTTAATCTGATTATTTTCAAAATAAGACAGAAATATAGATCTTGAGGTTAATCCTCAGCTCCATTAATATTTGTAGGCCAATACTGTATTAACAAAGTATTGTTAAGTAACTGTCTCTGAGAATTCATATTTTTCCTTAGGAGATGTATGTGTGTGTGTGTGTGTGTGTATACAATCTAATAGTCATCCACTAGATAACTGAAACAACAAAGAGACATTTTCTACAACTCATATTAGAGGGAAAAATTAAAGAGTATTAGACTGTAGTGTCTGTGTCCTCTGGGATTGTTCTATGAGTCTTGGAGAATGCTAACGAACATAAAGAATTGTCTTGTTGGGAGTTCCCAAGACATTCGTCTTGACTGAACAACTCTAGATATTGAATATGTACCATGTTGGGAGGGGTGTAAATCATAAGTTAAGGCCATCCTTTCTGTGCAGGGGAAGAGGTTTTGGCAAAGACTGGTGTAGCATTGCATACTGTAAGTAAGATGAAGTTAGTATTCTTATTGTAAGACACACACCTTGGCATAGAGTTAAGAACTAAAATTAACCATAAGAGGACATGTTGAGAATAGTTTGACTTCTTGCCTACATTTCCTATGGACTGTGGAAATTGTTATTTTTAGCATAGTGTTAACATTTTTTTTTTTGGTCAATGTAAGTAATTCTCATTGTTTATCCCACCCCTTCAGTTAAAATCTGATTTAGCAATGTATTGACTAGGTGTCTGTAACAGCCAGAGACACAGCAGGAAACAGGTGGTAGACTCCAAGAATTTAATTGAAGAGAGTTTAAAAGGGGGACTATTATCAGAGGTGTGGGCAGGGTTAAGGGCTCTGATAAGGAATCTAAGTAAATGTGGACAGGCAAGTTTGGGAGCTACAACTGCAGCTAGGACACAAGGAACAAAGGAAGACACAGTGTTACTGGAACGAGGTGAGAACTGGAGCTGTGAAAGAGGAGCTGCTTGACAAAAGGAGTGGCCATTGAAGAATGCAGCCACCTCCGGGACTATAGCCAGGCCTGAGGGAACATGGCAATAGCCTGGCTTCTCTTTCTTCCTGCACTCTGTCTTTTGCTGGTGCTTCCTAGGCCAAAACCCAATGAGAAGCCAGATGGCAAGGGAGCCCTGGTGGTAGTTTAAAAGGGTCAGTCTCTATGGGTACCCAGCAGGATGGACAAGGGTGAAGAGTGGATATGGCTGGTAGCAAATGGAGTATTACCAGTACAGTGTCTTTTAAAATAAGAAATTACCAGTAATTTACCAAATTATAGCAAGAATGAAAAAAATCCGTTAGGAAAAAATGAGTAAAGATAATGAAGCAGGTATAAAAGCAATATATTGCTATTACATAGCAATTAAGCACAGAATAGTTCTATAAAAAAACATAGTTACCTTCTAATCTATTAACTTATTTGAAAGAGGAAGCATTAATGACAAAGGAGGTTTATTCAATGAATGTGGTTTACTTGGATTTTGCAATGAATTCTTATAATACTTTCTTGCAGTCTATGAAAGATACTTAATTCTCATAGAATAAGGATTAAGGCAAATGGTCATGGGTAACTTGATAAGATTTAGTAAAAGAGAGAATAATTTCGTATTAATGTAATTAATAGTTAAGATATAGGGTACAATAGACAGTGTATCTTCTTTTTTATTTTTGAGACAGGGGTGTCACTCTGTCACCTACGCTGGGGTTCAGTGGCACTATCACGGCTCACTGCAGCCTTGACTTCCCGGGTTCGAGACTCAACCTCTTTTTTTTTTTTTTTTTTTTTTTTTTGAGACGGAGTTTTGCTCTTGTTACCCAGGCTGGAGTGCAATGGCGCGATCTCGGCTCACCGCAACCTCCGCCTCCTGGGTTCAGGCAATTCTCCTGCCTCAGCCTCCCGAGTAGCTGAGATTACAGGCACGCGCCACCATGCCCAACTAATTAATTTTTTTTTTTTTTTTTTTTTTTTTTGTAGAAGCAGGGTCTCACGATGTTGCCCAGGCTGGTTTTGAACTCCTGGGCTCAAGCAATCCTCCTGCCTCAGCCTCCCAAAGTGTTGGGATTACAAATGTGAGCCACTGCACCTCATTTTTTTTTTTTTTGAGATGAAATCTTGCTATTATGCCCAGAGCAGTGACTATTCATAGGTGTGATCATAGCACGCTACAGCCTCAAATTCCTGGCCTCAAGTGATTCTCCTGCCTTAGCCTTTTGAGTAGCTGGGAATACAGACACGAACCAACATACCCAGGCTTGTGTATTATATTTTAATTTGTAACCTGGAATTAGATATTTTTATAAAAAGGTGCATGAAAAAAACCTGTTAATCCTAGGCAAAGCAAATTTAGGAAAACTAAACATTGAATAAGACCTATCGAACTTCATAATTGGGCAACATAATTATAAAAAGAAATCATACTTGCTTGTATTACTCTCAGATGGCTCTCCCCATGAAGCCAGTGTTTTGCCAACCAAGTGTGAACTAGGGTCCCTGTATTTCTTTGCCTTTGGGACCCTATCAATAATGATTGGTTCTATACCTCCCTCACAAAGGCTCTCTAGTTCTTGATGGATGTACCAAGGGAATATCCCATTGAGTGTTCCCAAACACATTGCTACTGCATGGCGTCTGCCCTTTTTGTCCTCTTCTGCTTTTTATTGCCTTCTGTCTGCAGGACAGCTGCCAAGTCATTGAAGCTGCTGCTGTCCAAAGTGTGTCTCAGGCTGCAGCATGTTATATTCAAGAATTTGTCTCCCTGTTACCACCTGGTTCCCATAAACAAGAAGTCTCATGCTCACAGTTTCAGTGAAAAGGCTCTTTTACATAGTTTTCTGTTGCCTCCCCTGCCCAGGTTCTAATACTCATCTTTGGAAGATACCGGGTAGAGGCAGGGCTCTGAGCAACACATGCAGAATTGCTTCCCTTTCATACTGGTCCTGTGCTCTTCAAACACTCATTACTGTCCTTAGGATGAACCACTCCTCAGAACCATGCGAAGACCCCCTGAAGAAGTCAGGACAGTCTCTGTATGTCCAACTTGCATGTGAATCTCAGGGTGTACACTGCTTGCATTCAGTTAAGCCCTCCTGTTATACAGTTGCTACTTCCTGAATCTTTTCAGTGTGCAGTATACATGGTGAGTTGTGGTAATGCTGCAAAGCTCCCCACCCTCGCCATAAACCACGGAAGGTGTCTGGCCTCTTCCTATAGCAGAACTTTGAGAACTTGGGCATCTTACTCTCTCTAGCCCTCTGTAGCTTTCCTTCTGGGTGGGTTCAGAAGAGTGATGCATTCTTGTGTTTTTGTGAAGAATTGCATGTCATATACCATTTATGATGGTACAAACTAAGAAAAGATAAGAAGTTACCAGCACATATTTTAGAGCATAGATTATTAGAGTTTAAAGACATTTTATTTAGTAACTCTTTTACTCACGTACCTATGCCCAGTTGTTATTTTTTTCCTTTTACCTTTGGAGAAATCTATTTTTTCTTCTCTAAATACAATCTATTTTTCCTAATGGCCCAGGATGCTAATTACCTTTCTTCCTCTCCTTGGACCCCTGTGTAGTTCTTTGATATGTTTTTTGCTTAGGCATAGGGCGCTTTCATTTCTCCCAGAGAAGCCAGAAAAGCAGCTTTTATTTTTCTATTAAATGTTAACCCTTAACAATTATTCATAGTTATTTAGACTAAATTGTCAAGATCTCACTGAAGCTGAGGAACAACAATGGAGACTCATGTGCCACAAAAATACTGTCATACCTATTTTCAGATGGAGAAACTGAGGCATATAACTTGTTGGGGTTGACCATGCCAAGAAAGCCTGACCAGAACCTCTGGCCTCCTGATTATTAAAGGCCCCTCAGCTCTGAGTTTCTGTTCTCTCCATTCCCTTCCCATCCTACCTTACCTTATTTCCTCCAAGACCACTACTACCCTACGTCTACCACTTAATAACTATAAGAAGAAGAAAAGTGCTAACCCGGAAGCAACAACAGAAACATCAGTAGATGGAATAAAATAGTTTAGGCAAGATGCAGTGCTACCATGCACAGGTGAATATTGGAGTATTTGAACTCAATATTGTCCAGATAAAAATGACTAAGAAATAATTCCCAAGTTTCTCTGAAAACCCTGGGCTCATTTCCTGAAGCAGGACACAGGAGATACTGAGCTAGAGAATTCCTTCTTTCTCTGGAGTTTTACCCTCTGCTCCTCTGGTCACCCTCCCGATGAATCTCTGTGATACCAGGCAGAAATGGCCTGCTAGGGGACCCAATGAGCTCCCAGGGCCTTTCTGTTGCTTCCTTTACCCCGTATTTTGCTTGGCTCTCTATACTGGCTCAGCTCCAGAGTTCACAAGGACAGGGGCCTTGTCTGCCTGGCCCTGTTTTGAATTCCCAGCTCCTGAATATCTGCTGAATGAATGAATGAACGAGCCAAGGAGAGACCCTCTGACTCTTTACTATGGTCAATAACAAGTTCACACAGGTGCTCCTGCTTAGGAAGCCACTCTTCAAACATTTGCATGCCTATGGCCTAAGCTCACACCATTTTGGAGGCACCTGGAAGCCCTTTGCTGAGAGCAGCGTGCAAACATGCAGTGTCCTCTTAATCCCTGCTTTGGCATACACAGTGCCTGACTCGTAGGGAACCGCTCCATCTTGTCTGCCATATAAAAAGATGCCAGGTATTCTTGTGAGGAAAATGAAAAAGAGGAACATGTTTTTAAAGCTCTTTAACTTTCCCCAGGGAGCCCGTGTCTGTGTCTATACAATATCCAAAGCCCCAGAGGAAACATGCAAATCACCCTCATCATGTCAAATAAGTGGTCTGAAGGTTTTTGTTTTTGCAAACTTACTTAGAGGTCACAAAGACATTGACAAGGAATGATGTCTGAAGAGTTGCAAACACAAACCACATTTTAAAAAAGAGAAAAGGAACCCCTGCAAGTTTCTGTAAAAAGTGTCCATGTTTTGCAAGAGTAACCAAAAGTTGTGGTATTTCAGCACCACCAATAGAAAAGTGAGTGATTCTCACATACACATGCATGAATAGCTCTAAAAAAAATCCAAGAGAAAGATGAATAAGGAAGTAAATAAAATGTATGAAAAACAAATATACAAAATACCACAATATACGAAAAACCATTCAACTCCATTATAAATCAGATAAACTATTTTGATCTTCAAACTGGCATACATTTAAAAAAATAATACTCAGTGCTGGCAAATATGCAGTGAAATGGCCAATTGCACAGCCGACTGCACACACTGTACACAGTTGCACAACTTTCTGGAAAGCAGTTTGGATATGTGCATCCAAAATCTCAAAAATGTGCACAGTACCTTTGACTCAGTAGGTTTCTTCTAATAATTTATCCAAAAATATTCATTTATTCAATAAATAATTATTGATTGCCTGCTACATGCCATTTGCTGGGCTAGATACTAAATATTCATGGAAGAATTTAAAAAACATATTTCCTGCCCCTGTGAACTACCATTTGATCTAAAAATCCAAGTCCTGGGTATCTACCCAGAGGAAAATAAGTCACTATACGAAAAAGATACTTGCGCACATATGTTTATGGCAGTACAATTCACAATTGCAAAAATATGGAACCAGACCAAATGGCCATCAATCAACAGGTGGGTAAAGAAAATGTGGCATATATATATACACCATGGAATACTACTCAGCCATAAAAAGGCATGAAATAATGGCATTTGCTGCAACCTGGATGGAATTAGAGACCATTATTCTAAGTGACAGGAATGGAAAACCAAACATTGTATGTTCTCACTCACAAGTGGGAGCTAAGCTATGAGGACACAAAGGCATAAGAATGATACAATGGACTCTAGGGATTCAGGGGAAAGAGTAGGAGGTGGTTGGGCGATAAAAGACTATACATTTGGTACAGTGTACACTACTCAGGTCATAGGTACACCAAAATCTCAGAAATCACCACTAAAGAACTTATTCATGTAACCCAACATCACCTGTTCCCCAAAAACCTATTGAAATAAAGTGAATTATAACATTCAAAAATTATATGAGGAAACATATGAAAAACAAATAAAGCAATAAATAAATACATAATTTTAAAAAGAGAAACCTAGAGATAGAGAAAAAGCTTACTAATCTCAGAGGCTGGAACTTGGTGAGGAATTCAGGCTCAGTTTGACCTAATCTAAAAGACAGACAAGATCTGAAAAAAGTGTAAAAACAAAATGTCAAGTTCACTTCTAAGTGAACAAAACAATAAAGCCACACAGTACAAAAGGGAGGAAGAATGTCATATCCTTTCAATTGCTTACTGCCTCCTCGTGAGTTACACACACTCTCTATAAAAATAAGTTGTCCTCCTGAGAATTGCTTTGTCAGTATTGTTACTGTTCTCAGGTCTGCAAAGTTTTAAAAATATGTCTATCCATATTTTAGATAAATATTTCAAACAAGTTTTACCTTCTCATGCATTAGAAATAAAAAAATAACTGTAGTGTTTTGTTGGTGCTTGTGATTTATATGTGTGGCTTTGCAGATCAAAAAATAGTGTAATGTACTTACATGTTACTTACTTTCTCCTGTACACTCTGATGTTATCTGGCCATTCTCTAATTTAAAACATCAGCACCAAATTACTGACTCATGGCTGTATATACGTGGAAATACCAGAGTTTCTGGGTAGCAGTGAAACAGAAGGAGGGTGCAGTGGTTAGATACATTGGCTCTGGTGTCAGAATCTAATGCTAGCTTGTGAACTTTGGCAGGTCACTAATTTCTTAGGGCCTCAGTTTTTTCATCCATAACATGGGAATTAAGCACAATACACAAAGTTACTAGCACTGTGTCCAGCATGCAATGTGTGTGATATATGTATAATAGTAGTTAAGATCCCAGACTCTTTAGGCAGGCATCCTGGGTTCACATCCCAACCAACTACTTACCGACTGGGTAACTTACTTAACTTCTCTGTGATTCTGCTCTTTCATCTGTAAATTGTGAATAATTATAGTGCCTATCTCATAGAGTTGGTGTGAAGATTTAAAGAGTTAAAATAATAAAGCCCTGGCACACAGTTAGTGTTCAATAGGTATTAACTATTATTATTCTAAAATTGTGCTGTCCAATCTGGTAGCCATGTGTGGCTATTGAACTTTTGAAATGTTAGTCCCAACTTTGATGTGCTCCAAGTGTAAAATACACATCAAATTTAAATACTTAATATAAAAAAGAATGTAAAATATTTTAATAAATATTTTATATCAATTATATGTTAAACTTGTAGATATATTGAGCTAAATAAATTACTATAATTAATTTTACTTGTTTCCATTTTAATACAGCTACTAGAAAATTTAAAAGTACATGTGGGGCTTGCATTACATTTATATTGGACAGTGCTATTTTTTAGAATATAGACAACTTAAAGCAAAAGTTCATGCAAAAGAATCTTAGCTTTTGGTTTAGTTCAAAATGTGGGATATTCATGATACACATTTTGTCATAAAATATTGAAGACAAACAAGGGAATTAAAAAGTAAGTGAAGCCATTAGAACTGCCAAAGAAGTTAACACAATTTTAGGTTGCATTAATTTTTTCCAGAACCCAATGTTTTTTTTCCTCTGGAGTGTTTTGTTCAACTGTAGGATTATATTTTAAGAGAGACACAGGCATCTAGAGTATATCCTTTGTAACTCTCCTAGTAAGATGAGAGGTTCTCATCACCACACCATGAAAGGGAGGGACTGTGAGTGGTTAAAAATAGGGACATATTCAGCCAAGTGGAGAAGACTTAAAGGGAGGCACAATAGCTATTCTCAAGCACCAGAAAAGTTGCCATGTGGAAATGGAATTGACCTGAATGGTTCAATTAGGTCCAGGTTACAGGGACTATTTGGGCTTTCAATATAAACAACAACTTTTTAACAATTAGAGTTGCCTTCAAATGGAATGAACTACCTTATAGAATATTCAAGACTGGCTGGGCTGAGTGGCTCACTCCTGTAATCCTAGCACTTTGGGAGGCCTAGGCAGGTGGATCACGAGGTTAGGAGATGGAGATCATCCTGCCTAACCCGGTGAAACCTCATCTCTACTAAAAAGACATAAAATTAGCAGGGTGTGGTGGCACATGCCTGTAGTCCCAGCTACTTGGGAGGCTGAGACAGGAGAATCTCTTGAACCCAGGAGATGGAGGTTGTGGTGAGCCGAGATCGCGCCATATCAAAAAGAGGGAAACGATGTCTAAAAAAAAAAAAAATAGACTGTATCATCAGAAATTTGAATAGATAATTATAGGGAGGTAGGTAAATGGAAGACTTCCAAAAGCTTTTCAAACTCTGAGATTCCAATTCCATGATTAAGGCTTTGTTACCAATTCTGGAATAGACCTGCCAATATAGCATCAAAATCAGAATAACTAGAGTCCCACAGTTTTAATTAGTTTTTTTTAAGAAAAGAAGATACAATGGACAGTAAAAAAAAAATTAAAAAAAAAAAGAAAGAAAAACAAGATATAGGAATTCACTGGTGCTAGCTCAAGAAAACAGGGACGTTGTAGTGATACAGGTGGTAGGTAGGGATGTCACAAGAATGCAGGGAGAGGGACAGTGATACGGCAGGCTTCTTGGAAACTGTAACAGAAACTGAGGCAGCATTGTTATCTTTCTTTCATAGGCTACTCTTTCTTTCTTGTGATATCTCTGTTTTTCTCGGCATCCTTATTCCATTATATTATTGCAACTCACTGGCCTCCTGTAACTTCAGTCATTCATCATTTCTGTTCCCTGATAGTTTCAGCTTTCCTTTCAAGGGTGTTCTAGCACGGAATCTATTATATGACCCCGCCTGTAACTTCACTCACTCATCATTTCTGTTCCCTATAGTTTCAGCTTGCCTTTCAAGGGTATTCTAGCATGGAATCTATTCTATGACCCTGCCTGTAACTTCACTCACTCATCGTTTCTGTTCCCTGATAGTTTCAGCTTGCCTGTCAAGGCTGTTCTAGCATGGAATCTATTCTGTGACCCTGGAGCTTGAACTCTCCCACCTGAGTATTTCAGTCTTTCATTTTCCCAACTTTGGTTTTGTGAGAGAAACAATTGATCTAGTTGTTCTTTTCAAGCCAGGTCACTGGCCATGTATGGGTGGACTTCCTTTGGGTCAAATGGCTTCCACTTATGTAAACATGTTGAGCTGGAGAATTTTATTTATGTGAGAGGGGGACGTTTCTACCAGAAACAGATGTGGGTGGGGCAGGAAGCTATTGGTATTTTTAGTATCTCCACTGAAAGATGGAGGCCATGGAGTTTACTCCCAGAAATTTGTGAATCTACTTAAACTTATTCTATTCCCTGTATTAGAAGGAGCCTATTGAAAGGGTTCTGGTTTGGGATTAATGATAGGGATGTGAGTTTTGCTCTCGAATATGCTCTAGGACATTGCTATTCAAAGGGTGGTCCATGAACTAGCAGCATCAACATCACTGTTAGGAGCCTGTTAAAAATCAGAATCGCAAGCCCCATTCCAGGCCTACCAAATCAGAATCTACATTTTAATAAGATTTCCAGGTGATCTGAATTCACATTAAAGTTTAAGAAATATGGCTCTAAGATGAACTGGTTTGGTTTAGGCCTCCTAAAAGTTACTGAATACTTGTATTAGTAGTATGTCGTAGCTATGCAAGAACAAATTGATAAATTGTCAGAAATTTTGAGTTGGTTGATTTTATGTTTGGTGGCTTGAAGTCACCTACTACGGGAATATTTGCACCATGGAAATTGACAAATTGTACAAATTCATTTCTTTTATACGAGCGAATCAGTTGTTAAACTTTTACCAGCATACCACTGGACAGTTCTAAATCTCCTAAATCAATCTGGTATTAAGCAAATCTCCTAGAGGCTTTTGGACATAGAAACTGCCATGTGTGGGGAACAAGACAAAATGAGTTCTAGTCTGCCGCTTACTGAACTTTCAGCCTTGTGACTAAACGAATGTTTTCTTAGACAGTCATTTCTTTATGGGAAAAAAGATCTGATTCTGAAGGGGGAAAGGGAATTTAGGTGTTGGTAATATTTAAGACCCAGATAGCAGACAGACAGGCATTAGAAATTTTCTCAGCTGGCAGGTGGACTATTTTGGAGTTGAAAACCAGGCGTAGAATAGCAGATTGTATGTAGAGAGGAAGAAAGTAAGAGTGGGTAGATTCTGGTTTTGGAGAAATATCCCACAAAGAACATTTATAGCCTATATTATATTGAGCATAACAATTTTAAACAAAACAACAGCTTCTCCCGAAGTTAATGTTAGATATAAATGCAAAATTTCATGGTATTACATAGGGAGTGGTTTTCAAAGTATGTTCACTGGGCCAGTAAATTAGTATCACCTGAGAATTTATTATACTCACAGGCTCTGCCTCAGACTACTGGATCAGAAGCTCTGGGGATGGGGCCCAGCAATCTAAGTTTAAAAAGCCTTCTGAGTGATTCTGATGCACCTTACTGAAATAGGAAATATCTTGAGGTTCCTTATTTCTGTCCAATAAGAGAATCCATTTTCAACTTCAACCCCAAAGGGAAGTGACACTTCTTGCAAAGAAGTTTCCAGCTCAACTGAAAGATGGCTGAAGAATGCAGAGAACACAGATCAAGAAAGTTACAGGGCTAGACAAATATATATTCGCTTTTCCCAGGGAAATTTGCCAAGCAGGCTGGCAGCTGGCATTTTGTCAAGACTGCTGGAGAATATAAGCCTTCCTAGAAATCAAAAATTGCATTTTAAAGTGAATTCTGAAGTGCATAATACCATTTAAAGACTTTCAGCAAATACTTATAAAAGTTCTAACATAAATAAAGTGATATCTTTGTACATATGGGAATAAGAACAGCTTGGATCATGTTAAGAAATAAGCAGATATTGGAAGGAGTACTAGAACAGCCTATTTATTTTGCCTTTCTGGTTCAGAGCTCTCACTGATTCTTTAATAATGACATATAATATTTTTTGAGTGCTTACTCTGTGCCAAGTACTTCAGTAAGCACCTCAGTAAATTATCTTTTTATTAGCCCCATGTCAGGGAAACCGAGGCCAAGAGAGGTATATAAATTTGCCCCAGGTCACACAACTACTAAGTTATAATACTGGAATTCAAGCCTAGGCAGTTTGGCTCCAGAGCACAGCTGCTTAACCAAAATGCTCTATTACAAGCTTATCCAACCCATGGCCTGCCGGTCCAACATGGCTTTGAATATGGCCCAACACAAAATCATAAACTTTCTTAAAACGTTATGAGATTTTTTGGTGATTTTTTTAAAGCTCATCAGCTATCATGAGTGTTAGTGTATTTTATGTGTGGCCCAAGATAATTCTTCCAATGTGGCCCAGGGAAGCCAAAAGATTGGAAATTCCTGCTCTATTACCTCTTTTTAGTGAGAAGAAACTCATTATGTAATAAATATTTAGAGGCTTGGAGTTCCTATTGCAGAGTATGGATTTTTGTAGTTTTTATAAAGTTCTTTTGTTGTTTTTATAAAGTCTCAGGCTAAGGAATTTCTTTATGTATTGTTATATACAAACCTGGAATCTACCCAATGCCATCAAGACCAGAGTGGGCAGCAGGTAAGCTGTACCTGTACAGGACATTACATTAATTAGGCTACCACTGTAAGCATACATTATGGTATGTAAGCATACTATATTGTAATAGTTTCAATATTGGATGTTTAAACTCTTTTGTTAGAACAGTAGACATAAAGAAGTCCATAAATGGGGCCTGCTGTGTTGGTTCACACGTGTAATTCCAGCACTTTGGAATTGCTTGAAGCCAAGAGTTTGAAACCAGCCTGGGCAACAAAGTAAGACACCCCACACCCTGTCTATAAATAAAAATGAAAATGTTAGCCAGGCATGGTGGTGTGTGCCTGTGGTCTCTGCTACTTGGGAGGCTGAGGCACAAGGATCACTTGAGCCTAGGAGGTGAAGGCTGCAAATGAGCTTTGATCTTGTCAGTGCACTCCAGCTTGGGTGACAGAGTGAGATCCTGTCTTGAGAGAAAAAAACAAGTCCACAGATGGGGGGCAACTGACCCCAACTGCGGACTGTGGAAAGGAAATGGATATAGGGCCTAAGGACCAGCACCTCTAATCTGAGTGTTTGTTTTTGACTGAAATTGACTGGGTAAACTAGCTTCAATTCTGGTATTTACTCTCAAATTGAATTAGTTTTTTTCATGTATGCATGGTCAAGTACACTGCTTGACACATGGCAGGCACTCATATTTGTGAAAAGAAGGGAGGATGAGAGGGAGGGAGAGAAGGAAAAAGGTTACAAAGGTAGATTTAAGTTCTTTGAATTTTTTTGCTAAGTCACAAATTGTAGAATCTTTGAAGTAACTGCTTAGGTGTTAACAAGACAAGGCAATAAATTAGAAATCTTATTCTTCATGTAGATGAGTACTATGTATAAATATGACATAAAGCATCTGGGAAATGCCTTTCATCCAGTCCATCTTCCTGTGGGCAGCTTCACTGAAGCAAGTTAATTTTGCAGGCTTGCATTCTAATTGAGTCACTAATTCATGTATGCATATATTCATGTATTCAGCAAACATTTATTGAGAGCCTCCTATGGGCCCGGCACTGAAGTATGTGCTGAGGTTACAAAAATGAATAAGACAGTTTCTACCCATAAAAAGCTCAGACTGGTGGCAAGAACTGATATATTGTGGTGATGGTTGCACAACTCTTTGAGTATATTAAAAACTATTGAATTGTACAATTTAAATGGGTAGATTGTATGGTATGTAAATTATATCTCAAAACTGTTTAAAACAAACAAACAACAGCCTGAGGCGAAATCTTTAAAAAAGTTACCTAGGTGATGTGGGGTACATACAGATTCCAAGCTGAGAAGATAGAATTAACCACGTCATGGAGGTGAGAAACGTGTGTGTGTGTGTGTGTGTGTGTGTGTGTGTGTGTGTGTGTGTTGTGGGGGAGATAAGCTGTGAAGTGATAATATACATAATCAGATTTGTTTTAGATAAACCGCACTGACAGCTGTGACGTAATGGAAAGTACACTCTTTTTTTTTTTTTTCCTATCAGAATAACCTGTGCGTGGGTCTTGGAGCTGCCATATTTAAAACTAGAAATGTTTTATAAATGTCAAGTATTATTATTCAATTGATCATAATGGCAAGTCTACTTGCTTGCCAGCAAGGGGTAAATGTAGAGATTAATGTAAGATTTTATGTTAAGCCACAGCTGATCTTGTGCTGAGAGAAAGTTTGACAATTAACAAAGTTTGTCAATGAGTTGGACACCTCCCTCGGGTAGTGGCGAAACGCCTGGAGAATGTTTAAAGAAGTCTTTCCAAGGCCGGAAATGTGACGAAGGAAGCTAGCGGGCTTCAGGGTTTCTGTTTTTCAAGATTTTGGGTAGTTGTACTCTCTTGGGTAGTTGGGTAGTAAGTACTCTCACAGCCTGTTAAAATTGTCGTTCTGGTCTCGGCGCGGTGGCTCACGCCTGTAACATCAGCACTTTGGGAGGCAGTTTGGCCAACATGGTTGAAACCCTGTCTGTACTAAAAATACAAAAATTAGCCGGGCGTGGTAGCGCGCGCCTGTAGTCCCAGCTACTCGGGAGGCTGAGAAAGAAGAATCGCTTGAACCCGGGAGCCGGAGGTTGCAATGAGCAGAGATCGCGCCACTGCACTCCAGCCTGGGCGACAGGGCAAGACTCCCTCTCAAAGAAAAAAAAAAAAATTGTCGCTCTGAGTACCCTTAAAGGACCAAAAAAGAAAAAGAGATAGAAGAAAGGATTACAATAATTAGGGCATCGCCAACAGGATCACATTTTCCCTAAGGTGGTTAACCAGCCATACCGGAACCACGAAACACCGGGTCCTGGCCACCACGGCGGACTAACAGAAACACCGCCACGCCGGCAGCAAAGCTCATTTTGGTCCCCGCCCAGTTCCTCTTGCTCCTTCTAACTCCTTCCCCCTTTGCTGATTCTAGAACGGAACCCTTTTTTAATTCGTCCCAGTAGAAACGTAGGACCAATTTCGTGAACGCAATCCGGAGTGGCCAACATGGCGGCGGCCGTAAGGTGCATGGGTAGAGGTAAGACAAGGGGTTGTCTTGCGGGGTAAATGGCTCTGGCACCGAGTCTCTGGTTGCAGCAGAGTGCAATACGGATTCTGCTCTGGGTGCTGAAAATGCCCCCAGTGCTGTCTCTGGTCTCTAGGTTCTTCAAAGGGTGGGTCATTACTACTTAAAAGTGACCTTATGAAGGGTTTAACTCCATTCTGGAGCCGTCCGCCCTGAGGGAGAGGGTAGGAGCGGGACGTAAATCAAGCCCCCTGCAGCCGTTTACGGGGAAGGCAGGGACTGGGTTGTTGGGTGTGGCAAAGACTGGATGCTGGGGTGTGGGCTTCGGGCAGTGGAGTGTGGTAAGTGAGGAGTTCTGGTAAGGGAAAGATGATGTAATTGAATGGCTTATGTCTGTAAACCAATTTTCAAAGTGCTTTTTGGTGCATTCCGAATTCTATCGTTATAGGCGATTCCAGTTTTTAAACTTTCAGAGGTGCTCTAATTTGGATCAACGTTTATCATTTGAAGGCTGATTCTGTAGTACCTCTTGGTAGCGCCTTTTTTCATCTTAATAACTTCAATTTTTTAGCTACGATGAAAGCCCTTTTTTTGTGGAGTGCTTTTTGTTTTTCTTTTGTGTTTTTGAAGTCAAGTGATATATGTTGCTTAGGTAAGTCTTTAGGTAGAAGCAGCAGCCAGCATTACCCCAGTTTTACAGAGGAAAAAACTCATCTTATTAGATAATGTGGCCAAGTCATATAACTAGTAAGTGGCAGAGGAAGTACTGAAGCTTGCAATCCTAGGTCAGTGATGTATATATATTTAACATATTGCATCACGGTTTTTTTTTCTTTTTGAGTTTCTTTGCAGGAAAACTGTGGCAAGAGAGTTATTGCTCAAAAATTAGGGGCTACAAGAGATAACAACAGACCCTGATACCTACTATGTGAGCAAACCAAAATGTATATTTCTAAAAGGAGATTGAAGGCATTATCTTCATGTATGACAGAAATTTGTATTAGACAAATCCAAAGAAACCAAAAATAATATTATAATTTTCTTTCTCTCTCTTTTTTTTTTCTTCCTGAGATGGAGTTTCGCTCTTGTTGCCCAGGCTGGAGTGCAATGGTGTGACCTCAGCTCACCGCAGCCTCCCCCTCCCAAGTTCAAGCGATTCTCCTGTCTCAGCCTCTCCAGTAGCTGGGATTACAGGCATGCATCACCATGCCCTGCTAATTTTGTATTTCTAGTAGAGACGGGTTTTCTCCATGTTAGTCAGGCTGGTCTTGAACTCCCAACCTCATGCGATCCTCCCGCTTCAGCCTCTCAAAGTGCTGGGATAACAGGTGTGAGCCTCCACGCCTGGCTGAATATTACAATTTTCTTGTCACATTTTCTTCTCTTGGCTTCTAGAATATCTCTCTGTTAAATTTCTTCCTATTTCATTTGTCATTTTTTCTCACATTACTTAGCTGGTTCCTCTTCCTCTCCCCAGTCTCTTTCCTTGGAGTGTTCTAGAGGCCAGCATGCTATCCTTCATTCTCATCTCTTCTGTATCTAAATTCTCTCCTTGGTGAGCTCATCCAAATTCTGTGGCTTTGATTATTTATTGTCTGTTTTAAAAAATTTTTTGTTTACTTATCAAGAGAAACTATTAGCTCACATATTCACGTTTCATAGTTCAAGAACATAGGTCAGTTACAAACTTCTAGGTAATTCAACCCAAAGATATTCTTTGTATTCCACAATCACTTTGTGCTCTGAAATATACCAGCCTTCCTCATCTCTTCAAAATCTTTCATAGAATCATCATTTCTGTAGAAGTCTACGTAGGCCTTCTTTCTTGGTTCAACCACAGCAAACATAGCTAAAACCCCCAGGGATACAATGAATGCTTCAACAATATGAAATTGCAAATGCTTTGGCAGAAGGCCACGAATCTGAGGTTTGTTTTTAAAGCACTGGAAGCCACGGTAGTTACTGTCCCTCAATACCAGTGTTCTTCCTGGCTATTGGAGAAATGGATGGTCGATTCCTGTCTATATATATATATTTTTTCTTTTGAGATGGAGTGTCTCTGTCACCCAGGCTGGAGTGGTACAGTGGCACGATCTTGGCTCACTGCAACCTCTGCCTCCCAAGTTCAAGTGATTCTTGTGCCTCAGCCTCCTGAGTAGCTGGGATTACAGGTGTGCACCGCCACGCCCAACTAATTTTTATATTTTTAGTAGAGGCAGGATTTCACCATGTTGGCCAAGCTGGTCTCAAACTCCTGACCTCAAGTGATCCACTTGCCTCTGCCTCCCAAAGTGCTGGTATTACAGGTGTGAGTCCCTGTGCCCAGCCGATTACTGTCTATATCTTAATGGTTATCAAATTTATATCTACAGTTGGGATCACTCTTCTGAACTTTAGATTCTTATACTCCTCTGAATATTCTACATCTCCACTTTGATAGTATTATCAGCACCTTGCAGTTGTTTAAGATCAAACTAATTGTCATAGCCTGCAGTCTTTATCTTATTTGAAGGCAATTCCATCCCTCATTTCTCCAGGCCAAAACCTCAGAATATCCTTGACTCTTTTTTTTTTTTTTTTTTTGAGACAGGATCTCACTGTGTTGGCCAAGTTGGAGTGTAGTGATCCAGTCGTGGCTCACTGTTGCCTTGACCTCTGGGGTCCACTATGACCTCTGGGGCCAAGTTGTTTTTGTTCTTTTTTTGGTAGAGATGAGATCTCACTATGTTGCCCGGGCTGCTCTTGGAGCTCCTGGGCTCAGGTACTCCTCCCATCTCAGTCTCTGAAGTGCTGGCATTACAGGCTTTGAGCCACCACACCTGGCTGACTCCTTTTGTATCTCACACTTCACATTAAATAGTTGGCAAATCCTGTTGGCTCTATCCTCAAATAAATCCAGACTCTGACTTCTCACACTCCACTGCACCTACCTTGTTCCAACCTGCTACCATCTCTCACTTGGATTTCTCTACAGTCTGCTACTCTCAATAAGCAGTGAAATTGGTCCTGTAAGGACAGTCATGTTACTCCTGTGCTCAGATCTCTCCGTTTCTAAATCCAAAGCCCTTAGAATGGCCTCCAGTTGTGCTGTTCATTTTGTTATCCACTATTGGGCACTTCAAATGTGACTAATCTGAACTGTGTTTGTCAGATACACGTTAGATTTTGAGGGCTTAGCATAAAGAAAAAACAAACAAACAAACAAAAAATAACACCATGTAAAATACCTTAGTAATTTTTTTTTTCCTAGAGGGAGTCTTGCTCTGTCACCCAGACTGAAGTGCAGTGGTGCTATCTCAGCTCACGGTAACCTCTGCCTTCCAGGTTCAAGCAATTCTCTAGCTTCAGCTTCCTGAGGAGCTGGGATTATAGGCGCACGCCACTGTGCCTGGCTGATTTCTGTGTTTTCAGTAGAGATGGGGTTTTGTCATGTTGGCCAGGCTGGTCTTGAACTCCTGACCTCAGGTGATCCACTTACCTTGGCCTCCCGAAGTGCTGGGATTACAGGTGTGAGCCACCATGCCCGGTCCAATTTTTTTTACATTGATAATGAAATAATACTTTGGGGTGTTAGTGATAATAAAATATTAACTTCACTGTTTCTTTTTACATTATATATTGTAGTTAGTAGAACATTTAAAATTGTGCATGTGGCTTACATTAGTCTCCTGTTGAGTAGCACTGGTGTACAAGTCTTTCACATCACCTTGTGCTTGCCTTCTCCCACCCCCACCTCACCCAGCTGACCTCTCTGACCTCTTCTCCAACTATCCTTCCTCACACTCACTCTGCTCTAAGCAACTGGCCTTCTAGTATCTTAAACACATTAAGAACACTCTTGCCTTAGGATCTTTGGCCTAGTACACTTTTCTCGGTATTTGCATGGCTAACTTTCCCATTTCTTTCGAATCTTTGCTCAGATATCACCCTTTTAATGAGGCTTGTCTTAACCACTTTATTTAAAATTGCAAACCGGTTTCCCCCTGATGCAATCCCTTTTATCCTGCAGTGCCTCCATCCCCCAATTATTTTATGGGTATTGTCTTCCCCCTCTAGATAAAAGCTCTATGAGGATAAAGATTTTTATCTGTTTTATTCACTGATGTATCCTAAATGCTTCAAGCAATGCTAGCGCATGTTTCATTGGCATATTTGTTGAATGAATGAATGAATGAATGAATGAATAAATGAATTATCAGAAAAATGCCCTCCTTTCATGTATTGTAATGCGTAATATTTAATTTGAATCCAACTTTTGCTCTCATTTGTTCAAATTTCCTTCATTCAACAAATGTTTATTGAGTCTCCACTTGACAAACACTGTGCTAGGTGCTAGCTATGCAATGCTGAACAAGCTCTATACATTTCCTGCCCATGATGCTTACCATCTGTTGAGGAGCAGGCATTAATTAGATAATTCTTTCTTTTTTTTTTTTTTTTTAAGAGACAGGGTCTTACTGTGTTGCCCAGGCTGGTATTGAACTCCTGGGCTCAAATTATCCTCCCTGCTCAGCCTCCTGAAATGCTGGCATTACGTGTGTGAGTGATCCACCCGCCTTGGCTTCCCAAAGTGCTGGGATTACAGGCATGAGCAACTACACCCAGCCTTGGGTAGTTATTTCTTTTCTTTTCTTTCTTTTTTTTTTTTTTTTTGAGATGGAATCTCATTCTGTTGCCCAGGCCAGAGTGCAGTGGCATGATCTTGGCTCACTGCACCCTCTGCTTCCCAGGTTCAAGTGATTCTCCAGCCTCAACCTCCCGAGTAGTAGGGACTACAGGCACATGTCACCATGCCCAGCTAATTTGTGTGTGTGTGTTTCTTTGAGATGGAGTCTTGGCTCTGTTGCCTAGGCTGGAGTGCAGTGGCGCAATCTTGGCTCACTGTAACCTCTGTCTCTGGGGTTCCAGCAACTCTCCTGCCTTGGCCTTCTGAGCAGCTGGGATTATAGATGCATGCCACCACACCCGGCTAATGGTTTTTGTATTTTTAGTAGAGATGGGGTTTCACCGTGTTGGCCAGGCTGGTCTTGAACTCCTGACCTTGTAATCCACCCGTCGTGGCCTTCCAAAGTGCTGGGATTATAGGTGTAAGGCACTGTGTCTGGCCTAATTTTTGTGTTTTCAGTAGAGGTGGGGTTTCACCATGTTGGCCAGGCTGGTCTTGAACTCCTGACCTCAGATCCACCCGTCTGAGCCTCCCAAAGTGCTAGGATTACAGGCATCCACACCAGATCTAGATAAATATTTCTTTAGTTAAAATTGTCCTAAGTGCTGTGAAAGAAAAGTATAAGATACTATACAGATGAATATGAGAGTCCTAATCTATTCAAAGAAGACTGTTCTGAAGAACTAATGTTAAGTAGAGTCCCTGAAAGTTGACTGTATTACTATGAACTAGTGGAGTGGAAAGCGAAAAAAGAAAATGTCACAGTTGGAAGATTATGAAAATTTTTAGATGGTAAAGAACAGGGTGTTTTCAAGTGACTGAAAGAAGGTGAGTGTATTTGAAGCATGGTGAACATGAGGGAGCATGGTGCTAGAAAATGCTCACTAGATAGTTTAGTAGTAGCTCATGGAGCACCTTGGTAAAAATTTCCTTTGTTCAGAGAGCCAAGTGCAACCATGTGTTTTAAGGACATGATGAGATTTTCATTTTGAAATGATCCCTCTACTAGGTGAAAGAGAAATGAGAGGGCCAAGTGTAGAAGAAAGAACAGTTTAGAGGCTGTTGCAATAATCCAGATGGTAGGTGATGGTGACCTGAACTGTGATGGTTGTGGCAGGAAGGCAAGAATAGATGGATAAGATCCCCTAAGGAGAGTGAGGGTTAGAGTTAGATGAGAAGTCAGTTTAGGACTGACCTCAAGGGACCTCTAACCTTTCACTATCTTAAAAGAGAATAAGAAAGGAGATGGAGTTGTTTCTATCTCATTGCCAAGCGGTGGGAGAGACTTTTGAGAATGAGCACAGGATCATGGACACTCAGTAGTTCAGGAAGTTCTGAGGGCTGTTTTCTCTGAAGTAGCAAGTGAGGTTATATGCTAAGAGTGAGGGGAAAAGTGTATATTAATAAAGGCGATAAAATAATACAGCTGGACAAATTGACTACAAAAGGATTGAAAATACGGATATCATGATCTAACAGTGCTATTTAAAACGTGGTATTTGGTTTGTTTTGGTCTGTAGCAGTTTGGTTTCTGTTGAAAATTGTAATTTCTTGTTGTCTTGTCTGTCATTACTGATAGTAATGTTTTTGTTTGTTTGCTTGTTTTTTGTTGTTTGTTTTGTTTTTTTGAGACAGGGTTTCTGTCACCCAGGCTTGAGTGGAGTAGTGAGATCAGAGCTCACTGCAGCCTCAGCCTTCCTGGCTCAAGCGATCCCGCCACCTCAAGCAATCTTCCCACCTCAGCTTCCTGAGTAGCTGGGGCTATAGCTGTGCACCACCACACCTGGCTAATTTTTTAATTTTTTGTAGAGACGGGGTCCCACTCTATTGCTCAGGCTGGGCTTAAGCTCCTGGGCTCCAGGGTTCCTCCTGCCTCAGTCTCCCAAAGTGCTGGGATTCCAGGCATGAGCCACCATGACTGGCCTTGATTTTTTAAAATAGCAGATTGCAGTTGATGTGTTCAAGAGATTTTTTTGTTTTTTTCCCCAAGATAATTATTATTTTGGAACTTCCAAGGTTGTTAGGTTCTTGTTTAGTATAACTAGAATCGTTTGGAAGTGTTTGCCAAACTTTGAATGGGTAATTTCCTTTTCCTTCATTTACCATATGTGATTTTTCAAGATAACTGGCTTCTTTAAAAATGTGGAGCATCTTCTTCTAGACTGTTGCACAACAGCATAGCCCACTAAATTTGAGATTCTCGAGGACAGGAACTGGACCTGTTAGTCTGCTTCAATTTTTCTTCTTGGCCATTGTAGCCTTTTGTGGCTTTTCTGCTGCAAAGAGTTCTCAATGTTAAGTAGGTCTCTTACACTGCCTCAGCTGTCACTCCTATATATATGTTTACAGAATTCACAGTTTTGGTGATTATCTTGTATTTCAGCTTGGAAGATTAGAGATGAAATTGAATTGTTAAGCATGTAGCTTTAATGACATTTGAGCTGATATTAAAAGGAGTAGGCTGGGCATGGTGGCTCATGCCTATAATCCCAACACTTTGGGAGGCCAAAGCTGGAGGAACCCTTGAGCCCAGGAGTTTGGGCAATATGGTGGGACCCAGTCTCTGCAAAAAACTCAAAAATTAGCTTGGCTTGTGATGCACACCTATAGTCCTGGCTACCTAGGAGGCTGAGACAGGAAGATTGTGTGAGCCGTGGAGGTCAAGGCTGCAGTGAGTTGTGATCGTGCATCTGCACTCCAGCCTGTGGTGAAGCAGCAATACCCTCTCTCAAAAAAGGGGAAAAGAAACAAAAACAAAGACAAGGAGCAGGCCATGGAAAGATTTGGAGATGGTGCATCCTAGACAAATGTAGCATTAAATGCAAATGCCCTGCGGCAGAAATTATTATACCTCGATAGGTTTAAGGATAAGCAGAAGGGCTCACAGTGAGCAAGTAGGAGAGTACTATTACGTGGTAGGCAGGGGCCAGCTCACATAGAGCCTTTGGACCATAGTAAGGATTCTGTAATTATTCTGCATACACAGTGTTGTACACTTGGAAAGTTATCTTACCAAAATGAATTCACTTGATACATAGACCAAGTCTTACAATTTCTATACCTTGAGTTGTTGTAAGATTTTGTCTAATGAACTGAATTTTAAGCCAATGGAATAGTCATTTTACATGAAAATCTAGTTGCAGAGTATTCATTTTAAATATTGAGTTCAAGCCAGTTCAATAGAAAAGAAAATATAGAGGGCCAAACAGATGAAAACATACTCAGCCTAACTCATTAGAAAAATGCAAATTATACAACTCTTTCATCTGTTAGGTTGGCAAAAAACAAAACATATGGTAACATATTAATACTATGTTGCTGGGTGCGGTGGCTCACACCTGTAGTCCCAGTACCTTGGGACGCTGAGGCAGGCAGATCACTTGAGGTCAGAGTTTGAGACAAGCCTGGCTAACATGGTGAAACCTTGTCTCTACGAAAAATATAAAAAATTCGCCGGATATGGTGGCATGTACCTGTAATCCCAGCTACTTGGGAAGCTGAGGCAGGAGAATCGCTTGAACATGGGAGGCAGAGGATGCGGTGAGCTGAGATTGTGCTACTGCACTCCAGCATAGGTGACAGAGCAAGACTCAGTCTCAAAAAAGGCATGACTGCTTGGAAACAAGTGATCTTTTCATTGCTGGTGGGAAATGTATGTAATGCTGTTACTATAGGATCAGTATTTATCAAAATTACAAATGTTTATATTCTTTGTCAGCAAATTCGCTTCTAGAATTTTTTTTTTTTTCCTCAACCTCCGACTCCTCCGTTCAAGCGATTCTCTTGCCTCAGCCTCCTGAGTAGCTGGGATTACAGGCAATTGCCACCATGCCTGGCTAATTTTTTTGTATTTTTAGTAGAGACAAGGTTTCGCCATGTTGGCCAGGCTGGTCTCGTACTCCTGACCTCAGGTGATCCACCTGCCCTGGCCTCCCAAAGTGTTGGGATTACAGGTGTGAGCCACTGCACCTGGCCTAGAAATTCTAGAAATATACTTGTGCAAAATGATGTTTGTATAATGTTACTCACATTGCACTGATGATAATAGTAAAATATTACATGTTGGTCACCGATTAAGTAAATTATAATATAGCCACATGGTGGAGTACTTTGCTTTTTTTTGAGGCAGGTTTTCACTGTCCTTTAGGCTGGAGTGCAGTGGGGCAACCACAGCTCAGCTCACTGTAGCCTCAACCACCTGGGCTTAGGTGATCCTCTCACCTCCACCTCCTGAATAGCTGGAACTACAGATGTGTGTCTCCATGCCTGGCTAATTTTTTGTATCTTTTTTGTAGAGACAGGGTTTTACCACGTTCCCCAGGCTGGTCTCAAATTCCTGGACTCAAGCAATTTGCCTACCTTGACCTCCCAAAGTGCTGGGATTCCAGGCATGAACCACCACACCTGGCAATAAAATCTTTATAAATGATATGAAATGGTCTCTCACATATATGCATGTGTACACACCTTTATGAAAGGCACACATAAAATCTCTTCTACATCTCATATATATATATGTGTGTATATTTGTGAAAATAGGCTCTAATACCTTTAGGTGAAAAAACAAGATGGAGTAGTGAGTAGAGTATGCTACCATTTTTATAAAAAAGGAGAGAAATACATTGGTACCCATATTTTTTTTTTTGAGGTGGAGTCTTGCTCTGTTACTCAGGCTGGAGTGCAGTGGTGCGATCTCGGATCTTGGCTCATTGCAACCTCTGCCTCCCAGGCTCAAGCGATTCTCCTACCTCAGCCTCCTGAGTAGCTGGGACTACAGGTGCGTGCCACCATGCTCAGCTAATTTTTTGTGTTTTTAGTAGAGATGGAATTTCACGGTGTTAGCCAGCATGGTCTTGATCTCTTGACCTCATGATCCACTCACCTTGGCCTCCCAAGGTGCTGGGATTACAGGAGTGAGCCACTGCACCCGGCTTGGTACCCATATGTTTATATACATATATAATGTTTCTAGAAAGATGCATAAGGTATTGGTAGCATGGCAGGAAAGTTGGGGTCCAGGAGTAGGCAGAAGACTTTACTTTTGTAACCTTTAAATAAAAACACATTTCTAATATTTATACATGCAAAAGAATATATGTAAGATACAAAGAATAAGAATAGCTTGAAATTCTAAATACTCGCTATTAAGCTTAAAAAAATAGAACATTAACAATACCTTTGAAGACTTGTGTACCTTTTTCTTATTTCTGGCAGCTCAAGTGCCCGACTTTGTTTTATCTTCAGAAGTACTTGGGCAACTCTGTTAATGTCTCATCTATTTAAAAAACAAATAAAATGTAAATTATTATTATTTATTATTATTATTTTTTGAGACGGAGTCTCACTCTGTCTTCCAGGCTGGAGTGCAGTGGCTGACCTCGGCTCACTGCCACCCAGGTGGTGGCGATTCTCCTGCCTCAGCATCCCGAGTAGCTGGTATTACAGGTGCCTGCCACCACAGGGGGTTTCACCATCTTGGCCAGGCTGGTCTTGAGCTCCTGACCTCATGATCTACTCGCCTCGGCCTCCCAAAGTGCTGGAATTACAGGTGTGAGCCACCGTGCCTGGCCATAAAATGTAAATTATTTAAAAAATTTCAGGGTATGTATACATATTCCCTAGTAGTAGAACTAACATACTCTGATGAATATGAAATAGATTAAGTTAAAAATAAATGAAAACCCCAGAACATTGAGAGGCTGAGGAGAGGGGCTCAGTTGAGCCCAGAAGTTCAAGGTTATAGTAAGCTATGTTTATGCCACTGCACTCCAGCCTGGGCAACAGAGTGAAACCCTGTCTGTATGTAAAATATTAGATGTATTTACCTGCTTTTAGTTTCAAGAACTATGGTTTCTGTTATTAGACTTTTAAAAGAAGGATTAAGAATCACAAAATATTGAATGTTTTTGTTTTGAAAATACTGATTTTTAAAATTAAAAAACTATGAATATAATGATTGTTTAATGTTAATATTGTACATGTTTTTTCCTTTCAAGCACTGATACATCATCAAAGACATAGCCTTTTCAAGATGGTTTATCAGACATCACTTTGTCCTTGTTCTGTAAATGTTCAGGTGCCCAACAGACATTTTGCTGCTGCTACAAAGTAAGTATTCTTTTAGTTATTATTTCATTTGCTATCATTTAATTTTTTTTTTTTTTTAAAAAGCATGTTTAGTTCCATAAAGATTTACAAGGTCATATAGTTGTAAGTTTATTGTTTCTGCTTCATCGACCTTATAGTTCTGAAGGAAAGATAAGATATATTATAATAATACTTAACATATATTAAACACTGATGTTTAATTTTAATAACTAACTTATTCCCAACAGCAACCTAATGAGGAAACGATTGTTATTATGCATATTTTATAGAGAAGAAAATCGAGGCACTGGTAGGTTATATAACTAGCCCAAAGTCAGAGAGCTACTAAATATTAGAGCTAGGATTTGAATCCATAGAGTTTATTCCAGAACCAAAGCTTTTTCTAGTATGCTATCACTGCCTTTTTAGAACAGAACTTACTGTTGCAATTAATGAGTTTTAATTAAGGTGTTCTCTCTGTGTATGTATTTCTTTCTGTTCTTTAAATTACATTTTTTTCCTTTTAGGTGCTTTTTTTTTTTTTTGAGATGAAGTCTTGTTCTGTTGCCCAGGCTGGAATGGAGTGCAGTGGTACGATCTCGGCTCACTGCAACCTCTGCCTCCCAAGTTCAAGCGATTCTCCTGTCTCAGCCTCCCAAGTAGCTCAGATTACAGGCTGTAATTTATACTAACCATGAAGAGTGTGATAGTTCTGAAATCAGACAATTTAGGCTGAAATTTTTTCGCCAACACATTATAATTGTGTAACTTCAAACATATTACTTAGTATCTGGGCTTCCATTCCTTCATCTGTAAAACACTTACAATAATGTCTATACTTCACAGACTGTTGTGAAATTTAAATGAACTAATATATGATGTGTGCTTTGTATAGTACCTAGCACAAAGGAAGCATTCTGTAAATTTTAACTATGATTATCCTAGAGCTTTTTGGCAAGAAACCAGTTCCTGCTCTTGGAAATACAAAGTTGAGAGAACAAATTTCATTCCTTTACATTTCTACATGTTCAAACTTTACATAAAATAATATAAATTTATTTTATTTTATATTCTTTTCTCTTCTGCTATGCTATGCTATGCTGTGCTCCTCTTGGGTTCAAGCCTGGGATTACAGGCTGTAATCTCAGCACTTTGGGAGACTCAAGTGGGTGGATCACCTGAGGTCAGGAGTGTGAGACCAGCCTGGCCAGTATGGTGAAACCCTATCTCTACTAAAAATACAAAAAAAAAAACTAGCCAGGCGTGGTGGTGCGTGTCCATAATCCCTTTTAGGTGCTTTTTATACATCATGTGTTAGAGGATTATCTGTACTATGATTACATAGTAAGATTTCAGATTTGCACCATATATAAGGGTATAACTTTATATTATTTTGGCTGGGCATGGTGGCTCATGCCTATAATCCAAGCATTTTGGAAGGAGGCTAAGGCAGGCATATCACTTGAGATCAGGAGTTCGAGACCAGCCTAGCTAACACGCTGAAATCCTGTCTCTACAAAAAATACAAAATTAGCTAGCATTGTGGTGTGTGCCTGTAATCCCTGCTACTTGAGAGGCTGAGGTAGGAGAATCACTTGAACCTGGGAGGCAGAGGTTGCAGTGATCCGAGATCGTGCCACTGCACTCCAGCCTGGGCAACAGAGGAGACTGTGTACCAAAAATAAAATAAATTTATTTTGTGTAGAGTTTGAACATGTAGAAATGTAAAGGAATAAAATTTGTTCTCTCAACTTTGTATTTCCAAGAGCAGGAACTGGTTTCTTGCTAAAAAGCTCTAGAATAATAATAGTTAAAATTTACAGAATGCTACCTTTGTGCTAGGCAGTATACAAAGCACACATCATATATTAGTTCATTTAAATTTCACAACACTCTGACATATGGATACTATTGTAAGTGTTTTACAGATGAAGGAATGAAAGGTAACTTTGAATATGTTCAAAGTTACACAACTAGAATGTGTTGGAAAAAGGATTTCAGCCTAAATTGTCTGACTTCAGAACTATCACACTCTTCATGGTTAGTATATAATAATAGAATGATTGGCTTTGGAGGATAGGATCTGTAAAGCGGATTTCCATCTACAAAAATCTTACTTTATGATGAAATTTGCTAGAATACAGTCCTTAGGTTATGTGATACCCAAAACGAAAACTAAAGAGTTGAAAGTTTTTACTGACTGTAAATTTTTTCTTAATATATTCTTATTTTTGTAAACTTAATTGAATATCAGGCAACTGTGTGTCAGTTGCCTCTTTTTTTTTGTTTTGTTTTTTTTGAGATGTAGTCTTGCCCTGTCACCCAGGCTGGAGTGCAATGGGACCATCTTGGCTCACTGCAACCTTTGCCTCCTGTGTTCATGAGATTCTCCGACCTCAGCCTCCCAAGTAGCTGGGATTACAGGCACACACCACCACACCAGGCTAACTTTTTGTATTTTTAGTTAAGATGGCATTTCACTATGTTGGCCAGACTGGTCTTGAACTCCTGACCTTGTGATCTGCCCGCCTCAGCTTCCCAAAGTGCTAGAATTACAGGCGTGAGTCACTACGCCTGGCCCAGTTGCCTCTTATTTAGCATACTTTCTTGAGTGTCTGCCATAGACCTAGCACTGCAAAATGTTGATGATATGAAGATGAACAGGGCACACATTCTGTTCCTCTGTCTTTGAGATTTTTCACAGTGAACTGATGGCAACATAAACAATTACTTTTTGTTTTAAATGAATTAATTAAAATGAGCTAGTTAACTCTGTGAGTAGATAAAAGATAATTCATGGTAAAAGATAAAAGATATTCATGGTAAGTATGGTATGTAGTGAAAAGTTGATCTTCTTCCCACTCGGTCCTTTTGCCATTCATTTGTAATGGTCTGTGCATATATAAGTACATGGATATATTATTTGTGTTTTATCTACGTGGTAGTGTACTATACCTACTAATTTTGCATACTGCCTGCTTTTTAGTTAACAGTGTATCTTGGAAATAGTTTTATATAGGGCTGTCTAGTCATTTTAACTGCATTTTATTGTGTGAGATATAGTGCATGATTTATGTAACTATTATTGATGCACATTTTTCTTTCTAATCTTTTGCTATTATAAATGATCCTGCAGTGAATAATCATGCATATAGATCCTGTCAAATACAATGAATATGCTTGTAGTGTAAACTCTCGGGAAATAGAATTGTTGTCTCAAAGGATGTTTGCATTAATAATTTTGATAGGTAATACCAAATTGCCTTCATAGAAATCTTGCAAGTATTCTTACCAGCAAGTATTATTAGAATGCCTATTTTTTCATGTGTAGTATAGTCAAGTTTTTTCATCTTTGACAGTTTTATAGGTAATAAATAGCATCATTATATTTATATGGCTTTTATTATCAATGAGGTTGTATACCTCTTCATGTGTTTAGGAGCCATTTATATTTTCTTTATGTGAATTTTTTGTTCATGTCCTATTCTAATTTTTTGTTGTTATTGATTTATAGAAGTTCTCTGTATATTATTATATACAAATATGATATTCATATATTATGAATTAACACGTCTCTGATATAACTTCTGATTGATATGACTGCTTTAACTGTCATATTAGAGGATTGGATCAAGTGCTGTATGATCACAGATGAAATGTCAATTCTATCTGGGGAAGATTAGGGCAAGAAGTATATGAGCTGGGTATTGAAAGATAGAATTTTGCAGGTGGCTGGGCTTGTTGGCTTACGCTTGTAATCCCAGAACTTTGGGAGGCTGAGGCGGATGGACCACCTGAGGTCAGGAGTTCGAGACCAGCTTGGCCAACATGGTGAAACACTGTCTCTACTAAAAATACAAAAAAATTAGCTGGGCTTGGTGGCGCATGCCTGTAATCCCAGCTACTCAGGAGACTGAGGCATGAGCATCGCTTAAACCTGGGAGGCGGAGGTTGCAGTGAGTCAAGATCATGGTACTACACTCTAGCCTGAGCAGCAGAGTGAGACTCTTAAAAAAAAAAGAATTTTGCAGGAGAATTGGTTGAAAGGTATTTTGGTAGTGCAGAGACATGAAAGTGAATGATAGAGATACAAACATAGGCTGATTTACCTTGAATATAAGATGAATAGTGAGGTGGCAGAAATGTAACAAGAAAGGAGGCTTCCTTTGAGTGTCAATAGTGCCTGGATATTTTTTTGTTGTTAAGGTGCGGGAGTACTGCTTGTACCAGTTTACATCCCCACTTAGTAATGAGTGAGGAGTGCCAGTTTTCCACATGCCTAACAACCATGGATACTATCAATCTTTATTTGTGTTTCTTCACTGTATTTTTTTTTTGTTTTGAAATGGAGTCTCATTCTATTGCCCAGGCTGGAGTGCAGTGGTGTGATCTCGGCTCATTGCAACATCTGCCTTCGGGATTCAGGTGATTCTCCTGCCTCAGCCTCCCGAGTTGCTGGGATTACAGGCGTGCACCACCATGCCTTGTTAATTTTTGTAGTTTTAGCAGAGATGGGGTTTCACGATGTTGGCCAGGCTGGTCTTGAACTCCTGACCTCAAGTGATCTGCCTACCTTGGCCTCCCAAAGTTCTGGGATTACAGGTGTGAGCCACCATGCCCTTCATTGTATTTCTGGCTTATGCCTTTTGCCTGTTTTTCTATTGGGCTTTGTCTTTTCTTTCTGGTTTGTAAACAGTTGTTTGTTAGGGATACTAATTATTTCAAGAATGTTTTATCTTTAAATGTTGTTTTCGTTTATACCCTAGAAATGTTTCAACCCCAAGTTCTATTCCAGTATGGTTTTAAATGTGCTTTTCAAAAACCTAGAAAGCATAGCACAAGAAATATACCTACCATATTTCTTGTGCTATGCTTTCTAGGTTTTTGAAAAGCACATTTAAACACCATGAAAATTTATACACAGATGGTTTTTTTCATGTCTGACAGTGAGAGTTATTTAGTAGTTTGATGAGAATTAGAGTATTCATAATTTTAGTTGTAGTTTTTATTGTTTCATGTATTGATTTTATAATATACTAAAAAATGTTTTTTTCATGGCTGGATTTGTTTTTTATCAGTATCTGAATGGAGTAGAGGAGCATGTGCTAGCTTCTCTTGTCTGTTTCCTTCTGGCTCTCCCCTCTCCCCTGTGTATGTGCAAGCACATATCCTCTGTTTGCCAGTAGCAGATCCTGATTTTTAAAAAACCCATTGGATTGAGTCTGGTTTTGTTTCTCTCTTGACAATGGGTTTATTTTCTTGCTTATGTCAGATATCTGAATGCCATATCTCTTGTGTAGGGACTGACGTAAATAATATTTACGCCTGCAAACAGGTATGCCTCTTCATCTGTCAGAGCGTTGAGTCAGTCTGGTCAGGAGTTGAGCTAGGTTTTGGTTTTGTTGTTGCCATGGTTACCACCAGCTTCAAATTTCTGTAGTTATCTTATTCTTAGGGTGGGGGCTGGGTTGCTGGAGGGTTTTTCTCATCAGTGTTCCTGTTCCATGCTGAGTTTTCTGCCTTCCCTGTACAGCTGTGCCTCAGTGGCAGGGTTGGGTTGGTCACTCTTTTGCCACCTTTCCTAGCAGTAGACTTCCATTCCTGGTGCTGGGTGGTGGGAGGGAGTCTTTTTTATAAATCCAGCTCTAATTTTTTTTTTTTTTTTTTTTTTTTTGAGATGGTGTCTTGCTCTGTTACACAGGCTGGAATGCAGTGGTGCGATCTTGGCTCACTGCAACCTCTGCCTCCTGGGTTCAAGCAATTCTCCTGCCTCAGCCTCCCCAGTAGCTGGAATTACAGGCACTCGCCACTGCACCTGGCTAATTTTTGCATTTTTAGTAGAGACGGGGTTTTACCATCTTGGCCAGGCTGGTCTTGAACTCGTGATCCACCTGCCTCGGCCTCCCAAAGTGCTGGGATTACAGGCATAAGCCACTACGCCCAGCCTCAGCCCTAGTCTTAAGTAGGCCCAGTGCAGCTGGACCTTAGGGGTTGGGGTTTTCTCAGCATTTCTGTTCCTTCTCTTCATGGCACCACTTGTCTGTTGCATGTCTTATGGGGAAATTTCCTAGCCTTTCTCTCTAGCTTGATTGGGTACAGGATACTGGGCTTAGGACTAGTTCCTGCCCTGCTCCCAGAGGAAAGAAGTGTTGTAGGTTTGTATCTTCTTCCTCCCTTTTACCACCAGACACAGTGCGTGTTTACCTGTGCCTTTTCCTGTGTGCCTGCAACCCTCTGGGGGGGCCTTTTGGTCTTCTGCTTTGCTCCAGTCTTTTCTGGGAGCACCTGATGGGAGGTATGTGGAAAATGGTCTGTGAATTGAGTGTGAACTCCCCATGTGCCTGGGTCTCCCAGGAGGTTTATACTATCACACTGGCCCTAAAATTTTAGCTGATTATTTCATACCTGCGTGCCTTTCTCTCGTGCTCTACCACAAGGGAGACTGTGGTGGGAACTGGAGTGTGGGACTGACTCTCCTTGGATTTCAGGTTATTTGCATTCAGTCTTGCTCTGTCATGGGTTAAGTTGTGATTTTATCGAGCTCTTTCACATTGTTAATGGTCTTTGCAGCTTTTACATTTTAAGTGGAAACAGAACTTCTGCATTTAGTTTAAAAGGTAATGAGTAAACCAGCATTAGAGATGTTAATAAATTTATTTTTGTGATTACACTAAGAAATAAGAATTCCAAATATTTCCATTCCATGAATATGCCCTAGGTATTTTCTCTTTAGTTCTGTTTAGTTCATTTTAGTTTGACAGAAATTGTATGAATTTCTCCCCACTAATTTCTTAATGTAAAGGATTCTTCAGCCTTGGAAGGGCTTGGATTGGTCTCTTGGGGGTTACAGATTTCCAAAGGCCTTGAAGTGAACTTTATTATAGCACTGATTTTTAAAAACCATATTTTATTGGGTATGACCATGAAATTAATGTTTTTGGAGTTAGGAGACAGATGAGGCAGGGAAAAAGTTATTGCTTGAGTGCAATCTCTTGTTACTCATTTAATCTGTGTGGTTTTGTTACCCAGGTAACTGCAGCTAAGTTCTGTTCCCTTTGATTCAGACTGCCAGATGTTTGTTCTCTACCTTCCCAAAAACCTCTCTAGTATGATTTATTGTATTCTCTGAGAATCACCGTATTTAAGTGTTCCTGATAGAGCTTTACATAATTGCATGAGTAACAAGGTTTTTCTGAATGTGATTCTTATGAATAAAGATAGCCATTTTTTGGAAGGCCATGGAAAGCAGGCTGCAGGTCTGTTAGATTAGTTATTATTGAAGGAATTTGTTAAATTGAATTTCTTTTTTTAAGAATGCATTTTCCTGAGTGTCCTATTTGATCAGTGTTACAATGTTTTTATACTTTTTTTGTGTTTACACATATTTTCATTCAACGGCTTTAAATATTTTATGAAACAAGGTCCAAAGTATAAATAAATAAATTACAATATACCCAGCTCAGTCTCTTTATATGTCATACCTTCATCAGGTTTTGCAAATACTTACTAATTTAAGAAGTCATATTTCAGCCTTGGGGAATATCAGATTAATTGTACATTAAATGCATAGGTTCAACTATGATTGAAATTTAGTGGTGAATTCTGCATTTATGTAAAGTAAGTCTGGAGGCTACAGCTAGAACATTTTGTTTATTTTAAATAGGAGAATTTATTCCTAAAACAGGCTCTCCAGAATCCTTATTCTTTTGGCTTCTCTGCTGTTTTGCTAAATATAAAGTAAAAATGTGGTTTCTCCAGTTTGGAAGGTTTCAGGATTTTGTGGAGTATTTCCAAGGTAGCTATTGAGATGTGTTGTATCCATTTGCTAAGACTTGTCATCAGTCCAGAAGGACACCTGTGCCTCATTAAAAATGAGCATTATCATTATCTAATATTCTGTTGAATTGCTCACTAACTGGGAGAGTACTGTTATTAGTGGTGATAGTAAGGATTTATTGAGTGCTAAAAGTGAGAATAGAATTGTACGTTGAATTGGGTTTTGAGGTCTTTTTAAAAAAATTGTTTTATTGTCATCCATTTCTTTCACATCAATTTTATAGGACTTGATATTCATTTTCTGCCATAACAAATTACGACAAACTTTGAGGCTTAAAACTACACATAAGTTTTTCATTTCACAGGTTAGTAGGTGAGCAGTCCGACATGGATCTCATTGGGCTAAAATCAAGGTGTTGGCATTTTTTTTTTCTGGAGGCTCTAGGGGGTAATCCATTTCCTTGCAATCCCCAGCTTCAAGAGGCCACCCACATTCTTTACCTCATGGCCCTTATCTTTCATCCTTAAAGCTATGGCTGGTTGCTTGAATTTCTCCAGTGTCATTTTCCCATCTCTGTGATGCAGTTGGGAACGGGAAAAGACCCTCACTTTTTTTTTTTTTTATTGCTTTTTACGTTTTGGGGTCCATGTAAAGAACATGCAAGATTGTTGCATAGGTACACACATGGCAGTGTGATTTGCTGCCTTCCTCCCCATCACCTATATCTGGCATTTCTCCCCATGCTATCTCTTCCCAACTCCCCACCCCCTGCTGTCCCTCCTCTATTTCCCCCTGAACAGACCCCAGTGTGTGATGCTCCCCTCCCTGTGTCCATGTGTTCTCGTTGTTCAACACCCACCTATGAGTGAGAACATGTGGTGTTTGATTTTCTGTTCTTGTGTCAGTTTGCTGAGAATGATGGTTTCCAGGTTCATCCATGTCCCTACAAAGGACACGAACTCATCGTTTTTGATGGCTGCATAATATTCCATGGTGTATATGTGCCACATTTTCCCTGTCCAGTCTATCATCTGTGAGCATTTGGGTTGGTTCCAGGTCTTTGCTATTGTAAACTGTGCTGTAATGAACATTCGTGTGCCTGTGTCCTTATAGTAGAACGATTTATAATCCTTTGGATATATACCCAGTAATGGGATTGCTGGGTCACATAGGATTTCTATTTCTAGGTCCTTGAGGAATCACCACACTGTCTTCCACAATGGTTGAACTAATTTATACTCCCACCAACAGTGTAAAAGTGTTCCTATTTCTCCACATCCTCTCCAGCAACTGTTGTCTCCAGATTTTTTAATGATTGCCATTCTAACTGGCATGAGATGGTATCTCAATGTAGTTTTGATTTGCATTTCTCTAATGACCAGTGATGATGAGCATTTTTTCATATGTTTGTTGGCCTCATGTATGTCTTCTTTTGTAAAGTGTCTGTTCGTATCCTTCGCCCACTTTTGAATGGGCTTGTTTGTTTTTTTCTTGTAAATCTGTTTTAGTTCTTTGTAGATTCTGGATATCAGCCCTTTGTCAGATGGGTAGACTGCAAAAAATTTTTCTCATTCTCTTGGTTGCCGATTCACTCTAATGACTGTTTCTTTTGCTGTGCAGAAGCATGTGATTAGATTGGGCCCACATAGATAATCTAGGATAACTCTCCATCTCAAGATCTTTAACCTTATCTTGTTTGCAAGGTCTTTTTTTTTTTTGCCTTGTAAGGTAATATATTCACAAGATTTGGGAATTAGGATTTGGATCTCTTTGAGGGGTCATTATTCTGCCTACCACAGAACCCAAACCTCTTTCCAGAATACTATTAATGAATTTAAAACTTTTATGGTTAAAAGAGTATAGCCATGATTTGAATTAATGCTGAGAAAATTGTATCACCTCTAGTTTTGTCTTTTTTTCTTCAAAGTTTTATCTGCCATTACCTGTTGAATATATTTTCTTAGATATTTTGTAAGCACCTTGTTAACTTTTGCTATGTAACAAACTGCTCTACAGTTGTTTATCATTACCCACATATCTGAGTGTCAGCTGACATAGGCTGGGTTTGATGGATGTCTCTGATGACCTTGGCTGGACTTGTAGTGCATCTGTGAGTTTGCAGGTCGGCTGAGAATTGTCTAATGTATCCTGGGGCTCTGTGGAGGCAGTTCTGTTCTACATGTCTCTTATTCTCCTACCTTTGAGCTAGCCTAGGCATGTTCTTCTAATGAAAATGGCAGAAATGCAAACATGAAAGTAGAAACATTTGAAACTTCTTTTGGCCTAAGCATAAAGCAGGGAAACTGTCATCTTTGCTTTATTCTGTCAGCCAAAAGTCGTCACATGGCAAAATAAAGGGGCTGGGAAATATACTCCTCCTCTTTAGTGGGAGGGACCGCAGAGTCACTTAGCAAAGGACTCAAATGGAAAGGAGGTAAAGAATTGGGACCAATGGTACAATTGACCCCATACTCAGACTTTGTATCCCACAAACTGAACTAATATCTGTGACTACCTCCCTCACCAGAAACCTGTTTTGCCTTCTTTATTTCTGATCTTAGTTAATGATTCTATTCTATGCCTAGTCACCCAAGCCAGATACCTAGGAAGTATTTTGGAATCTTTGTTTTCTTTTTTTCCTATTTTCAGTATTTACTTTTTTTCTTTTTTTTAGACAGGGTCTCACTCTGTCACCTATCTGGAGTGCACTGGCATAATCATAGCTCACTGCAGTCTGTCTCAGACTCCTGAGCTCAGATGATCCTCCCAAATCAGCCTCCTGAGTAGCTGGGACTACAAGCATGTACCATCATGCCCGGCTAATTTTTTTGGTTTGGTAGAGGAAAAGTCTTGCTATATTGCCCAGGCTGGTCTTGAATTCCTGGCCTGACACAGCCCTCCTGCCTTGGCCTCCCAAAGTGCTGGAATTATAGGCATGAGCCCTCATGCCTGGCCCAGTATTTAGTTTGACAGTGTTTCTCTTATCTGTCATCTTTTCTAGTCTTATTACCATTGCCTCTCTGATTCAGGTTCTCATATCTCTGAGAAGAAAGGGAGGGAATAGACTTAATTCTTTCCAATCCTACTTTCTTCAGATCTGTCTCTTATATTGCAGCCAGAATACACTGCCTAAAATACAGATGTCACTCCTATATAATGACTTCTTATTGCCTTTAGAGGAAGTCCCCTATGATCTGTCTTTTCTAACCTCATCTTCCACTCTTGCCTGCCTTCTCTTTTACCGTTTTAGTTCAGAAGTCAGCAAACTTTAGCGAGTGAGCCAATCTTGTTTACTGACTGTATTTGCACTGCAGTGGCAGAGTTGAGTCATTGCAACAGATGGCTCACAAAGCTAAAACATTTACTCTCTGATCCTTTACAGAAAAAGTTTGCCAGCCCTACTCTCGTCATGTAGAACCTATAATGGCTCCCTGCTTATACCATTTTATTTTATGCCTCAGTGCTTTTTATTATGTTTTTTCTTTACCTGGCTAAACTCTATTATTTTTTAAATAAAAGCCTTATTAAGGTATAATTACATATCATACAATTCACTCGCTTAAAGTATACAGTTCATTGGTTTTTAGCATACTCACAATTGTTCAGCCATCACTGTAATCAGTTTTAGAACATTTTCATTGCCCTCTCAAAAAACCCCATGCCCATAAGCATTCACTCCCTGTTCCCCCAACCTCCTCTTCTAGCACTGAACAGCCACCAGATTGACTTTTCAGTCTCTATAGATTTGCCCATTCTTAATATTTGGTATAAATGGAATCATATGTGGTCTTTTGTGACTGGCTTCTTTCACTTAGCTTAATGTTTTTAGGGCTCATGCATGTTACAGCATGTATCAGTATTTCATTCTTTTATTAATTACCGATTACTATTTCATTGTGTGAACATACCACATTTTATGTATTCATTCATCAGTTGATAGACATTTGGGTTGTTTCTACTTTTTGGCTATTATGAATAATGTTGCTAATAATATTTGTGTACTAGTTTTTGTGTCATATGTTTTCACTTCTTTGGGGTGCTAACTCTTCTTTATCCATTAAGAATTCACTTTGGGGTCATTTCCCCCGTAAGTTTTCCCTAGCCTTCTAGGCTGGGTTAAGTGTCTTTTCTGTCAGGCTCTGATGATGCTCTCGTAATACCACATTATACTGAAATGATCTGTTAGTATGTCTCTCTCCTCTGCTCCTCTGTAAGATAATGTAGAGCAGCATCAGCACCATAATTCAACTTATTTGTGACTTCAGACATTAGAAAAGTTCACTTCATGTTTGTTGAATTAGAAAAACTGTAAAGCAGTTTATGCTTTTGAATTAAAAAAAATTCATTTTTTGTTTTTTTCTCTTATGTGCATTGGCTTTGTTTAAAAAAAAGTCTCTTAGAATATATATTGATATAACTGAACTTTATTTTCTTTTAAGGTCTGCAAAGCAAACAAAAAAAGGTGCTAAAGAAAAAACACCAGATGAGAAAAAAGCTGAAATAGAAAAAATAAAGGCATATCCCTATATGGAAGGTGAACCTGAGGATGATGTCTATTTAAAACGCTTATACCCAAGGCAGATATATGAGGTGGAGAAAGCTGTTCACTTACTTAAGAAATTTCAAGTTCTTGACTTCACTCATCCAAAGCAAAGTGTTTTTCTTGACTTGACACTGGATATGACACAGGGAAAGAAGGTATGTAGATTCCATTAAAATAAGTTTATTTCTGAACAGTGACTGTAGGAATTGGTGTTTCTTTATTTTATTGTTGTTACTATTTTTGAAACAGGGTCTTGCTCTGTTGCCCAGGCTGGAGTGCAGTGGTATGATCTCAGCTCACTGCAAACTCCATCTTCCAGGCTCAGGTGATCCTCCCACCTCAGCCTCCTGAGTAGCTGGGACTACAGGTATACCACGCCTAGCTAATTTTTATACTTTTAGTAGAGACGGGAGTTTCCCCATTTTGCCCAGTCTGGTTTGGAACTCTTGGGCTCAAACTCTCTGCCCTACTTGGCCTCCCAAAGTACTGGGATTACATGCATGAGCCACTGTGCTTGGTCTCTTAATTTTAAAAATTACTGCCTCTCATAATTGGTAGAAAAGTGCATGCTCGCTCTTTACTTTAGCATGAAAAATTTGTTTGTTCATTTAAAAATTTTCCGAATATAAAATTTGTTGAAAACACTCTAGAGAGTTAACATAGAGTTTCTGTTTCCCTGAAGAGTCACTAGTGTAAATTTCAACAACAGTAGTGTTAAAATTAGTTAAGATATCACTGTAACTTTGAAAAGTGACTTAAACTGCTTAGGTGGCATGTTTCTTCTCTGTAAATGAAGGCTCTGGATTAGCTCAGTGTCCTTCAGATGTGTTCCTTGGGGTCCTAGGTTGAGACTAAGTTTTCTTTTTTATTGCATTTTAGGTTTTGGGGTACATGTGAAGAACATGAAAGATTGTTGCATAGGTACACACATGGCAGTGTGATTTGTTGCCTTCCTCCCCATCACCTATATCTGGGATTTCTCCTCATGCTCTCTCTCCCCAACTTCCCACCCCCTGCTCTCCCTCCTCTGTTTCCCCTCAACAGACCCCAGTGCGTGATGCTCCCCTCCCTGTGTCCATGTGTTCTCATTGTTCCACACCCGCCTATGAGTGAGAACATGCGGTGTTTGATTTTCTGTTCTTGTGTTAGTTTGCTGAGAATGATGGTTTCCAGGTTCATCCATGTCCCTACAAAGGACATGAACTCATCATTTTTGATGGCTACGTAGTATTCCATCGTGTATATGTGCCACATTTTCCCTGTCCAGTCTATCATCAATGGGCATTTGGGTTGGTTCCAGGTCTTTGCTTTTGTAAACAGTGCTGCAATGAACATTCGTGGAGACTAAGTTTTCATAGGTGGGATTCCAAGTTCCTCACTCTTGCTTCAACCAGAGCTTCTCTGCTTTATTTGTGTATATATTGGAATTCAACAGAATACTATTGATTATAAAACTCTAAATTAGAAGCAGGAAGACACTAGCTTAGTATTAAGGTCTAGTTTAGCCCTAAATTTTATAAGCTTCTCGCTTAAGGGTTCTAATGTTTTTAGAAATGACTTTAATTTTTATTCTAAGGATGTCCTTTTTTTGGACAAGCTAGAATGTATTAGTTTTTGAATGTAATTTAACAACCTCAACAACAACAATAGTAGAGCACCTAGGAGGAGGCAGTACAATGCAGTGCTTAAGAGCACAGGCTCTAGAGTCCACCTACAGACCGGAAACCTGCTTCATTGCTTTTTGAGTTTGGACTTCTTTGCTCCATGACTTTGGGTTTAATACTTAACCTCTTCAAATCTCAGTTTTTTCATCACTTTCTAAAAGGGAATAAAATGTTCCTGTGGTTGTGGAGGATTAAACAAGATAATGCCTGTGAAGGACTTAGTGTGTACTTAATAATAATAGTCAACATTTACTGAAAACTGTTTACCAGCTACAATGCTAAATGCTTTGCATATGTTTCCTTGTTTAATTCTATAATAATCTCAGAAGAGGAAGCTGAGGTATAGAAAGTGAAATAACTTGCTAAAGGTCATAGAATAGGGGGCAGAGGTAAGATTTGAAGCAAGGCCTGTCTGCCTGTGGACGCCACTGAAGAAGCATTGTTAAAGTCTCTTCTCCCTGCGATTGTGTCTAAGTCAGAGTCTCCTAAAGAGCCAGAACAGCTGAGGATGCTCTTCATTGGAGGGCTGAGCTTTGAAACAACTGATGAGAGCCTGAGGAGTCATTTTGAGCAATGGGGAATGCTCACAGACTGTGTGGTAAAACACCAAGCATTCCAGGGGCTTTGTGTCCGTCACAGTTGCATTCCATGCAACTGTGGAGGAGGTGGATGCAGCCATGAATGCAAGGCCACACAAAGTGGATGGAAGAGTTGTGGAACCAAAGAAAGCTGTCTCAAGAGGATTCTCAAAGACCAGGTGCCCACCTAACTGTGAAAAAAAAATTCGTTGGTGACATTAAAGAAGACACTGAAGAAGATCACCTAAGAGATTATTTTGAACAGTATGGAAAAATTGAAGTGATTGAAATCATGACTGACCGAGGCAGTGGCAAGAAAAGGGGCTCTGCCTTTGTATCCTTTGATGACCATGACTCCATGGAGAAGATTGTCATTCAGAAATACCATACAGTGAATGGCCACAACTGTGAAGTTAGGAAAGCCCTGTCAAAGCAAAAGATGGCAAGTGCTTCATCCAGCCAAAGAGGTCGAAGTGGTTCTGGAAACTTTGGTGGTGGTTGTGGAGGTGGTTTCGGTGGGAATGACAACTTTGGTCGTGGAGGAAACTTCAGTGGTCGTGGTGGCTTTGGTGGCAGCCGTGGTGGTGGTGGATATGGTGGCAGTGGGGATGGCTATAATGGATTTGGTAATGATGGAAGCAGTTTTGGAGGTGTTGGGAGCTACAATGATTTTGGCAATTACAACAATCAGCCTTCAAATTTTGGACCCAATGAAGGGAGGAAACTTTGGAGGCAAAAGCTCTGGCCCCTAGGGTGGTGGCGGCCAATATTTTGCCAAACCATGAAACCAAGGTGGCTATGGCGGTTCCAGTAGCAGCAGTAGCTTTGGCAGCGGCAGAAGATTTTAATTAGGAAGCAAAGCTTAGCAGGAGAAGAGAGCCAGAGAAGTGACAGGGAAGCTACAGGTTACAACAGATTTGTGAACTTAGCCAAGCACAGTGGTGGCAGGGCCTAGCTGCTACAAAGAAGACATGATTTAGACAAATACTAATGTGTATGGGCAAAAAATTGGAGGACTGTATTTATGACTAATTGTGTAACAGGTTATTTTAGTTTCTGTTCTGTGGAAAGTGTAAAGCATTCCAACAAAAGGTTTTAATGTAGTTTTTTTTCTTTTTTGCATCCATGCTGTTGATTGCTAAATGTAATAGTCTGATCGTGACTCTGAATAAATGTCTTCTTTTTTAATGTGGAAAAAAAAAAGCTTTGACCCAAGGTCTGTCTCATTTCTTAGTTCTCATTTATTAGAAACAGTTTATGACAGCTGTGTTACAATTTTGTATTTTGTATTAGAGTGTTACTGTTCTTTTATTTTGAAAATTTTGTACTGTTCAAGATGATCACTTTCTCAGTCAATCATTAATGTAGATGATAATGATGTTTTGTAGTACCACAAGCTTCATTTCATATATAGAAGCTGCCTGAAAACTAATGACATTGAAAAGATACTTTTGTCTTCTTAATTTTTTTTCTTCATACGGTGCTTGTACAACGAGCCAGTGTTTCACAGGGGATGCTATTGTTGTGACTGCTTACCACTGAGAAATTTGCTGAAACCAGTTGTGACATGTTAATGGCAGAGGAATGCTAGTCCATAAAGCTAAACTATATGATTGATATAAAATATGCTTAATAATTTATCCCTTCTTGTCTGAAAAGAAACTTCCAGGAGGATGTTTCTACTCAAAATAGGGTTTTCTTGATCTTTCAATCAGTTTTCTTACGGGAATGACCACCTTTTCTTCAAACCTTAAGGCTGTAACAAAACTTTGGAGGGCCTGGAACTCGTTTCTATGTAGTTTCCCTAAGAGATCTAGGCCTCAGGTCTTAATAGTTCCTGGTCAAAATGACTGAACAGATTAGTTTGAAGGTCCTATAAAATCTCCACTTGTATTAGTGTGCCTCAAATGCATGCCATTGCTTATTTAGGATTTTCCAATTGACTTCCTAAATAAATTTGAAAGTCGTGATTGTCTAGGTTGTTTTGAAAATGGAGTCACTCAGTCGAGCCATTTAGGCTTGGCATTTTGTCTTGGGTTTAGGGTTTACAGTTCCTGATAGTTTAGAGCCAGTGATGGCAATTAGGGGTGACCTACTGGGCAGACCAGCTGGATATTGTCTTGGTCAGTATGTACAGCTGTTTTCATGTCTCCCTGATGGTGTCAGAAGATTACATGGTTTTAAAACAGTCAGTTGAAGGTAGCAAACATTTATTATTCTTCAGATGGAAAGCATTGTAGTAGTGCTGGGGAAGATGTCGACATGCAAACACATTTCATAATATTTGAGAGACTGATGAATGAGGTAGAGATAGAAGCCAAGTGGCATGAGATTATGAACCTGGAAAAAGAGATTTTGGTTTTTATTATCAAAAAAATATAATCTTGAAAAAGTTTCTTGAAAAAGAAATATATCTTGTGCTTTAAATTGTAATTGATGAATAGTAAATAATTCATGAATAGTAATCAATGAGTAGGTCTGAATTAATGGGAGAACATACAGAAGAATCAGAACACTGAAAACATGTCCATTCTTGTTTTATACAGAGTTGTGTGAGAGATAGAAAAGATAAACTTTTCATAATTATTTTTCCTTGTTATGTATTTAGAAAGACGTGGAGCCATTTACCAGTGTTGTTAGTTTGCCATACCCATTTGCTTCCGAAATCAAGAAAGTTGCTGTATTTACAGGGGTGAGTAACTTCCGTCAACTATTTATATTATTTAATTTTTTCTAGTGATAACTAATTAATCGTTAATTATTAATCAATGATTGGCATTCTGAATAAATGGAGTTAAAGAAAATTCTAGCATTCACCAAGTCTTATTTTCCCCATTTGGAGCTCAAAACAGTTGGATGATTTATTTGAGGTTATGTTATTAGCTTGAGAAAGAACTAAATTAGAACATTAATTTCATCATTACTAGAATGCTACATTATGTTTCTCATAAGAAACTGAAGAAAAGAGTGGAATTTATCAGTTTATCCTATTAACTCCTGCTTCCTGTTCAAACTTCCCTTCCCAAACAACAATAGGATTATTTTAAAGCAATGGGGAACCATTTAGTGCTGTGGTGCCTTAGAAACCACCATTTTCTTTTGAGACAGAGTCTTGCTCTGTCACCCAGACTGGAGTGCAGTGGGTGTGATCTCAACTCACTTGCAACCTCCGCCTCCCTTGTTCAAGCGATTCCCCTGCCTGAGCCTTCTGAGTAGCTGGGACTACAGACGCACACCACCATGCCCAACTAATTTGAGACGGGGTTTCACTATGTTGGTCAGGCTGGTTTTGAACTCTTGACCTTGTGATCCACCTGCCTTGGCCTCCCAAAGTGCTGGGATTACAGGTGTGAGCCACTGCGCCCAGTCAGAAATCACAATTTTTAAAAGTATCTAGCTTTTATAAAAGTGTCGTGTATTTATAAATGTTTGTTTATAATGTGTTTACGAATTTCTTTTTTAATCATCCACAAACTATAATTGTTCTGATTGTAATATCCCTGATGGATTTAATTGAAAATTGATGCATTCAGTTCTTTTTTGAGACAGAGTCTTGCTCCGTTGTCCAGGCTGGAAGTGATGCACAGTCACTATAGCCTCAGACTCCTGGGCTCAATCAATTCTCTTGCCTCAGCCTACTGAGTAACTGGAGCTATAGGTGCTAGCCACTATGGCAGGCTAATTTTTAAGATTTTTTTTTTTTGTAGAGATGGGGGTCTTACTTGCCCAGGCTGGTCTGGAACTCCTGGCTTCAAGCGATCCTCTTGACTCAGCCGCCCAAAGTGTTGGGATTACATTTTCTTTTTTTTTTTTTGAGATGGAGTTTTGCTCTTGTTGCCCAGGCTAAAGTGCAATGGTGCCATCTCAGCTTGCCAAAACCTCCACCTCTTGGGTTCAAGCAATTCTTTTGCCTCAGCTTCCTGAGTAGCTGGGATTACAGGCATGCACCATCATGCCTGGCTAAATTTGTATTTTTAATAGAGACAGGGTTTCTCCATGTTGGTCAGGCTGGTCTCAAACTCCTGACCTCAGGTGATCTGCCTGCCTTGACCTCCCAAAGGGCTGGGATTACAGGTGTGAGCCACTGCACCCAGCTGCATTTTCTCTTTTTTTTTGAGATGGTTGGAGTGCAGTGGCATGATCTCGGCTTACTGCATCCTCCACCTTCTGGGTCCAAGTGATTCTCCTGCCTCAGCCTCCTGAGTAGCTAGGACTGCAGATCTGTGCTACCACATCTAGCCAATTTTTGTATTTTTAGTAGAGAAAGAGTTTTGCCATGTTGGCCAGGCTAGTCTCGAACTCCCGATCTCAGGGGAACCACCTAGACTTCTGGGATTACCAGTGTGAGCCACTGTGCCCAGTGCATTTTCAGTTAAAAATAAAAGCTACAATTTGTGCTTTGAACTGTGATGTTATTTCTGACAACATACTTCAAAGCAGACTGAATATATTTAAAATTAAAGATTGATGTTCAAATATTGTGTTTTGGTAGAATGCATCAGAGGTCGAAATAGCAGAAGAAAATGGAGCTGCATTTGCAGGAGGTACTAATCTGATACGGAAGGTACAGTGTTGTTTTCATGTTCATTAGATATAGAGATGATTCTGTCATCTTTGCCATTGAGTGATTTATTATATGTGGAACACTAGGCTTGTATCTTACAATAGTGGGGCTTTATAAGAAGAGGGAAAAATTTTTTTTTTTTTTTTTTTTTTTTTTGAGACGGAGTCCCGCTCTTGTTACCCAGGCTGGAGTGCAATGGCGCAATCTCGGCTCACCGCAACCTCCGCCTCCTGGGTTCAGGCAATTCTCCTGCCTCAGCCTCCTTAGTAGCTGGGATTACAGGCACGCGCCACCGTGCCCAGCTAATTTTTTTGTATTAGTAGAGACGGGGTTTCACAGTGTTGACCAGGATGGTCTCGATCTCTCGACCTCGTGATCCACCCGCCTCGGCCTCCCAAAGTGCTGGGATTACAGGCTTGAGCCACCGCGCCCGGCCGAAGAGGGAAAAATTTTCCAACTTTTTTCAGTTTCAAAATCAAGCTAGGAGGGAACTATCCAGACAGTCTGTTTTTTTTTTGTGTATTATGAGTTTATTTTGTGTGTGTGTGTGTGTGTGTGTGTATGTGTGTGTGTGTGTTTTTTGAGATGGAGTCTTGCTTTGTCACCTAGGCTGGAGTGCAGTGGCTTGATCTCGACTCACTGCAACCTCTGCCTCCTGGGTTCAAGTGATTCTCCTGCCTCAGCCTTCCGAGTAACAGACTACAGGCGTGCACCAACACACCTGGCTAATTTTTGTCTTTTCGGTAGAGGTGGGGTTTCACCATATTGGCCAGGCTGGTCTTGAACTCTTGACCTCGTGATCCGCCCACCTTGGCCTCCCAAAGTGCTAGGATTACAGGCATGAGCCACTGCGCTCGGCCAGTTGTGTTTTCTTTTTTCTTTTCTTTCTTTTATTATACTTTAAGTATATACATGTGCAGATCGTGCAGGTTTGTTACATAGGTATACACGTGCCATGGTGGTGGTTTGCTGCATCCATCACCCCGTCATCTACATTAGATATTTCTCCTAGTGCTATCTCTCCCCAATCCCCGCTCACTCCCCTGGCCCCTGAGGTATTCCTCCCCTATTCCCCAACCCCCCAGGCCCTGGTGTGTGTGTTTTCAAGACAAGGTCTTTGTCTGTTGCCCAGACTAGAATATGGTGGTGCCATTATGGCTCACTGCAGCCTTGAGCTCCTGAGCTCAAACAGTCCTCCTGCCTCAGCCTCCTGAGTAGCTGGGACTAAAGGTGCATGCCACTGCACTTGGCTAACTTTTTGTAAAGATGGAGTTCTCACTTGTTGCCCAGGCTAGTCTTGAACTCTTGACATCAAGCAAGAGTCCTCCTGCCTTGGCCTCCCAAAGTACTGAGATTACAGGTATGAGCCACCACACCCAACCTCAGACAGTCTGATATGATTATACTTGACTTATATTACTACTTTTTGCTTGCTTCTTTTTTGTCTATAAGAGTTTTATGGATAGGAAAGGGCAATGTGATTCTGGTTTTGAATGTAAGATTTAAAATGAAATCCAAAAGGTCATATGGATTTCATGGCTTCCCATGAACCCCTCTATTCATGTTTGAAGATCAAATATTTGGTTTGTTTTTTGGAGTGAAAGTGTAATTCACTTAGTAGATTATAAAGTATGATATCTGCCCTCTATAATATTGATGCTTTTGGTTCCTCTTAACTTTTAGCTCCCAATCCTTTCAGAGTGGCATAGGCTCAGTATGGTAGCAACAAATGATTATGTAGCCTGCCTTTAGAAAGTAACAAAGCTTGGCTGGATGCGGTGGCTCATGCCTGTAATCCCAGTACTTTGGGAGGCTGAGGTGGGCAGATCACTTGAGGCCAGGAGTTTGAGACCAACCTGGCCAACATGGCGAAACCCCACCTCTGCTAAAAATACAGAAATTAGCCAGGCGTGATGGCACGTGCCTGTAATCCCACCTGCTTGGGAGGCTAAGACATGAGAATCGCTTGAACCCCGGAGGCGGAGTTTGTAGGGAGCCTAGATCGCCCCTGCACTCCAGCCTAGGCAACAGAGTGAGACTCTGTCTCCAAACTGTGAAGAAGTAAAATAAATAAATAAGAAAATTACAGAGCTTGGGGAACTTCTTTGAAAATTAATACCTTTTTTTTTTTTTTTTTCCCTGAGACAGAGTCTCACTCTGTCCCATAGGCTGGAGTGCAGTGACTCGATCTTGGCTCACTGCAACCTCTGCCTCCTGGGTTCAAACGATTCTTCTGCCTCAGCCTCCTGAGTAGCTGGGATTACAGGCATGTGCCACCATGCTGTATTTTTAGTAGAGACAGGGTTTCACTATGTTGGGCAGGCTGGTCTTGAACTCCTGACCTCATGATTCGCCCACCTCAGCCTCCCAAAGTGCTGGGATTACAGGCGTGAGCCACTGCTCCTGGCTTTTTCTGCTTTTTAAGAGGTAGAAAGAAGAGGCATGGAGTTATTTCTGAAAATACAAAAGATTTTCTTAGTGTTCTCTCTAAAATTTCCTCTTCTAAATAAAATAATTTATGTTATGGAATTTTTGGTGGGGAGGAGGAAGGAGACAGGAAAAAGTGACTTAAACATTTATCCTTTGTCCCATATTCTAATTTTCATTTGGGGGACTTTTAACTGGGCTCATCCTTTGAGATATGTAGCAGTGCTTATAGTTTGTTTTTTTCCCTCCCCTAAAAGTACTCTAAATTTGGTGAGAATTCTGGATTCTTAAAGAGAGTCTTCAGAGTGATTTTTGGGAACAAAACTAGTGGAAAGTAGGAACGGTATGCTTTAAAACAGGTTCTAGGCCAAAGAGAGTGCCACCCATTTCCTTCTGATGTATTATTAATTTTAATTAAAAAGTTATTAAAACTTTTTTAATTATTAAAAAATAATCACAAATGTTTGGAAATTTGAATAGAGCTGGGTTTCTGGAATTAGAGAACTAATCTTGAGTTTGTGTACAGCTTTCTGTTTTCTTCTTGCAAGCACTAAAGTTATCTTGTAGGACTGTCATAGCCATTCCTCTGGTTCTTTTTTTTTTATTTTAATTTTTTTTTTTTTTGAGACAGAGTCTCATTTTATTATCCAGGCTGGAGTGCAGTGGCACTATCTCAGCTCACTGCAACCTCCACCTCCTGGGTTCAAGTGATTCTCCTACCTCAGCCTCCCTAGTAGCTGGGATTACAGGTGCCTGCCACCATACCCAGCTAAGTTTTGTATTTTTAGTAGAGATGGGGTTTTGTTGCCAGGCTGATCTCGAACTCCCAGCCTCAAGTGATCTGCCCACCTCGGCCTCCCAAAGTGTTGGGATTACAGGTGTGAGCCACTACTCCTGGCTAAGCCATCATGACTGGCCTCTGGTTCTTAAATGTTAAGCAAGAAGTTACTTTCAAAAAAGAAATGGTAATAGAGCAGAAAGTGTTAAGCTGTAAGTTCAGTAAATGAAACATATTTTTTAAAGTAACCCAAATAAGGAAGCCAAAGACATTTTAAACTTCTGTAGTATAGAAAATATTAACAGGTACAGAATTTCTTTTTAGGGCCCCAATAGAGGATCTGTTATTAGAGGGAGCATGACACCTATATAAGGCATTATAACCAGGATAAGTTGGCAAGTTACCCCATGGTGTCTTTTAAAGCTGGTGCATGTTACTTTTAGAAGGTATTCAGGTTATGAAGTAAATTCAGTACAGTTTTGTAAATAGTGTTATGGCTGCAATTTTTTATACATTCCTGTGTTTTTAAATTAGTTTATCATTTTACTTAGCTCTTATAAAATGCAAAGTAGGATAAATTTACTTGAGTCATTTCTTAGATAACACATTCATTTATTAAACTTATTTTATTTTATTTTGAAACATCACAGATATGCCTGGTTCTGAGAGATTTTAAAGTAACTTCATATTTTTATTTGTCTCTAAAAGCATGATTTCCAGCCACAGTTTGTTATTCCAAGATACAATCTGAAGATTATTTATGGCATAACTTCCAAATACAATTTTAATTTAAAGGAACATGTCATAGGATTAGGATTAGAAAGTCTTGGAATAGAAATCTCACATACAGTTCTTTGACGTTTTGAAATTGCCTCTGCTTTCCTATTTCCAGTGATGAGAACCCTGGTTCTGGACCCACACTACCTATATTTCAATTTTAGCTCTGCCTTCTTAGGTACAGACTGACTTATCTTCCCTGAGCCCTCAGTTTTTTTTATCTGGAATGTGTAGTCAATATTGGTACCTGACTCAAGGTTGTTGTGAAGACTGTATGTTCTAAATTATATTAACTATTTAGCAGAATGCTAGGCACATGAGAAGTGCCTGTTTAATGTAAGTTGTTGTTAAGGAGAGGGGAGTATGTTATTTAAGGACTAAAGAATTTGTACAAAGAATAGTAACAGAAGGATAAAGGATAAAATTCCATAGTCATTGCTTAATTTTGTTAGAATTCAAGTTTTTAATTTACCGTGTACCCCTAAATCAAGGCTTTGAATGGCATATTGTGGTAAGATTTCATACAAAGAGAATTCATTGATAAAATATTTGTTGCTCAGGCAGTATCATTCTAAAAAGTTGCTTCATTTTATAATCAAGTAACTTTTTTTTTTTTTTTCGGTGACTAGGTTGGAGTGCAGTGGCACGATCTCGATTCACTGCAACCTCTGCCTTCCTCACTTAAAGCAATCCTCCCACCTCAGCCTCCTGGTTACCTGGGACTATAGGCTTGTGCCACCATGCCTGGCTAATTTTTGTATTTTTTGTAGAGATGGGGTATTGCGTTGTTGCCCAAGCTAATTTCAAATTCTTGAGCTCAATTGATTCTCCTGCCTTGGCCTCCTAAAGTGCTGGGATTACAGGTGTGGAGTTTAAGTGGTATATATTGTATGTTTAAGTGGGGTATGTTAAGTGGAGTTTTTAAGTGGAGTATATTGTAGTAGTATATTAGTTATTCTGGGTGTTTGCCTGAATTAATAAAAATATTTTCTAAAAATTAAATATTAATTCCTTTGTTCTGAGAACGGATATAGAATCTGGATAATAAACTATGAATGAACTTGTCTTTGATCACCGCCTCTTCTTTTATTCTTAGTTATCAGTGGTAAGGAAAATTTTAGTTTCAGTTCTTTGTGAAAATAATTATAAATTCAGTTCTCTGATGCTCTAAGTTTAGGGAGTTAGTGGTTGCTAGTGAGTTTGGCAGTTAGTGGTTATTAATTTTACATGTGATGTATTGCAAAATTTTCAGCTTTTGTAGGTTTCTTCAGTTTTAATAAATATGTGAATTTAACTTTGTACACATTCATTGCTGTATTCTAACTTGTAATACTTTTGCCTAACAATCCCAATGAAGAATTAAAACCATTAATTTCTTTTTTAATTGATGTGGCTGTTTTTAAAGTAAAGGAAAATGTTTTGCCTCTCATGGTTTTTATAATTGCAGATGTATTTGTATGATCCTTGTGTTTGAAGAAGAGAATTGTGCTTAATGTCTATTTTCTGAATTATAAAGGAAATGACTGCATTGTACTCTTTCAGAATGATAAAGCTTTTCATGTCATCTAAGGTCACTTTTTTTTTTTTTTTCAGATTTTGGATGATGAAATTGTTGTAGACTTTTATGTAGCTGTTCCAGAAATAATGCCTGAACTTAGTCAATTGAGGAAGAAACTGAATAAAAGATTTCCAAAGGTTTCTCAAAGTAAGAGAATTCCTATTATTTCGATATGCTGTCAACAACTTTCTTGTGAACTTTGCATAGTTAGGAAACAAAGTTGTTACATATATATATGTAGAATAAATAGTATGTCCTGATATTTGAGTTTGAGTTATGAGAACATATAGATTTAATTTTTTTCCCCTTTGGCATTAATACTGGTAATCTAATATGATTTGAAAACCTAGTTAGTTTATAATACCAGTTTTAAAAATTTAGATCATAGTCTAGCTCCCAATTAGTGGAATGTATTACCTACTCAGTATATTATCATCATACTGTTTTATTGGCTTTTATCCCTATTTATAAATATAATATGTGTGCTCATTTATTTAAAAGTGTTCAACATATATAAATGTTGACCATGTACATGGCTCTGGAGATAATTTCTGTTAAGAAATTGTCCCCTTATGGATATTTTTTCCTTAAGAAATCTAATAAGAAAGTTAAGGTCACTAGATAAGGAACCATGTTGTAAAGTGTGAGATATTATATAATAAATTCACAGAGTGCTAGGGGTGTTCAGTGGAGGCAGAGTTTACACATAGATGGGGAATCAGGGAAGGCATCATGAAAGAGGTGACATTTAAACATAAAGGAGGTAACAGTTGGATGGATTGATTGAGAAGAATATTATTTTAAGTAGAAGGAATTAAACATAGACACTAAAGTAAGTCAGAAATTATAGGCCATGTACAAGAAATACCAATTAGCTCTCTTTGACTGTGGGGAATGGTACCTCTACATTGAAATAGAAGAGAATAATGGTAAATGATGTTGGAAAGGTAGATTGATGCCAGATTGAGAAGAACTTTGAATGATGGGCTAATGAGCATGAACATCTGTATTCTGTATTCAGCAGGACTCCCTTAGAAGTTTTTGAGCTGGGAGTGACATAATCTGTTCTTTAGAGCTTTAATCTGGCAAGAGATTTTAAGAGAATTGAAACTAGAGTCAGGGAAATCAGTTAGGGTGCAATGGCAAGAGACTAATAAATGTAATGTTTAAGCTAAGGTCTTCAAAATGAGACTGGAGTGAAGTGTATAAATGTCAAAAGAAATATTAAGACTTAGCAATTAATTAGGAATGAACAGGTTGAGGGGAGAAAAGGAAGAGTCAAATGATACTGAGGTTTTTTTTTTTAAGACGAGTCTTAAAATAGTGCCGTCATTAATGGAAACAGTGCATTTAGGAGGAAAAACAAGTTCAGTAGTTGACACAGTTTGTTTTAGGTAGTGCTGGATGTCTGGTATATTATTATTTCAAATAAAATTTTATAGTATAAACAGAACAAATATTTTAAAATTGTTTTAGTATGTTTGTCTTCAAATTTTAACTCTAGTTGTGCTAAAAAGTTCTGCTAAAATTTTTATGTATCCTAGCCATTAACACTTGTCTGAATTTTAGATCATGATCTGTAAATTCAAATGGACTCTTTAGTTCTTTTGTTGTATTAGTTTTGTTTGTTTGATTATTTATTTATTTATTTTGAGACAGAGTCTTGCTCTTTTGCCCAGTCTGGAGTGCAGTAGTGTGATCTCAGCTCACTGCAACCTCCACTTCCTGGGTTTAAGCAGTTCTCTGCCTCAGCCTCCTGAGCAGCTGAGATGACATGTGTCTGCCACCACGCCTAGGTAATTTTTGTATTTTTAGTAGAGACGGTTTCGCCATCTTGGCCAGGCTGGTCTCAAACTCTGGACCTCGTGATCCACCCGGCTTAGCCTCCCAAAGTGCTGGGATTACAGGCATGAGCCACCACGCCTGGCCTTGTTTGATTATTTTTGATAGCATGCATTAAGTCACAAATATTTGTTAGATTTTGGACTGATATGTGACACTTTTTATTAGGGATTTCCCTTAACAGCAATGCTTGTTATTAGGGAATCCAATTTATATTTTTTCTAAAGTAAGACCTAAAACTGAACATATTTTTAAAAAATTAAACCAGAATTGCAGTTGAATATGTTGAAAATATTTCTCATAATTTTTTTTGTTCTTGATTAAATTCAAGCTCAACTCAGAGCAAAACAAACAGTACTAAGTATAGTCAAAACCAAAAATGAATACTAATATAGTCATATTCATCTAGCTCCTTGCTTTTCATGGTGAACTGATTTTTAAGAGACATTTATTTTGTCACCTTTGCTACTTTAGCCATTCTCTGTATAACCCTTTTAGCTTCTTTTTTTTGTTTGTTTTTTAGTTTTCAAATAACTTATTTCTTTATTCCAGATAATGAGTTTTCTAATAAAATATTTATTTTTATTAGTGAGCTTTACTTTATTTCCCCTTTCATAATGAATTACAACTTCACATATCATGGTCAACTACATAAGTATGTTTTCCCCTCCTATTTGCTTAGACACCTTGAGAAAACAGATGGACCGTTTTCCTTCTCTGACACCTTCTTTTCACCCAAACACGATCTGTTTTAACAGCACTGGCAAAACATTTGTGTTCTTTAAACATGAAGACAAACGATTAACCTGTCAAAAATGTTAAACAGAATACATCAAGTGTGCATTAGAACAAATGAAGCTTCTATTACGCATTTTCAAAGACCATTCAGATTCTTGTTTAAGAACTTTTGATTCTCCCTATATCCAACAAAAGTCTTTAGGGTAAAATAGAAATTACATTTTGAGCAAGTGGAGAAAATTAAAAAGCAAGCTCCTGCAGCTGAACTCATTGGTTTCCCATTTCCAGTTTTACTAATGGGAGTGGGTGTGTGTACATTTTACAGCATGTTTAATGCTGCAGTTTTATTCATTTTAATTGCTTACCTAACTGTAGGGAAGTTCTTTATTTTTCAATTGCACGTTTGGCTTGTATTTTCAATATTTCTTTTTTGTTTTATTAAAAAAATTAAAACCTGCTTTTTAAAATTTCTTGGAAGAAATTTGGTTTCATTTTGCTTATCTTGTGGCTTCCTCCTCAATAGAAGTGCCCTCTGAAATTCTTTCATCTCTAATATAGATATGTTTTGTTAATCTTATTTATAAATTAGCATTTGGAAATCAAAACACTAGTGTAAAAAATATCTTTTTTATGTTTTGAGACAGAGTTTCCCTCTGTTGCCCAGGCTGGGGTGCAGTGGCACAATCTCAGCTTGCTGCCAGCTCTGCCTCCTAGGTTCAAGTGATTCTCCTGCCTCAGCTTTCCAAGTATCTGGGATTACAGGTGCATGGCACCATTACCTGGCTAATTTTTGTATTTTTAGTAGAGACAGGGTTTTGCCATGTTGGCCAGGCTGGTCTGGAACTCCTGACCTCAGGTGATCTGCCCGCCTTAGCCTCCTAAAGTGCTTGGCCTCCCTAAGTGTTGGGATTACAGGTGTGAGCCATCATGCCTGGCTGAAAAAGATCTTGACTTAATGGAATCAGATTTTTTAAAGCATATTTACTTGTGATAGGTATTGTAGCATATATGGGAACAGTTGAGTTCTTTTATACCATACTAAATTATTGACAGGTAAGAGAGAAAGGGACATGATTAGAAAATTAGAATTACACTAATATGTATTCTTCTTAACTTCTAACTTCTTAGAATTGAACACTAGTGCTCCACTTGAAGTCTTGTCCAAAGGATATCCCAGCAGACTTGTCCAAAAGATATTCAGATCTACTGAGCAGGATACTGCTTTCTGTAAGGAAGTTGGTGTTGTATCATACATGAGACTCATGGATACTAAAGTTCTTGAAATGTAATGTGAAGTATTTTTAACTCATAGAATAATACCTTCTACATCAGGATATTGTTTGCATTATTGGAACAATCAGCAGTTTTTGATTATATGAGTAAAAATACCAAAACAGAGAATTTTTGCAAGGTAATGAATTTGAAGTTTTTCTAAATTTCTACCACTTCACATATTAGTTTAAAAACTATCTGGCTGGGCACGGTGGCCCATGTCTGTAATCCCAGCACTTTGGGAGGCAGAGGCGGGTGGATCACAAGGTCAGGAGTTCAAGACCAGACTGGCCTATATGTTGAAACCACATCTCTACTAAAAATACGAAAAAATTAGCTGGGCATGGTAGCGAGTGCCTGTAGTCCTAGTTACTTGGGAGACTGAGGCAGGAGAATCACTTGAACCTGGGAGGCAGAGGTTGCAGTGAGCTGAGATTGCGTCACTGCACGCCAGTCTGGGTGACAGAGCAAGACTCCTTTTCAAAACAAAAACTAAAACAAAAACCTATCCATGTGTGAAAGAGTCCATTGATGATTAGGTTCTGTTAACAATTGTTTTGGATGAATTGTGGATCTATTACAGCTGGTTCTGTTATGCTTTCCTTTGCTTCCTTTACTTCAACCTTGGTGGCCTCCTTGGTCTTCCTCATACACACTAAGTGCTGTCCCTCCTCAGGTCTTTGGACTTACCGTTGCATGGGTCTGCAGTGCTCTTTGCTTACTTGCCTTGTTCACTTTCTCATTCGAATATCATCTAATTCAAATATTATTCCCACTTCCTATTATCACTAAATATCACTGTTATGCTTTTGTATTCATTTTAGGACATACTACTTTTAGCATCTTTTTATTTTTTTATTTTTTTTAATTTAATTTTTTTTTTTATTGCATTTTAGGTTTTGGGGTACATGTGAAGAACATGCAAGATTGTTGCATAGGTGCATACATGGCAGTGTGATTTGCTGCCTTCCTCCCCTTCACCTATATGTGGCATTTCTCCCCATGCTATCTCTCCCCAACTCCCCACCCCCTGCTGTCCCTCCCCTATTTCCCCCCAACAGACCCCGGTGTGTAGTGCTCCCCTCCCTGTGTCCATGTGTTCTTATCGTTCAACACTCACCTATGAGTGAGAACATGCGGTGTTTGATTTTGTGTTCTTGTGTCAGTTTGCTGAGAATGATGGTTTCCAGGTTTATCCATGTCCCTACAAAGGACGCGAACTCATCGTTTTTGATGGCTGCATAATATTCCATGGTGTGTATGTGCCACATTTTCCCTTTCCAGTCTATCATCTGTGAGCATTTGGGTTGGTTCCAGGTCTTTGCTATTGTAAACTGTGCTGCAGTGAACATTCATGTGCATGTGTCCTTATAGTAGAACGATTTATAATCCTTTGGATATATACCCAGTAATGGGATTGCTGGGTCAAATGGAATTTCTATTTCTAGGTCCTTGAGGAATCACAGCACTGTCTTCCACAATAGTTGAACTAATTTACACTCCTACCAACAGTGTAAAAGTGTTCTTATTTCTCCACATCCTCTCCAGCATCTGTTTTCTCCAGATTTTTTAATGATCGCCATTCTAACTGGCGTGAGATGGTATCTCAATGTAGTTTTGATTTGCATTTCTCTAATGACCAGTGATGATGAGCATTTTTTCATATGCTTGTTGGCCTCATGTATGTCTTCTTTTGTAAAGTATCTGTTCATATCCTTCACCCACTTTTGAATGGGCTTGTTTGTGTTTTTCTTGTAAATCTGTTTTAGTTCGTTGTAAATTCTGGATATCAGCCCTTTGTCAGATGGGTAGGCTGCAAAAATTTTTTCCCATTCTGTTGGTTGCTGATTCACTCTAATGACTGTTTCTTTTGCTGTGCAGAAGCTGTGGAGTTTGATTAGGTCCCATTTGTCTATTTTGACTTTTGTTGCCAGTGCTTTTGGTGTTTTGGTCATGAAGTCCTTGCCTATGCCTATGTCCTGAATGGTTTTGCCTAGGTTTTCTTCTAGGGTTTTTATGGTGTTAGGTCTTATGTTTAAGTCTTTAATCCATCTGGAGTTAATTTTAGTGTAAGGTGTCAGGAAGGGGTCCAGTTTCTGCTTTCTGCATATGGCTAGCCAGTTTTCCCAACACCACTTATTAAACAGGGAGTCCTTTCCCCATTGCTTGTTTTTGTCAGGTTTGTCAAAGATCGGGTGGTTGTAGATATGTTGTGTTGCCTCCAAGGCCTCTGTTCTGTTCCATTGGTCTATATCTCTGTTTTGGTACCAGTACCATGCTGTTTTGATTACTGTAGCCTTGTAGTATAGTTTGATGTCTGGTAGCATGATGCCTCCCGCTTTGTTCTTTTTGCTTAGAATTGACTTGGCTATGTGGGCTGCATCTTTTTTTTTTTTGAATGGTGTTCAGTTCCTCTCATTAAAGCAAGGATGGTTTTGTTTTGTCCATTGCTACATTCCCATTGCCTAGAATATAGTACCTGGAAAATAGTATGTACTCTACAGATATTTGAATGAATGAATGAATGTTTAATGCAGCATTCATTTAGTTGGTAGAAGATATAGAATTAACTTAAAAATGGACTATACAATTTTTTTTTTCTTTTTTTTTGAGATGGAGTTTCACTTTGTCATTCAGGCTGGAGTGAAATAGTGCAATGTCAGCTCACTGCAGCCTTGCCTCCCAGGTTCATACAATTCTCCTGTCTCATCCTCCTGAGTAGCTGAGATTATAGGTGTTTGCCACCATGCCCAGCTAATTTTTATTGTATTTTTAGTAGAGAGGGGGTTTCACCATGTTGGCTAGGCTGGTCTCAAACTCCTAACCTCAAATGATCTGTCTGCCTCATCCTCCCAAAGTGCTGGGATTACATGTGTAAGCCGCTGTGCTCTGCTTGGACTATATACAATGTATAGATTTTTTAAAGTAGAATAATTGTATTTATAGTAGTTGAGTACTATGTGCCAAGCCTTGGGTGTGATAGCAGTGAACAAGGCAGACGAAGTTCTTGCAGTCATAGAACTAACAGTTTTGTTTTCTGCAGTAGACAAACTGGTTTAACTTTAACAGTTACTTATGTTCGCATTTTTTTTTTTTTTTGAGACAGAGTCTCACTCTGTTACCCAAGCTGGAGTGCAGAGGCGCAATCTCGGCTCACTGCAACCTCTGCCTCCTGGGTTCAAGTGATTCTCCTGCCTCAGCCACCAGAGTAGCTGGGACTACAGGGGTGTGCCACCACGCCTGGCTAATTTTTTTTTTTTTTTTTTTTTTGTATTTTCAGTACACACGGAGTTTTGCCATTGTTGGCCAGGCTGGTCTTGAACTCCTGAGCCTAAGTTATCCGCCTGCTGTGGCCTCCCAAAGCGCTAAGATTACAGGCATGAGCTACTGTGCCTGGCCACTTATGCTCAGACGATTTTAGTTAAACAAACAAAAAGCAAATCATAACCGCCCCCACCTTCATTTGATCAACTATCTTTTCTAGCTGTGATCTTATTTTTTTCTGTTGTTTTATATTAAGTGTTTCAAATAATAGTCTTCAGCAGTTGGTTTCATTTTCTTACTAAGCCTTAATCTTCCTTACAGTTTTTTCTTCCATAATTTAGCTAAAATATTGCTCTCGATTATCACAGGTTTTTCTTTTGCCATATTCAAAGGTCTGTTCTTATTTTTCTCTGTTTCTTGAAACTTCTTTCAGGAGGTAACATATGCAATCCTATCTCACCTCTTTTTTCACTATTTCTTTGTTTTCCTTGATTAAAAAAAGAAAAAGAAGATATATTAGGAGGAAATACTTGATCATATAGTTTAGTATAGGCTGTGTTCATTATGGAAATTAAATAAAGAATTAAAGGAAAAGAAAGTGAAAGAAAGAAAGAAAATGAGGAAAGAAGAGCCTAAAAACATGGAGAAAAGTGAAAGTGGAGAAAGAGGAAAGCAGTTACATAGCAGTAAGCAATAGCAAAGTCCTAGAAATAGCATTGATGATTTAACATTTGGTTGTATTGAAGAGCAGAATAGAATAGTGGTTAGCATAGATCCCTCTTTGTCTTGACTTTATAACTTACTGTGACCTTGAGCAGACTTTTTAACATTTTGTGCCTTTATTCATCTAAAAAATGAGTTTCATTATAACACCCATCCCATAATGTTTTTGTGATAATGTATGAAGAGCTTAGCACAAGCTGGGTACATAACATACAATATGTGGGCCACTATGATAAGTATTAGCTCCCTATCATACCTAAAGTGGCTAGTCATTCTCCACAATTACTTAGGAGAAGTTACTCTTTTTCACGTATTTATATATTACCTTCATAACTTATTTGTTGAATAAGCAGATAATTTTTGGAGTGCCTACTATGTGCCAGGCACTACACTTAGTACTGAGGATTGAAAAATAAAGTGAAAAGATATTTTCTGTCTTTAAGAAGATAAACACTGAGGGGAGAGAGATGAGAGCAAACTGCTGCACTAAAATGCAATAAGTGTGTTGGTAGAAAATATACAAAGCATATAGAGGAATGAGGGACTGCTTTGTAGAATGAGATTATATAAAGAAGATTGCATTTAAGAGGTTAAGCATGAATAGGCATTTGCTTCCTCTAACATGCATCAGACAGAGGACATGGCCTTTTTAAATTAAAAGTATGAGAGAGCCAGTAGTGTTCAGGAAATTATAAGCAGCTTTCTATCATTTGTTATATAAAATGTTATCAGATACTGGTGATGAGTAGGGTTAGACAGTGATAGACAGTGGGCCAGGTCATAGCGGACTTTGTGTGCTATACCATGGAGATTAGATTTTATCCTCTTGGCAAATAGGAGCCATTGAAACCTTTTGCTCAGAAGAATGATGTAAGATTTGCTTATCAGAATGAGTACTGTGAGAACTATATAAATGGTAGGGTAGCCGTATGAGGATGGTGAAACTTTAAGAACAGAGACTGGGAGGAGGCGATTGCAGTAATCCAGGTAAAAGATGAAGAAGGAAAGAGTCTGGTAGTGGCAGTGAAGACAGATGAGGGAGGATGTTGTTGGATATTAAGAATTAGAATTAACAGGAGTTATTGATTAAATGTAGTGGGTAAGGGAGAGGGAGGAATCTAGAATGATTTCCTAAGTTTGGTCTTTAGTAGCCTAGTAAGTATTATTTTAAATATAAATATACAAGAAGTAAAGCAGGTTTGGGTATGACAGTAATATTACATGGTGAAGCGTCAAGGAGGTAGATAAGCTGGTGCAACTTTATTGTGTATTAACATGAAGTATTAACAGTATTAATATGAAGTAGGTTGTGGTAAATATGCACATTGTACTCCCTAGAGCAAGTAAAGCGTACACACACAAACAAATAACAGCTTAAAACTATAAATAGGGGAATAAAAATGATATGCTAAAATTTTTTTGTTGAAAGAAAAATAAGTCTGTAAAGGAGGAACCAAAGAACAAGTAAGATGAAACAAATAGAAAACACATATCAAAATAAAGAGCTAAATTCAGCCATTATGAATAATTATGATAATTGGAAATGGACTACACACTCCAAAAGGCAGAGATTATAAGATTTTAAAAACAACCCAACTATATGCTGTCTGCAGGAGATACACATTATATTCAAACACACGAATAGGCTGAAAGTAAAATGGTGGATAAAGATATATCACAAAAACTGTAAGCATTAGAGTGTTGGATTCTATATTAATATTAGACAAAGTAGACTTCAAGACAAGGATTATTGTTAGAGAAAAAGATGGATATTCCTATAAGACATACTCATCTTAAAGCTTCAAAATACATGAAGCAATAACCGACAGAATTGAAAGGAGAAATAAACTAATCATCAAGTACAGTTGGAGATTTTAGTATTCTTCTCAGTAACTGGTGGAATGTATAGACCGAAAATCAGTAAGGATATGAAAGATTAGTTACCTTGGCCTAGCTGATTTCTATAAAACACCCAACAATAGCAAATGTTGTTTGGTGTTGAACATTCACCAGGGTAGGCCATTTGCTGAGTTATAAGGCAAGTCTTTATTAAGTCTTAAATTTGTGATTGTAAAAGAATTGAAGTCACACACATATGTGTTCTAATTGCAACTGAGTTAAATTAGAAATCAGTAACCATGAAATATCTCCAAATACATTAAAATGAAAAAAACCCACTACTAAATAACTCATTGATCAAAGAAAAATCAAAGAATGTCTTAAATGGAATGATACTGAAAACACAACATGTCAAAACTTGTGGGATACAGCTGAAGCAGTACTTAGAAGGAAATTTACAGTTTTAAAGGCTAAATTAGCTGAGCACAGTGGCATGTGCCTGTCATTCCAGCTACTTGGGAGACTGAGATGGGAGGATCCCTTGTGGCTAGGAGTTCAGGGTAGCAGTGTACTAGGATTCTGCCTATGCATAGCCGCTGTACTCTAGCCAGGGCAACGTAGTGAGAACCCCTTTCACAAAAAAAAAAAAAAAAAAAAAGACTGATTTAGAAAAGAATGGGTTAAAATCATTGTTCTAAGATTTTTTTTTTTTGGAGACGGAGTTTCGCTCTTGTTACCCAGGCTGGAGTGCAATGGCGCAATCTCGGCTCACTGCAGCCTCCGCCTCCTGGGTTCAGGCAATTCTCCTGCCTCAGCCTCCTGAGTAGCTGGGATTACAGGCACGCGCCACCATGCCCGGCTAATTTTTTGTATTTTTAGTAGAGACGGGGTTTCACCATGTTGACCAGGATGGTCTTGATCTCTTGACCTCGTGATCCACCCGCCTCGGCCTCCCAAAGTGCTGGGATTACAGGCGTGAGCCACCGTGCCTGGCCCTGTTCTAAGATTTTTATCTTATAAACCTAGGGAAAAAAAGCAAATTAATCCAAAAGTAAGTACAAGGAAGAAAATAATGAAGAACATAGTGGAAGTCACTGAAATCGAAAAAAAACAATAGCAATGAAAGCAAAACTGGTTCTTTAAAAAGATCAGTAAAGTTGATAAAACTTTAGCTGGGCTGATTTTTTTTTTTTAGAGGGAAGACACACAAGTCATTCCTGATCAAGAGTAAGGAAAGAAGGGCTGGGCATGGTGGCTTACACCTGTAATCCTAACGCTTTGGGAGACCAAGGTGTGCGAATCACAAGGTCAGGAGATTGAGATCATCCTGGCTAACATGGTGAAACCCCATCTCTACTAAAAATACAAAAAATTAGCTGGGCATGGTGGCATGTGCCTGTAGTCCCAGCTACTTGGAAGCCTGAGGCAGGAAAATCACTTGAACCTGGGAGGCAGAGGTTGCAATGAGCTGAGGTTGAGCCACTGCACTCCAGCCTGGGTGACAGAGCAAGGCTCCATCTCAAAAAAAAAACATGGGAGAAGACACAGATTATTAATATTAGGAATGAAAGAGGTGACAGGAATACATATCCCATGAACATTAAATTATAATAAAGCAATATTATGAATAAATTTATGCAAATAAATTTGACAATTTATATAAAATGACAAATTCCTTGAAAGATCAAATTATCAAAAGTCTCTGGAAGACATAGAAAATCTGAATAGATTTGTCTAAAGGAAAGAAATTGAATTTGTATAAGTTCCCTCATGAAAAGTCCAGGCCTACCTGACTCCCACTAGTGAATTCTATCCAACATTTTAAGGAAGAAATAATACCAATTTTTCACAAACTCTTTGAGAAAATAGTGAGTAAAAAACATTTACCAACTTATTTTATGAGCTCAGGATTACCTTGATAACAAAGGTAGACAAGGACATTACAAGAAAACTACAGGATTATTCTTCCATGAGCATAGATGCAAAAAATACTGTAAACGAAATATTAAGCTGAATCCAGCAATATGTATGTATATAAAAATAAATATTAATACACCTTAACCAATGATATTTATTCCAGGAATTCAAAATTGGCTTAATATCTGAACATCAATATTATATACCATGTTAATAGAATAAAAGATGAAAACCTTAAGATCATTTCAGTAGATGCAGAGAAAGCATTTTGGCAATAATAGCTCTCAGAATACTAGAAATGTAAGTGAAATTCCTCAACTTCACACAGCACATCTCTGAAAAAGCAACATTCTTAATGATGAGATCATTGAGAAGGAATGCTTTCTCCCTAAGATCAGGAACAAGGCTCTCTGCTGTCAGCACTTATGTTCAACATTGTACTGGAGGTCAGTGAAATAGAGGACATACATATGGGAAAGGAAGAAATAAATCTGTTTTTATTCCCAGTTAATACTAAGTTATTTTAGTAAGTGAATTGTAATTAGTGAATTTAATGAGGTTATAGGATACAAGGTCCGTGCATGAAAATCGATGGTATTTCTATACGTAACCAACCTACAATCAAACTGAAATGTATAAAATAGTTCCATTTATGTGAGCATAAATAAATAAAACTATTTAAGAGGAAATCTAACAGAAGTTGTGCAGGACCTATTCGTAGAAAACTGGTAAGTGTTGCTGAAAGTTTAAGGAATACCCAAATAAGAGGGCTATACCATAGTGGTGTTGGAAAGCATATTATTAAGACAAACTTATTTTTCTGTAGATTTAATGCAATCCCAACCAAACTCCCAGAAAGCTTAAAAAAACAAAAGCTGGCAAGCATATTCTCATATTTAAATAGAAATGCAGAGAACCTAGAATGGAAAAAGTGATTTTAGGCTGGGTGCAGTGGCACGCTCATGCCTGTAATCCCAGCACTTTGGGAGGCTGAGATGGGAGGATTTCATGAGCTCAGGAATTCAAGACCAGCCTGGGCAAAATAGCAAGAGCAAATCCCTACTTAAAAAAAAAAAAAATCGGAGAGATCCAAGATGGCTGACCACTAGCAGCTTGGGCACGTAGCTCCCAGTGAAAGCGCAGAGAACGAGAGGACGCCACACTTTCAGACAAATATTTGTAGCTCACGGACCAGGAGATTCCCAGCGGAGGAGCTCCACGGGTCGCCAGGGCGACTCTTGTGGCCGGCGCGGCGGTTTTGCTGGCGCCTTAAAGCGGCAGTTCTTGGTGCAGAGTCCAGAGATTCCTGGGCAGAAAGGCACCATCAATCTTAACACCGCTGTCTTGGCCGGCGCAGTGGATTGCTCAGATTTCAGCGCTGGGAATCAAAAAGTTGGACGTCCGCTCAGAGACCTAGTTAGAAAGTCAGTAATTACAAAGACAACATATATAATGAAGGGAAGAAACCAGCCTAAAAAGGCAGAGAATACTCAAAATCAGAATGCCTCTCCCTCTACAGGGGATTGCAATTCCTCATCAGTAACGGAACAAGGCTTAATGGAGAACGAGTGTGTTCCAATAACAGAAGCAGGTTTCAAAATGTGGGTGATGAGAAACTTCTGTGAATTAAAAGAACTTGTTCTAACCCAATGCAAAGAAACTAAGAACCTTAAAAAAAGGTTTGACGAAATGCTAACGAGAATGGACAATTTAGAGAGGAATATAAGTGAATTGATGGAGCTGAAAAGCACAACACGAGAACTTCGCGAAGCATGCACAAGCTTAAACAGTCGAATTGATCAAGCAGAAGAAAGGATATCAGAAGTCGAGAACCAGCTCAGTTAAATGAAATGAGAAGATAAGATTGGAGAAAAAAGGATAAAAAGGAATGAGCAAAGTCTCCAGGAAATATGGGACTATGTGAAAAGACCTAATCTACGTTTGATAGGTGTACCTGAATGTGATGAAGAGAATGAATCCAAGTTGGAAAATACTCTTCAGGATATCATTCAGGAAAACTTTCCCAACTTAGCAAGGCAAGGTAATATTCAACTCCAGGTAATACAGAGAACACCACAAAGATATTCTTCAAGAAGACCAACCCCAAGGCACATAATTGCCAGATTTATTAGGGTTGAAATGAAGGAGAAAATACTAAGGGCAGCCAGAGAGAAAGGTCAGGTTACCCACAAAGGGAAATCTATCAGACTCACAGCAGATCTCTCAGCAGAAACCCTACAAGCCAGAAAAGAGTGGGGACCAATATTTAACATCCTTAAAGAAAAGAACTTTCAACCCAGAATTTCCTATCCAGCCAAACTAAGCTTTATGAGCGAAGGAACAATTAAATCTTTTGCGAACAAACAAGTACTTAGAGAGTTCACCACCACCAGGCCTGCTTTACAAGAGCTTCTGAAAGAAGCACTATACATATAAAGGAACAACCAATATCAGCCTTTCCAAAAATATATTAAAAAGCAAAGAACATTAATACAATGAAAAATTTACATCAACTAATGGGCAAAACAGCCAGCTAGCATCAAACGCCAGTATTAAACTTATATATATTTCAATTGGATAAAAAGCCAAAACCCATTGCTATGCTGCATCCAGACCCATCTTACATGCAACAATACACAAAGACTCAAAGAGAAGGAGGAAGATTTACCAACCAGAGAGTAAAAATAAACAAATAAACAAAAAGCAGGAGATGCAATTCTCGCCTCTGATAAAGTAGACTTTAAAGCAACAAAGATCAAAAGAGGCGAGGAATGACATTACATAATGGCAAAAGGATCAATGCAACAAGAAGAGCTAACAATTCTATAGATCAACGAGATAGAAAATTAACAAGGATATTCAGGACTTGAACTCAGACCCGGAACAAGTAAACTTAATAAACATTTATAGAACTCTCCACTTCAAATACACAAAACATACATTACCACCTCACACCTATTCCAAAAGTGACTATATAATTGGAAGTAAATCACTCCTCAATAATCGCATAGCATTTCATAGGTTTAAATGAAATATTGGTTGGCTGTTTGTTATCTTCTTCCCTTATTCCTTCCTGACTACATCATTAAGTATAATTATCAGTATACAAGAGGTTTTCAATACCCATTACTAAATTGCATTCTAGCCTGGGCAAGAAAGCAATACTCCCATTCTCTCTCCCTCTTTCTTTTCCTTTTTCCTCCTCCCCATTCTCTCTCTCTCTTTCTCTTCCTTTTTCCTCCTCCCCATTCTCTCTCTCTCTTTCTCAAAAAAAAAAAAAAAAAAAAAAAAAGAAATCGAGACCATCCTGGTCAACATGGTGAAACCCCGTCTCTACTAAAAAAAAAAAAAAAAAAAAAAAAAAAAATCAAATGTGTATGGTGGCATGTGCCTGGAGTCCCAGCTACTTGGGAGGCCAAGGCAGGAGGACTGCTTGAGCCCAGGAGATTGAGGCTGCAGAGAGCTGAGGTAGTGTCACTGCAGTCCAACCTGTGACAAAGCGGACCATGTCTCAAATTAAAAATAAAAAAAATTTGGCCAGGCGTGCTGGTTCACGCCTGTAATCCCAGCACTATGGGAGGCTAAGGTGGGGGAAATCACTTGAGGTTGGGAGTTCGAGACCAGCCTGGCCAACATGGTGAAACCCTGTTTCTACTAAAAGTGCAAAAATTAGCTGGGTGTGGTGACACATGCTTGTGATCCTAGCTGCTTGGGAGGCTGAGGCAGGAGGATCACTTGAACCCAGGAGGCAGCAGTTTCAGTGAGCTGAAATCATACCACTGCACTCCAGCCTGGATGATGGAGTGGAGACTCTGTCTCAAAAAAAAAAAAAAGAGAAAATGATTTTTAAAAGGAAGAACACAGTTTAAGATGTAAGACTTTATCATAGAGCTACAATAATCAAGACAGTGTGGTATAGTGTAAAGGATAAATGACTATGGATCAAACATTGAGGGTTCAGAAACGAACCTAAACTTATATGATCAACTGATTTTCAGCAAAGGTATCAAGGTTATGTGGAAAAAGAATAATTTTTTCAACGAATTGTGCTGAAATGACTGAATAATTCTTTTCCTCACATAACACAGAAAATAATCCAAAAAGAATCATAGACCTAAATGTAAAAGATAAAGTCATGAAATTCTAGAAGAAAAATTTCTGGGAGAAAATCTTCATGGTCTTGGATTAAGTATACATTTCTTAGGGCACAAAAAGCATGAGCTATAGAAGAAAAAATTGCTAATTTGGACTTCATCAAAATGAAAAAATTTTGCTCATGAGTGGATACCCCTAAGAAAATGAAAAGGAAAGTCACAGATTAGGGGAAAATATTTGCCACACATAGCTTTGACCAAGAACCTGTATCCATAATATATAAAGAAGTCATAACTCAGTAAGACTGCCAACCTAATTTTTTTTTAAAGGGGGCAAAAGAGTTGAGTAGGTATTGTACAAAAGAATATATGTGGTCAGGCATGGTGGCTCATGCCTGTAATCCCAGCACTTTGGGAGGCTGAGGCAGGTGGATCACCTGAGGTCAGGAGTTCGAGACCAGCCTGGCCAACATGGTGAAACCCTGTCTCTACTAAAAATATGAAAATTAGCTGGATGCAGTGGTGTGTGCCTGTAATGTCAGCTATTCAGGAGGCTGAGGCAGGAGAATTGCTTGAACCTGAGAGGTGGAGGTTGCAGTGAGTCGAGATCGTGCCACTGCACTCCAACTTGGGTGACAGAATGAGACTCCATCTCAAAAAAAATGAATATATGTAATTGGCCTTTAAACAGATGAATTAATACTAAACATCTTGGTTATTGGGGAAATGCAAATTAGATACAGAAGAAGGAGTATATAAGGTCAAAGGAAGGAAGTTTTATTTGTGTTCGTTTTAGGATGGAGCTATCTTAAAAACTAAAATCTACATCATCTTCAGTCTATCACCTTTTCTAGTTCCTTTTTCTAACTATACAAATATATACATTTTTTGATACTACATCAGACCTTCACTTAAGTATTTTTTCTTTTTAAGACAGAGTTTCAGTCTTGTTACCCAGGCTGGAGTGCAATGGTGCAATCTTGGCTCACTGCAACCTCCACCTCCTGGGTTCAAGCAATCCTTAGCCTTCTGAGTAGCTGGGATTATAGGTGCCTGCCACCACGCCCAGCTAATTTTTTTGTATTTTTAGTAGAGATGGGGTTTCACTATGTTGGCCAGGCTGGTCTCGAACTCCTGACCTCAGGTGATCCACCTACATCAGCCTCCCAAAGTGCTGGGATTACACTTCAGTATGTTTTAATGCAGAACGATTTCTCTTTTCTTCTTGAGTCCTGTTCTTTCTGTCTTCATTACCATTACATCATCAGTACGATATCAGGGTCCAAATTATGAAGTCCTTTTTCTTCCAGGAGACATTTGTCAATTTGACTACTTACTAATAACTTGCTTGCATCTAGGTGGAGATATCAATATCAAGTTGGTGGTTGGAAATCATGAGAGAGATTGTGGCTAGAAATATAAATTTAGCAATTATCAGTGGATAGATGGTTTTTAAAGCCATGTGTCAGCATGAGATCAGTTAGGGAGGTGTGCATGGATAGGATAAGAGAAGTCAGATGATTGATCCCTGAGGTAGTTCAACCTTTGGAAGGAAACTAAGTGAGGGTGGGTGGCTCAGCCCTTAAAATGAGATAAAATAGCCAGTGAGAATCGTGTTTCAGAGGACAAGTCAAGATACTGTAGGAAGAAGACAGATTACTCTGTGAACTGCTGCTGATAGGTCAAGTCAGAGGAACACTGAGAAATGACTACTGAATTTGCCAATGTGAAGGTTACTGAAGTAGGTATAAGAAAATAAAAGGAGAGGAAGTAGGGATGACTTTTTTTTTTTTTTAAGACCTTATGTTCTTAAGAGGAATGTTGAGTGGTAACTGGAAGGCAACATAGGAGACTTGTTTATTTTTATTTTGAAAAGGGAGATTTTGCAGCAAGTTTGTAAGCTAATGAAGATTTTCCAGGGTAGCAGGGAAAATCGACAATATAGAAGAAAGAAGGGAGGAGCAGTGTCCTTTTATGGGTGAGTTGAAGTGAGGTTGAGCACACAAATGAAGAGGAATTGCCTTTGTTGGGGGCATAGACAGTTCACCCATAGTGACAGGAAGGCAGGAAGTGTTGTGGGCTTAGATTTAGGTCAGTCACTAAATAATTTTTGAGCTTTTAGTATGTACAAGGTACTGTTCTTATGAAAACAAACTTTAAAAAAAAATTAAGAAATTTAAATAGAGGTATAGATGGTTTAACCAGGTATTTGTTTTTTGTATACCAATATTAGCATCTTACTGTTTACTAGTATACAATTTTGTCATACTGTTTAGTACTCAGTTATATCAAACTGTGATACTGAAAAAACTTTATGTTTCTTTTAGTAATTATTCATTTGTATATCCCAATTAGATTGTAAACTGCCCATGAGTCATTGCTTTTACTTTTAACTGTGGTGCTCTTGGGCCAACTGAACAACTCCTCAGCTAATCCTAGGAATAATGTATGCTGAGGGTATGCGGTGCTCTCCATGTAATGAGTTCCTTACATTGACTCATCTAGGGAAGACTTGCTTGAGCATGGTAGGAGTGGTATCTCTTCAGTGGCACAGTCTTCATTGTATTTCTTACCCTTTAAATATTTCACATTTTTCTGTGCCTGGAATTAAGTTTTCAAGTTAAGTTATGGCATAGTGAAATATACCATATTTTTGTTTACTAATTTGTGTTAAAATGATAATGACTAAGCCTTAGGAGAGTAATAGTTTATTTTTGTAGTCTCATGTATGATCCTTTGAAGATTTTTAATTTTTATCCTGATTCCATTTTTCTCCTTACTATATTTAGTTGCATCCCTTTCTCTACCCTAATGAAGGACAAGGTGACATTAGAATCCAATAAATTCTTTCAATTTTTAATGATTTTCTCATGCCAGTTTCTTCGGCTTTCCTTCCCCTTCCCTTTCCTTTCCCTTCCTTCCTCTTCCCCTTCCCGTTCCCTTTCCCCTTCCTTCCCTTCCCCTTCTCCTTCCCCTTCCCCTTTCCTTTCTCTTTTCTTTCTTTCTTTTTCTTTTCTTTCCTTTTTTTTTGATGGAGTCTAGCTCTCTCTCCCAAGCTGGAGTGGAGTGGCATGATCTCGGCTCACTACAACCTCTGCCTTCTAGGTTCAAGCTATCCTTCTGCCTCAGCCTCACAAGTAGCTGGGATTACAGGCATGCATTATCACATCCAGCTAGTTTTTGTATTTTTAGTAGAGATGGGGTTTCGCCATGTTGGCCATTGTCTTGAGCGCCCAACTTCAAATAATCTGCCCACCTGTGCCTCCCAAAGTGCTGGGATTACAGGCATGAGCCATCATGCCTGTTTCTTTCTTTCTTTCTTTCTTTCTTTCTTTTTTTTTTGAGACAGAGTCTCGCCCTGTCACCCAGGCTGGAGTGCAGTGGCTTGGTCTTGGCTCACTGTAACCTCTGTCTCCCAGGTTCAAGCAATTCTCCTGCCTCAGCCTCTTGAGTAACTGGGATTACAGGTGCCTGCCACCATGCCTAACTAATTTTTGTATTTTTTGTAGACCGGGTTTTGCCATGTTGTCCAGGCTGGTCTTGAACTCCTGACCTCAAGTGATCCACTCGCCTTGACTTCCCAAAATGCTGGTATTAATAGGCATGAGCCACCATACCTGGCCTCAAGCCACTTTTTATAACCATTTGTGTAAGAATGAGCTATCTCCAGACTGTATCATTCCCTGTGATACTGTTTCCACTGTTAAATGTTTCTGCTTTCTAGTATTCTTTTTTTCCACTTATGTATGGTGGATAAAAGGTTCCTAAAAGATTTAAGACTGTACTGTCTTTTTTTTTTTTTTTTCACATAGTCTCACTCTGCTGCCCAGGCTGGAGTACAGTGGCATGATCTCAGCTCACTGCAATCTCTGCCTCATGGGTTCAAGTGATGCTCTTGCCTCAGCCTCCCAAGTAGCTGGGATTACAGGTGTGCGCCACCATACCCAGCTGATTTTTGTATTTTTAGTAGCGACAGGGTTTCACCATGTTGGCCAGGCTCATCTTGAACTCCTGACCTCAGGTGATCTGCCCACCTTGGCCTCCTAGAGCACTGGGATTACAGGCATGAGCCATTGCACCCAACCATTGTTATCTTTTGCCATAGATTATTTTATAGACTTTATGTTAATATGTCATCTTTGTTTTTAAGATATGCCATATATCATTATTGCATATACTTATATATTATCCATAATGGTGCAGCAACATTACCACACAGTTGCTTGAAACAACACACATTTATTATCTCCCCATTTCTGTGTGTCAGGACTGTATGTGTAGCTTAGTTGAGTTTTCTGCTTAACGTCTCACAAAGCTCCACTCAAGGTGCTGGCCGGAGAAGTGATTTCATCTGAGACTCGATGGGTGATGGGTTTGCTTCCAGACTTACACACTTGGCAGAATTCAGTTCCTGTAGGGTACTGGACACAGGGCTTCAGTTTCATGCTGGCTGTCAGCTGGAGACTGCTCTCAACTTATTGTCCTGTGGCCCTCTCTATATGGCAGTTGATAGCATTGCAGCTTGTTTCTTCAAAGCCAGTAAGGAAGAGAGTCTTCTCCAAGACAGGCATTATAGCTTTATGTAACGTAATTGTGTACACATGATCATTCTGTCTCTTGGTTTGAAGCAAGTTGCAAGTTTTATTCACACTCAATGGGAGATCACAAGAGCATGAATGCCAGGAAATAGAGCTCTTTGGAACTAAAGTCTGTCTGCCACAACTTATTTGCTGTATCTTCATGTGAGATATGTGTTTCTTTTATTCAGTAATTTTTACTACTTATTTGGAGTGATAATTGTGGATTTTACTTTTTCTAACTAGATTCCATTGGCCGTGACATCCCCAAAATGCTTGAATTTTTTAAAAATGGACTTGAAATTAAGGTAGATGAAGAAAGGGAGAACTTTCTCCAGACCAGAATAGCAACAGTAAGTTACAATGAAAATTATCAAATAACCCTCTTTTTTTGTTGTTGTTCAAGTAATTCCTTAATAATTTATAATATAAAATACCAGTCGTTTGAACTTGTTTTTGGCACTAGCATTAAGAATGGCACTAAACATACACACAGATGTTTTTTTTATTCTGTAAATTAAACTCATATATTTTAATAGTACTTGAGAATTTCTTCCAGAGTTATGTGCTACTCTCACATTTACTTGTACTTTGCCTTATTATCTTTTATGTATACATTTTTGTGTTTTTGTATTTGTATTTACGTATTATATTTTAAGCTTATTGAGAACACGTCTAGATTTTGTATGCCCTTTAATCAAGATTGCATAATGCTGAACACATAGTAGATGTTCAGTTCTACTTTAGTGGAATTGAGTAATTTACTTTATTTTAATGAATTATGTCCAATTTTCTCTGCTAATGTTTTAAAATTGTTTGCTTTTAGAAGATGCTGGAAATCAGTTTCCAAAGCCATTTTTACGACACTAATATAGATATGCCACATTTCTAGGACTGTGTTTTTAAATATATTGTCATTAGAAACATTTAAGTTATTTTTACTAAGGAAGCTCTAAAGTGCTTATGAAACATATGTAATTTTTTTCTTATTTACTATAGGAATAACAATAATTGATAAATTGATAGCAAAATTTAAACAGGACCTACCAAGTGTCAGGCACTATTCTAAACAATTTTTATGTATTCTGTCTTTTAATTGTTAGCTGTATGAGAGGTAAAATGATCACCCATATCTAATAGATGAAGGCATGAAAACACAGAGAAGTTAAATAAGTTTTGCAAGATCTCACAACTACTGTGAGGCAGATAAGTATTTGAACCTTGGCAATTTCCTTGGGTCCAGGCTCGATCCCTATACCATCTTGCCTCATGAATGGAATTATTTGAATAGCAATTATTCTTTCTCTTTGCCCTCCCATCTTACTCTTACTCTTAAGGGGAATTCTGCATTATAGCCAATAGCTAATGGTCCAAGCTCATTATGCTGTGCCCACTGCAGGTCATCAGAAATATAGGAAAGCTGAGAGACACAGCCTGGGCAACATGGCAAAACCCCATCTCTATAAAAAATACAAAAAAATTAGCTGAGCATGGTGGCATGCACCTGTAGTTTAGCTACTTGGGAGGGTGAGGTGATTCCTGGGATCACCATGGTTACAGAGTGAGACCCTGTCTCAAACAAAACCAAACAGAAAGTAAAGAAAAAGCTGGGTCAAATGGAATTTCTATTTCTAGGTCCTTGAGGAATCGCCACACTGTTTTCCACAATGGTTGAACTAATTTACACTCCCACCAACAGTGTTACTGGGTATATATCCAAAGGATTATAAATCGTTCTACTATAAGGACACATGCACACGAATGTTCATTGCAGCACAGTTTACAATAGCAAAGACCTGGAACCAACCCAAATGCCCATCAATGATAGACTGGACAGGAAAAATGTGGCACATATACACCATGGAATATTATGCAGCCATAAAAAACGATGAGTTCGCGTCCTTTGTAGGGACATGGATGAACCTGGAAACCATCATTCTCAGCAAACTGACACAAGAACACAAAATCAAACACCACATGTTCTCACTCATAGGTGGGTGTTGAACAATGAGAACACATGGACACAGAGAGGGGAGCACTATACACTGGGGTCTGTTGGAGGGGAGTTGGGGGACAGAGGGGGGTGGGGAGTTGGTGAGGGATAGCATGGGGAGAAATGCCAGATATAGGTGAAGGGGAGGAAGGCAGCAAATCACACTGCCACGTATGCACCTATGCAACAACCTTGCATGATTTTCACATGTACCCCAAAACCTAAAATGCAATAAAAAAAAAAAGAAAAAAGAAAAAGCTGGCTGCTATTTTGCCCAGGCTGGCCTCAAACTCCTATGCTCAAATAATCATCCCTTAGCCTCTTGAGTAGATGGGACTACAGATGTATGCCACCATGCCAGTCTTGTCAGCTGGTTTTTTAAAAAACAACAACAACAACAAAAAAAAAACTTGCTTTAGAAATGAAGCAAAGCAGGTTTAATCTAATCAGAGATTGGGAAACCCCAGCTTGCCATCATTACCGTCAAAGCTTAGTTCCAGTTTATTTGGCACTAAGCTCTGCTCCAGTCTAATGTTGGAATTTCCTTGTTCCCTAAAAGGCCGTTGGCAGCACTTCTTGTTCTTAGGGTTGACAACATTGTAATTGAAAACCAAACAAATGAAACTTAAAATACAAATTTTGAGAGTCTATTCTGGAGTTGTAGAGACTTGAGTTTGAATACCTGTTCTGCTACTTCAGAGATGGCAGACTTAAAGCAAGTTTCTTAATGTTGTTCTGTCTTAAATTTCCTCATCTATAAAATATGTATAATAGTGCTTATTTCACTATGTGTTTTGAAGATTACATAAAATTTTAAAATGGTAGCATCTATTGTTATTGTTTTGGTTGGCCTTTTGGGACTGCGGAATATCCTTATAAGGCTCTTTCTACCTGGATTACATCTGTCTTTTCTTAAGTAATGTTTTCAGTATATTCAGTAGTTAATAGTTTATGTAGATCTTGACTCAGAATATAAGAAACTATGACATCACATTCATTTTTTTTCAACAAATACCATAGTGATTAAGACATAGGTTCCAGATTAGACTACTTGGATCTTTTGGAGATATAATTTCTTAATGAAAAAGAAATTATGTGTTTAAGGAGAATCTTTTTGAATACTGTTTAAGTATTACAAGATAGTAGGAGGTTGAGAGTGGGTTTTAGATTCCTACTGTCTTAATTCAAACCCTTTTTCGAACTACAAAGAGCTGTACTCCTTTGTTCTCTGAGCCTCAGTTTCTCTGCATTTCCCATTTCTCATTTCTCCGGTATATAAAATGATGGTAGTAATATGTACCTTCTAAGCTAGGAAGGAATAGATATGATAATAACATTTAGCAGAATACTTCTGGCTAAGGTGGAATAACAGGGAACTAATTTACCCTCCTACCTAAAACAAGCAGCATTATCTTTATACCAAAACCAGACAAAGAAACTACAATGCAGTATCATTCGTGAACATAGATGTAACAATTGTAAACTAAATTTTAGCAAATAGAATCCAGCAATATATAAAAAGGGTTAACATATCATGATCAAGTAGAGTTTATTCTAGAAATGCAAGGTTAGTTTAACATTTAACAGTCAATCATTACAATTCACCATATTAAGAAAGTAAAAAACAAAAGCCATATGAGCATCTCAGTGGATGCAGAGAAAGCATTTGACAGAATCCAACATCTGTTCCTGATTAAAAAGTCTCAGTAAACTAGGGATAGAAGTCAATATCCCTGAAAAAGAATGTCTAAGAGAAACCAAGGCTGACATCATATTTAGTGGTGAATGTTAAGTTTCTCCTTAAGATCAGGAACAAGACAAGGACATCCCTCTCACCATTGCTTCTTTTCAACATTTATCTGGGGCTTCTAGGCAGTGCAGTTAGGCAAGAAACAGAGATAAAAAGTCAACTAGCTTAGAAAGGAAGAAGTGAAACTGTCGTTATTCACAGATCACATATTCTAGCTACTAGAACAAAGAAGTGAGTTAACTAAGGTTGAAGGTACAAGCTCAGTGTACAAAAATAAGTTGTTTCTGTGTAACAGCAAGGAACAATTAGAAATTGAAAAAGCAACAAATGCCATTTGTAGTAATAGCAAATATATTAAATACTTAGGGGTAAATCTGACAAAGATGTGGAAGATCTATACACTGAAAACTTTAAAACATAGTTAAGATAAATAAAAAATCTAACTAGGCTGGGTGTGCTGGCTCACGCCTATAATCCCAGCACTTTGGGAGGCCAAGGTAGGTGGATCACAAGGTCAAGAGATTGAGACCATCCTGGCCAACATGGTGAAATCCCATTTCTACTGAAAATACAAAAATTAGCTGGACGTGGTCGTACGTGCCTGTAGTCCCAGCCACTTGGGAGGCTGAGGCAGGAGAATCGCTTGAACCTGGGAGGCGGAGGTTGCAGTGAGCCAAGATTGTGCCACTGCACTCTGGTCTGGTGACAGAGTGACACTCTGTCTCAAAAAAAAAAAAAAAATCTAAATAAATGGTGACTGTATATCTTGTTCATGGATCAGTAGACTCAACATTGTTAAAAATGTCAATTTTCCCCAGGGTAATCTATAGATTCGTAGCATTCTCAGTCAAAGTCCCAGTCAGAATTTTTGTAGGAACTAACTGATTCTTAAATTCATAGAAAAACGCAAGTATCTAGAATAGCTAAAACAGCTTTTTTGAAAAACAACAAAGTTGGAAGTCTACCTGACTTCAAGATTTATAAAGCTGCAGCAATTAAGACAATATGGTATTGACATCAAAAGAAAACAATTAATGGAATAGAATAGAGACAAAAAAAGAATACAGAACATGCATATATGGACAACTGATTTTCCACAAGGTTACAATGGCATTTTTGTGTGTGTGGAGAAAGGATTGTCCTTTCAACAAACAGTACTGGAACAATTGGCTATCTATATGCCATAAAATGAACTTCAACCCATACTTCAAACCGTGTATAATAATTAAGTAAAAATGAATCAAAGACCTAAATGTAAAGCCTAAAATGATAAAACTTTGAGAAGAAAAAGTTGGATTAGGGAATGATTTCTTACATATGACACTAAAAGCATGATCCATAAAAGAAGAAATTGATAAATCACTCTATAAAAATTAAAAACTTCTGCTCTTTAAAAGACACTGTTAAGAGAATTAAAAGGCAAATCACAGGCTGGGAAAAAATATTTGAAAATTATATTTGATAAATCAAGAATATATAAAGAACTGTCCAAACTTAATAATAAAACTACCCAATTTTAAAAATCAGCAAAAGATTCAAACACACCTCACTATGGAAATATATAGATGAAAAACACATGGAAAGATGCTCAGCATCTTTAGTTGTTAGGAAATATAAATGAAAACCACAATGGGATAACACATCTGTTTGGAATGAAAAAAGTCAAAAAGACTGGCCATACCAACTGTAGTAAGGATGTGGTGGGACTGGAGCACTCTTATACCGTTTGTGGATACGTTAAATGATGCAACCTCTTTGCAAACAATTTGGCAGTTTCTTATGTTGAACAGCCACCTACTATATGATCCTGCCATCCACTTTTAGATAATTGGATATCTATATGCCATATGTGTAAAAACGTGTCTATACAAAGACTTGTAAATAAGGGTTCATATCAGATTTCTTTGTGATAGTCCCAAACTGGAAAATTTCCAAATGCTCATTGCAGGTGAATATAAATATATAAAAATACTCTTCAGTGGTAAAAAGAAATAAACTTGATACATTCTACAATATTGATGGATTTCAAAATAATTATGTTGAGTGAAAGAAGTTAGAAGAAAGGGAGTACATTCTGTATGATTCTATTTGTATAAAATTCTGGCAAATGCAAACTAATGTATGGTGACAGAAAGCAGACCAGTGATTGCCTTGGGGACAGAGATGGTGAAGAGCGGCAGGAAGGAGGAATTACAAAGGCACACGATGAATTTTGAAAGTGATTGGTATGTTATTCTGACTAGTGATTGTTGCATGTGTGTATACATAAGTCAAAGCTTAGTGAATTGTACACATTAAGAATGTGCAGCATATCCAATGAAATACTATTTAGTAACAAAAAGGAATAAACTACATATACATGTTACAACATGAATAAACCTCAAGAATATTATGCTCAGTGAAAGAAGCCAGACACAAACTACTTGTTGTATGATACCATTTATATGAAATATTCAGAAATAGCAAAACTATAAAGACAAAAAGTAGATTAGTAGTTGCATAGGAGGGGTAGGAGGAAACAGGAATTAACGCCAAGTGTGCATGAGGGATCATATTGGGCTGATGATGTTTTCAAAGTGATTTATGGTGATGGTTGCACAACTTGATCAACTTACTAAGAGTCATTGAATTTTACATCGGAAAATGGTGAATAATATATGCAAAGTTTGCCTCAATAACATTAATTAAAAATGTGCACGATGTCAAGTATAACTCAAAATTGTTTATAGAGTAGTAAAAAACTACCATTGTATTATGCAAAATAATTATTTCATAAATTATTAGCATTATCTGATAATTAAAAATTTGGAAATGATTTCAAAGCAATTTAATGAGGTTTCCTTGAGTGGTGTTATTCTTATGCAGTTGAAAATATTGAAGATGTGATATTTTTTGTGAGTGTGTGTATGTGTGTGTAGCCAATATGATGTGACAAATTGATTTAGAATGAGTGCAGCAGATAAAAGGGAACTGACAGTATCACATGCCTATCAAAGGTCCTTATTTTGGATAAAAGGAAGATACCTAGAACAGGGGTCAATAAATGACAACCCAGGACCAAATCTGGTCATGACTATGGCCTGTTTTTGTATAGCCTGTGAGCTAACAATGGTCTTTACAGTTTTAAAGAGTTGTAAAAAACAAAGAATATGCTGCAGAGACTGGATATGGCCTGCAAAGCCTGAATCATTCACTATCTGGCTCTTTACAGAAAAGTTTTGCTGACTTTTGATCTAGAAACATGTTTTTTGGGAGAGTGAAATGTATTAGGTTTGTATGTCTACTTACCTGTACAGAAGAGACTCTCACTGTAGTTAAATCATCTTGATGTCCTGTGTTACGATTCTGCACTTGAAGATCCACTTCTAGCATTGATGTAATACGAAATTTATCTTGAGTAGTTTATAGTTTTCCTTCTGTATCAACGTGCTAAATACAGTCAGTTGAATGATCTTTCTTAATTATTTAACTTGAGGATTAGCATCTTGGATATTAGAACTGACCCACTAATGCCTTTTGTTGTTGTTGTTGAGATAGAGTCTTGCTCTGTTTCCAGGCTAGAGTACAGTGGTGCAATCTCAGCTCACTGCAATCTCTGCCTCCCCAGTTCAAGTGATTCCCCTGCCTCAGCCTCCTGAGTAGCTGGGACTACAGGTGCACACCACCACGCCCGGCTAATTTTTTTGTACTTTAGTAGAGACAGGCTTTCACCATGTTGGCCAGGTTGGTCTCGAACTCCTGACCTTGTGATCCACCCTCCTCAGCCTCCCAAAGTGCTGGGATTATAGGCACGAACCACCGTGCCTGGCCAGAACCACTAATGCCTTTGTTTATCAAAACTGTGTAGACTAATGGTCTTATAGCCAGCCAGTATCTAACATTTGTCAGTAGTACTTGCAGGTAAATTGGTTTTTTTTTTCACTTCTCTTTTCTTTTTTTTTCAGACAGGGTCTTACTCTGTCACCCAGGCTGGAGTGCAGTGGCATGATCCCATTTTCCTGCCAGGCTCAAGTGATACTCCCATCTCAGCTCCTTCACCCAGTAGCTGGGACTACAGGCATATGCCACCATGCCCAGCTAATTTTTGTATTTTTTGTAGAGATGGAGTTTTGCCATGTTGCCTAGGCTGGTCCCAAACTCCTGCGCTCAAGTGATCTGCCCACTCCAGCATTGCGAAGTTATGGGATTACAGGCATGAGCCACTGTGCCTGGCCTTAGTTTTGTTCTTAGTATTTCCTACCATTTGAACCTATAAATTACATAGTTGTGAAATTGGTTATATCTTTCTGCTATCAAATCAAATGCTCATATCAGTGAAAATGTCATTTTTTAAAAAAATTACAGTTTAGGTTTTGGGGTACATGTGAAGAACATGCAAGATGGTTGCATAGGTACACACATGGCAGTGTGATTTGCTGCCTTCTTCCCCATCACCTATATCTGGCATTTCTCCCCATGCTCTCTCTCCCTAACTCCCCAACCTTGCTGTCCCTCCCCTATGTCCCCCCAACAGACCCCAGTGTGTGATGCTCCCCTCCCTGTGTCCATGTGTTCTCATTGTTCAACACCCACCTATGAGTGAGAACATACGGCGTTTGATTTACTGTTCTTGTGTCAGTTCGCTGAGATTGATGGTTTCCAGGTTCATCCATGTCCCTACAAAGGACACAAACTCATCGTTTTTGATGGATCCATAGTAGTAGTCCATGGTGTATATGTGCCACATTTTCCCTGTCCAGTCGATCATCGATGGGCATTAGGGTTGGTTCCAGGTCTTTGCTGTTGTAAGCAGTGCTTCAGTGAACATTTATGTGCATGTGTCCTTATAGTTGAACGATTTATAATCCTTTGGATATATACCCAGTAATGAGATTGCTGGGTCAAATGAAATTTCTATTTCTAGGTCCTTGAGGTATCGCCACACTGTCTTCCACAATGGTTGAACTAATTTATACTCCCACCAACAGTGTAAAAGTGTTCCTATTTCTCCACATCCTCTCCAGCATCTGTTGTCTCCAGATTTTTTAATGATCGCCATTCTAACTGGCATGAGATGGTATCTCAATGTAGTTTTGATTTGCATTTCTCTAATGACCAGTGATGATGAGCATTTTTTCATATGTTTGTTGCCCTCATGTATGTCTTCTTTTGTAAAGTGTCTGTTCATATCCTTCACCCACTTTTGAATTGGCTTGTATGTTTTCTTCTTGTAAATCTGTTTTAGTTCTTCGTAGATTCTGGATATCAGCCCTTTGTCAGATTGGTAGATTGCAAAAATTTTTTCCCATTTTGGTGGTTGCTGATTCACTCTAATGACTGTTTCTTTTGCTGTGCAGAAGCTCTTAAGTTTTATTAGATCCCATTTGTCTATTTTGGCTTTTGTTGCTAGTGCTTTTGGTGTTTTGGTCATGAAGTCCTTGCCTATGCCTATGTCCTGAATAGTTTTGCCTAGATTTTCTTCTAGGGTTTTTATGGTGTTAGGTCTTATGTTTAAGTCTTTAATCCATCTGGAGTTAATTCTAGTGTAAGGTGTCAGGAAGGAGTCCAGTTTCTGCTTTCTGCACCTAGCTAGCCAGTTTTCCCAACACCATTTATTAAACAGGGAATCCTTTCCCCATTGCTTGCTTTTGTCAGGTTTGGCAAAGATCAGATGGTTGTAGATGTGTGGCATTGCCTCCGAGGCCTCTGTTCTGTTCCATTGGTCTATATCTCTGTTTTGGTACCAGTACCATGCTGTTTTGATTACTGTAGCCTTGTAGTATAGTTTGAAGTCCAGTAGTGTGATGCCTCCAGCTTTGTTCTTTTTGCTTAGGATTGTCTTGGCTATGCAGGCTCTCTTTTGGTTCCATATCAAGTTTAAAGTGGTTTCTTCCAGTTCTGTGAAGAAGGTCATTGGTAGCTTGATGGGGATAGCGTTGAATCTGTAAATTACTTTGGGCAGTATGGCCATTTTCATGATATTGATTCTTCCTAACCATGAACATGGAATGTTTCTCCATCTGTTTGTGTCCTCTCTTATTTCGTTGAGCAGTGGTTTGTAGTTCTCCTTGAAGAGGTCCTTTACGTTCCTTGTTAATTGTATTCCTAGGTATTTTATTCTCTTTGTAGCAATTATGAATGGCAGTTCGTTCTTGATTTGGCTCTCTTTAAGTCTGTTATTGGTGTATAGGAATGCTTGTGATTTTTGCACATTGATTTTGTATTCTGAGACTTTGCTGAAGTTGCTTATCAGTTTCAGGAGATTTTGGGCTAAGATGATGGGGTCTTCTAGATATACAATCATGTCGTCTGCAAATAGAGACAATTTGACTTCCTCCTTTCCTAATTGAATACCCTTTATTTCTTTCTCTTGCCTGATTGCTCTGGCTAGAACTTCCAATACTATATTGAATAGGAGTGGTGAGAGAGGGCATCCTTGTCTAGTGCCAGATTTCAAAGGGAAAGCTTCCAGTTTTTACCCATTCAGTATGATATTGCCTGTCGGTTTGTCATAAATATCTTTTATTATTTTGAGATACGTTCCATCGATACCTAGTTTATTGAGGGTTTTTAGCATAACAGGATGTTGAATTTTGTCAAAGGCCATCTCTGCATCAATTGAGATAATCATGTGGTTTTTGTCTTTGGTTCTGTTTATGTGGTGAATTACATTTATAGACTTGCGTATATTGAACCAGCCTTGCATCCCCAGGATGAATCCTACTTGATCATGGTGGATAAGCTTTTTGATGTGCTGTTATAATCGACTTGCCAGTATTTTATTGAAGATTTTTGCATGTATGTTCATCATGGATATTGGCCTGTAGTTTTCTTTTCTTGTTGAGTCTCTGCCGGGTTTTGGTATCAGGATGATGTTGGTCTCATAAAATGATTTGGGAAGGATTCCCTCTTTTTGGATTATTTGGAATAGTTTCAGAAGGAATGGTACCAGTTCCTCTTTGTATGTCTGGTAGAATTCATCTGTGAACCCATCTGGACCTGGGCTTTTTTTGGGTGGTAGGCTCTTAATTGCTGCCTCGACTTCAGACCTTGTTATTGGTCTATTCAGGGTTTCGACTTCTTCCTGGTTTAGGCTTGGGAGGAGGCAAGTGTCCAGGAATTTATCCATTTCTTCCAGGTTTTGTAGTTTATGTGCATAGAGTTGTTTGTAATAATCTCTGATAATGGTTTGAATTTCTGTGGAATCTGTGGTGATATCCCCTTTGTCATTTTTTATTGCATCTATTTGGTTATTCTCTCTTTTCTTTTTTATTAATCTTAGTGCCAGATTTCAAAGGGAATGCTTCCAGTTTTTGCCCATTCAGTATGATATTGGCTGTGGGTTTTTTTTAAATAGCTTTTATTATTTTGAGATACGTTCTGTCGATACCTAGTTTATTCAGAGTTTTTAGCATAAAGGGCTGTTGAATTTTGTTGAAGGCCTTCTCTGCATCTATTGAGATAATCATGTGGTTTTTGTCTTTGATTCTGTTTATGTGGTGAATTACGTTTATAGGCTTGTATGTGTTGAACCAGCCTTGCATCCCTGGGATGAAGCCTACTTGATCATTATGGATAAGTTTTTTGATGTGCTGTTGCAATTGGTTTGCCAGTATTTGATTGAAGATTTTTGCATCTATGTTCATCATGGATATTGGCCTGAAATTTTCTTTTCTTGTTGAGTCTCTGCCAGATTTTGGCATCGGGATGATGTTGGTTTCATAAAATGGTTTGGGGAGGATTCCCTCTTTTTGGATTGTTTGAAATAGTTTCAGAAGGATTGGTATCAGCTCTTCTTTGTATATCTGGTAGAATTTGACTGTGAACCCATCTGGACCTGGGCTTTTTTTGGTTGGTAAGCTATTAATTGCTGCCTCAACGTCAGCCCTTGTTATTGGTCTATTCAGGGTTTTGACTTCTTCCTGGTTTAACCTTGGAAGGGTGTTTCCCTAAGTGTCCAGCAATTTATCCATTTCTTCCAGGTTTACTGGTTTATGTGCATAGAGGTGTTTGTAGTAATCTCTGATGGTGGTTTGTATTTCTGTGGAATCTGTGGTGATATCTCCTTTATCGTTTTTTATTGCCTCTATTTGATTATTCTCTCTTTTTTATTAATACGACTAGTGGTCTGTCTATGTTGTTGATCTTTTCAAAAAACCAGCTCCTGGGTTTATTGATTTTTTTGAAGGTTTTTTTTGTGTCTCTAGCTCCTTCAGTTCTGCTCTGATCTTAGTTATTTCTTGTCTTCTGCAAGCTTTTGAGTTTTTTTGATCTTGCTCCTCTAGCTCTGTCAATTTTGTCAATGGGGTATCAATTTTAGATCTTTCCTTGCTTCTCATGTGTGCATTTATTGCTATAAATTTTCCTCTAGACACTGCTTTAAATGTGTCCCAGAGATTCTGGTACGTTGTGTCTTCGTTCTCGTTGGTTTCAAAGAACATCTTTATTTCTGCCTTCATTTCATTGTTTATCCAGTCAACATTCAAGAGCCAGTTGTTCAGTTTCCATGAAGTTGTACAGTTCTGAGTTAGTTTCTGAATCCTTAGTTCTAATTTGATTGCATTGTGGTCTGAGAGACTGTTATGATTTCCGTTCTTTTGCATTTGCTGAGGAGTGATTTACTTCTAATTATGTGGTCAGTTTTAGAGTAGGTATGATGTGGTGCTGAGAAGAATATCTATTCTGTGGATTTGGGGTGGAGAGTTCTGTAAATGTCTCTTAGGTTTGCTTGGTCCAGGTCTGAGTTCAAGTCCTGGATATCCTTGTTAATTTTCTGTCTCGTTGATCTGTCTAATATAGACACTGGAGTGTTAAAGTCTCCCACTATTATTATATGGGAATCTAAGTCTCTATGTAGGTCATTAAGAACTTGCTTTATGTACCTGGGTGCTCCTGTATTGGGCACGTATATATTTAGGATCGTTAGCTCTTCTTGTTGCATTGATCCTTTTACCATTATGTAATGTCCTTCTTTGTCTCTTTTGATCTTTGTTGGTTTAAAGTCTATTTTATCAGAGACTAGGATTGCAACTCCTGCTTTTTTTTTTTTTGCTCTCCATTTGCTTGGTACGTCTTCCTCCATCCCTTTATTTTGAGCCTGTGTGTATCCTTGTATGTGAGATGGGTTTCCTGGATACAGCACACTGATGGATTTTGGCTTTTTATCCAATTTGCCAGTCTGTGTCTGTTGATTGGGGGCATTTAGCCCATTTATGTTTAAGGTTAATATTGTTATGTATTAATTTCATCCTGCTGTTTTGATGCTAGCTGGTTGTTTTGCCCGTTAGTTGATGCTGTTTGTTCATTGTGTCAATGCTCTTTACCATTTGGTACGTTTTTGGAGTGGCTGGTACTGGTTGTTCCCTTTCTGTGTTTAGTGCTTCTTTCAGGAGCTCTTATAAAGCAGGCCTGGTGGTGATGAAATCTCTGAGCAATTGCTTGTTCATAAAGGATTTTATTTCTCCTTTGCTTATGAAGCTTATTTTGGCTGGATATGAAATTCTAGGTTGAATGTTCTTTTCTTTAAGGATGTTGAATATTGGCCTCCATTCTCTTCTGGCTTGTAGGGTTTCTGTGGAGAGATCCCGACCTTTCTCTCTGGCTGCTCTTAGCATTTTTTCTTTCATTTCAACCCTGGTGAATCTGACGATTATGTGCCTTGGGGTTGTTCTTCTTGAGGAATATCTTTGTGGTGTTCTCTGTATTTCCTGGACTTGAATGTTGGTATGCTTTGCTAGGTTGGGGAAGTTCTCCTGGTTAATATCCTGAAGAGTGTTTTCTATCTTGGATTCATTCTCTCTGTCACATTCAGGTACACCTATCAAATGTAGATTAGGTCTTTTCACATAATCCCCTATTTCTTGGAGGCTTTATTCATTTCTTTTTACTCTTTTTTCTCTAATGTTGCCTTCTCATTTTATTTCATTGAGTCAATCTTCAATCTCTGATATCCTTTCTTCTGCTTGGTTGATTTGGCTATTGAAACTCATGCATGCTTCGTGAGGTTCTTGTGTTGTGGTTTTCAGCTCCATCAATTAATCTGTATTCCTCTCTAAGCTGTTTATTCTTGTTAGCATTTCGTCAAACGTGTTTTCAAGGTTCTTAGTTTCTTTGCATTGGGTTAGAACATGATCTTTTAGCTCAGAGAAGTTTGTTATTACCCACCTTCTGAAGCCTGTTTCTGTCAATTCATCATGCTCATTCTCCATCCAGCCTTGGTCCCTTGCTATTTAGGAGTTGTGATCCCTTGAAGGAGGAGAGACGTTCTGGTTTTGGGTATTTTCATCCTTTTTGTGCTAGTCTCTTTCCATCTTTGTGGATTTATCTACCTGTGGTCTTTGTGGTTGGTGACTTTCAGATAGGGTCTCTGAGTGGACGTCCTTTTTGTTGCTGATGAAGTTATATCTTTCTGTTTCTTAGTTTTCCTTCTAACAGTCAGGCCCTGCTGTTGTAGGACTGCTGGAGGTCCACTCCAGACCCTGCTTGCCTGGGGATCACCTTCAGTGGCTGCAGAACAGTAAGGGTTGCTTTCAGTTTCTTCTTCTGTTATCTTTGTCCCAGAAGTTTACCCGCCTGATGTCATCTGAAGCTCTCCTTTATGAGGTGTCTCTTTGATTATACAGGGGTCAGGGAGCTGCTTGAAGAGACAGTCTGTCTCTTATAGGAGCTCAAGTGCTAAGCTGTGGGCTCTATTCTGTTCAGAGCTGCTGGGCACATACGTTTAAATCTGCTGCAGTGGAACTCATAACCACCTTTTTTCCCTAAGTGCTCTCTCCTGGGAAGTTGGGACTTTATTTATAAGTTCCTGTCATTCTCTCTCTTTTTTTTTTTTTCAGAGTTGACCTGCCCAGTCAGGAGGTAGCCTAGTAACAGTCTGCCAGCAGTGGTGTTGCTGAGCTGCCGTGGACTCTGCCCAGCTGCTGTGTGAACTTCCTTGCAGTTTTGTTTATAGGGCTATAGTTAGAACTGCCTTGGTAATGGCCGTCTGCCTCAGTAATGGCAGACTGTCTCTGTAATGGCGGATTACCTCAGTAATGGCAGACTGCCTCAGAAATGGTGACCTGCCTCGGTAATGGTGGACTACCTTGGAAATGGCGGACTGCCTCAATAATGGCGGACTGCCTCGGTAGTGGTGGACTGCCTCAGTAATGCGGACGCCCTTCCCCCACCAGAGCTGGACCGTCCTGGGTCCAGCTGTGCTTGCTGTGAAACTCTTAATCCAGAGTGTTTTAGATTGCTGGTCTTTGTAGGGGTGGGACCAGCTGAGCCAGATCACCTGGCTTCCTGTTTCAGCCCCCTTTTTTTCAGTTGAACGGGCGACTCTGTCTCCCAGTCGTTCCAGTTGCCAGTTGAAATGGCGCCTGGATTTGTGTGAGTTTTTGTGTGGAGGCCCACTGCGCTGGCTGAAACAGCTATGCTGGAGAGTCGTGGTGCTTTTTCGCCCGGGAATTGCCTGATCTGTGGGCAGTAAAAATTAGTTTGGAAATGCGGTGATCACTTACCCTCTGCGTTTTTGCTCGGAACTGCAATCCAGAGTTGTTCCTATTTGGCCATCTTGGATCCTCCCACCTAATTTGATACTGGTTAGATTTTTGCATCTATAGTTATTGGTACTATTAATCAATGGTGTGTGTGTTTCATGCTGTTCTTACCTAGATTTGGTGTCAGCATTATGAACTGCAAAGCTTCTCATCATTTTTTGTGCTCAGATACACACATAAGTTTATATTACATGGGAATTATCTTTGTCTTTCGAGTTTGAGAAAATAAATAAAATCAACTTGTCTAAGACTTTCTTTTGGAAGAGAGTCATAATTCTTTGATAATTGCTGTTCCTTATGCCTGGACCCATCTTTCCTAGATAGTTCTGAATCTTGCCTCCTCCCTTCATTCAGGACTCCATTCAAATACCACGCTTTAGAGAAGCCCCTCTTTGAAAGCACTTCTCACAAAGCAATCCTTACTCCTCTCATTCCTTTGATTACATTTATTTTTTCATAGTATTTATTGCTACTTGGCATGTTATATATGTATATGTTTATTTATCATGTTCTCTCCTTCCTACTAGAGTGTTAGCTCTGTGAATGCAAGAACATAGCCTATCATTTTTATTCATGGTCTACTCATTTTACTCTGTACATCAAGAAAAATTTATGGTAGACATTGGTACTCAGTATCTGTAGAATAAGTTATAACCTTTTTATCATTTTTATAACATTTTAATAACATTTTTATCATTATCATCTTTGATGGCTAATAGTATGTTTTTTTCTTTTAAGTGAATTTTGATAGTTACATACCTAAGAAAACCATCCAAATTTCCTAGCATGAACTCCTGGCCTCAAGTGATCCACCTGCCTTGGCCTCCCAAAGTGTGGGATTACGGGCATGAGCTGCTACACCCAGCCTATAATTTGTTTTCGATACTTGTTTTCAGATTTCTCTTCTATCTTCCTCTCTCTCCCATGTTCTCTTTCCCTTTTTTTTTTCTTTTAATAGCTCTTTGAAGTCTTTCTTTCTGTTTTCTTCTTCCCTTTCTCTCGTTAACTTTTTCCCCCCTTTTGTACTTTTCCCTCCCTCTTTGGTCATCTACTTACATGTCAAAAAGACAGGAAAGATAGAATGAAATTTATGAGAAAATGTGAATTAGTGGGAAGTGTGTCTCACAGAATAATTTTTCAATGACATGCAGCCTAATCAATTTTGATTACAGAGTATCTAATAAAAAGTTTTGCCTGGTAGATGTTGCCTGAATTAATGCTATGTAATTAACAAATGGTTGTTTTGTATTAAAATCTTTTTTAACATACTTTAATTGTTTTCTAAAGATGTTTAAATGTTTTCTTATAATCTTATTTGCATTATTTCTGTTTTTAAAATGTATTTGGCGCAATTTCTGAATTATTATTACAAGTTAGTGACATCAGTAAGTTTATTATGAAGCATTGATTCCCCCTGTGAGTGAGTAGAGTCCTACTCTATTTTTAATATCACAGGACAGATTCCCATTAGGACACTATAAATCAAGTTAAGTCAATAAAAGCAAATATTGTAAAGAAACTACATACTTAAAAATATGGATGTTACTTGTTCTGTTTCAGTTTAAAAACTATTACTATATTATTTTCATAATATGTAATTGAAATATAAAATCTTGACTATTTGGAATGAGGAAGAATGATAAAAATTTCACTAAATACAATTGAAATTATGAAAAACCTCTTTAAAGTACATTATATAAATGCATTTATATGATAGCCTAGGAGACTAGACATTAAGTTATAACATTAAAGAAAAAAACTATAGCCCTATTACAATCATGTAAATATCCAGATCTTGAGAACTTGTAAATAATAATGCTATTGGCAAACCAAATCTAAGCTTGTTTTCTAGAGAAAAAAAGAGTAGGACAACTCATTTATATTTATACCAAATCATGCCAAGACCTGATTTAACAAGTATTTCTTGTCTGGATTTCAAATATATTTGGAGCTTTGACATACTTAATATAAAAGCTGGCCTTTGATGTGCTCTTTTTTCTTCTTCTTCTTTCTAAAGTTGTATACATGGTCCAATCATAGGTGAGTATCATTTTGTGTGCTTGTGTAATGGCAAATAGTTTTGTGGCAAGCATATTGTCAACCTGGCAGCTGATAAAAGCTGAAGCATATTGTAATAAAAATAAACAAGTTCAGGGCAAGGGACTATAAACAATAGTAAAATCTTATGTTGAAATTAGAGAGCCTTTGGTTTTAATGAACATGTTAGAACAGGAAAAGTGAATGTGCTGGAGCTCAGCCAAACAGCAAAATGTGGATAGTATAAGACATGGAAATTAAATGCTTATTTTAAAGCAACTGGTTCCACAGGTTGAAAGAGTAGCTAGCCAGGAATATTGCTTAAATCTACAAACAATAACTGGATAAAAGGAAGCAGCCCATTGGCTCATGGCTCACTGCTGCTTCCCTTCCTCTTTTTCCCTTATTCCTTCTAGTTAATAATTAACTTTTCTTTTGTTGCATTATTTTTGGTGTACTATAGTGTACTGTGTCATGAATAAGGGAATTATGAAGAGAGGAACATAAACTGTAGAATGTAAAGTAGAGGAAATAGGCTGGCAATAGATCTTAGATCTCCAAGGATATGGAGCTAAGAAAGAAAAGAAACTAGTATTTGTCCAGAATCCATTCTGTGTCAGCTCTGTCTTTGTTGTTTTATCATAAGAGAAGTATATTTAGTTAGGATGAATAATCTTGCAGTATTTTAGGTTACATTCTTTGAATTAATTTTGATCGAAAACTATTTTTTATCAAAAAATAATTTATCATTTTTAGTTTTCTTACCTATAGTATCATGAAATCAGATGTTAATTTCCCAGAACTTTTGGAAATTGAAAGTGTGATTCTCCCCTACTAACAGATTTGAATAATACCATAAGAAAAACCATACCATTTGAGAGAAATAGCTAACTTTTGTCATTAATCCATTGTATTTACAATGTAGTGATCATGGATAACAGAATGACACATGACGAAAAATATAAATGTTGTATAATGTGTATAAAGGGAGTAGACTGATCTGCTTTCCTTTGCCAGCCAGGTTGCTGCATAGACAGCTTTCTTTTGTTGGCTTTATTTAAAAAACAGTGATAAGCTGGGCATGGTGGCTCATGCCTGTAGTCTCAGCTACTCAGGAGGATGAGCGAGACTGTCTCTTGAGCCTGTGAGTTCAAGATTAATCTGGGCAACACAGCAAGACCCCACATCTCTAAGTACAAATAAAAATAAAAACAAATTTAAAACCAGTGGATAAATTTGATAGCTTTTACTGAAATCCATCTTTATTCAAATGCTAGGAGAAGAAATTAAATGGATCTAAAAGATAATTCCTTATGAGTGTCATTAGTATTACATCTAAAAAAATAACATTTACTAATACACTATTTACAGTAAGACATCTACAAGACCATGTTATGAATTATTAAATATAAATACAAAGTTAAGCATTTTTCAAACAGCTTTATTATAAATAATGATAAAAACTGCTTTTGCCTCAGAGCACCCTTCTTCCATTACAGATTTTGGCAAATATTAATTTGTTAAAGTGGTGTAAAGCATAGCTCATATCACAGCTTGTCTTTATATGAATTTTCATGTATTTGTAGATAAATAATGTCTTCTAAAACAGAGATTGGTGAACAATGGCTCTATGGTTTGTTTTTGTATGGCCTATGGGCTTAGAACCCCTTTACAGGGTTTTATTAAAAAAAAAGAAGAAGAAGAATATGGAACAGAAATCATAAGTTGCCCTTAAAGTCTACAGTGTTTACCATCTGTCTCTTTACATAAAATGTTTACCAAGGTTAAAATGTATGTAGATGTATAAACCTGGGAGACGGCATAATCACACGACACCCTCTCTCTCCCACTGAATGCAGCTGATAAAAACCTGGACAGAATACATGGAATCACTACTTGAGGATTCTGAAAAGTAAATAATAGCAGGTTAGGAGAGAAGATCAGGTTTTGAAGTATCATCAAACTGGTGGCAAGTTTGCCATTTGTCTCCTGTTGTCACCTGGCCTGCTCTCAACACTGCGTGAAACTAGGTAGCAGACTTAAGCTTAGGCAGAGAGAGCTCCAGGATAAACCTTCCAGTTGCAGGCTTGAGAAGTGGAAATCATGTCTCCTTGTAGTAACAGTAGGTATAGGGCAGGGGTCCCCAGTCCCTGGACACTGGTAATGGTTGGTGTCCTATTATGAACTGGGCCTCACAACAGAAAGTGAGTGGTGGGTGAGCAAGCAAAACTTCATCTGTATTTACAGCTGTTCCCCATGGCTTGCACTACCACCTGAACTCTGTCTCGTGTCAGATCAGTGGCAGCATTAGATTCTCATTGGAGTGCAAACCCTATTGTGAACTGTGCATACAAGGGATCTAGATTGCGTGCCCCTTATGGGAATCTAATACCTGATGATCTGAGGTGTAGCCGAGGTAGTGATACTAGTTCTGGGGAGTGACTGCAGATACAGATTAACATTAACAGAGAGGTTTGACTACACAGAACCCATAAATAAATCAGTTGCTGCAGTCTCATATCAGAACCCTATCAGTGAGTGGCAGGTGACAAGCTGCATCTGGCAGCAGGCTTTATGGTGACAGGTAAGTTGATGTACTTCAATTGTATAGCTGCATCTGGTGGCAGGCTTTAAGTCAGAATCCAACACTTACTTTAGTCAGTGTATGGCCCATCCACTATTGGATTTACCACTTCCATCTGCACCTCTTCCTGCACTGCACACTTATCTCAGTCACAGTTTTGGTAAGGCCACAGGCTAAACCCTAACCAAAATGAGTAAATTTTGGTTAAATTACTAAACCCTAACCAAAATGAGTAAAAACAAATGCCACTGAAGAGCTTCTTTGAAAAGGGGGAAAGACTCAATGATGAGACAGCAGAAGACTCTAAGATGGCCAACAAAAAGAAAGCTGCATTTAAAGAAATAGGAAGAGCAAGATTCCTTCTTAAATTATGGATTTATTGCAACAGGTGATTCACATTCTGCAAGCCCACTTTCTATAATACGTGGCGACTGGCTATCCAATGAAGCCATGAAACCCTCAAAACTGCTTTGTCACATAGAGGCCATGCACCCTTCACTAAAAGACAAGCCTTTGGAGTTTTCCAAAAGAAAAAAACATGAACTTGAAGAACAGAAGCAATTGTTGAAGGCCACCACTTCATCAAATGCATCTGCACTAAGAGCACCATTGCTAAAGCTAAGAAGCCCTTTACTATTGGTGAAGGGTCGATCCTGCTTGCTGCTAAGGACGTTTGTTTTGAACTTTTAGGAGAAGCTGCATTTGAAAGGTGGCACATGTTCCTCTGTTGGCTAGCACCTTAACTCTATGAATTGATGAAATAACAGAAGATATTGAAGCACAGTTGTTAGAGAGGATTAATGAATCACTGTGACACACAATCCAGGTTGAAAAATCTACTGATGTTAATAAGGCAACAATGCTTGTTTTTGTATGATATGTTTTTCAGGAGTATGCGTATGAAGATATGTTATGTGCACTTTGGTTGCCAAGTATCACCATAGCTGCAGAACTATTCAAGTCTTTGAATGATTACATATGAGGAAAACTGAATTGGTCATCTTGTGTTGGTATATGCATGGACAGAGTAGCTACCATGATTGGACGGCTTTCTGGTTTCACTACTTGGGTGAAAGAGGTCACTTCTGAATGTGAGTCTATGTACTGTGTCATCCATAGAGAGATGCTGGCTAGCTGAAAAATGTCACCTGAACTTAGAAACGTTTTGTAGGATGTGACCAAAATTATCAGCCATGTTAAAGTACGTGCCCTTAACTCATGTCTGTTCATGCAGCTCTGTGAGGAGATGGATGCAGAGCATACATGTCTTCTCTTATACACAGAAGTGAGATGACTTTGTAAAGAGAGGCCACTGGCCGGAGTTTTTGAGTTACAAGAGCTACTTCAGAGATTTCTTTTATAAAAACAGTCACACTGGCAGCACATTTCAGTGACACAGATTGGGTCACAAAACTTCCTAACTTGTATGACATATTCAGCCTTCTCAACAAACTTAATCTGCTACTTCAGGGGAGAAGAACAAGTGTGTTAAAGGGGCTGCATTCAAAGTCAAACTGGAATTATGGGGATGACGCGTGAACACTGGGATTTCTAACATGTTTTAAACATTAGCGGAGATTTTGAAAGAGACTGATCCAGGGCCTCCTTTTTGCCAGCTGGTGCATGATCACCTCTCTCAGCTTTCAAAAGAGTTTGAGCATTACTTCCCAACCACAAAAGGCCCCTGAACTGGGAAGGAATAGATCCTTTGCCCATTTGTGAGATCACAAATGATGGTGGCCTTGAAAGTATGTTTGAGACAGCTTCAATTCTCCGTATGTTCTGGATTAAAGTCATTGTGGATTATCTTGAGATTGCCACAAAAGCACTGGAAGGCCTGCTTCCATTTCCAATATCCTCTTCGTAAAGCAGGTTTTCTGCCGTGACAGCAACCAACATGAAATTACAGAGCAGACTGGACATAAGCAACACACTTCAGGTGTCACTGCCTCCCATCCTCCCCAGATGGGACCATCTTGTTGCAGGAAAACAAGCTCAGGGCCCCCACTGATTCTACATCATGGTGAGTTGTATAATTATTTCATTAAATATTACAATATAATAATAACAGAAATAGAGTGCACAATAAATATAATGTGCTTAAATCATTCTGAACCTCACACCCCCACTCTGTTGGAAAAACTGTCTTCCACAAATCCGGTCCCTGGTGCTAAAAAGGTTGAGACCACTTGTGTAGGGTAAGGCACAGGTATCTAAAACTTTCAGAGAAGGGCACTTTCCTTTAAAAAAAAAAAAAAAATTTTTTTTTTTTTTTTGAGACAAGTCTTGCTGTGTTGCCAAGGTTGGAGTGCAGTGATGTAAGCATAGCTCACTGTAACTTCAAACTTGTAGTCAAGGGATCCTCCTTTTTCACCCTCTCAAGTGGCTAGGACTACTTGTGCTCCACCACATGTAGCTAATTTTTATTTTTATTTTTTTAGAGATGGGGTCTTGCTATGTTGCCCAGGCTGGCTTTGAACTCCTGTTCTCAAGTGATCCTCCAGCCTCAGCTGCCCAGTGTGCTGGAATGACAGGTGTGAGCCACAATACCCAGCTAGAACTTTTCTCTGATTAGAGGAGCTGTGATCATAAGAGGGTGAGGCATGCCACCCTTGCTTTTTTCTCTCTCTTTATCCTCTGAGGGCTAGCTGGCCCTCAGTAAAGAAACATTTGGTTGCAAAAAGTGTCAGAACTGGGTAAATAAAGCTCCAGCTTTCTTGACAGAACTGAAAAGGTGAGACCCAGGGAACCCAGAAGTACTGGGGAGATAAGCAGAGTGTGGAACTTGGAAAAGTGACTCATAAGACTATAAACTCCTGGAAATGAAATAAATGGACATGGCAGAGGAGAGTCAGGAAACTCTAAGATCATAGAAATTTTCCAATCTGAAAAGCAGAGTCAGAAGACTGGGAAAAATGCAGAGAGCCTGAGGGTCCTGTGGGACAGGAACAAAAGATCTAAGTTTCACATTAGTGGAGTTCCAGAAGGAAAGGAGGATGTATGGTACTGAAAATTACTTAAAGAAATAATGACAGGATTGAGGAGAAACTGCAACTCTCATACATTTCAAGTAAGAATGTAAAATAGTACAGCTACTGTGGAAAATGGTTGTATCTTATAAAAGCTCATCATACATTTACCATATGTCCCAGCAATTCTACTGTGGGTTTTTAACTCCACAGAATGAAAAATATAAAGTGAAATGAAAACCTACATTCACACAGATATCTGAACACAAATGTTCACAGTAACTCTATTGATAATTATCAAAAGCTGGCAAGATCCAATTGTGTTCACAAATATTTTCCTACATGTGAAAAAAATCTCTGATGCATCATACAGTGGAATGCTACTCAGCAATTAAAAAGGTATGAGCTGTTGTATAGACACATCAACTTAGAATCTCAAAAGGTTTCATACTGTAACCTAAGAGAAAGAAGCTAATCTGAAGTGATTACTTACACCAAAAGCACAGGCAACAAAAGAAGTAGTAGATAAATTGGACTTCATCCAAATTTAAAACTTTTGCATGTTAAATGACTATGAATAGAGCACAAAGGCAACCCACTGAATGGGAGAAAATATCTGGAAATCATATATATGATATGAGACTTGAATCTAGAGTACATAAAGAACGTTTACACACCATCCATAGCACGACACGCCATCCACCTCCTGACACGCCGTCAGCAGACCTGGCCTCCGCGGCCCACATCACCGTTACCTGCTTGCTCCCAGACTTTGTTCAACAACATCTGGATACATCATTTAGAGAGAGCTTATAGTTTCATTGCACCATGTGTGGCGTTTGGGCCCTGTCTGGCAGTGATGCCTGCCTTTCTGTTCAGTGTCTGAGTACTATGAAGATTGCACACAGGGGTCCAGATGCATTTGTTTTGAGAATGTCAATGGATACACCAACTGCTGCTCTGGATTTCACTGGTTGGCAGTAGTGGACCCTCTGTTTGGAATGCAGCCAATTCAAGTGAGGAAATACCCGTATTTGTGGCTCTGTTACAATGGTGAGATCTACAACCATAGGAAGATGCAACAGCATTTTGGATTTGAATACCAGACCAACGTGGATGGTGAGATAATCCTTCATCTTTATGACAAAGGCGGAATTGAGCAAACAGTTTCTATGTTGGATGGTGTGTTTGCATTTATTCTACTGGATACTGCCAACAAGAAAGTGTTCCTGGGCAGAGATACATACGGAGTCAGATCTTTGTTTAAAGCAATGATAGAAGATGGATTTTTGGCTGTATGTTCAGAAGCTAAAGGTCTTGTTACGTTGAAGCACTTTTCAACTCCCTTTTTAAAAGTGGAACCTTTTCTTCCTGAACACTATGAAGTTTTGGATTTAAAGCCAAATGGCAAAGTTGCGTCTGTGGAAATGGTTAAATATCATCACTATCGGGATGAACCCCTGCACGCCCTCTATGACAATGTGGAGAAACTCTTTCCAGGTTTTGAGATAAAAAACAGTGAAGAACAACATTCGGATCCTTTTTAATAATGCTGTAAAGAAGCGTTTGATGACAGACAGGAGGATTGGCTGCCTCTTATCAGGGGGCTTGGACTCCAGCTTGGTTGCTGCCACCCTGTTGAAGCAGATGAAAGAAGCCCAAGTACAGTATCCTCTGCAGACATTTGCAATTGGTATGGAAGACAGCCCCGATTTACTGGCTGCTAGAAAGGTAGCAAATCATATTGGAAGTGAGCATCATAAAGTCCTCTTCAACTCAGAGGAAGGCATTCAGGCTCTGGATGAAGTCATATTTTCCTTGGAAACTTACGATATTACAACAGTTCGTGCGTCAGTAGGTATGTATTTAATTTCCAAGTATATTCGGAAGAACACAGATAGCGTGGTGATCTTCTCTGCAGAGGGATCAGACGAACTTATGCAGGGTTACATATATTTTCACAAGGTTCCTTCTCCTGAAAAAGCCAAAGAAGAGAGTGAGAGCCTCCTGAGGGAACTCTATTTGCTTGATGTTCTCCGTGCAGATCGAACTACTGCTGCCCATAGCCTTGAACTGAGAGTCCCATTTCTAGATCATCGATTTTCTTCCTATTACTTGTCTCTGCCACCAGAATTGAGAATTCCAAAGAATGGGATAGAAAAACATCTCCTGAGAGAGACGTTTGAGGACTCCAATCTGAAATCCAAAGAAATTCTTTGGCGACCAAAAGAAGCCTTCAGTGATGGCATAACTTCAGTTAAGAATTCCTGGTTCGCCATATGCAGAAAGCAGAAACTGGACCCCTTCCTGACACCTTACACTAAAATTGACTCCAGATGGATTAAAGACTTAAACATAAGACGTAACACCATAAAAACACTAGAAGGAAACCTAGGCAAAACCATTCAGGACATAGGCGTAGGCAAGGACTTTATGACCAAAACACCAAAAGCATTGGCAACAAAAGCCAAAATAGACAAATGGGACCTAATCAAACTCCACAGCTTTTGCATGGCAAAAGAAACAGTCAATAGAGTGAATCGACAACCAACACAATGGGAAAAAATCTTTGCAGCCTACCCGTCTGACAAAGGGCTGATATCCAGAATTTACAATGAACTAAAAAAGATTTACAAGAAAAAAACAAACAAGCCCATTCAAAAATGGGCGAAGGATATGAACAGGTACTTTACAAAAGAAGACATACATGAGGCCAACAAACATATGAAAAAATGCTCATCATCACTGGTCATTAGAGAAATGCAAATCAAAACTACATTGAGATACCATCTCACGCCAGTTAGAATGACGATCATTAAAAAATCTGGAGAAAACATGCTGGAAAGGATGTGGAGAAATAGGAACACTTTTACACTGTTGGTGGGAGTGTAAATTAGTTCAACCACTGTGGAAAACAGTGTGGCGATTCCTCAAGGACCTAGAAATAGAAATTCCATTTGACCCAGCAATCCCATTACTGGGCATATATCCAAAGGATTATAAATCGTTCTACTATAAGGACACATGCACACGAATGTTCATTGCAGCACAGTTTACAATAGCAAAGACCTGGAACCAGCCCAAATGCCCATCGATGATAGACTGGACAGGAAAAATGTGGCACATATACACCATGGAATATTATGCAGCCATTAAAAACGAGGAGTTCACATCCTTCGTAGGGACATGGATGAACCTGGAAAACATCATTCTCAGCAAACTGACACAAGAACACAAAATCAAACACCACATGTTCTCACTCATAGGTGGGTGTTGAACAAGGAGAACACATGGACACAGGGAGGGGAGCACTATACACGGGGGTCTGTTGGGGGGAGGGGGGATAGCGGGGGGGTGGGGAGTTGGGGAGGGATAGCATGGGGAGAAATGCCAGATATAGGTGAGGGGGAGGGAGGCAGCAAATCATACTGCCACGTATGCACCTATGCAACAACCTTGCATGTTTTTCACATGTACCCCAAAACCTAAAATGCAATAAAAAAAAATAAAATTAAATTAAAAAAAAAAAAAAAAAGAATTCCTGGTTCAAGATTTTACAGGAATACATTGAACATCAGGTTGATGATGCAATGTTGGCAAATGCAACCCAGAAATTTCCCTTCAATACTCCCAAAACCAAACAAGGATATTACTATCATCAAATCTTTGAACGCCATTACCCAGGCCGGGCTTCCTGGCTGAGCCATTACTGGATGCCCAAGTGGATCAATGCCGCTGACCCTTCCGCCCGCACGCTGACCCACTACAAGTCAGCTGCCAAAGCTTAGGTGCTCTTCGTGCTGTAATTGTTGTTCTTGTTGTATGGGTACTATGCAAATATTTCTTCTTCTTGTGTGAGTAATATGAGTAGTAGATGGGGGAACAATGAGAGTCAACTCAGGCTAACTTGAAAAAAATAAAAGTCCTAAATCAAAAAAAAAAAAAAAAAGAACTTTTACAATTCAGTAATAAAAAGATAAATAATTTTAAAATGAGCAAAGAGCCTGAATAGCTCTCCAAAGATGATATACAAATGGCCAATAAACACATAACATTATTAGCTATCAGGAAAATGCAAATTAAAATCACTATGAGATACCCCTTCATACTCTGTAGGATGGCTATTATTTATAGAAACAAAATAACAAGTGTTGGTGAGGATTTAGGGAAATTGGAACTCTTATTTATTGCTGGTGGGAATGTAAAATACTATAGCTGCTATGAAAAACAATATGGCAGTTCCTCCAAAAATTAAACAGAATTATACAATCCACCAAATCCACTTCTAGATATATACCCAGAAGAATTCAAAGCTGGGACTTGAACAGTTGATGGCATCATTCACAGGAACCAGAAGTACAAGCAACCCATGTGACAATTAACAGATGAATGGATAAATAAAATGCAGCACACACATGGAATGCAATATTATCAGCCTTAAAAAGGAAGGAAATTCATACATCCTACAACATGCATGAACCTTGAGAACATTTTGTTAAGTGAAATAAGCCAGTCACAAAAGGACAAATATTGCATGATTCCACTTGTATGAGGTACCTGTAACAGTCAAATTCATAGAGACAGAAAGTAGAATGGTGGTTACCAGGAGCTGGAGGAAGGGCGCAGTGGGAAGTTATTGTTTAATGGGTTATATACTGTTACTCTGTTTATATGACATTTTCAAAAAGAACACTGGTAAACAAATCAGTGGTTACCAGGAGTCAGGAGTGGATGGTGTTTGTGCCTGAGAGAAATCACATAAGGGAATTTTTTGGATTCTGTATCCTGTATTGGAGTGGTTATTACTTGAATGTATGCATGAATTTAAAAAGATACACCCCCCAGAAAAGTCAATTTTACTACCTTTAAATTTTAAAAATGTAATTTACAAATATGTAAACATATAGCAACATAATTAGCTTATTAGGAGCTGTGGTGGTGGTTGGGCAGGGGTTTGGGTCTATGCCCTTAGATTAACAGTGAGAACAGTTCTTATATTGCTTTATATCTTCATTAAGAAGTAAACTATGTCTTGCATTTTATAGCCTCTTAAAGGGCTGGTTTTAATAATTTTAAATGCTAAACTAAAACTAATTTTTTTATTAAGAGATAATAAATGCACATAATGAAATATTTAGAAAATACTGAATAGCCTAGGTAAGAATATAAAAATTCAAAATTCCTGTAATCGTTCACTATTTTAGTACTTTTTGTTACTGCTCTTTCTGTATGCACATAGTTTTTTCTTTATGTAATTGCTTTGCTATTATATATTGAGTTTTGTGTTCTTTTCTCTTTAACACTGTATCTTGAACACTTTCCCATGTCATTAAAATCCTTGCAAAGTATCTTTTTAATAGCTGTTTCATAGCCTGTTATATAGATACATCATAATATATTCAACCTTATTTTGTTGGGCATGTAGATTGTTTCTGATATCTCATTATTATAAATATCATTCTAATGAACATAAATTCAGAGCTCTCATACACACAGAATACATTCTGTGTCTATGTATGAATGTGTAACTGTTTGTTAAAAAATCCAAATTTAGACCAGGCACAGTGACTCATGCCTGTAATCCCAGCACTTTGGGAGGCCAAGGTGGGAGAATCACCTGAGCCAAGGAGTTCAAGAGTAGCCTGGGCAGCAAGGTGAGACCCCATTTCTACAAAAAAATTTAAAAATTAGCCAAGCATGGTTGTGCATGGCTGTGGTCCTGGCTACTTGAGAGGCTGAGATGGGAAGATTGCTTGAGGCCAGGAGGCCAGGGGTGTAGTGAGGTGTGTTTGTGTCATTGCACTCCAGTCTGAGTGACAGAACAAAATACTGTCTCAAAAAGCAAGAAGAAGGAAAGTGAACTTAGTGGGGTATAAACATGACATCGTTTTCTTCTTTTTCTTTCAACTGTGCCCTGTACTACTTCCCTTCTCTGTTAGGCGCAGGCATACTAGACAGATCTTATAGTTTCAATGGCTGTGTATAATTGAAAGTGCAGTGTGATCCAGTTCAAAACTCTAATCTCATGTCCAAAGATTTCCCTTGCCTAATTTGGAGCCAGGCTTTGATGGCTTGTGTGACCTGAAGTGGGGAGTGTTTATTGCGATTTCAGCCTCCAAGGTTTGACCTTAGAATACTCAGTTCTAAATACCTGGCTTCCAGTACCTTTTCCATGCCTAACTGCTCCAGGGTAGGTGCCTAAAGAGGAGATTAAGGGGGATAACCCAAATGCCTCTACTTCCCTACCCATATTTGTGATCCTTGTTTTGGGTAGCTCTTACTGGTTTGATGTCTTCATATAGGACATGTTCAATCAGTCAGTCTCTTTCCTGCAAGTACCCTCCAGTCTTTACACATGAGCCTCTTGGAGTCTTGCCTCCTCACTTGTCTTTCTGCTTCTGCTTGAGTTGGGTGTTGATTGTGGTAGGACCTTTTTGGTGGCCTTAATTGTTGGCATCTTTCTTTACAATATAGGATACTAAAAGCCTTTTTTCCTTTCAGATTTGGGTCTTCATTGTGAATCTTGAAGAAACTTGTTTCAAGTACATATATAAAATTTATATCAGCTACTGAAACCATTACTAAGCATTTTAAAAATTTTAAACGACAATGCATTTCTTAGCCAGACAACTGCATAGTAGATACATAGTAGGAAACGCTAAGTCTCAACTGCATAGTAGATACATAGTAGGAAACCAGAAGTCTGTCAGCACCCAACAGTGCTTTCTTTAAAAACGATACAAAACAAAACAAAAAATGCTTCAGCTCTAGCAAAAACTTACAAAACAAAAATGGTGGCTTTTACTCATTCATTTCCTCAGACATCCTTCAGTCCGTCTTCTATACCAGCAGTCACCAGACTTTGAACTGTATACCAAATGCAGCTCTCCACCTGTTTTTGTAGATAAAATTTTGTTATTGTCTATGATTTCTTTTGCACCAGAAGAGCGGAAATGGAAGAATTGTGACAGAAGCCATTTGGCCTGCAAAGCCTAAAATATTTACTGCCTTACTGTTTACAGAGAAAGTATGCCAACTCCTGTTTCATACTCTTCTAGAATTCTTTCTAAAACATAGATCAGATACACCATTTATCTGCTTAGAAACATTAAATGGCTTCTCACTGCTGACAGGGTATTTCCTAAGATCTTTACCTTTAAATCACCTTGCAACCTAGTTTCAGATCACTACCTCAGGTTCAAATTCAGTATTTCCTGCTGTTTTCAGTTGTGCAACAGGAAGACCAGTTATAAATGGCAGCTTGAAGGCTGAATTTGGCCCCTAGTCTTACTTTGTTGGGCCCAATTAGTGGTGGTGGTCTGTTTTGTCTTATAGAATCAGCATTTAAAAACTGGACAGTATCACATAGAAATCCACATTTTTAGCTGTTCCTGACAAATCAGTTTGATGACATTGGCCCCACAGCCCTCGGTCTGTTAACCCTTGGTGTAGCAACTCTGCCACCTTAGTGTAGTTGCTCTCCACCTCTGCACAACCTGTATCACACACGTGGTATAAGCATATGCACTGAAACCCAGTCCTCCTCACTTGTACATGTTTCCTACTTTGATCACTGTAAGCATTTGAGTTTGTAACCCTGGACCTAGATATAATGAGCTACCTCATGGTCCCCTGACCCACCTTTTAAAAAAAATTTTATTTGTTAATTTCAATACGTTTTTGAGGAACAGGTGGCATTTGGTTACATGAATAAGTTCTTTAGTGTGATTTCTGAGATTTTGATGCACCCATCACCCAAGCAGTGTACACTGTACCCAGTGTGTAGCCTTTGATCCCTCACTCCCTTCCCACCCTTTTCCCTGATTTCCCAGAGTCCATTATATCATTCTTAAGCCTTTGCATCCTCATAGCTTAACTCCCTCTTATGAGTGAGAACATGCAATGTTTTTCTATTCCTGAGTTAACTTCACTTAGAATAATGGTCTCCAATTCCATCCAGGTTACTGTGAATGCCATTATTTCAATCCTTTTTATAGCTGAGTTGTATTCCATGGTGTGTGTGTGTGTGTGTGTGTGTGTGTGTATACATATATATATGTGCATATATATATGTGTGTATGTGTGTGTATATATATATGTATATAAAATTGTGGTATATATATATAAAACACAATTTAATCCACTCGTAGATTGATGGGCATTTGGACCGGTTCCATATTTTTGCAACTGCGAATTGTGCTGCTATAAACATGCATGTGCAAGTATCCTTTTCTTGTAATGACTCTTTTCTTCTGGTAGATACCCAGTAGTGGAATTGCTGGATCAAATGATAGTTCTACTTTAATTTTTTAAGGAATCTACACACTGTTTTCCATAGTGGTTGTACTATTAGTAGTTTACATTCCCACCAGCAGTGTAAGAGTGTTCCCTTTTCACTACGTCCATACCAACATCTATTATTTTTTGATTTTTTGATTATGGCTATTCTTGTAGGAGTAAGATGATAGCACATTGTGGTTTTGATTTGTGTTTCTCTGATCTTTGGTGATATTGTTTTTTTCATATGTTTGTTAGCCATTTGTATATCTTCTTTTGAGAATTGTCTCTCCATGTCTTTGCAGGAGTAAGGTGGTATCACATTGCGGTTTTGATTTGTGTTTCCCTGATCATTTGTGATTTTTTTTTATGTTTGTTGGCCATTTGTGTATCTTCTTTTGAGAATTGTCTCTCCATGTCCTTAGCCCACTTTTTGTTGGATTGTTTGTTTTTTTCTTCCTGATTTCTTTGAGTTTCTTGTAGATTCTGGATGTTGGTCCTTTGTCTGATGTATAGATTGCAAAGATTTTCTCCCACTCTGTGGATTGTCTGTTTACTCTGCTAATTGTTTCTTTTGCTGTGCAGAAGCTTTTTAGTTTAATTAAGTCCCATCTATTTATCTTTGTTTTTGTTGCATTTGCTTTTGGGTTTTTGGACATGAAGTCATTGCCTAAGCCAGTGTCTAGAAGGGTTTTTCTGATGTCATCTTCTAGAATTTTTATAGTTTCAGGTCTTAGATTTAAGTCCTTGATCCATCTTGAGTTGATTTTTGTATAAGGTGAGAGATGAGGATCCAGTTTAATTCTCCTACATGTGGCTAGCCAGTTATCCCAGCACATTTGTTGAATTGAGTATCCTTTCCCGACTTTGTGTTTTTGTTTGCTTTGTCAAAGATGAGTTGGCTGTAAGTATTTGGATTTATTTCTGGGTTCTTTATTCTGTTCCATTGATCTATGTGCCTGTTTTTATGCCAGTTCCATACTGTTTTGATGACTATGGCCTTATAGTATAGTTTGAAGTCAGGTAATATGATGCCTTCAGTTTTGTTCTTTTTGCTTAGGCTTGCTTTGACTGACTAATTGGGCTCATTTTTGTTCCATATAAATTTTATGATTTTTTTTTCTAGTTCTGTGAAGAATGACGGTGGTATTTTGAGAGGAATGCACTGAATTTGTATATTGCTTTTGACAGTATGGTCATTTTCACAATATTAATTCTGCCTATCCATGAGCATGGGATATGTTTCTATTTGTGTGTGTTGTCTGTGATTTCTTTCAGTAGTGTTTTTTAGTTTTCCTTGTAGAGGTCTTTCACTTCCTTGGTTAGGCATATTCCTAAGTATTTTATTTTTTGCAGCTATTGTAGAGGAGGTTGAGTTCTTGACTTGATTCTCAGCTTGGTTGCTGTTAGTGTATAGCAGAGGTACTGATTTGTGTACATTAATTTTGTATCTTGAAACCTTGCTGAATTAATTTATCAGTTCTAGGAGCATTTTAGAGAAGTTTTTAGGGTTTTTAAGGTATATGATCCTATCATTAGCAAATGGTGGCAATTTGATTTCCTCTTTATTGATTTCAGTACCCTTTATTTCTTTCTCTTGTCTGATTGCTTTGGCTACGACTTCCAGTGCAATGTTGAATAAAAGTGGTGAGAGTGCGCATCCCTGTCTTGTTCCAGTTCTTAGGGGAAATGCTTTCAACTTTTCCCCATTCAGTGTTATCTTGGCTGTGGGTTTGTCATCATGGCTTTTATCACATTAAGGTATATCCCATCTATGCTGACTTTGCTGAGGGTTTTAGTCATTAATTGATGCTGGCTTTTGTCAGAAGGTTTTTGCATCTATTGAAATGATCAAGTGATTTTTGTTTTTAATTCTGTTTATGTGGTATATCACATTTGACTTGCATATGTTAAATCATCCCTGCATCCTGGTATGAAACCCACTTGATCATAGTGGATTATCTTTTTGATATACTGTTGGATTTGATGAGCTAGTATTTTGTGAAGGATTTTTGCATCTATAGGCTGGGAGCGGTGGCTCATACCTATAATCCCAGCACTTTGGGAGGCCGAGGTGAGTGGATCACCTGAGGTCAGGAGTTCAAGACCAGCCTGACCAACATAGTGAAATCCCCGTGTCTACAAAAAATACAAAATTATCTGGGCATGGTGGCACATACCTGTAATCCCAGCTACTTGGGAGGCTGAGGCAGGAGAATCGCTTGAACCTGGGTGGCAGAGGTTGCAGTGAGCTGAGACTGTGCCATTGCACTCCAGCCTGGGCAAAAAGAGCAAAACTCTCTCAAAAAAATTTTTTTGCATTAATATTTATCAGAGATATTGATCTGTAGTTTTCTTTTTTTGTTATGTTCTTTCCTGGTTTTGGTATTAGGGTGATATTGGCTTCATAGAACAATTTAGGGAAGATTTCCTATTTATCTTGTAGAATAGTGTCAGCAGGATTGGTACCAGTTCTTCTTTGAATGTCTGATAGAATTCAGCTGTGAATTCATCATCTGGTTCTGGAAATTTTTGTTGGTAGTGTTCTTTTTTTTTTTAATCATTTCAATCTCACTGCTTGTTATTGGTCTGTTCAGAGTTTCTATGTCTTCCTGGTTTAATCTAGGAGGGTTGTATATTTCCAGGAATTTAACATCACATGGAACATTCTCCAAGATAAACCATGTGATAGGCCGCAAAACAAGTCTCAATAAATTTAAGAAAACTGAAATTATATCAAGTACTCTCTCAGATCACAGTGGAATAAAAGTGGAAGTCAACTCCAAAAGGAACCTTCAAACCCGTGGCCCTAATCTCTTCTAGCTTGTAGGGTTTCTGCAGAGAAATCTGCTGTTAATCTGATAGGTTTTCCTTTATAGGTTACCTGGTGCTTTTTCTTCACAGCTTTTAAGATCCTTTCCTTCATCTTGACTTTGGATAACCTGATGACTATGTGCCTAGGCAATGCTCTTTTTGTGATAAATTTCCCAGACGTTCTTTGAGCTGCTTTGTATTTATATCTCTAGCAAAGCTGGTAAGTTTTCCTTGATTATTCCCTCAAATATGTTTTTCAAACTTTCAGATTTCTCTTCTCCTTCAGAACACCAATTATTCTTAGTTTTAATGATTTACAGAATCCCAACTTCTTGGAGGCTTTATTTATTTCAATTCTCTTTTCTTTATATTTGTGTATTGAGTTAATTCAAAAATCTTGTCTTTGAACTGTGAAGTTCTTTATTCTGCTTGTTTGATTCTATTGCTGAGACTTTCCAGTACATTTTGCATTTCTCGAAGTGTGTCCTTTATTTCCAGAAGTTGTGATTATTTTATTTATGCTACCTAGTTCACTGAAGATTTGTCCCTTCATATCTTGTATTACTGTTTTGATTTCATTAAGTTAGACTTCACCTTTCTCTGGTGCCTCCCTTGATTAGCTTAATAATCAACCTTCTGAATTCTTTTTCTGGCAATTCAGGGATTTCTTCTTGATTTAGATCCATTGCAATCCTTTGCTGATAAGCTGTGTGTGATCTTTTGGGAGCTGTTTAAGAACCTTGGTTTTGTCATATTACCACAATTGTTTTTCTGGTTCCTTCTTATTTGGACAGACTATGTTAGAGAGATGTTCTGAAGCTCAAGGATTTTTTGTCCCACTGGGTGCTCCCTTGATGTAGTGCTCTCCTCCATCCCCTAGGGATGGGGCTTCCTGAGAGCCAAACTGTAGTGATTATTATTTCTTTTCTGGATCTGGCCACCCAGCAGAGTTACCAGGCTCTGGGCTGGTACTGGGGCATGTCTGCACAGAGTACTGTGATGCAAACTGTCTTCAGGTCCCTCAGCCATGGATAGCAGCACAGTTTTTCAGCTGTCTCTGGGGACTGCCAGAGCAATCCACTTCCTTCAAAGGATCTGTGGGTTCTCCTGATCCACCTTTGTCTCATTACCTGATGCTGGTTCCTCTGCCTAGAAGATCCTCTTTTTCCTTCAAAATTCTTCATCCTTTAAGACTCAGCTTAGATATCACCTTCTTTGGTATAAGTAAAGCCTTCCTTATCAATCAGTTGTGTTTTAGTGTCTAGCTTGTTATTTCCTTAAGGGCAAAGTTTGTACCTTATTCATCTTTCTGTTCCTGGTTCCCTGTGTTGCTTGACAGAGTGGGGGGTTAATAAATGTTGCTAAATTATATGGTGTTAACATCTAAAAATTAGGAAAGTAGTAAAGGATTCATTAGGCAGAGAGAAAAATTCTTATTTTTCCCTCTTAAATTTCCCTCTTTTAGTGTTTCACTGTTTCCCTTTTTTTCTCCCCTTAGTATACAACATGCTCATTTGTGTTTTTCAGACAACTCATACTTCATTTTCCTTATATGAAGATGACCAACTTCACTTTGGGAGGCCGAGGTGGGCGGATCACCTGAGGTCAGGAGTTCAAGACCAGCCTGGCCAACATGGTGAAACCCTGTCTCTACTAAAAATACAAAAATTAGCTGGGCATGGTGGCGGGTGCTGCAATCCCAGCTACTTGGGAGGCTGAGGCAGGAGAATCTCTTGAATCTGAGTGGCAGAGGTTGCAGTGAGCTGAGATTGTGCCATTTTACTCCAGCCTGGGTGACAACAGAGTAAGACTCTGTCTCAAAGGAAAAAAAATCACCAACTTGTAATAGCTTTGTCCAGAGTCATAAGCTAGTAAGGTGGTGGAAGTGGGGTTTGTCTGCCTTAACTGCTCAGACACGTAGCTCCTGGGCCGCTCCTTACCATGTGTGTGCCCATGAATAAGTTATAGAGTTTTCTGATTCTCAGTTTATAAGTGTAAATAAAGGATAATAATAGCACCTATCTCATAAGGTCTTGGGAGAAATGAATAAGAATATCTATGTGAACACTTAGAGCTTGGCCCAAAGTAATTACCCAATAAACAGAGCTACACCATCAATTACTGTCGTTATTATTACTACTACTTTATGTTGCATAGGAGACATACAGATAATCATTCTTTTCTTGGTTTAGACCGTTAGGAGTCATGGAAATTATGAGTTTTGGCCCATCTTCAAAAGCCCTTTGCCAGGCCACACTTTATATAGTCTTAGAATATTATTTGGAAGGGATTTTGGAAGACAAGTGGTCTAACAATTGCTTATTCAAAGCTGCGGTCCTCTCTGCAGTTTTCAGTCAAAGGTGATTAGTCATCTAGAGACTGTTGGAACATTTATAGTAATAGAAGCTGCCACTTTAGAGGGAACATGTGATTGTTTAAAAATCATGTATGTGTACTTAGCTTTTTTTTTTTCTGTTCTGTCTTCTGTAAGATTGTAATAAGTCCTTTATTTACACTGTAATCCTTAGTCCTCCAAAATATTTGAACAGACTAACTTCTGTATTAGTGGTTCTCAAAGTGTGGCCCAGGGATCCTTTTTAACTCAGACACTTTCCCCAGGAATCTTTCTTCTTTTATCCCCTTTCTTTTAAATCAGAGAATCTGTGAAGACCCTAGTAGTACAGACTAAGTTCTTTATGTGCATTTTTTCTGTAGCAAGATTCAATGACCTGAAAATGTTTAAGAATCGCTGGCTTGGACATGCTTGTGATTACATTTTGCCCTGAGATGAATTATGGCATGTGCATCTCAAGGGGACAGGAAAAAAAAAAAAAAAGGTTAAGAACCACTGATTTTTAGTTTTCTCATAATGATAAGAAAGTTATTGAATAAAAAGGTTAGGAATTACACAAAAAGGGGAATATCTCAGAGTTAAACAGAGTAGAGGCATAAAGTTTACCTGTATCCACTGAGCCATTACCCTGATATCTTTTGTAGAAGTCTTCCATCTAGTCTGCTTAGTGAATCGTTTCTGATATAATAAGGGATGCTAAGCAGAAAGTAGGATTCAGTAAAGCGGCGTTTTTTGTTTCTTGTTTGTTTGTTTTAAAACATGTATGCTCCAGAATAAGGAATAACTGTTTTGTCTTACAGTAGATAATCACTTTAGTTAAATATAGATAGTATTGTGACAGTTATATATTCAAATACACACAAGTGCACAAGCACAAATATGGTGCTTAACATAGTCCTATATCTCCTTCAAGATCAACCCCATCCCTGTTTTTTTTTTTTCCCTTGCTGTACCAAGTCATATACTATGCTATTGGTAATCTAATGGATAATATTCTCTCCTCAAAATAGTCATTCTGCTTCCTTATGTTAAATAAAATGTTATTGCGTGGGAAAGTACTATCGGAAGTGCAGACTGAGAAGTAGGCAGCAAACCTTGCAAGTGTTGATTTCCTGAGTTCTCTCTAGATCATTATCAGCCCAAATGAATTTCCTTTGTGAGTTTTGATAAAACTCAGGCACACTTATGTTTTATTTTTGTACACAGCTATCTATCTTGTCATCACTGGCCAATTAAATAATCACAGTAATGCCTATGAGATATGTAGCATTTTCACAATTTTGTACAGTATCTAAAATAAAAAGTATTATGGCTATACATATATTTTAAAATTCAGTAGAGGGCACAGTACCATATAATAAAGATGCTAAAATTTGGGCAAAAGTATAAACTATGTTTTTCTTTTTTTTTTTTTGAGACGAAATCTCACTCTGTTGCCTAGGCTGGAATGCAGTGGTGCCATCTTGGCTCACTGCAACCTTCACCTCCCAGGTTCAAGCGATTCTCTTGCCTCAGCCTCCTGAGTAGCTGGGATTACAGGTGCCCACCACCACGCCCAGCTAAATTTTGTATTTTTGGTAGAGATGGGGTTTCACTGTGTTGGCCAGGCTGGTCTCTAACTTCTGATCTCATGATCTGCCTGTCTCAGCCTCCCAAAATGCTGGGATTACAGGTGTGAGCCACCGCACCCGGCCTTAAACTGTGTTTTAAAACACTTTTGTGTTTTTTTTTTTTAAACTTAAATTGATAAAATCATTGAGGGCATCCTAATAATGAAAGTTGCAGGGAACATAATTGTTTTATATTTTTGAAACATACATTGTCATTTTAGCTTGCTATAGGAATGGCAATATAAAGCTGCAGGAGTATAGTTACAAAAATCTGAGAAGTTTAATGTATATAGTATACCAATATAGCTCATAACTGTTTAAAAAGATAGATTGGAAACCTTGCTTTTCCTTTATGTCTTTTCCAAATTTAAAGTAGGTATAGGTCTTTAGCAAGGGGTGTAGAACTTATTAGAGCTGTGATGGTTACTTCAGTTTATAATAGAAAGAAGGACAATTTGAGGTAAAGTGGAGAATTAAGAGAGAGTTGAAGGCAGGGAGACATGCTGATGCCTTTAGCATTTTCTTTTTAATTTTTTACATAAAATATGTAAGGTACCTTCTCTGCCAGTGAGCTACTTGCTTCAATGCAAATTAAAGTCTGTATGGTCTGTGGACTTAATAAGGTGAAATATGCATTGCTTTTATTTTTCTTCCTCTTAGAACTTCTACTTACGGATTGGCATAAAGTGAGAATTCCTCCAGTAATGAGAGGAATTCTAAATGAGAATTCCACCTTTCTCATTTAGGATTTGGTACTAATAAATAATAAATAATTTTTTATTAGGAGGAATTCTAATTTAATTTAGAAATAATTTTTTTTAGGAGGAATTCTCTTTATGCTTATGTGGGGCACATTTCTCACAGTGCTCTCAGAGACTTTGGAAAAGAGAAATCTTGTTTGACTTCAACTGTTGTACTATATGATTTTTGCCTGTTAAGCTACTATAATTTTGTGTGATTTTTTTTTTTTTTTTTTTTTTGAGATAGAATTTCGCTCTTGTCACCCAGGCTGGAGTGCAGTAGTGGGATCTCAGCTCACTGCAACCTCTGCTTCCTGTGTTCAAATGATTAACCTGTCTCAGCCTCCCAACTAGCTGGGATTACAGTCATCCACCACCACAGCTGGCTAATTTTTATATTTTTAGTAGAGACGGGGTTTCACCATGTTGTCCAGGCTGGTCTCAAACTCCTGACCTCAGGTGATCCGACCACCTCCGTCTCCCAAAGTGCTGGAATTAAAGGTGTGAGCCACTGTACCCGGCCATGAATTTTAAGAAACTGATTAAGTTGGCACAGTGCAAAATCCTGTTAAATATTTGAATGTAATATAACAGATTTTAACTGGAATATTTAGGAAGAATAAGAGTCATTGAATTTGAATAATAAACACAGAGACTTTTCAAGAGTGTAAGTTGGGTTTAGGAGTTTTATGAATATGACTCATTCATTGTATATTTACTTACTGCTAAATGACAAGGTAATCATTATTACATAGACTGTTTGAAAAATTACAATGTTAGACAATATCTTGAAATTGTCTCTGTGTGAGATGTATTGTCTGAATGCATGTAGCAAGTAGTTTTATTTTGGACTCACGAAAACATTAATTTCTAAACATTTTCTTACTTTCCTTTAAATCAACAGAGTTCAAGGGAAAATATCATTGTTTCCTTTAGGGGGTGGGTGTAGGGAATGATGTATTCTGCTCCAAGATATGCTTTGGGGAAATTACTTGGAAGTCAAGGACTCTAAAGTGGAAAATCTTCCACTTCAATTTGCTGTAATATGTTCTATAAGTCTATTAAATCTTGACATGTGAAGAGCTGTAAATGTGGCTCGTGTATACCTATGTAACAAAGAACTATAGAGGTTTTTCCCTTTCACAGTAAGGTCACTTAATGGATAATTTGCATTGGTTGAATATTTGAAAAATAGTCTAGAATAACTTTATTATCTTCTCGCTTTCTAATCATTAATGTTACATGTATTCTTTTCTTTCAGTTGGATATGTCAAGTGACCAGATAGCTGCCAATCTGCAAGCAGTTATTAATGAAGTTTGTAGGCACAGACCGCTGAGTTTGGGTAAGTGGTTTGCTGAGGGTAGACTTCCTTATGACCCTATGATACTTTAAAAAATGTAAAATGTGAAGAAAAAAATCAAGTTAACATGCAAGTATGATAGCAAAATGTAAAATAATAAATAAAACATCAAGTTAACATGCATGTTTTATATTTCCAGGGATTACATAAATAAAATAAAATTTAATTATCCAAAGGATTTCTCTAGCATTAATGAGGAATGCATCCTGAAACCTTTGTAGATTCCTACATTATTACTACTAACAAATGTAACAAAGTTTGAAAGAAAACTGTAACTGATTGCTTTAAACTTACAATGATGTTAGGGACTAGAATTATTTCTAAAATGGTATTTTGAAGCCAGATCATTCACTTTGTCATTGGCACTAGCAATTGGTTTTCTTAATCTTATTTATTACAGGAAAGAAAGAAGATCATTTTATTGTGTCATGAGAGTCACTTATAAATGAGTTGATTCATAGAGAATCACTCAACTCGATCAAGATTCGGAAGTTGTGTAGTAGGCTAGAACACCGGCTGGTCCAGTTCCTTTATCATTGCATTGTGTGTTCTTCAAATTCCTTCAGCAGACAAATTTCACTTGTGGATGGTTGAAGCCAAGCAAGGGTCCATTATACTCAATTGACTGTTCATTTGTAGGCTTACTATGATAAGAATTTATCAGGTTTACATTGATAGCCAAGTTTATAATTAAAACATAATCTTAAGCTATTTTTCACTTTCTTTGAGAGTTAACCATACTGATGAATAAATACCACACTTGTTAATTCTCTTGTCCTAAATATGGCCATACTACTAAATAATTGTATATGTATGGATTCTTTCTTTCTCTTTTTTCTTTCTTTCTTTCTCTCTCTCTCTCTCTCTCTCTCTCTTTCTTTCTTTCTACTTTAAGTTCTGGGGTACATGTACAGAACATGCAGGTTTGTTACATAGGTATACACGAGCCATGGTGATTTGCTGTATCCATCCCCCTGTCATCTATATTAGGTATTTCTCCTAATGTTAGCCCTCCTCAATCTTCCATGTATGGATTCTTACAGTCCACAGATAACTTTGATTTCAGTACAACATCCTCTGAGACAATAGTAAGGGTAGATGATGGACAGCAAATCCTCAAAATGTTGTTATTCTCTTTTTGCTATTTCAAATAAAGCCCCTTAGCATGTTTAAATATTTGGATTCTCTTTTTGCCATTTTATTTTATATTTTTGAGATGGAGTCTTGCTCTGTCACCCACGCTGGAATGCAGTGGTGTTATGTTAGCTCACTGCAACCTCCACCTCCCAGGTTCAAGTGATTCTCCTGCCTCAGCTTCCTGAGTAGCTGGAATTACAGGTGCCTGCCACCATGCTGGCTAATTTTTGTTTTTTTAGTAGAGATGGGGTCTTACCATGTTGGCCAGGATGGTGACGAACTCTGACCTCAGGTGATCCACCCACCTTGGCCTCCCAAAGTGCTGGGATTACAGGCATGAGCCGCTGTGCGCGGCTGTGTTTTTGCTGTTTTAAATGAAGCCCCTTAACATTGTTCTTAAGAAAAGCATTTTAGTTTTTAGGAAGTTTTATCAACTATGTGGTAACATAAAGGTAGCATCTGTGCTGACTGTTTTAAATAAATATTTATAATATTTCCATCAAATGTAAATATCACCACCTGCTCCCTTCACTGTTGACTTTGCAATGAAATAAATTCTAGGTGATCATCTTCTGGAAGAGAGAAATGAATTATTAGTGAGTATGTGTAGTTTCAAGGATGTATCTCTAATATTCTAGAGTACAACTAGTTTGTCTTCTATTCTAGAAATGAAACTATCTTCCCTTTTAATTCAAAATATTAGTTCAGTAATACAGTACTTTTCATGTGAAAATACGACATGAGTTCTACAAGTTTTCCTGCGGTATATTTATACAGCAGGTCTTTGAGTAGTGTCCATTTTTTCAGTGTTATTTCATTATAACATTGATTAAAAAAAAAATAGATTCCTGGCCAGAGCCTCTGTCTGTGTGGAGTTTGCATGTTCTCCTCATGTCTGCATGGGTTCCCTGGGTACCTCATTTCCTCCCACATCCAAAAGATGGGTATGTTAGGATAATTCGTGTGTCTGTATGGTCCTGGTGTGAATGTGGGAGGTGTGTACATGTGCCCTGCAATGAGATGCTGTCTTATCCAGAGTTGGTTCCCACCTATGCTCTGACCTGCTGGGATAGGCTCTGGCCACCTACAACCCTGAACTGGAATAAGGGAATTGGGAAGATGAATGAATGAATACAAACTGTTGTAAAATGAAAATGTGTCAGCTGTATGATAATCATACAAATGCAGGACAATAGATGATGTGGTATTAAAGTACTCGGTGGACCAACCATATTTGTTAGTTTGTTTTTGAACTGCATGGTGGGTGGCAGGAGGTGCTTCTTACAGTTATACTTTATAAACACTTATTCTTTAATTTAAGTCATATTCTTTGACTTAAAGAATAAGTGTTTGCAAAGTGAAAACTGTAGCTATGTTTTTACTGTGACTCCTGTCACTTTGATTCACCCAAGTTGGGTAAATAATTATCTTACTTGTTTTTAGTAATCTTAAATGTATCTATCATTCACATTTATTTCAATGGTTAATGTTAGAAGTGTTTGAGGTCTTTATTTAGAAGCTTGGTGATATTTTTGTGACTAGACATATGCTGTAGAAACTTAACTTTATTAATTAGCCTGTGGTAAAACTGGTTTCTTTATAAGTTGTTTTGCTCGAAGTTGCAGTTTCCAAGAACCTAGTTAGAATATTAAGTGAGGACTTACTGTATTTGCTCATGCGGTGGTTTTGTGGAATAAAATCAAAGTCGATTCTTGGTTTTGTTTCCAGGTCCCTTTGTGATACGTGCTTTCCTTCGTAGTTCGACAAGTGAAGGTTTATTACTGAAGATTGATCCATTGTTGCCTAAAGAAGGAAAAAATGTAGAAAATGAAGAAGAAGAAGATGCCTAAATGTGTTGAATTGTGAAATTATTTTCAGTGGTTTAAGAAGCAATGGAGAAAATTAGAAAACTGCATAATTTTTACATTTGGTATCTCATTATTTCTTGATCGTACTTAAAAGTGAACTTTAGCATTGAAAATTCTTACAACCATTTCAAGAATAAGAAAATAAAATTTTCTCTTTGCCTGAATCTGCCTTTTAGACCCTGTAACATTTTATTTTTTAGAATCCAGAGTCTACGTACTGGTAATTATAACAGCAATTTCTAGCTTAATAACTTTCCTTTGAGAGTCATAACCATCTGAGGGAATAGTAACATCCTCAGTTCCCATAAAGCAGAACATGGCAGAATCATGAGCTACATCACAAATATAACTATTTCTTTTTTAAAAAAGAAGGAAAATGGGCATTCTAAAGAATTCTGAAAACTATTTGTTTGATAGCACAAACATAGAAAATTACTAAGCCACTAAAACATGTGTTGGGTAATCTCTTTTTAGGAATCAATCTGTAATTATATATATATGTAATATATATTATGTAATTATATATGTAATAATATATATTTGTAATAATACCATATATTTTAATGATGCTTGGCAATCTACAAGGCACTGTATATAGTGTTTTCATATACTTGACCTCATTTGCTCCTGAATTCTTTTAATAGCATAATAAGTGTTTGGTTAGTATTTGTCGAATGAACATTCCCATGAAGTAGCTAGAACAAATTCATTCATGTAAAGCATCTTGCATCAAGTACCAGTTTGTAGACTGATGTTAATCCTTAAATGTTTACTGATTTTTAACAAAATGAAAAATATAAGGGTAATGTTAGCATGCAATTTCCAACTGTCCTTTCTTGGGAATGATTACTTGAAGTATCTTCCACTTTTTTAGGGAGTATTCGAATGAGTTTTCTTTTATAAAGTAATAGTGATGGTAAATTTGTTGGTGGGGTTTAAATACCTCCTTTGTTTTTGTTTTGTTATTTTTTTCATTAATGCATCTCTCATTTTATTTTAGTTTTGGTGTTGACTTGCTAGCTCTAGGCTTTCAGCGTAAAATCTTTTCTGAAAAAGAGCTGAGTAACACAATTCTCACAAAAATTTATGATTTTAAAACAATTGGATTTCTAATAACACAAATTATTTTGATTCATTTTGCATTGTTCTCCTTGGGAACTGTAAATCTGCCTAGGGCACACGTAGTCTGCACACTCAACTTGGCCAAGGAATAGTCATGTTTCAAGATGAAGTTCATCACTACCCATGAAATATTTATTCTTGCCAAGGCTGTTCTGCTTAAATCTAATCAAACTTATAGACTACATCTTGGTTTACAGAAGATACAGGAGATGGAGGAACAAATCAACTGACCTCAAGTGGGAATAATTAGACCAATTTAGAATGTGGGATGTTATGCAGCTCAACCCTCCCAGCCTCCTAGAAACAAGCAGAAGGAGAAACCATTAAAGAGAATTCAGACGTAGCAATTGACTATAATGTGGGTTAGTGATATGGTTTGAAAACATCAGCTATACAAGACATTTGAGGGAAAATTGATTAATACCTACTTTGTAAAGAAAATTTTGACAGCTCCATATAGGACTCCCAAATTCTTTTTGAAGTTTTAGTGATCTGAGATGTCCAAATAACTGAGTAGCCATAGTACCCCACTAGGCTTTTTTTTCCCCACAGGAAAATTAAAACTTGGAGGTTATTTACCCAAAACAGCAATAACATTACTAGAAAACAATAATAGCTGTTACCTTTTATTGAGTGCTGCTATGGTTTGAATGTGTCCCTCAGAAAGTGTGTGTTGGAAACTAAATCCCCAATGCAAGTGTTGAGAGATGAGGCCTTATGGGAGGCAAAGCCCTCATGAATGGATTAATGCTGAGTATAGTTATTGGAGACTCAAAAGAGAGGAAGGGTGAGAGGAGGATGATGAGGGTTGAGAAATTACTTAATGAGTACAGTGTACACTATTTGGGTGATGGTTACATTAAAAGGCCCAGGCCACCACTAAGCAATATATCCATGTAACAGAATTGTACATGTACCCCTTAAATTTACACAAATTGTAGAAAAGTAATAGTAAAAGGGCTTAAGACTGCAAGGAACTCTTGGGCACACCCTTGCATGCTTGCTTGCTGTTTCTCCTTGACTCACCTCCTCTTGCCCTCTCTTGCCCTTCTGCCATGGGCTGACCACAGCATGAAGATTATCACTAGAAACCAGCCCCTCAATTATGGTTCTTCAGCCTCCAGACTGCAAGAAATTAATCTCTGTGCTTTATAAATTGCCTTCTTGGGGCCAGGCATGGTGGCTCACGCCCGTAATCTGAGCACTTTGGGAGCCCAAGGTGGGCAGATCACAAGTTCAGGAGTTCAAGATCAGCCTGGCCAACATGGAGAAACCCCATCTCTACTAAAAATACAAAAATTAGCCAGGCATGGTGGTGGGTGCCTGTAATCCGAGCTACTCGGGAGGCTGAGGCAGGAGAATTGCTTGAACCCGGGAGATGGAGGTTGCCATTGCGCTCCATCCTGGACAACAAGAGCAAGACTCTGTCTCAAAAAAAAAAAAAAAATTATCTTCTCAGGTATTCTGCTATAACAACACAAAACAGACTAAGACAAATGCCTACCACCATCTTATGCCTTAGATGCATCCTCTCATTTCAAACTCACAGCAATTCACTGAGCAGAGTGGTACTCCCATTTCACAAATAACGAAAGGAAACTTGTGTGAGGTCTCGTTAAGTGGCAAACTAAGATTCAAACCCACATCTAATTTTAAAGCTCATAGGCTCTTTTAACCATTGGGCTATTTTACCTCTTTTTAAAAATATATATATTCTAAGATCAACCATTTAATTTAACAGTTTAAAAATTTTAAACTATTGAATAATCGCCTTCAGTTTCTTGATGTTTCTAGTTAATTGTGGCAGGGCTGATGTGAAGAAAGAAGAGTTAGATTGGGGTGAGAAAAGAGTAATGCAGGATAGGGAGGAAAAGATATCTACTCATTTCCCACAGTTACCATCTTTTAAGAGCTTACTGATGAATCATTATTTGAAGATCCCAATTCACAAAGTAGAAGCTCTGCTATTTGTAGATTTACTTTTATTTAATGGAGTAAGTATAGCCATTTGAAAAAGTTATTATTTTAAAAGTCACTCATACTCTACTACTTAAGGATAACCAGCATTAATATTTTAGTACTTTGTTTTCAATTGTGGGTATGCATCTGTGTGTGCACATGTTATAAAGTAAGCATTTTCCATATTTAAAATGCCATATGAAAAGTGTCATTTTAATGTTGAACAGTGTTCCATCCTGTTGATGTTCTGTTTTGTGGAATAATTCCTCAGTTGTTGTACATTTGACTGACTTCAGGATCCTCTTCCCCCTATTATTTACAGTGCTTTGGAGAAAATCTTGGAGCGTTATTTATTTTCTAATTTTTAGAAGTGGCATTCCTGGGTCAAAAGGTCTGATGTGGCTAAAAGGCCTTATTATGTCTTAGAAAGGTAACTTATTGAGCAGAACAAGCCAGAATAAGGAAATGTGGTTGGAAAATTTGCTCTGGGCAGGAACATTCCAGGGTCTTATTAACTGGCCTATGAATAAATTACTCTCTAATCTTCCATTAGAGCATTTTTCTTATTGGCTAACTATAGAGCTTTGTTGAATATATGCTTCTGGAAAAAGAGTAAAATTACACTATATTACTCAATTTAAATCTCTATCTTTTTTTATAACAGTGAATCAAATCTTTTTTTCTTCATTTTATTTTTATTATAGCAAAATAAAGGGAAAAATTTTCCTTCATAAAATAATAAAATGTTTTACTATTTCTGTTTGCTTAATTTACAACAAGCAGAAAATAAGCTGGGTCTGCTTTGATCCAAATATTGATGTCTTAGAGGTTGCACACCATATTTGTTGAAGAGAACTATAAAATGCCTTTGGAAGCTTTTATAAGAAAGAAAATACAAAGTTTAGCCCTACAACTTTCCTCTCTGCTAGAACTGCAAACTGCTGCTACAGTTTTAAATAGACTGTTTGTTGTTTATATATCCAGGAAAATCTAAAAAAAAAAAAAAGTAAAGAGAAATGCATATAAGTGATTGCATAGCAGAACAGAAGATTAACTGCAAACACTAAAGAAATAAAAGAAATATTATCAAATATAAAAAGGTCCTATAATCCCTTAAACACATGTCACAAATAATATTTTAAAATCATTGGTTTGTTCTCCACAGACAAAGCCTAGATTACTAAAAAGAATTGAAATAAGTAATCCTCTTAAAGGAATTGCTTCTCCATAATTCTTACTTATATCTGCAAGCAAACAATCTGAGATTTTGAAAGATGCTAGCTTTTTATCCAAAATAAGATTGGACATGTCAAGTCACTTTGTCCCCAAAACAATCTTTCAGAGAAATACTAGAAACTATAAATGGTAAAGGGTAATTATTTCTTTATTTCTAGTCAGGTACTACACTGATAGTCAAAAATTCAAAAGATTTGACTCTTGCTTAAAATTGACTAATCTTTTTTCCAAAATTGTTTTAAATTTCATGGCACCACAGAATCCCCTAGAATGAGTGTGTTGTTTTTGCACTTGTCTCACATTAAATAAACAGGTGTGAAGAGAAAGCCTCCCACATAAAGAAGCAGGCAAATTTTGATACACATGCATAGTCCAAGTGCTGTAAGCATCAACATTTCAGTTCTTTCACACTCTACACACACACATACACACAAAGTCTACTTTGAAACAATTCACTTGCTTCTAATTGCAGTAAGAAAATTAAGCAATATTATGGTCAACAGTACTCCCTAAATTTTAGAATAGCTATGGAAGAACATTCTTTTCCCTTCGCAATTGTTTCTGACATTATTGACCTCCTCAAATTTTAAGGTGAGTTTTTCTGTTGTTGTCTATATTCCAAATCTGTAGAAACCAGAAAAAAAGCATAAAGGCTCTATGTTTCAGTCAAAAACTTAATGTTCCTGAAAATACTACATAACTCAGTTGGCATTATTCCCCAAGACAGTGGAGTTAATAAAAGAACAATTTGCATCATAAATTATTACCAAGGGCCTCGACATCTTGATAAGACATAAAAGGTCCACCCTGAACCTAAATGTGTCTGAGTGGTCAGTGTTGTACCGTGGCTACAACTTCACTTTTGTAACATTCTATCTTATTTCTAGGTTAACAGTTCTACCAAATATGAATATGAAAGTTTATTTTTAGTAAGACAGTGTTGCAAATTATGGTCAACCAACATCTTTTCACCAAATACTTCAAGCATAAAAGATGAGTATCTTTACAAAAATATACAGAGACACAAATTGGTAGCTGCTCATAACATTAAACAAACTGGACTCTTAAGAGTGGCTTCTCAAACAGCATGTCATTTTAATATAACCAATTATAAGCAAATGAATGATACATGCCTAAAAATGATCATAGTTTATACTATCAGTGGCCACTGGATTTAGGACTAGTCCAAGATCTTGATCTAGATTTTGACCTAGACCCAGACTATGATCTTGACTGGGATTTGGAGCAAGGTGGTTCCCTTTTCCTTGTTTCCTTTTTATGTCTTGAGAAAGACTTGGGTTTTGGAATCTGTTTTAGAGGTGCCTCTAGTTTTGGTATGAGATGCAGACCTAGAACGTGATTTAGCCTTCATTTCTTTCTTGGGCTGGGACTTGGACTGTGATCTTGAATTGGATTTAGATCTTGAAAAACACTGATATCAGTGATTGACTGTCATTGTTGGAATGGCTTCTGCTACACTGTGGTCTTTCAGTCCATCCACTGTTTCTAGGACTACAAGGTCTTTTATAGATGTAAGCAAAATACTGACTTCTTGATCTTCTTTCATAACTTTGGCTTCTAGAATATCTATATCTGTCATAATCATAGCATGAAGAACTGTACATATTCCTCCCTTCCTTTGCTTTCATCTGATTTGGTATCTTCCAATCCCCCTGTGCAAACTATTTCAGTTTGACATCCACAAATCCACTTTCTGTCCAAATTATGTAAAGCATCTTCAGCATCGCTAACATCCTCAAATTGAACATAAGCAACTCCTCTTCGACAGTGAGTATAGAAATCAGTGGAACATACGCATCAACTAGAGGATCATAACGACCAAATTCACGCCATAAATCGTTGGACCTGCTGTTGTTGGCCCCATTCCTGATGGGGTACCTTGGGGGATGAAGGTAGCTGGACGTGACTGCTGTGTGAGTCTTAGTGCCAGGGGACACGGGCTCAGCAAACCGTCTAGCCCCTGGCGGCTTATCCTCAGACATGCACCGCCAGAGGGCTCTACTACAGCTAAATTAGGAATTTACCAGTTTTGTAGTAAAAACAGTGATTCTCAAACTTTAGCTTGTATCCAAATCACTTGAAGGGCTTGCAAAATGCAGGTTACAACCTCCCACCCAGTACTCTGAGGTGGACCTTGAACATTTGTGTTTCTAACCAGGTGATGATGATGATGATGATGATGATGCCTGTCCAGGGACTACACTTTGAGAAACACTGGTATCTACTACTTTTAACTCTGGCTGGATGCAAAAATTTCTGGCTTTGGTGCTAGCTTTATTTTAAAAATTCCACAAGTCATTCTGATGCACTAGAGTGGAGAATCACTGGTGTGTGCAATTAGCCAAGTTATAAAAGATACAAAATTTGCAGCATAAGTCAAGATTTTAAAAGACAAATGAAAAAAAGATAATGCACTGAACTTAAGAGCCAGGACTACTTTCTAACTTTCTGGACTATCCCTATGTGCAAATAATTTAAATTCTGGGTTCTAACCCTATGGGCAAACAATTCAAATTCTGTGACCTTCTGTAAAACAACGACATCATAGGATGATCATCAATGTACTTTCAAACCAAAATTTTATAATATACCTTTTTAGCATGGGCATTTCACACTAGCAGGGGGCATTTCACACTAAGAAGTGATGTAACATAAAATTAATTAGCATTACTAATATAAAAATAAATAAAAATATAAATTTGATGATTTTATTTATACTGTTTTGTTAACTAGATGCTTAAGGCGGGATAGGGGACCTATTAAATAATGATTGTTGGTTTTAATTTCTTATAGCAAGTAGTCAACAACAGTGTCCAGTAGGTGGCGATAATAGCCTTTCATACAACTTTAAAATAATTGTGTACTTACTGGTCAATAATTGTTTTCTCACTTGCCTGTACAAATAGAATAGCACAAAATACTTTGTAGGCCACCTGGAGCTTTATTTCAGAGTGAATCTTTTGTTTGTTTATTTTATTCTATTTTGGGACTATAACAAAGGTTGCTTTAGGTTTCTGTGATCATGCATATTTAGAGTTGTGTAAAAATTCTTTTTTTATGTTGAAAATGTAATTTTAATAGTTAATTCTTCATCTTACATAGGAGAACAATAAAATACACTACAATCTGAAGAAACTCCAGAATTACGGGAATAAGAGTGAAGAAAATTCAGATGGACTACAACATCTATCTTAAACTGCGGGAGACAAAGTTCCAACCCAAAGGTTAACATTTATGTATTTGTGACTGGCTACATTTATGACTTAAAGAACAGTTTTGTGAGGGGAGGAACTCTGTCAATGAAGAAGAAAAATTACTGAATTTCAAATTAAAGAATAAAAGAAGCTCCCATAGCAAATACTAGAGGGCTGAAAGCAAGAATCATTAATTGAGGATTTGATGCTCTCAAAGGAATCCCTTTCTAATGACACGCAGGCTGGATGCTTGAGATCTGCAGGTTTATAAGGAAGATTCACAAATGCCTCAGCAAATCCCAAATGATTGTCAGATCAGTGTTTCTTAATCACACACCAAAGGTTACAGATGAAATTTTCAGACAAGAACCAAGAAAAAGGTCATAACCCAAATTTTAGGCAAAAATGTGGCACAACTGTGAAAGTCCTACATGTCAGTTACAACTGCTTTCTTTGCTCTGACCTTCCTGTACAGTAATATTTAAACATTATGGCAAGACACCAGTGACCATCTAATCTGACAACACCAACACATTTATTTCAAATCCCTAGGAGGTTAAAAAAGGTCAGATACTGATGCTTTATGCATGCTCAGGGCCAGTTTATAAATACTCCATTCAATACTATCTTAACACAAATCTGCATCAGTGAAAAGAAACTGGCAAAGTCTACCTCTTGCCATTCAATTTGTCAGATGGTGAAGACCAGGACAGAATGTTCCATCAGTTTTAATTTTAAAATATGATTGTCACATTGGGAAAATGAAATAAACACAGTAAAATTAACTGTACAAAGCCAAAGTAGAATAACAAAAAACATTTTACTAAAACATAGGATTTACAGAAGTTTCCAGACAAGCCATACAAAATGGTCACAAGCTTTTTCTGAAGGGGGGAATCTACACTTGACAGCAAAATCACAATTATTGGTGAGGGCTGTTTTTAAAACTTTTATTATAGAATTTTTAAAATATGAAGAAAATACAATAATGAATACCCACCCAACTTCAGCAATGATCAGTGTTCTGCTATTGTTCCCATTTTACCTGTCCCGTCCATCTACCCAGCCCCAAGCTTGTTGTCCCTTCTATAGTACTTAGAAGCAAATCCCACATGTTGTATCACTGAACTTATAGAGCTTTAAAAGTTGTCAAGCTATAATTACAAGAAAGTTGTAGGTGCATTATTTCAGAACCCACTGTTTTTGTGTATTACTCTAGCCATTGAATACCATTAGTTTTTGTTTGTTTGGACTATATTTTTCACATAGTAATGAACCAAACACCTATTTCTAGTGCTTTGAGAACTGGAAGTAGGTGGTAGCATAATTAGCCATAAAAGGTTGTATGTAAATATCAATATTTTTAAAATAAAAAATTAATATCTTCACTTAAATTTTGTTTTTTACTTTAAAAATTTTATTATTGTTTTTGAGACAGAGTCTCACTCTGTCACCCAGGCAGGAGTGCAGCAGTGCAATCACAGCTCCCTGCAGCCTTGACCTCCTGGGCTCAAGTGATCCTCAAACCTCAGTCTTCCGAGTAACTGGGACCACAGGTGCATGCCATGCTGCCCATCACGCCTGGCTGACTGTTTTATTTTTTGTAGAGATGGGGTCTCACTATGTTGCCCATGATGATCTCAAATTCATAGGCTCAAGCCATCTGCCCACATCAGCCTCCCAAAGTGCTGAAATTACAGGCACAAGCTACAGTGCTTGGCTTTTTATTTTTGAATAAAAATATAAAATTAGAAATTTATTCTTATCAAGAGTAGAAGATATATTTGGATATCTATCCAAGGTATCTATAAGAATGAAAAGTTTTACTGTATGGTTTTTATCTAAAATATGGAGGCATATTAAATTTTGACAAGTAGAGAAATGAATATAATTGAGAATTTAAAGAACTCAATGACTCATAATTCCTAAAACAGCCACTTAACATTTTGTTATATGTTCTTTTTCTCCTTCCTATGTGGAGGTCTCCTTCTTCCCTGAAATTGCATGTTTATGTCGGATGTGGAGTAGAAGGGAGACATCCTGGCTCTGGAGGTGTTCCACATCCCTGACTCTTCAGTCACTTTCCACTGATGAAAGGCCACCAAAAAACAAACAAACAAACAAAAACCAATTTTAAGTATTTGCTAAATGAAAGAAAGACCTAACACTTTCAGTATCTCATTATATGTTATCTAAAATTCTTTCTTTTCTTTTTCTTTTTATCTTTTTTTTTGGGATAGGGTCTTATCTGTTGCCTAAGCTAGAGTGCAGTAATACAATCACAGCTCACTGCAGCCTCGGACTCTTGGGCTCAAGCAATCATTCCACCTCAGCCTCCTGAGTAGCTGGGACTACAGGAGTGTGCCACCATAACTGCCTAATTTAGTGCCATCATAACTGCCTAATTAAAAAAATTTTTTTTTAGTAGAGGTAGGGTCTCACTATGTTGTCTAGGCTGGTCTAAAATTCCTGGCTTCAGGCAATTCTCCTACCTTGGCCTCCCAAAGTACTGGGATTGTAGATGTGAGCCATGTGCTTGGCCTGTAAAACTTTATAATACTGCTTCCTTAGTTGGTTATTGCTTTAATGAAAATTATTTTATTCAAAATTTTAAGTTAAAGACAACAACCTGGTGTTTCCCAAAGGTCAATCAATATATGTACTCAGAAAACTCTGAGGAGTTGTACACTCGTGGTACAAGAAATTAATTTGGATTATAAGTATATCACATTTTCAATTAATAGTTAAGTATATCTTTAATGTATTGTAGGATAAGATAACTAATATAAAGACCGTGATGTCATGAAATTGTTTCCTAAGATGATATTACAACAGGTAATTACATTTATTTTTAAAACCCATTAAAATATTAAGTAAGATTATAAATTATATAAACTGCCAAACTATTTTCCAAAGCAGCTATGCCAATTACATTCCCTCCAGCAATGCATGAGTGTTCCAGATTCTCCACATCTTTGTCGACACTTGGAGCTGTCTGTCTGTATGTTCTTTTAGCTATTTTAGTGGGTGTGTAGTAGTCATATATGTTTTGAGAAAATGAGTTATTTTGCTGAGAAAGCAGATGGGGGAAAATGATAGTAGTCTTCAAACATGTGCCATTTAAAGGTTGGAGTATATGTATACTGTGAAACCCCAGAAGTAGAACTAGGCAGGACTAACATAGACTTTATAAAGAAGCAAATTCTGGCACAAAGTAAGGCAAAACTTAAATGCTATGGACTCGCTTCCATAATGGTAGTGATCTTTTTATTGAGCATATTTACATCCAGCTGTATCAGTGTTCTTCAATTACAGTCAATAGAAATTGGCTGACTTAATGAGAGTCATGTATTATAAGGATATGGAGTGGGTCACAGAATCAAAGGAAAAGCCGCACAACTGGAACTTTGAAAGGATAGGAAGCAGAAGGGCATCGTAAGAGATCTATGTCACAGAAACCAACGAACAGCCTCCTCAGAGAGCTACTGTCAAGGTGAATTAGTTCTGTTTTCTGACCTTGCACTCACGATTTAAATTCTAAGAGGAGAGAATCTGCTTGGCCTAGTTTAGTCTACATGCCCACTTCTTGGTCAGAAGAAGGCAGAATTGATAATCTCACCAAAGTGCATGTGGTAGGGTAGAAGAAACTCCCCAAAGAAATAATAAGTGGCTTTACCAAAAAAGGGGCTACTGGGTGCTGGGCAGGCAAAACTAACAGATGCCACTACACTCGGTCACTACCTTTGATCAATATTTAGGAGGAATTAGTAGCAGTGATAGGAGGGGTCAACAAAACTCTCTCAAGACCCATTTATTACTTGAATTTTTATTAAATGTCTTGTCCTACAGTTCTATGAAATCAATAACTACATTGTATTGAATTCAAAATATTAACTTCATTACTCTGAAAGTGTTTTACATAAATAGCAAATATTCTTTGGCTGCAAAAAGATTACTAATTTGTTTTTTAGAGGGGAGAGATGACAATTTCATTTTATTAAACATAAATACAAACATATATGTAAGTACACATGAACAAATTCTATGGTAAAAATAGTCCATCGATTGCAGTATACTGAGCTCCATAGAGACAGTGCTGGGGCAAGTGAGAGCCAGATGGGCACTGGGCAACTCTGCCTTGTTGAGGAAAGATAGCCAAACATGGGCAAAGTAGATCCTAAGAAGCCAAGAGGCAAAAGTCATCATATGTGTTCTTTGTGCCAACTTGTTGGGAGGAGCACAAGAAGGAGCACCCAGATGCCTCACTCAGCTCCTCAGAGTTTTCTGAGAAGTGCTCAGAGAGGTGAAAGACAACTTCTGCTAAAGCAAAAGGGAAATTGGAAGATAAGACAAAGGTGGGCAAAGCTCATTATGAAAGAGAAATGAAAACTTACATCCCTCCTAACGGGGAGACAAAAAAGAAGTTCAAGGATCCAATGCACCCCCAAGAGGCTTTCTTCAGCCTTTTTCTTGTTCTGTTCTGAGTATCACCCAAAAATCAAAGGAGAACATCCTGGCCTAAACATTGGTGATGTTGGAAAGATGCCAGGAGAGATGTGGAATGGCGCTGCTGCAGATGACTCGGAGCCTTATAAAAAGAAAGCCGTGAAGCTGAAGAGAAGTGTGAAAAAGATATTGCTGCATACCGAGCTAAAGGAAAGCCTGATGCAGCAGAGTTTTCAAGGCTGAAAAAAGAAAAAGAAGAAACAGGAGGATGAGAAGATAATAAAGAAGATGATGATGAATAAGTTAATTTTAGCAAAGTTTTTTTTTTTTTTTTTTTATGAGAGAAAGAAAAAGAGGGAGAGAGAGCAGGATTCTTGCTCTATTGCCCAGGCTGGAATGCAATCTAAAAATAGGTATTAAAAACCTCTTTCATGCCAATAATTGTGCTTAACAACAGAGATAGGAAGGAATAAGGGAAGAAAATAACACACAAACAACCAACCAATATTTCATTTAAGTCTGTGAAATGCTATGCACATGCTGAAGAATGATTTACTTCCAATTTTCCAATTATGTGGTCACTTTCAAAATAGGTGTAATGTGATACTGAGAAAAATGTATGTTCTGTGGGCCTGGGGTGGAGAACTCTATAAATATTCACTAAGTTTACTTATTCCAGGTCTAAGTTCAAATCACAGATGTCTCTATTAATTTTCTATGTCGTTGATCCATTGAATATTAACAATGTGGTGTCAAAATCTCCCGCTATTATTGTGCGGGAGTCCAGGTCTCTTTATAAGTCATTAAGAACTTCTCTTATGTATCTGGGTGCTCTTGTATTGGGTTCATCTATATTTATAATCATTAACTCCTGTTGTTGCATTGATCCTTTTACCATTATGTAATGTCCTTCTTTGTTTCTTTTAGTCTTTGTTACTATTAAAGTCTATTTTGTGAGAGAACGAAAGTTACAACTCCTGTTTTTTTTCTTTTATTTTTTTGCTCTCCATTTAATTGGTGAATCTTCCTCCATCCCTTTGTTTTGAGTCTTTGTATGTTGTTGCTTGTGAAATAGATCTGGATACAGCGTACTGATAGGTTTTGACTTTTTATTCAATTTACCTGTCTGTGTCTTTGATTGGGGCATTTAATTCATTTAAATTTAGAATTAATATTACTATTTGTGAGTTTAATATTGTCATTTAATGCTAGCTGGCTATTTTGCCCATTAGTTGATGTAGATTCTTCATTATAAAGATACTCTTTATGTTTTGGTAAGTTTTTGGGATGACTGATACTGGTTGTTCCTTTCTGTTTGTAGTGCTTCTTTCAGAAGCTCTTGTAAAGCAGGCTTGGTGGTGATGAAATCTCTGAGTGCTTGCTTGTTCACGAAAAATGTTCTTTTTCCTTCGCTTATAAACCTTAGTTTGGCGGGATATGAGATTCTGGGTTGAAAATTCTTTTCTTTGAGGATATTGAATATTGACACCCACTCTCTTCTAGTTTGTAGGGTTTCTGGTGAAAGGTCTGCTGTGAGTCTGATAGGCTTTCCTTTATGGGTAATGTGACCTTTCTCTCTAGCTGCCCTTAGAATTTTCTCCTTTATTTCAACCCTAGTGAATCTAGCGATTATGTGTCTTGGAGTTGCTCTACTTGAGAAATATCTTTGTGGTGTTCTCTGGATTAGCTGGAGTTGAGTATTATCCTGCCTTACTAGATTAGGAAAGTTTTCCTGAATAATATCCTGAAGAATATTTTCCAACTTGGATTCATTCTCTTCATGACATTCAGGTATACCTATCAATTGTAAATTAGGTCTTTTCACATAGTCCCATATTTCTTGGAGACTTTGATCTTTCCTTTTTACTCTTTCTTCTCTAATCTTGTCTTCTTGTTTCATTTCATTAAGTTGGTCTTCGACCTCTGATATCCTTTCTTCTGCTTGATCAAATCGACTGTTAAAACCTGTGCATACTTCACGGAGTTCCCGTATTGTATTCTTCAGTTCCATTAATTCACTTATATTCCTTTCTAAATTGTCTATTCTCATTAGAATTTCATCAAACCTTTTTTCAAGGTTCTTAGTTTCTTTACATTGGGCTAGAACATGTTCTTTTAGTTCACTAAAGTTCCTTATTATCCACTTTCTGAAGCCTAAATCTGTTAATGGAATGCACTTGTTCTCCATCAGGCCTTGTTCTCTTGTTGATGAGGAACTGTGATCACCTGTAGAAGGAGAGGCATTCTGATCTTGGGTATTCTCAGCCTTTTTATTCTGGTTTCTTCCCTTCATTGTGAGTTCATCCACCTGTCATCTTTGTAATTGCCTACTTTCAAATTAGGTCTCTGAGTGGACGTCCAAATTGTTGATTCCCAGCACCGAAATCTGAGCAACCCACTGTGCTGGCCAAAACAGTGGCATCAAGATTCGTGGTGCTTTTCTGCCCGGGAATCTCCAGTCTGGCTTCCCTCTTGAGTCCCTTCTTCAATCAGGTAAATGGGCGACTCTGCCTTCCCGGAGCTCCAAACATCGATCAGTCCCGTTTACTCTGCACCAAGAACCGCCACGCCGGGGGGCTGGCAAAACCATGACGCCAGCCACAAGAGTTGCCCTGGCGACCCGTGGGGCTCCTCTGCTGGGAATCTTCTGGTCCGTGGGTAACAAAAATTCGTCTGAAAGTGTGGCGTCCTCTCATTCTGTGCGTTTTCTCTGGGAGCTACAATCCCGAGTTGCTAGTGATCAGCCATCTTGGATCTCTCTCTCTTTTTTTTTGTTTATAAAGCATTTAACCTCCCTGTACACAACTCACTCCTTTAATAGAAAAAATTGAAGTGTAAGTTTGTGTAAGATTTGTTTTTAAACTGTACAGTGTCTCTTTTTGTGTAGTCAACACACTACCAAATGTGTCTTTAGATAGCCCTGTCCTCGTGGTAATTTCAGTAGGCACTAACCTTGCTTGGTACGGTGCGGAGGTATAGCTTTGATGAATTCTCCCAAAATAAACATTTACCTAGCACACAAATCAAGAAATAGGCTAATTGCGGAACCCTAGAAACCCCTTAGAAACCACTCTAAGTCAAGGTAATCACTATTATGACTTCTAAGACCATATATTTGTTTTGCCTGATTTTGAAAATTACTTTAAATGGAAAAATTATCACATGTGATTTTGGGGGAGGTCTGGGTTCATTCATTCAGCATGAACTAGAGTGCTTTTTGTGGGAAGGTTTTAAGTTACCATTTAAATTTATATAATTAATACAGAGCTATTCAGATTTTAAAATTTCTTCTTTTACCAGTTTGGTTGCATAATTTTTGACTGTCAAGGAATTGATTTATTTCATCTAAGTTGTCAAAATTATTGGAATAAGTATGTTTAAGACATTTCTTTATTATACCTATACTTTTAATATCTATAATGTTTATGGTGATGCTTCTCTTCCTTTTCTGTACTTGAAATGTGTCTTCTCTCTTTTTTCTTGATTGGCTTAAGCTAGGAGTTTATTATTTTATCAATCATTTATTAAAAGCAGCATTTATTTATTTATTTATTTATTTATTTATTTAGACGGAGTTTTGCTCTTGTTACCCAGGCTGGAGTGCAATGGCGCAATCTCGGCTCACCGCAACCTCCGCCTCCTGGGTTCAGGCAGTTCTCCTGCCTCAGCCTCCTGAGTAGCTGGGGTTACAGGCACGCGCCATCATGCCCAGCTAATTTTTTGTATTTTTAGTAGAGACGGGGTTTCACCATGTTGACCAGGATGGTCTCGATCTCTTGACCTCGTGATCCACCCACCACGGCTTCCCAAAGTGCTGGGATTACAGGCATGAGCCACCATGCCCGGCCCTGATTTTTCTTTATTATTTGTATATTTTCTATTTAATTGCAAATTTTATAGGAGCCTTATTAAGAGCTAATTCACATATCATACAATGTGTCCATTTAAAGTGTACATTCTGTTTTTTAGTTTTTCAAAATTGCACAACTGTCATCATAATCAATTTGAGAACAACTTCATAACTGCCCCCTCCAACATACCCTATCTAGGCACTGTCTTTTTTTCTAGCATATCCATCCCCAGCTATAGGCAACCACCAAACTACTTTCTGTCTCTATAAATATGCCTATTCTGGATGTTTCATATAAATGGAATCAAACAATACATAACTTTTTGTTTCTGTCTTCTTTCACTTAGTATAATGCTCATAAAGTTTCATCCATATTGCAGCATGTATCAGGACTTCATCTATTAATTTTTTTAACTCAAACTTCTTTTAACCATTCATTTATTTTTATTTTTGAATGATATTCCATTGTGTAGACTCATCACATTTCATTTATCCATTCTTCAGTTGATGGATATTTGCATTGTTTCCATTATTTGGCTATTGTGAAAATTCTGCTATGATGTTGATTGTTTCCTTTGCATCAGCTTTTAAATTTGAAATGATTCAATTTTTTTCTATTTTTGATTTTGTTGCATGCACACTTGGGGTCATATCTGAAAAACCATTGTCCAGATTAACATGATGAAGCTTTCTCCCCATGTTTTCTTCTAGTGGTTTTACAATTTCAGGTCTTACAGTTTACTGTTTTAAATTGATTTTTGTATATGGTGTGAGGTTAGGGTCCATTTATTCTTTTGCATGTGGACATCCACTTTTACCAATACCTTTTATTGAAGAAACTATCCTTTTCCCACTGGATGCTCTTGGTACCTTTGTCAAAGGTCAATTGACCATAAATGCATGGGCTTATTTCTGGGCTCTCTATTCTGTTCTATTGGTTGATATGTCCATGCTTATGTCAACACCATACTGTTTTGAATACTGTAGCTTATAATTAAAAAAAAAAATCAGGTAGTACTATACCTCCAGCTTTGTTCTTTTTGTGCAGCTTTTTGGAGTATTTGGTGCTTCCATGGGAATTTTAGAATTTTTTTTTCTATTTCTGTGAAAAATGCCACTGGGACTTTGATAGGGATTGCACTGAATTTGTCCAGACTACTTTGGGTTTGGAAGTTTCTAATAAAGAAGTTTCTAGTGCTAAACATCACCATTGAAAAAAAATCTTAAATATCCTAACTTTACATCTCAAGAAACTAGAAAAAAAAAAAAGAATAAACTCAGCCCAAGTTTGACAGAAGAAGAAAATAATGAAGATCAGAGCAGAGATAAATGAAATAGAAATGAGAAAAAAAAATAGAAAAGATTAATGAAAGTAGAGTTGGTTTTTTGATAAACTAAATTGACAAACTGTTAAGAAGACTAAATAAAGAAAAAAAGAGAAGACTCAAATAAATAACATTATAAATGAAAGAGGAAACAATACAACTGTTACTACAGAAATACAAAGGCCTTTAAGAGACTACTATGAAAAGTTATATGCTAACAAATTTAATACCTAGAAGAAACAGATTGATAAGTTCCTAGAAACATATAACCTACCATTACTGAATCATGAAGAAATAGAAAATTTGGACAAAGCAATAAAGAGTAAGGAGACTGAAACAGTAATAAAAATTTTCTCATCAAAGATAAGCCCAGGACCTGATAGCCTTAACTGCTAAATTCTACCAAATATTTAAAGGGCAATTAATGCCAATCCTTCTCAAATTCTTATAAAAAATTGAAGAGGAAGTAGCAATTCCAAATTCAGTTTTATGAGACCAGCATTATTCTGATATTAATGTCAGACAAGAACACCACAAGAAAATTATAGGACAAAATTCCCCAATTAATGTGGATACAAAAATCCTCAGCTTTGTGTGCAACTGTACGTATCTTTTTCTTTGTACACTAACCTGTTACTCTCTCAAGAATGCAAGATCCTCAGAAGCAGCCACCACTGTTTACTCAACTTTGTATCTTTATAGCCTAGCACAAACCTGGCACACAAAGGTTTGTTTACCAGACTGGCCGATTGGAAGTACCGAAAAACAGGAGTGTTCCTGCAACTAAGGGAAGTTTAGAGAAGTGACAGGCATAGAAGATTTATGTTTAAGCAAGAATAAAAACAATATGGTTCCCTTATATCAATTTGGACTCTCAGTTCCTGTCAGGCAAAGACCACGTATTAATTTCCACATTTACTAAGGCACCTAATATAAGTACTTTTTATATAAACAAATTCATTGCCATGTCTACAGTCTTCATGAAACTTAGCATAATACTTTTCATGTAGAAATGACTGTTTTTGGAATAAATAAATTTTAGGTCAACATAAAAAAATCCTCAACAAAATACTAGCAACCTGAATTCAACAGCATATTAAAAGAAATCACATATGTCCTCAAAATACTAGCAATCCAAATTTAAAAGGATCCTACACCTTTTTTTAATGATCAAGTGGTATTTATTTTGGGGATACAAGGATGGTTCAACATATGCAAATTACCAAATGTTGTACAACACATTAATAGAATGAGGATAAAAATAATATGATCTTCTCAATAGATACAGAAAAAGCCTCTGACAAAATAAAACATTCTTTCATGATAAAAACTCTCAATAAATTAGGTATAGAAGAAATTCTCCTCCATATAATAAAAAGCATATATGACAATCTATAACCAACATCATACTCAATAATAAAAATTAGATACTTTTTCCCCTAAAATCAGGAACAAGACAAAGTGCCAATTCTTGTCACCTCTATTGAACATAGTACTGGAAGTCCTAGCCAGACCAATTAGATAAGAAAAAGAAATAAAAGACATCTAAATCATAAAGGAAGTAAAATTGTCTCTGTTTGCAGATGGCATGATCTTATATATAGAAAGTCCTAAAGACTCCACCAAAAAACTGTAAGAAATAAATTCAGTAAAGTTGCAGATACAAAATCAGCATTAAAAAATCAGTAGCATTTTTTATCCACTCACAGTGAACTATGTGGAAAAAATCAAGAAAACATTCTCATTCACAATAGCATAAAAATATTACTTAGAAATATATTTAACTGAAGATGGCCAAATAGGAACAGCTCAGGTCTGCATTTCCCAGTGACAATGTGCCAGAAGATGAGGGATTCCCACATTTCCAACTGAGGTACCAGGTTCTTCTCATTGGGACTGGTTAGATAGTAGGAACAGCCCAAGGTGGGCAAGCCAAAGCAGGTTGGGGCATAGCCTCACCCAGGAGGCACAAAGGGCCAGAGAACTCTCTCTCCCAGCCAAGGGAAGCCTTAGAGACTTTTCCGGATACTCCAGCACTCCAGCTCAGATACTGTACTTTTCCCACGGCCTACACAACCCACAGACCAGGAGATTCCCTCTGGCACCTACAACGCCAGTGCCTTGGGTTTTTAGCACAAAACTGGGCGGCATTTGTGGATTTCTCTTCAGCAGACTTAAACGTCTTCTGGCAGCCCTGAAGGGAGCAATGGATCCCACAGAACAGTGCTTGAGCTCTGTTAAGAAACAGGATGCCTCCTCAAATGGCTCCCTGAACCCCTGTGTATCCTAACTGGGAGACACATCATACAGGAGAGCTCTGGCTGACATCTGGCAAGTGCCCTTTTGGGACGAAGCTACCAGAGAAAGTAATAGGCAGCAATCTTTGCTGTTCTGCAGCTCCTACGGGTGATTCCCAGGCAAGCAGTGTCTGGAATGGACCTCCAGCAAACTCCAGCAGACCTGCAGCAGAGGGGCCTATTAGAAGGAAAACTAACAAACAGAAAGAAATAGCTTCAACATCAACACAAAGTAGGTCCACTCAGAAACCCCATCTAATAGTCACCAACTTCAAAGACAAAAGGTAGATAAATCCATGAAGATGGGAAGGAACCAATGCAAAAAGGCTGAAATCGCCAAAAGCCAGAATGCTTCTTCTCCTCCAAGGGATCACAACCCCTCACCAGCAAGGGAACAAAACTGGATGGAGAATGAGTGTGACAAATTAACAGAAGCAGGCTTCAGAAGGTGGGTAATAACAAACTTCTCTGAGCTAAAGGAGCATGTTCTAGCCCAATGCAAGGAAACAAAGAACCCTGAAGAAAGGTTAGATGAAATGCTAATGAGAAAAACCAGTGTGGAGGAGGACATAAACAACATGATGGAGCTGAAAAACACAGCATGAGAACTTCGTGAAGCATACACAAGTTTCAACAACTGAGTCGATCAAATGGAAGAAAGGGTATCAGAGATTGAAGATCAACTCAGTGAAATAAATGAGAAGGCAAGATTAGAGAAAAAAGAGTGAAGATTAGAGAAAAAAGAGTGAAAAGAAATGATCAAAACCTCCAAGAAATATGGGATTTTGTGAAAAGACCTAATCTGTATTTGATCGGTGTACCTGAATGTGATGGGGAGAATGAAACCAAGTTGGAAAACACTCCTCAGGATATCATCCAGGAGAATTTCCCCAACCTAGCAAGAAAGGCCAACAGTCAAATACAGGAAATACAGAGAACACCACAAAGATATTCCTTGAGAAGAGCAACCCCAAGGCACATAATCGTCAGATTCACCAGGGTTGAAATGAAGGAAAAAATGCTAAGGGCAGCCAGACAGAAAGGCCAAGTTACCTGCAAAGTGAAGCCCATCAGACTCACAGCAGATCTCTCAGCAGAAACCCTGTAAGCCAGGAGAGAATGGGGGTTAATATTCAACATTCTAAAAGAAATGAATTTTCAACTCAGAATTTCATATCCAGCCAAACTAAGCCTCATAAGTGAAGGAGAAATAAAATCCTTTATGGACAATCAACTGCTGAGAGATTTTGTCACTACCAGGCCTGCCTTAAAAGAGCTCCTGAAGCAGCACTAAACAGGGAAAAGAACAACCAGTACCAGCCACTGCAAAAACATACCAAACTGTAAAGACCATCGATACCATAAAGAAACTGCATCAATTAACAGGTGAAACAACCAGCTAGCATCAAAATAGCAGGATCAAATTCACACATGACAATATTAATCTTAAATGTAAATGAGCTAAATGCACCAATCAAAAGACACTGGCAAATTGGATAAAAAGTCAAGACCCATTGGTGTGCTGTATTCAGGAAACCCATCTCATGTGCAAAGACATGCATAGGCTCAAAATACATTTACCAGGCAAATGGAGAGCAAAAAGAAAGCAGGAGTTGCAATCCGAGTCTCTGATAAAACAGACTTTAAACCAACAAAGCTCAAAAGAGACAAAGGCATTACATAATGGTAAAGGGATTAATGCAACAAGAAGAACTAACTATCCTAAATATATATGCACCAAATACAGGAGCACACAGATACATAAAGCAAGTTCTTAATGACCTACAAAGAGACTTAGACTCCCACACAATAATAGTGGGAGACTTCAACACCCCACTGTCAATACTAGACAGATCAATGAGACAGAAAATTAACAAGGATATTCAGGACTTCAACTCAGATCTGGACCAAGCGGACCTAATAGACATCTATAGAACCCTCCACCCCCAACCCACAGAATATACATTCTTCTCAGCACCACATTGCACTTATTCTAAAATTGAGCACATAATGGGAAGTAAAGCACTCCTCAGCAAATGCAAAAGAATGGAAATAATAAGAAACAGCCTCTCAGACCACAGTGCAATCAAATTAGAACTCAAGATTAAGAAACTCACTCAAAACCACACAACTACATGAAAACTAAACAACCTGCTCCTTAATGACTACTGGACAAATAATGAAATGAAGGCAGAAAGAAAGATGTTCTTCAAAACCAATGAGAATGAAGACGCAATGTATGAGAATCTCTGGGCCGCATTTAAAGCAGTGTCTAGAGGGAAATTTATAGCACTAAATGCCCACCAGAGAAGTCAAGAAAGATCTAAAATCGACACCCTAACATCACGATTAAAAGAACTAGAGGAGCAAGATCACACAAATTCAAAAGCTAGCAGAAGATAAGAAATAACTAAGATCAGAGCAGAACTGAAGGAAACAGAGACACAAAAACCCTTCAAAAAAATCAATAAATCCAGGAGCTGGTTTTTTGAAAATGATAAACAAAATAGATAGACCACTAGCCAGACTAATAAAAAAGTAAAGAGAGAAGATTCAAAGGCAAGAAATAACTAAGATCAGAGCAGAATTGAAGGAGATAGAGACACAAAAAAATCAAAAAATCAATAAATACAGGAGCTTGTTTTTTGGAAAATGATTAACAAAATAGATAGACTGCTAGCCATACTAATAAAAAGGAAAAGGGAGAAGATTCAAAAGATGCAATAAAAAATGATAAAGAGGATATCACCACTGATTCCACAGAAATACAACGTATCATCAGAGATTACTACAAACACCTCTATTCACATAAACCAGTACATCTAGAAGAAATGGATAAATTCCTGGACACTTACACTCTCCTAAGACTAAACCAGGAAGAAGTTGAATTCCTGAACAGACCATAACAAGGTCTGAAGTTAAGGCAGCAATTAATAGCCTACCAACCAAAAGAAGTCCAGGTCCAGATGGGTTTACAGCTGAATTCTACCCGAGTTACAAAGAGGAGCTGGTACCATTCCTTCTGAAACTATTCCAAATAATACAAAAAGAGGGAATCCTTCCTAAGTCATTTTATGAGCGTAAACATCATCCTGATACCAAAACCTGGCAGAGATGTAACCACAAAAGAAAATTTCAGACCAATATCCGCAATAAACATTGATGTTAAAATCTTCCATAAAATACTGGCAAACCGAATCCAACAGCATGTCAAAAAGCTTATCCATCAAGATCAAGTAGGCTTCATCCCAGGGATGCAAGGCTGGGTCAACATACACAAGTCTATAAACATAATCCACCACATAAACAGAACCAAAGACAAAAACCACATGATCATCTCAATAGATGAAGAGAAGCCTTTGACAAAATTCAACAGCCCTTTATGCTAAAATCTCTCAACAAACTAGGTATCGATGGATTGTATATCAAAATAATAAGAGATATTTATGACAAACCCACAGCCAGTATCATACTGAATGGGCAAAAACTGGAAGCATTCCCTTTGAAAACCAGCACAAGACAAGGATGCCTTCTCTCACCACTCCTATTCAACAGAGTATTGAAAGTTCTGGCTAGAGCCATTGGGCAAGTAAAAGAAATAAAGGTCATTCAAATAGGAAGAGAGGAGGTCAAATTGTCCTTGTTTGCAGATGACATGATTGTATATTTAGGAAACCCAAATATCTCAGCCCCAAATCTCCTTAAGCTGATAAACAACTTCAGCAAAGTCTCAGGATACACAATTAATGTGCAAAAATCACAAGCATTCCTCTACACCAATATTAGACAAACAGAGAGCCAAATCTTAAGTGAACTCCCATTCATAATTGTTACAAAGAGAATAAAAGACCTAGAAATACAACTAACAAGGGACGTGAAAGACCTCTTCAAGGAGAATTTTCTTCACAGAATTGAAAAAAAACACCTTAATCTTCATATGGAACCAAAAAAGAGCTGGCATAGCCAAGACAATTCTAAGAAAAAAACAAAAAACAAACAAAAAAAAATCCCAAGCTGGAGGCATCATGCTATTTGACTTCAAACTAGATTACAAGGCTACAGTAATCAAAACAGCATGGTACTGGTACCAAAACAGATATAGACCAATGGAACAGAACAGAGGCCTCAGAAAGAATGCCCACACAGCTACAACCATCTGACCTTTGACAAACCTAACAAAAACAAGCAATGGGAAAAGGATTCCCTATTTAATAAATGGTGTTGGGAAAACTGGCTAGCCATATGCAGAAAGCAGAAACTGGACCCCTTCCTGACACCTTATACAAAAATTAACTCTAGATGGATTAAAGATTTAAACATGAGGCCTAACACCATAAAAACTCTAGAAGAAAACCTAGGCAATACCATTCAGGACATAGGCATGGCCAAGGACTTCATGACTAAAACACCAAAAGCAATGGCAACAAAAGCTAAAATAGACAAATGGGATCTAATTAAACTTAAGAGCTTCTGCACAGCAAAAGAAACTATCAATAGAGTGAATGGGCAACCAACAGAATGGGAAAAAATTTTTGCAATCTACCCATCTACAAGGGGCTAATATCCAGAATCTATGGAGAACTTAAACAAATGTACAATGAAACAAAACAAAACAAAACAAAAAAACAACCCCATCAGAAAGTGGGCAAAGGATATGAATAGACACCTTTCAAAAGAAGACATTTATGCCGCCAACAAACATAAGAAAAAAAGCTCACCATCACTGGTCATTAGAGAAATGCAAATCAAAACCACATTGAGGTACCACCTCATGCCAGTTAGAATGGTGATCATTAAAAAATCTGGAGACAACAGATGCTGAAGAGGATGTGGAGAAATAGGAATGCTTTTATACTGTTGGTGGGAGCATAAATTAATTCAACTATTGCAGAAGACAGTGTGGCGATTCCTCAAGGATCTAGAAATAGAAATACCATTTGGCCCAGCAATCCCATTACTGGGAATATACTCAAAGGATTATAAATCACTGTATTATAAAGACACATACACACGTATGTTTATTGCGGCACTGTTCACAGTATCAAAGACTTGGAACCAACCCAAATGCCCATCAATGATAGACTTAATAAAGAAAATGTGGCACATAGACACTATGAAATACTAAGCAATCATAAAAAAGGATGAGTTCATGTGCTTTGCAGGGACATGCATTAAACTAGAAACTATCATTCTCAGCAAACTTACAGAAGAACAGAAAACCAAACACCACATGTTCTTACTCATAAGTGGGTGTTGAACAATGAGAACACACAGACACAGGGAGGGGAACATCACATGCTGGGGCCTGGGGGGGTGGGAGCTAGGGGAGGAATAGCAGGGGGCAGGGGTATTGGGGAAGGATAACATTAGGAGAAATACCTAATGTAGATGATGGGGCGATGGATGCAGCACACCACCACCATGGCATGTGTATATTTATGTAACAAACCTGTATGATCTGCACATGTACCCCAGAACTTAAAGTATAATAAATAAATTTTTAAAAAGAAATAAATTTAACTGAGTAACCAAATACGACTTGTTCTCCAAAAACCTATGGAAATAAATAAGCCACCAATGACGCACACACAAAAAGAAGTTAAACTAATGACACTATAAAGAAAAACTCAACAAGACAACAGGACTAGTATTTCCAATAAGTGAGAATCTTGATTGAATCCTGCTTAGGGGATGAGGGTAGCTATTTTAAAAGGAGAGACAAATGGAAAATGTGAAATCAGGACTTCATATTAAATTAGGAAAGTATTTTAAGTGGAACAATGGTATTGAGATTATATAGAATCACATTCTTAGGAGATGCGTAGTTAAGTATTGTCGTGTCTACAACTTTCTTTGAAATAGTTCATATAAAGCAAATATGGCAAAATATTAAAAAAAGAAATTTAACTAAGGAAGTAAAAGATCTGTCTACTGAAAACTATAAAACATTCATGAAAGAAACTGAAGACACAAGTAAATGGAAAAATATCCCCTGTTCATAGATTAGAAGAGTTAATATGGCTTTTCACTTTCTTGATTGTATCTTTGAAACACAAAATTTTTTACTTTAGATGATGTCTGATTTATCCATTTTTTCTTTTGTTTCTTGTGTTTTCAGTGTCTTATCTAAGAAACTCTTGCTTACTTCAAAGTCATGAAAATTAAAGCCTATGTTTTCTTCTAAGTGTATTATAGTTTTGGCTCTTACATTTAGGTATTTGATGTATTTTTAGTTAATTATATATATGATGTAGGGTCCAGCTTCATTCTTTTGTATGTGGATATCTAGTTGTCCTTGTACTATTTGTTAAAAAGAACATATAATGGGGTAAAACTCCATTGAATTATCTTAGCAATTTTGTTTTTGTTTGTTTTTGAACTCCTATCTGTAACAGACTTAGCAACTTTGTTGAAAATCAAGTGATTGTAAATGTGAGGGTTTGTACCAAACTGTCCTGATTACTGTACCTCTATAGTAAGTTTCAAAATCAGAAAGTGTGATTCCTCTTTGTTCATCTTTCTTAAGATTGTTTTGCCTCCTTCTGCCATGTAAGGAAAAAAAAAGATTGTTTTGGCTATTTTATGTTCTTTACATTTTCATGTGAATAGTAAAATTAGTTTATCAACATCTACAAAGAGTCAGCTGGGGTTTTCATAGGGATTGAATGGGATTTTTAGGTCAATTTGTGGAGTATTGCCATCTTAGCAATATTACATCTTTCTATTTATGAGCATGGATATCTTTCCATTTACTTAGGTCTTCTTTACTTTCTTCAATGATATGTTGTAGTTTTCAGTATACAAGTCTTTTACTTTTGTTAAGTTTATTCATAGTTTCTTCTTTTTGATGCTATTATAAATGAAAGTGTTTTCTCAATTTCATTTTTGGGTTGTTCATTGGTAGTGTATGAGATTATGGTTGATTTTGTTTATTGAGTTTATATCCAGCAGCCGTGTTGAACTTGATTATTATTTTAGTTTTTTTATTGTGTGTAGATACCTCAAGTTTTCTATATGCAAGACTTAAGTCATCTGTGACTAGATAAGTTTTACTTCTTCCTTTGCAAACTGGATGCTTTTTATTTCACTTTCTTTCTTAATCATCCTGGCTAGAACATCCAGAACCATATTAAATAGAAGTACCAAGTGGTAACATTCTCAATTTGTTTCTGATCTTATGAGTAAAGCATTCACATTTTTCACCATTAAGTGTGATGTTAGCTGGGTGTTTTTGTAGATACTCTTTATAAAAGTGTTGAGGAACTGTCCTTTTATTCTTAGATTGTTAAGCGTGTTTTTTTTTTTTTTTTAACATGAAGTAGTAAGAATCTTTGCTTTTTCTAGTGTCTTAAGGTGGGAAGTTAGGTTATTGATTTGATATATTTTTTTCTTTTTTAATGTAGGCATTTAAAACTGTAAGTTTTTCTTTAAGCACTGCTTTATCTGCATCCCATAAAGTTTGGTATGTTGTATATTCATTTCCATTCATCTCAAAGTAGTTTCCAATTTTCCTTGTATGTGTCTTATTTGACATATTATTTATTAATATTAGCGTGCTATTTAATTTCCACATATTTGTTAACTTCCCAAATTTACTTATTGTTGATTTAGAATTTCATTCAGTTGTGGTAGGTAGAGAACATACTTTGTATAATTTCAAGTTTTTGAATTGATTGAGGTTTGTGCTATAATCTAGTGTATTGGCCATCCAAAAGAATGTTCCCTATGCACTTGAGAGAATGGGTATTCTGCTGTTGTTGAACACAATGATCTACAGATGTCTGTTAGAGTTGGTTTGAAGTTGTTCGAGTATGCTACCATTTTATTAGGTAACATTAAGCAATAACTTTTTTTTTTTTTAGTGTGTCAGTGGCATAGTATTTGACTATTGTTTTCCTAAACCCATTTTCCCCTAGGTCCTTTGTTTTTAATTGTGGGAATTTGAATAGCACTGTAAGTTTTAGAAATACTAAGTTATAGGAGAGCTGGCTGTATGTGTGAAGTGAATACATTTTATTTTAGGTAAATTATACCTCAATAAGTTGATTTAAAAATAAATTCATAATTCTAGGGAAAAGTTAAGACTATAAGCTACCCTTCCTTAGGATAACAAATTAATTTATAACCAGAAAGCTTTTGAAGACTTGACTTACCACTTTAAAAGAGATTAAAGAAAATCCATCACACTTTTTTCTAAACAGTATTTACATTCATTTTTATCTCCAGTAGTCTTGTAATATAAATTCAATTCTTTCTTCCTAAATTATTCAGCAAAATGCATTTGCCTTTATTATTTTTTTTTTAAGTTTAAAAAAGTGATTGACTGGCAATACCTGACCTTAAAATCCTAGCTGTCAATCATCTCAGGCTAGAACAGGGTATTTGCCAACAGTTGTTCCTTAATTTAAAATACAATGTTCTCATTCTTTATGTTCTTTAAAAAGAAAGGGTTGATTTCAACTCTTTCTCTTCTCTTGATATTACTTGCAAGGTAGAAAGCAATTTTGCATAGATTAAAAGCCTAAATTAACCATTAAAAGCAGGTAGACATGTCAAGTCATCTTAATGGATTCATTGAGAATTCAAACAAATAATAAATCATAGCCTTCATTACGTGTCTTTAGCTTGGAAGAAATCTTTTTTCAATGAGAAAGCTAATCATTTAACAAATATGTGTTCCCATGGGAAGATAATGTTTGGGAATACCATAGCTCTAACACTTAACATCCTAAAGAATAAAATTTAACACAACAAAACCCTTTCACTGCCTACTAAAAGTAAAGCACAGTATAAACCTGACTTAACTACAGCAGATAATTTTGAAGGCATGTTTTGAAATTGATGGCACAGTTTTAATATTAAGCTCAACAAACATCAGTAGCCATCTAGCTTGAGAACTAAAATAACAAGGGTTACTGATTAATGCTGTCATTGTTTTTCCAGTTTTTTATTTTAATAGATCTGTCTTGGATGGTTAATTCTAGATGATAGTGTTAAATTTCTCATGATTTGGTGATAGCTGGAAATACTGATATGTATAAAAACAAATGAACACTCTAAAAATACACACCACATCAAAAAAGTGAACAGATTTTTTAGTAAATTTTAGAATAAACATTTAGTGTAGACGTAAATTAATGAAAATTTACCCTGTTGTTTTCACCCCAGATGCTCTTCTTCCTTTATAGAACTTATTACAATTTATTTGTGTGCATTTATTTTCATGTTTATTTGTTTAATGCCTATATCCCATGTTTGACTTTTATGTATATAGTGTTTACCACTTTATATCCAGCATCTAGTACCATGCCTGGCACATATTATGCTCTATAACACATAGTATGCTCTATAGCACATCAAACATTTGTGGAAATGACCAAATTGATAAAATATCAAGAGATCTGCTCTGAAATCCAGTCTTAAATTCTTTCTGATTTAGTAAATAACTTGAGTAAGTCACTCTCTACTTTGTCTTCCTTCATTTAGCAAATAATAATCCCTTGTATATAATATATTACATATTTATAATATTCATTTTTACAGTATTCACTGAATGATTACTAGGTGCCAGGTACTCTTTCTGCTTTTAGCGGCGCAGCAGTGAACAAAAATCACAAATATCACTGCCTTCATGGAGCTTACATTCTAGTAGAATCTGCTATTTGCTTTTGGTCTTCACAACAACCCTATGAAGTGAGTAGAGCTGCTAATTCTATTGATTTACTAATGTGGAAGTAGAGGCTATGTGAGATTAAGTATCTAGTAAAGATCAATCAGCTAGTGAGTTCGAGAAGCAGATATTTGTTGTCCAGTACTTTTCCCATTTTGTCATCTTTTCTCCTCTAACTCCTCATCTAGCATGTGAACATTTTCTGAGGAAAAGTAAAATCCAATTTATTTAACATCTTCTATAATATAGACTGTGTAAATACAAAGTGATAACATGACTCAGGTTTTAAAGTAGTTTTAAAAACTATGACATTTCAAGATACCTTAAATCCAAAGAAAATTTAAAATTTTAGTCTGAATCCTTTTTTTTAAGATATGGCCCGTTACTATTTCCTAATACCTGCCTCTTATACCTAGACTCTTGACTGCAGGAGTTGGGACTTCCTATTGTTGAATGTTCTAGTACTCTACATTAGCATGGAAATCTAGACATTGCCCATAATGGATAATGTATTAGCTGCTAAGCAAGGGAAATTATTATGCCATCTGTTGCCTCTTATAAAGTGTGTTATCACCCAACTCACTTTCTGAATCAACACACCAAAGGCACCATAAGTAATGTAAATTATGGTAGTTTGTACATTTTTCAACTGAAAAAGCAGTTTATAAGAAACAAAAAACCCACCTTTGTGCCTCTTCTAAATTTTAATAGATGCCTTGGAAAAATTATTTCTGTCCTTCAAACTTTGTTTCCATGATATAATCCTTTATTAGACCATCAGATACCCCATAGTCAAACTTAAAACAAGAATTAGTTATTGTTATGAACTTACAACAGTTCTTTGGCATTCTTAGTAAGTTACTCATAGAAAATCAGATATTTATTTTAATCCAATCATTTAAAATTCTAGAAAGCACTGAAATGCCTCCAAATATGCTTAGGCTTGCATAGAGGACACTGGACATGGAAAATATATCTATTTGATGGAAATGATAAAGTAATTTCTTTATAAATCTGACCTAATGGCCACATAATTCTATTTGATTTTGTCCCACTAATGAATTGGATTACCATAGAAAAAACACTTCTCCAAGTATGTTCCTTGAGTATATTTCCTAAGAAATTAACCAGTAAGGGAGAAGAAAGATTTCTGTAGTTAAATATGATTTTTAAAATGCTTGGTTAAAGAGGTTTCTTCACTATACTTCAGAACTGTAACTATATGAATATGTTAGTGTGTATTGTAATCTCTAGTGGGTGATATTCTTCCCAGTCACAGAAAGATTTCTTCTTAGGAATATCTTGTGAGACTAGTGTTCTGGAAAACACAACATGGACAACACTACCTTAGAGTAAATGTTGGTATTTGCATAATAGCTACGAAGTCTATATATTTATTACAGTTGTTTTTCAGTTCTCTTCTACTACAGCGAACGCTCTCTGGGTACTCTCAATTATATTCAAAGCTTTAAATGCCACTTGTAGTCTGAGGATGCCTGTCTGCGTAACTTCACCAACTCTGTCTCCTGAGCTTTAAATACATGTGCACACCTGCCTACCCAATTTTTCCAACTGAGTATTGAGGACTTCAAACTCAATTATCCAAAACTGAGCTCAGTGGCTTCCTCTCAAACCCATTTCTCTCGCTGCTTTCCTGTTTTATTATTGGAGATCACTGATATCCATTCATCAGCCCAAGCCAGACACCTGGGAGCCATCCTTAACTATTTTTTACTCACTCTCTCTTCTCATACAACCATCAACATAATCTAACTACCCTCATTCTTTATAGCCCTCAAATAAGTCCACTTCACTTAACTTGGATTTAACTTAAGACTTTATCATCTTACATAGGTTGCCAAAGTAACCCATCATTCAATAGAAATATGATGTCAGACACAACACAAGCTGTGTATGTAATTGGAAATTTTTTAATAGACACATTAAAAAACATAAACATAAGAGATGAAATTAACTTCTAAAACATTTTATTTAACCCAACATATATAAAATATATCATCATTGCAACATATAATCACTATAAAATTGTGGATATATATAAAGGAATGATATATTTTACATTGTTGTTTTTACACTAAATCTCTGACGACCAATGTGCATTTTCCACTTTAAATCATCTCAATTTGTACCAGTCACATTGAAGAGCTCAGTAGCCACATGTGGCTGATGGCTGTGATATTGGACAGCATAGCTCTGACCAGTTTCTCTGCCTGCAGACTCTCCCCTTCTAATTCATTCTCCCCCACTGCAGCCAGTGTAGCATATTTCGTTCTATCACTTCACTGTTGAAGATCTTTGACTGATTTTGCATTGCATCAGCTTTCAAGACCCATAATAAGCTGTACTTACCTCTGAAGCCTCATCTCACTCAGCCCCACTCTAAGCTCCATAAATACTGATCTCTTTATGGTTGTTTCCCAAATATATGATGCCTTCTCTCCTCTAGGCCTTTGTACATGTTGCCTTCTGCTTAGAACTATCTTCCCCAAATATTTTGCCAAATGAACTCCTATTTAGGTCTCAATTATTCCAGAAATCTTCCCTCAATACAAAAGTTTGAATAAACTTCTAATCCTATGAACTCTCATTGTATCATCTGGTTACCTAATATTAGAATTTATTGCAGTGCATCTTATCATATCCTATGAGGTAAACTGTATTACAGCTTATCTCTCCTGCTAGACTGTGAGCTCCATGAAGGTAGGTAGCAAACTGTGGTTGTTTTTTTTCTCATAGACCATAGATAGTCCACGACTGGTGCAGGGACTCAAACTTCTCCCACTCAGCCATCCTTACGTGTCAGTTTGTCACCGTCTCCTCACAAGAGGGCTACTGTAGCTCCAGGTATTAGACTCAAGTGCAAGACAGGAAAAAGAGGAAAGGGAGCTATGATAGCCACATCTGTCCTTTTCATGACGAAATCAAAACCTCCGCAGAAACCCCCAGTACGCCTCCCTTTAGAGCTCATTGGCTGGTACTCTGTCACATGGCCATGCCTGGCTTCAAGGAGGTGGAACAAGGTTAATACTGACTGCACAGTAGAAAGTGGCAGGGAGAAAGGAAATGGGAACACCTAGTGAGCCAGATAAACATAAATGTTTGCTGTAAGTACTTCTTTGGAGGTATTTCTCTCTCCTCAACATCTAAGATTTGGGGAGTGTTTGTGCTTTGTGTGTTTGAGATATTTGAAGTTATATGACAAGGTTGTAGGTGTATATCTGAGATATTTGAAGTTATATTACAAGGCTGTAGGTCTATTCTAAAGCCAGAGCTCAACAGTGTAGGGGAAAATGAAATACATTTCCTTCCTTTTTACTAAGATTGCAAAGTGAATGAAGGAAAACTGGAAGAATACACCCCAAAATTTACTTTACAAAATAGTACTGAAGCAAGAATTTAGTTTTCTAGGATGGACCTCCAATCAGCATGAAGTCAATGACTCCATGGGTAGAGACAAACACTTGGGTCACAGTGCATTAAGTCCTGGCAATTAGTGCATAGACAGAGTAACTCACTCTTGGATAAAGAACAATAAGAATCATTCCTTTGAAGGAGTGAATGTCAGCTTATATAATGAAACTCTCATACTAGTATAGTGACAGCTGATTCTGCTAGCTAGGTAATCCCAAATTGCTGAGCCCTGTTTCTTCAACTAGAGATAGCATCAGAAATGAAGATGAATAAAAATTGATCTAGCATGTAATGTAGATGATCCAGCCAGAGCAGACTGCTTCTCAGTGGCAGGAGTGCTGTTCTGGCCATGGTGCTGCTTTATAAGGCAGCCTCTCTGGCAACAAGCATCAAGTAAGAGTATGATGCAAAAGTATCTATTGATCTTGCCAGCATCTATTGAACTAACATGATTCATTCTTCAACACTCACTTTCTGATAAATAGAAACAAAGTCAGAATGATCGAGTTCCTTGAAAGGGTCAGTGTTTCTGGCTTTGGAAATGCACTCTGCTCTGCTTCCCCATTTATTTCTCATCAGTGGATTTGCTTCAGATGTCATCTAGCAGCAGGAAGACCATTACTGCATGGGCATGTCCTTTACAGTGACATTCATTCAATTTCCTAAAGTAAAGCATGGGCCATGGACTGTCTGGATGCCTCTAAAAATATAACACAAGCAGCTTACATTTAAATGGTGATTAGACACTTAAAAATTTGGAAACTTTGAGCTTATGCATGTTTAATGACAGTGATAGCTAATTTTTTATTCTTTGAGTTAAAAGTCTTGGTAGTATCAAAGACCATTAGAATTCCTGGAAAATTTCCAAACTTTATACTATTATATAGTCTTCCATGTTGTTTCCCATCAAATTCTTTCAACAGAACTGCTGTAGAGTTGCAAAACTGATGTTGGACCTCAGCTTCCTGCCTCTCTACAGGCCCAGAAGAGAGTACTAGTAAGTAACAAATGGGAAAGCCCATCCAGTAGGAGGGGAAAAAAAAGAAGCGAAAAAGAAAAATGTCTAAATAATCCCCAAACTCCGTAGTCTATCACTTAATTACCTAGGGTTGACTATTTCCCTAAATCAGCATTTGTAATTGTAAACAGATCTGCTCATTTGAATCTTTCTTTCTTGGACCAACATCATGCATGATGTGGCATTCTCCTATTAGGCAAACAAAGGCACTGGTTTTTAATTGATGTGGAAGTTGTTTACCGTTAGCTTTTATGAAGAGCAATTATTGCATTGGAAAAAGATCTAAAGAGTAGTTATTCATCTTCACAAATTTTGATTTAGGTGTAAATGCATCTGATCTCTATGTTCAATAGTGGAGAATGAATTTACATGTTAGATCCACATTTATATCATTTTTCCAGATCTCAGATTCCTGATACATTTGTAGTTTTTGCCTAAACAAATGTTAACTTCAGGCTTACTTCCTTCTCAATATATTGTAGCTTTTATTCTTCCCTAAATATACTCAAACACATTATCAGAAGTTTTGCTTCCATGAGTACACTTCACCTTCCTCAAGGTCAGAGATCCTGTCTTCATCACCTTTGTAAGTCTGTAACACAGCACAATGCCTAGCTCATAGGAGGCATTCAAATAAAAGTTGAAGGAAATGAATGTCTCCTAAATCAATGATTTGAAACAAATAAAATCATCTGTTTGTCTGCCTTGCCTTATCTGCAAGAGAAGCAAGTATTTTGATTTATATTACAGGTATATTTTGAGAATCAATATACAGTGGTAAAAGAGTAATCATTCAGAGGGTGACTGTTGCACAAAATTCAAGAAAAAAGAAATCACCCTGTGGGTCTCTGCTGTTATATGTCTACATAAAATCCTACTCTCCTTGTTTTGCTGATATTGCAAGTACCTGAGCAATTTGCTGCTCCCACCCAGTCCCAATCTAAATAGTATTAATGCTTTGCAGGCTTCTCATTTCCATTGAATAGCTGCTCTTCAGATTTAGTATAATCTCAAAATTTAATTAGCAATCAGAGCAAAGGTCAATTGGTGTTTCACTACATGGACTGAGAGAAAGAGTGAAGGTGATTACATTTTCACCTGATGCCCATTGCTCATTTGAAATAACACAAGTTCTTAAGAACTGAAGCCAGCAATGGTGTGAGGCCAGATGTGTTTACCCATCTGCTGTTCCTGATAATTGAAGCTACTTCATCAACATTGATTAATATGCTCTAGCAGGTGCATGTCTTTAGAGATCAGTTTAAATTATTAAACCCCTTGCTTACACAGAAGCTTCAAGAATCCACCCCAGCCTTACGTCTTGTCCATGGTCAGGGATCATGAGGGGACTGGACCATGCTCTTGTGACTGCTTTCACTGCCATCAGGATTTGTGGTCTTCGCTTAGAGAGTCTCAGCCTGCCTTTAATATGTTCTTGCCCTCTGACCCAATACTTCTTTTTTTTTTTTTTTTTTTTTGAGACAGTCTTGCTCTCTTGCCCAGGCTGGAGTGCAGTGGCATGATCCCGGCTCACTGCAACCTCTGCCTCCCGGGTTCAAGTGATTGTCCTGCCTCAGCCTCTCAAGTAGCTGGGACTACAGGTGCCCGCCACTGCACCTGGCTAATTTTTGTATTTTTAGTAGAGATGGGGTTTCACCATATTGGCCAGGCTGGTCTTGAACTCCTGACCTTAAGTGATACACCCATCTTGGCCTCCCAAAGTGCTAGGATTACAGATGTGAGCCACCACACCCAGCCTGACCCAATAATTCTACTTCTGGGAATTTAATTGAATAAAATTGTCAGAGAGCTATTCAGATATTCATGTAGACAACATTTTAATAACATGGTTATAATATCAAAAACCTGTAAACAATCAAATTACTTAAGTTGGAGATTACATAATGATACAGCCGCACTATACTATGTAGCTACTAAAAATCATTTAGCACGATTGGAAAATCCTCATTTTATGCTACAAGGTGAAAATAGTAGAATGCAAATATAAATACATAGTGTAATTTTGTAAATAAACTATACCTATATATGCATATAATTTTGGAAAATGTATTTGTATTGGTTAGTAGGATTATAGATATTTGCAAATATTTTTCCTATTTAAATCAATCTGTATTGTCCAGGTTTTCCATAATTTTTTCAAAAACAGTTAATCTTCAATAATAAATTAGTTCAACTTCTTTTTAATAAGTGATAATGAAAAGGCAGTGGTTCACATATAGAAAAGAGAGGGAACATCCTTATGAAGGAAAAAATTTAAAGATGAGAAGCAGAGACAACAAGATCAGCAGGGATCAAGGTGCCAGTGCAGGAGAGGGAGCACTTTCAGATTTGGGTCGTCCTGGCCTGGGGACCTCTAAGAAAAAGGTGAAAATTTTATGCCAAGTTCAACAAATACAGAGCTCAGTACTGATTTCAGATGATAAAGTAGTAACACACTGTTGATGATAAGGAATCCGCTACATTGGCTCTGTTCACTGCAGCAGCGTGGCCAGGAAGAGAGACGCTTGGGTCAGGAGGCAGAGCTGCCTCCTGACTAAGGTCTAGTCTGGAAGCAGAGATGGAAGAGCAGAGCCTGTTGTAGGTTGTGAGGGAGAGGAAGCAAACCCAGCAGGCAGAGCAAGCATACAGTTTATTGCCAGGAGCACAGCAATGGAAAATGCAAGGGTGGGTAATATTCAGAGATCCAAATCCAGCAGCCAGAGGGAGACTTTAAAAGTTAAATCTAATTTGTCATTCCTCTGCTCAAAATCCTCCAATAGCAACTCATTTCACCCAGAATAAAAGCCATAGTCATAAAATCTGAATTTAAAACATGTGCCCTTGGAAATCAGCTTGAGGTATCATGTTGTTCTTGGACTGCAAAAGGATGGCAGAATCTCCCCAGTTGCTGTCAGCCACACTGGCCTTTGCTTTTTTTTTTTTTTTTTTTTCAGTTCCCTAAGGACCTCTGAAGAGCCATAACCACTAAACCTGGAAGCTTGGAATCTATAGCAGATTTCATCCATAAGGGGTCCCAGGAGAGAAAGCCTTGATAAACAGATGCAAGTTGGAATCTAGGTCTGATGGACTGTGGGGAGTGTCGTGAAACTGACAATTTGGGTCTGGAACATAAAATGTCATTGTGCCCTTGGGGCAACTGCAGTTGTGCAGGTATCAAATCCTCTGCTTCAAACAAACAAACAAACAAACAAACAAACAAGCCACCAATGTCCTCAACTGCTTCAAGCAGCTTTAATTAATAAGACTATATTTCAGACTCACCTGCCTGCATTTATTTGTACCACCAAGATCTGAAATGATGTCACAGCCATCATGGAAAAGTATCGTGGGGAGAGAGAGAGGAATGTGGAAGAGGAGAAAGGCACAGGTAATCCCTGGAAAGCCTGCGGAAGTGGTCAAGATGGTATATGGCTGTACCCTGACCCGTTCCATCAAAGCAGAATCAGAAGTACTGCTGTGATTTCCAGAAGAGCAAAACCAGTAGGATGCACTGATTCCAACTGTGCACTGAGGAGCCTTTGGTCTAAATCTAACCCAACTCTTCTGAGGTCAAAGACTGAGTCAGTGAGAGAGCTGAGAATAGAATCCCTGAGCACCTGATGCCCACCTGTGACCTATCTGTGAAACCATACAGAGTAAGGTGTGTGCATGCAAAGCATTTTTTATTATTGTGATGGGAAGCAGGGCTTTCCAAGTTTAGAATCTCTTTGAAACCAGAGGTTCAGTCTTCGCAACCGGCACATTGACAATGACATAAAACATATATTTCCTTTTCTTCCCAGTGAAAGGGACTTTTTCAAATAATAAATTAGGGGATTCAGAGATGTTTTCCTAGACATGAATGGTTGTTTAAAGCAGCACTTTTTTCTTATTTAAATGTAAATGATTCTGAACTGGATGGATTTAAACTGTCACATGCATTTCTAAGTCACATTTTCCTCCACCTGTCTGAGCCAACACGGGGAAACACAGCAGTGAAAGTCTGTGCTCAAACCTCATCATAAACAACAAGCCATGGTGTTCCACGCGAGGAACAACTTCTTGATTCCACCTGCCTGTTTTTGCTAGGCCTTGACTTCGAGAGAAAAAAAAAGAAAAGAAGAAAAAAGGCTTGCATTATAGTTTTGGTGCTGCTCCAAGCCATGCGGGTTTTTCGGGTAGGCTAATAATTTTGTGCACTCACAAACTGTTACTAAATACATGCTTTTTTGACTGAGTGTGGCAAGGAGTAGGAGGGCTTTTGTGGCAGCAGTTGGCTTGTCCTATCCTATGCTATCTAAAATGGTAGCCATTAGACACACTGGACTCTTTAAATTTAACTGCAAATTAATTAAACCAAAATTCAATTTAAAAATTGGTTCTTTACCCGCTACTCATACCAGTTACATTTCAAGTGCTAAATAGCCACCTGTGGATACTGGCTATTGTATTAGACAGCACTGATAGGGACCCTTTCTTTCCATCACTGCAGAAAGCTTTACTGGACAGTACTGTTATGTCCCAAGTAATTCAGGTTCCAAATATATGTGCCACTTGCTGTGCTCATCTACTGACAAGGCAGTTTAATGGTAATCTGTTATATTCTAACATTCATTCATTCAGCATGTATTGATTGAACACCTGCTACACTTCCTGGCTTTGTTTGGCTATGGTCCAAGTAGGTACCTGTGGCTTCAGATTTCAAAGAAGTCTCCGAGGCAGAAAATGGAAAGACCCATGGTAATGTTTGATTTGAGATTGTTGGTAGAAAAAATTCACGTTTTTCTCTTTATTTACACTCTCAATACACTACTTTTGAAACCGTATGTGTGTGTGTGTGCGTGCCTGTGTGTGTCTGTGTATAAAGTTTCCCACACCAAGCAAATCTCAAATACTCTGCAGACACCAACCAGGTTTCCTAGAATTCAATTCAATTCGGACACTAATCAGAGTTAGCATCAGATTCCACAGATCAAGGATTTAATCCCACAAGACTGCTCCCAATTCAGACACCAATCAGTCCAGGTTGTCACTCATGCTTCTGACCAGACAGCTATAAATCAGGCTTTCCACAACCCCCTCCTTAGGTGAGTCATTTGCTAGACTAGCACACAAAATATATGAACAAAGTTTACTTACTATATTACTGGTTGATTATAAAAGACACAACTCAGGAACAACCAGATAGAAAGGATGCATAGGGCAAGGGATGGAGAAGGGGTATGGAGCTGCTATGCCCACTGCAGGCACACCACCCTCCCAGGACCTCCACATGGTCACCTACCCCGAAGCTCTCCAAATCCTGTAGTTTAGCGATTTTTATGCAGGCTTCATTACATAGAGATGATCAATTATTAACTCAGTCTCTAGCCCCTGTTTCCTTCCCATGGGGCTGAAAGATCCAAACTTCTAATTCTGGTTTGGTCTTTCTGGTGATCAGCCTCCAACCAGAAGCCCACCAATGTTTGCCTCATTAGAATAAAATACATTCCCATCACCCAGAAAATTCCAAGGTATTAAGAGCTCTGTGTTAGGAACCGGGGTGAAGGACTAAATATTAGGGAAAAGATATGCACTTAGAAAAACTATTGTTCAGGAAATTACTTTTAGGAGCTCTGTGACAGGAACTGGGGGCAGATATCAAATGTGTATTTTAAATTATGTCATACTGTCCATTGTCACTGGAGATCAGAAATGGACTTAGGGCAAATGACCCAGGGCACCAAAATTGTGCACTTTGTTATTATTTTTATACTTTAAGTTCTGGGGTACAAGTGCAGGTCATGCAAGATTGTTACATAGGTATATACATGCCTTGGTGGTTTGCTGCATCTATCCCCCCATCACCTACATTAGGTATTTCTCATAATGTTATCCCTCCCCAATCCCCCAACACCCTGCTATCCCTCCCCTAGCCTTCCCACCCCTGAACAGGCCCTGGTGTGTGATGTTCCCCTCCCTATGTCCATGTGTTCTCATTGTTCAACACCCACTTATGAGTGAGAACATTTGGTGTTTGGTTTTCTGTTCTTGTGTCAGTTTGCTGAGAATGATGGTTTCCATCTTCATCCATGTACCTGCAAAGGACATGAACTCATCCTTTTTTATGGCTGCATAGAATTCCATGGTGTATATGTGCCACAATTTCTTTATCCAGTGTATCACTGATGGGCATTTGGGTTGGTTCCAGGTCTTTGCTATTGTAAACAGTGCCACAATGAACATACAGGTGCATGTGTCTTTATAATGGAAAGATTTATAATCCTTTGGGCATATACCTAGTAATGGGATTGCTGGGTCAAATGGAATTTCTATTTCTAGGTCCTTGAGGAATTGCTTCACTGTCTTCCACAATGGTTGAACTAATTTGTACTCCCACCAATGGTGTAAAAGTGTTCCTATTTCTCCACATCCTCTCCAGCATCTGTTGTTTCCTGATTTTTTAATGATCGCCATTCTAACTGGCATGAGATGGTATCTCAAGTGGTTTTGATTTGCATTTCTCTAATGACAGTGACCGTGAGCATTTTCCATGTTTGTTGGCTGCATAAATGTCTTCTTTTGAAAAGTGTCTATTCATATCCTTTGTCCACTTTTTGATGGGGTTGTTTTTTCTTGCAAATTTGTTTAAGTTCTTTGTAGATTCTGGATATTAGCCCTTTGTTGGATGGGTAGATTGCAAAAATTTTTTCCCATTTTGTTGGTTGCCAGTTCACTCTAATGATTGTTTCTTTTGCTGTGCAGAAGCTCTTAAGTTTTATTAGATCCGATTTGTCTATTTTGGCTTTTGTTGCCATTGCCTTTGGTGTTTTAGTCATGAAGTCCTTGCCTATGCCTATGTCCTGAATGGTTTTGCCTAGGTTTTCTTCTAGGGTTTTTATGGTATTAGGTCTTATGTTTAAGTCTTTAATCCATCTGGAGTTAATTTTAGTGTAAGGTGTCAGGAAGGGGTCCAGTTTTTGCTTTCTGCACATGGCTAGCCAGTTTTCCCAACACCATTTATTAAACAGGGACTCCTTTCCCCATTGCTTGTTTTTGTCAGATTTATCAAAGATCAGATGGTTGTAGATGTGTGGCATTGCGTCTGAGGCCTCTGTTCTGTTCCATTGGTCTATATCTCTGTTTTGGTACCAGTACCATGCTGTTTTGATTACTATAGCCTTGTAGTATAGTTTGAAGTCAGGTAGCGTGATGTGTCCAGCTTTGTTCTTTTTGCTTAGGATTGTCTTGGCTATGCGGGCCCTTTTTTGGTACCATATGAAGTTTAAGGTGTTTTTTTCCAGTTCTGTGAAGAAGGTCAATGGTAGCTTGATGGGGATAGCATTGAATCTATAAATTACTTTGGGCAGTATGGTCATTTTTATGATATTGATTCTTCCTAACCATGAACATGGAACGTTTTTCCATCTGTTTGTGTCCTCTCTTATTCCCTTGAGCAGTGGTTTGTAGTTCTTCTTGAAGAGGTCCTTTACATCCCTTGTTAGTTGTATTCCTAGGCATTTTATTCTTTTTGTAGCTATTGTGAATGAGAGTTCACTCATGATTTGGCTCTCTGTTATTGGAGTATAGGAATGCTTTTGATTTCTGCACATTGATTTTGTATCCTGAGACTTTGCTGAAGTTGCTTATCAGCTTAAGGAGATTTTGGGCTGAGAGGATGGGGTCTTGTAAATATACAATCATGTCGTCTGCAAATAGAGACAATTTGACTTCTTCTTTTCCTCATTAAATACCTTTATTTCTTTTTCTTGCCTGATTGCCCTAGCCAGAACTTCCAATACTATGTTGAATAGGAGTGGTGAGGGAGGGCATCCTTGTCTAGTGCCAGTTTTCAAGGGAATGCTTCCAGTTTTTGCCCATGCTGTATGATATTGGCTGTGGGTTTATCATAAATAGCTTTTATTATTTTGATATACTTTCCATCAATACCTAGTTTATTGAGAGTTTTTAGCATAAAATGCTGTTGAATTTTGTCAAAGGCATTCTCTGAATCTATTAAGATAATCATGTGGTTTTTGTCTTTGGTTCTGTTTATGTGATGGATTACATTTATGGATTTGCGAATGTTGAACCAGCCTTGTATCCCCAGAATGAAGCTGACTTCATCATGATGGATAAGCTTTTTGATGTGCTGTTGGATTTGGTTTGCCAGTATTTTGTTGAAGATTTTTGCATTAGTGTTCATCATGGATATTGGCGTGAATTTTTCATTTTTGCTTGCATCTCTGCCAGGTTTTGGTATCAGGATGATGTTGGTCTCATAAAATGAGTTAGGGAGGATTCCTTCTTTTTGTATTGTTTGAAATAGTTTCAGAAGGAGTGGTACCGGCTCCTCTTTGTATGTCTGGTACAATTCAGCTGTGAACTCATCTGGTCCTGGACTTTTTTTGGTTGGTTAGCTATTAATTGCTGCCTTAATGTCAGACCTTGTTAGTGGTGTATTCAGGGATTCAATTTCTTACTGGTTTAGTCTTGGGAGGGTGTAAGTGTCCAGAAATTTATTCATTTCTTCTAGATTTACTGGTTTATGTACATAGAGGTGTTTTCAGTAATCTCTGATGATGGTTTGTATTTCTGTGGAATCTGTGGTGATATCCCCTTTATCATTTTTTATTGCATTTATTCAATTCTTCTCTCTTTTCTTTTTTATTAGTCTGGCTAGCAGTCTATCTATTTTGTTGATCTTTTCAAAAGACTGGCTCCTGGATTTATTGATTTTTTTGAAGGGTTTTTGTGTCTCTATTTCCCTCAGTTCTGGTCTGATCTTAGTTATTTCTTGTCTTCTGCTAACTTTGAATTTGTGTGATCTTGCTCCTCTAGTTCTTTTAATTGTGACAATGGGGTGATGATTTTAGATCTTTCCTCACTTCTCATGTGGGCAATTAGTGTTATAAATTTCCCTCTAGACACTGCTTTAAATGTGTCCCAGAGATTCTGGTATGTTGTGTCTTCGTTTTCATTGGTTTCGAATAACATCTTTACTTCTGCCTTCATTTTATTATTTATCCAGTAGTCATTCAGGAGCAGGTTGTTCTCTTTCCATGTTGTGCAGTTTTGAGTGAGTTTCTTAATCCTGAGTTCTATTTTTGGCACTGTGATCTGAAAAACTTTTGTCACGATTTCTGTTCTTTTGCATTTGCTGAAGAGTAATTTACTTCCAATTATGTGGTCAATTTTAGAATAAGTGTGATGTTGTCTGAGAAGAATGTATATTCTGTGAATTTGGGGTGGAGAGTTCTGTAGATGTCTATTAGATCATCTTGGTCCAGATCTGAATTCAAGTCCTGGATATCCTTGTTAATTTTCTGTCTTGTTCATCTGTCTAATATTGACAGTGGGGGGGTTCAAGTCTCCCACTATTATTGTGTGGGAGTCTAGGTCTCTTTGTAGATCGTTAAGAACTTGCTTTATGTATCTGGGTGCTCCTATATTGGGTACATATATATTTAGAATAGTTAGCATTTCTTGCTGCATTGATCCCTTTACCATTATGTAATGCCCTTCTTTGTCTCTTTAAATCTTTGTTGGTTTAAAGTCTGTTTTATAAGAGACTAGGATTGCACCCCCTGCATTTTTTTGCCTTCCATTTGCTTGGTAAATCTTCCTCCAACCCTTTATTTTGAGACTACTTGTGTCTTTGCCCGTGAGATGGGCCTCCTGAATACAGCACACCAATAGATCTTGACTCTTTATCCAATTTGCCAGTCTGTATCTTTTGATTGGGATATTTAGCCCATTTACATTTAAGGTTAATATTGTTATGTGTGAATTTGATCCTGCCATTTTGATGCTGGCTGGTTGTTTTGCCCAGTAGTTGATGCAGTTTCTTTATACTGTCAATGGTCTTTACAATTTGGTGTGTTTTTGTAGTGACTGGTACTGGTTGTTCTTTCTATGTTTAGTGCTTCTTTCAGGAGCTCTCGTAAGGCAGGCCTGGTGATGACAAAATCTTCAGCAATTGCTTGTCCATAAAGGATTTTATTTCTTCTTCATTTATGAAGTTTAGTTTGGCTGGATATGAAATTCTGGGTTGAAAGTTTTTGTCTTAAAGATGTTGAATATTAGTTCCCACTCTCTTCTGGCTTGTAGGGTTTCTGCCAAGAGATCCGCTGTGAGTCTGATGGACTTCCCTTTGTGGATAACTCGACCTTTCTCTCTGGCTGCCCTTAGCATTATTTCCTTCATTTCAACTCTGGTGAATCTGATGATTATGTGCATTGGGGTTGCTCTTCTTGAGGAAAATCTTTGTGATATTCTCTGTATTTCCTGGATTTCAGTGTTGGCCTTCCTTGCTAGGTTGGGAAACTCTCTTAGATAATATCCTGAAGAGTGTTTTCCAACTTGGTTTCATTCTCCCCATCATATTCAGGTACACCTATCAAATGTAGATTAGGTCTTTTCACATAATCCCATATTTCTTGGAGGCTTTGTTCATTTCTTTTCATTCTTTTTTGTCTAGTCTTGCCTTCTCATTTTATTTCATTGAGTTGATCTTCAATCTTTGATATCCATTCTTCTGCTTGATCGATTTGGCTATTGAAACTTGTGTATGCTTTGCAAAGTTCTTGTGCTTTGTTTTTCAGCTCCATCAAGTCATTTATATTCTTGTCTAAGCTGGTTATTCTAGTTAACATTTTGTCTAACCTTTTTTCAAGGTTCTTAGTTTCTTTGCATTGGGTTTAAACATGCCCCTTTAGCTCATCAAAGTTTGTTGTTACCCACCTTCTGATGCCTGCTTCTGTCAATTCATCAAACTAATTCTCCATCCAGTTTTGTTCCCTTTTTGGTGAGGGGTTGTGATCCCTTGTAGGAGGAGGAGCATTCTGGTCTTTGATGATTTCATCCCTTTTTCACTGGTTTCTTCCTATCTTCATTGATTTATCTACATTTGGTCTTTGATGTTGGTGACTTTTGGATGGGGTCTCTGAGTGGATGTCCTTTCTGTTGATGTTGAAGCTATTTCTTTCTGTTTTTTAGTTTTCCTTCTAACAGTCAGGCCCCTCTGCTACAGGACTGCTGTGGGTCCACTCCAGACCTTGCTTGCCTGGGAATCACCTGTGGGGGCTGCAGAATAGGATTGCTGCCTATTCCTTCCTCTAGTAGCTTCGTCCCTGAAGGGTAACCTGCCAGATGTCAGCCAGAGCTCTCCTGTATGAGGTGACTCTTAGGATGTACGGGAGTCAGGGAGCCACTTGAGGAGGCAGTCTTTCCCTTTTCAGAGCTCAAGTGCTGTTCTGGTTGCTCTGTTGCTCTCTTCAGAGCTGCTGGACAGGAATATTTAAGTCTGCTGAAGTACGACTCACAAACGCACCTTTTTCTAGGTGCTCTGACCCAGGAAAGTGGGGCTTTATTTATAAGTCCCTGATGGGCTGCCGCCTTTTTTCAGAGATGCCCTGCCCAGCAAGGAGGGAGTCTAGTCACAGTCTGCTTGCAGAGGCCCTGCTGAGCTGCTGCGGGCTCCGCCCAGCTTCTGTGTAAACTTCCTTGTGATTTTGTTTACACAGGCAAGGTTAGAACTGCCTGATAATGGTGGACACCTCTCCCCGCACTGAACTCGACTATCAGGGGTTGAGCTCAAACTACTGTGCTAGCTGCAAAAATCTCAAGCCAGTGGGACTAAGTTTGCTGGTCTTTGTGGGGGTGGGACCTGCTGAGCCAGAACACTTGGCTCACTGCCTTCAGCCCTCTCTTTTTCAGGGGAATGAGCAGTTCTGTCTCATAGGTGTTCCAGGTGCCAGCTAAAACGGCTGCCCAGTTTTGTGCTGGAAATCCAAGGCACTGACTAAAATGGCTCAATTTTGTGCTGGAAACCTGCCGCTCCAGTGTTGTGGGCACCGGTGGGAATCTCCTGGTCTCTGGGATGTAAAGACCCTGGGAAAAGTGCAGTATCTGAGCTGGAGTGCTGGCTTGTCTGGAAAAGTCCCTGATGGCTTCCTTTGGGTAGGAAGGGGAGTTCTCCAGTCTTTTGCACTTCCCAGGCGAGGCACACCCCACCCTGCCTCAGTTTGCCCTCCTTGGGCTACACCCACTGTCCAACTAGTCCCATTGAGATCAACCTGGTACCTTGGTTGGAAATATGGAGATCACTTGCCTTCTCCATAGCTCTCACTTTGTAACTGTAACTGTTTTGACTTTATTTTAACAATCACTATTATTACAATTTAAAGTATTTTTGGTATCCAGCAGTAATGCCATCTAAGCATTCATTTGAAGGTGGTCCAAATGATAGTGCCGAGAAAATGGTCCTGAAAATCAATATCTTTGAAATAGAAGTTAGACAAGCTAAAGTAAGATCAAACACCCTAACACACTGGGCTGTACATTTTGAAGAAAGCATGCTATAAAATATTAGAAATAATGTTGAAAAAATATAAAACAACTATTAAAGTGAAAATAGACAAAAATTGTAGTAGATGCATGTGCCATGAGAACTCAAGCCTCTCTAGTTTCCTTCTATGCCTGTGGAAAAATTAGGCTGGAATTATGCAACATTTAAGGAACATAACTGTCACCTGAGATATCCCAGAATAACTTTTTTCATCAAGGTACTTTTCCAGTGAAAACTCTGTATAGATTGGCAGCCAAGGAAACTGGTCAGCTAATCCATCCTGTTGTTTAGCTTCAGTTTGGTACATAGTAGTAAAAAATATTGTGGTTGCTCACACAACATCCATTTCAATCTCTTACTCTGGGTAGAAACCATGTGGCTGACTGGGGTTCATCTCTTCCCTAACTCTAGAGGTGGGCTCTCACTAGTCCAGCCCTGGCTGTCATTGCTTTAGATAGGCTCATTTCCCAGGTCTAAAATTACTGTGACTTCCTCAGCCATACTAATTTTTTCAGAGGTGAGAAAGTCCAGTCAGTGGGAAGCTTAAAAATTTGGTATTATCATTGGAAGGAAAGGAACTCCTTCTTGCCCCCAGTGCAAATGAGAAAGCATTTAGCCCTAGGAGTGGTGGCTACCATAAGGAAAGTCAGCCTCAACAAAAAGCCAATGCAAGAAAGAGAGCATAACCAAAGGAACTGAAAATTGAAAAAAAAAAAAAAAGGAGCAATGACACTGATGATATTATAAACCTTTGGCTCAAACTCACCCTGAAGTTTGCTCTCTAGTCTTTCTAGTTATGTGAGTCAATAAATTCCCTTATTCTCTGAGTTATTTTTTTCTTTTGGAGCTGGAGCTTCCCTCTTGTCACCCAGTCTGGAGGGCAGGGCGCGATCTTGGCTCACTGCAATCTCTGCCTCCTGGGTTCAAGTGATTCTCCTGCCTCAGCTTCCTGAGTAGCTGGGATTACAGGCACGCCACCACACCTGGCTAGTGTGTGTGTGTGTGTGTGTGTGTGTGTGTATATATATATGAAATCGGGTTTCACCATGTTGGCCAGGCTGATCTTGAACTCCTGACCTCAAGTGATCCACTAGCCTCAGCTTCCCGAAGTGCTGGGATTATAGGTGTGAGCCACTGGAACTGGCCCTCTGAGCCAGTTTTAATTGTGTTTGTGCTACAGAAAGCTTTTTAATTGATAACAGACACTTAGAAATAAATATTCCTTTCCCTTCCCATCCATCAGTAGTTTCATTAAAACAATCAAGACTTAAAATAGAAAGTCAAATGTGAAGACAATAGAAGATACTATGTTTTTTTCATGACCTAAATCAAATGACATTTTTTTCCACTCAAACTTTTTTTTAGCATAACCTTATTATTTTTTTATTAGTCCCTAATCTCTGGCAATTCACTTCTAAATTGATTTGTATTGCTTATAAAGTGAAACACCATCTACTACTCACTTTAATTACTAAATTCTGATTGCTTACATAAATAAACAGCTCTCTGCATGTGACAGTCTGGACATTGCTGACCTCAGATTGGTTGAATTCACTTGTGGTCCCAATAGTGGTCAGTGATGTTTCTGTGAAGGAGTTCTGATTGTAATAATGCTTTGGTGCAACAAATAATGTTTCATAGTTTCATTTTTTACAAAGTATATTATTACTTCCATTTGTCCTAGATATATATCTAACAATGCCTAGTTCAACAGATTCTGCAAGTTATCTCCCAATAGAAATGGCTGAAAATGTGAAAACATTTATGTGTTACAGTTTACACAAAGACATCTGTGCAAATGAAATGTATATCACTTTGGACTCTTTCTATTTCCAGTGATAGAAGACTCGACTCAAATTGGTTTCATTACAGAAGGGGAATTCATTGACCTATTAACTGAGAAATCCAGGGACTTCATTTGGGGCAGGATTTGAAGCTCAAACAATAGTATCAGAACTCATCTTCTGTTTGTCTTCATCTCTGAGCTCTATTCTAGCTCCATTCACAGCTCCAGGTTACCCCATGTCTCCAAGTCCAACAGAAGGGACAGTCCTCTTCCTTGAAAAACTCAAAGAGAGGCCCTAGATCTTAGGATTCTTTGTACCGATTGGCCTAACCTGTGATCGTGATCAAGGGATAGAACACATAGATTGGCTTAGACTAGGTCCTATCCTCAAGCCCTGCATGCAGCAGCAGACATAGTTCACTGGGACCATAGGAAAATCTACTGAAGGTAAGAGAAATCCTAAATATGTATACATTGTATAGTTGATTCTTGAACAATGAAAGGTTAGGGGAGCTTACCCCCTGCACAGTCAGAAATCCACATGTAATTTTTGACTCCCCCAAAACTTAACTACTTAATAGCCTACTATTGACCAGAAGCCTTATCAATAACATAAACAGTCATTTAGAACACATTTTGCATGTTATAGGTATTATATACTGTATTTTAACAATAAAGTATATAATAACAAAGTATAGAATAACTAAATTTTAACAATACAGAGAAAAGAAAATGTTATTAAGAAAGTCATAAGGAAGAGAAAATATATTTACTATTGATTTAGTGAAAGTGGATTGTCATAAAGGTCTTCATCCTCATCATCTTCATGCTGAGTAGGCTGAGAAGGAGAAGGAAGAGGAGGGGTTGGTCTTGCTGTCTCAGGGGTAGCATCAGAGGCAGGAGAAAATCTGCCTATAGGTGGACACACACAATTCAAACTTGTGTTGTTCAAGGGTCAACTGTACATTCTTATCTAAAAAAAACGGGGATGTGGGTGGTGGGAGGTGAAATGGCAACAAACCATCAGAAAGTGAGGCCATATACCGTTCTTGCCTTTGGTCTCCAGGAATCTGTGGTGACCTGGCTGAGGCCTTTCCCACTTACTCTGACTTTTCGCGTTCAGATTCCTATGCAGTCACCAAGTTTGACTTTTGGAGGGCTTCTTTGCCTTTCTTCCTGACCCTATTCAGGTCCCATCTAAGCATTAATTTCTCTTTGAGCTCAGTTCTTGTTTTGCCAGCCAAAGTTAATGGTTGTACAAGGCATTGTTAAAACCACATGAGCAGTGGCTCATGTTGTAATCCAAGCAGTTTGGGAGGCTGAGGCGGGTGGATCTCTTGAGGTCAGGAGTTCGAGACCAGCCTGGCCAACATGATGAAACCCCGTCTCTATTAAAAATACAAAAGTTAGCCAGGCATAATGGTGCACATCAGTAGTCCCAGCTACTCGGTGGGCTGAGGCAGGAGAATCACTTGAACCTGGTAGGTGGAGGTTGCAGTGAGCTGAAATCTCACTTCTGCACTCCAGCCTGGGCAACAGAGCTAGACTCTGTCTCAAAACACAAACAACAACAACAACAAAACCTACTGGCTGGGCTGGGTGCAGTGACTATTGCCTGTAATCGTAGCACTTTGGGAGACTGAGGCAGGAAGATTGCTTGAGCCCAGGAGTTCAAAACCAGCTGGGCAACACAGTGAGACCCCATCTCTACAAAAAATTAAAACATTACGAGGTGTTGTGGCTCAAGCCTTTAATCCCAGCACTTTGAAAGGCTGAAATGCGCAGATCACTTGAGATCAGGAGTTCGAGACCGGCCTGGCCAACAAGATGAAACCCTGTCTCTCCTAAAACCCCATTTCCCTTGTTTTCCCTCCTAATTCATTCTCATTAGCTACACAATATGATTTATGGACACAAACAATGGCTAGGAAAAGAAGGGATATTCTGGGATAGGTTTCGAGGCAGCTGGTTAACAAATTTTGATGGATAGAAAATAACTAACTTAGCTGACTAATTTTGATAAATAGAAAATAAGTAACCTAAAAGAGCAGGGAGAACATATTGGGAGCATTCAATATGCAGCACAGACTTAGTTTTTTTTTCCTGGAAATAGTTGAACTGGTTCCAATCTATTTGGAGGTCTTTGGGTACTTCTAGATGATCTGTCTTGGGACCAGTGTCCTGAAAAGGGGTAGGTTTTAAAGAGGGTGGTGGAGATGCAAGGACATTTTTGGAAAGTTAAAATTGTCCACTAAGAAACTTGCTGAGCTTCTAATTTGTCTGTTAATCAAACAATCTAAAAATAAAGGCTGCTTTAAATAAAAGACCAAAATAAGTAACTCATGTTTTCCATATCTGTTCCTGTCCAGCAGTCCAATTATATCATGTAGTCACTTATTCCCCTTTTAAACTAACATGATTGCACTTGTTCTTTTCACTTAATAAATATGGACTCCAATTTTTAAGTTATTTGAAGAAAAATTTGTCCCCCTTTTTGCCTATTAAGCACATTTTGTTAATTTTTTTTTTTGCCAAGGGAGATGCTACGTAGGGTGAATTAAAGGAGTCCCAAAGAAGAATCTGAAATAATGTTAGTCAACTGAGAAATGTTGAGAAAAAGTATTAAACATGCATTTAAATAACTGGAGTTTAAATGTAGTGCAGCCATTACTGTGTTACCTTGGCCAATTTACCTAACCTCTCTGAGCATGATTTTCTGTAGAAAACTGAGAACAAGAGGATCCAAAGCAACATAGCAATGAGACCCTATGTTAAGTGGGAAGGAGTCTTAGATGGATGTCAAGTCTACTGTCTAATACTTAAACCATTGCGGGGATAGATGGATGTTTATTTAAAATTATAACAGGAATACCCTTGATTTATGTATATTTTACTTGAAGAATTTTTCTAAAAAAGAAATAATTTATTCTAAGATATTTAATATGACTTAAATAAATGACATGTCTTTATATCTGCCAGTGTTTTATTGTCAAATGTTACAATGGTAACCATTAAGTTCTGAGAATTGGATATAAGCCACGTACTGCTAAGATCATTGGTTCTCATAGGTACAAATCTAAGTCTAGTTTGGATCATATCCAGGAATTGATGAACCTTCCACTCAGCCTTAACATGAAGATAGAGAAAGGAATGTGACAGGCTTGGGAGGAGAAAGTGATCAAAGTGCCAAGTTGAGATGTTTTGCATTCCGGGTCCCAAACTCAAAATTAGCCTCTCCATTTTAAAGAAGAGCAGGGATTTTCTGACTCCATTCTATGGTTCTTGCTCTCTCCTATTTCTTCAAATTTCATATCATCCATTGGGGTTTACATGAGAAAAGATAATATTTGGTAAATATTAGTTTCCCCAAAGATAATTTTTTTTTTTTTGCCTATCCAAATTTAACCCAAGCCAATCCAAACTTCAAACCTGAATCAAACAAAAAGGAGAAAAACAAAAGGAAACCTCAAAAACGTTTTTTTCAAGCTAGCTTTCCTTTCATTAAAAAAGTAAGTCCTCCAATTCCATGATACCATTCCAGGTACCCATTATGACTGTGCCTTTATTGCATCAGGAATTTGCTTCAACATTGCTTTACAGGATGTGTGGTCATTTTTCACCCTGTTGTTGTTGTTTACCCAGTTTATGGAGGTTGTAATATTTCTCTCACTCCTTGGATGACTTCTGAAGCTGTCTTGTTATGTTGCCCAGGCTGGCTTTGAACTCCTGGGATCAAGTGATCCTCCTGCCTCAGCCTCTGAAGTAGTTGGGACTCTAGGCCCACGCCACAGTGCTGGAGTTGACATGTAGATTTGAAGTGAATGATTAAACATGACGCTAGTTGAAAACATAGCAGGCCAGTAACAGAAAAGCTACATTGTGTTTTTGAAACTATAAAGTGAATGGTTTCTTGGGAAAAATTGTGATTTTGTGTATCTGTTGTTGAAATCAGAATAAACTACATTTCACTTGCATATTCTTAAATGAATTTTTAAATTTTTCAGAAGTCAATGTTTTATAGAAATACCATTTTGCAATGTTAATCTGTTTGAATCTTTGGAGAAAGTGGTTTTATTATAGGTGCATAATGCACTCTCAATATTTTATAACAAATTGTTCACTCTTCCATTTAAGGTGTAACAGTTTCTTGTATAAAATGGTTGGATGTGTATAAAGGAATTATGTTGTCTCGTGCCTTTAACTCAACTTCAGTAATTACTATAATCTCATGTTTATAATATTTTTGTTAGGTGAGAGGACCAAATGAAAGTATTTTATGTTTTCTCATCACTTTAGATTTTATCATTGTGTAAATTTTTGGATTTTAGCATTTCCTAACATGAACTTTAATCATTTTTAAGTATACATGATTTCTTCTGTACCATTTAAATAAAATATTTTTATAACTTAAGAAAAGTAAGTTCTGAGTTTGCTGAAACCTTTCCATGCCACTTTTTGATACAATCCTTGCTTCTCCTGATGATCCAAATTAAAACAATAATTTCTAAGCCTTTTGGAGTTGTAACAAGTAATCATGATTAATTTTGCAGTCCTTCATTTCTCCTTGTTTCCTTCCTTCCTTATACCTGCTTTTTATCACAACTCACATACATAATATTATATAACTTATTTTATTCTTAAATGTATTTTATAACAGTTTTATTGAGATGTAATTTACATATCATACAATACACTCTTTTAAAGTACACAATTCAGTGGTTTTTAATAGATTCACAGTTGTTCAGTCATCACCATTATCTGATTCCAAAACATTTATATCACCCTAAAAAGAACTCTGTATCCATTAGCAGTTACTCACCATTTCCTGTTTTTCCCAGCCCCTGACAACCGCTAATCTACTTTCTGTCTCTATGGTTTTACCTATCCTGAACATTTCACATAAATGAAATCATACGATATGTGTGTGACCTTTTGTGTCTGGCTTCTTTGATTTAGTAGAAAGTTTTCAAGATCCATTCATGTTGTACCATGCATCAGTACTTTGTTTCTTTTTATTGCTTAATAATATTCCATTGTGTATGTTTACTACATTCGTTTGTTCATTCATCAGTTGACCAAACTTAGGTTATATCCAGCAGTAGGCTATTATAAATAATGTTGCTGTGAATATTTGTGTATAAGTTGTCGTGTGAGCCTATGTTTCCATTTCTCTTCGGTATATGCCAGGCGTGAGGTTACTAGGTCTTATGGTAGCTCTATGTTTAATTTTTGAGGAACTGCCACCCTGTTTTCCAAAGTGGCTGCTCCATTTTATATTCTCATGAGTATTAAACAAGCGTTTCAATTTCTCCACATCTTTACCCAAACTTGTTATGGACTTTTTGATTATAGCCGACCCAGCAGGTATAAAGTTATAACTCATTGTAATTTTTGGTTTAAATGTATTTTGATTTGTGATCATTTTTCAGAATTTTTTAATGTACTTTGTGATTAACAGCCACAGTACAATTTATCAAACACTTTTCTAAACAATATCTAATTTCGTGGGCATAATGATTACCATTCTACAAAGAAACCAAAGTTAGGAAGGTCAAATGCTATTCGTGGTTCTAGTTAATGGTGGAGCCAGTGTTTGTACCCAGGTCTGTCTGACATTCAGGTCCTTATTGTTGTACAAATTCATTACATTGCCGTGGAGACACACTCCAAACCTAGTAGTCCACAAACTCGTAGCCTATAATTTCTAATTTGAGACATCAAAGCCAATGACCTCTTCATTTTACTAGAGAGACTAAGGTCTTTGGGAACACCCCACAGCATCCTGGCCCTGAATTTTGGCAGAAGACCAAAAAGGGCCTCAATTGAGAGGAAATCATCTCAATTCTTTTCTCTTTTCCTGATCCAGTCATATTTATTCTGACATTTTGAATATTCAGCTGCATGATGTAGCCCTGACTTCGTCATCAATACTAAAAGTTGTTGTGTGCTACTGCACACCTATTAGAATGGCCACAATTCAGAACACTGACAACACCATGTGCTGGCGAGAATGTGGAGCAACAGCAACTCTCTCTCATTGCTGGTAAGAGTGCAAAGTGGGCTGGAAGCCGTGGCTCACGCCTATAATCCCAGCACTTTGGAAGGCCAAGGCGGGTGGATCACGAGGTCAAGAGATTGAGACCATCCCGGTCACCATGGTGAAGCTCCATCTCTACTAAAAACACAAAAATTAGCTGGGCATGGTGGTGCACGCCTGTAGTCCCAGCTACTCGGGAGGCTGAGGCAGGAGAATTGCTTGAACCCAGGAGGCGGAGGTTGCAGTGAGCCGAGATCGTGCCATTGCACTCCAGCCTGGGTAACAAGAGCGAAACTCCGTCTCCAAAAAAAAATAAAAATAAAAAAATAAATGAACTATTGTGCCATGAAACACATGAAGAAAACATAAAATGCACATTTCTAAGTGAAAGAGTAAGCTGCATACTGAAAAGGCTATATACTGTATGATTTTAACTATATGACACTTTGGAAAAGGCAAAACTATGAAACTATAGAGACAGGAAAAAGATCAGTGGTTTCTAGGTCTTGGGAAAGGCAAGGGATGAATAGATGAAACAGAATTTTTAGGGCAGCGAAACTACTCTGTATGATACTATAGTGATATATACATGTCATCATAAATTTGTCCAAACTCACAGAATGTACAACACCAAGAGCGAACCGTGATGTAAATTATGGACTTTGGGTGATAAAGATGTAACAATGTAGGGCATCAGTTGTAACAAATACACCGCTCTGGAGTGGGGTGTTGATAATGGGAAAGATATGCATTAGCAGGAACAAGGAATATGTGGGAAATCTCTGTGACTTCCAGCTCAATTTTGGTATTAAAACAGCTATTAAAAATAGTCTATTTTTCTTTCTTTTTTTTTTGACAAGTCTGAGATAGTAAAAAATAGTCTATTTTTAAAAAAGTTCTAATACTGATGTAAATAATTTAGATAATTGATTACATTATCTGGTTGATAGTTCTTGAGAACCAGAAAATCTTGCACTGTGGGAGGAGTAGATCAAATACCTTAGAGGGAGAGAGCTAGAGATCCTAGAGCAGCATTTGCCTTCAAGATATTGCCCTTGTTTCTACGACTTCCTCTCTTTAGGAGTAACTTACAGGCTTTACATTGACTGACTATGCCTTAAAAAGTAAGTTCATTCTATCAAACACTTTGCTGTTTGTCTTTCAATCTATTACTTTATCTCCCTACATATAATTTTTATTCACTTAATAGTCTTTTGCCCTACCCATTCCACCTTCACCTCATTCTCTAGAGTCAATTCCTTAAAACACATTTTTGGTATTACTTCTGTGTCTTTAAATATGCTTCTTCTATCATTCTTGATTTATTAATTTTAGACACTATCTGAATTTTCATCCTCTATAATAAAGGAGGAGTAAGATATCCATTCAGTGATATCATCCACTACTTCCCTGGTAACTCTAAGAGATATTATCACAGCTTCATTTCTCATTTTATTTTATTTTTGAGACGGAGTTTCGCTCTTGTTACCCAGGCTGGAGTGCAATGGCGCGATCTCGGCTCACCGCAACCTCCGCCTCCTGGGTTCAGGCAATTCTCCTGCCTCAGCCTCCTGAGTAGCTGGGATTACAGGCACGCGCCGCCATGCCTAGCTAATTTTTTGTATTTTTAGTAGAGACGGGGTTTCACCATGTTGACCAGGATGGTCTCGATCTCTTGACCTGGTGATCCACCTGCCTCGGCCTCCCAAAGTGCTGGGATTACAGGCGTGAGCCACCGCGCCCAGCCCCATTTCTTATTTTATTAACAATAGGCATTATCCTTGATTGCCCAGCTTGTAAGATGAGGATGTTAATGCGTCTATCCATCTATTCACCTTTTCTGCACTTTTTCTTCTTCCTAACTTCTATGCTCTATACTTTCTCATTTGCATCTTCAAAATTGATAACATTTTATAATTTATTCTGCAGTCAAAATGTAGTGTTCCATACATTGCCTATAGGTTGAGTTTAATAGTTGAAAAGCAGGGCCAAGTGCAGTGGCTCACACCTGTAATCCCAGCACTTTGGAAGGCTCAGGTGGGTGGATCATCTGAGGTCAGTAGTTTGAGACCAGCCTGGCCAAATGGTGAAGCCCCATCTTTACTAAAAATACACAAACTAGCTGATGTGGTGGTGCAAGTCTGTAATCCCACCTATTCCGTAGGCCAAAGCACAAAAATAGCTTGAACCTGGGAGGTGGAGGTTGCAGTGAGGCGAGATTGCACCATTGCACTCCAGCCTGGGGAACAAGAGCAAAACGCTCTCTCTCAAAAAAAAAGTTGAAAAGCAGTAAAATACTAATATTATGACTTCATAAAATTATAAATTGACACAATATTAGACGATGGTTATGCTTTTCCTTGTGTAGCTTTTTTTCCCCCATAAAGTTTTTAAAAGTTCCCTTTCTGTTTCACTATTTGCCTTTAGTATAGTCCTGATTATTATTTTCATACTCTATAGAATTTCAGATATGCTATTGGGTATTTCCTTTTCTCATCAACTGAGACCATCCATCCATCTCCTCCAATTTGAACTGCTCTCAAGGCCTGATACACAGCTGTCATTCTGTGGTTTCCCTTCACCTTCTCGATTTTTTTTCAAATTTTACCGGAACACATCTTCAAGAAGTTTCTTAGGACATAGTAGGTAAAAGGTAAATTTTCTAAGTTGTTACATATGAGAATGAGTTTAGTTTACACCATATCTGATTGACAGTTTGGGTGGGGTACAGAATTCCAGGTTCAAAATCATTTTCCTTTAGAACTTTAAAAATACTATTCCACTGTTTTCTGGCAACTCATATTATCATAGAGAAGTGGAATGCTATTTGATAACATTGCTCTATAGTTTGTTTTTAGGGAAGATTTCAGCATCTTTTTATTCTTCATGTTCACAGTTATCTTTATGGATATAGGTGTTTTCATGCCATTGTGCTGAGGAGTTGGGAATATCTTAATGTGAAGATATTATCCTTCATCTCTAGAAAATGTATTTATTTGAAAATGTCCTTATCTCTGCTTTTTCTGCATTTCCTTCTTGAAACTCCAATTAATTGATATTGGATCTCTTAGATTGATCTTACTCCATTTCTTTAGAAAATAACAATTTTCTTTTAAGATAAATGCTAAGGATTCTTCAAGAGGCCTAGAGAGTTGAACTTTTCTGAATATATGCTAAATAATCCCTTTGTTTTTATAGCTTAATGCCACCATTTGCTGTACCTGGTATATCTGTGTCCTGTGCCTCTTTCACATTCTTCAGATGGTTTTTGTCCTTGGATGCAAATGTCCTGCCCCTTCTTTAATGCGCACGCACACACACACACACACACACACTCTCTCTCTCTCTCTTTCTCTCTGTTTTTCTCTCTCTCTAGAATGAAGCTTCTTCCTTCTTATTTCACCAATAGCTATATCAGCTCTCAGTTTCGAGAAATTTGGTATAATCTATTATTCACAATGAAACCCTTCTTTTTTGCATTAAAATTATTACTTTTATGTTCTTTTTCATTATTTTAATTGAATCAGGAGGAAGAGGTGTGATTGTTCTACAGTACTGATTGCTGTGGTTTAAATGTTTGTGTCCTTCCAAAATTCATAAGCAATGAATCCCCAATGTAATAGTAGTAAGCGATGAGGCCTTTAAGGAGGTGATTAGGTCACAAGGGCACCACAGTCATGAATGGGATTAGTGCCCATATAAAAGGGCTTGAAGTAGCCTGTTTGTTCCTTTTGCCCTTCCTTCATGTGAGGATGCAGCAAAGAGATGCCATCGTGGAAGCACAAAATAAGCCTTTGCCAGATCCTGAATCTGTTGGCACCTAGATCCTGGACTTCCCAGCCTCCAGATATAATAATACATTTCTATTAGTTAAAAATTATTCAGCCTAAGGTATTTTGTTATAGTAGCCCAACTGACTGAGACATTGACCCCTCAAACAAATCAAGCTCTTCATCAGAACCTGTCTCACTGCTCTGCCCTTTTCCCTATCATCCTGATATGGTTTGGCTGTGTCCCCACCCAAATCTCACCTTGAATTGTAATAATCCTCATGTGTCAAGGGTGGAGCCAGGTAGAGATAATTGAATCATGGAGGTGGTTTCTCCCACACTGTTCTCATAGTAGTGAATTAGTCTCACAAGATCTGATGGTTTTATAAATGGAAGTTCCCCTGCACAAGCTCTCTTTCCTGTCACCATGTAAGACCTGACTTTGCTTCTCTTTTGCCTTCTGCCATGACTCTGAGACTTCCCCAGCCACATTGAACTGTGTGTGCATTAAACCTCTTTCCTTGATAAATTACCCAGTCTTGGGTATGTCTTTATTAGCAGTGTGAAAACAGACTAATACAGTAAATTGGTGCAGGGAGTGATGTGCTGCTGTAAAGATACCCAAAAATGTAAAAGCCACTTTGCAACTGGGTAGGAGGCAGAGGCTGGAACAGTTTGGAGAGCTCAGAAGAGGACAAAAAAATGTGGAAAATTTGGAACTTCCTAGAGACTTGTTGAATGGCTTTGACCAAAATACTGATAATGATATGGACAATGAAGTCTAGGTTGAGGTGGTCTCAGGTGGAGATGAGAAACTCGTAGGGAACTGGAATAAAGGTGATTCTTGCTATGTTTTAGCAAAAAAACTAGTGGCATTTTGTCCCTGCTGTAGAGATTCATGGAACTTTGAACTTGAGAGAGATGATTTAGGGTATCTAGCAGAAGAAATTTCTAAGCAGCAAAGCATTCAAGAGGTGATTTGAGTGCCATATATATATATATATATTTGTTCTTGTTGCCCAGGCTGGAGTGCAATGGCATGGTCTTGGCTCACCGCAACCTCTGCCTCCCGGTTTCAAGCAATTTTCCTGCCTCAGCCTCCCAAGCAGCTAATTACAGACACCTGCCACCATGCCCAGCTAATTTTGTATTTTTAGTAGAGATGGGGTTTCTTTCTCCATGTTGGTCAGGCTGGTCTCAAATTCCTGACCTCAGGTGATCCACTCTCCTTGGCCTCCCAAAGTGCTGGGAATACAGGTGTGAGCCACCGTGCCCAGCTGACTTGAGTGCAATTAAAAGCATTCAGTTTTATGTATTCACAAATATATGGTTTGGAATGGCAACTTATGTTTAAAAGGGAAGTAGAGCACAAAAGTTCAGAAAATTTGCAGCCTGGTGATGCAATAGAAAAGAAAAACCCATTTTCTGAGGAGAAATTCAAGCTTGCTGAATAAATTTACGTAAGTAATGAGTAGCCAAAGGCTAATCTCCAACACAATGGGGAAATGTCTTCAGGGAATGTCAGAGATCTTCATGGCAGTCCTTCTCATCATAGGCCCTGAGGCCTAGGAGGAAAATTTTCCCCAAGGCCTGGTTTCATGAGCCAGGCCCAGGGACTTGCTGCTTGGTGCAGTCTCAGGACATGGTGCCCTGCATCCCAGCCATGGCTAAAATGGGCCAACATAGAGCTCAGGCCGTTGCTTCAGAAGGCCATTGCAAGCCCCAAGCCTTGGCGTCTTCCACCTGGTATTGGGCCTGGGCGTGCACTGAAGTCAAGAATTGAGGTTTAGGAGCCTCTGCCTAGATTTCAAAGGATGTATAGAAACATCTTGATGTTCAGGAATAAGCCTGTTGCAGGGGCAGAGCCCTTATGGAGAACCTCTGCTAGGGCAGTGTGGAAGGGAAATGTGGGGTTGGAGTCCCCACATAAAGTCCCCAAAGGGGCACTGCTTAGTGGAGCTGTGAGAAGATGGCCACCATCCTCCAGCCTCCAGAATGATAGATCCACTGACAGCTTGCACCATGCACCTGGAAAAGCTGCAGACACTCAATGCCAACACTTGAAAGCAGCCAGGAGGGGTGCTATACCCTGCAAAGCCACAGGGGCAGAGCTGCCCAAGGCCATGGGAGCCCACTTCTTGCATCAATGTGACCTGGAGTCAAAGGAGATCATTTTGGATCTTTAAGATTTGACTGCCCTATTGGATTTTAGACTTGGATGGGGCCTGTAGCCCCTTCATTTTGGCCAAGTTCTCCCATTTGGAACAGGTGTATTTACTTGACTCAATTGCTTAGCTTTGCCATCGTTCTTCTTGGTATAGTCATTCCTCAATATACTACAAGAGAGTCACTGCCTCGTGTTTGTAATTTTTTTCATTTGTAATTTTTTTCATCCTGTGAACTATAATCCAACATTAGTAAGATTATTATTTCCTCTCAGAGAAGTCAAAGCAATGAAGTAATTATCTCTGTGTTTGAGGTGGGGCATAGAAGAAAGGGAAAGAGAGAAGTACTGTCAGAATTTTCTTCAAGTACAGTCTCTAGAAGGTTAATAAAGAGGGTGTGAAACTGTTTTACATCTTCAGTAAAGTTAGCCAAGAAGAAATAGTCTTAAGTTGCCACATGAGAGGTTTTTCGAAAAACTAGAAAACATTTATGAATGAGAAAGAATTCCTGTAGGAAATTGTGTACTTTTCTTCCTCAAGTACTCCTAAAAACAGGAAGGGGACTCATTTTGTTTTCTGTAACTAATTAGAAGTGGAAGGATGGACTGGAAAACCTGCCTAGCTCATTTTGTTCTAGGAACTAGGATGATGAGGATACATAATAATAATGATAATAGCTATCATTTATTGAGTGCTTTTGATGTGCCAGCTTCTAGGCCAGGTACTTCATTTACCTATCTCATTTAATTTTTACAACCAGTCTGTGAGGTAAGAAATATTAACATTGCTACTTCACACATGAAGAAACCCATTGTTCTAGAGCCTTAAGGTAACAGATTCAGATCTGGATTTGTTTGACAATTAAATCCATACTTTGAATTATTATGCTAATATACCTCTTCTATGATGCCATAATTTACATCTTCAGAAACAACATCTTTACTTAGGACCACTATGCCTTCCCTTTTCTGGGTAATATTTGTGATAATTGTTGGTTTGGGGTGATTTATTGTTTGTCCTGCACTCTAGTCAGAGTGAGGTGATGCCTCATTATTTCTAGGACTTGATCTAGTTTTCTAATGTTATAAAAATGCACAACTTCCAAGATGTCTTTCAAAGTCAGATTACTTTTTACTATCCACACAGAAGACTCTTCAAATTCCTTATCCAGTCTGAAGTTTAGCAGCTGCCCTGAAGGGACTATTTCAGAATATGGCTGAGTAGCCCAGCCCCACCGCAGCTTGCCACCTCTTAGGGGATGCTGGCAGGCTCCTAACTGGAGCACATAAGCATCTATTTCCTTCTAAGAACTATCTTCACCTTTGTCTTTTAAAATTGTGGCTGCTTCAGGTAGGGTGAAAAGTTGCTGGTTAAAAGAAAATTTTTCTTCCCGCAGTATGATAGTTAATTTTATATGTCATTTTGACTAGGCAAAGGGATGCCTCTATAGCTGGTAAAACATTATGTCTGGGTGTGTCTGTGAGGGTGTTTCCAAAAGGGAGTAGCATTTGAATAAATGAACGGAGTTAAAAAGATCACCCTTTCCAATGTGGGTGAGCGTCATCCAATTCACTGGGGGCCTGAATAGGACAAAAAGGTAGGGAGGGGCAAATTGGATCTCTCAAACTGAGACATCCATCTCATGTTGCCCTAAAACTCTGGAGCTCCTGGTTGACTTGGACTGAATTACTCCGGCTTTCCTGGTTCAACAGCTAGCAGACAGCAGATAGTGGGATCTCTCGGCCTCTGATACAGTTTGAATGTGTGTCCCTGTCCAAATCTCATGTGGAAATATACTCTCCAATGCTGGAGGTGGGTTCTGGTGGGAGGTGGTTGGATCATGGGGGCTGATTTCTCATGAATGGCTTAGCATCATTCTCTTGGTGCTATCCTCGCAATAGTGAGTGAGTTCTCATAAGCTCTGGTCATTTAGAAGTGTGTGGCATCTCCCCCTAACTCTTGCTCCTGCTTTTGCCATGTGATGTGCCTGCTCCCCCTTCACCTTCCGCCATGATTTTAAGTTTCCTGAGGCCTCCTTAGAAACTGAGCAGATGCCAACATCATGCTTCCTGTACAGCCTGCAGAACTGTGAGCCAATTAAACCTCTTTTCTTATGAGTTACCTGATCTCAGGTATTTCTTTATAGCAATGTGAGAATGGCCTCCAGAATCCTGTGAGCCAACTCCCATATTAAATCTTATATATCTATTATATCCCATTGTTTTGGTTTCTCTGGAGAACCCTGGCAAATAACAGAATCTTCAGGTAGTCTATTTCACTTTACAGGATGAGCTACGTGTGTGATCCTGTTCTGGTTTGCTCTATTGACCATGAAAGAGTTGTTTGTCCGTTTGCTATTTATCCATCTGAATGAATGAAAATGTGCATGCTTTTTAAAAACCCATTTAAAAGGCACCAAAGGATTCGATGAAAAAAATGAGGGGAAAAAAAAGAACATTTGTCTTTCTCTCTTTCCATAGAGGTAAAGAGAAATCCAGTTGCAACAGATACCTAAGATAACATAAAGAGTTAATTATACCCTAAATGAAATTTCAACAACTAAAACACATTCACACAATTGCAGTTAGCCTAGCAGATGATTGTTATTAAGAAGGAATTCTGCAGTCCTGTAAGTGTTTATACCTTCTTTTTGGGGTTTGTTTTTTGTTTTTCCTTGGTGGCATTCATCCTGGGGATGACTGAGTAGGACTCCTCCAGCAGCTGCTGGCTGGCATCTTCTGTCTACTGCTCTCCCTGTCATTCCCCTTTCCTCTCTCCTTCCGAACTCAGTTTGACCAGGATTGTTGAAAACATGGTGGTGGAGGCAATAGAAGTGACTAAACAAGTTTTGTCCATAATCTTCTGTTTCTACTCACTTTTCTGCCCATATTTATTGACTACCTCCTTCATCCAAGAACAGATGATGCTGTTGGTCACACCTTCACCATGAAACTTTGCTTCATGTCACTGCAAAGTACATACTGCTATGCCTTCTGGACCTCAGACTCCTAACTTGAAAATAGGATAAAACTGACAGGGACCTACACAAGATAAAGAGGTCATTCTAATCACATTTATATTATGTTTTAAACAGCTCTGTTTCACAAATGACTTTCTCCTCCTTTATGGAGAAGCATTATGAGAGTTCTCTATATTATTATCATCATCACCACAAGCCTCAGCAATAACAAATTTCCCAATCATAGGAGAGAAGAAATAGAAATTGACCCCTATATAAAAACGATCTAAAGTGCTGTAACTGCACTTTGGAAAAAATACAAAAGCCTAAGAAGTTTATTGATTGAGGCTTAACATAGCAGATATTAAAACTGATAATAAAACTACAGTAATTTAGCAAGTACAGAGCAAAAAGACAAATAAATTAATGTAACAGGAAAAGAACCCAGCTTATATAATAAATGCTATTGGAAGACATGACAAAATAATAAAAAAGGGCAAGATTTTCCACTAAATGGTCTGGAGAGAGGTTGTTATTCAGAAAAAAAATTACTTTAGATTTTCATCTCACACCATGTGTGGAAATTTATTCTAGATGGACTAAATATAAACTCTTAACAAATAAAGAGAGACTAAAGTGGCTCTGATCTCTGAAAGAGAAGGCACTTCTTTATATTAGAGCAAAAATAAAAATTATAAAGTAATTTATCAGTATTTGACTACCTAATAATGTAATACTTCTATACATCAAACAACAATTATGACGTAAAGGGCTAATATCTTTTCCATGTAAAGAGCTTATACAAGCAGACTAATAAAACAATAATACTCCAGCAGGAAAAATGGGCAGGGAACATCACAAAGGAGGGAATTTCGGAGCCTAATAAAGATATGAAATAAACATTTGACCACATCTGTAATCAAAGAAATGCAACTAGAATAATGAAATGTCTTTTTTCCCCTTTCAGATTAGCAGAGTTTCCATATTGGTTGGGTCCTCTAGGAAGCAGATGCTGAGGTGGAGTTAGGCATACAAAGGTTCATTGGGGAGAAATGCCTCTGACAGATAAAAGAGGGAGGAAGCAGGGTCTGACAAAGACCTAGATATGTTATGAATATTCTATCATACTACATGACAATCTTTCCAGGAATATAGAGAGATAATTACTGCTAATAACACTCAAATGTGAATGCCTTTAATCCTCACAACACCCTAAGGAAGGCATGTACTTTCTTGATCCCTATATTAGAGACGAGGAAACTAAGGCACCAAGAGGATGAGGACAATGCCCAAGGCAGAGTTGGAACTTGAATCCAGGCAACCTGCTCCCAAGTCTTTCATCTTAAGTCTTGTATTACAACTATTTCTTGAGTAAAATGTGGACTTTTAAGCAGTTTTAAAAATGATATCATGATATCAAGAAATAATTTTTACCAAAAAGAAGAAAAGAATTTTAATCATATGGGAAAATGTTTGTGGTATAAAAATAATTGGAAAAAGCTGAATTCAAAATTGTCTATACAATAAAATCCAATTATGTATAATATGCATAAAATAAAAGATGAGAAGAGAGTAAATTATTAATAGTGACTTCTGTGTGAAAGGTGAGGTGTAGAGTAACCAACTCATCCCAGCTTTTTCCTGGACTTTTCTGGTTTTAGTACTCCAAGTTCTATGATCTGGGAATTCTTTCAAGTCTTGGACAAGTAGATGACTGGTCACCCCTAGTAATTTTAATTATCTTTTGACATGACTTAGATTTTCTTCCCAAATTCTCTAAAATGAGCATGTATTAACCGGATAATCAGGGGAAAAACATGTCCAAACAACAACAAAACAGTAAACTCTTGGGAGAAGTAAAGGAAGCACATTGGTTGTCTTTTGGATGAAGAGAGATCTGGAATAGAGGGGAGCCATCCAAAGGGACTGAACAGCTAACAGGAAATTGTAGCTCATTTTCTCATTCATTTAACTCAATGCAAGGCCCTTGGGATACAGAAATGATGAAGGTAATAAGTCACTTACTCTCAGGAATTTACACTCTAGTAAGTTAAGACATTCAATAAACACATTATAATATTACGCACTATGATGAGTGCTATGCAGAAAGGAACTGGGGTGATGTAATAGAGAGTAATGGTATGGGGATACTCCAGAGAGGACGACTAGGGAAGGCCTGTGTGGACTGGTGACATTTGATGTGGAACTGAATGAGAAGTGGCATTATAAACATTATTAATGCAACTCTAAAACTATACCACAGGGAAAGAAAATTTTTAGCAACTCATTTATTCCCAGACCTGGGATTAAGACACACATTTCTGGAGACAGAATTCCTTGGCACTATATATCCTACTCACATTAATTATAGCTAAAAGATTACGTTTACATTATTTCCAGCCTGTGGGAAATTGGACAAGTTTTTGCAAAAATGGAATTTTTTAAGGAGAAATTCATATCTAGTTATCAGAGACCTTTTCTAAATATATTCTGAAGAAGTAGTAAGACATCTTCAATCCATGATCATTCACAAAAATAAAGGCCTTTAAAAATTAGACTATGCCTATTTCTGAATGATCTTTTAGCGTGATACTGCTTAGAAGTAATACAAATGTTGAATGAATAAAGAATAGCTTAGGGGAAGCTGCAATCCCCTTGTCTTCATTTAGCAACTGCCCAAGTCCTTAAAATGAAGACTGAGCATATAGTTTACCAGGGAGAAAAACAAAAATCACCCAGCATTGCCGAGGGCAACAAAATTTTGTTGGAGTCGCCAGACTACCAAAAGTAATGTCTTCTTACACATCGACAGCCTGTTATGTAGAGTGCTAATACAACAGAGTGCCAGTGAGTTCACAGGACCTTCTTGCCTTCTCATCAAGGTAGAATGACAAGAAGCAGAAGAAATTATCCAGTAAAAACAAAGAAGGGTCACACTGGAACAGGGAAGGAAATGCTAAGAACAAGAGAGTTTTTTGTTTTGCTTTTAAACTAGAAAAGTTTCATACATTCCTAAAGTCTAGCCAGGTAAAAAATTACAAGCCGAGGGTCAGTATAGATGATTTTTAGATCACAGTGCTTATAAAACTAGTCTTAAAAGGACTGTAGTATTTTTTTTTTTAAATCTCACATTCCTCTCATTTCTTTCTCCCTTCTGAAAATGTTCTTTAGGAAAAAATTGTTAAAAATGCTTATTAAACAATTTTTATGCTTTAAGCTGATTATGAATTTAGACTTAAAGGAAGGAAATAAGCAGTAGAATGGATTTTTTAAATCCTCAGAAAAATTTCTATGGAAAAGATGCTTTTTGAGGGGTGGCAGTCCAGGCTGGGTATCAGTGTCTGCTGGTAGGCTTATCGTAACTGAGAACACTGAGCTGTTCTTTAAAAAAATTCCTTAGCTAAATGAATAATTGAAAATGCTGAGCCATTAGAACTTCAAAGATTAATTTCTCCATTAATGGCACAAGGTGGTAGAGAAAAACAATCAGGCTAAAGAAGCATAATCAAGCTAACCCAACTGGGGCATTTCATCTGATATTCAAAGTCACTGGGCCAAAACTTTGATCTCCTTCAATTTTGTTTGAGAGAGTTTTAGGTCATTTAAAACGGCAGGAAACTTCTGTCTGTGAAACTCAGAACTGTATTCTGATATATATAGTTTTCTTTTAATCCCTTCAGGTAATAGGATACAAAGTGCTATTTCTGGGCACCGTGAGCTGCGGGATGGTTATTTAACGACCAGTTTCAGACAGTCCCAAAAGGCCTTGTGTATATTTTCAATGTGCTTACTTGATAGCTACAAGTCCATTCAGTTATATTAAACTTGGAGGCACACCATCTTACTTTGCTAAAGAAAGAACAGTGAGGCAACAAGAAGTCACATGACAAAGACAAGGCATGTGCATTCCAAGACAAACCAAATAAGGCAGAGCCACTACAATTAGGATTCGAATAACAAAGATGGGGTGGATTTAACTTAAAAACTTCCTTTTAGTAATCAATTCTGTCAGTAAAGGATATATTCTCCAAGTGTATAGCTGAGAATAAGGAGCTTAGCTTATAATAATGCTGGATAGAATACATTATCTTTGCCTGTGAAATTTTCATACAAGTCTAATTTTATACTGTCTTCATGCATGCTCATCAGGATTATTCCATGGTGTGGGACTTTCTGCATTAGAGACTGTAAATCAGATAATTGCAACTACTGTTGTCACCAGTGTCATTGGCAAAAACAGCACCATAATGTGAAGAAGTATGTGTTATATAGAGATCTGCCCACAGTTATTTAATTCCTGTTATATTATATCTGAGGCATTGTTTTAGGCCCATTTAAAGCATCATCTCTATTCCTTACAACAGTCCCTGCAAATTAAGTATAGTTGTGTTTGTGAGTTTTGCATCCACTAATTCAACAAACCATGGATTGAACATTAAAAAAAAAACACATAACAAAAAAATATAAATTAAAAAAATACAACTATTCACATAGCATTTACATTATACTAGGTATTATCAGTAATCTAGAGATTATTTAAAGTATGCAGGGGGATGTGCATTAGTTATATGCAAATACTATGCCATTTTAGAAAAGAGACTTGAGCATCCTTGAATTTTGTAACTGCTGGAGGTCCTGGAACCAATCCTCCATAAATACCTAGAAACAGTTGTGTTATTAGTCACATTTAATACTTGAGGAACAAAGTTGACCTAACTTACCCAAGAGTTACAAATGTATAAGTGGTAGAACCAAGACTCCAATAACACCTTCTTTGACTTCAAAACCCAAATTCCATCACAATCACTGTTTTTCCAAATTTTGTACTGCTTTTCCTTCAGAATTAATGAACGGAGTGTTTTTTCTTGCCAATGTCACTTACTTGAAAGCAAATCTCCTCTTCCTTTCTTTGCAGTAAGATTGTATCTACTGAATATTTACCATTCTTCAGTTCCGTGGCCTTCTAACTAGGGAGGGTAAAAGAGACAAATAATGGTAGAGGAGCCAAAGCATTTTCACTGTTGAAGATAACAAACCAGGCACACACCATACCTTTAACCCTAGTACTTGGAACTCTAGTGAGATTAGTTCCATGCACAAGTCCCATCTAAGTTTTCACATCTGGATCTGCAGAAGAACTGTTAACATGGAACAGGAATCTGGGTATGTCACAATAGCCAGCTCTCTCCAGGTATGAGGCAGTTCACATTGATTACCTTGTTTAGTCAACACATCAACTCACCAGTTTAGTACTGCTGTTGTCATCCTCCTCATATTACAGATAAGTGACTCACTCAGGGTCATTCATATGTTTATTGGTAAAACAGGGATTAGAACTCCTGACATCAAAATACTGTAATTGTTTATATGATTCTTAGTAAATCTTTAGGTTAGTTTTTTCAAGTGTTTTAACACTGTGATGTAATTCTCATCCTAAGTAATTTGTAATTAAAATAGATAAAATTTGACATTTTGAAATAGTTTGCCTTTTTTTTGTTGACTAGAGAACATGCAACGATTTCTTTTAAATACCATTACTCTCTACTGTTTGCATTCAAATACATCTTTTGTATGAGAGAAATGTGTGAATAGCCACCAACATGCAGGAAATTGAACATGAGAATAACCCTGTTTGTTATCCACTGGGCTGTTTTGTCTGTTTCCTGGCTTATCTGGCTAAAAACCCATTTTGGTTCTTCAAAGCTGTGTAGAGACTTCCCACCAAATAGAGGACCTAACACAAGTCTGTCATTACACAAAGCAGAGTGCAGTAAAGTTTTGCTAAAAGCATAGGAGTAAGAAACAGAATGGTTGAAAGCAGAGATCTTTAGGGTTGAATTCAGGCCTCTACCACTTATCAGCTCTGCCATATTAGGTGGTTATTTACCCTCTCCAAGCCTTGATTTTCTCATTAAAGAAATAAGGATAATAGTATCTAACTCATAGGCTTGTTGTGAGGATTAAATAAGATAAAGTAGAAATGTTTAGCGCACTGCCTAGCTTGCAGTAGGTGTTCAATAATGTTATCTGCTGTTATCTGCTATTCTGAAATTGTTCTTATTCCCCTCCACCTGGACTCAGTAAGGTCTAGTTAGATGGTAACCACATAAAACAAGGGGCTGTATCTTTGCCTTCAGGGTGAGCAAAGTAAATCTGGGCCATATAAATGGATATGTAACATTTGATTTATTTTATTAGCAATGCCACCTTATAAGGAGAAGAGGGAAAATAGAGTCAATAAGTAATTCTGGGAGGCTTAATGAAATATTTACGCTTTTACACATGATCTTGTAAACTAGTGAGCATGATTTTTAAATCTTGTTAAAAACAAGACTGCATCCAACATGATAAAGAATTTGTATGTTGAGAGGCCTTTAATCATTCCCTGCTAGTTGTTGATTTTTTAAAAATAATCAGTAACATACAGAAATTAGTGCAGTTTGAGTTCTTACCGAATTTGTTTTCTTCTTATATGTGACTTGAAAATAGCTTAGGCAATGTGCACAGAGAGTTAAGAAAAAAAATCTGCACAGATGCTGATGGACTAGGGGTTAGCACCAAGTAAAAGAAACTGAGTGGGCTTGTCGACTGCATAGTAGGAAATATCGGGACTACAGCAAGGACCTGATTCAGAGGGAATTTTCCATGAAGATGCTGTTAGATATAACCTGCTGTGATGTGGCAGTCAGCTCTACAGACTCTTTCATTTTCTTGATATGTGTTCTGTAGTATGATAAAAATATTGATGATATATCTAAGTTAAGTTCTTTCTTCAACAAGTGCTACACAGGTTCCTCAATTGATAATATTCTACAAATATTTTTGTCTCAGAGTCACATACCTTTTACATGCTACAGTAGAGCAGCAAAGATTTCTCGTCTCACAGATGAAGAGTAGAGGTCCAGATTGTGCCCTATATGTTATTTATGTACAGTCTTCTCTCTCCAATTTCTTTTGTGCCTACCACTTTGCCATTTGAGTGTCCAGTGCAGCCCTCTCTGTCCAATGAATTAGCTGAATGCTTAATTTATCGCCTGTTGTTATTCTTGTTTCCAGCAGGAGGAGTATAATGATCAAGCTGGCATAAGCCTTCCTTCTTTGACTTGTTAAACGCAAAAAGGACTTTAAAAACAGTAAAAAGATGTGAAAATTTGGAAAAAATAAAATTGGAGAAAGTAATTTTATCATTCTAAAAAAATTTGAGAAGTCAAATAAAGTGAATGGGAAAGGCTATTACACAAATTTTGTTTCTGAAGAGGAAGACTGTGATGAAGTAAAACAAACAGAAAACAAAAACTGAATTTAGGTGGAAAAATTTGGGTCCTGGTTTTAATCTTGCCAACTGCTAGCTAGATAATTTGAGATGAGTTATTGAACTTTCCTAGAATGTAATTTTCTTATGAGCAAAATTAGAGGATTCTTACAGATATTGCAAAAGGCCTCTTGCAAATCTTTGTTGTTGTAAGATGAATAAAAGCCAACATCCCCCAGTGGACAATTTACCAAGAGATAATCATGAACCTATCTCTGTAAATCAATGCTATAGTATTAAAAAATGTTTTAACTCTACCCGGAGGATTTTAAGATGAATGGACATGAAATAAATGGAGGCATTTTAGACCAAAAAAAGGCAAGAGTGTGTTCTAAATTATTATAAAAATCTAGATAAGTAACCTAGCAATAAAAGCAAGCAACAGAACAAAAATTAAATATTTAAAACCCAAAGAACTATTGGCAAAACTTCTCTGAATTCTTCCAGAAGATTTTATTTATATTAATTTTTAACACTGGAAGTTTTCCTTTATAAAAAATAATATTGACTTTAATTTTTGGACTTAGTGGGGTAGTTGTTACCAGACTTTTTCTTCTACTGTAAATAGCTTACAAATTCAACAGAAAACATGACATAGCTGTTGTTAAACATTGGACAATACGCAGTACACTAACATGGTCCCTGAGAGAAGGGAAACAAACTGTTCTTACAATCATTTTATATGAACTTACGGCTAATAACTGTGAAATATACTTACTTTTCAAGATTATATGGAAAATCACCAATATAGACAATATGTTGGTCATAAAATAATTTCAATAAATTGCAAAGGATAGAAATCATATACAGTCTGTTTGCTGGTCAGAATAGAACTATGTTAGAAATTAATAGCAAAAGATATCTAAAATATCACTAAATCTTGGTAAATTAAATAACACATTTCTAAACAATCCATGGATTAAAGAAGAAATCATGATAGAAATGAAAAGTATTTTGATATCATATCAAAATTTATGTTGTAAAATTTAGATGGCTGGACAATCTTTTGAAAATACAAATCACCAATACTGGGCATAAGAAGAAACAGAATATCTAAACAGTCTTAATATCTGTTACAAAAGTTGAATCCATAATTAAAAGCCTCTCCAAGGTAAAAGCTTCAGGCTGGTGAATTCTAGTGGATACTGCCAGTTTTCCAAATGTTTGTACCAATTTACACTCCTGTCATCAGGAGTTATTTGTTCCACATCCTCACCAATATTTGGTATTGTCAGTCTTTCATTTTAGACATTCTGATGGCTGTATAGTGGTATCACAATGTGGTTTCAATTTGCATTTCTGTGGTGATGAATAAAGTTCAACTCCTTTTTGTATGTTTATTGGCTATTTGAATATTCTTTTTTTTATTGTGCTTTAGGTTCTGGGGTGCATGTGCAGAACATGCAGGATTGTTGCATAGGTGCACACATGGCAATGTGGTTTGCTCCCTCCATCCCCATCACCTATATCTGGCATTTCTCCCCATGTTATTCCTCACCAACTCCCTACCCACTGCTGTCCCTCCCCTGGTGCTCCCCAACAGACCCCAGTGTGTGATGCTCCCCTCCCTGTGTCCATGTGTTCTCATTGTTCAACACCTGCCTATGAGTCAGAACATACAGTCCTTTGCAGGGACATGGAAAAGCTGGAAACTGTCATTCTCAGCAAACTAACACAAGAACAGAAAACCAAACACTGCATGCTCTCACTCATAAGTGGGAGCTGAACAATGAGAACACGTGGACACAGGGAGGGGAACATCACAAACTGGGGCCTGTTGGAGGGTTGGGGGGCTAGGGGAGGGGTAGCAGGGGATGGGAGGATAGGGGAGGGGTAGCATTAGGAGAAATACCTAATGTAGATGACGGGGTGATGGATGCAGGAAACCACCATGGCACATGTATAAATATGTAACAAACCTACACATTCTGCATATGTACCCTAGAACTTAAAGTATAAAAAATACTCTAGTTATGGGCCTTTTTTCAGGTGTATGTTTTGTGAATATCATCTCCCACTGTGTTAGCACAATATATTTTGAATAAAATGTCATCTTATAACTGAGGAAGGAGACCCAAGCATCAAGGATTACCTCCCCTTTGACTTCTACACTGCATTGCAACAGAAGAAAAGGCTGGCCAACTGGTGCCTCCTAAATCACCTTCCTATAGATAGCAGGCATAGTATGGGGGAATTTCTCCAAAAGGCATTGTTTTTACTTAAACAATATCAAACTCCCACCCCACTCCTCCTCCATTGACCAAGACCCTTTCAAATGTAATTTCTAAAACTGTAAACCCAAGACCCTTTTATGTGTAATATCTAGAGTTGTAAGCCTATATAAAGGCAGAGCTTCTCTTTGTTACACGAGCTTGGCTGTTAGACAAACATGTCGCCTCCCTCCCGGCCAAACTAAACCACCTCTTCCTTCCTAGTTCGGCATCTGAGAGGTTTCTTGCAGCTGCTCCTGCTTCATAACCATATGCATATGTGCTACGTGGCCTTAACACCTAATTTACAAAAGCAAATGTGTTGTTAAGTATATCATAAAGAGAAATGCATCATTTATTTTATTTGTCCAGTTGTATAACCTTTTCCAGAGAAAACAGCATGTCGTCTTGACTGAAACAGGAAGCCAACACTGGGGAAACAAAGCTTTTCCTAAAAAGTTGCTCTCTATGATGAAGCACACCAAAACTAAAGGCATATTCATTTAAAAGAGCTTCCACATTTGTAGGCTTTCTCAGCATGGATAGGAAAAGAGTACTGAAGTTTTTTTTTTTTTCTTGATTCCCATTCGTCCTATTGCTACTGACAAAACAGCTAAATCTGAGATGACTCACTGAACTTTCTGATTTGTTTCCTCTTTGGTGAAAAGAAGTTATGAAAAATGAAATAAGCATTTTGTAAATTGTTGTCTTCAAGATCTAGAGAAGTAGTTTATGAAAAATATCAGTACTTAGCTGGGCACATTGGCTCATGCCTATAGTCTTAGTACTTTGTGAGGCTGAGGTGAGTGGATCACACAAGGTCAGGTGTTCAAGACCAGCCTGGCCAACATGGTGAAACTCTGTTTTTACTAAAAATACAAAAATTAATTCAGCATGTTGGCATGTCCCTGTGGTCTCAGCTACTTGGGAGGCTGAGCACAACAATTGCTTGAACCTGGGAGGCGGAGGTTGCAGTGAGCTAAGATTGTACCACTGCACTCCAGCCTGGGTGACAGAGTGAGACTCTGTCTAAAAAAAAAAAAAAGAAAGAAAGAAAAAAGAAAAATAGTACTAGCAAATTTGTTTTCTCTAGTGTGTATTTAAGAAAACCTGTCAACATAAATAATCAAACTCTGTAAAATATTTGAAGAGATTTATTCTGAGCCAAATATGAATGACCCTGGCCCATGACACAGCCCTCAGGAGATCCTGAGTACATGTGCCCAAGGTGGTTGGCCTACAACAGGATTAGATAGGGAGCTTGATTCTCCAACATTTTATTTCATTCTCTCAATAATTTACCTTTTGTCCAATGTACAGGACTCAACTTTTGACTTTTGGGTTTGAGTTCTGCTTGCTTTGAAAAGGCAAATGCCAGATAACAAAGCTCAAATAACCAGATGATTGTCACTGCTGATTTTTGTGTGATTTCCCACATTTTTCTTCCCATCTCCATACCAAGAACTGCAGAGTCAAATCTCTTATTCATGTTTTGGTAGAGTAATGAAAGAGTTGGTGGGCAAAGTTTAAGGTTCTGGGTAAAAAAGGAAAAAGGTATACAATTGTGAATGTTGTTGCCTCCTCCACTTTGTGCTATATTGTCGTGCATATGTTTCTTATTCTTATCAAGGTTTCTAAGTTCTATTTGACAGTCTCAATTAATTAACCCTTAACTCCTGTAAGAGTTTCTTAAGAATTAATTCAAAGCACATTTTTGCATGCAGGTATCAGTCATTACTAGAATGATCAGGCATGATTCTTGTACGACACACTTTACTATTTGAGATATTGTCCAGTTCCTTCCTCCCTGCCATCCTGGGCTTCTGTGAGCTCTTTTTTTGTTTTTCGTTTTTGAGATGGGGTCTTACTCTGTCTCCCAGGCTGGAGTGTAGTGGCATGATCTTGGCTCACTGCAGCCTCTGCCTCCTGGATTAAAGTGATTCTTGTGCCTCGGCCTCCCAAGCAGCTGGGACTACAGATGTGCACCACCATGCCTGGTTAAGTTTTGTATTTTTAGTAGAGATGGGGTTTTGTCACGTTGGCCAGGCTGGTCTCGAACTCCTGACCTCAAGTAATCCACCTGCTCTACCTCCCAAAGTTCTGGGATTACAGGCCTAAGCCACCACTCCTGGCCCCTGTGCACTGTTATTACTCCTCACAGAACTCCTTTTCACTGGTTTGCTGACTAGCCTAGCTGAGGCAAATCACTTGTCCCTTACTGTGTCAAACTCTCCCTATTTCTATGGTGACCATCTGAAGATGCACTGTTGCTTCTGTATCATTCCATGTTTTGCTGCTGAGCTGCAGGATGACTTTAACAGTCTGGGAGAGGGAATGCAATGTGGCAGAAGTTTAGATTGGAAGTGCACTACCACGTTGACAGAGTAAACTGTTGAGGTTTATGTAAAGGTAACCCTCGTCAGACTGCCACAAAAAGTATGAAGGCATTTTTCAATTCATTCTCAGTTGTCAGTGAATTCATACCACTCATGATATTAATAGTACTTACATGTTATATGGTTTTAAAATAATTTCTAGTTATTTCTCTGTAAGAGAATTTTATATCTATGTTGTAATTCCTATAAATGGTATTGTTTCTACATGATACATTGAAATGTATAATTTCTTCTCCACAGCACATACTGTGTTGTATATGTTAGGTTAAAAAAGTAATTTACTTTTGCACCAACCTAATAAATCATACATGGGGCAGGTGCGGTGGCTTATGCCTGTAATCCCAACACTTTGGGAGGCTGAAGGGGACAGACTACTTGAGCCCAGGACTTTAAGACCAGCCTGGGCAACATGGCAAAACCCTGTCTCTACAAAAAATACAAAGTTAGGGCCGGGCACGGTGGCTCACGCCTGTAATCCCAGCACTTTGGGAGGCCGAGGTGGGCAGATCATGAAGTCAGGAGTTCAAGACCAGCCTGACCAACATGGTGAAACTCCGACTCTTCTAAAAATATAAAAATTAGAGGGGCATGGTGCCGCGTGCCCGTAATCCCAGCTACTTGGGAGGCTGAGGCAGGAGAATCGCTTGATTCTAGGAGGCAGAGGTTGCAGTGAGCTGAGAGTGCACCATTGCACTCCACTCCAGCCTGGGCAACAGAGTGAAACTCCGTCTCAAAAAAAAAAAAAAGTTAGATAGGCATAGTGGTATGCGCCTGTAGTCCCAGCTACTCGGGAGGCTGAGATGGGAGGATCGCTTGAGCCTGGGAGTTCAAGGCTGCAGTGACTCCTAATCATGCCACTACACCCCAGCCTGGGTGGCAGAGTGAGACCTGGTCTCGAAAATAAATTAAATTAAATCAATAAAAATAAAAATAAACCACACATGATCCTGTGAGTCCAAAAGAACAACATGAATGTTGACGGTGTTGGTACTCTCCGTGGTGAGAGCATGACTGCCTTCACGATCAAGAAGTTTGCTTCAGCTTTATTGCTATATTTGTTGATTTGTTTGGCCCCAAAACTAAGTCCTTAAGGCTCAAAGAATCAGTTCTGACTCATATTTCTTTATTTAAACCATTATTTTAACTTAGAGGTTTAAAAATTTTAAACTTTTGAAAGATGCTTCTTGTCAAAATACACATAAAATTTTTATATTGGTTGGTACTGGCTCATAAACTTTTTCTAAGCTAGTCTTGGATGGAGCAGATGTATAAGGATAAAACAATTATTTGAGGATTAATTCTCAAACCTATCTATAGATCATGTGTCCATGTACCCACGTATCTATCTCTGTATCTAATCTCCCATCCATCTCCAGCTACAACTAAATAAGTATTTGTTATAATATTAGCTGAAATCAGTATGAAGGAGGGATGACAGAAAAATAATTAAAACCTAATGGATTCTTTTTCTACTTAGACTTCTGTATAATTATAAATAGAAAATAGTAACTATACATTTATGCAACTCTGAAATCATTTTTCAGTTGAGTTCCTTAATTTTTAAAAACTACGTGAAATTTTGTGAATTTCACATCAAAGATTCTGGATTCACACACATTTTAGGTCCTCATACCTTTATTACAGGTAATATATATATTTCACAGTTTTCTTCTACTTGATCTAGTCATATCTAGGAGAGGTATGTTGAAATCACTCAGTAGGATGTAGTTTATGTCAATTACTTTTTTTATTCCTCACACTTTTTTTTTCTTCAAACAAGTTGACACTTAATATTCACACTTTTTGCTTTATACATTTTGATGTTATGTTGTTTGGTCCACAAATTGAAAGCATAAATCTTTTTGATGGATTGTAACTTTTTATCACATAAAATATTTCTTTTGTTAACACTTTATCCACTTGAATTCTATGTTGTATCTTTTATTGCCACTTTTATTTTTTTCTTGGCAGTATTCTGTTATATCTATTTCTTTATTTTCAATCTTTTGGTATTATTTTGAATAGATGCAAGCTCTTTTAAGTAGGATATAGATAAGTCCCATTCCATAAAAGGAACACTTATCCATTCATATTTATTGTGATTACTAATATTTTAATTTTCTTCTTGCCACTTTAAACATGCTTTTCATTTATTATGTTCATTGTTTTTTTGTTCCCCATCATCTTTTCTAGTATTTGTAGATTTGGTTTCTTTTGTTTATTTATTCTGCCTTTAGTGACTTGGTAAGTGTCATTTGTACTGGTCTGTGGTACTTCTAGATTGGTGCCCCTTTTTTGGATTCTTTAGGAAAATTCTTCCTTCATTCCTTGTGGTGCTGTCAGTCCAACACCTCAAACATCACAGAGATGGGCAGGTGAGTCAAGTTGGCTGGTCAGGGCAGCTCACTTGTTGGTCATAGAGATTGGGTAAAGAATGAGGTCATCACTGACCAGAACCTTCTCTGAGATCAAAGTGCCCATAACCTACTCTATAATAAGATATAACCTTTGATGTATTTTTAGTCCCCTAAAATCCCATATTTTGTTGAAATCTTTTTGAATTTAAATTACATTTTTGAGGTTTTCCTATTAGGCTTATTTTATTATAATGACATTTAAACAATTCTTTATTAAGCTTTACTCATATTTACTCATATAACTATTATATATATGCACTATATATGTTTGTATGTATCAGTATTACTGGGTTTTTTGCTCAATATTATTTTTATATCTTCTATATTTTAGATTATTTATTTGTAGGATTATCTTACAGTTTTTCAGAAAGATTGAATTAAGCAATAAAGTTTCTGAATACTTAGCTGAGCAAAAAGTTCTCGTGTGTTTTCATGTTGTAATGATGGTTTGCCTTTTATGAAATTTTAGGTGTAAAATCTGTTTCTTTTATAATTTTGTAGAATTTATTCCATTGTCTTTTGCATCCCACAATAAAGATAAAAAGTATAAATCCATCTGAATCTTGATCATTTAGGGCTTTAAAAAAAAAAATAGACTTATTCCTGAAGCTGGGAAATCTTATCTGAATATTCTTAAGTGTGTCCTTTTCCATTACTCCTGCTTGGGATTAAATCTAAAGACTCTGTTATTCCTTGACTCAAAGAAAATGTCTTTATATTTATTTTTTATTATTCTAAAAACTTTTAAATAATTGAAGTTATACATGAATACACATTTATCGTAAAAATTTAAATATGGTAGTATACAGAATAAAAGCTTATAGCCCATCCATGTTTCCTTTAATCTCCCAGTGGTCAGGGAGAGATGTGCCACCCAGATCCCTTTTTAAGGAAGAGCTTATTGTCCAAGTAGTCAGCAAGCAACCTTCAGTTTCAGCGTTTGTCTCAGTGTCAGACAGCAGTCTCACCCAAGGGAAAGCCTTCCCAGGATGACTCACATTTAGTAACTTGAGGTGGGGGTATAAGGGTCCAACCATGTCTACACAGTGTAGGTCACCTGTGGACATCAGTATGCTGCAGAAGTTCCCATTGCATTGACCAAGGCTTTGTAGGGTCCCCATCATGGTTTAACTTCTTTGCCCAGTCCTGTTTTCTCCTCCTGAAATGATTCTTAAAATATACCATGTCTACAAAACTCAGGCTTGGCATCTCTTGCCTGTAATCTCAGCACTTTGGGAGGCCGAGGTGGGCAGATCACCTGAGGTCAGGAGTTCGAGACCAGTGGCCAACATGGCAAAACCCCCTCTCTACTAAAAATAAAAATAAAAAAAAATTATCTGGGGATGGTGGTACACACCTGTAATTCCAGCTACTCGGGAGGCTGAGGCAGGAGAATTACTTGAACTTGAGAGGTGGAGGTTGCAGTAAGCTGAGATCACACTACTGCACTCCAACCTGAGTGAAAAAAAAAAAAAGAAAAAGAAAGAGAACCCAATTTAGGAGGGTTGGTGACAGTCGTGGTATGAGAAATCAAGCAATATGATGGGGCTTTAAAGATGGATAACTCACTGGCCAACTGATAAAGACCTCATCGTTGGCTGTAGGTGAAGTCCTTGGTGCAAGTTACAGTTGTTAAAACTCTCACTGATGGTGAATTGGAATGGTATACATAGTGGAATGGAATATACTAGATAATGTTATTTATCAGGCATTTGAGAAATACAAGAGAAATGGTAACTACTCTAAGGGTAATGGTATTGAATGGCTACCGCTAAAAGTCATTGACAGCCTAGATCAATGCTTTCCAAAGAACAGCAGCTACTGGGAAGTTGTGAAAAATGCAAATTCTGGAGCCCAACCATAGACCCGAAGAATATGAAACTATAAAGATGGGGCCCAGCAAGCTACATTTTAGTAAGTACTGTCATGTGATTCTCATGTTAAAGTTCTATAACAGATGTCATAGAAAAAGAAAAGGAAAAGCTGCAGGCAATTTACAGGTAATTGGAAATCAAGTACAAGAGCCAGAGGGTCCTCCCTCTAAGCTTACAAAGAGGCCCCATCTCCTGCAGTGGTTGTGCAGAGAAAGCTGTGGACCTGGTCCAGGGATAGATAAGGAGCTGAGCTCCTGAGATGCTTAACTGCCAATCAAGGTAGATCTGTTATGCCAAGGTCATGGCCTTGGGATGGGGATTTCTGAACAGGTATCATCCCAGATTTTGAACCCCTGAATCCTCTGATTTTGCAGAAGTAGCTTACCCCACCACTTTTAAAGTTAATGCTTCTCCCTTGCCTAAAGACAATTTAGAGCCCACTCTGAGGCCAGACAACATATTCCCTTGGGATTTGCTTTCCTATCCCTTCCTGGTCATTAGGTTTATATCTTGAATTAAGTCATCCACAGTTGGGCCTGATATGGGAGAAGAGAGACAATACCCCAAAGGACCTATAAATCTGACCAGCATATACTCGAAGGAGTTGCTACTCGTGGAATTAGATCTGAGGGTGCTGGATCGGGGGTAGAAACATAAGATTGAATAGTGGGGAGTTTACTGAGAGTATGCACCTGAGACACAGGGTTTAATAGGGAAATGTCCCTAAGGGATGATATGGACTTGCTACTAGGATGGCTTGTGGAAGCATAATAAAAGTGATGGTCCACCCACAAATGATGTGAACTTGAAATGCCAGAATTGCTGTGGGAGACAGTGGAGGAGGGAATGCAATTACCCAAGGAAATTGGTGTGAGAAAGTGGATATACGATATGAGGACAGAATACCCTCTACAGGATCATGTTCCTGAGGCTCACCCAGAAGACAACCCCCCCAACCAAGGCCATGGAGCACATGCTGATGTGAGGTCACCAACAACACTAAAATCTTTCAGTGGTCCCTCTCTTCTATAAACCAGGCCTGATGGGCAGAGAGACTATTACAGAACTAGGCTGACAGGAACCCAAAACAATAGAGGCCAGGTGGCAGCACTTAACTGCTAGAAGCCAGGTGGATGCAATTATTGTAATGAGCCACAGGGTTGGAATGACAGCCAAGGGGACCTGACTTGAAGAGGTTTAGGTAGATGGTTAATTGAACAGGTGCCCTAGGGGCAAAATAGATGAGAGCCAACTGGGTACTCAGTTTGTACCATCATAAAAAATCGAGAATGAATGACCAGAAGGCAGAGCAATTGCCACAATAAAAAGCCATAATACTTTGTCCAAATCCAGACAGACCTAAACCAGTCATTAGGCCTGGAGCACATTGACTGAAGAGGAGGCTGGGTTCACAGGAAGAAGGCCCCTGCAACACCATGACAATTATCCTAGTAAAAAGTCTACTAGTCCTCCAAAGGGATATAGCCATTTACTCAAGTAACTGTATTCTTGGGAGAGAGGAGTTGTGGTAGGTAAAATAATAGTCCTAGTGAACACCTACTATTAGAATAGTCCTAATCTCTGGAACCTTAATATGTTATATCAGAGAGCAAGGGAGAATTAAGGTTGCAGATGGAATTAAAGCTGTGTCTCAGTCTGTTTGTGCTGGCATAACAAAATGCCACAAACAGGGTAATTTATAAATAATAAAAATTTATTTCTCACAGTTCTAGAAGCTGGAAAATCCAAGATTAAGGCACCAGCAGATTTGGAGTCTGGTGAGGGCTGCTGTCTGCTTCCAAGATGGCATCTTCTTGCTATATCCTCACATGGCAGAAGGGGACAAAAAGTGACAAACACTATGTCTTCACATGACAGAAGAGATAGAAGAGCACCTAGGGTGCTCCCTTCAATTTGAGGCTGCTAATCTTATTCATGGGGACCACATCCTCATGACTTGATCACCTCCTAAAGGTTCAATGAATTTTGAGGAACACATTCAGATCATAGCATGTGGTAATTATTAGCCAACTTCAAAATAAGGAGATTATCTTGGATTGTTCATGTAAGACCAACGTATCACAAGAATTTTTTAAACGTAGAAGAAACAGAAGAGAGTGTAGCAGACTGGTGCAACATGAGGTAGACTTGAGCATTGCTAGTTACTTACATGGCTTTGAAGATGGGAGGAGACCGTGAGCCAGGGGACTGTTGGGAGCCTCTAGAAGCTGGAAAAGGCAAGGAAATGGGTTCTCCCCTAGAGTCTCCAGAATGAATGCTAACCTTAATTTTAACCCAGTGAGACCCATTTCAGACTCCAACTTCCAAAACTGTAAAATAATAAATTTCTGTTGTTTAAGTCACCAGGTGTGTGGTACTTAGTTACAGGAGATAGGAAATGAACACATCCACTAATACTCATACATTTAATGTACAAGTCTGGCCATCAAAGATAGCAGATAGGTCCTAGAGGATTCCAGTAGATGATTGCGAACTCAGGTAGTAGCCCCATTTGCAGCTGTTGTGCCAAATGTTAATTCCCTAGCACATTAACATGATCTCAGGTGCATGGAATGTGGCCACTGAGTGGGTGAGCCCATTCTTTTCCATTTCAACAAGGAAAAAAGGATTAGAATCAATTAACATTCACATGGAATGGGCAACAATATATATTTACAGCATCACCCAAGGCTTTAAAAAAATCTGCTGCATTCTATAATACTGTAGTCTGTCATAATACAGTCAGAAGAGATCTGAAACCTGTGTCTATTCCCCCTAGAGTAACATACTGATCCTACATTAAAGATATTGTGCTAAGAAGGTTAGATGAACAAAAAGTGATTAGTGTACTGGAGGCCTTGGCAAGACACCTATGTGTCTGATGGTGAAACATAAATGCTACAAACATCAAATGTTTATCATATTTTAAAATATTTTAGGAGCTCAGTAGTCATGGGTATAGCAAGATATTCCCTGAGAGGGAAAGACAATCATTGCATCTTGCACTTTCCACCGTCAAGAAGGAAATCCAAGGCCTAGAGACATCTTTGGGATCAGGAGGCAGCATATTCTACACCTGGGACTACCGCTCCAGTCCATATTTGGGTATCACAGAAGGATGCCATCATTGAGTGGGGTCCAGAGCAAGAGCTTGACAGCAGGTCCCCATTGCAATGTAAGCAGCACAAATGATCCAGCACACCCTATGATATTAGATATGAGTGGTGGCAAAAGATTGTTTCAGCCATTAAGGTTCTGGAGTGAGGCTATAGCTCAATGGCAGAGAATTATATGCCTTTTGAAAAATATCTCCTGTTGAGCTGCTGGGTTCTGGTAGAGAAGGAGCATCTGTCCATGAGATGCCAAATAACCATGCTTTTGGAAATGGGTTCTGTCAGAGCCACTAGAGTGTAAGGTAAGGCAGGCTCAGCAGCAATCCATTGTAAAGTGGTACATGTGTAATCAAGCATGAGCTGGGCTAAGGACACAGGCAAACTGCAGGAGCAGGTAGCCCAGACCCCCATGCTATTCGCTACCGTTCCACCAGTGTTCTTCCCTCAGCTCATCCCTATGGCCATCTGGGAGATCCCTTACAACCAGCTTACAAAGGTTGACAGATGGCTCAGCTCAGTATCTAGGAACATGCTGAAAAGAGGCAGTAGTAGCACTGCAACATCATTCGGGAGAGGCATTGGAAGGCAGTGAGGAAGGAGTTTCAGGCAGTCTACCTGGTTCTTCACTTTGTATGAGAAGAAAAGTAGCTCATGTTAGAATATATACAAACCCATGGGCAGTGGCAACAAAAAGATGTTGGCTACATGGGAGTGGGCACAAAATGTTAAGATCTTTATATCATATGCAAACACCCATCAGAGAGCATCAATTATGGAAAAGGGAATGAACAATTGAGTAGACAAAATTGCTTGGCCATTTGACATCAACTAGCCTTGGTCACTGGCCACACCAGTGCTTGCAGACAGGCACATGGATGGAGTGGTCACCATGGGAAAGATGAAGGCTATGCATGGTGGGTCCAATGGCATGGCTGCCTACTTATCAAGACTAAACTGGCTACTACTGCCACTGAATGTCCAAACCGCCAGCCTGAGAAAACAACACTGAGCTCCCAATATGTTACTATTCCTTAAGGAGACCAGTCAGCCTTTCAGTGGAAGTGGGTGCACTGATCTCTTTCTATCTTGCAAAACTCAGAGATTTGTTCTAACAGAAGAAGCCAAGTATTTTGGGCATGGATTTGCCTTTCCTGTCCACAAGTTTCAACTAGAAAGACTATCTGAGGGTTTATGAAATATTTGACCCACTGCGATGGGATCCCAACAGGAATAACATGGCATCAGATCAGAGGACCTGCTTGTCAGAAAAGAAGGCATAGAAGAGGCTGGGCACGATGGCTCATGCCTATAATCCCAGCACTTTGGGATGCCGAGGTGGGTGGATCATGAGGTCAGGAGTTCAAGACCAGTCTGGCCAACATGGTGAAAACCCGTCTCTACTAAAGATACAAAAAATTAGCCAGGTGTGGTGGTTCATGACTGTAATCCCATGTACTTGGGAGGCTGAGGCAGGAGAATTGCTTGAACCCAGGAGGAGGAGGAGGTTGCATTGTGCATTACACTCTAGCCTGGGCAACAGTGTGAGACTCCATCTAAAAAAAAAAAAAAGAAAGCACAGAAGTAAACCCATGCCTATGAGACTTACTGGCTGCATCAAACATGGCACCACTCAGAAACTTTCAGCCTAGTAGAGTTTTGGCATAATCTACCAAAGGTGCAGTTTAAGCATCATCTTGGAAGTGGTACTCTATGAGGTGTCATACTATCCTATATGACCCCATTAAAAAGAATACGTAAGTCCAGAAACAAAGAAGTGGAAACAGTAGTGGTCTCACTATCATTCTCAGTGATCCACTGGGGAACTATTAATAAAATGCCCAGTCATTTGGGTCTGGCATGGGATACCAATAAACAGCTATATATGCTCATTAGCTCTCCATGGGCTGGGATGAGGCTAGATTGTGACTGCATTGCCCTTCAACTTCATCCTTTACACAATCCTGTTTCTTCCCCTCCTCTTATACAAGTCCAGATCCTTTAAAAAAAAATGCCCTACTTGCCAAATTCTGTGTCAGACTCTGCTTCTAGAAAGGTGGTCCTAAACTTTTTGGTACCAGGGACTGGTTTCATGGAAGACAATTTTTCCATGGATGGAGGTGGGGTGGGGTGGGGATGGTTTTGGGATGTTGTTCCAACTCAGATCATCAGGCATTTGATTCTTGTAAGGAGTGTGCAACCTAGATCCGTCACATGCACAGTTCACAATAGGGTTCATGGTCCTATGAGAATCTAATGCTGCAGCTGATCTGACAGGAGGTGGAGCTCAGGCGGTAATAATCACTGGCCTGCCCCTCACCTCCTGTGGTACTGCCCAGTTCCTAACAGGCCACAGATCAGTACTGGTCTGTGGCCCAGGGGCTGGGGACCCATGTTCTATAGAATCCAAGCTTTGGTAGCTCCCAAGCTCACTTCCCTTTCCAGAGATAGATTGGTGTATATTTTGCTAGGTTTTTCTATAAATACATAGATATTTTTAATTTAAAAATTTTTCTTCACATAAATGGGCTCATAACATATATGTGTTTTTCTGTGATTACATATTTTAAAGGCAGTTTTACTGACATGTAATTTACATGTAGTAAAATTTATACTTTCAAAGTATATATTTCAGTGACTTTTAACACATAATTAAAATATAGCATATTTTCATCACCCCAGCACATTCTTTCATGCTCCTTTACAATCAGTCCCCTTCTCCCACCCCTAGCTCCTGATCTGACTGCTGGTCTCTGTAGATTTGCTTTTCCAGAATATCATATAAATGGAACCATATATACAGTATGTAGCCTTTGTGTGTGGACTCATTCTTTTAGCATACTGCTTTTTTGATTTATTCACATTATTGAATGTATCAATAGTTTATTCTTTTTATTGTTCAGTAGTATTCCATTGTATGGATGTATCACAATTTGTTTATCCATCTATCAGTTAAAGAACATTTGAGTGTTTCCAACTTAGGGTTTATATCTTTTTTCAAATCATTATAAATGATTATAATGCTACTGTAAGCAACTCTGAAAAGTCTTTGTGTGGATATATAATTTTTATTCTCTTGGAAAACGGCTGGAAGTGGGATTGGTGGGTTATATGTTAAGTATATGTTTAACTTTAAAAGAAACTGTGAAACATTCCAAAGTGGCAGAAACATTTTGCATTCTCACATGCAAGGTGTGAGGGTTTCAATAACACCACATTCTTTTCAGCACTTGGTATTTTCAGGCTTTACTTTTAGCTCTTTTAGTAGGTGTGTAATGGTATTTAATTGCGGTTTAATTTGGATTTCCCTAGTGAAAATGATGTTAAGCATATTTTTATGTGCTTATGACAGGCTTAAACCATTTTTTTATGAAGTGTCTGTTCAAATCTCTTCCTTGTTTTAAAATTAGATGTATATGTTTCTTAATATTGAGTGATGAGATTTCTTTATATAGTCTGGATACAATTTCTTACGCAGATAAGCATTTTACAAGCATTTTCTCCCGGCCTGCTCTTTCATTTTTTTAAATAGGGGTCTTCCAAAAAGCAGAAGTCTTTAATTGGATGATATCCAATTAATCAATTTTAAAAATAGTTTGTATTTTTATAAACCATTTTTAAACTACCTAAAAATTCCTTGCCTAGCCCAAAGTTAAAAAAGTGTTCTATGGTATTTAGAATTGTTATAATATATTAACTTTTAAGTTCAGAAGTCTACAGATAGAGGGCAATTTTTCCCCAAAGTCAATTATTCTCAGATTTCACTGGTACTTGATTTAGATGATGAGATTTGGGACTTTTGAGCTGATGATATTTAGATATCATAAGATTTGGACCTGTAATGGATTGCAACTTTGGGGGATCTTAGGGTGGGGTGGAGCAACATATCTCCCTCAACTGAGGTAGTTTAGTCTTCTCTTGCCTGAGAACCTGTGCAATGGCTTCATTTGGGGTAATTCCTTTGCAGGAGAATGATGATGCCCTTTAGGACCTCCTCCCACTCCCTCTCATTGCTTTTAGACCTGTGATCAGACTTGAGACCCACCATCCGCTGGAGGATGAGATACAATGACCTATGAGGAGACACCATATACTCCAAAATAATTACAGCATAAACCTTGAAAATATTTATCCAGCTGAATCCTGTGTTATATCAAGCAAGATTCCAGAAATCCTCAAATTATAATTATGTTCCTTCCCTCATGTACAATCTCCTTGCTAAATGACACTACATTTCTATGGGAATCTAGAGGTATAATTTATCCTATACATTTTTTACAGGACAGCAGGGCCCCTGCTCAAGAGAATACTAGTATTCCCTTCATTCAAGGGGTTCTGGGTCTGGGAACTGGTTGAGGGGCCACAATTCTCTGTGGTGATTCAAGTCAGACTTCTTTCACTAGATTTAGAGCTTTTCCACTTTCACAAATCAAGTAAGCCTTTAGTACACTGCCCATCTATTTCAGTCCTGAGGGCACTGTGATCAATTAGCCGACACCACAGATCTCTTCAGGTCTAAGCAGTCTGATGACTACATTGGTTCTGCTTACATGACAGTAACCACAGCTGCTTTGTCTCTGACAATTAGCTGCTGTCACTTTCTTCCTGTGTACCCTGGCGTCTGATCATCCTCATTGAATTCATGGAGTTCAGTTAGATGGCAGCTTTTCCCATCCTGGCCTGCAAACAGTAACTACCACAGACTCTTCAAGGATACCAGGGCTCACCTCACCTTCTTAATGTCTTGGAGAAGGCAGTTGCATTTGCATCTTTTCTCTTTTTCTCCAAGTTGTCAAATCTTGGCCATTTTATTGTTTCTCCCCTCAAAATACACTGTTGGTTTTACTGCTATATACTTAGTTGTTGTTTTGCATTTAATTAATTTATGTTTATGTTTATTGCTTCATTCCGTTGAATTTCTCTGGACTTATTACATTTTAAATTCTAGAGTTATAATTTTAACTATTTTGCTTTCAACTTTTCTTAGTTTTAATAAATTCTTTTAAGCTATAATTATTCTTCATTTCTTTCTTCAGATACAATATTGAATTGTTTCATATACTATTTGATAAGCAATTTTCTTTGTCATTAATTTTTTTATAGTTTGAAACTTTGATTTTGATGTTCTCTTTAAACCAAGAGTTATTTAAAGGAGTAATTCCACATTTTGAAGGGTATATATTTAACATAAAACCTATTCAATTCTTTTTAAGGCCTATTTTATTGTTGCTGTTAGCAAATGTGTTCTGCATGGTATTTTCCTTCCTGAATTTATTGAGATTTTATTTATGGTCTAATATATAGACAATATTTATAGCTGTTTCCTGTATACCTGAAAAGCAGATGAATGCTTTACTTTCTTAGGCCAAGATGAAGGCCCAATTCTGCCCTGCTCCTTCCAACATCCACGGTCTTTCTCCTCTCTGCTCCCATTCCCAATACCAATTTCAAAAGTCTGCTCTTGGTCTCTATTTTGACATGTTAGAACTAAAATGCAGCAATATTTTTCACATTTTATTTCACTACTTTCTCTCTCCTTCTCCCCATCTTCAAATAAACTTTCATTTCAGAATTTCTTCTTCTTTAGTCCTTTTAGGAATTTTTGAAGTTTTAGTTCTCAATTATTGCTCTTCCTGGAATTATGCCTTTTAAAAAATGATTCTTAGCAACACTTATTTTATATTTCAAAAATTGCATTATTATGAAGTTTTGATTTTAACAACTTTTTTTCAGTTTTTAAAAACAAGTAGTTTTTTGCTCACCATTTTTTCTTATATACTCAATCTTTTACTATCGTGAGATATTTGTCCTGAATTAATTTTCTCTTTGCTTTTTTGTTTTCTCAGAAAAGACACACAGGTAATAGATTTTGTGATCATATACATTTATTCACTTGTCCTTCCATAGGGATGATATCTAGGCTGGTAAAGAATTCTTGAATCTTACTCTTTTTTCTTGTAAAGCACGTAAATATGTTTTTCTGTGTCTTCCACACTTTCGGGTGAGAAATCCATTGTGATTTTCTTTCTTGTGTAAATAAATCTCTTTCTTTATCTCTCTCTGTGTGTGTGTGTGTGTGTGTGTGTGAGAGAGAGAGAGAGAGAGAGAGAGAGAGAAAGAGAGAGATTTCCTGGAAGTATGAGGTTTTATTTTTTTAATCTTTGGCATACATGGATTTTATCAGATTTTGTTAAAATGTGGATCATTTAAAAAATTAATTAGACCTGGCCCATTTCCTTCCCTCCCTTCCCCTCCCTCTCTATCTCTCTCTTTCTCTCCCCGCTCCCTTTCTTTCTCTCTCTTTCTCTTTCTTTCTCCTTCCTTCCTTCTTTCCTTCTTTCCTTCTTTCTTTTCCTCCTTCCCTTTCCCCTTCCCCTTCCCTTCCCTTCTTTCTTTTCTCACAATTTCACTCTGTAGTCCAGGCTAGAGTGAAGTCGCATGATCTTGGCTCACTGCAACATCTAACTCCTGGGTTCAAGCGATTCTTGTGCCTTAGCCTCCCAAGTAGCTGAGATTACAGGCACCCACCACCATGCCTGGCTAATTTTTTTGTATTTTTAGTAGAGACGAGGTTTCACCATGTTGTCCAGGCTGGTCACAAACTCCTGACCTCAAGTGATCTGCCTGCCTTAGCTTCCCAAAGTGCTAGGATTACAGGTATGAGTCACCACATGCCTGGCACATTTCTATCTGAAAAGCAGAGTCTTTTTTCTGTTGTCTTTTTAAACTTCTCCTTTGTATGACCCCTTTTTACCTCTTGGAATGAACTTTTTTTATTTGTTTGTTTGTTTCAGCTCTTCTGGATCTGTCCTCCATGTCTTGTGACTTTCAACTTTTATATTTTGGGGTTTGTTGTCATAGTTTCTCTATTTGGTCTTTCATATTTTAAATTTTGTTTCCAGAAGTATCCACTCTATTTTGGTGTTCCTTTAGTGAAGTTTTAGATTCAAGCACAATGGCTTTAGTATTTTTTTTTTCAAACAAATATTTTTGGTGTTTTGAGCCTTCATTTACCAATATCTTCTTGTATGTCATTAATTTCTTTCTTTTTATTAAGTTATCGTTTTTTTTTTTCATGAGTGTCTAACCTCTTAACTTCCCTGGGCCATGTTGGAAGAAGAAGAATTGTCCGGGGTCACACATAAAATACTAACACTAACACAATAGCTGATGAACTAAAAATAAGGTCCATGCATAATTTTCGTGATATCCACCACCACAGACAAGCAAAAATGTCCTCACATTCAAAGGATTGGACGTTAACTACCTAAATGGGAGGCTGCTGTCCTGGTTTTCGGTTCTGATCTTCATCCTTCAAGCTACTTAACCCCTTAAATAATACCTGGGATATTTTTTTACTCTCCTTTAATAGTAGTTGTGTAAGTCAGATCACTGGAATCTTTCCGTTTGTGGTGGATGGGCAAGAGATGGAATTAAAAAAAGTACAACTTTTCTGGTGTGCCAGCAGTGAGCAGAAACTTGACACAGTATCAGCTTTCTTGAGTATGCCTGAGTGTGTGCGTGTGTGTGTGCGTGTGTGTGTGTGTTTGGGGAAGTGGGGAGAGTTGCTCCTTCTTCTGAGGCATCACAAAAAGGGGGCATTTCAGCTTGATGGTACAATTCCTCCTGAGCATGTCCAGTAATGGTGGAACTAGAGGATTTTCTAGCATTGGGGGCATTTATTAGGCTGAAACAGCCAGTCCTTATTTTAGTAGATGCAAAATCAATACACTTCACTTCAGTTTCTGTTAGAGTGATGGGCCTTCTCCTTGGATGCCTGGTCTTTGATCTTTCCTACTTTGTAAATGATGCTGTACAGAAACTGCCCTAACCAGGCCAAGTAAACTGTCCCTGTAGGACACTAAATTCTAAGTAGGCCACACTTTCTTCATTTCCCTCTCCATTCCCAAGGGCTTCTCCACATTAGCTGTTTATCCTACTAATCAGTTGGGAGACAGGGGGCTGTGTGCTCAGGCCTCCATCTTCTCAGCATGAATTACTACTCTTCTCTGACTGCTTCTTTCCCTATGTTTTCTCTATGTCCTCCATTGAGAGCTCTTCGTAGACAGATATTGCATCTCCTGGATTTATCTCGTTTCTTTTTTATTGCTCTAAGTTTTGAAAGTGTCCTTAGTTTTATCTTTCAGGTTACTGATTAAAGTCTTCAGCTGTTTGTTTCACTATTCAGAACTCCTATTACATTTTTCTTATTTTGGCAATTGTATACTTATTTTCCAAAACATCTTTTATGTTTTTAGCTGTCTTTTAAAAATAGCTGCCAGTACTTGCTTTGCAGAAACACCATCCTTTCAAATAACTCTGAAGATATTAATTCAATATTTTCAAAAATTTCCTTCTGTTTCTTCCATGATTTTCTTTTCCTTTTGGGATCAGTTATATTGTTTGTTAATCTTTACATTTTAATTTAAACTGTGTTTTACTTCTTAACTGTGTTTTGATTATGGTTGTCTATTTCTGTTTACAAAGGACTAGGTTGACTCTTACAGGTAGCTGATGTGTATTTCTTCAGTAACTGTAAACTGTGGTTGCTTCTTCCCTGAATGATGAGTGTATATGTTTGGAGATGCCAGAGGTGGGCTAAGTAAAATGTTTGATGGGTAAATGCACATAGGCTTCCTTCTAATCACATGGGCACTGGGAAGACAGGCTAGCTGGGGACCTCTGCAACTGCTCAAGTTAGATATGCATTACTCTGGGTAAAGTGCTTTATGCTATTAAAATGCTAATTAATGTGTCTGTTAATTAGGATGTATAAAAAATTTAACTGGTATAGATAGCCACCTATGGAATCTGCATATTTATATTGAAAATAAAAATAACAGGCTATTTTTGCTGATTAGGTAAAGTAGCACCTTATGAACAACTTTCCAGTTCAATTCAAAGCTTAAGTCTTTTAACGTACTTTGACTATAAGAGGATTTAAAAGTACAGTTGTGGATGAAAACAATTATCTTTCTTTTTAAAAAAGAAATTTAAAATAGAGTATATATTTAGTTGTATTTTTTTAATGGAGAGGTGAGCACAGAAAAATCATGATGTTGGATATGTACCTAGATCATATAGGTACATATATGCATAAATTTGTTCTGTCCTTCGCTATTTATGAAATTAATTTCATTTTCATACAAATTCTTCACTTTTACTTACTGGAGTGAGTTCTCCTCTTTGTAGCAAATCTTTCCCTGATTAGAATACCGTATGCAAATTAAGACAGTACACATCTATACTTTATAAAAAGCTTTGGCCTTAGTTCAATGCAAGTTAGATTTTATATACCACTGCCACGTTTGATGCATGTTGATTCAAATTCACGCTGCTACGCTTTGGTGAGGAGAAGCTGAAAGGCAGATACTGAAGAGGGATGGGGAAGCTGACATGTGGGAGCCAACTCAAGGAAATCGAAGCATTTCTCCAGGCTTGGAGGGACTTTCACATTCCAGATACTTTTTGGTTCTAAACAAGATGTGAAGGGACACAGGGTCATGGCTCTTCACTGTCTGCTTTCCCACCTTCTTTTTGTCTTGTACCCACAGGGGAAATATTTCTCAACTCTGTAACCTCCTAAAAATGACAGCAGGTTTAGGACTGCCTGTCTGCCAGGGGACTCCCATGAGAAACTATGGCCGGTTTTTCCCTGTCTTTTCAAAGTCTACAATCATTTTAAGATTGAGTCACTCCAGGGGCATCAAAGTCATACTTATCGCAACTTGGCTGTTACTAGATGTTCATAAAATAAGAGAGAAAAATAGCAAAATTAAAAGCTAATGGATTAGAGCAAGCAAATATATCAGACTCACCTTGATTGTAAAAGTAACGGCTCTGGTTCTGTCATCAGTGAAAATGTTAAAAACAATAAAGACACTAAGAGGTACTCAGCCTTCTTGCATGGGTCCAAGTATAATATCATCTATCCTTGCTTCCTGCTTTTCATTCATGACTAGAGAAATATCATCATCATCATCATCAACATCATCATCAGTTTTGAACTATCTGAATAGATGACTGAAATAGACCTCTGGGAGCATTTACACATCCAATTACAACAGGATGATTATTCATACCATTAAAACTGCCTTGCACATAAAAATACTTGACCTAGCTGAAAGTTCTTAATAATAATGCTTTACACTTGCATAGTGCTCTTAATGTTTCAAAACATTTTCATATCCATTTTCCTAATTTGAGCCTCAACACAACCCAGTTTGGTAAGTAGGTTCTAAATATTATCTCCCTTTTACAGATGATGACTTATCTGAATTCAGTGAACCAGTCTTAGGCTTACACTGCATCCGAGGTGTTTCTTCTTGGGATCAGTAAGATAACACAGTCTCTTTTTCCTAGATTTGTGGAGGCCAGTATCTTTAGATTGCAATAAACATAATCTCAAAGCCTCAAGTTTACTTCTGCAAGGATGGAATATGTTGTTCTTTGTTATTTCTGCTCCAAGTTCTCTATAAAACCTTGGTGATGGAGCATGGGAAGGCCCAGGATACATCAGGAGGCTTAAGTTCACCAATGTTGATTCCTCATTGTGTTGTTACATTCGAAAGAATACCTTGGAAACAAGGTGGCTTCTGGAGCAAGCTTGGTACTCTACTCAGTTTTCCCTCATAGATAATATATTTGGTAACGAGTACCCCCACGACCTCTTTGTTTTCTTTATAGATGTGTGGTTAAAAATGTTTTTTAAGAATGATTATTGTGGTTGTTTCCTCAGTACCCATTATCTGCTCTTAGTAACCGCCAATTTTCATTCAGTTATCCACATCTCCCCCAGGAAGGCAGGTGCTTTGGGGAGTCCCGATTTGCATTTTTGTTATCTTGACATAATTACTAATAGCATTCTCTATTGTTCTCAGAAGGGTCTTGTTTGGACAACAAATTACTCACCTTAATTTGTGGGGAAGTTTTTTCTTCACTGTAGGGTTGGGGCATGTGATATAATTCAAGCCTCCAGCCTTAGCTAGTAGTGAAATCTCAAATCCGGTCAAACACGTTGATTCAGGGAGGAGCCTGAGAGTGAATGTGGACCAATGAAACAAAAACAAACGTTTGCTGGGAGTTCACAAGAAAATAGTTTCCTTGCTTTTCTTTGATAGCTTTGGATTAACCCTCTGTAAAATGGAACGAACAAAACAAAACAAAACACATGTAGTGCTGGGAGTTGCTGACAACTAGTTTGTATCTAAAAGTGGGATCCAAGTGGAAGATGAATCTGACAGTGGCAGGCAGCCTTTGTCAAGATAGACTAGGTTATGCAGAAGTGACAGCTCCAAAATCCCTGTTGCTTAGCCAAACCAAGTTTATTTCTCACACTAGCTCTCCAGCAAGTGTTGCCAGAGGTCTTTCCACGTAGCTATTCGAGGACTTGGGCTGACTGAGGTTTTACCATCTCATGATGCTGCCATCATCAGTTTCAGGCTGCACTGAGGCAGAGGAAGTGAGTGTTGCTGTAGAGCTTTGGGCCCAAAGTAGGACAGAAAGTAACACTTTGCTATTGCCTAAGAAAGTGCTGTCTGGTGGAAATTTAGTGCAAGCCAAATATGTAATAATTTTGCCATATTATTGTATTTATTTGTTGATTGTCGTTGTTAATATAAAAACAATTTTTTTGGGGGGATTGGATCTTGTTCTATTACCTACGCTGGCGTGAGGTGGTGCAATCATAGCACACCACAGCTTCCAACTTTTGGATTCAGGCCACCCTCTTACCTCAGCCTCCTGAGTAGCTGGGACTATAGGAATGGACCACCACACCTGGCTAATTTCCTAATTTTTTTTGTAGAGGCAGGGTGTCACTATGTTGCCCAGGCAGGTCTCAAACTCCTGGGTTCAAGTGATCTTCCAAGTTCACTCCTAAAGCGCTGGGATTACAGGCATGAGCCACTGAGCCTGGCTGTTATTACCAAATTTGAAGGTGGTTCTTATTTGCTAAGATTTCTTTGTTTATTGTTGTTGTTGTTGTTGTTTTATGTCTAAGTTAGGGCATAATTTACCTACAGTAAGATTTATCCCTTTTGTAAGTTTGCGAGTTTTGACAAACACATTCAGTCCTGTGACTACCATTATAATCAAGATTTAGAATGGTTCCATCACCCCTCAAAGTCACCTTGTGCACTACACTTTGTAGTTAATCAGGTATACCCAATCTCACTATCTGGCAATTGCTAATCTGTTTTCTGACCCTATGGTTTTGCCTTTCGAGGTCACACAAATGGAATCATAGAATATGTTCTTTTTTGTCTGACTTGCTTCATTTAGCACCATGCATTTGAGATTCATCCGTGCTATGATGTGTATGAATAGTTTATTCTTTTTTTATTGCTAAATAGTATTCTACTTACAGATGTACTGCAGTTTGTTTATTCATTTCCCAGGTGAGGGACATCTGGGTATTTTTCATGACTAATAAAGTCACTATCAACAGTCATGTACAGGTTTTTGTGTAAACATAGGCTTTCATTTCTCTTGCGTAAAAGTTAGGAGTGGAATAGCCATTTAAGTTCATGTTTGACTTTATAAGAAACTGCCAAATAGTTTTCCAAAGTGACTGTATCACTTTGCATTAACACCAGAAATATATGAGAGTTCCAGTTGCTCCACACCCTTGCCAGTGGTTGATATTATCAGTATGTTTTTTTTTAACCATTCTCCTAGGTGTGTATGGACATATAATAATCAGTTTTCTAGTAGCCATTTTTATGTTAAAAAGTAAAAATAAACAAGTGAAATTAGTTTTAATAATATATTTTACTTAGCACAATACATGCAAAATAATTTCAACATGTAATTAATATAAAATTAATGAGATATTAAATAAAATAAATCAATTATTAAATTAATAAATTATTTTATTTATTGAATTAAAAAATTAATGCAATATTTTATGTTCTTTTTTTCTGTGTCAAGTCTTTGAAATCTGGTGTGTATTTTACACTTGCAGTATATCTCGATTTGGACTAACCACCTTTCAGGAGTTCAATAGCCACATGTGGACAGTGTAGGTCTAGTTTTAATCATATGGCTCTACCTAATTGTGAGTAGGCTAGCAAAATCTAATATCCTATGTATTCCAGAAATGTTGGTGAAGACTAGTAATGTCTGTCACAAAGACAGAGTGAGAAGAAAGAAGGAATTCATGTCATTTATGATTATTATTAAATTATGAAATTGAACCAAATCTGAAAGTTTTCTAAGGTAAGTCTTAGTTTCCACCTATGACAGACAGTAAATGCCACATGTAGTTTAAGTCCATTTGAATTGGCTTGTTCTGTTATTTGAAAATCGCTCTAATTTTTCATTGCACAAGTAAGTTATGTGCTCAATGTAGAAAAATGGAAAAAATCCAGATAAACTAAAAAGAGAAATTAAAGATCTGGAATCTCAAAGATAATATTTTGGTGTATATTATTCGAGATATGTGTATGCAAGTATGTGAAAGTACAAGTGTATAAGTGAAAACATGGAACCTGCTATGGACTGAATTTTGTCCCCGACAAATTCATGTGTTGAAGCCCTGACCCTCAATATGATTGAATTTGAAGACAGAGCTTCTAAAAGGTAATTAAGGTTAAACTAGGTTATAACAGTGGAGTCCTACTTCAGCAGGACTCTAGCCTTACAAAAGGAGAGGGATTTCCATCTCTCTCTCCCTCCCTACCCTCTTTGCCAGGTCAGGACTCAGTAAGAAGGCAGCTGTCTACAAACTAGGATGAAAGCCCTCACCAGAAACTGAATTGGCCAGCACCTTGATCTTGGACTTCCCTGCCTGCAGAATGATGAGAAATAAATTTCTGTTGCTTAAGCCATTCAGTAGATGGTACTTTGTTATGGTAGTTGGGGCTGACTAATACAGGAACATTCTCTATATTATTATTTTTATCACTTTTTGTTTTCACTCAACAATAGTTTAAAAACATCTTTCCATGTCAATAAATAGAGTTCTAAGGTATCATTTTAAGTTGCTGTATGTAATATTCAATTTTATGGAGGTCTTGCAGTTTGCTCAACACATTCTATTATAGGTTGTCCAGAATAATTTATGGTATAAATTGGTGTGGGAGCAGAGGTGGTATCTATTTTGGAATACCTTTTTATTTGAAGCAAAAGCAGAGTATTTGGAAATTCTGTTTTCTTTTTCACCTCTCATTTTTACTTCTGAGCGCCTCGCCGTTCTTTCAGTCGAATAGATAAGAATATACAGCTCAGCACGTATCTGGGTGATTAGTAAAAAAAAAAAAACAATTAGTTTTCTATAAAGTTTTTTAAAATTTTTTTCTCATTGCCTTGATTGCCTTGTATTTATTACCAGTAATGATTAGGTAAGTAGGTTATTCAAGGTGTTCTAGGGGCAATTAGAAGGTAAATAGTGATATAGAGAATAACAAATAAAATTTTAAAAATCTGCAAGTAAGGATGTCATAGTAAAGTGCAAGATGAATCAGGTCCAGTCTTGCAGGACTTTTATTTAAAAACAAAAGCCAGTGTAAAATGGAGAGAAATTGATTAAATGTGCTGAGATGATCTATCTGCTTTTCCTTTATTGGCTGCTGTGACCATTTGGCATTTTCAGTGACCTCTGATGCTTGGCTATCTGCTGTGTGGCTATGGTAGGCACAGGGGTGATATTAAAAATATTTAACAACTGGTGAAGCAGTGACCAACCAATCAGAAAAGACCCTAGCCTGAGAAAACAGCTTCCACCAAACCAGTGTGTAAGGGCTGGGTAGCTGCCCTGAGTGGAGAAAATAAACAAAGAAACACATTTAAAAAACAGCAACAACAAAAAACCTTGGACCTTTTGTTCATTTTATTCCAGGAAATAAGTCTGAGGTATAAAGCCTTCTTCTTGGTTTTAATCTTTCATGTGCTTCCAGTGACACTACTGAGAAAATGAGTATTTCCTACAAAAATCAACAGCAAATAGCTACTCCCTTTCAGTAAGGGATTATTCAAATTCGGAGAAAGGGATTAATATCCTGAATATATGAAGAACTCTTACAGTTCTATGTAGAAACAAAAAACCCACCAAAAAAGAACCCACTATAAACAGGCCATTCACACACCCACAAAGACCTACAATAAGTATATGAAAGGTATGTCAGCTCACATTATCTGCTCATTAGAGCAGAGAAATGCAGATTTTAAAAATACCTGTATTTTACTTGGCTAACTTCTGTTAAGTGGATAACTTGAGTCAGGTACTTTTGTCTTATTTAATGCAAACAAAATTCCTGTGAGGTGAGCACTATTATAATGTCTGTTTTATAGACAAAGAATCTGAGGCTCAGAGAGGTTAAAAGGCCTGAGAACACAGCTAGTAAGTGGTGTTCAGAAAAGTGCTATTTTATCTTTTGTGATTTGAAGAGCTAATGATATATATCAAAATGAAAAATAAGCATTTTTTGACCCAGCAATCTCACTTACAAAAGTTTTATTCTTGCTTTGACATAGCAACTTCACCTACAAGAGTTTATTCCAGGGAAATAAATTGGATAAGTACATAAAGGGCTTTTATAAGGACGTTTAGTTTTGTATTGTTTATAATGGTAAAAAATTGGAAACAACCTAAATGTTCTTCAAAAGGGGATTGGTGAAATATATAAAGACATATCAATACAATGTTAACCAGAGAAACTCTTAAAAATAATGACATAGATCAACATGATTTGGCTTGGAAACTTGTGGCTTGCCTACAGTACAGTATATTGTTCAGAGGCAGAGGCAGTTTATAAAATAGCATGTAAATTATAATCCCATTTTTGTAAAAGGAATTATCTTTAGTTAAGCAAGGGAAAATGTCTGAATGTATATGCTGTGGTTATCCTTGTGGAGGGGCTAGATTATAACAGAGCCAATAAGTTTATATTTCTGCATTATTTGAAGGTTCTTTTTTGGAATAACTGTTTGAAGCAGAAAAAAGCAACAAATATTGTCACATACTGGAATGCACAAAGCAGAACAAATGCACCATGACTGCAAGAACGCTCCCAGGGCAAGTGAAAGGAGATCAGAGACGGCATGTACAGGAGAAAGATGTGATAGAAGATTCTATCACATCTTTCACATAACCCCCACACAGAGTGGGGTTATGCAGAAGGAAGACAGTGAGAAGCAGAGGAAAGGGAGATGGGAGGGAGAAAGGAAAAGGAGCACAAAGCAGATGAGCAGGAAAGCAGAGCAAAGGCAGACTGCAGAAACTGTAGAGCAGTTGTAACAAAGGTCAGCAGAGCCCTGGTGGCAGCAGGGAAGGTGCAATTGAGACTTTGCTAAGAACAGTTAAGGACAATTAAGATAGTTAACTGTAGGTAGATAGGTAGGTAGGTAGGTAGGTAGGTAGATAGATAGATAAGGACAGCATGGGTGCTAGGGTAAAGCAGTACAGTTAGTGCTCACTGAATATGTATGTGTGCCCATACATGTCCCATCCTCCCTTGTAATTAGGTAGGGGTCGTGAGTCTCATTCTTGTCATTGGACTGTGAGAGGAAGGGCTGAGGCCCTTAACGGTTGCAATGCCTCATTCATTACCCCATGGAGAAGCCATGGGTGTCATATGTTTCATGATGGCCTGACTAGAAGGGGTCACCAATTCCCAGGGGCCAAGACGGAATCAAGAAATAAACTTTGGTTGTGTTAAGATACTGTAATTTGGGAATTTGCCTGTTATAATAACTAGAGTTTCTTGTTCTAATATGCTTTATCATGTACTAGCTGTCTGACTTTGGATAATTTAACTCTCTGAATATCTGTTATTTCACCTGCCGATGAAATAATAATAGCACCTACCTCACGTGGTTATTGAAGGATTACATGGGAGAGTGTACAGTGTTAGGCACAAAATATTCAATATGTGTTATCGTTGTTATTATTTACAGCAGGAGTTGATAAATAAACTCCCCACAATAGGCAGCAACAAGGACAGGGAGCTGTGAAGAGATGACAGCAGGGCTGATCCAAGGAGATACTGTGGGACATGTTAACAAAAGGCGTGGAATCTGGACTTGTAACTAAAGAGAACTGAAGATATAGACCCAAATATCTCTGGCTAGTGAACTGCCAACTTCCTATGAGGAAGCAGGAAGTAGTCATTTGTGGAGGTTAACTTACAGAGATAAGCTAGTTTTGATTAGGTACATCTCCATAAACATGCTTACTAAATTTTCATCATAATGAAATATATTCATATAATTTCTTTTTCCAACATTTCAGTTGAAGTGGCCATAGAAGGTGTTAGATATACCTAATATTACAGAAATATTGGTTGACACTTCGGTCATCCAAGTGACCTTAGGGCAAGGACTCAGGCTGCCTTCTCCCTTGACTACTTAGGGCAGAGGGAGGACTATGTGAGTGGGCCGGCATGTGCCCCTGTGGTGCACTGGTGGTCGTGGGGGATGTTATATATAAATCCAAGAAATACAGCATATGATGAATTCAGGGTAAATTGATAGTGCTATTCTCCCTTTTCTTTATTTGTTGCTTTTCCTTTTTAAAAAGTAGCATATTTGCAATTAGCAAGTATAACCGATGTCTTACTGAGACCTGTTTGAGTGCTCTAATTGTATGAGTTTTGGAGTGCAGTGGCTATTTACAGGCCTAATCATGGTCCGTGGACCGTGGCCTCCAACTCCCAAGCTCAAGTGATCCTCCTGCCTTAGCCTCTGGAGTAGCTGAGACTACAGGTGCACTCCACTGCACCCAGCTTGATTTTTAAAATAAAGTCAAATTGTTGATTTTTGAGAGAACAAATTATTTCCATTCAGTAGTGGCTGCAAAATTAGGAGGGGTTTAAGGTTGACAATCCAGCTGTCAGAATGTGTTAGAAGCTGAGTTTGAATTTGCACATCACTTTACATAAATTGAGAAGATGTCTCCCCGCCCCCCGCCTTTATTTTTGAGACAGAGTCTTGATGTGTCACCCAGACTGGAGCGCAGTGGTGAGATCTCTGCTCACTGCAACCTCAGCCTCCCAGGTTCAAGTGATTCTGGTGCCGGAGCCTCCAGAGTAGCTGGGATTACAGACATGCACCACCACACCTGGCTAAGTTTTGTAGTTTTAGTAGAGATAGGGTTTCACCATGTTGGCCGGGGTGGTCTTGAAGTGGCCTCAAGTGATCTGCCTGCTTCAGTCTCCCAAAGTGCTGGGATTACAGGCATGAGTCATCGTGCCCAGCCCCACTTTCTTTCTTCCTTTGTTCTTCTTTTCCTCCTTTTTTTTTTTTTTTCTTGAGATGGAGTTTTGCTCTTGTTGCTCAAGCTGGAGTGCAATGTCGCAATCTCAGCTCACCGCAACCTCCGCCTCCCCGGTTCAAGCTATTCTCCTGCCTCAGCCTCCCCAGTAGCTGGGATTACAGGCGCTCACCACCACGCCTGGCTAATTTTTTTTTGTATAGAAACGAGGTTTCACCATGTTAGCCAGGCTGTTCTCAAACTCTAAGTGAGCTGCCTGCCTCAGCCTCCCAAAGTGCTGGGATTATAGGCGTGAGCCACGGTGCCTGGCCTCACTTTCTAAATAAAAAGGGGAGGGGTCTTTTTGGGAGGAGGTTAAGGCCTGAAACTCCCCTTGATATGGCCGCTGCTCTCAGGGACTTAATATTTTGCTCAATCCATTCTTTCAACAAATGTTTAAAGAGCACCTACTATGTGCTTCAGATATTATACGAAAATGATACAACCTCTGTCCCTTGAATGACCACAGCCCAATAGAGACTGAGGGCGAACTGTGCAAACCCTGGGTCCTCCAAATACTTAACATCAGAGCCAGGTTGTCAGAGGTTCTCCTTTGTTCTGGCTGAATAGTAACCATCACAGGAACCTGCCAGTTTCAACTTGTTCTAATTATTCCAAAAAGTGAATCGTTCCAAGTGGCGTCAGTGCACGTTAAAACGTGGGCCTGCGTTATAATGCTCGTGAAGACTGGAAACAAGTGAGACCCCCGCCAGCACAGCTCATGCAACTGCTTCTGCAAACTCCCCTCCAACACTTTCGCCCATTCCGGCTCAATTGAGGGACCCGAGACGTTTCTTCTCTGGGCCAATCAGAACTCAGTTAGCATCTCTTTGATGCAACTGTTCCCTTATAAAACGATTAAACGTGGACCAGCTATTTTTATTCGGTTCTCTAAAAATAGCTGCCGTCAGTCAGTCCTGGCGGGGAATTAAGGCCTCTGCTCTTCAAGTGCGGCCCCAGTCGGCCGTGCCCTGATGTTACTTTCCCAGCCATTGGCATTTGGGGGCGCAGCTCCCACACCGCGCTGTGTTCCACTGAGAGAGTCTTTTAGGGAAAGGTAAAGGTGCATTTGCTGTGGGAGACTCCGCCTAGGACACACACGCCAAAATCTTCCCAGGCTGCTGGAAAAAGCCAGGATGCGACAGCCTGAGGTTCCCAGAGCGAGTAAAAAGGATCAATCAGATCTGCCGGACGCACTTAGTCCAGCAGGAGTGGCGGGCTGTAGGGGTGGGAGGTAGGCCCAGGGCCTTTGATGTGGGTACACGCTTCCTCCCTCCCAAGCCCCCGGAATCGGTTCCTCCCCTAAAGAGGGATGTGGACACGGTTCATCTGCCCTCCGCTGTGCCTGAGCAAGGACTGTGCCACCTATCTCCACCCCCTCCGCCCCCGGTGTGACCACTTTTGATCCCTCCCCAGACAAAGCCAATCTGAACTCCAGCAGAATGAATAAAGGGATCAGGTTGCTCTCTCGGCCTCCCCTCACCCCCCTCCTCGCTTCTCCCCCTTCCCCACGTGACTCTCTGGAATCTTTGCCAAAGCTCGGAGTCTCTGGGTCCATTTTCACACCGATCAAAGCAGAGAGGAAGGTGGCAAGGAAGGCTGAACGTGTGTCCTGTAAACGCGGGGTCCAGACCCGGCGTATTTTGGGCGTTTCCAGGCTCTCTCGCCCGGGTGGCCTTGAGTTCGGGGGGTCTTTTCCAGTCTCGCTAGCTTTTTCCTTCGTGCAATTAAAATTATGGCTCTGCTTCCACTCCTGTAATCATTGCACCTCTACCCTGCAGACCAGCTCCGGGGTGTTCGGCGCGGAGGTGGGCGTTGGTGTGCAGCAAGCCGCGCCCCCGCAGCCTTGCTCACCCAGGCGAGGGGCGGGGACGAGAAAGTAGCAGCAGCGCCCCCCAGTCTTTTCTGGGAAGCTTCTGAACAGTCTGCTGCAGGGAGCGCAGCCCGAGGCGGCGCAGAGCGGCTGCAGCGCGGGCGAGTCCCAGGAGCTGCCCGCAGCACTGCACAAAGTTTCCAGCGAGCGGCCCCCGGCGGATGAGGTCTGCCGAGCCGGGTGGCCCAACCAAGGAGTGAGTGTGGGTGGGTCTTTTGGGGCTCCCGGCGACCCGCCGTGCCGACGCAGCGCCGACGTCTGGTGTCAAGTGAACTTTAAAAAGCTGCTTCGGACAAACCAGAGCCAGGATCTCCACTGTCGGCGGGAGCGGAAGGGTCTAGCCCGAGGGAAATGCTGGAAGATCCGATCAGCCCGTGACCAGCAACTTTCAGGCAAAATTTTGCCGCGGAGAACTGCGCTCTGCCTCCTCTTATTCTCCCAAAGCTCAGCCCACGTTGGCGTCCTGCCTTGGCGGGGAGCTCGGCGCGCTCTCCTCCCGGGCTGCGAGTGAGTTGAACCCCCAGCCTGCGCCGGCACCTCCGGGCTGATGCGTGTCGCTCTCGGCCGGTCCGTCTCACTTTCCCGGAGGTAACGGCCCGCTGTCCCCCACCCTCGGCGCGCCAGGGTTCTCGGCGCCGGAGCCAGCGTTTTGGCCGAGCGCTTCTCGGATGCTGAAGGCTGGGCTCCTCCATCGTGGGTGCCGAAGCAGCGATGGGTGTACTCAAAGTGTGGCTTGGGCTGGCCCTAGCGTTGGTGGAATTTGCAGTGTTGCCTCATCATTCCGAAGGTGAGAGAGTGGTGCCTTGTGTGTGTCTGTGAACGTGCAGTTTAAAGGGCTCAGTAGGTTTTATGGTATTGTGGGTCGGGTGGAAGTTTTTCTGGGGAGTGTGGGGTGGAAGTGGAACTCGAATAGGCTTTTTGCCGACAAGTTTCTTACTCCTGACTGTTTTGTATTAGGATTACAACCCCGACACGGCCTCCCTCTCTGCCCTAAGTGCTTTTGGGTGGGTGGGTGGCCGATGGAGGTGACATCCCTGAAATGGATTATTTTACTTTCCACCACCTACCTTTTCCCGAAGAGAAAGCAACGGCATGGAGCACAGGTGAGGAGTGAACAATTGCTCTTACCTGTACTTCTGTTTCGAAGAAACACACAATCTTTCACCTTAAAGCCCCATCGCTCTCCCGCCCTCCTTACCTCAGTCTCCCCCTAAAAACCAGTTAGGATTTTATAACTAACTGGTTGGAGCGTGTTCTGGACGTGGACAGTTCAACTGCACTGAAAGAAATCTCTCCAGTAAGGAGAAGCACGAACCTGCCTGCTTCCCAGAACAAAAGTGGTTAATAAGAGTTTAGGTTCATCATTCTTTTACTTCACCCTCCGCCTCCTGGTTTTCCTCCGAGGCCCCAAGCTACGTGTAAAACCCCGGAGCTTCGGGAGAAAAAAGGAAGCCGTGAGAGTAGTTGTCGCCATGATATCAAAAGCAATCCAGGCTCAGCCAAATAAATGAGTCAATAAGTAAATAAAGAATTTGGGGTCCTGGAATGCCGGGCTCGGGGACGCAAGGCACTCTGAGCTCCCACCTGCTCGGAGAAGCTGGGTAAGTTGCCCAGCCAGTGCTTAGGGAGGGGGAAGGGAGCCGGCGGGTCGGGAGGAAGACGGCTTAATCCACAGCACCTGGCTCTCGGCTTCTCCTCCCGGCTCCATTCATTATTTATCCAGCTGCAGGAAGAAGAGTTCACCTGCCCAGCCTCAAATCAGAGCCGCGGCTGGGCGGCGGCTGGGGCGGGGCGGGCCGCCTTCTCCGCCCTGGTGCCCCGGGAAGGGGCGAGGGGCGGCTCCCGGGGCCGAGCTCCGGTGCAGGACTAGGGGCTGCTCGAGGCCCGGGGAGGAAAAAGCTCTGCCTCGGGTCGACCTCCAGTTACCGGAGCAGCTGCCTTTTCTTTGCTGGCTTCCCAAGAGAAAGTGGGAGGCCTTGGGAATCCATGAACAGTAGTGGGGGACTTTCCCATGGGTACAGGTGCTGCTTTCTGCCCTCTTCCGGGATGTGTGTCAAGTGTGTATGATCTCCGGGAAAGGCACATCTGGGACCTGTGCAGCCTTCTCCCAACAATGCATGTCCTGTAGAGATACAGCTTTATTGTCTATGTCCGTGTGGGTGCGTACTTTGGGGGGAGGAAAAAAAAGCTTGTAGGGCTTGATTATAATAAACCAGATGAGAGAGTCACCCCAGGCCACCCAAACCTAAACTTGGTACTTAGAAAAATTAATTTCACTTGGTTGCAGTTTTTTATTTAGAGTCCTATTCCAGCAACGCAGAAAAGGTGGTAGCACTCCCGGGATAGCTCACCAGGGGGCGGTTGGAATGGTGCAGCTGCTCAGAACCAAATCTCTGGAATCGACAAAAGGCATTATTACCAAGAGCCTACAGGGTGCGCTCTTTGGCAGATTGCTTGATCCAGTGGGCAAAGTTTAAGAATTGCCAAATCTATTGATTGGGAGGTGGGGATGGGGGGACGCAAAGCACAGAAAGCCGGGGTGGGGGCCGGGTTGGGGGGTGAACATTACTCCAGAGTCTTGGAAACTTTGCTTCTTATTGTTTTACCTGTCAGAGCATTCTATAGCCATTTCACAAATTGGATTGATAAATCGATAGATGTCTGAGAGTTTCCACCCACATCATGATGGTGCTTATCTAATAAAGAATGAACACGGCCATTTATTGAGCAGGTATTGCCCGGCACTGTGCTAAGCACTTTACATATCTCATTTAATTAGTTTAATTAAGTGATATCACTCCCACAGACAAAAAACCACTTGTCATCTGATGAGACCTCTGATTTGGTCCTCTCGAGCTTTCCTTTTTCTTTAAAAAATAAGAGCATTGAGACCAAGGAGGGAACAAGGATCTTAGAAATCTCAAGGTTTTATTACTAGCCTAGAGAATACTTTTTTAAAATGGAAAAGAAACATTCGCATGTATACTTCTTTTGAGGGGATGTACCCTGTGGCACCTTTGCTGACCAGCTTATGGCAAAATTTATCATTTTCTTCTCAGTGCACAGAGAGGACAATTGTGGTTGGTATGGGTTTGGTCTTCCTCACTTAGCTGTGTGCTTATTGAGGGGTTAGGATGGCTTCTATTCTTGTATCTTCAGTTTAGCTCCTAGCATACAATAAGTGCTCAAAAAATTGGTCAGATGAACAAGTATTGGCAAATTACATTCTTATAAATTAAGCTTAACTGGTAAACTGGCCTCTGATTAGCTGACTAACCTTGAATGACCCACCTAACTTCTTTGAGCTATAGTCTGTCATTTACTAAATGAAGTCAATTAGGTGTAGCTCTAAGATACTTTGGCTAATCATCAAACATAGAAGAGAAAAGATCAGCATTTGCTGCCTTTTTTGTGGTCAATTGCAACTTTCTGGCTCTAAATTTCATTATTTTTTGAGACAGAGTCTCGCTCTGTCACCCAGGCTGGAGTGCAGTGTCGCAATCTCAGCTCTCTGCTGCCTCCACCCCCTGGGCTCAAGTGATTCTCATGCCTCAATCACCTGAATAGCTGGGATTACAGATGTGCACCACCATGCCTGGCTAATTTTCATATCTTTAGTAGGCAAAGCGTTTCACCATGTTGGCCAGGCTGGTCTTGAACTCCTGACCTCATGTAAACTGCCTGCCTTGGCCTTCCAAAGTGCTAGGATTAAAGGCGTAAGCTACCATGACCGGCCTCTAAATTTTATTTTAATTATCAAAAGCAAAGTAAATTTTTACAAGCAAATTATTGGCAGTGTTATTTTATATTGCCTTATATTGCTAAGCAGATAAACTATTAATGCTATGATCTGAGAACTTAATAAAATCAAGAAGTCACAAAGAAGCTTCTAACACGGCTGCTTTCTGAATCAGAGAAACTCTGCCATAGCATTTTCTGGAGAAATATCTTGAGTTCTGTTGACATGAAAGTCCTGTGAAGTTACACTAGATAAGACAGTTGCCTTGGGATAGGGAAAGATCATTGAATTGGAGGCTAAGAAAATCGAGCTTTAGTCGGTATCCCATCACTCTCCATGTGATTTTAGGCATTCCCCAACTCCCATGCTTTTCCTATAAATGCCATTGAACAGATTACATTGAAGAGGATCATTTGATAGACAATATGTTTTATTTATGGGTAAGTTAGGGTAGTTGGTTCCGCTCTGGGCTGGAGAATCGTTTTGTTGAGAGACTCTATGCTTAAAACTCAGTGTTAAGGAAGAGAAGGCATTGGCTGGAAACAAGTAACCTAATTCTTTCATTCTGCAAGCCTTTATTGAGAGCTTATGTGTCAGGTTATGTCTGGTAGGTGGGTACAAACATCAAAACCAAAGCCAAAATAATTCCTGCGCTCAAGGAGTTTGCATATCTAGAAATTGTTAATAGCAGTTTAATAGCAGTAGGAATATGGGAACATTTGGTCCTTGCTGAGTTTCTCAGTATGGAAATGTTAGACGATGGTTGTAACTTTGCATCTTTTGGCTTTTGTAATTACCTGGTAATGGAAATAAAGAGGTGTTGTGGACTGTTATTTTCATCAATTATATTTCCATTGCTCTCTGAAGATTGCATTCTGGGCATTACTCTCCTTATGTAGTATATACATCCTTTAGTAAGGACCCAGCCATCCATATTCACTGTTACGGACTTGGGTGGCAATATCACCCAACTGTAGTCACACAAGTAGTCATAAAATATTCTTTAACACATGGCTCAGAGCAGGGGAGGGGACTACCACATGTCAAAGTTGGAGCCTCATGCCAAATCTTACTGTAGTTCCAAAACAGTTGGCCCACTTCCATTTTAACTACTCTATTAATTGATCTAAATCCTAGTTGACAATAATCAGGACATGAGCTGTCCTGTCAGTTCGGAAAATGATTCTATTTTAAGTATTCCACAGTGCACACAGCCATATTCTGAATTATAGCACAACATAAAGCCTGAACATTTAAATGCCAACTTGTGGCTGCTTGTTCCTAATGAGTCATGTTTTTGTGGTACCCTGCTCTCCAAATCTTTTTGTATCTTAATGGTTGTGTCTGCCACTATTTCTTTGAAGTAATGGGTCTGACATTTTGTGGTGCTTGGATTTAACTTCTCTGATTTACTCAGTTTACCAATGGTTTCAGGATATATGCAAATTATATCTCAAAATTTCTCCAAAAATATTAGATTTTATACAGTCATCACATAATGGAGTATATTATAATGTGCAAAAGGGATTAAAAGCAGACATTTACTTGTTTAAATTTTATGCAGTAACATTTTGTCTATGTGACCTGCAAGAAATGAGGCAGTCACACAGGAAAAAAGCCCAGGTCTCAGGATCTGGGCTTCCTTCTTGATGCTATAAAATTGCTTCACCCTGCAAAACTTCATGCATTTTCTCACAGACTGTGAGGTGTCAGAACTTAAATTACCCGGCATCTCAGCTGCATTCTGTGCCCTGAAACTGGCATTGTTCTTGGTTAAAGAACTCTACTCCTGTTGTCTCGTGTTTTTCCTCAGTTTTCCTTTGAAGGAGGCTCCTTTCTCCTAGATTGGCACCATCTCAAAGAATTCACCTTGAGCTGGGATTTTCTTTAAAGTTCAACCAAAGTCTTAAATATAAACATCAAATAGAGCTGCAATCATTCTTGTACTTTTTAATAAAAAAAATAATGAGTGGAGAGAGTAATTTTGTTTTCCATATTATGTGAACCGATGGATTAGTGAAAAGACCTCCACTGTAGCTATCAACCAGAAGCTACACCCGGTACCCATGTCAACAAACTCCTCAACTTCATCTGCTGGTGGGTGTGTGAGAGAAATATGTTTGGTTTGGATGCTGTATCTGGTATTGGGTGATGATAAATGTTTGATAGGACTGGGCATCACACTGGAATGCTTATTTTCTCAAGAGAGTAGAAATGATGTTTTAGAAGCTGTGTTAATGGAGGCTCATTCATGCAGCTGCCTTCCGGGTAGAGCTGTTCTGTTTTAGGAAAGCTCTCAGAGGGCAAAGCTTATTTCTTTTGGAATTGTACAATACAGAGCAAACCAAATTGAATTAATTCACCTTCCTAATGATATATGATTTTTTAGCAGCTGTATACCATTTTGACTTAAGTCTCCAGCAGATGCTTGGCTTGCTCAGGTATAGATGTGCCACACTCAGTGCTGCTTTATTTTTTCATACTGCAGTGAGTTCATAATGGCTTTCTAAACTTCCAAAAACAGGTTTTGATATAGGTACTCAGATACTTCTTAAGGTGCTTGATTTCCTTTGGAGCTATGAAAAGAATTGACTTTGGAAGGTAATGCTGTGGAGGAGAGCAATAAAATTATTTGAGGATAGTCTTATTTTAAAGATTAAATTTTGTTTGTGTTTTTTTCTAAAAGTTAAATTTTGTTTATTCTAAAGTTTAAATTTTGTTAAATTTTACCTAAGTGATGATGATCTAAATTTTCTAAACACCAGAAGTAATTAAATACATCCATATAAGTAATTTAGAAAGTTAATTGTGTTTATATATATTTATTTGAGATATATGGGACTATTTTATATACACATATCACACACATACATGTACATACACACACATATGTGTGTGTGTATATATATATATCCTTTCTTATGACATAGCATAGACTGAAGTACTAAGTCTTTGAAACAAGATTTCTTAACGAAAAATTAGACAATTAGGAAGAATTTCCCCCCAAGGTTTTATCTCAATTTACTCTTATTAGAATGTCAGGGACCTAAAAGTTATTTCAATAAATTTGCCCACAGAGATCTTTGATTCAAACCAAAGTGTAAATAGTCATCTTAGTTTGTTTAAAGCTTGTTCTCAATTCCATTATTGGAGGAGAAGGTAGACCAGTTCTTTCCTGAGAAGTTAATATTTTTGAGACTTCATAAATGACATTAGAGGTAAGCACTGTGGTAAAGTAATGTCCTTCTCTCTTTAGAAACCAACTGTGGCAGATTGTTAAGATATGCTTCACCTTGGTGTATATATACTGTTCAAATCTGTTTTGCAGACTCAATTTCTGAGAGAGTAGGTGATAGCACACTGCCCATTCTCTTTCTAAGTTAAATCAAGACCTTTTGTGCAGCTCAAAAATTGGTTGGTAATGTGTGTATATTTTTTTAATTTAAGATTTCAGTTTTATAGTATATATATATATATACTATAAATACTATATATACTATTTATACTGTATATGATATATACATACTATATATAGTATATAGTGGGTATATATGAATATATACTATATATGTAATAGTACATATTTAATAGTATATATAGTGTATATATTTTCTCGCTATATATAATACACACACACATATATTATGTAGTGGGATAGATGCAACATTTCAACATTTTTAGAAAGGAAGTACCCAAGAATAAATTCACAAATGGAGGATGTAGGCACAAAGTGCTAGGAGCTCCAAGGAACATAATCTGATGGGCAGGAGAAGTTTCACAAAGGAGATGAGATCAAGTTCAAGGGCCTTGATTAGACAAAGTACATCTATAGGAAATGCAAATGAGCAGAGGCATTGAGACATGTAAATATATCACAGGATTCTATGTTAGCCTCTTGGTTTGGACTGGAGACTTAGTGTAAGCAAAGAGTCACAGGGAAGCCTGGATAAGTAAATGGGAATGGATTATGGAGGCTTTGCTGACTTATCACAAAGAAAAATATATACTGTATTTATAGCATGCCGTTATAAATACATTTATCTTAAAATTCAAGTGATAAGTTTTAATGATGCTTTTTCTAATGTGTGTCCAAGGAATGTTGTTTTGGTGGATGGGATTATTTCCCCAGGGGAAGAATGCTCAAGCTTTTAAGATTTTGAAAGAAGCACATTTTACTGATTATGATGCGTGTAGATGCAGTTTTAGCAGTAAGCTTGCTGAGGAAGTGCCTATTGGTTTGTTATGCATCTCTTTTAATTCTTGTTTTGTTTTTCCCCACAGGTGCTTGTGTCTATCAGGGTTCCTTGTTGGCGGTAGGTCATTCTTTACATACTTACTTTCTTTCTTTTGAGTGTAAAATGCTTACTTGAGGTTCCTGAGTGAGTGAGTTGACCCTGTCATTGTAGAATATGTTTTTTTTCTTCACAATTTGAGGATTAGCCCTCATTCAGGCACAATGATGCTCAATTATTTAATACCTTTTCCAGAGTGAATTAGTTCCATTTGGATACTCAGGTATTAGAAGATAAATTCAAACACTCAATGCACAATTTGCATTCTGTGGCTGTTCTTTGTGTTCTTTTAATCAGAGAGAAAATTAGATCCCATCCTTTTGTCAGATACAAACGGGGACACAATTTGTTTATCTTCCTGTTGCATTTGCTTCTTCCTTTGAACCGTTCTCCAAAAAAAGTATGATTATCAAATTAAGTAGAATAGGAAGGGTTTCTGTTTTTGACTGAATTATAAACTTAAGTTTTGGTGAACAGCAAACAAATTAACATTTATCTTTGAACTCTTGCCATATAGGGTAAAATTGATTTTGAATTTAATGTTAGAATGACTTGGGGGAAAAGCTGATGTAAGTCTCATGCATTTCTTTTCATTACTAATGCACTATGGTGCATAACTGTGTGTTAAAGCCTTATTGAGAAGACTGTCTACACTCCATCAACTCTAATAAATGGTGTGACAAGTCATTCTTCACCACTTTTTTATTTTGGTTTAATAAATGCTATAATAAAACTGAACTGAGATGGTTGGAAAGAGTTTGCTCATTTATATCACAACCTGCTATTGACATGTGTGATATTCATAAGTCATCTTGGATTATCCTTGTGGTATTGAAATAGATGAGGACTATCTGAAGTATCTAAGAGTCTAGATAATTGTAGATGTTCACAGTAATATTCTTGAATCTGTACTTTATATACTGTAGTTGTTGCTTGGGAGGTTTGTATTTTTTTCTTTATGTTTTTCTATTAAAAATTAGGAAAAGCCATTTTTATTCTATTTGTCATTCCATGTCTTGCTCTGCTTCTTCTTCTTTTTTTTTTTTTGAGATGGAGGCTCACTGTGTCACCCAGGCTGGAGTGCGGTGGCATGATTTCGGCTCACTGCAACCTCGGCCTTCCGGGTTTAAGCAGTTCTTCTGCCTCAGCCTCCCGAGTAGCTGGGATTACAGGCACATGCCACCACACCTGGCTAATTTTTGTATTTTTAGTAGAGACAAAGTTTCACCATATTGGCCAGGCTGGTCTCAAATGCCTGATCTTGTGATCTTCCTGCCTCAGCCTCCCAAAGAGCTGAGATTATAGGTGTGAGCCACTGCGCCCAGCGCTGTTTATTCTTTAATATATTTTAGGAATCATTTGCTCCAAAATATATTATCACTTTTGGGGAGATATAGTAGATATTTAGGCAAGTCAGTTATTCACACTAATACAAAAAGAATTATTTATTGTGTAGAGTGCTCCATAACTTTTCAATATATTTTCATAAGCATTCATATGTCTGATACTTATAATAGATTAATGAAATAGGCAGGCCATGTATTATTTCATACTCTTCCCTCTTTTAATAGAAAGGATGAGAGAGAGAGAGAGATGAAGAGATTTGCTAGAGGTAATTGACCATTAGGGGTGGACCAGAACAAGACATCCTGTCTTCCTCTTTTGTTCTGCCTATATATGAGAAAAGGTAGCTAGACCATCTTCTGTATTTAATTTTGGTATGTGTTATTGTTATTTGAATATGAAAGCATCAAGTAATTAGAGAGGTCAGTTTGATCAAGTTAAAAGGAGAAACTGCCCAGCTAACTTGAATTTATTGGATGACCTTTCTTCCCTCTCTACCATGCCCTGGCTGATCCTAGGGCTCATGGCTGCTCAAGGTTAGTGGGCTGCACCCTCCCACACCAGCATGCTCCTCATTCCTCCAGGTGACTTCTTTGCTTATCAAGGATCTGCTCCATTTGTTTCTTTTTCTTTCTTTCATTCTTTGTTGTTGTTGTTGTTGTTGTTGTTGTTGTGAAACAGAGTCTCGCTCTGTCACCCAGGCTGGAGTGCAGGGATCTTGGCTCACTGCAACCTCTGACTCCAGGGTTCAAGCAATTCTCCTGCCTCAGTCTTCCAAGTATCTGGGACTACAGGTGCACACCACCACACACAGCTAATTTTTTTTGTAGTTTTAGTAAAGACTGGGTTTCAGCATGTTGGCCAGGCTGGTCTTGAACTCCTGACCTCAAAGTGCTGGGATTACAGGCATGAGCCACCAACCCTGATCTGCTACATTTGTTTCTAAACCTCTTCAAACCTGAGATACTTATTATTGTAGTTAGGCAATTCAGTCTGAAAGACAATATATTTATTACAATAATAAAATCATTAAACAAATATTTGTTGAATGACAATTGCAGACCTGCACTGGACTGCATCCATGAACAAACAGATGAAAATTCCTGCCCTCATGGAGCTTGAATTCTAATAAGTAAAATATATAGACTGTCAGATAGGTGGGCTATGGGGAAAAACTTTGTGAAAGTGGGAGGGATAGAAAAGGCTCAATAGGGGATGAAGGTGGCTGCTTTAGACAGGGTGATAGGGAAGGCTTCACTGAGAAGGTGACATTTGAACAAAGACATACAGAAAGAGATAATGATAAGAGCTAGCCTGGTGGATACCCAAGGGGAGAGAATTCCAGAGATGGGGAGCAGAAACTGTGAAGTCTGAAGCAAGAGCGCCTATGGGCATTCGAGGCAGTGTGTGGAGGATGGCAGGAGATAGGTCAGGGAGGAGTGCAGGGGTCAGAGCACACTGAGCCTTGTGCAGGCGTTAGCTTGTCCTTTCAGGCAGGTGGGTGAACTCTTGGAGGTGCTAGAAAGGAAGAATAGCAACATCAGACTTATCATCTAATTAAACTGCTGAAATGAGAATGTGAAAAGAAGTACTGTTCTTGTTTCTAGGGAAACTTCATTGAATACTTTAAAAATACTTCACAGAGGCAAGTCACTAAAAAATTGCCATCAAATTAAGTGTAGAAAAAACAGCTATAAAAGATTGAGAAAATATTTCAAAATCTAGAGAGATTCTGCGTTCGGGGTTATTTGTAACAATTTTAAGTTCTCTTTCCATTTTAAGGACGATGAAGCTGGAAATGGTAGTTGATGCATTGTGGACTTAGTTTATTGTCTACATAATTCACTGCTGCTCTCTCTCCACATATCCTAGTGTTAAAGAAAGGCATTTTATCTACATCAGTGAAATTGGAGAGTGAATGTATGTTCATGTATTTTGAATTAAAGAGTTCAAGAATATTACTATAGGATTCTAGGATTCTCCAATTATACAACTTTTTGGGTGACAAAGACTTCTACTGTAAGAGGCATCATTTTCAAGAGCTGGCTCTGAGAATAGCGGTTGGTGTGCCTGTTCCAAACTTTGTAATTCTACCCACATGTTCACTGTTTTAGAGGTAGAAGTGACTTGAGAAATCGCTTATTCCAGACTGTCCATTTTACAGATGAGGCAACTGGGGCAGGGATGTGACATTCTTGAGGTTTGTTCCTGTCCCAATTGAGTAACCAAAAGTAGAAGGTTGTTCTGGATGAAAATGGCAAAGCCTCAGCTTCACCTAGGGTTCACAAAACATACCAAGGAAATCAGAACATGGATTTAGGCACTTGCTGCTAGTATAGTGCTAACTCTCTGCCTCTCTTGTGAGGATTCCTCTCAGTGATACCTTTCAATCTCATCACTTGTTGCTTAGGAAGCTGCTAGATATAGTGGAACATTCATGGCCCTGGAGGTCAGACACACCTGGTTTTGATCCTTCCTTTTCTATTACAAACCAGCTCTGTGACGTAGGGCAAGTTACATCACCTCTGGAACCTCTTATTGCCCTTGATGTGAAATGAGGACAAAGAAAGCCCCTCCTGAAGGGCTGTTGTAAAGAAGATAATGTGGAAAAGACACCCAGGTGCAATGCCTGGCATGTGCTTTTCTGCCATAACACAATTTCTCTTAACCAACCAAGAAGAACAAGAGGAAGACACAGTTACTAAGCACCTACTATGTATTTAGTACTCCACAAACCCAGGAAGTAGTTTCTAGGTTTTTTTTTTTTCCCTTTTTCTTTTCTTCTTTTTTTTTTTTTTTTCCACTTTACAGATAAAGAAGCTGAGGCTCAGGAAGTAGTCACTTGTCCAAAGTTACGTAGTAAGTACTAGTGGAAAAGAAAGTTCAAACCTGGTTCTGATTCTTAAGTCATTGATCAAGCATTCTATTTCTCACAACCAAGTCAATCCATTTGTTGTCTCTAAACACAACTAGCTTATTTCACCACCTTCAGTCCTATATGCCCACCCCCTCCCTGCCACAACTGCCATGCAGTTGTCTCTGCCAGTCTCTGTCCCTGACCTCCCGCAAAAGCCAGCTGTCCCTGGCTAACCCCTTCCCATTTAACTGAGGCTGTCCTGCACTGGTGTAGGATGAGCATAAAAATTCACCACGTGATGTGAAACATGTTGAGACAGGCATACCACCTTAAAAACATGTCATCTTGAAAACAAAAGCCAGCTGTCCCTGACTAACCCCTTCCCATTTAACTGAGGCCGTCCTGCACTGGTGTAGGATGAGCATACAGATTCACTATGTGATGCACACATGTTTAGACAGGCATGTCATCTTAAAAAAAATACAACATACAGTGTATTATGTACTACATATGTGTATATGTGTGTGTATATATGTATATAAGTGTATATGTATAGATCTCCCCCACCTTGTATTGCATTGTGTCTCCCAGTTTTTGACAGCTGTCTGGACTTGCAGCAACATCCTGGGGTGATTAAGTCCTAAACACATGTAGCCGTCTCTCACTTACGGACTGACTTCCGCTCTCTCTCTTCTCTTTTCTTTAAACTCTTCTGTAACTTTCTCTTCTTTTTATTCCTCAGGTAAGAAATGACCAGAAGGGACTAAAAATAACTTGAAAAACACTGAATTAATCTATTTTGGGGTGTGTTTCTTACCCCATAATACCCATGCACCCCGGGCTCACAAGACTTTCTCTCAAGTCAGCCCTTATGGAAGACAGTGTGACCGTGTTAAATTGGGAATCCATCAGAGGGAAACTACCTAGGTTTAACTGTGACATCCAGTGTGAGGAGGAAAATTAATTTTTTATTTCAAAGTATTCACATACCTTCTGTCTTTTCCAACTATATCAAGTATTAAAAAAAAAAAAAAAAACCAAACAACTTTCCTTTTGCGTCACCACAAGCAAAGACATATCCTTTTTAAAGTTCTTCCTGGGATGAATGACTTAACTCTTCACTTCAATTTTTCTGTCTGTGAAGTGGAGATGACCTGTTTACTTCTCAGGATTGTTGTGAAGCTTAAAGGAGACGAACGTGAAGCACTTCATCCAGTGCTGTGACTTACAGTGCTCAGTAAAGGTTGGCTGTTATTGTTGTTCTAAAGCAGTGATGACTGGCAAGGGTGGATAAACTATCTGTCTTCCCTAGATCAAAAGTGTTAAGTGTTGGGATTTTCCTACTTGGGTTACTTTTGCTGAGAAATGCTGAGAAAGCGAATCACAACGCACTAATTTTTAGCAAATCTGAAAGAATAGTTTTCAAGGATAATACAAAATTGTGGACTGTTGACTACATATAACACTGCAGGAATATCCAGGCATTCCACTTTGAATCTTGGCACCACTACATACATGCTGTGTGGTCTCAGATATAATACTTTATACAGCCAAGTGTCACTTTTATTATCTGCATAATGGGGATTATATTTCTCCTAGCGTTGATGTGACAGTTAACTGACAGCATACTTGTGAAAGAACCCAGAACTGTCTCCGCAAGGAACAGGTATTCACATCATCCAGGTGGTAACAAGGTGTTGGAGTGGAAATGAGTGAGTTATAGAGTCCAGGGTCTTGATTCAGGCTCTGGCTCTGTAATTACTAGCTGTGAGGCATGGAGTAAGTCACTTGAATGAAATGATGTCTCAGTTTCTAAATTGGTAAATTCAGAGAGTTAGATTAGATTCTCTCCAAGATTTCTTAGCACAGTGTTGTGCAGTAGAGCTTTCTGTGATGATGGGAATGTTCCATAGCTGTGCTGTCCAGTGTGGTAGCTATGAGTCACATGTGGTTACTGAGTACTTGAAATGTGGCTGATGATACTGAGAAACTGAATTTTAAATTTCACTTAATTTCAATGAATCAAAGTTTAAATTTGAGTAGCCACACATAGATAGTGGCTACCATATTGGACAGTGCAGCATTAGGGTTTTAAAATTCTTAACATACTCTAGTACTTAAAATAGAGCTTTGTGGATGGTTTCCACCCTGGGTGGAAGCTTACTGGAGTATTTTTAGCAGTTGTGAGAAAAGTAACACGAAATTTGTTATAGCACCTAAGTCTGCTGTTTTTGTTTGCTTATATAATTTAAACAGTTTTGAGGTCAACACAGGTACAACACTACTCTCCCCATAGCGCTCGATATGTTTTCTTTTTTGTTGTCATGATTTTTTTTTTTTTAAACCAAGCAATGGTTATGGATCAATGTTTTCTTGAATAAAAGAAAAGGGGTAGAATTACAGTCAATTTTACATATTCCATTAAAAATTTTATAAATTTTTAAACTCATGAGAGTGTTATCCATTATTTATATTAGAACAGAAAAAAATTGAGAACCTCTGGTCTAATCTGAAGAACTTGTTTATTAGGGCTAAGGAGCTTTAAGGGAGACCATTAGAGCTCTTCAATGCTAGAGTCTTTTTAAAAATTGGTTCGCTATAGTGTTAATTTTAAAAATTTGAAACAGTAACACAAAAGACACAGCCCCGTAGAAATGAAAATGTCTCAGAATTGCTTTGTCCTTGTATTCATCAACATGCTCAAGAGATGTTGTGGAAAAGAGAAATGAAAATTTGGAAGTTTTCACTATTCAGTGCTTGAAATCCCCCCACAGTGAATGGTGGCCAGTGGCTGCTATTGAAACACCTTGAACTTCTCAGCAGTGGGGAGAATACTTGGTGTCCTGAGGATGTACTTAGAGGAGAAGCAATACAATCAGCCGTTCCTTAATTTCCCTAAAAGTATTGGGTAATTTCTTAAGACCTTTTAATTAAGTATTATAGGATATCACCATTTTAAGTTATAGTTTAGCAAAAATTCATCATTTTTTTATGCCTCTGGTGTTTATTTTAAAATGCGGAGTAATATATTTTTAAGTGTGGGATGCCACTCTTTATTAAAATGTACTTATTTTATGATTAAAAACTTATTTTTTTCAACACATCATTACTATGCTAGATGTTGTCACAAATTTAGAGAGATAATGAGCTCCTTTAACTAGAGATGTTCAGGCTGAGACTAGACAAACAGAATTAGGAGTGAGATCGCAGTGGCAGGCTTTTCTGATTTGGGTTTTCACCTGTGGGTGGAAGGTTAGAGCTGTGTGCTTCTGCCTAAGTCAAGAAGCCCTTGCAGAGGGTGAAAAAATCTCCTGGCACCGGAGTGTGCAGTGAAGAGTTTCTTCCCCTTTATTTCCTCAAAGGGAGTAACTTTGTATCCTTAGGTGTCAGGTAGTGAGGACTGGGCCCTAGCTGCCTCAGGATTTTTTATCCTTCCTGGGTTTTTATAAATTGTCTCTTATAATTAGATGTGCTGGTTTCCTATTTGGGAATTTATATGTTCTTAGAATAATTGTGTGAGAGGAATAACACAAGAGATTTTGTACTTTTATTGATGAATAATCCATATGCATTTTTATTCTTATTCATATTCATGTGGTAGGAACAGATGTTTTAAGTTAACAAACACATTTCTTATGCTTTGTTTTGAGTTTAGAAGATGCAATTGAGCTTGGAAGCCATATTAATTTGCTCAAACTATGCTATGTTTTATCATATATTTCAATTTTCTGTTCAGACCATACACTTCCCTCACTATTTTTAAGTGTGTGTCATTTTTGCACCAAATTGTCTTACAACTTGATATCTCATTTTTATTTTATTCTATTTCTGTTTATAACTACAAAGTATATGCATATGTTTATTTTCTACATGGTACATTTATATATGCATGGGTATATATGTATAAATCCCCTCTAATAGAACTGTCACTCATTTATGACACCTTATGATATTATCATGTTATAGTTTAGTTACTTTTAGAAGTTCTTTGCTTACCAAGGGAAAGAGAATATATAAATATCAAATGGCAATTGAGTTAAGCAAGCTTATATTTTTCTGAAATTTGAATTACAAGTGTCTAAAGAAAAGTTGACTTTGAAAATTTTATATGGATGGCATTTTGCTTCTGTGACAAACATAAAATTGGCACAAAATAAAATTAAAAAAAATCACTCAGCAGTTTTATGTAAGACAGGGATATAGCTTCTGATGTCCCAGCTAAGTTCTTTTAGCAATAATTTCTTAGGTTCCCAGCATTTATAAGCTAAATGAAAGGAAGAAGGGGGACAAGCTTTCATAGTAAGAAATGGTTTATTGTTAGTACCCAGGAGGCTCTTGAATTTGGGCCATGACCTGTGAGTTCTTTCCTGACAGCTCCCAAGATTGGTTATTTATTAAATTTATGTCATTTCTTTCCTCCAAAGGGAAATTGAATGGGTGGGCAGGGATCAGGGAGGTGACGGTGTCAACATTGGAGAGCAGATTTCATTGTTCTTTGTACCTTACATTCTTGAAATGGTTCAGTAACAGTGAGCAGGAGAGAATTATTAGCAGAAATAGATATTCATCCTTTGGTGTTCTTCCTGTGTTGAGTTTCCCTATAATCTAGAATGAACTTGATCTAAGTGATGAGAAATCAGGAACAGAAGAAATACGAAATTATTGCCTAAAAAGAAGCCTTTCCATATTTGCTGTAGATATGTGTAGTAGTAATGATCCAATTAGATTCCAAAGACATTAATTGATCAAATTCTATGTGTTAGACCCTGTGATGAGATCTATGGAGAATACCAAGATTAATAGGATATTAGTTGTAACCCAGGAACATGCTGCTTAGCCAGTAGTCCCTTTTCTTATTTTCTGTGTTGGCAGTGTCCTGATTTTGTTGCACTTTCCCTCCCTTTCCTAGTTGTGAGCTAATCAGAAAGTTTATATCCCTTTGCCAGGGATTGGTTTAGGATTGAGTGTGACTTACTTGTGGCCAATAAGATATGCATGGAACTCTGCTAATATTGTTGGGTGTTTGAAAGGACCCTATTAATTGCACCTTTGTTCCCCCAGTTCTGAAGAAGTTGAGAAATACAACAAAGAATATAGAAGTCAAAATATCATCCTTTTATGTTTTAACCAATGAAGCTAAGTTGGAGGATATAGCTTCAGTTCTCTTAGCCAACTGGGTTGCTGGTTCTGACCCTTCAGAATTGGGAAGACTTAGGCATTCACAGAGCCTTGCTGAGGCAGGTTTCCCATGCAGAAGGGCTGATAAAGCAAGAATTACTGCTTGTACAAACAGAGGAAAACATATGATCTTGGTTGACAGGCTCGCTCCCTAGAAGATGAAAGAAGACAAAACTGAGTTAAGCATGCCTAGTTGCTCTTTTAAATTTACTAGTTAGATAAATCATGCCACCTTCCTGGGGATAAGAAAGGCCTGGAGTTGTGTGTTGATATCCCTGCACCTCGAGTGGGAAAAAAGAATTCTCTATTAATAGAAGATTTTGAAGCTTAGTCTTTAAACTTTGGCACATGGACACATGATCTCTGGAGGTGCTACAACCATTAGAATACGTAGCTGGCACACAGAAGTTGACAGAGGAGAAAGATGGGATATTTTGATTCCTTGAGGAGTTGGTTATGTGATCTGTTGACTTAACCAGCACAGGAACTGACCTTCCTGGGAAATTATTGTATGAGCTAAGAAGTTCCCTCATTGTTTAAACAAATATAAACTGCATTTTATGTTACTGCAGCCAACAACAGTCCATCCAATACCCTATAATCAGGTAATGAACTCAGTACAAAGCAGTTTGAGATCAGTGTTAGTAGGTAGAAGTGCAGCACCATGGTTAAGGGGCAGAGCTCCAGATTCTTGGGTTTAAGTCTGAGCTCTTCACTACTGTGTGACCCTGGGCAAGTAACTTACCTTGTCTTTAAAATAGAGTTAATAGTTGTGCCTATATTACAGAGCTGCTGCAAGGATAAATGAGTAACACGTGAACGTACTTGGGATATAGTAAATACATGCTTGCAATTAGAATACTCTTATTCAGGAGGAAATCATTTTTGATCTTGGCCTTGAAATACGGACCAGTTTAGAAAGAGCCTTTCTCTTAGGATATAGGTATGAGTAAAAGCATAAGTGGCAAAGGGAGTCCGGTTTGATTGAAGCGAGAGAAGTGATGTGATGAAACACTGAGAAGGGATTTTTAAACTCCAGATCACATAGGGCCCGGAATAAGGCATTTGAAGTACATTCTGCAGGCAGTGGGGATGCTTTGAAATGGAAATCATTTGCTCTTGAATTCAGAGTCTGTCAGTGCAAACTGATTAGTATATTGTTGGAGATGAGATATTGGAGCACCATCCTCTGCTGTGTTCCTTCTTCTTTTCTTTTTCACCCATGTCCAGATGCAATTGCTCTGTAGAGCTTTGGAGAGGGTGTGGGTGGCTCCATTTGTGATCATCTTCTTGAAAAAGAGAGATCAGTTTGCAGACATATTCCAACAATGAGTCAGTACTAAGCTTATTACTAGTTCAGCAATAATGGGTTCATCTAGCATTATATCAAGTAGAACTCCCTATTAATAGGCATTAATCTACTTTAATATTGATGTTCATAATGATCTTCCCCACTACCCTGAGGTGGTGGTATAATCTTTTTTCTTTCTCTTTATTCTAGTGAGCATTTCTCACAATTTGCAAAGATTAAATTATGCTCCAGATAGTATTAGGATAAAGTACATTTTGTTGTATTAAAATTTTTTATCAAAATGGAAGCCTGATTATTTTGTATATACTACCCTGAGTGTTGGAAAGTATAGTTTTTCCATCATGCTGGACAACAGAACTATATCATTGTTTGCTTCTAGAATTTTATCAGCTTTCTCAATTTCTACATCCAAAATATATTTTTAAAAAGAAAAATCAGGTATGGTCAGATGCTTTAAGGAATAATAGGACTTCTTGAAAAACATGAACTGCTAGAAAAGATTCTTAATAGCCTGAGGACTTCGAGGAGGAGAGAGGAAAATTTTATAGGAATAAGATAACTAAAGTGCGTAGGAAAAGGAGGGAAACTCATGGTAATCAGCTGCTTTGGTTGCCACTTTAGAGGAATTAATTAAACTGCTGAAGAAAAATAAGTGTCTTTTAATATTTCTTATTCTGTTCACTTATGATTAGGAGGAAAAGATTCTCAATAACACCAGTCAAAACATGAATATAAAGTAAAATAAAAGAAATACTGTGAGCAACAAGGCATGTGTATTCCTGCAAGCTGTTTTTATCCAAACTTATTAAGGTCAAGGATACTTATTCAGTAAGGGAGACTGTATCTTTAAAACTATAAATTTGGCCTTGCATGGTGTCTCACACATGTAATGCCAGCATTTTGGAAGGCTGAGGCAGGAGGATTGCTTGAGCCCAGGAGTTCAAGACCAACCTGGTTAACATAGTAAGATTCCATCTACACACACACACACACACACACACACACACACACACACACACTAGCCAATACTCCCAGCTACTTGGGAGGCTGAGGTGGTAGGATTGCTTAAGTCCGGGAAGGCAAGGCTTCAGTGAGCCATGCTCACACCACTGCACTCCAGCCTGGGTGACAGAGGGAGACCCTGTCTCAAAAAACAAAACCAAAAACAAACAACTATGAATTTAATCTTCTGTTTTATAGATAAATTATTATCTTAAATTTTATTTGTATAAATTTATGGGGTACAAGTATAATTTTGTGGCATGGCTATATTGCATAGTGGTGAAGTCAGGACTTTAATGTATTTATCAACAGAATAATGTATATTGCACCTATTAAGTAATATCTCGTCACCCACCCACCTCCTATCTCCACACCCTTCCTAGTCTCCATTGTCTATCATCCTATTCTCTACATCCATGTGTACACGTTATTTAGCTCCCACTTACAAATGAGAACATGTGATATTTGTCTATCTGTGTCTCAGTTGTTTCATTTATAAACAGAAAGCAATTAGAAAAGGGTAAACAGTAGTGTTTTTCAAAAACCAAACCACAAAACACAGAAACAATATCATTCCAACTTTTGAGGAGTAAGAACTTTCTTTTTTGTTTTTTTCTAAGAGAAAATGGCCATGTTGCTTTATTTATTATATTAAAAGGAATATAGACTTGTTCTAAAAAACCTAGCAAACATAAAATATAGAGAGAATGGGAAGAAAACTCCATGAATCCAAGTAATTCCACAAACAAAAATAATTAATACTAAATATTAGATGAGTTCATTGCAGAACCTTTTCTGTGTATGTGTGTATTTAACAAAATAGGCGCTACGATATGCACTGTTTGGCCAGCTTTTTTTTTAAACCTAATACTGTATAATGGATATCCTTCTATGCCAATACACAGATCTATACCATTATTCGTTATGGATAGACTATAAGTTATTTTACACATTCCCGTTGATTGGTATTCATATTAATTCAATATTTTGGTGTTGTAAGCAACACTGTGATGAATATTCTTGTGCACTTTTCAATTCTTTCCTTTGGACACATTCCTTAGCAATGCAACTTCTGAGTCATGTGGTATACATTTTTTAAAAGTCTGCTTGTGTATACATTTAATACACATTATTACATTGCCCTTTGGGGAAGTCATACCAATTTAAACTGCCATTAGTGAGTGTATTCTCTGACTGTAAGATAAAGATAAAACCTTGGTAAGAATAAGCCAACATTCAATTTGAGAATGATGGATTTTTAAAAGTTGATGGAATAGAAGATGGTCTTAACAAATTTGATAACATTTAAAAATATCTAATAGTATAAAATTAAAAGAAAACATAAAGTACAGGTTTTCAAAGATTTAGTGTTATAAAGAATTACATGGTAGAACTTATAAAGAATTCATTCAATAGTACTTAAAAACAAAAAAATTAAAAAATGTAAATCTAACCAAAAAGAATTCATGTAAATATTTAAGAATACCACTAAATGTTAGGAATTAAATTAGCTGAGAATAAGAATAGAGAGTTTACATAAGAGAAAATATAAGTGACAAACAAATGTATTAAGAAGAATTGTTGTTATTAACTAGGTAAAAACTAAATCAGTAATGGGATATCACCTTATACCTGTTTAAAAAATGTAAATTATTAAACTCAGCTTTGATGAGACTTCTGGGAATTTGCCCTAAAAATTAATTTAGAAGAAAGAAAAGTTATATTTAAAGAAGTTGCTTTCTGGGAATTTCTATTTATGTTATAAAATAAGAAGTTACCTAAATGTCTCTATTAGAGGAGTGGTTAAGTAAATCATCATAGATTAACTTGACATAGAACATTGTGTAGCCATTAAGATAATATATGAGAAGAGCATGTGGCCATGAAGGCACATTTCTGAGGTAATGTTAAGTGAAAAAGGCTGAGTGCTTAATGCAAATCTTGTGACTGAAACTGGTTTTAAAATGTGCCTTTCTCGGGTGTTGAACAATGAGAACACATGGACACAGGGAGGGGAGCACTACACACTGGGGTCTGTTGGGGGGAAATAGGGGAGGGAGAGCGGGGGGTGGGGAGTTGGGGAGAGATAGCATGGGGAGAAATGCCACATATAGGTGAAGGGGAGGAAGGCAGCAAATCACACTGCCACGTATGCACCTATGCAACAATCTTGCATGTTCTTCACATGTACCCCAAAACCTAAAATGCAATAAAAAAAAAACTTTATACAAAAAAAAATAAAAAAAATAAAATGTGCCTTTCTGTGATTGAAAGCTCATAAGGGGGAAGAACCCCATTTGCTTTGTCAACAAGAGAAAGAGGACTTGTAAGTAGAGGGTAAGGAACCAGTGGAGAGAAAGGACAGAAGTTGAAAGAGTGAAGAGAAAATGGTTGTAGAAAATCAAGAAGTGACCAGGTAGATGGGGTGGAATCAAACCACAAATGGCAAGGACATCCTAGACAAAGTTCTTTCTCAAAGATAGGAGCAAAGCAAGAGGAAGTCTATGAAAATTATATTATTTAAGACTTTTAATGTGAGTCATGGAAACTCAACTCTAACTAGCTTAAGGAAAGTCTGTAATGTTTTGCTCCTTCAACCAGAAGTCCAGGGGAATAAAATTAGCTTGAGACTGAGCTGTATATGCATTCACATGATGTCAACATGTGTTTTTCACGCCACCTCCCTTGGCTACACTTTCTTTTGGGTTGACAGCCTCCTTGTGATGGCAACATTGATTTATACAGTTCAAATGGCTGATATTCCAGGAGAAAAGAGAGTCCCCTTCAGAGATGCCATCTCCATCAAAAGTTCCAGAAAACATTCTGATTGTTCTGGCTCTAGTCAAGGACGATACCCCCAGGTAAAATCACACCCTCAGTGGAGAGGAAGAAACCTTATGATTTACCGTACCATCAAGTGGAGGAGGGAAGTTCTGGATGTGAAAGCACGCTGGCCAACGAGAAAGGAGCAGATGTTTTCTACAAGGATAAATAGACATTTGGAGTCAGCATGGCTTGTTTACGAAGTCTTAAGTGAGAGCGACCATCTGCCTTGTTGGCCTAATGAACGCTGCTGGAGAAAGCATCATCGGAACCAGGTCTCCTATCTCTTAACTCCCCTTTGGCCCCAAACCCAACCTTGCACTTTAAATTTTAGACTTCTGACTCTTCCATAGAATGGCTCTGCCAATTTCTACATATGGATACCTGTGCCTTGGGCCCGCCTGAATCACATTTCATATATTCCAGCTACCTGTCATTGTATCCCTAGACTGACATCCATGTTCACTTGCTTTTATCTGAAGTTGAGAAGGAAAGTTAGCTGGACATATTTCACTCTATAATAAACCTTCACTTGTCTGAAGGTAATAGCAAAACGTGGGCACATTTGATGAATTAGGGCCACATTGATGTCCTTTTTGGTAGTTTGGATGGGTAGGTAGTGAAGTAAATGGGTGGTAGGTTAGATGTTAATACGTTTTGAAATGGAATGTTTTATTATTTTCTTGAAATGACTGTTTGGAACATTTCTCGGGGTCTTTGTTTCATTTATTTTCCTTTGATAAATGACTAGCAGAAAGGAAAAACAGTCTGTAATGGAGACTAAAAATGTATCGACTAGAAAGATAGAGCTCAAAGTATACAGGGCTGAACATTTTTCCATTTGTCTGAAATGAGTTTATGACTTGATGTACAGCTTCTGTGGCAAAATCATTGTCCCTCCATGAGGAGCGACAGCAGAGTAAGAGGGCTTCAGAAGCTTCAGGCTATTATCAGAAAGAGCTATCATTTCTAGCCCTTTTGGAGTTACAACGTCCTTTTTCCCTTTGATTCCTGAAAGTGTGAAAGAAAGACAAGAGTTTTATGATAGTAGAAGTTCAGAAGTTTGATTATTTTTCTCTCATTAGTAGCCTGTGGTGACTATAAATTAAGTTTTTTTCCCTAATGTAAAGGAAACTTTCTTTAGGATATTTAATTTACTTGTCAATTCATTGAGACCTTCAAGGACGGCTTTTAAGGAGTGGAAATCAAGACTCAACTTAGTTATCTTGATGTGGTTTGGCTTTGTGTCTCCACCCAAGTCTCACCTCGAATTATAATCCCCAGGTGTTGAGAGAGGGGTCTGGTGGGAGGTGACTGGATTATGGGAGTGATTTCCCCCATGCTGTTCTCCTATAGTGAGTTCTCACGATCTGATGGTTTTATGAGGGGGTCTTCCACATTTGCTCTCCCCTCTCTCTCTCCTGCCACCGTGTGAAAAAGTTGCCTGCTTCCCTTTCTGCCATGATTGTAAGTTTCCCAAGGCCTCCCTAGCCATGTAGAACTGAGAGTTAATTAAACCTCTTTCATTTATACATTTTCCAGTCTCAGATATTTCTTTATAGCCGTGTGGGAATGGACTAATATATCTCTGTAGAAGATAGAAAGTTAGCAACTCATTGTTTGGATGTGAGGTAAGTTGCGTCTCATGCTGGTGGTGATATTCTCAACATGGGTTTTCTACAGTTGAAGAAAATTCTTTTTTAACTTTTTTTTCTTTTTTTTTTGCCCATGGTAGCCAGACTCCCCTCTACCACTCCCTATTGAAACCTGTCTGTCCTGTGCCCTGTTACTGCAAGAACCTACTAGGTTACTGCCTAGGATGATAGATGAATGGGCATGGCTGATATATGCTCTTGGGAGACCCCTAGGCTGAGTCTGATGGTTTCATAAAGGGCAGATCATGGCTCAGGGCTTATGGATGCCACTAAGATTTAAAAAAAATGGAAGCTAGATGTACTTTAGGCAAAAGAATGTAGGTGGGATTGGGCAAGAAAGATAGGATCATGAGAATGTCCTGCGTGGAAGGGCTCTGTAATTTATGTTCAGTGAGAGTCCAAAATGTTTATGAGCGTTCATGTAAGAGAATTGTGTGGGACCTTTGGGGGATATTCTGGGGTGAGAGAGCAAAGAAATAGAAACGTGAATTAAAGGGATCTTTTTGAAAAAATCTTTAGGAGCCACCATCACAGCTTGGCTTTTATTAGCTAGAACAATTCTTGGAAAATGTGGCTGTGTGGTTTGTTTTATTTGTTCTTGCTATATCTCAAGGATTTTGCATATAGATGTCAGAAGTAGCTGGAGTGTTGGTGTAGATGTCATTCTGTGTATTTGCTTTTAGATGTGTCCTCTAACCTCAGTATTTCTTCTTCTTTTTTTTCTCAGATTTTCTCCTCGACATTCCTCTGCACTATTATCTCAAATTCTACCCCAAAGTGATGGGGTAATAAAACAGAGAGAGAAATCAGGAACTAGAACTAAGAACCTTCATTTTCAATATTGACAATCATCTCCTTACTACACATGATTTTTTTTTTTGGTAGAATAATGAAAATTATTCAGTCACTATTTCTGTCTTAAAAACCGCTGGCTTCTGGATCTCTTGAGTGGGCCCCTGCTTTAATAGGTGTAATATTATGCACAACTTACACTACAGGTGGTGGACTGGCATTTCACCTTTTGGTAAATCAGCTCTCTGGCAAACTCACTTGTTTGGAACACAGCTAGGAAACAGGAACTAACAACAAAAGGCCTATGAAGAGCCAAAATGGATACCACAGTGCCTCTGCCTCGAAGAGCCTGATTGATTTATTCCCCTGGGGAACAGAAAGCAGACTGCTTGCTGTCTGCACTATCTTGGGCTAGAAGAGGAGGCATAATTGCGGTATTCAGAAGTATCCATTAGAGAAGAGGCTGGTATGCTCAGGTATTCAGGAGAAACAGTTGAATGTATAGGAAAGCACTTTGGTCAAATATTTTGAGGCTTGTTTCGTTGTAACTGTATAGATTTAAAATCATTTTTTTAAAATTATAGGCAAGAAGTTGATTAAAGTATCAAATCTTTGGTAAGTAGAATAGTTTTTATCTTAATTGGATACATTCTATGGTCCAGAGTTTGTGCATGTGAACAGTTGGTATGTATCTGCTTTGGAAAATACTGTGTGAAATAGTATTTTCTATGCTCAGTTCTGCTTTTGCCATGAAGACATAGTTTAAACTTCATACATCACTTGTACAAGCAGATACATGTAAGCATTCTGTAGGTGCATATTAGGATGCGATAATTTTGGGCTCACAAACACTTTACCATTCAAAATTCCTTTATAATTTTGGAATATTTATTTTCTCTGTTCATCTTCCATTTCTGTGGCAAGACTATTTTTTTTCTCTTTTAAATCCTTCATAGTTACATTACCTTTTAAATCTGTCCCAGAATGTCTTACTGAATCAGACTTGAAACTGGGATATGCAGGCAGGTGGAGGTGGGATATGCATCCCTAAGATCTGTCTTCTTTGCTCCGGTGCTGGAGAAACACAGTCTGTCACAGAAGGCTTGGGTAAATGCTAAACCAGAGTTTAACTACATACCTTGATTTGTTTGGGGCCTAGGATTCCCATGGAAAAGAGCTTCAACCCTGAAAGCAACTAGAATTCAGACACCTAAGGTCATGTCTTAAAGACCGTGAGCATGGAGGTTGCGTGGAGCTGCAGACAGAAAAGCTAGACTGGAAAGGGCGACAACAGGTTCGCTGAGAGAAAAGTCCCCACAGCAGAGGATATTGGCCTTGTAGAAATCTAGACCAAAGAACTTTCTGCCACAATGAAAATGCTTCCTATCTGTGTCGTTTGCCACTCACATGTGGCTACTGAGCATTGAAAATGTAGCTAGTGTGAAAGAGGATCTGGACTGTAAATTTTATTTATTTTTAATTAAATCTAAATAGTTAGACATGGCTAGTGGCTCCCGTGCTTGGCAGTGCTGGTATAGATTTTGTAGCAAAACTGTAATGCCCAGAGAAAGCAATGATTCTAGGTAGTTTGGCTACATGTGAACTACCCCCACCCAGCCTCTCAGAGCCATTGTTTACCTGGAAGGGAGAGGGATAAGGGGGTGAAACCAAAATAAACATATTAATTGAGATTCAGACTTTCTGAGAAACCTGGGCAATAAATTGGCAAGAACCTTATCACTAGCTTTCCCAGCCCCTCTGTGGCAGGTCCCTGCTTACCTGTTTGTCTTGGCTAGAGACAGAATCTGGGAGCCTCAGAGTCAGGAGGTAGACAGTGAAAGAAATCCAAGCCTGGGCAACTGCCTCAAGACATCGCAGCTCATGTATGGATGGACAAATGCTCTCCTTACCTAAGAAAGCTTCTTTCCCCTTTCCTCTTCCCTCCTTCCTCAAAGAATCCTGGTTTCTTTTTAGGTATTCTCCTTGCTTATGGCCATATCCTTTAGAAAAGGTGGGCTCCTGCTCAGGCTTAGTGGTTAATTTTCTTTGGTTTAAGTCTGTGCTCTTCTTGTTTAAATTATTTTTTCCCCACATCTTACTCATACCCTCCTCAAATAGTTTTGAAAACCATGTACCTCCTTACACATTTAAAATATTATATCTAACATTTTTTATGAAAAGATGCATGGGTTACAACGTATATAAGTTTTTGATATGAAAAATGACACTTTAGGCTATAACTATTGCATCCCTCTCTAATGTTTCTAATAGAATCTGAATACAGCAATTTGATTCCCACCGGCACCCATAAAAATGAGACAAACTCATCTTCATGGAAAATATACATCCTTTCTTTTTCTCCTTACACTTTCACTTTTAAATTCCTGTGGAATTCATCCTAATGTAACATACCTTTATGCTTGAAAGTCTTTTATTGATCACCCTGTTATACTTCTCTGCAACAAAATATGTATATGAATTTAAATTTAAAGCATTTGTAATGTTTCTTGTGAACATAAGGCTCAAAGTGTTAAGTAATTTCTTTTGGATTGAGTTATTACAGTTGAGTAAAACAACATAAGTACATTAAAATTTTTGATAAATACTTGTTAAATGTTAGAAAGTACAGTTTCATTGGAAATGCATCTCTTAATGAGATGAATGAGGCTTTTGTTTTTCTTCTTTTAGTTCATGCAGGATGCATATTATTTATTGCTAGAGGAGACAGGATTCAGCATCAGTTCTATTCTTGTTTTTCACTTGTCTAGATGTAAACTTTGTGGAATTCATTTACATAATAAATAGATGGGAAATGAAGGGCTTTGTTATAGTTTCTTTGAACTCCTTCTGAATTATAGGCCAAAATCAATTTTGATTGATCCTTAAAAATTATTTTAAATCATCAGCTGAAAATTAGGTCTCTTTTCAATTTGTTTAAAAGCAAAAATTGGTAGCCATTTGATTTGCAGGATTGGTTGTGAGTTATTACGGTAATTTACTTTCTCAATAACTACATTGATATTTCACAATGCTCTTGTGTTTGGTGACCCTGAGATGTTAACCTACCAGAACATTAGGCTACATAGAGTCAGCACAGATGGGACATAGACTTTTCTTTTAAAAATTGGGAAGGAAGATAGCAAAAGGGTTAGCCTATTCTTAGGAAAGAATAAATGTGGTACTAGGGATCTGGAAATTACTTTAGATTACCTCTTCTCACTATACCCTTGAGGAGACTTCATGCTGCAGGAGTACAGTGCTCCAGTACCCTCAATTTGAAGGCTGCTGGTCTAGGACCAGTTTCCATGGTTCCCGTCCCCTGGCTTGTGACTGGTTGAGGCATGGCATGTGATGCGGTTCTGGACATTGAGAGGTGAAAAGAAGTCCGTCCGCTGCAGGACTTCTGGGAAAATGTTTCCTCATTCTCAAAAACAGATCCAGAAAAGAGTCAGTCTCTTGTTCTTCTGGGTGTAGTTTTATCTGGTGTTGTGGAATTGCTGTGGAAGTACTTTATCAGGAGAACTGGCTTAAGGACAGTGTTACCCTTAGCATGTCAGAACAGAAAGAAAGAGCAGAATTAGATTCTTCAATGTTAGGTGTACCCATGGAACTAAAAAACCTGGGAACACCCTACCCCTGAACTTCTTAGTTAAGAAATATTTCCTTATTGTTGAGGCCAACTTATTTTTTGGCCACTATTCTATCATCATCTTCATCATCATCACAACTTGATTGTGGTAGAATTGGCATGCTGTACAATTTACTCATTTGCTCTTTACAACTTCATGGTTTTCCGTATAATCCAGAGTTGTGCACCCATTTCCACAGTCCATTTTAGGACATTTTCATCACCCCAAAAGAGAAAGCCCATACCCTGTAGCAGTCAATCCTCGTCACATTTTTCTCCAAGTCCTACCTCCTAATCCCTATGCAACCACTGCTCTGTTTTCTGAAGCTACAGATTTGCCTGTTCTGGACTTTCCATATAAATAAAATACTTTGTTCTGTGGTAATTTTGGCTGGCTTCTTTCACTTAGCATAATCTTTTGAAGGTTCAAGTTTCATCCATGTTGTAGCATGTATCAGTACTTCATTTTTTTATTGCTGAATAATATTCCACTGGAGAAATAACCATATTTTATTTGTCCACTCATCAAATGATGCAGATTTGGGATGCTCCCACTTTTTTTTTTTTTTTTTTTTTTGCTATTTTGAATAATGCTGCTATAAATATTCATATACAAGTTTGTGTGTAGATGTAGGTTTTTAATTCTCAGTATATGCCTAAGAATAGAATATCTGGTCGTGTAGTAACTCTACGGTTAATCATTTGATGAACTGCTAGACTGTTTTCCAAAGTGGCTACATCATTTTACAATGCCACCTAAAATGTATGAATGTTCTAGTTTTTCTACATCCTTGCTTTTTTCTGAATTTTTCACTATAGCTGTCATAGTGGATATAAAGTGGAAGCTCATTGTGGTTTTGATTGTATTTCCTTGGTGGCTAATGATATTAAGCATTTTTTATGTGCTTAATTGGCCATTTGAATATCTTCTTTGGTATTGCATTTTAAAAAATTTTATTGATTGATTGATTCATTTATGTATTTATGTATGAGACAGAGTCTCTCTCTGTCACCCAGGCCGAAGTGCACTAGCACAATCACTAACACAATCACTGAAACCTCCAGCTCCTGGGTAGAAGTGATCTTCCTGCCTCACCTCCTGAGTAGCTAGGACTTCAGGTATGCACCACTGTCCCTGGCTGATAGTTTAATTTTTTTGTAGAGACAGCGTCTCACTATGTTGCTCACTTTGGTCTCAAACTCCTGGTCTCAAGTGATCCTCCTGCCTCAGCCTCCCAAAGTGCTGAGATTACAGACGTAAGCTACCTCTCCTGGCTGGGCATTATTTTTTACATCTTTTTTTATTTGTTTACTTGTTTTTTACTTTAGTAACATACACAAAAGAAGAAAAAACAGTATATTCAGCTCTCATGTATCTATAACACATCTTTGATAATTATCAATTCGTGGCCAAGCTTGCCTTATTTACTTTCCCCTTTGCTGTTTACTCACCCAATGGATCATTTTGGTCATGAATATGTTGTATGTTTCACTAAATGGCACAGGCTTTAAAACAAACACAAGGACAATGCTATTATTATTCTTAAAAATTTGACAATATTTCTTAATGCTGTCAGCTATTCTGTCAGTGTTTAAATTTTTCTAATTTTGTTATGTTTATATATAGATTGTTTAAATCATCATGCAAATATGACTACACATCTCTTTTAATCTTTAAGTTTCTTCATCTTTTTTTCTCCCTTGTAATTTATTTGTTAAAGATACCTGCTCACTTGTCTGGTAGGGTTTCCTATATTCTAGATTTTTCTGATTGTATTCCTATGGTGTCATTTAACATGTTTTTCTGTCCTAGTTATTTTCTATCAACTAGTAGTTAGACCTTCATTAGATGCAAGTTCTATTTTTTTTTTTTTTTTTTTGGCAAGAATCTAACATAGATCACAAAACTACTTTGATCAAGGGGTACATGGTTGTCTTTTTTGTGATGTTAAGAGTGGTAAGTAGGGCCAGGTGTTGTCAGTTTGAGAATTACATTGTAGAGTTATCCGTTAGCTTCTCACCTAATATTGTTAGCACCATCAGTGAACATTACCTGGATCACTCATTTCATTAGAGGCTGGCAAAATGTTGATACTCTATCATTGCTTCCTTATTTCTAATCCATCATTTAGATGGAGCTATAATCCATCTAAAAGATAAAACTTTCCCTCATCAACTCTCTGGTTGGCCTAAGGAACAATTCAAATAGGAAAGACCGTTCCCCCACTCTACCTTTATTTACCAGTTTTCAGAATAATGATTTGATTTTCTAGCATACACCAAAAGGGATCGGCGAGGTTTTCTGTTTTTGCTTTTAAAAACAGTATTACCGTAGTTCCCCCTTAGTCATAATTTCAATTTCTGTGAGGTTCCACAATAGGTGAGTATGGTACAATCAAATATTTTTTTGGGGGACCATGTTCACATAACTTTTATTACAGTATGGTATATAAATATTCTATTTTATTATGAGTTAATCTCTTACTGTAATTTGTAAATTAAACTTTATTATAGATATGAATGTATAGGAGAAAACATAGTACAGGTATATATAGGGTTCTGTACTATCGGCTGTTACTATTGATTGATTCCTTGGGCTGCAAGTTGGTGATTTTGACTTATTTATCAGGATGCCTTCTTCAAATGTAAATAACAAAAAGACCATTGGGGGTCTTGTAATGTATCCCCTATGGATAAAGGGGAACTAGTTTATTTTAGATTCATACATTTTAACATATTTGAGCTCTGTCAATTCATTCCTGGCAATATTCTTTGCTGCTCAGTTTGTCCCATATTTGGATAGTGAGAACCTCTTTAAGTTTGCTGTTGAGTCCTTTAAACATGATCCCAGTAGACTCTGGTAGATTCCTTGATTTCTAGAATAAAAGATGTTCCGTCCCCATCATACATTTCCTGCCCTAGTCCTAGGTTCAGCCGGTTTTCAATGAGCTGTGGTTTGTGGAAGTAGGAATGGTATTTGGAGACCAAAATCTAGGTGCCTAAAGTTAATTATTGTTCTGGATTGGTCATTGTTTCTTGGCCCTTTCAGTAGACAGAGCTAAGAGATACATATTTCCTTTTAAAGAGAAAATAAAGCATGAGCTTATGGCTATATTTCCATTAAAAATTTAGAATTATTTTTGATTTTAGGGCCTTTTCTCTTATTCTGAAAAACTTATTTCCCAATGACACTAATATAATTACATATACACACTGTGCTACTACATGACTGTGATAGTTTCAGAGAATAGGACTGATATTGAATCTATCAATATGATTACTTAAAATCATTGAAAATATTTTGGGGAGTATACTTTTGTTTTTAGAGTGTCTTTCATCTAAGGATAGTCAAATTTCTGTGTTTTAAGGACACTTGAAATGATTCTTCTCTACGTGATTAATTCTGTTGTCAGACTTTTGGATTTTACAGATAAGAAATGATATCTCAGCATAGTTTTAGTTGCATTTCTGTGTTTGTATGTTTAAGGGCCACTGACATTTCTTTTATGCATTGTCTACACCTCCTGCCTATTATTGTTGGTCTTTTTATTCTTGATTTTTAGAAAAGTTTCAATCAGTGAAACATGGTCTTTTTGTAATTTACGTTTGAAGGCATCCTAATAAATAAGTCAAAACCACCAACTTGCAGCCTAAGAAATCAATCAATAGTAACATTAAAACTCAGATAGCAACAGTTACCCGGTGATGACAGAGCTGTAGGCAGCAGTTTTGGATATCTGGAAGTTTTTTTTCCTCTTTGTCCTCAACCCTGCCTTCTGGGGACTCTTAGACATGAGACAAAGGAAGGAGACTTGCCTGCAATGAGTCAGGCAAGAACTGTTTATCCAGCCTCTTGGTTAATAATAGTATGTTAATAAATGTCATAGTCGGGTGGAGCCCAAGGGGTCTTTGTATTTCCCTTGAATTACATGTGAATCCTTTATTTAGACTGTTTTGAATTGTTTTCCCTTTGCACATTCCAAATTTTTAATTTTTCTCTGACTCTGATATTTAAACTCCAGGTCCCCTTGACTTCTCATTTTGTTTACCTGAAGAATACATAATATAAAACTTGTCAATTGTTCAGACTCCTTATAAAGGAATAGAAATAAATAAGAGGAAATAGAAATTGGATATAGCTCTTCCAACTTTGCTTTTTTCTTTTCTTTTTTAACTTTTATTTTAGGTTCAAGGGTACATGTGCAAATTTTTTTGTTATATAGGTAAATTATATCTTGGGAGTTTATTGTACAGATTATTTCATCACCCAGGTACTAAACCTAGTACCCAATAGTTACTTTTTCTGCTCCTCTCCCTCCTTCCACTTCCATCCTCAAGCGGGCTCCAGCATCTGTTGTTCCCTTCTTTGTGACCATGAGTTCTCAACATTTAGCTCCCACTTAAAAGTGGCAACATACCTTATCTGGTTTTCTGTTCCTATGTTACAATCTTAGCCTTTTCAAAATTTATCTGCAATGGGTTATGTTGACAACATGTAACAATTGATAGTGAAGATCGTGGCATTGCAAAATTGTGACTCAGAATCCACTGACCCTACCTAAACCTGTGCTTCCTTATTGTTTCAGTAATTGTGAATGTGTATAGGCTGGAAAGAGCTTAAGTATAAAAGAACAACATAGTTCTTTTTTTTTTTTTTGAGACGGAGTTTCGCTCTTGTTACCCAGGCTGGAGTGCAATGGTGCGATCTCGGCTCACCGCAACCTCTGCCTCCTGGGTTCAGGCAATTCTCCTGCCTCAGCCTCCCGAGTAGCTGGGACTACAGGCATGCGCCACCATGCCCAGCTAATTTTTTGTATTTTTAGTAGAGACGGGGTTTCACCATGTTGACCAGGATGATCTCGATCTCTTGACCTCGTGATCCACCCGCCTCGGCCTCCCAAAGTGCTGGGATTACAGGTGTGAGCCACCGCGCCAGGCCCAACAACATAGTTCTTTAGCAAAAATGTAAATGATACATTTATGACCATGCAAGAGTCATGAGCCATCAAGTTCTAGATTGGAAGGAAGCTATTTCACGTGGTGTAGAGAAAATTTTAAATGTTTTGCAGTGTCTATTTATATGCTAATGTAGAAAGTTTTCAACACCTTTGGACTTTGAGAGCCAGCTGATTCTTCAAGACTATTCGGAAGGTAAAAAGAGTGGTCCGGAAATTTTATACTAAGTTTAAGGCTGTTTTTTCTATTGAATTGTTTTTGCCTTATTTTCAGAACCTTACTTACAAATTACTGTGGCAAATTGTCAGATCTGTTAACTCTAAAATTGGACTTTGTAGGTCAAAGAGGCCTCTGTCACTTTTAAACTTAATCTTTGAACTTATCTGATGCTGTTCCTGAGGCCCCCAAACCATTAACTCATCTGTGCTCGAGATCACTGAAGCTATAAATCCATGCTATTCCTAAAGTACAGCTGTGTGTTGTGAAAAATGATTTTCTCATTGTCATTAAGAGAACAAATGCCATAGGATTTTTTTTTTCTGCAAGTCGACAACTGAAGAAAGGCATTTCTCCCTAGTTGATATAAAGGCTGTCATTGCACAGAATGGCCTCTTTTATCCGTTTATGCATTAACTCAGCATAATTTTCAAATGTAAAACTTCCAAGAGGAGCATAATTCTAGAAATGGCAAGATTACAATTATGTGCAGCATAAAGGATAAATTTGTAGTTTATAAATCATGGATATTAATATTCAGCAGGAGCCCAATTCATGGTAAAATTTGAAATAACTACATTGTTAAAAATAATTGAATTTGGGTTTTAGAAGAAATTTTAGCAGTTAAAGATTATTTTTGTGGGGAGGCCTTTTGGCTGTCTGGGGTTCAAATTTACATTTAGGTAGAGTTAGTTTCACTGCTGTTTGAAACAGTGACATACATTTAAATTAGTTTTGATGCATTTTTTTCATTTCTACTACCTGTCCTTACCCCCACCATATAGTCTGTCACAAAATCTTGGTTATGTAGCTTTTTGTATATTTAGGAATCTCCCTTTCTTGGTATTTCTTCTGCCACTCCCTTGGGTCATGCCGCCGTTGCTTTTACTTGATTTCTGCAGCGGCCTCCGTGTCCTCTCCCTCCTGTCCTGTGCCGCTCAAATCCATGTTATGCAGCATCAAGAGAAATCTAGTTAATAGGTGATTCTCATGTTATTCCTTTGCTTAAAACTCTATGCTACCTTAGTATCTACAGAGATGGAACCTACTGTGCTATAAAAGGCCCTTGTTGCTCTAGGGTGGAATGAATGGGCCAAAATGTATTTTGAGGAAATCAGTGGGCCTTGGTTGTTGATTTTCCAAAGGGCATTGCTTTCAAACAAATATATTTTTAGACATACATACACATGTGTGTGTGTGAATATATATATACACACACATGTATTTTAGAGATAGCATCTTGCTGTGTTGCCCGGGCTGGAATGCTGTGGCTATTCACAGGCAATGTCATAGTGCCCTGTAGCCTAGAGCTCCTGGACACAAGTGATCTTCCTGTCTCAGCCTCTTGAGTAACTGGTACTACAGGTGCACACCACCACATCTGACCAAATGAATATATTTTTAAAAATAAAAAATGCCTCAATTTTGAGACTGGGTATAGTATTTGCCTGTAATCACAGCTACTTGGGAGGCTAAGGTAGGAGGATTGGTTGAGGGCAGAAGTTCAAGACCAACCTGGGAAACATAGTGAGGCTGTCTCAAAAGAAAAAAGGAAAAAAAAATACATACTTGAAGTAAATTTTGAGATCTTGAAGTATGGTGGCTTGGAGGTAAGACTTTCTCTGACTGGTGTTTCTGGAGCTATAGACTCTTCACATTCCCTCAGTGTTTTGATGGTGAAAAGTGTAGAGTAGTGGAAAAATAGACTGTTGGGTAGACCTGAGATCAAATCCCACTTTACTGCTTTCTTAGGAAGTGATTTTCTGTGTGTTATTTAGGCTGTGCACATCTCAGGTCTCTGTTCTGTAGGCTGGATTGTTGTGAGGACTGTGCTAATGGGGTGTACTGGTCCATTTTCAAGCTGCTGATAAAGAAATACCTGGCCGGGCGCGGTGGCTCAAGCCTGTAATCCCAGCACTTTGGGAGGCCGAGGCGGGTGGATCACGAGGTCAAGAGATCGAGACCATCCTGGTCAACATGGTGAAACCCCGTCTCTACTAATACAAAAAATTAGCTGGGCACGGTGGCGCGTGCCTGTAATCCCAGCTACTCAGGAGGCTGAGGCAGGAGAATTGCCTGAACCCAGGAGGCGGAGATTGCGGTGAGCCGAGATCGCGCCATTGCGCTCCAGCCTGGGTATCAAGAGCGAAACTCCGTCTCAAAAAAAAAAAAAAAAAAAAAAAAAAAGAAATACCTGAGACTGGGCAATTTACCAAAGAAAGAGGTTTATTGGACTTACAGTTCCACATGTCTGAGGAAGCCTCATAATTGTGGTGGAAAGGCAAGGAGGAGCAAGTCACATTTTACGTGGATGGCAGTAGGCAAAGAGAGCTTGTGCAGAGGAACTCCCATTTTTAAAACCGTCAGATCTCTTGATACCCAGTCACTATCACAGACGTGAACAGGATGGGAAAGGCCCGCCCCCATGATTCAATCATCTCCTACTAAGTCCCTCCCACAACACGTGGGAATTATGGGAGCTACAAGATGAGATTAGGGTGGGGACACAGAGCCAAACCATGTCATAGGCATTTCATAAACGGGAGGGGTGCTGTTCTTTGAGCTTTTCCGTAGTCCTAGGTGGAGGTGGGCTTCAAGGACCTCTTAGGACAAATGCTCCATAAGGAATGTTTTTCCATGAAGTAAAACTTGGCACTTTTGCCACCCCAGATGCTTCTGTAGAGCCTGGGTTAAAAGGTATTTGAAGACTTTAGAGTAACTCCTGCAAATCCTCATAAAGCTAGCAAAGGCTGTTTCTTTTCTATGTAACCCAGGTGGTCTGTGAGCAGAGTAGAAGCTCCAAATTGCAAAAGGTACTTTATTATGAGTGATGGTTTGAGAAGTAGAAAAACTCAGCAGGCTTTAACCTTTCCTTTTTGTGTAGCTGGGTGTCCACCAAGGATCACAGTGAGGATGTGTGATTTTCATGCAAATTTACCTTTTGTTTGGCAACACTGGTTCACCACAGGAAAATTCTGAACCCAACCAAGTCTGTGCTCATATTCCTGTCTTGATTCAGGAACAGCCAAAAGGAGGAAGTCACTTTCAAACCAGGACAATTAGATATGCATTGAGGAGAATTCAAGATATGTTAAAGTATTCCAAAATGGAAAAAACCTGCAAGTACCAGCTTAAAACGGGTAGAGCCAAAACTGTGCAGGCGCCATGAAGAAATAAACATTCCAGTAATGGAAAGGAGTCAGCCAGGGTTTCTAGAGCTAAGATAGAAAGTGCTAAGTATAAATCGACGTGAATTTCTATTTTTACAGCTGCTATGATTAAGGCATGTTGCTTACATTGAAAAAAAAAACAGTATTCATACCACTATTACAACTGATTATATTTAATATCTAGTCTCATAAAAACCTTATTAAGATATCATAAGAGCAGAAAATTTAGTTACTAGGATTAAAATTATTTTTATCTGAAGAAAAATAACAGGTATTCAAAATCTGAACTACCAGATCTGATACATCTGGCCAGATGCTCTCCAACTTTTTATTTTTATTTTTTTTATAAGAAACCATCTGCTGTAAGTAGAGGTACCTATTAACTTTTCTAGCAGCAAAAGAAATTAAGATCTGAAGACACAGAGCCAGTGAATGGTGAAAGAACATAATTATGAAGACAAAATTAAAAAATTCTCTCATTCCCCCAAGGACCAATTTAAAAGTGTTCTATTTAGAGAAATTCTGTTTGCAAAGCATATATTTTTGGTTATTTCTGTTAAGGTTACTACTTAGCAGCAATTTCAGAAGTTTGTTTCAATAGATTCTTATTATGTTATACTTAATGAGAATGAGCTCTGGATCACAACTCATCAGTTTATGAAGCTCACCCCCCTCCTCTTCCCACTTCCATCAAGTCTTGATGGCCATTCTGGGGTATTACAACAGGCTACCTGAAAATAATTGTGCAGTTAGCAACAGAACATCAGAACGTCAGTGTTGAAACAGTAGGTAAAATTATTTTTGGAAAACCAAGTTTTTTTTTTTTTTTTTTTTTTTTCTTTTTACAACTGTGAAACTGAAATTAGGAAAGCCTGTAGTAGTCCATCTTTATATTATCTACATATTTTCAAAGAACTCTAGGTCACACAACATCTCTTATATTAGGGAAAAGATGAAAAGTGAGGTCAATGGATTTCAGATAAATTTTGAAAAAATGAAAATGTTGGCAAATGCTCAAATTTAAATATTTCGGTTGTTTGAAGTAGCATAGCTTTCACCTGAGACAAACTGAGTTAAAGCCATAGGCAACATTCTTTTTTTTTTCCCTCTACATTGTATTAAATGTATTTTTGGATTTTAGGAGAATTTTAGCTTACTAAGTTTTAAAATTAGAATGTTTCTGATTTTTATCTATAATAGAATTTTAATAACGTAGGGTGTTCTAATATATACTATGTTGTAGAAACTGTCCATTTTTGGTGAAAATTCTGCTGAGTTGAGAGCGGACTTTTCATTAAGAAAAAATGTGTAATTAATTATTGTATAGTCAATGCTTAACCTATTAAAACAAATTGTTTTCAAGAACTTCAATAGAACCTTTTTATATGCTGGCAATTGATTACTTAATTCAGTATAAAATACCATGAGTCGTACCTTATACCTTGGAGCCATGTGATCTGAGTTTAGATCCTTCTTCTTCTATTTAGTAGCTGTTGGACCTTGGGCAAGTTAGAATTTCTATGCCTTGATTTCCTCATCTGTAAAATGGGGTAATAATAGTGCTTAACTCAGGGGGCAGTGTGGAGAATTAAATGAGTTAATATATATTATTTAATCTGTCAAACCAGAAAGAATGAAGTTAACACTTCAGTCTGTATTCTGCAGGAAAAACCTGATATAAGATTGTTACTCTTCCCAGGACTGGCCCCTTCACTGGGAAACATTTTTAAAAATCACAGTCATAAAAGGAATGTAATATCAATAAATAAAAAGTGCTTAAAACTTGTCTAGTTGACTGGATAAATCTTTATTTTGTATTTAAAAATGTTGAAACCTTTCCAAGGGAAGAAATTCTGTGTTCAAGTACAGTAGCTAGATCCTGCTCGGTTAGGTTTCATTCAACCAGTAGAAGTCTCATTGTAGGGAAAAAAGACTGTTTCCAGATAGGCTATTATATTGACAGCTATAAAACTTTATTTTTAATTTGTTTATTTGGAAGTTGGAGCATATTTTCCCCACATAGTTCATAAAAGCTGGCTGGATCTATTTAATTATTGGTTGGTAGAATCTCACTATTATGTTATCTTGGTTCTGATCATGGGAGCAGAGGATTATAATGGGCTTTACTGTGTCCCTCCAAGCCCCAAATTAGTCCATTTTCATGCTGCAGATAAAGACTTACTCAAGACTGGGAAGAAAAAGAGGTTTTAATGGACGTACAGTTCCCTGTGGTTTGGAGGAGGCTTCACAGTCATGGCAGAAGACAAGGAGGAACAAGTCATGTCTTACATGGATGGCAGTAGGCAAAAAGAGCTTGTGCAGGGAAAAACTCCTGTTTTGAAAACCCTCAGATCTTTGGAGACTTATTCACTATCACAAGAATAGCACAGGAAGGACCTGCCCCATGATCCAGTTATCTCCACTCAGTATCTCCCATAACACATGGGAATTATGGAAGTTACAAGATGAGATTTGGGTAGAAACACAGAGCAAAACCGTATCATTCCACCCCTGACCCCTCCCAAATCTCATGTCTTCACATTTCAAAACCAATGATGCCTTCCCAACGGTCCCCCAAAGTCTTACCTCATTCCAGGATTAATCTAAAAGTCCACAGTCCAAAGTCTCATCTGAGACAAGGCAAGTCCCTTCTGTCTATGAGCCTGTAAAATCAAAAGCAAGTTAGTTACTTCCTAGGTACATTGCAGGTATTAGCATTGGGTGAATGCAGCCATTCCAAATGGGAGAAATTGGCCAAAACAAAGGGGCCATAGGCCCCATACAAGTCTGAAATCCAGCAGGGCAGTCAAATTTTAAAGCTCCAAAATGATCTCCTTTGACTCTTTGTCTCGCATCTGTCACGCTGATGCAAGAGGTGAATTTCCATGGTCTTGGGCCGCTCCACCCCTGTGGATTTGCAAGGTACAACCTCCGTCCTGGCTGCTTTCATGGGCTGGCAATGAGTGTCTGCAGCTTTTCTAGGCAAACGGTGCAAACTGTTGATGGGTCTGGGGTCTGGAAGATGGTGGCCTTCTTCTCACAGCTCCACTAGGAGGTACCCCAGTAGGGACTCTGTGTGGGGGCTCCAACCCCATATTTCCCTTCCACATTACATTAGCAGAGGTTCTCCCCATGAGGGCCCTGCCCCACTGTAAACTTCTTCCAGGGAATCCAAGCTTTTCCATACATCCTCTGAAATCTAGGTGGGGTTCCCAAACCCCAATTCTTGACTTCTGTGCACCTGCAGGCTCAACACCATGTGAAAGCCGCCAAGGCTTGGGGCTTGCATCCTCTGAAGGCATCACCCCAGTTCTACATTGGCCCCTTTTGCCATGGCTGGTGTGGCTTGGATGCAGGGCATCAAATTCCTAGGCTTCACCCAGCACAGGGATCCTGGGCACAGCCCTCAAAGCCACTTTTTCTTCCTAGGCCTCCAAGTCTGGAAGGGAAGGGGCACTGTGACTACCTTTGACATGCCCTGGAGACATTTTCCCCATTGTCTTGGGAATTAACATTTGGCTCCTTGTTACTTATGCAAATTTCTGCAGCCAGCTTCATTAAGCCGGCTGCAGTTAGAAAGGGATTTTCTTTTCTATCACATTTTCAGGCTGTAAATTTTCTGAACTTTTATGCTCTGCTTCCTTTATAAAACTGAACGCCTTTAACTGCTGAACACACCTCTTTAATGTTTTGGTGGTTAGATACCCTAAATCGTCTCTCTCAAGTTCAAGATTTCACAAATCTCTAGGGCAGGGGCAAATGCCACCAGTCTTTTTGCTAAAACATAACAAGAGTCACGTTTGCTCCAGTTCCCAGCAAGTTTCTCATCTCTATCCTAGACCATTTCAGCCTGGATTTCATTGTCCATATCATTATCAGCATTTTGCTCAAAACCATTCAACAAGTTTCTAGGGGGTTCCATACATTCCCACATTTACTGTATTCGTTTATTTTCATGCTGCTGATAAAGACAAACCTGAGACTGGGCAATTTACAAAAGAGAGAGGTTTAACACACTTACAGTTCATGTGGCTTGCCTTCCACCTCACAATCATAGTGGAAGGCAAGGAGGAGCAAGTCATGTCTTACTTGGATGGCAGAAGGGAAATTCCCATTTTTAAAACCATCAGATTGCATGAGACTTACTCACTATCACAAGAACAACATGGGAAGACCTGCCCCCACGATTCAGTTATCTCCACTGGGTTCCTCCCACAACACATGGGAATTACAGGAGCCACTAGATGAGATTTGGACAGGGATATAGAGCCAAGCCATACCAAGTCCTAACCCCAGTACCTTAGAATGTGACTGCATTTGGAGATAGGGCCTTTAAAGAGGTAATTAAGGTAAAATGAGGTCCTATGGGTGGGTCCTAATCCATATGACTAGTGTCCTTATAAGAAGAGGAGATTAAGACACAGACATGCACAGAGGGAGGACCACTGAAGGCACTGGAAGATGGTCTTCTACAAGCCAAAGAAGGAGCTCCTCAGAAGGAACCATCTCTGCCAAGACCTTGATCATGGACTTCCAGCCTCCAGAACTGTGAGAAAATAAATTTCTGTTTAATCTACTCAGTCTGTGGTACTTTGTTATGGCAGCCCTGGCAAACAAATATAAGGATCATGTGGTGTGGAAAGAGTAGAGCTGGCTTTATGTTAAAAATGCAAAAATACGAGAAGCTTATCTTGGGTCTTCTTTTGCCTTTTCCCCCCGTCTCTCTCCTCCCCTGTGACCCTCCTCTTTAAGGTGTGGGTTAGGTTAGATCTTTTTTTTTTTTTTTTGATGGAGTCTCTCACTCTTGTTGCCCAAGCTGGAGTGCAGTGATGTGATCTTGGCTCACTGTAACCTCCACCTCCCAGGCTCCAGCAATTCTCCTGCCTTAGCCTCCCGAATACCTGAGACTACAGGTGTGCACCACCACACCTGGCTAATTTTTGTGTTTTTAGTAGAGATGGGGTTTCACCATATCGGCCAGCCTGGTCTCGAAGTCCTGACCTCAAGTGATCCACCTACCTTGGCCCCACAAAGTGTCAGGATTACAGGTGTGAGCTATCACTCCTGGCAAGATTGATCTTGATTCTCTCCAAGGCACCAGATCCACCAAGGTGCTCCCTGCTCCTTTTGCACCAGATAATATAAATGGCTTTGACGACATGCACTAACCTGTGAAAGACCAATGCTCCTTAATTCCCTAAACAGGAGCTACATGAAGGCATGGACTTTGGCAACCAGTATGTTCTCAGAGCCAAGAATAAACAGAGTCAGTCAAGTAATATTAATTATTTCAATTAATCTTCCTGAGTGATACCCTGTTTTAAAAGCTATAGCTAAGCCCAAATGACTCTCTTTTGGTGGGAATTATTGGCAGTATAAGCAAGTAGAGTGAGACGTCTCCAGCACTTGGAAACATGCTCTCTTTTTGTGGGTGGGAGGGGAGGGGAGGGGTAACAGCAGAGCCTCGAGCTCCTGCTCCCAGGATTAGCCTGTTGTACCTTTTACAACTTCCTCTCTGTTTCCAATTCTGCATTGACAGATTCTTAAAAATCTCTTCATTGCTTTAGTTTATAAGGGCTCCCCTGGTATTGCCAAGCCTAGGTTTCAGCTTTTGAGAGGAGAGGGGAGGCCATGGGGTGATTGGGGAAGAGCTGGGTGGCCTGTGCATCATGCTGATTAGTAAGTTCAAAGTGACCTCTGTTACTTATTTTTATCTCACACGTGTGTACCCAGTACTTGAAGTGGATGCGTGAACTTTGGGAAACAAAATAACTAAATTTGGAATGCTTCTTTTTTTTTTTTTTTTTTTTTTTTTTTTGAGACAGAGTTTCGCTCTTGTTACCCAGGCTGGAGTGCAATGGCACGATCTCGGCTCACCGCAACCTCCGCCTCCTGGGTTCAGGTAATTCTCCTGCCTCAGCCTCCTGAGTAGCTGGGATTACAGGCACGCGCCACCATGCCCAGCTAATTTTTTGTATTAGTAGAGACGGGGTTTCACCATGTTGACCAGGATGGTCTCGATCTCTTGACCTTGTGATCCACCCGCCTCGGCCTCCCAAAGTGCTGGGATTACAGGCTTGAGCCACCGTGCCCGGCCCCTGGAATGCTTCTATAAGTGGTGCTTCTAGACAGAAATGATGGCTGTGATGGTAGGCATGCCATTAGGGAGTGACAGCAGGTTCTCCCCATGCCTCTGTCCCTGCTGCATATTCCAGCCCTCCTCTCAGCTTGCAGAATCCTTTTTGGTTAATCATTTAAAAGATGGGGGTGAAAGGGCACGTGAAATAGGGGGTAAATAAAGGTGTGTTTATTTAATATATCTATTGAATAAATTCTTATAAACACTGTGTTCCTGGCACTGTTCCAGGTGCTTCACACTTATTCATTCATTCATAATCCTCTGAGAAAACTCTGGCCAGAAAGTTTCTTGAACCAGGTCCACACAGTGAGAACACAGTAGAGCGGGTATTCACACCCAGGGAGTGTGGTTCCAGAGTAGTTTGTAGAAGGGAATTTTGCGTTTAGAGAGGTACGTTGAATATAAATGAGGCTCAATTTGGGTAGAAGTTGAGGAAAATAGCTTATCATATTGAATGGACCTCAAATTCATCCTGTTTTATTACAGTCATCTTTCCTTGTCCACTGAAGTGGAGCATTGTAGTCATCTTAGAGGGGGCTGGATTCCTTGAGGATCTAGAAAAGAAAATTTTTTTTTCTGGAGGCCACAGAGGAGAGAGGCAGCCCAAGAAGGAAACTGGTGTCAGGATGGGGAAGGCGGGTTTGTCTACTGACATATCTAGACGTTGACCTTCTCTTATGTTCTTTAACAAATGGAGATGATAATATCCATCCTAATTTCGAGGTTATAGTGAAGATAAAAAAGAAATAGAGCCTAGAACTTAAAATCGGAGACTGCAGGCTCAGCAAATACAGTAACTTTCACTTACTGTATGTGGAAGGAATCAGGCATAGTCACTCTGTTCCAAGTACAAATGACCTGGTTGACCCCTCCCCTCTGTATCTGCACTTTCTGATTCTTGAGGGCACTCCAAGGATTCTTCAGGGCACAGTTTAAAACTTTAGTTAGAAAATCACCACTTGTGTTGTGAATATGAGGAAATTCAGGTCAAGAGACAGTCAGTGGCTTTCCTGCAGTTGCTCTATGATTTTTCCACTCTCTGAGGGCTGTGCCCTCACTGGAGAAGCCATCTCTCCCTGGGAAAACACTGAAAAGTTAAAAGTTCGTATCAAAGTGAGCTCTTTTGCTTTGACAATACCTATAATTTATTGAATACTTACAAATCCTCCTGAGCTGGGACAGCTTCATAAGTGTGTGACCCATGCAGCTACACAGGCCCTGCACTCAAAAGGACCCTTTTTTATTCTCTGCTGTTGTGACCTTGACATTCTCAGTAGCTTTTGAGCAAGGCACTCTGTGCTTTTTTTCACTGGAAGTCACAAAATTATGTGGCTGATCCTGGCTCTTTGTGTTTTACATATGTATATGTGTGTGCGTGTTTGTGAGTGTATTATATCTATCTATATAGCTCTATCTATCTGTCTATCTATCTAATGCTTGCAAACATCTTGGAGATATGGATGTTATTATCCTGATTGTACAATCAAGGACTATGAGGCTAAGGCAATTTCCTGGAGAGCACATGTGTTGTGAAGGGGCAGAACGGGAACTATCGTGGAGAAACCTTGGCCTCAAAGCCCACTGTCTTCCTACCTTATGCTAGTGCAAGTCTAAGAGTGTACTGGGGAAGGGAAAAGAAGCTAATGGTAAATCTTTATTTTGTGGGGTGGAATGGGTATAAGAATGTAGGAGTTGCTAAAGGGATTGGCTTCTGGCAACCATTTAACATGTACACTCCCCTTAATTTTTAAAGATGGTTAATACATTTTTTTTTTAAAGATAGCTTAGCATAAGACTTACTTATAAGGACCTTACTTCACAGATCCGTTGACTGAGCCAGAAAGTGTGAATTTGTATTCTTCATAAAAGTAAAGCTAAAAAAACAGTTGTGAAGGGACAAGTTTTAGTTCAGACCATGAATTGGAGGCAATCTTAGGATTCGAACATCTTTGTGCTTGCTTTTGCTTCACATTTAGTTCATGTTCTTTATTTTTTTCACATATAGGCGTGAGACAACATAGTGGTTTTGGACTTGTTTTGATGATAAAAGTTGCAGCAGTGGAAAATGCAACTACTTGGTATTCCTGTGTTCACAGCAACAAAAACCCAAACTTTATGTTTGCTTTCCTTCTCCCACCTCCATTTTCCCCACTTTTTCCAAGTGAGAGTATATATATATTTTTAACATTTTTCATCTAAAGTGTTGCTAGTGAATTTTTTTATTAATTACCTATGGCGGAAAATAGGAGTTTTGTGTCTAGAGAAAGTTCTCAAAGAACTGAGAATTTCCAGGCCTGATATTGTTGGACAATGTTATGGCCCAATTTCTAATAACATAATTATATTTTAGAGTGCTTTTAGTCCATAATGTGCTTTCATATTTGTTGTAGAAAGATGGATAAGATGGCAGAATGAGGAGAAGAAAGAATTTTGACCTGACATTCTGGCAGAGCATGAAGAGCACTAAATGAGGGTTCTGTAACGAGAGCAGAGCATGTATATCCATAGAGGCAGGGTGCTGACTGCCAAGAAGTACAGGTTTTCATTCCGCTAGTGTGTGTCTGTTCACTACATTTATTCAGCAAATAGTCTTTGAAACTCAAAATAACAAAAGCCATTCCCCCTTAATACCCCCATATTATACTACGGAGGCCCTACCAAGATGTACAATTATAGATTTATATCAATATTATTTTCTAATTCAATTGGTGTACTTCCAAAATGTTCTAACCAATTGTATTTTGATCAAGGTTGAATATGGTGATTTTTAAAAGGAAACAAAAGGATCAGAAAAATTGGCACAACGTTCCTTGTGTCTAAACTGTTGAACATGTTTCCTTAGAGATTTCTCAGAAAAGGAACCATTTCCAAAGGACCACCAGAAGCACTTCTATAGAAGAAAGAGAGCACAGAAAACATCCCCATTTCTAATCCTCACCTAAGTCCTTGAAAATTCAATTAGTGAAGTTCATGCCCAGAATCTGTCAGACAGGTTGTAACCAGAGAGTGCTAATGGCTCAATTCTTTAGTTATCAAAATGTCACTTCATATTAAATGAATGAACTCTAAGTACCCATATGCTAATTGGATTTATTCCTTACATGTTGGCTGTGATCATTGTCACACTGGGTATGAACTTTACTGAATGACTCTACAAATTCCCCTTAATTCTCCAAGTTAGGATTACACTGGGGACCATCTTTCCCAGGAGTATTTGAACTTTTAGCTAAATAGTGTATTTAAAGTAGAAACTGAAAATTAAAGAACACCTGAGAAGTTGAAGAATTTGTGCACGACAAATATATAGTGAGGGCTACTATAAAGATTTTATTACTTTGAGATTGAAGCTATCACATTACTATAGGTTTTTCTCTGTCAGATACACCTAAATTTAGTGCAATAAAATGAGTGCACTGACCCCTGCTTCAGATCTGAGGGAAGAAGAAAGAAGGTAAAATAGTGTCATCTAGAGTAGAGATAAGAGCAGAAGTTGAACATTGAGCAACTCTCCTATTCTTTAAGTGAAAACACATCTAGATTTGTATCTCATTCACAGACAGCAAAACACTTTTGGAAATGGCATGGGATATATATGGCTTCCCCGTCCACTTCTGGAATATACCAGTATCTACCTCTGCTCATTCTGGAGCATGAAGAGAGGCAGAGAAAAGAGCTCATTGCTTTCTAGTAAACTGCTTTCTCTTTCTTTCCCACTATAACATAGAAAGGCAAGTAAGAGAGAGAAAAAAAGAAAGGTAAGTAAGAGGATCTTGGCTTCTGGGAGTGGTTTCAGGAAACTCTGAGGAAATCCTCAGAACCCAGCTTCAAAACCATGAAGGGACTGGTATTTAGACTTTTTTTTTTTTTTTTTTTTGGAGACAGAGTTTCACTCTTGTTACCCAGGCTGGAGTGCAATGGCATGATCTCGGCTCACTGCAACCTCCGCCTCCTGGGTTCAGGCAATTCTCCTGCCTCAGCCTCCTGAGTAGCTGGGTTTACAGGCACGCACCACCATGCCCAGCTAATTTTTTGTATTTTTAGTAGAGATGGGGTTTCACCATGTTGACCAGGATGGTCTCGATCTCTTGACCTCGTGATCCGCTCACCTCAGCCTCCCAAAGTGCTGGGATTACAGGCGTGAGCCACCACGCCCAGCCCCTAGACTTTTAATTTATCTTTGGTAGCCACTAACTAGTGGGTACACTCATGGTATTGGAAGAAGACCTTTTTTAAAACAATTTTAATTGTTAAATAAAACATTTGGCATTCTTAGTACTTTCTTTTTCAGTTTTTAAAACATACCTGGAATCTCAAAAACTGAAAGTGGTTTAGTTTTCTCTTGCCCTCTGAGAGGTCACCCTGGACAGGTGTCTTTCTGGGTCCTCATGTGTAGCTCACAACTGTTCCTCATAGTTTTCTTCCTCCCCAGAGATGGGGTGTGGTGGCGATAGAAATCTGGGGAGAGAATAGAAAGGTGGGCCTAGCAGGGATGTGCATTTATGAAGGGTAATGCATTATAGTTTGCTATGGTTTAAATGCTGTGTCCCTCCAGAATTTGGATGTTGAAATCCTAACCCCCAAATTAATGATATTAGAAAGTAGGGTCTATAGGATGTGATTAGATGATGAGGGAAGAGCCCTCATGACTGAGATCAGTGCCTGTGTCAAAGAGAGCCCAAAGACCCAGCTAGCCCCTTTCGCCATGTGAGGACACAGTGAAAAGGCATCGTCTGTGAGAAAGTGGGCCTTCACTGACACTGAACCAGCTGGCACCTTGATCTGGGACTTCCAGCCTCCAGAACTATGAGAAATAAATTTCTATTGTTTGTAAGCTACCCAATATAAGGTATTTTGCTCTAACAGCCTAAATGGCTGTTATTTACCTTAGCTTTGCAAATCAGTAGTGCTGGTGGAACTAAGCGCTATGCTCAGTTGTGCCAGATAGCAGCACCTTCCTGAACTCAACGTGTGTTGGGACCAGCTAGAGTGCAACATTCACTTGTAGACAGTAGCCTCCTGCATGCTTATAGCTCACTTAGCTCAGGGCTTAGCTAGTACCTCCTGCATCACTAAGAAAATGTGACTGTGTTTTAATATTTTACTACAACTTCTTCCAGGAATGTTTGTGGCATAACTTTGACACTCAACACAAGGCAAAAATAAGATGTTTTGAAAATAAATCTGAACAGGAAATCCTTGAGGTACTCTTGTTAATTTCATATGAACCAAGTTACCACCAGAATCATTACATTCATTACAATCATTACGTTCTTGTGGTGATTATAATGTTAACGTTTGCTCTATAATATGCAAATAATTAAAAAATACTTAATATAAATCTATCAAAGGGCCAGAGATAGTGAGAAGTTAGAAAACACAACCTTGGCAGATGTGCAGGGAAGAGGGAGATCTCATGCCACCCACTAAGATTTTTCTTCCTTTGACCTACTGGGGCACACACACAGTTGATCTTATCTGTGTACAACTTAGACCATTGTCTTATTCGTTTGAATAAATAGCTCTGATCTTGCTAGCAAGATTAAATGGTTCACCATATGTACTTTTTTGCTTGCTTTCATGTTGCCTGTTAATTAATTCACTCTACTATACACTCTTTCAGGAAAGGAGAAAAGTTGGTATAAATTTGTTTATTCATTCAGTCAATTAAGCAGAAATTTATTGCAGAGCTGGTATGTTTTCCATGCCAGGTGTTGGTGGTATGGAAGTGAGACATGAAGTGCTTGTCTTCAAAGAACTTATAGTTATCTTAGAAGACCTTCCAACTGAATGGGGAGAAGGTAGATAGTTAGTATATACTTCAGAGCCCTATTCTAGAATTGTACCTTATTCTGTATTTCAGGTCCTGCAACACTTTTCTATTAAGATTTTGGAATGTTTTATATTGTTATGATAATGTTGTAATAAAATTGAACTAATCCTGACTCTCAGACAAGGTGTTCAGGTTAACCTTGCTTGATAACCTTGCTTCCTCCATTGATGATATTTCTGATTTAGATTGATCATATTCATTTGTTTTATCAGCTGTGATTTGGTGTCCTTTCCAGGTTTTTCTTCCTTTAGTTCCAAATTGCTTAGGAAGCCTGCTGTTCTCCCAGTGACTCCTTCTGGCATTAGCTGACTCCCTGTGGATACACCCACCGGTCTGAAAGAATCTGTACCTGTGTTCGGAAGCCAGAATTTAGGCTTAGCTTGTCAGAGTCCTCTGAAGAGAAAATGTTTAATGGGAATATTTATCTTCCACATCTGCTCTGGACTGTTGATTTTCCCTGACATGATCTATTTTTATAAGGTTATATATTGTTCATCCACAATCCTCATTTTGAAGGAGGTTAAGAGGGATGGAGTGGTTGACAGTCATAGGGAAGTTCTAGAAATTTGGTTATTCAAAGCACTGTAGATGTGCTTTTCTTTTTCTCTCAATACAACTAACAGCACAATGGAAGGAGACATACTGATGTCCTAAACCATGAGCTCTTTATTTGCTCCTCTCAAAGAGCCAGGGGAGGATATGAGGAAAGATAACAGGAGGGAGACTCCTTGGTACTTATAGAGACCCATGTGAATTCTCTTTTGTATATGTTTGACAAGAGATAGGGGAGAGGATGTGTGTTCCTCACCATTGTTTTTCAATACATTGGTCTTAACATCATAGGAGAAATGTGCAACTGTTGAAAATAGGATAAAATAAGAAACATGACGATATACAACATCAGTGAATAAATTGTGAAATGTAAGATGAGGTTCTGTCTGTTTTGCAATAATGTATAAGTCATGAAGAGTTCACTGAGATAGAAAAGAAAAACAGAAAATAAAAGGAGAATAAAACAGGAGAATAATATGAAAAATGCAAGCATACTGCAGCTGTATTATACACTTCTGATGGCATTGCTGCCGAGAGGTAGGCAAAGATCCCAAATTAGAAAAACTTTTAAGAATGTATGTTTTAAGTCTGGGCGTGGTTGCTCATGCTTGTAATCCCAGCACTTTGGGAGGCTGAGGCAGGCAGATCACAAGGTCAGGAGATTGAGACCATCCTGGCTAACACGGTGAAACCCCATCTCTACTAAAAATACAAAAACTTAGCTGGGCATGGTGGCACACACCTGTAGTCCCAGCTACTCAGGAGGCCGAGGCAGGAGAATCTCTTAAACCCAGAAGGCAGAGGTTGCAGTGAGCCAAGATGGCTCCACTGCACTCCAGACTGGCAACAGAGCAAGACTCTTGACTTAAAAAAAAAAAAAAAAAAAAAAAAAAAAAAAATACACACACACACACACACAAGTGTATATATATGTTTAAAAAATCCAGAAAAAAGCAATTTTTGGAATCTTTGACATACCAGTTTTGCACTGTATTGACAATTTCTTTGATAATCTCCTTCACCTTAGTGAATGTGTTGCCCTTTTTTCTATATTTTTCATGTCATGAATCTAAATTTTAGACAAGAATTCTCCAAAGGAGAAATGAAAACTAATTGCATGTGTTTAGCATATTTTTGTGCTTGATAAAAAGTAATAATATAATTTTACAATAAGGTAGAGAAAAGTCATGTCAAAAGCTAGCTGAATGAATGAATGATCAATCAACAAATACATATTAGGAACCTGGCTTTTTAAGATTCACCAATCACTTCATACACATATTTACATTTAGACTTAACCTCTATAATCCATAGATCTGGAGATTCATGGATTTAAGATTTATTTTATTATTATTTTTTATCTTAGCAGTTTGTGTGAGCTTTTCTGTTAGGTGACTTGTTTTTCTAAGTTTGTTTTTGAAGTCTCTGGCTTGTGAATGGGCTTTAAAAACATTAACGTGCTACACAAACAATTAATGCAAATCATTAATATTTGGTATTCCAGAAATAGCTTGTGAAACACTTTTAAAAGATTAGTATTATGTACATAGTACTTGTTCTTTCCAAACAGATTTTGTATGTGGCTACTTATTTCTTATTTAATGCAGTTATGAAATGGCCAAACCAAAACAATCAAATGGCTGTACTCGAGAGATACATTTTTCTTTTAATACTTTTATTATATTTCTTCCTCTTCCTCCTCCTCCTCCTCCTTCTTCTTCTCCTCCTCCTCCTCCTGCTCCTCCTCCTGCTTCTCCTCCTCCTCCTCCTTCTTCTTCTTTTTTTTTTTTTTTTTGACAGAGTCTTGCTCTGTTGCTCAGGATAGCGTGCAGTGGAGTGATCTTGGGTCACTGCAACCTCCACCTCCCAGGTTCAAGCAATCTCCTGCCTCAGCCTCCTGAATAGCTGGCATTATAGGCATCTGCCACTTTGCCAGGCTAATTTTTGTATTTTTAGTACAGATGGGGTTTCACCATCTTGGCCTGGCTGGTCTTGAACTCCTGACCTCGTGATCCACTCACCTCAGCCTCCAAAAGTGCTGGGATTACAGGTGTGAGCCACTGCACCTGGCCATTTAATTATATTTCTTTTGATTTTTATACCTCTATTTTATTTTTTGGCAGAAAAGTTATATTTTAGGATTAACTATATTAATGATAATACTGAAATCAAAAGTAATTATAATGCCTAATGTGTACAAAGCTTTATGTGTACTATCTATATACATATATTTAAAAAAAAATTTTTTTTTTGCACTTTAGGTTCTGGGGTACATGTGCAGATTATGCAGGATTGTTGCATAGGTACATACATGGCAATGTGGTTTGCTGCCTTCATCCCCCTGTCATCTATATTTGGCATTTCTCCCCATGTTATCCCTCCTCAACCTCCCTACTGCCATGGTCCCTCCCCTAGTCCCCCGCAACAGACACCAGTGTGGAATGCTCCCCTCTCTGTGTCCATGTGTTCTCATTGTTCAACACCTGCCTATGAGTGAGAATATGTGGTGTTTGATTTTCTGTTCTTGTGTCAGTTTGCTGAGAATGATGGTTTCCAGGACACAAACTCATTGTTTTTTATGGCTGCATAGCATTCCATGGTGTATATATGCCACATTTTCCTTATCCAGTCTATCATCGATGGGCATTTGGGTTGGCTCCAAGTCTTTGCTATTGTAAACAGTGCTGCAATACACATACGTGTGCATGTGTCTTTATAATAGAATGATTTATAATCCTTTGGATATATACCCAGTAATGGGATTGCTGAGTCAAATGGAATTTCTATTTCTAGGTCCTTTAGGAATCATCACACTGTCTTCCACAATGGTTGAACTAATTTACACTCCCACCAACAGTGTAAAAGTGTTCCTATTTCTCCACATCCTCTCCAGCATCTGTTGTCTCCAGACTTTTTAATGATCAGCATTCTAACTGGTGTAAGGTGGTATCTCAATGTGGCTTTAATTAGCATTTCTCTAATGACCAGTGATGATGAGCATTTTTTCATATGTTTGTTGGCCTCATGTATGTCTTCTTTTGTAAAGTGTCTGTTCATATCCTTCGCCCACTTTTGAATGGGTTTGTTTGTTTTTTTTTTGTAAATCTGTTTTAGTTCTTTGTAGATTCTGGATATTAGCCCTTTGTCAGATGGGTAGATTGCAAAACATTTTTCCCCTTTCTGTTGGTTGCTGGTTCACTCTAATAATTGTTTCTTTTGCTGTACAGAAGTTTTGGAGTTTAATTAGATCCCACTTGTCAATTATGGCTTTTGTTGCCAATGCTTTTGGTGTTTTAGTCGCGAAGTCCTTGCCTACGCCTATGTCCCGAATGGTTTTGTCTAGGTTTTCTTCTAGGGTTTTTATGGTGTTAGGTCTTATGTTTAAATCTTTAATCCATGTGTAGTTAATTTTAGTGTAAGGTGTCAGGAAGGGGTCCAGTTTCTGCTTTGCACATGGCTAGCCAGTTTTCCCAACACCATTTATTAAACAGAGAATCCTTTGTCCATTGCTTGTTTTTATCAGGTTTGTCAAAGATCAGATGATTGTAGATGTGTGGCATTGCCTCCGAGGCCTCTGTTCTGTTCCATTGGTCTATACCTCTGTTCTGGTACCAGTACTATGCTGTTTTAGTTACTGCAGCCTTGTAGTATAGTTTGAAGTCAGGTAGTGTGATGCCTCCAGTTTTGTTCTTTTTGCTTAGAATTGACTTGGCTATGCAGGCTCTCTTTTGGTTCCATATGAATTTTAAGGTGGTTTTTTCCAGTTCTGTGAAGAGGATCATAGGTAACTTGATGGGTATAGCATTGAATCTATAAATTACTTTGGGCGGTATGACCATTTTCACAATATTGATTCTTCCTAACCATGAGCATGGAATGCTTTTCCATCTGTTTGTGTTCTCTCTCATTTCATTGAGCAGTGGTTTGTAGTTCTCCTTGAAGAGGTCCTTTACATCCTTTGTTAGTTGTATTCCTGGGTATTTTATTCTGTTTGTAGCAATTGTGAATGGCAGTTCATTGTTGATTTGGCTCTCTTTAAGTCTGTTATTGGTTTATAGGAATGCTTGTGACTTTTGCACATTGATTTTGTATCCTGAGACTTTGCTGAAGTTGCTTATCAGTTTTAGGAGATTTTGGGCTGAGACAATGGGGTCTTCTAAATATACGATTGTGTTGTCTGCAAATAGAGACAATTTCACTTCCTCCTTTCCTGATTGAATGCCCTTTATTTCTTTTTCTTGCCTGATTGCTCTGGCTAGAACTTCCAATAGTATATTAAGTAGGAGTGGTGATAGAGGACATTGTTGTCTAGTGCCAGATTTCAAAGGGAATGCTTCCAGTTTTTGCCCATTCAGTTTGATGTTGGCTGATAATAGCTTTTATTATTTTGAGCTATGTTCTGTTGATACCTAGTTTCTTGAGAGTTTTTAGCATAAAGGGCTGTTGAATTTTGTCAAAGGCCGTCTCTGCATCTATTGAGATAATCATATGGTTTTTGTCTTTGGTTCTGTTTATGTGGTGGATTACATTTATAAACTTGCATATGCTGAACCAGCCTTGAATTCCCGGGATGAAGACTACTTGATCATGATGGATAAGCTTTTTGATGTGCTGTTGCAATGAGTTTGCCAGTATTTTATTGAAGATTTTTGCATCTATGTTCTTCATGGATATTGGTCTGAAATTTTCTTTTTTTGTTGAGTCTGTGGTGGCTTTTGCTATCAGGATGATGTTGGTCTCATAAAATGATTTGGGAAGGATTCCCTCTTTTTGGATTGTTTGGAATAGTTTCAGAAGGAGTGGTACCAGCTTCTCTTTGTATGTCTGGTAGAATTCGACTGTGTACCCATCTGGACCTGGGCTTTTATTGGTTGGTAGGCTATTAATTGGTGCCTCAACTTCAGACTTTGTTATTGGTCTAGTCAGAGTTTTGACTTCTTCCTGGTTTAGGCTTGGGAGAGTGCAAGTGTCCAGGAATTTCTCCTTTTCTTCCAGGTTTACTGGTTTATATTCATAAAGTTGTTTGTAGTAATCTCTGATGGTAGTTGGTATTTCTCTGGCATCTGTGGTGATATCCCCTTTATCAATTTTTATTGCATCTATTTGATTATTCTCTTTTCTTTTTTGTTAATCTGGCTAGCAGTCTGCCTATTTTGTTGATCTTTTCAAAAAACCAGCTCCTGGATTTATTGATTTTTTGAAGGTTTTTTTCTGTCTCTCTCTCCTTTAGTTCTGCTCTGATCTTAGTTATTTCTTATCTTCTGCTAGCTTTTGAGTTTTTTTGATCTTGCTCCTTTAGCTCTTTCAATTTTGATGATAGGGTGTCAATTTTAGATCTTTCCTTGCTTCTCATGTGGGCATTTATTGCTATAAATTTTCCTCTAGACACTGCTTTAAATGTGTCCCAGAGATTCTGGTACATTGTATGTTCGTTCTCACTGGTTTTGAAGAACATCTTTATTTCTGCCTTCATTTCATTGTTTATCCAGTCAACATTCAAGAGCCAGTTGTTCAGTTTCCATGAAGTTGTGTGGTTCTGAGTGAGTTTCTTAATCCTCAGTTCTAATTTGATTGTGGTCTGAGAGATTTTTTTGTTATGATTTCCATTCTTTTGCATTTGCTGAGGAGTGATTTACTTCCAATTATGTGCTGAATTTTAGAGTAGGTGTGAAGTGGTGCTGAGAAGAATGTATATTCTGTGGATTTGGGGTGGAGAGTTCTGTAAATGTCTATTAGGTTTGCTTGGTTCAGGTCTGAGTTCAAGCCCTGTATATCTTTGTTAATTTTCTGTCTCGTTGATCTGTCTAATATTGACAGTGGAGTGTTAAAGACTCCCACTATTATTGTATGGGAGTCTAAGTCTCTTTGTAGGTCATTAAGAACTTGCTTTATGTATCTGGGTGTTCCTGTATTGGGTGCATATATATTTAGGATCGTTAGCTCTTCTTGTTGCATTGATCCTTTTACCATTATGTAATGTCCTTCTTTGTCTCTTTTGATCTTTGTTGGTTTAAAGTCTATTTTATCAGAGACTAGGATTGCAACTCCTGCTTTTTTTTTTTGCTCTCCATTTGCCTGGTAAATCTTCCTCCATCCCTTTATTTTGAGCCTATTGTGTCTTTGCATGTGAGATGGGTTTCCTGGATACAGCACACCGATGGGTCTTGACTTTTTATCCAATTTGCCAGTCTGTGTCTTTTGATTGGGGCATTTAGCCCATTTACATTTAAGGTTAATATTGTTATGTGTGAGTTTGATACTGCCATTTTGATGCTAGCTGGTTGTTTTGCCCATTAGCTGATGCAGTTTCTTCATTGTGTCGATGCTCTTTACCATTTGATATGTTTTTGGAGTGGCTGGTACTGGTTGTTCCTTTGTATTTTTAGTGCCTCTTTCAGGAGCTCTTGTAAGGCCGGCCTGGTGATGACAAAATCTCTGAGCAATTGCTTGTTTGTAAAGGATTTTATTTTTCCTTTGCTCATGAAGCTTAGTTTAGCTGGATATGAAATTCAGGGTTGAAAGTTGTTTTCTTTAAGGGTGTTGAATATTGGCCCCCACTCTCTTCTGACTTGTAGGGTTTCTGCTTAGACATCTGCTGTGAGTCTGGTGGACTTCCCTTTGTGGATAACTCAACCTTTCTCTCTGACTGCCCTTAGCGTTTTTTCCTTTGTTTCAACCCTGGTGAATCTGATGATTATGTGCCTTGGGGTTGCTCTTCTTGAGGAGTACCTTTGTGGTGTTCTCTGCATTTCCTGGACTTGAATATTGGCCTCTCTTGCTAGGTTGGGGAAGTTCTCCTGGATAATATCCTGAAGAGTGTTTTCCAGCTTGGATTCATTCTCTCTGTCATGTTCAGGTACACCTATCAAACATAGATTAGGTCTTTTCACATAATCCCATATTTCTTGGAGGCTTTGTTCATTTATTTTCACTCTCTTTTCTCTAATCTTGTCTTCTCATTTTATTTCATGGAGTTGATCTTCAATCTCTGATATCCTTTCTTCTGCTTAGTCGATTTGGCTATTGAGACTTGTGTATGCTTCACGAAGTTCTCGTGTTGTGTTTTTCAGCTCCATTAATTCATTTATATTCCTCTCTAAGCTGTTTATTCTCATTAGCATTTCCTTGAACCTTTTTTTAAGGTTCTTAGTTTTTTTGCATTATGTTAGAACATGTTCTTTTAGCTCACAGAAGTTTGATATTACCCACCTTCTGAAGCCTGTTTCTGTAAATTCAACACACTCATTCTCAATCCTGTTCCCTTGTTGTTGAGGAGTTGTGATCCCTTAGACCTGGAGAGGCGTTCTGGTTTTGGATATTTTCATCCTTTTTGCACTGGTTTCTTCCCATTTTCATGGATTTATCTACCTGTGGTCTTTGTAGTTGGTGACTTTCAGATGGGTTCTCTGAGTGGATGTCCTTTTTGTTGATGATGAAGTTATTTCTGTTTTTTAGTTTTCCTTGTAACAGGACCCTCTACTGTAGGCCTGCTGGAGGTCCACTCTAGACCCTGCTTGCGTGGGGATCACTTGCAGCAGCTGCAGAACAGTAAAGTTGCTGACAGTTTCTTCTTCTGTTATCTTATCCCAGAAGGATATCCACCAGATGTCAGCCTGAGCTGTCCTTTATGAGGTATCTCTTTGGATATATGGGGATAGGGCAGCTGCTTGAGGAGACAGTCTGTCCTTTATAGGAGCTCAAGTGCTGAGCTGTTTCATTCAGAGCTGCTGGGCAGGTACATTTAAGTCTGCTGCAGCGGAACTCATAATCGCCTTTTTTCCCAGGTGCTCTGTCCTGGGAAGGTGGGGCTTTATTTGTAAGTTCCTGATGTGCTGCTGCCTTTTTTCAGAGCTACCCTGCCCACCTATTCATAGTCTGTCAGTAGAGGTGTTGCTGAGCTGCCGTAGGCTTTGCCCAGCTGCTGTGTGAACTTCCTTGCAGTTTTTTTGTAGAGGTATATTTAGAACTGCCTCAGTAATGCGGTCTGCCTCAGTCATGGCAGATTGCCTCAGTAATGGCGGACTGCCTCTGTAGTGGTGGACTGCCTCCATAGTGGCAGATGCCCTTCTCCCCACAGAGCTGGACCATCCCGGGTCCAGCTGCACTTGCTGTGAAACTCTCAATCCAGAGCTTTTCAGATTGCTGGTCTTTGTGAGGGGTGGGACCTGCTGAGCCAGATCACCTGGCTCCCTGTTTCAGGCCCCCTGCTTTTAGTTGAATGGGTTGCTCTGTCTCCCAGGGATTCTAGATGCCAGTTGAAATGGCCACCCAGATTTGTGTGAATTTTTGTGCCAAGACCCGCTGCATTGGCTGAAACAACTGTGCTGGAAACTCATGGCACTTTTCAGCCTGGGAATCTCCTGGTCTGTGGGCAGTAATAACTTGTTTGGAAATTTGGTGATCACTTACCCTCTGTGTTGTTCTCACTGGGAACTGCACTCCAGAGCTGTTCCTATTTGGCCATCTTGGAACCTCTTTCCCATTTAATTGTATTTCTAATAGTGCCTGACAAAGCTATGTCAGCAAGTTAAGGTTAGGCATTTTATTTTTTAAAATTTTTGTTTATTTATTTATTTTTATTGTGTATGCAACTCTTATAGAATATGTGAGTTGCAAATATTTTCTCCCAGTATATACATGATCTTTTCGTGTTCTTTAAAAAAAATTATAGCTATTAATGAGGTATGTAATGATGTTTTAATACATATAATGTGCAGTGATCGGATCATGGTAATTAGAATATCCATCATCTCAAACATTTGTTATTTCTTTGTGTTGGGAACATTGAATATCCTCCTTCTAGCTTTTTAAAAATATATATTATTGCTAACTATAGTCATCCTACAGTGATAGAACACACTAGAACTTCCTTCTCCTATCTAGCTGTAATTTTATATCTTTTAACAAATCTCTCCCTGTATTTTCCTTCCCTTAGCCTTCCCAGACACTAGTATTCTTTATCCTACTTTTGATCTCTATGAGATCAACTTATTCCCCCCACATATGACTGAGAATATGAGGTGTTTAACTTTCTGTTCCTGGCTTATTTCATTTAACATAGTATCCTCTAGTTCCATCTATTTTGCTGTGGATGACAGGATTTAATTCTTTTTATGACTGAATATTAATAGTATTCCATGGTGTATATATATCACATTTTCTTTATCCATTCACCTGTTGTTGTACACTTAGGTTGATTCTATAGCTTGACTATTGTGCATAGTGCTGCCAAAAACGTGGGGTAATAGTGCCTAATCCTGACTTTACCTTATAGTTTATTAGGGAATTTATAAAAAACTCAGACATGGAACACAGTTCTGAGAACGCTAATTCAGTGAGATGAGGGTGGGGTCTTGAATTTTACTTTTAAAAAGACTCCCAGGTGATTTCTGATACTGGTTCATAGACCAATGTATGGAAAACTCCACTTTGGAGAACATTACTAAGCAAGCAAAACCTCTTGACTGACAACTGGTGTAATTGCATGGTTCAGATCATGCCTTCCAGAAGCCACAAATGTTACTACACGGAGACAAGGGGAACTCCTTTTCTCTGTGTTTTCCCTGCTTGTCTACGGAAGTGAAACAGAATTGTAAAATATGTCTCTTTGTTTGCTTCTTGTTCTTTTGTCTTAATCAGATCTATGGGGGAGAATCTTTTAAAGTTATGAATGGATGTATCTCAGACTCTTAACTCTTTTATGCCTAGAGCATATTTGAACAAGTTACAGTATCCTGACTAATTTCTCCCATTGTTCTGAAAACAGTGTTTATTTTGGAATTGGCAGCATGTTTGGTTTCTTTAAAATGCACACTGATTTCTTCTGACCAACATATGTGCCAAATATCTTGAATGTGAACAAATAGTTTTCCCCATAAATAACAAAACAACAACAACAAACCTTTTTTATGTGAGTTCAAATAACAAAATAACTCCTCTGGAATGGTGGCAGCAGGGTGAGAATCATACTCACCTGTGCCAGGTTATGGGCTTATTCCATATATGGGCTTATGTCTGAGGTTTAACTTAGAGTTGTCCAAGAAGTAGTATGTATTCTAAATAAGGCTTATTTCTGAGATTATCAAAATACCTTTCCTATTTTTCTTGGGTCTAGCAAATCTTCATCAGCTTTCTATACAGGCATGAGAGTCCTGTGGTAAGAAGTTGTAAGGAGGAGAAGCCCCTCTTAGCTCTGACTTGTTCTTCATTGGAGTCTAGACCAGCCAGGCTCTGGGGATAAGGGGCCTGTGTGGAGAACCACAGCACAGGCCAGTCTTGTTCAAGAGGAGACCATTTGGTAGTGTGGCTGACCATAGTAAGATCAGGATTATGTCAATGAAGGATTGAGCACACTCTTGTGGGTTGCAGACTTTAGGGGTCTATCCCATAATGATTCAGTGCCTGTAAGTCTTACAGTCTTAGGACATGTAAGCCCAGTTCCTAGGCTTTCTCTTAGGTAGTCTCAACTGAATTAAAATCTTGCTACAGATGGGCTTGAAACCTAGGTTTGGACCGAATCTGGGGTGGTGATACAAGTGGGAGATATGGAGTTACAGTGGGTCTGGCGTTGGCTTGATGGCTTTGCCACTTTGTGGGAAATTGAAACGTAGCTTCTTAACCCCAACATGTATCAAGGAAGAGATCAAGGCAGACAGCCAGAGAGCTTTAGATAGAATGGTCCTCTGATGCTCTAGCACTTTACCTCTCGTGGCTACCAGATCTCTGTGAGAATGCAATGACAGTTCAGAAACCTCTCAGCCAGTCTTACTATCAAATCAGCCTTCTCGGGAACCTGAGTATTCCAGTGGTGAGCCTGATGTGATCTTTCTCTTTGAAGCCATAAGCCATGTATACACTTTTTCCTATCATTTTAAGGATAGGAAGAGATCTGGTTAAAATTCCTGCTTAATAGGGTAGGTTAAAGTAAAACAAGTTTCTTTGAACTATTTGGTCCCAGACTAATTGTAGATATTTAATCTTTTCTAGAGTTTAAATTTCTTGAAACAAGCCCCCACATACTGAGAGTACTCATTGGCACTAAGAGGGACCTTTGTAACCCAGTGGGAACCCTGATTAGGGTGAGGGGTGTTGGCACAGTGCTGGGCTGCATTCCTTCCTTTGATGAGTCCACAGGGCCTCAGTCAACAAGTAATGTAATCAAGACATTCTGTCTATGTGCCTCTTGGCACAGCCTGGGAAAGCACTTAATATAGTGCAGGGATTAGCCAGCCCAGCCTGGGAGATTTAACCCCGTGCTAAGTTGTAGGCAAGGGGTGTTTTATCTGACTCCTTGCTACTCTCCAGATGTATTATATAAACAAGGACTTCTTTGGTTATGCTTGAGCTTTATTTTAGACTGGACCGTGTGTGTTTTACAGTAGAGCAGCTATGGTGTGCCTATTTAAAGCAGTGCAGAAGACTTGGCTGTCTCTTTCTGTCTCATAGCACACATGGTGAATTTCACACAGAATAGTCTCCTATTGGCAGTTGGTATAGGAATAGCTCTTGGATGGTAAATCTTGGGGGCCCAAAGGTAAAGACATTGATATGGCCTGGGTATATGTTTGTTTTAGACTCTACAGTCAAGACTCTAGATCCATAAAGGTCAAGAACTACATCTGTGTATGGCAACTGTTTTGGCAGAATAATAGGTGTATGGTACAGGACATTCTTGATATTCTTTGTGTTGAAAATTTTTTTTTTTTTTTTTTGAGACGGAGGTTCGCTCTTGTTATCCAGGCTGAAGTACAATGGCGCGATCTCGGCTCACCGCAACCTCCGCCTCCTGGGTTCAGGCAATTCTCCTGCCTCAGCCTCCTGAGTAGCTGGGATTACAGGCACGCGCCACCGTGCCCAGCTAATTTTTTGTATTTTTAGTAGAGACGGGGTTTCACCATGTTGACCAGGATGGTCTTGATCTCTTGACCTCGTGATCCACCCGCCTCGGCCTCCCAAAGTGCTAGGATTACAGGCGTGAGCCACCACGCCCAGCCAATTCTTCGTTTTTGTCTGTGAGTGCTAGACCAGCCCACCCTCCCTTTCCCAAATCTCATCCTAATCTTTTGTTTTATTTTTTAATCCAGCACATTGTACAATTTAAGTGTTTGTACTTTTAATCATATCACTTGTCTAATCATAGATCATGTAATAAGTGAGAGGACAAAGGAAGAAAATGTTATTGATATAGAATGCCACTAATCGACTTTATATGTATATGTGTACCTCTGGAATAGATTTATTTTGTTTTAGTCAAAGTTTTTGTTTCAATTACAAGCAAATTAATAGAATCTTGACGTGATAGCCTGAAGATAACAAAATCACTCAGAATGAACCCCAACCATTTATTCATTTGCAAATTCAGAAAATATTTATTAAGCCTCTAGTATGTGCCCAGTATTGTATTAGGCACCAGGACAGCACTTTGATGTTCTTGTTCTTTAGTCTAGTGAACCAGACATACATAAACCTGTGTTCATGGAACCGAGAATCTTGATGGAGACATGATTCCAAAAACAATTATTAAAGACAATGGATAAGGAATGGGTGGGAGTAGGGTGAGTGGGAGAGAGAAAGAGAGGAATGAATAACATATTGGAGGAATTGGAAGGATTTCAGAATGGCCTGAATGTGGAATGGGATGAGGGAAATGGTCAGAGATGAGCCTAAAGCAATAATCCTGGGCTTTCTAATGAGGGATTGAAGCCCTTTTAAGGGCTTTGGACTCTATCTCTTGGAAATAGAAATTATTATAGAGTTTTGCTCTGGGGAGAGATGTCATTAGATTTTTGGCTTTATAAAGATATCAGTGTTCTGGCCATAGCCTGGATAACATATTGGATGAAGCAAGAGTGAATGATAGTGGTATTAACCAGGAAGTAGCACTAGGGTGGAGAAGATGAGGGATTTGAGAGATATTTAGGAAATAAGGTCAGTAAGGCTTGGTAATTGAAGAGGAATTAAGGATGATTTTCAGGTTTCTGGACTTGGGTCAACTGGGTGAATAGTGATACCATTTACAAAAAAAAAAAAAAAGGAACACAGGAAGAGGAGTAGGTTTAGAGGAAGGATGATGAAGTAAGTTTTTGAAAAGCTGCCTTTGTGGGAATATGTTGATATGCGATTGCATTTTAGGGTACAGAGTTGAGGAGAAAGGTCTTAGATGCAGGTACTGAATAGGGCATATTGTGATAAATCCATGGGCAATACAGAAATGATTTGAGAAGTGGCCATGGCTCCCTGGTGCATGAAATTTAATTAGGGAATTAAGACTTGCACATATACAGAACAAAGTAGCTCAGAGCCAGTTGACTGATGCGGTAAAGACTTTCAGAGTCTGGAGAAGGAAAATTCAGAACCCTGGGCAATCAAGAGGATTTTCAATGAATATGACCCTTCTAAAATTGACCTCTTTACCTTCTCTTGCCTAAAACTCTCAGTGGTCCCTCATTGATCTGAGGCTGAGCCCCAAATACCTTAGCTTGTTTGCCAAGACTCATCCTAATTTCTTCCGAACTCTCCATTTTCTCAGCTCTCACTTCCCACTCTTTTCTCTCTCTAATTTTCCACTCTGGCAACTTCTTGTTGCCGCTGCCCCCTGCCCCAATTTGAGGCTGCTTCTTACGCAGTGTCTCTTGCTGCTCGGCTCCTGGACTGGATTGCTGGCCTGCTCATCCACACTGTGTCTCACTGGCAGCTCTGATTGATCTTCAAACAAAACTTTGCCCAGGTTGTTTTCCATACAGTGCTTTCCCCCCACCCTTAAAGATAGCATCAATCCCTCCTTGCTCTTCTTCTCTCCCTTGTACTTACTTCTATGAATGCATGTAGTGCTGGGTTTTTGTTTCTATTTCTGTCATACCTTCCAGTTTTAAGCTCCTTATTAACAGTGATTTTTAAAAAATCATGTACTCAGTATCTGGTATAGCATTTGGCACATACAAAATATTCAGTAAATTCTGAACTGGAATGACTGCTTTAAGCTTCAGGTATAAATATAGGGTAGACTATAGGAATATAGGAACTAACAACTTCATCTGTGTATGTTTAATGGCTTTAGTAGTACTGATTGCAAAGTCAACACCACATACTTATTGCTAGCAGTAATGGTATTAATTGAGTCTGGTCAGATCAGAACGTACACATTCTTTGGGCTCCCTTGCTTCCAGAATCAACTTTTTTCCCCCTCATTTTTCTGTCTCAAAAAGTTGAAATTGTGAGAGTTGTAACCACCTCCAAAAGCCTGATCTACTTAATATTCAATTATTCTTTAACCCCATTCATGCATAGCTAATTATTGAATGTCTACCCCAATCCAGGCACTAAGGATTTGGAGACAGACTCGTCCCTATCTTCAGGAAGCTTACAGAGAAACACTCTAAGAGTCTAAGAAGAATTATTAGAGAGAAAAGGGTAAACTTGTGGAAGTAACAGTTGAAAGGTAAAAAGAAGTTTCAAAGATAAATCAGTGTTCTTAAGTTTCCTACAAATTGCTCTTTTACTTAACTATAGCTAAAATGTCATAACTTGTAGGAGAGAAAGCCCAAATATAAAATTGGAGAAAGAGCAAATTTGAGAAAGTTTGCTTGAGGCTTTAGTGTTAATAGCTATTATTTCCACTAGCCATCAAGCTGGAATGCCAAATAAATCAAGTCCTTAGTTCTGATATTTTCTTACTTCTTCCAGGTATTATTAACACATGAAGTAAAAATTATATATTTTCTTAAGATATGTACATTTTGAAAGATTTGCCACATTCTCATCTGCTTTCATTGTGCCTTGGGGGAAATATTTTTTCAAAGGAAAATAATTCATTTCAGCATTAGAATTCTGATTCTGATATACACACACACACACACATACACACACACATATATATCGAGACCTATATATATAAGCACATATATATATCGAGACCTATATATATAAGCACATATATATATTTAATCACATATGATTTGAGAGTTGATATAGAAGTTTAAATTTACAGGAAACCTCTTGGCAGTTAGATCTATTTGATCCAGGCAGGCACAGCTCTACAGTATCAGCCTTTTCCTTTCAGCACAGCATTCCTTGAGACTCCTCCACCCCATCCAAACTCTTTTTCTTTTTCCCTCCGCCTCTCCATTCTCACCCATACTTATAAAGTTATACTATTTCTTTAGATAGAAAATGAGAAATGTGTTTGCATCTTTATGATTATAGAGGAATTATGTAGTCTGCTGGGAGGAATGACTGTTGTGTTAAAAATGTGTGTGCTAAGTCTTTATAATAAAAGCAGCGTGGGCAGAAGTCAAAACTACTCCACTTTCTTGAAACCTCGATTTGTGCCGCTTGGGGAAGAAGATGATATGTTAGTATTAGGAGGGTGTGTGCCCCTCCAAGCGATTTTACAGGGCTGAAATGTATGTGCAAAGAACACTGGAGCATTTGAGCATCGTGCCAGGCAGCCCAGTGGTGTTAAGTGACTGTAGCATAGAATCGAGTGGGAAGAAAAAAAAAAGTCAATTATTAATGAATTATTCAGGCCTGTATCCTATAAGAATGGGAAAATCTGAAATTATTTTTGCCAGTATTAACTAGAGTTCTAAATCAAGAACTGGGTAATAGCTTCTGCATGGATTTAAGTAGCTTCTGATAAATAGGTACCTGGGACCATCTCCATGGGGATAGTTTGTTTTATTAAATGAACTCACTAAATAAGCTGTTAAAACCCTGGTTTATTTCGGTATGGTCCCAATCTTGGCCTGTAAATGTTAAAATTCCTTTGTTCTTACTTACTGTGTGTGGTTGAGGTCTGTAAGGCTGGTGTCCTGTCAATGCTGATTCATGTTTTTTGGTATTTTTTTTTTTTTCCCAGGTTTCCCATTATTAAGTGTTTTTATACAGACAAGGACCTCCCCTGCAGCGGACATAGAAGCCAGGAAGGGCAGCCAGTACTATTGACTTTTACTTCAGGTTTGGCTAAGAAAATAACCGCATACCTATTTCAATTGAGAATTAGGTTAGTGTTTATACACAAAATCAGGTCACTGTTTGGTGGCCCATAATCTGCCCTTTCTTAAAACAAAAAGCAAAAAAAAAAACCCCAAAACTACCTCTAGCAATTTAAACAACAGAACCACATATTCAGAGCTTTCAGTCCAGCAATGCAGTGCTCATGATAAGCCCATAGTGAACGGTTATGAAATGAATGACATCTCAATTTAAACATTACAGAATTGTAAGCACCTTTTTTGACTAAGTCAAGCAGACAAACAACTGGAGGAAAAGGAGTGTTGGGAGATGCAAGAGAGAGGAGTTGTAGATTCACTCTGATTTTTCCGGAGACAGGAGGGCATAGATGTAGAGCAGATGCAGAGAGATTTTCCTGGGACAGAAGGGGGAATGTCCTTTTCACTAAGAAAGAACAAAGAAGATAGGGCGGTAGGTTCAGAAGAGTTTGGGCGGTTTTCACATGATGCTGAAAAGTTTGTAGAGGGTTACTGAAGATGGGAAGAGTCACTGAGTGGAGTGGGAGGGTTTCTAGGGTGGTTTGATTCACCCCCAAGGGAGATGCTGCGCCTGCATGGAAGGAATGGTTCTGCGTGTTTGCACATTTAGAGGAGTTGTCTGTTGGCCTATACCATATTTGGTTCTCTCTAACGTCTCAGTTTGTGACTTCTCAGGCCTCTTTTATATATAAGTTCAGCCGAAACCCCTCCAGTTAGGTGTATAATCAACTTCTCTACCTCTTGAACCACCATGCTAATTCCTGACTCTGGCTCTCATCTTTCCCCAGCTCAACAGTTTTGCAAATATGTTTTTCGGTAAGAAATTCATGGCAGGATCCAGCCCTCAAAACCTCTTTCTTTCTAACTTTGAATGGGCAGCCTCGACTGTTTCACCTTGAAGGTAGAACTCAGGCAGAGGGAGCAGACCAAAGACAAATAAAAGGGTGAGTGACCTGATCAGTAGTCCAGCTGAGATGGAAAATCACAAATCTGAAGTGCAGTCCATCATAAGGGTATGTGGGGTGTGCCTAATAGTGTGGAGCACCCCTGAGACATCAGAATTTGCGTTGATCCAGAGCTAGTGGCTTGTGGGGAGCTGTGCAGCAAGTACCTGGATGAGGAAGATAATGGTGTTAGCAGGAATGTCACTGAATTAACTTTACAGGGGGCCACAGTTTGTATGCAGAGATGCCAGCACTAGACAGGATGATAGACTGAGAGCAGAAGAAGTGTCAGATGAACACAAATCCAGATAAGATTCAAAACATTGGGAGGAAATAGAGTCGGTCTTCTCACACCCATTTTATGTTTTTGTAGACTACTGCTAATAACCTGTCTCAGCTCCCTCACCACAGGTATGTACTGAGGATTCACAGTCAAGTAAAAAGTTTAGATTAGGTGATGACCCAAAAGATCCTTTCAAGGCCTGTGATTCCTTTGCGCTTTAAAAGAAAGAGCAATATTAAGCGACTCACTTGATCACTGATGACAACAGAAACATATGTATCTTCAGACCTTTAGTCTTAGATTGGCTTCTTATCATTTTTTTTTTTACCTTGCTCATCTTACACAGGCATATTTTTAAGGAAAATATGCAGTAAAAATTTTGTGGGTATATAGTAGGTGTATATATTTATGGGGTACATGAGATGTTTTGATACAGGCAGGCAATGTGTAATAATTACATCATGGGAAATGGGGTATTCATTCCCTCAAACATTTATCCTTTGTGTTACACACAATCAAATTATATTTTTTAGTTATTTTAAGATGCACAATTAAATTATTATAAACCACAGCGACTCTATTGTGCTGATAAATACTAGGTCTTATTTATTCATTCTGTCTTTCTGTACTCATTAACTATCCCCACCTCCTTCCTACCCCACTACCTTTCCCAGCCTCTGGTAACCATCTTTCTATTTTCTGTCCCCATGAGTTCAATTGTTTTGATTTTTTGGTCCCCGAAATAAGTGAGAACATGCAATGTTTGTCTTTCTGTGCCTGGAGTATTTTACACAGCGTGATGACCTCCAGTTCCATCCATGTTGTTGCAAATGACTGAATCTCATTCTTCTTTATGGCCAAATAGTTAGTACTCCATTTTGTATAATTACCAGTTTTATTAATCCATTCATCTGTTGATGGACACTCAGGTTGCTTCCAAATCTGGGCATACTTTTTGTTTTTTTGTGTGTTTTTTTGAGACAGAGTCTTGCTCCGTCACCCAGGCTGGAGTGCAGTGGTGTGATCTTGGGTCACTGTAGCCTCTACTTCCTAGGTTTAAGCAATTCTTGTTCCTCAGCCTCTGAGTAACTGGAATTACAGGTGCGTGCCACCATGCCCAGCTAAGTTTTGTATTTTTAGTAGAGATAGGGTTTTGCCATGTTGGCCAGTCTGATCTGAAACTCCTGACCTCAAGGGATCTTCCTGCCTCAGCCTCCCAAAATGCTGGGATTACAGGCATAAACCACTGTGCCCAGCCTGCACACGCATTTTTAATATTTGACATGAAGGATTTCTGAACCACACCTCTGGGAGGGCATGGTATTCTCTAACATGCTGATGCAAGTATTTGTTTCTTTTTTTCCCCTTTTTTAAATAAAATATTTTATTATTCCTTTTCTCAGAAATAATGAACTCAGAAGTCAAGATTTCATTATAGGTGTTCATGTAGTGAGGACGACTTGACTGGTTCCTTCAGCACATAGCTAACAAGATTGCCTTTTAGATATGTTAGGCATGTGTTGTGATGTGTATTCTGTGGTCTTAAAGCTGCTGGAAACTCTAGCCGTAGCATCTCTTTAAATGTGCCTGAGGACCTTCCCTTGGTGTAGATTTTGGCCTTGCAGATTTTTTTCTTCGTCTGCTGTCCATTTACTTAAGTTTATTTTCCCGTCACTTGTCTCTTCTTCTCATGTCAATGAGATATCACCATGGTTTCTAAGTGCTGGGCCTGTAATCACATCATTTTTACTTGTAGGATTAGTTTTGGTTTCTGGAATGTCATTGATCCATTACCTGGCAATGAGAGAAGAAAAGTGGAAAGCCTGAGAAACTCAAAAGAAAATTGCTGTTCTCTTTTCTTTCTCCTGCCTGAATCACTCCTTTCATGATAGATAACCCAAAAAGTGTTTCTGTGAGATGTGTTTTGTGCTGTGATTTTAATTATGGATTTAAAGCTTCCAGTAACCTAGATCTGTGTGTGATTTATCAATTATAATATCATATTGGCAAATAAGAATTTTAATATCCTAGATATGGTATTAGGTACTATAGATGCATTATCTCATTTAATTTTCAAATAGCCCAATGCAGTCGGTGCTGTTATTTATTCCCACTTTACAAACAAAAATCTGAGGTTTGTAAGCTAAACTACTTACTGGCAGCCATCTAGTTAAGTGATGTAAGATTTAAACCCTCATGCCTGACTGAGTTCAGAAATCTATCCGAGTCCTAATAGCTTCAAAGGACAATTGCATGTTGGCGGGGTTTAATTGTATAAAATTAATATATCATCAATGATGTGATGGGGCTGACTATATTTGAGATATACAGTAGCAAACCATATTATAAAAGAGAGATAAGCTCAAAACTTCCCCCTGCATTTGCAAATTAAAAAAAAAAAATCTTGATTGGCCTTGCTTATGCCTTTCTGAAGTTGCATTTATTTCTAAAACTCTGGCCATCATAGTCAATCTTCCTCTTTCATTCTTGCCTCTTCTTTTTTTTCCTATTTTTTTTTCTTTTAATGTTCTCTTTTTCCTGCCTCTGTGTTCCTTCTCCTTTCAGAAAATCTCCCAGTATATCTTCCTAGTAGGAGTTTCAGGTGCATGCATGAATTATTTATTGTTACTGGCCTGTGTTTCTGCAGTGGATTGTGGAGAACTTTCTCACGGGGGCATCTTTTGAAATTATTAATGACAGTTACAAACTGATCTGCAGAGAAAGCATGGAAATACTTGGGCTGTTTCTTGCAAAATTCAGAATACTTATGTAAGCATAAGAGGGATAGAGGAAACGCATTTCAGGAGACACCCAGGTTCCTAAATGGGTTCACTCATGTCAGGAGTCTAGGTCATGTGCAATAATTTCATCATGAGTGCTAGAAGAGTTTTTAACTTGAGGTATGCTAAGGATAGAAGTTTCCATTTTGTTTTTCTCTCTATTGTCCATTCCAACAAGATCATATCTCAAGTTCACCACTACTGCATATGATTGGGCAGATTGTTCACTGCACAACTCTTGGGAGTGTCATTTACATTTCCACACAATTGTATGTGGAAGTCCGGACTGAGGGTATACTCTTTATTTGCAGTAGTCTCATTATTTGCAATAGTCATGTTCTATAAAGTTGCCACGAACACTGAATTAACAAATACTGAACTGTTGCTCCTAGGGGAAATATAAACTTAGGATTCTCCTGTGAGCCTCTGATCTCAACATTTCCATCAGCTGATCAATATCTAACTGTGTTTTATGTGTGCCTCTGTTTTAAGACACCTTACTTAATATATATCGTTGATTCACACCTTTGAACTCATGGCTAACAGCACTGTAACTCATGGCTGAGTGAAACATATCTAACACATGCGTTTTTTATATAAGACATATCACAGCCTTCTTGCACTTAGGAACAGTAGATAGCACCGCAGCACTGTGTGGATGGGCCATTTTAAGAGTGAAGTCACACAAAAAGCACAACAATGTGAAAAACAGGGCACTGAATAGCCTGTGAAAAGGACACTTGCCTACAGTATGGGAGCTGAAACTGGAGAACAGAATATAGTGCCTCGTTTGACCTCCGCTGGGAACGTGTGCATTTGGGTGACTCAACGATTTTGCTGCTCTGTGCATGTCCTTCAATGACCGTGAATGCATTATAAATATTAATTTGGAGGTTACAAATACATTTCAGCCACTAGGAGAATTCCCAATTACAGAATCCATGTGTAATAAGGATCAACTGTATACTTTTTAAACTAATAAAACTTGCGGCATGCAAAGGGAGGTATTGGCCTGAGACTGATGATAAGAGAAGTAGGATTGTAGCACTTTAGAGTTGGAAGCAACTTTAGACAGCTCACAGTCTAATCTTTCCAGTTCTTGAATGAGGAAGAGGCTCAAAGAGATTATGGGACATGTCAAAGACCACACAGTTAATTAATGGCAGAGGAGATGTTTGAGCCGGAGTTCAGAAGAACCCTAGTCTTGAACACACTACCCTGATGTCCTGACCTTTTGTGTACCATTGAGAGAGTTCCCACAGGACTTCTTAGAGCTGATATGCTGACATTGAAGCACAAGGGAAATGATAACACTAAATAGCTCTTCCAGTGTGAGCTTCCCCACCCTATCAGTTTAATTCCTCGTGCCGTAAGTGTTTTTGAGATACCTACTGTGTGCCAGCACCGTGCTCTGTTTTGGGATACAGGGGTGAATGAGACTCCATGAGAAGCCTTCACAGAGGATTGGGCACCAGCACATACAGGGCCTGAGACCACTGGCACTGTGCCATCTGAAACAAGTCCTTCTTCAGCAAGGAAAGCTCTCGAAGGGAAATAGACTTAATGCTACATCTCAAAATCCTAACCTAAGAATCACCCACCTGGTTGTGTTTTTTACTGAACCTAAACAGGGCTGGATGATACTTACATGGCTTTCATAATCCTCTGATTCATTTTTTTCCCTCAGGTAAAGAAAAGACATGAAACTTATGATGGTCTAAGGCCACCGCCTACATGATCATAGTCAATTGTCCAGAGGCTCTTTATAGACCCTGTTGGTTCCAGGGGATTATTTGAATAATTCTTGTTAAATATTAAGTAAAATAACTTCCTTATGTATGTATGTATACTTCTGTATTGGTGTGTATATATAAATATATGTACATATATATATATATTTTTTCTTAGATATAATGAATAAAAGAGAATGATTGTATAGATTTTTTTTTAAAAAAATTACCATCTTAATTATGTTAATAATGTCATAATTATTGATTTATGAGTGATAATAGTGCCCTCTCTCAGAAATGGAGGTGATTGACAAGGGAAACTTCAAGTACTGTCTGGGGAGGCTGCATTGAGCCCCGGAAGAAAGTGCCCCACATCTGGTGTGTTGTCTTGGCATTGTTGGGTGTCTCTTCACTTACTCTATGAAGGAGAGATGAACTTCAGCATCTGAATTTGGGTGTGTGTGTGTGGCAATCTGAGTCATGATTAATAGCATGTGCTTTGGAGTTAGGATGCATTGAGTTCTAGGCCTGTCTCTGTGTCACCTTCGACACATTACTAAGGCTCTCTATGCTTCTGAATTCTTATCTGTTAAATGGGGATAAGTATTGCCTTAAGAGTTAATACAGGCAATAGTATAAAATGCTTAATGAAGTGCCTGGCACATACAGAAGGCCGGATGAATGGTATTTGTTGGTAGTAGTAAGTGGGCAATAAGTTTATTAGTGGTTGGATGCACCCAGTGTGCACTGGTTTAATCTAAGATGGAAGCTTCCAACTGGACTCCCCTACCAGGAGCTTGCGTTTCTTCTGCAGGTGGTTTTAGGCCGAGGGTTGGATCTGCCTCTAATTTCTTGCCTGCAGAAAGCTTCATATCCAGTGGCGTTGGAGGCTCTGGTGCCAGATTGAGCATCACTCGATTTTTGCAATTGCTCTCATTTTGAGTAGTGATAATGATCGGCACATCTAGTAAAGAGCACTTTAGTTCATAGTCCTATTTTACCCAAATGTGGAGCTGAGCTAAGAAAAGTAAGGATGGCCATAGACAGCATTTAGGTCCAGGGCAAGAACTCAGTTGTTTCTGGAGGGCTGGGCCTAATGCCAATATCTGGTGAGGACAGAGTCAGAAGATCAGGGAAAAGTAACCCAGGGATCAGCGATATTACTGATAAGCCTGGACTTTCATCTGGGATCTGTGTAGAGAAATATATCCAGAGGGTTATGCAATTTTTCTTAACTGTGTATTATTGCTACCTGTTTTCATAATCATGACTGGTTTTCAAGACTTGATAAGAAGATCACAACTATTACATAATAATTCCCTGCCACTTACCATTGTGTGTTCCTGGACAAGTGACTTAATCTCTCCGAGTCTCAGTTTCTGTCTTTATAAATGATAGGTACTTCGGTATCTCTCTTCTACAGTTGTTCTGAGAATTAAATGAGATAAATCTGTGCATGAGAACATGAATGCATATAAGATAAGGTGGGTTCCTCACTTAGCACAATGCTTGCCTTGTATCAGAGTATGTATTTGACAAATGTTAGCTGATATTATGTAAGTTGCTATTATATTGTAGCTTTTTGTTTTTTTAAAGTTGATCTTTCTTAGTCTTAAATTAGTGAACACTTAATGAATCCTGAGGATCTCTCTAACTTCTGGTACCTGGGATTAATAAGCACTGTTCTTTGTTTGTGTGTGTGTACATGTGCTCACATGCATGTGCACTGCAGATCTGCACGTCTGTGTATTTAAATTAGAATGATCCAGCTTACCGAGAGCTCACAACTTTGGGCTCACAGACTTGCCTCGTTTGGGAATATCCTACCGCATTATTTGGAGGTAAGTTTCCAGCCCCTTCTGAAATAATGTGCTGCCTTCTGTAGGCAGTCACTGATGGTGGAGTAGCACAGTGCTAGCCTCGGGCAGGCTGGCAGGCAGCTCTTGACACTGAGGAGCAGGACCTTGGGTTGTGACATTATAACAAGCAAGGATACAGAGGAATGAAGAATCTGGGGCATAGCCAATAAATGAACACTTAGCAGACTATTGATTGAGGAGGGAAAGTTTGATGGCGTATATGATAAAATCATTCTCCAAAGTTTTTCTCCAGTGTTATATTTGGGCTTTCCCTCCTACAAATTATGACTTTTTAGCTGTTGTTAAGTATAAAGGAACAATTTGCAGGAGACCTAAGAACTTTGATTTGTTTTTATCTTTGGGACTCCTTTTTACCTTTCAACTCTTACTCTACCACTTTACCCTTTTCTTTCTAATAACTCTTTCTTAGAATCTGAAATACCCCAAATACAGCCAGTATTCCACAGTGGGATGCATCATTAGTGGAAAAGAGTCTGGGTTATAGAATGTTGAGAATGTGCTAAGCACTGAATGTTGCTTTAGCACAAATAAGATAATTTCTTTAAGATTTTAAAAAAGACTCTGTGAACAATATTATTAGTATTTGTGCAATAAAATATAAAACAGGATATTGAATTATGCTTAATAATGCATCAATCCTCCTGTCCCCACTTAGCTTACCTAGTTGTCAGACGTTACTACTTAAATTATTTGGGCTATTGGGTGAGATTTTTTTATCTAGAGATATTGGTGAACTATATTGTTATAACTGAATTTGGCCTTCAGCACCCTTTAATTCATTCATTTGGTTACTTTTTTATTTGATTAGGAGAAAAGGCCCAACTGAGTTGAACTTTCTGTGCATTACATTTTCTTTTTAAATATTTCCTTTTTATTATGGGAAATTTTAAACAAATATAAAAGAATTGTGTAATGGACTCCCATGTATTATCACTATCTATTAATTCATGGACAAATTATTTAATCTGTACACCTTCCTTCTTTCTTTGAAATAAATCCTAAAAATATTACTTCCTCAGTAAATATTTTCGTATGTATATATATATAATAGTGACTTTAAAAAATATACCCGAGAGAATATTATCATACCTAGCAAATAATTAGTTTTTCCTTAATAGCCACATATATTTAGTCACATTCAAATTCTAACCGTCTCCGTTTTTTCCTTAGTTCGTTTGTAAGGATTGGTTCCATTTTATTTATGTCTTTAATAAACTTCTTTCTGAAGTTGAACTTTTATTTTAGAACTCTAGATCAGATGCCCGGAATGTGAACTGGATTAGTTTTCTGATTCCTTCAGGAACTTGTATGACCATGTGCAAATTATTTCACCTCTGAACCACAGTTTCTTAATTTGTAAAATGATAATGCTGAGTTAGAAGATCTTTAAAATCATCTACAGCTCCCAAATTTTATAATGTTATAAACTGCTAGCAAAAAAAGAGAGAATATTTTGACATTTTTCTTTTGAGAGAGGAAATGGCTTTTAGAATAGTTAGAAGTCAGAACCAATGACAAAAGATGGGTGATCGGTTGGGAGATTCTGAGTGTTTTTGGAAGACATTCTACTCTTTTTTTTTTCTTTTTCTTTTTTTTGAGACGGAGTTTCGCTCTTGTTACCCAGGCTGGAGTGCAATGGCGCGATCTTGGCTCACCGCAACCTCCACCTCCTGGGTTCAAGCAATTCTCCTGCCTCAGCCTCCCAAGTAGCTGGGACTACAGGCCTGCGCCACCACGCCCAGCTAATTTTTTTGTATTTTTAGTAGAGACGAGGTTTCACTGTGTTGACCAGTATGGTCTCGATCTCTTGACCTCGTGATCCACCCGCCTTGGCCTCCCAAAGTGCTGGGATTATAGGCGTGAGCCACTGCGCCCAGCCGACATTCTACTCTTATAGAAGTTGAAATTTGGCTTATTCATTTTTTAAATTATACTTTAAGTTCTGGGATACATGTGCAGAATGTGCAGGTTTGTTACATAGGTATACACTTACCATGGTGGTTTGCTGCATCCATCAACCCATTATCTACATTAGGTATTTCTCCTAATGCTATCCCTCCCCTAGCTCCCTACTCCCCTACAGGCACAAGTGTGTGATGTTTCCCTCCCTGTGCCCATGTGTTCTCATTGTTCAACTCTGGCTTATTACTTCTAGTGTACACAAACTATCTTTGTCACCTTTATTTTAACTGAGTATGGTCCAGGGATAAATTGAAGTGGGTTATGAAAAGAATGTTTATTTGTGATTTCATTTTAAATAGTTGTTTAGTAGGAGAGTTCTCTTTTTTTTTTCTTTTTTTTTTTTGAGGTGGAGTTTTGGTCTTGTCACCTAGGCTGGAGTGCAATGGCATGATCTTGGCTCACTGCAACCTCTGCTCCTGGGTTTAAGTGATTCTCCTGCCTCAGCCTCCTGAGTAGCTGGAATTATAGGTGCCTGCCACCACTAATTTAGTAGATATTTGTATCTGCTAAAAATACAAAAGTTGGCTTTATCCAATGAGTGGATATAGTGGATATCATATACCCCATCCAACCAGTGGATAAAGCTAATTTTTGTATTTTTAGAGATGGGGTTTCACCATGTTGGCCAGGCTAGTCTCAAACTCCTGACCTCAGGTGATCCACCTGCCTCAGCCTCCCAAAGTGTTAGGAATACAGGTGTGAGCCATTGTGCCCAGTCAGGAGTTCTCTTTTGACAATGGCAGACTATGTTATTTTGAACCGACTCTCCCACTCAAAACAACTAGAAAATAGGACACAATATGAACAATCTTCTGCTTAAAGGCGTAAGAAAGCTATTAAGATAGTAAGAAATTATAGGACCAAGATCCAGGAGAGGAAGGGTCCAAAAGCAGTAATTGAGAGGCTCAGAAACTCAGCATACCTTTTAATACAATCATGGGGCTGATGGAGGATCAAAATGGGATGAGGCATTATTCAAAAAAGATACTTGTACAGTCATGTTTATAGCAGCACAGTTCACAATTGCAAAATCATGGAACCAACCCAAGTGCCCATCAATCAATGAGTGGAGAAAGAAACTGTGGTATATATACACAGTAGAATACTACTTAGCCATAAAAAGGAATAAATTAATAGCATTTTCAGTGACCTGGATGAGACCGGAGACTATAATTCTAGGTGAAGTAACTCAGGAATGGAAAACCAAAAGTTGTATGTTCTCACTCCTATGTGGAGCTAAGCTATGAGGATGCAAAGGCCTAAGAATGATACAATGGACTTTGGGCAGTTAAGGAGAAGCATGGGAGTGGGGTGAGGGATAAAACACTACAAATATGATGCAGCGTATACTGCTTGGGTGATGGGTGCACCAAAATCTCACAAATCACCACTAAAGAACTTACTCATGTAATCAAATACTACCTGTACCCCAATAACTTACGGAAAAATAAAATTAAAAAATAAGACTGGGCCTACTTGGGAGAGGGGCTGGTAAATGCTCTAGACTTTCATGTGAGAACTTGAAGGGCTGCATCCTTTGAGTAAGAGTGAGCAGAAGATAGACTAATTCCATAAAGACTGAAGCTGAGCTATCAATTAGGTCAATCTAGTTGGATTAACAGAGTTTGAAATTACTGGTGCCCTTCAACTGATTACCTGCCAGAAGCAAAATTATTCCTCTCTGGAGGAAAATAGCATCATCCAGATCCTTCAATTATCTCTGATACCTTTTCATTTAAAATATTCTGTACTCAAGCAGAAATAACGAGGCATATGAATAGATAAGATGTAACTTAAAGCTAAAAGAAAAAATAGATGACACAAAAAGATCCACCAGGAATGCAGATAATGAATAGGGTCATCAGGTATAGTCTTTAAAATAATTATGATTAATATGTTCAAGCTCCCAGTTGGAGGCTCAGAGATATAGGAAAGGATGAAGAGCAATAAAAAAGGGCTAATATGTAGGTAAAGCTAAATGATTATTGACTATCCAAAAATTGGATATATAATTTGGGAAGAGGTTAAATAGAGAAAAAGTGTTCTATGGTCTATGCATAGTCTAAGAAGTAGTAAAAATATGAATTTAGATTAGATTTATATAGGTCAAAGATGCATGCTTTAATGGCTGGAGTAATAACTAAAAAAAAAATAGTTAAGGAATGTGCAACTAACAAGTAAATAAAGGGGAAAAATAGAATAATAAAAATTAGTGATAAATCCAAAATAAGACAAGAAGGAGAGAAAAAGAAGTATAAAGCAAATAGTAACAGAAGATTTCAACTTGAATACATCTTAATTATATTACATATAAAATAGTCAAGCTTCCTTTCAAAAGACAAAGATATCAGATTGGAAAACAAACAAAACCTAACTATATGGTGCTAAAAGAAACATACATTAAAAATAAGGATTCAGAAATGATGAAAATAAAAGGTTGGCAAATGAGATATCATGCAAACACTAACCGAAAGAAAGCCAATGTAGCTAGGATGTCTTAAGGCAAGAAGAATTATTAAGAGGGTATTTCATAATGATATAAGGGTCAATCTACTAGGAAGATGTACTGCTTTTAAATATGTATACACCTAATAACAGGGCTTTAAAATATATAAAGCAAAAAGTAATAGAACTACAAGGAGAAATAGACAAACTCACAATCACAATGTGGATTTTAATATATATTTCTCAGTTATTTATAGATAAGTAGATAATCAGAAGATGTAGAAAATTTGAATGAATTAATTAACTTGACCTAATTGATGTATATTATATAAAATAGTGCATTCAACAACTGCAAAACACACATTCTTTTCAAGTGCATGTTGTACAGTTGCCAAAATTGAATATGCCAGGTATAAAGCAAGTTTTAATTTCCAAATAATTAAACCCTAGCTGGGTGCAGTGACTCATGCCTATGATCCCAGTACTTTGGGAGACCGAGGCTGGCAGATCACAGGAGTTAGAGACCATCCCGGGCAATGTGGTAAGACCCTGTCTCTACTAAAAAAAAAAAAAAAAAAACAAAAAAATAGCCAGGTATCATGTTGTGGGCCTGTGGTCCCAGCTACTTGGGAGGCTGAGGTAGGAGTATTACTTGAGCCCAGGGTGCAAAGGTTGCAGTAAGCCAAGATAGCACCACTGAACTCCAGCCTAGGCGAGACAGTGAGACCCTGTCTCAAAAACAAAAACAAAAACCGAAAAGTTAAAATCTAAGAAGTACATCTGAGCACTGAGAAATTAAGCTAGAACTCAAAAATGTACTTTAAAATTTCCCAAATATTTTAGAAAGAAGTCAATATTTTTTCTTAATCATTAAAAAAGAAATCACAAGAGAAACAATTTGAGCAGAATAAAAAAAATACTATAAACTGTAGCTAAAGCATTGAATAGAGGAACGTTTATAACTTTAAAATATACATATAAATAAAAAAGACAAAAATCTCAAGAAGAAAAAGAATAATATATACAACTCAAAGAAAAAGGAAGGAAGAAAATAATATAGGAACATATATTGATTGAATAAAAACATATAATACAGAGCATCAATGTAAAAAGTTAATGTTTTTAGAAACATTCATTTGATTAACCTTTGATGAGACTGTACTACACGACTTTGGAGAATTATTGTTCGGACCAAAAAACATATTCCAAAGTCAACATTGCTGTTTAACCACCATCTTTTCTTTTTCTGTGTGTTTTATTTGTGTTAATTTTAATGTTTTTAAAAAGATAGAAGTCCTTTTGTAGCTCCTGTAGTTATTTACATTTTTTTCATTGTAAAGTGATGTATATTTATTGAAGAGAATATAACTATACAAAAAGAAGAAAATAAGATCCACTTGAAAAAATTAAATCCTAGATAACCATTGTTATTGATCTATATTTTTTGAGCCTCTTTCTTTGCTTATAGATTCACATATATTTATAAAAATTTGATCAGTGTGTATTCTGTTCAGTAATTATTGTTCACTTAACACTATGAGTATGTTTCCTTGTCATTGAATATCTTTCTACAGAATTATTTTAATCACATAGTATTTTGTTGTATGCATGTTTCATAATTTATTCCAGTGTACCAATCACCAAGTGGATATTTAGGTTTTTGCGACTTTTTTGCAGTTATAGATAGTGCTATGATAAACATAACTAAATCTTTGTGCAAATCACTAATTTATTTTCTTAGGATAAATACCTGGAAATGAAATTGCTGGAAGAGAACAATATTTATTTTTAATGCTTCCTATATTATTGTTAAATCACCCTCTAGAAAGATTATGCCAGGTTATAATCTCATCATCAACAAAAGTGTATGAGAGTGTTCATTTCCAATACTTCCTCCAACATTAGGTATAATCTTTTAAAATAAGCTTCATCTAAATCATCTTAACCAGTTCTGGAAGTGCTGAGTCAGTTTACAACAGAATGATAATTGTGGGTTTCAAAATGACAGAAGGGGCAGCTTTTGGAGTAATGGGGTTCATGTTCAGTGATTCCCACAGTTAATTTCTCAGATGCTTTCATGTCCAGAAGTTATGTGTGTATGTGTGTGTGTGTGTATGTATGTGTGTGTATACACATAATATACATATATACTATATATACATGTGTATGTATAGGTATACACACATACACATACATACATATACAAGCCAAGAGAGGTGGAAGCGTGGTTACTTTTTATTTACCACTTATTTTTATTATTTTATCATGATTATTATTTTTATTTCATTTTATTGTTTATGTTCACATAGATACCTCAAAATCATTTATGTGAGAGAACAACTCTGAGGTGAGTGCATTGAACGAAGTGTTTGAGAACCTAACTGAGCTATAAGAAGCTTTTAATGCCCACTGTGGCTACATGCACACAGCCTCAATGAGCTCAGCAAACACAATTTATAAAATACTTTCAAGTTTGCAAAACTTTTAATATTTTTCTTATTGAAAAATGTATATAAGAATTACATTAAAAGAAATTCTTAAAAGGTACTAATATGGTTTGGCTGTGTCCCCACTGAAACTGAAATCTCATCTTGAATTGTAATCTCTCTAATCTCCATGTGTTGTGGGAGGCACCCAGTAGGAGATCATTGAATCATGGGGGCAATTTTCCCCATTCTGTTCTTGTGACAGTTAGCCAGTTCTCACGAGGTCTGATGATTTTATAAACATTTGGATTTTCCCCTGCTGGTGCTCATTCTCTCTCCTGCCACCCTGTGAAAAGGTGCCCTCCGCCATGATTGTAAGTTTCTTGAGGGCTCCCCAGACATGCAGAACTGTGAGTCAATTAAACCTCTTTTCTTTATAAGTTACCCAGTTTCAGATATTTCTTTTTAGCAGTGTCAGAACGGACTACTGAAGTATCTAGAACCCAAACGTTGTAGCATACTGTTTTTTTAATTGCTATGTTCATCTTTTTAAATTAAAGGAATAATGTACAAAGTCTTAAATTTCAAATAAACAAGCTTTGTAGTGAAAAACGGGAGTTCCCTACACAAGTTCTCCCACTCTCCAGAAGCAACTACTTTTAATACCTTTAGCACTTTCTTTGGACATTTTCTTCCACATTGCAAAATAACATGTTATTTATACTGCTATTTCTTGATCTTTTTAGTTACAGATATATACTGATTTTCATAGATGATATAGTCCTTGTATAAACTGTATGCACATACCCCATGCATCTTTTTCTGGTCTCTTCCTTTATATTCCATAGCACCTTCCTCTCTCCTCTTCCTATCTTCCCAAGATTATTTTTTAAAGCTTTTTATTATTGAAAATTATACCCCAAAACATAGCTAGAATAGTATAGTAAACACCAGTGTATCCATTCTCTAGCTTTAACAATGTCTTACGTCATGATCAAAACTGTTTTATCCATATCCACTACCTTCCCATCCCTCACATTCCCCTATACTAGATATTCTGAAGCAAATCCCACACATTCTATCATTTTCTCTATAAATATTTCAGTAAGCAAATGTTCCCCATATAGTTATATCATAGTTGTCTGTTAAATCAGTTTTTAGTGTTGACTTTATTATGACCACATAAATATTGATCATAGATGTATCACATTGTACCTTATAATTTCATGGATTTCTTGTGTCACTTTTAGGGGTTTTTTTTGGAAATTGGTAATTCATGTTTTTTGTTTATTTAGTTTACTATGTGTTTTCATAATTTATTCCTAAACACCCTGACAAGACTCTAATGTTGATCCCACACTTTAATGTTGACATCAATATGATTAAAAACATTAGGTAATCTGTTTCTTTTCTTTTCTCTTCTTTTCTTTCTTTCTTTTTTTTTTTTTTAACCTACTAGGAGACATCTATACAGCAGTTATCCAAACCTTGTCCCTTTCTTGGATGTTTTCTAGGCTAATGACACAGCTGTTGCCCTGTCTTAACTTATGAGCTCTCCTGTATTAAATTCCCAGAGTCTGGAATCTTTTGTTTTCATCTTTTTTTGTTTGGTTTCTAATTTTAGTGGAGCCATATTCTCTACTTGCCTTCTGAATAAGGTGCATTAGAAATAACTCATTTTAAAAAATGAGATGGCTAATCTAAAATTTTTAGACTGTATGTATTTAAAACATCTTGATCCTCCCTTAACTCTTATTTAATATTAAGGCTGGATATGGACTTCTAGGTTACAAATGATTTCCCCTCAGTGTTTGAAGGTTTTGTTCCATTATCTTCTACCTTCCAGTGTTACTGAGAAGATGTAAGCCATTATAATTCACAGTCATTTGTGCCTGGATTTTTACTCACTTCTGGAATATTTTGGGACCTCTCCTTATCTCTAGCGTTCTCAAATTTCATGATGATATACCATGATATATTTTTTGTTTTTGTTTTTTTAGTCCATTGTGCAAAGTATATAGGAGAGGCTTTCAATATGGACCTCATGACTTTCAGTTCTGGAAATTATTCTTAAATTATTGTGTTGATGTTCTTTCTATTCTCCATTTTCTCTATTCTCTTCTTCAGGAGCACATACATCTACATTGTCTTCTCTTTTATCTTCTCATCCCCCCCATCCTGCTGCACTAGATGAGTCATCTCATTTTATTTTTTTTTAAAAGACCTTTGCTTTTTCAATTTCAAAGCCTTTGACTTTTTGTTTATTTTCTGAGAAGTTTCTTTATCTTCTGATCTTCTATTGAGATTTTAATATACCATTGAAACTTAATGGTAGATTAAAACTACCATTAAGTTTTAAAAAATAGGATTCTTGCTCGTTCTTTCATTGTTCCTTCTTTCTTTTTCTTTTCTTTTCTCTCTTTTTTTTTTGAGATAGAGTCTGGCTCTGTTGCTTTCCCAGGCTGGAGTGTAGTGGCACCAACCTGGCTCACTGCAACCTCTGCTCCTGGGTTCAAGTGATTCTCCTGCCTCAGCCTCCCGAGTAGCAGAATTACAGGCACCCAATACCACACCTGGCTAATTTCTGTAATTTTAGTAAAGATGGGGTTTCTCCATGTTGGCTGGGCTGGTCTTGAACTGCTGTCCTAGTGATCTGCCTGCCTTGGCCTCCCAAAGTGTTGGTATTACAGTCTTTTGTTTCATGACTGCAGTATTTTCTCTGACCTCCAAAAATTTTCCATTTAATTTTTTTTGAGTTTTCTTCTGTCCCTTGTTTCCTATCTGTTTCCTATAGCTTTCTTTCATATGGTCTCTATCTTTTATGTTGGATGTTTGGCCATCTTTGGTTATCCATTTATATTTATTAGAAAAATATTTAAAAAGCGATTGGAAGCTCTGTATGAATGGGCAGCATTTGTCAATGGATGAGCCTCTTAGTTGGGTGATCTGATTAGGTGGGGACTCTACCACATCATTGGAGAAATCCCCAAAGGTCAACTTTTATGTCCTTCGTCTTGTACCATCAGTTTTATTAGAGTGGAAAAATCTTTAGTTTTCTTGAAAGGGAGACAGAAAGCCAGCAGTTTTGGGAGATAAGCTGGTGGTCTTCCTATTGAGTAATCAATCAGATTTTTACTTATTCCCTCCTTTTCAGTAAGATGCTCCACTCCCACCCCTGAATTGTGCTTGGTCGTCCCTAGGTCAGAGGTCTTCTGGTTCAGTGTCCTCAGAGGCAGAATTTTCAGTCTTTTTTTTTTTTTTTTTTTTTAGAAACAGGAGAATATTTAATCTATCTGAAAATACACATCAGGAAATGAGGGGAACGATAGGAAAATCCTCCACCTCTAACAGACGAAGCTAGGTTACTGGCTTCCTGCTTGCTCCGATAATCCCGAGGCTTGATGTTTGGAAGAAATTATCTGTCCTTCAGCTACTCTCAGATATTCAGATGTAAGTTACACACATCTGGAGGACGGCTCTGCCCTGCTGAAGCTAGAAGGGAGCTCAATGCATGGGAGAGAATCAATCTAGAAAAAAATGATCAAAGAACAGCTGAGTGACAGTGTGGGGCCATCTCAGGCAGGTGGGCTCCTGATGCTCTGGTTTAGCCAGAACCCCCATGCAAGCTGGGCTGGTTCAGGGAGCCCACCAGCCAGCCTGTGTTCAGTTACAGCAGAATTTTCAGTCTTTCATTGGGTTTGGAAGGAGGAGATCAGAAGTACCTGATTGCTCTACTTTTTCAGTTTTTCAAGGGTTCTGCAATATTGGTCCCCCTTTGAAGGTATTTAATAAAGCTGAGCAAACTGAAATGTCAGTCACTGTTCATCTGTCTACTTTCTATATTTTAAAATGATGTTATCTGTCGTCTGCAGTCGTTGCCTTCTCTATGCATTTGTATACTCTTATCCCTTTCCTTTTCCTTCAGTGAGGCTTGAGGAAAAGATAGAGATGATAATCTCTGTTTCATCCACAGTGTTTCACTCAAAGTCTTAGCACAACAATCTTTATTTCTGCAGGTTTTAATTAATTAATTAATTTTTATTTTTATTTATATCACCTTCTAAAGGACTTGGTGCAAAAGGAGGCAAAGTAATAAAGGCACTGAAAGGAAAAAAAGGAAAGAAGGGGAGGTGGAAAGGAGAGGGAATGGTTTTTGTTGAGGGAGTGCTGCTTGTCTTTGTGCCATAGATTTTCCATGGGGACTGAAACCAGAAACTGAGTCAGGGCTTTCCTTTTATCCCAAGGACCTCTGGGAATGTGTGGTCTAAGTGGGTCTGGAAACCACTGATATTTGCCAAAAAAGACATTGGCGATTTTTTGGCTCAATTTAGCAAATATTTACTATAAAATAAATTCCCAATGTAATTTTTCATCTTTTAACCAGATTTAGCTCTACCATTTGGTCCTGCTGTATCAAATAAGGGATTAGATTTCTTTTGAACTCAATGGAAAGGAGAATGAAAGCATTTTCATTTCCATTATAGTTTATTCTGTCCTTCTAATAGGTTTTTGTTTAATCATCAACTAAAATTTGGGTTCTACAAAATATTTCATTTGTTCACTTATTCTTTCTTTCTTTTAATTTCCATATCAGGAAATTTCTAGTAGAAGATTGTGACTTAGGGATTAAGGTGGTACAAGTTTGTTTTCATCCTTAGCTAATGATTTCAGCGAAGATTAATTGACTACTATTATGTGGCAATGTTTTGGTTCCTTTGAATTCAAAGTCGAACAACGTATGATTTTTGTCAGCTTAAAGAGTTTACAGTTCTAGGGCATGCTAGCTCATTCCTATAATCCCAGTACTTTGGGAGGCTGAAGCAGGAGGATCAGTTGAGCCCAAAGAGTTTGAGACCAGCTTGGGCAACATGGGGAATCCTTGCCTCTGCAAAAAGTAAGAAAACTCATCAGGTGTGATGGTAAGTGCCTGTGGTCCCAGCTGCTTGCGAGGCTGAGGTAGGAGAATCACATGAGTCCCAGAATTCAAGGCTTCAGTGAGCCATGATAGCACCAGCCTGGGTAACAGAGTGAGACCCTGTCCTGCCTGCCCCACCCCACCAAAAAACAAACAAACAAACAAAAAAACAACGAAAGAGTTTACAGTCTCACAGATTCCCACTTTAAAGAAAGAAAGGTATGATGCATTGACAAAGCAATTTTGCATGTACAGTGAATGAACAGTTATGGAGCTGAGTTCCTGGAAGGGAGGTCATCTTCCATAATGAAATCATATAGGCTTCAGAATCAGTTAAACTTGGTTTTAATTCTAGCTTTGCTGTTAGGAGTCTCTTAGGGGAAGCCATATTTCCTCTCCGAGTCTCAGTTTCCCCATCTATAAAATAGACATAATTATAGGACTTATACTGATTTAAATGTGGTGACACGTGTAAAAGGCCTTAGCCTTAGACCTGACCCTGAGGAAGGGACCAATTAAGGGCAAGTGGAACCTGTAAGGAGTGTGGAGACTGTCCAACAAGGAAATGAGCTATCTTCCAGTTCTGCGCTTTCTCGTTCTGCTTTCTTATGTTTAAAACTAGGACATTATGTCTGTCCTATTGAGTTGCTTCAAGGATTGTGTGGAATGGGATAATGTGAGCAACTCTTGTCACTAGATATGTTTTAGATAAGCGTTATTATGATGATGTTAGGGATACACTGGGGACTAGATTGCATGGTGCGAATATGTCCAAGAAAGGCTGATCATTAGTTGGAACATTTGTGCTCAGTAACCTGATTATTGTGGTGCTTTCTGGGTTGGGGTTTCTGGAAAACTTAAATCTAATTGCTTGTCATGAGAATTTTTCTGACATGTGGATGTAGTTTAATCTGGAAGTGACCTTGGAAATAATTAAAAATTAAAAGCAGTGTTGTTGTCTGGAATAGTATGTGAAGAAAATGTCACTTGTTCACTCCAAATCTCAAAGTCTTCCCTTCTACAAAACATGAGAACGGCTTCTAGAAATGAGGAATTATTTGAGATTGTTGGTTTTTGTTTTTTGTTTTTTTTTTGGAGTAGAGAAATGACTGCTTTTTACATTGGTGAGTAATATGCTACAGAGACTCATAGAATCATACACTTTTGGAGCTGAAAAGTAGCTGAAGGACCATCTGATTGAAATTTTAAATTTTATTGATGAAGAAATTAAGCTCAAGGAAGGCTGTTAGTTGTCCAAGGCCACAGAGTTAACTATTGAACTTAAGAAAACAGCCAGTTCTCTGCTCAAATTTCAGCTGAAACCACATTGTATAATGAAAGAACTCAACATAACATTACAACTGAATACTTGAAATTCTTTCTAGTCAGTGGAAACTTAGGGTAGAGAAGATCCAAAGGGATTTTTAAACAAGTTTGTTACAATTATGTAAGAAAATATAAAAAATTAACTATCAGTGAATTGAGATTTCATAAGCATTCTTGAGCTTCTAAATTAACACTTCAATTTTTATATGCTACAGAGCTATTAATTATGTATCTGATCTTAATTACTTATGTGAAAATATATCTAAAGCATCAAGTTCCCCTGTTTTAAGAATTTGAGTGGCTGGGCACGGTGGCTCAAACCTGTAATCCCAGCACTTTGGGAGGCCGAGGCAGGTGGATCACGAGGTCCAGAGATCGAGACCATCCTGGTCAACATGGTGAAACCCCATCTCTACTAAAAATACAAAAAATTAGCTGGGCATAGTGGCGCGTGCCTGTAATCCCAGCTACTCAGGAGGCTGAGGCAGGAGAATTGCCTGAACCCAGGAGGCAGAGGTTGCAGTGAGCCGAGATAGCGCCATTGCACTTCAGCCTGGGTAACAAGAGCGAAACTCCATCTCAAAAAAAAAAAAAAAAAAAGAATTTGGGTGATCACTGCTTCTTATTGTGGACCAGAGTCATTGATGTTCAATAACCTGACCAACTACTCAAGGTCTTTTAGTAGGTACCATTTTTAAGTGGATCCATCCTGCTTTTCTCAGTGGCATTTATTATTGTGAATTATAGTGACTGTGAATATACAAGGTTTCTGAAAGTACTGTGAAGTTGCAGAGAGGCATGCATCAGCAAAATCCATGTGACTTTTGTTTTATCAAGTGAAAATGAGGCATTTTCCTGATTGGCAGCAGAAGGATCCCAACCCTCCTGTGAATAATACTTTCTTAGTTTGAAACATGGGCTTGAGAAATAGTCTTCTTTTAAAAACTTTCGGACAAAGACTGTAATTCATAGTCTTTCTTTGGGGAGAGCTATTTCAATATTGCTGTTTCTTTATGTGCTGAATAAAGCACCAGACTTGGAACCGTATTGCCCTTTTTTTGTATTTTGGCTTTCCCCGCAATCCCTTTAGGAGACAGTCACTGATAATAGCATGATCCTGGAAATGGCAGAGCTGGGGCCGTACCCACAGAGTGAAAGGCCCGCAGTGAGTGCCATGTTTTGGTTACTGGACCCAGGGCCCGAGCATTCTTGGCAGTGAATGTGCAGTTGGCTTTTGAATATCTGGCTTTTGTATGTGTGTTTATTGGTTCTTTCTTCATGTTAAGTTCTATTTGCTGAGAACTTTGCTTTTCTCAATCTCTGGTTGTATTACAAAAATTATTTTAGGCCAATACATACTCAATTATTTTAAGGCAAATACATACTCATAGTAAAATATTCCAGCAGAACAAAAAGTTATACAGTGCACTGTAGACTGTCCCACCAGCATCAGTCTCACTCTTCACAGGAAACACCACCTACTGATTCTTGAGTCTCCCTGTAGACATTTTCCATGTGAACACATCCATGTATGTATACGCGGATATCTTTTTTCCTTGAATGAGCGTATAGTATATGTATATTTTAGCCTTTTCACTTGATAATATATTTCGAAGATCTTTTTGCATCACTACACACAGTTAACTCATTCCTTTAAATGGCTAAGTGATAGTCCATCTCAGGGATATTCCATTCTTCGTTGATTTTCTCATATACTTTCCTCTCTTTCTCAGACAACATTCCTCAAGACAGGCGTTTAATCAGTCTCACACTTCAGCTAGTGTTACCTGGAGGAGGCTCAGTTTTGCCACCCTGAGAAAGCAAGCTGGTGAGAGCCTGGGAATACAGTTGCCTGTCACCATTGGCACCTCCCTTCAATCTCTTGGCTATGAGGGGTGATATGTATTTCTGTGTTCACCAAAGTCAGAGATGCAGTGGTGGCTCCAAGAGGCAGTGGAGCGTGGACAAGTGAGTGGGAGGTTGGGTACATCAGTGGCAAATCCTTAGATTGGACATAATGAAGCAGAAAATCAAGATACTGCACTGTGAGAATTTTCAAGGTCAATAATGCTGCTTGCTCTCTTTTTACGTCCTTAGCACGGGGGCTGATTCTAGCAGCTTTGCCTGTTTTCTCAGGCAGGAAGAAGGCCCCAGAGCTTGTAAAGCCCATCTCAGGAAGAGCTTGCACACTCCCAAAGGAAATCGAAATGTCAGTTTTAGCCTGCCTTTAAGCAAGAGTGCTAAACTTTGGACAAGATAAGTAGTTTTCAAACTTCTTTTAGAAGGGGAACCTATTTTTCCAGTGAAATCTCTTACTATTCCCTGTATATAAAGTAGATAAAAGCAGAGCTTTTTGGTCCACTTTAGGTCTTTCCCCAACACTTCGAATCGCTTGGCATCTTCCCAGAACACAGATTGGAAAACAACAGTCTAGACAGCATATCTTTTCAACTGTGATGTTAAGATGTTATCTTTCTTTGTCTTTAAATAGAATTTAGACATTATGAAGGGTTTCTCCTTGGCATATAATTTCAAAGCGGAAATACCTTCCGTTTGTCATTTTTAAAAGGGCCTGCTTTTACTTTACTAAATCAAAGAGCAGCCTGTTGGTTGAAGATAGGATGGATCACTCTGGTTAACTTTTAGCTACAGAGGGAAAAGTTAAAAGTATCCAGACTAGGGGAAACTAGCTTGTAAAGAGAGCAAGTCTTTATACAAATTCCAAAGCCTGTGAGATTGATTGCTTTTAGTGTTTGCTACAGCTGAATGATTAACTAGAACCCTGACACTAAGCCCGTATGAGAAGTGATTTATGCTCTGAGTGCAGAAAGATGTTTGCATGTAACCATTGGATTTCTTATTGAGGTCTTTTAAACATTGTTGATCTTGGGGACACCCACTGCTTACAGTATTTTTATTTCATTTTGCATTTTATTGTCTTATGCCAGAGGTCAAGGTCAACTTTATAATATTTACTAAGTTTGGTTGGTCAGGACTTTTTAGGGGATTCCACTGAGTCTGGGGAAGAGAAGAATACTTCAAGTTGTCTAAAGTGAAGATTGCTCTGAAATTTTTCACCACCGCTAATGAGATAGTTGGTTTCATGATTAATCAGTTTTTCTAACTAAAGATGTACCATGCTCACAAACACTGAACTATACTATATTTATTTGGGATTTCAAAAATGAAATGTTTGTTGATCAACACCAGAGCCAACTTTCATGGAGGCTTTTTTTTTTTTTTTAATTGTAGATTAAAAGCTCCCATTTCCCCAAGTTGAAATAGGATATTTTGTTTCTGTGCTCTACACATTCAGAGAAACTTCTCTAGTAACGAACTATAGAAATGATCCCTGAAAGTATAGTCTTAGGATATTTTGTTTCAAAATGTTTATTGAGTATCTACCATGTGCCATTCATGGTTCTTGGTCATTGAGATATTGATAGCAAACAGAGACTTTGTCACTACTGTCCTGGACCAGGACTGATTCTAAGTGACAGCTCAGATGCAAAGTCATATTTGCCTTGTGCTATTCTGTGCCATGTCATGCTATAAGTTGTCATACTATTATGCTGTATTTTAGGAAAATAAATGTCAGTGTTACCATTAAGAAAGGTTGACATCTGCGAATAAATTTGCCTTTCCTTGTGTCTTTCTTTGTGTATTCATGTATTTGGAAATACAGTTTACTGCCTAAATGTAGCACAGAGCTCTCCCTTTTTTCCTATCCTCAGTGGCCTGGCCTGTGCTCTAGCTTTTGTGATTGCTTGCCTGGATTGTCACTGTGATGTAACAGCTCTCTTTATATCAATTTGTGTTCCTGTCCCACCCCTACTCATCTTTTAAGCTCTTCCACACTGATGCTGCAATGATCTTTCTAACTTAAAGACTGATCTAATCCCTAGAGGATTTTGTTCATAGCATACAAGACTTTTTGATTGCCTTCCAGCCTTCACTCCCTGCACTCTCCACCCTCTGCCTACTTTGTGTCTGGGAGTGTCCAGTGTCAGTATCTATCAGACTATGAGCTCAATGTGGGCAGGGTCCATTTGTGCATGTACCTCTTTGAAACTCTGGCATCCAGAATGGGGCCATGAATGTGGTGGGGTTGCAAAGGCTTTTGTGGAATTAAATTGAATTTCGTACGCTTTCTGAAACTAACAAGATTTTGGCTTGTTAACAAACCAGGTTACATCACCTTCTGTCTAAACACTTAATTCTTATTTGATGGACTCATCATTGTTTGTCAAAGCTCTCTGAAATGGAAAATAGACAGCTCTTTCCTCTGACTGCTCAACAAACCTCCAGAAGTATATTTAGAACATTTAGCACTTGAAGAGTGTTAAAGACTGTCTGTATATTTCATAAGGCTGTCCTCCTCCTCATCTGATATGAGGAGGTGATATTAATTTCTAAAAATAATAGAAAGGCAGAGTAAAGCAATCCAAGAGAGTCTTCTACACTATGTTCTTCAAAATATCTTTTGCCTTTAGGCTGTCTTGAGAACAGAACATAAAATAATTTAGCAGATTTTTCATTGTTTCTTGAATCTGCTTTACATTTTTATAATTTTTACCTTGTTATATTCTGTGAATCTTTTTATATTCTTTATAACGTTGATTTTAGCATTTATCCAGTGATGTTTAACCAAAGCGTATGAACTCAGTGTTATTTCAAGATGTCTCTTGTGCAAGTAGATCAAATTCTTTTTCTGCAAATTTTTCAGAGTCTTTTGTTCAGCAGAAATTTTTTTCTATCAAAAATTTTTGTTCAGCAGAAAGTTTTATTTGGATTGCAGATTATTCACTATGATTTGCTGTCTTCACAGCCACTTGTAATTTACTGTTTTTTTTTTTTTTTGCTTTTTCCTATTTTATGAGGCTAAGAGACTGCATGCAGATGAGAAGCTAATATATGGCATGCTCTTTATATTCAGAAATGACCCTACTCACTTTCGGGGTTGGTGTCTTGAGTTATGTTTCATGGACACACACAGATAATTTGTTACCTACAGTCTCTGTTGATCTCATTCTCTTGGAACTAATGGTGCATACTTTGGAGGTAATTACACTGTCTCTGTGTAAAGAATAGGACATTGAGGTTTAATAGATTTGAGTTACTTGCTCAGAATAACCTTGGTTTATTTGTCTAAAACTCATTTAAAATTTTTTTATCATAAAATTTTGTTCTTAAAAGGAAAAATGACATTTTAAGGAACTGTCATATACCCACCACCCTTTTAAAGGTATCAATATTTGCATGTTTTAAGGCCCAGTCTTCATCACTGTACTTGCTTTACACCTAAATGTAATATTTTCTGATTTTTCCAGTGTCAACTGAGTTTTCTAAAGAAAACAGTTGACACTGGGAAGATCAGAAAATATTACATTTCTTTTTAGGCTCATTTAAGTTGGATTCATGTAACCATTTAAAATCATTCTTATTGTGATTATTTTAAAACCCACAAAGCTAAGAAAATCCATTTTTAATCACTGGAGGGAAAAAATGCAAAAATAAGCAAACTGGAAATCTTAGCAGATGGGTAATTAAAAGCAAACAAAGCAGAATTATCTGAGAGTTAGTATACATAGTTCTATGTACTAAAAATGGGAGATTAAGTATACCCAGTCCTTGACAATCTAGCAGCGGATAATTGATTTTGTCTCCAGATGTTCTCCACTCTGTGGTCTCCTGCACTTTTTTCTACCATTTTCCTGGCCCAGTGGGGAACAGAAGCAGTGGAGTAGCATGAATGACTCCAATTGACAGTCTCCTTTAATGATTTGCATTATTTTTGGGTTAGGCATAGGATTGCTTTTGGTTATTCACACCACCTCTCTGTTATCGTCACACAGATAATAAAACATTGATTCAGATGGCTGCTTTAAACTATAAAATTCTAGGGCCATAGCTTGGCCACCTTTGTAGTCCCAGTACCTAGGACAGGGCCTGACTTCCAGTAGGTTTCCAGTAGATATTTGTTGGCTGGAACAGAACCACTCTAAAATGATGTGTTATTGGTTAAGAGCCTACATGTGGACTGCTTAATTTTTAAGCTGGATTAACATAATCTAAACAATAATTTTTTTGGCATGCATTTAATGTAAGATAAAAGATTGTTGTTATTTTGAAAACAAACTGAAAACTGAAAAAATTAAACTGATCTAATTTTGCTCCAAATATGTTACCAAGAATAAAGCAAATAGTAAAAATTATGCTGAAATGGGAAGGAAAGGAGACAAAATCTAAAGGGAGGGAAAGAGTATAGCTAGAAAGCAAAGTTATTTTTCAGAACTATTATTTCTGTTGTGACTTTTCTTCAAGTTAACTGGTAATACATACAGTGATTTGCTTTTTCTAATATAGAAACCCATGGCATTCTAGGAGCTTATTTATAACTCCCTGTGAAGAGCAGGCAGTAAGGGAGGAAGCTTAATTATGCATTTTAAACACTGTGCTTCGTGTGGTCAGATGAAATGTTATTCTGCTTGTACTGTCGTATCTTTTACGTCTGAGCAAACATACCTGGCTTACTTTCCCCAACTTCCCCCTGTCCTTTTTCTCTGTTCAGGAAATCAATTTGGTTGAATTTCTTGTGTAGGGTGAAACCCATGGACTTGTACAGAGTTGGTGAGTGGGCCATCAATGGGATCTCTGTTAGCTCATTTTTCATCAGGGAGATACATTTCTTTCCCAAAGCTGTGATCTAGGAGAGTTGCCAAGCAGCTAGAGTTAAAAAAAAAATACACAAAAACAGCAAACAACGTAATTCTTTCATGTGGCGATCTCTCCATTGTGCTCATTATGCTTGCTGCTCGCTGACCAGTTCTAAAATAGAGTCCACGGGTTCTTTTGCCTTTGGCTGTTTCTGGGCTCTTAGACACTTAGTCTCACAGCTTGGTTCTGAATAATTGTCCACTGACAGTATTCAAAGGGCGGAAGTGCAAGGCTCTCTTTTTGTAAGGTGGAACTAAATTGGAAAACTATTGAAATTCATGAAAGATTTCTCAGATTTACTTTTGTGAGTTTAGCACATGTAAAACATTGACAAAACTTTAATGTCCATATCTGAGCATGTTTGTTCTTTTAATCCAAAGTCCTCATTGTTTATTTTTTTATATCCCTGTCTATCTCTTTCACAGGATCTATAGTAGTGGCATAAAACCCAAATGTGGTCTTTCTTTTTTGCTCTCCAGATCTTTGGAAGTGCTAGTATGAAACAAGCCAATTAACACAACTTGTTTTCATCTGCTTTATTTTATGACTGTCTCTTGGTGGCCAGAGCCAGCCCTCCACCCCAGAGAAAGCAATGATGCCTACCTGGCTAATGGTGGTTATTTTAGTTGTGAGTAGTCGAAGTTGTCTTGTGTGTAAGATTCCTTAAAGAAGTTGTTGTTTTTCCATGACCTAAATAGGACACTGTTTCCAGGTAACTTTGGCAGTCTAAAAAATGACCTCTTTCTTGGGGCCTCTCAGAGATTGAATTGAATTGACTGATTCTAAGTATTATGCCATTAGCAAAATATGTCTAACAATCACTTTGAGGACATGGGACAAATGTGGTCTCAGTTCAACTGTGTTCCTGTCAGAATACCCCTGTGGTGACTCTCTCCTACTACACCGGTTCCATAAGGGTGGGGTGGAAGACCCCCACTGCAGCCAGCAGTGCTGTTCCATGTCCTTTCAAGTACACCGTCCCTCTGCTGCTCAGGGTCAGGATGCTCACACACTCCCCCGCCCAGCCTCGGAGTCCCAGCTGCCTCTTCTAGGTTGCGTTTGAAGCTGCACTCTCTGCTTGCTCCATGGAAGTTCCTCCTTTAAGCTCTGCTGAGTGAAAAGAAGGATCACTAGTTATGGTGCTCGAGAAACATTCTATAAATTAAATTCTCCTGACTATGTTGTAGTCAAGAGAAATAGTAGTCAAAATATTTCTATTTCACCTTGAAATTATAGTGTGTGTTATACATTTAGGCTTGCTGCAATAATAGGCTCCAAGCAAATGGCACTTGGGTTCTTTTGATTTCAGTTATTTGTAGCAAAACTAAGTTTTCATTTATTGTATCTCCTATGGTGTGGGTGTCCAGTAGTGATGAAGAGTAGCCATGCACCATGATTGGAATCAATAGACATTGCCTAAGATCATTACTGTACCTCACTTTCAGTTAGACAGTAGCAGGAAATCTTTGACATGAAGGGCAGCCCCCTCAATCATGTTTCATAGCATTCAGGCAGCGGTGCCATGTGTCACACATATTTGATGCTTGTGTGAAGGGGCAGAACTCATTAGTATGTGTCTGTGCACAGACTCGCTGGGCCCTCCACTCTCTGAAGAAAGAAAGTACAACACTCAATGGACGAATTCTTTAGAGAAAAGCTATCAAATTGGAATAAAAACTAACTCATTTGAAGCTCCATTGGAGGGGAACTTGGTGTATTGGGAATATGAAGGATGGGCGTGGAAAATACAGAGGAAGTGACCAAGGAAAGCAGATAGAAAAAGTGGGCTGGTGTGGATAAACGAGTCAGTCTTCCTGGAGTAGAAAAATAAGTGGCCCCGGTACATTGTGTGTTGTTTGAGAATAATGTAAAATAGGGCTTTCATGTTGCTGTGCACTCTATTGTGGAACTCCTTGGGGCAATTGTAGGAGATGCTAGGGAAAATGGAAATTCTTCTAATTGTGACGTTGTTCTGGACTATGTGAGTCATGACTTTGTAAAGTTTGCAGTAATGATTCCAAAAGCTTGATATGATTTACCTTTACAAATAACCTAGAACTGGCCAGACTCAGTGGCTCACGCCTGTAATCCCAGCACTTTGGTAGGCCGAGATGGGTGGATCTCTTGAGATCAGGAATTCGAGACCAGCCTGGCCAACATGGTGAAACCCCATTTCTACTAAAAATACAAAAATTAGCCAGGCATGGTGGTATGTGCCTGTAATCCCAGCTACTTGGGCTACTTGGGAGGCTAAGACATGAGAATCACTTGAACCCAGGAGGTGGAGGTTGCGCTGAGCTGAGATCATGCCACTGCACTCCAGCCTAGGTGAAAGAGAGTCCGTCTCAAAAAAGCAAAACAAAACAAAAACAGCCCAAAATCTAGAACTAATTTCATGATTATTGCTATATCTTATTACTCTCATTCATAAAGATTTAGAGTGTTTTCCCTCCATGGGAGAGAAAGGGTGTTCCAGGGAATGCATGTCATGTCCAAGCTTTTATCTTTGCTACAAGTCAGAGTGGGTATCTATTGCTATTAATCAATGTGGCAATTATCATTTATTTATAGTGCCTGTGATTTGTGATTTTATGTTTTTAATTTACCCGTAAGTAAATTTTAGATAAGGAAAAAGGCAAGAATAGATGAAAAAAGCATAAGTAATGTGTTTATATATCCATAGAACATGAGAAAGAAATACTTTTTAAATGTTTCTCTCAGTAAGAATGCAACATATTCCCTAAGTTACAAACTAGAGGACTATAGATCAAGCATGTCAAATACAGCCTGCAGTCAGGTTTAATTGGGCCTTCATATTGTTTAGATAATTTTGAATCTATTGCCAATATATCAAATATGCAGATTTCATAGGAAAATCTGACTTCCAGCCGTCGAAAAAAGAAAAAAAAAGAAAAAAAGAAAATCCGACTTCCTGATTTCTCTTGAATAGTTGGAACCTTTGGAAACGTTAGGCCTGTATTCCCACCAACTGGATGTGTTTAGCAGTTTTGCTTATTGGATGAGGCATATGCACCTTTGTTTGCTGTTGCTGCCAAGATGCTGGGTTTGTAAGTACTGGCTGCTTTGTTTACGTAGGCATTGGAGTGTGTTATTTCTAACTAGATCACTAAATCAAAGGTAGACAAAGTGATAGAATTTTAACGTTTATAATAATCCTGTTAATATTAATAATGTTAAACACCTGTACATGCTATGTATTATAATTTTAAAAAACAGAAAGGCAGAATATATTTCCATGATTAGAATATTTTATTTTCTTATAAAGCCTCATTTTTGAGGTCTTTCAATGGCTTATTTTGCTACCCAGATGCAAGCATAAAATGACATAAGCCATTTAAAGATCTATAAAAAGATGAGCTGGGTGCAGTGTCTCATGTCTGTAATCCCAGCACTTTGGGAGGCTGAGGTGGGTGGATCACTGAAAGAAGGTTAGGGGTTTGAGACCAGCCTGGCCCACATGGTGAAACTCCATCTCTACTAAAAATACAAAATTAGCCAGATGTGGTGGTGGATGCCTGTAATCCCAGCTACTTGGGAAGCTGAGGCAGGTGAATCGCTAGAACCCAGGAAGCAGAGGATGCAGTGAGCCAAGATCATGTCACTGCACTCCAGCCTGGGAGACAGAGAGAATCCTTCTCAAAAAAAAAAAAAAAAAAAAAAAATCTATAAAAAGGAGCTTTATAAGAAAAGAAATATGATTATTTTAATTAAAAGAAATAATCACATTATTTAAAATGAGAATTTATCTTTTTCAGATCTTGAATCCATAGGTTATATTAGTAGTGTGAGCTAGTTTACATATATAAACCCTACTTTATTATTTTATATGACAATACAAAGAATTTAAACTCATAGTGAAGACCTTTGTCACATACAAGCTGTGTGTGCAGTCAGAGCTTCTCTATGCCTTGATTTTCTCACCTGTGATGTGGGAATCATTATAGCACCTCCCTTAGAGGATTGTTTTGGGGATTAAATGGAATAATCTAGACAGGGCAATTGATTCAGAATAAGAATTCAATAAATATTCAGTATTATTATTTCTAGATAAAGTCTTCAATGTTATCTACTTTATTGCAATTTTTAATATTATTTGCCAAAATCTTGGTGCTATATTGGGAGTATATTGGGCATGTCTGCATCTTCTGTCATCAGCAAGGGTGTAAAACTGTGCTTTAGAAAGTTATTTCCTACAAAAATCCTAACTTCTAAAATTTCATCTAGTGCCTTATGCCTTCATCTGCAAAATGAGGAGACTTCTCTTCACCATCCACCTTGTAGCATAAGGCAAAGTAGAAATTTTGTAGTGATAATTGAGGCTATTCTTAGAAAGCTGCTATAAAGACTTTGCCTTCCATAAATAAGTTTGATGAAGATGAATTTCGTCACCCATTTTCCAATTCCCGACTCCATGCATTTTTCAAGCTTTGGTAATCAAATATAGAAAAGCATAAGTATAAAGTTGCAGCCAAAAGTTATGCAAACTACTAATTTATTGATATGAAAATATACTTTGTCCTTGATGTGTGTCTTGTCTTGCAATTTTAACATTATTTTTCCTTGCGTTGATGTTGACTTCTTGCTGGAAGAAGGGAGAAAACATAGATTTTACTCCTGTGCCTTAAATGAGCCACAAGAAAAAGTTTTCTTATCAGTATACATGGAATATAGCACTAACTTGGGGAAGATACTGTTCATCAACAGAAATTTATGATTATGTGTTTTCGTCTTGTTGTTCAGTCTCCCCAAAAATTTGGTTTTAAGCGGGAAGAGGTAGAAATGGTACCACAAGAACTATTTCTTGGATTTGAAATTGCTATTTTCTTGCACTACAGGAATCCCACATTGCTGAGCAACCACTGTCCTTTCTGAGGAAACAGAAAGCAGTAATTCACTGTTGTAAATGAAGATTGAGTGTGATGGGTTACATTTGAGGAAAACATCCTTTTAAATGATTGCAAAAACACAAATCTATCTCAGCTATAGGGTTTTCAGTGTAGAGACTCTTGTAAATTTTGTCTGGCTGCCATTGTCATTGTTGTTACATTTATTCCATTTCTGTCACTGCCTGTTAAGTGAATGTTTTGCTTTTATCTGATTACTTTGGAAACGGGAGTTATTTCTCCTGAGGCTGTAAGGCAGGAATGCCTTTCAGGATCTGGTTCATTCTGAAGTATGAAGCTGTTTTTCCTGAAGAGAAGGTAAATTGTTAGACATGGTTTTAGTTCCCTGCTGTGTCAGTATAAACCATCCTGTATTGCGGAAAACAGTAAAATGGAATTATCTAAGACAGGAAAGTTCAGAAAGGCATTCTAGTTGTTTTTATTGCTAACTGCTAGCAAACAATTTGTGGGATGAGCCCGTTTCTTTCTTTCTAACCTTTTATACACCTGAGCATGCGGGGCTAGAAGCCTCCAGGGTTTGAAGTGGTATTAAACAAGATGCAACAGGCAGATGACACATGGTTGTCACCATTTCATGTATTGCTGGTCTCTAGAAAAATACACCCAAACCGCAGGTGACAAAAGAGACAGTAAAGACACTGGTGTTTCAGTAGAGACTGGTGGAACATTGCCAAATTCTTATCAAAAGCATTTTATTGCACGTTTTCACATTCCATATTTATTCACCCTTTTATAAGTAAATTTACATACATAGATTGTAGATATACAACTCCTCTTTATTTCTCATTCTTTGAAAATTTTGACTTTCTCTTCCTATTGTTAGAAAAGTCTCTGTAGTATTTTTCACTGTTAAAGACAAAAATTCTCTGTTTTAATTAAATTGGGGGTCAAAGATTTCATATTCTTGAGACCAGTTAATTGAATTACCTAATTATCCCAAGAGTGGGTAATATTTAAAATGGTTTTATTAGTGGAGATCCATAACTTAGAGACGGGTTTCCTTCTAAGTTATGAGCACTTCCTAAAAGTTGTTTGGGACTCACAATGCCACCCCCTGCCCTACCCCACAAAGAAAACAATATTTTAAATTATGATAAATAAATATTAGTTTTCCATCCTAATCCACAAATCTTTGTAACCTATACTGGGGCTGATCTATAGTGCTGTGGTCTCTTTTTACTTCTTTGGAAAAATTAATGCCAAGTCACAATGTGACCTATGACTTCATATCTCCAGTATCGACAAAAATAATATTTTGTTTTCCCTTTGCACTTGGACTGTTAGAAGAAGTTTTTCTCTCTTCCTCCAACAGAAGCAGTGTAAGGAGTTCTAATTCATTTTTCTCTCTTCAGTGCAGGGACATGAAAGGAGTTGGGCATAGCCACATCTGACAAAGATTGAAGCAGAAAGAGATGTTTTGCTCTGCTTGTCCAACCTCCCATGCCCACCTCCCCCAACCCCTAGCTCTCATAGTAAGGATTATATTGGCCACCTGGCCCAAACAAGTCTTGGGTTCAAAAAGCTGGTGATAGCTAGTTCCTGTGTTAGGCACAGAAAGCAAGAGGGCAGGTCAAGTCAGAGTCCCTGAGGACAAGCATGAAGTCAAATGGCCTGTGATAGATGTTGCAGAGCAAATAGCTTGGTATTAGGCAGAAATGGGGTCCAACAGTGAGCAGGTAGAAAACCCTTTGTGTGATGAAGAGGATCCAAGATGGCCAAATAGGAACAGCTCTGGATTGCAGTTCCCAGCAAAAACACAGAGGCTGAGTGATCACCACATTTCCAAATGAATTTTTACTGCCCACAGACCAGGAGCTTCCCAGGCTGAAAAGTGCCATGAGTCTCCAGTGTGGCAATTTCAGCCAGTGCAGCGGGTCTCCCCACAAAAACTCACACAAATCTGGACACTGTTTCCACTGGCGATTGGAACGCCTGGGAGACAGAGTCACCTGTTCAACTGAATAAAAGGGGGCTGAAACACATTGCCAAGTGATCTGGCTTGGCTAGTCCCACGCCCAAAAAGACCAGCAATCTGAAACGCTCTGGATTGAGAGTTTCACAGCAAGCGCAGCTGGACCCGAGACAGTCCAGTTCTGTGAGGGGAAGGGTATCTGCCATTACTGAGGCAGTCCATCACTACTGAGGCAGTCTGCCATTACTGAGGCAGTCTACCATTACTGAGGCAGTCTACCATTACAGAGGCAGTCCGCCAGTACTGAGGCAGTCCACCATTACAGAGGTAGACTGCCATTACTGAGGCAGTTCTAACTATACACCTATAAACAAAACTGCAAGGAAGTTCACACAGCAGCTGGGCAGAGCCCATGGCAGCTCAGCAATGCCTGTGCTGGCAGACTGTGACTAGGCTACCTCCTTGCTGGGCAGGGCATCTCTGAAAAAAGGCAGCAAATGATAAGAACTTATAAATAAAGCCCCACCTTCCCAGGGCAGAGCCCCTGGGGTAAAAAAGGCAGGTATGAGTTCCACTGCAGCAGACTTAAACATACCTGCCCAGCAGCTCTGAACAAAACAATGGAGCTCACAGCTAAGAACTTGAGTTCCTATAAGGTACAGACTGTCTCCTCAAGCAGCTTCCCACCCCCGTATAACCAAAGAGACACGGAATAAAGGAGAGCTCTGGCTGACATCTGGCAGATATCCTTCTGGGACAAAGATAACAGAAGAAGAAACTGGTAGCAATTCTTCCTGTTCTGCAGCCACTGCAGGTGATCCCCAGGCAAGCAGGATCTGGAGTGGACTGCAGTCCTACAGCAGGGGGGCTTGACTGTTACAAGGAAAACAAGAAACAGAAGAAAAAACTTCATCAGCAACAAAAAGGATGTCTACTCAGAGACCCCATCTGAAAGTCACCAAACACAAAGACCACAGGTGGATAAATCCACAAAGATGAGAAGAAACCAGTGCAAAAAGGATGGAAATGCCCAAAACCAGAACACCTCTCCTCCTCCAAGGGATCACAACTCCTCACCAGCAAGGGAACAAGGCTGGATTGAGAATGAGTCTCAATCCAGCTTTCAGACAGGCTTCAGAAGGTGGATAATAACAAACATCTCTGAGCTAAAAGATCATGTTCTAACTCAATGCAAAGAAACTAAGAACCTTGAAAAAAGGCTTGATGAAATGCTAACAAGAATAAACAGCATAGAGAGGAATATCAATGAATTGATGCAGCTGAAAAACACAAAACAAGAACTTCATGAAGCATACACAGGTTTCAGCAGCTGAATTGACCAAGCAGAAGGAAGGATATCATAGATTGAAGATCAAATCCATGAAATAAAATGAGAAGGCAAGATTAGAGAAAAGAGAGTGAAAAGAAATGAACAAAGCCTCCAAGAAATATGGGATTATGTGAAGAGATCTAATCTATGTTTGATAGGTGTACCTGAATGTGACAGAATGAATCCAAGCTGGAAAACACTCTTCAGGATATTATCCAGGAGAACTTTCCCAACCTAGCAAGAGAGGCCAACATTTATGTCCAGGAAATACAGAGAACACCACAAAGATATTCCTCAAGAAGAGCAACCCCAAGGCACATAATCATCAGATTCACCAGGGTTAAAATGAGGGAAAAAATGCTAAGAGTAGCCAGAGAGAAAGGTCGGGTTACCTACAAAGGGAAGCCCATCAGACTCACAGCGGATCTCTCAGTAGAAATCCTACAAGCCAGAAGAGAATGGGGGCCAATAGTCAACATCCTTAAAGAAAAGAACTTTCAACCTAGAATTTGATATCCAGCCAAACTAAGCTTCATAAGCGAAGGAGAAATAAAATCCTTTATAAACAAGCAATTGCTCAGAGATTTTGTTACCACCAGGCCTGCCTTACAAGAGCTCCTGAAAGAAGCACTAAACATAGAAAGGAACAACCAGTACCAGCCACTTGAAAAACGTACCAAATGGTAAAAAGCAACAATATAATGAAGAAACTGTGTCAACTAATGGGCAAAACAACCAGCTAGCATCAAAGTGGCAGGAAAAAATTCATACATAAGAATATTAACCTTAAATATAAATAGGTTAAGCTTCAATCAAAAGACACAGACTGGCAAATTGGATAAAAAGTCAAAACCTATCGGTGTGCTGTATCCAGGCAACCCATCTCACATGCAAGGATACACATAAGATCAAAATAAAGGGATGGAGGAAGATTTACCAAGCAAATGGAGAGCAAAAAAAAGCAGGAGTTGCAATTCTCATCTCTAATAAAATAGTCTTTAAAGCAACAAAGATCAAAAGAGACAAGGAAGGACATTACATAATGGTAAAAGGATCAATGCAACAAGAAGAGCTAACGATCCTAAATATATATGCACCCAATACAAGAGTGCCCAGATACATAAAGCAAGTTCTTAATGACTTACAAAGAGACTTAGACTCCCACACAATAATAGTGGGAGAATTTAACACTCCACTGTCAATATTAGACAGATCAATGAGACAGAAAATTAACAAGGATATCCAGGACTTGAACTCAGACCTGGAACAAGCACACCTAATAGACGTTTACAGAACTCTCCACCCCAAATCCACAGAATAGATATTCTTCTCAGCACCACATCACACCTACTCTAAAATTGACCACATAATTGGAAGTAAATCACTCCTCAGCAAATGCAAAAGAAGGGAAATCATAAACAGTCTCTCAGACCACAGTGCAATCAAATTAGAACTCAGAATTCAGAAACTAACTCAGAGCCGCACAGCTTCATGGAAACTGAACAACTGGCTCTTGAATGTTGACTGGATAAACAATGAAATGAAGGCAGGAATAAAGATGTTCTTCAAAACCAACGAGAACGAGGACACAACGTACCAGAATCTCTGGGACACATTTAAAGCAGTGTCTAGAGGAAAATTTATAGCAATAAATGCCCACATGAGAAGCAAGGAAACATCTAAAATCGACACCCTATCATCAAAATTGAAAGAGCTAGAGAAGCAAGATCAAAAAAACTCAAAACCTAGCAAAAGACAAGAAATAACTAAGATCAGAGTAGAACTGAAGGAGACAGAGACACAAAAAACCCTTCAAAAAATCAATAAATCCTGGATCTGGTTCTTCAAAAAGATCAACAAAATAGACCACTAGCCAAATTAATAACAAAAAAAAAGAGAGAATAATCAAATAGATGCAATAAAAAACAATAAAGGGGATATCACCACAGATTCCACAGAAATACAAACCACCATCAGAGATTACTACAAACAACTCTATGCACATAAACCAGTAAACCTGGAAGAAATGGATAAATTCCTGGACACTTGCATCCTCCCAAGCCTAAACCAGGATGAAGTCAAAACCCTGAATAGACCAATAACAAGGGCTGAAGTTGAGGCAGGAATTAATAGCCTACCAACCAATAAAAGCCCAGGTCCAGATGGGTTCACAGCCGCATTGTAACAGACATACAAAGAGGTGCTGGTACCACTCCTTCTGAAACTATTCCAAACAATCCAAAAAGAGGGAATCCTTCCCAAATCATTTTATGAGACCAACATCATCCTGATACCAAAACCTGACAGAGACTCAACAAGAAAAGAAAACTTCAGGACAATATCCATGATAAACATAGATGCAAAAATCTTCAATAAAATCCTAGCAAACCAATTGCAACAGCACATCAAGAAGCTTATCCATCATGATCAAGTAGGCATCATCCCAAGGATGCAAGGCTGGTTCAACATATGCAAGTCTATAAATGTAATTCACCACATAAACAGAACCAAAGACAAAAACCACATGATTATCTCAGTAGATGCAGAGAAGGCCTTTGACAAAATTCAACAGCCTTTATGCTAAAAACTCTCTGTAAACTAAGTATCGACAGAACGTATCTCAAAATAATAAAAGCTATTTATGACAAAGAAACAGCCAATATCATACTGAATGGGCAAAAGCTGGAAGCATTCCCTTTGAAATCTGGCACTAGACAAGGATGCCCTCTTTCACCACTCCTATTCAATATAGTATTGGAAGTTCTAGCCAGAGCAATCAGGCAAGAAAAAGAAATAAAGGGTATTCAATTAGGAAAGGAGGAGGTCAATGTGTCTCTGTTTACAGACAACATGATTGTATATTTAGAAGACCCTATATTCTCAGCCCAAAATCTCCTGAAACTGATAAGTCTCAGGATACAAAATCAATGTGCAAAAATCACAAGCATTTCTATACACCAATAACAGACTTAAAGAGAGCCAAATCAACAATGAACTGCCATTCACAATTGCTACAAAGAGAATAAAATACCCAGGAATACAACTAACAAAGGATGTAAAGGACCTCTTCAAGGAGAACTACAAACCACTGCTTAATGAAATAAGAGAGGACACAAACAGATGGAGAAACATTCCATGCTCATGGTTAAGAAGATCAATGTTGTGAAAATGACCATACTGCCCCAAGTAATTTATAGATTCCCTGCTATCCCCATCAAGCTACCTATGACCTTCCTCACAGAACTGGAACAAACCATCGTAAACTTCATATGGAACCAAAAGAGAGCCCACATAGCCAAGTCATTTCTAAGCAAAAAGAACAAAGCTGGAGGCATCACCCTACCTGACTTCAAACTATATTACAAGGCTACAGTAATCAGAACAGCATGGTAGTGGTACCAAAACAGAGATATAGACCAATGGAACAGAATAGAGGCCTCGGAGGCAATGCCACACATCTACAACCATCTGATCTTTGACAAACCTGACAAAAACAACCAATGGGGAAAGGATTCCCTGTTTAATAAATGGTGTCAGGAAAACTGGCTAGCCATGTGCAGAAAGCAGAAACTGGACCCCTTCCTGACACCTTACACTAAAATTAACTCCAGATGGATTAAAGACTTAAACATAAGACCTAGCACCATAAAAACCTTAGAAGAAAACATAGGCAAAACCATTCAGGACATTGGCATAGGCAAGTACTTCATGACTAAAACACCAAAAGCATTGGCAACAAAAGCCAAAATAGACAAATGGGACCTAATTACACTCCAGAGCTTCTGCATAGCAAAAGAAACAATCATTAGAATGGACCAGTAACCAACAGAATGGGGAAAAATTTTTGCAATCTACCCATCTGATAAAGGATTTATATCCAAAATCTATAAAGAACTAAAACAGAGTTACAAGAAAAAAAAACAAACAAACCCATTCAAAAGAGGGCAAAGGATATGAACAGACACTTTTCAAGAGAAGACACATATAAGGCCAAGAAACATGAAAAAATGCTCATCATCACTGGTCATTAGAGAAATGCAAATCAAAACTACATTGAGATACCATCTCACGCCAGTTAGAATGGCAATCATTAAAAAATCTGGAGACAACAGATGCTGGAGAGGATGTGGAGAAATAGGAACACTTTTACACTGTTGGTGGGAGTGTAAATTAGTTCAACCATTGTGGAAGACAGTGTGATGATTCATAAAGGACCTAGAAATAGAAATTCCATTTGACCCAGCAATCCCATTACTGGATATATATCCAAAGGATATAAATCGTTCTATTATAAGGACCCATGCACACGTATGTTCATTGCAGTACTGTTTACAGTAGCAGAGACTTGGAGCCAACCCAAATGCCCATTGATGATAGACTAGACAGGGAAAATGTGGCACATATACACCATGGGATACTATGCAGTCATAAAAAATGATGAGTTTTTGTCCTTTGTAAGGACATGGATGAACCTGGAAACCATCATTCTCAGCAAACTGACACAAGAACAGAAAATCAAACACCACATGTTCTTACTCATAGGTGGGTTTTGAACAATAAGAACACATGGACACAGGGAAGGGAGCATCACACACTTAGGTATGTTGGGGGTGACTAGGGGAGGGACAGTGGGGGTAGGGAGTTGGGGAGGGATAACATGGGGAGAAATGCTGGATATAGGTGATGGGGATGGAGGCAGCAAACAAATTGCCATGTATATACCTATGCAACAATCCTGCATTTTCTTTACATGTACTCCAGAACCTAAAGTGCAATTAAAAAAAAAATAAATATATATATATATAAAAAAAACAGAAAAAAATTAAAAAGCAAAAAGAAAACCCTTCGTGTGAGATGTTCAGTAGTTTCCATTGGAAAGGGAGGGGTGGTATGCAATGTGTGGACCTCTGTGAAAAGGATATTTTTAAAGTAGTGTACTTGATAAGTCCAGAGCCACCCATTATGCCTTGAAGTGATAAAAAATGGAATCAGTACAGATTAAGGAATACAATATAAGGAATATAAACTACATTTATGATCAATTAAAAAATGTTTTTTTATATTTCATGAAATGTTAAGAAAAATATGGGAAAATATTTAGAAAATTTATCATTTTATAAAGTGCTGCTGTAAATTTAGTACTTATATAAAACACTAAAATTATTCTAAAGGGAAAAAAATCTTACCTGAGATAATGTCTTATATAAATGTAAGTATTTACCATGTAACAACGTCCCTACGGATAAAATCTAAAGGCTAAAGTCATGTTAAAAATGTTTTTAAAACTATGTTGATTATTTTAATGGAGTTGTACTTAGATATGTGTACAACTTAGTTAATATCTTTTTCCTTTTTAAAAAGATTTATAATATTTTCCTCTTTCCTTTCATCCTCTTTTTCATGAACGTCTTTTAAGAAGTAACATCTTATTTTCTGGCATCATTAGCCTAAACCCAGTCTACGTTCTTTCTCAAAACTTCTATCTTCTTGAATCTATTCCTAAACTTTTCCCGAAGATCAGACTCTGTTTAGCATCCATCCTGTTATTTTTTCCTTCATTCAGATTCAATGTTAGGCTGTGGGAATAGAGTGATTAACAAAATTCATGGTTTCTGCCCTTTAGCCTTCAGTCCTTTAAGTCAGATTACAAATTAAAAAGATAAATTTAGAACGATTCTTTTGTTGCACTGAAAATTAGCATTAGTTATGCTCAAATCCAGTCCCCCATCCCCTCTTTTTTCAAAGAGTTGTTAATGTCCAGGTAAAAGTGAGAGCTTTTTGAGCTAAAGGTATGATAGAGGACCCAGTGACCTTTGTTTAATAGTGCAAAAGTTTATAGAAGACTTTCATCATTGCCTCTGGCATGTAGTAGCATATCTTGCCTTTTAAAATAGTACTTTACAGTGTGTTCCAAACAAGCTAATCTCATGAAAAGGTCTAATGAAGTTACATCTGGTATTCTTCAGAGTCCGGTTGTGTTTGTGTTGACTTGAAAAACACTGAGGATCTTGCAGGTGAAACAATATGATTTCCTGGATGGCACACCGAACTGCTAAATTAGAAGACCTGAGTTTGAATTCTAGCTTTAAAAGTATCTGGTTTTATCACTTTACTGCTCAAGTCTTCCATTTACTCTTCTGTGTAATGCAAGGCTCTGATAGATAACAATTAAGATAGTTATTTTTGTGTAACTGACCACCCTCAAATATCAGTATCTAAAAACGATAAGCACTTATTATTACTCTGGAGACATCTATGGGTCATTTGGGCAGTACTGCCACTATGGATCAGGCCTGTATGATCGTGATTAGCTTGGCCATTCTGCAGTACCCTAGGAAGCTGGCCAGGGATTGGCTCCTGTGGAACTGCCTACTTGCATGTCTGGGAGATGACTGGCTATTGACTGGGCAACAATATGAGAGCATTACATGGTTTTCATTATCCATCAGGCTAGACTGGGCTTATTCTCATGACCAACATGTGTATCCCCAAAGAGTGAACAGACACACACGAGGCCTCTTGGAGCCTGTCATTTCTACCACATTCTGTTTGGTGGAAACAAATTTCAAGGCCAGCTCAGATTCAAAAGATACGGAAATAGACTCCAAAGTCTCACTGAAAGGCCCGGAAACAGGGAAAGGTGAAGACTTGTAGCTTGTTTCACAATTTATTTACTACAGACCCCTTTCAGTGCTTTCTCTTAAACCCGTGAGTAATCTAATTGGTTGAGTACTTACCCCTGTACTTCGGCACTGCAAGAACTATAGCAGAAGAAAACAACCTTTGACTATATTGAAGGCACTTTGTATTTTATAAAACCATTTTCACTTTCTAGAGAAACATAAAATCAAAGACACCCTTGAGGAGCTGGCAACATGGCTAAAGCAAACAAGGATCATATATTAAAAACTAGAAAATATTTCCAGACCATCTTTCTTTGGGGTTGCAGATTTGTAAGAACTACAGAACACAGAATGGTAAGAGACAAATATGGTCTGGAATTATCTACTAAGATCTAGACTAATAAGACTTTTCTTTTTGGTCATCCTTAAATTTATACATATGAAGAGAGAAAAAGTTATTTTAATTAATAAACATTTAATTTAAATAAGTTTTCTGGTGAATAATTAATCTCAAAACTTATTTTTTGCTTAAGAGAGAAATTGTATCTTTACTGTAGACATTTACTAAATGAAAACTATTCTCACAAGAATGTTTAGTTTTCTCAAGAGTCACCAAATATTTTTAGGTAGTAGTTTCTTTGAATATAGCAAATAGGATTAATTTCAACCACTAGCAAAGTGCTGGTGGTTCACCGAAATATATTTCCCTGTGCCATACCTCCCAGCCTCTCTTGTGGTTAGATTTATCATTTGGCCAAGTTCCATCTAATGGACCGTGAGAAGAAAAACGTGATTCTCTCTGGCTTATTTCATTAAGCCCCTAGTACATGCTCCTCCATGCTCATTTCGTTTTCTGACTGACTGGTTTGGCCACACCCAGGGCGATCCTGGAAGCCATAGATCGTCTTTGCAAGAGCTGTTGTCAACCTGCGTTCCTAAATGACTGCCTGGAGCACAACGCCTCTTTCAAGCAAGAGCATCTGCCCTGGATTATTTACTGATCAGGACATGATCCTATTGTGTTTAGCCCATTGCATAGTGCATTTATTTGTTTCATCAGTGTAGTTGCTCTAACTAATAACACTAATTATACATTGGCTTGAAAAATCAAGGTAGGAAAGCACAATTAAAGAGTTTCCTAGATTTTCTTTTCTGCACACAGCCATTAATCTTGGTGCAAAGTTTAGTTCAGCAGTTACTGACTGTCTGCTGTGTACCAAAGGCTGAACTTAATGCTGAAGTGAGAGCTGAATAAAACAATTCCTACTTCTGGAAGCTCATAGTCTGTTAATAGATAAACAAATATGTAAGCAGATTATTGTCATACAGTGTAGCAAACCTACCTTGAGATACAGGCTAAATGTATCATACAGACCCCAATATTCAGTGGCTCAAACAAGATAGAACATTCTTTTTCGTGCAGAGGTAGGTGAGCAATCCCGGATGGGTAGGTAGCTCCACTCTAGAAAGCTATAATAATAATAATACTAGTAAGAGTGATTATCATTGATAATAATGATGATGATTATTATAGGTAGCATTAACTGGCACTTGCTATGTGATAAGCTCAGTTTCAAGTCCTTAGGTATAATAACTCCTTTAATTGTTACAAAAGCCACATTTTCAAGGCACTGTTTCCCCATTTTACAGATAGGAAGACTGAGGCACAGATTGCTTAAGTCATTTACCCAAGTTCACATAGCTGGGAAGTGACTCAGCTGGTCTTTGAACTCCAGCGGTCTGAACCTATGCGGTTAACGACCATGCTATACTTAGATAAGCAAGTTGACACAGTGGGTCGTCATGGTTGGTATAGGTATATTACTGATTTGCAGATGTTGGTGGACATTTGATACCTTTAAACATAATTCTTTTAGTTTATAAACTAAGGTGATATTAGTGTACTTGATGCCTGTGGTAAGGCTCCATTGCATTTTTCTCATATAATTTTATGTTCCATATGTATCAAGATTCATTGAAGCAATTCTCCTAATTTTTTTTGTGTCTCTATTTTCTTACATATTCAATAAAGAGAATAGAAGTTCAAAAAAATCAGTGATAACATTTCATATGTGTTATCCTCCCAAGCTGGCTTTTTGTGGGTCTTCAACTTACTTAGAATGTGTAATACTGACACTTGTCCACACTAAGTGTTTGTTAAGTGGCTTTTTGCTGAGCAAATATAGAATAATACCCTTTGTAGAGTTCCTCTCTCTTGGACTCACATGAGAAGCATAGCTTACGGCTCTTCTTGTCCTCTGCATTTGCCCTGCCGCTCTTACTCAGACCAAGAAAATGTCTGAAGGTTCCTTTCCCTCAGCTGCTCCTTGAAGAAGGCTGGATTTACCAGAGAGGACAAAAAGTGTTTGTGTGTGTGTGTGTGTGTGTGTGTGTGTGTGTGTGTGTGTGTTTCTATGTAGCATTTTTGCTTCTCCCCTACACTCCTGTAATAGTCACATAGGATGGTGGTTTGGCAAATATAAACCTAATCCAAAACTTAAAATTTTATTTTCCTTGAGTAGGCATAGTCAGAATGTGGGAAATGTCATTTTTATTACTGTCTACTGTATTTTTGCCTTTTATCAGAGCATTGGATCCTTTGTCTGAGTCTTACACCATGTAAGTTTTGTAGTTGGGATAATTTTAGTTTTTCTTAAAAGACTGTGACCATTGTCCTACTTTTCTCCCTCACCTGTCATACTTTTTCTCCTATAGAGAAGAAAAATTAAAAGGTGGTAGATGGGAGTAGATTCTAAACATCCTATCAGTTGTATGCGGAATGCCTCTGAATTTTGAGCCAGCCCTTTAATAAAGAGGCTAAGCAGGTGCTAAAAGATTCTTGGAGAGGCTTTTTTCTTGGGGCCACCGTGTCTGGTTAATTCTCAGTTTTGTTGTATTGTATGAGGTGCTTTGTGTGCAACGTGTCTGACAAGACAGAAGTAAAGAAGGAACTGGGCGGTGTCAATTTACTGAAGTTGGCAACTCTTCACTGGGAAATTTAGGTGTAGGTTATGATCCAGGCTGGGACTGCTGCATCCAGTACAAGGAGGTTTTAAGACCCCAACAGGCCAAATAAGGGGGAGCTGTAAATTGCAAGCTGCCTTCTTGTTCCTTGAGTACCATTGACTTGAGCCATTCAAGAATGAGTTAAGTAATTTTTTCAGCCATCAAGCATTCATCATATTTGCTCCAACAATGTTCCCGAGGTCCGGTAGTAAATGGGGAGCAGGAATTTCAATTTCCCTGACTGGGTCTACTTTTCATTAACAATATTACTTCTGGCAAATTGTTTTACCTCTATTCTCTCTCCCTGCAACAAAGCTAATTATGACTCATGAAGTTCATGGGCTGGTGCAGGGAACAGGATTGTTAGTGTACTGTAATGGAGTTTGAATCTTGACTCTGCTGCTTACCTGGTGTCGCTTTTGTCAAGTTGGTTAACCTCTCTCAGCTTTAGATGCCATTACTCAAGTGGAGACAGTAACGTGCACCTCACAGGGTTTTTGCAAGGATTAAATAAGGTAATGCATGAATATCACTAACCACAATATCTAGCACATAGTAAGTGCTCATTAAATTATAATAATTATATTTTATTATTATTAGTTATTATCAAGCCCTCAAACTGGATGAGATGCTAGCAAAATATCAACAGAGGTGCAAGGAACGTTCTTTTGTGAAAAGATCTTGACCATTGCTATTTAACAGCACTATTTTTCAATGCAGTAGTAATTGTCATATTAGCATAAAAATGTTTTCTTCAGAGGATTATTTTCACAACTAAAACAAGAACTTGGGACACCATCTGAGTTGATAGTATAGCATCGTGGAAAGGGTATAGGTTCAGGAGTTACACAGATCTAGCTTTGAATTCTGGTGCTTCCGTTTACTAACTATGCTCTTGAAAAGTTAATTAACTTCTCCAAGCCTCAGTTTACTTGTCCCTAAAATGGGGATGAGATAGTAATATTGATCTAAGTAAGGCTTATTTTGAGAATTAGAGCCAATATATAAAGTTAATAGAGTCTTGCACATAATATGTGATTAACCAATAGAACATGATAAAATGTTGCCATGTGCTTTCTGAAGGTGCTTTTAAATATCATTTTGAGTTTCTGAGATCCCTTAATTGGGTCTCCAGTTATTCTGTTTTTAAAGCATCTCATTCTTTTCTTTCTAGCACTTAGTCACAATTTACATTCATACACTTATTTGTATGTTTGTTTACTATTTATTTATCTTCTCCCCCAGGCTGAAGGCTGAGTTTGTGTCTGTTTTGTTCACCATTGTATAAATAACTACAAAGTGTCTGACATATAGTTGGTGCTTAATAAATCTTTGCTAAATGACAGTATGAAAGGTTAGCCAACTAGTGATATTTCTCCTCTGTAAGCAGATATAATTTATTTGTCACTTCATTTCATATTGCATTTTAACATCACCTGTTGTCTTGTTAATTAGCTCGTGTAAAATGGCTAATTATTTTCATATATCCTCCAATAGGTTGTAAGCCCCTTAAGTGCTGCAGCCATAGATGAGATCTGTATCCCTCACAGATTGAACAGTGCTTTGCATAGTAATTATTTGTTGAATAAATGAACCAATAAAGGAAAGGAAAGAAACGCATCCTGGGGATTTCACCAAGGATTAAACTTTGAGGAAATGCCTGAACGCATTCAGAACACTCTCATTGTTGTTTTCATCTATTATGTTGTAATCGTGATACCTGATGATCAGAGAGATGAGATGGAAGGTCATGATCACCCATGGCTTCATGCCATGGGTGGCCCCACGGTCAAACTGCATCCTCGGGTGAAATTGCTCTGCCTTTGAATTCCTTTCTCAGACCACCTCCCTCCTCTCTCATGCAAGCTGCTCTTTTGTCTTCCTTTGACTTTTGGTATCCCATCCACTCTCTCTCTCAGCTCTCAATTTCTTTTTTAATGTCTGTATTTATTGAACAGGCTTAGGCACAGTCAAGTCACAATGAACCAGCACGTTTAGGGCTCATGGATCTCTTTGTGGACCTTCCTTACCTATGAGGTAACTTGTCTGTGATCGGTCCTCTTTCTGCTCTGAATTGATACCTAGAACACTATGAACTCTAACCTCAGCTGGACCTTCACTGCTGGTAAGCAATCTTTTGTTAATTAAAAAAAAAAAAAACCCAACATAACTGCAATTCCACATCAATTCTGCTTTCTTCAAGCTCTCCCTCCCTGCCCCTCTCAGGATGGTTCAGTAATTTACCTAAGGCCACAGACCTAAGTCTGCCAGAATAGAGATTTGAACCTGTATCCTCTAGCTCCAGAGTCCTTTAATCACTATTCTCTACTGCCTCTTTATGTGTTTCACATGTCCTCCCTCCCTTCCTCCCTCCCTCCTTCCTTCCTTTCTTCCTTCCTTCTTTCCTTCCTTCCTTCCTTCCTCTTGCTCTGTCGCCCAGGCTGGAGTGCAGTGGCTTGATCTCGGCTCACTGCAACCTCCGCCTCCTCCTGCCTCAGCCTCCAGAGTAGCTGGGATTACAGGCACGCACCACCACTCCTGGGTAATTTTTGTATTTTCAGTAGAGATGGGGTTTCACCATGTTGGCCAGGCTGGCCTCAAACTCCTGACCTTGTGATCTGCCCACCTTGGCCTCCCAAAGTGGTGGGATTATAGGCATGAGCCACCAAGTCTAGCCGCTGTAGCCTTTTCTCAGAGTCTGACTTCGGCCCTCCTTCCTCCCTCCTCACATACTACCATAGCTCCCTGTTTCCTATCAAGTTCAATATAGGCTCATTGACCTGGCTCTTAAGACCATTATCATGCAGCCCCATCCCATCTTGCTAGCTGTATCTACACTTACCCTAAAAACTTCTCTACGCTTTTGCATGACCATTCCTTTCCTCATGTCCTTTCCCAAGTCAAGAATAGCTTCCTTCCATTCTTTACCTTAAATGCCTTTTCCACTATTTAAGACGGGCCTTGACTTCTGACTTCTCATTTAGGTGCTCTTCTGCTCCCTCCGTCCTTCTCTCTCCCCTTCTACCTAATCCTCCCTGCATTTCCTCACTGTTTCCCTCCCATGTCTGCATCTGCCTGGCTGTGTTAGACATTGCAGACTGCACATTCCTTGCCCTTCTCATTACAGATTTCATCTCCTGGCTTAGTGCACCAACCATAGTAAAAGCTCTATGCATAGTTATTGGCTTTAATGAAATAGAATCATCCAAGAAAAGTTGTTCTATTTAACATATGTTATTTACCAAGATGGAAAAAAACATAAAAATATATATTTAGAAACATTTGCAGTAAGATATGGTATGAACAGTGTTTGTGTTTAACCAAAAATTTTCATTTAATGAAACAGCATAAGCTTTATAATTTCTGGCTAATTAATGAAACAGCATAGGCTTTATAATTTCTGGCTAATTGACTGATAAACGCTTTTTTTTCTGATCTACCCATACCTGTTAATGCTTTGGGAACTCATTTTTAGTTAGTTTCTAATCTTGGTAGATAAGCTGAATTTTGAAAACTAAAATATAACAGTGTCAGGATCCAAAGAAGATGGATTGTCATATTTCACTCTGACACTGAACAACCAATTTTAAAAAGTAAGTTTTTTTTTTAAGTGCAGGAATAAATTAGTTTTCTTTCAGTTTCATTTTTTGACATTATTGTTCAATAATACTAAGCTTATCTAATTTTTAAAAGTCACCATTTTTTAATATTACCTCTTTCCATTAATTTTATTAGCCTGAAGAACATTAGTCTATTGAGATTCTTTTGTAGAGTTCTTGATTGAAGAGCTCTTTGGGGTCCCTTTATATTTTAAAACTGCACCTTTCCTAAAAGTCTCATTATTTTGGGTTGAATTTAGAGGTGACCATATGATAAAAATAATGTCCTTGTGGTCTCTGGGTTGGCAGGAGTATTTTATCTATGACACCCAACAAAGAGAAACATACTGTGAAATGTGATTTTAGAAGATGGGTGTGAACCTTAGTCCACAGCTCACATGTGCTGAAAAGGCTGACTTTGGTTTTACAACTCTGCTCATTTTCTGACTTTGCATCTCCATGCTGTCAGCTGCATAGAACAATGCCCTCAGTCTTTCTGATGTATCCCTTATTCTTGCTGGGGTTTTGTCACAATCTGAGGTCTCACATAGAGTGAGGTCTTCTAGGTCTTTAAGGAGGTGACTCATCTCTATCTTAGTCCATGCCAGTTCCCAGCAGATATCTTTGTCCCCTACCCCAAGCCTCTTGGGTTTAGGAATCTGCTATTTCTGCTCCACCCTTGAAACATGGGAATCTATCTTGACACTGTTGTCTCCTGACACTGTTGTTCCCTCCCTGGGTGCTATGAACATGAAATGGAGGAGTCTTGTCACCGCCTGGAGAGGCTGTGGTGAAGCAGGATCCAGACACCCTTTACTCTTGGGACTCCCTCGCTTGCATCTCCTCCCCCTTTATAATTACTGGGAAGCTCCCCCATTCCCAGTCCCCTTCCCAAGAGGCATCGTGCCTTCCACACATGAGAGGCATCTTGGAATTGAAACTGAAAAGCAAAATATCTTTTCCAATTATTTCATAAATGTATTTTGACTTCAGTTGAGTGCTTCACTCATTCTTACTCAACTCACGTCTTTATATATAAGGTGCATAAAGTTGAGATTGTGTTTACTGATTAGTGCTAAGAACTAACAAATCTTAATGGGGGCACTATGTAATTTTTCGAGACATTCTCATTTCTTATTGGGAAGCTATGGAAAAAGTGCTCCTCATTTAAAACACAATTTTAGAAAACCATCATGGGTAAAAACGACAAGCCTGGTTGAAGTAATAGAAAACATTTCTATTTGCATTACACTGTTATTCCCAAGGTGCTTAATACTTCTTACTAATGCTTATCATCAGTTACTGTGTGCATTCAGCTTCACCGTACAGATGGTATAACGTGACGTAACTCTTGATTACCACGTCCTTTGGTGTCTCCGGTGTCTCCCGTGTTTCAGCAGAACACACAACTGCATTTGGGAGATCAGAATAGCAGCTTCTTTTATTTTTAGGACCAATCTCTGATGCTTTGACTCTCTGAATGAGCCTCGTGTTTCCCAGGAGCTCTCTGTAAATTAAATGTTGCTGTGTTCTCTGCTTCAACTTGGAAATGTGTTGGCTCATGACTACAAGAAATCACAGTCCACTTAGGTCACATAAAAAACCTTACTATTAATTTAGGGCTTGGCAAACCTACCTATGTCCAGGTATCTCTTCCATATTTACTAGGATTATGAAACCTGCTTAATGAAGACTTGAATGTCATTTGAATATACAAGAGGATTATGTGTCTGAGAAGATAATGAGATGTAACACTTTTTACCAATCATGGCAGCTCAAACACAAGCTTCAAACTCCAATCTAACTCCACAAGATCCTTTGTTTTCCAGTAACCAGGAGTAGTTCTCTATCTGGGATATAACCAGTATGGAAGGGAGAGAAAAGATAGAAGGGCTGTACTCACTCAGCTGTCTCAAAAATGCTGAGCATACCAGTTGCCTAACAATTAAGATAAGCCAAGTATTTGGCTGACTGGCACTGGTCGTCTTCATGCATTAAAGTCGCCTGGAATATAATTTGTCTTGGGGATAAAAGGACAGTATTATAAATCTTTAACCAGGCTCTTTTAAATCCAGTAAGATGGGAAGCTGAATTAGGTCAGAAGTTTTAGGGAAGAGAACACAGTCTAAATCTCGAGCCATTTGCAGGCAGTGGGAATACCTGTGTAGGAATAGTTGTTGGGATGAATGTTTTCATTTGGAAACAAAACATAAACCCTAAATGTAAATCACTGAATTTTCTTCTAGCAGCATCAGAATAATGCATTACATTCATGCGCAGGCTGCGGTATTATTGAGGCAGAAAGGCATTACTGTATTCAGTAATGTGCTGTGAAGATTTTCATTATTGCATCTCAGCAGGCTTGGTTCTAGGCAGAAAGATGAAGTGGGTGAAATCAGCCTTTGCTACTTCCTGCAAATGCAGGCTGGCTGCTCTCCACTGGCCCCATCCTGACACTGCCCAGCAGGCTCCTGGCTTCTTGTCCCATGGCCTGGAGGCTATTTTTTGCGGGGAGGGCAAGATTTACATTTGGGCTCTTTCAGTACTTATACTCCTGGCTCCCATTAATTAACATGTTTTCTAATGAATTGACTGTGATCTCCCGCTACTGTCTAATTGCCTTTACTGTTCTTTTCTTGATCCAGCACTACTGGAGAGAATTCCAGGAGTTTCCCTGGGTGGCAGTGTCTCCCACCTGTATGCCCCAGTGAGGAGGGACACACTCTGCCATTGAACCCACCCTTCAGTGTATTGGCCTTGACTCTGGTCTGGCTGTGTCAGTTAACTTCCAGCAGGAAACAATCTACACACCTGAATTGGGTAATTTGAGGAAAGTTCAATAAAAGGATTGTTTTCAGAGGTAAGGGCAGGGCATTGTATAAGGAAACCAAAGGAACAGTGCAGTATCCCAGGGATAGTTACAGCAGGGAACCAATATTAATTCTACATCCAAAAGAGAAAGGAAGAAGAGCATTTATAGGAACCTGGAAGCAGAGCCAGCTCTGTGGAGAGGGTCACCTTATAGGCACTGTGGCTTCAGATGAAAGAATGAAAGACCTAGCCAGATCATGATGCACAGAAGGAAGGGAGGCAGGGAGGAAATGGCCACTCTTTCCACCCTCCCTCTGATCTTCTGCCAGTCCTCCTCTTTGGCCAAATCCTTCTGGAAGCTTGCTGATGTGGTCCGTGCAGGCCAACCTGCCTTGGCTGAGAGCACGGGTAAATGGAAATGTCCAGCACAAGGGCTCTCTAGCACATGACACCGTTATACCCCTGAGATGCTAGGTTGCTATCTCTTGGTGAGTGTCATTTTGCAAATCAATTCAATTAAGATCTCAGCTGCTCAGACATTAGTGACTTGAATGTCAAATGCTACATTGACTATCGGGGTATTTTTATTGTAATGCCCACCAAATTAAGGGTAATACCTGTGGTTGGTTATATCCTAGTTTAGAAATAAGGTAATTTTTCTTTTGCAGGTAGCTTCCTATTATATATGAGATATCATTACTTCATGTATCAACATCTATGCAAATTAGTAATTTATGAAAAAGAACTGAAAACTAGAAAGCCTAGAATGTCATAGAATCTTGGACTTGGAATACAGTATCCTATTCATTCTCAGAGCAGAAATCCCTTTTAAAATGCCCGTAGTAATCATTGTGCCCCTCCCATTGTGAGTGGGAGGACTTGCAATTCCACCCATTCCCATCGCCATCAGGTGTAAATGTTAGAAAGAGTTCCCTTACGCTGGGCAGAAATCAGCTCACTGTTCTTTTCACCAGTTCTAATTTTTCCCTGAAGAGCTACATTGCTTAAATCTCATCATCCTTCAAATATGTGAAGATAGCCATCATTTCTCCCTGACACCTTCTCTCCAGGCAGAACATTCCCAGTTTCTGCAATCTGTCCTCATAAGATACAATTTAATTCGACAAATATTTTTTTGAGCCCCCAGCTATCGGCAAGGCTCCAGGCAGGCACACCTATGAAGCTTACAGTGTGGTTAGGGAGAGGAATGTAAACACTTACTGCATTACAAGATAGAATGGAATGTGTTGAGTAGAAGTTTAACTTTCATACTTTTAAGTTTTCATAGAAGTCATTGGTGAAAATGTTAATAGGAAAGAAACAAGGAAGGGGCCTTGTAGCATGTCAATAAAGAGCCTTCTTTACATCGAGACCAATTAGCTGACTCACATCAATAGGTACTGTCATTCAACCTACTCTTGGCTGTGGTCATCTTATCTGTCCCATCAAAACATCACAGGAACCTTTGCCATGCTTTGCTGAAACCAAGATTCATTACATCTGTCCCAACAATTGCCAATAAGTGGGCTACACACCTCCATGGTGGGAGTGTGTTAGAACCTCAAAGGGAGGGAGAGACAGAGTGATGTGAAATGTTTTATATTCACCAGAAGAGGGGACATGGCTTGAAATATAGTTGAGAAACAAATAATTATACTTAAGTGTTAAAAATTAGGAAAGCTAAATGGTAGTCCATAGGTATTCTTTATGTTCTAAATTGTATTTTTGAAATACCTCGATGTTTATGAAAGGAGGAAATAAACACTGCCTTGTTCTACAGTAAAACCTTAATAGTGGAGTATGGCCATGGGCAACTCATGAGCTGCTGGGACAAGTGGTTGGGGACACTGGTCTATGGTTAGCATTCTCTGTTGCACCTGTTTCATTGTTCAAATTTTTCTCTCATTGAGTTAAAGCAAAATAAACAGCCATCTCTAGGTGAGGTCAGTTGGGGGGGATCTCTGGGTCCTGAATCACTGCTGGTGGGTGGGGTACTGCAAGGGCAGCCATGGGGAAGGCAGATCTGCCAGCTCTACTTGAGATTATGCTTCCAGTGCCTGTAACTCCTGGTCCATCATCATCATCACTAGGGCTGAAAATTGCAGCCCTGTCTCTATCTCTTACACCTTCTTCCTTTCAGGTGCTTCTCCACATTTCCCCTTCCACCTTCCCTCCCATACATACGGATATGGATTAAACACTGTGTATTACTCCCTGGAAGTGACTAAACATCGTTGATCCTCAGTTTCTGTGTCATTACAATGGCAGTAATGCTACCTAACCTCTTAGAATTTGTATTAGTTTCTTGGGCTGCCATAACAAATTTCCACAAACTAGGTGGCTTAAAAAATAGAAATGCATTCTCTCAAAAAATGTTTTTCTGTCTCTGGAGGCCAGAGTCTGAAATTAAAGTGCTGTCTGGGCCATGCTCCCTCCCATGGCTCTAAGGGAGACTACTTCCTTGCCTCTTCCAGTTTCAGGAAGCTCCTGGTCTCCTAGGTTTGTGGCAGTATCACATTAATCTCTGTCTCTGTCTTCTTGTGGCTGTTTTCTTTCTATGTGTCTGTGTGTTCTCTCTCATTCTCTCTCTCTCTGTCTCTCTTTTTTAATAAAGATTGGGTAGAGGCACTTTACCCAATGACTGACATTTTTATCAAAATAATGGTTACTGCAGGCACCTTAAAAGGGATTTCTGCTCTAAGTGGGAGAATAAATGGGATGTTCTATTCCAAGTCCAAGATTCTATGACATTCTAGGCTTCCTAGTTTTCAGTAATTTTTCTTATATTACCAATGTGTATAGATGTTGATACATAAAGTAGTAATATCTCACATATTATAGGAAGCTAACTGCAAAAGAAAAATTACTTCATTTCTGAACCAGGTTATAACCAATTACAAGTATTAATTTTGTGGGGATCAACATAAAAATTCCCCTGATAGTCATTATAGTATTTGCCATTCAATTCACTAGTATCTGAGCAGCTGAGATCTTAATTGAATTGATTTGCAAAATGACACTCACCAAGAGACAGCAACCTAGCATCTCTTAGGGATGTAATGGTGCCATGTGCTTGAAAGCCCTTGTGCTGGACATTTTCATTCACCAGTTTTCTCAGCCAATGACTGGTAATTAACTAATTACCTTTACAAAGACCCTATTTCCAAATGAGGTCACATTCTGAGGTTCCAGGTGCACATAAAATTTGGGGAGACACTATTAAACCCACTACAGGATTATTTTGGGCTTTAAATACGATACTTTATGTGGAGTACCTACATAGGGTGAGGCAAACAGTAGGTATTCAATAAAGAGTAGTTCCCACCCACTAACTACCACTGACACACATATGGGAAGCGGAGGGGGCAGCCCTGACTATACATTCCTCTTGGAATTGCCTGTGGTTTCATCTTCAGGACTCTTCAGTATCTCACTGTTCCCATCTACACAATAGGTCTAATCACTTATCAAGAAAGAAAATAGAAATACAGAGAATGATGAAGTATTCTTTTTAATTCTCATAGACATAGCAAAGGAAAACTTCTTGAGAATGTAACTTAGAGCGAGAAAATGCAATGGGATGGGAAAATGCAGTTGTTCTCGCTGACTGGAAGTGTATCTTCAGCTGAGGCCCTGTTGGATCATTTACATTCTTCTCATTCTTTCAACCTTGAGGCCTTTTCTTGACATCTGGCTCTCTACAGAAAAAGCACCTGTGGTGGCCTCTTCTTTTTAATATCACGCGCCAGCAGGTAGGCAGGCAAGTTATGCTGAGACATGGCTCACAATCTCCTCAGGCTTTGGATGAAAGAAAGCGGAATTCCCCTGAATGAGCAGGAAGCGTTTCATTAAAAATCTGAGTTGTATAAAACTCTCTAAAATGTGGAGCTTTGAAAAGCCATTCCTTCCTTGCTCCAGAAAATATATTCAAAATGACATCTCTATAAACTTTGAACGTGTCGTATGTGCAGAAATCCAAAGAAGGTGAAAAAAGGAGGGATTCTAGGTACTTATTTCATCCAAATAATTTGTCTAAGGAAATTGACTTTCATCTGGAGGTGGAATAAAGCCTGATGTGATTAAGAGACACCTGTTGTATGTCTCTAGGCTTTTAAGGTATGGCACTGGCATCCACTTGTGAGACAAATGAATATGACTGTCCCCACCAGGCTCTGTGCATAGTGGCTACGCAGGGAAAAGTAGGGAGTTGGGCAGCTGGTGCAAGGATGCTGTGGCAATTGGTGAGAGCCATGGAGAGAAGTGGCTGAAAGGTCTGGTTAACAAACACTCTTGTATATACGAAGCTTGCTTTTTGACTACTGATGATATCACTATACTTAGGTTAACTTATTCAACCGATACTTAGCATGCTCTCACTGTGTACTAGGCACTAGGATATAGAAATAAAAGTCAGTTCCTACTCTTAGGAGGTTCCAGTCTAGTGGAAGAGATACACAGGTAAACATTCATTCGTTCAACAACCAACTGAGCATATACAGTGTCTCAGGCTCTGGGTGTGCTGGATGTGGTGAACAGGATAGACAGTGCCTAAAGGTATGAAAGCTTTGATCTAGTGGGGCAAGCAGTGTAAAATTTAATAATTTCACAAATGACCGTGGAATTATATTTGTAAGAAATGCTGTAAAGCAAAAGCTCAGGATGCCATGAGAGAATAGAACAGGGCAATTGCATTGTGGTTATATAGTGATACCATGTGATATGTGCTACAGTGGAAATGTACACCGGGAGCTCCTGGGGGCCTGAAAGGGGAGCTTCACCCAGACTGAGGCCAGGTAAGGAAGGGTTCCTAAAAGAAGCAGAATCTGGATCTTGGGTAACCAGGCAAGAAGAAGGCTGGGCTCCCAGGTTTTCACTATTTTCCTGGGGTGATGATGATAATATTCAGCAAAACAGAGTGCAGGAGAAAAGTAGGTTTAGGAAGAGTGACAGTGACTTTGATTTGGGTCACTTTGAGTCTGAGATACTTGAGGAAATCTAAGTTAAAATGCCTACAGGGGCCGGGTGCGATGGCTCACGCCTGTAACCCCAGCACTTTGGGAGGCTGAGGTGGGTGGATCATTTGAGGTCAGGAGTTTGAGACCAACCTGGCCAACATGGTGAAACCCCGTCTCTACTAAAAATACAAAAAAATTAGCACCGAACATGGTGGCACACACTTGTAATCCCAGTTACTTAAGAGGCTAAGGCATGAGAATCGCTTGAACCCAGGAGATGGAGGTTGCAGTGAGCCAAGATTGTGCCACTGCACTCCAGCCTGAGTGACAGAGTGAGACCCTGTCTCAAAAAAAAAAAAAAAAAAAAAAGCCTAGAAGACAGAGAACTATGTGGATCTGGAGCTCAGCACAAAGGTAACAATGGATGAGAGAGGAAGAAAAACAGGAACTCAGGCTAAGAAGTACGCAGCAGAAGAGCTGGAAAAAGAGATAGAAGGAGTAGCTCAAGACAGGAGGAAAACCAGGAGAGAGCTATGCCGCAGAAGTCTCTGATGTTGAGACAGGGTCTAGCATGTCCAGAGTTGTAGCAGGTCAAACCAGATATGTACCTGCGTAATTCTTGGGTTAGCATGGGAGGTTGTTGATATCTTCCGTAGGTGCAGTTTCATGGGCGGATGAGAGCAGTAGGTGGAATGATGGGTGTGGACATGGAAACGAACATCCCAGTTTCTGAAGTCTACATCTCTAGGGAAGGTATTTTAATTTCCAAGAAAGCAAAGTCTTCAGCCACAAGAACAAAGCCATTACATGAAATATTAACAGTCACCTGGTAAGGCAGAGTGTGGATTGCTGGTCTCTTCACAGGAATTGCTTCCCCTGAAACCGTACCACCTATGCAGATAAGTGGTCCATCTCCCAGCAGCCCGGCTCAGGAACGTGTTCCCAGTGCCCAGGAAATGTATTGTTTCTGTGTTGGCATTTGACTCTGTTTGTTTTGGACATAATAAAGAGTGATCTTGCCTTACTTTACTGTCAAATTATCTCTTTAGTCTTTGTTTTAAAGTATGCCTTCTACCAACTGGGCTGTAAGAAGTGCAGGCTTCTGTGAGTAGTCCTTAGTTCTGGGCATGAGGTATGGGAGGGCATTATTTAGGGTTGATCTATCTTTCTCTCTGTTTTCATTCTCCGTGTATGTGTGTGTTTTAAAATATATTCCAGCCATCCAGATTCTAGAAGGTGGTCAGCACATTATATATTTAATTAATTAATTGAAAAGTTAAAAACAACAACAAGAGAAAACTGAAAATTTTAAGGGCAAAGAGTGTTGGGCAAAGGGAAGTAGCATTTATTTAGTGCTTACTGTGCTCTGAGACAGCTCTTCCTGGTCAAACTACGTCCATTGACCACTGATGTTAGTATCAACTGGGAGCTGGTCAGAAATGTACACTCTAAGCCCCACTCAGAGCCAGCTACTCAGAATCTATGGTCCATGTGATTGTGCACAAACTAGAATTTGAGAAGCACTGCTCTGAGTCTTTTATGAATTGTCCCATTTAGTCCTCATAGCAAAGCTGTGAAGTACAGATAATTATACCCCGGATCAGTCAGGGTCATTGGAGAAACAGAACCAGTGGGAGATAATGTTAAAGTATTTATTACAAGGAATTGGCTTACCTAATTGTGGGGATTGGCTAAGCAAGTTCGTAGCTATAGGACTGGCAGCAAGGAAGATTGTGGGCAGTCTCCAACCCCTGGGCATGAGCTGAAGCTGTTCTCCACATGGAAGTCAGGAAGGGATGATTCAGTGAAGGGAAAGCAATTGTAGACCCAGGTGCTGTTTGGAGTCTCATTGACAAGGAAGAGCCCAATTCCTTATAAAGGCCCACCTGATTAGGTCAAGCCCGTCGAAGATGATGGCTCTAGCTTGAAGTCAACTGATTAGGGATTTTAACAACATCTTCAAAATCCCCTCACAGCAGCATCTAGACTAAATAACTGGGAAAAAGTCTGTGTATGCTACAAATGACTCTGCCCCTCCTTCTGTGCTCATAGTTTAGCCTGGCCATGTTGACATGAAAAACCATCACATCTTCATTTTTCAGCAAACAGAGGTCATGTACGTTATCTTGGGTCATAGGCCTGTTAAGTGGTGCCCTGGCATTCAACCCTAGGACTGTCTACCATGATGCTTTTCAAAATGTGTTGACAAGACCAGTACTTGTAGAATTAATGCTGCATGTCAGTTGATCAGCAATTATTTGCAGAGCTCTTGTATCTTGTATAGAAGTCTGTGGTAGGTAGGCATTGTGTGAGTGCCATTTAGTTGAGTGCAAATAGGGTGAAAGGCAAGTCAACTGACTGAAAGGGTTTATGGCCTGTACCTGTTTTATTGTCTTGAGCTTTGTTAAAGTAAACTTGATTTATCAAGATTATTGTCTTGCAGAATTTAGATGGAATGTATTTGTGCCAGAGTTTATAGATTGCAAGTTAGTTGTTAGCCTTTTCAGGTAAAACTACAGATCGTGTTTGAATCCCTATGCTCATGGTTTTGTTTTTCACTTTAGAGGCTCCTTTTAAACCTTAGGTTATTAGCTTTAGAGAAGACTTGCATATGAGTATGTGGCTTTTTTTTAATCTAATGAAGTTATTTTCTTTTCTTGATTGTTGGAAAATAAGCTCCAGCAAGTTGTGACCAGACGCCTTGCATTACTGACGGGCTGATTGTCATACGGTTTTATTTTTAGAACATGCAGTATTTTGGTTAGCATGTAAAAATATCTATACTTGACGCAGATCAGAACAAGCAAAATCTTTGAACCATAGACAGCTAATAAGTACAATTTGCCTACTTCTTGAAAATTGTCAACCCTGGCTTTGACTCATGTCTGTTTATGATTTCTGTGTCTTTGTTCTCAGACTCTCTTGTCCTGCCCCAACAACCTATGTTTCAATCAAGAATTAATTTGGCATTTTCTATTCAGAATGTTTCTGTGGTTCTTTTTGAGGCTATCCTCTTTGCTGACCCTTTTCTGTAAACTTTGTTGCTTTCTTATACCTCATGACTCCAAAAAAGGCTTAACCTTAAAGTTGAACATTCCACAGTCATCATGGGAAAAGTACTGTGTATAAGACATATAGCTCTTTGATAACGTTAGAAACTTGGGGTTTTCAACATACATAGGTCAAAAAATTGGTAAGGTTAAACTTGGAGAAGATTCATGTTTTACTTTTTCCACAAACAGCTTTGATGAATGTCTGATTTTTTTTTAGAGAGGTGAGAAACACCTGTTTGACAGACTGTTTGGGAAATTAAGATCTTGCTCATCCTTTTTTTTTTTCCCCTCTAAGAATCATGAAACCTTGATAGGAGCCTGGATTAGCGAATACTAAATGGTGATCAGTTATCAGGGATATCTATTATAAATGCCATCTGTTCAAGGCTTCACATATATTTAATAGCATTTTTGCTGAAGTACTCTATTTATCATAAGGCCTGTCACTTGTGAACTGTGTGGAAGTCTATATTAATTTGGAGCCACCATATTAAGTTTGAATCACATGAGGCTTATTAGCATTTTCCAGGTCAGGAATTGCTTGGATTCTTACCCTGTTGTTTTATATAGATATAGTTTTAAGACAAACTTACTGGCTTTTTTCATGTAAAGCTTGTCACCCAGACCACAGCAACAATATGCAACATGACACAATCACTATACAAACAGCTGCAGCCATATTCTTCAGTGATTTCCCAGTAGACAATATCAAAATTGTGCTCTGATTAGTCATTTTCTAGTGGCAACTGAATATATAAATAACAAGTAGATCTTAGTGTGATGGGAGTTTCCCAGGGGTAAAGACCCTCAATGGGTCACGCCATTGCTTTTCTGTTTTTTGTCTTCTTTTCATTCTGCTGCTCTGCTATGTCTATGTCTAAACTCCTGTAGAATTTTTATTTGTATATTTTATACCAACATGTATTATAGTAATATATGCACTTAGCTTCTCTCCAAGTCTTTGAGACTAAAATCTGGTTTGATTTACTTTATTTTCTTCCAAAGCACACAATAAATATTTTTGAGGGAATGCATGCCTGAACAACAGTGAAAGTTTTGCTTCATTTAAAGTGAAACTGTGGTCAACTCTCTTTATAAATGGTAGAGAGGATAGCTGGAAGGGAGATATTCTAGAGTTCAGCTTCCTTTCTTGGTGTTTGGAGGCTTAAGCAGAGCTGCAAAGTTACTTGTATGTTCTTCACTATGTTACTCTGTTGGAAAAAATGAATCTTTTAATCAAGTGTGATGTTTTAGAAGAGGCACCCATGGAGTGATTAAAGGGGAGAGGGCCCTTAGCCTTGTCCTCATCACCTGGGCAAGCAGAAGGATGACATCAACCTCACACCTGCCCTTCTTATTGGGAGAGATAATGATTCAGAGACCTCATTTATAAAGGTGAGGAGGGGTGATAGTGGACCTTTGCCCTTTGTAGAAGGAATTCCTCAAACTTTGTCCCGATAGTTTGCAGCCCCAGATGTCCTACTGTCTGCCCAGGCATTTCTAGGGGAGAGGTCAAGGGACTAAACTCATAGAACTAAAGTTAAGATTATTGCCCCTTGGAAAGATATTTGTCCTCATGGTGAGATATAGCCTATAAATTCTGTTGCTATTCTTAAAGACAGCATCAACATTCGATTTTATGCCTCTATTTCAATACATCCAGATCAACAGAGTTGCTGTTGGCAATGCAATTAAACAAGAACCTAAGAATCTGGTACTAAAGTTTAAATTTACCAAGTGTAGGGTGCATACGATTAATGAGAGGTAGAATTTGTCTGAGTGGGGTCTTGGTCACCTGTCAACAGTTATCTGCCCTTTGCCTTTTCCCCCTTTCTTCTATGGAGACAAATACTTTAGCTCTAGTAGTATTCATTTACATAAACTTGATTTCTTCCTCTATGGAGAAAAGGAAGGTGTCTTATCAGCCAGGGTTCCACCAGAGAAACAGAACCAGTAGGAGATTCTATCTATCTATCTATCTATCTATCTATCTATCTATGCATCCATCCATCCATCTGTCTATCAGTCAATCAATCAATCAATCAATCGTCTATCTGCTATCTACTATCTACATTTACATTGGTGCAAAGGTAATTGAGGTTTTGACCATTACTTTTAATGGCAAAAACTGCGGTTACTTTTGCATCAACATAGTATTTCATGGAATTGGCTTATCTGATGATGGGGACTGGCTAGGATACTGGACTCTGCAGTCCACAGGTGAAATGTCTTCCACCTCAGGGAAACCAGCTCTACTCATAAGGCCTCTCAACTGTTTGGATCAGGCCCAACCAGGATATAAAGGAACGTTGATTTTACTTAAAGTCAACTGACTGTAGATGTTGATCATGTCTATAAAATACCTTCACAGTAATGCCTAGATTAGCATTTGATTGAATAACTGGGGACTATAGCTTAGCCAAGTTGACACATAAAACTGACCATCACAGAAGGGTTTTGCACATTGAGCTCCAGATATTATATGGACTTCATAAAGTGGAACTTTCTGTATTAGCTTAATGAAGAGTCGCCAATACCACAATCACTGGTTTAGTCCTTACATGGACAGTTGGCATTACTCTGCCCCCGTCCTCGTGCTATAAATGGCCATAAAAGGGCAGCGGTATGGATGGACAGTCATAAAAGCACCATCATGGGTGAAAACAGCTCAAAGTATGTGATGTGCAGATGTGGTTTTATTTCCAGCTATTATCTAATTAATTATGTCCAAGTGAAGAGGCATGTGGCATTACTGCTGAATTGTAACCAAGACCCAGAGTAATGCAGAAGGTTTGCCCATGTGAAAGGATACAGTAAGTCATTGGAGGACTTGCCTAGGGATATACATCATCTGCTTCTAGTTCTGACATATTTACCTGTAAGCTTTGCTTCTCCTGACTTATCTGACCACGTGTATAATACAATTATATCATGTGTCATTAAAATGCACAATTGTGGATAATATTTTCACTAAACTTAGTTTTGACTTCTTAAAACTGGAGGATGAAATGAATACTCCCTGCTTAGTTGTGCTGGAGTTGAGTGGACGAGTTAGTACATCCCTCTTGGTTTCCTTCAGTTCAGACTGGACTGCCATAATCATTTTCTCTGATATTCCTATAATGGGCTTCCACTCTCTTGATCACTTTCATCGAACTTCTCTGTATCTTCTTGCATTATTCTTAGAATACTGAGCCTGGAAACATGTACTCAGTTCTCCAGGTTCAGAACATGATGCGAGCAGAATATAAGGATGTGGTTCTATCATCCCAAGGATGTTTTTGTTGGCTCTTTCTCCTTTAAAAGTTGGTGTGTCCCAACTTTTAGGGATGTAGGACTTCTTTTCTTGCTATAGTCTCTTTCCAAGTGTTCTCGTTCAGCTCCATGGTTCAAATATGTCTATACTGATTTGAAAATTTCTTCCCTCTAGTCCTGACCTCTCCCATGGTAGACACAGATGGCAAATCTCTATTTTACTTCTCTATTTGCATATATAATAGATCCTCGGATTTCACAAGCTCAAAAAAGAACTCTTTATTCCATATTTCCTTCCCAACCAATTTCTTCCCATTTCTCTTTACCTCATATAATTTTTGGGCAAAGCCAAGTATCTCATGGTTGTTTCTAATTCTACCCTCCACATCCAATGCATGACCGTCTCCTATGTATTTGACTCCCTAAAATAGAGCCTCAAACCATTCCAAAAATTTGTTATCTTTTCCCTACATTGATGCATTAGCCTTCTAACCTGGTTTTGTTGTTTCTACTGTTGCTCAGCTACATCCTTTCCTGGCCGTGGAAAACCTCAGCTATATATAGTGAATTCAGATCATGCCCCTTCTTTTGTTTAATTTCTTTGGATGCTTTTCTGGTGCACTCAGTCTAAAGTGCACACTCTTTACCTTGGTCTGCATCTTCCTGCCTCCTCCTCAGACCTCAGCTCAGATTCTTCACGTTATGACCCACTACAGTCCAGCCGCTGTGACTTCTTTTCCTCACACATCAATCAAGCTTGTTACCAGCCCAAGCTTTTGTACTGTTTAATCTTTCTCCCTGGAATACTCCCTCAGAAACCCCACATGACTGGCTCCCTCTCCTTCTTCAGATCTCAATGTAAAATCGCTTCTTCAGAGAGTCCTTCCCTGTCTATGCTGTCTGAACTGGTCACTTCTCTCACCTCCCTTCCTCATCTCCCCCATTCCTTGATTATTTTTCCCTCTCTCATTGTTTGGTTATTTACCGTTTATCATCATCTGCTAGAATGTACTGTTGTGAAGGCAAAGTATTTAGCCCTTCCCACCCACACACCCTCCTTCCCTCCTTCTCTCCCTTTTTTCTTCTTTCTTTCCCTCCCTCCATCCCCCCTCTCCCCAACTCCCTCCTTCCCTTCTCTTCCCTTCCTACTTTACCACAGTACAAGATAGTACCTAACACAGAGAGTTTGCTTAGTATATGTTATTTGAATGGTTACACAAATGGTTGTTATTTTATTGTGCTTCTGGTGTGTAGCAATGTACTAGGCTGACAGTTTCAAGGGATTCCATGGACGGAATTATTTACCCTGCCAAGTTCATATGTTTAAGAGCTAACGCCCAATGTGAGTATATTTGGAGATAAGGCCTTTACAGAAGTAATTAAGATAAAATAACAAAAGATGTAATTAGGGTTAAATGAGGTCATAATAGTGGGATCTTGATTCCGTAGGATTAGTGTCCTTATAAGAAGAGGAAGAGAGACCAGAACTCACTTGCTGTCTCCTCCATACATGCACACTGAAAAACACTCAGTGAGAAGGTGGCCATCTGCAAGCCAGGAAGGGAGGCCTCAATAAAAAGAAATTGGCCAGAAGCTTGCTCTTGGACTTCCCAGCCTCCAGAACTGTGAGAAGAAATTTCTGTTGTTTAAGCCACCCAGTCTATGTATATTGTTATGGCAACCTGAGCAGACTAAGACAAGGGGTAATCTACAGTGACTGTGAGGTTGCTTTTGTAGGTCTTAGCATATGTCTGGATCTTCTCATCTTTCACATGTAATTTAGGTGGAATTCTCCTAAATGTGGTAACATTTAAACATTAAAAAAAAAAAATCTACCAATTGTTGACCTTGTCATCCAGCTTCTTGGATCTTCATTTAATCTGGCATTTTATTACTCTAGGCAGTTAGTGTTATTTGATAAACTAGAAATTTACCAATATGTTAAAGTAACATGAAAAAGTATTTAAAGAAAATTGTTCCCACTACTAGATCCTGGTGATTTGTTTGCATTATTTTCATCTAGAGAAAGTCTCATATGTTCTTCTTCTTTTTTTTTTTTGAGACAGAGTCTTACTCTGTCACCCAGGCTGGAGTACAGTGGCGTGATCATGGCTCACTGCAACCTTAGTCTCCTGGGTTCAAGTGATCCTTCTCCCTCAGCCTTCCAAGTAGCTGAGACCACAAGCACATACCACTATGGCCAGCTATTTTTTAACTTTTTGTAGAGATGTTTGGTTATTTACTGTTTATCATTGTTTGGTTACTTACTGTTTATCATCTGCTAGAATGCACTCTTGTGAAGGAAAGTCTTGAGCTCTTCCCTTCCCATCCATGACCCCACCCAACACAGGATCTTGCTATGTTGCTCAGGCTGGTCTTCAGCTCCTTGGCTCAAGAGATCCTTTTGCCTTATCCTCCAAAAGTGCTGGGATTATAGGTATGAGCCACTGTACCTGGCCTGTCATTCTTCATTCTTCTTATTTTTAATCTGAAGGCAGATTTCTTATTTACAAGATCACATCTTATTGATTGTAGTATCTCTAGCATCTGATACAGTAAAGCATCTATTCTAGAACATAGCATTGACCTAAAATTTTGCTGGGTAAATAATGAATTTTTTTCTGGACCCACACTAATTTATTCTTAAGTCTTTAGTATAAAACCTTATTAGGGTTCTTTAGAAAGATTAAATTATATACTTTAGAATAATCCATATTTACTTTTATTATGCCTATTTTTTATCCATTATCTTGGTGTTCAAAATTAAAGGCATGAGCTAAATTTAGAGAACTTCTTTTTTTTCCCCCTGAATTGGTTTCTCTAACTCAATTGTAATGATGTCTGTGGGCATATATTCCACAGTATTTCTGATAGTAATTACATATTGTTTTCATTCTGAGATTTCATATATTCTCTGTTCCTCAGAAGTATTGAAAAGAAAAAATATGTGAAGGATTTTGAATAATGGCCTCTTTATCATATAAGAGACTTGAGAAACTCCAATTTCAATTTGTGGGGCTTGAATGAGATTTTCTCTCCTCTGTAGAATTTAAATGAAAGTCATGGGATTCTGTAAGTGTTGTTGTTTATAGACCTTTTGAAACTGAAGTCGGGAATGAGCAAACATTTGTTGCAATGGAGGGAGGTATGAAAAACAAGAAAGAGAAGTGGAGAGGAGATTGGGACAAAGTAGAACAGAAATGTGGGTGAGATTCCAGGGATAGGATGTGCTGGATGCTTGAGATGAAAGTTTTCCAAACATTTGCAAAAATTCCTTTCATCCTTTTGCTTGTCCAGGCAATTCATTTTTTTAATATCTCGACAACGATGCTTATTATTTAACTATAGTTATTTTGTGTCTACTCTTACCCCACATTTCCTGCAAAATTAGCCTGAGCTCTGAAGTCACACCACCTGGGTTCAAATCCTGTTTCTACCACTTAACATTTCTGTAACTTGGGCAAATTAGCTGAATTTCTCTATGCCTCCACAAAGTAAAGACACATCTGTAAAGTGGGACAAACAGTTCAAAGGATTGTCATAGGGATTAAATGAGTTTATACATGTAAATGACTGGCATACAATTAAGATGTCACAATTAGTTGTTTTTATCATCATCTTCATCCTCATCATCTTTATTTCTCAGAGGGAGCCCAGCATGTCAATAATTTATTAATTGAATTATCTTATCAAGGGATGCATGACCTTATGAAAGGATTTTAATGTAGAAAAGCTCAAAAGTCAGGCAATTATTGGATAGAAATGTAGCACGTTTGAAATACAGAGAGAAGGTTGGGCAAGAAAAAAGTAACCTTCAAACCTCGCAGGGTAGCTATAACATGAAAATATTCCAAAAGATCAGCAAGCGTTTTTAAATAGGGAGGACAGACAGTAAAAAAAGGAAAAAAGTAATGAGACAAGGGAAAGAGGTGAGAGTAAAGAGTGGACTGAATGCAACGCTTTTAGAGCAGGACTATGTAGCAGGTGCTTTTAATGCTTTACATCATATCTCCTCCACCCACCTCTGATTTCAGCTCCTTATTTTTGGGGTTGCAGGAGAGTGACAGTTCCATGGGAGGCCAGACTCTATCTGACAGTGCCCCAACCTTAACCACAAGGTGGCCTCTTTTCACTTTCAATCTCAGAACCTCCTCAGACACCACTGAAGTCAGATTGGCCAGTGGGCAAGCATGGCTTACAAGTGTAGGGGGAGTGAATGCCCCCAGACAGCCTTCAGCCAGTAACTTCAGCCTTCAGCCCTGCAGAACATTCTGGGAAGTATTCTCTTTTCCTTTCAGAGGTCCCATGGGCATACAGCCCAGTTGACTATGATTTCTTTATGACAAACCTTCATATTAGCATTTCCTCTCTCTTGGTCTCATTCTTCTCTTCCACTTACTCATGCTTTCTGAGACATCTTTCCAAATGAATTAAGTCTTTGACCTTGTCTCAGGCTCTGCTTTGAGAGGAACATAAACGAAAAGAAAAAGAAGAAAGAAAGAGCATAGGAACATGATAGGTCAGCATTTAATTGTAACACTTTTGCTGTTCTCTCTGGTTCATAGCTTGCTGCTGAAATACCTTGGAGATATTGTAGCATCTTAACTTGTTTCGACTACAGTTGACCCTTGAACAACATGGGTTTCAGCTGTGTGGGTCTATTTTATCATGGATTCTCTTCCACCTTTGCCGTCCCTGAGACAACAAGGCCAACCCTTCCTCTTCCTTCTCCTCTTCCTCACCTATTCAACATGAAGATGATGAGGATAAACACCTTAATGATAATCCACTTCCACTCAGTGAATAGTAAATATATTTTCTCTTCCTAATGATTTTCCTAATACCACTTTATTTTCTCTAGCTTACTTTATTCTAAGTATACAGTATATAATGTATATAACATACAAAATATGTGTTCATTGACTGTTTGTATTTTCGGTAAGGTGTCCCGTCAACAGTAGGCAATTAGTAGTTAAATTTTGGGAGAATCAAGAATTATACCTGGATTTTTTACTGTGTAGGGGATGGCACTGTTGTGTTGTTCAAGGGTCAACTGTATATTGACACTTTATTGAGGGCAGGAACAATTTTTACATGTATTTTATGTTCCCCCACCTCCTGAAACTCAGTGGTAGGCGTATCTGTTGATAGATTGGTTTTCTAGTTGAATCTCACAATTCCTCTTGGGACTGTAGTTCAGTGTAATCTAGTTTTACCAGCAGAGAGACAGTGGAAAATGACAAATGAGTTCTATTAGTTTGGGGATTTGAGTTTTTAAGAACAGTGACTCAAGTGATATTTGTGGTTGAAGAACAACTGTGGCCTCTGCAAGTAATTAATTATCTCTCCAGAGATGATCACCTCTGTGGGCTGCCCCTTATCTTGATGCTCCTTCATGTAAGAGTAAAGTTTCTTGGCTTTCTGTTTTCAATCCATTTTTATGAGAAAGAAATTAATTCTTTGGGGGTGGGGGAATACTAATGTAAGGCATTTGTCTACAGAGCATGAAAGCAATTTTTCCAAATTAGTAATTAAACAAATCAGTAAAAATGGTAAAAATAAAACCAATCAGTATTTTGAAACAATTAGTATTTCTAAAATGTCAATTTATCTTTTTTGGCCTTAACTCATATTCTCTCAAAAGAGATTCATGAGAAGACCTGCAGACTGGCGTGATGTCCAGACTTCCACCTCCTGGAATTAGGCTAACATTAATTTGATTAAGAAAATAAGTAGTGCATTAGGATCAATTATGGGCCGTGTGTAACCAGGCCCATGAGGTGATAAACATGGGGACTGTTTCAATAATTTGATGCATGTAAAGTGCTTAGAATTGTGCCTTGGAACATTTTAAGTTTCAAGTGCTCAGTAAGTTTACTGAGTTAGCCCTGATGATGATGGATGAATAAAAACCATAAAAATGGTAGGGGAATAGCTCTAATACTTTAAACTTGTACGTTCTCCTTGTGATTTGGGATTATAGGGTAGGATGCCATAAGGATGGCAAAGGTAGTTTGCTGCCTTTGTGAAATATGATTCCTGTACAGAAATAGTTATAGGTAATAAGAACCACCACCGCCCTAGCTGCCTGCTCTTTCAGTGTGAAGCAATTGAACACAGGTCTTGTCTAATGGCTGGGGTGATGTGAATCTGACTCTGGGCGATGAAATGTTACTGTTGAAAGTAGGTTTCTAGCCCTTGTCAGAACCTTATTTTTGCTGTAGCTGTTACTACTGTAAATACACGTCAAGTTAACAAAAAATGAAAAAATCTCTTTTCCTGATCACAGCATGTGTTTAACCACAAATAGTTCCCGGTAAGCTTCTGGGAGACATGAGCCTGTATAAGACATGGAGCTCCTGACAGATAAGGCCACACCCCTGTCCTATGTTATTGCTGACATATTTCTCCCAAAGCAGCACTGCTGGTTATTATGAAAGCAGGGCAGGCTTGAGTGAAGAAAGGATATGCTTCAGTTGAAAGAAAATAGAGAGCGACTTCTAACTTGTACTTGGAGACTGTCTTTCACCTTTTTCCCTGTGTTATTTTGAGGCAAGTAAAGGGATTGATGCAATACTGATGTGATCAATCTATTTAAGAAAGTAAAATATCCAAGTTTGTTCTGTGCCCTGAATTACAGGTTTTTTTTTTTTTTTTTTTTTTTCCCAGACAAGTAGCTGCCAAAGAAGTCAGTGTGGTATCAATTTAATGAAATGTCTACTAGTAAACTGTCATTTATAATTATTCAGTATATTTACCTTCATAGTTATGTCTTTTATCACCCAAAGTAGCTGTACTTCAAGGAAGATGTTTCTGCTTATGAAGAAAGTGATGAGAATGTTGTAACTTGGTTTTTGCCATGACTTGAATCTATATCTATATCTATATCTATATCTATATACATATACATTTATCTTCAAGTCTGGAAGGCCAAAGTGAAAATCTTTTTCTATCTTCCCCAAATGTTCTGTTTTCAACCATTCCTTTTTCTCAAACATAATGAGTTCTCAGCAATGATTTGAACTTCGCTTATACTTTTCTGACCCCAGATGTATTCTCATTGCATTTGCACAGGGCACATATTTCACTGTGGCTTTTATTATTTGCCTTTGTGTCTGCCTCTCCTCCCTGGGGTCAGGGAACCTGTCTTATTCTTTTCTGGTATTGGTGGGAAGACTAGTGCTTTTCATAAAGTTGACGCTCAAGAACTGTTACTTTGATGAAATGTTTATTTAGTAAATATGAGGATACTATAATTATTTTATTAAGTACCAATTCTAAAAGCATGATGTTTTTGATAAATTAGAAGTTAGGTAAAAACAAAATATTAGTTCATTGGAATTATTAGATCTCAAAAAGTGTATGAAATTTTAGAGGAACTAGAGACTTTAGCCCAACCTTTTTGTTTCACAGATGGGGAATCTTGACTTGCTTTAGATAAGAAACCCATGGGTCATGCCCTCCCATCTTTCAGTGCTTTGACTAGAGAGCTGAGGAATTGGCCTATGAGAGACCTGTTGTCAGATTAGTTCTCAGAGATTTATAGAGGCTCTGAGCTCTCACCCTATATCCACCCCTCTACATATGATGTGCATGAATTCCGACATTTCGACTCAACCAATTGCTTCTGAAAATTGTGATATTAAGGACAAAATTAAGTTAGGTTTGTAGCCTAATGCCTGCTCATTTTAACTGACTACAAAGCCAGAATTTAAGGCATCACTGATGAGGAAAAAAGGTGTCAAAATACAAACAGCATTGGAGGTATTTTTGCAAACTTCTGGGGCCTCTCTTCTGAGGATTCAGTGTTAGTTGACAGAAAAAGGAAAAGAAGAAAAGAAAAGAAATATTTATTGATAGGTCATGGTAGGGGGCATGACCACATGTTTAAACCAGTGGGTCTCAAACAGGGATGATTTTGCCCAATAATCCTTTAAACAAGTGGGTCTCAGATAGGGATGGACTATCCATCCCACTCCTCAGCTTCCAAGGCTTTTGGGAAATGTCTGAAAACATTTTTGGTTGTCACAACTGGCATGTTACTTTTGGCATCTGGTGGGTAGAGGCTGTGGATGCTGCCATACATACTGCCATGCACAGGACAGCCCTCACCACAGTTATCTAGCCCGAAATGTCAATAGCATGGCAGATTAACCCTGTAAACTAAGTATCATATTGTCTTCATATTTATAGATGAGAAAATGGAGGTCTGGCATTACCTGGCTCATGAGTAGATTGGACTTTTAACCCCTGATTTCTCAACTTTTCACTCGTGCCCCCTCACTAAGCCCATTCTCTGGATGGAGCAGTGACTCCCAAAACTGGGTTTGCATAAGCATTGATAGGGAGCTTCTTAAAATTCAGTTCTTTAAAATTCAGTTTTCTAGGCTGGGTGCCATGGCTAACACCTGAAATCCCAGCACTTCAGGAGGCTGAGGTGGGTGGATCACTTGAGGTCAGGAGTTTGAGACCAGCCTGGGCAATGCTGTGAAACCCCGTCTCTACTAAAAATACAAAAATTAGCTGAGCAAGGTGGTACACACTTTTAATCCCAGCTATTCAGAAGGCTGAGGCAGGAAAATCTCGTGAACCTAGACGGCAGAGGTTGCAGTTAGCCAAGATGGCACCATTGCACTTCAACCTTGGTGACAGAGCAATACCCCGTCTCAAAAGAAAAAAAGTCAGTTTTCTGGATCCACCTCTGGGATTCTGTTTCATTTGGTCTGGTGTAGAACATGGAGCCCACATATTTTATCAAGCTCCCAAGCTCCCATACCCACGTGTTAAGCACCACCTCAGGTAAGGTGTTCACAGTCTATGCACAGATTGTCCCCGTGGCGGGGATCTAGGATTTGGCTACTTCTGCTTTGCTCTGGTTTCCTTCCTCTTGACCATCACGTCTCCCACTCTTCTGACTGTACCTGGGGTAGTGAGCTGGGCTTTCTTACTTGTGGATGTGAATGTTCCAGAACATAATGGGTGAACCCAGCTATCATTTAAAAAAAAAAAGTGTTTCTTGGTACTTCAGGTATTGAAAATAATAATAGGACCATTTCATAATGCTAATTTTGGGAGTAATGACTAAAACTTCCTGTAGGGTCAGTCAGACTGGTTTGATTTATTTAACAAAGATTAATTGAGTGCTTCTCCTGTAGCCATTGGGAATTTCATTACACTATTCCCAGGCAATAACGTGATAAAATGGGGTAAGTGTGGGTGGATGTTGGGGACTGCGAGTCCTCTCAGTGAATGAGGCAGGGACTTACAGGTAACCGAGGGATAAGAGATAGTACAGCCAGTCCTCATTATTTGTAGATTCTGTATTTGCAAATTTACCTATTCAACTAAAGTTTGTTTGTAACCTCCAAATCAACACTCATGGCACTTTTGTGACCATTTGTGGCCATATTCAGCATGGTGAAAAATTTGAGTCTCCTGAAACACATGTTCCCAGTTGAGGTCTAACAAGGTGACATTCTCTCTTCTTGTTTCATACTGTAGACAGATATCCTTTTTGTGATCCATTTTGTGTTCTAACTTTTCACATCTTTGTTAGCAATCTTATTGTTTAAAATTGTCCCCAAACATAATGCTAAAGGGCTGTCTAGTGTTCCTGAGTGCAAAAAGGCTATGATATACCTTACAAACACTTGTGTTAGGTAAGCTTTATTGAGGCATGATTTATAATGCTGTTGGTCATGAGTTCAAAGTGAATTAATTAACAATATATTTTAAATAAGGTTCTGTAAACAGAAACACACATATAACAAGGTTATATATTGATCAGTTGATGAAAATGTTGTGATCAGAGGCTCATGGAATCCCAAGCCTGTATTTCCCCAAAAAACAGTGGTTCAGTATTTGTTAATTCAGTGTTTGTGGTGACATTTTAGAACAAAACTACCATGAATAACAAGAATCAGCTCTATATGGACTAGCTAAACATCTGTACAACGGAGTACAATGCAGTCATGTTATAGAACTGTCAGGGAAAGACTTTCATTTTGCCTGAGATAAAATGAATGGTGCTTTTCCAAGGTAAATGTAGCTAATCTTTATTCATACAGAGATTGCAATTATAGAGTAAGATTACTGCTAACTAAAGGAATAAATTACAGTAAAACTTTCTCCTTTAAAGGCATAATTATCAAAGAGATGAAGGGCTATTTGGTTCATTTTAAAGAACTAATGTGAGTGTCTGGACTGATTTTTGGGATCATTATCACTACGCTTTATAAATCTTGCCCTGGTTTTTACCACCAATTTATTCCCCTTTTTCAGAGTCCACAAAGTGCACCATATGGAGAAGACCATTTACATTGACTAACTCTGAACTATTTAGATTGTATATTCTTTAAAATTCAAAATGTTATGTCTGATTTAGAGTTTCTAAGTGAAAAGAATCAAAGTCATCCTTACAATGAAAACAAATTATGGGAACCTTCTAAGCACAACTTGATACGTTTTGAGCCATGTCTTCTTCCTTACGTTTTCACTTTTTTTCCTGTATTTTTGGGGATCAGTGATGGATACTAGTTTCTGGCAGGGCATAGGTGCTAAGGAGACTCTGCTTAGGAAGTCCCCAAATATACAGTGAAGGGCATTTGCATTTTGCTCTGTTTCCTAAGCTCCAGGGGACTTGCTGGGTGGTGAAGCTTGAGGTGGTAATAGGAATCCCTGACAATAGTTAGATGTAATGTCGAGTCCATGAGTGAGAAGAGGTTAGGCGCCGCTGAAAAGAGGAAGAGCAGTTAAAAGTCTGGTCATCCCAAACAGTTAGATTCTTCTTCTTTCTTTTTCTTTTCTTTTCTTTCTTTCTTTTTTTTTTTTTTTTGAGAAAGGGTCTTTCTCTGTTGCCCAGGCTGGAGCACAGTGGTGCTATTTCGGCTCACTGCAATCTGGACTTCATGGGCTCAAGCAATCCTCCCACCTCAGCCTCCTGTGTAACTGGGACCACAGGCATGTGCCACTATAACCAGCTGATTTTTTGTAGAGAGAGGATCTCACTTTGTTGCCAAGGCTCTTCTTGAACTCCTGGGCTCTAGTGATCCACTCGCCTCGGCCTCCCAAAATGCTGGGATTATAGGCGTGAGCTACCACATCCAGCCTAGACTCTGTCAGTGTGATAAAACGTCTCTCTGAAAGAGAAATGTTCCTTCAAATCTGTATGTGAATTACTTGAATCAGCAAGTCTAACCAATGTGTAATCTAGTTACTGCTGAACTGTCAGGTTGGGGGTAGAAAAGAGAAATTTTAAAATAATGGAGAAGGCTGGCCCAGTGGCCTGGAGAACTTGTGATGATTAGAACCTAAACTTCCTCTCCAAGAGCAGGCTCTGGGAGCAGCAGCAGGAAGAGGAGAGGGGAGGGAACAAAGGTGCATTTTGCTGCCTTTGCTGTGGCAGGTCCAGATCAGACTGCTAAGACTGCATCGCAGCAGTCTGGCCTCTTGCCATAACCGAATGATGCCTGTTTCCCTAAAGCAGTCCCTGCTCCTCCTGCTCGAGAGGGAGCCTGGGGAAGGAAGAGGAAAAGGGCCTGTTGGGTTCTTGGACAGACCTTTCATCCACTATATACAGAATTCTAAAGGCAGTAGTTAGCAGACAGCTTACTGTTTTCAAACTGAAAATCACAAACATGCTACCTGTGACAAGCCAATGGCCCCAAGTTGTTCATATCTCAATCACATATAACCATGTATAATTCTTATATGGCAAAAGGGACTTTGCAGATGGGATTAAGATAAGGTTCTTGAGATGGGAGTTAGAGTATCCTGGATAGTCAGATGGGCCCAGTCATGTAATCACCAGGGTCCTTTTAGGAGGGAGGCAGGGGGAGTTATACTACCGAGGAGAAGATGATGTGATGATAGAAGCAGCGACTGGAATGATGTGCCGTGAAGATGGAGGAAGGGGCCATGAGCCAAGGAATAGAGGGGGCCACTCGGAGCTGGAAGGGCAAGGAGACAGGTTCTACCCTCGGAGCCTTAGGAAAGAACCTGCCCAGCCGACACCTTGACTTTAGCCCAGCTAAACCAATTTCAGACTTCTCACTTCCAGGGCCATAAAAGAATACCTGTTTTGTGTTTTCAGCTACTAAATTTGTGATAATGTATTACAACAGCCTTAAGAAACAACTATACCATCTCTAAGGGTGTTTTCATAATACTGTTATTATATTATTTCCTTTTAGAAAAATTAGTTCACATAATATTTGTAGAAATACACTTCTTGTGCAAATGTTCCCTCATATTTTATCTTTTCTTTATCAGGGTAACTAAACAACGAACTTATTTAAGCATTTTAAGAGAAATGGCTGGGAGGAATCCTAAAATTGTGCCATTTGAGGGGATCTGGGGAAATTTTAGTTGATCCCATTTTACAGATGACTTAACTGGGTGCAAAGTCTTGGCCCCACGACTTCTAGCCTAATGGGGTAGAAGACAAAGCCTGGGACCTACTGTCCCTCTTTCTGCTCATGGGAATCTCCTGCTTCCTTTGTGGAAATGGTTCCACCTTTATCGGTTGCTGCTGAGTAATGGCAACATTGTCTGGCAATTGTCAAGGATGCACAGGTGATCGTGATCTTTCTGAAAGCTTCTGGCTGGTGGCAATAGGGCCTAGTTATCTGGAGGTGTGCTTAGGTGGAGCTCTTTTTAAAATAGGCACCAGTTGCAATAAAGCTATTTTAAAAAATTATGCTGAATGCATAGTTATCACCAAAGGACTGCAGTGAATACTGTGAGGTTTAAAGCCTTCATTAAGAAATGGAAGGACTTTTCTCTGAAGGCACACATTAAACCTTGTAATCCAATCCTTGCAAAGCCTGGAAATGAAGTGGAATGTCCTACAATACCTCAATTAAAACTTTTTCTTCTTCTTTTGTTGGATTCTTTTGGAGACTAATCCAAGGAGAATAAGAATGCAGCAGAAGTCAGGCTTGCCAAAGTGACTATAATACTCCCAAATCTGAGACTAAATTAGAACCTGTGATTACTTTTAAATTCCCATCTCAGATAAATTAAAGTTTATAAGGAATATTTAGGGCTACAGATATAGGGAAGCTTTTAAAACAAAGTACTTTTTTCCATTTAGATGGAAAAGTATAATCATGGTACTCTACATATTTCAAAGATGATATAGAAATACTGATCTAAAATTTCTTGTTTTTAAAGGGGAAGAGGGAGATGTAGTAATGATAGATACTAGCTTCTGGTAGGTTCCATAATCCTCCCAGCCATCTATGAGGCAAATGTTATTATTTTATTTTTCTTGTCAAGAAACTGTAGTTCAGTGAGCTAAAGTGATTAGCAAACTTACAGGGAGCAATTTGAAAAGAATCCAGGTCTCAGGACTATAGATTGAGAGACCCAGCTCTTATAACTTCTTCCAATCTGGTGTTCTTTCCTCTGGATTCAAGGTCCTTTGCAAGGTGAGTAAATACATGAGGCAAAATGCGCCATCAAACCTTTCCAGTTCAGGTCTTTTAGAATGAAGAGATGACTTCGTTGATAAATTTTTGATCATGGCAGACGGCAGGTAGGACAAGATTGCAGCTCCCACTTGGACAGACACAGCAGTATGTGGAACTCGCATTGTGAACTTTTGCTCCAGAACCACTGTAAGAATAAACCAGGAAAGATCGGAGAACCCACATACCCTCTGAAGGAAGTGGATAGCTCTTGTAGGACCCAGGAGACACCCCAAATACTGTGCTGGTATCTATGGGTGAGAGACCTACAGACAGTTTATATCACAGGATTCTGTTCAGATTACCCCTAGTACCAGCCCGGAGCCTTGTAGACCAGCTGGGTGACTAGATCCAGGAGAGAGAGAACAATCACTACAGCTAGTCTCTCAGGAAACCAGATCCCTAGGAGAAGGGGGAGAGTACTATATCAAGGGAACTCCTCATGGAACAAAAGAATCTGACCTGCAGCCTTGAGCCCTAGATCTTCCCTCTGACGTAGTCAACCCAAATAGGAAGGAACCAGAAAAACAAATCTGTTTATATGACAAAGTAAGGCACTTTAACACTCCCCAAAAATCACACTAGCTCACCAGCAATGGATCCAAACCAAGAAGAAATCTGTGAATTGCCAGAAGAAGAATTCAGAAGGTCAGTTATCAAGGAGGCACCAGAGAAAGGTGAAGTCAAATTTAAGGAAATCAAAAAGATGATACAAGAAATGAAGGGAGAAATCTTCAGTGAAGTAGCATAAATGAAAACTTCGGGAAATAAAGCATGCATTTAGAGAAATGTAAAATGTTCTGGAACGTCTCAGCAATGATAAATTTTTATTTGTAGGACTGGTTTTCAAAACTTCATTGTTTACTTATATTGAACTTTTTCTATATTATAATTTCTCACCACATGCTTATTGTAACAAGTATTCAAGATGATGTTAAAACTTTGTATATTCTTCCATAACTCCTAAGTCCATACAATATAGAATTCTAGGGGTTGGGTGTATTAGATCACACCTGTAATCCCAGCACTTTGAGAGACCAAAGTGAGAGGATCACTTGAGCCCAGGAGTTCAAGACCAGTTTGGGCAACAAAGTGAGATCCCATCTCTACAAAAAATAAAAATAAAAATAAAAAAATTAGGCAGGTGTAGTGGCACATGCCTGTGGTTGCAGCTACATGAGAGGCTAAGGTGAGAGGATTTCTTGAGTCAGGGAGGTCAAGGCTGCAGTGAGCTGTGATCGTGCCACAACACTCCAGCCTGGGCAACAGAGCAAGACCCATCTCAACAACAAACAAACAAACAAACCCAAAGTATAATTCTTTTTACAGAAAAGCCATACCTAGTTTAGGTCATACTGAACAGACAAAAATGAATTGTAGTTTTTATACCCATTATATATGTAAGTCCATGCTCCAAAAGCACGGGATAGAGTTTGCTGTCTTCAGTAGTTAACCCTGGAGGTTGCATGCACTGGTGGGCCCCTTCCTCTCTGGCTTCCAGTTGGGTGTAAGCAATGGAAGACACCACAGGAGATTGGGTGTGGGGTGGGGTGTGGGAGGAGCGTGAAGTAGGGATATTTATTTCTCCAGCTCCCTCCCTCCAGTTGGGTGGCTTCCTCTGTCCCCAAAAGGCCACAACTCTTCTGGGTTCTGGAACTGTTCTCCTTTATGTCTGTTCAGTCCTGGTAGTGCTAATGGCTATCTCTGTTTGCCTGCAGCTTCCTTTACCCTACCTACACCTCTGTCAACAGCCTATATCTTACACTTTGCTTGAGTCCCCATTTGGAGTGAGCCATCTATTTTCTGCCCTCTTCTCTGAGGTTTGTGCATTTCTGTAGTTCTGAGGACAGAACCTTAAACTGTCAGAATCTCCCTGGCTAACTTATCTGTTACTGCAAGTGTCGTAGAAGCAGGATCACATAGAAACTGACCTTTGAAAATAACTGTTCTTAATTAAGAGGAGTGTTTGATTCTGAATAAGTTGTCAAGGAGGCTAATTTCATTTACCTTCTTTCCTGTTGACCTGCCTCACAAATGAACGGACAAAGCCACAACAGCCCATCGACCCTGCACTTTTTAGCTCCCTGTGCCGGAGTTCCTGCGGTTCTCAGGCTGTGTCCTGTCTGGGTTTCACATAGCAGAGTCGCCTAAGCTCTACCTTTCTTGACCCGGCCTGTGCTGAGCTCATCTCTTGCTACTCCTCCTCACCCTTTATGCAATGGTAGTACACAGCATACTGTGCCATTCCACTTCACTCCCCAGGACCTGTGTTCCTGCACTTTCTTTTCCTGGAACAGCTGCTTCTCTCTCTTTCCCTTTTCCCTAGCCCTCACAGCTCTCTTTTATTTAATCTATCTAATAGCTTCCAAGACTTAATCTGGGACTACCTCCCGGAAGCCTGTTTCCCCAAAGCTGAGCTGAAGGCCCTGGTCTCTGTGTTCTCATTCTCAGCCACTCATACCTCAGTCATAGCATGGATCATTTTGCATATAAATTAGCCATTGTGATAAGCTTTGTATTTGTATGTGCTATTTATTCTTCCACCAGAATCTATCAGGTTTTAGGTCAATATCACTTTGCAGTCTCAGCACCAAATTCACAGTCTCTGGTGCATAGTGAGTAGACACACATCTCTTATGAAGGTGCCCTGATTTGTAGGAAACAACAGTTATATTTTTGGGCTTTCCTGACTTTCACAGAGTGTTAGCTTTTGCTTTGCCTTCCTCTGCCCCAAGCTTTTCACATCGCAGGGACATTTGTACACTCTGAGAAGTTGGGGCCATAGGGATGGCTCATGTGTCATTGTCCTGTCTGTGCCTATGAGAAAGATGATACAATTATGGAAAACAGGTTTGCCTGGTATGGCAGCATCTGAGACAGAGAAGTTAAGTGAATTATCTATGTCTATACAATCATCGCAGAGCCGGGGAATTGTAGGTACTGGAGCTCCTGGCAGAAATCAATGATTGTTACGTTATAAAATCACAAGTCCTGTTAGGTGGCAGTGCCTCCAGAGAAGCAGTAAACTGCCTTCTTTCTGGCTGCACAATGTGGGCAGTTTATGGCACCCCATGTCCACACTCTCCGGGGCTTCCTTTCCTTTTACTGAAGTGGGAGCAGTATCCTCTTTGTGTGCATATGGTGTTGGCCATCATGGCCTCCCACAGGGAGAGATGGTAATTATTGCCAAAGAAAGGCAGTGTGGATGTCTAAGTTTTTAAATTATAGTGAGAAGTTTCATCCTGAAAGTAATTGCCTGACATAACTAATAGATATTTATAGATGTAGGGAAGGGGTTATTTCAGGATGGAGTGGGTTATAGACAGGGAAAGGACATGAAGGAAACTTCTCGGTGTTGGAAAATTTATCTGTGGAAACCTGTGTGGTAGTTGCATGACTGTCTGAATGTGTAAAAGTATTGTTGAGCCACGCACTGAAGACAGGTGCACCTATCCGCCCTATGGAGAAATGCCATCCTTCAATATATTTTTTAAAAAGAAGTCAACTTGTGAAAGTTTTTATACTGTCATTGAAAAAGCAGGGAGGCAGAAGGCTGATTCTGACACCTCATAAAAGGAGCTATGACTAAAATACTGCCTTTGAACTTGTCTGCTCATTGGGCTAACACAGGATCCATGGAGAAGGCATGGGGAAAGCTGTGTTGTGGCAAGCATTTGTCTGAGCCCCGTCCCCTCTAGCTGCCTTCCAAGGGCTCTTCACCTAGACCACCCAACGTGGGTCCAGGGGCTTGGGAAGTTGTTTCGCTTCATCAAATTGTTCCTTAGACTTGGACTCAAGTAAAGTTCTGATATGAAGTAATCCCATTTTTTAAAAAAATTGTGGTAATATATGTACAACATAAAATTTGCCATTTTAACATTTTAACTGTGCAATTCAATGGCATCAATCACGTTCATGGTGTTGTGGAACCATCACCATTATATGTTTCCCAATTTTTAAAATTATCCCAAACAGAATCCCTGTACCCATTAAGCAGTAACTTTCCATTCTCCCCTCTCTCCGCCTCTGGTAACCCCTTATCTACTTTCTCTCTCTCAAAATTTACCTGTTATAGATATTTCATAAATTAAATTATACAAGATCTGCCATTTTGTTTCTGGCTTATCTCACGTAGTATATTTTCAAGGTTCATCCACGTTGTAGCATGTATCAGAGCTTCATTACTTTTTATGGCTAATATTCCATCGGATGTATATGTGCGTGTGTGTGTGTATATATATATATATATGAATATATATGCATTCCTTCATCTTTCATCTGTTAAAGACACTTGAGTTATTTCCACATTTTGGCCATTGTGAATACTTTTGCAGTGAATACTGGCTAAATAATACTTTTAAAAGGTATATAAAACTAGAAAATTGTCACCTTTGCAAATTCTTATCTGTCCTTCAAATCTCATCTAAAATGTTACCCTCTCTGTGGAACCTTCTGTGACCTCCTTCCTCTTGCACTTGCTGCATTTTGTGCATCGCCTCTTCTCTTCCTGTAGGCCTGGGGTAGTAGTGACTCTTGTCTGGAGATGTGGACTATGCCTGTACCCCCAAAACCAAGTCAAAGGAGCTTAAGAAATGGAGAGGCTGATAAATCAAAGAAGTCAGTCTGAACAGATAATCTGTACAAGGCAATAAAGGTCTGTCCTAAGGAAACCAGAGAATAAGAATGCAAGGATATTAGGACTTGCAAGCAAGCCTGACTTTTACTTCTTTGAAAGTGGTGTGGAGTAAACCTAGTGGGTTTTACAAGACCAGGGATAGGAAATTCTCTGTAAATGCACTTATTTATTCCTTATTTATTTTTATGGCTTTTACTATACCACATTTCACACACTCACAGGGTCAAACATGTGATATCAACTTAGAATTTCCAACACTGAGCTAAACAGATAATAAGTACTTGAATTCATTGAAATATAGATTCTATTTACTGTGACTGAGCAAATAATAGTGGCTTATGGGCTAAGGTTGAATTCCCTGAGAAATAAGTTCTGGAATGGAAATTGGTGTATAAGTGTTTTATTGGAGAATATTCTTGGGGAAAACACCATGAGTATCAGGGAAGTAAAGTTGAGCAGAGAGAGAAGGTGCATTGTGACACAGTCACAACAGAGGCTTCAGCTGATCCCATGGGAGCTCTGGAGTTGGGATGGTGATTCCTAGTTGGCAGTGCCTCTAGGCAAAGGAGCCAGGGTTTTGCACCTCCTTAAGGACTAGTCTCTGGATGCAGGCTGATGGCAGGGAGAAATACTATTGTGAGATACAGATCTCTTCAGCCAAAATCAATTCCTACTCCACAATCCTGGCAGCTGGGAGAAGAAGGAGTGTTTCCATCCTAAAGGGAAAGATCTAAGTGGCCTACCATGATTAGAATGTGGCTCCACAATTTTGTACACCCATGTTCCTTCTGTTTTGTTGATCCATCAACCTTGATCCTCAAGGTTGTACGGTCAATAAGGTTTGTCCCCATATTTGCATTGCAAGGAAAAGGGCAGAACGTGAACATATTTCTCCTCCTTCTATAATTCCTTCAAGTGCATTTCATTTGGGCATGACCTAAAAGTTACACATGCTATTTTCATTGACTTGGCCATTGGCTGAAATGCAGTCAGGTGAACACACCTGCAGTGAAAGAGGCTGGGACATCATTTCTTCATTGTCTGTCTCTATAAGACACAAGTGAAGGAAACTAAATTATAACAGTAGTTATTGGGGTCGTTTGTCATGTCTTATTTTCCAAGTTTTCTGGAGTAACACATAGAGCTTTTGTAATCAGGATAAATATTATTAAAATGTATAACAGATATACTTGACTGCTAGGAGAATATGGACATTTAAAGGGTGATTTTTTTTTACCGGATTCTGTGTCAAATATGGAGACTACAGAGAGGAGAAATTTGGTTGACAGTTGCCCAAAATGTCTTTAAATAATTTTTTAAATTCATTAACTCTGCAAACACTGACTGAGCATTCTTCTTGGGCAGGGAACCATTTCCTCTATTGCTTTTGTTCAGTTTTCATTGGTCATCACCTCTGTGACTTCTCAAGGTCAAAAGTTAGTCACCTACAAGTGGGGTGCTTTTTCAAGTTAGAAACACTCATGTGTATAATTCCTGGGTCTCAACTGTGCACAGATAACTTTAATAGGTGGTAGTTTCATTATTTGTGGTTGCCACTGAATTTAGCATGGAGCTGGAACTCAAACAATAAGGTCTGTGCATCTTCAGGAATGTAGTTGGCTCTGGGGAATTTGGTGGGAGGAGCTGAGTTTTCTGCTGTGGCTCCCTTTGTAGACTGGATTGATGTAGCTGAAAACAGCAGAGGAGTAAATGGCTAAAAATATCTCCTTTCTTAAATCTTGCTCCATCTCCTAGCCTGTACACTTGTGTTCTGTGACTTGTTTAGGCAAAGGTACTGTTACTTTCCATCAGTCATAAATCTTCTTGCTTAACTTGATAGTATCTTGTTGGGTTAGGAATAATCTAAATTCTGTATCTGTCTTGAAGTTGTCCACAAGCCTGTCATAAATTGTTTTGCCACATACACATTTAACACATAAATCAACCTTTGAGAAATGTTTTAAGCAAACATAGAAGTTGAGAGAATGGTATAATGAACCTCATGTACCCTTCATCTGGCTTCAAGAATTATTAACATTTGCCAATCCTGTTTCATTTGCCTTTCCCATTTTAAATTTTTTACCTGGAAAGTTTTAAAGCAAATCCTTCATTGTATCTGAACATCCCACATACATCTTGATAAACGCAGTACACTTTGTGGGTACCTTTCAGATTTCCCTGAGAGCTGCCTGTGAAAAGTGTTTTTGATTTTACAGCAGAAATTTCTCTCAGGCCAATAGGTTGCTTGTGCCAAAGCCAATTAATTTACTCATTCATAACTGAGAAAAACAGCCCTGTACTGTGTGCAAGTGAGTTGTGCAGCTTTACCTGGTTGTTTATTTTAATTTGTCTGCATGCATAGGACATTACTAGCCAGTCCTATCTTGACAACCTTGGATGAACTGAGGGGCCCTTGTCACAGAACTAGGGGACAAAAACCAGCCTTTTTTGCACAAAGGCTGTCCTTCCAGTTGTTATGATTTAGGACTATAGTCTGTGTTCCTTGAGGTTAATGACTATGTCAAATGTGCCTCCCTGCCCCGCTCCCCGTACCCCGCCATCTCTAAAGCAGTCAATCAGGAGCCAGTTGGTAAGTGTCAAGGTGCAGAGAGAAGTGAGGTTTGGGGGACACCTGATGGCTATCTCAGCCATACTGTGTAACCTCACCCTGGTCTATACAATTTTGTTTGTTTTAAAAAAATGTTGATTGTGGTAAAATACATATAAAATAAAATTTACCACCTTAATTATTTTTCACCGTACAGTTTAGTAATGTTAAGAGTATTCACATTGTTGTACAAACAATCCACAAAACTCTTCATCTTGCAAAATGAAAACTCTATATCCATTAGACAACTTCCGATTTCCTTCTTCCCTGATACCCTGTCAACCCCCATTCTATTCTCTCTTTATGAATTTGATGACTTTGTATATCTCATATAAGTGGAACTATACAGCATTTGTCATTTTGTGACTGGCTTATTTAACTCAGCTTAATATCCTCAAGGTTCATCCAATTTGGAGCATGTATCAGCATTCTCCTTCCTAAGCTGATTGATATTCCATTGTACGTATAGACTACATTTTGTTTATCCATTCATCTGTTGACAGACACTTGGGTTGCTTCCACCTTTTGGCTATTGTGAATAAAGCTGCTATGAATGTGGGTGTGCATAAAACATTTTTTAGTGAAAACTTCTTTTCTTATTCTGGAATACAGTGCTTCTTATTTTTGGTGTCTTTCATTGGTTGAGTTCTCTCTTAGCCTGTTATTGTAGAACCTGAAATACCATGTCATTTCTTACAGATCCTGGGCTTTTTCTTTCCCTGGCATGTGTGCCCATCACGTGGCACAGTGCTTGGGACATCAAATGTGCTTGGTAGATACTTATTAATCAGTGAATGAATGAATGAACACAGTAAAAATAAATGGAAGGGAAATAAAAAGTTGTTCTTTCCCATTGAAATGGTTTAGACTTCAGGCTTGTCTAGATTTGCCCCAGAATGCTTCTCTTGCAAATATCTGGCCCATGTTCCTACTTAAATGAACTCAGTATAGATTTTTATAACTGTTATTATTTGTATTTTTGGTCAAGATGCACAAATACAATCTATACCTCTTTTGCTGCATTCCTTTCCATAGTTTGAACTTAGTAGGTGCTCAACATATATTCACTGTAAATGATTAAATCAGTGCATAAATACATGCATAAGGGAATGATTTCATGAATGAGCCAACTAAGAATATATTCTTTGGTGAGTGATCTATTTCTTGGAAACCGTCACTGTTATAAATAATAGGAAGGGAAGGAGAGGGGAGTGGGCCATTGTTTATTCTCTCAATTCACAAATATTTGCAGTTCTGGGCCCTGGGGGTTGAGCATAAACTGTTCTTACTCTTAGGGCCTTATCTTACAGGGAGTAAAGCAGACATAAACGGAATGGTTTCCAGCTGTTTTTGGTGCCATGAAGCGAAATGGGAAGCCACTATAGAGAATAATATGGGCCTACATTGGATGGAGCAGTCAGGGAAGACTTGGATCAGGAGGTGGAATCTTAAAAGTGAGAGAAGCTGGATCAGAAGAAGAAGGGAGAGACTGTGTCAGCGAAAAGAAACCTTCATGGCCACAGGAGAGTATTTTCAAGGAGATGATAGAAGACCAATATGACTAAGGATGCATAGAGAATGAGGCTGAAGCAATGTCAGGGGTCTGGCAGACCTGATGAGAAATTTGGGTTTTTTTAGTCCGTGAGATTGCACCGATGTGTTTTTAGGATGATGTGTTAGTCAGGGTTCTCCAGAGAAACAGAACCAATAAAAGATAGATAGATAGATAGATAGATAGATAGATAGATAGATAGATAGATAGACAGACAGACAAATAGGAGATTTATTATGGAGTTGGTTGGTGTGGGCAGAAGCTGGATGTCCCAGCTCAAGGAGAGAGAGAGAGAATTTGCCCTTCCTCTGGCTTTTTGTTCTATTCAGGCCCTCCATGGATTGGAGGATGCCCTCCCCTATTGAAGAGGGCAGATCTTGTTTACTGTCTACTCATTCAAATGCTAATGTCCTCCGGAAACATCCTCACAGATACACCCCCGAATAACACTTTCAAGTTATCTGGGCATCCCTTAGCCTAGTCACATTGACACATAAAATTAACTATCACATATGAGAATGGTATGATCTAGTTGCTGTAGGCAAAATTGTTAGGGGGCACGTCTGGAAGAGGACTGTTCTGTGGGGGGCTGCCAGAGCTGCAGCCCAGGTAAGAGATGAGAGTGGCCTGGACCAGAGGTGGCAGAGGAGCCTGAGAGATGAGGACAGGTTGAAGATTCATTTTGGAGATAAGACCTTGCTTTCCTCATCTGCTGTGTTTAGTCTGCTTATACCTATGTTTATTTTGTTAGCTCTTAAGGCACCTCCTGAAGGTCGGCAAAATCTGTTGTTGGCTGTTGTCATCACTCACTGCAATTTTTATGAATAATTTTACCCGGTACTGTGCCAGATTTTCAGTATTCATTCAATGGACAGTAGCTATGGCAAGCTCCTGTTCCTTCTAACTCATGAACCTACAAGATATCTCATCTCTCCTCTCCTCCCCTCCCCTCCCCTCTCATTTTTTCCTCTTTTCCTCTTCTCTTCCTCTCTCCCTTCTCTCTCTCTCTCTCTCTCTCACACACACACACACACACACACACACACACGCACAAGTTGTATTTATGAAAATATTTTATCAAATGAAATATGATAATTCTGTCCATCCTGGTCTCTCCTCACCTGGACTCTTAAGAAATCTGATTGATTTTGGAGGATACACACACAGGGAGAGGGGAACTATCTTAGAAGGGTCTATGCTTAAAATATAGCACACTAGTCTACCTCACAGCTCTCTTTTTGTGCATAGAGGGTGGTAAGATTGGCGTATATCTGGAAATATGCTCACATATGCTGTGATGTGTTCAACCTATTCTGAATTGGAGAAGAGTAGACTATGCATTTCCCAAGTGCAGTACAGTTCATTAGGTGAGCATTACAGCACCAAGCCAGGAATGGACAGTTGCAGATTGTGTGGTGGCGGGTCATCAAGTGCATACTGTTTGTCTTATGATATCTGATTGGAACCTAGGCTCTGACCTGGCTCTTGGATCTTGTCTAATGGCAAATCTAAGAGAATTACTCTGTAGAATGTTTGGATCCACTTTCATTCTGGCCCTACTCTTGAAGTTGAAGAGAGTTAGCCCCAGAATCAGTCAAAACAGTGTTCCCAGAGGTATTGAAACAAATGATGATTCAGCATCGTTCCAAACCCAGAGCCACCCACTTGTCACCTGTGGGAGGGATCAAGCAACCAATTGGCTTGGGAGATTAGTGAGAAGGTGACACATGTAGGTTGCTTGCATCCAAATATTCTGAGCTTGCCTTCTCTGTGTGATTCTAAAATTTGATATTTCTTAGGAAATGATCATTAAAACAAATTCTTTATGTATCCTTTCAATTCATAAAAAATGAACTTGAAGTTTACAAATGACACTTTTCTTTCTATACTTATAGAGGAAACATGGTCTATTTTAGGGTTCATTTTCCCTAATATGGGATTTCAGCTCTAATATAATTCAAGAAGTGCTTCTATGGTAATTACATTCTTTTGCTGCTTTTTCTCTTTCTCATCTTGGAGATGATTTTATTTTTTCATGCTATAAACCAAATGCTCTTTAATATTCTTATTAGGGAAGATCTATTAATATATCTGTGAATTACAGCCCTACTTATACATCTATTATCAGAGTGAATTATTTGTTTGCTTAAGAATGGAGTTCTACCTCATTTAAAGCCATTTTTGTCTTTTAGCAAATGAATTCTATTTGAATTTTCATGAGTATGTTTTATTTCACACCAAAGACCTATTATTTTAGAAAATCAAAATATTAAAACTTTTTTAAGCAAACAAAAAATGTATTATCTGCTTATAAACAGCGGAAGCAGAACCACAAATAATATATTTCCTAATTGCTTTTTCTTTTAGACATAGCAACAATTCATCATGTGTAATGTAGATATCAGCCAGTTTCTAGGACAGATAATATATATTACTAAACAAAAGTGTATTTTAAGAAAGCTTTGAAAAGAGCCACCTGCCAGATCAGATTGATTAAGCATCTAACTAACATGTTGAATTTAAAATATATTTGTGTGAGATACCTGTTTCATCCTTGAGAAACAATAATAAACTTTGTTGAGAAGGTTGAGCTTTCTCCAGAGTTTACTTGAGATGTCAGGATAAGTAATTGCCTTGCTGCTACAAATTTGGAACTTAACATTTTGTTGGGCCTATTTTTGCTGCCACTCCATAGATAATAAATTTCATGAAGGATCTTTTCATTGGCAGAAGTTAGTTCCTTTTGTTTTCTCTGCAGAAAATAACTTGCTTTGCTCTGTGATAGGCAGGTATCCAAGTACTAATACTTTTCTTTTCAGTTTAGAATCAGGTAATGAAGGCCCATCATTCTCACTGACAGCGGGGATGACAGTCTTGCTCGTCCCTATCCTCTAGTACAACTCAAGGACAGAAACGGGAGCTGGAATTTTATCAGCAGGCTCAAGAGTCAGAGGGCAGGAGTGATATGGATTGGAGCAGATGATTAACTCTTTGAAGACTCCTCTCGTTTTATCACCTCCAAATTGACCAGTATCCTTAACACTGTTCCCTCATTTATCCCTTTGAATGTTACAATCTATTCTATTGATTCACACTTCCTTCTCCTTTTTTTTTGATGCAGTAGATCAGATGTTTGCAGACGATAGCTTGTGGGTCAAATTCAGTCTATGGCTGGTCAAATTCAGCCAAGAATGGATTTTACATTTTTAAATGGTTGAAAAAGTCAGAAAATTATTTTGTGACACATGAAAATGATATGTCAGTACCCCTAAGTAAAGGTTTATTGGAACCTAGCCATTGCTGATTTATTTACATATTGTCTGTGACTTTTTATCTACAACGTTGACAAAGTTGAGTTGACATAGTTGAGTAGTTACAACAGATACCAAATGGCCCACAAGGTCTAGGCTGAAACAAGTCCAGGCAGTTCTCAAAAAATATGTTGTCTACTATGAGTACAGCTACAATCTTGTTCTTACCTGTAGTGGCAATTTTTCTGTATTGTGGAAAGGAACCAAATGTGGAAAATTTTAGCACGTTTCTCATGTTCTGTATAATCTAATTTCATTAGCAGAACAATCAAAGCAATAAAATATTACAGTCCATTCAGGCAGTAAATCTTCTAATCTGAAGGTGTGAGACTAGTGCAAACTTTGATTATACCTATTCTCTCTCTAGCATTTTATTTAGCAGTTCATTTCAAAAATATGGACATTTCTTATGAATGTTACTATGAAAATTTCAAGAATACTAGTAGCATTTTTTCTTTTCTTTCTTTTTAAAGAAATTAACGCATGTTTATTAAAAAATAATACAGACTAGGAGTAGTGGCTCATAACTGACTTTGGGAGGCTGAGATGGGCAGTTGGCTTGAGCTCAGGAGTTTGAGACCTGTCTGCGTGACATGGTAAAACCCTGTCTCTACAAAAAATACAAAAATTAGCCAGATGTGGTGGTGTGCACCTGCAGTTCCAGCTACTTGGGAGGCTGGAGTGGGAGGATGGCTTGAACCCAGGAGGTGGAGGTTGTGGTGAGCTGAGATCCTGCCACTGCACTCCAGCCTGGGTGACAGAGCCAGACTCTCTCAAAATAATAATAATAATAACAACAATAATATATAACCAGTTATGTTTTCTAACTTAAGAAATGGAAATGTAGAATTTATTATAAAGGCTAAATACATCAAATTTCTTTCATGTTCTCCATTAGTATTTTCAGGTATTTTTCTCCTCTGTAGAAAGTCTTTACTTATTATAAATACTGTATGTACACGATGCTAACTTGACGGTAAACAACTTCTGGGCTGATTAATTAATAGTTGAAGTAAAATTACCTGAGGGTTTTTTTTTGCATATGTGTTAGAAACTTTTGCATATCTTCTGTCTTTATTTATGCAGATCAGCTAAGTAAGATGCCATTTTCTATGTTTCTAAGAGCTATCTGCTAGCTCAGAAATAAACCTGTTGGTATGCCTTAGAAGGGACCCTCATTTTCCAAATACTGTTATTTTCTACAAATATATATGTTTCCTCGTCAAGCCTCATTTCATTCTTTGCATTGTGTGGCTCACCATCCTCCCATTTTTGGATGGGACTCTTATTAAAGCACCTTGTGTATGTGGAACAATATGATTCAGGGACATATTGTTCTACAGAGAGTTTTGCAGCAAACCCTGCTTAGCTAATGAATACTTCCTCTTTCCTATATTTGACATGAGGCTTTAGGATAAGGTCACAACACCCCTTAAGTCCCATATTGTATGTCAGTCATGGGGCCAAAAATGAATGAAGACTGATATAATATGTTTTGGATGAAGCCCAGGAAACAAATTATAGTGTTCACTCTGTCTTTAACAGAATCATTCTTCAACTGTACTGGAAGTGTCAGGTTTATCCTCAGCGTGGCCAGATAGAATTCTCCCTGACTGTTAAGAGTGGGTGTCAGCCTCCTATAAGGTCTGGAAGAATATGCGTGAGCAGGGCAGAGCCGTGGACTATGTATTACTGGGCCCAAGGCGCTGGTTGATTCTGCTCAGCTCTGGAAGAGTTACAGAGTTATCAAGCCAGAACTTGGGAGGACTCCTGTGGACTCTGTTGGAACACCACAGTGGGATTCACTAGTATTCTGGCATTGGTCAGCAAGTTTTAATGGGCCAGTTATTCAAAGTTCCCGGCTGCCCCCCTCTTCCTTTGCTGTCCACTGTATGGTCTCCTGCTTATTTCATGCCTGTGCACTTCATGTCACCGATGAGACCATGAGCAAATGACTAGTGGGGCTTTGCACGCAGGGACTTCTCTGTAAATGTTGACTGTGGGGCAGAAAGAAAGGCTGGAAGTTCTCAGGAGAATGTTTGCCTTTGCATATATATGCTGGTGATGCTAGTAAGTCCCAGCTAGACCTGGCAGTAAGTTCAGGGGCAACAATTTAATTTTCTTGCTATTAGTAAAACAAACAGTAGGTGGGATGGGTGGTAAGCTTACATATCTCTGGAGCACCATTTAAACCATCCATCCCACCTGTGGGCTGTCTGCTGCCTGCCCTTTTGTTGCAGTGGGTCTCCTAATTCGCTTTTCAGTCCCTTTCATCTCATCATTGTTCTTGAAGGCACAGCTCTGCAAACCACATAGAGGCCTTTCAACTTCCCCTGCATTTTGTTTTATTCAGCCAATTGACTAGTACCTTCAGCTAATTGGAGTGGAAATGTAAAATGAAAGCTGTATTATTCAGCTGCCAAGCCTCCTCACTTGGCAGAGAGTGGGTGATGCTGGTAATTGTACCAGAAGTGTAATTGCTCTGGGTTCTGCCTCTGGATTTAACAATGAACCCTGGGAGGGTCTTCCTCTGAGACACTTGATACCTGCTTCTCTTCAGTGGCTTCCTGACAAACAGTGAGGCTTGAAGCAAATCAAATGAAGCATTTTTGTGTTGTTAGAGAATACAACCAGTGTGTAGTTTGCTGACTGCAGGAGTGGATTGCTTGGTCTGAGTACTGAGTCAATATGTCATTCCCATCAGAACTGGCAGTTAATTTCCTCTTGGTTTGGAATGGGAATGGGATTCACATACCTGGGGGTGAAGATGCTGAATTCACATGCCAGTTGTGGTCCATCGTGCCAGGTGTTCTTGGGAAAAATAGCTGATGCAGAACAGCAGCCCATTTTGTAAACTGGTTATGAATGAGGACAGGTTTACATGTCTGGAAAGAGTTGAATAGCTTAATGGAAAAATAAGGAAAGTAAAATGTTGATGATTAATTTATCATTAAAGTTGATCATCTCGGTGGTTTTGGCCCAGCCAGCTTTCTTTTCTTTCTACTTTAATTCATTAATCTAATGACAGTAGCGAACAATACTTTAGGGTAGACTATGTTGGCTTAGTACATGGGAACATATGGTATAGGTACTTCCATTCCTCTTCTTAGCTTAACCCTGAGCCTGCGGCAGACAGTAGTAATCTTTCCCACTTGATTTGCCTAAACAGAGCCTCAGAATCCTCCTCAATATAGCACTTCAGATAATTGTTTCCAGGACTGGCATGTGTGATGAAACCTATTTATTATCTCTGACTTGGAAATTATATTTCTATAATATTACATTTAATATTATATTTCTATAACGTTTCTACTTTGAACCCAAGAAATGGAAATAGTAGCAGCTAAGCAATTCTTACACTCTTCTTATTTGCCAAGATGAAAGAGGTTGATTTGAACAGCGTTCTATAGTACAATTTTGTTACTATATTATTATTATTTTATGTCCTGTGGCTTTATGGAAAGCTTCCTCAAACATTTCCAGCAGAGAAACTGCTTTTATTTCCTTAGAAGCTTAAGATCTTAGTAAGATATTGAGAGTCAGGTTGCTGAGACAGGGCTGGCTGCCCTTGTGAATCCCTGATTCCCTCCCTCCCAGAAATCCTTACCAGCTGAAAAAAGACAGGGTATAGGTGGTAGCAGCAGCCAAAGTCAATTAGATCTGTAGATCAGTGGGGCTCACAGCTGGTGAAAGCTGTTCTTCCTGGAACCAATATCACTTTTCATTTGAAAGAGCGTGGTCCTTGAAGCCAGTTAGTCCTACGTTCAAATCTTGGCTTCACCAGTTGTGTAATAACTGACCAGACTTTCTTTTTATGTTTCTTGTTTTATAAAACAGGAGTGGTAATAACAACTTCATAATATTTTTGTGAGGATTCAATGTCACAAATACACATATATATGTATGTATGAATGTGATATGTCTATGTATGTAATATGTATTACACCTATAATATGTGTATATATGTGTATGTAATAATTGATCAGTAAATAGTGCTATGAGGATGTGATCATAAAACTTTTGTTTTTTGAGGCAGAGTCCCTCTCTGTTGCCCAGAATGCAGTGCAGTTGTGTGATCACGGCTCACTGCAGCCTTGACTTCCCAGTCTCAAGAAATCCCCTCGCCTCAACCTCCCGAGTAGCTGGGACTACAGGTGTGCACCACTGCACCCAGCTAATTGTTTATTTTTTAGTGAGATAGGGTCTCACTATGTTGGTTGATCTCAAACTCCTGGGCCCAAATGATCCTCCTGCCTTGGCATCCCAAAGTGCTGAGATTACAGGCATGAGCCACTGTGCCTGGCTGGCATATAACTTTTGTAATGACATTTTAAAATGTGGCTTGGGAGATGTTTGTGTTTGATTTTTTTAAAAGGCAGTGTCTCAATGGGTATCATATTTTGAAAAGTATCCTTTCTAATTTGTTTGTACATTAGTAGTGGTCGTATACTGAAATACACACAAAAGAAGAAATCCATCACATGACAAATAGCTTTACAAATTCTATGCAAGGGTGTACATTGATGATCTCTCTGAGAAACAGATCATATCAAATGTGTCTGGAGCACAGGAAAGATCTGAGGATGGATGTCTGAGAGCCTCTGTTCTACCCTGTGAGTGCTGAGCATGGTGCTAAGGAATCTCAGATGTGTAATCTGATATATCCCTCTGACATTCCCCTAGGATTTATTTTGTTATTTTTGTTCTTTTTAAGAAAAAGAAAACGGAGGCTTGGTCAAGATACTCATCTTGCTTATGGTTCTAGAATTGTTAAGTTAGGAAACTACATTTGAACTCAGAGTTACCTGACTTTGCAATCCATCTCAAGATTATGGACTGTGTGGCCTAATCTCTAAATTTCATGGAGGAGGAACTTGAGGCCCAGGGAAGTGATTTATCTGGTTTACCCAGCTTGGTAAAGGCAGAGCCTGGGCCAGAATCCAGATTCTGACGCCCAGTCCACGGCTCTTTTTCTATGCTATGTTCCCTCTCTAATTATTTATTTTGCTTGTTCCATAATTGTTTTGGAAGTCTTGCTGCTTTAACTATATTTCCAGCTGAAGAGCAGATGTAAAGGATCAGGTTGTAATCTTCCATATCTGGGTTAGATTATATTCGTCTTCTGTATCTGGGTTAGATTATATTTGTCTATATCTTCCCCATTGCTTACCATGTGATAGATCCTCAGTAAATTCTTGATGCCTCGAATTCTTGAAGAATTTAGTGTCTAAGATTCTATTTTGAATGAAGCATAAATTTATACAAATACACATATTGGAGTTTATCCTTTAAGACGTTCAGTTCATAATTGATAATAAATGCTCTCAATGTTATTGGATCTACTGCTTTGCTTTCATCCAGTCTCACAATTTTCATCTTTTAATATGTTCCTGCATTATAATTATTGATTAGGTTTATATCTACCTTACTATTTGCTTTCTGTTTGTTACTCCTGTTCTGTATATTTTGTCTTTGATTGTCTTTGAGTCAATCCATTATTTTTCAAATATTTCACTTCATTGTTCTTTGCTTGTTAAACATAGTTTTACTATTCCTTTAGTGGTTACCCTAGATATTACAACACGTATTAATCATTTTATTTACCTCTTCTCAGCCAGTACTATAACCTTTGAATTCTCCATTTTTTTAATCTATCTCCTATCTTGTGTGTTTTTGTGCATTTTATATTTTCACATATGTTAAATCCCACCAGATGTTATTATTTTTGTTTTGTATAGTTATTATTTAGATCTACCTATATATTTACTCTATCTATAATTCTAAATTTCTTCCTACATTACTGTGTTTCTATTTAGAATCATTTTCTTTTACCTGGAGAACGTCCTTTAGTATTGTTTTAGTTTAGTTTTGCAGGTGACGAATTCTCACTGGTTTTATTAGTTTAAAACATCTTTATTTCATTTTCATTCTTGAAAGGTATTGTTGCTGGGTATAGAATTCTTAGTTAGTGATTGTTTTTGTTCAGCAATTTAAAGATTTGTCTTGTGACTTCCATCTTTTTTTTTAATGTGTGGAGAAGTTAGATATCAGTTTTGACATTTTTATTTGAAGATAATTTTCTACCCCTCTGTGGCTTTAAAGATTTTTCTCTTTGCTGTTTGTTTTTAGCAGTCTTATTCTAAGGTACTTAGGTGTTGTTTTCTTTATTATTCTGATTGATATTCATAGCTTGTCTTGAATTTATGGCTTGATATCTTCAGTTTTAGAAAATTCTTGGCCATATTTTTAAAAAAATTTGTTTCCACTCATTTCTGTCATTTTTGTCTTTAGAACTCAAGCACCCATTTGTTAAACTTTGTAATGTGTTCCATGTGTCACTAATGCTCTTTTCTGTATTTTTTATCCTTTTTGTTTTTTTCTGCTTCAGTTTAGATATTTTGTATTGATTTATATTCTTGTTTTCTTTAGGTATAGCCAGTCTGCCATTAAGCAAAAGTAATTTTATTTGTTTGACTTTTTGTGTTCTAGAATTTCCATTTAATTGTGTTTGTAGATACTAGTTATCTGTGAAAATATTAGTAGTTATTTAACATTTTTCAGGATATGTATCTATTGTCTTTCATTATCTTCATTAAGTTCTGAATAAAATACAGTCTTTCCTTGACTAGTTTCCTGGATAATTCAGTGTATATTATTAAATCATAATAAAGTACTTTGGGTTTGTGTGTAAACTAGAGTCAAGATATATAATCAGATTTTTCACTCACATGAACATCTGGACATTTGAAAGTCATGTGAAAGTGGGACAGTTTTTCTTTGTGCAGGTACATCTTACTTACCATATGACATCTAGAATTTAAGACCCCTGTTCATTAAATGCCAGAAGCACCTCTAAACCAGCAGTCATCAAAGCAAATTTTAAAATGCCTCCTGAGATATATAGCCTCATGTAGGCGACCTGGTTAATATTACATCGTGAGGCTGTCACTGGCAATGAAGCCTTGGACTCAGGGCCTCTGCCAGGTTTAGAAACACACTTAGTAGGATGTGGCTTTACCTAGTTGAATGTGAGTGTTAGTACGACTCTCAACCATTTAGTGGATGGCCAGTTTAACTGGCCAAGGCACTGGCTAGAGGAAGGGTTAGGGATTGAGAACACACAGTAGAGCTTCAAATGATGACATAGCTGTGGCATGCCAGATCACAAGTCTTGATTGAGACATACATCTAGAAGGTGAGATCTCGAACAGCATAGATTGAAGATGGCTGCTGCAGCAGCAAGTTTTCAAGAGCAGCATGTTGATCTTGATGCTGCTGTCTGTGTATCTAATTTTTCAGCAATGATATCACAAGATAGTTAGCAGTTCTCTAAATTAGAGAATATTTGTTCATCCATCTATCAACTCATTCAAAAACATTAAGTGCCTGCTATGTTTTAGTCACTACAAGAATACAAAGATACCGATATATAAAGAAATTGTCCCTACTCTTGGGAAGAGAGAGAGACAAGTCAAAAACTAATTATAAAATGAATGATAATTATCCAGTGGAGGAAGATGACAAGAAAATAAATAATTTTAATATGAGAGATAATGGTATAGCTATAATTTAGTTTTGTGTGCAAACATTTTGAATGTTTATTTTTTTCCATTTGCCTGAGGAATATGAAATGAAGTCTCTGGGAGCTGAATTAATAGAGAAAAAAAAAAATTATAAGCTTAAGCTATAGTAAAGTCTCCCTAATATCTGGATTACTTAAAGTGAAAAGATGAGGCAGATGTTTTACTCATAATGGAACTTCTGTGGTTAACATCTCTAGGAATTTATAATGGTTATTCTGCCATTGGGGTGCTCTTAGATCTGGCTCTCACTATTATAGGATTGTTTTAGAACAAGTAGAAAGCTGGATATAAATAATAGAACAGTCATAGAACTGAGCCTGTATTTGCATTGCTTCAGAATTTGGAATGAAGAGGAGCACATTTTCTGGGTATTTTATTTTATTCTATATTTTGAAGATATTCTATTTTGTGTGTGTGTATGTGTGTGTACTACTCTAGAAGCATAGCTTCTATAGCACTCAGTAGTGGAATATATACAAAAGTGTAAGCAATGGAAAAGTTAACTTCTCATCTTGGAAGCTGGAGATTCCAGCAGGATCTGCAGCTCTAAATGCTACACCTACTCCCTCTGTCACAGAAAATACCATGATCAACAGGCTAAGATTGTGGCAAGTGACCAAACTCATAGCTAACATTTATTAAGTACTTCCTATGGATAAGTCACTGTGCTAATATAAGTACCTTAGCTTATTTCATCTTCACTGTCACCTGATTGGGTCCAATCTTATTCTTAGTTTGCATATTAGGAAACAGAGACTCAGAAAAGCTAAGAGAATTGTGCAAAGTCCCAAAGCTAAGAAATAAATGAACTTGCATTTGAACTCAAGTTTACCTGTTTTACCATTTTAGCATCGTTACCTGACTTAGTGTGGTATATAACCTATGTTCATAGACCAAGCCTGTGGGTATGCAGGTGGGTTTGGTGTGAAAAACATAAGTTTTAAAATCAAATGGACACTGGTTGCAATATAGGTATTAATACCATCAGTTACAAGCTTTGGAGTATTACCTAACCTCTCTGAACTTTGGTTTCCTTGTCTGTAAAATGGAGATGGTAAAATCTATCTCAAAAGATTTGAGGAAGAAATAAAAATGTGAAAATGCCAAAGAATCTGGAACACAGAAGGTACCTTCTTTGTCCCTGTTTTTTTTTTTTTCCTGTGTAAAACAAACTTAGAGGACTAAGTCTGGCTTTGTGGAAGCAGGTGGAGCTTTGAGATATGAGGTAGGGGCATATTTATTTGGTTAAGGAGGCAGAAAAGGCCATCCTGAGGAAGTGATATTTAAAGAGACCTGGAGGATGTGTGGAAGCTAGATTAAGAAGGGTGGGAGTATGCTGTTGCAGGCTTGTGAACATTTTGGGCAAGTAAGTCACTTAAGCATCACAGTCCCTTTATCTGTAAATGTAGGCAGCACTGCCTTAGTGTGTCCCATCTGGGTTGTCTGTTAAGGAGTAGAAGTAAGAGAGATTTTAAATTGTAAGACTGCTATATAATATAAGGCATTGTTATTGGTAATATATGATAACAGCATAGAATTTTAAGGATGGGTTTGAATCCCAGATCTAGCTAATCCTGTTAATAGCTGAGCTCTGGACAATTCACTCAGCCTTTTCACACCTATTCCCTCATTTATAAAATCAGAGTCATGATGTCAGCTTCACAGGACGCTGTAAGAAGTTGTACCATCATGAGTATGTGGAGGACTGGGAATTACTTGGAGGTAGCTTGTCCCTTTCCTTCCATCTCCCTGCTCCACCCTTGGCACCACACTCTTCTAAGACTTATGTACAAAAGCATGACGCTAACTTACTATGTTGTTCAGGGTCTCTTGAACAAAGACTTTTTAGCTATAAATAGCAGCAATCTTTTCATCTGTGATTCATTCTGTTGTTTCTGTATACAAGTTGATACTCATAGCTATGCCTTCAGGTTTATCATTTTAAGACAGCTGGAGGAGGAGATCAGGTATAAGCTAATCATGCCAGGATGCTGAAATGGGAAACTACTTAGGTTTTTGATGTGTAAAACAACAAACTCCTTAAGGGGGTATTATATGAAACAAGCCTTTGAAATAGGTCTCAAACAGGAAGTGGTTCACAATTTTGTTTTTGAATTAACTTGTATTTGCTCCTCCTGAAAGGAGAGAATTTAACGCAAATATAAAGTCTCACATCTTTTCTTAACAATAAGTGTCCTCTGCTTCTTTTTATTTGGGACAGGATGAGGAGCTTTACATGAACTTTAAATTGAGAACAAATAGAAAAGGTATTGTTTATCTAAGCTGTCTGAAGAAGGACACTTGGGGAAAGAATTGCACTCTAAAATAACCTTATGAAAGTTATTGATTCGTTTCTTTATGGTTCCCTGACAAACAAGGACCATTATTTCTGTGCCTGAATGGGAGCTGGGTCAAAGAACGCTTTTTTATAGATAGCCTTTCCTGAAAACCAGACTTGTCAGGAAAATGAACTTCCGGAAATGAAGACATGAGACTCAGTTGAATATTGCGTCCTGTTTGCTGCTTTGAAGGGCAAGTAGGAAACACTGTTAATTTTTTAAAATTTTACTGAGTACAAGAAGGTTTGGGGATAGCTCCAGAAATTTAGATAAATGGCTACTGTTATGTATTTGCTAAGTGGTTTTTATTTGAATTCCCTTCCCCATGACAGTTGAACTCTGTAGTCCAGGGTTTATCTACCTATAGTAGGCTGGGGAAAAAAGCATAACCTTTTTTGTTGTTTTTACCTTTTATTTTAAGATTAACTTCAAAAGATCACATAAATTATATATCTTTGTTATTGAAAAATGGAAAATACAGATAAGTATAAAAGAAAACAAAAAATTATCTGAAACTCACACCCAGGATTATCTACCCCTCACTTATTAGTTTATATAATTCCACAATTTGTTTCTATGCACATAGATATATTTTTATCACAAAATATTATATTTTACATACTGTTTTATAACTTGAAAATACAGCTTTTGGGGAACTTTATTCCTTCTTTCTCACTTTTGGTCTAAGAAGCCAAGGGAATTTAAAATGAGATTAATCAATCAATAATTAAAGTAGGGTTATTATACCATTTAGATGAAAGAAAATTTATGTTTCCTGTTGATATAATGCTCTTTAGAATTCTATAACAACCCCCACACAGAAATCTGAGTACTGATTAGGGATACATTTATTATTTATTTTTAGCACTAATCAAATATTCAATAAATACCCAAGTAAAACAAGTTTTTTTTTGTTGGTTTTTTTTAAAGCACCTTGCTATTACTTTGAAGTATTTGGGGATGGAGGCATTATATTATCTGCAAGAACATTTTATACATATATTATTAAAAATATTAAAAGCTGTTTACAAAGATATTTTGATTGCTTTTTAGGCTTGTAATGTAATCCCTTATCTTCTAGTGAAAATCTATTTTAAGAGTATTTCTTTTGCTTGAGTGTGTTAGATTGGAAGAGAGGATTTTAAAGTGTCGGAATTGCAATAGTAACATGGAAAATCTGTAAAACCTAGTTTACAATGTTATTTCTTTGGATTTTATAGCTTTATCCAAGGTTCTAGCTACTGAGGAACTCTAGCATCCCTGCTTTCATAAAGCAACTTTATGTGACCATATAATTGATTCGTAAAGATTTAGACCTGAAAAACACGGCCATCTGTGCAGACCTTGGTAAAGGGCTCATTTTACTTAAAATTAACCATAATAAATTATTTAGTTCCATAGAGATATTAATATAAGGAAGATTTTTGATAGGTCCAATACGTAGATGAAGAAAAGTTTTCTTTAAACATAGTTTGACATCAATGCAGTAATGACATTCAACATTATGAAGATTTTGTAATGACATTATTCAAGCATTGTTCTCTCAAGCTCTCACAACCTAACTGGAACATCTCAATTCTTATGGATGGATATTTTTGTGGGGGTAAACAAACTCAGGGTTGATTATTAATTAATTCAGTTTACATTCAGAAACTGCACTAAGTGAATTTTGAGAAATACAAAGAGGAATCAAATGAGATCTCCTTGCTTGAAGAGTCATAGTCTGCTGGGAAGACAGATATGTAAACATATCAGGAAGGCTTCTTAAGCCCAGATACATTTAAACTTTGAATTAACATGAAGAAAAACTATGGTTTCGTGAATGAAAGTGAAAAACCTGCACCATGTTCTTAGAAGATCCCGTTTACAGTTTAGTAAGCCAAGTCCCGTGACTAGGGGCTGCTTAAAAGTATAATGGACTGCTTTCAAGTTTGAGGGTCACTGTCAAAATAATTGAAGTACAGAGAAGAACTTCACCTCAAGAAGTAAGAATGTTGCATCTGGAGACAATAAAGATGGCTGGCACTTAGAGCCATACCAAGCTTAAGGGAGTACATGTAAGCTGGTGTGGTCAACCAATGTCTGGGTCAAAGACATGTCTCATGATTATGCCAGCTTAGTGAGATAGAGACTTTTTGAATTTCCCAAGTAGTGTTGAAAACTCAACCTATAGATTCATTTCTCCCTTCGGCAATGTCCTGGATCCTCTGAGTGCTAATTAAGGTCCTAATTAAGGAATAATTTCACTCTGTTAGGTTTTACTTGTGTAGACTGGAATGAGAAGATGGGAAAGTCAAAGTACTTATTTTCCCTTCGAGAAAATGAAATAGACGATATTTGCTGAATGCCTGTGACATAATAGAAAACATTTGGATTAAAAATAAATTATATTTAATGGTCCCTTAATAAGTGCTAGATACCGTTCACATATCTTTACATATAGCATCTCCTTTGATGCTTTCAATAACGCTATTGAATAAGCACTTTCTCATCTCTATTTCACAGATGAGGAAACTGGACATGGACATGTTAACTCAATAACAGACTCAGTTAATACATGGTGTCACCAGGATTCAAACCTAGACAGTCTGTCTCCAGAGACTGAGTCCTTAGGTCTCAGAACTCTGTGAATTTGGGCAACTTGTTCAATCCCTCTCATCCTGTTTTCTTCTCTGTAAAATCAGAATCATAATAATAGTGCCAGCTTCATAGGGTTGGTATGTATGTAAGTCTTTGTGTAGCATTGACTACAGATATTTTCTCCAGCCTTGCAGGATGATGGTAGAGGTGGGGAAAGCCACCCTCCCTCTATTCCACAATTGTCCCTGTGATCAGCACTTCCTGCTCCCAGAGTGGGAAGCATAAGTAAGTGATCAATATATAGTAGCTGCTGGCTTTGTGAAGTTGTCATTTTTATTTAAGCTGTATCCTGAAACCAAGATGGTTTTCTTGAAATCAGCAGGAAACATACTACATTGTGGCATAGGAATAAAATTTGTTTTTCCTCAACTTCTTGTCGTTGCTTTTTGGGTTAAGAGTAGACTGTAGTTGTCACACTATTGCCAATTTTGAAGAATGTGCTATAGCAATATAACAGAAAGAAATTCAGAGGTATTCTAAGCTGAGTTCTGGTGCTCTTCTGCTTTGATTCAGTATTTTTGTAAATCAGACACTGGGAATGTAATCTCACCTCAGATAGACTTTATACTTCCTGAATGACTCTGGAGAGGCCCCAGTGTTTGAAATACATTCTCCTATAAGTTATGAATTTAGCATTTCTTGACTTTAAAGGATGATTTCATTTTTTGCTTGGAAATGTTGTGTATACCCATGTAAATCTATATCAATGTTGGTATATTAGTCTTGGTTCTCCAGAGAATCAACAATATATACATACATATCCTATTTGGATATCTCTCTAAGATAGAGGGAGAGAGATTTATTTTAAGGAACTGGCTCATGTGATTGTTGGGACTGGCAAGTCCAAACTTTAAATAGCAGGTCAGCAGGCTGGGAACTTGGGCAGAAATGCTATATTTCAGTCTTGAGGGTGAATTCCTTTTCCTCCAGGAAACCTCAGTTTTTGTGGTTGAGGTCACTAACTGATTGGATGAGTCCACCATATTATGGAGGGTCAGCTCCTTTGAAAAGTCAACTGATTGTTCATGGTACTCTCCTCTACAAAATACCTTCACAGCAACATTGAGACTAGTGTTTGACCAAACAAATGGGCACCAAAGTCTAGCTAAGTTGGCCCATGAAAGTAACTATCACACTTGGTTTCTGCCATTTTGTGTGAAAATGTCCGTTGCTAGCATCCACCAGTTTCCTAACTCATCTCAGCTCTAACTGAATGCTGGTGTTCTGAGGACTCCATTAGGAGCTTAGAAACTTATCTGACTTTTTCCTAAAGTATTTTAGTAGGACTTCAACTATTGGGGGACTGAGGAAAACAGGGTGAGAAAGTTTAGAAAGGAGGGAAAAGGTTTTCACTAAGCAACTTAGGAACAAAGAACTCTTGCTTCCTAAGGATCTATTGTGTGCCAGGCCAAGGATAGTTCTTACTTGAGGAACCCACAGTCTGGTCCAGCAAGGCTAACTGGAATATAAATGAGTACAATAAAGTGTGACAGGGGTTGGCACAGTGGCTTATGCCTGTAGGCTCAGCACTTTGGGAGGTCGAGGCAGGCAGATTGCTTGAGCCTAGGAGTTCGTCAACAGCCTGAGCAACATGGTGAAACCCTGTCTTTACAAAAAAATACAAAAATTAGCTGGGTATGATGGTGCATGCCTGTAGTCCCAGCTACTGAGAGGATGAGGTGGGAGGAACACTTGATCCTGGGAAGTGGAGGCTGCAGTGAGCTGTAATCATGCCACTGAACTTCAGCCTGGGTGACACAGTGAGATCCTGTTGCAAAACAAAACAAAACAAAACAAAACAAAACAAAATAAAACAACAGTGTAATAGTGGGTGCAGAAAAAAGTGAGGTCACAGAGGGATAGTGAAGAGCCATACCTGAATGGTGGTTAAGGGTTAGGAGTGATTCATCTCTGAGGTGTTGAGACTTAGAAGAAGCTTCTTGGTTGCAAACCCTTCTCAGGAAAAGTCAGGGAAGAGTAGGAATCCAGAGGGAGAATGAGATATGAGACCAGGAAAGAGGAGGCTGGGGTTGTCCAATAGTGTTGACCAAGTTGTCAAGACCAGGAAGATAAGTGAGGATCAGATTGTGGGGTCTGCATTTTATCTCATCAGAGGTAAAGATGAGTCATGAAATAGTTGTATTTATTTATTTATTTATTGGCTTTGAGTTTCTTTTTAATTATTTTTTAATTATAATAGGTTTTTTGGGAACAGGTGGTGTTTGGTTACATAAATAAGTACTTTAGTGATGATTTCTGAGATTTTGGTGCACCCATCACCTGAGCAGTGTACACTTTTAAACCAGAGAATAACATGGACAGTACTCTTCAAAAAGATTTAGTGTTTGAAACTTAGCCAAACAGTATGGCTGCTTTCAACTCATGTAGGAATTTGGGTTAGGAAATCTCTGGGAAAACGAATCTCTGTATAGCCCATGGGATGTTTAGTGTTTCAATTTGAAGTCATCAGAGCAGCCTGTCAATGGCCAGAAACAGGTTTCTGTGGAATCCATGAGATAGTTGGTTTCAAAGTTACTTCAAAATGAGCACAATTGAAATGTGGATTCAGCATAAGGGAAGATGAGAAATAGAGAAGGAATTTCTGAGACCCTTAACTGATCCAGGGTTCACTTTTCTGTTCGTGACCATTGTTTTCCTTTCTAATTTGTGGAGTAATAACATAGTAACATTAATTTATGTTTATTTAATTCTCTCATGTTCATGACCCCAAATAATTTGTGAGATCCTCAGGGATACTGCCCACACTTATGCTTCATTTATACCTCAATATGCTCAGCACCCAGCCAGGCATAAAATAGTCACTCATACATGTGTTGGTGCATCTGTCTTTAAAAATCCAACTACTTACTCAAATCCTTCTTGTTTCTGATGAATGTTAGACGATCAAGTAGCAAAGAGCTGAAAAACACAGCCTGTGGTGCTTATAGTATCTAGTGGCAACTACTGCTTTTAGGATGCTGGTTAGTGCTAGTCAAAAGTGTCATTTTCCCTTAAACATGCTCCAGTGGTTTCTGCTAGTTAACAGCAAAGCGAAACTTCAAGTCAGGGAGCAACTTGTCCTCCTGTGGCTTCAGGCCAATCGATGATTTTTACTCTGGGTATCGACAGCTCTCTGCCGCATCCACTTGTCTTTGGCTACGTGGGTTGACTGTTGTGAAGTGGATTATACTGATTATATTGCCCCATGGGGTTTAATCAGTGCCCAGCAAATACTGTGTGTGGTGTGCCTGTGACTTTTCTTTGTCTTTTAATTGTTCAGGATGTGGGACTGTTGATGGTGCTGCTTTTGTGTGCTTATACCTTGACTGATCAGTTTTTAAATCAGAGCTTATGCCTCTTTGCAGGATGCCACAATTTGGAAGCCTGATTCATGCCAGAACTGCCGTTGCCATGGTGATATCGTTATCTGCAAACCTGCTGTTTGCAGAAACCCTCAATGTGCCTTTGAAAAGGTACAGTATCCTAATTGTGTCCTAAATGTATTGGTAAAGTCAGTGAAGGGTTAGGTTTTTGGATCATTTCAGACATCTGTTTTTGACATTTATTCTAATCTCTAATTGGAAGCTTTATGAAATGCAGAAGAGAATTTTAACATGTTATGTCTAAGAATATCCTAATTTCCAGAATTTTAATGCATCATATCTAAGAACATCCAAATTTCCATTTATTGGGCATTTACTCTGGACCAGGCACTTGGTTTAAGGTCTTAAAAATGTTATTCCATTTAATATTATGTGGGGCAGGTATCTTTATTCCTACATTATAGATGATGAAAGTGAAGCCTGGAGATTTTAACCAACTTAACCATGATCATGCAATTAATAAACTGCTGCCCAGAGATTTTACCTCAAGTCTGACTGATGCCAAAGCTACTGACATTAACTGCAACATGCATGAACCACTGGATGAACTGAAAGTCAGAATTGATTTATTGAAAAAGATTTTCTAAAAATATCATTTGGATCTGCCACTGATTGTATTATTGTGCTACCATTGGGCTCCCTAGGAATGTGAGCAAGTCTTTGATTCAATAAATATCCTTGTATTTGACCAAGTCTATGATTGGTATTTCCTCCCTTCCCCTCTGTTAAAAATTTTCATTTTTTTTTCTGACTACACATCTATTCTGTTAGAATAATACTTTTTCTAGATGCTGACTCTTTTCTTTTTAAAGTGAATCTAATTTTCAAAAAAGCTTAAGCTTTAAATTTGAACTTTTGAAACTCCCTGGACAAGACCAATTATTTTATTCATAAAGCATTCTGTCAATTTTAAAAGTTTATTTCTCTACATTTTGGCTCCTTCCAATAATTAATCTTAAGTCTTTATGCCATCCAATGCTAACAAGGTTCTGTTTGTATCTGATGTTGGAGTGAAGGCATGCCTTTAAGAGTATTCCTTCATTTCTGCATGAGTGTATTCCTGAGAAGCTGGGATTACTTTAAATGTTGGTGAATTTGATAATATTTTGTTGTATATTAGGGAGCTTTCTATTTGTAGGGCAAATACTCCTAAAAAAAATCACTATTTGACTTGCTAAGTAAGTGACATCAGAATTTGAGCTGGTGATGAAAATGCCATGAAAAATGCCCTCCAACACTTCATGTGAAGAATTGTGTTGTCATGAAGGAAGCCCTGAATTAAATGTTAGAAGACATGGATTGCATTGCTGAAATCTAAACATGTTCTATATTAGGGGTTAGCAGACTCAATCTGGCCCACTGCCTGTTTTTGTACAGCTTTTTAACTAAGAATGCCTTTTACATTTTTTAAATGATTGAAAAAAATTGAAAACAATATTTTGTAATGTGAAAATTATGTGAAATCAAATTTCACCATCGGTAAATAAAGTTTTATGGAAACACGAGCTCACTCATTTGTTTATGTATTGTCCTTGGCTGCTTTTGCGCTATAACAATAGCATTGTGTAGTTGCCATGTAGACCATGTGTAACTCTCAAAAGCTAAATATTTACTATCTGGCCCTTCGTGGAGAAAGTCTCCCGTCTTTGTTCTATACCAAACTTGTAATTTCATCTCTTCCTAATTTGCTCTTCTAATTTTTCTTATCTTAGTAAATGGCAACCTCATTCTCCCAGTTGCCAGAAAACTCAGCACCACCTTTGACTCTCTACTTTCTCTCACATCCCATATCTAGTACATCAGCAACCTTCTCCCAGCTCTTCCTTCATGAAACAATAAATTCCAAATGTGACTTCTCTGCTGTCAGTCTAGTTCCATTATTATCATCCTTTTGCCTGGATTCTCACGGTAGCCTCTTAACTGGTTTCACTGCTTCTATACTTATCCTTTTCACTGTAATCTTGATATAGTAGCCAGAGTGATCCTAATGAAATTGAAGGCAGATCATGTTGCTTCTCTCTTTAAACCCCTCCAGTGGCTTCCGGTGGCCTCTCTTCTCACTCAAAGTAACATCTCACAGTGTCCTTTAAGATACTAGTGTACCCCTCTCATTCATCTCCCACTGTTCTCTCCCTTGCTCACTGCTTCAGGCACCAAGCTCCTTGCTGTTCCCTGAATACATATGCATATATCTGAGAACGAACAATTTCAGAGGGAAGAGCAAAGTGCAAAAGCCCTTTGGCAGAAGTGTGTCTGGTATGCACATATATATGTATTTGTGTATAATATATATATAATATATATACACACGCACAAACACACACATACACAGAAAGAGGTGTGTTTATATACATATATGTATACATACATTGCTTGATCTTTTACTTCAAGTCTTACCTGGATGTCATTATGTTTAAAATTGCAAATCTCTACCCCCACCACACATTTTGTATCCCTCTTCCAGAATTTATTTTCCTTTTTGATACTAACTACTATTTTACTGATATTTTTTGTTTACTGTCTCTTTTACTCTCTGTATATCCACAACACCTACAGTAACACCTGACACATGGTAGGCACTCAATAATTCTTTTACTGACTGAATGAATTAATGAGAGATGAGCCTAGAGAGTTGGTAAGTTCAAGGTTATGCAGAGCCTTGTATAGTGTAGTATGGAGTTTGGAATTTTATTTTTAAGGTGATAGAATACTAACAAAGGTTTTAGGCATAAGGGTGGGATGGCCAGCTTTTTTAGAAAAAAAACTCTCTGGTTTTTCAAAGATAGTGCACAATATTAGAAATGAGGAGATGGGTTTAGAGGCTGAGAGAATCATCCAGAGTGGATGAATAGCAGAATTAGAGCACTGGTAGTGTAGGGATCAAGAGATAAGGGCAGAGGTGACAAATATTTAGGGGATAAATCAGCAGAACTGGCTGAAGGTAGGAGGGTGAGAGAAAGGAAAAGGAGAAATGACTGATATTCTCACTTTGAGTGAGAAGAGAAGCCACTGGAAGCCACTGGAGAGGTTTAAGGAGAGAAGCAACATGATCTGACTTCAATTTCATTAGGATCACTCTGGCTACTATATCAAGATTACAGTGAAAAACCAAGTATAGTAACAGTGAAACCAGTTAAGAGGCTACTGTGAGAATCCAGGTGAAAGGATGATAATAATGGAACCAGACTGACAGCAGAGAAGTCATATTTGGAATTTATTGTTTCGTGAAGGAAGAGCTTGGAGGGAGTTGCTAATGTACTAGATATGGGATGTGGGAGAAAGTGGGCTTAATGACCAGTTGCTTAGCTGAGTCACCAACTGATATTGAGAATACAGGAGAATGAGGAAAAGCAGCCCATCTGGGAAAAATAACGATTTCAGTTTGGGTGGCATTGAGTTTGAAATGTCTGGGAAAGAGCCAGGTGGCTATGTTAGAATGGTAGCTGGATATGTAAGTCTGAGGCTCGGAGGAGAAGACAGGGCTAGGAATATAAGGTAGCTGTCATCAGCACATAGATAATAGTGCAAACTATTCATGTAGAGCTAATGAACTCAGCCACAGAGATTATGTGAGAAAAGGGTACAAGATGAAGGATGGAATTTGGGGAGCACAGTCATTTAAGGGGAGGTAAGCATAAGAAAAAGTGCTTAAGAAGATTGAGAAGCTGTGGTCAGAGAGGTGAAAGGAAAGAAATGGCCAAAGAAGAGAGTAATATTATCATCACCAGGAGAATAGAAGATGCTCAGAAAGTTTGTGTTAACCATGCTGAGCACAGTTGAAGGAGTCAGTAGGAGAACTTAATATGACCCTTCAGGTCTGGCAGCATGTAGGCCACCGGCGGCCACGCTGAGGTTGATATCAGTAGAGTGAGGGGGGTGGAAACTGTACTGCAGAGGAATGAAGAATGAATGGGAAGGGAAGAAAGGAAGGCTGAATAAAGGCCATCCTTTCAGGAGCTTGACTGAGGGTGGAAGGAGAGAAGTGGGGCCTTAGGTAGGCAGCATTACATCTGAGAGGTTTCTCTAAATCTCCCATCCCCAACCATCGAGTCCTTCAGTGTGCTTCCGTGGTGCTTTGTGCTTGCCCTATTCATACCCCTTGACCAGACTGCAATGCCTGTTTACTTATCAGCTTCCTCCTCGAGACACTTAGCTCCCTGAGAGCAGGAATCTTGCCTTCTTCCTATTGCAGCCCATCAAACAGCATAGTACGCAGCACACAGAAGGCACTTAGTCAACATTTTTTGGAATGACTGCACAAGGGAAGGGAGAGGGTTTTGTTGTGTTTTACTTTCTAGTTTTTGATGGGAGGCCAACTGGGGGTTGAATGACTGGAAGGAAAAGAAGTGCTCCAGGATCTCCCTGGAGGGAATGTGTAGATGAGTGACAGTAAGGGTGAGAGGGTGCTAAAGACTAGGAGGCCCAGGTTCATTGGAGTGTGGACAGATTTTAAGGTTGGCCATGGCTGTGTGAAATAGAGATGAAAATCACTTGAATTGAGGTGGTTAGGAGTGTACAAAGATAAAATATCATTTTAATGGGCATTGAAAGTGTCCAGAGTCATCTAGACACAGGCAGAAAAAAGCCAGAGATCCAGGTGTCAGGTCTTTACTGAGTGAATGTGAGTGATCAGTAAATTTGTGGATCAAGGCAATATAGGAATCAGAGAGCGTGAACTCTAAGGAAGGAGATCCCTTATTTGTAAAATGAGAGGCTTGAACCAGATGATCCAACCATAAGAAACCTTTCAACTCTAAGATCACGGAAATATTCCGGAGAGCTTTTGGGCTCTTTATTTCAAGTAATGAAATAGGATCATAGAATGGAAGAACTAAAAAGGACCTTTAGAAATCATTTAGTTAGACATCCTCAGTCTGTAAATGAAGAAACTGATTTTTAGTGGTTTAGTCACTTACCCAGAGCTAGAAGGTGGCACGGCCATGTCAACAACCTTAGGCTGTGGCTCATGTCCCAGTGTGATTTTCACTCTCCTGTGTTGCTTTTAAGTTTTCTTTTGTGCTTTCAGCAGCCTGTGTTGCTGTTATTCAAATCTGCTGTGGTACTCTTACATTAGTATGTGGTACAAGTTCATGAATGACTGCTGTACCTAAATTAAATTATTATTTTATTTTAGACAAAGTTTCATTCTGTGGCCCAGGCTGGAGTGCAGTGGTGCGATCTCTGCTCACTGTAACCTCTGCCTCTTTGGTTCAAGTGATTCTCCTGCTTCAGCCTCCCGAGTAGCTGGGATTACAGGCATGTGACACCATACCCAGCTACTTTTTGTATTTTTGTAGAGACTGGATTTCATCATGTTGGCCAGGCTGGTCTCTAACTCCTGACCTCAAGTGATCCAACTGCCTCAGCCTCCCAAAGTGCAGAAGATTGAGAGAAAGAACACAAAGGTATTTAGAACCTTGATTAGTTAACCCAGTTCTGTCAGAAGCTATCCTGTCTAAGGATTTCTGAAGAATATGTCTGCACAAAGAACAATGCCATGCAAAGAAACATGGCATTACACGGTGAGGTTTTGGCTGCAAACCTCAATGCAGATAATAATGACATTAACCTAATAAAGTTGTTGTGAAAATTAAATTAACTCTTTCTCTCTCTATATATATGTATATGTCTGTATGTGCATATATGTACATATCCATATCCATATAAATTCATAGAGGAGTACCCTGCTATTGTAAGCACTCAATAGGTGTTAGCTATAATAATCAAACTATCATCATTGTTAGTGGTTCTCCTAGGTCCTAAGCAAGTAATCTTGTCCCCAGTAATCTTCACTGATGTTTTTTGCCCCTGCAACCACTTTCTAAAGCTGGACACTGAAAAGCCTGGAGAAGGAGTCCTCTGTGTTCCATGCAGTCCACAGTTCACCAAGCCATTCAGGGTTACATGGTTAGGTGGCAGGAACTTTCTACTTCTCATTCTTCCAGCACCTGCATGCAAAAATTTTTGTTCCTCCTTTGACTTACCTCTTTCATGTTCCACCAGAAGTTCAATAGATAGACCAAGTTGGGAACCATGCTCTCCCCTCCCCCTACTGCCACTAGCAAAATAAATAAATAAACATATACACACACACTCAAACACACATACATATCATATTTATAAAATGAGCTTTGAGGGCTAAATTTGAAAATCAGCTTTTATGTAAAACAAAGAAAACTAATTTGGGTGCATGAAACATTCCTTGAAGTCTTCCATTCTACCTTTCTCCCTTGCTCCTGGCTTCTGTGTTAGAATATAAACAACACTTAGATCATGTTATTTTCTATCTGTATAAAATTCTTAGGGGAAATTAGGCTAATGTAGTTTCTCTAATTTTCTTAGTAGAAATCAGACAAGTATAGTTTTATCTTGGGGTTCAGAGGGTACTTTTCTGAAAAGTGATTAATGTTGCACAGTATGTATAATTTCATAAAATCCCATGTCATATAAGTTTTATCCATTATCAAAAAAATAGGAATTTGATGGTCACTGTTACTGATGTATTTATCTGCTTAGTGGATTAGTGGTTATAAAAACTTAGTCCTATTTCCCATCCACTCTTGTAGATATAATTAACAATGTTAGAATTCTCTCATAGGTAAAATTCTTTTTTAAATGGAAGCAGCCAAAAATAAATAATAAACATTAATAATATTACACACACGCACGCACACACACACACATACACAATTTTTTTTTAATTCTACTAGTTGAATTCTTGGTAGACTTTTATCCTGTGGATAAGTCATGATTTCCTGGCTAATGTAGGGTCTCCTACCATTTTTGATCAAAATCACTCATTGCTTGTTCTGACACATCACTAGACTTGAGAAAAATCCTAAGTAGAGGAGCAGCATGAGTAAAAAGATCTAACATGAGAGTCATGGGCCTCAAAGACAAGCTCATGCTCTTCACTCCATATTTTTAATAACTCTTAAACAGATTCTTTACAGTGGTGAATGGATGGTTGACATGTGACACCTCCCGAATAAATCCTGGGGTATCAGGTGGCGGCCTATTCTCTTGATAGTATCAAGAAACACAATTACAATGATAAAAGCCCAGAAAACAGTATAGATCTTTACTAGGGCCTAGGAATTCTATTCAGCTTGCAACAGTGTGTATATATGATATCTCTGCAGAGATATTACTTCTTCTCAGAACTCTGTCCTCCAATCTCGTATCTCAAGTAAAAGTTACCCATGAAAACTTCAGTTGCTGCACTGGTTGAAGTTCTCATGGGTAACTTTTACTTGAGACAGGAGATTGGAGCTTAGACTGCCCTAGGCTGTCTGAGACATAGACAGCTGGAAGACCTGCCAACTCTGTGGCCACCCTCCACCTGAGTCTTCTTCCTCTTCCCGGCAGGCGGAAACTGCTTGCCTCGTGTGAAACTCCAAGCGTTCCTAGTGAAAAAAGTCTCAACTTCACCACATGTGAAAAGACTTAGACTTTTTTTTCAAGGAAATTAATTTTACAAAGAGATTCATTTTATCTTTGAGTGAAGCGCTTCTGGGCACAGAACCTTTTTTTCAGTCTGGTCATTTTATCTTTTCTGTTGTTGTCACCTCAGAAATGCATGAAATTTGGTGAATGTAAGATGACTTGGAGTCTGATGAACTATTGTGACTCAGTGTATGCTGCTGCTGTTTTACTTTTAGCTGCTTTTAAATCCTCAGGGAGAAGTGCTTCAAATAGCTGCCAACCAATGCTGCCCTGAGTGTGTTTTGAGGACTCCAGGTTCTTGCCATCATGAAAAGAAAATCCACGAGGTAAGTGTTTTCTGACCCAAGGTTGATTCTGTGTCTGCAAATCTCTGACAAGGGAAAGCTGAATGTTAAACTCGTGTTGATGAGTTTTGTTTTTTTTTCCTTTGGCCAGGCAATGGAGGATCTGAAGCCCATTTGACTTTCTGTGAGCATTTAGGTTTCCTGCAGTATAGGAGTAAAACATTGTGTAGGCACTATGTAAATATTTGTAGATTGAATTTGTGTCTGAGAATGTTGATGTTGAAGAAGTTGTGATACTGAATAATTAAACTACTTTCTTACTTTTGTGTACTACATACATTTTTACTTTGAGAGTTACAAATAACCCTTAGCTGGTGAGAATAGCAGATGTTATTACTCCCATGGTAAATACTAAAAAAAAAAATTTTTTAAATACATATATTTTATTGCACTTTAGGATCTGGGGTACATGGCAGAACATGCAGGACTGTTGCATAGGTAGATACATGGCAATGTGGTTTGCTGCCTCGATCCCCCTGTCACCTATATCTGGCATTTCTCTGCATGTTATCCCTCCCCAACCTCCCTACCCCTGTTATCCCTCCCCTATTCTCCCCCAATAGACCTCAGTGTGTGATGCTCCCCTCCCTGTGTCCATGTGTTCTCATTGTTCAACACCTGTCTATGAGTGAGAACATGCGGTATTTGATTTTCTGTTCTTGTGTCAGTTTGCTGAGAATGATGGTTTCCAGGTTCATCCATGTCCCTACAAAGGACACAAATTCATCGTTTTTTATGGCTGCATAGTATTCCACGGTGTATATGTGCCACATTTTCCCTATCCAGTCTATCATCGATGGGCATTTGGGTTGGTTCCAAGTCTTTGCTCTTGTAAACAGTGCTGCAATGAATATACGTGTGCATGTGTCTTTATAATAAAATAATTTATAATCCTTTGGATATATACCCAGTAATGGGGTTGCTGGGTCAAATGGAATTTCTATTTTTAAGTCCTTAAGGAATCACCACACTGTCTTCCACAATGGTTGAACTAATTTACACTCCCACCAACAGTGTAAAAGTGTTCCTATTTCTCCACATCCTCTCCAGCATCTGTTGTCTCCAGATTTTTTAGTGATCACCATTCTAACTGGTGTGAGATGATATCTCAATGTAGTTTTGATTTACATTTCTCTGATGACCAGTGATGATGAGCATTTTCTCATATGTCTTTTGGCCTCAGTAATGTCTTCTTTTGAAAAGTGTCTGTTCATATCCTTTACCCACTTTTGAATGGGTTTTTTTTTTCTTGTAAATCTGTTTTAGTTCTTTGTAAATTCTGGATATCAGCCTTTTGTCAGATAGGTATATTGCAAAAATTTTTTCCCATTCTGTTGGTTGCTGGTTCACTCTAATGACTGTTTCTTTTGCTGTGCAGAAGCTAGATTCCATTTGTCTATTTTGGCTTTTGTTGCAATGCTTTTGTTGTTTTAGTCATGAAGTCCTTTCCTATGTCTATGTCCTGAATGGTTTTGCCTAGGTTTTCTTCCAGGGTTTTTATGGTGTTAGGTCTTATGTTTAAGTCTTTAATCCATCTGGAGTTAATTTTAGTGTAATGTGTCAGGAAATGGTCCAGTTTCTGCTTTCTGCACATGGCTAGCCAGTTTTCCCAACACCATTTATTAAACAGGGAATTTTTTCCCCATTGCTTGTTTTTGTCAGGTTTGTCAAAGATCAGATGTTTGTAGATGTGTGGTGTTGCCCCCGAGGCCCTGTTCTGTTTGGTCTATATCTCTGCTTTGGTACCAGTGCCATGATGTTTTGATTACTGTAGCCTTGTAGTATAGTTTGAAGTCAGGTAGGGTGATGCCTCCAGCTTTGTTCCTTTTGCTTAGAATTGACTTGGCTATGTGGGCTCTCTTTTGGTTCCATATGAAGTTTAAGGTGTTTTTTTCCAGTTCTGTGAAGAAAGTCACTGGTAGCTTGATGGGGTAGCATTGAATCTATAAATTACTGGGCAATATGGCCATTTTCACAATATTGATTCTTCCTAACCATGAGCATGGAATGTTTTTTCAACAATTTTTGTCCTCACTTATTTCCTTGAGCAGTGGTTTGTAGTTCTCCTTGAAGAGGTCCTTTACGTTCCTTGTTAGTTGTATTCCTAGGTATTTTATTCTCTTTGTAGCAATTGTGAATGGCAGTTCATTGTTGATTTGGCTCTCTTTAAGTCTGTTATTGGTGTATAGGAATGCTTGTGATTTTTGCACATTGATTTTGTATCCTGAGACTTTGCTGAAGTTTCTTATCAGTTTCAGGAGATTTTGGCTGAGACGATGGGGTCTTTTGCAAATAGAAACAATTTGACTTCCTCCTTTCCTAATTGAATACTCTTTATTTCTTTTTCTTGCCTGATCACTCTGGCTAGAACTTCCAATACTATATTGAATAGGAGTGGTGAGAGAGGGCATCATTGTCTAGTGCCAGATTTCAAAGGGAATGCTTCCAGTTTTTGCCCATTCAGTATGATATTGGCTGGGGGTTTGTCTTACCTTTTATTATTTTGAGATACGTTCCATCGATACCTAGTTTATTGAGAGTTTTTAGCATAAAGCGCTGTTGAATTTTGTCAAAGGCCTTCTCTGCATCTATTGAGATAGTCATGTGGCTTTTGCCTTTGGTTCTGTATATGTGGTGAATTACATTTATAGACTTGCTTATGTTGAACCAGCCTTGCATCCCTGGGATGAAGTCTACTTGATCATGATGGATGAGCTTTTTGATGTGCTGTTGCAATCAGTTTGCCAGTATTTTATTGAAGATTTTTGCATCTATGTTTATCATGGATATTGGCCTGAAGTTTTCTTTTCTTGTTGAGTCTCTGCCAGGTTTTGGTATCAGGATGATATTCTCATAAAATGATTTGGGAAGGATTCCCTCTTTTTGGATTGTTTGGAATAGTTTCAGAAGGAGTGGTATCAGCTCCTCTTTGTATGTCTGGTAGAATTCGGCTGTGAACTCATCTGGATCTGGGCTTTTTTTGGTTGGTAGGCTATTAATTGGTGCCTCAACTTCAGCCCTTGTTATTGGTCTATTAAGGGTTTTGACTTCTTCCTGGTTTAGGCTTGGGAGGATGCAAGTGTCCACGAATTTTCTTTTTTATTAATCTGAGTCTATTTTATTAATCTGGTCTATTTTGTTGATCTTTTCGTAGAACCAGCTCCTGGATTCATTGAGTTTTTGAAGGGTTTTTTGTGTCTCTATCTCCTTCAGTTCTGCTCTGATCTTACTTATTTCTTATCTTCTGCTAGCTTTTGAGTTTTTTTGGTCTCCTCTAGCTCGGTCAATTTTGTCAATAGGGTATCAATTTTAGATCTTTCCTTGCTTCTCATGTGGGCATTTATTGCTATAAATTTTCCTCTAGACACTGCTTTAAATGTGTCCCAGACGTTCTGGTACATTGTGTCTTCATTCTCATTGGTTTTGGAGAACATCTTTGTTTTTGCCTTTATTTCCTTATTTATCAACATTCAAGAGCCAGTTGTTCAGTTTCCATGAAGTTGTGTGGTTCTGAGTTAATTTCTGAATTCTGAGTTCTAATTTGATTGAATTGTGGTCTGAGAGACCATTTGTTATTATTTCTGTTCTTTTACATTTGCTGAGGAGTGATTTACTTCCAATTATATGGCCAATTTTAGAGTAGGTGTGATGTGGTGCCGAGAAGAATGTATATTCTGTGGATTTGGGGTGGAGAGTTCTGTAAATGTCTGTTAGGTTTGCTTAGTCCAGATCTGAGTTCAAGTCTTAGATATCCTTGTTAATTTTCTGTCTCATTAATCTGTCTAATATTGACAGTGGAGTGTTAAATTCTCCCACTATTATTGTGTGGGAGTCTAAGTCTCTTTGTAGGTCGTTAAGAACTTGCTTTACGTATCTGAGTGCCCCTGTATTGGATGCATATAAATTTAGGATCGTTAGCTCTTCTTGTTGCATTGATCGTTTTACCATTATATAATGTCCTTCTTTGTCTCTTTTGATCTTTGCTGGTTTAAAGTCTATTTTATCAGAGACCAGGTTTGCAACTTCTGCTTTTTTTTTGCTCTCCATTTACTTGGTAAATCTTCCTCCATCCCTTTATTTTGAGCCTATGTGTATCCTTGCTTGTGAGATGTGTTTCCTGGATAAAAAGTCAAAAACTGATGGGTTTTGACTTTTTATCCATTTTGCCAGTCTGTGTCTTTTCATTGGGGCATTTAGCCCATTTACATTTAAGGTTGATATTGTTACGTGTGAATTTGATTCTGCCATTTTAATGCTAGCTGGTTGTTTTGCCCATTAGTTGATGCAGTTTCTTCATTGTATTGATGGTCTTTACCATTTGTTACATTTTTGGAGTGGCTGGTATTGGTTGTTCCTTTGTATGTTTAGTGCTTCTCTCAGGAGCTCTTGTAAAGCAAACCTGGTGGTGATGAAATCTCTGAGCAATTGCTTGTTCATAAAGGATTTTATTTCTCTTTCGCTTATGAAGCTTAGTTTGGCTGGATATGAAATTTTAGGTTGAAAGTTCTTTTCTTTAAGGATGTTGAATATTGGTCCCCACTCTCTTCTGGCTTGTGGGGTTTCTGCTGAAAGATCCACTGTGAGTCTGATGGACATCCCTTTGTGGGTAACCCAACCTTTCTCTCTGACTGCCCTTAGCATTTTTTCCTTCATTTTAACCTGGGTGAATTTGTTGATTATGTGCCTTGGGGTTGCTCTTCTTGAGGAATATCTTTGTGGTGTTCTCTGATTTCCTGGACTTGAATATTGGCCTGCCTTGCTAGGTTGGGGAAGTTCTGCTGGATAATATCCTGGAGAGTGTTTTCCAGCTTGGATTCATTCTCTCCATCACATTCAGGGACACCTATCAAACACAGATTAGGTCTTTTCACATAATCCCATATTTCTTGGAGGCTTTGTTCATTTCTTTTCACTCTTTTTTCTCTAACCTTGCCTTCTCATTTTATTTCATTGAGTTGATCTTCAGTCTCTGATATCCTTTCTTCTGGGTGGTCGATTCAGCTATTGAAACTTGTGTATGCTTTGTGAAGTTCTCATGTTGTGTTTTTCAGCTCCATCAAGTCATTTACATTCTTGTCTAAGCTGTTTATTTTCGTTAGCATTTCATCAAACCTTGTTTTAAGGTTCTTAGTTTCTTTGTATTGTGTTAGAACATGTTCTTTTAACTCAGAGAAGTTTGTTATTACCCACTTTCTGAAGCCTGTTTCTGTGAATTCATTGGACTCATTCTCCAATTAGCTTTGTGCCTTTGCTGGTGAGGAGTTTTGATCCCTTGGAGGAGGTGAGGCATTCTGGTTTTGGGTGTTTTCATCCTTTTTGTGCTGGTTTCTTCCCATCTTTGTGGATTTATCTATCTGTGGTCTTTGTAGCTGGTGACTTTCAGATGGGGTCTCTGAGTGGACAACCTTTTTGTTGATGATGAAATTGTTTCTTTCTGTTTTTTAGGTTTCCTTCTAACAGTCAGGCCCCCCTGCTGTAGGACTGCTGGAGGTCTAACCCAGACCCTGCTTGCCTGGGGATCACTTGCAGCAGCTGTAGAACAGTAAGGGTTCTTCTTCTGTTATCTTCTTTCCAGAAGGATACCCACCAGATATCAGCCTGAGCTCTCCTTTATGAATTGTCTCTTTGGATATACGGGAGTCAGGAGCCGCTTGAGGAGACAATCTGTCCCTTATAAGAGCTCAAGTGCTGAGCTGTGAGCTCCATTGTTCTGTTCAGAGCTGCTGGGCAGGTACCTTTAAGTCTGCTCCAGCAAAACTCATATCTACTTTTATTCCCAGGTGCTGCGTCCTGGGAAGGTGAGGCTTTATCTATAAGTTCCTGACATGCTGCTGCCTTTTTTCAGAGACGCCCTGCCCAGCAAGGAGGTAGCCTAGTCACAGTCTTGCAGCATTGGTGTTGCTGAGCTGCCGTGGGCTCTGCCCAGCTGCTGTGTGAACTTCCTTGCAGTTTTGTTTATGGAGGTAAAGTTAGAACTGCCTCGGCAATGGCTGTCTGCTTCAGTAATGGCGGACTGCCTCTGTAATGGCAGACTGCTTCAGTAATGGCGGATTGCCTTGGTAATGGCAGACTGCCTCGGTAGTGGTGGACTTTCTTCCCCCCCTCAGAACTGGACTGTATCAGGTCCAGCTGCACTTGCTGCTAAACTCTCAATTCAGAGTGTTTCAGATTGCTGGTCTTTGTGGGAGTGGGACCCGCTGAGCGAGATCACCTGGTTCCCTGTTTCAGCCCCCTTTTTTTCAGTTGAATGGGCAGCTCTCTCTCCCAGGCATTCTAGGCACCAGCTGAAATGGCCTCTCAGATTTGTGTGAGTTTTTGTGCGGAAACCTGCTACGCCAGCTGAAATAGCCATGCTGGAAACTCGTGGCACTTCTTAGCCTGGGAATCTCCTGGTCTGTGGGCAGTAATAACTTGTTTGGGAATGTGGTGATCACTCACCCTCTGCATTGTTCTTGCTGGTAACTGCACTGCAGAGCTGTTCCTATTCGTCCATCTTCTAAATATGAAAAAATTTGATTGCAAAAACTTAGGTGCTTTCCCAATGTCATATTACTAATAAATGGTATATAACCTGGTCTTGATCACTGGTCTTCTGACTCCTAATTCAAGACTCTTTTTTACCATAGTAGAAATTCTCAACTTAGCAATCCTGGCACTTTAAGCTTTGTTGTGGGGGCTGTTCTATGCATTATAGAACATTTAGCAATATCCCTGGTCTCTTCCCACTAGATGCTAGTAGCATTCCTCAGTTATGACAACCAGAAATGTTTGTAGACATGGCCAAATTTCCCTTGGGGGCAAAATGTTCACCTTCCCCTTGTTTAGAACTACAGGACTAGAAATGTATTCTCAAGTTTTTTAAATTATATTTTCTCAATTCAGATCCTTCAGGATTAATTTAGATGTATTAATATGATTAAAAACTACCAACTGCAAAGTCTATAATAGAAATTATGAAAATAGGCAGTTCATCTTTGTTAATTCATAAATGTTACCTGAGGTATCAGTAAGGTTGACTAAGATGGAAAGAGAGTTTGCTTTAATCCTCATCTTCCACCTGATACAAAACTTTCCCCAAGTTAATGTCTCTCCATTCAGAAGAGAGCATAGGTCCGTAGGATTTAATTTATCTGCTTTAGGCTGCTGTTCAGTGTAGGGACTTAAAACTCAGAAAGTATCATGCTCATTTCCCTGTGGGGCAGGATTATCTTACTTGAGCCACTGTTTCTGAATTATACCAAGAAGCCACTCTTTCACTTCCACATAATGTGTTACTGAAAGACACCCAAGCAGGATCGACACTGAGAATGTCTTCATACCACATATCACCATGTGTGCTGCTTGATTCAGTCTGTGTTACATAGGGTGATGTTGTCTTTAAATGTCACAGAAAAAGATCCCTATGAACTGAAAAGTGCTGCAGGGCAGAGTGGTGATGAAAATAATGCCAGTTCAGAATGATTAGGAAAAATGCATGGTTCAAGGTGAAAAATACCAACTTGAATCTTTCAAGTGAAGGAGTTATTAGGAGCCAAAATAAGGCCAGGATCTAGAGGGTGGAAAAAAGCCAGACATATCAAATAAGAGGTGGTATTAGGGACATGGAAATCAGAATTCAGTAAATCTTTGCATGGACCACTCTAAGGACATCATATGTGCTCTCATGTCACGTGTGTGCACATATACAGCCTTCTTTTCTTAATTTAAGATGCCTGAGAATATTGACAATATTTTCTAAATATTTACAATGATCTTCCCTGCTTCTTACCTACCTGGCACTTGGCACTGAACTTTTCCCAGAGCAGGTGCTCAATAAACATGAGTGAATAAAAGACTAAAAACAAATAGTAAATCTTTTCTCCAACTTCTCCATGACCTCATGTTAAGGGCATGTTGGTCAGTAACCAGTGTGGCTGGGTAGCTCTAGGACCACAGATCTGCCGTGGGTTAGTTAGAAATCCTCTTAGCCTCCCACTTTTGCTGGGGCAGTTCAGAAATTTCTCCCTCTGGTCTTGCTTTTCCCTACCTCCCTTGTGGTTCATTGCTCTGCAACAATACACCCCGCAGAAAGCTGTAAACTGGGTAAGAACATATATCCATGTGTTGCTTTTCCAAATGTGACTTTCAAAATTTACTCCCTCTGAAAATGTTATATTTCTGGTAGTTAATGTAACAGTAAAAGGCTGAATTTCAAAAGTATCGTATTTTGAGGAAAAAAAATCTCTAGTGGGTTGCTTCTTCAAATAGAGCTAGAGGATGGATTTTTTTAAGGCAAGACAAAATCTTCTACTTTTTGTCTTAATAAAGTTAAAATAATTCTATTTCTTGTTTTTCTGTCCTTCTTCCCTTTCTTTCTTCACTTCCCCTATGTTCTTACCAAACACTTCATAGTGTATTAATTTTCTTGAGTGGGTTAAATGCTTGTCTGGTCTGGGTCTCACCTCATCACTTGCATCACTAGTTTTGTTTGTTTGTTCATTTTTGACTCTTGTAGCATTTCCTTTCTTGCTTGTTTGGGGAGCAGTTTTGAGAGTACTTTTCCCTTCCGCTGAATAGCAGTGATCCTTTTTCTTTGGCCTCTGGCTTGCCTCCCTTAGGGCAGGTAATGGAGTCTCCCAATAGCTATAAAATAGCCTGGTGTTTTACAAACTTTGGAATGGTGATCTGAAATTGGAAGCTTTCCCCTAAGAGAGATTGAGAAGATGATTTAGGATAGACTGGGTGTGACAGGAGGGAAGCTGTTGAAGTAATACTGTTTCTGAGGAACATGGTTCAAACAAAGGAAAGTGAAGGACTGGCTGAGTTAAGGGCTGCATGAGAAGACTACCCCTTAATAAAACAGCAGAGCCACGGGAGAGGACCTCCTTTGCTTGCAGAGGAGGCAGCATCTTATACAACTGGCATTTCATCAAGTCAAGACAAGTCTCAGGATCTTTCCTGGAGTGAGGAAAACACTTGAACCTTTTGGCTGATTCCAGGTTATTTGAGAGTATTGCATGGGTTTATTACAGCCAGGATTTAGGGGATCATTTCATCTATGACCTTCGGAAAGCTATACTTTGAAATTAACTTTTGGATCTGTGCCTCACCATGCCAACCAGCCAGGGAGGCAAGCCTCAAATGTATTTTAGAGTTGTTTGAATATTTTTTTTCTGTGCTTTCCCCACCAATTACCTTGTGAAAGGGAAGGGAAAGGACCATGAATCCCCCTTCTCTTCCTCTTTACTAATCTAATCTTAGCACCAGATAATGTCAAATCTGAATAGATGGGGCTTGAAGCTTTACTGAAAAATGAAATGGCAGGTGGTAATGCACTTGTGCCCAATTCGATTGAATAGAGGAGTGGGGAGGGACAGGCCTGCTCACTTTTTCTGTGAGGCTAAAAGGAGAACTAATTTATATATGTAAGGCAAGAAATAAGTATTGAATTCTTCAGCCTTGTTCTCCTGAAAGTTGAGGATGTAATTATAATATGCACTAAACATTCCCAGATATTTAGTATTCTGGATCTTTAACTCCATAACAGGAACAAATTATATGAAGGAAAATTATATTTTTGTCCTGTCAGTAAGCCAGGCAAATGCTTTATGACCTTATCTTTCTTTTGGACTTATGTCAACAGCCAAGCCACTTGTTAGTTGACTACACAGGAGAATTTTTTATTTAAGATGTTGTCTGCAGCGGTTGCTTCTGCCTGGTGTCAAAATGTCATGTTTTCAAAAAGGTATTAATGAGGTGAAGATGGCACAGTTAGAGATCCAAGATGGCCGATTAGGAGCAGATCAGGATTGCAGCTCCCAGTGAAAGTGTGAAGGGTGAGTGGATGCTGCATTTCCAGACGGATTTTTATTGCCCACAGACCAGGAGATTCCCAGGCAGAGAAGCCCCACGGGTCACCAGCACAGCTGTTTTGGCTGGCATGGCTGTTTGGCTGGCGCCCCAGTGCGGCGGTTCTCCATACAAAATATGCTGGTCTGGGTGCCCTTTTAAGCTGGTGATTGGAGCTCCGGGAAGGCAGAGTCGCCCATTCATCTGATTAAAAAGAGGACTGAAACAGGGAGCCAGGCCAGGAGATTCCCAGGCAAAAAAGTGCCACGAATCTCAGCACTGCTGTTTCAGCTGGTGCAGTGGGTTGGCACATGGGAAATCACACAGATCCCTGCACTTTTTCAACAGGCGACTGGAACACTTGGGAGAGAGATGACCGTTCAACTAAAAAAAAAGGCTCTGAGGCAGGGAGCCAGGTGATCAGGCTTGACTGGTCTCACCCCCACAAAAAAAACCCAGCAATTGGAAATGCTCTGGGTTGAGAGTTTCACAGCAAGCACAGCTGAACCTGGGACGGTCCAGCTCTGTGGGGGAGGGGTGTCTGCCATTACCGAGGTACTCCACCACTACGGAGGTAGTCCGCCATTGCCGAGGCAGCCCGCCATTGCTGAGGCAGCCCGCCATTGCCGAGGCAACCCGCTGTTGCCAAGGCAACCTGCCATTGCAGAGAGAGTCCGCCATTACAGAGGTGGGCCACCATTGCCGAGGCAGTTCTGACTACACCCATATAAACAGGACTGCAGGGAAGTTCACACGGCAGCTAGGCAGAGCCCACAGCAGCTCAGCAAAGCCTCTGCAGGCAGACAGTGACTAGGCTACCTCCTTGCTGGGCAGACAACCCTGAAAAAAAGGCAGCAGCACAACAGAAACGCATAACTAAAGCTCTAAGTCCCTGGGACAGAGCACCTGGGAAAAAAAAAAGGGGTTTATGAGTTCTGCTGCAGCAGACTTAAATGTACCTGCTCAGCAGCTCTGAATGAAAAACAGAGCTCACAGCTCAGCACTTGAGCTCCTATAAAGGACAGACTGTCTCCTCAAGTAGCTCTCTGACCCCTCTATATCCAAAAAGTCACCTCATAAAGGAGAGATCAGACTGACATTTGGCAGGCATCCTTCTGGGACAAAGATAGCAGAAGAAGAAACTGGTAGCAACCCTTACTGTTCTGCAGCTGCTGCAGGTGATCCCCAGGCAAGCAGGGCGTGGAGTGGACCTCAGCAGTCCTACAGCAGAGGGGCCAGACTGTTAGAAGGAAAACTAAGAAACAGAAATAACTTCATCATCAACAAACTGGATATCCACTCAGTGACCCAATCTGAAAGTCAGCAACTACAAAGACAACAGGTGGATAAATCCACAAAGATGGGAAGAAACCAGCAGAAAAAGGATGAAAACACCCAAAACCAGAACATCTCTCCTCCTACAAGGGATCACAACTCCTCACCAGCAAGGGAACAAGGCTGGATGGAGAATGAGTGCGATGAAATGACAGAATCAGGCTTCAGAAGGTGGGTAATAGGAAACTTCTGTGAGCTAAAAGAACATGTTCTAACCCAATGCAAAGAAACTAAGAACCTTGAAAAAAGATTTGACAAAATGCTAACGAGAATGGACAACTTAGAGAGGAATATAAGTGAATTGATGGAGCTGAAAAACACAACACAAGAACTTCATGAAGAATGCACAAGTTTCAACAGCCGAACTGACCAAGCAGAAGAAAGGATATCAGAGGTCAAAGATCAACTCAATGAAATAAAACAAGAAGGGAAGATTAGAGAAAACAGGGTAAAAAGGAATGAGCAAAGTCAACAAGAAATATGGGACTATGTGAAAAGACCTAATCTACATTCGATAGGTGTCCCTGAATGTGACAAAGAGAATGAATCCAAGCTGGAAAATACTCTTCAGGATATTATCCAGGAAAACTTCCCCAACCTAGTGAGGCAGGCCAATATTCAAGTCCAGGAAATACAGAGAACACCACAACAATAGTCTTCAAGAAGAGCAACCCCAAGGCACATAATCGTCAGATTCACCAGGGTTGAAATGAAGGAGAAAATGCTAAGGGCAGCCAGAGAGAAAGGTTGGGTTACCCACAAAGGGAAGCCCATCAGACTCACAGCAGATCTCTCAGCAGAAAACCCACAAGCCAGAAGAGAGTGGGGGCCAATATTCAACATCCTTAAAGAAAAGAACTTTCAACCCAGAATTTCATATCCAGCCAAACTAAGCTTCATAAGTGAAGGAAAAATAAAATCCTTTGTGATCAAGCATGTACTCAGAGATTTCATGACCACCAGGCCTGCTTTACAAGAGCTCCTGAAAGAGTCACTACACATAGAAAAGAACAACCAGTACCGAAAAGAACAACCAGTACCAGCCACTCCAAAAACATACCAAATGATAAAGAGCATCAACACAATGAAGAATCTGCGTCAACTAATGGGCAAAACAGCCAGCTAGCATCAAAATGGCAGTATCAAATTCACACATAATAATATTAACCCTAAATGTAAATGGACTAAATGCTCCAATCAAAAGACACAGACTGGCAAATTGGATAAAAAGCCAAAACCCATCAGTGTGCTGTATCCAGGAAACCCATCTCACGTGCAAGGATACACAAAGGCTCAAAATAAAGGGATGGAGGAAGATCTACCAAGCAAATGGAGAGCAAAAAAAAAGCAGAAGTTGCAATTCTCATCTCTGATAAAATAGACTTTAAGGCACCAAAGATCAAAAGAGACAAAGAAGGACATTACATAATGGTAAAAGGATCAATGCAACAAGAAGAGCTAATGATACTAAATACATATGCACCCAATATAGGAGCACCCAGATACATAAGGCAAGTTCTTAATGACTTACACAGAGACTTAGACTCCCACACAATAATAGTGGGAGACTTTAACACCCCATTGTCAATATTAGACAGATCAATGAGACAGAAAATTAACAAGGATATTCAGGACTTGAACTCAGAACTGGACCAAGCAAACCTAATAGACATTTACAGAACTCTCCACCCCAAATCCACAGAATATACATTCTTCTCAGTACCACATCACACCTACTCTAAAATGAACCACATAATTGGAAGTAAATCACTCCTCAGCAAATGCAAAAGAAGGGAAATCATAAACAGTCTGTCAGACCACAGTGCAATCAAATTAGAACTCAGAATTCAGAAACTAACTCAGAGCCGCACAGCTTCATGGAAACTGAACAACTGGCTCTTGAATGTTGACTGGATAAACAATGAAATGAAGGCAGGAATAAAGATGTTCTTCAAAACCAACGAGAACGAGGACACAACGTACCAGAATCTCTGGGACACATTTAAAGCAGTGTCTAGAGGAAAATTTATAGCAATAAATGCCCACATGAGAAGCAAGGAAACATCTAAAATCGACACCCTATCATCAAAATTGAAAGAGCTAGAGAAGCAAGATCAAAAAAACTCAAAACCTAGCAAAAGACAAGAAATAACTAAGATCAGAGTAGAACTGAAGGAGACAGAGACACAAAAAACCCTTCAAAAAATCAATAAATCCAGGAGCTGGTTTTTCAAAAAGATCAACAAAATAGACCACTAGCCAGATTAATAAAAAAGAAAAGAGAGAATAATCAAATAGATGCAATAAAAAATGTTAAAGGGGATATCACCACAGATTCCACAGAAATACAAACCATCATCAGAGATTATTACAAACAACTCTATGCACAAAAACTAGGAAACCTTGAAGAAATGGATAAATTCCTGGACACTTGCATCCTCCCAAGCCTAAACCAGGAAGAAGTCGAAACCCTGAATAGACCAATAAAAAGGTCTGAAGTCGAGGCAGCAATTAAGAGCCTACCACCCAAAAAAAGCCCAGGTCCAGATGGGTTCACAGCCAAATTCTACCAGACATACAAAGAGGAACTGGTACCATTCCATCTGAAACTATTCCAAATAATCCAAAAAGAGGGAATCCCTCCCAAATCATTTTATGAGACCAACATCATCCTGATACCAAAACCCGGCAGAGACTCACCAAGAAAAGAAAACTTCAGGCCAATATCCATGATGAACATAGATGCAAAAATCTTCAATAAAATACTGGCAAGCCAATTGCAACAGCACATCAAAAAGCTTATCCACCATGATCAAGTAGGATTCATCCCGGGGATGCAATTCTGGTTCAATATACACAAGTCTATAAACGTAATTCACCTAATAGAACCAAAGACAAAAACCACATGATTATCTCAATTGATGCAGAGAAGGCCTTCAACAAAATTCAGCAGCCCTTTATGCTAAAAACTCTCAATAAACTAGGTATCGACGGGACGTATCTCAAAATAATAAAAGCTATTTACGACAAACCAACAGTCAATATCATACTGAATGGGCAAAAACTGGAAGCATTCCCTTTGAAATCTGGCACTAGACAAGGATGCCTTCTCTCACCACTCCTATTCAATATAGTACTGAAAGTTCTAGACAGAGCAATCAGGCAAGAAAAAGAAATAAAGGGTATTCAAATAGGAAAGAAGGAAGTCAAATTGTCTCTATTTGCAGATGACATGATTGTATATCTAGAAGACCCCATCGTCTCAGCCCAAAATCTCCTGAAACTGATAAGCAACTTTAGCAAAGTCTCAGGATACAAAATCAATGTGCAAAAATCACAAGCATTCCTATACACCAATAACAGACTTAAAGAGAGCCAAATCAACAATGAACTGCCATTCCCAATTGCTATAGAGAGAATAAAATACCCAGGAATACAACTAACAAGGAACGTAAAGGACCTCTTCAAGGAGAACTACAAACCACTGCTCAACGAAATAAGAGAAGATACAAACAGATGGAGAAACATTCCATGTTCATGGTTAGGAAGAGTGAATATCGTGAAAATGGCCATACTGCCCCATGTAATTTATAGATTCCCTGCTATCCCCATCAAGCTACCTATGACCCTCTTCACAGAACTGGAGAAAACCATTGTAAACTTCATATGGAACCAAAAGAGAGCCCACGTAGCCAAGTCATTTCCAAGCAAAAAGAATAAAGCTGGAGGCATCACCCTACCTGACTTCAAACTATACTATAAGGCTACAGTAATCAAAACAGCATGGTAGTGGTACCAAAACAGAGATATAGACCAATGGAATGAAAAGAGGCCTTGGAGGCAATGCCACACATCTACAACAATCTGATCTTTGACAAACCTGACAAAAACAAGCAATGGGAAAAGGATTATCTGTTTAATAAATGGTGTCAGGAAAACTGGCTCGCCATGTGCAGAAAGCAGAAACTGGACCCCTTCCTGACACCTTACACTAAAATTAACTCCAGATGGATTAAAGACTTAAACATAAGACCTAACACCATAAAAACCATAGAAGAAAATCTAGGCAAAACCATAGAAGAAAATCTAGGCAAAACCATTCAGGACATAGGCGTAGGCAAGGACTTTATGACCAAAACACCAAAAGCATTGGCAACAAAAGCCAAAATAGACAAATGGGAACTGATCAACCTCCACAGCTTCTGCATGGCAAAAGAAACAGTCATTAGAGTGAATTGGCAACCAACAGAATGGGAAAAATTTTTGCAGTTTACCCATCTGACAAAGGGCTGATATCCAGAATTTACAAAGAACTACACCAGATTTACAAGAAAAAAACAAACAAGCCCATTCAAAAATGGGCAAAGGATATGAACAGATACTTTACAAAAGAAGACATACACAAGGCCAACAAACATATGAAAAAATGCTCATCATCACTGGTCATTAGAGAAATGCAAATCAAAACTACATTGAGATACCATCTCACACCAGTTAGAATGGCGATCATTAAAAAATCTGGAGACAACAGATGCTGGAGAGGATGTGGAGAAATAGGAACACTTTTACATTGTTGATGGGAGTGTAAATTAGTTCAACCATTGTGGAAGACAGTGTGGTGATTCCTCCAGGACCTAGAAATAGAAATTCCATTTGACCCAGCAATCCCATTACTGGGTATATATCCAAAGGATTATAAATTGTTCTACTATAAGGACACATGCACACGAATGTTCATTGCAGCACAGTTTACAATAGCAAAGACCTGGAACCAACCCAAATGCCCATCGATGATAGATTGGACAGGAAAAATGTGGCACATATACACCATGGAATATTATGCAGCCATCAAAAATGATGAGTTCGCATCCTTTGTAGGGACATGGATGAATCTGGAAACCATCATTCTCAGCAAACTGACACAAGAACACAAAATCAAACATCGCATGTCCTCACTCATAGGCGGTTGTTGAACAATGAGAACACATGGACGCAGGGAGGGGAGCACTACACACTGGAGTCTGTTGGGGGGAAATAGGGGAGGGACAGCGGGAGGTGGGGAATTGGAGAGAGATAGCATGGGGAGAAATTCCAGATATAGGTGAAGTGGAGGAAGGCAGCAAATCACACTGCCACGTGTGTACCTATGCAACAATCTTGCATGTTCTTCACATGTACCCCAAAACCTAAAATGCAATTACAAAAAAAAAAGATGGCACAGGTAAAACTGCGTCCTGTGGGAGCATTGCTTTGTTTATCTATTATTCCTTCATTTTACAGAGCTCTCTTTGCTGCTACAGTGTCTATAAGAAATAATGCTTTCATAAATGTATATGGAGAAAACTACCTGTGTGTGTGTGTGTGTGTGTGTGTGTGCATGTGCTGATGCCTTGATCTCTAGGCTGCATGTATTACATGCATTATCAATCCTCAGAACACTCGCTCTGGGGAAGAAGGTATTACTGTTTCAGGGACAGGTGTAAGAGATAAAAGTGGAGTTAACTTAGGTGACTTGTCTCCTCCAGAGATGTGAGAGCGATTTCTTTTCATCATGATGTGCACTTTGGATCACAGTCTGGACTTTCTTCCATGGCTCTGACATCAAACAGTGGAGCCTTTTTTTTTTTTTTTTTTTTTTTTTTGGGTGATGGAGTCTCACTCTGCCACCCAGGCTGGAGTGCAGTGGCGTGATCTTGGCTCACTGTAACCTCCACCTCTTGGGTTCAAGCGCTTCTCCCGCCTCAGCCTCTCAAGTAGCTGGGACTAATTTTTGTATTTTTAGTAGAAGTCGGGTTTCACCATGTTGGCCAGGCTGGTCTCGAACTCCTGACCTCAAGTGATCCACCCACTTCAGTCCCCCAAATTGCTGGGATTACAGGTGTGAGCCACTGCACCCGGCCTGAATGTTTTTTTTAAAATTCCCACAATTCTCAAGCTTATCGGGAAGGGAGAACCTATTGCTTAATTTTACATCTCTTGGGTTACATAATAAATTTACATGATCAGAGAGAGCGAGTACTGAAGAGATCAGCTAATATAGCCAACTAATTTTACAGATGAACAACTTTGGTGATTGGCAGGCTGTTACAATTAATTTTTCTGATGTCTGTTTGATAGGTAGTGTGACTGCAATGTTTTGTAAACAACAGTGGTGTTTCTTGGTGGTAACCAAAGTTCTTGTTTTATGAAGTGAAATGTCTAGATGTTTAAGCAGTTTTCTAATTTTTAATAAAAAGAAGTTTACTTCAAGTTGTTCTATACAGTCTTTAAATTAAGACATTAAGATTTGACTTTAAATATATAGTCAAGTATATATAATTTAAAGACTATGCAGTTGCACAAACCAAGGATTTACCTGGCCACATGCACACGTCTTTAGGACTTTACTTTTGACTTTAAGATACATAAATAATTAATTAGATACTTTAAACAATAATTTGCTTTCTGATGACAAAAATATATTTTCTTGGGGAAAATCTGGAAAAGATAAAAGTATAGAAGAAGAAAAAAATCACCAGTAATACTAATACTCTGAAAACCACTGTTAATGTTCGTTCAGTTTTGGTGGCGGGGTTGGCAGTGGAGATAGATAGATAATACATACAGATCTGTGTTTTAACATAATTGGAATTATGCTGTGTTTTATGTCTTGCCTTTTTACATAACATTATATTATAAATAGTTCCTTGGAGAACATGATTCCCTATTATTAGATATTTGTGTAACTTCCAGTTTTTACTAAAATATTTCCAATTTCACTATAAAGAGAAATAGATGGAGTTTCTTGTATTTAAGGCTTTTGTGTGTCATTAATCATTTTCTTCAGATAACTTATAAAAAGTGAAATTTGTAGGTCAAAGCATCTAAAGAGTTTGAGTATTGAAGCTGTGACATCTTTAGTCATTAAAATTTAAGTCTTCTGTGTTTAATGATAAGCCCAGGGGAAATACCACAGATAGTGCATCCTCTTTTCAAGTGTGATTATCCTGAATAGGCCTCTCCTGGTTAAGTGATTCCAGGTGTTATTGTGAGGGAAGGCTTTGTGCATGACAGAATTTCTTTCACTTCACTGCAGCTTCACCAACACTAGGTACTGGAAATTTTAGTCTTTTCATATCAGATATTTAAAATGTTATCCAAGTTTTATTTTATAATTAGTATTTTTTACAATTAATAAATTTAACATTCTATAAGTTTATTGCTATTTTAAAAATTTGAAATGTCTTTTTCTTACTCCTTATAAGTGCTTTTCTATATTAGAGTTTAGTTCTAATTAACATAATTTGCAATTTTTAAAATTAGTTTGTCCTTTGCCTTTTACTTTTATTTTATAAATTTTATAATGTATTTTTGGCAGATTTAAAAATTTTAACTCATTAAAACCTATCAATTTTCTTATAAGTTCTTTCTTTGCTTTCATGTGTAGGCCTTTTGAAGCATAAAGGTCAATTGCCCTGTCTTTTATTAGCCCACAGTTTGTGGACTTACCCATTTCTATGCTGTACTAAATTTGAAATTTATATATAATTGTAACAGAAGTAAGAATGGATGGGAGAGGACTTGATCTTTGTATCTGTGTCCATTCCTACTACTTATAATCAACATAAAGTGTGGAAGAAGGGAGGAAGGTCAGGAACTCATGCACTAGAAATGGGAGAAAATTGAGCAGCTTTTTAATTTTAAGATGTTTAATTGACGGATGAAGATCAAATAGTCAAGGTGTATAACACAATTGGATATGCATATATATTGTATAATAATTACCATAATTGAATTAATTAACTCATCTGTCACCCCTCATGCTGTACCTTAGATCCCCAGAACTTGTTCATCTAATAGTCGGAAGTTTGTAGTCTTTGGCCTACATCTCCCCAGCTCTGGGTAACACTGTTCTATTCTGGATTGAATGCCGGTATGCTGCACACCTGGGTGGCTCTTTAGCAGGCCACCTATAGAAATGGTATGACAACATCCCCTTCACCAGTGGACTCTTCCAAAGGTTAAATAAGGTGGCCTGCTGAAGAGAAGAATCTGAGAAGAAAAAGATTAAGAAGAAACTGAGAATTGAAAAAGATTCACCAGACAAACTGAGATTGAAAAAGATTAAGTCACTTACCTATAGTTTCCAAGGCAGGAAGGGCTGAGCTGGGATCTGAGAACGTGCATGTGGTCAAGTAAATCCTTGGTTTACGCAACTCAGGTACATTATTGCCTGCTTGTGCTCCCTGTTGGCTATCACAGTTTCCCCAGGACCATGAAATCATTGTAACAGTTCAGAGCGAGGGGGTGGGGGGATACGGGAACTAATCAGGATGAAAAATAAAGTCGAAGAAAGGAAATAGGATCAGAGAAAGCTATTGAAAAGAATATAATCATTATGAAGAACACAGTAAATATGTGTGTATTTGAATTTGGGCTTTATAGAATGTTTTAAATGATAGGAGACTCGGGTTATTTTCTTTTCTTTTTGTATTTACAAATTTTCTGAATTTTGTAAATAAAGAATCTTAGGAGTAATAGAAAGAGAAGTCCATATGTAAACTGGTCTTTGACTTGGAACATTGCAATTTCTGCTCTCAATCTTGCAAGCTCATAGCTTTCTTCCACCTTTCCTGAGTTCCATCCTTAGTTTGTGTAAGAGAAGACTTGTTTCTGTTTGCCTGAATGAAAGCCTGTATTTTAGTACTAACCTTTGTTTTTTCTCCTTGACACACAGCATGGGACAGAGTGGGTCTCTTCTCCATGTACTGTGTGCTCTTGCAACCATGGGGAAGTCCGATGCACCCTCCAACCATGTCCCCCGCTGTCATGTGGACACCAGGAGCTGGCATTCATTCCTGAAGGAAGCTGCTGCCCAATTTGTGTGGGCCCTGGGAGTGAGTATGAGCTTGTAGAAGGGGACCTTCTTTGCCTGTCACATGGTGACACCCCAACTCTTCTCTTTCTTGCTCAGTGTGGCTCAAAAATTTCCTAACCCCATTCCTTACTGGAACCAAGTGCAAAACCTTGCACGTGGCAGGGTGCAATGTCCCAGAGAGTGAGATTGGAACAAATCCTTAAGCGCCATTCCAAATTTGAGATTCTGCGAGTTTCTGATATTTATCTCTCTTCATTCACAGCTCCTGAAAGGCAAGGGATAGGGAAAAGATCCTTTGATATGATTCCATAAGGCCAAGGTGGTTCCTTTTACCTCCTTAGTGGACAGAAAAAGGAATAAATCAGTTCTCTGAATAGTATTGCCAACACCAATTCTGTTGGCTTGTCATTGAGATGACATAACATCTTTTTCCAAGACACACATGACAGGAAGCATGCCTTTTATTTATCTTTATTTCATCCTCACTGAAGAAAGTATGCCTGCCTAGAAACCAAGACACCCAGATTTAATTCAGCAAGCCAGGTTCAGACCTTTAGGCCCTCCCCTTGGAATCCACGCTCGTTCCCATACTCTTCTTATTACATTTTGAGGATCTACGTCCCCTTCCATTTTTATAACTAGATAGTATATACTGTATAATAAATAGGATAAAAGATAGGAATTATTGTCATTGATGTATCATGCTTTCTCTTGACATATAACAGCTAAAATACTTTTATTTAATAGCACCTGGAAGGCATACTCTACTCTTGCTTTTTCTCATCAAAAAGATACCTCATTTCTTTCTGATCCCTACTTACTCCATTTCTGGCAATCCTTTATCCTGGAGAATTCCAGGGATAAAAACTATGCCCAAGAATTGATGAAAGTAGAATGCTTGCCTCATGCATTTCAGATGTCACCCACCAGAAAAAGACTGACAGACGTTTTGGGCTAAATAACCAACCCTACAAGTAAAAATACCTGGAACAACAGAGTTGGGAGTGGTGTGGGGAGTAGGTTGTCAGAGTTTGTGGGATTCTTTGTTAGGTCGTAAGAGGCTTTCTCCTTGACTCTCCATGAGAAAGACTATGGAAGCATATTTCCTGGAAAGATTGGAGGATCAACTGGGGCCAACAACATAATTTGCAAAAATGTAGGGTCCCTTGTTCAAAAAGCAAGAAAGGAAAAAGCTTTTTTGTTGTTGTCCTTTTGTTTGTCTCTGTGACCTCTTTCTCTCAACCTGTCATATTTGTCATGATTTTTAGTTGCTATTTAATGTTTTCCTCCCTTGGGCCTAGGAATGAAAGGTGAGGGGAGATCTTCACAGATACCCCAGGCTCCACCCTGTGACTTGGTGCATAGGGCACATGCAGCCTCCTGGCACCAGCCCCCAAGAGGGTTGGGGATGATAGCATTCACTGGGATGGGGTGGAGGAGCTGGTAGCTGGAACTCATCTCAGGAAGCCAGCAGCAGGTGGGACCGTGCATGAGCTGAGCCTCAAAGCTTCACCTATAAAACACAAATTCAGAGATTTCAAGATAGTGACTGTAGAGCACTGCACACCAAACACAGGACCTCCTTCTGTGTACTGGACTTCTGACGGGTCGGCCCTGTGCAGCGGCACTGGCTGAATACCCATGCAGTCAGCCCTGGGATCGACAAATGCCATTCCCCTAGTAATCCCTGTTTCTTTGACGTTCCAGAACCCTGTTCCTATGAAGGCCGTGTGTTTCAGGATGGGGAGGACTGGCAGCTGAGCCGGTGTGCCAAATGTCTGTGTAGAAATGGGGTTGCCCAGTGCTTCACAGCTCAGTGCCAGCCTCTATTTTGTAACCAGGTAAGGAAGACAACCTCAGAATGGAGCCTTCACAGGCTTTTGAAGAACTTGGAATCTCTTCTGAGATTATGGCAGGCAGGCCTTAGAAGCACTAGAAACAAGAACAAAAGGCCTTTTTGTTTTCCTTGTATTTCTGAAGACCACCTCTGAGACATTTCTTTTACCCTTAGAAACTACAGATAGGTCTAATTACCAGCCATTTAGGCTAATTGTTACATAATGCAACTGAGCCTTGAGGATTCACACAAGGAAGCCTCCAGCTCTAATGGCAGATGCTCCAAAAATGTCAAGCTAAACATCTGGAAAACTTAATAATGTGATTAGGTTTGTTACTGTTTTTCAATGCATAGGTATAGTCTGCTTTTTAAAGACATAATGCATATATTTGAACATGATTATCCAGATGTACACAATTTAATTCTTATAGGATAATGATTCAAATTATCAAAGGATTTTCTCTGGGGATGTTTAAGACAGTGGGATTTTGCTGTTCATTTAAAGCTGATCTGATTTGCAAAACATTAGACTCTTCACACAAATTTAGAAGAGAAAATCAATTGCAAATAAATGTGGCATACATGATATTTTATATTGTAGTTTTTTACTCTTCCAGAGGCTCCAATGGATGTTCCATGGCAGCTGATAGATAACCACGAAAGGAGTTTGCCTCCAGTTGAAAAATAGCTCATTTTTTGATCTAAGGAAAAGCTGGAAGCCAACATTCAGTTGATACAAAGCAGTACTTTGTGTCAAATAAAACAAAATCAATAACATAGCATATTGTGACAATTGGGCAATATTTTTAAAGGCGACAAAAGGCAATTAGATAAGAAATGCTAAATGCCAAATAAAGGAGAAATGTATCTAATTGAAAGACTAGATTGTATTATCCACAACATGCCAACTACTGTGCTCATGTCTCATCCAATTCATCACAGGGCTATGTCCTTGCTTTGAGATTGCAGATGAGTTTGTTGATAGAGTTACACAGTGTCTTGCTCTAATGCTTTTACGTTTGGAGGACACTCTAATGTTGAGGCATTTTGATTAAGCCCATTTTGGGGCTTGGTCCTCTTGGGTAGGAAGGATAATTAAGCAGTTTGCCACCATAACAATAAGGGAGGTGTGAAGGAGGAATGGAGAGAAGACTCCACTGGAAACCTTCTGCTTTAAATCTTCAAAAACATAACCTCAGACTGCATATTAGGGAACCAGATATTGGAATAATTGAAAGTCCTATTTCTCATCTTAAAAATCACGAAACATAAACTCTAGCTTCTTGTGCAATATTCACTTACAGTTTGCATTGATATACATAATGTAAAAACAGGAAATTTGGTACCGTACTTTAGAGATAATTAACATGCAAGCAATTCTGATGACTTGGAAATAGATTGATTTTAATCACCTTTGTATCATTAAGTCTATATTTTTGCCATTACATACATTAAAAAAATTCAACTATCAGATAATTTAGAGCCATTTTTCTTAATTTAATATTGCTATTAAATTTTGGATGTTTATCATACCTAATGTTACAGTTTGTTAACAAATATACTGGATGTTCTGATGATGCAAAGGTGTACTATCAAATTAGTGCTATTGTTGGAAAATATCATCCCGCCTCTACCATACCTACCACCACCACCATCACTACCACCATCACTGTCACCATTTTGGGTGTTTACTATGTGTCAGTCGTTAATTATAAGAGCTTTTAAATTCTTACAACAGCCCTACAAAGTAGCAGCTATTATTATTATTTCTATTCTATAGCTGATAAAACTGAGGTGCAGAGTGTAAGTAACATGCTCAAGGTATCAACACTTTTAACCTAAACAGTTCTACATTGAAGTCTCAGAAGACTATATGTGACTTATATTTTTAAACAGTACCCCACTACTCCCAGAATAATGAATTACACATTTATATATAATATTGGCTGGTGCAAAAGTAATCACGGTCTTTGTAATGGCAAAGACTGCGATTATTTTATACCAGCCTAAAAATAATCACAATAATGATGTTTGCTAACATCAAACCCTTTCAAGAATTTTATATATATAATATCATTAGATAGGGAAAACAAGTGTATTGGTAGAAATGCATTTTCAGGGCTTGAACTCTGCAAAAATTTACAACTTGTCTTCAAGGATTTTCATAATTTTTAAAGTAAGGTTTTTATTTTTATTTTTTAAATTTCAAAAGAAATTTTGTAATAATTAATGAAAGTTTGGAAAGGGTGGACAAGCAGAAAGGGGAAAAAATCACCCATATTTCTACCATTCAAAAAGACCAAGATAGATTTGGTAGTGGAGGGGAGAAAAGAATTGATTTCAGTCTTTTGGTAAGAAAATGTAGATATGTTTGTTAGCATAGTTATAATTACATTTTAGAAGTTGGTGATAATCCCTGACAAAAGGAGAAATTCTTTATGTTCATATAAGGGATTATTCTTCTAATGAAGGATATAGATTCATATTGAAATTGCCTGTTTTTAACTTTTGTCCAGATGCCTTGTGAACAAAGCCATAACCATAACCCTTCCACATTTTTGTAGGCTCACTGAAATTGTTTGTGCAGTCTGATAAGAGTTCTCAAGAGATTTTTAATACCATGCTTTTACTAAATCTAACATTAATTAATCTGAGTAGTTTGAACTTCATCTTTGTATGTTTTTTCAAGAAAGATGGGCCAGGCGTGGTGGTTCACGCTTGTGATCCCAGAACTTTGGGAGGCTGATGGGGGTGGATTGCTTGAGCCCAGGAGTTCAAGACCATCCTGGGCAATGTGGCAAAACCCTGTGTCTACAAATAATACAAAAATTAGCTGGGCCTCATGGGATATGCTTGTAGTCCCAGCTACTTGAGAGGCTGAGGCAGGAGGATCTCTTGAGCCTGGGAGGTTGAGGCTGCAGTGAGCCGTGATCGTGCCACTGCACTCCAGTTTGGGTGACAGAGCAAGACCTGTCTAAAAAAAAAGAAGGAAAAAGAAGAAAGAAAAAAAGAAAGATAGATGATTGGTAAGTCTTCTGAGCCTTTACATATTTGAGTATGATTTTCTTGCTGCTTTCATATATGAAAGACAATTTGGAAAGATCTAAAATTCGGAAGGAGAATAATCTCTTCCCCATCCTGATCCTATGGACTCCAGTCCATTGAATTTTGAAATTTAGTGTCATGAAGGAGAAATCTGAGGTTTGTCTGCTTTCTGTCCTATTATAAGCAACTAATTTTACACTGTTGCATTCTTGTAGGATGTTTCTTTACCTTTATAATTCAAACATCTTTCAAAATATTTCTAGGTGAGGTATCTTTTTATATATTTTTTGCCTACAATATTATAGAGCTCTTTTAGACTGTATTCCAGTTTTTGAAATGTTTTCTTCAGTGATAGCTTTGATTAATCATATCTGTTCCAATTATTATCACTTCTCCAGAAATATCTATTACTCTTAGATTGCTCCTCTCTCTTTTTTTCTCTTTATCAATCATGTTTTCTTTAATTATTTTTCACTGTACCTTTCCTCTGCATGGGGAGAGTTTCTTAAGTTTATATCTTAGATCTCTAATATTGATTTTAATTAGACAATTTTGCTTTAATTAAGTCTTCTTTTTATTGATTTGTATACTTTTTATCCTGTTTATTCTTTATTGCTTCCTGCTTCTGTTTGATAAAGTCTGCATATTCTTGCATCTTACTGATCTTACAAAATGGTTTTTAAATATTTTTTTTTAGATCCTGTAGTAAATAGTTTCAGAAGTCTGCTGTTTCTCTGAATCTTCAGAATGTTACTCCTTTGTCTTTGATGAGATTCTGGACATGCTATCCCCAAATATAGCATGTTGGCATAGTGAAGATTTTAAGCAGAAGGAATGTGAATAAACAACAGTAGCAGGAAAATCACTTTGACCTTCCCCCTACCCTTCTACCCTGAAGCAGGTCATGAAACCTAGGAAGCATTTTCAGATCTTTCCCTAAATTAGATTTTAAGACTCTCACGTGAGAGGTCCTATCCTTATACGTTATACAAAAGGAACACCCTTATCGCCAAAGATACAAGGACACAGAAAAAAATCTGAACAAATAGGCCTTGCAAATTTTTCCATTATGTTATTATTAGGTCATACTTTTTGCCGAATGGAATGACCATCAATTCTTTGTCACAGCTACTCTAAAAAAACACAGGTTTAACTGTTTCTTTGGGTCTTTATTTCCTTATGAAGGTTTCTGTGTCACATAAAACATAAATACATTTTTAGGCTTTTCTCTCGTTAATCTGTCTTTTGTTATAGGGGCCTCAGCTATGAACTTAGGATAGGTAGAAGATATTTTTCCTTTTCTACTGATCATTCTTCAGAGGGTTCTCCCAAATTCCCTTCTTTGTATTTCCTCATCCTTCATCAAGTTTTCTTGATTTGTCAGTCTATTTGTCATTGCTTGAAAGCTGCAAGGGTAAGTGGATTTATAACCAGATGCTATGAAATAAGCATGTCTCCTAATCCAAGGATCTGGCAAGTTTTTACTTAGTGTAGCTACGTTGATGGAGATCATGTCTTTTCCTTTCTCCACTGCCCAGCCCTCTTACATTCTGAACACATGGAACAAAAACTCAGATCCTCAGCCTGCACTGCTGTGAAGGCTCTTTCCATGTCTCTCTCTGACTGTGGTTCTTTATACTGGGGCACTCTCCTTCCTCACTGCTTTTCACCACTCTCTCTACTTCCCCAGCATACATGCTTCCCACTCATGTTTTATTGTTTGACATCATGGGCTCCGACTATATGCAGAAAGAAAGATATTAAGGGAGGTGAAGGGCTAGGGCTAGCTCTTTGCATCAAACAGCAGTGACCACACATTGGAGGGAGGAAGGTCATATTCTGTTCAATCTAGGAAGGTGGAACTTTGGGAAGAGATGATGTTTCTTATTTTTATTTAGGCTTGCACAGCAATGGCAGGTCATAGGATATCTTAGGGTCAGTGGGACTTCCTCCTGGCAATGGCAGGAGGTAGACTGTTTGTTTTACTCTTTGGCGGTGGAGTTTCTGTCTCTTTCTGTATTTTCAAGAGTATTGTGCTGGGGAGAAATTTTGTCAAGAACTTTCAGCCATAATACACTATAAACTTCTGTATCCCAAATATTTTAACTTAAGGAATACTGAAAACCATAATTGAATATATCTTTAGTGATAGTCCTACCCCAAATTATAGTGGGATTTAGTAATATGTCTTAGTACTAAACCCCTGTTTACTGAGGGCATCATGTTAGACCTAGGGTTGGCAAACTTTTTCCATAAAGAACCAGATAAACAATTTTAGTTGTGTTTGCCACACAGTTGGAACAACTACTCAGCTATAGCATTGTAGCACAAAACCAGCCATAGACAATATATAAATGAATGGGCGTAGCTATGTTCCAGTAAAGCTTTATTTACCAAAACAGCAGTGGGCTGGATTTAGCCCACGGCCCATTGTTTGTTGGCCCCCATATTAGACTCTATGGTTAGAAGGGCATGTATATGGAGGCCAGAATGATAGAATTCAGGTGTATGGTAGCAACAGAAGTGTACTGTCAAAAGCCCTTCCCAATCTCTGCTCCACCTCCCTACTCAGCTTCTTCTCACTTCCTCTCCCATCCTGGCTGTAAAGCACCAGCCCAGATGGATCTCAGCTCTCATGTAGTTCTCTTGTTTCCTGAAAATTTTCTCTTTAATGCTTTTCCTTCCTGCTCTTGTTGGTTTATATTTTTGAAGAATGATTCTGTTTTGGTTAATATAATGTATAATTGGATATTGCCAATAAGATTTGGAAAGCACAATTTGCCGTATACCAACCACCATATAGGTAATACCTCCCTCCCTGCATACACTCATGGGGACTCTGCTACAGTTCTTGGGTCTTCTCCACATTGGTTAAGATAGATTGATACTAACTCTATGCCTATTCAAGATTTGTGAGTTGGACACTTGTTCCCTGTTTGTCTGACATTGTGTAAGGCTTAGTTCATTTGTTTATTATAATAAAGTTGTTGAATAGTGTGACATCAGCTAACCTTTATTTTCTCACTGAAATTTTATTAAGCTGAAGAGGTCTGTCTGAAGTCAAGAAATGCTACACGATTTCAGTGCAAGTTCAATTTCCACGTATTCCATTAAACATCAATTGTTATAATACTTTGCATATAAAAAAATAAAGAAATCAACCTAAAACAGAAATAACAGTTATCCATTTAATTCCAGTGGTTCAGGCATTTAAGATAAATCCCAGTTAGGTAGTAATATATGAATACAACTGATCATATATAACGGGGTTAAAGAACTGCTGAGGTATGACTGGGATTTTCCACAAAAATTAACGTCTGCGAGTCCACCCCTCCCAATTAGACTGGCCTTCTTGCTCTTGCAGGATGAATGCCAGAGTAACAATGACAATAAAATTACATTTTGTACTCCTCATAAGAGAAAGTGAAGACAACTGTTCTAGATGTATCTTCTGTATAAGATCTGCCACTTCTTAGTTATTGAGACTTGGTTTGTTCTTACTCCTTCTTCTGCCTTTCATTTGTCTCCCTTCTCAACACTGAAGAAAACTGTAGTGCTAAGTCAAAGTGAGAGACTGACTCTTTGGCATTAATAAAAATCAAAGAAAGAAAATTATTCTCAGTGCAGCAGAGACAAACAGTCTGATATTCTGGGGCCGGTGTTTGTGATAGAGGTGAGAATGTAGGGACAGGGCAGTTGGGAAAGGGTTTTTTGGGCATTTAATCTGTCACCCACATTTCTCTGCACTGGCTTATTCCTAGATAGCAAGAGATATGAGTTATGTTTTTTTCATGTGAAAGACGCTCCAATGTACATATAAAAATGTATACATTTATTTACATGAATGTACACATTTATATATGAAAAATAAGAGTGAAGTAGCTTATCAAAGGAAGGATACCGTCACTTTTGAGTTTCAGGATGACCCAGCAGGAGTATGAATGTTCTTAATTGTTGGTATGGTTGATACTTAGAAGTCCTACTGCCAGCCAGTTACTATTACAAAGTTAGCTGTGTGACCTTGGGCAAGTTACCCAACTCTCTGGTCTTTACTATTCTTGTTTGTAAAGCAAGGATAGGAGCATCTGCTCATAGGGTCATGTGAAGCACTTAGAACAGTGCTTGGGAGACACCAAGAACCATTATTATTGTTATTTGTGGCTTTCTTTGTTTTTAAAAGAAGACAGGACTTGAGGCATGTGCACACTTCTTAAAGGCACCCTGACCTTGGAAGTATTCTTATCAGAGCCCCAGGTGACTAAGAAATGTTAAATGAGAGGCAAGTGCTGTTATAGATCCTTGGGGTGCATGATTTAGTTGGCGATGAATGAAATTTTCCTGCTGTTGTGGATCTAATTAATATCTCTCTGTGATGGATTATTCCTATTCTGGGTGTTAAGGATGAGACTGTAGTCCGAGTCCCTGGAAAATGTTGCCCGCAGTGCTCTGCACGATCCTGCTCTGCAGCTGGTCAAGTACACGAGGTAAGCTTTCATGCTCTCCATGTAGGTGTTTTGACATCTGTCCTTACACATCTGCCCTCCACCCCCTCCAGCCACCATAAGCGCCACTGTCATGTCCGACTCCGCCAGGATTAGTAACTCAGTATATAAACAGCTTTCTCTTCTTTTCATGGAAAACTTGTATGAAAAAATTAAGTTGAAGGGGATTAGAAATATAAAGGAATGTGCTGGCAAGCAGCACCTGGTTCATGAACCTCGGTGAACTTACTGTTCACACATCTTGAAGGGGAAAAAGGGCTATTATTGGTTACCATCAGTTTATAATTAGCTTTGAGGCTCTGGGGGTGTCTATCTGCTTTGATTGGATTTTATGCATTGATATCCAGAGACAGGCCCCTTACACCCCCGCCATCTCACACTGGGGAAAACCTGGGGGTGGTAGAAGAGAGAGGGAAGGGAGGTGAGAGGCTGTTGGTGGTAGAACCTGCAAAATCAAAAGTACTATTGGGTAGTCTGGATATCTATGTGCCTAACATGGAGTAGGCATCAAATAAAGGTGAGTTCAACAAATTGAATGAATGGATGAATGAACGAGTGAATGTTATGTCTTGGGAGTGCCCAACTGGTCCAGAAAAAGGTTACATTATTCAAAAGCAAAGAACACATAAAAAATAAACTCAATTACTTCCCTTACTTGCCAGCCACTCTAAAAAGGACTAAATAGCAACTGGGATCATGACTCTCAGTAGAAAATCTGAAACTAAGTATTAGGGGATGGGTGCCTCACAAATTCTAGACAGGTCACTTGAAATCTGAATGAAAATAACTAATTGCGGGAGGATTTTGACATGCGCTAGATCTGCACTGTCTGACGCAGTGGCCACATATGTGGCTTGCATTATATTTTTATTGGACAGGATTATGTTGGACTGATTTCTTCTTTGAAGAGACAGGCTTTGTATCTTTGATGGCATTTTTGACTTCCAGGAACAGAAATCTCACTCTAAAAGTGGCTAAAATACTAACATTAATCATGTCATCTAACACAAAGTATAGAGGTGGAGTGGGGCAGCTGCAGGGTTTATCAATTCAGGTCTCAATAATGCCTTCAAGGATTTAAGCTCTTTTGATCTTTCCACCTGCCATCTTTAACATGTTAGCATTTGCCCTTCATCTTGTCCCCTCCTATCCCCAAGGAGACTCTTTAGTCCTAGGCAACTCATCCTCACACAGCTATTACTAAAGGTTGTAAGAAGAGAGGGGTGGGGTTTCTTTTCATGTGGGAGGAGAGTCTTCACTTTGACCTCCACCACTCTAGCAAATTTCCCCTGAGGTCCCCTCTGGTTGGACAGTGTCCATGCCCTAGCTGCAAGGAAAGCTGGCGTAGTGAGTATATGGCAGTGAGGGCTGGTCTCCTGGCAAAGGCAAGAGCTAAAGAATGCCACAGATGAACCAGTCAACAAGGACTTTCTGCCCATCTCAGTGTCCTGAGTCTCTCTGTGTCTGGCACAGAGTAGGCCCTCAACACCTGTCAAATGAATATAGGTGAATGAAAATCTAAAGTCCCCTTTGTACATTTATTGACTGTTTTCATAGAGGCTATTCCTGTCTGAATGTTATCTTTTCTCAAGAGTATATTCAATGTGGCTCAGCTTTAAAATGTAATAAAAATTGGGTGTTTTATGTGTCAGTGCTTCTATTTGATGTATGGGACGTTTGATTTTCCACGTTCTTCTTTCCTGTCTTCATGCAGCATGGTGAGCAGTGGAGCGAAAACGCCTGCACCACGTGTATATGTGACCGGGGTGAGGTCAGGTGTCACAAGCAGGCCTGCCCACCCCTGAGATGTGGAAAGGTATTTGAGAATGTGTACCTTACTTGTCTAAGCTCTATTCTGGGTCATTTAAGAAATGTACTGTACTTCTTATTCCAGCATGTCTTTTGGGGGAAGCAAAAGTTTTACAATGTTCGGAAAGTTACATAAAAATATGAGAGCTCTGCTTCCTGGGAAGAAGGGTTGAGGTGCAGGGGAACCTGCCCATCATGGGTCAGGCTGGGAAGAGAGCCATGTACAGCTTTGGTGTTTTGGGTCCTCCTGCCTCTGTTGGCTTGAGTGTTTCACTGTCTCCTGAGGACCATCCCTCACCCTGCTCCCTGTGTCCTAGGGTCAGAGCAGGGCTCGGCGTCATGGGCAATGCTGTGAGGAATGTGTGTCTCCTGCCGGGAGCTGCTCCTACGATGGGCTTGTGCGGTACCAGGACGAAATGTGGAAGGGCTCGGCCTGTGAGTTCTGCATCTGTGATCATGGCCAAGTGACCTGCCAGACTGCAGAGTGTGCCAAAGTGGACTGTGCCCGGGTAAGAAGCAGAGGCGTTTCCATTTGGACCGTTGCAGCTCTTTTCAATGGATAGTAAGGGCCCGTAAAGAACAGGCAGGGCCCGTTCCTTACTTCTTGGCAGCAGCAGGGATGTCCACATTGACTGTTCATGTTTCCCAGGACCTTCTAGCATAAAGATTCCATGGTTTAAAATGAATGTAACTGTTTGTTCAAACAGACTAGCTTGGAACAGCACCCTGGAGCTTTTAGCTCTCAGTGCATCTGGTCAAATTGGAAGCCCTGAGCTAGACACATGAAAGGGAAGGACATGATATGGGACATTAGCCTATCAGGCAGCACAGCTGGATCTCGTTGCTGATGGCCTGCCCCGCTCGCCCCAGCTGCAGAACAGGGTCCACAGGTGTGCTGGTGGATGGGCTCTTGCTGTAGGCCCCACTGACAACATTTAGCAGAATGAGAGCCAGCAGAGAGGTGCTGCTTCTGTGGATCAGGAAAAACAACATGGTTTTTGTTTTTAAGAGAGAGCAAAGGGAACCTTATAAACAATTAACTCTATTGACCTCTGTTAACCTCTGCTGTCTGCAGAATTTCTAGAAGCTTCTAACAAAGCAGCCTCTGTTTGGACTATAGATGTAGTGTATATTGGAGGGAAATGACTTTTTTTTTTCCTCTTTGAACTTGATTTTGACCCCTTACAAAACAAATTGCTTTTAAAGTTGTCTCCTTCTCCCTCACCGCTCCCTTCCGCCTCACCAATTTCCCTCTGGGCCGTGAACTTGACTGGATGGGGGAAATTAGAAAGATCTGGAACCCTGGGTTTCTGTGAAGGCATTTTTCTTTCTAGTTCTTCTCCCCCACTTCTCAGCTCCTCCTGAGCCTAAGGAGGAACAAGCTTTCAGACAAAGCTGTCATTGACAGGGTTATTTTTCACTGTCTCCTACTTGTAAGTTTTGACAGAGTTGAGACATATTTAGGCGAAGAGGGTCTTTTTGCAGGTTTATTTCCCCCTACATGCCTTCCATTTCTTTTCTTTATGTTAGGGGATTCAGGATGGTTGGATGAAGATGAGAAGAACACGTAATCATGGCCCTTTTGTTTTCTCTCTCTCTGGCTGGGGCTGGGCTTCCCTGCCTCGGCAGTCCGCCCAAAGGATCTGTCTATTTTCTAAGGCCTTAATTTAGCTAACATCCTAGAGTTTATGAAAAATGTGTGAGAGGGGATCCTGGTAGGGTGTGTCCTTTAACTGCCTAATTTCAGTCAGATCTGAACAGAGTCTCAGTCACAGAAAATTGTTTAATCCATATCCCTGGTGTTTCTACATGTCCATGTGCCTGCCTGCCTGCTGCTGTCAGCTGTGACACCTGACCCTGGTAGCATGAGCCAGGTGCTCTTGGCTATTCTTAGGGAATATGAGGATTAGCTGCCAAAGTGGAGAGCACTTCAGTATTCCTCAAGTCATCCCATAACACTGTCTCATCCCTTTCTAGTTGCTTCCACCCTGCTGCCATCTTTTCTTTTCTTTTTTTGAGGCGGAGTTTCACTCTTTCACCCAGGCTAGAATGTAGTGGTATGATCTTGGCTCACTGCAACCTCCAATGCCTGGGTTCAAGCGATTCTCCTGCCTCAGCCTCCTGAGTAGCTGGGATTACAGGCATCTGCCACCATGCCTGGCTAATTTTTGTAGTTTTAGTAGAGATGGGATTTCACCATGTTCGCCAGGCTGGTCTTGAACTCCTGACCTCGTAATCCACCGGCCTCAGCCTTCCAAAGTGATGGGATTACAGGCGTGAGCCTTTTCTTTTATGAATTGAGGCGTTCTGATGCCTCTAGCCTATTTCTCCAGATCTTTAGCTAGCTAAATTGTTGTTTTCCATATCACTTCCATGTTTCCCAAGTTTTTCTTAAAGCCCTGGGTTCTAAACTAGAAACTCTACCAGAAGTGCAATTTTAACCGATACTGAATCTGATGAAAAATATCTCTTAGGCTTCTTTCTTTGCCATGCTTCTGTGAACAGCTCTGGTTGATATCCATGTTAAAGCCTGGATGTACTAACTTCCTAACTGCTGCTTAGCTTGTATCACTGGTGATAAAAAGATGAATAAGGCATGTTATGACCTTAAGAGTTCCTAGGCTTTTCAGGAAGTCAGCTATGTAAATAAAAATAACACAGTGTGGGCACCAATGGACATATGAGTTAAATATATTAGGAGCTCCCGGAGGAAATGACTATGTCTGCCAAGGAGTGCAGTGGAAGTGCCCTATTGATATTTTTTTTTAGTTCTACATCACTTTCTGCCTTCTTCCTTCTCTAAAATATCAAGGTCATTTTGATTTCTGATCTTGGATACCAAGGGTGGATTAAGTGTAAGTGCAAAGCACATCAGAAAGTACAGTTAAGTAAATTTTTAAAAGAGGCAAAGGTGTGCAGCTTCACCGTTGTCTTCATTATCACATTGGTTATCAACAGCAACGTTCTGAATAGCATTGAAATAAGCATACAGTTTTTGTTGTTGTTAACAAAGAAGAAAATGGACTGATCTTTGTCTCCTATATTCCACCAAATCTCTAAACATTGAAGCATAAACAAATCAATGATAGGCTAGCATAATATAACGATTTACATATTTCTAGATTTGATGATGTCTTTGAACATGAATTCAGGTGAAGAAGTCGAATTACCTTTTAAAGAAGGGGACCTAGCATTCACATCTGAAGCATAAAATGCAATGGGGAGAATTGAAGCTTGGAGAAAACGTATGGGAGAGGTTAGGCACATGGTAAATGTGAGCTGCCTTTCCCTGCCCCAGTGGAGGCAGGTTCCCTCAAAAGAGTGTCTCGTTTTTCTGATGAGCAGGTTGGTCCAATCTCAGTCATTGGTCTGGTGGCTATAGTTATGATTAGGTGGGGAAAACATAGAGATTCTGTCTGGCCTATGGGACAGAATCCTCTTAGAAAGGAAAGAATATGTTTGTTTCTGAAAGCAATTTTACTAAAAAGTCAAATGCTAATTGGAGCGAACTCCCCACTGCAGTGTACTGATGTGGTTTGGGGGGCACTCAGGCTGCTTCTATAAATAGCAAATCTATTTGGAACTTCCTACCTCACCAAAACTGAATCCTTGTGCCCCAGGAGCAGGGCTTGCTGTTACAGTGGTGTTTGAAGGTCAAGAACAGCCTTTCTGTTTCTATCCCTTCCCTACCTAATCATAACTACATCCACCAGTACAAAGACTGAGATTGGACTAACTAACCTGCTCATCAGAAAAGGAAACTCACTTTTGAGGGAATTTGCCTCCAGTGGAGCAGGGGAAGCCAGCTCACATTTATGGAGTGCCTACCCTCTTCTGTGCATTTTGCTACAAGCTTTAATTTCCCTCCCTCAATTTCTTCAATTCCTGCCCTCCCCCGCTCCCCCCTGCCCCGCTCCCCCGCCACCAGCCACTTTTTTTTGCCTCATTTAGGTGATAGGAAGTCACTTTTCAGTTTTGTCTGTATGTATTTTAGTGGACACTCGAGAATCTCTCATGCGTTTTGTCTTTTACAGAAGTATGCATAGTCGGTTTTGTTTCAAAACATTGTTTTAAGTGACTTAGATTACATGCATATAAACTCTTTTATACGCTTTGAAAGCACATTTCAGTGTTTCTGGGTTATGCCTTCACTACCAACTGATTTGTCATGTTTCTGCAAAACAATTTATATGTAAATACATCTGCTGTCTGTAGCACCTACTGCTTCCTATGGGCCTCTGATTGACATGAAATTTTAATGGACAGTAATCTGTGTAACTCCAAAATCATTGTAATCATTTATGTATTTTTGTGTTTCTTCTAAACGTTTAGATTTGCTCTCGTTAAAAATAATACATATTCATTCTAGAAAATTTTGAATGCTCAAGAAAAGTAGAAAAGAGACTTAAAAATCCATCTATATAATGCTACCAAAGACATCCAGTGCATCCAGAGACAACCAATGCTTTTATAATATTTGTCATTAGTACAGTGTTTTTAGAAAAAAATATCATTATGATTATTCTGTTTATGCAAATTTATTTTATTCATTTTTCATTTAACATGGTTTCTACACACTTTTAAATATAATGCAGACCCCAAATTAAATATTAAATAGTTGGAGAAACATTACCATTCTTTAGAAAGTATATATATCTTTTGAAAGTGAAAAGTGCTTTAAAGAATACTCTTTAAGCTACAGATATTATATGTTAGTGTAGAATACTAATATATAGATCATACGTTAGTATATACACATGACAAATTGTAAACAGAGATTGTTTTTAACAGATTTTCTGGGAGATGGGACTTCAGTGGAATTACACTTTCTGAATTATAGAATTCCAGATTATTTACATTTTTACAGCAAATATTTATTATTTTGTAAAAAAAATAAAATTTTTTAAATTATTGAAATTGGAAAATGAAAGTGATAGACTTGGAAAGTTAAATATCTACCCTGCAAATGTGCCAGAGTAGATAAATTAAAATTATTCCTCTTATAATTTTAAGAATAGTTTTGATATGATCTGACTAACAGTAAGAGTTTCAGAATGTTGAGTAAAATTTAGTTTTCTATTGCTTAATTTATGCCTAAGACTACATCTGTGCATAAAGGGATGCATCTGATTTTGTATTCAGGGAAAAGCGGTGGTTTGATTTGAGCTCTGTTAATGAAACTAAAGTCACAAATTGTATGTTTAAGGAATCCTTTTCTGAAACTGATAACTTTCCTAGACTATAACATTAACCTTGGCCATCCTTCTTACTCACGTGAACTCCTGGTCATGGGTAGAAAATTATGGAGGGATCAGAGCATAAGTATTCATCATAACAGGAAAGAAAAAGCACGTGGAGGCGTGTGCTGTGTGGACTAGACTTCCCATGGGAAGACAGCACAGGGGAAGATGAAGCAGGGAGAGGGCTAGAGCCAACGGTGTGCCAGGTTTCTCATTCCAGTCAGGAAACCCAGCTGCTTCGCAATTTAGCCCTTCTACCTGGAGATGTTAATTTGATATGTGCCACTGCAACCCTTATTTCTACAGGGTGAAGAATTAATTCACTTAGATGGAAAGTGTTGTCCTGAATGCATTTCAAGGAATGGTTACTGTGTTTATGAAGAAAATGGAGAATTTGTGAGTATCAGTCTAATAATCAAAGCCTATTTAAAATTAATTCAAAATTAATCTAATGAGGGGACATTACTTTCTTACGTCTTTTATCCATTCATTTGTTCAACAAATGTTATTGTGTACCTACTGTGTACCTACTATGTACCAGGCGCTGGGGCACAGAAGGGAATACAACAGGCAGAGTTCCTGCTCTCATGGTGGGGCATACTTTGTAGTTCAGGGACACAGAAAACACACACACACCCCCCACATACTACACGTCAGGTACTGAGGAGCACTACCTAGAAGAATAAAGCAGTGTAAGTGGGCTAGACAGTAGCTGTGCAGGAGGGTGGGATGGGGGAATATGTTCCTTTATGTAAAATGAACCAGGAGGTTTCACTTACAGAAAACTTTGAGCAGGGCCTGAAGGGAGGGAGCCACATGGATGCCTAGGAGGAAACATACCAGAAAGAGGGATCAGGAAATGCAAAGGCTCCGAGCTGCAGGTTTGTTTGGCATGTTCAAGAAATCGGAGTCTGGCGGGAACTTAGTGAATGAGGGAGAAAAGCACTGGCCTTAAGGTCTAGTAAGTAGCCTGGAGGCCACAGTTTTTTACCCTGAGGCAGTTAGGAGCTGCTGGAGAGTTTTGAGCAGAAGAGCGCTGGACTCTCACTTAACTCATGAAAGGACCATTTTGGCTGCTGCATGGGTGAATGGCAGAAGGAAATGAGACTGCAGGTAGGCAACCCGGTTAGTGGGTTTCGTAATGGTCCAGGCAAAGGGCAATGGTGGCTTGGTCTAGGCAGGAAGTGGTGAATTTGGTAAAAAGTGATCGGTTTCTAGATTTATTTCGTAGGTAGCATTGACAGAATTTTATTCAATTAGATGTGGGGTAAAACTCTATATAAACTAAGGTTTTTTTTTTTTTTCTGTGTCTGTACTTTTTTATTACCCAAAGGAAATATATTTATTTTAATCTTTTCAAATTTTCCCTATTTATGTAGTCCATATTTTTCATCTTGGGTATTGGAATGTTGATAAATTCATTGTGTTTTTTAAAATGTGCCAGTTGATCATAAAAACAACTGCTTCATTGACCAGTCAGAATAGAATTGCAGAGGTCCCCACTTATCACAGAAAATATGTGCCAAGGTCCCTAGTAGATACTTGAAACTGTGAATAGTACTGATCCCGATTGCTGTCAGTTGCAATACATTTCTGTTCACGTTTTCCACCAACACAGTCATTGCCTTTTCCATCTTAACTAAGCATTTATCACACACTATGGCTGTAACTTTTGCAGTTTGAGGTGCAACAGCAAAACTAGCACAAATTTGTTTTTACTTCTTCACAATTGCATAGATAGAAGATTTGTTCTTACCTTTGACCTTAGCAACCTCATCATAATTCTTTTTTCTTTCCTTGTTAAGGAAACTTTCATCTCTTCACTTAAAGGGAGCACTTTGCAGCTTCTCTTTGGTATATCCAAGTTGCCAGCATCACTACTCTTGGACTTTGGGGCATTATTAAGTAAAATAAGTGTCACTTGAACGTAAGCACTGTGATACTGAGATAGTGGCTCTGATAACTGAGATGGATACTAAATAATGGGCAGGTGGCATCTACAGCTTGGATATGTTGGGCAAAGGAAGGGCTCAAGTCCAGGGTAAGATGGAGCAGGACAACTTGAAATTTTATTACACTACTCAGAATGGCATCCAATTTAAAACTGAAGAATTTTATATTTCTTGAATTTTCCATTTAGTATTTTCCCACCATAGTTGACCAGGGTTAACTGAAACAGCAAGAAGTGAAACCATGGATAGGGGGAAACTACTGTATATGAATTAGGAATAAGGGATTTGGTGAACTGATTCCTCCACACTTTGTGTGTGTGTGTGTGTGTGTGTGATTTGGGCATATTACGTCTGTCAACCTACCAGTGTTTCTGTACATTCTGGGGAGGGAGTATTGTGTAGTGTTAACAGTGCAAGCTCTAGGTTTCAATCTCTACTTTGCTGTATACTGCTATCTTGGGCAAGTTAGTTATTTCTCAGCATAAACTAGAGATAACAATAGCACTTACCTCATGGGGCTGTAGAGATGTTATGTGTGAAGCACTTAGAATGGTGCTCGATTGGCACATTTTTTAAAAAACTAAAAACATCAACAATATTATTATTTTACTGTTGACATTGTTTCATAGTGGTATACCACGCTTTAGTCATCCTCATGTCTTAAGAATTTAGGAGGTTTAAAAGCTTCCTTATAAATGTTGAATTTATATTTTCTCAATCATAGTATCAATTTTCCTACTCATTTTTGGAGATAAACTCAGTGAAATTAAAGAAAACCAAGTTAGTTTAAATAAGTGCAAATCTCCATGATGCTCTGGTACCATGTAAAACTCAAGAATTTGCCCTTGCAAATTTAGGTCTCTTGACCAGAAAGTGCTCTGTATTGAGGAGAACTGAAACCAAATACTCAAGCATAAAGTGAGAAGAATTCAGAAATATTTCCTACGCATGTTGTTTTCACCTCAGATTAGTATGCTTTTCTTGTTTTTGATAAGATAGATTTCATTTCTATTCATAACCAATGGATAAAGTTGCACGTTACTTGGGAAAAATGGATAACTCCTAATGAAAAAACAAATAGATCAGCCTAATGGTGTTTTTAGTGGCATAATAAAGACATTTCTCTTTGTTCCTAGATGTCCTCAAATGCTAGTGAAGCTAAACGTATTCCAGTAAGTATAAATTTTTAACTTGCACATAGATCATTATAAAATTGTTTTATGTAACGACCTGCATGAAATATCACAGGAAAACTTAGTCCCTTAGTTTTTTTAACAGCCACATTTGATGGCACTGTGATCAGGAATTAAGAATCTTAATGATAACCCAGGTTTTGAGCCATTGAACTTTTACTCTTTTCTTTAGCCTATTTTATGCAGTCGATAATTAGCTTCTCTAACCACACGCTCCTACATAGATTCTTCCCCTTTCTTGTGATGTTTTTCTCTCCCTAATTTTTTTTTCTGGCCTAGAAAACTCAGTTTAACCATCAGTAGAGTTTTATATACTGCAAAGTACTGAAGAAAGAGCTTCTTGGGTTTACAAGCATTAATTCCTGAAACAATCCAAGTTTATTCTCTCCAGGTTGAATACAGGACGATGTTATATGGTTTCTTTTAAAGGGAAAATGCAAGCGTTTAACACAGCAATCTTACAATAAGGGGTCTGGTCTGGAGACGGGTCTGCCTTCACATGGAAGAAAAGCACTTCTGCCTTCTCAAGATAGTCTCGCTCAGTTTTCTAACATTTAATGTTCATTCTTCCAAATAGCGTCACATTGTTTGGAATGTTTAATGTCTGTTGGCTTAATAAGCATTTTATAAAATTGTTACTTTAAAATCTGCTCTCCTGTGTTCTACTCTTTCACCTCCCTTATCACCCCAGTACCTTCTGATAAGAACCTCTGTCTCTTTCCTGTGAGCAAAAATGAACTGTTCTTTACAATTCACTTTGGATTCTCTGCTGACTACTACTGTTCATTTTCATAATTTGCTTGGCTGAAAAGAGTATTCTAGTGTGTGAAAGCTTAGGGCACATCTACAGCCCATTAAAAGTAGGCCTGCAAAAGTTTTAAATTTTAGAATGTAATGACTCAACTGTTAACTCTTACTGTGGTAACCATAAGGAAATTCAGGTTTTTAACCAAGTGTCCCACTGTTATTTTAGAGATTGTATTGTATTGTACTGAACTTACCTGCTAATCACTAGGTACACAGTAATCTCCTTTGATGTTTTTGGAGAAAGAGGTTGAAAAACAAGTTTTAAATGCCTTTTACATGTTCTGTTTGTCCTAGAATACTTTCACAGCTTCTCTCTGACTGTGCCTACAATCTTTCATCTGGTGTTCTAGATTGAAATAAACTCATTATAAACAAAGAAAGAGAAATTTTGTCCTTCTACATTTAGTACTCTTCTGCTATTGTTCTGTTTCAGAGTTAATCTGGAAGAGTACTGATTAGCTGCTTTCACTTTGTCCTTATGGAAATTGTAACTTCTTCAGCGCAAACTCTCTTCTGAATTACTGCACCCTGATGACAGTGCTGTTCTTTACATTTTTACGTAGGAGGGAGAGAAGTGGAACGATGGCTCTTGCAAGGTGTGTGAGTGCCGAGGGGCTCAGGTAACTTGCTACGAGCCCTCTTGTCCACCATGTCCAGTGGACACACTGGCCGTAGAGGTGAAGGGACAGTGCTGTCCAGACTGCACATCAGGTAGGCCCATGTCTCCTCTGTTTTTACTGAGATAGTTTTACTGCCAAACAGCTCAGAGATCCTCTTCCCCACACCCTTGCTTCGTTTTCTTTAGTTAACCAATGGGTTTGTTCGTGTCTTTATAATTTTTCTAACAAATGGTGCTAATTAATCTTTGTCTGTATACTTGCCAAACTCAACAAATTATACCTTGGGCAAGTCATTGACCCTCTTAAACCTTAATTTTCTTGTTAATAAAATATGCCTTCTGTATCTTGCAAAATTATTGCAAAAATCAAACATAATGTTTGAAGACTTCTAAAGGTAAATCTGTCTTCCATTGTTGAAAATATAAGAATAATTTCTCAAAGTTTGTTATGGGTGTTCTTTTTTCTTAAGGTGAGCTGTTAAACAGATGGTTTCTTTTGGAGTTCTCAAATGAGTTTTTAAAGTTTAAAGACTCATTAATTTTTTCCGAAAGATAATTTTATCTACTTGTTCTGCAATTCTGCTTTCAAATCACCTGGGGTTGAATTAGTTCCAGTTAATAATTGTTGGCAGGCACTGGAGTTGCTCTGGTTGACTAGTAATTTGCCTATAAGCTTAGTTTCTCTTGGAGAAGTGGCATTTTCTTCCATTCATATTTCATAATTAATTGTTTTCATTCACAGACCACAATTTTTCATATTGGCAGTTGCTCTTGTTGCACTCAATTTATTTTGGCTAATCACAATGTTTTTCTGAAGAGTTTATCAAGGAAAAAGGAAAGCAACTTTATGGCTTAATTATGTTACCTTCACCAAACTGGCTCTCTGGACTTTCCAAAACAAACATTTAGCATATTATTATGCAATATATATATTGAAAATCAGGTCCTTGACAACTTCAAAGCCTGAAAAAAGACTTCTTTTGCTGATAATTACCACTAAATTCAGTGATAACCCCAATTACTGAAAATGAGATTTGAAATTTTGGAGAAAAAGAAGAAAACTAGTTGTATTTTTTCTTAGATAAAAATAACTATTTTCAAACATTGTAGGTTTTATGTCTGAACTGTTTGTACATGCTAAAGCTTAAGAAGAACATCTGAGGTACCATAAATTATTGAATCTGTTTAAATCATATATTGTGAAAGTAGTCATTCCTGTTTCTTGAAGCATTCCAGCAGGTAGAGGCATTAATGTAGCTGTTCTTTTAATACCTTCATTTTGGGGCTATGGGAGACAGTGATGATATTTCAGACAAAGAACACTTTCTTGCAATTAAAATTCAGTTTTTGTTTTTGTAATTTAGGAGGCTTTTTCATATCTAAGTCCCATAGTTTTCTGTTCTTCATATTCTATGTAATGCTGCACACCTTGTGTATTCTTTTCTGAAGGATGTAAGAGAAATAATCAATGGAGTTCACTGAGTTCTCCCCTTCTTTGTCCTTGATTTCAGTTCATTGTCACCCAGATTGTTTGACCTGCTCTCAATCTCCAGACCACTGTGACTTCTGCCAAGATCCTACCAAGTTACTGCAGAATGGACGGTGTGTGCACAGCTGTGGGCTGGGATTTTACCAAGCTGGCAGTCTCTGTTTAGGTATGGCTCCAAGTGGACAGCCCAGAGGTGGTGATGTGTAGGAGGTAGACTCACCAAAGGTTGCAGTTATGAAACTGAGGCTCAATATTGTCAAGGAGGGGGTCATGCATGCAGCATATTTTTGAGAGGCACAATATCTAAAAACCTCTAAAAGGTAGTAATGTCATCTATAGGTTACTTGCCCTTTCTAACTGCAGGTCTCTTTTTCTGACATTTTATAGGTATTTGGTGCTTATTGGGAGACAGGTGATGTGGAGGTTGTTAGGTAGTCATAGTTGAATTTTTTTTTGTATTTGGAAGACTTTCAAAGATAGTAATATCATGAGGATACCTGGGCTCATTTATTAAAACACTCAATTCATCTGTGATAGAAACTTAGAATTGACACAGACCTTCAAGATTATTTACTACAACTTTCTAATTTTGCAAATGGGGAACCTGTGGGCCAGAGAAATTAACTAACTTGCTCAATATCACACAGATAGTAGATAATAGAGCTTATCTCTTATGGGCTATCAGAGGACCCAAAATAGGTTTATGTGCATTTCACGATGTTACATCTGAGAAGGAGACCTTACTTGGGAGAGCTGACTTGGTTGATATCAAATATTAGTTGCTAGTCCCCTTATTTCTGAATTGTAATGTTAATTATCCATTTAAAAGTGTATGGGTTTATACCTCACTGTGAATATTTAGAATATTTAATCTCTCTCTGGTTCCATATTCCCTTTTTATTTTTCTTCTGATGGAGTCTCACTCCGTCACCCAGGCTGGAGCGCAGTGGCATGATCTCAGCTCGCTGCAACCTCTGCCTCGCAGGTTCAAGCAAGTCTCCCTGCCTCAGCCTCTCAAGTAGCTGAGATTACAGGCACCTGCCACCACACCCAGCTAATTTGTATATTTTTAGTAGAGATGAGGTTTTGCCATGTTGGCCAGGTTGTTCTTGAACTCCTGGACTCAAGTGATCCACCCACCTAGGCCTCCCAAAGTGCTGGGATTACAGGTGTGAGCCACTGCGCCCGGCATCTTTCATATTCTTATCTGTAAAGTGAGGGTAATCCCAGTACCTTCTTGAAGGGGTGATTGTAAGGATCAAGTTTGTTAATACATGTTAAGTGCCTAGATCAATATCTAGGATACAGCCAAGGATTAATACGAGCTGCTTTTATTATTTTGGTAATTATTCACTCCTCCATACTTTCTTTCCTAATTCAGATAATCTTCAACCTTTTTGAAAGTTATTTATATCTCTTTTATACAGTATTGGTAGAAAAAGGGCAAGAGATCTTGCTAAAAGGTTGAGTGGCAGAGGTATTGGGGGCTATTGGATAAGAAGAAAAAAACGCAGACTCCTCAGCCAAACTGCCTGGTTTCAAATGCCAGCCTCGTGACCGTGGGCAAGTTGTTTAACCTCCCTGAGTCTGTTGCTCATCTGTAAAGTTGAGATTAATAATATCTACCTCCTAGGGTTGTTGTGAGAAATAAATGCATTCACATATGTAAAGCACTTCAAACAGCAGTTGACATGAACTGTGTGCTTTACAGATAAGGACTGTTAAAATTATTTTTCTGTATTTTCTGTTTGGGACCCAGAGCCTCAGGATTGGGCTGTGTAAGCATTGACATGGGGGTGGTGTCTTTCAGCTAATCAGACAATCCCTTTCTCTTTCTTCAACCTTATCTGGAGCCAGCCTGCCAACCCCAGTGCTCCACATGTACCAGTGGGCTGGAGTGCTCATCCTGCCAGCCTCCCCTGCTGATGCGGCACGGGCAGTGTGTGTCTACCTGTGGGGACGGCTTCTACCGAGATCGCCATTCCTGTGCAGGTAATCTCTGGCTGGGCCACAGCTGGGTCAGCTACCAAGACAGTTCCCAACTCTGACCCCACCAAGTGATATGGGGCCACCAGGAGCTGTAAGCATTTTTTTCAAATGAGAGAAGAAACTCTGAATAAGACTTCGGCATAAGGAGAACAGTGGATTAGAGAAATGACACGTTGTTTTAATAACCTTATTAGGTTACTTTCTTATCAATATGCTTTAGTAGACTTACATGCCTACTTTTATTTTTTATTGAGATCTAGTTGAAATTCTTAATATCATAATAGTCTCTTGAGGTGGGAGCAGTCATAATATAATTTAATTTGTTGTTTATACTTGGCCATTTTTTCAATAGATATTATGAGTGTAAGTTTAAAAAGTAAGTGTATAAAAATATTTTAAATGCAGAAATGGGAGATGGGGTTTGTAGTAGTCTGTTTTTGCACTGCTATGAAGAACTACCTGAGACTGGATAAATTATTTATGAAGAAAATAGGTTTAATTGATTCACAGTTCTGTATGGCTGGAGAAGCCTCAGGAAACTTAGAATCATGGCAGAAGGCGAAGGGGAAGCAAGACACATTTTACATGGTGTCAGGAGGACAGAATGTAGGGGGAAGTGCCACTTTTAAACCCTCAGATCTTGTGAGAACTCACTCATTATCCTAAGAAGCGCATGGGGGAAACTGCCCTCATCATCCAGTCACCTCCCACCAGGCCCCTCCCTCAACGGGTGGGGATTACAGTTTGAGAGAAGATTTGAGTGTGGACACAGAGCCGAACCATATCAGAGTTAATGGTGAAAACAAAGACAAGGGGCAGAGATATGAGTTTGTCTTCAGGAGAACAGATCATTAGATGTGCCCAGAAACTAAGGTAGGTTGTGTGATGGCAGGAAAACCTGAAAAGGCCAATAGACCAAAGGAAGTTCTTAGACACCATACCAGGGAGCTGCGATAGCTACTCTCTGCAGCTGAACGTAAGGGTGGATCAGTGATGAGAATCAGAAGGTGGGCCGATCTGAGGGGCAGCCGATATGCTCCTCTCTTTAACACCCTGGTTAGATTATCAGGAAAATCATTTGCAGGAAAATGATTGAAGTTAAAGAGACTAAGTGCATGGTATCAATCAGTTGTGCAATTAATCAAATGAGCGTTCGAGCCATGTACAGGTCCTGTGTGGGGGAGGTTGACAGTCCCCTCCTCCATTCCAGGTCATGGTTAGAAGTGGAGCTCATTCGACTGTGAAAACCATGTTGAAAGGAAACACTAATACTGTTTATGCCACAGAGGTATGAGTGTAGCACGGCCTGTTTTGTGATCAGTCGTATTATAGAATATGGTAGGCAGAATAGCTTCTGAGTTTGATTTGGTGGCCCTTTAATATAAGAATATCCTCTGCATGTCTATATCCTCAGCATCAAAGGCTGCACAAAGTTCTCAGCATTGTTGAACAAGTGAATGAGGAATGAATGAATGACCATACTACCACTTGGTGGTCCTTCAAAGACCAGTGTTCCAATAGAAGTATCAGCCATAAAAGAGAAAAGAACCCTTAGTGTTTGTAGCTTATCATGTTCTATTTACCTATTATTTTAAAACAGGTTCAAAGTGGGCACATACAAATACCTTTATAAGTGTCTAATGGTTGGGCAATTTAGGTAAACAGCTGAAATTTTAATTTGATAAAATTACTGAATGTCTCTATTCCTTTCTTTTCTTTTCCTTTTTTGCGACAGAGTTTTGCTCTTGTCACTCAGGCTGGAGTGCGGTGGTGTGATGTCAGCTCACTGCAACCTCCACCTCCTGAGTTCAAGTGATTCTCCTGCCTCAGCCTCCCTAGCAGCTGGGATTACAAGCGCCCACCACCAGACCCAGCTAATTTTTGTATTTTTAGTAGAGATGGGGTTTCACATGTTGGCCAGGCTTGTCTTGAACTCCTGACCTCAGGTGATCCACCCTCCCAAAGTGCTGGGATTACAGGCGTGAGCCACCACGCCTGGCCACTCCTTTCTTTTATCCCATCAAAGAGACCTCCTACTAGCACTCGTGACAGATTTGCCTATAAAAGGGAATTAATTCCCCCTAGATTTTACTCCTCCGTCCCCTGAAATATGCACATACCACATATGTATGCCTTTTCTTGGGGAAGGGGCATTTTCCTTTCTCCCATGCCCATTGTTTTAATTGGTGATGCTAATGCTAGTTTAGGGCTTTTTGAAATGGGTAATGTTTCATTTGATTACTGATTAACATAGCTCTCTGCTTCACATTCCATCCACATATCCACACACAAATGCCTCTAGTAGAAAGTTGCTAGGAAAATTTGTTCAGGCTCCCTCCAGGGAATTAAACCAATTTGCTTTAGTTCAGGCTGGTTGCATTTTTATGCATAAAATAACGAGGAAAAAAAAACAGAGCAAAAGGAGAGAGAGAGAAAGAGAGAGAGGATCTTAAAAATTAAAAACAAAGTTGTGATCAATTTCCATGTACCGTCTTGGTGCTAAGATCATCTTTCCAGATAAGCTTTCCCAGCATTGGAATTTTTTGCAATATTCATGCTTGTACCCCTTGTGGTGACTTTTCACCACTGACCTTGGAAGTCAGTCACTCAGCTGGTGCTCTTCTGATACGTGCTAAACTTTTCAAAAAGAAGCCTGCCATTTTATGGTAACAACAGGCTTTTCTGGATTGATTCCTCTTGGCAGGATCATTTATGTGATGATTGGGATAAGTTGCCACTTTATTGACCCATCAAAACCCAAAGAAAGTGAATGCTGTGCTCAGGAAACTAATTACCAGAAATCACCTGATTAATATTCATGTTTACTATGTTGAGTATAGGGCAGAGTGGAAAAAAATAACAGATAAGCATGGCTCTTCAACAAAAGAGTACAAGCAGGTAAACCAGAGGAAGTAAAGGAAAACACTCCTGCCCGAGAATCTTACCCACAGGGGCCCTTATCATTTTCTCTTTTCTCTTGAATTTAGCAGTTTATGCACAAACACACATGCATATAAACATGTGTGCAGATATTAATACTATTGTTACATATTTTGCATGATTGAATAATGATGTAATTATAGGCCACATGATGCACTCCATACCAGTCCCTGCTTCATTTCCTCTGCCTCCACCAACTCTGGAGTTTGATACTTTGATCACTGTATGTTAAGGCTTAGCACTACCTAGCTTTTATATGAACCTAAACAGAAGACAGGTGCAGGTTGCGTTTTTTCACAACAAGTACGGCCATAGAGTGATCACCCTGTTAGTACCCAAAGCTCACATTTTAGTCCTGGCACTCAGACTTCTGCTTTAACCCCTACATGTCCTTTGCCAACAGCTGGGTCTGGTTAACATCCCCTCTTGCCCATCCCACCCTACTCTTCTTGACTCTGTAGTCCTAGGACTGGGCTTGTACTTCGGTTCCTGCCACTTGCCCTGCTCTGACTCATTTCCAGTAATTAATAGCCCACTGCTTAATCACCTGAAGCCTGATGGCCAGGCTTTACCCATGTATGGATGCTCCTTGTTTTCCCCTTCCCACTTTCCCCACCACAATACTTGACCTTACATTCTTCCTGCCTGGCTCTTTGGTACCATTTGCCTTGGATTTATTCTATTCCCTCTACCAAAACAGTGGTTCCATTGACTCATCTTAAAAACTCAGGTATTGAGTCTAAACTGGATCCAAGTGGAACTCTCCAGGTCCTGAGAACATTCTTCCTTGCTTGTCTTGCCCCTCTTTTCAGCCTCTGTTCCATTCTGGTGGGACCACTGAACTGTGCACACAAATCTTAGATATGAGAGCCCGTAAGAGGGAAAGCTAAAACAACCAGCAACACACACCATGTAAGATTATGTTAAAATGAGTAGCTCATAAGGTTGTAATCACTGAAAAGAGAAAGAGTAGAATTTAGCCCATTTTTATATGTGTATCAATGTTTTGTTTGTCTACTTAAAATTTGTATTATTCCCAAAGGCCTGATGATAGACCCATGTGTACCTCAGGGCAAATACTGCCCTCATTTTGTAGGCACAGATGTCGTGGGGAGCTGGCCCACTGGTTAAGACCTTGGGCCCTGGAGGTAAACCACCTGGTTTCTTTCCCCTTCCTCCCTTCCCTTTTTTCTTTTCTTTTTTTCTTTTTTTTTTCTTTTTCTTTCTTTTTTTTTTTTGAGAGGAAGTCTTGCTCTGTCATCCAGGCTGGAGTACAGTGGCGCAATCTTAGCTCACTGCAACCTCTGCCACCCAGGTTCAAGCAATTCTCCTGCCTCCTGAGTAGCTGGGATTTGAGCACTTACCACCATGCCCAGCTAATTTTTGAATTTTAGTAGAGACGAGGTTTCACCATGTTGGCCAGGCTGGTCTCGAACTCCTGACCTCAAGTGATCTGCCCATTTGGCCTCCCAAAGTGCTGGTATTACAGGCATCAGCCACTGTGCCCAGCCTTTTTTTAAAAAAATCGGTTTATTATTTTTATTATTTTATTTACTTCTTTTTCTTAAGATGGAGTTTTGCTCTTGTCATGATCTTGACTCAATGCAGCCTCTTCCTCCTGGATTCAAGCAATTCTCCTGGCTCAGCCTCCCAAGTAGGCGGGATTAGAGGCATGTGCCACCATGCCTGGCTAATTTTGTATTTTTAGTAGAGACAGGATTTCACCATGTTGGCCAGGCTGGTCTCAAACTCCTGACCTCAGGTGACCCACATGCTTCGGCCTCCCAAAGTGCTGGGATTATAGGCATGAGCCACTGCGTCTGGCCTAAACCACCTGGTTTCTAATCTTGCCTCTGTCACTTACCTATTCTTTAACTCCACTATTCAATTGCCTTATGGGTAAAACAGGGACAGTAATATCTGCCACATTGTAGTGTCATGAAGATTGAATGAGTGAATTCACATACTCCATTTAGGGCAGCAGTCCCAGCCTTTTTGGCACCAGGGACTGGTCTCATGGAAGACAATTTTTCCATGGACCAGGGAGCAGGGGATAAAACTATTCCACCTCAGATCATCAGGCATTAGTTAGATTTTCATAAGGAGCTGCAACCTAGATCCCTCACATATGCAGTTCACAGTAGGGTTTGCACTTGTTCCTATGAGGCAGAGCTCAGCTACAATGCTCCCTCACCTGCTGCTCGCCTCCTGCTGTGTGACCTGGTTCCTAACAGGCCACAGGCTGAAACTCATCTGTGCCTGAGGGTTGGGGACCCCTGGTTTAAGAAGTGGTACCTGGTGTCTAGAAAGCCCTTCATAAAAGTTTAGAGACTCAGGTTCTGCTTTCCATTGTTTTTCTTTCTTGTTCCTTTTATCTCATTTCCCCTTTCATTCTTTTTTGACCATTGCTCTAGGTCCTGAATACATGAAGTATATAAAGTCATTAAAATTCACTCTTTGCATATAGGGAGCTCACAGCCGAGGCAGGTTAGTTCTTTCTTATAGAAATGTAAAATAAAACAAAACAAACAGAAACAAAAAACCAAAAGCCTTTGAAATTTATTCCATATCTGAGTGCTGTATGGTCTTAGATTTTGAAATGTAAAGAATCAGGCAACTGAACGTTCTACGGAATTATAAGGGATAGGATTATTTTGAATGGCAGCTCTACCACTTGCTGCAACAGGGCTTTGGCAAGCCGTTTAACCTCTTTGAACTTCAATTTTTTCAACTGTAAAATGGGGATGATATTACCTACTTTAAACCATTATTATGAAGGTTAGAAAAGATGTTGGAAATGTATAATTACATTATGCCTGGCCATGGTATGTGGACAATAAAAGGCAGCTATTGATATTAATGAAACCATTCCGTTAATTTTCAATCTATAGAGATAAAAAACCAAATGGCTTACATTAAGCAACAAAGAGTTTTCTGCCATTACTGTCTCATCTAACATAAAATCTACTTGTGTATGTTATGGAGAAGTAAATATATAGAGAACAGTATACTGTATTCTTTACAACAAATTAAAATCCCTTTTTCTTTAAAAAGGAAAAAAAATTTTCTTTAAGTGCTCAGACTAAATAATGAGAGTCTATAATTATTGTTTCTTAGCCAATATTGTGACATATTTAGAGGACAAGTTTATAATAAAAAAACTTATAAAATTTGCATCTAGGATATTGACCTAGTTGAGATTTAAAAGCTGTGGCCTGAGCAGAGAAACTTCTAAAGCTAATTATTTGTTGGCCATATGGTTGACTGGAGCAGCCAGTCATTTGCAGAAATGAGGCACTGACCCTGCAAAGCCAGGTCTGAAGCAGCAGAGATTTAATGTATCTTGGTCTTGTGTTCCAACATATGACTTGTTCCAGCCTGGCTGTGCCCCGGGTGGACCTCTTGACAATGGCACCTGTGAAACTACTGTTCTGAAATCCAGGAGTCCTCCTCGCAAGACAGGGACCCTCTTTGCTCTGTTGGGATTGTCATTGTCAAGCTGGTGTCACCTCCATGGCCCTTGCAACATGCCCCAGGATTGGAGGGTCCATTTCAGTTTCATTGCCGGGTCACATACTCAGTTTAGGCGCCCAGCACGTTTCTACCACTGCCTTCACTCATTTGGTTCTACTCTTTAAATCCTATGCATTGTTCAGAACTTCTTTGGCCTTCTACAGCAATTATGGTTTCTTACTAAATTGCTGACTATCTCATAAAGGTGACTTATTGCTTCAAGTGATGTCTCCTGTCTTTTCCATTCTGTTCATGCATAAGTATTTGTGAAGCCTCTTCAGTGTACCAGGCCTTGTCCCAGACACCACAGATACAGAGTGAAGCAGACAGACAACTTCCTTCTAGTTAAGGAATTTAACTTCCTCAATGGGAGGAGAAGCCTCTAAATAAATAAGCAAGATAATTTTAAATACTTAGATAGTTATCATTATATGAAATTGTTAATATCAGTGCTATAAAGACACTTTACAAGGGAATATCATAGGAAATGATCAGTCATTGAGGCAGGGACGTGTCTTATACTTCTGAATTTCACATGATGCTAAGTATATCTATGACCCTCTGGAATAATTTTTGATAGAACAAAATGTGATAAACCATTGCATGGAGAGGAATGAACAGAAATGTACAGGCATGACTAAACTTTGGCTTACACATGACCTATCTTTCATTTGACTTCTACTATTTGCTTCTTGTCAGCAATTTCTGGCTAGTTGTGGCCCCAGGAAAATTGCCTACTCCCTATTTTTCTCACTCCTCTTTTTCTTCTCTTTTCCTCGTGTTTAACATATTTCATGCTTTATCAGAGTTGGAAAGGTGACTCATAAAATAAACTGTCTTTGAAACTTGGGTAGTGTCCATGGAGTATTTCAGGCCATTCAGAAAGGAAGACAATAGGATTGCCTTCCTAGAATGTAAGTTTTCTGAGTAAGCAAGACTCAGTGAGGCAGGTGACAACAGTGTTCCAAGGCCCCTTCCTCTTTGGATATTATATGCATGTACAGAATACATGGAGAGAAGAGGGGAGAACAGCTGGTGGTGTTGTGTCTGGGACCTTTGCTTTGGCAGGAAGCTGGCTGTGTTTGGCATTCGTCTGTGCCACTTCTAGACCCTTGCTATGTATGCCAGAAGACAAATGACAGAACAAAAGTATCACATATCAGCAGAGAAAGCCTGCCACAGATGCCACAGAGTTTATCTTTCAGACAGATCCCATTCTTTCTGACAAATCTGAACCCCAAACTATTTCCACTATGGATTACAAACTAATGACATGCCTCTTGGCTTTCTGCCCAGTTTCAAAGGTTCTCAGTTATTTTAGCTAGACTGTATGGTATATGTTCTTTCTCTCTCTTCTCCATTCCCCACCCAAGCACTGTTCCTGTTCTGCCTTCCCCTGCTTCTCTGCTGCCCACAGAGCTAACAGCACCTCCCTGTTAGTGCTGTTGAGATCTGAGCAGCTGCGTTAGTGCAGCCAGGAGGACTGAGAACTTTCCATCAAAAGGTTTGTTTTGGTTGATGGTCCTGTCCTGCCTTTGGCTCTTCAGTTTCAGTAGACATCACTGGAGTAGACAATAGCCATTTAATTATTGTGGGGTGTAGGACTGGCGAGGGAACATAAGGAGTCCTAGCAGCTGTGGGTTTCCAATGGTCACAGAGGATGAATAGACGCTGAGAAGCTGGTTGTCTGAAAACACTTGGGTTGTACCTGTGTTGTCGATTTAAGAATATAGGTAGAGGGGCAGGAGATAGAAGAGATAACTTTACCAGATACTCCTGATGAGCTGAATGTCTGCCTTTGTCCTCTGACTTACAAACCAATGAAAATCCACTTGGACCAGCCAAAGCCTTCATTGGCTGGGACGTAATTTCCTTTGATTCAAGTACTGTGTCTACCAAAGACCCTACTAAAACTTCAAATATGTTACCCAAGATGGGTAAATCATTCAGCTGTATCACAATCATGGTTAATAAGTTAACAAGCTATTTATCTAGCATGCACCTTAGGGAAAAGGACTACAGCTTTCCTTCCTCCACCATTAGTAATTTTCCCCCCAAGTACCAAATGAATTTATATTTATTCTGAAAAATAATTAAAGTCAATAAAATACAAGGTACAATTAAAAGTCAGCTGAAATTCCTAACTGAAATTCCCCCAAGTCACTACTGTTAGTATTTTGGTATATGTCTTCTTATATAAATCTATCTTTCTGTGTGTCTATACACATTTTTTTTTTCAAAACTAAAATTGCACTCTACAGTTTTATTGCTTGCTTGCTTTATGTTATTACTTATCCTCCTACAGCATCTTTTTAAAGCTATCATATAATTTCCCATCTCTGGCTGTGCATCATTCATTTAGCCAATCCTCCATGGTTTGATATTTGTTCCTAATTTTTAAAATTATATGTAACCATGATGTAAACATTTCTGACAGAAATTGTGGTAAATATTTTTTAATCAATTTTTAGACATGTGACTGCCAGGTCCAAAGGTTTATGTACAGTTTTTAAGCTTTTTGACACAGAGTAACATACTCTTTTAAGAAAGTTATAGTAATTTGTACTCTGACCAGAAATATATAATGGTGCCTACTTGCCAGTACTCTTGTCAACATTAGGTATTACAAGCCTTCTTAAATTGTCAGTTTGATTGATGTCAAATGGAATCATGTTTAATTTTTTTCTTTTACTTATTTTTGGAATTCATATGAAGCATGTGGATTTGATCATGCTTGTCAGTTGATGGCCCATTTTCATCATTGGCCTGAGCCAAGCTATTTCTCTTGCTTATCTGTCTGTCCATCTATCTGCCTGTCTATTCCTTTTGTCATGCCCTATTCCCATTCCCCTTCTTCCCAGCTCCCCTTTTAAGTAACTATACTAATATAACTTAGTGAGTACTTTTTGTATGCATATGCTCTTATTGTTTTGTATGCCTGGGTAGATATTTCCTTCTTTTTTATTTTTCTTGAGATGGAGTCTTGCTTTGTTGCCCAGGCTAGAGTACAGTGGTGTGATCTTGGCTCACTGTGACCTCCGCCTCCAAGGATTGAACGGTTCTCCTACCTCAGCCTCCTGAGTAGCTGGGACTACAGGCATGTGCCACCACACCCGGCTAACTTAATTTTTTTGTATTTTTAGTAGAGACAGGGTTTCACCATGTTAGGCTGGCTGGTCTTGAATTCCTGACCTCTGGTGATCTGCCTGCCTCAGCCTCCCAAAGTGCTGGGGTTACAGGCATGAGCCACCACACTCGGCCAGATATTTCCTTCTTTCTTGACTTTTTTTTCTCACTAAGCACTGTTTTTAGGATGCATACATGTCATTAGGTAGGTGCAAAAGTAATTGTGGTTTAAAAATATAATTTGCATGTCTCATCCAATGCATCTAGTTGCTGCATTCCTGTTTAGTTTGCATATCTCTGGCTTTTGGTGATAATGAATTTTTTTTTTACATGTTTCTATTTTTTTTCTATGATGAACTTCCTCAAGTACTTAGGAGTTTTCAGAATAGGTGGAGACCAACCATTCTCATTTCAGGTGTAAAGCCTTTGATTGGCAGAGGGAGGCAAAAGAGGGTAGAGGCCCAGCCTGGGAAGGGTCAGAAGATTGGAGTAAAGGGATCAAAAATGGTGATGACTCAGATCTCTTACGAACTTCTTTTAAATTAGCCTGGCGTTTTAACTTCTCAGGCAACCAGACTTGACCTCCTATGGGGCTGTGATTGGGGAGGGGTAGTGGTCTTTCAGGTGTCAGAGCCTCACCAAGCTATTTCCAATCACTTTCAAAGGGCTTTTGCTGTTTTTTGTAGAGGTTGCAAGGAAAGAGCTTCTAAGTGGGAAGCCGCTGAGAGCAGCTGGAGCCCCTTGGTGTAGCTGCTGGCCTAATCCCTGCAGGCTGTAGTGCTTCCCTTCTTTTCCTTTCTAAGTGAGCCAACCTTTCCTGTTCTTTCCATCCTTCCCCCTTCTGTCTTGTGTTGCATTTTAATTTGCTCCCTTTAAAATTACTTTGCTTCTGACGGCAGTTGAGACAAACTGCAGATCTCCCCATGCCATTCATATGATCACACACAACATTCTCTGCTTTTCCAAACTTGTCATCTCTCCATGTCCTCGTGAATTAGGCACGACAAATATTATTATTCCTATTTTACAGATTAGGAAACCAAGAAATAGTGAAGTTGAGTTCAAGTGAGAAAAAATTTTTCATCCAACAAGAGCTTCTTATTGAAAATTTACCTACTGTCTCCTGATAATACTTCAATACTCGCCTGATAGTACTTGGCGAGTACTGCCTAGTCATTTGTGAGATGAGAATGAAAGCTGGCAGTTACCACAAACTGGATAAGAAACAGAATGAAGGAATTTGATTTGTGTATATCACACCTGCTTGTGTCTGAAGTTTGGGCTTTTTCTGTGCACTTGTGAGTAAAAACATCTTGGCAGTTTGAAAATATGAACTGCAGCCTCACTGATGAATCTCAGAGTATCTACAGATGAGTTGTGCTAATTCTCTGGAAGCTTACTCCAAAAGGCCACAGCAAAGAGCACATGGGTGTCTGTATCCACTGCTCTGGGTCTGGGAAGGCTTTGTAGAAAATAAGGTGTTTATAGGAAATGCTTTTAATGTTTCCCCGGAAAAGGGCTGCATTTTATTCTTAGAGAGGCATAGCTTAAAAAATTTTTAAAGCAATCTTCTATTTCAAAATATCGAATACAAAAAGAAGTGTTTTATTTTTAGAGTAGAGTTTCGGTAAAGAATTGCCAAAAAAAATTTATTCCTTTTCATTTTGAAGTAAGTTGCTTAAGAAGCCAACACATGTCTTGTTATGCTCCAGAAAAGTCAGGGACCTTACCAAATAAATTATCTGCTACATGTGAGATAAAAAGATAGCTTTCTCTTATTCACCATCTTTTAAAATTTATTGCCACAATTTTCACAATATTTAATTTAAACAACCCTGTGCCATCTGAAATATGTCACTAAGAGAAATCATGGTGAAAAGTCAGGGAGTGACCTCTTATTTTTTATAATAACTCAAATATAATAAAAGCAAGCCACATATAAGAGATAACCTGTGGTAGCATATGTTCAGTGTTAGAAATTAGAAATCTATTGCAAAACACGTGTGATTTTTGCTAAATCAGTAGATTATAGCTGCTCTTACCACACAGGGGAAAATGGGAAACTATATGAGATGTTGGATATGTTAATTTGTTCCTGTCTCTCTCTCTATATATAATACTAATCCTCTTTATATATACATATATATTTTAAAGGTATATGACATGATATTATAAGGTGTGTGTATATTTAAGATATATAATATAAGATATATATATACCTTCTATAAAACATAAAGTGTATTAAATATAAATTCATATTACTAAATATATATAAGGTACATATTTAAGGTATATAAGGTGATATAAGGTGTGTGTGTGTACATATATACATACACCTTTTTATAATCGTGCATACTAAATATATATATATACACACCTTATAATGTCATGTTGTATACTTTAAATATATACCTTAATATATAAATGTGTGTATATATATATAGATAGATATATATATATACCTTATAATATCATGTTGTGTACCTTAAATATACACAATACAGTTTATTTTAAGGAAACCACAGTGGAAGTATGTCATTATAAGAAATGACAGCCTAGCATATTCCTGTGTTGAAATAAAAATTCCTTCTGCTGTTGTGTGTGGCCATGGAACATGTCTTTTGTGTAATATGTAAAAAAAAAAAAGTAGGACCACTGTCATATTTGGTACTCTATATAGAAGCAGCATCAGCATTTATCATCATAAGCAGATCTGCAATTCAGCATTTATTAAGTACATATTACAGCTTCAAGTTTCTCTCTCTTAAGTTCTATCTTAAGACTATGAGCTTGTGGTTAGTTGTTTCCATGTGGCAGGTAACTGAAAGGATGAATTCCCCATAATCAATTTAAAAAATCTGCTGTGCATTCACTTAGCCTACATTTAATGAGTTCTGACTAGGTACCAGGCATCAGTCTGGATACTGGGGGTTTACAATGACTAAAACGTGGTCTGCATTTGGAAGGGTGTGAATTCCATTGAAGGAGATTAATTTGTAATTGAATAAGTTAGTACAGTAGGATAAATATGAGAGAGGCATACGCAACACGCTGCAGGAACATAGAGAAAGGTTATTAGACAAGTTTAGCAAAGCTTCACAGAAGTAGTGACAACTTAGGAAATATAAATAAAAGGAAATTAAATATAAACAGGATTTTAGGGGCAAGAAGGAGCCAGAGACATTGTGGGCCTGGCGAATCCTGTATGGGGCATCCAGAACTCACAGACAGGCACATGGCACATGTAGGATGCCCTGCTTCATGGAATTGGTGTGTGGGAGGAGATAGTGAAAGATGGAGCTGGAAAGTTAAGGAGAGCTCAGTTTTGGGGGCCCTGAATACCATCCCTGAGTCTGTTGATAGGGACCATCCTACTCATCCTTTGGTCCCTGTCCTGATTGGCAACACCAAGGGTGTAGTAAAAATATCTAACAAGCAGTATGGCACAGATGCACATCAGAGAGGATGAGGGGAACCCCAGACCTTCTTCTGTGCCAGACCTTTGTTTGAGGAGCATGGTGTTGCGTGGGGATTCCAGGGATGAAGCTCAGAGTGACAGCCATTTGTCAAACCAGTTTGAAAGTATTTCCATATTTTAACAACCAGTAAAACTGCATGTCAGCACTGCTCTTCAGCCAGTCACTGAAAATAGATAGTGACTGGCTGAATAGCAGTGCCAGCATGCTTTAATTTCTTATCTCCTCTGTACCTCTGGACAAAGATGATTTCATCCCCTACAGATGTCTTGAGTTAATTACTTTCTTTTCTCCCCACTGCCAGAATGAACTCTCTAAAAAAACAGAAGTGATCATTCCACTGCCCTGATTAAAACTTTCCGTGGCATGAAGTCCAAGGTCCGTACCCTGGCCCATCTGAACTTGGAAGTCTGGCCCCTGTTGTCTTTTCAGCCTCACTTTCCATTCATCTTTTCCTTGGCACTTACACTCCGTGTAGGTTGCACAGTGTCACCAGTGCATGTAGGCGACAGAGTGTTCTAAGTGTTCCTGCAGACCTCAGATAATGTGGCTTACCTGTGGCCAGCTGGGAACATGGCTTACATATGTCCTTGTGTGCTTCTGTTGAATGTTGATATATCAGCTTGGCATAACTTTTTAGAAGTGAGAGTGGATTTTGTTTGTTTGTTTGTTTTGGTAATGACTTTAGATCAACTCCAGAGTGAATGAGGCAAAGGCATGAACAGTCATTGACACTTCAGATGATGACTATAGTCAGTAATCAAAGGGTAGTGGAATACATAAATGCCAGGCAGATTTTATGCATGTTAAGGGTAGAATTTGTTACTGAGATCTTTGCATCCACATCCTTAACTATAATTTAATGCCAACTAAATTATAACTAAAACTTATCCTAAGTGTAAGGATGAGTTTATCCTTAAACTTATCCTGCATATGAACAGTATTCTCATGTAACATTTATACAATATAAATAAGGAGTTAAATATAAATGAAGTCACTCAAGAGACATTTGTAAAGCACAAGCAGTGTGCTTGGTACAGAGGTAAAATAGAAATGGCCCTTGCCCTCATGGAGCTTATGGTCTCACAAGGAAACCAGATGATAAATAAGGAAACTTTCCTTTGTTTCTGCTTCCCACCCCACTAGTCCAAGTCCCCTCTCACCTGGGTCATGCAGTAGACTTCGTGCTGGTCTCCTGCTTGCCACCAGGTCCTTAAACCCTCTCTACATGGCAGCCAGAGAGTGGTTTGAAACATCTTCATCAGATCTGTCTGTCTTGCGTGAGCCCATTTATGACTTCACATGGTAATTAGGATAAAAATCCTAATTTCTTTCCTTGGTCTCCAAGGTCAGGTTTGACCATGCTTCTGCCTGTGGTTGTAGCCACGAATCATGCCATGGACCCCCATGGTGCCTCACCAACTCCAGCCACAAGGGCAGCTCTCAGTTTCCCCAAACACCCGCCCTCCTTCCCTCCTCAAGAGCTGCTCGTGATGGTCCAAGTCCCTGTGGCTGGCTGCCTCTCATCCTTTTGATCTGCAGTTGGTCCCCACCACCCCCACCACTGTTACTCTTTATTACAGAGCCCTTTCTAGCACTTAATGCAATTTGTAATCATCCCTACCTTTGTTGGGGAGAAAAAGTGTCTAAAATTAGGATTTGCTTGTGCCATTTAAAACTGAGAAGAGAGAATTGGATCTTGAGGTTTGCAAGGCAGATATCCTTCCCTCTGCCTTCAAAGGGATGCCTACTTGAATTACTAAGGTAGGGTTACCAAGCTGCTTGCAAGCAGCAAGGCATTCGTTCTACCTACCAATTTTGGTCAGAATCAATGCCTCTGCAAGCTAGTTGGTGCTCCATTGTGAAGGAAACATTTTAAGAAGTAGGACGTATTAACAAAAGCGTAGGTAGGGGTTAGCCATACAGACAGCTAGCCAAATTTGAAAATATTCCATTTTTCATAATAGGTCCCTCTGCATAAGTGCTAAGGTGAAGAGCAAGCTTGAAGAGTAATCAAAAAAAAATCAAATGCTTAAGCGGAGAACATTTTAAAATCTTAAAGGAGCAACTTATAGTCAGAAATTGAAGGTATAAGAGAAAAGCAAGCTTTGTGAGTTCTTACGACACATCCGTAGGACAGATAATACTAGGGGAAAAGAGACAGAAAGGCAAAGTACAGTAGATTTCAAGTAGGACTGGGTTCTCAGAAGCTTGACTCCTGGACTTGAGTCCAAGGTAACCCTTCTCAGCTGATTCTGATAGTGCTGCAAGTGGGAGGTGGTGATCCTGTGGACACTTTGTATGTTTACAAAAGGCAAGGGGGTGAAGGACCATCTGATTTCATTAACCAGTCCATCTTTCTCTAGAAAGTTATGATTCCTTTCTCTGTAAATCCCATTCCTCAAAGGCCTCTGACTTCCTCTTTTGAATCTCTTAGCAATACTTTACTGAAGTTGTACTTCTGGCCAATGGAAACAGTTTTTTGGAGAGGAGGGTGTTGTGTTTGTCCTGAGGTATACATATGTCAACAGCAGATTAGGAACTAAGGAACCAACTGATATCCTCCTTGTGAATTCTAAAACATTTAAAAGAAAAACGATGACCAGTCCTTTCTGCTGTAGGTTCCTCACTGATTTTGCTGTTTGTCTATAGTGTGCCATGAGTCCTGTGCAGGTTGCTGGGGCCCGACGGAGAAGCACTGCTTGGCCTGCAGAGATCCCCTCCACGTGCTGAGAGATGGTGGCTGTGAGAGCAACTGTGGGAAAGGCTTCTACAATAGGCAGGGCACCTGTAGCGGTGAGTGCTGGGCTGCAATGCTGACGTATCGTATCTTTTTTCTCTTTTAGCATCCCTTGTTGTATTCAAATCACAGCACATTACCAATATTTCTTTAACTCAATATATATGTCAATAGCTACTGAGATTAATCGTTGATTACTTTTCACCAGTGGGATTCCTCTTAATTGCCCTGCCAGTCTGCTAGGGTTGGGGTGCTCATTCTAGCCTTTTCCTGCAGATGAGAACAATGAGGCCCAGGTGGCCTGCTCAAGACCCACAGCTGGAGGGAGAGAAGCTGGGCTCCCACCCAGGCTTTCCTTTCCCCAAATCCTAAACTCTCTATCAACACCAGACTGCTTTCCAAATGTACATGGAGACACAGAGACTCTTAGGCCAGCTGAGGGCAGACCTGCCTTTGGTGTTGGTGCCACTGACTTAAAGCTGAGCAGTTATTATCCATTCTACCTGAGCACCCATGGCCATAACAATGAGAGTTAACCCAGCTTAGTGCTTCCTTGAACCAAGCATAATTCCAAATGCTTTATAAACATTAACCCACTGAGAGGCAGGAAAGTCAAGAGGAAAAGCATGACTTTTGGCACATTAGTCAATCTCTCTGCATGTCAGTTCGCACTTGTGAAACAGGGATAATAGGAGCACCTGCAGTAGACACGATAATGGGCTCCCAATGATGTCCTTGTTCTAATCTGAGGAACTGAATGGTAAAGAGGACTCCGCAGGTGTGATTAAGTTAAGGACCTTGACATGAGGATATTATCCTGGATTATCTAGGTGAGCCACATGCAACCGATCACAAGGGTCCTTATATGAGGGATGCAACAGAGTTGAGTCAGAAAAGTAGAGTCGAGGATGGTACCAGAGGTCGGAGTGATGGAGTAAAGCAAAAAAAATTGCCATGAGCATGCAGGTGACTTTTAGAATCTGGGAAAAGGCAGGGAAACAGATTTCACCCCTAGACCTTCCAGAAGGAAGTGCTTAGAACATATTTCACCCCTAGAGCTTCCAGGCAAGGAATATATTCCACCCCTAAACCTTCCAGAAGGAGCTTTGATTCTAGGACTTGTAACCGCTAGAACTATAAGATGATAAATTTGTGTTGTTTTAAGTCAAAGAGTTTGTGGTAATTTGTTACAGCAGCAATAGAAAGTGAATACACCCCCAACTCAGAAGGCCATTCAGAGGATCGAGTTAAAATACACAAAGCACTTAGGATAGTGCCTGGCACGTAGTAACGGTTCTATCAGTGTTTGGTGTTTAATCCTCACAATTTCATGAGGCAGATAGGACCACTCTCATTTTCCACATAGGAAACAAAGGAGGGTAAGAAACTTGCTTAAGTTCACACAGCTAAGAAGGGGGCAGAGTTGGAATTCAAGCTTAGGTCTTCTGGCTCTGGGTCTTAACTGCCTGGGAACTACTCTACTAATCACTGTAATGTGATATTTTCTTATATACCTCTGCATATTTTTTCTTTTCCTTTTCATTAATCCTTTCCGTCTTTCCACTTCTGCACCTTCTTCCATGTCTTCTGTCAGTCTTTAAATGAGCTGGCTACCCCTGTGGACATTGCCAGGTCGGCAGGCATTCTGACAGTAAATGAAAGGTTTGAATTGAATTTACTTTGATGGTCATGCCTATAGAGAGGCCAGGAGGACTTTTTTTTTTTTTTTCATAACTAAGTCCACCACACCAATAAAATGTGCAGCTCATAAAACTTTCTTGAGTTCTTGTCCTCATTTTGTTCACTGAGCAGGGTAACAGCAAAAATGAGATGATTTTAAGGACTTGACAAATCCACTTGTCTGAGGGAAGAGAGCTAGCCCTTGGCAGCTGCTTGCTTAAAGCTGTGCAGGGATCCGTCAGTATTGCCAATGTGAAAAATCTCACTTGGTATTGGTGAGTCAAAGGTAGCTTTTGTGTAGATTCCGGAGAGCACAAGGAAAGAAAGGCCAGGCTGCCATTAGCCTGAGCATGTTAATCTTTTTCTGCCAGCATCACTTTCTTGCTCAATTAAGCCAGATGTATTCTCTAAAGGTCGACAGATGTCAAATTTGCACTAATCCAAGGGCCTAAAGGCATTTACCCTTTAAGTCCCCTGGGATGCTGGTTGCTGTCACTGATGGAGGAACTGTGACACTGACCTGCACTGAGACTCTACATTATCTGGATTGAGAAGGCAACTTTTGCTGAAGAAGCGGTGTGTTTAAAAAGTGGAATAGTTAATGCAGGCCTTGAGGCTGTGAGAGGTGGGAATCTGCTTTATCTGTATACATTTTGAAAAGCATCTGAAGAAAACTTCCAGGCAGGAGGATGGATCATAGCTGACATTAGTCAGTCAGTGAATCAATGGATCTACAAGTAATTACTAAACATATGTCACGTGCTTAGCCCAATGCAAGAGTTTGTGATGCCACTGGTATTGACCAACAGGCCTTTTAATACGCAAAACTGGAGCTTACACTTTTTATAAAATTGTTACCATTCTCCAACTTTGTATCAAAATGATTTCAGAAATGTTCATGGAAATATTTTCTAAAACAACGGTGAACCAACTCACTGATTGGTATCGGAATGTTAATTAAGACGTCGGATGGTGATAATGCTGACTTATTTCCATTTCAGATTAGTGCTATTCAAGATAAAGACCGGCTGGTGTGGGTTTAATAATTTATAACCTACCAGCCCGTATCTGTAGAAATATCAAAGTCAAGTGCTTAGAAAAATCCAGCGTAGCCTGTTATGAAGAGTGGTATGCTCTGGCTGAAAGATCTTACACTAACCAGGTTCGCCTGTGGTACGAACGTGCATTGCATTCTGCAAATGTTAGATATAAAGGGTGGGGCAATTCAAAGGAGGAAACCTCCTCATTCTTTTATCTTTTAAGTCTTCATGCCATTACGAAGGGCTTTTCTGACTATAGCTAACATAATAAATCAAAGCAAGTTCAGAGGTCTCTGTCAGTCATTCCCTCTCTTTCTTTTCCTCCTCTGTCTTCCCTCCTTCTTTCTTTCTCCCTTTTCTTTTTTTATCTTCATTTCTCTTTTGCACCCATGCAACCATTTTTTAAAAAATCTTTTCATTTTTGTGAGCTTATCTGTGTATTTTTATTTTGAGTGCATATGTATTTAATTTTCTTAAGTGAAATGTTACAAAGTGCATGCTGTTTCCTTCTTTTCTCACTCAGCAGTACATTTTTAAGATGCACCATGTCCTCTCCCCTAGCCCTTCACTTCTCACTGCTATGCAGTGCTCCCTGGTGTGCCCCGCCTCTTATTACCCATCCATGCTCCCAGTGGTGAACTCCCTCCATTCTCTCCATCTGCATCACTAGAGAGCACCAGTAAACAGCCTCAAATGTGATCCTTTGTAAAGCTCTAGAGGGAATTTCCTGGGATTTATACCCAGGAGCTGAATGTCTGGATTTTTGACTCTGCATATTCTTTATTTGACCAAGTAGTGTGGGGTTATTTGCCAGAATGCCTGTGCAATCTACATTCCCGAGCATGAGGGTTCTCTCATCTCCACATCCTTGCCACCACTTGGCATTATCAAGATTCTGATTTTTTCTAGTCAAGCGGTATAAAGAGTCCTCCCATTTCACTGCATATTTCTGATAATTAATGAGTTTGAGCGTATCTTCAACTCCTGTTGGTCTTGAAGTTTCCTATTCTATAAATTACTTTTTAAATGTGTTTTCCCATTGTTCTATTGGCCTTGCCTGCTTTTATGGAATTCATCTTATGGAATTTCCTTGTGTGTTATAGATAGTAGCCTTTTTTCAGTTTTATGTATGCAAATTTTCTCACTCTGTTGTCTTTTAACTTTGAATAAAATGCTTTGTTAAACAATAATCTTTAATTTATCATTTTTTGCTTTAAGGTTTTTCTCTTGAATTTTTAATAAGACCTACTCTGCTAAGGTTCAAAAGTAAATTATTCTGTATTGATGTTTTATCTTAACTTAGGTTGTCAGTCCATCTGAAGTCCACTTATATATATATGGGTTTAAGTAGGAGTGCAATTTGATTTTTTTCCAATTCGTAATCCAGTTTTCCCAACATTATCCAGTAATTCAGTCTAGTCTTCCTTATTTCTCTTTGTTGTATGTTAAATTTCCACATACACAGGTCTGTCTGAGCTACAAGATATGGAAATTTCTAAATTTTCATAGTCTAAATTTCTGTTCTTGTATCTCTATTAAACTGTTTTGTTCATTAATTTCTATGGCTTTGTAATATGTCTCAATATCTGATTAGGAAAATTTTCTTTCCTCTTCAAAGTTGACTTAGCTATTTATAAACTTTAGAGTACATTTATTGAATTCTTAAGAAAACTCAACTGGGGCTGGGTATGGTGGCTCACATCTGTAATCCCAGCACTTTGGGAGGCCAAGGTGGGAGGATTTCTTGAACTCAGGAGTTCAACACCAGGATGGGCAACATAGTGAGATCTCATCTCTACTAAAAATAGAAAAAAAGAATTAGCCAGGTGTGGTGGTGTGTGCCTGTAGTCCTAGCTCCTCTGGAGGCTGAGGCAGCAGAATCACTTGAGCCTGGGAGATTGAAGCTGCAGTGAGCCATGATCGTGCTGCTGCACTCCAGCTTGGGTGACAGAGTGAGACCCTGTCTCAAAAAAAGAAAGAGAGAAAGAAAACTCAACTGGAATTTTTATTGATATTCTATTGAAGTTATAGATTAGTTTGGGGAGAAATTATATCTTCTTAGTAATTTTGTTTCGATTTACAAATTTCCCTCTAGGTATAACTTTAGGTGTTTGTTAAAATGTTTGCTATGCAATGCTTTTGTTGTTGGTCAATTCTAATTTCTAAAATGTCCTGCAGGTTTTCATTTCTGGGAAATTGCATTTAGCTTTCAGATTACTCAGTACTGTTGAGATGTTAGTTCTACAATTAGAAACCTCAGGAGGTTATATGGTATGTGGGAGGGAAGAACGCTTTTCAGATTCATTTTCGTGTCTTTGTTCCAGTACTGAGTTGAGGGGTGATTTTCTTTTATACCGATATTAAGGCCATTGCCATAGCCCATTCTCTTATACTACACATTTGCCTGTGGACAGATGCTGAATTCTCCAGGATGCAAGATGGGACATTTGGCCCCATCATTTAGTGTCTTTTTTTCTCATGTTCTCAAAATATTTTTCAGGAGGTTAGCAGGGTGTAGAAGGATTAAGGGAACAGACAGAATAAATCTCAGCAGTTCTCTATTTTTGAAACATTGATTCTCTGTAGCAGGAAGGTTTGCTTTGTTTATTATTAAAGACATTAGCCAACCAGCATAGAAAAGATTGAGTCACAGACTTGCCTGCGATTGCACTCTCCCTTGCCTCCTTCCACCCATGATAAGGAGGTCTTTCTCTGCTCTGTTCAAAGCCAGTCTCTCAACTGTACTTTTGAGTATGCATCCCTCTTTTCTCCTAGGTATTCTTTCACCAATCCTTCAAATTCTTCTTTTTTAAAAATCCTTTCCAGGATCTATACTTGCCTTGAATTTTTACAATACAATAAAGACAAAACAACCTTTTCCCCTTTCAATTATTTGTTTCCCTGTCCCCTTCCATTCTCAGCATGGGTCCTTTAAAGGAACGTTTATAATCATGGCCTTCACTTTCATTTGGGCTGATGACTCCACTGAAATGTGTGGCATAGGACACCGACAGCCCAGTTCATAAATGTAGTGAAACTTTTCAAATGTTACTTTTCAGATGATATTTGTCCTCTCTGCACCTTTTATGACTTTCTTTTGGAAACCTTTTTCCTTCTTGGCTTCTCACTCACTGTGTTCTTTTTTCCTCCCCTATCTTTGGATCATTTCTTCTTGGTCACCTGTACTAGTTTTTTTTTTTTTTTTTTTTTTTTTCTTTTCTTAAACGTTGATGCTACCCAGGTCCTTGCCTACTTTTATCTTATCCTGCATGCTTTTCCTGAATCACTCAACTAATTTTAGTTTCAACAATTGCTTGTATATGATGACCCTGCACCTCTCCCCGAGCTCTAGAAGCGTAAGTCACATTGCTCCCTGGGCTGTGCATGTTCCAAACTGAGCTCATGGCACTCCCCAACACCTATTCTCCTTCTTGTACTCTGTAAGCAACATCACTCATCCCCAGTGCAGACCCCTGGAAGCCACATGACATGGTTTTTTCTTTGCTGCTCTCAAATCTCTCACCACCTCCATAGTCCTAATTCAATCCCTAATCATCTTGCTCCATGCTCTTTGCCATGGTCTTCCAATGAGGCTCCCAATTCTCCTCTTCACCCTCTAAACTGAGGCCAAAATGATCTTTCTTAAACACAAATAACAGCCATGTTTCTACTGTGTTTAGAACTGCAGGGGGTTGAACTCATTGTTTTCCATAGGATGAAAATCTAGACAACAGAGTCGGGCCACAGGTTTCTATAATCTGGTCTTCCCACTTTTCTAGCCAAATGAAACTGCTGGTTTCCTGGGCAGCCTAGTCTCCTCCCAGGTTCTGAGCCTTGGCTTACTTTGCTGCCTGAGCCTGTGGTACATTCCCATCAGCCTGGCATGGTCCCACTGATTCCTAAGGCAGTGCTCAAGGGTCGCTTCTCTATAAATGCTTTCTTCTATTCTACCTCTTACCCCCACCCTCACATTTTTTTTTTGAATTTTTATTGTGCCTGTATAGATTGATCTGAGTGACATATTAAATATTTACAATATTGTCTGTTTCTTTTCCTGTATTAGACTACTGAGCTACTTAAAGTGAAAACTAAGTTGATTTGGTTTTTGTGTTTCTACCACCTGGCACAAGACCTGACACAGACATTAACAGATGTTTTAGAGTGTAAATGAATAAGTGGGTGGGATCCAGACAGACTGTGACATTCAGCAATTTTAACATAATTTTAGTAGCATGACCTTTCTTAGTAGAATCTTAACTTTCTGAATTCTCTCTCCAAGTAGGGTAAAATAAGGGATAAAATATTTGGTACATCCTTATGCTAAAAAATTTTATTATTTATCTGAAATTCAAATTTTCTGGAGCATCTGGTATTTTTATTTGATAAACATGGCAATCACACCCACCAGGGTAACCAACTTAAATCTCATATTAAGTTGGTTACACTGGTGGGTGTGCCCGAGAGTTTTTGCTGTGCTTAGTTCAATGAATAATTCTTCAATTCTCTTTCAACTGTGAAAACAAAAAGCACAGAGTCTGATGAAATGTTAGAATCAAGGAAACAGAATTCTGCTGAGCAGCCAGAAAATGAGATTATGATATTGATACCCATTGTGGATATTGTAAAGAATAGACTTCACTGCTTCTTTTGCTCACTATTGCCTTTCTCTGATGGGTTTTTTGCCTCCCCTTAGCTTGTGACCCATCCTGTGAGAGTTGTGGCCCCAGTAGCCCCAGGTGTCTTACCTGTACTAAGACTGTCCTGCATGATGGGAAATGCATGTCTGAATGCCCTGGCGGGTACTATGCTGATGCTACTGGCAGGTGCAAAGGTAAGAGATTTGTCACCATCATCATCATCAAAAAGTATTGAGTACGTGTTTGACTATACTTGGTGCTATATGCTGCTCATTGGGGAACTTGAGTGTATGATGGGAAAGCATTACTTTAAAAGGGATAGCTTTCTCATTATGGAGCCAACGTATATTTGGTATGGGAGTGGGAGATATGGGTGGATGCTGGGGGACTAGAGTGCTTTCATGAAGGACTTACGCATATATATATTTTTTGAGACGGAGCTTTGCTCTTGTTGCCCAGGCTAGAGTGCAGTGGCATGATACCAGCTCACTGCAACCTCGGCCTCCCAGGTTCAAGTGATTCTCCTGCATTAGCCTCCTGAGTAGCTGGGATTACAGGCATGCACTACCACGCCAGACTAATTTTGTATTTTTAGTAGAGACGGGGTTTCTCCACGTTTGTGAGACTGGTCTTGAACTCCCAACCTCAGGTGATCTGCCCACCTCACCCTCCCAAAGTGCTGTAATTACAGGCATGAGCCATCATGCCTAGCCTAGGACTTATGAATATTAATCATTATTAGAGTTTATTTGGCCCTTTTGAAATGCCAAAGACATCTTTAACATACAGCCCTTGTTTACTTGTAAACCATCACTAACTTAAGTTGCAGAAGTAACAGAATCATTTCTTATATGACATGTATGCTGTAGGTCATAAATTGGCAACTACAACACACCACAAACATAAAATTAAAAAGTTAAACCAAGTTCGATAGCTAGTAAAGCTAAAGTCTGTATCCATTGAAAACTTGTTTTTGTGTGCTACTTATTTTTATTTATTTTTTTTTTTTGAGACGGAGTCTCGCTCTTGTTACCCAGGCTGGAGTGCAATGGCGCGATCTCGGCTCACCGCAACCTCCGCCTCCTGGGTTCAGGCAATTCTCCTGCCTCAGCCTCCTGAGTAGCTGGGATTACAGGCACGCGCCACCGTGCCCAGCTAATTTTTTTTTTGTATTAATAGAGACGGGGTTTCACAATGTTGACCAGGATGGTCTCGATCTCTCGACCTCGTGATCCACCTGCCTCGGCCTCCCAAAGTGCTGGGATTACAGGCTTGAGCCATGTGTGCTACTTATATATTGTTTCTTTCAGACTTATACAACCTAAACTGTGAAACGTTCCCATTTGAGACTTAATAAATTTCTACCTTCTGTATGCCTGACTTGTGTCTTTTCTCACAGGTAACTCTGAGAACTTCTTGTTGCCTGGGACATCTTGATCACCCCTCCTCTCTGAAACATACACCCACGTCCTCACGTCTACCTACTATCTGTTAGCGCAGGGTGTTTAGACCCATCCCAACACCTCTCCTTAGCAGCCTCCCCTTTGCCTGCAAACCTGTTTACTCACCCAGTGTTTACCCCCTTTCCTCTGTGTCCTGCTCCCAAGTTCTCATCCCGTCTCTATTCCCTAACCCCTAGCTCCTGACCACGGTCCTATAGAGCCTTCTTCCCATCTCTGACCCCTGACCCCAGCTCTGCTAGAGGCTCAGTCAGGCCATGCCATCAGAACCTGCCCTTAGAGTCAGAGATATCTCTGTTAACACCAGGGCCAAAGCAGGGGACATGTGTTCCTGACATTGTCGTATGTTATGGTCAGAGTCATTACTGTAATTCTTACTTAAAATCCTAGAATGTCAAAGCTGGAAGTGTCTTAAATGATCATTTAGTCCAACCTTTCACTGTGCTCATGCCAAGAAAACTAGGCTAGGAGAGACCCAGGCTTCACTGAGGGCATTGATGAATTGCTGGAGAAACTAGTCAAAATGCCAGTGCTTCCAACACTCTGACCCATGGCCTTTCCACTCTAATCCCTTTAGGCAGTGTGGGGTTTAGGTCCAGAAAGACCTAGGGCTAAATCCCAGCCCTGCTGTGAATAAAGAGTATAATCTTGGGTAAATTTTTTAACTTCCAAGAACTCAGTCTCCTCATCTATAAGATGTAGTTAATAATGCCTACCTCATAATGTTGTTAGGAAAATTAAAAGTGACAAAATGTAGAAAATGCTTAAAACAAACACGAAATAAGGGTAGCTAGTAAGCAATAGGAAGAGCATGGCTAAATGATGCATAAAGGGCTGCCTGGGCAGTTCCGACAGTGTAACCACCTCCTAACGTGTTTTCCCCTTGGTTTGGTGTGACATCTGCAGGGAACCAAGAGTTCCAGCCAGGAAGTGGGCACTTTATTCACCCCTGTCCCACAGTATTCTCCTTCTTACTCTCTTCCTCAGTTTGTCATAACTCGTGTGCCAGCTGCTCTGGGCCCACAGCCTCTCACTGTACAGCCTGCAGCCCCCACAAGGCTCTACGTCAAGGCCACTGTCTGCCCCACTGTGGAGAGGGCTTCTACTCTGACCACAGGGTCTGCAAAGGTATTGTTGGTGTCACTGTCATTCTTGAGAGGTTATCCTACAAGAACATAGATTTAGTTTTTTTCAATAATATGACTTTCCAGTGTAACTTTTCTTCTAGTCATGGCTATGCATACATTGTATGCATTTTTCATTACAATAGTTTTGTGAAGATTAATCTGAAAAAATTTCATTTGAAAATTTGTGAAGACACTCAAAAGGTTATGATTTTTTTTTCCTGGATGTCCTTAGTGGAATGTTATTTTCTTTACTGTCCATTAAAACAAAATAGAACTCTTATTTCCTCCTTTCTCTACTCTCCTACATTTGCTAATGTTTTTCTTAGACTTCATTTTGTTTTTCCCTGAAGAATTTCTTTTTGGTAATAATACTGCTGAGCAAAGTGAGAGTCACTAGCGATGCCCCTGGGATGAGTGAAATGGAAGAATCTTAAATAGCTGTTTGCCAAAAAGGGAGGGCAATATCATTTAAGCATTTTGAAATTAGAACATTGAGAGTGAACACTTTAATTAAGTGAAATCAATGTAAATTTATTTGTATATCAGAATTAAATGAAATCAATGTTTATTTATTTGTACGTTGACACCTTAAAACAGAGTTTGAGAGTAGTTACAAGAAGAACATATTTAAAACAGGAAAGCTGCAACAACTATTTTGGAAGAGAAAATTTAGAGAATCTTTTAAAGAACAGCAGAGTTAATTGTATTTAAATGTGGGTACCAGAGAGTTTGACTGCCTTATGTGGCTTTGCTTTTCACCAGTAGCCAGGGCAAGCAAAATATTGTGATGGGTTATGAAACATTCATTGCTGCTCAAAGGGGGCCTCTTTCTTGTCTAGAAAAGCAGCCTTTCCCTAGATAAGTTCTAAGAGGAATTTGTTGCCTGGACCCCTATATAGTGGGTGATGGATGACTCATGGGTAATAACACAACCACCATTTTTGTAAAAGATACAGTAATGGCCTCCATATGAATGGTTCTAAAAATCTACAATAAAAACCAAGGGCATAATGTTAAATCATTTAGCGAATGTGTTTCTCTGGAGAACCAAGCCAATATTGTCAGTTTGCTGTTGTTTGTTGTTGTTTGTTGTTGTTTGTTTTTGTCGTCGTTGTTGTTCTCTGGCCCGACAGCTCTTATGAGACCTGGGAGATGTGACTGGTGTACACACCCCTCAGTGTTCCTTTCACAAACATTATCACTCTGTGCTTTGTATAGAACACTAGAAAAATAACATGCTGAAAGACTGCATTTGGTGAACTTTTCTAAGTGGGTTTGATTTAATGAGAGGTTTGCAACATATATTTGATCTTTGGATTATTTTCTGCATTTTATTCCCATTTGCAGCCTGTCACTCCTCCTGCCTGGCTTGTATGGGTCCTGCACCCTCTCACTGTACTGGGTGTAAGAATCCAGAGGAAGGACTGCAAGTGGAGCAGCTGTCTGAGATGGGCGTCCCCTCTGGCGAGTGCCTAGCCCAGTGTAGAGCCCATTTTTACTTGGAGAGCACTGGGCTGTGTGAAGGTAAGCATGATTTGAGAAAGTGTTAGGTAGCCTCTTGAGAGATCCTGTGAGGTGGGACAAAAGCCAGGAAGACCTATGTTTCATGTTAGAATGGTTCCAAGATGATTATGAATAAAGCAGGAGACCAACGTGCAAAAGAGTAGCCCCCAACAATAGTCTCCCACCCTTTGTGAACCATAGATGAGCTTAAAGAGCTAATCCCTTCCACTCTACCCTTTCCAAAGTTCCGTTCTCAGAAGTTCCAGAAAGAAATTCTTTCAGGGACTACTAACTGTAGTTACAAAAGACTCAGAGCTCGTCATAGAATTTCATTTATTATTTCTTCTAATTTGCTACTCAGAATATGAATCGGTCCCTTGAGGGCAAAATCTGGATTTCTGTCAAAATTTAGAAGTGATCTCTGCTGTTTGCCTTGGCATATCATCTACAGAGAATTGATGACATCCTGAATAATTTGACTCAATAGCCAGGCCACCTATGAGTGACTTAGGAAATGAAAGGGAAGGGTATGGTTTCCTTTCTCTTTCCACAAGTAGCTGCCTTGCTGTTGGGTGAATCATTTGACTCTAAAGCTACCTGAAAAAAAAATCATTCATCTGTATTTTTCATTGTAAACATATGTTCATTAAAAAAATTTCATAGTCTACCCACCACCTAAACCCAATTGCCTATTCCATTTTGTTATGATATCTGAATCCTTCTTCATATTCATAGCTTTGCTTGTGTATCATTGTAACATAACAGTAAGCATGCTGCAAATTCAATTTTGTATCCTACAAGTCTACTCATTAAAGTGGACTCCATTTCAGTGTGCCCTCCCAGGGAAATTCTGGGGTTCAAGATTAGGTTAAAAGGTTTCAGACAGAATGCATCATATGGCCCCGTAGAAAGGATGCAGATTTGGAATGCAGAGACCCAGGGCCAGACACTTAACCTCTCTGAGTGTTTGCATTCACAGCATTAGAATAGGCTGACTTTTTGACAGGCTCAAAGACGATTAGGAGTGTCCAACTAGTTGGTAAATTATAAAGCCCTCCTGCTCCATGGGTGCGAACCTCCATCCATACACTCGGGTGTTCAGGAACATGATGGGGAATCCCCTGCTCCCTGGGAGGCTCCAGACTCCAGGGGATTTTCATGGTGTCCAGAAATTGAGGGGAAGGTCACTACTCTCCAGACATCCTGGATTCTACCCATGTATACATTGCCCAAACTCTCTGTGGCCATTCAAACTCCTGTGGCTCTGTTTTTATAACCACTTGTGGAATATGGACATCTTTGTTGCTGCCGAGTCCCAGTGCCGTCCCAAGGGACACGCCACACAGCCTTCCCCTGTGGTCTGGTTACTTCCAGGTGCCAAAGTGGAGGGTGATGTGGCTCTTTCCTTAAGGACCCCACAGACTCCGTGAAAGGGGAGGTGCTGGGTGTAAAAGTATTTTTCTCCTGTTTAATTGCTTCTCAGTTCTCCTCAGTGGGTTTAGATTTACCAGACAAGTTTTCTCCAGCCACTTCTGCTTTCTGGCAAAACCCATATCCCCTAAAGAAAATAATTATAGTGCCTAGCCCTGTTTGATGTGAGGAAAGTACAAGAAGATAGAAAGAGAAAGCACAACTTCTCTCTCCCTCCCTCCCTCCTTCTCTCTCTCTCTCTGTCTCTTTGGCTCACATTGTTACGAAGTGATTTTTGATTTGTTGGAATCTGTGAAACTAGTCTGCATAGTTTTACACAGCCTTGAACTGTGAACCCTGAGATTTTTAGTGGAAACCACAGAGGAATTAGACCTCCAGGAACACTGGTGTTTCCAAGAATTCAGAGAAATGCTAAATGAGACCCCTGGCTTTTGTGGCACATAAAGTAGAGAAGCTAGAAAAGCCCACAGGAAATTCATCACTGTAGCCTAATGATTTTGGTTTTCCCCTTGCTACAGCAATCCGATGAAAAATCAAAATGACATTTTCCTAGAACACTCAGCACAGTTAGGTGCTTCTTACAATTTTGAATACCACATTAAACATTCAAAAATGGGGACTTTGGAGTGGATTCCAAAATAGTTAAAATTGTTAAGAAATATAAATTAAGAGTGACCAGGGTTTTTTAGACCAGAAAATAATATGACCATTTATTCGATACCCACCATGAGCCAGGCACTGTGACAAATGGCTTACTGGTTTTGCTCACTTAGTCTCAATGCCAACCTCACGGGGTCAGTGGGACAACTATTGTGCAGGAGTGGAAACTGAGGCTTGAGGAAGTTGAGGTTGTAATGTGCTCAAAGTCATGTAGGCAGCACAGACTATAATCCAGTGCGAACCTAAGTCCTGTATCCAGTGTCTGTGCTATAAACCATCACACTACTGTATTCCAGCAGTTGAAGAGTTCATATGACCACCTGTTCAAGGAAGTGTAGCTCCTAGAATCCTTTCCATACAGGGAGAGAAGCACAGCATACTAATGCTTCAGGATTAGAGCATCTTAAATTTAAGAAAACATCTTTGACAAAGGGGAGGTTTCTGGGAAGCTCTTTATACAGGCACCTTTAAAAAGATTAGAGTCGAATCCTGCTAGAATGCTTTAATTGTGGTCCCATGTGAAAGGACTGAATTGACCTCTCGAGTGCCTTTTAGCCCTGTGACTTTATGCTCGTTAACATAATATTATTAGATATCAAACATATAGCTGTCTCCTCCCATTTATTAGCAAATCCCTGTGCAATCTCCACTAGGTAAGTTGATGTACTCAATTTACAAGTGATGAGAATGTGGCAGAAAGAGGTTAATTGAGTTGCCTAAGATTCCATTGGGAAACTGAGCACAACTACCAATTGTTTCCAACCTTACCTGAGTGTTATGTGCGCTGATTGATGTATTTCCTGTCACTCATCCTGCATCTCTGGAAACCTTTCTGCCTTCTCATAATCTGTTCCATTTTCAATTCCGCTAAAGTGTTGTCTGTGAATCAGGCCTGGGAGTCCTATGAGACTGCATCGGGCTCTTCCTCCCACATCTTCCCAGAAATATCCTTGCCTCTCTGCAGAACAGTAAAAAGATTGGATGGGTATGTGTGTGCATGTGTGAACATGTGTGTGTGAGAGTGTGTGTACACATCTATGCTATTGAGAGTTTCTTTTATAGCACCTTTAGTTTCAAATATTTTCTATCAGGAAGAGAAAAACAACTGATTTTCTAGAACTCTCCCTCTTCCTTTTTTGAGACTACAGCACAGAGTGATTAGAATATTACTGCAGCTAATAAAAGTGAGAGGCAGATTCGTTATAGGAAGACGCAATTTACTTATACACTGAAGTGGTGTCAGAAATTATCATAAAAGTTTTTACTTTGAGCCACACAACAAACCCTAGCGCAGGTTGAAAAAACAATACTAAAGATATTTGACTAAAATCTGAGTCTGTGATGAGAGGACAAAAAAATTTTAAATGAACAAACAGTGATCAAAGAGAACACTACTTTTTGGAAGCCAGAGGACAGTGTCTTTATTCATTCATGCTGCAAATGTTTATTGAGTGTCTCCTGGGTGCCAGGGATTTCTGGGCACTGCGAATATACTAGCGAATAGGTCCAATGAAAATTCCTTTTCTCATGGAACTTATATTTTAGTGAGAGAAACAGATAATAAATAAATAATGAATGAATGAATAACAGCAGCAGCAACAAGACCCATGGATGCTAGTGTGTGCCCAGAAGCTCCCAGCAAGGTAATGGAGGAGACAGGAATGGGCTGATGTGGCTCGAAAGCAGAAGAGCTGGAAAGATGGGGAGGGCCACTTGCATGCATTTGTCCTGTGCTTTGGCTCATTCAAAAAAAATGAACTGAGTGCTTCAGAAGGCAGAACTCTGACTTCATGTTTCTTTTGCACACAGCCTCTGTTTCCAAAGTGTGGCTAGAATTGCTGGCACAAAAGAGGGTTTGTTGCTAATTGTAAAAGATTGGAGACATTTTCAATAATCAATCTGAATTGTGCACATTTATTAAATATTTCCATTGAAAATTAGCTAAACGAAGAATTGTAGCAATTGTAGTAATTTCATCAAGTTGATCTCACCTGTTTAGCTGAGTGTTCACTAGCATTGATAGATTCAAGTGACTTAATAAAAAAAGCAAACCCAACCCAAAAAATACATGTCAGCCCCTTGCCCGAAAAACTAAACAAATTACAAACAAATTAACAAAAACCTGTATCCTCCAGAACAACATGAGAAAAGCATTTTTACTTTCTTATCAGTCTTCCCTCACTGGTTCCCATGCCTCTGTGAGTGTGAATCTAGATGAGGTCTGCAGGATGAGGGGTTGCTCTGCTGCACGACCCCAAGGATGCAATTCTCATAGCAACCTTTGTGCCTGGCTCCTCCTGGAGTCACTAGTGACAACCGATGTGGCAGTACATGGCAGCCCAGCGACGGAGAGACAGAGCAAAGGACCTAGAGCTCTATGTCTCTTGGAGGCCTTTGCTAGCGATGTTCCTTGGATCTAAATTGCTCAGCTCAGTCTCTGATTCTCCTTCCACTGTGGTTGAAAGATTTTTTTTTTTCTTTTAAAAGGTTCAATTATTTTGAAGAATTAGCTTTTATTTGAGGACTCTCTGGAATAGAATTTCTCATGGGACTTTCCTGGGAATCTTGTTAAAATGTAGATTGAAATTCAGTAGGGCAGGGGTCAGGTCTGAGTGGCTGCGTTTATAACATGCTCCGAGGTGAGGCTGATGCTGTCGATCCCTGGACCACGGTTTGGAGAAGCAAAGCTTCTAATCAAAGAAGAAATAGCATATCACTGGTATGCTTCTTTCTCTCTTAAACAGTTAGTAAAACATCCCCGTTTTTGTTTTTTCTCACTGCATATATTATACATATTATAGAAACTTTAAAAAATATAGATAAGGGAAAAAAGAGAAAAACTACCTATCAGTAGATCAAATACAAATTCAAGATTTAGCAAGTTTTAAAAAATGAATAATTTTTATAGTATAAGCATGTCCCTAATATTAAGATATTCTAAAATATTATTTATCACTTAACTGAAATTTAAATTTAACTGTCTTGTGTTTATCTAGTAACACTACCTGTAACCCTTTCACTTTGAGATTACTACTTTTATAGCATAAATTCTTACAGTTGTTTATATAACACACACATGTGCACGCACACACGTGAATATGTATCCCTTTATAGTTTAGAAAGTCCTTACAATCAATAATTTTCTTGAAAATCTTGAGAGTTTTCACATATCTACTCCTACTTTATAGATGGAAAAAGTTATGCTTAGAAGGAACCATGTAAAGAATGATTTAGCAATGAGGGATCCTGGGTTCTACTACAGGACATATCTGCCCAGCACTTCTTTTCTTTTCTTTCTTTCTTTTTTTTTTTTTGGTATGTATGTCACACTAGAGCTTTACAATTTAATTTCAGGTCAGGCCATCCAATTAATAATGCAGCTCAGTTGCTATTAAACAATTTGGCAGTGGTGACTGGGACTGGATATGAACATGGTCAGGATGATTAGATTAGCCATATAATTGCCCCAATTCTGTGGAAAATTAATAATGGAGTCTTTCAGTTTTCATGCAATTCAGCATGATTCAAGATGATATAATTTTGAAGAAATTACACGTTTTTATTTTAAAAATGAACTCTACAACAATAATGCGTATTACTTACACATTATCTAATTTACTATCTCAGAAGAAACACAGTGTTTTAAAAAATGCAGAGATTAATAAACATCCCAGCAGTCCCATCTCTGCCTTTTCATTGTACTTAGATTGGTGATGGAGCTTTGGTCAGGGATTCTCAGGGGAATTTCTGCAACTAAGTGTTTCCAGTCTAGGCCTAGGGCTGGGTCTTATTGTACAGAGCAAAAATGCACAAAATTGCTACAGATTTAGTATCTTTTTTTTTTTTTAATTCACCAGTATTTTGGTCAATTAATTAACTTGATTTAGGTGAATGGGAAGAAGTAAAGCATGCTGTGTGTATTTTGATCCTTTAGTTGTTGCTAAGACTCACCAAAGGCCTGAAGGCAAAGAGTTTTAATTAAAGAAATATGTGGGCAGGAATCTGCCTGTACAGCTTACGAGTATGTTACCATTTATGAAGTTGGAATTCCCTAACATTAATTGGATCAAGCATATGGAATCTATATTAAGCAATGCCCTTTAATGTAGTCCCTAGAGTGCTGACATGCGCTATACAAATAGGTGGCTTCTGGTAACGTTCAGTCTTCTTCACTTTCCCCTTCTTGCTTTTATAGCATGGGTGTGCCAGGCTTTGGGGATAGGAAGATGAAAAAGCTATGGACCATGCCTGAAGGAAACCATGATCAAGTAGGAGAGACTGATGTCTAAGCAAGTAATTAAAAGAGGATGACACATGCCATAATAGCAGTAGTCACAAGGGACAGAAATAGCACGAAGGAGATGGACTCTGTCTAGGAGAGAAGGTAGTGAGGAAAGATTTGTAGAGGGAGAACTTTCCATGATTAAGCCTTTGAAGGATTAATGGGAGTTCACCAGGTGAAGAAGGTGAGAAAGGGCATTCTAAGCCAAGGAAACAGTAAGTGCAAAGGTGTATTTGGAGAAGTACAATGTGTTTGGTATTCTTGTAGTATAAAGTCCAAAGAGGAGCATTGTTCAGAATGACATTGGAGATGTGGGGTGTGTGTGGGACATTACGTGAAGTGCTTCATGTTCTGTGCTAAGGAGTTTAGAGTTCACACTGTTGGTACTGGTAAACTACTAAAAGATTTTAATAGGGAAACAATTTGGTCAATTCATATTTTATAAAGATCTATCTGGTGGATGTGTGGCAGACAAATAAGTAGAAACAGGGTAGGGTTGGTTAGGAAGCACTGTACTAACCCAAGTCATGAATGATGTTGAAGATCTGTACTAAGGGGCCGTGGGAAGGTGGGATAGATTTGACAGAGATTTAGGAAGTAAAATCAACACAGCTTAAATGGTTGTGGTGAGGGAAAAGTAAAAGTGTAGGATAATGCCAAGGTTTCAGCATGAGTAACTTGGTGAATGGTGGAGCTACCAAGTAAGATAGAGAATACAAAAGAAATAATAGGTAGAGGAGTAGAATGTGGGGTTGGGGATGGAGAGTGAGTAAAGTTTTGGACTGATGTCCACAATTTACGTTAAGTGGATATGGGCTGAGCTTAGAAGTAGATGCAGGGTAATATTTTGGAAGTGAGGAATATGAGATACTTTTGAAACACCAAGAAGAGATATCTCCTAGGTAGTAGATTTATGTGATCAGAGTTCAGGATAAAGGCCAAAGCTGCACACAAAAATTTAGGACTTACTAGCATGGAGGGCATCATTAAATCTGTGGAAAAGTTTGCCCAAGAGTAAGAAAAGGAAGAGCAAAGGGTAGAATTGGGGGAAGCGCCAATGTTTAGAGAAATATTAGAGAATGAGGCTGAAAGAAATTTTCAAAGAGAAGTATGATGCCTATGCTTCCATCCATCTATCCACCCACCCACACACCTACCTGGCCACCCATTTAGTCAACAGAAATTCATTTATTGAGAATTTATGGTATGTCAGGGACACGGACTGTGATAGGCACTGCAGGATTCACAGAGATAAAAAAAAAATGTGACTTTTAAAGAGTTTCTAATCTAGTCAGAGTAAGAGATTTGGGATGTTAAATCATGTTCATTTAAAAAAAGAAAATTTAAAAAGACTGAGCACAGTGGCTGTCACCTGCAATCTCCGTGATTTGGGAGGCTGAGGCAAGAGGATTGCTGGAGGCCTGAAGTTCGAGGCTCCAGTGAGCTGTGATCATGCTCCTGAACTCCAGCCTGGGTGACGGAGCAAGGCCCTTTCACCAAGAAAAAGCAAAAAACAAAAAGTAACAAGAAGAAGAAAAAGGAGGGTGAGGGCACAGGGGAGATCAGTTTTGATTAACTTTACTCATTTCAATTTTTAGACCTTATTGCAGTACTCCCATTGTGAGTCTAGAGGATTTTGTTATCTACATATTTGGAGAGAAGCCCTCCTCAAAATTTGTTTTTGACATGAAAAGCCAGGACCTTTTGTATGATATGAGAGTAGGAACACTATCACTTTTCTTGTATCATTAAAAAGAAAAAAAAATAGTAATATCAGTTGTTTGAAATATACATTAATAATAAATGAATAAAAATTAATATGTTTAATTGTTTTAGGTATAGTTTTTGCTGAAGTCAGGTTGACTGGACTTTATAGTCATCTAAGGATGCTTTTTAGTGCTTAAGAAGCTCACTTATGCTTTTTCAGAAATATACGTACTTAGCCATCAACTGGAAAGCCAGTCTTTAAAAACGTAATATTGCATGGAGGAATTATTCATAGAACTTATTTCAGATATCTCCCGTATATGCTCTGTAATGGGTTCAGTCTTCCTTGAAGGATCTTAGACTTCAGACAGAACTCCTGCTATGAAATCAGCTTCCATAGAATGATTAAGCCTCATATAAGTCACTGAAATAGTGTCGATATTTCTAAAACCAGCACGGAATTGCAGTTTCATGACCTTTTTTTTAAAGGATGCAGATGTTAATGCCTGTACTTGCAGAAACAGAGCATTATAGAGAAAAAGATACTTTAAGAGGATCATCACCCAGCGTATTCTTTTCCCTCTCTACCCGCAGCAACTAACTAGTTCATTGTTTAGTTAGTTCTTAAACATTTCCAATGAAGTCTTCTGAAGACTGTCATGGAAACGTTCTTTGGAATTTATTTCTAAAATCTAGTGGATGCAAAGGGACTTTCTTCTGGACCTCTTGGCCCACGAGCCTTTCAACTCTTTACTTTCCTGTTGTATGTAGTTGAAAAATAACCTTTATGCACATTGAGCCAGGCTATTACATTTATTTTGTGACCAAATGAAATAAAATGTTTGTACTCATAATGCATTAATTAATCTTTCTCCAATTTTCAATTCCACAGTGATATACTCTCATTTCCTCTTTATTAGAAAGGTATAATAGGAAGAGCTAAGGATTTTAGCAATCTTGTAAAGTCTGATACAAACCAATGTTATAATCAGACATACATTTAGGTGTGCAAAAATGTGTTACTCACGATGCTTCCCCTAGTCCCGCGCACCAGCCCTACCAAAGCTGGCTGGGCAGCCTGGCTCCCCTTTCCAGCGTGGAAGGGCAGATGGGCTGCCCTGAGGAGGCGGGGAGGGGAGGGCTGGGCCTGCCAGCTGGCGGGCAGGTCACTATGCTGAGCTTCTGCGCTGCCCCCACCTGCACGCGAAGGAGCTCCCAGTCCAACCTGGCTTTCTTCAGGTTCCCCTGGGACCTGGCCAGATGCCAGGAGTGGGTGGAGAATTGTAGGAGAGCAGACTTGGAAGATAAGACACCTGATTAGCTAAATAAACATTACTGAGTATGTGCCAGACATTTTGAGACCTCTATGATCTGTAGAACTATACATTTTGCAGAGGACTCGGAAAACTGAAGAATGATTGGGTTATTTTATTTTTTAAAATTAATTGAAGCAGATACTTGCGAAGTCATGGGAAGAGTCCTTACAGGACAGTTCTTCGAGGTAATGCAATACCAACAATATTTAATCTTGCCAGTCATTTGGACAACCCACGTAGTAGACACAGAAAGTGAATAAAAGAACTGAGTGAACTCGAAATCAGGACACTGAAACAGAAAAAAACTGATGAAACTTCTGAACGGGAACAAAAACATAAAGAAACCAACAATAGCAATGCTCAGAACCCCAGTGAAGAAGTGGATGAAGGGCAAGATGAGACATTTTACCTCTAACCCTTGAAGAGAAGGAAAACAAAGAATACCTAAAATCTCTATTTGAAATCTTGGTTCTTATGGGAAAGCAAAACATACTTCTGGATGGACATGAGGCTGATGAAATCCCAGAAGGTCTCTTTACTCCAGGTAACTTTCACGCACTGCTGGAGTGCCGGATAAATTCTGGTGAAGAGATCCTGAGAAAGCGCTTTGAGACAACAGCAGTTAACATGTTTCGTTCAAAAAGACAGCAGAGGCAGATGCTAGAAATCTGTGAGAGCTGTATTTGAGAAGAAACTCTCAGGGAAGTGAGAGACTCACCCTTCTTTTCCATTATCACTGACGATGTAGTGGACCTAGCGGGGAAGGGCACCTGCCTGTGTTGGTGAGGTTTGTCGAAGAATCTCATAACCTAAGAGAGGAATTTGCAGGCTTCCTGCCTTATGAAGCTGATGCAGAAATTTCAGCTGTGAAATTTCACACTGCGATAACTGAGAAGTGGGGGTTAAATATGAAGTTTTGTCGTGACCAGGCTTATGTTGTGTCTAGTGGATTTTCTTCCAAAATGAAAGTTGTTGCTTCTGGACTTTTAGAGAAATATCTGCAAGCTATCTTCACAGTCTGCTCTTCTGTGCTTTAAATATGTGGTTGGTAAAATCAGTACCTGTTATGGGAGTATCTGTTGCATTAGGAACAACTGAGAAAGTTTGTTCTTTTTTCCATCGATCACCACAACTGCTTTTAGAACTTGACAATGTCGTTTCTGTTCTTTTTTCAGAAAAGTAAAGAAAGGGGTGAAGAACTGAAGGAAATCTGCCATTCTCAGTGGACAGGAAGGGATGATGTTTTTGAAATTTTAGTAGAACTCCTGCGAGCAATTGTTTTATGTTTACATGGTATCAATAGTGACATAAATATTAGATGGAATAACTGTATAATTGGCCAAGGATTTGTACTCTGCAGTGCAGTAGCAGATTTTTATTTCATTGTTACTATTGTTATTCTTAAAAATGTCCGATCTTTTACAAGAGCCTTTGGGAAAAATCTCCAGGGGCAAACCTCTGATGTCTTCTTTGCAGCCTGTAGCTTGACTGCAATACTGCATTCACTCAATGATGTGATGGAAAATATTGAAGTTTATCATGAACTTTGGTTTAAAGAAGCCACAAATTTGGCAACCAAACTTGATATTCAAATGAAACTCCCTGGGAAATTCCACAGAGCTACCAGGGTAACTTGGAATCTCAGCTAACCTCTGAGAATTACTATAAAAGAAACCCTAAGTTTTCCAAAAATGGAGCACATTATTCAAGAACTTAAAGATACATTCTCAGAACAGCACCTCACAGCTCTTACCTTCAGGCATGGGATAACTCAAATTCAATACGTTGGAGGAACACCATGCTGATGTGTATAGAAGTGACTTACCCAATCCTATCATGCCCTCAGCCAAGTTTCATTGTTGGAGAATCAAATGGAAACGCAGGGAGAAAGATACAGAGCTTCCATTCACCATCTGTGAAGCCCTCCACCTGCCTTGACATCAAGTTTTTTCCTAATGTGCATGCATTGCTGAAGGTCCTGTGTATTCTTCCTGTGATGAAGGTTGAGAATGAGAGATACGGAAATGGTTGAAAGCGTCTTAAAGCATATGTAAGGAACACTTTGGCAGACCAAAGGTCGAGTAACTTGGCTTTGCTTAACATAAATTTTGATATAAACCACGACTTGTATGTAATGGTGGACCCATATATTAAGCTTTATACAAGTAAGTCAGAGCTTCCCACAGATAATTCAGAAACCATGGAAAATACGTAAGAGATTTATAAAAATAGGCTTTCTTATATTTGATATTTGGAAGAAAAGCCGTAAAGTGTATGTAGGCCACTTAATCACTAAATATCTTTGCCTACAGGACTCCATTGAAAACATCAGTCATTGATAATCTACCTGTTTAAATGGGCCCTGTTTGAACTCTCATGCTTTGAAGACCTATCTGTCTTCCAGAAGAGAACATTGAAAGGACCGTGTTTCCTTCTGTGTGATCTCTGCTGGTGGCACTCTGGAATTGTTTCAGTTAAGTCATTTTAGACACAGCCTTTATTACCCCTGTGGATCCCTACTTGTTGGATGTTATGAATTCTTTGAAGAAATATATTTTGAAGAAGTGTAGAAGGAAGGAATACGTTTTATAAAATGTTATAGTGAAGCCCACACTTGACCTTTGACTAATAGGAGTTTTAAGCAGGTTAAAAATCTATACTGGGCAGTTACAAGAAATTACTGGAGAAAAGCTTGTGAGCTTGCCAAACAAGGATTTCAGTGTAGATTTTGTCTTTCTCAAATGAACATAAAGGAACAAATGACAGTTAGCGTTTGACTGGAAGAGCCTGCCGTTGTTCTGCGTCTCGTTGCTGTTCATGTTCCTTTGTGGAGCCCACATCTTCCTAAACTTTTTAGCAGGTATATGTTGAACACTTCTGTTTCATGGTTAAGACGGAATCAGAGGCCGTGGATACTGACAACTGATTTGTCTAGTTTTTTTTTTTTCTTTTTCCATGACTCTTTTCTATTGCCTCATCTTGATTTTTAAGCAAAACCTGGAAAACCTACAAAAATAAGTGTTGTGGTTTATTTAGAAAAATATGGAAAATATTGCTGTTATTTTTGGTGAAGAAAATCAATTTTGTATAGTTTATTTCAATCTAAATAAAATGTGAATTTTGTTTAACGTCCAGGCTCATTATTTTTGGTGGGGTCAAAACTTTCTTGTGTAAATTCTCTTAAAAAACATTTGATAAACAGCTTCGCAATTAAAAAAAAAAAAAAGATGCTTTCCCTATATTATCCTGCAAAGCTTTGTCTTAACAATACTATTTAGCTGTGTTTTAAAGTATTGCCACCTCACTTTCCTTTACAGACTGTTTCATTTTGTGTTAAACATGTCTTAAATAAGATGCTAATGTATATCTTTCCTTTATAATAATATTTTCTTAAACATCAATTTACTTATTCCTTTTTTTAAGAGGAGTCTGCAAATACTTGGGAAAAAATTCCTAACTGTGACTTATGCTAATAGGGCTGTTATATAATTTTTAAAAATAAAATTTAATTTAAGAAAAATAACATTAATTAAAATATATAGGTCTCTAGGTTCTGTTTATCATATAGTAAAAAAATACACTTGAATAAAGCTCTATAGTATATCCAGAGATGATGATTAAAATATTTATTAACCAGTAAGGCATGGGCACTGCCCAGTGAGAATGGCATTGACCTCAGTTCAGGAGCAGAGCCCTGGGAATCTCCTGGTATAGGTATTAGCCTGTAGGTGCTGGGCTATGAGTGGGGCAGGGTGCTTGGTGTGGGGCCAAGGCTGCAGCAGAGCACTGACAGACTTAGGGCAACAGCCATATCAAATCTGCATGGAAGTAGTTCAATACTTTAACTACCAGTACTGATGGACCAGGATGTCCTAGCTAAACAGTAGCTCTCTCTATATATAAAAGATTCTATGTTACATTTTATTAGGGGTTGGTGGCAGTGGAGATCTCAATGGTGTAAAATCACTTCTGGTCCTTCAAAGCCAGCTGGGACACAGTGAATGTACTCAGAGAATGTCTCTGCAGTCTGGTGATCTTTTCCATTGGGCAGAAGATGGCCTGAAATGCATGGGGTCATCTGCATAAAGAACAGGTCTTCGTCTTACTCATCATTGTATCCCCAGTACTTGAAGCTATTTTGAGGCTCAATGATGAATGAATGACAACAACGGCTGGTTGTTTTAACATGTAGGTTTTATTATTCAGGTGTGGCGAGGCCAGCAGATCAGGAAACTGTTACCATTGAAAAGTTTGCTACTCACAGCTCCAAGAGGAAGGGCACCTCATGGCATGAAGGGCCACAAGGGGGAGCACCAGGGTTAGTCAGGAGACAGAGGTGGAGGTGGGGAACATGGGCAAGAGACTATTCTAGTGTCAGTAGAAAGGGATGGGTGAAGCAGGGTTAGGATTGGCTAGTCGGGATAATTACAGTGGTCTGTGAGGTATAGAGACTGTCTCTAGTCATCTAGTACCTGGCTCTGAGGCAGGAGAATAGTAGGCTGGAATGTAAGAGTATGATAAGGGAGGTGGTGGCAGTGTGAGTTCTGGATCAGTTTGCATTTATTTGAAAGGTGTGCTCCCAAGCGAATCATTTACTATCTCCAGGAATATAGCCCCAGGAGGGTCAGTCTCTCCAAAATCTGCATTGTTTCAGATGTCAAAGAATAAAAAATATAGAGCATAAAAAGGCATGATTACAACAGTGGCTACCCTTGAGAAGTCACACAAGTATCACCTTTATCATTAAAGGTCTGATGAACGCAAGCAGAGAAGTTTTCTTTCTCTTTGCCTTTACTCTCTTTTCACCTGTGGGTACTTCTAATGCAGCACTCAATGTTAATGATTGTAGCCAAGATTTATTAAGCCCCTGCTATGTGTCCAGGCCTATACTAAGAATTCACATGCATTAGGCCAATAAGTGTCCATAACACCCGATGCAGTATGTTCTCTTTCCATCCTTGTTTTATAGATGAGGAAGCAGGAGCCTTGAGAAATGAGTTAATCAAAGTCACATAGAGCTATGATGTGATGCTCTTACTCTCTGTGCTTTACTCTGTCTTTCATTCATTCTATTTCAGTAGCTTGCTTGTGTGTCTGTTGTCACAACTAGTTTGAGCAGCTGAACATGTTGGGCAGTTCTCATCTGTGTATGTCCAGTCTTCATCACAGAGTAGGCACTTTATAAACCTATGAGAAATCAATAAGTGAAGCTTCCACCAGCTTTTCTCTATGATTCGAGCAACCCGATAAGCAGCAGAGCATCTAGTGATAGTGAGAGAGCTGTCTCCAGAGTAAGAACTGTTTTCCGGCTTCCTGTTTTTTATGACATTCTCTGAGAATGGGAATTTGGGGAGAAAGAAATGTATGACTCTGCAAATGCTTATTTCTGTTTTGTGGCACTTGTGGTTTACTTAATCTGGGTTACATAAATGCTTGCTTTGCAGGTGACTGCCTTTAGAGAGAAGTGCGTGAGGTGTACGGCCTGTCCCTGGGAAAACCAAGCGAATGTACAGAACACACTCCAACCCGGGAATGTTAATGGGAGAGAGAGTTACTGTCTATGTCACATGGGGCTTTCCTGATTGTCTCCTTTGCTTAATCTTTCCCCCAGCTTGCCACCAGTCCTGTTTCAGATGTGCAGGGAAAAGCCCACATAACTGCACAGACTGTGGGTCTTCCCACGTGCTGTTGGATGGGCAGTGCCTCTCCCAGTGCCCAGATGGCTACTTTCACCAGGAAAGTAGTTGCACAGGTGAGTATGTAACGTGCTGGGGCACATTGCCTATGCTCATGTTTTGTCTTCATAGCATAGACAGACACTGTAATTAGGAACCTTGTCATACCAGGGACTAAGATTCAGCTGTAAATCCTTGTCTTGAACTTGCAGGTTCAAAGTATAGAGGGAGGGGAACAAGTGAAATTTAGTTCTTCCAATAAGGAAGCATGGAAATAAAACATTAGAATCAGCTTTATCCTAGAGACTATAATATTTGAGTCAACTCTGAACTTGGTTTTCTCTTGACTGGAAGACAATGATCCGAATAAATAACTCTTGTCATGGACTAAATAATAACCTTTATTTCCTATAAGAACTAGAACTTAGTTCAGCATAACTCTTTGTTGCTATGCTCGGGTTGTGGGGGTCCTACTGTCGCCCAAGCTGGAGTGCAGTGGTTTGATCACAGCTCACTGCAACCTTACCTCAGCTTCCTGGGCTCAAGCAGTCATCCCACCTCAGCCTCATAAGTAGCTGAAACCATAGGCATGTGCAATTTTTTATTTTTATTTGTAAAAAGTGTTTCCCAGGTTAGATATGAACTCCTGGGCTCAAGTGATCCTCCCACCTTGGCCTCCCAAAGTGCTGAGATTACAGATGTGAGCTACTGCACCCAGCATGTGGCTCTTTTTAAAAGTTCAAAGGTTTATGTTTCTGATTATTAAAGGGATATGTACTTATTGTAGGATTGTAAGTTCAGAATAGGAAAAATAAATGAGAGTTTGGGGATAAAGATTACTGAATATGCCACATCTTAGAAGCAGTAAGTCTTACCCTGGTGATAGATTCCTTTTGATGTACTTTTTATGCATGTTATTACATAATTGAGAACAAATTTGAGCTATGCTTTTTCATATTTTTTCAAAACATAAAGTCATAAACAATTTTCTGTGATAAAAGTTATATGTACAGATATGTGTGTATATTTATCATTTTCATGGCTGCATACTATTCCATTTCTTTTTCTTTTTTTTTAAGAGATGGATTCTGTCACCCAGGCTGGAGTGCAGTAGTGTGATCACAGCTCACTGCAGCCTTGAACACCTGGGCTCTAGTGATCCTCCTACCTCATTAGAGCTGGAACTATAGGCATACACCACCGTGCCCAGTAAATTGTTTAAAAATTCTTTTGTAGAGATAGGGTTTCAGTTTGTTCCCAGGCTTGTTCTGAACTCCTGGCCTCAAGCAATCCTCCCACTTCAGCATCCCAAAGTCCTGGCTGCATTTCTTTTCACATAAGAAATGGAGAAAGGATTTGAAATTTGGCAACTTGGACACCTGAAGACACTAGGGAGATCTTTTACTTTCTCTTTCTTAATGAGGTACTGCTCTGGTTATCAATTGTTGCCTAATACACCACCCAAAATTTGTGGCTTAAGACAACAATTATGTTTCCCAGTTCTGAGGACTGCTGGGCAGCTCTTTCTTCAGGTCCTGAGGGTGGGCTCTTCATTGACATGTCCATCACCTGGGTTGGTCAACAATCTTACCCTATGAGGCCTATTCTCTTGGCTAATTGTACTTCCTCACAACATGGCAATCTCAGCTAGTCAGTCTTTTTATGTGTCAACTGTCTTCTCCCGGAATGAGTATTCCAAAAGACCTAAGCAGAAACTGCAAGCTGCCTATCACCTAACCTCAGAAGCCTCACTGTCACTTCTGCTATATTCTGTTGGTCAAAGCAAGATAACCCATATTTGAGTGGGTGAAGGAATAGCATACACCTCTCAGTGGGGGAATGGCTTATGTACACAGTGAGGGATAGATTTGATAATCTTCGTGATGGAGACAAACTACCACGGTGCTAATGCATTTGTATGGAATCAGGAATTTGGCACAGGTAACTGCACTTCCCAGCCTCACTTCCCCTGGCTATGGCAGAATAGAACAAAAGGAGATAGAGGTATTTGCTTCTTTCTTTAACATGTCAGTCCAGTACGTTTTTAAGAGCACCTTTATGTTTCAGTGACAGAGATTCTGAAAATACTGTTTGGGATTAGTACAGAATTTTGTTGGAATTGACAAAATACTAAAATTTAAGGACTTTATTACACAGCTGTATAGGAGGTTTTTTTTTGTATGCACAGAAAAAAGACCATTCTATCATGATTTCTATTTTATTTCTAAAAATAGACTTGGGGCCAGCTGATAGGAAAAAGCCCCCTAATAATGAAATTATATTACAAACATTTCTGGAGTCAGAAAACATAATAAATTTATGAAATATTTTAAAAATAAATTAATATATGTTAGATCCATCTAGTCTTAAATTTCAAAGAAGCAATTTAGAATGAACATAAATTTAGATGATTGAAGATCAATATTATTTTTGTTCTATAATTTTTTGCCTTTTTCTAAGTGCCTTTTTCATCTCTGCAGTCCCCTGGTGAGTTGCTTTACTCTAAATACTCCGTCAAGCTCAGTGGGGGAATGTTCCTGGTTTCTTTGTCATTACAGTTGCCCTTGAAAGCTGTTTCTATGCTTAGGTACTTTCATCTTAGCCCAGCTAGTTTTCGTATGTATAAAATTGTTTAAGGGAGGAGAGTCTGGGTAGCTCTCACTCTTCTCTGTCCTTGCTTCTGTCTGTTCAAAGCCAGCAGATGGATGGTACCATGAACAGCAGAGCACCCAGGTCACTGGAAATATTCTGGTAGGGAGGAAGAACTGGGTGTTGGAAATCATCCAGAGAACACTGTATCTTGGAGAGGTACTTTCAACATTGAAAGCCTCAGGAATGTAGAAGGGGTGAGAGTGCTATCCTAATCAGCAGTTCATTTCTTGCCTCCTTTTTTTTTTTTTAAATAATGCCTTATCTTTTCTTGGCCTCTTGCCAGAATTGAGAGGCAATTGACTTGATATCTGTGCCTTTGCTTCCCACCGGCCACATGCCAGGAGGGAGTTCATCAGTTCTTGCAAGATCTACCCAGCTCCAGCCCGTCACATCCCCTCCTCTTGGACTCAGACCTGCTTAGACCTCCTTGTCCTTGGCAGAGAAGTCCTTAAATCTGCTTCCATGTGCTTGCTCCTGCTGCTCCCTTGGCAGCATCAGTGCAGCTGCAGCTGCAGCCACCTTTGATTCTTTGCCATTCTTATCTTTATTGCTTACACCTTACTGTGACTCACTTGGTTTGTTTCAGTGTCATACTTTTGGTTAATTTGGTGGTTTTTCTGGAGAAGACATAGCTTTGGCATAACTTTGTCTCTAAGTAATTGAACTTCAGAGGCAGCTCACGATAACCTCCAGAAAGAGGACTTTTTCTGTCCTTTGTATTTTAATTAAGTATTGCTGATAAAATAAGCATCCCAATGGTGGCTTGAAGGGAAACCGTGGCTGGTCTAGAGAGAAATTGCAGTATCTTTTGCTATGTATGGATTCCTCCTTCATCTGCTAGAAATTTCTGAGAAGTAAAATGTTCCCTTCTTCTTCCTGTCCCATGCATTCTTTGAGTCATGGTATGTTAGGCTCAGGGAGTCTTACCACTCATGTTTCTGCTGTGACTGTGATTTGAGCTTCCTTACTTACGCAGATGGGGATGATCATGCTGGTCTCTCTGGAATGTGTGGCTGATCACTCACATATGTATAGTTCGAGATTTCATAACGTGTTCATGGACAGTAATCCCCTTGACATCAGAAATGCAGTCTCTAGGTCAGGTCCACGGGTATGCCAGACTTGCTCAGGAATCTTCTAAAGATGATTTGAGTTGGAGGTCTGCTCTTAATGCAATTTGTGGAGTGCATTAAATACTTCATGCTTATACATGCTGAGCTGCTAATTCCAATCCTGGTTTTCATTCCCCTGCCAGAGTGTCACCCAACCTGCAGGCAATGTCGTGGGCCATTGGAGTCTGACTGCATCTCCTGTTACCCTCGTGTCTCTCTTACCAATGGGAACTGCAGGACCAGCTGCAGGGAAGAGCAGTTCCTCAACCTCATGGGATACTGTGCTGGTGAGTGAAACTCCCGTGGACTCTTCGGAAATCACTAGGCAGCTGCTGGGGCTCGTCATACCAGGCTTAAGGGAGCTCTTGTACTGTCCTTCGTTATGAGCTCTTTTATAGAAGACATTTGTCTTATGTCTGGAAACTCATGACACTGCTTCCCCTGGGGCATTTAGTAAATACTTATGGATTTCAATGGAACATCTAATAATACTCTTGCAAATCCTGAAAATCTCAGACTCTCATATTAATGAAGAATGAAGTGATGATAATAGTACCTTTATATGCATTCAGAACTTCTTCTTAAGATAGCAAAAAGTGTTCTGCAAACAAGTCACTCCAAGACTTCCTTTCTCTTGTCTGCACATTGTCCTGCTTTTTGCTGTGGGGAAGCTTTGCCATCAGCCCCAGACACAAAATTTTAGAGAGGTTAACTTTCTTTCTTTCTCTTTCTTTATTTCCTTCTTTCTTTCTCTTTCTCTCTTTCTTTCTTTCTTTTGAAAGAAACCAAAGAAAGAAAAAAACTTAGGGAAGCAGTGTGGAAAAAAAAGTAGATCAGTTGCCTTAGGAGTTGGGATTTTTTTTTTCTTATTTTAGAACTCAGATCTAAAAAAAAAAAAAAAAAAAAAAAAAAAAAAAAATTAGGGAAGCAGCCTGAAATTGAATAATGTTGAAGCCCGACATTATTTATGTTCCTCTATCCATTCAGACAACAAATGTGTATTTTTGAGTGCCTACTAATGGTCAAATACTCAGAATACAGAAACAGATGAAGGAGACAATGACTCTCCCACCAAACATCCTATAGACTAGGGAGAAGAATTTACTGAGTAATGGGTTATTGTATATTTTTTGACCCACTTCTTCAAACTGTGGGATAAACTTGCAGAGCTTTGCCTTTTAGCAGCTGTTGTCTCTGCTCTGAAGGGGTGAACTGGGGGCATTCTGGAATGCTACTGAGCAAATGGGAAAGGTGAGAAAGCATGCTGAGGGGTTGACCTGGCCATCAGGCTTATCCTGGGGCAGGAAGAAGGCATGGCCAGTTGTCTAGATCACAGTATCCAGCAGGCATATTCAGTCTGGGATGGGGCTGACATCTCACCTGTTCAATCTGGTGGATTGAGGGTGGGTGGGGCACAGCAAGTCAGTGGCTGTGCTCCCTGTGGCTGGTGGTACCATGGTGCAGATGAGCCATTCATTTTTGCATATAACATTAAAGACTAGACATTTGGTATTGAGGTCTATATTCTAAGAAAAGAAAACCAAACGGTCAAGCACAGGGCTCTAGCCCAGAATGCTGGATTCAGAGCAGAAGCCCAAGTGTAGAGACTATGCAAACATTTTTAGGTCCAACAAAAAGTGGAAATTCAGAGTCCAGGAAGAAGACTAATCAGAATCCCTATCAGCTGCTGGATGTGTCTATTGCTAGTGATGTCAGTTGTAGTCAGGACGGTATTGGAAAGTGTGAAAAATGGGAGATAGTAGTGCCCACCCCTAAAAGAGAATCTGGGGATGGCAGGGGCTATTACAGTTTGTATGTTTGAGTTTTGCTGCTTATTTTCACTTTAGGACCTGGAGAAGCTGCTACTCTGAGAATTAAATGGCTCCTTACATGGCTAAAGCATATTGGTGGATATATACTGATAACCCACTAAGCACAAGGTGCCGAGCTGACGTTTGAGGGGATACAGAGGTCTTCCAGGCTACTTAAGGAGGTGAACCAAAGACACAAGTGTAGTTAACAAATGGTACAAAGCAATTTAAGGACAGTAACACCAACCGGTGATAAGGGTGGTAGGAGTTCAAGGTAGGGAGAAGTAACAAGATATGGAAGGCATTATAGAGGAGCTGGAATGCAAAGTACTTCCAGAAGAATAACTAGGATCCTGTGAGACAGAGGGAGGTCTGGTCTGGTGGGCTTTCTGAGCGTGGTTTCATCAGGAGACAGGCCCAGCAGGTATAGCATGTGGGCTGTTCATGACTAGCGAGTCATCTAACTTGGGTGAAAAACATGGTTGATATTAAAGCATATTAGATAAAATGGTTGGGAAATTTAAATTCTAACCAGAGTATAAAGAACCGAAAGTTTCAGGCCAAAAAGTTTTGACTGGATCTTGTGAGCAATAGGGCCATGAGAGTTTTGGAGAGGCCTGTAACTTGACTAAGGGTGGGTTAAGGCAAGGAATCTGCAAGCTGCATAGAGGATGGACTAACACAAAGAGAGATTAGAGTCAGGGAGAAGAGTCAGAAGATAGGACCTGAATTATATCCTTCATGATGGCTTTTTCTTTTAAATCTAACTCTGAATGTGGACCCTAAAAAATTTTATACTGGGGCATATTTTAAAAATACATGTTTATATAAGGAGATTGGAAAAATTTAATTTTTAATGAGCTCTGTTCTCTCTAATGTCCAGAGTGTTCTTTGATAGTAAATTAGGTGATTAGGAGTTGCATTAATTTTTTAAGGCTTATAGGGAACCTTTAGAATGAGAATCATGGGACTGAACCACTCTGAAAGTCCCCAACCCTAGAAGATCAGATCCTACTAAAATAAGCTGAAAAGGAAAATCTTGTCTGTTCTGGGAATTAGGTGTATTAAGTAATGGTTTTAAATGAGGTAACCATTGTCTGGTGCTTAGAAATCCTTTGTTGATTAAAGACTGGGGTAATAGTATTTATTATAGAAGAGTTTGATCAGTAATTTTAGTTATTGAACTTTCAGAGAACTGTGCTGACCCCAAAGTTTACTTTTCCACTAAATGTCTGACTTTTCTAAACACTTCCACTTCTCTCTGTAGCCTTGCAATGCATTCATGCATGTACGGATCCATCAAACATTTATGAAGCCGTTGCGCCATCCAGGTGCTGTGCTGGGCTCTGGGGATGTAAAGATGAATCAGATACGGTGCTTGCATACAAGAAATGTACACTTTAGTGAATGAAAATGTTAGTTTGCTAGGGCTGCCATAACAAAATACCACAGACTGGATGACTCAAACAATGAAAATTTATTTTCTCCAAGTTTTGGAGGCTGGAAGTCTAAGATGAAGGTGCCCGCAGGGTTGGCTTTTTCAGAGGCCGCTCTCCTTAGATTGTAGATGGCGGCCCTCTTGCTGCCTCCTCTGTGCACATGCACCCCTGGTGTCTCTCTGCATGTCCTAATCTTCTCTTCTTATAGCTATATTGGTCACATTGGATCAGGACCCATCCCTTAAGATCCTTATTTTAACTTAATTACCTTTTTAGAGGCCCTATATTCAACTACAGACATTCCGAGGTACTGGGGATAGGCCCTCAACCTATGAATTTTGGGAGGGACTAATTCAGCTCATAACAGAAAGAGGTGTGTGTTTAGTATGATATTGCTGTGGAATTCCATGCACAGCACAGGATATGAGATGAGCCCATGGGACAGGACCGTGACCCACACTGGAGGGTGTGTATGTGAGTGTATGGAGTGGCTATGAAAGCTTTCTGGAGGATGTCACAACTGAGATGATTTTAAAGGTGAATGAGAATTAGAGTTTGGGGTTTGCAGGTAGAATATTTCAGAAAATGGGCCAAAGAGGATTATCTATTGAGACACCTATAAAGAGTTGAGTCCTATGGGACAGGTGGGACTTGAATTGAGTAGGGGGGCAGGACTGGTCATGAGAGCCTTGGTACACCTGTGGGGATCCGTTGAAGGTTCTGGGAAGTGTCACAACTGCATTTCTGTGAAGAGAAGCTTCTGTGGAAGATAGCTTAGAAGAAAAGACTGAGGCAGAAAGTTCTTTAGGAGATAGCTGCAGAAATCCAGATGAAAGAAATCCTTTAATGAAAACTTTCCTGAGGGAATAAAGAGACGGGGACATGATTTCACCAGGTATTAATAGTATGTGAGGTTGACTCATCTAAGATTGCTGTTTTGTCTACAAAAATGGTCCAAGTGGCAATTTCATGTGATTTAACATAATAGAAGCAACAGAGGCTGGTGCTCCCTCAGCCCGGGGGGTGAGGGAGAAGGAACTTTGCAGATAGTTTCCAGGTCTCTGGTCACAGAAATTTGAGGGATGAGAGTACCATTTACCAAGGGTAGGAATAGATCTAAGATGCAGTAGGAAAACAGTGTGCTTGAATTTGGCCAAGCTGAATTAGGGGTGACAGTTGGACATCCCAGAATGTCTCTCCAGGAGGAGTGGACAGGCTTCTTACTGTAGCTACTAGGAGCTTGTCTCCTCTCTTAGTGTTGCCCTGAACCTAAAGTCCTAGAATTTTTTTTAACTAAAGTATTGCCTTGGTTGGGTCATAGTTATCTCATAGAATGTTTAGGTGACTTTTATCTAAACTCAGGAAGGTGTTAGGAGGAACCATGTGATGACAGACAAAGCTGAAGATAATCTACCACTGTGCGGGGCCATCAGTGGAATGTCCTCTCTGTGTCCTTGGGAAGTCCTAGCTTACAGGAAGTCCCGGAGAAGGGCCCTCTCTGTCCACTCTTTTGTGTATCTCCGAGCGCCTCCAGGGTGGTAGGGTTTCCTCTCAGGATGTATTCTCTATTTGACCCATAACTGAGATTATCATCGGTGACCTGTTTAAAAAAGAAAATTACATCAACGTAGCACACCGACAAAGTAAACCCATCCTGGGAGCAGGTCCAGTAACCTCAGTGTGTCTCACATATGGAGATGTCATATGTGTGGGGTTTCTTCCTCCAAGCTTATCAAAGTAAATATAAAGTATGTGAGATTTAGGCCAGAGCTGAAAGTTTTCAACAAAGATAAATGAACTGGGGTGAGAGGCAGCTGTGCATAATTGTGGGTGACACAGTTATATGCTAAGGAAAGCCAGGTTTTCGTTTTTCATAAATTAAAACTTTTTTTTGGCCCATATCTCAACAACATTAACAGAAAATTCCAAAGCCTGAGGTGCTTTTTTTATTTCTCTTTCTCAGCCAAAAGCTTCCTCTTGTTCATAGAATAGGGTAAGAATTAAAAGAAAACCAAATAAAAACCTGGCAGGGAAATGTTCACCTGCAGATGCATTTTTTAAAACATGCTTTGAGTTTTGTGGACTGCCTGATGGAATGGCTATGTTTTTGAGTTCTTATGTAGAAAGAAGATAATATCAAGAGTAATATTGCAGAGGGGAAGACCTGAAAAATTAAAACAGTTGATTTTTTAGGGTAGTAAAAGTCTGGGGGATTAAAAATGTGCTATTGTTTATGAAGTAATTTTTTTTTTTTTTTTTTTTGAGACGGAGTTTCGCTCCTGTTACCCAGGCTGGAGTGCAATGGCGCGATCTCGGCTCACCGCAACCTCCGCCTCCTGGGTTCAGGCAATTCTTCTGCCTCAGCCTCCTAAGTAGCTGGGATTACAGGCACACGCCACCATGCCCAGCTAATTTTTGTATTTTTAGTAGAGACGGGGTTTCACCACATTGACCAGGATGGTCTCAATCTCTTGACTTCGTGATCCTCCCCCCTTGGCCTCCCAAAGTGCTGGGATTACAGGCGTGAGCCAGCGCGCTCGACCCATGAAGTAATTTTTTAATGCGGGTTCACTCTTTCCACAAATCTGTGTGAGAATGTAAGCAAAAGAAGACAAGTGTGAGTAAAGAAATATTACTTCAAGTACTTTCATACTGTATTCCTATTCCACAGAATTCAGATTCTAAGCAATGGTTAATAGGTGTTACACGCAAAACAAAAACAAAAACAAAAAAACCTCCTGGCCAGATAAATTTGGGATTGACTTGGTTACATAAAGGTAAGCAACTTTCTTTATTGCAAGATTTCTGAGAACCTTAAAAATGCATGTTTGTGCTGTGAATCTTTAAGATGAAGATGGCTGAACATCATTTCCTAAGCATTGAATGAAAGACCCCCTCCATTATTATAGCTTCTTACAGGGCTAGCCAGTGGAATGAAGCACAGTATTTGGGAAGTCCTGAACTAACTAATATTAATACTTTGAACAATTGGTTTGCACTCCCTAAAGGTAAAAAGAAATTATGAACCTGTACGCAGGTTGTAGACCAACTGACTTCCCTCCCCACTCCCTCCCTCTCACCTTCTCTCCCTTGTGCTCTTCCTACTTTATTTTCTCTGTGGGCAGGCAGAGGGGTCATCCAAGGAGGTACGTGTTTGACACCCTTTTGCCTGCTGAAGAGCACTGCTGTTAACATTTTTCTTCCACTTCATAAATAAATACTTTTGAGTTCCTTCCATGATTTTTCCCATTTATTGTCACCATTACTGAAAGAAGGGCCCTAAAAATGCGGCGAATAAGTAAAATTGCTCAAATTTAAAGAGCAACACATCTGTATTTTGGAATAAGCTGATACAACTGCAACACTGAATAATGGGGGAAAAGCCTAGTTCAAGTTGGACATAATGAAGAACCCGGGAGGGAGCCCTGTGCGAGCCAGGACACCAGCTCTCTGTCTCCCTCCAGTTACAGTGACTGGAAGCCAGAGAAGTGAGAGCCAGTTCTGTTTTAAAGCAGCTTCTACAGTGCGGGGGAGGTGGGTTGGCACCACCCTACATCTTGCTGTGGCTGCTTCTGCGGTTATAAATGGAAAGGAAGAAAAGAGGCATAAACTTTAAACATGTAGCAGTTCTTGCCTTATTTTGATCCCCAAATCCTACCCATCCATCCTCAATGCCCGGCTCAGATTCCTTCCCCTCCAGGACCAGCTTCTTGGCATCTCCCCTGTTAGAATTTCTAGTATGCTGATTGTTTCTACCACTTTACCTAGCACTTGTGTTTTGAGCAGCTCACATTCTCTATGAGTGATCTTTTCGTGGGTATCTAATAATAGGTGCCGGTTCTGAGGGCTTATCGTGTGAAAAGTGCTGTGCTAATTGCTTTGAATGCATTTTGCTATTTAACATTCACAATAATCCTCCAAGGTAGGTACTAATTTTATCCCCATTTTTACATATAAGGAAACTGAAACTGACTAAGAGAGGTTAAGTACTGACTCCAAATGATAAAAGTCAAGAATGATTGAGCCAAGATTGGAACCCAGAGAATGTGATTCCAGAGTCCACATACTTAACCATTTGTACTCCATGGTGCAAGTACAATTGTTTGCACACAATCGGGGCTGAAGAATGAATTTTTTTTTTTTTTTGATTGGTGAATTAAAAAGTGGATTAGTAGGTGGATTACTTGATTGGTAGATTAAAGGTCACTGTGTTAAATAGAGTGGCTGGAGAGGCATTGTTGGGAAACATTGCAAAAACTTGCTAGTCTGTTTTAAATGCTAAGGAAGCTGATTTAGACTGCCATGTGTACCTGCATTCCCATTGTATTTGATCCTTACTAAATGAATAAACTTCAAAGAAAAACATTAATGTATACTAAATTTTAATAATTTATATCACTCCACATTTACTTTAATCTTTTTCGATATATACGTGTGTATTGTTTTCAGTTGTAGTGAACAGCTACTGTAATTTCTTCTGTTCTCTAAAACATCACTTTAAATGACATATTTCCATGTGTTAGCAAATATTGGAAGAATCTACATAATTGTCATTTTTGTCATTTTTTTTGTCTTTTTTTTTTTTTTTTTTTTTTGAGACGGAGTTTCACTCTTGTTACCCAGGCTGGAGTGCAATGGCGCGATCTCAGCTCACCGCAACCTCCGCCTCCTGGGTTCAGGCAATTCTCCTGCCTCAGCCTCCTGAGTAGCTGGGATTACAGGCACGCGCCACCATGCCCAGCTAATTTTTTGTATTTTTAGTAGAGACGGGGTTTCACCATGTTGACCAGGATGGTCTCGAACTCTTGACCTCATGATCCACCCGCCTCGGCCTCCCAAAGTGCTGGGATTACAATAATTGTCATTTTTAATGCTAAGTCATATTCCGTTGTGTTTGGGTAACTTAATTTTGTCATTTTCATGTTGTGGAACTGGGCTGTAAAAAGCAGGAGATAGATTTACTGGTTGGTCCATGGCAGGTTAAATATGATTTCTAAGGCTACAGCTGTGACTAGATATGTGTTTCATGTCATTATTAATAGTAGTAATGGTGTGTTTATGAAGTTTTACAATTTTCAAAGCATTTTCTTGTGGATCTTCCCCTTTAATCATACCCAGAAACCCCCCTGCAGAATTAGAAATGCTAGTAATTCCCATTTTGTTGACTGGTGAATTAAGACTCAGTACAGTGCCAAGCTAGCACTTGGATGGTCCTAAGGAACTGTTGGGTAGAATTAAGTACTTGAATCAGCTGTCCTCATGTCTAATTCTCTTCTAATGCCTCATATGATAATTATGACAAGGATCTTTCTTCTTGGTGTGAGTCATATTTTGGTTCTTTTCTTTTTCACCTTCCTCTGTATTCCATCTAGTCCTGTTCTTCTATCTCTATAGCTTTTCAATTTGCTTGTGTCTTCTATTTTTTTTTAACACTTGCTTCTTTATTTTCCTTATCTTCTTTTTTTGTAATGCACTTTCTTTTCTTATTTCTCATCATGTCACCCCATCTCTTATTTCTTGAACTATGAATTGCATATCTATCTCTGTACAGAACTTTCAATGATTGTCTCTTCCTTGTTCTCCCAGATTTTGTTTTATTTAAGAGATCAATCTGTCTGCAAAGGGATGATTGAATGTTTCAAGGCATTTGTTTTTTTGAGCTTTTCCTTTCAGGAAAAAAGAACATGACCTATGCTTAAATTGAGTCCTTCCTAAATTAAAAAAGAAAAAAAATCTTGTATTTTCTCCTTCATGTGTCTTTTACCAAACAATACCTTACCTAGCTTTCATAATAAGAGAAGGACCTTACTTGTAAGCTTCCAACTTGTAAAAGCTCCCAACGAAGTCAGGATTGCTGTTGCTTCCTAATAACTATAGAACAGGGCCTGAATTGCAGAGACGGTTTTTGTGGGTGTATGTTAAAAGAACACAGCTGAATTGAGACTTACAGGTTATCTTCTTCAGTACTAAAGGTAGCATATACCTGTACAAAGGCTGCATATACCTGCTTTTACACACCTGTGAATTTCTGTGGCTTACTGTTAATAGGCAAAACCAGTGAATTGGTTGCAAACATGAGCATCAGCATCAATATCAATTCTGATTGGGCCCACTGCAGATAAAGAATCATAACTCATGTTTATTGAACACTCATTGTGTGCCAGCTCGTCAAATATATTATGTCACTTAATTCTGGCTGCAAGCACAGGAAGTTGGTACTGTGATTAGTACCATCTGCATTTTACAGGTCAAGATAAGATTAGAGATGAGATTAGAGATGTTAACACATTTACCCAAAGTGTCACAGCTAGTAAGCTCTGGAGCTGGGCTTTGAATCCAAGGAGTGCCACTTCAGCAGGCATATATGTGATCACTGTATCATCAGCCTTCAACACTGATCAAGTTTCCATAAGACCCTCTCTGCTTCTCAACATTATTTTATTCACTTCTTTTTGATGCTCTATGGTTTTGACCCTCATGGTCTTCTCACACACTCCCTACACTCTCTCTGCTTCCCGACATCATTTAATTCACTTCTCTTTGATGCTCTGTGCGTCATGGCCTCATGGCCTTCCAACACACTCCCTACACTCTCTCTTCACTCTCTGTCTAAAATTCTGCTTTCTTTTTTGTTTAGAAGATTTATATTATCTGATAACATAAAACAAACAAACATCATCTTTTCTCCTCAAATGTCTGTCTCTTCTACTTACCTCTTTTTTCTTCCTTTGAGAAAGGAGCTCCCTCATTCTGCCCCAGGGAGCTCCTCCCCCTGTGTCCCAGAGTCCATCTACCCATCACGTTCCTGAGCTGATCTCCTCAGTCAGGTATTTCCTCTTCTGCTTACACATTCATCTCCCTCCTTCTGTCTTCATTTTTCCTGCTCCTCTCCCCTATCTTCTTTCCTCCAGGGCCCTTGCATCTTTCACAGCTTAAATCTTCATTCCTATTTTCTCCTTAGATTTCATCCCAAGTGCATGTGATAATCCCCTCCCGATCCTCATTTCTGTCTTCCTGCTGGATATCCAATCACATGTGATAGTCCCCTCCCGATCCTCATTCTCTCTTCCTGCTGGACTCCAACGAAAACACTTCATCTTCATCCCTCCCACCTCCACAGTGCTTTTCTTCCTTCTTACTTCCTTGTCCACCCACTACTGATTTTTCAATTGGCACAACCCAAAACCATTGAGTTACCTTTTCTTCTTAACAACCCCTCTTTTATATTGGAATCACTGCTATATCTTGTAGATTCTATGTGTAAACTGTTTAAGGATATATTCCCTTTTCTCTGTTTCTGCTGCTAAAACCCCAAGCTCTTCTTTCTCAGATGACAGCTTCATTTTTCTCTTTCTGCTAGAGGCTCTGCCTCACTAAAGCTCTCCTAGTCCTTCCCAAGAGGAGGAGGAGAACTTTTCTTGAATATCAGATTTGGTTTACAAAACACTCTTTGACACTCAAAACTTGTGGATGCCTTCCCATTGCCTATTGCATTAGTTGTAAATCCTTCACCCTGATTTTCAAGGTCCCTGCTTTCCTTGGTTCCCAAGTGAACATACAGAGCTCCAGCCATGCTGGTTCTCTTTACATACCACACTGCTCTGCTCCTGCGTGTGCTGTTACGTATTCTTCCCTTCTAACAAGGATGTCCTCAGCTGGCACCATCTGAAAACATCAAATAAGCATTCAGGTTCAGGTTCCTCTTATTCACTTTGGATAAAATATTCTCTGATTCTTCTTTGACACCTGTTGCGTTTTGGATGTGTTTTTTGGTCATCTCTTCATAAGCATTTGAGAGAAGCTTTCAAGTCTGATTTAATCCCGTAGTACCTTCCACAGTGCCTCATACTCAGCTGACTTGCCGTAAATGTTAATTGAAGTGAACTGTTTTCTTTGGAGGGCAGTGGCGCGACCTCCTCTCATTGCGATGTCTGCCTTCAGGTTCAAGTGATTCTCCTGCCTCGGCCTCCCGAGTAGCTGGGACTACAGGCACACACCACCACACCAGGCTATTTTTGCATTTTAGTAAAGACAGGGTTTCACCATGTTGACTAGGATGGTCTCCAACTCTTGACCTCATGATCTGCTTACCTCAGCCTCCCAAAGGGCTGGGATTACAGGCATGAGCCGCTGCACCTGGCCGTGAGCTGTTTTCTATTTTGGAGCTAAACCGAGTAAAACATAAATTGGATACAAAGCTTCAAGATACATGTTAAGAGTGATGCTCATGATACCTTGTTGGCAGTGCGAGGTGGCACCGAAACTTAGAGCTTTTCTTTTAAATTTGACACTGCCACTCACCACCTCCCTTTACTGTCCCCTCTTCAAGCTGTTTCCTTGGCTCCTACGGCAGCCCTCCCAGCACATTGGTGAATTTGTCAACACTGGGCAGAAGTCACTGCCCTATAACATGACGTTCATTCTGTTGTCGTGTTTTATTTGGTTAGTTTTTTTCAGAGTAAAACAATAGCCACAGACACTGAAGAAAAGTCTCATTTGGTTGGTTGGATTTGTTTTGTTTTGTAGCTTTTGTACTAATTCAAAGCCTCTAAAAAGAATACATGATTTCTAAGAGCTTATGGGTGGGCTAAGCACTAACTAATGATCAAAAGGAAAATAGGTAGGATTCGTTTTCTTCTGCCATGTGTATGTTATTTTCTGGATTCCTGCCGTACTTATCTCACAAGCAGAAACCCATCAATTTTAAAAAGTGGCATTAGAATTCAAATTCTATGCCCTTTAAAGCCCCTGAGTTTTGGCATGAAATCATTTCTTTTTCACCTGACAGAGAACAGCTACAAGTGCTGATTATTTTAACCACTTCCAAATGCACTTAATGTGGTTGCATTAAGAACCTAATCGACTGACAGGACATCATTAAAAATCTCACAGTGTGTCTAAATTTGTCTTTATAGGTCATTATTTATCAGCTAAGGAGTCACTGCTCCATAAAACCGACATCCAAAGCCATTGTGTTGACAGTACACATTTACTTTAATATCTTCAAGCTTTTTTGATTTTGCTCCAATGACATGAAATAAATTATCTCACTGCCATGTGCTTCCATCCATCATGATTGTGGGTAATCCTCACTGATCCTTGAAGCAGAGCCTTTGTGATTTGAAGAAAGCATCACATAGTGATGACCACATGCAATTTCTTCACAGCTGCAGGGTGACATATTAGAGGATTCCACAGCTGCTGAGTCAAAATATTAATTTTTTATCTGTTTAAATTTCTAGCATATGTACATGTTGTGCATATTTAGAAAACAAATGGAATCTTCTGCTTGCTTAAAAACAATAAAATGCATTTATTTCAGCTGGAGCTAGTACTCCATTTTTTAGGCTACCTTGTAGTGTATTTATTAATTTGCTTGTTTACAGTTCTAATTCACTGCATTTATTAGCAAGGAGGTACATCTACAAACAACTGGAATTCCATCTGTCCTCCCCCACCCCCCCACACACGCTTATTATACATCCGTAATCTGAAATAGGCTAAGCATAAATGTATTCTGGGCCTCTCTTCTTTCCTTGTGACTCTTAATGAGTCTTATATTTAAAGACTCTTTACTGTAATTGTAATAGTGACAAACAAGAATTTACTTTCTGTATAGTAGTGGGAGAAATCTGAGAGACAGGTTCCAGAATAGGCATTGTTTTTAAGCAATTAATGGATGCATCCTCCCTATTTAAACATATTTGAGGTCAGCCTCCCTTTTCTTATTACAGGCAGGAAGGTCAGATGCAGATACCTTGCTGCACAGATGGGGCTTTTTGGATGGAACATTAATCCTTGCAGAAGCTGCTAGAGTGGTGGGTTGGAAATTCAATTCCCTTATTTTAGTAACTGCAGTCTGGTGCAAGTTAGGCAGTGACAGTATACACTTCCTCTAGTGTATCCTGTGAAATTGTTCTCAATATCACCTGTGGGCAGGAACAGGCATGGAAGGCAGACTGGAGTATTTTAGGGGGAATTCATCCTGGAATTTGTTGGTCTTTCTGAGGATGCTGCCATTTTAAGGACATGGTTTCTGATGGATGTGCTCCTATGGTGTGGGCCCATTAAAGATCTGAATTAAAGGGTTCATCAGACAGTTACCACCAAATGAGAAGAATTCAAGAGTTCCCTCCAGATCAGATTAGTTTGTAGAAAATATGCCCATGGACTTTACTGTGAATAAAGTGACTGGTGTCGTAGCAGTTTATTGGGTTACATAGTTACTTCTCCACGGTGCCTGCAGGTGGGGCTCATACCACCTCTTAATTATGTTTAGATTGTATAATTAATACATTTGGCTGGCCATAGGGGTAGTTCTCCCTCTTTATTATCTCTAGGTGTAACTGATAAGGCAGTTGGAAATTGTCACACATGCAGCCAAGGAGTGACCTTTTTTTCCTGGCCTGAAGTGGACTTTGAAAACCAGGTAATGCAACCCATATTGATGTTTTTCATGGGCCTCTAAATTCTCCATAATTTCCTAGTATTTTTACTCCAATAATTTTTTTCTCTCTAACAGCTGTGTAGGACCTACCTACTAGGTATCACTGATTTGGCCAAATTCCACTTTGTTTTCCTTTTAAAAGGAGTTTTGAGAACTGACTGTGAGTGAAAAGGTCTTCTCCAGGCATGCAAAGACAAACCAAGTGTGTTTTTCTTCTTTCTCAAGTGTCTCCATTCCTGGTCACAATAGTTTTCATGGATTTGCATAATAATATTCTTAATATGCCTACTCCAGCATATCTAGCTAGCCCCTTGAAAGCAAGCAGAGAGGGCCGGGAGCGGTGGCTCACGCCTGTAATCCCAGCACTTTGGGAGGCCGAGGCGGGCGGATCACGAGGTCGAGAGATCGAGACCATCCTGGTCAACATGGTGAAACCCCATCTCTACTAAAAATACAAAAAATTAGCTGGGCATGGTGGCACGTGCCTGTAATCCCAGCTACTCAGGAGACTGAGGCAGGAGAATTGCTTGAACCCAGGAGGTGGAGGTTGCGGTGAGCCGAGATCACACCATTGCACTCCAGCCTGGGTAACAAGAGCGAAACTCCGTCTCAAAAAAAAAAAAAGAAAAGAAAACAAGCAGAGGGATGTTTTTGACAGAAAAGGGGCTTCTGCAGATGTAATGGAGGGGAGGAGGGGAGGGAACAGCAAGGAGCCTGCTTTCCTTCCCCAGCAAGGGTTTTATGGCAAGAGTTGCTGTGTGTCAGAGTTTTCTTAGATTGTTAGTTTTCTGCTTTGGTTTGATGTCTTCTCCTAATATGAGCTGCCTTTCATATAAAAAAAATTCTAATTTAAATTTTTAACAAAAACACAGAGACCTCGGTAAATAAACTGAAAAAAAGACACACACACACACACACACACACACACACACAGAGAGAGAGAGAGAGAGAGAGATTGATTGATTGATTCCCAATTGCCTTTACCATAAAATCCAGACTCCTCTTCTTGACTTACAACGTCTTCCAAAACTGGCCTGCCCAGGTCCTGAGTGACTCTTTTGTGTGTTCTTTAAGATCCAGCCATGTTGAACTTTTCTCGGTTCCTTGAAGGCATCCTGTTCTGTTGAACTGCTGAGTTGCCTAAGCTTCCCTCCTCTTGGAACCCTTTCCAAACATTCTCCCCCTGCCCTGCTCCTCTTGCAGCTAACTGCTACCAGTGTTCTTGTCTCAGCCTCCTCTGGGAGGTCTTCCCTGCCCCCGGACTGATTTGGTACCCCTGTCATGTACTTTCATGGCACTCTGTCATTATCCCTGCAGCATTCTATAGGATGCTTGTAATAGTCTCATGCCAGTCCTGCACCTCAGTGTCCACTGTGTTTTCATGTTGCTCAGCACACTGTGCCCCCATGACAAAACTTGGGAGACAGCCCTCTTTAAGGCAAGAAACATAGCCCAAGCCCACTGTACCACTGGGACTCTTGAACATTCTATCGGATTACTTCCAACCTGTTCCATAAGAGGAGCAGGCAGGAGCAAAGGGAATGGTCTCTCTGCATTTTCTTCCTCTTCAGCTTGAAGGTTTTTTAGGTTGGGGTAAGGAGATGGAAAGTGTAGGGGTTGTGTTGATGGGCAAGGGCCTGGCTCTGTTAGTTCCAATGCACATTCAAGAAGTTTTTTGGCTAGGTGAGGTGGCTCTTACCTGTAATCCCTGCACTTTGGGAAGCCAAGGAGGGAAGATTGCTAGAGGCCAGGAGTTTGACACCAGCCTGGGCAATATAGTGAGACTCCTGTCTATATGAAAAATAAAACAATTAGGTGGGCCTGGTGGTTTACACCTATAGGTTCAGCTACTCAAGAGACTGAAGTAGGAGGATCCTGGAGCCCTGAGTTTGAGGTTTCAGTAAGCTATGATTTTGCCACTGGATTCCAGTGTGGGCAACAGAGGGATACCCTGTCTTAAAAAAACAAATTTTTTTCTTTCTATCTCCTGTGCCCTGGGTATAAGTATAGTGCCTTTGTAGGTCTGATTTTGATAACTTTGGGAACACATGATGACCCATGTTTCCTGGTCCAATGGGGGACGGTAGCAGTGGATGAGGAAGGAACTCACTGATTGATACCTCAGTTTATTATTAGGTTATGCATATTAAGTACTCAATTAAAATGATATATCCAAAGTCATTTTTCCCCACCATGCTGAAAGTTGTAGGAGTACAGTAGCCATTTGAATATTTCTGTTGTTTCAATGAAAAAAAAATTTTAATAGTCAAACTCACTTATGATAAAAGAAATACAAAGTAAAACAATGAGTAACCCCAATTTTCACCAACCAAATTAGACAAGATTGGTTTACTATTTTTAAATCTCTTAGTACTGGCAAAATTATGATGAAACAGTCTCAGAAATGGCTCTCGAAATACAAATTGATAGAAACTTTCTGGAATGAAATTTATAATATCAATTAAGAATTTTACATTTTTTTCATGCCTGTGGTGGTTAAAAGTGTATGCTCTGAACTTAGTCTTATGTGATATGTGTAAGCAAATGACTTAAGCTGTCAGAGTCTCAGTTTCCTCATTTATAAAATGGGGATAATAACATTGCCTAGTTTTTCTCTTCAAATGAAATTATGTGTTTATAATAATTAATACTTTGCCCAATGTATACTCAGAGCTCAATAAATGTAAACTATAAAATAATATGAATTGTACCCTTTTGACATTGTCCTTTAGGAAATAATCTGAGATGCAGACAAAGATTTGTGCACAAAAATGTTATCATGGCCTTAGTTATAAAAGTGAAGACAAATTGTAAGTAAATGTTCAAACCATAAGAAAAATGTAGTTTTTTTGTTTGTTTACTTAGTACTGGAATATGAAGCTGCTAAAAATGATGTTTACAGAGTCCCTAATGACATGTGGGAATACTGATGATATTGAGTAAAAAACATACTATAATGCCCACATTTAATATAATATAATCTATGTAAAAATCTCTATATGTAAAATTGTATAGAAAAAGAACTAAAAGAAGAAATGTCGATGTTAGCAGTTATTGACCCTAAAAAACCATGCTTAGGGTGATTTTTATGCTTATTTATACTCTGTAAAAATATTTTTCATGTTTTCTCTTCCGTGGTTTACTTTGTAGTCAGAAAAATAAAACCTCTAGATTCCTGTCTGAACCTGCTCAGCCCTTCTGTGTAGATTACAGCAGCCCCAGGCTTGTACCTGAAACCTGCTCGCAGGTGGTGCCCTGTGGGACCGGCTGCTTGTAGCCTGTCTTGCCTGAGTTTTGTAGTCTGCCCTAGGGAACTATACTTTTCTAATTGTAAGATAGAACATTGATATTAATCCTCAAGCACTTGTTGCTCTGATTTCTGGCTTCTTTCTGTGCAGATCATTACTTATTTTGAGGTCTCCCAAGAAACTCTCTCCTACAAAGAGATTTTGACTTCAAGCCTCTGAAGAGAAAAGTGTTTCCTAGGTTTTAGGCATTTATTATTCTTTTCAGCTTGATTTAATAAAAATGGGAAGGAAAGTTTGCATGAGTGGATTAACATGGGTGCCACTCAGGTTGTTGCTTTGGAATGAGTCTGTTCATAGGACTGGGTGTTCAGCATGACTTTTTAAACCATAGAATGAATATAGGTAGTGAACAAAAAGAGTCAGAAAATTCAATTTGCCACACTCGAGTATTTATAATCTCCTGTGTGAGGCAGAAATATAAACTAACTTGGATAAAGTGATGCATTGGGCAACTTGGAGTTGATTGTTTTATATTTTCAGGTGTCATGTACTGATTTCTCCTTTGACTCTGGGCACTCCATCATGAAATATATATTTGAGGACTGATCTGATGCTTTCTTATGGCTTAACATGGAGCTGTGGAAGGAAGCAGAGAGAGGCCCTGAGTAATTTCAGAGTCTCTCCAACTCTTGAGACCTTTCCACTGACTTCTGGTATTTGTGTACCCAAATCTGCCAAACAGCCATGTCTGGTTTAAGACCTCCAGAGACTTGATTAGGAGGATAGAAAAAGTTAAAGGCTATGAGGAACCCCTACATTTATAAGTTGGTTGGAGGTGGCTTATAAATGTAGGGGTTCCTCATAGCCTTTAACTTTTAGGCAAAGAAAGAGAACCCAGCCAAGAAGGGCACTTGTGTGACTCATGCTGAGAGGAGAGAGTTTTGAGGAGGAGGGCTGGTCAGCAGTGCCTTGTGTTGCAGAGATTTCTGGTAGGATAAGGAATTAGAGGAGACCATTAGATACGGTCCTTGAGAGACCATCAGAGACCTTTTCAAGAGCAATACCGCAGTAAAATGTGTTGAAGACAGATTACAATAAAATGAAGAGTTAGAGAGGCAAGGAAGTTGGGTGGTGAAGGGATGGCAAGAGATGAGGTATTTGTAGATAAATGTTTTTAGGACAGTAGGCGGTGGAGAGCATGTTTGGAAGTTGAGGTTGAGGAGAGAGTAAAGAGAGATAGAGGAAAGCAGGCGGAATAATACTGAAAATCGGATCAAGAATATAAGCGGAGGCGTTAGCCATTTTATCCTGGGAGAAGGGAGGAAATGAAATAAAAATGGGAATAGATAGATGTTTTGAGGTTGAAAGAAATGAATCCAGGATGCTGTGCTTAATGATGTAGATGAGATCACCTGGGAAGACATGAATGGGCTGGCAGAGTGGTGTGGTGACTTGAGAAGAGTAATAAGGGTTTAAAAGCACTGCTGGGTGATGGGGAAGGAACGTCCATAACCTGCTCCAGATTCCTTTAGAATAATTAACACACGTTACACTCCTTATTTAAACAGAGATCCAGAGATCAGATAAATCCATAAATACTTATTTGTTGTACCCACAGAATACTACAGGGATCTGCTGACTTTTTCTTGAAAGCATCCCCTGGGTGATTATTCTTTTATGTTTCTCTAATTGCATGCTAGAGAAAGCATCTGTTAGATGCAACTAGTCTTTAGACCACTGAACACCTGCAGATCTTGTTGATGCATGCCCAAGTTCAGAAAGCTCTGGAAGAAATTGCTTTAAAGAGGAGAGGCCATGGCTTTTCAAATAGTGGACCCTTAAATCTGTAGTGTTTCCTAGGTTCCCAGACCTAACATTTACCCACTTGTTAAGGTAATCATAAAACGCTATCACCTTCATTTGCTCTTGCAATTTTTGAAGTTTTAAAAATTTCCCTTTGCACAGCTGGGATTGTGCTCCTGGCACCGTGAGGAAGGCACAGGGAAGAGAGAACAAAGTGCTTGGCATCATGTGGAAACCATACACCAAATCTGGAGAAAGTAGCCTCCTTCTCATATTTCCCTCAATTCGGTCATAATTTCCTTTGTAATTTACTGGAGGACTGAAATGAGGATTAAATTGGCTCTCAGGATATCATGAATTGTTCCTAATATCGGCGAAAGGCTGCTTGTAATTTGTAACTCCCAATGTTCAGAGAACGGTCGGGGACTGTTAGTTTGTATGCTGCCAGAAGAGTCAGCATTTTTGAGGCAGACTTTCTTGGCTTAACTTCTGGGATGCCTATGAAGGTCCTCTGAAGGGTTCTCACGTGGATGAGTGGGCACTGGACATGGAAGGGAGATCTGCTTCGTGTACGGGGAACACATCCAGATGACCAACAATTAGGAAAGTATCGCCAACAGTGTACAGAGAAAGACGTGTTTTAAGAGACTTTAGGGGCAGGCAATCTGTTTCACTAACATGGATTTTTCTAGAAATCACAATCTCTACTACAGCCTTGAGATGAAACAAGATATTTTGGGGCCATGGGTGGTGCATTAACAAGTACAAACAAGTGCTTTGAATCCTACAGGGAAAGATGGAATGGCCACATAACCAGAACTCTTTCTTCTATTTTCTTTTTTCTAGATCTTACTCCTTTTTCATTTTAGTTGGGTAAATTGAGATTTGTGGATTTTCTCCTGCCTTTGGGATAAAGGATGATAAATGGGACTTAAAGGGTAATTACCACTTGAAAGCAGGAAGTTTTCACCTACAAAGGAAGCTGAACACAATCAAGTTCTTTATTAAAGGATGACCATTATATGAGTGAGAACAAGAGACAGTGTTGTCTGGACAAAATAATTTGTTCTATATCTTTAATCCCAACTGGTATTACAGAGCTACTGTGTACTATGTATTGGGTCATAAAAATGACTTTTCAACTCACAACTCTTCTCATAACTTCATCTCTTGTTAAAGACTAAAATTTTCCAGCAACTCAATCCAATTATTTACTAACCCCAGTCCATTCATACTGAAGGCTGAGACTGGCATACAGACTCCAGAAGGCCAAATCTGTGAGAAGGAGCCTTGCGGAGGGCTTAGGAACCCTGTTGATGCAGGATTTTTATCAGATCCTCTGCTGGACTCACAGCAGTGGTGCCTCATCTGCTCAGCCTGCTGTGCTTGACCCCTTGTGGGAGATAGCATGTGAGTTAGTGAGTGCAAGACCCGGCTGGCCACTCCGGGCACTGACACAGGAGCAAGCTCCATGTGAGGCCTGCAGCCAAACAAGGCAGGTCGCCTCAGGAGAAACGTGGTGGCACCCAGGTGAGGGTGCCCATAACCCTGCAGCCCCAGAGTGGGTGTTAGAGTGCTCTTTTATTTTCTCTGTCTGCAGTCTGACACAGTGGTGTGTTCGCAGCTCAGTTGGCCTCATGCCTTGTTGCCTGGGGCAGCTGCCCTCTGCTGGTGTGATAGCCTTTGCTGGGTACCAGCACTTGGTGGGTCCCAAGCTCTTGTCCAGTGCCCACAAAAAATGAGGTCGCACAGACAATTCAATGATAGTGAAAGTGGAGAATTTTATTAAGTGATGAAAACATTTCTCAGCAGAGAGTGGAGCTAGAGAGGAGACAAGGAGGACAGGTTGTCTTCCTCCAAAATCAGGTTGTCTCTTCCCCAGAGTCAGGCTATCTTCCCTCTGCTGACTTAGTCTGGGGTCTGTATAAGTACAGAATGGGGGTGGGCAGGCCATAGGTAGTTTTGGAAAAGGCAACATTCAATTGGTAGAAAGGCATGATTCAGAAAGAACCGGTTGGGAGAAGGCGGGCAATCAGGAATAGAAGAAATTCATTCTTTGAACTTTGCGCCATGTGTTTCAGGCTTTTTTTTTTTTTTTTCTGATGGTGAAGGTGGGGTTTCACCAGGGACCCACCCCTGTCTTCCTAGAATTTTTCTGCCTTCTGCCTCTATTACTGTGAAGGAAGGGGGTGGGTGAAGCTGTACTCCAGTCTCAGACCCCCAGGGGAGATGTTGATAGTATCGATCTTACTGCTTCTGTTAGTCTGGAAGTTCTCTCTATACTCCTAGCAAGTGTCTATCACGTGACACCCTTGTATTTAAAGGTCATTCTATTGGAAAGGGATGAAAACTCTCAGCCTGGCCATTTGCTATAAATTTCAAACAAACAATTTGTACAGGTCCCAAACTTCTACTTTACTGAAATACACTGCCTTTGGGCTACTCTTCAGCTGTCAGCTGCAGTGTTGGTAATTGAAATCCCTTCTACCCTTTGGTGCAGTGATGAGACTTTGTGCTCATGAGCACCCGTGCTTTCTCTCTGCTCCCCTTCCCCCTCTAGACTGCCACCCCCTGTGCCAGCACTGTGCAGCTGATCTCCACAACACCGGGAGCATCTGCCTGAGGTGCCAGAATGCCCACTACCTGCTGCTTGGGGACCACTGTGTTCCTGACTGCCCTTCAGGATACTATGCAGAGAGAGGAGCTTGTAAAAGTGAGTAAGCGCTGGACTCAGGAGCTGGAGCTGCCGCCTGAGGTTCTCTTCAGGGGAATAGCTGAGAAGGCTTGAAATTCCCTGTGAGTGGAGGCAGGAAGCATGCCATGGGACTGTAAACCAAACCTGCCAATGTTCTCAATGTTGGGACTTTATTACCCACACTTGGGATGCAGCTTTGGAAGAGAATCTGACATCACGGTTTCTGTTGTGTCTTTTTTCCTCTGCAGAATGCCACTCCTCCTGCAGAACCTGCCAGGGCAGAGGACCTTTCTCCTGCTCCTCATGTGACACCAACCTCGTGCTGTCCCACACTGGCACCTGCAGCACCACCTGCTTCCCTGGGTACTATCCTGATGACAATCATGTTTGCCAGGGTAGGTTTCCAATGAACTTTCTTTCCTGCCTTTCTGGAGCCATTGAAAGAAATGTGAGGTCCTTACCTCCATCTTCTCAACTGGTAGCCTTCATTTTTATAAAAGGAAGAAAGCTAATCTACAAAAGCAATAAGGTTGCCATTAGCAGATTATAGCTCAGATATCAGCCTAATTGAAAGTGCTGGCCTGGTGGTGGGGTCTCCTCTGTAAGTGCCAGCTGTGTGATCTTGGGCAGGTTGTTTAACTTCTCTATTCGGGTTATCTCATTTAAAAAATAGAAGTGTCAGTTTGTTTCATCTTTATAGTTTTTCTCAGCAATCCCATTTATGACCCTAGGCAGAGAGTGGAGCTTGCTCTAGTAATCGGTATACTAATCACGTCTCTGGATTTAATTTGTTTCCTATATGTGTTTGTGAACATTGACAGTGTACAAGGCTTTGCATGCTGCAGATATTCCATTTCTGCCCAAATAGTAGTTATTTGGACTTACATGAGAGTTACTAATATAGATGTCTTATTTCTCAAATAAGTCAGAATATGATTAATTACCTTGAGTCAGGCACAAACAAAGAGGATAAATTAGGGAAAGGGTAAATCTGCCTGAAAAAAATTAAGAAATCCTTCACAGATGAAGGAACATTTATGATAGGCTGGTGCCACTCTTTTTATCTCAGTTACCAAGTGTCATTTAAAAAAAAATTGTTGGCTGGGTGTGGTGGCTCACGCCTGTAATCCCAGCACTTTGGGAGGCCAAGGCAGGTGGACCACGAGGTCAAGAGGTCGAGACCATCCTCGTCAACATGGTGAAACCCCGTCTCTACTAAAAATACAAAAAATTAGCTGGGCATGGTGGTGCGTGCCTGTAATCCAGCTACTCAGGAGGCTGAGGCAGGAGAATTGCCTGAACCTGGGAGGCGGAGGTTGCGGTGAGCCGAGATCGCGCCATTGCACTCCAGCCTGGGTAACAAGAGCGAGACTCCGTCTCAAAAAAAAAAAAAATTGTTATACATTTGAAAATGACAGTTAACAAATATAGTGGTGATATTTCAGTTGTGTGTTCTAGGGAAGGAATTGTGGAATAGGGGCTAGGAGAGCAGGCTCTAGAGTCAGAGAAGTTTAAATCCTAACTGCTGCTTAGTGCTTTATGACCTTGGGCAAATCAGCTAACCACTAGGCCTCAGTTTCTTTTTTTTTTTGTGAAAGGAAGATTATGACAATACCTACATCTTATCTTGTTGTTACATTTAACATAGATGATAGTGGAGAGTAAGCTGTCAGTATTAATTAACCATTGTTTTGTTTTTATCATCATCATCTAAAATGAGAGGCAAATAAAGTAGTAAAAATATTTCTATTTTATAGATAGGAAGATAGATATTACTGTTAGTTTATTGAGATCCTTGCAAAAATTTACATTAGTTATATGGAACTCACCCTTTGCATCATCTGTGGAGGTACTGGAGATCTAAAAACAAACTTTTTTGGACCGGTAGGAAGATTGCTTTTGTAACAAAACCTTTGCTTTGTATATATCAACTGTCTGCCAGAATCTGTAGATTCTGTAATACAAGAGACAAGAATGAAATACTTCCATGTTCTATTCAAGAGCAAGAGAGTGTTGGTGGAGAAACAGTGACTTAGATTTATGAAGCTCTTCACAGCAGTGGAATCACAGAAATAAAAGTTCAAAAGAAAAAAATAGAATCCCTTATATGAAGTATAGGTGACAAAAATACATTGCATTGAAATATTTCTCTTCTGGGAAGTTTTTGTCTTGGGACAGGGCGGCCTCTGCATGAACACATTTGCTACACTCCCATGTAAATAGAATTTCCTAGAATATTTTAGTTGGACTAGGAATTTCCTAAGTTTAGTCCTTAAATTTCATTCTTTCTAAGATTGAAAAAGTATGCTCCTAAGTTGGGATATTTGAGTTTCTAGTATGTTTAAAAATATATTTATATAAAAAGCCTGGCCACCATGTGAAACTCCACATCTACTAAAAATACAAAAAAGCTAGCCAGGCATGGTGGTGCATACCTGTAATTCCAGCTACTCAGGGGAAGCTGAGGCAGAAGGATCACTTGAACCTGGGAGGCAGAGGCTGCAGTGAGCCAAAATCACGCCCCTGCACTTCAGCCTGGGCGACAGAGCGAGACTCTATCTCAAAAAACAAAACAAACAAAAAAATGCTTTATTTTAATACTCATAATTATAGACAATTATTGGCTTGCCAATTTTAGAAATTCTATAATAAGGGTTTTTGAGGAAATGTAATCAGTTTTAAGGAATAACCAAATTATTGAAGGAAGTAAGGACTGGAGAGCTTTCTAGATATTCTGGTTACAGGAATCTTTTGAGAGGATGAACTATTAAGTGAATTCAAAAATCTAAGTGTCACCAGTTGAGACAGGAACTTTAAAAAAGAGATGGTAGGTAAAGTTCTGAGTACTTGAAACTATAGTGCTTTGGAATTGGAGGAGAATTCCAGAATTACTCAAGCCAACCTTGCACCAGTGCAGAGACTCTCACTCACCCCCACAGACTTCCACAGAAGTAAACCAGTTCCACTGCTAGGGAGCTGGAGTTGTTGGACAGTTATTTTTAATTGACCCTAGAACTTGCCTCCAAAGTAACATAGAATAAGCCTCCTCCTTCCTTCACATGATTACTCTCCAAAGTTTGAAATTAACTGTCATTCCCCACTTGGACATCTCTGTTCCATGTAGACCTATAACCAACGGAGTATGGAGAGTGGATGACCATTTCTTAGACCTACAGCAGAAAACAGGTCTGTTTAAGAAGGTGATTGAATCCCCACACTGTGAGGTTCTTTGCTCCTTACAACACATCACAGATGTGATGGTTATAGCACATCCCAGTTTCCCTCACTGCCCTCATTTCCTCCACTCTGCCATCTTTTTCACTGTCTGCCTGCACTTGCCATGGGGGTCACTGACCTCAAAGAACTGCCCCTACTACTACAGGTGTGGCCACACCAACCTGAATGCATCAGGACTAGTACTTTGTGGGGTCTGAATGTAATACCATAGAAGCAGAGAATTCAAGGGACATTGGTACCTACAGAACTGTTCTGTGTCAGACAGGGTCAGCCATTTACTGATTACACTGGAAAGGGGTAAGAGCAAGAAGTCATGGAAGCCACTGTTCCTCAGTGTGACACTACTGTGTCCCTCCAAATCCTCCATCCAGTCTTCCAACACTTCAGAATACTCAGCATGAATCCATTTCTTTTAGAAGTAAGTGAAGGAACTGAGATATACATCAAGGTTCCAAGGGGGAATGAGTACTTTCTAGAAAGATTCAGGTCGGGCACAGTGGCTCACACCTTTAATCCCAGCACTTTGGGAGAGTGAGGTAGGAGGGTCACTTGAGGCCAGGAGTTTGAAATAAACCTAGGTAACAAAGTAAGATCCTGTCTCTAGAAAAAATTTAAAAATAAGCTGGGCATGGTGGTATGTGCCTGTGAACCCAGCTATATTGAGTTTGAAGCAGGAGGATTCACTTGAGCCCAGGAGGTGGAGGCTGTAAGTGAGCTGTGTTCATGCCACTACACTCCAGCCTGGGTGACAGGATGACAGAGTGAGACCTGTCTCCAAACAAAACAAAAACAAAAAAAGATTCAGAAACACAGAGGCACAGAGGCAGGTGGAAGTAAGTCATAAGAGAAACCCTCAGACACTAAAGTAAGGAATTGGCCTTGACCCCTGGCTGTGGAACTGGCATTCAGGGCCCTCATTTTGCAGCTCTGTGTCAAGAAGGGAGGACCAGCTGACCCTTACATTGCATGGAGACTCTTCGGCTTAAGATGTCATTAGTATCTTCAGTAACCGTATCATGTTTTTAGTTACTATCAAGTCTGTTATTGACTAAAAGTCTTAGATTTTTTTTTTTATAGGAACTACTATCTAAACAGATCTTCTTCATCCTGTATTTGTACCATTGGTTTTGGAACATATATGTGGGACTTTATTCTTAGAGTTCTGCTTATTTCACTTGATTGCTGTAGGTTCATTATTTCAACTAGTCAAGGTAACTGAACAGTTGTTCTTCCAGATAGTGAAACTTAACTATGTATGTTTCCTATATAGGTGCATGTGGCATATTTAAATGTCATTAGCTTGGTTTCTTTGTTTCCATTAAAGTCATGGATAAAAATATTGATCAAGCAAGAAATTAAGGGTTGATCAATGTGATATTCTACTGTGGACATTATTTTTATCAATTGTAAGGATTTGCTGGTCACATTTTGAGTATGCTTTTCAACCACCTTCAAATCCACTTACAATCACTAGGTCTCACTTCATTTTTGTATTCACAACTTTATTTTTGGGATCTCTATTAAACACTTTGCCAAAATTAAGATGAACCATGCATAGAAATTCTAGCAAAAATGAAAAGGATAAAAATTTATTCCCATCTAAGCTTACAAGAGTTAAAATATTCTTTTCTATTGTTGAAAATAATTAGAACTGAAAATCCAGTCTAGAACTTTCCCATGACCTTAAATTACCAATATACATATTCTAATGAATGTTTTATAGCAATATCTTTCTTTTTAGGTGAAACAATACCATGTGATTTCTTTTTATTTTTCAGGGAAGTGTTTTTCCTGCCCTATGCCACATACTTTAATATCATATAAATCTAAAGCTCACTGGGTTTCTCTCTAGACTTTTCCTCTGACACATACTTAGAGAAGATTTCAGAATGAGACAGAGATGCTGGTGCTTGTATATATTTTGTGCAATATCTAGCTTTATTTCATTTATGTAGCAAGTGTTTATTGAACACCTACCATGTGACAGAGAACCAGCTGGTGCTGGAGAACATTATAAGGAACAGAACAGACCTGTTCTTTGATTTCATGAAGTTTGCAGCTTAAAAGATACAAATGTTAATCAAATAATCATTTAAATGAAAATTGCTGTACATGGCATAAAAAACATGTATAGGGTGCTATAATGGAAGGCCTGTTTTAGAATAGAAAGTTAACAAAGGCCCCAGAAAAAGAGACTGAAGAATGAGTAAGGGTTAAAGACTCAGATTATATTAAGAGGATTCCAATATGCATGTTATAATAGGATTTCCAGAGGGAGAGAATAGAAGGAATGGTAGAAGAGCAATATTTGCAGAAATGGTGACTGGAAATTTTCCAGGATTGAAAAATGACATTGAATTTGAAGGCAAAAGTGTACTCTGAAACCTGAGCTGTATGAATTTTAAAAGCCACTCTGGTGGATGCATGGAAAATAGATTGCAAGTGGGTCAGAGCGGAGTTGGGGAAACCAATGAGGAGGCTGTGATAGTAGTTCAGCAGGGGATGATGATGGCTTAGAAATATTGGCATTTGTGGAAATGGAAAAAAGCAAAAAGTTCTAAGAATTATATTGGAGAGTTTGAATAAATAAGATCCATTGAGTAATTGGATTAGGAGTCAGGGAAAGAGAGGCGTCAAGATAGACTCCAAGGTTGCTGGCATGATTGACTATGTAGATGGAGAAATGCCAGTTGTTAAATGAGGGAAGATGGAAGCATGACCAGATTGGGAGATCATCCCTGAATGTCAGAGTTATCCGGCTAGTTTCTAAGAGTTGTAACTAGGCAAATCAATAAACCAGTTCACCTTCAAGTCCTTTGTATCTTAAAGTATGGATTTTCCCAAGCTCTCCAATGAAGTTGGTGCCTATTTTTAATGTTGACATCACACAAAAATCTGAATCTACATTATGAACTAAAGGGGGCTTGATTCCTGAAGAAGTAAGGTTTAAGTTCTGAACTGTAATTCCAGAGATATTAGAGGAAGCATAAATTCTGTTGCTGAATCACAGAGCAATTTGGATATGGGATTTTCATTCTTGGATTTGCAATTTATGTTCTTTGTAAAATAAGATTACCCTTTTCTATTTTGGAAACTAATATTTTCTGTTTTTGCTAATCACAGGGGAGGGCGAGGAGCCATAATGAAATGTGGAGCAGGTTGGAGCAAGGCTTTGTTCCTATACAGCATCTGTCTAGGTTTAGTCAGTGCTTCAGTATCTGCAATTGTAATCATCTGGTCATTTTCTTTTCCTATTTGCTCAGCATGCGACACACACTGTGGAAGCTGTGATTCACAGGCCAGCTGTACCTCCTGCCGAGATCCAAACAAGGTTCTGCTCTTTGGGGAATGTCAGTATGAGAGCTGTGCCCCACAGTACTATCTTGACTTCTCCACCAACATGTGCAGAGGTAAAGCTCTACCTGAATTGTGGAAAGATTCTTTTACTCAGTGACACCCCTTTACTACCGATGTCTAGTTTTCCATATTGGGAAAATAACAGTCATCATATATTTTGACTTTCTCTGATGGTAGCAAGAATTATGTATGTATGTATGTATGTATGTATGTAGGCATGTAGTCATTTAGTCACTCCTTTATTTACTTATTAAGCATGTATTTTTGAGCACCTACTTGTGTCAGACACTGTGCCACATTTTGGTAACAAGACCAGAGGTGGCAAATTGTAAATCCTCAGGTTGTATTAGGCCCATAGACATGTTTTGCATGGTCTAAATAATGTTCCAGTGCTTTAAAATCTTTAATTATTTGCCTTTTAAAAATCTGAAGATTTCACATGCAAAATTGAGATTTTCAAGTGTGTGTGTGTGTTGTTTTTAACCAGAAGCCCTAGTAATGTTGGATATGCATCCCAACAGTGCAACTGTAGGTTGGAATGGTGTAGCTGTTGTCCCCGCTGGATGGAGCAGGATCTCTTCACTCCAGCAGTCCTCACCATTCCCTTTCTATCACACAAGCCCTGTTCTGAAGATACATTACTTTCCTGGGCTGTAGGTGTTTGCATTTACAACTCTGGATTGCTACCTCTAAGCTTAATGAGGTCAGGAGTCATGTCTGATGTGTTCAACTCTGCTTAACATACTTAAATGAGTGAAGACATAGTCCCTATCTCCAAGGAAATTTATAAGGAGATAATGTCAAAAGCCAAATGCCTTTTTCTTTGCTCTCCAGTAGCTGGAATTCTTGGGGCTTATGTTCCTTGAATGGTAGTGCTCAGCAAGAGGAAAAGCAGAGATAAAGAACAGGTTTTACTTGCTCCTGTCGGTTTCCTCATTCCTGCCTCCTTCCACAGCTCTCTCTATCCCTCTGGTTCTGGCAGAGAAACTAGAGCTTGGATATGGAGGTCAAACATCTGTCAGGTAAACTTAGGTTGCTTTAAGGCTCTGCAAAATTACACACTTTGCATTCCAAGAAATTCTACTTGGTTGTCAACTTAGGTGGTCTGCTGTGCTCAAGACCACAGAAGTTTTTTTCTGTTTTTTGCCTTCTAACCAGTAGCTGTCAGTTTGTGGTGAAAAACAAGATTATCACAAATCCACCCCATTATAAATGATTTCATAACTATGCTGGCAGTTTTCAAGGCTCTGTTTTAGTCATTTTCCCTCAGGACTGATTCAGCCAAAATAAATGAATAGGATTAACTTTGTGAATCTTCTTGGAAGCATGTGTACTGTCTTGCACATTTAACTGATTTCTTTGGGACTTAGAAATATTGTATCAAGGAAGAGAAAAGGTAACTAATGAGAGGTTTCTCCAGCTTCTCAAAAGGAATGGAAGATGAGATTGAGGGTGGCCCTGAATGGACATATGTTCTCTAAGAGAAAGAGTTCAGTAGCAAATGTTTATTGAGTTGTTACTATATGCCAGGCGCTATGCTAAATTATTTAAATTCATTATTTCATTTTATTCTTCACAATAACACAATGAAATGTGTACTATTCTCACCTATGTTTTACAAATGAGAAACCAAGGATAATATAGATTAAAACATTATTGTAGGATAATAAAGATAAAAAGTAGTAAAGCCACAACTTGAATACAGACTTACCTTTCTTCAAAACCCATGTACTTAACTGTGTTGTCCCGTCCCGTCTTCCATGCATGTAGCACTTCCCTTACCAGCTACAACACTGGCTTTCAAACATGAGTTTTCTGACTGCGTCAGAATTTCCTGGGTCATTAAAAACAGCAACAGCCACGGCAACAACTATAATAATCACAATAACAAGTACAGCAGCAAATATTTTCCCGTGCCCCAACCCAACCTCTGAGACTCTGATTTGATAATTCTGATGTTGAACCTAATCCATATTTTTAACAACCCCTCTGGATTATTTGTGTGCACATCCAAGGTTAGACCCCTCTGGAACATAAGCTCCTTGATGACGGGGTCTACACCTACCACCTTTATATTGCCCCCTCCTGCTGTTCAGTGACCATCCCATAGGTGCTTATGGAGCAAATTAACATGTAAATGTGTCCGTTCTAATGCCTAAATGAGATCTATTGTTTTACCAACCTCTTTCTTTCTGGACAGCACCTTTATGCCTCATATAATTCTGGTATCATTTGTTCTTTCTGTCACTTTCGTCAATGCCTGGTTTTGAGAGATAGAAACTCATGCAGCTGGTGGCAGCAGATGCATTCTTAGTTGAGTCTCTGACATCTCTTTACCTATTGAGGATTGAGTATTTGGAAGAAGTCAGGGTTAGGTTTGTGGGGCAAGTTGGCCACTCCTTGAGGCATGTTTTGCATAAAGACTTGGTGTGGCACAGGGATAAATAACTGAGACCAAAGTGATCTGGTTTCTCAGCAGCCCTGCCGACAAGCAGGCTTGGCACGAGCATGGAGCGCTCCTTGTACATGTCCGTGTCTGACATAATTAGGGAACACTTAAACCTCAGAGAAGCATTCAGGCTACAACAAGCAGAAACCTTGTTTGAGCCTACTTATCTGGCATCTCTTATGTGGTCCTTATTTTACTCCTTGCAGCTGCAAACAGCATCCCCATAAATGAGTTGCTGGGTCTGAGGGTGGATAGAGAGGAAGATAATCTAATACAGACTTTCTTTTTAGAGTGTGATTGGAGCTGCAGTGCATGCAGTGGGCCTCTGAGAACAGACTGCCTGCAGTGCATGGACGGCTACGTTCTCCAGGATGGGGCTTGTGTGGAGCAGTGTTCGTTATCATTTTACCAGGACTCAGGCCGCTGCAAAAGTAAGTGTGTGGAGGCCCTGCTCCATGCTCAACCACACCTCGCCCACCTCTGATTTGTACTGATTTCAGAAGGAACCTGTGGCAAGTTTCCCCTTCTGCTTTTTACCCAGTTTCTGGTTTCTTTCCTAAGAGCTATCTTTGTTATCATGAAAATTTCCCATTTTCTTCTTCTATGCCCTAAGAAAACATTTGCTAAAATTTGAGACCAGTATGGGAATCTTGGGTGTACAGGACCACACAAACAAGTATGTGTTAGCCATTACTTTTTTTCTTAAAAATCTAACAGTCATGTCCTCCAGGTGAGAAGGTGTTTGTACCCTAGACATTTGAGCACATGGGAGGACCTGATTATTTCACCATCTGCCCCCTTCAGCCCTCTGAATACCATATAGCTCACAATCACCTCTCTCTGGCTGAGTATCCCTTTTAGCTTCAGTTGAACACTACACAATTCTCAGACCCTGAAAATCCCATCAAAAGTGCACAGAGAACATTCCTAGGAGAATTCCTGGGGGAACAAGAACTGACTTGATGAACCAGGAAAGGTCAACACTTCAGCAAAAGTACTGAGCGCCAAGGACTAATAATAATAGTTGCTGACACCTGTCATTTACTTTATAGTTTATGTAGCATTTTCCATGGGTGGGTGGGACAATATATCAACCCCCATTTTATAGAGAAGAACACTGAGGCTTAGTGAGGTAGAGTGACTAATCCTAAGTTTCTCAGCTGGTAAGTATCACAGTCACAACCAGAACCCAGACCCTTGGCTCTTCCTATGGTCCTTTGCCCGGTACACCAGGCTGCACTGCTGCTGGACATCTCATGCTGCCTTCTGACAAGGACCTGGAAAGCCACACAGATTCCTGATGACTTGACTTTTGTGTTTCAGACTGTGACAGCTACTGTCTCCAGTGCCAAGGTCCTCATGAGTGTACCCGTTGTGAAGGGCCATTTCTCCTCTTGGAAGCCCAATGTGTCCAGGAATGTGGGAAGGGGTACTTTGCAGATCATGCAAAACACAAATGCACAGGTAACTTAAAGGCTGTGCTGAGTATTCTGGAACGAAGTGAGGGTAGCAAGTAAGCCGTATGTGCTGACTCTCAGGTATCCAAGAACACTTGAATTAGAAGCAGAATGAAAGCCCAGGGAGCTTAGCCTAAGTAATTGATGGCTTCCCATGCATATCTGCCATATGTTGGTTAAATAGGATATAGGAGTGTAAGCCAATACTCTCTTACACAAATCAATATTGTCCCCAAAGTTCTTTATGGAAACAAAGCCAGTGTTTTATGGAATGTAAAGCTTATATTGATCTATAGTTAGGGATCCATTAATAGTGGATCAGCCCTATTGATATAGACAGAATTTTTTCGGTGTTTAGACGAAACCACCCATGACTATGATATTGGCATAATATCCTTAAAGAATAGGATTCTCGGGGACAGTCTAGTGAAACACACTGGAGCTTTTATGAAACTAAAGTTGAACCCCAAGTCTTAATCTTCTTGTCCACTGGATTAGCTAAGAGAATTTTATCAGTTTGTTCTCATCGTACCTATCAAAGCTTGGTTCATGGGCCCCACTGTAATACCTGACATTTAATAATAATGCTATTAACCAGGCATAGCATTTACATATCACTAAATTTCCCCCATTTGCATTATCTAATTTAATATTCACAATGACATGATAAAATATGACAGACACTATGAACCTGTTTTACAAGTGAAAGAAAAATAAGAAACTTAGAAGTGTTAATCATGGCAACTTAAGATCAGATGATAAGCCCAAGTTTTCTGATTCCCATCCAGGGCCCTTTAAACTATACTGTGTAGCCTCTCTACTGCAAAATCTCAACTAAGAAAACAGGAAAATTAGGCAGTAAAAACTCTTCATAGAAGATTGTTAACTTGACTCAAATAAGTAATCCTATGGTCCTGTTAATAGCTCCTCTCCTCCAGTATTTAAAATACTATTAAATACTACTACTACTACTATTACTACTACTACTATTACTACTACTACTACCACTACTCCTCCTACTACTCCTACTACTACCACTACTACTACTACTACTGATAACAATAGTAAGAGATACAGTGGTGGTAGTAATAGAACAATTGAGCCCTTCCTGTGTACCAGGCACTGTTTTAGTCATTGCACATTGTAACACATGTAATCCTCCCAACAATTATTCACATTAGGTGCTACTAATGTCCCCATTTTTAAGACAAGATAATTATGGCACCAATTGTTATACAGAACTTGCCCAAGGTCACAGCTGGGACAGTTAGAGGAGGAAGTGTACCTAGAAAGAGTCTGTGCTCTTAATCACTACAAAGGTCTTTTCTTACAAGTCAGTATGGTTAACTTTTTAAACAACTCATTTATGTGTGACATTTTTAGATCTCACTGTGTAAAGTGAGGAGTGTTCCTCTCTACAGATTAGCTCCCTATACGTTCTACAGGGGAAACTTGTCAGTATTCTCTTTTGTTACACTTGGGGATCATTTTGCTGTGACTCTTCTGGTTACAATCCCTTTATTTTTCTATCCCTGGTGTTCCTTGATTGAGCCTCATTTAGTGTTTCCTTTTTTAATAGCCTGCCCTAAGGGGTGCTTGCAGTGCAGTGACAAGGACCGTTGTCACCTCTGTGACAATGGGTTCTTTCTGAAGAGTGGCCTCTGTGTTCACAACTGTGTTCCTGGCTTTTCTGCCCACTCCTCTAATGAAACATGTTCTGGTAAGTGCTTCTCCTCTGATGGTCTGGTGAATTTACCAGTAATTTCTCTATGTGAAGTCTGAGTTTGCAGACATAATTGACTCATGTGATATAAAATGCAGCATTCCCAATCTGGGAAAACTCATGATGCTATGAAGGAGTAGGGGACTCTTTATAGAATATGGAAAATTGGGGAATGTCAACTTCTATAATCTTTGGAAAGGAAAAGAAGCAATCTGTGCCTTAAACATCATAGCTATCAGATAAGAAATTGGCATAAAACGTAGCTATGTTCCTGAACTACATCCATGTTATAGAAAATTTTATATATATACAGTCACACGTTGCTTAATGATGGGGATACATTCTGAGAAATGCATCATTAAGCAGTTTCATCTTGTTTGAACTTTATAGAGTGTACTTACACAAACCTAGATGGTATAGACTATTGTACACCAAGGCTGTATAATATAGGCTACAAACTTGTACAGCATGTGAGTGTACTGAATACTGAAGGCAATTGTAACATAATAGTATTTGTTTATCTAAACATACTTAAAATAGAAAAGATACAGTATAATCTTATGGGACCACCATCATATAAGTGGTCTGCTATTGACTGAAATGTTAAATAGCACATAACTCTATTTACATATAATTTATATTTATATAAGTCAGCAGAGCTAATTATGCCAAAGTGCAATTGTGCATCCTTTTTCACACACTGGAGATAAATTATAAATAAATAACAAATAGTATGAGAAGTCTGCTTCATGAGGTTCACACGTTTCAGGTGGATCGATTTCAAGCTCCCCTGTTTGAAATCAATGTAAAATGTGTAACATTGGCCAGGCACAGTGGTTCACGCCTGTAATCCCAGCACTTTGGGAGGCAGAGGTGGGCGGATCACCTGAAGTCAGGAGTTCAAGACCAGCCTGGCCCACATGGTGAAACCGCATCTTTACTAAAAATACAAAAATTAGCCAGACACAGTAATATGTGTCTGTAATTCCAGCTACTCAGGAGGCTGAGACAGGAGAATTGCTTAAACCCGAGAGGTGGAGGTTGTGGTGAGCCAAGATTGTGCCACTAGACTTCAGCCTGGGCAACAGAGCGAGACTTTGTCTAAAAAATAAATAAATAAAAGTAACAAGAATTGAAGCCAGTCTCTTCTAACAAATTAATGGACACGTTACCTTAAATAACAAAGAGAAGTGAATTTAAATTCAGCCTTAATTTTGAACCTCAAAATCTTTATAGTGAGTAAAGCTTTGGAAGTATATTAAGTACGTTACTCTGAGTGGTTTGTTGGCTTTTGAGAGTCATTCACTGATAACACAAGGCATTTTTTAACACCCATAGTCAATCATATTTTCTGTCTCTATATTTCTGGCCTTTAAAGATATTAAGACTTCCCCATGGGAAAAAATACTTTTGGCTTATTTTGGGGGAATCTTTCTGGAAACCCTAAGTACTTGAGAGCCAACTTACTTCTCTCTAGGATATAAGTCAACTTGTGAAAATGAAATTTCTTTAGAGCAATCTTACAGTCAAAGTAATCCCACTGAAACTTGGCATTTCCAAACTGTCCTGTCTGACCTAGTTGTAAAAAGGAGCCCTACCAATTAAAGACCAGCCAAAAACAACTTAGAGGAGACAGGATGAATTCTACATCATGTTAAAAAAATCCTTTTTTATCTATTAGATGTTTCATGTGGACAGAGATTATAAAATTGTAAGACAAAGAAGTATGTGTATTTCACATGAATTCTAAGTAGGAGCCACTGATAATCCTACTCTACTGCAAACTAACTGGTGCTGTTCTACGAAATGGTAGCAAACACCAGCCTCTTTATTTGCCCTCGGCAGGTCTGATGTGGCAGATGCATCAGGATAGGACTGTGGTTCTCAAAACCAGCAGCTCACTAGGATTACCTGTGGAGTTTATAAAATTGGGGAATCCAATTTTATAATCCCGAGGTCCTACCCCAGAACATCCAAGTCAGAAGCTCTGGCAGTGGAGCCCAGCTGTCAGTATTGTTTTAAAAGATACCTATATGATTCTTCTTATTATTAAAATATAATTAACATACCATAAAATTCATGCTTTAAAGTATACAATTCAGTGGTTTTTAAGGTATTTACAAAGTTGTATAACTATCCCAACTATTTAATTCCAAAACATTTTCATCACCCTAAAAGGAAACCCCATAATATTAGCCATTTCTCCCCATTCCTATCTCAACCCAGTCCCTGGCAGCCACTAATCTACTTCTGTCTCCAGGTATTTGCCTATTCTAGACATTTCACATAAATGGAACTTACAGTATGTGGCCTTTTATGTCTGGCTGCTTTTACTTAGCATAATATTTTTGAGGTTCATCCATATGATATCAAGAATCAGCACATCATTCCTTTTTCTTTTATAGATGAGTAATGCTACATTTTATGACATACCACATTTTCTTTATCCATTAAACAATGAGTGCACATTTGAGTTGATTTCACTTTTTGATTATTATGAGTAATGCTGCTATGAACATTTGTGTACAAGTTTTTATGTGAACAAACATTTTCAATTCTCTTGGGTTTATATACATAGGAGTGGAATTGCTGCATCCTGTGGTAACTGTATTTAATTGAGAAACTGTCCAACTGTTTTCCCAAGTGACTACACCATCTTACACTCCCATCAGCAATCTATGAGGTTTTGATTTCTCTATACCCTAACAATTTTTATTTTATTTCCTAGTGGAAGCGAAGTGATATCTTATTGTGGCTATGATTTTGCACCTGCTCGTGTGCTTATTGGCCTTTTGCATATCTTCTTTGAAGAAATGGTCATTCAAATTCTTCGCCCATTTTAAAAATTGGGTTATTCACTTTCTATCTTTGAGTGATAGTTCTTTATATATTCTTGATACAAGTCCCTTTGCAGATATATGATTTACATGTTTACTCCCATTCTGTGGATTGTCTTTTCACTTTCTCACAGGTGCCCTTTGAATACAAAAGTTACATTTTGATAATGTCCATTTATTTTTTCTTTTGTCACATGTGCTTTTTGTGTCTTATTTAAGAAAGCATTGTCTAATTCAAAATCTTAAAAATGTACTCCTATGTTTTCTTCTAAGAGTTTTATAGTGTAATGATTACACTGAAGTCCTGTGTTCTTCGCATGTGCATCCAGGGTGGCAACCACTGGAGGACTTATTGTATATCATAGTCCAGAATCTCATCTGTGCAGCTCCGAATTAAGAACATTAAAAGCTTATTTAAAATTTAAAAAAAGGTGGGCACATGATGGACAGCTGAAAGGAAAGCTGGAGCTGCCTGTAAGAGGGGAACATATCTGAGTCAGAGCCAGAGCTCAGCAGGAAGTGAGAGCGGTGTGTGGCAGCTGCAGTCATAAAGATAGGTACTGGTTTGGAATTAGGAATTGTTATCTCATCTAAACTTCTTTACAAGAAGAAAGTAGCCATTAGCTTTTAGTTCTGGCATGGAATTGGGAATGGCCTACTCCAGCCATTGGCGTGGTTTCCAGGCTCCATGTTTTCTGTATGAAACCTATGTCAAAGAACAGGAGCAGTGACTTACACCTCAGGACCTCCCCTTGGGAGGCAAAGAGAAATAATGTGTATTCCTCAGGAATACTGAAGTGCCTTAGAGTGAGCTGACACTCTTCTGTAACAGTATAATACTGTAAACTCCAGCACACTGTTAATGCAGTGAAATCAACTCTGTTTCTTATTTTGTGTTTATTCTCTGGAAATTGTAAGGAGGTAGTCTGAAAAACATAAAAATAGGGGGAAAGTGACATAATTAGTGAATGTACCAAGCTTGACCTTTGGATTCATATGTTTTCCAGGCAAAATACACACCCCTAGTCTTCATGTGAATGGTTCCCTGATCCTCCCAATTGGTTCAATAAAGCCACTGGATTTTTCCCTCCTGAATGTCCAAGACCAGGAGGGTAGGGTCGAAGATCTCCTGTTTCATCTTGTGAGCACTCCTACCAATGGTCAGCTAGTGCTCTCAAGAAATGGAAAGGAGGTTCAGCTGGACAAGGCTGGCCGTTTTAGCTGGAAAGATGTGAACGAGAAGAAAGTGCGTTTTGTGCACAGCAAAGAAAAACTCAGGTGACTCTGTGTTCTGTTGTTGTCTTCCTGCCTGCTTTCCATCATTGCTTTTCCACTCCTCCACCCTCTCCCAGCCTCTTTCCCAATAGCTAACCCTTTTCATCTGGGGAAAATCAATACTCCACAAGCCTAAATGCTCTCAGCTGCCTGTCATCATTTCCCCATGATTGCTCAGAGAGCATGCTTCTGTTAGAGACATTTTCATTTTCTCCCATAATTATGGGTAATTCTCTGATACGACAGAAAAATCCCTGGTACCAGATTTTTGGCAGAGCAGAAACAAAGTGGTCCTATACCTAGATGCTACAGCTGCTTCCTAAACACTGAGGCAATACACTGGGAGTGGGTGGCGGAGAGAGAGGATGGAGCACATGCTTTTCAAGGTGTTGTATGGTCTCTAAGATTTCAGAGTTGGAAAGAAACTTAGTATCACAGTGAACTTTTTATTATCCACATTATGGGATTAATTGTGGTTAATTTTTAAGCCTGATCCAGTGTTCCCCTGATGCTTAGCACACTTCTGACTGCCTTCCCCACCCCAGCTGACATATGCTTCAGGAATGCAATTGAATGTTAACACCTACCAAAGCAAATATAGCTATATAATTAGCAGAGTAAATCTACTCTGCAAAAAGTCAGAGAGTGCCCCCCAAAGATCAGCCTCTTGGATTACCCTTCTCCCTGCTCTGCTTCATTAGTGCAGATAATTCAGACTGTGTATAAACAAGGAGTTGAAACCCGTGGAACAGTGATAAGGACACAGCGAGTATTTTCTGCTGTCAACTAACCTTGAGGGGGTGGGTTGTTTTTGACGTTTGGGCTGGGAGATAGGTGAGGAGAAAAGTGGATGGCACTTTCTCTATTGTAATTCAGAGGTGACGATGCCAGTGACCTTGGAAGATCATATTATAGGAATAAGAACAACTAACATTTATGGAGTGCTAACTTTGAGCCAGGCATCATGTTAAGCACTTTACATGAACTATGTATCTCATGTTCCTAGTCTACAGATGAGGAAACTGAGGTCTTGAGAGCATAGGTTATCTTGCCCAAGACCTCTCAACATGTGTGTGCAGAGCTGAGACTCCAATCCAAGACTGATTTCACAACCCATGCCTTTAGCCACAATGATTTCTGCCTCCCTAATATCCTAGAAACAATAGGCACACTTCCATCCTCAAAGGACAAAAGGTCACTTCATAGAGAAGTATTGCTACAAAGATGGAGCTTAAAACTCTGATGTTTGATGCCATAGACTCTTCAAATTCCTACTGTATCTTCTGCATTCATTTTTACTATAAGTATTATTGTTATTATCATTATTATCATTTGAGACAGAGTCTTACTCTGTCACACATGCTGGAGTACAGTGGCACGATCTTGGTTCACTGCAACCTCTGCCTCCTGGGTTCAAGCACTTCTCATGCCTCAACTTCCTAAGTAGCTGGGACTACAGGCATGTGCCACCATACCCAGCTAATTTTTGTATTTTGGAAAAGACAGGGTTTTGCTACATTGGCCAGGCTGGTCTTGAACTCTGACCTCAAATGATCTGCCTGCCTTGGCCTCCCAAAGTGCCGCAATTACAGGCGTGAGCTGCCACGCCTGGCCTATTCTTAAGTACTTCTATCACACAGACACACAAACACAGATCTATAAAACTCTTTGTAGTCACTTTTCTTGAAGTCACTTATGAAAAGCATAAAGCTTCATAGACAACTAAGGTCAACTCTCTTGTCTATTTATCTTCTTTAACCTCTCATCACCTGTTTTCTTGTGGAATCATAGCTTTGTACCCTGAAATGGGACAGAGTGGCAGTTTAGGAAATCCTCACAGTTCTCTTTTTGGGATACCCATTTTAATACTGGATTTTCTTTATCTAACAAAAGAAAGAATGAAAGGTATAGTAAAATTTTAACAAAAGAAAGAATAAGAAGAATAGTAAAATGAGGTTGGTAGAAACCCATGAAAAATAAAATTATTAGTCTCTGAATAATACAAAACAGAAGGACAACCTGCCACGTAAGTTTGTGTTTTGTTTTGTTTTTAACCATGAAGACATTGACCATGACTCTTTAGGATTGGATTCCTTTGGAATTAGAATGCTCCTGTGGAGGTAAAGACAACCTGTTAAGTGTAGTTGCTGTCACTGGCATAAAATGGCATTGCTGATATACTGAACACTGTTATTGGAACCTCAGTGCCACCAGAAATCATTTTCCCCTATTTGATTGGAAGTACCACCTTTTCTTTGTTCAGGGGTAATACTTCCATCAGTTAATAAAATAAGGCATTATCTAATAAAACAAAATAATAATTTTTAAAAATGATAAATAATGTATTTATAATGCCTTATTTTATGGGATAGAGAGGGGACAGAAAGTGAAGGGAAGATAGAAGAGAAAGGAAGACAAGAATAGTTTTTTTAAAACCAATCAGGTTTATTGAGGTATAGTTTGCATTCAATAAAATCCATTTTGAGGTGTAGTGTTCTGTAAATATTAATAACAGTATACAGTATTATAGTCTTGTGATCACAACCATAGTCAATATGTAAAATAGTTCCATTACCCCAAAAGTCTCCTTTTTATAGTTGCTCCTTTACCCCCAGTCACTGATGACCACTGATCCGTTTTTACTGCTATAGTTTTGTGCTTTTAAAATTGTTAGGTGATTGGAATCAAACATGTAGCCTTTTGTTTTTGTCTTTTGCCATAATGTTTTTGAGATCCATCCACATTCTTTCATGTATAAATAGTAGTTCCAAGAATAACTTAAAGAACTTTTAAAACAATGGTCCCTATAGTTTACTAGAATTCAAAAATCCCCATAATGCAGAAAGTGATTTTTGGTGGCACTGAGTTTCCAATAACAGTGTTCAGTATATCCGCAATGCCATTTTATGCCCCACATCTTACCAGCCAGCAGAGTTCTGTGCTTGGTTGGATTTGAAGGTGGGTGAGTCTTACCTTCCCTTCTGCCAGTCTCTGAAGCTGCTGGAACAATGCTTTATTTTACTATTAATTGGGACTCTGTAGTTGCAAGTAATGGAAGTATACTTGAATTTGATTGAACAAAAATGTAAAGACTGTTATAACATTACAGGGGTGGCTCAGACCTCAAAGGCACTAAGAGCAGTTGTGCTCCAGAACAGTCTGGAAGCTAGGACTGGGAAGGGGAAGCAGAAATCAACTCTTCTCTCATCCATGTGCCTCTTTGCTTATAGGGTTCATTCACTCCTCCTCTGGTTGTCTCATAGTAAAATGCTGAGGCTGACTGCTGGCTCTCAGGCCAGTTGCAAATTGCCAGGAATCAGCCATCCTTCCCTAGTCTGTCCACAATGAGTATGTGTAGGGTGGTGGGGAGTGAGGGGAGACGAACAGCCATGTAATACAGACATTGCAAACCTTGTTACTGGGGGCCCACTCACATGGATTGGGCAGGGGTTACGGAGAGCATTTGTTAGGAAGAGGGAGTCATAGAGAACTGGTCAGAGATTGTAAAAGATTTCTTTCAATTCTTCAATTTAACCATTAGGCTACAATATATTACTAATCTGCCTTGGCCTGACAACTAATTTTTCAGCCTTTTCTTTATTCAGTTTAGAAAGAAAGGAAACAAAATGGTTACATAGTAATTATTATTGTTATAAAATATTTAAGAACACACAGTATTTTTACCTGAATCTTACTATGTTCATCTTTATCTGGTAGCTTTTCTTTATAGTATGAGTATTATATTGCTGTAGTGGTTTCATCCAAATTCTTACCTACACATGACCTGAAAATGTTTTTAAGCCTTATCTGTCTAAAGTCTAATGTAATGATTGTATTTTCTCATTCCTTTCTTTGGGACTTCTTTAGGAAAGGTTACTTTTTCCTGAAAATTAGTGACCAGCAGTTCTTCTCTGAGCCACAGTTGATCAACATACAAGCATTTTCAACACAGGTAATAAAATGGCCAAGTAATTAATAATTTTACATGCCTACTAGTTCTCAAGAACAAAACCCAGGTTTCCTGTGGATTTAGTGGAAATGATTGCATGCAATTGGTCTAGTCTTGGTTTCCTTGTGAAATGCCACTGGAGTAATTTTTAGGACTTTTGGGTAATAACAAAAACAGCGACCAAAATTACTAATACTTCTCTAGTACTTAATGGTACAGTCTTAGTGTTTCATGTAAGCTACTCAGTTAATCCTTATGCCAATATTATGGAGTATTATTGTCTCCAACTTACAGACAAGTAAACAAAGTCACAAGAAGGTTATGTAACTTGTCTATGGTAATATAGCTAATAAATAGGGAGTCAATGTTTGTGCCCAGTAAATCTGGCTACAGAGGCAGTGTTCTTAACTGTTACATTATGACACCTAACTTTACTATACTGAATCTGCTAGCAGCCCTTCTGAATAATTTGCAGGGTACAGTGGCTCATGCCTGTAATCTCAGCACTTTGGGAGGCTGAGGCAGGTGGATTTCTTGGGCCCAGGAGTTTGAGGCCAGCCTGGGCAACGTGACAAAACCCCATCTATACCGAAACAAACAAATGAACAAACAAACATAAAAAATCAGCTGATACATTTCTGTAGTCCCAGCTACTTGGGACGCTGAGGTTGGAGGATCACTTGAGCTCAGGGAGGTTGAAGCTGCAATAAATGATGATCATGCCACCATGCCTCAGCCTGCACAATACAGTGATACCCTGTCTCAAAACAAACAAACAAACAAACAAACAAAATTACTGTCTTTATTTTTAGGTAAAGAAGTTTGTTTTATCTTTCTCTAGTATGTGAAATTTGTAGCAGTTAGAGAATATAATTAAGGATCTACTTAAATGAGGTGCCAGTGTGGCCATCAACAAAACACAGACATGAGGAAGTTGGTAGATGCTCTAAAGCTCAGTGTGATGGCTCTTCATTCACTTCTCTCTTACATACTATGAAACTCATCTCTTATCACTCATCTCTGTCACGTTGTACTTATGGGTCCAGAATACATATAGTGGTAACTGCTCTGGGAACTGGGCTTGAGGGATTGAAGAGCTGAAATGTGCGAAGAATAGGGAAATAGGTATATCCGTAAGTTATGAAAAGCAAGAGTGGGATATCCTCCTGGGGAACCAAGACTAGCTAAATATCCAGATCTCAGTATCATGTTATTCATGATTCAAGGAAGGACAATAGATTATTGTTTTTAATCTGATGTTTTTATATCTTTGGTCCAAAGATGAAAGGATCATGAATAACAACATAGACTTAAACCAGAAGTGTCTGCAAAATGGTATTAATAACCCAGTTCACCTCTTCTTGATGGTATTATCAAATCAGGAATAACTTGGAGTTTAATGATTCAAAAATGATCCTAATTTGATCTCATGGGTGAGCAAAATTTTGTTTTAATTAAAGCTAAAACAGCCTGGGCTCAGTGGCTTATGCCTGTGATTGCAACACTTTGGAAGGCCAAGGTTGGTGGATCACCCAAGGTCAGGAGAGACCAGACTCACCAACATGGTGAAACTGCGTCTCTACTGAAAATACAAAAATTAACTGGGCATGGTGGTAGGCCTGTAATCCCAGCTACTTGGGAGGCTGAGGCAGGAGAATCTCTTGAACCCGGGAGGCTGAGGTTGCAGTGAGCTGAGATCGTGCCGTTGCACTCCAGCCTGGGCAACTGAGTGAGACTCTACCTAAAAAAAAAAAAAAAAAAAGCTAAAACAGGTGATCTCTGTAAATTTAGGACAGAGGGCTACATCCAGTCTTACAGCTTGCTGTTTTAGAGGTTTCTCAGTCCTTACAGTCAAAAGCTTTGTTTTCTTCTTTTTGTTTTGGCTAATAAAGTTACTCCAATGAAAGACCAAAGGTAGATATTGGCAAGTCTTCCTAATCTGACATGATGAGTTCCCATGGTTCCCCAGGTGTTGCTTGTTTGTTTTTCCACAATCAAGTGAGTAAATAAGGAGGGCACATTTAATTTTATTTATTATATGAGAAACTTTTATCATTTTAAGTCTTTAAAATGGAATATTAGAAAATAATTTTAACTTATTTTTGTTCCTTTAAATTTCTGCAATATTTCAATATGGTCCTGAGCCTCCCTGAGATTTTCTCATGCAAGTTAATTTGTTCTTTTCCATTTGTGGGTTTTGACATCATCTTTTACTTTTCCTTTTTCAGAGTAGGAGGGCATCACTCCTTCCCATGTATAGAATCACAGTTGTAGAATTCTTACTTGGGAATTCTGAAGAGTAACTATCATCTAGTTTCCCACTATGTGACTATGATAATGATGCATTAGACATTTCTTTAATAGAGATTGTAATTTCCAGGAGGCAGGACGGTGCTTGGGTAGTTTTAAAAGAAAACCATTTGGATTAAAGAAGGCTGTGTGTTGTGAAAAGTCCTAGATGGTTCTACTTCAAATGATATTTTTTGAAAACTGAAATAATATTTTCTTTGGCTTCTGGCCTCAATTTTTTTGGTTGAGTTTTTTTTTTTCTCTGTTGTGGTTCGTTAGCTTTTATCTTTATGAAAGAACATTTTATCTCCTTACTCAAGTTGGTGGGAGGTAATCTGACAAACCTAAGAAAAACACATTAAATTTTACTATAATAAATTAGCAGTGTCACATGAATTAGCCAGCTGGTTGTCTTATTCACCTAGACCATAATCTTGGCAGGCTTTGTAACCTGAGTTGGGGTGGGGCTCTATCAGGAATTGGATGAGAGAACTGAAGAAAATTACTGGGAAGGACTAGAAATAGCACGAGCTCAGGATGCAGAAGTAGCCTCCTCTGAGTCAGTATACTATGACATGGCCTGGAGTGAAGTGTGTCCTCCCAAAGGCAAGTCCAAAAATTCCATACCTCTTATTAGTCTCTCTTGGGATGTAATGTAAGTCAGGATAGCAGAGAAATTAGAGATTTAGAAGCTAGCAACTCTCAAGTCTTGAGGGGGCTTGATAAACCTCTAGAACCCAGAGGTTTGGAGTAATGTCAGTTGTTGTGTTACTATGACTGACCATGTCTCTGACAAATGCCATGGAAAAGTTTGGTGCTTTGCTAGAACACCTGGAGTTTCTCAAAAAGCATAGACATAACAGTCAGGTATTTAGTCCACTGGATTGTCCTTTCTTTCCCTATTAACTGACTCTGCTCCTTCCCTTCAACTCCACAGGCCCCCTATGTGCTGAGAAATGAGGTTCTCCACATTAGCGGAGGAGAGAGGGCAACCATCACCACTCAGCTGCTTGACATCCGAGATGATGACAACCCACAGGATGTGGTCGTTGAAGTAATCGATCCTCCACTTCATGGCCAATTGCTCCAAACACTTCAGTCCCCAGCAGCCCCTATCCATCAATTCCAATTGGATGAACTCTCTAGAGGCCTTCTCCACTATGCTCATGATGGCTCTGACAGTGCCTCCGATGTTACAGTCTTGCAGGCCAATGATGGACACTCCTTCCGTAATATACTGTTCCACGTGAAGACTGTGCCTCAGGTAGGTGTCATTCCTACAGTGAGAGTTTTCTTGCACCTAGATGTGAACTTCTGCTGATATTATTTTATGATACAAAGATATGGGTAGTCATTCATTTATTCAAATATAACCTATTATATAGAGGGCACTATGTATCTTGTTAGGAGCACCGTTGATCTGGAAGAACTGTCCCCATGTTCTCTACAAATTGGGACACTTTTGAGCCTTTCTTGTCGAGATACCACCGTAAGAACTTGTTATTATCCACTAATCCTTTTGTCTCCTGCCTGAGCGTAACTATAAGAATCAAGGTCTTCCTGTTTTAATCTGCCCTTCAAAAACAGCTCATGAAATGTGAAGTTCATAGTCAGATAATCCGAATGAATCAAAAATGTTGAGTTCAGCCATTCTGTTAGCTCAACTAAAGTAGAATGAGCAAACTCTTTTGGTAATCCTAGGGATCTTTGCCCTAGGGAATAGGAGCCAATAAACAGTATTGGGTCAGGTGCAGTGGTTCACGCCTGTAATCTCAGCACTTTGGGAAGTTGAGGTAAGAGGATCACTTAAGCTCAGGAGTTCAGCCTGAGCAACATAAATAAATCTTGTCTCTGTGAAAGTTTTTTTTTTAAATTAGCCGGGTGCGATGGCATGCACCTGTAGTCCCAGCTATTCAGGAGGCTGAGGTGGGAGGATCACTTTAACCCAGAAGGTTGAGGTTGTGGTGAGCCATGATCACACTACTGCACTCGAGCCTGGATGACAGAGCAAGACCATATCTCAAAATTAAATAAATAAATAAATAGCATAGTTGCTCAGCCTGAGTCATTGACAAGCCACCTTTTTATGTTTTCACCATATCCACAAGTACCTGTACTATTATTTACTTAATATTTTTCTTTGTATCAACTTACTTTTTATTGTGGCCTCATTCTAATAAATAATACTTATTAAATCATGGGCTTAATGTAGAATTATACTTTTTTCTAAAATATTAAAATTAATACATAACCATTCTACAACATTTTGCCCATATGCTACCAAAAATGTTCTTGGATACTGAAAATGAGATGGTTTTCACACTTTAGGAAATACTGGATTGATCCATTGCTAGACCAAAGAGACCTGAAAAACATTTTCAAAACTAGACAATATTTGATTGAATGCCCTTTTCTCAATTGCATCAAGAATGGCTCCTTCTCATGGTGGTATATTGGGAAATATAATTCTTAAACGTTTTATTTCAAATATCACTGCTTACTGAAGTGTCATTAATGGTTAGCTAGAGAGACTGATTTGCTGAGGACAGCTTAAAACCACTTGTCACTTTCTCATCAGTGATCACTCAAAATCTGCGATTGATCTGATTGATCCTGTGAAGGTGAACAGCTGAATCTAACATGGTCTGCTAGGTAATTTCTCAGTTTCCTGTCTTGTTATTTGCAGCTGCTGAAAGCACCGAAGGTGGCATGAGAAAGATGGGAGCGAGTGAAGGCTGATGATGAGATGGGGTTGGCAGATAGCCACCTTGTAGCTCATCCTAATTATCACACTCTTGCAGTTGCCCTGGGAGATGATAGTTCTGGAGAGATGAAGTCTAGACAGACAAAGAAGTTTTCTTTTCTTCCTTCTTGGTTTCTTTCCAAAGGTTGTTAGAGGATTTCAGTGCCACCCTAGCCGCTGCCTTTCCTATTGTGGCTTCCACCTCCATGTTTGGAGCTCAGTTCAGTGTATTGTACAATCATTTTGTGTGGAATGGCTCAAGATGGAAGGGCATTTCTAGGATTTTAGCTGCTTTGACTACCCAAACAAAACCAAAATGAAAATTTAATTCATAAATAAACCACAAGGCACAGAGGTTTGGAATCTTTGTGACTTGTGAGTCATGTAGGTATTTGCTGTGTCTGTCTGTGATTCCTGAAAAGTGAGTTTAAGTTCTGCCCTGTGCCCCTTTTCATCCCTCTCTCCTATACTACTGTGGTTACCTGCCCATGGATTGGAATAATGAAAACTGTGACCGGAGCCTCAGCATTCATCAGGAAGTACTAATAATACATTTGACAGAAATATTGGCAATCTTATACAAATATGTGCTATTTTTCCTTTTAGGAATTCAATTTTTTTTTTCATTATCTCTTATTTTCTTATCTCTTCTGCTGATCTTTATAATGTCTTGGTGAAGGAGGTTAGAATAGAGGCTATGGGACCTTAATTTTTCTAATGGAAGTTCCATTATGAGTAGAAGTTTTTTGGTTTTGTTTTTGATATTAGACACTAAAGCTTGGATGGGAATTGTTCCATTTGATCTCACGATCACTCTGTGATGTTTGCACAGTTATTATCTCTAATTATCCAAAAGAGGAAACGGAAGCACAAAGAGGTTGAAAAACATTCATTTTCATAAAGGTGCTTAGTGCTGGAACTATGATCTCATCTCAAGTGTGTCTGCCTCCTACACTTAACCATGAGACTTTTCATTCTAGCTAGTATTTTTCAGCATGTTGGTCATATATATTCTTATCCCCTTAATGGATAGAATGGAGACAGTAATTTAGACATTTTCTCAATGTTCTATCCAAGCTGGGCCCCAAGCCTTCTGTTATCTTTCCTCTGAAATCACTGCATCTTGTTACAAGTGAGAGTATTTATAACCATTAAGTCTTCTGGGCCCAAGAAGAAAAACCTCCTCAACTTTTATGGCTTCTTGTAGATGCATTGTCAGACATGACTGTTTTCATTCTAACAGCCACTATTGAGGATGGGCATGTAAGATCTTACCCTGTGGCCGCCTAGTTATTAAATCTGAAGTGAGGCTGATTATTGGCTGATGTCTAGCTGATGGTTTAAATGGAATGGCCAAGTGTCTTGTGTTTAATTCCTAGTGACTGAATTACAAATTAATCCTAATATTATTCAACAGAAAATGCAACCTGTCAAGGTAACTAGGAAGGGATCGAAAAAGGAAGCTATGTGTGAACAGGGATTATTTCAGTCTTACTCTCTTGAGCAGAGCACGTTGTAGGAGTTTAGTACTTTTTTTTTTTTTTGGATTGATGGATAATGGATGGATGCAGTGGCTTGAGTGAGGCTGGTGCCTGTGTTTCTGCCTTCCAATCCATCTTTTGCATCAGACGAGAAGCCCTTAGGGCACTTCTGTGGTAGCCCATTTGGGACTGAGTAGAGGAGCTGTCAGTTCAACCCTTGTTTTTAAAGTTCTACATCACTTCCCCCAAACTTATGTTTTTATCTTTGGCCTGTAGGTGAATAAACTTGACTGCCACCTCCAGACTTATACTGAGTTCCTGAGGAGAAAATATAACCAGGACTGATGTTGAAACATGCTCTGTTGGGGGAAGGAGGCAAAAGAAATAAAACAGATTAAAAAGTAATAAAAAATGCTCTGCTGAACACGCTTTCATTAATTGGGGGGATTACTAAACCCAAACCTGCTACAGATATGATTCTAAAGCAATATGACATCTAATAAGGGCTAAAATGTGGACAGGGAAATGTCATACTTATCAGTGGGCTTCTCTCTACTGCTGGGGTTTCAAGGAATTGCCCTCTTTTTCATTACTTAAGATACCTCTGGAAATCATGCCTTTTTTTTTCACTCTGGCAATACATATGATGATCTTTCTGAACTTCTTCGTTATTCTTTGAACAGCATTTTCTTCAACTGGGTAACGCTTTCATGTCAAAAGTCCCAACTGTCATGCTAGGAAGTAGATGGAAAATTCTATTGCTGAGAATCCTCTCTGGCCGTTTATCTGTGGTAAGGCCCATGTACAGATAAATAGCCCTGTGGTGTTTTCCCTCAATGTCATTAATGCCTACCTCTCATTTGTTGTCTTGCAAGGACACAGTTAGTTTGATAATAATGACATTTATGAGAATTACAGATATCAATGGCATAAAAATGTTTATTTCTTATGAGTAACAGTCTATATCATAAATAACTAAATCCTTGGCATATATGAGGGGTTCACCTTTTGGTGGGTTTGATTAGCTTGTTCAATTCAGTGTCTTATAAGGTGCATAATTAGAAAATGTTTGCTTAAATATATATATACACTGGTTTAAATCTGCATGGAACAAAGGTTCTATATTCTTGACTTGAAATAGCAAGCTTCTGGGGCTCATAAACACATTGACAAACAGAAACAGTCCAACTATCCTTCCCTCTTTCTTTATGCTGCTAAATTCACCACCGCACCCCATCCCACATGATCTTTTCCACAGTGTACTATGAGATTAAATTTTAATTTTAATATAAATGAGCCCTTGCAAATTAAGGTATATTTTTACAGAATATGTAAAATTATAAGGTCACTGTTACATTCAACGTTAGTCATCTTCTATTTAGTGAGGTTTAAAACTTTTATCTTGAATATTTTGGCCTGGGGTTAGAGTACATTATCATTTCAGCTAACGTTTTTCATTTATGACTCAACCTTTAATTTTTGGGGGAAGTTTTCATTTTGTTTGTGAGATTTTTTTTTTCTCCAAAAGATGGAGGCTTATGCCATTATTTCTGGTTTATAACATTAATATTTTTATTTGTAATATGATATGTAATGGCTAAAGTTTATTACCATTTCTGCATGCCTATTGTTCTATGAAATGAATTAGAAGAACCATTTAATTTAAAGCACTGTTTTAATTATGCCCTCAGTTTTACTTGTTGGGATTTTATTGCCTGCTAATGTAGTCCTCTGGAGGATCTATAAAATATTACTGGGCAGATTATTCAGCTGATAATATAACTAATTTCTTGAGCTGGCAGGGATATATATATACCATGTGCAGAAAAAAAATATGAAGAGATAAAGAAAATTCTAAAATGTCAGAACCATTGGGGAAATAAAGTTAAAATTTGGCTTTTTGGACACCTTAAATGTAGAACAGATGATATATACTCTTCTATCCATCTCTTCTTGAATCTTCCCTGAACCCTCTCCAAAAGAAAACAATAATAAGAAACAGATATGAACATCATGATGAGTAGGAAGATTCATGCTGCTGCTTCTTTTTTAAAAACAAACAAACAAACAAAAAAGGAAAAACAAAAACAAACCATTTTACTGAGGAATGACTGACATGTAAAAAGCTCTACATATTTAATGTATATAACTTCAGTTTGAGGATAAGTATATAGGCATGCAACCATCACCACTATCCAGGTCTTAGACATATTCCTAACCTCATAAAGTTTTCTCCTGTCTTGTTTACTGATTTTATTTATTTATTTGCTTATTTCTGTGGTAACATAAGATCTACTCTCTTAGCACATTTTATATATACCAGTTTCTTCCATGTTGTTGCAAATAGCAGGATTCCCCTCATTTTTAAGTCTGAATAATATTCCATTGTATATCCATTTATCCATTGATTGACATTTAGGTTGATTCTGTATCCTGTCTACTGTGAATAATACTACAACGAATGTGGAAGTGCAGATATCTCTTCAACATATTGATTTCATTTCCTTTGGATGTATATCCAGAAGTGTGATTGCAGATCATATGGTAGTTTGTTTTTTAAGTTTTTGAGGAGCCTGCCTAGTGGCTGTACGAATTTATTTTCCTTCCACCAGTGTACCAGGATTCCCTTTTCTCCAAATCCTAACATTTACTTTTTTAAAAAATAGCCATCCTGACAAATGTGAGGTAATTTTGCTTTGCCTTTTCCTCATGATTATTTATGCTTTTCATATACTTGTTAGCCATTATATGTCTTCTTTGGAGAAATGCCTATTTTTTAATTATTTGAATTTTTTTGCTTTTGAGTTGTAGGAGGTTCTTATGTATGGTGGATATTAACCTCTTAGCAGATGTTGGTTTTACACTTATTTTCTCCCATTCCATAGGTTGCCTTTTCATTTTGTTGATTGTTTCCCTTGTGTGCAGATGCTTTTTAGTTTGACATAATCCCACTTATTTTTGCTTTTATTTCCCATGCTTTTAGTGCTATATCCAAAAAAAGTTGCCAAGACCTATATCAAGGAGCTATTCTCCTGTGTTTTCTTCTAGGTCTTTTACAGTTTCAGGTTTTCTGTTTAAGCCTATAATCCATTTTGAGTTTGTTTTTGTGTATGGTGTAATTTCATTTCTTTGCATGAGGGTATCCAATCCCAACACTATTTATTGAAGAGACTATTCTTTTCTCCTTTCCTTTTATTATAGTCTTTGCACTCTTGTTGAAGATTAGTTGATCATAAATGTGTGGATTTACTTCTGGGCTCTTTATTTTGTTCCACTGGTCTATGTATTTGTTCTTATTCCACTACCATAATGTTTTAATTACTGTAACATTGTAATGTAGTTTGGAGTTAAAAAGCCTGAGGCCACCAGCTTTGTTCTTCTTGCTCAAGATTGCTTTGGCTATTTGGGGACTTTTGTGGTTCCATATGAATTTTAGGATTTGTTTTTCTGTTTCTGTGTAAAATGCCATTGGAATTTTGACAGGAATGGCATGAAAACTGTGGATTGCTTTGAGTTGTATGGACATTTTAATAAAATTAATTCTTTCAATTCATAAACATGGGATATCTTTGCATTTATTTGTGTCTTATTCAATTTATTTCACCAGTATTTTGTAGTTTTCAATGGCATATCTTTCACCTTCTTGGTTAAATTTATTTCAAATTATGTTATTCTTTTGATGCTATTATAAATAAAATTATTTTCTTTAATTTCTTTTTCAAAGAATTTATTGCTAGTATATGGAAACACAACCGATTTTGCATGTTGGTTTTATTTTACTGAATGTGTTTATTAGTCCTAACAGCCTTTTGGTGGAATCTTTAGATTTCTCTTTATATATAGGATCATGGTATCTGTAAATACAGACGATTTAACTTCTTCTTTTCCAATTTGGATATATTTTGTTTCTTTCTCTTGCCTAATTCCTCTGGCTAGGACTGCCAAATAAGATACTTGGTATGATTTCAGTCTTCTTAAACTTTATAAGACATCTTTTGTGGCTTAACATTTGTTCTAACCTGTGTTAGACATCTGTTCCATATACGCTTCAGAAGAATATAAATTCTGCTGCTGTTGTATGTTACATTCTATATATGTCTGTTAGGTCTATTTGTTCCATGGTGCTATTCAAGTCCTCTATTTCTTTATTGATTTTCTATCTGGATGATCTCTCTATTGTTGAAAGCAGGGTATTGAAAACCCATACCATTAGTGTATTGCTCTTTATTTCTTCATTTGTTCTGTTAATATTTGCTTTATATATCTAGGTGTGCTAATGTTATATACATATATATTTATAATTATTATATCTGCTAGATGGCTTGACCTCTTTATCATTATATACTTTCTTTGTCTTTTGCGATGTTTTTTTACTTCAAAGCTATTTTGCCTGATACAAATATAGGCATCTCTGTTCTAGTTTGGTTTTCATTTGCGTAGTATGTTTTTTTCCATCCCTTCACTTTCAGCCTATGTATATCCCTAAAGTTAAAGTGAATCTCTTTATAGGCAGTTTATAGTTGGATCTTGCTTTCTGTCCATTGAGCCACTCTATGTTTTTTGATTGGAGAATTTAATCCATTTACATTTAATTGTTGATAGGTAAGGACTTACCTATTGCCATTTTGTCATTTTCTGACTGCTTTGTAGTTCCTCTCTTCCTTTCTCTCTCTTGCTGTTTGCCTTTGTTATTTGATGATTTTTTTTTTGTAGTGGTATGTTTTGTTTTGATTTCTCTTTATTTTTTGTGTATCTACTGCAGGTTTTTCTTCATGATTACCATGAGGATTACATAAAATATCTTACAATAGTCCATTTTAAGATGACTAACTTACCTCCAATTGCATACAAAACTATATACTTCTCCCTGATCCTCACCATTTTATGTTACTGATGTCACAATTTATATCTTTTTATATCATGTATCCATTTAAAAAATTTGTAGTTACATTAACTTTTAATACTTTTTTCTTCTAACTTATATACTAGAGTTAAAACTGATTTACATATCACCATTACAGTATTATTCTCCGTTTGATTATATTCTTAGTTTTTCCAGTGGGTTTTATACTTTTATGTGTTTTCACGTTGCTAATTAGTGTCCTTTCATTTCAACTTGAAGAATTTCCTTTAGCATTTCTTATAAGACAGGACTCTGGTGGTTACAAACTCCCCCAGCCTTTGTCTGGGAAAGGCCTTCCCTCTCCTTCATTTCTGAATGACAGCTTTGCCTGGTAAATTATTCTTGATTGGCAGTTTTTTCTTTAAGTGTTTTGAATATATCATCTCATTCCGTCAGAAAACTACAAGGTTTCTGCTGAGTAATCTACTGATAGTCTTATAAAAATCCCTTATATGTGACAAGTCACTTTTCTCTTGCAGCTTTCAAAATTATTTGTGATTAACTTTTGAGAATTTTGCTGTGCAGAAGCTCTTTAGTTTAATTAGTTCCCATTTCTCAATTTTGTTTTTTGTTGCCATTGCTTTTGATGTTTTAGTCATGAAGTCTTTGCCCATGCCTATGTCCTGAATAGTAGTTCCTAGGTTTTCTTCTAGGGGTTTTATGGTTTCGCGTCTTATGTTTAAGTCTTTAATTCATCTTGAGTTAATTTTTGTATAAGGTGTAAGGAAGAGGTCCAGTTTCAGTTTTCCGCATATGGCTAGCTATTTTTCTCAACACTGTTGATTAAATAAGAATCCTTTCCCCTTTGCTTGTTTTTGTCAGGTTTGTCAAAGATCAGATGGTTGTAGATAAATGGCATTATTTCTGAGGCCTCTCTTCTGTTCCATTGGTCTATATATCTGTTTTTGTACAAGTACCATGCTGTTTCTGTTACTGTAGCCTTGTAGTGTAGTTTAAAGTCAGGTAGCGCGATGCCTCCAGCTTTGTTCTTTTTGCTTAGGATTGTCTTGGCTATATGGGCTCTTATTTGGTTCCATATGAAATCTAAAGTAGTTTTTTTTTAATTCCGTGAAGAAAGTCAATGGTAGCTTAATGGGCATAGCATTGAATCTATAAATTACTTTGGGCAGTATGGCCATTTTCACAGTACTGATTCTTCCTACCCATGAGCATGGAATGTTTTTCCATTTGTGTCCTCTCTTATTTTGTTGAGCAGTGGTTTGTAATTCTCCTTGAAGAGGTCCTTCACATCCCTTGTTAGTTGTATTTCTAGGTATTTCATTCTCTTTGCAGCAATTGTGAATGGAAGTTCACTCATGATTTGGTTCTCTGTCTATTATTGGTGTGTAGGAATGCTTATGATTTCTGCATATTGATTTTGTATCCTGAGACTTTGCTGAAGTTGCTTATCAGCTCAAGGAGATTTGGGGCTGAGAAAATGGGGTTTTCTGAATATACAATCATGTCATCTGCAAACAGAGACAATTTGACTTCCTCTCTTTTTATTTGAATACCATTTATTTATTTCTCTTGCCTGATAGTCCTGGGCAGAACTTTCAGTACTGTGTTGAATAAGAGTGGTGAGAGAGGGCATCCTTGTCTTGTGCTGGTTTTCAAAGGGAATGCTTCCAGCTTTTGCCCATTCAGTATGATATTGGTTGTGGGTTTGTCATAGCTCTTGTTATTTTGAGATACATTCCATCAATAGCTAGTTTCTTGAGAGTTTTTAGCATGAAGGGGTGTTGAATTTTATCAAAGGCCTTTTCTGCATCTATTGAGATAATCATGTGGTTTTTGTCATTGGTTCTGTTTATGTGATGGATTACATTTATTGATTTGTGTATTTTGAACCAGCCTTGCATCTTAGGGATGAAGCCAACTTGATCATTGTGGGTAAGTTTTTGATATGTTGCTAGATTCAGTTTGCCAGTATTTTATCGAGCATTTTCTCATTGATGTTTGTCAGGGATATTGACCTGAAATATTCTTTTTTTGTTGTGTCTCTGCCAGGTTTTGATATCAGGATGATGCTTGCCTCATAAAATGAGTTAGGGAGGAGTCTTTCTTTTTCTAATGTTTGGAATAGTTTTAGAAGGAATGGTACTAGCCCCTTTTTGCACCTCTGGTAGAATTTGGCTGATGATAATTTGTCTTGGTGATGACTTCTTTACATTCAATCTATTTGGAGTTCTCTGGCCTTCATGGATCTGAATGCTTCTTTCCCTTTACAGATTTGGAAAGTTTTCTGTCATTATTTCTTTAAATAAGTTTTTTTGCCCTTTTGTCTTTCTCAGCTTAATTTGGAATTTCCTTAATAGGTTATGTTGGTTTATTTGATGGTGTCCCATAAGTTCTGTAAGCTTTGTTCATTCTTTTTTATTTTTGTTGTTATTATTCCTCTGACTGGATAGTTTCTAATGATCTTTGAGTTTATGGATTCATTCCTCTTTTTGATGGAGTTTGCTATTGAAGTGTTCTATTGAATTTTTCAGTTCAGTCATTACATTCTTCAGCTCTGGAATTTGATTTGTTCTTTTTATGTTTTCTATCTTTGTCAAAACTTTAGTTTTATGTGTTGTTTTCTTGACTATGTTTAGTAATCTACTTAAGATTGTTGTACTTCTTTAAGATGTCCACTGTGCTTCTTTAAGATGATTATTTTGAATTTTTTGTCAGGCAATTCATAAATTTTCATTTCTTTGGGGTCAGTCACTGGAGCTTTATTTTATTCCTTTGGTGGTATCACGTTTTTGTAGTTTCTTTTATATGTTCTTTGAAGGCTTGCATTGCTGTGTTTGCATTTGAAAAAGTGGTCACTTACTCCAGTCTTTACTGCCTGACCTCAGGAGAGAAAGACCTTCACTAGTCAGCCAAACTAAAGATTTGAGCTTTTCTCAAAATTTTCTCTGGGTGTGCCTGTTTCACTCCTCTTGTTCCCCCTTTAGGGGAAGTCTTATGATTGTATGCCTTCTTTTGATCCTGCACCATCAAGCAGGGTGCTGAGAGCCTTTGTTTATTTTCCTCATGTCAGTTTCCTGAAATATTCAAGGTTGCATGTCTTCTACACAGTTTAGCAGAGTCAGGCAACTGTTGATGTGTGTGTTTGCTGTCTACATGGGCTCATATGCACCATCTGAAGAGACTGTATGTACTCCCTTCACGGGAGTATGGGGTGCTGGCTATGGGAGGGGGTGCATGGAGTCTTGGGGTACTTGTTAGCTCATTTGTGTATCTGCAGGTGAGGTATCTTACAGGGTTTGTGAGCATGGCTCTTGGTGGAGCCCATTAGCCAGTTGGTAGAATCTGCAGCTGTTTGTTGAAATCTACACAGTGGTTGCTGTAAGCCTCTGCCTCTATTCCCTGCTCCTTGCTGTCCCCAGACAGCTGAGGAGACATATTAGTCCCCTCAGTGTTCTGGATGGGGTGAGACAGAAGTGGATCTCAGGGAGGATCTCACGAGACTGGGGAATCTGGGCACTCACTTCAATCTTACTGTCCTCTGTAGGAGAAATTGTGGGCTGAAGGGGTCTCTCTTAGCCTTGAGTTGTGCCTACTTAGAGGAGGGTATTAGGTTAAAATGAAACTATTTTTCTTTGTTTCATTGCCATCTATTTCTTTTTCTTTTACTCCGTTGGGGTCCTGGAAACTTTCAGCTAGACCCCAGGCTCCTATGAAGGCATCGTCATTTGCAGGTGGTTGTGAAAATTAGTGTTCTCTGGGGGATTTAGAGCTGGAATCTCTTATTCTGCCATCTTGCTGATTTCCAAGAATTATACTTTTTTTTTCTTAGTATTATCTCTTTCTCCTTATGTACTGCAAAAAAATCATTCAGAAATGGAGGCATATGTATTACCCTGTTATAGACATAAATATTCTAAAAGGCCCAGCTGTGAACCTTCAGGAGAACCACTCTAGAACCATTGCAATCTCTACCTTGGACCATGCTTTTCATGCTTTAATATGTCTGCACAAAGTGCAGATTCTGATTCAGACAATCGTGATGAGACCTGAGATACTGAACATTTTAATGAGCTTCCAGCTGCTACTAGTCTCTGCACACTGAGTCACAAGGTGTACTGTCTAAAAAGTTACACTCACACAGGAATTATAGAGAATCGTATTAATAAGTATAGCCAAGGTGGAGATATAGTGGGAAAGCCTTCGGGGAACATGCATTTGGGTCACACTGCTTACTTGCTTAGAATCTGAAAAACCACATTGCCTACTCAGCCTAAGAATGTGGTTGTTGGCATATGACTGGTCTCTAAAACCAAAATCAAAGTTGAGTAGGCTTCTGCTGTTAGAAAGATTTCTAACAATTAAGAAACCTGGACACAAGTATTTCACAGTATGCATATAAGACTGCTGGAGTTAATAGAGCCTTTTCCCTCAGAATTCTAGTGGATTACATACAAAGCTTTTAATACATTTTTGATGTTTTATAAATAATATGCTATGTCAATTGAGAAAGAAGAATATTCTCTGGGATCTTGCCCCAAGCACCAATTTGGATAGAAAGTGCCTTTGCTGCTGTTCTCATGGGCACTGTTTGACTCAGCTTCCTGGTGTATATATGATGACAGTAGCCATCACTGCCTCCTGAGAGGGGAGATGCTCAAGTGCCAAGTGAGCAAAAGAATACTCATTGTTTTCTCTTCAAAATATTCTTCTCCTGGGACTGGTGTTTTCTCTGTTCTGTTTATTGGCATATTTGAAAGTAATAATAATTTAGAAAACCATCCCTTCTAAAATATCCTATTTCAAAATATCAGACCTGTTAATTTTTGAAGTATGAAAACAAACTGAAAACTGAACACTGGCAGCCTCCCTCATCTTGTTCTGTGCAAAATGTCAATTATGAGGCTTTGGAAGAGGGTGTGTGCCTTGCAAAGCAGGAATGGCAACATTTTTAATGATGTTAGCTTTGGCAATTGAAATGATTACCTTCTCAGAAGTGCTAAATAGATTATTCCTTCCAGACAGCTGCACCTAACTGTTGTTGCTTCACCTTCTATTGGCCATCAGGTCCTGTCAGTTCTGCTTCTGTGATGCTTCTAGAATCTATTTCTGTCTACAATGAATTGCCATTGTATTTGCCCCTGCAATTACTCTCTTATAGGCTCTCATTTTCTCTCCCTTGAGCCATTAAATGGTATCTTCTGCTCTAGATTTATCTCAGTGCTAGTCACTTCCATCTCCTGCCATTGGAGCCTATCTTTCTAAAACCTAGATCTGATCATCCTATTTTCTTCCCTGGAGACTCGTGTTGACTTTCCAGTGCTGATGAGATGAATTGAGATGTTTAGCGTAGCTTCTGTCTTCTACTAACCTTCCATTAGTCAGTGTCACTTTTTACACACTCCTCTACCTGGGTCCCTGGGTCCTTCTGGACCCAGACACTTGGACATTTAATAATATATATAGTGCATTGTCTCACATCTTTGCTTTCACTTAAGCTAGGCCCACTGTCTGGAATATGTTTCACCATTTCTCTACTTAGAAATCCCATTTTTTTGTTATTTGAGAATAAAATTATTTTTCTTAGGAAAATCTTCCTGAGGCTTCCTTCCTCTATTTTCCCACCACTCCCTATTCAAGCTTCTTATAGAGCATTACTTGTGAAGCATCCTAGTTATTTATGTGTCTGTCTTTCCCACTAGACTGTAAGTTCTGACGTTGAGGTTTTGCTGTAGACATCTTGTATATACCAGGCCTCTAGCAATGGAGCTGGCATATAATAGGTGCTTAATGAATAATTCTTAAATATGGGTGGCTGGAGAGGATAGAAAGACAGGTAGATGGACAGATGAAAGAAAGAAATGGAGAGACAGTCTTTCTAAATAAGTTGTTCATGATAAACTGAAAGAAAAAGCAGGATATATACATGTATAAATATATAGATAAATGTGCGTATGTCTGCATATAATACAAAGTCTATAGAGTGACTCTAAAGCTGTGAATCAATCTCTCCCTTATTAGATGATCTTTAACAACAACCAAACTGGATAACTTATGTGTTTAAGAACTGATATTTTCTTATTTTGCTTGGACCTAATTCTGCATTTTGTTTTTATTTCAGAATGATAGAGGTCTTCAGCTTGTGGCTAATTCGATGGTGTGGGTTCCAGAAGGGGGCATGCTGCAGATTACCAATAGAATCTTACAGGCTGAGGCTCCTGGTGCCAGTGCTGAAGAAATCATCTACAAGATTACACGAGACCACCCCCAATTTGGTAACTAGTTTTTCCTTTGGCAGGGTGTCATCATTGCATTCAGCAGTCTAAGGTTTGCTATTGGAGAGTATCAAGCGGCAAGGTTGCAATTCCAATGAACTGAGCTTTCTAATACCTTACAAATCTCCTTTAAAAACGATAATTATGGCCGGGCGTGGTGGCTCACGCCTGTAATCCCAGCACTTTGGGAGGCCGAGGCGGGTGGATCACAAGGTCAAGAGATCGAGACCATCCTGGTCAACATGGTGAAACCCCGTCTCTACTAAAAATACAAAAAATTAGCTGGGCATGGTGGTGCGTGCCTGTAATCCCAGCTACTCAGGAGGCTGAGGCAGGAGAATTGCCTGAACCCAGGAGGCGGAGGCTGCGGTGAGCCGAGATCGCGCCGTTGCACTCCAGACTGGGTAACAAGAGCGAAACTCCGTCTCAAAAAAAAAAAACAAAAAAAACAAACAAACGATAATTATGATAGCTGTCACACTGTACACATTATTAGATAGTGTAATAAATTTTATAAACACATTAAATATAACACCTAAAATTTAAGTTTTAAATCAACTTCATTTTACAGGTAAAAACCTGGGGTAAAGTAGCTTCCTGAAAGTCACTTAGCTAATATATGTCAGTTTAATTTTAAAGGTCAGGCTCTCAAACTCCACCTTATATGTCTTTTAGACTATCACTAGACTTCTTCTTGATGAGACAAAAAAAATACATGAAAACATTTTTCAGTGTTCCCCAGCGTTACTTCTACTTCCAGCAAGATAGCCAAGTATGAAAACCTGAGAAATTTACCATTATCATCACCCAGAAATGCTGGATAAAATATAACAAGAATTATAAGGTGTTCATAGCTGACTTCCCAAGGATAGAGACAAATCTCTGGGTGCCAGCAACAAAGAAGGCACTGAAAGCCAGTCATTGCATGAACTAATAGCATAGTTTCTCCAAAAGGGGTTGTGCATGTCTCAATAACCTGGGGGTATGGAACTTACTGTCCATGCAGAGACAGAGCATTGGAATTAAAATGCTGCATAAAACCAGGACTCTGGAAAGACATGTCTTCAATTACAGGGACAGGGTAGAAACAAGAAGCTCATCAGCACAGAGAGATGGCAGAGAAATTTGCCTCTTTCTTGGAGTCAGAGTAGGAAAAAAAGCCTGGTGAAAAATCAGAAATAAAGGCCTATTTTTTCCTGTAAATCTCAGGTTACAGTAGAGTATATACCTTATCTAAGAAACCTGAAGCTCAGGTATTTTATGAAAATTAATCTCAGGTCTATGATACATCTTGGGTTCTTTATTGAAACTAGTAGAAATTACAGAAGGCCTACTCTCTACTAGGCCACATGGGATTCTCGGAAGAAACTATTGAAGCTCAGGATTTAAAATTATGGAATATGGGAGGAAACAATGTAGTACCGTAACCAAAATAAACAAGAAGGTTAAAATCCCAAGAATTTCAAATAAAGTAGCAGTCTTATAAAAACTATGAAATAAGCATATGTAAAGTGATTTAAAGACATAAAAGAAGGAATTTAAACTGTGTAAAACAACAACATGTCATAAAAATTTTTTAAATGTAGAGTTTTAAAAATAAGTAAGAAGAAAAATCTGTTTTTCCTTTGGGCTACCAGGTTTTTTTAATTATATATTTTCTGTAGGGAGGGAAAAAATTAACTTTAATTTAAAAATAACTCCAATGTCCACAAAGACATTGAAAAGCCATCTAATTGGGAATTGGTATTATAATTATAAAATGGTCAGTCTAGTTGAGATGCCATTTATTATAGCTATGTAACCTTGAAAAAGGCAGGTATATGGTCTTGTGCCATAGGTTTCTTTGAGAAGATAGGCTAAATCATTAAAACATTTTAAAAAGATTTAGACTGAAAAGTTGCAAAAATAGTACAAAAGCTGTTGAATATGTTTTAGTTATCCTCCCCTAATGTTAATATCTTATAACTATAGAACAATTATTGAAACCAGGAAATTAACCTTGATATGATACTATTAATTAATCCATAGGCCTTATTCAAATTTTGCCATTTTTCCCACCAATGCCCTTTCTGTGACCCAATCCAGGATCTCAAATTACACTTATTTGTCATGTCTCCTTGGGCTCCTCCAATCTGTGACGCACAATTCCTCAGTCTTTGTCTTTTATGACACTGACTCTTTTGAAAAGTACTGGTCAGATATTTGTAGACTGTCACTCAATTTGTGTTTGTCTGAGGATGATTTCTCATGATTGGGTTAAGGTTGTGTTTTTTTCCCGTTTCTCAATGCATCGTCAGGAGGTACAATCATCTCACGATGTCTTAAAATAGGTGATATTAACTTTGACCACTTGGTTAAAGTGGTGTCTATTAGATTTTTCCACTCTAAAGTTAGTATTTTTCCATTTGTAATTAGTAAGTTTCCTGTTCTCATTGTACTTTCAACTACTGATTTTAAGCTAGATATTTTTAAAGTCCTTTTCATCTCTAAAAATCAATGACTCTTTTGATGTATTAAATTTTCTACCTTATTTTTGTCAGTAAAAGACAAAAAATTAAGCCCCCAAATTTCCTAGAAACAGTCCAATATTCCATTAAGGCTTAAACAAAACAATGCTGAATTAAATGGTTTTTAAGCAGATAAAAGTTTGCCATTTCAGTTTGATGAATATTACGTGGTCTTTATTGTGGTGCTTTCCTGCTGTAACTCATTTAATTAATTTCTTCCTATGAACATGATCTTTCCAGTAGCCAGAGCCCCCATCAGTAATAATCTAATCACTTACCTAGAAACCATTCAAGAGTGAAATTGGTGGTTAAGAAGCCCGCTTAACGCAAATCTGCTTGCACCTATCAATCTTAATTATCTAAATTTATGGAGTCTTTACCTTGTACTCCCTCATCACTTAAGAAAGTTCAAGTTGGGTTTTGGGCATTTTGTGAAGAGCTGACCCCTTGAAACAGAACCAAATGTAAATTGGTTGTGTAGTATGTGCATAAAGGACTTGAGTTCAACCACTTGCAGACTCACCACTGTTTTCAGATACAATGGGGTTACACCCTGTTAACTCATTGTAAGTTGAAAATATCATGAGTTGAAAATACATTTAGTATACCTAACCTACCAAACATCATAGCTTAGCCTAGCCTACCTTAAATGTGCCCAGAATATTTACATTAGTCTAGAGTTGGGTAAATCATCTAACATAAAGCATGTTTTATAATTAAGTGTTATCTCATGTAACTTATTAACTACTGTACTGAAAGTGAAAAACAATGGTTTTGCACCATTGTAACTTAAAAAAATTGTAAGTCAAATTACTGAAACTCGGGGAGTATCTGTCTAAATTCAGACAACTTGATTAATTTGTATCCATAGCTACTCACTTATATTTGAAAGTACATATAATGAGATGGTTTTAATGAAGTAACTTGAGAATCATTTGAAAGAGAATGTGATTTAACCTAACACATTGGCAATTCCAAATGATTTATCATAATATAAGATGCATTAATATGAATGATCTCAATCTCAAAATAATTCATAGAAATTCAAATGATATTCCAATTCTTAATACCTACTGAATCTTCCCTTCAAAATTATTGGTTAAAATATAGACTTCAGTATAAAGGAAATCCCAAATAGAGACCATTTTCTGTTTTTTACCTTGGATTTTTATAAGTTTAAAGTGTTATCTTTATGTAGTCATATTATGATTAAAGCAGAGGTGAGGTGCTACAGAAAGAAGCTTAGCTCTCCTCTGCGGAGAATCCCACAGTAGGCTGATATTTCTCCTGGTCCACTCGGACTTGTCACAAAGGTGCTTATATTCAGCATGTCCAGTGCTGAACCCTTCATTTTTCCTCCAACCCCTTCCTCCTTCTGTATGATTGATACCCAGTAGTGGCATCCAGTCACCCAGCCCAATAGGTGATTCTTGTTGATGCCTTCCTCTATCATCCTTCACAGGAACATTTGTCAAGTTCTGTTGTTACCACCTCCTCAGTGACTCTTGCCTCTTTGTTGCTTTCCAGTCTTACCTCTGTTGTCTTAGTTCAGGTCTTTCCTCTGGATTTGGCAGTAGTCTTATAATTGGTCAAACCTTCTACATAAATGTTAGCTACTATCGTTATCACTTTTATAGAATAAAGTCCATCCTCTTGAACAGGACCTTCAACTCTTATAGGATTTCCATATTCTGGCCACATGTTATATGCTCTAAATCAATTCATGTCATTCACCTACTGGAAAACTCACAGTGGCTCCCAGTTGCTTATAGGGCTAATCTTTGAGGTAGGAGCTGCATCTTGCCTACCTTTGAATCCCTCCATTCCTGAAGGGCCTACCACAGTCATTAGCACCTAATGGGTACTGAATGACTATTTATTGAGTTAAAATTAATGGAGTTAGCCAATATCTTATAATTCCTGTTAATCTGTATGACATGAAAGTGGTTTTTTTACATAAAAAATTAGGTTTGTTTCATTAGGCCTTGTTAGGAAAATTCTGCTTTGCTTTTCTATCATAAAGCAGAATAGCTGGGAAATCAGCATTTGAATGTTTTCTACTCTACACATTTTCATTGTGGAAATTTTCTTTCAGAATATTTTGCAACTGCACTCACATTCATAAACAGTCCACATCTTAGAAATCTTTGTTTATTAACAGCATCTTAGGAACAGAAGTTGAACCAAGGAGAGATAGGTAATGGAATTTATTTTTACTTGAGTACAAATAAGTTATAATACAAGAAAGAAAACTACAGTGAGTTGATACTACCTATGCATATATAAAAAGTAGTATAGTCATGTTTCTCTCTTATTTTGGTATTTCATTACCATCTAGGATATTATGCTTGTTTTAAATTTGAATTTAGTACATATAAATATTAGAATGAGTGTCTTCACTGAGTAAGAAAGCAAATTTCTCTAGAGTAATCAAAATGTGTCATCAATTGCCCAATATATTTAGTGTCTAGTGTATTAAGATTCAGGTATTCTCCTATAAAATATTTTAAAAATAGACAGTCTATCTGTCTCTCTCTTTCTCGCTCCCTCTTCCTCACCCTCTCCCTCCCACTATCAGAGTGTTAGAGTGGCTTCCTTCAGATTTATTGTTAGATACTTTTTCATGAGAATCTAGCTTCTGCTTGCAGCAGTTCATCCATTCTTCTGTTTGGTCTTCAATTGAAGGCATAGTCTTCCTGTGAAATTTTAATTGTTTCTATAACACCTCTGTATTTTTAGTCTCACTTTAAGAAGATAGTAGGTGAAGATGAAGGCACTTTAGGTGAAGAACAAGCAGTACAAACAAACTGCTGATGATAGTGGTGTTTATATGTAGATTTCCTTGTTTCAGTTCTAATACAGTTTAAAGAATGAAGGAGGAGAAAACATGATGATTTTATTTTATTTTTTTATTGCATTTTAGGTTTTGGGGTACATGTGAAGAACATGGAAGATTGTTGCATAGGTGCATATGTGGCAGTGTGATTTGCTGCCTTCCTCCCCTTCACCTATATGTGGCATTTCTCCCCATGCTTTCTCTCCCCAACTCCCCACCCCCCGCTGTCCCTCCCCTATTTCTTCCCAACAGACCCCAGTGTGTAGTGCTCCCCTCCCTGTGTCCATGTGTTCTCATTGTTCAACACCCGCCTGTGAGTGAGAAGATGCAGTGTTTGATTTTGTGTTCTTGTGTCAGTTTGCTAAGAATGATGGTTTCCAGGTTCATTGATGTCCCTACAAAGGACGTGAACTCATCGTTTTTGATGGCTGCATAATATTCCATGGTGTATATGTGCCACATTTTTCCTGTCCAGTCTATCATCGATGGGCATTTGGGTTGGTTCCAGGTCTTTGCTATTGTAAACAGTGCTGCAGTGAATATTTGTGTGCATGTGTCCTTATAGTAGAACGATTTATAATCCTTTGGATATATACCCAGTAATGGGATTGCTGGGTCAAATGGAATTTCTATTTCTAGGTCCTTGAGGAATCACCACACTGTCTTCCCCAATGGTTGAACGAATTTACACTCCCACCAACAGTGTAAAAGTGTTCCTATTTTTCCACATCCTTTCCAGCATCTGTTGTCTCCAGATTTTTTAATGATGGCCATTCTAACTGGCGTGAGATGGTATCTCAATGTAGTTTTGATTTGCATTTCTCTAATGACCAGTGATGATGAGCATTTTTTCATATGTTTGTTGGCCTTGTGTATGTCTTCTTTTGTAAAGTATCTGTTCATATCCTTCGCCCACTTTTGAATGGGTTTGTTTGTTTTCTTCTTGTAAATCTGTTTTAGTTCTTTGTAAATTCTGGATATCAGCCCTTTGTCAGATGGGTAAGCTGCAAAAATGTTTTCCCATTCTGTTGGTTGCTGATTCACTCTAGTGACTGTTTCTTTCACTGTGCAGAAGCTGTGGAGTTTGATTAGGTCCCATTTGTCTATTTTGGCTTTTGTTGCCAATGCTTTTGGTGTTTTGGTCATGAAGTCCTTGCCTAAGCCTAAAACATGATAATTTATTTAGCAGTCTAAATACCGGTACGTGTTCACAAAATAATGATGATTGGTAACAGAGCTTCATGACCAGGAATGTAAGCTTCAGATTCAAATCCCAGCTCATCAACTTAACATTTTTGTAACTTCTAACAGTTATTGAACTCTGAACCTAAAGACTTTCATCTATAAAATAAAGATGATAATGACATCATTCAGAATAATTAAATAAAATTAGTGAGAAGTGTATTACTCTGTTTTCATGCTGCTGAGAAGACATACCTGAGACTGGGGGGGAAAAGGTTTAATTGGACTTATACTTACACATGATTGGGGAGACCTCAGAATCATGGCAGGAGGTGAAAGGTGCTTCTTATATGACTGCAGCAAGAGAAAATGAGGAAGAGGCAAAAGTGGAAACTCCTGATAAACCCGTCAGATCTTGTGTGACTTATTTACTATCACAAGTATAGCACGGGAAAGACTGGCCCCCATGATTCAATTACCTCCCCCGGGTCCTTCTCACAACATGTGGGAATTCTGGGAGATATAATTCAAGTTGAGATTTGGGTGGGGACACAGCCAAACTATGTCAAGAAGGATGACCAACATTCTTTTTAAGCACCTGTAAAGTATATACTATTATTTTCCTTTTGCAAATGAGGAACAAAGGCTTATGGAGCTTAAGGAAGCTCACTCAGCTGGAAGCAATGGAGCTGGGTTTGAATCACCACATAGAATATAGTGCAGTACCTGGCATATGTCTTCCACTGTTAGCTATTACAAGTTGAGCATCCCTAATCCAAAAGTCTGAAATCTGAAATGCTCCAAAATCCATAACCTGGTAAATACTGACATGATGTCACAAGTGGAAAATTCTACCCCTGATTTCATGTGAAAGGTTACAGTCAAAACTTTTTGCATGCACAAAATTTATTTTTAAATATTATATAATATTACCTTCAGGCTATGTGTGCAAGGTGCATACAAAACATAAATGAGTTTCATGTTTAGACTTGGGTTCTGATTCCAAGATATCTCATTATGTATATGCAAATATTCCAAAATCTGAAATCTGAAATACTTCTGGTCCTAAGAATTTCAGATGAGGGATATTGAACCTGCATTACTATCATTGGACAGAATTCTCTCATGAAAAACTTCCACTGAATTGTTTCTAATTTCCCATTATGTTTTCACTAAAATCTTCTTGGCTGTAAGACATTTTCTATTGCACAGAAAGTCGTGCATAGAAACAAATCCATTCAATGCCCAGTATTTGAGTATTTGTTCATGGTATTTGCTACTATCTCAGTCTCCTTATGTAATTTTTAATAGATATAAGTCAGTAACTTCATACATGAATTGCCCTTGAATGACTTTTAGTTCTTTTAGCAGAAAGCTTAAGAATTCTCTTTCTAAAGGTGAATCCAATACTGTCTACTGAATTATGTGTTAACATCCTTTCCTTCACCTTAGATAAAAATAAATAAGTACATTATTTATTTTTAGTTAAAAAAAAAAAAAGATTAGTAGGAAAGGAGGTAAAGGCTCTGACTTTTCCTAGGCACCCTCACTAACTGTGTGATTTGTGCCTTCCTAGGGGAGGTGGTCCTTCTGGTGAATATGCCTGCAGACAGCCCTGCAGATGAAGGGCAGCACCTGCCTGATGGGAGGACAGCTACCCCCACCAGCACCTTCACTCAGCAGGACATCAATGAAGGCATTGTGTGGTACAGGCACTCAGGAGCCCCAGCCCAGAGTGACTCCTTCCGCTTCCAGGTACCCTCTGCTTCCTGACTTTTCTGAAATCTGATGAATCCAATTACTCTTATTTATAATCAACTTGAGTAATTTCCTACAGTTGATAGGAAATCATGTTTGGGGAATCTATTAGTCCCTTTTCATGCTGCTTATAAAGACATACCCAAGATTGGGTAATTTATAAAGAAAAAGAGATTTAATGGACTCACAGTTCCATATGGCTGGGGAGGTCTCACAATCATGGTGGAAGGTGAAAGTCATGTCTTACGTGGCGGCAGTCAAGAGAGAATGAGAGCCAAGTGAAAAGGGAAAATCCTTATAAAACTGTAAACTCTCGCGAGATTTACTACCGTGTGAACAGTATAGGGGAGACTGCCCCTATGATTCAATTATCTCCTTCTGGGTCCCTCCCACAACACATGGGAATTATAGGAGCTATGATTCAAGACAAGAACTTGGTAGGGACAAAGCCAAATCTTATCAGGGGAATTCCCTACAAAATACAATTCATAGCATTAGGATATTTTTTTAATTTGTCAATTCAGATATATGTATATCTTTACAAGCAGAGTTATCCACATCCAAGATGTTTAGGTTAGATAACGGCCAAAGTGTTCAGAAAAAAAATATTCTTTTAAAATATAAAAATACTATATGGAGAAAAAAATCTTATCTTCTAGTTTTGAATGTTCTAGAACACTTACTATCTTGTGATAAGATCATGGGCCTATAGCCAAACTCAACAGGCTTAGGTGTCAGTTCTGCCACTTACTAGCTATACAACTTTGGGCAAATTACTTGGGCAAAAGTTTTATGCTTCATTTTCCTTGTCTGTCAAATAGGATTATTGTGAGGATTTAATGAGTTAATACATATAGAACACTTAGAATACTGCCTATCACATAGTTAGCATTATACAAGGGTTTGTTATTACCATTTGTAAAAATTGGTCAAATACCAGACCATCAGGAGACCTTCAGTAGATTAAAGAACAAGAATTATACTGCATAGGCTGGGTGTGGTGGCTCATGCCTGTAATCTCAGCACCTCGAGAGGCCAAGGCAGGCAGATTGCTTCAGTCCAGGAGTTTGAGACCAGCTTGGGCAACATGATAAAACACTGTCTCTACAAAAAATGTGAAAATTAGCTCGGCCTAGCAGCAGCTAGGCAAAAATATCACTTGAGCCTGGGAGATGGAGGCTGCACTGAGCCATGATCATGCCGCTACACTCCAGCCTGGGTGAGAGAGCGAGATTCTATCTCAAAAAAAAAAGGAAAAAAAATTATACTGCATATGTTCTCTAGCTGTTATAAATATAATTATAAATTAATAATAAAAGGATAAACAAAAATTTAGGCCACTTGCAATATTGTAAGTGATCTCTTAAATAATTACTAGAAAATTCCTCAAAGAAAATCAGAACAGCAAACTCTTAAGAAATACTGATGAGGAGGAAATAACCTATTAAAACTTAAATCCTATGGACAAAATTGTACTTAGAAGAAAATTGATGGCCTTAAGTTCTTATTATTGAGCAAGAAAGCATTAAAATACATGGACAAAATATTTAACTCAATAAGCCAGAGAACCACAAGGGAAACTTAAGGAAAGCCAAAGGAAGGAATTAGTAGACATAAGCAGTGGAATTGGTTAATTATACAATGCTAGAAATGATAAACAAATACAAAACCTGATTTTGAAGATCAATAAAATTAGGCAAACCTCTGGCAAGCACAATTTGGAAATAAAGAATCCTACAGAAATACAAAAGAATAAGGAATTAGGAATGAGAGAGTGTTTAAGCACAGATGCAGAGAATTTGGTAAAGTGTCAGAGAAAATATCTATGTTTATGGGGATCAACCAAAGCAGTGTCAGCGCCTCTCAAAATCTGAGTCTTTTCCTTTGTCTAGGAATCCAGCTGGGGCTGAACTCACCCAGCTCACCTTGTTAAAATGATCATCCATTCTGCTTCTGATGCCTGGCATGTACATCTTCATCGCCTGACTAATTTATATTGTGGAAAAGATGTGCTTTTCCAGAGAGCAGGTTGAGATAAATTTGGAAACCATTAAAATGAGATTATCCTGAGCACACTGAATGTCCAATGAGTGGGCAAACATTGGGTGCCCTTTGCCCAAGTTAACTTTTCATTTTTAGCACCTGGGGACTGCAGCAGTCATCAAGGAATGAGTCAGAATGAAGGTAAAGACCTGAATCAAAAGACGTCACCTCCTCAAACTAGAATCCTCAGATCTGCCTTTGCTTCATGGGGTCAAGAAGGAGAATGTTATCAATATGGAGCACTTTCCTGGAAGGGGATTCAAAGTAGCTGCTCAAAATAGTATTTGATTGCTTTTGCAATTTGGTTACTGAGTAAATAAATAAAGTTTTGAAATAATAAAAATAAAATAAAAATTAATGATTAAAAAAATTCACTGGATGAAGACATCCAGTTGAATGAACATTATTACTCAGAAAGCAGTTCCCTTTGGAGAGCCTTCATACATTTTGCTCAAAATGTGTTTAGAACTCCTATGTGAAATTGCCTTCAAAGTGTGTGGGATATTCTTTAGAATATCCTCAACAGTGACAGTGTGTCATCTTTTGGAAGTGGATTAAAAAAATATAGCTAAATAGCCAAAAGTCAGACTAAGATCTGGTGAGAAAAAGAGGGTAATTATTTTGGGTTCAAATGGGGAGTAATTATGAAGTAATGGGCTCAGAGTTTCTTATATGATTTGTAAACTTTGTTTGAAGGCATTCCCAAAAATGCATTTTGAACATTGACAGCATCTTTGTTGCAAATATGAAACAACTTTCTGGTCTGGGATTATGTTCTCCTGATGTCAAAGTTTTGGTGTGTTTATTCTAAAAGTCTCATTGCTTTATAAGCATATCTCATATTTTGATATGAAATGAGATAGACACTATAATGGGTGCTAACATAAGTAGTTAGCAACTTTTCCCATTCATCATTTTAGTGTCCCTAAAGGATTTCAAACTTTAAACAAAAAAAATCCTGTTGTAATGATTCTTTTTCTTTTTTAAAAAAGCAGAAAATACAGTATAATGAGTTGCATGAATTTTTTTCTTTTCTTCTGAGAGGGAGTTTCACTCAGTCACCCAGGCTGTAGTGCAGTGGCATGATCTCTGCTCACTGCAACCTCCGCCCCCCAGGTTCAAGCAATTCTCCTGCCTCAGCCTCCCAAGTAGCTGGGATTACAGGTGCCCACCACCATGCCTGGCTAATTTTTTGTATTTTTAGTAGAGGTGGGTTTTCACCATGTTGGCTAGGCTGGTCTCAAACTCCTGACCTCAAGTGATCCACCCACCTTGGCCTCCCAAAGTGCTAGGATTACAGGCATGAGCCACTGCATCTGGCAGAATTACATGGATTTAATGCCATTTTAATGTTGATGTGCTATCATGAGCCATCAATTCATCCCATCTGTTACTTCGCATCTAAGAGTTGGGACATATGTAATGTGAGTGGGATTAGAAAATAGACCATGGCATGGGGGGCTAGGGGAGGGATAGCATTAGGAGAAATACCTAATGTAGATGACAGGTTGATGGGTGCAGCAAACTACCATGACATGTGTAAACCTGTATAACAAACCTGCACATTCTGTACATGTACCCCAGAACTTAAAGTATAATAAAAAGAAAGAAGAAAATAGACCATGGCATAGTGCAAAGAAAGCTTGCACATTTAGAGTCATTTTTGGCATGAGAAGGAGTCCTGGTTTGGGTGTACTCAGGTCACTTTGACACAGTCTTAGGAAATGTGGTTCTAAAAAGACCAACACATTTCCTATCAGTGTCTTTACTAGACTGATTCACTTGCTCTGTAATATGACTGCATTTCACTACCTATTCAATGTGATTCTTTTTCTTCAAAAGATAGAATGTATTTTCATCCCTCCCCACTCCTTATCTAATTTCCTAAAGCTACCAAAGTGAGTCATCTTGGTCAGTGGAATGATCATGAAGCTGACTGATCTGGTTAAATACTGCCACTTGTTGGCTTTGTGACTTTAACACATTGCTTAAATTTTTTGACTTTCAGTTTCCTCACCTGTAAAAAGGAGGATAATAATATCTTCTCTGTGGATAAGTAAGATAACCCTTGAAAAATAGCGAATACAGTGCTCATCCCATAAGAGATGATGAGTGAATTATAGTTATTGTCGATAAGATCATTTACAGTGATGCTGTATCTCCTTAAAAACATATATTTCGAAACTCGATCCCAGACATCTGATGTGGTCAAGATGAAGACAGAGAAGACAGGCTTTCTGTTGGAGTAACTTTTAAAGACATAGAGAAAGGGCTGCTATCTCTGCCTCTTTTTCTCAGAATTGATAGAACCCTGCCAATGGATGCAACTCCACATGTCACACAGGGCTTAGCAAACAATGGAGAGAAGGAGGGTTTAAGAGGGCAGTTCAGTAACTGATGAGGAGGGAGAAGCTGCATAGAAAAAGCAACATTCTTCAGGTTTTTGAAGCAGGAAAAAGTTGATTTTGTGACTGCTACCCTAATTGTGAACATTACTAATCTTGCCCTGCAATGATGAGACTGAGATTTGTTACTTACCTAACATTTACCTGCACTGGTTAAAAATGAAAGAAATAGAATACAAATCATATTACATACTCATAACAAGATATTATATAGTCCTCAAAAATTATATTTTCTACCATGTTTAATGATATAGAAAACTATCATAGTATTGTGTTAAGTAAAAAATTGTATGCAATTGATATGTGTGCATATAAAATAAGATAAATATCAACATATTAATATTCACTATTTTTAGGTAGTGAAATTCTAGCTGATTTTTTTATTTCTTATTTATACTTTCCTGCATTTTCAGCTTTGCCTAAAATGATTATATATATCTTTTCACAATTAGTAAAAGATCAATATTAAAATATGAAGGGCAGAATGAGAAATGTAATGCAGGAGCATATAGAATTCAAAGATGACTGGCTTAAATGAGGGAAAAAGCCACGTACTGACATGCTCTGCCCAGTAGAAGATAAGAGGCTCATGGGGATGACCTTCTTTTCAGGTGTCCAGTGCCTCCGATGCCCAGACCCGCCTGGAGAGCCGCATGTTCAACATCGCGATCTTACCACAGGCACCTGAAGCACCTAAACTGTCTCTGGAAGCATCTCTCCATATGACTGTGAGTTGAGTGGTAGACTTGGGGTTTCCACTTAAAGGAAGCATGCTGATGGGATTTGATAGAGTACCCTGGTTTTGTATGCAGTAAGTGCCTGGCCTAGATCACAGACTTGGGGGCCAAAAAGTCTAGTGATCACATTTCTCATTGACTTGAAAAAAGAACTTAAAATTCCCAGAGTGAAAGGAAGTTTATACAGAATCCATATTGACCTCCCATCCATCGCTGATGTCCTCTCTACGGTATCCCAGATGTTCCAGGTGTTCTCCTTGAAAATTTGAAGGAAATTTCAGGCTTATGTCCATGAAATCAATATTTGGGTATCATTGGTCCCCCAGATAGAGCACTACCTAGCGGAGAAACTATTATTCCATCTTCTAGAAGTCCTATGAGAAACTTTCCACTGTAAAAGCTTCCTAGAGAATGTGTGTCAATGCTGAATCCAGAAAGATAAATAGCAATTATCCAAGTGAAAATTTGGGGGCACATTGGGAGGAATGGAGAGGTGATGACAAAGGGCACTGCCACCAGTGAAGAGAGCACATGCAGAGACCCACAGACAAGAGAGAATAGAAGGTTTGCAAAATTGCAAACAGTTCAAGAAGATTGGAGAAATTAGGAAGGCAGCAAGGAGGTGTGATGAGGATAAGGAGGTCATCAAGCTATCACAGAAAGCCTCGTGTGCTAGTGGGAAGGAGTGTGTGGCATGGGAAGATGTGAAGCAAGGTGTCAACTAAATTAGTACATGAAGCTTAGTTTAGACAATTAGCAACTTCCCCATGACCCTCAGTCTCTGTTGCGGGGGCTGTAATGCCAAAATCCCTCTTCCAGACATAGCCGCAAGCATATAAGACCTGGTAAATTAATCATCATGGGTCCACATTTTAGTTAGTACCCACACAGTTATGTTCCAAAGTAGTGTATCAGCCTTGAGCCACAACAAAGAGAACAGGTATAGTTTTTAGAAATTATGGGTCTGAGACATGACAGAGACATAAAGGGAAAATAGAAAGTTTTTAATGAATAGCTGGTATTGGCATTTCCACCGTAAACCGTAATTTAAAGAAATCATAATTCAGCAGCACTATAAAGTCTATAATTCATCATTCTGACTGGAGGAATTTGGATCAGAATTTTCTCTAAACTGTTAAGAAAAATGTGCACACACAGGTCTTGCCAAATGCTAATGCAGTGTTATTTTGAGTTTGGAGGAAGAAATGGGCCAGGAGCCAGGAAGACAGTGCTGTTTCCGGCTCTGTCACTGTGGAGCTCTGAAGAGACTTTTCAAGTGAGTTAGCCTTTAGGGGCTTAGGCTGCATACTTGCAAATTAGGTCTGTCCAGTTAAAACTTAGTTTAGTTTACTGTAAAATGTAATTAGCCTACTTTTATGTTACTTAAATATATAGTTTATATATTTTTTGACACGAATTAGGGCCATTACTTTAGAAGATACTTGTGATCTGTAACAAAAATGCATTCTCAATTTAGTCATTTAGTCTCATCTAAGCACGCAAGTTTTGGATATATTTGGTAAATACATTGTGAATGCATATGGTAAATATCTATATGGAATATTTAGTATACTTGTATATGTGATTAAAGGTAGGAATCTACTTCTCCATTCATTCAGTCTCTCATTCATAAACACTTTTGAGCTCCTAATGTATGCCAAGTGCTGTGAAAGACATTGGACAACAATGACCATAAAACACAATCTTTATTCTCAAGGAACTTTAAGTCTAGAAGAGGAGACAAGCAAATAAATAAGCACAGATAATACAATGATAAATGCTATGACACAGCAATGATATGGGAGCAAATGGGATGGCACCAAATCCAGCAGAGCGAAAGAAAGGGTCACAGAAGCTTCCTCTGGGGTGAACAGAGCTGGGTGAGTGTAAATTATCTAGAGACCAGGATTCTCAAACTTAATCCTATATTAGAATTGCTATAGAGTTGATGAAAACACAGATTGCACTCACCTCCTTCCCTCTGAGTCCCCAAAGTCCGTTGTATCATTCTTATGCCTTTGCATCCTCATAGCTTAGCTCCCACTTATGAGTGAGAATATATGATGTTTGGTTTTCCATTCCTGAATTACTTCACTTTGAATAATAGGTGAGGAATAAAAGACTAGTAATTGGGTCAGTGCATACTGCTTGGGTAATAAGTGCACCAAAATCTCACACATCACTACTAAGGAACTTACTTATGTAAGCAAATACCATCTGTTCCCTCCAAAAAAAACTTATAGAAATAAAAAAATTTAAAACATTAAAAATTTAAAAAATAAAACACAGATTACTGGAACCCACCGCAGTGTTTTCTAATTCAGTGGATCTGATGTAGAGTCAAGAATTTGCATTTCTAACGAGTCTCCAGGTGATGCTGTTTGATGCTGCCAAGATCACCACACTTGAAGAACCACTGATCTAGACTAAATTGGGGGGAATGTATCACAGGCTTGAGGAGCAGCAGCTGAGAAAAGGTGGAGACATAGGAGATCATGACATATTTGAGACATTACAGGTAGTTCAGTTAACTGGAGCATAAAATCCCTGAGTGAAAAGGCAGTAAGAAATAAAAGTCAGATCATGGAAGACCTTAAGTATAAGATAGAGTTTCCATTTTGTACTGTAAGGCTGTTGGGGCAAGTAAGGTGTTGAGGGATTTGTAGCAGACAAGTGCCATAATCAGATTTTTAATGATCAATTTAGGAAGATCATTCTGGCTATAGGGTAGAAAACATCCTAGATGGGGGCCAGTCGGAAAACAAACAGGCTATTGCAGTCATCTAGAGCAAGAACAATTAGTGGCATGAGCCCATGGTTAAGAGTTCAGGAGATCTTGAAGAGATCTGCACACACATATTCATTGTAGCATTATTCACAATAGCCGAGAGGTGGAAGCAATCAGCAGAGAAATGGATAAAGAAAATGTGAGATACACACACACACACACACACACACACACACGAATATTATTCAACCTTAAAAAAGAAGGAAATCCTGTCACAGGCTACAACATAGATGAATGTTTAAGACATTATGATAAGTAAAATAATCCAATCACAAAAGAACAAAAACTGCATAATTCTGCTTATATGAGATATAAAGTAGAATGTAGTTAAAAGAAGTAGAAAGTAGAATAGTAGTTACCAGGGGTAGAATGTGTGACATGATGAGGAGGGAGAAAGGAGGAGTTGCTCAATGGCTATAGCTTCAGCTTTTCAAGGTGGGAGAGTTCTAGAGATGCATTGCACAACAGTATGCATATAGTCAACTCTACAGAACTATACACTGAAAAATGGCCAAGATGATAAAAAAAAAAAGAGGGAGAAATTAAGAGACTTAGAGACACAGAGGCTTCCTAGATGTGGAAGGAGGGCAAAACATCCAATGTCTGAGGATTTAGGGGTACCTTTCATCAAGATCAGGAATGCACAAGGACTTTCGGTGGGACGCATGACAAGTTCTATTTGAGATGCACTCATGAAGGGTGTGCTGGAGCAGAGTGAGTGAATTCACAGATGTGATAAGTAAGTGGACTGGGGCAGGTCTGCTGGGTTTCACAGCTCATTGTAGGAAGTTGGCTTTTCTTCTGGTTAAAATGGGGAGCCATTGCAGGGAGTTAAGCAGAGGTCTCATGTCCTTGTGAAAGGATCACACTGGCTGCTGTGCTGAAAGGGAGTGTAGGAGAGGCAAGAGCAATTGGGAGGCCACTGGGGTAATCCTGGGGAGAGACTGTGTCCCTGAGCAGAGTGGTAGCAGTGGGGTGGGAGAAGCAGCTGGCCTCTGGATATATGCAGAGGTAACATGGCCATTATGAAAAGAATTATTTTGTAATCTTCTTTTGTTGACAGATATATCATTTTTAAAATGTCTTTTGCAATGATTTCTATGAAGTATAATCTCCCATTTCTTACTATATTTAGTTGATAAATATTGAACATTCTAAGCAGCCAATATTAAAATTGATTATACTTTGATATATCTCAAACTCAATATTGCTTTCCTCACAGAATCAAGTCCTTTTTCTATGTAGTGTCTATTTCTATTAGGAGAAAAATAGTATCAATACATTTCAGAATAGACTCTTATCTTGGCTGGGACATATTTCCCTTTCCACAGTCCCATGTCTACAATAATTCCCTCTTTTTATCACTTTATTATTTAGGGGCCTCTAGATTTTCAGAATATCCCATGGTACTCTGAGAATCTTCAGTTGTTATGATAGTTTTGATATTAAAAGGTAGCAAACAGCACTAAACAATGCACAGAGCCTATACTTTTTTGTTTGTTAGTTGTACCTACATGTGTACATGTTTATAGGTGTGTTTAAACATGTTTGGGATAGTAACACCTTATATAGGGCATATATCTTTAATCTGTTACTTGTTTTATTTTAGGGTGAGAGACCAGCTGCTATTCACAATTCTAATTTTCCTTGCTCATTACATTCCAGACCTGAGCAAGGGCCTGAAATATGACTCTTTACTATAGGGGGATTGTTCTAACCTGCAAATTCTGCCTCTCCCCAGGATAAATATGCCTTGGGGACAATTACAAAGCAACTGCAACCTTCAATCTTTTCATGGTTAAAGGAAGAACACCACACCCTCCTCTATGAGCATTACTGAGCCATACTTAATCCATTTCTAAATGAGGAGATTCCATCTGAAAGAAGCAGGGCTTCAAAGAGCAGGAGAGCATGTCACACTCTAACCCACCTTCCGGAGTCAGTTAGGAAGAGCCATGATGAGCTGGATGTTTTTGTTCTGTTTTAGAACAGCATCCCCGACCCAGGAGAGGGCCCCCTGCTCGGGCTAGTTTCCCTTTTCCCCTCTCCACATTGTGTTTTTGCTGCTGTCCCTGACCCACCACCATGCCTAGTGATAGACATCTGAAGCTCTCCTTTTTTGTTTTTAGAGTGTTGCCACTGTTAGTGGGTTATGGATATATACAGGGGAAGGAATAGTAAAAGTTACATATGCATCAGCCCTCTAATATTGCCTCACTCACTCACTGGATTATGAAAACTGGAAGAGAAAAAGCAATATCTAGTTCTTTTTAACAGTAGAAGGAAGAAAAAGAGTAATATTGGCTATGCTATGTTCTTTAATAAACAAATACCTCTTAAATATGTGAATGCAAATGGTGAGCTTTTTTTGGTGTTTGAAGTGGGTTCACTTTTAGCCCTTTGTTCCCAGAAGGTGTCACAGTTTCCATTAGCAAAACTGAGGACCAGGGGGGCAATGCTTTGAAGAATTTCTTGAGGCCAAGACTTAAATATCTCAGCTGAGTCCTTAGAACTTCTGGCCAGATTCAACTTAGCCCATTAAGTCAGATGAGCAGCAGTGAGCTATGACCACTGCACTCCAGCCTGAGACAGAGCCAGACCCTGTCTCTTAAAGAAAACAAAAGTTAGAGGAGAGACACAGTGAGCCAGCTGTGAGAAGCAAGATAGGAGAATAGCCAGCTGGGATGCCTCATTTGCAAACATGTTCCACATAAGAAAAAAGTAACAATATCCCCACCGCATGCACTGGTGCAGCCCTGGGAGGCAGCAGGGGAAGAGAAGACTAGGGTACAAGAAAACCTGAAAAGGACTCTCTAACCCTAGGAGGGACCTGAGGCTTGGGAAAAATCTGTAATGCAAGAGACCACATCCTTCTTTTGAACTCTTGAAAATTTTACTAAGTGTAACTAATTTAAAAGCCCAGAGCAAATTTGTTTTTGTTTTCTTAATAAGCTCTGTTTTTGCCTCTGGCTTTTGCTTTTTCATATCATGTTTTCCTCTTTCTTCTTAAACTTTGTTTAGGCTCGAGAAGATGGCCTGACTGTCATCCAGCCTCATTCCCTCTCCTTTATAAACTCTGAGAGGCCAAGTGGAAAGATTGTCTACAATATCACTCTACCTCTGCCTCCAAATCAAGGTAAGATGTGCAGTAAATGATCTTTTGAGTGATGCTATTGTCTTCTAGTTTTTGACCAGTCATAATATCTTTGGAGTTTTATCTGCTTGTATACATAGAGATACTTGTTAAGGTTTCAAGGGATAATAATTATTCGTATTCCTTGCTCCTGTCTTCTAGTTTAGAGCTAATTGAGAGAGAAAAACACTGTGTTCAGAAGGAGATGAATATGATGGCTTTGGCACTGACAGAGCATGCTGGATGGAGAATGTACATGTTGCTGGGTTGAGCTCCCCTCCCATGTACTGGCAGAACTGGACACATAGCCATTGTCTCTGTAGGGCCAGGGCCTGCCCTAGTGAGATTATAATGGGAGAATGGACCACAGTGAGCATGTATTCAGGATAAGGAGGTCTGCCAGGGAGCCCAAAGCGGGCTGAGCCACACATATTCAGTTCCTTCCCCAGTTGGATACGTTACTCCTCTTCCTATCCAGGAACATGGGAATGTAGAACTATAGTCAGAGGAGATGTGGGGCCCTGCCATCAGTCCCCAGCCTTTAGATCTCTTGACTTTCATCTTAACAAATAAGCCTATGCCTGTATTAGTCCATTTTCATATTGCTATAAAGAAATAACTGAAATTGGGTAATTTATAAGGAAAAGACGTTTAACTGGTTCATGGTTTCACAGGCTATACAGAAAGCATGGATGGCGAGGCCTCAGGAAACTTACAATCAGAGCAGAAGGTGAAGGAGAAGCAGGCACATCTTACATGGGTGGAGCAGGAGGAAAAGGGGTAGGGGAGATGTTATACACTTTTTAAAATCTCATCACTGACTCACTCACTCACTGTCACCAGAAATTGCACCCATGATCCAGTCACCTCCCACCAGACCCTGCCTCTAATACTGAGGATTACAATTGAACATGAGATTTGGGTGGGGACACAGATCCAAACAACATGAAGGTCAGTAGAGGTGTGGCTGCTCCTCACAGCAAGAAGATCAGCCTCTATTAAGATAATTCTCCTCCCACATCTGGGACTGTTCTCCCAACACCAGTCACTGCCCCAAATGTAAGACTCTCACATTATGAAATTTCCAAGGTGAGAGAAAAGTCAGAAATTGAATTCCATTACCCTTTGTATAAAGTCCAAAGAAATTAAAAGTCTAAAAGTCATTCCTCTCCTTTGTAATCTGCTAAGTCATAGCTAATGGTTCTTCCTACATTGCCAGAGTAGAGATAGAGCCCTTTTAAACCAGCAGCCTGGGCTGTCCTCCGGAGAATGGCTGGCTCCCTCTCAGCCCCGCTGAAGGTGAATTAGTTCAACACCAAGCATCATATGTGCCCTCCTTTTAAGGAGTGAATAGGACATGAAAAATGATCACAGCATTAGTTCTGTATCTGAAAAATTTAGAAACAACAGGCAAATCTTCAGCCTCTACAGCATTTATCACAAGCAGTGATCATTGCAAAATCAGTTCTTAGAATAATCAAGATCCATGTTACTGTAGCCAAAGATTATTGCAGAGTCTAAGGAATTTCTGAAGGAAAGAGGTTAGATTGAAAAAAAGTCTTTCTACAGCCTTACCAAGAGACCAGTCTGTGCCAGTTTCTCAAGGACCTTTGAACTGAAACTCAATTGAGAGAATCTCATAATTACATGACCATGTCTATGACTTCTGGAAAATTACCTGGTCTAGGCTATGGTAGGGCAGTAGTTTGCATCTTACTATGTGTATTAGGGTTCTCTAGAGGGACAGAACTAATAGGATAGGCAGATAGATAGATAGATGATAGATAGATAGATAGATAGATAGATAGATATCCATATATAGATATCCATATATAGATATCCATATATAGATATCGCTATATAGATATATGAAGGGGATTTATTAAGTATTAACTCATGTGATCACAAGGTTTCAAAATAGGCCATCTGTAAGCTGAGGAGCAAGGACAACCAGTCAGAGCCCCAAAACTGAAGAACTTGGAGTCTGATGTTCAAGGGCAGGAAGCATCCAGCACGAGAGAAAGATGTAGGCTTGGACGCTAGGCCAGTCTAGTCTTTTCATGTTTTTCTAATGCTTTATTTTTTAAATGTTATTTATTTATTTTTGAGATGGAGTTTCATTCTTGTTGCCCAGGCTTCAATGCAGTGGCACAATCTCAGCTCACTGCAACCTTTGCCTCCTGGTTTAAGTGATTCTCCTGCCTCAACCTCCCAGATAGTTGGGATTACAGGCATGTGCCACCATACCCGGCTAATTTTTGTATTTTTAGTAGAGATAGGGTTTCATCATGTTGGCTAGGCTGGTCTTGAACTCCTGACCTCAGGTGATCCACCTGCCTCAGCCTCCCAAAGTGCTGGGATTACAGGCATGAGGCACCACACCCGGCCTGCCTGCTTTACATTCTAGCCTTCCTGGTAACTGATTAGATGATGTCCACCCAGACTGAGGGTGGGTCTACCTTTCCCAGTCCACTGACTAAAATATTCATCTCCTTTGGCAACACCCTCACAGATGCACTCAGGATCAATACTTTGCATCATTCAATCCAATCAAGTTGACAATGAGTATTAACCATCGCACGATGGTTTATATTTCATGAATCCCAGTCAAAAGTCGTTTGGGTTTCTGATTTTCCCTTTTCTTTAATAACCAGAGAATAGCATACCAAGAGCAACCTGAGAACAGTCAGGTTCTGGAGGATGAAAGACTCCCATCAACAAGAAGAGTGGGCTCTAGTTATTCAGTCAGTGATGAGAATTACTGTTGATGCTCATGCCAAATCTCTTCCTCCCAGGTATCATCGAGCACCGGGACCACCCTCACTCTCCTATACAGTATTTCACACAAGAGGATATTAACCAGGGCAAAGTCATGTACCGCCCTCCCCCAGCAGCCCCCCACCTCCAGGAGCTCATGGCCTTCTCCTTTACTGGTAATGCTCTCCTCTCTGCTTTGAGGCCCCCAATGGCTCTTTGTGGCTCTGCATCACAGGCTTGCCCTAACTCTCCCTGTAATCTTCTGGTCCATTTGGTGCCCCTGCTTTCTAGCTCTTCAAAATAGCTTGAGACCTGTCAGCCAATATGTAGCTTGGGCTCAGTTCCATCTTTTTTTTTTTCGTGTTTTCATGCATGCAGGCATATTTTCAATAAATCATTATTTTGTGCCTCCTGTGTGCCAATCACTGAATGAGGTCTTGGAGCTATAGTGGCAGGCAAAAAGAGGCATGGATTCTGCTCTTAGTGACTGGAGGATATATAAAGACAGAATTTGATAAATAACCCCAGGAATGAATGTTTAATTGCAAACTGAGATAAGAGCTCTGAGAAGGAGGGAGAAAGTTCAGTGGTGGAATTACTCATAACCAGACTGGCCTAGACTGAGAGGTCAGTGAAGATACTAGCTGATGAAGCAAACTGTGTGTATTTTGGATGGTCAGGAAAATGTTCCTGAAGGAAGGGCACCAGCCCCACATGCAGAGGCCTGGAGAAGGAGAGAACGTGGTGTCTGTGTCTGAAATGTGAAGGGTCAGGCAGAGCAGGGATGCATCTGGTGGGAGAGACAGAAGCCACACGTGACAGACCCTTGGAGTCTGTAAGGATTTGGGTTGTTATTCTAACATCAAGAGGAGCCCAGTGGAAGTTTTCAGATATAGGGAACAGCTTTTCATAAGAAACTCTTTAACTGCAGTGATTATCAGTGGACTTGACGAGGAGGCCAGAGTGGATGGCATGAGGGTAAGGGAAGGCCAGCAAGTGTCCTGCAGTACCTCAGGGGAGGTTTCATGTAGACATGGGGCATGCAGGTAACCCTTTGGGATAAAACTAGAATTTGGTATAAGACACCTTTTTAATGGAAGAGAAGACTGAATGGAAGAATAACTAAGTTTCTCATTAAAGCCAGTGTGTGCCCTTCCACAAAGCCTGACGTACCCTTAATCTCTGCCACCCTATCTCTTCCCTTGATCCAGTAATCAAGGTTGCTAACCAGAGGTCAGGTGTTTTAAGTTCCTGCCCTTACATATTTTTATGCCTTGGACTATTCCAAAAATATTAGTGCCTGTTCCTTTTCTTTTCTTTTTCTTTTTCTTTTTTTTTTTTTTGAGTTAGAGTCTCACTCTGTCACCCAGGCTGGAGTGCAGTGGTGCAATCTTGGCTCACTGCAACCTCTACCTCCTGGGTTCAAGTGATTATCTTGCCTCAGCCTCCCAAGTAGCTGGGACCACAGACACATACCACCACACCCACTCATTTTTGTATTTTTAGTAGAGATGGGGTTTTATCATATTGGTCAAGCTGTTCTTGATCTCCTGATCTCGTGATCCGCTCGCCTCGGCCTCCCAAAGTGCTGGGATTACAGGCGTGAGCCACCGCGCCCAGCCACTAATGCCTATTTCTTTCTGATCTTTAAGGTGTATGTACTACATAACACCACGAATATAGGGATATTCTTTTTATACAGTAGCTTTTTTCATACATAAAAGTGGTGATTTCTTATGGTCAGCTGAACATGGTTTAAGTAATTTAGACTTTTTTGATTATGGTAAACATTTAAAGTGATATTTGCCATTATTTAACATAAGTTTAATCTCCCAGAAAACAGTTAACTCTTCAATTAGATTGAAAACCTCTAATATTTAGTAACTGGATAACTAAAGCCCTTGAAAATGTTTATGGGTCTGTAACCCCTATGTTACAAGACCTACTTTATAAGAAACACAGGATATCCTGAGATTAGAGGGAAAGAAAACATGTCAGCTATGGTTGAAGGCATCCACTAAACTTGCCTAAGTTCCTAGAGCCTCTTCAGAGAGAACAGAGTCCTGTGCTGTATAATCTATGGGATAAATGCTGTGAGATAAATCTCTCACATGGTTACAGTGTGTAAATCAATGTCTCGGCATCACTCAGTTCTACAATGGAATTGACCCACCTGAGAGCCCTGTCAGTGATATACGACTCACCCACATGCACTGATTTGTAGGATTTTATGTACTGATAAAATGGTTCTGAATGAATGTGTTATAAATCACACTAACTGCTGTGATATAAAATTACTCCACTATGTGGTTCTTTTTGCATTTAAAATTAATGTTGGCACCATTAAATTCAACATAACATTAGCAAATGACCTGGTGATCTTTCCTTAAATAAGAATAATTTAGATAAAAACATCCTTTACCTTCCTAACTTCTGCCCTATATTTTGTACTTTCCCTATCTCTCTCTGACCCCAAAGTGTTTAATATACTGATTGTCTCTCTTACTCTTTCAGGCCTCCCAGAATCAGTGAAATTCCACTTCACAGGTAAAGATTCATCTAAATTTTATTAGAAAGTAAAATTATTTATTTCCTTATTAGTTCCTTTTTTTAATTCCATCATCATTATTTTTAGCTATTTTCTAAGAACTACTTAAAAACTATATGATTTTTCTTCTAAAACAAGTTTCTTCTAAAATAAACAAAAGGTTAGTTAAATAGTAATAGCTTAACTTTATAGTCATAGGAAAAAAATCTACCAAGGATACTAAAAGTTAATGTTTAAGAGCCAGGCACGGTGGCTGACACCTGTAGTCCAGCACTTTGGAAGGCTGAGGAGGAACAGCACTTAAACCCAGAGGTTTAAGACCAGCCTGGACAACAATGCAATAATTTGTCTATACAAAAAAAAAAGATAGCTGGATGATGGTGGCACATGCCTACCATCCTACCTACTCAGGAGGATCCCTTGAGCCCAGGAGGTCAAGGCTGCAGTGAGAGGTATGATTGCACTACTACACTGCAGTTTGGTGTAGTGAGACCCTGTCTCAAGAAAAAAAGAAGAGAAATTAATGTTTAAGCCCAACTTCAATGTGTCCTAATATCCATTAAAGAGTTAATAGTAATTAAGATTCTAAACCCTGCATCCAGATAACCTGGAGTTCAGTTTGCCCTGGGAAAGTTTCTTACATCTCTGTGTCTGAATGCCTCATTCATAAATGGGGATAATAATAATAAATGTAAAGCTCCAAGAACAATTATTGCTACATATCATTCCTATTTTATACTCAGCTAATAAACAGTGGTTGTATAAAAGTCTTGAATAGAACCATTCATGTAATGCCTTGTTACTGGAGGGAAAAGGCTTACCACCCAGAGGTTTGTTGAGAAACTTGTGTATGGAAGGAAGATCTCTGAATTCTAGTTTTAGCTCATAGTGCAATAGAAGTAGGGTGCCAATCAGCAAAAGCAGAGTCAGACCTTGTATCTATGCTGGACCGCCATAGGATAAGCTGCTTTCTTGTATAGGTCTAAAGTAAGTATGATTGACCATAAATAGCATCGTTAAATTGCTGTTTAGATGGGATTGACTATTCCATTAGAATCTACCATCCATGACCCCTGTTACATTTCATGGAGGGAAGAATGTTAGCAGTAGAGTCGCCTCTCTGTAACTCCCAGCTCTTCCTTTCTTCTGTGAGGATTAAAAATCACACTTGAATCAATAGTAAATTTTGATGTTGTGCTACTGTTGATATGAACCCACTATTAGCTCATTTCTAGTCACAAGCCTTTATGTATTCATACAATCAGTAATGATATATAGCAGATTTTTATATTTTATAAAACAATTTACAATAAAAATTATCTTCTTTAATTCTTAGAACAATATTTTAAGGATGGATATTTTTATTCAGCATTTTAAACCTGAGGATTCCGAAAGTAGATAATCTGGCCGGGCACAGTGCTCACACCTGTAATCCCAGCACTTTGGGAGGCATGAGGAGGGAGGATTGCTTGAGCCCAGGAGTTCAAGACCAGCCCAAGCACATAGTAATACTCCCTGTAGTCTCAGCTACTCAGGAGGCCAAGGTGGGAGGATTGCTTGAACCAGGGTAGTTGAGGCTACAGTGAGCCTTGATTGTGCCACTGCACTCCAGCTGGGTGACAGAGTGAGACCCTGTTTCAAAAAAACAGTAGATGATCTTCTCAGATTTCCACGGCTGGTAGACATTAAAACCAGGATTTTAATACAAGTTTCTCACTTGCAGCATGAGCATGGAATAGCTAGCTTAGTCTGACATGTATGTGTGTTGGTTACGAAAAGTGGGTGTCATGGTAGTGTGCCAGTTTGGTTTCCAAACCTCAACTCTTACCTGAAAGCTTGAGTAGGTAAAGGGCTAACAATCAACTTGTGTAGGACTTTAAGTCGAATGATCCTTGAACCTATTATTTAGCCCCATGGGATTAGACCTTGAACTGACCTTAAATTATCTTGCTTCTGTCAGAGGTTCCTTTTTTGTTGATTTTAAAGAAGAAAAACTCTTGGTACCTAGTAGAAAGCCATGTCCTTTAGCAGAGTTTTGCGAGAATGAGTTTTAAATTGGGCAGTTAATGAATAAGCCAGGAAAAAGCCCAAGAGCTGACATCAATTCATAGAATGAGAGGGAACAGCCATTTTGGTAAATCAGCTAAAGTGAGAAGGAAAGCTGATGTTCCTGAGACCTGACTGTCTTTAAGACAAGTGCAGAATCTCTGGAGAGCAGATCTGAGCAAGGTGCACACTTAGGGCAAGTGATGTTCTCAGGGGGCATTTAGCCCAAAAAGGAATTTGACTGTTTCTCAAAGAAATCAGAGACATTCCTTAAAGAGAGGGCTAAACATACAATTGCTGACATTTTGATTGGAAGTTTATATGATTGCTTGCAAAAGCCTGTGCCCAAGTGATAGCTTGTTACGCAATATGCACCAGAAAATAGCTTTCTTCCACTTACTTACAGAGGCAAGAATATGCTTTGGTCACACTGAACAGCTGTATGATATGACCAAAGCACTTGAATTTTGTGCCTTTTCTCTCCTCCTGTAAAATAACGATGTTGAAAGCTCGCTGGACTTCCTTCCTGCTATGGTTGGAATGTTCCTTCCAAAACTCATGTTGAAACTTAATCCTCAGTGTGGCAGTATTGAGAGGTGGAGCCTTTACAAGGTGATTGAAACCTGAGGGCTCTGCCCTCATGAATGGTTTAATCAGTAATGGATTAGTGGATTAGTGGTTAATCACTGGAGGGGAGCGGGTGGCTTTCTAAGAAGAAAAAGATTTAAGATAGCACACTCAGCCCCCTTACCATGTGACTCCCTACACTGCCTTGGGACCCTTCACAGAGTCCCCACCAGCCAGAAGGCTCTCACCAGATGTACCCCCTCAACCTTCATATGTGAAAGAAATAAATTCCTCTTCTATAAATTACTCAGTTTTAGGTTTTCTGTTATAAGCAACAGAAGATGAACTGAGACATTCCCACTTAAAAATAAAAATAATATAAAATATAAAGTAAAATAAGGTTGCATTTTGCAATTATTTCTTAACTTAGATTACAGGGACCTCAGAGAATCCGGAATCCACTAAAATTAATGAAAAAGTTTGTATGCTTGTCACCAAATCCCCAATAGTTAAGAGCCATCTGTCCCTATTTTTGAAGATTCAGAGAGGAGACTGAACTTAAAGAAGCAGTGACAATAATTTTGACACTTGTCTGAATGACCAGAACCATAAAACCTTCATTCACATATGGATAATGTCATCTCACCTTCAGTAGGGCTGTTTCTGGGCATCTCCAAGACATGGAGTATACCTTATAAAATTTAACCATATCTTTCAGATCTGTCTCAAGGAAAAGACAAATCTAGAATTTGAATAGAGTAATTATTACAAGTCACTGAGCAATGCTCAACTTTGCTTATGCAATATTCTTGCTGGCTTGTTACTAATTCCAGAAGAAAGAGAGGGATGAAACCAGTTTCTCATAACCAACACATAGGCAAGCTTATCACACATTTAAAATAGTTGACAGTAAAGTTTTCTTAAAGACCACACAGATAAACACATTGATGAGTCAGTGATGCAGATATTCCCCCAAAACTGGCATTTAGGGAAAAGATAGGGTATTCAGTTATGGAAAAGTGGAAATAAGCATCAAAGTCAGGCAGTTCTTCTCTCACATTTCCTTCAGGGATGAGTGTTCACTTGGATGTCAAAAAGTCCAGGGAAATAAAATCTTAAGGTTACTGTTTTGTTCACTGTTTATGGCATTGTATATCATAACCAGGCAAAAATGGATCTGCTTACTTCCACACTAATGCCATTAGAGACATTGGTATGGGTATTGCATGTCCTTTTAAAAAATATTCTTTTTAAAAAAAAGTTATTATTTTTATTTTTTTATTATTATACTTTAAGTTCTGGGGTACATGTGCAGAACATGCAGGTTTGTTACATAGGTAACCTGTGCTTGCTGCGTCCATCCCCCCATCATCTAAATGTTAGGTATTTCTCCTAATGGTAGCCCTCCCCAATCCCCCAACTCCATGCTATCACTCCCCTAACTCCCCCATCCCCAACAGACCCCAGTGTGTGATGCTCCCCTCCCTGTGTCCATGTGTTCTCATTGTTCAACTCCCACTTATGAGTGAGAACATGCAGTGTTTGATTTTCTGTTCTTGTGTCAGTTTGCTGAGAATGATAGTTTCCAGCTTCATCGATGTCCCTGCAAAGGACATGAACTCATCCTTTTTTGTGGCTGTATAGTATTTCATGGCATATATGTGTCACATTTTCTTTATGCAGTCTGTCTTTGATGGGCATTTGGGTTGGTTCCAAGTCTTTGCTATTGTGAACAATGCTGTAATAAACACACATGTGCATGTGTCTTTATAGTTGAATATCTTGTAATCCTTTGGGTATATACCCAGTAATGGGATTGCTGGGTCAAATGGTATTTCTAGTTCTAGATCCTTAAGGAATTACCACACTGTCTTCTACCATAGTTGAATTAATTTACACACCCACCAATGGTGTAAAAGCATTCCTATTTCTCCATATCCCTCCAGTATCTGTTGTCTCCTGATTTTTTAATGATCGCTGTTCTAACTGGTGTGAGATGGCATCTCAATGTGGCTTTGATTTGCATTTCTCTAATGACGGTGATGCTGAGCTTTTTTTTTATATGTTTATTGGCTGCATAAATGTCTTCTTTTGAGAAGTGTCTGTTCATATCCTTTGCCCACTTTTTGATGGAGTTGTTTGTTTTTTTTCATGTAAATTTGTTTATTTGTAGATTCTGGTTATTAGCCCTTTGTCAGATGGGCAGGTTGGTTTCTCTTCAGATCGTATAAATCTTTTGCCTTTTATTAAAAATATTCTTTTCTAATCAGACATAGACATGCCATTTCTAAAAAAGTACATGAAAGAACATACCTATCTAGAACATTAAGGGAATGAATTGAATCAAGAAATATTTCCATAAACAAAAACGTATACCAGTAGCATCTAAGGTACAGATTTTGTATTACCTTCCTTTCCACTAACATATATCAAGATCACCTTTGTTGTGAAAGTAGCCTCTTTGAATGATTTTGTTATTATGGTTATCTTTTTTCTTATCCATAGAAAAGAAAGTTCACAGCATCTTGCTTGCTTATTTTTTTCATTTGTAAATGTCTCTTCAAAGTGTTAAAGTAATGTAAAAAAGTTTCTAGCTACATGCTTGTGGAAATGCCTGAAGATGACCAGACTGCAAATTGATTTGTGTGTGTATGTGTGTGTGTGTGTGTATATGTGTGTGTGTGTGTCTGTGTGTGTGCGTTTATCCTTCCTAGTTTCGGACGGCGAACACACAAGTCCGGAGATGGTCCTCACCATTCATTTGCTTCCCAGTGATCAGCAACTACCAGTGTTCCAGGTCACAGCTCCACGGCTGGAGGTCAGCCGAGGAGGCAGCACTTCTGTAGGTAAGAACTCGGAGCCTGATAGAAACATGGCTTTGGAAATGGGACCAGATCGCTGCCCTTCTTCAAACCTCTTGATGGTTGCCAGAAAAAAGCAAATTCCTCTTTCAGAAGTTGCCTGTGTTCTCACCTGTATCCTTCCTCCTGCCCATTTCCATGCAAACAGAAGCCACACAGAGAGAAGGAAATGAAGCCTTCAGAGGCCAGTGCTCGGTGATGGAACACAACACAGAACTTTTTTTCTAGGAGTTTGCTTTGTTGCCATCACTAAAATATAAAGTAACAGAGAAACAAGGAGAACATAGAGGGGAGTGGGATTTCAATGACGGCTCTTGTTTCTATTTAGAAAGTGAAGAGTAGCAGGAGAAATGACAGGTCACAAGAACCTTCAGAAGTTAGAGTTGGCCCTGTTATTTTGTATATAACTCTATGTACTAATTAATGTATAGAAATTTATTGTTTTATCAAGAACATTTTACTAATAAACAGTAGGTATTGTGATTTTTGTTAGGTGTGTTCTACAGATCCTTATCCAGTTGCTACGTATGGGTTTTTGCCTGAAATCAGTTATTATCAAACTTGCAAATAAGCTGTGTGTACACAGACAACTGTCACTTTAACCCAACACCTCACCTTTGTGATCATTGCTCAATTTGTTTTTTTGTAGCTTTAGAAAAATAAGAAGGGATGAAACAATGAATGCCCAACAGATTATAGGAGGATTTTCAGGAAGAAAATCTAACCCAGCTGGTCAGGGATGACCTACCTATGGGCTTCCTCTGTGCACACTCTCATTTGTATGGAAGAAAAAAGGTGTTCTAAATTCAGAACTACCTTACGTGAACTTTTGGAAGAACCTACTTGCAGTTTGGAAATGGACTGTATAACCTGTTTTCACTCTTCTGTGCCTGATTGGAATGAAGCAGTGCTTTCTGATAACAATCAGATTACCCACAATGTGACTGCTAGCCTAGTCTGTGGCTTTAATATATACAGAGTCTACCGTCTTTAATGTGCCCTTTCTCTCTCCCCACACTTCCTTCTCCTGCTGCAGGACTTGAGGTGATAGTAAGAGATGCGGATGCTGCGCCCGAAAAACTCTTCTTTGAGCTTCGGAGCCCTCCACAGCATGGTGTGCTCCTGAAGCACACAGCTGAGTTCCACAGGCCAATGACCACAGGTAGCTACACACTCTGTCGCTGACCTGCTTGGAAGAATTTTTGCTCTACAGTCATTTTTATGTGTCTCAGACAAGAGCAAAGTATCTTTGCAATATAGACTATGAGGAGCTATTTCATTTTGTGTATAGTTTCATTGGCTTTGATATTTGAGACTTCTTCCTGTTCCCACTTCCACCTCTGCCCCACACCTGCCCCTGACCCCACCTTGAACACTGTGAAGCTGGTTCCTTAAACTATAGGTGAAATTGGGTGATTTCTGAAACTTGGAGTAAATGCGTTCAAAATGACACCATATGAGGGATCAGCTGCTGGTTTCCTAGCACTGTTCATGGAGATGAATCTGTCTTAATTTGGTGTGTGAATCTTCACAATATTTTTAGTGCTATGACTCTGATAGCGTTAACTACATCTATCTTCATCTATTAAAAAAAGGAACACAGTTTTTGAAGTATTATCTATGCGATGTAACAGTATGGTAATGTGATTGGCTTTCCAAAATAATTCTTTTTGTGCTTCCTCTGATTATAAAAAATAATGTATGTTCATTATTTACAAGGTACAGAAAAACACAAAGAACACTAGTAAATCTAATTTTTTAATAGTCAGCGCTTATGCATTGAAGTAAATATTATCCTTTTCAAAGCACTCACCTCTGGATGCTATATCTCCTTCCAACAATCTCTACTTTCTCAGAACCTTTATATGATTCCTTTTAGAGATGCAGTAATGCATCCTTCTGAATATTACTGGTGGGCTAATCTTTGTCATTGATAGTAGATGGAATTTTAAAGACCAAGCACAGTAAGCGTTTGGGAGTCACAAACGTAGACTCAAAAATTTACTGAACTAAAGAAATGTCATTAGAATAGATTTGAAACATTCCAGGGAGTTACTTTAGGAACATAACAATCATTGTCTAGTTTCTTTAACATTGCATTTAATCTGTATTTGTGCAATTAACATATAAAATCTAAAGGTGTTGGTAAAAAGTTCATTTTATTACCTTTTTATAGGCATAATGCCACTAGCACCAGTAAAATACAGTAACACAGTGTTGAGATCGAAGGCTTAGAAGATGAATACAGAGAATGAGCAAATTCTTTAATCTCATTACATAGCACTAATTATTAGAACTAATAATCTATCAAAGGATAGAGTTGAATATAATATCCAAGAAGAGCAATTTCACAACTGTGTTCTGTGAAATCATTAGGGCTAATGGCACTAAGAGGCATTTCTCATAAAAAGGGTTCCATGACAAGTTTGAGAAGCTTTAATATTTATATACTAAAATGAATCCTGCAGTATAAAAATATTTTAAATTTTATTTATTCACTTTTTCTCCAAAGGTATGTGAACTTGAAACTTTTTTTACATAACACCTATCAAATTTATCATGAATTAGTACTCCAGACTGCACAGTTTAGGTTTCTAACTTCAAGTATATTTTTTCATTTTTAATTTTAAAATCTTCAAATAAAGCAGACTTCTTAAAGGTTCATCAAGCATAATTTAGTTTCTTAAGTTTTTCAAAAAATTTTCTGTATTAAGATAAGATTCCAAAAGAGTTGTCATAAAGAACAGAGGCTTATCCTTTATTTTTCTAGAACTAGAAGTAATGACTGGATATTATAGAGGCAGATTTTAGCTCAATATGATTAAGAACTTAAAAACAAACCTAAGGCTATCTCCAGTGGAATTAGCTACCTTGGAAAACAATAAGCCTCCCACCGTGAAAGTATTAAAGGAGACACCAATTACCCTTTCTCAAGGGTGGTGTAAAGGGAATCCTATATTAGGCGAGTGGTTGGATAGCTTGTAACTCCCTGAGTTTATGATCCTATATGAACCTTAAAATCCTGAAAACAAATCATGAAAAGCATTATTCCCAGAAGCAACTGGTTTGCAATTTGTTTTATTCCTGGAAGGTGACACTTTCACCTATAAGGATATTGAGAAAAATGCTCTGCAGTACATACATGATGGTTCCTCTGCCCGGGAAGACAGCATGGAGATCTCAGTCACAGATGGCCTCACGGTGACAATGCTGGAAGTGAGAGTAGAGGTGTCACTATCAGAAGACCAAGGACCTCGACTGGCTGCTGGCTCCTCTCTGAGCATTACTGTCGCTAGTAAAAGCACAGCCATAATCACTAGATCACACCTGGCTTATGTGGTAAGTTCTTACATTTGCTCTATTTGTTTTCCACCGCCATTCTTATGAGACAGACTGGACAGTGATGCCATGGCTGAATATTTGGGGCAGCAGGTATATGGTCACATAAAGAACCTTTTTCTCAGCTTTCCTACCTTCCACTCTTAGAAGTAGTTACACTGTTTATCCTGCTTCTCCTAGTGTCTCATAAGCAGAGAAGTGAATGGGCAAATTTTTGATGAAAACACAATGAGTATGTGTAGGGATGGATGATTGTCAACAGGAAAGGAAGACAGTGTCATAAAAGCCCAAGTCCCCATTGTTTAAACTCCATCCATTATATTTCCAATGGGAAGTTTAAGAAAAAAACATTTTAGTGCTTATGTGGTCAATGACTAGTAGGTAATGATGTTCCATGGCCCCTGAGAGAAAACCCACTTGCCATCAGTTTCTGTCTCAGGTCTAGTCTAGATGGAATGCTGAAAAATCCCTGGGGCAGTGCCTCTCTGTCAGATTTCCCAGCCAGATCACTGACTCGCCCTCCTTCTCATGCCCCACAAGAAGCAGTGTGGTTAGGGGGCCAAGGAGAGGATCAAGGACTCGGGCTTGTTTCCCCTTCTGGTCCTAACTTTATAAGTGATCCTGAGTAATTAAACTCATCTTCTTCCTTTGATTCTACCTTAGGAGCTAAGGATAATAAGGATAATTAATTTTATTTTGCAGTTATGTATGTTGTAAGCAGATATGTGCTCTCTATGTAAACATAATAATGACTAGTTTTTACAATGCCTTGAAAGGAAGAATAATTATCTGAATGCTAATCATATTGATTTTTTCCTTTACTAATCTTAAAGTTCCAACTAATGGCCTAGACTTTTTTTTTTTTTTAATGCCATATACTTTTAAGTAACCCTTTTCTGGGCTGAAGAATCTCAGTATAAAATCTAGTCCTGAATAGCAGCATGTAAGATAAAACATTGGTCTGGAAACAATTGCTTTTACATGGATTTTTCCCTTAAATGGTCCTTTCTTCAATTATAGGAAACTGTATTCCACCCTAATTCTTCTCACAGGTCTACTATAATTTCAGAACAGCTTTGATTTTGTTTTTTGTTTTTAATTGACAGGTGATTTTTACCATAAGTTATGGTCTTTTGAATCTTATGAAATTTGTGAATTCATAAAAATGTATGAATTCAGATTTAATCACTAGATCACCAAGGCTTGAAAAATGTTTCACAGTCCAAAATAGCGCTCCAGGAGCAGTTCCTGCCCATTAACTGCATATTATAAGCTGCATGTCAAAATGCAAGCCCATTGGCAACTGAATATGTATTTTCAGAAATTGATTGAATGTGAATTTACCCACCAGAGCAGAAAAACTCCAAAAGAACTATTCTAGCCTGCTGAAAGCATAGCATACATTTTAAAGACTTAGGTAGGTTATACACTAACTTTCTCTGAGGGTTGTAGAAGAATTTTGTACTTAGATTCATGGAAAAACTTTTCCAGATATGCAGAATTAGAAAGCTTTCAGTGAACATCTAGAAGGACTGGAAAGGCCATCCAAAATCTTCATCACAAATAGGGCAGAGTGTAAAGGCTTAGGAACAGATGGGTCTGTTCTTAGTTTAAGTGTTATTAACTGGAACACAGTGATACAATGTTGGAGGAGACAAAAAGGAAAAAGTTGGATTATGTGTGATTTACTTCTTAGTGGTGGTTTTATATACATAGTTTGCTGTGCACTGCAAGTAAACAAGCAGGAAAAGAACAGTATGGGTTCTGGAGTTGCAATTGGTTGGATTTTAATCCAAGCCCACCACTTACTAGCGTCGTGACCCTTAGCAAGTTATTTAAAGTCTTTAGGCCTCAGTTTTCTCATATGCAATGTGGGGAGGATAAAATTAATCTTAAAAAGGTAATAGCATTTCTATGCACCAGCCAAAAAATTATTCAAAATATGATTCTGTGTATAATAACATTACATATTACATACGTAAGAGTAAATGTAACAAAAGATATGTGACTTCTAGGGAAAATTGATGTTATGACTGACTATGTAGAAAAGAATCTCTTGACAAAAAGTATTAGAAAAAAGGGGAATTTACCAATGGGCCAGATATAAGATCAACAGACAGCAATAGCATTTCTATACATAAGCAAAGAAAGAAAAAAGCCAATAAACCTAACTAAAAAGATCTTACCATAATAGCACTAAGAAAAAAGGATGTCTCTTAGTCTAATCCTAACAAAAACCAGTCAGTATTTCTACATGGAAAATTATAACACTTACTTGACAGACATTTAAAAAGTATTAAATAAATGAAAAGACATGCCATATTCATGAGTAATAACATTTAATATTGAAAAGGCATCAGTTCCCTCACCAAACGATCTTTCAATTCAATTCGGTTCCAATCAAAAGTCTAATAACATTTTATGGATCTTAATAAGTCGATTCTAAAATATGTAAGAAAGAATACCAGACTGGACAACATGGCAAGACCCTGTCTCTACAAAAATACAAAAATTATCCAGGCATGGTAGCTCATGCCTGTAGTCCCAGCTACTTGGGGGCTGAGGTGGGAGGATGAGCCTGGGAGGTTGAGGATGCTTTAAGCTTTGATGGTACCACTACACTCTGCACTCACTCCGGGGTGGATGACAGAGTAAACCCCTGTCTCAAAAACAAACAAAAACAAACGATGAACTTTCTGAAAAAGAATAGTAGGAGAGCAAGGGGACTTACCTTACCAGATACCAACGTGTATTAAATATACAGCTCATTTAAAATAGTGTAGCAGAGGAATATATTAGAGAATCCAAAAACAGACTCACGCATGGAACTATATGAAACAGAGATGGCACAGTGGCTCACGCCTGTAATCCCAGCACTTTGAGATGCCGAGGCACATAGCTCATTTGAAGTTAGGAGTTTGAGATCAGCCTGGCCAATATCGTGAAACCCTATCTCTACCAAAAATACAAAAATTAGCCCAGGGTGGTAGTGTGTGACTGTAATCCCAGTATTCAGGAGGCTGGGGCATGAGAATCACTTGAACCCAAAAGGTGGAGGTTGCAGTGAGCCAAGATCACTAATCACACCACTGCACTCCAGCCTGGGCAATAGAGTGAGACTCCGTCTCAATTAAAAAAAAAAAAAAATCCTCAAAAACCAGAGATAGCAAGCCGAGCAGTAGAAATAGGAGACACTCTTTAAAACATGGATCTGCACAAAATGATTATATGTATGTCAAAAAACGAATTTGCACACTGCCTCACACCCTATGCAGATATTGACTCCAGACAGATCAAGAACTGAAACACCTTAAGTAAAATTATACAAATCTTTGTAGGATATAAGTGATTATTTTTTATGCTACTGAGGAAGGGCAAAATTTCTTAAGCCAGAAACAAAAAGTTCTAACTATAAAAGATTGGTAAATTTGACTATATTAAAAAGGAAATTTATGTTCATCAAAACACACCATAAAGGCAGCAAACAGGCCAGTTACAAATGGGAAAACGGTATTTGCAAAATACATAACCAAAAATAACAAAAGAAATATAACACTCCTGCAGATCACGAAGAAAAAGATAATCAAATAGAAAAATAAGCACAAGACATGAATAGGAATTCCGCAGAAGAGGAACCTGGATGGTCAATAAACATATGAAGAGACATTCGTCTTCATTAGTGATCGGGGAAAGCATATTAAAACCATATACCATTTTATACCAAGTGTGGGGAAGGCAGTGGATCCACTGGATGTTCTTTACTTTGCTGGTGGGAGTGTAAACTTTTGGGAAAGAATGTGGCATTGCCATTTGAAGATAAATATTCATATACCTTAACCATTCTATTCCTAGATTACTACCCAAGAGAAGCTTTCACACACACAGCAAAGAACTTGTGCAAGAATGTTCATAGCACTACTGTCTGTAACAGTGAAAATATTGAAACAAACCAAATGCCCACCACAAGATAATGGATAACTTATGGTCTACTAACTTGACAGAATATTAACAAACCTCAAAACAGATGAATTATAGCAACGTCCAACAATATGGATGGAACTTAGCAGTCTAATATTAAGTAAACAAATAAATAAATTGCAAAAGAGTAAAGTCAACTTCATATTTCTAAGTTAAAAAAACTAAAAATATATATTCTGTAGTAATATATCAAGCTATTTTTAAAAATTCAAGAAAGTAAGCTACTCTTAGAAAAAGATGTTATCAAAGAGGAATTTGGGGGAGAATAAACACTAGGATTTTTTATTGTGGTTTGAAGTAATGTTGCTTTATGACAAAGAGAAAGAGACTTTTCCAATTAGCAGAGAGAGAAACACCCATAGATCTTTAGCTACTGGTAGTGTTTATTCCTGCAAATGTGCATTCATGTCCTGCCTCATATTTACCTGATTAGGATGATTCTTCCCCCGACCCAGAGATCTGGATTCAGTTAAATTATCTGCCCACATATGGTACTCTTTTAAGAATCTCAGGATCTGAGGTGGAAGAACTCTCAGAAGTTTCCAATTTCACAATGGAAGACATCAATAACAAGAAAATCAGGTACATAATCATTTTGTATTATTTGACAGATTCTTTAAAAATTGTATGAAAATATTTCAGCAACTGGTTGTAGCTCTGTTGAAAGAATTTATTGCTTTGGCCCCATTTTTAAACAAAGATGTAGCCATCTTACCTGGTTTGTCATTGTGGCTTATTTGTTTGATTCTTTTTGGCTTTTTATAGATACTCAGCTGTGTTTGAAACGGATGGTCATCTGGTTACTGATAGCTTCTATTTCTCTGTCTCTGATATGGACCACAACCATCTGGACAATCAGATGTTTACCATCATGATCACTCCTGCTGAAGATCCACCTCCAGTCATTGCTTTTGCTGACCTTATCACGGTAAACAATTCTTACATCAGTAAACAGTGAGTACTATAGAGAACTGGGATCCGTAGAAATATCAATGCAGGATTTCTGCCTAAATTGCTGCCAAGTATTTCCCCCAAAATATCCAAGCAGCGGTATCAAGATATGCATGGTTTTCAATCACGAGGTTTTATTAAGTTTGAAAATAAATATGCAAAAGATCAAATCATTATATCTCCATCATTTAGTCAACAAATATTTATGTGCTAGCCACCATGCTAGATGTTGTTAGTATTGGGAATAAAAATAGAAAAAGAATATATCTTTGAGGAGTTTATAATCTAATTTTGGCAGCAACTAAAACCTGGACAATGCCCCTGAATCACTCCTTAAATCAAGTCAGTACTTAGCACTGTAAACAATATTGACAGTTCCTTTCTGGGCAGAGCAATACAAATGCATTCTGATCATTCAGTACCCAGACATGAGTTCAAATGCCAGTTCTGTCACTTATCAGCTGAGTGGCCTTGTACCATACACTTAATCTTTCTTTGCCTCAGTTTCCTTGTCTTTTTAAATTTTTATTTATTTTACTTTTTGTTTCCTTGTCTTTTTAATTTTTTCACATATTTTTAAGAGGGGAGGTGTCACTACGTTGCCCAGGCTGAGCTTGAACTCTTGGGCTCAAGCAATCCTCCCACTTCAGCCTCCTTAATAAGTGAGACTATGGACCTGTAGTCCCATACCTGGCTCTTGTCTTTAAAATATTATCATTTTCTACTACATAAAGAATTTCTCTAATGATTAATAAAATAGTATGGAAACCCCCTAGCACAGTACCCAGTTCATGGTAGGGAGTCCACAAAAGTTAATTCACTTTCTCCCTGCTCTGTGGACATACCATTATGCCAGAAGCTCTGGAGTTTTTCTGGTTTTGTTGAGCAACTGAAAATTCATAAAACTGAGTTATTTCTAAGTGGTTCTGATACTCCTCCCATTTTTCCATTTTTACACCTTGGGGAAGCCATTTGGACTATCTGCATTCCCAGAGTCAGAGTGACCTTCCCCTTTGTAATCTTCCTGCAGTTAGCTAAGAGTTATTCAGGGGAAATGGCTTGACCATCTCCAGCAGGCTAGTGAAAAACACCAGGCTCAGGTTGCAGGGTTAGCATACAAAATAGAGCCCTAAAGGAAAAATTTAGTTTGAGCAACTGCTTTTACTTACAGTGATTTATTTTCTTCCTTGACATTAAGATAAGCACTAGCTTTCAGATATGGTGAACCTTTCTTGCTACATACCTATAAATATATAATATAAAAGAATAAATGGGACTTTTATTCTGGATGAGAATGCCTATAGGACACAGTCACCCTCACAGTATCTGCAGGAGAACTGGATCTATCATTCTGTAGCTGTGGGCTTTTGAATGTTGATGCGGAAGGAAGGTGGCCATCCTGGCAGGCAGCTGAAGTGAGGCGGGTGATTAGAATGGGCCAGAGCTGCTTTATAACCAGATCCATCACTGAATGAAGTACAGCTTTGAAGGGAGATACAGAAGTCATCATGTCTGAGTGTAGCGTTGAGAGGCACTGAAAGATTGCCTGGTTTCAGCAGCATACACATTCCTCATCTCATCTGTAGAGGGTCTGCCTCCTCAAAGAAGTGGAACTAGCGCTGGAAGGTCACCCGAGCAGTACTTTGCAATCCAGCTCTTTTTTAACTGTGGTTATGTGAAATCACCAAGGACTATCTACGTTCTTTTCTTCTTTAGGTTGACGAGGGAGGAAGAGCCCCACTCTCATTTCACCATTTCTTTGCTACTGATGATGATGACAACCTCCAGGGAGATGCCATCATTAAACTAAGTGCTCTGCCCAAATATGGCTGCATTGAGAACACAGGAACAGGTACCACTTCCTGCAGAAGTGTTCAGGACCTTGAGAGAAGGGGGGATAGAGGGAAGAGGACCTTGGTTCCAACTAAACATGGAGATGGAGAACTACAGAGGAGTAGAACCATTTTGAAGAAATGGAAGGAAAGTTTCATTAATTCAACAAAAATTTACTGAGCATTTTCTGTATGCTGGGCACTTAAGCACTAGGGATATATCAATAAACAAAACAGACAAACCCCCTCCCTTCACAATGCTTTCAATCCTGGTGGGGTTGGGGAGACAAAAACCTAATAAATGAGAAGATTATATAAGATGTTAGACGGTGAATAAATGCTACAGAAAAAATAGAGCAGGGGAAGGGGATTTGGAATGCCAGCAATGGGGCAGAAGGGCTTGTGGATTACACTCAGAACTGAGTGTCCAGGAAATAAAAATTCCTGCGCTTCTATTGTGAGGCAACTGCAGTTTAGCTGAACCATAGCTTCTGTCTCAGCTCCTTCTACAGATATGACATGAATTGAAATGCAAGCTTGTTTATCTGTGACACCCTTTTTCTTCCACAACCCTCCCCTCCACCATCTGCCCTGGGCCCTCTGGTGGTTATCACAGAGATGAAGAGGCAAGAAGGCATGTACTGTTCAAAGGTCCCCTGAGACCTGCTGTGACTGGCAGTTGAGACAGCTCCTGGCAGGTTCCTGTGCTGCTTTCCCTGCACGAAGCTGCCTGAGAGCCAGCTCTGGGCTCTAATTGGCATGCAGCTAGCAGCTCCCATGGAGAGGCCACTGACTGCAGGTGTCTGGGGCCAGCATGGGGCCTGGGATTTGAGCCTGGTTACCAGGAACTCATTTAGCAGTGGTCATGTTTTCTTACACAAGTCTTGGGTCTTTTTCCCCCCATTGCCTTTCAATGTGTGCCTCAGATCTGCTTATTGCAGAATTAGGTTTATTTCAACAAATGTTTGTGCTAGATTCAGTGGATGTAAAGATAAGACACAGACTCATGTGCCTCGAATGAGAGACAGATAGGAAGACTGATAAATTACAATAAATGAAAAATGCTAGGACAGGGAAAGGAACAAAGCACTGAGAGAGTAAGTAGGACAAAGCAATTTTTCCTGGGAAGTAAAAAAGTCTGAGGAAGTGGCATTTGAGTTGGAACCTGAAGGGCTAGTGGGAATGGTGCTGGACAGAGGGAAAGTGGCATTTCCTGCAGAAGGAAGCACATAGGCAAAGGTGAGAAACAATGAAAGGATATCTACACCAACCACCCCTTCTCTCCATGTGGTTTCTTATTAAGCCTTCCGAACACTGTTTTACATCAACCTGAAATGCGTGAAAGTGCAGAGATATTCCACGTAGAGGACTAGCCACTGGCTAAGAAGTCAAATTTCTGGCAAGCTTCAACCTCTCTAAAAAGTGGTTCTCAAACTTTAAGGTGCAATAGAATCACCTCGAGGGTTGAATCTGCTGTGAAACAGTTTCCTGGGGAGGCAACCCGAGTTCTTGTTTTAGGAGGTTGGTGTGGGCCTGTGAATTTGCATTTCTCACTAGCTTACAAGTGATGCCATTGCTGCTGGCCCAAGAACCACACTTAGAGAACTGCTGCTCTACAATAATATTGGTATAAATGTGAAAGGAACAAACAAGCATTTAAGAGGGCAAAATAATTGCCACAAGGTATATTAACTAAAGACCCCATCCCTTGCCCCATGGGAGAGGCTCCTCTGCCTCTGTTTAGAGCTGAGTCTGTCCTATGTATAGGAAACTAGCTGCTGGTCACAGTGGCTCAAACCTGTCATTTCAGCACTTTGGGAAACCGAGGTGGGAGGATTGCTTGAGCCCAGGTATTTGAGACCAATCTGGGCAACACAACAAGACCTCATCTTTACTAAAAAAAATAAAAATATAAAAATTAGCAGCAAAACCATTCAGGACATAGGCGTAGGCAAGGACTTCATGACCAAAACACCAAAAGCATTGGCAACAAAAGCCAAAATAGACAAATAGGACCTAATCAAACTCCACAGCTTCTGCACGGCGAAAGAAACGGTCAATAGAGTGAATCGGCAGCCAACAGAATGGGAAAAAATTTTTGCAGCCTACCCATCTGACAAAGGGCTGATATCCAGAATTTACAACGAACTAAAACAGATTTACAAGAAAAAAACAAACAAGCCCATTCAAAAATGGGCAAAGGATATGAACAGATACTTTATAAAAGAAGAAATACATGAGGCCAACAAGCATATGAAAAAATGCTCATCATCACTGGTCATTAGAGAAATGCAAATCAAAACTACATTGAGATACTATCTCACGCCAGTTAGAATGGCGATCATTAAAAAATCTGGAGACAACAGATGCTGGAGAGGATGTGGAGAAATAGGAACACTTTTACACTGTTGGTGGGAGTGTAAATTAGTTCAACCATTGTGGAAGACAGTGTGGCGATTCCTCAAGGACCTAGAAATAGAAATTCCATTTGACCCAGCAATCCCATTACTGGGTATATAGCCAAAGGATTATAAATCGTTCTACTATAAGGACACATGCACACGAATGTTCATTGCAGCACAATTTACAATAGCAAAGACCTGGAACCAACCCAAATGCCCATCGATGATAGATTGGACAGGAAAAATGTGGCACATATACACCATGGAGTATTATGCAGCCATCAAAAACGATGAGTTCACATCCTTTGTAGGGACATGGATGAACCTGGAAACCATCATTCTCAGCAAACTGACACAAGAACACAAAATCAAACATCGCATGTTCTCACTCATAGACGGGTATTGAACAATGGGAATACATGGACACAGGGAGGGGAGCACTATACACTGGGGTCTGTTGCAGGGGAGTTGGGGGGACAGCGGGGAGTGGGGAGTAGGGGAGAGATAGCATGGGGAGAAATGCCACATATAGGTGAAGGGGAGGAAGGCAGCAAATCACACTGCCACGTATGCACCTATGCAACAATCTTGCATGTTTTTCACATGTACCCCAAAACCTAAAAGCAATAAAAAAAAAAAAGGACTCTGGCAAAAATGTAAACCAGAATTAGACACAAATTTTATCTGTAAGGTACATGAACAATAAACCAAAGCTTACACTTTCTGTAAAAAAAAAAAAAAAAAAAATTTAAAAATTAGCTTGACGTGGTGGCTCATGCCTGTATTCTCAGCTACTTGGGGTGCTGAGGCAGGAAGATCAGTTGAGCCCAGGAATTTGAGGCTGTGGTGAGCTATGATCACACCACTGCACTCCAGCCTGGGTGGCAGAGGGAGACCCTGCCTCAAAACAGAAAAGAAACTAGCTACCTAAATTTAGAACCTAGCTGATCAGAAAAACATCTTTTTAAAAACTGTTAAAGAAGCAGCTTTTACTTTTCACCAAGAAAAGAAAGAGAATAATTGTTTTGTTAGATATGAAATCTAATGGCATGGAGTCTGAATTCATTCAGGACTGGCAAAAACAAGACAGGACCTACCTGGATTACCTCTGGTTATTGCTTTGTACCAGTGCTATGCGGTAATGGATGTTCACAATGAGCGCCTGCGTGCTTCAACACCTATTTAATTTGCACATCATATGTTCTGTTTAAGAAAGCAGGTAGCACATTAATAAGAAAGATTTATGTCAGAAATAGAAGGTACAGTTTTTTAAAAGGAAAGGATTGGAGCTTAAAGGTTCAGTGACAGATTCACTTGTTGAACAGTTTGTTCTTCAATGATTTAAAATAAGACATTATTATACTTGTGTATATTTATAGGCACCATTTACTTTACTTAGGCTTTTTGTTTTTTTGAGACAGGGTCTTGCTCTGTCACCCAGGCTGGAATGCAGTGGCATGATCATGACTCACTGTGTAGCCTCAACCTCCCAGCCTCAAGTAATTCTCCTACCTCAGCCTCCCAAGTTCCTGGGACTAGAGGCATGCACCATCAGGCCCGGAAAATTTTGGGGGAGTATTTTTTGTAGAGACAGAGTCTTGCTATGTTGCCTGGGCTGGTCTTGAAGTCCTAGGCTCAAGCAATCCTCCTGCCTTGGCCTCCCAAAGTGTTGGGATTACAGACATGAACCACTGTGCCCAGTCACTACTTAGGCTATTTTTGACACAAATAAAGACACCACTCCCCTGTTTAAAGTGATAAATGGAAGGAAAAATTAAAAATTGGAAGGAGACCGGGCGCGGTGGCTCAAGCCTGTAATCCCAGCACTTTGGGAGGCAGAGGCGGGTGGATCACGAGGTCAAGAGATCGAGACCATCCTGGCCAACATGGTGAAACCCCGTCTCTACTAAAAATACAAAAAATTAGCTGGGCATGGGGGTGCGTGCCTGTAATCCCAGCTACTCAGGAGGCTGAGGCAGGAGAATTGCCTGAACCCAGGAGGCGGAGGTTGCGGTGAGCCGAGATCGCGCCATTGCACTCCAGCCTGAGTAACAAGAGTGAAACTCTGTCTCAAAAAAAAAAAAAAAAAAAAAAAAATTGGAAGGAATATTAGCCGTTCCTTCTGGAAAGCCTGAACTATATGTCCTAGTGATTATTGGGTCACTGGCCACTTGGACCTCGCTCAGCCTCTAGTGCCTAGAGGAATAAAAGCTGAGGGGTAAAATTTAAGAAAATTTATGTCATTAAAGAAAAATATTGTGTAGAGGTCTTCTTTCAAATGAATTCTAATAAATGTGACACTGTCTAGAATTCAGGAAGTAAATAGCCTTTTAATTTATGATCTGATTTTTACGAAGGGTCATGGAGAAGGGAAGAGGAAAGCCTCTTGCCTTCAGATCTGCTAGCTGCACTTTTCTGTGTTGATGTATATCCAGGGAATGTTTGAAGACAGGGGTTTTCTTTTTCTCCTCTCTCTAGAATAACATTGTAGTGACAATTTCAAATGAATTGATTAGACTCAAATTAAAATCAAGTAAAAGACAAGACATCTATCATTTAGATATTGCTTACTCTTCCCCTGGGCCTTTTGCAGTGTTTGGGGTTGGGATGAGAGGAGTAACGTGAGCCAGCATTTTCTGTGGAGCTCTGAATGGTAACTGGGCATCTTAGTACCTGAATGGTGGTACCCAGGCACCTCGGTGCCTGAATCCTACCTGAACATCATAGTATCTGAATGGTACCTGAGCTCTGAATGGTTCCAGAGCATCACAATAGCCCTAGTGCACTATCCCAGGGGCTGGGCTCTGACCCATGCAGAGGTTCCCTTAAGAAACTGGGAGGTCCAATGAAAACATGCTGCAGATGTTTCTTAGATAAAAAAATACACAGTTAACACTACAGATGTTTCTTAGATTAAAAGATATGCATTTAACATTTTCTTATGTAGTGAAAGAGGGTTCCTCATGCAGGATATGCCAGATAGAATGGTTTTGAAACTGGCTGGAGCTTAAGGTAAAATCTCTGCTTCTGTATTGTCACTTGCCTTAGTAACATGTTATGATCAAAGACTCCTAATAAAACAACCAATGGTTCTGTGTTATATACATTATTATAAGTGTGTTTGTTTTTTTTTTTTTTTTTTTTTTTTTTTTTTTTTTTTTGCATATTATCTCATTTGATTCCTTGTGGAAATGGCAGGGCAAGTATATCCATTTATAGATGAGAAATAGTCAGTGAGGAAACTGGGATCTGACTCAGGCCTTCCAATTCCTGATCTTGTGTTTATCCCACTCTCCCACCTTTAGCCTCAAACACATTTTCATTTTTTGCTGAAAATGATACCTTGTTTTCTAGTTCAGCCTAGTAAGCAGGAATTGATAGATCAAGGTAAAAATGCTCTCTTGATGTTGATGCAGGTGATCGCTTTGGCCCTGAAACTACCAGTGACCTAGAGGCATCATTCCCTATTCAAGACGTCCTGGAAAACTACATTTACTACTTTCAGAGTGTTCATGAAAGCATTGAGCCAACCCATGATATTTTTAGTTTTTATGTGAGTGATGGAACCAGTCGTTCAGAAATTCACAGCATCAATATCACCATTGAGGTAAAGACTTTGGAAGTTGGAAAGGTCGAGCTCTTGACCACAATATTTCACACCATTAAACAGCTTTCTTTATAGGGACTCAAAAGCAAAGAAGATTGGATTTGACCTTCAAAATTGAAGGTCATTTAAAAAATATAGCCTTCAGGAAATTTGTAGAATTAAGCTTGGCATTTGGGGAAGGCTTGAGTTAGAAATACGAATTTCCATTTCAGGATAAAGTTTATTTGTTTGGTGTGAAAAACAGTTTGTGAAGGTCAGAGAGAGATGCCTTGCCAGTTAGATATTTAAATGAAAACTTATATATGTCTATTTTTCTCTGAAATTGTGTTTGGTTCTATAGGCATATTTGCCTTTTCTTATTTTACTGCATTTATTTAATTGTAACATCAAAGAAATATGTTCCTTGATACTGTATTTATTCTCATTTGAGCAACCACACAGGGTTGCTATACCAAGAGAGAGATGGGGAAGGGGGAAGATAAACCTCAGAATGAAATATCCACTGCCTTGGGAAAATAAAATATAAAGAACCCTCGGCACTCTAAAGGATCAATGGTGGAAAGGGGTTGGCACCAGGACAGGGAGACAGCTTTAGAAACCCACACTTTCAAATATGGTGTCCTTCTACATGTACTGTGATATGCTTAGCATTTTCTAAGACAGTTCTGAGTTCAATTAGTATGGTCTTTTATCTCCAAAATATATTAATACTTGTACTTGTCAAATCACAATCACATGTCCATATTTCTAATATAGAAGATATGGTCATTGTATTTATGGAAGATATCTGAGAATACTTTCATGAAATGTCCATCAGCTTCCTTTGAAGGGGACATTTTATTTCTTTGACTTGCTCTATTTTCAAACTAATCATTTTGCTTGAGAAGTAAAGATGGTGACACATTAAATGCTATTTTAATAGTGAAAGTTTCTATAGCAATGATACTGTCTCTGAATAATGTACATTTTCTTTCTTCTTAAATATCTGTGTGAGATCTAATAGTTTATACTTTAATCAGAGGAAGAACGATGAGCCTCCCAGGATGACCTTGCAGCCCCTCAGAGTGCAGCTGAGCTTGGGAGTGGTGATAAGCAATTCTTCTTTGAGCCTGCAAGACCTGGACACCCCAGATAATGAGCTCATTTTTGTATTGACAAAAAAGCCTGACCACGGTAGGGCACAAACTGCTATGAAAATCTTCTTAATTGAGATGCCCGATGGGCTATTAGAAAGAAAACATGTATTTCAGTTGATTATTTCTTTTCTTTTCCTGTATATGGCGCTTTCTTTGCATCAAAGTATAATCAAATTCACAACTGGCTAATATTTTTTGGAGTCGTGGTAGACATTGGTTGTTTAAGAAGTCTCAATCCCAGTTAATTAGTGTCTCTGAAGTTTAATTTCAGCTGTGTTTTTTTCTTTTCTATGTAACTTTAAGCGAAAGAGGTTTCAGAGTTTGCCTATTCTCTTCTCAGAGTTTCTCTATCCTCTTCTCAGGGTAGACATCAGTGTTTGATAATCCTGAGCCATTTCATGCATCCTTGTAAATGCATATTAGACATCTTTATGAACTTGTTTCTTTTGCAAAGAAAGCACTTTTCCTCATTTAAACCAGATGCAAAAACCACTGTTGGGATCTTCTACCTGCTTCTTTTTTTAAGAGCCATCTCCCCAGTTATTGGCTAAAGTTCTGGAATGCAAATGGTGTGTCTCAATTCATCGTATTGCCCATTGGTCTTTTAAAGATTAAATTGTTGCTGTAGCTGAAGGGTTAATAGAAGACTGTTGGGCATTGTATTTCACCTTGCTTCCATTCACTTTCACTTTCTTGAAAGAAGCACTTTGACTGTCCTGTTGTGGTACATGACCCTTGAAAACAGACATATATGCTTCAATCTAAAAGATGCTTATTTTCTCCTTTAATTGAAAATGAATTTAAAGCATATTCCTATCTCTCACTCTTGATGCCCTAAGAGAAAGACAGTGAGTGAAGAGAGTGCTATTTTCACTTTGCAGAAGGGAAAAATAAGATTTAGATAATGAAGTGAGTTTGAATTTGTGGATGGAGATGTAATTTGTAAGTCACTATATTACCGCATCCATCTGTGTCTCCTTAAGAGACTTTTTAACTACGATAAGTGGGACTTTGTCTTCTTTTTTTGTAGATGAGGCCACAGAGCAGCACCCTGTGCTTCTATGTAAAATGCTAAGCTGTTGGCACCAAGAGCCTCTGAGGCACTTGACATTCTACTCAGACTCATACTACTTGGCAAAATTAGACAATTTTTGATTTTATATATATATATATTCTACCATTGTTTTGCTTTTCTTTACCTCCTTCCTCAGGTCATCTACTCCAGAAGCAAACTGCTTCAGAGCCTCTGAAGAATGGAATGGTTTTAGCCCAGGGCTCTTCCTTCACATACCAGGACATCCTAGCTGGGCTGGTTGGGTACATGCCTGATGTCCCTGGCATGGCGGTGGATGAGTTCCAGTTCTCCCTCACTGATGGCCTCCACATGGACACAGGGAGGATGGAGATCTACATAGAACTGCCTACAAGTGACACACCCCACCTGGCTATAAACCAAGGCCTACAGCTCTCAGCAGGTACCACAAAAATCAAGGAGAGTGACTATGGTTTTTATATCTTCATTTCTTCTTTGTCCAGTATGTAGTTCTTTTTTTTTTTTTTTTTGAGACGGAGTTTTGCTCTTTTTACCCAGGTGCAATGGCGCGATCTCGGCTCACCGCAACCTCCGCCTCCTGGGTTCAGGCAATTCTCCTGCCTCAGCCTCCTGAGTAGCTGGGATTACAGGCTCGCGCCACCATGCCCAGCTAATTTTTTGTATTTTTAGTAGAGACGGGGTTTCACCATGTTGACCAAGATGGTCTCAATCTCTTGACCTTGTGATCCACCTGCCTCTGCCTCCCAAAGTGCTGGGATTACAGGCGTGAGCCACCGCGCCCGGCCCCCAGTATGTAGTTATTTCTTCCATGTTAGTGATGTGGGTGGATCTTAAAGTAGCTGTTCTGTACTTGGGGAGATTGGAGTTTTAGAAAACTGTTGTTTTAGGGATACTAAGAATTGTTAGTGACAAATGTGAACCTCTAAAATTCTTTGGACCAGACGCCTATGTATGTGAATTTGGGAAAAGGCTGAGAAGAGTTTATAGTATTCCCAGGGCCCTCAAAAATCTTAATTTATTGAACTACTCATAGGCACAGGTTTCCTTTAACATTACTCCCATTCAACAAATCCTATGGAAACAAATAACAAAAGAAATACAGCAGAATTTTTAAGATGATTATTTTTAAAAAATGCATGGATGGGCAGCTGGGAAACCATCATGCATTAAAAGTGATTATGCAAATAATTGAGAATTATCAGACACGATATTCTAGGGTTTAACATTCACAATTTTGTTCATGTTTAAGCAATATTGGAGGACCTGTGACAAGTGTTAGTCTAGAACAGTTTGCAGTAGGAACTTACTTAATTAAGGAGTGGACCTTTTGCCCAGAGTGTCTGCATCTTACTAGGGTTCTATTGTTTGTCTGTTCTTAGTTTCATGTGTATTTTGCAGTGAAAAATATATGGTATAATAATATTAGAAAACTTGGTAGTTCTCAAAGGTCTTAGGTATCAAGTCTAAGATTTTATTTTATCCTACTTATAAGCTAGTAAACTAACCTGTTACTCTTTCATGGATGCTGGTAGAAGATATAAGATTCCCCCATCAGAGACACGGCACTCTTGTTACTCATAGCACAGTAGGCAGCATGGGCATCTGCAGGTTTGCATTGGTTCCCTCTGCCATCCCAGTCCCATAAGGGTGAAGTAGGGGGCCAAGATAGACACATTCACATGCAGTACGATGCATTACAGAAGGGAATACCGAGCTTGGGAAATTCTCCATGTTATAGCAGCAGAACACAAGTCTTATTTTTGTCTGAGAGGAAGACATTACCTCATCCCTCAAGGTTGCTCCCTGAGAGATGGCCTGGGTAAAGCATGGTCAGGGCCTTTGTGTTCTTGGTATTACCCACTAAGAACATGCAGGAATGTTCAGAGCCCATGATAGATTGTCACTCCAAACACCAGGATGTATTACGCATGAATGACTAGGCTCTACTTTACCGGAATTTACTATTTTTAACATGATAAAGTGGCTGAGGAATAAAGCAAGTGGCAAGATCCAGAGGAGTTTGCCATTAGCCAGTGCCTTATCTTCATCCTCAACACCTGTGCAGTGCCCAGGGCCCAGAGGCTCAGCTCTCCTTGCTACTAACACTCTGCACATCCTCTGTTCTGAGGGATGCTGATTTTCACTACTTGGTCTGAGATGGCAACAAGATATGTTTGAGTTTATGTAAAGCTATTTTTTTTCTCATTTGGTGATCCTCAAGACAGTTAATAAACTAAACCCAAGCAGATTTCTTCATAGATCTCGGAGCTATTTACGTCACAGAACTGGGAGTTATTCTATAGATCTAGGTACTAACTGATAGGTCACTGAGTAAAAGGAGCATAGAATGAAAATGGACCCGTAGGAAAAAAGTGCTCAGTTGTAAACTCAAGGGATAATTAGCAAATCGAAATGTTGGGACTCTTTCACTAGGGAAATTATAATTTATTCAGCTGCAAACTGAGAAGGGCAAGTGCCTGGTACCTAGACGCAATGAACATGTGGTAATTTGTTCTCCAGTCACCTAAAATCATTTGATATCCCATTCAAAGGAAATGTTGGGGAATAACATACTCTCTTTCATTCTCTTCCAAGGGTCTGTAGCACACATCACAGAACAGCACTTGAAAGTGACAGATATTGACTCAGATGACCATCAGGTTATGTACATCATGAAGGAAGATCCTGGTGCAGGGCGCCTGCAGATGGTGAAGCATGGCAACCTGCAGCAAATTTCTATGAAAGGCCCCATCCAGAGTTTCACCCAGGCAGACATTCGCCAAGGTCAGCAAGTTCTCTTCTGCCTAACCAGGCTTCCGTAGACTGCACCTACAGTGGTAAAATGGGAGTCAAATGTCTGGTAACCTGTGGCAATGAACTACGCACTCTGTTTTGAATAGCTTCATTTGTTCTCTTCCTTATTTCCTCATTTATTTTTTGTTTTGTTTTGTTTTGTTTTTTAAAAAGCCCTAGGCCAGGCACGGTGGCTCACGCCTGTAATCCCAGCACTTTGGGAGGCTGAGGCGGATGAATCACCTGAGGTCAGAGGTTCAAGACCAGCCTGGTCAGCATGGTGAAACCCCGTCTCTACAAAAACACGAAAATTAACTGGGCGTGGTGGCACACACCTGTAATCCCAACTACTCAGGAGGCTGAGGCAGGAAAATTGCTTGAATGCGGAGCGGGCAGTGAGCCGAGATGGCGCCACTGCACTCCAGCCTGGGCAACAGAGTGAGACTCCATCTCAAAAAAAAAAAAACAAAACAAAAAAAACCCTATCTTTCTTGGTTAAAATGTATTCATGCTTTGACTTAGCATTGATGGCATTTGCAGCTATTATGGAGAGAAAAAGTCATTTTGACTTGCTATGATGCTAAAAAGTGTATATGAGAGAGAAGGAAAAAAGAAGTGAGTTGGGATGGATTAAGGTGAAAATTATGCCTTCCTTAGGTGAGCAATTTATATCTCTTTTCAGCTCCCCAAAGAGCACAAGTTAATGAACTAAGCAAAATGGAAGGGCATAAATCGGAGCTGCCTGGGGGAAATTACATGGCTCATCCCTCCTGCAGGAAATGCTGATGTAATGTAAAGGCGTAAATGTTAAATGCTACGTAGTTATTGTACAGTGCTTTCAGGGATACCAAAAGGAAAAAAATAGTTATATATTGGGGAAGGAGTAATCCAAAGTCATGTGATGATGTGTGATTTTGTTTAGAAGTGGAAATATACCCCTGCAGATTAGAAACAAGGGTCCTGCTCACACACTGACACCTAAAATTAACAACAGCTGAATTCTCATTGGACCTGGCTGCACTTTAGTGAAGGCGAGTGGAAGAGGCAAAAGGAGAGTGATTCCTTAATTATTCCATGTGTCAGTGTCGACTTTTAAAAGATAAGACCAGGCTGGACACGGTGGCTCACGCTTGTAATCCCAGCACTTTGGGAGGCCAAGGCAGGCAGATCATGAGGTCAGAAGATCGAGGCCATCCTTGCCAACATGGTGAAAACCCATCTCTACTAAAAATACAAAAATTACCTGGGCAAGGTCTTACGTGCCTGTAATCCCAGCTACTTGGGAGGCTGAGACAGGAGAATCGCTGGACCCCTGGAGGCAGAGGTTGCAGTGAGCCAAGATGGTGCCACTGCACTCCAGCCTGGCAACAGAGTGAGATTCTGTGTCAATCAGTCAATCAATCCATCAATAAGACCAGCCCTTCTTCCCAGAGATTTGGTTATATTTACATAACCAAATTGATAGATGCTTTTAAATGATGCTGTAGGTTAACAAAAATGTAATACATTTTCATTGTACTTCTCCCTTTAGAGCCTTTTGAGTTCTATGTGGAGTTTATTTGTTGGTTGGCTATAGCCCATGTTGCTCTATGAATTGGGCAGTTTTGAAAACTGAAGAGTTCTGGGAGAATGTGAGGTACAGCTCTGTGTCTTTTTGCCCCCGTGACATGGACATATAATAGGGTCACTCTAGGCAATGTGGGTGTGGTCAGTGCACATTTACACATGGGCAGTTTTGTGGATCTAGTTTTTATGAGATATCCTTAGAGGATAAGCTGATCTTTCAAAAAGCCTCAGCCTTAACCATGATGAATGTCATTTGGGGTGATTTTTTTATGAGAAGGTCTTTGGTTATGAGAAAGTAGATGGTGGGAGAGGAAAAGGAGGAAATGAAAACATTAGATTAAAATGTCAAAAGCAATGACAAAGCAAGGAAGGTGTGAATTGATTCATCGGTGTGAATACCAATTGAATTCCCACCTCTTGCTTCAGAAATAAGGGCAGAAAGCACTAATAGCAAATCTTGACTTTTTTTTTTTTTTTTTTTTTTTACCTTTTTATAGGCCATGTAGAATATAGTCATGCAACAGGAGAACCTGGTGGGATCTTTGCTTTTAAATTTGATGTGGTTGATGGAGAAGGCAACAGATTGACTGACCAGTCATTTTCCATCAGCGTTCTAGGTAAAGGGACATTGGTTTTCTAATATATAACTACTTTAGCAGTTCTGAGGTTATATAGTTTACACTTTGTTCACCTCGAGGCTTGAGTCCTTCCCTTTACCTAGCTGGTGTAGAAATGGAAAATCATACCCCCTTTACTGCACAAAGCCCTGGCTCCTTGGTGTGCTCTCTAACACACAGGCCTAGAGATGACTCAGATCTTACTTCTTGGCACCAGGCCTAGAGTTAAACAAAGGAGCCTGAGAAGATCCCGTTTCAAAAAACTATTTCTGATATTTTCAGAAGACAAATCCCCACCAGTCATCATCACCAATAAAGGTCTGGTCTTGGATGAAAACTCAGTGAAGAAAATCACCACCCTGCAGCTGTCTGCCACTGACCAGGACAGTGGGCCTGCAGAATTGATATACAGAATCACCAGACAGCCAGAGCTGGGCCACCTGGAACATGCAACATCACCGGGTAAGTCTATCATCACTTGATTCATTGAACCAAAACTTGGGCTTTAGTAAGTGTTGAGGGCAGCCACATCATGTATCATGTATACCTAGAATCTGCCTTAATTTGTATTTATTTTCTGCCTCACTAATTTTGACCATTATACACTGGCTTGTATTATACTTAGCACACAGCAGGTGCTTAATGATTACTCACTGAAGGTAAATTAAAAATTACATGTAAAAATTTTCTGTATGCAATCTTGTCTCCATAACTAGATTGTAAATTCCTTTAGGGCAAACACTGCATCCAGCTTTTCATCTATACTCCCTTGAGCACATGGCATTGTGCAAGGCACTCTGCATGGCTTAAAAATTCAATCCAATGAATAGTGAGTGAGCATGTGTACTGAGTAAGATTCTGGTTTAGCTGCTGCTCAGGAAATGAAGATGAATGAGATATAATCCTTGCCCTCCAGAGTTCTCTGTTGGGTAAGCTAAGGAACCTCTGCACATAACCATAACTCAGGAGAAAATATGGCAGGTGTTTTAAGAAAGGTATAAACATGGTGTTGTAGGAGTTTAGAAGTGGGAGAAGCTACATTGGGTGAGAAAGTGCACAGAGATGGCATTTAAGAGTGCCCTTGGAAAACAGAGTTTGGGGATACAGAATTTGTATTTTGGGGGGAATAGCATGGGAGGCACATTGAAAAACAGTAAGTAGGCCAATTTAATGGAAGCACATATTCTAAAAACAGTAGGAGATGGGGGCTCATGGGTAGATTGAGAGTTTATGGAGGATCTTCAAAGCTGGGATAAGTAATAGCTATTCAATAGGCAACAGTGAGTCACTGTGGAATTTTGAGCAAGGAGGAAAAGTGAAAATCAACAGGTAGTGTCTAACAGGATGAACTGAAAGAAAGAAAAAGGAGGCAGTGGCAGGGGTTAGAAAGTTTTCACGTTTGGCCGGGTAGAAGGTAGTGAGGTTTCAGCTAGAGCAGCAGCCATAATAGTAAGGTGAAAATAATGTGAGAGAGAATTCCTATACCTAGTAAGTATTCAATAGACATTTGTTGGTTGAATGAGGAGGGAAGAAAGGAAGGATTTCAGGGAAGAACCTATACAAGTTGGCAGCTGAATGGATGTGAGTGACAAGAGATATTTGCTGAATAAAAATCTAGATACAGGCACAGTGGCTCATACCTGTAATCCTAATCCCAGCACTTAGGGAGGCTCAGGTGGATCTCGCTTGAGCCCAGGAGTTTGAGACCAGCCTGGGCAACATAGTGGGACACCATTTCTTTTTTCTTTTTCTTTTTTAAAGACTAGATATGGTGGTACACATTTGTAGTCATAGCTACTTGGGAGGCTGAGACAGTAGAATTGCTTGAGCCTGGGATTTGAGGTTGCAGTGATCTGTGATTGCACCACTGCCCTGCAGCTTGGTGACAGAGCAAGACCCCGTCTCAAAAAAAAAAAAAAAAAAAGAAGAGACAATCTAAGGGTAGAATTATCTTTATTTCTTAGAACATAGTGGCAGTGACAGCATGTTGGAGATTTAGATCTTCATGGATTCTTTTCAGATTTTAGGTTATAGAGTCTTCATTAATTCAACCAGGGAAATAGAAAAACACAGGAGGTTCCTGCCCTGATTGTACTCACTTTCTAATGCGAGGATTCCGACAACAAGCAAGCAAGCACATATATGCTGTGTCAGAGGGTGACAAGTGTCCAGGAGAAGTAAGGCTATTCCCGGGGGAGCACAGGGAGCAAGCGGGTGAGGGAAGTCCTCTGTAATAATATGACAGTTGAGCAGACATCTGAAGAAGGCGAGGGAGCTGGCCAGGCTGATGCATTTAAAAAAAAAAAAAAAAGGATATTCCAGACACAGGGATCAGCAAATGTCAGCATCCTGAGGTGAGTTCCATCAGGCAAATCACGATGCAGCAAGAAGACCAGGGTGGCTGCAGCAGAGTGAATGAAGGGGAGAGCTGAGAGAGATGAGCTTTAAAAGGTGGAGGGTGATCAGATGGAGGAAGTGAGGGAGGCAGACTACATCTGGGTCCACAGTGATGGTGGAGGAGGGCATGTTGTACGTGTCTGGCAAGAGGGCGTACACAGGGATGGACAGATCGGCTAAAATCCCTAGGGGGAATTAGAGCAGGTCACCTACCTTTTTGTCTGTAAGTTCCGGGGGGAAGTATGCAGAGCAGCACCCCCAAGACCTTGGCTGCTGAGATATTAGATAAGGAATTCACGAGCTAATTGCCTCTGCCAGAATTCTGTCAGGTTGCTGATTGTATCTCTCCTAAGATGAAAGAGCATACTTGGCTGCTGTGTTAGGCAACGAGGGCATCCACACCGTGCAGAGCCTTCAAAAGCTCCAAGCTTCCTGCAAGACACTGCAGTGGCCTCCCTGCTAGTCAGTAGCAGCCTCAGCTCTTCCCTGACCCCAGCTGTATTAAGAGTCCTGTTGGGGAGGGTGTGGGCTCCAAATTTGCTTTTTCTGTTTTCACAGATCTCAGCCTTTCCTGGGCTTAAAATCTGGTTTCTGAGACCAAGCCAGCTCTGGTTCAGGAGAGGCCAGTAGGTGATCATGCTTCCCGCTCCTCCGAACAGCGCCCTCCAAAATGGAGGAATGCTCTCTACCTGGGACGGTTCTTTCACGTGCCCTTTTCTGATGGGCTTGACTTCCTAATTCACATCTTTCCCAGTTCCTACTAGTTTTTCTCAATCTGCCTGTTTCCAGTAACTCTTGAGTAGAGCAGATACAAGGCTGCAGCCCTCTTCTCTTTACACTGGGGGCCCTCCCCATGGCTAATGGAACAAGTCTTCCTTGCCCTCCTCAACACTAACCCCACACTGAGCCCCTTCTGTTGCAGTTAGCCAGGATTGTCTCCTTCCCTACCTCCCCCGCATGAAAAAATGTTCATGGGTTTGATTGTTTTTATATGTCAAAAGCCCCCCTTTGGAGGAAGTACAGGTTGATTACTTACTGGCCTCCCTGAAGGCAGATGGCTACAGCTTAGCGAAAAGCAGCAGCACCTCCCTACTTGTCTCAATGGGTGAGGATGGGTTTACCAGAAGTTGGGGTTGGTGGGGGATTTCTGTTCTTTCCAAGAAGAGCAGAGCAACTTCTAGGCCATTGTCTGTAGTACGGGGCACCAAAGTATTTATTTGGGGGCCAGAGTCCTCCTGGAATTATTAATCACAGGTGTTGCAGACACCCTCCTGATGGTTAACTGGATAATAGACTTACTTTCATGCTGTCTTGCTTGGTCAGCTGATTATAATTGATCATCCTCTGTAAACAGGAAAGGTGGGGAAATCTCTTCTTCACCATAAGAGATGTAGGGAGCCATCTGCCTATGTGAAGTGTGCAGAAGACAGACCTGAGCCTTCTGTCACTGAAGAGAGTCCAGTCCCTGTATGTGTTGTCTTTTCAAGATCGAGCAGGCCACACTCTCACATCACGGTTTCTATCTATTAGTAGACTCCAAAGACCCTATTTTTCTTGGGATATTAGAGTAAGGAGTTATATTAACTAGGATAGAAGCTAGGCTGCTGGACCAAGGAGACTCCAAAATATAATGACTTCAACAAGACATTCGTTTCCTTTCAGAGTAATCCAAAGGTAGGTGGTTCCAGGGTGTGAGGTGGCTCAGTGATCCTCAGCATGAGGCTTCTACCTCTGGCTCAAGGTGAATGCTGCAGTTGTGGTCATTCCCCAGCCAGCAGGAAGAAACACATGACATCTTTTTTTTTTTTCAGTGGAGTGCAGTGGTACAATCTCGGCTCATTGCAACCTCCACCTCCCAGGTTCAAATGATTCTTGTGCCTCAGCCTCCCGAGTGGCTGCGATTATCAGTGCACACCACCACACCCAGATAATTTTTGTATTTTTATTAGAGACAAGGTTTTGCCATGTTGGCCAGGCTGGTCTTGAACTCCTGACCTTAAGTGATCTGCCCACCTTGGCCTCCCAAAGTGCTGTGTTTACAGGCATGAGCCACCGTGCCAGGCCTCAAAGAACGCATATCACTTTTGATCACCTTCCAGTGGCAAGAGTGTATGTACACAAAGCTGTAAGGTGGCTGGAAAATGTAGAATCTAACTGGTCGTCTAATTATTTAACTAATAGGAGTCATATCTTTTGCAAGCAGGAGAGGAGTAATACTGGAATATAGCAATTTCCGGGACAGCACTGGTTCTCAAGGGGTAGGGCATTTGGTTGTCACCCTTAGGGTACAAGTTGTCGCACTGCTTCAGATGGGGATGAAAGGTAATGGTGGCTAAACAAGCATTTAGAGGGTAGAGATAGGGATGCTATTAATAAATGTCCTGCAATAAATGGGATAAGCCCTGAACCACATAACTGTTCTGTCTAAAAGGCCAGTAGTGGATTAATTAGAAATAGTAGGCTGTGGAATCGAATCCGAAGTCTGAATCCTTGTTCGTAGTTTTAGCTTTGTTCCCAGTAGAGCATATTGAAGTCAGCATAGCTCCAAGAGACAGCCCTCAGCACAGCACAGCTCTCAACACCTTACTTATTTCCATCGCACCCCATGTGCTTCATTCAGGATGTAGGCAGTTGCTGCTTCTGCAATACTTCAAGGAGGGCTACCTCACGCTGGATTCCCCTCACCAGTTACAACACACCTTCCTCAAAGCCTGAGGTGACATAATGACTGCTTGGGCAGATGAAGAAAAGATCCTCCCTGATCTGTCAGAATTCCTAAAAGCATTGAGATATCCATTAAAAGGCCCTTTGCTGATGGGCAACCAGGGGGCTCTTTCTTGCATCCATGAGTAAGACAGCCACATTTGCTTTCCTCCCACTGTGGAGTCCACTGAAAGCTGAACCCGAGCCCAAAATAAACTTTTCAAATGAAGTTAGTGTTTAGCAAAGGCAAACAGAGAAGGACCCCTGCACAATAGGAGGACAGCACCAAGGGGTACCCGAGGTTGGTCTCCTCGCCTGTCAGTCCCCAAGGCTTCTTGATTCTGTAAGAGATGCTGCTTGAAGAAAAGCATTGTGTACAGTGCTCAGCTTCATGCAGCCTCTGTGAATCAGTGGCTACAAGGAGTATTTCTCCACCCTTCTGGGAATATGGAACCAACCGCTGTGTTGTTGTTGTTGTTTTAACCATTCTCAGGTTTCTATCTTGCTCTTAAATCTTAAAATCAGGCAGATGAAGAGCTTTACCCTCATCAAATTGAAAGTCCTTTCATCAGCTATTTACTAATCACAGACATACCCACGAAAGTGAGTATCCTCAAGGATGAGTCTAGACATCTTAAATCCTGAAGTCCTCTGGCTATTACAAAACTCTGCAGGGAACGCTTTCTCGCTGAGTTCACTTATCAAGGTGTCGCCCACAAGCTTTCCACTTTCTGCTTTGTACTCACTGCCAAGTTCTCATCTCTTGAAGGAGCTAAATTAAAGCTCCAAAAAAGGTAAACCACCTTTCAAACAAGCATCTCTTCTCTTCCCTACCTCAATTGGCCTTTTAAGTTCACTTCTGAAAGTTCTAAGGGAAGTGGACATTTTGTCCAGAAGCCATAATATCATCTCAACCAGATTTCAAAATGGAAGGATAGCATCATCTGTGTGGCTTAGGTAGATAATATTGTCCTTAGGGAATGCACAGTTAGAGAGAGGTCAAAGTGAGGACTTCCATGTAATGTCCTGGGCATTGACTCAGCCACCTCCATAAATCAGACACCCCTAGAGTCCAGGCTGCCTCCTGGGGTGTGTGAGCTGTGGATAGTTAAACCTCTTTAGTTGTGCATGCAGCCTCAGCCCATTCATAATCCTCATTCCTCACTAGTTTCCTGTCCTTGTGAAGGTTAGCCTGTATCACACCTTCATGTATGGAGAAATCGCAGCATGGGGCCGCCTTTAGGCAACCTAGTCATCACTGCACTTTAAGTGCTACCCCTTAGCACTTACCAGTTTAGTAACAGTCATACGAAGCATAATTTTTATTCACCGGATATAAATAGTTCTCCTGTCAGTAAACCCACACAATCTCTCTTATTAAAAATATTGCAGAATTTGAAACAGAAAACCAAATATCGTATGTTCTCACTTATAAGTGAGAGCTTAACATTGGGTACACCTGGACATAAAGTAGGCTCCTTAGACACTGGGGAGGGAGGGAGTAGGGGAAAGGCTGAAAAACTTACCATTGGACACTGTGTTCGCTGTATGGGTGACATGATCAACAGAAGCCCAAACTTCAGCATCACACAATGCACCCTGTAACAAACCTGCACATGTATCCCTGAATCTGAAATAATTTTTTAAACCTGCAGAATCTTCAGACATAACCAACACCCACCACTGCACAGATCAAATAAGATCAAATACTTGATGATCTTGTTGTCAACCACCATTTTATCTGCTACCTCTGAGGGGGCTATGACTGTTCCAGCTACAAGAGATGACAAAAAAATACAATGAAATAAGGCAGTGTGTTGCACTAGCCTATGTGACTCATATAGAGCAGAAAGAAAGCATTGAAAACACAAAGAAAGAAACCAAAGCAGGTTTTCTGATTGTTCTTTTACTTTTCTATTACATCAAGGGTTCTCAGCTTTGTTTGGACATTACAATCACCTGAGTGATTAGAATGTTACATAGGCTAATGTTACACATTGCAATCACCGGAGTGAGTGGCATGTGTTTAAAAATAATGATGCTTGGGCCCTACCTGGACCAATAAATAAAGTCTCTTAGAGATGGGGCTTAGAATATGAGAGTCTTTTAAAAGCACCCCAATGAAATTCTATTTATAGGCTGGGTTGTAATTATATACATATGGTACTTGTCATATTAGAAAGGCTTCCTTCCTTCCTTTTCTCCCTGCCTTCCTTTCTCCCTTCAACAAACACTTACTGAGTAGCTGCTACAAGAGAAAACTTATTTTTGGAGGTCGGGGGCATTAGACAAATATGTGCACATGTGTTTCAGTAGCCGGGACAGCAACATGGCAGAGGACAGGGGGAGCCCAAAGCAGAGCAGCTTCCACCTAAGAGAGGAGGGGTGGGGGTTTGTTGGGAAAGACCTCTCAGAGGTGATGCTTTAGCAAAGGTGTTCTTTTGTTTCCTCTTTATTCCAGCCTCTCTCAGTATTGTGAGACCAACCAAAATAGGATGCATCCATTGTCTTAGTTTGAGTTATCTCTAAGAGCAGAGGCATATTAGCTTGCTAGGGCTACCATTAACAAGTTCCACAGAATATGTAGTTTAAACAACAAATTTATTGCCTCACAGTTCTGGAGGCTGCAAGTTTGAGATGGAGGTGTTGGTAGGATTGGCTTCTCCTGAGGGCTGTGAAGGAAGGATCTGGCCCAGGCCTCTCTCCTTGGCTTGAAGATAGCCATCTTCTTGTTTGTGTGGTGTTCTCCCTGTTTAGATACATTTGTATCCAAATTTCCCTTTTTTATGACATCAGTCCTATTTGATTAGGGCCCACCCCAATGACCTCATGTGATTAAATTACATCTACAATGACACAATTGACACAATTTCCAGATAAGTCACTGAAATACTGGGGGTTGGGACTTCAACATATGAATTTGGGGTGGGGAAAGGGTTCAATGCAACCCATCACAAGAGGCTTTGCAAAAATCCTGAAGCGAGAAGGGTGAGAGTCTCTCACAGAAGGAGCTTGAGAATAGGACATGGGTAACATGCATAGAGTTCTATGCTGCAAGTGGGAGGACCGAGGTATCCTCTAACACGGTTTCTTCAGAGATGCTTTATTTCTTTGTATCCTCTAACACGGTTTCTTCAGAGATGTCATTTCCCTGACCTGGACTGTGCTTTCTTTAGCGTGCTGGCCCTCCAGGGGAATTGGAAAACTGACAGGGTTAATGTGGGTCTCAATAATACTACCAGATACATAGTTTAGTCAGCAGGTTAGTGATTGAAAACAGCTTCAATGGGATTAAAACCCTTCAAGATATTTCAAATAGCAACTACCTGCTGTGACAGCGGTGGGGGCAATATGTTATTAGAAACATCACCTTGCTGGCAAATGAGCAGATGAAGTCTTCCAAAACCCAGTTAGCAAAGACTAAAAGTTTAAAAATAAAAAGTGGATGAGGATTAAAAATATAGTCATGTATTGCTTAACAATGAGGATATATGCTGAGAAATGCATTGTCAGGTGATTTCGTTATTTTGTGGCCATCACAGAGTGCGCTTACACAAACCTAGATGACATAGCCAGCTACACCTGGGCTATATGCATAGCCTATTGCTCCTCAGCAATAAACCTGTGCAACATGTTACTGTACTGAATACTGTAGGCAATTATAACGTGATGGTATTTGTGTATGTGCACATATCTACACATAAAAAAGTACAGTATTATCATCTTACGGGATCACCATTATATGCAGTCCATTGTTGATTGAAACTGAAATGTCATTATGTGGTGCATGACTGTATGTGCTCAATAGAACCTCTTAGGTATAGATTATAGTGGGTAAAATAAACTAATTCACCAAATATGGTTTGAGCACCTACTGCATCCAGGGATTATTTTAGGTGCACATCATTGAAGAAACAAGAAAAATCCTTGTCCTCTTAAAGCTCAAGTTCTAGATGCAACTTGTTACCCCTGGTACATATTTATGGGTGTCATTTAAATGATAATATTAAAACCCATCAAAATCAATATTTCAGACAAGAAAGAGGGTACAGCCAATAAAGTATTTTAGAAGGAACAATTCAAAAAAATTTTTTTTCCAGGGTAAGTCTATGAATGATTCTTCTTTCCTTCTTGTCTAGGTTTTTCACGTTATCTTTAGTAGGCATATATTATTTTTGTATTTAAAAAAAACTTTAAAAAAGAAGGGTAAAATCCAAGAGGTTTCTTGTCTAGATGAGTTTTATCAAAAGTACTCCTAGCAGGAGTAAACTTTGAAGTTAGCCTGCCTTGGGTTCCAATTTCAGCACTGCCCCCTTATTAGCTATGTGACATTGGATAGATCACATAACTTTTTAATTATATGAACTACAGTGTCATGATCTACAAAATGGGGGTAACATGCTAACCTCAACCTCCCAGAGTTGTTAAAAGGTAAGATTCAACATGTATAAGCAATCCTCAAACTGTGTTCTACCCATAGTAGGTGCTCAGTGTTTGCTGGATTGAATTGGGAAAGTCCCAGTAAGATGAAGCCTAGCACTCTCATGCAGTTTAGTGAGAATATAAAATGGTACTACCGCCTTGGAAAAGCAGTTTAGCAGTTTCCTGAAAAATTAAGCATACACCTAACATATATCCCAGGCATTTCACAGCTAGAGATTTACCAAGAAGAATGAAAGCTTATGTCCATACAAAGATTTGGACGCTAATAATCACAGCAGCTTTATATGTGTAGCATGCTAAATGAAAGAAACTAGACATGGAATAGTATATACTGTATAATTCTATTCATTAAAAACTAGAGAAAATGCCAGCTAATCTGTAGTGTCAGAAAGCAATTCATTGATTGCTTTGGGATGGGGTAGGCAATGGGAAAGGGAAGGATGGAAGGATTATAAAGCCTAAGTTGGAGACTTGGGTTGATGAATCGGTTCATTATTTTGAATGAGGTGATGGTTTCTGGGTGTGCCAAAGCATATGAAATTGCACACGTTATGCCAGGTACAGTGGCTCACACTTGTAATTCCAGCACTTTGGGAAGTCAAGGTGGGTGGATCACCCGAGGTCAGGAGTTAGAGACCAGCCTGGCCAACATGGTGAAACCCAGTCTCTACTAAAGATACAAAAATTAGGCAGGCATGGTGACATGTGCCTGTAATTCTAGATACTCAGGAGGCTGACACAGGAGAATCACTTGAACCCAGGAGGCAGAGGTTGCAGTAAGCTGATATTGTGCCACTGCACTCCAGCCTGGGCAACAAAACAAGACCCTGTCTCAAAAAAGAAAGAAAAAAGAAAAAGAAATTGCACACTCTATGCATGTGTAATTTATTATATGTCCATTTTACCTCAATAAAAAAATGTTTTAAAAAATCAATCTCAAGAGGAAGGCAAAATCTATCACCTTTCTTGATCAGTCTTAGACATCCACAAAGGGAACAGTCAATTAGGTGACCAGCTGATGGTGAGAATTCAGATGAGATTTTCCTGTGAGCTGTGGGAATAGATTCACAGCAGGAGGAAGAGATTTAAATTTCTCAGCGTAGCCAGTCTGAAGTTATTACATTTTTAAAGAATGGTATGGATTTCTGTCCAGAACCAAAAGACAAAGCTATAAGACAGGGTGCTACATTTCTTGCCTGTCAAGAACTGATGTAGCAAGCACACAAATATAAAATGCCTCATCAAAAAATTAATGCCCCTATATTCTGGAGGCTATTGTATCTGGGTGACAAATTTCAGATGATAAGGAGAGATGCAAATGTAAACCATGTGGGTTGATTTTTTTTTTCCTTCTTAAAGATAAAGCAGTGATGTAGATGTCACCCTTGAATATGAGAGTCAACATAGAATCTTTGTTTTCTTTGTAGGTTAACAATGACAAATCATAAAACCCAGAAAACAGCAAATGAATTTCAGGGCCAAACTAAAGGACTAGATTAAATGGATTAATACCTCAAAACCCAGAATCAGAAAGAGAGAATTTGTGCTGGAGGACTAAAAGATGTGATTTTCATTTCAGTCTTGACTGGCACAGGGTATGACCCCTAGCAACCCTAAGGTAGAAGCAGGAATTCCGAGTTGTTTTGCTAAATATTGTGAGGTGTTTAAAACAGAGACATTGCACATTTGTGGGATAGTTTACCATTATTTAAAATTTCTTTCCTTTTTTTGTTTTAAAAATGACTCTGGGAAAAAAATCTAACATGATTTTTTTTTTCTTATTATGTTATTAAAGGATACTGTTTTTTCAAGTTTGTTTTTTATTTGGTATGGAATAATTGCTCATGCCCCAAAGTCATGCAGTAAGTTTTGTTGCTGTCTAACTGGCTAAAGTGGGATGGGAGAAGCAAGAGTCATAAACCTGAGAGCTGAAAGGAACCTTGAAGAATATCCAATAAAATTATGGCTGCCAGGGATGGCTCACCAGTCACAGAAACAAGGCCGTATATAGCCAAGTGTAACGTTAGTTTAAAAGCTAAACCATCACACGCTATTTAAAATGAGGATAGGTCTTCAGAAAGGACTGTGAGCCTTGGGGGAATACAAAACTGAAGAGAGAGGGGTTTGGAGAATAAGACAATGGGTCTATCTTTCACAGATTTTACCTACATAAACCCCAAGAGAAAGGAGAGTAACATTTATTAAACACCTGCTGTTGGCTTGGCACATAGAAGCCACTATAATTAAGTTAACATGTGCTCCCACAGAATATATGCTGTTGTAGAAAAAAGAATCAACAAACAACTCTAACACAAAGTCCTCAAGTGCAGGACATAAATTCTATAAGAAAAATACAAAGGACTCTCTATCTGGTGAGAATGACACTTCCCTAACCTTATGCTAGGGCTAGCATTTTAACATCCTGTATTTGTTTCTCTCTTCCCCTTTTTCTAGGTATCCAGATTAGTTCCTTTACTCAAGCTGACCTGACTTCACGAAATGTTCAGTATGTCCATTCTAGTGAGGCTGAGAAACATTCAGATGCCTTCAGCTTTACATTGTCTGATGGGGTCAATGAGGTAGGTGAGGCACTGGACTCCATCCTTGAAAGGTATTGATTCCTCACCATCTCCTTTGAATAAAGTAGGCAGAGTGACTGATGAGAGGAAAGCTTCCTTTTCCTCTGCTCTCAGTCAAGAGGTAGGGACAGCCTTTGCAGCCACCTTGGCTCTTGCCCAAGAGAACTCCTTCTCCTTCTGGGGGCTCCTAATTATTGACTTGTGCCAGGAATGGTGTGAAAGGGAAAGTAGACAGCACCTACCTTTGGACCTGTTGGGTAGGTGCTAGGGACAGGTGTCCCACCTGCACTTTCCTGCCATTCTAGGTGACTCAGACTTTCCATATCACTCTTCACCCTGTTGACGATTCACTGCCCATCGTACAGAACTCAGGGATGCGGTTGCAGGAGGGCATGAGGAAGACCATCACAGAGTTTGAGCTTAAGGCGGTAGATGCTGATACAGAGGTAAGAGCACTTCTTCCCCTGGGTTTCCTGGCTAAATGAGAGGCTGACCTGGTAGCAGCTATTGCTTTGCATCTGTGCATCCTGATGGTAGGGAGGAGCTGTGAGGTGAGTGCAAGCATCCTTGAAGAATTAAAAAACAGAAGACACCATGGCCTTCTGGGAAAGAGAAACAAATGCGTTTGAGATCAAATTGTTTTTAAACCCTTTCTCAAACCCTAAATGCATTCATCCTCTCCCTTGATTACATGAAACAATCCTTTTAACTCGCTGATTTTATATTGATTTACAGAAAATCAGCTAGATGACATTTTACCCAATGTTATTGTTTCCTATTAACATGAAGAGGGATTTTCTATTCCTATATACCCTTTTCTCCATTTCACCTCCTTCATCCAGAGTTCTCTGATGGCAACTAATTATTCAAATTTGAGCCTCCTCAAAGACTAGGCTTTATACAGTAAAACAGGGCATGTGGAGACTAAGCTCTTATTCCCACACTTCCAGTTTAAAGCATCTCACATTCTCTCGCATAAACTCATACTGCCACTCCTATTAATTAGTTCTATGTATCTGCTTCTTTGTGCCAGCACTCATTGATTAATTGATTGATTCTTTTATCAAATATTAATTACCTATGAAGTTCTAGGCTTTGCTGTAGATGCTAAAGACAGAGTTGTAACAAAACAGACAAAGTTGCAGGCTTAGAGAGTTTACTACCTTTGGTTGGGGGAAAGACAGTAAAGAAGGAACAGATTGTATCAGATACAATAAGTGCTATGAAGAAAAATAAAGGGAGATGAGGAATATAGAGACTGATAGATGTGCTACTTTAGAGTGTCCGGAGAAGGCCTCTCTGAGGAGGTCATATTTTAGCAAACACATTGCTAAGCAAAAGAGCAAGCTATGCAGTTATTTAGGATGATTCACCCTCCAGATAGAGGAACCGGACATGCAAAGGCACTGTGATCAAGTGCACTTGGACTCTGGGAATAACTACAGCAAAGGTGACAAGAGGTCAAGAGGCTGGAACCCATCGAACAGGCAGGAGAAAAGAATGAGGCCGGGCAGAACACTGGGACTAGGTCACAGAGGGCCGTGCAGGCCCAGGTTAGGCCTTGGCATTTTGTTTTAAGTTGATAGGAAATTCTTGGAGAGCCTTGGGTAGGATTTTATGTTTCTTTTTCCTTCTATGTGTTACCATAGAAGCAGTAATCAAAAATAAAAAGTTAGCTTCTGTTGTGGTGTATACGGGATTCTGTATATAAGCATTTTGGGGAAACGTAAGGGAAGGAAATGAACAGTTTAAAAAGGTCTATTTCCTATCATCTTGGTAGAGGTTAAACATTCAGGCTTTCCCCTATGACCTGAAAAGAAGAAATTTAAATTTCTTAGTATTACAACTGAAGGTACCAGAATATAAGCCCATTTGTAGCAATCAGTGTGGTCGTTCTTTTTAGCCCTATTTTTGGTGTCTATAAAGAAAATGCAGTCCTTATTTTATCTGTGTCTTTGGGTTCTGCTACCCTTGACCAGCAATTGGGCATCACTCACTCTTCTGGTTTCTGTTATGAGCTTCCCTCCCCTCTGATATTTTGTCTCTTGGACAGGCCGAGTCTGTCACATTCACCATCGTGCAGCCTCCACGCCATGGCACCATCGAGCGAACCAGCAATGGGCAGCATTTCCACCTCACCTCCACCTTCACCATGGAAGACGTCTACCAGAACCGGGTCAGCTACAGCCATGACAGCAGTAACTCCCTCAAAGACTGGCTCACCTTCACCGTTTCTGATGGGACAAACCCCTTCTTTATCATTGAGGAAGGGGGAAAAGAGGTGAGGGGTAAGGACACTGGAGGAGGTACCCTAGCACTGCATGCCAGAGGCAGAACATGGATTTTTTTCGTCAAGCATAGCATTGTCTGACTTCTTGTTTTATCACTAGCTAGTAGATTGTCCTTGGGCAAATTAATTTCTAAGCCTCAGCTTTTCGTCTGTAATATGGGCCTTCATTATCTGCTCCAAGGAGGTAATCCGTGTAAAATACTTAACACTGTAGACCAATAGTGAGTGCTCAATATATGGTGATAGTTCTTGTTGTTAGTATTATTGTTATTTTCTTTTTTGCCCATTCTTTACTCCTTAATTTTTCTTTCATTTGGGTTTTGAATAATATCATGTCTGTAGATTGTTTTTCTCCTTTTGGACTGGGTCCCCTCAGTCCAACCAGAGTTTCTTAGTCTTTGAGAAATAACAGTGGCTAAGAGTGTAGTTTTTGCATCCAAAATATATTGATATTTTTTAAAATAATTTTTTGTTTTTAATCTTTGTGGGTATATAGGTATATATACTTATGGGGTACATGAGATGTTTTGATATGGGCATGCAATGCGTAATACTCATATCATGGAAAATGGAGTACCCATCCCCTCATGCATTTATTCTTTGTGTTACAAACAATCTCATTATTCTTTTTTATTTATTTTAAAATATATAATTAAATTATTTTTGACAGTAGTCATCTGTCATGCTAGCAAATACTATGCCTTATTCATTCATTCTAACTGGTTTTGGTACCCGTTAACCATACCTGCCCCCTTACTCCCCTTCCCAGCCTCTGGTAACCATCCTTCTCCCCTCCATCTCCATGGGTTCAGTTGTTTTCATTTTTAGATCCCATGTATAAGTGAGAAAATATGATGTTTGATTGTGCCTGGCTTATTTCGCTTAATGAATGGCCTCCAGTTCTATCCATGTTGTTGCAAGTGACTGAATCTCATTTTTTATGGCTGAATAATACTCCATTGTGTATATGTACCACATTTACTTTATCCATTCATCTACTGATGGACACTTAAGTTGCTTCCAAATCTAGGCTATGGTGAACAGTGCTGCAACAAACGTGGGAGTACAGATATCTCTTTAATATACCGACTTCCCTTCTTTTGGGAATATACCCAGAAGTGGGATTGCTGGACTGTATGGCAGCCCTATTTTTAGTTTTTTGAGGAACCTCCAAACTGTTCTCCTTAGTGGTTGTACTAATTTACATTCCCATCTCATACAGTGTATGAGAGTTCTCTTTTCTCCACATCCTCAGTAGCACTTTTTATTGCCTGTCTTTCGGAAAAAAGCCATTTTAACTGGAGTGAGATGACATTCATTGTAATTTTGATTTGCATTTCTCTGATGATCAGTGATGTTGAACACCTTTTCATATGTCTCTTTTCCATTTGTATATCTTCTTTTGACAAATGTCTATTCAAGTCTTTTGCCTATTTTAAAATTAGATTATTAGATTTTTTTCTTATAGAGTCGTTTGAGCTCCTAATATATTCTACTTATTAATCCCTTGCAGATGAGTAAATGGCAGGTATTTTCACCCATTCCATGGGTTGTCCCTTCACTGTTGATTGTTTCCTTTGCTGTGCAGAAGTCTTTTAACCTAAGGAGATCCCGTTTGTCCAATTTTGCTTTGGTTGCCTGTGCTTATGGGGTAATACTCAAGAAATCTTTTCTCAGACTAATGTCCTAAAGAGTTTCCTCAATACTTTCTTGTAGTAGTTTCATAGTGTGAGGTCTCAGGTTTAATTCTTTAGTCCATTTTGATTTGTTTTTTGTATGTGGTGAGAGATAGGGGTCTAGTTTCATTCTTCTGCATATGTATATCTGAAAAGATATTGATTTAATTTCCAGCTCTGTCATGTACAAACTGAATGTACTTGTAAATCATTTAAACTTTCTAAGCCTCAGTTCCCCTATCTGTAAAGTGGGAGTGATACATATTCTCCTGATATACATAAAGCACATAGCCCAGTGCCTGACACACACGAAACATCAGATAAACTGAAGCTGTAATCATCATCATCATCATCCTCATCATCATTTTAGAACCAGCTTATGAAACCAGTAAAATGCTTTTCTCTTGAGGCCATGCAACTGTCAAGCTTTACTTCCTAAAGGAATTGCTGCCTTCTAACATCCAGATAGCCAGAAGAAATGTCGATTCCCCTTCCTCTCCCGTCCTGCCACTTTTACTCATTCCTCTATTTGTTAGCTAGCTGTCCTGCAGTTCGTAAACCTACTCTGGGAAAAACTGCAATTCTGGTGAAAGGTGGGCCTGGGGGCACCTCTACATCTTTGTCTGACCCAAGAGAGGCAGTTTTAGTGAGCAGCATGTGTGAACCTTACTATACCTCCAAGATAACAAAAGGATCCACTTCTCAGGCCTGCACCGTTCCTTTGCTACTTGGACGATGAGGGATATTTTCCTGGGAAAAGATTCTCTGTGTCCTTTAGAGACAGACAGTCTGTGGGAAGGTCATTCTCAGTTAGCTGGTGTGTTGGTGGGATAGCTCTTGGGATTTTCCTGCCATTTCAGTGTCTGCACAGCATCACCACCTGGCAAGTCATCACTCTTGTTTTTTCTCTCCCAAACTGCACTGCTCCCCAGTTAGTTTGACTTTCAGAAGAGAAAAATGATTTCAGGATATATCAGCAAGAGGGCTACTGCTCTTATAAACAAAATGTTACAGCAGGTCTCTTGTGGGACCGTGTCATTTAAAAAATGGAAATTACTTAGAAGGTGGGTTGTGGGAGATTAAAAAGCCAATGTCTTGTTACCCTGTGTCCCAGCTTGCTGTATCCACTCAGGAACAGTGAGGTGCTAGATCCAATTTACAATGTGCGTGTTGCATGCATCATGTTTGTATCTGTGAGAATGGAATTATAAACGAAATTTCCTTTTCACTATTCCCATAAATACTTTTATTCCTGATTTCTTCTATCCCTCACCCTCATATAGAGAGCTCGCCCTTAAAGCAGAGAACAACAATGGGAAAAGGAAAAAGAAAGAAAGAAAATACCTTCCCATGAAAACCTCTTTCACATCTGGCATAATCCCACCTAGAAATTTTAACATTAACAATTGAATGATTATTTTTATCAGTCTTTCATGAAAATTTTAACAAGGTTTGTTGAAAGGAAAAATACTGTTTATTGTTTTATCCCAAGGCAATATTTAACGCAACAAAAGAAGACACAGGTATGTGAAAACCGACTTCCATAACAGGTGAGATTCCAGCAAGGATGCCACTTGGTTTTGTTTTTTGTTTTTTGTGGGTTTTTTTGCTTTTCTTCCTACATTGTTCTCACTCTATCATTCAGCTTTCTCCCTTAGGCCTTGTGCCAAGATGATAAGGGATGGGAACAGGCTCAGTTGCACATCCCTCATCTCTGAAGTATCAGCAGGTATCAGGGGTTCTAGCTGTGTAGGCCTTGGACCTGACATACTTCAGGTGCTTGTGAATGATGTTTTCTTTTCTGCCCTCCTTTACAGATTATGACGGCAGCACCTCAGACATTCCGAGTAGACATCCTCCCGGTAGATGATGGCACACCTAGAATTGTCACCAACCTGGGACTCCAGTGGCTGGAATACATGGATGGCAAGGTAAGGCCTGACCCTCTGTCATGTTTACCCCACCCAACTTGGGCTACGTCCTTATTCATGGCAATGAGTTTATGGATAGAACTCCAGTTCAGCTCACCTGTTTATCCCTCCCTAAATAAACTGATTTTCCCGAGATTGGTAAACTCCATGAGTTTGGTTAGGATTGTTTGTTAATTTGTTCTATTCTGTAGGATTTGTTAAAATTGTATATAGTGTAAGATGCTCTTGCAAATAGGTCAAACTAGATAGAAGTTTATTTATTTTCATCTCACATATAGGGTGGAAGTACGTAGGCAGTCCAGGGCTCTAATGAGCACTTAGAGATGCAGATTCCCTCCACCCTATTGTTCTGCCATCACTAGGTGGTTGCTATTGACTACCTGGACAAACTTCTTCAGAAATTCATCAATATACAATTGGCTCTCGGTAGCTGCAGATTCCACATCTATGGATTCTACCAACTGTGGCTTAAAAATATTTGAAGGAAAAAAAAAAAGAAATAATACAAATTTGTAACAATATAGTATAACAACCATTTATATAGCATTTATGCCATGTTAGGTATTATAAGTAATCTTGAAATGACTTAAAGCATACAGGAGAATGTATGTAGGTTATATACAAGTATTATGCCATTTTTTATAAGGGACTTCAGCATCCTTGGATTTTGTAATCATCAGGGAAGCCTAGAACCAATCCTCATAGATATTGAGGGACAACTGTACCAGCATATGGGAAGGAGAAAACAGAAAGAGAGGGGCAAGGAACTCCATGATAAGCAAGTGATACAGAAATTGAATGCATCCCTTGCACTCGTATATATTGGCAAGAAATTGTTCATATGGCCCAAATGTTGCATGGGAGACTGGAAAATAGCATCTCTAGCTGGGCAGGCAGAGGCTCTGCTAAAACATTGTTCACTAGAAGAAGGGAAGGTGGATTTTGGAAAATATATAGTGTCTGCCATAAATGAGAAAGAAATGGAGCATTTTTATAAGTAAGTGTGTGCAGATGAACTGTACTTTAGATATTTCTTTCTCTTTCTCCTAATTTCCAAATTGGTGATTTTAAGATCTATCCCAAAATTTTCACCTGGTAATCATGTCAAGCACTAAATCCACATCCCCACCCAAACACAGTTCTTCAGTTGAGAACTGGGTTCTTGCATTGGTGAGTGGTATTCTTTCTAGGATATGGCTTGTTTTCCATCTCCAGGGAGCTGATTAGTTCATTGTATGTGTAGCTGTTGCACTATAGCTTCTCACTAAACTGGTTGATTTAAAAAAAAAACAACAACAAATAAACAAAAACAACCATGAATTAAAGTTAGTGCAAATTCCTCTTATGCCCTATTTGATCTTTGTTTCCCAACATATTCAGAGCAATTCCATTCTCCTCTCAATGCTCTCCGATTGGGTTTCTACCCGCCATTCCTACTCTATTGCAGTAACTATTAATTAAAGTAACCCATGACCTCTATTTTCCCAAATCCAAAGGCCAATTATATCTTTACGTTACTAGACCTAAAAAATATTCAATACTGTTGACCACCGCTTTTCTTCACTCAAACCTTGGCTCTCACTAACAACTTCAATGAATTAATGAATTAATGAATTAAAGTTCAGCCAGTATTCTTGGCCAATATCAGGGTACAGTCTGTTTATCTTATTCTATTTCAAGCACCATAATTGAAACCTAGAAAGTGGCCACCTTACCTGCACTGAATTATCCTTTCAAAGTTCCAACTTTGTTTCAAGGCCCAACTGAAATTCCACTACCTCCAATCTGTCCTCCTTCAAGTCCAGATGAAATTAATCTCTCTCTCTCTCTCAAAAAGTGTACAGCCCTCTTTTTATGACTTCTATTATAGCTCTTGCCACATTGACCTTGTGCATGAGCCTTTCTTTCCCAATAAAGTATGAATACCTTGAGGGCAGAAGTTGGGATAGTTTTCATCCTCATAGCCTCTACAATCCTGACAGAGTTTTCCATGCAGTAAATACACTCGGTAAATCATTGTTAAGCTGAATTAAATCTGAGTCAGAGGGTCTTGTTCCTGTTTTATTCCCACCTCAGGAACTAAATTTAATGGTTTTCTATTGTAGGCAACCAACCTGATCACCAAGAAGGAACTGCTGACCATGGACCCAGACACTGAGGGCGCGCAGCTTGTCTATGAGATAACGACAGGCCCCAAGCATGGCTTTGTGGAGAACAAGCTGCAGCCTGGCAGAGCTGCTGCCACTTTCACCCAGGGTGGGGACTCTCTGGGGACTTAGAAATGGTAGAAATCTGTGCTAATGTCACTCTCCCTATCTCCCAGATTCTTCTCACGGCCACTTCCAGCTACTTATGCCCAAGTAACCTCTTTGCAAACAGAGATCTTCTAGTGTCGAACCACTCAACTTGTGAATTTTATTTCTCCTGATTTTTTTCCCCGTAATGATAAACTATGGCAAAGAAAAATTCATCTTCATTGTGCTTCCTCAACTCCTAAATTACTCTAAGTATTGGCCAGGTTTTCTGGAAAAGGATGCATGATACTGCTTGGTTTTCTTTAAAAACAATAACAACAACAAAGCAAAAAATAACAAGCAGATATTGTGAATGATCCGTGATCCTGTGTGGTTTATTTTTTGTTCTCTAAGGATTATAGACTTCAAGTCCTCAACCAAGAAATTAATGTCAACATGTACAAGTTGCTCAACAGAAATATTTTCCCTGTTTTGAATCACCTCAAGCAGGCCATGTCGTATTTTTGTTTTTTATAAGCGTGTCAGGCTTCTCTAGAATTTTTTCAGGGTGGACTTGACTAGGAGCAGTCATTGCAAAACTGCATCTCAAAATTCATGCTCCATGAATTTTTTGTTGTTGTTGTTACTCCCTGTCCTCAATTGTATGTTCTCTCCTCACACCTTTTTTAGCTGTGCTTTGTGTATGGGATGTTTAAACCCAACCCCAGCTATTCTTGTTAGCACATACCTTCCAAAGAAACTTTATTAGAAGGCATTAGGTCTGAGAGTGAGGATTGGGTCTGAGACTTTTCTCTGCCAACTCTAGGATTTGCCATCAATATTCAGAGACATTTATTGAAGTGCTTTTTGTCAGGACCCTGGGATTCTCATTTTATAACAGCATAAGAGATATTTATAATATCTCTGTACATAAAGACAGATCTTTTGTTTCACAGAGCTTCAGGATTTTATTTTTAAATCTGACAGAAACATTTATTTTAAAGTCTACTATACTTTTGGTGCTTGGGAAAATAAGTTTTGTCTGTAACCCATTCGAAGAATAAACTAGGTATGTTGGTGTGGTGATCTATGAAGTTGTCATTACATGCCTGGGTTAATTCACAGTAAGTTTTTTTCTCACAGAGGATGTGAACTTGGGGTTGATTCGTTATGTGTTGCACAAGGAGAAGATCCATGAGATGATGGATAGTTTTCAGTTTCTGGTGAGAGACAGTAAACCCAATGTGGTCAGCGACAATGTCTTCCATATCCAGTGGTCCCTCATCAGCTTTAAATATACCAGGTACAAATGTAACTGTGCTTTCCTTCTTGAGAAATGAATCAGGCAAGCAGAGGGAGTCAGGATGAAGCATGCTGGGGGGCAGCTCTAGTCACCTGTTGTTGCTGGTGATGGAGATGATGGCAGTGATAAAAATAATAATTGCACCAAATATTTATTGAGTACTGTATATATTAGATACTGAACTAGGACTTAACATGCATCATCTCGTTTAATACTTGCAGTTCTGAGATTAATTTTATTCCTGTCCCCACAGTGGCAAAGTAATAGAGACAGAAACTTGTTTATGTAACTTGTCCATAGTCACATAGCTAATAAGCAGTAAAACCAGGACATAAGCCCAGTGGTCTTACCCACGTGCTCTACTGCCTCTCAGACAAATGTTTTTGCTTCTGTCTTCAAATTTTAGAAGAGAGTCTGGTAGAACTTATAGGAAATATAAAAATAGGCATTCAAGTTTGGAAAATAGTTACTGGCCCACACTATCAGTATCTTCACCTTCCATCTGTATTTTCCTTGTTCTCAAGCCTGTTTTCTCCCCTGGCTTATTTGGGTTTTGTAGGAATATATATCTTTAGGGCCAACTGCATGGCTTAATGCAGACAGCTCTTTAAGATGCCTTTCTAATCTGTTGGGGGTTAGAAAGGCAAACAGAGATACTGATTGGTAAAGGTAGTGTGCAAGCATGGTGCTGATTTTATAGGTTAGATTATAACTAGGATTATAATTTGTGTGGGGGGAAATATTCTTTAAGTCTACATTTCAGAGACTCACTATCCAAGTAATCAACTTCATAAAAATTCAGATAAAAAATGGAACTTGAGGGAGTGGGGAGGGAGGGTGGTAAAAAAGAAAGACTTTAAAACTTGATTTCATGTGCCCCAGATTCAGGCTATTCTATTCTTACACACATTTGGATAATTAGAGGAAAATTAGTATCAACTTTTACATACATAACGTTTTGCTATTATTTACCTCTTGATTGTATTGCCTTCAAAATTTAATAAATTCAATAAAATTCATCCCATCCCTTTTTCTGAACAACCTTCTAACATTTAGTGGACTAAGTGGTATAGAGGGTCCCAAAGCTGGCAATGAGGACTGGGGTCTCAGAGGCGCTTTCCCTTCTGTCCTCATAGCAACAAGACATCCACCCAGGTCCAGGGGCCATCCTCAGTGATGAAAAACAAAGCCCAGCTCATGCCCAACTTTCTGTGGCCTTTCCAAACCTAGATACTTATTATGAATCAATAGCACATGAATAGTTGACCTTCTGCTTTACAAAAGCCGTAGAGATTCTGAGCAGCAAGCTAAATTAATCCTGTCCTTCCTCCATTGTCTTAAAGTTCCATTTGTCTAAACACCTGTTATCTAGGCTGAACTCACATTTTCTTACTTCTGCTTCTGCCCTGACTCCATTACACAGTTCCTGGAGATCTGGTCCAGTCAGTTCCCACCTAAGTCATTGATTGCCTTCCGAGCAGCTTTCTTCCCTAAGAACCCACTGACCTATTGTGATTATTCAACCACAGTAGGAAGAGATTGTCCTTTCTCCATGCCCTGAAATCTGAAGTCCATAGCTCCTGTGTGCTGTCCATCTCCCAAATTGACTCTCAGCATGCTTTCAAAGCAGGGCAGAAGACATTCTGCATCCACAGCTTCCCTGTGGTTGTCTGATTGTTCAGGTGAATGCATTCCCTCAATTTACAGCCTGGATTCTTAAAGGAAACAAACTTCCTCTTTGATTACCGTATGCCAAGAACCAAATGGAAGAGATGACCATTAAACAAGTTGTTTCTTCATAATCATGGGGCATATTTTAAGACGTGCCTTTTTGTATGCTTCCAGCTACAATGTCAGTGAGAAGGCAGGGTCCGTCAGTGTCATGGTGCAGAGGACTGGGAACCTGAACCAATATGCCATCGTCCTGTGTCGCACTGAGCAAGGCACCGCTAGCTCCAGCTCTAGGGTCAGCTCCCAACCTGGGCAACAGGACTATGTAGAGTATGCTGGCCAGGTAGGTGGGGCCATGGGGTTTGAGGGAGGCTCCAGCAAGGGCTGTGACATGGTTACAAGCAATCGTGGCACTTTCCCACTTCTTCTTACCCAACTTTCCTTTTCTTTTCATTAGTGTCCTTCCTCAAGTATTATATAGTTTTCCTGTGTTCTCCTCCCATTGTACTTTGTTCTTCAGAATCTCTCTACCTTCCATTGAAGTTGTTGTTGTGTGTGTGTGTTTTGTTTTGTTTTTTGAGACGAACTTTTGTTCTGTCATCAGGCTGGAGTGCAATGGCATGATCTTGGCTCACTGCAACCTCTGACTCTCTGGTTCAAGCAATTCTCCTGCCTTGAATCAAAGCCTCCCTCATAGCTGGGATTACAGGCATGCATCACCATGCCCACCTAATTTTTGTATTTTTGGTAGGGATGGGGTATCATCATGTTGGCCAGGATAGTCTCGATCTCCTGACCTCGTGATCTGCCTGCTTCAGTCTTCCAAAGTGCTGAGATTACAGGCGTGAGCCACCGTGCCCAGCCTACCCTTCATTTAAGTTTTAACAGCCAAAGCTGAAGTTGTTGTCTAGCTTCTCAGTCTTTACATTTTGCTTCATGACAAAAAGAAGTCTCCAAGCATCGTGTTCTACACTTAGCTTTGATATCCCAACCATTCCTCTCCCCTCTTCTCTACCTAAAGGAAGAGAAGAGAGTGTGTAAGGAGACGGGTTGGGAAGCCCTTGCAATAGGCTGGCTAAGATGATGGAAGCTTGGGCTTTGATTATGAAGTGAAGTTAGAGAAGTGGATGGATTCAACAGATGAGTGAGAATTGATAGGATTTGGCAGTGGATTGGTTAGACAATGGGGCCAAAGGGAGAGCTGGATGGTGATGCCTCTTTCTAGGAGGGGACATGTAAGAGGAGCCAGTTTGACAAGATTTGGTCCTCATGACTTTGCTTTGGTCGTGTTGAGTATAAATTGCCTTAGAAACAGCAGGTTGACCACTCTATTGATGGGTAGGGAGTGCAGAGAGGAGTCTGGGGTCCAGAAAGAAATTTGCAAATCACCTACATATCAGTGGTAATTAGCTTCAGAGTGGCAATGAGAAAGAAAAAGGAGAGACTGAAAGCAGAAGAGAAAGGAGGACTTAAATAGTCAACTTAGTACAGGGCCCCATGTATTTGTCATCTTTTATGAAGGGCACAATGCCTGGCGCTTAATGTTTTTTCAAAGCAATTTCATTATTATTATGGCAACATAGATCTCTGTAAAGAGAAGTGGGCTCTGTTGTTTCTTTTTCTTTCTTTTCTTTTCTTTCTTTCTTTCTTTCTTTTTTTTTTTTTAAGATGGAGTTTCACTCTTGTTGCCCAGGCTGGAGTGCAATGGCGTGATCCCGCCTCATTGCAACGTCTGCCTCCTGGGTTCAAGTGATTCTTCTGCCTCAGCCTTCCTAGTAGCTGGGATTATAGGCACGTGCCACCACACCCAGCTAATTTTTTGTATTTTTAGCAGAGACGAGGTTTCACTATGTTGGCCAGGCTAGTCTTGAACTCCTGACCTCAGGCAATCCACCTCCTCAGCCTCCCAATGTGCTGGGATTACAGGTGTGAGCCACCATGCCCAGCCAGCTCTGTCATTTAGTTGAGGCATTGCAGCTAGACTAAGCTCACGCCTCTTAGGTCAAATGTAAGTGAGGAATTAGGAAAGAACAGATAAGCTAATGTCTTTTAGCTAAATGATAAGACAGAGGATATTGTGTTTTTCAAGGAAAGACAAAAGGCTGTCGGTGTATTCTAGATCTTACATAAAGATCTGTTGAGTGTTTCATTTCATTGGGAGTGTTTTAAAATATGGAGCTTAATAAAACTTCATTTGAATAGTTGATTAGGTAAATACTAATAATTTTCTGTTTGATTAAAATTTTTGCAGATTTGTGTGTCCCTAAACATTTATGACTGTTGTTTGCACACGTTTCAATTGTCTCTGTTCACACAAAGCATAGCCCAGGTTCATTTCCTGCACTTTCAGTTTTGGGCAAGTCCATAGTTGTGGCTTCATTTGAAGATTTTTAATTTCTTTCGTTCTTCTTTTTTTAAACAAAGTAAAACCAGAATAAATCCCTTTAAGTTCACAATTGTGTGCATATAAAATAATTTCTCTGTTTTGTACTGGACTAAATTCATTCACATTTTTATGGCAAAGAGTGTAGTGGAAATATCAAGTTAAAATTAGTCTACCTTGTTTGTAATGTAATTTTCTATGAATTTAAATTCCATTATTCAGTATACTGGAATTCTATGTCAATTTTAATTGTATAAGTAATATGGTGACAGTAATGATAATGTTTTATGTTTGTTTGGTGCTTTAAAATACACTTAGCACTTTCATATACAAGACCTCCTTTAGCCCTCCCAAGGAGTGTGTGAGGTAGGAAAATTGCTATTTTTATTTAGTTGATGAGGAATTTGATGTTTGTAAAGTTTCATAACCTAATACAGCTTGGAAGTAACAGAACCAGACTTGAGAGCAGAAGTTCATATTCCAAAGCCAGAGATCTTCCAGAAAGGGAACTGAGTCATCAAAGGATGACTGTTGCTGCCCCACGTGAGTTAATAAGACAGGCTCTGAAGAGTTACTACATGTTTTTGTCTGGTCACCAATGGTAAAAGAGATTTGGCTCTTCCATGTCCTATACAATGAAGCAGCCCTCCTTTACAGGTTAAGAATGGGAGGAGGTGGCTGTGTGTTCCCGGTGATAACAGCAGGGTACTGGGGCTGGAAGAACCAGCGGTCTCAGTCAGTGCTCTGCCCACTGGACTTGGATGCTCTTTTTCTATGATGCCCTGGGGGACAGAGCAGGGGAAGCTGAGGCACAACGTAACTTCTTATTGGTTCCTTTGTGACAGGTGCAGTTTGATGAGCGAGAGGACACCAAGTCCTGCACCATTGTCATCAACGATGATGACGTGTTTGAAAATGTTGAGAGTTTCACTGTGGAGCTCAGCATGCCAGCTTATGCCCTGTTAGGGGAATTCACTCAGGCAAAGGTCATTATCAACGACACTGAGGATGAACCCACATTAGAGTTTGACAAGAAGATCTACTGGGTCAACGAGAGTGCTGGTTTTCTGTTTGCACCTATTGAAAGAAAAGGTCTGTTGGTGCCGTAGGTGACAAAGAGCTATAACTGCTAACATTTATTGAGTGCCTATTATGTGATAAGGGCTCATCTCATGCATTATATTAACTTGTATGTGTACTTTCCACATACTAACTTGTTTAGTCCCCACAACAATCCTAATAATGACTCTATACATAGTGAGTACCATCAGAAAACCTCTTTTCTTAGTTCAAGTTGTTAGAGCTCCCATTTATTCTTAAATTGGACTAGAAGACTGGTTATATTTAGCCTTTCAAATTATTCATGAATCAGTATTCTTAATCAATCATCCGATCCATAAAATATTTAGTAACCTTCGTTAAGGAGGGAAGTTACAGTTTGTAAGGACTGGCTTTCCATCTTGTTCTTGGAAGACAAAAATATGCTGAAAATTTCCCTATGTGACAGTCACACAAAAACTGTGTGTAAAAAAATAAAGGACATTTCTTTTTTTGTTTTGTTTTTAATTGATACATAATAATCGTGCATGTGGATAAAAGGGCAATTCTTGAGGAGCTGAAAATCAAAATGAAGATCATATGGAATTACAATTGTGTAAGATTGAGCCTTTAAAACACATGGAAACTGAACCCTCATTCAAAGGCACAACAAGACTGTAAATGATGGTGTTGGGTTTCTTTATTGAATCTGCTGACTGAGTATTAGTGTAACAAATACTGTAGATAGCAAAACCCCTTGGTAATGCCACTTGGAAAACAAGCAAGCCTCATTGATTGCTCTGGGACACCAAGCCAGGCCCAGAACAGGCTGTCACCAAGGGAAGTGGCAGTCCTAATAAGTAAAGTCATTTGTATAGAGTGGCAGGTTTTATTTTGTTTTGTCTTTCTGTTTTTAAATAAGCCTGCTTCTCTCTGGGAATTAAAGTATAGAAGTTTATTCAGAAAGGCAGTGAACTGTGCTTATAGCACTACCTTCAGGACACAATTACTTTGCTACTTAAAGTACCAAATATGTGTCTTATCTTTCCACCGCTGTGTTCTTAGATGGTGGGCAATGAGTCTTGTGAATTAACAGAGCACAAAATTCACAGAATAGGAAATCCATTTTAAGTTGTTTGGCGAAGTATCTGGGGTATATTAAATCCTCAAGTGGTTTATACCACAGACTCAAAAGAAACTGCAATTCAGGAATGTTTAATATCAGAGTTTGAACAGAAATAGTGATGGACTGTGTCGGAGGGACCAAGCTTATTAACTTACTAGAGATTTTAAAATGTGAGAAGCACTCATTCAAATGCTTTGTGTTTTTTTTTTGCCATTTGTATTTCAGGAGATGCAAGCAGCATTGTATCTGTAATTTGCTACACAGTCCCTAAGTCAGCTATGGGAAGTAGCCTCTATGCTCTAGAATCAGGCTCTGATTTTAAATCTAGAGGGATGTCTGCTGCAAGTCGTGTGATATTTGGGCCTGGTGTGACCATGTCCACCTGTGATGTCATGCTTATTGATGACAGCGAGTACGAAGAGGAAGAAGAATTTGAGATTGCCTTGGCAGATGCCTCTGACAATGCTCGTATTGGAAGGATGGCAACAGCCAAGGTGCTCATTGGTGGTCCCAATGATGCCTCCACTGTGTCCCTGGGCAACACAGCTTTCACTGTCAGTGAGGACGCAGGTAATGGAGGGTGTCTCCGAGGGTCCTTCACCTGTCTCCTGATTCCTTTCTTGAACAGTTTTCTCCTTAGGTTTCAGAATATCCTCCTGACATTGAGAATGCCATTCCTCAGTGATACCATTGTTGATATCACTGAGGAATGATTATATAATGTTTGGCCAAGACCAAGCATGGACATTAGTATAGAGAGTTCCATCCACTTTTCTTACTTTGAGGAATGATTATATAATGCTTGGCCAAGACCAAGCATGGAAGGAAGTTAGTATAAAGAGTTCCATTCACTTTTCTTACTCTGGTTCTTCTTTATAAATTTTTATGGATATATAGTAAGTGTATATATTTATGGATTACATAATGTATTTTGATACAGGCATGTAATACATAATAATCACATCAGGATAAATGGGGTATTCATCACCTCAAGCATTTATCCTTTGTGTCACATACAATTCAATTATACTTTTTTAGTTACTTAAAAATGTACAATTAAATTATTTTAACTATAGTCACTCTGCTGTGCTAGGACATGCCAGGTCTTCTTTCTAACTATTTTCTGTACCCATTAACCATGCCCCCCCTCCACTTCCCACCCCTACTGCCCTTCCCATCCTCTGGTAACCATCCTTCTACAACATGGATGGAACTGGGAGGTCCTTATGCTAACTAAGTGAAATAAGCCAGGCACAGGAAGATAAACTTCACATGTTCTCACTTATTTGTGGGAGCTAAAGGTTAAAATCATTCAGGTCATGTAGATAGAGTATAGAAGCCTTGCTCTGGTTGTTGATGGCAGGCAGAGCTGTGGCCTAGAGCTTCATGGGCTGACCTCTGTGGTCCAGACCAGGGGCCTGGTGCTGAGCATCTGGGCTTGTGAAAGAGGGAAATGTGATCTGTTGAGGATGGAAGTGAAGTATTTAGTGTACTGCTAGCTCCTGGAACACTTTCCAAAATTTTAGTGTCTTAATACAGTGGAATTTTCTCATTCATGTAACAGCCCAAAGTGATCAGTGGGCAGGTCACGTACACATGGTATTTCAGAGACCCAGGCTCCTTTCCTACTTGTGGCTCTACAAAGGTCTTGAAGTCTTCTGGAGGCTGCAGGCAGATGTACTGCTGGCAGAAGGGCAACAGCTGTGCTCAGTGTCTCCCGATCTGAGCTAGATCAAGGCCTTTCACCTCTATGAAGGGATTTGGAGGAGTATTGGGAACCGATCTTTTTTAGCACTTACCAAATGCCAGGCATCGTACCATGTAGGTTCCATGCATTCTCATTTAATCTTCTATGGATGAGAGAACATTATATAGAGGAGCAAATGGAGGCCTGGAGAGGTTAAGTTAGTCATCAATGAGTAAGCAACTAATATAATGGCAAGGCTAGATTCAAACCCAGACCTTTCAAGTGTATCATGTTTCTTTCACCATACATCAAATGCCCAGCCATAACTACATGTCAACTCACAGCATGTTGGCTAGAAAATGTGGTGATTGAAAATTGCAGGGTTTTCATGAAGCTTTTCTCTGCCCTTGATTGTGAAAATAGCTAAATATCTTTACGACACTACAAAGTACGATGTCACAGTGGACAGGAAGATGAGCTTCATTCCTCAGATGAGTAATAAGCATGTGCAGTTTAAGTCCTGATGTGTGTGCTTGGGTAAAAGAGACAAATCAACCCAGTTAAAAACATTTAATTAGAAACATTCAGCTTCAGGCTCCATAGAGTCCCCTAGCTGGGTCCTCCTTAACTGCCTATTTTCTGACTCATCCCTGAGGCCCTAGGCTCTAAGTTTCTTCTCTTCTAATCTTATCTTTTAATTCTCTATCTTCTTATCTATCTTCTAATTCTTATCTTCTAAATAGGCTTGAGATGTTTTTCAATGGATCCTTCTCTCTTGCAGTGCATCCTTCTCCTGTGAGCAGTCTCCCTTGTGAAGCCACAACAGCTTTCTCCCCTAAGGGCTCTCTCCAGCACCACCACTCTGAAACCCTTCTCTAGGTCTCCTCTTGATCCTAGTGTTAGTGAAAAGATGGTAGTGATACCTCTAGGCCTTCACCTCAGATGGGGCATAGGGGCATCACTGAAGCTGGATTAGACAAGCTGAAAGGGATAAAAGCTGCCACTATTGCAGTGAGGGAGAACATCATTCTGAAAACCTCACCTATTTTCTGACTCAAAGTTGACTGTTAAAATCTCTATTGATCTTTATTCAGGCATAGTAAAGATTCCAGTTATCCGCCACGGTACTGACCTTTCTACTTTCACGTCTGTCTGGTGTGCAACGCGGCCCTCAGACCCAGCCTCTGCCACACCAGGAGTTGACTATGTTCCCAGTTCTCGGAAGGTGGAATTTGGGCCCGGCGTCACTGAACAGGTGCGTTTACAGCAGTCCAGACTCCACAAAGTCAACAAGTCGGTTCGTGAATATTCTTTTTAGTTTGCTTCCCAAGATCTCTCAACTACCCTGGCAATATTTCTATCTTTCCTCTCTTTAAAAACACACATACACACAAGAGAGTAAACTTAGGAGGATCTTCTAAAAACTCTCCTAGTGATATTTTTAGTATCAAATATCCAGCCTTACAGATGCAGGATAGAAACTCTACTTGTATGATATCTAAAAACAAACGCCTAGTGGCATGTAATAAAGAGATCATCATGTTACGGATTAGAAAATCTTACTTTAAAACCACCAAAGAAAGGCAAGCCGTGACCTTTGCCCTAGTCAAGACAAATGGGTATTAGGTGGTGAGCCCTCTGTAAAGTTTGCTTTGATTTCTCTTCTAGTATTGCACCTTGACTATCTTGGATGACACTCAGTATCCAGTAATTGAAGGACTGGAGACATTTGTGGTTTTCCTCAGCTCAGCACAAGGAGCCGAACTGACCAAACCCTTCCAGGCAGTCATTGCAATTAATGACACATTCCAAGATGGTAAGAGACTGGGGATGCCAGCTGGTAGTTCAAAATATATTTCTATTTTTTCTTTAACATCCACATATGTAACATTGGAACTCATTTACATTTTCATTCAAGCAATATGTGTGTGTATATGCGTACATGTGAGCATTTGCAGTTTTACGTAGCAGTGCAAGAGAGAACCATTGATGCCTCCAGCACTCTCGCAGGTGCAAAGAAATGTATAAACCTTGGGCCCTGTCCTCAAGAAGCTCAATGTCTCATTGTGAAATTAGACCCTTAAAGAGAGAAATTGGAATAAATTATGATAAATGAACTAATAATACTATACATCCAGTGCTATGGGAGCAGAGGGTGAACAGGAACTACAAGTGGGGGAAATTATAGATTTCACCAAGGAGATATTTAAGCAAAGTCTTCAGCTGTGATTGGAGTCTGTCTAGTGGATAATAAAGGAAAGTCTGGGGAAATTATAGATTTCACCAAGGAGATATTTAAGCAAAGTTTTCAGGTGTGATTGGAGTCTGTCTAGTGGATAAGAAAGGAAAGTCTATTTCAAATGGAGAGATATAGTAAATGCAATGTTTAATGTGTTGAAAGATGCATATTTGTTTAATTAGAAACATTCAGCTTCAGGCTCCATAGAGTCCCCTAGCTGGGTCCTCCTTAATTGCCTATTTTCTGACTCACCCCTGAGGTCCTAGGCTCTAAGTTTCTTCTCTCTAAATAGGCTTGAGATGTTTTTCAATGGACCCTTCTCTCCTTAAGTGCATTGTTCTCCTGTGAGCAGTCTCCCTTGTGAAGCCAAGACAGCTTTCTCCCCTAAGGGCTCTCTCCAGCACCACCTCTAGATTTCCTCTTGATCCTAGTGTCAGTGAAAAGATGGGTAGTGACCCCTCTAGGCCTTCACCTCAGATGGGGCATAGGAGCACCACTGAAGGTGATGACAGATGCTCACTTTTACTTTGAGCATAGCAGGAGGTAAATAGAAGAATGGAATGGAAAGGCAGATTGGAGTCAAGTTCTGAGAGGGCTTATGATCCAGCCAAAGGACTTTATAAACAAAGGATAGCAGTAGATGCTTATAAGCACAGGAGTGGTGTGCTTTTTATTTTAGAAAACGAATATTGGCAATGTTGTAGATGATGTGCAAGAATGAATTGAGGCAGGTATATAAAGAAAACATCAGTCACTGCTGAAGATGTAACCTAAGCAACATGAGGAAGAACAGGAAAGGATGATTGCTTCTCAGAAGAATTGACAAAATTAGAATTGTCAGAACTTCAGAATCCACTATTGGATTCTAGGGTTGGGTGGAGAAGATCAAGTCAAACATTCCACCTAAAGAAGCAGGACCCTCATATTAGCACACCCAGAGATTGACCATAGAGCCCATGATTAAACTCTTGTTGGCTGAGAAATCCTCAAAAGAGGAACAAGAAGCCAAGTAGGATAATTTTTGATGTTTTCATTTATTCTTAAATTATTTATATCATGTATATAGTAGTAAAGAATTCAAATGGCAAAAAGGGTATACTATGAAAATTAAATCTTCTTTCTATCTCTATCTCCTAGTCCCCCAGTTCCCCTCACTGGAGATAACCATTTTAACTAGTTTTTTGTGTGTTTATCCTTCAGGAGAAAAACATATATATATGTATATAATTATGTGTGTGTGTGTGTACACACACATGTATATGCATACATACACACACATGCGCACACACACACACATCCAAAATGATGGTAATTTGTTTTAGAGCCGGGTTTATGAAGGTACAACTTACATAAATCAAAGTCCATCCTCCTTAGCTCTATGAGGTAAGTACAAAAACAAACAACTTAAGTACAGCTCTATGAGTTTCGACAAATGCATGCAGTGATATACCCACTACCACAATCAAGATGTTGAACAGTTCCAACACTCTACAAACTTCTCTCATGTCCCTTTGTAGTCAGTGTCCCCTCGATCACCAGCCCTGATGACCACTGATCTGTTTTCTGGCTCTACAGTTGTGCCTTTTCTAAAATTCCATATAAATAGAATCATATAATATCTACCATTTTATGTCTGGTTTCTTTCACTAGAAAATGCATTTAAGACTCATTCATGTTATTGCATACGTGAGTAGTTCGTTCCATTTATTGCTGAGTAGCTCTCCATTGTATGGATATACCATAGTTTGTTTACTCACCTGTTGAATGACATTTGGGTTCAAGGTTTTGGTGTTAAAATTACATTGTTTTCCTACCTTTATTGCATTGTTGTAGATTCTGGAGAAAGATTTATATTTTGCAAATATTTCATCCAAGTCTGTGGCTTGTCTTTTTGTTCCGTAAACAAATGTCCTAAGAGTAATCATTTTTCATTTTGAAGTAGCTCCATTTATCATTTTTCTATTATGGATCATATTTTTAGGGTTGTATCTAAGAAATCTTTGCCTAACCCAAAGTTACAAAGATGTTCTTCTGTTTTCTTACAGAAGTTTTATAGCTTTAAGGTTTACATTTAGGTTTGTGATTCACTAAATGGTAATTTTTACACTATGAACAAGATTATGACACTTATCTTATGTTGCATGCTACTTCAAAGTTTACAAAGCGATCCATTAAGTCTTATCTCACTTGCTCATAACTCTATGCTCTTTCTTCTGTTTCTATTTAGTGGATAAGGAAACTGAGACTCAGAGGAAATAGGTCACCCAATGTCTAGTATCTAGAGGAACCAGCATGCATTCTAAGACTTTTGACTCCAAGTCCATCCTCCTTGCATTATACTATATGTTTTTATTTGGTGCAGAAGCAGAATCAGTGGGAATTTTATTTCTTAATAAAGAAGAAAGTAAAACAGAAGAAAATTCAGCCATAATTTTTATTCTTAAAATGATTTCTTATTCTTTTGCGAGAAATGATAATTAATTTCCCCCTGATGAAGTGGAAAGTGAATACAAGGTCCGAAGTCCTGAAATATAATCCTAGCCCCACCACTTCCTAGGTCTTTGGCCTTAGGCCAGAAGCTTAAGGTTACTGAGCCTCATTTTGCTCATCTATAAATAATGAAAATAACTACCTTACAAAATTGTTGTGAGGATTAAATTAAATGAAATATGTGAAAATATCTACTGTAGTACCTGGCACACAGTGGATTTTATTACGTGTTAATTTCTTTTCTTCCTGACACACCTGTCATTTATCGCACTTACCAATGAGACTCCAGTAACACATGGTGTCCTCGTTGATTAACACAGAAAATTCTATTTAAATGTTTTTCAGCATTTTATTGATGAGCATTGGGATTATCAACTTAGGAAACTGATATGTTAAGCAAAAATTTCCTCATCTTTCAGAGAAGCTACAGCAATATGTATTTAATCAATAATTTATCCCAGAGAAAGAAATCCCCAGAGCTATTTCAGTAACTCAGTGTAGTATTCAGTATTTACTTCTTCTGGTTATCTCTATTCCACGTAATAACAAACTTTTGTTGAGTCCATTCAGTGTGAACATTCTAGGGTAGAAAGATCTTACATATTCTCTCTAATCCTTAAAACAGACTTTTAACTTGTGAAACTGAGTTTGAATAATTTGAGTAGGATTACACAGAGAGGAGGTGATGAAGCTGGAGTTAAAACCCAAGTCTGTTCTACCCCAGTCCAATCTTCTGGTTTCATATCTTACTATGCTGACTCTTTATATTTCAGTTTCAGCAGGCCACTGTCCTCTGTATAACAATGCTAACCGTCATTCAAGAGTCTTACAAAGTCAACTCTCAGCCTTCTGAGTGATCTTAGCTCATTTCTTTCTTTTCCCATCAGGCTTATTTCAGGATCTTAAATCATCTAAGTAGCTCATTTTATAACATTTACCTGTTCTCACCTACCTTGCTGCTCTGGTACTTGGAATTAGACTCGGTTTGGGCATGAGTAATGCTGACTGGGCAACATTAGAAAGTCCTGTAATTGCTATAACACCACACTCCTTTGTGTGCATCTGTGGCAAACATACTTATTAACTTAAGAAACAGGCAGGATTTCTCCTAAATCTCTGACTTAACTTTTGCCGGTAAAGAGACTATTCCATTCCAGGCACTGACGTTTACATTCACTTTATCAGTTACTAAGAAGATTAGCAAGGTAACAGTGTTTATAGGACATTTTCTATATCTAGCACTGATGCTCAACATGATGTGGGCTACAGAGTAGTGGAGGGCAGTCCCATAGGATCTATTTCAGGATATAAGACTTCCATAAATAGAAAGATAACTGTAGATTCGTCATGCACAATAAGTATTCTCTGAGTGCTGACAGAAAATGCATTATACCCAATTTGAGCCCATGAGCCATCAGCAGGTAACCTCCATTTCATACTGATGCAGCCCATCAGGGTGGAAAAAAAAGAACTCTGCAGTCAAGGGAAGTTGATTCTCAGGGCCAGTGCTACCACTTCCTGGGGATTATACTGCCTTATGGGGTTGTTGAGAGAATGACATTAAATAATATGTATAAAAACCTTTAACACAATGCCTGACCTACAACATGAATATCTTCCTAAAACTCCCCTTGTTGTCTTATATATTTCTTGCCTCAGTCTTCCACTGGACTGGGGCCTTCTTAAAGGGAGAGATTGTTTCTGGGCAGGCAATCATAAGAAGTATCCACTCGATGATAGACTGGACAGGAAAAATGTGGCACATATACACCATGGAATATTATGCAGCCATTAAAAATGAGGAGTTCACGTCCTTTGTAGGGACATGGATGAACCTGGAAACCATCATTCTCAGCAAACTGACACAAGAACACAAAACCAAACACCACATGTTCTCACTCATAGGAGGGTGTTGAACAAGGAGAACACATGGACACAGGGAGGGGAGCACTATACACGGGGGTCTGTTGCGGGGGAGTGGGGGGGACAGCGGGGGGGGGAGTTGGGGAGGGATAGCATGGGGAGAAATGCCAGATATGGGTGAGGGGGAGGGAGGCAGCAAATCACACTGCCATGAATGCACCTATGCAACAACTTTGCATGTTTTTCACATGTACCCCAAAACCTAAAATGCAATAATAAAAAAAAAAAAAGTATCCACTTCCTTTTCTCTTCTCTCTCTCTCTCTTTTTTTTTTTTTTTTGGCAGACAGAGATAGAAGTGAGGGTGAATGTCTTGTTAAAGAGGAAAAAGAGAGTCTTTTATAGCTCAAGAGGAATTTGGAATTGATTAATGCATGGCAAAACCTAAGCATAACCACTTCAGCCTTTAACTTTCTCATCTGACTTGAGGCTTGTCAGGCCAGCAAGAAAAACCGTCCTAAAGCTTCAGATGTCTGCCGGGAGCAGAAAAGCTTCCCTGCTTGCATTGCTTTTTTCCTGGCAACAATCTTTCTTCTTGTCCTCCTATGCTGGGAGATGTCATTGCCACTCACCTTTTAATAGCATAGGCCATTTCACTGGGTTACGGAGCCCTAACTGGTTAGGCCTAAAGTTGTTAATTTTCCCTTAGGCATGGTGTTTTTTTTAAGCGGTATTGTCTGACTTTTCATTTAGTGATGATTAGTAACTATTATTAAGCTTAGTTCATATGACGGGATGGTTTTATTTTTGCCAGGGCCAACAGTTCTGGAGTCACAGAGAGCTTTCTACACATTGACTTGGAGAATGCTTGGGTACTTATCACCCCTTCTCTCATTCCCCCACCTCCCACCTTCCCCGAACACACACCTTTCCTTCCTTTCTGGATTGGTGGGGTGTGGCCAGTAGGCAGCCAGGAACTTGGTGATTAGGTCTTTAGCCCAAAGACTAATTGTGACTCGGGAGACTTTGACATATGATTCTTTGCATTGTTCATGAAGAAATTAATAACCAGCAGTCAACAAAATGATCTCAAGAGGAAATGCCTTAATACAGAGCATTATAGTAGGCATAGTAGGAAGAAAAAAAATGATTCTTCATATTGAGAATTCTGGAGTTAGGAGAAAAATACAAACCATAATATATTAATTCCTACCAAACTTTGAGTGCTTGCTATAAACCAGATACTATATTGAGTACCATGCATTTATTCTCTTATTAAATTCAATTCTACCAATTATATATTAGCTATTAATATTTCCAATTTATATATGAAAAATATCCCAAAATTTGTAAAGTCTAAGTAACATGCCCTGTGTCACACAGCTGGTGAGTAGAAGGGATTGGGATGGAAATCCAGGTCTGTTTGACTATGGTCTCATCCTTAAGTCAAAGGATGATTCGAGTTATAAAAGAAGAGTCCTCTATAGCAGTAGTCACTATATAGTAATAGTTTTGGCTTACACAAAATTTCTTTTCACTATTTTATTTATTTGCTATTTTTAAATTTAGGAACTATGTCATAAAAAGTCATGTCTCTGGCTTCATTTGAAAATAAGATCTGGGCAGGGTGCAGTGGCTTACACCTGTAATCCTAGCACTTTGGGAAGCTGAGGCAGGTGGATCACCTGAGGTAAAGAGTTGGAGACCAACATGGAGAAACCCTGTCTCTACTAAAAATAAAAATTAGCCTGGGAGTGGTGGTGCATGCCTATAATCCTAGCTACTCGAGAGGCGGAGGCAGGAGAATTACTTGAACACAGGAGATGGAGGTTGTGATGAGCCGAGATCATGCCACTGCACTCCAGCCTGGACAACAAGAGCAAAACTCCATCTAAAAAAAAAAAAAGAAAGAAAGAAAGAGAAAAGAAAAAAGAAAGTAAGCTCTGGCAACAAAAGACTGAAGCTTTTTAAACAGGGCCTGCTCTCTCCTTTTAACCCATGTCCCTACTCTTCCCTATTTTCTCTTTGGCTCCAAGACCAATGTGAGTGGCCATTTAGCACCAGACTTGCACTGATGTTTTCCTTACTGTAGCCCTAGGAGGACAGTGAAGTCTTTTGAGTACCCAAGGCATGATCAAAATTTTTCTTATACCATCAAAATTTTTCTTACAATTATCCCATTTATTAACTTGAATTACCTGCTCATATTTGAGATGGTGACTGCATTTTGAAGTTGTACAAAGGCAGGTAAAAAATTCATCTGTTCTATTTCACTGGACTCACACTTATAGTAGAAGCAGTTCCCTTGTTCTGAGAGCAACAGCCATGCTTTGGAACCCACTTACCACTTGTGATTTGTCAGCCTACGTTGGGCTTTGGTGGAGTTCTCCCGCCAAGTAGCTGCTGAAGACTGACAAGGACCATGGCCACTCCCTCCCTGTCTTCCACTAATGGTGCCTGTGTCTTTCTGTCTGCCCACCCAGTGCCCAGCATGCAGTTTGCCAAGGATTTGCTGGTAGTGAAGGAGAAGGAGGGTGTCCTGCATGTCCCTATCACTAGGAGTGGAGACCTCAGCTATGAGTCATCAGTGAGGTGCTATACTCAGAGCCATTCCGCTCAGGTCATGGAGGACTTTGAGGAGAGACGAAATTCAGACTCTTCACGGATTACATTTCTCAAAGGGGACAAAGTAAGTGGATTTGTGGTGACTGAAAGATGGGATTCTCTTCTTGTCCTTATTTATCTGTAATGAAGTCATTTATATACATTCCAAAAATTCTCAGAATTTTCATACTACAATTGACCCTTGAACAATTCAGGAGTTAGGGGTGCCAACTCCCCACACAGTTGAAAATTTGTGTATAACTTTTGACTTGCACAAAACTTGACTACTAATAACCTACTATTGACTGAAAGCCTTACCAATAACATAAATGGTTGATTATTACATATTTTATGTGTTATATGTATTATATACTGTATTCTTACAAAAAAATAAGCTAAGGAAAAAATGTTATTAAGAAGAGAACATTAGGAAGAGAAAATATATTTACTGCTCATTAAGTGGAATAGTGGATCATCATAAAGGTCTTCATCCTCATTGTCTTCATATTGACTAAGCTGAAGAGAAGGAGGGAGAAGAGGATCTTACTGTCTCAGGAGTAGAGAGATGGAAAAAATAAATCCATGTCTAAGTGCACCCATGCAGCTCAAACCTGTGTCATTCAAGGGTCATCCATAATTGATAATATTTTTAATGATGTCATCTATTCCTTCTTTGTCTCCCACTTACAATCAAATACACATATCATTGGTTGATCTGGGAATTTTAGCTAATGTGTGACGTATTTGGAACTTAGCAGAATCAAATGAGTTCTGCTCGTAATATCACCTCTTAATCTGAAATTATGTTAGAGATGAATATACTCCACTAATGTTACTTTGAGAGCAGGAGACAACCCTCTAATACCTGGACCCCTGTCCCAGGGAAACGTACATCCCAGTATAGGACATGTTGAGAAAATTCAAGTCAGCAGAGTATTCTCTTGACAATGTACGTGAACTCTCATTCATATGCACCTAGAAACTCACCACTAAAGCAAATAGAAAGCAAAAAAAGCAGGGGTTGCAATCCTAGTCTCTGATAAAACAGACTTTAACAAAGATCAAAAAACACAAAGAAGGGCATTACATAATAGGATCAATGCAACAAGAAGAGCTAACTATCCTAAATATATATGCACCCATACAGGACCACCCTGTTTCATAAAGCAAGTTCTTAGAGACCTACAAAAAGACTTAGACTCCCATACAATAATAGTGGGAGACTTTAACACCTCACTGTTAATATTAGACAGATCAGTAAGACAGAAAATTAACAAGGATATTTAGGACTTGAACTCAATTCTGGACCAAGTGGACCTAATAGACATCTACAGAACTCTCTATCCCAAATCAACACAATATACATTCTTCTCAGTGCCATATCATACTTATTCTAAAATTGACCACATAATTGGAAGTAAAACACTCCTCAGCAAATGCAAAGAAATGAAAATCATAACAGTCTCTCAGACCACAGTACAATCAAATTAGAACTCAGAATTAAGAAACTCAATCAAATAAATTAGAACTCAGGATTAAGAAACTCAATCGAAACCACACAACTACATGGAAACCAAGCAACCTGCTCCTGAATGACTACTGGGTAAATGACAAAATTAAGGCAGAAATAAAGAAGTTATTTGAAATCAATGAGAACAAAGAAACAACATACCAAAATCTCTGGGACACAGCCAAGGCAGTGTTTAGAGGGAAATTTGCAGCACTAAATGCCCACAGGAAAAAGCAGGAGAGATCTAAAATCGAAGTCATAACATCACAATTAAAAGAACTAGAGATGCGAGAGCAAACAAATTCAAAAGCTAGCAGAAGGCAAGAAATAACTAAGATCAGAGCAGAACTGGAGGACATAGAGACAAGAAAAATTCTTCAAAAAATCAATGAAACCAGGAGCTGTTTTTTTGAAAAGTTTAGCAAAATAGATAGACTGTTACCCAGACCAATAAAGAGGAAAAGAGAGAAGAATCAAATAGCCACAATAAAAAACCATAAAAGGGATATCACCACTGATCCCACAGAAATACAAACTACCATCAGAGAATACTATAAACACCTCTACACAAATAAACTAGGAAATCTAGAAGAAATGGATAAATTCCTGGATACATACACCCTCCCAAGACAAAACCAGGAAGATGTGGAATCCTTGAATAGACCAATAACAAGTTCTGAAATTGAGGCAGTAATTAATAGCCAACCAACCAAAGAAAGCCCAAGACCAGAGGTACAAAGAGGAGCTGGTCTCATTCCTTCTGAGACTATTCCAAATAGTAGAAAAAGAGGGAATCCTCCCTAACTCATTTTATGAGGCCAGCATCATCCTGATACCTAAACTTGGCAGAGATACAATAAAAAAAGAACATTTCAGGCCAATATCCCTGATGAACATCAATGAGAAAATCCTCAATAAAATACTGACAAACCAAATCTAATAGCACATGAAAAACCTTATCCACCATGATCAAGTCAGCTTCATCCCTGGTATGCAGGGCTGGTTCAACATATGCAAATAAATAAATGCAATCCATTACATAAACAGAACCAATGACATTAACCACATGATTATCTCAATAGATGCAGAAAAGGCCTTCGATAAAATGTAACACCCCTTCATCTAAAAACTCTCAATAAACTAGGTATTCATGGAATGTATCTCAAAATAATAAAAGCTATTTATGCAAACTCACAGCCAATATCATACTGAATGGCAAAAGCTGAAAGCATGCCCTCTGAAAATGGGCACAAGACAAAGATGCCTTCTCTCACCACTCCTATTCAACACAGTATTGGAAGTACTGGCCAGGGCAACCAGGCAAGAGGAAGAAATAAAGTCCATTCAAATAGAAAGAGAGGAAGTCAAATTGTCTCTATTTGCAGATGACATGATCGTATAGTTAGAAAACCCCATCATCTCAGCCCAAAATCTCCTTGAGCTGATAAGCGACTTCAGCAGAGTTTCAGGATACAAAATCAATGTGCAAAAATCACAAGCATTCCTATACACCAATAATAGAGAGCCAAATCATGAGTGAACTCTCATTCACAATTGTTATAGAGAGAATAAAATACCTAGGAATACAGCTTACAAGGAATGTGAAGGACTTCTTCAAGGAGAACTACAAACCACTGCTCAAGGAAGTAAGAGGGGACACAAACAAACTGAAAAACATTCCATGCTCATGGATAGGAAGAATCAGTATTGTGAAAATGGCCATACTGCCCAAAGTAATTTATAGATTTGATGCTATACCCATCAAGCTACCATTGGCTTTCTTCACAGAATTAGAACAAATGGCTTTAAATTTCATATAGAATAAAAAAAAAGAACCCATATAGCCAAGACAATCCTAACCAAAAAGAACAAAGCTGGAGGCATCACACTACCTGATTTCAAACTATGCTACAAGGCTACAGTAACCAAAACAGCATGGTACTGGTACAAAACAGATATATAGGCCAATGGAACAGAACAGAGGCCTCAGAAATAATGCCACACATCTACAACCATCTGCTCTTTGATAAACCTGAGAAAAACAAGCAATGGGGAAAGGATTCCCTATTTAATAAATTGTATTGGAAAAACTGGCTAGCCATATGCAGAAAACTGAAACTGGACCCCTTCCTTACACCTTATATAAAAATTAACTCAAGATGGGTTAAAGACTTAAACATAAGACCTGACACCATAAAAACCCTAAAAGAAAATCTACGCAATACCATTTAGGACATAGGCATGGTCAAAGACTTTATGACTAAAATACCAAAAGCAATGGCAACAAAAACCAAAATTGACAAATGGTATCTAATTAAACTAAAGAGGTTCTGCATAGCAAAAGAAACTATCAAGACTGAACAGGCAACCTACAGAATAGAAGAGGTTTTTTGTAATCTATCCATCTGACAAAGGGCTAATATCCAGAATCTACAAGGAACTTAAATTTACAAGAAAAAAAAACCCATCAAAAAGTTGGTGAAGGATATGAACAGACAATTCTCAAAAGAAGACATTTATGCAGCCAACAAACATTTGAAAAAAAGCTCATTGTCACTGGTTATTAGAGAGATGTAAACCAAAACCACAATGAGATACCATCTCATGCTAGTTAGAATGGTGATTATTAAAAAGTCAGGTAACAACAGATGCTGGAGAGGATGTGGAATAATAGGAACACTTTTACACTGTTGGTGGGAGTGTAAATTAGTTCAACCATTGTGGAAGGCAGTGTGGTGATTCCTCAAGGATCTAGAACCAGAAATACATTTGGCCTAGCAATCCCATTACTGGATATATACACAAAGGATTATGAATCATTCTGCCATAAAGACACATGCACACATATGCTTATTGCAGCACTGTTTACAATAGCAAAGACTTGGAACCAACCCAAATGCCCATCAATGATAGACTGGATAAAGAAAATGTGGCACATATACACCATGGAATACTATGCAGCCATAAAAAAGGATGAGTTCATGTCCTTTGGAGGGACGTGGATGAAGCTGGAAACCATCATCCTCAGCAAACTAACACAAGAACAGAAAACCAAACACCACATATTCTCATTTTTAAGTGAGAGTTAAACAATGAGAACATATGAACACACACCAGGGTAATATCACACACCAGGGCCTATTGGGTGGTGGGAGACTAGGGAAGGGAGAGCATTATGAGAAATATTTATGTACATGATGGGTTGATGAGTGCAGCAAACCACCATGGCACATGTGTACCTATGAAACAAACCTGCACATTCTGCACATGTATCCCAGAATTTAAAATGTAATAATAATAAAATAAAGAAACCACTAAACATGGTTGCACCAGAATCAAAGCCTGCAACCTCAGTGTATGTCAAAAGTGTGTATTGAATCAGAATCACATTTTCTCCATTTTAAACTCTTAGTTTCAGATGACTGAGTCAATTGTATCCCTTGGTTTAAGGCACACATCCTCATTGATCAATACTAAGGCCCTTCTCTTATTTTTATCTTTTTATTCATTTTATTTTACCCCCACTCTCCAGCCACATTCTTTTCCCTGCTGATCAATCTCTTGTGTTTAATATGTATCTCTTAACTTGCATTTCTTCTTAAGCAGTGCTTGTTGTTTTATGTATATAGTTTTAATTTCTAAAAATGTTGTAGTGTTCTCTTCTCATCTTTTACTGTTTTTATTCAGCGATGTTTTGAGATCTGTCTATGTTGTTTGGGTGTACATGAGATCTGTTGCTTCTAACTGTTGCATAATATTTTATGGTATAAGTGTTAGTCCATTTGCATTGTTATAAAGGGAAACCTGAGGCTGAGTAGTTCATAAAGAAAAGGGGTTATTTGGTTCATAGTTCTTTAGGCTATACAAGAAACATGGTGCCAGCATCTGCTTCTGGTGAGGGCCCCAGGAAGCTACCACTCATGGCAGAAGAGGAAGGGAAGCAGGCATCATTACATGGTGAGAGAGGAGGAAAGAGAGAGGGTAGGGAGGAATCAGACTCTTATTAACTACTGTATCTCATGGGAATTAAGAGTGAGAATTCACTCAATCCTGTGAGAATGGCACCAAGCCATTCATGAGAGAACTGTCCCCCATGACCCAAACATCTCCCACCAGGTCCCACTTCCAACAATTGAGGATCAAATTTCAACAGGAGATATGAAGGGGACAAATATTTAAACTCTATCAGTATGCATCTCCTATATTTTACCCATGCATTCTCAATAAGAGACAATGAGGAACCTCAGTGATCACACCCACTAGCTTCCTGACACCCTGTCACCACAAATAATGCTCCAATGCACATCCTCATACATATCCACTTACGGACTTGAATGAGAATTTTCTTGGATATATTGTTAGGAAGAAAAATGATAAACTATAGGACATGCATATAGTTAAGTTGAAAAGCTTGTGTTGGAATACTTTCCAGAATGTCGCTAGAAGTCCATGAGTTGCTATAACCCTGTATTCTCTCCAAAACATAGCATTACTCATGTTTTAAATTTTTGCTAATTTAATATGTATAAAGTTATATCTCATTTTAATTTGTATTTCTCTAATTATATGCTTGTTAGCTTATTGGGTTTTTAATAAGCATATAACCTTATTTTTATCCTTTGTTTCTTATTTTATTGTATTATCTTTTACTCACTGACTTGCAGTACTTTTGAATATAATGCAAATATTAATTCCTTGCCAATTTTAGATATTTTAGGTATTAATAACACCTTTTCTTTTCTGTCACTTACTTATTACCTTTGACTAATAGTGTTCTTAGTTGAACAGAAGTCTTCAATTTTGAAATAATCAAATGTATCTAGTTTTTGCCTTATGATTAGTCCTTTTGAAGTTTGGCATAAAAAGACATTACCCATCACAGATTACCCTAGATTCTTTCTCTGTTCATCTTTACTACCAAAATAAAAGTGATAGCTTCCTTCTTTGGGGCACTTATGACATTTATACATTTATGATTCATAAAGGCCTGTAACTTAGTTATATATTTTATGGGAATTTTACTGGTGACAGGTTGAAATGTGTTTTAAGACACATATAAATACTACAGATACCATCTTCAGCTTTGAGTCTACATGTCTGTATTTGTTTTAAGTTCAAAAGAGAATTCTCTACTTATCCAAGAAGTAGTTTTTAATTTAATAAAATTATTAAGGAAATACAGTCTAGTAGTCTGTGTTACCCACATGACAATCTATCATTATTCTTAAGCACATTTTAGAACCTTTATTAGTATTATTTTTTGCTTGATAAGCATATGCTTTGAAACTTGTTCACTATTTTTTTTTAAGATCTAAAGAGTCACTGCTAAATTCATGCTTCCTATAAGGAATTCTTATATGAAATATGTGGTAGAGAAAAAAACCACAACCTTCTTCAGGGATTTAAAATCAGGTTAGCAAGTCACTTATAAATGTTCACAGGGATATTCTCTCACCATTTAGTGAGACTAAGTGTGAGTGAAACTTTTCTCTACTCATATATCCTTTGCAATGTGTTAGAATAGTGAATTTAAAATGATCTGACTAAAAATATCCTCCTTTGCATCACATGACTCTACTATTGAGGCTGCTGTGTTATCTGAAATGTTGTGACCATATTTTACATTTCTCAAAAATACAATAATCGGTAGAGAATGTTCTGTTGAGAAACACTTGGTTTCTTTCCACCAAACGGGGATTTGAATTGCGGTCTCAGACTTTCCGTACTCAGCAGTTTTCAGATGAGATATCATTTGGCAGCAGATTTGAGAATTCTTTAGCATTTAAAGGTATCTTTAACTTAACACAAAGCCTTTCTGCTTTCCTTATTAGACTATACATTTTTACAAAGGAAAAGAAGTATTACTCAGCTCTCCAGGAAGTTTAATCAGTATGCTAAACCCCCATCATCAGAAATCTACCTATTTTAATACAGGAAAATGTATTAAGCAGCCCAGAAAAAATGTGGGAAAGTACACGGATATTCTACATATGCTTTTTAGTGGGTTGTTTTGTCGATCTTGTTTTTCATAATTCATCACTAGTAATTAAAAATGGTTTGGCATGTTCTAATACAAGTTTCCACATATAAGTAAGTCCCACTCAGGCATGAACTGTTAAATTTGAACATTTTATTTTACTAATGAAAGTGGATCCTTTTAAATTCATGTTGACTCTTTGATGCAATAAAGAAGAAAAATCATTTTCTAGGAAAGCCAAGCAAGTCACTGATACTTTGCTGCAAATTTTAATCTGTCTTGTGCCATTGGCTCTAGGCGAAGAACTGTACGGTCTATATCCACGATGACTCCATGTTTGAACCAGAGGAACAGTTCAGGGTCTACCTCAGCCTCCCTCTTGGAAACCACTGGAGTGGAGCTAGAATTGGAAAGAATAACATGGCCACCATCACCATATCCAATGACGAAGATGGTAACAGAAGAAATTATCTTTAGTTACTCTTAGGTTAAGGGGACATAAACTGATGTTTAATCATTAGTGTTTTGAAAAATGAAAGTGCTTTAAGAATGCCTACTGATAACATTCTCTGAATATTTATGTAAAATGTTGGTAGCAAATGATCACCATCTACAGAGGTCCAAAAAATTCATAGATATTTTTTTTTTTTTTTTTTTTTTTTTTTTTTTTTTTTTTGAGACGGAGTTTCGCTCTTGATACCCAGGCTGGAGTGCAATGGCGCGATCTCGGCTCACCGCAACCTCCGCCTCCTGGGTTCAGGCAATTCTCCTGCCTCAGCCTCCTGAGTAGCTGGGATTACAGGCACGCGCCACCGTGCCCAGCTAATTTTTTGTATTAGTAGAGACGGGGTTTCACTATGTTGACCAGGATGGTCTCGATCTCTTGACCTCGTGATCCACCCGCCTCGGCCTCCCAACATAGATATTTTAAATATTGTTATTCCCTACCATATTGCTAAGAGATATGGAATGATTATGGCTAAAAGCTGGGACAGAAAAGCTAAGACAGAGAATAAAAACCATTTAAGTCACTGCAGTGCAGGAGCAGGATGGAAATACAGTTGGAATCAGTGGAATCCAATGAACTGATTTAAAACACTGCCACCTTTGTAGAACAGTCTAATTTCTCAGTTTTCTTCTCTCTAATTGATTTGGCCTACTAACCTAAAAAAACTTAAGCTCTATAGTCAGGTGTTAGCCAAGGATGATCCAGGCACCAGGGAAAACAAAACCTGTCTCAAACTGAGACACAATTGTTTCACTAAAATAGATATTTTAATGAGTGAATGGATAATATTACAAGTAGTAATAGCTGTTTTTATTGAATATTTACTGTATACCAAGAACTATGCTAAATATATTATCTTATTTAATACTGGCAGGAATTCCTTGAGGTTGGTGCTATTATTTCTATATGATGAATAAAGAAACTGAACCTCAGCAAAACTACATAATTTTCACTCTTAGTTACACAGCTGTAAGCACAATCCTGGATGTGAACTTCATTCTGTCTGATTCTAGAATCTACATTCTTAAGTACCTAAGAGTCTCAGTGACTCAGGATTTCTAGTGAAAATTCAGTAACTAACTTGGACTTTGAGTAAAACAAGAAATGGCAGCCTTGAAGTTGAATTAGTCCTTGACCCCAGGAGACTCAAGTTCAGATCTCAAAGTGAACCTCTCCCAAGTACACAGAAAACCCATCACTGAGGCTCAGGGAAGTAAGATTTATGCTGTGCTACAGTGACCCTCCTAGGTTTCAAAGAGCATTCTTATTAAAAAATATAAAACCTCAAATGAGGCATATCTTCTACAGTGAGGAAGATTTGACTTTCTGAAAGGGGAATAAACATAGAAAGTAGATTTTTGCCATATTCTATGATATACTCAAAATGGTATAAATGTTATCATTACTTTCCATTTTTCCATCTTTTTATCTCCCTCTCCTATCACCCAACCCTTCCCCATGAGATATAATAGAAAAGAAGGCATGATTTGAATTTTTTGGTAAAAATTAATATATCATTTTATTTACTTATTTGTTTGAGATGGAGTCTTTCTCTGTTGCCCAGGCTGCAGTACAGTGGTACAGTTATGGGTCACTGTAGCCTCAACCACCAGGGCTCAAGTGATTCTCCCACCTCAACCTCCTGAGAAGCTGTGGCCACCATGCCTGGCTAATTTTTTAATTATTTGTAGAGATGAGGTCTCACTATGTTGCCCAGGTTGAATATATCATTAATCATTTCCTAGCAACAGGATTCCATTAGGAAATCTTGTGTTCCTGAATTATCCTTGTAGCCAGTCACTGAAAGCATCCACACTTACCTGTACAGCTTGTGAGAAATTAGAAAAAGCTGAGGGTGGGGAGATGAGAACACTAAGAAGAGGGGACCCAACGGACCAGAGGTGAGGGATGGACTTGGTAAATTTAAGTATGATATAAATGAGATAAATTATAAACCTTAGAAATTTGTATCTCATAAATGAAAAGTTGACTTATGCAATAGATATTTATCTAGGGCCTACTATGTCTCAGTCCCTTGATAAACTGTTCAAATTTATTTTAAAACATTCTGTGAGCTGTAGAGCTGAGATGGAAACTTGGACATCATGAATTTCAAAGTCTCTACAAATAATTCACCCATTATATTGTTTTAATAAGGAACATCTGAGACATAACTCCTGCAGAATCACAAATAAATCTTTTTCCAAAGCATTGTTTAGCAGTAAATACTGATTGAGTTTTATGAATGAAAGCCATTTTGCTTCATATTGTTAACTAATGTGAACAGTTTCTTCTTGTCCTTGTAAGGTGTTTTCCTGGGAGTCTGAATCCTTTGTGCTATTCTAACTGGCTCATGTTTTCCTAACCATGTTTCCTTAGTTCCCACCATTGAGTTTGAAGAAGCTGCATACCAAGTCCGGGAACCCGCAGGGCCAGATGCCATTGCAATTCTGAACATCAAGGTGATCCGCAGAGGGGATCAGAACAGGACCTCCAAGGTTCGCTGTAGCACTCGGGATGGCTCTGCTCAGTCTGGTGTGGATTATTACCCAAAGAGCCGAGTCTTGAAGTTCAGTCCTGGTAATTGAATGCCAACCTCTATCTGTGGGTTTTACTTAATAGAGGGGCAAAAACCTTGTATTTGAAGAAAGGAAGAAACAGATAAATGAAAAAAGAAAACAGTAGTTCCAATAGCATAAAGCATTTCTAAGCACACATTTGAGATTGCAGGTAAAATTTCTAATTCATAAAAATGATGTGGGAGAAAAAGAAATAGGTCTTTTAACTTAGAACGTGCTGGGCATTTTGGTTGATTTAAAAGGATTTTTTGTTAGCCTAAGATTTGGTTGAATGATAGGATAACTTGGCTAAAAAAAATACACACATAATTGGCACCATCAAATACTGCTGTAAAGTACTGTGATGGGTCATTCAGGGATTACTACATTTGAAAGGCACAATCCCTGTGTTCAAGTGGTTTAACATTTGCTAGGAAGCAGGATACCCTGTTTTGGACTTCCCAAAATAAAATTTATTCCAGAGCAGATATGGAGATTAGTTTGGGAAAAGAGAAAGATGGAGTTCAGGTCATAGATCACAGCTTAAAGGTCTGTGATCTTCCACTCTCCCCCTTCCAAAGGAAATTTAAGTATTAATCTGATGGGGAAATGAGACAGGAAAAGGGTTGAACTGTATGCTAGGTTTTTTCATAGAACTTTCTGAAACCTAACTGGTATAGATCCTGACACCATCTGTGATGTAGCCAGAGGAGGGCAGCAATGCTAGGAGGATTTCTCAGAGCAATCTTGGCAAGTGGAGGGAGAAAATGATGCCCTCAAAGATGATGGGGGTTCAGGGGAGAGGGTCTCTATTTTCTCTCCCCTCACCAGAGCTTTAAAGGGCTTCTGGCTCCATCCCACCTGTGTCTGATTGATGTTTGCTGGCAAGCTAGATGCCCTTCTTCCATATCTACACACGGACCTGTCCTTAGCTTTTTACTTTTCTGCATAAAGATCTGGGGAAAGGATATGTCTAGAAGCAACTTAGCCCAGGTGTCTGTAGGATAGGAGGAAAGGGGCTTTAACTTCACTGAGGTATTTGCACCTTCAGAAAATCACCTTACAAAAAAAGGAGTGGGTCTGTAAGGCTGGAACCCTCACCCTTTCCAGACTACTCACCCTCCATATTGCCATCTTTGTGGAGGCTAGCTTGGTAAATAACCCTGAGCCACTGCTTCTCAGGAGACAGCTTTGAAGGGTATCTGTCTGTGCAAGCCCTCACAGCCAAACAGGAGCTCATGCATAAGTGTAAGGGGGAAAGAAAAATTAAGCAAAAAAACTCATAACCAGGGTGAAGTGTATTTTGGACCATAGATTTTTATTACTGCCAGCCAGTGTCAGGCAGGGGCCATTAATCCTCATATGGTGTTGAACAGTAAATCTGCAATACTGAGCCTCTACCACAGGTGGAATTTGGTCTGTAAAAAAGATTCCTCAATTGAGATAGAGCTACGGTGATTAGCAGTCACTGCATTTATAGAACACTGCTAAAAAGAAAGAACATATTTTAACATGATGTCTCAGCAGTGCCAAGCAGCACTCTTGGGTATGTTTCCTCATGAAGCCTTTGCTTTCTTTTTTTTCTGCCCTTGGCGAAGGTGTGGATCATATCTTTTTTAAAGTTGAGATCCTGTCCAATGAAGACCGGGAATGGCATGAATCTTTCTCACTAGTCCTTGGCCCAGATGACCCAGTGGAAGCAGTTCTTGGGGATGTAACTACTGCCACGGTGACGATTCTAGACCAGGAGGCAGCAGGGAGCCTCATATTGCCAGCACCACCCATTGTGAGTTGCTTGACCCAAAGGATTGCTGCTTTTACATCTCAGTGACTAGTAGATGAGCACTTGAGAGAAGTACTCTACTTCTTTCTTCTTCCGACACAGTGGTTCCCAACCAGGAGCCATCTTGCCTTCCATTCTCCCGCTTCCAGAGGACATTTAAGCAATGTCTGGAGACATTTTTGGTTGTCACAGTCATCACACCTGGTGCTACTAGTATCTCCTAGTACTAGTGATAGAAGCCAGGGATACTCCTAGTACTAGTGATAGAAGCCAGGGATACTCCTAAACATCCTACAATGAACAGGGCAGCCCCCAACAACAAAAGGAATTATTTGGCACAAATGTCAACAGTGTCAAGGGTAAGAAACCCTGTTCTGATCTAAAAGTGAGACCAAATCCTATTGGTATCTTAGTCTGATAAAGATGGAAAATACAATACAATTGATCTTCTCGTTTCTTTGATGGGACCTAGAAGAGTAAGAAGGTAATACTACCTCATATCTATTATCCCACATACTCATCACACTTAGAGAACTAAGTACCTGTGGGAAGGTAGTACCACATTTCCCAACTTGATTAGAATGAATGCACTATCCTTACAATTAAGAGGAAAATGCCTAGAGGATGCAAAGGAAAGTTTAACCCATAATTGTGAAGCAGACAGAAGCAGCCGTCTAACTTCTGCTAACTAGTCTCATATAATATATTAGAAAAGAATGATTATTTCAAAATGTGTCTCTTATTTGACCATGGAAGAAATATATACTACCTCTATTTACTCTTATTTTTCCAAATGTTCTACTGTATGTCATCAACTATTTAATGCAACTTTAAACTAGCAACTGCCATTCATGATACAGCTTTGGTTCCAATGTGCAGGAAAATGAAAGTTTTTTTTTTTACCTGAGTGATGGGGCTCTGATTTAGGAATAACATTAAAAGGATAATAAAATTCTAGCCCATCCAGTAGCAGGATCTTCTCCACCACTAAAGATTTGCAGTATTTTTTAAGGATGCCTGGAAAAGAATTAAAAAAAACCTTCTCTTCTTATATTTTAAATAATCCCTAGACACTAAGAGATCTTGTAGATCTCTAAAGAAGGGGGCTTACTTCTCTGATTGTGCCGATACCCAACCTGAACTGAAGCTTTGTTGCTGTTTCTCAGGTAGTCACACTTGCTGACTATGACCATGTGGAAGAAGTTACCAAGGAAGGAGTCAAGAAATCCCCCTCCCCAGGCTACCCGCTGGTCTGCGTCACCCCCTGTGACCCTCATTTCCCCAGATATGCTGTCATGAAGGAGCGCTGCAGCGAGGCTGGCATCAACCAGACATCTGTGCAGTTCAGCTGGGAAGTGGCTGCCCCCACTGATGGCAATGGGGCCCGGTCTCCCTTTGAAACCATCACTGACAACACACCATTCACCAGTGTCAATCACATGGTAAGTCTGGAGGTCTCGGCCTGGTTTTCCCTCCCTGGGAGAGGACTGGTGTTGTTCTTTGTTACTCACATTATCAAATTCCTTATGGTCCATGCATGGCATTTGCAATAAAACAAATAAGGAGGTGCACCTAGTCTTTTTACTCTTATACCTAAGAAAAGGTTATATGCTGTAATAGAAAACTAAGCTAGTTAGAAGACCTGTTTGAAAATCCTGATTCTGCCTGTTTAAGTAATGTTACATGGTTACATAACCTCTCTGAGTCTCAGTCTCCTGATCTGCAAAGTAATACTTCTTCTGCTTAGCTACTTGGCAAGGTAATTGAAAAATGTGACCTATAAATGACAAAGTCAGTGAAAAATTCCAGGTAGGCACTATTGATTACTATTAACATATCTTCAATCATCATATTAGCACATAAACTCCTTCTGGACATGAACCAAAATTTCTACCACATTCCTATAATGTGGTAGAAATGTGGCCCAAAATGGCCAGCACATCGATGGCACATAGAAGGGACCAGTTATTAAACAAAAGAATAGAATGTTTGGTGAGTGATCAGCCCTTTACAAAGCTCTATGGGAGGCCATGAAAAGACATTCATGCAGCAGTTGCTGTCTTCAAAAAGCTTAGAGACCAACAACACTGACACTATCAGAGAACAATGAACAATGATGTTTTCCCAAACTTAACAAACAGTCCACCACAGTGATTCTACACTTCACACTGAGGAAGCTGGTTCTCTTCCAAAAGTAAGCTGAAAACAGTTGAGATTCAGGCTTAGTATAGTACCTGGCATGTAGTAAGCATTCAACAATTCTTGCCTAAAATTGTATCACTGAATGATTTTAGACATCAGACATTTCTTTCAGACCAGATTTCTCTAGATTTTCCTGCTCATTCTACAGTTTATCCCCACTGTAATAAGAGCTTCACTGGGTTGGGATAATAGCAGAGGAAAGCCATTAGATATAGATGGGAGGCTTTGGATAACACAGGGTCATTCATACCCACTCTCTTTGGCACAGCTTATTCAGAAAGGCCTGAAGAGCAAATCTTTTGCAACGTAACCAGCTCAAATTTAAATCATCTTCTCTGTTATTAAAAAATCAACATGACAAGACTTACCAGCTTGTTGTTTCTTAAGTATCTATTTCTCTCTTCAACAAAACCATAAAGGGAGTTTGGTCTGGTTTGAGCCAACTGTACATTTTTAACAGATAAATTTATGACTTTATGCTTCAGATTCTTGCAGTGGACTTGTGACTACTACCCTTTACCCTTGTTTCCTTTGCTTTATCTTTATTTCTTCAATTATTTATTTAATATCATTCTATTATATGCATTCTTGTAGGATGCCTCAAATCCCTTCTGTACAAAGTTCATGTATATATAAATAAGTAAAACATTGATGGCTAATTTTAATGAAAACATCTTCTTTAATTTTTAATGGACTTCAGTGAAAATTGTTTTCATGGGTAAAATGTATAAGTTTGTGTAATTGCTTTGTGGGAGGTCTGTGATACACAGAACTACTTATTAATTTTTCTTGTTATATACTTTCCTATGTAAACGCACACATAACCTAAAGGGTCCTGGTGACACACACTGCCTCTGCATAGATGGAGTTAAGCACTCTTAGGGCTTCTGTATGTTTGGGGACTTGGAGGAATCTGTGGAAAGACCTTCAAAGGCTGGAAGATGTCAGAGGCCAAGTTCTCAGCTTCAAGCCTACATGTTATCATAACCCTTGCAGTGTGTGTTCACTGGGTAGGGAGATGGGATGGAGGGAGGATAACAGTAGGATAAAGAGACATGAGAATTCCCAGGAAGGAAGTATCTTTTCTCTGTCCCCTGACATCATGCTCTCAACAACAGTGACTTGGAGGCCAACCAGTCTTGCTAGAAGCCTGAATAACAGTTGAGTTGTCCTTGTGCTAAACCTAGTATATAAAAAGAACAATACTATTAATGGTAATCAGTCATCCATGGGCTTGTGCTCCACATCTGTCTACTTGCTCATTGACTATCTTACCCACTTAGGCTATAAGTACTCACTGATCTGTCTCAAGTGTCTGGTTCATAGTTAAAAGTCAATACTTAAGTGATGAATGAATGAATAGATGGAACAATCAATAGATGGATGGATGACCTTTACAGATTACCTTGAACCAGATCATGTAAGAAGCTATTTAATACTCACATTGGAGATGATTTATTCGTCCTGGTAGGTCCTGGACAGCATTTACTTCAGCCGGAGATTCCATGTGCGTTGTGTGGCCAAGGCTGTGGACAAGGTGGGCCATGTGGGGACCCCCTTAAGGAGCAACATTATTACCATTGGAACAGACAGTGCTATCTGCCACACACCAGTGGTGGCTGGGACATCCAGAGGCTTCCAGGCTCAGTCCTTCATCGCAACCTTGAAATACCTGGATGTCAAACACAAGGAGCATCCAAACAGGTCAGGCAAGTGGCGCCTTCCACCATGAGGGGGTTGAGGTGAATCTCAGGTCTCCTTCGTGTGTTTCCCAGGATGGTCAATAAGTGATACTTCTGCAAAATAAAAATGTGATGATGACTGTGCCAGTAAAAGTTTAAATCTGTCAAGGTCCCTCAAGCTAGGGCCCCCTGCCTATCTTCCTAGCCTTTCCTTCTCCTTGTCATTTTCACCTGCCAGTCCAACCACAGGGAATTACGAGTAACTTCCCAAGGGCTACAGACTCTTATGGGTTGCATACCTCTGCCATGCTGTTACTCCAATTCTCCCCAGCCCCTTCCACTGGCTGGAGTTAAACCCTACTGCCCTATAGTACCTAGCTCATGGCATCTCTTCTAGGGACATTGCCATCATCTCCCCTGATTTAATTTGGAGGCTTCCCCTCCTGGATTCTCTGGCACCTGTATATGCTTCTTTTAAAGATTATTAGTATTCACTCTCTCTGCCCTTCAGTAGATGGTAAGACCTGAAGGACAGAGACCGTGAGCATGTAGTTTGAGTATCCTCTGCCCAGTATAGTGTTCTTAGCATCTAAGAAGCACTCCTAAATATCTGCTGAACAAATGAATAACACTGTAGAAATTAGGAAGCATTGGACTTAATCTTTTCTGTGCCACCATGATTTTGATGGGAAATGGATATTTTCATTTTGCATAGAAAAAAGAATTTGTGTATACTATGCATATTTATTAAACACTACAGTATTTAAATGTGTGCCTTTATGAACAACTCAGTCGCTTATAAACTCAGAAAAAATGAGTTCTTTTGCATGGAAAAAAACAGGTTTGAATGAATATGCACACCCTTCTTTCTTTCCTAACAGAATAAAATGTATCTTAGTGACACCTTCCTAGAAAAGGCCCTCCTCTTCACATCTAAGGGTCTGATTCCTCTTAAAAATGTAGCTCTTTGCTCAGAGAGACAAGCTGTATAAACTTAAAACACACTTTCAATAAACATGGTCAAAATTTAAACTGGAACAAAGGAAAAAACTGCAACCCGTAAGTACAGTTCTATTGTGTTGCAGTCTTAACCAATATTTACTAAGCTAATTTTTTATTTAGAATTGTATACTATGTGCTCTGGAGAAACAAAAGAAGTGAAGAAAATGCTCCTTTTCCTCATAGTGGGGAGGCAAGATAAACAGTCTGAAAACATTTGAGAAATAGCAGCCAATATAAATAAGTTACAGATTTCCTGGTCCAAAGGCTGCCTAAGAGCTGAGGATGTAGATCAAGGAATAGCACACTGCAGATTGAGGCTGGTGGGGCCGGACACATGGTGCTGATGGGACTTATAGGGAGATGGGAGAGGGAAGGTGGTTTTCAGTCAGGAGAGACAGTATGAGTAGCTATATATTGTAATTTCTCAGATTTGGCTGGGTGGAGAAATTGGCTTTAGAGTTTAAAAGCTCAAAGATATCTTTTTGACTCAAATACTTAAAGAAATGTGAGTGTCAACCTTACCTGACTTCCATAGACATTCACTGTGACAGAACAAGGGAGCAGCCCCTCCATAGTCACTCAGCTTTTGCTCCTGAAAAAAAGTTTCCACTGAAAGCAAAGGAAAGCTTTGAAGTAATTTGTGGTTGTGATGTTATCTTTTCCTGAATAGAAAAAAATCTATAATTCTAGATTGCTATCAGTCCTGTGTCTGGAGGGTCTCTTAAAGGGAAGCAATGATACTATGTGTATATCTGTACCCCCCCATTCAGATAGAAAACCTACCTGGAAAGCTTCAGGAAGAAAAAAATGGCAACTCATTGATCAAGACAGATTAGGTGATGAGAAAGAAATACCTTATTGACTATTTATAGCAATCAGCTAAACATTTATTTCTGCCCTTTTTTCCCCTAGAATCCACATTTCGGTGCAGATCCCACACCAGGATGGAATGCTGCCCCTTATCTCTACCATGCCATTGCACAACTTGCATTTTCTACTGTCTGAGTCCATCTACAGACACCAGCATGTCTGCTCCAATTTAGTTACCACCTATGACCTGAGAGGCATCTCAGGTGAGATTGACAAGTTCAGGACTGGTCTTTCCATGCTAGCTGAGTTCAGCGACTTTCAGGATATGGCAGAGTGAGGAGTACTGCTTTTCATGTCTTCCGGTTCTCAGAATCCACATATTAGTGATTTCCCTTCCTAGCACACATGCAAATGCAGTTAGCTCAGACAATGAAGTAGACAGGAGAAAACAAGGACTTTGGAACCACTGATGGGTTCAAATCCTTATTCCACTGGACAAATATAGTTTGACCTTTCTGAGCCACTGTTATCTATAACATGGGAATAACAATTGTTCCCAATCAAGATAAGGATTAAGTGCATTGACATTTTTAAAGCACCGACTATGACATATTTTAGTGTCTCCATTCCCTTAGAATAAGCATGTTTAGATTGGTGCCCCAAAAACCTGTCACAGAAAGCTAAAGTGAAGGTGTTACAGGATGGGTTCTCCAGAAGGAGGAGCTGAGATGGAGTTTGGGGTTACAAGATGTTTGTTAGGGATCGATACCTATAAAAGAGAAGAAGGAAAACAGGATTGGACAGAGGGAGAAGTCAAACTGCCATGCAGGCTGAAAAAGCCATCTTGGCCATGGCGGGGAGCTCCGGAGAGGCTTGTCCTACTTCCAGCTGACGCAGCCATACCTTTACAGCCTACCTAGCTCAATCACTAGAGGCAGGCTGCCCCACAAGGGCATGACCTTGGGCTGAGCCAGTCTGCAGCTGGCGCAGAGCTGAAGGAGCTGACAGCTGAGGCAGCGCATCTCCGTGTTCACCACAGCAGACATTTGACTTTACAAACAATTCTGTCCATTTCCATTCACCTTAGCAAGTGCGCATTAAATGCATATTTTCTCCTTTCACAAATGACGAATCATTTAACAGTGTTTTTGAAGACAAAAATGCATTCATATTCTCTTTCATATTCATTAAGCATCGCTTTTGGTCGTGATGGTCTTTATACAGTAGAAATTAGCTGAGTACAAATTATTTGTAAATCATTGAGCTACGTATGAAAGTTTAATTGGTCCACATCTACTGCTAGTGGAAGAGACATACTATGTTTAAATACTAAACTTTGCACCTCCTTTTACTTAAAAGCAATTAAATTCAAGACATGTTAATTGAGTAACTAGTCATCATGGGGCAGAGGGCTTGGTGCTGGGTGTCAAGCATTCTAAGAAATGTATCATCACTTTTAAAATACTATAGTCGCTTTTAGTACTAAAAAAATTTTAACCCAGCTGGGCGCAGTGGCTCACGCCTGTAATCCTAGCACTTTGGGAGGTCGAGGCAGGTGGATTGCCTGAGCTCAGGAGTGCGAGACCAGCCTGGGGAACACAGTGAAACCCATCTCTACTAAAAATACAAAAAAATTAGCCGGGCTTGGCCACGTGCGCCTGTAATCTCAGCTACTCTGGAAGCTGAGTCAGGAGAATCACTTGAACCCAGGAGGCGGAGGGTGCAATGAGCCGAGATTGCACCATTGCACTCTAGCCTATGTTTAACCCTAATATTCTAAATTTGTATCGTATTCAGCTCCCTACTACATAATAGTCTCCCTTAATTTAGAGTCATTCATATACTTGGCAGCATTTGATTCAATAATTGTAATTTTTGCCTGTTGCAGGTGAGAGTTAGTCAGGCATCATTAGCGAGCTATTTACTCATTAACAAAAAATTAAGACTTTTTCCCCCAAGAGTTCGGAAACTGTATGAATGAGAAGAAGTAGTCAGATGTAAATGTGCTGGCTTTTTTTTTTTTTTCTGAGATGGGGTCTCAAAAAAGATATTTTAAAAATCAGTCTTAAAATAATAATTCACCAACGAATGAGCCATACAATAAACCCATTTCTTCAGGACTGGTGGGGACGTATGTGAAGCACAGGACCAGACTTGCCGGGTATAACAGGCAAACCTTCAGAGTGTTTTCCTTTCCAAGTTCTATCACCTTCATTCATGGAATCATTTGCTCACCTTTTCTTCCCTGATTCCTGTGGTCTCTTAGAGGTAGAGTCCCCCATTCAACACCTGGCAACAGCAGTTAGCAAGCACTTTCCAAGCTCCCTCACATTTTCCCAGTGCATTGGGAGCCCTGGGTTGCTTTGTTAGTAGAGTCTCGGGTGACTGAAAGTGCTCTTAGTGTAAAAGGGTAAGCTCTTCACCCTACCCTGCTCCTTGGCCTCTGTGAACCAAGTTACAGTTCCTTGTTCTTTCCTCTCTGGCAGAAGCAGGGTTCCTGGATGATGTGGTCTATGACAGCACCGCTCTGGGGCCTGGTTATGACCGCCCCTTCCAGTTTGACCCCAGTGTGAGAGAGCCGAAGACCATCCAACTCTACAAACACCTGAACCTGAAGAGCTGCGTGTGGACCTTTGATGCTTATTACGACATGACTGAGCTTATTGATGTCTGTGGAGGGTCTGTAACTGCCGACTTCCAGGTGGGTGCCCCAGGGTTTGTCTGAGGACTCTGCACATGAGTGCCTTGGCCAACCTTATTTGTTCTTGAAGCACTTCAGTTAGCACTTTGCCTCCAGAACTGGGCCAACCAACTAAGAGAGCCTTCTTAATAAGTCCCTCAAGCAAGATCTTGGCAGCACTGAAGCTAGGGAAGGGTCCAAAGTCCTCTAAATCAAGTTAATGTGGAAAAAACTTATGTCTGGCATACTCACTTATATAAAAATCCAATATTTACTTCTCTGGGTATATATGTTTTTATATTTATAATGCATATATTTTGGAAAGCCAAAAAAAATTACATTTGGTGCTAGGATTATTACTACATTGATGTATTCTCTTCCCCACCTGGCAAAATGAGTCAGAATGGCAGGTGGTACAATCTATCTTTCAGAAGACAGGAAGAGCACTGTTGTCCTATGCATTGTGGAGAGGTAATTGCTTAAAACATTTTGATTTCACACCTATTCCAAAATTCCAGTCCCCACGAAAATACACACTTTCTAAAATATATATTGCCATTAAACATTAGTGTATTAGTCTATTCTCACACTGTTATAAAGACATACCAGAGAGTAGGTAATCTATAAAGAAAAGTGGTTTAATTGAGTCACAGTTCCACATGGCTGGAGAGGCCTCAGGAAACTTACAATCATAGTGGAAGGGGAAGCAGACACGTCTTACCTGGTGGCAGGTGAGAGAAAGCAAGCAAGAGCAGGGAAAACTGCCCTATGAAACCATCAGATCGCGTGAGAACTCACTCACTATCTCAAGAACAGCATGAGGGAAACCCCCCTAATGATCCAATCACTTTGCACCTGGTTCCTCCCTTGACATGATTACAATTCAAGATGAAATTTGGGTGGGGACATAGAGCCAAACCGTATCAATTAGTGACAACAGAAAAATTTATAGCAAGAAGCTGGAGTCAGAGAAGGGCAGTTATATCAAAGGGCCAGTGAGGCTAGGCTAATCCGTTCTCATGGAAAAATTAATTCTAAAACAGGTTCTATCCAATTTTGAGCAGTTATCTCAATTAGCTAAAAACTAGTTAGGTGTTTGTTCTTCATTTCAAATTAGGTTTAACCTCACTGAAGGAGAGAACTTGTAGAGGGATTTAGAGTAATCATTTAGAGAAAGTGTCGGATTAAAATTTGTCGTTTTCTTTGTGGTGCCTCGCATCCTGGTTTCCTCTCATTTTATATACACTACTGCCATCTACTGAATAGAATTTTAAGGCATTTGTAGGTGTTCTGTTTCTGCAGTTGCATAACCTTTTACTTTGGAAAATGCAAAACTAAGTGATTTGTTTCTTTCCTGGCCTCTCAAAAATTAGTATTCTCTTTTCTTTATGATTTTGCTTTAATTACATTTTTGAATATTTTTTCAGAATATGCTTAAAAACCTCAAAGACAAGGATTTCTTATATATATCCTACTTTTCAAACCAACAAAAAAAAAATATGCAGAAGTATTTTGTTGTCTGTTTCTTCGAAAATAATTGAAATCACTGATATATGGTAGAAGGAATATAGAACTTAGAACTAAGGCCTAATTGGTACTGTTCACTATCAAATCAGCAGACTTGGACAAAACATAACGTCTCTGAACCTCATCTGAAATTGTACTAATAATCTCAACATGAGAAGGTGCCTCACATAATGTGTCTGGCATAGAATAGGCATGCAGTAAATATTTGTTGGGCTTTCTTTCTTTTAAAAGATTAGTAAGTAATATCATGAGGGCTAAAGGAGGATAAACAAAAACAAATGAGGGAAAATTAATTTTCCCAATGAGCTAAAGAGTTTATTGAAGTTCTGATAGTGTGATTGGGGCAGGTGTATTTAGCAAAACCTGTGTATTAAGGGACGGAACACAGTACCAGGTCCAAATAAAATCTGGAAATTTTCTTAAAAAGAAAAAAAAGAGCTGGAAACAGTGACTCACACCTGTAATCTCAGCACTTTAGGAGGCTGAGGCTGGAGGATCACTTGAGCCCAGGAGGTTGAAGCTGCAGTGAACTATGATAGAGCCACTGCACTCCAGCCTGTGCTACAGAGTGAGACCCCATCTCTTGAAAAACAAAACAAAACAAAGTAAGGCATGTCAAAATAGAATTTTTAAATGACTGTGGAATTAGTAGAGTCTTTTGAGAAAGTTGGAATCAAATTTTAAATCCTTGATAACTTTGAATATTTTGTTTTAATTTTAGAATAATATTAAAGCATTTGGTTCTTTTTCTTAATTGCCCATAGGAACACTTTATACTATATTTTCAAACAAAAGAAAAATATAAGTTCTGTAGTATATTCTAGTAATTAGCCAATAATAAAATTGTTTTAAACTGTTTTTTGTCATAAATATATATATATGTATGAAAGAAAGTGTGAAAATATTTAAAAATGTGTAAACCAACTCCCCATTCACACATATATATACAGTTAGCTTCACCACAAAAGCTTTGCTAGCATTTTGTTATCTTTTCATCCAGTTCTGTTCATTATATAGTAAAATAAAAATGATTGGGCCAAATTAAAAGCAGAAACGTAAACCTCCTTCGAAGAAATGTTCTCTTGGAAGTATGATATGCTGCCTTTTCAAAATTCTTTCCAAAGCATGGCATGGGACAGGAAATTGTTGAAGTACATGCAGCTCTGAGCTGTCCATTGGTGAGCTCCCTAAATATGATTTCAAAGCTTGGGCCCTTTGTTCCTGGGGCAGGAGACGAGAGCACTAACTAAACATCCTGAGTCTCACACAGGTTCCTCCCAGGCGCCCGGATGTGGCCATCTTCCTGATGATGGTTGACTTGGGCTCTCCTGTGGGACACTGGCAAATGGTCAACACAGGGAGTTTGTACTGAATGCTAGATCCCACATCCACCAGGTTGATCCCTTGAAAATAATTGTGATATTCTAAAATGTCAGCCAAGTCTTAGAGCAACTGAACAGAGCTCACTCTCCCACTTCAAAAGTATTTTTGTTCAAGTGTCATCTCCTTAGAGAAGCCTTTGCACATGACCCTGTCTAAAGATGCATCCTGACCACTTTCTATTCCATTACTTCCTTTATTTTTTTTTAAAGTTAGTGCAATCATGGGCACTTGATTAATAATTATTGAATAAGTGTGTGACTACATGTGTGATTGAAAATGGAACAAAGATGTGGTGATAATATGCCCTTTCATCCCAGGGAAGAGATAACTCTGTGTGCATACTGCTTCCCTGGCAGGTGAGAGACTCTGCCCAGTCCTTCTTGACAGTGCATGTACCTCTGTATGTGTCCTACATCTACGTGACCGCCCCCAGGGGCTGGGCCTCCTTGGAGCACCACACCGAGATGGAGTTTTCTTTCTTCTATGACACTGTTCTCTGGAGAACAGGTATGCCCATTGACACCTTAACTATCCCTTTAGTTAGGCCTTCACTCAAGCAAGATTAAAAGAAGAGTAGTGACTTTTAACAGTAGCTGCATTCCTCATCCTGTTATCCCATAGACAAAGTGTGGTCATCTCAAGTCTGAAAAGTGCAGATCTGTGGTTCCTGAAAAAAATGACGTCCTTCTGTCCTGATGCTGGAAGGTCTCAGCCCAATTAGCTAAGATCCCAGGATAGAGGATGGCAAGTGATGAATGAGTCCTCTACTGCCCATTAGAGATTCAGAGGGGTGTGTGTTCTTTTGGAGTATAACCCAAATAATCTTCATTTTCTCCTAGTTAAAAATGGTGTGGTTCATGTTTTTTACAAAGCAAAAGGATCTTCAAATAAGATGCATGTAAATGGAAAAATATGTCAAGAGCACTTGAAATATTTATGTCAAGTGGCCCACTTTATTCAATTGGCATAGAGTCTGCTCTTTAATTGCATCCTCCAAAGAAGAGATTTTAACCTTCTGAAGGCAAGGGCTGTGATGCTGAGTGTTTAAAATGACCTTTTCCTCAGGCTCATCCCCATTACTGTCCTCTTTGAGAAGATCCCCCAAGGACTAAATGGGAGGCAGCCCTTCAACTGGGAGCCCACACCTCACCCCTCTCAGTTTCTCCACCCACCTCCTCCTACTGCTTCCACATAGATGCCCCTTAAAACTCCCCAATTTTATCCTCCATTCATTCCAATGGTTCTTGGTTATTTTTGTTTTCTTGTTTTTTATTATATTTTTTTTTGGTTTGTTTTCTCATTTTTAGTGTCCTATACTTCACACACTACACCAAACCTATTTCCCCAAACCCATTTCCCCTAAATTCTACTGCTCCCATCCTCCCTCTTTTCCTCTTTAGGGCTGCTGTGCTTTATCTGGGTCAAACATACTAAAAAAAATACAAGAGTTTTCTTTCGAGAAAGCTTCATCTCTACTAATTGGAAGTATATTCATCCATCATATTTATTAGGGTATCGTTCCAGGACCTCCCACAGACACCAAGATCCAAGGATGCTCAAGTCCCTCATATAAAATGGTGTAGTATTTACATATAACCTATATGTATACTCCCATATGCTTTAAATCATCTCTGGATTGCTTATAATACCTAATACAACACATATGCTATATAAATAGTTACAGCATATTGTTTAGAAAATAATGACAAGGAAAGCAAATCTGTATATGTTTAGCTCAGATGCATTTTTTCCCAGTATTTTTATTCGAGGTTGGGTGAATCCACAGATGCAGAATCCGTGATGCAGAACCCACAGATACAAAGGACTGATGGTGTAGTCCTTTCTTCTGTGAAATGGCTTAAGTTCAAATCATTTATTTGCTTTATATTTCTCATGGGAAAATAACTTCAGGCAGCTTTCCCACTCTGGGTCAGATAATTCCTTGAGCTCTTGTTTTTGTTTTGTTTTGTTCAACTTTATGTTTCTCTTCCTTAGGTTACCCTTTGTTTTTAGTCATTCTGAACTCACTGGGGACTATGACTGCAATTTCCCATATTAAAGCCACAGCTTTCTTGTGTCATGCTGGCCTTCTACAAGCTTCCCTTTAACTCTCTATTGGTTTGAGTACTAAATATAGCCACCAGGACTTTGTTTATAGTTCTATTAAGTCTGGAAAGGTATCTTGGCAAGGAAAAGAAAATATAGTATGAAACAGATGTGCTGTAACCATACCCTGGTATAAAGTTTGACCGTAAGAAGTTTTAAGATTCATTTTTTTTGCTGAACCCTGCATCTGGGCTAAGTGGAACTTAGGTTTGAAGAGTCTTCGTCAAGAACAGTGGAACTGTTACAAAAAAACAACAACAACAACAATAAAAAAAAACTCAAGTGAAATTAGCTGTCATATAATTTTAATTGGCATATGTTTTTATAGGCATATAAATATTATCTTGTTACATTCAAATAAATGTGCAGCTCTACTTAAAGGTGTCCTTGAGATAACTTATATGTGGTTGCTGTCAGGGAAGTATTTTCCATGCCCTAATGTTTTCTTGCTGGTTTCCTGCCTAGGAATCCAGACAGACAGTGTGCTCTCTGCAAGGCTTCAGATAGTAAGAATATACATTCGAGAGGATGGCCGTCTTGTCATTGAATTCAAGACCCATGCCAAATTTAGAGGTAATATCAATGCCGATTTTTTGTCTCCAACTTTTTATTAAGAAACATTTCACACATACAGAAAGTTGAAAGAACAGAACAGTAAAAAACAGTCAACAGTGATTAACATTTTGCTATACATGCATGTGCACATACACGCATACATACATTTTTTTGTTCACGCCATTTGGAAACAAGTTTCAGACTTCATATCAAGTTACCCAAAATACTTCAGTTGATATCTCCTAAGAACAAGGACACTGTCTTACACAATCCCAGCATCATTGTTACTTCTAAGATATTTAGCATCGAGTCAATAATATTCAGTCTCTATTCATATTTCCTTTATTGTTCCACAAACGTCTTTTCCACTTATTTTTATATTTATTTTATAACTGCTTACATAAAAAGAAAGACGTTCCAATTATGATTCACGTTACATTTTGATTGTGATTGCTCTTTAGTTTCTTTTAATCTAAAATATTCTCCCTACTTTTATTTATCATGACACTATTTCAGTGCAGTTTTAGAGTGGAGATATCTTGCTGATAACATTTACCCTTTTAATGATGTTTATGATTATCCCCTTCTACCAAGGACTTGGATGGCCCTAAATGTGACTTTTATCTGACACGGATATTTCTATTTATAAACTACTGAGACCTTTCTACCTCCAAGAAACATGTTAGTTAGAATTTAAAGCTAGTATATTCAGTGTTCATTGTCACATAAAGACCCCCTATTATTGTGAATATACTCATTAGCACTATTTCCACAAGGAATATTCCTATTGTTTATAAATAAATACATATGACTATGATGACCATCACAAGCAGGACAATGGGCTGGGGTGAGATGCCATGCTATCCCCACCAGTGTGGAATATATTCTAAGGGGCAAAATGGACTAACCTTAGTTGTTTGATAGAAGAATATTAATTCACTTCTCAGGCTTTTGTGGGGCTCCACCGCAAGTACAATAAAACTCACAAATAAGTGCATGTGTTTCCCCTTCAAATAGGACAGTTTGTGATGGGGCACCACACTCTCCCAGATGTGAAATCTTTCATATTGACTCCAGACCACCTAGGAGGAATTGAATTTGACTTGCAGCTATTATGGAGTGCTCAGACTTTTGATTCTCCACATCAACTCTGGAGAGCCACAAGCTCTTATAACAGGTAAATACAGTGATGGAGGCTTTCATGGGTAAAGCTGAATGGTTTTCCATTTCTTTCAAGAGCTTGAGAAATAGCACTTTTCTCTGAAGGTGAGACTATTATTTTAAAAGGGGAATTGATAGAATAACCCTTAGCTGGGAGTGGTGGTGCTAGCTGGTAGCCCAGCTACTCAGGAGGATCACTTGAGCTCTGGAGTGTGAGGCTGCAGTGAGCCATGATTGTACGTGTGAATAGCCAGTGCACCCCAGCCTGGGCAACAGAAAGAGATCCTGTCTCTTAAAAAAAAAAAAAGATCTTTGGGTTTTTATTATTTGTTTGTTTTTTAATTAAAAGAAATGACACTCTAGCAAATAGATCAACTTCTGATATATAAATAGGAAGTGTTCACACTTATTCCAAGAGTGAGACCAGAAGGGGCACGCATCACTTCCACCCACATCCTGTGATGGGGAACTTAGTCACATGGCACACCTGCCTGCAAGGGAAGCAAGGAAATGTGTCTGACTAAAACCTTTATCAAAGAAATTCATTTCAATTACAACAACCAGTGCAAATATAGTATCTCTGGTTAAGTTCATGTGTCGTTTACAAGATTTGTTCTTCTCCCATACTGAGTATAGAGATGGAATAGGAATTTAACAAATACAGTAAAATATCCCCCATCTGTAAAAAGGAAGAATGGAAAAAACAAAATTAAAACCACTATGAAAATGATAAGTGGGCAACCAGGAATCTGTCATAAATATATTATCCCCATTTTATAGAAAATGAGATTAAAAGCTCATTATTTAGCATTAAAATCTTATTTCAGATTGTCTTGAGAATCATTTTCAAAAAAATTTTTCTTAAAGTTTTTGATCTTATATCAGACATTTTTATTGTATAGTTATTCCTTTGAAACTGATATATAGGCTGGGCGTGGTGGCTCATGCCTGTAATATCAGCACTTTGGGAGGCTGAGGTGGGTGGATCACTTGAGGTCAGGAGTTCAAAACCAGCCTGTCCAACATGGCGAAACCCCGTCTTTACTAAAAATACAAAATTAGCCAGGCATGGTGGTGCATGCCTGTAATCCCAGCTACTCGGGAGACTGAGGCAGGAGAATCGCTTGAACCTGGGAGGTGGAGGCTGTAGTGAGCCAAGATCGTGCCACTGCACTCCAGCCTGGGCACCGAGAGCAAAACTCCATCTCAAAAAAAAAAAAAAAAAGAAATTGATATATAGTAACCTTCAAGGACTGTGCTTTCATGTACTTTGTTCCAGTTTACAGGCAGGGAAACTGCCCTTCTTTAAGTGGTCTGCTGACATCTTCACTGCCATTTGGATGAAGCCTACCCTCCTTCTGTAGCATACAAGGCCCAGTTTCCCCTAAGGTTTTATCTCAGCTCTAGCCTTCTATCCACATTAAATATCTTATCAATCCCTGAACCCATCAGCCCATCCATACCTCCATGCTTTTGCAATTCCGTCAGCCCTTCCTGCTCTTTTCCTTTTCCTCCTGCAAAACTAACTCCTCTGAGACCCAGCCCAGCTCAAATACTAACCCCTTTGTGACAGCTTCCCTGATGTCCCATACGGTGCTATCAGCTCCCTCCTCCTGGTTCCCACTCTGTTCCAGCTTCTCTGCTGTAACACAGCTCATTATCTTGTGATAGTCTATCTGCTGTCCCAAGTTTTCAGTAGACCATGAGCTTCTCCAGAGTAGATGGCACATCTGATTCATCTTAAATCCCCAGAACCACAGGTTTTAGCATGTGGTAGGTTCTGAGAAAGCATCTTTTAGGAGCTTATCTCTGAGGTGAGGAGATAAAATACATAGATAAGTGACAAAATGAAGAACCCCCACCAAGCACTCCCTGCTAAGCACACTGTGAGAAATACAGAATAATATCAAGACCATAGTTGTTCAAGGAAGTGAGAGCCAGAGGCTGGGGAGTTATGTAAGGATTCCTGAAAGAGCTGAGACCACTTATGGTCCATATTGTGATATGGGAAATGCTTAGTGTTAGAAAGGAGGTGAAAAGAACTGCAGGATTAAAGACATGTACCTAAAACTGTGCTTGGCATGTTTGAAGGGGTAGTGAGGAAATTGACCTAAGTAGTATTTAGGAATGGGGAAAAAAGCAGGACTCAAGGCGTGGGAGGCTATGCTATTTGTCTTGCATTCATTTCTTTAACAAGTATTTATGGAATGTTTACTGTGTGTCAGAGGAGGTTCTGGGCACCCTGAATACATCAGTAAACAAAATAAAGATCCCTACGTATAGGACTTTAAGTAAGGAGACACAAAACAGTAGACATATAAGCAAAGTATAACCTATGCCAGCAGGTGATATGTGCTATGCGAAAGCAAAAGGTATGGAGCAGGGTAAGGGGAAGCAGGAATGGGGAAACATTATAATTTATAATAAGAATGCTCCCAGTAGACCTTATTTGAGCAAAGACTTGAAGGAGGTGAAGCAGTTGGCTATGCAGAAACATGGGGAACAGGGTTCCTGGTAAAGTTCCTGAGATGGTAGCATTTGGGCATGTTTAGAGAACAACAAAGAGGCCCATATGGCTGGCATGGAATGAGCAAGGAAGAGGGTAATAGACAATAATGCTGAAGAAGTGAGGAGTGGGGGTAGGGCCACAGAGTGGGGCCCTGTCAACCAGTACATGGCCTCTGGCTTTTACTCTCTAGTGCAAGGAGAACCCCTACAGGGTTTGAGTAGAGCTAGACATGATCTGGCCAGGCATGGATTGTTCTGCCTATTTGAATATTTCTATTAATGTAGGGTTACTATTCACATTATAGGCGTCAGTTTCCATGTAATTTAAGTATGTTATACAAAGTCTCATTTCCTGCTGATCCAAGCTTTGGAGGAAAACTGCAGACGTACAGACTTTTAGAGTAGGAAGGAGCTTCGAAATAACAGCCCTGAAAGTCTGCGTGGTTTGTTAAAATCATACAGCCGTGGCTGAGGCAAAGCCAAGCTGGGGTTCCACAGTTCCCAGTTTCCAGCCTGTGCCAGTCCACTACACTGACCCCAGGATATGACATAAAAGTTTTGGATATGACATAAAACTTTTATTATTGTTTTTAATCAAATCTTTGCTGTCACTTTACTAATAAATAGATTCATACCCCAAAATGGTCAAAACAAGCACAGCATTTATGAGAACTGTTCACAGATCCCTCACAAACAGTTATAATGAAGATTCATAGCCCTGCTCTCTCCATTCAATGCATGACAGACTCCAAAGCCCCTTGGAGAAGGTTCCTGAAGCTTCTGAATGCTTGGCTGCCTTCCAGGCCATCTGACAGGTTTGGAGCTGCTACCCAGTGAGAAGTGTGGGAGATGAAGTAGGAGAGAGGTCCAAAAGCTTCCTGCTCATAGAACCATGACCTGGAGAATCCTGGGCCCCTCATAAACAGGGAAGTTCCCAAATCCCCATGAGTGGTTTCTAATGAGAAGTGACCTTGTTCTTCTACTTCTTAAAGGAATGAGGCTACAGAGTTTGAAAGGGGAACCTCAAAATTGAGTGTGAGTGAAATTGGGTGCAGGGGCATCCTGCAGGGTGGTGCTTCCATACGCTCTGGAATGGCGTCCTGGAATCCTGAGGCATTTGCTACCTTCTCTGCAGGAGCAGCACCTGATACTGTCACATCTTCAGAAATGAAAGCTTTTTTTCCATTTGGGAATGCATTGATTAGGATATTAGTCAACAAGAAACACTAAACAGAAATTGCAAAGAAGTCTCAAGAGATCCAAAGGAAATGGCCGATTCTGTTCTGTCATCACCTGAGCCTTCTAGATTTTCCTATGTAGTGTGCCTTTCCCAGCTTTCCTCATGAGAAGGACCTGAATACATGAAAGTAGCTCTATTTAACACCTCTGGATAATATTCTGAAGGTTAGGATAATTGGAGATGAGTTCCCAAAATGGTGTTTGCAGACTTGTAAAGTTCCTAGATGCTGGATACAAATACCACCTGAAAATTGTTTAGTGAAATCCGTGTCTTTCTGGGTAAGCCAGCAACCTATCAGTTGTTCCCTATGATCACAGTCTGCTCTGAATGTTTCCAGGAAGGACTACTCGGGAGAGTACACCATCTACCTGATCCCTTGCACGGTGCAGCCTACTCAGCCATGGGTTGACCCAGGAGAAAAACCTTTGGCCTGCACTGCACATGCTCCAGAAAGGTAGGAAAATACAGTCAATCCTCATTATTTGCTGAATTCCTTATTTGTGAATTCTCCTACTCACTAAAGTTTATTTTTAACCCCCAAATCATTGGTTTATGCTTTCAGTCATTCACTGACATGCACTGCAGAGTGGCAAAACATCTGAGTCACTTACACACGCATCCCCAGCTGGAAAGGCATATAAAGTGGTAGAGAACAAGGTGTTGGAAATGAGATTTTTGGCGATGGTGCCTAATGGAACTATGAAGAGTAGGTAGCTGTAGCAGAGTGGTGAACAAGCTGTTTGGAGGTGAGGAAGTCAAGGATCTGGGAGTCTGGGGTAGTCGATAGTTCATCTGAGTGAGACAGCTACTAAATGACTAACAGGTGGGTAGCATATACAATGTGGAGATACTGGACAAAGGGATGATTTGTGTTCTAGGCAGGATGGAGAAGAAAGGCACAAGATTTCATCATGCTAGTCAAAATGGTGCATGATTTAAAACTTACGAATTGTTTATTTCCAGAATTTTTTTGTTTAATATTTATGGACCATGGTAGACCTCGGGTAACTGAATCTGAGGAAAGCAAACCCATGGATGAGGGGGGAACTACTGTATATAAGTTTCATACAACATGAATTTTCTCTGCTACTTTTATTTTCAACTCAGTGAATCATTTGTTGATTTATTTGTGTTGATTCATCTAGTTGTAGTTTGTTGCTTACTGCATTAAGGTATTCATTGTAGGAAAATTCCACAATGTATTTGATGACTCCCTTTGGCTTATTAATTTCAGATTCTCTCTGTTACAAAGAAAATTCTTATTTATATATCTCTTAGTACACATATGTAAGAAGAGTTTCTCCAGGGTAGGTTCTGTATTTGTGTGTGTGTGTGTGTGTGTGTGTGTGTGTGTGTGTGTGTGAGAGAGAGAGAGAGAGAGAGAGAGAGACAGAGTTTTGCTCTTGTAGCCCAGGCCGGAATGCAATGGTGTGATCTCAGCTCACCCACAACTTCTACCTCCTGGGTTCAAGCGATTCTCCTGCCTCAGTCTCCCAAGTAGCTGGGATTACAGGCATATTCCACCATTTCCAGCTCATTTTTGTATTTTTGGTACAAAAATGTTGGTCAGGCTGGTCTCAAACTCCTGACCTCAGGTGATCTGCCCACTTTGGTCTCCCAAAGTGCTGGGATTACAGGTGTGAACCACCGTGCCCAACCAGTTCTGGATTTTTAAAGGGGAGAGATAATCGATGGTTTGAAACTGGCAAAAAGGATTAAGGAAGACACCGACACTGTCCTCAGGCCTTGTGTGGCATAAATGTGGGAGGTGGCAGAGGAAGAACGTTGCTGAGGATACTGAGGCTTCAGAGGTGGGGGTCCTTGCCTTACATCAAGGAGATTATTACTTGCAGGTGCCCCATTATTCCCAGGGTGACTTTCTCCCTGGGCCTAACCTTGCATTAGATCCTGTGTATGGTTCCATATGGATCCAATAGAACTACAACACACACACAAAATCAAGACTGACACAGGGAATTTGGACTTAATATAAAAGAATTGTGTCTCATATTGTAACTATCTTGGGGAGGTCTGTCATATATTTTAACCTTATAAAAAATAATCTCAGATTCATTATTTATTTCTTTAACTGATACTAAATATTTTCTCATGTGCCTGGAACTATGGTGAATTCTAGTAATATCAGTATCAACGAGAAAAATCTGTTTCCCTGAGTCAGGTAAATGAGCATGTGATGCAGCTAGTGGTTATCTCAAAGCCGTTGAAGCAGGGCTGTGAGGGCTCCAAGTTCTTCCTATCAGTCCAACCCTCTCAAATCTACCACTGGGGTACCTTCAACAGAAAGCAGGGAATGGGCAGATGGACTCTGCTGGAAAGGTAAAAAATTGAAAGGTCATTCATTCACTATTCTTTGACATATATATGTGTCAGGAACTTAGCTAGCACTGAGTACACAATGGTGAGATGGACTATAGAACCTGTAGTGGGTAAAGCAGCCTTCAATCAGTCAGTCATACATTTAAAGAAAATTTCAGACCATGATAAGCACTGTGAGAGAAAAGCACAAAGTGTAATACGAAGAGATGATACGGGACCTAACTGTCCTAGGAGGTAAGAGAAAGAGGGAACGTTTTCTAGAGAAAGTGGTGATTTAGCCGAAACCTAAGAGATAAGTAAGCATTAACTAGGCAAAGGAGGAGAGAAAAAAAAGGAGACGGTGTTCTGGCAGAATATGCAGGAATGCCAAGGCCAGAAAGCTATAGAATTCATTATCACTCATCTCAAATTGGTCCTTAGGGCTTCCAAGCAAAGTATAATGCAATGGTTCCCTCATCTATTCTCATTCCTCTCACCTATATTTTTATGCTTTAAAAACAAAAACAAACAAACAAAAACGTTATTATGCTTTAAGTGCTGGGATACATGTGCAGAACATGCAGGTTTGTTACATAGGTATACACGTGCCATAGTGGTTTGCTGTGCCCATTGACCCATCATCTATATTAGGTATTTCTCCTAATGCTATCCCTCCCCTAGCCATCTACTCACCAACAGGATCCAGTGTGTGATGTTCCCCTCTCTGTGTCCATGTGTTCTCATTGTTCAACTCCCACTTATGAATGAGAACATGCGGTGTTTGGTTTTCTGTTCCTGTGTTAGTTTGCTGAGAATGATGTTTCCAGCTTCATCCATGTCCCTGTTTTTATGGCTGCATAGTATTCCATGGTGTATATGTGCCACATTTCCTTTATCCAGTCTGTCATTGATGGGCATTTGGGTTGGTTCCAAGTCTTTGCTGTTGTGAATAGTACTCCAATAAACATACATGTACATGTGTCTTTATAGTGGAATGATTTATAATCCTTTAGGTATATACCCAGTAATGGGATTGCTGGGCCAAATGGTATTTCTGGTTCTAGATCCTTGAGGAATCACCACACTGTCTTCCACAATGGTTGAACTAATTTACACTCCCACCAACAGTGTAAAAGTGTTCCTATTTCTCCACATCCTCTCCAGCATCTGTTGTTTCCTGACTTTTTAATGATTGCTATTCTAACTGAAATGAGATGGTATCTCATTTTGGTTTTGATTTGCACTTTTCTAATGACTAGTGATGATGAGCTTTTTTTCATATGTTTCTTGGCCACATAAATGCCTTCTTTTGAGAAGTTTATATCCTTTGCCCACTTTTTGATGAGGTTTTTTTTTTTTCTTGTAAATTTGTTTAAGTTCCTTGTAGATTTTGGATATTAGCCATTTGTCAGATGGATAGATTGCAAAAATGTTCTTCCTTTCTATAGATTGCCTGTTTACTCTGATGATAGTTTCTTTTGTTGTGCAGAAGCTGTTAAGTTTAATTAGATCCCATTTATCAATTTTGGCCTTTGTTGCCACTGCTTTTGGTGTGTTAGTCATGACGTCTTTGCCCATGCCTATGTCCTGAATGGTATTGCCTAGGTTTTCTTCTAGGGTTTTTATGGGTTTAGGTCTTACATTTAAGTCTTTAATCCATCTTGAGTTAATTTTTGTTTAAGGTATAAGGAAGGGGTCCAGTTTCAGTTTTCTGCATATGGCTAGCCAGTTTTCCCAACACCGTTGATTAAACAGGGACTCCTTTCCCCATTGTTTGTTTTTGTCAGGTTTGTCAAAGATCAAATGGTTGTAGATGTGTGGCATTATTTCTGAGGCCTCTGTTCCATTCCATTGGTCGATATATCTGTTTTGATACCAGTACCATGCTGTTTTTGTTTCTGTAGCCTTGTAGTATAATTTGAAGTCGGGTAGTGTGATGCCTCTAGCTTTGTTCTTTTTGGTTAGGATTGTCTTGGCTATACAGGCTCTTTTTTGTTTCCAGATGAAATTCTGTGGAGAAAGTCAATGGTAGCTTGGTGGAGATAGCATTGAATCTATAAATTACTTTGGGCAGTATGGCCATCTTCATGATATTGATTCTTCCTATCCATGAGCATGGAATGTTTTTCCATTTGTTTGTGTCCTCTCTTGTTTCCTTGAGCAGTGGTTTTTAGTTCTTTTTGAAGAGGTCCTTCACATCCCTTGTAAGTTGTATTCCTAGGTATTTTATTCTCTTTGTAGCAATTGTGAATGGGCGTTTACTCATGATTTGGCTCTGTTTGTCTATTATTGGTGTATAGGAATGCTTGTGACTTTTGCACATTGATTTTGTATCCTGAGACTTTGCTGAAGTTGCTTATCAGCTCAAGGAGATTTTGGGCTGAGATGATGGGGTTTTCTAAATATATAATCATGTCATCTGCAAACAGAGACAATTTGACTTCCTCTCTTTCTATTTGAATGGACTTTATTTCTTTCTCTTGCCTGATTGCTCTGGCCAGAACTTCCAATACTGTATTGAACAGGAGTGCTGAAAGAGGGCATCCTTGTCTTGTGCCAGTTTTCAAATGGAATGCTTTCAGTTTTCCCTATTCATTATGATATTGGCTGTGGGTTTGGCACAAATAGCTCTTAGTATTTTGAGATACATTCCATCAATACCTAGTTTACTGAGAGTTTTTAGCATGAAGAGGTGTTAATTTTATCTAAAGCCTTTTCTTTCTCTCACCTATTTTATTCCTTCCTACAAACTTGCTGCTTCTCCCCTATTGTCACCTTCAACTGGTGACCTTTTTGTCCTGTTGGAGTGAGGAAGCAGAAGAAATCAGAAGAGAACTCATACAAGCTCCTATCATCATATCTACATCTGTGCATCAGACCTACCAGCATGTATCTGTGCATGTACCCCATGTGGCCCACACAATCTAAAATATTTACCATCTGGCTGTTTACAGAAAAAAATTGTCATCCTCTCTGTTCTAGGTGCTTATATCCAAATCTTAACTATATCCTTGAGACTTCTTCTATTCTGGCACTGTCAGCAATGCTTTTAGGCTGCCCCTTTAAAATATATTAAAAATCCAATTATTTTAACTGCCCTCCTGGCAGTAGCCCTGGTCAGAACCATAATCATCACTTATCTAAATTATTGAAATAGCCTCTTAACAAAGTCCCCTACAGCCACCCTGCAGTCCCTTCTTAACCCAGCAAACCCCACTCACTTTCTCAAAACACTCCACAGTTTAAATAAAACCCAAAGTCCTGACCGTACAGGTAAAGTTTAATAGGATCTGGTCCCAAGTTACCTCTCTGATCTTGTCTCTCTCATTGTACTCCAGCCACCCTGGCCAACTGGCCATTCCTCTAATATATTGTACACACTCTTACCCCCAAACTTTTGCCCTGCCATTTCCTCTTCCTGAGGACTTCCTCTCCAAATAGTCACATGCCTTATTCCAATGCCTGCTTCAAGCCTTTGCATGAATGTGTTCCTCTCACTGAGGCCTTCCATGACTGAATTTCTTTCTTTCTCTCTCCTTATTGTGTATATTTAAGGTGAAAAACATTATATTTCATACACAGTGAAATGATTACTACCGACAAACAAATTAACATATCCATCTCCTCACATAGTTACCTTCATGCATGTGTGTGTATGATAAGAGCACCTGAAATCTACTCTCTTAGGAAATTTTCAGTACACAGTATTATTGCAACTTTGCACCTTTTGGCTTACATTTCCCCATATCCCTCTCCTCCTCACCCCTGGTAACCACTGTTCTCTTTGTTTCTATGTATCTGGCTTTTGGAGGGTTTTTTTGCCCCTTCCCGAATCCAACTTTTTTTGATTCCATATACAAGTAAAATTGTGCAGTATTTTTCTGCGTCTGGCTTATTTCATACAGTATAATGTCCTCCGGGTTCATCCATGTGGTCACAAATGGCAGGATCCTTCTATTTTTTAAGACTGAATATTTTATTGTGTGCATATTCATCACATTTTCTTCGTTGATTAATCCATTGATGGACACTGGTTGTTTCCACATCTTAACTATTGAGGATAATGTTACAATGAACATAGGAATGCAGATATCTCTACAAGATGCTCATTTCACCTTCTTTGGGTATATACCAGGAATAGGGATTGCTGAGTCATGTAATAGCTCTAGTTTTAATTTTTTGAGGATGCTCCATACTGTTTTCCATAGTGGCTGCACCAGTTTACACCCATGTCCACATTATTTAGAATTTTCAGCTGAACCTCCTTCTAGCATTACCCTTTCTCTGCCTAATTTTCCTCCTTATCACCTGTTACCTTTTAACATACTGTATTATTTTTTATTTATTTTGCTTACTATCTCCTCTTAGAGGGTAATTTCCCCGAGATGATGTTTTTCTGTTTTGTCCACAGATTAATTCCTATTACTAGAACGATGTCTAATGTTTAATATATGCTCAGTGAATATTTGCTGAATAAATGAGTCCTGAGGCACTAGAGATCATGGAGTAGAGAACTGGTCAAGAGACCGAAAGAAAGCCAGTCTGGCTAGATCCCAGAAAGGGAGGGAAGAGAAAGAGAAGCAGGAGATGAGGCTGGAGAAATAGGCAAAGGCCAGAGCTTTACAGGTCATGGCAAAAATATTGCTCTTCCCTCCAAAGGATTTGGGAAACCACTGAAGGATCTTAAGCAAATTTGAGTTTTTGGAAATGACACTGGTTCATCCACTGCAGCATGGAGAATAGCCTAGATGGAAATAATAGCGACTCCAGGGAGACCAGTTAAGGGCCTGGCACCTCTTTTGTTGCCTTTCACTGACATACTTACACTAGAGGGAAGAGTAAGTTTGCAAGGGAAGAGCATATTGAGATTGGGTTATCTGACAGCCACGTAGAGATCCATTCAGCAGCCAGATATGTGTTTCTGGAACTTAGAGGAGAAATCGGATTAGAGAGTTAAATTTGGCAATACTACCTTTGAGATGGCAAATGCACTCAATGACGAGGCTGAGATCATCTCAGGTGAAATTATTAAGGGAGAACAATGGGGGTCCCAGAACTGAGCCTTGGGGAGCCCTTGGCTCACGAAGAAGACTGGGAGGAAGGCACACAGAGCAAGGCAAGAGAGTATTGCCTAGCAACATCCTGAAAGTGGGACATGCAATAAAGTTTTGATCAGGTTGAAGAGTCAAAGCCTCTGAGCATGCAGCTCTGGGAAGAAATACAGCTGGGCTCCAAAGCAGGGAGCACTTTAGAAATCAAAGAGCAACTTTGGGAGCCCCCCAGAGTGAAAGGGCAAAAAAAAAAAGCAAAGGATACCAAAGAGTCTAAAGACTAATTAATTATATTTTTCAGACTGATTTATTATTTCTGTTCAAAAGCAATAACAACTAAATAAAGTCCTTTTATTACCTTACACATCCCTTTATTCAGTAAATAATAGTGCCCACAACAAAGTTTTGTGTACAATCCTGAGGAAGGTAGGGAAGGGAGGGCAACTCAAATGATGTATGCAAAGCTGACACTGCTCTCAGAGAGCTCTTGTTTCTCCTTGCGTTTAGATTCCTGATACCCATTGCATTCCAGCAGACCAATCGCCCTGTGCCAGTCGTGTATTCACTCAACACTGAATTTCAGCTCTGCAATAACGAGAAGGTGTTCCTAATGGATCCCAACACATCTGATATGTCATTGGCAGAAATGGATTACAAAGGAGCCTTTTCAAAAGGTAGGTTGCTTCCTCCATCTGCAGAAGGAGGCTCTGCCTGGATATGAGAAGCTTTGGTAAGTTGCTGGACTAACATCTCTGCTCATAAGCTCTCAGTCAGTTTTCCAGTAAAGACCCCCCAGGGTTGGTTCCAGGACAGCCAGGATTGAATCAAGGAACAGGCCCATTTCATGCTGTTTCAAAATCAAATCACACACTTGGCAGTATAATGATTGACAGTGTGATGCCATGGAAAAGCACTGGTCTGAGTAGTAAGAGGTCTGGAGTTTCCGACCAGATTTTACCACATTGTCTAACTCTGGGTCAATTGTTTCTGACCAGATTTTACCACATTGTCTAACTCTGGGTCAATTATTTTCTCAGTTCTCCAACCCCATTGCCTCCCAGTCTCAAAGGGATGCCAAACATGTGTGTTCTCCATCCTGCTTTCTCTGCTGGAAATGGCTCACTTCATGGTCGCTTCTCCATCTGTTTGCCGCAGGCTGGATTCTATCCTATCTTTCTCTTGTCAGTGACACCAAATCAGTGTATTCTGCCACTGTTTTCCTGTTTGGTTTTCTTTCAATCAGCCTCACCCAATACCATCTGGCCTCTCAGATGACTCCTTCTTACTCTCCTGTCCCTGGTCTCCAGCCTCTGCCCCTTCTGTGTTAGTGTCCCCAGGTTCCATGCTTAGCTCATTCTATTCTGGCTCTGAATGCTGCCTCTGGTCATCCCTGTGACTTGGGCCATCGCTTTACTCTGAACTTCTTATACTCCTACTGCTCTGTGGCCATTCTATAGGATTTGACATCATCTCAGATTTCTTCAAGCTTCATTTCTATGTTTCCACATGCAGATATGAAACTACCAAAGCTCCCCAAGAAGCATGACTTTCAGACACCTAGAGATGCCTAGGACTGGACTTATCTCCTTCCAAGCATGCTTCTCTCCATGCCTGCTACCCTACTGACTGCATCACCATCCTCTATGTGCCCTAACCAAAAATCTCAGGGTTATTTTCAACTTCCCCATCATGTCCTACATCCCATCTATTGTTAAGATGAATGGAATCTGATTCCTAGACGTTTCTTGAGTTCATCCTCTTGCCTTACAGCTATATTTTAGGTGCCTATCCCTTACTAAAGGATTAAAATATCCCCTAGCAGGTCTCTGTGACTCAAGTCTCTTTGTCCGTGACCCATTCTCCATGTTTCTAAGGCCCAAGTGTGTTATTACCTTTCTGGTTAAAACCCTCCAGTGTTTCTTATTACTTATATATTCAAGTCCAGCCTCCTCAGCACTATTTATTTACCCAGGAGCCTCTCCTGCCAGAGCCCCTACACACCCTCCACTCTCATCACACTGACTTACTTAGCACCGCATAGTAAATGTTTGGGATGAGCATTTGGAATTAGCTGGATTTGTACTAATTCCAAAATCCTCCTCCCACTACATCATTGCTGTGGAAGCTTGAATAAGTTACTTAAAGTGGGAATAATAATTGAAGCTATCTTTTGGGCTCTTGGGAGGATTAAGTAAGATAGTTGCATGTAAAGAACTTGGTGTCATAGCAGACACATAGGAAACAGTGCCTACACCAGAACTTAAACCCTTGATCCGTTCAGTATTTTGTAACATGGACTTTTTTTTTTTTTTTTGCCTAGAATGTTCTCTTCTGCCTCTCACTCCCACCCCAAATGCACTGTCTGACAAATGCCTACTTGTGTTTCAGGATACTCCTCAAATATCATCTCTCTTGAAATCCTTCCATACCATTCCCCAGTCAGATTTCTATAGTTGGCTTCATGCTCTCTTAACATGACATACTTTCCTCTATTGTGGTATGTAACAATATAGCATTTGGGTGATTAATAGAGTACTGTGGTTTGGTTTGAGAGCAGCATAGTACCTTGACTTGAAATCCCACCCTCACCATTTGCTTGCTTTGTGACCTTCAGCAAATCACTTAGCTCCACTCAGTACCTCAAGTTTCTCAAATGCAAAATTGTGAGCACTGCATGAGTTATTACATGAGAAGGACTGGTACAGTACCTGGCAAATAGTATGAGTTTGATAAATGTGAGCTATTTTAATCTATCACTGTACATTTATTTCTATCCTTTCAACTGTATCTCACACACCTTTGTATCCCCTGTGCATAACAGATTACTTTGCTTCCCTTAAATGCTTAATTAATGCTTATTGAAAAAAAGAAGCAATAAATGAATATGTATTTTAGGGGCACATGGAACCATAGAGCTCTCCATAGAAAGTTGCTTTTTACTCTAAAGGAGCATGTTTAAACCCTTTCAACCCTTGACATTTGTTTCTCTTTCATCTTAAAGTCTGACCTAATTAATGCCTTTCAATCTTTTTAGGTCAAATCCTTTATGGTCGAGTACTTTGGAATCCAGAACAAAACCTTAATTCTGCTTACAAACTCCAGCTGGAGAAAGTCTATCTTTGTACGGGCAAGGATGGCTATGTGCCTTTCTTTGATCCCACAGGGACAATCTACAATGAAGGGCCACAGTATGGATGCATTCAGCCAAACAAACACCTAAAACACAGATTCCTGCTGTTGGTATGCTGAGTCTTCTCACTGTTGTGTTAAAGAACAGACACTTGAGCAGATTTCCTCAGCTATGACTTCTGCCTAAAGTAGATAGAGCTCCACTCTTGTTGGTTTCCTCTCTGTGTTTGTGTTGTTTCTCTCAGATCAGCTAAATGCTAGCATATATATGGTGGTTATGGTGGGTAACAAGACTAGCTCCTATTGATGTCCCAGGAAGAGGAAACTCTAGGCCAGTGTTTCTCAAAGTATGGCTCAGAGACCTGGAGTGTCCCCATACTCTTTCAGGGAGTCTACAGAGTCAAAATTATTTTCATAATAATATGATGATAACTCTTTTTTTTCATACTTGTTCCCTCATGAGTTGAGTATGAGAAGTTTATCCATAAAATTTCAGATTTTACATTGTTGTAACAACTATTTAAAAAACAATCACTCACCAAATTTTGATTTAGTATCAAAAAAGAGGCAGGGCATGATGGCTCATGCCTATAATCCCAACATTTTGGGAGGCCGAGGTGGGAGGATCATTTAAGCTTAGGAGTTTGAGACCAACCTGAGAAACATAGGGAGACTCCATATCTACAAAAAAAGATTTGGTAACTAGCTGGGCTTGGTGGCATGCACTTGTAGTCACAGCTACTTGGGAGGCTGAGGTGAGAAAATCACTTGAGCCTGGGAGGTCAAGGCTGCAGTGAGTCAAGATTGCACCACTCTACTCCAGGCCTGGTGATAGTCTGAGACCCTGTGTCAAAAAAAAGGCGTAATTAGTTGAAAAAGGTATTAACTACGTAGCTTTATGAGGCCAGATTTTCTTCAGACACTTTAGCCAAAACAACATATCACAACTGATTGAATTCAGAAGCAGTTATGAGAATCTAGTTCTTTTCCAGAGATTGTAAAAACGTAAAACACTGCCAGCTCTCTTTTTGGGACGAATGGATGAATTTAGGTATTTTCACTAAAAAATATCTTACTTAGGTTAACATGTAACGAGTTTCTTATTGTCAGTTTAAAATGAATTAATAAGTAAGCACTCTTAGAATTTTTTCAGGTTTAATTTTTAACACAGCGAATGTCTGGAGTCCTTGATTTTTAAGTGTGTAAAGGGTCCTGAGACCAAATAGCTTGAGAATTATTGGGCTAGAATATCTTACTTTTTGCATTTTGATATCACAAAAGTCACCACATGTCCTTTTTGGAAAGGACAGTGGGTTCCCAGAGGAAGTGTGTTAGTCTGTTTTCATGCTGCTAACAAAGACATATCTGAAACTGGGTAATTTATAAAGAATAGAGGTTTAATTGACTCACAGTTCAGCATGGCTAGGGAGGGCTCAGGAAATTTACAATCATAGTAGAAGGGTAAACAAATACGTCCTCCTTCACATGGCGGCGGCAAGGAGAAGTGCCAAGCAAAGGGGGAAAAGCCTCTTAAAAACCATGAGATTTCATGAGCACTCACTCCCTATCACAAGAACAGAATGGAGGTAACCACTGGAGGTAACCACCCCCATGATTCAGTTACTTCCCACCGGGTCCCTTTCATGACACATGGGAATTATGGGAACTGTAATTCAAGATGACATTTGGTGGGGACACAGCCAAGCCATATCAGGCAGCCACTGACTTAAGGAGAGGGCTTTGCAGCACATGCTCTCCCAACCCAAGCTAACACCAGGAGTGATAAGTACTTTTCTCCTCGCAGTCACTGCCACCTACCAGTACAGAGGAACCATATTTCTAAATCTCGCATTTCTTTTTTCTGAAATCCTAGGACCGCAGTCAGCCAGAGGTAACTGATAAGTACTTCCATGATGTGCCTTTTGAGGCTCACTTTGCCTCCGAGTTACCTGATTTCCATGTGGTCAGTAGCATGCCAGGTGTGGATGGATTTACTCTAAAAGTAGATGCACTCTATAAGGTGAGTTTGGTGAGAAGAACAGATGCTTAAGACCAAGTCTACTTGAAAGTTTGAGGAAAAAAAAAAAAGGACTGCAACATCTCTGGATTCTTCATCATTCCACCATTCTGGCTGGCAGATCTTTTCTTATTGTTGTTAAGCTTATCATCCACCCAAAACTTTCACATGTATTCCCAGTAGACCAAAACAATGACACAGTTCTTTAATTTGCATATAGTCATTTGTCACTGTGCATATCATGGCTGCTTATGATACTCCAGTTTTTCCTAAGTTCTTTTATGCTGCATCCCTTTTTGGTTCAATGCTAGACCAGCTGATTTTCATGGACATATGGAAAACATCTCACAAAATCATAATACACTACAGCAATTTAGAAGGGCAAGAATTACTACTATTTGGTAAACAAAAATACCTTAAGTTTCAGCAATGAACATGAACTTTCAAGATCAAATTTCACTTATTTTCCATCTCCAAATAGTAATCTATGACCCTTCAGAACTATTATCATGCTTTAGAGGTTATTTCAAAACCATGAAGTATTTTAATGAAGGAAGATGTGGGGGAGATAAAATACTTGATGATATAGCCTGATCCAGAAAGTGTTTAGAAAAGGTTTGTCAGGTATCTATGTATTATGCACAGAGTATATGTTTAGTGAATATTTTGTTGAATGACTCCATTTTCGCTGAAGTTCACCAATAAATAGTAAATTGACATAACACACAATTGAAGGTCATTGTAAATAAATGTGGTTTTTAATGGTATTATTTCACTGCTATCAATAAAGACAGACAAATCATAAGCATTCACTTAGCTAAAGAGACCATGAAAGGTAATTTCTTAGGCTATCCCATGTACACGTAGGGAAACAAATAAAGAATGTGAATAGCTGACTCAAGATCATCTTAATTTGGAAATAAAATAGAACCTATATTTGGTTCAATTCTCTATGTATTAGTAGACATCAACCATTGTTAATGCTTTTCTGGAAATCAGTTCTCTATCAAGGGCTATAGTGGCCATTATCTCTCCATTTCCTTTCTTCAGAGGTGGTCTGTGGGCAACAACAATGTGTTCGCTTTGTCACCCTGCAGGTGGAGGCAGGACACCAGTGGTATCTCCAGGTGATCTACATCATTGGCCCTGACACCTTCTCAGGGCCCCGTGTGCAGCGCTCTCTCACAGCTCCTCTCAGACGCAATCGAAGGGACCTGGTGGACCCCAGTGGCCGGCTGACCCTTGATGATTCCCTCATCTATGATAATGAAGGAGACCAAGTCAAAAATGGCACCAATATGAAGTCCCTGAATCTGGAGATGCAAGAGCCGGCGGTAGCTGCATCTCTGTCACAGACTGGGGCATCCATTGGCAGCGCCCTGGCTGCAATCATGCTTTTACTTCTGGTGTTTTTGGTGGCTTGTTTCATCAACAGAAAATGCCAGAAACAGAGGAAGAAGAAGCCCACAAAGGACATTTTGGAGGAATATCCTCTGAATACCAAGGTAGAAGTGCCCAAGAGGCACCTGGACCGGGTAGAGAAGAATGTGAATAGACAGTACTGCACTGTGCGGAATGTCAACATTCTGAGTGAGCCCGAGGCGGCTTACACGTTCAAAGGTGCTAAAGTAAAAAGACTGAATCTGGAAGTCAGAGTTCACAACAATTTACAAGATGGAACAGAAGTTTAATGGAGGAGACCTATGTGTATTTTTTTCTAAAATCATTTTTATAAAATGGGGGGAAATACTGGTATTTTTATAATCTCTCAGATAAAAAAGGGAAAATTATAGCTTTGAGTGGCAGATGGCACACATCACATGCATCAACTCACAACTGAGCTACCTCATTCAACAAAGAACCACTGAGACCCCCAGAGTATCAGAGTTATTTCTGTAGATCCCTTTAATAGTGTCAGCAACTGTACAAAGCTCCTTCTGTAACACTGGTCTTAGAAAACAGTACTTTAGTATCAGGACAGGAGTCGAACAATTAGATTAGCAGATGGAGATGAGAGGACTGGGTAGCGTACCATGACAGATCCCAGAGAGGAGGAGGTACAGGGCCTTTGGTGTCCTCTCCCAGCCCCAGCTTTCTCCCACAGGGCTTTTCCTGAGCTCCCAGACATCAGAGTATGAACTGCTGACACCCAGATTCCATTAAAAATTCTGCTAATCAACACAACACATATATTTGCTTATGGTTTCCACTTGACAGCCTATGCTCCATGGCCTCTAATTGTACTTTGCTTTTCCAGAGCCCTTTTCACCTGGGAATTTCAATGTGCTTAAGACTACTATAGAATCCTCTGAAAACCATGGGAGTCTCCCCTGGCTGACTTCTGGCAGAGAGAACTCCCTCCTACAAATTGGGAGATGAAACCCCAGTTAAGGAGGGGCCTGGCAGGCATATCGGAGCAAATTAGTGATGCGCTTCACCCCGGGGAGGTGTCTTTGTTCCCGACTGGTTTACTGGGCACTGAGACATCCTACCCTGGACATTGATGCTGCAAAACAGGATCAATGCACTATGACCTTTTAATTCAGCATTGCCATAAATGCTTTAAAGAAAACCCACCACACTTTCCTGCTACTCCAGGAATAGACAATCCTGTGTGCTTTGCTAGCTGTGGGATTTTATATTCTGTTAATGCTTTGGGAAAGTAAGTGATACATTTGAATATGGCAAATTAGGAGAAAGCCCAGGTTGGGGTGAAATCAGACTTAACAAGTACAGGCTGGTTCTCCTTGCTGTGTGTGACACAGCAGACAGAGGCACTGTTCCTGGTGGAGTATTTCAGGGATTTCTCTTTGAGGGGTTCTTTTCTGGTAGCTCAGGCAATTATTTTTACCATATCAGCACGTGACAAGGCCATAAACACATGGCTCTAAAATAATTTAGTGTTCAAATATCAGCTTGACTATTTTGTGTAGGGTACACACAACTTGCTTTTGTTTCTTCTTTGTTTCTGATTTATTGGCAGAAACATAAGCATGTGTGCCATGCTGTTTTGAATTGGAGGCATAGTTTCATTATTCAAGAGTAAAAGACATATCCTCTTCTGATGCATGGCGCACCATACTCACCAAGCAAATAACAGACCCTTCACATTGTGTAATATTTATATGAGAATAACTCAAGCTCTTTGAGAACATTTCAAACTAGTAACACTTTGGAACTAAAAGCTAGAAAGAATGAACTGTGAAAGGTTCTAGGCAGCTCTGTGAGACTCCAAGCTCCTTGAAAGTAGGACCTTTGTGAGCCGCGCCTTTCATTCTTCAGCAGTGCCTTGCATGTAACAAGCACTCCAGAAATGTTGTTGAATGAATGAATGGTGTCATGGGTGAGTGATAGGAAATAAATTTAGGAAGGGAAAGTGAGAGGGTATGTTGGCAATATCACAAGGGAGGAGAGAGGAAAACAATTTTCTTCTCTAATTGGATTATAAGATAGTCTTTTACTTGAAGCAAAGAAACACCACTTTACAAAGGCATGATTCTGGCGGTGGTCCTAAGGAAGCATGAACGGAACATTCATAATAATGTGTCAGCAGGAGCTAAGACTATGAATTGGCATCCAGAATGGGAGATTTAGAGGAAAGTCCGATTTAGCATTCTGAGATGAGTGTCAAGTTTTCAGGAAAGAATAAATTGGGGTGAGCCCAGTCTGAAATTCCTGACTGGTCAGGTGCTACTTAAGACCAGCTTAGGCAATTCAGGAAAGAACTCCTGTTTCAGCCTCACGGACACCCAGAATTGGTATCTCATGGCTGGAGAGCTGATCAGCCAGGCATAGAATCTCCAGAACAACCTAGAGAGTGAATGCTAATTTGTAGAAGAAATTTCCATTTGGCCCATTATTTGTAACTGTGTAATCGCTTCAAGTGCCAGAATGCTTACACATTAAAGCAGCACCTTTCCATTTGCCCAGATATTCTTCTTGCACACCCCTTCCATTACTGCTGAATAGGACATTGCACGGGAAGGGTGCAGAGGTGGCAGAATGAAGCTAGAATAGGAAGGACTAAAGACTGAACCCCAGAGTGCTCCCAGCAACCTCCACGGACAAGGTCTGAAACGACAAGGGCAAGAGTAAAATAGGAAACCGTGTGTGAAAGGAAGGCCCTTGCAGTATTTCTGCCTCCCTTTCTTTCTGCCCCTTACCCCACTACATGTACATTGTTGAATGCCAGTACTTCTCTAGTGGATGCACACTTGTTAAATAGTGTTAAGAGATGTGGAAATGAGATATACCCCTTTGATGTAGAATTATTCGCTTGGTTTGTTTCATACTTCATTATAGGAATCAGATAATTTGATAACTAATGTGGATTATATTTCAGTCGAAGCTCTGCTTTCAATGTCTCTGATTTGCTCACTAATGCTTGTGTGTGTTTTACTAACCTTTTATATCTTGCCTTCAAGTGAGAAGGAACAAACAACTCTCAGTGGTTGCTACTTGCTATTATATGCTGGTTGTGAAGGTTAAAAGAAAGAATGATCTGCACCATTTTTTCTGCCTTGCTGCCCTTTTATTGTACCCCAGGCCTCCTAGAGGACTCCTGCAGATTCTATTGTTGGGGGGGATATAGTGTTGGAATGTGTTTGCACAGTCTTATGATATTCAGTCTCAGTCTCCTATAGATATTTGTTGTTCTTGGATACTACACACCTGCTCAGACTGAGTAAAACATTTGTGGTGCTGTCAACCTGATTTCTTGACTCTCAAATGATTTTTGTATTTCCAATATGAATTTGTGTGTTATGAATTTCTGATTTCTCCAATAGCATATGCCACTATATAAATTTGTATTAATAAATGACAGTCTGGTTGTTTTTGTTTGTTTTCCTGTGTTCTTTTTAGATTATGTCTGTTATTAATATAGACACTGCCTTTAAGATGGCAACATTCATTCTAAAATTTGAGGCAGTCTTTTGGAGAAAAGGGTGAATCTGAGACACACATAAACTGTGTGAAGAGTAAGATGCTGAATAAATTATATATTCCCAGATTATCATGGGTCTTCTTTGGCAATCAGTTGAAATTCTGAGACCAAGAGGAATAATTAAAATCTCTCTGTGCCATATAATAAGATTATTTTTGTATTTATTATCATCAAAACTTCTAAAGAGATGTGATACAGTATGAGGTTGGCTATGTCCTTCTGTGCACATGCAAATATTTGAGCATCCATCACTGACCGTGGAAAAACTCAAAGCTCCAAACAAGAGTTTATTGCTCTTGAAGGGAAAAATCACAGAGTCAAAATGGAACTGAACCCAGTTGGTCTCTGCATTCTGCAAGCTTGTGCATTTGTGTGCCTTTCCCTTTGGATTAAACAAAAAACTGCCAGTAACAGTGACCAGCAGGGCTCTGTTGGCACATTTGCAAACTCAGCAAGACTTGAGAAAGCATGTTTATAGAAAATCTGGGGAAGAGATGCCACAGCCAATCCGGAAGTTGCTGAGATGCTGCCAGAAGCTTAATGTAAACTTCCCGTCCTCACAATTTCCTGTGATTATCTGTTGCCTTAGAGCACGCTCTCCACCCTGGAGTGAATTTCTCTAGGGTGCAGAGAAGCTGTATCAGGACCAATGTAAGAATTGGTAGCATTGTCTGTGAAAATGCTTCTGAGACTGGAAATGTCATGGCCATAAAACTTAGGGATCTTGAGGAATAGTGGCAGAAAATGAGTTCCCATTTAGAATTTAAAATGTCTCATAGACTGGTTTTGAAGAAATGTACTGGGAGTGGTGGAAGAAGACTATATTTGGAATAGGTTATTAGATTCAACCACATGAAATTGATGATTTGATAGGTTAAAAATAGTCCAATATCAATAGTTTTGTGTGTCTCAATCTAATATTAAGATACCACAATATGTAATAGAGATTCTGCCCCAAATGAGCCACAGAGAACTATTAAATAGAACCCTGTGCACTGAGAGTAGCAAATGCACCAGGACTGTTACAGGGATTATATGAAATGACATATTGGGCATATCTGGCAATGCTCCAATCAAGAACAATGACTCCCTTATATTCTGTACCTCATTCAGTCTTAATAACAACACCATAAGATATAGTTGTCCTGGATAATTTTCTTTGACAATTTCATATGAATGTCAGAATTTCAAATCTTTGAAGGCCTTTGCAAACACAACTTGATGTTACTTTAAAATGATCCCAAGCTCCTATAACTTAAATTTAACTCTTGTCATGAAAAATTACATCACTTGATTGATACAACAAAATAGACCCATGCTGCAATCCTCTCTAAAAAAGCTAGCAAAATTTTATCCTTAGGCTCATTTTGGTTTGAGGCTAAGTTCCAAGACTACTCAGCAAGTTACAAAAGTTATTAGAATCTCAATTTCTAAGATAATTTTCATAAATTGTTAAAAACCAGTATCAAGATAGCTCTCTTAAACATCCCACTAAGGAATGCTTTAAAAATGAAGCAGTGCTGGATACTAGCAACTCCCAGGAGTCCCTATGCTGCTGATTCTATTTGCCACACATTGACTCTGCCCTGCTATGTGCTCCAGGAAACTGACTTTTCATCAACGGCTTCTCCAAGGCTCCCTTGCCTCTTGGCTTCTGGTTGAGGTTGGCCACGTGCAACCACCGATGAGAGAGAAGATGATGCGTGTTTAGCCTCCTCCCTGCTTCCTCCTGCCTTGTGATTCTGGGGTGGCTGGCCATCACCCTCCCTGGCCACAGATCCTGTTTTATAGCTTCCCTTCCACAGTTCCAGTGTTCACGGGTTCTGATGAAACCCCTTCCCTCCCTTACCCATGAAAGGCTAGAGGTAGTTATGATTTCATCCTGTCCCTAGTCCTTGGGGACTACTTCATCCCTGTGGATACCTGACTGAACTCTGCCCACGCGTTTGTAAATAGCCCTTTTCTTTGACTCTTTATTCAGAACCTTTGAGTATGCTATCTCTTTCTGTCCAAACTCTTATACAGTCCTTAAATTCAATGCCAATTTCTTCTTCTCTAATGTAAATCACAATTAAATACTTGAACTCAAATCTTGTCTCAATTTTAAATTTGCTTGTTATTATAAAGAATGATGTGCTGATAAATGCTTCACAACTAGATTTTGGGATAAAGGGAGACTCAATTTATAGTATTTGCTAGTGTTCGTGTTGTAAATACTCCCACCATGGCTGAATTCAACCCACTAGCATAATTTCACTGAATGTGGAGTTAGGAAGAGACACACGGTAGTACAACTTTATACACTATTTTCACCACATGTATACAATAAACACAACCTGTAAAGCATCAATAATAATAAAACGCAGTAAAATAATTTGGAAATGGTTAATTCTGAGTAGCTACTACCATTGTTTTTAACATAATTTATTTCATTGTATTTATTTAACTTGTAATAATGTCTACATTTAACACTGGCTGTGAAATGCCTGAAAATTTAGGAATGGACTTTCACATGCTAGTATAACCCAGCTCCAACACATCACTGTAACAGCAAATATGTATTTAACAGCCACAATCACTTAGTCAATTCATCTTTCCCTCACATTTTACCATACGTTCTAAACATATCTCAATAACTTTTCTTTAAAATTTTGTATTTGGCTGTTAGTTCATTCTTTTGAGCAGGGTGCTATAGGAAAATTGGCCTTTTACAAACCTGTAAAGTTCTATGTATTCAGAATAGTGAAAATTTCATTAAATGATCTTTTCTGAATTCTTTCTCTGGATAAGTATAAACTTAGATCCTAACAGCATCATCTAATATTTCCTTCTAACAAAACTCATCCTTTGGGGGAAAAAATAGTTTTATAGTATTCCATGGCATGTTTCTAGTCTAAATGGTAGTAACTGAGCTGTTGATACAACTAGAAAAACTCAGAAAACGATAAAAGTGCCTGTTAAAGTTACCATCCTGAAATCAAAGAAGTAAAACATCACCTGTTACTCATTTTCTTCTGGCTACAAATCTAGCCCTATTACTTCCTAGTTGTCTGGAATGCAACTAGTAGAACTTACTGAGTCCCTCTGAGCCTGTCTCTGTATCTGCAAAATAGAGGCCATCATACCTAATTCACAGCTAGTTGGTAAGCATGACATAGATCATTTATGTAAAGTGCATTACCCAATGTCTGGCATGAATAATAACAAATATTTTCCACCCATTTCATGCTAATCTCAGAATTTTTTGAGATAACATGGGATTTAAGTTTATTGTAGTGAAGTCTGAATGGGAGTCAGGAATTACTATGCAGAACAGAATGCAGAACACCATCCTATCTTCTCTGTTGCAGAAAGCTCATCACTTTGGATTTGTAAATCTGAGAGGGCTCCCAGGTCACTGGCCTTTTTAATCATGAACATCTCTGCCTTCTCCATTGTTGCTCCTCTTAAACCAGTGATTCTCAAACTTTAGGGTGCATCAGAATCACTTGATGGAGTAGAGTTTCAGGGAATTTGCATTTCTAATTAGTTTTTAGGTCCCAGGACTCAGCTTTGAGGACCAAAACCATAATCTCTTTGACTCACACTCAACAGCTCCAGTCACGCTTATCCTCTGAGTCAAGCAGCTCCTGCATGGGTTAAAGGGCCAGCATACATAATACTGCTGAAAGTCTAAAGAGAGAGAGAAAAAAAAGTATTCAGCCAGGCGCGTGGCTCACGCCTGTAATCTCAACACTTGAGATTACAGTGGGAGGCCTAAGTGGGCAGATCACCTGAGGTCAGGAGTTCAAGACCAGGCTGGCCAATATAATAAAAACCCGTCTCTACTAAAAATACAAAAAATAAATTAGCCAAGTGTGGTGGTGAGCCCCTGTAATCCCAGCTACTTTGGAAGCTAAAGCGGGAGAATCACTTGAACCCGGGAGGCGAAGGTTGCAGAGAGCTGAGATCGCACCACTGCACTCCAGCAGCCTGGGTGACAGAGCAAGACTCCATCTCAGGAAAAAAATAAATAAATAAAGTATTCACAGAGTTTAACTTTCTGTTAATATACAAACACCTAAATGGCAATTTGTTAGTCCTAATTATGTCTCCAAATTAATACTGTCACTAAAAAAGTTTTCCAGAATGAATAAAAAAAAAAGGGTCTAGGTGCAGTGGCTTATGCCTGTAATCCCAGCACTTTGGAAGGCTGAGGCAGGCAGATCACTTGAGGTTAGGAGTTTGAGACCAACCTGGCCAACAAGGTGAAACCCTGTCTACTAAAAATAAAATATAATAATAACTGGACGTGGCAACAAGCGCCTATTGTCCCAGCTGCTTGGGAGGTTGAGGTGGGAAAATCGCTTGAACCCAGGAGGCAGAGGTTGCAGTGAGATCGTGCCACTGCACTCCAACCTGGGTGACAGAGTGAGACACTGTCAAGAAAGAAAGAAGGAAAGAAAGGAAGAAAGAAGAAAAGAGAAAGAAAGAAAGAAAGAAAGAAAGAGAAAGAAGGAAGAGGAAGGAAGGAAAGGAGGGAAGGAAGGGGAAAAGAAATAGGACAATTTATACCATGACTGGGAAATATAGAGCACACCAATTTAAATTTGGAGCACTTCAATTTATCTACCCTGCAAGATAAAAGAGGTAGCGGAAAGTAAGAATTATTTCAAATGATAATGTATGCAATCAAGTCAAATTGTGTTGCCTCCTTCCCTGACTGTCTCAGTCTTCTTAATGTTCTTCTCCCCCTAAAGCCTACTATGTTTTTTCTTTCCTCATAGTTTAACACAATATATAAAATAATAAGATATGCATTTTAAATGGCTTTCCTTTTGAGAACAGTTTTTATGTTACTTCTTTTGATCTGATATTAGCAATTTGTGTCCTTTAGGCTCCAGGCAAAATTGAGTAGAAAGTACAGAGATTTCATAAATCTCCCCGGCCCCACGCATGCATAGCCTCCTCTGTTATCAACACCTTCCACCAGAGTAGTGTATTTACAGCTGATGAACCTACACTGACATATCATTATCAGTGAAGTTCATAGCTTACATTATGGTTCACTCTTGGTGTACATTCTATGGATTCTGACAAATGTATAATGACATATATCCACCATGATCATATCATACAGAGTATTTTCACTCTAAAAATCCTCTGTGCTCCACCTGTTCACCCTACCTCCTTTCAGGAACCAGTGATTTTTTTTACTGTCTCCATAGTGTTGCCTTTTCTGGAATGTCATATATTTGGAATCATTTTCAAATTACCTTCTTCCTCTTAGTAATATGCATTTAAGTTTCTTCCATGTGTTTTTATAGCTTGATAGCTAATTTCTTTTCAGTGCTGAATAAAATTCTGTTGTATAGATGTATCACAGTTTATTTATCCATTCACCTACGAATTGCATCTTGGTTGCTTCCAAGTTTTAATACTTATGAGTAAAGCTACTATAATCGGCTGGGCATGGTGGCTCACACCTGTAATCCCAGCACTTTGGGAGGCCAAGGGAGGGTGGATCACAAGGTCAAGAGTTAGAGACCAGCCTGGCCAACATGGTGAAACCTTGTCTCTACTAAAAAAAATACCCCCAAAAACTAGCCTGGCGTGGTGGCGTGCGCCTGTAGTCCCAGCTACTTGGGAGGCTGAGGCAGGAGAATCGCTTTTACCTGGGGGGGCAGAGGTTGTAGTGAGCCGAGATCGCGCCACTACACTCCAGCCTGGGCCACAGAGAGAGACACCGTCTCAAAAAAAAAAAAAAAAAAAGCTACTACAAACATCCATGTGCAGGTGTTTGTGGCAAATAAGTCTTCAGCTTCTTTGGGTAAATACATAAGGAGCAGTGACGACTGAGCGCAACCAATGCTTTTTACTTAAGTGGTCTTCAATAAATCACTTCACTTTACTAAGCTTCAGTTTCTTCTTCTGCAAATTCTAAAAAAAACCAGCACCTCCGAGAGTTCCCTTGAAGATAAAAGAGGTAAGGTATTCAAGCACTTCAATGCCTGATACCCAGTACATGGCAACTTTTATTATCTTCTACATCCTTCAACACGCAGCTGCTCATAATTCCCTCATGCAAGTTGGGCTTTAATTTTTAGCCTCGATAATTTGTTTTGCTCTTCCAGATGCTCAGAATGCCCTTCCATGTTACCATCTCCCTGAGCCTTTGGTTGGAATCCTCATACTAGAGGATCAGTACGTTTAGCAGAGGAACTACTGAAATAGTTGGGTTCCAAACACTGGCTCTAGCATTTACTTTCCGTGTAAATTTGCTGAAGTTACCCAACGTCTCTGTATCTCAATTTCCTCATCTATAAAATGGGGATAATATATCTACCTCATAGAGTTGAAGCCGCAATTAGTTTTCTACCAGCCTAATAAACCAGTGTATAGTCATAAATAAGTTAGAACAGTGCCTGGCACAAAGTACATGCCAGATACATGTTATTGACTGTTATTAATGTTAGGTGTCCCCCACCTATACCACGCGGTGAGTTCCTCGGGTGTGGGGACAGTCTAATCTCCGAATCCACACTGCCTAGAACAAAATAAGCATCGCAGTACATTTGAGAAAGAGAAGGTGAGTGGAAACCGAGGTCGAAACGAGGGGGTAGGGAGAAAGGTGGGGAAGCTTAGAGACCGGTGAGGGAGCAGAGCTGCAGGGAAGGAGCCCCGCGGCCGCAGGGCGCGGCTTCCCTCCCCCGGGGCCTGGGGCCGCAGGCAGGTGGAGCCGAGAGGCCGGAGGAGGGGCAGGAGGAAAGGGTGCGGCCGCGATCCACGCCCGGAGCCAGCGCGGAGCACCGGCGCTCGGGGAGCACACCTTCGCTCGCAGTTCGCCGGCACGCTAGTTTCCCGCCACCACGCTTTGGGGTAAGTTCAGCCTCCAGACGCGTCCCCGGAGCCTCGCTCACCGCCGCCCGCTGCCTGGTGTCTTGGGGAGGTCGCGGCGCCTCTCCCAGTTCCCCCGTGAGCGCAGCTCCGTCCGGGGCAGGGCCGGCGGCTGGCGACCGCACCGGGTCCAAACCCAGCCGCGTGGGTGCGGAGCTGGAGGGACCTCAGTCCCCCATTTCAGAGTCGAGGAGGCTGGAACCCAGGGGAGGAAAAGGGCCGTGCCCTTGGGTTGGGGGGGGTGGTCACCCATGTCTTGGTGGGGCCCAAGCTGATACTCAGCTGTCCTCGCTCCCTGAAAGCTTCGCTGATCACAGCTAGCAGCTTAGGGGATTCACTTAGCCATCTTAGCCTCCCCAGTACTAAAGGACTAGGGGAGGAAAAAAAGCTGGGAGTCGGAAGGTTCCTCGGGGCCCCGGCATCGCAGACGGGGCTGGCTCAGAGGTCTGCTCTGTGAACTTGGAATCCCACCCATCCTGTGAGCACGTTCTTCACTTCAAGTAGCCAATATATTTTATTTTTTACTTATTTTTTTAGAAGGTAGAAAAAAGTGGATTTGCATATTGAGGGTTGGAAGTTCAGAAGTTTGCTTTTTCCTGAAAAGACTCACTGTTTTCTTTGCAACAGAATCCTATTCACTAGACATGAATCATTCCCTCGGCATTTGAGTCTCCAGGTGGAAGATTTAGATACTTGATTGCAAATGACCATATATAGGAAATTATGCAGGTGCTGGGAGGTTCTGGGTCGCTGGAGGCCCCTCTGGCTGCTGGTAAGAAATTGCACAGCCAGGGCCGAATTCTTTTCAAGGATTTGTGTTCAGCACTGACAGCAAAGACTCTCCCCTCCAGGAGAGATACATTTACTATGTTCATCAACGTCATATTTTAAAATGTAACCAATTAATACGTTATTCCATGAAGATATCACTTTTGTTTTTCACGAAGGCAGAAAACTTCAGACTGACCAGAAAGGGAATTTTTAAATGTAAAGAAGACCAGAATCTTGTTCCCAGAACTGTGGTTGTGTAAAGAAACCTGTTTAGAAATAACTGTACAGGAGGAAGTAAAAGGAAATGATGTAATCCCTTTCAGGAAAGGGTATGTTGAAGGCCAAATGTAAGTCATTTGGCCTTCACTGTGGAGTAATTCTGTATTTCTTAAAAGTTAAATGACAGATCAGTAATAATTCTAAATAATTTTCAAATTCTACTGGATCAGCACATACCGAGTGTCAGCTTTGGTCAGGGGTGGGCCAGACAATGGGGTAAGGCAGAAGCATGGGGGTTAATTTCATACCTTTAGAGTCTAGCTATCTCCATGCCGTAGGGGCCCACTCACTAGCTGTGTGACTGTGGGACATTGCCATCCCTCTCTGGGCCTCAGCTTCTTCATACGCAAAATGGAGATGTAATACCTAACTCATTGGATGATTTTGAGGCTTGTATTAAATCATTCATTCATTCAATACGTTTTTTTTTTAATATCTACTGTGCCCCAGTGAACACAGATAAGAAGAATCCCCAGCCTTGTGAAATTGAACTCGTTCAATGCTAGCAACACCCCCTTCTTCACTTTTTACAGGTGAGGAAATTGAGCCACAAAGAAATTGTGTTAGCTTTAAGAGGCAAAACTAGAACTAATAATAATTTGTTTCCACTGTATAGGGTGGTTCGACTTCTGATTTTTAGACTTCATAAGTCAAAGAGCTGTAACCCCTCATAAGTCAAAGAGCATCTATTTATAGAGATGTAGTGTTAGACTCTAACTAGAGAGCCGACTGCCCTAGGCCACAGAGAGCCTGAAAAAACCAGGGCTAAATATTTCCAGAGGCTAATAGTGTAATTTCCCATTGAACTTTGCTCTGGAGGTATCAGGGAATTTTTAGAATATTTTGTTCCCAGGAAGGGTGGGAACAACTTGCATTTCTAAATCAACACTGGAGATAAGCCAACATGCTTGAATACTATCTATGTAAGAAAAGTATGTCTGGCTTCCCAATCAAAGAACTGCCCTTTTCACCTTTGCACCCTACCAAGGACTGGACCACCTCCTCAAAGAGCAGACATGTCTTTATAACAGACTATAGGCTTGGAACCTTGTAAAATACACATGGAGGTTTCACAATCAGGCACAGGAATCCAATTGAAGGCAGCTAAAATTTGTGCTGATTTGGTGAGAAGGAGCAAAATCCTATGTTTATGTTGTTATTGATCCTTGCCGTGGTAGCCTGACAGTAATCAGCATAGTTCTGCTAGACTTTAAATAAGTCAAAAACTGGCTTTTCAGGAAGCATATTTGTTAGCATCATTTAAGTATGAAGATTTTTTTTCTCTCTTATCTTGAAGTCCTCACAGGTCTAGCACGGTCCCTTGTATATGGTAGATACTCAGTAAATGTTTGTTTAGCAAATGGGATACCCAACGTCAGATATATCCTCTTCTTGAGAAGAGAAGGTTTTTCTGTGAAGGTTGACTTCTGTTTTCTGGATTCAAGATTAAGGGTTGGACTGAGATTGTGTTCTGAATCACATATTGATACCATTCACTAATTTTTTTCTTTTAATAGATTAGTGTGATCTCAGCTCAAGGCAAAGGTGGAATATCATGGCATCTATGTGGGTAAGTAAAAAATTAAGCCTTCACAACATAGTAACATATATGAGTCAAACCAAAACACAGAAAGTCAAGATAGCAAGAAAAATTTTGTGAAAATTGATGTTTATCTGACAAAATTAACATGCCAGAAAAGCCAGAGGATGTTAAAAATAGTAAAATATTTTTAAGTGCATTATAAAGTTACATAGTTAAAATAATTTATGATGACACCAGAACAGAAAGATCAAAAACAGATGATAAATGTAGTATATAATTTGGGAATTTATTATATGATAAAGATGACATATTAGAGAAGAGATGAATTATTCAATACATGTTAGGAAAACTAGCTGTTTGGGGGAAAAGTAAATCTGTATTTCTTTTTCTGCTTTACAATAAAATAAATTCTACGTGTATAAAATACAGAAATGAAGAAGATGAAATATGAATGGGCCAGGTGTGGTGGCTCATGCCTGTAATCCTAGCACTTTGGGAGGCCGAGGTGGGGGGATAATCTGAGGTCAGGAGTTCGAGACCAGCCTGGCCAACATGGTGAAACCCTTTCTCTACCAAAAATACAAAAATAGGGCCAGGCGCAGTGGCTCATGCTTGTAATCCGAGCACTTTGGGAGGCCTAGGCAGGTGGATCGTGACGTCAGGAGCTCAAACCAGCCTGGCCAACATGGTGAAACCCCATCTCTACTAAAGATGCAAAAAATTAGCTGGGCATGGTGGCAGACACCTGTAATCCCAGCTTCTTAAGAATCGCTTGAACCTAGAAGGCAGAGGTTGCAATGAGCCGAGATTGTGCATTCCAGCCTGGGCAACAGGGAGAGACTCCGTCACAAAAACAAAACAAAACAAACAAACAAACAAAAAACAAACAAAAATAGTCAGGTGTGGTGGCACACGCCTGTAATCCCAGCTACTCAGGAGGCTGAGACAGGAGAATCGCTTGAACCTGGGAGGTGGAGGTTGCAGTAAGGTTGAGATCACGCCCCTGCACTTCAGCCTGGGCGACAGAGTCAAACTCCATCTCAGAAAAAAAGAAAAAGAAATGTGAATGGATTGAAAAATTATCTTGGAGTGGGGAAGGCACTTACAACTGTGACACAAAACCAAAGGTCTAAAAGAAAAATATTGATCTATTTTACCTACATACAAATTTATAATTATGACAGTTAACAATACCATTAGTAGAGGCAGAAGACAGCTCATAGGGGAAAAATATTTGCAGCACATTAGACAAAAGGCTTACTTCCTTACCATACAAATAACTTGAAAAAATCAATTTAAAAAATCAACTTGATGGAAAAAGTTGCAAGGGACATAAATAGGACATAAAAAGAATTCTAAATGTCCAATAAACATCAGAAGGTGCTACAAGATCAGACGCGGTGGCTCACACTGTAGTCCCAGCATTTTGGGAGGCCAAGGCAGGAGGATTACTTGAGCCTGGAAATTCGAGACCAGCAGGGGTAACATGGCAAGACCTAGTCTCTAAAACAAAACAAAAACTTCAAAAATTAGTTGAACATGGTGGGGCAGTCCTAGCTACTTGGGAGGTTCAGGTGGGAGGATTGCTTAAGCCCAAGAAGTGGAGGCTGCAGTAAGCCTTGTTCTTGCCACTGTATTCCAGCTTGGGTGATAGAATGAGACCCTATTTATTTAAAAAAAAAAAAAAATCCTGCACCTCACTCAGAATTGAAGAAACATAAATATCATGATGAGAAGCCATTTTCTACCTAAGAAATTGGTGAAGGTTAAAAAAAAAATAGGAATGTTGCAGAGGATGTGGGCAAGGTGATACTTTCATTGTCTGTTTACAGATGAGTAAATCTGGTACACTTTTGGATGGTATTTTGGCAATATCCTCAGTGCTTAAATGCACATGTCCTGCAAACCCAATAATTCCACTTGTGGATATGTATCTTATAGGTAAACTTGCATAAAGTTGAAAAAACAGGGGCCCAAGGATATTTGTTTGTGTTAATAAAAACATGCAGACAGCATAAATGTCCATCCATAGGGTAGGAATAAATAAATTACTCATTTATAACTTATAGGCATTTTTATGTGATGGTTAAAAAGAATGGGGCTGGGCTCAGTGGCTCACAACTGTAATCCCAACACTATGGGAGGCTGAGGCGAGCGGATCACCTGAGGTTAGGAGTTGGAGACCAGTTTACTCAACATGACAAAGCCCTGTCTCTACTAAACATACAGAAAATTAGCTGAGCATGGTGGTGGGTGCCTGTAATCCGAGCTACTCGGGAGGCTGAGGCAGGAAAATCACTTGAACATGGGAGGCAAATGTTGCAGTGAGCTGAGATCATGCCATTGCACTCCAGCCTGGGTGACATGCACGAAACTCTGTCTCAAAAAAAAAGGAAAAAAGTAGATCATCTGTATGTGAACTGACATGGAAAAAAAGTCCCAAGATATATTAATCAATTAAAAAATTAACTTACAGAATAATATGTACAGAGGGATTCTGTTTAAAAGAAAGAACAAAGAAAAGAAAAAATATACAGAAAGACCATTATGTGAAAACTTTGTGCAAAGGTGGAATTGTGAGAAAGGGCACTTTTACTCTTCAATGTATCACCTTTTGTACTGTTTGAATTTTTTTTTTAATCATGAGCATACATTATATTTCATAAGTAAGGGACAGGGCAAATTAAAAGAGAAGCCTGTGCAGAGATGTGACCATCTCTTGGCTTGGGCAGTATGGATGGAAGGTGTGCTATTGGACAGCTTTGTTTGGCTCAAATTACTCCCTTCCCACTGGCTAGGAGGCTAATCTTTCATCTTTCATCTGAAATCCCTGCTGCTTTTATGGACATCTCAGAGTCAGATCAAAAAAGCATCTCTCCAAAATGCCAGTGTTAAAAAAAAAAAAAAATCTCCTTCTGGCCTTTGCCCATGAGTAAATTGACATGGAATTAATTGGGCAGGCTCTCCCGCTGACACCTTCAAAGTCATGGCACATTTCTGAAGGGCTAAGAGAGACCCAGGTGAGTGTGATCAAGGGTGTATTCTTTTCATATTGCAGCTATAACAAATTACTACAAATTTAGCAATTTAAAACAACACCCATTTATTATCTCACAGTTCCGTATGTTAGAAGCCTAAAGTGAGTCTCACAGCACTAAAACGAAGGCGTTGTTTGGACTGCGTGCCTTTCTGGAGACTTTGGGAAGAATCCTCTTCCAAGCCCGTTTAGGTTGTTGGCAGAATTTAGTTCCTTGTAGTTGTAGAATTGGGTTCTTAGTCCTTGCTGGCTGCCGGCAGAGGCTGTCTTCGGCTCCTGGAGGCCTCTGCCTGTCCTTGTATGTGGCCCCTACATCTCAGAACCAGCAATGGTCCATCAAATCTTTCTTTTGCGTGGAATTGCTTTGGCTTTTCTTCCTAGAGCATCTCTGTTCTGCCTTTCTCTTCTTCCTCCAGCTGAAGACATTTCTCTGCTTTTAAGGGCACATGTGATTAAATTGGGACCACCTGGTAACATGGGCTGATCCTTGTATTTTAAGGTCTGGAAACTTAATTATGTTTGCAAAGTCCTTTTCATCATTTATCACAATATGTTGGCAATTTCCAAGGATTATAGGGTAGACATTTTAGGAGGCTGTTGTTCTGCCTACCACAGGGGCTAGGAATATGGCTCCATCAGGGATGATAGCATTTGGCATCAGATGGCAGGAAAGAGAGGCGGGGAGGGGCCAGAAAGGGAAGGCTAACCTGAACCTGGAGGGCAGACCCTCACATGGAGAATAAGGTCCTAGCCAGAGAAGTGATTCTATTCACTGGGTTTTTGTTTTGCTTTTTTTCCTATTTTCATCCTCTCCTTCAATTAAAGAACTAATATTTATGAGTGAGATCTCAGAGAGCAAAGATTAAGAACAACTCAGAATCACTATGGAAAGCAAAATAGCAGTTCTCCAAAAAATTAAAACTAGAACTACCACATGATCCAGCAATCCTACTTCTGGGCATATATCCAAAGGAAATGAAAACAGGGTCTTGAGGAAAGATATCTGTACACCCATGTTCACTCCAGTACTTTTCACAATAGCTAAGAGGTGGAAGCAGCCCCACTTTCCACTGATGGAAGAATGAAGAAACAAAACATGGTACATACACACAATAGAATATTATTCAGTCTTTAAAAACACATGCTGTGTGACAGGAAGAAAACCCTGTCACATATGGATGAGCCTTGAGCCTTTTATGTTAAGTGAAATAAGCCGGTCCCAAAGAGACAAAATACTGTATGATTCCATTTATATGAAGTATCCGAAGCAGTCAAATTCATAGGAACAGAAGGCAGACTGGTGGTTAGGACTGAATAAGGAAAGAAAAAAAGAGGAGTTGCTGTTTAATGTGTATAGAGTTTCAGTTCTGAAAGATGAAAAAGTTCTGAAGATCTGTTTCAAAACAATGTGAATATTCTAACCACAACTGAACTGTACACTTAGAAACAGTTAAGATGGTAAAACCACTCAGATTTCCAATTGTAAATATTCTTATCACAAAGTTTTATGTGTTCTTTTGTTCTCTCTCCCACACAAAAGCACATACACACTCAAACATAAATAAGCAATCAAGTCCTTGCATTTCTATGAAACTGTAGACATGGTTACCTGTATGATTAGCTTATTACAGTGGTATGATCAAGGGAGAAGTCATTAGTTGCAATTTCAATGCATTACCATTGAAGATGAAAGAATGGCTGGTTTCTTAGGTCATTTATATTCTATCTAGGGGTGTTGCAACCCTACCATTGTTTCTGATGAATAAACAATCTATGTTGCATTAGTATTTCCTTTGTTTGCAAATTTTTAATATCTCTGTTGAGACATATGTTCTATCGCTTTACCCTTGATGAAAGGATCTGATACCTTATTGTTCTGTACTCCTTGGACTCGGGGTCCCTTGTCATATGTTGCCTATAGGTCCATAGCAAGCACTCAGGAAGCCCACAAATTAGAATGTCTTAAAACATGGCTTTTTATTAAACTACCACAGCAGTATTTTTTTGGTGTGTGCCTTCTGTTGTACAACACTGGCTTTCTTATGTAAATATTCTGAGCTCTTTACTCCTTAATCAATTTCTAACTTACATTTACAGAATAATAATAAATGTAATTCCTATTTGTTTGAACTCTCAAATTAGAATTGTTATTATGATACTAGAATTTTTCTTTCCCTTTCTTTCTTTCTCTTTCTTTCTTTCCATCTTTCTTTCTTTTTTTTTGACAGAGCTTCACTCTGTTATTCAGACTGGAGTGCAGTGGTGCAATCGCGGCTTGCTGCAGCCTCAACCTCCTGGGCTCAAGCGATACTCCTGCCTCAGTCTCCTGACTAGTTGGGAGCACAGGCATGCCCCACCATGCCCAGCTAATTTTAAAAATTTTTATAGAGATGGGGACTCACTATGTTGCCCAAGCTAGTTTCAAACTCCTGAGCTCAACTGATCCATCTACCTTGCCCTTCGAAAGTGCTGAGATAACAGGTTTGAGCCACCACACCCAGTGATGCTAGAATTTTTCTAAATTAACTCACAATTGTTGTAATCACCATGAACTGGTATTAACATCCTAACTTGGTATACGTTCTCCTTGCACCACTCCAAATTCTAACTTACGAAATGAGGAAAGGGAATGTAAAGCCACTCTGCAACCAAAGGATAAAAGAAGTTTTATAAAAATATATTACCTAAATGCAATGCCTACTGACTTTGTTTTGAAGTTCATCCAAAACAGTTAAACATTAAAGCAGCAAGTACCTAGTGCGACAGGCTCTGCTGGGAGCAGAATGAAGACAGTCTAACCACAATCCCAACTCTCCCTTTCAGAACTCCCTAATTGTTGAAAATGTGGGCTCTTGAGCAAATTTCATAGTCTTTCTCTACCTCAGTTTCCTCATCTATAAAATAGGCACAGTAATAGTACCTATGTCATCTAGGGTTTGTAAGCATTAAGCCAGTTCATGTAAAATGTATTAGCAGTGCCTAGCATGGAGTGATCACACAATAAATGTTAGTTTTAATCAGCATGATTTCAATATGTTAATTTTATTCTAAAACATATTTCTTGCTAAATAATATCACTGCAACTGCTTTTGTACAGAGATTCTGCCTATTTTCTGGGCCTGATTTTATTACACATCAATAGTCCCCTCTCTCCATTGGAATGGTTCTTTCAGCCATCTAAAAGAGATGGCTTATCCTCAAACAGATTCTTTCTGACCACTCTTATTTTCAATATTTCATAATATTTTAAACACGTATATATTTCTAAAGACATAAAATACTTCCTTTCAACTTCTCACTACAAGTGGGCCTACTGGAATACATTTCTGACACTATCCAGCGTTAGCGTCAGATTCTACAGTTTTAAGGGCTCAGTCTTCCAAAAAACTGCCCTCACTTCAGATGTCAGTTGCAAGTCTCAGGAATCACCTGCACTTCTGGCCAACTGGCTATAAATTTGGGGTTTTCTTTGACGCTCTGAAGTTAAAGCATTCCCTAGAACAACTCACAGAACTCACTGAAAGTGTTATCCTTATGATTGGAAGTTTATTATGAAGAATAGAAGCTCTGGAAGGGTCCTGGACCCAGAGCCTCCATGCCATCTCCACAGCCCAGAGCCTCCATGCCATCTCCCTGTGGAGTCAGGGCACCTCACCTTCCCTTCGTGTCAGTGTGTTCAACAACCAGGAAGCTCCTCTAAGCCTCAGTGTCCAGAATTGTAATTGGAATTCCATTATATAGGCACCATTGATTGATTAAATTATTTGCTACATGATTGAACTCAATCTCCAGCCCCTCTTTACTCCTCAGAGGTCTGGCTGACCCAGAGTTGCAACCCTGTGATCAAAGGGCTGATCTTTCTGGAGACCAGCCATCATTCTAAAGCTATCTAAGGGCCTGCCATGAGTCACCCCAATTGCATCACAAAGTCACTCCTATCACTCAGGAAATTCCAAGGGTTTTTGAAGCTTTGTGCCAAGAACCAGTACAAAGACCAGATACATTCCTAATTATGCTACATATATATGTAACTCACATTAAGACACACAGTTTCTAAGATATATTCTTTTATTTTTGATGAAAGTTATATTAAAAATAAATTTATATTAATACCAATGGCACTGGCTATCTTATGCTGATCAGAAGCTCTGATTGTTAGCTATATTTTTCATATATTGGAAAATGAATTAATTTTTGGTAATAAATATAAATTGGCAAGACACAGTCATTCAAAAACATTGGATCCATATAGGAGATATTGAAAAAGGGATCTGCAGTGGTAGAAATGTTTGGGAAGGCTGCCAAGATGGACACTTGCAGGTAGGAAAAGCTAATCCATGATCATGTGTTCACGGTGAGAGTTAGAAGGCACAGCCTCCCTTCCCCACTCAACCCTTCCTCTCTGCAGGGAACAAGATTGGTGCAGTTTGACACGTGTGGACACAGTGGTCTCATTTCTACTGTTAACCCAGAGGAATGGCAGTAGTGATAGGGCCCTTAGAAAAGGTGCAATGTGCTAACATGAGAGAGAATTTTGGGAAGATAATGCCTTTCAAATTCTGTCCCATGGAAGACATCAGCCCTGGGCATCTGGATGTTGTTCTTCCTGGGTTCCAAGAGTTTGTGAGTGTCCTATCCAGTCTCATACTTCTTGCTTTGACATGGACATCCCACTAGACCTTTCTTTCCTGGTGTGGTTGCTCTTGTTTGCCATGCAAATTAAAAATGTGTGAGGAGAAACTTGTGTTCATGCATGTGGATGTGCTGAACTCCTCTGGTCTCCCTCCCGTCTGCCACATCCAGGAATGGAAGATCAACCTTGGTGACTATTTTCACTGAAAGAGACTTTTCACTTCCCAAAAAGAACAGGTATCTTTCCTGGTTAGGTGCTGTTCAAGTCTTCTGTGTGTTTTAAACCATGTTCCCTGAAGCTGCTTTAGGTAAATATTGGCACTCAGAGAAGTACACAAATGGTCTTTTGCAGGAAATTGATTTAAAACAGGTTAGACCTGGATTTCAAATCAAAACATTTAAACTTTGTTTTGGGATGAAGCCTGGAAAGCAATACCATATCATCTGAGTGAGAAGAGAGAGGCTTCCTAGGAATGAGTGGAATGAACATGAAAGAGCTGTTCTTTGCCACTCCCCAATCTTAGCCCAGCTGTGAAGAAGGGAGGGTCCCTCTTTTATATTTAATCATGATAAAACTATAGAATGCAAAGGTAATGTTTAGCCATTAAAAAAGACTGGTATGTCAGAGGTAACAAGGGAAAGAAAAGGTTTTAGATTGAAGAGCAAGGAATGTAAAGTGGAGAAGATATGATTTGTTCTCTTGAAAGTCTATTGTAGTGGATGTAAAGCAGTTAGAAAAAAAAGAGGTATATAGAGTACTGAGCAATAAAATGAGTACACAGGTCTCACATGAATTAAAAGAGAGTAAGTCAAAAGAGGAGAAATTTCTCAAGTCTATCCCTTCATTATCAGATCTTTGCTCCTTTCATTTGTAACTATTTGTGTTTAATTCAGTACCTCACATAGGTTCTGGAGCCATGTTCAAGCAGGAGTAGTGACAGCCCCATGTGAACAGGGTTTAAGAAAGGTGAGGATTACATTTGTAGGATTTTTTATACATGGCACAGAGCTCTGAAAATTCTGACAGTGGTGTTTGAGAATTATTGAACAAGATGCAGAACAAGAAAACATTTTTTATTCATTTATTCACTCAACTAATATTTACTAAATATCTTTTATATGCCAGATATTGGCTTTGGCAGCAGAGCAGAGAAAGAGAAATAAAAAAGCATTGTATTGGGGAAGACAGACAATAAATGAAGAAATAAATGTATGGTATAAAAAGACAGTTTTAAGTGCTTCCGGGAAAAGCAAAGTGGATAATAAGAATGATGGGGAATGCGATTTTCTGCTCAGATATATGAGGAGAAGTCAACGTGGCATGAGAGAGTGTGCTGAGAGAATAACTTGGGAAAAAGCAGCCAGGCAGAGGGAACGGCAAGTGCAAACTCTGAGGCGAATGGGCAAGATGCATTTGAATGCAGCAGGAAGATTTCCACCAAGCAATACAGGGATACAAGATTACAAGGGGATTGGGGGAGGTATTACAATTCTCTTTTATGATACTTTCTTATCCTCCAAGGACCACAGAGAGTTCCGAAAAGTCTTCACATGGACTGTTCAAGGAGTTTCCAATCTCTAGGTTTACTTTACATTAGGAAGCATTCTTAAATCTGCAGCAACTTGTTAGGATTATCACTTCCCCCAAAAAAGTCATAAATAACCCATAAAATAATGCATTTGCCGTCACGTCTGGTAGACATCATTGACCTTGGCCATTTATGTAAGAAATATTCTTCCCAGAATGTTACAAACAGGAGATGTCCCTGATCGCAGTCCTTCACCGGTTTCTCATCCTCACAGAAGTGAGGTGGATAGAGTAAGTGTCCCCAAATCCTGCAAAGCCAGTGCTACTGTCTAAATGTCTGTGTTGCTTCCCCGCCCCCACCACCATGCCCCTTATTCATAGGTTGAAATCCTGATAACCTTCAGGATGATTGTGTTGGGAGATGGGATCTTTGGGGGTGATTAGGTTAGGTGGGGATTATTGCCCTTTTAAAAGAAGACTGAGGGAGCTTGGTCATGTCTTCTGCCATGTGAGAACACAGCCAGAGGAGGTTGTATATGAACCATAAAGTGAGACTTCACTAGACACCAAATCTGCTGGCATCTTGATCTTGGATTTTTAGCCTCCAGAACTGTGAAAAATAAATATTTGTTATTTATAAGACACCCAGTTTGTGGTATTTTGTTATATCAGCCTAGAATGCTAAGACAGCCAGCTACCATTCTCCAGCCAAGGGCCATTTCAGAAGATGTGGATTCTGCACTTTAGTGAGCCAAATTCCATGTATTTCTCTATATATCCAGGAAGATATAAATTCTCTATATATTCCTGTTAGATTGCAGGACCCTTAGATAGAGTGTCTCCCCCAGAAGTTAGACAGACACAGAGCTGAGTATGTGGCCAGAATAGCCACATTAGTCTTCACTCTTTGTGACCCTTGGCCAAGAGGAGAATTTGGTCAAGAACTCTTAACTAAGTTAAGCACTTTGCTTTGATTGTGGAACAAAAAGATAATCTATAAATACCAATGCTAAATGACTCAAAAGAAGATGTATATAAATTATTTATAATCTGCTTCAAACAAATACATGAAAAGTATTCTGAGAAAGAAGTTTGTGTTGATAAGGATTTTGGGGAGGCCCAGTGTTTCAAACTCAGTCCAAATTGTTGGGTGTGCTACCTTTGTCAGAGAAACTCTGAGCATCTGGAGAGACAGGAAGGAGGATATAATAGAATCACCAGACACAGCCATGCATTTCATGTCTCCGGCGTACTAGAGAACACCCAGCTTCTGAAGTGCCTCCCGAATCTCCCAGGATACAATGGGTACTTTGATTTCTAGACTATTGACATTTGAAGGAAGCAACTCATCAGGCAGCCAACCATCTAGTGTAGAGCTTGGAGAAATTCCACACTGTGAGATGTCATTGTCTTGCTTTCACATTCTTACTTAGCAAACTCATTCACAGTTATGCATTAAGCCCCTATCTGGGGACGGAGCACTGGCTCCCAGCTGGATAAATAGGAGTGAGTAAAACAAATGTCTCTGCCTTCTGGAACTTCATTTTAGAGTCAGATGTAAACAGTGAGAGGTATTACTCAATGCTGAGTGTCCTGAAAATTGGGAGGTTGCTGATATGGAGAGTAACAGTAGAATACCTACTCAGATCAAGAGCCAAAGAATGCCTGTTAGAGAAGATGGTCTTTAAGAAGAGAGCTGAAGGTAAAACAAAACAAAACAAAACAAAACAACAACAACAACAAAAAACAACCATTCCAGGTACAGAGAATAGCACAAACCTAGGCATTAAGGTGGGAAAGGGTTCATTCTATGCCAGCGTGACTTTCAAAGAACAGAAGTATGGTGGCGACTCCACCTCTCATCTGGAGAGAGTGGCTCCAGATAAGAGCCATGAAGAAGGTTGAGTCAAACCGTGCAGGGCCCTATGAACCAGTGTAAAGAGCTTGAACTCTATTCAGTGTGAATAAGGGAGTGACAAGATCTGACTTAGATCTTTCCTTTCTTTTTTTTTTTTTTTTTTGAGGGGGAGTCTTGCTCTATTGCCCAGGCTGCAGTGCAATAGTGCAATCTCAGGTCACTACAACCTCCACCTCCCGAGTTCAAGTGATTCTTCTGCCTCAGCCTCCCAAGTAGCTGGGATTACAGGCACCTGCCATCACACCTGGCTAATTTTTTGTATTTTTAGTAGAGATGGAGTTTCATCATATTGGCCAGGCTGGTCTTGAACTCCTGACCTCAGGTGATCCATCTGCCTCGGCCTCCCAAAGTGCAGAGATTACAGGAGCGAGCCACTGTGCTTGGCCTGACTTAGATCTTTAACAGATCCCTTGGCTGCTATGTGGGAAATGGCTGGAGATGGGCAGTAGGAAGAAGAGAGGGACGCTACTCAAATGTTCAAGTCCAGGAGAGTGATGATGGTGACCTGGACGAGAACAGGAGCAAAAACGCTGGAGAGGAGTGCACATGAGATTATCTTCTTAAAATAGTCTTAGCAGGCCTTGGTGATGGATGGAATTCAGAAGGAAAGGCAAGTAAAGGAATCAAAGGGGACTCTCAGGTTTCTGGTGGCTGACGGTTGGTCCTTTTACAGGGATGAGGAAGATTGAGGAAGCCCAGCAAATCAAGGATGAGCACAGAAACTGGAGCCAGATTGCCTAGGTTCAAATCCTGGCTGTGCCACAAACTGGCTATGTGACCGTGGCTAGTGTCTTAACCTCTCTGGACCTCTTTTTCCTCCTCTATAAAATCAGGGTAATAATTGTACCTACCTCATAGGGTGGTTTTGAGGATTAAGTTATCAGGTATATGTAAAATACAAGTAAATACTATGTAAGTGTCACATGGGGCAAGAAATAACTTGGGAGAAAACAGTGAGTTGATATAAGAGATATCAGAACAAATACAAGGAGGAGACATTGAATTTATAAGACCAGTGCCCAAAACTGAAGTCTGGGCTAGAGCTTATAATGTGGGATTTGTCTGTGTACAGAAGAGGGAGTAAGAGAGAGCCAGTTTCCACTTTAAAAGTGCCTACTTTATAGAGGTCAGACAAAGGTGAGTGCATCCTGGAGAGGCCAGAAGAAACCCAGGAGGTGGGGCACAGGAGCCAACAGAAGGCAGGGCCCAGGAGGCTAGCCGTGAATGACACACGCTCCGAGGGGTCGAGGCTTCTTGTTATAACTCATGTTTCATGGAAAATACGACATAATGGCTTGTTTGTCCCTGTCTTCCCTAATTTCTGAATCACATTCATCTTTCTACTCCAGCCCACACCCTCCTCTGTTCTCATATTCCAGTCCTCTTGCTCTGACACTGCCCCTGATGAAATAACTGTGTTTAAAAAATAAAAGCTGAACTATTCACAACAGCAAAAATATGGAATCAACTTAAAGTTTATCAACAGAGGATTGAATTAAGAAAATGTGCTCTGTGTGTGTATACATACACCATAGAATACTACTCAGTCATAAAAAAGAATGAAGTAATGTCTTTTGCAGGAACATGAATGAAACTGGAGGCCATTATCCTGAGTGAAATGACTCAGAAGCAGAAAGTCAAATACCACATGTTCTCACTTATAAGTGGGAGCTAAACAATGGGTACACATTGACAAAGGGAGTAGAATAATAGACATTGAAGACTTCAAAAGGTGGGAGGGCGGGAGGGGCTAAGGATTGAAAATTACCTGCTGAGCACAGTGCTTACTATCCAGGTGACGGGTACACTATCAAAAGCCCAGGCTTCACCACTATGCACCATCTGCATGTAAGAAATCTGTACTTGTACCCCTTAAATATTTTTTAAAAATTTTTTAAAGAAAAGCTGAAAAGCATGAATATTTTTCCTTTGAGTGAGCACAAGAACAAATATAAACGTTTTCTTCAGACCTTTGGACACATTACAAACAAAGCCATGATGTCAGCCTGGCATCTCCCAGGCATCCCAGCAGCTGCCAGTCCTGCCTGCTGTGGACATTCAGCACTGCCTGCTCCTCCTACTGCCCTGTGGGCTATAGAGCAAGCCTGAGGTGGTGGTGGGAGCCTCCTGTTTGTGCATCATCTTCCATAGGCAGTGATCATGGCCAGCCAGTGGGACTTCTCAAATCTTAGGGGAGGCCCCTAGGATTTGCCCTGTGGGAAGTGATTGGTTACCAGTATTTTTCCCTGGCCTTTACCTGCTATATTAGTTTCCTAGGGCTGCTGTCATAAAGTACCACAAGCTGCTGCTTCGAACAACAGAAATATATTGTCCTACAGTTCTAGAGACTGAAAGTTCTAACATCAAGGTATGGGCAGGGCCATCCTCCCTCTGAAACCTGTAGGGGAGTCCTTCTTAGCCTCTTCCTGGTTTCTAGCAGTTTACTGGCATAGGGGACTAACAGTAACTCCCATAGGTTCTTAGTTGGAAAGGACCCTTGTTACAAAAGACAGATTAACAAGAAAAAAACAAACAGAAGTTTATTAACATGCATATTTTAAATCCACATGAAGACATCCAGAGAATGAGTACTTTTCACAGAGGTGGCTTTGAATTTCAGTTTACATAGCATCTTCAACAAAGAACAGTAAAGTTTTAGTAGCAAAACAATAGAAAAGGACCTTCAAATCTCTATGGGTAGCAACTTGCAGGTGGAGCAGTGATGAAGGGCAAATAACTTGCAGATAAATATTAGTTAGTACAGCTTGCTAACATAAATTCTTTTAATACCTTTGTCAGGCTGACAAGGGTCTCAAACTGTCTTCAGTCTTTAAGCTTTGTTCTCCCTGATAGACAGGAGGGCAGAATACCCTTTTTTTTTTTTTTTTTTTTTTTTTTTTTTTTTTTTTTTCATAAATCTTTGTTCTGCTTTTAGGCAAATGTAGGAAAGAAATCTCTTGAATATCTGTTTCTTCTTGTCTTCAATGATCCTTCATATTTTGAAGAGGCACATTTTAGTCTCATATACAGGCAGCTACATAACTCCAGTCTCTGCCTTCATCATCACATCACATTCTTTCTGTATGTCTCTGCCTTTACATGGCTGTCTTATAAGGACACCAGTCATAATGGAGTGGGGTCCTGCCAATATGACCTCATCTTAATTAATTACATGTGCAATAACTTGGTCCCCAGGTAAGGCCACATTCTGTGATACTGTGGGTTAGGACTTTAACCTATTTTTTTGAGGGGACACAATTCAACCCATAACACCTGCCTCACTTGACTGCATTTTATTTCAGAGCCTTTTACAGTAAACTTTCTTCGGTTTTGAAAAATGTTTTTCACTTGAAAAATTGAACAGGAAGTCTTACAGTTTCCAAATTTGATTGCTTTGTTTTTTGTAATCTCCTCCATTTTTCCTTGTATCATAGAGCTTCAGGACCCAATACAGCATCTTGACATTAAGCAGAGAGCCGTCCTTTCTCCCTGGCTCTTTGAAAGCTTCTGTGTCCTGAAGTTTTCTCTGAGGCTTTGATTTGAAGCCTCAATTTTTGGATGTGGCCTTTCCAGGGCTTTCTGAAGTGCTGAGTGATCTGGCTTCACTGCATCTTCAAAATGTCCCTGCCGCAGCTGCTATTCTTGCTCTGTAGCATTTGGCTTTAAATATGTTTCATATCAACAGGGTTGACACCTTCTGTTTTTCTCTTCCACTCATCCTTCTGAATATAAATGAACTTCTTGTAAACTCAGTACACTTTGCATGAAGAAATAGGTACAACTGGCCTTCCTGAGTCAAAAACAGACTGGCCTCTCCCAGGAGTGATAGCAAATAGCTCCCCAGGCCCAGCTTGGCCATGTATCATGTGCTAAGGCAGACCTCCAAAGGATGATTTTAGAAGATCAAGGGAGATTATATTGGCTTGAAAAAGATGGTTTAAACGAGATGCAGCCTAGTCTAGTTTAGGAGTAAAGGCTGTCGGCACAGACCACTTACTGGCTGTGGCAACTTACACAAGTTACTTAAGCATCAGTTTTATCATCTGTGAAAAGGATTTATTGTATCTACTTTATAAGTTTATTGCGAGGACTGAATAAGCTAATGCAGGAAACATGCTTAGCACAGTACTTGGCACACAGTGATTAGCAGCAATTGTTCTTAGTATAAAGAGCTCCTGTTACTTCCCCCTTTTTTTAGACATTCTTTACTTTAATTTATTTTCCAACTGGCTTCAGCAGCATTTTTCTTTTTGAGGCATCTGAAGGTCAAGTTTCAGAAAAGGAAAGCAACTAAATGTTGAAATGATGCAGATGGAAATCTGATCCAAGGCATGTTTTTTTAAAAAAAAATAGACTTTGCCAAGTATTCAGGTGATGTTCTACACTTAGCACTATGATAGAACGCTAGGGTTACTGGAAATAAACTCAGCAAACTATTGATTAGTAATATAAGTGTCAAGGAATTAAGCTTGCAATGAAGCAGGCAATGGAAACAGCCTTGTTTGGCTGTAAAAATGCCGACATTCCTGAAACAATGAGCTCATCATTAAATTCTTCATCTTCTGCACCCATAAGAGAATTAATGGCTTGTTTGCTTATTTTTGCTTTGTTTTCTAGGCAGCTAAGAAGAAAATAAAGCAGTGGTTCTTAAACTTTGTTGTGCACTAGAATCACCTGGAAGGTTTGTTAAACAGCAGATTCTGCATCCTAGCCCTGCAGTTGCTGGTTCAGGAGCACGGGTTGGACCTGAGAATTTGCATTTCTGTCACATTCCCGGGTGATGCTGTCACATTCCTGATGCTGCTGTTTCAGGAACCACACTTACGACTGAGATGAAGTCCCCTGAGGCACTGTGATGTGGTCTAGAGCAGGGGGCATTAGTCATAAGGAGATGGGTTTGAGTCCTGGGGCTGTCCTTACTAGCAGAGCTCTTTTAAGCCAATAGTAGCAAATAATCTCTCTGAGACTAGGTTTCTTCCATTTTCAATAAGAAATAATAAAATTCACCTCATGAAGACCCCTTGTAAGGATTAAATGTTTTTAAAGCACTTTGTTCGTGTATTAGTTTCAGAAGATTTCATTAATCTTTTGTTATATGATTTTGTGAAAGTCATGTAATATTTCTGAATGATTTGGGCAACCAAGTCTATCAAATGAATAATGCTGTTCATTTAAATGACAGAAGCAGTTTTAAATATTTCACTAAAATTCCATTTCAGAATTCTCATGCCCTTTTTCAATCTGGGCTGTGTGTATGTTAATTCCTGCCTTGTAATTAATCAAGTTGTTCTTCCCTCATTTAATTCTTACTAGGTACTAAATTGTATAATAAATTAGGAATTTCCTCCTTCTCTAATTCTGTGCATTGGCATTTTAGCATATTTTGATGTGTAGGTGGTAGAGGGCAGTGAAAAAGTCACAGCTAGAGTGCAAACCCTGAGTTTTCATAGTTCATGAACAACTGGGATCTGACCACCATTTTGATTTTTATATTTAGAATCAGCCATGTTAATAGCCACATGGCACAGAATCACCTGGGAGCTTCTTAAACATATAGAGTTTAGCACCCCATCTCTAAAAAATATGATTCAGTATCTAGATGGTGGGTCCTGGTCATATGCATTTAAAGTATCATCCCAGGTGGTACAGAGACTACATTTCATGAAACACCAGGAATGGTCTGGAATACTCCAGTTTGCTTTTAAATTCGGCCTGCAACTAGCTATGTAGTCTCAATCAAATTCTCCGGTCTTCTTAAATCTGGGTGCTGTTTATGCGAAATTGCTCACTCTCATTCGGGGCTGTTACGCAGATTATAATTAACATACATAAAGAGCCTAGAACAGTGCTGGGCGTGAAGCACTCAAGCTCTCTAACATTGGGGTAGTTCTTTTAAAATGCCAGACACTGGAAGGCAAACAGATAAGATCAACACAAAAGTTCTCAGGTGGATAGAAGTAAAATGAAGCCAGTTGGCTCTGTGAATACATAAAATATTTAGTAAGCCTTGGGGAAAGAGAATTCATCAAAGATTATATTAAAGTGACTAATTTCTTTCTTTTTTTTTTTTGAGAGAAAGGGTCTCACTCTGTCACCCAGACTATAGTGCAGTGACATAATCACACCTCACTTCAGCCTTGACCTTCTGGTCTCAAGTGGTCCACCTCAGCCTCCCAAGTAGCTGGGACCACACCTGCATACCCCCATACCTGGCTAAATTTTTAATATTTTGTAGAGATGGGGATCTCACTGTATTTCCCAGGCTGGCCTTGAACTCCTGAGCTCAAGTGATCCTCCATCCTTGGCCCCCAAAAGTCCTGGAAATACAGGAGTGAGCCACCACACCCAGACTAAAGTGACTGAGTTCTTACAGGTATCTTCAGATCAGGAACATCACAACTAGTTTCTAACTTGTTGTAATTATTGTCTAGGTTCTAAAGTTCTTATTTTGGTTGCTATAAGATTAAACAGTGTTTGAGTGTATTGAAATGAATTATTCAATCTAATCTATTGAATCAGCAGACTATCATTTTTTACTGTGCCAGAACAATAATTTTTTATTCGCTTTAATGTGACAGATAATGTCCTTTCATGAAAATATTCAACACTTCAAGAGAGCTGAAATAAAGCCTTATTAATACAAGGCAACAGAGCCAATATTATTCAGTAACAGGATAGAAAAATGCTGTTTAAAAAGAAAACATTATTACTGCAAAGACAGATTTTTATTCAAGAAGTTAGGAACTACCATATAAATCTACATTTACTCTGATTTGTCCCAACATCTTTGTGGCTGTCCTTCTTTAGTCTCGTAAGCAATATTTTTTTTCTGTACTACGGCCTTTACCGGCTTACTGACATGCCTTTAATTTACATGCTTAAAATTCGTAGTGTGGCATCTTTTTACTTCCATGCAATTCCTGAAGATCTACGATGTCAGTAGAGCTTTTAGAAGGGAATTTATCAGCCACAATTGCACATTCATTAAACAAAGCTTAAGAACAGACAGTCCTAAGGGGGTTTTCATTTACGGATCATTTAGTGTGGGGTTCCCCAAGGACAGTGGTCAACATTAATTAAAACATCTTGAAGTCTGTAAACCACAGTTATTTCTGTGTGAGATGCCATGAAGAGCTTTGAATTATCAATTGGAAAACAAGGAGATTTAGAAGATTTCAGCTTTCTTGTTGCTCTCCTGCAGATGCCACTTTAAAATAAATTTTTTTCAGCATCACCAAGATTAACACAACTTATTGCTCGAGAGAACCAGTGTTTTATATTTATAATTTGTTACACAAGAGAAAAAGAGGACTGCTGAGACATGGGGTAGATATCATATTGCCTACATGTCTCGGGGGTAGACCATCGCTTGAACTGTAATTGCCAGATGGGTTCTTCCTGCTCACTGCACAGACAAAATCAGTCCACTGAGACTGTGGCATTGCAGTAAAGAAAGAGTTTAATTGATGCCAGGCTGGCCACACCATATGGGAGACAGAGTTATTACTCAAGTCAGTCTTACTGAAGGCTCAGAAGTTAGGGGTTTTACAAAGATGAAATGGTGGACAGGAGGCTAGGGAAGAGGGCATGCTGATTGGTTGGGGATGCAATCACAGGAGTGTGGAAAACAGTCCTTGTAGGCTGAGTCTACTTCTAAGTGGGGGCCACCAGAGGAGTTGCTGGTCTGGGTGGGGCTGTCCAGTAGTCAGAAATGCAAAAGCATGAAAAGACATCTCAAAAGGCAGATTGTAGGTTCTATAATAGTGATGTTATCTGCAGGAGTAATTGGGGAGGTTGCAAATATTGTGACCTCCAGAATAATGGCTGGTAATTATTTAACTATGACTAAATCTTAGTAAAATTCAGTCCCCTCTCATCCTCTTAACTTGGCAGACTTTCATTAATTTTACAGGGGTAGTTTAGCGTTTTGGAAGAGCTAGTATCATTTAAACTATAAACTAAATTCCTCCCAAAATTAGTTCGGCCCTCACCCAGGAATGAGCAAAAAACAGCCAGCCTGCGAGGCTAGAAGCAAGATGGAGTCAACCATGTCAGATTTCTCTTACTGTCATAATTTTGCAAAGGCAGTTTCAGAGCCACTCCTGAAGTGGTAGGAAGGTGTGAAAATTATGGGTTTGTCATATGCTTCTCATATTCATGAAGGAATATGCATATGTAATACAAGAAAGTTGTAATTTTGAACCAATGGGACTTTCAAATATTTCCTCCTAGGTTGGACACCGAGGAACAATAAGAGATTATCCAGGCTTTAGCGCATCTGTGGATGCTGAAGCTATTCGGAAGGCAATCAGAGGAATTGGTGAGTAATATTTTACAATTCCTTTCTTAATGTTGAAGCAAATCAGGCAAGTTACAATCTGAAAGTTCAGTTTGCTCAGGTTGGCTTTCTCCATTAGATAAATTGTCAGGGATTTTCTAAAATTGTGAAACAATGAGGAAATATATAGAGAATCCAGTTTTATTAAATCTTAACATTTATCATATTTACTTAATGATATTGATGGTCTAGGGGAGGTCCCCAAATGCTGGTGGGATCTTGACCCTGGCTGGTATCCAGGCTCTTGACATTATCTAGAGAAAAAAATTCAAGGATGGGTCAGAAAATAGTGAAAGTACAGAGATTTATTGCAAACTGAAAAGTACACACTCAAGAAAGGGGAGTGTGAGTGTATTCAAGAAAGAGTTGTGCATAAGCGGGTTTGGGGCTGTTGCCTTTATGGGTTTCTTTATCCAGGGGGTGGAATAGTCATGAAGATTCCTGGAAAAAGATGAAGATTTCTCAGAACTGTGGTGCTACCCTTTTTTACACCAAATGTCGGTGTTCCAGGACCTGCCCTGGCACTGGTGGGTGTGTGATTGAGTATGTTAATTAGTATATTATGAAACCCTAGGAGAAACCTAAGTCAAATCTAGTACCATGTTGGATCCAGTAGGTCTTAGCCAGCTTTATCCACACTGTGGGTTTTCAGGGTCATATCAGTCCCTAGCCTCTGTAGCTATTTCAACAGTTTCCTTTTGCTAGTCATGCGAAACTGCTGCCTAGAATTTTCTATTCTCCTGTGACCACCATGTATTAGTCCTATCTAACCACCACCACCACTGCTACCAACAACAATAATCACCATCATCATAAATCATTACAAATATGGCCCCCTTGGCCAGGCATGGTGGCTCATACCTGTAATCCCAGCACTTATGGGAGGGTGAGGCAGGAGAATCACTAGAATCCAGGAGTTCAACACCAGCCTGGGCAATATAAGGATTAAATTAAAAAATTAGCTGGGTGTAGTGACTTGGGCTTGTGATCCCACCTATTGGGAAGCTGAGGTAGGGGAATCCTTTGAGCCAGGGAGATTGAGGCTGCAGTGAACTGTGATTGTGCCACTGCATTCCAGCTGGGATGACAGAGTGACAGTCTATCTCAAAAACAAAACAAAACAAAAAACAAAAAAAAACAATACAATCTTGTCAGTTCTTCCTGGATTTCACTCTTGCCCCTTTTCCTAGAGATAAACATCATCCCAAATTAGAGTTCATTCCCATGAAACTTAATACCATAACTACATATATATGTACATATTGCTTTGCATGGTTTCAAGCAGTATAAAATGAAATCATACTGTATACATTCTTCTGCAACATTTTTTATCCCTTAACATTATATTTTTGAGATTTATCCATGTTGATATGTTTAGCTCTAGTGCATTAATTTTAACTGCATGATAGTCTATTGCATCACTATATCAGAAGATGGGATTATTGATGGAACATTTAAGTTGCCTACAATTCTTTTATATCGCAATATAAAAATGCTACAATGAATATTCCTCTTATATCTCATTGTGCATAGTTGCTAGCATTTCTCTAGAATATGACAGGAACTGGAATTTCCACGTTGACAGGGATGCTTATCTTCAAATTAACTGGAAATTTTGCCATACTGCTCTCTAAAATGAATGTAGAAATTAGCATTCCCTCCAGCATTGTACAAGACTTTCTTTTGCTCCATATTCTCCCCAATACTTGCTACAGTAAGACTATTCCATTTTTCTAATTAAGCGGGTCTAAATGGTATCTCATTCTGCATGTGTGTTTATTTCCTCTCTTTACCCCGATGACAAATGCAATTAGGCATCCTTATTTGTATATCTGCTTCCACTTTCATGTATCAATAAAATATAAAATATATTTTATCTATTTTTTTCAGTTAGTTTGTCTTCTTTATGATTGGCAAGAGCTTTTTAAAAATTTCTCCATACAAACTTTTTAAAAAAGATTACAAGCCATGAAAATCTTTCCTATAAATGTGTGGTTTTCTTTTAACATTGGTGACATGCTTTGGCTCTGTGTCCCCACCCAAATTCCATCTTGTAGCTCCCATAATTCCCACGTGTTATGGGAGGGACCTGGTAGGAAATGATTGAATCATGGGGACAGGTCTTTCCTGTGCTGTACTCATGATAGTGAATAAGTATCACAAGATCTAATTGCTTTATAAAGTGGAGTTTCCTTGCACAAGCTCTCTCCTTGCCTGCCACCATCCACGTAAGATGTGACTTGCTCCTCCTTCCCTTCTGCCATGATTGTGAGGCTCTGCCAGCCATGTGGAACTGTGAGTTCTCCATTAAAACTCTTTCCTTCATAAATTGCCCACTCCAGGGTATGTCTTTATCAGCAGCATGAAAATGGACTAACACAATAGGTTACAGTAATTTTTATTGCTTAGAAGTTTTAAATTTTAGTGAAATCAAGTTTACCAATATTTTTGTCCAGGATTTATGCTTATTGAATCTTTTCTATAATGAAGTCATAAAGATAGATACTATCTTACATTTTTTCTTCAAAATTTTGAAATTTTACTTTTTAACATTATGATGTTTAATCTATATGGAATTAATGTTCATGGATGGTATTTAAAGCTGTCTCATTTTATTCTATTTCATGTGGATATTTAATTTTCCCAGAACAGTGTATTGAAGAACTCATTCTTCTCACACTGATTTGTATGTAATGTCACCTCTGTTTTATGTTTTCCTATTTTTCTCTTCTGTTATGCTTCATTTATCTATTTGTCTTTCCTAACACCACATTGTCACAATTATTAGGATTTTACCATGACACTAATTTCTACTGGGCAAGGTTTTCCTTGGCTCTTTGCCCTCCTCTATGAATTTTAAAATCAGCTTGTCAAATTCCATACGATATACTATATTAGAACTGTATATCAGTATAATATTATCTTATTTCTGCTTGTTTGAGTTTTATTTTTTGCATTTCTCAATGTAGGTTATTTCTTCATTTATCTCTTGATTGCCCTATTTTTTTTTTTTTTTTTTTTTTTTTTTTTTTTTTTGAGACATAGTTTCGCTCTTGTTATCCAGGCTGGAGTGCAATGGAGCGATCTCGGCTCACCGCAACCTCCGCCTCCTGGGTTCAGGCAATTCTCCTGCCGCAGCCTCCCGAGTAGCTGGGACTACAGGCACGCACCACCACGCCCAGCTAATTTTTTGTATTTTTAGTAGAGACAGGGTTTCACTTTGTTGACCAGGATGGTCTCAATCTCTTGACCTCGTGATCCACCCGCCTCGGCCTCCCAAAGTGCTGGGATTATAGGCGTGAGCCACCGCGCCCGGCCCTGCCCTATTTTTTTTTTTTTTTCAGAGAGAGGGTCTTGCTCTGTCACCTAGGCTTCAGTGCAGTGTTATGATTGTAGCCTACTGCAGCCTCAAACTCCTGAACTCAAGGGATCCTACGGCCTCAGCCTCTGGTGTTGCTAGGACTACAGGTGCTCATCACATTGTGTGGCTAATTTTAAAATTTTTTTGTAGTGACAGGGTCTTGCTATGTTGCCCAGGCTAGTCTTGGACTCCCAGACTCAAGCAATGCTTCTGCCTTGTCCTCCCAAAGTGCTGGGATTATAGATGTGATCCACTGCACCCAGCCAGATTGCCCTATTTACATCTATTGTTAAGTAGACTGTTCCGTGAGATTAGTGCCAAACTGAATGAATTAGTAGTCTTTAAATTCTGTCGCCTCTTTTTTAACATTATGTTTCTTCATGAGTTTGCACTTTGGCCTATAGGCCTTCTTTAAGAAGGAGGTTATTGTTTGTGAGCACCACTTCTGATACATTCTGAGTCCAGAACCAGGTGTCATAATGACATTTGCATTAGGGATATATCAGACCCAGTCTCTGAACCTGGGACATCTTGGTTTAGTTATTGATCTTGAGCATATTTAAGAATAAGAGATGAGAACTGCCAGGCATACAAGCTACACATAACTGCAGGTAGTTTGGTGTATTTCTAGTCTAGGTGCATAGGTTATAGTGATGCGGAGGGGGGTAGAAGATGAGAACAGAGACATAAGACAGGAGAGATCATAACGAGCTGATATATGAGCTAAGGGGCTTAAACTTCATCCTGAAGATTACAAAGAGCCATTAGAATTTTGGCCAAGGGGATGACATGATCAGATTGTATTTTTAAACATTTACTTAGGCAGTAGAATACAGGAAGAATTATATGGGGGTCACATTAGGAGGTGATTTAGGTTATCCAGGTAAAATATGATAAAGGCACAGTGGCAGAGGGCATGCGGGGGAGATGACAAATTTAAGAGATGTAGATACTTGCTATAATATAGGGAATAAGATAAGGAAAGGAATCTGAGATGATTTCTGGGATTTTTGCCTAGATGACTATATCCATAGTTGTGGACGAGGGAGCATAGAAAGAAAGACAAGTCAGAAAGGAAATGGAATAAATTCCACCCAGAACATGCTGAGTCTGAGGTACTTGTGCAGTTGAGGTGGCTGGTACTGTACTGACACGGATGCTGTGATGGGTCCAAGTTGGCACTCAGCCCCACAGAGCACAAATTCATTTTAATCTGATTCAGTATTTACTTAACTATGTACAAGAATACAAAACCAAAGACACAGAAGGGCAGCAACCTTCATTGGGAGGCCCAGCAGTTAACCAAGTACACAGAAGCTTTTGCCTCATCATTGAAGTAAGTTAGGCACCACTGCCATGGAAGCATGTAGATGAGGTCTGTGAGGGTCACCTTTACACAAAGAAGTTGAGTGTTGAGTTTCAGGTGCTCTTTTATACCTCTCTAGTCATGTATGCTCTAGGCCTGCAAGCCAATTCACAGCTTCCAGACCCAGGTATCATCCTGGGTTGGGAAATTCATTAGATACAACTTTCCACGTTTATCTTAATACTGTAGTCACCAAGATAAGAGTGACCTTAAGATAATTCTTAGGCAGGCCAGCATCAGCTCTGGCCTGATGCTACCTTTCACTTACAAAAAACTGGTTTTGTATATGGGTTTGAAATTCATGAGAGAGGCCAGGCATGGTGTCTCACCCGTGTAATCCCAGCACTTTAGGAGGCTGAGGTGGGTGGATCACCTGAGCTCAGGAGTTCGAGACCAGCCTGACCAACACAGTTAAACTCTATTTCCACTAAATACAAAAAATTAGCTGGGAGTGGTGGCACACACCTGTAATCCCAGCTACTTGGGAGGCTGAGGCAGGAGTATCACTTGAACCTGAGAGGCGGAGGTTGCAGTGAGCTGAGATCCTGCCAGTGCACTCCAGCCTAGGCAAGAAGAGTGAAATGAGAAAGAAAAAAGAGAGAGAGAGAAAGAAGAAAAGAAAGAAAGAAGGAAGGAAGGAAAGAAAGAGAAAGAAAGAAAAAGAAGGAAAGAAAGAAGAAAGAAAGAAAAAGAGAAAGAAAGAAAAAGAGAAAGAAAGAAAGAAAGAAAGAAAGAAAGAAAGAAAGAAAGAAAGAGAAAGAAAGAAAGAGGAGGGAGGGGGAGGGGAGGGGGAGATGTGAACCAGAGATATAAATATATGTTTTGTTGGGGGTCAGAGTTTTGGGTTCAACTTCTTGCTGCACCACTCAGGAGTTGTGTGACTTTGGCAAGGAAGATAGGTTTGTGCCTTCATCTTTAGTACAGCTTAGAATCTACCACACAGGGCCCCTGTGCATATTAACTATGACAATGAATAAAAGGGTGCTTCGTGCAGGGCAGGTTCTCAATAAGTGTTGGTTCCCATTTTCCAGAGGAAGAAAGATTTTCATATCAAGTATGGGAAAGAGATAAAAGGCAGTAAGACAGTAACCAAAGCTTGTAAAAGTAAACAAGTCAAGTTCAAAAGTAGTAGGTTCTTCGTACTATTCCCTCTGTCTGATGTACAGATGGGAATATTTAGACAATGATTGTTTTCTTCTCCCAAAACTATCCAAATAAAGTTAACTTTCTTTTTCGAAACTTAGGCAAACAAAAAAAAATAATAAAATAAAGATTCCAACCAGGAAATTAAAATGCCTTACTCTCCGCACTTGTCTCAGGCCGTTGATCATTTTGCTTTTGTTCAAGACAAATATTGAGCATAAATATTGAGTAAAATAATTTTTGTTTCATTTAGGAACCGACGAGAAAATGCTCATCAGCATTCTGACTGAGAGGTCAAATGCGCAGAGGCAGCTGATCGTTAAGGAATATCAAGCAACATACGGAAAGGTAAGATCATGTTGACATGACAGGCAGTAAAGAGGTCCTCATTACAGTACCACGGTCGCTCCCACGTGGTTATGCCCACAGTCTTCTGTTTCAGGCTGAGTGTAACAGAAGATGCCCTGTGCATCCAGTCAGGAGCCTAGAATGCGAGTCCTGGTTTTGCCTTGAACTGGCTGACTGGCTTTGGGCATGTTACTTGGTCTTTCTGAACTTCAGTTCCTTCACCTGTAGAATAAGGAGGTTTGCCTTAGCTCAGTGGGTTATAAATCAGAAGTGATTTTGCTCCCCAGGGGACACTTGGCATGAATGGAGACATTCTGATGATCACAATGGGATGACGGGGGATACTTCTAGCATGTAGTAGGCATAGGACAGGGATGCTACAAGCATCCGAGAATGCACAAGGCAGCCCTCCACAACAAAGAATTACCAGGCCAACTATCTGACTAATTCTAGCTTAGATAACCTTTTATTTTTTTTAATTTTAAAATAGTTATGTAGTTATAGGTATAATTCATTCAGCAAATGAAAATTTAATAAGTAGCAGAAACTATATAAGAACAAGTAACTTTGGGAGGCCAAGGCGGGTGGATCACCTGAGATCAGGAGTTCAAGACCAGCCTGGCTGACATGGTGAAACCCCATTTCTACTAAAAATACAAAAATTTGCCTGGCATGGTGGCACGCCCCTGTAATCTCAGCTACCTGGGAGGCTGAGGCCTGAGGCAGAAGAATCGCTTGAACCTGGGAGGCAGAGGTTGCAGTAAGCTGAGATTGATGATTGATCCAGCCTGGATGACAGAAAGAGACTCCATCTCAAAAAAAGAAAAAGAAAAAGAAATTTAAGACTTGGTCTTTGCCACACAGTTGATTTGTCCAACACCTATTTTTGGATACTACTTTGTGTGAGGAGATATCCTAGACATTGGAGATATACTGGTATATAAAGCAGATCCTGCCTTCTTTCATCGAGCTAACATTCTATTAGAATACAATGAACAAGTAAGTAAAAATAAGTTCAGATATGATAAGTGAGATGAGAGAACTAAAATCGTTGATATGATAGACAATGACTGATGACTGGCTCTTGCAGATAGGGTGATGAAGGAATGTCAGTGAGGGGTTGGTACCTTACTCCCCACTCAGCCTGGACGATAATTGGGGTTCTGCTCTGCTTGATCAGTGGGAGATAGTATTTAAGATACAGCAAATACAAAAGCCCCGAAGCAAAAACAAGCTGGGAATTCATGTGAGAAATAAAGAATTCCAATATGGCAGGAATGTAGAAAGTGAAGGGGGCAGAAGAAGGAGATGAGGCCGGAGAGAGGTCAAGAACATGCTAAGCCTTGGGTCTTGGTAGAGTTCAGATTTTATCCTAAGGGCTACAGGGAACCACTGGAGGTTTGTAAGCAGAGGAGTAATATAATGCAGTTTTTATTTTTAAAGGATTATTTTGGCTGCTGTGGATAATGAACTGTGGAGGGAAAAGGTAGAAATGGACTGGGCTGACTGTTGAGAGGGTCTAGTGACCATCCACAGGTGGCTCAGGAATTACTTCCTGGGAGTGTTCTCCAGGCCCCCAGACTCCATCAAGACACCCTTCTCTGAGGTCCCATTATCAGAAACTTAACGTATTATATTGAAATTTTATCTTTGAATGTTTCTGCTTTTCTCATTAGGGCAGAATGTCTTAGGATAAGGACCTTGTCTAACTCACCTTTAAAGGCCTAGCACAGAGCAGGTGCCCAGAAAACAATTGTTGAATTGAATGAATTGCCTAGCTTCTGGGCAAGACAACACTTTCACATATAGAGAAGGTGAATTATCTATTGACCTTTCAGTATTTCCAAAATCTGGAAGGAAGATGGAGGTGGAGGGAACAACCATTTCTCACAGTGGAATAGAATAAGAGCTGTGAAATAAGATTCAGCTGCAGTGACTTGGATTGAGGACAGATGGTAGTGGAATTTACCATTTAGAGAGAGAAAAAAAAACCTGTGGCAATTAAAGCAGCGCTGGTAACACTGAACGCCATCCTATTTGTTTCAGCAGGAACATGCCCCTGCTGCACCCCCAGGGGTGTGGTAGTGTTGGTCTGTACCCACAGCGGTGCAGCAGGCTCAGAGGCTACCAGCCTCTGTTTCAAAGCTGAAAATAATCAGGAGCAGGAACAAACATTACTCAGTATTATGCTTTTGAATATTGAAAAGAGAAACCTTGTTACCTTCCTTTAAGCAGGGGAGATGGACTGTACTTATGTGTGAAAACCGTGCTCTAAACAATATCAACAGGTAATACCCATAAAAGGCTAAGTTCTAGAGTGCCATCACCCTGTAGGGTGACTATAGTTAACAATAATATAGCTTCAAATAGCTAGAAGGAGGATATCCAATATTCCTAACACAAAAAAAAGGTTAAATGTTTGAGATGATGGGTATGCATTTACCTTGATCTGATTACCATACATTATATGTATTGAAACATCGCTATGTACCTTATGAATATATACAATTGTTATTTGTCAAAACAAATAAGTCTAACATATTGCCACACTTAGGGTTTCTTTTTCTTTACTCGTTGCTAGAAAATTGCTTCTGATGCCACCTAGTTCCATGTTCTCACCCGAGACAAATGACCGGCCACTGTCCTCCTTTCCCCTTCCTGTTGGAGCTCTTTGGGAGTCACTGAGAAGCAAGACACCCAGGAATAGAGCACCTTCCAGTGAAGCTGGGTGTGCATTTATAAGGGTTCCTCTTCCTCTTCCCTCACCGCAACCCAAGCATTGAAAGCATGGGGGACCTAGGAAATGCATTTTAATACAGTTCCTAACTGTGGCACTCATGGAATCCTCCTATTTGGCTCTCCTTCAAAAAACCTCTACAAAACAGAACAATGTGGGAGTAATTATAAAATGTAGATTAATATTCATAGAAATATTTTCAACACTTCTGTTTATTCCCTGTGGATGGACATGTTTTATCTGATTTTGTTACATACGTTCATCTTTCACTAGGTGACTTTAGAAAAAGAGAATGGAAAAGTGTTTCACATTTTTCTCCTTGTCTTTTTCATTTTAGGAGCTGAAAGATGACTTGAAGGGCGATCTCTCTGGCCACTTTGAGCATCTCATGGTGGCCCTAGTGACTCCACCAGCAGTCTTTGATGCAAAACAGCTAAAGAAATCCATGAAGGTATGAGCCCCCACAAGCCATTTCTGCCCAGGGCTTGACCAAATCATCAAAAATAGTGACTTTCTTGCAGCGCACACTTGTGATGGGGGGACTTGGATGCCATGTTGGTCTGTACTCTCCCAGTGGTAGAGTGACTCTGAAATAGGGAACAGTTGTAGAACCTTAAGCCCAGATGTTCCTGGGCTGGAAGAATTTTGTCATATCCTTTGTTTGACATGAAGAGTCAAGTTCTCTAGTTTGTCATCATTGAAAGTAAATGGCACTGTCATTAACCCCAACACTCAAGCTAAAAACCTAGCATTATCCTTGAGCTCTCGTTTTTTCTTACCATTCCAAGCTCCCAAATCTATCAGCAAGTTTATTAATTTTACTTCAAAGCCCGTTGCTACTGTTCTAGTCTGACCACCGTCATCTCTTGACTGGATCATATCAGTAGCCTTCTAATTGGTTCCTTTGCATCCATTTTTGCCCACCTCAAATTCATTCTACACAGAATAGCCAAAATTATTTTTATTAATTTATTTTAAAAATCAGATTATGCTATTTACTTGCATAAATTTCCAATAGTTTTGAACACTTAAAATCCAAGCTTCTTATCATGACCTTCATCACCCAACATAGTGCAGCTCCTGTGTAACTCTGGGACTTTTAAAAATTCTATCGATATCAGTGAGGGTTCCCCAGAGAAGCAGAACCTATAGGCAGGACATAGATGTTAAAAGATTTATTCTAAGGCCAGGTGCAGTGGCTCATGGCTGTAATCTCAATACTTTGGGAGGCCAAGGTGGATAGAGTGCTTGAGCTCAGGAATTGGAGGTCAGCTTGGGCAACTTGGAAAAACCCTGTCTCTACAAAAAATTAAAAAAAAAAAAAAAAGCTAGGCATAGTAGTGCATGCCCTATAGTCCCAGCTACTTGGGAGGCTGTGGTGGGAGGACCCCTGAGCCCAGAAGGTTAAGGCTGCAGTGAGCTATGATTGTGCTGCTGCAGTTTGGTCTGGGTGACCATGAGATCCTATCTCAAAACAACAACAAAAAAATGTATTGGAAAGAACTGGAGGCCATGGTAGGAGGATCACTTGAGCACAGGAGTTTGAGACCAGCCTCAAACTGAGCAACATAGTGAGAACTCATCTCTACAAAAAATTTTTAAAACCAGGCATAGTGGTTCATACCTGTAGTCCCAGCTATTTGGGAGACTGAGGTGGGAGAATCACTTAAGCCCAGCAGGTCTAGGCTGCAATGAGCCATGACTGTGCCACTGCACTCCAGCCTGGGCAACAGAGTGAGACCCTGTCTTAAAAAAAGAAGAAGAAGAAGAAGAAAGAAGAATTGGTTACATGATTATGGGACTGGTTAGGCAAGTTCAAAATCTGTAGGATAGGCTGTCAGGAAAGGCAGACTGGAACTCTTGGGCACCAGTCGAAGCTGCTGTCCACAGAAAGAATCGTCTTCACAGAAGCCTCACCTCTGCTCTTAAGACCTTTCAACTGATTGGATCAGGCCTGACTAGAAAAGGTAATCTCCCTTACTTAAAGTGAATCAGTAATAAACATAAATTTTATCTACAAAATACCTTCACAGCAACACCTAGATTAGTGTTTGAATAAGTGGCACTATAGCCTGGCCAAGTTGGCACATGAAACTGACTTTCATACCCCCTCCTCCTCATTCATTAATGATGTAGCTACACGGGCCTTTCCTTTGCTCCTTGAACATCATAAGCTTATTCTTGTTTGAGATCTTTATACATGATGTTTTGTCCATCTGGAATGCTTTTCCTCCAGACATTTTCCATTATTTCACTCAAATATATTTTCTTAGCTGCATTTACTGCTGTCTAAAAGTATCTTGTCTATTTGTTTATTTTGAGACAAGGTCTCTCTTCATTGCCCAGGCTGGAGAACAGAGGTGAAATTGTGGATCACTGCAGCCTCGACCTCCCGGGCAAGTAATCCTCCCACTTCAGCCTCCTAAGCAGCTGGAACTACAGGCACACACTGCCACACCTGGCTAACTAAACATTTTTTTTGTAGAGACACGGTCTTGCTATGTTGCTCAGGCTGGTCTCAAACTCCTGAGCTCAAGCAATCCCCTCCTCGGCCTCTCAAAGTACTGGGATTACAGGTGTAAGCCACTACACCTGGCCTTGTCTATTTTTAAAATCCATTTGTTTATTATTTTTTCATCTAACTAAAAGACAAACCTCCACCCTGGCAGGGAACCTGGTAGGTCTTGGCCTGTATCTTCTGTTCCTAGAGCAACTCCTGAAATGAAGTGGGTGCTCAACATATTAATTAATAGGAAGGAGGAACAAGAAGGGAGCCTAGATCTGAGGCATAAGCCATATTCTGCCTTGCTATCAGGGAATTGAGTTACCTTCTTTCTGTGGAAGACATATGGGCATCTGAGAAGCAGATGCAAAATGGAATTTGATGTACAAAAGACTTATTGTGAGAAATGCCTGTGAAGGATAAAGAGGAGAAGAGCAGGGTAGGTGGGGTGAACCTTCAGACTGCAGTGCAGTCCTGACCTTTAAGAGGAGAGAGGAGAGGAAGTGGGCTGAGATAGGAGCCTCAGTGCATAGTGCAGCTCCCAGAAAGCTTTGGCAGGCTGTTGGGGTACCCCTGAGCAAAAACTGTCCTTTGGGGGAGTTCTGTGTTGGGCACAAGTGACCCAGCTCTAGTACCCCTGCTAATTGCAGTCATTGGCTGATGGCCCCCTGGAGAGGGCATGACCTCAGTGTGAACTCTGGTAGATCCAAAGTTGTGGCAGTTGGAGGCTGTTAGCCAACTGCATTCTTTGCAGTTGATTCTCTTGAAGTGAAATCTGAGCATTGTATCTCTATGGCATCCCATGAGGAGGGTTTAGCAGGTGTAATTGTAAGGATTAGCTTCACCAATTAGTGTTAGAACAGTTTCTCTTATACACAAAAGAAATCCAGAGTAAGCAGCCCTGAACAGGGTGTGGTGGCACCACCACTATCAGAGACTCAGGTTCCTTCTATCTTGGGGCTATGCCGTCTTTAACCCATGGTTTTCACTTTCTGGTTAAAGATGGCAGGTCAAGACTCAGCCATTATATCTTCATTCCAGTCGACTCAAAAGAGCAAAGGACAAGGAAGGGTTCACTCCTTCACTGTAAAGATACTTCCTGAGCATGCATATGATACTTCTGCCTATATCCCATTGGTCAGAGTTTAGTTACATGGACATACTTCACTGTAAAGGAAGCTGAGAACTATAGCCTTTATTTGGGTAGCTTTGTACCAAGTTAAAAACTGGGGGTTCTATTACTAAGCAAGAAAGACAAAAGAGATATTGTGGGAAACTAGGAATCTCTGCCACAGAGAGACAGAATTCAGTCTCTGTTCATATGCTGCATTGGCCTTATTTGATCAAATCTTAGTGTACATGACTTTTCTTGGAGTCACAGTGTGATTCAGTGACCTTGATTAAAAAAAGGGCTGAGAAGTAATTAGTCCCCATGCAAGCCAGGCCCCAGACACACATTACTGAGGATTTGAAAAGCTCCCTGTATGAAGAGGATGATACATGCTGATAGACCCAGTACAGTGATACAAGGATAAACTCATTCAAAAGTATTGTAGAGCCTTTTATAAACATAGTGGTATGTTTGAATGTTGGTAGGGTTAATCCTGTTAGACTATCACTTCTGATCTTGAATGACACAGGCTTTTTCCTTTATGCTATTTCTTCCTAGAATTATTTAATTGATTTTTACACTAGAGTGAAAAATTTGATGTCACTTTATTCCAAATGATTTATGTTATTTTAATACTAAAATATATGGAAAAATGGAAAACTACTTTAGAGCAATAGAGAACCTTGTATTGGTTTACTCAAAAGTGTCTTTCATCTATATAAAAAGATATTAAAGACCAAAAGGCATGATATTAAGTTTTTTAAGTGTTCTAAAAATTCGATTTTCTTTTCATTTTTAGGGCACTGGAACAAACGAAGATGCCTTGATTGAAATCTTAACTACCAGGACAAGCAGGCAAATGAAGGAGATCTCTCAGGCCTATTATACAGGTATCTTATTTTCTGATTACCTTCACCACTGTTCACACATATGCAAACCAATGTTGCTTTTCCCAGAATCCCCCCAGTCCCTTCATGAGGCATTTTGAGAAGACAAGACTTATAAAAAGGAGAATACCTTCTAAAATCAGCTAAAGACTATGGGATTCCAGGAAAAATTGAAATGTGATCTGAGCTAGAGACTGCTACATAATAATGGCATTAATGCTTTACGTTTATAATATTATAGCTGCAGCAGATTTTGCTCTCAGCAATCTCTCATTAACTGAATTAACCATTTTCATCAATGTAAGAGACTCAAATCATATTTTATTATTAGGTGTTAAAAACCACTCAGATTAGATCCACAATTTTTGGTGTGGGAAATTAGATTAATTTAGAGGATGTGTTGAGCATAAGAATTCAGTAGAATTGGCTGAAGACCTAATAGTCTGCTGGTTGTATGAGATTAGAAAGTCTCTGCAATGCAGTTCTGACTCTTAACTACCCAGGGTTAGTGCAGACTTCACAGGTTAAGATCACAGTCCCCACAAGACTACCTTTACCTCAGACACCAGCCCACAAGCTCAGGTGTTCCCAGGCTATGCATGCTTTTAACCAACTGGCTCCAAATTCAGGGTTCTCACTACCTTCTCAGGTTCAAAAGCACACTAAAATGACACAGAACTCAAATATTGATAAATGCAGTATTACCATAAAGGAAACAAATCAGGGTCTGCGTAGGGAGAGATTTGGAAGGGTCCAGTGGAAGCTTCCACCCTCCTGAAATACTGATGTATCATTCTCAACCAGCGAGCTCACTTGATTGTTGATAGTCATAGTTTTTATTAGGGTTTCATTATAGAAGCATGATTGATTGAACCGTTGTTCATGTGATTAAATTCAATCTCCAGTCCCCCTACACTCCCCAGAGGTCAGACTGATATTGTGGCTCAAAGCCTCAACCCTTTAATCACATGGTTGGTCTTTCTGATGTGACCAGCCTTTATTGTGAGTCATCTTGTTAGCATAACTGAGCTGTAGTCCGAGGGACCCACCATGAATAATAAGACACATTGCACTCCAGCCTGGGTAACAAGAGCAAAACTCCGTCTCAAAAAAAAAAAAAAAAAAAAAGACACTCCTATTACTTGAAATCCAAAGGGCCGGGCGCAGTGGCTCATGCCTGTAATCCCAGCACTTTGGGAGGCCGAGGCGGGTGGATCACGAGGTCAAGAGATCGAGACCATCCTGGTCAACATGGTGAAACCCTGTCTCTACTAATACAAAAAAAATTAGCTGGGCATGGTGGCGCGTGCCTGTAATTCCAGCTACTCAGGAGGCTGAGGCAGGAGAATTGCCTGAACCCAGGAGGCGGAGGTTGCGGTGAGCCAAGATCATGCCATTGCACTCCAGCCTGGGTAACAAGAGCGAAACTCTGTCTCAAAAAAAAAAAAAAAAGGATTTAGAGTTTATCTCCCAGGAACCAGGAATAAGACCAGCACAATTCTTTACTATTCAACAACCCCGTAGAACCCTCTCCAAGTCCTTTAAGGGAGCCACAGTTTCTGTATTTGCGTCTCACGGAGGTCAGTTGTGTCACAACAGCTTTTGCAGTGGGAAAGGCCCAAAGAAGGAGTACATATTGGTCCTCAGATGGGTGTTAAAGAGGTTGCTTTGGGAAATTCTTGTTAGAAGGTAAATGTCTCAATGACAGGTGACTCTTTTGTTATTGATGTATTAATTGGGTTCTAATCAGAAAAATAGAAACAGCCCTAGGTATTTTAACAGAGAGAATGTAATATAAAGCATTGCTTAAACTGGGCACAGTGGCTGACGCCTGTAATTCTAGCATTTTGGGAGGCTGAGGTGGGCAGATTGCATGAGCGAAGGAGTTTAAGACCAGCCCAGGTAACATGACAAAACCCTATCTCTTAAAAAAGAATACCAAAAATCAGTCAGGTTTGGTGGTCCCAGCTCCACAGGAGGCTGAAGTGGGAGGATCACTTGAGTCTAGGAGATTGAGGCCACAGTGAGCCTTGATCATGCCACTGCACTCCAGCCTGGGTGACAGAGTGAGACCCTGTCTTGGAAGAAGAAAAAAAAAAGAATTGCTAAACACCTTTCAGAGGACTGAAAAAGCAAAAAGGAAACAAAGGAATTCATGCAGAGTACAACTCCCCAGAGCTGGGAAAACAACAGAAAGAGGTTGAAGTTGTCAGAAACTAGAAGTTAGAAGAGGGACATACCTGGCTGATGTCAGTACCTCAGGGGCTCAGAGCAGAGGCTTAAGGAGCAGGAGTTGAGACCTGTGAAAAGACGGCTCCATCTGGCTGACGCTGGTACCTCCGTGGGGGCCAAAGTGACTTGTTCTAAGAGCCCAGAGCCAGTTGCTGGTGTCAGGGTGAAAGGCCTTCACTGGGTTGACACTGACATGAATAGCCAACGACCAGCTTGCACTTCTTTCCACCCCCTCCCCTCCCACCCTCCTCTACTCCCCACTACTGGTGGAACCTCATGGGAAGCGGGTACAGAAAGAAGTAGACAAGAGAATTGCTTAATCATTAACGCACAAAAGGGCATGTTGTAGGTGTTTAAAGTATTTCAGTTCAACAAGGTTTGCATATTTTACAAAACCCATCAGAGCCAGACACCGTATCTCAAGATGGCTTGGTATTTTCTGGTGTTTCTTAGAAGAGCTGCTGCTCCCCAAGTGGACCTGCCCTGTGACAGATCCCTGGAGCCCGGCATTTAGGTACAAACAGTCCCAGGATGTAAGCTTTATGAGGATGAAGATTTTTGTCTATGTTGTTCACTGCTGTATCCTCAGTTCCAAGAACAGTGCGGGAGATAAGTGTAAATATTTATTAAATGAGTGTCCTCAAAATTGAGGTTAAGATCTTAAGAGCCAAGTGAAACTTCTAGCATTCGGGATAGTGTTTTGCAGATACGACAAATGATAATAACACAAAGTTACCAGAGCCTCAATTTCTATGTGAGCAACACTCTCTAAGGTTACAAGGGATACTACTGCATCGGGGTTACCTTGGTTACTAGAGATTAATGATACACAAGAAAATCAAGAAGGAAATAGTCTCAATCATGCATAGCCAACCTTTACAGAGATTCAAGTCCCAGCACTACCTGAGGGACCCAGTTATCTTGTCAGTCTCTCGGCAGCTGGCATCCACTGCCGCCATGTTTTCCATGACAGTAACCGTTCCTCTTCCTTTTTGCTGCCAATGTTCTTGACACCAGCAAGTAACATCTCCTCCCTTACCACGTGGTGTTTGCCTACCCAAGCCTTATAAGTATTGTGCATAGTTTTTGGTTATTTTTGGCTACTGTTTTCTTCATTATTGCTAGGAGTCTTATATTTCTTTGTTATTCTACTATCTTTGTCTCCTTTTCTGTGTAGCTCGCTCTCTAAGAGAGAAGATACAATGGGTTCAGGAAGTCACTGTCAAGTTGACCCTCATAACAGGACCAGACGTGTTGTATAGCTTATCCAGTGCAGTGGCACAACAGAGTCTAAATAAATAGAGATCTAAATTCTGAACTTTTTCAGTATTCTGAAGTAAATGGTGTGTGAGAGAACACTGAAACAGGGATCAAGAACTCAAAGTTCTAGTTCCAGTACCTATACTATTAGAATATTATATTTATTTTTATACTCTACTGTGCCTCAAAATGCATAAAGTAGTTGTCAACTTAGATTGAAATAATTTTTTTAGTCTAATTTCCCACAAAATATTTGAAGTAAAGGGAAAGACTGTGTGAAATGACTTATAAAGTCTCATCTAAATAATTTCAAAATTATAAAATACTTCCTCAAGTTCTAACAAATGGGAGCTTCATTCTGTTACTTGATATTTTCAAATTTCAAGTTTTTTTTCTAACTGGAATGAAGGATAGATGTAACAATATCATAGCCATTAGGTTTAATGATGCCTACTAAATATTATTATCATTTAGAAAAATAACATTTTTGGTACATTTTACTTAGATGAATTGCTTTGAAAAATTACAGATTTTATTAAAAACAGCTTGAAACTAAAATCATACTGGGGAAGTTTCCATCTCAATGCAGTTCTTGCTATTGGATAATCTCAGACCACTTTCTATAACTTTCATCGATTTAAAGAATAAGCATTCTCATGACTGATTTATAGAGTTCTTGAGAATGATGCAGACAGATTTCCAATAGCCACATGGTGTTGCCTACAACCAGGTGTATAGGGACTCCATGAGAATCACCACCCTGTGGATGGACAAACAGAGATTTAAGACTGATGGGCACTGCACATCACGGGCCATGCAAAAGGGCCTACAACTAGTCAGTACTAAAATATACGAACACACAGTTGACATTTGTGAAGGCAAATGGCACGCTTTGGGGTAGCTTTCTTACTTTTGGGAGATACTAAAAAAATATGGTTAAGTTATATTCATTAAGATTAGGGCTAGATTCAATAAAACAGAAAAATTAAAGTGGCTTACAAAGATAGAAGTTTATTTTTATCATATGTAAAAGTCTAGACATTGGCAATTCTAGGATTAGTATGATAGCTACACAAAGCTTTTAGGAACTCAGGCTTCTTCTTGATTACTTCCATTCCATCACTAGGAAGTGGTCCTTATCTTCACAGTCCAAGACAGCTGCTGAAGATCCAGATGTGAATTCACATGCAAGGCAGTCAGATGGAAGATGGACATGGCCTCATCACTTTAGGGAGATTTCCCAGCAAAGTTGTATTTGTCTGCTTTCGTTTTATTGGGAAGAACTAAGTTATAGAACTGTACTAGCCAAGAGGAAAGCTGAGAATATAGTTTTTAAGCTGTGCACATTATATCTTGCTTAAGGTTAGTATTCTCTTAGCATGGAAGATGGTCAGAATGGAAACTGAAAGGCAAACTAGTAGCTCATCCACCCCAGCTTTTCCACTGTGCATCCCTTAGTGCCGTTGTCAGATGAAATAAAGCATGATTTGCTCCAGAATGACAACTCTTTCTATTCTTTCGCATCTACCATAACACAGTGCAGTAATACTTACAAAGAGAATGTACGATCTCACAACAGAAGAGCATGAAGAAATTCAATAAAAGGGCAAGATTTATCTTATCACATACCCATTCTTTGCCAGTGTTGGCATTTAAACTTTTCTTTGTTTTACAATCATATTTTTCAGTTTGTCAAGGCTTAATTTCATTCTGATTTGGTTTCAGTATACAAGAAGAGTCTTGGAGACGACATTAGTTCAGAAACATCTGGTGACTTCCGGAAAGCTCTGTTGACTTTGGCAGATGTAAGGTTTTATTTTTTTAACTCCCCAGTAAGCTGAATGCTCAATAATAATTTTTAGAGAGTTTAAAAATAACCAAACTGAGACAATGAGTTCACAATTTTCCTTATGAAATGTTTGTTCATTTTACATTTTCATTGCTACCAAGCAATATAATGTTTAACCAAGATCATAAAACCATACATAATAACATAACAATAAAGAAAACTTATTTGAGTCAGTAAATGGAGGTGTTTTGGTCAGGGTTCACAATTTTGACATTAGAAGACATTCTGATACATCATCTGACGTAAAATATTTATTTCCTTGGTAAGTGTCTCCATTTTAAAGAACAGGTTTATTTTCTTTGGGGCTCCAAAGAATAAATATTTCTTTTGTTAGCTTCTAAATTAAATAGGAAGCATGATATGGAAGAATTATTTTTAGAGATGGAAATTAAGAAATGAATATCAGTCTCAGGATTAAAAAAAAAAACAAGAAAATGATTGCTGCAACTTCAGCCTTGCCACCTTGGAAGAGCTGCCAAACTATTAATCATTCTGTGACCTAATGAGGCCACATCTTACTTTCTCTTTTTAGAAGGCTCATGACTTTTATCATAAAGATGGTAAGGTCAAGGATGAGATGTATTCATAGCTGTGTGTAAGAGAGGAAGTGATTTAAGTCAATTTTCTTTCAGCTGATTTACATAGCACCTAAAGTGTGAGAAAGTCCCAACAATGGTCTCAGCCTCATGGTTGAAACAGCACTTGTCAAAGTGAGGCATTATGCCATTAGGGAACAATTGATCTAAATTACGGTTTCAGTTACTTTAAATGTGAAAACCTTATGAAGGCTGAACCCACAACCCCAAATTTATGAAGCATTGCTGCAAATATATGCTCTCAGAGATATATTTTCATAACTGCATCTGTTTGTGTATAGACATGAACACACCCACCCACAGGAGGCAGTATAGAGTGGGGCTCCAGGGCAGGGTTCTAGAATCAAACAGGGCTGGAATCTCATGCTGCCTACTAGCTTTGTGTATTTGGGCAAGTTCTTTAAGTCTTAAAGCATTTATTTTTATATCTGTAAAACTAAAATACTAATAGGATGTTCTGAAGATTAAGAGAAAGAGAAAATATGTGAAGTACTTAGTGATCAACACACGGTAGTGGTGGTTTGTTAGTATTACATTAAGACCAATGATAATCAGCATTTTTATTATTGGAGTAGAGTGTACAGTGAAAGAGAACAATAAGAAAGCAAACAGCAGCAGAGTATCAGCAGCACAGAAAGAAACCAGGCAAAAACCAGACAGGCCTATAAGGACCTAATGTTTGAAAATAAGAACAAATTCATTTTTAAACTATTGTAGCTAAATGTTTCATTCACCTGTAATTTGCTAAATAATTCAGGCAATCCTGTGTTTCCTTTCTGTCTCCTGTCTTTCTATAATGTGCTTAAGTATTTGTACACAACCACACACACCCACACACACTTAAACCATAGAGCCTTTTATATTACAGTTAGTATGGGGATCTTTGAGGTTTTTTTTTTTTTTTTTTTTTTGGACAGAGTCTTACTCTGTCACCCAGACTAGAGTGCGGTGGCACGATCTTGGCTCACTGCAACCTCCGCCTCCTGGGTTCAAGTAATTCTCCTGCCTCAGCCTCCCTAGTAGCTGGGATTATAGGTGCCCACCACCTCACCCAGCTAATTTTTGTATTTTAGTAGAAACAGTGTTTCACCATATTGGCCAGGCTGGTCTCAAACTCCTGACCTCAAGCAATCCACCTGCCTTGGCCTCCCAATGTGCTGAGATTACAAACATGAGCCACACTGCCTGGCCTTTGAAGTTTTTTTTCTTTTTTTTCCAATAAACTTTACTTTTTAGAGCAACTTTGGATTTATAGAAAAATTGAGCAGAAAATACAGAGAGCTCCCATATGCCCCTTTTCTACTCTCTCCTTTCCCCTATTATTATTATCAATGTTATTTTGAGACAGGATCTTGCTCTGTTGCCCAGGCTAGAGTACTGTGGTGTGATCTTGGCTCACTGTAGTGTCGACCACCTGGGCCCAACCAATCCTCCCACTTTAGCCTCCTGAGTAGCTGGGACCACAGGTGCACACCACCACACTTGGCCAATTTTTTTTTTTTTAGAGAGAGAAGGTCTCACTCTTGCATTAATGTGTGTATTTATTATAGTTTAATGAATATTGATACATCATTATTAACTGAAGTTTATAGTTTACATTAGGGTTCCCTCTGTCATATGGATTTTAATAAATGTATAATGTTATATGTCTACCATTACACTATAATAGAGTAGTTTCACTGTTCTAAAAATCCTCTGTGCTCTGCCAATTCATACCTTCCCTCCCCACCAACAACTGATCTTCTTACTGTCTCTATAGCTTTGCCCTCTCTAGAATGTCCTATAGTTGTAATCATATTGTATGTAGCCATTTCAGACAGGCTTCTTTCATTTAGCTATATGCTTTATTTAAGGTTCTGCTATATCTTTTACTAAAAATAAGTGGTTGATAGCTCACTTATTTTTAGTACTGAGTAATATTCCATTGTATAGAATATTAATTTCACCTGTTGAAAGGCATCTTGGCTGCTTCCAAGTTTTGGCGAGCATTATTTATAAATAAAACTTCTGTAAACATTCATGTGCAGGTTTTCATGTGGACATGTTTTCAACTCCTTTGGGTAAATACCAAGGAGTGCAATTGCTAGATCATATTGTAAGAGGATATTTAGCTTTATAAAAAACTGCAGAACTGTCTTCCAAAGTGGCTGTACCATTTTGCTTTTCCATCAGCAGTGATTGAGAGTTCCTGTTGCCCCACATTCTCACCACTATTTGGTTTTGTCAGTGTTTTGGATTTGAGCCATTCTAATAGGTTGTGTAGTGGCATGTTATTGTTTTAATTTGCAATTCTCTAATGACATATAATGTTGAGCATCTTTTCATGTGCTTTCTTGATACCTGTGTGTCTTCTTTGGTGAGATGTCTCTTGAGATCTTTCAACCATTTTTTAATTGTGTTGCTATCTTCATATTGAGTTTTAAGAGTTCTTTATATATTTTGGATACAAGTTCTTTATCAGATACATGTTACAAATACGTTGTCCCAGTTTGTATCTGGTCTTTTCTTCCATGTAAGACCTCTGTGTTGGGTTGGGCACGGTGGTTCACACTTGTATTCCCAGAGATTTGGGAGGCTGAGGTGGGAGGATAGCTTGAGGCCAGGAGTTTGAGGCCAACCTGGGCAACATAGCAAGATTCCATCTCTAAGAAAATTTAAAAATTAGCTGTGTGTGGTGGTGCTGGTGGTGTGCACCTGTAGTCATATTAGCTACTCAGGGGACAGTAGTGGGAAGACAGCTTGAGCCTTGGAGTTCAAGGTTATAGTAAGCTATGATTGCAGCACTACACTCTAGCCTGACCAACAGAGCAAGACCCTATCTCTAAAAAAAATAATAATAATAGACCTCTGAATTTTCAGAGAAGGGAACTGAGGCCCCCAAAATTGTGTGATTTGCTAAAAATTTCATGACTAGTCAATGCAGAACCAGAATTGGAGCCCAGAGTACCTGATTTTTCTGTGCAACTTATCCTGCATTCAAGAAAAAACACTAAGATGCCCTGCTGATTGAAGTACTGTGTGTTAGAATCTTCTGTCTTTAAAGGACGGCCCTTGTTTTCATCATCCCTGTTTAGGGCAGAAGAGATGAAAGTCTGAAAGTGGATGAGCATCTGGCCAAAAAAGATGCCCAGGTCAGTAACAAAGTGGGAAAACATTTCCTTTACCTGTTCTTCTATGTGGCTGCCTTTGCATTTATGTGAAAAGGGAGAAAAAAATAGCACCAAGGGTTTTTTTTGTTTGTTTGTTTGTTTGTTTTTCCTGTTTGAAAAAGAAGCTTGAAGCTTTGGGTCCCAACCCTAACTTTTTGCCTGCCCCAGTGGTAGTTATCATTCTCCTTGGCTTCTGCCAGCCCAATTTTTAGATTTCTAGTCTGCTGAAAGTAAGAGACTTAGATAGTAGATGATTGCACTCACCTCTAAAATACAGCTCCCACTCTTCTCATGTCACCTCTCAAAAAAAAGAAAAGACTTGTGTCTGTAATAACATTCTTTTGTGAATAGATTCTCTATAATGCTGGTGAGAACAGATGGGGCACGGATGAAGACAAATTCACTGAGATCCTGTGTTTAAGGAGCTTTCCTCAACTAAAACTAAGTATGGACTCATATTACAACTTTTTCTGTTGCGTGTTGTTTTTACAAATGTTTTTGCATTTAGTATACAAACACCTAGAAAAATGAAGTTCAAAATTGCAAAGTCTGTTTCAGTTTATTTATTAACACTTCAGGAAACAAAATGGGGAAGCTGTATTGTAACTCAAGGAGGTACTAACACCACACTTTTGTTTTTCTGTGCGGGCTGAATAGATTACCTAGTGAGTGACGGGTAACACAGCGGGGAGGGAAGTAGCAGGAAGAAAAAAAGAGGCCACCCTCTAGGGTGAGAGCAGAAGGGCTTTTTCCTGTGGGATGGAGGAACCTAACTGCTTCCACTCCACCTAACAGTTATCCCTAGTTAGCCACTTCCAGAAAAGCGAGACATTGCAGGTGAGTCTCTGCTGACACATCGATGCTGATTAACCTTCAGCTCTTTCTGATATGAAGGCAAGTAGCAGAATGGACCAACTCTTATTGTCAGACCAGCCATTACATGGAACTGTGGGCACCCACCCTCTCGCTCATGGCATCTCCTAGAGTTGTTCTAGAAGCAACAGCACCTAGAAAACTAAAACTGCATTTACTGTGAACATCTTCTGACTGTGGCTTCCAGGCGCTAGTTTACGGAACAACCACACAGCAAGACCAAGCTTATGCCGAGTTGACAGAACGATGAGTAAACATAGGATGTTACTGTGACTTTGAAATTCTGAAATTGTTCTTTCTTAACTTTTGTACTAAAATCACATTATTTTATAAAATAATGATAACAGTATGTGATCATTGCTTTATTAATCTCTTTGTTTGAAAAACAAAAACCAAATAGCCCTAGGTCTCTCTCCAAAATTTCTTTTTAAAAAAATTTATTTGGTAAAAATTTACTTGACTTACAAAATATACTTGGTGACATATGTACAGGTTTTGCTTGGGACAAATACTAATCAAGAAATTCAAATGCCTTCTGGGAGGTGTGAAGTGTAGGCCATGCTGCCCTAGGAAATGATTTATTCAGCACAAGGAAGTCTTCATAATTAAGATTTCTTTAGCGGAGAAAACATATTTGACTAGTGATTACAGTCTCATTTCCCAGGTGCTGCTATAAATAAAATTTAAAATAACCCACCTTACTAGATAAATTATTTATTATTACTATTTAGATTATTTAAAATGCTTACCACTTGAGAAAAGGGGAAAGAGAAAGAGAGCTCATTGAAGAAAATTATCTAGGGAGTTTGGGTTTTATTGTGGATGATTTTCTTTAAAAGGAACAAAAAGAAAAACAAAAAATTCTGTGCCCAAATTTTCATGGTTTCAAGAGGGAGTTTTTTAGTTGCTACTTGATCTTCTGCATGTCAAATAAAAAATTAGAATATATTCAATTGTGGTCAACTGGGTTGCTTTAAATAATTCTGTAGTGTTTGTTTTTAGCATTTGATGAGTACAGAACTATCAGCCAAAAGGACATTGCAGACAGCATAAAAGGAGAATTATCTGGGCATTTTGAAGACTTACTGTTGGCCATAGGTAAGCCTTTGAGTGCTAGTAAACCAAGTTACTTTGTGCTTGTTTTAACTCAATGTCGAGGTCTGCTCCTTTTGGGCAAGAATCCTGACTAATCCATCTTTTTATGCTCCCTACAGCCCCCAGCATGGTCCAGGGTACACACAGTATGCTCAACAAATATTGTTAAATTAATGCATGAAGAAGTTATTTTTTTGAGCCTTTCTTTCTTTTTTTTTTTTTTTTTTGAAATAGGTTCTCACTCTCTCACCCAAGCTGGAGTGCAGTGGCACAATCTTGGCTCACTGTTGACTCTGATTGAATTGCTCTAAGATAGGTAAAGGAAGCTAAGAAAGGGAAAACCTTCTTCTTCAGTTAAAAAAGTGGAATTGAGATCAGTATCCATGATTAGTTCTCGGACTGTGCCAGTGGCAATGATACAACCAGTTACATTTTTTTCCATTTTATATTGTTAATCTTTTTTTTTTTTTTTTTTTTGAGATGGAGTCTCTGTTGCCCCAGCTAGAGTGCAGTGGCTCAATCTCAGCTCACTGCAACCTCCACCTTCCAGGTTCAAGCGATTCTTGTGCCTTAGCCTCCCAAGCAGCTGGGTTTACAGGTACATGTTACCACGCCTGGCTAATGTTTATCTTTTTAGTAGAGACAGGGCTTCACCATGTTGGCCAGGCTGATCTTGAACTCCTGACCTCAAGTGATCCGCCCGCCTCAGCCTCCCAAAGTGCTGGGATTACAGGCTTGAGCTACCACACCCGGCCTATACTGTTAATCTTTGTATTAATTCTGCTTGCTGTTTTTCATTTGGTGTTCTTTTTAAGCCATAATGTTTTAAAAACTTTATTGACATGTACAAACTCTCATTCATTGAGCTAAGGAGCATTCTTGGAAATATATACTGAGTTATGTATTACATTTGGGCTATAATGCACATTATTTTATCATGTAAAAAAAGACCTTATAATTCAACTAATTTAAAGTTCAAAATATGTCACACTTTCATTTTCTGTTTCAGTCTACCTTTGGGATAAACCAGTTTTTAAATTTTTTTATTGATATATAACTCACATACCATAAAATTCACCCATTCAAAGTGCAATTCAATGCTTTTTAATATAGTCATAAAGTTGCAACCATCACCACAATCTAAGTTTAGGACATTTTAATCAGCCCCGCAAGAAACCCTGTACTTATTGGCAGTCACTCTCCAATCCTCCCCACCCCCTGGCTCCTGGTAATCATTAATCTACTTTCTGTCTCTATAGATTTGCCTGTTCTGCATATTTCATATACGAGGAATCCAATACAATGGTCAACACATAGTTTTTGACATGAAAAACCATCTGAGCTGTGTCATCTTAGAATCCTGTAATAGAAGCCTATTAGCTGCCAAATAAAAACAAATCCAGACTTAAGTAAGGAGAGGCTATATTCAGAAAGATTATTATGGTAGAGAGAACACATTGATTTCAGAAACATGTAAGACTGGACTGGGTGTGGTGGCTCACACATGTAATCCCATTTCTTTGAGAGAAGAGGAACGCTTAAGGCCAGGCGTTCAAGACCAGCTTGGGCAACATAGTGAGAGCAACATTCTGAGACTGTTTCAGTGGCAGTGATATAACTGGTTAATATTTTTCCATTTTATATTGTTAATTTTTATATTAAAGATTCTATAAAAAATAAAAAATGAGTTGGGTGGGTTGAGTAGTCCCAGCTATTCAAGGGACTGAGGTAGGAGGAGCGCTTGAGCCCAGGAGGCTGAGGCTCCAGTGAGCCATGATGGTGCTGCTACACCCGAGCCTGAGTGACAGAGGGAAGACCTCATCTCTAAAAGACAGGGGGAAAAATGTGCAAAAGTTTCAAAAGCCAAAATAAAAGTCTTAGCAGCAGCTTTTAATGTTGGGCAAGCATGAGGGCATGATCATTGGGGATTGACAGGAAATGCCTCTAGCAGTGGACAGCTGGATTAGCAAGATAAGCTGCAAAAGAAACATGTTCTGCATTTTAGGGCTTGCTCAGGATTGGGGGCAAGCCAGAGTTCAGGGATGTGTGGCAAGAAATAGGCCTGATGGGAATTTGGTCAAGACAATGAAGAGGGTAGGGAATGGGCAATTATGAATTCTTGGTCATGGCAATTAACTCTAACGGACTCCCAAGCTTCCCTGCCTATGGTTCTAGGTGGGAAAGCCTCCTTACCACTAAAACATACTGCCAGCTTCCAAAACTTTCAGGCATGAAAAACAAATCTAGTAGTTAAGAACATAAAGCAGAAGGCAAGCTAAAGGGAGGAAAGGATCATGAAAAGAAGGGATTGCACAAATCTAGTTGGCAGGGAGGTGACTGGAAAGCTTAATAGGATGAAAATGGCCATAATTTTTTTTTTTTTTATCAAACTACTAAGGCTTAATGTGAGTTTATTGGTTTGAATGAATAGTTTCTTGTCAGAGAACTTCACATAACAGCTTTATTCTAAATGCTGTTTGGGTTTTTACACATTTCTCCTTCTATTTCCCTTAAATTACTTACAAAAGCCAAAAGTCTTTTAGCTTTCCTTAAGAGAGTTTATAAGCCATGATGAGAAAGTCACTTATTCCTCTTCTGAGCTCCAGAATTCATTATAAAATCTGTTCACTTTTGGTTGGATTCCTACTTAGAGATCAGGTTTAAGATTATAAAAATAATTGTGTTGCTGTAAATAGGTTTGTTCCCTACAGAGCTTTCTATTCCTGTTTTCATTTTATTTAAAAGATAATCGACTCTCATGCTTTTGTAAATTTCCTTTTTCTTGTTTTATTTCTGCTTTACTTGTTATTTCAAAATAAAGAATTGAAAGATTGTATTTTTTTTTTTTTTTTTAGGCAACTGAATTTAGATGGCAGGTACTTGTTCTAATGGAGTCACTCTCACCAGTCTATAAATTCTAATCCAGTCATTTAAAAGAAAATTATTTCCATAGGAAAAATTGCTTTTAAATGGAACTCCAGTGCCCCTTTATGCCTAATGAGTTATTTGGAGCAACATTGCTGCAGTTGCTAGGACCAAGTTGTTCATCAGTAGCCTGAGATGTTCGCAGCTGAGCAGTGGTGCACCCTAGGGAGTTATCAGTGAAAGCGTAGGTGTTCAGTGTGTCTGGGATCCAGAGATGAGTCAGACGCTGTGGGAGTTTCTTTGGCAAGTAATTTTATTTTCCCCGTGGCTGGAGATAATTACTGTGCTAAAGTTCTGTGCAAATATGACGTTAAAAGGCCTTGAAAATCAGGGTAAGCAGCCTTTCTTTCATTCCAAGTAAAAGCCAGTTGTGGGGAGGAGGTAAAGTGGTATGACAGTCCAAAGAATCTTTTTAAAAATGGTATTACTTACTATAGATTAATCCAATTTCTATTCCATGAAGCTGAACGTTACTTTGCTTTTTATAACAGTTCATTGTGTGAGGAACACACCGGCCTTTTTAGCTGAAAGACTGCATCGAGCTTTGAAGGTTGGTCTGGAAAGTTCATGTGCATTCTTAGTGTCCCTTAATTCCTTTAGGGAGTTATGTAAATAGTAGAACAAATATTTAAGAATTACTTCTTTTAATGTAATTTAAACATTTTAAGATAAATTATATTATAGCAAATCAAGGTATGATACAATACACTCTTTACACAGACACCTGATTTTCTTTTCAAAATAAACAGAGTTGGGTTTATGAAATAATTTTTTTCTAAGTAAGTATAGCTTGATTTCTATTTAATTAAAACATTCTTATTTTCTCTAATATGATGAGTTTAAGTAAATGCTAGTATTCCACTTGTATGAAAGGTAAAAATTTATGTATAATTTAAGCATCTTTAAGTTCATCCTCTGTTTTAAATAGAAAATGAGAAGGTAAAAATATGGCTTAATGTTGATGAAGTGTCATATTTCTTTTCCACTTGGTTTTCTACAGTAGCTAATTTGTCTACTAATTTGTCTAATAGGTTAATAGTATTCTAATCCATGTAGAGATAGGTACAGAGAAGTATTGACTACATTGTTTTCTCTACTTCACAGTAAGTGCAGGCAGTAGAGCTTGTTTTAGAAAGCCAAACCTCAAACTTGAGACCCAGTAGATCCCATGGCCTCTCAAGCTGCCTTGCTTGAAATGAACCAAGCTGAGTTGGCAGCCTTTAACGATGCTGTAACTCTGTGTTTGCTTGTCTGTCTTTACTGCCAGATGATGAGCTCCATGAGTACAGGCTCTTGTTTATCCTCACACCCTAGGCCAGGGCCTTGTGCATAGAAGATGCTTACCTCGATCTCTTTACTGGCCATTTCTTGCAGTCCCACATGTACCTTCAAAGTTATATCCCAAGCGAACACATCCTTTCCCTCACTTCTCCCAGCCCCAAATCTACTCCCCTTCCCCTGTTTATCCCAGAGAATGTCCCCAACAGGAACTTGCCCAACTCTCTTTAGTCGTACCATCCCTTCCCAGCCTTGTTCACTATGTCTCAGCCCTCCCAGTCTTCTTTCCATTCCTCAACTGTGGCAAGTCTATTCTCACCTCACAGTCTTTGCATCCATTGCCCTCTCTGGAATGCTCCTCCTCTAGATCAATCTCTAGCTGACTCCGTCTCATCTTTCAGGTCTCAGCTCTCCTCCTAAGAGAGGTCTGCCTTGACTATACCAGGCCAATTCGTTCCCTTTCAGTCACTCTCCACGCCATTTCCAGCTTTATTTTCTTCATAGATCTTATCACGATTTACTTAAGCGATAGTCAATTTACTTTACTGTCTGTCTCCAGCTACTAGAACATAAGCTCCATGCAAACAGAGATATAATCTGATCTGTTCACCACCATATGCACAGTACACGGAACAATGCCTAGCTATAGTAGATGCTCATAAGCATTTGCTGGGTGAATTACATAGATGAATGGAATATCATTTAGTATGTTACCATCATTAATTAGGTCAAAATCTACCTATCTGCTCAGCTAGAAATTTTACACTCTCTCTTTTTCATTATCCTGTAGTGATACATCATTATGTTTTGTCTATCCATGTACATAAGCAAATCTCAAATCTTCCCACTTTCTCCATCCCTACTGCCTTTATTCTAGGGATGGCCATTGTCATCTCTTAATTACTTCAGCCTCCTTGAGATGAGTCTCAAAGCCTCTACTCTTATTCCCTTATCTTCATTCTACTCCTACCTTGCAATCTGTTTGGATTCTCATGCTGCGAAGTGATTTTCTGAAACCATGAAATTTGATCTGATCTCAAGATTCTTGTGTTTAAAATATTACAATAATTCTCCACACTTAGGATAAAGTCAGAATTTCATTTCATGGTTAACAAGGTCTGGCCTTTCCAGATAAATCTCTTGTTATTCCTCTAATTACTTATGTATCCTTGAATGTGGCATTCTTTCTTGCCCTAAACCTTCACACCTGCTATTTCCTCTATAAGAACTTTCTCTCCTTCGTATATGAACCTACTCCTTCCCATTGTTGACTGATTAGTCCTCACTTAAATGTCACTTTCTCTGACCTTTCCTAATTCCTAATCTTTCTTAGGTCCTCCTGAAGTATGCTCCCATGGTACCCAATATTTTCAACATGTCAGACTATTTTGCAATGGCTTACTTTCTTGCCTGTATTCTTTACAAAGTTGGAAGCTTAACACAGGTATCTCATCTATGTTTTGCAGCATTTAGCATGATGCTGGCACAGAGTAGGTGCTCAACAAATATTTCTTGAGTAATGAATGATGAGTTTGATGATAAATGAAAAAGAATCACTGTGGCTGAATATTTTGCACACCATCATCTGGTTCTTATAAATATAGATCTCTATGTTGCTTTGTGACCAATGACATTTGTATTGTGAACTCCTGCATTTCTTAACAGGGTGCTGGAACTGATGAGTTTACTCTGAACAGAATAATGGTGTCTAGATCAGAAATTGACCTACTGGACATTCGAATAGAGTTCAAGAAGCATTATGGCTACTCCCTATATTCAGCCATTAAAGTAAGTCTCTTTTTAAAAATAGCAAAACGTATTTTGCCCTTCTCTACTCATCTTCTTATTCTTATATTCCTTAAAATATAAAGATATATGACTTATATTTCTCTCTCCTTGTCAATGCATAAATGTGTTGTCTGAGTTTAAAATAGTAGCAGCAAAATGTCCCTTATTTTCAGCTGTAAAATTCCCATCATATAATAGACACTCAATATATTTTTTAGGTGTACTAGCCACTAATTTTTCTTTTGTGACTTATGTATGCAAGTTGTTTACCTGTTTTTATATAGCACTTTTAAAATTTATTTCAGTGTTTATGACAGTGTAAGAAAAGAAAAATATATATTTTAAATTTCCTCTTTGTTTTACATGAGACAGCATGGTTCTGCAGCTTAGAGTCCTTTTCATTTAAGTATATAGGAAACTTTCTCATTTTATTTAACAGCCGTATATCATTCCATTGTTTGTGTATTTGTGCCTGCCACAGCAATAGAGGCTTCCAGTTTATTGCTATTACAAACAATGTTGTATAAGGCACACACAACTTCATCAGGTACAAGTGTATCTGTGGGATGAATTCTCAGAAATAGGATTGCTGAGACAGATATGAATGCATTTTAAATTTTGACAAGTATTACCAATTGAACTCCATTTTGCACTTCCATGAGGAATATATGAGTCCTTCTTTGTCTATAGCCTTGGCACAGAGGGTATTTTCAAACTTTGGGGTTTTTGAAACATTTTTTTTAGAAATGGGGTATTGCTGTGTTGCCCAGGCTGAAGTGCAGTGGCTATTCACAGGTGAGATCATGGTATATTGTAGCCTAGAGCTCCTGGGCCCAAGCAATCCTCTTGCCTTAGCCTCCAAGTAGCTGGGACTGTAGGTGTACCCCACTAAATTTTTGGATTTTTGTAATCTGATAGGTAAGGAATTGTGTCTCAGTGTAGTTGTAATATACATATTTCTTAGCATAAGTGAGGTTGAATATATTTTCATGTTTTAAATAACATTTGTATTTCTCTTTCTGTGATATGCCTTTTTAAATTCTTTGTCCATATTCTTTGGGGTTTTTGTTCTTTTTGGTCTAATTTTCTTTTTCACATAAGGTAGATTAGTTTTTTTGTCTGGTCATAGTTTCCCAGTCTGTTCTTTGTCCTTTGACTTGGCCAAAAGTATTTTTTTTTTCCAAACAGAGGTTGCACATCTTGTTTAATTAATCAATCTTTTACAGTTTTTTTTATTTCTTAAAAAATCTGGTCCCTTCTCTTCCTTTCATTCTGGATGAGAATCGTCCTAAAATGGACTCCTTCCTTTCTGTTTTAATGTATGAAACCAAGTTTCCTTGTTTTCAGATCTCAATTAATATCTTATACATAAACACTTTGGATAAATTACAAATTATTTGAATTAACAAGGCAGTAAGACTGACAACAATTGTACAAGAGGGCTTCTGTACCTTAAGCTCATGGCTCAAAAGTCATAGTCCCAATGGGAAGATGGCAACTAGTTAGTGGTGAACTAAGGGGCTGGCCCCAGACCTGCTCAGCAGCCTCCCATTGATTTACTTTTCTACCTCGGTGCTCCAGACCACATATGAAAGTCTCTAGTAAATGAGTGATAGAGAGTGTTAGTCCAAGCTGGTTACCTGGAACAAAGTGGAAGCTGAGGTTGGTGAGTGGGGCAATCCACTGTCCTCACCTTCAGGGCCACACTGACTACGGAAAAAGATAGAATCAGGGCTGCCTTCACAGAGGACTTGCAGGCTATGCAGACCTCTCCATCTCCATCTACTTGGATGCTACTCCATCTACCCTTGAATGTCTTGAGGAAATCAGCACTAGAGAGTGTTGGATGCAGGTGGATTCTCCGAGGTCGAAGCTGAGAGTTGGGGCCTGGAGGGCAATCCAGGATGAAGAGGGAAGCAGCAGCCAAGCAGAGAGTGTTTGCTCTGAGCACTGAGGGTCCAAAACTAGGGGTAGAGTCCACGCTGTTTAGACACCCTAGGCTGTGGATCATTTATGCACCGTGCAGATCCTGATCCTGGGTAGCTCCCCAGCAGCACCCTCTCTCAAGCCCCTACAAGGCTGGAGCCCTACCTCTCTGAGAGAACTTACATTGAGTGATGGTCCCTGGGGACACCTGGCTTAGACCACATTCCAATGTCACTGCCAGCAGCTGGGGTCTTAGGTCACACAAATATTAGCCTGGATCTTTCTGCAGCCATCTTGGGAAGGTTCCTATCTCTAACTTTACCAATGGCTTTTGAATGAATGAATGAACGAATGAACATCAATCAGGTAACTAGATTCATTCACTAAAATTTCTCTTTCTCTTTTTTTGTTTTTTTTTTTTTTTTTGAGACAGAGTCTCACACTGTCACCTGGGCTGGAGGGCAATGGCATGATCTCCGCTCACTGCAACCTCTGTCTCCTGGGTTCAAGCAATTCTCCTGCCTCAGCCTCCTGAGTAGCTGGGATTACAGGTGCCCACCACCATGCCCAGCTAATTTTTTGCATTTTTAGTAGAGACAGGGTTTCACTATGTTGGCCAGGCTGGTCTCAAACTCTGACCTCATAATCTGCCCACCTCGGCCTCCCAAAGTGCTGGGATTATGGGCATGAACCACCACACCTGGCCACTCTCTCTCTTTTTTTAATCAAGGCTTTTGTTTTTGCACTAATCTTTTACAGAAAGAGATGCAAAGATGCATGAATAAGTTGAAATCAGGAACTTACTCAAAAAGGCAATTCTCAGACTGTGCCTGGGGCTTAGCACAAATTGCATCAACTGCTCACACTCAATTCTATTTGAATCAGTCCTGACACATCACAATAGTTTCCATCGTCAGAGGAAGATTCAATAACGTTAACCATATTGTAGTTACTAAGGCAGAAAAATAGACTCACACATTTTCTAAAGACTGTCAGTAACAAGGTTGAGACATAAAGAGGGCTTTCAGTTCACCCTCAGCAAACCAGAAAATTAAATTAACCAGTGGCTCTCCATCCCCCAGTGGTCTGGGTAATTGAGGATTATTGTATTAGAAAACATTTAAACTATTTGTAGTTTGATAGAAAAGAAAAATCCATCATTGAAAACTTCAGTTTGCAATTTAAAATAATACAAGATTCCTTTATTCCTACTACCTCACATATATTATTAAGTAATCTCATTACATTTTTGCCATTGATGGAGCAGGATCATTTTAGATGGTTGTTTTTGAAATTCACAGGGTAGAGTTCCATTTTGTATATCATCTCAGCCTGTCATCCCATCTTCTTTCTTCCACGTATTGTTTAGACATTTCTCTGTCCATTGACACCTTTCTCAGGTGGTGACTAGTGGGAAGAAGAAGGCAAGGAAGAACAGAGAATGTGTACCTCTTATTACTTATTAAGAAGATATTATGGAAAATTTAGATGAAATTATGTTTTTTGGTAGTTTTCCTTGGTCAACAAATCCTGTATTTATTTAATAAATAGCACAATGCCAAGATTTTTATGGGAAAATATAGTAGCCACTCACAATAAACTCATAATCTATAAGGAGACTTGAGGTAGTTATTTAAAATGTATATATATAAGATAATAATAGAAACAACATATAATTAAATACTATATTGTTGGGTTTAGAACTAGTAACATAGGAATTGAGAAGAGAAGAAGTTTGGGGTTAGAGAAATGGGTCTTGAGCCTTCCTTTCAGGTCAACAAGCATGTGTTGAGTGTCTCCTATGGGCCGGATGCTCTGCTGGTCAATGGGGTCTTAAAGGTAAATGCTCCAGAAACAGGTATGGGAAGAGGCAAGAGGGAAAGAAGTAATAAGGCATTTGTTTGATTAGAAGGTCTACCTTGGGGAATATTGAGAAATAAAATCCAAGTAGCAAGATGAGTTCACTTGAAAGAGAGCTTCGAGATCAGGGAATTGCACTTTATTCATTCAATTAAAAATATTAATCAAATGCATATTATGTGCTAGGCTCAGAGTTACAATTATAGCAAAGGACATTTTATGCCCTTATAGAATTACAACTATGTTAAATGTAAAGGAAAGTGACATTGTGATAAAAGATCCTATAATAGGAGGACTTGACTTACAGGAAAAGCTTCTATGAAAAAGTCATGATTCAGATTTGGAAAATAAGAAGATATTAACAAGGCAAAAGTTCTGGAGGTAAGGGAGCCAGTAGAAAATTCTAATAAAATAAATGACAAATGGAGAGGCCTCATGGTGGAAGAAGCATAATGAAAAATGAGGATGGAGGGACCAGATCATGCAGGACCTTTTTAGCAATGTTTGAGGAATTTTGCCTTTAGCTTATGAGTAAGGGGAAGCTATTGAAGAGTTCTGGGCATGAACTCTTGAAGAGTTAGTATTATGATCATGAAAAGGTCCCTGTGAGATCTCTTCATTCTGGAGAATGAATTGGACACAGGATAGAAGAGTCAGAGGGTGATGGTTTAGGAGGCTATTATGATAGTCATGTAAGAGTAGCTGTGACTGGGTTGGTGGCAATGCAAAGAGAGGAAAGAGCAAGCAGAGCTCAAAAGATATTTAGGAGTTGAAACTTAAGGGATTTGGTGTGATGTCTTGGTGTGAGGAAAGGAAGGTAGCAAGCATGACACTATTTCCTAACTTGAAAAGCAGATAGTAGTGCCATTCCTTGCAATAAGATGAGGTTTTAGCGTTTTTTTGTTGTTGTGGGGAGGGTGAAGGAAAGTTTATGAGTTTGTTTTACATGTGTTGAGTTTGAGATGTCTTTGAACCATGTAAGACATGTGGAGAGGTCAAGTAGGCCATTAGTGGTGTGAAGTATACTTTGAGCTATTTGGATGTATTTTCTTGACTACTTGGTAGAACCCCTAACAATTGTTTATAACTCTGATCAGAGATGTCTAGAAGGAGGTGTTTTAATACAAAACTGGAGCATTGTCGACTTGTCAGCTCTGCTATGGCAGAGCATTACAGGAAAACTAATAGCACAAGAACTAAATTCTATGTAAAACAGAAGAATATTGAGTCACGTATTTTGTGAAACAGACAAATGAACAAAAAATAAAGAAAACAAAACAATATGTATAAGTGCCTATTGCGTCTTACTGTGAAAGTAATGCTTAACTTCTTCACTAAATGAGCCTACCACTTACCCTCATATTTACCCCACTGACAGCTGTTTCCAATGTCAAACTTAAGGGATAAGAAGTGCTCACTGGTTGGGTTGCCTCAAATAAAATAAAAATAATGTGAGCATCTTGCACAATCCAGATTAAAAGCCAAGTTTTACCTGCTATGAGGTCTTTTGCATTATAAACTTGGTATCTTTTCCCTTTAAGCCTTAACCTCACATAGTATCTTTTCTGAACAATGATCTATTTTTGGTTGGCCTTGGGAAAAGGAACTGATAAACATATCCTTTGAAAATGTGGTTCATTTCACTTTCCTAAGTCAGACAGTGTAGCAGGTTATTAAGGAGCCAGGATATAGGGATTCAAATCCTGCTTTTGTCACTTATTCTTGATAAGATTTGGGGCAAGTTTCCTAATCTGTTTTTCTCATTTTACTTATCTGTTAAATGGGGATACGTATAGTACCTGTTGCAGAGAACTTTTAAAAGGGTTAAAGTAGTTAATACACATTAAGCCTTTTGAATAGCAAGTGTTTGATAAATATTATTAAAACTATAATCTTATGAAGTTTTAGAAATTAAAATTATGTAACTGATGCAATCTTATTTTATTAAACCCAAATTGAAATTTAATTGGAATATATCAGGAAGAATCTAAATATTATTTACTGTGAAGAAGATGCTGGCCAAATCATAATTACACTCAGGTATGAATGAATGACGGAATTGCAGGTACATTTTACTAAATGACATAGCTCATGAGTCTCACACCCAGATGAATTCCCTAGTGCTACAGAATTTGATTCATTTATGATCTCTCATTATTTATATTGTATTTTTTCTTAATGGGTTTTGTTCTTTGCAGTCAGATACTTCTGGAGACTATGAAATCACACTCTTAAAAATATGTGGTGGAGATGACTGAACCAAGAAGATAATCTCCAAAGATCCACGATGGGCTTTCCCAACAGCTCCACTTACTTCTTTCTTGAAATATTTAGAACAATTAAATGTAAACAGCAACCTGTATTCCTAACAGGAATTTTCATTGTTCTCTAACAACAACAACAAAAGTTATTATTATTTTAGAGCATCTCATTCATAATGTAGTAGCTCATAAATGAAATTTAAAATGGTATCAAGGATCTGCAAATACTATCCAACTTATGTTTCTGCTTACAAAGTCAGAATCTTTTTACAGTTCTAATCCATTAAATATAAACAAGATAATAAAAATTGTTGTTTTGTTTAAAGTAATTTATTTGTTTGCTTTCAGAGCTTGCCAACGTTGTTTGATGCCTGGTGCCAACAACTAATATTTTAAAACACGGTCCACCTGCCTCTGCCTCCCAAAGTCCCGGGATTACAGGTATGAGCCACTGCACCCGGCCACTCCTCATCTTTAAAATAGGACAACTGTTACTGCTTCAGTTTATCACATTGTTCGTCACATTTTCTTTAAGAAAGGAATAAGATGGCTGGGCTTGGTGGCTCACACCTGTAATTCCAGCAGTTTGGGAAGCTGAGGTGAGTGGATCACGAGGTCAGGAGTTCAAGATCAGTCTGGCCAAGATGGTGAAACCCCATCTCTACTAAAAAAATACAAAAATTAGCCAGTCACGGTGGCAGGAGCCTGTAATTCCAGGTACTGGGGAGGCTGAGGCAGGATAATTGCTTAAAATCAGGAGGCAGAGGTTGCAGTGAGCCGAGATCGCATGACTGTACTCTAGCCTAGGCGACAGAGCAAGAATTCATCTGAAAAAGAAAGAAAGGAATAAGATGAAGACTTATGTGACTCTGCCCTACCCTTTATAGTTGTGATCAAGCTATACTAGTGGCAATGCATGATAAGTTATTTCAGCTTTCAGAAAACATCTGCTGAAGAATTAATCTAACCACTTCCTGTCTGAATGGCAAGCGTGAATTATGGTTGCTTCATGCTAAATACTACTTTCCCAGAGTGGGCATTTAGAATCAAGCCTCTAAGGTTTCCTTTTCTTTTGAGTTGGCAAAACTATGCATTTAAAGAATCCTTCATGCTATCTTTGAGTGGGACCTAAAATGAAATACCTTGGCTGATATCACATAGATCAGGTGAAAAAATTCCAGTTACAGTTATTTTCCTGGTTTAGAATAGAAACAATCATACTGGCCAAGAGCAGTGGCTCATGCCTGTAATCTCAGCACTTTGGGAGGCGGAGGCAGGCGAGTTGCTTGAGCCCAGGAGTTCGAGACCAGCCTGGGCAACCTTACTAGACCTTGTCTCTGCCAAAAATACCAAAATTATCCTGGCCTGGCAGCACACACCTGTGGTCCCATCTCCTTGGGAGGCTGAGGTGGGAGGATTGCTTGAGTCAGAGAGACTATTTGGCAAGTTAGTTCTATAATCAATACTATAAATGTCAGTTATAACTAAGATGATGGCGGAAGATTTAAAAAACTGCTTAAATATTTGAGAGATAAAATGGAGTAAACATGGTATTCAAAGTAACCCAGTGTCAGTCAAGTATGCCTTCATAATTTTAGTGTAAGTGATTTAGTGAGTAAGTATATCACAAAGCAATAAATCAATGCTAATACTCATTGAGTGCTTACTATGTATTAGGTACTATGTAATGTATTAGGTTGTATGTTAAACAGTGTAATATATTTTAAATTGTTAATCCTCAGGGAATCTTACAATGTACATACTAACTCAGATATAGAAATGGAAGCTTAGAGAAATTAAGTAAGTAACTTGTCACTGTAACAGCCAGGTAGGCCAACTCCAGTGTTCAGGCTCTTAACCACTATTTTGCCTTAGAATTTATCCCATCCCAGGGTCACTGTTATTTTTGATGCCTAGTGCTTAGATTAGAACAGTGCTCAGCACATAAAAGGCATTTAATACAATGAATCTTTATTTTAGATCTCATTTATCCTCAGAGTTGTTATACCATTTATGTATTAAGTACTTTCCGAAACAAAGCATGGTTACATGTGTCAGTATACTCCCTGCTTTGCAAATGAGGAAAATGAGACTCAGGTTAGGTATCTAGCCCAGAGTTACACAGTAGGGAAGCCAAGGCTTAGGATCCAGGTCAGCTGGACTTCAAAACTTATCTGTGGCTGGACAAAATGACTCACACCTCTAATCCCAGCATGTTGGGAGGCTGAGGCAGGAGGATCGCTTGAGCCCAGGAGTTTGAGACCAGTCCGGGAAACCTCAGGAGACTCAGTCTCTACAAAAATTTAAAGATTAGCTGGGCATGGTTGTGTGCACCTGTAGACTTAGGTACTCAAAGAGGCCGAAGTGGGGAGATCGCTTGAGCCCAGGAGTTTGAGGTTGCAGTAAGCTATGATTGCACCACCCTTCTCCAGCTTGAGTGGCAGAGCAAGACCCTGTCTCAAAAATAAAGCAAAATAAAACTCTTATCTGTGCATGAGTGAGTATGAAGAAGGTGAGAACTTGAAGGGAGTATTTATCACATGAGAGAATTCTGAAAAAAAAAAAAAAAAAAAAAAAAAAAAAGCCACATTGAGATAACCCTCTAACGCTTCTACTCACATCCGTTTTGCTTTATATGCTGAATGCATTAGACTTCAGGCAATTAGTTTTCTAAACCATATACTCCTCATCTTTTTTTTTCTTTTTTGAGATGGAGTCTTGCTATGTCACCAGACTGGAGTGCAGTGGCACGATCTCGGCTCACTGCAGCCTCCGCCTCCCGGGCTCAAGCAATTCCCCTGCCTCAGCCTTCCGAGGGAGCTGCAGAAGTACAGGCATGCGCCACCACGCCCAGCTAATTTTTTTCTATTTTAGTAGAAATGGGTTTTCACCATGTTGGCCAGGCTGGTCCCAATCTCCTGACATCATGATCCGCCTGTCTCAGCCTCCCAAAGTCCTGGGATTACAGGCGTGAGCCACTGCACCCGGCCACTCCTCATCTTTAAAATAGGACAACAATAATACCTACCTCAAAGGACTGTTTTGATAAATAAATGAAAAAACACTTAAAAGGTATTCAACATAGTGCATAGCACATGGTAAGCCCTCAATAAATGTTAACCTGTATCATATAATTATTGTAGAGTTGTATTCAATGACCACATTTTTTTTATTGCCTCCAATTTCCACAAGGTGGCATGTTAAGTTCAAAGTGGACCCCATGGCATCCCAATGGCAAAACCTACTTAACTTGCTTCAGAATAACATGTCCAAATCTGAACTGTTTGGAAATGTCTTCTATAGAAGGTTTGTCATGGTTCAGCCATCTTATTGCCACTGTAAACTCCTTCTTAAGGAAACATGTGGAGCATTTAATTTTATCATATGGTTTCTCGGGATTCCCAGGACCATCCTCATTTACATGAATGTACATTAGCTCTGCCATGGATCACCTGAAGAATTGAGTGCATTCATGTCATCTCACTAAGCACTAAGTTCACTCCCCGAAAACTGAAAGAGGAGAAAAATAGCCAGCTGCAGAGAGTCCTGGGCTCTGTGATTGGTGAGCTGCAGACGACAGGAAGTTTGTACACTTTACTCGAGTGATAGAATGTTTGGTCTGTAAATCAGGAGCTGCAAAAAATGGCAAATGAAGATGTTGAATAGGAGATTCTGTAGCCTATTTGTAAGAATGTATTGAGGAAATTTTTCAAATAGCATACAGTAGTTCAGACCTTTCTTCCGTGTACCTTCCCCTTTTTTCCATTTCCCCAATTTCATGCTGTATGGATAACCCACAATTTTACTTTGTCTTTAAAACACTGATTTTGGGGTCATATCAAACTGGGTTCAAATCCTGGCTTCACCACTTGTGACAGCAGCATAGATAACAGTGTTTGACAAATACTTAACCTCCATATAACTTAATTCTTTAGCTGAAAATAACAGCATCTACCTTAAATATGTGCAAGCATCTACCTTAAATAAATAAAATAAAGCATGTGAAAATTTTAACTCAATAGAAATTAGTTACTAATGACTGCATTGGCATGGTGAGTTGTCTAGTGAAGAACAGATAGCAAGTGTTCAACAAGCATTTACAGAATAAATAAATGATACTTGTTTTAGTACCACCCAGCGACAGTAACTCTAAGACCTTGAACGCTTCAGAGAAATGTCAGCTGAAATCAGTGCTATTGATATGTTGTCAAATGTGTCTTCTAATGATAAGAGCCAACTATGTACACCTCAGTGATGAGGTTGCAGGATCTGAAGAAAGTTTTCTAGGCTTATTTCCTGCACATCAGTTAAGCGTAGCATGTCATGTGAGGGAGCGAGCCCCTTACTCTTTCTGGACCTTAGTTTCCTCATCTGTGAAGCCGGGATGGCCATCCATGTATCATTCAGAGTAGGTGTGAGGTCTCAATAAATCAGATTAGGTGATGCACTTGCCACAGTGCCTGCACCCTTTAAGTGCTCAATAGATATTAGCCTGATTCTCTGGCTGAGTTTGGAAGACTTACAATTGCTTATACGGTCCTCTAATCACTTGGGGGATTTTGAGATGTTGTAAAACTAACTCATCTAGTTTGTAATTAGGAAAGAAGATAAAGCAAACTTCTTGGCAATTTCCCACCTGTGAAACCTTGTGTTTTATGAGCCACGGAAAGTACCCCAAATATTTTTCAACCCCACCCCAGCAAACTGACAAACTCAGATCTTTCCCACCCACTCTGTATATCTCCCATGGGACTGTGAGAGTCAAGCAAGTACAAGTTGCTTTGTGCTGAAGGCTTTTCACTGGTAGTATATTTATTTCAGTTTCAACAAACTCAGCTTTGTGCCAGTTTTACCCACCAGGGCCAGGCCTCCTTGAAACCAGAGTTTGCCTGTTTCTATAGAGTTTACAAAGTGAGAGAGAGGAGAATTTCAAATGAGGAAGAGGGTAGGAGGTAACATTGAATGGCTGCTGCCATAAGCTGTAAAAAGAAACCCCAAACCTGAAATACCAAAATAGCCCATTCAACTGTAAGATTTTATAACAACCGTGCATTAGAAAAAACTAGCCATGAAAACATACATGTGCCCTCTTTGGGCATAAGCTTTGTGGAACTGGATGTGGCAATAAATAGTGATGCAGGCCAGGTGTGGTGGCTCACTCCTGTAGTCCCAGCACTCTGGGAGGCTGAGGTGGGCGGATCACCTGAGGTCAAGAGTTCAAGACCAACCTGGCCAACATGGTAAAACCCTGTTTCTACTAAAAATGCAAAAAAATTAGCCAGGTATGTTGGCAGGCACCTGTAATCCCAGCTACTCAGGAGGCTGAGGCAGGAGAACCACTTGAACCCAGGAGTTGGAGGTTACAGTGAGCTGAGATCATGCCATTGCCCTCCAGCCTGGGTGACAAGAGCGAAACTTTGTCTAAAAAAAAAAAATAGTGGTCCAAGGTGACTTGCAGAGCACCAGACTTGCTGTGAAGCAACAGATGTGATTTGCCAATTGGTACTATATCAACCACCAGACAAAAGAAAGTTTTGAAAAAGAATATTGAGATAAAATCAGCTCCTACAGAAAAAAGCATGCCACAGTACGGTAGAAAGTAGAGATGAACAAAGGTCCCAAGGGTAGGAAGTTGGTGAGAATTAGCCCAAATTCACACCTTTTAGAGAACTGCAGCAATCCACAGCATAACTAACTTACATTGGTGCTCCTGGCCACAGACCTCAGAAGAGTTTAGAGATTTCCAATGTTGCATTTAAATTTTTCATTTTGTTTTGTGTCGGAGAGCCAAGTCCACAAAGAAAATTCCAGATCATGCACTGCAAATTATATTTAAAATGGTGTTAACTGATAACTTCATGAAAAATATTTTTCTTGGTTGTTATCAGTCAAACCAAACTCTTTCCGACCTTTATTCTTCCAACATTTATTACATGGTAACTGTAGTTCAGGAACTATGCCAGGTGCTGGAGTTATAAAGATGAAGAAAGCTACACATTTCCTGACTTCAAGGAGTTGATGATCTGGGGAATGAGCAAAGGAGAGGAAAGACAGATACTTGGCTAATTAGCAAGGACAGCATAGTGGTGGTAGTGGGGGGTGGGTTTGGGAATTAGGCAAATGCTTCCATACAAAATTCTCACACTCTTTGCAAGTTGTAGAGTTACAGGATAAGATATTTGAAGAAACTGCCATTTATTAGATGCTCAGTTAAAAACTGGACGCCTAATAATTGGCAGTTCAGTTAAAGGCTGTTAAAGTTGTATTGCACAGTGGTTAAAAGTCTGGAGACAGCCTAGCTGGACAAATTCCAGCTCTAACAGCTCTAAAGTCTCTAGCTGTGTGATCATGGGAAAATTACTTAAGCTCCTTATGCCTCAGATTCCTTCATCTGTGAAATTTGAGTGATAGTAATAATTAGACCAACCACCTGGGATTACAAAGATTAAATAGATCGATGCACATAAGTACTTAGAATGACCCAGTACATCGTGAGCACTATGTAAATGCTAGCTACTTAAAATTAACTATAGTAAAATATGATATGTACTGTAACAATGCTATTGAAAATGCTGTGGACTACTAAGTATCAGGAATACTGAGAAAGACAGAAATAGATACAGATACACACAAAAGATGCTTATGATATTTTGCTAAATGGAGGAAAATTTGCTTGACAAAACAGTAAGAAAAAGAAATCCAGTGTGAGACAACATAGTAAATGTAAGAAGCCATGTCTGCTCTTTTCTGCTTGCCAACATAATTTCACAAAGCCCGACTCTGTGATGATGTGCAGCCCTCAGAAAGATGCTTTGAAGACAAAGCAGGATAGAGCACATGGCCCCATCATGTCTCTTGCCTGAGTCACTAAGTTTCTTAAAAGATAAATGACCCTGGTCCCTGCCTTTTCTTACACGTAAGGTAATGTCTGATGGGGTTAATGATGATGCCTCTGTAATATATAACCAGATGTACTCTTACACACCAACTTCAATGTGATTCTGCATTAATGTAACTTCTGCACATGTTTGATGTGATTTTACATGAACTAAACCTCCACAACTCTTATATAAACTGCAAACACTACTTCAGAGCAGTCTAACAGAACCTCTTTGAAGGACTGTTCCCAGGCTCTAGGCCTCCGTCTATAGACCTCAGAGAGGTTTCTAAATACAACTACCTTTAATTCTGTACAATCTTGGCTTTTTTTCTTTAGTTGACACCAGAAAGGCTGGAAAAAGGTACACGACAATGGTAACCATTTTCCTCTGGGTAGTAGCATTACAGCTGACTAATTTTTGCTGAGATTGTGTTTTCTAAGTAAATTTAAATTTATTGGCTTAATAATTTAAGAATATCTTTACATGACATATAAGAAAGTTTGGTTATTAAAAGGCACCTAGATCTCAAATGAAGGATTAATTAAGTATACAGGGAAGGATTCGCCGGGAATGTCTCCACTGAGCTAGGTATTAAAGGAATTGATTGGTTGGGCTTTGAAGATATAAAGATTAGTAAAGATGAGAGCAAGCTCCCAGTATCTGATAATATTGGAAGATAATGTATCAAATAGTACATGAGTTAAGTGGGTTGTTAATCCTTTTTTCTTTATTTATTTATTATTTTCTTAAAAATAGTGACAAGGGTCTCACTGTGTTGCCCAAACTGGTCTTGAACTCCTGAGCTCAAGTGATCCTCCTGCCTCGTCCTCCCTAAGTGCTAGGATTACCACACCCGGCAGAGTGGGCCGCTAATCCTCAGTGCAGAGGCTGTCACTGGGCACTGAATATCAGAGTCCATCCTTAATTTTTTGTGTGTTCCTCTTGTTTCCGAGGTAACCAGTGGAAAGTCTGGCTTCTCTGTTTCTCTCTCTGATTTCAGAAATCTTATTACGGGATCCTGTCTGTTAAAGATAGCTAGAGATCAGTTTAAATCTTCTCTGTGCTGGAGATTACAGAATAGATGCTAATTCTATTGCCTGCTTTCCCAGATACTGACAGGTAATAAGAGGGCCAAGTAGACCACCCTATCACGGATTAGAGCCGTGTAAGACCCATCCTGTGTACACTCAGAGCTGGCTTTCCTAGGAAGTGAGGGGTATGGATAGACATGCGTCTTTTCCAATTCTTCCTTGCCTCACCTCGGTCTTCAAGACTCCAAGGAGGTAGAGCCAACAAGCACAGGGCCCCCGACCGTTATTTCAGATCCATGTGACCAGCCCACACCTGAGCCCTCTGCCACTGGAAAGCTCCATTAGGCAGCAATGACTGGAGAATGTCTCCAATTTATTCAAACACGTTTCTAGAGAGAAGACGGTGGTGGGGAGAAAAGCACGTCCTTCCTCTGTCTACCTCCTGTCTCTTCCTAACCTCCTCTACTTTAATTTCTGGCTAACCTCAGGACTGTTGACATGAAAAAGAAAAGTCTTCACCCTGTTTAGTCTACTTTTAATTATTTCAACATGGGGACCTTCCCTGGCCACCAGGCAACAAACTGTCCATTCTTGATTTTCTCCTGTCTCTGTCTTTTGGGTATTGAGCATGTAGTTTGGCTGGACCAGGTGCTGCCAAAAACTTCTTGGGAGGCCCAAGGCTTCCCAGAATCTAGAATCCACCCAGAGAAAGCCCCTGTGAGGAAACTTGACAGATCTTTCTGTGGTTACATCTCTGGGAACACTGCACTTGTCCTGCTTCTCCTGCACTGCTTTTCTTGGCTTCCTCAGTGTGATGGTCCTGTCTTCTTTCTTCCGGAAAAACATGCTCCCTGGCCTTCCGTTTCCTAGATATAAAGGAAAGATGCGAGAGCCACACAGTGGCGTTTTCAATACCACCAACTTGCTGTGTAACTTTGGGCAAATTACTTAGCCTTGCTGATCCATCATTTCCTTTAGTTTCTAAGATAGGAGTGATAATTTCTTCAATTCATAGTACCAGGAAGATCCAGGTGCCAGGAAAAAGAGAATGCTTAGATCTGTTGTGGAAGATAAAAGGAATTAAATGAGGAAACACAAGTAAAGACTTAACACAATATCTAAAATATAGCAGTCACTGGCTATTATTTATACCTTTTCCCAATTTCCCAGGCTCTTTTGCTGTATCAAGTATACGCATAAGATCTTTTTGATTTTAAAATACTTAATCATTATGGGAAAATTGACAAAGGACTGCAAATTCTGCATAACCAATTATTTCACAACTTAACCAACTACGCCACATTCTTGACCTGTCTTACGGGGAAGGAGAATTCAGGTACCTTTGGACCGCGGCTTTATGACCTCACAGGCTCTTCTCAGCCAACCAACCTGAAGTAGGCATTGACTTGCATTCTTTCAGAGGTCCTCTCGTTTCAATAATAATGGGCACCATTTCTTAACACTCACTATGAGCAATTCATATATTTTATCTCATTTTGACTTTATAAACTCCATGAGGCCGGTAACCTTATCCCAATTTACTAGTCTGGAAACAGGCTCAGAAAGGTCAAGACTACTCTAGATACAGTTCTGGAGCCACAAAACAAACTAAGATTTCTATACAGTAGATCCAAAATCTATAAGCTTGACTCTCTCACTATGGGGCCATGGTACAGCAGTAGCAACAGTCGCAAAGCTCTTTACTTCAGAAGCCTGTTTCTCAGATGCTGGGATGGGGAGGTCTCACTTGGATGTTTCATGAACTCTCCGGCTTCACACCCTGAGCAGCTTTACCACGCATCACTGGCATCTAACGGTCAGTAATACTGAAGTCTAAATAAGTCCCTCAGAAGCTTACATATCAATAATATAAAGTCATCTGGTACAGGACAGGAGCCACCTTGACAGAGCAGAGCCAATATCTTCCAATCTGATGAGACTGGTCAGGAGGCTCTCAGACAAGAAGGCAACTTCTTCCACTTGCTGAGCACTCTACTATCCAAAGTTCAACACTACAGACTGTGCCACAGCAGGCCAGGGCAGAGTTGGAGCCCTGAATAAACAGTACACCATTAACTTACAGAATTTCCCTGGTTCCGTGTTTCCTCCTTTCTTTCTGAGGGGGAAGAATGTGACTTTTTCTTCTTTTTCTCCAGCAGTAGCAGTACTGAAACCACTGAGCAACAAGGATTTGGCAGCTTCTAAAGGTCATGTCACTGGTGGGGGCAGTTTGAGTTGAAGTGATTGCAGACAGGCAGACATACACACACACAGAGATAGAGGCTCAGCAGGGTCTGGGCCTGGGCCCAGGAGAAAGCTACAATTTTTTCAGTTAGAGGGGAGTAGAGGCCAACAGAGGAAATGGAAGGAAGAGCAGGAAGGTGGTGCTGCACTCTGGAGAAGAAGCAGCAGAGTCGCTCTCTGTACCTGCAAGCCAATGGAGAAGTTTAACATTAGGCAGTAGTGAACTAATAACACACTACTAATGGGTGACACACAGCAATAGTGGCAACTGTTGAAGGCCTACTGTGTGCTCAGCATCATGCTGCATGCTTTAGAGAAGCTCTTAGGCACAGTGGAGTTAGAAGTATGTTATTTATTAGCAATGACTATACATGGGATTTTTTTAAAAAAAGAAAAGAAATAGGTCATTTATCCTAACCCTTATGGCAACTCACTTTGAGAAAGTGAGCGGTTTATTCAATCTCTCTGAGTATTAATTTCATCTAAAAAATTAGAGTAATAATATCCATATTACCCATTCAGCCTATCAATGAGAACTGAAACCCTACTATGTGCTAAGCACACTACTCTAAAAGCTGCATATACACGTAAAAATTCAGTGCCTGCTTTCATGGAACTTACAGTCTACGATAAAGACAAGGATGATCAATTATGTAAAATGCCTCAGACTTGGCATTTATTTCATTTAATCCTCACAGCAATCCTGTGTTTAGTGTGCTCTTTTCACATCAACATTATCTACTGTTGTTAAATGTTGAAAATTAATCGAGGCAGATCCAGACTGAGAAAAATATTGAGTGCTAGGTTGATCTTAATTGCAAAAGTTAAGTTGCCATAATTAGCTGATGGCTATGTATAATTAGCTAGTTTGAGAATATGGGGTATATATTTCATATTCAAAAACAAACTCATGCCTCTGTCAGTGAATATTTGTGGTCCACCATCATTCTTAGCATCTAGACCAATGCCTGGCACATATTAGGTTATCAACACAAAATTGTTGAATCAAATTGAGTATTTATTATATGCCAGACATTACCTATTCTGCAAATTGCATTTTATCTGATCTTTGTTCTTAGAAATTATATGAAGCCCTCTGGAAGAAACAGTAAATTCTGGCCTACTAAGCTTCAGTGTGCTGTATCAATAGAGATGGAGTCAGGGAACAGTTGGTCAAAACCAGTCTTAGACGAAGAGTTCCTTCCCTTCTCTGACATAACCCCTCTATTTCGACTCTGAACCCATCTCTTATTACCCAGGACACTGCTAATAATAATGGGTGGTCCCAAGGTTCTGCCCTTGGATTTCTGCTATGCTAGAAAATACTTGGATTTTTGAGTCTTTAAATCACAGTTCCAGAACTTACTATCTGGATAATTTTTGTGAAGTTGCTTACTTTTAATTTCTGTTTTTTCTTCTATAAAATTGAGATAATGCCAACTTCCATGGCAAGAAGATTAAATTAAAATGATGTATCCAGGAATACCTAGGATGATGAATAAAAGGATAGGAAGCTAGAAACAGGGATAGTTACATATTACAGTAAAGCTAGTCGGTTAGGAAATGTAGAAGGTTCTTGGTGCCCCACAAATGTCCCTGACACTCAGCATTTCCTATGTGCTGACTCTTCTTACTGCAAGTGCGGGTGACCCTGCTGCAGTCTTTATCTAGCTGTGGGAGCTGCCTTGGCCCACACTTGGGTCAGAAGAGAAGTGTCAGGAAGTAACACCCCTGGGGCAGCCCTCAGCCAATGACAGATGGAGGCCAAGGATAAATCCCACAAGCTCTTGCCTCCCAAGTGAGACAACTCTGAGGCATGATCTGTGCTGCCCCTGAGACCCCCAGGAAGTCTGAGCCACAGCTGCCCACAGTGACAACTGACTCACAGCACGCCCTGTACTGGCTTTCTTTCCTTTTCTTTCTCACTTCCACACTCACTTCCCAGTGCTTCCTGGGATCCCCAGATCCTTTTCTCAGCAACTATTTCTGGAGGGACACATCCTGAAATAGGAAGTACTATTTTCAGTAGTCACTATAAAGTAGGAGGTGTAACTGTGTGTAACTTTGTGGGGTTACAGGGTGGAAGAGTGGAGAGAAGAAAACAGAGGCTTTTAGGGTAGAAATCCTCTAGAACAGTGATTCGCTGTGTTGGGGTGCTAGGGAGTCACCAAGCACTTTGGAAGTGAAAGGGAGAGGTAGATGGCTCTGAGGAGGAAATGAGCCACAGCTTTAGAGTTCCACCTCTTTCTCCAAAGCACAGTTACCTGGAAACACAAACAAAAATGAATGAGAAGAAGACAAAGAATAGGAGCAATAAGAAAAGGAGGAGGAAATCCCATCTATTTTTATCTACCACATTACCACCTTATTACTACTTTACATTTGTTTCCATGGGTTCTTTGGAAGTCAAGTCCAGGATTTGAGGGCACACAAGGAGTCTATAATTCTAGCAAGCAAGGCAGGAAGCAGTGAAGGCAAATAGAATTAGTGAATGAAATAGGATAGACTGTGTAACCCAGGAGAGATTCCAAGGAATCCAGAGGTGGGTTTACTGGGTGGGGTGAAGGAGATGACAGGCTGTGGCTGCAAATGGGATAACAGATCTCAGAAACAGAGGTTACCCTGAGTGTTAAAGACACTCACTAAGGTGGGTCAGAGGAGGAGGACTTTAACCCAGGAAATACCTCTGGGGTAGAAGAATCTAAAAGGTTAACGTGGATTCTGAAATCAATACAGATGATAGCAAAGGGCAGGGCAGAGGCTCAGGGCCAAGTCTGCTGCTGAAGTAGGCTTGGGAAGTGAGGATGGATCCAGTGAGTTGCAGCACTGAGAACTATACAGTCTTCAACTGAGCAAAGGGTGAGAGTAGGTGAGGGTAGTTCGAGGGTGAGGAAGCACTCTGGAGGGAGGAAAGACAGCTGGCCATACCACCTCACCCGCTGTCTTGAACAGAGAGGATAAGGCCATCAGGCTGAAAACAGTTTGGAGAATAGTGATTTCACAGGAGAGCATCTTTCAGGCCAGGAGGTAGAAGAAAGAGGATTTATGTAAATAGGGACTGTGATGGTTAATTTTCTGTGTCAAATTGGCTAGACCACAGTATTCGGTTAAACATCATTCTAATTGTTTCTGTGAGAGTATTTTTTAGATGAGATTACTGTTTAAATCAGCAGACTTTGAGTAAAGCAGATTACCTTCCATAATGTGGGTGGTTCTCATTTGATCAGCTGGAGGCTTTAACAGATAAAGACTCCCTCTCCTCCCCATTAGCCATGGAGAATTCTGCCAGCAGACTGCCTTTGGACTTCACCAGTAATGCCAACTCTTCTCTGGGGCTCCAGCTGACCTGCTCATCCTGCAGTTTTTGGACTTGCCTGCCTGCACAACAATGTGAGTCAATTCCCAAAATAAATCTCTCTCTCTCTCTATATATATATATATAAAATACATATGTATACATATATATAAAATACATACACATATGTGTATGTGTGTATATTTCTCTATATATAATACATACATATATATGTATGAAGGTATATGTATCTCTATATGTGTATATATATAGAATAATTTCTCTAGATATATGTGTATATATAGAGAAAGCTATTATATAGCTATTATATATAGAGAGATAGCTGCATATAGAGAGAGAGTGAATACTACTCAGCCATAAAAAGTAATGCATTAATGCATTTGCAGCAATCTGGATGGGATTGAAGATTATTATTCTAAGTGAATAACTCAGGAATGGAAAGTCAAACATCATATGTTCCCACTCTTAAGTGGGAGCTAAGCTATGAGGATGCAAAGGCATAAGAATGGCACAATGGACTTTGGGGACTCAGGGGAAAGGGTGGGAGGTGGGTGAGGGATGTAAGACTACACATTGGGCTCAGTGTACACTGCTCTGGTGATGGATGCACCAAAATCTCACAAATCACCACTAAAGAATTTATTCATATAACCAAAAGCCACCTGTTCCCCAAAAACCTATGGAAATAAAAAATTAAAAATATATACTTATCTTCATCCCAACACAGTCATACATTCTTTAATTTTTTTTAATGGAGGAAGGTCTCATCAAGGCAAGAATGTCTAAGGCCAGTGAACATGCTGACACATCCCTGAAAGCCATTCCTGCTGCTGCCTTTGTAACTGCCTTCTGACGCCCATGAAACTGGTGACTAAATAATGGCATTTACTACAGAAAAAGCTCATTGTACAACAGAGAGCAAGAAAAGCAGGAAGGGATTCTGCCTCATTTTCACCCTGACTCATGCAAGTGCATCTAATCTGTGGAAATGATTTCCTACCCAAAACCCTAGTCATAGATGAGTTCTGCGGCTAGCAATCTAAATGGTTTTTAGATTTCCAGTCTCTGCAGTACTGGAAGACACACATGAAGGAAGCTGGAATGGATGCTGAGTGCCTGTCTGTTTCACCACATCCACCACACTTGTGTTAATTAGTAGAACTACTACAGGGCCACACACTAGAGGGAGGGAGAGACTGGAGGTGCTGATATAAAATCAGTTAAACTTTGTTGAAAATTAAGGAAATGTTGCTTCACTCTCCAAGGACAAACTTGTGTTTCTATGCAGATCAGATCCTGATTCCATCCAAATCAGAACAGATGCTATCATCACACTGAGCCAGTATATTTCCCCCTACCTAATTCAGGTAACAAAAAAATCCACAAATAAGGAGATGGGGACAATAACAGCTTCCAGCTTCTTTTTCCATTTTTCCTTCCCTCTGATCTCATCTCCAACCATGCTTCCTCTTCCTCACTGTGCTCCAGTAACTCCTAAAACATGCCAAATGCACTCCCACCTCATGATCTTTGCACTTGCTAGTCCAAAGCAGGAAATAGCCTGACTTTGTCTCTAACCTCTTGTAGGTCTCTCTTCAAAAGCCAACTCACTCACAGCTCTTCAGTATTAAAGAGCAACCTCAAGCAACCCCTCTTTCTCACATTACTCTACTTTTCTACACAGAACTTGTCACCTTTGGACACACTCTGTTTTACATGTTTATTTGCTCATGACATATCCACCCTTCTAGAAAATAAACTCTACGAAGACCAGGTCTTTGATTTATTCACTGTTGTATCCTCAGCACCTGTAGTAGTGTCTAGTGCTTATTAAGTGCTCAAAAGTATTTGTAAATAAATGAATGAATAATTAATATTAATGCCTTGGCTCTCCTTTTCTCCCTGTTCAATTCATTTTAGCTGCTGCAGTCACCTTTAAAGGTCCTTGAGAGAGACATGTCAATTAGGTCAGGCACACTGAACTGAAACTGAGATGAACGACACCATCAGTCATCAAAATTTAGAGCTAGACACTTCCTCAGTAGTTATCCAATACTTTATTTTATACACGAGGACAGACTCAAAGAGAAGTACTTGCTTAGGGCCACACAGGGCCAAAGTTTAGATCTTCTAATTCTGAGCACAGAGTATTTTCTGCTACATATCATGCTTTTGCTATTCTTATTATCAGGAATCTTTGAAAAAAATATTAATATGGCCAATCCTCAATTTTATTATTATGTTATATTATATATATTTTTAGAGATGGGTTTTAATCATGTTGCCTAGGCTGGTCTCGAATTTCTGAGCTCAAGTGATCTTCCTGCCTAGGCCTCCCAAAGTCTTGGGATTGCAGGCATGAGCCACCATGCCCAGCCCTCTCTCTTTTTTTTTTTTTTTTGAGCTTAGAAAATGACATGGCTTTGCATCTTCACTTATATTTAGCCTAAGTATTGGTATTATGATTTCTACAACCTCACTTATGAAAGGAATTAGTTTGTGTCTGTTCTCTGGTCACTTTCCCGCCCCCCACCCTTTTTATTTTTGTATTTTTTGAGAGGAAGTCTCATTCTGTTTGTTGCCCAGGCTGGAGTGCAGTGGTGCGATCTTGGCTCACTGCAACCTCTGCCTCCCGGGTTCAAGTGATTCTCTTGCCTCAGCCTCCTGAGTAGCTGGGATTACAGGTGCGCACCATTATGCCCAGCTAATTTTTGTATTTTTAGTAGAGACAGAGTTTCACCTTGTTGATCAGGCTTATCTTGAACTCCTGACCTCATGATCTGCCCGCCTCGGCCTCCCAAAGTGCTGGGATTACAGGTGTGAGCCACCGCACCTGGCCCACTTTCCTCCCTTTTAAAAGACGATGGTCTTTTAAAGCACAACCTACAAACTTTCTTTAAATTCCTATAAGTACAAGTAACAAAACAATTTTACCAAATTGTTATGATTCACTATGATCCTGTCATCTACTGAGGTATAATATCCAATTAGGCAATGTTAGTTCCTGGAAAACTGAAACACTCATCATTTTGGCAAATGAAAAGTAATTGCTGGATTCACTAGCCAGGGCACAGACAACATTCATCTTGTCCTGAGAAATATTGAAGCTTTGAATTTTTAAATAAAAGTCTAAATATGTCTTGTGCTAAAACCATTATTGCCAACTAAGTGGTCCTGTGTACTGAATTCTTCTGACTCAAAAGAATTCCTATTGCATCCCACCACCCCCAACCCTGCACCTCATTCTTGTTTCTGTGAGGCTGGCAATCAGAAAGTGAATCACTAGTTAGGCTTGACTTTGGACAGGTATGTTATTTGCAAACAAATTGTAGCTGAAAATTCTATTCTGAGATTTGAAACAATTGTAGCAAGATTTTCCCGGAATATATTTGCAGTGACACTTGACAGAGAGAAGAAGGAGGATGTGGGTCTAGATAGCTGGAGAGAATTCTCAGCTGTGTTAAGGGCATCTAGAGCATCAAATCGCATTGGAGAAAATTCTGGAAGACCTGCTAGTGAGCAAAGTAAGAGACCAGCAGTAGGAGCTAATCTATCCTAGGGATGAGAGGAGGTGCCCTCTCGTCACTCACCTGAAGAAGAATGGTAGCAAATGAAGCATTTCAGACCAGGAGAGTGCAGCTAACTCCTAGTGAAGTGACTTTCAGTTTAGTTTTGTTTTGTTGTAGCCAATCTCATTGTTATATGCAGTGTAATTCCCTGAGAAATAGCTGTAATTTCACTCATTTCTTCCCCTCTTGAAAAAGAGTATAGGAATGCAATTGAATGCGAGTATGCTATTATAGGATATTATACTTGAGATCCTTCTGTATGGTAAAGACAGAAATCCTACTTATGCAAAGAAGGAAATTTATTGGATTCTGTACCTGAAAATCCAGGGATAATATGGGCTTTAGGCACAGCTAGATTCAGGGTTCAAAATGTATCACTAGGTCATGGTTTTCCTTCATTTTTCAGTTCTGCCTTCCACAGAATGGTTTTAGTCTGTGGTTCTACATGGGAGCAAGCTGACTACAGAGGTGCCAGGTTCATATTGTCCACTGGGAAAGAGTGCCTGCCTGGAGGATGCCAGACTCTCACTGGCCAGACTGCCTCTGGGATGGGGATGGGGAAAACCCCATAACCACTAAGATTCAGTATAGGAATGGAGGAAATAACTGACTAAAAAGTGTCAAGTATAACAAAGAATTTATGTAACAAGGAAAGCCTAAATGACCAGAGTGTTCATAAAATAGGGAAAACTTAATATCTGTTCACATTCAAATTCACTGCATTGAATATTGTGTGCTTTGACACATTCCATAACTGAGGAGGTAGCAGTGTGTGTTCACCAAGGTTGAGAGGACGGACAACATTGGGCTGGTAGAAAGGAATCTAGAACTACGCTTCAGGATTGCTGAGTAATAATCTTGTTTGACTGCTAAGTTTCTCATGTGATTCTGAGTAATTCATCTCACCTGTCGGGTTCTCAGGCTTTTTTTTTTTTTTTTTTTCATCTGTTAAACAGAATTGCCTGTGTTACTTATCTTACTGGGTTACTGTGTAGCTGAAATCAAATAAAACATTTTGCAAGGCAAGGTGTATAGTTTTATTAATTTATCATGAGATGTATTTCCATATAGATGTTGCATACTTTGTTTCAATAAAGGATGATGAGGCAAATTCATCCAGTGATTTTTAACTTCTGAGTGTTGTGCAATTCTTGAATTCCTGACTGCAAAACTGAAGCAAGTTTCTTTCACTGGTTCTAACAAGTGAGTCCAAAATTTAATCAGATATTCATTTACTGACCTTTCACTAAAAAAGAACATTTGAGGAATTAGTACAAGACCTGAGATTAAGGTAATCCATTGACAGATTTTCTTTCATTCTTATTCATTTGATCTGGAAGTGTGTCTGAGCACCTACAATGTGGTGAACAATATAGATGTGGTCCTGCATTCATGGAGCTTAGAGTCAAAGTGGCATTACAATATTAAACTAAGCTGAGTGAGGTGACATACATCAGCTACTCAGGAGGATGAAGCAGAAGGATTGCTTGAGCCCAGGAGTTCAATGCTGTAGCGTGTAATGATCATGTCTGTGAATAACCCCTGTACTTCAGCTTGGGCAATATAGCAAGACACTGTCTCTGAAAATATATTTATTAAACTAACAATCAGATGAATGAATATATAATTACAGGCTGACAAAAGCTATAAGACATTCTAGGGAACTTTCATTTTGACTGAGAGAAGCCTCTCTGGTGAAGTGACAGATAATCTGAAACCCAAATGATGAGTAGACTTAATCATTAGGAAATTGTGACGGTGAGGGAGAGGAATCGGAATCAGAAATGCTCCAAACAAAGTAAAATGCTGGTGAAGATGTTCCATATTTGATGCCTGTTGTTTCTGTTGACTCAGCCTCCCTGTCCCCTTTCTTTTGATAATCTAAATTCTTTTAGCTTAGGCAGACACATGACCAAGGCCTGACTGCAGTACTCTTTTCTCCAGGGTATTGATCAGTTCAGGGATGGACACTTGTTTTAACCTAGCCAGAGAAAGTATTGTTCTCTGGAGCCTTTCCTGTATAATGCCAAAAAAACTGAATCATTTAGCTATATTATTAAGCTAAGAATGTGTAATGGTGTGAGAGTCAGCCAACTGTACAGTTAGAGGGAGCATAGTCTACACAGGACACTCTACTTACAACACCAACAGCAAGCTCAGGAGGTTCCCAAACATACCCTCAGTTTTGATAATTCACTGGAAGAATTCACAGAGCTCACAGAAAGCTGCTTTACTCATGGTTACAGTTGACTGCAAAGAAAGAATACAGGTTAAACGCAGGCCAAGGAAGAGACACATGGGCCTGGAAGTAAAGCAGTATCATTGTCTAGGGCAATTCCCAGCGTTCATTGTCTCATGCCAAGAAGATTAAGATATTGTCTCATGGACACACACACACGGAGTAAATTTAGGTTTAACAGACAAAGGAAAGAGAAAGAACAGTTCTCTCTCTTTGACTCTAAGCTCCATGAATGCAGGACCACATCTATATTGTTCATCATGTTATAGGTGCTCAGACACACTTCTCTGAGAGAGAGGGAGAGAGAGAGAGAGAGAGAGAGAGAAAGAGAGAGAGAGAGATGCCTGAAAGGGAAATCCAGCCCATAGTAGGAGGGCACTGGATTTCATAGGAAGACTTGAGGAGGTGGTGTCTGATTTACGTAGGGCCCACAGATTGGTTGGACCAGGTGTGATGTTTACATAGAGGATGGAGAAGGCTGGCCACCCCACCCTAATCTGATTATGCAAATGGGCTTTTGATTTGGCTGGCACCATGTTGTCTGCTCCTTACTGCACACCTATGTGGCAAAGGGAAGGGAAGATGGAGCCACCATTTTGAACATGCCTGGTCCCAGGTAGCCTTTTCCTATTGGCACAGCTGCTGGCATTCACCCGTGTAAGCTTCTAGCTTGCTTTTCTATGTCTGGAGTTCAATTTTGCACACTGCTCTTTGTTACAAAAGAAATGATTTGGGGGCTGCTTTTCATTAAAAGAAAAACCTTACTGAGAACTTCCTTACCCTCACTATCTGCCTAAATAATTTCTTTTTATTTCCTGTATCAGAGGTGCCAGATGTGGAGCTTCCAGTTGTCCTCTCCCCATGGAGTCAGGACAGCATTATTTTCCTGGCCTCATTGTGTGACAGTATGCAGAGTATTGTCACACAGAAAATTCCCTAAAGCCTCATGGCCCAGAGCTTTACCTCAGCTCCATACAGACATCACTGATTACCCACGTGGCTGATTTCAGTCTCCAGTACTTGAAGTCCCAACCTTAAGTAACCTTGGTAATGTGGCTCAAAGCCACAATCAGAAAGCCCTAAATCACACTGTTACTATCTGACTGGCCCAAGGCCCCCAGGCAAACAGACACTCTTGTCAGTCATGACATTCCAAGGACCTAGAGATTACCTCCAAGAAACCAAGAGCAAAGGTCAGACCACTCTTTGAGTCAGGTTAATTCCTTGCTTCACAAACAGACACCTCTAACAGTGAATATTCTGCCTCTATAATGACAGTCTGTGATAAGAAGGAATTAAGTCAAAGATAAGCAGAGGTAAAAGATGAGACAACAGAGCAATAAGGTTATAATCTGAGTTCCCAAAAACAGCCACACCTGAAGCCAGCTGCCTCCTAGTTTCCTCACTTGCATGCACTACCATATTTCCTTTTTTGCTTAAGTTTGATTGAGTTTATATTTGCCCTTCAAGTTAGAGAAGTTCTGAGGTAGGAGAGAGCGTTTTCATTTCAAAGATTTGAAAGAAAGGCCAGGTGCTGTGGCTCACGCCTGTAATCCCAGCACTTTGGGAGGTCGAGGTGGGAGGATCACCTGAGATCAGGAGTTCGAGACCAACCTGGCCAACATGGTAAAACCCCATCTCTATTAAAAAAAAAACTGATTGCAGTACATTGAGCTCCATAGAGAGAGCGCTGGGGCAAGTGAGAGCCGGACGGGCACTGGGCCTTGCTGAGGAAAAATAACTAAACATGGGCAAAGGAGATCCTAAGAAGCCAAGAGGCAAAATGTCATCATATGCATTTTTTGTGCAAACTTGTTGGGAAGAGCATAAGAAGAAGCACCAAGATGCTTCAGTCAACTTCTCAGAGTTTTCTAAGAAGTGCTCAGAGAGTTGGAAGACCATGTCTGCTAAAGAGAAAGGAAAATTTGAAGATATGGCAAAGGCGGACAAGGCCCATTATGAGAGAGAAATGAAAACCTATATTCCTCCTAAAGGGGAGACAAAAAAGAAGTTTAAGGATCCCAATGCACCCAAGAGGCCTCCTTCGGCCTTTTTCCTGTTCTGCTCTGAGTATCGCCCAAAAATCAAAGGAGAACATCCTGACCTGTCCATTGGTGATGTTGTGAAGAAACAGGGAGAGATGTGGAATAACACTGCTGCAGATGACAAGCAGGCTTATGAAAAGAAGGCTGTGAAGCTGAAGGAAAATATGAAAAGGATATTGCTGCCTATCGAGCTAAAGGAAAGCCTGATGCAGCAAAAAGGTGAGTTGTCAAGGCTGGAAAAAGCAAGAAAAAGAAGGAAGAAGAGGAAGATGAGGAGGTGAAGAGGATGAGGAAGAAGAGGAAGAAGATGATGAAGAAGAAGATGATGATGAATAAGTTGGTTCTGGCGCAGTTTTGCTTTTCTTATCTATAAAGCATTTAACTCCCCTGTACACAACTCACTCCTTTTAAAGAAAAAAAATGAAATGTAAGGCTGTGTAAGATTTGTTTTTAAGCTGTACAGTGTCTTTTTTTGTACAGTTAACGCACTACCAAATGTGTCTTTAGATAGCCCTGTCCTGGTGGTATTTTCAGTAGCCACTAATCTTGCCTGGTACAGTACGGGGGTTGTAGATTGGCATGGAAATTTAAAGCAGGTTCTCTTATTGGTGCACAGCACAAATTAGTTGTATATGGGGATGGTAGTTTTTTCATCTTCAGTTGTCTCTGATGCAGCTTATATGAAATAATTGTTGTTCTGTTAACTGAATACCACTCTGTAATTGCAAAAAAAAAAAAAAAAAGTTGCAGCTGTTTTGTTGACATTCTGAATGCTTCTAAGTAAATACAATTTTTTAATTAGTATTGTTGTCCTTTTCATAGGTCTGAAATTTTTCTTCTTGAGGGGAAGCTAGTCTTTTGCTTTTGCCCATTTTGAACCACATGAATTATTACAGTGTTTATCCTTTCATATAGTTAGCTAATAAAAAGCTTTTGTCTATACACCCTGTATATCATAATGGGGGTAAAGTTAAGTTGAGATAGTTTTCATCCATAACTAAAAATCCAAAATCTTGATCAGTTAAGAAATTTCACATAGCCCACTTATATTTACAAACTGAAGAGTAATCGATCTACTCACAGCATGGGATTATTAAAAATCAATCATTTTGAAAGTCTGTCCTTGAAGGACTAATAGAAAAGTATGTTCTAACCTTTATATGAGGACTCTATTCTTTAACTCCCACTACCATGTAATGGCAGTTATATTTTGCAGTTCCCACATTAAAGAAGACCTGACAATGTATCCCCAAAAGCGTAAGCTTAAAATACAAGACTGCCATATTAAATTTTTTGTTGACATTAGTCTCAGTGAAGACTGAAAATGCTGGCTATAGATGTGTTTTCCCATTTATCTAAATATGGACTGCTCAGGAAATGAGACTTTCCATTAAAAGTATTTTTAATTCATTGGGCCAGCTTCCAAAACAAAGATGCCACATCCAAAATAGAGTATATTTTCCTACATTATGGTTTGCCCCTTTAAAAATCCAAGCAGCTGGGAGGAAAGAAGACACTTAAACTTTGCATCTCAGTATGAATTATTCAATTTATTTGGATGATTTTTCTTTAAAACCCAAACTGATTCATTAGTCATGTTTATCTGCTTACCAGTTTAGTGAACAATTTGGCAATTTTGTAGTTTTTGAGATTATCTTTCTCTTAAAGTGCCAGTATTTTAAAATAGCATTCTTGTAATTTTACACACTTTTGTGATGGAGCTCTGTTTTGTCATATAATTTTGACGTGGATTCTTTCCATTTGCATTTTTTATGTAATTTCAGGAGGAATACTGAACATCTGAGTCCTGGGTGATACTAATAAACTAATAATTGCAGAGGTTTAAAAAAAATACCAAAATTAGCTGGGCGTGGTGGCACACGGCTATAATCCCAGCTACTCCAGAGGCTGAGGCAGGAGAATTGCTTGAACCCAGGAGGTGGAGGTTGCAGTGAGTCAAGATTGTGCCATTGCACTCCAGCCTGGGCGACAAGAGTAAAACCCCATCTCAAAAAAATAAAAAAGATTTGAAAGAAAAACAAATATAGTGAGCAAACAAAAGTGAGTGGTGGCTAAAGCTAAAGACATAGGAAGGGGCAAGATCATGTGAGGGTATAATGGTAACATTAATAATTAGGCATTATCCTAAGTGAATTAATGCAGGAATAGAAAACCAAATATTTCACTCATCAGTAGGAGCTAAACACTGACACAAAAAAAAGAGAACAAGAGACACTGGGGCCTGTTTGAGGGTGGAAGGTCAAGAGAGGGTGAGGTTTGAAAAGCTACCTTGGATAGCTATGCTGATTACCTGGGTGACAAAATTACCTGTACACCGAACACCTGTGACATGCAATTTACCCATGTAACCTGAAAATATACTCCTTGAACAGAAAGTAGAAGTTGGAAAAAAGAAAAAAATAAAGAATTAGGGAATTTGTCCTAAATGCAGTGGGAATCTTCTGAAGGATTTTTAAAGCCAAGCAACATTATCTGATGTACATTTTTAAACATATATAGAGAGAGTGGATGGGACTATGGAGAAGAGTATAAATGAGAAGAGTATTCACATTTAAGAAATTTCAGAAGTAAATTGGCAGGATATGATGTTGGACTGTCTATGGGTGGCAACTTTCTCCAGCAAGTGTCAAAAATTAGCCTCAGATTTATAGCCAGTGGATGAATGTAAGTAGCATTTTTTGAGTTGAGAAAATGGAGGAATTAGGTTGTAAATTAGTTTTGGATATGATAAGTTTAAAATGCCTGTGAGTCATTCAAGTAAGAGGTTGGTTTCAAGGATGCAAGAGAAGAAAGTCTGTCAGAAAGGAGGGAGTGGTCAGCTGTGTTAAATCTTTCTGAGAGTTAAGATGAGAATCAAAAGGTGTCTACTGGCTCTGGAAACGTGACAGCTTTTGAGGACCTCAAGAGCAGTGGCAAAGAAGCCACATGGATTGGGGTAACAAGTGAATGAAATTAAGACTGCACATATATGACATTCTTAATAAGATTTCTATGAAAGAGAGTAAAGAGAAAACTGGACATGGGTGTGAATGAAGTCTATGGAAGGTTTGTTATTAAGCTGAGAAATTCTTGGTCATGTCTGAATGCAGATAGATAGATAATGATAGAAATATGGAAGATGTAGAGGAAAGAAAAATAATGCACTAGTCAGGGTAATGATAACTGCTATAACCAAAGGACTCTGCAATATATGATAGATCAAATATGATAGAAATTTATTTTGCACTCATATAAAGTTCAAAACAGACCTTCTTTTCTTTCTTTCTGTTCTTCTCTTTCTTTCAAGACAAGTCAAGTGCAGCAGTAAGAAGTGGGGAAAGAGTAGAATGAGGAACTTAATCTGTAACTGGCTGTGAAGAATCAATTGAGATAACTCACTACCTTCTGACCAATCCCAAATAGACACTGTTAATGGCAGTTTGTTCTTCTCTAAATGGTGATACTGAAACCCAGGCTCCATCCATCTTGTGGAGGTTCCATCCTTAATATTTGGTTTTCGAATTTGCTGTGCCCCTGTGCATCAAGTGGCAGAAGGTGTTACAGGAGGTAGCTAGGCAGGAATGAGTGGGGCAGGAGAGGGCTACCCCGACGCCCCTACTGGGAAGGTCAGGTAACCATCAGGTGATGGACAGGCAGTTGTTAACTGTCTCTCTAAAATAATACTTGGTCACGGCCAGCACCAGGAAAAGGCAGTCTCTCTGCAGAGAGAGGAAACACCTGTACCTGGTAATCAGCAGCTGTCAAGAGTTGGGCTGGTGAACCCATTAAGAGACAAAATGGCAGAGTATGACCTTCTGGGAGCATTCCACTGCAAAAGGGAAGAAAGCCTCAGGTGAGCATGTATACAACTTCTTAAACACACTGTGCATACTCACCTCCCAAGCACAAGGATGCCACTGCACATACAGGTGGGTTGCCCTAAGGGAAGAATCAAAGAAAAGGGGTGCAATATGCCAGAAATATGCCAGCATATAAAATTCCAAGTCAAAAGGCCAAACACCACACTTGTCCTTCAAGTTGCCCTCTTGGGTCTCTTCCAACTGTACTTTCCTTTTATTCCTACTCAAAAACCTTTTAATAAACTTCCACTCCTGTTCTGAAACTTGCCTCTGTCTCTTTTTCTGCCTTATGGCCCTCAGTCGAATTCTTTCTTCTGAGGAGGCAAAAGTTGAGGTTGCTGCAGACCCATAAGGATTTGCCACTGGTAACCCAGATATTTGCTGCCCCTAAGAAAGAGAGAAGAAGCATTCTTGCTTTTGAAGCTACCTGATCAAGGAGTGATCTGTGCCACTTCTAATCTTATTATATTGAGAAGAATTAGTCATATGGTTCCACCTAAAGGCAAGGGAGGTTGGGGAATGTATTTTCTGGTTGGGCAGCCACTGCTTCCCAGCAACAGCTTTATACCATGAAAGAAACTTAGATGTTAGAGGACAATGATTACTGCTACAGGTAGTAAATAACCAGTTAGAAACATTCTCTGAGAAGGCAGGGCAGAATGGAATCCACAACATACATGGAAGAATTTGCCTTTGGTAGGAGGAAGGACAAACCCTCCATTGAAAGAGAAGGAAGGAGAGGTAAATGGGGGTTTGTATTTTTCTCACTTACAGTGAGTGCCAACTGGAGGAACAGCAAAAAGATTATAGGAGTTGAAACAAAAACAAACAAACAAAAAAACCAAAACCAAAAAAAATAAATAAAAAGAAGAACAAAGAAAGAAACCAAGCTGTGCCCACATTTGGGACCCTAGTCTACTATACAGAATTTGCCTGAGGAATAAGGACTGCTGGTTGCCTACTTTAGCAAGAATGTTTACTAACAGGATTGAATTAAAAGGAATACACAGATAGGATAAACCATGCCTGAAGAAAGTTGAGATTTATTCTTTTGGGGGCTACTTCACACTATTTCTGGCCTCTGTCATGATGACCTAAAGAAAAACTCAGAGAATGAGGTTTTGTCTCAAAATGAAATCACCTTAAAGGCAGTGCCAAAGGCCTTGCCCTCCGTCAAATATAATAGCATAAAAAACAAACTAAAAACCTTGTTAAAAGTAACCTGGGGGAACAGGTCAAAAGATAAACAATAAGTTGTTCTCTACTTGTAGAAGCCAGGAGAAAGCTGACCACAAGCTGGTTCAGGTTAGCCAGCTCTGATACCACAACTGGTGGTGAAGTCAGCAGCACAAATTCAAAAAGCCTTGCTGTGCTAAGCTTCACTATCTTGGCTCTCACACAAGAAAGGGAACTTGTGACCGAAAGGGACACTCCAAAAAGAATTTCAATGAAGTACAACTTGAACAAAAACAATAAGTTGCCCAGATTTCTTGGATCACAGACAGAGGGCCTGGCATGTGGAATGAATGCCATCAGCAGAGAACACAGCCTTGATTGGTAGCTATGGAGCCCACTGCCCACGTGGTGTCCCCAGGCTGGCTTCCTGGTGAATGCTTTTTGGTGAATGCCAATCCACTCCCCCTGCTCCTTCTTGCTGTTTTTTCCTCCCTCCAAATGATTCCCACAGAAATTTTCCCACCCTAGACACCGTGATAAATATTCTTTACTAACATGTCATCATAGTTTGGCTTTGTAAAAAATTTTCCTTCGGGAATGCAGAGCAACATCGATGGTAGGAATGTAAAATGGTTCAACCCTTTGGAGAATCATTTGGCAGTTTCTCACAATGATAAACATATATCTACCCTATGACTCAACAGTTCCACTCCTGGGTATGTATCCAAGAGCAGTGAAAATATATGTTCACACAAAGACTATCACAAGAATGTTCATGGCAGCTTTATTTATAACAAGCAAAAACTAGAAGCAACCTAAATATCTATCAACAGGAAAATGGATAAACAAATTGTCATACATCTACACAATTCAATACTACTTGGCTCTAATAATCTGATTTTTAAAATGGGCAAAAGATTTGAATAGACATTTCTCGAAAGAAGATATACAAATGGTAAACAGGCATATGAAAAAGTGCTCAGCATCATTGATCATCAGAGAAATGCAAATCAAAACTACACTGAAATATCATCTCACTCCAGTTAAAATGGTTTTTATCCAAAAGACAGGCAATAACAAGTGCTGGTGAGGATATGGTGGAAAGGGAACCTTTGTACAATGTTGATGGGAATGTAAATTAGTACAACCACTATGGAAAACAGTAGAAGGGTCCTCAAAAAACTAAAAATAGAGATACAATGTGATCCAGCAATTCTACTGCTACATATATACCCTAAAGAAAGGAAATCAGAATATCAAAGACATATTTACACTCCCATATTTGTTGCAGTACTGTTCACAATAGCCAAGATTTGGAAGCAACCTAAGTGTCCATCAACAGATGAATGGATAAAGAAAATGTGGTACCTATACAGAATGGAGTACAATTCAGCCATAGAAAAGGATGAGATACTGTCATTTGCAAAAACATGATTGTAACTGCAGGTCATTTTGTTACGTGAAATAAGCCAGGCACAGAAAGACAAACATTGCATCTTCTCACTTATTTGTGGGTTCTAAAAATCAAAACAATTAAACTCATGGAGATAGAGCATAGCTTGGTTACCAAAGGCTTGGAAGGGTAGTGGCAGAGGGGTTCAGTGGGAGGTGGGGATAGTTAACAGGTACAAAAAAATTAGTTAGAAAGAATGAATGAGACCTAGTACTTGATTGCATAATGAGCAAACTATAGTGAGTACTTATTTAATTATACATTTAAAAATAGCTAAAAGTATACTTGGATTGTTTATAACACAAAGGATAAATGCTTGAGGGGATGGATACCCAATTTTCCATAATGTGATTATTGCACAATGCATGCCTGTACCAAAATATCTCATGTATCCTGTAAATATGTACCCACAAAAATTAAAAAATAAAAAAATTTGAATACTACTTGGCAATAAAAACAGACTACTGGTAAATGCAATGGCATGAATGAATTACCAAAATAGTATGTTGAGTGAAAGAAAGCCAGATGCATACACGAAATTATGCAGTATGATTCTGGGATGATGAAAATGTTCTATGTCTTGTTTTGAATGGTGGTTGCATGAGTGTATCAAGTTTTCAAAACACATTTAACTGAATTTCTCAAATCAATGCTTTTATTGAATATACATTATACCTCAAAAAATAATCTTTTATGAAATGCTGTTAACATACCCTTTACATATTCTTACATTTCAGGTGCTTGAAAATATGCTTTCTGTCCCTTCTAATACCTTAGAATGGCTTACAAAGCAGTCTAGAATTTAAAGGCAAACACCAACAGCAGTAAATGACACACTGGAGCTAAACCCATGGAGAAACTGGCTAAATATGAGTGCCCTGGCATCTGTCACTGGAATTAAACCCTGTTAACTGTATTTTTGCTACCAACAGACACATCTGCTATTCTGGCTTAGAAGGAGGTAAATGCTAATTCTCGCTATACTGGCTCCTGGGCTTTACACTGAGAGAACTTAGCAAGAATTGACCCATATAGGATGGGAATAGAAAATTCTTGTGTCATCATCTTTTAAAATTTAATTTAATTTTTAAATTAAAAAAAAAATTCCAGGCATGGTGGCTCACATCTGCAATCCCAGAACTAGCACCTTGGGAGGCTAAGGCAAGTGGATAGCTTGAGCCCAGGATTTTGAGCTCAACCTAGACAACACAGCAAAATCCCAAATCTACAAAAAATACAAAAATTATTCAGGTGTGGAGGCATGTGCCTGTAGCCCAGCTACTCAAGAGGCTGAGGCGGGAGGATTGCCTGGGCACAGGAGGCAAAGATTGCAGAGAGCCAAGATCATGCCACTGCACTTCAGTGACAGAGTGAGACCCTGTCTCAAAAAATAAATAAATAAAAATAAAATGTTTTGAGATAGGGTCTTACTCTGTCATCCAGGCTGGAATGCAGGGCATGGACATGGCTCATTGCAGCCTCAACCTCCTATGCTCAATCAATACTCTCACCTTAGCCTCCTGGGTAGCTAGGACTATAGGCGTGCACCATCATGCCCAGCTAATTTTTATATTTTGTTTAGAGACAGAGTCTCCAGATGTTGGTGATGTTGGCCAGGCTTGTCTCAGACTCCTGGGCTCAGGTAATCCTTCAGCCTCAACCTCCCAAAGTGTTGAGAATACAGGTGTAAGCCACTGCACCTAGCCTGTGCCATCATCTTTAACCAATCCCTGTATAGACTCCCTTCCCTGAGTTCCCATTGTATTATTATCTGTACCAAACAACTCAGCTCTTTATTTTGTATATAATAGATTACTTATGAGGCAGGCAATACAGTGGAATAGTTAAAAACGTGGTCTGTGTAATCAGAGAGAAACCTGAGTTCAAATTCTATCTCTGTACTTTATTACCCGTCTAAATTTAGAGAATGCAGTCAGCCTCTCTACGGTTCAATAACATTTTACGCTAGACAGTCTGGATTCCAAGAGGGAGAGATTGAAGAGGGATGTTCCATACTTGCCAAACTTGTCAATTTCACTGTCCTGGGAAAGAATGGTCAGTAGGTTGGGAGAGCTCAACGTGGTTGTGCTAATAGAAAGGAAACATCAGGAATGGGGACAAAAATATTAACTCCCCAGCAATTTGTATGGGATTTCACCACATTCAAAGCTCTTCCACCTAAATTATCTACTATAGAGCAAGTATTATTATCCACACTTAATAAATATAGAAACCGAGGCTCAAAAATTATTGTCTGTATCAATGTGAAGCTGACAACAAACAACTACACCTTCAGTAAGTGAACAAAAAGATTTTCAGTGACTTTTGTTAGTTTCTAATATGGGTAAATATTTTAAACTTTTAATTGACAAATTAAATACGTAAAGAAAAAGGCACAAGTAGTAAGTATACACTGTGATGGATTTTGTAGTAATCAAACATAAGCATGTAGTCATCATCCAAATTAAGAAACTGGACATTCCCAGTGCCTCCAAAACCAGCCTCCACAGCCACTCACCCACAGCTTCCTTTGGTCAATAACTCCCTGGAGTAACCACATCTTCACTTCTAACACTGAAATTAGTTCTAACTGTTTTTGAACTATATACAAGTGGAATCATATTAAACTATATACAAGTGGAATCATATTAAATCACACACTAGGCTCCTTTTTGCCTGTCACCTTTGCTCAGTTTGGTATGATTCATCAATGTTGTGATCACTCATTACTATGCAGTCTTCCATTGAGAGGACATAGCACAGTGTCTGTTCATTCTGGTGGATGGGCATTTGGGTAGTTTCCAGCTGGGGGTTTTTATGATTACTGTTGCTATTAGCATAAAGGTCTGTCAGTGAATGGATATATGAATTTTTGTTCTGCAAAAATTCAGTAGTAAACTTGCTGAGTCTTAGGGACTTCATATGTTCAGCTTGAACAGAGAGTGTCATACTGTTTTCCAAAAGGTTTGTCCCAACTTGCATTCCTACCAGCAGCTAGCTCCTTCTGTTTTCCATTCTTGCCAATATCTGTTACTATCAGTCTTTTGCACTTTGGCCATTGTGGTGAAGCTGGGGCACATTTTATCTTCTGCATTTAGATTTCGATACCAACTGTTGGCAGTCTTTTTTTTTTTTTTTTAACTGCTATTTGAGTTTCATTTCCTTTCACACAGTGGCTGAGATACTTTCGTTCCAATTTCTTCTTTTTACTTAAAGTTGTCCACTCTACAATAAATTCTAGTGAGTTCTTGTCTTTTCTTTGTTTTTACCCTTGATATTGCTTTCAGTCACCCTGACATGTACTTCTTAACCATCCATCAGAGCCACTCCTCCAGGTGACCTCTGCAACATTGGTCAGAGCATTCAGCCACCTGGATCATGACCTCACTTGTATCCCCAGGGTACCTGGGTTTGAATTTTCTCTCCTATCTCATCTAGTCTCATTCACACCCATCCTGGGACCAGTTCTAGTTCCATTTCTTTACCAAGCCTTTAAAACTGTCAGATAGGCTGGGCGCGGTAGCTAACACCTATAATCCCAGCACTTTGGGAGGCCGAGGTGGGCAGATCACCTGAGATTGGGAGTTCAAGACTGGGCTGACCAACATGAAGAAACCCCATCTCTACTAAAAATAAAAAATTAGCTGGGCATGGTGGCACATGCCTGTAATCCCAGCTACTTGGGAGGCTGAGACAGGAGAATTGCTTGAACCCAGGAGGCAGAGGTTGTGGTGAGCCCAGGTCGTGCCACTGCACTCCAGCCTGGGCAAAAAGAGCAAAACATCATCTAAAAAAAAAAAAACCCTGTCAGATAATAAAAATAGTTAACATTTGTTGAGAGTTTACAATTTTCCAGAACATTATAATAATCCCACATCCTACACAAAAAATTTTATGTTTTAAGGTGGGGAAACTAAGGAATAGGAAGATTCAAAAGTTTCCAGAGTTCAAACTGCTACTGATTGGAAGAGCCAGAATTCAAACCCAGCAAGTCTTCACCCTCCAGTGCACACTCTTAGGACTTCAGTGACTTCAGCTCCATTGTCTGTGCCACTCAACTGCAAACCCTATTTAGATTCTTGCATTTTGGGTCATCTTTATATTTCCATCTCCATCACCATGATTTTGAATCTTTGGGATCTCCCATCTGATTTTGTGGGGCATTTAACAAAGGGAAATATTGGTTGAAAAGAAAAGTAAAAACTTAAATATTCTATGTGAGAAATAATACTACAAGGAGAAAATGCAGATAACAAATCAGAAGAATAATGTATGACAAAGATTTAATATTCTTACCACCCTTTTACAAATCCATAATAAAGAGGCAAGCAACCTAATAATTAAAAATGAGTAACATAAGAGTTGATCCTTTCATAGTTCTCATGCATGATGATTGGATGTTCATGCTCATGTGCGAGATGTGCTTCCTTCAAGTCTCATTGAGCTATGAGCACATTACCATCTGATGTGAAAATAATAATAAAAATAAGTAATGTAAGAATAAGGCAAGCAATTCACACTAGTGGAAATGGCTAAGTAACTTATAAAAAGGTTTGCTTCACTGGCAATCAATCAAAAATGAAAATCTGATTTTTTACCTTATACTTTCCTATATTGTTCATGTATTTATTCATTTTGCAAGGAGTATGTATTAGTTTTTATCCTTTTAACATTTAATTTGATTGATTAATTATTTAATTAATTTTTTAGAGATGAGTTCTCAGTGTGTCACCAAGGCTAGAGTGCAGAGGCATGATCATGGTTGACTGCAGCCTCAAACTCCTGGTCTCAAGCAATCCTCCCACCTCAGCCTCCAGAGTAGCTGAAACTACAGGCACATGCCCACCACACCCAGCTAATGTTTTATTTTTTGCTGAGATGGGGTCTTGGTATGTTGACCAGGCTGGTCTCAAATTCCTGGCTTCAAGCAATACTTCCATCCTGGCTTTCCAAAGTGCTAGAATTACAAGCATGAGCCACTGCTCCTGGCCTTATCCTTTTCTATTAGTTATTTCTATTTTGAGGAAACAAAAGAGTGTATATCACACATTCTAAGAATCTGAAACTCTCTGGGGTCTAATGGCAAGGATTAACTAGTTTAAGCAAAGAGCTGCATTTCTAAGAAACCATTTATCACTCACTCAGTTTTTTTTTACTTACTCAATTTTCTGACCCCTGGTTTCTGGGCAAATTAGTCACATCTGGACAGTGTCATCAGGATCTGGCACATTTTGCCTCTCTCCCTCTCCTTTTTGTCCTGTGGATACAGCAGGGCCCTATAAACCAGACTCCTGGGACTTACCTGCAGTACTACATTTTCTACTGGATCCCAGCCAGACTGGGCTCATTTGTGGCCAGTTCAGATGCCACAGCCCCTAGAGTGACTTATTAAAAATCTACATGGTCTGTTGATGTGACATGTCTTCCTGGAAGAAAATCCAGCCATCACCCTAGCCCAGCTTATCTTTCATTCCTCTCTCATCTTCTTCACTTTCAACCATGAGCTTACCTGTCCTTCATACAAGAGTCCTTAAAATATAAAATAGTGTCTATAATTTATTGAGTGTTGTTATAACCTCAAGTTAAGAATCAACATGTCTTCTCATTTTAATCCTCCCAACAATGCTTTTAGTTGCATATAATCACGATTTTACAAACATAAAAAATGAAGCTCACACAGGAACAGCAGAGCCAGGATGCTAAAGTTTGTCTGACTGGCCTTCTTTTGACCAGGCGTCTTCCTTCAGCTTTTCTTTTGTCCTTACTCTGTTCTCTGTTAGGTCTGGATTCCTAGCACCATCGGGTGACCTCTCTCTCCCCATATAATCGTTTGGACTTCTCCTGATAGTGCCCAGGCAAGCCCTTAACAGTTTCCTTTTGTTGTCATCTGCACAGACACCTGTATGATCAGACATGCCCATCAGTTTCTTCCTGAGTCTTTACGCTCAATACCTGTCAATCCAGTGCAGCCCAACTCAGAGTCTCCTCTACCTGTCTCCAGTAACCTGCAGCATTAGATGATTCCAGTTTGAATGGGAAGATGCTTTATGTTTCTCTTGACTAAAAAACTTGGACTAGCAGGGCTTATTTGAGTTTTCAAAGAAGAATATATCAATCTAAGTAAGTTTATAATGCCAAGTAAATTCTCTAACAATGTTCCCCAATCTTTTTGGCACTAGAGACCAGTTTCCTAGAAGAAAATTTTCCATGAACAGAGATAGATAGGGGTGAGGGTGAGGGTATGGTTTTGGAATGAAACATTTCTACCTCTGATCATCCAACATTAGTTAGATTCTCATAAGGAGCACACAACCTAGATCCCTCGCATGAGCAGTTCACAATAGGATTCACACTCCTCTGAGAATCTAATTCCGCTGATCTAATGGGAGGCAGAGCACAGGCAGCAATGCTCACTTGCCTGCCACTCACCTCCTGCTGTGTGGTCTGGTGCCTAACAGGCCACAGACCAGTACCAGTCCACTGCCCAGGGGCTGGGGACCCTTGCTCTAATAGGAAAAAATTCAGAAAAGGGGATGGGAGGTGGCATTTTACAGAAAAGGAAGCTGAGTCTCAGAAAGGGTTTGGCTTGGCCCAAAGTAAGCAGCAAAATGTGAAAATGAAATTCCACTTTCTAATCATTGCCTCTGAGCCTTGTCCTCTTTCTGTCCCCACCAAACACCCTTCATGAGTTGGCAATAAAGGTCTCCCTCCTAGATTTTCATGCTTGTAGGAGAAGTCATTAACTCAGAGAATCCCTGAGATGCATGGGGACAAGACTAGCCTTTTCTCCTTTCTCCACGTTACTCCATCTGGCCTTGCAGTGAGCCCTCTCTATGAGTAAAATTGTTGACGAGACAATCCACTCAATTATAGCATCTTATATTATTATTTCATGAAATAAAATGTTCAGCTCTTGATTACCAGTCTCCCAATTTTCCACCAAGGATGTGATGTGTTCTCAATGTATATTTAAGTTCTGTGAAGGTTTTCTATTTATGCATTTATCCAATAAGTGTCAAGACATAAAGAATGCTAAATTCCAGGAAGAGAAAGAAGAGCCTCATAGAATAAGGGGTTTAATTTCATAAAAAGATTTGGATCAAATTCACTGGCTTCTTTTTGACCTCCAGATCCATTATCTTTCTAACTCAAGGCTCAAGATGAGCCTGCATTTTTATGATTCTTTCAGATAGTCGATCATAACAAGTTATGCTACCTTGGTCAACTGGCTTCACTTAATATTCCACCCAGAAAAGCACACTTGCTTTTCCTTCTGACAACAGCAGCCCTAGTAACAGCCAGCATTGTCCAAGGGCATAGAGCCAAATTGCTGCTGACACCGCTGCCACCTTTTGCTCCCTGACACCATCTAACAGAGTCTTGTGTCCCTCCCATATTTCATGCCTTCCATCCCTGGGCTCCTCCTCTCTTGCCACTGAGGAGTTCAGTAGGTGCCCACATTAGACACACTTCCTCACTGGCCAGACAGCAGGTGGGGAGAACCACAAACTCACTTCAGCTGCTGTCTTGAGATGCAGCTTTCTCAGGCACAGCTGGAGAGATCAAGTACACAGTCTCAAAGTGCAGTGGTCATGTCTTGTTCATCTTTGCATCCTAGCATCTAGAATAGTGTTTAGCACCGGGTAGAAGCTCCACAAATATTTGTGGAAAGAAGGAAGAGAGAGAGACAAGAAAACTGACGTGATTTGCCTAAGACACCTAGTTTAGTAGAGAACTAGGTACAAATCCTGGCTCCCAAAGTCCTATATCCATGCTCACTCAACTCTACCACCCTAGGTTTACACTGGCCTCCTGAAAGAAAGAAAAATGAGATAAATAACAAGGGAAGGGAGAGAGGATACAGAAGAGAACACCTAGTAAAGAAAATTTGGGGTTGAATTTGCAGGTGGCATAACCGCAAGGCAAGAAGAGCTGATGTTTTCCTGGGTCTGAGGTGGTCTACTCCAAGGCAGATATATTGTAGTTATGGATAAATGGTGTTATGGATCAAATTCTCACATCTGGAAAAGGCCTCGAAAAATACTTGATTCCAGGCATAGTGTAAGTAGCTCAAAATGCATATTTTCAAAATGTAAATATGGCCAATCACCATTATCCCACCTCTAATTGTCAAGCTTTTCTATACTTCATTTAAAAAATAAATGTCTTTTCCTACCTAACCCAGCAAGATAAATGTGTCCTAAGAATTTGCTATTATTATTGCTGTTACCTTAAACATCTTTAGTGAACCAAGCATAGTAGATATTAATCTGATTTAATTAGAATGGGTCAAATTATACTTAGAATCTCCAGTGAAAATTTTAGTAAGAAATTTCTTTTTGGGGCTGGGCGTGATGGCTCATTCCTGTAATACCAGCACTTTGGGAGGCTGCGGTGGGCAGATCACGAGGTCAGGAGTTCAAGACCAGTCTGACCAATATGGTGAAACCCTGTCTCTACTAAAAAGACAAAAATTTGCTGGGCATGGTAGTGCATGCCTGTAATCCCAGCTACTCAGGAGCCTGAGGCAGGAGAATCACTTGAACGTGGGAGGCGGAGCTTGCAGTGAGCCGAAATCACACCACTGCACTCCAGCCTAGGCAACAAAGCAAGACTTCATCTCAAAAAAATAAAAAGAAATTTCTTTTCAGAATATGATTTTGATGTATATTTATTTTTTAATGAGGTGTGGACTGAGACAGAGGAAGGAAGAAAAAGTAAGCAAAAGGTAATTTTTTTTTTTTGCATTGCCATGCTGTTAACAAGACTAAAGACCAGAAGCATAGAAATAGAATAATTAAAAAGTGATGACAATGTAATATTTAGGCATGCTGTCACAGGGTCCAACAAAATGGTTTTGAAAATTATCTTTAATTCTTTTACTTAGTGGGGAAAAATTAATCCAGAAAACTATAAAAAGATAAATATTTTCTATTATCCTATTGTTTGAAAATAACTACAGTTAATATTTTACTGTGTAGCCTATTCTACTGTTGCAAAATAGGTGCATTCCTAAGAAATCTCAACTTATCAAAAGAATGTAAAGAAACAGGTAACACTGGTTGACATTGGAGAAGGATAGCTGGGGAATAAGGATGGAACAAAAATTTCTCATTGCAGAAATACTAGCATGTGCCTTTTAGATTTCATCCTTTACAAGTGTATCTCCTATTAAAATTAAGCCAAATTGAAATTTAAAACTAAGATTTAAAAAAAAATGTTTCAATGGGAACAGAAATGTTAAAACTCACAGTAGAACAGAATTTTAAAAATAGTAATTTTAACAACAAATTTGTTTTCATAACCATGAATGTATTTGGTTATTGCTAGCTTTAATTTTAAAAAGGTAGATCAAAACCTACAGAAGGAAACGCAAACTTCCTTGCACTTCCCTGCACACATTCAGCACCCTCTAACGCCCCGTCACTGTCGCTGTGCAGGTCTGCCTGCAGTACAGGCCATTACAGCCAGGGGAAGCAGCAGCTTTTTGTCATTCTGATGAGACCAGTTCTCAGTCAGTTCTGGCTTTATCACTAAGAGTGATTCATTAAATTTTGTTCAATAAGCAGCTAATTATGCTATGACCAATTTTTGTCATGGACACTTTAGCTGTAGGAGAAATTAATGCCTGTATAATTTTCCAAATGCTTTCTCCAGGCATGTGTACATATACTTTATATAGAAGTTATCTTTTTAAATCTATTTTTACCAAAATAAGAATGATAATAAACATACTACTTTAGAAGGTTTTTTTCACCCAACAAAGCATTTTGAAACTCTTCCATGATAACAAATGTGGATCTAATTATCTTTTTTTTTTTTTTTTTTTTTTTTTGAGACAGAGTTTTGCTCTTTTGCACAGGCTGGAGTGAAGTGGTACGATCCCAGCTTACTGCAACTTCTGCCTCTGGGTTCAAGCGATTCTTCTGCCTCAGCCTGCCAAGTAGCTGGGATTACAGGCACACGCCACCACACCAGGCTAATTTTTGTATTTTTTAGTAGAGACAGGGTTTCGCCATGTTGGCCAGGCTGGCCTTGAACTCCTAACCTCAGGTGATCCACCCACCTCAGCCTCCCAAAGTGCTAGAATTACAGGTGTGATCTAATTATCATTTTAACTTATCAAATTTCAAATTTCCCCTCATCTATAATAAAAGTTTAACTTAATCCCTGATGAATGAGATTTATCTTTCAAAAAAGAAATGAATTTGCTTTTCTTCTTTAATACTGCAAGTATTTTCAGTATCTTTATGATGTTACTATACAAACCATTAAAATTAGTGTGATTCCATTATCATTTAAAGCCAGACACTAAGGCCAACGGAGGCCAACATTCCTGGGAAATCTCACCTTTGCTGAAACTATAACAAATCCAGAAGTAATTGCAGTCCCCCAAAGGTTTCAGGTCCCCTCAAGGAAGGCAGGAGTTGTGCATTGCTCAGTATTCTCAGATCTATTCTAAAGCAAGTTATTTTCTTAAGATTGGGATTCAATTCCACACAATTCAAGGATTTTTATTTAATAAGTACAAGGCATTGGCTCAAGGAGAAGGATGCAAGCTAACTGGATCACAAATCTTCCTGGACACTTATAACCTCATAGGAAGTCATATTTACATAAGTAAGTATGATACAAGGAAAATTTGTAAGACAAAATAAATGCAAGTATTATAAGAAACACAGAGGAGAGATAGATTACATTAGGCTGAGTGAAGTGGCTTTTGAGTTGCTGCTAGAAGAGTCCGTAGGATTGTGATCAGAAGGGAGAGGAAGGGCTGAATGGAGCAACAAAAGTCTGGGCTATTAACACAGGTTTGAGTCAGGCTGACCAGAGCTATAAAGCCCTTCTCCTGTTCTCACTGTGTGTTCTTTTCAGTTTCGTCTTCCTGAGGCTGCTGTGTTTCTGGGCATGCCCAGGGGATCTTCAGACTTTACAAACCGGTTGTGCAGAGCCAGGCATTTCAATAAGAAACAAAATGCTGAGTAACAACGTGAAGTCAGAGTGTTGCTTGCCAAGACCTGGGAGGCCTGGGTGGTTTCCCAATCTTAAAGAAGCAGAAGGATATTAAAGTGAGCCTCCCGAAGGAAAACGTGGATCTACTTACCAACACAGAAAATGATACATAAGGATTCGGTTTAGGTAGGTGCACCACCTGTGATGACTTGGTCACTTCCAGATCTCATGGACTAACTGTCGGTCTCAACTGTTTTGACTGTTTTCCAGAACAGACTAATACATAACTAACAGCTTACCTTTGTGAAGAATATTTTATGCACTGTAGAACAGATAATTTTCAGTCCTGGGCCAAAGCAGGGAAAGTTTGGAGAGATTTAAACAGGAAATGACTCTGCTACAAAGAATTCAGGAGCATGAGTGAAGTAAGTAAACAATCCAGGCACAATTGACGAGTTCTAGATGTCTTGGGAATAACAGCGCTTATTGCCAGCTCAGAAGGGTGAAATCCCAGTCTGATAAAGGGCTCCAGGGCTGCAAGGAGACCACTCCTACATCCATCACACCAGTGTCACAGGTTTACCACCTGCTCAGCTCTTATTTAGCATCCTAAGGCCTTTTGCCCCGTCACTCACATTTGACCACTTAGTCTAGGAATGAGGTATCAAATACTGGGGCGATCTCATAGAGCCCACAACTAAAATAAGCAGAGGAATTAGAAGCTGGACAGAGTGTCCCAAGGAGGACTGGGGATAACTTAAGAGTTCCTTATTTTAATTTTTGCTGAAAATTCATCATCACAATTTAAAAATATAATTATAAGAAAAATATCTGCTTCTGACTGAAAATTTGGAAAACACAGAAATATATAACGTAGAAAAAACCCAAGTCTTCCACTGACAAGTAATTATTAGGAATATTTCTTTTCATTCTGTATTCTCTGTACATATGAAAGTATAAAACTGGAATCATAGTGTATATTCCGTTTTATATTAATTTTTTACATAGTCACTTTAATAACAATACATACACTATGTTATCACTATAGAATATAAATTCAGGTTAGACAAGAGAATTTCACAAGTGCAATAAAGCGTTCTAATTAGCTGGGCGTGGTGGTGTATATCTGTAGTCCCAGCTACTCAGCAGGCTGACGTGGGAGGATTGCTTGAGTCTAGGAGATCAAGGCTTCAGTGAGCCGTAATTGTGCCATTGCATTCCAGAGCCTGGGTGACAGAGTAAGACTCCATCTCAAAAAAAAAAAAAAAAAAAATCACAAATAAAGCATTCTGTCATATATCAAAGTTTCTGCATAGTAACTGGCCAAACCAGCTTGTTCATTAGTCAGTTTCATTATGGGTAATGTGTTTAGTTTCATGTTTACGACTCTTCTGAAGAAAATTTAAAAAGTGTTCTTCACTTACCTTAGCATGAGTGCTTAAAATACATAATTCTATTTCAAGATGACATTTAAAAATTGTATAACAGCAGTTAAAATATAATTCTGCAATTATAAAAGAGCTAAACTGAAGTCCATAATTAAGTTATTCTCATATTTGCAATTGTGATTCTGAAATAAATACTATTACTATGCAGCTCTATTGTAAGCTTTCTAGATTTGGTTTAGACACACATATACACTTGAGAGTTGTGAGAGGCATTATAAGTTATTAATATGTTCCATGTACATTTTAGAAAGAGTTCCAAAAGACCCAGCCAGTCCACAAGACAGATAGAAGAAAAGTTAAATTAATTGGAGCAGATAGGACTCCTAGATAACATTCAAAGCATGTGAAATTCTGCAGCAAACTGGGAGTACTTCAGGATTGGCCGGCTATCTTCTTTACAACTAATGTTTCTTTCCTTCCTTCCTTCCTTCTTTCTTTCTTCTTTCTTTCTTTCTTCTTCCTTCCTTTCTCTCTTTCCCCTTCCCTTCTTCCTTCCTCCCTCCCCCTTGCCCCTCCCTTATTCCCACCTCCCTTCCTCCCTCCTTCCCTTTTCTTTATTTCTTCTTCCTTCCTTTCTTTCCCTTTCCTTCCTTTTCCTCCTTCTCCCTCCCTTATTCCCCTCTCCCTTCCTCCCTCCTTCCTTTCTTTCATTTCTTCCTTCCTTTCTTTCTTCCCCTCCTTCCTTTCTTCTTTCCTCCCTCCTCCTTCCCCCTCCCTCCCTTCTTTCTTCCTTCCTCCCTCCCTCCCTTCTTTCTTTCTTTCCTTCTTTCCTTCTTTCTTTCCCTTTCCTTCCTTCCTCCCCCTCCCCCCTCCTCCCCCTTCTCCCCTCTCCTCCCCTCATTCCCTCCTCCTCTCCCTCCCTCCCTTCTTTCTTTCTTTCTCTCTTTCTTTTTTTCTTCCTTCCTTCCTTTCTTTACTTCTTTCTCTCTCTTTTCGTTTTTTTTACAGTCTCACTCTGTTGTCCAGGCTGTAGTGCAGTAGCATGATCTTGGCTCACTGCAACCACTGCCTCCCAGGTTCCAGTGATTCTCATGCCTTAGTCTCCCAAGTAGCTGGGATTACAGGCATGCGCCACCATACCTGGCGAATTTTTTTTTTTTTTTGTATTTTTAGTACAAATGGGGTTTTGCTTTGTTGGCCAGGCTGGTCTCAAACTCTTGGCCTCAAGTGATCCACCCACCTTGGCCTCCCAAAGTGCTGGGATTACAGGAATGAGCCACCACACCCAGCCCTAATTTCATCTTTACGGTCTAAGAAGGTGGTTTTAAAGTTTTAACACCATCAAGTGCAATTAGGTGACATGTTTCTTTTGTGTTAACTTGACTTCCCCTGAATGATCTAGTTAGTGAACTAGTCACTAGTAATTTGGTCACCAGACAAATAAAGCCTGCAAGAAAGGAAGCCAGTATTCAAAATACCGTATTCTCATCTGAAGCCATTCAAATAATTTATTTCCAACATAAACATGTAACCTCAATAATGAGATGTCTAACTAAAGTAATCTCCTACAACAAGACCAAGACAACATTTCTTCCAAGGCTTAGGCTTTGCCCAGAATTCCTAATACACAGAACAGCCCATACCAACAGTGATTGCTTCTACAACAAAGCCTTGGGCTGCCACACACATGTGGATAAGAGGAAGGGACATTTTAGCATTTCCTATGCTCGTCCATTTGTATAATCCATATGCAACAATTGCTAGAAAGCCCAGCATTCCAATGAGAACAAATGGTGCCTTCAACTTTTTGAACAAGTTTGGATCCCTGATCTTTATCAGATGAAGAAAGGGAAACATCTGTGTCTGTTGACATACTGATTGCATGAAGAATCTCTCTAGAGTGAGAAAATCTCTCACAATCCAGCTGATCTCTATGTTAATTTTTATCTAACATTATACTATAGTCACTTCTCATGTTATTAAGCATTATTGTAAACATTGCTTTTAATCCCTATATAATATTTTATCTCATAGGTATATGACAATTTACTTAACCATTCCCCTTCTTGGGATGTTTAGAGTGTTTCCACGTTTTGTGTTTGTTTTATTATAAATAACACTTACAGACATCTGCACATATAAATCTTTTACCACAAATAAAATTGTTTCCCTAAGATTCATGTAAAAAAAATGGAGTGAGGTTTGAAGCTGTTGAGCTTGATGGTTCCTTCTTCTTCTTTCCAGGCACTGTGGATCCAAATGATTTGGAGGAGCAGGTTCTCTGAGCCAGGATTCTAAAGTTCCTATTCAGGAAAGAGCCATGTTGTATGGTTACACTACCACAAAGATACAGGCGAGAAAAACTGAGATCTGGGATAGTAGAACAAAGAGAGGCACTGACACAATGGGCCCTAGACACTCACAGTCTGGGAAACTTGGTCCAGATAAAGACTAGGAGTCTGGCAGCTATTACTGTGAATCACTCTTACTCTACAGCTGGGCATGTGCCAATCCTCCTGACCCTTAACTAGAAACTTCCTATGGATAACCTGGCTTCTCATTCCCCTGGGAACACTGAAGCACTCAGTAGAGACCTTCCACAAGCTCCCTCCACCACATCTTATCCACTTGCCTATCTCTATGCACATATATATCTGTCTTTCTCTCAATACCATGTATAGGTTGACAAAACTCACATTTATATCTCCAGCCCAGATTTCTCCCCTATGTCCTGATTTGATAGCTAATTTCCTACATGACATCTCTCTTTGAATGTCTAATAATCATCTCAAATTTGTATATCCAATATCAAACTGCTGATCTGACCCCAAACCTGTTTTTCCTGTAGTCTTCTGCACATAAGTTAAGGGCAACATCATCCTTTTACTGTCTCATGCCAAAAAACTTGGAGTCCTTCTTGATTTCTGTTTCTCACACCCCACATCCCATCCATCAGCAAATATTTGCATCATGTCTCACCGGATTACTGCAGCCATCTCCTTGCTGATCTCACTGCTTTTCAGCCTATTTCACAACACAGCAGCTGAAATAGCCCTTTTAAAACATAGGTCAGATCCTGTCACTTCTCAAACCTACCAAAGACTTCCATTTCACTTAGAGTAAAAGACAAAGTCCTCATAACGACCATACACAATCTGCCCCTTTCCCACCTGCTTACCTACCTCATTTCACATCCTGCTATTTTCTCCTTTGTCTCTGCTGCAGCCACGCTGTTCTATAAATATGCCAGGCACTTTCCTGGGTCAGGGTCTGTGTACTTCCCATGTTTTCTCCTCTTCTTCCAGATTTCTACACAGCTTATTCCCTCCCTCCTTTATGTCATTACCGGTTCATCTTCTCATGAGACTTTCCTGACCACCACATTTAATTGCAAACTCCTACCCGCAACTCTCCTTGTCTCTCTTTCCACCTTATTTTTCTCCATCATGTTTATCACTCACCAACAGACCACACTTATTTGGTTTGTTGTCTGTCTGTCCCTACTCATAGACAGTTCTTTAATCTGTTTTGCTCATTGCTGTATACTTAGCACCTAGATAGTGCCTGGCACATATCTGGTGCTTCAAACATACTTGCTGAATAAAGTATGGGCATGCTGTGAAAATAGATAGGTAAGGACTTTTGGGTTAGGATTGTGAGAAAGTGATTAGCACCAAGATGTTTTCACTCAATTTTCTGATTTCTGTTACAGAATCTGGGCCAAAAGTGTGATACACCAAAGAACCAGAATTATCACAGGTGAAGTAAACCAGGCCAATTGTCTTGTAGATCCTCTTAGGTATTTTTGCGAATTATACATGTTATGGGAATTTTTAAACTTCCGTATGCTAAAGCAAATTAGAATGCTTTGATAAAGCTTATTTTGGATTTCTCAGTGCTTCTACTTGGTCACAGAATATGGCAAGGGGTTCTAGAAATAGAATTAGTTGAGTAAGGAAAGAAATTAACGTGGAATTGAGTGACTTCTAAATTTCTAGACACTTTACATCTCATTTAAACTTTTGAGAACTTTTGAGTCAAGGAATATTATTCTAGTTACAAATATATAAAAATTGAGATTTGGGCCTGGTGCAATGGCTCTTGCCTGTAATCTCAGCACTTTGGGAGGTTAAGGCAAGAGGAGGGCTTGAGCCCAGGATTTTGAGACCAGCGTAGGCAAAACAGCAAGAACCCGTCGCTACAAAAAATTAAAAATTTATCTGGCCGTGGTGGCACACACCTGTAATCTCAGCTATTCAAGAGGCTGAGCTGAGAGAATCATTTGAGCCTGAAAAGTCAAGTCTGCAGTGAGCCATGGATCGTGCCACAGCAATCCAGCCTGGATGACAGAGCAAGACCCTATCTCAAAAAAAAAAAAACAAAACTGAGGTTCAGAGAGACTTATTAATTTCTCCAGTGTTGAACAGCCAGCAAATGTCAGATTAGAATTCCATCCACTAACTAACTGAGTAGTTTAGGATCTAGACCAAGTTTGTTCAATGCACGGCCCACAGACCACATGCAGCCCAGGACAGCTTTGAGTGTGGACTAAAACAAATTCATAAACTTTCTTAAACATTATGATGTTTTTTGTGATTTTTTTTAATTTTAGTTCATCAGCTATCATTAGTGTTAGTGTGTTTTATGTGTGACTTAAGACAATTTTTCTTCCAATGTAGCCCAGGGAAGCCAAAAGATTGGACACCTCTGACCTAGACTCTATAGCTAGTATCTTGACAAATCAGGTAACTTAGGAGAAATCATTTAATATTTGTCTCAGTTGTCTGCAAAAAAAAAAGTAAATTCACTTCATATGCATACCTTAGAATAACCCGGGGTGATAATTTGAGGTTTTTCTGGCTTTTGTTATTTTCTAAGCTATTTCAGAAGAAAGAAATTGTTCTAAATGTTAGGATCCACTGGGGCCGTTATGTTTCCTAGTTCAAATTGTTAAACCACAACAATTACCACAAGCACAGAGTCTCCTGGAACATTTTCCCAAGTAAAACAAATACTTTAGCTATGTGAGGGTGTCAGGCAAAGCTAGAAATGGGACTCCTTGCTGGCTATCCATGTGAAGGGCTTTGTGTAAGGAAATCCTATGTTGCCAGCACAGTCACTCGTTGAAGACAATAGCTGTTGGCAGAGCATTAATATGTGAGGATTGGGAGAGCTGCCAGTGGAAGCAAACTCTTTTGTGGTGTGTACAATGTTGTGCTGGGGCATCAGCTGAAGTTCACCATTGATGACCATCTGAAAACTGCCTTCCACCCACAGTACACCCAAATGGACAACTCAGCAAATTGAAGAATGAATTTCTAGGGAGAGGCAACATGGGATAATTAATGGAAAAAGAATTAGAATAGAAGTGAAAAACCCCTCATTTTAATTCCAGTGTGGTGACTCTGATGCCTCCTTTAACTTCCCTGCATCATTTTCCTTGTTCACTCACTTATCCAGGCACTCATTCAGGCATCCAGCAAGTATTTACTGAATGCCAACTTGTATCCAAGGCACTGGGTCAAGTGATGTGATCATTTCATGATTCTGCTTTATGTATGTTAGAGATAATAGTCCCATCTACCACAAATTGATGTAATGAGGATGAAAACCCAGTTTCCACTTTGGTAGAAATGGAAATGTGTTTGTCTTGCCTACTTCATGGATCTATTATGAGAATCATAAGAGCTAATTATGTGGGTAGACTTAATGAACTTAAAGCGTTATATACATATACAAAAAAAATACTTTGACAAAGATGAAATTTATATCATTGCTGAATATTACTTGGGGAGAGAGGCAGAGAGAGAGAGAGAGAGAGAAAGAGAGAGACACAGAGACAGAGAAAGAGAATGCTAATGAGATCCAGTGCCATTTTCCTATTCTTTTCTTTTTTCAGTGAAAGCAAGACTTACAAAGATAAAAATAGAAGTTAGTTTCAACAATTATTCTTATAATTTTTTCAATGAAAATCCACAGATAAGAACCAAACCTATGATTCCCTAACTATACTCTTATACTCTCAGTAGTCTGGGTTCTGAAATTCAATGCTACGACTGGGAGTAGAGGATTTTATGCTAATATATCAGGATTAGGCTTTGCTTCACATTAAAAATAAATGTAAACTACCAAAGCCTTAAGCAAGTTGGAATTTGGGGGTTTCTTTTCTCAGATAAAAGGAGTTGGAAGAGAAACTATCTAGCTATGGCCACTCCATAATATCATCTGAGACCCCACCAGGCTTTTTTCCCTATTATCTTAACACATGGCTTTTATTATTAAGGTCATCTCTGGGCTGCTGAAACTCTGGTTATCACACCTGCATTGCAGCCAAAATAAGAAGGAAATGCAAAGAGCATCAAGCCAAGCTGAGTAAAATTCTGTTAAGCAGCCCTTCTAGACATTTCATCTAGGAGTTATGTTTTCATATCTTTGACAGAAATTAGTCATGTGGCCATACTTAGCTGCAGGGGAGGCTGGGAAATGTAGTTTTTGTCTTGAGAGATATTCTGCTGGGATAAGAATCAAGGTTAAGCAATTAGCTACCTTTTCCACACAAAATATTAAGAAAAAATATGTTAATGGATGGAATGTTCTCAATTACAAATTTTTCTCCATCCATTTTACATATTTCTTCAGTTCTAAGAATATTATCATTCTTCTATAATAGTATACAACAGTATCAGATTCAATGCAAAGTTATATACTGGGTTTTTAAAAATAATCTAAATATATATATTTCATTTTATCCTACAAAGAGCAACATGATTTTCAGTTGCTTTTTCACATGAATACATTCAGGCCCCATTAATGCAAATCAAATAAAATTATAGAAGCCTAGAAATCCATTCTGTATGGAACCAAGCTAACAGCGTTCCTTCTTCTAACAGCCTTAGCCCAGGAGCATTTACTAGTGAGCATATTGATGTGAATGTCAGCATAAAATAAGGCATCCCTGAATTTTTTCCCAACAAAGAAAAATGTCCTTGCACTGTGACTACAGCATGTGTATCTTTCTACATCTGCCCTCAAATTCCCAGCAACGTGATTGTTCTCGTGGAATCCTCTTGGTGTTTTGTGCTGCCTTCATCCATGTGAGTATATGTAGGTCTTTCTGTTCATTTAGAGTTTGTTTTCTTTTTGTGACAGGATCTCACTCTGTCATCTAGGCTAAATAGAGTACACTGGTGCGATCATGGCTCACTGCAGACTTGACTTCTCTAGCTAAAGTGATCTTCCTGCCTCAGCCCCTGATACACTATCCCCCAGGAAATACTGGTGCACACCACTATGCCCAGTTAATTTTTAATTTTTTTAGAGATGGGGTCTCACTGTGTTGCTCAGGCTGGTCTCAAACTCCTGGGCTCAAGTGATCCTCCCACACCACTGTCCCAAAGTGTTGGTATCACAGGTGTCAGCCACTGCACCCAGACAGAATCTGCCTTAAGACTTTAAAGAATTCTCAGCAATAGTGCTCATTCCCTAACCTAAGGAGCCTTACAAACTAACTGGTTTATGAAAGAGCACCAGCCATCCCAAACTGTCCTGATTGGGGAAGTGAACTCTGCATGCCACAAAGCCGAAATGTCAGCCAAATGAGAAACATATGCTCTGGACTCTAATGTAAAGTTTTGTTTCTTTAAAAAACAACTACATTAAAGTGACATAAACTTAAATTTAATCTAATTTGGACCTTATTGGTAAGCAGTATGAATTTTGGATGAAATATTTTGGAGAAATTTGAAATATCTACTATGTTATGTGACCTTAGACAAACAACTAAACCACACCAAGTTCTTGTTATTAACTGGATAATAACAATAATGTCAAATAATAATAATAATGTCAAAAAATTGACAGTCATTTTGAAGATTACTGTGTCAAGACTGTTAATTACATTAGAAAGATACACATGCTGGCTGGGTGTGGTGGCTCATGCCTGTAATCCCAGCACTTTGGGAGGCTGAGGCTGGTGGATCACCTGAGATCAGGAATTCAAGATCAGCCTGGGCAACATAGTGAAACTCCATCTCTACTAAAAATACAAAAATTAGCTGGGTATGGTAGCATGTGCCTGTAATCCCAGCTACTCGGGAGGCTGAGGCATGAGAATTGCTTGAACCCGGGAGGCAGAGGTTGCAGTGAGCTGAGATCATGCCATTGCACTCCTGCCTGGGTGACAGAGCAAGATTGTTTCAAAAAAAAAAAGGAAAAAGAAAGATACACATGCTGTGGCCACAGTGCAAGGACATTTTTCTTTGTTGGAAAAAATTCAGGAATGCCTTATTTTATGCTGATATTCAAATCAATATTCTAAGTTATAATCAATCTAAGTTACATTAGACTCTTGACACAGTAATCTTCAAATGTATTGCTATATTATTAAGTATACATAAAATAAGTTACTGGTCATTCTCTACCTAGTCCAAGGATTTTGTCACTAACTTGCTAAAATTCTTTTAGCAATACTTTTAATTAGAAGTAAATAATGTACTCATTCTAATGAGGGACTTGAACTCTACAATCTGTAATAACCTGCCTGATGTTAGTGTTCTACCATTCTAGGCCTTATTATCTTTAGATTCTTTTTTCTTCCTTGGGTTGTTTCTAATTATGGGCATCTTGCTGCCTGTTATCTCTCTCTTTAATGGTTGGCAAAGGGACATAACAACAATTCTGATAAACAGAGCAAATAGAAATGGAAATGAGCCAGAGGTATGCTCAGTAGAATGTCATGTCATGTATTGATCAAATGGCACATAGAACCCAGGCTCTGGAGTCAAGAGTGGGAAGCTATTGTCCTAAAACTATTCTACATAGGCCCTTAACGTGACCCTTAACAAATCATACAACCTCAGAGATTTCACCTATAAATTGAAAATGTTAATATCATATACCTTTTAAGATTTGCTGGTCAGGTGCAGTGGATCATGTTTGTAATTCCAACACTTCGGGAGGATCACTTGAGCTCAGGAGTTAGAGACCAGTCTGGGCAACATAGTGGGACCCCATCTCTACTAAAAATCAAAAATAATAATAATCAGATGTGGTGAGGTATGCATAGTCCCAGCTACTCAGGAGGCTGAAGCAGAAAGATCTCTTGAGCCTGCGAAATCAAGGCTGCAGTGAACCATGATCACGTCACTGCAGAGGAGGACTTTGTCTCAAAACAAACAAACAAACAAAAGATTTATCAGGATTATGACATTACCTATGAAGTATTGTGGGCAATGTGTTAAATGTTGCCTATTACTATTAACCAACACCGTTATGAGATATCTCTATATATTAACAACAGAATTCCCCCCAATCTGAAGGTCCATTTATTTTAAACAATATTTGATTCAATGCAATTCTAGTACAACAGAATACTCCTAGAGAGATAATAATATGACTAAACTTGTTTCTAGGTAATTTCAATAAGAAAATTTAGACTTCATTATCAATTTGTCAATGCTTATTTAATCCGTCGTTCATTCTGAGTCCCTTGCCACTTTTATATTGTCCTTTTTGGATGTCTTTCACAGCCCTGTGGCTTTAATGCATTGCTCTCTTGCCGATTCACAGTTCAGTTTCATCAGCACTCCTGTTTCCTGTTTTGTCACTGTCTAGGCTGCTTGTTTTGCACCTCGAACTCCTTCCTCTTCCTCTTCAAAGGATATCGTCAACATTTCCAGTAGGGATGCCACAAACGTCTCTTGCTGCAGCTCTTCCTTTTCTTTCTTTTTTCTTTTTTTAACCTCCTTTGAACCTTCATAAGCTTCCTGTAATGACTGTGTCTCTGTTTCAGCTATTTCGGTATTTCTGTGGCTTTTGATTTTGATCTGGATTCACGTCTTCTAGCCAAAACCATCTCAAACAAGTAGTTTGAGGTTTTTGCTGGAAGGTAATTTGAATTTGTTTACATGGCCACCAACTCCCAATTTTAGATGTCCTGAGATTTCTCAAGTAGAGGAGTGGCCTTACCAGATTACCTTTCTCTTATTAGCACTATTATTAGCAGGGATAGGCTCTTTTGTTTATGAGCTAATCATGCTTCTTATAATTCTAAATAATTACTGCTAAATCAGGAGAATTAGGAAAGTCTCTCATTTCAGCAGGACTGAATAAGGTTAATTAAAGTCAACCATAGACATAGATATAGCTACATGATTTGATATATTGGTATATGTACATCAATAAGAATAGTTATGCACACACATACGTGCACACACATACACAAAAACACACAATTATTCTTTTACAATCTTCTGGCATCTTTTCCTCAAGGAAGCCACAGACACAAACTGGATATGAACAAAATAACTCAGCAGATGATGAATGACCTCCTCCTCCTTCTCCTCCTCCTTCTTGTTTTGCCATCATTGTTTAGGTGAAGAGCCAAACAAGTCCCAAGTATTTCTCAGGCTGCACTCAAATTATTGGGCTCTGTGTCATGAGCATTCAAATGTTTATTCCACAAATATTCACTGAGCACCTACTATGTCCCAGGTCCTCACAATACAGCTATGTACAAAACAGACCAGTCCCTGACATCTGGAACCTTGCATTTGGGTGGGTGATTAGTTTCCAGAATCAGACGGTCTGCTCATTTGAGAAACTGTTGTGTGGTTCAAGATTCCAGAGGAGAACACCAAGACAGGAGCGGACTGGGTTTATCACATGCCCCATCTCATGGCTTCATAATTGGCCAAATGCAATACAGAGAGGGATATTGCTTACTCTTCCTTCCTGTTTCTGTCACTCAGACAGGAGCTAGACAGTTCCTCTCCTATCAAGCTAAGACTTTTGCTTTATTTCTCATTATTCTCATCAACTGAGAAGGTCCCTCTTATCTTACAATATTTCTGACCTGAACTGTGACTTTCACCACGAGATAGGATAGTTCCCCTGAGAGACTTTCAGTTGCTCTGTGGTATCACTCTTTACACTGCCTAAGGTATATACCGGAAAATGCCACCTCTTAAAAATCACCACTGAGTTCTTAACTGAGTCCACATTTTAGTCTTTTATCCCTTTGATTTCTATGGTAAAGAAAAACATAGGCCGCCTATTTGCTACTCCTATCTTCCATTCATTTGTGTGTCATTAGGTAGATTTTTGTTTTCTTAGCTTGCATACAGCTATTAAGCATTTTCCAAATCTTTTTAATATTATCTTGTTTGCATGAAATAAGGATGTAGGAGTAAGTTTGGCTTTTGGCTATAGGTAGTTAGAAATATTTCTAAAGATCCACTGTTTTCTGAGATCTCTTACTGTTCTTGTTTTCAACCAACAGAAATTGGAAAATAAAGATTGTGTGGGTATAAAATGAATGCTTGAAATGTTTGTCATCTTTGGAACTCCATTTCTGTGGCTTTTGACTTTTTTTAAGATGGCCTCACCTAAAAGTTGGTAAGGCCAGGCCAGAGTCCTTCTTACAAACAAATGACAAGGAACATGATAGCCCATAATGAATTCACTCTGGGCTATCTGTGGCGTTTTGTGTGGATAAAAAGTAAAAGTTAATTTTGAGTACAAAGAAAATGATTAAAGCTTCTTGCCACTAAGATAATTAAGACTGTTGGAAGGCAACATCATTCTATTCAGCTGGACCTATGCCCTCCCGCAGATGGGAACAATGCCATATGGTTAGGGAGCTTGGCTGTTACCCAAGTGGCTCCTATTCAGTTCTCCATTTGGGCAAGAGGAGATGGAGAATAGCATTTAGGAGACTTCCTGGGTTCAAGTCCTGCCTCTACCACTTATTTTCTATGTGCTTTCTTAGTAACCTGAAGCAACAGGTGACAATATTCACCTCATAGAGTTGTTGTAAGGTTTAATTGAGATAGTCTACACAATGCATGCTGCCTACCTTGCACATAGTATAGTAGATGGGCGATGTTATCACTGTGATGATGATGATGATGGATGTCCAGGGAGAGGCCAGTCTGAATGTACCTGGAGAGACTCAGTAGGTTACTCAAAATCAGGAGTCACAAATGTGAACCAGGCAGCAAGCTTCAAAAAGTGATTGATAGGGCAAATTGACAGGGATTATTAAAAAAAAATACAGAGAATGCTAGTAAAACCAGGGGAATAAGGATGCCTTTTTCTCTTATTGGAGCAAGGAGGACATTACTTTGTCTGTATCCAAGTAGTCAAAGGCCTGAACCTTGGAGAAGATGTTGAACCTCACTAGTGTGGTTAAGGTCAAATGAGGCAAAACTGTTTTGGTTTTCAATTTGTTTATCTGGTTTGGAATATTGCTGGGAAGGAATTTTACGGATTTTACTTTTCTAATATCTGACTTCTGTGTAACTGAAGGAAAAATAGCACTCTAGTAAGTCTTTATAATGCCATACACATATAAAATGAGACAAGAAGATGGCCTATCATTCCTATTGTTCCTGTGAAGGACAACAAGAATGACAGATCTCATCCTACTAAGGGAATAACTTTCCTTCCAAACATATTACAGTTATATAACCTATAAAATGCATTGCTATGAAAAAGAAAAAAGAAAGAAAGATAAAGATAGATTGCTATAAAATGACCCATCTATTTGAAAATCCCACTACATATAATTTGTATAGTTAGAAAACTGGTATATGAAAATGTGAAGGTCGGCAAGAATCAAAAAATAGTTTTTTAGTACCTATTGTGTGTAAGGTATTATTACATACTCACAGAATTATCCTATTATTTTGCTTTATGCATAGATTTGCATTACCTAGTCAATATTTAACTGATATATTTAACCTCTGTAAAAAAAATTCAGAATCTCATACTGGGATTTAGGTAGTATATACAGTAGTCCCCCCTTATCCATGGTTTTGCTTTCCATAATTTCAGCTACCTGCAGTCAACTGTGATCTGAAGATATTTAATGGAAAATTTTGGAAATTAACAATTCATAAGTTTTAAATTGTACACCATTCTGAGTAGTGTGATAAAATCTCACAGCATTCTGGTCAGTCTCATCTAAAGGTGAAGCATCTCTTGGTCCAGCTTATCTGCACTATAGACACAACTATGCAGATTATCAGATTGAAAAAACATAGTATAAACAATATAAGGTTTAGGACTATCCGCAATTTCAGGCGTCTACTAGGGGTCTTGGAACATAACCTTCAAGGATAAGAGGGAACTATTCTATTCATAAATTCATAGCATTTTAAAGCTGGAAGGACTCAGAAGGGAATGAAAATCAGTGCCCTAGGTTTTCCTTAAAATGCTAGGTAGTGTCCTAAGGAGCTTTTGAAATTTTAAATTATTTTTAAAACACTTTATAAAAGAAATGTTTTAGTCAACTATATCAGTGCTCACCAAATCCCTGCCTATTATAAGAATTTACTTATCCTAGCAATGTCAACTTTAGGAAGCAAAGAATAGAAACTGAGGTAATATAAGTGACTTATTCAAGGGGAAAGGCACGAATCACTCAACAGAGTGAGATCATCGTACAGCATCTGAAAAAATGAGGCCTTCTCATCTGACCTGTTTGTTTATTTTGTTCCCAGATGAAAATTCTGGGAATTTTCTGAATTCTCCTCCTCTTGGGGTAGATAAATGTTAAATCAGAAAAAGGTGGCCAGGTGCTTTTGTTCAGTGTGGGCTCATGGGGAAAGTCCTATAATATTTTCAGTTGGTTGCTATGAAGGCAGCCAGCAGTGAGCTCAGCCAGCATTGTTGGGGGAGGGTACTCCAACATCAATTAACAGAACACTGAGTGTTGAAATTGTGCAGCAGAGGAAAAGAAAAGCAGGAGGACAATAACAAAATCTGCCAAATACAAAACCACAAAGTCCGCATAGGAAAAGCATAGTTTTCAAACTCCAGAAGGTATTTGCAAACACCAGTGAGCAAGCTATGAATTTTGTTTTCCCACAGGCCCTACCATCAGTAGAGATCCCAGGGAGAGCAATTTACCTGCACATTGTTGCCAGGGAATGGGGAAGGCGAGCCAAATTATTTGCGGATTTAGCTGAGCTTTGAAATAACTGAAAAATTATGCTTCAATTTTTACAGTTTGTGAGGTAGGATTTCTAGGATTGTAAGGTCCTCACTCTAGAACTTCTGAAAATAATCAGATGAATTGAAATTAAAGAACTCATGGCCTTAACTATGTTTAAATGGGAATGAAGCAACAATGACCCTCATCATGAGCTATTCTCTTCTATGGCTCTGGATAGTCTTTTTTTTTTTTTTTTTTTTTCTGTTCAGAGCTTCCTGCTTGGTGTTTGTCTAAGCAGGGAGGAAAGCCATTGTTTGAACTTTGCAATAACAGATTGCAAGCTAAGGCTTTTCTACACTTTGTTTAATTTTCCTGAAATGTTCCTTTCTACAGAAAAGATCTGTTGGTGACCTAGCATGCTTTTTGTCTTACTCAATATTCCCCTGGGGATGTAGTTAAAACAACACTTAGCTGTAATTCTCCTGGGTGGGGAAGTGTTTGGTGGTGGCAATGAAACTGAAGCACAGATTTGAGCAACTGTGGGCTGTTGACTTTATGCTAGCCTTTCATAAAGAGAAACCTCAAAACACCATGGCCATTCAGCAAACAGTGTGCATTTCATCTAAGCCTGGCTGGCTTTGCCCTTGCCTTTCTTCAGGCTAGAATGATCCTAACCAGCAATGTCTTTGTGTCATGATGCAGAAAGTTGGCTAGGACAGAGGAGGATAATGCTGAAGTATAACTTCTGAGTGGGGGAGGGAATCAGACAGAGAAGTAAAGCTCCACACAATGGCTAGTAGTTCTCTATTATGATGTGTGTTCCAACAGAGGTCAATCATTGTGCGTTGTCTCTAGGGAGTGAATACAGCATATTATTTTGGGGTAAAAATTGAGATTTATTTTGGTGATAAAATATACAGAAATTAGAAGCTCTCTGTACTTAATTTATTTGAGTTTATTTAAATACCTTCAAAAACATTCTTCTATGAGAAGGAACATGACATAATAGGTCTCTAAAGATGAAACCATCTTAGTGATGGAAATGTTCAATATCAAATTCACTATAGCCACTAGGATACGTTATCAAAGTTCTCAAAAATTCTTGTGTGCAGTGAACTTTGTTGACTGCCTACTCAGCAAAAAAATCTTCTCTCTTGTTCCTAATGAACCTCAATTTTGCTTTCCTCCCTTCTAGTCATGCTCCTGGGAAAGGTTGATCCCAGCTCCAGAAAGGCATCTGAATGGTCTGAGTAATGCCATCCATCTACCAGTAATAGATTCAGGAATGGTCATGTGATTCAAGTCTGGCCAATGAGGTTTATGCAGAAGAGTGCTGAGTATTCTGGAAAGTTATCCCTTGTCATTCAGAGATCCACAGGAATCCAACCTTTTCCTCCTTGAATAAGAGTAAGGACACACATAATCCCAGTTGCTGTTCCAGTCATCCCAGACCCACAGCCCTGCTTTAGCTATTCTATATCCACAAGGGGAAAGCATTTGAGGCCAACACTGTGGATCCTTGTGACATAACCAAGCCAGTGAATCAATTTATTGTTTAAGCCATTGTAGTTGAGCTTACATTACTAGCAGTTGAAAGCATCGTTTTGGTGTAAAATGGTCCTATCTGCCAATCCTCACCTTATACGTTTCTTGGTTTTGCTCTCATCTCTCCTTTTCCTCTGTCTTTTTCACACATAAATCTCAATCTTTGTTCCAACTCACACTGTCAACATTCTGATCTTTCCCTCTTGCACTCTCTGCCTCTTCTCTCTGTTCCTCTCCCTTTTGCCCTTCTTTCTGCCAGTGATACCCACAGATATATCTTAAATCTTATTAGCCATAGCCATGACCAAAGACTAGGACCGCCACTAGGTATAACTGGATTTATACCTCCACTAGGTATAAACGCCACTAGGTATAGTGCAGTTTTGCTCCTTCGACCTCCTCTGTACTTTAGACATCAACATCTCTCACCTCCCAGCAATTCTCTCCACTGTGCCCCACTCTATATAACAAAAAGTTCTTGTGTGTTCTGAAACATCCTCCCAAAAACTATATTTTCACCAAAATTCCTTTGATGATAATGCCTTAACATGGTGGCTTCCAAAGCTTTTTTAAAATGATAACCCACATTAAGTATCCTCATTTAGTATGTACATAATATACACATAAGCACGCCATATAGTTTGGATGTTTGACCCCACCCAAATCTCATGTTGAATTGTAATCCCCAGTGCTGGGATGGGGTGTGGTGGGAGGCGTTTTTTGTCACGGGGGTGGATCCCTCATGGCTTGCTGCTGTCTTCACAATAGTGAGTTCTAGAGAGATCTGGTCGTTTGACAGTGTGTGGCACCTTCCCCCCTCCTTGCTCCTGCTCTGATCATGTGACATGCCTGCTTTCCTGCTTTCCTTTTGTCTTCCGCTATGATTGTAAGCTTCCTGAGGACTTCCCAGAAGTCAAGCTGATGTTAGAATCATTGCTTCCTGTAAAGCCTGCAGAGCTGTGAGCCTCTTTTCTTTATAAATTACCCAGTCTCTTTATAATGTGAAAAGAAAATAAACCTTTGGCCCCCTAAGTCACTAAGCTAAAGGTAAACGTCAAGTTGGGAACTGCTTAGGGCAAACCTGCCTCCCAGTCTACCCAAAGTCACCCCTCTGCTCACTGAGATAGATGTATATCTGATGGCCTCCTTTGGAAAGGCTAATCAGAAACTCAAAGGAATGCAACCGTTCTTTGTCTCTTGCCTATCTGTGACCTGGAAGCCCCCTCCCAGCTTTGAGTCTCTCTGCTGTTGCTTCAAGTTGTGGCGCCTTCAAGACTGAACCAGTGTACTTCTTACATGTACTGAATGATGTCTCATGTCTCCCTAAAATGTATAAAATTAAGCTGTGCCCCAGCCATCTTGGGCACATGTCATCAGGACTTCCTGAGGCTGTGCTACTGGAGCATTCTTAGCCTTGGTAAAATAAATTTTCTAAATTAACTGAGACCGTCTCAGATTTTCAGGGTTCACAATAGCAACACAAGAAGGGGCTGACACAACACTGAAGGAAAAGTTTAATGAAACATACTTACCTTTACGACCACTGACACAATCTGATATTATGTATTCTGTTCTGTTTTGTTTTCAAAAAGTGTTTGTCTCTATTCACTAAATTGATTTCATGGATAGTTGCTGTGACCACTAAAGACATTTTCTTCACCCACAGCAGAAACTCTGGTGGTCATGTGACAAACTTGTCAAAAAGGCCGTGAGGATGATTAGACTAATACTTAAACCTGAATAAAATGACAGCCAACGCCAACTAAGAGAGGTTCTATCTGTGTCAATTTGTATACATTTTTCCCCTAAAAAATGAACAGTGAGTGAGACTGTATGAATGCTGACACCTCATGTGTTCCTAGTAATTTTAGGGGATCTTTCTGAAATGACAAAAGTGTTTAAGAAACACCATTCTAGTTATTTCTGAAAGTAGAGATGTTTCCTGCAAAAGCTGTGTCCCAGAGCCCATTTATTGATTGGTTTTATGTTTGACTTTTTAGAGCCCATTAAAGATATCTATTTAGTTATTCATTTGGCAGCTATGCTACTTCTTTGTGATCTGGGAATGGCAAGTTATCTATAAGAACCATTTTTATACTTTTGGATTGTGGTAAAAATGTGTTAGCTTTCTTACTGATAACTACTTGTTATCAGCTAGAAACACTTTTACAGCCTGTACAATACAAAGGCCACACACATAAAGTCCAGAGCATATTTGAAAGTCATGTGATATCTAGACAAAACCCTGTATAAACTGGAAAGCACTACATAAATACAAAATATTATTATTATGCATTTTTTTAAAGTAAGAAACACTTGCCTTAGAAATCAGTCATCTCCATGGTTAGCGCATGTCTGCCAAAGTTCATGTTTTAGAAATTTAATTGCCATTGTAGCACTATTAAGAGGTGGGGCCTTTAAGAAGTGATTATGTTATGAGGGCTTTGTCCTCATGAATGGACTAATGTTGTCATCGTGGGAATGGGTTAGTTGCGGTAAGCCTGGTCTGTTTTCTTTCTGCTTCATGCGCTCCTTTCTGTCATTCATTCTTTTGCCATGGAATGACTCCTGCCAGATGCTGGCACTATGCTCTCAGCCTTCCTGGCCTTCAGAACCATGAACAGAATAAATTTCTTTTCTTTATAAATTATCTGTCTCTGGTATTCTGCTGTAACAGCAGAAAATTGACTAAGTCCTTCATGAATTTTACATGTCAATGAATTTTAATGTTTTTGTTAATGGTACTGAGTTCTGCAAATGTTTTTCCTCCACACTCTAATTGATACACAAATGCACACACACACACACACACACACACACATGCACATACACATTAGACTTTTAAGCCTATATTCAGTACAATGCAGGCTGGTTGCTAATTTACAAACCCCATTTTCTCTCTTATAAGATAGGAAGTAGGTTTTCTTCTATATATAGTTATAGTTGTGGTGTGATATGCCCAGAATTATTGTGAGATGCTAAATGGTACAGTATAGCCTTAGTAGTTAAGGCAAGGTTTTGGAGACAGAAAGACTCCAGATGCAATTTTACGTTTAAAAAGCTCTGTGAACTTGGGTGAGTTACTTAACCTTCTAAGGTCTGATGTTCCTCATCTGTCAGGTGAGGATAATATAATTCACTTCACAAAGATATTATGGAATTAAATTTATCTCTACTCATTAAATTAATTTCATAATTTACTAATGGGTCATGAACACCAGAAACACAGGCTTAACCCACAGCAGAAACTCTAATATTAAGAATTATGGAGCCAGGTGCAGTGGTGCATGCTTGCAGTCCCAGCTACTCAGGAGGCTAAGGCAGGAGGATTTCTTGAGCCCAGGAAGTGGAGGCTGCAGTGAGTTATGGTTGTGCCACTGCACTCCAGCCTGGGCAACAGAGCAAGATCCTGTCTCTTTAAAAAAAAAAAAAAAAAGAAAAGAAAGAAAGAGAGGTGGGGCGCAGTGGCTCACGCCTGTAATCCCAGCACTTTGGGAGGCCGAGGTGGGCAGATCACAAGGTCAGGAGTTTGAGACTAGCCTGGTCAAATATGGTGAAACCCCGTCTCTACTAAAAATACAAAAAACTTAGCTGGGCATGGTGGTAGGCGCCTGTAGTCCCAGCTCCTCCTTGGAAGACTGAGGCAGGAGAATCGCTTGAACCCAGGAGGCGGAGGTTGCACTGAGCCGAGATAATGCCACTGTACTCCAGCCTGGGCCACGGAGGGAGACTCTGTCTTAAAAAAGAAAAAAAAAGAAAGAAAGAAAACTGATTTTAAAAAAATTGTGGGCATATTACAAACCTGCAGTGTGTGTGCGTGTGTGTGTGTGTGTGTGTGTGTAAAACACTTAGGACTTAGCACAGCACACTTAGCATTTAGTACATAACATCTAGCAATAGCTCAATAAATGGTAGCTTAACAACAATAACTAATGACAATTGTGGCACGTTTATCTCATCACACCTTCACTGTGAATAAATGTAGAGATCTAGGACATGGTACCTGTTGCTTTTCCTTTAGTGCTGAAGCTTCACTCCACTGCTTCCCACATCTTTGTGTTCACCTAGAAATGGGTCCTGGTTGCTGAATTGTAGAATAATAATGCTGCAAAATTGCTAAATTGCTGAGGGGAGTGTGTGTGTGTGTGTGTGTGTGTGTGTGTGTGTGACAGAGAGAGAGAGAGAGAGGTGGAGGAGGAAAGCAGTGCTTGTCTCTTTCTTCTTGCTAAAGACACTTCCTTAAAAATAAATACACTGGAAAATAATGACAGGAAACTTTACAAAATCAAAAGAGGATGTCAGGAAGTACAGGATGTGAGGTTGTTTTCATTTCCGTCAGTATTTTCTTATTCATCATATATATTAATAACTTTAAAAAGCAGAGAAGTTCACTATTTCTTCTCCTTAAGATCAAGTTTATATATTAAAAAAAACCTGTGATTAAAAAAAAATTTAATACTTTCTGTATTATGCTTTCCACCTGCTATTAAGTATCTGCTCTGACTACATTATTGGGCATTATTGGGCAGCTGAATAGAATACTTATCACACTCATTCTCTATTTATAAAAAATGTTGCAGGCCAGGCACAATGACTCACATCTGTAATCCCAGCACTTTGGGAGGCCAAGGTGGGAAGACTGCTTGAGGCCAGAAGTTAGAGACCAGCCTGGACAACAGAGTGAAACCCCATCTCTACAAAAATATTTGTTTAAAAATTAATAACAGGCTTGGTGCGGTGGCTCACGCCTGTAATCCCAGCACTTTGGGAGGCTGAGGCAGGTGGATCACAAGGTAAGGAGTTTGAGACCAGCCTGACCAACATGATGAAACGCTGTCTCTACTAAAAATATAAAAATTAGCTGGACCTGGTGGCATGCACCTGTAATCCCAGCTACTCAGGAGGCTGAGGCAGGAGAATCACTTGAACCCAGGAGGCGGAGGTTGCAGGGAGTTGAGATCATGCCACTGCACTCCAGCCTGGGCGACAGAGTGAAGCTCCATCTCAAAAAAAAAAAAAAAAATTAACAATAACAACAAAAAGCTATTGCATTCTCAGACAGGTCATGCCAATATGGGAAGGGTATAAAAATAAAGTACCTTGAAGGAGCAATGGGTAAGAAAAGTTCGGTCTTTTTATTTAAATTGATTATTACTTCTTTCCCAGAAGACAGCTTTTGAACACAAGAATCTGGACAAATCAACAAATGCTCAAAACTGAAAACCCACTTCCCCTTTTAGGAATAGAGGGTACAGAAATATCAGTACTTTCAATGCCTTAGCAGTCATGTGAATGATGAGCATTCTGTGTTTTTCCATATGCACAGCAAATGAGCACATTGCTTGCAGCTTTTTCTCCATGAAATGGGGATCTGCATCCCATAGTAGTTACTGAGCAGCACATTTCCTCTCCAACATTGAAACAGTTTATCTGCAAACAAATTTCTGAAGTTCCTATTTGGCTGGAAGCCAAAATAAACCAAAAAGAAAAAAAATGTTTTGCTGTCCTCTGCTTTGCTGAACAGATTGATGTAAAAGGTTGTGAGTGGGCTTCTCTTTAATACTGTACTTGACTTATTAACACCTTGAGACTCAAAAAATAAAGTGTACTTCATCTTTAAAAAGTTTATGATCTAAGTCAAACAATTCAAAAGGTCATAATTTAGCTCCATCTAAGGAGCTTCAATTCAAGAGACAGGAAGTTGCTTCATATTAAAAGCAGCCTCTTCTTTACTTCTTAATAAAATTCCCTATGAAAATATTTATGGCAGACATATGTTATTTTCATCATCCCTTCCTTGGGGAAACCACTATTTCCCACTTCTGCATGGTTTCAGAGGGGCTGCCTATCACTGTACCCTACCCCGACTCCAGCCACACTGGGAGCATAGGACACAGGCCTGGCCAACCCTAAAATTATCTGTTTCTAAAATTAAAATACTGATGTCGAGATATATTTATTTCAGGATATCCCAGAGCTACCAGCTGGCATCTTCACCACCCGCATGGAGGAGGTAGAGCAGGTCCAGTTGCAGAAGGAGGAAATGGCAGAGACAGAGGAGCAAAAGGAGAAGGAGGAGGAAGAGAAAAAGAGAGAGAATGGAGAGGAAGGAAAGAGGAAAAAGAAGGGGAAAAGTGGAAGGGGTAGGAAGAAGAGAAGAAATGTAACCTAACCTCCACGAAGCTATGATTGAAGCCAACTCATTCCTGAACTTCCTAGATACCTGACTCAACCAATTTCCTTCTCCGTTCAAGTTAGTTTAAAGAATTCTGCAATGGAAACAGGAGGAACCAACAAAGTAGCTGGTGTTCATTCATTCATTCAACAAATATTTACTGCATGCCTACTATATGCCAGGTACTAAATGGGCATAGAGTCGTGATGGGTAACATATAGTCCTTGCTCTAATTGAGCTTACAATCTGGTTAGGGAAAAAAAAATCTCTCTCTCTCTCACACACTCAATTTGAATATATGTAAACATATTCAATTTTTTATGTTATTAGGAAAAGAGCAGAGTACTGTGACACAGCATTAGATGAGAATTAGGGAGCTATGTTTTCAGTATCACTAGAATAATCACATTTAAAAAACGGAATGCATGCATGGTGGCTGGGGAGTCCAGGTCTAACAATCTAAGAGATGAGGCAGCATGGGAGAAGTAGAGAAAAAGTCCTTTGTGGTTAGTAGACCAGGATCCTCATCCTAGCTCCATCAAAAACTCCAGAGTCTTTCCTCATCAGCAAAGTGATAATACCTGTCTTTCATTATTTCTCCAAATCAAATGATCAAATATATCTGATTCACATTTGAAAAGAAGAGTATGGTATAATATCCAGGGTACATATGGTAGGAAGACTAACAGGACAACCTGGTGCACCCAGTTCAGAAGCCTGGACACGTCCCATAGTCAGGGAGGAATGAAAAAGGAAGGTCGATGGGGCACTAATGGTGGATGAGAGAATTACTTTGCATACACAAAGGACATACAAATGCTCTTTATTTATTTATTTTATCCTTTGACAAGTTAATGAGTACATTTTAGATGAGACAACAGCTCTCGATGACGTTTAAGACAATAATTTGTTAAAACCACTTAAGATATTTTTACTTTTTATTTCCCATATGGCTTTTGCACCTTCTTTAAAAGACATTTTAAGTCATTTTTAACCAAAATAACAAAAACACCCCCATTTCTCTAACTTTTGAAAATCCAATTATAAAAATAATACACTAATATTGTGAGAGATGCAAATAGCAGAGAAGGCTATACAGCGAAAAGTCCGTCTCACGCTCACCCCTACTTTCCTTGCCCAGAGATAACTAATCTTAACAGTTTTCTCAATTCTTTCACAACTTTACCTGCATATTGGAGCTGAGTCTTGAAAATTGAGTAGTTGTAGCCTTTTGGCCACTCACAAAGGGAAAAGTTTATGAAATTATATTAGAAAGTACTGGCATGCCACTGAATGGGCACAGCAACTGGGTATTTAATGGCCAGCTCCAAACAGAACGCCCTGGCTATGCGGCACCCATCTATGGCTGGTATGGTTTGGATCTGTATCTTTGCCCAAATTTCATGTTGAACTATAATTCCAGTGTTAAAGATGGGGCCTGGTAGGAGATAATTGGATCACAGGGCTGGTCTCTCATGGTTTAACACCGTCACCCTTGGTGCTGTTGTGGAAATAGTGAATTCTCATGAGATCTGGCTGTTTTAAGTGTGTAGCACCTCTCATGCTTCCTTCTGCTCCTGGCCATGTGAAGTGCTGGCTCCCTCTTCACCTTCCGCCATGATTGTAGTTTTCCGGAGGCCTCCCTAGAAGCTGAGCAGATGCCGCCATGCTTCCGTACAGCCTGCAGAACTGTGGGCCAATTAAACCTCTTTTCTTTATAAATTACCCAGTATCAGGTATTTCTTATAACAGTGCGTGGTTGGACAAATACGATGGCCAAGGTTACCCCCAGGACAGCTAGGATGGTGTTTTTGGTTTATGGCTGTGCCCAAGGTCAAAGAGTACCCTTTCAAACCCCACAGATCTTCCTCATTTACAGTCTTGTGTTTTTTCTTTGTTCCATTGGTACAACTGTTTTGCTTCCACCTCTCTACCACATCTGGTTATTGAGGATGTCATTTGGCATGCAGAGGCCCTAACCAAAAGGTCCTAAATAACAGCTGTATTGAGTATCTTGCTATTAAATAATGAAGCTGCTCCTATGAGAAAGGCTGCATTTGGCCGGGTGTGGTGGCTCAAGCCTGTAATCCCAGCATTTAGGGAGGCTGAGGCAGGCACATCACCTGAGTCAGGAGTTTGAGACCAGCCTGACTAACATGGTGACATGGTGAAACCCATCTTTACTAAAAATACAAAAATTAGCTGGGTGTAGTGTCAGGCGCCTGTAATTCTAGCTACTCAGGAGGTTGAGTCAGGAGAATCACTTGGTTTTGAGAGGCGGAGGTTGTAGTGAGCCAAGATCGGGCCACTGCACTCCAGCCTGGGTGACAGAGTGAGACTCCATCTCAAAAAAAAAAAAAAAAAAAAAAAAAAAAGACTGCATGGTTTTAAAAAAAAAGACCATATGGCTTTAGACATACTCACTGCTGCCCAAGGGGGAACCTATGCTGTCATAAAAACAGAGTGTCTATCATACAGATAACATTGCTAAATTAATGGTTGACATAAAAACCCAACTAACCTTTCAGATCCAACAGTCTAAATGATCAGCTAAGCAGCTGGTTTGGATCTTGGGGAATTTGGTGGCAAAAGCTGTTACTTATTTAGGAAACATAATCATTTGTTCAGTTTTGTCCTGATTTTGTCCTTATTGCTGCTGTGGCATTTGTTCACAATGAAGTCAATGCAGAGCTGAAAAACCTAAAATAATGGTTGTTCATGGAATTGCATTAACTGCAGCCACGTAGACTGACTCAGATCACAAAATCACTTCCTTCATGTTGCATTAAATTTGGCCAATATCCCATCAGCTTTATAGCTTGACGTATTTCCCCTGCTGTGTGACTCGACACTGTGGGAATGAGCCTTTCTAGTGACGTGGGACTAAACTCCCAAATATAAAAGGAGCCGAAACAGTTTGAGTACATCTACTATGCTTTATTAAAAATACCTTAATGAAAAGGGAGAAATGTGAAATTAAATAATTCAAACTTAAAGCTTAAGTTTAAATAATTCAAACTTAAGCTTAAATAATTCAAACTTAAAGTATTCCAGCCTTGGGAGAAATACAGCTATGTGGCCTGAGTCACGTGATGTGCACCTGCAACTTCTGACTTTCTTTTTTTTCCTGTAAATCATTAAGAAGACCAAATGGCACCAGAGATAAAACCCTCCCTACCCTGAAGATCACTCATAGAATGGTGCAAATGTAGCATTTTGTAACCAATCAAATCACTGTAATGTATGCACTTGTCTTGTATGGAAAATGTGATTCTGCTAAAATTTTTCTGTCTCTGCTTATATAAGTGAAACATTAACTTCTCCACTTTGAAACACTGACCCCATTTGTTTGGAGTAAGTGTTTCCTGGTGGTAAGCTTTGTGCTTGAATAAGCTCTATACCTAATCATATTTTCTGAATCTCATTACTTAAGCTTGACAGGTTGTTTCTACAAGTGGAGGAACAACATGAGCATGTACTGTCATGATGATTGATTGCTAGTCCACAAGTACACAGTCTTCAAATTACATATAATTTGACCTGAAATCACATTGTTCATTAGGCAAAATATTCCGCTGTATTCATTTGACGAGCTTTCTCTCTTCCATGGGTCAAAACAACCATCCCAGGGTTACACTCATCCCAAAAAATAGGATAGAGGGATGAGTTTCCTTCATTGGCTACTTGCTGCTCCCTGACACAGGACCCTGCTCTCTTCCACATGGACTTTGTGTCCTGGGTAGGCTCAACCGTCCTCTCTACTGATCACAGGCTGGCTGTGCCTCCATCTGCAGCGCCATCAGAATTCTCTTCCATGGGTCTCATAGCCTCAGCCTTAACCTGGGAAGAACCTTCCCTTCCTTCCCTCCCTGTCTGGAAGATCCCACAATGCTGGCCTTTTCTGAAGAAAGATGCTCATCTTTTGTTTTTTATTTCCTTCATAGTTCTCCTTTTTATAAAAGGGAAGACAAAGAGGCATTAAACAGCGTGACTCACTGGGAAAACCAGTATTTCAGCCAGGCAGAAGGGTTGACTGGAGGATGGGAAGTACAGAAGAATATGGCTGTGGGGATGAACACCTGATTAGAAGGTTTTGTAGGGTATTAGAATAAGTTTGCATTTATCTAGGCATTAAGAAGAGTGGGGTCATTGAAGACTTTACACAGAACAGTAGCAAAATTAGATTTTCCTTTGAAAAGGAAACTCTGATGCTGGTAGGGAGGGTGATTGGAGGGGAGCAAGGCTGGAGGCAGTGATATCAGTTAGAAAACCATGGCAGTAGTTCAAGAAAGAGATGTTGTGAGCCTAATGCCTTAATCCTCTCCTGAATCTGACAGTCTCCTTTTAGCTGGCCTATGACTAAGACCATAGGCCAATCTCCTATTATAAAATACAAAAAGGCCTAATACAAACATTTCTAGGCTTGCTTGCAGCTTGAGTTAAGACTTAATAAGGTAATATTATAATTCATTCTGGCAGTGCTGGCAGAGGCAACAGCAGCAATGATGCTTTACAAGCCTGACTCAGGGCCAGCAGTGATGGCAGTCCAAGGTAAGTATATCCAGGGGCTGCGGGTGGCAGCAGCAGTGTCTTTGATGCAGTGGTTCAATATGGTGTATTGACTCTGGTTCTGATTACCTGAAGTTGCTTTGCTCTTGCCCGTTTTCTGGGCCCAAGTCTTCCTATCTCTCATTTATTTTCATCCAATCTTTAAAATAACCCTCTGAGGAAGTAAGGCAGATGTTATTATTGTCATTAAGATGAGAGAAATAAAACTAAAAGGTTAGGTTATTTGCTTAAGAGCAAAAGCCTAGTCAGTGGAACAACCAGGGTTGGATCCAACCAAGTCTTTGTGATGGGGGCTCAGTACTCTTTACACTCCCCGCTTGCTTTCCAAACTTGGTAGCTCTTAATCCCTGCCATAGATAGCAAAATGAAGGGAAGGGCTAGAAGCTATTGCTTACAATTGGCACAAATTCCAAAGTTACGTAGAAGTCTTATTAAAATTACGTTATTTAAAACAATATATAGTGGAGTAAAATGCAAGATACAGGTATAATTAGTAATTTAAATAAATTTTATCCTTGTAGGAGGTGAGCATCTACATTCCCCTGGAATACAAAATCATTAATCTTTTAATGCGTACCTTGGTAAAAATCTATGGGAAGTCCTGAAATGAAACATTAGCCAATCCCTAGGCTAGTGTTGCAATTAGCTAAATATCCCCGTTTAATTTAGTAAACCCCATATTTAACCGTCCTCTCTACTGATCACAGGCTGGCTGTGCCTCCATCTGCAGCGCCATGTAACTGATTTATGAGTTACATAATCAGTTATGTATTATGTATTATGTATTCCCATGTAACTGATTTATGAGTTCATATATAGTAGCCTCATCCATTTATGTTGTTAAAGCCTAGATAGAAGTCCAGAACATCTTAACAAATGTACAACAAAATCTGACTAAAGATTGGTAGAGCTATGGATGCTAACTAATGCTGCTACATATACATAAAATGCTCGCTAAATACCTTACTGAAAAAGAGATTAAATGTAAGATGTCTTTTCCATATCTGCATGTTGTGCTGAAATGACTATTTTGTCATCTGGAGAGAATTATATGTAATGATTTCGTAGTGAGGAAACAAACTCATGATTCAATGAAAGGGTAAGGTAGATGTGAATCATAATCATTTTAAATTATAGTTATTAAAATTCTATCAATTTTTTTTATTTTCCACTGTGAGGTGTTATTTGAGAAAAGAGGATTTAAAAATTCAAAAAGAAAGTTTATAACTAGACACATCTTTCACTATAAAATTCTGAAAGTTGTGTCAGTACCAAAGACAAGCTTCAACTGTCAAGGCCTGGGTAGAAAGCAGTTGCCACTAGTTCTGGAACTAGTTGCAACACTAGTTCTGCAGGATGCTAACAGGCCTTACTTGAAGGAAAGTGGGAAATCCAGATGTTGTTTTCTCATTTTCGTCTTTTTCCTTTCGTGAAGAACTCCTCAGGGTCTTCTAGAGGCTAATGTTCATTGTAAGAACACTATGGGGGGTTACTGCAGGCAGCGTTTCCCAAACTTCTGTGACCATAGAACCCTTTCTTTTTAATAAAAAAAAAAAAAATTTACCTGGCCAGGCACGGTGGCTCATGCCTATAATCCCGGCACTCTGGGAGGCCAAGGTGGGCAGATCATGAGGTCAGGAGTTCAAGACCAGCCTGGCCAACATGGTGAAACCCTGTCTCTACTAAAAATACAAAAATTTAGCCAGGCTTGGTGGTGGGTGCCTATAGTCCCAGCTACTCAGGAGGCTGAGACAGGAGAATTGCTTGAACCCAGGAGGCAGAGGTTACAGTAAGACGAGATTATACCACTGTGCTCCAACCTGGACGACGGAGCGTGACTCCATCTAGATAGGGAGATTGCTGATTACACACAGCAGAGTCAACACAAATGTTTGTCTCCATGGCTTCCTGGAGTCTGATCAGAGAAGCACGCTGATGTACACAAAACACCGGTAAAGGCTCAGGACTGGGAGAGATGGGTTCTGCCAGGTGGGGCTGGAAACAGGGGAATTGGTTCAAACCTGTGTCAGATTTCCCATCACATTCCCTTCACCTCTCCACACAGCCAGGTGAAAATTCCTACCCTCTACCCTGCCCCTGCCCCTGCCCACCAGAGTCCAGAGGCTAATTTTTAGAGAAATTGAAATGTAGAGGTCCAGATTCAGGAACAGCTGACATTCTGGAAGGCAGGGATGAGGCATCGGGCTGAAAGCAAGAGGGCTTATATGAAAGTGCAGGCAGGCCCTATCCCCACCTGGCCCCAGAGTGGATGGTAGTCCCATCCCTGTTCTCAGAAGAATTAAGTCAAAATTCTATAAATTTAAAACACTTAAGTTCTATAAAGCTTGGGCAATGAGTCCATTCCAAGCAGCACTGACCAAATAGTATTATTTTCAGGTGTTCTAAGTATAGCAGGTTACATCTGACCATAAAATGTTTCTCTATTATGTGTGCCCATTTATTTGTTCTACTATTAATTGAGGAACTTAGCCTAATGTTGAAAAGTTATGGTGGGAGATGAAGCTAGGCAAACAGGGGACAGATTTTGAAGAATCTTAAATAATCCCATAAGTCCCATTACTGGGTGTATATCCAAAGGAAAATAAATCATTCTATCAAAAAAAGCACCTGCACTTGTTATATTCATTGCAGTGCTATTCACAGGAGCAAATACATAAAAATCAACCCAGGTCCCCATGAACAATGAATTGGACACAGAAAATGTGGTCTATCTACATACTGGAGTATTATACAGCCATAAAAAAGAACAAAATCGTGTCCTTTGCATCTACATGGATGCAACAATCCTAAGCGAATTAACTCAGGAACAGAAAAACGAATACTGTATATTCTTACTTACAAATGACAGCTAAACTTTGGGTACACAAAGACACAAAGAAGGGAAAATAAACACTAGGGATTCCAAAAGTGGGGAGGTATGGAGAGAGACAAGGGTTGAAAAGCTACCTATCAAGTACTAGGTTCACTACTTGGGCAACAAGATCATTAGAAGCCCAAACCTCAGCATCACACAATATACCCTTGTAACAAACCTGCACAGGTACCCCCAAATCTAAAATGAAAAAGAAAGAAAACAACAATCATACTATATGGGCATGATTTAATGGACATATAAAAGATTGCAGCCGGGTGTGGTGACTGACGCCTGTAATCCCAGCATTTTGAGAGGCCAAGGCGGGTGGATCACGAGGTCAAGAGAGCGAGACCATCCTGGCCAACATAGTGAAATCCCGTCTCTACTAAAATATAAAAATTAGCTGGGAGTGGTGGCATGCGTCTGTAGTCCCAGCTATTTGGGTGGCTGAGGCAAGAGAATTGCTTGAACCCGAGAGGCGGAGGTTGCAGTGAGCCGAGATCGCGCCACTGCACTCCAGCCTGGCGCCTTGCAACCCAGCGAGACTCTGTCTCACACACACACAAAAAAAGATAGCAAACAGTTTTAGACAGAAGCATAGCAAGAGAATATTTATCCTTTGGAAAAATGACTCTGAAGGTAGCGTGGAAAAAAAATTGAAGAGAAAAGATACAGAGTATAGGTTAGAAGTAACAAAGACATGTAAATAGAAATGAAAAGATGAGAAAACGTGAGAAATATCTAGGTAATGCAACCACAGAAATTTAAAATAAATTGGATGTGAAGGGTAAGGTAAGGACTTAGACAACTGGGTGATTATTGAGTCAAAACCAAAATAGGAAATACAGAAAGAGCACATTTAATGGAAATTAAATATAAGCTCAGTTTCAACAAGGTGTCATTTGAGTCGTCAGTGAAATTAGGTGGGTGGAGCTATAGTAAAGGCAATGGTGTACATAGAAGAGGCCAGGGCTAGCTATATTAATTTGAGTCATTGATTACACATTTGGTAACGACAACTACAAGAGTGAATGAGATTGCCAAATAGGAAAAGGAAATGCTGAAGAAGTATTGCATGTGTGTCTGGAGCTTCACTGGTAATTATCACATCTTTGTCAATAATAATTACTGGCACATTTTCTCATTCATTCCTAGGAAGGTGCATCATGATGTGGGAGAAGGAATGATGGACTGGAAACCAGGAGATGGCCTGCAATCCTGGTCTCTTGGAAGTCCTTGCATGTTGTTGGGCAAGTCATTTAACCATTCTCTTCCTCGGTTACTTTACCTGTAAAATGAGGAGACTGGATCAGATGAGTTCTAACACTATGATTCTTCAACCAGTTCTTCAAATCTCATTATTTTCATTTCTCGCTAATGGGATCTGATGAAGCTGCCAATGAAATCTGAAATAACTGGAAAACAGGCATTGAGAGAGAAATATGACCTAGGAAGAGTCACACACCTAATAATTTTCCCTTAAATAATGGAAACCTGACTTTGAAAATATTTTTGCTGTAATTTGGGAGCAGTTATTGTAGACTATTATGAAAATGTAAGGTTTTTTATAGAAAGAGAATGATACTTGGTCACAAATATTTGGGTTTTGATTGAATGACCTTTTGCCTCCAAATTTTTGGAAAATAACTATTTAAGATTGACCCACTTAAAAGCCACCCACTTACAGCTTCAGTGCAGTAGAAATTATGTAATAGATCTGATAATATTTGTCCCCTCTGGCCAATTATGACTGTGTACAAGTAATACAGGAATGGAAAACATTTTTTGTAATTGTATTGCATTAAAATTGTATGTCATTATGAGAGTAAGAAGTTCAGATAGTTGTGCAGGAAGATGCTACAGATAGATGGCCTCCCAGGTGCTGAGCTGACCCCAAACTAAATACATGAAAAGCTTTTCCTTCAGGTTCCCGAAAATGTGAGGTACAGTGGGCTGTGAGCACCAAGGAATTATAGACTGTAGTTCAACTGACAAAGCAAACCTCTGTGAAAGATACACACTGGCTGTGTTGTAGTAAATGAATAGAACAGTTTTTGTGAAATTATGTCTTAGTTTTCATTAAGCTCCAGTCCAGCAGTGCCCTTATAGTTAGCCTCTGAATTAGAATTATTCTTTGACTGTTAGGAAGAATATCTTATTGTGAGAAGCCCTGAGCACACTGTGGCTTACAGCAATCAGGACACCAAAAACCTCAACACAGAGCTTTGCATTGCAAAGATAAACCTGGACCAAGAAGAGTATGATTTGTTAAAGTTAATCAGAGATGGTGAAAATATTTTAAAATCAAGAGAAAAGTAAAAGGGCAAAGAGTTAATAAACAGATATTAAGAGATAATAAACAGATATTAAGACATATGAAATGACAACAACTAATTAAAAGACAGAATGGAAAGACAACAAAAGCCATAAAAACAGTATAATATCTAGGAATAAACATAAGAAATGTACAAGACCTACATAAAGAAAACTTTAAAATGTTACTACAAGATGTGAAAGAAGATTTTAGACAAATGAAAGTCTCCGTCTTGGAAAGAGGTTTAAGGTATATTATTAAGTGAGATAAGGGACAGAACAGTATATAAAGTATCCTACTTTTCTTATAAAAAGGAGGAGAAAGGAAGAATCTACTTTCTCCTATTCGTATTTACTCATATATAAAGAAACTCTGGAAAAATCTATAAGAAATTACCTATGAGAGGTATGGGAAATTAGTAGATAAGAGAACAAAATGGGAGATTGAATTTGCACACCGATTATCCAGAGCACTTCCTTGTTTGATTTTACAGTTATAATATTCCATGATATGGTTGTGCTATAATTTAAGTCACACTTCTGTTGATAATATTTACGTTGTTTCCAGTCATTTGCTAGTATAATCAATCCTGCAGTTAATCATGTAAATGTTACTTCTTCAGAAAATTGAATTTTAAACATAAAACTTTCAATAACAACAACAAATCCAGAGATAAAAAGCAAACACTTTCAAATGAAAGCTCTCACTTCTTAAGTATAGACAGTGAAGGTGAAAATAAGAATGATATTGGCCAGGTGCAGTGGTTCATGCCTATAATCCCAACACTTTGGGAGGCTGAGTTTGGAGGATTACATAAACCAGGAGTTTGAGACCAGCCTGGGCAACATAGTGAGACTCCATCTCTGTTAAAAATAATAACAATTAATTAATTAATTAAAATATAAACAAGATAAACAGTGAAAGTCTTAGACATGGCCAAGTCCAAGGCTGAGCATGGTAGTTCACACCTGTAATCCCAGCACTTTGGGAGGCCGAGGCAGGCAGATCATTTGAGGTCAGGAGTTCGAGACACCCTTGCCAATATGGCAAAAACCCATCTCTACTAAAAATACAAAAATTAGCCAGGCATGGTGGTTTGCACCTGTATTCTCAGCTACTTGGGAGGCTGAGGTAAAGAATCACTTCAACCCAGGAGGCAGAGGTTGCAGTGAGCTGAGATCACACCACTGCACTCCAGCCTGGGCAACAGAGTGAGACTGTATCAAAAATAAAAATAAAAATAAAAAATGTGGCCAAGTCCAGGATGAATAGTTAGACATCCTCACTCTCCTTTCCGCCTTTCCTTCCCATCCCAACACCACAATCCAAATGCATGCTTCTGGGGCTCCAGCTGTCTTGCTTATGTATGAAGCACTCTGACCAGACACAGTAGCTCATGTCTGTAATCCCAACGCTTCAGGAGGCCAAGACAAGAGGATGTGAGATGGTAGAGTCACTTGAGGCCAGGAATTGGAGACCAGCCTGAGCAACATGATGAATCCCTGTCTCTACTGAAAATACAAAAATTAGCTGGGCGTGGTGGCGTATGCTTATAATCTCAGCTGCTCACGAGGCTGAGGCAGGAGAATCACTTGAACCTGGGAGGCAGAGGTTGCAGTGAGCCGAGATGGCACCATTGCACTCCAGCCTGGGCAACAGGACTGAAACTCTGTCTCAAAATATAAATTAAGTAAAATCAGTAAAATAAAGAAGCAAGAGCAGCAGCAGATGCTGCCTAACAAGAAGTTACCAGATCTGTTCACCACAAACCTGAGAACTCAACTGTGGACATTTGGACACCGGCAACAAACCTGAAACTCAGCTTACGAGGCACATTTGGCTAAAGGTCAAAGTGACTCAAGGTTCATCATAGGACCTCTGCAATTTGCAGTGCAGGTGGCTGGATACTGACTCCTTTCAAGTCTCACTTAATTGGATAATGCCTAGGTTTTAAATATCAAAAGTGAGTCTTTCTCTGTTAAATGAAGGCAGTTCCACTAAAACCCTCATCTTGTTTGCAGGCACTCCGTATTTCTTAATTTTTATTCCATGCTGTATATTCTTTTAGTCTTGATTTTCACATTTTTTTCTTTTTTTTTCTGTAAGTTTATCTTCGTTGTGAAACAAAGTGCCCTAGTTTGAAGGACAGGTTTGTGGGCTGGTGGTGGTGGGACGACAGCAGTTCTTCCAAGTCTTCTCCTATCACTCTATTAGCTCTCCCTTTGTTTTTAGTACCACACCAGTTAATTCTGTTGTCTCTTAACCCTGACTCTGCATCCTCTTATTTTCTCTTCCTTACTCCACTCCTGCTATCTCTTGTGTGGTCGTCAGCTGACCATCTTCTCTTTCCAAAGGGGCCATAATGGTGCCAGCCTAAGGAACCCATAGAACGTGGGAACAAGCTGTTGCCTATTACAGAGATAGATAATTAACTTCAGATCACTCTATGCAATTCATCAGCTTATCTTTGTCAAACTTTATATAAGAAGACATTTCCCAATGAGAACCACTTGCCAGCTGCAACTTTGACACATATTATCAGGATAGATGAGATTGATGAGGGCCCTTTGAACTCTTCCTAGGGAATTATCTTTATGTTACAGTTTTCTCAATAACATGGTCATATGGCTAATATTGGTTATATGGTCATATGGTTAATATTGGTAGCTCACAGCTGTAATACCAGCACTTTGGGAGGCTGAGGTGGGAAGATCACTTGAGCCCAGGTGTTCAAAACCAGCCCTGGATACATAGCAAGACCTTGTCTCTACTAAATAAATAAATAAGCTGGGCATGGTGGCACATGCCTGTAGTCTCACCTACTTGGGAAGCTGAGGTGGGAGGATCCCTTGAGTTTGGGAGGTTGAGGCTGCAGTGAGCTGTGGTCGTGCCACGGCACTCCAGCCTGGGTGACAGAGTGAGACCCTGTCTTAAAAAAAAAAAAATACCTGTAAGGCCTTTGGGATTTCTAAGATCAAAGGTGTCATTTAAATTGAATGAATTCATTTAGGGAAATATTACGCACATTATGGAGCTGAAAGCACTGAGGCCAGTAGAATTATCCTCAATGACATGTAGCTGAGGGCGGTGGTCCACATGTTTTGAACCTGGTTCTCCCAGGTGAAAAGGATGAGTAATTTGTTCTCCTTCACATGTGTGTATATAGGTCTTACGCAGAGCAGATCTGCCACAAAACAAATGAAGATTACACTTTAGAGCCCCTCTCTCACATGAGTCCCTTCTAAAGCTCTGTTTGCTAATTTTACATTTTGCAATTTCTTATTATTTTTCTTAAAGAAGGCTCTCCCAATTGCATAACCTTCAAGCCTCACAAAATTTGGATCCATACCTGAGCCAACATACAACACAATTTTCCATTTCTGACTTTTAGTTGTACCTAGTGTTTTCTTGGAAATGATCAAGTACATGAGGGTGTCTTTTAAAAAAAAACAACTTCATTTGCTTCTCTAGCTTCATCATTAGTTATGTAGTTAAATCTAACCATTCGGAGGCATTTTCATATAACCTCCATTGAGGACAATTTGGCAATAGCTTTTAAAATTATAAATATATTTGTATAATTATAAGCTACCATATCTGTAAAACTATTTGATAGACAAAATTTGAAAACATTCCAAGAGCTCATCAATAAAAGATTAAATAAATTATACATCCATATGAACACTGAGCAGCTGTGAAAAAAATGAGGAAGTTATTTATGTGCTGATATGGGAAGACTTCCAAGACATGTTGTTAAGTACAGAATGTATAGAATGGTGTATACAGTATGCTATGTCGTATGGTAAAAGTTTTAGGGATAAGCATTTATATTTATAATTGTATTTACATAAAGTAATTCTGAAAGGATACAAACTAATAAAACAGATTACCTATGGTAGTGTGGGGTTTGGGGATTGGATGGGTGAAAAACAGTGGTGGAAATGAGGTACTGTACAGTTTTAGGCATTATACATATGTAAAAACATGGGAATGTATCACCTACTCAAAAGGAGAAATTAAGAAAGATTCAAGAAACTGTTTGGATGCCCCTTCCCATTTCAATGTATCTATTTTCTTTCAGCCCTCGAAGTCATTATAAATGTCAGTATAATAACTTCGTAAAGCTTCCCCTATAATGAGACTCTTACCATTCTCCTAACTCCAATAGCACTGTAATTCACCTCTGTTAGAACACATCACTCTTCATCATGTGTAATTATTATTTGCAGTTATCATCTTCCAGGCTGTTCTCTCTTTACCACCTGCCATTCTTGCTCTCGCCGCTACATGACCTTCACATTTTATTTCCCTTGGTTTTTTTTTGACAAGCTACATTCCCTTCCACAGTCAGGCTTCCCTGACCCCCTTCACTTGGTTGGATTGCCTTGTTATTTTTTTCTATCTTTGTACACTACTTTTCAAAAACGCTTATCTCACTTGTTATTACCTATAATATCTGTCTTCTCTACTCAAGAGCCTAGACAAAAGCTCCACGCTGGCCTGGACTGTTTGTATTGTTTATGTCTCTGTTCCTAGTGCTTAATAAATTGTCTAGCAAGGGTTGATAGGTACTTGTTGACTAGAAGGGAATGAATTCCTTCCCTTCCTAGAGAGTGGTTTCCCTACAGGCAAGATATGTCAACCTTCTATAGCCCACATAAAATAAAGGACAATATCCTCTAGTGGATAAAAGACAAGAATCCACATGAGTTTTGCTATTTACCATACCAGTTCTGGGGTCTTAACTTTTAGCCTCTTTGGGCTTCAGGACTCTCATCTATATTAAGTTTTTCATTTATCCTGTCATTCAATAAATATTTATGGAACACTTGCCATGTGCCACTAATCTAGCAACTGTGGATACTAAAGTATGCAAGGCAAAATAGTACTTGCTATCTGAAGCACACGATTTAATTGGGATGGGGAAAGAGTTGATGGGGAGTGTCACAGTAAACACATAAGCCAAATAAATAAAAATTACAGGTATGATAAAGGTCATGGCAGAGCAACTGAAGGTGACTAATTCAGAGAGGCCAGGAAGGGACTCTTTGAAGGGATCATATCTGAACTGAGTTTTTGAGTAGACTAAATGAGATAGGTCTGTGAATGTCTTATAATCATGTCTGGTATATTATAAATGTCGTAAATGGAAGTATTCCTATTTATAAAGACTTGTCAAAAAATGAACTAAAAATATAAGCAGATTGTCTTTCATATATAAAATGCTACAGTTGCAACATTTATATGTATTTGTATAGTGAGAAAGCATATTATATGTATACACGTTTTATTTGTGTCAGTAAGTTATTTTTTAACGGAAGGAATCTCCTATTTTGGTTCTGAAATACTTAATGTTCCTTTTAAGTAGTCTCATTTAAAGCTTGAGAGTGATTTAGTTATTCACAGCATCTGTTTAACATTGTACTTAGAGAGAAATCACAGAAACATATGCAACATTGGTTGTTCATAAGTGGATTCAGTGTTCTCTAAGGTCTCATGAACCTGTGAGTTCTTACATGTTTGTTACATCTGAGCTAAGGAAGAAATAGCCAGGGGTAAGGAACTGAGAAAGAGACTGTGGATGTCTTAACACAAACTCATTCCAGGACTGTAAAAAATCACTGACAAGCCACATCTTCCAGGTGTGGTAGTAAAATCACTGGAGTGTATTGAATGGTATAAGCAACAGAAGAGGGTTAAGAATAGCCTCTGTGGCTTGGCACAGTGATTCATGCCTGCAGTCTCAGGACTTTGGGAGGCTTAGGTGGGAGAATCACTTGAACCCAGTAGTCTAAGATCAGTTGAGCAACATAGGAAGACTCTCACCTCTACAAAAAAATCAAAAATTAGCTGGGCATGGTGGTGCACGTCTGTGGTCCCAGCTACTTGGGAGGCTGAGGTGGGTGGATTGCTTGAGCCCAGTAGGTTGAGGCTGCAGTGAGCCAAGATCACACCACTGTACTCAAACCTGGGTGACAGAGCAGTACCCACTTTCTAAAAAGAACCAAAGAAGAGCAAGAGAGAGAGAGAGAGAGAGAAAGAAGGAAGGAAGGGAGGGAGGGAAAGAAAGGAAGGAAAGGAAATGAAATGAAAGGAAAGGAAAGAGGAAAGGAAAGGAAGAAGGAAGGAAGGAAGGGAGGGAGGGAGGGAAAGAAAGAAAGAAAGAAAAAGAGAGAGAGAGAAAGGGAAGGAGTCTCTGTGCCGGGCATTTCTCATTTAACCACTAGAAAACATAGGCAGTAATGTAGCTGCCTCAAGCTGGATTCCTCAGAAGCTGACCCTTAGATGCAGGAGAGGGAAGTGTAAGATGGAGATAAAGGTCTGTTTTCCAGGTAAAGTCTCTGCCTGGGCTGAAGGATTCTAGGGTGTAAATTACACATTGAAGTTTGTCTCTATTTGAGGTTAGGGAATTAGGCTGTCATACTCCTGCACCAGTCACTCAGTAGCCCAACGGCAATTTCCCAAAGCAATGACACTGGTATAGACTGGTCAAGCAAATAACAGAGGGGTTCCCTGCATGAAAATGATAAACGAGACCCAGGGAATCAGGGCAGAGCCTTACCCATGCTCTACAGCACTCATATCCCCAATTTATGTAGGAGAAAATCCGACATCAGAGAGGTCAAGTACTTCATTAAAGGTAACTATTTAAGGGGCAGAGCTTGGATACAAACCCAGACAAGTTTGACTCCACACTTTATGCTCACTCTTCTCCACTAAATGTACCTCCCTTTCCTGACCATAAGTTATATATTCAGGAACATATTCTGTATTTATATAAATAGACATTATTACCTAACTTCCTGAGGCAGAAGATTCTATCAGGAATTGTAGTGAAGCATTACATTTGGGGATCTCCAGAAGAGCACTGCCTAAGATCAGTGTAATACAAGCTACATGTACACTAGTGCTCTCAACAAAAAGGAAAATAAATATGAGAAATTAAATTCAATAATATATTTTATTTTATTCAACATATCCAAAATATTATTTCAACATATAATCAATATATTAAAATTTAAAATATTTTTTATACAATGTATTTTTGTGTCCTTTCCACTTGTAGAATGTCTCAACTTGGTTGTGAAATATTTATCAAAAATATTGCCAGGCATGGTGGCTTACAGCTGTCAGCCCAGCACTTTGGGAGGCCGAGGTAGGCAGATTACCAGAAGTAAGGAGTTGGAGACCAGCTTGGCCAACATGGTGAAACCTCATCTCTACTAAAAATACAAAAATCAGGCCGGGCGCGGTGGCTCACGCCTGTAATCCAAGCACTTTGGAGGCCAAGGGGGGCGGATCACCTGAGGTGGGGAGATCAAGACCAACCTGACCAACATGGTGAGACCCCGTCTTTATAAAAAAAAAATAAATCTTACCATAAAAAAAAGAAGAAATGAAAAAATAAAAAAATACAAAAGAAAATACAAAAATTAGCCAGGCATAATGGTGCATGCCTGTAATCCCAGCTATGCGGGAAACTGAGGGGGATAATCACTTGTACCAGGGAGGCAGTGGTTGCAGCAAGCAGAGAGCACACCACTGCACTCCAGCCTGGGCAAGAGAGAGAGACTACATCTCAAAAAAATAAATAAATAAATACTTGATGTGAATTTAGATTACGTACAATATACAGCTGAAAAAGTAGATTCACATAGCCAAGTTAATCCAAGCACACTTAAAACTTTCTATAACTAAATCAAGTATCATTTTTAAAATTTTAAAATATTAAAATTCAATATTAAAAAATGAGTTCATCAGTCACACTAGTCACATTTCAAATGCTCAATAGTTTTACAAGGCTGGTGGCTACCACATTGAAGAGTGTAGAAAATTTTTCCTATGAAGAGGTGAAAGGATATGATTCAGTATGCCATCAAGAAGCAAACCAGTTAACCAATAGGTAAATATTGAGTGTCTCTCACGTGTAGTAGATACAGTGGCAGATAAAACACCCTTGGCCAGGACCAGTTAGCTACAAGAAGTTTGCAATTGGAGTTACATGGAAGGAATATGAATTAGCTGTGTTCTGGATGCTGTGGCTCAAGCCTGTAATATCAGCACTTTGAGAGGACAAGGTGGGCAGATCACCTAAGGTCAGGAGTTCAAGACTAGCCTAGCCAACATGGTGAAACTCATCTCTACTGAAAAAATATATATATACAAAAATTAGCCAGGTGTGGTGGCGGGCGCCTATAGTCCCAGCTACTTGGGAGGCTGAGGCAGGAGAATTGCTTGAAGCCCGGAGGTGGAGATTGCAATGAACCAAAATCGCCCCATTACACTCCAGCCCGGGGAGCAAGAGTGAGACTCCATCTCAAAAAAATAAAAAAATTGACTGTGTTACTGCTTTGGATCAGAGCCATTCAGGAAGAAGGTAAAGGTGGCTTTCGTTTTCATCTCAGTGACACATCCTGGAGGCCTAGTTACCTGGTGCATTTTGTGATCTGGTGAGAAGCTCTGCAACAAACCCAAGAGCACTGATAAGTGGCCACTTTAACCCCATAACCTTTCCCCTATACAGTGGATAGTGCTGGAAGCCCAGCAAGGTACTAGAATATGAAAGCACTAGAAAGAATCTGTCATCCCTCTAAATGTACATGCAGGCTTATGCTCAAAAGAAATGAGCACATTTATTTCCAAAAGGCAAGTTCAGAATGTTCATGGTAGAACTATTGTTAGCCAAAAACTAGACATTCCAACACAACTCAAGAGTAGAATTCTTTAATAAACAGTGGGATTTTCTGGACTATTCATGCTGTGAAAATACCATACAGCAGTGAGAATGAAAAACCTACTGCTATATCCAATAATAAGAATGAATTTCACAAACATTATAATGAGTAAAAAAAGCCAAATATAATGAGTAAGAAAAGCCAAAAAAAAACCTCAAAATGTAGAATTCTGTTTATACAGAGTTTAAAAACAGGCAAAGTGATGTTTTATTTTAGGAGTCAGGAGTCATTACCCCTGGCAAGGAATGGGGGGTAATGATTAGAAAGCAGCATAACGAGGGCTCCTGAGGTATTGGTAATGCTCTGTTTTGCAATCTGAATGCCAGTTATAGATGTTCACTTAATGAAAATGTTTATTGTCCACATAGTTTTCTGTATGTGTCATACTTAAAATATATATATATTTAAGCAATGAATTCATTCATCCATTCATTCACTCCTGTATTAATTCTTCTGAAGATAAACAGAGTTCTCCATTCTAGAACTCTAAAGGTAAGCTAGGCATGTAAGAAAGTCAAAGTCATCATTCCATGCTGTGATCCCACCTTCCGAAAATTCAGACATCCTTCTTGAAGGCAGAGGAAGGAAAACCAAGCAGATCACAGAGCTGGGGACTCCATGAGGGTAAGAGGCAGCAAAAAAAGAGAACTCTTGTGTTAACTGAGGTTCATTTGCCTGGCCTGGCCTTCCCTCTGCCTAATGAAATACTAACCTCCTTCAAGTTCCATTCATGACGATCTTCTCAAACAAAAATTACATTGTCTTCTTCTAAATTTTTAGGATATTTGTCTGTGCTATTCACAGTTTATTCTCATGCATTATAATAATTTCTAGAAGCCGGTACAATGTTGTGTTTAAAAGCTTGGACTGTGGAGTCAACCAGGGTTCAAGACGTTCTTCTATCACTAGCTTTGTGACCTGGAGCAAATTGCTTAATCACTATGCATTTGTTTGCTCAGTTGTAAAATGAAGGTCATAATAACTGGACCTATCCAATAGGCTGTTATGGAGATGAAAAGAGAAAATGGATGTACAGCTGCTGGAAATCAGGAAAATCTCAGGAAATGTTTCCTATTATTATTATTGAGTACTATCTCCTCGCGCAGATAAGTTCCTGAAGAATATGGAACATGACTTAGAAGACTTATAGTGAATAAATTCATTACAGACATCTCACATTGGCTGACCTTACATGTAGTCATGTTCTTTTCCTCATACACTAGCTTAAACTTCTCCAGAACAGGTGCTACAATTTATTCACTGTAATATTCCTCACACTGCACAATACTTGGTTTTAGGCTACATAGATGGGTTATGATCTCATTTTATTAGTGAGTTGAATCCACTGAGGAAGGGTTGCTCTTTCTCATTTGGCAACTCTCAAAGCAAACCAAGGAGAACTTCTATAAACTCCCCCTATGAATTCTCTTACCTCTAGGGTGACCGGCCATTCTAGTTCGTGCAGGGCTGTCCTGTTTTGGGCACTGAAAGTCCCATGATTCCAGAAACCCCGCAGTGCAAGACAAACCAGAATTGTTGATCTCCCTACCTGCCTCAGTGCCCATAAACTGAGGCTAACTTGTTTTGTTTGTTTGTTTGTTTGTTTGAGATGGAGTCACTCTTGTTGCCCAGGCTGGAGTGTAATGGCATGATCTCAGCTCACTGCAACCTCTGCCTCCCAGGTTCAAGTGATTCTCCCGCCTCAGCCTCCTGAGTAGCTGGAATACAGGCACCTGCCACCACGCCTGTCTAATTTTTATATTTTTAGTAGAGACAGGTTTTCACCATGATGGCCAGGCTGGTCTCGAACTCCTGACTTCAGGCAATCCGCCCACCTCCACCTCCCAAAGTGCTGGGATTACAGGCATGAGCCACTACACCTGGCCACTTGTTGTTTTTATTGATGATTTATCCTTGCTCCTATCTAAAGCCAAGTCTTCATTCTGGTTGGCATTTTCTCTACTTATTCAAGTACTGGGCTCTTGAAATTCTCCTTTCTCTTTCCTATATCATCAATCATTGTCCTTCTAATGAACCACTTCTATTAGCATACAAGCACACTATAACTTTTCCCATTAAATAATACTTTAAGAGGCCAAGTATGGTGGCTCACACCTGTAATCCCAGCACTTTGGGAGGCTGATGTGGGCAGATCGCTTGAGCTCAGGAATTCAAGACCAGCCTAGGCAACAAAGTGATACCCTATCTCTATTTAAAAAAAAAAAAAAATAGCCAGGCGTGGTGGCTCGTGCCTGTAGTCTCAGCTACTCAGGAGGCTGAGGTGGGAGGATGGCTTGAGCCTGGGAGGCAGAGGTTGCAGTGAGATGAGATCACACCACTGCAACTCTAAACTGAGCTACAGAGCCAGACTTAAAAAAAAAAAAAAAAAAAAAAAGGCTTAAAAATTAAAAACATCTGAACTTGTTTCTAGACAAAGGTTGAAAAAAAAAGTTAAAAACAATGAAATTTCTCAAGCCTACATGTTCCTCAAGCTACCACCCAATTCTTGGCTCCCCTTTCTAACAAAAATCCTTGAATGAATTGTCTATACACAATCTCCACTTCCAATTCCCTTTTTCTCATTCTTTGTTGAACTACTTCAATCAGGTTTTTATCCCCAACTCTCCACAGAAATAGGTCTTGTCACAATTTGCCAACGATCTCGAATTTTCCTAGACTACGGAATTATGAGAAATAAACATCTATTGTAATAAACCATTGCATTTTGTTGTTATTGTTTGAATCAGAGAAGTCAATCTTAGCATAAGTAATAGAATTAAGAACATCCATATTTAGATATCTTTAATTTATATGCCTGCCAGCACTTCACATTTGTATTGCAGTCTACTGTACAACCAATGGAATGTACAGTATGCATCTCACACTTAACATGAAAATACTAAACTTGTGATTTCCTCACCTAAGTAGCCTTCTGTGTCAGAAAATGTTTCACTCTTCTTCCTGCCTGGAGCTCGGGCCATAGAGTCATCCCTGATACCTCTCTTGTTGCCATATTCCATATCCAATCCACCAGGAAAGGTCATTATCATCCCTCACCAGATTATTACTATAGCTTTCTGACTGGTCTTGCTGCTTCCTCCCTGGCCCTGCCATATTCTATTCCCACCACAGGAACCACAACAATCCTCTAAGAATACAGGTCAGTGTAAGTCACTGTTTTGCGCAAAACTTCCACCAGGCTTCTCCTAATTCAGAGTCAAATCCAGGGCGCTGACCTTGACCTACACTGCCAGATGCTTTGTTCTGTTACCTGTCTAATACCATCTCCAGCTTCCTCCCTCCTCCTTCACTCCCCCAGCCAAGCAGGTCCTTGGTCTTCCTTAAACATCACAGCCACTCCCTGCTCAGAGAACTCCACACTCAGGGACCAAGCACTGGCTGGCTGTTCCTCATGCTCAGAAGTCTCTCCCGCAGAGAATGACATGACTCACTTCTACACGTTTTCAGTCTCTCCTCAAATTTTAAACTTTTTATTTTGCATTTTAAATCATTCTTTTATTGATCTAAGAAATGCCTTCCATGCAATACACAGTGTTGGAAACTTGAAGATGAATACGAAATGGCCTCTGCCCTCAAGAACCTGCAAAATTGGACTAGGGAATGGGCTTTCTTTCTTTTTTTTTTTTTTTTTTTTTTTTTTTTTTGAGACGGAGTTTCGCTCTTGTTACCCAGGCTGGAGTGCAATGGCGCGATCTCGGCTCACCGCAACCTCCGCCTCCTTGGTTCAAGCAATTCTTTGCCTCAGCCTCCCGAGTAGCTGAGACTACAGGCACACGCCACCATGCCCAGCTAATTTTTTTTTTTTTGTATTTTTAGTAGAGGCAGGGTTTCACCATGTTGACCAGGATGGTCTCTATCTCTTGACCTCGTGATCTACCCGCCTCGGCCTCCCAAAGTGCTGGGATTATAGGCGTGAGCCACCGCGCCCGGCCGAGAATGGGCTTTCTAGGAAGGTTTCCTAGAAGAAGCAGGCCTGGAACTGAACCTTAATGAAAAAAGAAGAAGAAGAAGAAGAAGTAATTGGGAGTGGGAATGGAGGGGTAGTAAGGCAAGTGCCTCTTAAGGAGAAGGCAATTGAGTATACGTGTGAACGTGACAGAGTATGACATATTCGGGGGCTGCAAGATTAGCCTTATCTGTCCTCAGAACCTGGTCATGTGCTATGACATGAGCACTAGAGATAACTCACTGAACCGTGGGGGATGGGAGGGAGAGGAGAGAACTACCTAGAGGCAAGTCTGGTGTCAGACTGCTTCCAGGGTGGTGCAAGAGAGGAAGCCAAGAGCAGCTCACAGATATGGAAACTGCAGAGCACTGCTAATGACAAGCAGGGACACTCAGATAAGCAATTAGGTTGAGAAGCCCATTAGGAAGAAGGAAAGATGGCTCAACATAAGAGCAGAATTCAGGAACATGAATTTTTCGGAGATGTAAGATTCAGAGACAATAATACTCTGTTACACTGACAGCCCTCAGTGAATTCTTTTCTGGTATTCATACCCTTGTAAAGCCTCTCCCTGGAATCTAGTCTGACCCTGTGACTTGCTTTAACCCAGTGGTTCTCAACCAGGGGAGATTATGTTCTCCAGGAGACATTTGGCAATGTCTGGAAACACTTTTATTTGCCCCAAATGGGGAATGTGGGGAGAGGATGCTACTAGCATTTTTACTCTACTAGTGGGTAGCAGCCAGGGATGCTGCTTAATATTCTACAATGCACAGTACAGTCCCCCACAACAACAACAAAAAATTATCTTGCCAAAAATGTCAATAGTGTCAAGGTCGAAAAGCCAATAGAATATGCAGCCTAAGCTTTAAGACCTTATGCCTTTAAAAGGACTAAGCTTTAAAAAGCCTAGAAGCTTCCACTTTTGCACTCCTGAAAGGAGGGTAGCTAGACTTTTTATATGGCAGCTCAGGGTTGCCTAGAGCCACCACATGAGAGGCCATGTGGAAAGGGAGCAGTCTGAAGGCTGGGTACTTGGAGCAGTGCCGAGAGCACAGCCGACGGAAAGAACCAAGGTGCCAGATGTACCATTCCAGGCAAGCTCTTCCAGCCTGTCTACAACCATTTGCACTCTTTGCTGAGGTGACAGACATGAACCAGGAAGCTATAGTGGATGTTTCACAGAGAGCAGGGACAAGTTGTCCCTGCTGAGCGCTGCCCAAATGGAAGAATCATGAGCAAGTAAATAAAGTGTTGATTTAAGTCAAGATGTTTTGGAATAGTTTGTTACACAGCAATAGGTAGATGAAACAACAGTCAACATAATAGGCATGTTTCTAAGCACATACTAATGACATCCTTATGAAATGAGATCTGTTATCTAACACTGCCACTATGAGTGGCACTATAACTTTATGAGAAAGTTAGATACGTGAGTACAGAGAAGTTAAGTACCCACACAAGGTTAACACTACTAGGAACAGAGTTTGGCTTTGATCCCAGATAGCCTGACATCAGAAACTGTATCTTAACATACACCCTGTCTAATCATTCATTCTTTCAAAAATATATATGGAGAATCTACCATGTGCCAGGCACTTATTCCATGTACATGGGATACAGCAAGGACCAAAACAGACAAAAATTCCTGGTCTCACAAACTTTAACTTCTAGTCAAGGTAACCACCCCAGCGCTTTATTTTGCTTGCTGCTCAGGTAGAGCTGATTTATCAAGACAGGGAGACAGGAATAGAGAAAGAGTTTAATATATGTAGAGCTGGCTAAATAGGAGTTTTATTATTACTCAAATCAGCTAGGTTTTTTTAAGGATAGGTAAGCAGACAGAGGGTTGGGGAATGGATGCTGCTGAGTGGTTGGGGATGCAATCATAGGTGAGTGGAAAATAGCTCTTGTGTGCTGAGTCCTCTTCTACGTAGAGGTCACAAGGCCAGTTGAGTCAAGAGTCCCAGGTCAAGGTGGAGTTGTTCAGGCCTCAGCAATGTAAAAGTCTAAAATGACACTTTAGGCTTTTTTTTTTTTTTTTTTTTTTTTTTTTTTTTGACACAGAGTCTCACACTGTGGCTCATGCTGGAGTGCAATGGTGCAATCTTGGCTCACTGCAGCCTTGACCTTCCGGGCTCAAGCAATAAAGGCCAATCTTAGGTTTTATAATGGTGATGTTATTTACAAGAGTAATTGGGGAAGTTATAAATCTTGTGATTCCAGAACAATGAATGGTTGTTGTTTAACTATGCTTACATCTTAGCAGAATTCAGGTCCCTATCATAATCCTAAACTTGCAGACTTTTATTAGTTTTCTAAAGATGGTTTAGTTTTGGGAAAGGCTATTATCATCCTTGATTTAAGGTTAAACTATAAACTAAATTTCTCCTAAAGTTAGCTTGGCCCATGCCCAGGAATGACCAAGGGCAGTTTAGAGGTTAAATGTAAGATGGGGCCAGGCTCGGTGGCTCACGCCTGTAATCCCAGCACTTTGGAAGGCTGAGGCAGGTGGATCACAAGTCAGGAGTTTGAAACCAGCCTGACCAACATGATGAAACCACATCTCTACCAAAAATACAAAAATTAGCCAGGTGTGATGGCATATGCCCGTAATCTTAGCAAGTCAGGAGGCTGAGGCAGGAGAATCATTTGAACCCGGGAGGCAGAGGTTGCAGTGAGCCGAGACCATGCCACTGCACTCCAGCCTGGGCAACAGAGTGAGACTCCATCTCAAAAAATAAATAAATAAATAAATAAGGTAAGATGGAGTTGGTTAGGTCAGACTTTTTTAAAACTGTATTTTTAAAGGATTGTTAGAGTCACATGAACTAAAACCCATTAAAGGGTTTTTTTTTTTTTTGACAAAACATCTGATTTACATGTTTATTTTTTAAAGCTAATTACTTAGAGCTCTTTTATATGTTTTGGTAGTGAAACATCACTCACATGATACATATAGATACACAGACAGAAGCACATCTGTCTGTGCTGCCTATATATTATGAGGTTTCCATTTAACAGTTTTAAAGTTGTTGTTTTTTTTTGTTTTTTGTTTTTTTTCATTTTAAACCATCAGTCTCTTGATTACCTGTTCACTGCCCTAATAATTGTCAGCCAGGCAGTTCCAAATTTATATTTTTAAAGGGATAATTCTTAGGTGAAACAAAATAGTGAATTAATATTTTATTTAAGCCAGGGGAAAATTGTGTGGGTAAAGTTTATTCAAGATGGCCAGAAAAAGTAGACACTCTGACACATGGAGTTTTCCTTAAAGATGTAAATTTCCTCTTTGGATTTCAGCTTCAGGAAGGAGACTCTTAAGGAACAGTGATAGGAAAGCATGTGGTTCCTAGGATCTAATAAGCAGGCATTGCCGGAAGGCACAATAGATCCCCAAATTCAGGATCTAATTTTACACCAAATCCTGGGTCCCCAAAAGAATGAAACACTATGGGATGAGAGTGCAATACTTCCATAGGGAATTTTATTATAAGGACATTTTCCTAAGGCTGCTAGACAATGCAATACCAATTAGACCATTCTGTAATCAGCCCATTTTCTATTCCATACCTTTTTGTTGTCTAAGACCATACTTTTCTTATTTAAATGTATAAAGAAAGGAATATCACCATATAGTAATAATTACTCGTTGTAAACAACTACCATTGGCTATTTTAAAAAGTATGGCTCTTATCTAGTTATTACATATCAGGGTTAAATTTTTTTATAATGAAAAGTAATTTCTAGTCCCCCCCCAAATTCAAAAAGATTAGATACAAGAGGCAGGAGGTACAGACAGCAGTAAATGGCAAACAATCAGAATTCTGTTGACTCAGAAGTTTTTCTAGAGGCAGAGCAGGGGCTTTAAAACAATATCTAGACATCTAGATATATATAGCTTAAACATTACCCTTTATTAAGTCAATTTTCAACTACAGGGCTCTCAATAGAAAACATTTTTAAATCTTTTATCATTCGATTTTAGCCAGGACAAAGAGCTAATATTTCTATTTTTCACCACAAGTAACCACCTATGTGAAATCAGTAATCCTTATCTAAGGTTATGTCTTCACCAGGGGTGTCAGAAGGTATTCTTAAAGAGGTAGAAAGCAGTTTTCACAAGATTTAGAATCTCCCCAAAGGTGGCTATGAGAAAAGAAAATTCAAGACAGGAAGTTAGAAGTTGTTCATGGAGGGGAAAAGAATCAACATATGGCAAAGGTCACATAGATATCAAATCAGAAAGGGCTTACTTCCTGAGCTGAGAATTGAACCCAGGCTGCTGCAGTAAAAGGGCAAAGTCTTAGTTACTGAGCTACAGCCCTGGGCAATTGCTATTATTTTTCCCAGCAGTAATCTAGAGTATGTTTTGAGTTTGCAAAAGATTTTAGCTATCAAGGGACTTCTTAAGGCTAGCCATGACATTATCATGTGTCCTTTTAGACTTACTGCATGACATAAAACCAAAAATTCCCACTCTCTGGATGGCAGAGACCAAGAAAGAGTACCCCTACATGGTAACAAAGTCAAGTTTTCAAGGACATAAAACAAGATGAAAGGAAAACCTCATTTGGTTTTTGTTTTTAAGATCCACAGCAAAGTTTGTAATTGACCAGACTGAAGGGCTGGCTCCAACAGCAGACTTATAGGGTTCCTAAGCCCACATTCTACACTGCGGTACCCCTCCCCATGACAGAACAACACAGAAAAGATGAAAAGACTAGTCACACAAATTCTTTTTTACACTAATGAAAATCTTGCAGAGGAGAAAAACAGTAATTTTTACCATTCACTTAACCAGTTTGTACAAAAAGAGAGACCAGAAGCCTGACTGGTAAGAAACTCTTACCCGTTTGCCAGCTTGTCAGGTTTCTGGGTTTCCTCTTTCTGTAGCTTTCAGAAGAGTGAAGTGGCTTTTGATGACCCTGCTTGTTGCACCATAGCTATGGGGGCCACATTACAAAAGAAAATCATCTGTGTTGGTCGTGGTGGCTCACTTCTGTAATCCCAGCACTTTGGGAGGCCAAGACAGGCAGATTGCTGAAGGTTGGGAGTTTGAGACCAGCCTGGCCAACATGTGAAACCTTGTCTTACTAAAAATACAAAAATTAGCTGGGCGTGATGGTGGGTACCTGTAATCTCAGCTACTCAGGAGGCTGAGGCAGGAGAATCAGTTGAATCTGGGAGGCAGATATTGCTGTGAGCTGAGATTGTACCACTGCACTCCAGCCTGGGTGACAGAGCAAGATTCTGTCTCAAAAAAAAAAAAAAAAAAAAAAAAAAAAAGAATTGTCCTTTTCCATTTCATGGAACCATAGCCAAAAGCTTCTTTATCTTGCAAGTTGCCACCCAACAGGCTATATGGGAGAACCAAATTAACATTTCCCATTCTGGCCAGAGCAAAATAGATGTGACAAAACACAGACACTAGATATCCCACTCAGCACCCAAGTATGGACCTGGCAAGGCTCAAATTTGTTTCCTTTGATCCACTCAGAATGGGGAGGGATCACTTCTGACCAGAAATTTTAACAGGTGGTCTCAGGACAGGATGGAAGGGCAGATGATCACCCTAAGTAAGACCTCCCACTAATACTTACTTCAGGGCTTACTGAATGTGACTGGTCAGACAAAATGGGAGAGATGGCCGGACTTCCATCAGCCATTCCTTTAGAGATTTTCTTCACAAATATAAACACACAGAGTGAAGTAAAGACAAATAGAATAATTTTCAAACCAAGATTCCAGACCAGATTCCTTCTTCAAACCAGAAGAGCATTCCTCAAAACACATTTCCTATCCTCAGTCCAACAGGTGAGGGATCCCCTGAAACTGGGACTCTTCCTACAATCTAGGGAGAGCTGGATAGTCCCTATGATGGGGCAACAGTGCCTCTAGAGAGGTCAACAGATCAGGAGAAGGAAGTGGGTGGTGGCAGCACCAGAAATACTGGATGGCTTTCAGGAATTATTTTTCATTGCAAATAGATCCATGCATTATGGGTAAACATCACCCTGCTGGAATAGATGGTGCCAGGGGCAGCCCTTAGCCCAAGAAAACTAAGTGACCACTTGGGCTGGCTTCTGAATCCATTGCCAGTGAGGGGCTGCTAATCCACAGGCAGGTACCTACAAAGGCTATCCTGGACAAGCCCCAAAAATGTATAGCTGCCCAATGGGTTTATTTTGTCTGCTACCCAGATAGAGCCAATTTATCAAGACAGGGGAATTGCAATAGAGTCAGCTAAATGGGGGACTTGAGTTTCATTGTTACTCAAATCAGCCTCCCCCCAAAGTTGGGGTTTTTAGAGATAATTTTTGGCAGGCAAGTGGCTAGGGAATGGGTGCTGCTATTGATTGGGGATGCAAACATAGGGGTATGGAAAACAGTACTTGTGTGCTGAATCTTCTTCTGGGTGGGGGCCATGGGACCAGTTGAGTTAAGAGTCACAGGTTCGGGCCAGGCATGGTGGCTCACACCTGTAATCCCAGCACTTTGGGAGGCCGAGGCGGGTGGATCACGAGATCAAGAGATCGAGACCATCCTAGTCAACATGGTGAAACCCCGTCTCTACTAAAAATACAAAAAATTAGCTGGGCACAGTGGTGCATGTCTGTAATCCCAGATACTCAGGAGGCTGAGGCAGGAGAATTGCCTGAACCCAGGAGGTGGAGGTTGTGGTGAGCCGAGATCGCGCCATTGCACTCCAGCCTGGGTAACAAGAGCGAAACTCCGTCTCAAAAAAAAAAAAAAGAGTCACAGGTTCAGGCAGAATCATCCAGTCCTCAGAAATTCAAAAGTCTAAAAAGACATCTCACAAGGCCATCTCAGGTTCTATAATAGTCGTGCTATTTATAGGAGTAACTGAGGAAGTTAAAAGTCTTGTGACTTCCAGAACAATGGCTGCTTCCCATTTAACTATGCCTACATCTTAGCAGAATTCAGGTCCTTCTCATAATCCTAATCTTGTGGCCTTTCATTATTTTTACAAAGGCAGTATTAGTCCCCAAATAAGGAGGGGGTAGTTTGAAGAAGGCTATTATCATCCTTACTTTAAGGTTATACAATAAACTACATTTCTCCCAAAGTTAGCTTGGGCCATGCCCAGGAATGACCAACGGAAGTTTGGAGGTTAGAGGCAAGATAAAATTAGGTCAGATTTCTTTCACTGTCATAATTTTCTCACTTCTATAATATTTCCAAAGGCATTCTATAAAATCTGAAAAGCAATAGAAGTGCACCACTGGGCAGCAAGACTCTACCCACCTAACTAGGTGTGGCAGACATCAATTGCTTTTTGGCTTCCAGGCATCTATTCCGGCACCCCCATTTCCACTGGAAAATTACTCTCCATAATGGACACATTTTGTTAAGACTTTTACTCAAGACTGGGTGCGGTGGTCCACAAACTCAGCAATTTGAGAGGCTGAGGCCAGAGGATTACTTGAGATTAGGACTGTGAGACCAGCCTGGGCAACATGGTGAAACCCTGTCTCTACAAAAAAATACAAAAATTATCCTGGTGTGGTGGTGTGCACCTGTAGTTGTCAGTACTCGGGAGGCCAAGGTGGGAGGATTGCTTGAACCTAGGAGGTGGGGTTTGCAGTGGCCCAAGATCATGCCACTGCACTCCAGCCTGGGTGACAGAGTGAGACCCTGTCTCAAAAGAAAAATAATAATAAGTGTTAGATAAAAACAGCTTCAAGCTTCCTTTATCAAACTAGATTCCTATGCTAAGATTTTTCTGCATAGAAATTCTGAAACCAACACTGAAAACAGTTTTTCGAGCAGAGAACAAGACACAATGGTGCCAATTAATAGAACTGAGATAAAGACACACAAGCAGGCAGAAATCCAACTGTTGGAACTAGACCAGCAGCATATACCCAGGAAAAGGCAGACTCCAAGGCCTCATCTTAGACTCTCTGGATCAAAATCCCTGGAGTAGGAGACCATGACTTTTCATTTTATTATACTTGTCCATGATTTTAAAGCTCACTAAAGTTTGATAACCATGCTGTTTTGTGCTGGGCTAGAGCCCCATGGAACCATACTTGCCAAAGCTTAATATGTAGACATGTGATCTTGCTAAAATGTAGATTCTGACTCAGAAAGTTTGGGTAGGGCTTGAGATTCTCCATTTCTAACAAGTTTTCAAACGATGGGGCTAGATGTGCCATAGAGTCTGGGTGAGGCTAAGCCTGAAGCTAGAATCAGAAGGCACAGACCCAGGGGAGAAGCTGTAAAGTAGACAGAGCCTGACAGCTCATTCCTTGGCAAACTGACAGAATGAAATCTCAGAGCCTGCAAAACCAGCAACTAGTTTCTCAACCTCCTCAATGCTACCATCCTTCTGCTTAACCTGATGGGCCCCTAAAGCAGCCATGAGGCGCAATCCTTTAATTAAATCCTCAAATAGCTCCCTTGCCTGACCCATTCCCTCTGATTCCTTGTTCAGCATTACAAGATGAAACAAAAACAAAGAGGTGATTCTGAAGTTCAATCTGATGTAATTGGGTGCTTTGTTCTTAATTAGACTGCAAAGTACTCTTTTTGTGGGCCACTGAGTCTGTGTAGATAATACAGTTTCCTGTTTACTGTTCTAATAAAAACTACTTTGCATTATTAAAATAAAAGCATCCAAAAAGCTGACATAGGCAGTTTCCAAATGATATATGTAACAGAATCAAATTGTTTTGAAGAGTTTGTGAATATTTAATTACCAGACATGGCCCTTCCCTCTTTATCTATTGATACATTCAAACACAATTATAGTCCAGGTATTATGTTAAGCACTGGCACACGCTATAGATGGTATACAGTCCCAAGGGCCTGGCCAAGAAATGCAGAAATTCAGCCTTTGCATATAGTTTGATGAAACTCCCAGGACCCACTCCACTGTTGGATTTTTTTATTTAATGGAGGACCTTGTGCAAATCCCTGTTCCATGTCCTCTGGAAGAAACCCAGAAATGAAGGTAGAGTTCCAAATGGTAGGGAATAAACAACAGGTGGTCTGGGTTTCATTCAAAATGTGAGTCACGCTAAAAATGGATGTGATTTTTTTTAAAGCGTCATTTCCACTCCAGATTTCAATGTATGTTGCTCAGAGTAAAGTCGATATCTCATAGCTAAGACAGTGGCTGTATTTAAGGCAAAGCTCTATTCAATTGATATTTTTATAAATAAAAGCAGCATTTGCAAGGCTGAGTTGAGACCCTTAAAAGTCCTTAAAGCCTTTTAATATATCCTTGTAGGGTACGTTATCCCCTAAATATCAGAACTCTGAAAACCTCTGCTTTATAGTAGAATTATTTCTAAAATACCAATTTCCAAGGCACACAAATAATATTAAAAAACCACTGAAAACTATGTGCTAAGCACCCACAAGCAAATTTTTTGTGGCCAGGTTAAGCTGTTTAAAGAAACTTTGAAAGTGATTTGGGAGAGAAGATGGGATCATCAGGAAGAAGTCCAGAGTGTGGACAAGCATAAAAGAGTAGTATGGCGGCCGCGCGCGCTGGCTCACGCCTGTAATCCCAGGACTTTGGGAGGCCGAGGTGGGTGGATCACAAGGTCAAGAGATCGAGACCATCCTGGCCAACACGGTGCAAACCCGTCTCTACTAAAAATACAAAAAAAATTAGCCAGGCGTGGTGACACTCGCCTGTGGTCCCAGCTACTCAGGAGGCTGAGGCGGAAGAGTCGCTTGAACCCAGGAGGCGGAAGTTGCAGTGAGCTGAGATTTCGCCACTGAATTCCAGCCTGTTGACAGAGCAAGACTCCGCCTCAAAAAAAAAAAAAAAAAAAAAAAGAGTAGAATGGCATGCAAAGGGAGGCAGAGCAGGATGTGTTGACATAAGGTATAGGAGAGAAGGGTAGTATAAGATGACAGACTCAGAAACGAGTCACCAACACCCTGAAAGACTTGAGAAGAAAGTAAACGTGTCAAAAGGGAATGCCATTACCCTGGAGAAGGCTTCCCACACCAGTGTACTTAAAATAACTACCCTAACCCTAACATAGCATTCTGCATCCATTTGCACTACAGTCATTTTCTTAATGATGCTTTTACTCCATGACATGATTTTTTTGTGTCATGAATTTGTTTCTTCATCTTCTGTTTTCAGTTAGAATATAAGCCCCATGATGCCAGGAACCCGCTCTTGTTCACTGCTTATCCCCAAACCTAGAGCAGTACCTGGTAATGGTAAATATCCAACAACATAACTGTTGAATAAATGAATGAAACCAATAAAGGGATTTGAGAAGGGGATAAGACAGAATGCTAGCACAAGTGTCTAGAATAGGGGTGCAATGAATAAAGATGGGGAAGAAGACATCAAAATAAAATAAATGTAAAAAAATCAAATGAAAGTAAAATTTTTATCATGTATCTTAAAAGTTAAGAAGATATACAAGACCCTAAGCACACCCAAAATCCAATCTAAATAGCCTAGAAACATTATTTGTGAGTATTAAATGAAAGAATCAAATAATTCTCAAAGAGAAAAACTGGGACCCTTGATACTGAGGAAAAAGGCCCGCAGACTCCAGAAACCCTCCAACTCTTCCCACCCCCAGCTACAGAAAGAGGCCTTGGGCAAGTTCCTTGCTTTGGGGCTCACTGGACCCTCAGTGTAAGCCGCACTAGAAGGAGGAGCATCAAGTGTCACTTGGAAGCTATTCAAGAAAAGAAGGAGAAAACAGTAAAGGGGGGAGCTTTATAAATGTAGCACCTACACAGTCCAAAAAAAAAGAATTTGAATAACCCCTCCATCTCCTCCCGCCCCCTTGACCCTCAGACACTGTCTCATTGTTTGGATTATGTTTATTTGAGAAAAGACAAAGCCTCAGCTGTGAGTCTGTGATTGTGCATCCCCAGTACTTATCTTTACCAAATGTTTTGGTGCCTGCAGCAGTGATGCTAAAGGTGCTGGTTTCGGCAAAGGACAAAGGAGTAACTTGTGACTCCATCAAGAAGAGAATACATTGCAAGGCATCGTCTCCATCAGAGACCTATGTTTAATTGGTCCTTAGCTTGTGTGTACTGATTGCCTGCTATTTATCATCTTCAGACCAACCGTATGTACACAGAGCAGAATGTTTCTTTTCTGAAAACTAAATTCAAACATTTAATCTTGTAAAAGTAGTTACCTCTGAAGAGTGAAGGGGAAAGTGAGAGACATTTACTTATTTTTTTTTTATTTTAGTTTTAGTTTTTTGAGACAGGGTCTCACTCTGTTGCCCAGGCTGGAGTGCAGTGGTGTGATCATGGCTCACTGCAACCTCAACCTCCCAGGCTCAAGCAATCCTCCTGCCTTAGCCTCCCAAGTAGCTGAGACTACAGGTGCGTACCACCATACCTGGCTAATTTTTTTAAATTTTTTGTAGAGGCAAGTTCTCACCATGTTGCCCAGGCTGGTCTCAAATTCCTGACCTCAAACAGTTCTCCTGCCTAAGCATCCCAAAATGCTGGGATTACAGGCACAAGACACTGCACCTAACAAGCCATTTACTTATTATTTTATATTTGATCTTAGCTAAAAAGCTGAGAAGCGATACTTATTTTATAAAGTCTAAAAAAAGGTTAAATTTGTTTAGTTGGCTCACTTTTTTGGTTCCATTTGATAGTTTTGTAGATACTATTTCGTTAAATTTTATGGTGGATTATGGGTAATGCTTTTTTTAACTTTTTTTCCTTTGGATATTTTTTGTATATACACTTTTTTTTTTTTTTAAATAAAATCACTGGGCATTGTGGCTCATACCTATAATTTCAGCATTTTGGGAGGCCAAGGCAGAGTGATCACTTGAAGCCAGGAGTTTGAGACTAGCCAAGACAACATAGCAAGACTTAATGTCTACAAAAAAAAAAATTCAAAATTACTCAGGCAGGGTGGTGGTCCACACCTGTAGTTCTAGCTACTCCAGAGGCTGAGGAAGGAGGATTGCTTGAGCCCAGGAGTCCAAGGCTCCAATGAGCTTTGATTGTGCCACTGCACACACTAGCCTGGGCAACAACAGAGCAAGATCCTGTCTCCAAAAAACAAAAGGAAAAAAAAAAAGAAGGAAAGCAAAGAAAATCGGGTGCCAGGCACAGTGGCTCATGCCTATAATCCCAGCACTTTGGGAGGGATAAAATTTAACGAAGTGGATCATGAGGTCAGGAGTTTGAGACCAGCCTGGCCAATATGATGAAACCTTGTGTTTGCTAAAAATATAAAAATTAGCCAGGTATGGTGGTACACACCTGTAGTTCCAGCTACTCAGGAGACTGAGGCAGGAGAATCACTTGAACCTAGGAGGCAGAGGTTGCAGTTAGCTGAGATCATACCACTGCACTCCAGCCTGTACAACAGAGTGAGACTCTGTCTCAAAAAAAAAAAAAAAAAAAAAAGAAAATCAGGTTGCAAGGAGAAACCATATCATGTTTAAAAATGTTGGTTGGCCATTAGGTTAAAAATTGTTTAAAAAGATAACTACCAGCCAGGTATATTTTGTGGTACTGTATAAATTTTAACATGAGCATGTCATAGTAATAACTAATACTTACATATCACTATGTCCAAAGCACTGTTCTGAGTTTGTTGTTCTGTGTTTATTTATTTAATATTTACAGCAAGCAGATGAAGAAAATACTATTATAATCTTTATTTACAGATAAACTGACACTGACTGGAGAGAAGTTGAATTAAGTGACTAACAAATCCTAGGGTTATGCCATCTATAGCCCTTCAATTGGTAACACAGAGATGTGATGTGAGCAGTCCCAGATTCTTTTTCTTAAATTTCTTTGAATATACATTTTTATCTTTTAGAGATGGGGTCTTGCTATGTTGCCCAAGCTGGTCCCGAATGCCTGGGCTGAAGTGATACTCCCACTCAGCCTCCCAAAGTGTTGAGATTACAGGTATGAGTCATCATGCCCGGCCCATTTTTCTTAACTTTATTAATTGAAATTTAACATATGTATAATAAAGTACACCAATCTTAAGTATATAGCTTGATGACTTTTTACATACGTATCCACTGGGAAATCACCCAAATCAAAATATAAAGTATTTCCAACTTCCTCAAAGGTTCCTTTCAGTCCCTTCCTATAGTCAATACCTCCCCAAAAATAATCATTATTCTGATATTATCCTAAAGTGGAATCACACAGAATGTACTCATTTCTGGCTTTTTTGTTGTTGTTTGAGACAGAGTTTCACTCCGTCACCTCGGCTGGAGTGCAGTGGCATGATCTTGGCTCACTGCAACCTCCACTTCCTGAGTTCAAGTGATTCTCCTGCCTCAGCCTCCAGAGTAGCTGGTATTACAGGCATGCATCACCACACCCAGCTAATTTTTAAAATATTTTTAGTAGAGATAGGGTTTTACCATGTCAGGCAGACTGATCTCTAACTCCTTACCTCAAGTGATCTGCCCACTTCAGCCTCCCAAAGTGCTGGGATTACAGGCGTAAGTCACTGAGTCTGACTATTTCTGGCTTCTTTTACTCAACATTATACTTGTGAGATTCATTCCTGTTGTATATATTAGAAATTTATTCTTTTTATTGATGTGTAGTATTCCATTTGTATGAATATTCCAAATTTATTTGTCCATTCTCCTGTTGATGGACTTTTGGGTTGTTTCCAGTTTGGGGTTATTATAAAGCTGCTATGCATATTATTTTACATGCATCTTAAAGAACAAATGCTTTCATTGCTCTTTGGTATATCCCGAGGAATGAGATTACTGGATTATAGAGTAGATATGTATTAGAATTCATAGATATTGCCAAAGAGTTTTCTAAAATAGTTATGCCCATTTACACACCCACTAGCAATGCATGAGAGTTCCAGTTGCTCCACATTCCTGCCAACTCTGTCATTCTAGTGGATATGTAGTGCGATCTCATCATGGTTTTAATTTGCATTTCCTTGATGACTAAGGATGTCAAGTCCCTTTTAACATTTTTGTGGGCCATATGGATGTCCTCTTTTGTGAAGTGCCTTTTTAATCTTCTGCTTATTATGTTAATTAGGTGGTTTGTCTTTTTCTTATTGAATTGTAGGAGCTCTTAATACACCCTTATTATGAATCCTTTGTCAGATATATGTAATCAGGAATAGATTTTCGCAGTCTGTGGCTTCTCTTTTCACTCTTTTAATGGTGTCTTTTGTCGCTAAGTCTTTTTTAGAAGTAAACGTATTTTATATAACAAATGTAAAAGAGCTTATCTAGTTAAGTTAGCAACATCTACAATGTAATAAAAGTTATGTAAATAATTTCACATAAAATCTATTTCAAATAAAACCTATTTCAAATAATTGTTTTAGTCATTCACACATAGAATTCAATATTCATCTGAAGTTAATTATGTGCAAGGCACTGTGCCTTGGGTACAAAGATGGCTGAGACTCTTCTTGCCTTCAGGGAATTCGCTGGACTCCATGAAGTTGGCAGGCAATAAATTACAGTAATGTACAGAGATAAATGATAATAAATATGTACACATTTCCATGAGATCAAGCTCAAGTGAAAGTATTATGAGAGTGAGGCAGGAGTCCCAGGAGTAGGATTTGATAATCTGCATTTCAAACGTGCCCCATAAGTGGTTCTTTGATTTTTGTTGTTGTTGTGGCTGCTGTTTTGTTTTAGTTACGGGTTTACATGTGAGAACCACTGAACTAGAATGTAGGAGAACCAACGTGACAAAGGAAATAGTGCCTACAGTCACCTTATGAAGATTCCTTCCTTGAATTTCATGCTGAAGAGTTTGGATTAAATCCAAGTGTACAATATAAGGCCATTAAAGCAGTTTTTGAAGGGAGGAAATTTTAAAACTCAAGATCAATGATCTTGATAAATGTAGTTCTTTCTACTTCTTGGCTGCTAAAATCATTGAGGGTATCTATGTGATTTATCTGATGGTATTTGAATGATGTTTTGACTAAATATCAAAGGAGAAAGTAATATTTTTATTTATTGTTCTAGATCAGAAATCAGCAAACATATTCTATTAAAGTCCTGTTAAATAAAATGTATAGAAGGTCATTGGTTTGGACTGAGCTTTTGCACTAGGCCCAACAGACCAAACCAAAATGCAGTCTCTCGTGCTGAAGTTCCACCAAGCTGAAACCAGCATGTTTATCCGGGAAATCAGGAGAGAGAAAGAGATAATAGCCAATTTTCCAAATAGGCCAGTTTTAGCTGCAGGATAAAGAAGTCCCCTCTACTTCAACCTTTACAAGGAAAGTAACTTTGAAATGACCATTCCACTTTTTGCTCTATTTCTGCTTTCTTCAGCCCTTTTCTGTCTATAAAGCCAAGCTCCTTTGCTCAGCTCATTGGAGCACTTATTCTATCTTACAGAATGAGATTTTATGTGATTCTAGAATCACAAATAAAACAAACTAGATCTTTAAATAGCATTTGTTGCAATTTTGTTTTTTGACAGTCCAGATAGTAGATAATTTAGCCTTTACAGGCCACACAGTCTCTGTTACACCTATTTAAATCTGCCTTCATGGCAGGAAAGTAGAAAGCAGCCATATCTTTTACATATTTTACATAGAAATGGTGTAGCTGAGATCCAACAAAATGTTATTTACAAAATTTTGTGGGTCAGATTTGGCCAATGGGAAGCAGTAGTTTGCCCACCTTGGTTCCAGATAACTTCACTTAGTCTAATTGAAAGCTTACAATGCAGTTTAGCTTCAAGATTTTTGACTCATGGTAGCAATTCCTCCCCAAAATTAGGTATAATAGCTTCAGGTTTAAATAAACATAAATCTGAAACAAATTATGATTGAAAAAAAGTAATTAGTAAAATCTAGATTGTGGCATATTCTACAAGATAACTGCCCTAGATGTTTTTTGGGATTTTTGGTTGTTTGTTTTTGAGTCACGATCTCACTCTGTCATCCAGGCTGGAGTGCAGTGGCATGATCACAGCTCACTGCAGCCTTGACCTCCCAGACTCAAACAATCCTCCCACCTCAGCTTCCCAAGTAGCTGGTACTACAGGCACATGCCACCACATATGGCTAATTTTTGTATATTTGGTACAGATGTAATTTTGCTATGTTGTCCAGGCTGCTCTTGAACTCCTGAGTTCAAGCAATCCACCCATCTCTGCCTCCCGAAATGCTGGGATTACAGGTGTGAGTCACCACACTCAGCCTGCCCCTAGATGTTTAAAAGAAAATGTGATGAGGAATGAGGTGAAAAAGCAGGGGGAATGTTCTAGTCTAAATGAAAAGGAATTTAAGAGACTACAAGCAAATATAATGTATGAAGCTGTTTGGATCTTGGATCAAAAAAGAAAATAAAAAGTTGAAAAAAAATTTGTGGGACAATTGAGGTGTTTGAATATGATCTATTTGAATATGATATTGCTGGAATTAGAAAACAATGCCCCCAGATGAAGACCTCAGAAGCAGCCTCAGAAGGAAAATTATTTCTCTGACCTTTTCCTTCCCTCCTGTCTCTCAGTCCCATTCTTCCTTGAGGCTAGTTATGGAAAAGAGAATCCCTCTTCCCCAATGAAGGTCATAGAAACCAGAACCCCTTTTCCCCAAAGCCAGCCCACAACCTTTCTTTGCAAAAACTGCCCGTTAAAAAACTATATGACCTACTTTGTTTGACTGTAGGTCATGAGATATCTATTCCAGAGGGGATCTGGCCCCATACTCAGAAGGAAGGAATGTATTCTCAGAGAGCTCAGGAATCTGAACAGACAGGCCTTGCTGGGTTTTCCCACTCAGTCTATTAACACTGGATCTTCCCTTTTTGTCCAATCATGTTTCTACACAGCATTCCATACTCTTTGGACATAAGCATTAAAATGGACAATTTCCCCTATATATTTGGGTCTTCGTTCTGAAGGCTCCTGTATCACATACAACTGTGATCAAATAAATTTGTATGCCCTTTCTTTTATTAATCTATCTCATCAGTGATTTTCAGTAAAACTTCAGAAGGCAAAGGGGAAGTTTTCCCTTGGCTCTGACAATATATTATATGATATTAAATCAATGTTATATTACTTAGATGTGATAATGATATTGTAGTTATGCAGAGAATGACTTTGTTCTTACATGCTTGTATTTAGGGATAAAATGTTGTGAAAATGGTTCAATCGAAAACATCAGATGATAAATTATCCATTAAAAAACTCCCAGATGCCAGTCAAATTGAAATAGAGGAAAAAAAACAACAGAATGAGAGAGAGAGAAAAGCAAAATCTTAACAATTGTTAAATTTGGATGATGGGCATACAGGTTTTCATTGTACTATCGTAACCCATCGGTGGGTTCATGTTGCCCACTGCCCAGATAGAGCCGATTTATGAAGACAGGGAAATTGCAATAGAGAAAGAGTTTAATTCATGGAGAGCCTGCTGATCAGGAGACTGGAGTTTTATTACTCAAAGCAGTTTCCCCGAAAATGTGGAGGTTAGGATTTTTCAAGGATAGTTTGGGGGGGCAGGGGATGAGTGCTGCTGATTGGTTGGGGATGCAGTCCTAGGAGTATGGAAAGTGTCCTTGAGCCTGCTGAGTCTGCTTTTGGGTGTGACCACAGGACCAGTTGGCAGGACCAGTGGAGCCATCAGCCTCTAGAGATGCAAGAACCTGAGAAGACATCTTAAAAGGCTGATCTCAGATTCTACAAGAGTGATGTGATCTGCAGGAGTAATTGGGGAAGTCACAAATCTTGTGACCTCTGGAATAATGGCTGGTAGTCCTTTCCATCTATATTACAGCAGAATTCAAGCTCCTCTCAACCTAATCTAGTGGTCATTCATTAGCTTTACAAAGGTAGTTTAGTTTTAGAAAGGTCTATTATCATTTAAACTATGAACTAAATGTATTCCAAAGTCAGTTTAGCCCAAGCCCAGGAATCCTTAAGGGCAGTTTGGAGGTTAAGGGCAAAATAGGAATTGGTTAGATCAGATCTCTTCACTGTCATAATTTTCTTACTGTTATAATTTTTGCAAAGGTGATTTCACTATTATTTCAATTTTTCTGTGGTTTTAGATTTTTTAAAAAGTAAAACTGTGGGGGAAATATTGTTGAGTTCAATGTACGGTACATTATTTTTTTTTTCCTTTTAAAATACAGAAAAAGGCTGGTCTACTTCAAAAAGTTAGTTAGTATTAGAATTCCATTCTAAAATAATGGAAGGCCTTATCGAAATCTCGGACTCAGGTTTGAAGTTGTCATTTATCACTTCTAGCTCCTACTTTCCCCATGCTTACAATCCCCCTTTCTTTTTTCTTTTTTTCCCCACAAGTTGCTGGACTGTGTCATAAAATTGCTGCGTACAGCCATGTTCATAGCACGACGCCACATCCTTTCTGGTGAGGGTAACCCATGTTGTGGCATTGACATTGTCGCTGCTGACATTTTGAGTCTGCCCCCTCTGTGCCTGGTGGGGAGTTGATCATGATGAGGTGACAGAGGCAGAACTGCCAAAGGTGACAGAATCATCTGTGTACACAGTTCTCTTCCATCTCCGGTTTGAGTCCTGGGCTCTTTTATCTTGCTCCTCTTTTCTGGCACAGCCCAGACTCCCTTCAGGGTCATTTCCGAAGTGGAACCCGTGCTCCGTCACTCCGTCTTTCTGTTTCCTTCCCCTCGGCAATGAAAGAACCTAGCATTGAAAATTGTCCAAAGGGGGCTGGGGGGTGGGGGGTGGCAGTTGTAAGTAACTAAATTCAAACCTTATGAAAGAGCATGAATTTAGGCTCTTGTATAAATATATCCTGAAAAAAATATATGTATTCTGATGGGAGGGACCAGTAGAGTGTTGCTTAAAAAGAACATAGCTAACAACAGTGACCACAAAAGCATCGTGCATATGAAAAAGCATGATCTTTGGAGTTAGGTAGACCTGGGCTTGACTCTCAACTATCCCACTTGCTGGCAGGGTGATCTTGGATAAATTACTTAACTTCTCTAAACCTCAATTTCCTTATCTATGAAATGGAACAGACAATACCTGGTTCTTGCTAGGATGAAATGTTACGATACAATTTTTTTCTTCCTTGCTGAGAGGCTTCTAGACATCTGAACATGAATCTGGTGTAACTGCTGAGCTCAGCCTAAAGTGATCGTTTCTATTCCACAAGAATGATTGAGTACACAGCCAAAGTGAGAGACAGGGGGCAGCTGAACAGGTTCCCCAGGGCAAAATGCAAGCCCTTGTTTGAAGTTCTTTTATAATTCAAATCGATGCAGATAGTATCAGCACTTCTCAAACTTGAATGTGAAGAATCACCTAGAGCTCTTGTTAAAATGTAGATTTTGATTCTTCAGGTCTGCAGTGGGCATCTAACAGTAGACACCCTGAACTTTTATCTAGCTCCGGGGGAGGCAGATGCTCCTCTTTTATGAACCACACTTTGAATAGCGAGGCCCCAGGGCGTGTGTTTAAAAACCTGAGATTTCTCTGGATTGGGAACTTCTAGGATTTCCCAACTCTTTCTAATTCCTCTTAATTCTCACTCTCCTTCTGGAGCAGCGACTCACTTAACATGCCCATTTTTAGTTTTTATTCTATTGATTGTGATGCTCCTTTCACCGTGTTTTAATGAAGTAAAACTCCTTTCAAAATGAACTAACAGCAGTTGTTCACTGCCAGCGGAAACCTCATTGAAGAATTAAATAAAACTATGAGCTTCTCCACAAACAGGAAGGAAGGAGTGAATGGCAACGAAAGAGGAAGCCTGGCAAACAAATGTCCTCGGGAGCTGCATTTATCCCCTGCCCCAAAGGGTGGTCATGATTACAGCCCCTTGTAATTGTGAAAGTGAAAGGGGGAAAGCAAAAATGTAGAGACCTGAACCTCTGAGCATGTGCATTTTGAGTAAGTCCTGAGGCTTTTTCTTCCCTTCCCTCTCCAGGCCCCCCCGCCCAGAAGGCAAATGCTGGTTATTCTGAAGCGACTGGAGGCCTAGGACCTTTGCAGCAGGTTCTCTCCTACGTAAGGCCTCCCTTAGTGAGTCCCAGTAGCCCAGACATTTTGAGCTGCTTGATTTAGCCCATGTTTACAGTCAGCAAGGTGTTAACGTGAAAGAATTGGTTAAATTTCTAACCCACAATCACCAAATAGTTTTGAGATTAAAAGAAAAGCCATAAACACTTTTTGAGAGTCCATTAAAACCCAAGAATTAGGTTAGGGACTGGGAAAAATCAAACTTAATGGGGAACTCCACTGCCTTTAAGTTTTAATATTATGAAAGGAGACAGACATATTATAAAAGTCAATGCTGTAACAGTGAGACAAGAGAGAAGGTGCGAGTAACCAGAGATGGGAATGATGCAGGCAATTAAACGAGAGTCTGCCTGTGCCCAGTGAGCACCACGGGGCCTATTATATAAATGCATAAATATTGCTGAATAAATAAACCAGTAAGTGAGAATGAATAAGTGAATACAGAACAAGACCTGAATTTCTCAAAGAAAGACAAACCTATTTTTTCCTCCTTAACTGATTGCCCACTGCTAGGATTTCACAAGCCTCGCATCCAGCTCACTACTTTGCATCCCCGTGAATGAATGACAGTAGTTAGGCCCTTAGAATGTAAATCGCCCCTCACTCTGCCCTTATTAGTCATTTCTGGGAAACATATTTGTATATCAACATCTATATCTGCCAGGAGTTTCCCTCTACTGTCAGCAGTTATCATAAGAGGAGTCCTGTAAGTTTAACAACTGTTGCCAATTTTCTAATCAAAGAAATAAGAGTATCATGTACTGAATATTTGTGTCTCTCTCAAATTCATGATATGTTGAAATCTAATCCTCCAATAAAATGATATTTGGTAGCAGGTCTTTTGGCAGGTAATTAGGTCATGAGACTGGAGCCTTCATGAATAAGAAGAGACCCCAAGGAGATCTCTTGCTTCCTCTTTCTCTCTCTCTCTTTCTTTCCTTCCTTCCCAACCTCCCCCCACCCTCCCTCCTCTCTCTTTCTTTAGCTGGGATTACAGGCACCCACCATCATGTCTGGCTAATTTTTGTATTTTTTGTAGAGACGGGGTTTCACCTTGTTGGCCTGGCTGGTCTTGAACTCCTGACCTCAGATGATCCTCCCGAATTGGCCGCCCAAATTCCTGGGATTATAAGCATGAGCCACTGTGCCCGGCCTTGCTTCTATCACATGAGGATCCAATGAGAAGTCTGCTGCCTGCAATTTGGAAGAGGGCCCTGACATGACCCTGACCATGCTGGCACCCTGATCTCAGACTTTCAGCCTCTAGAACTGTGAGAAATAAATTTCTGTTGTTTATAAGCCACCCAGCTTATGGTATTTATTATGGCAGCCCAATCTGATTAAGACAAGAGGGAAAAGAAGGAGTTACAAATGAGATGGCCTGGGGAAAGGTACAATGGCAGCAAACTGAGCCTTTCTGGAACAACACCTGCTGTAGGTCAATCATGCCCCAGACAATGTGGGACAAAGGAGGACAGAGGCCCATGCCCATTTCAATAGGAACAATGTTTGACTGCAGGTTGTTCCTCACTGTAATAATACATCCAACAGAACAGAATAATATTCTAGGTACTAAAAACAGAAAAATGTATTGTTTAAGTTTATATAATTCTATTTCAGAGTTTAAACATTGCTCCTTTAATTAGCATTTATAGAGTACTTATTAAGTGCCCTATAAGTGCCCCACTTAGAATAATACCTATGGATTGTCTCTTATTGTAACTATGTGTGAAGATTCACTATTTTGGTGATGAAGACAAGTATTAGGAAGACTGGCCTAGAATCTGTCTTATAGCATTCCAGCTTTACAAGTGTGCTTGCTATAATTTGCATATTTGACCCTCCAAAACTCAAGTTGAAGATTGATCCCCAGTGTTGGAGGTGGGGTCTAATGGGAGGTGTTTGAGTCATGGGGGCAGGTCCCTCGTGAGTGGCTTGGTGTCATCCTCTTGGTAAAGAGTGAGTTCTTGCTCTATTAGTTCCCATCAGAGTTGCCTAAGAGATGTTGGTTAAAAGGATCCTGGCACCTCCCTCTCCTCTCTGTAGCTTCTCTCACCATGTGATCTGTACACTGGTTTTCCTTTGCCTTCCTCCATGAGTAGAAGCAGTCTGAAGCTTTTACCAGAAGCAGATGCTGGCACCATACTGTGTATACCTTGCAGAATGGTAAGCCAAATAAAACTCTTTTCTTTATAAATTTTCTGGCCTCAGGTATTCCTTTACAGCCACACAAATGAACTAACACAGAAGTGGACTAAAACAAAGTGTGAGGCAGGTCAACTTCCTGGCAGATAAAAAAATACTTAGAAAATTTAGGGGAACTGTGAGAAGAGATATTCACCCAAATATATAGCTACTGTAGGTAAAATATAGCAGAGAGAATTACTTGGATTTCTTAGCCTTGAAATAGAAAATAATAGGGGCTTTTAAAAATCGAATCCAGGTGGGCACAGTGACTTATGCCTGTAATCCCAGCACTTTGGGAGGCCAAGGCGGGCAGATCATCTGAGGTTGGGAGTTTGAGAACAGTCTGACCAACATGGAGAAATCCCATCTCTACTAAAAATACAAAATTAGCTGGAAGTGGTGGCGCATGTCTGTAATCCCAGCTACTCAGGAGACTGAGGCAGAAGAATCACTTGAACCCGGAAGGCAGAGGTTGCGGTGAGCCGAGATCATGCCATTGCACTCCGGCCTGGGTGACAAGAGTGAAACTCTGTCTCCAAAAAAGAAAGAAAAATAATCATGAGACTTTGAAATGTGAAATTTTTTTTTTCTTTTTTTTGAGATGAAGTTTCACTCTTCTTGCCCAGGCTGGAGTGCAATGGTACAATCTCAGCTCACTGCAGCCTCCACCTCCCGGGTTCAAACGATTCTCCTGCTTCAGCCTCTCAAATAGCTGGGATTACAGGCATGTGCCACTATGCCCAGCTAATTTTATATTTTTAGTAGAGACAGGGTTTCTCCATGTTGGTCAGACTGATCTTGAACTACTGACCTCAGGGGATCCGCCTGCCTTGGCCTCCCAAAGTGGGATTATAGGTGTGAGCCACTGCTCCTGGCAAAATGTAAAAATAAAAAATAAAAAAAGATTTTTATTTCCAGGGTGTCTTTTTAATGGAATATGAAGTGTTATCTAGTATACCTTTCACGGTTTATCTCATCCTATGGGATCTGTGCCTTTCCCTGTCTTTGGGCTGTCTTATAACTCTGTAAGTTGTAGAAAATTGATGATGATGCCAACAATTTCTGTTCACAGAAATGCAAACAAATTTTGTCAAAGTGAATATGCAATGGTTCCATATATAGAAGAGACTAGTTTGCCTCTATTAGCAAATTCATTTCAGCATTCCTAATTGCCAGTAAATGTATCTGTTCTTTGAAGTCTCCTTGAACTGGTTTTCACATCTTACAGTTGACTTATAAATAATGAATTAAATAAAATATTTCATGTGTTCATTTTGTATTTGTATAAAATCTTATGATTTCTTTCTTCTTCTTCTTCTTTTTTTTTTTTTTTTTGGAGGCAGAGTCTTGCTCTGTCACACAGGCAGGAAGGAGTACAGTGGCACAACCTGCAACCTCCACCTCCCGGGTTCAAGTGCTTCACATGCCTCAGCCACCCAAGTAGCTGGGATCACAGGTGTGTGCCACCATGCCTGGCTAATTTTGATATTTTTAGTAGAGATGAGGTTTCACCATGTTGGCCAAGCTGGTCTTGAACTCCTAACCTCAAGTGATTTGCCCACCTCGGCCTCCGAAAGTGCTATGATTACAGGAGTGAGGCACCACGCCCAGTCCATTCCTTTTTAAAAATTATCCTTTAATATAAAAATAATAAGCTAACCAAGGGTATCAGGGAACAGGCATAAATAAAGCAGTCTAAGTGAATGTCAATGAAGGGGATCAGAATATGCCACCCCCAAATATGACACTTTAACATATGGATTATTTTGAGCTGAAGGCAATTGAGAAACAGCAGATGTAGGAGGAATTATCTGCCTGCCCTCTTTCTGCCTAACAGCAGGGCATAAATTTTTCTTTGTAAAGATGTCCCTTGTTCATTCTTCCATACCAAGAGGACAAGATGACTCTTAGCACAGGAAATGAAATATCAGCACTGAGATGGGTAGCACAAATAAAACTTACTAAAATAACTCTTACCTTCTACCACTTTCCCCCATATATTTACCTCCTCTCAATTTTAACACTCTTAGAAGTTCAAACACCAAACCTCTTTTTGGTTTCATCTGGTCACTTCACAATTTATCATCCTTTGTTAAAATAATATATAATCTCCCAGCCATTATTGCTTCTATGGGTTTTAAATTCTTTTCCATGAAGCTCCTATGTGCCTGCAAAATCAATAATTCTTTAAAAGTCCTATTATTTTATTTTATTTTTTAGAGTCGAGATTATGAGAGTTTGAAATGTGGAAGTTTTTTTTTTTTTAGATGAAGTTTCACTCTTGTTGCCCAGGCTAGAGTGCAGGTCTTGCTCTGTCACTCGGGCTAGAGTGCAGAGGTATAATCATAGCTCACTGTAACCTAAGCAAGTCTCCCACCTCAGCCTCCTGAATAGCTGGGACTAGAAGTATGTGCCACCACACCGGGATAATTTTTTGTGTAGGCAAGGTCTTGCTATTTTGCCCCAGCTAGTCTTGAACTCCTGGTCAAGAGATCCTCCTATCTCAGCCTCCCAAAGCACTGGAACTACAGGCACATGCTGCCACACGTGACCTGGAAAAAAGTTCAATTAATCTGTCTTTTGGCACAGAGAAGTTTTCCCTTTCTCTGCACCAATAATATGACAAAGAGTTTTGATTCATAACCACTGAGAACTATATTTCTGAAACTTGTCTAGTTTCAGAAAATAATGTCGTGTTTTTATTGGGATCACATTAAAATTTTGAATTAGGTAGGGAACTGATATTTTGATGATTTTGAGACAAGAACAAGGGACAAGTTTTCATTTGTTTTAGTCTTCTTTTGTGTCTTTTGGGAATGCTTTATAGTTGTTGTTGTTGTTGTTTCATGGATATTAAATATTTTCTGTAGGCCAAGCACAGTGGCTCACACCTATATAATCCCAGCACTTTGGGAGGCTGAAGTGAGCAGATCACTTGAGGTCGGGAGTTTGAGATCAGCCTGGCCAACATGGTGAAATCCTGTCTCTACTAAAAATACAAAAATTAGCCAGGCGTGGTGATGGTCACCTGTAATCCCAGCTACTCGAGAGGCTGAGGCAGGAGGTTCACTTGAACCTGGGAAGCAGAGGTTGAAGTGAGCCGAGATCATGCCACTGCACTCCATCCTGGGAGACAAAGCAAGATCCTGCCTCAAAATTAAGAAATAAATAAACAAAAAACAAATTAATATTTTTTGTAAAAGCTATTCCTAAATATTTTATCTTTTTTTTTTTTGATGCCTCAGTAAGTGATTAAAAGGACATAAAATAATTAGGTTTTATTTGTGTATGCAAAAACAATTAATTTTTACATGCTGCCTGTTAATTTTATACCCTGCTAACCTACTAAATGATTTTAGTGTTGTATAAGTTTTATAATTAATTATCCAGAGCATCACTGTCCAATAGAAATATAATGTCGGCTGGGCATGGTGGCTCATACCTGTAATCCCAGCACTTTGGGAGGCAGAGATGGGTGGATCACCTGAGGTCAGGAGTTCAAGACCAGCCTCGCCAACATGGTGAAACCCTGTCTCTACTAAAAACACACCCACACCCACACAAAAAAGCAGAGCATGGTGGCACGCACCTGTAATCTCAGCTACTCAGGAGGCTGAGTCAGGAGAATCCTTTGAACCTGGTAGGCAGAGGTTGCAGTAAGCCAAGATTGTGCCACTGCACTCCAGCCTGGGCAACAGAGCAACACTCCATCTGAAAAAATAAAAATAAAATTTTCTAGCAGCTAAATTTAAAATAGTTATAAGAAATAGGTGAAACAAACATTAATGATATGTTATATTTAACTCACTATATCAAAAGTATTATTTCAACATAGAAAGAATATAAAAATTAATAAGACATTTTACATTCTTCCTTCATATAGTCTTTGAAATTCAGTGTGTGTATGTCACATTTACGGCATATTCCCATTTGGAACTTAAATTTTTATCAGAAATATGTGAATTTAGATTTCATAAAATTTACATTGAAAATATATATCCATGTATCCAAGTTGCTCCAAACATACTTAAGTTTTATCACTCTAGCATGTACATATGTGTGTGTGTGTGTGTGTGTGTGTGTATATATATCTTCCTTTAATATTTACATCCACATTAACAAAACTAGTTCTTTTTTAGAATTGATTTGACTGTGTTGTAAAAGCCTACATCTGTCCAAGTAAATTCACTAATTCTTGCACCAACATCAAATTCCACAGGAATTTCATTAACTGAAAAGTAGCCTAAAAGTGAAGAATCAAAGCCTCCCAGTGGCATTCCTTAACCAATGGGGGATAAAAACCTCAATAAATCTTCCTATATCCCATTATTCAGGTGGACAATTCTAAGAGTTACTCCACATGCTCCTTGTACAAACTATCTTCATCAGTTACCTTAATAATGCACCCTATGTCAGCTTTCCCTCCTTCCCTAATTCCCTCACTCAAGCTCCCTAAGGTCACCTGCCCCCAAAACTGCCTGCACCCAAGTCCTTATCTCAGGCTTCTTTTTCAAAGGAAATTCAAGCAAAGACAGAGATCTAGATCTACCAAGTTTAAGGGATGAGGCAAGTGTAAAGATTGGAGTCCTTATAGAAGAATACTAGAAATATCTTATAGGCTCTTAAGATATTGTTGAAGAACCAAACATTAAAACTTTAAGGTAAGAACTAGAAATATGCATTTAAAAGTATTTCGTATTAAATTAAGTAGAGAGAAAAGCAATGTTTAAAACTATAGTCTGCACTGTGGTTATGTAAGAGAATATTATCGTTAGGCATATGTAACTTACTCTTAAAAGTTCAGGGAAAATATGCATCTATATGTATGTATGTATACATGTGTGTATATGTATAAACAGAGAGAGAGAGATAAAGAGAGAGAATAGGAGAAACAGATAAACAAATGGGGCAGAATGTCTACAATAGGTAAATCTGGGTAAAGTATATAGTTATAGCTGGGCATAGTGGCTCATGCCTGTAATCCCAGCACTTAAGAGTCTGATGTGGGAGGATTGCTTAAGCCCAGGAGTTAGAGATCAGCCTGGGTAACAGAGTAAAACCCTGTCTCAAAACAAAATTTTTAAAAATTTTTGCTGCAGTCATCTGCTGGTATTCATAGGGGATTCGTTCCAGGACCTCCAGCACATAACAAAATCTACATTCTCTAGTCCCCATTTGATATAAAATGACACAACATTTGCATATAACCTATGCACATTCTTCCATATATCTTAAATCATTTCTAGATTACTTATAATAGCTAATACAATGTAAATGATATGTAAATAGTTATTATACTCTATTGTTTAGGGAATAATGACAAAAACAAAAGTCTGTCTACATTCAGTACAGACGTAATTTTTTTTCTGAATCTTTTCAATCTGAGGTTAGTTGAATTCATAGATGTGGAACCCACGGAGGTCAGCTGTATACGGTTGTTCTTCAGACTATTCACGCAGCTTTTCTGTAAGTGCGAGTTTCCAAATTAAAAGTTAATAAAAGCTATTATAGACTTTTCCAGAGAGCAAACTTAAGTCATAATGCTTCAGGGTCAGCAGCCCTTTATCTTTTTACTATCTATCTTTTAAAATGTCCTAAAATAAGCCAGGCACAGTGGCTCATGCCTATTATCTTAGCACTTTGGGAAGCCAAGGCGGGTGAATTACCTGAGGCCAGGAGTTTGAGAGCAGCCTAACCAACACAGCAAAAACCCATCTCTAAAAAAATACAAAAATTAGCTGGGTGTGATGATGGGCACCTATAATCCCAGCTACTTGGGAGGCTGAGGCAGAATTGCTTGAACCCGGGGTGGGGCAGAGGTTGCAGTGAGCCAAGATCACACCACTTCACTCCAGCCTGGATGAAAGAGAAACTCCATTTCAAAAAAAAGAAAAGAAAAGAAAAGAAAAAGGTCCTAAAATGCTGACAAGTTGATATTAATAATAAAGGCTCCTATTTGGGCCCACTAAGAGTAAGAGGAAACCTTCACTCAGGCATGATTATAAGTAGTCACACTTTGCCCCACTTAAAAAAAAAAAAAAGTAATGTTGGCTATAGCCTTTAAAAAGTTGGCTGGCCCTTTCCTTATCTTAAAGGACTGATAGACAGTAGTACTGTTAAAATTCGTTAGAAAATGGTAAAACTTCTGAGATCTTGGGTTCAAAGGTCATGCACTGATGTTAATTTCTTCCCAGGGTTTCTTGGAAGTGTTGGCCAGGAAAAGCTCTTGCTGAGTGTATAGACAACACAGATATGATGGAGAGAATTTCTGTTAATCAGCTGGATGTACACTTGCTAGCCACTTAAGCAAATGAGTGTGAGGCAGTTCTACCTTGTCAAGGCTGGAAGGACTTTTACAACTGATAGTATACAATGCTTTCACTTGCCAGAGTTCTACTATTGGTGCAGGTCCCAAATGTCATCTGGTTTAACTGTTCATCTGCAGCTTCCGTTGTCTCCGATGACACCTGCCATGTTGTCCTCTATTATGCTTAAATATGTTCAGAAACAAGGGGTCATTATGCCTGTAACAGCACTAATAATCTACTTCCTTGTATAAGCAATGGTGTTGACTGAATTATTATTTTTAACAGTGAAAAAGATTAGCGGCCGGGCACGGTGGCTCTTGCCTGTAATCCCAGCACTTTCGGAGGCCGAGGCAGGTGGATCACAAGGTCAAGAGATTGAGACCATCCTGGCCAACATGATGAAACCCTGTCTCTACTAAAAATACAAAAAAAATTAGCTAGGCATGGTGGCACGTGCCTGTAGTCCAAGCTACTCAGGACACTGAGACAGGAGAATTGCTTGAACCCAGGAGGCAGAGGTTGCAGTGAGCCAAGATCGTGCCACTGCACTCCAGCCTGGAGACAGAGCAAGACTCCATCTAAAAACAAAAACGTTAGCAAGAACTTAAGTGTCAATCAATAAGAAAACTTAATTTATTAAAATTCTAAGTATCATTAAAAAGAATAAGTTGAATGTATTTACACCTATTTGAAACAAAAAAATTTTTTTCAAGAGACGGAATCTCACTATGTTGCCAAGGCTGATCTTGAGCTCCTAGGCTCAAGTGATTCTCCTGTCTCTACCTCCCAAAGTGCTGGGATTACAGGTGTGAACCACCAGCCCTAATATCTGTTTTTTTTTTAAGTCTGCAATATATTGTTTTAAAAATTGTAAAATAGTTCATATTGTTCTGATTTTTGTATGAAAAATGTAAATGTTCATATGCATGTGCAATTTTTAAAAAGTCTAGGATAAATTCCAAACAATTCCAAACCATTAATAGTGTTTTCTCATGGGGAGGATAATGAAAACAATTACTCCCACTCCTCTTGTTTCCATTGGAGGAGAGGTTCCCTTATACTTGACCTCTTTGCTCTTACTTTTTATTCCAGTCTTTAGAGGTTGCCTAGGCAATACAATGGGAAATGCTTACTGTCTCCAACTCTTCTTCAGGCAAGGGGCAGGTATTGGAGAATCACCACTCCTGAGTGGAGGAGTGGCTTCTCATATTGATAGGTCTGTACAAGTGAACAGGGTAACTCAATCACATTTTGTTTCCCTCTGGTTGGAATCAGACTCTAGCAGAAACCATCCCTCTGTTCCTTCACTCCATCTGTAAGTTTATGGGGACAGGCTCACTTAGGAGGGGAGGCTATGCTTGTACAGTGTTCCCAGTGACTAGTGCAGATAAGTGCTAACCTGGCCCACTACTGCCTCCCACCTAGGCCACATTCTACAGTAGTTCTAGCAATAAAGAGTAAATAATAAAAGGCAGTATCCTACTTGATAAAACAATGACATAATGTTTTGATCTCTATCCCCCTCACTCTGTATTTCTCTCATTGGTTTTGAACTTGGGTGAGTAACAAGAGTATCATTCATTAGAAGCCCTCAAGTGTGAATAAAAACAATATTCTCTTTTAATTATTTATACTTCTGCAGTTTAAATTTTTTATTAAAATGAGCACATATTGGCTGGGCACGGTGGCTCACGCTTATAATCCCAGCACTTTGGGAGGCCGAGGAGGGTGGATCACGAGGTCAAGAGATCAAGACCATCCTGGTCAACAAGGTGAAATCCCGTCTCTACTAAAAATACAAAAAGTAGCTGGGCATGGTGGCGCGCGCCTGTAGTCCCAGCTACTTGGGAGGCTGAGGTAGGAGAATTGCTTGAACTCAGGAGGCGGAGGTTGCGGTGAGCCGAGATCGTGCCATTGCACTCCAGCCTGGGTAACAAGAGTGAAACTCCATCTCAAAAAAAAAAAAAAAAAAATGAGCACATATTACATAGAGTGATATATAGATAGTGATCTCTAAATATAAAGATATGAAGTCATAAAATCTATATCCTCAAAGTTTCCACCTAATCTTAGGATTTCTGTGTCCTTCTTGATTTGTATTGTCCTTTAAACTTCAATTGCTTGAAGTAACTGCATCGTCTTCTAAGGTTAAAAGAGGTCATTTGCTTCATCTACTCTCTACTCCTTTGGTCACCTGACACTAGTTTTCTTGTTCCATACATTCTTTTCCCTTTCTGATCAAGCCACATAATTTGACTTCCTTCAAAGAGGCTGTTGCCTCTCTATGCTATTCTCTCTTCTTTACCTTCTATTCACCCCTCAACCCAGGTGACACAAGCCTTCTGTTCTGACTTAGGGAAAAGCTTTCCCTATTTTTCTAGGCCCCCAGGATACTTTTGCTGTGGTCACAGCATAAGAATGGTCTCCCAAGCATTTATAGAATGTCCCTTCATTTTCCACAACATAGCCTGCAAATTTATAAAGAAAACATTATGTCCTGTCAAATAATTTTTTCTCCAGGCAAAATATTCTCGTTTTTTCCAACTGTGCATCATACAGTATGGTTTCAATTCTGCATTTTGGCCACACCCCCTGGAATGAACCATTTTGTCTATAAACCTCCTAAAGAGTGACACCCAAAGGGTAATACAGTTCTCTGGGTGATCTGATCAGTGTGGAATAGTAGAGGGTAGTATCCTACTTGTTATAATAATGGCATACTCTTACCACAGTGGTAAGAATGGCATTATGCTCCCACCAGATAAGTACACTGGTGATTATCTTGGTCTGTTCAGGTTGTTATTACAAAATATCATAAATTGGGTGGCTTATACACAAAATAAATTTATTTCTTACAATTCTGGAGGCTGGGAAGTCCAAGATCAAAGCACAATTTAGTGTCTGGTGAGAGTCCACTTTCTTACAGATGGCACCTTCTTGTGTTCTCACATGGTGGAAGGAGTTAACAAGCTCCTAAGGGCCTATTTCATAAGGGCACTAGTCTCATTTCTTAGGGCTCCACCCTCATGACCTAATCACTTCCCTAATGCCTTAACTCCTAATACTGTCACTTTGGGGGTTAAGATTTTAACATACAAATTTTGGAGGGGGTGGGCACAAACATAGCAGAGATCATGTCACAGGGTATACTCATATTGGGCTTACTGTAATTTAAAACATGTAAATCACTTTCATCTATGGTATTAGTAAAACTAATTTCTTTCAACATATAAACATCTCAAATCACTTGCACACAATTATATTGAAATCATAACAATGATCAATTATATAATTATCATCAATTATTTCAATTAATTATAATTATGTTTATTATAATTATATTAATATTGTATATATTTATATATTAATATTTAGAATTATAATTATAGTTTCAATTATAAAAGTCTCATGTTTCCTATAGTTTTCTTCCTTCACAAGCAAATACCCTCTCTTCTTTATATTCTATTCACCCCTCAACCCAGGTGACACAAGCCTTCCGATCTGAGTAATTTGAAGTTACTCTTGCTAATAATGTTGATAAGAAAAATGCAATAGTCTCTTTTCAGGACCAGCCTTGACCTTTATAATGAATTTGGAATTGATAGCCATTTCCTCTTCTAGGGTTTCAGACACTATTGCTTCCAACTCTCATATCTCTTCTTAAAAACTTCCCCTCTCATTCTAAGCAGTTTCACTTTGAGCTCTCTCACTTAAATCTTCCTCCATCATTATCCTGCTTGAAATGCTTCTGTGTCTCTTGAGAGCAGTGGTTCTCAACCCAGTTGCATATTGGAATCACTGGGGAGCTTTTAAAAAGTGTCTAAGCCGAGACCCCATCCCAGACTAATTGAATCAGAAGTAATAGGGATTGGTCTGAGTTTTTAAAACACCGGAGATAGCCCTTATGTTTTTGTCTAGTCTTCTCTCTCATCCTTTACCTACTGATGTAGCCATATTAAATGGATGCCCTCAATGCTTACTGTTTTTGTCTAGATTGTATACTGTCCATTAAAATGTCACATCCTCTGTAAAGCCCCAGGTTTACATCTCCAACCTCAATCTCTATTTTAATTTTTTTTAGAGAAAGGGTCTCACTATATTGCCCAAGTTGGTTTGAAACTCCTGGGCTCAAGTGATTCTCCTGCCTCACCCTCCCAAAGTGCTAGAATTACAGCCATGAACTACTGCACCCAGCTGCTCACCCTATTTTTATTTTTTATTTTTCTTTACTGTGTAATTCCTTTGACTTGATAAAGAGACAGGGTTTAGGTTAGCTCAAGCTGGTAGGGCTGCAGGTACACCCAAATCAAGGGCAAAGCAGAGTAGGGTGGGTGGCATGTAGATTTTGTGGAGGGAGTGAGCACTTTCAAACCTTTCAAAATCTTCACATCCATGTACACATGTGCATATTAATATACATACACACGCAGCCTGTGAACAAAAGCTGGTTCATCTTCAAACACTTTAAATTGCATAAGATGGGGAAAGTACATTAGGGAAAGAGAAAAAGGCCATAGCAAGAATCAAGAGAAAGAAGAATGGAACAAGCTGGGCATGGGGTGGCTGATGCCTGTAGTCTCAGCTACTCTGGAGGCTTAGGCAGAAGGATCATTTGAACCCACGAGTTTGAAGCTACAGTGCACAAGATGGCTCCCAGAAATAGCTACTATACTCCTAAAACCTCTTATCAAAAAAAAAAAAAAAAAAAAAAAGGAGTAGATGGAGGCTAATAATGAGAGAAAAGAGCTTGCTTTTTAGCAAAGTACCTAGAATGACTGGGATGAGAGAGTTGGGGCAAACATGGGGTAGAACTCATTGGCTTTACCTAACCGGTGGGCTGAGAGACCTGTCTGATCAGCTATCTGCAGCTTCTCGGAACCAGTTTGACTCTGAACTAGAATGTTAAGGTCAATGGTCTGTTATTTGTGGTCAACTTCTTTGCAGTTTTGAATATTTCTTGCTTTTCTGATGTGATTTCATTCGCAAATTGTCTTAGTATCTTGAAATAGAGTATAATATTGGTTGCCTACCCAACATCCATTTCCTCTTTACCCCACAAATAACTCCTCTCCCACACAGCCATGTGCTTTAAAAAAACCTGATTCCACTGCATCTCCTGATCATGATGAGTCTTAAGTTGAGAGCAATCTGTTCATTACAACTGTTAGAAGTTTGGGATATGCACATAACCCAAGCAGGTCAAATCAGACTGGTTAGGGAATAGATTTCTCTCTCTCTCTTTTTTTCAACTGTTCCTGAAGCATTTGTTTTATTTTATTGAGACAAGGTCTCACTCTGTCACCTAGGCTGGAGTGCAGTGATGCCATCATAGCTCACTGCAGCCTTGAACTCCTGGATGCAAGTGATCCTCCCACCTTAGTTTCTTGAGTAGATGGGACCAAAGGCACGCACCACCATGCTTGGCTAATTATTGTTATTATTTATTTATTTATTTATTTTTTAGTAGAGACAAGGTGTCACTATGTTGCCTAGGCTGGTCTTGAACTTGAACTCCTAAGCTCAAGCAATTCTTTCGCCTCAGCCTCCTAAAGTGCTGGGTGACAGCTGTTAGCCACTGCACACGGCCTTTCTTCTGGACATAAAAAATGAATACATGAAGCTGAGTGCAGTAGTACACACTTGCGATCTCAGCTATTTGAGAAACTGATGTGGGAGGACTGCTTGAGCTCAGTAGCTTGAGAGCAGCCTGGGTAACATAGCAAGAAGAAAGAGGAGAGGGGAGAGGAGGGGAGGGGAGGAGATTTGCCACTGGCAGCCAAGAGAAAAACAATGTGATAAAGTCACTCCTGAGGACAGCAAAGCAGAGGAACGCTAAGCTAAGCATTAGAGTATTTGAGTCGCTGAATCAGCCAAACTTGGATCCAACCCTATCTCTGGACTTCTTGCTATATGAGGTAATAGATGTTACTGTTCAAGCCACTTCAAATGAGAATTTCTATCACCACAGCCAAAAGCATCTTAGCATTCATCTGGATGTAACCTGAAAAGATTAAGCGCTCTATACTCACTTAAATTAGATGATTAGCACCTCATAATTTCTTTAATCTTCTTGAATTTTGCCTCAGTTACCTCTGTCCAATATTTATTCTAGGACTTTACATTCAAATACCACTGAATTGTATAAGCTGGTGCATCCATTTAACTCATAGATGGTCTGGGAAAGTGAGGGAGAACTAATATATGATTATTTTCCTATACCGAAGGCTTGGAAGGGAGTCAAATTTGATTTTTAACTTACTGATGCAGCAAGCAATTGAGTTATTAGGTTTATTTTATGATTATTATTATTAAAGTAACATACATCTGGGATACCTCCAGAATATAATCCCTAAATGGTAGGACTGTAACATTTAAAGGGGGCAGAAAAACTTGTCAGCCAGTATGTGACTATTTTACTGTTACTGGAAAAATAAAATGTCCTATTTCCATTCATCCATCATCCAAGGATCCATCATCCTTGGTTTGCAACTCAATAATCTTTTATTGTTCTTCAGAGGAAAACAGAATAATTTTTGTAGCTGCAACTGTGCTACATCTGCTGATCCCTTCCCTGAAAGTTTGATAGAGTAGCAGGAGTAAAGTATCATTTCCCAATGACTTCACAATTAAGAGAACATTGTGATTTTTTCTTTCTTCAAGGAAATGATTTTCCAGATAGAGAAGTTAAAAGATAGGTTTTGTTTATTTGTTGTTTTTTTTTTTTTTTGAAGACAAGGTCTTATTCTGTCACCCAGGCTGGAGTGCAGCTGCAAGATATCTTGGTTCACTGCAGCCTCAACATCTGAGGCTCAAGAAAACCTCCCACCTCAGCCTCCCAAGTCGCTGGGACTACAGGCCTGCACCACTATGCCCAGCTAATTTTTGTATTTTCTGTAGAGATGGGGTTTCACCATGTTGCCTAGGCTGGTCTCAAATTTCTATGCTTAAGCCATCCGCCCACCTCGGGCTCCCAAAGTGCTGGGATTATAGGAGTGAACCACCACCGCTGGCTGCTTTTTTTTTAATGATAATACAGAAGAGTCTAATAATTTGCTTGGTGATTTATTGTCCTTCTTGTATTCTTAGCAACAGAAGCCACTGTTAGGGTGGTTTTCAAAACTATCCAAAAGCCTGAAGAACAACTAAAAACTACAAACTGACTGGTGGCAATGGTTCATGCCTCTAATCCCAGTACTTTAGGAGTCTGAGGCAGGAACACTATCTAAGTCCAAGAATTCGAAGCTGCAGTGAACTATGATTGCGCCACTGCACTGCACAACTACAAACTGGTCAAATGAATTAAAACTCAAGAAAGAGGAAGTTTAAGTGATTCTTTTAATTAGGGAATAATATACTAATATGCATATAAATTAGAGTATTTCGTATAATCAGGCTTAGTAAACAATGAATGTATAATTTTAATTATTTACATGTCTGATTTAAAAGATTAAAGTATTTTAAACATTTAAATTGAAATGAAAGAAGTAAACTCAGAAACTATGGCTTGTGAAATCACTATTTCTCTTCCTTTACAGCGAGAGATTTTTGCAATAAGACTAGGCTGTTAGCAACCTCTTTGCTATTGGAGAAACACTGGATAACTTATCAAGTGTTATACTAAGAAATTAGTTCAAGGACTTGAAGTGTAATTAAACTTCCCCTAGTTACTCTTTATCCAATTAACATTTTTGTTTCCTTAAAGTACTTATCACTATCTGAAATGTTTTTATCTGTTTGTTGTCTAATTCCATTAGAATGGAAGTGCCACAAGAGCACCAGCCTCATCTGGTTTATTTGCTCCTGTAGAACACCTAATGCCTTTTAGGGGCTCAGTAGATATTTGTTGCATACCAAAATGGATGAACAAATAAATTTTAGTTAAACTATATTTTAATTTACAGAGAAAAAGAATAGACTCACTACAGTAGATCTGAACTAATTCAATTAACTAGGAAAATTTTCACTGAGAAATATTAACAATGTGACATTGTCAACAGATAGGCATGTGTATTTAGGAGCTGGCTATAAAAAAGAATGCCAAATATGTACAGATTCCTTCTTTTTATTTATTTATTTTTTTTTTTTTTTGAGACAGAATCTTGCTCTAATGCCCAGGCTGGTGTGCAGTGGCGTGATTTTGGCTCACTGCAACTCCACCTCCTGGTTCAAGTGATTCTCGTGCCCCAGCCTCTTGAGTAGCTGAGATTACAGGTACCCACCACCACACCTGGCTAATTTTTTGTGTTTTTAGTAGATACGGGGTTTCACTATGTTGGCCAGTCTAGTGTCGAACTCCTGACCTCAAGTGATCCACTCACCTCAGCCTCCCAAAGAGCTGGGATTACAGGCATGAGCCACTACACCCAGCCAGATTCCTTCTTAATAATATAAAAATATTTGCAATATGGCTGAGCGTGATGATTCATGCCTGTCATCTCAGCACTTTGGGAGGCTGAGACAGGTGGATCACAAGGTCAGGAGATCGAGAACATCCTGGCTAACACAGTGAAACCCTGTCTCTAAAAAAAAAAAATGTACAATATGGTTTGGATTACTTTAAACCTTTCTAAACTTAAATTTAAATGTTCCCAGGGTAGAAAGGTATTTACTCACTAAGAAGGACAAATGACATATCTAGAATGCCTAGGATCAGAGATTTTTGACCCAGCTTGAGACCTGGGGCAACAATCACCAAAAGCAATTCTTTTCACTGCCCTAAGTACCTAACTACCCTTTCACATGAGGCCACTCAAAATCTTTCAAGACTGTGAAAACTTTCCAAAGTCAGACAGACAAAATGTGATAGAGCGAATAATTGAAACTTCAGGCATCTAACTTCAAAGCATGTGTGTGTGTGTGTGTGTGTGTGTGTGTGTGTGTGTGTTTTCGGATGTAAGATACTTTCCAGTAGATTGGAGTTTGGTGACCTGCCAGGCATAAAAAGTGAGACAGAGGCAGGAGTTTAGACGCCTTTGGAAGGAAGAAATGCTTGGCATTTATGAAATCCCCTGCTTTTTGTGGTTGTCTTAAAATTTTTGTGGTTGATCAAAAAGTGAAGGTCACATTAATAAGGAGCCAGATGCTGTCAGACAAATGTCAGCATCAGATAATGCCTATGGATAGCATGCATGGCCTTATCATCATGCTCACTGTCAAGCTTTTTATTGGAGAAACTGGTGGATGACGTATCAAATGTTGTTACACTAAGGAATTAATGCAAGGATTTGAAGTGGTAAATTTGATACTCAAGAGATCTCACCTTTTAACTGAGAAGCTCAGTGTTGACAGTATATTAGCATAAAACACTCAAGGTATGGATCTTTGTCAAGGAAATTTATTTATCGCTGTTTCCATGCATTAGAAACCTAAAGAATGATTAGTAAGGGTTTATCCAAGGTGTAGAAAGTAAAAATGCTGAACTGGTAACTGTATATACTGACATTTAATGCCAAATACTTTCTTTCTCACCTTAAACTGTTACAGTAATAATTTCTTTCTAAAGAATCCCCTTTGTGAGATTCTTATTGCAAATAATATGAATGAAAATAAAAATGTCTTGAAATCTAGCAAGGTCAATTAACATTTGAGAAAAGCTTTGAAATGTGATGTTTAAAAAACATGCGAGGTTTTTTTTAAGAAATTCAGCCCATTAACATTCATGTCAAATCTTTTCCAGCACAGATCAACACCTGTTACAGCTACTGCTTTATTTTTCTCAATGCAAATGGAAAAAGGGATTCAGTAAAAGCCACACAGCCCCAATTTTGAGATTCTCATAATTTTTGACAAACTCTACTACTATAAAGCCTGAAAGTTTTGTTTGGACTTCTAGCAAGACTAGAAGTATAGACAACTTTGCATATATACACAATGTTCCTGGTTACCTTTCTGGCCAAAGCTAAGATTATTCCTTTCCCAATAAATATTAATACTTCCTACAATACAATCTGCTTTCCCACCTGTTGTTGAAAATATTGTTTTCTCTCACAGTTGCTAGATTATTGTTTACATTTTGATTTCACACACCTTCTGTGAGTCTTTCATTAGAAGGAATCCATTCTGTAGCTAGACTATAGAAAATATTTGCTTGAATTTTAAACAGTCTGATCAGTGGGGATTAAAGAGAGAGCCAAGTGACTCAAAGGAAGGGAATGGAAGATTAAGTACCTGAGCTGTTACTGGTCAAAAGACATATTTCTCCCTGGGCTGGTCAGCAGCCTGCAAGACATTAATTGATCTTGATTCTAGTTCTAGCAGGTAGACAGATGTTTTTGGTACCAAATAGTGTCATTTCTCTTTTGTTGTTGCAATTTTAGCAATAAGGCCAAGGAACAATGGGGCCTATAGAACTAAAGTCTTCACTGAAAATGACTTAACTTTTCTAGGGAGGGAAACTGGTCCCGTCCTGGATTTAAGCATGCAGTTGCTGGGCATCATCTCTTACAAGCATAACACTCAAGATAAATACATATTTAAATACATATTTAAACCTTTAAAAAACTGTTCTTGGGTCTTTGATCTTCACACTTTTTTTTGAACATCATGTTTTCCATAAATATAATTGAGCACAATGAGAAGCTAAATAAAGTAAATATTAAGTTATAAATTCTTATTGGGAAATGACATGGCCAATTTTTAGTTCTGAAAAAAATTTTCAATTTTAGTTAAAAACAAAAGTGTATATTTAGGAAAGAGATGGAATAGACCCCATCTCAGAATTCATACCAATTCTTAGGATAAACAGAGAAACAAATCCATGGCTGAGTCCACACAATTACAAACATTCATTTAAGCATTTAGTTACATGAATTCAACTAACAATGTAAATTGCACTAAAACAAATAAAAGTCCTTTGTTTTTCTTTTCGATCGTATAAGTGAGATAAACAGTTGATTAGTTGAGTATATTAAAAAATTCTTAATATCACATTTTAAATTAATAATATTTGTTATATTCTAATCACAAAAGTAGCACATACTTGTTATGGAAAATTTGGAAAATATGAGATAATCTCAGAACAATTATCCATAAGTCCACCTTTCAGGTATAATTGTTGCTTTTTTAGAACTTCCTATGCATAAAGTATATTATGTGTTTAAAATTGTATATATTGCAAGCAATATATACAAATATTGTTTTTCCCCTTCAATATTATTCATGATCAGTTTTCCTTTATTCTACCACATCTAATCTCTTATGATTGATATATACATTGATGTCAGTGTTTTGTTATTATAAATAAAGCTGAAATAAATGTCTTTGTAAATAAATTTGTGTTATCCATTTTAGATTATTTCATTAGGGAAATATTTGTATTAGAATTCTAAGGTAATTATTAAGGCTTTTGGAACATTTTGCCTTCAAGAAACTTTGAAATAAATTATACTCTCACAAATAGTGATAAGAAAGCTAGTTTACCTATGCCCTAAATGACACTGGGAATTATCAACTACCTGTTTTCATATGTAGACACAACAAAATCTAACAAATGCAGAAGGTAGATAAGTACATGTATTTCCTTCTAAATTGGTCCAGAGATTCCACAGGGTTTCCTTTGTGAGCCCATATCATCTGAATAAAAACTGAGTCTTTGGAAACAAGGACAAAGGGACTACATTGATATCATAATTTTGGTCACCATGGTTCATAACTTCCCTTGTCTAACTCATTTGCTCCTTGTACAGATGTTGCCCAATTTATGATGGTTCAATTTAACTTTTTAACTTTACTATGGTTTGAAAGCAATTGGCATTCAGTGTAAACCATACTTTGAGTATCAATATAACCATTCTATTTTTCACTTTCAGTATTGTATAAAATATTTTACATAAGATATTTAATACTTTTTATTATAAAATAGGCTTTGTTTTAGATGATTTTGCCCAACTGTAAGCTACTGAAAGTGTTCTGAGCATGTTTAAGGTAGGCTAGGCTAAGCTATGATGTTTGGTACACTAGGTATAATAAATGTACTTTCAACTTACAGCATTTTTAACTTGGAATGAGTTTTGGGGGACATAACCCCTTCATAAATCAAGAAGCATCTGTACTATCATGTGTTTTAGCTCAAAGGCTACTTTTGTTTCAAGTTACTCAATAATTTTAAAAAGTCAGGTCAGTGGCAAAAGAAGTGAGCTGGAACATAGTATATGGGATGGACCCTTTATTCCCACAGAATCAATGTATTGTTACAGTATATTTGTTCATTTATTCACAAGACTGAAAAGCTGTGATTTGTTCAGATTTTTTATTACAACAAAATAAGCTTATTTAAAATGAAAAAAAAACTTACCTTATTTCCTTGCATTGTAAAAACATAAAAATAAATAAGAAAATAAAATGGACTAAAACAAATTAGCTTCCTTAGAAAATTTCCAAGGAATTACACTCTATCAGAGGCATCAACAAATGTTTTCTGTAAAGGGCCAGATAGTAAATATTTCAGGCTTTGCAGGTCATATGATCTTTGGCAGAATTATTCAGCTCTGCCCATAGTGAATAAAACAGTAATAAATAATGTATAAGCAAATAAGCATGACTGTATTTCAATAAAACTTTATTTATTAAAACAGGTACCTGACTGGGTTTGACCTGCATGCTATAGTTTGTCAAGTCCTGTTCTATCATACAATTTGATTATAAAGAAAAAATAGGCCAGGCACAGTGGCTCACACCTGTAACCCCAGCACTTTGGGAGGCCAATGTGGGAGGATCTCTTAAGACCAGGATTTCAAGACCAGCCTGGACAATAAGCCAGACTCACTCTCCGCAAAAAAATTTTTAAAAATTAGCCAGGTGTGTTGTGTGAACCTGTAGTCCCAGTTACTCAGGTGTGTTGCATGCATGTGTAGTCCCAGTTACCCAGGAGGCTGAGGTAGGAACATTGTTTGACCCCAGAATTTGAGGTTGCATGAGCTATGACAGTGCCACTGCACTCTAGCCTGGGTGACAGAGTGAGACCCTGTCTCTTAAAAAAATAGAAAAAACGCACAGAAATTGTTTGTATAATTATTCCCCTAAAATGAAATCATTGTTTATGTGAAATGAAATTATTTTTATATTAAGATATAATTTCTATTAAACATCTGATAATTGAGGGGGATCATATATTAAGACCCTAACATTCCAAGAAAGGATAATTACTCTTGCAGAAGGGGCATAGGGGAAAAATGTCTATGAGTTCTAAGACTAAAGGGAAACAGTTTAGAAGTTGAGATGCTGAATTTGGAGAAAAGAGAATTAGTTAAAGAGATACTAGGAGTTAAATACTTTTGGGCTAGCCTAGGACAAGAAAAAAAGATTGAAATTTATAAATTTATAAAGCTCATGCCAGTAATTCCAGCTTTTTGGGAGACTGAGGTAGGAGGATTGCTTGATCCCAGGAATTCAAGACCAGCCTGGGCAACATGGAAAGATCTTATCTCTACAAAATATAAAAAAATTAGTTGGGTGTAGTTGTATCCACCTGGAGTCCCAGTTCAGTTACTTGGGTGGCTGAGGTGAGAAGATTGCTTGAGCTTGGGACATTGAGGTTGCAGTGAGCCTTAAATGCGCCCCTACACTCCAGTCTGGGTGACAAGAGTGAGACCTGGGCTCAAAATAAATAAATAAATAAATAAATAAATAAAAGAAAGGAAAATAAAAAGCTCCTTCTGCTTTACCCAAGTAAAAGTACCTAAACTCTGCCAAAGTTCTTTAAAACAAAGCTCAACTTGATCTCAGTGCAAAGGCACAACTCTAGCTAGCACCAGACAGTGAATAGCAGCCGTTCTCATCTTGATCATTGTATTATTAGTTTTGGCAGATATATTGTACCTTATTGTTTATTTTGGATATATTTTTAAAAACATTAGCTATCATGGCTAGTATGTGCAAATTAGCAAAGGTGGGATGTAAGTGCTAGAAAGTACTTGCAAGACACATAAGGTGATGAGAGAAATGTTCAAATGGAAAGTCAGCAGCAACATAGATTTCGACATGGGGCAATTTCATACAGATGTATCGTATTGCATATTGTATAAATTTCTGTAGCATCACTTTGGCTTTCTGAATAAAACAATATATGTTATCAAAAGGTAAACCTGTTTAAGAGTCGGAATAGCTTTTGTATTCTTTTCCTGCATTACACAAACCTTGCTGCCAACGAGTTTTGGCCTATATGGAAGATTAATGATGGCCACAAATTCTCTGATACTGCCATAGAGTTGAGCTGTTCCCTCTCAAATTCTCTTACAGAATACATGGGAAGTGACCCTGTGCTAGTTTCTAGGCCCAGGCCTTTAGAGCCCAACTATCTTTATTTCCTGTGTCTTGTAACACCTGTTCTTGGAACCTTGAGCTACCCAGCAAGAAGTCCAACTATCTTGTTAGAGAGAACTACATGGAATAGGAGAGAGGGCCCACTGAGCCCAGCCTTCCAGTCATCCTATCAAGGCACTGGGCATGTAGGCAAAACCATCTTGAACCATCAAGACCAGCTAGGTTACCAATATGTTGAGCAGAAGAATCATCCAGCTAAACCCTGACTAAATTCCTGACTTACAAAACTGTGAGATATAATAAAAGGGTTTTTTTTTTTTAGTCCACTAAATTTTGGCATAATTTGTAACATAGATATAGGTAACTTGAACAGCATACATGAATGATGAACAGCATACATGAATGATGAACAGCAGGAGGCATTTATACGCATTCTACAGCAAATTACTTTGTGTTTCTCCCTTTTATTTTTTGTTTACTTTCAATAAAATACAAAACCCCAGCTTTTGCCACTCTATGTGTAGTCATCTGAAATTCATATTTCACTTCCTACACTTCATCAAGACATTTCTAAGATTCTCATTGACTCATAATTGCCAATTAAAAAATTACTTAGAAAAATGTAAAGCCTGACACAGAACCAGGGTGAACTGGCAGGCAGATCTTAAAAGTAAGCAATGAACTAGACTGCTGGATTTAGTAATTAATCTTCATAACCAAACACAACTTAATTTGCCTTGTTCAATGATTTCCACCCTTAGTTTTAAAGCATACCAGGCATTGCTAATGGCTTCAAGCAATCGCAAAATTATCCATAATATTGTAAGAAAAGTTTTCTTGCAATCATTCATATTAGAATAAAAATGTAAGGCATGCCATATAGCAAGAATTTGGGGGGAGGACAAATTGTAACTTCCATGCATATACACATTTCTTTAGAATGTAGGCTGCATATTGTGAGAATGGATAATACTTGTTTATATACTTTCTCAGTATTCCCATCTGGTATTCTCATGTATGTAATTCTATGGCAACAGTTTATTCTCTCAGGTCAGAGCCAGGAAGTCTGTTGAATTCTATGAACATCTGGTTTATGATCTCATGAGATATACTAGTTAACTCATGGGAAAATTATTTTTTTAACATGAAGAAAATAATAGTTTATGGTGACAATCCTTATAAAAATTACTTTTTAACAAAGCTGGCATGATGCAGTATTTCTCAGAAAATTCTGCAGGATTTGATTCCTCAGAATATTAAATGTGTGTTAATTGGATTAAAAGATGCCTTTTCAAATAAGTTTAGGAAAATTCAGAAAGAAAATTGTTAAACATGTTTCCTTTCTGAAATGTTCCAGGAATCTTGAATGTGCTAAACTCCATGAACTTCCAAGGGATCTCACAATGTGCAGAATCTAACACTGTTGACTGTAGCATCATTTTTGGAAAGGTATTTTGTGAGACTAGTGTAACCTAAAACATACTTGGGGAAATACTGGCAGATTAGAAAGAGTCTGGAACTTGGAGCCCAAAGGCCTTGGTTATAATCCTGATCTGCCACTTACTGCCTGAGTAAGTGATTCTATTAATCTCAAGATCATCTTACATAAAATGAGGATAATACATGCACTAACAGTTACCCCACAGAGTTTTTACAATAAATAAATCATAAATTGTGGGTAAGAGTGATTAATCAATGTCTAGCATTCAGCATTCCCTAGTGACTGAATGCTGGAGGAATGATTATCTTTGTACAATAATGTCTTTAGTTTATTTAAGGTCCTGATGAGAGGCTCACATGCTTATGAACTCAGGTGCCAATTGCTGATCAACTTCCAAACCTTCATATTGTTTAGGTGAGTCTAGGCCTGGTTCTCCCTGTGGCCTCACATCATCTTGTGGCAATGACCACAGAGCGTGCTGTATTACCTGCTGAAATAAAGATCAACTTGGTTCTGTTGTTAAACCCATCTTACAGTTGGGCAACCAATTACAGGGATTTTAAAGTCAGTTTCTCAAGAAAATATTACATGGAAGTGGAACCTATCTTGGAACAGAGGGCTAGAATCAGAAACTCAGGACAGGGTTTACTTAATCTCTTTGACTTTTTGTTTCCTCGCTCATAATTGAAAATAATAATTTCCCTGTAGTAATATTATGAGCATTGAATCTGATATTATTTCTAGGAAGTACATAGTATTGAGTATTGTTAATAAACCATTTTTATGACTATCATCAAAATAGATCTTTTACGGAACTATATAATATAGTATTAAAATTAAAGAAGCTATTATAGATCACCTAGTCAAGTGTTCTCCTTTTCTAGAATTAAAAAAAAGAAGAAGAAATCAGAAGGATGAAGGAATTTAGTCAAGGTCATATAGTTCTCAGTGGTAAGTCCAGGTAGAATATAATAGCTTTTTCCAAATATTCAGAGAAGAAAACATTTGTGCTACATGAATCCAAGGGATCGAATCAATAATGATAGCTAGAGGAAACTATGTGAAAATACACATCTAACAATATCAATCTCAGTGCTCTACTGTTAAAATAGGCTGCCATTACCTCAGGGTTGCTACTTACCACCCTCCCCACCCGCCTGCCTATTTATATATTAAAGCTGACTTTAGGGAGATGAAGTAAGCCATATGTACAGGTATCAGTCTCTGGGTTGTATGAATCAGATATTAATGATATGCATCATGGTTTGGCCTTGTGGCTGACACATTGCCTGAGATAGTCCCAGACCTATGACAGAGCCAACTCTGGAATTGTATTTTAAAGAAATGCAGGAGCCACAATCTCACTGGAAAAAAGGACTTAAAACTGTAATTTCTTAGCACTTTACATAAGATTGAGAAAATGTCAAGTATCCATATCAAAGAACAGGGTTTGAAGGAGATTACAGAGGGGCTAAATTCCTTTAACCCGCTTGGCATTGCCATTGGTTATATACAGAAGCTGGGCTCAATTCTGCTGAATGGCTAACCACTATCTCAGAGCCTGTAATTTTCTGATATCTGTACTGACGTCCTTTTTATTTATGTGCATAATTGAAAGTTGACTATAATTACGAAATCTGACAACTTCAAGACAAATTCATTGAGCATCACTCTTCTAGAAACAATGTGAATTGAGATGTTTTATCCACTAGACAACCCTAGCAATGTTTGCTCATGGTTAAAGAATGTACTATCAATCACAACATCCCAAACAAAAAGCACAACAGAGTAACCCAACAACAACCAAGTTTTCTCTTAGAGACAATTGTAATGAGACAGGACTGACATTAGCCACAAAAGAGAAGTGAGAGATAATTTGAGGAAGTAAAATAAAGTTTAATAAAGGCTGGGATATTTCTGTGGAAACTACTAAAAGGGGAACTCCAAGATATGCCTTACATTTGCCCAGATATAGATCTGAGTTTGCATATTTTGTGATTTCAGAGTATGTTCTGACTAAAACAGCAAATATACTTAGTGTAAGTGGTTAATGAAGCTACAAGCAAAGTGGGCACATCCTGTCACAGTGCACATAATAATAACAAAGCTAATATTAACTGAGTGCTTACCGTGAGCAGGCACTGTGCTAAAACGTTTCGCATGAGTTAACTTGTTTAATACTCATACTAATTATGATGTTTGTACTATTCATAACCCCATTTTCAGGAAACTGAAGTTTAGAGAGTTTGACTACTTTCCACAGCTGGTAAGTGTTTAACCTCAGGTTTGAATCAAGATCTTCTGACCCCAGACCTGTATCTTCGTTATATCTTGTCCACCTATTCTTGGTAGATCTGAAATGGAGTCCAGTCTTGTGTCAGTACTGTAGTCGTTGTCCCCAGAGAAGCTCATTGTTTACTATGTAGGGTGACCAGCAATCTGTAAGCCAGCCTTTGGGGCATAATGTGCCTCTTTTGTGTTAATCCTTAGAAGAAACCTACTTAAAAATATGTTTTTTCCATCAGAGTCATGACAGGTCAAAGATCTACTGAGGATGGGAGGTGTCTTTACTTGACACTATAGGCTTTAATCAAGAGAAGTGGAATAAACATAAGCAAGAAAACCTTTGGGGCCAGGCGCTGTGGCTCATATCTGTAATCCCAGCACCTTGGGAGGTCGAGGTGGGCAGATCATGAGGTCAAGGGATCGAGACCATCATGGCCAACATGGTGAAATCTCATCTCTACTAAAAATACAAAAATTAGCTGGGCTTGTGGGTGCATGCCTGTAATTCCAGGTACTCGGGAGGCTGAGGTGGAGAATCGCTTGAACCTAGGAGGCAGAGGTTGTAGTGAGCCAAGATCAAGCCACTGTACTCCAGCCTGGTGACAGAACAAGACTTTGTCTCAAAAAATAAATAAATAAAAACAAACACACACACAGAAAAACGCCTTTGGACCCTGATTTCACTTAATGATACTTAATGTTAAATGTATTTCACAGGTGCTACTGAGGAAATCATTCAAAGTCCCAGCCTATCTGTGGCAGGCCTTAATACCCTAAAGCTAAGAAAGGTAGGGTACAGGGTCAGCCATATACATGTATAAATAGTAGGTAGACATTCAGGACGCTGAAATGGGTACCCGCACCAAATTTGTTTTCCCCTAGACTTACCAATTGGTCTGAAATTTTCACCATTACTATCACTTATTTGGATAAGGCCCCCTGTATTAGAATATAAATCTGTTCTTGGAAGGATGAATACATTAAGCCGTTAATATTCACTACAGACAATGATGGTTAACACTATAGCTGTAATGTTAGAAAAGAACAGGCTTTGAGGGAATGAGACCATGGTAGATAAATTTTGAGGGAAAAAAGAAAACTGGAAAGGTCACAGCAGTGGTTTTCAAACACAGGTTTGCAGATCAGACAAAGGTGCTCATTAATTTTTGGTGAAATATGAGCAACAGGGACAATGTAGTAAAATTTCTAATTAAAATTATAAAATTATAAATTCTGAGATAATGTTCTCCTTTTTGAATGGTATTGTGTCATTTCTGTTATGAGATGATTATGATAGTAGGTGAAGGTTGAATTTTTTTAAATGTCTGTATTTGACAGAATTAAAAGCTAGCAATTTTTTGTTCATCTTTAATGGATATATATGCATTCGATATTCTATTACAGCTTCACAGTAACTATGAGGAATTTTTGTGATCATGTCTATTTTATAGATGAGGAATCTCAGGCCTAGAGGATAAATAACTTACCCAAGTTGATACAGCTATTAAGTGGCAAAACTGTGACTTGTCCTCCTTACTCACTGCTTCCATTTGGGACAAGGATATTGGGCCTTTTGGGAAAAAATAAGTACTAAAAACAGAAAGAGAAATGTTAGAAAAACCAAAGTACAGAAGATAAATTTCACCTGCATAATTTTAACAAAGACTTTCTAGAACTTTCCTGGCAAAAATATTTTTCTTCATACTTGGCATTTAAAAACTAACATCATAAAATCCTGAAAATATAAGAGCAAAAAAAGTTTCAAAGTTCATTCTCCTTCTTTTCAATAAATGAGGAAACTTAGAGGTAGCTCTGACTTAAAATTCTGCACTGCTGTATATCACAAGCACTCAAGAAATGTTTATTTAAAGCAAAAGACATAACACGGCCATTATTGGTAATGCAGAGAAGAAAATAGCAAAGGAAAATGTAGCTTGATCAGAAGAGCTAAGTAACTGCATGTGACAAACTTCAGCCACCTCAGTCATCCATGACAAATGAAGACCAATAAATAGGAAAAGCCCTTAAAATAGAATTAATTTCAACTCAGTGATTTGCACATAGGAAGCATTTAACAAATAGTCAATTACTAAAATAATAAATGAATGCCTGATCTCATATTGCTCATCATAACATGGGCAACATACATTCTTTCTTGTTCTAGAAATAAATGTTTGATGACCTGGGAAAGTGCTTAACCAAGAAAAAACTATTACAAGGCTACACTTTGATTGACTATATATATTTGTCATTAAATACAGGTATAAAATGAAAATGTCCAAATATGCTAATTGAGACATAATACATATAGTGGTTAAGATTTAAGAACTAATATCATTTATTTGGCAGTTTTCCAAGTTCTCAACATTTGTAAATATTTTCCATTACTGAGTCCCTTTGCCACCAGGGAGCCCAACTGAATCCAGAATTATGCTTTCTTCAGGGAGACAGGGGAAGTTGTCATCAGCCACAACAACCTCGGCAGGTAGCTCTCTTGTGCTTACTCTTGAACACATATTCAAGAATTAGAATAAAGACTAAAGGATATGCTCAGTATTTCCAAGTCCTTATGTACCTTAAATTGGCATCTCCGGTTGACTAGGTGGACAATGGGTGAACAGTCCAATTACTTTTTGGGGTTTGAGAGGAGACAGAGACAGAATGGTATTCTGCAGCCTCAGCCCTAAGTTTCAGGAAATCCATGGTAACTCTCATATCTCTAAAGCAAAGAGCTAAGGAAGTTCATCTAATGCTTCTGAAAGGCAGATATTGAGGTGGCTGTGGGGACCTCTGAGAGCACCTCATCTACCCTGTAGTCCAAGAAACTACCTATCATAGTGAAAGCTCAGTTGCCCCATTGAAGAGTTTCCCACCATGGCTTGGATTTGCATGAGAAACAGCATCAGACTGAACCTGATTCTTAAAAATGGATGAAGTACAGAGAGGTAACTTTATTTTATTTTATTTTTTTAAAAGATGGGGTTTCACCATGATGGCCAGGCTGGTCTTGAACTCCTGACCTCAGGTGATTCACCTCGGCCTCCCAAAGTGCTAGGATTACAGGTGTGAACCAGCAAGCCCGGCAGAGAGATAACTTTAAAGATGCTTCCTATTAATTAGGAATCCAAGATCATTGAATTCCCTCACCCAAGAGGGAAATTAAACTTTTGAGGACAATGCCTAAGCCTACTGCTGACTTGCAGAACCCATTTCACTCATAAATTTGAGCCCCCAAGGCCTAAAGGAGACGAGTATGGTTTAAGCTTTCCCTTCATTTTCGTTCTATACAGACCTGGCCATTTAATGGTTGCTGCATCTCGGCAATCACTTGAAGAAGTTCTAGCTGTTCTCAACTTCTAATTTCTGCTTCAGGTCTTACATTCTGGAAGGAGTGAGATGCCACTAAAATGGAGGTTTCCTGAAGTTCTATACAGAAATGGTGCACCACAGAGGGCCACAAACCTGAACACAGAACTCCCATTGCAGTGTGTGTGTGTTGGCGGGGGCAGGGCGGCGGCGCGGTGGTGGTGGTGATGGGGACGGGGGCGAGGGGAGGGGGGCCGGGAGCGGGAGCGGGCAGCTAGCAGCCATTTCAGGTAACCCTAAAACGGATCAGGCAGATTTTGACTTGGGTTACAGGATTACCCTTTAGCCAGGAAGCTAGACTCATTTCTTCATTTGTTCAGCAGTAATTTATTAAGCATCTGTTTTTGAGAAACTAGAAAGGGTAGAATCCCATAGTTTGAGGACCACTTCACAGAGGAATTAGGATCGCTGGAGATGACAGCGATCCTAATTATTAATCCTTAGTATGGCGCTAAGGGATTCTTCATTTAACCCCTGTCCTATACTTCACTCATGCTCTCAAATGGAAATGACCTCTTTGACATTATCATTCACTAAATTTTTTTAGCTCTACTGTATAGAACACATCAAGGCCAACACTGTTGTACTGTTTGTTAATCTATCAAAATGAGATCTATTTTAAATCAATAAAAATCAAAGATCTTACTTTCTTTTCTCCTCAAGTGCATAACACAATGCCTAGCTCATAGTGGACATTTTAGAGATGTCCATTGCATTGAAAAGAAAATAATTCCTATGATGAGAAATATTTTACTTTGGGCTTTGTTTGGTTGGAGGCAATTCTTGGCTGGATATTTTCTCGTCTGCAATGTTTTTCAACCAGTGAATAGTAATACTAAATAGCAATATAATAACAATTGATTTATTTCACTTTTAAGTCAGGAAAATTTGCCCACTCAGGTAGTGAAATTCAGTCATTGGTCCACTGAGTATTCACTTACTTTAATGCCAAAATTTCAGCTCTGTTGAAGTATTCATTAAGAGCGCTGATTTGAAGCTTTTCTAAAATTGATTCTTACAGTTTTTGCCCTGCATCTCATCTTTTTTCCTGTTTGTAAGATCCATGTTATAATTGCATATCCCTTAGAAAAGATATTACTATACACACACAACTACTATTACTCTCATTGTCAATGATTCAATATGCAGATGTGTTAAAATCAGTTGCTTACTGCAAGCAATAAAGTACAAAATTTTTTAAACATGTGATTTAAACATTCATATTTAGGACTACTGTAATAACATACATTCTCATTCATTGATTTTTTGCGAGCTGATCTTTCTGAGAGAAAATAATAAGACTGGTACCAGCAATTACACATAGCACACGAAAAGTCTCACTGGTTTACTTATGGAAGTGTGTGACACATATGAATGTCGTCTGTCACATGCATCACAGTGAAGGAAAAGCTTGCAAATTCCTGTTCTATAGTCATTCTCTTTTATTGTGACTTGTAATCTTCTTTGAAAAATTTATATTTAATCCTGCTATAATATGATTGTTCATCATTAGAAGTAATGCAGTCGTTTTCTTGATCACACTAATAATGCAATCGACCACCTTAATTTCAGCCCCTTTTTCTGCAGTTTTTTTCCTCCATAGCACTTATCTCCATCTGACATTCTATATGTTTTAATTACCAGTATATATCTTCCTTCTAGAACATATAGACTTTATGAAGATAGGGAGATTTGTCTTGTTTTCTTCTGTTTCCCCAACAGTGCATGGCACATAACTGGCACTCAATAAATCTTTGCTGAGTAAAGGAATAAGTAGTATGAAAAGATTTGCTCTACTGAGCAACTCTTACTAAGAAACTAGTAATTTTTTTTCTATTTAGACTGTCAATTGTTTATTAAAACAGAATTTGGATGATAAGTGAAGTAGAAACCTCCAACAATCTAAAACACAAGCAAATCCAAAAGTAAAAATGTGTACCAATGGGAGAGAAACAATCTAATATCATGGTTCTGTGCTCTGCTTGACAAAGTAGAGATAAATACAACTAAGTTGAATCTGGTTTTAATTGGCAGCTAGAAGTGAAAAGATTATAAAAGACCTACTTTATTACACTAAAAAATAAACCAAAATCCTAAACTTGAATAATTCTAATGCTTAATGTAGACTGCTTATGAGACATTTGATTATTTATTTTTAATTAAACTTTTAATTTTGAGATAATTTCTGATTCACATGCAATTGTAAGAAATAATCAGAGGCTGGGTGCAGTGGCTCACACCTGTAATTCCTCTGTTTGGGAGGCTGAGATGGGAGGATAGCTTTAGTCCAGAAGTTTGAAACAAGCCTGGCAACACAGGGAGACCCTGTCTCTGCAAAAAATTAAAAGATTAGCTGGGCATAGATCACTTGAGTCCTGGAGTTCAAGGCTACAGTAAGCCATGATCACACCATTGCACTCTAGTCTGGGCAAAAGAGCAAGACCCTGTGTCAAAAAAAAAAAAAGGAGGAAGAAAAAGAAAAAAATAATAATACAGAGGGAACCCCTCCAATGATAAGATCTTGCAAAATTACAGTAAGGTATTACAGCCAGGGAATCCACACTGATGTAAGTGAACATATAGCATATTTCCATGACCACAAGGATCTCTCAAGTTGCCCTTTTGCAGCCACACCTATTTCCCTCTTTACCCCAATCCCTCCTTAATTCCTGAGAACCACTAGTATGTTCTCCATTTCTATAGTTTTGTCATAGCAAAAAATGTTATGGAAATGAAATCATACAGCATGTAACCTTTCAGGATTGTCTTTTTCACTCAGTATAATTCTCTAGAGATTCATATAGGTTGTGCAGTGTATCAATAATTTCTTCCTTTTTATTAGCATCCTATAGTATGGGTCTACTATAATTTGTTTGACCATTCACCTGTTAAAGACATCTAGTTGTTTTTAGTTTTTGGCTATTATGAATAAAGCTGCTATAAATAAATATTCATGTACAGTTCTTTTGTGTGAACGTAGACTTCCTTTATTTGGGATGAGTGCTCAAGGTTACAACTGCTGGGTTGTACAGTAATCGCACATTTAGTTTCTAAAGACATTGCCAAACTGTTCTGCGGAGTGGCTATACAGTCCCACCAGGAATGTCTGAGTAATTCACTTTCTCTGCATCCTTGCCAGCTTTTGGTGTTGTCACTTTTTTTCTGATAGGTGTGCATTACTATTGCACTGTAGTTTAAATGTGTCTTTCCCTGATGGCTGAGGATGTTAAATATCTTTTCATTTGCATTCTTATGTCCTTCTAGTGGAATGTCTGATCATATTTTTGGCCATTTTCCAATTGGACTGTCAGTTTTTTTACTATTGAATTTTGTAAGTTCTTTATATATTCCAGATGCTAGTTCCTTGTTGCATATGTGGTTTGCAAATATTTTCTTCCAGTTCACTGATTATTTCCTCTGTCCTCTATGTTCTACGGTTAGGCCTAGCTACTGAGTTTTTTATTTTGGTTATTGTATTTCCCTGATACAGTTGGTTCTTCGTGGTATCTTCTATTTAATTTCTGAGGTTTTCTATTTTTACATTTGTGTCAAGTATAATTGCTCATTGAAGCTTTTTTAAAATCATGGCTGCTTTGAAATTCTAACATCTCTGTTATCTCAGCATTGACATCTATTGATTTCCTTTTTTTTTCATTTGAGTTTGAGATTCATTTATTCAATTAAGGCTCATTTATTATTGAATCCTGAAAGAACAATATCAGTCTGAAGTCTTCCTCCTTTACATGACTAGGAATTTTTAAATAAAACCAGAATATTTTGCATTACCAGATTCTGGATCTTATTTAAATCTTATCTTCTAACTGGCTTTATCTGATACCACCCTGACAGAAGTGTGGGTACCACCTCCTTACAGTCAGGCAGAGGTAGAGTCAATATTTCGTACTTAGTTTCCATTGTTCTCCGATGGGGGCAGGCTCCTCATGAATGCTGGTACAGTGGAAGTCCCATCTCCCCACATGGATTCCACTGGTATCACAGGTGAGTGGCCTCATTACTGTTGAGTGGTCATAAAAGACCTGACTCTCCACTAGAGTCTCTCTGATACGACCTCAGTGGGGATGTGAAGGGATGTCTTGTTACTGCAAGGAGAGGGTGGAAATCCAGGCCCCCCCATGTGGCCCCATTGATGCTAAAGGGGGATGTAGAACTCCTTATAGGCAAGTGGGGATGAAAGACCTGGTTTTTATTGGAACTTCTATTGGTCCTTGGAAAATTTGGCTGTATCCTTATAACCTTACAAAAATGGAAGTCCAGGATCCACTCAGCTTTTACTGATATGGGTGGGGATGGAGTCACAGTTTGAAAGAAGTACAGCAGTGAATGTCAAAACTTTTTGCCTTGCTAGGGTACCTATTTTCTAGTCCTTTGGCTAGAGAGAGTATGCTTTTGCTGGGGCTTTTTTTGGTCTTGGCCATTGTCATCCTAGGTTGCTTGCTTCTTCAGCTTTAAGTCTAGAATATATACGGAGAAAAAAAAAAAACAACAACAAAATCCAGGACACTCACTGCTATGTTGTTCATGGGTCCAAAGGCCCCTAGGTGGTCCACCCTCTCTCCACCTTTCAGAGTCTTCTTATGTTTGTTTTATATATAATGTTCAGGGGAAAATAAGGAAATAGCAACGGAGAAAAGCATCTCTGCTTTGTCCTCCTAGATATAGAAGCTTGTGTCATATATTTTATTCCTTAAAATGTTAAATAACTAGATAGTCATTACTGGACCTTCTGAAAGAACAAGATCTACATCTGTGTTGTCCAATTGGTAGAACTGGTAATTATATGGGAGTATTTAAATTTATTAAAATTGAACACAAAAAAATCCAGTTCCTCAGTTACACTAGGAACATTTTGAGTGCCCAATGTTATGGTAGTCTAGTGGCTACCATATTGGATTGTGCAGATACAGAACGTTCTGAGCATATGAGAAAGTCTTTTGGACAAAGCTGACCTAGCAATGAACAAATGTAGTTCATGATACCACTAAATATTTCTGCCACAAAATATATGGGAAGAAGTCAAGCACGGTGGTATGCACCTCTAGTTCTAGCTACTTGGGATGCTGATGCGGGAAGATCACTTGAGTTCAGGAGTTTGAGGTTGCACTGAGCTATGATCAATCAAGCCACTGCACTTCAGCCTGGGTGACAGAGCAAGAGCCAGAGCCTGTGTCTGAAAAAAAAAACAAAACAAATCAAATCAAAACAGTGAAAGAACACAATAAGACAAATGGGTGAATAAATAACACTGTGAAGGACAGAAATAGGAAGAATATAAATTTATTCACAACGTAAATTTCCACAATGGTCACTAATCCCACTAACATACCACAGATTATATTTTTAGTGATTCTAGCCTGCTTAGGTCTGTCTCTAAGATCCTCCCTTTTCCTATGGGTTGATGCAATTTGGAACAATAAAAACTGATACAGCAGTTGAGAGTAGTGTGTATTTACTCTGACATTGCATGCCATGTTCTGATATCTGCCTTCAGCAAATGTTGGACATATTCAGTCAGCATCATTTTATTTGATAGAGGGGATTCAAACACTTTATAGACTTCAGTATTTTTTAAAAATAAACTGAAGTGATAAAGAGACAACTGTAGCGAGAGAGTACAATTTCAAGCAGCAAAATCAAAATACAAAAAAATGCAAATAAAATGGGAAATGGTAAAAATATAAAGATGTCATAACTGGAGCTTCTTATTTAATTTATTCAATAACTATTTATAAAGTGCATGATATTATAGTTGAATAATCAATTGCTCAAATGAGAAACTGAGCTACAGAGAAACTGGCTTCACTGGTTAGTGGAAAAGTAAGGAAAAATATTTAGGCCACTTCCTTCCATCAAGCACTCTTCCCACTCGTACTATATGGCTATCAAAAGGCCTTTCCTAGTCATAGCAGCCACACTGAATCCTTTATTATTTGAAAAAAAAAATCTGCATTTTCTGCCTCCATGGTTTACTTATGTTTTCTCCTCATTAATTCATTTCACATATACGTGTCAAGCATCTACACTGAGAAGGAACTTGTAGGCACCAACGTACATCAGTGAAGAAAGCAAAAGTGTCTGTCAGAACATTCTAGGGTGGGTACGCAGACAATAAATATGATACATTGTAAAACATGTTAGAAGATGAGAGCTATGGAATAAAGAAGCAGAACAGGCTATATGGGGATCAGATGGGAGGTATGGGCCAGACGAAGTCACCTATAGAGAATTGACCCATCATCATCATTTATTGACATCTTAGCTCTTCTTCAGTCTTCATCTCAAATGCCACCTCCTCCATAAAATCCTGCTCAATACCTTATTAAAATTAATCCCTCCCACTATGCTCCTATCACACGTCCCAGCTGTACTGCAGCACTCAGCACCTGCTTTGTGTTAGATGTGAATGCATCTATCTCTTCATCAGTGCATAATTCCTTAATAAAGAGAATGTGCCTTATTAATCATTTAATCAATGTGCCGAGTCACATATAGTGGCTGGCTTAATAAGTGTGTGCTGAATAATGAATCCTAAATTAAACTCGAATTGACAAAGTGCTCAATTGTTTATAAAAGACAATCCTGACATTAGGATTCAAAAATATAAAGTCAGTATGAAGATACTAACTGCCAATCTTCTATTCACACTTATATTGGTCGCTTCTGCTAACATTTATAGGACTAGAGAGATAATAAATGCTTTTAATTTTCTGCTCTTGCTGGATTTCTAATAACAAGTATCAGATATTAACATGCCAAACAGATCAAGCAAAATAGTGGTATCATCTATAACTTAAATTTGTCTTCAGAGCTGAAATGCATTATTCATACAGTCTACTAAATTAACCATTATACATTAGAATTTAGGCAACCTAACTAACACCATTACCTTTTTATAGTACATGCTTTTATTCAAGAAGATATGATATACATGAAATTGTCAATCTTGATTTTTCTCTTTGCCAATGAGTGAAAACCACAGAAATCATCAAATTATATTATTCTCTGTTTATTTCACAGAATATATTGCTTTACATGCTCAACAACCAGTAAAACTTATTGGCTAAGAAATTGTATTTTTTACAAGATGATAACATACTCTCTTGAAAGCACTGTCACAAAAAATATTCATATGACTACCAGATAAATAGAGCTATAACACTGAGTTTGATTACACACTCTGTAGGTATGCTAATAGATGGGTATGAACAAAAGCCTTCCCCTAAACAATCATATGACTAAAAGTCCAATGTAGTGTTTACATTTTACCTTTTTTAAAAAAATCAGTTTTAGAATTTAAGGATTTAATTAGTACCTATTTAGAACATGTTTATAAATTCTTAGTAATTCAGTAGATTGAACTGGTTGAATTAGTGATTAATGTTGCTTTTATGAAAAGAGATGTGACAACATGAAATATTAATGAATGTTCTGCAAGAATTGCTAATAATGGATTCTTCTGATGAAGAATTTAAAGCAAACCTTTTAAAAAAGGAAACGTGTTTGCATTCTTAATATGTTTTATTAAACTGAAACATTGAGGCCGTGCGTGGTAGCTCATGCCTGTAATCCATGCACTTTGGAGGCCAAGGTGGGTGGATCACCTGAGATCGAGAGTTCAAGACCAGCCTGACCAACATGGTGAAACCCCGTCTTTATTAAAAAAAAAATAAAAATAAAAATAAAAAAAATTAAAAAAACTGAAACATTGATGTTTCCCTTAAAGGTACTTATTTTTATCCAAAATATACATACAGTATATATTTTATTTTAATTAAACTTTATTCCCAATATGGAGGGCATTACTATAGAGTACAATCAATTAGGAGGAGTTTAATTGCTAAGGTCAGCATTCTCATTATTAGAGAAATGTTATTGTAATTATAGGGAAGCAAAGTAGTTAAGTCATAAGCAAGAAACGTAACAATGGTGAATGAAAGGAAGAATGTGTGGTCAGAGGCAGAACAGACCTCAGAAAAGTACAGGATGACAATGAATACAAGAGACCATGCATGTAACTACTAGACTCAATGTTTGGCAAAGAGTATGGCTATGTCTTATTTCTATTTTCCTACTGTGACTAGTACAATGCTGTGTGTGTGTGTGTGTGTGTCCGTGTGTGTAGGCCTGCATTAAGTACCTATTTAATTAATTTAGTTATGTACAAAGGGCCAGCCTAGTAGTTAGCCCTACTTACTCTTTGTCTTTGAGGTTGTGTGTCAATGTTATCAAAACAAGTGATAAATTCAACAAAAATAAAAATTGTTATGCAAAATTATTTGAAACAATTTTAGTTGTTTGACCTAATTTTTACATGTTTTTATCACCTGTTAGTTATCACACATTATGAGAAAGTTCAAAGTTTAAGTTGGTAAACGTCTAGATTAATTCTCTTTCATACAAAATATTGACATTAATTTTTCTCATAATAATTATTTTGATTTAAATATATTGTTAGGCACATTTTCAATGACTCAGTGTGTTCACATATGCACGTAAAATTTGAATTTGGTGTTAGTGAATACAGAATGGTCATTTTAATGCAATGCTGCCTTAATATACTCATATGCAGAGCCATACATATATCTATATTAAGTTTATAAGTTTGGTTGGGCACAGTGGCTCATGCTTGTACTCCCAACAGTTTGGGAGGCTGAGGTGTTAGGATTGCTTGAGGACAGGAGTTTGAGAACAGCCTGGACAACACAGCAAGACCTTCATCTCTACAAAAAAATTAGAAAGATTAGCTAGGCATGGTGGCACACACCTGTAATTCCAGCTACTTAGGAGGCTGACGTAGGAGGATTGCTTGAGGCCAGAAATTCAAGGCTGCAGTGAGCTATGATTGCACCAGTGCACTCCTGTTGGGTTACACAATGAGACCCCATCTCTAAAAAAGAAAACAAAGTTTGTAAGTTTAGAAATTACAAACATGGTTGTCTATAATATGGATACGGCATGGGGACTCAACAGAGACTATTTTATTTGTATAAAAGTGACAAGAATTTTTATAAAACATTTACATTATATGAGTTTCTTTCAGCTATGCAATTTCACCTTTGAATTAAAGTTAACTCAGGAGTGCAAATTCCCCTTGCATTTTGTAGATGCTCTGACTTGCTGCTGCTAGTTTATCAGTAAACATTAGTTGGGTGTTGTCACAGTAAATGGAAAAAACTGTTATCTTTCAGTGTAAGCAGGCCCACTAACAGAGAGAAGAGAAATCAGGTGTCATGTTGAAGTATGAAAAAATAAAGGCTTTTAAAAAGTATGTAGTAGTCCCCTCCTTATCCTCAGAGGATATGTTCCAGGACCCCCAGAGGATACCCGAAACCAAGGATAGTACCAAACCCTATCATATGCTATGTCTTTTTCAACTTGATAACCAAAAAGCCTGCCAAGTGACTAAAGGGTAGGTAGCATATACAGCATGGATATGTTGGACAAAGGGATGATTCACAGTGGTGTGGGATTACATGAGATTTCATCGGGCCACTCAGAACTGTGTACAACTTAAAACTTATGAATTGTTTATTTATGAAATTTTCCATTTAATACTTTCGGCCTGAGATTGACCCTGGGTAAATTTTTTTTTTTTTTTTTTTGAGACGGAGTTTCGCTCTTGTTACCCAGGCTGGAGTGCAATGGTGCGATCTCGGCTCACCGCAACCTCCGCCTCCTGGGTTCAGGCAATTCTCCTGCCTCAGCCTCCTGAGTAGCTGGGATTACAGGCACGTGCCACCATGCCCAGGTAATTTTTTGTATTTTTAGTAGAGATGGGGTTTCACTATGTTGACCAGGATGGTCTTGATCTCTGACCTCGTGATCCACCCGCCTCGGCCTCCCAAAGTGCTGGGATTACAGGCGTGAGCCACCGCGCCCAGCCCTGACCCTGGGTAAATTAAACCTCAAAAAGTAAGACCACCTATAAGGGGGAACTACTGTACTTAATCCTTTATTTTTTTATTTTTATTTTTTGTTTTTGAGACTAAGTAGTGCTCTGTCACCCAGGCTGGAGTGCAGTGGCATGATCTTGGCTCACTGCAACCTCTACCTCCTGGGTTCAAGCGATTCTCCTGCCTCAGGCTCTAAGTAGGTGGGACTACAGGTGCATGCCACCACCCCTGACTAATTTTTTGTATTTTTAGTAGAGACGGGGTTTCACTTTGTTAGCCAGGATGGTCTCGATCTCCTGACCTCAGGTTATCCACCCGCCTCAGTCGCCCAAACTGCTGGGATGTACTTATCCTTTTAAGAGTGTCCCCCTTAAATATTATTTTTAGAGAAATATGCAAATAGCATAATTGAAAATGTTCAATAAAAAGCAATTTGCGAGTAATATAATTTAAGAAGTTTCCATTTTAACTTGTAATATACACTAAGGTGATATATGATCTTCATCAAGATGAAAACAAATAATGAAAGTTGTTTTTAGGTAATATCAGGTCATAACTCATGGATTTTTTTTCAAGGAAAAATCTAGAACAGGAAATTTTTTTTTCACCTTTAAACACCAATGCAGTGAAATTTATCTCTGCTTATCTAGACTCTGTTCCATTGTAACTCCCCCTTCAAAGTATTTGTCTTTAATTCCTTTTATTCCTGTTAATCCAAAATGCAGTTTAAAAACCCCACACATCTGGAAATATCAATTCAAAGTGGCATTTACTATCCAGGCACTTAAGTATTTAGCACCTGTAATATGCCTAGTATTGGGCTACACATGCAATGGGATTGTTTAAAAATAAAAACCATACATTGTATATTTTGTTTCATAGTTAAGACTATGCATAGTAACCAACTAAAGAACAGAGCATGCCAGGCTTTGTATGCAGACAAAAGTGCTATGGCAATTCTGAGAATCGTTGTATTGTTATGGAGTGAGGAAGTTGGGAAAAAACGTGAAGAAGGTAAAGTAAATTAGGAATGCTGTAAATGCCTAAAGTGGATGGTGAGGAGGAAAAGACAGTGTTCAAGGTTAGGGAAACAGCAAGAACAAAAAGAGTGAAAAGGGTGAGATACTTTAGCCAGGGGAAAATTAATCATCATCCTAAAGCAGATTTGTGTGTTTGCAGTAGTGGGGACCAGGCTTTTTTATATCCTCAAGCTTTGCTTTCAAATTTACAACTGTCAAGTTTCAGAGTTTCTCACCGATCTTTATCTTGTTGATGATTTTACTTATAGCATTCTCTTGATCGTGCTGTCCTGATTTTACCTTTTTGCATAAGCTTTTCACTCCAGAATCAGAATATCCTTTCTTTTCCTTTTTAAAAATTTTTTTTGAGATGGAATTTTGCTCTTGTTGCCCAGGCTGGAGTGCAATGGTGTAATCTCAGCTTACTGCAACCTCCCCCTCCAGGGTTCAAACAATTCTCCTGCCTCAGCCTCCTGAGTAGCTTCGATTACAGAAGCCCACCACCACATCCAGCTAATTTTTTGTATTTTTAGTAGAGATGGAGTTTCACCACATTGGCCAGGCTGGTCTTGAACTTCTGACCTCAGGTGATCCGGTCACCTCAGCCTCCCAAAGTGCTGGAATTATAGGCGTGAGCCACCACACTTAGCCAGAATATCCTTTCTTATATAGTCCTAGACACTAAACAGTTCCCCATTTCCTGTTTTTTTTCTTTTCTTTTCTTCTTCTTTTTTTTTTTTTAAGCTACCAGCATTTTTTCTCTTAAGACTATCATCAAAGTTCCAGGAAATGATCCAGGCTTAATGTTGGCCAATGCACTTCAGTCCGCAAATGTTTATTAAGCATTTACTGGGAGACAGACATAGAAACAGATGGAAAAGCCATGGTTCTTGCCCAGCGGAAGCTTTTAGCCAGGGCAAAGTCTCTTTGCTGCCCCAAGTCTGCCTATATTGTTTTCAACTACAATCACAATTTTAAGTTTACCAAAATAGGAGAAAATGAAATGAAATGATAAATGCTAAGAATGCTAAAACTCACCAAAGATAAGAAAGAACAGTTTATTTCTATGAGGCACCTGTGACGAAAGGGTAGCCTGGTAGAGTAGTTTGGGTCCTTGCTCTGTCACTTCAAGTATAACTTTGAACAAGATGATACAGGGAAAGAAGAGGGGAACCGATATTTCTTCATTATCTATGATGTGTCCAGAGCTATGACTGGCATTAATTATAGATTATTATTTGATACTTGTAGAGTACACCACCTCCAAGCCACCTTAGAAAACCACAGTACCACCACTGGAAACAAAAATCAGATTCTTCCTTTTTTAAAAACGATCAAAACTTAGGTGCGGATAGGCTAAGAAACTTGGTGTTTCAGACAGACCTGAGATTTCACCCTAGTCTCAATCCCTTAGCTCTACCACTTACTAGATTTTTGGCTAAGTCATTCATTTATTTATTTAACACCTAATATGTCAAGCATGCTGCTTAACACTGGTTTTAAGGCAATATTGTGGCACGTTCTCTTTCCTCAAAGCTCTTATAGTTCGGTAGAGGCAGACAGATATGTAAGGAAGCCCCTGTAGTTAAGCAATAGATGTAGTTCTGCAGGTCTGTAAAGTGTAGTGTGGGGTACAAATTAGAACCTGATCCATTCTAGCCCGGGATTGGCAGGTGGCAGAGGTCAAGAAAGCCCTGGAGATCCACATAGTCGCCCACTGAACCAGGTGATCATGAGAAAGAACAAGACATTCTAACCTGAGGGAGCATTAGGGCCTGAAACAGCTTGGTAAGAAATGCAAGTGTTTCAGGGCTGGCTGGAGTAGACAGCTGCAAGGCAGGGGTAATAATGTCTACTTCACTTGTTAGAGGATTAAAGAGGTAACATACAGAGAGTGCTAATCATAATGTCTGAGACATACTAGGTGCTCAGTCAATGTTTCGTTTCTGCTTCCTTTCAGTTCCTCCATTTGATTATATCATTTTCCACCTCTGAAATTCCATAATTTTTATCATGCTATATGGGTTCTTATTGTGAATCAGTTCACACACTACTTGGCGTACTGTTCATGTTCATAAAAGTCTCTACCACATTTGATAAAAGTCTGAGTAAAACAAGATGTAAATTTTATAAAGAATTGAAGCAAAGGCTGAATTTAACTTCAATCCTTTTTTCCTCTCTGTCCCTCTACAGTAACTTGATTTTTTTTTGCATGTGTATATGTGTGTCACAGATGTATAGAGCTTCAGTAACAGTCCAACACATTGGGACAGAATTCGAAATGTTTCCAGGAGGATTATTTGCTTCCAAACTGACAAGAGCTGCTTTTCTGTCTCCAGAAGTCTATAAGATCACAACATCAACCATACTGGCAGGAGGAGACTTGAAGGCAACGTACCATAATAATACAACCTTAGAGCTCATCATTTTGTATAAAACTTACAGTCAGCCTTATCTCCACTCTCAATCTGTCTCCATCTCTATTATATGGTCCTGTACATGCTTGTATCCCCTTCAAAAGTGTGTGAACTCTGAAGCCACAATTTGTTTTATTCAACTTATTCATCTGCTCCTAGCTGCCCCAATCCACAGTGCTTTACCCATTTTAGATATTTAGCAAATATTTGTTAAATTTTACAGATATTCAGTTGTTTTCTTTTCTCTGCTCTTGCACAGTGTGGTGGCAGCAGGAGCAGTCTTGAGATGCAGAATGACAGCGAGCTTGTGGACTTGTACATGTGGTGGAAAGGCTCTGCTAGTAACCGCATCACTGGTGCCAAGGACCATGCATCCATCTAGATGAACGTGGTGGAGGTCGACAAGGTCACAGGCAGGTTTAACGGCCAGTTTAAAACGTATGCTATCTTCGAAGTCATTCACAGGGTAGGTGAGTCAGATGACTCCATTCTCTGATTGGCCAAGGCCAGTGGCATCATCTGATAAAAATTTTGACTGGAGAGAATCATGGCTATGGAATGTTTGTCATAAACAGTGAAAACCTAAAAAAAAAAAAATTAAAACGATTGTAAAATACCTGTTAATCAGAAATTAAACATAATCCCACTTATTATAGTAGAGGTCCCTGAGCTGTGGCAGCACACTCATCTAAGATAAACAGATGGAGGGTACAGCAGGAGGTACCTTATTATTTCAGACTGTAGCTATCATTTCATTTATTATGTATTTTCAAAGAGCCTGTATAGTATGGTTAAAAGCATGAGCCATAAAGTCATTCTACCTGTTTTTGAACCCTGTTAAAAGTCATAAGCCCTGGGCTGTGACCTAATCTTTCCGTGCATCAGTAGTCTTTTCTGCAAAGTAAGAGTAATCATAGAAGCTATCATATAGTGTTGTCATAAAGATTTACTGAGTTACATGTAAAGCACTTTAGAATAGCACGGGCACATTGCAAGTGCCCAATAAGAATTAGTTCTTATCTTATACACTGCTAAAGTTTTATATAAATGTTAACAGGAGCAAGGTAGTAGCTTGTCTGCAAGAAGGAAACACCAGGCTATAAAGAAGAGGGAGGGTGAGAACATAACCAGAAATGTGTCTGTAATCCTTCTCTAGGACAAATATTTCTCTACGGAGAAAGCTACCCTGTCATGAGGCGTGAGGACAAGGTGCAGAACTCCCCTATCCCTCAACCCATTTGTTGGGTAAGGACAAAAGCGCCTCTCTTGGTGGTGAAGGAGCCTATATCCTGCAGTCTTTTTTAAAGGCATGGTCAAAACTCTATCATAGAATTTTATTTCATGTCAAATGAGTCATATTTCCTATTAAGAATATTTGTGAGTATCTTGGTATTTTGAACTGTTAGATCAGATTAATTTTTTAGGTATATATGCATTTTTACAAGGTATCGTGATGATATTGAGTGGTTTTAACACAGGATTTAAATATCACTGATATTTTAAAAACATTTGTTGGCCGGGTGTGGTGGCTCACACTTGTAATCCCAGCATTTTAGGAGGCCAAGGCAGGCGGATCACGAGGTCAGGAGATTGAGACCATCCTGGCCAACATGGTGAAACCCCATGTTGTCTCTATTAAAAATACAAAAAAATTAGCTGGGTGTGGTGGTGCACGCCTGTAGTCCCAGCTACTTGGGAGGCTGGGGCAGGAGAATTTCTTGAACCCAGGAGGCAGAGATTGCAGTGAGCCGAGATCGAACCACTGCACTACAGCCTGGGCGACAGTGTGAGACTCCATCTCAAAAAACAAAAACAAAAGGCCAGACTCAAGTGGCTCATGCTTGTAATCCCAGCACTTTGGGAGGCCGAGGTGGGTGGATCACCTGAGGTCAGGAGTTCAAGATCAACTTGGCCAACATGGAGAAACCCTGTCTCTATTTAAAAAAAAAAAAAAAACAAGCAAAAACAAAAATTTGTTTTAATAATGGAGTCATATATGTTCTTTTAATAGACCTTAAAACTTTTACTTTTTTTGAAAGCAAAGACATGAACATTTAACTTGGTATAATGTAATAATGTTAGGTAGAAAATATATTCTTTTAAAAATGTGAAAAAAAAATGTTTTGTCGAGACAGAGTCTCACTGTGTTGCTCAGGTTTGTCTCAAATTTCTGGCCTCGAATGATCCTCCTGCCTCTGCCTCCCTAAGTGCTGGGATTATAGGTGTGAACCATCATGCCTGGCTAAGGAAAAATAATTATTCTTAACAGTAAATATTAAGTGAGGCTAATGATGATAGAAGATACGTTATCAAAGGAAAACACTGACTTATGAGGAAAAATGATTAATCAGGTATTGGGACAGATGACTTATGAAGGTCACTGTGCCAGCAGAATAAGCCTTTTGGGATAAGCACATTTATTTAATCTGTGTCAGTCTTTCTCACTTCTCATAAGTTTTTGAGAACCACTTTAATGCAAAACACATGAGGGTTAGGTTATATTTTTCCAGCAGAAGACAAAACGTAACAATCATTCTCCCTTTCCTCATTGTCAAAATTCTTCCTGTTTAAGGATCTCAGAATCCTGTAGTTAGCTAGAATGATGTATTGACTTTATCAGAAATGTGTAATGTGAAATGTCTAAAATGAAGCAATCTATTTTAAAAAGAGTCTTCATTATGTGGCAACTTTCCAACTATTTTTATAGTTGTACAGCTATAAATATTTAAGATTGATGTATCTATAACAAATTGAAATAAAATTATAATTCTTTTACTTTTATTAAACTATTCTATATCTGTGTTTTGACTGTAAGTCACCTCAATGCTATTGTTTAAGATGGTCAGAATCTAATTATCTACTTTTATTGTTTTTGGTATAGATTTCATTTTCCAATAGGAAGCCAAAATGGATGTTCTTCCATGGTCTAATAATGAGTGTAAAACTAGAAGATGGTGTTTTTGTGTCAGTGAACACACCAAGGTGCTGGGAGGGTGGTGCACCCTGAGAAGGCATGGATGCTTTGTGCACTACCACTTCCCATACCTTGCCCTATCCATCTCATCCAGGCAGCTGTTCCTGAGTTGTATATCTTTTATAATAAACCGGAAAACTGGATATGACCTGGGATACCGACACAATAATAATGTCATCATTTCTGATGATCTGAGAATGCCCAATGTGGAAGTATCAAACAAAAGCTGAAAGAATGCACCAAAAGATTAGTTGGTGCACTGGGCTCACCTTGGTTCACCTGGTCACTACAACTGGGACGTAGTTGGAAACATGCAAAGAATGGCATCTGGACAATTGCAAAAAAAAAAAAAAATCTCTTTGCCAACAAGAAAGGGTACAACTGTTTATAGAACTTGGAATTTGGACTATAAGTAAGAGAAACAGCAGCTACGTCTCCACCAACACAGTGCCTGAGACTGCCCCGTGCATGGTACTCCAAATACACAAGGGAGTTTACCTGGATATACACATTGGAAACATTTCCTTTTTCAACATTAGCAATGGTGCAGTGGTGTGTTCTTGGCTCCCTGCAACCTCCGCCTTCTGGGCTTAAGTGATCCACTTCAGCCTCCCGAGTAGCTGGAACTACAGGTATGCACCACCATACTCAGCTAATTTTTAAATTTTTTATAGAGATGGGTTTCATTATATTGCCCAGGCTGGTCTTGAACTCCCAGGCTCAAGCAATCCTTCTGCCTTCACTTCCCAAAGTGCTGGGATTACAGGCGTAAGATACTAGGCCTGGCCTTCCCACATCTTTGTATTCACTAAAATTTCTGCTTCAGAACCACTGAGTCCATTTTTGCCTTCAAATTCAAATAATGTTGATTAGGGCACTCTGAGTATGTGTACTGTGATGCAGCTAGGTTCAGTAATCCTTCCCGTACATGTTGGGGAAAATCAGCAAACTGTAACCACACACTCTCACCCACACATAAGAATATTTGGAAACGATATATTTACTTACAATACAGAAATATTCTGCTATGTTGACTCATTAAAAATGTTAGAGGTAAAAAATGTATGGAACCTCTTAAAATCATAAGCACAGATTTTAATAGTCTACTATTCATTAGGAAAGATACTACATGTTTAGTATTGTATGTTGATACAAAAGTTTGCTTTGGGGTCTGGGATTTGACGTCTGCATTTATCTCTTGAACTTTCAGATCATGTCATAGCATTTAGTATGTTCTAAGCACTAGCTAGTGTATTACAAAGGTTTTTAATTCAAGAAAAGTATTTTATTATGTCCAGGAATTGCATGATTCATTAAAATGAAAGTCTTTACAATGCTTAATCTACTATAAGCCAGTAAATAAATTTAATGTATAAGAATGAGAAATTAATATATGCCTATAAAATCTTCTGAAAAAATCTGAAAGACTAGAATTTTCAATATAGTGTTTCTGCTGGTTACAGTCTGCCCTTAATGTCTCAATTTCTGCCTAAAAATTGATTTCGGGTTACATATTTCACAAATTTGCTAGGAGAATATGATTTAACAATAGATGCCAACATCTTTTCGTAGTAAAAGTGTTGTAAATGTTTGGTCTTCTTGTTACTAGTAACATAGTAATCCCCCATCCCCACGGTTTCACTTTCCTCAGTTTCAGTTATCTGTGATAAACTGTGGTCTAAAAATACTAAATGGAAAATTCCAGAAAAATCAATTGGTAAATTTCAAATTGCACGCTATTCTGTGTAGCCCCACTGGTAGGTGAATCATCCCTTTGCCCAGTATATCTGTGCTGTCTACACTATCTGCCTCTTAGTCACTCAGTAGCCTTCTCAGTTTTCGGATCCACTGTCACAGTGCTTGTGTTCAAGGAACCCTTATTTTAATTGCTCCAAGTGCAAGCGTAATGATGCTGGCAATTCGAATATGCCAAAGAGAAGCCATAAAGTGCTTTCCTTAAATGAAAAGGTGGTTTTCAACTTAAAAAAAAATCATATGCTGAGATTGGTAAGATCCATAGTAAAAATGAATCTTCCATCCATGAAATTGTTATAATTTATTACATATTAACTTTTTACTGTACCTAATGTATACACTAAACCTTATCAAAGGTATGTATATATAAAAAATTATATATATATGGTTTGGTTACTATCCTCACTTTCGTGTCCCCTGGGAGTCTTGGAATGTATCTTTCCTGGATAAGGGCTATGGGGCAGAAAACTCTACAATATTTTTGCTTTTTTTTTTTGAGACAGGGTCTTGCTTTGTCACCCAGGCTTGAGTGCTAGTGTGCAGTGGTGTGATCACAGCTCACTGCAGTCTCAACCTCCTGAGCTCAAATGATCCTCCTGCCTAAGCCTCCAGAGTAGCTGGGACCATAGGTGTGCACTACCACCCCTTGCTAATGTTTTGATTTTTAGTAGTCTTTGTATTTTTAAGTTATATGCTTGTTATTGGCTGTTACAGAATATTGTGACATTAATGTTCTATGAAGTTGGGAGGATATCCGAATTTTGTCACATGCTTGGTGAAAAAATCCAAGAACATATTACTTGGTGTTACCGTAGTCTTTCAGAGGGGGTCTATACATTATTACACATTTAATTATATATTTATTATAATTATACATTTTAATATCAAAAGTCAAGTTACACTGGTCCATAGAAGTAATCTTTACCACATCAATTGTAAACTGACTTATTTATTTATAGACAGGGTCTTCCTTTGTCATCCAGGCTGAAGTGCAGTTGGTGCCATCACGGCTTACTGCAGCCTCTACTTCCCTGGCTCCAGTGATCCTCTCACCTCAGCCTCCCAAGTAGCTAGGACCACAGGCCTGTGCCACCCCACCATGCCCAGCCAATTTTTGTATTTTTGGTAGAGATGGGGGGGTCTCGCTGTTGCCCAGGCTGGTCTTGAACTCCTGAGCTCAAACAATCCACGCACCTCGGCTTCCCAAAGTACTGGGATTTATAGGCCTAAGCCACTTCGACAGATCAAACTTTTTTTTTTTTTTTTTTTTTTAGAGACACTCAGTCTGGAGTGCAGCAGTGCCATCATAGCATACTGCAGCCTCCAACTCCTTCATTCAAGTGATCCTCCTGCTTCAGCCTACTGGGACCACAGGTGCATGCCACCACACCCAGCCAATTTTTGTATTTCTAGTAGAGACAGCATTTCACCATGTTGGCCAGGATGGTCTCAATCTCCTGACCTCGTAATCCACCCGCCTCGGCCTTCCAAAGTGCTAGGATTACAGGTATAAGCCACCATGCCCGGCCACATGGCTAAAATTTTTCATGTTCTTTTTGGAGAGATGAGGTCTTGTCATGTTTTGTTATGTTGACCAGGCTGGTTTTGAACTCCTGGTTTCAAGTGATCCTCGTAAACCAACTTTCGAATTTATTATAGGAGGCTTGTTGTGATCAGGTGAAGTTATATTAGGCCCAAACTTTGTATGTTTGTCTGACTCCAGTTTTGAATTGCATGAAATTACTTAATCTCTCTATTATTCTGCTTATAAAAACAATTCAAATGTAGGAATGAGACTCCACAATGAAGCCCCACAGCAACGAAAGTGGGCAGCTTGTTTCTAAATGGAAATCCCCAACTGCCACACCACATCAATCATCTGACATATAATCTCACTTCCATTGAGCTGGAATGTACTTTAAAGGTCAGGTCTCTGGATGAAGAATTTTAGTTTAGTGGGTTATGCAGCAGAAATGCCTAAATTCAGAACACTGTTTTAGTGTTGGCAGAAATAGCTTCTCTACAAATAGCAGAGAAGAACAAGGATTTTAAGCTCAAAGTTTTTGTCTTAAGCACATTTTTTAATGTTTCTACCCGTTATCTCATTAAAAACAATAAATAAATAGGCGTGGGGATAGAAGCATATTCATCTACTTTCAAAGAAGGTGCACACTGGAGTCCTGCAGACACAATTTATTTGGTCCATATTTTTAAAAATTTGGGAAATGCATTAGAAAAAAGTTCCAGGTTTTTGGTTCTCTTAAGAAACTGGAACTTCTGGGCACAGTGTGTGTGCTATCTTTTTTTGTGGAAAGGTAGGCTGGAGCTGAGAATTGGCTGCTCTCTTTACACATGCCCTACAGTTTGTTATTACCTACCAATCCTGAACGTTTTACACCAGTATTTGTTTCGCTGCTTCGCCCTGCAGTCAGGAGACTCCTGCGGTTTATGAAATTGATGCAACGGGGCTTTTTTATTTTTATTTTTGGTTGGGGGGACCAAATCTCTTCAAGAGGGGGACACAGTGGTTGCTTTTGCTTCCAAACAGCCCTCTATCTGCCCATTTTTCGACGATCTGACCCTAACCTACTTTTTCAGGATGGCCAGAAGCACAAAATTATGAATCAAATAATGGTCCCTAACTACCACGTACCAGCTGTGACCTTGGGAGACTCCGTTAAGTTCTTTTAGCCAAAGGTGATGGTCTATGAAACGGCCCTAATACCTGCTCTGAATACCCACATATGGCTGTTGTACAGCAGGCGTGAGGTGTTTAAAGTACTCCTAAGTAATTTATAAACTGCAAAACGCTTCCCAGCACAAGCGTCCGCTACAGAGCGCGAAGACACCGAGTCGGCTTCAGAAGCCCAGTTACTGGAATCCACTCCAGTTCCGTCCTGCTCCCACCTCCCACGCTCAGGGTGGGCGAGCGGAAGAAGGTTCTTAGGGGAGAAGGCCTGAACAACTGGCTAAGAAAGGAAGCGAGAAGTTCCTTAGCGGAGGTAAAGTTGTTGGCGGCATTTTTAAGCCCCGAGAGTGACATTGCGACTCTCAGGCGAGATGACGGACCAGGGCGCTAGACTAGGAGCCAGTCCCTGGGTCACCTCCCAGCTCGAAGCCGGGCCTAGCCAGTACCCTCCCGGCGCAACCCCGAACCCAGGATCCCCGACTTTGCCCTAGTCCCCAACCCCCACAATCACCTCCCTTGGTCCCCCTCCACGTGACAAGAGGCCGACCCGTCACTTCCGGCGGCGCGGACAGCGCGCCTGCGCGGGGCGCCCAGCCTCAGTGCGCGGTTGGCGGCAGCGCTGCCCCGTCAACGGCCGCGAGTGGCGGGCTGCTCGGGTCTGGTCGGGGCGGCGGCGGCGCGGCGGGCTGCGGTCCCGCCGGCTTGCGGCCTGAGACGTCCAGCCTTCTGCCTGGAGAGGCCGGCCGCCCCGCCCCCTTCCCCGTCTCCCTTGCTCCCTCCCTCCAGCCGGGCTCGCGCGCTTCAGGCGCTGAGTGAGGCGGCGGGGACGCCCAGGGCACTAGTGGAGGCGGTGGCGTCGCCCCTGCACTCGGACCCGCCCCCTCGCGCCCCGCCCCGCCCCGTCCCGTCCCCGCCCTCTCCGCCGCCCTCTGCAGGAGCCTGGCAGCTGCAGCGGAGCAGCGGAGCCGCGGAGCGGGCGGCAGGGGCCGGGGCTGTGCGCTCGGGGAGTACGGAATGTGAGGCTTGGCGGGCCGCAACGCGCTTGGACGCTTGGACGGGCTCGGGGCGGCGACCCCTCGCGGACGCCCCGCTGCGCGCCGGGCCGGGGACTCGCGCTCTTGCTCGCCCTTGCGCGGTCCGCGCGCCAGCGGGACCATGAAGAAGTTCTCTCGGATGCCCAAGTCGGAGGGCGGCAGCGGCGGCGGAGCGGCGGGTGGCGGGGCTGGCGGCGCTGGGACCGGCTGCGGCTCCAGCGGCTCGTCCGTGGGGGTCCGGGTGTTCGCGGTCGGCCGCTACCAGGTCACCCTGGAAGAGTCGCTGGCCGAAGGTACGGGTGCCCAGGGAGGCTTGGACAGGCAGGTGAGGGAGGGCTGGGGTGTGGCGGCGGCTTCTCCGGGTCCTCGCCCTCTGGACTGACTCTTGTACCCCGTTCTTCCTCCGCTGCCGCGCCAGCGGGGCTCTTAAAAGAGTGGCTCGGGCTTTCTCTTTTCAGCTGGCTTTTCTTGCGGCGGGCAGCTCTGGCCGGTGCACAGTTCTCTCATGCCGAGTTTAAATCATTTTGTCCGTTTTGACGCGAGAAAATAGACGCGCTAGGAAGTGGGGTGGTGTTATGATTGGGACAGTGACTCATTAGAGGGTCAGATCAAGCAGGATTGAAGCTCTGTTCTGCCAGCTGTAGCTCAGACGGGTGTCATGCGTTGGCCTCTTCGTCCGAGCCTCCACACGCGCTGCAGGGCATAGGACCTAAAGCCCCTGTTGTCGAGCCCGGGTTTGCTGCAGCTCAGCCATGTGTTGAAAAACAGTGTATTTGTGTGCATGTGTGTGTGTTGGAGGTGATCCTTTGCTCTAAATTCAGTTAGTAGGTTGCACTGGGAAACAGGTAAATTTGAAGCCCATTTATCTTTGTTATTTAGAATCTTCTGTGTTGGACAAGGTGCAATTCATGCCCTCCCAATATGGCTCTTTGATAATGGTTTAAAAGGTGATATGAAAGCAGGTTAATTTTCACTTGTGAAGTTTTGTGATCGGTCCTTCAGGATCTGGAACAGATTATGACGGCAGGTAGAAGTCTACTTACAAAAAAAATTTACTCCATATTAGAAGAAGAACTTAGACTGTAGTGTTGTATTTCTGGTATAATTGCCCTGTAGAAAACACTTTCCCTGTGTACTGCATGCTTCATTGGTCTTTGAGTTTTTAATTGCAAAATGATATTACAAAATAAACACCTTAAAAAAAATTTAAGAAATACATTTTGTTGACAAATGTCCCTTGTAAGTTCTATGGTTAAGATAAATCAAAGAGTGGATTCAGTTCTCTGAGAGACGTTGATGTGGTTTGAAAACAGTAGATTGAAGTTCTACTCGTATTTTTTGAAATGCTGTGAACAACAGTAAATTAGCACAGGAGAAAAACCTGAAGATTTTCGTATAAAGTATTCGAAAGAGAAAGAAATTGTGAATTATTCAGGTGTACATATCATTGTTAGGTGAATCATTGCTCAGAATAATGATCTTAGCCAAAACTTGGAGAGGTGGGAGAAGGAGGATCCTTAGTTTTTCACAAGAATGAATATGTGGTGAGTGGTCTATAAAAGATTTACTATGCTATAAAGTTTTCTAGCTCTTTATTACACATGAATTTCAATTGTTGCTTTAGAATATGTTTTAGGTGTTAAGAACACATAGCTATTAAGTCAAATGTCATTTTTTGTCTTTGAATTGTTTTAGTAACTAATTGAAGTGTAGCTTGGGTAGTGTTACACTCACTTCATTCCACTAAATCCCAGATGGGTCTTTTTAATAGAAAATATATGTATATTGACATTTCACAAACTAGATTTTGAATCTGTAACTTGTATCACTCACTACCCTAAGCACATCCTATCACTTCCCTAAGCAAACCATTTTCAATAAAAAAAAACTTTGGAAAATAAAAAATAAAGATGAATTTCAAAAGGAGAGTTCATTCAACCACAGCAAAGAATGAAAATTTATTTCAAGTGCTAATGTCACTGTTAGAGTGTTCCATATTGAGTTTTGCCATAAATTCATCATTTCTCTTGAAAAATCAATAATCAGGTGCTGGGAGGATGCAAGGGCTGAAGAAATCCTTTTGGAAGATGGGACTTATCCATCCTATATCCCAGCTTTAATAACCTGGAGGGGAGTCCAAGGCCTAGGTTTTCTTCCCTTGTGTATTTTTTTCTCTCTCCAGCACACACACAACTGGAATTGTCTATGTATAATCAGTTTACTTTTTGATCCTGGCTGGTCTGTTCTTATTTCAGATGCTTAATATCCCCTCTCCCTTCCAAATAAATAATGCTGCAATTTAGCCAAGATGTTTAAGCACAAGTCTAGTTTACATTTAAGTGTGATTAATCAATAGTTGATGGGTGTGCTTGATTGTAAGATTGGGCCAAATGCTTGTGAAAATGCATTAAAGTTTAGAGTACTTGATTTGGGGAGAGGCTTACCATTGAGTAGGATAAGTGGTAGAAGCTAAGACAAACCGAAACACAAACTTGGTAGATTTTGCATTTTTAGCTTTGGCCTAAGTTGTTTAAACAGAGCCAGGAAGACCCAATAGATTCTGTGCCCTGAAGTGTTTTTGCCATGCTCCTACAAACATTGGTAGCTTACTCATAATGACCTCTGCAGTGTCTTTTCAATAAGTCAGTCCGTGTCTCCCTCTCTTTTGTTATTTGTATATAATTAGTTATGTTCCAAAAAGTCACTGTGAAAACTGAATTAGCAAATCCTGAACCATTGCTCCTACTACAGTGTTAGGTTCTTGAGAGCCTCTGTTCTCAACATTTTTGTCAACTCATTAACATACAACCTTGTTTTGTGTGTATTGCAGTTTAAACGCACCTTATTTAATATATTTGGTTGATTTATTAACATTGAAATCGTGGCCAACAGCTCTACAATTCATGCCTCCATGAGGACTTGTTATTTTCTCTGTAATCTTTTCTCCTTGAACAGTAGACAGCACTTTAGCACTGTGCTTGGGGACTGTTTTCAACAGTGAAATCACCAATTGCAAGCACAAAAATGAGAAAAACATGGCACTAAATAGACCATGAAAAGGACATTTGTTTACAGTATGTAAGCTGAAACAAGAATGTGGATGTCAGTAGACTCAAATTTTTCACCAATGTGCACGTCTGCAAATGACAGTGAAAGTGTCATGAGTAATGCTTTTTGGGGGTACAAATATTAGTGAGTAGATGAATTTGCAAATACAGTATCCCCAAATAATGAGGATCAACCATTGTTATAGGTATATATGTATATGCACATATTATGTCTATAATTTAAAAAGCAGATTCTCAGGGGTAAGTTGTATGTTTAAACTGTTAAAAGCAGTTTTCTCTGTGAAACATATACATTGTATCATAATGTCTTTGTAGTCAAGCACATAAATGTTTGAAAATACAACTTGCACCTTTTTAGTTCCTCCTCAAAGTTTAAAGGACTGATAGCACAGTGAGGCAGTTTAGTTTTTTTCTCAAAAACTGTTTAGTGTTAGGAGTCTGTGCTAAGCAGATCCCAACTTTGGTCTGTGGAAATGAGGGAGAGCCATATGTCAGTTTTTAGCTTGAAACAGTGACAAATTGTCAGGCTCATGTAACTAATTCAAGGTAACCTCCCAAGTTTTTACTAAAACCTAGGATTGGCTTGTTGATCACATGCATCACCATAACAAGCCTTTGGTGCTAATCTGAGGAGTTTAATGTTGATTGATAATCAGAAGTTGGTTTTCGAGTAGGGGACATTTTTTTCCCTAAGTGTCCTTGGTACAAAATGGACCTAAAATGGGGTGTTGAGCATAGGAGACCAGAGATGAGTTGTTGAGATAATGTAATCATGAGGTTATGGGGCTGGATAGGAGTGATAGTGTGAATATGGTGATGTGGGTAAGATTTACTGAGATGGGTGTTGGGGGTTATTGGCTTGTTAGTAATTGGAGGCCAGGAAGTTACTACAGGGTTCTTTAAAAATAACTCAGTATTTCTTTTAGAGTTAAATGCTTAGATAAGGGTGAATGAGTTTAAGCTAAGTGTTAGCCGGTTCTCAATGTTAATTTTATGGGAAGGTTGTACTATACATCTCTGATTTTGTACTATAAATTAGCAGGAAAATGATAGAGTTAAGTGCCATATCTCATTTGCAGAAATCATCTGTGGCTGCCCAGTAACTTCATTCCTAAGAAAAAACAGAGAGCATAGAAAGAGGGGGAGGATTGAATACAAATATCAACAACTGTTACTACTGTACAACTTCATTAAATGCCTTTGTGTGCTAAGCACTGCTAGGTGCTGCTTAACATAGTAGAGAACAATAATGGAGGTATTTTTCTGGCCTATGGAACTTACAGATTAGTGTGGAAGGTAAATGCTAAACCAGCAAACGAAAATCACCAAGTTACTGTAGTTAAAATTTTTTTATAGGTGTCGTGAAGACAATGCTCAGGGTTTTATGAGAGAATGCAGTTTAGATTGGGGGGTCAAGGAAGGCTTTTTTGATCTTTTAGTAGAAGCCTGAAGAATGAAATAAGTTAGTTAAAAACAGTGGTGTGAAGGTCAGGGTGGTTTGAAGTGTGTCATGAAAACTGAAGTCTCTATGTGAGGGAAGGAAGTTTCAGAAACTGAAATATGCTCGGAGCTGTGGACTACAATAAATGAATCACATGTGAGAGAGATCCAAGATGATGTTGGCAAGGTGACCAGGGTCCAGGGTTTAGTATACCATGTTGAAGAGTTTAGGTTTTATCTGAAATGCAATGGGAAGCTATTGAAAGATTTAAGTTGGGGCAGTGACATGCTCTGATTTGTATTTTTACAAGATGATATACAAATAGAATGGTTAAATGTTGACAGTGGGGTGAAGATGATAATGCTTAAATGAGAAGACCTTGTGGTGGTCATAGGAAGTGTTAGGAATGACTTGCTTATGTATCTCTTGGGTAAAAGTACCATTTGTGAACATAGGGAAGGAACAGATTTTTTTCTTTTTGAGGTGTTTGGAGGACATCCTGTAGTTCCAGACATGTTTAGATGAGATATCTGAGAGGAAATATCAAATGGGAAGTTGGGTATGTTGTCTGGAACTTAGCAAAGGTGTTTAGGCTTAGAGATGATACTTTTTTTCTGAGACGGAATCTCACTCTGTTGCCCAGGCTGGAGTGCAGTGGTGCGATCTTGGCTCAGTGCAACTTATGCCTCCTGGGTTCAAGCGATTCTCCTGCTTCAGCCTCCTGAGTAGCTGGGACTACAGGCATGTGCTACCACACCCAGCTAATTTGTTATTTTTAGTAGAGACGGGTTTTCACCCACGTTGGCCAGGCTGGTCTTGAACTCCTGACCTCAGTTGATTTACTCGGCGTCTCAGAGTGCTGGGATTACAGACTTGAGCCAGGCCTAGATACGGTACTAGAGACTGACTAGTGAGACCCTGGCTATTACTTAAAGCCCTGGGAGAGGATGGATGTAGGGGGAGTGTAGAATGAGAAGGTGCTCACCAACGGGCTCCTGTAGTGCATCAGTCCCAGACATTAATGTTCATTATAAATATTCAGAGGATTTGGTAAAACACAAAGTACTGAGCCTGGTCCCCAACTTTTGATTATGTCTGAGTGAGACTGACTCCTTCGATGGTACAGATGCTGCTGGTTCAGGAACCATAACTTGAGTACCACTGATTTAGAGCAAGCAAAGAAAACTAAGAAGAAATTGCTAGAGAGGTATGAGGAAAACCAAGACACTCTGATACCTGGAAACTTGAGAGTATTTCAAGAAGGGGAGGGAGTGAACAATTGTGTTTCTGCAAAGTCATCTTACTTGATCACATTTTTTGGCCTGGCATTCACAGTTATTCATGCTCACTTCTTCTTTTTAAAAGCTTACTTGTAATTATTTCCTAGGTGAATACTCTTTGTGCCTGGTACAATGTGCTCCACTCGCTGTTGGTCCATGAATGAATCTTGTACTTGCCTGTCACTCTGGCTTTTGCCTGTGTAATCCCTATTTCCCAAGTACTGGTTATGATCACTTCCTCCTTTCTGTGGACACTTGTAACTCTTTGCTTTTTTCCCTCTTGGCACATTTAACCTTCTGTCTTGAGATGCAATTATGTAAGGACCTAGAAATACTAAGGTTGTTAACTGCTGTTCCTCTCTTACCTCCACTACCAGATAGTAAAATTCTTAAGGGTTGACAGACTCTGTTTTAGTTGATGTTGTGTCACACAAGTTGGCCATACCATGAACATTCATCTACTTCTCAAAGGAAATTATGTTTGACTTTCTTTCTTCTTCTTTATTTTTAATCAGATGTTATTCTTCAGTGGAATTTAAGGATTAATTTGCAAATTGAAGAGCACCAATGGAGGGCTCTTTACTGGATATCAAAGGTTTTGTACTTAGGCCAGAGACTCTGAATTTTCTAGTTTGGTGAAGACAACAGTTAAGGCAGTGTCATTTCACTTAGCAACTTGAAACAGGAAGAAAAAATAACCTGGATGCCCCCTTGTAGTTACTTTGCTTTATTGACATTGTGTTTTTATTTATTCCAGAAAGATTGAGTTTTTAAAGAAGTATGTTACATGCAATTGTGAAATTGTTTTACATTTTGCAGTTGATTTTGACAGCTGTTTTTGGATGCTGAGCTTTTTGAGGGCAGAACCAAGGTCTGTGTTCACCTCTGCATTCATTTGTCCTGTAGTACTTACTTAGCAACTTTTTTTTTCTTTAATTAAGCTTTTAGAAAATATTGTTTCCTCTTCTGAAACAAGGAGTTAATATCTATTGTGAAGATTAGAGAAGATAATGTGTGACAGTACCTAACAGTGCGTTGCCAAATTTCTTCATAAATATGAGTGACTTTTAAGTTTAGATTTGGTTATAAGCTTTCAGTAAAATCTGATTTGGAAATCATCATAGTGACTTGATTTTATATTTGATATCACATTTGTCCTGAATAAGTATCACATTTATGTTTGCAAAATCTCTGAATAGTTTGTTAGATAATTATGTGTCACTCAGCCATATTGAATTTTCAAGTTTCAATCAGTTATATAAAATTTTGACCTATTTAGTAGCAAATGATTTAACAATAAAATGGAAATTATTTGCAACAAAGGATACTATATAGAATATTATTAACAAATGCTTCTCTTTTGGGTGGCTTATGTTATCATTGTAGTGATAGCTCCTAGGATGTAATTTTGATTGTCCACTATGTATTTCCTCTAGAGGTAGTAGTTTTACTGAAGGACAAGTTACACTAAAACAATTATTCTCAATTTTTGGTATTCCAGAAGTCATAGTGGAAATTTATAGTGCATTTATCTCTAGTAAAGGTGCTAAATTGTACAGGCTGGGCTGGTGGCTCATGCCTGTAATCCCAGCACTTTGGGAGGCTGAGACAGGTAGATCACTGAGGCCAGGAGTTTAAGACCAGCCTGGCCAAAGGGTGAAACCCCGTCTCTACTAAAAATACAAAAATTAGTTGCATATAGTGGTGCACGCCTGTAATTCCAGCTATTCAGGAGGCTGAGGCAGGAGACTCCCTTGAACCCGGGAGGCGGAGGTTGCAGTGAGCTGAGATTGTTCTCAGAGCAAGATGCTATCTCAAAAAAAAAAAAAAAGAAGTGCTAAATTGTACAAACGTGCCATATATCTTTGCTTTTAAGCTATAGTCAACTATTGTGGTTAATACTGACATTCTCATGCTGGGCAGACTGAAAAGGCTATGTCTTTGATATTTTAAAAATAATGAAAATGAATTAATATTTGTTAGTATCTTTCATCATGGGGTGCACAGGAGGGAAACCTGGAAAAGGCCCTTGATGTGGTTAATGTTAGAGAACATACTAGGAAGTGAGACTGATGTCCTTATGTTGATCCTTTGTCTTCTATAGTGTTCTTTCTAATCTTATATGTTATCTTCGTTTTCTTTCACCATTTCCCTCCTTTTCTTTGGTCAAAACTTGAAGTAGTTTCATATACATCTATTAGAGCTCATTTGGTAGCTATCAAAATGATTAAAGCCTTGACTTGGGATTCCATAATTGAGTCCTGAACCACCATTTCACAGCTGCCACACTTTTCTACTGGTCAGGGTATAACATTTCATCTCCAAGGGGTTGGGACTGTTTATTCCTTGGTTTTATCTTGCATGCATCTGGTGAACCATTCATCTACCCACAAGCGTGCTATTTTTAGGGGACTAAGTTGGGAAGTTGAGTGGTTAATGACTGAGCTGTTTTAAATAGTTGGGCACTTAGTTAATTTGGAGATTCTTTGCGTATCATCTTTACAAATGAGGTCAGTCAGCACATGTCTGTCAACAGTTTCAAAAGTCTCTGTAGGAAAGTGGTTGTGAGGCCTTTTCTACAGAGAGACTTTGTTTTTGGTTTATCCTAGTCTTGTAGAATTGTAGTAACATTAGAGGCATTTTACAGTGGGTATTATTTTAAAATATGGAATGATTGTTGCTACTAGTTTGCACATTTTCACATTTTTAAATTAGCTTTGAAATAGTACCTTCTTGGACACATCTATCGGGAAAAACACTAGCTGCTAATCCCTGTTCTGCCTCTAACTTGCATTGTGACTTTTTGACTTCAGTTTCAAGAAAAAAATGAAGTGGATAAAATGAATTTGTAACATCCTTTTCTGTTTTAGTATTCTAGGATTCTATCTATGTAACTGATTTTTACTGCTCTTTTTGATAAGTAAGGAGCACGGGGTAGAGAGGGATAGCAATGAACAATTTTAGGATTGAGACCATAATGAAAGGATTGTGTTTGGTCATTATACAATTTGAGTTCTTTGACAAACTTCACAATGGATTAGCAATTTATTTATTTATTTATTTATTATTATTATTGTTTGAGATGGAATCTTGCTCTGTCACCCAGGCTGGAATGCAGTGGCGCCATCTCAGTTCACTGCAACCTCTGCCTCCTGGGTTCAAATAATTCTCCTATCTCAGCCTCCTTGAGTAGTTGGGATTATAGGCACATGCTGCCTGGCTAATTTTTGTGTTTTTAATAGAAACGGGGTGTCACTATGTTGGTCAGGCTGGTCTCGAACTCCTGACCTCGTGATTTGCCCGCCTAGGCCTTTCAAAGTTCTGGGATTATAGACGTAAGCCACCACGCCCGGCAGCAATTTATCTTTTAATCCTAAAGTATAAAATTATTTTTATTTTATTTTTTCAAGATGGAGTCTTGCCTTGTTGCCCATGCTGGAGTGAAGTGGTACAATCTTGGTTTACTGCAATCTCTGCTTCCCGGATTCAAGTGATTTTCCTGCCTCAACCTCCCAAGTAACTGGGATTACAGGCGTTTGCCACCATATGTGGCTAATTTTTGTATTTTTTTTAAGGTAGAGTTTCACTCTTCTTGCCCAGGCTGAAGTGCAGTGGCGTGACCTCGGCTCACTGCAACCTCCACCTCCTGGGTTCAGGTGATTCTCCTGCCTCAGCCTCTCAAGTAGCTGGGATTATAGGCACCCGTCACTATGCCCTTCTAATTTTTCTATTTTTAGTAGAAATGGGGTTTCACCATGTTGGCCAGGGTGGTCTCAAACTCCTGAACTCGGGTAATCCACCTGCCTTAGCCTCCCAAAGTGCTGGGATTACAGGCATGAGCCACCGTTCCTGGCCTTATGCAGATTTTTTTCTTTCTTCGTTTTTTTTTTTTTTTTTTTTTTTTTGAGATGGAGTTTCACTCTTCTTACCCAGGCTGGAGTGCAATGGTGCGATCTTGGGTCACCGCAATCTCTGCCTCCAGTATTCTACCTCCCAAGTTCAAGTGATTCTCCTGCTGTAGCCTCCCAAGTAGCTGGGATTACCGGCATACACCACCATGCTTGGCTAATTTTGTATTTTTAGTAGAAACAGGGTTTCTCCATGTTGGTTAGGCTAGTCTTGAACTCCTGACCTCAGGTGATCTGCCCACCTCAGCCTCCCAAAGTACTGGGATTATAGGGGTGAGCCACCGTGCCTGGCTTAATTTTTGTATTTTTAGTAGAGACAGGATTTCTCCATGTTGGTTAGGCTGGTCTCGAACTCCTGACCTCAAGTGATCTGCCCACCTTGGCCTCCTAAAGTGCTAAGATTACAGGCATGAGCCACCAGGCCTGGCCTAACATTATTTTTTAATTACTGGAAAAAGGTCTTTTTTTTTTTTTTTTTTTTTTTTGGTCTTTTCTAAGAAGTTGCCTTTCGTGCTGCTCCTTAAGATTGGGGTCGAAGCTCAAATTAAATTGTGTGACATTTCAGAATACGATTTAGTTTCAATGGGTGTGCCACCTTAACTGCTTATTTTACTATCTTGATCATGTTCTCTAAGACACTCATTCACAGTATATGTATTTTAGAGAGTATTGGAAAGTTTAAAAAAAACTTTGTTTATAAAGTTTTTATTCAAAAAGAATATTTGAGGAGGAGGCATGACAATGTTTTCTCTGATTAAGTTTATAGATAGAAAGTTTACCCATGATATGTGTGGAAAATTTGGTACTTTTTCGTTCCAGTGCTGTCAGCCCTAATTTGGGTTCGTAATACATCTCATTTAGAGAATTAAATTAGCATTTGGACTGTTCTTTCAGACTCTTTCCTTGCCAAACCAATTCTTGTATCCCATCCAGTTTATTCTTCCTGAAATGGACTTATGCTCATGTCACTGTCTTATTTGCCTAACCAAGCAAAGTACAAACTCATTACCCTAGGATTCAGGGCCCTCTGCAGTGTGACCTCCAACCCACCTCTCCAACCTTAATCTCTCACTTTTACTCCCTGTGTATATTACACACATGTACTTGATATTTCCTGCACTTCTCTCAAGCTTTCTGCAATGGTCTGAATGTTTGTCTGCTTCCCCAGTTCATATGTTGAAATCCCAACCCCCAAAGTGATGACATTTAGTGATGGGGCTGTGTGGAAGTGATTAGGTCATGAGAGCCCTCATAAATGGAATTAATGCCCTTATAAAAGAGGCCCCAGAGAGATACTTCATCCCTTCCACCATATGAGGTTAGAGTGAGGAGATGGCCATCTGTGAGGAAACAACTCCTCACCAGACACCGATTCCCAGCACCTTGGTCTCGGACTTTCCAGTTTCCGTAACAGCAAGAAATAAATTTCTGTTGTTTATAAGTCACCCAATTTTGTGTGTGTGTGTGTGTGTGTTTTGAGTCAAGGTCTCACTCTTTTGGCTAGGCTGAAGTGCCTAGCTCACTCCATAGCTCATTGCAGCCTTGAACTACTGGCCTCTCGCAGTCCTCCCACCTCAGTCTCCAAGATAGTTGGGACAATAGGCGTGTGCCACCTTGCCACACTTTCCCATTTCTATTTTTTAGCTTATGTTATATTTGCCCAGAATGTGAATACTAGCCTCCACCACTCTGTTAAAAATTGGGTCTTGTAGATTATATTTAAAATAGTTACTTTTTTTGCAATTTTTTTTTTTTTTGAGATGAAGTCTGGCTCTGTCGCCCAGGCTGGAGTGCAGTGGCATGATCTTAGCTCACTGCAACCTCTGCCTCCTTGGTTCAAGCAATTCTCTGCCTCAGCCTCCCAAGTAGCTGGGATTACAGGTGCCTGCCACCACGCCCGGCTTTTTGTATTTTAGTAGAGACAAGGTTTCACCATCTTGGCCAGGCTGGACAATCTTTATTTTTTCATGAAATCCTATTTACAACCAAATAAGTGTAATTATGTCTTCCTTTGTCCTGTGTAACAACTGTTACTTATGTAGCACTTATCTAAAATAGCTTTGTTTTGTTCTAATAAAATGTGTTGTTTTCTCTACTTTAAAATTTAATTCTTTTAAGGCTAATCTTGTATTCATTCCTTTTTTCCCTCTTAGTATTTTAAAAATATTTGGTAGAGATAGGATCTTGTTATGTTATCCAGGCTGGTCTTGAACTTCTGGCCTCAAGTGGTCCTCCTGCTTTGGCTTCCCAAAGTGCTGGGATTACAGGTATGAGGCACCATGCTTGGCCTTGTATTCATCTTTTATTTCTTGCAGTGCTGTACTCATGATAATGTTCAGTACCTCTGTAAGAGATTGAGTTTTGTTATTGAAAAGTGGTCAGAGGGCTTGCTACAAATTACTATGAAACAACTGGATAGCAGCCATACTTGACATATCAAACTGTTCAATTGTTATTTAGGAGAAAGCTGACTCTGTTTTTGAAATTCTGTCCATTTAAAAATAAGGAAATAGAGATATTTGGTAATAATGTAGGTCTAGCATTAAATAGATGCATGAAAATAATACTACCAGATTTATTTTTGGACTCCTAGCCTCTTTTATTTCTGTTATGGTTAAATGTATAGGACATTTTGTTTTGTGGGTACTGCATTGGTTGTATTAGATGTGACTCTCAAATTGTTCTATCCTGAATTCCCTTGAGCCACCACCGTTGGACAGAGTGGGAGCTGAGTAGGTCTAAAGTATGTGCTTTGGATAACTGATCTTAAGAAGAAACAGTTTTAGGGATGGTCAGCTGTGTATGACTTTATCTTGAGTGGCGGATAGTACCAAGGCTTAATGGGATGAATAGTATCTAAGGGGATGAGGAGATTAGGAAGGAGAAGGGGATCTCATCTCCCATCTCATCTCCCTAAGGCTCCTGGGGAGGGAAACAAGTGAGCATTAACTGGGGGATTCCTCTAACTGGACTATGTGATATTGAAGATACTTATTTTCTTGGTAGAAAGACATTGAGTTTGCTTTTAGATTAGGAAATTTGTAAGCCTGGCCCAAAGGTCGGAGGGTAGCAAATCACCCTTGACTATTCTTTCTTTCATTTTCTAGAAGAGAGGGTTCCAACATACTACTTCCCCTTGCCTAAATGCTATATTTACTTATTTTTCTTTATTTTTGCTGATTGGGACATTGTTAGGGCTGCCTGGAGCTTTTAACACACTTAAGTATTCTCTTTTGAATGAGATTGTCAGTGGTTAGTTTAGGTTTTACTATTCTTTCTGAATCATAAAGATATTAGTACTAAAATATATTTTTTTTTCTGAATCTTTTCAGGACTGTTTTTCTAGGGAGTAGGATTATGCATCACTGGCAGTTACTCACTTTTTCATTCGCTTGCCTGCATCACAGACTCTTCTACTGAATGTTAGTGGTCTTTTTTTTTAACAGGTATAGAAAAAAATGTTTCTACTGACTCATGATCAGTAGGACATGTGTTCTGAATCATTTCTTCAGAGGTTGGGTGTATATATACTCAGCTGTGCATAGGCTTTTGATGGTGTCTTCTATGATCACTAACAAGAGTATGTAAGATAGTTAATTGTTATGTGCAGTAATATGGACCTAAGGATTTTTTTTTTCCTACCTAATGGGCCTAAATTGAAATTGGACTAGATCCTTAGTTTCATTAGCACGGTGTTATGGTTAACTCACTCAAACAGTTCAGTTTAAATCTTAGTGAATAGTTAACTGAATTGCTAAATCATTGGTAAATTTTCATATTTTAGCAAAATGTTGTTTATACAACCCAAAGGAGAAATTCTAAGGATCTCAACCCAAATTGGTACTTGTTTTTATTTTTAAACCAGTGAAAGTATTCTGGATTTTATGGTTTTTCATCTCAGTGAGGTAGGAACTTTAGAAATATTACAAGCCTGTGAGTTTTATTTTTTAAAATATGTTCGTATATGGTATTTTGCCTATCCATAGGGAATGTTGGAAGTACATTTGTAAACACTGTATGACTCCATAGTGTTCAGGGTTGGATGTAACTAATGCTCATAAATTTCTAGTTTAAGAAACTTTATTTAATATATAGATTCAAGGTTCAAATTTGTTCTTATCTTAGAATAGTGGCTGTTTATTTTTTTTAAATACACTGTAGATATTTCAAAAAGTTGTGGTGGGTCGTTATGAATAGTATAAGGTCAATCCATTTTTTTTTTTAATGTTTTGGAAGGCTAAATATAGGGAACGATGTATAAGAACCTGAATTAAAAATCAGACCTTCTCAGGGCCTCTTTCAGAAAATATCCTAAGGATTATTTTAACTGCGAAAATTGGTATTGTTGGACTAACAGTCTTTGAAAATGCTAGTGCTTCATTAAATTTCCTATAATTGTAGTGATTGTCCAGATTTAGTTCCCTCATTTAACCATGAGAAAATGGAGTAATGAATGAACCCAAAGTCACACTATTAGTGTTGATTGTGTTGGTTGTGGAGAGTAGAACTTAGTTCTTATGATCAGCACTCTTTCTAGTAGTTAGAGCCCCTTTATTTTTATTTTTCATTTTTTTCCCTTACGCCTAAGTACTTTTACTTATGGCCTCTTTAATTGGCTCCTATGCTGTATAGGCATAAGGGACCTGGGGACTTTTAATAGTCTGAAGGCAGCTGGAGTATTACTGGGTACCTGAGGCGTATGAGGTGAAAGAAGTATTCGGAAACATTTTTGCTCAAGTTTCAAAGTTAAAGCTTTCCCGCTTTACATTTTCCTAAGGCCATCAAACCATGTGCTACAGTTATTTGAGCTAAGATGTCACGATTAATTTTAAAAGTTTAAATCCCAGCTCCTCCCAGGTTAGTCTGTTGTCTCGGTCTAGAGAGGACGCGTCATAAATGAAATAATATATTTGTGAACTGTAAAGTATGTAGCATAAAGTTATATTACTTTAGCTTCTTCAGTTGAATTTAGCATAGCAGCACATAGGACCTTCTGTAGGGAGGAAGGGGAAAGAGAAAGAGAAATAACTGAGTTTTTATCCTCCATTTTTCTTCTGTTCCTTGTTCAAGGTTATGGAGTCTGATGTACTGTAGTATCAGATCCCTATTTGCATTTTTACTTAATAAATTCGTGTGGTGTTCAAAGTAAAAAGAAAACAAGATTATTTTAAATTTCTATTTATTAGATGACAGCACAAATGCTTTTGACTTAAAGTTGGAATACAAAACATCCGAATCTTTAAAGTGATATAAATTTCTATGATATTGTAAAACAGTTACCTTAAAAAGGACATGGCATTACTTTTACACATTTGGCATATTTTTATACACAGGCAAGTAAAAGTCAAAATAGAATGGTGGTTGATTTATGATTTTAAGACAAAGGATAAGATTTCTAAACTAAACTTATTTGGAAATGTCATTATTGTCTAGGTGTAAAACTCAAGAATATTGAAACGCAACTAGCATTTATAAGAAATATTTGTAGAATAGTAATTAATAAATAAAGCTTAATATCTTCTTATATCGTAGTAATAATGAATTAGAAAATAAATTACATTCATAATAGTGAAACAATATATATCACCTAAGAGCTAAACTCATGAGAAATGTGCAGAACCTCTGAATAAAACCATAATATTGTTATGGAAGAACACAAAATAAAACTTGTCTAAATAAAGAACTATATCATGTTACTAGCTAAGAAGACTCAATATTGTCAACGTGTCATTTCTTCCTAAATAAACTTAGTACAAAAACGATTAAAAAAATAAACTATAATATTTCCAATATTTTTCAAACTATGGAATTATCACCATCATTATCAAGAAGCATTCATCTAGTGTCTGTATTTTTTCTGAGTAAAAGTAGCTTTTTCGTAAGTCAAAATGTAGAAAGAGCCTGGCATAGGTGGCCCACGCCTCAGGAGGCTGAGGTGGAGTTCAAGGTTGCAATGAGTGCCATTGCACTCATCCGGGGTGACAGAGTGAGACCTTGTCTCTAAATAATAATAATAAAATTTTTAAAAATGTGACACATTTCCCCCCCTCCATCTGCCTCTAATATATATCTCTCCTTCGAACTTTAGATAGAGGCTGAACCATTGGTCATCTTTTCTCTCCCATTCTTTTTTTTCCATCAATTATCTGATTTTTCTCTTATTTTTACTTGTTCCTTAATATTTTTTTTTATACCTCTTGAGGTATACCAGTTTATACCCTGAACAGTTTATATCCTGTTCAACATGTAAGCCTGTTTCTCTCATCTCAGATGAAACAAACAAAAATAAAACTTTTGTGATCTTTCCTACTCTTTGCTTCCTTTATTAATTGACTTTTCTGAAAAAATAGATTTTGGTAATAGTTCTTATAATGTGGTGTATGGACCCCAAGGGCCTTTGATAGGGGGTCTATCAGGTAAAAAATATTTTCATAATAATACTAAGATATAATTGCCATTTATACTGTATTGGCATTCACACTGCATGCACCTTAACAATAATCAAGGTAGTGAAAATCATTTCATTACTCTTGGCCCTTGAGTACATGTCTTTTGTTTTGGCAAAATGTACATGAGATTTACCTCAACCATTTTTAAGTGTACAATTCAGTGGCATTAAGTACATTCAAATTGTTGTGCATTCCTCACTGTTTCAGAAAAATTTTCATCATTTTGAACAAAATCCATACCCATCAAACACCAATTTTCTACTTCCACTATTCCTTTAGACACTGATAACCATGATTTACTTTCCATTTTCTATGAATTTAACTATTTTAGATATCTTACAGAAGTGGAATTATAACAACATTTAGCATTTTGTCTGGCTTATTTTACTTAAAAATGTCTTTAAGGTATTCATCCTTGTTGTATGTTGTAGCCTACATCAGAATTTCATTCCTTTTTAAGACCGAGTAATATTTCACATTTTGTTTATCTGTCTGTGGGCATTTGGGTTGTTTCTACCTTTGGCTGTTGTGAATAATGCTGCTGTAGATATGGGTGTACAAATATGTATATATTTGTATATGTATATGTTTGAGTCCCTCCTTTCTTTTTACTTTTTGGTGTATATCCAGAAGTGGAATTATTGGATCATATGATAATTCTATGTTTAATGTTTAAGGAACTGCCCTACTGTTGTTCATAGTGCTTGTACCATTTTACATTCCCAAAGCTAATGCTCATGGGCTCCAATTTCTCTACATCCTTGCCTCACCAACACTTCCAATTTTTTTTAAATAATAGGTAGCCTTCCTAATGAAGTGTTACCTACCTCAGAAATGTGCAGAACCTCTGTGAAGAAAATCACAATATTGTTATAGAGGAACATAAAAGATGTACATTTTCCTAATGATTTGTAATTTTGGGCATCTTTTCATGTGCTTATTTACCATTTTTAAGTGTATGCCTTTTTAATATCTATGTAACAAAATTGGAAATACACAAAGCACTTTTGCTGCATAAGAAAGCAGTATGATGTAATTGAGGAAGAGCACTTGGGTGATGGTGTGGCTGAAGTAGGTGCCTTTTTTCATAGAGTATCATTTTTACTTGAAACAATGACAAACTATGATTATTCATTTAGACTTGGATATTTGGCAGCCATTTTCTCAAAAGATGAAATGAGTCTGTCACTTCAAGGAAAACACATTACAGGTCTTATTAATTTAGGAATTTGAACTTTCAAAGAAAATCAGAATTTTAGGAAACTTGTATCAGGCCTTGTGAGCTTGACAGTTCTCTATTACTTTGAAAGCCTTTCTGAGGAGATAGGTAATAATATTAACAAATGTGATTTTTTTTTTTTTTTAATTCTGTAATGGAATATCTGTATAATCTATATTTTCCAAACACATGATGTTACAAATACAAAGTACAAGATTGATCACTGGATTTTTTTTTCTTTTGAGATGGAGTCTCACTCTGTTGCCCAGGCTGGAGTGCAGTGGCACAATGTCAGCTCACTGCAACCTCCTGGGTTCAAGTGATTCTCTTGCCTCAGCCTCCTGAGTAGCTGGGATTACAGGCATGCACCACCACACCCAGCTAATTTTTTTTGTATTTTTAGTAGAGATGGGGTTTCACCATGTTGGCCAGACTGGTCTCGAATGTCTGACTTTGTGGTCTGCCCATCTTGGCCTCTCAAAGTGCTGGGATTACAGGCGTGAGCCACCGTGCCTGGGGACCAGTGGATTTTAATTGTAACTGCAAAAAATTCAGTGATGTGGTTTTAGATTCCATGTTACAACTAACGTTTAAGAACTAATTATCATATTTTGCAACAATAGCAAATAATAGACTATTCATAGTTATCTGAAAAGACTATAAAATAATCTTCACCTTTTCCTCTACTTACCTGTGTGAGGCTAAATTATCTTTATGTGCTTCATTCAACCAAAACAACATATCACAGATGTACTGTTGAAGTAGGTGCGAGAATCCAATAGTCTTCTATTAAGCCCAATGTTAAAGAATTTTGCAAGCATGTTAAACAGTGCTACTCTAGTCTCTAAGTTTTTCTTTTGAAAAATATAACTTTTTATTAAAATGTTTTGTACTGAGTTATTTTAAGTGAATTAATAAAGGTTTAAAAATTTTCAGTTTTAATTTTTAATATAGTAAATATGGATTGATGTAACCCATGTAAGCAAAGCACTCTGAGGTTTTTGATAATTTTTAGGAATGTAAAGGGATCCTGATGCCAAAAGACTTTGAAAATCTGTGCGTCTACAATGTATAGCGTACTGAAACTGTCTGATACAGTAGCTAGTAGCCACATGTGACTATAGAGTACTTAAAATGTTGCTACATGGATTTGAGATATGCAATACATATAAAATGCACTTGGATTTCAAAGTTTTAATATGAAAAAAAGTAAAAGATCTTAATATTTTTATACTATTGATTACATGTTAAAAAATTTTGGTATATTGGGTCAAAAATGTATTATTAAAACTAATTTTACAGTTTTTTACCTTGTCGATGCAGCTACAGCTACTAGAACTTAAAAAATTTTATATGTGGCTCACATTATGTTGGATATATTAGACAATGCCTTGCTATAGTGTACAGCTTACAGTGGATAGTGTGCATTTTTTAGTTGGGATTATTCACCTGGGGTTCATAGATATCCATGTGCATTTTTCTTGGAGAGGACTTATGGCTTTCATTATATTCTCAAAAGGGCGTGTGACCGAAGAAAAACAAGAAACTGCTGTAAAATTTGTAACTCCTCCCCTAACCTCTGCTTGTAGTTTTTTGGGTACTGCTTATATCTTGGATCTGGGGGGATTCCCTTTCTGACAGTTTGGTAGGCTGAGTGAAATCTGTTTTGCTGGGATGCAATGAGATGCATTCTTGGCCTCTCAAGTTGGAACCTTGAATGAATGTTTCCATAGAAATGTTTTTATAGATAGTCATTAGGTATTACAGTACTGTTAGTATTAAACTGTAAACCGACCCAAGAACCTAATAATCACATATAAGACTGTTTCTGTGGGAAAATATTCTGAATACCAAAAGTAGACTTTGAAACTGTTAGAACACAATCCACTACTAAATTGGAGATTTCGTACATTTCATGCTGGGAACCTGATCAAATGAGATAATTTTTTGAAACTTGAGCATTAATAGAGTTTGAAAACATTAAACGTGTTAAAGTGGTAATCATTCTGTTTTTTTCTTTCTTTCTCTTTGAGATGACCTTGCTCTGTTATGGTAGTAGCATGATCTTGGCTCACTGCAGTCTTGACCTCCTGGGCCCAAGCGATCCTTGCACCTCAGCTTCCTGCGTGGTTGGGACTATAGGCATGTACCACCATGCCTGCCTAATTTTTAAATATTTTATAGCAACGAGGTCTCAGTGTGTTTCCCAGGTTGGTCTTGAACCTCTGGGCTCAAGTGATTCTCCAACCTCGGCCTCCCAAAGTGCTGGGGTTACAGGTGTGAGCCACCATGCCAGCTGTAATAAAGTTATGGGATGTTTGCTTACTATTTATCTCTAATCATAAGAGGGATTATATAAATAAGCCACTGAATTGGAGGATATGTGAATTAAGTGGTTGCATGTTTAGTTTGAATAGGTCTGTGATGCTATCTATGCAGTAGATTCTTGACTTTTGTAATCAGTTCTTATCAAGAAAGACTTCCTAAAACAATGAAATTTCAGGGCTTGTTGAAGTGAAGAGAGAATGCTGGATTGAGGGTATTCCAAACATAATTATTTCATTTTAACCCTTTGTACTTCAGTTGTATTTGCTGACAGAGTTTATCACAGTGTGCCATAATAACTTTTTTGTCTTTCTCAGTAGACTACAAACTCACACAAACGGTGTCCTATTGAAAATGTGTTCCAGAGACTGTCACAGACACTTATTAATATTTGTTGAAAAAATGAACATGGGAAGAGCTGTCTAATTATCTAACTATTGTGAGATAATTGCAGTTTAGGTGACATGACTGAGTATGGTCACTGGGTGAAGGGAACATTGAAGGTGATCTGAGAAAGCAGATGTTGGGTTAAAGAGTTGCAGATGCTGTTTAGGAAATCTGATGGAAGAGATGAGGTATTTTTGTACTTAATAGTTACAAGGCCACTGAAAGGAGTCGCAAGGAGAGGTTGGCATAGTACTGAATTTGGGAAGAAGAGATGGACAGCAGTATGTAAGAGTTCACTAAAATTTAATGCTTTTCTTGGGGCCTGATATTCTGGTGAGAAGGAAGTTGTGAAATAGATGAATGTGATCTGTATCCAGGCTTTGTGTTTATGAATTGAGGAGTTTTGATATGCAAAAAGGGAGAAAGAGTAATATTGGTAGAGAATTTTAAATCTGTAGTCTTTTTCAGTTCTGCTAAAAAAAAGAGACATTCTAAAATGTGACTGTTCCACTCTAGGAAAAAAAAGTGAATATAAAGGAGGTGAAAGGATGTTGTGACTAGGAATAAAAGAAAGGTAATGGTTTCATTGTAGCCTTCATTTCAGCTTTATGCATGGGAGTTGTGATGAGGGGTCCTAGAGACTAGTGATATAGCAGGGAAGTTCAAAAGGACTATGAATGTCCCCTGGCCTGTTTTAGATGTATTAATTTTTTAGAACATTGTAATTTGGGGGAGTCTTAGTCCTTAACACAGTGCTTCTTAAACTCTAATACGTATATGAATCACCTGGGATTTATTAAACTGCTTGAATTTAGTACATCTGGGTAGTGCTGGAGGTTCTGCATTATCAGCAAGCTCTCAGGTAATGCCAGTTCTGTTGTTTCCACAGGTCACATTCTATTTTAGCCAGTCTCCTAAGAGGAAGGGAAAAAACTTACCCCAAAGTGATCAAAGCAGTCCATTATGAATATCTACTTTGTTAATGGACTTCAAATGGATTATTAGTAGCTAGCAGGACTAATGTAAGTGTTCTTAAATTTCATCTAGGGTGCTTTATTGAACAGATTCCTTGACTTGAATCCCAGAGATTCAATTCCAGGTTTAGGGAAAGGTCCAGAAAACTTCAGGTTTAATAAATACTCTAGGTAATTTGGCAGTTTTGGGATTTTGGTTTGCATTGTATGAAAACTACATATTAATTTGGAGGGATTGGCATATTGAAAGTATTAAGTAGTGCTTTCCAGAAATATAGTGTGTCTTACCATTTTTATTAAGTTTAAAAAATTTCTCTCAGTAAAGTTATTAACTTCATTTAGGTCTTGCAGCGTTATAAGCTTGTCACATATGTTTTGTATTATTTTGTAATGGCTTGACCTTTCAGCAATGTGAAAAAGTTTTATGTTGATCATCTTGAAGATAATTTGCCTTTGATTAGGAATATATTGTGCTTTATCTTAGAGATAGAGTCTAACTCTGTCACCTAGGCTGGAGTGCATTGGCATGATCAAAGTACACTGCAGCATCAAACTCCTGGGCTCAATTGAGGGAAACTTCCTCCTCATTTGGGACCACAGGTGTGTGCCATCATGCCTGGCTAATTAAAATTTTTTTGTAGAGATAGGCATCTCACTTCGTTGCCCAGGCAGGCCTCAAACTTCTGGCTTCAAGCAGTCCTCCTGCCTTGGCCTCCCAAAGTGTTGCTATTACAGGCATGAACCAACCGCATTTGGTGGGAATGTATTATAATGAGCTTATCACTTAGGCCTAAGAATCAAAAAGACAGATCCTGCCTAGGAAAGTCTTGGAATCTGGTATGTTTTTATTGAACTAGTTCCCTCAACTGCCAGTAAGTCAGGTCCTTAGAGAAAATCATATTCAAGTCATAAAGGTGACAGCAGCAAGAAATTGTATAAGATTTTGGTTGAAAGAAACAGGATATGGAGATACCTGCTGGATGCCTGTGAGAAACCTGACCTAAGTGTTTCAAAAGGGTACAGCCTGTTAAGTAATTTTCAGGTTATAGGAATAGTTTTAGAAATACATATGTAGAGTCTCATCAAGGGAGAACATAGCTGGTTTTCTTTTCTTAGCTTCCTTTCTGTAGCATAAAAATAAAATTATTTTACTCTGAAAACAGTTTGTTCTTAGAAAAGCTATGACTATGTGTTCTCAAAAGAATGACTGTTACAGGAGTCTTCCAGCATATCACTTTAGGATGGGCAGTATTTTTTTTTCTTTCTTTTTTTTTTTATTGTACTATAGGTTCTGGGGTACATGTGCAGGTCATGCAGGATTGTTGCATAGGTACACACAGGGCAATGTGGTTTGCTGCCTCTATCCCCCCATCAACTACATCTGGCATTTCTCCTCATGTTATCCCTCCCCGACCTCCCCACCCCCACCGCTGTTGCTCCCTTGGCCCCCCGACAACAGACCCCATTGTGTGATGCTTCCCTCCCTGTGTCCCTGTGTTCTCATTGTTCAGCATCCGCCTATGAGTAAGAACATGTGTGTTTGATTTTCTGTTCTTGTGTCAGTTTGCTGAGAATGATGGTTTCCAGATTCATCCATGTCCCTACAAAGGACATGGACTCATCATTTTTTATGGCTGCATAGTATTCCATGGTGTATATGTGCCACATTTTCCTTGTGTCAAGGGGCATTTGGGTTGGTTCCAGGTCTTTGCTATTGTAAACTGTGCTGCTATGAACATACGTGTGCATGTGTCTTTATAATAGAACGATTTATAATCCTTTGGGTATATACCCAGTAATGGGATTGCTGGATCAAATGGAATTTCTATTTTTAGGTCCTTGAGGAATCACTGCACTGTCTTCCACAATGGTTAAACTAGTTTACGCTCCCACCAACAGTGTAAAAGTGTGTCTATTTCTCCACATCCTCTCCAGCATCTGTTGTCTCCAGATTTTTTAATGATCGCCATTCTAACTGGCATGAAGTGGTATCTCAATGTGGTTTTGATTTGTATTTCTCTAATGACCAGTGATGATGAGCATTTTTTCATATGTTTCTTGGCCTCATAAATGTCTTGTTTTGAAAAGTGTATGTTCCTATCCTTCACCCACTTTTGGATGGGCTTGTTTGTTTTTTTCTTATAAATCTGTTTTAGTTCTTTGTAGATTCTGGATATTAGCCCTATGTCAGATGAGTAGATTGGAAAAATTTTTTCCCATTCTGTTGGTTGCCGATTCACTCTAATGATTGTTTCTTTTGCTGTACAGAAGCTCTGGAGTTTGATTAGGTCCTGTTTGTCTATTTTGGCTTTTGTTGCCAATGCTTTTGGTGTTTTAGTCATGAAGTCCTTGCGCATGCCTATGTCCTGAATGGTTTTGCCTAGGTTTTCTTCGAGTGTTTTCATAGTGTTAGGTCTTATGTTTAAGTCTTTAATCCATCTGGAGTTAATTTTAGTGTAAGATGTCAGAAAGGGGTCCAATTTCTGCTTTCTACACATGGCTAGCCAGTTTTCCCAACACCATTTATTAAACAGGGAATCCTTTCCCCATTGCTTATTTTTGTGAAGTTTGTCAAAGATCAGATGGCTGTAGATGTGTTGTGTTGCCCCCGAGGCCTCTGTTCTGTTCCATTGGTCAATATCTCTGTTTTGGTACCAGTACCATGCTGTTTTGATTACTGTAGCCTTTTAGTATAGTTTGAAATCAGGTAGCGTGATGCCTCCAGCTTTGTTCTTTTTGCTGTGAATTGACGTGGCTATGCTTGCTCTCTTTTGGTTCCATATGAAGTTTAAGGTGGTTTTTTCCAGTTCTCTGAAGGTCATTGGTAGCTTCTTGGGGATAGCGTTGAATCTATAAATTACTTTGGGCAGTATGGCCATTTTCATGATACTGATTCTTCCTAACCGTGAGCATGGAATGTTTCTCCATCTGTTTGTGTCCTCTCTTATTTCATTGAGCAGTGGTTTGTAGTTCTCCTTGAAGAGGTCCTTTACATCCTTTGTTAGTTGTATTCCTAGGTATTTTATTCTCTTTGTAGCAATTGTGAATGGAAGTTTGCTCATGATTAGGCTCTCTGTTAGTCTGTTATTGGTGTATAGAAATGCTTGTGATTTCTGCACATTGATTTTGTATCCTGATACTTTGCTGAAGTTGCTTATCAGTTTAAGGAGATTTTGGGCTGAGATGATGGGGTCTTCTAAATATACAATCATGTCGTCTGCAAATAGAGACAATTTGACTTCCTCCTTTCCTAATTGAATACCCTTTATTTTTTTTTCTTGCCTAATTGCTCTGGCTAGAACTTCCAATACTATATTGAATAGGAGTGATGAGAGAGGGCATCCGTGTCTAGTGCCAGATTTCAAAGAGAACACTTCCAGTTTTTGCCCATTCAGTATGATATCGGCTGTGGGTTTGTCATAAATAGCTTTTATTATTTTGAGATATGTTCCTTTGATACCTAGTTTATTGAGAGATTTTAACATAAAGGGCTGTTAAATTTTGTCAAAGACCTTCTCTGGATCTATTGAGATAATCATGTGGTTTTTGCCTTTGGTTCTGTTTATGTGGTGGATTACGTTTATAAACTTGTGTATGTTGAAACAGCCTTGCATCCCCGGGATGAAGCCTACTTGATCGTGATGGATACACTTTTTGACGTGCTGTTGCAGTCAGCCTGCCAGTATTTTATTGAAGACTTTTACATGTATGTTCATCATGGATATTGGCCTGAAGTTTTCTTTTTTTGTTGAGTCTCTGCTGGGTTTTGGTATCAGGATGATGTTGGTTTCATAAAATGATTTGGAAAGGATTCCCTCTTTTTGTATTGTTTGGAATAGTTTCAGTAGGAATGGTACCAGCTCCTCTTTGTATGTTTGGTAGAATTCATCTGTGAACCTGTCTGGACCTGGACTTTTTTTGGTTGGTAGGCTATTGTTGCCTTACCTTCAGCCCTTGTTATTGGTCTGTTCAAGGTTTTAGCTTCTTTCTCCTTTAGGCTTCGGAGGTTGCAAGTGTCCAGGAATTTATCCATTTCTTTCAGGTTTACTGGTTTGTGTGCATAGAGTTGTTTGTAGTAATCTCTAATGGTAGTTTGTATTTCTGTGGAATTGGTGGTGATATCCCCTTTTTCATTGTTTATTGCATCTATTTGATTATTCTCTCTTTTCTTTTTCATTAATCTGGCTAGTGGTCTATTTTGTTGATCTTTTAAAAAAACTGGCTTCTGGATTTATTGATTTTTTTTTGAAGGTTTTCTTGTGTCTCTGTCTCCTTCAGTTCTGCTCTGATCTTAGTTATTTCTTGTCTTCTGCTAGCTTCTGAGTTTTATTGATCTTGCTGCTCTAGCTCTTTCAATTTCGATGATAGGGTGTCGATTTTAGATCTTTCCTCACTTCTCTGGTGGGCATTTATTGCTATAAATTTCCCTCTAGACACTACTCTAAATGTGTCCCAGAGATTCTGGTACGTTGTGTCTTCGTTCTCGTTGGTTTCAAAGAACATCTTTATTTCTACCTTCATTTCATTGTATATCCAGTCGACATTCAGGAGCAGGTTGTTCAGTTTCCATGAAGTTGTGCAGTTCTGAGTTAGTTTCTTAATTCTGAGTTCTAATTTGATTGAGGATGGGTAGTATTCTTTAGGGATACTCCAATGGATACTTGGAATTTTGACTTAAGAATTTCACTGTAGTCATCCTTAGCCTAAAGTACACAAAACTACTGTTCTTTTAAGTAAAATATATTCTAATATAATCCTACATGTTTATAGAGATTTACAAGCTGAATGAGAGAAGACAGGCTGAGAGAATTAAAATCTGGGTATCAGTACTTTTAAGACAAACCTTGTTCTTCTTATGGCAGTTGCTTTGTCTGAAATTTTGTCTTTATAGACCATACTGACACACATTAAAATATCCATAATAACATTATAAAATTATTTTATATTGACATTTCATTAGAAACTTCTGATTGTCTAGAAAACTTTCTACTTCACAAACAAATTAATATGCTCAGCATTTCTGAAAAAGACAGGGCAACAGTGCTATTCCCATTTTTACAAGAAGGAATCTGAGGCCAACACAGGCCAAGGTACCCTTAGAAGTCAGTTTACATAGACAGTTTGAAGAAGTGGATATATAAACATATGTAGGACCAGAATTAGGAAAAAGTTCTGTTTGCTACATATTTCAATAAAGATACTAAAAAATAACTTGTCTGTTTTTTTGAGAATCTCATGAAAGTTCTGTAGGCCCTTTCCCCAGAAAAATTTGCATAGAAAACCTGCATATGATTTCAGAGGATTTTACATAGACTTTATGTAAATACCCTTGCATTATATTCTTTGATTTCTTATTATGTATCCAATTTGAAATTGGTGTACAGGTTTTGTATTTTAGTTACTTAGATGTTTCTCATAGTGGTTATAGGTATTTATAATCAGCATCAAAATATCAGAAGCTTAAAGTGCATAAGAATTTGTGTTTCTAGCTTACATACAAATACTTGTTTCATTATTGGAGATTCTAGTGCTGATTCAAATGTATATATTTGTGTATGTATTTAATTAGAGTTTTACATCCAATTTTTATCTTAGTATGATTTGGCTTTTCTATCAAAAGTACATAAGACTTAAGGCTGTGTCTAGACCTACCTTCGAATATCAGAAGAATTTGACTAAATCTTGCCTACTCATGTGCTGTGGTTAAAATAATATGCCATAAATGGGTTATAGGTGTGCCAATATGAAGATTTTTCTTTCACCCCTCAAAGTAGCCAGATTGTGGTTGAAGGTCCCTGCCTGTCAACTCAGGTTTAAAGTTGACAACCTGGCCAAGTAGGCTGGCCAAGTTGTTGGAAAACAACAAATAATAACAGGAGGTTTTTCATTAGTAGGATAAATACAGATTTAGTCAATGGAATATTAAGTTCGGGGAATAGTTGAAGTTGGTGAGAAGGATATACTGTACTCTGACAAGCCTGAACTCTTTGCAAAGTGCAGACTTTCACTCTTTCAATTTGAAAGTCTTGTTTGTCTTTAGTAACATCAAGATAAAACTATTTGAGTCATTGTAGAGTGTGCTTTTCTTTGGGTTCAGGCAGAATGTATACATATGTATCTGTTTTCTGAGCCAAGGTTTGGGTATCAGGCCTTGAAGTAATAGATAGTGGCCCTATGCTGATACTTTGGCTCTGCACTGAGACTTTTCTCAGTAGTCCTCTCCTCCCCCTTCTGAAGTAATTACAGAAGCTGTGTTTACTTGGCACTTGAGATAGTTATACAAAATGCATGCATAATCATCAACATGTTAGGGCTAGTATAGTGATACAGGATAGTGTCAGGAGGAGTTAACAAAGCCCATATAACACACTGTCTATCTTCTGTGGCTTAATTACTATGTTTCCTAACCTCCCCATACACTTTCAGTAATATAAATTTTGGTGGTCTTTGTTTGCTAACCTTAGACTGTCGTGTATAATTTTAATTCTGCTTTAATGAACTGCATGCTGGAATGTAGTTATGTCTGTAACGTGTTTAGTATCAGGTTAATTTCTAGATATTCCAAAAAATGGATTTTTCATTTTATATTCTTCTGTAATAATTTCATGTTAACACTTTAAATTGAAATAGTTTATAGCTGTCTTTAAAGCTTGAAAATAGGGCTTTTTTATTTAATAAGATTAGAATGTGTATTATAAACATCTAAAATAAAAAATGGCAAACTCAATTCATGTTACTGGTTTTAGATTGAATTCCTTTGTTCATGTACAAGTGTCTAAATATAATAAATGTAATATTACATTAAATATCTAAATGTAAATACTGAAATTGTATTTCACGTAGAGAAGTTTTTAGAGAATGGATACTTTTAAACGTTTAATAGACTTTTCAGTGTATTTCAGTATTTTTTTTTTAGCAAAGATTTCTGTTCACCCTAGTAGCAGTTGTCTAAAATATTTTAAGATGGAGGTAGCATATTCCATAATGCTCAATGAAATTGTCTTCCTTTACTTGGTGTTGGTGTTTTACCTGTTGGATATTCCCCAGCAGTCTCTCTGTGTAATGAATCTGTGCACAAATTACCTGTATCTCTTACTGTAATCCAGGCTTCCTTGCTTCTATTGTAGACATGATATCTAACTGTTAAAATATATTTTTAGATTTTTACAAACCTGAATTTCTCACCAAGTCAGCTTCTCTTGTTTGAATAGGTGGCCCAATCCTAAGATACCCAAGTGAGAAACTGGAATTCACCTGCTATCTCTTTTCTGTGAATTATCTTTATTATCTATTGCCTGGATGGTTGAAGTAGCTCGCGCTCTCTCTCTCTCTCTCTCTCTCTCTCTCTCTCTGTGTGTGTGTGTGTGTGTGTGAATGTCATAAGTAATAAATACCTTTTCATTGTAAGATAAACAGTGTAGGTAAGGCAAAAATTCTTCACCCTTTCTCACCCCTACTCTCCTCTTAACAGTCATTATGTATTGTTTTGAGACCTTTTTTCTTCATACTGAAATAGCTTTCTAATTTGTCTCCCAATTCTGATCTTCTTGTTAATCTTTTCAAACAGTGCTTTCTCATTATCTTTTAAATCCTTTTCTTGCTTTGTTTTGGAGTGCTTAAGGTTCTGTTCATTTTATTTCTTGCCCTCTGTTAATTGGAAGGCATATATACTTTTTCTGTTGTTTTAGTGGTGGTTTATCCCAGTAAGACTAAAGTTATAATTATGTGCCTCACCTGTGTAAGAACCTTAGCATGCTTTAACTCCCATCACTGTCGTTCTGTTCTCCTGAGAGGATATGATATTGTTCTTATGAGATATTGTTTGTGATTTTACATCTATTTTCACTTTTTAAAAAATCTACAGATTAGGCATTATGCTTCTTGCTTTACAAGTCAGTGTTTACCAGCTATGATCTTTGTGAATCTTTCTTGTATGTTGAGAAAGAAGGTCTTGTATGATCTTCCATCTAGGCTCAATTAGTTTCAGTCTGACGCACTCTCCTTTAGTGAAGGTCATTTTTTTGTTAACTTGAAAAGTGTTTATTTTAATTTCATTCTAGAAGGAGTTTTGCTGGATATAGACTTCTCTGCAGATATTTTCTTTTAGCATTAGCATTTTGAAGGTGTCATTTCACTGCCTTTTGCTGTTGAGAAGTTAGTAGTTACTTCAATTGCTTTTGTGGGCAATTTCACATTGAGGCGGAAGTTCTTTGTGGGTCTAGACTTACGTGGTGGTCCCAGTGTGACCTTCTTACTCTTTATGTTGGCCTTTGGCTGTCATCCAGTTTATGGATTGATGCTTTCTTCTTGTTTTTGTCTCCAAAGAATTCTCTTGATCTGCCTCCATGATTATTTCATCCAGAATTTTAAAAACTGCTGTTCCAGGAAAGCTTTTTCTGAACCTGTAGTCTGCCATGTTGCTACAAGCAGAAATTGCAATTTAGATTTTAACGTGGTCAAACTTATAAGTTTTCATCTTTTTGAGATTTTTATATCTAAATAAGAAATTCTTTTCTACCTTGAAGTTATACATACAGTCTCCTATATATTTTAAGACCTGGAATGTTGAACTTTTAATAGTTATATCATTAAGTCATCTGAAATTTGTATTTGATGTGTTATGAGGTAAAGATCAAATCCCTCTGTCCACCCCCATTGTTCTAGCAAAATGGTTACTGTTTTTTTTTTGAGACTGAGTCTCACTCTGTTGCCCAGGTTGAAGTCCAATGGCACATTCTTGGCTCACTGCAACCTCTGCCTCAGCCTCCCAAGTTGCCAGGATTACAGGTGCCTGCCACCACGCCTGGCTAATTTTTGTATTTTTAGTAGAGATGGAATTTCACCGTGTTGGCCAGGCTGGTCTCAAACTCCTGACACCAGACTTCTGGTGCCTTTGGGGAAGTTTTGGGAAGTTCCAACAATTCCATTCAATTCTGACTCTTAACTGTTCAGAGTTAGCATAGACTTCACAGGTTGAGGGACATAGTCTAACAAGACTACCCCCACTTCAGACACCAGCTCTGAGTCTTGGGTGTCATCTGGACTTCTGATAAACTTACTTGACTACAAATTTAGGGGTTCCCTCTCGTTTGATAATTTGCTACAGTGACTCAGAGCTCAGGAAATTGCTGTACTTAAAATTACTCTTCTATTAGAAGGGTCGTGAATGAACAGGATGAACAGGTGCATAGCACACGGTCCGGAAGGGTTCTGAGTGCAGAAGCTTTTATCCCCATGCCCGGTACACTGCTCTCCCACTAAAGCAGTATGTTCAACCAGGAAACTCTGAACCTTGTATTCAGAGTTTTTAATTGAGGTCTCACAAAATAAACATGATTGATTACATCATTGACCATATACTTGAACGCAATCTCTAGTCTCCTGTTCACAGAGGTAGGGGGTGGGGAGAAAGGGAAGGGAAGGACTGAAAGTTCCAACCCTCTGATCTAATCTATCTAACCTCTAGTTGGTTTTCTGGTGATCAGCCTTATTCTGAAGCTATGTAGGGGCCCCATGATGACTTACCTCATTAGTATAACAAAAAAATGTCTACTAGGGAACTCTTAAGTGGTTTTGAAGCTCTGTACCAGAAATTAGGAGCAAAGATCAGACATATATCGTTTCTTATATTATGGTCATAGAGTCAGAGTGATGCTTTTAATAAACATATAATACACTTTTAGGGCTTTTCCCCCCTAAAATGGATGGGGGAGGCATTCATTTAGACCTTATTTTGAGTAGCTCTATTGAATTGTTACTCCATTATGCAAACTAAACCAAAACATAGAGGTGAATTATGGTGTTTAAAAAAAGGGATGATCTTAGCCTTTATTTAACACTTTATTTCCAGATACTTAAAAATATATTTTATAAGCTGATTTTGGGTTTGAATAATTTTATTTTGTACTTCAGTTTATACTTTTCTCCACATGGCATGTGGAGACTTGGGCATGGTTAAGCAGGTAAATGTAGTCTCCTTGAATTTTACTGTGTTTATATTAGCTTGTTTATCAAGCTGTGTGTTAACTTCCAGTCTTCTTTTTTAGAATGTGTAATTTTTTTTTCCCCTGAGACAGAGTCTTACTCTGTCACCCAGTCTGGAGTGCAGTGGCATGATGTCAGCTCATGGCAACCTCTGCCTCCCAGGATCAAGCAATTCTTGTGCCTCAGCCTCCCGAGTTGCTGAGATTACAAGTGCATGCCACCATGCCTGGCTAATTTTTTCTGTTTTTAGTAGGGAAAAGGTTTTACCATGTTGCCCAGGCTGATCTGAATCTCTTGAGCTCAGGCGATCCATCCTTTTCGGCCTCCCAAAGTGATGGAATTACAGGTGTGAGACACTGTGCCTGGCCAAGATGAAGCAGTAGTAACAGCAGCAGCCTAATACTACTAATCATACTAGTAGTAGTTACAAAAGCTACCGTTTATGAAATGAACTGCATTAGTGCTTTGATACATAATCTCATTTATTCTTTAGAATAGTCTTATGAGGAGATCTTATTATCTCTGCTGAATGTATAAGGAAACTGGGGCTCAGAAATTAATTTGCTTATAGTCACACAACTAGTAATGGTAGAGTTAGTATTTACTTTTATGTCTGACTCCAAAAGCCTTGTTTCCCCTTCCCCTTGATATGCTGGATTCCAAGAAGAAATTTAGCAGAACATTTTTTTTTCCCATCTTTCATTGATTCATTCATTCGTTCAATAAATAATATTGTGTGCCTACTCACTTACCAGGCATTATACATAGAAGGGTTAATTGCTTCAAAACCTCCAACACTCATAATATTCACTGTTAATATAAAAGACAAAATCCTTCTTGTTGATCACTTGTTTGAAATGATTTTGGAATACTCAGTCTTGCTCACTATGTAATATCTAGGTCTTTTTTTGTCATTTAATAATAGGGTATTCTAGTGTATTTTCTGGATATTCTTACTATTACTGGCATTAATGGATTCTAGTGTATTTTCTGGATATTCTTACTTACTGGCATTAATATTATTGTACAATTATTTTATGTTGGTTATCTTACTATAATGACTCACGTGAACATGGAGAAATCTTGAAGCAACTTAAAAATTTTAGGATAATTTTAGTCTAACTGAAATTTAGAAATTTAGCAGGAAGTACTTGATAAAATACCATTAGTATATAATATGCCCATTTAATAATATTATTAGCTTAATTATGCTTGTGCTTAATCCCTTGCTTTGTGAGATGACTGGATGTGGATATGGGGCTGAAGCCATTTTAATCAAGGCAAATATGCAATCATTTTCTCTTTCTGGTAACTTTTAGGGTATTCTTTACCTGAGCCTTCTGAAATTTTATAATGATGAACCTTGATGTAGATCTTTTTGTTCTATGTGCTGGGTATTTGCTTGGTGAGCCCTTTTCATATGGAAACCCATGTATTTCAAGTTTGGTGTGTGTGTTATATCTTTGCTATATTTTTCCCCCCTCATTTTCTCTTTTCTTTTTCTGGAGCGTCTGTTGTTTAGTTACTGGATCTACTGGACTGGTTTTTTAATATTCAGTCTTTTATGCTCTGAAAAAATTCTAGAACATTTCCCTAATTTTATCTTCTAGCTCCTCTGTTGAAGCGTTAACTTTTGATCTCTTTATTCTTATTTGTAAAAGTTATTTCTCATTCTCCAAATATCTCTTTTAAAGAACTCTGCTCTTAGTTCATGACTGCAGTGTCTTTCTTCTACTCTTAAGAATATTTATAGGTTCTTTGGATGATTTCTTTAGTCCCAGCACGTCTTCAAAGTTCTTTTTTTCTGTTTGCTTGTTTTAATCTCTTGTTATGTTAAAGGGTTTCTGTGAACGGCTGATCATTTTTTTGTGTCTGTTCTTTTTAAAGAGTGAAGTTCTAAAGTGATGATTGAAAGCACTGTGTAAATGGGGCAAATTTCTTTATGTGGGGCTTCACTTTAGTGACGATGCAGAAAGCCACTTTTTAATTGTGTGACTCCCATATTAGCTGTATTTTTTTTCCAGTTTCCTAGAAAAAAAATTGTTATTTCCTTTTGTGACTAACCCTATACATCTGGTTGCCAGTATTCTTGTAGCTGAACAGTGGTCTTGGGTTGAGGTGGGGGATTCTCTTTTCAGTAGGCAGACATTTATTTAATTCTTTGTTTTTTAAGGACTACACTCACCTTTCCCTCCCCTCTTCTATTCCCATGCCCCGAAATGTTTCCTGATGTCCCATATATACTGCTAATTAAACTAATACTGCATAGGGGCAAGTGTTGGCCTGGCTGTGGGGAATGGGGTAGCAAATCAAGAGGTCTAATTGATTGACTTTAAGTCAGTTTTCCTATTTCCCAGTGAACTACTTAGCTCTGTTTTCAGGATTATTTTGTTATTGGTCAGTTTCTACTCCTTTGGGTACCTCTTGTTGATCAATTAATAACTATGCCAGAGGAAGTGTAGGAAAGATAGGAAGGATAGGTAAATTGGCTTTATCACTTTTTCATTCTTCTGTATTATCTTTTTAAATGAATTTGAGGAGAGTTACCAATATGTACAGCATCAATAAATCTAAAATGATTTAATTAAATCATGGAAATGACAAATTAAGGCATGGAAAATTAATTGCTTAATAGAAGGAATAAATAATCGCGTACCAGAAGGAGAAGTTATTCTGTAGCAGTATATGCCATATGTTCATATATACTTCTTACAGAGACCTGACATCTCTAGAGCAGCAGTTTCCAAGTGAGTGTAAACTATGTTGTCATTATTTTATTACCACTATACTACAGTGTATAACAACTGAGAAATATCCTGGGTGGCTGGCACTTGAAATTAGATGAAGGATTGTTATCATTTTTCTTATTTGAAACAAATTTAGATTGGCTTAACAAAGGTACACTTTCATTTTAATCTGATTACCTTTTTGTGTGTGTGTGTGGAGACCAGAGGTAAGATTTTAATAAGGTGTCCTATGAAATTATTTCATGTGTAAATCTTATATCCTACCCTTGAAAAAAGCTGGAGGTGGCTAAGAATTATTGCTCTTTAAAGAATACACCTATAAACGAAACTTCTATATTTAGTCATACAATTTATATAGTTTACAGAGTGTAAAATATACTAATCATTTTTCAAATTTGCTTTCATGAGTACACATTTATTTCCCATTGTATTTCATCAGATCAATATCTGTCACAATTTTATGGGATTTTGAGAACATTTAGAATGCTTTGTAATACCCTGATAATTTCATGTTTGGAATTATAAAATTTAGCATTAGTATAACAACTATGCTTTATAGTATTAAATTGGACCTAGACATATATATGTAGAATATATGGTTACTGCCAATAATCTTATGATTTATGTACAGAAATTTGTGGAAAATTGAAGTACATGATAATACAGTCAAATTGAAGTTGGGTTGGTCATGAAAGAGTTCTGTGAGGAAAAATAAATATTTAAGAATTTGATAAGCTACAGATTGGTGGCAAATACAACACTCCTCCCTTGGACTACTGTAGTGTCCTAACTAGTTACCTCCCCGTAAGTGCATTCTTCAAACAGAAATAATATTAGCTTATCGATAATTCTGGAAAAGATAGTACTGGGGAAAGTATAAATATTTATTACATTTTATTCTCAAAGCAGATACTATTAATGATCACTATTTACCATGTTTAGGTAGAAATCCTTAAAGTTGAACGTATCTTCTCTATTTGGAAAACTTTATATTTGATAAGATCTATCTAAATTAGGGTTAGTAGAATTGGAAAGCTTTCACTTTGGGAAAGGCTTTTATTAAGAAAACCTACTTGATACTTTTTTCTCATTTTCTAACTCACAGGAGTAAAATCACATTGTTCTGTGTGTGGGTAAGAATACTGTATATAGGATCCATGGTTCCTCTGGGAACTTGGTTCAGTGGCTACATGGTTATGCGTCGGAACCATTTAGGGACTCTTTTTTACCCCCCTTCCATCTAATAAGCAATTTAAAACATATACAAAAGTAAAATAGTATAACAAGCAGGGAGATTTTTAGTGCATGCTCTCTCTCTTTCTCTCTCTCTCGTTATGTCTGTGTATCTATATCAAATATATAAATGGGGTCCCCCTTTAGACCTGCTGATTCAGACTTAGGGCCAGAACTTGGAAACTATTAAAGATAAATTCATACACAGACCACTTCAGGCAATTCTGATGCAAAGCTCTGTTTTAGGAAAGCATTGTTACAGGGGAATAATCTAGACCTAGATAGATAAGTTTCTCAAAACAAATGCTATTTGAATGATTTCTCTCAGCTGTACTCATACCACCTCCTTATCTAGATATATCTTTCCACATTTTCCTGAGATTTTAAAACCAAATAAAATATGGTAGTTTAAGTGGCCCTTTCCATTAGGTCTTTTACGTTCTGGTTTGTTAATGTTTACATATGAAATTAATGCTAAATGACTTTCTTTTAAAGTAATTCCCTGAATTGTTAGAGATTTTACCTATTTTACGTAAAGTACCAAACATCGTCATCATCTGATTTATTCTTAGAACTGCCTTGTGGGGTGGTTGATTTGATTTCCCCAACACATTGTATATGGAAATCCAGATCTACAAATGGGAAGTTGCACAGTTTCTTATAACTGCAAATGGAAGATGTAGAGAATCTGTAAAGAGTACGTACTGATTCTGGAGTTTCCTAGGACTTGTATTAAGCTGCTCTCACACTGCTAGTAAAGATGTATCCAAGACTCGGTAATTTATAAAGGAAAGAGATGTAATTAACTCACAGTTCCACATAGCTGGGGAGGCCTCACAATCATGGCAGAAGGTGAATGAGAAGCAAAGTCACATCTTACATGGTGGCAGACAAGAGAGCTTATACAGGGGAACTTCCATTTATAAAACCATTAGATCTCGTGAGACGTATTCACTACCATGAGAACAGTATGGGGGAATCTACCCCCATGTTTCAATAATCTCCACCTGGCCCTGCCCTTGACATGTGGGGATTATTACAATTCATAGTGAGATTTGGGTGGGGACACAGCCAAATCATATCAGAGCTCTTTTCCACTATGATGTATTTCTAATAGTTTACTTTTCCTTTTACAACTTTGTATTGACCAGAGTGCAGGTGACTTATTATTGCTCAGGATGCTGCTTTCTAAAGGCTATCAAATTAATGAAAGTGACACACCATTTAAAAAAACAAGTAATTAAGCTATAGCATGTTCTGTGTCAAGGTAAATTTAAAAAAATTTATGGTGGAAATCTTTGTTTAGATGTGACAGAATTGTTCTTTAGAATACCTACCTAGCTATATGCTTCAGATAAGATGCTTTCTCAGCTACAGTTAACAGAATTTCCATATAAATCGTGGCTTAAGTAACGAAGACATTCACTGTGTGAGTTCTAGAGGGAGCTGGTTACTATGTGAGTTCTAGAGGGAGTCTTATTCTGTAGGCCAAATGTCTGTGTTTTAGGTCATTTTCTATATGATTATTTCTTCAATTATGGCCACAGATGACTGCATTAGGTCTAAACATCATAGGTAACAAACAAGCAGAAGAACAGGGTCTTTTCTACTAGTCTTTCTCTTTTATCTGTGGAAAATCATTCCCTGCAACTCAGGCTGACTCTACATGTTCAATTAGCGAGAACTAGTTACATATCCAATTCTAAATCAGTTACTGGTGAGGGGAAATGAGATTCTTATGATGGGTTTAGAAACAATGTTGGTTCATCTTCTGGAACTGGAGGAGGGAAGCACCTATCTGATCCCATTGATGTCTCATATTAAATAACATCAATGTTTTGTCATCCAAGAGGGAGAATCTGATATATAGGCAATCACTTGTATATACCAAACTTTAGTAACATAATTGTGACATTTTTTATTATACTGTATAAGAGATATTCCTATGCAAAAGGTGAAATTTTAGTCTTTTAGCCTTTAAGAGAGAAGCATCTATATTTGAGAAGCATATTTTCTCTAAGTACTACTTCATGATTGACTTAGGAAGCCAGTGTTTTGGTGTTTAATCTACTAGTAGCTTATTGCACTTATTTTTGTCTTGGGCACAGTCATTGTTTATTTTCCTCCAATGGTAAGTTCCACAATGATGTTACATGATTTTGGCATTTGTTTCTGTTTCTTTTAAATTAATTAGTGCTTTGTTTTTTTAGGTGGATTCTCCACAGTTTTCCTCGTGCGTACTCACGGTGGAATCCGATGTGCATTGAAGCGAATGTATGTCAATAACATGCCAGACCTCAATGTGTGTAAAAGGGAAATTACAATTATGGTAAGTGAAAAAGCAATTCTCTTTCAGAAATTTGGCGTTTTTTTTTTTCCCTTGAGATGGAGTCTTTCTTTGCTGCCCAAGCTGGAGTGTAGTGGCATGATCTCAGCTCACTGCAACCTCCAACTCCCAGGTTCAAGCAATTCTCATGCCTCAGCCTCCCGAGTAGCTGGGATTACAGGTGCCCACCACCACACCTGGCTAATTTTTTGTATGTTTAGTAGAGATGGCATTTTATCATGTTGGGCAGGCTGGTCTTGGACTCCTGACCTCAAGTGATCTGCTTGCCTTGGCCTCCCAAAATCCTGGGATTACAGCTGTGAGCCACTGTGCCTGGCCTGTTTTATTTTTTTTCTGTAACATTAACCAGCTTTTATGCAAGCTGCTTATTTATAATAATCTTTGAAGATCATTAAATTAGAAGATAATCTGGTAATTTGTAGTATAGTCATCCCTTGGTTGGGGATTTGCTTCCAGGACCCACTGCAGATACTAAACTCTGCAGATGCTCAGATCTGAGAATACTCAAAGCCCTTATGTAAAATGTAGTATTTGCATGTAACCTACACACTTCCTCATGTATACTTTAAAGCTATTCTGCTTTCTTTCTTTTTTTTTTTCTTAAATACATTTTAGTTGTGGAGTATTTTCAGGATAGAAATATTTACAGAGTTATATAGTAAACACCAAGTTTGTTCACTATCCTGCTTAAGAAATTAAACTGAACTTATGCTATTGGAGCCTTCTGTGTGTTTCTTCTCCACTGTATCCCTGTACAGGCAAACCTTGGAGATATCAGTTTAGTTCCAGGACTACTGCAATAAAGTGAATGTTGCAACAAAGAAAAATTTTTTTGGCTTCCCAGTGCATACAAAAGTTATGGTTACTCTTTTTATCTGTCCCTGTGTTAGACCAATGTTTCAGTTGCCTATTCTATTTCTCCATCAAACTGTTACTCTGAGGAGGACCTTTCTCTGCTCCATTGTTGAACATTATGGGATGTACATTGTGTTCTTTGGTCTGAAGAAATGATGGTTGGCCCTGTAAATCCATACTCTGTCTTTTGTTCTGGCTTTTTTATGGCATTCTGAGCATTTTCATCTTCCACTGCATAAGCAAAGCCCACTCCAGAGTCAGCGTCTATTCCTGTCAAGACTTATTCATAGACCCCTGAGGGCTACTAGCATCAGTCTCACTTGCCAGCTATGTTCAGGGCCTTCCCTTCAGGGAATTTCATCCATAGCCATCGGCAGTCTCTGTCTTGCTGACGCTTATAACAGTTCTTACTGGCATTATGTGCCCATGAAGGTACAAAAGGAATATGTCTTCATTCACTCCATGTCTACACTGTTGCAGTATCCGTATGTGCACTCATTTCATGGACCCAGATGGACACCTCCAAGAGAGCACATGCACAGACCTGCTTGCTGATTCCATTCACCTTCCCAACCTGGAAGGGAGTTCTTCTGATGGACACTGACTTGTTCTACTTTAATGCACCCCTCAAATTTCCATAGGTTGTGTGGCAGGCCATTGATCACTGCCTGTGAGTCAGTAAAGAACTCAAAACACAGGGACTTCCACCACTGTTCATTTCTTCCATTACTGCTAAAAAAAAAAAAAAAAAAAAAAAAAAAAAACCCTGTATGTAATTCAGCCCACCTCACTGATATGTTTTTACCTTCTTTGATCCAAGTAGCAGCCATCCAAACAGAATGTTGTCCATCCACTTTGGAACTGCCGTCTGTAAACCAAGTAACTCCTTGTTGGTCAGTTAAGAACTGTTCATAGTACTGTCCAAGTGTCAGTAGAATCCAGCAGTACCTCACACAGTTCTAGGGTCAGTCCTAGGAATAAAGAAGCTCCCTGCTTAAGAGTATCTCCTCCTTGCATTCCCCAGGTAGCATGAGAGCAGACCTACCCTCAGTCTGGGTGGGTACCATCTAATGAGCTGCCAGCATGGCTAGAATAAAGCAGGCAGGAGAAGATGGAAGAGCAGACTTGCTGAGTCTTCTAGCCTTCATCTCCTGACAGACCGACTTAAAATTGTGGTTCCCACCACCCACTCTTTAGGTTCTATTAATTTGCTGAAGTGGCTCACAGAACTCAGAGAAACACTTTGGGGTTATTGGTGTATTTTAAAGGATATTGCAAAGGATACAAATAAAGTGATACATGGGGTATGAGGTATGGGGGAAGGGCTTCAGAGCTTCCTTGCCCTCCCTTGGCACATCTCTAGGAACTTTAACACATTGAGCTATCTGGAAACTCTCTCAACCCAGTCCTCTTGGGTTTTTATGGAAGCTTTATGATGTCAGCATTCCTTCCCTTAGGGTATAGTGCAGGACTCTCTCTGGGGAGGGTTTTAAGATCCACAATCAGAAGGGTGGGGAAAGATTAGAGTCCTGCCTTGGGGCAGGTGAAAGGAGGGCAGGAGAGAGGTTCTGTTTCCTGAGGGCTAAGATACCCAACATTATAACAAAAGACTGTGACTAGGGCTTTGGGAGTTACAAACCAGGAACTGTGGACACAAACCAACATAGAGTATCATAACACCACAACACTATACTGTAGTCTATAAAATGTACAATAGCATTATGTCTAAAAAAATTGTGTATACCTTAATTTAAAAAGACTTTCTTGTTAAAAAATGGTGATCATCACCTGATTTGATGTTGAAGGTTGCTGACTGATCAGGGTGGTGGTAGCTGTGGAAGTTTCTTAACCCATTTATGCTGGAGGTTGCAATTTTTTGAATTTTGCATGAATGAAAAATCAGACCTTGGTGATGACCTTGAGTAGGATATAAATAACTCCCACATGCTTAGCATTCCAATAATGGAACGGTAGGCATAAATGGGCTTTAGACACAGTGAAGTTTGCTACGTCGGTTGACTTTTCCTTTTATGAAAGCTTTTTCTGTAGCATGCAATACTATTTGATAGCACTTTATCCACAGTAGGACTTTAGGTTTTTAATTTACTTTGCCCAGATCCATCAGAGAAATAATTATTTATGGCAGCAGCTATAGTCTTAAGAAATATAGGCAGGGTGTGGTGGCTCATGCCGGTAATCCCAGCACTTTGGGAGGCTGAGGCGGGCAGATCATGAGGTTAGGAATTCGAGACCAGCCTGACCAACATAGTGAAACCCCGTTTCTACTAAAAATACAAAAAATTAGCCAGGCATGGTGATGGGCGCCTGTAATCCCAACTACTCAGGAAGCTGAGGCAGGAGAATCCTATGAACCTGGGAGGTGGAGGCTGCAGTAAGCCGAGATCTCGCCATTGCACTCTAGCCTGGGCTACGGAGCGAGACTTCATTTCAAAAAAACAAAAGAAATACGTTTTTTGAATCATAAGATTTGAAAGTTAAAATTACTGCTTGAGTCATGGGCTGCAGAATGGATGTTGTGTTAGCAGGCATGAAAACAATATTAATTTCTGTCTTTCTTTTTTTTTTTTTTTTTTTGAAATGAAATCCTGCTCTGTTGCCCAGACTGGACGGTGGTGGTGCAATCTTGGCTCACTGCAACCTTTGCCTCCCAGATTCAAGGGATTCTTGTGGAACAGCCTCCCGAGTAGCTGGGACTACAGGCAGGTGCCATCACGCCTGGCTAATTTTTGTATTTTTAGTAGAGATGGGGTTTCACTGTGTTGCTCAGGCTGGTCTTGAACTCCTGAGCTTAAGTGATCTGCCCACCTTGGACTCCCACAGTGCTAGGATTATAGGCAAGAGCCACTGCGCTCAGCCAACAATATTAATTTTTTTGTACATTTCCATCAGAGCTCATGGGTGACTAGGCACATTGTCAATGAGCAGTAACGTTTTGAAAGGAATCTTATTTTCTTAGCAGTAGATTTCAACAGTGGGCTTAAAATATTCAGTAAACCATGCCGGAAACAGATGCGATGTCATCAGGCTATTGTTTTATTTATAAAGCACAGGCAGAGTAGGTTTAGCATAGTTCTTAAAGGCCTAGGAGTTTTGGAATGGCAAGTAAGCATTGGTTTAAACTTAAAGTCACCAGTTGCATTAGCCCTTAACGAGAGAGTTAACCTGTCCTTTGAAACTTTGAAGCCAGGCATCAACTTCTTCTCTTTAGCTATAAAAATCCTAGATGGCATCTTCTTCCAGTAGAAGGCTGTTTTCGTCTTCATTGAAAATCTGTTGTTTAATGTAGCCACATTCATCAATGATCTTAGTTAAATCTTCTGAATAACTTGCTGCAGTTCCTGCTTTACCTTGTACTTACATGTGCTGGAGATGGCTTCTTTTGTTAAACCTCGTGAACCAACCTCTGCCAGCTTCAGACTATTCTTCTGCAGCTTTCTCATTTCCTCAGCCTTCATAGAATTGAAGGCAGTTGGGACCTTGCTCTGGTTTAAAGCTTTGGCTTCAGGGGATGTAGCAATTGGTTTGATCTTCTGTCTAGACCATTAAAAACTTTCTCCATGTCAGCAATAAGGCTCTTTTGCTTTTTTACCATTTGTATGTCCATGGGAGTAGCACTTTTAATTTCCTTCAAGAATTTTTCCTTTGCATTCAAAATTTGGCTAACTGGTGTAAGAGGCTTACGTGTCACCCTTCTTTGGCTTTCCATGTGCCTTTCTGACTAGCTTAATCATTTCTAGCTTTTGATTAAAACAAGAGTTGTGGGACTCTTCAATATTGTTGTGTTTTATGACATGGGGAATCCCAAGGAGAGGGAGCCTGAGGAATGGGTAGCCAGTGGAACAGTTAGAACACATATAACATTTATTGATTGAGTTCACTGTGTTACATGGGCAAAGTTTGTGTTGCCATACATCAATTAGAATAAAAACATTAACCATCACTGATCACAGATTATCATAACTGTTGTTATAATAAAGGCAAAGTTTGAAATAGTGTGAGAATTACCAAAATATGACACAGAGATAGTGGAAAAATAAACTAAGCCACTGGAAAAATGGTGCCTATAAACTTGCTCTATGCAGGATTGCCACAAACCTTTCATTTGTATAGAATGCAGTATCCACAGAGCATAATAAAGCAAAGCACTACTTTAAAAAAACATAGCACAATAAAATGAAATACACCTTTACTGTTCTCCTTATCCAAAAAATAGTACTGTCCTGAATTCTGTTTTTATTCCTTTGCATTCACTGTATGTGTTTCTGTTCACAAACAATAGTTTTGTTTTTCACTTTTAATATTACGCTCTAATGTTGATTGTTTTTCTGTGAACTCTGCGATTTATGGCAAGGCATCTTTCAGCTAGGGAAAACTTCTTTTTAAATATTAGGAAAAGTGAAAAATAATAGGCCATTACAAACTTCATGACTCTAACTTAACTAGCCTAATTAGTAAATATACATATATATATATTTAAAATAAAAATTTTCATCTTTATTAGGGTTGCTTATGCTCAGTGCTCTGGATGGCTTCCTGTTCTTGTTCTTACTCCTTGTTTTCCTATTTCTCCCCTCCTCTTCATCCTCTTTTCTCTTCTCCATGGTTTGTTGAGTGCTTACATACAAACACACACACAGGTGTATATATATATTTGAAGATTGTTTTTTTGAGGTGAAATTCACATAATTATAGCATCTTTATTTTTTATGGCTGAATAATATCCCATTATGTGTCTGTAACACAATTTATCATTCATCTGTTGATGGAGTTTAAAAAATTATTTGATGTGCATTAGGGCTGTTTCTATCTTTTGGCTATTATGATTAATGCTGCCATGAATACGTGCATACATCTATTTGCTTGAGTACCTGGTTTCAGTTGTTTTGGGTATATACCTAGGAGTAGAATTGTTGAATCATATATAATTTTATGTTGACCATTTTCCATAGCAGTGGAACCATTTCATGTTCTAAGGAATGTATTTTTCCATGTTCTTGCCAACACTTGTTATTAATGTCAGTCCTACTTATCCACCTGCTAAGAGAGGGATTTCTTATTTTGTATCAATGTTTTTACTAACACACATTTTACAATCTCTTTTGTTAGCAAATAAGTGCATTTGCCAATCTGACGTTTTTGAATTCTGCTTTTCTCTATTTCTTAACTAGATTAGAGATGATTAGGCTTTGACATTTACTTTTTTAAGGTAAGGCTATTAGTTAGAAGGGTGAAAAGATTTACCTCATGATAATGGCAAAGCTTAGACAAAGTTCTCTAACTTGAGTCCAGATATTACAGTCTTGGACTGTTGTGTCATAATTCTTCTATTCAATAGAATTTGTATGATTTTGAGACATATAATATATGAGGAGCAGCACACTCAAATCCTATGCTTTTGAACATTTTTTAGGGAAATTAGTTCTTTAGTGTGGTCTGTCAACTTTTTTGATGACTCATCCTCGTTATGTATACTTGTTTATAAATAATTCACATGTTCAGTGGCCCTTAGCCCTTATTTCAAATTACATTGCATAGTTAAAAGTAAGTATATTGCTAATGATATTTGATGTAAATTTATTTTAAATAATATTTTTAATAGTTGTTTTTAAATTTCCTGGTAGAACAGAGTAGATTGTTATTTCTAACCTCATTGTATGCAGATGACTATCTTGTACTAGATGCAAAAGTTTCTTTTCTTATATTCTTATATTTATATTAGCATTATCTTTATGGTTTCTTTTCAGAAATCTTTGTAGCCATTTGTTCATTTTTTTAGGTTATTTAGTTAAAAGTACATGTATCTAAATTCATGTAATAGCTACACATAAATTGCAATATGTTGCAGGCAAAATAAATGAGCATATAATTGTTAATAAATATTAGAGTTTAAAAAATTTTTTAGATAAAACAAATATAAAAGTTCTAATATTTTATTTTCAAGTTCTTTGTACACTTTTGGTAGCTATTACTTTTGAGTGAACCATTTTCACAGTTAATTTAAAAATAATATTCATATTTGTCTGTTGGAAAATTACAGTCACATGCAGGTAAACTTTTTATTGAAACCATAGATGCCTTTGCTTGGTTGAAATATGTTAGATTCTATATTTGTACTTAATTATTACTTTTTGAAATTCTTTAAATACATTAATTTAGGCATCAGACCATTACTAATGCTATACCTCTAAAATGTATATTTTCCAGTTTTTATTTCTTTTTTCTTTCCAGAAAGAGTTATCTGGTCACAAAAATATTGTGGGTTATTTGGACTGTGCTGTTAATTCAATTAGTGATAATGTATGGGAAGTCCTTATCTTAATGGAATATTGTCGAGGTAAGTATTTTTCTGCATTTGTACTATAATAAAAAACTTCTCCTTAAATGGGTTGCTAGGTATCTTTGTTGTTTCCAGGGTAGCTGCTAACTTAATCTAATCACTTATTGTAATCTTAGCTTTCATTATCTAATTAGGAATATTGTTAAAACATTATTCAAGGCTGCACTTAGTGGCTCAGTGGCTTATGCCTGTAATCCCAGCTCTTTGGGAGGCCAAGGCAGGAGAATCACACAGGAGATGGACACCATCCTGGCTAATATGGTGAAATCCCGTCTCTACTATAACTACAAAAATTAGCTGGGTGTGGTGGTGTGCACCTGTACTCCTAGCTACTCGGGAGGCTGAGACAGGAGAATCGCTTGAACACAGGAGGTGGAGATTGCAGTGAGCTGAGATCGCACCACTTCACTCCAGCCTGGCAACAGAGCAAGACTTGGTCTCAAAAAAACAAAAACAAAAACATTATTCAAAACCTCGTCATAGTTGCTGCAATTATGATAGGAGCATGTAAATGCAGAAAGAGCAAAGTGGTATTGAGTTTAAAATAGGAAATCTAAGCAGGTACAGAGTTACAGTTCTTTCTCTCCATAGAATTCTCTGGTGATCGAACCAAGAAGAGTATACTATGTCAATATTAATGTTGTAAGATTTTTTCATCACTCTCCTGTGTTATCATAAATATTAAATTTAACAAATTTAGAGGATGCATTTTGATCTGCAGACTTTATAAACCTGTTTTATGTAGTTTCTTGGTGTTCTTTTGTAAACATTAGAAGATAGAAAATCACATTTTATTTGGACCTAGTGTGATATTTTAAAATAAATATTTATTTGTATAGCATACCTTATCATAGTCATAATAAAAAATTCCTGACATTTAAAAATTTTAATGTGTGGAAAGGTGGAGGCAAATAATCTATTTCCTACAAACTTGCAAGTCATATTTGGCACTTGTAGTTCTAGAGAGCCCTGGTTTGCATTTACATTCTCTTAAGACAGTAATTACTATTACAGGAACTCTTATAGTTTCTTGATGGTTGAGGAGGAAGAGGGGGTTGATGGTGATGTTAGAGAAAATATGATCTTGTTTACTGCAGTCTTTTAAGGAGGGAAAGATAGGGGAAAATGAAGTGAATCACTGTTACAGTGCCTACTCTGATGTATTTGTAACTTATTTCCATACACAATATTTAGCTAACATTTAACATTTAATTGAGTTTAACAAACTCGATTTAACAGAAGAGAGCTTGTGCAGGGGAACTCCTCTTTTGAAAACCATCAGATCTCACGAGACTTATTCACCATCATGAGAACGGCATGGGAAAGACTTGCCCCCCATGATTGTTTGAACAAACAAACTCGATTGTTTTTTCTTTATATCTTATCTTCTCTACTATAAAGTACTGTAATCTCTTTTAGGAGAAGATACTCATTTTTTTCGACCCCATTTTCCTGAATTCTAGCATTTATAGTGCTAATTCTGAGTTAGATTAGAGTTTACTAATAGCCCTTGACTACTTGTAACTTTTAAAAGATACTTGAATCACGCAAAATCATAACCCTGGATAATTTTAATTAATTGTCACTTAGAAGACATCTTAAAAGGAGAATCAAATGGCGTTCAAGTTTTAGGGGCAAATTGTATTTTAAAGTAGAAGAATGATCGTGTTAGAAATAGTTATCTGGTCTTCAAATCATCAAGCTGTGTGGTATATGAAATTGTAAATTTTTATCAAAGTAGTTTATGTATATGGTTCGAAAAGTCAAATAGTTCTGTTAAGCTGTGGCTAAATCAGTACCCTCCTGCCTCATCTCTCTTCTCAGAGGCAGTGTCTTTAAAATATTTGAGATGTTTCTTTTCATATTTACTTTCATATTTCTACACTGCATTATATAAAAGAGAATCAATAATTTTAGTGATTTCCTATGGGTACAAAAGAGAAAGGGCTTAGAAAAAAGGAAACTATGTAATTCTGGGCATGAGAAGGCTATTGAAAGAAAGTTTTCTAGTACTATTTCTGATTTTCTGTTTTAGATATTGTCTCTAAGAAAAGATAGGGATTTTACTTCTAGTATAGATATTCTTAGGTTTTGGACTAAATCAGTGTTTATTTTGCCATTTAATGGTGATTGTAATTGTATTTTCTTATACTTTGTGTTTTCCTGGAGTTAGTAATTACCTCATTTTTCATTTGCCTGATTTTCTTCATGTATATTAGTATTTTAGTCCCACATTTTCCAATAGAAGTACAAATAATTATGCAGTATGTTTAGACATTTTAATATTTTTGTTGATTTCATTTTTTTCTTCCCTTAAAATCCTGCTTAAGTTTGAACAGCATTTAGCTGTCATTCTGGAAATTCCCTTTGCCTCCCTTTTATCTTGGATTCACCGCTACTTATGCCTCTCCTTTGTTTTCACGCCCTAATTTGGAAGAGTATGCTTTTCAGTAGCTTTCTAACTGGATTTTTGGGAGAAACGGTTTTGAAACCTTGCGTATATAAACATATCTTTATTCAGGGCCTACATTTGATTGTTAATTTGGCTGGCTAAAACATTACATGTTGGAAATAATTTTGATCTAGAATTTTGAAGACATCATTCCACTTTTTTCTTAAGTGTTGTTGAGAAATCAATGTTATTGTGATTGCTTAATTTTTCTATGTGACTTCTTATCTTCATGGACACTTAGTTTGAATCTTTCCTTTATCTACAACATATTGAAATTTCAAAATGTATGTGCCTTAGCGTGTGTCGTTTTTTTGTATGCTTTTTATGGGGCACTTAGCGTTTTTGTCTTCCATTTTCTGTTCTCTCTTACTGGACTTCTCATATTCCTTAAGGTGTTTCAAGCTTTCTAGATTGATAATCCTCTGATTTTCTTTTCTTTCTTATTTTCCTTTTCTTTCTTATTTTTTTCTTTGTTGGAAACATTCCTCTGTTTTAGCTTTTCTTTATAGCTTTTCTTTAAAGCTTTTTAGCTTTTCCTTTTAGCTTTTCTCTATAGAGATATACAAAACAAGAAATACAAAATATATTTTGTATTTCTGCTATATTATTTTTAATTTCCAGGGACTCCATTTTTTTTTTGAGACAGAGTCTTGCTCTGTTACCCGGGTTAGAGTGTGCAGTGGCACCATCTCAGCTCACTGCAACCTCCGCCTCCTGAGTTCAAGCAATTCTTGTGCCTTGGCCTCCTGAGTGGCTGGGATTACAGGTGTGCACCACCACGTCTGACTAATCTTTTAAATTTTTATTAGAGACTGGGTTTCGCCATGTTGGCCAGGCTGGTTTTGAACTCCTGACCTCAAGTGATCTGTCTACCTTGACCTCCCAGAGTGCTGGGATTATGGGCATGAGCCACTGCTCCAAGCCTGACTCTTTCTTGTTCTCTCAGTGTTCTTTACTAAAATACATCTTGTTACCATGCTATGGGGAAAAAATACACCTTGTTCTTGTTTTAGCTGCGAATCTTTTGTTGTCTGTAGATATTAATTTCAGTTTGTTCATTTTTTTCTTTCTTTCCACCTTTGCTCTTTCTTTCTTTTTGAGACAAGGTCTCACTTGTCTTCCACACTGGAGTCCAACCTCAAACTTCTGGACTCAAGTGATCCTTCTGCCTCAGCCTCTTGAGTAGCTGGGATTAGAGTCGCACATGGCCACGCCTGGCCAATTTTTTAATTTTTAATTTTTTGTAGAAACAGGATCTTGCTTTGTAGCCCAGTGCGGTCTGGAACTCCTGGTCTCAAGAAATCCTCCCATCTCAGCCTCGCAAAGTGTTGGGATTAAGGGCAGAATTACTGTACCCAGCTAATTTTAGTTTTTAATTTTTTTCTTTTCCTTGATGTATTCATTCGTTTTCACGCTGCTAAGGACATATATCCAAGACTGGGCAATTTACAAAAGAAAGAGGTTTAATTGGACTTAAAGTTACACATGGCTAAGGAAGCCTCACAATCATGGCAGAAGGCAAGAAGGAGCAAGTCACATCTTACATGGAGGCAGCAGACAAAGAGAGAGAGCTTGTGCAGGGGAACTCCTCTTTTTAAAACCATCAGATCTCTTGAAACTTAACCATCATTAGAACAGCATGGAAAAGACTTGCCCCATGATTCAATTACCTCCCAAGGGGTCTCTCTCACAACATGTGGGAATTCAAGATGAGATTTGGGTGTGGACACAGCCAGACCATGCTTTTTCTTTTTTTGTTCAAAGTTTTCTTCAGATGTTTTGCCTGCTCAGATTAGTTGTACCCTCTTAAGTGGGCAGTTATTTCTTCAGAGAAAAAATCCAGAAGGTCTGAATGGAGTATGCTCAATTTTCTGAATGGAGTATGCTCAGTCTCTTTTCTCAGATGAATCAATTAGATAAGCTCAGGGACATTGGTTTTTATTATGTAGGAATAAAACTGTATAGACAGTAGAAGAATATGTGACATAGCCCATATCCCCTTCCATGGTTTTAGGTATCCAGTGTTTATGATGATCTTTGTCAAGTGTAATCATCTTTTGTCTTGTAAATTCATGGTTTGGTACTGCTTTATTTGTTAATATTCTGATGCATAGATTAAAGATAAATTATGTCCTTCAGGTCTCAGACTTCCAGAAATCATTATTGGTATTTTGAGTACATTTCTATTATTTTATGAATAATTCATGAATAAATTATGAAAATTTATAAAGGTTTAATGTATGTTTTTAGGAAGTATTCTGCATAGTTTCCATGGATTATGTATCTGTTAGTATTTCCTTAATTAAAAAAAATCCCAAAACTCAATAGCATAAAACAGCATTCATTTATTATATCCTGTGTATCCATGGTCCAGCTGCTTTCAACTTAGCTTGATAGGGTGGCACTGCATATTTTGGCAGGGCTTGCTCACATGACAGTGGTTAGCTGGGATTAGTTGGAATAGCTCTGCTTCACATGTTCATTGTCCTCTTTCTGGCACTATCAAGCTGCCCTGGGGATGGTTTTCTTATGTGGATGGTAGAAACAAAAGAAGGCATGTGAGGTCTCGTAAGGTCTAGTCTTGGGACTGAGACACTGACACTTTTACCTTTTTCTGTTGGCCAGAGAAAATCACATGACTAAGCCCAAATCTAACAGCAAGAAATTTTCTCTGCCTCATTTACTGGGACAAACTGCAGAGTTACATAACAAAGCACATGTAAAAAGTGAAGGTTGAAGATTTGGGACCAGTAATGCAATCTACTACAGATAAAATTGAATAATCTTGTTGTATTAACTAGGGTTTTCTAGAGGAACAGAACTAATGGGATATATGTATGTGTGTGTGTGTGTGTGTGTGTATACACACACACACACACACACACACACATATATATATATATACACACACATATGAGAGTTTATTAAGGAGTATTAACTCACGAGATCACAAGGTCTCACCATAGGCCATCTGCAAGCTGAGGAGTGAGGAAGCCAGTCTGAGTCTAAAAGCTGAAGCAACTGGAGAGATGTTTGAGGGCAGGAAGCATCCAGCATAGGAGAAAGATGTAGGCTGGGAGGCTAAGCCAGTCTAGTCTTTTCAGTTCTTCTGCCTGCTTTTTATTCTGGCTGTGCTGGTAGTTGATTAGCTTGTGCCCACCCAGATTAAGGGTGGGTCTGCCTTTCCCAGCCCATTGACTCAAATGTTAACCTCCTTTGGCAGTACCCTCACAGACACACCCAGAATCAATACTTTGCATCTTTCAATCCAATCAAGTTGACACTCAGTATTAACCATCACACTTGTAAAAATAAATAAGTCACATTATTAAAATTTAAGTGGAATAACAGGTTGCATTTATGGTTTTTTAAAACTGATCAGTAATATGTGTACTCAGATATGGAGGTTGCTGAACACCTTTAAGAGGTTAGAAAAATGTTGACTTTTTAATGTTAGTGATGAAATTTGGCAGAGTATAAAAGGCTTTTGTTTGGAGATGATACCTCTTTGGAAAATATGGAAAGCATTGAGAGTTATAGGCACCTCATTTTAAAAGACCCTTAGTATATAATGTTTGATTTCCAAATCTGATTTTTTACCTGCTTTTAAGCTTTATTTAATTTTCAAAAAACTGATATTGAGTAATGAAATTTTATTTCATTTGAAATTTAACCAAATACAGCTTTTAGTTTTCTCTGGGGACTTGTTTTTTGTGATTCAGGATTCCTACTTCAAAGGTCTCTAGATTGAAGAAAGAGAATTAACGTTTGTTTAAAGTTTATTCTGCTTCTTGTAATATTGAAAGTTTGGAAGAGGTGTAGTGATTTCAGGGTTATGATTTTCTTATGTATAATGTGATATTTCATGAATGTGAATGAACACCGAGAAAGCATTTTTTTAATTTTTGGTTAAATCCTATTTAATTTTAATCCTATTTAATTTTTGGTTAAAACCAGCCTATCTAGCTTAGAATAGCCAGGGAGTATGCCAGACAAGGGAGTGGAAGAAGTTGCTGCATGGTCATGTGCCCCAGTCTTCTGAGATTATCTGAACAAATTACACTTGAGCCTTTTGAAAGTTGGGCATTCATAGGTAAAATTAATGTTCTTTTTGCTTTATAATCCTATGAGAAAAATATTCTCAGAAAAGACAAGACTGCTTAGACAGTAATAATAAAAGGAACGAGCGTATATGTACCTTCTCATAGATTGTAAAATAGCAAATGTTTATCTAAACTTGTTAAAGTTGCAAGTTAATGAATGCTTTGTTTTTTTAAATTCTCATACTCAATTTTTATTAGACTGCTTTCTGTATGAATCATATACTTACTTGCATTCTTAAAATATAATGATGATTAACCTTTTGTTAATAATTATTAGACTATCAATTTCTATATTGTAATATATAACGTTCTCAGGGCTTAATGGTATATGTGTGACAATTTGATTTTAGTTGATTATTTTGGTCCATTATCTTTTGTCTGGATAGACTTTGCCTCCTAATCCATTTTGTTTCCCTTAACCCTCGATGAGATTTTTTTTAAAAGTCAGATGAGGAAGTTTCTTTGACTCTCAAGATAGAATCTAAAATATGGCTGATCCCTGTCTGCCTTGCCAATTTCATGTCACCTTACTGTCTCCTCAGCTTCCTAGACCATATCAGCTTTCTTTAAGTTGTAAAGAAAGTCATATTGGCTTTCTTTGAGTTATTCAAAGTCATCAAGCTCTTTCCAAAACTGATGGCATTTGTATATAGTACTCACTATTGCTAGTATATTGTTCTCGCGAGTCTCTGCCTGGTTGATTCCTCATTATCCTTCGGTCTCAAATATCACTTCCTTAGACCTGATCTGGTATCCTCTCCTCCTCATCTTTCTTCACAATTTAAAGTTAGGTTCTTATGTAAGTTCTTTCATATTATTGTTATGATATATAATTATTACTGTGTATCTATTTGTGTGATTGCTTCTACCTTTAGACTGTAAAGTCTGTGATAACAGAAACCTTATTTTTTGTTCGCTACTATTTACCCCGTAAATAGCATGGTGTTGAATAACTATTTCTTCAAACCGGTATGCCATTAATTATAAGATATACGTTGATTTCAGAGATGTTAAAAAAAAAAAAGTGGGCAATAGCATTAATAAGACATTTATCTATTTTAAGATGATCTCCGAGATGTAAAATGTGAAAAAATGTGTGTCATTGCATCAGTACAGTATGATATAATAAGCATTCTTACATGAGAATTATGAAAAAGCCAATTTCCCATTACCTGAGACCAGAAAGACATTTCTTAATTTACTTGTGATAGACTTTATTAATTAAAAATATGTCCTCTCAAAATTACTTTTTTGGTTAGCTGGGCAGGTAGTGAACCAAATGAATAAGAAGCTACAGACAGGTTTTACAGAACCAGAAGTGTTACAGATATTCTGTGATACCTGTGAAGCTGTTGCAAGGTTGCATCAGTGTAAGACTCCAATAATTCACCGGGATCTGAAGGTAAGAACTTTAGAATACCTATGGATTAAGTAATAAGTTGGAGTTTAAATGTTCTTAGACTATTTTCGTCTAAATCAGTATAAAAACTAGCTTTGAGATTAGTGTCTCTCTCCCACTCTACATTTCCTGAGGTCGTGTAGAGTGATTGTAGATTTGAAATTGTGCTTTACTTGACTTTGAGGATTTCTAGCATGGCTGTGGAGGCAGATTTTGTACTTTCTACCCTGTATCTCTGTTTTATATAGTAGGCTTCTTTAAAAGATTTCATTTGAGCAGAAATGTGATTTTTCACAGACATATATTAAATGTCTCTCCACACTATTCTCTCAGTTCAGCCAGCATTCCTCCTATTTCCTGTAATCCATATTAAGCATCAAGATGTTCTCAAGAGATACTGGAGGAGACCATAAGTGGGTCTCTTTTTCTTTTTCTTTATAAATTAGTACAGTTTTCTATTATTTTCTATAATTTGGTGACAGTTATTTTGAAGGTCACTTTATCTTCTTGTGGACTCTTGACCTCTTATATTGGTACTCACTTGTTACATTGAAAAAAGTCCCCAAAGAATATTGAATAGTCTGGCATTATATTGCTAGAGACGTAATTTAGAACCACCAAAGTCTTCTTTCATGCCCACAAGAACACTGAGATTACAAAAATCACTCCCTCTGAAATGCTTTATGCCTAGATATTACCCTGGCTACCCGTTCCACTCCTTCAGGTCTGCTCAGGTTCACCTTCTCAGTCCCATCGTGAGCCACCATATTTATCTCTACAGCCTAACCTGCTCTACCTTTTATTAGCCCTTATTACTTCTTGTGATATTGTATAATTTGGTTATGTACTATGCCTATTATTTATTTTCTGTCCTCTCCCTCTAGAATGTAAGCTCTATGAGGGCCAGGACCTTTTTTTTTTCCCTTTCATTTTTAGTGATATATTTAAGCAATTAGAATAGTGCTTGATACGTAGAAGAGTCTTAATAAATATTGACTGAATGAATCCCAGTTCTGACTTATGATACATAATTTTATGAAAGTTGATTATGAAATGCTTGTAAGATAAAAGAGAACAGAAAATGTCACTAAGATTATAGGCCGTTAATCATGAAAGTATCATCTAGAAAACCTAGGATGATAGGAGATAAGGCAGGATTGAAGTGCATAACTGCAGGCCTCTGCCCTTAATTTGGATAACCAGTGTAGTTCCTGTTCTTTTGAATAAGCAGCTTTTCCATTTCCCCTAACAATTTGGTATGATATTTTTTGTGTTGTTATAGTTTATTAATTTTTTGCATGCAAAGTTGATATTTTCAGAAAGAATTCAGAAAAGACATTTAATTGCATAATTTTGTTTTACCCATATTTTATGTGGTTAGTTCTTTTTATATGTGTAAATATATGCAACAATATATTTAAGTAGATTTCTTTCTGAATCTTTATTTTGTACAAATCTTTAAAAAGGTATACTAAAATGAAATATCGATGAAAAGTTATAATGAAACTGAGTATTTTGATAAAATGGAAATAAATGAATTACTTATCTAAGACTATCATAAAAATAAAAGACATTGTGAAAAAAACATGTAATTTATTAGGTGCTTACTATATTCCATACTGTTCGAAGCACTTTACATATTTTAACTCATTTAATGTTCATAACAGTTCTATATGGCAGATTAATGTTCTAGTTTTCCCTATTTTACATAAGGAACCTAAAGCACAAGAGTGATTAAGCAGTTTGTCTAAGGGTCCATATGCTAGTTAGTAGCAGATTTGGCTCTGAACCCACATTTTATTATTCAAGAAACTGACTATAATAATTTATTTTAGTTACTGTAATTCTGATCTCCAAATTAAGTCAAATTTGTATTTTTCAGTGTAGTATTTTAAATTAAAAATGGTACTAGAGGTCAAAGATGGAATTCCAGTGGTTTTCATTATTATCTATAGAGAAGCTAAAGTGTCATAAAAGGACAAAAATGGAGGTATAGTAAAAGAGAGAAGCTGGATTCTGCCAGGTACTAGTTCTTCTCTTTCATAAAAGCAGTTTTAGAGAGGATTTAGGGTTTCTTTACCCCTATACAAATCAACCTGGGGTGGAAGAAGCATTTCTCTGTTCTTCTTAAGAGCGGCAGTAGACATAGACATAGTATATTTTTGTTCCAGTTCATTTGTCCTTCCTCATAATTTGGGTATCTTATGTCATATGATACATACATATATGTGTATGTGTGCATGTATGCACATGTGTGTATATATGGCACATATATGCATATTTTAATATATGGCACAGACCCGTCAATGTTTACTGTGTAAAAATAAACTTTGTATGTAAAAATAACCATTTTTTTTACAATGATTATAAAAAGATAATTTTTACTTTGAAAATACTACTAATTATTGATTTTCTTTCCTTAAGGTAGAAAACATTTTGTTGAATGATGGTGGGAACTATGTTCTTTGTGACTTTGGCAGTGCCACTAATAAATTTCTTAATCCTCAAAAAGATGGAGTAAATATAGTAGAAGATGAAATTAAAAAGTAAGTATTTGTCTTTATTGTACTTTGTGTCATAGTAATTTTAGAATTTGAGTCTCTGACCAGTACTGCTATAATACAGATTTTAGGTATTTCATTTATAGACTTCTTTGAAATATTCCTATGCCATAGATGTCGTTTAATTCATGTCTGATCTAGCTCAGTAGGAAATATATTTAGCCATAGATGTAGACTTTTTAGTTGACATTGTAAACAGATTTATAACGAAATTTGTTAAATAAGCTGTAGTGATTAATGAAATCATTAAAGGAAGGTTTAAATGATTATTGAGTTCAGTTAAACATCTTTGTTTTTACTGATACTGAGAATTTTTGCTTGTTAGAAAAAGTTAGATTATTTGAAAACATTTAAGCTTTTCTTATTTAATACTAAAAGGATTAACTTTTGTATGCATTGAAAACTGGAAAATGAAAGTATTAAGACTGCATTGTCACTGTTACTTTGTAATAATATGCTGGAAAGCTCTGGAATGGAAATATATCATGTCTACTATGTGTTCTCTTAATCCTATGCTTTCAGTGGTTGCTAGAGTACATGTGAGAATTTTTCCCTGACTTTTTTGTTTTCTACTTTAGAAAGTGGAACTATTTGTAAATTTTAGATTATCTTAATAAAATGATACAGAACGCAGAAAGATCTCTCAGAATAGGACTTTCTTAGTAGTTACCTTTTCTAAGTTGCCTGTCATCACTTCCTCACAAATTCTCTATTGCCTAATACTATGTCAGCGCCATCATTTGAACCGCAGTATTTTGAAATAGTTCAAATAGAGCTGATTTTACTCCATTTGTATAATACTGTGGATTTCTATGCTACATACTTTTACTCAGGAAACTTAGCCTATGATGATTATGTTAGATTAAATAAAAAAACACAAACATGTTAGTAAATATGTGAAGTCCTAAAGAACACAAGAATAATAAAGTATTGCACTGGCTTCTTGGGGAATAAATTTATATAATTTAAAAAATTTATTGGATTGTGATGTTTAGTGGCTGCTGTATAGGATTCTGTCCAAGCATCCCTGACCTGCTAGACATTTTATTTCTTGCTGTTGCCTTCTGAAGTGTAAGGTTCAATTGAATGTTTTATTAGCAATGAACAAAAGTTCATGAGGGGTTCTTGTCCTCTGTGGCTCAATTAAAAGACTAATCATTCATTCAGTTCACAAGTATTTATCAAGGGCCAATACTTTCTTGGTGCTGGGATATAGTGAACAGAAATCCTGTCCTTGTGAAGTTTATATTTCTGTTTTTTCAGGTCATTCCTCCACAGTAGTATCATTCAGACTCTCTCACCAGTCAGAGTGATTTGGAAAAAGTAAGGTGGTAGAATGTTGAGTTTTAAGATACTTCTTGCAAAATAAAATGTGTGAACATTCAAACCAAATCTTAAATTACGCCATGTTATAGGATGTCCATTCATATTCTGGTCATTTCTGACATGAGATTTGAACACTACTTCTTTAAAATGTTCTGTTCAGAACAAATATGGGATTTTTATATTAGTAAATATTCACAATATCTTTTGATTCAAAATAGCTTATTATGGCAGTCAGTATTAGATATATACTTAATGAGTACAGTTAGATTGTAGCAACTAAATTACTTTTAAAAGTTATAAAAACAAACTTAAGAGAGATTTACTGCTGTGTTAAGGAAATATGTTAGAGTCCATAAAAACAAATTCCTTAGTAAATATATAAATTAAATAAGTTTTTGAGAGCATGAAAGTTTTACTTTTAACTTAATAGACTAAAATATTTTGATAAGGAGATCATAATAGTCATTGTGTTATTTCACATAAGAAATTCAAGGAAAACTCTTCCCAATATATTGTCATTAAGATTTTTATAATAAAGAAAATTAAGCTTTTAGATTATTAATAATTCTGTTGTATTTGTTGAATAAAAATGTATATAGATGCTTTGTATTGTTTAATCCTTGATGGGTTTTTAATGAGTTTTTAAAAATAGTATTATTCTATATAATGTTATTGAACCTAAAAAACTTTTTTGTAGTGTTTTATGTAGAAACAATGTATTATCTGTCTTTTTTTTATATATATATCTCCACTCCATTTCACTCATTTACTGCCAGGTATACGACTCTGTCATACAGAGCCCCTGAAATGATCAACCTTTATGGAGGGAAACCCATCACCACCAAGGCTGATATCTGGGTAAGGCCAAGAAAGGCTGGAACTTGCTCTAACCAAATTAAAAAATCTGAGTTCAGTGGATTATTTTTTTCCCTGCCCCCCTCAAAGGCATTTCTTAATAAGTAGAAAAGAGTGATGTACAGTACAGCTTCTTATTCAGAAGAAAAATACTAGAATATTTTATCTTCTCAGTCTTGAGATGAAAGCTTATATATCAAAAAGCAAATAAAAAACTTATGAATTTTTACCACAGCATTTTTTAGGATTTAGATTATATATGAGTGTTAACATTTTTTTTGAGTGGAATTTTGGTTGATCAAAATGCGGAAAAGCTGGACATAACTTAGGGTAATTACACAGTCATTTTCTGGTGTACTTTAGGATCTTTTATTGGAAATTGATATGAGTAAACGGTTTTCTAATTACAGTATAAACATACCATTGTCTAACTTCTGTATATTGAGGGTCTTTATCATTTGGCCTCTATATATCTGGATATAATTACTGAGATAGACCATGTTCGTTTCTTCTTTTTTTTTTTTTTTGAGACGGAGTCTCACTCTGTCACCCAGGCTAGAGTGCAGTGGCAGGATGTCGGCTCACTGCATTCTCCACCTCCCTGGTTCAGGTGATTCCCCTGCCTCAGTCTCCTTCATAGCTGGGACTACAGGCACGCACCGCCACGCCCAGCTAATTTTTTGTATTTAGTAGAGACGGGGTTTCACCATGTTGGCCGAGATGGTCTTGATCTCCTGACCTTGTAACCACCTGCCTTGGCCTCCCAAAGTGCTGGGATTATAGGCGTGAGCCACCGCACCCGGCTGACTATGTTTCTTTATATTTGAACTTGGTGAGAATGTTGACATCTCTTTAGAATTTATCTTATAAGTAAAACATGTTTGTGATTGTATTTAATAAACTAGAAAGAGATTATTTTAAGTGTTAATTCATGTAAATTCAGCAGTTATTTAGCCATATCTATCACAAGTGACCATATTAGGAATGGAGGAATAAAATTCTTTAGAAATAATTTTAGAATTTACAGAAAAAGTCGGATTTATTTTGTTTTGAAAACACAATGTTCAGAAAACTGTCAAGCATAATGTGTGAAACCAATGAATATCTCCTTGGAATTCCTTTCCTGGCCTCCAAATATTCTTTGATAAGGTAATAAAAAAAATCTTTAATATCTTTTTGTCTGTATAACATATATACATTCACCAAACAATAATTCTTATGGTAGATGAATTTTTAAAATTATATATATTATTTAATCAATTAAAAATAAGTGTATTAGTTAATTTGGTACTACTTATGGATCTCCAGCTTATATAACTCTAATTTGCTTTCTGCAGCATTAGCATTTGACTCATTCAATGGCTTATAAAGGTGAGGGTTATTATAATATAGAAAGCAAATTAAACTGGATCTTAATTTATAAAATGAAGATATTAGAAGAGGTGATTATGGATGTCTTTTCTGGCCTACTTTTGTGACTGCTGTTCAATTACATATTACCTGAAAAGAGTATTTCAGTAGCAGATAAACAATAGGCATGATACTTTTACTATCATTTTGAAACCATTGAAGGTTTATTGAAAAAAAAAAAATTCTCTAAGCACATGACTAGTATCCAAAATCTTAACACAAAGAAGGAGATCTTTTTTTGGGATATTTATTCCTGAGACTTAGTATGCCAGTGAAGTAGCATACTAAATTGTCAGTGATACTTTTTTAGGTGTGAATTCAGTTATATCCAGAAAAAATATTCAATTCAAATTGGCCAAGCACTATATCTTTCATCCTGCCTCAACATACTATTGAATCAGAGAGTTATGATATTGAAGTATTTAGCACTTCATATTTTGGAAAATAATTATTTTAAAAAATACTTTTTTGCTTGGAAGTTTCTGTTTTAGGTTCTTATTTTTATCCTGGGATTTAGGATGCTGATTTCGTTAAGTATTAGAAAATTCATTAGTAGGCAACATAAAGAATTGAAGAAAATTGAAGATGGTGATCCCAGCCTTCAAAATGCAGTCACTGGTTCCCTCCTGTTTCTTGTACAATTCTCACTGAGATGAATAAAAAAGGAAATACCTTCAATTTGAAAAAATTAGTATACCTCATTGTGTTCACACTTTAAGAAGCAGAGTATTTAGATTCATTTATTTTTGAAGTATACTTGCATTGTTAAAATTGTTATCTAGGAACCCTACATTATTTAGTCTAACACAAGAGAAATTTCTAAAGTTTGAATGACAAAATAAAGCTGGCTAAAATGGAGATCTCTTTTGCCTAGACTATTACCTGGACAGTGCAAAGAAAGATGTAATTTAATGTGGACATTATACCATTAATAGCATCTTTTTAAGTGCTGTTAAGGGAACCTTATGTTCAATTTGCTGTATATAAGCTGAAAATATCTTCCTTAAAGAAAAAAGCATCATAAATCTTTTTTAACCATACTGAATTGGTTATTCCTACTTCATATCTTTATAATTTTGTCATGTAATAACTTGATTTTTTTTTGAACTAACATTGAAGTTTTTAGAGCTTTTAAATTGTTTTCATTGGAACGTTGCTACAATATTGAAAATGTTCTGTAAATTACTGTTGCTGAATTCACCAAGGGTGTTTAGGTCTATTATAATCTTTATAATAATTATAAAAATTAGTGCACTTGTTAGCTGAGTTTGCTAAGTTGATATGTGGAGAAAATTTAAAGAAGGAAAGTTGATTTTTGCTAATTTTTAGATAATAAGGCTAAATTTCAGTATCGCTGATACAAGTGTATACTAACTTGGAGAATTTTAAACAATTTGGTTAGAATTGGAAATGCCCCTTACACTCTTAAGGCCTGTAGGTGACACTTCTTGGGAAAAAGTAATGATTTCTTAAGCCAAAAAACACTTCAAAAAAAAAAAAAAGCTTCTCAAATTTGAGCTGTTAGCATTTCCTGTGGTACTTTTATAGATGACATTGATATTTTAGGGTGTTTTGCCTTCATTGTCAGCAAGTAGATTTATTGGTGCTATAATGGTTTTGAAGCAATGCAAGTTACCCAGACAGAGGCCTTCCCTTTTGAATTTTAATGTAGATTACCAGGTCACAAATACAAATATAATTAGTATAATGTGCAATAGAAGTTAGAGGATTATATCTAGAAACAGAGATCTTAATTTTTATAGTGTAAAGTAATGAGGTGTGCTGAGTAAATAGTACGAATTTATTGATTTTTGTCTGATAAGTTTAAGTGTGCTGGCTAACTCATATTTGGAATCCCAGAACTTTTAAACATGTTTTATAGTGAATTTGAAAAATGCTGTTAAAGAATGAGCCTTGTACTTAACTTTGTTGGTTATATGCTAGTTATATACTAAGCATATATTTTTCTTGTGGAAGAAATAAAAGTATAATTTTTTTCCAAAAGGAACCAGCTACTTCTAATTTTTATGATACCATTAATTCAGCCAACTAGCTGAATCGATCACAGATGTGATTGAAAATCAAGGAAATTATATAGTTAAATGTCTTTTCAAAAATTAAATATATTAATTTGTGTAAGAAGTAATTTGTGAAAAGATTGGTACAGTATAGAAGAAACATTACGGCTTTTTAAAATAACGTTAGTTTTTGGTTTTTGGCTATTTTTATGTCTTGCTTACTTGAGCCCTAATGATATTCATGCTTCTTTGTTTTACAGGCACTGGGATGTCTACTCTATAAACTTTGTTTCTTCACTCTTCCTTTTGGTGAGAGTCAGGTTGCTATCTGTGATGGCAGCTTTACCATCCCAGACAATTCTCGTTACTCCCATAATATACATTGCTTAATAAGTAAGTACTTGGAAAAATATATGAAAATATTGTAAGATACTGTACTTAGGGCCTACTAGTTACATCCCTTTACTTAAATCTAGTCTTAATTTCATATATTATAATTCTGTGAAACTAGTAAAAAAATTACAAATGTGTTTAAGGACTTATATAAGAATGAAAGCAACCTAATTACTGATTAATATAGATGTTTTTAAGCCCCTAGGTAAGATTTAGTAGCACACACCAAGGCGTAATGTCAGAGGGGCTAGTCTCCTTGCGAAATAATACTTTAGTTTGGGGAAGGATAACATGGGGAGAAATGCCAGATATAGGCAATGGGGAGGAAGGCAGCTAACCACATTGTGATGTATGCAACAATCTTGCATGTTCTTCACATGTACCCCAAAACCTAAAACGCAATAAAATATATATTTAAAAAAAAAACATAGTTTTTCTTCCAACCTCCTTTAAGCTTTTTTCTTCCATTTTGATAGGTACTGTAATTTAACATTTTACATATGTACGTGGTAAAATTTGTTAAAAAAATTTGAGGAGGGGGAGTACCATTAGATATTAAAATATATTAGGGAGCTACAGTATTTAAACAGCTCCTCTTAACATGGTTTAAGTACGTCTAGCATTTCTGCTTTGTTTTCTGCATTTAAGTACCCCTTGTTGTAGCCTCCAGCTCACTGGCATAGAAAAGAGGGTCAACCTAAATATATTTGAGGTTTGTATGATGAAGATGGCAGTTCAACTTTCTCAGCCATATGTGGGCAAAAAATAAGGCTGGATCTCTATTTCATTCTTTATGCTAAAATTGCAGATAAATCAAAGATTTAAATATAAAACTAAAACATAAATGTGCTTGAAGAAAATAAGTATGAAATTATTTATAAGAGTTGAATGTGGAATTTATAAGCTAGACATTTAATCCCAGGAACTGTATTAAAAAAAGATAAATCTATTGTCATGTAACTTTAAATCGTTAAAAGTTCCCCCAGACTCATGAACCCAAACTCATAAAGTCAAATGATAAATTAGAAATATTTGTTAATCATTTGACAGATGTCTAGCTTTTATAATTTATGAGGCTTGTATAAATCATAAAAGGGTAAAAATTCCAAAAAAGGTTAAAAAGTTGCCAAAAAAAAAAAAAAAAGCATAGAAGAAATCTAGTCTCACTTGGGATTTCATTTGCTTACAGTAGTAGCATCTTATTTTCTTGTGATTAGGTTTTTCTTTTTTTCTCTCTCTGTGTGTGTGTATGCATGTATGTATGTATGTGGGAGTGGGGTGGGATTATGTGTGTTTGTGATGGTAAGATGGAAAAAATAAATATTATCGATAATTTTAGATCTAATTAGGCTGTAGTTAATTGATGCATCACAGTATATTCTATGCTTTATTTGTCCGTAAATGTGCTAATTTTAGTTTTTATCATTGCTAGTATGAATTTGATCATGTATTAATGTCTTTCAACTTATTTCTGAGAGCTAGGCAGAAATAACAAAAGGTTGAAAAAACACAAATGCATTCAAGTCAATCTGAAATTATAATAATCCTAGTATTTTACCTCCTGTCAGAGGGTTTTATGTACTTTAAAAATATTGTATTGAATAGTAAAAACTTAATAAACTAGAGATTTAAAACTATAACATATCTATAATGTAATGTGTTTTAGAAAACATTTAGATCCTTTGCAATTTTATTATTATTATTATTTTTTGTCTTCTTTAAGAGACAAGGTTTCACTCTGTGGCCCAGGTCCTGCTGGAGTACAGTGGTATGATCATAGCTCATTGTAACTTCAAACTCCTGGTCTCAAGACATCCTTCTGCCTCAGCTCCTGAGTAACTGGGACTAGAGGGATGTGCCACCATGCTGTGCTAATTTTTAAATTTTTGTAGAGATTGGGTCTTGCTATATTGCCCAGGCTGGTCTCAAACTCCTAGGCTTAAGCAATCCTGCCACCACAGTCTCCTAAAGTGTCGGATTACAGGCATGAGCCACGATGTCCGGCCTGAGATTTTATTCTTTATATTTTTCAAATGTGGCCTTTTGTGTCTTTTGCCATTTTATTTCAGTGTCTCTGTCTGTGTTTATAATATGTAATTAGTGATTTACAATTCTTTTAAATAAATCCTACATTCACAAACCCATGAATTCCTGACTTTGCTCATAGTTTTTGAATGTGAAACTTTTAGTTGCCAATTGTGTATTCATGCAATGTAGTTGTTTCCATATATTAACATAAGATAAAGTATAAGAAGATATACGTCTTTTTAGTATTAGTGCCATTTGCATCCATTTTATAACACACAGAAATTTTGAAAATGAAATAGCCATGACAAATCTTTGTTAAAACTGTATGGTTTGTGGTTACCTAAGAATTTAAATATACTTTTTCTTATTACTAATTTAGGTCAAGGGTAATTATTATTACTTACTCTTCATAAAACTTAATTTAACTATTAATTTCGTCCTTCTTTCCTGGAGACTTTTCTTCTTAAAAGTAGTGAGGTCAATTACTTAGAACTTTTCTTAGTTTCCGTTAACTCTCTACTGGTCAAGTAATGGGGCTGGCATGGGGGATGAGGAGAGAAGCACTTTCCATTTCCAGATCCAAGAGTTGAAAAGAACTTAGAGAACCGTTTAGAAGGAGAGTGAGAAGCATAACTAATGGGATTACTGCCTAGTTATGAAGAATGTACTGAAAGCTGGCTGCCTCGCTTTTCTTTTAGCTCCTGTGTTGTAAGGTGATTAAGGAAGTACATTGCAGAGATTAAGAGCAAGACTTCTAGAGCTAAACAGCCTTGGATTGTATCTGCCCTGTTTGGTATGGAACATTGGGCACCTCCATTTATTTCAGTCTTCCCATTTCTAAAAGTACCTACCTCTTAAGGTTATTGTGAGAATCCTCCTAGATTCAAGCGATTTTCCATTCTCCTGCTTTAGCCTCCTGAGTAACTGGGACTACAGGCCTATACTACCATGCCCAGCCAGTTTTTGTATTTTTAGTAGAGACAAGGTTTCACCATGTTGGCCAGGCTGGTCTCGAACTCCTGACCTCAAGTGATCCACCTGCCTCGGCCTCCCAAAGTGCTGGGATTATAGGCATGAGCCACCACACCCGGCCTTATTTTTTGTTATTTGTTTATTTATTTAGAAACAGGATCTAGCTATATTGCCCGGACTGGTCTTGACCTCCCGGGCTCAGCTGATCCTCTTGAGTAACTGGTACTACAGGTGTGAACCACTCTGCTGGTTCAATTGAGGTTAAATTTGTTTCAGTACCCATACTGTGGGAAACCAAGAATTTGCTTGCTTGTTTTTAATCCATTTAAATTTATTATAGACATTTAATAATCTCTACAAATACAGATAGGGCAGTGCAATAAATTTTCATGTACCTGTCACTCAGCCTAAGTGGTTATCAATTCATGCCCAATCTTGTTTCCTCTATAACCTCACCCACTCTCTTCTCCTATATTATTTTTGAAAAAAAAAAAAAAAATCTCAGCTACTTAAAAGTACCTTTGAAATCAAAGATTTAGATAGGGTTTCCTTGGAGGTTTTCCATCATTGACTCTGGGTTACTACTTGAATAGATGTAGAAAGAGGGCTCTGATCAGTAACTTCTAGGGGTATTTACCAGGACTATTCCAAATATATTATCCTGGCACTATTTTGTGCCACTTATGTTTCAGTTATGATTGAACGTATTATCAGCTATTAAATTTAGTTTCATTTCAGCATCCATATAATAAGGTATATAGGACATATATATATATATATAACATGTAAGTTTCTATAATAATGTCTGTAAGTTAACATATAAAAAAGAATGTTGATGCATGAAATATGGTTGGAAAATTAGAGTGGATATTTCTCATTTCAGGGAAATTAAGAGTAATAACTGGAAGACAGTAGGAGAGAAAAATGTGTCTTTATGGGGGAAAAACAAATTTTAAGCAGGAAAATTGTTTTGAGACTTCAAAGTATTTTCTTTTTAAATTTGTTGAGCTGTTAGATTAGAGATGGTGGCTTAACTTTATCTAGGCCCAAGCATGGATCCTTTGCTTTGTGTAACTTGAGGTAACTACTTTAATTTTTGGCTTGGGTCCTTGACTAAACCATATTATAATTTGGGTGCTGCAACAGCAGCTCCTTTAGCTTCTATTTTTGTTGGAATGTGCAGGGATGTTGTGCTTTTCTATGCAATATTAATATAGGCATAATTAATTCAGTTGCCTCAGACCAGTGTGTACATCAGTAGGAAATATTGTTGTAGTTTAGTCATACACTACCTTCAGTGCTGAAGCTCTATTTTGTGTTCTTAGGTTGTGTTAGTAGAATTTGTGTCAGTAGAAAGATTTACACAATTGAGTGAGCAGAGAAATATTACTTTTGGCTAAGTTTTAAAAAGTTGATTTTATATTTATAGTAGAATTAGATTCAGTGGTAATGGTTTTGTGATGATTCATGTGATCATTTGAAGTTGAGTAAACAAAGGTGTATTCTAGCCTCTCTGCCTTTTTTGTTTTGTTTCTAAACCTAATCACTCAATGCTACTTTTAGATGAACTGGACATATATATTCCTTAATCCATTTCTTTTCCCTATAGGCACATTTCGTTAATAGATGATGTGGTTTTATTGTCATGAAGTAGGAATAAGTAAAACACTAAACTCAAGGTTTAATTATTTGCAGGAGAAAATGCCTTTGGAAAAACTACTTAAAAATTGAAAGTGTCTGGCTGGGTGAGGTGGCTCACACCTGTAATCCCAGCACTTTGGGAGACTGAGGTGGGCGGATCACGAGGTCGAGAGATTGAGACCATTTTGGCCAACATGGTGAAACCCCATATCTACTAAAAATATAAAAATTAGCTGGGCATGGTGGTGCGTGCCTGTAGTCCCAGCTACTCAGGAGGCTGAGGCAGGAGAATCACTTGAATCTGAGAGACGGAGGTTGTGGTGAGCCAAGATCAAACCACTGCACTCCAGCCTGGTGACAGAGTGACACTCTTGTGTTAAAAAAAAAAAATTGAAGGTGTCAATTTCCTTCCTCCCTCCTTCCCTCCCTCTCTTCCTCTCTTCCTCTCTTCCTTCGTTTTCTGCCTCCCCTTTCTCTCCCCTCCGCTTCTTCTTTCTTTTTCTTTCTTTCCTGTGCTGGATTGCTGCAAAGGTGGGATCATAGCTCACTGAAGCCTTGAACTCCTAAGCTCAAGCCATCCTCTCACCTCAGCCTCCTGAGTAGCTGAGATTACAGGCGAGAGCCACTGTGCCTGGCTTAAATTGTCCTTGAATCAGTGTTTAGCTGTATTAAATGTGATACCTCTGCAGTAGATTACATCATTCAGTAATCCAGTAGTACATTTTGCAACCCATTCTCTTGAAGAGTTCAGTAAATTATATTATGTAAATTAAGTGCTTAAAGATGCCTTATTTTTTTTTCCTTATTCTTAATGGCTGATAATATTCAATTTACAAATATTCAGAGATAAAAATGTAGCTATGTTCTACCTGTGGGTTTTAGGTATGATCATTCATCTTTTCATACACTCAATTTAGAACCAAGTTGGAGATGGTGCACAGGAAGTCATCAGATAAAACTGTCAACTTTTTAGTACTGATAAAGCAGATTGCAGAATGAAATTTAGATCTAAAGCCAAAGGAGACTGTTCCTGTGTTCCCAACCCTCAGATTTACTAACATCCAGTCATAGGCAATGCTGGAAAATCTTAGACTTCTTCCACAGAGGCAGGCTACTTACAAAATGTGGTTTAGCAGAGAACATGTTCTTAAAATAACTTGTTCTGAAACAAAGAGCATCAGAGATTGATGGATGGAGGTGCTTCATTCTTTTTTCTAATCTAACAATTTGATAAATCACTATCTTTCCCATGGGGTAGAATGAGTTATAGTAATAGAGATCATGGTACTACACTAGCACAGTGGCTTCAAACTTTTGCGACTGTGATTCAATATATTAATAAAAAATACATTTTAGTTATGATCTGGTATGCACACCACACACAAACATATACACACATGTAAAATGAATCACATTTCATGACATATTGCTTATATTTATCATATTAATGTACTCTAATATTTTGTTCTTTGTTAAAATAAATAGTAGTTCTGACTTTGGAGTTGCTTTTATGTCACATAAATGGGATCAATATAATTAGACTAAACTGGCTCCAGCAGATATATTCCCACATGAAAACATGACCCAGGGGAATTGGAGGTCCTTGTGTTTGCTCATAAGATAATATCAATTCTACCTGCAACCTGACTACCTCAATCATTAGACGATATGGTGTGCTTAACTTGAGAGACAGAAATACTTATACCTATTATAGTTTAGGACACCAAATCTCAAATTTTTTTCTCCCTCAGTGCTTCTCAACTGCCATGAAAAAAACCAAGAAAAACCAGGGCTGCCTGAACTATCATTTAATTCCTCTCTGGATACTTAAAAAGTTTTTCTTGGATTAAGCCAGGTCACCAAAGAAGTGTGTTCTTATACCATACCTCTTTCTTTCACTGCACTGCATTTAGGCCACTAGTCTACACTGATAAGTGTTTAAAACGTGACCCTGTGTCACTCACTGCTATTCTTAAGGATGTTGTTCATTTTGTGTGAGCTATCTTTAGAAAGACTCAAGGGAGAATTTGCCTTCTAGCTTTCAGTATCACAAATAGTGTTTTTCCCGAGCACCTCTGTGGTTCGTGTAACGTATCATGTTGCCATATATGTGTGTGTGTGTGTGTGTGTGTGTGTGTGTGTGTGTGTGTGTGTGTGTGTGTGTGTATATATACAGACAGCTAGAAAATGGACAGCAAACTTTGGGCCTGTGTTTAGGACCAGATCATATGTAGCTTGTAACTGACCTCATTATCCTATTCATCTCAACCCCCAGCCATGATTTTTCCATCCGTTTTACATTTCTTATATATTTAAAAAAATCTTAACAGTTTTGTGTGTCACTTCAAGTTCTTTCTAGGACTAAATATTTGTAATTAGCTATTGAAATTAGATTTTAAAAGGCAAATAAATTTGTTAGAATAGAAAAATAGGACTATCCATTTGTGAATTTGATAGTTTTTTTTGTGATTTATTTGGTTTTGAAAATTATCTGAGTATTTATTAACAGAATGTTTAAATTTATCCCCATTTTATGTACTATTGCTATTTTAAAAACATTTGATATCTGTTGGTATGAAGATAAAATAAACTTTGTGGATTCCTCAAATCTTTTCTGGAATGAATTTGAATATAAAAACTAGCAAATATTAGAATTAAAATGTTTTTAGCTATTTCAATCTAGCAATGGTGATAAAAATGATAAAAAATCAATTTTATAAGTGATGTATGTTAGCATAAACATATAAAATCAAGTTATATGCAGAGTTTTTGTATATTTTACACTGAGCTCAGAATCTCTCAAATAAATTATAACTCTCCACATAACTGTATTTTTAGCCAAAATAAATCTATCATGTCATTGGAAATGTACATTCTTTATTCAAAATATTACTTAAATTTGAAGGGAAGATTTAATTCATTTTGATTTACAATTTTATTTAACCCATTTACATACTTAGACCTCTCTATCCATTAGTTTATTAGCAAACTTCAGAATATCATCTAATGCTGTAAATTTTACATTTTAAGTAGTTTAAAAAGGATTTAAACATTATAAAAACTTAGAGTTAATTGATGAGGCAGAGATAGACTTAGTCTTAAAAGAATATGAATCTTTTACTTATGGAATTGAGTGTAAATGTCAACTTTGTGAAATTTAGAATTAAAAATTATCCAAGAAATAAGAGTACTAACAAATAGTAGTGGCCATTTTGGTAGCAAAAAGATCAGGCATTTCAAGCCATCTGTAAGGTTGTTTTGAAATCTGTTCACAGAAATCATAAAACTCTGCCCATATTTCTGAGCATGATATGGATAACATGTTAAGATACAGGACTATGGTGAATGTTTTTAATATCAGAACAGGAAGAGAGTATGCTTTGGGAAAACGATAGTGCCAATCCTTTAATACTTTATTAGATTATAATGTACACAATTTAGCCTTTTCTCAATGATTCAGGATTACTTAAAAATTAATACAGGTATTTTAGATAATAGTAAGAATTATTTTGAATAGAATTATCTTGAAGAACCTTTTTACTATGGCCCTCGAACTTTCTTGAATAATTCTCCAGTGTTCACTAAACCCACTTTTTCTTTTGTGTCACTTTTTCAATAGAATAATCATATTTGTCATTCATACTTCTAGTGTAGAGCTGTTCTGTGACTGATCTACCCTTAGCTTAGGATAATGCTTTACTTCTAGCAATTTCTGCATTTTCTATAGGCATTAATAAAGTTCACTAGAATCATCACTGATCTTAAAATGGAACAGAAAATAAATATTTTTTATCCTTATAATGTGCCCCTAAGTAGTATAATATGTATTTCATAAAACTTCTTAACATTTTGATCTATTCTTGCAGGGTTCATGCTTGAACCAGATGCAGAACATAGACCTGATATATTTCAAGTGTCATATTTTGCATTTAAATTTGCCAAAAAGGATTGTCCAGTCTCCAACATCAATGTAAGTAGTTTTTCAAGAAGGATATGGATTTAAAATTCATTTTATCATATGTGAATACATATACTTTCAGAGCTACTTGTTTTTTGTTGTTGTTAAAAAACAAAGTTCTTTGTTGCATGATTGTGTGTTTGACTGTATTGTTTAAAAGCTGTAGTATCCAAACTATGCACTCAGGTACCTTGTGCAGCTGCAGAAGACTCAGACAGGATATTTTGCATTTTTGAGGAAAACACAGTGACATCTGTCTGACCTAGCACAAACTGATTTTATTAAGTTATTTGGGCCTAACCATCTAATAAACAGGACTATTAGATTTTTTTTTCTTTGACATGTTGTAAACAGTTACTGAGACCCTAAGCACTCTATTAACTGAGTAAGTTTGGGAAACACTGGATGTTGGTATAAAGAGCACGGGCATTGTGAAATGGGAACTAAACAATGTGTATGTCTGGATATAGACAGTGGAGTAATAGACAGTGGAAGCTTAGAAAGGTGGGAAGTGGATGAAGGATGAGAAGTTACCTATATAATGTACACTATTTGGATGATGGTCACACTAAAAGCCCAGACTTCACTATTATGCAACATATCCTTGTAACAAAACTGCACTTGAAGGCTCTTAAACTATAAAAATAATAATTTTAAAAGCACAGGCAATGTAAACAGAAAGACCCAGATTCAGTTTTGTCTTTATCAGTGGCTGATTTTGAATCTTTTGGTAAGTTACTTTAATGTCCTTTTTTTTTTTTTTTTTAAAAAAAAAAAGCAAGGATAGTAATGATAAGGATTACATGTAAAACCCAGTGCCTAGTTCTTGGAAGGTACTCAGTTGGCAGTAGTATTATTCAAAAGCTTTGAATTTTATTCACTGTCTACACAGTGCATTTAACTACTTTAAGTGAATTGTCTATGGCAAGTCTTTGTCAGTTTTAATAAAGGTCTCTAGAATCATCACTGATTATAAGCCATTCTTGACTTTGTAAAGATCATTCTGGCTGACTTGTTTCTGTAGGGTTTCCTTTATGTATAACTTAATCTACCCCACTAAGAAAAAAGAAGGAATGTGGTGACTTTCCTTTTTTTTTAAGCCCTTGTTGTATTGATGTAGTATTTTCTCTGTTAAAGCTGAAAGTTTTGCAGTTCTAAAAGTAGAAAAGTAGATTCATTTGACATTTGATTAGGTGTTGAGCTTTTTATTTAGCAAGTATGTATTGAGTATCTACAATGAACTTAACATTGGACATAGACAAATGAATAAGGCTTCTGCCCTAATTTTTCAGGCCTTACATTCAGTGTCTTGAAAATTATCTGTAGTATGTAGAAAAAACACTTTATTCTTATCCTTGGTGTTTGTTGCTTTTTGCAAAATGCAAATAGTCCTTGATTTACAAGTGTAACATAATGTTTGTTTTTACTCAAGATTTACCCACTTATACATGGATACAATGGTATCTTTTGCTTATTTTCCAAGGTTTCTGTGGCACATGAATATGAAAGTGACATTTGTGTAGCATGTAGTGATATTTGCAGATTAGCTCTGGCAAATATATGTGAACAATTTATAGGTATGTGATGTGAAAATAATATGGAGAGTACTTGTAAAGTTCAATAATATATCCATAGTTTAAAAAAACTTTCTGCAATTAAAAACTAAAATGAAAAGTTTTTTTTTTTTCTTCCAAGAATTCTTCTATTCCTTCAGCTCTTCCTGAACCGATGACTGCTAGTGAAGCAGCTGCTAGGAAAAGCCAAATAAAAGCCAGGTAGGCAAAGCTATGCTAAAATTGAAAAGGCATTAAAAAAAAAGATAGGCCTTGTTTTTAATCTAGCAAATGTAATTGATTAAGTTTCATCTTCACCCACAAAAAATGTGTTGATTATTGCATGTGGTATAATTGAGATAGCAAATATAAAATAAGTTTTTACAAATATTAGATAAAGAGTTTGGCATCATCTCACTGGAACTGTTTACTCAGTGACAAAGAAGTGATTGTTTAACTGATGATGTTACAGCAGGTCTTTTTTTGTGGGGGCGGGGGTTGTAATTTTCATCATAGAGCAACTCTGATTTAGGAAATAGTATGTTTTGAGTTCACAGATGGTATGTTTATTTTTTAAATTTAAGGAAAGAAAAAAATAGCTCATACAGGCAACTAGAATATGTGTGTACTTTGTAGAATTTGTAATGAGTAGTTATAACTAGAATACTTTTTAAGGCTGGTAAAAATATGTTTTCAATCTTATTTTTCAAAGTATTTGTTATTAAATAATTATTAATTATAAGTTTGAACTGTATTATGTAGGTTAAGACTGAATCTGTTAATGATTGATTTTTTTCCCCTCATACTTTTTTGAATTTAAAAGTAAATAAGCAGAATTGTATCTTAGATTATGAGACAGGTATAATATTACATTTAGGAAGATTTCTTGGTCACAGCATTTTTGTATTGTATGTTATTTATACAAAGTTTTATTTCATATACAATACAAAAATGTATTTGTTCATATGCTTTTTATATGCAAGATACAGACAATTGAAACACAAAGAAAAAAAAGCAGTTTTTATTTCTAAGGAGTTCACATTCTAATTGACAAGTAAACAGTTACAACCTGGTAGGTATCAGGCTACTTTGAGAGTGTGGAGGAAGGGAAAGTCTAGGAGCAGAGAAAACAGGAGCACATAAAGAATGTTTTCCTGCGGGTGGGAATTGCTGCGCTCTTCTTTGAATGATGAATAGTCAATCACCTGGAAGGGTGGGGAATGAAACTATAGCAGGCAGGCAGTTTAGGCAGGAATGGCCCTTGTGAAACTGCAAGCCTAGGGCAAAATGGGACATACACAGGAGTAGTGGGAAATGAAGCTGGAGAGGTAGATAAATGCCAGTCATGAACAACATTGTTTATATATCATGCTGAGAAATTTGGACTTTGGCCTTTAGGTCAGTTAATTTTCAACCTTCTAGTCAGTTCTACTCATTGAGACTTGGTTGTGACATGTGTTGTAAATGATCTGTTACTTGTAAATTGTTAATATGTCATTTGTGAATGACTTATTTTAAAAAATGGTATTTTAAGTACTCTAAAAATACCTTCATTCACTTGAATTTCAAAATGTTCTTTTGAGAAGAGATGAAGGAGTAAAATTATATATAACTTGGAGGAATCCAGCTTGAACAACTATTGGTCTTACCTATGACATAGGTTTAATTAGCATCCACTGTTGAGTGGTAATTATGAATTATTGTAGGATTTGTCAGTTGAATTTTATTGTAACTTCTGTTTTTTAAAATAGTAAACAAATCTTTGAGAAGGTAGATTTTTAAAAAATAGCATAAGTCAGCTGAACAAGAATGATGATTTGATTATCTTTTCACCATAACACAAGTTATAGCTATATAATTACAAGCCAATGAAATAGTGCTATTAAAATTCATAGTGTTTATTTATAGTATGTTAAATCTGAACATTATATATATTAAAAAATAAGGTTGTCAGTATAAATTTACTCTTTATGAATATTTAGTGAAAACTTGAACAAATCTATATACAAAGCTGAATATTAAAAAATTAAGATGTTTTTCATGTAAATAGCATATTTTGGGAGGAGAAATCATTTACTAGCTAGTTTCATTACTCACATGTTTTCAAAAAGCTCCTGTGGGTACTCAGCTGCCTTCAATCTGTTGTACTCTCTGTCTTCTTAAAAGGCCGCTCTCATCTCCCTGAACTTTGCATCTGCTCTTAGTATAGGTTAACATGTGAAATTTAGCTGACACACGTCTTAAAGATGGAGACTTTGAAAATCACTGACCTGGCAGATGGAAACATTGAAGGATTTTAAGCAGGAGAGTGTGAGTCTGAGTTTTAAGAAAGCTATGATGATTTTGTTCAGGTGATGGTGAGGAGAAAAGAAAGGAAGCAGAAAAAACAGCTCTGTGACTGTAGTAATAGTGCACATGAGACTGTATGGCAGTGTTGTAATAATTACTGTGTTTAACTTCAGTCAATTTTGTATCTTCCCTATGCCTAAACTGCCTAGGCATTTTTTTCGCATATATAGAATGCCTGGTTTCTTTGTCACTGCCTAATGAAGTCAAACTTATTAAAAAAATTTTAAACCCCAGTTTCTACCTGAAGACTTCTGTAGCCAAATTAGATTTACAGTTACATCTCTATAAACTCTTGACAGCAGTAGCTTAGCACTCACAATTTTTACTATCTTATGTATTATTACATTTCCACTAACATTTGCCCTATTTTCCTAGGTATACTATAAATTCTTTGAGGACAGGGTGCTGTGCAGTGTTTTGCTGGATATCAGTAAATGTACAATACATATTATTGCATATTAGTAAAACAGGAGACATTAGAATGAACAAAATACACAGACTTTTAATATGCTTCTTTTGCTATGCCTACGTGTGTTGTGAATCTCTAAAGGGGGTTTAGATCAGCAACAACGCAACATCAGGTCTGGCCTGTACTAGCCTGTGCTAGCCACTTCATACAGAATGGATAGTTAAACAGAGACATTGTGTACAATATTTCCCCCAAATTACTTGAGCTTAGGGAGTACAGCATTGGTTGTAATGCCCCTTCAATAATTTGAAGTCAATAAATACTTGATTATCATGAAAATAAGATATAATTGATTATATATATATAAAAGACATATATAACTATATATATGTATATATTTCAGTTTTCATGACTTTTGCCATCCCCATCCCATCTAGAGCATAGGTGTTATTTTCAGAAAATAGAATACATATAATTCTAAGGTCTTTTGATTCAGTGTCGTGTTTTTTTCATTCTCTTGAAAAGATAGTTGTTAATAGGGCTCCCTCTTGTGGTACTTACAGATGTTGGGCAATAACTGAATCTGTGCACTTGATAGATGCAAATACAGCAGATGTGTGCTTGATAAATCATATGTTTGTAAAATTTTAAAGTATTAATTTACTTGAAAATGTGTGAGGGATTTAATAAAGAGATTTTATTGTGAATCCTTTTGGAAAGTGAACATATGGTCATATTAACAAGTATTTGAGTTTTTGTACTGAATTTATAGAAAGCAAGTTGATAAACATAAAATATTTTACCTTTTTTTAAAAAAAGAAAAGCAAATGTCACTGTCTTCTCAAATTATATTTATTGTCTCTTAATTTTTAAACTGTGTTTACTGCTTAACCACCCACATCTGGGGCCTAAACTAAGTCCTAGTGGGATATATTTTATATAATTTCCATTCTGTGTTCTAAGTAAAGCAAAGGTAAAGATTCAAGAAGTTGAATGTGAGCAGGTGGTTCCACCTGTTAAAAGTTTTGGCTGCTTTTGTTTAACATGTCCTAGGCCACAGTCTTTTCTTCTTTTATGCCTTGAGTCCAAGTAAAGGGAGATTATTTCTTGTTGTTTCTTATTTTTATTTCTCTGACAATTTCAGAGAATGGCTCTCAGTTTCATCCAAATCCTTATGAAAAGGTTTCTGTTTACTTCCTTTCAGTATCATTTCATCTCCTTAAGAGCAGTTTCTGGGACTATATTCTTTTTCTGCCAGTTTCAGTAGCAGACTATGAATGATTGTATACTGTTTTAAGGAAAATGGTTACTTTTATTTGTTTTCCTATCTTTATTAAACATTTAATACTTGAAAATTAGAAGAAAGATGAGGATTAATGTGATTATCAATAATAGTTAAAATGCACCTGTTGAGTTGGATGCTTTATAGAACAAATAGTAAATGAGAAATAATTCCAATATTTAGAATGAAATATATTCTTCTCTTGTAGAATAACAGATACCATTGGACCAACAGAAACCTCAATTGCACCAAGACAAAGACCAAAGGCCAACTCTACTACTACTGCCACTCCCAGTGTGCTGACCATTCAAAGTTCAGCAACACCTGTTAAAGTCCCTGCTCCTGGTGAATTCGGTAACCATAGGCCAAAAGGTAATAGAGCCCTGCCAGCCTCATTCTCTTAAAGGTTAATGTAAATAAACCTTTTATTGTTTGATTTTCTAGGGGTATAAACTACTAGTAAACTTAATATTATAAAGCAGATAACATGCTTTCGGAAACTTTCTACTGATGTCTAATAAATTCAACTGGTTTCCAACAATTCAATTGTTGTAGGCAAAGGGAAGATACTGGCAATTTAAAAGTATGGTTCAAAAAACTCACAATTTTCTTTGATACTATAAATACAAAGCGTTATCCCTAGAATCATCAATTAGTTGGGTTTGAGGTTGAGAAAAAGTTCAAAGGTACGGAGAAAGTCTATGTTACATGGGAAAGGAAGAAAGCTGAAACACTAGTCTTACAAAGTTATATGTCTTTGTATTGTACCTAGAGCCTTGGTGAAGGACTGTCTTGAACCATATGGACATTACAATATAAAATTTACCTGAATTTGAGAAAAATTTACTAAAGTGTCTCCTAAGCATTATGGTATAGTGTGGTACTTAAAAAATAATTCCCCCCAAAGAAATATCCCTAACATTAGAGTAAACTTATTTTCTCAAGGTTCTAGGGGTATAACCTGAGGATTTACCTTAAAGAAATCCTGTTTTGCACTTTATTTCGTAATAAATCTGTTTTGTTTTAATGTTAAAATGTTTTTAATGAGGATACTCTAATGGTTAAGAGCATACATTTTGAGTCTCATGAACCTGATTTGATTCCTATTTCTCCCATGTTTTTAGTAATATAGCTTCTGAAAGAACTAGTACCTATGTTAATAGGATTATTGGGAGGATTAAATGGCTGTTTAATGTGATACCTGATACATGATATGCCTTTAGTAAATGTTAACTATTAACTGTGTTATTACTATCAAGTAAAGTATATGTTCAGGAAAGGTAATGTTTTTATTTGTTTGTCTGTTTGTTTATTTATTTATTTATTTTTGAGATAGGGTTTTACTCTGTCACCCAGGCTGGAATGCGGTGGCACTCCATGGTCATGCTCCTGCATTTGTGCCTCCCAGACTCGTGATCCTCCTACCTCAGCCTCTTGAATAGGTAGGACTATAGATGTATGCCACCATGCCTGCTAATTTTTTTTAATAGAGAGAGGATTGAGTCTCCTTATGCTCCCTGTGTTGCCTAGACTGGTCTTGAACTTCTGGGCTCAAGTGATCTTCCCATCTTGGCCTCCCAAAGTGCTTGAATTAAAGGTGTGAGCCACTGTACCCTTTGTGTTTTATCTGGCATATTGCTATGATAATCAAGTACAATAGTTGGAGGCGTATTCCATGGAAAAGGGAAAACAATGTGAATTTGAAATCATTTGTATTTAGTTCCTATTTCACCATTTCTTAACCCCACTGTTCTCTTAGTAAAATAGAATAACAATTACTTTTCCTGTTGTGAGGAGTAAATAAGATGTGGTATCTGAAAATTTTGTCTCATAGTAAACATTCAATGTTCGTTTATCTTTTTTATACCTTTTTGGCTTGGAGATCCTATCAGTCTTATTTATCATGCATTATGTCCTCCAGCTGAAGAACACTAGAAACACTCTTGTAGTTGAACAAGTTATATTTATTTATTACTTCCATTCAGATCTGGGGTGTCTCAGGAAGATGGTACTTGAAAAGACATATTAAAGGATTTGGACTTGTTTTGGGTAATTTTAGAGACGCTTTAAGGAACTGGGAGGCCGGACATGCTGGCCTGTGCCTGTAATCCCAGCACTTTGGGAGGCGGCAGTGGGAGGATCACTTGAGGCCAGGAGTTTGAGACCAGCCTGGGAAACATAGTGAGACCCCGTCTCTACAAAAAATAAAAAAATTAGCCAGCCATGTTGGTTTATTCCTGTGGTCCCAGCTACTCAGGAGGCTGATGGAGGATCACTTGAGCCCAGGGGTTCAAAGTTATAGTGAGCTGTGATTGCGCCATTGCAGCCTGGGTGACAGAACAAGACCTTATCTCCAAAGGAAAAAAAAAAAGTAAGGCTTTGTTGTTCTGTATTGGATACTGTCAAGAAGAGGTCATACAAAACTGGATGCAGATCATGCTTGTAATCCCAGCACTTTGAGAGGCCAAGACAGGTTGATTGATTGAGACCAGGAGTTCAAGACTAGCCTGAGCAACTTGGCAAAACCCGCCTCTATGAAAAAAATACAAAAATTAGCTTAGTGTGGTGGTGCGCATCTAGTCTCAGCTACTCAGGAGGCTGAGGTGCAGAGGATCCCTTGGACCCAGTAGGTGGAGGTTGCAGTGAGCCAAGATATCGCACTGCGGCTTGCCAGCCTAGGTGACAGAATGAGACTCTGTCTCAAAAAAATAAAAAAAGAAAAAGAAAAGAAAGGAAGAGGTGTTACAATATGTTTAGGTATCTTAATGTAAATTTTGTCTAGGAGGAAGGAAGCTAAAGCCTCAGTTGCTAAAGATGTTAAAACATTTTAGGGATTTGGACAATGTTCAGTGTTTTGTCTTTGTTCAGACATGATTTTGAAGTGGTCTTGTTTTGATTCATCAATGTCATAGTGGCCTTGTCTAATATCATATGAGATGATATTCAACAGGAGAGCACCAAGACCTAGCTGTGAGTGCCAGGCCTACTCCTGATGTCAGGGGCCGTGTTTCCCTTTCTTACCTGCTTTCAGCTTAAGTTGAAAAAATCTTCCTCTTTTTCCCCTGATATGTGTATCTTTTTTTTTTTTTAAACAGTTCTTCACCCTTGAAAAATAATACAAAAAGTAACACATGAGTATTGTAATTTAAAATACTCAGACTATACAGCAGTTTTCAGAGAAAATGTAAATGTCTCCCTCCATTTTTCCCAGAGTTAACCAGCAGCAGTTTAATGTTCATCTTCCCAGACCTTTTTTATGTTTTTACATGTGTGTGTATATATATATATATATATATATAAATAATTCATATTGTATTTAAAATAAATGGAGGCTGTACACAGTGGCTCACTCCCTGTAATCCCAGCACTTTGGGAGACCAAGGCTGGTGGATCACTTGAGGCCAGGAGTTTGAAACCAGCCTGGTCAACATGGCAAAACCCAATTTCTATTAAATATTCAAACAATAGCTGGGTGTGGTGGCGTATGCCTGTAATCCCAGCTACTTGGAAGGCTGAGGCACAAGAATCACTTGAACCCACGTGGTAGAGGTTGCAGTGAACCAAGGTTGTGCCACTATACTCCAGCCTGGGCAACAGAGCAAGACTGTCTCTCAAAAATAATAATAACTATAAGTAAATAACAAAATAAAAAAAAAATGGAGTCATACTGTACATATATATTAGTTTATTTTCATGCTGCTGATAAAGACATATGGAGTTGCAGTTCCATATGACTGGGGAGGCATCACAATCATGCGGGAGGTGAAAGGCACTTTTTACATGGCGAGAGCAAGAGAAAATGAGGAAGAAGTAAAAGCTGAAAGCATCAGATCTCATGAGACTTATTCACTATCACGAGAATAGCACAGGAAAGACTGGTCCCCATGATTCAGTTACCCTCTCCGGGTGCCTCCCACAACACACGGGAATTCTGTGAGATACAATTCAAGTTGAGATTTGGGTGAGGACACAGCCAAACCATATCATTTCACCCCTGGCTCCTCCAAATTTCATGTCCTCACATTTCAAAACCAATCATGCCTTCCTAACAGTCCCCCAAAGTCTTAACTCATTTCAGCATTAACCCAAAAGTCCACAGTCCAAAGTCTTATCTGAGACAAGGCAAGTCCCTTCCACTTGTGAGCCTGTAAAATCAAAAGCAAGCTAGTTACTTCATAGATTCAATGGGGGTACATGTATTGGGTAAATATAGCCATTCCAAATGGGAGAAATTGGCCAAAAAAAGGGGTTACAGGGCCCAAGCAAGTCTGAAATCCAGTGGGATAGTCAAATTTAAAAGCTCCAAAGTGATCTCCTTTGACTCTAGGTCTCATGCTGATGCAAAAGGTGGGTTCCCACGGTCTTGGGCAGTTTTGCCCCTGTGGCTTTGTAGGGTACAGCCTCTCTCCTTGCTGCTTTCACGGGCTGGTGGTGTATCTGCAGCTTTTCCAGATGCATAGTGCAAGCTGGAGGTGGATCTGTCATTCTGGGGACTGGAGGATGGTGTGCCTCTTTTCATAAGTCCACTAGGCAGTGCCCCTAGGGACTCTGTGTGGGGACTCTGACTCCACATTTCCCATCTGCAGTGCCCTAGCAGAGGTTTCCCATGAGGGGCCTGCTCCTGCAGCAAACTTTTGCCTGTGCACCCAGGCATTTCCATATATCTTCTGAAATCTAGTTGGAGTTTCCCAAACCTCAGTTTTTGACTTCTGTGCACCTGCAGGCTCAACATCATATGGAAGCTGCCAAGGCCTGGGGCTTCCACTCTGTGAAAGCCACAGCCTGAGCTCTATGTTGGCCCCTTTCAGGAACGGCTGGAACAGCTGGGACACAGGGCATCAAGTCCCTAGGCTACACACAGAATGAGGATCCTGGACCTGGCCCATGAAACCACTTTTTCCTCCTGGGCCTCTTGGCCAATGATGGGAGAAGCTGCTGTGAAGGTCTCTGACGTGGCCTGGAGACATTTTCCTCATGGCCTTGGGATTAACATTAGGCTCCTTTCTACTTACGCAGATTTCTGCAGCCTGCTTGAATTTCTCCTCAAAAAGTAGGTTTTTCTTTTCCACTGCATCATCAGGCTGCAAATTTTCTGAACTTTTATGCTGTTTCCCTTTTAAAATGGAATGCTTTTACCAGCACTCAAGTTACCTTTTAAATGCTTTGCTGCTTAGAAATTTCTTCCACCAGATACCCTAAATCATTTCTCTCAAGTTAAAAGTTACACAAATCTCTAGGGCAGGGGCAAAATGCTGCTGGTCTCCTTGCTAAAACATAACAAGAATCACCTTTGTTCTAGTTCCCAACAAGTTCCTTATCTCCATGTGAAAACACCTCAGCCTGGACCTTATTGTTCATATCATTATCAGCATTTTGGTCAAAACCATTCAACAAGTCTCTAGGAGGTTCCAGCTTTCCCACATTTTTCTGTTTTCTTCTGAGCCCTCCAAACTGTTCCAACCTCTGCCTGTTACCCAGTTCCAAAGTTGCTTCCACATTTTCAGGTATCTCTTCAGCAATACCCCACTTTCTACTGGTACCAATTTACTGTATTAGTTCATTTTCATGCTGCTGATAAAGACATACCCAAGACTGGGAACATAAAGAGGTTTAATTGGACTTACAGTTCCATGTGGCCGGGGGCCTCAGAATCATGGTGAAAAGTGAAAGGCACTTACATGGTGATGGCAAGAGAAAATGAGAAAGAAGCAAAAGCGGAACCCCCTGATAAACCCATCAGATCTCATGAGACTTATTCACTATCATGAGGATAGCATGGGAAAGACCAGCCCCCATGATTCAATTACCTCCCCCTGAGTCCCTCCCACAACACATGAGAATTCTGGGAATACAGTTCAAGTTGAGATTCTGGTGGGGACACAGCTAAACTATGTCAACATATTTCTCTGCAACTTGAATTTTAAAAAATGTATATTTTGGAAAGCTTTGTTTGTCAGTACATACAGATCTGTATAATTTTTAATAAAAATAAAAATAAATAAAATTTATTTTTTGGAACTTAAGAGACTTCCAAAAAATAAAAATAAATTTTATTTATTTTTTGGAACTTAAGAGACTTCCAAAAAATTAAAAAAAATAAAATTTATTTTTTGGAACTTAAGAGACTTCCAAAAAATAAAAAAAAATTAAATTTATTTTTTGGAACTTAAGAGACTTCCTCTAAAATTCATACAGAAGAAGAAGATTTTGGATAGGAAGTCCACCCCATCAGACCTATTAAGCAGCATAAGAATAAACAACTCAGTGATACAAACATGGGTTAAAAAGAAACTTTGGCATAGTAGGTTTGGTGGAAATTTACACATTTTGATTTTTGATTATTTCATTAGGTCATATTATTAAAATTGTTATTCTAATAGGTTTTCATTTGCTTATTTTAGATTTTTTTGAGACAGTCTCTTTTTGATAATAATGATAATTTGCCTGTTTCTCTTAAGTATTTATCATGCTTATTGGTTTTTATTATTTTATTGCATTAGCTAGATCCTCTGGGCTAATATTATGTAGTGGTGAACATTTCTGTCTTGTTCTAGGGAGACTGGTTTTGGCATGATATTTGCTCTCCATTTCTATTTTTTTTTTTTTATCTCATTGATGAGGTTTTCCTTTATTCCTAACTTACATTTTCTAAAATTAGGTATAGATAGCTGCTGCTTCTTGTTTTTTTTTTTTTTTTTTTTTTTTAGTATTTCTTAAGATCATGTAATTTTCTCCTTTAATATATTATTTGTGGCATTAATACAGTTCTGAATATTGAAGCATCTTTGCTTAGATAGGCTAAACCTTATTTAAAACTTATTTTTATTTTTGGATAAACTCATATCCTTATTAAGAGAGCCTTACCTTTGCATTCTGGAATATTTTATGAAAAAAAAGCTAAGCTCTATTTCTTTAAATGTGAGCTTAACTGAATTGGTACATGTTGTAGAGTTAGAAACATGATCATATTTTCAACTTATTTGAGTTTTACAGATTTATTCAGATTTTTTACCTTTTGAGTTTATGTTTGTAATTTATATATGTATTTAAAAATGATTTTATTTAGATTTTCAAATTTATTTGCATAAAATTGTAGATAGCATTTTTAATTACTTTCATGTCTATAGTATGTTACTTGTCTCATTGCAGTGTTTATATCTTCACTGTTTTTTCTTGATGGGACTTGCCTAGAGCTTTATCTCTTTTATTGATCTTTTCAAAGAACTAGAACCAGTAGTCAGACTGTGGTTTTATTGATTAACTCTGTTGTTTATTTCACTATTTCTTTATGACTTTGTCATTATTAATTTATTCCTTCTATTTTCTTTGACTTTATTTTCATTAGTTTCCTTTTTTCTGTCTTGTTAGTTTTCACATACACATTTAAATGAAAAAGTTTCTTGTGTAGTACCAGCGTTTTGTTCCACAGATTTTGATGTGTTGACCTTGTCTTTTAGATGTGATTTCTTTTTTAACCTATAAGTTACTTAGGGGGCTGTTGTTATTTTCAAGGAGATAAACGATCCTAAAGGCTAGAAGGGTAGGGGGAAGTGAGGAGTATGGAGAGATTTACTAAAGGATATAAAATTTCAGCTAGATAGGAAGAATAAATCCTAGTGTTCTATACTACTGTAGAATGACTAGTTAATAATATTTCGTATAATTTCAAATAGATAGAAAGAGGATATTGAGTGTTCCCAACACACACAAAAAAATGACAATGCTTGTGGTGATGGTTTTGCTAATTACCTCGATCTGATCACTGTACATAATATGTATCAAAACATCAATATGTACCCTATGAATATGTACAAATATTGTGAATTAAAAAAATAACAAAAATTTTCAAGGTGAATGATTTTTGAGTAGTTATTTTAATACTCTTTCAACTGGAAAGAAATACACTTAAAAGGCTAATGATGGTAGTATCCGTGTGGTGGAATAAGTATTTTCAAGGATAATTAAAATGAACATGCATTTTTTTATTATTAGAAAAGTTAGAAATAGTTATAAAACTATTTTCATAATGCTGTTATACTTAGGTCTGAGGAAGTTTGAGGACACTAACATTGATGAAAAAAGAACCCTTCTCTCCCTCCTTGCACTTTCTCCCCACTCTTTTTATCCTCTAGGATTGAACAATTGCATTTGAATGTAGGGTAAGTTATTAGAGGAGAATATAGAAATTATGGTGTATTAGTGTATTGCATTAAGTGTATATCTTTATAGTTAATTTTAAAAGTTTATTTATAGGATTTGCCTGGGGTATAATTTATGGAGCTTATAAATAAATATCCATTTAGGAGACAGTGTTAATAGATTTATTACAGTGAGCGTTTATCAAGCATCTTTTGTATAAAAGGTTTTTTGGGACTCTTAACATATGAGTAAGTCATCATCTTTTCCCTCAGGGACCCTGCTTTAGAAAATAGCCATGTAAGCCATTAATATGTGCAAGACAGACTGAAATATACTAAACTGAGTGGAAGTGTTATATGAAGGAAAAAGGAAGAGAGATTTGAGCTGAACTTTAAAGAGTAAGAATTTCAGTAGGTGGAAAATGGCATTCTAGATTGAGAATTACACTGATAATGATACTTACTCATGATAGTACATGATATTGTTGAGCAATGTAGAAAAACTAACATGGATGGTGTGTTCATGGAGAGCTGAAGCATGAAACATGAAATGTTTCTAAGATGTTGACTTGTTCAGAATTGTAGATGACAAAATTAAGTTTCTTGGGTAATTATAATTAAAGTAAATCCCTATAAACTCTATGCATATGGAAGTTTCTATATTATAAATAAGGATATAAATGCCTTAAATTATTATTGAAATGAGCATGTTGAAATCCAGCTTTTTAATTGAAATCATTAGTATGTTAATGTAAGTGTTTGGACCTGTCTTTAGGGGCACTAAGACCTGGAAATGGCCCTGAAATTTTATTGGGTCAGGGACCTCCTCAGCAGCCACCACAGCAGCATAGAGTACTCCAGCAACTACAACAGGGAGATTGGAGATTACAGCAACTCCATTTACAGCATCGTCATCCTCACCAGCAGCAGCAGCACCACCACCACCACCTACTTCAGGATGCTTATATGCAGCAGGTAATTTTTTTGTTTCTTTAGATATGGAAGTAGTGTGAAATTGATGCAGCAAATTGAATATCAGTGAATTCCTTTTTGTATTATGGGTGCCTTGAACTCAAGATTCAAGTAAACACTTTTTCCAGTTTTCTGATTATGAAAGAATATAATTTAATTTGCAATCAGTGAGATACTTAAGAATACTCTAAAATAGGTTGCATTGTGACCTTATGAAGAAAAGAATGTTCATCTGAAACATTTAGTATTCCCAAGTAAGCAAAGCAGTTTATAATGACTGTTATCTGAGGTTACGTTTTGAGTTCACAGATGAGTAATGCTACTGTTGGAAAGGTAATAATAGGCTTTTCAGAAGTAATATTGTCTTAGATTTTGTCACCCTCCTGGTTTTGGTTGATAGATCCAGAGTGGAGGGTAGTGAGTAGGTGGTACCATGAGATGCCCAGAGGTAACCACTGAAGGGAAGATAAGAGGAGAGTGTAGATTTAGTGTAATGGTCTTGTTAGAAGTCACTTCAGGGGTCTTTATCATCTAGGAAAAGGTGTTAAATGTGTTTTGGTAGCTTTCTTCTAAACATCCTTAAATTGCACTAAAAATGGTTTTAATTGAATCTCTGTTATGTTGTGGTAATTTTGAAACCAATGGTTTTAATTGAATCTCTGTTATGTTGTGGTAATTTTGAAACCAATTCTGATAAGGCTATCTATTAATAAATTACAGTAATTTAGAGTATAGCTATTTTGTATTGATGTTTAGACTACTGATTTCTTAAATCATTGTTATGGTAAGATCAATACTTTTAAAAAGGGTTCTGTCACAATAAAGGCATGAATAGCATTTATTATTGTTTGTTTTCTCATTGTAGTATCAACATTCAACACCGCAGCAACAGATGCTTCAACAACCGTTTTTAATGCATTCGGTATATCAGCCACAACCTTCTGCATCGCAGTATCCTACAATGGTAACTGTTAAGTAATTTCTAGAGATTTCTCTGAGTATACATTATGGTGTTGGAATTCACAGTATGAATGGTATTATTCAGAACTTAATAATTCAAAATCAATTCGAGTAAGTTACTTGACATGTATTTTATCAAAGACAGTCATATATTCTCAGGCAGCTTTAAATTGCACTGAACTATGCACCTGAATATGGCACATGGTAACTGACTGATAACATATTTCTCTTATGTCATTTTGTAAGGGAAATGATGTCTTACCTATAGTCTTTTGTCACACATATCTCTTTCATTCAGCAAATACCTATTGAGTAAAAAAATGAAACCCAAAGGCAGAGTGCATCTGCTTCAGAGAATTATTTGACCTTTTTTACAGCAACGAATATATTAATGACTTTAAGCTACTCTTTTTCTTAAAATATTTAAAGGAGGATTTTTGATTCTGGCCAAGTGAGCCTAGCTTCACAACTTTTCAAAAATATGTATTTTGTCTCAATGTAGTTTTCTAGTAATAGAGCTGCTCCTGCAGATCATTGTTTTTTAGGTTTCTGATTTTGTCACCAATGTGAAAGGAAGGAACATAGTAAATAGATGCAATGCTGACAGTGCTTTAGGACTGGAGCATTGTTTTGTATAATATTTCTTTTTTCAGATGCAGCAGTATCAGCAGGCTTTCTTTCAACAGCAGATGCTAGCTCAACATCAGCCGTCTCAACAACAGGCATCACCTGAATATCTTACCTCCCCTCAAGAGTTCTCACCAGCCTTAGTTTCCTACACTTCATCACTTCCAGCTCAGGTTGGAACCATAATGGACTCCTCCTATAGTGCCAATAGGCAAGTATTTTTCTAGTGAAAGCAAGGGAAATTATTGTGGAAGTGGAAGTCATTGTTGAATGGTTGGTCATTAAGTTCTCTTAAATTAGTTTAGAATTCATCTTTCTGTAGAGCCACCCATTTTCTCTTCCTAGTCCTGTCTTCTGGTCCCTTGGTATCCCCATCCTTCCATTTCCTCAGTTACTTCTGCCAACTGCTATTTGTAGGTAAGGTGTAGCAACATCTAACAGCATTTAGGGCTAAGGAAATTATTGGCTTGTATATAAAAGCATTTTTTGTAATGTAAGTAGAAACAATACCCTAACAAGTGACTTTAGGTATTTGAAAAAAATCCTTGTATACTTTTGCTACTTACATGTTATTACTTTGAATTAGTTTCACTGTTTTATTCATAAAAGTTATGTAATTTAGTTTAAATAGGTACAAACATTTTTACATATATATATTTTTAGGATGATATACAGTAAACATACTGTTACCATAACATAGTTGGGAATTGTATATTTTGGCTATTTAGATATATCGGTTAGTAGAGTTATAAAATTAAGTAACTTTGGTACAAATTTTCTTAGATATAAAATGGCAGGTGCTTTGGCATTTTTTAATTAAGAATCATCATGAAAATCTCCTAGTGTTTATAGATACCTAGGAAGTAGGAGCTGTTAGACTTTTGTTACAGGGACATTAAAGATGATCTCCTACAATGCTATTTAAGGATTTGAAACAGCTGAGAAAAGGCGTCTATAAGCTTTGGCTCAGAGTTGAGTATGAGAAACAGCAGCATCAGTAGCATACTTGTACACTGCATCTCAAAAGAGAGCTAAAGTATGCAGTTTGCTACAGAACACCTCCCAACCTCTGTGTGTGTGTGTGTGTGTTTGTGTGTTTGTGTGTGTGCGCACGCACGGACAGATCACCGGTGGGGCAGGTATGGCAGGGAGGGGGAGACAGAGAGAAACACGAACTGATTTCTTGAACTGCTTTTCTAAAGGAAGAATTGGGGTGCATGAATTAGCACAGTTTTGTCTAAGGAGAGAGCACAGTATATGGGCAAAGGCCAGTTTAAAGATCCAGATCAGGCTGGGCACGGTGGCTCACTCCTGTAATCCCAGCACTTTGGGAGGCCAAGGCGGGTGGATCACAAGGTCAGGAGATTGAGACTATCCTCACCAATGTGGTGAAACCCTGTCTCTACTAAAACCACAAAAATTTTCTGGGTGTGATGGTGCATGCCTGTAATGTCAGCTACTTGGGAGGCTGAGGCAGGAGAATGGCTTGAACCCAGGAGGCAGAGATTGCAGTAAGCCAAGATTGTGGCACTGCACTCCAGCCTGGCAACAGAGCAAGACTCCATCTCAAAAAAAAAGAGAAGGGAAAAAAAGGTCCAGATCAGTATTTACCAAACTCTTTGTCATTTATCTACTCTGGTTATAATTTTTTGCTTTATTCACGTAGTGCTTTTTTTCTTTAATAAATTAGTAACATTATTGTATATAATAAAATTAGAACATACATTTTAGACAAATCAGATCCACTAAAATATAAACTATGAAGTATAAATAGTAATCTAATAAATTTGCTAAGTCCCCTAGTGACACGAATAGAATAATTTTCCTCATTAAAAATAGGATATTCTGCTTGGTATTGCTTAGTTTAAGATGCTGATAAGGCTATTGTATTAATTAGATGATTGCTTTTTTCCACTTCTGATGCTAACTAGCATCAGAAATGTCAAATCTAGTGTATTTAGTTGGAAAGTAGAAAATATATTAAACTGTCTTCTTTCGCACAGCATATATATTGTTTATACTTCATATTCTAAAAGGCTATCAGCTTCTGGAAGCAGTTATATCACTGATAAGAATGGATGATCATGAATTGGAAATCTGTCTAAACTTCTGATAAATTACAAAGAAAGTTGGATATCCAAGGATTTGAGGCATACACTGCAAGGTGCTGATGCCTGTAATGTATATTAATTACTATAGCACTGCCTGCTTTATTCTCATTTGTAGTGATACTGTTCAGCAGATCACAGGTTTGATACATTAGATACTTCTAATTTCTGTGTAACTATTAAAAAATAATTTATCAAAAAAACAATCTTGTATTCCCCAAGTTAGGAAATATTGGGTTGCGTATCTGGGAAAGTGCATAAGACTTGTTTTACTCCACTCCTATGAAATTACGTATTTAAGGATATGGTAGAAAAAATTATACACTCAGCCACTAAAGGTTGGAAATGTGGAACTTCATGTGGGAACACTGCTCCAGCCACACTTGGTGCCTCAGTGCTACTTCATTAATATTATATCTATTTAATATTAGATTGTATGTTGAGTATAATATCTTCCGTAACAATTTAAAAAGAGCTCTAACTAATGTTCCTGCTTATTCCTAGTTAGTGGAAGAAGAGAATTGGGGTTAAATGTTTGTCTCTAAGTGGATAAGGGCTATTTGAGTAGAATATAGGAAGCCAAGTAGTTCATTAGATAGAGGGAAAGAGTCACTATCTTTGTTGGAATGTTTATTTATTTTTTCTCTTTTCTACTATCTTTTGCTAAACTTTCTACTCTTTCACCATGTTAATTTATCTTTAGTATAACTATCAGAGAGTATTACTGTTTGTTATATTCCAATAATAGTTAAAATAAACACCTTCTATGCATACATTATCTTCTTATGATTTAATTGCCCTGTTATATTAGTTATCTGTTGATGCCTAATAAATTATCCCAAAACTTAATGGTTTAAAACAGCAGTAAACATTTATTATCTTACATACTTTCTTTGGATCAGAAATTTAGGAGTGGCTTAGCAGGTTGGTTATGTCTGGTAAGGCTGGGTTGGCTGTCCTCTGAAGGCTTGGCTGGTGCTAAAGAATGTATTTACAAGATAGTTCACTCACATGGCTTTGGGCAGGAGGATTCAGTCCCCTGCCACATGGATTTCTCCAAAAGACTGCTTGAGTTTTCTCTTTGAAAAGGCAAAGATGATTTTGAACAAGGAATTATTGATTCTGGTTTCTCCCTCAGTCAGTGATCCAAGAGACAGAGGAGGAATCCAAAATGTCTTTTTAGACCCAATCTCAGCAGTCATGGGCTGCCACTTGTGCCATATTTCATTTGTTAGAATTGAGTCACTAGATCTAGCTCATGTTCAAGGGCAGTGAAATTCTGTTTCACCCTTTGAAGGGAGGAATGCCAGACATATTTTAATACCTGTTTAAACTAGATTAAGGTGACACCCTATTGAATTACAGTCTGCCAGTGAGAACCCATAAATTCATTTTGGGAATAGGAAGAGGGTGATTCATGTAGGGAATCAGAAAGTTCTGAAAGGAATCATTGACAGACAGGACAGGGAATGCCCATCTCTCTGAGTTTTACCTGCTCTGATCTGTTTTGTTTTTTTCTTCAATACAATTTTCTGGGTAAAAACACATCTGATCTGTGTTTTAAGGACTCTGAAAGTCCTTAAAGGTTGTTTTGGAATTAGAAATGGGACTCGGTCACATGGAGGCAGGCTCAGACCTTGGCAGTTGACACATCCCCAGAATGGATTTTAATTGAATTGTTTCTTAAGATACCTAAGTTTTATTTACTAAGCAAGTCTATCTACTTGTAGGTAACTTACTATGTTTATTTTCCTCTGTTACATGCTAGCCTTCAGTAAGTATTTCAGTAGTCTATTCTTGGCTCAGATATGCTGAAGGGGCTTTGACTAAGGGATTCAATGACTTTTGCCTTTTTCTCCCCTCTTCTAAGACCTGTGTAGTGGCAATGGCACGTTAAGTGCAATGAGCTCTCAAGCATTAGGTAAATTTAGGGAATCAGTTAAGACTTGTGAAATTGAGATACTACTTTGAACACTGGGATTCTCCCTTTATTACTACTGTTAGAGGATTTGGATGTAACTTATGAAAGGAACTTAACAGCGTTCTTCGCTTTCTTACATTGTCTCATTCTTATGCTATACAGCCATACATTGCATAACAATGGGGACATGTTCTGAGAAATTGCATCATAAGATAATTTCATTGTTTTATGAACATCACAGAGTGCATTAACACAAACTTAGTATAGCCTACTACACACCTAGGCTTTATTATATAGCCTATTGCTCTTGGGCTGCAAATTTGTATAGCATGTTATTGTATTGAGTACTGTAGGCAGTTGTAACACAATGGTATATATGTATTTTTGTATCTAAACATAGAAAAGGTAGAATAAAAGCATAGTATAAAGGGTAAAGAATGGTACACCTGATTAGGGCACTTACCATGAATGGAGCTTGGAGGATTGGAAGTTGCTCTGGGTGGGCCAATGTGTGAGTTGTGAGTCAATGTGAAGGCCTAGGACATTACTGTACTCTATTATAGACTTGACTTTATAAACCCTATATACTTAGGACACACTAAATTTATATAAAATTGTTTCTTCAGTAACAAACCTTAATTTACTATGACTTTTTTACTTCATAAACTTTAAAAATTTTAAAAATGTTTTTTTTTTTTAATTTTTTTTTTTTGAAAGAAAGAAAGAAAAAGAATAAAGAAGAGGAGGAAAAAGGAAGAGAAAGAGAGAGAGAGAATGGGAGTATTGCTTTCTTGCCCAGGCTAGAATGCAGTTTAGTAATGGGTATTGAAAACCTCTTTTATACCAATAATTATACTTGATGTAAACAGGAAGGAATAAGAGAAGAAAGTAACAAACGAGCAGCCAACCAATATTTCATTTAAACCTATGAAATGCTATGCAATTACTGAGGAGTGATTTACTTCCAATTATGTAGTCACTTATGGAATAGGTGTGAGATAGTAATGTATGTTTTATGTATTTGAAGTGGAGAGTTCTATAAATGTTTATTAAGTTTACTTGTTCCGGGTCTGAGTTCAAGTCCTGGATGTCCTTGTTAATTTTCTGTCTCGTTGATCTATAAAATCGTTAGCTCTTCTTGTTACATTGATCCTTTTGCCATTATGTAATGTCCTTCTTTGCCTCTTTTGCTCTTTGTTACTTTAAAGTCTACTTTATCAGAGGCGAGAATTGCATCTCCTGCTTTTTATTTGTTTATTTTTACTCTCTGATTGGTTGATAAATCTTCCTCCTTCTCTTTGTTTTGAGTCTTTGTGTATCGTTGCATGTGAGATGGGTCTGGATGCAGCATAGCAATGGGTTTTGGCTTTTTATCCAATTAGAATATATATAACTTTAATACTGGCATTTGATGCTAGCTGGCTGTTTTGCCCATTAGTTAGTGTAAATTTTTCGTTGTGTTAATGTTCTTTTCTTTTTGATATATTTTTGGAAAGGCTGATATTGGTTGTTCCTTTATATGTATAATGCTTCTTTCAGAAGCTCTTGTAAAGCAGGCCTGGTGGTGGTGAAGTCTCTAAGTACTTGTTTGTTCGCAAAAGATTTAATTTTTCCTTCGATTATAAAGCTTAGTTTGGCTGGATAGGAAATTCTGGGTTGAAAGTTCTTTTCTTTAAGGATGTTAAATATTGGTCCCCACTCTTTTCTGGCTTGTAGGGTTTCTGCTGAGAGATCTGCTGTAAGTCTGATAGGTTTCCCTTTATGGGTAACCTGACCTTTCTCTCTGGCTGCCCTTAGTATTTTCTCCTTCATTTCAACCGTAATAAATCTGGCGATTATGTGCCTTGGGGTTGGTCTTCTTGAAGAATATCTTTGTGGTGTTCTCTGTATTACCTGGAGTTGAATATTACCCTGCCTTGCCAGGTTGGGAAAATTTTCCTGAATGATATCCTGAAGAGTATTTTCCAACTTGGATTCATTCTCTTCATCACATTCAGGTACACCTATCAGATGTAAATTAGGTCTTTTCACATAGTCCCATATTTCCTGGAGACTTTGCTCATTCCTTTTCATCCTTTTTTCTCCAATCTTGTCTTCTCGTTTCATTTCACTGAGCTGGTTCTCGACTTCTGATGTCCTTTCTTCTACTTGATCAATTCGACTGTTTAAACTTGTGCATGCTTCGTGAAGTTCTCGTGTTGTGTTTTTCAGCTCCATCATTTCACTTATATTCCTCTCTAAATTGTCCATTCTCGTTAACATTTCGTCAAACCTTTTTTCAAGGTTCTTAGTTTCTTTGCATTGGGTTAGAACAAGTTCTTTTAATTCACAGAAGTTTCTTATCACCCACGTTTTGAAGCCTGCTTCTGTTATTGGAACACACGTGTAATCTATTAAGCCTTGTTCCGTTACTGATGAGGAATTGCGATCCCCTGTAGAGGGAGAGGCATTCTGATTTTGAGTATTCTCTGCCTTTTTACGCTGATTTCTTCCCTTCATTATATATTTATCCGTCTGTTGTCTTTGTAATTACTGACTTTCTAACTAGGTCTCTGAGCAGACGTCCAACTTGTTGATTCCCAGCGCCGAAATCTGAGCAGTCCACTGCAACAGCTAAAATAGCGGTGTTAAGATTGATGGTGCTTTTCTGCCCGGGAATCTCTGGACTCTGCACCAAAAACTGGTGCGCTGAGGCGCCTGCAAAACCGCCACGCTGGCCACAAGAGTCGCCCTGGCGACCCGTGGGGCTCCTCTGCTGGGAATCTCCTGGTCCGTGAGCAACAAATGTTCGTCTGAAAGTGTGGCATCCTCTCGTTCTCTGCGCTTTCACTGGGAGCTAGGAGCCCGAGCTGCTAGTGATCAGCCATCTTGGATCTCTCTCAAAAATTTTAAAAATGTTTTGACTTTTTGGTAATAACACAAAACACAAACATGTACAATTGTACAAAAATACTTTCTTTATATTCTTATTCTGTAAGTTTTTTCTATTTTAATTTTAATTTTCTTTCTTTTTAAACTTTTTGTTGAAAACAAAGACACAAACACACACATTAGCCTGAGCCTACACAGGGTATGGATCGTCAGTATCATTGTCTTCCACCTCCACATCTTGTCTCACTGCAAGTTCTTTAGGGGCAATAACAGGCATGGTGCTGTCATATCCTATGATAACAATACCTTCTTCTGGAGTACCTCCTAAAGGACCTGAGACTGTTTTACAGTTGACTTTTAAAAAAATAAGTAGAAGGAGAATACTTGAAAATAACTAAAAAAAATATGGTATAGTAAATACATAAAGTAGTAATACAGTCATTTATTACCAAATATTATGTACTGTACACAGTTGTATTGCTATATTTTTATACAACTGGCAGCCCAGTAGGTATGTTCAAATTAGCATCATCACAAACACATAAGTAATCTGTTGTGCTATGCTGTTACAATGGCTATGATGTCACTAGGTGATAGGAATTTTTAGCTCCATTATAATCTTATGGAACCACCATCATATATGTGGTCCATTGCTGACTGGAAGATTGTTATGTGGTACATGACTGTATTTCCAGGCTGGGTCGAGGGAGAAGTACACAAGAACTCTTGGGTTAAGAAGTCTGTAGATTCTCATCTTCTCTTAAAAGCCAAGAGCCCTAATTTTCATAGAACCAGTAGTCTCAGGCTCCAAGTCTAAATACTTTAAATGCTATAAATAATTAATTATATAAAAAATAACCCTCATTTAACTTTAGCTAATTTATAAAGCAGTCCTAGCAATTCATCTTTTGGTGATAGCTATATATAGGGAATGCCTTTATCAAAAGGAAAATTATTGTGGTGTCCCAGCATAACCAAGGCATTTGATCACTGTATTCAGTAGTGATTTTAGAGTGATACTGTTTGATAAGGTGACTGATTTTTACTTTAAGGCTTGTTTACTATGATAATAACAGTTAATATTTATTAAGTGCTTATTTTTTTACTAAGTATTGTTGTTTTTGCTTTATGTGTATTAGATTATTTAATCTTCTCAGTAACCGTATGAGGTAGATAGTATTACTCCTTTTTACAGCAGAGAAGTTAAGGAACTTGCCCAAGGGTACACAGCTAGTATACCTTATGTAGGTGATTATGGAGCTAGTATACCTTATGGAGGTGATCTAGATCCCACATATTCTCTCTCTCTATCTCATGCCCTTGTCTGTCATCTCTGTCATAGTGAAATAATTTGGTTTTGTAAGTATTTTTAAAGTATAAACTAGGGCATTATAAATTTTTATTAATTTTAATTTTTCTTTCCATCTTCTTTTTTCTTTCTCAATTATTACTATAGGTCAATTGCTGATAAAGAGGCCATTGCAAATTTCACAAATCAGAAGAACATCAGCAACCCACCTGATATGTCAGGGTGGAATCCTTTTGGAGAGGATAATTTCTCTAAGTTAACAGAAGAGGAACTGTTGGACAGAGAATTTGACCTTCTAAGATCAAGTAAGGGACACTTGAAGGCTTATTTTGCTTCACAGTAAAATAATAGCTCTGTTACTATTCAGCAAGGCCAAAGACTATTTTGAGATGGTGTATGGAAAATTCTTTTTGTGCATTTGAGGGCAAAATTCAGGCCATCTTCTTATTCAAATACTATCCAATTATGTTGTGTGCATTAGAAATCAGTTGCTTGACAGTAGCTATTAAACCCAATATTGCTGATAGTATGCTAATATCCTAACACTTAAATATTGCATATCTAGGAATATTAAATTCAGAATATAAAACTGATGTTTCAATAAAAAGGGAAACATTATTTTGCCTTGCTAATGATTTTGCAGCTCTGTTTTCTTTGCACACCCAATAGAAAATATTGTGGGTCTGAAATGTCCTTTGAAAATGCCTGAAAGAAAACATGGGCTACTACATTATGTTAATGTTTTGTAATGCCCTTTTAATGAGTGGTGACATAAAAGGGCTGCTTTGTTGTCCTGATATGGCAAAAATTAAATAAATTCTTTTTCACTTTAAATCAGATATCTCAATGTTTTTACTTGGAATCATTGCTTTTCTTTGAACTACTAATATATGTCCAGCTTTGCCACATATATTTTAGAAATGTCTTTTTTTGGAAGAATGATGTGGGTGTTTTCAGTAGGTCACAAAATAGGAGCAAAAAGCCCACTTCTAGTGTAAGTAGATAATTTTCAGGTTTCTGAGGCTTACGTGTGTGTATGTGTGTGTGTGTGCAGGTGTGCACATAAAACACAAGTGTGTTTTCCCCTTTTGCATGTGAAAAGAAGGTCTTAATAGTCCTTAGTTTAGAGCCCCTAGTTCCTATTTTATTTAGGTAATTGGCCTTATGAGAATGTTTAATAGACGAAATGCTCTGTTCTGAATTGGTATATATTTTATGTAAAATTCCTGTAAGAAGACTTGTTTGGGATTTAAATTTGTATTTTACATTTTGGTTACATTATTATGAAAATTAAATTGATGGTTAAATGCAGATATAAAAATAAGTTCTGAGCCTTTAATAAAGGTTTGTTAACTTCAGTAAAACCGATCATATCTTACTAAAACAATTTTTTTTTAAACCACAACTTTTTTTGTTTGGCGTTTTCCTAGAATTTATGTTGAGTAGGCCCAAAAGCAAGGTTTTAAAAAAGGAAACAAAGTATCTCTTTCAGCGTGGTGGAAGAGGTAGATACAGGGTATCATCAAATCATTATAATTTATTGGATTATATTTAAAGCAAAAGGTATTGATTTTAATGTGTACTGAGCAGGGTTTGCTAAATTAGTATTTTCAACTCCTCAGGTAAAAAATTGTTTTTAAAAAATCAATTTATGGAATGGGTAAAGTATTCACATTATTTTGTATCTTATAAAAATGTGTTATTCTAAGCTTCCTAGAATTTATAATGACATCAAAATAGTTTTATTTACTTAGCATAGGCAAGAGTGGCATATGAATATGACTATATGTATATAACTTTATAAAAATTAGGTTGAATGTGTAAAATTCTTAAGTAGTTATTTATTTATTTTTTTTTTGAGACGGAGTTTCGCTCTTGTTACCCAGCCTGGAGTGCAACGGCTCGATCTCAGCCCACCACAACCTCCGCCTCCTGGGTTCAGGCAATTCTCCTGCCTCAGCCTCCTGAGTAGCTGGGATTACAGGCACGTGCCACCATGCCCAGCTAATTTTTTTTTTTGTATTTTTAGTAGAGACGGGGTTTCACCATGTTGACCAGGATGGTCTCGATCTCTTGACCTCGTGATCCACCCGCCTCGGCCTCCCAAAGTGCTGGGATTACAGGCGTGAGCCACCGCGCCCGGCTTAAGTAGTTATTTTTAAGAATACCTTAAAACTTCATGATCAGATAATGTATAAATTTTAAACTTCATCATCAGATAACACTTGTAAATTGTGCCTGTATCTCTGTGCACATGTGTATGCCAAAGAGAGTTCAGACTTTGCAGTATTAATTATAGAATGATATTAAGTTCCAAAGGAAAGTGCAGGAAGAATTTTATGTGAAGATTAGACTTGGAGCAACCTTAGCCATTTGGAAAAATACCTAGATGGTCCATGAGCTACTAAAATTCTTGTTACAAGTCTGATGCACTTAATTTGGCACACAGTACCAGAAAACATAAATTTTGATCCCTGACAATGTTACTTAACTAGGTTGTAATCTCAAATAAGTCACTCAACTGCTGTCAGTCTCACTTCTGCATTTATAAACTGGGGATAGTGATGCCTGCTTCATAGAGTTGTCCAGATAATGAAATGATGTCTTTAAATCGGGGCATTCAATAAATCAATGCCACTTTCCCTTTCCCTGTTTTCTGTATAAGCCTTTATGTTGTGACTTAAAAGATTTTTTGGCTTTTAAAAAGCCAGGATTTAAAAATTACACTTAAATTATCAGTTTCTCAGTGGTAATTTAACAGTCTAATTAGAGGGGGCTTTGTGGGCACACACGTCAGAAGCAGAAGTGACAAATGATAGTAAGGAAGGTGAAGGAACAGTGTCTGTTTTTCCTTTAATAATTGATATTAATTGTTCAGTGACTATTTTGGGGTGATTGAACCCACTCTTTTAGAGTCCAAAAAAGGTGAAATATTTTTAATAAAAAAGTTTGTAATTACTGTAAAGCTGTGTATAAAATGTAGTTTAGAAAGATTTCCTCTCAGAGTTTAACTTAACTGTAATATTTAGTCATCTTTAGCACCTCTTTCATTCAGAAGCAATAAGGTATCTAATACTTGATCTATTTGATAGGGCTTTTATTATATAGATGGGCAAAAGACCTCTTCTAGAACCTTAAGAGTTTAGTAGAAGACTAACTGCAATGAAAATTGATAGTTGGTCATTATACTAAAGTTAAAGTTTAATAACTTTCACTTCTTTTGAATTCCAAAATAGTGGGTTCAGTGACTCCAAAATTGTGCCCATTACTATAATATAAATCCTGTCATTTTCCAAAATGAATAAACGATTGATACATTTGAAATGCCATATAGGATATTTGTACCCTTTACCTTGGCACAGGTATTTATTAACAATTTTCTGAAGTCTTTTCTAAAATAATTTATATTTGGTTTATAAAACACTTGACAGTGAGAAACTGAAAGCCTTTATATGGCCCTTAAAAGTATAGGCATTGCCAATGTAATGACTGTTCAGAATAATACATTGTCATTGGGGTTTTATTTTGAAAATGATTCATGGTTATTTGTTTAAAAACAAAAAGGGAAAATAATATGCTGTTTAGGAAATATTTTACTTGTGTGTATTATCCAGAAAGTAATTTTTAAATCATAATAGTATTTTGAGATATCAGAATTCTAAAATACTAGTAATTGATAACATTTTTTAGTGATCTTTAAGAAAACAGTTGATTCCATATAGTATTTTGAGATTTTAAAATTCTAAAATATAAGTAATTGATAACTTTTTTAAAGTGATCTTTAAGAAAACAATTGATTCCATATACTAGGCTAAGAGATTTAACATATAAAATAAACTGGATTCTTCTTGCTTTTGCTTTCACTGTAAATGAATACCATTTATAGTTCAGAATTTTTTTTAACCTTTTCTTAATTTTAGTAAGAACAAAACATTAAATCAAAATTAAGCATTAATAATAAAGCTAGTCTCAATGATATTTTTTAAAATTTGTTTGTATTTTTACTTGTCTTTTGTACCAGAACATCCAGACTAGTATGTAAACTTTAGAAATTTGTCATATTTTGATATTTAATATGGCAATTTAAAATTGTCATAATATTTAATATATTAAACAATAATTAGAATACAAATGCTTGCTTTGGGGAAATTATTAACTTATATTTGTGTAAATAGTGTGTAGTTCTACCTGTTAACTAAAACTAGTACTTCATGAAATATATTTTATTTGTTGATAGTAGATTTGTTTGTTTCTGCTTAAAGTTGGATCAAAATAGCTAAAAGGAAAAATAGAAGATACTAAAAATTTTAATTGCTTTATAAATTCTGCTGAATGTTGTTGTTTCATGTACGAAGCTACCAAATGATATGTCTATAAGCATCTGAATCAATAGTTTATTGTAAAATATTAACCCTTATAGTTTTTTTTAGCAAATTTGGAACTATTATTGTTCCTTTAGTGCAGAATAACAGAACTTTTCAACAGTTTCACGAGTATCAGATGAAGATTGCACTTTTAAACCTTATTCATTAACCTTTTAGCCTTTTACATCATTATCCATATAAGCAGCATAATTAACTTTGTAGAGTATTTTAATTTCGTGATGATATTATGGAATATACTTTGATTCTAGGATTTTAAAATCCTGTATTTTTGCTATCTGTATCAACTAAAATTCTTGAGAAAGATACTGTCTTTATTCACCAACATAATTCTTTTGTGAAGACAGGAGGTAAGTTTCTTATATTGGATAATCAAGCTTTGTTCTGATCTAAAGAAAACCAGTCATTTGAAAATGGTAATTAAAAACATTTTAGAGATGACTGTGCGTTTTCAAGGTAGCTCTACATCACCATTTCATTAGATTTTATTTATAGGTAATTAATAATTACAAAATTAATATGTATATTTATTTTGTATTTTGTGTCCTGAGACCCACATTTTCATGTGAACTTTAGAAACCTAAATGATTTTTTAAAAATTCCATTGAAAAGTTGATTCTGTGTTTTGTGGAACAGTAACACTATTCATTTTACTATGAATTTATTCTGATTGCTATTTTGAAATAACTGGATAAATAAACTTTGCATAGAACAGTATCTTCCATATTTTTACTTGTAGGGACCCCTATATAAAAATAAGTTCATCCCTACATGATAATGTTTATAGTTTTGTCATAGTTTCACAGTACTTGTTATATACTTACCATAAATTTGCCACAAACGGATGGATGTAATACACCAGTGCATGAGGATTCAGAGAACCTTAGTGATAAGTTCACAGTTTTATAAGCTGGGAATCATTAGTATAGTTGTGGTTTAAATACATGGAGAGGGCCGGGTGTGGTGGTTTAGGCCTGTAATCCTAGTACTGTGGAGGTTGAGGTGGTAGGATGCCTTGAGGCCAGGAGTTCGAAACTAGCATGGGCAATATAGTGAGACATTATGTCTACCAAAAATTAAAAAAAAAAATTGGCTGGATGCAGTGGCTCACGCCTGTAATCTCAGCACTTTGGGAGGCCAAGGTGTACGGCTCACAAGGTCAGGAGATCGAGCCATCCTGGCCAACATGGTAAAACCCTGTCTCTTCTAAAATGCAAAAAATTAGCCAGGCGTGGTGGCATGCACCTGTAGTCCTAGCTACTCAGGAGGCTGAAGTAGAAGAATCACTTGAACCCGGGAGGCAGAGGTTGCAGTGAGCCGAGATTGCACCTCTGCACTCTAGCCTGGTGACAAGAGCAAGACTCCGTCTCAAAAAAAAAAAAAAGCCAAGTGTGGTGGCATGTGCCTGTAGTCCCAGCTACTCTAGAGGCTGAGCCTTAGAGGCAGAGGTTGCAGCGAGCCAAGATCATGCCACTGCATTACAGCCCAGGCAACACAGTGAGCCTCTGTCTCAAAAACAAACAAACGTGCGCTGAGAAGCTGAGTGTGGTGGCTCATGCCTGTAATCCAGCACTTTGAGAGCATTGCTTGAGTCCAGGAGTTCGAGACCAGCCTGGGAAACATAGTGAGAGCTTATCTCTTAAAAAAAAAAAAAATTGCTGAACATGGTAGCCTGTGCCTGTAGTGCCAGCTACTTGGGAGGCTGAGGTTGGAGGATTGCTTGAACCTGAAAGGTTGAGGCCACAGTGAGCCATGATCATGCCAACTGGGTGAAAGAGTGAGACCCTGCCTCAAAGCATAAAATAAAACAAAAATAAAAACAGTCTATAAAAATGCAGATTCTTAAATTACTACTTAGATAACTTGATTCATCAGGTCTGTGGTAGGGTCCAGATAACTACATTTTATAGCGGAACTGTAGCACTTTTGATGCAGATGGTTGAGGCAGAAAGTCTGTTTCTAATTCAGACTTAAATACTTATACTCTTGGTCTTAATTTTCAGGATTGAGGGCCCTTGGATATTGACATGCTGTCGTCATCACTCTGACTCTGTCTCTTCCATTTGTTCTTCCTCACGCCCTCTTTTCTCTGTCCTCAGTGCTTTATACACTGGAGTTTGGGAAATAGAGAGGGTAGGGGAGTCCAGGAGGATTCTGATACAAGGCATAATTCCTGGTTTTACGGTTACTCCATAAATGCATTCAGGGCCCGAATAAATAGGTAACCACATGTAATCTCTATGATTCAGTGAATCATAAGCCTCTCCTTGAGGTTTGATTGCAGCCTCCCACCACAGTAAGTTAGGGACCCTTCATTATAGAAATTATTCTTCAACCTTTTGCAGAAAGATGTTATAGGACTAGCTTCTCCTTAATACGTGTTTTGAAACAAAATAATAAAAAATCCTTAGTAAAATGAGCATTTGTTACTGATTTCCTGCATTACGTATACAGTTAATATCTTGAAAAGTAATACCCAAAATAAATTTTTATTGTTAACCAGTGCAGTGTTGGATTTGAAAAGTAGCACTTGAGTTTAGGAAGTTTTGTTTGTTCATAAATCAATTGTCAGATTTATTTACTAACTCAATATTAGTGCTTCAACAAAATGTTTAATAGTGTTTCAACAAAATTTTAAGCAAAAATTTAAACAATCCAAAGTTTCATGTAGATATTTCAGAGTTCATCTTAGCTACAAAAGCTGATAATTGTATCCATTGTCATAAAGGTTTTGAAAGAATTAGTTGCCCATAGGAGTAATTATATTTAGAATATTATAGAGTCTAGGGCCTTGTTTATTCAAGAGTATACTTCTTGGACAGCGGTATCAGTATCACTTGGGGTCTAGTTGAAGTGAGGAATGTCAGGATCCTCCCCAGACTCATCCCATCAGAGTTTACCTTTTAACAAATCCCCAGGTAACTAGAATGTATATTAAATTTTAAAAGCACTGTTAGAAGAGATGCTGCTTGAACTTGGGGCTTTTTGCTTCACTCCAAAATTAAAAGTCATTTTTAGGGAATTCCAATTCTGGTTAGATTCCGCCCCCCGCCCCACACTGCAGTCCCTTAGAACTGAGTTAAAACCAGTACAGCTTACCATGGAATTCTTGGAATATAGGTCAGTCTAAACATGGTTTGGATTTTTTCAAATGGCTGTGGACCAAAGATCTACTGGCAGAAATGTTTAAAATACCTGGAAAAGAGGTAGAATGAGTCCCAAATAGAATTTTGATTACCAAGAATCAGAGGCTAGAGAGACATACTACAAAAATCAGGAAGTTCTCAGAAGTTCTCAACTAGTGTGTATCTACTATGTGGAGAGTTGGTTGGTTGGTTGTTTTAGAGACAGGTTCTCACTGTCACCCAGGCTGGAATGCAATGGTACGATTTTGGCTCACTGCTGCCTCGATTTTTGATAGTATTTTTGCATTTTTAAAGGAATGTGTGTGTTAATGACTGTTATAGAATATTGTGAAGTTAACATTCTGTAAAGATCAGGAGGTATCCAAATTTTATTACATGCTTGGTGAAAAAAATCAAAGAACATCTCTTTGTGTTGCCCAGCCTGGTTTCAAGAAATCCTCCTGCCTTGGTCTCCCAGAGTACTGGGATTATAGGTGTGAGCCCCCATCCCTGACCTATATGGAGAGTTTAAGAGCAGGGAAAAGTTAATCATTACTAGGGAGTCAGGATATATCAACTCAAACACACCGGGCCTCTTGCCTTAGAGTCTTTGCTCCAGCTCTTTCTCTTCCTGGTTGTTCTTTCCTAGGTATTCACTCCCTTGCTTCCTTCAAGTCTTTTCTTTTCTTACCTATTATTAGAATCTATTACTTCAACCTCTACCTACTCCCGCAATTCCTGTTACCCTGCACTACATTTTTCTCTACAGCTTTTAACATACATATACATTTCTTGTTATGCCTATTGCTTATTATTTGTTTTTCCACACTGCTATGTAAACTGCATAAGGGCAGGGGTCTTTGTTCTGTTGGACATTACATGCCAGTTGCCTAGAATAGTGCCTGGCCCACTGGCACATACTAGATACTCAATTTTACTTGTTGGACGAATCAGTAAACTCTGTTTTTATCTAAGTCCTTGTGAGTGTATGTGTGTCAGGGGATGTGTGTGTGTGTTTGTGTTTGTGTTTCTGTGTGTGAGAGCATAGTTTGATAATACAAAGTAGTATGAAAAATGAACAAAAAAGTAAAATATAGTGAATTACTTTTTATTGCTATTGAGAAGTAAGATTTACCTACTTTATGGATGAATGACCATTTGCAATATTTTTCCTAAATTTATTTTTAGAGACAGTCTGTCAAATATGTCTTTGTTTATTTAGCTGGATTTGAGTTCAGACCCAATATGTTATAAGTTGAGGGCAAATAGTATTTAAATGAAACAGACTAAGTTTATTATTAGGTTAATTGTATTTAGTACAATCTGTCACAGATTATATTACTAAACTTGCTTTTGTAGCAACAAGTATGTATTAGATTCAGGACTACTCCCTAATATTTACAGTGACAGATTCTGAATCTAATATTTTTCAAAAAGGCTGTTGCTTTTTCACTTTTATTTATATTGTATATCACTTTTTAATTTAAAGATCATTTTTATTTTATTTCATTTTTTATTTCATTTCATCTTATTTTTGCAGATAGGCTCAAGGAGAGAGCATCCTCAGATAAGAATGTAGACTCACTTTCTGCTCCACATAACCATCCTCCAGAAGATCCTTTTGGTTCTGTTCCTTTCATTTCTCATTCAGGCAAGTTACACATACAACATCACAAATAAAACACACAAGAACAACAGCAAAATCTTACAAAGTGGAAGTAAGACTGATATTAGCTACAGAAAATAGAAAATATTTTAACCTTTAGCCATCCTACTACTCTTCTTAATGATGTTCTTTGCATTGAGTTAATTATTCAGTTATATCTTTGCCAACATAGGAAAATGCTGATTTATATGACAGAAACATAACTGCTTCTTTTCATGTTTATTATTGGATACTATTGGAAAAAATATTTAAAGATATTTTTATACTTAACTTTTGCTTAAAAATTTGATATTTTCCTAGTTTGTACATGTTCTCTAGTAGATGCATTTAAAAAGTATTAATAATTATGTGTATGTCACAATCACTTTACTCTTTTCTTCTTACATCCCTGCTTTTGATTTCAATCCGTAATTTAAATATTGATGTTTCTCACTATTAACAATTTTCAGTAATAATTTCAAATTACCCAGTTAACACTTGGAAGATACTAGGATGGAATAAGACTGTGCATTGGCATAAATGAATTTGCATATATATGTGATTATAGTGGGAAAAAAAGTTTTAATCTTGGCACAGGGAAATATGTTAAAAGAAATTATGCTTTATTAGAAGGTAAAAGTTTAATATATTCATGGTTCTCAATAGCCATGTTCTTTAGTTCTGTTCCTTTTATTTCTCACTCAGGCAAGTTACATATGTAACACCATTTAAAAAATACAGAAATAACAACAAAGTAAAAACTTAGAAATGTAAAGCCAAAATAAGAATTGAGTATTTAGGATTTCTGCTGAGTGCATTGAACAACTTTTTCAACATTCAGACTTGCTTGGTTATCTGGAATATACAGGATAGTTAGCAAGATTGTTTTTAATTGCTTTCATACTCCATATTTTTCTCTTTGACATTTCTTAAAAACAGTTCTATTCTTGCTATTTTGTGCTTGCTGCTTTCATGTTTTCCTTTTCGTAAATGACATGACATATTTAATTGGAGAACATAGCTTACTGTGTCTGTTTACTTACTCCACATAAATGTGTTCCATTAAACTCCCAATACCCTAGGTCATGGAATTATTACTTTTTAAAATGATAATACCTCAAAATAGTCTTTATAAGCTCTCAAGAACATAGTATTCAGTGACTTGAGATACTGATCTATGTGTGGCAGAAAGCAGTTTCAGTACTAGCTCTTTCACATCCTCTGGAAGGAATTGCATTATCCTTTTCAGGTTTGCCTGGACCTATATAACTACTTCTCTGCTCTTTAATAGCATCTGAAAGAATGCTGGGGAAATGAATAGTAGTTAGGAGAATTGAAGTAAGCTTCAATGATTGGTCTTTTCTCTGGACACACTTATTTTGAGGTTGGCCTAAAGATTTTGTAGTTTGCAACATGTTCACAGATTTGAGCTTGATTGCTGCTACTGTTTGTCTAACTGTTTACTATGGGCATTTATATTAGATTTTAAGCTTATTGAGGGTGGGAAGTATGAACTGTCTATCTTTGAATCCTACCCAGTATCTAGTGTTTGTTGAATGTATGAAAAAATAATGACTATCTATAAAAATTCATATTCTTTAGATTTAGGACAGTGACCTTAAAAAATTCCTATTAATATAAATGTTACCTTTTGAAGAAATCTTTTTAAACAATGTGTGAACATGAATACTGGAATGGTTTAGTTACTAAAAATTAAGTGTATAGACTGGAATAAAGGAGAGTATGGTCATAGGAGAAATGCATCTCCAGAAAAAGAAGAAAAAGTGATCACTTTGCAATATTAGTACTATTAATTTTCTATATATCAGATCTATAATATATAATTAAGTTAAATCTAAACTACTTATTATAAAGCTTTGAAATACTTTGTCATGTATAATTTTTAGGTTAAAAAAAGTATTTAGCGGCATTTTTCTTTAACAGCAAAATAATTGAACCTACTAAAACAAAAATTAACCTCCCTGTAAGCTTTTGGAATAAGGAGTTCTATCCAATGAAAATACACTGTATAAGAACAGAAAATGAAATACTGCATGTTCTAACTCATAGGCGGGTATTGAACAATGAGAACACATGGACACAGGGAGGGGAGCATCACACACTGGGGTCTGTCGGGGGGAAATTGGGAAGGGACAGTGCGGGGTGGGGAGTTGGGGAGAGACAGCATGGGGAGAAATGCCAGATACAGGTGATGGGGAGGAAGGCAGCAAATCACACTGCCATGTGTGTACCTATGCAACAATCTTGCATGTTCTTCACATGTACCCCCAAACCTAAAATGCAATAAAAAAAAAAATACACTGTACTAGCATTGTGAGACTGAAAAAGCATCTGGAGATTTCTAGGACTAGGATTCAAGAAAGGCAAAAAACTATTCCCAAGTATATGTGTGTATGTATAATACAGAATGATAAGTATATGTGATAAACCATCTTATTTGAATTCTAGAGTTGATAATTAATAAACAATTTAATTTTTAGTAAACCATATAGAGAATGCTACTTGAGAATAAAATGAATTTAATTATGCAGCAGAATGCTTATAAGAACTTAGTTAAGTTTTAAGTCTAATGCTAATGTGCATTTAAGAAGAACCACTGTCCTGAATAATAAAACCACTGGTTTTATTAGGAATTGTGCTCTTTTTATTTTAAAAGCAAAAGTTTCTGTTAAAACTTTTAATCTTAGCTTTGATGCCATAATAGATACAGTTTATCATAATCTTATAATTTGTAAATTAAAACTTTACTAAAATATGTATGTAGTTTAAAAGGTCAGTTTTAACAAGTTTTGAAATGAAAACAAAACAAAACAAAAAAGACTTCCCTGCTATTTCTTATCTCTGCACTTTTAAAAACGATATCTATGGAGCTTCTGTTATGGAAAATGAGATTTTTTTTTTTTGGATTTAGATATTTTACAGTTTGTCCACCTCATACATACACAACCATGCACGTCTGTGCACACACACACGTGTCCTTTCCTTCCATCCTTCCAGCATGTTTTTGACAGTTTTTGGTTGAATCAGTGTTCAGTGTCTACATTTTTAAAATATGTAAATATTTGTCACCACTGAGGTTTAGTATGTATGATCACATTTCCTGTCTTTGTTTTTCCTGGAGTTAATTACTATGTTTATAATTACTATGTTTTTTCTTTGCTTAGTTTTTATGTACCCTATCATTGATTAGTCTCCATTAAGATGTGTAAATTTCCTCCCAGTTAAAAGTGGCTATCGTTTTCATTCTTTATCACATCTCTCATGGAGCTCTGCAATCAGAATTGTTTGCTTTCTGGAGCTCCCACACATTATAATTCTAATATTTTTTCCCATCAATGTTTATGGAAATTCCTGGATCTCTTCTAGTCCTCTTTCTTGGTTTGTTAGTAAAGGAACTCCTCTAGTTGTTGCTGAGAAAATATGCATCAGAGGAAGTTTTAAGCCTTGCTGCCCAGGCTGAGTGTGGTGGCTCATGTCTGTAATCCCAGCATTTTGGGAGGCTGAGGTGGGAGGGTGGCTTGCTGGAGGCCAGGAGTTTAAGACCAGTCTGGGTGACATAGTGAGACCCCATCTCTACAAAAATAAAAATAAACTTTGCTGCCTAAAAATTTTTATTTTCGATCGAGACCATCCTGGTCAACATGGTGAAACCCCGTCTCTACTAAAAATACAAAAAATTAGCTGGGCATAGTGGCGCGTGCCTGTAATCCCAGCTACTCAGGAGGCTGAGGCAGGAGAATTGCCTGAACTCAGGAGGCGGAGGTTGCGGTGAGCTGAGATTGCGCCATTGCACTCCAGCCTGGGTAACGAGAGCGAAACTCTGTTTCAAAAAAATTTTTTTTATTTTCCCTAAACTGATACCTGATTGATAATTTGGCTGGGCAAATAATTTTAGGTTAGATACAATTTTCCCTGTGAGTTGTAAGAGGCACTGCTTCATAGTATTCTAGCTTCTCATATTTCTGTTGAGAAATCTGATCTTATTCTCTTTCCTCATCCTTTATGTGTGAGCTGTAGTGGGTTTCTTCTTTCTCTTCTTTTTCTTATTCCTGCTCCTCCTCTTCTTCCTCTTTCTCCTTTCTCCCCCACCATGGACATTTTTAGCATCTGTATTAACTTGTTCCGAATATTCAAGATGTTGTACCTTTTTATTCATTGTGCTGGGGACCTAGTGGGCCTTATTCAGCCTGGAAGCTTATATTTTCTTGCTTTATATCTTTTGGTAATTTTCTTTCTTCCTCTTTCTGGACTTTCTTCTTTTAAAATCAATCATCTTACTAGGACATTGTGCCTTTTGGATGAGCCTCTAATTCAAATTTTGTTCCCCTCTGTTTTCTAGCTCTTCATTTTTTATATTTGCATCTTAGAAATTTCATTGGCTTTTATTACAAACATTATTTCTAATTGCAAATAACATATTATTGGATGTGATATATTTTAATTTCTCTAAGGATACTTTGGCTTTACACATTTTGCCACACCTTTTCTTCTCTTTTGTCTTTCACTCTTAAGAGTTTCAGCAAATGTCTGTAAATTATTTTGTTCCCAGAAAAGGTAGCCTTTAACTGAGACCTGGGGGATGTAAAGAAGTTTGCTTATTAGATACATTGTTTCCGAGGCCTGAGAGATCCTTTAGTTTGATACACATTATTGAGTCTAAAATGTGATTGATAGGTGGAGGAGGATGAGACTAGTGAGAAATGCCAAACCAACTCTGAATTTCTTGGAGACACCCTAGTTGACCACAATGTCTTTTATAAAAAATTGCTGTTTTCAGTCTTTAAGAGGATTTTTTATTCATGAAGGATAGTGAACTTTGGTTTTCTTTTAATCTCTTTGTCAGGCTTTTGTTTCAGAGTTATGTTGGTCTTGTAAAATGAGTTGGGAAATGTTACCTCTACTTCCATTAAGTTAGTGTTTGATGTGTATTTTTTTCCCTAAATATTTAGAATTCACCTTTGAAGCAAACGGGGCTTCAAGTTATCTTTGTGGAAAGGTTTTTAATATCTTTAATAGTTATAGGGCCATTTAGATGTTCAGTTTCCTTCCATTGTAAATTTTGAAATTTGTATTTTTAAAGAAATTTGTACATTTCATCTGAGATACTGAGTTTTATTCACATGAAATTTTAAATAATGTTCCAGTATCATTATTTTAAAACATGGAGAATCTATACTGATATTCCTTTTTTTATACCTAATGTAATTATATGTATTTTCTCCTGTTTATCAAACTTGCTAAAGGTAGATCAATTATATTAATCTCTTTAAAGAACCAATTTTTGACTTTAGCTGCTCTTTATTTATTGACTTAGGCTAAAATTTTTATGTTTTCTTCTCTCCACTTCAAAAATAATTTGCTGCTCTTTCTCTAGCTTCTTAAGCAAGGCTTAATAAGTACAGGCATATGTTGGAGATACTGCAGGTTCCATTCCAGACCACTACAAAAAGTGAATATTTTGCAATAAAGAGAGGCACACAAATTTTTTTTGTTCCCCAGTGCATACAAAAGTTACATTTACGCTACACTGTAGTCTGTAGTCTGCTAAGTATGCAATAACATTATGTCTAAAAAATGTATATACTATAATTTAAAAATAACATTGATAAAAAAATGCTAACGCTCATCTCAGCCTTCAGCTGGTTGTAATTTTTTGCTGGTAGAGGGTCTTGCCTCAGTATTGAAGGTTGCTGATGGATTAGAGTGGTAGTTGCTAAATGAAGGGGTGGCTATGGTAATTTCTTAAAATAAGATGATGATTAAGTTTGCCAAATCAGTTGACCCTTTCTTGCATGAAAGACATCTCTGTAGCATGCAGTGCTATTTGAGACCAGTTTTTATCCACAGTAGAACTTCTTCCAAAATTGGAGTTAATTCCCTCAAACCATACCATTGCTCTATGAACTATGTTTATTTAATATTCTAAATTCTTTGAGTCATTTCAACAATGTTCACAGCATCTTCACCAGGAACAGATTCCATCTCAAGAAAGCACTTTCTTTGTTCAAGCACAAGCAACTCCTCATTTGTTCCAGTTTGATTATGAGATTGCAACAATTCAGTCATATTTTTACACTCCATTTCTAGTTGTCTTATTCTTTCCATGACATCAGTTACTTCCTTCACTGAAGTCTTAAACCCTTCAAAGTAATCCATGAGGGTTGGAGTCAACTTCCAGAGTTCTGTTAATGTTGATATTTTCACCAGTTCTTATGAATAATGAATGTTTTTAATGAAATCTAGAATGGCGAATTCTTTTCAGGTTTTCAGTTTACTTTGCACAGATTCATAAGAAGAATCACTATCTATGACAGCTATAACCTTATGAAATGTATTTCTTCAATAATAAGAGTTTTAAAAAATGGGTCCTGCTTTGTCTCCCAGGCAGGAGTGCTGTGGCATGATCATAACTTACTGTGGCCTCAAACTCCTGGGCTCCAGTGATCCTCCCACCTCAGCCTCCCATGTAGCTGGGACTATAGGCACGCACTACTACACCTGTGAAATTCTTTAAAAGTTTTTCTTAGAGATGGGGTCTCACTGTGTTGACTAGGTTGATCTTGAACTCCTGGCCTCAAGCAGTCCTCTTACCTCAGCCTCCAGAGTAGCTAGGATTATAGGTGTGAGCCACCATGCCCAGCTAATGAGACTTGAAAGTCACAATTACTCCTTGATGCATGGGCTACAGATAGGATGTTAGCAGGCAAAAAAACAACAATAATGTTGTTGTACATCTCCATCAGAACTCTTGGGTGACAGGTGCATTGTCAATGAGCAGGATTTTTTTTTTTTTTTTTTTGAGACAGTCTCGCTTTGTCGCTAGGTGCCAGGCTGGAGTGTAGTGGCGCAATCTTGGCTCACTGCAACCTCTGCTTCCCGGATTCAAGCAATTCTCCTGCCTCAGCCTCCTGAGTAACTGGGACTACTGGCACGCGCCACCATGCCCAGCTAATTTTTGTATTTTTAGTAGAGACGGGGTTTCATGTTGGTCAGGATGGTCTCGATCTCTGGACCTCGGATCTGCCTACCTCGGCCTCCCAAAGTGCTGGGATTACAGGTGTGAGCAGGAATATTTTGAGAATAATCCTTTTTTCTGAGCAGTAGATTTCAACAGTGGGTTTAAAATATTCAGTAAACTTTTCTGGAAACAGATGTGGTGTCATTCAGGCTTTGTTGTTTCATTCGTAGAGCACAAACAGAGTAGGTTTAGCATAGTTCTTAAGGGCCTAGGAGTTTTGAAATGGCAAGTAAGCATTGGTTTCAACTTAAAGTCACTGGTTGCATTCGGTCTCAAGAAGAAAGTCAGTCTATCCTTTGAATCTTTGAAGCCAGACATTGACTTACTTTAGCTTTAAAAGTCCTAGATGGCATCTTCGAATTGAAGGCTGTTTTGTCTGTATTGAAAATCTGTTGTTTAGTGTAGTGTAGCCACCTTCATCAGTGATCTTAGTGAAATCTTCTGGATAACCTGTACTTCCTGCTTTACCTTGTACTTATATGTTCTGGAGATGGCTTCTTTCCTTACAGCTCATAAACCAACCTCTGCTAGCTTCAGACTTTTCTTCTGCAGGTTTTTCACTTTACTCAGCCTTCATAGAATTGAAGAGAGTTAGAGCCATGCTCTGGATTAAGGTTTTGGCTTAATGGAATGCAGTGGTTGATGTTTTGTCCAGACCGTTAAAATTTTCTCCATATCAGCAATAAGAGTGTTTTGCTTTCTTATCATTCACATGCTCACTGGAGTATCACTTTTAATTTCCTTGAAGGATTTTTCCTTTGCATTCACTTGGCTAACTGGTGCAAGAGGCCTAGCTTTTGGCCTTTTTCAGCTTTCAGCATGCCTTCCTCTCTAAGGTTAGTCATTTCTAACTCTTGATTTAAAGTGACAGACACGCATTTCTTCCTTTCACCTGAACACTTAGAGACCATTGTGGGGTTATTAATTGGCCTAATTTCAATATTGTTGTGTCTCAGGGAATAGGGAGACCCAAGGAAAGGGAGAGAGATGTGGAATGGCTGGTTGGTGGACCAGTCAGAACACATATGAACATTTATCAGTTAAGTTTGCCATCTTATATGGGCTCAGTTTGTGGAGCCCAAAACAATTACAGTAGTAACATCAAAGATCACTGATCACAGATCACCATAACAGATATCATAATAATGAAAAAGTTTAAAATATTGTAAGAATTACCAGAACATGACAAAGAGACACAAAATGATCACATGCTCTTGAAAAAGTGGCAGTGATAGACTTGTTAAACATAGGCTTGCTACAGAGTTTCAGTTTTTTAAAAAAGGCAACCTTGGAAGTGCAGTGAAGTCTGGCACAATACTAAAAGGTACACCTTTATTTAATTTTACACCCATCTTTTTAAAGCATGGGGTTTAAGGTACAGATTTCTCTTTAAACACTGTTTAGCTGCATTTGACACATTTTGATATCCTGAGTTTGCCACATAGTTTATACTTTTTCTAATTTCTCAAACATTTCAAAAGGCATTTCGATTAAAGGTTGAAATCTCAGAGGGTTTAGGGTAATTTTAAAAAAAATATTTGACATTGAGGATTTTCTTGAAGTAAATGATACTAGAAGAAATAAAAGAACTGACCCTTAAGAAAAAGAGGTAATGGAATAAAAATTGAAAGTGAGACTTGGGAAAAAGGAAGATGGATCTCTAGATTTATTAATGGAAGTTGGGATATAGATGGAAATTTAGCTCAGATCTGTTATTAAAGAATATCCAGAAACCATCAGAAAATTTTATGGAGCAAATGAACCATAATATCATTGCCAATTATACTCTAATTTTTATATGAATACAGTTTTTGTTGTTTTTGAAACAATATCTTGCTTTTTTGCGCAGAGTGGAACGCAGTGGCATGATCTCAGTTCACTGCAACCTTGAACTCATGAGCTCAAGCAGTCCTCCCACCTTAGCCTCCTGAGTAGCCTGGACTACAAGCACAAGCCATCATGCCTGGTTAATTTTTTAATTTTTAGTAGAGTCGAGGTCTTGCTGTGTTGAACAGGCTGGTCCTGAATTCCTGGGTTCAAGCAATCCTACTGCCTTGGCCTCCCACAATGTTGGGATTACAGGTGTGAGCCATCGTGCCCAGTCCAGACACAGTGTTTAATTAATTGAAACAAAGGGTGCTTTTAATTTTCTTTCCTTATCTTTATGAATCTATAACTTTTTTGCAGCCAAGATTATAAATGACATTCATTTTTCTCACAACTAATAGTCCTAGTGTCACTACCAGAGATGGAATATTGAGCTTGGTGAGCCAACGATCAAACTCAAATTTTGCCAGTTTTTTATACAAATGCCTATATTATGGTAAACTACTCAAAGGATGTGTATTGAAAAAGTAGGGATAAGAAATAACATTTAATTGTAATTCTATTTTAAAATTATCTATATGAGTAAATTCTTGAAGTTAAGATGATCTGGGTTATTTTAAGGTCTGTCATTAGCATCTGACCCAGGTAAATGACCTACTTGCTGTGTATATCAGTTTCCTCATCTATAAAGTGAGGGTAATACTCCATAACATGTGACTCATAAGGTTTTTACTGATTAATAAGAAGAATATTTGGGAGGCACAAAAAATGTCTGACACATAGTTTTTCAGGAAATGTTAGATTTTGTCATGATTTTTATATATGGTGAATGCAGTGCAGTGAGATCTGAACTATATATGTCTACTTGATTTTTACAAATGATTTATCTAATTCTATGGGAATTTCTAGAAGTTGTTAAGTTTTTAATGTTTAAACTTTTTTTAATCACAGTATTTCTTTGCTGCTACTTTTGCAAATCCATCAAGAAGAATTGCAATATTTTAAATAATTCTTTATTGAATATCCTTATACAGGAATATTTGGTACATGACATTATTCCTAGAGGAGGAATAATGGCCAAGAACATGTACATTTACAGAATGGATTTATTGCTAGATGGGCCTGCAGAATGAATACACTGATTTATGCTCACACTGGAAGTTTTAAAAAAATTCTCATTGACTTGGAATGCTTAATCTTAAGAGTTTTGATAGTTTCCTCTGTTGAAATATATTGTTTTGGGGAAAATGTACAATGGAGCTGGTAAGTAAATACAATGTAGTATCATTTTATATATATATATATATATATATGTATATATATATAAAATGCTTAAAATATGGAGTAAAATTAGCATAAGATATTGCTGATAGAATTTATAAATCGGTAAAAAAATTTTTTTTGAGAGCAGCTTAAGAATAAAATGTTTCTTGATTTTTTTTAAAGCCTTATTTCTGGTAACTTAAGAAAATAACATAAAATCTTGGGGAAAAATGCAGCTATGAAAATGTTCAGTACATCATTAGTTATGGAAACAAAATTTAAAGCACTTTATCCAATATTAGGTGAAATACTAAGTTATGGCTTATTTAGTAATTAAAATTTAATGCTGTTTTTAAAATGATGGCAATGAAGATTATGTAGCAATGTACAAATGTGTCTATGCTATAATTGAATCAAAAATTTATGACAAAAAGATAACTATATCATCAAACTTTGAATAATATAGGAAAAAACACTTCTAATCTCATCATATTAGCAGAACTATTTGAATTTTGAACTATTCATTTTCCTTGTAGGTCTCAGTTTTATACTTGTTAAGCATAGTGTGTGTAAAACTTTTTGATCCTTTTTCTTGCTACTTCTGTGTTTTCATAGCATTTTTTAAATAGTGCTAAGTATCCTGTCATTTGCAGATAATTTCTGTTTTAATTTACATTTGCATTGGCACCTCTTATTTCTTCTACCTTCTAATTTCCCAGCCTTGATTAATATGAGCATAGTCTCAGAAGTTAATTCAGGAGCTATTTCTATTACTATATATAGTTTTATCTAAAAATCTAAAAGGTTACAGCCCTGCCTCTCAAGGATTTCGAGTTTGGTTAGGTTGAGAGAGACGTGAAAACTATATGCAATTAAGATGCAAATATGGCCGAGCGCGGTGGCTCACGCCTGTAATCCCAGCACTTTGGGAGGCCGAGGCGGGTGGATCACGAGGTCAAGAGATCGAGACCATCCTGGTCAACATGGTGAAACCCCATCTCTACTAAAAATACAAAAAAATTAGCTGGGCACGGTGGCGCGTGCCTGTAATCCCAGCTACTCAGGAGGCTGAGGCAGGAGAATTGCCTGAACCCAGGAGGCGGAGGTTGCGGTGAGCCGAGATCGCGCCATTGCACTCCAGGCTGGGTAACAAGAGCGAAACTCCGTCTCAAAAAAAAAAAAAGATGCAAATACTACAATAGATAAATTGTTCTGTTGGTGCACGAAGGAGAGAGTTGCTTTATTCTGGTTGAGTTGGGATTGGGAAATGAGGAAAGCTTCATGGAAAAGATGTTACTTATGGTAAGCCCTGAGAAATGAATGCATGTGAACCTGTAGGAATGAAGAGAGCATTCAGAGTAGAGAGAACGATTGTGAGCGAAGGTCCAAGACAATTCAATATGTTCAGGGAATTGCAGGTATTTCAGGATAGCAGTATTAGGTGAGGGGAAAAATTAAACTGGAGAGGTTGTCAGGGACTATCATGATGTGGAGACAATGGAGGCAATAGGTAGAAATGGAAGGACTTTAAACAGGAAAGGAATATGATTAGATAAACATTCTAGAAAGATTACACTGGGAAGACCGGGGAATATAATTAGATGTCTGATACTGGAACTAAAAAGACTATTTAGAGCAGTGTTCCTCAAAGTGTGGTCTGCAGCAAAATGACTACAGAAATTGAAAGCAAGTGAGAAATAACTTTATATGTATTTGAACCACTAGGACAATGTGAAGTGGGAATTAATAACAAAAATAAGAAATAAACTTATTGCTTCACTACTTCAGTTTGAGAAGTAGTTATTAAAAGATTATTGCAGCTGGGTGCAGTGGCGTCTGTCTGTAGTCCAGCTATTCAGGAGGCTAAGGCAAGGAGGATTGCCTTAGTAGTTCTGGACTGCAGTGCCCTATGCTGATCCTTTGTCTGCACTTAGTTTGGCATCAATATGGTGACCTCCTGGAAGTGAGGGGGACCACCAAGTTGCCTAAGGAAGGGTGTACTGGCTCAGGTTGGAAGTGGAGCAGGCCAAAACTTTCGTGTTGATCAGTGGTGGGATCATGCCTGTGAATAGCCACTGCACTCCAGCCTGGGCAACATAGTGAGACCCCCTCTCTTAAAAAAAAAAAAAAAAGTCTATTGCAAAAGACTCCATGCTTGAAATGACAGCCTGAGAGAGATTACAAAGGGAGAATATGTAGGATTTAGTAACCATATGGGAGGGAGCAGGGGACCTTGAAGGAAAGAGAGGAACCTAAAATGATTAGTAGATTTTTGTTTGGGCAAAATTGGTGAAGTTCTTTTCTGGAAAGGGAGAATGATAGGGTAGATCAAGAAAAGAGTTCACTTTCACATAGGTTGAGTGAGTTGTCTATAGTGGCATTGGAATCTTTTTAGTAAGCATTTAGTCACAAAAGACATCTGAGACAAATCTTGGCCATTGGGTTTACCATCAAGAAAGTGGTAGTTGATGCCAGTTAGAAAAGACTAAAAGAGGGATAAGAAGAAAATTCTGGTTAATTCTAACAGTGAAGAGGCAAGACAGGAGATAAGAAAAGGGATAGCGAAAGAAGAACCATAGAGACAGGAGAAGTAGAGGAGAGCTGAAGAAAGAACATTTTTTTCCCCAAAGGATTGAGCATATCTTTTGAAATGTCCACAGGAATAAGGTGACTGGAAATAGTCAATTAGATTTAGCATTTAGGAATTATTTAATCTTGACACGAATAATACGGTTGGAATCCTGATTGTAGCAGACTTGAGAAGTGAATGGGAGATGAAGAAATTGAGATATTAGTGACAGATTATTCTTTGGAAGAGTCCAGCTGTACTGAGAACAGAGAAAGGTAGGTAGATAAGGATTAAGGGAAGAATTTAGATTTTATATGGGCAAGATGAAATTATATGATGTGGGAGTGAGTGTTAATATGTACAATTGACCCTTGAACAACATGGGTTTGAACTGTGTGGATTCATTTATACACTGATTCTCTTTCACCTCTGCTGTCCTGAGACAGCAAGAACAACCCTTCTTTGCTCCTCACCCTACTCAGTGTGAAGACGATGAGGATGAGGACCTTTATGATAATCTACTTTCACTTAATTAGTATTAAATATATCTTATTATTAACATTTTGCTTTCTCTAGCTTACTTTAAGAATATATGATACAACATTCAAAATACGTATTAGTTGATTAAAAAGAGTTGACTCTTTATGTTATCAGTAAGGCTTCTGATTAACAGTAGGCTATTAGCAGTTAAATGTTTGAGGAGTCAAAAGTTACACATGGATTTTCGACTGTGCCAGAGGTTTATACCTCTAATCCCTTCATTGTTCAAGGCTCAACTGTATATAGAAAGACTGAAAGTAAAGGAAGGAGAAGGAATAAAGAACAGTATTCTGGAGGAGATAAATTCAGTAGCACAGTTGGAAAAATGAGTGTCTAACAAGACATAAACATTTTTTCTCCTTGAGACTGAATAGTTGTAAATAGGTTTGCAATAGGAAATTAAGGAGAATTCATGTATTCACAGTCTGGTATAGTCAGCTGACCTGCCTTATTTTGGACACACAGAATCATCTTTCTGACTTATTTGTTGCCTTAGTTTATGATATCATTTCCAGACTTTTAGGAAGATTAGCTGAATTTAACATTTTGGTAGACTGTGTCTAAAAATGAATCAAGCTAGCTTTTTCTCAATTTTAAACACCGATTTCTGGGAAAGTTAAATTTGTAATGATCCATTTATGCAAAAATCAGTAATTATATCAATAATCTACTATATGGAAATGTTACATTTTATTCCATAAGTTGATATTTTAATTATGAAGAATTATTTACGTTTTATGTCAGGTTACAAAACTGATATTAATAGTGTAGTTTATCAGAAAAACCATACTTTGTAATTATAAAGCCATGAGTTAAAATCTTAGTTCTTTCACAGATTAACCATTTGATATTGAGTGTTGCCAAACTTGTTTTTTTTTTTTTTTTTTGAGATAAGAGTCTAAGAGTCTTGCTTTCTTAGCTGGGCACAGTGGCGCGTGCCTGTAATCCCAGCTACTCAGGAGGCTGAGGCAGGAGAATTCCCTGAACCCAGGAGGCGGAGGTTGCGGTGAGCCGAGATCGCGCCATTGCACTCCAGCCTGGGTAACAAGAGCGAAACTCCGTGTCAAAAAAAAAAAAGTCTTGCTTTCTTGCCCAGGCTGGAGTGGGTGGCATGATCATAGACTTACTGCAGCCTCGACCTCTTAGGTTCAAATGATCCTCCTTCCTCAGCCTCCCAAGTATCTGGGACTACAGGTATGCACCACCATTCTCAGCTACTTAAGTTTTTTTTTTTTTTTTTTTTTTGTAGAGACTAGGTCTTACTATGTTGCCAAGGCTTGTCTCAAACTCCTGGCCTCAAGGAATCCTCTCACCTCAGCCTCCCAAAGTGCTGGTATTATAGGCAAGAGCCATTATTCCAGGCCCAATGTCGTGTAAAGTTTCTTTATTTTAAATTGGAGATAATACTAGCTACTTGATAAGATCATTGAAAGGATTAAATGAGTGACTACTATGCTAATTTTCTCTTAACTGCTGAATGAAACCTTTAAAATGTGGAACATGTTTGTGAGGATTTTCACTACCAGTATCTGTTTAAAATAGTGCCATTCCTATTTTCACTAAAGGATTAACTACCATTGTTCACTACAGTATACTCATAAAAATCATATTTAAAGCATGGAAACCCACATTCCCTTTCTTCTCGCTAGGGCACTGTTTTACAGTTAGTTTGCATACCAACATAGGATAGGTGGCTCTGTGAATTATATAATATAGTGTGGACCACTCAATTTTAAACACCTACAACTTCTAAAATGTAGTTTTCATGAAATTCTAAAATTGTATTTGAAAAGTTTTAGTGACATGTAGGCCATATTAATTAGGTCACTGAAGTTTTAGATTTCTTAGATTGCATTTCATTTTTAATTAGGTTTAATGAACTTCCTCCATGCTTCCAAAGACCCTAGACCCATCGTGTTGGCTTCATTATCTAATAGGAAGTTAAATTGAGTTTAGGGTTGGGAAACAATACATTACATATAGCAAATATTTGTTGGAACATAACATTCACAGATTGTCAGGCCAAATGCTGGGCTATTTTATAAGGTACAATGAGGTGTATGGTTTATTCTTTTAGATTCTAGTGTATAATTCTTGAAGAACTTCAGGATGTTAGTAATAATAGTTATGCTATATTGAATTCCACTGTAAACACAGAGTAGAAAATGAGGCTCAGAAAGGTTCAGTGATTAAGCTTATATAGTTTATAAATAGGAATCTGGCTTTGTCTCATTCTAAGCTGTATTCCGTAAATAGTAGCAAAACAAAACATTAACCTATATTAAAGAAAATTTTATATTAACATGAGAACATAATGGAAATGTTAGTTGTATGGCATTTTTCATCTGGCTGGGAAATACTGTTCACAACTATTAGGATTCTCTTCTTATACTCAAACCCTGTCACTTGGCCTGCCTTCTGAGAAGCAGTACAGATTTTGATAAAAACCTTCTCTTAATCCACTAATTCTTGGGCCTAACATGGTTAAATTGCTGGGAAATGATGGCAGGCAGTATGCTGCCAATTCAAAGTGAACTTTAAAGTCCTATAGCCCCTCCCTTACACCCTTAATGATGAGACAACAGAGGGCATGTAATTATAATAGCAGTTTAAAGCCATTTATCTTCTATAATCTGATAGCTAAGAAAAGAACATCAAAACAAAATTACCTTGAAACTGGAAGCTTCTTATATGATTAAAATGTACCACCTGTTTTATAACTGAAAGAACAACTGCCCTCTAAATGGAATAAGAGTGGTAATATGCATAGTACGATGCAAACGTGGTTCTCTCTTCACATTGGATATTTTCTAAATATTTTGAGTTTTTTCTTGTGGTTTATAAAGGTTTATTTGATTTAAGAATATATTGTAATATTTGTTTAAAATAGTGTGGCTTTAGGATCTCATTCTTTTAATGAAGTATTTGTTTTAAAAAAGGCTATAACAAATATATGAAAATGTAACCTAAGAAATATTGTTTTAGGCATTGACTACAAACTTTAACTTTTGAGTTTAGAATCCTCTGTTGGACTGTACAGGGCTATGATGTCTGAAATTTTAACACCAAGGTATTGTATGGTATTATATGCCATACAATACCTTGCTGAAAGAATTACCAAATTTTAACACCTTCGTAAAAGGCCTAAAAACAGCCTTTTATGAAGACTCATAAGCACAGAATGGGCAAATTCATGTTCTTATATTTATTTGGTGAATATAAGCCTGTTTTTCAAAATTATCCAATTGTTATTACCTTGGTCATTCATTTTCCATATCACTAGAGTCAGATTAGCATGTTTCTGAATGCACAAGTGTACATAATTATTTAACAACTTTTTAAGTGAATGATAAGCTTCTTGAAGTCAGGTAATGATCTTTGTATGCCATATAATACCTCGCTGAATGAATTCATTATCAAAATATGCGTTAGTAATCTAACACACACCCCACCCAATATTTAATGAACACTCACTAAATAAAATGAATTAATGGCAGCCCTATCAGGTAAGTTCTGTTATTTTCTCTATGTTTGAGATGAGAAAACTCAAGCTTATTTGGATGTTTATCTCTCAAGAATTTTGTAAAGTTGAGTATTCTTTTGTCTGTCGATAAAGCCTTATAGTATTTCTAGAACGTAATCCTACAGAATATAAAAACTCTTAGTATAAGGTACTCATCATACAGTTCAACAAAACAGTCTTCATCCTGTTCATGATTTTTACTTTTCAGGCATGGTTTTGTAATGAGGATACAAAATAAATGCAAGATAAGTCTATGTTTGTATTCTGTAGTGTGTTGGTGATAAACTATGTTGAATTTTTGCTGGTGATAATATTCTACTGGTAGTTTAATTGTAGAATTTACAGATGAGAGTTTTAAGCCAGTGTCATCAGCAGAGAAGTCACTATGGCTTTGATACATGGCCTTAAATTTGGGCAGGTCTCAAGTTTCTTATGTATAAAAAGAGGTTGGACTAAATCTCTAAAAATCCTTTATTATGCTTTCAAGATATAATTGGAGCTATGAAAGAGGATTAAGGCCACCAAAAGGAAAAAGTACAAAGAGATAAGAGAAAGACAAGGACTGAGTTTTGAGTATTAACAATGCCTATCTTTGAAATGATAGGAACTCATGACAATGAACTGATGTGGAAAACAAGGAAAGTTTCTGAAGATGTGCTTAATAAGGTTGAAGAGAAAAAAGCTCTAAGAAAGATCATAGTAAACCGTACAGAACATTTCTGCCCTAAAATGTTGTGGGAACCTAATAGTAGGGAGATAAAAGATAACATATGAGAAACCATTGGCACTGCACTTCAGGATGTTACTTCCCATTCCCTTTGATTCATTTCTCATTCAAATATCATTTGTGTCCTCCTGACACTTCAGTGGTACTTCATTGCTCCAACATTTTTTGCAATACTTGTAATTTTCCTGAGAGACTGTTTACAAACCACACAAGAGAAATTAAAACTTTGTAACCTATCATTGCTATTGCTATTGTTTGCTATTGTTTTTTTTTTTTTGAGACAGAGTTTCGCTCTTGTTACCCAGGCTGGAGTGCAATGGCACGATCTCGGCTCACCGCAACCTCTGCCTCCTGGGTTCAGGCAATTCTCCTGCCTCAGCCTCCTGAGTAGGTGGGATTACAGACACGCGCCACCGTGCCCAGCTAATTTTTTTGTATTTTTAGTAGAGATGGGGTTTCACCATGTTGACCAGGATGGTCTCGATCTCTTGACCTCGTGATCCACCCGCCTTGGCCTCCCAAAGTGCTGGGATTACAGGCGTGAGCCACTGCCCCCGGCCCATCATTGCTATTCTTAATAAATTACCCAAATCTGCATTGTCTTAGTCACTCACCTTATTCTCAGAATTTAGCTCTGAATGAATTTTGGCTGTTTCCAGCAATCAGACTCAACCTCAAAAGATGAAGACTTGCTCTCATTTTCAGATAGTAGAATCCAACAGAAGTAAAGAATTGAAAGAGCACAGCATTTGAGACTTGCTTTCTGGTCCATGTTCTTCTGTTAAATAGATGTATACCTTTGTTTAAGTTCTACTTGAAATGGCTTAATTAATAATGACATAATTATGGATTGTGAAAGTCTATGATTTTATTTTAACTGGGCTCTGAAAGTTAGTTATAATTCTGTCTACAATAATGAATCTTTGAAAATTTTGTTTGTTTTTTTAAAAAGTAGAAAAAACATTCTTAGTAACTCTGTACCTAAGCTACCTAAAGAAAATTTAATTCTATATTTTTATATAAATATGTGGAATATATTAATGTATTCCTATTTTGAGTGTTTTTTTCACTAAAAATCTACTTAGTATTATGTTTTGACTAATGGTCTACTGGCTTATTCTTAGTTGGGGAACAGCATTTGAAATAACAGCTTTTGATTAATTGATTAAACCTTTTGTTAAGTTTTGTTTACAGATATTGGTTGATCATACAGATTTTTGCAGGGCATAACTTGCTCAGTGTCACTAAATAACATGCAACTTGCTAATAAAAAAGCTAAAATGTTTAGTTTGTAGTTCGAAAGCACAAAAACAGAAAAAAAGAATATCCTGACTAGAAGCCATCAAAATATAATTCTACTGTATTTAGTTAAAAACAAACAAAAAAACCGAATGCGTTACTTAGAGCCAAAAATAAAAACAAGGGGTGAATATATGAAATTTTACAATATACCAAAATAAATTAATGTAACTGAAGTATGATTCTGGGTACCATCTAGACAGTTTTTGATGCTGTAAATACATGTTCTTTGTGCTTATTCTAAATATTATACCCCCGTCTCCCACCTATTTGAAGAATAGCTATTTTTATCTTAATAATACAGATCTCAGTAAATATGAGGATTATTAGGATTTAGGATATATTGAAGTATAAAGCAACATATTTAGGTTTATACTTTTGGGAAATTAACTTTAGCAGTGAAATAATCCTGATTAAATTTCATAGTAAATCAAATGTGTATTATTTAATCTAACACTAGTGGGAATCTGGCCCCAGAAACAAATAGTTGGAATATCTGATTTTTTTTTTTTAATTACAGCACTATGTTTAGGCAAAGAAATGGAGTATAAACATTTATGGCAGTCTTAGCTAGAGGTCACATTCTAAAGTGCTATACATCATATAGTTATGACCAGTTACTTATTCTGGCAATCTTTTACGTCTATGGAATAGGACTGAAAGCCTCAGAATATATCTAAGTACTTTTTGTGTAATTTCCCTTTCTTTGCCAGCCCTTCTATATTTTCATAATGAATAGAAGATGATTATGTAAATCACTGTTACTGCAGAAAGAGAAACTTACCTTGGGTTGTGGTAACTTGCAGCCTGGAACTTAACTTTTCCTCAGCAGGAGGTGCTGGAGAGATAAAAGGATTAATAGTTTCTCTTAGTATGCTTTCGGAGAGCCTCATTACTGCTCTTTACTTTTTTAACTGTTTATAATAGCAGTAAAAGGATAGGAATATTTAAAACAGTGTCAGTGTGGGTTGCAAGAATATGGGAGAAAAAAAGAATTTTGGATATTTTTGGTTGTTATTTTAGTTTTATGAAGGGGGTACAAAATAAGTAGAACCAGTCTTAACTATACCAACAGAAAATTTCCTTTGTTGCCAGTACTATTTGCGGATATAATCTGAAACCACAAAGGTGGCAAAGATGATTGTGTCTTTTCTTGCTTTTTCCGAAAGTGTGTTTCCATTTTTTATACTGTGTTCTCAAATATAGCTGTCTAAAAATCAAAAATGTAATTTTCTGGATCTAAAATGCATCCTTATGCTGTGTGGATATACATTTGTTGGTATACTTATTTCTGGTCAATTCTGAAGTGGATCTCAACTCCCCTTGGATTAGCCATAGACTTGCTTTCTTCTTCCCACACATCTCCCTCATTTATATTCACCTGCAACCATTGGGCCCAGAAAAGTTACTAGAAGTTTGTTGAGTATGGTGGATGAAATAATTGAATATAGCTATTCCCTGGACATGATGATGGTAGAGTGCTTATTATGTGTTAGGCACTGTTTCAAGTCCTTTCTTCACAACAAACCTATGAAATAAAACCTGTTACTCCATTCTGTGTATGAAGAAACAGTGGAATAGTGGTGACCTTGTCAAGATTGTTATTGGGTTAGGTTTATTAGCTGTGTTAATTACCCATAAGGAGGGAATAATAGTATATAAAGTAAAATTGATACCAAAAAAGGAGGGTTTCCTTTTTCCCCCTCAAGGAAAAAGTACATGAATCATGGTTGTATCTGAAATGCCAAGAAACTAGAAACAACCTAGATGTTCTGTTGCTAAATAGTGAACAGTTACATATACAGTATTTTATATTTATATGAGAATAAGTAATGGACCATGTTGATACCTGGAAAGATGCATTAAAAATAGTAGATTAAAAACTCACAGATTTATACCCACACTGATAATTATAAATGTATTTCTATTAATAGAACTTTGATAAGCTGACAAAGGGTCAACAGAATGAGGAGTATAAGGCGACGAATGTCTTCTGAAAAATAATGGTGGCCAGTTGGATAATGAAAACAGTAAATTTTAAGAAGACTAGAGATTACAATATAATTTTAAAAAGAAAGTGAATTTAAATTCTCTTCCAAGTGACACTCTCCAAGATGAAATATCTGTCCTGTGTTAAATGTTCCAGAAGACCTTCAGGAACACAACTAAGTGCTCTAGAAATGGAAATTTCCAAGATAAGTTGTACAGCAGCATTTTCTCAAGTACTTTTGCATAGTTTATTTTAAAGGTTAACAGGCATTACATGTAAATAAAAGGGTAGGGAAGATAATTTGGGAAATCCTAGGGTTCATAAAATTAGATTCTTTTGTGTAGTAATCATTAGCACCTTTAATGAGCATACTCCAGGTGAGTAGGAGTGGAGGCAGAATGTGGAGTGCATCATTTCATAGACTTGTTTGCTTGAGATCATAGAACTATTTGGCTTGGTTCTTGTTACAGAAATAGCCTCTGCAGAATATACTTTGGGAAACATTGGAATGTTATTTGGAGGTGTCTGTGAGCTGGCCTGAGGCATGGATGTGTGGCTGTGGGTGGGTATGCAGCTCGAAGAGTAATAGGTTAAATGTTCCACAGTCAGGGACAATGGGAAGTCTTCTGGAACCATACATATTTTATTTTACTTTATTTTATTTATATTTTCCCCTTTTTCCATATTTTGCTTTTGAATAAAAATTCATGAAAACAAATGTACTAATCTAAAAGTAATCTTTCGTTTTTAATATAAGTATGCTGTATGGGGAGAAGTCAAGCTTGAGAATCTGCACTTGATTTGCTTTTAGTCTGGAAGGATAACAAATACACCATGTAGCTCTTGGCTGGTTTTGAGGAACTGGCAGAAGATTATATTTGCATTTAAGTATAACCTGCTGGTATTCTCCACATACTTGTCTTCTACACATTCTTTAGCATCACAACTCATGTCAGCATTGCTTACAAACTGTACAAGATGACCAGATCCAGTGGCCATTTTCTGTCCTTAGTTTACTGGACCACTTTGCACCATTGAGCTCAGTTGTCTGTTACTTCCCTGAAAACATTCTTCTCTCTCCGTTTCTGTGACATTGCACTCAGCTGTTTTCTTCCTCCTCTCTGGCTGTTACTTTGTAGTTTGCTTTGCAGGTTCATCTTCCTCTGCTGACTTCTGAATGTTTTACACTGAAAGCTCAGTTTTGGACCTTGTTTTCTTCTTCTATGCTTTCTTCCTAGGTGATGTCCTTTAGTCTTGTGGCTCTCTCTAAATACCAACTGCATAGTGATAACTCCCAAATCTATTTTCTTCAGCCAAAAACTAACCATTGTTTTCAGGTCACAGATACCTAACTGCTCTACACTTAAATGTGGTCTCACACGTATGTCAAGCTTAATGTCTCCAAACAAAATTTTTAGTACTCTTCTTCACTTTCCAATTTATTCATTTTTAAAAAAGTTATGCTCATAATTTTTTTCTGTGTGTGTATGGGTACATAGTAGGTGTCTACATCTATGGGGTACATGAGATATGTTGATACAGGTATACAGTACATAATAATCACATCAGGGTAAATGGGTATCTACCGTGACACTCTTTGTGTTAATGATTCTATCATCCACCAAGAGTTTTCTATCTTCAATCTCTATTTTTTCTGCTTCAATCTACCCTGTCACCACTGTCATCCAGGCCACCAAAATTGCTAACTTGCATTACTATAATTTACTTTTGCCTGAACTCCCCTTCTTACCTCCCCTTAGTCTTTCTTTTCTTTTCTTTTTTTTTTTTTTTGAGATGGAGTTTCACTCTTTCACCCAGACTGGAGTGCAGTGGCATGATCTTGGCTTACTGCAACCTCCACCTTCTGGGTTCAAGCGAGTCTCTCAGCCTCCCCAGTAGCTGGGATTACAGGCACCTGCCACCACTCCTGGCTAATTTTTGTATTTTTAGTAGAGACGAGGTTTCACCATGTTGGCCAGGTTGGTCTCAAACTTCTGACCTTGTGATCCGCCCACCTTGGCCTCCCAAAGTGCTGGGATTACAGGCGTGAGCCACCTTGCCAGGCCCCCTTAGTCTTTTTCTATAGAGCAGTCATTTTTTTAAAAATGTAAACCTAATCATGACACCCATTTTAATAATAGCTTTCCATTATACACTGAATTTTGAATAAAATCTATGCTGGCTATTATGGCCTTAAAGGACCTTCACAGTCTGGCCTTTTCCAGTCTTCCTTACCTTATCTTGTACCTTATCATCCCTTGCTCACTATGCTTCAGGCACACTGACCTATTTTCAGCTTTAAATATGCCTTATATATACCATTGCTTTTATGGGAAGCAGCTTCCAGCTTATCCTTTGCATGGCTGGCTCTTTCTCATTGTTTAGTCCTAACTGTCATCTTAGGGAGGTCTTGACCAACTGTCCAGAGTAGGTTTATGTGCTCATTCCCTGCTTTCCTTTATTTCAGAGCACTAGTCACAATTTGTGTTTACTTACAACCTCTGATTGTAAACCCCTGAAAGCGGAAGCCATGTTTCTTTTACTCACCAATGTATGTATAATCAGTGTATAGCAAAATGTCCTATATTTCTTTTGTTGAATGAACTCAGAAAATGAAGTTACTGGATGGATTCTGAGCTAAAACATCTCGAGGGTTTAGATTTGTTCTTAAAGGCATATTTTAATGTAATGTATAGGTATTATAATTAAAAGAAGACATAGCATCTAGAAAAGGCAGATGTCCTTGGTGCAGTCTCCATTTATTATCTGTTCCTTAGCTTTGATCAGGGCATTCATGCTAACTCAACTCAAAAGATACTCGCTTATAAAAAATAGAATGCTGTTTTTTTTTTTTTAAATCAAATATATAACTGAGCAGGCAGGCTGTTCATGCTTGTTAATCTCTATGGGAAAACTTTATAAGAGTTGAAATATAAGCAGAAGGTGTTTGGTGAATGTGGAATCTGAGCTTTCAGAATTAAAATAATCTTATTTTGGTAATGGGGTGAAGAAAATTTGCTAGTCTACTACATTCTAGTTGCTAGAAAGAAAATTTGGCTTTTAGCAAGGGTATGATAAGGAGACAGTTTGTGGGTCCAGTTATGAGTAAGTCTGTCTACATTAAGATTTAACCATCTACTTGAGGTCAAATGTATTCTCTAAGTCTAATGATAAAGAATTGACATTATTCTTTCCTTTAAGGGAACTGGTATGAGGAATTTGTAATGCCACGGGTAATACATATTAACATTTAGTGCAAGAGGATTCTGAAATATATTGGAGTGCTGTAATAATTTTTCTTTGAACTTGCAGGTTCTCCTGAAAAGAAAGCTGAACATTCATCTATAAATCAAGAAAATGGCACTGCAAACCCTATCAAGAACAGTAAAACAAGTCCAGTATCTAAAGATCAGCGGACTGGAAAGAAAACCTCAGTACAGGGTCAAGTGCAAAAGGGAAATGATGAATCTGAAAGTGATTTTGAATCAGATCCCCCTTCTCCTAAGAGCAGTGAAGAGGAAGAGCAAGAGGATGAAGAAGTTCTTCAGGGAGAACAAGGAGATTTTAATGATGATGATACTGAACCAGAAAATCTGGGTCATAGGCCTCTCCTCATGGATTCTGAAGATGAGGAAGAAGAGGAGAAACATAGCTCTGATTCTGATTATGAGCATGCTAAAGCAAAGTACAGTGACATGAGCCCTGTTTACAGAGACAGATCTGGCAGTGGACTAACCCAAGATCTTAATACAGTACTCCTCACCTCAGCTCAGTTATCCTCTGATGTTGGAGTGGAGACTCCCAAACAGGAGTTCGATGTATTTGGCGCTGTCCCCTTTGCAGTACATGCTCAACAGCCCCAGCAAGAAAAGCATGAAAAGAACCTTCCTCAACACAGGTTTCCTGCTGTGGGACTCGAGCAGGAGGAATTTGATGTATTCACAAAAGCGCCTTTTAGCAAGAAGGTGAATGTACAAGAATGCCATGCGATGGGGCCTGAGTCACATACTCTCCCTGGATATCCCAAAAGCGTAGATGTATTTGGCTCCACTCCATTTCAGCCCTTCCTCACCTCAACAAGTAAAAGTGAAAGCAATGAGGACCTTTTTGGGCTTGTGCCCTTTGAGGAAATAACAGGGAGCCAGCAGCAAAAAGTCAAACAGCGCAGCTTACAGAAACTTTCCTCTCGCCAAAGGCGCACAAAGCAGGATATGTCTAAAAGTAATGGGAAGCGGCATCATGGCACACCAACTAGCACAAAGAAGACTCTGAAGCCAACCTACCGCACTCCAGAGAGGGCTCGCAGGCACAAAAAAGTGGGCCGCCGAGACTCTCAAAGCAGCAATGAATTTTTAACCATCTCAGACTCCAAGGAGAACATTAGTGTTGCATTGACTGATGGGAAAGATAGGGGGACTGTCTTACAACCTGAGGAGAGCCTGTTGGACCCCTTCGGTGCCAAGCCCTTCCATTCTCCAGACCTGTCATGGCACCCTCCACATCAGGGCCTGAATGACATCCGTGCTGATCACAATACCGTCCTGCCTGGGCGGCCAAGACAAAATTCACTACATGGGTCATTCCATAGTGCAGATGTATTGAAAATGGATGATTTTGGTGCCGTGCCCTTTACAGAACTTGTGGTGCAAAGCATCACTCCACATCAGTCCCAGCAGTCCCAACCAGTCGAATTAGACCCATTTGGTGCTGCTCCATTTCCTTCTAAACAGTAGATACTTCTGATGGATTCTTGGCATTAACTCCTGTTTCAAAAAAGTATGAATAGTTTTATGAATTTGAAAGAAAATTTGATAGCTCTTTATATCATTCTTAAGGATCAATCAGAATAGGTGATTTTTAAATAAACCAAATAGAAAAATGAAGTATCTCTACAGGGTAGTAACTTGATGCCTCTTCCAAGCAGGAGAAAAGGGAGCTAAATTGCAAGCTCTAACTAAGGGTTTCTGCTACTGACATCACAACACAGAAATGCAAGTGTGGTACTTCCACTGAAAGTACATGGCACCTTTCCAGGTGTGTAGCCACTGAGAAGGGACAGTAAAACTGTTATTTTTGATACCAGAATGTCATTTTTGTGTGCATATCCCTAAAATTAGGGTTATTTGTACATATACTAGTTACGCTTGTGAATTCTTTTTAAGGTCTCTTCTAATTTCCACACAGTTAAAATCAATCTAGTTCTCTTAAAGCATTAGAAAGTTATTATCTGGAGAGTGCAGAGATTTCAGTCCATACACCTTTCTCCACAAAGCAGAGCCAGAAGTAACTGACAATTGTGCCTAAAACTCTGTTTCATTTTAAAAAACAAGTGCCATTAATATGGAATATGTAGATAAACATATGAAATAATGTGTATGTTAATTAGCTCAACTTAGCTGTTTCACAATTTACATATTTCAAAACAATGTTATTATATATATATATATAATTTTTGTCAAAACAAATTTTAAGAACGGACTATGGCATAGAAACCTGGAACAAAAATATAAAGAGAAATATCTGACATTTGAAAAGAAATAAGAAAAAATTATATAGAAGAAAAAACATTCACTACTCTAGATAAACACTTTATATTGTTTATGAATGGCTTCTTGCCCCAAACTTTTATTATGGCCCTAATAAAGCAGATTATTGGAAAAAAATTGGGAATAAGGACAAGGGTTATATAAAAATTTTATTTTAGGAAAAATGTAGCGGAAACGGAATTTTCAAAACATTTACAATGTGAAATCATGTTGCATTTAATAATGTACTTTATTAGCAACTTCACCAAATATTCCCCAAGTCATAAGCAACAATTACTTTATTAGGTTTGGGGAGTGGAGTAGTTTCAATAAAGTGCACAGAATGGTGACACCCACAAAGCCTTATAGGCAGGATTCATGCATCCTGCTGCAAGTACCTCTGCACTAATAAACCAGATCCTAAAATGCATATAAGGTGGACTAGCATCTTAACTCTGCTAGTTGATTATGTCTTTACCGAAAAGAACCCAGCTACCAATTTGCCTTTTTTTACACCACAAATCCTAATTAGAAACTTGATATTTTATAGAAATTATTTAATGATAGAGATTACATGTGAATTAATGTGAATATAGTATCTGTGCTTCCTATGTCTATAACTATTTTAAATTATAATTAACTGTGCTGCGCTATCAGATTAACATTTGGAAGTTTCTAGAACAGTTAATACTATTTACAGAAAGAAGTAGAAACTCATCAACTGGCACGCTCTTTGATTTTTATATTTTAAATTAACTCTCTTTGAACCCAATTAAAGTATATTTTATGAGTAATTTTATTAGGAATCTTTTAATTATAGTGCCCCAATGGGATAAGCTAGTTGCCTATTTTCACAGTTCTGAACTTGGAAAGAAGCAAAGTATATGTAACTAAACCACATATTTGTTTTTTTATTGCTTTTTTTCCTTCTTTTAAATGCTAAATCAAATACAGATTTGTGGATAGGGAAGCAATATGTGAATCACAATGTAGCAGAGGCAGACCAAGCAATACATTATTACTTAGAGTTGTACTTTTAGAGCTGGACTGCACGAATTACTTGTCCTTGTGCCAAAGGCAAATATGTTTGCACCCTTTTTTTTGATTCTCAGGTTGATGAGAATGCAAATGCTCAAGTAGATGTTTAAAAACTTTACAAAATAGATTTAAGTGATACTTTCTATTAAAAGTGAGGAGTTGATGGTTACACATATAAATTCATGAACTACAGTAGGTTTTTATCAAACAGAATAATTTTTTAAAATGAAAATCTGTTGAAGTGTACACAATATGCTTCTTGATTGTATTAGTCCTTGGTCTGTGCTAGATCGCATGAGTTTCATCACTTAGAAAAGGGGTAGAGGATAAACTAATGTGGTCTCCTTCAGATGTAAACAGGAAATACATATATTTTTACTCGCTTTTCAATACACTGAATAATTTTAAATGATTCAGACACTGATGTAGACGCTTTGGCTTATAATGTTGGATAAATTCTGAGGAAACAACTCTGACAGCTTAAAATATTTACATTCTTATAACACGGCACAGTGACTTTCTTCTTTCAAGATTGTAGCTCAGAGAAAAGATACAGGATTAAATTGGGGGTTCAATGGGATAGAAATGGAGAGATTCCTTTGTGTTGAAGTAGAGGCATTTAACTAAGGAGTATAGATTTATACTTTGCATTTTCATTCATCATCCCCCAGAATCATGGTCATAGTGTAGGTCACTCCACACAGCTGATGCTCAGGTCATACCCTTATGAGAAGAAAGCTCCCAAGGTATGTGCAAGTGTTTAACACCTGGCACACAGCACTCAGTAACTAAGTTTGGCTCTATTATGGGATGGTTCAATTTTGGTTTAAGGAAGGAAGGTTATATATATACCACTAAGCAAATATATATATATGGGTTTTTTTTCCTAATATTATTTGGTGTCCCCTGTGCTTCTTTAGGATGTAGTTATAACTCTAAACCTGTTATACTTGAACATCACTAAGAGAAGTAAATTATTATGAAGCTAGCAAAACTCTGAGGCCAAAGTTGTTTCCTAACAGCTTTAATAATGCTTGTTGATTTTGAATAATCCTTTAAAAAGTGGACCATTTGCTTATTTTAATATTATCACATCAGTAAAATGTTAGTATTAAAAAGATGAGCTTTTTATGGCGTTGAAGAATGTATCTGCTAAGACACAAAATTGCATGGTAAGTATATTAGGTGGAGGAGAAAAGCTTGTAGGCCAGATGAAAATTTAACTGACTAGAATATTTATTCAGGAGTGTAATTATCTTCCCCTACCCCAATTCCTGTGTATGTGTGTATTATGACATTATCTCGATTTGCAAGCAGACACAGCTTGTAATCCCACCCTGTTTATTGTTTAAGAATGATAGACTGTTGTCCTCCTCTTGCTAGTGGAAAATCTAAGGTGGAGCTCACTTTTCTATGCTGAAGTTCACAAGGCAGAACAGTTTTGTTTCAAGTCAGCTACTCTGCTTGGTTTACTTTAGGTTTTGGTACTTCACGTAAGCACTGTTAGAAGGTACAAATGTATTAATATCACTAGTTTTGAGGAGCTTGGGTACATTTGTGTTTAATATATTTAGAATGTGCAGAAAACTTTTCTGTTTTTTTCTTTTTAGCAAACCTATTATCATTTTAGGTCCAATTATTGAGTTGACAGTCTACTGTGAGAATGAGATGACATACCTACTGTGAGAATAACATAAATGATGAATAGTTTGACAACTTTTATACTCAGTCGTGTTTTATACATTAAGATAAAAATATGTACACACACATGCATGTCACATCTCTCTACTGTGGATTTAATGTGAATTTTTAAAAAATGGAATTGCAACCACAATCATATCTAAGAGAACATTCACTCCTAGTGAGGGTTTACAAAAGCTTCTAAAAGAATAAGGTAGATGATAATGCAAAGGGTCATGATTTGGGGTTATTTTGTTTTATTTTAAAATTTATAGTGCTACTTTTGAAAGAATTGTTTTTATTACTATGCTGTTTTTATGATTGAAAAGTCATCTAATAGAAGCTGTATAGAAGCTACTTTTTAACTGCTGGCGAACAGCTTTAAGTGCACTTTCTTTGATTACACTTCCATTTTTTGTTAAACTTGAATTTTCTGAAGCCTTTTATGTACCACTAAGCAAATAACTTTAACCTTTAAATAAATCAAATTTACATCTTTATTGTATTTCTACTTGTTACAAAACATACTTGCTAAAGTAACTTCAGTCCTCAAATATAGCTGGGAAACAGTTATGAGATAGACTCAGTCTCCCCTTCCCAGGCCCCCCCACCCCACCCTATCTAATTAAGCACTAACTGATTTTATTACTTTATTGCCTTCACATTGCTTATTCTTTTTGACTGAATTCTGTCCCTGATTCACTATGTTTTGTTTGAAATTTATTTTCTTACTGTATTTATCATACCTGTTTTAATAATCTGTTTTCTTTAAATGCAATAAATCCCAAATGGATTGCATATTCTTTATAATCAGTGACTTTGGAGTTTTTCATTATTTGTCTTATTACAAGTTTCGGATGTAAACTTCTATTCAGATTCAGTTCTTTCATTCACACCACAAATATTAAGCTCCTATTATGTAGCAGCTAGTGGAATAGAAAAATTGGTGAGATTCTTTCCCTATTCTTAAGGAGCTCACATTTTACAATTTAGGTAAGAAAACCCATTTGACTTAAAGTTTTTGCAAGAACATTGTATAGCATGACTTTTTCAGTCAGTCACTACAATTACTGATAGAGTGATGACAGTAAGGCAAAAATATTGTGTAGTGTCTTCTGAGTAACTTGTTTTGCAGCTTCCACATTATACATTATTTATTTTTAAAAATCTTTAAAGACTGGTAACATCTTTGGTTGAATAAAATATTGGTTATTTGGTTAGGTAACATTGTAATCCTTAATTATATCAGCAAAGAGGCTATGACACATTAAAGAGAAAACCTACTTATTGGATTGATGGACTAAGCTTGGCATTAAGGTTATAATATTATGTATGATTCCACAAACTGGAGTGTTTAAGATTGGTGGACTGTGGAAAGATTCATGTTATTTTTATGAGTGACCCCTTTTTTTGAAGTTGTAACATTCATCTAAAGTTATGTGAAAAAAAAGGCTTTTTAATGAGTGGTACAAAGCAGCAAAATAACACAAATAATTAGAAAAGTTCTATTAACAAAGAATAGTTTGCAGTGTGTTACTGTTCAAATTTAGTTATAGTTAACTTAATTTGAGATGAATATATGCTGCAATTTGAGCTATTTATTTTGGATAATTAATACCTTTTTTCTTTTTTTCTTTTTTTTAAGATGGGGTTTCACCAGGATGGCCAGGCTGGTTTTGAACTCCTGACCTCAGGTGATCCACCCACCTTGGCCTCCCAAAGTGCTAGGATTACAGGAGTGAGCCACCACGGCCCAATTAATACCTTTTTAAGGAAGCCCAGCTTAAGCATCATATGTAACATGTAGTTAATATTCTCACTGAAAACTTGAGCTTTTGTTGTCACATATTAAAAAAGATAGTTCAGATGGTTGCCACAACTGAGGTTACATGCATGTTAGGTAGTATTTTGATCTCAGATTTTACAGAGCAGGACTAGAACCTTGGCGGCTGTTCATTTCCGCTCTCTTAAGGATGGAGATGATTGATTTTTCACAAGAAACTCCCTATTTCTATTTCCCTTTTCCAAAATTTTTTCCTTAAGGGTAGTTTCAGTTCTGGATCATTATCTCATTACTCGGGAATTCTGGTACAAAATTTCAGGGGACCGTATTCGCATCTCTCAGTGTAAACACAGTTATTGTGATAATGTATATATAAGATATTTCTACCCCTTCTCTAATACGTGAGCTGATTCTTTACATAGTTGGGCAGAGGTAGAATTCCCAGGAATGATGATTTGGAGTGGATAGGAATCTAATGTAGTTCAGCAACCAGCAGAAATTCAAAGGAACAGGCTTTGCCCTTGACATTTAATATGGGGCAAAATATAATCTAGTAGGTACCTGGCAAATGGAGAGTTGTACAGTTTTATGCCAGTCAATGACAATCTTCAAATCGGATATTCTGTCCAGGTGGGATGCCAAAAGATGTGACAGATATTCCCTGAATCTTCATTCCTGATTCTAAAATACGATTTTAAAGCTGTTATGTATTACAAAGAATGACAAGCAGCACTTAAAAATATTTAGTAAACCCAGTTTATTTACATAATACATATTTTGTCATGCAGCTTACTGAATTGCAGTTAGTGTAATAACAAAAAAAAGACAAGCACTGTCTTGCTATTTGAAAATGGCTTAATATAGAAAGATAATTCTTTCTTAAATGAGTTAACCACAACCATATAAATTGCTAGACAATTTAAAACAGCCATAGGTAATTTTAAAATGTACTTGTAAAATCTGTAGGCAAAAAGCTTTTATAGTTCACACATTGGTAAAATTAAAACCAGTCTTTTTTAGTACTGTAACTAGATAGTATATTTTAATCTTATTTTAATAAATCTATAAAAACAAAAATAAATATACATCATTACAAGGCTCAGATTTGTAGACAAGTTTAAAACATTTTTTTAATGTTAACAATGTCTTCAAAATTTTACCAGTAGTGCTGTGCACACAGTAGGTGGTCGTTAAATGCTGACTGACATACAGAAGTGTTTCTAGTTGACAGCAATCCACATTCATTCATTCCCTACTTTATAATAAATATAGCAATGAAAAAATGAGAGGATAACTTTCTTACAATAGTTAACATTTTCATAAGAAGTTGAAATGTTTACATGGAACAATTTTCCCTACAGAAAGAAAGACTGTATACCTTTTAAATTTAAACAAAAGTGATTTAAAAACACAGAATGCTCTTTTTATGTATTAATTCAGATGGCAAGCATTAATTCATATAACAAACAAGGATTGGAAAAATTAAAATTGAAATAAGGTTCAATATTATTTTGAGAAAATAAAAATGGCTCCATAACTAAAATAATGCCTTTCTCTTCATTTTTAACTTAATTATAACTACTCAGTGTTTTTTGTTTGGCCAAAATGACAAAATACCTATTTAAAGGCAATAAAATCATGTAAACCAATAAGGGATGTTCTAGGGGAAATATATCCTATTACTGTTGCACCAAAAGCTTCTGTCATTTAGCATATGGATCAAATTTTTAACCTTAGAAGGTAAAATAGCCATTTTCAAATCAGCATTCTATCATAATGATGGGTAAGACAAAGTATTCCTTACTGAGCCAGCTGAGGGGAAATTCTCTTTGCTGAGATATTAGCATGGGGAATTTATATTCCAAAAACACTACACTGGGAAAAAAATCACAACATTTTACTGATGTATTAATTGAGGCACATTAAAGTAACTTTCCAAATACTCTATGTACAAAAGGCATTTTGGGAATCAGTTTCATCATCAATCAACATTTTTTTCTGATATTCAGTAATATTACTGTTCTGAAAATACACCAGTATTTAAAACAGCTCATGCCAACTCATTAAGAAACTTGGGTAATACTTTATATTCCAATAAACAATGTAAGTTTTTATGAACATCTGCTTTCAGGTATTTAATGCATATGAAAGACCAAAGAACAAGAGGGCTACAGTGTATGGTAGGGCAGTGAGATCTATTTTTAAAATATATACTATATAGAGAAAGTTTAAAGCTTCAGGTCCAAATATTAAGTGTTCATCAAGATTCTGAGTTATCAATGCAATGCTAACACATGCAGAAACTGAGGACTAGAGCATAGGTGAATAACCGTTATTATCAAATGGGGCATCTGCATGACTCTGTTCTAAGGCTTAAGGTTCATTTCAGGGTCAAGACAGGGCCATCTAGATTCTGTGGCCTTGAAAGTAGCACCCATACAGCTGGGAACCCCCATCACTGGGATATTCAGGACTACAAATTCAGAGAGTTGAAAGCTCTCTGGAATTTTGGGATCAAAAACCTTCTGTAATCTACTCACAAGAATTCAGTTATTATATGGAATTAAATAATATCTGGAATTAAAATGTTTAGGTGGCTAATGACTGTTATTTGACCATATAATTTGTTGCCTAATCCTGTATTTAGTTTCTAATGTGAATCTTATTTGATAGGAAATGACAAATTCTTTTCCTCTTCTCAACCCTTCTCTCAACTTACAGGAGAAGTTTAAAGCTTTTGTTCTGGAAAACTACAATATCTAATGTTCTTAGGGAGAGGAGAACCTATAGCTAAAGGATATAATATCAGAAGTGCCAATTTCTCACAAATCATGTACGTAAAGGCTAGTGATTATTTAAAATCACTATCCTAGCTTGTATTAAGCATAGGCTGAAATAACCTTTGCCTTGATTAGGCACTTAAACTTGATAATTTACTGAAAATAGTTAAGCACATAGGATGACTCCATTTTCTAATGGAGATGAGCCCTTCCTAAGGAAATTAAGCTGGTGCTAAGTAAAATGAATCCTATTTCTACACTAGTTTCCCATTCATTGTTGTTATTCAGATGTTTCATATGATTGCCAACTAATTTTCACTTTCTGTACAAGCAGCAAATTAATAGTTTTAAGGGTCCTATAAAGCAGTTATTACTACAGATCCTCAAGTATGCTTTTTTTCCCCATTTTTATAAAGCAATACTCATATTAAAGAGGAAAAAGGGAAAACTAATGGGAATCTTAGAAATAGTGGGGTATACAATTCCCCATTATATATTGCTTAACAACTGAATTCACCAGGTGGCCATACCTAATTCACAAATGTGAAACATAGTCAGGACAAGGTTTGCTATGTCTGTACTGCATGACATACACTGTTGACTGATGCCACCAATATAACATCACTACTGCAAGGATATGCCATATTTGGTGGCTTGATCCGAGGTAGTTTAGTTGTCCTGGAAAGAAGGTAGAAAGAAAATAATATTGATTTCAGTAAGTTGACATTAAAAGAAAAATATATTTCTTGGATGTATGGCTTAGCAGCAGAAAAATTTTGGTAGTCTCAGAGTGCCTAGAGACTAACTGGAGATCCGAATGTTTTTAAAAATGGATCAATTCATATATGGGTCAGTTTTAAGGTTTTATTTATTAAGTACACAGTAAACATTAGAAACGCTATTCCAAGTGTGTTTTCAAAACCTAACTTAATTTCAGGAATTTGACCTTAATGCCTCCCACGTCTCAATTCATATTTGGCAGAATGAACAACAACAAAAAATTACTGAGAGAGGCAAAAGAAACTAGATGTTATAAATCATGGGGTAATTTAGGTGTAAATTTGTAAGAAGCAGATATACTGTTGTGTTTAGATATAAATCTACTAGAGGCACTTTTTATTTCAAGCAGGTGTGCAAAGAAAAAGTGCTGACCTGAATCTTGAGCTCTCTAACTAATGGAATAATCTGCAGGATATAATCAGTAATGGGTTAATTAACTAAGGTTGATCAGTTCATATACAACTTCAGAGAACAATTTAATCTCTTTGTGGTCAAATGTTAAATTCTAAGATTAACATATGGAAATCTTGAGCTCTCTCAGTAAATAACAAAATACAGATCTATAATAATTTCAATGTAAATAACATACTCATGGTGCTTCATGGTCATATAATGTAAATATTCTTGAACCTTTTTTTTTTCTTACCAATCAGTACAGTACATAGATTTTAAAGTATATGTCAACAAGATTCTTAGCCTTTTTGTACCATGGACCCCTTTGGCAATCTAATGAAGCCTATGGACCTATATTTTTTTAAAAAACAAAATATAGAGGATTACAACAAATATTGATGATCTAATACAACTATCAGAGATCTACTCAATTCTAAACATGGACACCTTAGGGATCCTGGGACCAATCAAATGCAATTGTATTGTGTATACATTTGTAAACATTCGACCTGAGGTGAGTGAAAGCTTTTAGGTTAAAATTTATTTTATTTCCCAGTAGCGAAGTCATACCTGAGGACTTGCCAGAGATAGTTTCTAAGGTATTTATATATAAACATTTAAGACTATCACTTTTCACTGTAAAGACTTTTAATTTTTTTAGTTTCCTTATCTCCACTGCTCTCATGTACCTGAACTCAGGATGTTCTGCTACATGGGGCACATTTTATGTCAACTGTGTCTCAGGGAAGGTTAAGTTACAAAAAATTTGATTTTTTAGAGATGTCCTATATTAAACAATTGGTGACTCCTGATCTGTATATTTTAAGGCCTAAAACCACTATGGTCATTATCACATAGAGAATTTTCATGGTTTAGTGTTCTATTTGTCTATTATAAAGAAAAAACAGAATTTTAAAAAGAATTATTAATAAAGTGATACAAAAATATATTTTACCAGCATTGTTTTCTAAGGGAAATTCTGGCCCTACCTGGAAGATGGTTGGTCTTCAAATCAGCATGTCCTAGATCTGTTCACAAATCCTCATGTTTACAACTCAGGTTTTCCCTTTCCATTCTTATTTAAAGCTCAATGGTGGAAAACCAAGTACACAGAGGAATGCCTGAGGATCTGTGGGATGCACCTAGGCCAGGGTTTCTCACCCTTTCTTCCTCCCCAGCACACGTGATGAGTGGTACAATCCCTTCTCTGATTCACTGTGGAAGTGATTCTTAGCCCAGAAAGAAGAGGGGATAAATTTGCAGTTTAGATTTAAACTGCTCCCCGACTTCTAGCTCTCCAAACTGAAAAAATCAGTTTATGACTCTAAATGTTACTTTTGACCCATGCCAAAGCTTACCTAGATTTGCATCACTCTGTCCCTTACTAAGCCACATATTTCACTTATAAGACCAGGGCTGGGGAACATAGGAATAATTGCTATCATTTATTCAGTCCCTGCAGTTTGTCATCTAATCCTCACTTAACTGTGTTATATGCATTTTCTCATCTAATCCTTACTATAACCCTAGGAAAAAAAGTATTTCCATGTTTTAGGTAGGAAACTGGAGTTAAGAGTGCTTAAGTAACTTACTTAGCTCACGTAATGGGACTTGAACGCAAGCAGTCTGACTCCAGAGCTAAAGTTCTAAAACAAACAAATATGGGTTTTGGAGAATGTTGTTCACTCCATCCAGTGTCCTCTTAGTTATTTTCCATCAGAAAATATTTTCTTTGGACTGAAGAACAAAAAAAGTCTATTGGCTCGTGTATATCTTGGAAACATAAAGACTCTTAACTTTCACTATTTTCTTCCTAGTGCTGTGTGCCAGGAAGCCTAAAGCCAGGTTTGCCACTTTTATCTATTTTATAGACCCCTTTGATGTACATATTGTGAAGTGATCTTTTCACACTTGATTTCACTATTTTTTTTTTTACTGTCCTTTGCTTTTCTTATTTCTTGCTTTATATATCTCTGCATATATAAATTACTTATAAAGAACCAGTTGGCATATAAAGAAGTAAATCGTAGTTAATAGTGTTCCACTTTTTAAAAAAAATAGTGGTTGGGAATCAGAAGACTCAAAGTCTAATGTCAGCTTTGTCACTAGTTCATAACCGTAAAACAGTGACAACTCCACCTACTGGACTCAATTTACATGGTCAGGATGAAAGACGAAAAGTTGTGAAAGCCCTTTGAAAGTTTTAGGTAACGCTTGAGAAGAGAGGACCCATTTCCATAATCAATATTAAAAAATGAAACTAAGTTTTGATGATCTGATGCATATAACTTGGGCATATATATTTAGAATAACAATACAAAACTGCTATAAAAGAGACACCTACCTGGAAAGTACCGCTCTGGGACTTTAGAAATGTAGAATAGAAAAGCAAGAAGAGCAATCATATACATCACAATTACACGGGGTGCAAAGTCCTGAAAAGCAAAACATGTTTTTTCACAGATCTTCCTACTGTTACTGAATTACAAATTTATTATGAATCTAATAGTGGAATTTAAGATTGTTAAATCTTAAATTGTTTTGCAGACTGTCTCCAGTAATAGAAACCTTATTCTTATATGCTGGAAGCAATCTGCGAGAATGGAGTAAAGAGAATGCCCTAACGGTCAGACTTCTAAAGGGGCTAGAGCTTTAATATGCTGAACTTCCTAAGGGCACCCAACTCCATCCACAATGTAGGTATATAGGTGGAATGCATTTGGGAATGGAGTTGACAGGCAAATAAGCAAAGACACTGAAGACCAGGAACTTATGGCTGGAAAAGACCTAAGGAGTCTGCCCAAGACAGAAATCTGTTCCAATATCCCAGATAAATGGTCCTCTTGAACACTACTATATGAAGCACTTTGTCTCACTACTGACACCGTACTGAAAAGGCTTTCCTGGCCCTGAGGAAATCTAGCAAGCTATCCTTATACATATTGTTCCTAATACTGGTTATAAACCTAATTTACTAAGAACTCATTTAAGAAATAAGGACAGGCTGGGTGCATGGCTCATGCCTGTAATCTTACCACCTTGGGAGGCTTTGGCAGAAGCATCATTTGAGGACAGGAGTTCAACACTAGCCTGAGCAACATAGTAAGACTCCAATCTCTACAATTTTTTTTTTTATACTAGCCGGGCATGGTGGTGCACGCCTATAGTCCTAACTACTTGGGAGGCTGAGGTGGGAGGACTGCTTAAGCTGAGGACTTTGAGGACAAGAGAGAGAGAGAAAGAGATACAGAGAGAGACTGTTTCAAAGAAATAAAAAAATAAAAACAAGTTTCTCCTTCCTCTTCAAATATGAGAATCATCATAGCCCTCCCTAACTCCTATATTTTTCAAATTAATCAATCTCAGATTTCTCAAACATTCTAGAACACAAATTGATCCTGCCTCCCAAGTTTAACCCTTCCAGACCTTTTAATCTTTGGTTAAAGTGCCTGTCTTTCCATCTTTTTAAAATTAGAGCTTACAGAATTTCTCTGTAAGTTTCCCTTTGCTTCCTCACTGGAATGATCTGTTCCATCTTTGAAAACTATTATTTCCATTTTAAGATTTGTGAATACAAAAAAAATTCCCATTTTTTTCTTAATTTCTCTAAAATTCACTTAGTGGGTCTTATTATTTTTGTCATTATAAGCTCAAAAGAAATGTGTTTATCACATCCAAAAATTTTGGTCACTTCTATGTCAACAACTAATTATTCCAGTTGGAATTTATCTAGAGTGGCAGTTCCCCATTCCATTTGTTTATTATCGGGGAATCAAAATTGTCAGAAAGATGTTTCCACAGATAGGAGGATTACTGATATCCCTCATCACTACTGTCTCACCTTTCTCCCAATTTCCTAATTTATGAAGAAATCGTCACCCTTGTCCTCAAATTGGACAAGTGGCCAGTTCCTATCGCTCAATTCACTCTGTCACAGAACTTCCCACTGTACTGTTGCCAATTTCCTACAAATAAATGTAAGCCCACTAATGGTCCCTCTTCTTCTAGTAAAATCTGATTCTTTCGAATAAAACCCACCTTTAAAGTTACACATTCTAGACAAAGGTCCCATTGCAACAAGTATATGTGATTTCTGTCAGATTTCTTGGCTTATTTACTTGTATTAAAAATTCTCAAGTTTACTCTCTAGTGTATACTTAGAGCATTTTTATAACAATCTCTAAGAATGTAAGTCTTATTTCTAATCCTTATCTCAAGGATCCTGAGTTCTCACTGAGGCTCTTCCTAATGCACATCAACTGTTCCCCCATAATGCATGATTCTAATAAATAGCTCTTCTTTTATTTCTCAACATATTTTCCTTGCTGGATTGAATATGCTTCCCTGGCTCCAGCTACTAAGACAATGATGATTTCTAAATCTTTATTTCCAGTCTCAAACTCTGGCTGAAATCCCAGATCCTATCTCTACCTTTACATTGAACGAGTACTCTAAACTCATCAGGTCCAACAAAAAAATCCTTCCCAACCTCCCTTCACCCCTTTAAAAGATCACTTGCTCCTATTTCTACACTTGCATTATCATTGCCATTATCACTGATTCAGCAGACAAAGCTAGAAACTTTAGAGTCTTCCTCCACAAATAAGGACTTGGGTATTTATATATTAAGGGTAACAGAGAATAAGAATGCATTATTTTACAGAAAGGCAACTCAGAGAAAAACATTATTTAGATTTTACCTCGACTTCTGCAAGGTATGCTTATTTACATGGCTGTGAAAATATGGCATCAATATGCAATTACAAATATGTTCTCAAATGACAACATCCACCCACTTGGCCTGATTATACTACTTTACCCAAAAGGAATAAAATTGAAAGACAAAAAAAAAAAAGAGAGAAAAATATCAACTACACTCAACCTACCTGTACAATAGGAGCACCGATTCCTCCATTAAGCCAAACCCAATGAAGAGTGGGAATCACTCCATATCCCGAAACAGAACAAAAGATGATAGAACGGAGCCTTTGCCATTGCTGTGTGAGGTAATTGGGATGAATCTGCGCAAAGAACACTGCCAGGATCATAGCAAGCACTGTGATCAAGTACACCTGACGCCAGTACTAAAATGAAAGAAAATCAGATTTTAATTACGTTATTAACATTAAGGGAAGTGAAAATGTAATCTTGCCTTTTACATTACAAATTCCAAACTCTATTTACTTGGTATTTGCATTTCAAAACAGGATTATCCCCCTTCCTTAAAAAATATGTTCCATACAACATTTAGGTTTCTCAGGAAGACAAATCAAGTTCCAAAGTGAGCTGGTAAAAGATCATGTTTATCCATACAAAATCATTTTCTGATTACCTATTATGTGCCAGGCACAGTTCAAGTCCTATAAAAGCAAGATGACTATGACATGGACTCTCCCAGCGGTGAGCTCACAGACTATGGAAGGGGCAGACATGTAAACAAATGATTATAATCTTATGGTAGATATTGTAACTGCGTTAGGAACACAACATTGTAGAACCATAGAAGAGAGAACAGTTCACTTCACTTGGTAGCTAAGAAATGCTTCATAGAGGAGAAGACATCTAAGACTTTGTGGGAAGACAGAGCTCTTAGGAAAGAGAACAGCAAATGCAGCAGGAAGTTTTGAGAAGAAAGGCTGAAAAGGCATACTGTTAGGCTAAATGTTTTGAACTTTACCACATTGGCACTGGAGGAATAGCAGAATTCTTTAAGAATAGTATGACACAGCTGTTTTTCAAACTGACTTATTAGAAAGACAACTCTGACATTAGTGTAGAAAAGAGGTGACAGGAAACCAGCTAGAAAGATACTAGTTTATTCAAAGAGAGAATGGGGGCATGGACTCCTGCTGAATAAACTTGATGTGAGCACTAGATTTAGGAGGCATTTTTGAAATAAGCTCAAGTCATAATGGCTGACTGGATGTGTGAGAGGGCAGTAGAGGAAAGCTTGACTGTTTCTAGCCTGAAAGGCCACATAAATGGCTTCTATTAATGAAGCAAATGAACAAACATCTTTGTTTGTTTGGTCCAGGTTTGGTGTGTGTGTGATGGGGGAAGAGAACAGGAGCATGAAAGAACACACACTTAGCTTAGGTTTGAAGGGCTTATGGGATATGTAGGTATTTAAATAAGCAGTTAGCTGGTCTTAAAGTCAAAAGTCACATAAGACAAGAGTTCTTAATCTGGGCTCCAAGGACTTCTTTGGGGATATTAACTTCCTGAAATCAAATGTCAGATTGTTTGTTTAGGTGTGTGCCTAAAAGTACATTCTACTGGATCTAGGGTCCATAGTTTTCAATTGTATTCTGAAAGCAGCTGTGTTCCTTAAAAGTTAAAATGAGCCTTTTATAGGTCTACAGCAACTGAATATTTGAAAATGATTAGAAACCAGAAGGAAGAAAGCAATTTTTCCTTTAAACAATTATGGAATGACTGTATCAACTACAGTAGTTCCTTTATCTTTCTAATCTATCTTGGACTTTTAGTTTTTCTCGTAAGAGATTTACAAAAAGTATCTCACTTTGATGTTTAGCAAGAGATAAATGAAAAATAGTTTCAGACAAATACAGAATAAGATAAGCAAAACAATTAAAAAATACAAGCACCTGGTTATCAGTATGTTCTAATTTTTTTAAAAGATGTAAACAGTTTCATGCGAAATGAGTAAGTTATGAAAGCTGAGCAGAAATAAATAGTATACTACTAAAATCAAGTCAATTTACAACAAGGTTGCCTGCATATATATTTAATTATGTGCTTATGTTACAAAGTGATTAGGCCTAAAAAGCAAATAGTTCACATTTAAGCAGCTACAATTAATAATGCTCTTACATATTCAAATCAAATTTGTGATTTTTCTCTTCGCTAATTTTCATACCAGAAATGTTGACAGTTTTCTCTGCTATTGTGTAGAGACAAAGGTCTACTGAAAAATCCCAACCAATCTGAGGAATCCCACACTGTGGCCAATCTTCCCAATAAATGAAGGCTGGGGACTGTGCCTTAGAGCAGTGGTCCCCAACCTTTCTGGCTCCAGGGACTGGTTTTGTGGTAGACAATTTTTCCATGACTTGTGCTGTGATGCAGGGGTGGGGCAGGCAGGGATGGTTTTGGGATAATTTAAGTACATTACATTTATTGTGTACTTTATTTCTATTATTATTACATTGTAATAACAATAATAATTATACAACTTACCATAATGTAGAATCAGTGGGAGCCCTGGGCTTGTTTTCCTGCAACTAGACAGTCCTCATCTGGGGGTGATGGGAGACAGTGACAGATCATCAAGTATTAGATTCTCATAAGGAATGCACAACCTAAATCCTTTGCATGTGCAGTTCACAATAGGGTTCGCGCTCCTATGAGAATCTAATGCCACTGATCTGATAGGAGCTGGAGCTCAGGTGGTAATTTGAGTGATGGGGAGTGACTGTAAATACTAAACTTTCCTTGTAAAGGTAAGCTTCCCTGTAAAGAGGAAACTTCCCTTGCTTGCCTGCTCACCTCCTGCTGTGTGGCCTGGTTCCTAACAGGCCACAGACAGGTTCTGGGGGTTGGTGACCCCTGTCTTACAACACCTACTACATGGCAGGCCTTGGGAAGGACAGGTTCTATTCTTTGTGACTAGGACTAGAAATAAGTAGCAGGTATATTGCTCCTGAGGGAGAAGCTCAGTCTTGGTTCTGAAAGGGAGATAACTAAAAGGGCAAAAGAAAAAACAAAGGTATGGTAGAAAAACAGGAGGAAAACAAAGTAGGGTCAAAGGGGACTTTCTGAAAGGGAGAACTTGAGATGTACTGAGCCCACGGGAACTTTCAATTTGTCTTCTTGGCTGGAACATGAGGTGATGAGTTAGGGGTTCTAATAAGGTTTGGTTGGCCAATATTTTTAGGTCAGGTGCTGTATTATCTGATTACAGTGTTGCAAATGCTGCTTTGCAACAGGCAAAAACTGACTTTTCTATCAACTTATGGACAGAAAGCAGAGTTGATCCAGAACTCAGAAAAGACACACCTCGCATTTGTTAAAGACATTCACCCCTATCTGGTCTGTCTTACAGGCCTACTCCTAAATGTAAGACTAAGGACAGGAAAACATTTTTTTACAGAAGAATATGGGCTAATAAATTCAGATATACTTTCATTTATTCTTTTTCACTGAGAGGAGGAAAAAGGAATGGAAAGCAGTAACCAACTTCATAATTTTAACAAGTGTTATTTTTAACTTCAATTCTATAAACACACAAATAAAAGATATATAATGTGCATATCTGAGGAACCACACAGCCATTCAGATTTAGTGAAAACATTAATAATTTAATGTCTACAGTACATTTCAGAAAATAACTGTATATATATTTTCCAATAGAAAATTAGTAAAATAAATATGGAACTGATAAATAGATGTTAGAAATGACAGGGCCATTTTGCAAAATAAGTTTATGCTTATACAAGACTCTTCTATTTATTCTATAAGGTAATTATGTACTTATTCAGAAATTCAAAAGAACCAAGGCAAGAAAACCCAAGACCTATATGAAAGGTAGAATGTAAAATGTCTTAATCTACTTACGTTATTACAATAAAATGCATAAAATACTCCTGAGACATAGCAGCCCAGTATGCCAATAGAAATTCCTGCATAATCTAATGCCATCCATCTTCGACATGTTTTTTCTGACCGGTGGCAGGAAAAAAGATGATAGCCCACAGAGCAAAGCATACAGACCTGTGGAAAATTAAAAAAAACAAAGTGACTAAAGAAACTAAAGCAACTTACGCATGATGTTCAGGGAAGTAGTTAAGAGGCTAGGCTTTCAATTCAAACATTTATGGGCCATCAAGTATCTGCTGTGTGTCAAACATTGGACGGGATACAGAATCACTGAACAAACAGTACAGTAAGAAGTCCTACTGTACTTCAGAGCATAATTGGAAAAGGAGGGAGAATATTGACTCTGTGGGCGTACATGTGCATTTGGAAGGTGAGGCTGGTAGAAAGAAAGGAGTATCAGAGAAGGGCTGTTCACTGAGCTGGATTTTAAAAGTTGAGCTGGCATTCACCAAGGACATAAAAAAAAGGTGTGCACGTTTATGGTGGGGGGGGTGGGATTAAGGAAAAGCATCATATTCTTTGATTATGACATGTCCTATACATTAATGGGTTTTAACTTCAACATTATGGGTAAGATATGATACTCCTGAAGATTTTAAGTGCCATCTTACAGAGGTGTGGACTAGAAGGGCTGAAACAGGAGGTTACAGGAATAGCCTTGGAGAGCACATACTGAGACAATGACAGTGGTGGTGGAGACAATGGGACAAATAAACAATATGAAGTAGGTACAATTGATAAACATTTTGTAAACAATTGCTAAGGCAGTAAAATGGTCAAATAGCTATTAATATTTTATATTCTGGTCATTAAACAAATCTAGTTACTATACACTCAATTATCAATATTCAATAATAATGTACTTTGTCACAACTTCATTGCATCATCAATTGTCTAAAATCCTTAATAGTCTACAGCTTTTTGGTTACTAAGCAACCAATCAATAACTAACTCTAAGTTAGTTAAACGTAACTCTAAGAAGCTTGGTTATTTGTTTTCTCAGATTATCCTTGATAATAAGCACCATAAATCAGGAGAACATGAAAGTATATATTCTCATTGATGGGGAAAAGATCCCATTACCACAATGTTGAATGACACAAGAGAAGGTCACAAAATAGCAAGCAGGGATGACTGTAGCTTGGAAGTAGGTAGACAGGTAAGTGAGTGGGCAGGTAGGCAGGTGCAAGATAGCTATGCTTACACAAACATACACATTTGGGTTAAACTCATTGTTTAATGCAAATGTCCAATGTGAATACCTCTCTGAAAAGTGGAATTTCAAGTGACTTTTTCTTCCATAAATTTGTTTGCTTAAATTTCTACATGATTATGTCTTGTAGTAGTAATTAGAAACAAAAATAAAGCTAATTTCATTGTGAAAAAGAAAAAGAAGAAAAACTATGGTATCTAAGTAAAATAAAAAATAAATAGTGTTAACAGAAAACTCCAGGCTTTAAAAAGTTAACCCATACCTAGTATGCCCTGTTTAAGTAAAAATAAAATAAACAGTGTTAACAGAAAACCCCAGGTTTTGAAAACTTAACCCATACCTAGTATGCCCTGTTTAAGAAGGAATGTGTTATTTTTAGAGTTCCTTTAAAAATGGACTGAAAGACAATCTGAAAAATTGGGTATGTTTCAGTTATAATGGAAAGTTCCCTTCTATGGAGACAAAGCAGACAGATAATCACAGTGTTACATCCCATATCTAAGCTCCTTGGCATACTAACAAAACACCTCATGGTTTGATTCCTGCCAATCACTCCAGCCTTATCTTTCTCATTCTCCTAGGTTTCAACCACAAAAACCATCACGTGCAAGTCCAAAAAGTGCTAAGAAAGTGAGTCTTGCTTCTTTTTTCTGCTTAAATGCCCTGCCTCACTGTCTCTTTTGCTCTCCTAAGAGTGGCTTGACCTTAATACCAAGTTAGTTCTGTTTAGCACTGTTTTACTGATGCCTAGCATAATGTCTGGATGTATACAGGACACATTCAACAAATATTTGTTCACTGAATGTAAATGTATTAAATCTAGTGAAAGGCACTATTGTATTCTAACGTTCTTCTCCAAAATACAAATGCCCCAGGAAGGTTCAAAGCCCCTGAATTACATTCTCTTGTTCAGAATGTACTCTGTTAATCTGGTTGAGAGGAAAGCACTAAAGCACATAGAAGCATAGGAGTTACAAAAATGTTATATCTTTTAATATTAAATGTAAATCAATATTAATAAATGTATTTATGTTTTACTATACTGTCCACTGACCCTAAGAATCTGGAAAACTCATGTGAACAAGTTATAATTTGATAAAAAGAAGTGGTCTTTTTCAAGTAGGGAAGATGTGCTCATTTGTCTTTAGTAAGTTGTAGAGCATGTATGATAACAATGATCATTACACTAGCAATTAGGAGAACAGGATCTTACTACCCTGCTGAATAATCCTGGGCAAGTCACTGTAATACTTTGGCTCTGTTTCTTTATTGGCAATTGCTGTCATTATTTAATCCTTTTAGTTTTGCAATGTATTGTTTTGTTAGGTCAATATTGAAATTAATATATTCTCTGAACTAACATCAGCTGTGGCAGGTGGTGAAGGCATAAAGATTAGGCCTAGGGATAGCAGAAAAGAGCAGGGATTCTCAAAGTAGATACTATGCATACAACTAACAAGAATATAAGCTAGTTTTTAACTTAATGATTATTAAAAGCATGTTAATCTATACTGAGATACACCTAAAAATTTAACTAAAAAGAAATTGCTTCATTTCCATTATAAAATTTGTTATGGATTGTAAGGGATATTTTAGCTATAATCAGGACAAAAATTAGACCTCAGAAAGTGTATTTAAAAAAAAATTTGAAGAAAAAATAATTTTGTAATAACAAAAATAGATTATGCTTTCCCTCAAAGAAAATTAAAATATTATTCTGAAAACTGAAATTAGAAAAGGGGAAGAGAGTTTTTTTTTTTTTTTTTTTTTTTTTTTTTGCTGTGTTTCTTGGTCATTTAGGTCCAAAGTTTAAACTTGAGTAAAATGATGACACTCTGAAATAAAATGATATACAATGAAAGCAACATCTGTGCAGCTGAGTTATAAGGTTCTCCTCTGAAACTCAGCAGCAACAGACTAACTGCAGGGAATGCTAGTCTGTGTCTGTCATGAGAAAGGGGGATAATAAGTTTGTTTTTCTTTTCATTTTTATGTTTCTCTATATTCTCTGCATTAAAAAAAAAGTTGTTCTAAATGTCAGTAGGATTATGGCCGACATTTGTTTTCTTCTTGAAAATTATCTGTTTGAAATCTACTAAATGTAACTTTTAAAGACATTTTTACAGATTCTTAAAAAATGCCAGTGCTATGGAACTAACAAATACAAGAGGTAGAGAGTAAAAGAAAAGGAAAGTATTTGAAGCCAGGCAAATGGGTTCAAAGGAAATTAACATTAAAACAACAGAACAAAAAATCAATACCAGCCAAACAGGACAGTAAAATACAGTATGGAAGTAACAAATACAAAAATAACAGACGGAAACAGGAAAGAGATGAAAAATCTTCCCAAACAAGATTTAAGTAGACACTAGTGTTGTACTTAAGCCAGATAATAGAATGCAATCAAAGATTCCAATTTTCTTTATTAATCTCAAAGAAGAGGTGCCCAAAAAGAGGAAAGAAACAAGTTTTTCTCAATCTTTGTAATTTAATGGATTTCAAACATACTCTAATACGAACAGACCATTTTGGTGTTTAGGTTATGAAAATGAATACACTGACCTACATGCCATTCTGGGGCTCTTAAAGCAAGCGGTAGGTTTGAGGTAAGGTCACCTGACCAAGCCTGCCTGACGAAAGTTCTGTTTACCAATAGCAGTATTTGTGAAATGACTTACCTGGAAGCAGAACAGACAAATAGAACAAATTACAAAATCTTCTCTAGACGCACTTGCTGAAGGTAACACAGATGTCATGTCATATATTCCCAGGGTGAAGAAGAGAAAGAAACCCAGCAAATGACTCCAGATGTTTACTGTCTCATTAGATAAAATAAACAAACTGGAAAATAAACAAACATGGAACTGAGATTTACATTGGCCAACTTACTGTCACATTCAAAGGTTAGGGACAATTTTGAGGAGTTACCTAATACTTGCTCCTTTAAGCTCTTACCCCACCTGTACCTTTCTAAGTTTGATATATTATCTAATTAAATTATTCTAAGTTTTTCCACATCTCTACCAATCCCGGGACCACAGTTTTTTTGGTGCTCACTTCTATTATCATACTTACCATTTCCTTCTCTGTATTAACAGCTTCACATACAAATTCCATCTCATCTTCCAGCCTATCAACTCCCCCTAATGGTCAGTACCATTCATCTTTATGACACCACTGTTCACAATGCCTTACTCAGCTTAGTCTATAGACTAAAAGTCTCCAGAAATGAATGTGTAGAGGAAATCTGGATGTTAGCTAGCATATTCTATCAATAATACGTATCTGAAAACCTGGTCAGTGCAAGGTTAGGCATGAACCTGAAATACTTTCTTAGAATTCATTAAATACAAATGTAAAAGTAAACAGACTTAAGAGAAGCAAAATAAATATATATTGATCCATTGGAAAGGTTCTTTAAGATAAGCATGGTGGAACGACTTTGCTGTGTGGATGTTTTAAAACCAATCTAGTTTCTAGGTGGCATAAGTTTCTCCTTTTTAGAAACAACAGAACTTTACTTTTAATATGGGTACTATGTGCCCTCTTTCAAAATGCCCTGGCTAACTTGTCTTGGCAGCACAGGTTGTTGGAGAGTGGACCAATCCCAGTCAAGAGGCTCACTGTCTCTACCACACACAAGTCACTTAACCTCTCGGGGCTTCAGTTCCTTCATCTATAAAGTAATGGAGCTACATTAGATGCTGCTGCAAGTTTCTTGTAGCTCCTTTCTTACTTTTGTGAAATGGTTCTCCAGATGTGGATAGGACTCATCTGATTATTTACTGAAAGGTGACATCATGACTAAAATTAAAATACTCTTGCATTTGTCTGTAAAATATAGTATTTTTGCCTAAATTTAGGATTTTGGCCTTTTCTGATTCAGAAATCCTTATTAGTAAGCACTGACATATAACTCTAAATTTGTAGCAGTCACTATGGTTCTCACTTTCTCATTTGTACAAAAAATGGAATTTCCGACTTATTTTGCTTAAGTTCAGTTCTTGTAAAAATGAAAGTGAGAACCATAGTGTCTGCTACAAATTTAGTTGTGTGTCAACACTTACTAGTAAGGATTTATGAATCAGTGAAGGCCAAATACATGATGTACATAGGAAGGTGTCAAAACTATCAAATCATCATCAAGAATAAAGTGAATCTTGAAACATGAATTTCAGGCTTCATCATGTACAAGCATCAAGTGTAAAGACAACTTATAAGTGGGAGAAGGGATACATGAATGTGCTTGAAACATCTAACTACAGGACTGTTTAGACAATCAATACTATGCTCTGCCTATTACCTCAGTACTTTTCATTTTCTGACATCCAGTATAACCTAACTGAACTGAGAGGCACAACCTTACTATGTTCCTTGCAGCTAAGAGGATTGGCAAAACTGCTAGGACATACAAAACCTCCTCAGATTACATCCAAAATCTGTCCTGGTCACTCCTGAAAGCCAAAAGGAGAGAGGAGGGCAAAGGCTGAACAGGAAAAGATAAAGCTGGTGAGAAGGCAAGAACAACTCCAATGAAGAATCTACTCTTACTGGAAGAAAAGTTAGGTGCCTCACCTAACAGATGTAGCTTAAGCATACCCTGAGAACGACCTTATATGGAAAACACACTTGAATGTGTGTTTACAGTTCCAACCATGGCCAACCCTTAGATCCATTCCTTAAATATGAAGGACATCTGAGCCCCTGTCCCATCCCGAATGCTGACTGTACATGGGATGGAGGCCTTTTGTTTTGTAAGTGAAGAGTACCAGGTGTAGGTTGTTGGGGGAAAGGTGCTAAGTAAAAATGCCATATAAATTGCATGCTTTCTTCAGGTGGCAGAGGTTCTCCTGTCCAGCCTACTGCTACTGGACCTGTCTGCAAATCACCCTAGTAAAACCCTATGTCTTGTTTACTGGCTTTGGGTCTCTTCTTCCGTTTTTCAAACCTGGTGCTATCCCTACTGAAGTTAACAGGAATTAACAGCACCACATCTTCGTATTCTGTTCAGTTTTAAAATCAATAATCATCTTCATTATCATCATCTGTTCAGCTTCAAAATCATTGGTGATGACAACAATCACCATTTATTGAGGGCTTATTAGGTTCCAGGCCATGTATAGCATTTTACATACAGAATCTCATTGAATCCTTTTTACCTCTGGAAGCAGATACTGTGACTACCTTCATTTTTACATGTGGGTATAATGAGGCTCAGCGAGGTTACATTTTGGTCCAGGTCCCAGAGCTGTTAAGTGGCAGATTTGGATACTAAAATCTTTGATTCAACAGCTCAAGATCTAATGCTTTATACTTCATTTTCCACTCTATGAGATTCGGACCCTAACATCAGAATGCAGAGGACCACTGCTGGTGGGTAGAAAGTATTTAAGGCAATTCACTGCTTGCCCTATTCTTGTGGAACCCCAGATCCACAGCAGAACCCAGCTGTATAATTACTCATGCACAGGAGGCATTGGGGAGGAAAAGGGTAATCAATCACGATTCAAGTTGTGAATCCTAAGGGCCATCCATTCAAGCCAAGTAGGGATGGGCAGTGATGTCACCTTGTGACCATGAGTCACAGAACACTTTCATGGCAGGACAAAAGGAAAGAAGGATAGGAAAAGACAATGCTGGAAAAATCAAGAATGAGACATGTGGTTGCTGCTTAAGCAATGCAACAGCCCACATTCTGGCACTAGGGTTTGCCACTATAGTGACCTGGAGCTAACCAACATCTGTATCTTAATTCTCCTAAAGCAGAGGTCTTGTATTTTAGTACAGACAGTGAGTTTGGATCGAGTTACTCCAAGAACTAGAATATTTTTCAGTTTTGTTTTTTAAATATAGGTTTTCAAGGGATTGTGGTTTTAAAGGTTTAGAATGATAAATAAATTTCTTTCTTAGAGTTGCTTCTATGGTGCTCTAGTGGAGGCTGGGTGCCCGTTATGGGCTCTCTACCACAGTGGTTTTCTTACACAGCATTTTTTCCACAATGGTTATTATGTAATTGTTCAATTCTCTCTTTAATGTCTGTCACCCAGGCTACACCTTAGTAGCTTCATGAGAACAAGGGCCATGTCTGCTTTCTTTTCAGCATAGGCTCCATAAGTATTTGCTAAATGAGTAAGTCTCGGGTGTATACATTAACTTGTTTCCTATTATACAGGCATTTATCTGGCCTAAAGCAACTGAATTCCCACAGTGCTGCTCTAAAAAGAAAGCAAAGCTTAGATATACACTGGGCAAAAATGGCTCAGCCTCATTCCAACATATATCTCAATGAGCCGAACAAACCGAATAAAGGATGTAAAAGCCCTTTGTAAACAACAAAGCGACATAGGAAAGTTATAATTATGATGACTGTTACTATCATGATTATTCTGTGGATCAAATACCCCGGCTAGGTAAGGGGAGATAAAGGGGGAGAAGAGGCAGCAAAAAGGGATGAAAAGGATGGGGCGGCGGGGAAATGATGGGTAAGTAGAAAGGCGGGGAAAGCGGCAGGGGGACCAGACAAAAAGGGGGTAGGTGAGAGAAGGGGCACTCCAGGCGGAGGCGGCCAGACCGTACCTTTTGATACACAGCCTGGACGGCAGGTAGGCCCGGTAGCCGTCGGTGATGTACGGGTTGTCCTTGAGGGACACGGGGATCTGTTCGTAGGTGTACAGGCGGATGCCACGGGGCACCAGGACCGGCCAGTACTGGTAGCTGCCCAGCTCGATGTAATGCGCGCTCTTCAGCAGCTTCTGATGCATCGTTCCCGGCTGCCGCCGCTCCGTGGCTCGGGAGCTCGCCTAGGCCCCGCCTCCCCGGGGAGGGGGCTTCGCAGCTGGAGCCCCCGCCCCGGAGCCCGCGGACGCTGCGCGAGGTCCTACCGCGCCGCCTCTGCCCAGGACCAGGCTCCGCTCACACACTGGCCTCAGCCGTCAGCGCCGCGGCGGACCCAGCGGCGTCGCGGCTTCTTCTGACGTCAGCGCGCCGCGGAGGCCCTGCCCCTCAGCTCTCTCTGGGAAGGGAGAGAGCGTGCTCTCGTGGCTGCCGGAGAGCCCGCGCGTCTCTAGCGCTGTGGTTTGGCGGCGCCCGGGGTCTTCGTTTGCCTGTGAGAAAAGCCGAAAGCACAGAGCTACAGGAGAATAAAAGTAGATTTTTTTTCTTTTTCTGTTTTTTTTTTTTTTTTTTAATTAGAAGTAATAGTTGTTGCATTTTGAAAAATCAAGAGGAAAAGAGTTAACAGGAAGAAAAGTTCGAGGTAATTACCATTTAGTTTATGCTTGTAATTACACCCACTTAGTGTCAGAAGGGACCTTTGAGGTTTTCAGAGCTGAAGGCAGCTCTTAGCAGGATAGTTGGAAAGAGAAAACCTTGATGCACGTGGAACATACACCAGCATTGAGCACATCCTGAGCCATCAGGAAAGCCCCCGCGCAGTCAAAACACAGATCCCACTTTGGGAAGCCGAGGTGGGTGGATCACGAGGTCAAGAGATCGAGACCATCCTGGTCAACATGGTGAAACCCCGTCTCTACTAAAAATACAAAAAATTAGCTGGGCATGGTGGCGCGTGCCTGTAATCCCAGCTACTCAGGAGGCTGAGGCAGGAGAATTGTTTGAACCCAGGAGGCGGAGGTTGCGGTGAGCCGAGATTGCGCCATTGCACTCCAGCCTGGGTAACAAGAGCGAAACTCCGTCTCAAAAAAAAAAAACAAAAAAAAAACAAAAAAAAAAACAGATCCCATTCCGCGTGTGTTCTCTGACCACAGTAGAATTAAACTAGAGTGACAAGACAACTAAATATCTCCACGCCTGAAATCGGATCAATACCCCAAATATTTCAAGGGCTGATGAAGAAATCACAATAGAAATGAGAAAATCTACTTAACTGAATAATAAAGATAGAACATATTTTAAAAAATCCTGTGGAGTGTGGCTATAGTAGCGTTTAGAGGAAATGTTATAGCTTTGTTTCTGGCTATGTATTGTGATGCATATGTTTACTTATAATGGCAACAGGGTAAAAACACCAGTTTGAGTACTGTATGTATAATAGAACCCTTAGTCCATAGTTTGGCATAGTAAGGGCAATAAAAATAATCTTGTCCTCACTCATCACAAGGTTCACAGCTGACATTCTTATGAAAAAGAGAGAAGCCGGGCGCAGGTGGTTCATGCCTATAATCCCAACATTTTGGGAGGCCAAGGCAGGCCGATCGCTTGCGCCCAGGAATTTGAGACCAGCCTGGGTAACATAGTGAGACCCTGTATCTACAAAAAAATACGAAAATTAGTCGAGTGTGGTGATGGGCGCCTGTAGTCCCAGCTATTTTGGGATGAGGCGAGAAGATTGGTTGAGCCTGGGTGGTCGAGGCTGCAGTGAGCCGTGTTTGTGCCACTGCACTCCAGTCTGGGTGACAAAGCGAGACCTTGTGTCAAAAATAAGTAATAAAAATTAACAAGAAAAGGCATAAAACACATTTATTTAATAAAGTTTTATGTGACAGAGGAGTCTTCAGAAATGAAGACACAAAGACCCAGGAGAAATGGTCTCTTTTTGGTAAGTCTGGTGAAAGGAGTGGATAGTTTTGGTGAAACATGATTGGACAAAAGGGGCATCATCTAATGATAATAAACTTAGGGGAGAGCCTAGCAAGGCCAGTTTATTCAAATTCTTGGCCTCCGAGTGTAGGGTAGGAACTCTGTAGAATGAGGGTTTTATGACCTAGTTTCAAGTGAGGTCAGCCAGAGAATTTTTTTGTGACCATACTTCACACAGAAACTTAGGGAAGGTCAGAAAGTAACCTTCCAAGATTTGTTTTTTTTTTTTTTTTTTTTTTTTTTTTTTGTGAGACAGTCTCTCTCTGACTTGCAGGCTGCAGTGCTGTGGTGCATCTTGGCTTCACAGCCTCCACCTCCTGGGTAGAAGTGATTTTCCTGCCTCAGCCTCCCGAGTAGCTGGGATTACAGGTGCCCACCACCAGGCCTGGCTGAGTTTTGTATTTTTAGTAGAGATGGGGTTTCATAATGTCGAACAGGCTCTTCTCGAACTCCTGACCTCAAACAATCCACCCGCCTCGGCCTCAAAGTGCCGGGATTACTTACAGATGTGAGCCACCGCGCCCGGCCCCTTATTGAGTTTTATGGCTTGCTGTGGGGAGAGGAATTCTAAGTTCTAAGACCCACTTGGGGAGACCAGGGAAAGGAAGAGAGGAAGACAAATAAGTTCAGAGAGACCTTCGTTCTGAGACCTTCCCAGTCTCCTTCAGTTTAAAGTACTCAGCATGTCAAAGGACCAGACTTTGGGGTGTGGTGTTCTGAACCCTGACACCACACAATAATCACTCATAATACCTATTATTATTATGCTAGTGATATTGGTTGATTTTTGAGAAGCAGTATGGCTTAGTGATTAAGATCTTGGACTTTGAAGCGATTTACCTAAGTTCGAATTTCTGTTCAATCATTTACTATTAATACATGTCCTTGTGCAGGTAACCTCTCTGAGCCTCAGTTTTCTTCCCCCTCTCCTTCTCACCCCTCCCCCTCCCTCTTCCCCTCCCCTCCCCCTCCTCTCCTGTTCCCTTTCCTGTCGTTTTTGTATTTTTAATAATTCAAACAATGTTGGAGTAAGATTTGCAGGTATTGGAATGTCTACAACACAGAATTTTATGTTTCCTGAATTCTGACAATGTGCCACACGTTTTCCTACATGCTAACAGAGATGAGTAAGACAAGTTTTAGACAACAACCTTTGCAAATCTCAGCAGCACTGACATTTTGATCACTCTACTATTGAACTCTCTTTTCTGAACTTTTGGGACCACCCTCACCTAGACTCTTTTCCTTATCTTTTTGGCCTAAGTCCCAGGGGACTTTATAGCCAGTATTTCTCTGTCTGATCCTTCAATCAGAATGTTTTCAGGATTTCTTCTTCAGTGTTTTTAATTCTATTTTGTCTCTTTATATTTACGTGGCTTCAGTTACTGTCTTTTTCAGGCCAGATCTCCTTTCTATTCATCTGGATTTGCATGTAGAGCTGGACATAGAAACCTGAAATATTAAAAATGAACTATTGTATTTACTCCTAAACTTATTTACATCTCTAAATCCCTATTTACTCAGCCTCTTAAGCCAAACACCTTGTAGTCATCTCTTCCTTTGGCCCCATTTTATCAGTAACCTCCTTTGCTTCCTTTCCCATCACTGCCACCAATTCCTTGTCAATGATTTTAACTCCCCTGCCTAATTAAGCCTGTATGAAAAAACAAACAAGCAGTTCATCAATTTAACTGTCCTCTTCAATCCTACAACCATATTACTAAAGAAAATGACAGGATGATATGGATCGGTATTTCTACAAATTGGTTACAATCTCTACAGAACCTTCAACATCATTTGGATATTTTAAGTGTTTGCTTGATATATGCAGCCATCACCCACCTTCCTTAGCAGATCAGCTCTTTCCTATTCCATAGAGAAAATAGAGGTTATAGAGTAAGAACTCTCTCAGCTTTCTACTACTAGCCCTCAACCTGTAAGCACATTCATAATTAAAGCCCATTCTCTGTTCTCTTTCCTCTGTCTCAATAAAAGTGACTACTTTAACACCTCCTACTTAAGGTCAGTCCTGTTACCTATTTTCTGGATCATGCTCCCCTTAGTTTTCTAATGGACTTCGCTCTGTCAGTTATCCTTCTCTCAGATGTATCTCCAACATTTCCTTCTCAACTTTTTCTTTCCCTTTGGTACGTGTTGCAAACAAGCATTTTTGAGTAAACAGAGTAAACAGACTATAGAATGAGAGAAAATATTTGCAAACTATTTTGCAAAAGAAAAATCCTCTCTTTATTTTATTGCATTTTAGGTTTTGGGGTACATGTGAAGAACATGCAAGATTGTTGCATAGGTGCATACGTGGCAGTGTGATTTGCTGCCTTCCTCCCCATCACCTATATCTGGCATTTCTCCCCACGCTATCTCTCCCCAACTCCCCACCCCCTGCTGTCCCTCTCCTATTTCCCCCCGACAGACATCAGTGTGTGATGCTCCCCTCCCTGTGTCCATGTGTTCTCATTGTTCAACACCCACCTATGAGTACATGACACTGAGGCTTCAGGCCATCCAGGCAATAAGCCTAGTACCCAACAGATGGTTCTTTGGCCCACACCTCCCTCCCTCCCTCCTTCCCTCCCTCCCTCCCTCCCTCCTCTATCTAGTGATCCCCAGTGTCTCTTGTTCCCATTTTTACAGTCACTGGTATTCAATGTTGAGCTCCCACTTGTGAGAACATGTAATATTTGGTTTTCTGTTCTTGAGTTAGGTCAGGTTGCTTAGGATAATAGCCTCCAGCTCCATCCATGTTCCTTCAAAGGGCTGAAAGAACGATTTCATTCTTTTTTATGGCTACACAGTATTCTATGCTATATATGTACTACATGTTCTTTATCTGATCCACTGTTGATGGGCATTTAGGTTGATTTCATGCCCTTGCTATTGTGAATAGAGCTGCAGTGAACATACAGGTGCATGTGTCTTTATGACAGAATGAGTTACTTGCCTTAGAGTATATGCCCACTAGTGGGATTGCTGGGTCAGATGGTAGGTCTGTTTTAAGTTTCTTGAGAAATCTCCAAACCACTTTCCATAGTGGCTGAACTAGTTTACATTTCCACCAATGATATATAAGCTTTCCCATTTCTCCACAGTCTCACTGTATTAGTCGTTTTCACACTGCTATAAAAATACTACCTGAGACTGGGTGTTTTATAAAGGAAAGAGATTTAATTGACTCACAGTTCCACATGGCTGGGGAGGCCTCAGGAAATTTACAATCATGGTGGAAGGCAGAAGAAAAGCAAGCACTTTCTTTCATGGCAGTAGGAGAGAAAGAACACGCAGGGGAAACTGCCACTTTTAAGCCATCGGATCTTGTGAGAATTCCCTCACTATCATGAGAACAGCATGCAGGAACTGCTTCCATGATCCAATGACTACCCAAAGGGTCCTTCCCTTGACATGAGGAGATTATCATTTGAGATGAGATTTGGGTGGGGACACAAAGCCAAGCCATATCACTTACCCTCTGTTGTTTTTTGACTTTTAAATAACCGTCACCATTCTGACTGGTGTGAGATGATATCTCATTGTGGTTTTGATTTGCATTTCTCTGATGAGTACTGATATTGAACATTTTTTCATATGTTTTTGTATGTCTTCTTTTAAGAAATGTCTGTTCATGTCCTTTGCCCATTTTTAAAAATTGGATTGTTTGGTTTTTGCTTGTTGATTTTTTTTAAAGTTCCTTGTAGATTCTAGATGTTAGTGCTTTGTTAGATGCATAATTTGCAAATGTTTTCTCCCATTCTGTAGTCTATTTACTCTGTTGGTAATTTCTTTTGCTGTGCAGAAATTCTTTAATTAGGTCTCACTTGTCAGTTTTTGTTTTTGTCACAATTACCATAAATTCTTTGCCAAAGCCTATGTTGAGAAGGGTATTTCCTAGGTTTTCTTCCAGGCTTTTTATAGTTTGAGGTCTTATATTTAAATCTTTAATCTATCTTGAGTTAATTTGCATATATGGTGAGAGGTAGGAGTCCAGTTTTTTTATTCTGCATATGGCTAGCTGCTTATCCCAGCACCATTTATTGAATAGGGAATCCTTGCCCCATTTCTTATTTTTGTTGATTTTTGTCTAAGATCAGATGTAGGTGTGTGGGTTTAATTCTGGGTTCTCTATTCTGTTAACTGTTGCATGTGTCTATTTTTATACTGGTACTATGTTGTTTTGATTACTGTAGCCTTATAGTAGAGTTTGAAGTCAGATAGTGTGATGCCTTTGAATTTGTTCTTTTTGTTTAGGATTGCTTTGGCTATTCAGGCTCTTTTTTGTTCCAGATGAATTTTAGAATACCTTTTTCTAATTCTGTGAAAAATGACATTGGTATTTTGATAAAAATAGAGTTGAATCTGTAAATTGCTTAGGGTAGTATGGCCATTTCAACTATATTGATTCTGCCAAGCCATAAGCATGGAATAATTTTCCATTTCTTTGTGTTGTCTCTGATTTATTTGAGCAGTGTTTTGTAGTTCTCATTATAGAGCTCTTTCACTTCCTTTATTAGATGGATTCCTAGGTATTTCATTTTCTTTGTGTCTATAGTAAATGGGATTGTGTTCTTAATTTGGGTCTCAGCTAGAACATTATTGGTGTAGAAAAATGCTACTAATTTTTGTACTTTGATTTTGTATCCTGAAACTTTACTCAATTTGTTTATCAGTTACAGGAGACTTTTGGCAGAATCTTTAGGGTTTTTTAGATATAGAATTACACTGTCAGCAAAGGGATAGTTTGACTTCTTCTTTTCCTATTTGTATGCCTTTTGTTTCTTTCTCTTGTCTGATTTCCCTGACTAGGAGTTCCAGTACTATGTCGAATAGGAATGGTAAGAGTGGGCTTCCTTGTCTAGTTTCACTTCTCAGTGGGAATGGTTCCAGTTTTTGGAATGTTCAGTATGCTGTTGGCTGTAGGTTTATCATAGATGGCTCTTATTATTTGGAGGTATATTCCTTCAATGCATAATCTGCTGGAGGTTGCTACCATGAAGGGATGCTGGATTTTATTGAAGACCTTTTCTCCATCTATCGAGATGATCATATGGTTTTCATTTTTGATTCTGTTTATGTAGTGAATCACATTTATTGATTTGAGTATGTTAAACCAACCTTGCATCCCAGAAATAAAGCCTACTTGATCATAGTGAATTAACTTTTTAGTGTGCTGCTTTTGATTCAGTTTGCTAGTATTTTGTTGAGGATTTTTATATCTGTGTTTATCAGGGATATTGGCCTGAAATTTTTATTTTTTGTTGTGTCTCTGCCACATTTTGGCATTAGGATGATGCTGGCTTTGTAGAATGAGTTAGGGAGAAGTTCCTCCTCCTCAATTTTTTTTTTTTTTTTTTTGAAACGTTTCAATAGGATTGGTATTAGTTCTTCCTTATATGTCTGGTAGAATTCAGCTATGAATCCTTCTAGTCCAGGGCTCTTTTTAGTTTGTAGGGTTTTTTTTTATTACAGCTTCAATTTCCAAACCTGTTATTGGTCTGTTCAGGTTTTCACTTTCTTCCAATTCAGTCTTGGGCATTGTGTGTTTCTAGGAATTTATCAATTTCTGCTTGATTTTATAATTTGTGTGTATGGATGTGTTCATAATAGTCTCTGAGAATCTTTTGTATTTCTGTGGGATCAGTTGTAATATCATCTTAGTCATTTCTGATTGTTCTAATTTGGATTTTCTCTTTTTTTTCCTTTGTTAATCTAGCTAACAGTCTATTAGTCTTGTTTATTATTTCTAAGAACCAACTCTTAGTTTCATTGATCTTTTGTTTGAACTTTTGGGCCTCAGTTTTATTTACTTCTCTGATTTTAGTTGTGAGAAAACCTCTCTCTCTTTTTTGGTGTATGCTATTCTAAAACCACAGATTTCTCTCCTTCCATTCTCAGCCATATTTCTAGAAACAGTCTATATTTATTGTCTCCATTTCTAACTTTCCTTTTGTTCCTTATCTTGTGGCAATCTGACTTCTTACCCATCTCTGTTCCCTGGCCTCTGTGGAAACTGTAGCATTGAATTTGCCACACTGCATGGGAACTGCCTGCTTTCTTACAGGTGTTTATTACAAGATTTAATGACCTTTAAGGGGTATTTATTCTATTTGTAGTGCCAGTGCTTTATATATATACATATATGTATATATATATTTGTTGTTGCTGTTTTTGAGATAGTGTCTCTATTGCCCAGGCTGGAATGCAGTGATGTGAACACAGCTCACTGTAGCCTCAACCTCCTGGCCTCAAGCAATCCCCCTGCCTCAGCTTCCTGAGTAACTGGGGTCACAGGTATATGCCACCATGCCTGGCTAACTTTTTTTTTTTTTGTATTTTTGTCTTATTTTTATTTCAGATTTCCCCTCAAGAAATAGTCTACTTTTTATTTATTTATTTATTTTTTGGTAGAGATATGGTTTCTCTATGATGCCCAGGCTAGTCTTGAACTTCTGGTCTCAAGTGATCCTCCTGCCTTGGCCTCCCGAAATGCTGGGATTACAGGTATAAGCCACCATCCCTGACCTCTTTTTTTAAAATTTAACTTCTTTATTTTGAGGTCATTGTAGACTCACATGCAGTTTTAAGAAATGACAGAAATTCCTTGAACCCTTTACTCAGTTTCCCCCAGTGATAACATCTTGAAAAACTATTGTATGATGATATTACAACCATGATATTGACACTGATAAGTCAAGGCACGGTATCATCCACCACAAAGATCCCATATGTTGTGGGATTCAGCCACACCTACTTTCTTCTGCCCCACCTACTCCTTAACCCCTGATACCACTAATTTGTTCATTTCTATAATTTTGTTGTTTTGATAATGTCATACAGTATATAACCTTTTGGGATTGGGTATATCACAGTTTGTTCAATGGCTTACCTGTTGAAGGATATCCAGGTTGTTTCTAGTTTTGGGTTATTACAAATGTAGCTACTGTGAACACTATTGTACAGATTTTTGTGACAATCTAATTTTTCTTATCTTTGGGATATATTCCCCAAAGTACAATCATTGGGCCATGGTCAGTTGGTAGTTTCTTGCTTAGGTTTATGATAAATACCAAACAGTTTTAAAATAAATTTTCAGCAAATAAAGAAGTGAACAAATACTGTTACATTAATGTCTTTGGAGTGAAGATTGGGCTTAAATAAATTTATTTTTACAGTCTACACAGGCAATGCTATTAACTACAAACATTACATTCTAAATACTCTGAAACATACTGCAAAGCAGAAATCAATAAAGCTTAAATGCAGGGATGAGCTGTATTCATTACTCTATGAGTCAGGGTTTTTTAGCCTAAAATGTATTTATAGCAATAGTGAAGACTGGTTGACCAGAAATGATGTACAGACATTATACTATAATATTTAATTTCCAAATGGCCACACTTTGAGAAATTAGATCTAAAACCTGAACAAGTGATAAACATAGCTTGATAATCAGTAATGTATATTCAATAAGTAACCACATGACCTTTAAAGATGTTTTCCTATTTTTATGGTGGTCCATTACAGTGTTCCATTTTAGGGTGCTCCATCAGAGTCCTTGCCTTGGTTACATCATATCATCCCAATGCCAAGCCCATCGTTTCATTTGAAAGTCACAGCCAGCACTTACAATAAGGGTCTTCGTGTATCATAGAAGGAACATGTGCTAGACCCAGATGGACATGAGGCTGAATCTGAACAATATAACTTACTGGCAAGTTATAGAATTTCTCTTGGCCTTGATTTTCTCATCTATTAGATAAGGATAATTGTAAACAACCTAAATAACTTGACAGGGCTTAAGTCACATGAAATAACATACACAAAGTACCTGGCATAGAAAAAGCATCAGTGATATTCAGTTCCCTTCTCCTATGGCATTTTAAGTTTTCTGAGGAATAAATTCCCAAGGTTTATTTATAAATGTTGCTCATGTTTGTAATGGGTTGTTACAGATCATTCTTATCCAAGAGATTTGAACATGTTAAGTTTAAAAACTCAGTCAGATCCAAGGAAATATTCAAAGGCAGTTGATACAGTTTCCACTGGGCCTTCTTAAAATTAGAGATAGATATTAAAATAAATAAAAATAATCTATACCTCATTAAAAATGTTCACATTTTAGGATATAAGCCCTATCTTCTTATTATTGTTTTCTTATTTTTTGAATATATATACACCACAATTCACTTCAAGGAAATGAAGGGATTGTTTCTTATTTTGGGCTGATGTATTTTTATTTTTAATATTAAATGCTTTCAGACACAGGATCCCCATTTGCAGAGCCACCATTTGTCAGAAACAGGACCACCATTTGTAGCATTAAAGAAACGCCACCTTGAAGAATGGATAAGAACATGTGTCAGGAACTACTTATAGTAGAAATCACCTCTTATAACAGACAGGAATAGTAGATTACAATCATCTCGTATTTGATTTGAACTTATAAAACTGAGGAAGTTCAGTGGTGGCTTTATCTTCTATTTGCTATGTAAAATTTAGGAAAATATGCATAAAAGATGAAAACTGCAAGTTAATGTTTCTTTTTTCAATGGCATTTTGAATTATTAGGAGACTGTATCAGAGAAAAGAATAAGAAGAGACATTTATCAAGAATTTAAAGGAGCTACTCTATAGTGAAAGGTGACTGGGCACATCTTCAATAGAATTATTTTACTCTATTATGGCAAATTGAGAAATAGGTTGAAATAATGACATAAAACAAAAAATCAAGGTTGGCTCTGCTTTTTGGAGGACCAGGTACCACATGAACCACAGGGCCCTTCCTAACTCACAAGATCATCTCCATTAGTACAACACAGAAGCCTAAATGATTGTTGTGTCTTCAGAAATACCTCACTAAAGTGTGTTCAGATTACTTTGGTGATGAGATCAATTAGCGAGTGTCATGAAATCATTTGCCAGATTAGCTAGTCACTACCTAGATTAGAACCCTCAGAAAATAAAGTTTGGTTTTGTTGGTAGTGAGGGGGATTGTGGGAAGTTTCTAGCATGAAGCATTTAAGGAAGAAGGAAAGAGGAGCTGAAAAAGAGGGTGGGAGACAGGGAAAAGGAAGCAGGAGCATCCTGGAGTCTTATAGGATCAACTGACTGTAAACTCTTGAAAGACAGGAAATATGGTGGGTTCACCATTGTATGCAGGTTACATATCACAGCACCTGGAACATAGCAGGTGCACAAAAATATTAATTGAACAGATGAAAGAAAGTGTGTTCTAAAATGAGGGCTATTAACGATTCTGGAAGGGGAGGAAGGAGAGTGTTCCCAACTAAATTTATATAACTAAGTTTCCTGGCCCTGGCCTTGCTGAAGATTGTAGAGCTATAGTATGAATATAAGAGGTTGTGGAATTTCCTTCTATAAGACCTTAAAAATTATGTAGATTCTTACATATCTGGAAGGGTTCCTATGAAAAGCAGAAGAATGATCTGAATAATCTGAGTAGCCTCTGGTTCTTTCTTCCTTGAGCTTTTGATTTGTTTTGATTTTTAAATGTCAGGAGATGCAATGCAAAATTATGTATTGCCATCATTACTACCATTCAAATAACAAAAATAATTTATTGAGTTTACTGTATGCCAGACAATTTGCTGAGTTTGCAATCTCCACTAATGAATTGTCTCATTTTTGTCAACTCTGAGGCTTTGACAGCTATTATACAGTCTTCCTGCAGATGGCACTCTTCTCCTGCAGAATTGTCACCTCTTGTGCTCTGGACTTGAGCTTTACACTGAGCTAGGGATGAGAAATGAGTGATTTTAAGGTTGGTACACTATGATTAAAAAATACACATATTATCTGTATATGAATTGAAATTTCTGAATGTGAATAATCCAGCCCACTAAAAATTTAAAGAGTTTTTAAAGTACAAATCTTAGTAATTAAGTTCACCTAATTTTTCAATGGCTTTGCAGCCTTGCCTTTATCTTTATGCCAGAATATAATTTGCTGTTCTATTTTCTGCAGAAAAGCTCAAACAAAGAATATTTTTTGAAAGGCAAGAGATGGATAAATAGCTCTTCCCCTCCCCTATGCTTCACTTTGAACTTCTCTCTACCTCATCTCTGGCTCATTTTTCCTCTTTTGGAGGGCCCAGGGTGATTGTTCGAGCTTGGGGAGATAAATAGCTGGTGAAATCTGACTGGTTCCTTGGCAGGCCACCATTCATAAGGCTCACCTAGTCCAGCTGGGTCTCAGCTTTTCCTCCCACAATGTGGCCACAGGTAGTGCTGAGTACAGGCCTTCAGAAACCTGCAGGTATAAATAGATAAAGCAGAATTAACAGCATGCCCAGAAATAGCAATTTTGTTATTACTGTTCCATGGTATTTACAGACACTGTTTTGTGCTTGCATTGCTTTCTTTATGCTTCTGGGAAAATGTGTAAAATATTTTTAACTCTTATGTGGCTCTGGCAAGTCAATATGTCACATCTAGTGACAGCATCTAGTTGTCTGGCAGACATGTGAAACATTTAGAATTATATAGCTCAGAGCTCTGGAATTGATATTACCTATTTTATCAGACCCCTTAGTATAGCTCTATAAGGCACTGCTTCTTAGAGTATGATCTATTGATCATCTGCTTCTGATTCACTAGGGTGTGTGTTAAGAACAACAACAGGCCGGGTGCAGTGGCTCCCAGCACTTTGGGAGGCCAAGGTGGGCAGACCACAAGGTCAAGAGATTGAGACCATCCTGGTCAACATGGTGAAACCTCTGTCTCTACTAAATATACAAAAATTAGCTGGGCGTGTGCCTGTAGTCCCAGCTATTCGGGAGGCTGAGGCAGAATTGCTGGAACCTGGGAGGCAGAGGTTGCAGTGAGACAAGATTGCACCACTGCACTCCAGGCTGGTGACAGAGCAAGACTGTGTCTCAAAAAAAAAAACAAAAAAAAAAACAAAGATAAACAAAATCTTAGACCTACCTTTCTTCCCAGCTACATAACCAGACTATGAAGAATTAAAAAGGAACTACAGTCATTCTTGCCCTCACTAAAGTTTGAGAACCATGAGGAAACAGTGCTTTCAGGAGCCAGCAGTTCCTTAAGCACAAATTAAAAGTCTGATTTTAGTACTGGCCTCCAACTACTATCCTTTTCCACTTGGGGATATTGTTAGTGCTCTCCTACTCTTTATTCTCAATTAATTAAAGCATGTCCCCAGAGTCTTTATTCAGTTAAAGATGAGCTGAGAATCCCCCTAAGTTCAGTGCATTTTAATAAGGTCTCCGTAGCTTCCTTAAGGGAACTCTACATACCAGCATGCTTCTTTTTTCTGGATTAAAGGCTGGCACAGTCTGGACCTCTTGTGTAACTTTGTCCTCCTTCTACTCCCACATGTCTTGTCTTTTCTGGCCATCCTCTTTTCCTTCTTACTAGCAAGCAATGATTGTTTAAGATCTGATCCAGTCCTTCCTCAGAGAAGAATTCCTTAAATCCTCCTGGAAGAGGTGATTGAGCAGTCAGAGCACAGAGCACTTACTGCACTGCTCCCTAACTTATTTCCTATCATCTTGGAAGTAGTTCCCATCTTGTTTGAATTCCTGATATGAAGCCTAGTGCCTTGCAAATAGTGAATGCTCAGCAAATGTGTATTGACTCAATGAAGGATTAAAGAAAAAACACCTTTCACTTCTGTTCTTGTACAAAAATATAAACCAAATATAAGTAAGCTCCTTGAGCATAACACCCATGGCTTTTTCATCTGTTAACATGAACAAATGAACTTGTGAATGAAAATGTTCTCTTTTACTTCTATTTCCATACACAAACTTGAAACACTGTGGATACTAAGGATAGGGGCCATATTTCATTCATGTTCATATCCCTAGCTCTTAGCACAGTATATAGCACCTAATAGCACTTGCTAAATGTTTATTGAAATACAATTCAAGAAGCTATCCACGAATCAGTCTATGTGACCTGATGCAGTACAGGAGAAAAGATAGCCTCACTTTTACATATGTGCCTTGAACATTCTCACAGAGAGTTAGAGGACTTGTCCTAGGTGCTGCAGCTATTTAGAGGTGGATGCCAGACTAGAAATCAGGGCTGTTGAGGTTTAGAGGAGTCATGCCTTAGCAGGACAGGTGGAAAAACCATCTCTGTTTGAGCAGGCTGTGATGCAACACATCGTTGGTAGGGGGCAATGCTGGCACACAATATACATGAAAGAGGCAGACTTTCAGAAGAGGAGACTTGGGCAAGTTTAGGGTATCCTTTGGAATCAACTGATGGAAACAAGACTAGTGTAAGAGCAACTGTGACCAGCACAAGCACCAGAACTATCACCGCAACCACCACCAATATTGATGGCCATTTATTTTATGATTGGTGAGTGGCAGCACTGATTTTTTAGAACTCAATTTTTCTGATTTTTAGTTTGATACGTTTTTTTGTTATACAATACTGTTTTTTTAATAGGGTTTTTTGTTTGTTTGTTAAAAAGTTATATATTTTCCTTATAAGAATGGTATATTATCTTTATAAAAATTAAACTTAGAGACATGGATGTTTAGGAAGGTAAACATTTTTCTTATTCCAGCCCTTTCCCATACACAAATAATCTTTTTAAAATAGTTTTTCCTGTGCATAAACTAATATCTATTTCTTTAATAGAAATTGGAACATATTATAGATACAGCTTAAAGCTTTAGGCAGAGTGGACCTAGACTTGCTCAATGAACTAACTGGACTAATATGTAACTTTATGAATGGCTTTTTTGGACTATTGTATGTGGGTTAGTTTAAATGTTGGTCCTACAGTTCCTAACAATTGTTTTTCTCCTATTTTTTCAAGATCAGCATTATTGTGATTGTTAGCTCTTTTAATTGGTAACACATGGTGTGATTCAAACCACTGAGTCTTAGCATCTGTCAATGATAAGATCATTCTTTTTAGTGATAGAAGGATGGTTGCCAATAATGTGGCAGAATTTGGCTTTTCATTGTTACGTTATTAATGACTGCACGAGAGAAATTATGGGTAACATATTTTTTTCTACTTAAGCTTCAGCTAGTTTTCTGAAGTCTCTTTTAAATTTCCACATCAAATTAAACCTAAGGAGATCTTGGATTTTCCAAAGTAAAACTTTTCTGTATCCCCAAAGTTTATATTTCAAATTATTTATATAGGACTAGCTAATGTTATCTTCTTACTCCTTGTGATGTTGAGGTTGTATGTTGCAATCATAAGGGCGGAAAGGGCAGTCTGGGGTAAGCAGAAAATGGTGCCTAGTAGATCTTATCTCAGGAGTACCCTGGCCAAAGGGCAGTCAGTTACTTTCTTAGATACTGTCCTTGATTCTGTTGATGTAAGGGTCTGGTTCTTTTTTTGGAACTCTTTCTCTTACTCTACTTAGAACTATTTATTTTTTATTTCATTTCTTTTAATTATAATTTTTGTGGCATTTTTTCTGGTGTATATTATGTCTTTATTTACTGTATCAAAATATTAACATTGTTTTATATATATTATCTATACATGCACTATATTATTATGATAGTACTTATTTGTAATTTATAAATAAATAAATATACATTTGTGGTATTTGGTACATATGCCCAATGTTTTTAGCTGATGATGGCGTACAAGAAAACATATTTGAGTCTACTGTTCAATATTATGTATTTCTTGAGGACACAGATTGTTTCTTTTCTTCTTGATGGCCTTTTTTGCTTAGGGCAATGTCTGGTCTGTATTAGGTAGTTAATAAGTATTATTGCCTGTCTTGCTTGCTGGATAGATGAATAAATGAATACATCATTTAATTATGCTTCTCTTTATGAATAGGAGGTAATTTTAACTTACCATTTAGTAAATACTTAAATGTACTAAGGATACAGCTGGGTAATCAAATAACTAGATAACATCCAGATGTTATGTTTGGATGTATTAGAAACTGATTCAGTTTGCCACATTTTTCAACAATACACTGGATTGATGGATTAACACAAAATAAATGGTGAATATGATTGAGAAATTTTATGTAACTCTGCTTCAGAGGATTCATCTGTGCTAAATATTATCAGAATCACATTTAGGATTTAGCAAGTAACCTGATCTTCACAAACCTGAAAGTTCAGATTTCTTTATATTTCTTCTCTCTTTGGTGAAAATGTCATGTGATTGGAATAATACAATGACATGATTAGGGATGAAGTAAGGGGAGAAGAAAAATTCTCAGAAGATTTGTGGCCCCATATTCAACTGACATTAGTCTTCTATTCCCCAGCTCATTAGGGTGACAGTGATGGGACTGAGTAGGAGGGAGCACTATGGCTTGGCAGTGACCACTTGGCAGATGGTCACTGCCAAGCCATAGTGCTCCCTATACAGTCCCTCAGATTACATCTCCTTTGTTTTATTTTTCCATACCTACTGTCATTCTTGATATCCATTTTCACCACTGTGCAAAACCACTGTGTAGTGCATTGTAAACACTTACAATATACTGTTGATCCACTACATGAAGGACAGTTCTCCAGGTGGCCTTGGTTGGACCCACCCAGTTCTCCCTCTTTTCTTGTTTGTAGTTCTCAAGAGAAACTGTAGAATGTGCTGGGAATGCAACATTTTGAGATAAGGAGAGACTGACCTGAACAGCCCATTGTGCCAGTCCCCTCTATAAACAGAATGTCACTTTAGCCCAGCATGTTATATTGCCCCTGTGGTATAAAACCCAGGGCAGGCTGCCTGCTGGGGGTCCCTCGCCTGTGGTACAAGTGGGGCACATACTGAAAAGATTTTGTCTTCCCAAGGCAGCTTTTCTGAGCCTTGAGGGGACAGACTCATCACGAATCCTAGGCTTTGTGTGTGTGTGTGTGGGTGTCTCTTGCTGTTTATCTGTAAGCAATAAATTCATTTCATGTAACTTGCTGTATGTGTGGGTGTTCTGTCTCACTGGACTCAGACAAATTGGTAGCCAGTGCACAGTGAAACTGCTTCACACACATTCCTGCTATCTAATTTGTGCCAGTGTATATGTAAATGCATGTCTTTGATGGTGGAGGTAGTTGTCATGATGCTGGCAGGGCGGTGTGGGAAGGACAGTATAACACTGCAGGCTTTACCCAGCTCCTTACCCAGGGGTGACTTGTTTAGTCAGTTCTGCTTGCCACTATCCAGTCTGCTTGTTGGTGGGGGAAATGACAGTTTTATCTTCTTTAGTTTCAACTTCTTTATGATAGTCCTCTCTTCTGCAAATAGATAGATGTTTTTAAAAAGACACATTGACTACTATAATAAGCCCTATGCTTTTCTCCATCAGAATTTCCCACATCAGCTTTGGGTATTGCTAATGTTTTCTTATTTTACATGACTTCTTTTTTTTTTTTTTTTTTTTGAGTCTTACTCTGTCACCCAGTCTGGAGTGCAGTGGCACCTTCTCAGCTCACTGCAACCTCCACTCCCCAGGTTCAAGTGATTCCCCTGCCTCAGCCTCTCAAGTAGCTGGGATTATAGGCACCCACTACCATGCCTGGCTAATTTATTTTTTATTTCTAGTAGAGACAGGGTTTCACTGTGTTGGCCAGGCTGGTCTTAAACTCCTGACCTCAGGTGATCCACCAGCCTCAGCTTCCCAAAGTTCTGGGTGTGAGCCACCGCACCCAGCCTTACATGACTATTTTACTGCTGTGGATAAAAATAGAAGGAAATGTGAATTGCTATCAATGTGGGCATATTTGGGGGTTCACTTATGAGTTATGTGACATTTTTTGTCGATTAGACTGTTTTCTTTGTCTTGACCTCCCCTCTTTTGCCTTTCTCAAAATAGTCACATATTAAACATGAATGCTCTTTCTTAGTATTAGTGCCATGATATACCTCACCAGTTTTGCAAGAGAAGAAAAGCACATGAGGAGAACAGTTTCTTCTAGCAAGTGAGGTGTAAGTTCTTCGTACTTTCTTCTTTTTATTTGAATATAGTTTTTTTTTTTCAAAAAATTTAAGTACTAATAATATGTGTCAGTGATTTTCCTCTGTAGTGGATGGTTTAACATATGTTATGACATAGCTGAAAGAAGAGTCTAAATCTTTCTCAGAATCATAGTAGAGGAATGGTTTGTTATTGAAGAGCTAGAATATACTATTTTTAGCAATTGCTGGTATGGTAACACTTTTCTTTATTGCCTATGATTGGTACAAACTTTAAATTACAAACTCAGGCAGGCAAAAGATATAACCATTTTTCTAAAGCTTGCTTACCTTCTGTTACAGCTTGAACTGAGTTAAATATCCACCCCTCTCTGTCCTCTTCCCCTGACACATTGATGTCCACCTAGAATCTGTGACCTTATCTGAAAATGGAGACTTTGCGGAGGTAATCAAGTTAAGGTGTGGTCAAATTAGGTGAGAGTGTGCCCCAATAAAAACAGGGAATTTAGACACAGACACACAGGGAAGACAACCATGAGAGGATAGAGGCAGAGATTGGAGAGATTCATCTAGAAGTCAAGGAATACAAAGGAATGCTGGCAACCACCAGAAACTAGAAGAGGCAGGGCAAGTTTTTTTCCCAGAAACTTCAGAGGGAGCATGGCCCTGCCAACAACTTGATTTTAGACTTGTCGTCTCCAGAACTGTGAGAGGATAAATTTTTATTGTTTGAAGCTACCCAGTTTCTAGTAATTTGTGTGGCATGCCCCAGGAAACTAATACAGAGTCCCTTTATAAATTGAGTGGCAGGCGATTAATCTTATTCAATTTGGAGAATCCCTTCTCTTTCTCTGGAGTTGTGTTAAGTAGCAGTAAGATGTGACACTGGGACAGGACCCACACATTCTTAACATCATGAAGCTATCCTGTGTCTCTGAGCATCCCTCACTTGATTCACCATCAGTACTCTTCCCTGGTTGCTGCGGAGATGACCTTTGCTCCCATTGACATCGCCCCTTTCGGTCTGCCATTTTCTCCACATTTCCAGGTCACTCTTGAGTGACCAGGAATTATTCTGCTGCTCCCATGTCATACTGTGGTTTATATGGATATGTTCTGCAACTATCTCTTGTCTGGGATATTGACACTTCCCAGCCACAGCACTTTATTAGGACAATGAATTGCAAGTTGCCTCTGCTTTTGAACCCCACAAACATTCTCTGGAGATGTTGCCACCTCTCCAGGACTTGGTCCAAGGAATGGCTCTGGGTTTATTGCTGATGCATGCTCTCCTTACTTCCTCTCTGACTCTGTTCCCATCACTCAGGCTGAGGAATGTTTTTCTAGCCTTGTTTTGAAGGTAGTGTGGGAGAGTAGCAAATTTTTGCCTATGTTTTCTCTAAAATCTTTTGTCTGTGTCTTGATTCTTTTCTATTCCCTTAACTGCCTATATCAACAGTTCTCAACTGGAGGTCATTTAGCAATGTTTAGACACTCTTGGTTGTCACATCTAGAGAGCTGAGGGGTTTTACTGACATCTAGTGGGTAGAGGCCAAGGATGCTGCTAAATATCCTACAGTGCATAGGACAGCACCTTATAAAAAATAATTATTGGCTCAAAATATCATTAGTGCTACTGTTGAGAAACCAGCCTAGATCCTCAAAACAAAAAAGACTGAAAGATACGTCTCTTTCACTTTGTTTTCTGCCATCATGAATTCCTTTTTTTGTGGCAATGAACACAGAAATTCTGCTTTGCAATGAGGAAAGAGTTAATGGTGAATAGACATTCACTTTACATCATAATTGTTCTGATTCTTCTAGGAAAGGATATTTGAAAATCCTTTCAACTTCCTCTGTCACGCAAATACATTACGTTAATATATAAAACAGAGCATTAGCAGTTACGGGGACTTCTGAATTGACTAGAAAGCAAAATCATCAAATTTGAGAGGGGAAAATATCGACTTTAGAGTTTACACCATTTGGTTGACTATCTAGAGAGCTCATATGACTTAAGCAAATACATGATTTAGCGAATTCCTGCCAGGCTTGTGAAGAATACTTGACCAAGAATGTGTAAATGTGGGTTCCAGTCTTACTTCTCTTACCAGCCACTTGAGTAGGCAACTTCATTTATTTGGGCCTCATTTGTCTCTTGTGATAGAGGTTTACTCTAGATTATTTCTGAAATGATAGTCATTTAATTTTTTCCTAGGATAGGACCAGATTCTGAGCAGAAATAATTTTTCTTATACAGACTCTAAAATGTTCTATATAAAATCATCTTTTTCATGTCATTCCTTATAAATTCTTTGTTGGATTGCAGTTGGCCAACAAATGTTGTTCTCTTCTTTTTCCATGTGCCCCTAATTAGGGCAAAACACTAAGCTGCTACAGTAAGGAGACCCACCAACTCAGTGACTTAAAAAACAAAAAACAAAACAAAACAAAAAAAAAATGAGGCCAGACCACATTTCTCAGACTCCTTTGCATCTGAGTGTGATTAAGTTTTCACCAATTAAATGTGAGAAGTGAGGTGTCTAAACCCTGGTCCCAGTCCTGAAGGCAGTGAAGTGCCTCTTTCATGTGTTCCCTTTCCCTTTAGCTGAACTCCAGTCTTCAACCCTGTAGGTAACAGTGATGCTCAAGGGGATGGAACAAGATGAAAGGAGTCTAATGACAAAATGGAGCAGAGCCACCCCACCAAATTAAACTGCTTTCCTCAGAGCTGTTTGAGAAGAGATACAAACTTGTTTTTAAAGTATGGTTCAGTGTCTTTATTATAGCTGCTTAGCCTTTTGCCCTAATAAATTGAGGAATTCTTCACGTAATTGTTAAAACAGCAAATTTACCTGTAATCCTAGCACTTTGGGAGGCCGAGGCAGGTGGATCACGAGGTCAAGAGATTGAGACCATCCTGGCCAACATGGTGAAACCCCGTCTCTACTAAAAATACAAAAAATTAGCTGGGCATGGTGGCACGTGCCTGTAATCCCAGCTACTCAGGAGGCTGAGGCAGGAGAATTGCCTGAACCCAGGAGGCGGAGGGTGCGGTGAGCCGAGATCGCGCCATTGCACTCCAGCCTGGGTAACAAGAGCGAAACTCCATCTCAAAAAAAAAAAAACAGCAAATTTAAAAAAAATGCATTTTTGTTATACTCAGTATGAGGTCTGATGTTTCCCTGCCTCACTGTCATTCTTGATATCCATTTTCACCACTGCGCAAAACCACTGTGCAGTGCATTGTAAGCACTTAAAAATTTGTTGACCCACTGGATGCAGGACGGTTCTCCAGGTGGCCTTAGATCCACCCAGTTCTCCCTCCTTTTTTGTTTGTAGTTCTTAAGAGAAACTGTAGAACGTGCTGGGAATGCAACATCCTGAGATAAGGAGGGACTGACTGAACAGCCCAGGCTCTGTGCCAGTCCCCTCTATATTGTCTTCTAATATCTCATTACTAAAATATAAGTGATTTTTTTTTAAGAGACAGGGTCTTGCTCTGTTGCCCAGCCTGGAGTATAGTGGTGCAATCACCACACCTGGCTAATTTTTTTATTTTTAATTTTTTTCCTGTTGCCCAGATTGGTCACAAACTCCTGGCCTCAAGCAATCCTCCTGCCTCATTGTCCCAAAACATGAGCTACTGTGCCTGGCCATAAGTGAAATATTTAAAGTAAAAAGAGGATATGAACAAGTTTAGGTCCCTCTTGTTTACGAGCTCCTCTTTTCTCACCTGGCTCTCTACCATTTCCTCTTGTAATTTCTACACTAAATAACAATCCTCACAATCTACTCCAAGTTGGCAATTTTTGTTTCAGGGATAACTTACGCCTATATAAACTAAATGCAATGGCTCACATTTTAGACTTATTTCATACTGTATTGTTCCTCTGTTTCATTGCTTTGCTGGAAAGTAGGGTTATATGGCTATCTTCCCATATGTCTAGGCACAATTGTCTATTGTGGTCACTTGAAAAGAATACTTGGGAAACTTCCCTTTAGGGTACAGGGAGGTAGAAGCAGTGGTTGACGTAGATGGTGGTTTAGATCATCTTGGTTTTTGCTGAGAAGGAAGTGATTTCTTGCCAGAGTTCTGCTCAAAAATCACTACTTTCTTTCTAGCAAGTGCTCTCTCTGACTATTGTTACAGTCACTCTTATGTAAGTTACAAGAGTAGTAATTTTTAAATATTATTTCAGATATCAACCAAATTCTGTCAACTATTTTTGTGTTAAATGAAATATCATTTGTTTTAACTATGTAAATAGAAACTATTTCATTCAGGTAGGTATTAATTTAATTATCAAATCATGAATAAGAGAAAGACTGTAAATTGAATACTTGATTTTATATATGTTCAAATGTGGACAAATTGGTTAATCATTCTCCTGTTTGGTTTTTTTTCCCTCTCTCTCTTAAAAGGCAAAGGTGATTAGCTGATCTGTGATCTGAAGGGAAATGACTTTGATTATCTTATCAACCTCCATTTGCTTTCTTTAAATGGACCCCTCTTATATACTTGGCTTAATATTATTTGCAATATAGTTGCTATTTGAAATCAAAATTCTTCCTAGATGACTAAGGAAATTTGGGTTAAAATGTTAGTTCAATGAATTTTTTCTTGATGACCTGGTGAAATAACTTCACCTCATAATTTTAAATTGATCTTTTGGAAAGAAAACTTGTTTGCACATTTTAATCTTGATATTAGTTCATGCAGGCCTATATAACAGATTTTTATTTTTCAAGTGACAAAAATCCATACTTTAAATCCATAATCCAAGTTTAAATCCATACTTGTTTGCTGTGACTTCACTTGGATTTGAGTAGGAGACCCACCTTTCTTTTGATGTTTTAAGTAGGCAGTTGTGGATGGTTTCCCGAGAAGAAAATCCCCAACAGGGAACTTTTTGAAGAGTTGTTGCATTTGCTCTGTATGCACTCTGTGTTTTGATACACTGAGCAAGGAATGTTGATGAGACATGAGGCAGAACAGCTTGTTCCTCCACAGCTATTTTGACTTTGCAATGCTGGCAGTAGTAAAAAAAAAAAAAAAAAAAAACGGAAAAAAAAAGTTTAGTGTGTTAACTAAGCAAACACATGGGGCTTGGAAGAAGGCTAGGGAACAGCTAAGCTATTCTTGGTATCCAAAACTCTATTGCTTAGGAACTTTTAATTCCAGTTTGTGAATGCATAGTACTTGGAGTTCTACATTTCTCTAGATGTCCTTTGTCTCTGGGAGTGTTAACAGGAACAAATGGTGTTGCTAATGAAGTAAAATTGTTGTTGTGTTCAATAATCAAATTTCAGTACAAAGATGATGACTTAGAAGAATAGACACCTCAAAGGATTCAGAATGTGACTGTGAAAACCAAATGAATTAAGAAAAATACTCATGCTACTTTAGGTATTAAGAATATGGATTATCCTGAAAAAATTAAAGTATCAAAGATGGAAGTTTGTTATACTAGAGGCACTGCAAGTCCTTTTAGAAGAAGAATGTGGATTATAAACTTTAGTTTTGTGAGTTGTTGTTGCTGTTTTTCACAGAAGTGCCAGCATACCAGCTCTGAGCCAATGCTTTAAGAGGCATGGCAAGTTTTCATTGGCCTCTCTTATGTTCCTGCCATCTGCCATGAGAAGGACACACCATAGTTAGCCACAGCTCCTTTTGCCTGGGTCCCAGAATCAGAGATACAAGAAATGAACCTGAACTTGAGCCAAGCTGAGCCTAATTGAGCCTAGCTAATCCACTACTGACCTGCAGACTTCTGAGGGAAAAAACGTTTTTTGTTTTAAGCCATTGAGATTTGGCAGTTGTTTGTTATGCAGCAAAACCTGACTAATACACCTTTATTAGAGGTCTCTAATTACAGGCTGTTGACATGTGAGAACCAGAGTGTATATGACCCAGATCCTGATGTCCTGCCTTAGATTCCCTCAGCAGGTTTGTTTCTCAGCCCATGTTGCCAATGGTTTGACAGCGATACATGCTGTCACTGGGCAGTAGCTACAGGGCAGTCAGATTTGCTGGCTACAATTCCAAATTTCTGACTCCTCCCATTACTTCTTTAGACTTTTGAACTTTTAATTTCAGTTTATGAATGCATAGTTGAAATTCACCCTGATGAAATTGCACAGTACTGGGCATAGTGACTGGCATCTTAAGTGGCCACCAAAGAGCTAGATGACACAACTCAGAAGTGTGTTGGTATTAATTCCCATGAAGTAATATTTGACTAATGGGAAACTGAAGATGACAGGAAGAAAGCAAAATACCTCTTTTCCCTTCTTACTCCTTCCCATGCACTATTCCAACTGCACACAAAGCTCATTTGAAGTCCTGTATGGTCAAGCAGGTTCTTTTGCTGAGTGATCTGCTATGCCTATTTATGGGTCATTGGGAAGCAGTGATCAACAGGGTAATAGCATTTTACATGGCTTTCCATCCTTCTTTGCCTCATCTCCCTTCCCCCACCTGGTTTGTACAACTCACAGAAAGCATCAGCACTTAATCCTTGATTCAGCCTCTATTTTCTAGAGAACCTAAACTAAGGCCATGACCTAGATCATCATGTCAAGGTGAAGATTATAAAACTGATGGTTAGGATTATGTCAACTAATACCTACTGATGACAACTGACTGTATCAAGCAGTGTATTGAGCGCTTTGAATTCATTTTACTTAATATTCATTACAACTCATAAACTGTATAGTATTATTAGCTTATTATATAGAGGTTTGAAAATTTTGCCAGGATCACATAGCAAGTAAGTAGAGTCAGGATAGAAACCCAAATATTTCTGCTATCATATCTTATGAGTTAAACCACTAAGTAACACAAATAAATTACAGAGTAGGTCACTGGATGCCCAGTTGCATTGTGTTATGTGCTCTGTTTTGCCCCAGTGTGCTTAATACAGTGTACTTAACATAGTTTACATTCAAAATGTAATTTTTGATTTAATAACTTATTAATCTTCTGTTAATAATATTCTGGTAATGCTGGGTGCAGTGGCTCATGCCTATAATCCCAGCACTTTGAGAAGCAAAGGTGGGAGGATTGCTTGAGTCCAGGAGATCAAGACCAGCCTGGTCAACATAACCAGACCCTGTCTCTACAAAAGAAAATTTAAAAAATAACATTTTTGTAAACCTAGAGTTATTCTACTTAGCACTTATGGTTTGTCAATTTAAAAAATTAAAGTAAAAAAGCCATATTTAACTATGAAACTTAATCTAAATTACAAGACTCTTTAGAATTTTATGGGGCTAGAGAGACACCATAAAATTATCTTTGTATATTGTTTGACAATAGTCTATTTGAACCTAATGGATTTAGGATAAAAGGATATCTATTACAGTAGGAATTATTTTATTTTATTTTATTTTATTTTTAAATTGCATTTTAGGTTTTGAGGTACATGTGAAGAACGTGCAAGATTGTTGCATAGGTACACACATGACAGTGTGATTTGCTGCCTTCCTCCCCATTACCTATATCTGGCATTTCTCCCCATGCTATCTCTCCCCAACTCCCCACCCCCCACTGTCCCTCCCCTATTTTCCCCTGACAGACCCCAGTGTGTGATGTTCCCCTCCCTGTGTCCATGTGTTCTCATTGTTCAACACCCACCTATGAGTGAGAACATGCAGTGTTTGATTTTCTGTTCTTGTGTCAGTTTGCTGAGAATGATGGTTTCCAGGTTCATCCATATCCCTACAAAGAACACAAACTCATCGTTTTTTATGGCTGCATAGTATTCCATGGTGTATATGTGCCACATTTTCCCTGTCCAGCCTATCATCAATGGGCATTTGGGTTGGTTCCAAGTCTTTGCTATTGTAAACAGTGCTGCAATGAACATTCATGTGCATGTGGCCTTATAGTAGAACGATTTATAATTCTTTGGATATATACCCAGTAATGGGATTGCTGGGTCAAATGGAATTTCTATTTCTAGGTCCTTGAAGAATCACCACACTGTCTTCCACAGTGGTTGAACTAATTTACACTCCCACCAACAGTGTAAAATTGTTCCTATTTCTCCACATCGTCTTAGCATCTGTTGTCTCCGGATATTTTAATGATCACCATTCTAACTGGCATGAGATGGTATCTCAATGTAGTTTTGATTTGCATTTCTCTAATGACCAGTGATGATGAGCATTTTTTCATATGTTTGTTGGCCTCATGTATGTCTTCTTTTGTAAAGTGTCTGTTCATATCCTTCGCCCACTTTTGAATGGGCTTGTTTGTTTTTTTCTTGTAAATCTGTTTTAGTTCTTTGTAGAGTCTGGATATCAGCCCTTTGTCAGATGGGTAGATTGAAAAAATTTTTTCCCATTCTGTTGGTCGCCGATTCACTCTAATCACTGTTTCTTTTGCTATGCAGAAGCTGTGGAGTGTGATTAGGTCCCATTTGTCTATTTTGGCTTTTGTTGCCAATGCTTTTGGTGTTTTGATCATGAAGTCCTTGCCTATGCCTATGTCCTGAATGGTTTTCCCTAGATTTTCTTCTAGTGTTTTTATGGTGTTAGGTCTTATGTTTAAGTCTTTAATCCATATGGAGTTAATTTTAGTGTAAGGTGTCAGGAAGGGGTCCAGTTTCTGCTTTTTGCATATGGCTAGCCAGTTTTCCCAACACCATATATTAAACAGGGAATCCTTTCCTCATTGCTTGTTTTTGTGAGGTTTGTCAAAGATCAGATGGTTGTGGATGTGTTGTGTTGCCTCCGAGGCCTCTGTTCTGTTCCATTGGTCAATATCTCTGTTTTGGTACCAGTACCATGCTGTTTTGATTACTGTAGCCTTATAGTACAGTTTGAAGTCTGGTAGTGTGATGCCTCCTGCTTTGTTCTTTCTGCTTAGAATTGACTTGGCTATGCGGGCTCTCTTTTGATTCCATATGTAGTTTTAGGTGAATTTTTCCAGTTCTGTGAAGACGGTCATTGGTAGCTTGATGGGGATAGCGTTGAATCTGTAAATTGCTTTGGGCAGTATGGCCATTTTCACGATATTGATTCTTCCTAACCATGAGCATGGAATGTTTCTCCATCTGTTTGTGTCCTCTCTTATTTCACTGAGCAGTGGTTTGTAGTTCTCCTTGAAGAGGTCCTTTACGTTCCTTGTTAGTTGTATTCCTAGGTATTTTTTTCTCTTTGTAGCAATTGTGAATGGCAATTCATTCTTGATTTGTCTCTCTTTAAGTCTGTTATTGGTGTACAGGAATGCTTGTGATTTTTGCATATTGATTTTGTATCCTGAGACTTTGCTGAAGTTCTTATCAGTTTCAGGAGATTTTGGGCTGAGACGATGGGGTCTTCTAAATATACAATCATGTCGTCTGCAAATGGAGACAATTTGACTTCCTCCTTTCCTAATTGAATACCCTTTATTTCTTTTTCTTGCCTAATTGCTCTGGCTGGAACTTCCAATACTGTATTGAATAGGAGTGGTGAGAGAGGGCATCCTTGTCTAGTGCCAGATTTCAAAGGGAATGCTTCCAGTTTTTGCCCATTCAGTATGCTGTTGGCTGTTGGTTTGTCATAAATAGCTTTTATTATTTTGAGATATATTCCATCAATACCTAGGTTATTGAGGGTTTTTAGCATAAAGGGCTGTTGAATTTTGTCAAAAGCCTTCTCTGCATCAATTGAGATAATCATGTGGTTTTTGTCTTTGGTTCTGTTTATGTGGTGAATTACGTTTATAGACTTGCGTATGTTGAACCAGCCTTGCATCCCCAGGATGAAGCTACTCGATCATGGTGGATAAGCTTTTTGATGTGCTGTTGCAGTCGATTTGCCAGTATTTTATTGAAGATTTTTGCATCTATGTTCATCATGGATATTGGCCTGAAGTTCTCTTTCCTTGCTGTCTCTCCTGAGTTTTGGTATCAGGATGATGTTGGTCTCCTAAAATGATTCGGGAAGGAGTCCCTCTTTTTGGATTATTTGGAATAGTTTCAGAAGGAATGGTACCAGTTCCTCTTCGTATTTCTGGTAGAATTTGGCTGTGAACCCATCTGGACCTGGGCTTTTTTTGGTGGGTAGGCTATTAATTGCTGCCTCATCTTCTGCCCTTGTTATTGGTCTATTTGGGGTTTCAACTTCTTCCTGGTTTAGGCTTGGGTGGATGCAAGTGTTCAGGAATTTATCCATTTCTTTCAGGTATACTAGTTTATGTGCATAGAGTTGTTTGTAATAATCTCTGATGATGGTTTGTATTTCTGTGGAATCTGTGGTGATATCCCCTTTAACATTTTTTATTGCATCTATTTGATTATTCTCTCTTTTCTTTTTTATTAATCTGGCTAGTGGTCTATTTTGTTGATCTTTTTGAAAAACCAGCTCCTGGATTTATTGATTTTTTGAAGGGTTTTTCGTGTGTCTATCTCCTTCAGTTCTGCTCTGATCTTAGTTATTTCTTGTCTTCTGCTAGGTTTTGAATTTTTTTGATCTTGCTCCTCTAGCTCTTTTAATTTTGATGATAGGGTGTTGATTTTAGATCTCTCCTTGCTTCTCGTGTGGGCATTTATTGCTATGTATTTTCCTCTAGAGACTGTTTTAAATGTGTCCCAGAGATTCTGGTATGTTGTGTCTTCATTGTCGTTGGTTTCAAAGAATATCTTTATTTCTGCCTTCATTTCATTGTTTATCCAGTCAACATTCAAGAGTCAGTTGTTCAGTCTCCATGAAGCTATGTGATTATGAGTTAGTTTCTGAATTCTGAGTTCTAACTTGATTGCACTGTGGTCTGAGAGACTGTTTGTTATGATTTCCGTTCTTTTGCATTTGCTGAGGAGTGATTTACTTCCAATTATGTGGTCAATTTTAGAGTAGGTGTGATGTGGTGCTGAGAAGAATGTATATTCTGTGGATTTGGGGTGGAGAGTTCTGTAAATGTCTATTAGGTTTGCTTGGTCCAGGTCTGAGTTCAAGTCCTGGATATCCTTGTTAATTTTCTGTCTCGTTCATCTGTCTAATATTGACAGTGGAGTGTTAAATTCTCCCACTATTATTGTGTGGGAGTCTAAGTCTCTTTGTAAGTCATTAAGAACTTGCTTTATGTATCTGGGTGCTCCTGTATTGGGTGTGTATATATTTAGGATCGTTAGCTCTTCTTGTTACATTGATCCTTTTACCATTATGTAATGTCCTTCTTTGTCTCTTTTGGTCTTTGTTGGTTTAAAGTCTATTTTATCTGAGATGACAATTGCAACTCCTGCTTTTTTTTGCTCTCCATTTGCTTGGTAAATCTTCCTCCATCCCTTTATTTTGAGCCTTTGTGTATCCTTGCATGTGAGGTGGGTTTCCTGGATACAGCACACCGATGGGTTTTGGGTTTTTATCCAATTTGCCAGTCTGTGTCTTTTGATGGGGGCATTTAGCCTATTTATAATTTGATACTGCCATTTTGATGCTAGCTGGCTGTTTTGCCCATTAGTTGATGCAGTTTCTTCATTGTGTCGATGCTCTTTACCATTTGGTATGTTTTTGGAGTGGCTGGTACTGGTTGTTCCATTCTATGTTTAATGCTTCTTTCAGGAGCTCTTGTAAAGCAGGCCTAGTGATGATGAAATATCTGAGTAATTGCCTATTCGTAAAGGATTTTATTTCTCCTTCACTTATGAAGCTTAGTTTGGCTGGATATGAGATTCTGGGTTGAAAGTTCTTTTCTTTAAGGATGTTGAGTATTGGTCCCCACTCTCTTCTGGCTTGTAGGGTTTCTGCTGAGAGATCTGCTGTGAGTCTGATGGGCTTCCCTTTGTGGGTAACCTGACCTTTCTCTCTGACTGCCCTCTGTAATGACGGACTGCCTCGGCAATGGCGTGCTGCATCAGCAATGGCAGACTACCTCGGTAGTGGTGGACTGCCTCGGTAATGGCGGACCGCCTTGGTAATGGTGGTCGCCCCTCCCCCACAGAGCTGGACTGTCCCAGGTTCAGCTGTGCTTGCTGTGAAACTCTCAATGCAGAGCGTTTCAGATTGCTGTTTTTTTGTAGGCATGGGACCAGCCGAGCCTGATCACCTGGCTCCCTGCCTCAGATCCCCCCCTTTTTTTTATTTTTTCAGTTGAATGGGCGACTGTCTCCCTGGTGGTCCAGTCGCCTGTTGAAAAGGTGCTGGGATCTGTGTTATTTCCTGTGCGGCAACCCACTGCGCCAGCTAAAACAGCTGCGCTGGGATTTGTAGCGCTTTTTTTGCCTGGGAATCTCTTGCCTGGCTCCCTATTTCAGTCCCCTTTTTTATCAGTTGAATGGGTGACTATGTCTCCCTGGAGCTCCAATCGCCAGCTAAAATGGCACCCAGACCCGTTTATTTTGTGTGGAGACGGGCTGCACCGGCCAAAACAGCTGCTCTGGTGACCTGTGGGGCTCCTCCACCTGGGAATCTCTTGGTCAGTGGGCAATAAAAATCCATCTGGAAATGCGGCATCCACTCACCCTCCATGCTTTCGCTGGGAGCTGCAATCCTGAGCTGCTTCTAATCAGCCATCCTGGATCTGTCTCCAGGAATTTTTTTTCGTTTTTGTTTTGTTTTAAAAAACTATCCTTGTTGCCTTATGGAGGCAGATTATTATAGTAGAAAAGCAGTGAACTAAGAATAAGTGGACCTGAATTCAGCCCTTGAGTTTTTCATTAACAAGTTTGTGATTTTGTGAAAGTCAGTCTAAGCTTGGGCTTCAGATACAACATCTGTAAAATGCAAAATTGGTTGAAGAATATTTTCAGCTCTGACTAACATCCGTGATTTTCCTGGTTACTGGGACTCTCTGTCCAGGTAGTATCTGAAGAGACAGTTGCAGCCACACTTTTGATGATATCTTATGCTCTTTCCCTCTTCCAAGACTTTCCTTTATCTCTTTCTCAGTTTGGCAGATTATATGTCCTTTAAGATTCATTTCAAATACCTTTTTTCTTTTTATATTTGTGAGCCTCCCTTGACATTCTTAGGCAATTTCCTACATTTAACATGTAGGATAGCTTTATATACCTATGCTGTAATTTTTACTCCTTCATTTTGTGATTATTTGTATGTGTGTCTCTCACTATACTGGGGACATTTAAAAAAAACTGCAGCTAAGCGTTTATTATACTTTAAGAAGGGAATCAATTGCAGTGGTGTTATAGAAGCTATGTGTATTTTTTCCTAATGCCTTATATGCTCATAGACTCTAGGTATAAACACTTTGATCATCAAATTCCATTTTTTGCCTCTGAAAATGCACTTGCTCATGTGCATCAAGAGACTTGTGTAAATTTCTTTACTGTAGCAGTATACAAATTATTTTATTAACTGGGACTACAGGCATATGCCACCATGCCTGGATTATTATTTTTTTCTTTTTTTGTTTTTTGGTAGATACTGGATTTTACCATGTTGCCCAGGCTGGCCTTGAACTCCTAGGCTCAAGTGATCTACCCATCTTGGCCTCCCAAAGTGCTGGAATTACAGGTGTGAGCCACCATGCCTGGCCTGTTTTCATTTTAATAGCCCCAGTGACATATAATTGACTGTATTACTTTACTAGGACTGCTATAACAAAACACCATGGACTTAATGGCTTAAATATACAGAAATTTATTTACTCACATTTTTGGAAGCTAGAAATTCAGTTGAAGTTATCAGCAGGATTGGTTTCTTCTGAGGCCTCTCTCCTGGGCTTGCAGATCTTCTTGCTATGCCCCTACATGGCCATCCTATGGTCTGTGTCTTAATCTTATCTTCTCTTCCAAAAATTTCCAGTTTTATCGGATAAAGACTCAACAATATGACCTTAGTTTACCTCAATTTTCTCTTGAAAGTTCTTATCTCCAAATATAGTAACAGTCTTTTGTAACAGTGGTTAAGACTTCAACATATGAATTTTGGAGGATACAATTAAATTCATAAGATTGAATACAATAAAATGCACATAAAGTGTATGTTTCATGTTCTGAAACTGTATATATACATTTATAAAACTATCACAATCAAGGTAATGAATATGTCCACTGTCCTTTCATATATTCCTTTGCCTCTTTGTCATCCCTTCCTTTAGCCTTTCCCTACCTTCCTCAGTTCCTGTGTGATCATTTATCTGCTTTTGGTCACTGTATATTAGTTTGTATTTTATAGAATTTTATACACATGGAATCATATAGATTATACTCATTTTGTTATTCAGCCTAATTGTTTTGAGGCTCAGCTATAATGTAGCACATACCAATAACTTACTCATTTTTGTTGCTGAGTAATATTCCATTGTGTGAGTATGCCATAGTTTCTTTATCCATTCATCTGTTTGTGGATATTTGGGTTCTTTCCAGTTTGGGCCATTAAAAATAAAGTGGCTATGAACATTTGTGTACAAGTCTTGTGTGGATATATTCTTTTATTTCTCTTGGGTAAATACTCAATAGTAAAATGGCTGCATTTTGTGGTAACCTTAAAAAAAGTCTACTGTTTTTCAAAGTAGTTGTAGCATTTTATGGTTTTATTTAATTCACAAATCTATATCTTAGATAATAAATAAAAATTGTATACATTTACAGTGTGCAATATGATGTTTTGATATATGTATAGATTGTGGAACGATTACATCAAGCCAGTAAACATATCTATCACCTCACATGCTTATTCTTTGTTGTGGTAAGAACAGTTAAATCTACTCTTTCGGTAATTTCAAGTTTATATTATTATTAACTATAGTCTCCGTGTTGTACTATTGTTCTCCAAAATTTATTTTTCCTGTCTAACTGAAACTTTATACCCTTTGACCAACATCTCCCTATTGTCCCCACATTCACAAGCCCCTGATAACTATGTTTTAATTCTCTGCTTCTATGAGTTCAACCCTTTTAGATTCCACATATAAGTAAGATCATACAGTATTTGTCTTTCTGTGCATGGTTTATTTCACTTAGTATAATACCTTCCAGGTTTATCTATGTTGTCACAAATGATAGGATTTCTTTATTTTTTAAGGCTAAATACTACTCCACTGTGTCTATATACCACATTTTATTTATTCCCGTTAATAGACACTTAGGTGGATTCCACCTAAATGTCTTGAAATTATGAATAATGAACATAGAAGTACAGATATCTCACTGACTTACTGATTTCATTTCCTTTCGATACATACCCAGAAGTAGGATTGCTGGATCATATGGCTGTTTTATTTTTAATTTGTTGATGAACATCTATGCCATTTCCTCCAATGACCATGGGTTGTACTATTTCATAATTCTGCCATCAAGTGTATGAGAGTTCCATGTCTTCCATATCTTCACCAATACTTGGTATGATCAATTTCTATTTATTTGTTTGTTTATATTTAAAATTTTATCCATTTACATAAGTATGAAGGGGCATCTCCTTGTGGCTCCAATTTGCATTTCCATAATGACTAATGATGTTGAGACCCTTTTCATGTGTTTATTTGCCACTCATTATCTTTTTTGCTGAAGTATCTATTCAAATCTTTTGTCCTTTAAAACATTGGATTACTTCTTTTGAATGTAATGATTTATTTTGAATCATTATGTATTCTGGATACTATGTTTTCTTTTTTTTAATCATAGAAATCATTTGGAAATATATTCTTCCATCCTGTGGCTTATTTTCTCATTCTGTTAGCAGTATCTTTTGAAGAACTGTACATTTAATTTTGATAAGGTCCAATTTATCAATTTGTTCTTTCATAGATTATTTTTGTTATATCTAAAAAATCTGCCTATCACAAGATCACAAAAGTTGTTCTCCCATTTTAAACAGAAGTTTTGTCATTTTATTTTCAGTTAAGTCAATGATTCATTTTAAGAGTTGGAATATGTCTCTCAGAAATTGATAGAGCTTTGCAAGTCTTCAGATGTATTCAGGTTTGTTAAACACTGGGTGAGGCCATGGATAAAAGATTGGTTTTTGCATTTTTATAAGAAAATCTGAACAGGGAGCGCTTCTTCTTACAGAAAGCCTTGATTGAGAAGGAAAGCTGGGACTATTAGTCCATGTTCTGCATTGAAATAATGGTAGCCATGCCTAGATTGATTTAAGATACCTGTCTTAACACAGTTAATAGTCACATCAAGGGAAAGAACAAGGGAAAGGGCCTGAGAGCAAGGGAAAGGGCCTGAAAGAGTACACATTTACTGTCTCATAGTGTGGTGTTAATGTGAGGTGTCAGGGAAAAGGTCTTGGGGGTGTGTGTGTCTGCATAATATATGTGTAGAAAACTCTCAGTGCTGGTCCTTTGAGATATATTTGTGAAAACTCTTTCAAAAATAACCAGCATTAATTGAATACTTTTTATGTGCCAGACATTGTTCCAAGTTCTCTACAAAAGGTAATTCTTTAGTCCTTATAGTAATTCTGTAGTAGTGTTGATACGATTTTTATCTTCATTTTTCAGATGAGGAAGCTAAATCACACAAAAGTTAAGAAACTGCTCAGTGTTTCACAGCTAGTAAGTAACAGAGCTGGGCTTGAGACCCAGATTGGCAGGATCCAGGTCTTGTGCTCTTAACGACTCTGCTGTGGTGCCTCCCTTGAACGCATCTTAGTGCTTTCATTGTTGTTTTTCTTATTGTTGTTCTTACTATTTTTTTATACCTCCCTGGGGGATAGTGGCTGTGAATTTGTAGTTGTTGATGTGTTTCTTCTGGAGCTTAAGCTCCTGCCTCCTCTATTGTCAGCCAGGGTTTTTGTTACCTTCGAAATATTGCTGAATCAATAAAACATCTGTTACATTGCTGGTGCTCGAATGGCTTTTAGAATCAGCATTCTTCTTTCTGAATCTGTTGTCACAGCCTTTTGAACTTAAGATATTTGAATGTGTCAGTAGAAAGGCTGTGGCAGCAGTGGTGACAGCAGTTCTAGTGATGGTGACCATAGAGAATATGGCAGAGCTGTGGATGAGATGAAGAGACTTAGTGATGGCAGAGGAAACTTTGGGATTTCACAGCTTTCTACCTCCAAAAACTATTTATTGAAAGCAGATATGAGGAGTGGGAAATACGGAAACAATTCTAGCCTTTGTGCACCTTACAGCATAATGAGTGATATTCACAGCTCATAAATAATAATAGTGAATACTTGTATAGAACTTACTATGTACTGCTTTCCCAAATATTTTACATGTGTTATCTCCATGTTCCACTCAATCCCAGAAGAAGGGAACTCTGATCTCTAGTTTGCAGTGAGGAAACTGAGGCACAGCAAGGAGCAAGGTTAAGTAGCTTGCTCAAGATCCCACAACCAGTAAGTGACAGAACTAATATTTGAACCTAGGAAGATTGGCTTGAGAATCTGGCACTTAAACACTATCCTATTCTGCTAACAAATGATGCGTCAGTTGGCAACTATGGTAAGAGCTACAGAGACAATGAGAAGATGAGGAGGATTGAGCTGAATCTGGAAGGTTTGAGAAGACTTGTCTGATGAAGTGATGAGGAGTGATTTAAAAAGTCATCCAGGTGAAGGGGCGTGTATATAAGTGCATGTGCGTGTCTGTGTTCCTGTGCCCATGCATGTGACATGGTCAGGGAGACACATTTTCAGGACTTGCATAACATATCTCTGTAAATGGCTTCAAAATAAAATGTCAATTTGTGATTCTTTTAATGGAAATATACTTCACGCACAACTTTCAGGCACTGTTTTGAAGCATAATTCAAAGTGATGCTGTCTTTGTATCTGGCTTTAAGACAGTTTTTGAGCACATATCTCTATGTGTCTGTGTCCTGCTTTATGAGCAGTAAGAAGCTCGGGAATCTGGGAAAGCTGAATTCACATTCCAGCTTTTTAGCCGTGGTCATTGCTCAGTTATTTGGACTTTGATTCTGTTTGTTGGACTAATAGAAAATGCATTAAAAGTGCATAAAATAGAAAAATTACCCCTAGTCAGTGCAAATGTCCACATATCTCAAGGCTTTTATTGCAGTTGCCTGGTAATCATCAGAACTCCTGTAGTGAGATCACTAGATTATTTCTAGGTTCCATCCCAAAGTCAGTGCTCCCTCAAAGAGGAAGCTTTTGTTTAAGCAAAACCAAATAGAATTAGGTGGGCTATGGATTCAAGAACTCTAAAGACAAGGTTGATAAATTAAGTGAGAAGGAGAAGACAGTGGAAGATCTAAGCATTGAGATTACTCCTCTGCCCGACTTAGTTCTGTTCTAACATTTTTAAAAAGATTAACTGGGAAGCAAATAGAAATTAAACTATTTATTAGCAAGTCTTTAGCAGTTTCTTATCAAGTGACACGTGGTATATGGTGTTCCTAATGAGTTGCACTAGGGTTATTTTTACACTTTTGGGCATCTGTGGAGTGGTAAATGTGTTCCTAAATATTAGATATAATTACAAGAAAATATGTTTATATAAATTTACTTGGTACCAGATTCAGACTAGTTTTGTTTTAATCAAGGTTTTGAATTACACATGACTTTCATCTCTCATCACCTTTATCCTCGTTAATCAAGAGCTGACCATGTCAGGTGTCTGCATTTGAGTGGACACACTGGATCTTTTTGAATTTTGGTTTTCTGATGTGTAAAAATGAAGCCAGCACCACTATGTCACAGCAAAGTGGTTTATATGAATCTGGTATAGGATGGATGCCCAAATGATTTTAATCCTTTTTTTCCTTTCCTCCCTCCCTCCCTTTTTTCCCTTTTTACTTACTGCCTTCCTTTCTTTCTCCCTGGCAGTAGAGTAGAAGATAAGGAAACCAAGTCTCAGGTTTGCTACTGAGAGACTGGTGAGCTTGACTTGATCATTCTGCTCCATAGTTTTCTTGCTGGTAAAATGAGAGAATTCATTTCCCTAAGAGCCCTACAAGTTATAAAAGTCTACATTTTCATTTTCTTTGATTCTTGAGTTATACCTGAAAATATTTGACAGTACTTTCAGTTAAACAGTTTCAGTTTTTGCCTGTTTAAGAGAAATTTGTGGTCCTAGCTCTCCACCCCTGTAAACCTGGGAAAGGATCCCCACAAATACAGCTTCACCAAATTTGTAGACTCCCAGCTGAGTTAGCAGAAACCAGGCAACTGAGTGGATGAGCTTCTATTAGCACAATGGTATTTGCTTATACAGCAGAGTGGATGAGCTTCTATTAGCACAGTGGTGTTTGGTTATGCAGCTGCAGAACTGGGGAGAAAAGCCTTAGCCAGTATTTGTGAGGTGGGACTGTGACCTGAACTTCAGAACTAGTTCTCCTTGAGAATGCAGATCATTATTTTTCATTTCCTTGGAAAAATAAATAGCTATGTAAGGTAGGCTGAAAAAATGGCCCCCAAAGATGTCCATCTTCTCATCTTGGAATCTGCAAATATGTTAATCGACGTAACAAAATGATTTTTGCAGATGTGACTAAGGGTTTGAGATGGGAGGCTATCTTTTATACTAGGGAGGCAGGAGAGTTAGAGTAAGCAAATGGTAACAGAAGCAGAGAGACGGGCTTTTGAGGATGCTACACTGCTGGCCTTGAGGATGAAGGATGGGGCCATGATCCAAGGAGTATGGGCAGCTTTTAGAAGCTAGAACAGGTAAGCTGAACTTTTTCCTGGGGCCTCCAGAAGCAACTCAGCCTTGTCAATGCCTTTGTTGAAGCCTATAAGGCATATTTTGGACTTTTGAACTACAGAATTGTGAGATAATAAGTTTGCATTGTTCTAAGCCATTACATTTGTAGAAATTTGGTATAGCAGTGATAGGAAACAAATGCACCATGGCTACCAAAGTAAAAACTCTGTATTTTGAAACATTTATTACTTTTCCAAATAAGTCTAGATGAATAACTCTAAGGATGGAAGAATAATTTTACCTGTCACAACCTGGTAGTTAGAAAAAAGACTGGGTGAGTGGAGGTGATCTAGACCTTATGACAGGTAAGAAAATTTCAAAATTTCTAGTTCTTGTAACATCCTAGGTGGGCCATAGCAGACAGCTTTATTCAAAGGAGTTACTGATTTATAAAGGTAAACATTGGTTAGAATTGATCTGTTTCCTATTGCAAGTATTCATAAACATTAAATTTCAGGTCTAGTTTTTCTTTCTGCTCTAGGAATATGGCCATGATTGGCTGAGGAAGGGGCATGAATAAGATGGTATCAAGTTCAGTAGAGAATTATTTCATATCTCCTTTCTTCAATCCCACTTTTCTATCAAGTCAGTATGATTTCTCTCTCTCGGCAAAAGGATGGCTATTAACAATAGAGTGTTCCTTAGGTGGGACAATAGAGAGCAACCGTGCACAAAAAAATTGGCAATGGACGGACATTGGATAGCTTTCAATGAGTCTTTTTCTCTCTCGATTTCAGTTGGATTTTGCTATAAATTAGAAGAGAAACCCTATTATAGGTCAGGTTCTGGGAGATTGACTCCAAGACAGAGATCTGTGTGCAGGAAATCTGTTGGAGAATCTTCCAGGAATAAACTGTTTGGGAAGCAGGACTCTCCAGAAGAAATTGAACTGTGATACTTTTGTAACAGAGGCTTTAGCTATCCTACATGAAGTTCTGAAGCTTGAAAAACCTTTCAGAGATGTCCTGGATTGAGGAGAAGAGATGGAGCCTTTGTATCCCTACACTGACTACTTACTGCCTGTGGGGCTGCCCCATAGGACATTGCTTAATTTGGGGTGAGGCAGCTCTCTTCTGTTGAGGGTAATGCCCAAGGAGACTCAGCTGTGAACCAATGGCAGCTGGTCCATCCAGGCAGCTGGGGAAATGAGTGCCTCAAAGTGGGGAGCTGGGAGGAGCTGAGAGGTGTACTCTGGTGTTCTTACAGACCCCTGGATGCATGTAGATAAAGGCAAAGCAGATACATGGGATCAGCACCAAATAGAGCTCTTAACTGGATTCCAGAAAGGTAGATTTAGAGATTCTATGCCATTGGCTTAGCAAAAGTTACTTGGTAAATTAAGTAGTTCCACTCTCATGTAATAACCCTTTCCATTGCTTCTACATCCTGATGGTGGAAAACAATTAGACTAGTTGAAAATCAAAGATAAGTCTTATACTAAACCTCATATTTCAACTTTGTTGAAAAACATTTTCACATGCCTTGTTACATTCACCCTCTTTGAACATTTTCAACTCTACCTTTTTTGGAGTTTACCCTGATGGAAATAGTATTAAGGCAAAATAATTGTGCAAAGTTGGATGGCAGAAAGGAAAATAAGCACAGTTAAAGGACTTGGATTCAGTGAATCCTATGTTTATGGAACTTCTACTGGGTTCAGACCAAATATATATCTTCAAGTATTTATTTTAGATAATAGACTATCCAGAGATTTAAGGAATCTACTTTTCAAACAAGGGTAGACATCAGGATTGGACTAATGACACATTTTTAAAGGCAGGAGTTTGTCTTTGGAAGTTCTTTATTTCTACAAGTTATTCTTACTGTTGGTGAAAAATTATCTTCCTCTATAACTTAAGTGGCATTGTGAGAACTACTGAAGGTAGATTGTAGCTTAATTACATGAAGTTACCAGTCTTTCTGTAGGTTTTTTTTCAGCCCTTGTAACACCAGTTATTCATCTTCCTTATTTTCCCCAGCATGCTTTTGTACATTTTACAAATATCAGTCCCACCTACTGTATCTTTATGATTAATTCATTTAACTTCTGTTACAAGGAGATCAAGCATTTATTCCTTTTTAAACATTCACTTCCATCCACGCTTAGAAATATTTGACTGGCAGCAATGGCTACCCCCATGGAGCCTGTGTAAACATGGGTTTATGGGCTGCTGTGCAGGCACCTTTGGTGATTTACTTTCTGGTTATTGGGATTTATTTATTTTTTGATGGACTGGTAAATTATGAGGCTGTGGACCTTGCCAGGTTTTCAGGTATCAACTCAGCCTTGCTGGAAAAACTGTGGTTGGCACTGCAACACAGAGAATGACCAATGAGGCATCATATATTTTTAATAGATATATGTTTTAATAAACATTCTCCTCCTAAAGCAATGGATTTTAAAATAGGCTTTTGCCTTGAGCCATGTAGCTACCCAGCTGTGAGTTTTATAAGGCAACAATCTCCACATCATTAGATGTTGTGACTAATATTCCAGCAACTGAAATAATAGCTATTTACATGCACATACAAAGTTAAAATGACATCTAAGGTGCACTTACACTCAGAAAAGTGTGCTTGTAAAAGCAGTGCGACAAGTTCCTCATTCACGTTCCTTCTATTGACTTGTAAAGTTCCTTTGCGAAGCAAAAGGTGGCTTAGAAATCTTGTTCCAGACTGACACCTGGGACTTCTCCAAACTTGAGAGCAAGGTAGGATGGCCTCCAACCTCAAATCCCACTGCCTTTTAGGGTTCTAAGCTTCCTGAATATTTCTGCTGATTTCATTGGTTCATGTGCTTGTGGTCTGTTCCTGCCTTTGCAGGAGGCTTTGCTATTTTTCATTTCAATTCACTGTTTTGCTCCTTTATTGGTTTCTGTATGAAATTCACTCACATCAAACCTTTGGTGAGTTTGTTGTGGATTTTAGTGGCAAGTCACTTTGTGCTACTTACAGCATTCTGCCATTTTTCTGGCCCTGGCTGCTCCTGCTCCCCATCCTCACTTTTATCTTCCTCTCATTGTTAGAAAGACAAACACATTTCTCTTTCCTTGTCATATTCAGAGCATATCCTAGTAAGCACCCTGAGGTCTCATCTTCTATTCCAAGTACTATCAAGGTGTCCCTCCCACCCCACAACAAAGAGTCTGTGCCAATTTTAAGTATAAAATTACTTTTTCCATCTCATTATAGGACTGAAGGCTTATTTTCTATTCCTACTAAGTATTTTGATCACAGGCATGCACCTGTTATGTGGGCATGGAAGGAAAATCTCTTCTAAACTTTCTCCTGATATTTCTGTTTGCTGGGCAGGTAAAGAAAAGAAGCAAGCAAGGAGGAATAGCATTAACAAGAAGCTCAGGATGGACAACTGTTTAAAGGGGGAAATGCTGTTATGTCAGTTTCCTCTCTCTGCTGCTACGTGAGAACGTGCAATTAAGAGAATTTGCCTCTATTCAGTCTACCTGGCTCAACTCCAGAACCATGCAATCCAATCTCATGTACTTTTTGACTGTAAATCTCTATAGTTCAGATGACAACTAGGCAGCCACATTCTTTTTCCCTTGCTATTTTGGTCAATTGCATAAGAACTTTGACCTTTGGAAATATAGAACAGAGTAATTTTCTCTCCTCCCTCTACTTCTCACTTCTTCTAGGTGGTCTATCCTATTAGAAGAATGAGCAGTGTATTTGACTCTGCCTCTGCTGAGTTTTCTTTAAGTAAAATAGTTGAATATAGCTTAAATATCTGTTTGATTTATGATTGTGTAAAAGATAACTTATTTCCTAAACTGAATCTTGTTTTAGTTACATAATCTAGAAGGCTAGTTGATATGAATTTTATGTAAAAGTTATCGTTAAAATAATAATTTGGACTTCAGTAGATTCTCTCATACAATGTTTTTCTTTTTCATAGTATTTAGAAGATTTAGGTATTCCCTATCTCTGGATAACATGGAAAAAACTGTCTCAAGCTTCTTCAAGCTGTTATTCACCTCAAACTATAATTTTGGGAGTTTGCAGAATCACATTCTTTTAGGGTCATTGCAAATCGAGTGAATCTGATGGAATTTTCTTTCATCCAGTTCTGTATTCTAAATTTAATCTGAATTTCAGATTTAAGTAGTCTGCCCCCAACCTGTACCCCACACCTTCCATGGTATGCATAAGCTCCTGGAAGGACTGAGAGTGGGTCTCCTTTATCTCTTTCCCCTTTGTAACCTTGTCTGTTATAGTACAGTGAATTATTTCTCTCTTAATTTGATAAGAAAGCATTAGTCTCTGAAACAGTTTCATGCAGTTGTTGGTTAGTACAGAAGAAAATGTGGAGTGAGCTCCAAATCTTCAGACTCTTATACTGAAAATACTATATATATATGAGGCATCCAAGAATTTGGACTTCCTTTACATAATTATAATGTATCATTGCACACATCCCTTGCTCCTTAGTTATTTAAAATTACTAGGGCATTTTACAAAAATGGGGGGAAACCAAAGAACTTCTTAATTCTCTGTAGTTTTATTAATATTAATGAAACAGCATGAAAGAGTTGCTTTACGAGAAATGACACAGTGAGACACTGAGTACCAAGAAAATATACTTGCCTTCTTGTGGACATTTAAGTCTCATATGAGTGAATCTGATTCTTTCAAAAACAGGGAGAGATATTTATTGTGATCTGATTTCTCTCCCATCTTATCTATAGGAATCACAGGATTCATAATAGAATCATCCTAGCATATGCTTTCTCCTTCAGTGTTTTGATGCTAAAAGGAATACTGAGTTGCCTTGCACCATGTTTGCACAGCATGCCCTCAGCTTCAGCTGAAGTCTTGAAAGACTTTGCAGGTTATGACATTCCCCTAAATGTGCTGAGCTTTCTTTAACCTTTCATAAAACATTGTGATCTTTATGGACTGTATCATATTGTGCAGTAATGTGCTTTATTGTCCACAGAATAAGCTTTTCTTAAAGATAATTGGAAAGCTGGAAATGGCTGCTATCGGCTGATTTTTTAAAAATACATTATTTCTGAAATGGGGCTGGTGTAATAATGACCCTATCTGTTCAAGATTTAAGATTTGTCTTGGCAGAGAAAATTGATCCATTTCACCTTTGTCTAATGGAAATTTTTATCTAGGATTATCTGTTTATGTAAATGAATGTTCCTCTGAAAAGGGAACTTGAGGGGGCTGTAAATCTTGGTGACACTTCAGTTTCATAGGGGAGAAATTGGAAAGGATTCTAGTATTTATCTGCCTGAAATTGGTTATAAAAACAAAATTATCTTCATGTACTGCAGCATCTGATGTTTCCTGGAATTTCATTATGTTTTTGAATAATTCAGTGCAATAGAATGGTGTTTCTGTATCACCTCATTCAGAAGTTGTTTTTACTTTTTCATTTTCCAGTTGCTTTCTAATGCTGACATTATAGAGGAGGAGAAGCTTTTGATTACCCATTCTTTTAGGGAATGAGTTTTTTTTTTTTCTGCATAATCTTAATAGTCTTCAGCTATTGTAGGCTCATTATCTACAGTTACATGCAATGTGTTAGCAGAATATCCATCATTTCTCTTTTTTTTTTTTTAAAAAAAAAAGATAGCTTATATAAATTCTGATCTTAGGTCAGTATCAGAATTGGTTTATGTTGAAAATAAATATATTGGCTTGTTAAGGTAACTTTTGGCCAAGCTTAATCTGGAAGCTTAATTTGGAAGTTGTAAGGTGATAACTTTGAAAAGTCAGCAATGTCTGTAAAAATTCTTTTTCTCCAAGTCAAATGGTAAGTGGAGAGTAAGATCAACCCACTCAAATGTCAGCTAATTAGAGAAAATAAAGTGAGGCAAAAGAATTCATTTGCATTAACTTTTTTGAAGGAAGGTATAATTTCATTATAGAGAGCACTAACTTTATCATCTGGTAATTATCAGATTACACTGTTTTTATGTATCTCTTGAAGCTACTTGCTTGGAAGTTTCTCCCTTTTACCTAATATTTGAGCTATTTCACCAGGATGTGAAAAAAATAGTTAGCAATATGTTGCATTCCAAAGATGACCTGAATGTAATTATTTAGCTGTGTGACGTTAGCACTGAATATTGGTAAGAACTTTGATTTTTGCACATGATTACATTCATAAGAAGGGGTAGGAAGGCCACAACAAGGAGTGGTGTTTGCTGCCTGGAATATTTTAATAAAAGTCATATTTCGACATCCATATTCAGGATGATCATCACAGCTTTCTGTTAGTATTAAATGGACATGAACAACAGGTAGGGTACAATATCATCTCTATTTTCCAGAAGATTAAAGGGAAATATAGCAGCATGAGATACAAGACAGGGCACAAGACTGGAATGAGACCTGGATCTGGCAGGTTGGAGAATTGTGTGACAATAGAGGGGTCGTGGTAGCTTCATGAACCCTTGGTTCCTCATCCTTAGTATAAAAATTGAACTTATGCCAAAATGAAATGTGCTGTGAGGACTCAGAATAGTGGTTACCTTGGAGGAAGGAAGTGACAGATGTGTAGTAGCTGTAGGACTTCTGGGACGCTGACAGTGGTCTTCTGGGCAATAGTCATACAGGTGTGTTCACTATGTGAAAACTCCTCAAGCTATATGTACCTTATAATCTGGGTACTTTTCTGAATGTATAATATTAAATTATTATGTAATTAAAATTCAATTTAAAAGTTACTGGGGGAACTGTGTTTGAAATTATTTAAAAAAATAACATGCATTCCAACGTTAGGTATAAACCTGCAAAAATGTATAGCTTTTTGGATAGGATCACATATATTGCTTTCTACATACTTCTAATCTGACCTTTTGTTACTATTTTTCTTTTTACTGTTGGTTTCAGCACAATTACAAAGATCCGTTAAGTTTATATTCTACTTATACTTAATAAACTCCATATATTTAGAGCACTGGTTAAGAAAAAAAAAGGCTTCCAGATACAGTCAGATGCATGACATCTCAAACTAAGTGCCATTAGCACAACTGAACCTTTTAAAATATTTTCTTCTGTGTGGAAGATACACCGAACCCTGATCATTCATTCCAGCATTCACTCAGCAGCTTTTAAGGACATAGAAGAAAACAAGCTTTAATTGCTTCTGTACTGACTCCCAAGCTGCTCACTATGTTTCTTATGTGGAGCACTGAATGTTCTTAAATGGTTCTAATGTTCTCTCGGCATGCCTCAAGTGTCTTTGGCTCTTTACTCCTTTCTGTCTGTGTAGAATGGCCTGGAACTGCATTTCGAATAAGATGCAGAAAGACCAATGGGGTGTGTGTGTGTGTGTGTGTGTGTGTGTGTGTGTGTCCAAATTGTGTATGTATGTGTGTGCTGTGTGTGTGTGTGTGTCAGTCCAAATCTTGTTTCATGTCTCTGTTTAAAGCGTTTTTTTTTCTTCTTTTATTTTTTTTGTAGCTACAGAAAACTCTTTTTCCAAAGTCCTATTGACTGTCTAATCTCAGTATCTAAGTTGCTTGCAAGCACTATATGCTAGTAAATCTTTTTTTTTTTTTTTTTTTTTTTTGAGACGGAGTTTCGCTCTTGATACCCAGGTGGGAGTGCAATGGCGCGATCTCGGCTCACCGCAACCTCCGCCTCCTGGGTTCAGGCAATTCTCTTGCCTCAGCCTCCTGAGTAGCTGGGATTACAGGCACGCGCCACCGTGCCCAGCTAATTTTTTGTATTAGTAGAGACGGGGTTTCACCATGTTGACCAGGATGGTCTTGATCTCTTGACCTCGTGATCCACCCGCCTCGGCCTCCCAAAGTGCTGGGATTACAGGCTTGAGCCACCGCGCCCGGCCTATATGCTAGTAAATCTACATTTTCCCAACTGTTGAAGAGAGAACTATTTCTCAGCATAGATCCAGAATTTAAGAGATTCATTTCAAAACCTGAGCTCTCAGTTTCTCCTATCTGCAACTTGAGCTACATTACAGAATGGGCTGAAACATTTTCTCATCAAGAACAGAGAGATGATAATAGTTTCACTCTGCTTCATCAAGGTTGTTGTCAGAATTTAATGAGCGAATGCATGCTAAAATGTTTTGACAACTGTAAACAGCTTTGCAAAGTTAAGAAATTAATAAATAGGACTTTTATGCTTCATGCAGCCTTTTCAAACAACTATTTCAAGTCCATCCTTAAGATGAAAAAAGCACAACACTTCCTTAAGATGAAAAAAACACCATGTTTTATATCAATGTTAAAAAGTATCTTAGCAATAAAAATAGTTACAGAATTGATGTCCTAATGAAAGGAACACCATCATTTAAATATTTAAATTTATAAAAACATAAATGGTAAATATATGAATCACTGAAGAGTGCTTTACTTTACAAATAAAGTAAATAGCAAGCCTCCTCCCTTAGTATATTTAAAATTATTTCAGTATATATGTGTCATATGAAGCTAGTACTACTTAGATTTGTTACTCTGAAGAAATGTAAAGCCATGATGCTTCCCAGGAACATGGCAGAAATGTCAGGCTTTCAGGAGCCAGGTCAAAATAGCAGGTTGTGGCTAAGCTAGAGCTTCTCAAGGACAGGGACTCTCTACTGTTTACCTGTATGAGATAGCATAATACAGAGGGAGACAAGAATTTCTGCAGCAGGCAGACCTGGTGTTGAGTTTGGCTTTACAACTTGTTATTGGTGGCTCCAGTCACACAACTAAGCTCCATTTTCCATAGCAGCAAAATAGGAATGCTAGCACTGACCTATCACAGTTGTGAGACCTTGGTAAAGAGTCAGCTTATTTCACGTGGAACAGTGAGTTCCCTTCTCACTGCCCACAGCCTCAGAGTTCAATATTGGATCTGAAGGGATCCAATAAAATAATAACACCCTTTCCTGCCTGAGAACCAATTCAGAGCCAATTGCACAACAAATGTCTGGGTGTGTGTGTGTGTGTGTGCACGCTATGTGTGTTTGTGTGTGGTGTATGTGTATATATATTTATATATATAATATATGCATGTGCATATAAAGTTTATATATAAGTATATATAAGTTTATATATAAGTATATAAACTTTATTACTGACAAAAACTGGCTTAGAGGGATGACTTACATATGCAATAATAATGAACTTCTTGGCCTGGCACAGTGGCTCACACCTATAATCCCAGCACTTTGGGAGGCCGAGGCGGGTGGATCATGAGGTCAAGAGATCAAGACCATCCTGGTCAACATGGTGAAACCCTGTCTCTACTAAAAACACAAAAATAAGCTGGACATGGTGGCACACACCTGTAGTCCTGGCTACTTGGGAGGCTGAGACATGAGAATTGCTTGAACCCAGGAGGCGGAGGTTGCAGTAAGCCGAGATCGTGCCGTTGCACTCCAGCCTGGGTAACAAAAGTGAAACTCCGTCTCAAAAAAATAATAATAATAATGAACTTCTTAATACAGCATCCCAGAATTAGACTGAACACTCTGCCACAGACAGCACTAACCAGCCATGGGCCTCCCCATGTGGGTGTCAGCACCTGTAAACTTAGGGTGTTGAGAGTGTTTGTTCTCCTTGGCCAGCAAGCTCTCAGGAGGGAGAGTGGAAGGTGCTAAGCTGCTCATGTTTCATTTCTCCTTCCAAACTCTCCAGTTGGATAAATAACCTCACCTCCCTTGAGAAGTGAGTGAGCAGCAGAAGGAGGCCAGAGATGTTACACTAATGGATGCACCCCCACTGGGAAGGAAATGTCAGCTGTGAAGATTAGGGTTTTCCTCAACAGCCAGCACAGCGGACATGGTGCATGTTTGATGGACAAATGGGTTTGTGTGTATCTAACAAAACTTTGCTTTGCTACCTACCTGAGGGCAATTATTTCAGGCTGTACACAGAGCACTTTGGATTCTGGTTCTCTCATCTATGGGACAGATCATCCTAATTTCATGTGCATATTAGATCGGCCTAATCAACACACCATCAATGCCTGATTTGAAGGCAAATACTTCCTAGTGGTGGGCTATAGGTTGGGGTATGGCTTAGTATAATCAGCTTGCCTTTCAAGGTACCATTGTTCATTAGTTGTCAATGTTACTAAACCATTTAGTGTTCTTCTTGGCCACACTAACTAATCTAATGCATACATATCTATTTTGGCCACAAATATATGAAGAGATAAATTCAGATGCTTTACTGAAATCCAGGTATGCTGTAGAACAGAGTAAGTTTGGTGTAATGGAAACTTCAGAGGTAAATCCCAGCTCTGCTATCACATAAAATTTAAGTTTTAAATACAAATGTAGGTAACAAGTCTCACTTCTTGTAATATCTAAGAGGATGTTTTTATACCAAAAGCAGCCTGTAAAAATCACATAAAATTTTGACCTACTTTTTCACTGTCCACAGAGACTTGTTGACAAATGTAATTATAACCACATATGTATCTGTACTCTCTAGACATGGATGAAGTAAATACCCAGACAGGCTTCTTGATAGATCAGAATTTAAAAGGAACAGCAGGGATGCTAGAGGCTAGTCTGAGTGGGAGAGACACACTCTGCATGAATTCTTCGTTTTCATCAGCCATACTGAGAACAGAAGTCACTGCCAACCGGGTAGATCTAAAATAAATAAATATTATGTGCTTGATAGAGTAGAAAAGTCATGTATTAAAGTAATAAACCTAACATATTTGTCACCCTAAATAAAAAAGGCATAGTCCTTTAAGGTTTTCCAGGTCAGAAGGATCAGAGAGCTTTATATTAGATATTAGTCAGTGTTACCTCAATGCAGCTTTCTTCAGTGATAGGAGTCACAGCCTGGATGGGTTTTGGGAACCCATTGGAAGTTTATCCAACGTTTCCATGACCGAATTTTCCTTAGAATGTCCTTCCAACCCATTGGAAGTTTGTCCAATGTTCCCATGGCCAAGTTTTTCTTCGAGTGTCCTTTTAAGTGTAAGGGGGATATGGAGACACCAGGGAAAAGGAGAGCGGTCACAAAGTGTCCGTTGATTTCTCTTCTTTTCCCCCTACTTTCTAAATCCTAGGAAGGACCCATCATCTGACGTCTAGTTAATGCAAGTTATAGCTTTTCTTCTGTTTGGTGTACTCTGCTTACAGCTGTTCCTGCATTTACTACATCATGGTGCAAAGTGACTCCCTGTTTTCTATTTATCAAATGCAACATCTCTGGGTTTCAAATCACTCATAGTCTGGTCAGCCCCTCTTAAATAAAATGAATGATGAAATATTTAGTTTATATATGAGTAATGATTTAATGAATATGCTTGTATTCATCATCTGCTTTATGAAATAACATATTACAAAAAATCTGAGTACCCCTTGTCTGTTATATTCCTCTCTTAATCCCAAAGGTAGCTTCTCTTCTTAATTTGAACTTATTATTCTAATGCATTTTGTCATGCTTTACTACAAATGTATGTATACACATGGCATTATTTACATGATTTGAAACCTAATATAAATGGTAGTACTATGGTATGTATTGTGCAAAATGGTTTCATTTGTCATTATTTTTGTGAGATTTAGCTATGTAAATGTGCATAGCTCTAATTCATTTATTTACACTGATGAATAATATCCCATTGTAAGAATGTATCACAAACCTATTATTTTCCTATTGATGGCCATTTAAGTTTACAATTTTCACTATTAAGACAATCATTTTGTATATTTTTTGTTTAAAATTTTGATTTTATTGTGGTAAGAACATTTTACATGAGATCTATATCCTTAATAGATTTTTAAGGGTACAAAAAATATTGTTAGCTATAGGTACAATGTTGTATAGCAGATCTCTAGAACTTATTCATGTTGCATTACTGAAACATTCTACCCACTGTACAGCAACTTTGTGTTTCCTTCTCCCCTGCCCTGGCAACCACTGTGTTGTTCTCTGCTTTTATGTGTTTGACCATTTAAAATAGGTCACATAAGTGGCATCATGCAGTATTTGTCCTATGACTGGCTTGTGTCACCTCCAGGTTCATCCATGTTGTCACGTATTGCAGAATTTTCCTTTTAAAAAAAGCTGAATAATGTGTCATTGTATGGATATATATGGATATACCATGTTTTCTCAATTCATTTATCCACTGATGGACAGTTAGGTTGTTTCCATATCTTGGCTATTGTGAATGATGCTGCCAACATACGTATTTTCTAACATTAACCTTTTTTATTGTCGGTCTATTGGGTGCAAAATGTATCTCACTGTGGTTGTAATTTCCAAGGCAGAACATTTTTCATATGTTTCTTGGCCAATCTTGTTGCTTCTTCTGTGAATTTCCTGTGTGTATATTAGGTTTCAGTACCATTTCTTGAAATATTGATTCATTTTGCTGCTGATAGATGTTTTATTTATTATATATAGCTATTATGAATAACACTTCTTTGAAAATTTTTGCATACTTTTTAATGTACAAGTATATTAATTTTTGTTGAGTGTACACCAGACATAGAATTTATGGGTTAACACTAGTAGGTATAATGAAGTAGTCTTTCAATGTAGTTGTACTAATTTTTATTCCCATCAGCCATGTGTGAGAGTTCCAATATTCACCCATCTTTGCTAACACTTGGTATTTTCAGGCTTTCAAATTTAGTCAGTCTGGTGTCCATCTAGGTTGGAATTTGAGCATCTTTTCAGAAGTTTACTGGGTTTTCTTGGATATCTCTTTTTGTGAAATGCATGTACATGTTTCCTATTGATTTTTTTGTTGGCCTAGATGACTTTTTAATATATATGGGAGTTCTGTATGCAAATGAGATATATGGTTTTTTACATTTATGACTGTTGAAAATATACCTTCTTATACATTTATTTGCCTTCTTGCTCTCATCATGATGTCTTTTTGATGAACAGAAGTTCTTAATTTTAATAGTGTCATGTTGATGAAATATCAGTGTCTGCATGCTTTTTAATAAGTAATTCCCACCTGATGTCATCAAAAGACTCTAGTATCTTCTGGAAAATTTATTGTTTGTCATTTATTTACATCTGTATTCTACTTATTAATTTTTTTTAAGGTTGAGGTCAAGTTTAGTTTTTTTTTTTTTCATGTGGGTATGTTATTGGCTAAACATCATTTACTGATTTTTTTTTCTTAAGGCCTTACACATTTGTAGAGTGTACCTTCATACATGGCTCCTTTCCAATATCTATTTGTGTCAATCCTTTACAATACCATACTTTCATAGTTATTTAACTTTATAAAAGATATTAATATCTTATAGAGCAGGCTCTCTGTATAGGTGTGCTGCTTTTTTTTATTAAACAAACAAGCAAGTCTTCTGGATGTTTGATAATGCTGGTGCTATTTTAAATGGGATTTTTTTTTTTTTTTTTTTTGAGACAGAGTCTCACTCTGTCAGGCTCTGGTGCAGTGGTGCAATCGGCTCACTGCAACCTCCACCTACTGGGTTTAAGTGATTCACCTGTTTCAGCATCCTAAGTAGCTGAGATTACAGGCATGTGTCACCATGGTTTCACCATATTGGCCAGGCTAGTCTTGAACTCCTGACCTCAAATGATCTGCCCACCTCAGCCTCCCAAAATGCTGGGATTATAGGCCTGAGCCACCATAGCCGACTCTTTTTTTTCAGATTGTTAAAAGAATATAATGTTTAGCTTGTTACTGGCATGTAAAATACAATTAATTGTTGAATATTGCTTTTGAATCTAGTAAACTTGCTAAACTCATTTATTTTGATAATTTATCTGTATTATTTGGATATTCTAAATATACAAGTGCATCTTTTTAAAATAACATTTTGTTTATTACTTTCTATTCTTATACTCACATATTATTATTTTCTTCTCATCTTATTGTACTGGTTGGGACCTTCAGGACAGTGTTAAATAGAAGCCATAACAACAGAAATTTTTATAATTGTTTTGATTTAAGAAAGGAAAGCTATCAATATTTTGAATGTAGTGTTTGCTATAGTGTTTGAAGTTAGCTTAATTCTTCATTTCTTTCCCGGTCTACTCTATCTTTCTTCACTCTGATTTTCCCCAGTAGACACATCTTTATTTCTACCCTGTGTCTACAGGACCCCTTGTCTACTGGTTTCTAGTTGAGTTTGGCTGAGGACAGGCAGTGACAGAAAACCAGGAGGATGAAAGGAAAAACAGTATGGTCTTCATCCTTTCAGAGACCTCCCTGTTGGGTTTGAGGAGACAGTAACTGCCTTTACCTACCAAAGTCATAGTTCCTCTCAGAAAAACTCTTCTGAAGCTACAAGCTCATCTCAGTGTTCTTGCAGAAATGGTAACAGCTTCTCTTTTTCCATTTCCTATTTTCTTAACCTTATTGACTGTGCTATTTTCTGCTGTTATCCTAACTAATATAGTATATTTGTCAACGTGAGGGAGTTTCTTTCTAATCTTTTTGCTTATATTAAAAAAATGATTAGATGTTAAGTTTTGTCATTGTCTTTTTTATTTGATAATCATATTATTTTTCTTCTTTATTATGTTAATATAGATTACATTGATTGATTTTACTGTCTTACCACTTAGGATATATCACGTAGGGATGTATGTCAAGATACTGTGTTTTAACCTCACTTGAATTCCTTTGAGGTTTTTGTGGCCATTCTTTAAAAATGAGCTGCATCTCCTGTGGGGATCCCCCACCAGCGTAGAGGCCCCTCCATGTCTCTGCCATGACGGGGTTTGAGCCCAGACACATTTCTCTCCACTGGGTGCAGTCGAGTGAGGTGGCTACAGGAAGACGTGGGAAATGTTAAGCTTGCAGAGAGTCACTCTCAGTTCACTGCTTCTAAGGCATGACTGAAGTAATGCCAGATTATTGTTTTTCTCCTGAAGTCACTGTTCTGGGCTAGTTCTATGACTCTATTTACCCGTAGTCACAGAAGCATTGAGATCATTCACTGTATCACTAGAAAATTGCTCCCCTCCTGATTTATAGCTTGCCCACCTGCCTTAACGTCATTTTCTGTAACAATGGATAAGAGGATAAGAATCTTTTGTGACCTTTAGGTAAACTTGTATGTTGCCCCCTTCCTTGGTTATTTTGTACTTTCCTTGGTTGCTTTGTAACTTTCTGTTTTCTCCCTGATAATGATTCTGCTTTTCCCCTGATAATGATTCTGTAAGAAGACTGACGTCAGTCACTGTATGTAAAATCATATATAAGATCATGTGCACAAAGAATAAATCGCTGATCTGAGCATAGCTCTTATCAGACCTCCAGACCCATTTCTCTATCTCTCTTCTCTTCCATGCACTCTCTCTTCCAGGTATTAGGACCCTCTTGCTGGTCAAGAGATCCTTGGCAGAAGTGCCGATCTCACGGCCAACAACAATCTCCATCTCAAATTTGGTTTGTGTATTGAGACTAGTAAAACTGTATTTATCCCAGGAGAATATGAAAAGGCTTACTACTCTCATTATGAAGTTTTTTGAGAGTCTTTCCAAGCTGGTCCAAAAATGACTTGAAAGAGTAAGAAGACTAGCTTGGCATTTTGATGGTGGTTAGCAGGTGGGCAGGTATAAGGGCTTCCATGCATGGGTAGGGATTTGCAAGATTTAAACCTCCCACTGGTGCCAAATGAGGAAGCACCTGAGCTTTTTTGTCACTTGTCCAGATGTAGGGCCAATTGACAAGGGGGAGGAGTGAAGCTTAAAATGTCAGCAGTCAAATACTTAAAGAATGGAGTCAGACTGTTATTAGTTTTATTTTTTCATATTTCAAGACTAATTTTTGAATATATTTAACTATCTTTTGAGAGTACCTGAGTTTTTTTGTTGTACTTTAGATTCTGGGGTACATGTGCAAATCATGCAAGATTGTTGTGTAGGTACATTCATGGCAAGGTGGTTTGCTGTCACCATCCCCCCATCACCTATACCTGACGTTTGTCCCCATGTTATCCCTCCCCACCCTCCCTCCCACTTTTCCTCCCCTAGCCCCCCGAAATGGACCCCAGTGTGTGATGCTCCCCTTTCTGTGTCCATGAGTTCTCGTTGTTCAGTCCCCACCTGTGAGAACATGTGGTGTTTGATTTTCTATTCTTGTGTCAGTTTACTGAGAATGATGGTTTCCAGATTCATCCAAGTCCCTGCAAAGGACACAAACTCATCGTTTTATATGGCTGCATAGTATTCCATGGTGTATATGTACTACATTTTCTTTGTCCAGTCTATCATTGATGGATGTTTGGGTTGGTTCCAGGTCTTTGCTATTGTAAACAGTGCTGTGATGAACATGTGTGTGCATGTGTCTTTATAATAAAACAATTTATAATCCTTTGGGTATATACACAGTAATGGGGATTGCTGGGTCAAATGTAATTTCTATTTTTAGATCCTTGAGGAATCGCCACACTGTCTTCCACAATGGTTAAACTAATTTACACTCCCATCAACAGTGTAAAAGTGTTTCTATTTCTGCACATCCTCTCCAGCATCTGTTGGCTCCAGACATTTTAATGATCACCATTCTAACAGGCGTGAGATGGTATCTCAATGTGGTTTTGATTTGCATTTCTCTCATGACCAGTAATGACGAGCATTTTTTCATATGTTTGTGGGCTTCATGTATGTCTTCTTTTGAAAAGTGTTCATATTGTTCGCCTACTTTTGGAAGGGTTTGTTTGTGTTTTTTTTGTAAATCTGTTTTAGTTCTTTGTAGATTCTGGATATTAGCCCTTTGTCAGATGGGTAGATTGCAAAAATTTTATCCCATTCTGTTGGTCGCCTGTTCACTCTAATGATTGTTTCTTTTGCTCTACAAAAGCTCTGAAGTTTAATTAGATCCCTTTTGTCTATTTTGGCTTTTGTTGCCATTGCTTTTGGTGTTTTAGTCATGAAGTTCTTGCCTATGCGTATGTCCTGGATGGTTTTGACTAGGTTTTCTTCTAGGGTTTTTATAGTGTTAGGTCTTATGTTTAAGTCCTTAATCCATCTGGAGTTAATTTTAATGTAAGGTGTCAGGAAGGGGTCCAGTTTCTGCTCTCTCTGCACATTGCTAGCCAATTTTCCCAACACCATTTATTAAACAGGGGATCTTTTCCCCATTGCTTGTTTTTGTCAGGTTTGTCAAAGATCAGATGGTTGTGGATGTGTGGTGTTGCTCTGGAGGCCTCTGTTCTTTTACAAGAAAATAATCAGACTGTCAGACTTTTCAGCAGCAAATACTTTGTCTTTTCAATGTATAATTTCAGGTCACCTGTTACTTCAAGAAATTTTTCTTGATTTATAGCTTTTAGTGTTTGTTTCATTCGAATGCTTTGGTTTTCATTTCAAGAGACTGTTATTATATGCAAGCTGTATTTGCTTCACCTTAAAAAAAACTCCTTATTTTGGATTTTTTACATTTTCATTCATTCCATTTTCTGCTAAGGCATTGCTGAATGGGATTATTCACTTTTGTGTTCTTTAAAATTTAGTTTTCTTTCCTAAAATCCTAAAATTTAAAAATTGTAAATTTCCCTTTTATTTCTATTTTTTCTAAAGTTCTGTTACCTCTCTTTTCAAATGTTCCTTTCTGTCAATCACTTCATATGTACTTTTAAAAAATTCTGATTTATGTTTTTCAGATTATGCTTATGTCACTTATTTTCATTTTTTTTGCTCTATTAAGGTTACAGTTTTTACCCATTTTGTGAACACATCTTTCTGGCATGCTTTCAATTTTTGAAGGGATGTTATTTTGATGATTATTATTACTTTTGTAAATAACTTTGTGATAAATTTGAATATGACCCTTTACTATTGCTCATTTTATGAGTTTTCTCATAATTTTAAAAAAGAATGATGAGCCAGGATACTTTTACTTAGGTTCACTGCTCTAGATCTCTGTTATACTGTTTCCATACCATGATGTCTCTGTAAATCTTGAATTCTTCTGCTTCCTCCCACACTTTTACCTGGACCTTCTTAATCTTTTCCTCCTATTATTTCTATTCTGCTCCATTAGATTATACTCCAAGCAGAGTTTTCTTAATTATTTTGTTCTGAAATGAGAGTCAGTATACAAATTTTAATAGTTTATTGAGCCAACACTGTTTTAGTACTGCCATATCTTATCATTGTCCACTTGAATTCACCCATGAATTAGATTCTATAAAACATCCTTCCCATCTCAGATGCTGTTCTTATATTGCCTTACTGCATTTACCAGGGAGTAATTGTTGGAATATTTCAGAGTTAGTCTAGAGCTAAGGAAAATTTGGGACTTAGTCTGTTAGTCTGAAGCTATCAAAATCCTTATTGCTTTCTCTTTGTTTCTTTGCAGGTTTTTTTTTTTTAATACTACAGTGGTCTTGTAGTCGATATTACAGTGGTTGGTGATTTGTCTATACCTACTTATATTCTGAAGTTTCTGAAGATAACATATCACTTAGTTTTTGTAGATGTTTTATGTGGGTTTTTGGTTTTGTGCTCTATGTGTCTATCTTTATGAGAAAATTAGAGTAAATTTAAAAAGAATACAATCCTGCCACAGATCTCTCTTCTCAGAATCCTTCTGTTCCCTCTTCCTACCCTTCTATGGAAGAGGGTGTGTAAGGCTGATGTTATTGCTATTTAAATATTTGGAAGAATTCTCTGGTAAATCCATTTGGTTCTGCAGAATATTTTAAAAATGTTTTATTATGAAAAATTTTAAATATATACAAAGTAGAGAGACTATTCTAATGAACTTGGTATAACCAAGACCTACTTTCAACAATTACCAAAGCATATCAAATATTATTTTACTATAAAACCCTACCAATGCATAACAACTGATCATTTTGAAGTAAATTCTATATCTCATTCAATTGTACACATTATAGTATATATTAATAAAGGCAAGGACTATTTTTGAAACATAAACACAATACTTTATCACACCTAAGCAAGTTTGTTTAGCAACAATTTGGTAACATTATCCAGTATTAACACAATGTTCACCTTTTCTATATTGTCATATCTTATTTAAAACTTATATTATCCATACATTGTGATTGGCTGATAGCTTCCTAGGGTTCTTTAAAATTAATATGTTTCTCATATTTATTTTCTTAATATAAACATACTAAATGCTACAATTAAAAGATTTTAACTATTTGTATTCATGAAAAAAATCTGAAACATAAAGTTTAAAATTCAAATGGTGGCTGGGCATGGTGGTTAATACCTATCATCCCAATACTTTGGGAGACCAAGGCTGGCAGATCACTTGAGATCAGGAGTTCAAGACCAACCTAGCCAATATGGTGAAACCCTGTCTGTTTTCTTGAAATAATGAGTTATAGATTTAGTCTCTTGTAAGACTATTCGGTTTTTTAAAAATGTTTTTGTTGTATTAATCTTGGTGAGTTGTGTTTTTCTAGGAATATATTTCTATTAATTTATTTGATTCATTTTTAGTATTTTGTTCACAATATCTTCTTTTTAGCTCTGTGGTACCTGTAGGATCTATAGTACTGTCACTTTTTTTCTTGCTCTGTTAGGAGGGATTTAGTAATTTTAATAGGTTCTTTTTCCCTAGGACCTAACTTTTGGATTTGTTTATTTTAATGTATATTTATTTTTATTTCATTAATTTATGTTTTTATTATTTCCTATCTTCTAACTTATTTGTATTATCTTTTTTTTTTTTTTATAATTTTCTGAAATTGGTCTTGGTTCAGTGTTTTTCAGTCTTTCCTTTTTTTCCCCTAATATGCATTCAAAGCTAAATACTTTATTAATGTGTGGGCTTAGCCACATCTTATAAATTTTGATTTTTAATTTTAATTATTAATTTCAAAATATTTTCTAACTCTTATTGTGAGTTACACTTTATCTGTGGATTACTTATAAGTCTATTGCTTAATTTTCAAGCATATGAGAGTTTTCTAAATATCTGTTTTTGACTTTCAGTTCATTTCAACTCTGACTAATAAACTACTATTTATAACTTCAGTCCTTTTAAATTTGTTGGGACTTGACTTATGGGCCAGCATATGGACAGTTATGGTAAAAGTTTATATATTCTTTTTTTTTTTTTTTGAGACGGAGTTTCGCTCTTGTTACCCAGGCTGGAGTGCAATGGCGCGATCTTGGCTCACCACAACCTCCGCCTCCTGGGTTCAGGCAATTCTCCTGCCTCAGCCTCCTGAGTAGCTGGAATTACAGGCACGCGCCACCATGCCCAGCTAATTTTTTTTTTTGTATTAGTAGAGACGGGGTTTCACCATGTTGACCAGGATGGTCTTGATCTCTTGACCTCGTGATCCACCCGCCTCGGCCTCCCAAAGTGCTGGGATTACAGGCGGGGGCCACCGCGCCCGGCCAAGTTTATATATTCTTATCAAAAATATTTGTTTGATAGTTTGCAAGTAGCATACTTGCAATAGTATAGTCCATTTTTGGCAATGAGATCAAATTTCTTAATTTGAAATTTATATTTTCTATATGGTTTTGAATTTTTTGGTCTACTAATTCTTTCAGTTACTAAAAGATATATATTCTCCATATTTTCCTTCTGTGATTGTAGATTTGTATGTTTCTCCTTTTAGTTTTGTAAACGTTTTTTAATATATTTTGATGTTAGTAGGTACATATATTATAGGACAGTTATGTTATTTTGGTGAGCATTTCATTTTACCATTAATGCTCCTTCTCATCTCTGGTAATACTCCTTGATTTGAGGCCTTCTTGGGTTTCTTTATAGATCTTTTCCTATTTGACGTTTTTTTTTTTTTTTTTTTTTCTTTTAACGGAGTCTTGCTCTGTCACACAGGCTGGAGTGCAGTGGCACAACCTTAGCTCACTGCAACCTCTGCCTTCCAGGTTCAAGTCATTCTCCTGTCTCAGCCTCCCAAGTAGCTGGGGCTGCAGCTGTGCCCCATAACACCCAGCTAATTTTGTATTTTTATTAAAGACAGGGTTTCACCATATTGGCTAGGCTGGTCTTGAACTCCTTATCTCAAGTGATCTGCCAGCCTTGGTCTCCCAAAGTCCTGGGATGACAGGTATTAACCACCATGCCCAGCCCCCATTTGAATTTTAAACTTTGTGTTTCAGATTTTTTTCATGAATACAAATAGTTAAAATCTTTTAATTGGAGCATTTAGTATGTTTATATTAATTCATGTTTGTGTATGTATTTAAATATACCATCTTATTAAGTATTTCTTATTTGTCTCTTTTTAAATTATCCTTTTTTTTCTTGCCTTCTTTTGATCATTATAGTTAGAAATTTAATATTTTGTTAATATTTTTCAAAGAACCAGGTTTTGTTTCTCTTGCTTTTTTGATTGAATTAAAAAACTCTTCTACTTTTTTCTATGTTCGCTTGAACATTATATTCTTTTACTATTAGTAAATATTATAACATGCATATTTGACATAAATATATACTATTAATTTGTACTGCTATAATCTTTCTGGACAATAGAAGGACCTTCTAACACTTGGGCTCCATTTATTGCACTCCCAACTTGTATACCATTGCAACTTATTTTTATATTTTAAAGGCAAAAACACACTGTTAATATTGTTTTATATAGTCAATGTTTATTTAAATTTATGCACATATTTGCAATTACTTTCTTTTTGTTCTTCCTTGCCTCTCTAATCTTCTATTTTTGGTTATTTTTATTTTTTCATTTTTTTAATTGTATACTGCAGGTGATAAATATTTTGTCTGGAAAATATCATTTCACATTTTTTCTTGAGGAATATTTCCACTATGTCTAGAATTTTAGATTATTTTCTTTTGGTGTATTAAAGATATCATTCCCTTGTCATCTTTTCCTGGTGTTGTAATGGGAAAATGAGTTTTAAATCTACATGTTGTTCTTTTGAAAACATTCAGCTGAAAATTTAAGTTTGGCTCCTGTAAAATAATCTTTCATATTTTCTGGATGTTACAATTTTTCTCTTTATTTTTGGTTTTCAGTAGTTTTATCACAATATGCATAGATGTGAATTTCTTCTTTGTATCCAACTTGGGGATAAAATCCCACTTAAATCTGTGATGTCATGTCTTTCATTAGTTTTTAAATGTTTTTAGCTATTATCTCTTTAAATACTGCTTCTGTTCTATTTTCTCTCTTCTTGCCTTGTGTGACTTCAATTATATAGGATAGATCCACTCATTGTCTTCTCCACATCTCTTAAACTCTCATCTGCATTTTTTGCTTTTTGATTCAGTTTAGACTTTTTCTGACCCAGTTCTTCTAAAAAAAAGTTTTAATCTATCTATATCTACTAATTCGTTGAGTTGTTAATTTTAGTTTATATATTTTTTTGTTACTGAAATTCCGTTTGTTTTCAGTTTTCTGCCACTGTTTAGAATTTTGTCTTTTATTTTCTTGACATAGTAAGCTCAGATTTGTAAAGTATGTGCCTGATTATTAAAAAGTCAAGAAACAAGCCAAAAAAAAAAAAAAAAAGAAAAGAAAAGTCAAGAAACAACAGATGCTGGCAAGGCTGTGGAGAAATAGGAACACTTTTACACTGCTAGTGGGAAAATAGATTAGTTCAACCATTGTGGAAAGCAGTGTGGTGATTCCTCAAAGACCCAGAACCAGAAATACCATTTGGCCCAGCAATCCCATTGCTGGGAATATACCCAAAGGAATATAAATCATTCTATTATAAAGATACATGCAATTGTATGTTCATTGAAGCACTATTCACAATAGCAGAGACATGGAATCCATCCAAATGCCCATCAATTATAGACTGGATTAAAAAAATGTGGTACATATATACTATAGAATACTATGTAGCCATAAAATGGAAAGCAATCGTGTCCTTTCAGGGACACGGATGGAGCTGGAAGCCATTATCCTCAGCAAACTAATACAGGAAACCAAACACTGCATGTTCTGACTTCTAAGTGGGAGCTGAATAATGAGAACACATGGACACGGAATGTAACAACACACAGTGGGACCTGTTGATGGGATGAGGTGGGGGGAGGAAGAGCTTCAGGAAAAACAGCTTATGCGTACTGGGCTTAATACCTAGGTGATGGATTGATAGGTGCAGCAGACCACCGTGGCACACATTTACCTATATAACAAACCTGCACATTTTACACATGTATCCCGGAACTTGCAATAAAATAAAAATAAAGTATGTGCCTGAAAACTATTAACATCTGGAGCCCCTTTGGGTTTGTTTCACAGTTTTTTGTGTGTCATTTCTCTTAGTTTTGGTTCAAATTACATAATACCTTACAGGCGTATTGCCTTAATTTTGTGAGTTACTTTAAATTTTGTGCCTGATAACATATTTACAAAATTGTACAACTATCTTAACGACTAGGATGAAATGTTTCTTTCTTCAGAGTGGATTTCTGTTTGCTTTTCCTAAGCACATAGAATGCTATCAATCAGGATACTTTAATATAATTTTATGATTAGATATGCAGCAAGAACTTGAATATTTATAGGTTACTCAGATGAGGGAATTTTCACAGAAACTCTCTTGATTGATTTTAGATTTCAGTATCAGTTCTGCCAGCACAAGAGTCTTTGTCAAAACTTTGCTTAGACTCTCAACTATTCCGTGAGAGCTGAATTGCTTTCCAGGGTCTCTGTGCTTACTTCTGAGCCAAGTAATTCCTCACTCTTTCTATTAGCTTTCCAGTGCTTTCAAAGAAATTTAAAAAATATTTTGTATAGTTTTCTAGTTGATTCACTTGGCCCAAAAGTGCTAGTGTAACATCATTTGATGGAAAACTCCCACCCATTTTTCTTCCATTTACTTTTTTATCAATTCGTAAAGTTCCTTGAAATCACCTGTCAGTATTTTGACAGTATTAAATTTCTGAATTAAGTTTTAGGGAATTAACATTTTTATAATATTCAATCTGTCAATCCATGTATAAAATATCTCTCCATTTATTTGAGCCATTACTTACAACCTTCAGAATAGTTAAAAATATTCTAATAGATTTTCTGCATCTATTAATATCATTTGTTTCCTTTTTTAATCTGTTGATGTGGTAAATTATGTTAATATTTGTTAAAAATGTTGGGCCAAGCTTCTATTGCCTATACATTGCTTAATCAGTTTGCTAGTATTTTACTTAAATTGTTTTTCTTTTTCTTTTCTTTTTTTTTTTAATTGCATTTTAGGTTTTGGGGTACATGTGAAGAACATGCAAGATTGTTGCATAGGTGCATACGTGGCAGTGTGATTTGCTGCCTTCCTCCCTTTAACCTATATGTGGCATTTCTCTCCATGCTATCTCTCCCCAACACCCCACCCCCCGCTGTCCCTCCCCTATTTCCCCCCAACAGACCCCAGTGTATAGTGCTCCCCTCCTTGTGTCCATGTGGTCTCATTGTTCAACACCCGCCTATGAGTGAGAACATGTGGTGTTTGATTTTGTTTTCTTGTGTCAGTTTGCTGAGAATGATGGTTTCCAGGTTCATCCATGTCACTACAAAGGACGCAAACTCATCATTTTTGATGGCTGCATAATATCCAATGGTGTATATGTGCCACATTTTTCCTGTCCAGTCTATCATCGATGGGCATTTGGGTTGGTTCCAGGTCTTTGCTATTGTAAACAGTGCTGCAATGAACATTCGTGTGCATGTGTCCTTATAGTAGAACGATTTATAATCCTTTGGATATATACCCAGTAATGGGATTGCTGGGTCAAATGGAATTTCTATTTCTAGGTCCTTGAGGAATCGCCACACTGTCTCCACAATGGTTGAACTAATTTACACTCCCACCACCACTGTAAAAGTGTTCGTATTTCTCCACATCCTCTCCAGTATCTGTTGTCTCCAGATTTTTTAATGATTGCCGTTCTAACTGGCGTGAGATGGTATCTAAATGTAGTTTTGATTTGGATTTCTCTAATGACCAGTGATGATGAGCATTTTTTCATATGTTTGTTGGCCTCATGTATGTCTTCTTTTGTAAAGTATCTGTTCATATCCTTCGCCCACTTTGAATGGACTTGTTTGTTTTTTTCTTGTAAATCTGTTTTAGTTTGTTGTAAATTCTGGATATCAGCCCTTTGTCAGATGGATAGGCTGCAAAATTTTTTTCCCATTCTGTTGGTTGCTGATTCACTCTAATGACTGTTTCTTTTGCCATGCAGAAGCTGTGGAGTTTGATTAGGTCCCATTTGTCTATTTTGGCTTTTGTTGCCAATGCCTTTGGTGTTTTGGTCATGAAGTCCTTGCCTACGCCTATATCCTGAATGGTTTTGCCTAGGTTTTCTTCTATGGTTTTTATGGTGTTAGGTCTTATGTTTAAGTCTTTAATCCATCTGGAGTTAATTTTAGTGTAAGGTGTCAGGAAGGGGTCCAGTTTCTGCTTTTGGCATATGGCTAGCCAGTTTTCCCCACACCACATATTAAACAGGGACTCCTTTCCCCATTGCTTGTTTTTATCAGGTTTGTCAAAGATCGGATGGTTGTAGATATGTTGTGTTGCCTCCGAGGCCTCTGTTCTGTTCCATTGGTCTATATCTCTGTACTGGTACCAGTACCATGCTGTTTTGATTACTGTAGCCTTGTAGTATAGTTTGATGTCCGGTAGTGTGATGCCTCCTGCTTTGTTCTTTTTGCTTAGAATTGACTTGGCTATGCAGGCTCTCTTTTGGTTCCATATGAAGTTTAAGGTGGTTTTTTCCAGTTCTGTGAAGAAGGTCATTAGTAGCTTGATGGGGATAGCGTTGAATCTGTAAATTACTTTGGGCAGTATGGCCATTTTCACAATATTGATTCTTCCTAACCATGAGCATGGAATGTTTCTCCATCTGTTTGTGTCCTCTCTTATTTCGTTGAGCAGCGGTTTGTAGTTCTCCTTGAAGAGGTCCTTTACATTCCTTGTTAGTTGTATTCCTAAGTATTTTTTTCTCTTTGTAGCAATTGTGAATGGCAGTTCGTTCTTGATGTGGCTCTCTTTAAGTCTGTTATTGGTGTATAGGAATGCTTGTGATTTTTGCACATTGATTTTGTATCCTGAGACTTTGCTGAAGTTCTTACCAGTTTCAGGAGATTTTGGGCTGAGACGATGGGGTCTTCTAGATATACAATCATATCGTCTGCAAATAGAGACAATTTGACTTCCTCCTTTCCTAATTGAATACCCTTTATTTCTTTTTCTTGCCTGATTGCTCTGACTAGAACTTCCAGTACTATATTGAATAGGAGTGGTGAGAGAGGGCATCCTTGTCTGGTGCCAGATTTCAAAGGGAATGCTTCCAGTTTTTGCCCATTCAGTATGATATTGGCTGTCGGTTTGTCATAAATAGCTTTTATTATTTTGAGATACATTCTTTTAATACCTAGTTTATTGAGGGATATTAGCATATACTGCTGTTGAATTTTGTCAAAGGCTGTCTCTGCATCAATTGAGATAATCATGTGGTTTTTGTCCTTGGTTCTGTTTATGTGGTGAATTACATTTATAGACTTGTGTATGTTGAACCAGCCTTGCGTCCCTGGGATGAATCCTACTTGATCATGGTGGATAAGCTTTTTGATGTGCTGTTGCAATCGGCTTGCAAGTATTTTATTGAAGATTTTTACATCTACGTTCATCATGGATATTGGCCTGTAGTTTTCTTTTCTTGTTGAGTCTCTGCTGGGTTTTGGTATCAGGATGATGTGAGTCTCATAAAATGATATGGGAAGGATTCCCTCTTTTTGGATTATTTGGAATAGTTTCAAAAGGAATGGTACCAGTTCCTCTTTGTATGTCTGGTTGAATTTGGCTGTGAACCCATCTGGACCTGGGCATTTTTTGGGTGGTAGGCTCTTAATTGCTGCCTCGACTTCAGACCTTGTTGTTGTTCTATTCAGAGTTTTGACTTCTTCCTGGTTTAGGCTTGGGAGGAGGCAACTGTCCAGGAATTTATCCGTTTCTTCCCGGTTTTCTAGCTTACGTGCATAGAGTTGTTTGTAATAATCTCTGATGATGGTTTGAATTTCTGTGGAATCTGTGGTGATATCCCCTTTATCATTTTTTATTGCATCTATTTGGTTATTCTCTCTTTTCTTTTTCATTAATCTGGCTAGTGGTCTGTGTATTTTGTTGATGTTTTCAAAAAACCAGCTCCAGGATTTATTGATTTTTTGAAGGGTTTTTCGTGTCTCTATATCTCCTTCAGTTCTGCTCTGATCTTAGTTATTTCTTGTCTTCTGCTAGGTTTTGAGTTTTTTTGATCTTGCTCCTCTAGCTCTTTCAATTTTGACGATAGGGTGTCAATTTTAGATCTCTACTTGCTTCTCATGTGGGCACTTATTGCTATACATTTTCCTCTAGAGACTGTTTTAAATGTGTCCCAGAGATTCTGGTATGTGGTGTCTTTGTTCTCATTGGTTTCGAAGAACATCTTTATTTCTGCCTTCATTTCATTGTTTATCCAGTCAACATTCAGGAGAAAGTTGTTCATTTTCCATGAAGCTGTGCGGTTCTCGGTTGGTTTCTGAATTCTGAGTTCTTACTTGATTGCACTGTGGTCTGAGAGACTGTTCGTTATGGTTTCCGTTCTTTTACATTTGCTGAGGAGTGATTTACTTCCAATTATATGGTCAATTTTAGAGTAGGTGTGATGTGGTGCTGAGAAGAATGTATATTCTGTGGATTTCAGGTGGAGAGTTCTGTAAATGTCTATTAGGTTCACTTGGTCCAGGTCTGAGTTCCAGTCCTGGATATCTTTGTTAATTTTCTGTCTCGTTGATCTAATATTGACAATGGTGTGTTAAAGTCTCCCACTATTATTGTGTGGGAGTCTAAGTCTCTTTGTAGGTCATTAAGAACTTGCCTTATGTATCTGGGTGCTCCTGTATTAGGTGCATATATATTTAGGATCGTTAGCTCTTCTTGTTGCATTGATCCCTTTACCATTATGTAATGTCCTTCTTTGTCTCTTTTGATCTTCGTTGCTTTAAAGTCTATTTTATCAGAGATGAGAATTGCAACTCCAGCTTTTTTTTGCTCTCCATTTGCTTGGTAAATCTTCCTCCATCCCTTTATTTTGAGCCTTTGTGTATCCTTGCATGTGAGATGGGTTTCCTGAATACACCACAGTGATGGTTTTTGGCTTTTTATCCAATTTGCCAGTCTGTGTCTTTTGATTGGGGCATTTAGTCCATTTACGTTTAGGGTTAATATTGTTATGTGTGAATTTGATCCTGTCATTTTGATGCTAGCCAGCTGTTTTGCCCGTTGGTTGATGCAGATTCTTCATTGTGTTGATGCTCTTTACCATTTTGTGTGTTTTTGGAGTGGCTGGTACTGGTTGTTCTTTTCTATGTGTAGTGCCTCTTTCAGGAGCTCTTGTAAAGCCGGTCTGGTGGTGATGAAATCTCTGAGTACTTGCTTGTTCACAAAGGATTTTATTTTTCCTTCACTTATGAAGCTTAGTTTGGCTGGATATGAAATTCTGGGTTGAAAGTTCTTTTCTTTAAGGATGTTGAATATCGGCCCCACTCTCTTCTGGTTTGTAAGGTTTCTGCTGAGAGATCTGCTGTGAGTCTGATGGGCTTCCCTTTGTGGGTAACCCGACCTTTCTATCTGGCTTCCCTTAGCATTTTCTCCTTCATTTCAACCCTGGTGCATCTGACGATTATGTGCCTTGGGGTTGCTCTTCTAGAGAAATATCTTTGTGGTGGTCTCTGTATTTCCTGGACTTGAATTTTGGCCTGCCTTGCTAGGTTGGGGACGTTTTCCTGGATAATATCCTGAAGAGTATTTTCCAGCTTGGATGCATTCTCTTCGTCACATTCAGGTACACCTATCAAACGTAGATTAGGTCTTTTCACATAGTCCCATATTTCTTGTTGATTTCGTTCATTCCTTTTTACCCTTTTTTCTCTAATCTTGCCTTCTCGTTTTGTTTCACTGAGTTGATCTTCGACCTCTGATATCCTTTCTTCTGCTTGGTCAATTCGGCTGTTGAAACTTGTGCATGCTTCGTGAAGTTCTCGTGTTGTGTTTTTCAGCTCCATCAATTCACTCATATTCCTCTCTAAGTTGTCCATTCTCGTTAGCATTTCATCAAGTCTTTTTTCAAGGTTCTTAGTTTCTTTGCATTGGGTTAGAACATGCTCTTTTAGCTCAGGGAAGTTTCTTATTACCCACTTTCTGAAGGCTAATTCTGTCATTTCATCACACTCATTGTCCGTCCAGTCTTGTTCCCTTGCTGGTGAGGAGTTGTGATCCCTTGTAGCAGGAGAGGTGTTCTGGTTTCGGGTGTTTTCATCCTTTTTGCGCTGGTTTCTTCCCATCTTTGTGGATTTATCCACCTATTGACTTTGTAGTTGTTGACTTTCTGATTGGGTCTCTGAGTGGACATCCTGTTTGTTGATGATGCAGTTCTGTTTCTTAATTTTCCTTTTAACTGTCTGGCCTTTCTGCTGTAGGACTGCTGAGGTCTACTCCACGCCCTGCTTGCCTGGGGATCACTTGCAGTAGCTGCCGAACAGTAAAGGTTGCTACCAGTTTCTTCTTCTGCTTTGTCCCAGAAGATTATCTGCCAAATTTCAGTCTGAGCTCTCCTTTATGAGGTGACTCTTTGGATATACGGGGGTCAGGGAGCTGCTTGAGGAAACAGTCTGTCCTTTATAGTAGCTCAAGTGCTGAGCTGTGAGCTCTGTTGTTCATTCAGAGCTGCTGGGCAGGTAAGTTTAAGTCTGCAGCAGCATAACTCATAAACCCCTTTTTTCCCCCAGGTGTTCTGTCTTAAGGAATTAGGGCTTTATGAGCTTCCACTGTGCTGCTGCCTTTTTTTTTTTTTTCTTCAGGGCTGCCCTGCCCACAAGGAGGCAGCCTAGTCACTGTCAGCCTGCAGAGGCTTTGCTGAGCTGCTGTGTGCTCCGCCCAGCTGCTATGTGAACTTCCCTGCCGTCCTGTTTATATGGGTGTAGTTAGAACTGCCTTGGCAATGGTGGCCCGCCTCTGTAATGACGGACTCTCTCTGTAATGGCGGGTTGCCTCGGCAACGGCAGGCTGCCTCAGCTATGGCGGACTGCCTCCGTAGAGGTGGAGTGCCTCGGTAATGGTGGATGCCCCTCCCCCACAGAACTGGACCATCCCAGGTTCGGCTGTGCTTGCTGTGAAACTCTCAACTCACAGCATTTCCAATTGCTGTTTTTTTTGTTTTTGTTTTTGTTTTTGTGGGGGTGGGACCAGCCGGGCCTGATCACCTGGCTCCCTACCTCAGAGCCTTTTGTTTTTTAGTTGAATGGTTGGCTCTCTCCCAGGTATCCTGGTCGCCTGTTGAGTAGGCGCTGGGATCTGTGTGATTTCCCCTGCAGTGACCCATTGCACTGGCTGAAACCGTGGCTCTGAGATTTGTGGTGCTTTTTTGCCTGGGAATTTCCTGGCCTTCCTCCTTGTTTCAGCTCCCCTTGCTGGCTAAGCGGGGACACAGTCCCGTTTACTCTGCACTGAGAACTGCTGCACCGGGGTGCAGGCAAAACAGCCGCGCCAGCCAAAACAGCCACGCTGGCGACCCATGGGCCTCCTCCACCTGGGAATCTCCTGGTCTGTGGGCAATAAAAATCTGTCTGGAAATGCGGCGTCCACTCACCCTCTGCACTTTCACTGGGAGCTGCAATCCTGAGCTGCTGCTAACCGGCCATCTTGGATCTTACCCCCCTAAAATTTTTTTCTATTTGTCACATATACAACAATCTAAGTGAGATTAGCATGTAATTTTTCTGCTCATATTACTTTGTATAGCTTTACTTTCAAGGTTATATTAGCTTCACAAAGTAGGAGTTTTCCCTATTTTCTAACTCTTTACTAGAAATTTTAAATTTTGAAATTATCCATTTCTTGATTTTCTGATCTAATTCACCTGTAAATCATTCTAGTTTGCATATCTGTGGTGAGGAAGAGGTGGAATAGGCTAGGGATAGTATTTCAGCTACAAATTTAACTTCTTTTATGTTTTAGTGAGTTATATTTTAAAAATTTTCTGTTTTGTGAAAGCTTTCAAATAAGCTAGCATAATGTTGTTCATAGTATTCTTTTTTTCTCTCTCTCTGTAGTCAAGTCCCTTTTTCATTTCTAATATTATTTAGTCAGAATTTTCTTTTTCTTGATTAATACTGGCATGGGTTATTTTTTAGTTTTTATCAGTTGTTTTAAAGAGCCAGCCTTTAGTGTTGTTGATTATTGTTTCACTCTTTAAATATTATCTCATGGAATTCTTAGTATTTTTACTTTTTATTCTTTATAGTTTCAAAAAAACAGTCTAACAGACACTTGAACATCATTTGCCTTCTCATTTACTTGCTTTGATTTTAAAACTCACCTGCACTTTTAGAATGGTCCTGACTTGGCATTTAAAGGCCACAGTGTAAACCATGACTTTTATTAATATTTTAGTTGCTCTCTTTTTTAGCTCCTAAATGCAGCATTTCTCTAAGTATGGTTCATGGGCAGTCTATCAGAATCATCTGGAGCACGTTTTACAAATTTAGTTTGTTAGCCTTTGCCCTATACCTGCATCAGAATCTGTTGGTAGGACCTGGGAAGTCAGCCTTGAATTAATTTTCGCAAGTGGTTCTTGTGGACACAATACAATTTAGAACATCAGATCTCCTCATATTTTTATTCTAGTTCTCAATTCCTTCCTTATGAGGGAATTGAGAGGAACCTATACAATTCTTTGAGACCACAAAACTCAATTACAAGTTTTCATTTGCATCTTTTAGATCAAGTAGAGGAATGGCCTCCTCATATAGTAGGTATTTATTCAGCCAAAGTTCCTAATAATGTAGAGTATTAAATCTACTTTACATGCGTCTGTAATTAATTAATGTCTTTTCCTCATTAAAATGATTTTTGAGATCTTTCTGGACAGAAAAAAAATGCCCATTTAAAATATTACTTATTCGGTGGCTCATGCCTGTAATCTTAGCACTTTAGGAGGCCGAGATGGGTGGATCACCTGAGATCAGGAGTTCAAGACCAGCCTGGCCATCATGGTGAAACCCCATCTTTAAAAAAAAAAAAAAGCTGGTGATCCAAGATGGCCGGTTAGGAGGAGCTTGGGGTTTCAGGTCTGAGTGAAAGCACAGAGGGTGAGTGGATGCCGCATTTCCAGATGGATTTTTACTGCCCACAGACCAGGAGATTCATAGGTGGAGGAGCCCCACGGATCGCCAGCGTGGCTGTTTTGGCCGCCGCGGCTGTTTGGCCTGTGCCCTGGCGCAGCGGTTCCCAGTGCAGAGTGAGTGAGACTGTGTCCCCTCTTAGCCAGCAAGGGGAGCTGAAATGTAGAGCCAGGCCAGGAGATTCCCAGGCAAAGCGCCACGAATCTCAGAGCCGCGGTTTCAGCCGGCACAGCAGCTCCCAGTCTAGAGTAAATGAGACGGTGTCCCCTCTTAGCCAGCAAGGGGAGCTGAAACAGGGAGCCAGGCCAGGAGATTCCAGGGCAAAAAAGCGCCATGAATCTCAGAGCCACGGTTTCAGCCAGCACAGCGGCTCCTGGTGCAGAGTAAACAAGACTATGTCCCCTCTTAGCCAGCAAGGGGAGCTGAAGCAGGGAGCCAGGCCAGGAGATTCCCTGGCAAAAAAGCACCATGAATCTCAGAGCCGCGGTTTCAGCCGGCGCAGTGGGTCACCACATGGGAAATCACACAGATCGTGGTGCCTATTCAACAGGCGACCAGGTCACCTGGTAGAGAGCCGACCGTTCAACTAAAATACAAAAGGCTCTGAGGCAGGGAGCCAGGTGACCAGGCCCAGCTGGTCCGACCCACACAAAAACAAAAACAAAAAAACAGCAATTGGAAATGCCCTGGGTCGAGACTTTCACGGCAAGCACAACTGAACCCGGGATAGTCCAGCTCTGTGGAGGAGGGGCATCCACCACTACAAAGGCAGCCTTCAGTTCCTGAGGCAATATGCTGTCGCCAAGGCAACCCGCCATTACAGAGAGAGTCCGTCACTACAGAGGCAGGCCAACATAGCGAAAGCAGTTCTAACTAAACCCATATAAACAGGACTGCAGGGAAGTTCACACGGCAGCTGGGCAGAGCCCACAACAGCTCAGCGAAGCCTCTGCAGGCTGACAGTGACTAGGCTGCCTCCTTGTGGGCAGAGAAAATGGCAGCAGCACAGCAGAAACTCATAAAGCCCTGACTCCCTGGGCAGAACACCTGGGGAAAAAAAAGGTGGGTTTATGAGTTATGCTGCTGCAGACTTAAACTTACCAAAACCAGAAAGTCAGCAACTAAAAAGTCAACAGGTGGATAAATCCACAAAGATGGGAAGAAACCAGCGCAAAAAGGATGAAAACACCCGAAGCCAGAACACCTCTCCTCCTACAAGGGATCACAACTCCTCACCAGCAAGGGAACAAGACTGGACGGACAATGAGTGTGATGAAATGACAGAATCAGCCTTCAGAAAGTGGATAATAAGAAACTTCCCTGAGCTAAAAGAGCATGTTCTAACCCAATGCAAAGAAACTAAGAACCTTGAAAAAAGACTTGATGAAATGCTAACGAGAATGGACAACTTAGAGAGGAATATGAGTGAATTGATGGAGCTGAAAAACACAACACGAGAACTTCACGAAGCATGCACAAGTTTCAACAGCCGAATTGACCAAGCAGAAGAAAGGATATCAGAGGTCGAAGATCAACTCAGTGAAACAAAACGAGAAGGCAAGATTAGAGAAAAAAGGGTAAAAAGGAATGAACGAAATCAACAAGAAATATGGGACTATGTGAAAAGACCTAATCTACGTTTGATAGGTGTACCTGAATGTGACGAAGAGAATGCATCCAAGCTGGAAAATACTCTTCAGGATATTATCCAGGAAAACGTCCCCAACCTAGCAAGGCAGGCCAAAATTCAAGTCCAGGAAATACAGAGACCACCACAAAGATATTTCTCTAGAAGAGCAACCCCAAGGCACATAATCGTCAGATGCACCAGGGTTGAAATGAAGGAGAAAATGCTAAGGGAAGCCAGATAGAAAGGTCGGGTTACCCACAAAGGGAAGCCCATCAGACTCACAGCAGATCTCTCAGCAGAAACCTTACAAACCAGAAGAGAGTGGGGCCGATATTCAACATCCTTAAAGAAAAGAACTTTCAACCCAGAATTTCATATCCAGCCAAACTAAGCTTCATAAGTGAAGGAAAAATAAAATCCTTTGTGAACAAGCAAGTACTCAGAGATTTCATCACCACCAGACCGGCTTTACAAGAGCTCCTGAAAGAGGCGCTACACATAGAAAAGAACAACCAGTACCAGCCACTCCAAAAACACACAAAATGGTAAAGAGCATCAACACAATGAAGAATCTGCATCAACCAACGGGCAAAACAGCCGGCTAGCATCAAAATGACAGGATCAAATTCACACATAACAATATTAACCCTAAACGTAAATGGACTAAATGCCCCAATCAAAAGACACAGACTGGCAAATTGGATAAAAAGCCAAAAACCATCACTGTGGTGTATTCAGGAAACCCATCTCACATGCAAGGATACACAAAGGCTCAAAATAAAGGGATGGAGGAAGATTTACCAAGCAAATGGAGAGCAAAAAAAAGCTGGAGTTGCAATTCTCATCTCTGATAAAATAGACTTTAAAGCAACGAAGATCAAAAGAGACAAAGAAGGACATTACATAATGGTAAAGGGATCAATGCAACAAGAAGAGCTAACGATCCTAAATATATATGCACCTAATACAGGAGCACCCAGATACATAAGGCAAGTTCTTAATGACCTACAAAGAGACTTAGACTCCCACACAATAATAGTGGGAGACTTTAACACACCATTGTCAATATTAGATCAACAAGACAGAAAATTAACAAGGATATCCAGGACTGGAACTCAGACTTGGGCCAAGCAAACCTAATAGACATTTACAGAACTCTCCACCTGAAATCCACAGAATATACATTCTTCTCAGCACCACATCACAGCTACTCTAAAATTGACCACATAATTGGAAGTAAATCACTCCTCAGCAAATGCAAAAGAACAGAAACCATAACGAACAGTCTCTCAGACACAGTGCAATCAAGTTAGAACTCAGAATTCAGAAACCAACCTAGAACTGCACAGCTTCATGGAAAATGAACAACTTTCTCCTGAATGTTGACTGGATAAACAATGAAATGAAGGCAGAAATAAAGATGTTCTTCAAAACCAACGAGAACAAAGACACCACATACCAGAATCTCTGGGACATATTTAAAGCAGTCTCAAGAGGAAAGTATATAGTAATAAGTGCCCACATGAGAAGAAAGGAGAGATCTAAAATTGACTCCCTATCGTCAAAATTGAAAGAGCCAGAGGAGCAAGATCAAAAAAACTCAAAACCTAGCAGAAGACTAGAAATAACTAAGATCAAAGCAGAACTGAAGGAGATACACGAAAAACCCTTCAAAAAATCAATAAATTCAGGAGCTGGTTTTTTGAAAACATCAACAAAATAGAGAGACCACTAGCCAGATTAATGAAAAAGAAAAGAGAGAATAACCAAATAGATGCAATAAAAAATGATAAAGGGGATATCACCACAGATTCCACAGAAATTCAAACCATCATCAGAGATTATTACAAACAACTCTATGCACATAAGCTAGAAAACCTGGAAGAAATGGGTAAATTCCTGGACAGTTGCCTCCTCCCAAGCCTAAACCAAGAAGAAGTCAAAACCCTGAATACACCAACAACAAGTTCGAAGTCAAGGCAGCAATTAAGGGCCTACCACCCAAAAACAGTCCAGGTCCAGATGGGTTTTCAGCCGAATTCTACCAGACATACAAAGAGGAACTGGTACCATTCCTTTTGAAACTATTCCAAATAATCCAAAAAGAGGGAATCCTTCCCATATCATTTTATGAGACCAACATCATTCTGATACCATAACCCGGCAGAGACTCAACAAGAAAAGAAAACTACAGGCCAATATCCATGATGAACTTAGATGCAAAAATCTTCAATAAAATCCTGGCAAGCCGATTACAACAGCACATCAAAAAGCTTATCCACCATGATCAAGTAGGATTCATCCCGGGGATGCATGGCTGGTTCAATATATGCAAGTCTACAAATGTAATTTACCACATAAACAGAACCAAGGACAAAAACCACATGATTATCTCAATTGATGCAGAGAAGACCTTCGACAAAATTCGGCAGTCCTTTATGCTAAAAACTCTCAATAAACTAGGTATCGACGGAACGTATCTCAAAATAGTAAAAGCTATTTATGACAAACCAACAACCAATATCATGCTGAATGGGCAAAAACTGGAAGCATTCCCTTTGAAATCTGGCACCAGACAAGGATGCCGTCTCTCACCACTCCTATTCAACATAGTTCTGGAAGTTCTAGCCAGAGCAATCAGGCAAGAAAAAGAAATAAAGGGTATTCGATTAGGAAAGGAGGAAGTCAAATTGTCTCTATTTGCAGACGATATGATTGTATATCTAGAAGACCCCATCGTCTCAGCCCAAAATCTCCTGAAACTGATAAGCAACTTCAGCAAAGTCTCAGGATACAAAATCAATGTGCAAAAATCACAAGCATTCCTATACACCAATAACAGACTTAAAGAGAGCCACATCAAGAACGAGCTGCCATTTACAATTGCTGCAAAGAGAAAAAATACTTAGGAATACAACTAACAAGGAACGTAAAGGACCTCTTCAAGGAGAACTACAAACCACTGCTCAACGAAATCAGAGGACACAAACAGATGGAGAAACATTCCATGTTCATAGTTAGGAAAAATCAATATTGTGAAAATGGCCACAGTGCCCAACGTAATTTACAGATTCAACGCTATCCCCATCAAGCTACCAATGACCTTCTTCACAGAACTAGAAAAAAACCACCTTAAACTTCACATGGAACCAAAAGAGAGCCCACATAGCCAAGTCAATTCTAAGCAAAAAGAACAAAGCAGGAGGCATCACACTACCGGACATCAAACTATACTACAAGGCTACAGTAATCAAAACAGCATGGTACTGGTACCAATACAGATATAGACCAATGGAACAGAACAGAGGCCTTGGAGGCAACACAACATATCTACAACCATCCGATCTTTGATAAACCTGATAAAAACAAGCAATGGGGAAAGGATTCCCTGTTTAATATGTGACGTTGGGAAAACTGGCTAGCCATATGCAGAAAGCAGAAACTGGACCCCTTCCTGACACCTTACACTAAAATTGACTCCAGATGGATTAAAGACTTAAACATAAGACCTGACACCATAAAAACCCTAGAAGAAAACCTAGGCAAAACCATTCAGGACATAGGCGTAGGCAAGGACTTCATGACCAACACACCAATAGCATTGGCAACAAAAGCCAAAATAGACAAATGGGACCTAATCAAACTCCACAGCTCCTACACAGTGAAAGAAACAGTCAATAGAGTGAATCGGCAACCAACAGAATAGGAAAAAATTTTTGCAGCCTACCCATCTGACAAAGGGCTGATATCCAGAATTTACAATGAACTAAAACAGATTTACGAGAAAAAAACAAACAAGCCCATTCAAAAATGGGCAAAGGATATGAACAGATACTTTACAAAAGAAGACATACATGAGGCCAACAAACATATGAAAAAATGCTCATAATCACTTGTCATTAGAGAAATGCAAATCAAAACTACATTGAGATACCATCTCAGGGCAGTTAGAATGGCAACCATTAAAAAATCTGGAGACAACATATGCTGGAGAGGATGTGGAGAAATAGGAACACTTTTACAGTGTTTGTGGGAGTGTAAATTAGTTCAACCATTGTGGAAGACAGTGTGGTGATTCCTCAAGGACCTAGAAATAGAAATTCCATTTGGCCCAGCAATCCCATTACTGGGTATATATCCAAAGGATTATAAATCGTTCTACTATAAGGACACATGCACACAAATGTTCATTGCAGCACAGTTTACAATAGCAAAGACCTGGAACCAACCTAAATGCCCATTGATGATAGACTGGACAGGAAAAATGTGGCACATATACACCATTGGATATTATGCAGCCATCAAAAATGATGAGTTTGCATCCTTTGTGGGGACATGGATGAACCTGGAAGCCATCATTCTCAACAAACTGACACAAGAACAAAAAATCAAACATCGCATGTTCTCACTCATAGATGGGTGTTGAACAATGGGAACACATGGACACAGGGAGTGAAGCACTATACGCTGGGGTCTGTTGCGGGGGATTGGGAAGGGGCAGCGGGGGGTGGGATGTTGGGGAGTGATAGCATGGGGAGAAATGCCACATATAGGTGAAGGGGAGGAAGGCAGCAAATCACACTGCCACGTATGCACCTATGCAACAATCTTGAATATTTTTCACGTGTACTCCGAAACCTAAAATCCAATAAAAGAAAAAAAGGATTAAAAAAAAAATTACTTGTTTAAAAAAAAAATTCAAGTCCACTAATTTGAAAGTGTAAAACACTAAACTACTGTATACTTTTGCCTTGGATTATCAATCTTTATAATTTTTCCCCTTTTGCTTTATTGTTTTATCACTACACACACACACACACACACACACACACACACACACACACACACACACAATTATTCTTTTATGCCATTCTCCTTCATCTTTAAAAACTTGCTCCTGTCCTTAGGAATGACAAAGTTCTTTCACATAAACACTGTAAAAATGATCAAATTCCGGAAATTTAATTTTGAAACAGTGGTAATGTTTAGTATAGTCACATTTATTAATTACACAAATAATGTATTAATTTCCCAAATTCAAGATCCAGTTCAGGAGCTCACCTTGCATTCAGTGAATAGAGCTCCTCAGCCGCTTTTAATCTGATTCAGGAATGAGATTTTGTCTCTTTGTCACAATGCTTGTTATTATTTTTTCTTAAGGATGAAGGCTAGTTGTTCTGTAAAAAGTTCTTCAGTTGAGGCTTTTCTGATTGTTCCCTCATGATTAGGTTATGCATTTTTGTCAGTGATAGGACACAAGTGGTGTTATGTCCCTCTCAGTGTATTTCATCAAGGGCAAATAGTGTCAGTTTGCTTCATTATTTTGTAATGTTAATTTTGATTGCTTGGGTTTACATGGTGTTCACTAATTTTTCTGATGTATAGTATGTTTTCCCTTTTCAAAATAATAATTGATCTGTGGAGAGATAATCTAACACTGTGTAGTATTGTACTCCCCATAAAGCTTTAATTCAGTGACATTAGCATCTATTTGTGGTTCTTATCTGAATCAACTATTGTTATGATATTTTTAAAATAATTAGTTTTCTAACTATATCAGTTCTTCTACAGTTGTTCATTGGCATTTTATTGTAAATAAGTTTTCCTTGTACTGTCTTAAGTAATTATTATAGCAATATGGTCTTAAGTATCTTTTAAAATTAAATTGATTATGATTTATTATGATCACTTTTCACTTTTATGCTCAAATCATCCTACATTTGGCCAATGGATGCTCCTTAGAGCTGGCTCTTTATGTTTCCATAATTTTTGAGGACTTTCTTACTTTTTGGCACAAAAAGATAATCTTGGAATGTCATGTTCTAAGGAATCTTGATTCTTTTCAGTAGGAAATGATATTTAGAAACCAAGATCTGGGTACCAGATATGCTCATGGCTATTGCAGTATCATTTTTAGATCTACCCCCAACCTTTTTTTGTTTTGCAGAAAGAGCTAGGATATATATCTGTCTTTTTATTTCTACTTCTTTCTCTGTTTCTCTCTCTCTCTCATCTTGGTAGTTTGAATTTCATTCCAACACACAGGTTAATCACTACTTTTACCTATTACTTTTTTGTATAATATATCTTTTCTTCCGCACTGAAAGCCTTGACTCCCCAAAATATCAGTATATTGATTCTATTTATGCACTTGCTTAATTATACAATACAGATTAAGCAATTTTAGAAGCCTTCTTCCTTACCACCACTGACATCAAATTTACTAAGTATAATTCATTTTTTAATAATTCTTTTTGTTTTTAGACTAAGAGTATATAGGCAAATTGACTTTCTCAAATGTTATTTGGGCTTGTTTTTTTCTCCTACTTTGGTGTGGTTGTTATTGATCTGAAGTAAAACTCTTATTAATTTTTGAATGAATAAAGTTTATATTTTTTTTAATACTTTCTGTTATTCTTATTGATTTAAATATATTTTTGAATATATAAAACACAAATATGGTTAAAATATCATAAAAGTTACCCTTTTCTTTTCATCTCTTTTACCTTGTTCTTGACATCCTCTCTTACTTGCTGCCCTCACACACTACTAACAAATTTGTTTTTGTTTCTTTCCTTTTATTTTTGAAAAATGTGTGTGCATGTGTGTGTATAAAATTTCCCCCATCTTTCGTACACAAAAGACAGCACATCTCATATACTTTATACTCTTTTATTTACCATGTATCCTTTCCCCCACTCGACAATATAGCTAGCAAATCACTTCCCATAACCTCATAGAAATCTTACTCTTTTTGTATTGTGTGGATTTATCATAATGTATTCAATAGTCTTCTCTGTATATAGACATTTAGGTTATTTCCATGTTTCAAAATTACAGACAAGGACACAGTGAATAACTTTTTAAATATATATTTTCGCAGTGTTGGAGGTATGTCATCAGGTAAGTTCCTAGAAGTGAAATCACTGAATTATAGGGTAAATGTATATGCAGTTTTTATGAATATTGTAAAACTTCCCTTCCCACATTGCACTATTCTGCATTCCCTCTAGCAATATATTAGAATGTCCATTTCCCTATAGCCTCATCAACAGAGTATATTCAAGCTTTAGAATGTTTTCCAATCTGACAGGTGAGAAATATTCAGCATAATTTTAATTTTTCTTTAAAAATATGTGAGGTGGAACATCTTTTCATATGTCTGTGAGCCATTTATATATATATGTTTTTGTGAATTGTTTACTTTTATATTTTGCACACTTTTCCATCAGGGTGCTGGGTCCTTCCCTGGATTGTAAGGGCTCTGTGTTTATTAGGGACAGTAACTTCTTTTTCCATTTTATATATTACAAATATATATTTTCCCTGGTTTTTATTTGCCTTTTGATTTTCCTTATGTTATTTCATTAAAATTGTGTGTATTAAAACTTATCACTGTTTACCTTTAAGGAATCTGGATTTAAGTCATAAGTTAGCTTTTCCCCACCTGCTTTATTTTAGTATATGTGGAGTTTCATTATATATATTTACATCTCTTATCCATTGGAGTTTATTTTTGTGTATGGTGTGAGATAATTGTTCCTATTTTATATTTTTTCACATAGATATTTTGTAGTACCAAAATAATTTATGAAAAGAGTTTTTTATTTCCATGACTTGAGATGTTGCTTATATTATGTAGTAAATGCTCTTATGTATTTGAGCCTATTTTTGAACTTTCTGTTCTGTTTTTCTTGTCTAATTATTCATGTGCTAGGGCCTTACTGTTTTACTTATGGTATATTTATTATCTCATGTGTCTACTTCCTCTGATATCTCTATTTTAAATTATTTTTATAGTTATTCTTGCATATTTTATTTTGAATATGAACTTTTGTACTGACTTCTTTTGTAAAAAATGTTCATGTTTTTATTGGTATTGCTTTGCATTTGTGATTGACTTAAGGCCACCTGCATTTTTAATTATTGTGAAATTTCCAGTATCTAACATGTTTCCAGAAACAAAATAGACATCTAACAAATATCTGTGGTTTGAACAAGTGAATGAACACATGAGCACCTTTATGGTTTATAGCTTTTATAACTTGACTCAAAAGGGCATGTCTTTAATATATATTTTTTCAGTCAAAAGTTTAAAAAGGTTTTTGGGAATAGTTTCAGTAGAAATGGTATTGACTTTTCTTTGTACCTCTGGTAGATTCAGCTATGATTCTGTCTGGTCCTGAGTTTTTTTTTATTTTTATTTTTTATTTTGGTGGTTAAGCTATTTATTACTGCCTCAATTTCAGAATGCATATTGGCTTATTTATGGATTAAATGTCTTCCTGGTTCAGTCTTGGGAAGGTGTATGTGTCTAGGAATTTATCCATTTCTTCTAGATTTTCTAGTTTATGTGCATAGAGGTGTTTATAGTATTCTCCGATGGTGGTATTTCTGTGGGGTAAGTGGTGATAACTCCCTTATGATTTTTTATTGGGTTTGATTCTCCTCTATTTCTTCTTTATTAGTCTAGCTAGCAGTCTATCTATTTTATTAAGATTTGCAACAAACCAGCTCCTGGATTGATTTGTTTTTTTTTTTTTTTTTTGAAGAGTTTTTCCTATCTCTGTTACCTTCAGAGGTAACAGATCTTAGTTATTGCTCATCTTCTGCTAGCTTTGGAGTTTGTTTGGGGTTAGGTTCTCTAGTTCTTTTAGTTGAGATGTTAGGGTGTCAATTTGGGATCTTTCTAGCTTTTTGATGTGGGAATTTAGTGCTATAAATTTACCTCTTAACATTACTTGAGGTGTATCTGCAATGTAGAGATTCTGGTATATTCTATCTTTGTTCTTTCTCATTAGTTTAAAAAAACTTGATTTCTACCTTAATTTTATTATTTACCCAGGAGTCATTCAGGATTAGGTTATTCAATTTCTAGGTTGTTGTGTGGTGTTGAGTGAATTTCTTAATCTTGAGTTCTAATTTGGTTGTGCTGTGGTCTGAAAGACTGCTTGTAATGATTTCTGTTCTTTTGCATTTGCTGAGGAGTGCTTCCAACTATGTGATCAATTTTAAAGCACTCCTCTCTAAATCATTCTATGAAGATAGCATCATCCTGATACCAAAACCTGGCAGAGATACAACAAAAAAGAAAAACTTTGGGTCAATATTCTTGATGAACATTGATGTAGAAATCTTTAATAAAATACTGGCAAACTGAATCCAGCAGCACATCCAAAAACTTATCCACCATGATCAAGTTGGCTTCATCCCTGGGATGCAAGTTTGGTTTAGCATATGCAAATCAATAAATGTAATTCCTCACATAAACATAACTGAAGACAAAAACCAAATGATTATCTCAATAGATGTAGAAAAGGGGTCTTTGATAAAAATTCAACATCCCATCATGTTAAAAACTTTCAGTAAACAAAGTATTGAAGGAACATATCTGAAAATATTAAGAGCAATATATTACAAACTCACAACCAATGTCATGCTGAATGGGCAAAAGCTGGAAGCATTCCCCTTGAAAACTGGCATAAGACAAAGATGCCCTCTCTTACCACTCCAATTCAATATAATATTGAAAGTTCTGGCTAAGGCAATCAGTGAAGAGAAAGAAATAAAGAGTATTGAAATAGGAACAAAGGAAGTCAAGCTATTTTTTTAGAGAAAACATGATCCTATATCTAGAAAAACCCCATAATGCTTCTTAAGCTGATGAGCAAATTCAGCAAAGTCTCAGGATATCAAATCAATGTGAAAAAATCTCTGCCATTCCTATATACTAACAACAGGCAATCAGAGAGCCAAATCTTGAGTGAACTCCTATTCACAGTTGCTACAAAATGAATAAAACATCTAGGAATACAGCTAACAAGGGAAGTGAAGGATCTTTTCAAGGAAAACTACAAACCACTGCTCAAGGAAGCCAGAGAGGACACAAACAAATGGAAAAACATCCCATGCTCATGGATAGGAAGAAAGAATATTGTGAAAATGACCATACTGCCCAAAGTACTTTATAGATTCACTGCTATTCCCATGAACCTACCATTGAAATTCTTCACAGAATTAGAAAAAAGTATTTTAAAATTCTTATGCAACCAAAAAAGAGGCTTAATAGCCATAACAGTCCTAAGCAAAAAGAACAAAGCTGGAGGTGTCACACTACCTAACTTCAAACCATACTGCAAGGCTACCATAACCAAAACAGCATGGTACTGGTACAAGAACAGACACATAGACCAATGAGAAAGAAGAGATAACTCAGAAATAAGACCACACACCTACAACCATCTGATCTTTGACAAACTTGATAAAAACAAGCAATGGGGAAAATATTTCCTATTTAACAAATAGTACTGGGAGAAGTGGCTAGCCACATGCAGAAAATTGAAACTGGACCCCTTCCTTATACCATATACAAAAATTAACTCAAGATGGATTAAAGACTTACATATAAAACCTAAAACTATAAAAACTCTAGAAGAAACTCTAGGCAATACCATTAGGACATAGTCACAGGCAAAGATTTCATGATGAAAATGACAAAGGCAATTGCAACAAAAGCAAAAATTTACAAATGGGATCTAATTAAACTTAAGAGCTTCTGCACAGCAAAATAAACTATCAGCAGAGTGAACAGACAACCTACAGAATGGGAAAATATTTGCAATCTATCCAATCTGACAAAGGTCTAATATCCAGAGTTTACAAGGCACTTAAACAACTTTACAAGAAAAAACAAAAACAAAAACACAGCACCATTAAAAAATGGACAAAGGACATAAACAGACACTTCTCAAAAGAAGACATACATGCAGCCAACAAACAGGAAAAAAAGCTCAACATCACTATCATTAGAAAAATGCAAATGAAAACCACAATGAGATACCATCTCATTCCAGACAGAATGGCTATTATTAAAAAGTCAAAAAACAACAGATGCTGGAGAAGTTGTAGAGAAAAAAGAAGACTTTTACAATGTTGATGGGAGTGTAAATTAGTTCAACCTTTGTGGAAGACAGTGTAGCAATTCCTCAGAGACCTAGAACCAGAAATACCATTTGACCCAGCAATCCCATTACTAGGTATATACCCAAAGGAATAGGAATCATTCCACTGTAAAGATACATGACATGCACATGTATGTTCATTGCAACATTGTTCACAATAGCAAAGATGGAGAATCAACCTAAATGCCCATCAGTGATCACCTGGATTAAAAAAATGTACATATACACCATGGAATACTATTCAGTCATAAAAAGGAATGAGATCATGTCCTTTGCAGGGACATGGATGGAGCTGGAAGCCATTATCCTCAGCAAACTAATGCATGAACAGAAAACCAAACACTGCATGTTCTCACTTATAAGTGGGAACTGAACAATGAGAAGACATGGACACATGGAGGATAATAACACACACTGGGGCCTGTCAGAGCAGGGGTTGTGGGGAGAGAGAGCATCAGGAAGAATAGCCAGTGGATGCTGAGCTTAATACCTAGGTGATGGGATGATCTGTGCAGCAGATGGCACACATTTACCTATGTAATAAACCTGCACATCCTGCACATGTCTTCCTGAACTTAAAACAAAAGTTGAAGGAAAAAAAATTTAAAAAGTACATTCTCATAGTGAAACAGTCAATCACAATGTTAAAAAATGTATTTTTTATCTTTAAAATTTCTTTATATAGAATTACTAAATAAAAAAACACCACTAACTCCTGTGATGACTTTGAATATATTAACAAAGGCATCCTTTCCGCAAAACCTTTACTGTCCGTTGATGGAAAATTATTGTAATATTCTAATTTTTAATAGGATAACTTTATTATTTAAATACATATAGAAATATGTGCGTTCTGTCAGGTGAATAGTTCCTTTAGGGTTGTGCCATGTCCTACATGCACAATTGAACAGGGCTGTCTCATGGAATAATGTATTAAACAGATTTGGGGTAGGCTGATGACATGAGCAATAATAAAAGTGTTGTCATTGTTAATACACTAGATAAAGAAAATGTGGTACATAGATGTCATGAAATACTATGCAGCCATAAAAAGGAATTAGATCATGGCCTTTGCAAGAACATGGATGGAATTGGAAGCCATTATCCTCAGCAAACTAACACAGGAACAGAAAACCAAATACTGTGTCTTCTCACTTATTAGTAGGAGCTGAATGATGAGAACGTATGGACACCTGTCAGGGAGCAACACACTGGGGCCTGTCAGAGGGTGGGAGTTGCAGGGAGGGAGAGCATAAGAAAAAATAACTAACGGATGCTGAGCTTAGTACCTAGGTGATGGAGTGATCTGTGCAGCAAACTACCATGGCACCCATTTACCTATGAAACAACCTTCATATTGCACATCTTGCCCATGTACCCCTGAATGTAAAATAAAAAATTGAAAATAAAAAAATTGAATTAAAATTAAAAAAATGTTTCATTGTCATGTGAAGATGATAATCCTAATCACTAGGAGTAGGTCAATTGTTCAGAAATTTTCTATTTAAGGTTTTCAACTATCCTAGATGTACTTTCTCTTTTGTAGAAGGTTTATTTATATCCTCTTCTGTGAATGCACATAGGCATGCAATTCCTTTCATCATAAGAAATCCCAGTAGGCTTTTCAATTTCTTTGTGCCTCTTTCACTGCTGAAATGCAGCTGCCTCAGCTATAGAAGATAGCAGCCAACTGGCACATAACAGGAAGTACAACAGTTGGCTGAAAGGAAATTTTGCTAATGACACCAACAATGTGTTCTTGTGAAAAACTGCAGAATTAAATTTTTGATGGAGAAATGGCAAACTTTCAGTCATTTCTTAACATATATATTAGTCCTTCTTACATATATTTTACTACCAATATTACTTTTTTTGCACAGAAGGGAATAGGGAAAACAATAAGAAAAGGTAAAAACTATAAGCATTGATTGCCAAACCTTTTTGTTCATGAATATAAACTATTGTCATTTGCTGTGCCAGGTGACCAATTAAGAATCTCCCTGTATTTACAAGAAATTTTTCTTACTCATGATTCTGGGTACAGTTATCAGTTATGAGGTTTGGGAGCCAATTAATAATATAGCTACCAAAGCATGTTTCTTTCTTGCATCATAAACTCTATGGAAGAGTTAAGGAATTGTAATATAGGTGTGCTCACTGATCCTTTGTTTGGATAAGCTCTTATGAGTTTTTGTAAGGCACCTAACTCAGCAAGAGGCTGTCTAGTGCAGTGGTTGGGGGCAACAAGTTTGTCGTCAGAGACAACTGGTTCATGTCTTGGCTCTGCTAAATTATTTTTACAAGTTAATTAATCCCTCTAAGTGTTAATTTTCTCATGAATAAAATGGGATATGGATATAATAAGAACAATATACCTGTCATGAAAAAATTTTGAGGATTAGAAAAGGGAATGCTTAGCATTTCTGCTACCTATTATGTTCATTAAGTAAGATAAATCAGGACATTTTTCCCAGTTAGTTGTTTACAAATGTAAACTGGCCAGACAAGATTGAGAAAGTTAATGAAATAATACATTTGTTCTAAGTCTATATGTCATCTCAATTCTGTAGAGGAAACAAGAGTCTAAAATTTAATATTCGGTTAATTAACTGTCTAGAGACAATGGGTCACCATAGATTTTCAAGATATGTTAGGACAGTCACTATGGTGGTGCCTTCTAAATAAAAGCCAAAGATCCTCTTGTAAAAAAGGTTTTGCAGGATCTTTGTGGGACAGAAAAAAAAAAAAAAAAAAACATTGTGCAAGTTTGAAGGTGTTAAGAATCAGTAAAAATTATGGCAAAAATATCCAGTTGATAAATCTATTTTCCTCAGAGGAAATTTCTGTAATAATAGAAGTATTCTATTTCTATTCGAAGTATTCATTGAATAAGGTAGCCACTAGCCATATGTGACTATGGGGCACTTTAGATGTGCCTAGCATGACGGAGAAGCTAAAATTTTAATATTATTTAATGTTAGTTACCTTAAGTAGTCACATGGGACTAGTAGCTACTATATTGGAGAGCATATCTTTGCAGCAGCAAGGTTATAATTGAAAGTATAAATTATTCTAAAAGAACAATCCAACAGTTTTTAAAGATCAATAGTATGCAATGAACCAAAGATGACTTTCTGCTAGGTACTGTTAGTTTATATTTGCAGCATAATTCTTGAGACATGGTTTGCCAGCACTGAATAAGTATAGCTCTGTCAATTTGTAGTTTGGATGTCCTATAGTTCAACAGGACTGAGTACTCACCTGACTAGGGCAGCTTGGCTGTGAAACCTTCATTCTCCCCCTCCCCCACCTCCAAGAGCTGTTATAAACACTGAAAAAAATTGTGGACCATCTGTAGCTGCAGATGGGGATTTGTGGATGGTGTACAAGTTGCAGTCATGGAATCAGCAGAGATGCCCAAAATATGTCATCCAAATTGACCAGTCAGAATGGTGAGGAGAGCATTATCTTGTTCAGATACTGCATCTCACAAACCTACCATGGTGAATGGGCCCCTCATGTGATCACAGGCTCATTCTCTTTCCTCATTATCTGATAATACTACTGTTTTAACTTTCAGCAGGCTGGACTCAGAGACTCAGGGACAGTTTGGCTGCATGACTATCTGAAGCACCAGAAAATACATTGCCGTCATCATTTTCTACCATTTGATTTTTACTGCACAACATAGATTCTGAGCAAGTAATATTTTGACTTATTTGAAAAGATGAGTATTGTGGATAAATGGATTATGTTGATAATGGTGAAATACTTTTTTTTTTTATTCATCACCTTTGAGTTATTTTTGTGCATTTTGTAGCATACATAATCTTGCCATATCAAACTTAAAATCACATTGAGTTTGATAGATTAAGCTGAATTTGCTGAGAAGGCTATAATGAAATAAGCAGTTAACAGCTTAAGACCATGAGGACCATTTAAGGAAACTCAGTTATTTGTGAGGCCAACAGCCCCTTACTCTCAGTTCTAGAATTTTATAATTTCTAAGATGCCTTGGTTTGATAGGTTCACATATTGCACTTGTTTAATATGCATCGTAATAACACAGACCAGTTTGAGCCCATGAGTCAGGTAGATTGATCCCACAAAGAATACCAATGTGGAAAAAGAAACCTAGGGAACCATTAAGTGTAAGCTTTTATTTGAGAACACTGGACTTCAGGAAACTCTGAAGGAGTATTTTATCTTAGAGGAACATATGGAATGTTAGCAGCGTGAGGCCGGCAGAAGTTGAGCCTGTTTCTGGAAGACCTGGTTAAGGATGGTTCTTAGAGGAGGTAGAAATTGTTCTGTGAATGACAACCATTACTGGGCAATTCGAATCTTATTAAGAGGGCTAGAAAAGAACAGAGATTAAGCCTGTATGTGAGAAGGGTAGGGAGAAACAGCTTGAGGGGACAAGAATATGCAAGGTCCACTGTATAAAATTAGTTATCTTTTGTGTCTCACACTAATGTATACATTTAAACAGTTTAATAGTGTTCTTTCAGGAAAGCAAAGTTAGGTTAATGAAGTCCACAGTCCCATGAGCTTTTGTGGACTGCTGAAATGTATATTCTAAGGTGAGCTCTGAACCAAGCATTTTGGGGCACAGTAGCTACAGCCATCCTAGTGGGGAGAACTTAATTCCCACTTCTCTTGTCCCTAGGGAAGAAGTTGATCAGATTAACCCTACCAGCCTCTCTCTGCCCCTGGAGCAGGAGGAGAGCCTGGCCTGATGGTTAAGTTGGGAGGAGAAGTGAGCAGTGTGGCCGAGTCCCTCTCAGGCCCACATAGAGAATGCAGTCCAGCCAGCTTTCCTTCTCGGTGTGAACTTGGCAGCACAGCTTTGAGCTGTGCTGGTCCAGGTGCCAGTGCCCAGGTGCCTGAGTCTGATTCAGGGGAGTGTCAGCCAACCTTGTGGATGCAAACCTCACCCAGGTTTTCCAGCCCAACTTTATCACTAACACAATTGACATTTTGATCTCCATCTGTCTCAATTTTGCATCTTTTTTTTTCTATTAGTTCTAAATTCAGAAAGAGGACAGGATGATTTCATTATTGACCTACCAAATCTCAACGGGCCTAAGAACTGTTGTCATAAATCTTAATTATGTAGCTAATACTACTGTTGGTACATGGAGACACACATTATATGGGTGTAATCTGTGCAACTTTTTTAATTTCAAAAAAATATGATAATAGTAATCATAATTACTGTTAATAATTAAACACTTATGTGCTGGATTATGACCTAAGCACTTTATGTACATTGTCTCAGTTCCTACTATAAATATACTAGGTATCTATGATAATCCTATTTTCTTTAAGGTAAAAAGGCAGAGATTTAGACAGATTGAGTGGCTTGCCCAGGGTCACACTGTCAATAAGTAGGCATAAATACCCCACAATTTCTTATACACTTGACCTGTGCATCTGTCTTTTTAGGCTAGGCTGACCCACATTGTCAGTGTTACCTGGTGACTTATAAAAATGAACACTTCAGGACACTGCCTTAAAACAGCCTCCATCTTCCTTTAGATTCCCAGCACTTGTTTCCTTCCTTCTGGATGGGAATATGGTTTCATACCTGGACTTGGATGGATGCCTCTCATCCTATTCTGTTTTGATGATCCTCTGAACTCTGCTTGTTTTCAGCTTTGCCATGCAGTATTTTACCTTGCTTCTATCCTTGGCTTTGTAGTCTAAGTTACCTTGGTTATAAATATCAGCTACCGTCCTAACATGTTTTGTGCAGCTATAACAGAGCATCTGAGACTGCGTAATTTATAAAAAACTGAAACTTACTGGCTCACAATTTTCAAGGCTGGGAAGTCCAATGTCAAGGTGATGGCATCTGGTGAGTGGGGGTCTTCTTTCACTGTCATTCCATGGCAGAAGATAGCACATGGCAGAAAGGGAAGAAGAGAGAGAGAGACAGACCAACAGACAGATAAAAAGGGGATGAGCTTGTGTTTGATAAGGAATCCTCTCCTGCAATAATGAGCCCACTCCGTTGGTAATGGCATTAATTCATTCACTGTGCCCTCATGGCCTACTCACCTCTCATTAGGCCTCCTCTCAATGCTGTTGCATTTGGTATTAGGCTTCTAACATGGTTTAGGGGACACATTAAAAAAATTCACAATTGCAGCTGTAATTTTGGTTCCTCTGAACTTAATCTCTCTTTCTTCCTAAAATGCAGTTCAAAGCATTTGTAGACAGTAAATTCATATATACATTGTTCAAAATAGCTATGTGATTCTCTAGTCAGAAAATAATTACTCCTCTGAGATGGCCTTTTGATATTTGCTTTATCTACAAAGCAATGACATTTTGTCTTTTGGAGAAAAAGACCCACAGATGATCAAATGCTGCTGTTGGTGCATAGGTAGGAGTAGTCAAGATGAGGTTAGGATATGTGTACCCAGAGTTAGATCAGGGATAATGTGGAGGGCACCAAAACGAGTCACGGTGTAAGCACATTAGTCACTGGGTTGGTAAGTCCCACATAGAAATCAGTTTCACATGGGTAAACATCAGGACAAAGCTTGGGAAAGTGTGCAGTTAAAGACAGCAGAAATACATGAAGAGAAAGATTTTGAAAGGGGGAAGAGTCTCAAGAGCTCTTTTGAAATCTGGGACTCATTCTGTCTTGAAGGCACAGCCCTCTCAACATTCAGTCTGACAACCATCTCCTAGCTACCAGGACTCACTCACTGTTCGTTTTAATCCAGTTTACTCATCTAAGCAATCAATAAATATTTCTTGAGTTTTTATTGTGTATACAGCATTTGTAAGGAGTAGAGGATATAATAATGAACGAACTTTACATGCTAGCGCCCAAAACATAAGGAGATTAGTCGTCAAAATACAATGTGCTTTTTATAGGGCCCAGTAAAAATATCAAGGATGGGAGGACATCTCACCAGCTGTCTTTGAGAAGTCAGGGAAAGCTTCCTGCAGACAATGATGTCTAATCTTCATTTTGAAGGATAAGTAGGGGTCAGCAAAATTTTGGGAGAGGAGTAAGAGTATTCCAGGTAAGATGCTTGTGAGCTCAGAGGCAAAAGAAGACCAATGTACACTGAAGCTATTGAAGGCCATTCAGTATGGTCTTATCCTAGAGTGATAGGGAGAATACTGGGGATTTAATGTGAAGAGAAAAGCAGGGGTCAGGTCATCCAGGGCTTGTAATGCATGTTAAGGGTTTTAGAAGCCACTGAAGGAATTTGAGCAGGACAATGACCTGGTCAGCTTTTTGTTTTAGAGATTGCTGGGGCTACTTAATGGAGAACAGAATAGAGTGGGAAACTACAGGTTTGGAGGTTGGAAAACCAGTGGTAGGTTGTGGATTAATCAAGATAAGATGGGACAGTGCATTGAATTAGAGTACTATCTTCATAAAGAGAGAAGTGGATGGACTATTGGGAAGATAAGATCTGCAGGATTCCACTGTTCACTTGATATGAGTATTGAGGGGCAAGGGCAAATGAAGCACTAAGAATGACTTTTAGGGTAGTAATTGGGCACCTGATTGGGTGATAAGGCCATTTCATGAAATGGAGACCATGGGAGGAGTATCAGATTTCTGGGGAAATCTCATGGCTGGGTTTTGACTGACATGTGCTGAGTGTGAGGTGCTCATGAGATCAGCAAATGGACCTGTCCAGTAAGCAGCTGGATATGACTGGAGAGGAGCTTGTGCAGTCCACAGCATGCAGGTGGCAGTTAAAGCCATAGGAGAGGATATGATAGAGAACAAATGTGTACAGAGGGACAAGGTAATTTTTAGTGTCCTTAGTAATGGAAAGTAATATTTACTCTGATTAAAGCTGTAATAGTTTCTGTGTTTTAACATGAACAAAAGTTTTCTAATCTCATTATCAGTTCATGCATTTTCAAAAAGATCAGTGGATTAGTCAGCTTCCTTTATTGCCTAGGGATAGCTGAGGTGGTGTTTTTCATTTGAATACATTGAACATTCTCATTCCAATAGGGAAGACTCCTTTCAAATATGAAACAAACTAAAAACTGATATGAATAATTATGATAAAACTATGATTATAAGTATGTATTGATTCCACCATGGGTGCTTGTGTAATAGTACTTAATCATAAAGTATGCTTCTTGCCCTTTTGGCTATCAATCTTAAATACGTACATCTGCCATGGAAACTCACAGTGAAGATTTATCAGCAAGCAGATAGAAAAGCATATAGTAGGGCCATATTTCTCTCTACCTATGCTCCCAACCTCTGAAAGGCTAGCCTTGCCCTAGTGTTCAAATGCGTTTCTAAACAATGGACAGCATTACATGCAGTGTTCTGGTAAATGTTAAACAACTGGCTCTCTGAGAGAAAAAACAAAATGTTAAGTCTTTATTTGTAGCATTTGCCGATTTCACTATTTCCACGTTGGCCAATTTCAAGCTTCCAGTCTGACTTCATTGACGACAGAGCTGGGAAAAGATGTTTAGCCCACTTCAACCTTGCACAATGGTATCTTGTAAGAGACGTTAGACTTTGTTGTATTTTTGATAAAAAAAAAAAAACCCTGCAACATTTTGCTATATTTGCTACCAGATACGTTGAGAGTGGTCCCAGACAGGAGGAAGTTTCTTCTAAAAAATAATTACATTTAAGGAGGACACCAGTTGTGGAAAGGAGGGAAGGTTGAAAAAGGAGAGATTAAAATAGAAATTGAGAGGCAGGGGGATACTCTAATCCTTTTCCTTAATTTTTTTCATAGTGCTTTGCATTGCACGAGCAGGTGGGCATTGATATTTCTCAGCAGACTGGCCATTGCCTGCCACTGCTTGGTGAGCTGGCTGAGAACAAGGCGGCTGGCCAGGCTGCTGTGCTGCATGAATGCTGCTGCCACTGTCGAGTCCGGCTCTCTGGGTGCAGCATGTAGTACTGGAATCTGGGTGTTCATCCAACTTCTCCTTGGTAATGCATTCAGACCTCAAAAATCAGTGTCAGTGTCAGGTTTTGTTTTTCAAAATCCCAAGTTACCTACCTATAATTCTCAACCAGACATTCACACTCAGCATATAAAGATTTTGAACCATGGGAACAATTATAAAACATCCCAAGCTAATCCACATCCCCCTAACACAGAGCAAAGAAAAAATGCTTTCAACTTAAGAGTGTTCAGGATATAATTCTTAATTCTTATACTTAAGTTAAAAATCGAAAAGGCTTTGATTTTAAGTCTACTGAGTAGACAGTTTGAGGAACTGAATGGCTTTTTAAAGTGAGCCTGGTTTAAGATAATAGTAGAACTTTGCATTTATATTCTTCAAGCACTAATCCACATACAATTTTACTTCAGTTATTTGGCTACATGAATGTTTTAAAAACAATGGATAAGTGTTCGAGGGGATGGATACCCCATCATGATTATTTCACATTGCATGTCTGTATCAAAACATCTCATGAATCCCACAAATATATACAATTACTGTGTACCCACAATAATTTCCACAAGACTTTTTTGTCAGCATAATTTCAAATGCACAAAAGAATAGACAGAAAAAAAATTTGCTTGTTTAATCAAAAATTCTTTGTGCCTGAATAGTCCAAATGCTAAACTGTTACATTCCTTTTACAGCCTAAATTTTACTAGATACGAGTTCTTGCCTGTTCAAGGATTATGTGCTGAGCCATGAATGTCTGTAGAAACATGAATCTCTGTGTGTTTCACTATACTAAACAGATGTAAAATATAAATATTCACAGGGGCCACAGTTAAGAATTTATCAAACAATACACTGAAAAAAAATGTATGATATTTTCTCTCTACTTCCCCTCTTACTCATTGTGTCTCTCTCTTTTCTTTCTGCTCTTTATCCCCATACCTCTCACCCTTAACCACTGGTCCTGCCCTGCCCAATAAAGCCTCTGCACCTTCCTGCTTGTAATTTGTCGCTAATCAGCTGTCACTGTCATCGCCATGATGAGAGGTTCATCTCTGGCTGAGGGTAATGGCCTTAAAAGTCACAGAGTCAATGTCAATGGGATCGCTCCAATTCAATCACTGAGCTGAATGAGGGATGGCACCTGCTGACATTAGCACTCATTTTGAGCTCAAGCATCTGGGCCCCAGTAAATAACCATCAGTGGGTGGGTCTGGGGGACAGGTCATTAGCCCCACGAAAAATAAATATCGCTTCCCTTGATGGCTGCAAGTAATTTAGCTCAGACGAGGAAATTTCACCCTAGATTAAGTATGATGAGCCAATATCAGTCAGAGGAGGCCAAACAGTGAGAGCTTGATGAGATAGAGGGAAATTTATATTCAGCTGGCTGCATGTGAGATGAGCTCAAAGAAACGACGTACCCTTCTGGCCCATCTTCATGTGCACACTCAATGGTGGGCTTATCTCTTCGCTTGCTTCTTCTTGTTTAATATGGTTTGGGGAGGAGGGGAGTTTGAAGAATCCACTTTGGGAAACTGAAGGCTAGATTTTGGAAAGATGAAAAAGGAGGGCAGGGTTTAAATTTTCCTCCATGTTGCATTTGTGACTTTGTCCTCTAGCATGTAATGTCCTAGCTTAGTCCTTTTGCCAGCACTTGGCTGGTGAAAGGGATTTGCCTTGCCTGCAGGCTTTCACTTGCAGACCTCCCTTCCTGAGAGAGCAGACCCAGCTTTAATTGTTTTGGAGGCCCTGGAGGCTCCTTTCCCACTTGTAAATGGAATGAAAGTGACAGGTTAGGTAGGCTGGGTCACTCCTTTTTGATTTTTAGGAAGGAAGAACCACCACCTTTGATCACAAGAACATCATTTTATTTGTCCCACTGATGTGATCCATCAAATCCAGAAGGGTTATTAATAGAAGGTCTTTATTAGAAGCAGTTTAGCTCACTTTAGAATCATATTTTATATCTGCAGGGACCTGCCCTCGGTCCATCCTCTCCCTCCTTGAACTAGATATATCTCAAAGCTGGGTGGATCAGCTTCCCAAGCAGTTTTCTTAACAGAGATATTGTTTCTCATGCTGCCTCCTTTCATAATAGACTGTGGTGGGGGTTTCAGTGGGTAAATATTATCTGACACTAAAATATTTTCTAAGTCATATACACATCTGATAATTAGCCAAAACTTTAACAGTATTTTTTAAAAGCAAAGTTTTGTTACCTGACTCAAATATCCAAATTTTGTTTTTATGATTTTGAGACCAATTTTATTACAGAGAAATAGGTCACAGCAGCAACAATCGTGGTAAAGAATGCATGCATGTAGGGTAAGAGGGCGTCTTATCAGAGGCATGGGTACAGCTGGAGAACCCTCACCTGGGAGAGAGGATCAGTCCAGGTCTCCAAGAAACCTCTTGCCTATGTAAGGGTTCAATAGATAGTTCTTGCTTGAATTCATAAAGACCTGCTGTGATCACTAAATGCATCACATATATGAACTCATGGCACCTTGTTTACTTTATTAGGAACAATGATTACAATTGTAAATAGAGAAATGTTTGAGTAATCATTTGTTCCTGACCTACGATGAGTACTCCACAAATATTTGATGAGTAACTGTTAAATATTTGCTTTAAGTCTCTTAGACTGTAAATTCTATAGGGATAGAGAGACTGAGTCTGTGTCTAAGTGTTGTATTCTTGGTGTCAGCTTAGGAGATGCTGCATAATAAGTGCTCGATAAATATTTGACAAATGAATAAGTAAAAATTTTTGCTGTGTACTTTTATATATAAGACACTATGTGAGGTTATTTGGTTATTATTTGATTAAACAAAAAAGATATTCACATATATGACAGTTAAGAAAGAAAAATTTGTGAAGGAGATACCCATTTTAATACTATAATCTGGTTGCTTCTGTGTTTACCAAAATATAAAAGGAATTAAAGAAGGGAGTACTATTGTAAAACTAAGGCTCTTGAAGAATTCCTATAGGAAAGAAAATGTGTTCCTGGATCAATGGGAATGTCTGTCCAATGATTTTGTTTGGCTGTTACTAGGTAAATGTCCCCATGGTATGTTCTTGTGGAATACACAAAACGGTTAAAGCTCTTCTGCACCTTTAGTTAGTAGATGTTTGTCAAAATGAATTGAGATTCATGATTTTGTGATATATATAGAGAAGGTATTTTATCCATTGAATAGATGACAGAGGTAGAGGAGATAGAGAGACTTGATCAACATGGCAGACAAAGCTGAAAATAGAACCCAAGTCTCATATATATCTCATATATATATATATATATATATATATACACACACATATATATATATATAGTTGCACTTTAGGTTCTGGGGTACATGTGCAGATCATGCAGGATTGTTGCATAGGTACATACATGGCAATGTGGTTTGCTGCCTCCATCCCCCTGTCACCTGTATCTGGCATTTCTCCTCATGTTATTCCTCTCAACCTCCCTACCCCCTGCTGTCCCTCCCCTATTCCCCCTCAACAGACCCCAGTGTGTGATGCTCCACTCCCTGTGTCCGTGTGTTCTCATTGTTCAACACCTGCCTATGAATGAGAACATTCAGTGTTTGATTTTCTGTTTTTGTGTCAGTTTGCTCAGAATGATGGTTTCCAGATGCATCCATGTCCCTACAAAGGACACAAACTCATCATCTTTTATGGCTGCATAGTATTCCATGGTGTATATGTGCCAGATTTTCCTTGTCCAGTCTATCATCGGTGGGCATTTGGGTTGAGAAACCAAGTCTTTCTCTACTAAATAGGTAAGGGAATAGAGAGCAAAACAAGTATTAAATCAAGTCTAATTTAAGTACAAGATCATCATTGTCGTCATTAAGATATTCACATGGTCAGAAACATAATATCACATTTACAAAATGATTTTTGTATTATGGATTTTTATTATACTTTTGTGTGCTTCTAATCAAGAAAAATACTAATCTGCCAATATGTTATGGAATCACAGAGGATAAAGTTTTCTGAGTCAGATTATTTGAAGATACTAACTGTGCTTCCAGCAGGCAAAGCGAAGAGATGATTAAAACAGTTATCCCCCCATACTTTCTATTTTAATGATCTAAAATCAAAAACAATTTATTCTCTGCCAGGATTTTTGGTATGAGCAGATTATATTAATCAGAGTATTTATATTTTTATTTTTGAAGGAAACTAGGTGACTCAGATTCTATACTTTCAATTTTGGGGAGATATAAATCCAGAATAATTTGTATAACTGATATTTCTAAATTATAGACTTGAGTATTTCTATAAATTAGTAAAAATAAGTTCATGCAAGTTTTGTGAATTAAATTATTTTCTTGTTAGTTGACAGAGTATTTATTTCCATGTTAAAAATTCTGATTAATAATATTTATCTTGAAAGTGTTTATGTTATTCTAATGTTTTAGAAGATGTATACACAGAGATATATATTCTTCATCTATCAAAGTGGAAATTGTTTCAGAATCAAATGCTGCTGTTTGTGTGACTAGCAGGTTGTCTGTTTTCTCTGATTCTTCCCCCCCCAAACAATTATAGTTCAATTTTTACTATCTTTCCAGCTACCATGTCTTGATGTGAAATCTATAGGGGCCCAGGGATTTACTTTCTTATATATTTGTTTGTCTTTTATTACTTAACTGTAATCACATGATTTAGCCTCACTTGGTAACTCAAAAGTAATTTTTCTTATTTGGTTGTCTCATTCTGAGAAGGTTTTGTTGCTAAAAGTAAGAGGTACTAGAGCCAAGTCTGCTGATAGATACAGATGCAACATTGGTGACTCAGATTTGGTCACTTTGGTATATGGGCCAATGTTGTAGCTTAAGAGTCTTATGCTGCTTAGTGTCATGTAAATGATTTGAGGCCAAGTATTAAGTGTGTGTGAGTATGTGTGGTAAATGGATGAAAGAAATGGGGGATTAATTGGCTTAAAATTTTTTTGATCACTTTTTTACCAACTCATTGTCACCACATTAAGGTGTTGACTTTCACTTGAGAAAGAAATATTTTGGCAAGGGGTCAGGGAGAAACCAAGAATGAGAAGAAAAAAGTAGATGAATCAAAAAGCAAAGAAGAAAAAGTACACACACACACACACACACACATATATATATATATATATATATTTTACATCTGTAAGTATAAATATATGATAAATAGAACAATGAATGACAAACCAAGCTTGTATAAAGGCTCCTAAAGTGGGTGGGAGTTCTATATTCTAGAGGTCAAGAAGCAAAATGCTAAGAACTTATGTATATTATTCTATTGAATCTTCACAATGATAATCTTCTTATTCCAATATTATACATGAGAAAGCTGAAGCTCAAAGAAGTGAAGTAAATTGTCCAAGCTCATGTAGTTAATAAAAGTCTGAGTCACATTTGGAACCCAAGTCTCTCTGATCACAAAGCCTCTGCTTTTAACCACTGCATATAATGAATGTTTGTTCAGTTGGAATGAACATCTAGAAATGCAGATTTTGCTTTAGGTTATTTGGCTTATGGGGCTGCATATATAACTGGCTCACGCCTGTAATCCCAGCACTTTGGAAGGCCAGGAGGGCAAATCACGAGGTCAGGTGATCAAGACCATCCTGGCTAACACGGTGAAACCTCGTCTCTACTAAAAATACAAAAAATTAGCTGGGTGTGGTGGCATGTGCCTGTAGTCCCAGCTACTCAGGAGGCTGAGGCAGGAGAATTGCTTGAACCTGGGAGATAGAAGTTGCAGTGAGCCTAGATCACACCACTACACACCAGCCTGGGCAAAAAAGCGAGACTCCATCTCAGGAAAAAAAGAGAGAGAGAGAGAGAGAGAAAAGGAAATGGCTGGAATGTATCTTTGGAATGACTTTGGGAAATATATATTTTAGGTCTCATCATTGAAAGGAGGAGGATTTTTTGAAAAAGTAGGAGGCTGCAATATATTTTGAGTTTGGCAGAGAAGTTGGTGTAAACTTGCAATATTAAACTGCATGAAATTATACCACCATGGAAGAGGTGAACACCTCTTCCTTTAATCTTTGATGCTAAGATTATTCTATCTTCCTTATCGTTTAGATACAACATACTTCATGTTGAAGAAATGCACACAGCCTAAAAATAAAGGATGTAAATGATGAAATCGACCTGTATTTCTCAGAACTTAGTATAAAATGTGGCTGCCTCTAGGTTATTTAGATTTTTGGATTATCCATACTTCATGGCCTCCTTTTTAACTCCTGTTCTGAATTTCAGATGTCCCTTTCATTTTTTTATTGGTCACCACAGAAGACAGAATTACGTTTGGCTTAGCTAGTTGCCAGCAGGTGTTACTAGGAGAAGGTAACACTAACATTACATGGTTAAATGAGCTTTAGGGATAATTTCATGTTTATTTTTCTTTCCTCTTTGCATGGATACCTGAGAAATCTTGATTTTGTAAGTTTGAAAATAAGCAAATTGATTTCTTGAAATAGAAAATAAAGGGGGAATTTTTATTTATAATGGCAAAATTATATAAAATATCTGGTAGTCATTTTATTTTATTTTAAAATTTATGTTTATTTTTTAATAATTTAAACTTTTATTTTAGATTCAGGGGGTACCTGTGCAGGTTTATGACATGGGTATGTTACCTGATGTTGAGATTTGGTATCACCCAGGTAGTGAGCATGGTACCCAATAGGTAGTTTTTTAGCCCTTCCCCTCCTCCCTCTCTCTTGCCTCTAGTAGTTCCCAGTGTCCGTTGTTGCCATCTTTATGCCCATGTGTACTCAATGTTTAGTGAGAACATGCAGTATTTGGTTTTCTGTTCCTGCATTAATTCACTTAGGATAATGGCCTTACAGCTACATCCATGTTGCTGCGAAGGACATGAATTCATTCTTTTTTTATGGCTGCATAGTAATACATAGTATCATCTTTTCTTTATCTAATCCACCATTGATGGGCATCTAGATTGATTCCCTATCTTTGCTATTATGAATAGTGGTGTGATGAACGTATGAATGCATGAGTCTTTCTGGTAGAATGATATATTTTCCTTTGAGTATATAACCAGTAATAGGACAAGCACTACATATTTGTCAGTCAGCATTTATAAGGGCACACATGCCCACACACACATACACACAATAAAAACAGCCCTTTGTTCTTCAAACTTACTTTACAGAACAGAGCTCATTAATTTTCAGATCTAGTATTTTTCATCTTTAAATAAGTGGATAGTATTGTTATGCTGTGGTGATAATATGGTGGACAGGACCTAGGTCAGAGCAATGATCTAAGTAACCTTCAGGTAATATGACTAAATCATGAATTTTAGTAATGTTGGTTTTAGTAATAAATATATAAGTTATATTTAAAATGCTTTTCAAGTTAAATCCTATACTAAATCCATTGGGAGAATTTTCAATTAAAAAATAATCCCCAAGCCAGCTTATAAATAACATAATCTTAAAGGGACTATTCTCTAAATCCACTGGTTTTGGAAATACCATTTCCATTTATTTTGAGTTTCTTTCAGTGGAATATTCTATAAATATGATGATGATCATTGTAATGATGTAGATAAAGATTAACAGCATTAATACAACATCCATCAGTGGGATAATATTAGTAATGATAAATTACTGCAGCAATTTTGTTTAAATTTTCAAGATGGGATTTTAGAGGCATGGGATCTAAAAGTCTTTATCACGAAGAAAAGGTTTAGATTTTTAAAGTTTTATTTTTTTTTACATTCCTTTATTATTTGAAAGTCCTATCCTTTAATAGCTGGCATTTGTTATGATTTGGTATCTGTCTGCAGTGTTTGTGCATGAGAAACTAATGAATAAACAATTGACGAGGTCCTCATGAAAAAGTGGTTGATGATGAATTGATTGCCATTACACAGGTATTGTGTGCATTCCACCAGTTGACATTTTGAGCTTCTCCCCTAACACAGGTTGCTTTCTCTCATCTAGGAAACATATCAAAGGCAGGCATTTCCAATTAAGCCTGGTAAGATCCTATACCTCCAAATTATAGGCTAACTTACTGTGTCTAACTATAACAGAATTTTTGTTAGCAAATTTCTTTAAACACCCAAATATGCCCGATAAAGCAAATAGGAAAATATTAGAATTACTAGTAAAATATTCAATGTGTTGAATTCTATTACTGATGGTTTGTATTAATATTTTAGAGTCAGCTACTTTTATTCCCTTTTCTTTCTACATTTTAGCAGTAATAGCAAGACTAGGAATTAAAAGTGATAGGATGGAAAAAACAAGTTAATGATGGCTGTCAATTAAAGAACTCATACAAATTTTACACAGATATTGTAGGGGGAATTAAAATTTGTAGTAATTAGAATGTTGTTGAGGGAGATTCGTAGCATAAACAAAGTCCACATAAATTTCATCAAGTTGTATAATCAGAGATTGTTGCAAGGGTTAGATTGGACACTGAGTTTTTGTACTCAGAAAAAAGTTTTATTTCACTATTTGAAACTTTTCATTCTGTTGCATATTTTTTCTTGTTTGAATTTTATGTTGACAGTGAGCCAAATAATTCAGATTTGTATCATTGTAATACTGACATAATGGTAAAATATGGGATTATGGAAAGTGGTGCTCTTAAATGAATTCCAGTTGTTTTACTTTCAAGTATTTTACAGAAATGCAGAAAGCAATTGATCAACTAGAGAACAGCTGTTGTTCAGCCATCTTACACAATGTAGCTTTTCACTTACTTTTTCTATTTTCATAAACATTTTTTTCTTGCAGAATTCTTCACTTTATGGTTATTATTAGCATTAGACATACACGACTGTTATCCACTCTACATATCTTTGGCAAGTTAATACTTTTTGGAATGAACTTGTGAGAAGTTCATTCTTCTCATTGTTATATTCTTTAGTAACTCATTGTTATATGGATTACACCTTTCTTCTACTTAACTTTCTGAACCCAGGACCTTGGGTTCCGGTAATTTACATTTAACTAACATGTATTGAGAAACTATTCCTTCTCTTTCTGTTCTTTACAGTTTACAGAACAGTGTGTATTGCTGCTTATAGTTTACAAAGAATATAAAGTCAATAGAGCTCTTTGCAGTTTATAAGTAATTTTCATTTGTATTTCATCTCATGCTGTTGGTTATATGTGTACATAGGTGAATGTCATGATCCCTACTCTTAAGATGCTTACAATCAAGTTGCAAAAGTAAACATAAAAATAAATGAATTATTTACTCCGTTATGGAACTTCAAAGTCACCCTAAGTAAAGATTTGAAAGAGATAAAGTATAAATATATTTGAAATTTGACACTTGCTTAAATTGATATATGGCCTTGCTTTTAGGCATTTGGAAAATTTTATCTTAAGAGCTTTTTATTTTAGAATTTCGACATCAGACACTTTGTATTAATAATGGAGATAATAATACCTAATGCTTATAGAACATGTAATACTTTTTAAGGAGGTTTTAAATCTTCAGTTTCATTTTATCCTCATTAATTTGATAATCCGCTGAGTTTCTTTTCCATCCATTGATTTGATTACAATTGCTACACAGCAAAAAGAGAAATGGAATCACACTATATTAGATCTTGAAGGCAATATAAAGACAATCTTATCTAATGCTTTTATTTTAAAGTGAAACTGAGGTTAAGGCTGTTACTTGTCTTAGGTCACAATGTTACTTAGGGCCCAATCTTTTGATATTAAATCAATCATGTTTCTACCAAATCACTGCTTCTGTCCAGTACAGGCTTTTCAAGACTTGTGCTGTGTAAGACCCATGAGTTTAGGCATGAATTCTCCAGTTTGACTCCTTATACTACTCAAATGGACAGCTGACTGTTTGCTCTCTTTCTCTGTTTCTTTCTCTCTCTCCCTGCTTCCACTCTCTCCTCTCTCTCTCATCCTTCCTTCCTTTCTTTCCTTCCTTTCCTTCTTTCTTGTTTTTATCCAGGTATTCCAACATTCGTCTTCACTGAATGTTTATTGAATCTGTTTTATCTTTGCTTGCCAATGGCATCTGAGGTTATTTGATCCTGATATCATAATGTCAGAATGCTTATCCTGAATATTTGAATATTTGTCTATTTCTAGAACAGAGAAAGTAGGTTTATGAATGGAGATTGGGCCAGGCATGGGAGGCAGAGGTGGAAGGATCATCTGACACAAAGAGTTTGGGATCAGCCTTGGCCATATAAGAAGACCCTGTCTTTGCAAAAAAGAGAAAAATTGACTGGGTGAGGTGGTACATGCCTATAGTCCTAGCTACTTTGGAGGCTGAGGCAGGAGAATTGCTTGAGTCTAGAAACTTGAGGTTACAGTGAGCTATGATCATGTTACTGGCTACCTGGGGGACAGAGAGAGAGAGAGAGTCCTGTCTCCATTCAAAAAGAGAGTGAGAGAAAAAGAAAGAGAGAGAGAGAAAGAAATGGAGATTGCATTTGTAACATTTTAGTGAGGTCCTCAAGAAAGTTTGTTACTACTAGGGAATATTAACTCTGTCTATCTGAGAATGTAAATACTAAAATACCTCTGATCCTTGGTTCATCTAAAGTGATATTCTCTGGCAGGGACACCAACAGAATTTTGTTGTAGAGTCTCGTAGTAACCTTCAGAAAGTAAGTGTAACCCAAAAGCTATCACTGTGGTGGGACGGGGGCACTCTGGGTTGAGATCTCTAGTATATAAGTGGTCCCAATTCAGGGGACCTATGTATTTAGGTCATATGCTGGCAACATTGAAGGGTATTCACCACAAAACCTTAGTCTTTTATTTATCATATCTCAAAACTATACTGTGTTTTTAAATTCTATTACTTTCCTGTGACTAGCCCAGTCATATTATGTTGTATGTTATTCTGCTAAATGTGTTAATTTGTTAAATGTGTGCATTTTATAAATTGTTATAATTATTGTTACTCTGCTTTGGCATTTTTTTCCCCATTTTAAAAAGTGCTTAGTTACTGAAAAAGATGTGGCAAAGATTGTTTTGAAGTCTGAGGTTCCATTTAATTTGTATTTAACTATTCTTATATTCTGTTAGAGATATATCTGTAAATTAGTCTCAACTGTTTCTTGTCTTTAGATTCTGAGTTCTCACAGTTTCTTCCAAAACATCTCTAGTAGGATAAATTATACCAGTGCTAGCTATGTTGAAGAATATCTTATTTAATTTAAAAGCTCCCTCCTTTTGCGTTTCATGAGATTCAGTCCTAGTTTTTCAAGGTATGGTGACTGAATCCGTGGTCCTCTACTTATACCCTTTGTGATTTTATAGATTTGAGTGATATATCCCATCTACTCCTTAGTTACAGAATAAAATATAATGATGCCTCTCATTTCTTAGGTGTTCATCCCTGAAACTTTTGAAATACCATTAAGTTTACTCTGATGTTTTTTGATCCAGAGCCACAAACAGTGTCCCAGAAATGAACAGACTACGGCTGTGGAGGAAAGTATTCTTTGTTAATTGCTTTTTTTCACGTGCAAAGTAAATTAGCCAGGTTTCAAAAATTGCTGGATCCAAACCAGTTTTAAAATGTTGGAAAACAATGAATCTTCTATAGTATTAGAGTTTCAAAGTTAACACAATCACAATAGTAAGACGGTTGCTATAAAAATTCAAACCATGCAAAATATTCAAGGTAAAACATTAAAGCTGTCCTCCATCCCCCAATATAACATTTCATCATCAATAACTTGATGGTAGTATTTCCATACCTTTTTGCACATTAATATATAAAGTCTTAGTAGGTCTTATTGTTAAGCTATGCTTGACATTTGTTTTCTCAACATGATTTATTTGAAGATGGTCAAAATAAAATATTGCATAAGGCAAGAATTTGTTTTTTTCTCTCACCCAGAGGAATTTGTATTCAGTAATTGTTTTGTTCCAAATATGCTTTGAAGTCATTGACTGCAATAGCCAATGATGGAAGCAGTAATAATGTAGTAAAACAAGCCCCAAATTATACAGCAAGAATCTTAGATTCTGGCACTTACTAGCCTCACTAGTGGTATACCTTTGAATAAATCATTTAATTTCCTTTTGTTCCTTCTGAGATTTTTTTCATTTCTGTGATTCTATTATTCTTTTACTAAGTAAAATATTTATATGTGAATTTTTAAATAAAGAATGTGAATGTTTCACAAATAAGAGAGTGCAAAATTTAGAAAATTTTTGCCTAAAAGAAATGTGACAAAAATAAATTAGAATAATTTTTAATGGGAGGAAGAGCTTCGTATTGACTATTTTTGAATAAAGGAGATAGCTTTATTTATTTATTTGGAGACATAGTCTTCTCTGTTGCCCAAATTGGAGTGCAGTGGTGTGATCATGGCTTCCTGCAGCCTTCACCCTTTGGAGTAGATGGGATTACAGGGGCATGCCACCACATCCAGATAGTTAATTTTTTTTTCTTTAACAGACTATGTCTTGCTATATTGTCGAGGCTGGTCTTGAACTCCTGGCCTCAAGTGATCCTCCAGTCTCAGCCTCCCAAAGTGCTAGGATTACAGCTGTAAGCCACCATGCCCAGTTGGGAGATAACTTTATGTTATGATCCAATATAACACCTAGAATCATTACATTCTAATGTTGGCTTTTAATAGACTTTAGCTTTCCAAAAATAAAAACAAAGAAAATAATTTGCAAGAGATTAAGTCCAAACATAACTGGAGAATTTGATTATAAAAGAATTTATTTTGCCTACATTCTTGTTTGTACTGTGGCTCTCCCTGTATAGCCATTACATAAACTATAGAAGACTGTAGATTATAAATTTGATATATTTAGAATTCATCTGTGATATGAATATAAAGTTTCAGTCTGTTTTATACTATAGCATTAGAAAATAAAATCGAGAAGCAGAAAATGGATATATCCAAAGAATTCTAGGTAATTAAAAAGGCAGCTATGTTTTAATCTAATAAGTAGATATCCCTGTCAGTATTTTATGAATTGTGAAGATGGAAACTATATTATTTATCTCAAATTTCTTTAAAAACAGTGTTAAAATCTTTTCTTCTAGAGACCAGTATAAAACTTGATGTCTTGCAGAGTTGTAAAACAGCATTGCCAATGTATTTTTGGGAATTTTAAAACTGGGTCTAGCATGGTAGAAGCATGAATGATCTGATGGTATAATACGTATTAGAAGCATTCTAGCCTCGGAGAGTCAGGTTTCATTCTTCTTCTGCTATGCTCCAGTTATGTAACTATGACAGCCAACACATGCTGTTCTTAGTTTTTTCCTAACCAGTTTCAGGTAAAACTAGAGCCATTTAGATACCTACAGGAGGCATTCTCTTCTTCAGTGGTTGTGTACTGTAATGCAGTACTGAGACTAACCATCCAAAGTTAGCATCAGACTCCACAGTTTTAAGAGCATGGTCCCTGACGTGATCGCCCTCACTTCAGATACCAGATAAAATATTTGGGGGCCCCAAGCCACCTGTACTTCCAACCAACTGGCTACAAATCCAGAGGATTCCCATGACCACAACTTAGGTTTGACAATTCCCTGGAATAACTCATAGAACTCAGGAAAGTGCTATACTTACAGTTTTATTATCAAGGATACAAATCAGGACAAGACAAATGAGGAGGAGGCACGGAGGGCAAGGGCTAGGAGGATCCTGATTGCAAAACTTCTATACTGCCTCTCAGGGAATTCACAGTTTATCAAACTCTTGGCACATCAATGTGTTCATCAACCAAAAAGCTCCCTCAAGATTCAGTGTCTGAAATTTTTATTGGGGTTTCATAATTGATAAAATCATTGTCCAGGTAATTGAACTCCATCTTCAGTCTTCCTATCCTCCCTAAAGGTCCAGAAGTTAGGCTGATATTATATGGGTGAAAGTCCCAATCTTCTAATAACATGATCAGCCCCCATCCTGAAGCTATCTGGGGTCCCACCATGAGTCACCTCATTAACACAAACTCAGGTGTGATCCAAGGAGCTTATGAATGACAAAGACACTTCTTTTCCTGGGGAAGTTCCAATAATTTAGAGTCTTCATCCTAGGAACATCCAACAAAGACCAGTCAAATTCCTTATTATAAAGTGGTGTGGTCCAAAGCTCACTCTTTAAAAAGTCGTTATTTCAATTATGTATACACCATAAACTAGTCATAAAGTCTGACCTTGTGATTATTTTCTTATAGGATATCTGGAAGTATGTAGTTCTCTTCTCTTCCAATCTATTCTTTGCCTCTTGTAGTGGTTGGATTATATAATAATTTTATGTTCTATTAGAACATAATTTTCTTTTTCTGAGGAAACTGTGCGAGTCAATATGGATTCTTATTTCTAGGCAAAACCTAAAGGATTAAGGCTGAGAACATCTAATTTTAATAAAGATTAAACATACATTTTCTTTTGCTGGTCCATGCTTCTCTTAATATTCAATGGTTTCAAATACATAATTGTGATTGCTACTGTAAATCATAGCAAAATCGTTTATGGTCAGAATTTATTTGGTTTGACTTTACCTATCCATATGCTCTTAGGAGAGGTATGGAAATATTGGAGTAGACCTAACACTTTGATTTTAAAGTTCTTCAGAGAAACAGACTGATAAAATCAAAGAGTTACTTGTGGTTGCTTCCAGCTCTATCAATATAGCCTATGGTATAGAGTAAAGTTAAGAAAATTACTGACAGATTTGATTGTTGAGTTTGGTCTGATTGGCTCTGATTGAAATGGGACCCTATTTCAATAACCTGTGTTGCCTCAGGATGAGAGTTGCTTTTCCTTTTTAAGGGAAATTTAAAAGCAGGGAACAGTATAAGAATACCCAAGAGTGAATTTCTCATGGAGTTTTTTTTTTTTTTTTAACTTTGAAGGAACCAAGGTAAGAGTTAAAAATATGCAAAATTTATTTTTTTGAAAACCATTTTTTGATTCTAACCGCCAGGTGTTTTCTCTTGGTTGTAGTTGGATGGTAATAATCTATGCCTTTATGGTGTGTGGCATTCTTAGAAGTCTAAAATATGCCACATGCTGAGTGTTATACTAGATAAAAACACATCAGCCTTAGTGTTTGCCACAGAACGTGTTATATGCACTGGTCATGAAAATGTCTTTTTAGGTATGACACAAATAGTAGATACTTGTTATCCATGCAGGACTTGTGAGATAAGATGAGTGGGGGAACGGTGTTTGCTATATATTGAAATAGTTTTTCTGTTGTTAACAAGCAGCATCACATCCATTGTTTAGAATGATGTTTCACTTTGATTAAGAAATTCTCCTGAATCCCAAAATAAAAAAAGCATGGGGAAATATTTAGTTATCTAAATGTTTGAAAGCAAATGAATCTCAAGAATCACTTTCTGTAGTGGGTAAGAAATTATTATTTAGGTTGGAAAAATGAGACAACATGTAGCAATTTGGGAAGAAGTAAAGAACTGCATTTATTTTGTGTTTGGCGACTGTATTACTCAACACTGTAAACATATATTTTTTTGTATGAAAATAAATGTTTCTTTTGTGGGAGAGTACCATTTTATGTGGTACTGAAATGATTCCCCTACAAACTGTATTTTATCTTGAGAAGGGATTGGTGTCAAAAGTATTACTTGTATCAAGATATATGTACAGAGTGGAGGTTGTTCAGTAATATATAGTGTCCTGATGGTTTATGTTGATGGTGTACTGACATAATTTACATCAGCCATTCTTTTACCTTGAACTGTAAGGTGCAATAGCTTCTGGATTTATATTTGTAAGACTTTTAACCATTTAAGGAGTTATTGTTAACAAATGCACACATATTTATGATATTCTAGTTCTGAGATGAAAACAAATATAAAATAATGTTGCTTGTGAGAATAGGAACTAGTAAGGAGCTCTTTGACAAGCAGCACTGTTGATGCAAGTCATAACAACTACAATAACAGCAACAATTGTTGTTATTTCTAACAACTTCCACTTGAAGGGTGCTCTTATGAAGTAGGCTGGTATAGTGATTAGCAAGGCTCTGGAGTCAGACTATGCAGGTTTGAATCCCAGCTCTGCTGCTAGGTATATGACCTTGCCCCACTTGTTTGACCTTTCTGTGACTTGATTGCCTAATTTTTAAAATTAGGCAATAGAATTAGGAAAAGAATAGAATTGTTCTGAGAATTAAATGACATAAGACAGAGAAAATATATAGAATAGTTAATTATTTTAATGATGATGCTTTACAATATCTTTAGTCCTTACATCAACTCTGGCAATTTATTTTTTCCCTCAAATTAGGGAAAGGTGCAATTTTGCACTATTAATAGATATAAAACTGAGTGTCAGAGAAGTTAAAGTCTTGCCCATGAACACAGATTGGAGACTAAAATGTAGGTATGGTTAGCTTTCATGCTGTAATTCATTTCACTAAGTTTTGCTGCCTCTATATTAGAACTATTATTAGTCCTTTAAAAGGAAAACTTTAAGAGGGAACAGTAGATAGGAATACTTAAGTCCAAAATTTTCATGGAAAAAGTTTTAACCTTAATAGAACCAAATGTCTTAATAGTATGCAGAAAGGAACCATTACCTAGCCTACAAATATATTCTTTTGGGGAAGAAGGATTAATATTATTACTGAGTCATAAGTGTAAAATGTATGCAACATGGTTAAGTTGAAATTGATTATAATTTGGAGAAATTTGGAGGAACTTATGATCATGAATACTGCACACAAGCTGTCACACACTTTCTAGATCTAGTTTTAATTACATGCATATGAATTATCCAATCGGAGTATTAACCCTGATAAATACTACATTAAGTTCTTATTAACATAAATATCTATTTTACTTAATTAAGTTATTCAGATTATTAAAAATATATCTCTTTCAAGCTATTCCTCATATTCTCAAGATTTTTAGTGGCGAAAGCTATTGATGCATAAACAGTTTCTCACATAGTTATACTCCTCTCACTATCCAGTTGAGTGCTATGTGCACTGTAGAGGGTTAGTAATTTTCTAATGTTTTTGGCAAGATTATCTTTTTTACATTCTTTATGATACCTAAACTTTTTAGAACAACCCCCACTTGAGCTTTCAATGTGGCAATAACATGGGTATCTTTCTGCATCTCCATGTAGCTGCAGTTTGACATTGTACATAATTTCAATGTCAGTAGATTGCATGTCAGAAAGAGGCAAGACATAGCAAGCTTTCCCGGGACCTAAAATACTTCTGTGGTGGTAGTGGGGACAAAAATTCAACGGGATTAAGAGAGGTGAGTATAAAGCAGACTGCTTACTTTGATATTTGAGAGATCCAGGTCAAGTTTTTTTCAATGGCCTCCCCTACTCACTCAAAAACCTTAATGGATATCCTGGGCATAATCCAGCACTCACCCCATTGCTACTTCAGTCTTTACAACTTTGGTCCCACAATGTTTCGCTCTCTTTTTTTTTTTTTATGAATGAGCATTTCCCCACATTATTAAATTTCTTTCAAAACAGGATTTTTATGTTCAACATCACTAATCATTAGAGAAATGCAAATCAAAACTACAATGAGATGCCGTTTCACACCAGTCAGAATGGCTACCATTAAAAGTGAAAAAACAACAGATTCTGGCAAGGTTGCCAAGAACAATTAATGCCTATACACTGTTGGTGGGAATGTAAATTAGATTAGCCATTGTGGAAAGCAGTTTAGTGATTTCTCAAAGAACTCAAAACAGAATTGCCATTTGACTCAGCAATCCCATTATTAGATGTATACCCAAAGAAATATAAATTGTTCTACCATAAAAACACATCATGCGTATGTTCACCACAGCATTATTCACAATAGCAAAAACATGGAATCAACTGAAATGCCCATTGATGGTAGACTGGATAAAGAAAATTTTGTATATATACACCCCAGAATACTATGCAGCCATGAAAAAGAATGAGAACATGTCCTTTGCAACAACGTGGATGGAGCTGGAGGCCATTATCCCAAGCGAACTAACACAAGAACAGAAAACCAAACATTGCATGTTCCCACTTATAAGTGGGGGCTAAACATTGAGTACATATGGACACAAAGAAGGAAACAACAGACACTGGGGCCTGCTTGAGGGTGGAGAGAGTGAGGAGCATGAGGACTGAAAAACTGCTTATTAGGTAATATGCGTCTTACCTGGGTGGCAAAATAATTTGTATATCCAGTCCCCATGACACACAATTTACCTATGTAATAAACCTGCACAGGCATCCCCAAACCCAAATAAAAGTTCAAACAAACAAACATGATTTTTATGTTTGTGTGCTACTTTATCATATGATTGTGTCCAGTTTAAAAGTCCCTCTAGTGGCTCATGCCTGTAATCCCAGCATATTGAAAGGCAGAGGTGGGTGGATCACGGAAGGTCAGGAGTTCGAGACCATCCTGGCCAAATGGTGAAACTCCATCTATACTAAAAATACAAAAATTAGCTGGGCGTGGTGGCAGGTGCCTGTTATTCCAGCTTCTCAGGGGACTGAGGCAGGGAGAATTACTTGAACCTGGGAGGTGGAGGTTGCAGTGAGCCAAGATCGCACCATTGCACTCCAGCCTGGGCAACAGAGCAAGACTCAATCTCAAAAAAAAAAAAAAAAATCCTATATATTTACTTAGATTATTTCCCATATTGGGCTTTTATAAATAATATTTCTGTACAAATTCTTATTTAAAAACATCTCTGATCATTTCCTTAGGCTAAATTTCTAGAAATACAATTTCAGGGTCATAGGATCATATGTTTTAAAGGCTCTAGAAATATAATGAGATATTTATTCTCCCATCAATAGTATGATAATATCTGTCTCACTAGAGTCTTGATTATTATTATCTAAAACAATCTTATTAATTCAGTAGATAAGAATGTTATGATGTTATTTTAATCAATGTTTTTGAATGCTAGTGAGAGAACTTTTTTTTGCATGTGTGTGTGATTTGCATCTCCAATTTTTGCAGTTTGTGATGTTTTGAATAGACATTTTACATTTTAATGTAGTAAAATCTATTTTTAATTTTTTACTGGTTTTATATTGATAAAATAGTTTCATAAGTTAAATATTTATACTTACTGTCTGCCTATTTTATAGTATTTTTAAAACTCAAAACATTTAATTCTTTAATTTATCTAAAATACATTTTGGTGCACCTTGTAAAATGAGTATTCAAAACTAAATTGGATAAATTTAATTTTTTTAAAAATGTAATAATTTTTTCTAATTGTTATTTTTTACACAGGTTCTTGGCTAGTTCCAAATACTGAGATTTTAAATTTCATTTTTATATTTGATAGACTGAGTGCTACTTCATTTTTTTTTTCTAAAATATCTTCTGTGTGTGTGTGTGTGTGTGTGTGTGTGTGTGTATGTTGATTTTTCATCCAGAGAAATTTTAGAATAACATTATCTACCTTCTTCCAAAATATTACATTGGAAAAAATCGACATATTTAAGTATTTTGTGATTCTTCATTTAGTCAGATCTTATTTTACGTTTTTTTTCAGTAAAGTTGACTATTTTTAGTCACATAAGTTCCACACATATTTTTGTCATGGTTATTCATAGGCATTTTATATAGATTGCTACTCTGAATAAGATATTTTATTCTACTATATTTTCTAGCTCAACTTACTGGGATACATCTTTAAAATAGTTTTTCAGTCATTTTTAATAGTTCCCACTGTTAATTTCAGCACCAGAGGGAGCTATAGTGTAGTGGAATAAGTCCTCATTACTGAGAAGACCTGAATCTGAGTCCAGGCTTTGCATATTATTTCCCACGTAGCCTTGGCCAAATCATCTATGAAATGGGAGAATTCTTCCTACCTCTCACAGGGTGGTGGGAAAATCTACTGAAAAAAGTAGGCACTCCTATTACACAGTGTGGGCAGCTGATTAATTTACCTCAGTGTGAGGCAGAACTTAATAGGCAATAGTTTTTATCTGGAGATGTGGAAAAAGAAAAATCATTAGTAGCATTTCCAGGACTTGATATTAAAGTCAATATCAGCTTCTGATTTTATGCATTACAAATATCACCTGAAATTGGATGACAGATTATTAGAATGGTATTGCAGGACAAACAGTGACTGGGAAGCCAGGGAACATGAGTCCTAGTCCCCACATTGCCACTTTGTTGGGTGATCCTGCACCATTCAGTCTTTTGGGACCTCAGTTTGCTAATATGTAAAGTAAAAAATTCAGTGTAAGTCAAGATGTATAAACTAATTCAAGATTGTTTCCACAAATAAAATTAGTGTACTCAGTGGAATACGTGATTTATTCTGGACATGCTTGATAGTTTTCTGGATTGGTTTCCAGTATCCTGTTGTAGACTTATGATACCTGATTCAAGTAAGTTTCTTGCATTCCTTAAAGTTATCATAATTGACAGGTTAACAAATATGAATCTTCCAGAAATTTTTTTAAATAAATAAAATGATGGTGAAAGCACTACAGTTTTTCTATTTCAAATATATACATATATTTGAAAATTCTCAAGTTATTATGTCTTTTAGACTATAAAAGCATTGGCAGACCCTTAACTAGAGCTTTGTAAGGGGCAGCGCTGCAATCCAATGAATAATATCTGTGAATCCAGGATTGCGTTGGATATTATTGCTCATTACCATTGTGAGAAAAGGATTATTAAACTAATAGTTACTGGGAGACATTTCTGATGGCAGGAGACTATGATGAAAATAAACTGACTTCAATATACATTTAGAACTGGTAATAATGGGATGTGGCAGGAAGCCAATAGATGAACATGGCCCTTCGCTCTGATCAATGAATTACTTTCCCTTCTCTTTCCCTGCTCTTGAGGGCAGCACAGGAACTTTAATGAAAAATCAATAGCCCTCTGTTATTCAGAAATAGAATCAATCATTTGACCTGACTTTTTCTTTTTCCTAGCTAAGAGAACGCTCAGCTCGATAGAATTCAGTTGTAAAGAGCTATTCTTCAAAAAGCCTACAGAAGACACCTGATATCAATCCCCAGCAATTTATACCTGCGATGGGTAGGACTTTTTTTCTTTGCTATCTTAAGGAGTAATGAGTCTTCTAGATTTATTTTTCCCCATAGTTCTTCCTCATAATCCCTATCTTAAAAATTACATGCAACCAATATTTGTTTTTTGTTTTTTTTTAATGATTCTTGTGGCAGTTACTGCTATCAGTGCTGCAGATGCTTTAAAACATAGGTTGATAACTCTGGGTGCTATCTTTAACTTCTGGAATCAAATGGGAATCAATTTTTCCACAGCCTTCTCTGCATACCTCCTCTATCATCTGTTAACTATTAAGTTTGTGCTCAAAGCAAGCCAGGGCCCATGTGCCCTTGACCTAAAGGCAATTAGGACAGGCTGAAATGAAATTAGGATGTAGGTTTAAAAATAGTGTTTTCAAGTTTTTATTGAAAATCTCTTTTTACATAGGATGAGTTCTTAGGGCTTCTACTATCCCACGTGCAGTGATATGCTGGTGAATATGGTGAATATTCAGCATCTGGCTTTCTTGGTGGGGGTGACCCTAATTTGTAGGTTTTGCTGATTTTCATGGTGTTAATAGTTCCACTATGGCTGATTTCAAACTATCCATGTTCACTGTCACTGAACATGGATTTGGGAGGAGACTACACAGTGGACTCAGCTTGAGAGCTGGTGTGAGCTGGCCCTAGTATACCACAGTTGGCCATTTGGCACCTTTGCACAAATTAGAAAACAAACTCCCTTCTGTGCAGATACCACATGACTTGATGAGTGGTATGGGGGATAGATTTTAATCCCCACTTTGCCCCCGAACACGTGTTACCATGCAGTATTTTAATCTGCAGAAGCATATGTGAACTCTGGGAGTATCTTGGGGTCCATAAATCCTTAAGGGCTCATGGATGGACTTCAGAGAATCTGCAGCTCCCTATACAGTCAGTTGTGTGTGCATGTGTGTATGTGTGTTCCTGAGTCTTTATCTGAGGAGAGGGTTCATAGCTTTCATCAGATTTTCAAAAGGAGTCCTAATTCAAAAAGTTAAAATTGAAAATTCTAATTACATTGGTAGAAATCTGGGGACTTTAAAACTACATTTAAATGCAATTGAAGGGATATAAAGCCACAAGACCTAGTAAGGGTCCTGATTTTGCAGATTTCTAGGGGAAACAAAGGATACAATTTTGAAATTGGAGGCAAAAATGAAATTTTGATAAGCCTGGGCATTTTTGAGTATCTCATAGATACATGTATATTTGCATTCCATATAATGATGCAGTCAGAAGGCAACAGGATTTAGTATTCTTGCCTTCACTACATGCTAATCCCAACAACATACATTAAGAAAAAAGGGAATTATTCATCCCTTTTTGTCCTTTATAATTCAGAGCACTTCAAAAATTGCCAACTCCTTTTCTGTCTTTGCTCCAGGGCTGGGCTTACACCCAATTTATGGTCTTCTTACTCATACTCATCCTGTGCAATTTCTAGCATTTGGAGAACGTTTCTTATGGTAGCATCTAATACCTGTGGCTGCTGTCTGGGAGAGAGCAATGATGAGGGGAAGACACTGACCTCTGTATGGGTGTTTGAGTATGTTAGTGTAAACCAGAGAGTTACCATCTAAGATTATCACATAGCTATATAGGCTTAAAACATTCATTGCTGGAGTGTTTTATATCATATTTTTCATTTAATCACCCAATGTCAAGTCTAATAATGTAGGTCTTTTTATCACTATTTTGTGGAGATTTAGGAACTGAGATTCAGAGGCATGGGAACATGTGTAAGGGAATCAAGAATTAGAAGCCGAGTCAGGCCCCAGACCCAACTCTTCTGAAATCTCGTCCAAGGCTCCTTGCAATACTCCCATCGTTGCACTGTTGTGGTGCCCCTGCTTGTTCCAGTGGTGGAAAGTTCAAGCAGTCATGAGTACCAGCCCAATCATGGGTGCACTGAGGGTAAACCTCAGGACTGCTGTCTGGACCATAGTTATTTTAATATTTCTAATGACAATCCTGAAGGCAACATCTTTTATGAACAAGGGCTTTGGATCCCAACAAACCTGTGGTGAAATCCTGACTCTGCCATTTCCTGGTTCAGTAACCTCTCTCAGTTGTAATTTTATTTTCTGTAAAAGGGGAGTAACAGCACTTCCTTCCGAATTTTTGTAAATATTAATATACATAAAGCACTTATACCATGCCTCAAATGCCCACAGTAAGCATTCCCTAAATGATAACTATATTAATTCTTAATACTATACTCAACATTCTGATATATTTACTACAGTGAAAAACAACACAGCATCTAGACATTGAAGATCATAATTTATTGGAAGGCTTTATTTGAAAACATCTGCACCAATATAAATATAAAAGGTTCCAGATAGGGTCACATGGATAAAGTCTTTGTTTCTACCCTTTAAAACACCAGACAAAGCTACCCCAAAGGAGCCTAATGTAACAAAAAAGAAAATAAATGAGAACAAACCGTCAGCTCCTTCAAACTTCAGCACTCTCAGGCATCTGTGCTAAAGTTTCTCATGGTCTTGATTTCCTGCTCTGCCTAAGTCCAAAAAACAATGACTGATGTCTCTATTATTTGTTTGGTCTGCTTCTCTGAGTTTACACTGAATGACATGTTGTTTCCTGGTATTTCTGTTCCCAGTCGGCATTACTGCTGAGTTCCAATTACTTTCTCTTATCACACTCTGCTGCTACTGTCAGCGTTAGTCTATTCTTCCCATTGTGTATATTTTTTTCCCCATGGATGTATGGAAGATTTCTCTTCTGCTGGACAGATCCCTTCTGCTTCTGTGCCTGCTGCTTCTGCTATGTGGTCTGTTTGCTGAATGTCTGAACTACTGGCAAGAAGGCAGGCTCCACTCCTTGGCATGAAGTTGAGTGCACTCACTGTGGCAAAGTGACCATGCATTACCACACTTGCATTTTAGGTTTCCAGGTATCTTATCCCTTGACATCTTCTTAACTCCAAGCAGAGAGGAGCATTGATTGAAATGTTTGGGATGCTGGGGCAGATGGATACATTCCTGAAAGGAGGCCCTGATTGCTGGCACAGACCGTCCACATCTGCAGTCATTTCTACTCTATCAAGCTCTTCTCATCGTGGGTTCAGTTGGCATCAAACCCCCCTCTTTCCTCCTTTTCTCCAAAAAGACCTGTTCTAGTTTTCAGAAAGACTTGCTTTCATTCCTCAAGAACATTTTTCAAATTTTCCCATTGTATTATAGAGGTAATACATATCCGTCCCTCCTTTCCTCTCTTCCTCCCTCCCTTCCTTTCTCCCTCCCTCCCTTCCTCCCTGCCTGCCTTCCTTCCTCTTTTTCTTCCTTGACTTGATTCCTTTTCTTCCTCCTACCATCCCTCCTTTTCTCCTTTCATTCCTACATTGGTTCTTTTTATTATCTTTATCTGTAACTTTTAGTTTAAGAGCATGGGCTTTGGAACCAGACAGTCTGAATTGAATTCCAGCAGGTCCACTTACCAGCTGTATATCATATGGCAGGTTATTTAGCCTCTCTGTGACTCAGTTTACTCATCTGTAAAATTTGGGTAATAAGAGAACTTAATTTATGGAGTATTCTTATGACTAAATGAGTTAATATATATGTAATTATTGAATAGGGAGTTGTGTTGGCTATTATTCACTCATACATTTACTTATTTTATAATCCACATCCATATCACATTGACTGGAAACATTTTAGGATTCACTATGATAGCTTTTAAGCTTAGAAATGAGAAATACAAATGCAATGCATTTTTAAAAATTCTGTGTACATTCACCTCATAAAAATGTAGAAAAAATAAATAAAAAATATTTAAAGAAAAAGGCATTTTCCAGAACATGCTTTGGTGTTGACATTTCTAAGAGCAAGAAAGTACAATTATCCAACTTTGAATACTGTTGGCTTTGGTTGCATGCACCAAATTAAAATGTGTAGGTAACTAAATACAACCGTAGGTTTTCATTGCAATCTGCTATATGTATTTTTTTGGGTTTTAGTCCCAGCTGTTCAATGTATATTTAGTTAAGTAATGTAGCTATGTAAGAACAAGTGTTAGGCCTATTTATAAAGGCACATTGTTTTAATTGACTGCACATGTATGTTTTATTTTACTCTGGGTAGAAAGTTCTCAGACTCAAGTCCATTCTGCATGGCTACCTCCAGAATATGGGAGCACACTGGCAGGCAGAAAGTGGATTTTCTCCCATGATTTTTCCAAAGACAAAATCCTTGGTATGAACTTGGACATCATTTTTCTGGTGATATTTGTTTTTGTATGTAATCATGTATGTCTTCCTGGAGTTCTGATCAACAGCCTTTTTTTTTTTTTTTTTTTTTTTTTTGCATTCTAGATAGTAGATCCCCACATGTAGGAGCTTTAAATATATTGCGAAAAGATTGTTTGATGCTATTTCTCTATCTTGAACTTATTAACACATCAGAATCCCATCTGTAAAATGCAGATAGTATACCTATACTTCCTGCCTCACCAAGATTTTTTAAGCTCCTTCCACCATTGGTCAGATGTCTTAAAAAAATTTAAGGATTTTTAAAAATAGAGGATACTTCCAAATGCTCTTTGTCACCTTACATAGATTTCTAGGTAAGGTCCATTTTGTTGATATGCTAGGAGAAATGCATATTTAGATTCAAAGCCAAATTCTCAAGTGGAATATAAACAGAGCAAATATCAAAGTGTATTTTTAGTGCTTTGGCATTTTGACATGAGTTCTTGCCAATCAGTTTCTTTTTTTATGGTAATAAGCTAATTTTCCTTCCCTGTTAAGAACAAATGCCCTTTATTTTAATGTTTTCACTTGCTGACAGCTTTCTTTTTATATGAATTTCAAGTGCATTATATTATGTGGAGTTCCTGTTTGGCAAACTGTACTCATGTAAAATCATATTGGTCCTGTCAACTGATAGACATAACTTACAAAAAGAAACTCTGATTTGGAAAGCTCCAAAGCTGTAAGTTGGCTATTAGTAAGATTTCATTTGCTTCTATATCTGAATTCTGTTTTTGATGAAAGAATTAAGGATAAAATTTCAGTGAAACATTATTAGGGGTACTGAAATACACACTACATGCCTCATTTATATTTTGCTCCAAAAAGTAAAATTCCCAATGCCATTTGGGAACTAGGAAGAAGGAAGGGGAGAAGTCTAGATGGTACTAGACATGGATATCAAGTAGAACAATCAAACCACCTAGCGAATTATAGGCATGGAAATTGAGACGGGGGTCTTTCATTGCCAGATTACTGAGTAAAATCTGGGCTGGGTTAGAAGTACTCTTAAGCCATTAGTATCTTACTTTTGGCCAGGGCCTACTGAGAGTAAAGTAAGTATGAAATGGGCTTTTCAGCTCCCCAAGGTCACAGCCCATTCATATATCAATACTGTACTCATTAACAATGTCTTTGGAAATGGAAACGTAAGCAAACCGTGTTCTGACCATTCCCTTCTGAATGGACCAAGTTGGCAGAGTGAACCTTGACTCTTGCTTCTGTTGATAGTCATACAAGTGGAAAATCCCAATGTTCAGGCTAGTCAATCTGTCATCTGTGGTGAACACCATAAAACAAGTAGTGATGTACTTAGCAAAGCTGCTGACCTTTTGTGAACTAGGATGACAATGTGCTTACAATTGGAGGATGAGCTCTGGGGAAAAAGACTCATAAAGATCTCATTAATATACTAGATTTGGGTAACAGTTGCAATGAGTGTATGGAGACAAAAGAGAAGGGAACTAGCCTCTGTTGGAATCTCAGAGGGCTGGAGCTCGTAAGTGGTTGGAAGAGCAAGGTCCATTTTTCATGCATGGATGCATTGGGGTTCCTTGTGTATAATATCCATGCATATATGTACATGTACTATATGAAGTAAGGCGTTCCTCTATGAAATGAGTATAGTTGCAAAAGTGTGAATATACTGAGGCTAATTTCACAAGCTCTGAACAAAGGTCTCATTCTTTAATGATCTTATTTTTTATAGGGCTATGGGAACTACAATATTAATTAAAAGCATTGCTGTCTGAATTGAGATACTGGTTTTTGGAGGGCTGGTTGATAGAATGGAAAGAGCTCTGAACTGATTAGTAGGGGACTTTTCTCTTAGACTCAGGTGCACCACCCCAAAAGCTGGGTGACAGGAGGAGGTTTCTAATCTCTCTGGGTTTCCTTTGCTGGTAGGCAAATCAGAAAGCTGGATAGATGCGTCTGGTCTCCCTTTTAAAATTCCGTGCTTCCCAAACAGTTGCTATGGTAGTGATGTTGGTGAGAATCTTTACCTGGGTTTTTATGGAGTTACTCTAATTTCTGAGAGTCTGTCTTTGTCTTCCCCTACCCAAGAAATCCTCTCACTTTGTGTTTCTTTGAGTATTTTTTAAGAAAGAAAAAAGTGAAGAAAGTGATGAAAACAGCCAGGGCAGTGCGGTAGAGAAGGAGGGCATGCAGGCGCTGGCAGGGTGCCAAGCTGGTATCCACACGGCCCATTCTTGCTCAGTGCTGCCTGGCAGCCAGGCAGGAGCACCTCTTGAGAGGGGCGACTGCCCTGCGTCTCAGGCAGGGAACAGCCCAGGGTTATAGCTTCACTTTATTTGTTAAACAAAAGGAGATAATTAAAGGAGCTATAAAAAATTCCCTCCAGAGCCTGTACTTTCTCTGTACACTGGCTTGGTTTATTAATTGATACAGATTTCCGGTTCAGTTCACCCTGCGCCCGCGGTTGAGCAATGATCTGCCTGGTCAGAGTTTGTGACTGTGGTGGTCTCAGGGGCTCAGGGCTGTCCGCCATGTGAGGCATGGCTCTTCTTCCCAAGAAAGCCAGTCACGAATTCAGATATTCAGGGCACACAGGACAGAGCAAGGGAGGAAGCCACTGTTGCCGATCTCGCCTAATGCCCCTCGTTTGCCCTCCTCCTTCTTCCTCTTGTTCGTGTTTTCCTGGTACATTTTATTCCTCTCTTTTCTTCTCCCCCATTCCCTTAAGTAGAGGTGACACAGATCAATACCTTTGATGGAAAGTAATAATCAGGCCTATTAAGTGACAAAGGTTTACTCTGTAACAGCTGTGCTGGCGGGAGAGGAGAGCTTGTCTGACTAATGAATCATGAAACAATCAGGCAGTAGCCATTTGTGTTTAGATCTGTAAATATGGTGTGGTTCAAGTGCCAGACCATTGCCGGCGCTCCAGCTGGGGGCACAGATGGTCCGCATTCAGAGCAGCACGAGTGTGAAGAAAGGGTTTTTTCCCTTTCTCTGTCCCAGACCGCACTTCTCTGAGCCTACACTCAGTTATCTGCAGGAGGAACTTCAGAGAAAGGAGACCTTTTCAGGGGAGGAAGCCCTTCCAATGTGGGTTTCAATGTAGGTCAACAAATACTCCAGGTTCCTCATTGCTCCACCTGGAAGGAAAAACATGCTAATAAAAGATGTCACTGTTTTTTATTCCCAGAAGATTTGATATGTATGTGACTCAATGTCTGTTTGACTTGGCACTGTCAAATATATTCCTTTATATTTTTCCTACACATTACTATACAAGACCCCCTGTTTTGTTCTTAGCTATAAATGGAACAAGTTGAGAGAAAAATATACATTCCAAGATGAGAAATTCACATTTATATACAAAGCTAAAAATGTTCTGTATAAAAATATGCTAATAATGTCTGCTTGGATTCTGTTTCTCCTAGCTCTTGAAGTAAGGAACCTTGTCTTCAAGGGATGAGATTATCAAGAATTAGTCCTCTTAACCCACTATGAAACAGGTTTTGTAGTTTTTTTTGTTGTTGACATTAGCCAAGAAAGTGTTACTTTTTACTACAGCTGGATGCTGAGCTGACATTAAAAAAAAATCAACATCTTAAGTCATTGATGTTGCTTGAATCATCTATGTATCTATTAATTTATTTGATTAATCTATTTTAAGTATTTTGTCCCATCATTTCTTCTGGTACTCTGATATCTTTGTTTCTTAACAGTTTCTATTGGAGTCTTTACAGAGTTTGCATTGTGGTACCGTTTCAACCATGAGAAATACATTCTTCACCATTTTTTCTCATCTTTAAAACATGCAATAAGAAACGGCCAGTAAGGGGAAAATTATAAATGTTTAGGAATATTTAGAAAAAACAGCTATTTGAAAATATATTCTAGAATCTATTAATACATTTTCCTTTTAAATTTGGCCTATTTTATGGGAGGGCCCCACTTTCTCTTGCTTCTCTTGTTTGGATAAATTAAAGTTTATTAAATAAACAAAGAAGACATTTTTCAAGATGAGCTATTAATACAATGATGGAAATAAGTACCATCAGTGTTTCAACTGAAGTGCTAAATTGTAGGTTTACTTTTGAAATTAAAGACACTTATGAGAGTACTGAGTTGTGATAAAACAGGCCCCAAAGCAATCTCCAGATAGCTCTGCATAGCTTCCTGGGGCTGGCTGGCTCTTGGTTCCCTAAGGATTGCCTGGTATGAAGATGCCTTCGATTTGTTGTTCTGAGGTTGCTGGTGATTTCAGTTTATTATTGATGAGAAAACAAGGAGTGAAAAGGATACAATTACATTAGGGGTACAAGTGTGTGAAAATAGCTCTCCTTCCCCTGCCTTTTCCTCAGAGGTACACCCAAGGTTTGGTGGTCAAGGCTGCCCTTCTGGAGACAGGAACTCAATTAAGCATGCTCACCACCATCTATAATGCTTAAAATCTCATTATGTGATTATCAATCTCATTGTTTTCTAAGGGAAATCTTGCTGTGTCATGGTGACATTTTTTCACATACTTATTGCTTCCTTGCCTACCAGGTCTATAACAGATCTGGCCATGGCTTACCAGAAATCTGTTCTGAAAAGCTGGTGTTAGGACCATGACTTGCTCATTATAGATTCAGCTCAACACTTGCCCCCTCTGTTCTTGCTACCTTAAATACATCATCATTCCAATAGTTGGCAAACTTGGGACACTGCCTTTATAGAGATCCAGCTTTCAGATACTTTCAGTTAACTAGTTGATCTGGCTCATAGTCTGCAGTATTTAAAACTTTGAGGTCACAAATCTCTGAACCAGGGTGCTAGGGATCCTCTTCTCAGAAAAATACTTGCTGTCATATTTGCATACATAACATTTTAATACCTGGTTTTAGAGGTTCAATAATCTCCCTGTACCCACCCATGGTTTCCAGGTTAAGAACACTTGTTTCTGTTCTTCGGTGCTTATCTAGCAACCTAATCAGTCAAGCTCCATCTTGGCACCAGACACTTGAGCTCCATCTAAAAATCATAAGTTTTCTTGTTCTCTTGTTCTTCCCATCTTGTTCTCTATACTTCCTGACTCCTAATTTTATTCCTATCCCCTTAATTCCTTCTAATCAACTCTTTATTTTTCAATTCAGTTTTGCATTATTATCATTAATAGAACTCTTTTATTTTTGCTAATCTTATAATCTAATTGTTTCTCCAGTTTTTTTTTTTTTTGCCTTGTAAAAAACTGTTCTGTTATTTTTCTATGGTTTCATTAATAAAATAATTTTTGTTAAGTTTGGCACATGCTAGGTGCTTAAAATACTAATAGTAATGCTATTAGTTAATAATTTTTGAAAACCTCATAGGCATTGTGCTAGATGATTTATAACTCCCATTGCTGATCATCACAGCAATCCTGAAAAGCAGGTTATATTCCATGGTAGTCAATTTTTTCCCTTAGACTGATTTTCTATTTTTTCTTAAATAAATGTTTAAAAATTTGTAACTATCTATCACTCCTGGAAATACAAAGCAAAAACAACTTGCCAAAAGAGAAGACAACTGTAAAAATAAATACATAAATATTTTTAAGAATCTGTGTACTGCCAACAGTCACCTACTCTATCCTCTGTGACATAACTTTACCCCTATGCTATACTCTTACTTTGAGTTTGTACTGGTCTTCTTTTCCATCCTTCACTTCTCCCTGCTCTGCCTCTTTTCTTCCTTAATTATTCCTGTTCTCCTACTCCTACATCCCATCTGCTTGCCTCTCTGAGGCCTTTGAGTTTATCTTCCTCAAATGTAACATCTGATCTCCCTGAGTCTTGACTGACTCCCTTCAGTCAAGAAACCCAAGCGTGTATGTATGCCCTATCTATGAAATCTCTTCGGTGCAGATATTAGCATTGAAAAAACTTAATTCACATCATTCTTGCCCTACCTCCAGGCAGTTGGAAAGGGGTGGTTATGTCCAATTCCCACATAATGTTCAGGTATAGAGACTTCTACTACCTGTTGTATTTGACTCATTGGCTTGAGAGTTAAAGCATCAAGACTCATTCCAACTGCCTCCTTTCCCATACCTTTAAACTTTGGCAGGTTCTCTCCTCAATCCTGCTTTCTACTAAATGTAGCCTTTTTCTTCAGGTGATCTCAGACAATGCTATGACTTTAAACCATTTTTAAGATGTACTGTTCCTAAAACTTCTATTTCTGGCCTTGTTTCTCTCTCTCTCTCTCTCTGTCTCTCTCTCTGTCTCTGTCTTCGTACACCATTTCTCTTATGCAGCAGAATGATTTTTCTTCGGTGGAAATAAGATCACATTACTTACTGCTTAAAGACAGCCAATGACTTCTCTTTTTACCAGAAAAAAAATCAAGCTCATTAATAAAAATCCAAGCTCATAGAGCTTTGGGCCTTATGTATTTTAGTCTTGCTTATCTCTCTGACATTATCTCCCTCAATGTCTGTCTTGTCCATGAAGCTGCAGCTATACTGACTTTCTTGCTGCAAATGGAACATGCCCAATTCATCTCTCCTTTAGGAGCTTTGCACTTGCTGTACCTTTTTCTTGGAAAGTTCTTTTCCCCAGTCTCCCTGTGGTTGGTTTCTTCTTATCCCACTCGTCTCAACACAAATGTCACTTCTTCTCCCTATTGAAGTCCAACCAATCCTCCTTATAACTATTTTGTCTTCATAGTATTTATCAATGTCAGAAGTTTTTCTTAATTAATATTAAGTATTGATTGATGGCTTTTACTTAGAACATAACCTCCTTGAGGACAGAGTCTACTTGTCTTGCTCCCTATGGTAGTTTGGAGCTTGGAACAGTACCTAGCAATAATAGGCCCTCAATACATATTATTTGACAGACTGATTCTTTTAAAAATTCTTAGTTGTTGTTTTTGTTTTTGTCATAGAGACATTTGAAGTGTTTAATATAATACCTCATTTTAGGAATATACCAATGGTCTTATAGTTCCAAGATGATTTCAGTTGACAAGCTGGGAGAGAGGCACAGTGAGAAACAGCCTGTTCCACCCAGTAGGTAGCCAGGCATCTGAACAGGAAAAGCTGTCACAGGAGGACAAAAGGGTGGGTGATGAGCTGGGTTGGGAGTTGGGTGATAGAGAAAGGTGTTGGGTGAACTGAATTCTCTTTTTGCCTTCTCTATTTTTGGATCTATTGAATAATTTTTCTAAGAATTACTCTGGAGGCCGAAATCTATTTAGTTGATTTCTGTAGTATTTTAAAATTACACCTTGTTTATATATTATCCTTGACTACCTGGTTCCAGTTTTTAGCTTGTATTTACTAAAATCCTTCAATTAGTGATATTCATCTCTTTTATTTTTGTCTTTCTTCTATATTCACTTTTATTTGTGAATTATTTGAAGCTTTCGGTGGAAAAAAAAAACAGTATAGTAAAGAGAACCAGTTTTTAAGTTCCAACCTTGAGGTTTACTATCATTTTTACCTTATGTCAAATTGAGCCTCAGTTTCTCTGTGAAATGTGGAAACTTTGTGGGATTATTACTTCCACTATAGTTGAGTGGTACTGAGTGGCCATCGGATGTTTGGAATATGGCTAAGGAAAGTTAAGTAGGAGATACATTTTGTTCGGATTAGTGAGACATAGGTATGTGGTTTGCAGTCACTTCTAGAGATAGTTAAATTATTGTAGGATGTCTTGGTATAGAAACATCTTATGATGCTGTGCTGATTTGGTCCTCATTATGATACAAAATAAAAAGGCCAGTGGCTGTGTTCTATGATGCCTGTCATTAGAGTATGTGGGTAGTGAAGGAGAAGCAGATTTAAAATGTATGGAACCAGAAGCTAGATTGGATTATTCTAGATTCTGTGATATTGATGGTGTTTGTCAACTTTTGAATTATACAATTTGCTTTATTTTCTGATTTACATATTCACTTTTATATCTAATTTTTGCTCATATATTAGTATTCCTTTTCTTCCCAAATTGTATAAGCTTTAGGTCCTATAAAACCTCCATCAACTCTTACTTAATGGTAAACATTTTTAAGGCATCTAGACTGTCTTTAGGTTTAAACTTATTCTCATAAAACCCATTTCAGGTGTGGAGGAAATTGAATTTGAAGGATCCCCCGCCCTCGCCCCCCGCAACATACTATAATTCCATGAATTTTGTGCTATTGGTAGAAGAGATTTTAGGTTTTCCCTAAAGTTCTATTATTTTGTAATTGACAAAAATAAAGTGTTTTTGCAGCAGGCTGTGTGGCAAGAGCAAGAGGTTGCAAGGGGTTTCTGCTGTTGGAGTCAATTGGGCAACTTTTACATGCATGCATTTGTCATCTGTTTAACCCTAGTCTCTTAACACCTGCTGGAGCGGAAGTAAAGCTTCAAGGCAGCATTTGAGATAAGGAGATTTTAGGTTTTCCCTAAAGTTCTATAAAGACTTGGGCATCACAGAGCTGTTCATTGCAACCATCCTTACTACCTACTGAACTTGCAGTTGCCCTTTCCTACTTAATTGTTCTCCAATGCACTTATAACCATGCCTCATTTTATTAAATGATTTAGTGTTTAGTGTCTGTTTCCCTCAACTAAATGTAATTCAGTGATGACAATGGTAATTTACCTGTTTTATTCACTGCTAGTTCTCAGTGCCTAGAAAAATACCTGGCATATAGTAGATATTAAGAAAATTTGTCGAATGAATGAATGCCAACATTAGTAGATGGAGTATTGTGTGATGCCATTTCATGTCCTTTCAAGATAACACCATTTGTTTTCTCTACTTCCATAGGTTAAATCAAGGTCCAGATTAAAAGGTACAAACTCCTCATTTTTTTTTCTTAAAACCTTCTTTGCAAAAATTTCCTTATTTCTGATATTGAAGCAAGCTCTGTAATGTTTTTTATCACCATTTCTCCAGCTTATCACTTTTGCTATTCATTAATCAGATGGGAGTGTATTTGGATTGGAACATTCAAGGTGAACATTAGTATGCCTCTTCAGATCTTCCTTCTCTTTTCTTTAAAAATTATTTTACTTTATTTTATTTATTATAAAAGAATATATTATCATAATTAAAAAATCAAACATATCAGAATTGTATAATAGCTCCATTCCTCTGACTCTATTTCTGCAAAAGTGACCACTGCTAGGAAATTGTTTTATAGCCTTCTTAGATCTCTCTTTTTTTTTCCTTTTTATAAACTGTCAACTATTTTGCTAAAGATTCATGTTGAACAGAGAGGCTTACTTTGAAAAAAATGCAAAAAGTCAATAAAACACATGGTTTCTTGACCTTGAGAAACTGAAAACTTCAATACAGAGATAGGAAAAATATATGAATAAGACAATACTTCTGAAGAGGAATATAAGCAATTAGTGATTAATTTCATGAAAATGGAAAACATAAGTGCTAGAGGACAAAGAACAATTGAGCAAATATGGCCAAATGATATGAATTGAGGAAGATTACCTACTGTCACCATATGATAACAACATGGAAATAAGCAATCCTTTATCTTTCTATAATGCTTTCTTTCCAAAAAGTTATTTCAAAAAGTGTAACTAAAGGATATTATTTTCACATACATAATATAAAAAAACAGATTATTCCCCCTTAAAGCAGTGACCACCACTGCTTTAACTGAAGTAACTTTGCATTTTGGTGGTTCTGACGGTTATATTGATATGAGTCTGCATGGAAAGGTGAACAAAATTCTGTTCATATCAATGTAACAAAGAAAGGAAACAAAATCCTTTTGGGTGGCAGGGATAAGGATTTACTTGCATGTAGATTATAATTTAAAACTGACTTCTGAATTTGTCAAGCCTTTTGACCTGCATTCAGAGCACTCTGAGAGGGCTCATGCCAGCAATTTACAATACTGTGTTTATCAGCAGCCACCTACAGAGCTTTAGTGTCCAGCTGCTACTTTTTTTTTCTTCTGATTCATTGGTACTTTTTTTTATCTAAAATGCCTGTAGACCAAACACCATTGACTAAGAAAAGAGAGCAAAAGTGTTTTCCTGAAATCATTATTTTATTGGAACAAAAGAGCAAAGTTTTCTAAGTCAACCTTAAGAAGTACAGATATTGAACATGTTAACAATACTAGTGTTCTTGCTAAAAACCACATTACACCTCACCTCACTGGCTCTATTGAGTGGAATGTCTTGTCAAATGAAAGGAAATAAAGAAGCCCAAACTGCTTATTCGAACAAGGTGCCATCAATAATGCCCACATGGGCGATTGTTCCCTGATTTAAGACCTTGTCTCCTTCGTGCTTCCACTTAAAGCCCTTTGGATAGAAGAAAACACACCCACCCAAACAGAATGTTAGATTAAGAAAGATTCATTTCCATTCTGCTGCCGCATTCTTTATGAAGCCAGTTTCCTTTGCCTATCTCTCTCTCATAGCATTCATTCTGTTGACCATTTGTAGTACTGAATTACCGATGTGCAATTTGTGCTTCTAAACTTAGACCCTGTGCATATGTATTTACATATAATAGGACCTTTGTTCTAATTTTTAAATAAAAAATTTGCTTTTGGAAGACATCTTAGGAAGATCAATCAGGGAAGAACACAGCTGACTTTTGAAAACTGAGTTTCTACTTAAAGTTTCCTGCTATTATCTTGACAATTTTATTATTATCAAAGCATTTGAATATTAGGTATGATGACGAACATTCACTTCAGGGAAGAGAGGAGCAGGAACATGAATGGGAGGGGGCCACTAACAATTGTGCCCCCTGTTGTAGCCATGATAATTTAATATTCTCATGCTGGGAAACTCCATTTTGCTTGGCCTGTATGGAGTTACTTACTGGATGTGTTGTTTCCTTTTGGCCAAACTATCTGGGTTTCCCTTGAATAGCCTGTAGGACTTCAAATAAAGAATCATGCTGATAATTGCCTAAGGGCAGGATTTTTGTTTTGCCTAGGAGTCAGTAATTTAACTATTACACTGAGGGAAGCTTCTGGTTTTTGAATAGAATTTCTTTCAAGGTTGTATAAAGTTGTTGGTAGATCAATAGTTTTTCATCTTATTGACTACTTGTCTACTCTTAAAAACTAGGGATTACACAGTCACTAAATGATACAGACTCTAGATAAATTGGAGCTGCCACATACTGATGCCCCTATTCTGTTTGTTTTGAACTTTGTGGCTCTCTCTCTCTCTCTCTCTATATATATATATAATATATAATATATATATATAAAGCAGTAGATTTAACTCTTTCATCTACATTTTTGCTCAATATCAGGAAAGATTTAAAGCTGTTATGTTAAAGATGTTAAACAGGAGAGGCAGGTTATTTTTTCATGTAATTCCTACTCTTGTATTTTTTCTGCTATCAATGTAGAGGATAACCTCCCTGAAGTCTTTAAGGCATTATCATTTTAAAAAACATTCATGAGCCCAGCTAACCTTGGCATAGTATGGTATAGAATATACTATAAACAGGATTTGTCTCAGTCTTTATCCCTGAAGTACATGAATGATTTTGTTATATTTTTTACTATAACATTATACTACAATAAACATTGGGAAAATAGGTGTTACAAGAGCTCCATGGTATTTCTGAGAGAGAAAAGGAAAAATAAAAGGTTAACATAGTTTCTTCTTTGTAAAATTGATTTAGACTGGGAAATGAGGGTTTATCCAAGGTTATGAATATTAGAGTGAAGTGTTAAATTAGGGCAACTTAATCACCATGTAGTTTTTGATTATCATGAGTTGTCTCCAAGATATACTTTAAAAAAGAAAAAGAAATATTAGTAGAGCAATTAAGCATTTGGTTCTTTGTTTTTATTGATTTCAATCCAAACAGTGGGAAACTCTCAAAGAAAATGCCTAGCTTAAAATACCATATTGCCGTGGGAAAGTAGATATTTTAGTTATTTATTTTTTTCAACTGCTGAATTTATTTTAGGATTTTGAAATCTTTACCTGTTGATAAAGAGATGTTTTTCTTTTGACCATAACTTAGAGTTTAAGCAATGTGACTCATTAAGAAATGCCAGGTTATGGTCAGAAATGTCTCTTTGAGATTCCCATGACCACATGGGTCTTGTCTCTTGTTTTGGAGCCCAATGACCTCAGGCATGAAGGTCAGAGGTCATCATGGTGTCTTGTGTACTTCTATTGTCTGCCTCTTTACTCAGGATGGTGAAAAGGGTTATTATTGCTGGGTCCAGCCTTCATTTCCAAGGTAGGTTGATAGATATCTGATCATGAATGATTATTATTGGTATATTTATGTTGAGTCCCCATGGAGAATAAAAACTCTTTAAGAAATGGGCCTGACCATTAATATGACCATTATCATGATAACAAAGAGAGTAGTTTAGGTTAAGGAGCAGATTATCAAGGTTAACACTCTTGTATGCATACATGTGTGTGTGTTAAATGCTGGACAAAAAACAACAACAAATGAAGTAGAGCATGAGGGCAATTCTTTTTCAATAAGAGCCATAAATGCAGAAGTGGACATTTGTCTTGATGTCTACATTTCTTTATAAATACCCAAAGACATCTAATTACCAAATTTTAAAAATGAATGTGAAATAGACACATAGACACTTTCATGTGGTATTTGCATTTTTAGCTTAACGGCACAAAGTTCCAAACCTGGGGTTAAGGAGAGCAAGAGAGAAGCAAAACAAAACATCCAGGAGAGTATTAATAATTGAATTAATTTGGAATCAAGAGGATTTAAAAGTTCTTGTATAGGATTTTATTAGGGAACGTATAAGATAAAATTTTCGTAAGTTATATTCGCTAAGTCCTTCATAGTATTTTAAAATTCTGATTGAATGATTGGTTCCGAATATGTATAGCAGGGCTGCTGTTCTCTACTCAGGAGCTCACACTTTCTTTAAGGTCTCACTTGGCAATTGTCATCTTACTTTACAGTGCTAACTTGGCACAGATATTGCAGCTAAAGGAGGCAGAGTGGCATAGTACAGGAGCGTGGACTCTGGAACTGATTGAACTGGGCTCAATCCTAGCTCCATGACATACTAGTTGGATGAACAAGAGCAAGTTATACCTTCCTGTGCCTCCATTTCTTTACTTATAAAATAAGGTTGTTATGAAGATTCATTAAGTTAACATATATAGCGTTTGCAGTTCTTGGAACCTAGTAAGTTATTTTAGCTCTCAATATCTCAGTTTCCTTGTCTGTAAAATAGGGATATTTTGTACCTCCTCCTTAGGATTATTGTTAGAATTTAATTAATTAATTTTATATCTGCAAAGTGCTTAGAATAGTGCTTGGCATTGTGTAAGTGTTAGCAATTTTTATTATCATACAAAATAAATATCAAATTTTTTGAACTTTGATTCTTTTTTTTTTGTTAAGAAACAGGCATAGCTAACTTTATGAGGGTGGTTGTTCTCTTCACATACAATTCATTTACAAAATAATCAAATGTGCTAGTCAGAAATTCTGGCACAGGATCCCATTTATATCGAAAGATTTTATAATCCTGTGTTGGAAATTGTCAGGGTAGAAGAAATTAACTTCCGTGAAAACAGCAATGAACTTCTTTAGGGACTTACTCTCAACCTATTTTTCTAATTCAGAAAAAAATATTTGCATTACAGAAGTTGTCCATACTTTTTTAAAAGAAAATTTTAAGTACTCTCCCCTTACCTTCAGTAAATGGTCTTCTTGAGAACATTTTGTCCACTCTGACAAGTGACTAACACTGATTCTCTATTCAATTCTGAGTACATCCTGATGAACCTGGTGACAAACTATGAAGTTCTTAGAGTTTTGTTTTGGTGTAGAAATGCAAAACTTGAAGTCTGTATGCTTTGGGCCTTTAAACTAATTTAATTATGTTCATTTATTCAACAAATAATATTAGGATGCCTGTGTGCCTGGCATTGGGCAAGGCATTGTGTACCTTAGAAAGAACATGTGTTTTTTTCCACTGGTCTACATGGCCCTGCCTTGGTGTTTTCTATTCTGTGGATTGTGGCCTTTTAGTAGTTTGTAAAATGAATTTAATAGATTATGACCAGAATTTTTAAAAAGTAGAATTGAGAACAGCAGAGTATACTGGATATAGTATTGTTTTATGAAACTTTGAAATATCTCTATTTCAGCATCTAAGACACTCATATATAGCTATAAGATATATTCCGGTCATTATTAAAAAATTGAAAAACCCTATCCTTAGTATTAATCTGCATCTCTCTGCACTCTACTCTACTTGCCCTACCTTCTCTCTTGTTTACTCTGCTACAACCAGCATCTTTGCTTTCCCTTCAACTTGCCAAGCACATTTCCCTGTCAGGATCTTTGCACCTGTGATCAGATCTGCTTTGAAAGCAATTCTTCCATACCACATGGCTCTTGTCCTCATTTTTTTTAATTTAAATTTTTGGCCTGTGCTCAAATACCACTTTCTCAGAGATTCCTTGTCTTGACCACTCTATAAAATAGTATACTGTGCTCTCCATTCCCACACCTCACATTGCTCTTCCATTTATTCAGCCTTAATTTTTTTTCTACAGAGTAGAGCTTATCACCATGTGACATATATTATCATTGCTGTTAGTTTCTTGTCTTTCTCATGCCATCAGAATGAACATGCCGTGAGTTCAGGGACTTGGTTATTATGTTCACCGGCATACCACTGACAACTAGAACAGTGCCTGGCATGTAGTAGATGCAAAAAATATGTATTTTTTAAATAAATCAAAAAGAATGAATAGATAATGACATTAAAGTGCTATATTGTTTCTTGCTTTATTGCATATTAATGATGTTAGAAAGAGTACTAATTTAAGCTCCTTACACAGCCCCCAGAGATTTGTACTGTCCCTAGCTTTCCAGTTTCATAAATTGTCTTTTTATTTCTTTTCTTGTCTCCCATGCTTATGATTGCTGTGCTTGAACAACTTGGAGATCCCAGTGGTCCTCTGCATACATATTACTGTGTCGTGCATCTGTGCCTTAGCTCATGCCGTTCCCTCTGCCTGGGATAACTTTTCCTCTGCTTTGACTTCTTTACCTGGATAACTGTGCCAGCTCTTCAAGATTTAGTTTGTATCTCATATTTCCCTCAGAGTCTTTATGACTTTCCTGGCTGGGGAAGGTGCTTCTTCTCTGTGCTTTAATTTTACCCTGCAAATTTTATATATCTGTTTTTTACCTCCTTGCTTTTGAGCTACTTGAGAGAAGAAATGAGTCCTTTGTCTCTTTGTATTTCTGGAATCTCCCACAGTACCTGGAATGCAATAGGAACTCAATAAGTATTTGTTGAACTGAAAGAAAACATGTTTGAAATTTCAGATGGTTTATTTCTTAACTGATCTGAACTGTTTCCTTGAAACGGACAGCTAACCTTTGTTTGGCAACTTTAAAATCTTTAATCCATTAACAAAGGCAGACATTTTCATGGCTGTTTTGTTTTTCATTTCTCAAAAGCAAATCATTCTTAAAAACTGATTTGAACAAGAGGAGAGGTTAAGTGGTCTGGATGAGGGAAAGATGGAAATGAATGCAGATGCAAACAACCGCTCCTCTAATCATGTTTTCCCATTGCACATCTCAATTATCTAGGGATGTGTATTCAATGGTTGAGTCTTTGCTTTTGCTTTTTCTTCTTTTGCCTGCATCCTGAGAACTGATCCCTGGAGATGAGAAAGGAATTTGAGTAAAATGTGAAGTTGTCTTTTTAGATCTTGAGAACACTCTGGTAAAAGATTCAACCAAAGTGAAGATTTTGGATTATGTGTGTTTTTTTCATTTATATTTGATGCTTTGGGTACTTTTTACTAGGGATAATTCAGAGTTGGCTGAACACGTCAACTATCCAACTAAATATACCCTCTGAGGAAAATTTATTCTTTGCACTCCTTTGCCTTTCTATTGTGATGAAAAGAAAAAAAAAAAAAAAACAACCAGAGATTCAACGGGCTGTAACTTTAATAGGTCATTCCAGCCAGTGCTTACCTTCACAAAATTCTGATAATACAGGGAAGACAATACAGTGATCAAAAGCAGTGATGAGATTTTTTAGCAGCATTAACCGTCATGACCTAGCAAAATGAAAGAAAATGGTTTAACAGAACTGTCAGCTTCAATATAGCTAATAAAGGCATGGATAAATGTTTATTACATACCGGAGACAGATCATTTCTGTACAGAAATTGAGGATGACCTTTACTGATAACTCTTATCTGCCTGATATTCTGAGAGAGAGGGAAAGAGAAGGGGAAGAGAAAAGCATATTTACTGATATTTATAAAAGGAGAAATTATCATTTATAAATAAAACATTTTAGCAGTGATTATCTCAAGTCACCCTCTTGCCCTCACTTCCACCTCCACAGACATACCTCATGAAGGTACAGTAGATATTCCTCTCTAGGGGACCAAATGTGTCTGAAAGTAGCTTTGGTAAATTCAGGGAAATTCTACCTGAACTCACTGTCTTAAAAAGTAAAGAATAGGAGCACATAGATATGAATAATTGTATTGTTAACTTTGACTTTAATTTTATGATATTATAAAGATATTGCAGTTATGTAATACTCTTTCAATAAAACAGTCTCAATTATAACTATGGGTTTCAAAGAAATTAATAATAATAAATCCATGTCCCTTCTGCCATGATAGGCAAATTAACTGATATTCATAACATGTTTAGAACTTTCAAAATACGTTGTTATTTAAATACCACTAATTTTTGGTAAGATTAGTTTTGTTCCTGCTATGAAATTGTTAGTGGTGGTGATGGCAGAGGGTTTTGTTTTTGCTTTATATTTTTTCTGTTTCATTCCAAGAGGAGATTTTTTGATAACTTAGTTCAAACTGTTTATAATTTAAGTTGAATTGTTATCAAAACTGTAAGTGAACATTTGATGCAATAATTTGGGTAATTTAGGGAAGTAAAAGTAAAAGATTTGCCTGAAATATATAAACCCTAAGCTTGTTTTTTGTTTAGAGACACATGTCAAATCTTATTATATTGTTCCTGGAATAGTTCTATGCATCTGGTGGCTCCCCAGTACATTTTAATTAATGACAGTATTTATGACAGAAACGGAAATCTTAGACATTTGGGGATTTTCCTACATATTCTTGTTTTTGGATATGTTTATATATAGGACTAGTGTCACTCTAAACTTAAATTTTTCTCCAGAAGGCATAAAACCTAACATACAGAGTGAAGAACAGACATGTGGCAAATGAAACTCATTTGACATTGAAATGGACAGTTCTTGTTTTTTAAATTATATGTGATTTAATAATGGAGGTAGCACTAAACACCCCATATCTCTTAGTTCTATGGCTAAAGAAAATGTATTTTCTTTTACATTTTCTTTGTATTTTTTCAAACAAGCTGCCAACAACTATTTTATACACCTAGTATATAGACGATCTGCTAAAGTGCTAGTTGAATTGAGGAGCCATTATAGGCACTTTATGCTTAGAAAAATAAAGTGTCTCTTCTCTCAGTCTTTCAGCTGCAGCTGTCATGAGTTCCCTTGGCCCATTTGGGCTGCTCTGAGTCACTGACTCTGCCACTATTAAGATAAGATGAGTTTTCCAGAATGTCAGACGGGGCTTGTTTGTCATTTAATATTGAATATAGATTCCACTGAGGCTGAAAAACTAAAAACAAACACGATCTTGCAGATGAGGGAAAACAACAATTTGTGCCTTGTCATAAACATGTAATTTTCTGCCTCTGACCCAGTTTCCACACCAAGTTTTCCTCTAAGTACTATTTTCCTCTTGACATGATGCAGGAATTGTTGGGAGATACACACACACACACACACACACACACACACACACACACGCTTACAGAGAAAGAGGGAGAGCAAGTACAAGCATCAAAGATCAATGAAATGGAGAGTTGTTTTTCTTAAAAGATAAAATCACCAACAAACTTTTAGTTAGACTAAGAAAAAAGGATAGAATACCCAAATAAATAAAATCAGAAATGAAAAAGGAGATGTAAGAACTGAGACCACAGAAATACAAAGAATCATTAGAGTTTATTATGGTCAATTTGTATACCAACAAGTTGGCAAACTTAGAATAAACGAATAAATTCCTGGATGCATACAACCTACCAAGATTGAACCATGAAGAAATAAATAAAACCTCAACAAAACAATAATGAGTAATGACATTAAAGTCATAATAAAAAGTGTCCTGTCAAAGAAGTGTAGAACCTGATGGCTTCACTACTGAATTCTACTGCACGTTTAAAAAACTAATATCAATTATACTCAAACTCTTCAACAAAAATTGAAGAGGAGGGAATACTTCCAAACCTATTGAACAAAGTCAGTATTATTCTGAATCTAAACTAGGCAAGGACACAACAAGAAAGAAAACTACAGGTCAAAATCACTGATGAACATAGATGCAAAAATCCTCAATAATATACCAGCCAACTGAATTCAACAACATGTAAAAGAGGTCATTCACCATGATCAAATGGAATTCATCCCAGAGATGCAAGGATGGTTTAACATACATAAATCAATAACATGATACATCACACGCAGAGAACAAAAAAGAAAAGCCATATGATTATTTCAGTAGATACTGGAAAAGCATTCAGTAAAATTCAACATCCTTTTATAATAAAAACACTCAAAACACTGGGTATAGAAGAAACATACCTCAAAATAATGAAAACTACATATGACAAACTCACAGCAAACATTGTTCTGATTGGGGAAAAATTGAAATCCTTTCCTCTAATATCTGGGACAAGACAATAATGCCCATTTTTACTGCTTTTATTCAATATGATAATGGAAATATTGGTCAGAATGATTTGGCAAAAGAAAGAAAGAAATGGCCTCTGAATGGAAAAGGCAGAAGTCAAATCAGTTTTGTTCACAGATGACATGGTCTTAAACTTAGAAAAAGCTAAAGACTCTACCAAGAAACTATTAGGACTGATGAATCCAGTAAAGCTGTAGAATGCAAAGTCAATGTGGAAAAATAAGTAGCATTTATATATGCAAACAGTGAACAGTATGAAAAAGAAATCAAGCAAGCAATCCCACTTACAATAGCTACAAAAATATAAAATACCTAAGAATTAATTTAATCAAATTAAGTGAAAGATCTATAGAAGGAAAACTATAAAATACTGATGAAAGATATTGAAGGGGACACACAAAAAAGAAGAAAGCTATTCCATGTTCATGGATTGGAAGAATTGATTGTCTTAACAATTCTACACAAATTTATAGATTCAATGCAATTCCTATCAAAATACGAATGACATTCTTCACAGAAATAGAAAAAGTCCTAAAATTCTTATGAAACTGCAAAATAACCCAGAGTAGTCAAAATGTCCTGTGTATAAAGAACAGAAGTGGAGGAATCACATTATCTGACTTGAAATTATGCTACAGAGCCAGCATGGTACTAGTATAAAAACAGACACATAGACCAATGGAGCAGAATATAGAACATAGATTTAAATCCATGTATTTACAGCCAATTTTGTTTATTAAAACACAAAGAGCAATACAATAGGGAAGCTCAATCTCTTTAATAATGGTGCTAGGAAAACTGGATGACCATATGCAGAATGAAACTAGATCCCTTCATCTCACCATATACAAAAATCCCATAAAAATGGCTTAAAACTTACAACTATGAAACTACTGGAAGAAGACACTGGAGAAACACTCATTGGACTGGGTAAAATTTTTTTTGTGATAAGATTTCAAAAATACAGACAACCAAAGCAAAAATAGACAAATGAAATTCCATCAAGCAAAAAGCTTCTGTACAGCAAAGGGAACAATCAACAAAGTTAAGAGACAAGCTACAGAATGAGGGAAAATATTTGTAAACTATATATCTGACAAAGGATTGTCAGATATAACCAGAATATATAAGGAGCTCAAACAACTCAATAGCTAAAAACAAAATAATTCAATTAAAAATGGGCAAAAGATCTGAATAAAGCAACTCTCAAAATAAGACATTCAAGTGGCCAACAAATATATGAAAAATGCTCAAAATCACTAAACATCACAAAAATGCACATAAAAGCTACAATTAAATATTACCTCATCCCAGTTAAGGTGACTTTTATTAAAAAGGTAGTCAATAATGGGTACTGGTGAAGATATGGTGAAAGGGAACATTTGTACAGTGTTGGTGAAAATTTAAATTGATAAAGCCACTGTGGAATACAGTATGGAGGTTCCTCAAAAAACTAAAAATAGAATTACCATATGATCCAACAATTCCTCTGCTGGATATATATTTAAACATGATATCAAAGAGATATCTACATTCTCATGTTAACTTCAGCATTATTCATAATAGCCAAAATATGAAATCAACCTAAATGCCCATCAGTGGATGAATGGGTAAAGAATATGTAGTACATATACACAATAGAATATTATTCAGCCATAAAAACTAATGAAATCCTGTTATTTGCAGCAATGCTGTAGGTCATAATATTAAGTGAAAAAAGCCAAACTCAGAAAGACAAATATTGCATGTTATCACTCATATGTGGGAGCTAAAAAAGTGGATCTCATGAAGATAGAGTAGATTGGTGGTTACTAGAGGCCAAGAAGGGTGGAGGAGGTGGTGAAGAGGGAGTATTTAATGGGTACAAATATACAGTTTTTATTTATTTATTTATTTATTTAATTTTTAAAAATATATATGTTTTATTGCATTTTAGGTTTTGGGGTACATGTGAAGAACATGCAGGATTGTTGCATAGGTACATACGTGGCAATGTGGTTTTCTGCCTTCCTCCCCATCACGTATATCTGGCATTTCTCCCCATGTTATCCCTCCCCAACTCCCCACCCCCTGCTGTCCCTCCCCAAGTTCCCCACAATAGACCTCAGTGTGTGATACTCCCCTCCCTGTGTCCATGTGTTCTCATTGTTCAACACCCTCCTATGAGTGAGAACATGCAGTGTCTGATTTTCTGCTCTTGTGTCAGTTTGCTGAGAATGATGGATTCCAGGTTCATCCATGTCCCTACAAAGGACATGAACTCATCATTTTTTATGGCTGCATAGTATTCCATGGTGTATATGTGCCACATTTTACCTGTCCAGTCTATCATCGATGGGCATTTGGGTTGGTTCCAGATCTTTGCTGTTCTAAGTAGTTCCGCAATGAACATTCGTGTGCATGTATCCTTTTAAAAGAACGATTTATAATTCTTTGGATATATACCCAGTAATGGGATTGCTGGATCAAATGGAATTTCTATTTCTAGGTCCTTGAGGAATCGCCACACTGTCTTCCACAATGGTTGAACTAATTTTCACTCCCACCAACAGTGTAAAAGTGTTCCTATTTCTCCACATCCTCTCCAGCATCTGTTGTTTCCAGATTTTTTAATGATCGCCATTCTAATTGGCGTGAGATGGTATCTCAATGTGGTTTTGATTTGCATTTCTCTAATGACCAGTGATGATGAGCATTTTTTTCTTATGTTTGTTGGCCTCATACATGTTTTCTTTTGTAAAGTGCCTGTTCATATCCTTTGACCACTTTTGAATGGGCTTGTTTGTTTTTTTCTTGTAAATCTGTTTTAGTTCTTTATAGAATCTGAATATCAGCCCTTTGTCAGATGTGTAGATTGCAAAAATTTTTTCCCATTCTATTGTTGCCAATTCACTCTTAGCATTGTTTCTTTTGCTGTGCAGAAGCTCTGGAGTTTAATTAGATCCCATTTGTCTATTTTGACTTTTGTTGCCAATGCTTTTGGTGTTTAAGTCATGAAGTCCTTGCTTATGCCTATGTCCTGAATGATTTTGCCTAGATTTTCTTCTAGGGTTGTTATGGTGTTAGGTCTAATGTTTAAGTCTTTAATCCATCTGGAGTTTAGTGTAAGGTGTCAGGATGGGGTCCAGTTTCTGCTTTCTGCACATGGCTAGCCAGTTTTCCTAACACCATTTATTAAAGAGGGAATCCTTTCCCCATTGCTTGTTTTTGTCAGATTCATCAAAGATCAGATGGTTGTAGATGTGTGGCATTGCCTCTGAGGCCTCTGTTCTGTTCCATGGGTCTTTATCTCTGTTTTGGTACCAGTACCATGCTGTTTTGATTACTGTAGGCTTGTAGTGTAGTTTGAAGTCAGGTAGCGTGCTGCCTCCCGCTTTGTTCTTTTTGCTTAGAATTGACTTGACTATGCGGGCTCTCCTTTGGTTCCATGTGAAGTTTAAGGTGGTTTTTTCCAGTTCTGTGAAGAAGGTCATTGGTAACTTGATGGGGATAGCATTGAATCTGTAAATTACTTTGGGCAGTATGGCCATTTTCATGATATTGATTCTTCCTAACCATGAGCATGGAATGTTTCTCCATCTGTTTGTGTCCTCTCTTATTTCATTCAGCAGTGGTTTGTAGTTCTCCTTGAACAGGTCCTTTACCTTCTTTGTTGGTTGTATTCCTAGGTATCTTATTCTCTTTGTAGCAATTGTGAATTGCAGTTCGTTCTTGATTTGGCTCTCTTTAAGTCTGTTATTGGTGTATAGGAATGCTTGTGATTTTTGCACATTGATTTTGTATCCTGAGATTTTGCTGAAGTTGCTTATCAGTTTCAGGAGATTTGGGCTGAGACGCTGGGGTCTTCTAAATATACAATCATGTCGTCTGCAAATAGAGACAATTTGACTTCCTCCTTTCCTAATTGAATATGCTTTATTTCTTTTTCTTGCCTGATTGCTCTGACTAGAACTTCCAATACTATATTGAATAGGAGTGGTGAGAGAGGGCATCCTTGTCTAGTGCCAGATTTCAAAGGGAATGCTTCCAGTTTTTGCCCATTCAGTATGCTTTTGGCTGTTGGTTTGTCATAAATAGCTTTTATTATTTTGAGATATGTTCCATCAATACCTAGTTTATTGAGAGTTTTTAGCATAAAGGGCTGTTGAATTTTGTCAAAGGCCTTCTCTGCATCTTTTGAGATAATCATGTGGTTTTTGTCTTTGGTTCTGTTTATGTGGTGAATTACATTTATAGACTTGCGTATGTTGAACCAGCCTTGCATCCCCGGGATGAAGCCTACTTGATCGTGATGGATAAGCTTTTTGATGTGCTGCTGCAATTGGCTTGCCAGTATTTTATTGAAGATTTTTGCATGTATGTTCATCATGGATATTGGCCTGAAGTTTTCTTTTCTTGTTGAGTCTCTGCTGGGTTTTGGTATCAGGATGATGTTGGTCTCATAAAATGATTTGGGAAGGATTCCCTCTTTTTGGATTGTTTGGAATAGTTTCAGAAGGAGTGGTACCAGCTCGTCTTCTAAATATGTCTGGTAGAATTCAGCTGTGAACCCATCTGGACCTGGGCTTTTTTTGGTGGGTAGGCTCTTAATTGCTGCCTCGACTTCAGACCTTGTTATTGGTCTATTCAGGGTTTTGACTTCTTCCTGGTTTAGGCTTGGGAGGATGCAAGTGTCCAGGAATTTATCCATTTCTTCCGGGTTTACTGGTTTATGAGCATACAGTTGCTTGTAGTAATCTCTGATGGTGGTTTGTATTTCTGTGGAATCTGGTGATATCCCCTTTATCATTTTTTATTGCATCTATTTGATTATTCTCTCTTTTCTTTTTTATTAATCTGACTAGTGGTCTATTTTGTTGATCTTTTCAAAAAACCAGCTCCTGGATTTATTGATTTTTTGAAGGGTTTTCTGTGTCTCTATCTCCTTCAGTTCTGCTCTGATCTTAGTTATTTCTTGTTTTCTGATAGGTTTTGAGTTTTTTTGATCTTGCTCCTTTAGCTCTTTCAATTTTGATGATAGGGTGTCGATTTTAGATCTGTCCTTGCTTCTCATGTGGGCATTTATTGCTATATATTTTCCTCTAGACACTGCTTTAAATGTGTCCCAGAGATTCTGGTATGTTGTGTCTTTGTTCTTGTTGGTTTCCAAGAACATCTTTATTTCTGCCTTCAATTCATTGTTTATCCAGTCAACATTCAAGAGCCAGTTGTTCAGTTTCCTTGAAGCTGTGAGGTTCTGAGTTAGTTTCTGAATTCTGAGTTCTAACTTGATTGCACTGTGGTCTGAGAGACTGTTTGTTATGATTTTCGTTGTTTTGCATTTGCTGAGGAGTGATTTACTTCCAATTATATGGTCAATTTTAGAGTAGATGTGCTGTGGTGCTGAGAAGAATGTATATTCTGTGGATTTGGGGTGGAGAGTTCTGTAAATGTCTATTAGGTTTGCTTGGTCCAGGTCAAATATAGTTTTTATGGAAGAAATAGGACCCAGTGTTTCATAGATCAGTAGTATGACTATAGTTTAAAATAATCTACTGTATATTTCAAAACACCTAGAAGAGAATTCAAATGTTTCTGGCATAAAGAAAAGACAAATATTTAAGGTAATGCATTTTTCGATTATACTAATTTGGTCTTTAAAAATTATAGGAATGCATTATATTATTACTTGTACCTGCCCGAAGTATTTCGGCTATTTTTAAAAGCTTATTGCTTCATATGATGTTTAGAACAATGTTTTTTGAGTTCCAAAAACCAGACCAAACCAAAACACAATGGAAAATAAAAACTAGATTTGGAGAGTATCTTTTACTTAGATTATATTTATAATTTAATATGAAAAAAGTTAAATATTATAAAAATTCGGTCTTGCTATTATATATAACTAATTATTTTTGTATTTTCCTCAACAAAATTTAAAACTTTTATAGGTAGGAATTTCTCACATATTATGTTAGTGTTATTTTTAGGTATTTAATATTTTTGATTTATTAAGCATTGGACTTTTTTTCGTTCACAAAAATTATATATGTCAAGTACAACAAGATATTTTGAAATATGTATATATCAGAAAAGGCTAAATTGAGCTAGTTAACCTATGCATTACTTCACATATTTTTTATTTTTTTGTGGTTAGAACACTTGAAATATATTCTCTTTACAGTTTCCAGAATACAGGATGAAAATTGAATATTTTTAAGTGGTTAGTTGTTATGTTGGAATGTCCTTGAATATATTTATACTCTATAAGTAGCCAGATTATTGAATTCTTGTATTTTATACATTTTTTCAGTGACTCTCTTGGGAGTTTCTTAAACACATCTTCCAAAAAAGATTCTTTTCTGCCTTTCCAGAACTCATACCTCTTATTTGTTTATTTTTGTTTCATTGTATTGATTTGAATTTCCAGGACAGTGTTCATAACAGTTATGATATACTTATTTGACTTGAATGGAAATCTTTTTTTTGTTTTGCCATTATGTGAAGTGTCATCTTTAATTTGAGATTTACTTCTTCAATATATTGAGAAATAAGCTGCTTATTCATAGTTGAAAAATGTGTAACTCAGAACTGTATCTCTTTATCCAATGCCTTTCTGGCCATTGATTAAAATGTACACATAGTTTTACTGTTTTTGCTTATTTGTGTGATAAAACAATGTTAAGATACTGAATAATAATTCAATTCTTTCAAGACATCTTGCTTGGTCAGAGTAGAATTTTGTTTTGTAGTTTTATATGGATTTGATATTGTTACCAAATTTTGACTTTATTTTTTTACTAACTTGACTAAATAAATTATGTTTTTCTGTGCTATGGAACAGACATGATCAGTTCCTGAACAGATTGGAAGAACTTCCCCATAAAACTGTCTTTGGGAATTAAATCTTTGGAAATCTAAAAATGTACTTTTTTCTTATTTTCTAGAACTTTGTGTCCTCGATTTTGGTCATTTACATATTTTCTTGTAAAGTATTCAATATCATAAAGGTTTTTAAATTAATTTTCATAAAATTATTGACACTTTTTTCTTTAGAAATTATTCCATTTCAAGATTTCTGTTTTTTAAATTAATTTTGGTAGTGCAACTTTTTTAAAGAAAACTGGTGATTTGTGAAGATTATTTTAAAATAAGCTTAATTGACATATAATTTAGGTACAATAAATTTATTCTTTAAAGTTCGATGCATTTTGACAAGCATATACATGATTACATCCATAGTTAAGATACTGAACAGTTCCATCATGCCAGTAAGTTTCTTTTTACCCCTTTTAGCCAATATCTACATCCCTCACCCCATCAGTGTTTGATCTAGTTTTATAACTATAAACTAGTTTTACCTATTTTAGAATTTCATAGAAATGAAATCATTCAGTATGCAGTCTTTTTAGTCTTGTTTCCTTCATGTAACTTAATGTTTTTTAAGTCTTTCACATTATTCTGTATATTAGAAGCTAGTTCCATTTTATTGCTGAGTAGCATTACATTATATGATATACTGCAATTTCTTTGGCCATACACTTGTTTATGGCTGTTCAAAATGTTTTCAGTTTTCAATTATTACTTATAAAATTGCTTAGAATATTTGAGCACAAATCTTTGTGTAAACATTTTTTTCACATACCAAGTGGAATTCATAGTCCATATGGTAAGTGTATGTTTACCTTTTGAAAGAAATTATCAAACTGGTTTCTAAAGTGATTTTAACATTCAGATTTCTACAGCAATATAAATGAGAATTCCAATTGTTACATATCATCACTAACAGTTGGTATTGTCATAATTTTTTTAGCTATTCTAGTAATTGTGTAGTGGTATCTGATTCCTGTTCTACTTTATATTTCTCTGATGATTAAAAATGCTAAGCATCTACTTAAAAATCAGCTTTATTAAGGCATAATTTGTATAACAAGTTATACATATTGCAGGCATACAATTTGATAAGTTTTAACATGTAAACATTCATTAAACCATCACAAATCAAGATAATGAACATGTATATACCCTAAAACTTTCCTTGTGCACATTTGAAATATTTTTTCTCTACTGATATGTATCCCCAGGCAACCACTAATCTTTCTTTTACTATAAAGAGTTTGAATGTTCTAGAATTACATATAAGTGGAGTCAAATATTATGTACTTTTGTTTGTTTTTCACTCAGCATAATTATTTAATTTTTATCCACGTTGTGTGTATAATAGTTCATATCTTTTTATTTTGGGGTCGTTGTCCACTGTATATTTATATCACAGTTTATTTTTCCATTCACCTGATGATTGGCATTTGGATTGTTTCTACTTTTTAGCTATTGCAAATAAATTGCTACAGACATTTGTTTTCAAGTCTTTATATAGACACATGCTTTCTTTTCTCTTTCATAAACACATAGGAGCAGACTGGCTAGGTCATGGGTTAGGAGTATGTTTAGCTTTTTAAGAAACTGACAAAACAATTTTTCAAAGTGGATGCTAGATGACATTAACTTATATCTAGAAAACCCCATAGTCTCGCCCTAAAAGCTTCTTACACTGATAAACAATTTCAGCAAAGTCAGGATACAAAAATCATTATGTAAAAATCACTAGCATTCTGATACATCAACAACAGTCAAGCTGAAAGTCAAATTAGGAACAAACTCCCATTCACAATTGGCACAAAAAGAATAAAATGGAATACAGTTAACTGTGGAGATGAAAGAGCTCTACAAGGAAAACTACAAACCACTGCTCAAATAAATCAGATATAACACAAACAAATTGGAAAACATACCATGCTCATGGATAGGAAGAATCAATATTATTAAAATGATCATACTACCCAAAGCAATTTATAGATTCAATGCTATTCCTATTAAAGTACCATACATTCTTCACAGAACTAGAGAAAACTATTTTTAACTTCATATGGAACAACAACAACAAAAAATACCTGAATAGCCAAGGCAATTCAAAGCAAAACAAAGCTGGAGGCATCATGCTACCCAACTTCAAACTATACTTCAGTAACCAAAACAGCATGGCACTGGTACAAGATACACAGACCAGTGGAACACAATAGAGAACCCAGAATTAATACTGTACAACTACAACAATCTGACCTTTGACAAAACCTGACAAAAACAAGCAATGGAGAAAGGATTTCCTACTTAATAAATAGGCTAGTTATATGGAGAACTGGCTAGTTATATGGAGAAAATTGAAACTGCACCCCTTCCTTACAACATATAGAAAAATCAACTCAAGATGATTTAAAGACTTAAATGTAAAACCCAAAACTATAAAAACCCTAGAAGAAACTCTAGGCAATACCATTCAGGACATAGGCACAGGCAAAGATTTCATGACAAAGATGTCAAAAGCAATTGCAACAAAATAAAAAATTGACAAATGAAAGCTAATTAAGGAACTTCTGCAAGGCAAAAGAAACTATAAACAGAATAAACAGACAACCTTCAGAATGGGAGAAAATTTTTGCAACTGATGCATCTGACAGAGGTCTAATATCCAGCATCTATAGGGAACTTAAAAAATTTACAAGAAAAAAACCCCAACCCTATTAAAGAGTGGGCACAGGACATGAACAGACACTTCTCCAAAGAAGACATACATATGGCCAACAAACATATAAAAGGAAGCTCAATGTCACTGATTATTAGAAAAATGCAAGTCAAAACCACAATGAGATACCATCCCATACCACTCAGAATGGCAATTACTAAAAAATCAAAAAACAACAGGTACTGGTGAGGTTGTGCAAAGAAGGGAATGCTTTTACATTGTTGGTGACAGTGTGAATTAGTTCAACCATTATGGCAGCCAGTGTGGAGATTCATCAAAGATCTAAAGACTGAAATACCATTTGACCCAGCAATCTCACTACTGTGTATGTACCCAAAGGAACATAAATCATTCTATAATAAAGACACATGCATGCATATGTTCATTGCAGCACTGTTCACAATAGCAAAGACATGGGATCAACCTAAATCCATCAATGACAGACTGGATAAAGCAAATGTGGTACATATACACCATGGAATACTATGTGACCATAAAAAGGAACAAGATCATATCCTTTAGAGGGACTTGGTTGAAGCTGGGAGGCCATTATCCTCAGCAAACTAACGCAGGAACAGAAAACAAAATACCACATCTTCTCACTTACAAGTGAAAGCTAAATGATGAGAATACATGGATACATTGGGGGAAACAACCCATGCTGGAGTCTATTGGTGGGCAGGGGATGGGAGAAGGAAGAGGATTAGGAAGAATAGCTAATGGATGCTGCGCTTAACACCTAGGTGATGTGATGATATGTGCAGCAAACCACCATGGCACATGTTTACCTATGTAATAAACCTATGCATACAGCACATGTACCCCTGAAGTTAAAGTGAAAGTTGAAAGTTTTTAAAAAGATGGATTAAAGATTTACGTGTAAAATTAAAAACTATAAAAACCCTAGAAGATAACCTAGGCAATACCATTCAGGACATAGTCATGGGCAAAGATTTCATGAGGAAGACACCAAAAGCAATTTCAACAAAAGCAAAAATTGACAAATGGGATCTAATTAAACTAAAGAGTTTCTGCACAGCAAAACAAAGTATCAACAGAGTAAACAGACAACCTACAGAATGAGAGAAAATATTTGCAAACCATGCATCCAACAAAGGTCTAACATCTTGCATCTATGAAGAATTTAAGCAAATTTACAAGAAAAAAAACAACCCTATAAAAAAGTAGGCAAAGGGCATAAACAGATACTTTTCAAAAGATGATATACATGCAGCCAACAATCATATAAAAAGGAGTATAAATCATTCTATTATAAAGACACATTCATGTGTATGTTCATTGCACCACTATTCACAGTACCAAAGATGTGGATTCAACCTAAATGCCCATCAATGATAGACTGGGTAAAACAAATGTGGTACACATACATGATGGAATACTATCAGCCATAAAAACGAGATCATGTTTTTACAGGAAAATGGATGGAGCTGGAGGCAGTTATCCTTAGCAAACTAATGCAGGTACAGGCAATTATCCTTAGCAAACTAATGCAGGTACTAATCCAAATACCACTTGTTCTCACTTATAAGTGGGAGCTTAATTATGAGAACAGTTGGACACATAGAAGGGAACAACACACACTGAGGTCTTCTTGAAGGTGGAAGGTGGGAGGAGGGAGAGCATCAGGAAAAATAAGTAATGGGTACTAGGCTCAATAAGTGGGTGATGAAATAATCTATACAATAAACCTCCTTAACACAGGTTTACCTATGTAATAAACTTGTGCATATACCCCTGAACTTAAAATTAAAAATAAATAAATATAAATAAAACATGAAAAGAAAAATACAACAAAGGGCTGCTCAGTATTTTCCCACCAGCAGAATATGAGAATTCCACTTGCTCTGCATCTTCAGTGACACTTGAAAAGGTCCGTCTCTTTAATTTTAGCATTCTAATAGTATAGAGGAGTGTCACATTGTAGTTTTGCTTTATTTGTTCATAACTTAATAATTAATAATGTTGACCATCTTTTCAAGTGTTTATTTGCAATTCGTATTTTCTTAGGCAAACTGTTTTTCAAATCTTTTATCCATTAAATGATTGGGTTATTTGTTAGCTTATTATTGACTTTTGTGAGTTCTCTACATATTTGGGATATAATTATGTGACCTGAAAATATGTTCTTCTAGTTTGTGGCCTTTTATTGTCTTAATAATGTCATAGCCTCAGAAAAAAACTTTTAGTTTTTATAAAATCTATTTTATCAATTGTTGTTTATGCATTGCACCTTTGGTGTCATAGCTAAGAAATCTTTATATAACCCAAGCATAGAAACATCTTATCTTATTTTCATCTAGAAGGTCTATAGTTACAATTTTTGTTGTTGTTGTTGTTTTTGCAACTTTTAGGTTCAGGGGCAGCTGTGCAGCTTTGTTACGTGGATAAATTATGTATCACAGGGTGGGTGTACAGATGATTTTGTCACCCAGGTAATATGCATGGTACCTGATAAGTAACTTTCTGATTTTCACCCCACTTTCACCCTTCATCCTCAAGTAGGACACAGTGTCTGTTGTTCTCCTCTTTGTGCCCATGTGTACTCAATGTTTAGGATCCACTTATAAGTGAGAATATGAGGTATTTGGTTTTCTGTTCCTGCATTAATTCACTTAGGATACTGGCCTCCAGTTCCGTTCATGTTGCTGCAAAGGACATGATCTTGCTCATTTTTATGGATGCATAGTATTCCATGGTGTGTATGTATCCCATTTTCATTATCCAATCATCTGTTGATGGGTATTTACATTGATTCTTGTCTTTCCTCTTGTGAATAGTGCTGCAGTGAAAATATTCACACGTGTCTTTATGGTAGAATAATTTATATTCCTTTGGGTATATATCCAGTATTGGGATTGCTAGGTGGAGAGGTAGTTCTGTTTTAAGTTCTTTGCAATATATCCAAACTGCTTTTCACAGTGACTGAACTAGTTTACATTTGCAACACCGTATATGAGTGGCTTTTTTTCTCTGCATCCTCTCTAGCATTTGTTATTTTAAACTTTTTAGTAATAGCTATCCTGACTAGTATGAGAGGATATCTCATTGTGATTTTGATTTGCATTTATCTAATACAGTGATGTTGAGGTTTTTCGCATATGATTGTTGGCTGCACATATGTCTTCTTTAGAAAAGTGTCTGTTCATGTCCTTTGCCCACTTTTTTATGGGGTTGTTTGCTTTTTTCTTGTAAATTTGTGTAAGTTCCTTATAGATGTTGGATATTAGACCTTTGTTACATTTATGGTATGCAAATATCTTCTCCCATTCTGTAGTTTGTTGTTTACCCCACTGATAGTTTCTTTTGTTGTGCAGAAACCCTTTACTTTAACTAGATCCAATTTGTCAATTTTTGCTTTTGTTGCAATTGCTTTTGGTAACTTTGTCATGAAATCTTTGCAGTTCCTATATTCAGAATGGCATTACCTGTGTTTTCTTCTGGGGTTTTTATAGTTTGGGCTTTTATGGTTAGGTAAAAACTGGTTGGTTTTTACAGTTAAATAAAATCCATCTCGAGTTGATTTTTGTATATGGTGAAACTAAAGGATTCAATTTCAGTCTTCTGCATGTGGCTAGCCAGTTATCTCTGAACCATTTATTGAAGAGAGTCTTTTCCCCATCAATTATTTTTGTCAACCTTACCAAAGATCAGGTTGTAGGTTTTTAGCTTTATGAGTTCTCAAACCCATTCCGTTGGTCTATGTGTCTATTTGTAGCAGTATCATGTTCTTTTGGTTGCTATAGCCTTTTAGCATAGTTCCCTAGTATAGCTCTCTAGTATAGTTCAAAGTCAGGTAGTGTAATGCCCTTGGCTTTGTTCTCTTTGCTTAGTATTGCTTTGGCTATTTGGGCTCTTTTTTTGTTTATTTCCATGTATATTTCAGAATATTTTTTTAAAAATAATTCTGTTAAAAATGTCATTGGTAGTTTGATAGAAATAGCATTTAAGAGCACCGCTGGTTTGACCTGCGCGGCCGCTCTGTCTGTGCCCTGAGGCAGGGGAAAGTGGCCCCTTCTGCAGAGTGAGTGAGGCTGAGCCCCCTGCAAGCCAGCAAGGGGAGCTGAAACAGGGAGTCAAGACAGGAGATTCCTGGGCAAAGAAAGCGCCACAGGAAACACAACTGAAGCTGGGTCGGTCCAGCTCTGTGGGGGAGGGGCGTCCTCCATTAGGACACACCCTGCAGTTCCCAGGGCAATTTGCCGTAACCAAGGCAACCCGCCACTACAGAGACTTGTCACTACAGGGGCGGGCCAACATAACGGAAGCAGTTCTAAATACCCCCATATAAACAGGACTGCAGGGAAGTTCACAAGGAAGCTGGGTGGAGCCCACAGGAGCTCAAGGAAGCCTCTGCAGGCTGAGTGTGACTAGGCTGCCACCTTGTGGGCAGGGAAAACAACAGCAAGACAGTGGAAAATCATTAAGTCCTAACTCCCTGGGACAGAACACCTTGGGGGAAGAAAAGGGGGTTTATGAGCTCTGCTGCTGCAGACTTAAAATTACCAAAATCAGAAAGACAGCAACTACAAAGTTGATAGGCGGATAAATCCACAAAGATGGGAAGAAACCAGTGCAAAAAGGATGAAAATACCCAAAATCAGAACACTTCTCCTCCTACAAGGGAGCACAACTCCCCACCGGCAAGGGAACAAGACTGGATGGAGATTGAGGGTGATGAAATGACAGAATCAGCTTTCAGAAAATGGATAATAAGAAACTTTCGTGAGCTAAAAGAACATGTTCTAACCCAATGCACAGAAACTAAGAACCTTGAAAAAAGACTTGATGAAATGCTAACGGGAATGGACAACTTAGAGAGGAATATGAGTGAATTGATGGAGCTGAAAAACACAACATGAGAACTTCGCGAAGCATGCACAAGTTTCAACAGCCAAATTGACCAAGCAGAAGAAAGGATATCAGAGGTCAAAGATCAACTCAATGAAATAAAACGAGAAGGCAAGATTAGAGAAAACAGGGTAAAAAGGAATGAACAAAGTCAACAAGAAATATGGGACTATGTGAAAAGACCTAATCTACGTTTGATAGGGGTACCTGAATGTGACGAAGAGAATGAATCCAAGCTGGAAAATACTCTTCAGGATATTATCCAGGAAAACTTCCCCAACCTAGCAAGACAGGCGAAGATTCAAGTCCAGGAAATACAGAGAACATCACAAAGATATTCCTCTAGAAGACCAACCCCGAGGCACATAATCATCAGATTCACCAGGGTTGAAATGAAGGAGAAAATACTAAGGGCAGCCAGAGAGAAAGGTCGGGTTACCCAAAAAGGGAAGCCCATCAGACTCACAGCAGATCTCTCAGCAGAAACCCTACAGGCCAGAAGAGAGTGGGGGCCGATATTCAACATCCTTAAAGAAAAGAACTTTCAACCCAGAATTTCATATCCAGCCAAACTAAGCTTCATAAATGAAGGAAAAATAAAATCCTTTGTGAACAAGCAAGTACTCAGAGATTTCATCACCACCAGACCAGCTTTACAAGAGCTCCTGAAGGAGGCACTACACATAGAAAAGAACAACCAGAACCAGCCATTCCAAGAACACACGAAATGGTAAAGAGCATCAACACAAAGAAGAATCTGCATCAACCAATGGGAAAAACAGCCAGCTAGCATCAAAATGACAGGATCAAATTCACACATAACAATATTAACCCTAAATGTAAATGGACTAAATGCCCCAATCAAAAGACACAGAGTGGCAAATTGGATAAAAAGCCAAAACCCATCAGAGTGCTGTATCCAGGAAACCCACCTCACATGCAAGGATACATAAAGGCTCAAAATAAAGGGATGGAGGAAGATCTACCAAGCAAACAGAGAGCAAAAAAAAGCAGGAGTGGCAATTCTCATCTCTGATAAAATAGACTTTAAAGCAACAAAGATCAAAAGAGACAAAGAAGGACACTACATAATGGTAAAAAGGATCAATACAACAAGAAGAGCTAACAATCCTAAATATGTATGCACCTAATACAGGAGCACCCAGATACATAAGGCAAGTTCTTAAAGAATTACAAAGAGACCTAGACTCCCACACAATAATAGTGGGAGACATCAACACCCCATTGTCAATATTAGACAGATCAACGAGACAGAAAATTAATAAGGATATCCAGGACTTGAACTCAGACATGGAACAAGCAAACCTAATAGACATTTACAGAACTCTCCACCTGAAATCCACAGAATATACATTCTTCTCAGCACCACATCACACCTACTCTAAAATTGACCATATAATTGGAAGTAAATCACTCCTCAGCAAATGCAAAAGAACGGAAACCATAACAAACAGTCTCTCAGACCACAGTGCAATCAAGGTAGAACTCAGAATTCAGAAACCAACCCAGCACCGCACAGCCTCATGGAAAATGAACAACTTTCTCCTGAATGTTGACTGGATAAACACTGAAATGAAGGCAGAAATAAAGATGTTCTTAGAAACCAACGAGAATGAAGACACCACATACCAGAATCTCTGTGACATATTTAAAGCAGTCTCTAGAGGAAAATATATAGCAATAAGTGCCCACATGAGAAGAAAGGAGAGATCTAAAATTGACACCCTATCGTCAAAATTGAAAGAGCTAGAGGAGCAAGATCAAAAAAACTCAAAACCTAGCAGAAGACAAGAAATAACTAAGATCAAAGCAGAATTGAAGGACATAGAGACATGAAAAACCCTTCAAATAATCAATAAATCCAGGAGCTGGTTTTTTGAAAAGATCAACAAAATAGACAGACCACTAGCCAGACTAATAAAAAAGAAAAGAGAGAATAACCAAATAGATGCAATAAAAAATGACAAAGGGGATATCACCACAGATGCCACAGAAATTCAAACCATCATCAGAGATTATTACAAACAACTCTATGCACATAAACTAGAAAACCTGGAGGAAATGGATAAATTCCTGGACAGCTGCCTCCTGCCAAGCCTAAACCAGGAAGAAGTCGAAACCCTGAATAGACCAATAACAAGGTCTGAAGTCGAGGCAGCAATTAAGAGCCTACCACCCAAAAAAAGCCCAGGTCCAGATGAGTTCACAGCCGAATTCTACCAGACATACAAAGAGGAACTGGTACCATTCCTACTGAAACTATTCCAAATAATCCAAAAAGAGGGAATCCTTCCCAAATCATTTTATGAGACCAACATCATCCTGATACCAAAACCCAGCAGAGACTCAACAAGAAAAGAAAACTACAGGCCAATATCCATGATGAACATAGATGCAAAAATCCTCAATAAAATACTGGCAAGCCGATTACAACAGCACATCAAAAAGCTTATCCACCATGATCAAGTAGGATTCATCCTGGGGATGCAAGGCTGGTTCAATATACGCAAGTCTATAAATGTAATTCACCACATAAACAGAACCAAAGACAAAAACCACATGATTATCTCAATTGATGCGGAGAAGGCCTTCGACAAAATTCAACAGCCCTTTATGCAAAAAACTCTCAATAAACTAGGTATCGACGGAACGTATCTCAAAATAATAAAAGCTATTTATGACAAACCAACAGCCAATATCATACTGAATGGGCAAAAACTGGAAGCATTCCCTTTGAAATCGGGCACTAGACAGGGATGCCCTCTCTCACCACTCCTATTCAATATAGTACTGGAAGTTCCAGCCAGAGCAATCAGGCAAGAAAAAGAAATAAAGGGTATTCAAATAGGAAAGGAGAAACTCAAATTGTCTCTATTTGCAGATGACATGATTGTATATCTGGAAGACCCCATCATCTCAGCCCAAAACCTCCTGAAACTGATAAGCAACTTCAGCAAAGTCTCAGGATACAAAATCAATGTGCAAAAATCACAAGCATTCCTATACATCAATAACAGACTTAAAGAGAGCCAAATCAAGAACGAACTGCCATTCACAATTGCTACAAAGAGAATAAGATACCTAGGAATACAACCAACAAAGAGGTAAAGGACCTCTTCAAGGAGAACTACAAACCACTACTCAACGAAATAAGAGAGGACACAAACAGATGGAGAAACATTCCATGCTCATGGTTAGGAGGAATCAATATCGTGAAAATGGCCATACTGCCCAAAATAATTTACAGATTCAATGCTATCCCCATCAAGCTACCAATGACCTTCTTCACAGAACTGGAAAAAGCCACCTTAAACTTCATATGGAACCAAAAGAGAGCCCACATAGGCAAGTCAATTCTAAGCAAAAAGAACAAAGCGGGAGGCATCACACTACCGGACATCAAACTATACTACAAGGCTACAGTAATCAAAACAGCATGGTACTGGTACCAAAACAGAGATATAGACCAATGGAACAGAACAGAGGCGTCGGAGGCGACACAACATATCTACAACCACCTGATCTTTGACAAACCTGACAAAAGCAATGGGGAAGGGAATCCGTGTTCAGTAAGTAGTGTTCGGAAAACTGGCTAGCCATAAGCAGAAACCAGAAACTGGACCCGTTCCTGACACCTTACACTAAAATTGACTCCAGATGGATTAAAGCCTTAAACATAAGACCTAACACCATAAAAACCCTAGAAGAAAACCTAGGCAAAACCATTCAGGACATAGACGTAGGCAAGGACTTTATGACCAAAACACCAAAAGCGTTGGCAACAAAAGCCAAAATAGACAAATGGGACCTAATCACACTCCACAGCTTCTGCACGGCGAAAGAAACAGTCAATAGAGTTAATCGGCAACCAACAGAATGGGAAAAAAATTTTGCAGCCTACCCGTCTGACAAAGGGCTGATATCCAGAATTTACAACAAACTAAAACAGATTTACAAGAAAAAAACAAGCCCATTCAAAAATGGGCAAAGGATATGAACAGATACTTTACAAAAGAAGACATACATGAGGCCAACAAGCATATGAAAAAATGCTCATCATCACTGGTCATTAGAGAAATGCAAATCAAAACTACATTGAGATACCATCTCACGCCAGTTAGAATGACGATCATTAAAAAATCAGGAGACAACAGATGCTGGAGAGGATGTGGAGAAATAGGAACACTCTTACACTGTTGGTGGGAGTGAAAATTAGTTCAACCATTGTGGAAGACAGTGTGGCAATTCCTCAAGGACCTAGAAATAGAAATTCCATTCGACCCAGCAATCCCATTACTGGGTATATATCCAAAGGATTACAAATCGTTCTACTATAAGGACACTTGCACACAAGTGTTCATTGCAGCACAGTTCACAATAGCAAAGACCTGGAACCAACCCAAATGCCCATCGATGATAGACTGGACAGGAAAAATGTGGCACATATACATCATGGAATATTATGTAGCCATCAAAAAAAGATGAGTTCACGTCCTTTGTAGGGACATGGATGAACCTGGAAACCATCATTCTCAGCAAACTGACACAAGAACACAAAATCAAACACCACATGTTCTCACTCAAAGGTGGGTGTTGAACAATGAGAACACATGGACACAGGGAGGGGAGCACTATACACTGGGGTCTGTTGGGGGGAGTGGGGGGGACAGTGGGGTGCTGGGAAGTCGGGGAGGGATAGCAGGGGGAGAAATGCCAGATATAGGTGAAGGGGAGGAAGGCAGCAAATCACACTGCCAAGTATGCACTTATGCAACAACCTTGCATGTTTTTCACATGTACCCCAAAACCTAAAATGCAATAAAAATAAATAAATAAGTAAATAAAAAAGAAAGAAATAGCATTTAATCTGTCAATTGCTTGGGGCAGTGTGTCTATTTCTATCCAGTATGGATAGAAAGTCGATCCTTTCTGTTCATGAGCGTGGAATGTTTTTCCATTTCTTTGTGTCATCTATGATTTCTTTCAGGAGTGTTTTGCAATTCTCTTTGTAGACACTTTTCACCCCCCTGGTTAGCTGTGTTTTTAGATATTTTATTGTGTGTGTGTGTGTGTGTGTGTGTGTGTCTATTGTGAATGGGATTTCATTCTGGATTTGGCTGTCAGCTTGGTTGTTGTTGGTGTAGAGAAATGCCACTGATTTTTGTACATTGATTTTGTATCCTGAAACTTTGCTGAAGGTGTTTATCTGATCTAGCAGCTTTTGGGCAGAGATTATGAGGTTTTCTGGATATAAAATTATGTAGTCTGTAAAATAAATAAATGCCAACATAAAGGCAAATTAAATGCGTTTATTTGGTTTCCTTTCCTGATTGCTGTGGCTAGGGCTTCCAATACTGTGTTGAATAGGAGTGGTAAGAATAGGAATCCTTGTTTTGTTACAGTTCACAGGGGGAATGCCTCCAGCTTTTGCCTGTTCAATATGATGTTCAAAGAATGAGTTGGAAAGGAAGTTTTCCTCCATTTTTTGGGAATTATTTCAATAGGACTAGTTTACAGCTCTTCTTTATATGTCTGGTAGTCTTCGGCTCTGAATCTGTCTGGTCAAGGGGTTTTTCTGGTTGGTAGGCAATTTATTACTATTCATTTTTGAAACTCATTTTTTTTTAAATTGTACTTTAGGTTCTGGGGTACATGTGCAGATCATGCAGGATTGTTGCATAGGTACATACATAACAAGGTGGTTTGCTGCCTTCATCCCCCCATCACCTATATCTGGTATTTCTCCCCACGTTATCCCTCCCCACCCTCCCCACTCCCCACTGTTCCTCCTAGCCCCCCTCAACTGACTGCAGTGTGTGATGCTCCCCTCCATGTGTCCACATGTTCTCATTGTTCAACATCCGCCTATGGGTGAGAACATGCGGTGTTTGGTTTTCTGTTCTTGTGTCAGTTTGCTGAGAATGATGGTTTTCAGATTCATCCATGTCCCTACAAACGACATTAACTCATCGTTTTTTATGGCTGCATAGTATTCCTTGGTGTATATGTGCCACATTTTCTTTATCCAATCTATCGTTGATGGGCATTTGGGTTGGTTCCAAGTCTTTGCTATTGTGAACAGTGCCACAATGAACATATATGTGCATTATTGGTCTGTTCAGAGTTTTAATTTCTTCCTAGTTCAATCTCGGGAGATTATATGTTTCTAGGAATTTATCCATGTTTTTTAGGTTTTGTAGTTTGTGTGCATTGAGTTGTTCATAATAGTCTCTAAGTTTTTTGTTTTTTAATTTCTCTTGGTTGGTAGTAATTTTTAGGTTTTGAAGAGAAGGCAAGAGTTAAAGATAAATACAGAGAGAGAGGGTGGCTCAAACAGCAACACAGATATATTGCAGAAACCTGCAGAAGTGGAGGACCAGCTTAAGGCCAGAACCACCACTGTTTACAGGCTGAGGTATGTGTAGGTATGGGTAGGAGGGGTCTGGGCCATCTGGCTTGCTACCTGTCAGTATATTGATAAGATGTTCCCATGATGAGGCTCTTCTGGCCCTTGTTCTGGTAGAATGTGGTGTTCCTTGCACTTTCTCCCAGCAGAATATGATAGGAATGTTTCTTTGCTTGGGTCTTTGCCTAGCGGGATGTGATAGGGATGTTTCTTTAGTTGGGCTTTTGCCTGCCTTGTGGTCAGGTGGTTAGGCATGCTATTTCTCATGGCTTGAACCCCAATGAAATGTTTCACTTTGACCAAGGTCTGCAAAAAAGCAGTAAGCTTACCTAATGGTGCAGTTTGAACTAACAGTAATGGCCCTTGTCATTTCTAATCATGTTTATTTTTATTTATTTATATATTTTTTGAGACAGGGTCTTACTTTGTCATCCAGACTGGAGTTCAGTGGTATGATCTCAGCTCACCACAACCTCTCTCTCCTGGGCTTAAGAAGTCCTCCCACCTCAGCCACCATAGTAGGTGGGACTACAGTTGCATGCCACCACAACTGACTAAATTTTTGTATTCTTTGTAGAGACAGAGTTTCACCAGGTTGCCTAGGCTGGTCTTAAACTCCTGAGCTCAGATAATCCACCTGCCTCATCCTTCCAAAGTGCTAGGATTGCAAGTGTGAGTCACTGCATCTAGCTCATTGATCTTTTATATGTTTTTTTACATCTCAATTTCATTCCATGCAACTCTGATTTTGGTTATTTCTTTTCTTCTGCTAACTTTGGGTTTGGTTTACTCTTGTTTTATCCTTACTCTTCTAGGTGTGATGTCAGGTTGTCAAATGAGATTTTTCTAACTTTTTAATGTGGCCATTTAGCCCTATAAACTTCTGTCTTAACACAACTTTAGCTGTTTCCCAGAGATCTTAGTATGTTGTATCTTGGTTTTCATTAGTTTCAAAGAATTTCTTGTTTTTTCTTTAATTTCTTTGTTTACCCAAAATTGATTCAGGAGTAGGCAGTTTGATTTCTGTGTAATTTTGTGGTTATGAGATCATCTTTCTATCGACTTCTTCACCCAGGAGTGGGATTGCTGGATCAAATGGTAATTCTACTTTTACTTCTTTAAGGAATCTCCACACTGTTTTCCTTAGTGGTTGTACTAGTTTACATTCCTACCAGCAGTGTAAAAGTGTTCCCTTTTTACCACATCCACATGAACATCTATTATTTTTGGATTTTTTGATTATGGCCAGTCTTGCAGGAGTGAGGTGGTATCACATGGTTTTGATTTGTAATTTCCTAATCATTAATGATGTTGAGCATTTTTTCATAAGTTTGTTGGCCATTTGAATATCTTCTTTTGAGAATTGTCTGTTCATGTTTTTAGCCCATTTATTTATTTATTTATTTTGGAAGAAAGAAAGAGAAAAAAAAAGAATGAAGAAGAGGAAGAAAAAGGAAGAGAAAGAGGGAGAGATAATGGGAATATTGCTTTATTGCCCAGGCTAGAATGCAGTATAAAAATGGGAATTGAAAACCTCTTTTATGTCAATAATTGTGCTTAACAATGGAGATAGGAAGGAATAAGGAAAGAAAATAACAAGCAGCCAACCAATATTTCATTTAAACCTATGAAATGCTATGCAATTACTGATGAGTGATTTACTTCCAATTATGTAGTCACTTTTGGAATAGGTGTGATATGGTACTGATAAGAATGTATGTTTTGTGTATTTGAAGTGGAGAGTTCTATAAATGTTTATTAAAGTTTACTTGTTCCGGGTCTGAATTCAAGTCCTGGATATCCTTGTTAATTTTCTATCTCGTTGATCAGTCTAATATTGACAATGTGATGTTACAGTCTCCCACTATTATTGTGTGGGAGGCTAAGTCTCTTTATAAGTCATTAAGAACTTGTCTTATGTATCTGGGTGCTCCTGTATTGGGTGCATGTATATATAGAATTGTTAGCTCTTCTTGTTGCATTGATCCTTTTACCATTATGTAATGTCCTTCTTTGCCTATTTTGATCTTTGTTGCTTTAAGGTCTATTTTATCAGAGGTGAGAATTGCAACTCCTGCTTTTTATTTATTTATTTATGTTTGCTTTCCATTTGGTTGGTAAATCTTCCTCTGTCCCTTTGAGTCTTTGTGTATCATTGCATGTGAGATGGGTCTGGATACAGCGTACCGATGGGTTTTGACTTTTTATCCAGTTAATAATATATATGAGTTTAATATTGCCATTTGATGCTAGCTGGATGTATCTTTGGAAAGGCTGATACTGGTTGTTTGTTTATATGTGTAGTGCTTCTTTCAGAAGCTTCTGCAAAGTAGGCCTGGTGATGGTAAAATCTCTAAGTACTTGCTTGTTTGCAAAAGATTTTATTTTTCCTTTGCTTTTGAAGCTCAGTTTGGCTGGATATGAAATTCTGGGTTGAAAGTTCTTTTCTTTAAGGATGTTGAATATTGGCCCCCACTCTTTTCTGGCTTGTAGGGTTTCTGCTGAGAGATCTGCTGTAAGTCTGATAGGCTTCCCTTTTTGGGTAACCTGACCTTTCTCTCTAGCTGCTCTTAGTATTTTCTCCTTCAACCCTAGTGAATCTGACGATTATATGCCTTGGGGTTGGTCTTCTTGAGGAATATCTTTGTGGTGTTCTCTGTATTACCTGGAGTTGAATATTGTCCTGTCTTACTAGGTTGGGAAAGTTTTCCTGAATAATCTCCTGAAGAGTATTTTTCAACTTGAATTCATTCTCTTCGTCACATTCAGGTACACCTATCAAATATAGATTAGGTCTTTTCACATAGTCCCGTATTTCTTGGAGACTTTGCTCATTCTTTTTTATCCTTTTTTCTCTAATCTTGACTTCTCATTTTATTTCGTTAAGTTGGTCTTCGAACTCTGATATCCTTTTTTCTGCTTGATCAATTCGACTGTTAAAACTTGTGCATTCTTCACAAAGTTCTCGTGTTGTGTTTTTCAGCTCCATTAATTCACCTATATTCCTCTCCAAATTGTCTATTCTCGTTAGCATTTCGTCAAACCTTTTCCCAAAGTTCTTAGTTTCTTTGCATTGGGTTAGAACAAGTTCTTTTAATTCACAGAAGTTTCTTATCATCCACCTTCTGAAGTCTACTTCTGTTAATGGAATGCACTCATTCTCCATCAGGGCTTGTTCCGTTGCTGATGAGGAACTGTGATCACCTGTAGAGGGAGAGGCATTCTGATTTTGGGTATTCTCAGCCTTTTTACGCTGGTTTCTTCCCATCATTGTAAATTTATCCACCTGTCGTCTTTGTGATTTCCGATTTTCAAATTAGGTTTCTGAGTGGACGTCGAACTTGTTGATTCCCAGCACCAAAATCTGAGCAACCACTGCACTGGCCAAAACAGCGGTGTTAAGATCGATGGTGCTTTTCTGCCCGGGAATCGACCAAAAGGGGACCCAGTCCCGCTCACTCGCACCAAGAACTGCCGCGCTGAGGCACCAGCAAAACCGCTGCGTCGGCCACAAGAGTCGCGCTAGTGACCCGTGGGACTCCTCTGCTGGGAATCTCCTGGTCCATGAGCAACAAAAATTCATCTGAAAGTGTGGCGTCCTCTCGTTCTCTTCACTTTCACTAGGAGCTACTATCCCGAGCTGCTAGTGATCAGCCATCTTGGATCTCTCTCCTATTTTTTTATTATACTTTAAGTTCTAGGATACATGTGCAGATCATGCAGGATTGTTACATAGGTGTACACATGCCATAGTGGTTTGCTGCATCCATCCACTCTGTCATCTATCTCCTAATGTTATCTCTCCCCAATCCCCCGACCCCCTGCTATTCCTCCCCTAGCTTCCCAACCCCCCAACAGGCCCCAGTGTGTGATGTTCCCCTCCCTGTGTCCATGTGTTCTTATTGTTCAACACCCACTTATGAGTGAGAACATGTGGTGTTTCTTTTTCTGTTCTTGTGTCAGTTTGCTGAGAATGATGGTTTCCAGCTTTTAATGGGATTGTGTGTGTGTGTGTGTGTGTGTGTGTGTGTGTGTGTGTTTCGTGCTGATTAGTTTGAGTTCCTTGTAGATTCTGGATATTAGTCCTTTGCCAGATATATAGATTGTAAAGATCTTCTCCTAGTCTGTGGTTTGTCTGTTTACTCTGCTGATTGTTTATTTTGCTGTGCAGAAGCTTTTTAGTTTAATTAAGTCTCATCTATTTATCTTTGTTTTGTTGTCATTTGCTTTTGGATTCTTGGTCATGGAGTGTTTGCCTAAGCCAATGCCTAGAAGGGTTTTTCTGATGTTATCTTCTAGAATTTTTATGGTTCAGGTCTTATAATTAAGTCCTTGATTTATCTTGAGTTGATATTTGTGTAGGTGAGAGATGAGGCTCCAGTTTCATTCTTCTACATGTGGCTTGTCAATTATCCCAGCACCACTTGTTGAATAAGGTGTCCTTTCTCGACTTGTATTTTTGTTTGCTTTGTCGAAAGTCAGTTGACTGTAAATATTTGGTTTTATTTCTGAGTTTTCTACAAGCCTATTTTTATACCACTGTTCCATTGGTCTACATGCCTATTTTTATATCAGTACTGTGCTGTTTTAGTAACTATAGCCTTGTAGTATAGTTGGAAGCCAGGTAATGTGATGTCTTCAGATTTGTTCTTGTAGCTTTGTCCTGCTTTTGTTACATGAGCTCTTTTTTGGTTCCATATGAATTTTAGGGTTTTTTTTCTAACTCTATGAAGAATGATGGTGGTATTTTAATGGGAATTGCATTGAATTTGTAGTTTGCTTTTGATAGTATAATCATTTTCACAATATTGAGTCTACCCATCCATGAGCATGGGATGTGTTTTCATTTGTTTGTGTCATCTGCGGTTTCTTTCAGCTGTGTTTTGTATTTTTCCTTTTAAAGATCTTTCAATTCATTGGTTAGATATATTCTTAAGTATTTTATTTTTTTTATTTATTTATTTTTGCAGCTATTGTAAAAGGTGTTGAGTTCTTAATTTGATTCTCATCTTGGTCCCTAGATGTATAGCAGAGCTACTGATTTGTGTACATTAATTTTGTATCCTGAAACTTTGCTGAATTCATGTATCAGATCTAGGAGCTTTTTTGCAGACTCTTTAGGATTTTCTAGGTATATGATCGTATTATCAGCAAAAAGCAAAACTTTGACTTTTTCTTTGCCAATTTGGATGCCATCTATCTATCTATCTATCTATCTATCTATCTATCTATCTATCTATTGTCTGATTGCTCTGGCTAGGACTTACAGTACTATGTTGAATAGAATTGGTTAAGAGTGGGCATTCTTGTTTTGTTCCAGTTCTTGGGGAATTCTTTCAACTTTTCTCTGTTCAGTATACTGTTGGTTCTGGGTTTGTCATAAATGGCATTTATTACCTAGAGGTAGGTCTCTTGTATGTTGATTTTGCTAAGGGTTTTAATCATAAAGGAATACTAGATCTTGCCAAGTGCTTTTTCTGTGTCCATTGAGATGTTCATGTGGTTTTTGTTTTAAATTCTGTTTATGTGGTGTATTAAATTTATTGACTTGCATATGTTAAATCATCCCTGCATCCCTGGTGTGAAAACCATTATGTATTATTATTTGGATATGCTGTTGGATTCAGTTAGCTAGTATTTTGTTAATTCATCAGGGACATTTGTCTGTAGTTTTCTTTTTTTGATACATCCTTTCCTGGTTTTGGTATTAGGGTGATATTGGCTTCATAGAATGGTTTAGGGAAGATTTCACCTTTCCTATATTTTGGAATAGTGTAGGATTGGTACTATTTCTTTGAATGTCTGATAGAATTCAGCTGTGAATTCATCTGGTCCTGGACTTTTTTTGTTGGTAACTTTTAAAATACCCATTTTAATCTTGCTGCTTGTTATTAGTCTATTTTGAGTTTCTGTTTCTTCCTGTTTTAATCTAGGAGGATTGATTGTATATTTCCAGGAATTTATCCATCTCCTCTAGGTTTTCTAGTGTATGTGCATAAAGGTGTTCATAGTAGCCTTGAATGATCCTTTGTATTTCTGTGATATCTGTTGTAGTATCTCCTGTTTTCTTTTCTAATTGAACTAATTTGGATCTTCTCTCTTGTTTTCTTGGTTAATCTTACTAATGGTCTACCAATTTTATTTATCTTTTCAAAGAACAAGATTTTTCTTTTATTCATGTTTTTATTTCTTTTTTGTTTCAATTTTATTTAGTTCTGTTCTGCTCTTTGTTATTTCTTTTCTTCTGCTGGATTTGGGTTTGGTTTGTTCTTGTTTCTCTAGTTCCTTGAGGTGTGACCTTAGATTGTCTATTTGTGCTTTTCTAGACTTTTTGATGTAGGCATTTAATGTTATGAACTTTCCTCTTAGCATTGCCTTTGCTGTATCCCAGAGGTCTTGATACATTGTGTCATTATTATTGTTCAGCTGAAATAATTTTCAAATTTCCATCTTGATTTCATTGTTGACTGAATGACTATTCAGGAACAGGTTGTTTAATTTCCATGTGTTTGCCTGGTTTTTCTTTTGGAGTTGAGTTCCAATTTTATTCCTCTGTAATCTGAGAGAGTACTTGCTATAATTTCAATGATCTTAAATTTGCTGAGACTTATTTTGTAGTCTATCAAATAATCTCTCTTGCAAAATGTTCTATGTGCTGGTTAATAGGATGTTTATTCTACAGTTTTTGGGGACAGTATTCTATAAGTATCTGTTAAATCCATTTTTTCTGTGTTATATTTTGAATCCATTGTTTCTTTCTTGACTTTCTGCCTTGATTACCTGTCTAGGGCTGTCTGCGGAGTATTAAGGTCCCACTATTACTCTGTTGCTATCTACCTCGTTTCTTAGGACTAGTAGTTTTATAAACTTGGGAGGTCCAGTGTTAGGTACATATATATTTAGGATTTTGATATTTTCCAGTTGGACAAGTATTTTTATCATTACATAATGTCTCTATCTTTGTTAACTGTTGTTCTTTTAAAGTTCATTTTGTCTAATATAAGAATAGCTACTCCTGCTTGCTTTTGGTGTTCATTTACATGGATTATCTTTTTCTACCTCTTTGCCTTAAGTTTATATGAGTCAAATATCTAGGAATACAGCTAACCAGGAAGGTGAAAGATGTCTACAAAGGTAATTACAAAACACTGCTCAAAGAAATCAGAGAATACACAAATGGAAAAACATCCCATGCTCTTATGTAAGAAGAATTAATATCATTAAATTAGCCATACTGCCCAAAGCAATTGACAGATTCAGTGCTATTCCTACCAAAGACATTCTTCATAGAACTATAAAAATTTATTTTAAAATTTATGTGAAACCAAAAAAGGGCCAGAATAGCCAAGGGAATCCTAAGCAAAAATAACAAATTGGGAGGAGTCATTTTACCTGTCTTCAAACTATACTACAAGACTACGGTGACCAAAACAGCATGGTACAGGTATAAAAACAGGGACATAGATCAATAGAACAGAATAGAGAGTCCAGAAATAAGGTTGCACATCTACAACTGTCTGATCTTTGACAAAGCTGACAAAAACAAGCAATGGAGGAATATTCAATAAATGATGCTGGGAAAACTGGCTAGCCATATGCAGAAGATTGAAGCTGGACCTCTTCCTTGCACCATATACAAAAATCCACTCAAAATGAATTAAGGACTTAAATGTAAAACCCAAAACTATAAAAACCCTGGAAGATAACCTAGGCAGTACCATCTTGGACATAGGAACAGGCAGAGATTTCATGACAAGGACACCAAAAGCAATTGCAACAAAGGCAAATATTGATAAATGGGAGCTAATTAAACTTAAGGGCTTCTCTACAGCAAAAGAAACTATTAACAGAGTAAACAAGTTAAAGAATGAGAGAAAGTATTTGCAAACTATGTATCTGAGAAAGGTCTAATATCTAGGATCTATAAGGAACTTAAGCAAATTTACAAGGGAAAAACAAACAAGCCTATTAAAAAATTGGCAAAGAACATCAACAGGGACACTTTTCAAAAAAGACATACATGTGGCTAACAAGGATATGAAAAAAACTCAATAGATCATTAGAAAAATGCAAATCAAAACCATAATGAGATATCATATACCAGTCAGCATGGTTATTAAAATGTCAAAAAATAGCAGATGCTGGCAAGGTTATGGAGAAAAGGGAACACTTATACACTGTTGGTAGAATGTAAATTAGTTAAACCATTGTGGAAAGCAGTATGACAATTTCTCAAAGAGCTAAAAGCAGAGCTACCATTTGACCCAGCAATCCCATTACAGGGTGTATACCTAGAGGAATATAAAGCATTCTACCACAAAGACACCTCTAGTCCAATTCATGTTCCTGCAAAGGAAAAGATCTCATTATTTTTTATGAATGCCAAATATTTTATAATTCCCCCTTTTAACTTCTCATTTGGCCCACAGGTTATTCAGGAGAGCTTCGTTTAATTTCCAAATATTTTGGCATTTTCAGATTGTTATCATTCATTTCTAATTCAATTACATTGTAGTCAGAGTACTTTGTATGATTTTAATACTTTTAAATTTATTTAAGCTTGCTTTGTTGGATTGAGTATTCTATGATGTCAAATATGTCAACATGGTTGATTGTGTTGTTTAAGGCTTATATACTCTTATTATAATTTGTGTCTACTTATTCTATTAATTTATTAAAGTGAAGTGTTGAAATCTGCAACTATAATTGTGGATTTATCTCTTCATGGTTTTTCAGCTTGCTTTATATGTTTTGAAGCCCCGTTATTTAGAACACATATATTTAGTATTACTTTGTCTTAATTAATTGGCACATTTGACATTTTGAAATATTTATTTTAAATTCTGTAATATTTCTTTTACTGAAGTGTATTTTTCCTGATATTAATATAGCTATTTCAGTTTCCTTTTGATTAGTATATGCATTTTTTTCTAATTTTTGAAATCTTTTTATTTTTAATCTGAATCTTTATATTTTAAGTGAATTTATTGTGAACAATATATGGTTTAGTCATGTTTTTTATTCAGTTAAATGTTTACTTTTTACTGAATACTTTAAATAATTTATATGTAATATAATTATTAGTATGGTTCAGGCTAGGTTTACCGTTATTTATTTTATTTTTGACCTATATTTTCTCTTTTTTCTTTACTCTTTTATACTCTATTTGAGTTAATTTGAATAATTTACAATTTTTGTCTTTAGCAATACTTCTGGATTTTTAACAAAATATCTATTTTATTTCATTTAGTGTATACATTATTTACTTTATTATAATCTACATTCATGTAAACTATATACTTCCATTTCCCTCCTCCAATCTTTTGTTCTATTGTCAGCACACACTTTTCCTTATGTTATAAACCTCAAAATACTGTTATTATTTTTTAAAAACCAATTGCTTATATTTTTAAAAAGCATGTTAAAATGACAAAAATGTCTGTTATATTTACCACACACTTACCATTTTGGCACTCTTAGATTTCTTTGTGTATACTGAAATTTCTAGATGGGTTTATTTTTCTTCAGCCAGAATAATTACTTTTAACATTTCTTTAATGGAAGTCTGATGCAAAAAAATTGAAAGTTTGATTTTTCTTAAAATATTTCCTTTGACATTTTTGAAGATTTTTTCAGATGTAAAATTTTAGTTTTATCACTTTTTTTTCTTTCAGCACTTTAAAGATGTCATTGCATTGTCTTTTAAAGTGCATGATTATTGGCATTTTAGGTTATTCTTACCTTTGTTTCCCTGTTGTATGTAACATATTTATCCCCCCCACTGGCTGCTTTTTCAATTTTCTATGTATTACTAGTTTGAGAAATCAAATTATGATGTTCCTTAGTATAGTTTCATTTGTGTTTGTACTGCTTTTATTTAAAATCTTAAAATTGAAGGTATATACTTTCCATCAAATTTTCAAAAATTTTGACAATTATATTTTCAAATATTTTGTTTCCTCTATCCTGATAGTTGCTACATTAGATAGAAAGTGATAGACACAAAGAAATATCTATAATATGCTGTGATATATTGCTTGTTTTTAGAAATAAAAATAAAAAAAATTTTTGATATTGAAATATGATTCTTGCAAATTGCTTTTACCTATATTTAATATGTTACTTAAATAAATTATAAAAATAAGTCCATTTACTCCGTTAGTTCATAATCTAGTTGAGGGTGATTGAAACAAAAGAAATAGCAATAATATGTTGTGATAAGTTCTTCAATGGAGGTTTTCATTGTGTTCTATGTAACAAAAACAGAACTAAATGTTGTGTATTGGGGTGGCTGATCAGAGAAGGGTGGTGACATTTCAGCTGGGTATTAAAGTATGAAAATAAGTGTACTAGTTAGAGAAATAGGGAAGAGAGATATGTCAGATGGAGACAAGAGCATTTTTCTGATGCTCAGATGCTTAAACAAGCCTTATTATTTGGTGGAAATGATGAGCCATTTGCTGTTCAGAAGCTGAAAAGCAAGAGTTTGTAAAGAAAGAAGTGTCAAATAAGTAAGTTTGCACCAGATTGTGAAGGTCCTTCAGTACTATGTTAACAAATTTGGATTTTGAAATAAAAGTAGTATACTGTGGTTCCTTTATATGGTGATTTATTTTATATGGTATTAGGAGAATAGTGACTCAAGCAAAGTAGCAAATAATAGTGGCATTTTTAGCAACTTTGATACTTAAGTAGTCACAGGGGTACTCTCTTTTTTCCAATTTTCCAAATTTGTCTCAATTTTATACAGACAAGTAAATATGCAGTAGGCTTTCATTTACATACTGATGTGGTCTCCTAAGTGAAGAACTGTGACAGATAAGCTTAGAGAACTACCTTAGTCTTACTCACATGGGATAGAATTCTGTCCTGGCCTTTTGAGTTTGAGATGTTTGGAATGTTGGTGATGTTTTTTAGTTCAATTATTTAATTTACTGAGCTAGGAAGGAAATATCTGAAACTGGCATCAATGCTTGCCAGAAGATTACCTAGGGAAATATTAGATTTCCTGAATCCAGTCTCTATCCCTTTAAAACAGATAATTTAGAGAAGAATAAAAAATCTTGAAAATTAATGGCAATTTTGAAATAGAATATTTTGTCAAAATCAAATTCATTTCATTAAATGCTTGAGAAGAATGCAATGAGTAAATGAGGTATGAATAACTGTAAGATGGGGCAATTACCACCTCAGAAACAATATATTTGTAAAGTTAATTCCTCTCGAACATGAACAATCCCCTTACACTTGACCCCTTTCTATTGCCTCTTCCATGCTTGAACTCTCCTTGAACTTTGAAGATCCATCTTGAGAGTATGATATGGCTATCTCTTTTGCATCTGGTTATTTTAGCTCCAATTTGCAGCCCTAAAATGGCAATTATAGTGATATATTGCTCAAGTCACCCGACATGGATTAGTATCGGGATCAGCACATTTACGTACAGGAGTAGTGAATGGAGACTGCAGCTATGATTTTAAATGACTTGATTAATTCTGAAACAACATTTCAGAGTCCATTAGGTCCAGCAGGTGTTGGGGTGCAGACTATGCTTTTTCCCTAAGAAGCATATTTGATTAAAGTGCCAAAGTATTTTGGATTCATACATTATCTTTCCCAGAATAGTTTCCTTTCACTCTGTTAAATTTCCTTAACATCCACCATTCCTCCTGAAAGAGATCCCTTTTCTATTTTGTCTCTACTCAAGTTCCCTTGTGTCAGTTACTGACTGCAAGCTCTGTTTGAGCAACCTGAACAATGTGTTCTGTTCTTGTTCAAGAGGGCATTTACATGACAGAACTCCAAGTACCCCACCGCTAAAAGCTCCTGCTGACTCAGGTCAAAATGAGGCCAATTGTGCTGTTTATCCTAAGGGCCATTTTATCAGCAACTTGTGTCAAGATTAGAAATGTGTCTGGTTAATGCCTTAGTTCAATGCTTTCTTTAACTACTAAATATACATGTATATGACATTGTGCATCTCCCCTCCTCCCTCCATCCCATCTGGATGTCCCTTGTCTAATAAAATGTTTAGGGCTAGGTTTTTTTCATTTAAGTTCTTTAGGGTTTTAAATTCCTAGATTCTTTGTTGATTTCCATGTATTCTAAAGTAATTTCTTTAAAAAATTCTTACAATGAGCCCTGCATGCTTCATTACTTTCAATTCTTTTCTTTACAACAAAGAAGTTAACAATGGATCTATAGTACAACATTTATAGAGAGATCTTAAAATGTGGTATACCATGTATTGTTCTGTCATCTGTCCCCCTGGTATAATGTACTTGTGTCTATTATAGTACAAATCAACATGTATTCTAGCTATTTATGTATTACTACATCTGTCCTCCTTAGGAGACACATCTTATTCTTCTGTCTTTATGCCTATCATATATTTATCCATCTATTCCTTCATCCATCCATCCATCATTCTATTCACTCTCCCATTTATCTATCTAATTTATTTAGAGCCTCCTGTTATTATTACTATTATTATTATTCAGGCTTTATGCTTAGATACTCAATCAATATTTTTAATTACATTGAATTAGTATGCTTTTGGAAGCCTAACAAAGAACAATAAAATATTTTGTCCCCTCTGTCCTGATGGATAAATTAGATAGAAAATGATAGATACAAAGAAATATCTATGATATGCTGCCGGTAATACTGCCTTTAGTCATATGCAAGTAATGCTGCTTTTATAAATATATAATGTCATGAGAACATTAAAAATGTATAAAAATTTTGCATAAATAGGAGGCAGGGCTGGGCACAGTGGCTCACTCCTGTAATCCCAGCACTTTGGGAGGCTGAGGCAAGTAGATCACTTGAGCTCAGGAGTTTGAGACCAGCCTGGGAAATATGGCAAAACCCTTTCTCTACAAAAATTAGCTAGATACGGTGGCATGTGCCTGTAGGACTGTAGTTGCAGCTGTTCTAGAGGCTGAGTTGAAAGGATGGCTCAAGCCCAGGAGGAGGAGGTTGCAGTGAGTCAAGATCATGCCACTGCACTCCAGCCTAGGAAGGAAGGAAGGGACGAAGGGAGGAAGGGAGGAAGGGAGGAAGGAAGGAAGGGAGGAAGGGAGAGAGGAAGGGAAAGAAAGAAAGAAAAAATAAGATGCTGGACACGGGCACTAGAATCAGCTTTATGACTACTGGTTGAATAATTTGAGAAACTCACATAATCTCTCTTTGTGAGCTTTGTCATCATTAAAACATTGATGAAACTACTTATTCCACCCAGTTGATGGGATGTTGAAAGGCTGAATAAAAAAATATAAATAAAAGTATTTTGAAAACCATACAGCAATATGTATTGAGATGATGGTGAAGATGATAGTTGAAAGTATATGGTTATGTTTCAGATGTGCTGTGCCTGGGAATAATGTCATCCATAGCATGAGAGTTAATGTCTATTATGATGCTGAAATAAGTAAACTGGTAAAACTACTCTACTGTCTAAAGCCCTAAGTTACAAATTTACATGTACATTTGATATACTGACTCATACAAATTTCCTTCGCAAGAAATAGTACCAAGTTTAGCAGTAACAGTTTAAATTTTTGTTTTGTTTTGTTTTGTTTGTTCTTGTTGTTTTGTTTTGTTTTTCTTTTGAGATGGAGTCTTGCTCTGTCACTCAGGCTGGAATGCAATGGTGCAAGCTCAGCTCACTGCAACCTCTGCTTCCTGGGTTCAAGTGATTCTCCTGCCTCAGCCTCCCCAGTAGTTGGGATTATAGGCACCCACCACCATGTCTGCCTAATTTTTGTATTTTTAGTAGAGATGGGGTTTCACCATGTTAGTCAGGCTGGGCTCGAGCCCCTGACCTCAGGTGATCTGCCCACCTTGGCCTCCAAAAGTGCTGGGATTACAGTTATGAGCCACTGCCCCCGGCCCAAATTCTTCTGTTTTAATAAATGAAGTATATTATAAAGATAGAATACAGATTATTTTAATGTTGAATGAACCGAAGTTACCTAATAATTTTCTATATTGGTTTAAAAACTGATGTAATTTTATAGGACTGCTCATATTATAGTTCTTTAATACACGAGCTTAGAAATTGAAAGTTTCTCTGTTACTTTTATATTTTTCTCCTTGCAAATTTGGAAACAACTGAGAGATAAGATATAGGGATCAGACAAATAGAGATCGTTATTACTCACAACGGCTTGAATTAGTGAATATTGCTTTAAATTTACGGCCAGAGAGGGCTTGCTAATATATCACTTAATATGAATCTTTCCTGTCTCCCAGAGCTGCAGCCTTCCCCTTGGAGGAAAAGGAGTAGACCTGCTAAACTATCACATGAGAAAAGAGGCCCAAAAGCTTGCATACCACAGTCAAGCTGGTCCTTAAAGAGATGGACCTAGAAGATGGTGAGCCAAATGTACTCAATTACTTCTCTCAAATTCATCAATTAGGTAAGACACTCTTCCCATGAAAGGAGGAAGCTGGGGGAGAGGCTGAAGTAATCCTTCCATGCTTTGTTTCCTGGGGAATAGAGTAGAAATTTCCTGCTCAAGGTGCAAAATTTTGTAGTAGTAATAAATGCCCTCAATACGTCATTATCATCTGTTACCCACTGGGCTATTTCCACCACTGCAGAAACTCAGGCTGCAGTACTGGAGGTAGCCAATGTTTACTCAACTCTCTGAGGAAGAGAAAAGGGCCTTGCTCTTCTGTGTTTCTCCTGTAACCCCTATGGTACCCATATAGCAGCCTGATAGACTGCCAATATAGGAAAATCGTGAAGTTGCTCAAAAATCAATCTTACTCTTTTAGTTAGGCTTTCTTCTTCTTTCATTCTGAAAAACCAACATTATTGATTTTAATGACAGATGATCAAGTACTTTCAATGTCTTAATAGATGTCAGTAGTAAATTGATCAATCACTGTTGAAATGGGTGAAAATGATAAAATGTTTTAGTGCATGATATTTTGTAAATGTCATCATTTTGGCATTATGTTACTTTTCTTGGTAACACTTGGGTAGGAAAAAAGGCTAACTGAATTTTATAAACCTTGGTTGAACATCTATTGTGTTCAAGGCATTATACCAAGTGCTGTGGAAAATGCAAAAAGACTAAGACATACATAGTTCCTACATATCATATATGAACAATTTCATCCATAGGCATTTATATTCTGGTAGAAATGTACTGAAAAAAATTCCAACACTGGGAAAGCAAGGATAGAATACAAAGTCCAAAGTCAAACAGAACAAACTCTGAACTGCTTAGATTAAAAAAATGGAAAGGAGACCGTAGTGCTAAAGACATGTATTCCAGCTGGTGGGAGGTATATCTGAACAGATTGAACCACAGAATCCACCAAAGTATTATACAGCTGAACAATAGCACAAAGCTTTAAGAGCCAGAGGGAGCTTTGAATAGCTCAGCCAATGTTTCACTTTGAATGGTTAGCATTGAGCAGAAGCTTCTTGGGCCTTAGAAGAGTGTGGGAGGGAAGAGGATATATTATGAATATCTTATCCCTGAGCTTTAAAATGGGAACAATGGACTGCTTATTCAAACTGAATTGAGATGACTAACTTGTTTCAAATAGGCAAGAAACTCTTAACTTTAAACCTAACCATATTAATGCCACAGAAAGTTTTCACAAATGGAATTACTTTGTAGAATAGCACACTGTCATTTCTTAATTTTTAAAGAAGTTTCTTAAAACAAAACTAAAGCTCATGTCATCGGTCTGGTTAGAAGAGAGACTTATGCCCTAGTGAAATTGTCAAACAGGACTCAAGCCTGCCTTGAAGATGACAATAGAGAAATAGATATATGCTAATTAAGTTTCTTATTTGTGCAATTTGCAAAGTGTCTTAGCTCCCATCTCATCATAGAATTATAGAATTCTTAAAGTTAGAAATGTTTTTTTCAAATCATCTAAGAATAATATCCCACTTATTTCAGTAATGTCTTCTTTTTTTTTTATTGCATTTTAGGTTTTGGGGTACATGTGAAAAACATGCAAGGTTGTTGCATAGGTGCATACGTGGCAGTGTGATTTGCTGCCTTCCTCCCCTTCACCCATATCTGGCATTTCTCCCCATGCTATCCCTCCCCAACTCCCCACCCCCCCGCTGTCCCCCCCACTCCCCCACAACAGACCCCCATGTATAGTGCTCCCCTCCCTGTGTCCATGTGTTCTCCTTGTTCAACACCCGCCTATGAGTGAGAACATGTGGTGTTTGATTTTGTGTTCTTGTGTCAGTTTGCTGAGAATGATGGTTTCCAGGTTCATCCATGTCCCTACAAAGGACGCGAACTCCTCATTTTTAATGGCTGCATAATATTCCATGGTGTATATGTGCCACATTTTTCCTGTCCAGTCTATCATCGATGGGCATTTGGGTTGGTTCCAGGTCTTTGCTATTGTAAACTGTGCTGCTATGAACATTCGTGTGCATGTGTCCTTATAGTAGAACGATTTATAATCCTTTGGATATATGCCCAGTAATGGGATTGCTGGGTCAAATGGAATTTCTATTTCTAGGTCCTTGAGGAATCGCCACACTGTTTTCCACAATGGTTGAACTAATTTACACTCCCACCAACAGTGTAAAAGTGTTCCTATTTCTCCACATCCTCTCCAGCATCTGTTGTCTCCAGATTTTTTAATGATCGCCATTCTAACTGGTGTGAGATGGTATCTCAATGTAGTTTTGATTTGCATTTCTCTAATGGCCAGTGATGATGAGCATTTTTTCATATGCTTGTTGGCCTCATGTATGTCTTCTTTTGTAAAGTATCTGTTCATATCCTTCGCCCACTTTTGAATGGGCTTGTTTGTTTTTTTCTTGTAAATCTTTTTTAGCTCGTTGTAAATTCTGGATATCAGCCCTTTGTCAGATGGGTAGGCTGCAAAAATTTTTTCCCATTCTGTTGGTTGCCGATTCACTCTTTTGACTGTTTCTATTGCTGTGCAGAAGCTGTGGAGTTTGATTAGGTCCCATTTGTCTATTTTGGCTTTTGTTGCCAATGCTTTTGGTGTTTTGGTCATGAAGTCCTTGCCTACGCCTATGTCCTGAATGGTTTTGCCTAGGTTTCCTTCTAGTGATTTTATGGTGTTAGGTCTTATGTTTAAGTCTTTAATCCATCTGGAGTCAATTTTAGTGTAAGGTGTCAGGAAGGGGTCCAGTTTCTGCTTTCTGCATATGGCTAGCCAGTTTTCCCAACACCACTTATTGAACAGGGAATCCTTTCCCCATCACTTGTTTTTATCAGGTTTGTCAAAGATCGGGTGGTTGTAGATATGTTGTGTTGCCTCCGACGCTTCTGTTCTGTTCCATTGGTCTATATCTCTGTTTTGGTACCAGTACCATGCTGTTTTGATTACTGTAGCCTTGTAGTAGAGTTTGATGTCTGGTAGTGTGATGCCTCCCGCTTTGTTCTTTTTGCTTAGAATTGATTTGGCTATGCGGGCTCTCTTTTGGTTCCATATGAAGTTTAAGGTGGTTTTTTCCAGTTCTGTGAAGAAGGTCATTGGTAGCTTGATGGGGATAGCATTGAATCTGTATATTACTTTGGGAAGTATGGCCATTTTCATGATATTAATTCTTCCTAACCATGAGCATGGAATGTTTCTCCATCTGTTTGTGTCCTCTCTTATTTCGTTGAGTAGTGGTTTGTAGTTCTCCTTGAAGAGGTCCTTTACATTCCTTGTGAGTTGTATTCCTAGGTATTTTATTCTCTTTGTAGCAATTGTGAATGGCAGCTCGTTCTTGATTTGGCTCTCTTTAAGTCTGTTATTGGTGTATAGGAATGCTTGTGATTTTTGCATGTTGATTTTGTATCCTGAGACTTTGCTGAAGTTGCTTATCAGTTTCAGGAGATTTTGGGCTGAGATGATGGGGTCTTCCAGATATACAATCATGTCGTCTGCAAATAGAGACAATTTGACTTCCTCCTTTCCTAATCGAATACCCTTTATTTCTTTTCTTGCCTGATTGCTCTGGCTAGAACTTCCAGTACTATATTGAATAGGAGTGGTGAGAGAGGGCATCCTTGTCTAGTGCCAGATTTCAAAGGGAATGCTTCCAGTTTTTGCCCGTTCAGTATGATATTGGCTGTCGGTTTGTCGTAAATAGCTTTTATTATTTTGAGATACGTTCCGTCGATACCTAGTTTATTGAGGGTTTTTAGCATAAAGGGCTGTTGAATTTTGGCGAAGGCCTTCTCTGCATTGATTGAGATAATCATGTGGTTTTTGTCTTTGATTCTGTTTATGTGGTGAATTACATTTATAGACTTGCGTATATTGAACCAGCCTTGCATCCCCGGGATGAATCCTACTTGATCATGGTGGATAAGCTTTTTGATGTGCTGTTGTAATCGGCTTGCCAGTATTTTATTGAGGATTTTTGCATCTATGTTCATCATGGATATTGGCCTGTAGTTTTCTTTTCTTGTTGAGTCTCTGCCAGGTTTTGGTATTAGGATGATGTTGGTCTCATAAAATGATTTGGGAAGGATTCCCTCTTTTTGGATTATTTGGAATAGTTTCAGTAGGAATGGTATCAGTTCCTTTTGTATGTCTGGTAGAATTCGGCTGTGAACCCATCTGGACCTGGGCTTTTTTTGGGTGGTAGGCTCTTAATTGCTGCCTCGACTTCAGACCTTGTTATTGGTCTATTCAGGGTTTTGACTTCTTCCTGGTTTAGTCTTGGGAGGAGGCAGCTGTCCAGGAATTTATCCATTTCCTCCAGGTTTTCTAGTTTATGTGCATAGAGTTGTTTGTAATAATCTCTGATGATGGTTTGAATTTCTGTGGCATCTGTGGTGATATCCCCTTTGTCATTTTTTATTGCATCTATTTGGTTATTCTCTCTTTTCTTTTTTATTAGTCTGGCTAGTGGTCTGTCTATTTTGTTGATCTTTTCAAAAAACCAGCTCCTGGATTTATTGATTATTTGAAGGGTTTTTCGTGTCTCTATGTCCTTCAATTCTGCTTTGATCTTAGTTATTTCTTGTCTTCTGCTAGGTTTTGAGTTTTTTTGATCCTGCTCCTCTAGCTCTTTCAATTTTGATGATAGGGTGTCAATTTTAGATCTCTCCTTTCTTCTCATGTGGGCACTTATTGCTATATATTTTCCTCTAGAGACTGCTTTAAATGTGTCCCAGAGATTCTGATATGTGGTGTCTTCATTCTCGTTGGTTTCGAAGAACGTCTTTATTTCTGCCTTCATTTCATTGTTTATCCAGTCAACATTCAAGAGAAAGTTGTTCATTTTCCATGAGGCTCTGCGGTTCTGGGTTGGTTTCTGAATTCTGAGTTCTAACTTGACTGCACTGTGGTCTGAGAGACTGTTTGTTATGGTTTCCGTTCTTTTGCATTTGCTGAGGAGTGATTTACTTCCAATTATGTGGTCAATTTTAGAGTAGGTGTGATGTGGTGCTGAGAAGAATGTATATTCTGTGGATTTGGGGTGGAGAGTTCTGTAAATGTCTATTAGGTTTGCTTGTTCCAGGTCTGAGTTCAAGTCCTGGATATCCTTGTTAATTTTCTGTCTCGTTGATCTGTCTAATATTGACAATGGTGTGTTGAAGTCTCCCAGTATTAATGTGTGGGAGTCTAAGTCTCTTTGTAAGTCTTTAAGAACTTGCCTTATGTATCTGCGTGCTCCTGTATTAGGTGCATATATATTTAGGATCGTTAGCTCTTCTTGCTGCATTGATCCTTTTACCATTATGTAATGTCCTTCTTTGTCTCTTTTGATCTTTGTTGCTTTAAAGTCTATTTTATCAGAGATGAGAATTGCAACTCCTGCTTTTTTTTGCTCTCCATTTGCTTGGTAAATCTTCCTCCATCCCTTTATTTTGAGCCTTTGTGTATCCTTGCATGTGAGATGAGTTTCATGGATACAGCACACTGATGGGTTTTGGCTTTTTATCCAATTTGCCAGTCTGTGTCTTTTGATTGGGGCATTTAGTCCGTTTACATTTAGGGTTAATATTGTTATGTGTGAATTCGATCCTGTCATTTTGGTGCTAGGTGGCTGTTTTGCCCTTTGGTTGATGCAGATTCTTCATTTCGTTGATGCTCTTTACCTTTTCGTGTGTTTTTGGAGTGGCTGGTACTGGTTGTTCTTTTCTATGTGTAGTGCCTCCTTCAGGAGCTCTTGTAGAACTGGTCTGGTGGTGATGAACTCTCTGAGTTCTTGCTTGTTCACAAAGGATTTTATTTTTCCTTCACTTATGAAGCTTAGTTTGGCTGGATACGAAATTCTGGGTTGAAAGTTCTTTTCCTTAAGGATGTTGAATATCGGCCCCCACTCTCTTCTGGCCTGTAGGGTTTCTGCTGAGAGATCTGCAGTGAGTCTGATGGGCTTCCCTTTTTGGGTAACCCGACCTTTCTCTCTGGCTGCCCTTAGTATTTTCTCCTTCATTTCAACCCTGGTGAATCTGATGATTATGTGTCTTGGGGTTGCTCTTCTAGAGGAATATCTTTGTGGTGTTCTCTGTATTTCCTGGCCTTGAATCTTGGCCTGCCTTGTTAGGTTGGGGAAGTTTTCCTGGATAATATCCTGAAGAGTATTTTCCAGCTTGGATTCATTCTCTTTGTCACATTCAGGTACCCCTATCAAACGTAGATTAGGTCTTTTCACATAGTCCCATATTTCTTGTTGACTTTGTTCATTCCTTTTTACCCTGTTTTCTCTAATCTTGCCTTCTCGTTTTATTTCATTGAGTTGATCTTCGACCTCTGATATCCTTTCTTCTGCTTGGTCAATTCGGCTGTTGAAACTTGTGCATGCTTCGTGAAGTTCTCGTGTTGTGTTTTTCAGCTCCATCAATTCGCTCATTTTCCTCTCTAAGTTGTCCATTCTTGTTAGCATTTTGTCAAGTCTTTTTTCAAGGTTCTTAGTTTCTTTGCATTGGGTTAGAACATGTTCTTTTAGCTCACGGAAGTTTCTTATTATCTTCTTTCTGAAAGCTGATTCTGTCATTTCATCACACTCATTCTCCATCCAGTCTTGTTCCCTTGCTGGTGAGGAGTTGTGCTCCCTTGTAGGAGGAGAAGTGTTCTGGTTTTGGGTGTTTTCATCCTTTTTGTGCTGGTTTCTTCCCATCTATGTGGATTTATCCACCTGTTGACTTTGTAGTTGTTGTCTTTCTGATTTTGGTAATTTTAAGTCTGCTGTGGCAGAACTCATAAACCCCCTGCTCTTCCCCCCAGGTGTTCTGTCCCAGGGAGTTACGGTTTTATGATGTTCCCCTGTGCGGTTGCTGTTTTCCCTGCCCACAAGGTGGCAGCCTAGTCACACTCAAGCTGCAGAGGCTTCGCTAAGCTGCTGTGCGCTCCACCCAGCTTCCGTGTGAACTTCTGGGTGTAGTTAGAACTGCTTCCGCTATGTTGGCCCACCCCTGTAGTGAGGGAGTCTCTGTAGTGGCGGGTTGCCTTGGTAGATTGCCCTGGGAACAGCAGGGTGCCTATGGAGAACGCCCCTCCTCCACAGAGCTGGACCATCCCAGTTTCAGTTGTGTTTGCAGTGGCGCTTTTTTTTTTTTTTTTTTTTGCTCAGGAATCTCCTGTCTTCACTCCCTGTTTCAGGTCTTCTTCCTGGGTAAGAGGGGACACCGTCTCATCTGATCTGCCTCCGGAGCCGCTGCGTTGGCTGAAGCCGCGGCTCGGAGATTCGTGGTGCTGGCCTGGCTCCCCGTTTCAGCTCCCCTTGCTGGCTTATAGGGGACTCAGACTCTCTCACTCTGTACAGTGAGCCGTTGCCGCATGGTGCCGGCCCAGCGGCTGCGCCGTTCAAACCAGCGGCGCTGGCGACCCGTGTGGCTCCTCTGCGTGTGAATCTCCTGGTCTGTGGGCAGTAAAAATCTGTCTGGAAATATGGCGTCCACTCACCCTCTGTGCTTTCTCTTGGAGCTTCATTCCCGAGTTCCTCCTAAGCGGCCATCTTGGATCGATCCTCTGTAATGTCTTCTAAAGCATCCCTCATAGTCATAGGAAGCACATTTATCTCCTGAGGAAGCCATAGTTTGGTACTTTTTATGATTACAAAGTTCTTCTTTTTATGGTGAGACAAAATCTTCTATCTTAAAACTTCTATGACTAATTCTGTTTCTGACCTTTATACAAAGACAGACCAAATCTACATTTATTCTTTGCATGGCATATTTTCCAGGAGGATATCTTACAAATGATGTTTCTCTGTGTTTTATTTAACTACCAGTGATATCCCATTCTAGTCCCATACACTCTTTTGAATCTTTTCCACATTCCACTTCCCATACAAAATTGTTGCAGGGTGACTGGGGTGCTTAAACAAGTGTTGAGCTTTGCATGAACAGATGGATGCATAGAGTTTTAAGGTGTGAGAGAGGTTCAGAGGAAAAGCTATTTGTTTTAAATAGGGATGCTCTGCAGACCACTGGTGTATGAAATTTGCCCACTAAACCATTTCTGAGTGGGCAAGAAAACCTGGTAGCCCATTTTCTTAGCATTTAGTGGTGAATTACCACGAAACAACTGCTCTATCCTGTTTTATGTGATTATATGTTTCTATCTTGGACCTTATCTTTATGGATCAAAGCAGGAAAAACATATTTCTCTGTAGAAAGGTGCTTAAATTGGGGGTTAATTTGTCCAAAATTGTGTGTGTTTATTCATTGTGCAGGGTAATTTCTCATGTATCCATTGTTCTCATTTTTCTTGAATTGGTGTTGTCTGAGGCACTACCAATTGTTGAGGTGCAAATACCAATTATTACTCAGAAATAACCACCTGGTTATCTTCAAGGTCTCAAGCTTTGACTTGAATTACTTTATCTCTTGAAACTCTATTTCCCTATGAGTTTTAAGTGGTAGCAGGGTTTTTCAGGCAAAAAAATTAAGGATTTCCTTAATGTCTAATTTTAAGGAACAGGATTATAACAGAAAGTGAATGGTTATTCTAATTATCTAGGAAAACTTATGCATTGTAGGTTAATGTAGGAGTGATGCCAGGGGTGTGGAGTGGAGTGCTGAGTCTGTGTGAGGACCCTGACTAAAGAGGTGGTGCATGGGGCTCTGTGTTTTAAGAGCACTCTCCTTCATTAGAACTTCTGCAGTTCACATTTTCCTCAAACACCAACAACTTGTTAACATGTTTTGCCTGAGAAAATGAGTAACCAAACTTTCACACCCGTTAAAGACTGGAGAGTAGGCAAACTTCATGCCGTGATGCACCACAGAGGGACCCTCTTTTTAAGTTTGCAGAGAACTCTTCTGGTGCCTCCCCCACCATTCTTTCCAACCTCCAGCCCTTTGAGACACCAGCCTGACACTAGTTGTGTCTATAATGAATGAGGAGGAGTGGTAACATCCCATTCCCTGTCGCAGACCTGAAAAATTCCATTGAAATATTTTCTCTGAAGCAGAATCTGACCTCAGGCCTACCATATCCTTTGTTCACATTTCTCACTCTGCTCACCACTGAAGTGGTGAATTTTAACACAAGAAGCTCAAGAAAGATTTGCAAAATAGGGCATAGGGATGTAAAAATCCTTATTTTATTAACACTGTAAATTCCCCTTCCTCAGAATTTCCAATTTTTCCCTGCCTAGCAGCATAAAGACAGTTAAAGGGACTTTTGGTGACATTCCCCTTGTTTAATGAAGCTTGGAGTTATGGGCAAGTGCCTTGAACTGCTATTATTATCTGCATGAGTGAATAAGGGCTGAGGGTCCAGATCTGTGCAAAGAGTTTTATTGCAAATAGGCACATTGATCATTCATAATCAGACCTACCAGGTCAGCAGTGCTGCAGTGCCAGCAGGCTCTGAAAAAGCTGACCAAGGGAGCAGTAGTGCTCGTAGGTTAATGTAATATTCAGGCAGAGTAAGATGTTTCTTATATGCTCATCTCTGCTTTTTTTTTCTTTCTTTTTTTCTGGCAGTATGGGAATGAGAGCTAAAACACACTTGAACTATATCTCGCATAACCAATTGCAAAGCCATCCTCTGTTCATCTGAGGGTTCTACCTGTTTCCAGAGCCTTGCTTCTTTTAAAAGTGTATTCCTTCCATGTAAAGGTTTGTGCTTTAGATCTCCTATTGCCATGCTATTTAGGGTATTATAAAACTGCTTTGTTGTAAATATATTATCTTCTGTTTCCTGATGTTATCTCACATGAGAAGTCACATTCAGAAGACAGCAGTCGCAAGACATCACTATTTGAAGTTTCAGAGTGAATGTCATACCAAATGTTTGTTTCTTCATTATTCCCTGGGCTAATAAGTTTTAAAATATATATTTGAATACATCAACATATTATTTAAAAATTTAGCTTTGTGTAAATTACTGTATTTATAAAAACCTGATGAAAATATTGCTATCATGATCCATTAGACTGGTATTCATTTCACATCGGCATCTCTGTGTGTATTGTACTGCCGAAGCCATCACTTGGGGACAATTAAAAAGGTGAGTGCCTTCTTCTAGGTATACAAGTTTTGCAGAACTAGAAATATATATGTTTTAGGTTTTCTGCTTCCCAATTCTCTCAAAAGAGTAACAAAAGTACGGACGTATTAATCACTGAAGGGCACAGTGATACTTGTAGGCATGTAAAATTTTAGCAGAGTCTCAAATCTAAGAGGAGGATTTCGAGATTAATAGCATATGCCGAGAGCACCAGAAACCTAAAATGATATTCCATGTTTATACAGCAAAATGGTGTTGCTAGCCCATTGTGAATTGGATGTGCTTTGTGAATTATTTTCCTATTGGTGATGAATTTGCAGTGATATAGCCACATACAATCACTCAGTTGACCTTGTGACCAATGACAAGCATATGTCAGATGGTTGGCAAGGGTGGGAGTTTACTGTCATTTGAATGATGATTCCATGAGCTTGTTAGTATGATCTCCTCATCAGCTATGCTGAGTGAGCACAGGGTACATCAAAGGGTTAAAAAGAAAAATGTGACCAGTTCGTTAATCACTTCTTCAGAGACCTGATTCAGGAAATCATTGGAATTCAACTGAGGGCATGATTCTTCCACCTTGTGTTGAGAATGAGACAGAATTCTTATTGTAAAACAACCAAATATGTATATTTACATATGGAAATAGTTTTAGATTTTTTGCCACATTGTCAAATAAACTTACCATCATCCTAAAATCATCAAATTTCAATAACCAGGCTTTGATTATTGATTTGTGGTTAGCTAAATACTTACTCAATATTGAAGGTAATGATAGTTCGATTTAAACTCTTATTTGGGAAAATTTGAATCCTAGAGTTTTAGAAATTAAAGGAACATAATGATTTAATAACTGAATAGCTAAGTTATCTTGAGGGTCAGGAAAGTTAAATGACAGTCCTGAGGCCATTCTGCTGGAGATCTGAGATTTAAGCCTTGGGACTCCTAGTTTTTAGTTCAGTGTTCCTTACCTTATGCTCTGTAGTAATTTGCATCCTTCAGTTTTGCACGTATGAATATTCATTTCTGATGCCAAAAAATGTGAATAATAAAACCATTCTGGTAACCATGGTAATTTTATATGAGACTTCTATTCTTTTTTATTGTCTTTTCATTTGTTTGACTAGTAAGCTTTAAAAAAAAACCTTTTTCCAATACATTCAACACAAACTGTCCCTTTAAAACATATTTTATTTGAGAATTATTTTATACTTATAGAAAAGTTACAAGAATAGCACAACTAATTCTCACATACTCTTTACCCAGCTTCCCCAATATTAACATTTTATCAGATTTACTTCATTCTCTATTATATAAGTAGCTTTTTATTTATTTTGTAACCATTTGAAATCATTGCAGATATTGAAGCTTAATATTTCAGTGTGTATTTCCTTAAAACAAGAGCATTTTCCTATATAACAACAGTACGACCATCAATATCCGGGTATTAGCATTGACAGAGCCACCATGTAATCCACAGTCCCCATTCAAATTTCACCTTTTACTCCAATTATATCTTTTAAAGGTCCAGGGTTTAACTGAGAATTATTTGCTGCATTAAATGTCATGTCTCTTAAATCTCCTTCAGTCTGGAAAATTTCTCAGTCTTCTCTTGTCTTTCATGATCTTGACAATTTTGAAGAGTATGAGCCAGTGACTTTGTAGAATATCCCTCAATTGGGGATGTTCTGAGGTTTCCACATAACTAAATTCAGGTTCTGCATACTTGGCAGGAATGTAACAGGAATAAAGTTGTATCACTTTCACTGTGTAACAGTAAGGGGTACCCTCTGCTAAATTTTCCCGTGTTTGGTAGTTACACTTGGATCACTTGATTAAAGTGTCTGCCAGGCTTCTCCACTCTTCAAATATTTCATGCTTATTAAAAAATAATTATTAAGTATTTATGGGGAGAGTTTTTAAACTATATAAGTATTTTATTTCTCATTAGACTGTTACCTGTTAGTATTAGCATCTATTGATGATGCTTTTCTGATACAATTATTTTTTTCATAGTTGCCAAATAGCTATATTATTATACTGTCATTCCGCTTACACTTATTTGTTGATAATTGACTGTAAGGATGGCCTTTCCTATCTCTTCCATTTATTTATTTAATCATTATCTATTTATATCAATATGAACTCAAGGATATTGATTTTATTCACTGACTTACATTTTACCATTATTATTTATTTTGATGCTCTAATTGTCTCATATTTGACCAGTGGAAGTTTCTTCAAAGATATTCTCATGTCTTCTTGACACATCCTCTTCCTCTTTCTAGCACTTCTTTATTTTCTGAGAAGCTGAGATGTTCCAGGATCATCTTAGACTTTTTCTGCTCCAGTCTTGAATCAACCAGTTCCTTAAGGAGCCCTAGTTCTTTTTTATTGGGTAGTGGTATTTACAGACCACAATCTGTGCACGGGGTGTTTTCATTGTTATGGTGCATGATTTATTACATTATTACTTCTAGGCTCTGTCAGAAAATCAACCCAGGAAATATTTATATATTTATATCACACACATACATGCATGCATACATAGATATCTGTTATCTATCTATGTCTATCTGTCTGTTAGTCTGTTTATCATCTGTCTGTTTTTCTTTTTTTTTATTGCATTTTAGGTTTTGGGGTACATACTTCCAATTCCTGTTAAACATAACGGGGTTTATTTAGCCTTTTATCTTTTCGTATTTATAAAGCCCTTCTCCAACAGTAAGAAATCTGACTCTTATCCATCACAATATATTACTTATTTGCTTAATCTCCTGTATGTAACCAATCTGAAATATGCAAGTCTTGACACACACTGTGGGCCTCGACCACATGGGATTCCTTCTTAGCTCTGGCCCCAGATAATATGGTCAAGTTCCTAACTAACATGCCAGCAAAATCCCCAGCTGTGGTGTCTTATCCTCCCCATCCCTGATGAGTCTCTGTAAAATGTTTGTGGAAGTTCATGGCCAAGTCCTCTCTGACCTGGACCCTGGTTCAATGCAATGTATAAAATGGGTGAATTCTTGTCCAAAAGTTTAATTCTGACTTTGTCCCTGTCACTATAAACATGAAAGAGAATCCCTGGTCTGGCTCCACCACACCCTGCCTCAATTGCTGCACTGGTGAACATACCTACCAAGTTCTTGGCTCTGCTTAAGAAAGGGGAATAGAAAACTCATTCCGTACCCTTTAATTTCCTTTTTTCTATTATTGTTTAACAGGAAATAGAGCTAGATCTTTGTAGATGGCCTTACTCAACTATTGAGTCTAAGTCTTCACATTTTACCACATTTTAGTCTTTGATATTTAATTTAATTTATTTGAGCTTGTTATTAATTTTTGTTGCACTTAAAAAATTGTGAATTCTCCCCTTTTTATATATGCCATTTTTTTCTACTGAGGTTAAATTTATACACAATAAAATTTACCAATTGAAAATGTACAATTAAGTGAGTTTTGATAAATGTGTACAGTCATGTAACTTCCACCACAATCATGATATAGGCTAGTTTTACCACCCTTAGTTTTAATACTCTGCATTTCTTCGCAGTCAGTGACCTCTCCCCACATCCTGCCCCTGGCAACAACTTATATCCTTCATGTCACTGTAGATTTGCTTTTCCTAGAAATTCACATGAATGGAATTATACAGTATGGAGTCTTTGTGCCTGCCCTTTTTTTTTTTTTTTCACTTAGCTTAATACTTTTGAGATACATCCATGTTGTTGTATATACCAGTACTTCATTCCTTTTTATTTTATTTTGTTTTGTTATGGTAAGAATATTTAGTATGGGATCTACCCTCTCAACACATTTTTTAGTTTTTATTTATTATTGTTGACTATAGGTGCAATATGTTACAGCAGATCTCTAGAGCTTATTCATTTTGTGTGACTAACTTTTTGATTCATAACTTTTGATTTCCACCTTCTGCCAGCCCCTCGAAACTACCATTTTGCTCTTTGATTTTATGAATTTGACTATTCTGGGTATCTCATATCAGTGCAATCATTCAGTATTGTTCTATGACTGGTTTATTTCATGTAGCATAATGTCCTCAAGATTCATCCATGCTGTCAGGTATTACAGAATTTCTTTCTGTGTTTTTTAAGGTTGACTGATATTCTATAACAGGGTTGTTTCAACATCTTAGCTATTGTAAATGGTGCTACAATAAACATAGATGTGCTAATATCTTTATGAGATCCTGATTTCATCCCTCTTGGATAAATACCCAGAAGTGAGATTGCTAGATCATATGATAGTTCTATGTTTAATCTTTTTGGAATATGCAAAATGCAGACTTCCATAAAGTCTGTACCAACTTTTATTCTACCCAACAAGGTATAGAGTTTCCTTTTATCCACATCCTTGCCAACATTTGTTATCTTTTGACTTTTTGATCAGTTATTCTAACAGGAGTCAAGTGGTAATCTATTGTGATTTTGATTTGCATTTCCCTGATAGTGATATTGAACAGTTTTTAATATATTTGTTGGCCATTTGTATGTCTTCTTTGGAGAGATGTCTATTCAAGTCCTTTTCTTATTAAAAAATTGAATTATTATTATTATTATTATTATTTTTTGCTATTAAGTTGTATGAGCTCCTTGTATATTTTTGGTATTAACCCTTTACCAAATATATGGCTTGCAGATATTTTCTCCTATTCTGTGGGCTGCTTTTTCATTTTGCCAGTTGTTTCTTTTGCTGTGCCAAAACTTTTTAGTTTGAAGTAGTCTCACTTGTTTATTTTTGCTTTTGTTGCCTATGGTTTTGATATCATATCCAAAATATTGTTGCCCAGACTAATGTCATGAAGCTTTTCTCTTAGTTGTCTTTGGGTAGTTTTACAGTTTCAGGTCTTACCTTTAAGCATTTAATCCATTTTGAGTTGACTTTTGTATATGGTGTGACATAAGGGTCCAAAATCATTCTTTTGTATGTGGCTATCAAGTTTTCCCAACATCATTTATTGAAGTGACAATCATTTCCCCATGTGTATTATTAATACCTTTGTCAAAATTAGTTGCCTACATATGTGTAGTTTATTTTTGAGCTTTGTGTTCCATTTGTCTATATGTCTGTTTTTGTGCCAGTACTATGTTGTTTTGATTACTATAACTTTGTAATAAGATTTAATGTCAGAAAGTGTGATGTTGCCAGCTTTGTTCTTCTTATTCAAGATTGTTTTAGCTGTTCAGGGTCTTTTCTGGTTTTATACAAATTTTAGGATTGTTTTCTATTTTTGTAACATATGCCATTAGAGTTTTGATAGGGATTGAATTGAATTCATAGGCTGCTTTGGGTAGTTTGCACATTTTACAATGTTGATTCTTCTAGATCCATGAACATAGGATATTTTTCTATTTATTGTGTAAATAGAAAATAAATCTTCTTCAATCTCTTTCACAAATTTTTATACATTGTAGTGTATAGATCTTTTACCTTCTTGGTTAAATTTATTCCTAAGTATTTATTCTTCTTGATACTATCATAAATGCAATTGTTTATTGATTTCTGTTTTGGATAATTTATCCTTAAAGAATTACAACTGATTTTGTATGTTAATTTTGTATTCTGAAACTTTACTGAATTTGTTTATTGGTTCTAATAGTTTTTTTGTGGAGCCTTTAGGACTTTCTTTATATAAGATTATGCCATCTGCAAACAGTGACAATTTTTCTTCTTCTTTTTCAATGTGGATGTCTTTCATTTCATTCTCTTGCCTAATTGCTCTGGATAGCACATGAAGTTGAATAGAAGTGGTAAGAATATGCATTATTATCTTGTTCCTGATCTTACAGAAAAAGCTTTCAACATTCCATCATTGAGTATCATGTTAGGTGTGGGCTTGTGAGATATGCCTTTTTTTTTTTTTTTGAGGTACATTCCTTCTATAAGTAATTCATGGAGACTTTTTATTATTAAAAAAGCATTGAATTTTGTAAATGCTTTTTCTGCATCTGTTGAGATGATCATACAGTTTTTGTTCTTCTCTTAATGTGGAGTATTATGTTTATTTATTTGTGTATTTTGAATCATCTTTATATTTCAGGGATAAATCTCACATGACATAGTGTATGGCCCTTTTAATGTGCTGTTTAACTTAGTTTGCTAGTATTTTGTTGAAAATTTTTGCTTATATTTTCATCAGGAATATTGGCATGTAGTTTTCTTTTTTGTATTGTGCTTGCCTAGTGTGGTTAGCATAATAATGCCAGCCTTGTAAGTTTTGCAACCATAAAAATAAAAAATTATTACATGTTATTTATTGCTTGCCCGGGACAAGCAGACATAATATTCATGACAATAGACTTAAGAAGGGAAATACAATGGAAATGTATACTGCTACAGTGATTCTATATTTTACCAGAAGTAACTTAAAATTATCCACAAGTAGATTGGCTAGGTATAAGCTACATATATAATTTCTGGTTTAACCATTACATGCAGAGATAGAAATAGAAAGCAAGTGAAGGTATTAAAATAGCACTTAAAATTCAATAGATTGATATACAAAAGAAGTCAAAAATAAAATATGAAAGAGAAAAAGAAAACTAAATGAGAAAATTAAAAAACAAATAGTAAAATAGCAGACAAAAATTTAATCATGCCAATAATTTCATTAACTGTATACTTTTTATTTATATAGTTATATAACTTTAAAATTCAAGAGAAATTCTAAAAAAAAATAAAAAATTCAAGAGAAAAAAGTTTTATGTTTCTAACATTTCTAATACTCTTTATTTTTCCCTATAGATCTGAGTTGTCATTTAATGTCATTCACTTTCAAATTGAGGAGTTTTTTTTTTTAGCATTTCTTATAATGTATATCTATATATGCAGTATATATGTATATATATCTATATATACATTATATCTATGTATCTATAGATAAATATATTAGCAACTATGGTTCTTGACAATTTCTCTCATTTTTTGTTTATCTAAAAGTGTGCATGTAATTTTTTATCCTTCAGTGTTTTCAACATAATAGTCCAATGTCTCTGGCTTCCACAATTTCTCATGAGAAGTCAGCCATTAAATTTTGTCATCTATTCCTTTTCTCCAAGCCCCTTGAAATATTTTGTTTTGGCTTATTTCAAGATTGTCTCTTTACTTTTGGCTTTTAGCAGTTTGTCCCTGATATGGCCAGGAGATTTCTTTTTATTTACTTCGAATTGGATTTATTGACCTTTTTGAATCTGTAAATTATGGTATTCTGCCCAATTTGTAAATTTTTAGTTAATATTCTAAAAATATTTTTTCTACTACTTATTTGCATCTCTCTTTTCTTTCTATAATTCTACTTCCATGCATGTTAGATGAATTCATAGGCTTTGTTATTATTTTTTCTATCCTTCAGATTGGAGAAATTATTTTGATACATTTTAAGCTCACAGATTGTTTTTTCATCCCTTTCCTTATCTACCGTTGAGCTGATCTAGCTACTTATGTGTATTTCTCTATAATTTCCAACTGTTCTATGAGTTTTGGGCTCTGTACTCTGACACATTAAGCTTCCTATGGTCAAATTTGCACAGTATGAAAATACACTCAGATAAGAAAAGGCAGATTCTGTATAGTTTTATCTTTTAAAAGGAGATTTCTCTTTGGTTCCTTCCTGTGTTTTTTGCCATACTGTCAGCTTGGCTTTTGGATATTATATATTTCCCTTACTGTCAGGATTCTCCTTTAAATTTCTAGCTGCTTTTCTTGCACTGAACTCTGGCATCTGGCACCTTACCCAGTATGCCTATGTTTTTTCCCTACATCATTTGCTGTAGCTGTGGTGGTTAGGCTGTGCCCTCAGGCCAGAAGATTCGACAAAGCTAAAATTCATACTTCTTCAGGTAAACTTTTTTTTTTTTTTTTTTTTTTTTTGAGACGGAGTCTCGCTCTTGTTACCCAGGCTGGAGTGCAATGGCGCGATCTCGGCTCACCGCAACCTCCGCCTCCTGGGTTCAGGCAATTCTCCTGCCTCAGCCTCCTGAGTAGCTGGGATTACAGGCACGCGCCACCGTGCCCAGCTAATTTTTTTGTATTAATAGAGACGGGGTTTCACAATGTTGACCAGGATGGTCTCGATCTCTCGACCTCGTGAAAACTTTTTTTAAATATTAAATTATTTTACTGCTTCTGTCAGCTGTTGAATGCTTTATGGCATATTTAAATAACTATTATGGGGCAGATGTGGTGGCTTATGCCTGTAATCCCAGCACTTTGGGAAGCCGAGGCGGGTGGATCACAAGGTCAGGAGTTCAAGACCAGCCTGGCCAAAATGGTGAAAACATACTCTACTAAACATAAAAAAATTAGCTGGGCATGATGGCATGTAATCTTAGCTACTGGGAGGCTGAGGCAGAGAGTTGCTTGAACCCAGGAGGCTGAGTTTATAGTGATCCGAGATGGTGCGACTGCACTCCAGCCTGGGTGACAGAGTGAGACTCCATCTCAAAAAATAAGAATAAAAATAATTATTTTATTTTTTTCAATTCATATAAATATTATCTGTGGAGTATTTGTATACTACATCACTCCTCACTATTTACCCTCTCTTACGTTGTTTTAAAAGGGTGGTGTTCTATGTTGTTTATTCTGTATTAATCCAGGGCTTTTGCTTTCTATCTTCTAAAATATTCAACACTTCTTGCCCTTATCGTATCTTTTCTTGTTTTTCAGAACTATTATTTATTTTTTAATTTTTACTGTCATGTTAGAAAATTTGGAATGGGAATAGAGATAAATACAAATACTACACTTCCCACATTGACCCAGTCTTCTCAATATTTTAAATTTCATATTCAAAAATCAGTTTATTATTCTAAGCAATCAAGAATATTTTGAATTTCTTTTTCAAAAAATAAGAGTGAAAGTCTGTAATTAAAGTGAAAGTTGCCGGGCGCTGTGGCTCACGCCTGTAATCCCAGCTCTTAGGGAGGCAGAGGCGGGAGGATAGCTTGAGCCCAGGAGTTCGAGACCTGCCTGGGCAATATAGTGAGACCCCGTTCTCCACAAAAAGGAAAAAAAACAAAAAGACAAAAAAAAAAAAAAAAAAAAAAAAATAAGCGTAAAGTGAAAGTTAATTGAATTTAGTTATTCAAGATAGAGTTCTTTTCTAGGCCTTTATTTCAAGTTTATTTACAAAAAGGCTGTTATTCTTATTCATATTCTTGGCTTCACTTTCAGGTCTCATTTGCTCATCAATATATAAACTTCTTGTAGGCATAGACTTGGCATACCCAGAGAAATAACCTTGGGCCTTGGTGGTGTTGACCAAAGTCTGCATTTATTTTACCTTTCTCCAGTTCTCTTTAATTGCAGTAGATGAAGGAAGGTTGATTTACTTAAGATTATTAAAGCTAAGCACTTCATCCTGATCTAAATTTTGTTAAGGATTCTGTTTAAAAAGGTACAGATTTTTATTTTCCTACTACCTGGCTAGGTATATAATATCCATATTTTATCTTTGTTATTTCATTTTTTAAATTTATATTTTAGGTTTAGGAGTAAATGTGCAGATTTGTTACATAGGTAATTTGCATATGATAGAGGTTTGGTGTACAGATTATTTCATCACCCAGGTAATAAGCCTAGTACCTCATAGGTAGGTTTTTGATCCTCACTGATTCGGTTTGGCTGTGTCCCCAACCAAACCTCATCTTGAAGTCTCACATGTTGTGGGAGGGACCCAGTGGGAGGTAATTGAATCATGGGGGGAGGTCCTTCCCATGCAGTTCTCATGATGGTGAATAAATCTCATGAGATCTCATGGTTACTATAATGGGGAGTTTCCCTGCACACGCTCTTTTTTTGCCTGCTGACATCCATGTAAGATGTGACTTGTTCCTCCGTTTCTGCCATGATTGTGAAGCCTCCCCAGCCATGTGGAACTGTAAGCTCGTTAAAACTTTTTTTTTTTTTTTCACAGCTTCAGGTATGTCTTTATCAGCATCATGAAAAAATGAACTAATGCACCTACTTCCTACCCTCAAATAGGCCCCAGTATATGTTGTTCTCTTCTTTCTGTCCATATGTACTCAGTGTTTAGCTCCCATTTATAAGTGAGAATATGTGGTATTTGGCTTTCTGTTCCCATCTGAGTTCTCCTAGGATAATGGCCTCTAGCTCCATTCAGGCTGCTGAAAAGGACATGATCTCATTTTTAATGGCTACATAGTATTTCATAATGCATGTGTACCATGTTTTCTTTATCTAGTCTACCACTGATGGGCATTTAGGTTGATTTCATGTCTTTTCTATCGTGAATAGTGCTGCAATGAACATGTGTGTGCATGTGTCTTTGTGGCAGAACAATTAATATTCCTTTGGATACATACCCAATATGGGATTGCTGAGTAAAATGGTAATTATGTTTTACCATTCAATTTCCTTGAGAAGTTGCCAAACTCCTTTCCACAGTGGCTGAACTAATTTAAATTTTTACCAACAGTGTATAAGCGTTCCCTTCTCTTCACAACTTTGTCAGCATCTGTTATTTTTTAATTTGTTGATAACAAACATTCTGACTGTTGTAAAATGGCATCTCATTGTGGTTTTGATTTGCATTTCTGTGATTATTAGTGATATTGAGTATTTTTTTTTTTTTTGCTAGTGAAGTGTTCAGAGAGCATTTTTATTTTTATATGCTTCCTGGCCACATACATGTCTTCTTTTGAAAAGTGTCTGTTCATGTCTTTTGTCCATGTTTGAGTGGGGTGGTTTGTTTTTGCTTGTTGATTTGTTTAAGTTTGTTATAGATGCTGGATATTAGACCTTTGTCAGATGCATAGCTTGCACATATTTTCTCCTATTCTGTAGGTTGTCTGTTTACTCCATTGATAGTTTATTTGCTGTGAAAAAGCTTTTTAGTTTAATTACATCCCATTTGTTGATTTTTATTTTTATTGCAATTGCTTTTGGCATCTTTGTTGTAAAACCTCTGCCAGTTCCTATATCCAGAATAGTATTTCCTAGGTTGTCTTTCAGGGTGTTTACTCTTGTAGATTTTACATTTAAGTCTTTAATTTATCACAAGTTAATTTTTGTTTAGGATGTAAGGAAGGGGTTCAGTTTCAATCATCTGCCTATGGGTAGGCCATTGTCTCAGTACAATTTATTGAATAGGGAGTCCTTTCCCCATTGTTTATGTTTATAGATTTGTTGAAGATCAGATTGATATGCAACATTACATAATTATGGACTCTCTCTTCTGTTTTTTTGGTCTACGTGTCTGTTTTTGTACCAGCACCATGCTGTTTTGGTTATTGTATCACTGTAGGGTAGTTTGAAGTTGAGTAATGTGATGCCTCCTGCTTTGTTCTCTTTGCTTAGGATTACCTTGGCTATGCGGGCTCTTTCTTGGTTCCATATAAATTTTAAGGTAGTTTTTCTCTAATTCTGTAAACAATTGTTTTGGTAGTTTTATAGGAATAGTACTGAATCTGTCAATTGCTTTGGGCAGTATATCCATTTTAACAATATTGATTCTTCATATCCATGAGCATGAAATGTTTCTCTATTCATTTGTGTCTTCTCTGATTTTTTAAAGCAATGTTTGAGAATTCTCATTGCAGAGGTCTTTTGCCTCCGTGGTTTTCTGTATTACTAGGCATTTTATTCTTTTTGTGGCTTCTATAAATGAGATTGTATTCTTGAGTTTGCCCTCAGTTTGGATGTTGTTGGTGTATAGAAATGCAACTGATTTTTTATTTTATTTTTATTTTTGTGAGAGAGGGTCTTACTCTGCTAGGCTGGAGTGTGCTGGCATGATTACAGGTTACTGTAGCCTCAAACTCTTGGATTCAATAAATCCTCCCACCTCAGCATCCTGAGGAGCTGGGACTACAGACATGAACTACCACATCTGGCTAATTTTGTAGTTTTTGTAGTAACAAGAGTTTTGTCATTTTGCCCAGGCTGGTCTCAAAAACCTGGGCTGAAGCAATTCACCTGCCTCAGCCACCCAAAATGCTAGGGTTACAGGCATGAGCCACCACACTTGGCAGCAGTGCTACAGATTTTTTTATATTGATTTTGTATCCTGAAACTTTGCTAAAGTTGTTTATTAGATCAAGAAGCTTTGGCAGAGACTACAGTGTTTTCTAGATATAAAATCATATCATCTGGAAACTGGTTTTTAAGGAGAGTGCTTCCAGCATTTGCCTATTCCGTATTATGTTGGCAATAAGTTTTTCATAGATGGCTCTTGATATTTTCAATTATGTTCCTTCAATTCCTAGTTTACTGAGGGTTTTTAACATAAACATATATTGAGTTTGACGAAAAGCTTTTCTGCATCTATTGAGATGATTACATAGTTTTTGTATTTTGTTCTGTTTATGTAGTGAATCATATTTATTGATTGCATGTGTTTAACCAACCTTGCATCCCAGGGATAAATCTTGATTGTGGTGGATTTGCTTTTTTCTGTGCCACTGGATTTGGTTTGCTCGTATTTTGTAGAGGATTTTTGTGTCTATGTTGATCAAGGATATTGGCCTGAAGTTTTCTTTTTTGTTGTGTCTCTGCTAGGTTTTGGTATTGAGATGATGCTGGCCTCATAAGATGAGTTAGAAAGGAGTCCTTCCTCCTTAATTTTTTGTGATGGTTTTAGTAGGAATGGTACCTACCAGCTCTTCTTTATACATTTGGTAGAATTTGGCTGTTGAATCCTTCTGGTCCTGGGTGTTTTTTTTAGTTGGTTGACTTTTTATTACTGATTCGATATTAGTTGTTATTGGTGTGTTCAGTGATTCATTCTCTTCCTTGCTCAGTCTTGGGAGGTTGTATGTTTCCAGGAATTTATCTGCTTATTCTAGGTTTTCTAGCTTGTGTGCATAGAGATTTTCGTAATAGTCTGAGAGTTTTTTCTATTTCTATGGTAATATCCCCCATCCCCTTTGTCATTTCTGATTGTGTTTATTTGAATCTTCTCTCACATTTTTTTATTAGTCTATCTAGCAGTCTGTATATCTTATTAATTCTTTCAAAAAACAAACTCCTGGATTTGTTGATCTTTTATATGTTTTTTTTGCATCTCAGTTTCCTTCAATTCACCTCTGATTTTTGTTTTCTTTTCTTTTTGTCTGCTAAGTTTGGGTTCCTTTTTTTTTGTCTCTCTAGTTACTCATGTTAGGTTGTTAATTTGAGACACTTCTCATTTTTGATGTGGGTATTTAGTGCTATAAACTTCCCTACTAACACTGCTTCAACTGTGTCTCAGAGATTCTTATATGTTGTATCTATGTTCTCATTAGGTTCAAAGAATTTCTTGATCTTTGTGTTAACCTTCATTATTTTTCATGTAATTGTATGGTTTCCAGTGATTTTCTCAGCATTAAGTCCTATTTTTATTGCACTATGGTCCAAGAATGTGGTTGGTAATAATATACATATTTTATAATTTGCTGAGGATTGTTTTGTGCCCTTTAGTATGGTCAATTTTAGAGTATGTGCTATGTGCAAATGAAAAGAATGTATATTCTTTTTTTTTCCAGGTGGAGAGTTCTGTGGTTGTCTATTAGGTCCATTTGGTCAAGTGTAGAGCACAGGTCAGAAATATCTTTGTTAGTTTTCTGCCTTAATGATCTGGCTAATACTGTCAGTGTTGAAGTATCCCACAATTATTATGTGGTTAAGTCTCTTCATAGGTGTCCAGGAACTTGCTTTACGAATCTGGGTGTTCCTGTGTTGGGTGTGTGTATGTATATTTAGAATAGTTAGATCTTGTTGTTGAACTGAGCCCTTTACCATCCATTATGTAATGCCCTGTATCTGTTTTAAATCTTTGTTGGTTTAAAATCTGTTTCATCTGAAATTAGAATAGCAATCTTCATTTTTTTTCTGTTTTCTGTTTGCTTGGTAGATTTTTCTTCATCCCTTTACTTTGAGCGTATGTGTGTCTTCCCACGTGAGATGGGTCTCTTGAAGACAGCATATGATCAGGCTTTGTTTCTTTATCCAACTTGCCACTCTGTGTCTTTATTTGCAGCATTTAGTTTGTTTACATTGAAGGTTAGTATTGATATGTGAACATTTGATCCTGTCATCATGTTGTTAGTCAGTTATTATGCAGACTTGTTTTTGTGATGGATCTCTTATAAGGCAAATCTGGTGGTAATTCATTCCCTTAGCATTTGTTTGTCTGAAAAGGATCTTAGTTCTCCTTGACTTATGAAGCTTAGTGTAGCTAGATATGAAATTCTTGGTTGAAAATTCTATTCTTTGAGAATGCTGAATATAGCCCCTCGCCCACACACACACAATCTCTTCTGACTTACAGGGTTTCTGCTGAAAGGTCTGTTGTTAGCCTGATGGGATTCTCTTTGTAAGTGATCTATCCTTTCTCTCGAGTTGTTTTTAATATTTTTTCATTCATTTCAAACTTGGAGAATCTTATAATTGTGTGTTGTGGGGATGGGCTTATTATGTAGTATTTTGTAGAGGTTCTCTACATTTCCTGAATTTGAATGTTGGCTTCCCTAGTAAGACTGGGGAAATTTTCATGAATGATATCCTGAAGTATGTTTCCAAGGTTCTTGCTTTCTCTCTGTCTCTCTTTCATGAGTCACAGATTTGGTGTCTTTACATAATCCCATATTTCTCAGAAGTTTTGTTGATTCTTTTTTAAATTATTTTACTTTAAGTTGTGGTATACATGTGCTGAATGTGCAGGTTTGTTACATAGGTATACATGTGCCATGGTGGTTTGCTATACCTGTCAACCCGTCATCTAGGTTTTAAGCCCTGCATACATTAGGTATGTGTTCTAATACTCTCCCTTCCCTGTCCCCCACCTGCTGACAGGCACCGGTGTTTAATGTTCCCCTCCCTGTGTCCATGTGTTCTCATTGTTCAATTCCCACTTTAGAGTGAAAACATGCAGTGTTTGGTTTTCTATTCCTGTGTTAGTTTGCTGAGGATGATGATTTCCAGCTTAATCGATGTTCCTGCAAAGGACATGAACTAATTCTTTTTTATGGCTGCATAGTATTCCATGGTATATATGTGCTACATTTTCTTTGTCCAGACTATCATTGATGGGCATTTGGGTTGGTGCCAAGTCTTTGCTATTGTAAATAGCAATAAACATACTGTGTCTTTATAGTAGAATGATTTATAATCCTTTGGGTATATACCCAGTAATAGGAGTTCTGGGTCAAATGGTATTTCTGGTTCTAGATCCTTGATGAATACACTATCTTTGACAATGGTTGAACTAATTTACACTCCCACCAACAGTGTAAAAGTGTTCCTATTTCTCCACATCTTGCCAGCATCTGTTGTTTCCAGACTTTTTAATGCTCACCATTCTAACTGGTGTGAGATGATAACTCATTGTGATTTTGATTTACATTTTTCTAATGACCAGTGATGATGAGCTTTGTTTGATATGTTTACTGGCTGCATAAATGTCTTCTTTTGAGAATTGTCTGTTCATATCCTTTGGCCACTTTTTGAAGAGGTTGTTTGTTTTTTTCTTGTAAATTTGTTTAACTTCCTCATAGATTCTGGATATTAGCCCTTTGTCAGATAAAGAGATTTTAAAAATTTTCTCTTACTCTGTAGGTTGACTGTTCAACTACTTTTTAAAATTTTTTTGTCTGATTGAGTTATTTTGTAGAGCAGGTTTTCATGCTCTGAGATTCTTTACTCAGCTTAGCCTATTCTGCTGATAACACTTGTGAATACATTGTGAAATTCTGTGTTTTTCAGCTTTATCAAATCAGTTTGGTTCCGTCTATAATGGACATTTCATCTATCAGCTCCTGTATCATTTTACAGTAATCTTTAGATTTCTTGAATTCGGTTTTGACTTTCTCCTGAATGTCAATAATCTTCATTTCTATCCATGTTCTAAATCTTATTTTTGTCATTTCAGCCATTTCAGCCTTGTTAAGAACCATTGCTGAGGAATGAGTGTTTTTATTTGGAGGTAAGAAGACACTCTGGCTTTTTGAGTTGCCGCAGTTTTCCTTTATCCTCTTTAGTCTCCTTGGGGGTTTGCTTATGCTATAACGTGGGTTTAGTCAACTGGCTTCATTTATGGAAGATTTTAGGGAGCCAAGGTTCATCTCAGGACTTCTGCACTGTGTGCCCTAACTCTGAGAGACTAATATCAGACCCCTTGCTTTGTTCTCTGGTCCCTGAATTTTAGGAATCTGCTATGCTGGAGGTGCTGAGGTGTTCCCAGACCTCTGGTTGCAACACTCAATGAGTGGTGCCAGCCAAAGTACTTCATTGAGTGGTGGGAGTCTGCCAGCATCCATACACATATTTGTGCTGGTGATGTGCATGGCAGGGGTGGGGATATTGGCAGGCCTGGAGCTGGCACTCTCCATTCACTCATTCATGTGGGCAGTAGCAGCTGTGCAGGATTGGTGTGAGGCTGCTGGTCTCTGTGCATAGGTTTGCACTGGAGATTGTGTCAACATGGGGATGAGGTACTGAGGGGTGTGATGCTGGTGGTCTCCATGTGCATATAAATACACCAGTGGCAGTAACAGCACAGAGTGGAGGGTTGGAGCTACTAGTCTCATTGCACTCTGTCATGTTGGGCAAGGTGTATGGGGTGTGCTAATGCTAGCAGCAGTGTCATGACGGGGTGCACATGCATATGCACAATGGCAGGGAAAGGGAGATGAAGTCTTCCTGTACACACTGACTGGCAAAGTGATATGGTGGGCAGCCATGGACAAGTGCATACAGGCAAAGCAGCATGGCAGAGGCTGTGGTGGTGGGAGGGAGCAGGTGATTTTGTGCATGTTAGTGGGAGCTGCTCCTTTGGAGCTCCTTGATACTCGGACATGTTTCACCAGTGCAGGAACTATGATACAGGGACCTGGGAGTTACTGCAGCTGAGCATCCAAGGCTGCACTGAAAGCAAGTGCATCCAGGCTGGGATCCTGGGAGAGACCGGTAGACAGTGGGGCACTCAGGTCAGACTGGCCGTATCTCATGGACAACATTGCCCTTCACTGTTCAGCTTCACTGTTCAGGTTCCTAGGTGTACAGTCTCCTAGGAGAGCAAGTGAGCCTAGGGGGATGGACATCCCTTGCTGGGCTTCACTATAGACACTTTCATACCAAACCTTCTGAGCTCTGCACTGGCTGGAATTTTGCCCCTATCGTCTCTCTAAGCAGCTCTCCCTGCCAGCTCAGATGTCCATGGGGTGGGTCACAGGATTTCAGAGGTACCTGCTGCCATGATTCCAGAGGTAACTGCAAGAGTGGGTTGCTCCTTGCCTACTCACCTCACTGCTTTCCCAGGAGTTGTTGAAGGTCAGGAGCGAGTCCCAGTACATGGCAATCCCATGCAGGGTTCCCAGCTTCCTCTCCCTTCAGCCCAGCTTGTTTGTCTTCCCTATGTCCACTGACAGTGCTCGGAGTGTGCCAGTCTTCCTAATGTCTTGGACCCTTGGTGATGGATGTTCCTTCTGGATGCATCTAGTTGACCTTCATGAGAAAAGTCTTATCTCTGTTACTTTTGAGAAAAATTAAACACTATCCTTTGAAAACTTTCCTTTGCTTAAAAAACATTTTTAACCAGAGTCTTTTAAATTCAATATATAAAGATTCTGCTATTTTATTATAATTCTATAGAATTTGAAGAAATTTTTCAAACAGGTTTTATAAGATGTGGTTATATAAGTTTGCAAGATTTTATGAAAGAACTTTAAGTATTTGTTTACTGCATGTAGCCATGATACGTCCCATTGCTTTTAAGTCTAATAGTTCAAGTAAGTAAATAATTTATTGCCACTAACAGCTATAAAGATGACACAGTGAGGAGCCCTCAAAAATTTGAGATTAGTTGGTTGAACACTTTGCTTTATGTGTGAATTATAATCTTAACAGAAATAGATAAGAGATATATACTAGCAATTACTACCCTATATAGTAGTTTATTCATGAAATAGTAAAGAATATGGCTATATATTTGTAATTAAGTTACTGATTGAATGCTGTGTAACTAGTAATATATTATCTGCAGGTTTTCTAAATGATAAGTATTTGAAAGAATTATATAGAAATAACCCTACCTCATCTTTGTTAAGAAAATTATTTGATATATTTTATTCTTCCATTTCATTGACTTTAATTATGTTTTAGACAGGACTATAGGGACATATTAATAGTTTTAGAAGACCTTGAGATTACATTTTTTGTTCATTGTTTTCAATTTGTAATTTGGTGTGACAACTTGAGTTAATAACTTGAGAATCTTACACTGGCTGTGCATGCTGTTTTTAAGAAATCCAGTATTGTTTTTGCCATTTCGCCTTGTTTATATTCATATTATTTGTAAATATTATATTAGAAAAATTATAGTAATAAGTAAAAGAAGGAAATAATTATGTAATTCTGGTCTATTTTCAATTGCCATTACTGTAGATCATCAGATATTTCTAGCTTTCCCACTACTTGCACAGTAAGATTGCACTTACCTGTCTCCTTTGAAATTAGGCATGTTTATGTACTTGCTCTAGCCAAGTAATTTGTGTCAATTCCTTGTAAAAAAAAAAAAAACCCTAAAAACCTGTACATGGTTTGCCATGTTACTTTCTCCTTTTTGCAAGAATTTTAAAAGTATATGTTAATATTCAATTTCTATCATTCCAAGTCCTTGGGAGACTGAAGAACACAGCCATTGCAGACTCACTTTGGACATGAAATATACATTTATGTGATAAGCCATGAGATTTTTGTTTGTCACTATAGTGTATCCTATCCTATTCTTACAGATACAAAAATTGATATTCAAAGAGATATGTCAAAATATGTGACATAGGCTTAGCTTTCTGGTGGGAGGCAGTGAAAGACGACTTTGAATGCTGAATCATAATCAGTGTTATTCAGTAGCAAAATATTTGGTGAAATTATTTTTGATAAAGATATGAAAATAAGATAATGTGCCTAATAAACCTGTAGTTCTCAGCAAAGTGGTTAAAATAACTTCAGTAGTGTTGGTTGGTGTTGGCTGCACTTGATAGGGAATTATATAAAATAAGATCAGGAAAGAATCAGCTTACAAATGGGATGAATGGAAATGGAGTACACGAATTCAAGGTCTTTCAGGATCAAAGAGGAAAGTTTTTTCTCAATTCCAACTGATAAAATGTAAAACTGAGAAGAATTTGAGTCACAAGAGCTGATTTAATCTCAGGCTGGTGGCAACAATCAAATTAAGAAAAGTTGTTTAGAAATTCGGAATGGATTAAGATGTCTTAGAATAAAATTCCAACTGAGGCAGTGACACCCTTTAATCATTTCAAATGAACAAAATAATAATGTTGTGGCTTTTCTATCAAAGCTTATTTACAGACTCAATATGCCAGTAATTAAGTTGAAAAACATGATAAAGCAAAGAAAGATAGCAATTTTAAGAAATAGGACTAAAAAGAACTGTGATCATGGCTATTGACACTAGATGCTGACTGAAATATAAAAGATAAAAAGCTTACTCAGTTTTTTCTATGAATGTTATTAGAGGTATAAAACCATAGCTTGCTGCTATTGGAGAAGCCTTGTGGATTCAGATAACCAGTGGACTAATCTGAATTATTAGTGATTCACACAATTCAACATCATCTTAACTTTTAAGAAAATTCATGATATAATCCTTTATCATTAATGATTTTCTACTGACAATATTACTGTGTCACATTTGTAGGTATTTTGTAACAGAGGTGAAATAATGCCACGGATCTTTTAGTCACATTGCAAAATTTATAGATAACTTACCAATTGAATCAAAGACTATCTTTTAAAAGCAGGTAAAATCTATATGTGGGAAATTTTCTCTATACATGTCAATAATAATTACCACAACACTTTTAAAACATTCAGTTAATATTCTCTACCAATAATGACTAATATAATTTCCAGCCAATATAAAGATTATATTCAGTATGAGGCTTGATATCCAGGTATTATTTACATGTTTCTTTACTCTGTTTTAATAGTAAAAGAAAGAATCAACACTCCAACCTAGTTTTATTTTTATTTTCAAGGGTCGCAAATTCAGGTCATTGGTTTCAGTGATGCTTTATGTTTCCTTGTTTCCAGTATTAGAATAAATTTTAAATCACTAGCCATTTAGCTATGGATGTTACAGTCTGAAGCAGAGGATTAAGAAGTTCTCATTGCTAAGAATTAGTCTGACTGACGTGTAACATTTGTTTGACCATTTTCCTTCTCAGTTCTTTTCCCAGTGTGTTAATAATACAACCTCTCCCTTGTTCTCTCCCTCATTTTTGTCTTCCCATTTTTAAATCAATGCTGGAAGGCCCTTCTGCCTACCAGGGAAGCAAACTGGGCTGGCAGCCTTGCTGAGTCCTCACTTAGCTCCTGAGGGCCTGGTGTGCTGTACCATCTCTTACCTCGCTCATGCACTCCTTCTGGTAACTTTTGTTTCCATGAGAAATTTGGGTAGTTCTGCTGCATTGCATTGGGTTTTTAAAGTATTGCCCCCAAAAGCATCTACTAATAAAATGAAGCTGAGAAGGGCATTTATTGTATGTTGCAAATTAATGTGCCAATTTTCTGCTCTTGGCAATAATACTTTAAATTGCAGATGGCTTCTACCGAAATATCATCATCATATTACTAAGATTAATTGTACCAGAGAAAATTTTTTGTTAACACCAGAAGTTTATATGTTTAAGATGTTAGAATCATAGATTTGCTAGAAGAATAAGAAGAAAAATACACTTTGAAGACAAAGTTTCTGACAGTAGAAGAAGAGAGAAGAACAAAAACAAGCAAATCTATAGTTTAAAATATTTGAGAGGAATGTGACCCACAAGTATTTGGGCAGGACAGTATGATGATATCTTTCATGTTGATGAAAAATTATGTTTTTGGCTAACATTATAGAATATCTGAAATGGTTTCATAATTTTTGTCTGATTTGAGCTACTATTTAAAGTGATAAATTTTGAATTTTTAAATATTTACAGGATGCTATTTACATATTTACAGCATTTTTCTCCGCAACAGCAAATATAGAATGTTTGTGATGAGGCATACTGGTTTTCTTTCACCTATCACATACTTAGTGCTACTGAAGTATTTATTATAGAGTGAGGGAGAATTAGAAACAGCTCTGTTTTGCAACATAACCCCCAATTCTGGACAATTTGAAACCATAGCACCAGGGGCCAAATGTGCAATATTGTACAGGTATATAATTTTAAAAACATATAGTACTTTAAAATATTTATTGTGGGGAAATTTTAATCATAATTTAAAATCTTATCATATTGTACTACAGCTAAGCACTTTGACCTGTACCTTTTAAAATCCTGGGAAAATATCTCATAGGATAATTTGGAAAAGTAAATGAATTACCATGGAGATTTATACTTTTGTTAAAGTAGCATTATGAGGCATAAGACTTGAGAATCCTGCCTCCAAGAACTCAATTTTTTTTTTTTTTTTTTTTTTTTTTTTTTTTTTTTGAGAAGAGAAACTGCCTGATGGCAATATCTAGGGTTGTGGGTCTAAGTCATCTCCTGAGGTCATTTCCCCCAGAAGACCTGAGTCTTTTATTCTTTTTTTTTTTTTTTTTTTTTTTTTCAAGAGCGAGCCACCACGCCCAGGAAGAATTTTTTTTTTTTTTTTTTTTTTTTTAAAGAGAAAGAGAATAGGAAGGAGGAAAAAGGAAGAGAAAGAGAGAGAGAGAATGGGGAGGAGGGAGAAGGAGAAGGAAAAGAAAGAGGGAGAGAGAATGGAAGTATTGCTTTCTTGCCCAGGCTAGAATGCAATTTAGTAATGGGTATTGAAAACCTCTTTTATACTGATAATTATACTTAATGATATAGTCAGGAAGGAATAAGGGAAGAAGATAACAAACAAACAGTCAACCAATATTTAATTTAAACCTATGAAATGCTATGCGATTACTGAGGAGTGATTTACTTCCAATTATATAGTCACCTTTGGAATAGGTGTGAGGTGGTAATGTATGTTTTGTGTATTTGAAGTGGAGAGTTCTATAAATGTTTATTAAGTTTACTTGTTCCGGGTCCGAGTTCAAGTTCTGAATATCCTTGTTAATTTTCTATCTCGTTGATCTATAGAATCGTTAGCTCTTCTTGTTGCATTGATCCTTTTGCCATTATGTAATGTCATTCCTCGCCTCTTTTGATCTTTGTTGCTTTAAAGTCTACTTTATCAGAGGTGAGAATTGCATCTCCTGCTTTTTGTTTATTAGTTTATTTTTACTCTCTGTTTGATTGGTAAATCTTCCTCCTTCTCTTTAAGTCTTTGTGTATTGTTGCATGTAAGATGGGCCCGGATGCAGCATACTGATGGGTTTTGGCTTTTTATCCAATTAAAATATATATAAGTTTAATACCGGTGTTTGATGCTAGCTGGCTGTTTTGCCCATTAGTTGATGTAAATTTTTTATTGTGTTAAAGTTCTTTGCTTTTTGATATATTTTTGGAAAGGCTGATATTGGTTGTTCCTTTATATGTATAGTGCTTCTTTCAGAAGCTCTTGTAAAGCAGGCCTGGTGGTGGTGAACTCTCTAAGTACTTGTTTGTTCGCAAAAGATTTAATTTTTCCTTCACTCATAAAGCTTAGTTTGGCTGGATAGGAAATTCTGGGTTGAAAGTTCTTTTCTTTAAGGATGTTAAATATTGGTCCCCACTCTTTTCTGGCTTGTAGGGTTTCTGCTGAGAGATCTGCTGTAAGTCTGATAGGTTTCCCTTTATGGGTAACCTGACCTTTCTCTCTGGCTGCCCTTAGTATTTTCTCCTTCATTTCAACCCTAATAAATCTGGCGATTATGTGCCTTGGGGTTGGTCTTCTTGAAGAATATCTTTGTGGTGTTCTCTGTATTACCTGGAGTTGAATATTACCCTGCCTTGCTAGGTTGGGAAAATTTTCCTGAATGATATCCTGAAGAGTATTTTCCAACTTGGATTCATTCTCTTCATCACATTCAGGTACACCTATCAAACGTAAATTAGGTCTTTTCACATAGTCCCATATTTCCTGGAGACTTTGCTCATTCCTTTTCATCCTTTTTTCTGCATTCTTGTCTTCTCGTTTCATTTCACTGAGCTGGTCCTCGACTTCTGATAGCCTTCCTTCTGCTTGATCAATTCGACTGTTTAAACTTGTGCATGCTTCGCGAAGTTCTCGTGTTGTGTTTTTCAGCTCCATCAATTCACTTATATTCTTCTCTAAATTGTCCATTCTCATTAACATTTCGTCAAACCTTTTTTCAAGGTTCTTAGTTTCTTTGCATTGGGTTAGAATAAGTTCTTTTAATTCACAGAAGTTTCTTATCACCCACGTTTGGAAACCTGCTTCTGTTATTGGAACACCCGTGTAATCTATTAAGCCTTGTTCCGTTACTGATGAGGAATTGCAATCCCCTGTAGAGGGAGAGGCATTCTGATTTTGAGTATTCTCTACCTTTTTACGCTGGTTTCTTCCCTTCATTATATATTTGTCCGTCTGTCGTCTTTATAATTACCGACTTTCTAACTGGGTCTCTGACGTCCAGCTTGTTGATTCCCTGTGCCGAAATCTGAGCAATCCACTGAGCCGGCCAAAACAGCGGTGTTAAGATTGATGGTGCTTTTCTGCCCGGGAATCTCCGGACTCTGCACCAAGAACTGGCGTGCTAAGGCACCAGCAAAACCGCCACGCCGGCCACAAGAGTCGCCCTGGCGACCCGTGGTGCTCCTCCACTGGGAATCCCCTGGTTCATGAGCAACTAATATTCGTCTGAAAGTGTGGCGTCCTCTCGTTCTTTGCGCTTTCACTGGGAGGTACGTGCCCGAGCTGCTAATCATCAGCCATCTTGGATCTCTCTCCAGAACTCAATTTTTATTTGTTGTTCTACTCAATTATACACAAGGAAATACATGGAGCATTTTGTTCTTCCTAAAAAAGCCAATAAAGCAAACCAATCTACTATCAAGTACAGGGTTGATTTTAGACATAGTATTCCACTTGCCAGATATATTTTCTTATTTGTATAATTAGAAAAAGTTTAGAGGATCTGCTGCAGCTCTACTGTCTGCTATTTTATATTTGTTTTTCTTTGGTAAATTTGTTTAAGTTCCTTATAGATGCTGGATATTAGACCTTTCTCAGACACATAGTTTGCAAATATTTTCTCCCATTCTATATATTGTCTGTTCACTCTGTTGGTAGTTTCTTTTACTGTGCAGAAGCTCATAGGTTTTTTTTTTTTTCAAAGTTGAATGATATTTTATTTAACCTGATATATCTAAAATGTGCTGTCCCAGCTCACTGCAATTCAGACATAAAATCTCATTTGTCAGTTTTTGCTTTTGTTGCAATTGCTTTTTGTGTCTTTGTCATGAAATCTTTGAAGTTCCTATGTCCAGAATGATATTGCCTATGTTGTCTGCCAGGGTTTTTATAATTTGGGGTTTTACATTTAAGTCTTTAATCTATCTTGAGTTGATTTTTGTATATGGTATAAGGAAGGGGTCCAGTTTCAATCTTCTGCATATGGCTACCCAGTTATCCCAGCACCATTTATTGAATTGGGAGTCCTTTCCCCATTGATTGTATTTGTCAACCTTGTCAAAGATCAGATGATTGTAGGTATTTGGCTTTATTTATGGGTTCTGTAACCCATTCCATTGGTCTACATGTCTATTTTTGTACCAGTACCATGCTGTTTTGGTTACTGTAGGCTTGTAGTATAGTTCAAAGTCAGGTAGTATGATGCTCTCAGTTTGTTCATTTTGCTTAGTACTGCTTTGGCTATTTGGGCTCTTTTTTGTTTCCATATAAATTTTAGAATAGTTTTTTTTTTTTCCTAATTCTATGAAAAATGTCATTGGTAGTTTGATAGGAGTATCACTGAATCTGTCAATTGCTTGGGGCAGTGTCCATTTTAACAATATTGATTCTTCTTATCCTTGAACATGGAATTTTATTTCCATTTGTTTGTATCATTTCTGACTTCTTTTAGCAGTGTTTTTAAATTTTCTTTGTAGACATCTTTCTCCTTCCTAGTTAGCTGTATTCCTAAGTATTTTATTCTTTTTGTGACAACTGACAATTGGATGTGTTCCTTATTTGGCTCTCAGCTTGGTTGTTATTGGTATACAGGAATGCTAGTGAATTTTGTATGTTGATCTTGTATTTGCTGAAGTTGTTTATCAGATTAAGGAACGTTTTCGCTGAGACTATGGGGTTTTCTAGATATGGAATCATGTTGTCTGCCAACAGGGATAGTTTGATTTTCTGTCTTCCTATTTGGATGTCTTTTATTTCTTTTTCTTGCCTGATTGCTCTGGCCAGGAATTTCAATACTATACTGAATGGGAGTAGTGAGGGGTTATTCTTGTCTTGTTCTGGTTTTCAAGGGGAATGCTTTCAGCTTTTGACCATTCAGTATGGTGTTGGTTGTGGGCTTGTCATAGATGACTCTTATTATTTTGAGGTATATTACTTCAACACCTAATTTTTTTTAGAGTTTTTAAGGTGAAAAAATATTCAATTTTATCAGAAGCCTTCTCTGCATCTATTGAGATGATCATGTGTTTTTTTGTCTTCAGTCTGTTTATGTGATGAATCACATTTATTGGTTTGCATATGTGGAATCAAACTTGCATCCCAGAAACAAAGCTTACTTCATCGTGGTGAATTAGCTTTTTGATGTATTGCTGAATTCAGTTTTCTAGTACTTTGATGAGAAATTTTGCATCATTGTTCATCAAAGATATCAGTCTGACATTTTCTTTTGTTGTTGCCTCTCTGCCTGGTGTTGGTATCAAGATAATGCTGGTCTCAGAATTGATTAGGGAGGAGTTTTTCCTTTTCAATATTTTAGAATAGTTTCAGTAGTAGTGATACCAGCTCCTCTTTGTACACCTGGTAGAATTTGGCTGTGAATCCACCTTGGCCAGGCATTTTTTCACTTGATAGGTTATTTGTTATTGACTCAGTTTTGGAGCTCATTATTGGTCTGTTCAGAGATTCAGTTTCTTCCTAGTTCAGTCTTGGGAGGGTATATCTGTCCAAGAATTTATCCATATCTTCTAGATTTTCTAGTTTGTGTGCATAGAGTTGTTCATAATAGTCTCTGATGGTTATTTTGTGTTTCTTTGGGACTTCTCTTTTTCATTATTATTATTCTTTGGATCTTCTCTCTTTCTTATTAGTCTAGCTAATGGTCTATTTTATTAACTTTTTCAAAAAACAAGCTTCTGTCTTCTTTGATCTTTTGAATGGTTTTTTATGTCTCAGTCTCCTTCAGTTCAGCTTTCATTTTAATAAATTCTTATCCTCTGCTAGCTTTGGGGTTGGCTTGCTCTTGATTCTCTAGTTCTTTTGGATGTGGTATTAGTTTGTTAATCTGACATCTTGCTAGCTTTTTGATGTAGACATTTAGGGCTATAAATTTCCTAACCATGCCTTAGCTGTGTTACAGAGATTCTGACCTGTTATATCTTTATTCTCATTAGTTTCAAAGAACTTTTTGATTTCTGTCTTAATTTCATTATTTGCCTAAAATTCACTCAGAAGGTGGTTAACTTCTGTGTAAATGTATGGTTTTCAGCAATTTTCTTCATATTGAATTCTATTTTTATTGTGTTGTGGTCCAAGTGTGTTGATGTTATTTTTGTTTTTTTGAACTTGCTGAGAATTGTTTTATGTCTGATTATGTGACCAATTTTAGAGTATGTACCATGTGCAGATGAAAAGAATGTATATTCTTTTGCTTTTGGGTGGATAGTTCTATAGATGTATATTGGATCCATTCATTATTTATTTTTGTCTGATCTGATGCCTTATTTCAGAATGCCAGTCTCTAAACTCGAGATTCTTTCCTCAGATGATCTATTCTGCTGTAAATACCTGTGATTTCATTGGGAAATTTTTGTAGTGTGTTTTACAGCTTTTTCAGGTTGGTTACATTCTTTTCTATACTCACTGTTTTGTCTGTTAGTTCCTGTATTGTTTTATTGTGACTCTTAGCTTCTGATATGGTTTGGCTGTTTCCCCACCAAAATCTCGTCTTTAATTGTAGCTCCCATAATCTGCACATGTCATGGGAGGGATGCAGTTGGAAGTAATTGAATCATGGAGATGGGTTTTTCCCATGCTGTTCTCATGATAGTGAATAAGTCTCATGAGTTCTGATGGTTTAATAAAGGGCAGTTCTCCTGCACACACTCTCTTGTCTTCCACGATGTAAAACATGATGTGCCTTTGGTCCTCCTTCACCTTCTGTCGTGATTGTGAGGCCTTCCCAGCCATGAGGAACTGTGAGTCCACTAAAGCTCTTTTTCTTTACAAATTACCCAGTCTCAGGTATGTCTTTATTAGCAGTGTGAGAGCAGACTCATACAGCTTTTTGGATTGGGTTTCATTGTACTCCTGAATTTTGATGATCTTCCTTTCTATTTATATTCTGAATTCTATTCTTGTAATTTCAGCCATCTCAGCAGAGTTAAAAATCCTTGCTGGAGGACTACTGTGATCATTTGGAGAAAAGATGTCATTCTGGTTTTTTGAGTTGTCAGCTTTTGCACTCGTTCTTTTTCATCTTTGTGGGCTCAATTCCTTCGATCTTTGCAGTTGTTCTTTTGGATTTTTTTTTGTTTTCTTTTATCCCATTAGATAATGTTGAGTATTTGGTTGATATATAAAGTAGGTTCAGTTGACTAGCTTTATTACTGAAAGATTTTAGGGTATCAAGGTTCAGCTCAGGACTTCTGAACTGCATGTTCTAACTTGAGGGAATGGTATCATCAGGGCCCAGCTTTGATCTCTGGGTCTTCAAGGTTAGGAATCTACTGTGCTGGAGGGGCTGAGGTGCTCCTGGGCTGCTGATCATAGCCCCCCAATTGGTGGTGTCAGCTAAAGCACTTAATAGGGCAGTGACAGTGGGATCCATTCTCACTCACATGAGCCAGTGGCAGTGGCAGTAGCAGTGCAGCAGTGTGCATGCTCATCAGCTGAAGTAGGGCACTAGCAGGTGCGAGGGTGTTGGCCTCCATGTGGGTGTTCACAGCAGCAGTGGTGGCAATATGGCACAAGGGATCAGGGATCCTTGCTACTGACTGTGTGTACATTCACACTGGTGGTGATGTTAACATGGGGACAGGGTGCTGGTGGGCACAGGACTCTGTGTACCCTTTGTGCATGTTCACCCTGATGGCAGTGCTGAGTTCTTTGCATATTTTAGATATTAACCTCTTATGAGATATATGTTTGTAAATATTTTCTCCCTTCCTATAGGTTGCATTGTTGCTTGTTAATTGTTTCCTTTGAGTGCAGAACCTTTTTATTTTAATGTAATGTTCTTTGCCTTTTTTTTTTTTTTTTTGGCTTTTATTGCCTGTGCTTTTGGGGTCATATCGAAAAAGATCATTGCTCAGACCAATGTCATAAAGCTTTCACCCTAGGTTTTTTTCTAGTAGTTTTATGTGGTATTATATTTTACATTTAAATATGTAATCCATTTTGAGTTTATTTTTGTATATGGTGTGAGATAAGGGTCCAATATTATTCTTTTGCATGTGGATATCCAGGTTTTCCTAGCACCATTTGTTGAGTAGACTATTCTTCTCTCATTGTGATGCTTGGCACCCTTGTTGAAGATCCAAGTCAAATTGTCTCTATTTGCAGATGACATGATTGTGTATTTGGAAGACCCCATTGTCTTAGCCCAGAATCTCCTTAAGATGATAAGCAGCTTCAGCAAATTCTCAGGATATAAATCAATGTGCAAAAATCACAAGCATTCCTATACACCAATAACAGACAGAGAGCCAAATCACGAGTGAACTCCCATTCACAATTGCTACAAAGAGAATAAAATACCTAGGAATACAACTAACAAGGGATGTGAAGGACCTCTTCAAGGAGAACTAAAAAACACTGCTCAAAGAAATAAAAGAGGACACAAAAAGATGGAAAAACATTCCATGCTCGTGGTTCAGAAGAATCAATATCGTGAAAATGGCCATACTGCCTAGAGTAATTTATAGATTTAATGCTATCCCCATCAAGCTACCATTTACCTTCTTCACAGAATTGGAAAAAAACCACCTTAAACTTCGTATGGAACCAAAAAAAAAAAAAAAAAAAAAGCCTGCATAGCCAAGACAATCCCAAGCAAAAATGTATTTCTTAAATAATAAGATTTTAAGGTCAAATTTATTCCTTGACCAATGGGGTGCAGAATGAATATTGTGTTAGCAGGCATGAAAGGTACATTCATCTTATTGTACATCTCTATTTCTCTCTTGAGCGACTAGGTACAGTGTTATGTGCAGTACTATCTTAGAAGAAATCTTTTTTATTTTTTTCTGAGCAGTAGGTCTCAACAGTTGGCTTAAAATAATTAGTAAACCATGCTGTAAACAGATGTACTCTAATCCAGCCTTTGTTGTTTCATTTATAGAGCACAGGTAAAATAGATTTAGTGTAATTCTTAAGGGCCCAGGATTTTTGGAATGGTAAATGGGCACTAGTTTCAACTTAGTTACCAGCTGCATTAGCCCTTAACAAGGGGATTGTCCTGTACTTTGACACTTTGAGGCAGGTGCTGATTTCTTCTCTCTAGGTATAAAAGTCCTAGATGGTGTCTTCTTTCAATAGAAGGCTGTTTTGTCTACATTAAAAAAATCTGTGTTTTAATGTATCTACCTTCACCAGTTATCTTAGCTAGACTTTCTGGATAACTTGCTTCAAGCTCTATATCAGCACTCGTTGCTTAACCTTGCAGTTTTCTGTTATGGAGATGATTTCTTGAACCTCATAAAGCAACCTTGGTTAGCTTCAAATTTTCTTCTGCAACTTCTCACCTCTCTCAGCCTTTATAGAATTGAAGAGATTTAGGGCCTTGCTTTGGGTTGGCTTTTGCTTAAGGAAAAGTGTGCTTCAATCTTCTAGACAGAGCGCTTAAACTTTCTTCATATCAGCAACAGAGCTGTTTTGCTTTCTTATCATTCATGTGTTCACTGGAATAGCACATTTAATTTTATTCAATAACTTTTTCTTTGCATTCACAACTTGGCTATTGGTACAAGAGGCCTACCTTTCAGCCTGTTTTAGATTTCAACATACCTTCCTCACTAAGCTTAATAATTTCTAGCTTTTGATTTAAAGTGAGAAATGTGGGACTCTTCCTTTTACTTGAACAATTAGAGGGCATTGTAGGGTTATTAATTAGCCTAATTTAAATAATGCTGTGTCTCAAGAAATAGAAATACCCAAAGCAAGAGAGAAAGAGATTGGGAAATGACTGGTCAGTAAGCAGTCACAATACAAACATTTATAAATTGTTTGCAGTCTTACATGGGTGCAGTTAATGGCCTCTCAAAACAATTTTGATAGTAACACCAAAGATCAATGATCACAGATAACTTAAAAAAAAAAAAAAGAAAAAGAAAAAGTTTGAAATATTGCAAGGATTACCAAAATGTGACAAAGATACAAAGTGTGCATATGCTGTTGGAAAAATGGTGCTGACAGACTTGCTTGATGTAGGATTACCAAAACCATTCAGTTTGTAAAAACTGTTATATCTATGAAGCACAATAAAGTGAAGTGCAATAAAACAAGGCATGTGCATACTTGTGTAGCAGTATCAGTTTCATTAATTCTTACACCTGTGAGAAACAACTTTATCAACCAAAGTACAGTGCTTATGTGTAATTTCTGTTGCAATTTAGCCTTATATTATGTGGAAATATTCTTTTCCACAGTTACTTAGGTCATTACTTCTTCTCCCACCCTCTTTAATGAGGTTATTTTATATACTTATATTACAGTTATACTCTCTTCATTCCTTCTTCATTCCTTCTCAGAGTTCCCTAATCTAAGTAATTTTTTTTTTGACTTGGCTACATTAAGGTTCACTCTTTGTGCTGTCAAGTTTTATGGATTTTGACAAATGCAAAGTTCATGGGGTTAGTCATCATCACAGTATCATACAGAATAGTTTCGCTGGCCTAATATATCTCTTGTATTTTATCTCTTTAACACCCCTCCCGTACCCCCACAAATCCTTGGAAACTACTGTTTATAATTTTGCCTTTTCCACAATGTTGTATAATTGGAATCCCAGCTTTTTAAGATCAATTTCTTTCAGTTAAAAATATGCATTTAAAATGTATCTGTATATTTTTAATCACTGAATAATATTCTATTGTAAGGATTTACCACAGTTTGTTTGTCCATTCACCTATTGATAGATATCTTGGTTGTTCCAGCTTTTGGCAATTAAGTTTAAAGCTATAAACACTTCTGTGCAGGTTTTTATATGGGCATAAATTTTCAAATTAAATAGGTAAATATCCAGGAGTGATTGCTGGATCATATAATAGTGGCATGATCTTTGCATCTATGTTCATCATGGATATTGGCCTGTAGTTTTCTTTTCTTGTTGAGTCTCTGCCGGGTTTTGGTATTAGGATGATGTTGGTCTCATAAAATGATTTGGGAAGGATTCCCTCTTTTTGGATTATTTGGAATAGTTTCAGTAGGAATGGTACCAGTTCCTCTTTGTATGTCTGGTAGAATTCGGCTGTGAAACCATCTGGGCCTGGGCTTTTTTTGGGTGGTAGGCTCTTAATTGCTGCCTCGACTTCAGACCTTGTTATTGGTCTATTCAGGGTTTTGACTTCTTCCTGGTTTAGGCTTGGGAGGAGGCAGCTGTCCAGGAATTTATCCATTTCTTCCAGGTTTTCTAATTTATGTGCATAGAGTTGTTTGTAATAATCTCTGATGATGGTTTGAATTTCTGTGGCATCTGTGGTGATATCCCCTTTATCATTTTTTATTGCATCTATTTGGTTATTCTCTCTTTTCTTTTTTATTAGTCTGGCTAGTGGTCTGTCTATCTTGTTGATCTTTTCAAAAAACCAGCTCCTGGATTTATTGATTTTTTGTAGGGTTTTTCGTGTCTCTATCTCCTTCATTTCTGCTTTGATCTTAGTTATTTCTTGTCTTCTGCTAGGCCAACAAACATATGAAAAAATGCTCATCATCACTGGTCATTAGAGAAATGCAAATCAAAACTACATTGAGATACCATCTCATGCCAGTTAGAATGGCGATCATTAAAAACTCTGGAGAAAACAGATGCTGGAGAGGATGTGGAGAAATAGGAACACTTTTACACTGTTGGTGGGAGTGTAAATTAGTTCAACTACTGTGGAAAACAGTGTGGCGATTCCTCAAGGACCTAGAAATAGAAATTCCATTTGACCCAGCAATCCCATTACTGGGCATATATCCAAAGGATTATAAATCGTTCTACTATAAGGACACATGCACACGAATGTTCATTGCAGCACAGTTTACAATAGCAAAGACCTGGAACCAGCCCAAATGCCCATCGATGATAGACTGGACAGGAAAAATGTGGTACATATACACCATGGAATATTATGCAGCCATTAAAAAGGAGGAGTTCACATCCTTCACAGGGACATGGATGAACCTGGAAAACATCATTCTCAGCAAACTGACACAAGAACACAAAATCAAAGACCACATGTTCTCACTCATAGGCGGGTGTTGAACAAGGAGAACACATGGACACAGGGAGGGGAGCACTATACACGGGGGTCTGCTGGGGGGGAGGAGGGATAGTGGGGGGGTGGGGAGTTGGGGAGGGATAGCATGGGGAGAAATGCCAGATATAGGTGAAGGGGAGGGAGGCAGCAAATCATACTGCCACGTGTGCACCTGTGCAACAACCTTGCATGTTATTCACATGTACCCCAAAACCTAAAATGCAATAAAAAAAAAAATAGTGGCATGATCATGGCTCACTGCAGCCTCAACCTCCCAGCCTCAAGAGATTCTCCCACTTTCACTTCCTAAGTGGCTGGGACTGCATGCATGTGCCAACACGCCTGACTGATTTTTGTAGAGACAGGGTTTCGCCATGTTGCCCAGGCTGGTGTCAAACTCCTGGACTCAAGCAATCAACCTGCCTCAGCCTTTGAAAGTGCTGGTATTATAGGGATGAGCCACTATGCCCAGCCCTACTTTGTGTTATTTAAAGTACAATGTTTTTAAACAATTTTCCCAAATTACTTTTGTGACAGAATAAGTTATAGAATTATTGTTTAATGGTTAATTGCACAGGCTCTGGAAGCAGAAGGCTTGGGTTCAAGTCTAAATTCTATAATTTACTAAGTATGTGATTTTTAAGCATGTTGAGTAACCTCTCTATACTTCAGTTTCCTCCCTTATAAACTATTTATTATTCTCTTTCTCAGTTTTATGAGGATTAAATTAGATAAAGTGTTTGGCACAGAGTAAGAAGTTAATTGTCTTTTTTCTTTCAGTACTCAAAATTCATTTGAAAGGAACTCTCTATTCTTTCTTTTCCCTGTCACCTATGATGGCAACCAGATCCTTACTTCTAAAGTCCAGCTTCTCCTTAGCAAGGGTAGGGAAACTGTAGTGGCAGGAAGGGCTTAATAGCTTTTTATGTTTCAATGCCATTAAAGGAATTAAAGTGGATTATCCAAGAAAGGAATCTAGCCTCGCTTGAGTCTGGGAGGTCCAGGCTGCAGTGAGCCATGATTGTGCCACTATTATATGATCCAGCAATCACTCCTAGATATTTAAGAGGTTGATGAGAGTGTGGCTTAAATCTGGAGGATGTTATTCCATGAGGCAGGCTTATTACTTACTGACCTATGTAAGATTTCTGTATAAATCAGAAAAAGGTTCACTCTGAGCAGATGCAGCCCAGGACAAAGACATAACACTTAGCCAGTGGAGCATAGCTAGATTCTAGTCCTCCACTAGCCACCTATGCTAGGTTCTGTTGTTCGGTGTGCACACTACACAACTATAAATGTTATCTCTCCCTGGAAGATGGAAGGGAGGACTGCGGGTTCCATATGGGACAAACACATGGATCAAGTCTATTGGAACACAGCATCACAGAAATGCTATAACATCTATCCCATGGAATTATTGTGGGAAAACAGGAAATGATGTCTCTAAGTTCTGGGCTTTGAGAAAAAATATGATGCCACCAGCAAAAGCCATCTGCCAACATAAGGATTGTGTGGTCCTAACAAGAAAGGTAAGCAATTGATAACGCTGCAGACAGAACCACAAATTGGATGGATAATGGAAAACCAGTTTGAACAAGGCACAGAGTCACCATATGAAGAAAAGGTAAAGTTGAGACTGAGAGACTTCTTTTGTGATACACCTAAGTTTTTAAGACTCTCATATGGTGTATGAAAGGTGCCTCCAAAGTATGCTGATTGGAATTCCTGTAAACTTTAGATGAGGAAAATATATAATGGAAAACAAAGATAAATGGGAGGTTTCTTTCATCCAAGCATTACACCTTACTATAAGGAAAACATGGACCTACATATTTTAAGCAATCTGCAGGAATTAAATTGTGCAGTATTTGCCTGCAAAGACAAGTTGAGTTCGTAAACTTAACTTAAACTCTACTTTGGCTTTCTCCAAAGTATTGTTATTTCTAAGTTACTGGAATCCTTCCTTAAGCTTCTTGCTCAGTGGGAAGTGTAAGGCAAATATTTTCAGATGAGTCACCTCCCTTTGTAAATGGTTTCTTAATATTTTGACTTTCTGATTGGGAGACTGTCAAAGCAAGGGTGTCTCATAAATTGTCAGGGGATAGAGGGAGTACACATAGAATATCTTATTTTTCTATAAAATGGTCAGACACCTGACTCTAGCTGAAAGTGTCAGGAATTCTATTATACCCATAATCTATTTTTAGTTCTATTATATAAATATATTTTAAATGGGGAAAGTTTTATTTCATTTTGAACAAAAACACTTTTCCCCAATATTTAAAAAAATATCATTTTGGGGCATTTGTTTCTCATTGCATTGCCAAGCCAAACATCTATTGTTAAATTCCCAGCTTATTGCTTTTTTTTTTTTTTTTTTTTTTTTTGACAGTGAAAGTGCAAGAATCCAGCTCGTTATTGGAGCCACAAAGATTTTTGCATAAGTCTTTAAATATACTCCCAGGGAAGGCATATGGCTAGACCATTCAGGAGCCCCAATATCCCATAGGCAGCTCTGCAGCAGAAGCACATAAACTCATGAAAGCCTGTGCAAGAGTGTAGCTGTCTTGTATTTCACAGTCTGTACATACTATTTAATAACACAGGAGCCTAGTAAATTAATTAATAAATTAGTTTTGTTGCTATAAGTTCTCTCATCACTATGAAAAATCCTGTTCTTGTAGGAAGGTTTTGACATTAGATTTGATTTCTAACCACAACACACAGATTCACTCTTGTAGATGAAAAATGCTACCTAAGACATTCCAGCCTTTATACCTGTATGATGCTCTGAATGTACCTTGTTATTTATGTAACACCTAATGCAGCATATAGTATGTTTAGGAGATAATATTCACTGAATAGAGCCTTACTCCCAAATAGTACTGTTTGGAGGAATTACAAAGAAAACCCTTTATATACAATTTCAAAACTTTGTCATTCAGCAATAACCAAATTATAGTAGGAATTGATTATATTTGTTTGAAAATCCATCTGTTCTTAACGAGATAACACTGTATTTTAATGGATGTGGTTAGAAACAGACTGAGGCTAATGTTTGAAAGTTGACTTACTATCTTTAATCTGCTTGCAACTTTGTTTTTATTCACACAAGTGAAACTGAGTTACCCATGTGAAACAGGTCTTTATTCCCCGATACAAATAATTCATGCAAATAGATGCCTGTGAACTTCTAGAATAACTGAAAAATCAGCTAGGCTTAGAAGATGCAAAAGAATGCATATTCAACTAAAATGGTGTTTATGAATGCATAGAGGTGAGAGAGAAAAACACACATATTTAAGAAGCACAAATTCTACACTTCTTCAAAGACCCAGTTACAAATATTTTATAAAGGGAGTCAGGAGTCAATTCAATACCAATTCAGATAAAGAGTCCTGAATTTTCAGTTCTAATGCCATCTATGATCATTTAGTCAGTAATTATTAAATGAATATATACTATATGTTTCAGACATTGTGCCAAATTCTAGTAATCCCACAGTGAACCAGGCAAAGTCTCTACTCTGAGGAAATCACAATCTAATTAAGGAAGTAGGGATATAGAAATAATCCCACAAAAATTTCTAGGCCTCACCATCTCTTAGATATAGATAAATTTATATTAACCTTAATGCCTGAATTTGTTGCCTCAGACCAACTAAGATATGAACCTAATTTTTCCTTCTAAGCCTCCTGAGTTACTCAGGAATTCCCAAGGATATCTCATATGTGCTCATGGAATCCTTCAATTTTCTTTTTTGGGCTCCCACAAAGACACTTCTGGCTGCTAATGGTGCCTCTGTATGTATGTTGCCCCTCCCACTGTTGAATGGCCTGTATTTTAAACCCTGCAAAATCTTCAGGCACCACATTGCCATTGGGAAGGTGTAACATGCTGTTTTCAGCAGAATGTGAAAATGCCCTGAACCTTACCTCTAAGTTGTGCCTTGTCACCTGTAACACTCCAACCCTTGCTACTTAAGCCCTAGGTCTCACAAAGTACTGTCCAATCCAGCTTCTGGGGTAAAGCTGGAGAAGAAGTACACATTCTCTTCTCCATTTCCCTCTCTTTTTTGGCCCTGATAAAACATTTCTTCTCACAGGTCTCTGTCCCTCAATACAAATAATTAACCCAAATAGATGTCCACAAACCTCTGCTAACATTTTAGCAGACACAGAAACATCTCATTTTATTGTAATTATTACAGACTATGGTAAGGGTTACGGCAAAGTTTACTTACTAGGGTTTTTGGGGCATACATGGAAAGATCACTTAATTTAAGTTCAGGGAAGTGAGCATGGGGAGCTAGAAGGATCCCTGAAAGACAATACAACAAAGCTGAGAACCTAAGGAAAAGTGGCAATTAGCTTGGCTATGCGGGCACTTAACACTTAAAATAGTGTTTCTGATGGCTCAGGGGTAGAAAAAAAGAACACATTTATTCATGAAGTTCACATTCTACCCTTCTTCCAAGGCCCAGCCCAAACATCTTTTATAAAGCCTTCTCTTCTCTTGTCCCACTAATCTATTTATACTCTTCTTTTGCATTTGTCACATTAAACTTCTATTGTAATTATTTGTGAGCATATCCATCTCCCATTGCTAGAAGAGAAGCCCAATGTGGGTTCTGCCAAATTATTTTTTATATTCTGCACATTAGTAATCACAATGGCTTGCATACAACAGGTGCTTAATTAAAAGCAATATGCTTGAAGTGGCTGAAAGTGCTTGGAATAAGCAGATTCATGTTTCATAAACTAATAACATAATGGTGTCAATGAATCAAGCAAGTAGATGTGATAGCAAGCTCACTGATTGTAGATAAAAAAGGAAAGGTTGGACAAGATCTTTCTTACTTGTTGGAATAATTTCTTAACTTTGTTAGTGTCACCAGAGCACTTGTGATATAGTGATCAAGAGAAGAATTATTCAGTTCCTTATATTCCGCTTTTAAATTTACTAATATTTATTAAAAACCAATAGTGCCAGATACTTTATTTAAAATATTAAAGAACTAAATATTCAGACAAAATACCATGACATACATGTGACACTTAAAGACTGATAATAAAACAATTATGTGCCTGCCAAATAGCTGAAGAAATAGACAGCTAAATATTATAATGGAACATTTCTTATCCTAAAATGGCAAATCGGCATAGGTAGCTGGATTCCTCCCTCAGCTCTGGAGAAATTTTAGAACTCAAAACTAAAATTCAGAGAAGATTAATGTAATAGATCAGAGGAGTCCATAGGAACATGCCAGAATGCTGTAGTACTTGTTTCATTAGGTAAAACAATTTAAGTCCTAAGTCTATTATAAGAGCAAATGGAGAGTCGATCCAAGATGGCCAATTAGGAGGAACTCGGGATAGCAGCTCCGAGAGAAGGCCCAGAGGGTGAGTGGACGCCGCATTTCCAGACGGATTTTTACTGCCCACAGACCAGGAGATTCACAGGAGGAGGAGCCCCACGGGTCACCAGCGCTGCTGGTCTGACCAGCGTGGCCGCTCGGCCTATGCCCTGGGGTGAGGGGCAGCGGCTCCTTGTGCAGAGTGAGAGAGACTGAGTCCCCTCTGAGCCAGCAAGGGGAGCTGAAGCAGGAAGTCAAGCCAGGAGATGCCCGGGCAAGGGCGCACCACGAATCTCAGAGCCGCTGCTTCAGCTGATGCAGCGGCTCACAGGGCAGCAGATTTTTACTGCCCACGGACCAGGAGATTCACAGACGGAGGAGCTCCACGGGTGGCCAGCGCCGCTGGTTGGACCGGCGCGGCCGCTCGGCCAACACCTGGGGCAGGGGGCAGTGGCTCCTTGTGCAGAGTGAACAAGACTGGGTCCCCTCTGGGCCAGCAAGGGGAGCTGAGGCAGGGAGTCAAGCCAAGAGATTCCCGGGCAAAGAGGGCACCACAGGAAGCACGGCTGAACCCGGGACGGTCCAGCTCTGTAGCGGAGGGGCAGCCTCCATTGGGAAACACCCTGCAGTTCCCAGGGCAATTTGCCGTAACCAAGGTAACCCACCATTACAGAGACTCCGTCACTACAGGGGCAGGCCAACATAGCGGAAGCAGTTCTAACTACACCCATATAAACAGGACTGCAGGGAAGTTCACACAGAAGCTGGGCGGAGCCCACAGCAGCTCAGCAAAGCCTCTGCAGGCTGAGTGTGACTAGGCTGCCACCTTGTGGGCAGGGAAAATGGTAGCAAGACAGCGGGAAATCATAAAGCCCTAACTCCCTGGGACAGAACACCTTGGGGGAAGAAAAGGGGGTTTATGAGTTCAGCTGCTGCAGACTTAAAATTACCAAAATCAGAAAGACAACAACTACAAAGTCGACAGGTGGATAAATCCACAAAGATGGGAAGAAACCAGTGCAAAAAGGATGAAAACACCCAAAACCAGAACATCTCTCCTCCTACAAGGGAGCACAACTCCTCACCAGCAAGGGAGAAAGACTGGATGGAGAATGAGTGTGATGAAATGACAGAATCAGCTTTCAGAAAATGGATAATAAGAAACTTCCGTGAGCTAAAAGAACATGTTCTAACCCAATGCAAAGAAACCAAGAACCTTGAAAAGAGACTTGACGAAATACTAACGAGAATGGACAACTTAGAGAGGAATATGAGTGAATTGATGGAGCTGAAAAACACAACATGAGAACTTCGCGAAGCATGCACAAGTTTCAACAGCCGAATTGACCAAGCAGAAGAAAGGATATCAGAGGTCGAAGATCAACTCAATGAAATAAAATGAGAAGGCAAGATTAGAGAAAACAGGGTAAAAAGGAATGAACAAAGTCAACAAGAAATATGAGACTATGTAAAAAGACCTAATCTACGTTTGATAGGTGTACCTGAATGTGACGAAGAGAATGAATCCAAGCTGGAAAATACTCTTCAGGATATTATCCAGGAAAACTTCCCCAACCTAGCAAGACAGGCGAAGATTCAAGTCCAGGAAATACAGAGAACATCACAAAGATATTCCTCTAGAAGACCAACCCCGAGGCACATAATCATCAGATTCACCAGGGTTGAAATGAAGGAGAAAATACTAAGGGCAGCCAGAGAGAAAGGTCGGGTTACCCAAAAAGGGAAGCCCATCAGACTCACAGCAGATCTCTCAGCAGAAACCCTACAGGCCAGAAGAGAGTGGGGGCCGATATTCAACATCCTTAAAGAAAAGAACTTTCAACCCAGAATTTCATATCCAGCCAAAGTAAGCTTCATAAGTGAAGGAAAAATAGAATCCTTTGAGAACAAGCAAGTACTCAGAAATTTCATCACCACCAGACCAGCTTTACAAGAGCTCCTGAAGGAGGCACTACACATAGAAAAGAACAACCAGTACCAGCCACTCCAAAAACACACGAAATGGTAAAGAGCGTCAACACAATGAAGAATCTGCATCAACCAATGGGCAAAACAGCCAGGTAGCATTAAAATGACAGGATCAAATTCACACTTAACAATATTAACCCTAAATGTAAACGGACTAAATGCCCCAATCAAAAGACACAGACTGGCAAATTGGATAAAAAGCCAAAACCCATCAGTGTGCTGTATCCAGGAAACCCACCTCACTTGCAAGGATACACAAAGGCTCAAAATAAAGGGATGGAGGAAGATTTTCCAAGCAAATGGAGAGCAAAAAAAAGCAGGAGTTGCAATTCTCATCTCTGATAAAATAGACTTTAAAGCAACAAAGATCAAAAGAGACAAAGAAGGACATTACATAATGGTAAAAGGATCAATGCAACAAGAAGAGCTAACGATCCTAAGTCTATATGCACCTAATACAGGAGCACCCAGATACATAAGGCAAGTACTTAAAGACTTACAAATAGACCAAGACTCCCACACAATAATAGTGGGAGACTTTAACACACCATTGTCAATATTAGACAGATCAACGAGACAGAAAATTAACAAGGATATCCAGGACTTGAACTCAGACCTGGAACAAGCAAACCTAATAGACATTTACAGAACTCTCCACCCCAAATCCACAGAATATACATTCTTCTCAGCACCACATCACACCTACTCTAAAATTGACCACATAATTGGAAGTAAATCACTCCTCAGCAAATGCAAAAGAACGGAAACCATAACAAACATTCTCTCAGACCACAGTGCAATCAAGTGAGAACTCAGAATTCAGACGCCACCCCAGAACTGCACAGCCTCATGGAAAATGAACAACTTTCTGCTGAATGTTGACTGGATTAAACAATGAAATGAAGGCAGAAATAAAGATGTTCTTTGAAACCAACGAGAACGAAGACACCACATACCAGAATCTCTGGGACACATTTAAAGCAGTCTCTAGAGGAAAATATATAGCATTAAGTGCACACATGAGAAGAAAGGAGAGATCTAAAATTGACACCCTATCATCAAAATTGGAAGAGCTAGAGGAGCAAGATAAAAAAAATCAAAACCTAGCAGAAGACAAGAAATAACTAAGATCAAAGCAGAATTGAAGGAGATAGAGACACGAAAAACCCTACAAAAAATCAATAAATCCAGGAGCTGGTTTTTTGAAAAGATCAACAAAATAGACAGACCACTAGCCAGACTAATAAAAAAGAAAAGAGAGAATAACCAAATAGATGCAATAAAAAATGATAAAGGGGATCTCACCACAGATTCCACAGAAATTCAAACCATCATCAGAGATTATTACAAGCAACTCTATGCACATAAACTAGAAAACTGGGAAGAAATGGATAAATTCCTGGACAGCTGCCTCCTCCCAAGCCTAAACCAGGAAGAAGTCGAAACCCTGAATAGACCAATAACAAGGTCTGAAGTCGAGGCAGCAATTAAAAGCCTACCACCCAAAAAAAGCCCAGGTCCAGATGGGTTCACAGCCGAATTCTACAAGACATACAAAGAGGAACTGGTACCATTCCTACTGAAACTATTCCAAATAATCCAAAAAGAGGGAATCCTTCCCAAATCATTTTATGAGACCAACATCATCCTGATACCATAACCCGGCATAGTCTCAACAAGAAAAGAAAACTACAGGCCAATATCCATGATGAACAAAGATGCAAAAATCTTCAATAAAATACTGGCAAGCCGATTGCAACAGCACATCAAAAAGCTTATCCACCATGATCAAGTAGGATTCATCCCGGGGATGCAAGGCTGGTTCAATATACACAAGTCTATAAATGTAATTCACCACATAAACAGAACCAAAGACAAAAACCATATGATTATCTCAATTGATGCGGAGAAGGCCTTCGACAAAATTCAACAGCCCTTTATGCTAAAAACTCTCAATAAACTAGGTATCGACTGAACGTATCTCAAAATAATAAAAGCTATTTATGACAAACCGACAGCAAATATCATACTGAATGGGCAAAAACTGGAAGCATTCCCTTTGAAATCGGGCACTAGACAAGGATGCCCTCTCTCACCACTCCTTTTCAATATAGTACTGGAAGTTCTAGCCAGAGCAATCAGGCAAGAAAAAGAAATAAAGAGTATTCAATTAGGAAAGGAGGAAGTCAAATTGTCTCTATTTGCAGACGACATGATTGTATATCTAGAAGACCCCATCATCTCAGCCCAAAATCTCCTGAAACTGATAAGCAACTTCAGCAAAGTCTCAGAATACAAAATCAATGTGCAAAAATCACAAGCATTCCTATACACCAATAACAGACTTAAAGAGAGCCAAATCAAGAATGAACTGCCATTCACAATTGCTACAAAGAGAATAAAATACCTAGGAATACAACTAACAAGGAACGTAAAGGACCTCTTCAAGGAGAACTACAAACCGCTGCTCAACGAAATAAGAGAGGACACAAACAGATGGAGAAACATTCCATGCTCATGGTTAGGAAGAATCAATATCGTGAAAATGGCCATACTGCCCAAAGTAATTTACAGATTCAACGCTATCCCCATCAAGCTACCAATGACCTTCTTCACAGAACTGGAAAAAACCACCTTAAATTCATATGGAACCAAAAGAGAGCCCGCATAGCCAAGTCAATTCTAAGCAAAAAGAACAAAGCGGGAGGCATCACACTACCGGACATCAAACTCTACTACAAGGCTACAGTAATCAAAACAGCATGGTACTGGTACCAAAACAGAGATATAGACCAATGGAACAGAACAGAGGCGTCGGAGGCGACACAACATATCTACAACCACCCGATCTTTGACAAACCTGATAAAAACAAGCAATGGGGAAAGGATTCCCTGTTCAATAAGTGGTGTTGGGAAAACTGGCTAGCCATATGCAGAAAGCAGAAACTCGACCCCTTCCTGACACCTTACACTAAAATTGACTCCAGATGGATTAAAGCCTTAAACATAAGACCTAACACCATAAAAACACTAGAAGGAAACCTAGGCAAAACCATTCAGGACATAGGCGTAGGCAAGGACTTTATGACCAAAACACCAAAAGCATTGGCAACAAAAGCCAAAATAGACAAATGGGACCTAATCACACTCCACAGCTTTTGCACGGCAAAAGAAACAGTCAATAGAGTTAATCGGCAACCAACAGTATGGGAAAAAATTTTTGCAGCCTACCCGTCTGACAAAGGGCTGATATCCAGAATTTACAATGAGCTAAAACAGATTTACAGGAAAAAAACAAACAAGCCCATTCAAAAATGGGCGAAGGATATGAACAGATACTTTACAAAAGAAGACATACATGAGGCCAACAAGCATATGAAAAAATGCTCATCATCACTGGTCATTAGAGAAATGCAAATCAAAACTACATTGAGATACCATCTCATGCCAGTTAGAATGGCGATCATTAAAAATTCTGGAGACAACAGATGCTGGAGAGGATGTGGAGAAATAGGAACACTTTTACACTGTTGGTGGGAGTGAAAATTAGTTCAACCATTGTGGAAGACAGTATGGCGACTCCTCAAGTACCTAGAAATAGAAATTCCATTTGACCCAGCAATCCCATTACTGGGCATATATCCAAAGGATTATAAATCGTTCTACTATAAGGACACACGCACACGAATGTTCATTGCAGCACAGTTTACAATAGCAAAGACCTGGAACCAACCCAAATGCCCATCGATGATAGACTGGACAGGAAAAATGTGGCACATATACATCATGGAATATTATGCAGCCATCAAAAACGATGAGTTTGCATCCTTTGTAGGGACATGGATGAACCTGAAACCATCATTCTCTGCAAACTGACACAAAAACACAAAATCAAACACCACATGTTCTCACTCATAGGTGGGTGTTGAACAATGAGAACACATGGACACAGGGAGGGGAGCACTATACACTGGGGTCTGTTGGGGGGGAGTCGGGGGGACAGCGGGGGGATGGAGTTGGGGAGGGATAGCATGGGGAGAAATGCCAGATATAGGTGAAGGGGAGGAAGGCAGCAAATCACACTGCCAAGTATGCACCTATGCAACAACCTTGCATGTTTTTCACATGTACCCCAAAACCTAAAATGCAATTAAAAAAAGAGCAAATGGAGAAAGTATTATATTAACAGAATAAGAACACTAAATTCATAAAATAGCATAAATAAAGAAAAGAATTGCAAAGAAAGTATAAACAATGAAAAAAATACTTTTTAAATGATAGCTGTTTTAGGCCCTAAAATAGTAGAAATTGCAATAAATATAAATGTGTTAATCTAGTCATTTAAAGTCAGAGACTCTAAAATTTTATTTAAAATATCTAACAACATATTCTTTGCACGAGAAAATACAAGGCTAAAAAAAGAAGACAGTGCACATTAACAACAACCTTGAAGCCTACACTGTGATGCCATCGATTACATCTTCTTCCCCCAGAGGTATTACTTACTCCAGGTTTTGTGTTTATTATTTAAGAATTAGTTTACTATTACTGTATGACAAATTACCACAAGTTTAGTGGCTTAAAACAACATACACATATTATCTCACAGTTTATGTGGGTCAGGGATATGGGCATGGCTTATCTGGGTCCTCTGTTCATAGTTTGACAAGGCTGCAATTAAGATTAAAATTGGCTGGGCTGTGTTCTCATCAAAGGCGTAACCAGGGAAAAATCTAATTTCAGATACCATAGGTTGTTAGCAGAATTCCTCTTCATGTGGTTACAGGATTTAGGTTTCTTTTTCCTTACTGGTCATTGGCTTGAGGACACTTCTAGCTCTTGAGAGTCCTTTGCCACATAGGTTTTGTCATAGACTTACAACATCGCAACTTGTCAGCTTACTTCAGGGTCAGTAGGAGATTGTTTCCCTTCTGTCTGTGAAAATAGAAGAATGACATTCCACCACCTTTGCAATAAACTATTGGTTAGAAGCCTATACTGCAAGGGAGGAGACTATACAATGGTGTGACTTCTTGAGGGTCATCCTAGGATATGTACACAATTTACATTGATTTACTTTTTCACTATATAGATATTATTTAGTTTACATATGATTTTGAATTTTACGTAAGTGGAATCATCCTGTATATATTATTCTTCAGTTTGCTTTTCACTCATAGTTACTTTTGCTTTATATTCATATGTTCCACTGTAGTTGTAGTTTTCATGACCACGTAGTAGTCTGTTTTAAGACTGTCACAACATTGAGTGTTCATTCTATTATTTCAGTTTTTGCTATTATAACAAATATTTCTATGGGCATTGTTGTTCATGTTCTTGCTGTAAATGTGTAGGAATTTCTCAAGGATTATAATCCTTTCTTTACACAGTAGCCAGTGGAAGTAGTCTTTTTACAATATAAATTAAAACCCTCCAGTGACATTTTGCTATACTTAAAGTTCAAACTCCTTAAACCATAGTTTACAAAGCTTTACTTGCTCTGGCCTCTGACTATGTCTGTTACTTCATCTTAAACTGATATTACCCTTTCCCACTATGGTCCACAGTGGCCTTTTTTCTTTTTCTCAATAGTCAGTTTTTATATTCATTCCTGCCCTAAAGTCTTTTTACCTTACTAGAATACTCTTCCTTGGCCTCTGAATGTAGACTCCATTTCATGTTATATGACTAAGCTGACATATCACCAGAGTGGTCATATGTAGCTACCAAATTCAAAGTAGATTTCCACTCACTGTCAGTCATATAACTCTATTTTAATTATTTTCACAGAACCTATCCATTTGATATATTTTTTAAATTTATTGTCTGCCTGTCAATGTATTTAACTCTCTATTTTAAATGTAACTTCCCTGAGAACAAGTATCTTTTTCTACTACTTATCTGTATGTGTATAATACCTAGCAAAGTGTCTGGCGCATAAGTAAAATAGTAACTACAGTAACAGATTTGGCAGAAACAAACATATAAGGTAAAATGGAGTATAAAACAACTTTTCTATAGACTGCAGATGGGATTAGGTGATCTGCCTATTGTCTTCTTATTAATACTTGTTAAGAAATATTGCTGGAAATGAAAATAAAGAGTTTTCTGATAGTTTGAATTCTGAACTAGGAGGAAATAACATAACAATGCTGGATGAGTGAGTCTGGGGAAGGGTTGGGAAGTGTTGTTTTTCCAGACCAATCATTTGGCGTTTAGTTGTTGACAGCCTTCTTGGCTTACTAATTAAAACTGTAAAATTTGAGGTGAGCAACAGTAGCTTAAATGCTAATTCTGCTTTTTGCAGCTGCAATCATTGGGAAGCTAATAGTATAATTGATGGATGCTGCCAGTTGCAAAGAAGGAGTGGAAATCAATACTTAAATTACAATTGTTAGAGGTCATAATTACATTTTCAGTTGCATCCAAAAGCAGTGCCCCAACCAATAAAACTATAATATAATTTTTGGGAGCAAACATACCATTAGTACCTTGAATGTTGCATGTTATAAATACAGCTATAAATGTGTACATCCAATTTTACATTTCAATCTGTAATAGATTCAAATTCTGCCCCATCCCCCAACTAACAGCTCTTAAAGAATAACAAAGAAAACGAAAATTGATCTAAACAGATAAATCCTCTGGAACGAAATATTTATTCCACAAAAGACTTCAGTTTTATCTTGGATCTCTTATAATTATTGAACACATCTGCTTAGTTAAAATAATATGTGCTTCACCATGGATTAAAGGAAATAAAACTTTTGGAAACCCATTTATAATGGAGCATAACCACTAATTGATTTTATAGTGGTAAAATGAACTTGAGCTCTTGAAATTGGATGCAATTGTGGTGATCAAGGATTTCTGAAACGATAGTACATCACAGTATTTATTTTTAAAACAATGTTTATGTCATGTTCATCCTGCTTAGTGAATGCAACTGAGACTATAGAAGTAGTGGCATTATTTTTTTTCTTCTGGTTTCCTTAATACACTTCTGCCCGTTTCTTTTCAGTTTTCTTCATAAGCATGAGGAAAAAATCATGGGCTTGCATTTATTTTTCCTTAATGCAATAATTCCAGACCCTGGCTCCACCTCATAAATTCTAATTTAAGTGGTCTGAAGGAATGCTTTGGCATAAGTATCTTTTCATTTGATTCTAATGTACAGCCAGTGTTGAGAACCAGTATTTTACACTGTCTCCTTGGGTAGTTCATTCACTCTCTTAATTTGAATGACTATCTTGATGACTCCCAAATGTGTATCATCAGCTCTAATTTTACCTGAGCTTCATGTTTGAATACACAGATGCATGCTTGTCATCTCTCCTTGGACGGCCTCAACATGCCAATACTGTACTCATCAACCACCAAGTGTCCTCCACCTGTTTTTTGTTCTATGTTTACTGTTTAGAATCTTGGAAATAGAGTTTTTTGTTTTCCTTGTCTCTCCTACTATATTTAATTATTCAACAGTCTTGGCAGCTTATCTTCTAAATGTTTCTCAAGTCTTTTCCATTATTTTTACCTTGGCTTTTGTGACAATTTCAACGTATTTTATTTGTTCAGATCCTCTTCCCCACTAATAAAACCCACCCACCCTATCTATCTGGAATGATCAATATTCAAACACCAGTTTAACTACACCACTCACAGTCTAAATTCTTCAATGGCTTTTTACCATTTACTGGATCAGGCCCAAGTTTCTTAGCAAAGGTAGTTAAGGTAATTTCACCACTGGTTCATGTCTCTTCTCATTACCTGATTCTATGTGATTCATACTTTAGGATAGAGTATATGGAATTACTTATGGTTATCCCTAAACATGAAGTTCTCCTAATTATTCATGCTTTTGTTCATAGTCTTATTTCTGTCTAAAATTATCTTTACTTTTTCAAAATCATTTAACTCCTAATCATCCCTTACTACTTTACATTACCTCCTACAAAAAAGCTCTGACTTGCCAGATTTGAATAAATGTCCCTCTCTCCTCTCCTAGCACTTTGGGAATTCCCTTGTAATAGAATTAGCCTTGTTAAACTGAAATAATTTACTTACTTATCTGCCTCTTGACTAAAATGTAAGCAGGAGTTGCGTGTACTATCTTCATATCCTCAGTGCCTACCGTGTGCTCTATCGGAAACTTAGTCGGCTTTAATTACATGCTTTTTGAATGGGATGATTACTGACAGCACCACAAAATCACCATATATCCTTTAGATGCTACCACTCAATGAAGGTGTTTTCCCCACTGTGAAATGGGTTGAGGAATTACTGTTACAATTTTTTATGATCATTTCTCTTGAGACATTTCAGAAGGCATCAGGCGGCATTAACAAGAAACATCATCTTGTTTTCACAGGTGCACCTTTTTATTTGATACTGCATTTAAAACATTCCTAGTGATTTTATGTGCAAAGCTTTCCTTATCTAATGCCTAACTGCATTCTATGCTCCTTGCACAGTGAATTCTTGATTATCCATGGTCATGGTAGAAAGGGAGAGCGTGGATAATCTAAAAATCTCATTTGCATCCACTGCCTCTCTCACCAAGTCTTTTGCCAGAGATAGTAATGAGTGTATCAAAGCTAGTGGAGGTACAAATGAGCTGTGAAATGGTAAAAACACATGTTGCCAAATAAAAAGAAAATGAAAAGCTTTAAATAATACACACCTGGATATTCAGTTACAGACTAACAGAATTAACTATATTTTAAAAATAGGAACTTAGTGTTTATGATTGATGATGAAGAAGATGGATGTCTTCTGCTCTGTTAGGGTATCAGGACTCATTTTACTCATAGACAAAGTAAATGGTTGAATACATGTTATTGTTTCAGGTGTGTGGGTAGGTCTGGCTATCCTTAAACCTTATGAAAATATACTTTTTATTCTGATCACATAGACTTTTAGGAAGCATATTTCATTCTCAGGTTAAGAGGACAGTTATAAGGCAGGTGAGTCAATGTAAGCATTAATTCTGTAGTCACCAAATGGCTATCTTTTCTCAGTGGAGTTGAAAAGATCAATTGGAACTTCCAAAATGCCCTCAGCAGAGTTGATAAGGTCAATTGGAACTTCCAAAATGAGGCAGAGAGAAATTTTTTTTTGTGGTAAGAATGGCAGAGGAATTGTAAATTGTCTTATGGTGCATTTTTATTTTATGCTGTCCACAAATAGCCTATGATTTTAACTAATCCTTTAGTCAGAGTCTGTGACACCTTTGTCTATGTTATTCATTGTACAAAAGGAAAAAAGCTTTTTCTTAACTGAGGCAACTTGAGATTATATTAATCTGGCATGGCATGGGAATGAAATACTCTGGTTAATCTTAATCTATTTGAAAGGAGAGCCAGCATTATGTTGCATAGTCTACTGATATCCAAAGAGCTGGACTACTGCAAAATATATCTCCATTAAGCTTTTCCTAGACTAAAGAGGCAACGTTGTAAAGTGTCCATAATAGGAAAATGAAAGATAAATAGAAGTAAATGCTCTAGGAAGTATTTTTCATAGATTATTATATACTAATAATATATGTGTTATATTTATGAAGTAGGAACTGTTATTACCATCATCCCTTCTTATAGATAGGGAAACAAACTTGAGAGAAATTTAAACATTATCTAGAGTAATGCAGCTAGTATAAGTGGTAAAACTAAGTCTCTGATTCCAAAGCCCCTCTTATTTCCACCATATTGTTGATTTTCAGGACATCCGTGTTGCCCAAATTCAGGAGTGCTGTTCACACAGAATACAAGGTGAACTATATTTTTTTAGAGTTGGCAGCACAGCAGCCCTGCAAAGGAAAGGAGACTTGAGCCCTAGCTTTGTGAATTGAGAAAGTCACTTACCCTTCCTGAATGTGCATTTCCACAGTTGTACAATAGGGATTCTAATATTGCCTCCTGAATACTGCATGAGGCTTTACTGTGAACTAGAAGAGATCATGTGAAAGGGCTTTGTAAAAATATAAAGCAGGCCCTTTCCTCCATGAGAACTGTGGAGCTGTGGGTAGGGTCAAAAAATTTAAAAATTAATAAAGCAGATAGAAGTAAGAAATGGTAAAGAAGAGGCAGAATTGATATCAATTCCTTAGCCTGTTACTGGGTCATGATTGTAAACATTATCATTATACTAGAGATGTGTGCTGGCATCAGTGCTTGGGAATTTTAGTTAATAGAATGCTGACTGACAAAGTTTGCTCCCAGGTATTTCTGTAGAATGAAAGCTTCCAGGAGTGCAAGGCCATCAGCTACATCCAGATTCTGTATTTAAAGGTGGATGCTTGGAAGACAGCTGGAGAGGCTGTGCTTGACTGGGAGTCTGGCAAGCTGCTTAGTATCCTCCTGAAGACACAATGGAAAGATCCTGTAGCACATTCTGTCAGGGGTCTGCAGGAGATAGGAAAGATTACCCTATTTGTTATATTTATTGGAGATATTATTATTTGTTTTATGCTGTGTGGAAGGAGGACCAGAGCTATAATCTATTGATCATTTAGTTTTATGAAGTTCTCAAATGAGTGATCTGGTATTTTTCTGACAGAGAGGCTATGGTTCCTGAACACCAGTAATAAGGTTGTCATGTCATTTTCTTCTCGGTCTTTTTATTGCTTTTTATCTCTTTGCTGATATTACCTCTCTCCAACCTCACCTCCCTCTTGCAACTGTATTTTTTTTTAAGGGCCATGTTTAGGACCAGGTTGATTCATTTCATATAACCCATCCTGTGCTTTTAAGAAATTACTCATTTTGGTTTTTCATGTTGCATCCTGTGAAACAGTCTGCCCACTACAGTCACTATTGTAAAGTCGTCATAGTAAACACAGGAATTTAACTGGGGGAGAAATAGGTCAGGGAAGCAGAAACCAAATGTTCATTTTGCAGCCACAGTGTAAGCAGATGGGTAACAGAATGAAGTGGCTTTCTTTGTGGGCCTTGGTTTTCTGTGAACTCTTTCAAGATCTCCTGGGATTCATGCTCCTTCAAAGTTCCCAAGTACTTAGAGCAGATGAACATTGAGGGTGGTGTATTTCTAAATAAAGACACCAAGGTTATTACCTTCCTGTCTCCTCTGTTGTCACAAAGAAAATACATTTGATGAGATACACTCTTTTTCCCCTTTATTTAACTAGAAATGTGATAAAGAACACAAATTTCCTTGGGAAACATTACTAAACAGCTTGGCTCTGAACTGGTTACAAATCGCCCCAGGTGGTCACCAGTGGCCCCAATCACCGATGAAACGCCATTCTCAACCAGGTGAAGTGGTTTCAAATCATTCATAAGCTGGCAATATAAGACTTAAGGAACACAGATGTAAGAAAGAGAAGCTGTTAACACAATGTATCTACCTTTAAGGAAAAGAGTATAATGTATGTAAAGACAACAGAAAGATTAGCAATGGCAGCTCATACCCAGGATAGTGAAGAGTTAAGCATTGAATGACTGTGGGAGGCTGATGTTATAGCTGGGGAACAACTGCCTAATGTCTTTCAACTGGACTGTTTAGCAAAGCTTCATTATGAATGTAATTGTGTGCTTGCACAGGCACACCACATGGAGGGAACACTCAGAGTAAAGGTATGATTGTATTGCCTGCTGCCATGCCAATTACTGGATATTAATGGCAGGATGGCATGCATATGCCGGAGCTGGGAAGCAGAAGGTTAATAGACGAACAGCACCAGAAGAGCCCATTTATCAGTTTCTATTTATCTCTCCTTGGGAGGTGGCAGGTTTACAGTAAATACCTTCTGTCCTCCTAATTTCCTAATGATGGGGATAATGATGGAGAATGGTGAAGTCATTAACTGGGACAGGCTCTGTGCATCACTCTGTCAACCACATCTCCCCAAGACCTGCAATGAGAAGTGATGGGCCCCAGCTGTTCACCAGAATCTGAGTCCCTCCTCCTATCCCCTCCACTCTAAACTGCAAGCTTGGGAAATGGTTCCCCAAATGAAGAAGCTGGAGGCCCAGGGTATGCAAAGAATGAAAGAAGGAAAGCAAGTCTCTTCAGACAGGAGTAGAGAAGCTCTTCCTGTTATGCTCCCTTTGCACAGAACCTGGAGGAAGTAGCGTTGACACATGCTGGAGTGTTTCTCCAGTGATGCCAAAGCTACCATGAAATATATGTAGAATTGGATAATTAATCAGTAATTAAAGTGAGTATGCTAGGGGAGGATGGAGAAGTACATTTAACCAAGTGTTCTTTAAAAAAAAACAACTAGGAGACATCTATAAAATACATAATTCATTTTCTTACCTCATTTCAAAATGGGAGGAAAATCTCTTCTGCACAGGTAAAGGTTTTTGTTTTACAATCCTGAAGGCAGACTGAAACAGCTTAGATTTATTTGGCTGTGTTTTAAATATATTCGTAATAGTAATTACCAGGTACCTACTTCATTTAACTCTTTATGCATAGTCTTTCAACTTTTAGTTATTCCCTAAAAGGGGTAACTTGGTTTTGCATCAGTAGTTTACAGAGCCCTTAAAGAAGGATGTCTTTCTTTTCTATCTTTTATTTAGGAAGCACAGTATCTATTTCTAGAATTTACTGTCTATTAATTGAGAAAAGGTGTTATTTTTACCTGTATGTGGTAGGATTGTTTTGCTAGCAATAATGGAGAAGTACTAAAGCCACCAATAGCAAAACATGAAAGTATATCCTAGTGGTATGTAAGAATCCCAAGATCAAAGATATAGTTGGACCTCAGGAATAGACTAAGAAAATTGATTATCTTAACTGAAAATTGTTAGCACTATCTTTCTCTTGCATGTCTTGCTGCTCTCTAACCACATATTTTTACCCTTTCTATACACCTATGTTCTGTTGTCCTTAGAAAACAGGATGGGGATAAAGTTCCTTACAGTGTACAGTTCTGTTATTTCAGGTCCAGCTCTTGAGGACAGACTAAGTCAAAACAACTGACTTTTTTTTTAAAAGAGGCAGGCCTTTATTTTGATATGCTGGCTGGCATGCAGTAGTGCAAACATAACTCATAGCTCACTGCAGCCCCAAATTCCTAGACTGATCCTCCTCTATCAGTCTCCCTAGTAGCTAGAATTATAGGTGTGCACCATGATACCTGCCTCTTTCTTTCCTTCCTTCCTTCTTTCTTTCTTTCTCTCTCTCTCTCTTTCTCTCTTTCTTTCTTTTTCAGGATCTTCTTGTGTTGCCCAGGTTGGTCTTGAACTCCTGGCCTCAAGTGATCTTCCTGTCTTGGGTCTCCTAAAGTGGTAAGATTACAGGCATGAGCCACCATGCCTGGACAAAAATTAACTGATCTTTATCTGTTTCTGTTTCTCTTTCTCCTACCTCCCATTCAAGGGGTGAAATTTTGGCCCAGTTTTGTCTCCTATAGCCAGGGTACTGGAATTAGTCACATGATTATGGGTGCTGGAGGAAGGAGGTATAAGGTATGGGAAGTCACCAAAAAAGGGTAATTGTGGGATACTAAGACAACTTTATTGTGTGTGTGTGTGTGTTTGTATAAAAAATATGTATGTAGTCACGTGGTAAGAAACCAGGGAAGAGTACAGTCCCATCAGGACTTATCTTTCAAGCAATGAAAGATCCTTTTAGAGTTTGTTTATACAATCAGTTCATATATATTTGTTATGTTCTCTCATGTTGATAACCTAGTGCTTGGCCCTGGAAACACTCTCTGCTCTCTTGAGATGTTAACAATCTAGAATATAGCCATGGTTTGAATGTGTCTACAAAAGTTTATATTTTGGAAACCTAATCTCCAAGGCAACAGTGCTGAAAGCTGGGACCTTTAATAGGTGATTAGTTCGTAAGGGCTCTGCCTTCATAAATGGACTAATGTCATTATTGTGGAAGTGAGTTATTTATTGTGGGAGTGGGTTAGTTATTGCAGCAGTTGGCTCTTGATAAAAGGATGAGTTTGTCCCTCTTTTCTCTTTATGTCATGTTTACTCTCTTTTCCTTCCACCTTTCACTGTAGGATGACACAGCATGAAGGTCTTCACCAGATGTGGGCCCCTTGATCTTGGATTTCCCAGCCTCCAGAACTGTAAGAAATCAAAATCTGTTCTTTATAAATGACCCAGTCTTGGGTATTCTGCCATAGCAGCATAAAATTGACAGACTGTAGATAAAATATGGGCAAGTAAAGCAGTAATTATACAGATATTATATATTAAAGGCTCTGAAGGGGGAGGTACAGGTGCTGAAGCGTCTAATATGGATTTGGATGAAATCAGGGATTATTTTAATGCAAACATAGCACCATTATTGGGTAAGGTAACATAGATCTTATAATTTCAGAGAAAATGTTACTCTGGATTATTTATTTACTTTGTGGCTTATTCATGATCAATATTTAATCCTAGATTGCCTATCTCCTGGTTCTGTGACATATATTTAGGAATACTTAACAAATTATTAAAGGGACAAATCTACTATAAAATACTGTTACTCAAAATGAATCACAAAATGTAATACAAATAACATTTGGTTGATCTGTTGTTTGGAGATTCTGTATGGGAAAGTGGCAATTCTAGCAAGTATGCATTAATTATTGATTTATTTGTTTCTACTTTTTTATTTTATAAGTGTAGAAAGTTGATTAGGTTCAGAAACTTAGGACATTAAGAAGAATATGAACAATAGGAAAGGCAGAAAATAATAAAATTGACAGAAAAAGGTATGAAATCAGAAACTTGTCTATTTTGCTATAAGTTCATATTTTTTTCCTTCATTCTAAGTCATAATCTGTGGTTTTTGCCACTTACACATTGGAAAAGCAATGTTATCAAAGGTTCATCAGTACACTACAGAATATAAAATGAAATAAATTAGTGGGTAGATCCCTCCTAATAATAAAGATTTCCCTCTCAAGATCTATTTACTGATATTAGAACCATTTCCTTGAATCACTCTCAAAATTACCTTTTTTTAAAAAAATAATAAGACCCCTAATTGTATTGTGAAACTACATATTAACTTTTTTCAAAGGAAAAAATCAGTTTATCTAAGAATACAATTGGCACTTTAATTATATGCTTTGAACACTTTTCTACAGATGCCAGGCAGCTATTTATTTTCTGGACTTTTTTCCCCTAAGTCTCTGGTTGTTCACACAGATGAGTTTTATTTAAACATATGATGAAAGTCAATAACACTCAAAGCTTATTTTAAGAATGAGAATTTTAAGAATGTGTGCACAAGTGGGTCTCTACTGTGGTTGGAATGAGGGTGGCAAAGGTTACCAGAATTACCTGGGGTAGCTTTTCAAGCTGTCCAAATGCTTTCCTCTTCCCTTGATTTAGAAGCACTTAAAGGTACTAGTGAAGAGTAACCGCTGACTCCTCTAGCATTCCCCAAAATTCTTCACGTAACTTCAGGAGGAAAGATTAGAAACTATTTCTGTGTGACTACCTCTCAGATAGTAAAGAACCTGAGCTCTGAATCAGACTACCCACCTGAGCCCTAAACACTGGGTACTATTTATTAGCATTATAAACTAAGTCAAGTGGTGGAGGTCTCACTGTGATGGACCACCTAGATTTCCTTGGGAAATGAAGGCCTGCTTTCCCAAAAGGACTTTCAGCCAACAGCTCTCAGCTATCATCTCTCTTCAGAAGTAAAATGGCTCAGAGAAGTGAAAAAGCTGGAGTATATCTTATGGAAAGCTAGAAAACCCACGAGAAGACTTTACCCTGTGGGAGAGACTGAGGATATACTGATGAGAAGGACAACAGAATCACTTAGAATTTCAATGGTGGCTGCCCTCTGTAGCATAGGGTTGAAAGTAGAAGATGCCATTATGAACTGGCTCACTGATGGCAATGGGGATGAAAGGATTTGAAACCAGCTGCAGCCGGGTGGTGATACAAAATTATCAGAAGCTAAGTGAACATAATTATTGTAATGCCTGGGTGTGGAGGAGGGAGGAAGCAGAACCAAGCATGATTCTCACATTTTTCCCACTTGGCCTTCATGCATACACTGTGCTCAGTACTGATTTAGACAGTTTAAATACAATTTATTAAAAATTCTCAGATACTTTCCTGGGGTATCTTTGAACAGCTTTTAAAAGGTGGAGGGTTGAAATTCCAGTATTTGCATTCCTTGTAGGAAGAGTCTTATTATGACAATTGTACCTCATCTCCAATGCCAAGGTTGGGAAATCAATTAATGTCACTTGTTCAGACAAAATATATCTTTAAGAATTGATGAATACAAATATTTGAGCTAATGCAAACACAGTCATCAATTTCATTGCCAGTTGATATTTGTTAAGTTTTTATTGGGAGGTTGTACTCAATTAATTAGTTAGAAAGAGTATTTAAATATATATGTAAAATACCCTACCTCACCTTTAATTCCTGAGACTGAAAACTATAAGTCAGAATGAGTTGGACAGTTAATATAATAATAATAGAGATATAGAATAGCAATCATAGAATTCTAGTAGATTTACAAGGGACATTAGAGTCAATCTTGCTCGACCATTATTTTAACAGCTAAGAATGCCGAGGCATAGAGAGCTTAAATAACTCAAATTTGTCAGAACTTTAACCAGAACTGCTGTCTCCTGACTCCACATTTCATTCTTTTCCACAAGACTACACTGCTTGCTCTCTTAGTTCATATTAGATAGTACAAATAACACCAATATGGAAACTCCAGCAAGTCAAGATGGATATACTTCTGTGAGTAGAATGAAAAGGAAATTCTGAAGATAGTTTCTGCTAATAAAAAAACAGAATGCTTATTGTAACCTCAGTTGATGTAATTATATGAACTTGAGGGTTAGATGAAAGGTGAAGGGTTGTGGGGATACTGGGACAGGAAGTGTGAGTGGCACAGGCAACATTGATCTGTTGCAGTGGCAGTCTCTAATCATTCAATCAACTATGCATCAAACTAGATTCTATATGAGCTAATAATAAGAATCACATGGTGGTACTCTATAGCTGGTACCACATTTTACAATCTCACTGGGAGGTGGAAAAACACACATGAGGTATATTGAAAGTAGGTAGATTGCTGAGCTTCACAAGATACTTGTGGTCTTGTTTACCATCTCATCTTATACATAGAACAGCACCTGGTATATACTAGCTGTTTAATAAATATTGATCTAATAGGTTATTAATATATGATTAAGAACTTAGATAAATACAACAACAATGAAAGTCCTTAGGTTTTTCACAGAGGCTGTAAGCACCTGGGAAATCTTTGTAGAAAATGAGAGTTTAAGATACTGAGAATGGAACCACTAAGACGCAGAAAAGAGAAGATATTCTCATGGGGGAGGACAAGGGCTGAGAGGGGAGGAAACATGACCAAGGCAAAGAGATGGGCATAAGTAAGGTATGTTCCATGTTCTGGGGCTAATCAGGAGATAACCTTAGCTTTATTTCTTTTTACTTGGAATGATACATGTTATTTATAAGGTTAAGTGAGATTTTACAGAGCCTTAATGCCTAGGCTGTCCCTGGAGCTGGAAAGAGCCATTGAAGTTTGGGGTTTTGGTAATGATAGTGAGGTTTTTGAGGTCCCCTGAAGCTGGTCTCCTAGGACTACATTTAGAGGAGAAAGGAAGGCAAAGGAGGCCTAAGACAGTCACGGGGAGGGAAACTCTGGGTTCACTGATCTGTCAGTTCAGGCCTGGCCAGGCTCTTGCCTTCTGTAATCCTATTCATCATTTGGTTAGGTTCCCAAAGCGTAGGTGAAGAACAAATTGTTTGGAATGAATTTGTGGGAACCTCTGATAATCACTGTAGATGAGACAGAAGACAATTTTGAGAAAAAAATCATTAGATTTTGAAGAAAAGTTAAACTATTTTTAAAGAATATGAAGAATTGGAACAATTTTTCTGAGAATTAGACATTCTGAAACTATATATTAATATTTACTCATGTGATCCTTAAATGCAGCACATTTCTGATGCTAAAGTATTAAGACAAGAGCTAAGTGAAAGAGGGTGGGAAAATAGTTTCTTGATACTATTCATATGTTCTCTGAGTGTCTACATCTTTGAAAGCCCATGTACCGGATTTTATGTTGTGCATCACTGGCAACAATATAAAGTCTCAGGTAGACAGTATGAAGGTTATACCCTCCTGTGATTCCTTTTTCTTACAATTTACTGGCCATTGCTACATAGATATCAAGTCACAATGGAATATTTATATTTAAAAACTCCAGACTGCTTTAGAAGCAAAATTACTCATGACTGAGTTACAACTGGATGTGTCAGCTCATTTAGCAGTTGCCTCCTTAGCTTTGAAACATCAAGTATGACAGAAATCAAGATGTACATTAACAAGGATGGTATAAAACATCTGTGAATTCTGAATAAGGGAAAATCACATTAGTCACCATGCAAACAGTGTGTAGGATAATTTACATAAAGACAGGAGGTAGCCAGGAACTCAAACAGACAAAAGAACTGAAGTAGACCTCTTATCCCAATGCAAATAGTATACAAAAGGAACTATGACTTTTTTTTTTTTGAGCATGTAAGAAATATTTATACAAATGCAATAACTTTATTTCCATTGAATTAAGAGAAAAAGGTTCTTCTCGAAAGAAAGGAACATAATTTCTTCTTGAAGCACATAAGTCCTAGCAAACAATCCTCTGAGTGTCTAAGCCATCACATGCAGCACCTGTGGAATCAGCTGGAACAGTTTGCTGCTCATATCTGAATACAAACTGTTCTTCTAAAGTTCTTGACTATGGTCAGCTTCAAAGAAAGGTAAGTCCTAAATACCCCATACAAAAAGAAATAGGCCTTCTAACCCTAAGCATGGTTGTTGTAAGTACCTTTTGGCATCAAATAACTTATGTGTCCAATTGCATTATGTTCGGAGCTGATGTATTTCTACTAGCAGAAAATAAAACCTGAAGATGGTTGAGTGTGTGCATCATGAGATATTAAGAGAAATTTTCAAGTTATCATGCCCTTTCTCTTCCCTAGATAATGACACATGAAAGTAATCAGGTAGCCTAAGGAATTGCAAATGCAGGAAGTTGTGGGGATAAGAAACATGTCTCCTTCTTTCTTTAACATCGTAAAAGTTCTTATTTCAATAAGCACTGTACCTGAAGTTAGCAGTTTGTTTCATCTGTAATTTTTGTGGTATAACAATGAGAATGATGTTTTCATTATTCTTGGTATATCAGGCTGTTCCTTTCCTTGCTGCCATTAACAATAAAAAGCCACGCAGTTTTCAGCCGTTATCATTTTTCTCCTGATAAACCATCTGTGACATAGAGACCTTGAAGCTGGGAATTCTGGCCACAGTACTTAATAGACTATGCATACAGCTTTTTTAGAGGTAACCACTGTGAAACAAACAAACAAAATGCCAGCTCCATTGTTATTCCTCTCTCTTATAAGTTTTCTCTTGCTCCTTTTTATACATCTAATGTAATTTGAGTTCACATGAATTCAGCCAAAGGCATTTTGCCTGACAATAGAAACTACATCTAAGGCTAGTGCTTAACTAGGTGCTATAGCTGTCTTTTCCCTTAATCCTGGCTGCTCTTGCTGCAACATTTAATGTAATAACTAGAAGGAAAATGTTCTCACTACAGAGCTGCTTTGTCCCTATTTCATAGTCTTTCCTCACAGGGTTCAGAAGTTGTCTGTCTTTTGGATAGACTGGGTCCCTGTAAACTGATCTTGACACAGATAAAAAGGAATCAAACAACAAATAAATTTGTATCCCCACCAACTGGTTTCATAAATAAATAAGAACATGTGGCTCTCCAGAGCCTGCTGGTTTTGACCTCGAGCATTTATTAAGGTGAAGGCTATTACATGGTAAGTGATATACAGATAATGCCTAAAAATTAGTTATAGAAGTAGATCTAACATGGAGGTTAATAGATCAATTCTTTTGTGTTTGCATGTATTAATCAGGGTTCTTCAGAAAAACAGAACTAATGGGATATGTGTATGTATATAGAGAGATGTATTTTAAGGAATTGGCTCATGCAATTATGAAGGCTTGGTGAATCCAAAATCTGATGGGTGAGGCTGGTAGGCTGGAGACTCAAGAAAGAGTTGGAGTTTGTATCTGAAGACAGTCTGCTGGCAGAATTCCTTCTTTCTAGGGGGAAATCAGTCTGTGTTCTGTTAAGGCCTTCAACTGATTGTTTCAGGCCCACCCACATTAGGGAGGGTAATACTTTACTCAAGTCCACTGATTTAAATGTTAGTCCTATTCAAAACACACCTACACAGCAACATCTGGAATAATGTTTGACCAAATATCTGTGTACTTTGACCTGGACAAATTGACCCATAGAATTATCTATCACAGTGCATATATACTTCTTAATGTTACATAAACAACACCATACTTCAGTATCCCTTCAGAGATTTACAAAAGCTCAGAAAATCATTTGAGCAGGCATTGCATGTATTTTCCATCTATTTTCCATGCATGTTCCAAGAACAAGAGATTACTTTTTTTTAATTGTAGCTGTGAACTGTTACTGCATATAAAATCAGGAAACCCTCCACTGTCCACCCTCAGGTGTCATACCTGGTGTTCTGTTGTCTCATGCTATTTCTTGGGGGAGTGGAGCTTCCTATATTAGTGGACATCTGTAAGCCCCATTAAATGGTCACTTAGATAGTAACTTTAATGTTTATCTTGAAGTAAGAAATGAGGTTGTTGCCTCACAGATAGAAATTATTTTAATTTTTTGGACTTATAAAATATGAACTCTATATGTGTATGAATTTTTATATTTTATCAAGGCGGTGAATATCTATAAATAGAAAAAAGTTATCTTCGGCTCACAATGCTTTAGAGGTGAACTACATTTTATCTTTTTAGTTGAATTTTCTCTTTCCTTTGGGAGTATCTGAACCAACAACAAAACTAGGTCCAGAAGATGGTGTCTCTTCTATTACCTTCTGAGCTTCCTTGTTTGTTCTTTTGTTTCTTAATCTGGCTGCAGAATTCTCTCTCTTTTTGACTTATCAAAAAATTTACATATATATATATATATACACACACACACACACACACACACATACACACACACACACAGAAGGAAACATCAAGCTGAAGAAGGAATGTACATTTAGAAGAAAAATAAGTCCTTTCATGCATCAGTTGAAAATGGAAGTCCAGGACTCTACTGTTCTTAGAACATGAGGAGTCATCAGCTCATTTGAGTTGTACTATTAATATTAATGGTATGAAAATGAGGTTAGCATAATTGTTTCTTTAAAGTGGGCTTATACCAAGCCTAATTTTGTTTTGTATCCCATGAGATCTTTATATTTTTAGCAATAATAAGAACTGGTCAGATAATGCTGTAGAAAGTGAGAATTTAAGCTGTATCTTACTGACAATAAATGGTTACTTCAAAATAAATTATCTCTTATAAGCAGATTGGCTTTTGGGGAAAGATAATTTCCCTCACATGAATTAAGAGGAGAAGTTTATTACTTGCCTTATTATACATGAGATCAGTTCCCAAAATAACTATGCTAATAACCAGATAAAAACATTACAGAGATATAAATACTAATATCATACGGGGTGGATTTTATAACTTTTGGAGATATTTCTCATCTAGTCTAATTTAATTGTTCTCATAGCTGGGAGATGTTATCAGCATCTGAGTTGAATCTTAAAAGTAAAACAGCAAAACAAATGAAGCAAGATATCTTTTGAACAATAATACTTAGAAATATTTGCACTTAACTTTCACAACAAATTTTAAACTTCCTTTGCTAGCTTCCATGGCCCAGAAATTTGACTAGAGACAAACTTATTTTATTTTTAGTTTTGTCCATACTTAATGGTAAGGCATGTCTTTGAATCACAAACATGTTGCATTTGCAAAATAGGTGATATGAGTTTGATGTATGAACTAGGGAAATGGCAAATAATATTTAATAATTGTGTGCTCTGGGAAAACATATTATGATACAGACGTTAAATTCAGAGTATTTAACTTCTTCAGAGAATATGAGAATTGCTGTCAGTTACAGGATATTTTCAAATGTTCATTTTGCTAATTTGATACAAGTCCTAGAGAATAGTTCAAATGATGACCTACATCAAATAGTATGGAGATATAGGTTAGAAAGAATAATGTAGATCAGAAAGAGCTTCTATTCATCCAACAAATATTTATTGATGGCTTACTATGTGCTTTATGTCCTATGTTAGATACTAGGAATATCATTTTATAGAGCATAAACATGGTCCCTGCTCTTGTGGGACTTCAAGTCCAGTAGAGAAAATACACAGTATACACACATACATGCATACATCTGTGTGCATGCCCTTTGTGATGAGTGCTATAAAAGAAAAGTTTGGTGCTGTAAGAAAGAATAACCTTGGTGGTGGTTGTTGGGATGGTTGACTACTTTATAAAGGAAGGTCATGAAATGGTCTCTGTGATTTGACATTTATGCTATGATGTGAAGGTTAAGGAGACTACTGTGCAAAGAATGGAAGAAAAAGCATCACAGGGAGAAAGAAAAGCATGTGTGAAAGCCCTAAGACAGGAAAGACCTTGGCAAATTTCTGAAATTAAAAGGCAATCAATGGACTGGAGCCCAGAGAGCAAGAGGGATAGTAGGGGCTGAAGGGAGAGAAGGGATTTGAACTTGGAATGTCTGTATCATGACCGTTGTAGGCATTAGGATCTTTAAATGCAAGTGGAAAAGCCACTAAAAGGTTTTTCACAAGGACATGTGTATGATCATTCAGCCAAAGATGAAAGCTCATGCTGTTTATTTCATGGTTTTAAATGTAGAGTACTTTGCTATTCTTTGACACATGATATTCTTGTTTTTTGTTTTGGCTTTAGAGTCGATTTTGGTAGAGAAGTAGCAGTTATCTGTAATAGCTACCTAAGAGAGAGGGGAAATTCAGCAATTTGACTTTGAGAAAGTTACTTAGCCCTTTTTTTCCATGCCAGAGCCCTGAATTTTAGTAAGATATGGTAAAGCAATTTTTAAGGCAGTGATCCAAGATGATATACTTTGAAGTGCATTTACTTTTGTTATATTTCTGACTACATATTTTCTAAAGGTTTATTAAAGAGTATTATTTTTCAAAGGTGATCTATAAATATACACAATGGTTTTCAAAATATCATTCCAAACCATTTTACCAAAGTTATTCTTCACTATTCTGTTTGATTGCACAGTGGTATAGTTCCTTCAGAGACTTTTAGAAAGATGGGAGAAGGAGAGAGCATATGGAGGATGTCATGGTGAATAATGCTTCCTAAGGAAATGTAAGGAAACATTTCCTTGGTACTGTACCAGGCAGAAACCCAATATAAATGAAGCATCAATAGCATACTATTCCCCATGAGAGATCATGAGTGTATTTCATGGTTGTATTAGTTAATTTTCGCACTGCTATAAAGAAATACCCAAGACCTGGTAACTTATAAAGGAAAGAGGTTTAATTGACTCACAGTCCCACATGGCTGGGGAGGTCTCAGGAAACTTACAATTATGGTGTAAGGCAAAGGAGAAGCAGACGTCTTCTTCCCAAGGTGGCAGAAGGGAGAAGTGCCAAGTGATGGGAGAGGAGCCCCTTATAAAAACCATCAGATCTCATGAGAAGTCACTCAATATCATGAAAAAAGCATGGGGGAAGCTGCCCCCATGATTCAGTTTCCTCTACCTGGTCTCTCCCTTGACATGTGGGGATTATACGGATTGCAATTCAAGATGATATTTGAGTGGGGACACAAAGCCTAACCATACCAATGGTGATTCTGTTTGTATCTATTCTTTAAATAAACTTGTTGTAAATGAAAGAATGGAGTTTGTTGCTTCAAGTGGAGAAAAAAATCATAGTATTCTATCCTTTAAAAAATGAGATGTCTTATATTGATAAAAGGAATTATAAAATATGACAAGAAATATATGTGAACCACATGTGTTTTCTCTAAAAGTGAAAAATATTTTATGTGTTCATAAATCTATAGTTTATATAACCAACGTCTTGATTCTGTAAGTGATCTTGAAAAAGCCACACAGTCTGTGTCCACTTCTCTACTTCTCAGTTTTCCCATAGGCAAAGGCAAAGATGAAGTGGCTAGGGAGGTGCATTATTGCTCACATCCTGTGACTCTCTTACCCTGAGTTGCTAAGCAACTGGGAGTGGCTCAGTCTAGGCACTGCTGTCGAGCTGCAGTGGACTCTGTGCACTTGGCTCTAAGGTTTACAGTAGAAAGTTACAGCCAGCTTTGAGATTTTCCTTCACTCCTTAGAAAGTTCAAGGAAGAAATTACACACACGGTGGTCATGATTGACTACAGTGAACAGGAAGGAGACTAAGAGACCATAAGGTGGTTTCTATTAAGGGGAAATTTTACTCCAGGGGCACATTATAGTTAAGTTTCTTGGTTAACAGTCTCATAGCTTATTAGTCTCTGACCTTGTGCTGCTGATTTGCAGCTTTGTAACCTGCTCCTGCTTCAGTGTCCTCTTGTTTTGCCTGCTTTTGAAAGAAGGAAAAGAATAAAACACTGAACTTAAGATGATACTGATTTTACACAAAAATGTGGGGTTAAAGTTGGTATGTAGAAGATGTGGTCACTTCCATCTGTGTCTAGTATTAGATTCATTTTTTAAAAACTGTAGTTCTGTTGAAAATCATCTTCTGATAGACTCCTAATTTTACCACAAACTCCAGATAAGGCATCTGAATGGAAATACTTAGACATATCTTCACTGAAGTCATTTCGTGTATTTTCTGAATTAATTGTTAAAGAAATTCTATGAGCTGGATAATATTCCAGTTTTAGGAACAAAACCCAGGCTCAGAGAAATTAAATGATGTATTCAGAGTCACAAGTAGTAACTACTGGGGCAGGGAATGTCTTATGGGTGAATAAGATTAGCAGTCACAGACCCATCGGTTTTTCCCTTCCTTCACCAGCATGCTAAACTCATCACTTTTGCAATATTAAATACAGAGATAACGAGGGCATAACACAATTAGAATAATAGCATAAATGTTTATCTTTAAGGTATTAAAAATGTCTGTTGTGTATTCATGGCAACAATTAAGCTCCTGGTCAGGCCAAAGGGTGAGAATGTTTAAATGAGTCTTTTTCTGCCACCCATTATCAACTAGGAAAATCAATACTAATGGGGGAAGCACAAGAATAATGACTAAGTTCGTTACACGTGATCAGAAAGTGAAACACATCTACCATGTTAATGTAGCTTTCAATTTATGGTGACATTTACTGAAAATACTCTGCAATATTTGGCAAAGTTAAAAGAGAGATTGTTCCCCAATTAACCAGAGGATCAAAGAGTGAAGATTAGGGAGGGAAGTGGTGTCTTTTTTTTTAAGAAGCAAAATGTTTGGAAAGGTCAGACTTTGAGTGAGCTAACCTCCACCACTTTTAGTATTCAGGTTGACTAATGAGCACTTCACTCATCATTCTAATGGATGCACTTATGCTAGGAAAGAATAATAAAATGTTCCTCAACAACTGGGGCAAATGGCAACTCTATACAGACAGACACACAACCATTTCTCTATTATCTAAGCTACTCTCAAAAAATTAGAGTTGAATATAAGCTATGGTCTTGTGCTATAATAATTTTATTCAATATTTTGGATTCTTTAATCATTCCTTTAACAAATATTTATTGAGCTTCTACTATGTGCCAAGACCTGTTCTAGACTCAGGAAACTAGTATACAAAGTCCTTGACCTCATGGAAACTTTGTTCTAGGTTATCTTTACAGGAATTATCTGGATACATTTCAGAAAAGTACTTTACTTGCATTTCATTCTTCTTGGGGTGGAAACATTTTTCCCCTCTTAACATAGAATTTACAGTCTATCAAAGCAACTACACAGATCCTAGCAACATGTCATGCAATATGTGAATCCTCTCTGTGTGAAGAAAATTAACAGCTGTAAAAGTTCAAATCTAAGGGAGGTTACTAGGATGTATAATACGACTTCTACCTCTACCTACTTTCTTTTATACATTGTGTCACCTTGAGAAAAAACTTTCTGTTTTGGCATTGCATGCAATTTCAAGGATCTAAAATGCAAGAAACAAATTTTGTGCCAAAGGATACTATCTGTAACTTTAATGTTTTTTAAGTGCTTGCTATTCAGGTGGAAAATCAAGTTTTGTTAGAAATAGTGGGGTCTAAAAAGATACAGTATTACTTACTTTTTTTTTTTTTTTGGTAAGTTTCATGAATCACTAATGTCTCACATTTGGTTAAAAAGGGTTTCATGGGTAAATAAGATGTGAAACTCAAAATAGAAGCCTCTTTCTGGGATTTTAATTTTGCATATTAATATATTAACACTTCAAGAAGTCCTGAAATTTAGAACCCTGTTTAACCCAGTGTGTCTCAAACATAATTGACCCTGGGAATATTTTTTCCCTATGTATCAACAATTAACATTTTGGGAGAAATTATTCTTTTAAAAAAGATGAACTCTTGACCATTGCAGAAAGAGGATTCCCTCAAGATTTTGTTAGGATGCTACTGTATTATATGTTCTAATATCCTGAAGGAGAGGGTAATTATAATATTGTCCACTTCATTTTTTTATCATTGGCTTCTATTCTGCCTGGGATCTTTTTCAGCATTTGCAAGCATATTTGTTCATTCTCACCTTGATGCTGAACGGTTTATTTTCCTCTTCCTAAGGAAAATACAGTCTCTTGTATCCTATTATATTCTGTCTTGTTTGCAATATACCTGTTCCTCTAGGATTCTAAGGATGTTTTAAATTTCTCATTGTGATAATATTTATATTATCACAATTGCTATTTCTAGTTTTCATCAAAAATAAGTTTAAATGAGGATTAAGCTATGTCATGTGCTGTTTTGTCTTCCACATTTTAAATTGTGCTCTACCTTGACAACAACATTTACTTGTAAGAAACTAAAACATTAGCTTTCACATCCTCAGTGTCATCTACATTTCTATTGAGAGCCGCATAACAGAGATGGCTTCTGCTTTTTATTTAAAGACCTGATGCTTCTTCAACTATCAAAACATATCCAAAGTCTGCCTCTCCTGGCACACTAATGTCTACAGAACACTTTTCAAATAAGAAGTGAAATATTGCAACTTGTTTTGATAAAGCCCATATTGTATTAAGATAAATGTTAATTTTAAGTAAACCCTGCAGTGATTTCTTCAAATAACAAATAGATATTTAAGAAACAGCCTTTTTCTAATGTCACAGAGGTTTAAAAAATATGCTGAACTGCCACGATGATGTTGCCTGGATTCTTTGGTAAGTGGCCGAGAGGAAACAAATAAAATCACTAAAAAGAACTTCTAAAGTAAAAGTTAATCACATGTAAAATACGAAAGATCAGCTAAAAGGGCAATTTTTGTAAAGAAATTGAAATCACAGGTGAAGCATTCAGTAAGTAATATAAGTACTTCTGATTTGGTTTGTTCTGTTCACTTAGACCTCTGTGGGTATAAACACTTTAGAACCTGTGGCTTTAACTGTTGGATGCTAGGTAGAGGTTGTTTTTTTTGAGGCCTTAATTTATACAGCATTGCTTAGAGCTTACTCAGGCTCTGTGAGTCTGGGGGAGCAGAGTAGAATCTTGGAAGAAGAGCAGCTGTTTCTTAGCAAATGTACATAGTTTAATGCTAAGAACTCCCCTTCCCCCAACTTTGGCAGTGAAAAACATCTTTTGTGGAAACAAGTATGTGTATTTCTGGAAGAGAAATAAAAGCTGGTATATAAGTTTACTTCCCATATATCACATAGTCACTGAGATTTACCTGACACAAGAAAACTAAGTATATCAAATCAATTAATTGGCAAAAAAAATTCTTTATATTTTGTAGACCAAAACAATTATTTTATTAACCATATCTTTTTTCTTTAACATTTGAAATTCTGAGTGGGTATTTGCTGCACTGATATTGAAAAAGCTGTACATAAAATTTATTTTTAGATTTTAGATTTTATAAGTGAATGTTACATGCCTGAGGTTTTTTGGTTTGTTTGTTTGTTTTTTAAATTGGAATGTTGGGTAACGTATTCCATTTGACAGGGCTAATATAAAAGATTTTTTATTCATCATAGGTTCTCTCTCTTTATGTTTCTCCAATAGTTAACGTTGTATAACTTTCATGCCTCATCATGGGCCACTGTGTTTAATAAAACATCAGTTCTATTTTTCCTCACTAAAGAAACCAGCTAAATATTCTAATAAAGTCACAAATCTTTCAGAGAACACACAATGCCAAGACAGCTGGTCTCTTCTGTGTTTCCTCAGACAGCATCTTTTTTTCCCATAATTCTCATGCAGGAGTCATTCTTTTGGGTTTCAAGGTTTAATGGCTAGTGAAGACATGATGGAAAGATTGTTTATCTTTAGAAGGCAGCCAAAGTGGCACTTTTGAAAGCCCTTGTTGAAAGGATGCTGAGATGTTTGGGAGTGGAGTTTGGAATTGGGAATTTCCTAGATGATCCTAAAACTCTTTGGGGGAAGTTGCTATTTTAATGGATAAATAATTCCACTCGTTTAAAAAACAGACATGTTATTTCTTTAAAAAGCTGTTTCTACATCTTTCCTCCCCAATTAAAAGTCTCTCATTTTGTAGATGTGGCTTTAATTTGAAGCAATATGGTATTCTCTCCCCACCTCATTCTAACTAAACAAACTCTGTAAGAATTAGCTTTGAGTTATTCCATCTGTGGACTTTTAATTTTGTCATAAAAACACAGAAGCCTGGCAGGGAACTCTTTCCAACTGGCTACATGTATCATCTTGTCTGAAAGCTGGTTAAGTAAGTATGGCATTTAGAATGAAATAAAAAAAAAAAAAAACTTCATTTATGGAACTAGTTCACACGAAGTGTTTGCCCACTTCTTTGACCATCTGTTTATGTTGACAACCACCGCCCCACATTGTGCCAAAGTGCCCTTGGCTATTAAAAACAGTGTTTTGTGTGTGAGTGGTATGTGTGTCCTCGCACATGTATGTGTTTCTGGGGTGCTGTTTTCTTGAGAAACATCTTGTTAAAGGTTGAATATGGTCTGTGTGGAGATATTTCAGGTCAGTTGCTGTTCAGAAAACATTGTGCTGAAAATGCTACAAGCCCACTCATTTTAAAAGGTGTTCCCCCCACCTCTCAAATATGCTGAAAATTTCTTTTAAAAGACTATGAATATATTATCAAAATACCTGTTGAATTTGGCTACAATGGTAATGATATTATATGTTGAAGGTAAATCAAAATATGAATCCAAACATCTCTGAGTACAGAAATACTTTGGAATGATTCAAGAATTTGAAGCTGTTGGCAAGATTCCTTTTGCCAACAGGAATATTGGAGTTGACATTTAATTCATCAGATGATAGGGGAAAACTTCTTTTCTATTTAACAATGTAAAGATTTTGGGGACCAGATGGCCTCCTTAGAGATGAAGGACTGTGGACAGGGGCATCATTGTCATTTGTATTGCTTTGAATAATTGTATATTAAAGTTTTTGAACAACTTATTAAAAGCCAATTAATGACCAACACTATTTCAAGCACTGAGTTAGGGAAATTAAAAAGCACATTCTCAGCTGTACCAAAACTGTAATTCTAGTGGGGAGGAGAAGACACTAATGATAAGAAGGATAAAATGACTAAGAGGATTTTGTCAAACGGAGATAAAATATTTTTAGGATTTCTAAGAATGGAGAAGTCTTGGTGGGCTGCTGAGCACCAACAACAACCTAGCTTTGATTCCATAAGGGCTTTAGCTCTTCTTTCCTTAAAAGGCTGAAATTATCTGGAATGTACATGGTAGCACCTGTGAGGCTACAAACCTCCACTGAGCGTTGAAGTACACATAACACCTGAGAAGCACAGTGAACACGGTGAGGTTTATATACTTGAGTAACTCACAGGAAAAGGATGCAAGCTTAGAAACAAATTAAATGTGTGGCTTGAAGACTAGTGTAATAAACTGTCACAGGACTCTTTTAGGTAAGTTTGAGTGCATATCCTTTGTCTGGCTCTAATCTGTAATTATTATTTTTATTATTACATTTTAATCTTCCAAGACTGATTTTCTTTTTTACATTTGGTTTGTCAGCTTTTCAAATAGGTTTGCTTTTTCTCAAATAATTTCCCATGTTTTATCATCAATTACTTTAGAATTCTTTCTCAGAGCCCAGGTCTGGGCTGAATAACAGATATCATTTCTGACAGCTGTAAAGTGAGGCTAACGAACGTCCCAATGAGGATGTACTGTGCCAGGTTCATCCATCCAGCTGAATTTGTGTTGTGAGTGCAAATAGCAGCATGTCATGGCCCACTGCTGCCCAGGGCTGGAGTCATTTATTTAATAACTCAGTTCACAGGCATTACAGGGGAACTGCAGCATTTCATATTACTCAAGACAAATAAATCAAAAAATGCTACATGAAGAAAAGTAACATTTCGGTTCTTCTTCACATTGAGTGAGGCTGTTTAAATACTAACCATGACAGTTAGTCCTGAGGTATAAAACATTAACAATTTTTGTTAGGTTTAGAAATGGTATCTCCAGCTGTGACATTTGATAGCATGTAGTTTTTCTTTGGGTTTACTGGGGAGGAATTTCAAGATGTGTTTATTTCTCTAACCTTCAGTTATTTAAAGTGCAGACCATCCATGCATTTTAGCAAATTGAACTTGTCTCTAGTTGTTAATACTTAGAAATACTTGTGAGGATATGCATTAAGAAGACAGAACTCTAGTTTTAAATGTGGATTGTTTGTGTTTTCGATTGTAACAAATTTTCTCTCCTTTTTTGAGTTTGTTTTTTCCCCTTTTGTTTATCAAAAATTAGACTACGCATTCAGCCTTATTTTGAATACTACAGAGTTGTCATTGAAACAGCAAGCTGCAAGTAAAACAATGAAAATTAATTTTATCAAGAGGCATGTAAAAAGAGTTAAAATAACAACATGAAGACACAAAGTCCTGTTTAAAAAATACAGTCATAACTTAATGGTGACAAAATTTTACCCTTTGGAGATGTAAATGTGGTGAAAACTTGCTATTGTTCCTATGATTCATCTCTTGACACATTTTGTTTTACATAGTAGATTCTTGAGAAATATTTAGTCAGCAGATGAATAAATGATTTGCTGTTGAATTTCAGAAGAGAGTCTTCAGACTCTGGGTAGCCGTGGAAGCTTGGGGTGGGTCTGAGCTCATCCAAGACCAAATGAAAATGCCAAGTCATACCCTTGCCTGGTGATTACAGTGAGAAGAGAAATAGAAGAAGCTTGTGAAGGAGGCAGAGATATTCCAAGGAGACAAGAGAACTGAGATAGGTGACCTGAGAACCAGTGAACTAGAGAGATTTGAGAAGAAAAGATGCAGGATGTAGCAGAAATCAATTAAGCTAAGGGATCCAAAGAGTCTATTGGATTGCTTAGAAGGACATATTGGAAAGAACCATGTTGGGGCATGGGATAGCTAGATGGCAACATTTTGAGGAAGCAATAGGAAGTGAGGAAAAAAGACAATTTAAAAAACTATTTCAAAAACAATTTTAAATAAACAATTTAAAAAACTGCCTGGAATGTGAGGAGAAAGGACAGGCATTAACAGTAGGCAGAAGTGGAATTGGGAGTGGAAATAGTAGATACACATGACTGGTGGCCTTTTCACGTCCCCTGAGCTCTCACCATGTCCCTGCAGGTAATTCCGAGGCCTACACTATGTTCTGTCTGCCAGAGTTCCCCAAGAAGATATAGCTGCGGGTGTACACTGTATCCTCTTACTTGATTAGAAATTTGATTAGTAACACCCGCTTTGTTCACATCCTCCGTTCCCTGTGTCACATTGCCATCCTCTATCTAAATATTTGTACCTGACTCCTTCTCTAAGGGTTTGTTTCTAAGGATCCCAGACAAAAACAGAATTTGTTGAGAGGCAGTAGTTAATAGAAAGGGCAAGTCTGATGATACAGAAAAGAGAAGAAATAATTGATAGAGCAAAGACTTCATAAATTAAGAGAGCAAGGTGGTGAGTTAGGAGTCTTGATGAGCATGATGGAGTTAGCTATAATTGAGACCAGAAAAGTGTGGAAACCTTGCACTTGCAGAGAACTATAAAAAGTTTCAAGTCAGCTGGATAATATAATTGACATTGGGTAGCAAAAAAAAAAAAAAAAGAAAACACCTCCCACACAAAAACCACAGAAACAAAAACAAAAACCCCCCGATCAAAGCTAAATTATCATGTGTAAAGCACTTCAAACATCATTTGTCTTATTGATATTTTACAATTTCAGGAAAAATCCAGTTTTAAATGTTAATAGAAACTTGAAAGTTATTCTTCTGTGCACTGCAAAACTAAAGGACAAAATTGAATGGACAAAATCAAACGTGTTTACAAGAAAACAAAAGTTCTTATTCTTCTTGGATTGTTTTCACAGAGATAAGGTTTTGGAAAAGTATTTTAAACTAAACTTAATTCTACGTAGCCTCATATATAAAATCATTTTTTAAAAAGTTTATATTTGAAGAGCCTTTCAAATACAAGAATAAAATATTAGATAACAAATGGAGTATAACAATTTAAAACATTTACAACATTCTGCTTTCTTATGTCTCTCCCTCTTTTTTTTTTAAGCACAGATTAAACTGTTAACAACATAGCAATTAAAGCCTGATGGCAGGAATCTGTGTAAAGTGAGCCTTCTTTCACCCAACATTTGCTGATAATCGTGATGTGCCAGTTGCTGTGCCAGACATTAAAGATAAATGAAAGACCCATTTTTCTCCTTGGGGAAGTTGACACTTTATTTTTTATTAAAAAAAAAAAAATTTTAACTATTATTTTAGATTTGAGGGTACATGTGAAGGTTTGTTACATATGTAAACTTGTGTCACAGGAGTTTTTTGATACAGATTATTTCCTCATCCAGGTATTAAGCCCAGTACTCAATAGTTATCTTTTATGCTCCTCTTACTTCCTCCACCCTTTACCCTCAAGTAGACCTCAGTGTCTGTTGTTTCTTTCTTTGTGTTCATAAGTTCTTATTATTTAGCTCCCACTTATAAGTGAGAACATGCAGTATTTGGTTTCCTTTTCCTACATTGGTTTACTAAGGATAATAATCTCCAGCTTCATTTATATTCCTGCAAAATACATGATCTCATTCTTTGTTATGGCTGCATAATATTCCATGGTATATATGTACCACATTTAAAAAATCCAATCTGTCATTGATGGGCATTTATTTTGATTCCATGTCTTTGCCACTGTGAATAGTGCTGCAGTGAACATTCACATGCATGTGTCTTTATGGCAGAATGATTTGTATTCCTCTGGGTATATTACCCAGCAGTGGGATTGCTGGGTTGAATAGTAGTTCTGTTTTTAGCTCACTGCAGAATTGCCATACTGTTTTCCATAATGGCTGAACTAATTTACACTCCCATCAACAGTGTGTAAACGTTCCCTTTTCTCTGCAACCTCATCAGCATATTATTTTTCTTGACTTTTTAATAGTAGCTGTTCTGACTGGTGTGAGATGGTATCTCATTGTGGTTTTGATTTGCATTTTCTCTAATGATCAGTGATATTAAGCTTTTTATTGCATAGACTTGTTGGCTGCATGTATGTCTTCTTTTGAGAAGTATCTGTTCATACTTCCTTTACCCACTTTTTAATAAGATTGTTTATTCTTCTCTTGTAAATTTGTTTGTGTTCCTTATAGATGCTGGATATTAGACGTTTCTCAGATACATATTTTGCAAATGTTTTCTCCCATTCTGTAGGTTGTCTGTTTACTCTGTTGATAGTTTCTTTTGCTGTACAGAGGTTCTTAAGTTTAGTTAGACCCTACTTGTCAATTTTTGCTTTTGTTGTGATTGCTTTTAGAGTCTTTGTTATGAAATCTTTGCCCTTTCCTATGTTCAGGATGATATTGCCTAGGTGGTCTTCCAGGATTTTTATTGTTTTGGATTTTATATTTAAGTCTTAAATCCATTTTGAGTTAATTTTTATATATGGTGTAAGAAATGGGATCCAGCTTCAATGTTCTGTATATGGCTAGCCAGTTAACCTAGCACCGTTTATTGAATAGACAATCTTTTCTTCATTGCTTGTTTTTGTCATTTTTGTTGAAGATCAGATGATCATAGATGTGTGGTCTCATTTCTGGGCTCTCTATTCTGTTCCATTGGTCTATGTGCCTGTTTTTGTACCAGCACCATGCTGTTTTGGTAACTGTAACCCTGTATTATAGTTTGAAGTTGGGTCATGTGCTGCCGCCAGCATTGTTCTTTTTTCTTAGAATTGCCTTCGCTATTCAGGCTCTTTTTTGGTTCCATATGAATTTTTAAATAGTTTTTTCTAGTTCTGGGAAGAATGTCATTGGTAATTTGATAGGAATAGTATTGAATCTATAAATTGCTTTGGGCAGTGTAGCCATTTTAATGATATTGATTTTTCCTGTTCATGAGCATGGGATGTTTTTCCATTTGTGTCTTCTTTGATTTCTCAGCACACTGACACTTTAATAAAAGAAACATACATATAGTAAAATAATTACAACGTTGTATGTTGAATGAGAGTTAAGAAAGGCTTTCTGAATGATGTGATGTTGAAGGTGAAATGTATGTCTTTAAGTATAATGGGAATTGTAACAGTGTGACTCTGGGTGCTTAGGGCATGTGTCCAGAGGTGAGAAATTGGGCATAGGAAGTGGAGAGGTGAAAGAGTAAAGAGAAATGAGGTTAGAAAGGAACTAAAAGCCCTGATTTTGAAAAGCTTTATCTGGTACATATATCAAATAAGATTATATTCTGGCGTAACAGAAAATTATACTCCGGGGGCCTAAGCAAATAAGAAGTTTGTCTTTCTTATATACCTGTCAATCCAGGAGTGTTTATTTAGTAAATACTTTTCATAGTGCCTGGTTTCTAAGCACTTTGCAGATATTAACTTACCTAACACTTACTCCAACCCTTTGAAGTATGTATTACTTTTATCCCTATTTTACAGATGAAAAAAATATATATAGTAGTCAAGTAACTTGCTGAGTGTCACACAAATCCTGGAGATAAGTTTGAATTCAGATGGTTTTTCTCAAGAGTGCTCTGAGGAACTCCATAGACTCCATTCTGTTGTCCTGTGGGAGAGGCTCAAAACCTCAAGGTAGCAGAGCAAAAAGGGATGAGTCAGAAAGAAAAGTGTCCTATCTAATCTAAATACTTCTTCCATAGATAAAAGTGAGATATTCTATTACAAATATACCTTCTCATCATTCAAGATATCTGTGTTTGTGATGAGAGATGAAATAATGTTAATGGGCAATTAGCTACCCCAGAGCTTTGGACTCTTAACTACTAAAACAAAGAGAATAAACAGAGCTTATAGAATTGGAATCTTGAGAACAACTTCTCAGTAAGAAGTTGATAAATATAGCAAGTGCTCACTTAGCATGGGGCCGAGTGTAATTTTGGGTTGGAAGTGTATTTAATTCTCTAAACTCTATGTGGGTGAATAATTCTACTTTTAAAATATAGTTTTAAAATATGTTTTTATTCTAAATAAATGTCTATTTTTTACATATGAAGACCACTGGTGAGCTGAGACACAAATATTCTTTACTGGTTTTTTCTTTTGAATTTTAAAATCTTTAAGAAAATCTTTCTGTGGTATCTGATAAGCTAGTTTAATGCAACACTGTTACCTAAAATGTTAAATAAGGCAGCTAAAAAAGCCACCCTTTCATTATTCTTGCATTATCTTTATAAGAGACACAAACTCTATTGATATGATTTGACTGTGTCCCCATTGAAATCTCATCTTGAATTGTAGTTCCCATAATTCCCATGTGTTCTGGGAGGGACCTAGTCAGAGACAATTGAATCATGGGGGTAGTTACACCTGTGCTGCTGTTCTCATGATAGTGAGTTAAGTTCCTACGAGATCTGATGGTTTTATAAGGGGCTTTTCCCTGTTTTGCTCAGCACTTCTCCTTGCTGCTACCATTTTAAGAAGGACATGTTTGCTTCTCCTTCCTCCATGATTGTAAGTTTCCTGAGGCCTCACCAGCCATGCTGAACTGTGAGTAAATTAAACTTCTTTCCTTTATAAATTACCCAGTCTCAAGTATGTTTTTATTAGCAGTGTGAGAATGGACTAATACACCTACCATGTCTGTTCCTTACTTACTAAAAAAATTTACTCTCCTTTTTCTATAGAAAGCACACAATTTGCCGGGCGTGGTGGCACGTGCCTGTAGTCCCAGCTACTCGGGAGGCTGAGGCAGGAGGATCACTTGAGCCCAGGAGTTCTGGGCTGTAGTGCGCTATGCCAGTCGGGTGTCCGCACTAAGTTTGGCATCAATATGGTGACCTCCCGGGAGCGGGGGACCACCAGGTTGCCTAAGGAGGGGTGAACCGGCCCAGGTCGGAAATGGAGCAGGTCAAAACTCCCGTGCTGATCAGTAGTGGGATCGCGCCTGTGAATAGCCACTGCACGTCAGCCTGGGCAACATAGTGAGACCCCGTCTCTTTTGCCCCCCTCCCTCATTAATGTAATTGGACAATGTCTTTGAAGTTAAGAAGTTTGCCTCCTTTCAGGTTCATACGTGTTCAGAAACTTACTAATGTGTGTGCATTAAAAGAGAAGCCCTCTTAAAAAAAAAAAAAGAAAGCACACAATTTGACCTTACACTATACTTCCAAGCTCTATCTCTGCCTCTTTATGTTCTGTCCACATGTGATTTCTCACCATTCTCTACATGGCTTGTGCCCTATAAGGTTTGTGCTCTTCAATTTTTGTGCTCTACATCTAGTTCCCATGCTCCGAATATCAGCGTCCCCACTGCAGGGGTGTGTAAGCTCAGATCTCACCTCCTCTATGAAGCCCCTATAGCCACCCAGAGAGAATTAATAATGACCCTCCTCCATGTTTACATAACACTGCTAGGCTTTCACCTAAATTTTTGTTTTTATGCCAATGAATTAGCCTTTGTAATCTCTTTTAACTCTAAGGTATAATTAGATGTACTACATATTCACAGAATCAAGGAAATTTGAGTTGGAAAGGCCCCTAGAGATCAGCTAGAACAACCTCCTCATTTCACCAGGAATAATTGAAATTTTAGGGGACTTGTCCAATTTACTATTTTTAGTTAGTTTTAGGACTCAAACTAGAACTGTTTCCTGGATCTGTGCTTTTTCATTAGAATATGTTGTAGCCATGTGGTAGACAGAAAAATCTGCTCCCCTCCCCTCTTCAGATGTCCATATTCTATTCCGTGGAACTTGTGAATATGTTAGGTTACATGGCAAAAAGAATTAAGGTTGTAGATAAAATCAAAGTGGCTAATTAGGTAACTTTAAAATAGGGAGATTTTCCTGGGTTATCTAGGTGGGTCCCATGTAATCACAATAGTCCTTTAAATATTAAAGGAAGAAACAGAATAGTATCAGAGCAATATGCTGTCAAAAAGTTTGGGTGCTATCACTGGCTTAGGAGATAAGGGGCCGGAACCAGGGAATATGAGCGTCTTTTAGAAGATGGAAAAAGACAAAAAAAAAAAAAAAAAAGAGTGTTCTGTCCCACAGTCTCCAAAAGGAATATAGTCCTGCTAGCATTTCGATTCTAGTCCAGTGAGACACAGTCAGATTTCTAACCTCCATAACCGTAAGATAATAAATTTGTAATATTTTAAGCTACTAAATTTGTGGTAATTTGTTACCATAGCAATAGGAAACTAATGCATGTACTTAAGTCCGAACAAGGTTAAATTGGTAACTCAAAGCTTACTAAAGAGGAATTTAAGTAATGAGGTTTTTTTTTTTTTTTGGCATATTTTATTTCCACAAACTTTGGGATTTAATCTGAATGTTTTAGGTTCTATTTATTCATTAATCCAACAAATCTGTATTAAATGTGTGCCCTTTGCTGTATTAGACATTATGGTAGATTTAATTTTATGCCTCAGTGTTTTCAGTCTTCCCTGCATCTATCTTCTTACCATGGACTCATTATGGATGAAGAGTACTTTCTTATGCTTTGACTTTGGACTTGGCCATGTGACTTGTTTTGGCCAATTATATGTGGGCAAAAGTGAGTGTGCCAGTTTTGAGTGAAGCTTAAGAGGCCTCACATAGTTTTGCTCACTCTCTTTTGGCTCTGTCATGCCATTGCTTTAGAGAAGCTTCTCCTTGTCGTCTGCTCCCTGGACTGGATAACACAGGTAGCACTTGAAACAGAGTGTCTAGCTGAGCCCCAGAACTGTGAGTAAAATAAACTTATTGTTCTATGCTACTTGTGTTACTGAGTTTGTTATACAACCTTGTTATGACAGTTTTTTACAGGTACTGTCATGCAAGCACATGATCTAAACACATAGAACCATTGCAGTATCATAGAGGTACTTCAAGTATAAAGGAGAGTTGTGTCAAAGCACTTGACTCTTTCCAGGAGAATCGAGGAAGTCTTCACAGATGAAAAGAAATTTGAGCTGAATCATAAAAGATGATTATGGTTTCTCTAGGTCAGTAAAGGTTGTGGGTGAGTAGATGGGAGAGGTTATGCAAAGTAAGTAAATTAACTTTAAGCATATTTAAAGGGAATTTAGTTTCAGCTGAAGGAGCTGGTAAATATGCCCTAAGTTTATTTGGAGTTTGCCTTTTTGACACTTTCTCTATAGAATGTGAAAAGTAATATTTTCCAAGTTGTTAAACAGATCTCATATCTGCTTTCTGAGGTGATAATCACAAGATTATGTCAAAACCTGTTTAAGAGAGTGAGAGAGTGGAAGAAGCAAGAAATAAAGAAGGACTCAGTTTATAAGTCCCTCATGGTCAAGGTAGATTCTATGCCTCCTTCATTGGCAGGATCAATTCCATCTTTTTTCTTATGTATAAGAGGATGCTACCAAAATCATGCATCTTTTTTTGAGATAATTTTTTGTAATACAAAATTGTTCTTTCCACCTGAATTGTTCTTGGCTCACTTGGACTGTCAAGTGGTCTTAATTAAGTATGGGAATCGAAACTGGGAAGAATTAAGAGATTGTTGGGAACATCATGACTATCATTTGTAAACTATATCATGAGTGGTGCTTATGAGACCAAAGCCATTGTTTTATTTCCTCAGTGTTTTAGTGTTTTCTAAGGTCTGGGATATCCTCCTGTACCCTAACCCTAGTTGGCCATTTTCCAAATGCACACTTTCGGCCACAAGGGAAAGAGGGGACAGTGCAGAATCCTTTCCTTCTAGGGAGAACAGCAACATTTTTCAAATGATCATGGGTCAATAGTATCTTTATCCAAAAAGATTGATATATGTCATCATTTCAACAGTTTTTGAACTTGTTCAACAAGAGCGGTCTTGGGAATACTTAAGAGCATGTGCACATTGAGATGTGTGTTAACACCTCTCACTATCATATCTAAAATTTCCAATTTTAATTCTTGTATAATATATTCTTGTTACTTAAAAAATTTCATATTCACATACCCAAATTGTATGCAACCTGCAGGAAAACATGCATACTCTTTCTCTATGGCAAATGGCATGCAATTCTGGCATGAGCAGGGTTGGAAATGTTAATGAAGAGGGATCTGCAAGTGTAACTAATATGATCTCATATTTAAACAATTCACAAATAAATACCATGGTTGGATTTAGATACCAGATGTCAAACCACATAGTAATGCAGATACAGTTGCTTGCCTCCCTGTAGCTGGTCGCCAGAAAGAAACAGATGGTTAAAGAGATATGTAGCCGAGGCAAGGCATGGAAATAGGAAACCACAGAGCAGAAATTCTGCCATTTAAGTAACAGTAATTTTCTAGTCTGGAAAACCTGGCTGTTTTATACCTCCACTTATACACTTAAGCAGTTTAAATGTGAAACATAGCAAAAATAGTCCAAGCAAGGCTGGCAACTTGCAAATTTTGCAATGCATAATTGCATCTCAAAAATCTCGGAGGCAGACACACAGCAGTAAAAAGTAAATACTTGTATGCAGTTGAACACAATTATGTGATGGTTATTACCTTAGCTCATTATGGCTTCAGAAGGGACTCTGTGAACTTGTGCTCTAACTAGCAGGTCAGAATGCAAATAAGTACCAAATTTGAAAGCAAGTGACAAAGAAAAAAAAAAAAAAACAGATACAATTTAGTCTAGGAGTCTATAATTTGGCTTTTAAAAATAATCCTCAGCAAGAATTATCCTCATTACAATAATGGCTTGTTTATTCTGCACAACTTGTTTGCAATTACAGACCCTCTTTCAAAGCTGATTTCAACAAGAAATAAGAGGACACATAAAAGGGAGAGCTTTGTGGTTGGTCAGTTGTTATAATTAGAGTTGATGCATATATGTGTTATAAAACCATTTACGCCTTTTCTCCAAAGCTTTTAATTTCAGATTTCTGTCACTAGAATCTAAAGTCTCAAATAGTCTGTTATTCTAAAGAAATCATTATAATTGAATTTCTGATAAGGGTGTCTATGGAGCTTTGTTCATGGTATTCCTATTATGGGACTGGAGTCCTCTGCATCTATTATGGTCAGGTGACCATGAAATGATGAGCTACAGCTGTTACAGGGCATGTCTCTGCTGGTGCTTAATTCACAGCAAATACACATTTTATTGCTAATGCGCTTCCTCATTCATTTCTTCAAATATTTATTTAAGTATTTAGGGGGTACCTACAATGAGAAGGCATAGATCGTGGATAAGGATGCCAGGCAGCTTGGGCTTCACTGTTGGCCCAGACATTTACTAATTGTGTGACCTGGGACCTCTGTGCCTCAATTCCTTCTTTTTTAAAATGAAGACAATTATAACTCCCTTATAGGACTGTTAGGAAAATTAAACAAATTAATATACCTGAAAAACTCAGAAGAATATTTGACACATAGTAATGTGCTGCCTATTGTTATTTTGTGGGCCTTGGGGTCAGAGTGGTGAACAAGATGGTGCTGGTTTCTACCTCCATAAAATTTTTGTTCTGGGAAAGAGGGAAGAAGGCATTCAGCAATGAATCATCCATTTAATTATTAAATTACATTGGAATTAAGTGCAATAGGAAAGGATAAAACTGCAAAGATATTGTATAAAATGGGAACTTGTCCTGTTCTGAGTAGGCTTCTGGCTTCCAGAAAGAAGTGATAATTGAGATCTGGATGGGTAGGAGTTACTTAGAAGAGATATTAGAATATTTAGGGAAGTTGCTTTCCCTACAGAAGCCATGGGAGATATGAAAGGTTTAACGTGGGAAACTGCACAGTACTTACAATTAGAGACCCTGTGATTGGAAATGACACAGTCAAACAATTACAAAAATGATTTGATTATAAATTGAGTTTTCTTGTCATTGATTCTTCTTGTTCTTCCAGTGAGACCCTGCAATGCTTTGTAAACCATTCACCCATGCAACTCACAGTGAAATCCTGGGTTTTTCATTGATGCAGATGTTTCTGGGTTTTTTTTTACTAGCTCATGACAAAGCTGTTTTCCACTGTACTTTGTTGAATTCAGAGAAGTCAAATAAAAGTCCCATTACAAAAATACATGAAAATAGATGTGTAATAAGCAATATTTATTATACATATATGTATTTTATGTATGTATGTATATAATTTTATGTTAAATTTGTAACTTGTTTTATAAGTTGGCTTTATACCATATATAGCATTTTGTATTGTTTTTCTTAAGATTCTTCAAAAGTTTGTTCCTATGTTTCATGGTATTCTTTGAAAATAAGATTTTAAGCTATTTTAAAATACAGTGAGTGGCTGTTTCTTAATTTATTTACCCATTGAACCTTTATTATTCCCAAATTTCCCATTATAAATCATGCTGTAAAAACATCTTTCTAAAACTGTTTGGGCAAATTTCCTTATAGTAGATTCTCAGGAGTAGTATTACTATATTAAGAACAATGAACTTCTATTTAAGATTTTTTGTACACATAGCAAAATTTCTTTACAGAAATACCATATCAAATGTACCAGCAGTAAATGAGATTGCTGATTTTTAATACTTTTGTAATAATATTGATTTTTGATAACAAACATAAAATCTTGTTTTTTTTTTTTTTTTTTTTTGAGATGGAGTTTTGCTCTTGTTACCCAGGCTGGAGTGCAATGGCGCAATCTCGGCTCACTGCAACCTCCGCCTCCTGAGTTCAGGCAATTCTCCTGCCTCAGCCTCCCGAGTAGCTGGGATTACAGGCACGCGCCACCGTGCCCAGCTAATTTTTTGTATTTTTAGTAGAGGCGGGGTTTCACCATGTTGACCAGGATGGTCTCGATCTCTTGAACTCGTGATCCACCCGCCTCAGCCTCCCAAAGTGCTGGGATTACAGGCATGAGCCACCGCGCCCGGCCATAAAATCTTGTTTTAATTTACATTTATACTTGCTCTGTTCATATTTATTTTACTTTGTGAATCTGATCTTTGCCAATTTTTATACCAGAATGTTAATTTTTTCACACTGATTTTTTAAGAGCGCTTTTTATATTAAAGGTAAAAACCCTTTGCCTGCTACATATATGTTTCAGTTTTTCTCTTTTATTTTGACATTGCTTATATTTTTGGTGTTTGGGACTTTTTAAATTTATACATGATTGAAATCCTTCTCACTTGCCTCAAATATTCCCTGTAAATATTCCATGTGAGCCTTTCAGTTCTTTAAAATATTACTGTGAATTTTAGGCTCAAATTTATTTACACAAAATAATGAATTTTTAAAGCACTTTCAAATAGCTATTGAGTTATTTAGAGAAGTTTCCCAATGAGCAATATTGTAAAGTTATCAAAAAATAACTTCATCCTGTAATGTCTTTTCTTTTTTAAAGTTTTATTTTATTTATAATTGAAACATAATAATTGCATATATTACTGGGTACAGTATGAAGTTTCAGTGCATGTATACATGGTATGATAATCAAATCAGGGTAATTAGCACATCCATCACTTTAGACATTTACCATTTATTTTTAGTGATAACATTCAATATCCTCTCCTACTCCTTTCCTTCCTTCTATCCTTCCCAGCATCTGGTAACCACCATTCTACTCTATAGTTCTATGAGATCAACATTTTTAGATTCAGCATATGAGTCAGATCATGCGATGTTTGTGTTTCTATACCTGGTTTATTTTCTACAGATGAATAAAGAAAACGTGGTATGTATGTATACAGTGGAATACTAACCAGCCATAAAAGAGAACAAAATTCTGTCACGTGCAACAACGTGGATTAATCTGTAGGACATTATGTTATGCAGTGGTCTTTCTAATACCATTGTCCACATTATATTCTTAAACAAATGAGTCTTGAGACGTATAGGCATTGTTTACCCTTCCGTGAGTTTATAGTGTTTTTTGTAACTGGACCTAAAGTCTTTAATTTTATTAACCTAAAGTGGAGTTCATCTTCTGAAAGTCTTTTCATTGGCCATTATGTAAACTTATATATACTCACATACCCATATATATATAGTTATACATACATACATACATATATATACACATGTATATATATAATTATTCAGGATATGTGAATCACCAAGTAACTGGGCCTGACCTGATTATTAATATATAGAAATGTTTCTAATATATTTAGAATTGTTATGTATTTCATTGAATTGTTGCACTTAAAACAGTTGAAAGCTAAAGTTCATTTCTATGGCTATTTAGATTTTTATTAGAGCCATACAGTCTTTTGGTACATTCTTTAGTGTAGTCTTATTAGTGAAGTAAACCTACAGTCTTTCTATTTAAGTACTGTGAATTGTTATACATATAGAATGTAGATATGTCGAAAACATTGCATGTGTATATTAGAAGGTAGAGTTATGGCTACAAGTTGATCTGTAAAAGTATAATGCTGATTTCAAATATATATTTAAAGGTGTAATTAAAATTTTGTGCTTTTTTTCTGGAGTTTCTCAAGTATTTATTCTAATGATGTAAGTATTTTCATTTATAAAGCTTTGCTTGCAGCATTATCTATAAACCATGGAAAAACATCCAAGTCTAAAAAAAAAAGACTTCCACCTCAAATCAGTTTCCTCTTATTTATTATCTTTGATCAAATAATGAAATTTTGACTCCATTAAGGGTAGTCAAATGAATGTATTCTAAGCATTTGAGGCATCTTGCAACACGTACATACACCTGCATGCACACAGGCACACACATTAGGAAAGAATTATCAATAGTTGAGGTAACTTTGATGAGTGGAAATAATGTAAGAAAATCATCCTTTGTATTATCCTATAGAAGTACCCACACTATATGACATATGTAGTTGTTAGAGGTAGATTATAAATTTGTTTCTATTATTACTTGTAGTCAGAGGAAAAAAGAAACAAAATCAATTATAAGTTGCACAGTGTCTGTAAGAAAAAAAACACACTGTTGTTCTGTAGAAGCACACTGTTTCTGACACTAAGACCTGAGCAAAAGTTTTTCTATGATGTTTTTTTTTTAAGAGGACACTATGCAACCTCTTCTTCTACAGATAACCCTAGGGGCAGACATTATAATGGAAAAGTTCAGTAGACAAGTTGTTCAAAAATATTTAAAATATCAGAAAACATTATATATACAAAAAAAAGCAGGTAAACTGAAAAAATATTTGAAATAGATATGACACCCAAAGAGTTAATAGTTCTCACATATTTCAATGACAAAAAGATGAACATTTTAATAGAAAAAGAGACAGGGGATATGAACAGGTAATCCTCAAAAGAGAAAATACAAACGACTAAAAATATTAGAAAACTCTGTTATCATTACAAATAGTAGAAAGTGCAAATTAGACCATCAAATGGAAATGTTTACATATTAAATAGGTATAAATTAAAATATTCATTTTTTGTGAGGGTTCAGGAAACTTGCAGTCTCAAGCACTGCTACTATGTAAATTGACATAACTTTTCTGAAAGGTATTTTGACAATGTATATAAAAAGTCTTAATAGTTTCCTTACTTTTGACTTGGCAATTCTTCTACTAGAAACATGGTATCAGGAAATAATCCAAGATACAGACTAATATTTGGCAGCTGCAGAAAACCTCATGATAATGTTGTTTACACTAAGGAAAATTCACATGTACTAAACACTCAGCAATGAAGGTTTTATTTTAATAAATTATGGTATATCACATATTATCAGATTAACAATAAAACTATATATAATATCTCCTGTCAGGACAGGATATACACAATATAACAGTTAGAGAAAAATCAGGTTACAACACAGTATATGAAGTATTATTCTATACCTAATATTATGGACGTGTGCCCCCAAAATTCAGATGTTGAATGTCTAAACTTCTTTCCTTCTTGTTTCCTTCCTTCCTTCCTTCCTTTTTTCCTTTCTCCTTCCCTCCCTCCCTCCTTTCCTTCCTCCCTCCCTCTCTCCTTTCCTTCCTCCCTCCCTCCTTGATGATTCATGATGTTGAACCTTTTTTCCTATGTTCATTGGCCATTTGTATATCTTCTTTTGAGAAAGGTCTGTTGATGTCCTTTGCCCATTTTTAATGCAATTACTTGGTTTTTAAAATTTCTGATTTGTTTCAGTTCCTTGTAGATTCTGGATATTAGTTCTTTGTCAGACGTAAAGTTTATGAATATTTTGTCCCAGTCTGTAAGTTGTATATTTACTCTTTGATTATTTCTTTTGCTGTGCAGAAGCTCTTTAGTTTACTTAAGTCCCATTTATTTATCTTTGTTTTTGTTGCATTTGCTATTGAGGTCTTAGTTATAAATTCTTTGCCTAGGCCAATGTCCAAAAGAGTTTTTCCTATGATTTCTTCTAGAAATTTTATGGCTTCAGGTCCTACAATTAGATCTTTAATTCATCTTGTATTACTTTTTGTATAAGTTGAGAGGAATCTAGTTTTATTTTTCTGCATGTGGCTGTCAACTTTTCCAGCACCATTTATTGAATAGAGTGTCCTTTTCCCAGTATATATTTTTGTCTGCTTTATTGAAGATAAGTTGGTTGTAGGTATTTGGCTTTATTTCTGGGCTCTCTATTCTGTTGCATTGGTCTATGTGTCTGCTTTTATAACAGAACCACACTGTTTTTGTTACTATAGCCTTGTAGTATCATTTGAAGTAGAGTAATGTGATGACTCTAGATTTGTTCATTTTGCTTAGAATTTATTTGGCTGTTTAGGTTCTCTTTTGTTTCCACATGGATTTTAGCATGTTTTTTCTAAATTCTGTGAAAAATGACATGGTATTTTGATAGGAATTGCATTGAATCTGTAGATTGGTCTAGGCAATATGGTCATTTTCCAATATTGATTCTTCTAATCCATGAGCATGAGACATTTTTCCATTTGTTTGTGTCATCTGTGATTTCCTTCATCAGTGTTTTGTAGTTTACCTTGTTAAGATGTTCCACCTCCTTGGTAAACTATATTCCCAGGTATTTTGTTTTTTGTAGCTATTATAAATGGAATTAAGTTCTTAATTTGATTCTCAGCTTGGTCATTATTGGTGTATAGTAGTGCTATTGTTTTGTATACATTGATTTTGTAACCTGAGTCTTTACTGAATTCATTTATCAAGTCTAGGAGGCTTTTGGAGAAATCTTTAGGGTTTTTAAGGTATCAGATTGTATCATCACCAAATAGAGATAGTTTGACTTTCTCCCTCCTAATTTGGATGCCCTTTATTCCTTGCTCTTGCCTGATTACTCTGGCTAGAACCTCTAGTACTATGTTGAATAGAAGTGGTGAAAGTGGGCAGCAGATATTTGCAGTGTGTTTTTTAATCTGTGTCAGAAGGTCTGATCTTTAATATGACTGTGTTTGGTGATAGGTCCTTTAAAGAGGTAATGAAGGTTAAGGTAAAAAAACAAAACAAAACAAAAAAAACAGGTGGAGTTCTAATCACCTAGGATTGTTGTCCTTTGGAAGAAGAGGAAGAAACACAGAGATTTCTTTCTATGCATGTACACAAGAGGCACCATGCAAGCACACAGCAAGAAGTCAGCATCTTCAGGCCAGGAAGGGACGCTTCCTAAGAAACCAACCCTGTGACATGGTGATCTTGGACTTCTAGTCTTCAGAACTATGAGATATTTTGCGTTTCTGACTGAAATAGATATGCATGCTTTTTATTTCTATTGGACAAAGGGTGGGCTTTTACCCCACATATGAAAGACAAGTCTCTAAGCTAAATTCTAGGAAGTAGTTCTAGATTTTTTCCAAACTCAGTTTTGTTCCTAAACTTACAGTCATTGCTTATAACTTAATATTTTATATTTAAAGTAATACATTTGTATAGGGTTATACATATTTCGTGTACTAATATTTTGGCTAAATAGGATAATATCTCTTTATAGGAATTTAGATTATGAACTTTAAAAAAAAAGGAATCTCAGCTAAAACTAATAATTTGGATTTTGTTCAAGAAAATAAAAATAAACAAAATAAAATAAATTTTCCCCAAATCTGGAGATTAGTAGATTGAAAGTGATCTCAGAAAATTATATAACTGCTATAAACAAACAAACAAACAAAACTGTCCTTTGCTTCTGGAACACAGTTTTCAGGCTTGCATAATTTTTTTCTAATAATAATGTATTTTATATAATTACAGGGATTACGTACTAAACTTACTATCTTAACTGCTTGAAATTTGTAAATGGACAGGCTGGTGCGAAGTTTGTGGACTGAACAATTTTTGAAAATGCTGGCTGAATTGCATCTTTTCCTGAAATACATTTCACAAGTCTTAACAGCACCAAGTGGCCTAAATGAGTTAGGATCACTCCTCAAGCCCTTAAATTAATATCAGAAAGCAATTTAGACACCGAGGAGAATTGAGCTCAATGTATTAGTGAGATGAATAATTGAAGCATTTGAAGTGAGTGATAGATCTTACTAAGTGATTACTTCCTTATAAATTTCTAAACAAGAAGTCTTCATTGAGAAATGGTTTGGGATTGCTGCCATTTGTCACTTGGCCTATGAATGCTTAATCACCTGCATTTTCAGGCTACTAAAGGCTATTCAGTGTATTGTGGTGGCCTAAAATAGTTAATACATCCACTGAACACCCAGCCCAACTCCCCAGAGGGACCATCACAAATGCTGGGCAAGTATTCAGCTTATTGTTGTCGCTCTCAGTCAATAAGCCATTATTGTTCTGACAAATTGCAATAACATTTAATATATACGTAGGAAAAAAGTGAATTTTTTTACATTTGTAATGCTTATTTAATTTGCACACTTGTAGTTATTTTAAAATTTGAGTTAAAATTACATCAGATCCATTGTAACTGAACACTTAATAATCCAGTTGAGATTACATTGTGGTTAGGGCCAGGCGTGGTAGCTCACAGGTATAATCCCAACACTTTTGGAGATGGAGGTGGGCAGATGGCTTCAGGCCAGGAATTGGAGACAAGCCTGGCAATCATGGCAAAATCCCATCTCTACTAATAATACAAAAATTAGCCAGCCATGGTGGTGCACACCTGTAATCCCACCTCCTCGGGAGGCTGAGGTACTAGATTTGCTTTAACCTGGAAGGGGGATGTTGCAGTGAGCTGAGATCATGCCACTGCTTCCTAGCCTCGGTGACAGAGCAAGACTTGTTCTAAAAATATATATATACTAGTGAAATTGTGCATCATGAAATTATCAACTACTTAAAGGAACGACAAAAATCAACTTAAAAGGAGGGTTTAGCTTCCACTACCGAGACTACTATCATGTTTTTATATTCCTATAAGCACAGCATATGCTTCTATATATGTTAGATGTCTTAATATACCCTGGGTGAGCGGCAGCATAAGATGGTGTTTAAGAAGACAGGCTCTGGAGGCAGACATACTGTAGCCAGATCCTGGCCCCTTTGGTCAGTTATTTAGTCTCTCTAAGCCCCACTTTCTTTATCTGTAAAATGGCAAGAGTGATGGTAACAACCGCATAGGGGCCTGATGAGGATTAAATGACACAGTAGATGCCCAGGTCTTTTGTGCAGTGACTTGCACATAGTAGTCATTACACACATTTGTCTATTATGGAATCCTCTCATCTCTTTATTTGCTCAAACTATACTGTGCTTTTTTGCCCAGTAATCTACACAACCATCATAATTCAGCATTAAGTATTATGTTTCTTTAAACCTTTTGACTACATTAGTTGTCAGCCCAGAACCAGCTTAGTGACTGGCTGAGCTTGTGTAAAACATGAGACTGAGGGAAAAGAGGTGTTTTTATACGCGTGCAATATAAAACACTAGATATTTTCTTAAGCTACATGAGCATGTTCTAATAAAGGCAGGCAGCAGATGAGAAGAATTTATAATAGCTACATTCCATATATTCTTGTTTCTGCTTCATAATTTGTCTTTGGTGAGTATGTAATTTTTTTTCACAGTAGTTATTCCCAGCTGCATATGTGTGCTGCAGAAAGAAAGAGCATATGGAATATATACTGTGTATATATACATATAGAGATATTCTGGCACTGGGCATGTGGATTCACATGCATATACATGCGCACACTCGTACTATCAGTCTATGTATGTCTATATGTAGAGAGAGACAAATATATGTATAGATATACATTCCTTCTGCTCTTTTCATTGTGTTATGCATGTCAGAGGCAGGGAGAGTTCTGTTCTCCTCCTTATTCCCCACCCCCCACAAGCTGGAGGGCCAGAAGGTGGGGCGGTACCTCAGAATAATGGCAGCAGAAGGCAAAGGGAGCAGACAGCTGGCAAGCTCTGTCCCAATATGCTTCCCTGAAAGAGGCGAGGGAATTTCAGAAGATGCAATGCCTGAATGGCTCACTTTGCAGAAAAACAGAAAAACCAAGGTAAATTCCTTAGAATGTCATCCATTTTAATGGGTCTAGAATTGACCATCTTCTTGTCACCATTTGGTAAACTTCCCTAAAGTTGTGAGTTTATAAACATCTCATCTTGGAAGATAGTCTAGAAAGAAATGTCAACTTTTCTGACTCATGAGAGCTCTTCTCATAAGCTAAAAAAGACTGCCAATGCCAGGTGTCTCCCTGGAATTTTCTAGAACAAAAATATACAGTGAAACCTCTGCTATGTTAAACACTGGGAGCATAAGAAATTCTGAATAGCAGATTCCCTGTCATAAGCACTACAACTTAACTGTTTTGAATGAAACATTTTCAAAAGACATTTTACATGCCTCCTTGCCATTTTAAACAGATTATTCTAATTTCACACTTTCCTGATGATTCAGGGTCAACATTATGAAGAATAATTTTTATTAGTCAAACAAAGTGCTCTTTGAAATGCTCCATTAAAATATATAGGACTATTTCCCCTATTATTGAAGTTTTTCTTTTCATTTTTCTCTGGACCATTATTTCTCCCAAGGTCTATTTTGATACTTTTAAAAAAGTTGTCAGCTTGAATTATGTAGCCTAGTTTGTTGGGATGTTATAAAAGTAGGAAAGAATTGCCAAGTAATGGCTTAGGGCTTCCTTTCTTGCAAAGGCCTTGTCATGTACATGGCCTTTGCAAAGCCTCACAAAGTTTTTGCTTGTTTGTTTGCTTCCTTGGTTGTCAGAGATGAGGTTAATAAAAGGCTGAATCTTCCTTGAACACAATAGTCTCTTCCTATCCACAGTTTCACTTTACAGGGTTTCAGTTACCCATGGTCAACTGTGGTCCAAAAATATTAAAATATTTTGAGAGAGGAAGGAGAGAATTCATATTCACATAACTTATAATCCAATAATTGTTATGATTGTTCTATTTTATTATTAGTTGTTAATCTTTTACTGTGCCTAGTTTATAAGTTCAACTTTATCATAGGTATATACATATAAAGACAGCATAGTATATAAAGGGTTCAGTACTATTCACAGTTTTAGGCATCCACTAGTGGTCTTGGAACATATCCCCCAAAGATAAAGGAGGACTACTATATTATACTTTTATAGTGTCATTTTGTCCATAAAGCTTAATCTTATCTCCACAATTAGATTGTAAACTCCTTGGAACAGTGATCATATTATATACCATTTTCTTTATTCTTCATAACACCAAATATAGTACTCTACTTGTAAACTAGACATTCACTTACTTTTACATTGATTCCAGGGTATAAAAAATTTTATACTGGTTAATTATTATCACAATGAAAGAGCAATGTGCTGGATGGGGCTATCAAGCTAACAAATTAACTTCAACAACTGCCAAAAGCACAGGGCGACAACTGTATTCATGGGACAGATAGTAGTATTAATGAACTAAGAGCCTTGGGGATTCAGTTATTTTGTTATATGCTGAAATATTAATATGTATCAGGCAGGCAAGTACATGTGGGTCAGAAATGTAAACAGTAAATGTGATCAGTTGATGTGATATGCAGTTGATTTCTTTTTTTTTTTTCTTTAGGGATTCTGATTACCATGTGGTCTAACTGCCATTTCAAAACTCTTTATAAGTCCAGATTTGGAAAAGCTCCTTTTCCTAAAATTAATAGTTGACATTTTATCAGCATAAACGATCCCATTTATGCACACTATGGTTAAGATTAGGAAGCTTTTGTTTTACATTTTATATGACTTATATAAAATGAACTTCATATGATTAAAACATAGTTAAACTCTTATTTATTTGTATGTTTTAATTTAGTTGATTATCTCATAGTTTATATGCCAGAATGTCATATGGAGAAGACATCATTTATCTGCTGATCTCTCTAAACAAAATCCAGCTATTTATTTTCTTTTTCAAGCTGGTTCTAAACTAGATGAAGGTCAAGTACATGGAATCCCTTATGTCCTTCACGTCTCCACTTGTTATTTTGAATATGCTTACAACAACTAGCTCTACTCATTACAGTTGCTCACCTTTACAGACATCATTTACTGATGACATCATTTTAGAATCACAAGTTGTTGATGTTTCCACTTATTTATGGAGTACCCAGTTTGTAGCACATGCAGATAGGCCCTTAATAAATACTGATATCTTGGGGTTGGCTAGTACTGTTTCTTACTAGCTGACTGTTACATTTTCAGAAATTTTGTATTCTGGTTGGTAAATCATTGGTAGATTTAAATTAACCATGGTGGAGTTATTTACACCACCATAACACAGAAACTGACAAATGTTCCAAATGCCTCTCTATGAGCCAGTTGCTGAACATTCACCAACACACCATCATGAGTATTTTTTTTTTTTATTGCATTTTAGGTTTTGGGGTACATGTGAATAACATGCAAGGTTGTTGCACAGGTGCACACGTGGCAGCATGATTTGCTGCCTCCCTCCCCTTCACCTATGTCTGGCATTTCTCCCCATGCTATCCCTCCCCAACTCCCCACCCCCCCCACTATCCCCCCTCCCCCCCAACAGACCCCCGTGTATAGTGCTCCCCTCCCTGTGTCCATGTGTTCTCCTTGTTCAACACCCGCCTATGAGTGAGAACATGTGGTGTTTGATTTTGTGTTCTTGTGTCAGTTTGCTGAGAATGATGTTTTCCAGGTTCATCCATGTCCCTACGAAGGATGTGAACTCCTCGTTTTTAATGGCTGCATAATATTCCATGGTGTATATGTGCCACATTTTTCCTGTCCAGTCTATCATCGATGGGCATTTGGGCTGGTTCCAGGTCTTTGCTATTGTAAACTGTGCTGCAATGAACATTCGTGTGCATGTGTCCTTATAGTAGAACGATTTATAATCCTTTGGATATATTCCCAGTAATGGGATTGCTGGGTCAAATGGAATTTCTATTTCTAGGTCCTTGAGGAATCGCCACACTGTTTTCCACAGTAGTTGAACTAATTTACACTCCCACCAACAGTGTAAAAGTGTTCCTATTTCTCCACATCCTCTCCAGCATCTGTTGTCTCCAGATTTTTTAATGATCGCCATTCTAACTGGCGTGAGATGGTATCTCAATGTAGTTTTGATTTGCATTTCTCTTATGACCAGTGATGATGAGCATTTTTTCATATGCTTGTTGGCCTCATGTATGTCTTCTTTTGTGAAGGATCTGTTCATATCCTTTGCCCATTTTTGAATGGGCTTGTTTGTTTTTTTCTTGTAAATCTTTTTTAGTTCATTGTAAATTCTGGATATCAGCCCTTTGTCAGACGGGTAGGCTGCAAAAATTTTTTCCCATTCTGTTGGTTGCCGATTCACTCTATTGACTGTTTCTTTTGCCGTGCAGAAGCTGTGGAGTGTGATTAGGTCCCATTTGTCTATTTTGGCTTTTGTTGCCAATGCTTTTGGTGTTTTGGTCATAAAGTCCTTGCCTACGCCTATGTCCTGAATGGTTTTGCCTAGGTTTTCTTCTAGGGTTTTTATGGTGTTAGGTCTTATGTTTAAGTCTTTAATCCATCTGGAGTCAATTTTAGTGTAAGGTGTCAGGAAGGGGTCCAGTTTCTGCTTTCTGCATATGGCTAGCCAGTTTTCCCAACACCACTTATTGAACATGGAATCCTTTCCCCATTGATTGTTTTTTTCAGGTTTGTCAAAGATCAGGTGGTTGTAGATATGTTGTGTTGCCTCCGATGCCTCTGTTCTGTTCCATTGGTCTATATCTCTGTTTTGGTACCAGTACCATGCTGTTTTGATTACTGTAGCCTTGTAGTAGAGTTTGATGTCCGGTAGTGTGATGCCTCCCGCTTTGTTCTTTTTGCTTAGAATTGACTTGGCTATGCGGGCTCTCTTTTGGTTCCATATGAATTTAAGGTGGTTTTTTCCAGTTCTGTGAAGAAGGTCATTGGTAGCTTGATGGGGATAGCGTTGAATCTGTAAATTACTTTGGGCAGTATGGCCATTTTCACGATATTAATTCTTCCTAACCATGAACATGGAATGTTTCTCCATCTGTTTGTGTCCTCTCTTATTTCGTTGAGCAGCGGTTTGTAGTTCTCCTTGAAGAGGTCCTTTACGTTCCTTGTTAGTTGTATTCCTAGGTATTTTATTCTCTTTGTAGCAATTGTGAATGGCAGTTCGTTCTTGATTTGGCTCTCTTTAAGTCTGTTATTGATGTATAGGAATGCTTGTGATTTTTGCACATTGATTTTGTATTCTGAGACTTTGCTGAAGTTGCTTATCAGTTTCAGGAGATTTTGGGCTGAGGTGATAGGGTCTTCTAGATATACAATCATGTCATCTGCAAATAGAGACAATTTGACTTCCTCCTTTCCTAATCGAATACCCTTTATTTCTTTTTCTTGCCTGATTGCTCTGGCTAGAACTTCCAGTACTATATTGAATAGGAGTGGTGAGAGAGGGCATCCTTGTCTAGTGCCAGATTTCAAAGGGAATGCTTCCAGTTTTTGCCCATTCAGTATGATATTGGCTGTCGGTTTGTCATAAATAGCTTTTATTATTTTGAGATACGTTCCGTCGATACCTAGTTTATTGAGGGTTTTTAGCATAAAGGGCTGTTGAATTTTGTCAAAGGCCTTCTCTGCATCAATTGAGATAATCATGTGGTTTTTGTTTTTGGTTCTGTTTATGTGGTGAATTACATTTATAGACTTGCGTATATTGAACCAGCCTTGCATCCCCGGGATGAATCCTACTTGATCATGGTGGATAAGCTTTTTGATGTGCTGTTGTAATCGGCTTGCCAGTATTTTATTGAAGATTTTTGCATCTATGTTCATCATGGATATTGGCCTGTAGTTTTCTTTTCTTGTTGAGTCTCTGCCGGGTTTTGGTATTAGGATGATGTTGGTCTCATAAAATGATTTGGGAAGGATTCCCTCTTTTTGGATTATTTGGAATAGTTTCAGTAGGAATGGTACCAGTTCCTCTTTGCATGTCTGGTAGAATTCGGCTGTGAAACCATCTGGGCCTGGGCATTTTTTGGGTGGTAGGCTCTTAATTGCTGCCTCGACTTCAGACCTTGTTATTGGTCTATTCAGGGTTTTGATTTCTTCCTGGTTTAGGCATGGGAGGAGACTACTGTCCAGGAATTTATCCATTTCTTCCAGGTTTTCTAATTTATTTGCATAGAGTTGTTTGTAATAATCTCTGATGATGGTTTGAATTTCTGTGGCATCTGTGGTGATATCCCCTTTATCATTTTTTATTGCATCTATTTGGTTATTCTCTCTTTTCTTTTTTATTAGTTTGGCTAGTGGTCTGTCTATTTTGTTGATCTTTTCACAAAACCAGCTCCTGGATTTATTGATTATTTGAAGGGTTTTTCGTGTCTCTATCTCCTTCATTTCTGCTTTGATCTTAGTTATTTCTTGTCTTCTGCTAGGTTTTGAGTTTTTTTGATCTTGCTCCTCTAGCTCTTTCAATTTTGATGATAGGGTGTCAATTTTAGTTCTCTTCTTTCTTCTCATGTGGGCACTTATTGCTATATATTTACCTCTTGAGACTGCCTTAAATGTGTCCCAGAGATTCTGGTATGTGGTGTCTTCGTTCTCGTTGATTTCGAAGAACATCTTTATTTCTGCCTTCATTTCACTGTTTATCCAGTCAACATTCAGGAGAAAGTTGTTCAGTTTCCATGAGGCTGTGCGGTTCTGGGTTGGTTTCTGAATTCTGAGTTCTAACTTGATTGCACTGTGGTCTGAGAGACTGTTTGTTATGGTTTCCGTTCTTTTGCATTTGCTGAGGAGTGATTTACTTCCAATTATGTGGTCAATTTTAGAGTAGGTGTGATGTGGTGCTGAGAAGAATGTATATTCTGTGGATTTGGGCTGGAGAGTTCTGTAAATGTCTATTAGGTTTGCTTGTTCCAGGTCTGAGTTCAAGTCCTGGATATCCTTATTAATTTTCTGTCTTGTTGATCTGTCTAATATTGACAATGGTGTGTTGAAGTCTCCCACTATTATTGTGTGGGAGTCTAAGTCTCTTTGTAAGTCTTTAAGAACTTGCCTTATGTATCTGGGTGCTCCTGTATTAGGTGCATATATATTTAGGATCGATAGCTCTTCTTGCTGCATTGATCCTTTTACCATTATGTAATGTCCTTCTTTGTCTCTTTTGATCTTTGTTGCTTTAAAGTCTATTTTATCAGAGATGAGAATTGCAACTCCTGCTTTTTTTTGCTCTCCATTTGCTTGGTAAATCTTCCTCCATCCCTTTATTTTGAGCCTTTGTGTATCCTTGCATGTGAGGTGGGTTTCCTGGATACAGCACACTGATGGGTTTTGGCTTTTTATCCAATTTGCCAGTCTGTGTCTTTTGATTGGGGCATTTAGTCCGTTTACATTTAGGGTTAATATTGTTAAGTGTGAGTTTGGTCCTGTCATTTGGATGCTAGCTGGCTGTTTTGCCCATTGGTTGATGCAGATTCTTCATTGTGTTGCTGCTCTTTACCATTTCGTGCATTTTTGGAGTGGCTGGTGCTGGTTGTTTTTTTCTATGTGTAGTGTCTCTTTCAGGAGCTCTTGTAAAGCTGGTCTGGTGGTGATGAAATCTGTGAGTACTTGCTTGTTCACAAAGGATTTTATTTTTCCTTCACTTATGAAGCTTAGTTTGGCTGGATATGAAATTCTGGGTTGAAAGTTCTTTTATTTAAGGATGTTGAATATCGGCCCCCACTCTCTTCTGGCCTGTAGGGTTTCTGCTGAGAGATCTGCTGTGAGTCTGATGGGTTTCCCTTTGTGGGTAACCCGACCTTTCTCTCTGGCTGCCCTTAGTATTTTCTCCTTCATTTCAACCCTGGTGAATCTGATGATTATGTGCCTTGGGATTGCTCTTCTTGAGGAATATCTTTGTGGTGTTCTCTGTATTTCCTGGACTTGAATATTGGCCTGCCTTGCTAGATTGGGGAAGTTTTCCTGGATAATATCCTGAAGAGTATTTTCCAGCTTGGATTCATTCTCTTCGTCACATTCAGGTACACCTATCAAACGTAGATTAGGTCTTTTCACGTAGTCCCATATTTCTTGTTGACTCTGTTCATTCCTTTTTACCTTATTTTCTCTACTCTTCCCTTCTCGTTTTATTTCATTGAGTTGATCTTCAACTTCTGATATCCTTTCTTCTGCTTGGTCAATTCTGCTGTTGAAACTTGTACATGCTTCGCGAAGTTCTCGTGTTGTGTTTTTCAGCTCCATCAATTCACTCATATTCCTCTCTAAGTTGTCCATTCTCGTTAGCATTTCATCAAGTCTTTTTTCAAGGTTCTTAGTTTCTTTGCATTGGGTTAGAACATGTTCTTTTAGCTCACAGAAGTTTCTTATTATCCATTTTCTGAAAGCTGATTCTGTCATTTCATCACACTCATTCTACGTCCAGTCTTGTTCCCATGCTGGTGAGGAGTTATGCTTCCTTGTAGGGGGAGAGGTGTTCTGGTTTTGGGTGTTTTCATCCTTTTTGCGCTGGTTTCTTCCCATCTTTGTGGATTTATCCACCTATTGACTTTGTAGTTGCTGTCTTTCTGATTTTGGTAATTTTAAGTCTGCAGCAGCTGAGCTCATAAACCCCCTTTTCTTCTCCCCAGGTGTTCTGGCCCAGGGGTTTAGCACTTTATGCTTTTCAGCTGTGTTGCTACCGTTTTCCCTGCCCACAAGGTGGCAGTCTAGTCACACTCAGCCTGCAGAGGCTTCGCTGAGCTGCTGTGGGCTCTGCCCAGCTTCCATGTGAGCTTCCCTGCAGTCCTGTGGGTGTAGTTAGAATTGCTTCCGCTATGCTGGCCCGCCCCTGTAGTGAGGGAGTCTCTGTAGTGGCGCGTTGTCTTGGTTACGGAAAATTGCCCCGGGAACTGCAGGGTGTTTCCCGATGGAGGACGCCCCTCCCCCACAGAGCTGGACCGTCCCGGGTTCAGCCGTGTTTCCAGAGGGGCCCTCTTTGTCCGGTAATCTCTTGGCTTGCCTCCTTGCCACAGCTCCCCTTGCTGGCCCAGAGGGGACACAGTCTCGTTCACTTTGTTCAAGGAGCCGCTGCTCCCCGCCCCCTGTGCAGGCCGAGCGGCTGCTCCGGTCCAACTAGCGGCGCTGGGAACCCGGGGAGCTTCTCCGCCTGTGAGTCTCCTGGTCTGTGGGCAGTTAAAATCTGCTGCCCTGTATGCCGCTGCGTCAGCCGAAGCAGCGGCTCTGAGATTCGTGGCGCTCCCTTGCCCGGGGTCTCCTGGCTTGGCTCCCTGCTTCAGCTCCCCTTTCTGGCTCAGAGGGAACTCTGTCTCTCTCCTCTCTCGCTCTGCATAAGAAGCCACTGCCCCCGCCCCCCGCTCCAGGGCTTAGGCTGAGCGGCCACTCCGCTCAAACCAGCGGTGCTGGCGACCCATGGGGCTTTTCCTCCTGTGAATCTCCTGGTCTGTGGGCAGTAAAAGTCCGTCTGGAAATGCGGCGTCCACTCACCCTCTGCGCCTTCTCTCGGAGCTGCAATCCCGACTTCCTCCTAAGTGGCCATCTTGGATCCCCCATCATGAGTATTTTTTATGGTGATGACTTGCAAAAGAACTGCTTGATTTTCAATGCACATTGTGATACAACAAATAAAATAGAAATACTCCTCTACTACTGGAAGGAAGTAGTAAGGACTTTTGATTTTGGTAACAGAAATGTTAATGCAATGGAGACCAGTATGATAGAATTTAGTTGGATCTTTCTCAAGTATCTGATATATATGTATGCTATTGTTTGAATGAACACCCCCACCCAAAAAAAAAAGGATGTATTAGAAACTGATTCCCCAATGCAACAGTGTTGGGAGGTGGGGCTTAATGAGAGGTGCTTAGGCCATAAGTGGTGCCTCCTCGTGACTGGATTAATGCCATTATTGTGGGAGTGGGTTTATTATAAAAGGTCAAGTTCAGTCCTGTTTTCTTTCTTGCTCTCTCTTGCCCTTCTGCCTTCCACAAGGGGATGACACAGCAAAAAGGCCCTTGCCAGATGCCACTCCCTCAATCTTAGACTTCCTACTCTCCAGAACAGTGAGCCAAATAAATATTTGTTCATTATAAATTGCCCAGTCTCATATTCTCTTATAGCAGCACCAACATATTAAGACATTGTATTTATTTCCTTTTGCTGATCATGAATTTCTCATATTGTTCATCAAAGTCAGCGATAATTTTCTTCTTAAAATATTTTTAAGTGATACTAATAGCTAATATGTATAGTACCTGCTCTTTGCCAACTATTCTTCTCACTAATTTTACATATTTACTAATTTATTCCTTAGTCAATAATCTTACTAAACAAGGATTAACATGTCTCATTTTACATATCTAGAAACTGAGGCACAGAGACATTGAGTGACTTGTTCATGTTTGCAGGGCAGTTCACTGTATAGCCTTGGGCTAACCCAGTTCCCTCCCTTTCCTTATTTGAAGTTCTCAAGAATAACTTAAAATATGCTGGGAATGCAACATCCTGAGAAAAAGGTAGACTGGGTGGAACAGCCAAGGCCCTATTCCAGTCCCTGCTAAAAGGCCCTATTCACAGTCCCTGAATGCTTTATCCCAGCAAGTCCTGTTACCCTGGCTGCTTTCTGGGGTTCCTGAGCTGTGGTACAAGTCGGGCATGAACAAGTAAGACTTTGTCCACCCCAGGCAGCTTTCCAGAGCCTTCAAATACTGACTCACAGTTGTCCCTTTCTGCCTGCTACATGTGACCTATTGTCTGTGTGGGTGTTCTCTCTTACTGGATTTAGGCAAGTTGATAACCAGTAAATAGCAAACTTGCTTCAAAATGCTCATGCAGCTAGGAGTATGAGAGTTGGGACTTGAATACAGGTAGTCAAGAACTATAAAATGAGGACAATAGTAGTTCTTACCTCAAAGAATTATTGAGTGAGGATTAAATGAATGAATATGTACAAATTAAAAAAATACCTGGCAAAGAATAAGTATTATACACATTAGCTCCAAGTATTATTTTAAAAATGCATTTTAGAAGTGTATTATTGACTATAATTGACTTTGATAAACAATAACTATTATTCATAATCATCAAAAGAAAATAAATACACATGTATTGTATGCTTTTAAGCACTCTGTTCTATTACTTCTTTATAGTCATTTATAAACACAAAGAATAATTTTTATTTTAAAAATATCTCAATGATGTTTACTCTTTATCTCAGTTATTTTACTTTTTAAGCTGTATCCAGTCCTTTGGGGAACAAGGAGATAAGTGAACAAATAATTGTATACTATAGAAAAGTTGAGAAATAGGAGTAATAGTGAAGAAAATAAAACCATCCAGAGCCCCATTATCTAGAATATTCATTAATACTATTATAGTTTATTTCCAACATTTTTCCTGAGCTTGCTTTTATATGCTCGAGATCATAGTGTATCTCCTTTACTCATTTAATATTATACTATAACCCTGTGACCTAGAACATCCCTTACATTATTTTTAAAAGTCAATAAATTTTGAAAGATTTCTTTTTGGTGGGGGGAGTCAAAGTTTATTTTTTAATTAATGTTATCAATCAGCAAAACTCTCTCATATAATAAATTCATCAAATGACTGAAGTGGTGTTGTATACACTTGATATTTGTAGAGGAGGATTGAGTGGCTTTTTTGGATGCCTTAGGCTGAAATTCCCAAAAAATATCTTAAATAATCAATATGGTATTTTCTAGATTTATTCTTTTAAATGCCATCACTAATCATTTAAAAGAATAAATTATTATATTGACAGCAAATAAAAAGGATAATCTACATTCATAGTCACTAGTTTATTGATCACCTCTTGTGTTTCTTACCAGAACTTGACTTCATGAGATTCCTATTCAACTAAAGCTGGTGGATGTGGTTGGTAAAATTGAATACATGCCCAAGCCAGTATTGATGGAATAAAAATGGCTTCAATACAAGGCCTCTATTAACATGTATTCTGTTTTCCTCACAAATTTATGTTTTTTTCTCCAAACATATGCATATCTGAAATTCAAATTGAGTGCACCTTACCTCATGCTCTCCTCTGTACCTCTAATGAGGTGGAAAAATGTACATTAATGATGGAAAGTTATTTAGTGCTGAACAGAGTTAATTGCTTCTAATCACTGCTTACATCCATCTGGTTTTATGGTAGACAACAAACCTCTTCATTGGGTTTGCTCATTAGACATATTGTAAATCACAGAGATGCACTGGCATCTTGCATATTGTGCTTCTATTAGTGAGGCAGCATTTTCAGATAGCCCCAATGGCAGGCTTTGGGATGCAGATCAGCTTGCCTGTGTTCTGTTAGAACTGCAGGGAGTCCTGGTGAACTGGCCTCCTAGTCTCATTTGGAAGGCAATGGAAAGCTACTACCTATCAAACTCTAGATGAAAAGCTGTGAAAGAGCTGCCAGAGACTGGGATAGCAGATACCTTTGCCATGATTTTGCCATATTGGTGACTATCTCATCTTCCCCCAGAAGCTTGGCGTTAAAACTTCCTTCTAGTACTATTATTTGGCAGAGTAAATAGGAAAAGGATTGTATGAACAAAAAATTAAGGTTTGAAGCAGAAGTAGATGCAATCTTTAATCTTGTGTGTGACACTAATAGCTACTTAAAGTTTAAAGATTCAAGCATATTTTATCAGAATTTTGGGAAGATCAAAGGAAAACTACAAGCACATGAATTGTTATAGTGAATAGCTTTATCAAAGCACAATTCTACTTGAGTTAAACTAATTAAGATGCTATGGTGCAACTATGTATGACAGCCGATATCAGTTGATAATAAAAGGTTTAGAAAATTCATATGGGAAGTAAGACCTGAAAATTTTGTGATGATGTAGAACATTTGACAGTATATTATAATTACCGTTGTATCTTACATTGTAGGTAATTTTATCAGTTAAACAAGAAATAATCTCTAAATCTTAAAAGAGAAGAGGAAGAAAGGAAGGGAGGCAAGGAAGAAAGAAGGAAGGAAGAAATAATGGGTGTGTAGAAGTATGTGATATTACTTTTCTTTTTTTGATGCTTGCCTAATTCCTTCCTGTTAAGGTAAATGACTTTAGAAGGAGGTAACTAAATAATAAAAGATGCAGAATTTACAACTGGGTAGTAACTTAGATATTATCTGATAATATATGCTCTCCTCATTTCATAAATGACATAACTGAGGCGCAGAAAGATTGAGTTGTCAAAGATAGGTCCAATAGTTACTTTCATGGGAGCACTAGGGTTAGAGAGTACAGATCAATGTCATGTGCCATCACTCAGATAGACATCCATTAATTTGTAATCAAAATTACCAGTAAACTCAAACATGTATGTAATGTGCTCCCCACTTTCATATTCCCCATTTTTGTACTTTATTTAGGAAAGAAGGAAGTAAAACATAAGTTCTTACTAGTTTTTTATTTTTGGTTGGAAAAACAACTTAGACAAAATAATCTATGGCTTCTTCTGTTACCTTTACAACTGAACTGTAATTGAATAAAATCAACCTTATTTAAAATTACTTTGGAAAGATTTTCAACATAGCCACAATTTTGGTCTCAGGATTTTGCTTAGATTAAGGATCAAGAGATGTATATGTGCAATTCAGTTCATATCTACTTAAAATGCTCTTCTTTTAATTCTGTACTACCATGCAAAATATTCAGAGAAGTTTGTCTTTTTTTTTTTTTTTTTTTGAGATGGAGTTTCTCTCTTGTTGCCCAGGCTGGAGTGGAATGATGCAATCTCAGCTTACCGCAACCTCACCTCTGGGGTTCAAGTGATTCTCTTGCCTCAGACTCCCAAGTAGCTGGGACTACAGGCACCCGCCACCACACCTGGCTAATTTTTTTTTTTTTTTTTGTATTTTCAGTAGAGACAGGGTTTCACTATGTTGGCCTGGCTGGTCTCAAACTCCTGACATCATGGTCCGCTCACCTCAACCTCCCTAAGTGCTGGGATTACAGGTGTGAGCCACTGCACCCAGCCAGAAGTTCACTTTTATTACCCCTTTTTTATTGAGAAATATTCACAGTATATACATATATAATACATAGTATATAACATATATACACATAAAAGTATAGAATTAAATATTAAACATATTGATAAATGGGTTACAATCTTTTACTATTTTAAGTCCCTACAATAATATTTCAATATATTTTCTTTATAATGTGTTATATTACTACTGATTTGATTTTACTTTAACTTGAAATAAGATTTTAAAAAGTGTTTTGGAAGTGTTTTTTCTCTCTTTCCACATCTTCAGCATTCAACATGAGTGGAAGGCCGGTATGAGCTTGGTTGATTGGATGAGGGTTAAATGAAGAGTAGCCATTATTTCCATTGCTTTAATTATGCCATCCTCACACCACAATGGACCTTGCTCCATTTCCCTCCGGTAGACCTGACAGACTATAACTGACCTAATTGATACCAGATGACAGCTCAAATAAGGCCTAATAAAGAAGTAATCACACTAATCTAATGAGCAAGCTGTTATGATATTGGCTTATAGAAAGCTGTTTTTTAATCCCTCCATTTTTCTTTTATTATCTGTAACCACTATTATCACTCTCCTTTTCTGTGATTCTAGAATCAAAGGACTAAAATGGACCTTAGGGGAAACATAAGCTTGATTTCCTGTTATTTGCACTATTTGATATGCATTGACATAATTTTTTTCAACTCTCAAATATAGAAATGTCAAACATACTGAAAAGTTGAAAGACTAATACAATGATCACATGTATACCTTCAATTCACATTCAGTCATTATAAACATTTTGCTATATTGCTTTGTCTGTATTTATATGTATGTATATATATAGAGAGAGAGAGAAAGAGTTTTTTTTTTTTTCCTGAACCATTTGGAAGTAAGTCACATATATCACGACATTTCATCCCTGTATGAATATTTTCAGCATATCTTTTCTTAAAATAAACCGTTAGCCTACATAAGCATAATATCATCAGCAAATTAATGATAATATCCAGTCTATGTTCAAGTTTCTTTAACTGTCCCCAAATATCAAACCATATCCAATCAACATTTTATTAGTTTTTGAGCCTTGCTTTGCTTTCTAACATAATAAAATAACTTCAGCTCATCTTGTACTTTCTTGTCCTAGGTCTGAAGTCAGCCATTGTCTCAAGAAGCCCAGGATTAAGATCTGGGCTAGCATGCTCATTGCTACAAGACTGTCGTTACTTGTGTGACTTTTCTGTTTTTTTTTTCTATTTTTTCTTTTTGAGACAGAGTCTTGCTCTGTCACCCAGGCTGGAGTGTGCAATGGCACGATCTTGGCTCACTGCAACCTCTGCCTCCTGGGTTCAAGTGATTCTCCTGCCTCAGTCTCTTGAGTAGCCAAAATTACAGGTGCATGCCACCAGGTCTGGCTAATTTTTATATTTTTAGTAGAAACAAAGTTTTGCCATGTTGGCCAGGCTGGTCTTGAAGTCCTGATCCACCCACCCTCCCAAAGTGCTGGGATTACATGTGTGAGCCACTGTGCTGGGCTTTTGGTAACTTTTCAACAGAATAGGTGGGGGGTGTGTGTGTGTGTGTGTGTTGAATTTCTATGAATAGTTACATTTCAAATTTAATATTGGATTTTCTTAACTTTTAGGATATATATATATATATATATATATATATATATCCTAAAAATATATATAATCTTTATGCTGATTGTCTGAAAGTCTTAGTGTCTAATAGCATTAATTTGTTTAATTGCATTTTTCTATGATATGCATAAAATAGTTTCTAAATTAAAACACCAATATTGTATCTAAACCAAGTTCAAGATTTCTCTGCCAGTTGCTATTTTTCTCTTCGGACTACATCCCACTTAGGAGGTGTAGCCAGAGTATTGTGCTGAAAAGCTCAAAAGTCACTTGAAATATATTTTTTTTTTTGCATGGTTAGGTTACTGATTTGAGTACATGAACAGTTAGATTGATTTTCAATTTTGGGGTTTGCCTGTTTATCTAAATATATGTTTTGATTTTATAAAAAGATTTGCACAGTTCTAAAGTCTACATATATATATGACGGTATGCATAGAAATTCTCACTTCATTTTTATATCTCTCTGTTTCTCTCAACTTCATGTAGATAACAATTTTAGTTAATTTCTGTTTTACATTTTCAGTGTTTTCTTTTGTAAAAATAAGCAAATAACTCTTCATAGGGTACCAATTCTTCTGCACTTTGAGGTTGTACATACATTTATGAATGGCAGGGTTCTATATCTGGAGGCTAGGAACCACAGGGCGGAAGTCAAGAGTCACCAGGTATATGTGTGGCATGAGAGGTAAAGCATGTACAGCAGGCAAGAATCTGAAAAGGTGTGGCTCCAGGTGACATAAGTCCAAGGGCACCCACTGCTATAGACACTAGTAGCTATTGCTAGTGTCACTGGGGTCAAGAGATAAGTCACAAAATTCAATCCAATACCAATCTCGAAAATCTTCAGCATAAACAACATAAGCTCTTTTTCTGTTCATGTTGCTGCTTCAATAACATTGCCTACAGTCCTTGCTTACATAGTTTTTATAGTTTAATGGCAGTAACAGAGTTAAGCAATCACATGAATGATTGAACCATGGCAAACAAATAGCTACACCAAGCATGATTCCATAGTTCTACAAAAATATAAGACAAAAAAGCAACCAACCAGACAAACAATATAAACCTGACTTGCACTGGGGGCCTCTGAGAAGTATTTGCTGAGAAAGAGGCAAAAACAGAGGTCAGCGGGGTGATTCGGTGCAAGTTATCTGAAAGTGGAGGCTGGAGAAGTGAGTGCTCCAGAAAGAAGGAACAATATGTTATGAAGAGATTGTGGTGAGTGTGAGAAATGTATACGACAGAATTTTGAGAGATGAAGAAAGGGACAGAATAATACTGGGATCAGATGAACAAGATCAACATCAACAGTGATCAGTGATATTGCTAAAATATGAAGAAAATGACATTTTCCCACTGTAGTCTTTCCAAATATCCACAACCCCAGACTAATCATGCAAAAAATATCAGACAAATTCAAATTGAAAGATGATTTACAAAAGACCTGACTTATATTTCTCAAAACTGTCAAAATCATGAAAAACAAGGAACTTCTGAGCACCTGTCACAGTCAAGAGGAGCTTAAGAGATATGATGACCAAATATATGGTGGTTTGCTGAATGGAATCCTGGAATAGTAAAAGGACACTAGGAAAAAAATAAGGAAATCAGAATATAAACTTTAGCTAATATTATATCAATATTAGTTTATATAACAAATGCAACATACTAATGTAATATATTAAAAATAGGGGAAACTGGATGTGGAGTACATGGAAGCTATGTACTGTCTTTTGTAATTTTTCTGTAAATATGAAACTGAACAACCAATAAGTTTATTTAAAAGCATGCTGGAGAGGTGGTGGTTGGGACCTTGCAGGACCTCATAAACTAAAGTTTTAGCAATTTTTTTCTACTACACTCACTTTAAGAGCTGTGATTTTCTTTTAAACAGATAAACTATGATTACATTTTACCTTATGTAAAATGTCACTGTGGCTGAGGTGCCATCCACACTGAATGGCAAGTGTGGATTCAGGAAATTCAGTTTTAAAGCTCTTTTAATAGTCTTGGAAAGAGATGATGGTAACTTGAACAAGGATCAAGCGTGGAGAGAGCATGGCATGATCAGAGTTGGTATCAAGTTTGTGGGTAAAATTACGGCATTAGTAATTTGACCTCACTTGAAATAATAGGTTTGAGAGAAGAGGCAACACATTTAATCTTATGCCTGCCACTGAGCCAGATCACATTTTCTGGTCTAGAAGATTTAATGAGTTGAAAAGGAAGATTTTTTTTTTTTTTGAAGCCTGAAGTCTTATTTTCTGATCTTTGGTGAGTAGAAGTAGTTGGCTTTTCCAGCTCCACGGGCGATAAGTTAATAGCTTCTAGTTAATATAGATTATAGGCTGCAGGCATAGGGGGATGTTCCATTAAAGAGCTGCTGGCAAACTGGTCAATTATCAATCCATCTCTGTGTTATAGCATCTTGTTAAAAATATCAAGGAACTGTCAACACACACATTCTGGCTTTTTCCAATGGCTTGTCTGCATACTATAGATTCTGTGGAAAAGTTATGTCCTTTCCAAGTTAGCTCATGTCAGTTTTACTGAATATTTTACCATAGCATGACAAGGGTTATCAGCTTCCAAACTCCAATATCTGTGTGTGTAAGAGTGGGTGTGTATGTGAGTGTGTGTGTGTTTTGCCACTAACTTCTTGAACTTCTTGAAGTGAATGCCACATATTTCAAGTTGGATAAGCAGCTCTGCTCCATGTAATCATTCATGGATCCAGGTTCTCCATTCTGTTGTTCCACCATTCCTTAGATTGTGTTGTCTTAGATCTTCATAGGCTTTTCATCTACAGAAGGAGAAAGAGAGAGAGTTGAGATAATGGACTTTCCTTTTAAGAAATTGGCATGTAAGTTGCACACATCTCTTCTGATCACATGTCCAGAGCTAGCTATAAGGGAGGCTTTAGTGGCCATATGCCTAGCTAAAACTTGACTTCTACTGAAGAAGTGGAGGATGGATTTTGTAAGCCAACCAGCAGCCAAAGGAGACTAAGGGGAGTCACTGAGGAATATGAGGGTTATGAAGAGAGTGGTGTCCCAGAAACCAAGGAGAAGAGGATTTTGCATGAAGAAGGAGATGATGGTTACACTTTGGTTACACTTATCCAAATGCCCCATCCAACTCATCAGTGTCCCTAGTAAAATGTGGTATAGAGATGAACACCGTTTTTCAGATGAGGCCTGCTGAGTGTGGAGAGCTGTTAAAATTTTTCCCTTAAATTGAGTACTATGTTTTAACTAATGCAGCCTATGTTTCTTTAAGTAACAAGGCCATCCCACTGACTCACACTGAGCTGGTTCTCAGCAAAAACTCCCTGCTCTTTCTCATTTTAACTGCTGTAAAAACAAGTTGCTTCTATCATGCATTTGATTCATTGAGTTATGAAAATATGTAGGTATTTCATTTCTTTTTATGTAAATTTATGTTGATTTTAGCCCATAATTTGAAGTCCAGAGGTCTTCCTGGAACTGGATTGTGTCTGTATTAGTTGTCTTTTCCATCTTGTGGTTTATGGTAAAATTAATAAAAGATCTTGCAAATCAGTCACACAGCTGCCATTTACTGTGTGCCTATTGCTCAATGCCTGTTGATAGAGTGTATTGAGGTACAGGCTGGCTGCCCTCTCGTTTAATTATTGAACATTCTTATAAGATCACTTTGTTTTCTGGCCTGAGTATTGTATTAATTACATAAAATAAAACACTTTGGGAAAATACTGTTAATTTTTTATAGGATTTTCCAACACCAATACTACTACTATTATTACAGCTACCATACAACTCTCACCACTATAAAATTGCTGTTTTTAAGAATTTGGAAATTATTTTATTATGGGGTGATATACATACATTAAAATTCATTCTCATTTGTGCACAGTTCTATTTGTTTTGACAAACTCACACAATCATGTAACCACCACCACAATCAAAATATAGAACGGTTTTAATCACAATTTCTTTATGCTTTTTATAGTCAGTACTTTCCCACCGCCACTCTCTGTCCCTATCATTTTGCCTTTTCCAGAATGGAACATAAATTAAATCATATCATATGTAGCTTTTTGAGTCTAGATTCTTTAAAGTATGATAATGCATTAAGATTTGTCCATGTTTCTGTGGACAAATTAGTAGTCTATTCCTTTGCATTGCAGAGGAGTACCCATTGTATGCAGTTATCACAGATGTTTTATCCATTATTTGGAGAACTTTGGGGTTGTATTTAGTTTTGGACAGTTATGAATACAGTTTCTACATTTTTTATATAAACATCAGTTTTTATTTCTTTTGGGTAAATACTTAAGGGTGGAATTATTGAATTATATGGTAAACGTATGTTGGTTTAACCATGTAAAAAACAACCAAACAGTTTTCCAAAGTAACCATTCCGTTTTTCAGTCTCACAGCATGTAGGAACATTTTAGTTACTTTATATGCTTACCAGCACTTTATATGCTTACCAGTCTTTTGTCAAATATATGATTTGCAAATATTTTCTCCCAGTCTATGGCTTTTCTTTTTCCTCTGTTAACAGTATCTTTTGTATAGGAGAAGTTCTTTTTTTTTTTTAATGAAGTCCAATATAGCAACATTTTCTTATATAAATTGTACTTTTGGTGTTATATGTAAGAAATCTTTGCCTAACTCATGATTACAATGATTGTCTTATATTGTATCTTTCTAGAAATTCTATATATTTATATTTTATATTTTAATATATGGTACATTTTGAGTTTATTTGTATAGCAGGAGATATGAGTTGATATTCGGCCTTATATGTGAATATTCAATTGTTTCAGTACTATTTCTTCAGAAGACTCTCCTTGTCAATTAAAATACCTCTGCTCTTTTGTCAAAAATAAATGAAGTATATATAAGCGGAACTATTTCTGGACTATTTGATCTGTGTATCTATTTTATAAAATAGATTTTAATATATGTGTTATATAGATGAGAAAATTAGTTTCAAAGAGTTTTTCAAAGAAAATTAGTTTCAAAGACCTGCCCAACATCATCTTAGATACATGAGTTAAGATTAGTCAATGAACTCATAAAATGTTTTTGAGTATTAGAGTATTAGGTCTACACTCACTTTCACTCGCCACTGAATCCAGCTTTGAGGGTTTCAGTGATCCATTGGTTTGCATTTATTAATAATAATATCTAACATTTAGTAACTTTTTGCCACGTGCTTGGTATGATATTGATTTCTTTGGATATGTCATTTCATTTAAGCATCACTTCACCTCTTTAGAGAGGCTATTATTATGCCTTGTCACAAGATAAAAGTGGAGCATAGAGATATTATATGACTGCCTTGAGGTCATGGGGCTTGTAAATAGGAGAGCTGAAATTTGAACTCAGGTCTTCCCACTTGCTCTTAACCATTACAATATTCTGCCAATGGAATGCCTAACTGTGTGACAACTCAAGATGCTGCCACATTTATTGATACCTAGTCTATACTTTCTATTATATCTTTATAGACTTTTCAAAAGATTTTATAGAAAGTCTTTCAGCATTGAATCTATGTCCACATTTATCTCCTAATTTTTGATACCTACAAAAAGAAACCTCATGTAAGCACATAAGTGCATAAGCACTGTGAGAGTTGCTTATGAAAGATTATTAAAAACGAAGTTGGTCTTTTTGTGAAGAAACTATCAGACAGATCAGAATGTCATTTTGAAGTTCATAACAGACTGCTGCCCTGACACTGGCCTTGTTTGTTAGATTCATTTGCAATAATAACTAAGGAGTTTATTTGCTTTCTTATGTGTTAATAGGAATTCTTCTGGCCATCAATATTAATACCGTGTGAGATGATACTCTTTTTTTTTTTTGAGACAGAGTTTCACTCCTGTTGCCCAGACTGGAGTGCAATGGCTTGATCTTGGCTCACTGCAACCTCCGCCTCATGGGTTCAAGTGATTCTCCTGCCTCAACCTCCCTGAATAGCAGGGATTACAGGCATGTGCCACCATGCCCAGCTCATTTTGTATTTTTAGTAGAGACAGGGTTTCTCCATGTTGGTCAGGCTGATCTCGAACTCCCAACCTCTCAGGTGATCTGCCTGCTTCAGCTTCCCAAAGTGCTGGGATTACAGGCATGAGCCACTGCACCCAGCCTGAGATGATACTCTTAACAGAGAAAGTACTCAAGAACTTTGAGACTCATTTGGAACTGGAAATTATTAAATAGCCCCAAATCCACAGTTCTACTCTCCCATTGGAACTAGCTATCCTAGAAAAACTTTCCTTGGCTCCCAAAATTTTATTAGAGGCCCCTGTTGTATGTTATCATAGGACCTTTACTTCCTTATCAACACTTTGCACATTTTGTTTCTTTACCTAACTCCTTATTTAATGTGTATCTTCTCTAAAACACTTCATGAGAGTAGGATTGTGTCTGTGTTGTCAGAGTTTAGCACAATGCCTATACATATTGAATGTTCCAGAAATGTGTTTCAACAGACAAACTGATATAGAGAGCAATTGGGGCCAGTAATGTAAATGGCTCCTTCAATACTTTTTCAAGAAAGACTAATTGTTGGAAATGGTTTGTTATTCTAGAAGAAAGAAGCCTATGGGTCTGGCAGAGTGACAGTCTAATAAATAGGTAGATTTAGCAACTTTCCCTTGGTGAGAAGATTGGGAAGAGGGAACTGCTCATGGAAGAGGTACTGGATTGGCCTTTAATTTCTTTACAATACTAAGAAGAGCATTTCAGAGAAGTTGTCCTCCCTAGTCACACTGGGAAACTCAGAATTTTTTCTCCTCTCATTTTCGAATCTTCTCAATCAAATCCTGTGTCAAAAGACTGCCAAACAGCATAGCAGTAGCAGGGACACAGCCTTTTCCAAAAAGGTATTGGTCCTTTTTGAAACTGCCTACATGTACCTTGAAAGTTTATATACATCCTTAAAAGGAATCCCACACTTTCCAATGGAGGAGTCAGGTGGACAACAACTGAACATATTAATCAATCTTTTTAGCATAAAAAAGAGACAATGATATAATATGTGCATCCTAATGTGATACATTAGGGAGACAAAACACATAATTTTTATGTTGTATTATTGTCAAAAAATAATGAAACCAAAATGTGACCAAGCTTCTAGATCCACCACCAGTTTACAGGAAATGCAAGGCAAAAAGGAGCACGTAAAATAACACCATGGAGATGCATTTGGCAAAAATCCTGAATATGGAACATTTTGTAGGACAAATCATTCATATATATATGCATATATATATGTATGCATACATACATATATGTATATATGCATAAATATGAAATAATGTATATGACATAATCAGACATGTTTGACCAATACATGAATAGTGACATTAAGAATTTATTAATTTTTCAAATTATGAGAATGCTATTGTGACTCTGTGTGCTTTTTAACAGATTTCTTATCATTTGGAGATATGTTTTTGAAGAATTTATGAATGAAATGAAATGATGTCTGAGGTTTGTTAGAATAACCCACTCTGGGCACAGTGTTGTTGAGATTTAGATAAAACAAGATTGGACACATATTGCTAGTTGCTTAAACTGGGACTAAGTACATAGTATAAATAATTGTTCTCTGCTTTAGTGTATGTTTGAAAATTTCCATAATAAAATGTTTTTTTAAAAAAAATCACTAAAATAATTATGCATTTGAAAATTTTTCTTTAGCTTTAAAACAACTATTCCCTTTTCCACAACTCTCCCTAGTTTTGTTTTCTTTCTAAAATTGTGCGGTGATGCATTGAAACACATAATGCCTTCCATAACAACCCAGGTTTCTTGCCTATGTTAATGCTTATAGCATTCTTCAGAAGCATGTAAAGTTTCATCCACATGTCAAAAACAATAGTTTGTTGGCTTTCACATTTATACAGCAGCTACCTGGGAAAGCCAGGAATAGAATCCAGTTATCTAGTCCCTCAATGAAGTTCTTTATCCACTGGTTTAGGTTACTACTATGTTGTGACCCAGATGATTCACGTAAACCCCCAAATCATTTGGGCTTCTGGCATATCATTTGAAATGAGAATTTGTTCTTAAGGATGATATCTGTTAAAGAGACTTTTGTGTAATATTTGACAGCCCCAAGATTCCTTGAATTTTTGACAACTGCCATGGGGATACAACTGAGCATATGCTAGAACAATCAACTCTAGATTGAATCATGCTCTGTTAGCCTCACCACAAATTATTATTTTTTACAAGGAAAACAGTATAATATAGTAGAAAGAAATATGGTTCAGATACTACTACCACTAACTTTTATGGCCTAGGAAAATTCTTTGTCCTATTATAGCTTATTCTATAAAATAGCTATAATAATATCTACGTCATAAAGTTGATGGTGGGGGTTAGATGAGAAAACATATGATAAGTACCTAGTACAATGTCTGCCACATGTATAAGCTATCATCACTGGCCTTAGTCATTATTAGCTAAGTTTCTTTTCTTTTTTTTTTTTTTAACTTGTATGTCAGTGCCTTGATATTACTTGAGATGAGTTGGATTCAAGTGTTTCATTTTCTCTATCCCTTGTCTTGAGAACAGAAAGCTAAGCTTCTTTCTATGTGTATATAGAATGCCTGTACTGTCAATTAAAGTGACTGTAGAATATAATTTTGAAAATCAAATACTATTTTTTTAAGATAGCCCCCAAAATCAACTCTACTAATTTAGTTTATTTATTTTAGTTATCTTTTGTAATCATTTCATCTTGGAGCTATAGTATTGATTTTGTCTGTACAGCATTTATTTCACTCATTTAAAAAAAGAAATCCCTTGTTTTTCTTTTGACAACCACCCATTCCCATTTTTGGTTTATGTAAGTGGTTAGAAATTTTTTTCTTAAGGGATCAGAGATTAAATAGTTGAGGCTTTTCAGATCATGGTTTTTAACTGCTATTGTAGCATGAAAGCAACCATAGACTATTCACAGACAAATATATACATGGCAATATTTTTTAATATGACTTTATTTGCAAAAGCTGGTAACCTACTTGTGGACCATAGCTTGCCTCTGATATATAAAATTTAGATAAAATTACATTTCCTGCACTTTATTCTTCCATGTGATCCATAATGGCTAACAGTATGCTATATCCATCTGGCCACTGTGGTTGGCTCATCATGGGAATTTGACTTAAATTGGACCAATTAGAAATAGGCTCATGACTTTTTCTATTACTGTTAAAGAAGATGCACTCTCTTTTACTTGGGGTTGCTCAATTGGTAGACTATATTTCTGGGATGTCTGATGATCATCTTGTTACTTGGGGAATGTCACTTGGAGAATCTGTCATCTTGTCAAAATGGGGAAGTCTGTCTTAAGCTGAAACCAGCACAGAAGAACACAGAGCTGAGAAACATAATGGAAACAGATATTTTGTGTCAGTAAGACTAAATTGTTTTCTTCAAGAAAACTTTGCCAGAAAAGATAAGACTGCAAAACCAATAAATGATGCAACTCTTTGTGTATGGTGATGTTTCTTTAAAATCTTTCCTGTCTAAAAAGATTTTGAGGTTATCCTTTGCTGTAGAAAATTGGGGCTTTTTATTACAAATTCTCTCTCTCTCTCTCTCTCTCTCTCTCTCTCTGTCTGCATTTAATCCAAAATTGTTAAATATTTGAGTAAAGTTTTGGTCTTTGGTAAGCAGCCACCCCTTTGCCCCTTGGCACATTCTCAAGACGTTCAGTGGCTTCCTATTTAAGCAAATGTCTAGTTAGTCTTTCCATATTTTCTAAAATGATGTCAACCCTAATTCCAGGATGAATGACTATCAGGGTGTATGGTCTACACTTAATTGGCTAAGAAAAATAACTACAGTCAGGTACTTTGCAGACAGTATAAATTCAAACTCACAGACACCTTTATTTCTGGGTTCATGCAGACAATAGAAAGCAGTGAATTTAGGCCACATTGCTTTGCTTTTGTTAAACTATATTCTAAAGCATTGCTATTAGTTATCTGAGTGCCATTATTAAGAATAGCCCCATGAAACTTGCACTTCCTGGATGATACTGTTAAGGGTACATTCTCTACTGCTTGCAGTGACCTTTTAATAAGAATCCATGAAGACAATTTCTTTCAAATTTCAGTGCTAGGAATGTCTGTTTTTCATATCAATTGATTATTTTTTAAAATGGTATGAACACCATTAATCATATTTGTTTTCTCTTGAACAAACTACTAAGGTACTCAGTATTCAGTTTATGACTTAATTCTAGTAAGGTTAAAGGATTTTTTTTTTTTTTTACCAGTCATCTTTTATCTGAATTTCCTAACTAATTTTAATTTATCACATAGAATTGTGAGACAGTTTGTAAATATCTACATGAAGACTCCTTATTAATTAGTTAATAATGAAATGTAAGCCAAGAAAGGAGAAACGGGCAAGGAAAGGAAAGTGGGAGGATACCAGAAGCTGACCTTTTTCATTTAACAGCTTCGTCCAGTGCTTTGCCTGGACTGCCACTAGCTATCTTTTGGTCTAGACGAAGCCATGCACAGGTTCCGACTGTACTGCTTCTAAACACTTGCTGACTGTCAAAAAGACCCCATCCCTTTGGGGACATAAGCCCTAGAGTTGAAGCACCCACAGGATTCACGCTTCCCTGACTCTGGGGTTCTCTTTAGGGCTTTACCAGATGGAAAACTAGCACCTCAGAGCCAGTGAGGTGGTGAGCTAACAGGCTTTATCGACAGATGGTGGACCCCAAGTGTGAATGAAAACAGCTTCAGCTTGAAATAAAAAAAAATTCAGAATGCAATCTATGTAAGCAAATACCCATATAAACCAATTATCCAAAAAAAAAAAAATGGTACAATGACTACCTTCGTGACTCCACATAAGAGATATTTACCTGTCCAATATTTTGTTAATGCTTTTGGATGAATTATACTATGTTGAGAAAGAGTAATGCTTTCCTGTTTTAAATGTGAACTTAATGTAGTGTGAATAGTTCCCTTTTGTTGCTGTTAACAGGATAGTTATTGACAATTTGGGGAAAAGAACTTTAACCATTTCACCACACATTGTTTGGAAAACCTTAAGTGTATCTTTCTGCTCGTGCTTTCTCTGAATTTAAAGGTGTAAATGTGTGGTAATTGGATCAGATAGATAGATCATAGTTCCATTATATGGGAATATTACTGAAGTTATGAAGTATTTGTCTCCAGGTTCATCCAACAGTTCTAACCATCTAATTTTTTTCTATTTCTAGAAATACATTTATACAAAGAAGCTACCTCCAGCACTTAGCTTTGTTCTTGTTAAAAAATTATTATAAGTTAATTTTGTAACCTACTTCTCATAACTCTGTCTTATAAAATGTGTCTTTCTTTGGTTGACATTTTATATTTGTTGTTCTATCCAATGCAAAAAGAAAGTTTTGACAAAATATAGATATTTTAACTTTTAGTTACTAAGCCTCCATTTTTTTTTTCAGCTTAAAAAGAAGTTCACATACATATACTGCATTCCACTGACCACAATTTCACATATTTTTGGATTTTTAAGTGTCATAAAAATTTTCACCAAATTATTTATTGAGAAAATTTATTTTAGGAACTCTATAAATATAAGTTTCAGATAAAAACAATAAACCTCCACTTCAATTTGAAAGGACCTCTAATTTCAATCTGAAGAATTTGCAAAATGCATTTTGTAGAAAAAAAAAAGATTTCCCCCCTCAGGTTTAGAATATCTAAATTCGTTTTAAAATTGATTTTTAAATTCAGAAGAAATTATATATCAATTGAAATGCTGATAGATTTGAGAATTTTAAATTTGAAAAAATCTTATGATTTAATTAAAATCTTAATTGTATCATTACTGACAATAATACTAGTAGGCTTTTGATAAGTCAAAAATCTATTAAAACTGAATTAAAGTCTTCAAAGTTGATTTTAACATCCAAGTTTCCTTACAATGTATCCTTCTTAACATTGGGAACAGAGAATTTACACAGCAAAATTGTAAACGGTGGCACAAACAGAGCCATCTCTGAGGTGACAGAGGAGCTTAGCAATTCATGGGACCCTTTGCACAACTGACAACGCTGTATTGGTCATAATGGTGCATGGTCCACCATCTGTCTGATAAAACAACTCAGCATGCTAAGTGTTATTGACAGGAAGATGGGAAAACTGCCTCCTTTTGTGGGGGGGGGGGGGGGGACTCTGGCTGACCCTTTCTCAAAGCCTGGCAAACTTTCAAAGGTCTTTTCTTCAGTGTAAAATACCATCAATCTGTCTTCCCCTTTCTTAGAGTACATTGAACATTCTTTATGAAAGGAACAGCTACTAGTGTATTCCAGTTATCTAAAATGTTGAGACACAGGTGCCTAAATTGGGTAATGTAAAACTGTCTTTTATTTATGGCCAAAATTTACCATATACTGGGGACATCTGATCAGCTATAGAGGTTAACAACGTGAGATTTTTGGTGATTACAGCCAAGTTACAAGGATGGCAAATTTAGCAGTAGTCTGAAAACAGTCACTCGTAGCTGCTCATTCACATAGTGGTATGTATGTGGAGTCAGGTGTCTAGAGATGATTTTAAGTGGCTAAGACACAGATGTTGGAATTTCAGCCTGCAGAAGAGGGTATGTGCACATATGTTTGAGTGTGTACGTGCTCCCATATATCTACTATTTTCTTTACAATAATCTGTAATTTTTAAATTTTTTATAAAAAGCTTTATTGAGGTATAATACACGCCACAAAATTCATCCATTTTAAGTATAGAATTCAATGATTCAAACACTGACACCTATCACCTTTTACTTCATTTTGACAGTGTTTCATAACATGTTATGGTTAGGATTGTGTTACTCTGATTTCTACTTGCTTGTTAAACTAAATTGTTAAATTAGTATTACTGAGGGCAATTTTATAATTATTGATTAATGCAGAAACTTAGGCCTAAGCATTGCCGAAAAGCTGTTCAGGAATATGATCCTCAAATGTTTACTTCCAAAGTAAAGCTTCCAAACTGCATGTGGGTCATATTTTCTTTGTCATGACAAAATATGTGCAGTTTATTTGATCCCATAAGTTGTATTATTCATTATATGCCCTGTTTTCATAGATCTGCAAATCAATGGATATGTGTATATGTGTAGATTAGAAGCTATATTGCTAATTTAATGTCAACATGGGTCTTGCATTAAACAAAAAAATCTTTTAAAGGCTCTGCAGGATCCTAGTTTACAAAGTCTGTATCCTAGGCAACTTTGAAGATTTCTAAGGAATATGCCAAATAGACAGCTGCTGTAGCTACTACCAAAGAACAAATCTTTTTCACCTTGGCATCTGGGTTTTCCATTTGTTGGCCAAAAGAAGCACAATTTTAGCATTGTCTTTAGCTATTCAATAAATGCCACTGGGTAAAACCGTTGGGAATACTGGTGAAGAGCAGTTGTTTGTTAAATGCCATAAGGACCTATTATTTTAGCTGTTAAAATCAATTTTCTGAATTAAAAAAGTAAACCATGATAATCCATGTGATTTAATTTAGATTTTCTGTAAATCTCTTCCTCCTTTTATGCCTCCACTGAACCACTGTTGAGATTATTTTATAACTTTAAAATCATTATAACTTAAAACTTGGAATAAATTATAGCATGAGATTTTAAAGTACAACTTACGGAAATCCAGTATAACAAACAGAATAAGTGAGGAACAGGTAGCAACACACAAGAATCATTATAATTTCCCTTTTAAAAAATTGTCTAGAATACATATGACATATATCAGCCCTGATTACCTATAACACAGAGCTTGAGACAAAGCATATATGTTAATAATGCTTTCTAGGGGAGAAATTAACTTTACAACTTAGTCTTTAAGTAACAGCATATTCAGTGGAGCTATGGAATAACTTGAGGAATAACTAATACAGTAGGCTATGGATACAATGACTATTGGGACTGTCTATCTCCTCGTTTTGGGGAAAGAGTAAGAACCACATCACTTGTAAGTAAAATAGCTGAATCTTATTAGGTGGAAATTTAGGGTTATTTTATTGTGGCATGGAATCTCAAATGTGTTAGAAGGGTGCATATGGAAACTGAGTAGCCAAAGAGGTAGTCTGGTGATCTGTGCCAACTATCAATTTATTCCCTTTCGGCTCCAAATCCACCCATCACTACATGCTTTTTAATAATGGAGATGGAACCTATAAACATTTTTCCTTTGTAGTTGGCATGATGTTAAACTTGGTCAGTAGAGGGCACTGGAGGAACAGTGAGGAAGAAGGGACTTTTCTCTCAGATGCCACTGTGCTTCTAGGTGCTTCTTCTTGCTCCTCATGCTGTTTGCCAGTGACACACGTGAGAGGTATCTAGTAGTACTCATCCCCTTCAAGTTTATGTGGTAATTCTGTAGATGGCTTCCTGTCAGGTTCCATTCATACCTCCATCTGTGGATTCCTAGTGAGTCTTGTAAGCACTGCAGCAGTCAGCTTCACAGCTGTGGCCCACCTGCACCTTGGAGGGGCATTTCCTTCTTGTTAGTTCCAGCTGTACTTCCAGCTCTAGTTCCTTGACTACCAGTCTCAGTCCACCTGCACTTCAGAAGTGTATTTCTGACTTGCCAGGCCTAGCTGTAATTTTGTCTGCCTACTTCAACTCACGTGTACTATGGAGGAATATTTCCTGATTACCCAGCAATTGTGAATTAGTCTGGCCTGGGGAGACCCAGTGAACTTCTCTGCCATCCGAAAGGTACTAACAATATCTTTTTCCAATTGAGTCTGAACCCCAGACTTAGAGAGAGGAGCTTCCAAATTTATTTCTTCATCAAGTATTCTTCCTCCACCCTGGAGTATTCTTTAGCATCCTCCTTAGTCCTTCCTAGTTAATTCTGTTCATAATATTTATATTAAAATTCCCTGTTCAAATTACTATGTTTTCTGTTTCATTCCATCTTGATACGCTACCTACCTATGAGATTGGAAAAAAAAAATGTTTATGCGTAAGAGAAGAGATTTTATTCCAAATACTTTTGGGATTTTCTTTTATTATCCACTTTGGGGTTCAGTTGTTAGTCTGGAATAGAAAACATCAGGAATGTGGTAGACCTATTGGTTATATGGTAATTAAAACATTCATATCACAGCCATCAGGCTGGGTTACCTCTAACCTGTGCAATGCTTTTAAGGAAGGAGAGGAGCTTAGGGTTCCCTTGAGCTACTTCTAATTAGAGGTAAGAATTAGGCTTTGGATAGTTTAAGGAATCCCACTGCTTACTGGATGTACTCAAGAATGGGATCTCCTCTAGTCATGAACCAGTCCTGGAGGTTAAATGCTTCTTTAGGTTACCCGAGTGATTTTCTGGGGTTAGGGCAAGTTTGAAATTTCTGGGTAGTAGTCTGAGATTGATGAAAGGCTTCTTCAGATGCATACATAGTAGAGAGAAAACCTTGGAGCACAACCCACCAAGAAAGATGTTCCCAGGTTTTGAAGACCTCAGGGCCCTTTCACTGACTTTCATAACATGTTCTTAATTGAAAAAGGATCACTATTTATATCCTGAACAGCTTCAAATCATATAAAGAAATAATGAAGATGAGGAAAGGTGCTCCCTTTCCTCAATTATCTTAGGAAGATCTTGACAAAATTGTCATATGGGATTCATGTCCATCCCCCGCATATGCGCTTGCACCAATAATGCTTGAAAGATAGAGGATTAGGAAGTAATTTAATCTTTCAAATTATCTTGTTCATTTTTTTAACTTGCATGCTCTCTACCCTTTCCCTCACCACTAAACCATAAACTCCATCAGAGCAAACATCTTTTCTGTCTTAATCACCACTGCATTTATTGTGTGTTTACTGTCTTTTAAATAAAACAAGTTTACTGATATGTTAACAGTGGTACCTCGAGTTACCAGTGGCGAATCCATATATGTCTGCAGCAACTTCAGTTATTGCCTTCTCAGAAGAAAGAATTCAACTAGGGAGCATAAAGTAGAAAAAGAGATCGAAGCAAATTACAGAACAGTAGTGGAAGTTTATTTAAAAGAAAGGGGGTCGGGCGCGGTGGCTCACGCCTATAATCCCAGCACTTTGGGAGGCGGAGACGGGTGGATCACGAGGTCAAGAGATCGAGACCATCCTGGTCAACATGGTGAAACCCTGTCTCTACTAAAAATACAAAAATTAGCTGGGCATGGTGGCGCACGCCTGTAATCCCACCTACTCGGGAGGCTGAGGCAGGAGAATTGCCTGAACCCAGGAGACGGAGGTTGCGGTGAGCCGAGATCGCGCCATTGCACTCCAGCCTGGGTAACAAGAGCGAAACTCTTGTCTCAAAAAAAAATAAAAGAAAGGGAAGTTAACTTGGAGAGATCAAAGAGTGTATGTGAAGGTCAAAGAGAAAATATCAACGGTTAGGGCCTGGCTTTGGCTGCCAATTTATTGCTTTTAGAGAGGCAATGTGATAATTGCCAAACCATCACCTGACATTTCTAGTGGGTGAGGCGGGGAGAGCCGTCTCCTGCCCTGCGCATGCCTAACTGCCTGCAACAGTCCCACCAGTCTTGCTTCATTGGGCTATACTTCCAATATACTAAGCCATAGGCATCAATTATGTCTGTTAAATGAATCAAAGATACATTGCCCAATTTTTCATTTAGTACTTTGCCTATTGTATTTTTCACTTAGTATTTATTTGTTATCTGATTCTTGGTAAAATAGTATTTGATAAAGTGAAATTGGAATAACTGATAATGTTCCCATCACTGTGCTTCCAAGATAAAAATTTTAAAATTAACTACTTTATTACTAAGTAAACTAAAATGTAAGTATTTTATTATGGCTCTTGAAAGTAAGAATTTGAGCAGTTTTAAAACTTCAAATATTAATTTAAAGAATCTTTTAAAATACAATTAAGTATAAGCTAAATGGATATGTAACAAGAAAAATTTAGTGGTACCTTCAGGAAAAAGAAAGGATCAACTTTGTGAAAAGTAACTAGCAATTAAAATTTTAAAACAGACTTATTTAATACACTTCAAAAATGTGATCAAATCCATCAATTGAACCTGATTACTTCTGTTCCTAAGGCAGTTTACAATAATATACTAATAATCACAGTAAGTGCTAAATAGTGAGCTACGCACTTTAAATGCATTTTTTCATTTAATTAATTAGTATATTATGTAAAGAATACAGAAAGGCCTGGAATGGAACTGAATCCATTGATCATTACTTTATAAATTCATTACAAGAGATTTACTCAGAATTCAAATTCCTTTGATATAGAAGTTTGGTTTTTCTAATCTGTCAGAATCACCCTCTGTCAAGGGAAACAGGGCTAGTCCAGGGAGTTAGTGGCTCTTGGGGCCCCAGTTTTGGTTTCTTGAGGCAAATAGTAAAGCAAGAAGAGTCTCACTGAAGGTCAAGGGCTGGAGAGAGCTGGAGTTGTAAGCCAAGTCAGGAATGTGAATGAGGTCAAAAATCAATAGTAGTGGTGCAGAAGCAAGACTTGAGGCTAGGGTTCTAAAGCCAGGAGTTCAGAGGCGGATATGGTTTAGAAAGCAGTGAAAACCAGATGGCAGTGCGGGAGGGGTTTGGAATAATTGTTGAAACTATCATTATGTATTTTGATAGCTTGACTTCATAGCTATTAAGTCTCCAGAGAAGAGTGGTGTATTTATCTGGCTTAGGAAGCCATATATACAAGAAAGGTAATTACTAAATCTATATTATAAACATTTGATTATCCACATAGAAGCTTATTTTTTCCAGATTATTTTTGGTTATCTTCTTCACCACATTTCTGAGAATTTTATAGCTCCCTTGCATTTCAGTTTTCCCTGTATTAGCTTCCTTACAGTCTATTCATCACAAATTCCTTTGCCATTTACCCATATTCTTCCAAATATCTACTTCATGGGAAGTTGAGACATGATAATAGTTCTTATGGAGACAATACTTAATGATTTGGAACCACAAAAACTGAGAATAAGAAGAGACCTTGGATCTGGAGGCAAGATAGACAACTAGATGCAGCCAGGAGGAACATCTACCACCAAGTGATCAGAACATCAGGAAGACTGGTGCACTCCAAGCAGATCTTCAGGAGGCACTGAGAGCAGACAGAGGGAGGACAGAGATGCTGGGTTGAAGGGGAAGAAAGCTGGGAACCCTGCACAAGACTACCATGCACAGAGACTTGCTTCTGGCCCTGAGCAAGTCCTGGGGAAGGGGCAAGTTAAGCAGGAGAAAAGCAACCTGCTCTCACCACTGGCCTCCAGAATCCTGGCAGTAGAAGACCCTATGTCCCCCCCAGACACTTGAACTGGTTGGGAGAGCATCTTAGAGCGGTGGTAGGTGCAGAACTCCAGCTGGCACAGATCCTAGAGGATTTGGTGTGGGAGTGTCTGTAGTGGAGCATGGCCAGGGATGCCTGTCTCCAAAGGCTTCCCTTGCTCACCTAGGAGACTTTAGCCTTAGAGAAACTGTTGGACCTGAACAGAGCAGGACAATCTTGCCTATCGGATGAGGCCAGTCTGACCTGAGCACTTCCCTGTCTTCTGGCCTCTCCTAGGGCCCTGGCCTGACAACACCTGCATGCAGTGCAGCCTCAGATGCCAAGCTGTGGTGCCTCCCTGAGGCCCACATCATACCTCATGCACGGGTAGACCAGGCCTAATTGTCAGAGAGTTCCAGCAGAGTGGCCTCCCACTGACGTTCACCAGCCCACGTGCACCCTCCTCCAACTGCAGCGTTCTCCGTACTGCTTTGCCAGCACACCCATGACCAACCTCCCTCAATTGCTTGGTGGGGCAATGGGAGCAGGTGGACCTTCCTTTTCTTCTCCCACCACTGGCAGGTATTTGCATATATACCCCACCATGCCATTGCTGCTGGTGTGAGCACACCCTGCCCCCTGCCATGACACCATTGCCAACATGGATGCACATAAGACCAACAGTCCTGCCTGCCATTCTGTGCCACCATTGACACTGGCATGATTGTGAGCATGGAGACTGCTAGCACCACTTTCACCGGCGCTGTATCCCTGCATTGATACCACTGGCACAAACCTGTGTCTGGAAACCAATGTTCTACTCCCCACCCTGTGCCACCATTGCCACCAGCATGAACATGCATGTAGAGGGTACCAGCCCCACATCTACCAGCACCCCACCCCTGTGCCAATACTGCTGCCTGCATAAATCTGCACATGGAGAACAGTAGACATACTGCCACCACTGCTGCTGTAAACACCTGCAGGAGACTGGCACTACCATGCACCTACCAGCGCCCTGCCTTGGCCTACAAGTGTGCACCCTGCCATGCTGCCACTGCTACTGATACATGCAAGTGAGCACAGATTCTACTGCCACCACCTAAAAAGCTCTTTGGCTGGCACCACCCATTGGAATGTTGTGATGAGCAGTTTGGGAGCAACTGAGCCCCCCAGTGCAGCAGGTTCCTAACTGTGAGGGGCCAAAGAACAAAGGTGGGAGCCCAATACCAGCTCCTAAGAGTTAGAGCACATAGCCCGGGAGTCCTGAGCTGAGCCCTGCTCCCCTAAAATCTTTCAGAAAGGAGCTAGTCAACTGAACCTGCCTTATACCACAATAAAGACATCACCACAAGGACGTCAAAGAGGAGAAAAGAAAGAACCCATCCAAAGGGCAGCAGCTGCAAAGATGGAAGGAACATCAACCCAAACAGATGGGAGAGAACCAGTGCAAGAACTCTGGCAACTCAAAAATTCAGAGTGTCTTTTTACCTGCAAATGACCATACTACTTCCCCAGCTATGGTTCTTAGCCAAGCTGAAATGGCTGAAATGACAGAAACTGAATTCAGAATATGGATAGGAATGAAGATGATTGACATTTATGAGAAAGTTGAAACCCAATCCAAGGAATCTAAGGATTAGGATAAAAAATACAATGAGCTGATGAACGAAATGGCCATTATAAGAAAAAACCAAACTCATCTGATAGATTTAAAAAACTGAGTTTCAGAATACAATTGCTAGTATTAACAGCAGAATTGCTAAGGAAATAATTTCAGAGCTAAGGAAAGAATCTCAGAGCTCAAAGACTGGCTCTCTGAAATAACACAGACAAATATAAAGAAAAAAACAGCAAAGAAAAATGGACAAAACCTCTAAGTAATAAGGAATTATATAAAAAACCAAATAGATGACCCATTGGTGTCCCTGAAAGAAAGAGAAAGCAGCTGGGTGTGGTGGCTCATGCCTGTAATCCCAGCACTTTGGGAGGCTGAGGTGGGTGATCACCTGAGGTAGGGAGTTCAAGACTAGCCTGACCAACATGGAGAAACCCCATCTCTACTATAAATACAAAATTAACCGAGTGTAGTGGCACATGGCTATAATCCTAGCTGCTCAGGAGGCTGAGGCAGAAGAGTCGCTTCAACCCGGGAGGCAGAGGTTGTGGTGAACTGAGATCACACCATTGCACTGCAGCCTGGGCCACAAGAGTGAGACTTCATCTCAAAAAATAAAAATAAAATTAAAAAATAAAAAAAAGAGAAAGCAAGCAACTTGGAAGACATATTTCAGGATATTGTCCATGAAAATTCCCCAAACCTTTCTAGAAAGACCAACATTCAAACTCAGAAAATGCATAGAACCCCTGCAAAATACTACACAAAAATACCTTCCCTGAGACACATAGTCATCAGATTTTTCAAAGTTGAAAGAAAAAATATTAGGTGGGCCAAGATGGCCTATTAGAAGCAGCTACAGTCTGCAGCTCTCACAGAGAAGAACAAAATCATGAGTGAATTCTACACCTTCAACCTAGGTGTTCAGGTTCTTGCATTGGGACTGACCAGGTGGTCAGCATGTCAGGGAGAGTGAGGAAAATAGGGAGTGGTGATGGCCCACCCAGGGGCAGCACAGAGCAAAGGGAGTTCTCACCCCCAGCCAAGGGAGTTGGTGAGTGATTGTGTGACCCTGCCCAGGAGACCACACTTCTGCCACAAATCTTTGCAACCTGCCCCTCATGAGCCCATGCCACCAGGGCCTTGGGCTGAGGCAAAGAGCTGTGTAGATTCTCAGTGGCCAGTTGGGCAGGCATGGAAATGCAAGAGTTTTTGCAAATTCTAGCCCCAGTAGTTCTGATGAGGCAGGAGATCTATCCATTCCTATAGGAAGAGGGCTGAAGCCAGGGAGCTAAGAGGCTACATTCAGCAGGCCCCACTCCAATGGCACCTCACAAGTTAAGACCCATTGGCTTGGAATTCCAGCTGGCCAGCAGCAGCAGACTGGAGACTGCCTGAGATGGCTGAGTTCCCTGGAAACTCGGAGATGGAAACTAGACCTCTTCCTTATACTATATGTAAAAATCAACTCAAGATGGATTGAGACCCAAATGTAAAACCTAAAAGTATAAAAACTCTGAAAGATAACCTAGGATATACCATTTTGGACATAGGACCTGGCAAAGACTTCATGATGAAGACACCAAAAACAATTATAACAAAAACAAAAATTGATATATGGTACCTGATTAAAGAGTTTCTGCACAGCCAAAGAAACTATCAACAAACAGGCAGCCTAAAGAATAGGAGAAAATATTTGCAAACTATGCAGCCAACAAAGGTCTGATATTCAGCATTTATAAGAAACTTAAACAAATTTACAGGCGAAAAACACCACCATTAAAAAGTGAGCAAAGGACTTGAAAAGCTAGTTTTCAAAAGAAGACATATATGGGCCCTAGAAGCATATGAAAAAATGTTCAACATCACTAATCATTAGAGAAATGCAAATCAAAACCACAGTGACATACCATCTCACACTAGTCAGAATGGCTATTATTAAAAAGGAAAAAAATAATAGATGCTAGTGAGTTTGCAGAGAAAAAGAAACACTTACACTCTGTTGGTGGAAATGTAAATTATTAATGGCTCAGCCATTGTGGAAAGCGGTTTGGCAATTTCTCAAAGAACTGAAAACAGTTTCAATTTGACTCAGCAATTCCATTATGGAGTATATACCCAAAGGAAAATGAATCATTTTGCCAAAAAGATGCATGCACCATTATATTCATTGCAGCACTATTAACAATAGGAAACACATGGAATCAACATAGATGCCCATCAATGGTAGACTGTATGAAGAAAATGTTGTACATATACACCATGAAATACGGACATAAAAATGAGCGAGATCATGTTCTTTACAGCAACAGGGATAGAGCTGGGGCCATTAGCCTAAGAAAACTAACACAGGAACAGAAAACCAAATATCTCATATTCTCACTTATAAGTGGAGGTTACCCATTGAGTACATATTGGCACAAAGAAGGGAACAACAGACACTGGGGCCTACTTGAGAGTGGAGGTTGAGAGGAGGACAAAGGTTACAAAACTTCCTATTGGGAACTATGCTGATTATCTGAGTGATGAAATAATCTGTATACCAAACCCCCATAACAGGTGATTTACCTGTATAACAAACTTGCCCATGTACCCCTGAACCTTAAATAAAAGTGAATTAAAAAAAAAATCTTTTGTTAGCTTTGTCTGAAAAAAAAAAATGACCTGGTCAGTTGTGCTGCACATACTTGTCTTACCACTTATAATAATCTATGTAATATGCTACACATTTTATTTTTCCTTAACCACCAGATCCATATGAATAAAACTGATTTTGCCTCTTTCAAAAAAAGATAAACCTTATTAGATTGTTTATCCCTATGCTTTCAGTTTAAAAATTAATGTCCACTCATTCAAAAAGACATCTGTACTCGTATGTTTATCATAGCACTATTCACAATAGCAAAGTCATGGAATCAACCTAAATGTCCATCAATAGATGATTGGATAAATAAAATGTGATATATGTATACCTCATGGAATACTACTCAGCCATAAAAAAAGAATAAAATGATGTGATTTGCAAAAACTTAGATGGAACTTGAACTGTTATTCTAAGTGAAATAACTCATGAAGTCAAATGTTACATGTTCTCACGTATAAGTGGAAGTTAAACAATGGGTTAAATGAACTGACAGAGTACAGTAACAGACATTAGAGATTCTAAAAGGTGGGATGGGGGAGGGGTAATGAGTGATAAGAAATTACCTACTGGGTACAATGAACACTATTTGAGTGATGGGCACCCTAAAAGTCCAGACTTCACCACTGTGCAATATATCCATGTAACAAAATTACATTTGTACAACTAAATCTTTTTTTAAAACTCCACTTATTCAACATTAATTATTGAGTACTTAAAATGCACCAGGCACTCTTCTACAAACAGGTGAAACAAAGGTAAATAAAAGAGGTCGATCTCCTATCCTCATGGAACATACATTTTATTGGGGTAGATGGATAACAAACAGTAAAGTAAATATAAAATGTAATATAAATTGCAGGCAAATGCTTTCAAGAAAAAAAAACATGGTAATGGCATAGAAAATCATAGGAGAAAGGAATGTGATCAATCAGGGAAGTCTTCTGTAAAAAGTGAAATTTGATCAGATCATTAAAGTGAGAAGGAATCCATGTTCCAGCTCTGAGGGAAGTATGTCCAAAGAAAATTTAGTAAGAACAAAGTTGGAGGGCAGAAAAACATTTCAGCATTAGCAAGGAGGCTAGTGGCACTGAAGAGGAGTGAGAGAAGTGAAAAGAGATGATGTTAAAGAGATACGCATATATCACACAGCTCCTTGAGGGCCCCGGTGAAGAGTTTGAAACTGATTCTCATGCCATAGGGAACCATTAAAATGTTCAAGCAAAAAAAAAAGGCATGATATTTATTTTCAAAGAAGTACATATCAATAAAGAATGCACTGAAGAAAGCCTAGAGAGAATGGAGGGAGACCAGTTAGGGGTGTTTTGAATTGTCAAAGTGAGAGGTGATAACGGCTGGGATCAGGGAAGTAGTAGAAGTGGTGAGAAGTAGTCGAGTATGGAATGTATTTTGAAATTTAAGTCAAGAAGACTTTTGGTTGATTTTATAGGAAGTGTAGTGAGGATAATAAGAGGTTGAAACGTGACTACAAGGTTTTAGACATTTGTGTCAGGATATGTAACATTTGCCAAGATTGTAAAGACTAGGAGATAATCATGTTTTAAGGGGAAACCAAGAGTTCTAATTTGGATGTATTACGCTCAGATGCCTCTTAGATATTCAAGTAGAGTCATCAAATAGGCAGCTGAATATTAAAATGTGGAGTCTGGGAGAGGTCCAGGCTACAGTTATCAAATTGTGGAATCGGTTGCACAATACTGGTATTTAAAACCACTGGACAAGATGAGATGACCGAGGGAGTAAGTAAGGAGAAGAGAAGAGGCTGAGGGCTGAGTTCTGGAGCGTGCCAACATCCAACCATTAAAAAGACTAGAAACTAGCAAAGAAGATTTAGAAATCAGAGGAGAACCACTTGAAGAGAAGTGAAAGAAGTGATATGTGTGTGTGTCCGAGAGAGAGAGAGAGAGAGGAGAGAGAGAGAACTAAAGTTTAGTTATTGAGCATGGCGAGAAGTGTGTCATTAGTGAGCCAACAGGAATAATTTCAACAGAGAAATGGAAGTCTTACTAGAGGATATTCAAGAAGAAATGAAAAGTAAAGAAATATTTTAAAAAATAGGGATCAGAAAAATGGGCAGTAGCTGTAGGAAGCTATCATCTCTAGCGAAAGCTTTATTTTTTTTTAATGAGTGATATTAAAAAATGTGCTTATGCTAACAAGGATGATCTGTCATGCCTAGACTTTTGAGTTTGAGAGGAGGACACATTGCCAGACTTTTATTTGTCAAAATAGATGAGCTTTGTGTCAGGAGAGGAGGTAGTTTTTCGTTGACATCTTCATTAGAATCGGTAGCATTGAATAAGAATAACTTCAGATTCCCTTTTTTAAGACAAACATAAATAACTTCCCAGGGCTTGCTCTGCCTTACATAGATTTCCAGGAATCCAGGCATGTGGCTGGAGTGGCAGGCCTGCCAAGCAGTGTGACTGGTTCTGTGTGATGGATTGGTGGGCTTTGATGAATGGCCTATGCCAGGCAGCACCATTAGAGCTGACTCACTCCAGCAAGATTAATTGTTTTAGATTGTACAGACATCTTTCAAGAGGAAAGCATTTCTGTTTATCTATCTCATGTCCATCACAAAGGGGATCCCTAGCAGCCTGTCATAATCCATAAAGAAGAACAAAACATTTTCATATCTATCAAGGATGCTTTCAATAATTTCTTTACTTCCTGTTTCATCCTCATGGCCAATGAAAACATACTGGGTTTTTGTAGCTATTAAATTCTCATTATAAGTTATCCTTGGCACTAAGAGAGAAAATTTTAAATAAAAATGTCTAAAGAACAAGGTAAACTGTGGATTAATCTAGTTTGTATAAATAGCAATTATTACACTGTAAATACTTGTTCACATAGTGTCCCAGATTCCCTGAGAGACAGCATATGGTCTGAAATATATTGTTTAATGTTTTTAAGTGAATTAATTTGTGAATAAGAGACATAACACCATAGGATTAATGGGAACCTAAAGAAATATTTAAAAAGGCTTTGTCCTTTTTCTTAGAAGAAAAAAATTGATAAAGAAAATACATAGTTCCAAATGACATATTTTCCATATATTTTCAGTCAAACATTTTCATAGAGCTTGTAAGAATTGCTTTATAAGTATTAGTTCATTTAATTTCATAAGTTGGTATTATTATCACTATTTTACATATGAGAAAACTGAGGCAACCAACAGTGGCATGGAAAATAAATGTGGTATAGCCATGTAATGAAATAATATACAGAATGATAATGAACTATAATTATATACAATAATGTCAACCAGAATCTCCCAAACAAAATGTAGAGTGAAAAAAAGAAGATACAAAATACTACATGCTATATAGTTTCATTTATATAAATTTCAAAGACAGGGAAAACTAATCTGTAGTATTAGAGGTCAAGATAGTGATCACATTAGAGGTCAAGATGCGGGGGTGGTGGTGATTGGAAGAGGGAGTGAGAAGAGCATACATTATAACAACTTTTTCCATTGTTGATGAATACATACAGTGTTTTTAATTTTTGCTGTTATGAAAAAACAGCTCTAAATATTTTTGTGCATGTCTTTGGTGGGCATATGTCTTAGTAATGTTTAAACTCTACTGATATTAATATCAATATTCTATATTACTATCAGTAATACTAGGATTTTTTTATTAGTATTTGTGTCCTATATATTTCTTTTTCAAACTCTTCTTTACTAACATCAGTATTCTATATTGCTATCAATAATGCTGGTATTGTTTTGGTTAGTATTTACATGCTGTAGCTTTTTATCCTAAATGAGTCCTTAAATGACTATCTCTTGTAAACTGTATTTAATTGTCTTTTTTTCCAAAAAACAATACTAATCTTTTATTTGCATTGTTTAGTTCATTTATATTCAATGTTATTAGTGACATAGCTGTGATGCAGGGCAGACAAGCCTCAAAGTGGAGTTTAGCCTGTGACAGTTCTTGGCTTTGCCCAGGAAAGAATTCAAGGGCAAGTCAGAGGTGGAAGAAAACGGCTTTATTGAAGAGGCATTACTATAGCTCTGTGACTGCTCCTGCAGAGCGGGGCTACCCTACAGGCAGAGAGTAGCAGCTCAGGGCAGTTTTGCAGTCATATTTATACCCACTTTTAATTGCATGCAGATTAAAAGACAGTTTATGCAGAAATTTCCAGGGAAGGGGTAGTAACTTCGGGTCATTGCCATGGAAAGGGGTGGTAACTCCCTGATGTTGCCATGGCGATAGTAAGTTGACATGGCACGCTGATGGTTGTGTCTCATTTAAAGCTGCTTCCACCTCCACCGGGGCTCTAATTTAGCTAGTCCTCAAGTTGGTCCGTGTCTGAGCCCCACCTCTAGAGTGGAGTCCTGCCTCCTACTTCAGTTGTGTTTTTAAAATTATCTATTTGTTCTTTATTTGTCCCTGGTATTCCTTGTTTCTGTTCCCTTTTACATGCCTTATTTTGGAATTATGAGATTTTTTACAATTTAATTTTTTCTCTTTTATTAAGGTTTTAGTTATACTATTATTTCATGTATTTTAGTTATGCTATTTATTTCATGTATTTTAAGAACTAGAGTAATTTCTCCTCTATGAAGAAAAAATGAATTGAGGGGCAGGAAATGTTTCTTGTAGCCCTCAGTATTGCAGTTATGACTTTGAGTACTTTTTCACTTACAGTTCAGTTCAACATGTTCCTGTATTCTGCAGATGGGCTTCTGGATCTAGAGATTTGATCAGACACTGGTTGCTTCCCTTTGGCAACACGATAAATGGTGTTGGGTGCTTTAACATCAGAGACAAGTAGAAAACACAAAATTCACTGTCTTTTATGTTAACAGCTATTGATACTCAGTGATTAGATCCATTAAGTCTTTGAGGGTTCCAAAATGGTGGTACATTAACTCAATGAATGTGAACCATATATGTAAATACATGTAAATATATATGTAAAAATATATATAGGGATAGGGTCTCACTCCGTCACCTAGGCTTGAGTGCAGTGGTGCAATCTTGGCTCACTGCAACCTCCACCTCCTGGGTTCAAGTGATTCTTGTGCCTCAGCCTCCTGAGTAGCTGGGACTACAGGTGCATCCCACCATACTCGGCAAATTTTTGTTTTTTGGTAGAGACAGGTTTCACCGTGTTGGCCAAACTGGTCTCAAACTCCTGGCTGCTTTGGCCTCCCTAAGTGCTGGGATTACAGACATGAGCCACCATGCCCGACCTATAAATATTTTTGTAGCCATGTCAGAAAAGTTTAAAGAAACTTGTAAAATTAATTCTAGTATATTATGTACATATTTCACTAACCCAACACGTCACAAAATCTTATCATTTCAACATGTAATTGATATAAAATTGTTGATAAAATATTTTTATTTTTTATGAAATATTTGATTCTGTTGTATTCTTTTGCATATGCCCTCCCTGCTTTTCCCCTATGTGTTAGAGTTGTACTATTGCTACATTGACAGAGCACATAGCCATTACATTAAATACTCTTAAATTCTCAGTCTTATTTACACCACTAACTGCATATTTAATGCTCACCACCGTCTTTTTGTTGATGTTTCTCTAGTTATTTTGGTTGTCTGAAGCATATTTTCTAGATATATCTTGGGGTAGGTCATTCTGTTTCAATATTTTGGGGCATACAATGTGAAGCTTCAAAGTGTAGTTTCAAAAATTTAAAAATATTTTGTTTGGCAAGAGATATTTTTTAATTGTTGCTTTTAGTTTAGTATTTAGTTCCCTTGCTTTGGTTTTCTTCTTTAGGTCACTTATTATCTGTAGGTGGCCGATGTTCAACAAATGCCACTTTCAGGGCCTTTTTATTTCTTTCATTTCTTTTTGATTCTAATTTTTTTTTTTTACTGCATATTTCTCTGAAGCCACTATTTTGTGTACATTCATTTTTGTGTTTGATCTTTATTTCAAAAGCTTTTTTAAATTTCTAATTTCTTCTTGAGTTCTGTCATCTAATTTCTGAAGTTTCCTAATTTGGGATTATACTGTTACATCATATATTGTATCATTTTATGAATACGTCTTAACTAATTTTGGAATGTATGCTACCATTTTCATCTATATTTGAGCATATTTTTGTGGCATAATTTTATTACCTACAGGATGTTATCCTGCTTTATATTCTCTGTTGGTATTTTAGTTTAATTGTATTTTTAAATAGATAAATTTGCCTATATCTAATCATATGCAACGTAAGAGTTGTACATGAAAGTCACTATAAGTCAATATGAAGCAAATTAACATAGGTGAGTAATGCATATGATAGCAGCAGTGGCCAATCTGGACCAACCGCTGCCATCATGCCAGCTGCAGCTGAAAGGTGTGGCTGGGGCTGCACATGCCACAGAGCCCATGGGAGCCAGGTAAAAGTGGGAGACCCACCCCTTCCAAGTTGGAAGGCAGGAGCTCCCTGGGGTTACTTTCGGGCCTCCCTGTGCTCTTCGGGGTTCTGGGAGCAGGCAGATGCCCTGCTATCCTGGGCACAGCTTCAGCCTCTCAAGTTGTGGCTATAGATTGGGACCTCCTGCTACACAAGGAGGGAGCCCCAACCCCAGGAACAGCTGCAGCTACCCAAACTGTGGCTATAGACCCAGGCATCCCTGCACTGTGGGGGCCTGGGTAGGTCCCCCAACCCCAGCCCTCACAAGCTCAGAAGTGCCTGCTCCAGCTGCCTGCCTTCTCTTTGCTGTCAGCACCTACTTTGATCTTGGACCAAAGTTGGGGCTGAACCCAGGTGCTGTCACAACCCAGCAGAGTGTGCACATGCTCTATGCAGTGTTGACCTGACAATCCCTGCTGCCTCGGCCCCCTCTGGACTTTGGGTGCTGACAAGCATAGGAGGGAAGCTGATGGGGAGCTGAGGGCAGCTTGGTGCTGGCCTGCAGGCACCCCTTGGCACCTATAACCTGGGCACCATAAATGTTAGCAGGAGGTAGACAGGTTCCTGGCCGGAAAAGGGCAGTGAGACCCCACCTTCATGCCATGGAGGGCTTGAAGACTGGGAGCTAGTCTCTCCCAGTCCTACAGACAGGAGTGGGAACTTGTGGTGCTTTTCTGGGCCACCATAGCCACCCATGGACAAATTGGCATGCAGTTTGTCCCCTCTGAGGCCCATAAAAGCCCTGGGCTCAGCCAGAGCTAAGCAGACAGCTGGACAACCAGCTGCAGAGAGGAACTACTCATTACAGGACCTCCTCTCTGCTGAGAGCAGCAGACGTTGGGATGATCAGCTACAGAGAGGAACTACCTACTCCTCTCTGATGAGAGCTGCAGTGACAATAGGATGACCTGTCTGCAGAGAAGAGGTACCCATTCCAAGGCTTTCTCTAAGCCATTCTGTCACTCAGTGAAGCTTCTCTTCACCTTGCTCACCCTCTGCTTGTCTGTGTACCTCATTCTTCCTGTATGATGGACAAGAACTCAGGACCTACTGAATGGCAGGCCTGGAAGCTCTGTGACATAAATGGCTGAAACATGCCTCTTGCTCACCACATTGTGGGTAAAGAGGAGAGAAGAGCTGTGGCTCTTTGGTGGTCCCAGATCTGAGAGCTTTCTGAACCAGGGCTGTGACTCTCTCTTTGGGCCCTGGAGTTCCTGGTATCTCCAAGCTTCTTGGCATCACTATATTCCCTGGTGGCAGCTGTGGAAGCTGCTTGTGGTGCACCTGGTCCAGCCACAGCCTCACAGAGATCTGGCACCCATGCTGGCACCTGGAGCTGTCCACCCCACTGCAGCCGCCAGTGTGCCTGACTGAACAGTGGCCGGAGACCATGCTCACTCACTCACACTACCCCTCACTGCTCCCTGTCTGGCTTACCCTTGGCAGGCATCAGATCCAGACTGGTAGTGTGAGCCGAGTGCAGCCTGCCAGGCCATGTGGCAGAACAAGCCCAGCAGGACCAAGCAAAACTTGGGCAAACATGCCACCAGCCACAGAGGTTTCCAGCCAGAAAAGTGACACCTCGAGGATCCTTCAAACATACATGTTAATTTGCATCATATTATATTTTATTGACTTTCTATAAATTTAGAACTTGGCGCTTTCCTCTTTCTCATATTTAGGGATATTTAGTTTTCCTGAAGTCGTAGAAAAAGGCTTGGTTCAGATGGCTTTCTGAGATCTCTTGGTTTTGTTCTTCTCCCTGACTTTTATTCAAACCTTCACATTTCTTCATTTCAGGTCTCTTTGTGCTGCTTGTTTTTATTTTACTCAGAAGGTTCTTCTCATTGTGGGGCTTGTCTTGGAGGAAGCCCTAATGGGTTACTTTTGAGAGTTCATAGGGTCCAAAGTGCAAAGGACTTTTAGCTTAATTGTAGGCTGGTTAGTTTCGCCCTCTATGGGATTGGGCAAAAACCTTCACAGTTTTATATTCTGTGTTGATTTGGCTCACTGCACTTTCCAGTGAATCTTTGTTTGGTATTTGGGGGTTATCCTAATCTGAGGTCCCCATAAGATATCTTATTACTTCCTCTGCTTTCTCCTCTTTGATGCCAGTAACATATACATTGTGTGACTGTTGATGGTTTGTCCTCATCCACTTTTATTTTAAGGTTAATGGGAATTCTTTGTCATTTAGTTTTGTTATAAATGTCCATCGGTTTTGGTTTTGCCATCTGTTTTAATGTGAAGATTTTGGAAGATGCAAAAACTATGCTGCCACCACAGCTGCCATCTATCCAAAATGCAATGCTCTGTTTTAAATCAGCTTCCAGATTATCCAAACCCCAACAACAAGCATTTGATTGGCACCTGACTAGGCCATTTTGGGACTCTCTGTAGGGAAGGGTAGGATGGATTTGGATTTTAGGTACAGTGTACATAGAGTCCCTGTTTTGACTCTCCACCCTAGATTGTAGCCATCTGATTTCCATCTCTGCTAAACACTGATTGAAACTAACCTGAACACAGGCTTGGCCTGGAAATAAACTTTGACAAGAAAGAAAGGGAAACTCAACTTCATCTAGAAAATCAGAGCTGAAATCCTGATGATGCACCTACTCTTTTTTTGACTTCAGGGGAGTCACTTATAGTCCTCCAAATGAAGAAACTTACTTTATTTCTCCATTTCTACAAACACTGTCTTTACTTGGCTAGAAACATTGGTGGAAAGAACAAAAGATGCACTGTTTTAGAAAACTCCTTTAAAACCAGCAAATCAGCCAGGCGCGGTGGCTCATGCCTGTAATCCCAGCACTTTGGGAGACTGAGGCAGGTGGATCATGAGGTCAGATGACATGGTAAAACCTCGTCTCTACTAAAAATACAAAAATTAGCTGGGCATGGTGGTATGCACCTGTCATCCCAACTACTCAGGAGGCTGAGGCAGGAGAATTGCTTGAACCTGGGAGGCAGAGGTTGCAGTGAGCTAAGATCACACCACTGCACTCCAGCCTGGGTAACAGAGTGAGACTCTGTCTCAAAACAACAACAACCACCACCACCAAAAAAAAAAAAAAAAAAAAAAAAAGAAAACAGCAAATTATTTTCACATTTACATTACTTTTTAAAAGTCTTTTCATAATATTACATCTACAGTGTTATAAAAACCAATTGTAAATCCCCTTATAAAAACCAATTGTAAATTCCCTTATAAAAACCAATTGTAAATACCCTTTGGCCTTAGGACTATATGTCATTTTTTAGAACTATATCAGTAGGCCTTGAAGTGAAAATAAAAAAGAAAGGTTAACAATTACATTAGTGAGCACAGTGATATATGGTTTAAATTAATGTCTTTTGAAAGGGCTAAAACAAAGTGGCACCATTAAGACATTTGAGGATACTCTAACAAAGATTTCATTATACACAATGAACAGCCTAGGTATTATTATTTTTAATGCAGTCCCTCATCTTGGTGACATTAGTAAATTTGGGCACTTCTACTTTTAGTGTGTCTTGATACCCTTGGACCACATGACCATCTTCTTTGTATGCTTCAGGTGCTGTTTTGGCTGAGTGTGAAACCAAGTGGCTAAAACCCTTTCTAAGATTCTACTATTTCAATAGACAACAGTGTGAATTTTCAGAAAGTTGTATGATACTGTAGTCACTTTACTCTCCAAGTAAACTATATAAAGAATAAGGTCTAAGAATATGGTCTAGGAATCAGTGGAATAGAGAAGCTTAGGTGACCATGATTTTCACATTAATTTTTAATACTTATTTGGGAGAAGAGGCAGGAGTAGAATAGGAGCACAGTGCACCTATTTCCTGGGCTAGACCTGAACTCACATACATGGATCAACTGGGAAATAATTACTCAGAAGTTGAACTTTGAAGAATATAGAGTTTTTGAAACCAGTGAGACTATGAAGTTTAACCTAGGTAGTATAATTGTGTTCTGTGTTATACTAGGTAGTATAATTGTGTTCTGTGCCATTTAAAATAAAGACCTGATTCCTCAGGTCTTATACAGAAATGACATCTAAGTGTGTAGATATCCAGAGCAGCATTCTGAAACGATTTTTCTTTTAAACATTGGTTCTACAAAATGCTCTCTGAAAAAATAAATCATGCAGTTAAATATGTTGAAAATACTGCATATTATATACTCCTTTGAAGAATGGACTAAATATTAGCACATAAAAATGGCTGAAAATACTAAAGTTAAGAAGCCTACATATCTGTCTATAATCTAGTGTTTCCCGATGATACCCACTCTCTCTTTTTTTTTCTTCAAAAGACTATTAAAGCAAACTGAATATTTGAGTAGAACCTAAAATCTTTTGAATATACTGGTGTGGACTGAAAATTTATGGGAATAAAATTATCAATGGATTCATGTCTAGACTTTAAACAATTATAATGATACTTTGTACCTAAGACTGTATAATCAAGCATGAAAAATACAATTTCCAATTATGTTAGTGGATACAAGAAAGAACTAGAACCTCTGCTGAAAAACATGCAAAGACAAGCTAAACATAAGAGTTCTAGATATGGGAAATAGAATCATGTGATGTTTTAGACTTAGAGATCTATGCAAACAATTAATAAGTTTGGAAGAAACAAGCTAAACTAATATTGTAAACAAATAAATGTTTGATCAAATAGCTGTTCTTCCTAATTCCCTCTGCCTTTGCCACATCTTTCACGAGGGCTGAACAAATCTAGTCACTTTTTTAGTCTCACTTGTTTCTGTGGGTGGCCATGTAACTAAGTACTTTTTAGTAATATACAGGGAGGGAAAGGGAAATTTGTGAGAAACATCTTGCTATTCAACAACAAGGAGAAATCTAACTTCTGCAAGTATTCTTAGTTCTGTATTCTTTCTTTGGATGAGTCTTGCTACCAGAAGCCTAGGACAAAATGGTAGTAGAGTCTGTGTTCTTGAGTGGCTGAACCAATTTGGGTACTGTCTAATTATGGATTTTTATAATTTTTTAAAAAACCCTTTTTGTTTAATTCATTGTTAGCTGAGTTTTTATTGATAGAAGCCAAACACACCCAAGTTTGTATAGTAAATGTATTCTAAAGGATGTGAGGATATTTTGTGAGCCCTACTATTCCAAGGAAATGCAGTTTTCAATCCTAATAAGCTTACAGAGTCACCAAGTATTTATTAAATGAGTATTATGTATCTATCTCCAAACTAGTGATATGAAAGAAAGAAGAAACTGTTCCCACCTTTGAGAAAGTTACATACAAAAGGGATGGCACAATTTAAATAAATTAATTGGCCAGAGAATACCTAGGGCATAAATACTCAAAATACATAGATGCATGTTAAAAACTATGAATAGGATAAGAATTTAGATAAGAGAGAGAACAATGATTGTATCGATCAAAAAGAAAGCAAGAAAAATCATGTTATTTTTATTTGTTTTGTACAGTGACTGGTGCATAATAGATATTCAATGAAAGTTCATAAAATTAAAACATAATTTTAACAATCTTGAAGGAAGTACAGGATATGAATGACATATAGAATCAGGAAAACATTCCTGTAGGAGATATGTGTGTGTGTGTGTGTGTATATATATGGGTATATATATGGCTTATACCCACAGGGGCATCTTGCTGTTCTTTGAACACGTAAACTCTCCTGCTCAGCAGCCATTGCCTCAGGGCCTTTGCATTTACTCTTTCTTCTTTGTGACATTCTTTCTCCAGTTAAACGCATGGATTACACCCTTACTCCTTAACTCATTTCAATTTATCAGAGAGGAATTTTATGACCAAGCTTTACAAAATAACATTGATCTGCCTTGTCTCACTCTCTTATCCACAGATTCTGCTGTATTTGCCTTGTTCTTTGGTGGTTTAAATTTTTTGTAGAGATGAAGGTCTTGCTTTGCTGCCCAGGCTGGTCTCAAACTCCTGGCTCAAGCAATCCTCTTGCCTCAACTATATTTTTCTTTAGAGCACTTTACACCCACTTATTAAAATATGTGTTTCTTTATTGTTTATTTCTCCCTTTTAGAATTACGACTGATATCCTTGTAAAAATTTTCTTTGTTCCTTTGAATTAGTTGGGTCCATGCTTGGTCCTTTTGCCAGTTAGGAAAACTCAATATCAAGCTCACGTTCCTCTACTCCCCATCTCCAGGGTGGCTGTCTATGCCACTTTAGATATAACTCTCCCCCACCCACCTGCCCTCACATCTCCACTTCTCCTTAAAGTCCATTACATGGGCATTCAGTTTTATAACAGAATGTGGGACTTGCAGGGCCTCTGCCAAAGCCCTGCTCATCCAAAATCATTTAGTGAAGGAATCCATTATGATCGGCACTTGCATAGATAAATCCCCCGTGATGGAGGCAGCTCACTACACAGAGCAGTGGCCACAGCTCTCCTCCTAATGGCATTCTGCTCTGCCTGGCAGGCAACCTGATGGGAACTCTCCCTCTCTGGAAAAACAACAAATCAACATAGAAACATCCAACAGCAGTAACAACCATAGGAATAAAAATCAAATACTCAGGAGTGTCTGAAGAGAAACAAAAGAAACCTAGCTTTGTAGTCTTAGTGATTGCTCGGGTTTTTACCCCTCAGCATGATGGAATTGCTAGTTCAGGCACCCCAGGTCCCCTGCTCTCTCACAGTTTGGCATGCTTGTCCCTGCAACTGGCTAACAGAGGCAGGCAGAAGCAAAGCTCTTACAGAAGCTGACAGTTTCCCACTTTCCAACACAGAAGAATCCTTTGGCACAGGGAAAGAATAATTTTATAAAATGTCTTCTTTCAGTTGAAGGCACCTGAAGAACTCTTCCAAATACCTGGTATAAGAACTTTCCATTTTGAGGATAAGTGATTCACAGAAGATTCATCCCTTACTGTTCTCTATTAGCTATTTTGAGTCACTACTCCATTTGGGAGTAGAAAGCAAAGACCAGGAGGAAGGAAAAGGGACATTTAGTGAATGTAATTAGGGCTTCACTCTTTCAATGAAGAATTTTTTCCATTAAACCAGTAAGGTCTTTTCTAATAACATATTCCACCAAATCATAGATTTTAAATTATTTGTTTAAAAAGTACAGTGAAAGACAAAAAGCATGTTTAGCTAAATTATCTTTGTGTAGTATACTTCATAGAATGCAGATAATTTACTCACATTGTATCAAGCTTATATTTTTAAGCAAATAGGAATCCTTTGAGTAGATATGAATATAAATAATCAAGAACACAGACCTGTTTCATAACCTTCTTCTGGAAGAAAATTCATTTATATAGTTTGATGAAGGGAAAGGTGAGAAAAAATTAATAATAATCTTCAAAAAGATGTGAGTTTATTACATATTAAATATGCTTTTCTGCCATGGAAAATAGAATGAAGAAAATGGATTTCAGTGGTAGAGATTTAGGTGCAAGTTGGATAAATGTTCAGAGAGTGAAGATTATTACGTTGGGGAGAGGCTTAGTAATGAAGGGTGAATTGCTTTAGCTGTAGAATTCTAAAAAAGTAGAAAGCCTTGAATATTTAACCAGATTTGGACTCTGAACATTTGGAGAGGTCATAGAATGTTTCTGTTTTCTCTACTGCAAAATGAAGGTGGCGGTTTCTTCTGATTTTAAACAAATACCTATTTGGAGGCAAAGGATTAAACTATTTGAAAGTTGAAGTTTTCCCAGGTAGAAGCTTCTTTATGATGAAATCTCATAACTGCAAATACAAGTCCCTTAGATTGTACTCTGACATAGCAGCTTCAGTGAGAACTTCTGGTTGTGTCCTCCTCTTCTTGGGGAAACAGACTTTCAGTTCCTATAGTTGTTGGCGTGACACCACATGTAGAGTTTATTTCCCATCCTGATGACAGGGAAATGGCATGTACACCAAGCCCTCAACAGCACTGGAGAGTTTTAGGGTGTATGTCTTCAGTACTGTGGGAGCTGACGTTTGCTTTGCTGTTTCCTAGGAGGAAACAGCAGCTTCTGCCTGCCATATGTTCATATAACACTGCATGCCAACTTGCATGCCATATCATGCCAGCCTGGAAACAAGTATGTTCACCAGTACTATATTAGCATCATCCTACTTGCAATCTAATTAATAACTAGCTGTCTTCCTGCAGCTCTTGAAGACAAATGTGAGAGCAACTTTGTCATGTTTATTAAGAATATACTTATCTTTTGGTATTTTAATATGGACAATGAAAAAGGGAAATTTCAAATATGTGGAGCATTGGTGAATCTGAATGAAAGGTTCGAAGGATTCTTTTTACTGTTTCAAAACTTCCTGTGAATCTGTAATTATTTCAAAATAAAATGTTTAAAAACTATGATACAAACTCAGGGATGCTGTTGTGTCAGAGTGCAATCTAGGGGACTTATATTTGCAGTTATGAAATTTTATCATAAAGAAGCTTGTACCTGGGAAAACTGCAACTTTTAAATAGTGTCATCCTTTGCCTCCAAATAGGTATTTGCTTAAAACTAGAAGAAACTGCCATCTTCATTTTGCAGTAGAAAATATCATAATCAATAGTCAATATCATAATCAACTCTGATATTTACAAAGTTTACAATTGTAAAGTTCATATCAAAAAGTGGAACTCTGATTCCATTAGATCTTTTAAAGATCACTTTAGTATAAATGAAAGATTGAGGGTAAAGTTACAAGAGGTGAATGATGATTTCTCAAGAAGGCTAATGGCCAGATCTTTCTCTGCTTCATCACCCTGTCCAAAGTTATCCTGGAGAAGAGTTCTTTACTGTACTCAAGACTGGGCAGTTGGTGAGTAAAGGTTCTGTGTTTTATTGGAGTACAAGTAATTTCAAAAGAAATACTGACTCCAAAAGAAGTGACTATGTGTCTTAGACATTTTTACTTTGAAGACTCTCAATGTGGGCAAAATAACTGCATAAGGAATCCTTTCTTCCTCTAAACTGAAGTAATTAAGTACACTATGTACTTAATTAAGGAGTAATTAAGGACACTGCATTTTTTTTGATAAAGGAGAACATAAAAATTTGTTCTCTTCTGAACAATAAATGGTGCGATTTCTTGATAGTTTAAGAAAATTTGTACCATTGATAAATAACTGAATTTAATTAGGGGAAATAATTCTTTTCAACTTTAAGAGTGAGCTAATATTGGCACTTTAGCAGCCTAAAGTTATTAAGAAGAAAGTAGCTAGCTCTTTCCTAATTTTGCTAAAAAATTAGAACAAATTAAGAAAACAATGTTTATCTAAGTAATGTTGAAATGTTAAATTTTTTACTAAAATACTCTACAATAGAAATTAGGCTGTGTAAATTCATTTGACTAATGTATAAGCAATGAGATAAGAAAATACAGTAAGAGTATGTTAGAATAAGAGAAGTGAAAGGGAACTCATGATATCATGCCAGTCTTCTGAGAACTAGATAGGGGGTATGGTAGAGAGGCTGGCATGGTGAGCTAGAATCCAGAGACTCTGTTCTAACGCAGTAGTCTTCTCATGACCATTAAACAGATGTAAAGTGACTAAATGAATGCCATGAATTTGTTAATATATATTATAACTCTCCTTACAAATATATGCATATATATAAAAGATATACACACACAACACACATATATATTATATGTATGTGTGTGTGTATATATATATATATGTATATATAGTATGTTATATACACAAATAAGGCTCCACAGATTTTGAACTTTCCCCTCTATTAATAAAAGAAGATAAAAGAAACATATTTGTAAGTAATACAATAACTTCTTTAGATTTTAAAACTAGTACTTTTCCCAATAGCATCTACAGATTCATATTTGATGTTGTGAAAAGAGAATTTGTACAGTTTTCCAAACTTGTTGGAGTTCTATTAAAAGAACCAAATTTCCTGGAAGGAAGTGAGGATTTTATTCTAATTTAAACCAGACTGTCAGATATATATTTAGACCAGAAAAACTAAGTACAGTGATTTGAATTGATATCCTGTGCAGAAGCAGAGGCCTAAAATATATAATAGCTTGTTTTATGAGCAAAACTATATAGTAAACTCTTCATTGACAATGGAATGAGACACAGATTTAGAGGGAAAAAAAAGAGAAAGGTGCTTTATAAGCACTTAACTTTTGTTTTTTTTTTCTTTTGATTAGAAACTACAATGATATTTAATGTATGAATTATGATTTAATAAGAAGGTTTTTAGCTCAGGGGTTATGTCATCAGTATTATAGAGTAATGCTAAGAAATTAACAGATGTTCGTGGAAAGTGAGGTGGGGGGTATGTTCCAGTTGCCAGTTGTTGCCTAACATTGAACATTTTTTTCTGATGCTCACATTATGTGGGTCAATAATTTAAGGACAACCTGTCTGTACTGCATGATATCTAGAGCCTCAACTGGGACAAGTTGAATTGCTAGAGATGGTTGGAATGGTTGGCATTCTAGAGTGGCTGGAACAGTTGAGGAGGGCCGCCATTATCATTTTTTCTCCACACAGTTCTTCTACATGGCTACTCTGGGCTTCCTGACAGCCTGGAGGCCTCAGGGTAGTAAGGGCTCTTACGTGGCATTTGGCTTCCCTCAAAGAGAGAGTTCCAAAAAAGGAAAAATAGAAACTTCCAGTCTTCTTAGAAATTAGGCCCAGAACTGGCAAAGCAGCATTTGTGGCATATCTTGTTGTTTCAGGCAATGAGAAGCCAGCCGAAATTCAAAGGACTGTATAGATTCCACCTTTCGATGGGGGAGTGACATACAAGTACATACATAGAAGGCAGGAATTGATGGGGGGGCACCTTGGAGATAAGCAACAACAAGCCATGAGGAAATTTTTTAGTTAACATGGCATCATAAACACTTGTGTAGTTTTGAAGAGATGATGCTCCATTATTTGTAATAGGTTAAAATCCATGGACTAAAAAATGTGTCTGAATGTATAGAAAGCCAATTTCAGACATAAGTTCAGGTGCAGCAGAAACACAGAGAGTTGGATTAGACTCTGAAGTTGTCTCTATAGAAAAAAATAGCACAGACCAAATGCCTAAATGACTTTAAACTAGTCTGTAAACATGGGTCAATGTGTCAGCAAGGAGGTACTACTGATCTTTTTAACCCTAATATCTATAATGAGTTTTAATATTTGTCTTCTTTTGTGGTCAATAAAACTATGTGATAAAGTTTACTGAACTGCGAACATTGTCTGTCCATTTTGGGGATTGTATCTTAAGCATGTGACCAGGTCCCTGGGATGCTACTGAACTCCAATCTATCACCTAACGCAATTTGTGGATGCATTAAAGAAATTAAGCATATTGCAGCTGTGAAACTCCTCTAAGCAGAACATGTACTCCTCTTCTGTGAAAAAAGTGCAGAAATTCTTTCATCAGGCTATTTGCAAGTCCCTTGCTTCTCTATGTCAGCTGCCCTTGGCTGCAAGATAGCCATAAAACATTTACTGCAAAGCCATGAAGAATCCATATGTCCATTTGATGTGTCAGGCCACCAAGAAGCCAGAGCTTGTGGGGAAGCATAAGGATATCTGAAGGTGACACATGCTGTCAGTTGATGAACAGAGATGCAGAAGGGAATTCTGGCAGCCTCTATCTTGGCCTTGACAACTTGTGATGGTGACCAGGTGGGGTGTGTTATCTTAATAGTCTGGAGCTCTTGTGAATTATTTGCTGATAGATGTAAACAGCTGTTATTCTTGGTAATGGAAAGCAATTAGAAACATCTGTACTCTTGGCTATGAGTAATGCCTCCTATCCTCACTGCTCCCAAGTGCCAATTGGAAATAACTACATCATCAGGATGGTGTTGGCAATTCTACACTGCATTATGGGCTGATGATTAGTACTGAGCTGTGAAGAACAAGAGGTGAAGTATGGGGGAAAAAGGCTTTACCTGAAATTTACGAAGCAAGAAGGAAAACTTACTGCTTTATCTGGGTAACAGAAGGTAAGTACTATGGCTTTGGAAAAGGTACATTTGCATCAACCTCAGAACCATCCCAGTATAAAAAGTTACTAGCTTCTAAAGGGCACAATGTTAACCTATTCATTCAACAAGTCTAATACAGCGATTAAGGATAGGCTATAAAGTTGGACTGCTCAGATTTGCATCTTAGCCCTGCTACCTGTGTGACCTTGGGCAAGTTACTTTATTCTTGAATCTTAGGTTTAGTTTTCTCTACTATAAAATGGAGAGTATAGTATCAGAATGAGAATAAAATGAATTAGTATATAAAAGGTGCTTGGAGCAGTGCATGACATGTAAAAAGTACCCAGCCAATCTTAGTTACTGTTATTATTATTGAACACGTACTGTGTGTTTGGCACTACTAAGCTCTGATATAATCTCGAGCAGCACATTCAAGATGGCTGCTCCCATAAGGATCACAAGTTAGTGTAAATTCATAAAAGTATCTAATCTACAGCAAGGTATATAGCAGAAATCTAAAACAGTTTATTTACCTTTTGCTTTTCAGGATAAGGTTTATGTGGTAGTTTCCCAAAGATTGAAAACTGGGACCCATGAAGGGGCCCAGATCCTACTTCAGGTCTTAGCTGTTGATGGCTTGGAGGAACTATGAGTCTGTATGTAGTTCAAGATGAATGAAAATTACTCAGAAAAATTTTGTTGTTAGATCTGTTAAGTAACTATATTCTAATACTTATTTTCTCTACACAAGGAAAATATTTCTTTTTCCCCCTCCTACAGGATTCCTGTGGATTTCTTCTTTCTGCTGCTTATGAAGTTACACAGTGCACACACACATTGCCAAAATAAAATATAGTATTATCTATGTGCCTTATGATTTAGAGGAATTAGATAGAGACCAAATTCTGTCTCAATCCAGTTGTCATGGTATATAGTTTCATGATAGGTATTGCCAAAGAAGATACATAGTTGCCATAGGAAGAAGTGATGAAGAATTGGAAGGAATTCTGGTTATAAGAAAGGGGGAAATTGAGGCAGATTTTTTGCTCTACTAGTTCAATATCATTTTAGAAACTATAGTCCACCAGATCTAGACCTTGTTCTGGAGTAAGACAATATTTTCACTTACTCATTCAACAAATGTATAATGAGTTCTTCCTTTCTGTCATATGTACAGTAGGAAAATGAATAAGAATAGAACACAGATCCTGCAAAGTTACACTGATTTTCATGTGCATTCTATCTATTTGAAATTTATATTTGATATTTATGTGACACTAATGGTTATCCTGAAGTCTCACTGTGCAATCAGGTCTAGAGCAAGGTTTTAGTTTCCTAGGGATAAGGATTATAAAACTGAGATGTGAAAACTAATGGAAAGGAAAAGTGAAAGGGCTTCAATAAAAAATGTGACAATTTTCAGAGCTTGGTGAGTTATAACTTAAAAGGATATGCTATAAGCAACATCCTAAATGCCAGAGAGTCTGGCATGCTGTTGGATACCAACAAATACTTGCTAATTTAAGTATGTTTAAAAACCTTACAAAATAGGGGCAGGAGGCCAGTCCTAGGGATTTAATTTTTTTCTTTAACCGCTTCTCTCCTCTCCACTGCCTTATTTTTGCACCTTGTTGTCTTCTACCTTGACTTTTGTAGTAACTCTCTAATTGAAATCTCTGTTACCTGATCTTGTCCCCTCAAATTCATCTTTCACTCAGTTACCAGTTCTTAAACCACCTTGACAATACATTTGATATTTTAAAAGGACAAGATTGTTTTAATGATTTTGGTTATTGTTGCTAAATGTTCTTACATATCTTGCTCAATTGCTCAACTTGAAGGGAAGGCATAGATTCTACTATTTATCAGCTATAGAAACTGAGGCTAGAGTAGTGAATCCATTTTGCAGTACTTAACAAGAAGTACTTTCACATCTTCTGGTTCCTACTCAGAAATTTGTTTCTTTTGATCCTGTTCTTGAATTTTAAAAAGAACACATTTAAAATGCAAATCCTGCCCATAAAAGACAGTAACAGCCAATGGAGACTAGTAAGTCCTCGAAGACATATCTGTGCCATCAGAAAGTAAAAAACAGGTATATGATACTATAAGATCAGCTGAAAATGAACACTGTCTCACCAGGTATCCTGGAATGATTTATTTGAAAACTGCTTTGGAAAGAATTTGGCCAAAAGGAGCTTCCCTTTTCAGTGCTTTCATTTCTTAGACTCCCATGACTACCTTCCATAACAACTTCAACCTAAACCCCATTCAATTAGCCAGTCCTAGGGATTTAATTTTTTCTTTAACCTCTTCTCTCCTCTACACTGCCTGATTTTTGCCCCTTGTTGTCTTCTACCTTGACTTTTATAGTAACTCTCTAATTGAAATCTGTTGCCTGATCTTGTCCCCTCAAATTCATCTTCCATTCAGTTACCAGTGACTCAGCCAATGAATGTCTCGTTATGCTGTTTTCTATTTTAAACACATCCTATTATTCCATATTGCCAAAAGAAGAAAGTTCAAGTTTTCAAATTTCTTGTACTAAGTTCTGAATTACGTAGCTCCTACTTCTTCAATCCTATCTCTCACTTTCCCTACTTTGAAAAATTTTCTCTTATAAACTGCTTATAATCATCCTGCACTTCATTAATTCTGTTATTTTTGATGACAATGACTTGTTCATATTTCTTTGCCTAAAAACTCCTAAATAGTCCTGTGGATATCTCTCCAGAGTTATCTCTGCCAGGAAGCCATTCTGGACCACTCAGGGCATAATAGTGTTGTTTTCCCTGTGTTGAGTTTTGGCCTTACCCTTATATTATATCAATTATATCATATCATATTACATTATATCATATCATATCTTGTTTTTAGTTTATCTGTTTGAGGTCTAGACTGCGAAATACTTGAAAGCTATTATAAAATCACATCTTATTGCTATAAGGATTCTCAACACCCTTTATAATACATGTCTTAGTACATTTGTCCTGCTATAACAGAGTAACACAGACTGGGTCCTTTATAAAGAACAGAAATTTGTTTTCCACAGTTCTGAGGTCTGGGAAGTCCAAGATTAAGATATCAGCATCTAGGCATCCTTGCGTCATCCTTATATAGTAAAAGGCAGAAGGGCAAGACAGGGTGAGCCTGCTATTGCAAGCCCTTATTATAGTAGCATTAATCCATTCATGAGGGTAGGGCCCTCATGACCTAAAAACCTCCCAAAGACCTAACCTCCTTAGACTGTTGTATTGAGGATTAAGTTTCTAACACATGAATTTTGCGGAACACATTTAGATCATAGCAGTAGGTCCCCCATAAAAATATAAATACTGACTATCATAGTAATATATATTGGTCACTCTCTATGGGCCAGGAACTATACTAAGTGTTTTGCATACGTTTTCTCATTTAATCCTAACAAATCTAGGAGATGAGCACTATTTTATTTTCATTTAGGAAATGAGAAACTGAGGCTCAAAGTAAATATGTAACTTGCTTTAGGTCACAGTTTGCAAGTGGTGGAGCCGGGGTTATAATGCAAGTCTGACTGGTTCTTTTAAGTATTCTGCTAAACTCAACTAGAAATCTGGGATACATCAGGCAACAAAGCATAAATATCTCTGATCTTGAGAAGCTTATATTCTAGTGGAGTAACAGAAAATAAAAAGCAAACATAATAACTAAGCTAATTGTATAGTAGCTTGGAAGGTGATATTGGGGGTATCTCAACTCTGGGTCATTGCTTTGCTACTCTAATAACCAATCTTAGCTTTGTGAACCCAGGGCTGGCCAGAGCCTCTGAGCCCCTCTGTGTGTGCTAAATAGAATATTTTGGTGAAATGACATGGTTAAATGAGTTAATAAAGGTGAAAATATGTTGTAAACCTGTTTTATACCTTATTATTGCAGAACATCACTACTTTCTAAGGTGTTAGCTGGCAAGCCTTAAAGGAGGCAACCCAGGACTCATAGATACTAAGTGATACCCCAGCCTTTCTGCCTAAATCTAATCCCTGGTGCTACTGGGAGGATGGGAGAGAAGGGGGTGCACTTGAAGAACACAGCAGAAATAAAAGATCTGTTCAGGGAGATGTGTCTGTTTCCCCTCAGATAACCAGTATGGACAACATTCATGGATGTTTTTCCACTTTACTCTTGTTATACACAAAGAAAAGTTCTGAAGGTATAATAATGCTCTTTGGCTGGGCATGTGGAGGCTCACACTTGTAATCCCAGCACTTTGGGAGGCTGAGGCGGGCAGATCACAAGGTCAGGAGTTCGAGACCAGCCTGGCCAACACAGTGAAACCCCATCTCTACTAAAATACAAAATTTATCTGGGCGTGGTGGCAGGTGCCTGTAATCCCAGCTACTCGGGAGGCTGAAGCAGGGGAATCGCTTAAACACAGAAGGCGAAGGTTGCAGTGAGCCATGATCACACCACTGCACTCCAGCCTGGGCAACAGAGTTAGACTCCATCTCAGAAAAGAGAAAAAAAAAATGCTGCTCCACAAGGAGCAACTGAATCTTTGTCTCTCTCTTGTTTTTTTTTTTTTTTTTTTTTTAGGATTTATAATGTTTACATAAAATATGAAAATTACCATGTAAGAAAGTAATGCCAAGTGCTGAATGTCAGTGCAAATTAATAACTTCCATAAATAAGTTTCCAGAAGACAATGATGATTGAAATCTGGCAGATGAAGACTTTAGAAAGGCATTAAGGTTCAAACTGTGCCTGTAAAAGAGGCACGGTTCTTCCTCTGGATACCATTTTGGTAAGACTAGGGATTACTGTGCCCTACCGTAACTAAAGAGTGGGCATGCAGCCTGGTCCAGGTTAATTAAATGTTATTTTCCTGGGATTTGGCTCTTGAGACAAAGAGTGACACAAGGCCAAAAAGTTGTTTACACTCACTTTTCCTGGTGTTAGGACCCTGATGATACTATTTTTTAGTTCCTGTAACTTAGGTTCTACTTTGGTTGTTACCCTGTCTGAGTCTGTCATGGTTTTTTTTGTTGTTGTTTTTTGTTTGTTTGTTTTTTGCTCCAGCTTTTCCTTCAATTCTGATACATTTTGATACATTTTTTTCCTATTAAGTTTTTGAGAGTCAGTTTCTTTTTCTTGTGCCTGGCAAATCCTGACTGGTATAGGAGCTTTAGGAAACTGTGGAGTTTGAGAACAAAGGAGGCATCTTTCACTTTTGTGTGTATCCAACAACAATGCCTGGCTCTAAGACATGTGTTTAATTAATGTTAACTTAAATAAAATGTGTGCGCATGGACTGCACTGAATGGAAGTGTTCATATGATGGAATGAAGAAAAGTAATGTAAAAAAAGTTATAGGGACTATGTTGAGGAAAGCCTTGAAAGACAGATTGAAGCCTCAATTTTGGGGGCATTGGGTAGTCTTGAAAGTTTTTGCATGCAGGGTTGCAGGGTGTGATGAGTGAGGGAGTGATATAAAAACAGTGTTTTAGGAAGGTTAACTGAAGAGGCAGAGAAGCAACTAACACTTATCAATGCTTTCCAACCTTTGGTACAAATGTTTCCTAGCAATTAACTCACCATTTCCTCACAACTGTGTACAGCTGGGTACTATCATTATCCTGTCCCCAGTTTAAAGATGAGGAAAACGAGGCACAGACTTACCAAACAATTTACCAGTCAAACAGCAAATGACAAACGTAGGCAGTCTGACTGAGAAGTGTTTAACATAGCCCACATTATACAAGGTGCTTAGGGGTTTTAATTTGGAAGGTTTAAATAGAACAGTTGCATAATACAAATTCTGTTTTTTAAAAAAATCATTCTGACCAATGTGTGAAAAAGGAATTGCAGTATGACAGGAGTAGAAGCCAAGCAATATGTTAGGAGACAATAGTAGAAGTCCAGTTTGTAGCTACTGAGACGGAGTTCACGATTTGGGAAATATTTCAGAGGTAGAATTGACAAGACTTGCTGATGGGTTCGATATACCAAAGAGAGGAAAGGAAAGGAAAGGTTTTCTAAATATTTCCTAGATCAACTGGATAGACTGTGATATGCTGATAAGTTTTCTAGAGCAACAAGATAAATTATGATGTATTGATGTTTGTTAAAAAAAGGAGAAAGGTAAGTTTTGCAAATCTAAGAAGTTTTGTTTGAGGCATGTTAATGAGTCACATATTAGAAATTCCAGTGGAAATGTCAACAGGTCAATTGGATGGAAAAGCGTATTTCAGGTGAGGTTCAAGGCTAGAGAAATAAATTTGAGATCACTGGAAATTTGGAATTCTTTAAATCCTTGGAACTGGATGAAATTGCGTAGTGAGAGGGTGTAGAAAAAAGAAGAGCAGGATCCCCACCTACAAAGTCTGAGACTTTCCAATATTTCAAATCTAGCAGAGAATAAGGAGCCAGCAGAGAAACGGCCAGTGAAGATGGAGGAAAAACCAGCAGAGTGAAGTATCTGAGAGCCAAATCCAGAGAGGCTTTTGAGGACAGAAGGGGTCACTATGGCCAATGCTGCTGAGAAGTCTCTAAATATAAGAGCAAAAGTGTTACTGTTGGATGTGAAAACATGCAAATCATTGGTGATCTCAATGTGCAATCTCAGTGGAAGGTGAGGCGGCAGAAAGCTTTCAGGAATTAGTTGAGGAGAAAATAGAAGGTAATGCAATAGAGAAGAGACTATAGAAAACCTTGTTCAATAATTTTCACTGTGAAGGGGATAGTATAAAGGGACAGTAGTGAGTAAAATTTCAAGAAGTTTTTTTTTAGTGCACAAACCTAAAGGTTTTTTAATGCTAATGAAAATGATCAAATGGAGGAGGAAAAGTTAATAATGTCATAATTACAAAGGTATTTTTTTAGAATGCTGAAACATGGTGAAGTGTACAGTGGAGACCTGAGCTTTGATAGGAGGACCACACCTTCTATTGAAACAGCAAGAAAGGCAGAGATTACAAGTAGTAATGCAGGTAAATGGATATATTTTGTGTTGGTAAGATGGGGGAATTTCTGTTTGATTGCTTCTATTTTAATCAGAAAAGGCAAAGGCAGAATTTCAAGTCTGGGTAACTGAGAAAATAATGGAACAAATCACACAATGCAAGCACAAAATCTCTAAGGGTATATGCTAACTTCAAACACATATAGAGAAGAAGAGTGTTGGTAAATTCTTTAGTGGGGTGCATTTAAAATCAATCCGTTAGATATTACACTGTAGCTTTTGCAGCATTGGGCAAAACCAGTAGATGGTGGTCTTAAGTTGCAAGTTGCTTGTACATTAACACCTGTCAGCATGTGAAATAACTACTGCTTTCTACAAAATGTCGAAATTCACTTTTCTATTCATCAGATACCATAAATTGGATGAAGGTGACACATGAGAGCATTCTGAGGTGACATGTTAACTGTTGTTTATTTTTCAAAAGCACTGTTCTGAAAGAACACACACAGAAAATTCATCACAGTACTTTATGCAGTGCTTTTATCAGAAACAGATATATATGGCTTCATCTATTGTTTATCTTTTCTTTGAAAATTAAAAAAAATTGATTTCTGATTTAGAATACTGTCTGTTGGAAGTCTGAAAAACCAGGAGCAACTCTAAGCTACAATACCTAAATAAGATATTCACTTAACATTCTCTGTTGTTAAATGCACTTTTGAAATTCAATTCCAAGAGTATTACAATACCTTGTAATTATGCAGACTGGCTAGAATTAAAGACTTTGGAAATTAATTTTGAGTTGAAATATTAAATTAAGTAGAATGTTTTATCATAATGGCATAATTTAAAACTAACTAAAAATAGCATTAATAATAATCATGATTGCCCTCCTTTCATTAAAAGAAGAGATTTAGTACTAAATTATTAAATGATCAAATTTACGGTGCCCAAGTTAGTAAAGATTTTGTAGTAGTGTAAATCATGCTACATGATTTCTGTCCAGTGACTATAGCAAATTAGTCACTACAGTAAATTTTAGAGGGTGTTAATAATACAAACACTTCAATGTTAGAAGCTTTTGGTAGAATGATACTGCACGCATCCTTGGGCATTCAAATATTCCATTTTTTTTCTCCCAACAGCGTATTATATAACTGTCATGGGTAGTATCAAGGATGGACAGTTACACCTTGAACAACAGAAAAGGATGAGCATTTTATTTTTATAAGCCAACGACTTGTGAGAAGTGATTTCTGCTTCCCAACATTAACATTTGTCTTCTTTCTATTCAACAGTCTTCTGATTTTACTCTGAAATTGTACTATGTTCTAAGCAGAACATATGTTGCTCATTTTCCTTAGTAATTCTGAGATCAACTAAATTTAAGAGAATTCTATAAACCCACAATGGCTAGAAATGATTACTTTTAAATTTTATTTAAAATCATCCCAATATACACACTTTATTTTTTCATAAATGAATAAACTGTACTAATATACAAATTGTGACACATTAAGCAATCTAAAATAGAAAGCAAATACATACCAACCTTTTAAATACTTGAACAATGAGGGTGAGGTGGGCAAATAAGGTAAAGGGATATTTGCCTTGTTTTTTCTACGTATTTCTTAAAGAAAGTGTTGCTAGATGTTTTAAAGCATATATGTACTATAGATTTCTGTTTACTATCTTTGAATGTCTCCTACTTCTTTAGTCATGAATGTGATTTTTAGTATCTGAATCATATTTTGGAAAGTTATCAGATCTGAGAATCTCCAGTCACATGAGATTACAATTAACCGATACACATGTAAAAATGTTGTGACTCACTCAAGTAAATTTTTTAAATTTTAATTATTTTCTAGTATAATAATCAATGTCAATAAGGGATTTGTACTACAAAGAATATGTGTTACGTATCTGCTAATATATAATGGAAGTTTTGTAAAGTTGTGGGCAAATATTTCACCTCACCAAATTTACCATTATAGAATAATTTCTGAGACTGTTAGAATTATTTTGGACTGGGTTGTTAATTTAGGGTATACCAGCCACTTGTTACTTTTCTTTGACATCATAACATTTTGACCATGAGTTCTTTACCCCTGTCTTTAGCATTAACCCAAAACATTTTGGCACATGAGAATACATGTTGTTACAAAAGAACTCTGATGAAAAATATGGATTAAAGATGGTATGGTACAAAATCCAAGTAGTGCACTCTCCTTCACAAGGCTTTGAGGTGTCATTAACAAGAGGCTAGTTATTAATAGTCACACATTCTTGGTCATTTATTTTGCATGTTTATAGCACTTTACAAAGTGCTCTGTTAGTGAATTCTATATAACTGGTATATTTATAACCTCAAACTCACTAGAGTGTGAGATAATTGTGTATATGTATTTTTGTAACATACTAATTCCACAGCTGGGATATTCAGTGGAGAACCACATATGTCATATTAAGACATTTAATTAGACTCAGGAGTCAAACAGACATCTGAAAACATCTATCGACTCATTAGTACTGTTAACTGTAGCTCCTTTGGCTTTTATATAACTCAGGAAATAGGAAATCATAACACCATAAATAGTGTTAATCTGAACCTATGATGTAGCCAGAGCAATTTTAAGCTGATCATTTCTCACTAGGCTAATACTAGTCAAGTCTCTTATTCAGATAAGTTTTTTTTTTTCTTTTTTCTTCTTTTGGCTATTCAGTGGCCAATGAGGTGTAATAAGTTTTAGCAAATTGAGGCTGAGGTCTCTTAGGTTAGCTTTATTCTTTGCTGTAAATTACAGCAGCTTTATAACTGCTTAACACAGCTCTTGAATCAAGAAACATGACACCTGAATTTTTCTGTTCAGGCTGAATGACTGGCGTGTGTGTGTGTCTGTGTGTGAGTGAGAGAGAGAGAAAGAGAGCACCCCTGGAACTGAGGATTAAAACTGCTGCTCTCAGATTATCAAACTGATTTATATTTTAACTGTTGGGCAGCTGAAGTGGCAACTAAATAGAATCTTAATAGACTAGAATTTTCCCACATTTTTTTCTCTTTGCAGATTAGAATTTGGTAAATTGTTAAATATTTTAATTGCACTCTGTATTCCATCTTTGGTTGACATTGAGTTGAACTTTGGATTTCGGATTTTATTTTGTATGTCAGGCTCAAAATAATGAGGTGTGACTTGAATGACTTGCTTCTCAAACCTCGCATCTGTTATTTTAAACACAGCAAAGCCAGGCTCTGCTATGAGAAGGCCCCTCACCTGCTAAGCAGCTGGTTTAGGGAAGGAGACACTGACAGCAGAGGGAACTGGTGCAGGAGATTCTCTTCTCTTAGCAGCTTTCGATAGGTCAGCAAATTGGAATCGTTTGCTGTTTTCCTTCTTTCCCCATTGATGTGTCATTACAGAATGCGGTGTTTTTTTCCCCCAGACTGTATTAGCAGAAACAGAAAAGTAATTAATACATAAAGTACCAAATATGAAATATTACTCTGCACAGAGGCATTTCATACTTCATTGATTTCATGAGTAGGCCAGAGGTGCCAGAACAATAATTGATATGTTGTAAGAAAAAAATTATTATGCAAGGTCAGCAGCATTTGAAGACTTTACAAAGAAGAGGCATTAAAAGATATTCTGAAACTATTTCTTAGAGCTTTACATTGGGATTTAAATGAATATTTGATTTTACACAGATTTTCTAGGAGAAATTAGTAGGAATTTTTCATCTGTTAGTATGCTTGTGTATGCAAACATAATATATATCAATATACTGGCATTTTAGAGAAAATATGAATACATACGTGTGGATAAATTTGTGTGTGGATTTATGCTTCGCTTTACAGACATCATTATTTACATTTCTGAATTTTCCATGAAAAAGCAAAATTTAAAACTCAAATTTATTTTATATTATTTACAAATTACTAACCAATACATGTTTGTTCAAAAAATCATTTACATTTCAGAAAATCAAGAACAGAAACCTTAAAATAAAATCATTCATACTTCTTACCATGCTGATATAAGATGTTGATATTTTGGTGTATATCCTCTTAAGACTTTCTCTCTATGAAAAACAGTATACTGTAATATTGTCTTCAGTATGATTTTTTCACTTAAGTGATTTTTCTTTATGTCATTCAATATTTTTCTACAATATTTTTAATGGTTACATAACTCCACTGGTATGATGTATCATAATATATTTTTAAAAAATTGTAATGTATATCACTAGAACTGTATCTTCATAATGCCCTTTGGTACATTCCTAGAAATGAAATTTTGATTGCTTTGACAGACATTGCCAAATTATCCTCTAGAAAGGTATCTCAGTTTATTCTCAACTCAATATCAATTTTAAATTCACTCTCAGTTGTGATTATAAAGCTCTTCTTCCTAATCTGCCTTCTACATGACTCTGGTATCAGGTCATAAGTAATGGATTTTTCAGGATAAATGGAAAACAATTGAGAGAAAATCTCAAAACAATTTCAAAACCAAAATATTTGCAGTGATTGTCTTAAGGCCAAAATAAGCAAATTCATTTAACTTCATACTTTTATCCCAAATTGGAAAACTTCTAATAGCTATTATTTACGGAGTGCTTACCATGCATCAGTGATAACTTTGCAATAGTCCTATGTGCTTTACATCAATTATCTCAGATTTTTTATTCTCACAAAATTACCCTGTGAAATATGTTTTTGATGTTCCTTGTGAAGAAAAAGCCAGAACTCAGACAATTTATAAATAAATTTCCCAGTCACACAGCTACTTGGTAGGTAAGCTGGGATTTGAATCCAGAACAGTATGATTCAAAAGATTATATTTCAGCTGCTAGAAGCATCATAAATTTGTAGTTCTGAAAATATTGTACCTCAAAATAGTACACATTGTAGCTCATTTGTATATTTGCAACAGCAACATTTTACCTCAATTTATTGTAATTTGGTATTACGATTGAAGATATCTGCTTGGATAAACTTTGGATTTTTACCACCTGGACCTGTGATAATAAACAGTAGGTCTCTCATTTCTCAAACACAAGGTGTTAGGAAGGCTGCTGCTGGGTTGGCAGAGGAGGTTCTCAGCCGTTCTCAGGGCATATGGCTCTTTGGGGTAGAAAGCGACCACTAGGCCCTCTCTTTTGCTCTCCTTTTCTCACAAATTGTAGTCCATGTGATAGATATTCTGACTTTCTCATTCACTCCCTTTTTGAAGGTGAATTTGAGGTGCTATAAGAAGCAAAAGGCCAGGAAACTGACAGCAGAGAATGTTGGGTCTCTCTGGGAAGGTTTCCTTGGCCTCAAGATTTTAAATTCAAAATTGGACCAGGAGCCTCTGTAGTGGGATATTTCTCTGGTGACACAGTTGTGGGAGGGTGAGGATGGGGAAATGGGAAGAAGATATGGCATAGATAATACTCAATCCCAAATGTAATGGAACTTAGAACAGAAAGAGGAAAAGGGTGTGCTCTATTCTGGATATGAAGCTCAACAAAGTAACATCATAAAGGCCAGAAATTGTCCTGTTGTGGCATTCCAAAAGCATATGAGCCTCTGTCCCACTCATTATGAATCTTTATCCTTTCCTCTCCCTCTGCTCTCTCTCTCATCAGCAGGCTAAAGAGAGGATACATCTCTCGCTTAAGCTTGGGGCTTTTTGGCACAAAACTTGATTGTCTCGGTTTCTTCTTGGCAGATTTAAATTGTTAGAGAAATGAAACTCGTTTGAAAACAGTAGGCCCTGGCAGGCGCTCTCCTAGGCATTGCCCAGGACTCCAGGAACAGTTGTCAACTTACTGCATGGCATTTGTCTAGGTTGGGTTTGATCTTAGTCTCAGATCCCATATGGTAAGAAATAATTCTGTTTTAAAGTTTTGTGTATGATTGAGGTCAGAAGAGGGAGAGAGGTTGCTGCATATGGAGTTTGCAGATTTTTTATACTGAAATCAAGATTTAATGAAGATGGGAGAGTAAGAACAAAAATTATTTGCATGAAAATGAGACAAAACTGAAAAGGGTATTTTTCTTTTCTCTGAATGTAAATCTCCATTTGACTATTAAATTCCTTAATTTTAAGATATTTCTATCATTATGGAAGTATAAGAATACTGACAACTAATATGTATGTACAATATGGGATGTTAGAAATTAAAAGCACATTTGCATGTATGACTGAGTTTGAAAATAACAATTTCTAGTAGTGTTAGTTCTTATATAATCTATTATCCAAGTTTTTGGTTTATTTTACAAGAGCATGTACAGCACCATGTAAAGAATCTGGGCTAGGTGCAGTGGTTTACGCCTGTAATCTCAGCACTCTGGGAGGCTGAGACGAGAGGATTGCTTAAGGCCAGGAGTTGGAGACCAGCCTGGACAACATATTGAGACCCCGTCTCTATAAAAAACACAAAAATGAGCAGGCATGGTGGTGTGTGCCTGTAGTCCCAGCCACTAGGGAGTCTGAGGCAGGAGGACCACTTCAGCCCAGAGGTCGAGGCTGTGGTGAGCTATGATGGTGCCTCTCTACTCCAGTGGGAGCAAAAGAGTGTTTCTCTCAAAATTAAAAAAAAAAAAAAGAATTGGGCTGGGCACAGTGACTCACGCCTGCAATCCCAGCATTTTGGGAGGCCGCCAAGGTGGGCAGATCACCTGAGGTCGGGAGTTTGAGACCAGCCTGACCAACATGGAGAAGCCCTGTCTCTACTAAAAATACAAAATTAGTTGGGCATGGTGGCACATGCCTGTAAACCCAGCTACTCTGGTGGCTGAGGCAAAAGAATCACTTGAACACAGGAGGTGGAGATCACAGTGAGCCGAGATCGCACCATTGCACTCCAGCCTGGGCAACAAGAGTGAAACTTGATCTCAAAAATAATATAAAATAAAATAAAATAAATAAGAATCTAATAGGCAATAATATGCTTAATGGTTCTGATGAAACATGTTATAGAAACAGTGTGGCGATTCCTCAAGGACCTAGAAATAGAAATTCCATTTGACCCAGCAATCCCATTACTGGGCATATATCCAAAGGATTATAAATCGTTCTACTATAAGGACACATGCACACGAATGTTCATAGCAGCACAGTTTACAATAGCAAAGACCTGGAACCAACCCAAATGCCCATCGATGATAGACTGGACAGGAAAAATGTGGCACATATACACCATGGAATATTATGCAGCCATTAAAAACGAGGAGTTCGCGTCCTTTGTAGGGACATGGATGAACCTGGAAACCATCATTCTCAGCAAACTGACACAAGAACACAAAATCAAACACCACATGTTCTCACTCATAGGCGGGTGTTGAACAAGGAGAACACATGCACACAGGGAGGGGAGCACTATACATGGGGGTCTGTTGTGGGGGAGTGGGGGGGACAGCGGGGGGGTGGGGAATTGGGGAGGGATAGCATGGGGAGAAATGCCAGATATGGGTGAAGGGGAGGAAGGCAGCAAATCACACTGCCACGTATGCACCTATGCAACAACCTTGCATGTTTTTCACATGTACCCCAAAACCTAAAATGCAATAAAAAAAAAAAAAAAAAAAAAAAAAAAGAATATTTTCAAGTTTTCCTTAAGACTTCCAATAGGACATAATAATAGTAAATAATTGAAATAAAAACACTTTCCCAAAATTTGGAATGATAGATAAGCATAAGTTTTTGAATAAGCATAAGTTGTTGATAGATAAGCATACGTTTTTGAATCAGTTTCTAGTTAAATCTATACAGTAATTTGATTGTGTAATTACAAGTTTCATCTTACTTTCTCCATCTCCATACCACTATTTGGAAAGAGAGGTGACTACTTAACAGCTGGAACTGTGAATACAGAATAAATTGAAGAGCATCTAAATGTGTGTGCTGCTCCAGTAAATATTTCAGACATCAGAGACAGTTGGTATTGTCAGCCTCTAAGTCTCAGGTATATTTCCTCTGTTTATTTTGACCCTACTACCCACTATTGTTTCTCTTTGACACAGTCTCTTCTTATTTCAGAATATCAAAGGCACAAACACTAGGTAGGCCCTTTTCACAGTATCAATTTAATATAGACTAACATGAATGATGATACACAAAGAACTGTTAATGAAAACTTTCTATATCTGGTGGTTCATGGGTTAAGTTCAGTTGTCACCTGACATCTCCAAAATGATTTTTGACCTGGATTTGTTCCTTATACATATGACCATCTCCTTCCATTAACTCAGGTTAAGTAGAAGCTAAAACAGAATAGACTAAACCAGGGGTAGAGCACCAATCTGATTAAATCTAACAATTTGTACATCTGTGCCTGACTTTCATCACTTCTTATGATTGTGTATAAAGTACCTGCTGTTGAATGAGGGATTAAGCCCATTCCAATTATTGATGCTTTTTAACTTTGCAGATGTCAAAGGCATTCCTTCAAACCTATTCACTTCCAGAGCAAGGCTTTTCCAGATGGGAATTAGAAAGCAAGATTTGACAAAATCTGCTTCTCTGTTACTGAATATAAAGGAATATTACGGTAACACTCCCATTTCTGTTAATCCATTCATTTCAGGTTTGATTTACCTTTTTTTGCTTTGATCTAAAAATCTCTGTGGCTTTATAGGATTGTATGTTGCTATATTCAGGTTTTGAATGGATCACACTGTTTGCATTTTTAATATGATTTTTCTGATTCCAAAGCCAGGATTAACCTGTTGTTTTTGATTAAAAAGATGCTATGTTTAGATTTCAGGGCAGTGTTAAATTTCTCTGGTTATCTACTGTTTTTCTTCTTTTTAAATAGACAAATTATATTTGTTATCTATATTGATGAAATAAGGGAAAAAGTATGGTTTTTTAAAAGAATTTAAATATTAATACTCAATATAAGCTGTTGTATAAATAAGAGTGAAAGATTTTTTTAGCACTGTGTTTTGCATTTCCTCTGTTGATTCTTGCTAAATTGTGATTACTGAAGTAGACCTCATTTGAACCACAGGAAAGAGAAATTTTGGTGACTGGTCATGTCATAGAAATCAGATTTTTTAAAAATGGTTACCTTGATGTTTAAAAACAAAGGGCAAGACTCTTCCCTCATTTGGTACTGCCAACTTTTCTTCACTCTACTAAAATTGTTGTGAAGCAGACAGTTACAGTAGAGAATCCTAATATTATTTTAAGGAATAATAATATAGGAATGGCAGAATCTTAGAGATGCTTACAATGGACAGACACTCCTCTAAAATCTTTACCTATATCAATTCAATTAATTCTCCCGAAGCATTTGGAAGTTGATACCATTAGGAAATGAGGACAGAAGTGAAGAAACTTACTCAAGCTTATATGGCAGAAGCATTGTTCAAACTTGGCAAATCTGGTTCAAGTCCATGTTCTTAACCACTATGCTAGTTATGTTTACATGGTCAACCCAGAAAATACATAAAATGAATTAAACTCAATCTAATGAGAATGTGGTAATGAACATAATGTAAACATAATGCTAGTTATGTTTATGTGGTCAACCCAGAAAATATATAAAATGAATTAAACTCAATCTAATGAGAATATGATAATGAACAAATGAAAAATCGAATGACCAACTGGTCCATTATTTTCTCCTCCACAAACTTCCTTTTTAAAAGTATGCTATGGTTTAAATGTACCCCTCAAAATTCACGTGTTGAAAACTAAATTCCTAGTGCAACAGTGTTAGGAGGTGAGACTTTTAAGAGGTAATTAGATTATGAGGTCTCTGCCCTCCTGAATGGATTAATGCCATTATCTCAGGAATGGATTAGTTATCTCAGAAGTGGTTTTCTGATAAAATGATGAGTTTGACCCCTTGTCTCTATTGCTCTCAAACCCTCTCTCACCTTCTTACCTTCATGGGATGATGCAGCAAGAAGGCCCTTGCAAGATGCCAGTACCTTGATATTGAATTTCCTGGACTCCATAACTGTGAGAAATAAATGTATTTTATTTATAAATCATTCATCTGTGGCATTCTGTTATAACAAAACAAAATGGACTAAGACAAAGTAGAAATTCCAGATATGGGTTCCATAGTACATCAATGCTGAGCTCATTTCTAAATTTTAAGCACAGCTCATCTGCCAAGCTGCTAAGGTTTTAGCCTATGACTCATAAGCCCTTTGAACACATTACCACGTGTTCTCCCTTTGAATTTACCCTACAATCAAGGAACAGAAATAATAGGGTAAAGAAGAATCTACTTGCAAAAACTAGATTCAAACAATTAACCAATGTTTGTGGAGGGCACATACTGATTTTCCTACATCAGTGATTTGGAAAGAAATAGAGGTTTATATACACAGTGCTAACTAAGGATAGAGATTATGCATGTCCAACTCAAAGTTTAGCAAGTCATAAAAGGCAATGTTTATGAACATGTCTAAATGCAAATTAGAAACTAATCATTGTTTATTAAAATCAGTTTCATTTAATCTTTGACATTTCTAATATTTACCAAGAAAGATCCCTGTCTTTTGTTTCTATTGTTCAAATTACTCTCTAAGCTTCTTCTATCCAGTTTCTTATAAATAAACATTATTCTCTATCTTTGATGAAAGAGGAATGTAAATTTAAATATCTATAAGCATTTCTGTGTATCTGAAAATAGACATGAAGCTAAAAATGAAAAATTATGATTCATCGTTTTCTAATAATATGCAATTTGTATATTCTCATTTATATTTTCAACTAAATTCTGAATTCTTCAAGGAAAAACCTTCTTATTGCCTATTTTTATATAATTTACACCTTTTGTTCATCCCCATGCCCTCACCCCATACTATAGTGATTTCAATGATATGGATATAGTGTTTAACAAATATATGCTGTGTGAATAAACTGCTTTCCATTACTGAAGCTACTTTGAAGATTATTTTTTAAACAACAAAGGGGTTCAGAAAGAATATAGTAGACAAGGTTTGAAACAGGGCTTGAATGTAAATTAAACATCTTTCTTCAGGTCTCTGATTTTGACATAATCCAAACAGTGCTTCACTGTAAAGCAAAGAGGCATGTTAGTGCATCTTCTTCTGTCTTAGGGGTTCAAAAGGTGCATTGCAATAGAAGAGGTGACGTTGGAACTTGTTTTCTGGCTGCATGCTTTGCTTTTCAAGCACTGACTGAGCTGCAGCATAAGGTGTGAAATTAGGACAAATGTTCCAAGTCCTAGAAAATGAGTGTTTTATTTAACTCCATCTTGCTCAGGAAATCTGTTTCAGGATTACAGGCTTTCAGAAGAGATTGGTGACTAAGGGATATTTAGGTTGATAAATAGAAACAAGAAAACTGCATGATCTTTGACAATGAAAGCTAAAATAAATGCTGACACACAAAAGCAGTTTTGATAGTGCTACTCGCAGCAGAGTTTACTTTTAGACACATAAGGAAGGACCTGTAGATAAATACAAACTCTCAGGAGTTGGTTTATCCCCCAAACCATAATATCCCCTGTGCTAAACACTGGGAAATTGTATTACTTTAATTTTACAGGTTTTCTGGATAAATTCAAAGTTTTCAAGGATTGGGAAAGAGGCAGCCCAGTCAGAAAGGTGGAGGGGAAGCAGGAGTGAAGCTGTTCAAAATGATAGACATTAAATAAGTAGTATAAAAAATCTTCAATTGCAAAAACTCTTTGTTGTTCAATTAAAAAAGATAGCTTAGAAAAACTAGATAGTCAAGGATAAAGTATCATGCTTCTGATAGTATTTTCAATCTCCATCATTGATAAAGTAATGCAGAACAGATTGAATTATTATACATGAACTCCTTATTGATTTAATATAAAATATATAATTTGTTCTTCTGCTCTGAGAGTTCTTTTCCTCTGAGAGATATAACATGTCTTTAAATTATTAGATTAGGTGAAGCCTCTCAAGTTGTTTGTATTCATTCTTGAGCTAAGCTAATATTAATAAATGGATTCTAACCACTTTTAAAAGATATCCAAAGATGGCCGAATAGGAACAGCTCTGGAGTGCAGTTCCCAGCAAGAATAATACAGAGGGTGAGTGATCACTGCATTTCCAAACAAGTTTTCACTGCCCACAGACCAGAAGATTACCGGGCTGAAAAGTGCCACAAGTTTCCAGCACAGCTGTTTTAGCCGGTGCGGTGGGTCTCCACACAAAAACTCACAAATCTGGGCAGCTGTTTCAACTGGTGCCTGGAATGCCTGGGAGACAGAGCCGCCCATTCAACTGAAAAAAACAGGGCTGAAACAGGGATCTAGGTGATCTGGCTCGGCAGGTCCCACCCCCACAAAGACCAGTCATCTGAAACGCTCTGGAATGAGAGTTTCGCAGCAAGCACAGCTGGACCCAGGACAATCCAGCTCTGTAGGGGGAAGGGCATCCCCCATTACTGAGGCAGTCTGCCATTACCAAGGCAGTCCACCATTACTGAGGCAATTTGCCATTACCGAGGCAGTCTGTCATTACTGAGGCAGACTACTATTACTCATGCAGTTCTAATTATACCTCTATAAACAAAACCTCAAGGAAGTTCACACAGCAGCTAAGCAGAACCCACGACAGCTCAGCAATGCCTCTGCTGGCAGACTGTGACTAGGCTACCTCCTTGCTGGGCAGGGCATCTCTGAAAAAAGGCAGTAGCACATCAGGAACTTATAAGTAAAGCCCCATCTTCCCAGGACAGAGCACCTGAGAAAAAAGGTGGTATGAGTTGTCTGCAGCAGACTTAAATGTACCTGCCCAGCAGCTCTGAACAGAACAACAGAGCTGATAGTTTAGCACTTGAGCTCCTATAAGGGACAGACTGTCTACTCAAGCAGCTCCCTGACCCCTGTATATCCAAAGAGACACCTTATAAAGGAGAGCTCAGGCTGACATCTGGTGGGTATCCTTCTGGGACAAAGACAACAGAAGAAGAAACTGGCAGCAACCCTTACTGTTTTGCAGTCACTGCAGGTGATCCCCAGGCAAGCAGGGCCTGGGGTAGATCTCCAGAAGTCCTACAGCAGAGGGACCTGACTGTTAGAAGGAAAACTAAAAAACAGAAAGAAATAACTTCATCATCAACAAAAAGGACATCCACTCAGAGATCCCATCCAAAAGTCACCAACTACAAAGACCACAGGTAGATAATCCACGAAGATGGGAAGAAACCAGCAAAAAGGATGAAAACACCAAAAACCAGAATGTCTCCCCTCCTCCAAGGGATCACAACTCCTCACCAGCAAAGGAACAAAGCTGGATGGAGAGTAAGTCTGATGAATTGACAGAAACAGGCTTCAGAAAGTGGGTAATAACAAAATTCTCTGAGCTAAAAGAACATGTTCTAACCCAATGCAAAGAAACTAAGAAAAAAGGTTAGATTAAATGCTAATGAGAATAAACAGCTTAGAGAAGAATATAAATGACTTGATGGAGCTGAAAAACACAACACGAGAACTTTGCAAAGCATACACAAGTTTCAATAGCCGAATTGACCAAGCAGAAGAAAGGGTATCAGAGATTGAAGATCAACTCAATGAAATAAAATGAGAAGTCAAGATTAGAGAAAAAAGAGTGAAAAGAAAGGAACAAAGCCTCCAAGATATGTGGGATTATGTGAAAAGACCTAATATCTGTTTGATAGGCGTACCTGGATGTGACAGAGAGAATGAATCCAAGCTGGAAAATACTCTTCAGGATATTATCCAAGAGAATTTCCCCAACCTAGGAAGGCAGGCCAACATTCAAGTCCAGGAAATACAGAGAACACCACAAAGACATTCCTCAAGGAGAGCAACCCCAAGGCACATAATCATCAGATTCACCAGGGTTGATATGAAGGAAAAAATGCTAAGGGCAGCCAGAGAGAAAGGTTGGGTTACCCACAAAGGGAAGCCCATCAGACTCACAACAGATCTCTTGGCAGAAACCCTACAAGCCAGAATAGAGTGGGTGCCAAGATTCAACATCCTTAAGGAAAAGAAATTTCAGCCTAGAACTTCATATCCAGCCAAACTAAGCTTCATAAGCAAAGGAGAAATAAAATCCTTTAGGAACAAGCAATTGCTGAGAGATTTCATCACCACTAGGCCTGCCTTACAAGAGTTCCTGAAAGAAGCACTAAACATAGAAAGGAACAATCAGTACTAGCCACTCCAAAAATGTACCAAATGGTAAAGAGTATTGACACAATGAAGAAACTGTGTCAACTAGTGGGCAAAACAACCAGCTAGCATCAAAATGACAGGATCAAATTCTCACATAACAATATTAACCTTAAATGTAAATGGGCTAAATGATCCAATCAAAAGACATAGATTGGCAAATTGGATAAAAAGTCAAAACTCATTGGTGTGCCATTTCCAGGAAACCCAACTCACATGCAAGGACACACATAGGCTCAAAACAAAGGGATAGAGGAAGATTTACCAAGCAGATGGAGAGCAAAAAAAAAAAAAAAAAAGCAGGAGTTGCAATCCTAGACTTTAAACCAACAAAGATCAAAAGAGACAAAAAAGGGCATTGCATAATAGTAAGAAGCATCAAAGCAACCAGAAGAGATAATGATCCTAAATATATATGCACCCAATATAGTGACACCCAGATACATAAGCAAGTTCTTAATGACCTACAAAGAGACGTAGACTCCAACACAATAATAGTGGGACACTTCAACACTCCAGTGTCAATATTAGACAGATCAATGAGACAGAAAATTAACAAGGATCTCCAGGACTTGAACTCAGATCTGGTCCAAGCAAATATAATAGACATTTACAGAACTCTCCACCCCAAATCCACAGAATATACATTCTTCTCAGCACCACATCACACCTACTCTAAAATTGACCACATAATTGGAAGTAAACCACTCCTCAGCAAATGCAAAAGAATAGAAATCATAACAAACAGTCTCTCAGACCACAGTGCAATCAAATTAGACCTCAGGATTAAGAAACTAACACAGAACCACACAACTTCATGGAAACTGAAAACTGGCTCTTGAATGTTGACCGGATACACAATGAAATGAAGGCAGAAATAAAGATGTTCTTGGAAACCAATGAGAATGAAGATACAACGTACCAGAATCTCTGGGACACATTTAAAGCAGTGTCTAGAGGAAAGTTTATAGCAATAAATGCCCCATGAGAAGAAAGGAAAGATCTAAAATTGACACCCTATCATCAAAATTGAAAGAGCTAGAGGAGCAATGTCAAAAAACCTCAAAAGCTAGCAGAAGGCAAGAAATAACTGATATCAGAGCAGAACTGAAAGAGATAGAGACACAAAAAAACCTTCAAAAAATCAATAAATCCAGGAGCTGGTTTTTTGAAAACATCAACAAATTAGACCACTAGCCAGATTAATAAAGAAGAAAAGAGAGAATAATCAAATAGATGCAGTAAAAAATGATAAATGGGAAATCACCACCGATTCCACAGAAATACAAACCACCATCAGAGATTACTACAAACAACTCTATGCACATAAACTAGTAAACCTGGAAGAAATTGATAAATTCCTGGACACTTTCACCCTCCCAAGCCTAAACCAGGATGAAGTTGAAACCCTGAATAGACCAATAACAAGGTCTGAAGTTGAGGCAGTAATCAATAGCCTACCAACCAAAAAAAACCCAGGTCGAGATGGATTCACAGCCAAATTCTACTAGACATACAAAGAGGAGCTGGTCCCACTCCTTCTGAAACTATTCCAAACAAGCCGAAAAGAGGGAATCCTTCCCAAATCATTTTATGAGACCAACATCATCCTGATACCAAAACCTGGCAGAGACTCAACAAAAAAAGAAAACTTCAGGCCAATATTCATGATGAACATAGATACGAAAATCTTCAATGAAATACTGGCAAACAATTGCAACAGCACATCAAAAAGCTTATCCATCATAATCAAGTAGGCATGATTCATCCGAGAGATGCAAGGCTGGTTCAACATACACAAGTCTATAAACATAATCCACCACATAAACAGAACCAAAGACATAAACCACATGATTATCTCAATAGATGCAGAGAAGGCCCTTGACAAAATTCAACAGCCCTTTATGCTAAAAACTCTCAATAAACTAGGTATCGATGGAACGTATCTCAAAATAATAAAAGCTATTTACAATAAACCAACAGCCAATATCATACTGAATGGGCAAAAACTGGAAGCATTTCCTTTGAAATCTGGCACTAGACAAGGATGCCCTCTCTCATCACTCCTCTTCAGTATAGTATTGGAGTTCTAGCCAGAGCAATCAGGCAAGAAAAAGAAATAAAGGGTATTCAATTGGAGGAAGTCAAATTGTCTTTATTTGCAGATGACAGGATTGTATATTTAGAAGACCCCATTGTCTCAGCCCAAAATATCCTGAAACTGATATAAGCAACTTCAGCGAAGTCTCAGGATACAAAATCAATGTGCAAAAATCACAAGCATTCCTATACACCAATAACAGACTTAAAGAGAGCCAAATCAAGAATGAACTGCCATTCACAATTGCTGCAAAGAGAATAAAATACCTAGGAATATAACTAACAAAGGATGTAAAGGACCTCTTCAAGGAGAACTACAAACCACTGCTCAACAAAATAAGAGAGGACACAAACAGATGGAAAAACATTCCATGCTCATGGTTAGGAAGAATCAATATTGTGAAAATGGCCATACTGCCCAAAGTAATTTATAGATTCAATGTTATCCCCATCAAGCTACCTATGACCCTCTTTACAGACCTGGAAAAAATCACCTTAAACTTCATATGGAACCAAAAAAGAGACTGCATAGCCAAGACAATTTTAAGCAAAAAGAACAAAGCTGGAGGCATCATGCTACCTGACTTCAAACGATATTGCAAGAGTACAGTAATCAAAACAGCATGATACTGGTACCAAAACAGAGATACCAACTAATGGAACAGAACAGAGAATCCAAACCTGACAAAAACAATCAATGGGAAAAGGATTCCCTGTTTAATAAATGGTGTTGGGAAAACTGGCTAGCCATGTGCAGAAAGCAGAACCTGGACCCCTTCCTGACACCTTACACTAAAATTAACTCCAGATGAATTAAAGACTTAAACTGAAGTCCTAACACCATAAAAAACCCTAGAAGAAAACATAGGCAAAACCATTCAGGACATAGGCATAGGCAAGGACTTCATGACTAAAACACCGAAAGCATTGGCAACAAAAGCCAATATAGACAAATGGGATCTAATTAAACTCCAGAGCTCTGTACAGCAAAAGAAACAATCATTAGAGTGAACTGGCAACCATCAGAATTGGAAAAAAATTTTTGCAGTCTACTCATCTGACAAAGGGCTAATATCCAGAATTTGCAAAGAACTGAAACAGATTTACAAGACAAAAACAAACCCATTCAAAAGTGGGCAAAGGACATGAACAGAGACTTTGCAAAAGAAGACATATATGAGGCCAACAAACATATGAAAAAATGCTCATCATCACTAGTCATTAGAGAAATGCAAATCAAAACCACATTGAGATACCATCTCACACCAGTTAAAATGGCAATCATTAAAAAATCTGGAGACAACAGATGCTGGAGAGGATGTGGAGAAATAGGAACACTTTTACACTGTTGGTGGGAGTGTAAACTAGTTCAACCATTGTGGAAGACAGTGTGGCAATTCCTCAAGGACCTAGAAACAGAAATTCCATTTGACCCAGCAATCCCATTACTGGGTATATATCCAAAGGATTATAAATCGTTCTTTTATAAGGACACATGCACACGAATGTTCATTGCAGCACTGTTTACAATAGCAAAGACTGCAACCAACCCAAATGCCCATCGATGATAGACTGGACAAGGAAAATGTGGCACAAATACACCATGGAATACTATGCAGCCATAAAACCATGAGTTCATGTCCTTTGTAGGGACATGGATGAATCTGGAAACCATCATTCTCAGCAAACTGACACAAGAACAGAAAATCAAACACTGCATGTTCTCACTCACAGGCGGGTGTTGAACAATGAAAAGCATCACACTCTGGGGTCTGTTGAGGGGGAATAGGGGAGGGACAGCAGGAGGTAGGGAGGTTGGGGAGGGATAACATGGGGAGAAATGCCAGATATAGGTGACGGGGGATGGAGGCAGCAAACCACATTGCCATGTATGTACCTATGCAACAATCCTGCATGTTCTGTACATGTATCCCAGAACCTAAAGTGCAATAATATATATATGTATATATATACACACAAAAATATTGTTGGAAGAGGAGCATCACACACTTGGGTCTGTTGTGTGGGGAATAGAGGAGGAACAGTAGGGTCAGGAGGTTGAGGAGGGATAATATGGGGAGAAATGCCAGATATAGGTGGTGGGGGGATGGAGGCAGCAAATTATATTGCCATGTATGTATCTATGCAACAATCCTGCATGTTCTGCATGTGTACCCCAGAACCTAAAGTGCAATAAAAAAAATATGCAGAAAAAAAGATATATCTTTTCTTTTGTTTTGCTCTTTGATGTGACTCTTACTTTCACCAAACCAAATTCTTCCTTCTGAAATTAATTCATTCTGCATAATTCTATGTGGAAGTACAAGTAGCAAATATATACTGAATCCTTTATAATATGACAGAAAATCTTTTGTCTTACATTGACCTAGTTTATGTTCATCATAATACTTTGAGAAATGTTATTAATCATCCTCTTTTTACGCATAAGGAAATTAAGGAAGTAAGCAACTTGTTCAGAGTTACACAGCTTAAAACTGTGAAGCAAGCTTCAACTTCTTGAAGTCATCCTTTTATCCAATAAGCCATTTTTGACAGAGGACAATATTTTGTTCATCTTTGTATTCTCACACCTTACCCAGCACCTAGATCTTAGTAGGCACTTACAGAACATTTATAAAGCAGAGCACTTACTAAGCTTTAGAATGTACCTCCCTTTATTTCTGTTCTCACCTCTGCAGCCAGCTTCACACCTTGCCCTTCTTTATCTGGGTAAGAGATCATTAATTTCACCATTCAACCTTCATTGATACCAGTTTCAAGTACAGTTTTGACCTTCTCATTTAATTCCCTTGCTCAAAAATTGACTATGAACTCCATTGTCTCTGATCTCTTGCATCTGGCATTCAAGGCTGTCTTTTCTTTGTCCTAGCCTATCTTAGTTCTTGTCTCCCAGAGGCCAGTATTCCAAATTCTGCTCCTCAGTGTTGTCATATAATGCTCTACGATTTTTAATTTATCCCCACCAATGTGTGCTCCTGAATTCTCACTCCTATCTAATCCCCATCTATGATTAAGTCTATTGATTCTTCAAGGCTTAAATTAATGGCAGTGGCAGGCCATCCGGAGCAGCTGCTGTCATCAGGGAGGGACTGGTGGTGGCAGCAGGAGTGGCTGTGGGAGCATCATCAGTGGCCGCAACGGGCCCCTGTGTCTTGTGTCCCCGAGCAGCAGACTGCACTGTCCAGGACTGGCTCCCAGGTCCAGAGCCTCTACTGCTCAGCACCCTGGCTGTGTAGTTGCCGCTGTCATCTGCCACAACTGTGGGGAGGGTGTGGGAAGGAGGCAGAGCTGGGTCTGGAGTGATGCTGCAGTCCACAGAGCTGGCAGGAACTAGGGACAAGCAAGAGTCTCCCTGAAGCCCACTGCCCTGGGGGCTACCGTGATAGGAGGACTCATGCAATGATTTTATTTACCTGCCATATTTTACCACAATGGAGCCAGGCTGAGACACCCACTGGTTGGGGAGCAGTGTGGTCAGGCACAGAGGGGTGGGAAGAGAGGGTCCCAGCAAGACCTGGAGCCCCAGCCCCAGGCTGTGAGGAGGTACAGCTGGGGCTGCCTGCACACTCCATAGAGTGGGTGGGAGCCCTGCCCTCCCAAACGTGGGACCTGGGCATCTCTGCACTTTGCACAATCAGGGGCCCAGAAAGGCCTCCCTGTCCCTCGGGCTCGGCAATGTCTGCTTCCACTGACTTGCCTCTTCTCATTCCTGGTGCCTGCTCCGATCTTGGAGCAGGGTTGGGGGCGGAGCCTGGGTGCTGTCACAGCCCAGCCAGGTGTCTGCTCACTTAGGGTAGTGCTGACATGCCAGCCCTCTGATGCCTCAGCCCCCTCTGGACTTTGGGTGCCAATGAGCATGTAGGGGGGGAGTTGAAGGGGTGCTGGCCTGCACGTGCCCCTTGGCGCGAGCAGCCTGGGTGCCATGGACAGCAGCAGGAGGCAGACAGGCTCCTGTGTGGAAAGGGGCAGGTCCCTGGTGAGGCCCCATCTTCAGGCCAGGGAGGACCTGAAGGCTGGGGGCCAGGCTACCAGTTCTATAGACCACAGTGGGAATTTGTGGTGCCTTTTCTGGGCTCACCAATGACTGCCCATGGACCAATCAGCATGTACTTCCTTCCCACTGAGGTCCATAAAAGCCCAGGGCTCAGCCAGAGCAGAACAGATGATAGGACGACCAGCTGCAGAAAGGAGCTACACTTTCTACTAGGAGCTGAACACTTGTTGGGACTGCCTGCCTGAAGAGAGGTGCTATCCTCTCTGCAAGGTGCTAAACACTCATCCAGACACCCTGGCTGCAGAAAGGAGCTGGCCCCTGCAGGTCTCCCCTGAGCTGTTCTATTGCTCAATAACACTCCTCTTTGTCTTGTTCACCCTTCATTTGTTTGCATATCTCATTTATCCTGGTCACAGGACAAGAACTCAGATCTCACTGAATGGCGAGGCTAAAAGAACAGTAACATGAACAGGACTGAAATATGTCCCTTTTGCTCATCATGTTGTGGGAGAAAAAAAGGAGCAAAGAGTTGTGGACCTATGGGGAGCCCAGACCTAGGAGCTCCCCAAGCCAGGGCTGTGACTCCCTCTTTGGGATCCTATGGTTCCTGGCATCTCCAAGATTCCAGGTGCCACCACATTCCCTAAGTGCCAGCTGTGGAAGCTACTTTCAGTGCACCTGGTCTGGGTGTAGCCTTGCAGAGAGCCAGCACCCGTGCCAGCACCTGGAGTTGCCTACCCCACTGCAGCAGTCAGTGTGTCTGACTGTGCACCGTAGCCAGACCCCACACTTACTCACACACCCCTCACTGTTTCACACCTGACTCATCCTTGGTAGGCATGGGATACAAGTTCCTTGGCAGGCATAAGATCCAGGCCAGTAGCATGAGCCAAGCGCAGCCTACTGGCCAAGTGGGTGAAATGAGCCCAGTGGGCCCAAGCAAAACTCTGGCAAAAGTATCACTGGCCACAGAGGTTTCCAGCCAGGAAAGAGACATCCCCAAGATCCCATAACAAAATCAAATGTTAACACTTTAAATAACATGTTCTCCACTGATTTTACTTGACTATATTTTATTTCTCTTTGGATTCAAATAATAGTTGATTACACTTTGCTTTATATTAAATGCCTTTGTCTTTTTCTTCTTAATAGGTTATAAACATCTTGACAGCAAGGACTAAATATTACTCATCTTTATTAAGAACTGACAATGGACCACACCAGAAAATCCATGGATATGCTGTGAGACTGTGACTAATTATACATGCAACATTTTTCTTACTTGTGAGACTGATTTTGAGAAAATTCGCTATCACAGCATCACTAAACTTTAGAGCAGGAAAGGACTCCTGCAATGATTTTATTTACCGACCACATTTTACCAGTAAGAAAACTAAGGCATAGAGAAGTTGAGACATTCTACACACCAGGGCCTAGTCTTCACGATGCTTATGCCTAACTCTGAGCCCTTTCCTCTATATAATGCTGCCTCATTACATTTCTGAAAGATGGAGAAGTTTCATAAAAACAGGATGAAAGACTTTGGAAGTTTCCAGATGCTATCAGGCTATCTTCTCATAGACCTTTCAATGATTTGTCCAACAGAAAAAGACTCAAAAGGCTTATAAAAATATCAACATCCCGATGTTGTACTTATGGTTTGACTTTACATCTCTAATTACAGAATTTGATTATTAAAAAAAAAATCTTTATATCAAATCTTGGTTTATACTTTAAATTTTTTGATATTTATTATGTATCAGCTGACACTTCCTCTATACTCCAAACAAACAGAAACCCCAAAATAAAAACTGCCAGAGCATATAAGCATTTTTTCTCATTTTATGAATAAAGGGTCTCAAAGAAAGCAACTTTGTCAGTATTAGGATTGTGACCTTAACCTGGAGAGTTGCCAGGAGGAATCTGTTCTCATATTGTAGATACTAGGACATTCTGCTTCCTCAAGAGATTTGAGGAAGCAGACTCTGACATTTCGATGTGACTCTACAATGTCTAAGGAATGATTTTGTTAGCAATGGAGACACCAAGTGACAGGTGCTAGTAAGTAAGTCTGAACCAGCCACCACTGCCAATGAGCTGTGTCCCTGTTCAGCTTGGTTTCCCCATTCACTTTCAGGTGATTAAAATGTCATGCTTTAACACGCCTAGTTATAATACTAGTGGCAATCTGTTGTACCGTCTCAAAGAGACATTGATGCTCATAGGAGCAAGTATTCACAGGCACTGAAAAAGTAGAACTCTCTTGGGAATTTGTAAAAATGACATGGAATAACATCGAGAACTGCTTCGTTCATGGGATGTAGGCAATGATTTTTGTAAGGTATTTGCAATGCATGCCATTTGTATGTAGGAAGAAGAATGGCAACAGAGGGAATATTACAGTGAAATCTGGTTTTATACCTTGCCATATACATTACCATGTTTCATCTCAAAGCACATTTTGTTGCCTATTTCAAGTTAAAGTCCTGACTTCTGACATTGAGCTTTGATGTGCCCCAAAATAAGGCTCCCCTACCATGCACTTCTGTTGCTTCTTCCCTTCATATCTTACTGCTTTAGTCAACACAGGCTGTTCATGATGCTTACAGCATGCTGATTCAGCAAAATTCAAAGAAACAAACATTTGATAAATGTCCACCATTTGTTTGGAAGTTTGCTAAGAACTATAGAGGGCAGGAAGAGATGGCATTTCTTTTGTCCTTAAGTAATTGGAAATCTAATGGGAAAGACAAGCAAGTACATAAATTAATCTGATATGAAGCAGAGTGAGCAGTAGGGAGGGCAAAAATGTTGAAAAGTAAATTAGGTTAAATGAGGATATCAAAAGAGTTATTTAAGTGTGTGTGTATTCTTTATGCATTGGGAGCCTCTAAAAGGTTTTGAATAGGGAAAGAATGAGCAGAACATGAGGTGGGCATTATGAAGGATAAACTAGAGAGACAGATATTAAAATTAGAGAAGCCATACTTTAAGAAAGTTGTAATAGCAGTTCATGTCAGGTATGATAAAGGCCTGAAAGGTAATCACTGATAGTAGAAGTGAGATGAAAGAGATGCATTCCATGACTTTGTAATATGAATGCCTTTATATTACAGTGGTTAAGCATATGAATTCGAGTCACACACAGGTTTGCATCATGCTTCTGCTGTTTATTAGCTATGTTACCTTAAGTTAATTAGCAAACTGATCCATGAATCAGAATTCATACATCTAAAGTGGAGATTATCTTGGCACTCAAGTCAAAAGTATGTTCTTAGTTCACATGAAATAATAATCTTTTTTTTTTTTTTTTTTTTTTTTGAGACAGAGTCTCGCTCTTGTTACCCAGGCTGGAGTGCAATGGCGCGATCTCGGCTCACCACAACCTCCGCCTCCTGGGTTCAGGCAATTCTCCTGCCTCAGCCTCCTGAGTAGCTGGGATTACAGGCACGCGCCACCATGCCCAGCTAATTTTTTTGTATTAATAGAGACGGGGTTTCACAATGTTGACCAGGATGGTCTCGATCTCTCGACCTCGTGATCCACCCGCCTCGGCCTCCCAAAGTGCTGGGATTACAGGCTTGAGCCACCGCGCCCGGCCAGAAATAATAATCTTTATAAAATTCCTGCCACAGAGTAAGTACACAATAAACATTCAATGTTATTGTGGAGAAGATGGTTGAAGAATTTGATCAGAATATCCTCCCCGCTAAGTTTTTTTTCCATCCACTTGCCTCTCTGCCTTGTTGAAATCTGCCCATCTCCACTGCATTCCACTATGAAGAGTTCCTTGAATAGTTCTATGCACAATGATCTTTCTTACCTCTGCATTTCTAAAATATTGATCATCTATACTAATCATAAGACACTTATAATATACCTCATCCTGTTAAATATATTTCTTTGATACAATTTTTTAATTGATAATATGTCAATTCCTGTTTATTAGCATTTAAATAAATTGTAATGCAGATTAACCAGAGAAAATGATTTCACTTCAGGCTCATTTCTTGGTGATAGAATTCACTTCTAGATCCTCAGCTCAAAGTCTTTAAGAGGAAAATACAGTAAATTAAAAATACTTCTGTACATGGTGGTGATAAAAGCTGGGCACCTGTGGAAAAGCAGAAGAGCTCCAGCATGGGGACCAGCAAGCACAAGGGTTCCAGCTATCCGAGAGACCAAGCGTGGAGGAGCCAAATCCATTTTATAATAACTCACAAAAATACTTGAATTTAATTTAAATTTGTAGGGCAAAGGTGCCCTTTACAACAATTGCTCATTTTATTCCACTATTTACCGTATTCTAAAAGAGGCTTAATATTATTTTGTCTGAAATGGAAGGCTGTCAGTCTTACTTTAAGGAATCTTCTATTTCTTTTAAAAATGATAGATGCTAAAATGCTTCCATAGCAGAACTAGTAAAAAAGAAAAGACTGGCCAAAGTAATTTCCTCTCATTCTACTGAGTTGATTTAATAGGCCTTGTGTTAGTAGAACTACATAAACAATTTTATGAAATGGCATATGAAATATTTTGAGAGTATAAATGTGTATATGGGACACAAGAGCATCAAAGGAATTTTGTTTTGAAATATGCACTTTAAATATAGATTGCTACCATAGAGTAGAAATTGAAATTATATTGCAGATTTCTGCTTTTAATAACTTTATGAATTTTTCAGGAAACACCTAGGTCTTTCTTTTCTTTTGAAGATCTAAATCGTATCTTCTCTTTCCTTCTGTTAATCTTCCCAAATGTATTGCTATTCTATTTTGTGAGAGGTATTAATTCTTCTATACAATAAGTATTCAAAGAAAATCTCACTTATTTATTCTTGTTAAGTTTGGGTTGCAAGTGTAAAAATCTATAAGACAATCAAAATAATGGTAGGACAAAATGAAAAGGAATGTGCAGTTGCTGACTAACATTAATCTGACAAATTTTAAATATGTTTCCTACAAAGACACCCAAATGCTTCATAAGTCTCATTTTAGTTGTGTCATTGCATTGTCTGAGACTGTATAGATATATGTGTATGTAATGTATACATCCTTATTCTATATTTTGTATATTTTATCATATATGTATATATATTGGTGTGTACACACCATTCACATACATTTCATACCTATGGCATCAACTCCTTCATAATAAAAGTGGTATGTGTAACTTCCAAGTAAAATGGTTTAAAGAAGAAATTGCTTGCTTGCCACTTAATATCTTTTTCCCTTCTTTCAAGATGGGACATGGACTAGTATGTGTAATCCAACCTCAACCAATTCAGAGAACACTGTGGAAAATGGAAGAGCAACAAGATATCTATAGGAAAGAGCTTCCCTACTGGCTTGGAAATGCTCATCCCTGGATCATTAGATAAGAAAGAAAGAAAATTCTATTTTGTTTGAGCCTTTGAATTTTAGGGTTGTTGTTGTTGTTGTTACAGCTGCTTAAAATATACCAAAGTAATGTATTTGCCATCTTGACTTTTTAATTTGTGCATCCTTCCCTTTTCATTCCTGTTCTCTCAAAGCCTTTTTTTTTCCATATAAACCTCCCAACATAAATATTTTCAAAAATCATGAAAAAAGCAATCCTAATTGGGAAGGAAACAACATGAGATAAATTTACACGTCAGTTTTTGCTGCTAACATAGACCATCTGAAAAACACTGCAAAATCACTAACTTTATTTTCAGAAGCAAATTTGATAATTTCTTCTTGGCCTTTGTTTAGTTATTATTTTATTTTACATTATTTTGAGTAGGTATCTTGCTCTGTCACTCAGGATGGAGTGCAGTGGCATAATCATGGATCACTGCAGCCTCAAACTCCAAGGAAGTCTGGGACTACAGGTGCGCATCACTACACCGCTCTTCTTGACCTTATTAATCACAATGATGATCAATTGGTGAGCTGGGACTTTTTAAAGGGAGATGGAAAAGGAACAGAGTGCCATTTAAAAGTAGTTAGCTGTTCAGACAGGAAGTCTCCTTGGAGAAAATAGGCTTTGGTCTGAGATAAAACATTTGAGCAACATTCTAGAATTACGTCAATAGTGTTTCCCTTTTCGTTTTGGGAGAAGAATGTAATTGGTATTCTTTTGACTTGGGTAATGCACAGTAATGCTCTTTCAGACTCCTTGGTAGGTTTAAAACTTGCTGAGAATAGTTTGCAGATGTGCATAGGAACCAAGTAGCCTTTTAGAAGAGTATTAAAACACAAACCTTTTCACTTAAGGATCAAAATGATTAGAATGTCTCCAATGAGCCTAGATGGCCTCACTGAGAAAGAAATCTTCAGACATTTTCTGACCTCTTTCATGTTTACATCATGTTTTTGTTTTTAATATATGATTATTTTACTAATTTTTAGAAACTCATGTTGATCTATTTTGTTAATTTTCCTCCGCTGTATGGGATACTTTTCTTAGTGACAGCTCTTCAACCATTATTTGTTTTTCTGTTTTGGCACCTCTTTTGTCTTTTAATTGTTAACATATTTGGACTGAGATATTTACATATTGTAATAAAATTAGAATTGAAAATATCCTTTATTTAGCCCAATTTTCTCTGATCTTATCAAGAACCGCAGCATCTGTAGATCATAGTTTCTCAATTAAAAGCATTATGGTCTACAGAGGAGAATCAGTTGAGTGTCAGCAATTTAAATTGTATTCATCACAAAATACGAATTTGAAGAAAACTGCAAGCAATTTTATTAAAAAATGTAAAACAGCACACATTGCAAAATATATTCTTCAGAAAATTGCCAATGACACAATGTTAGAAATAGATACAGGCTAAGAAAATGATTAAGAATGTATATATGACCTAAGAATAATTAATTATCCCATTTATTTTTTAATGTTTGAATAATTCATATAGAGACATTTTTTATTTTCCTTTAATAGACAGAAATGTTATTTTTTATATTTTGGCAAGAATATTTTTATATTTTCAGCAATGAATAAAATTCACTGGAGAGCCAATGAAATAATATTAAATTATAAGTCAAATATACATATTTCAAAGAAATTACATAACTTTTACTACTTTTACTGCCCCATTTCATCCTCAAAAATATCCTCATTTGGGATTTTTATATGGTCACACTACCTAGAAGTTACGTGTATGAGAGTATTGGACGCAATGAAACACATGATCTAGGCAGTGACAGGGGAGGGCTGGTTTCAAGAAGACTGTAAGACTGATTTGGGAACCCCTCTTGAGCCCTTTACCCTAATATTGTGGTTATGCTATACCTGCTTGGGCGCAAATTAAAATAATTCTGTCAGTGAAAAGATGTCATATTGAGAGGCCAGGCTTCCTGTGGCAAGGAGCAGACATAGGTGAATATGAGCCTAGGAATAAAGAGACTACGTTACTTTCTCCACCCACAACGTCCTACATGCTGCACTAAGAAGCTGTCCCCAGATTGGCAGTGGTACGTCATGTCTCTGTCATAGCAGCAGTCACCTGTCTTCATGAGCTGAATTCTTTTTCAGGATGTTCTTTGGTTCTTCATGTAGAGAATGCTGCCAGGGGTGCCCTATGTCTTTTCTGGATCACCTCTGACATATGACCAGGTTAGGCCATGGATAGACTTTATCTTCAAGTAGAGGCTCTTCCCCCACCATGTATGCAAATAAGGTGGTGATTAATAATAACTAAGGTAAATTCCTTTACATAGATCTTAAATATTTATCCAAAGATCTTGGTAAACAAGGCTGTTAATATCATACTGCCTTTTAGAAAATTATATTCCACGTATTTCACAAAGTAAAACATGACTGCCATGGGGGTATGATCATCATTTCTGAGATCTAGAAGTTTTATGTGCCTGAAATTTCACAAAGCATTTGAAAGACTGTTCAATTTCTCTAGAAAAGCCAGTATGGCTCAATCAACAGGGCCCTCTTCCTAAGCTATGCATCTGGGTAGGATCCTGGCACATGTTGGTTTCACCTGCAGGATGTCCTGGTTCACAAAAGCTTTTTTCACTCCCTGCTGTCATTTGATAGGAAGCAGTGAGATGGGGAAGCTTCTCGTATGAACATAGAAGCAAGGAGATGTTGATTATCTATTATAAGGACACTTAAAAGAATAGAATGTTTGGTGAGAAAAAAGCTTTCTCCTCTTTAATAAGAGGATCTCAAACAGGTCTTCTTCTCATTTTCTAGGTATATTGAAAGACTCTCAGATGGTATAATACCATCCTGAAAAATCTAGTTTCCATCATTTTTTTTCTACTAGTAATTTGCACATTTCTCTTCTTTACATCCCCTTTGAAATTAATTAGCATATACTACTTACATGTCTACTTCTTCAGAGTTAACTCACTTATAAAACAGATGTTTCTATGGGGAATATGCTTTCATGCTTGCTTTATGCAGCTCTGGCAAGCCCTGTTCTATCTGACATTTCACTCTTAATAGGGAAGTTATAATGGTAGAGTATTCACAAAGTTCAAGCAATTAAGGGAACATTGATTTCCATATGGAATCAATGAAAAGCTGGATGTTTACACCAAGTGTCAGAATTTTGTCTGAGCAAGGTAGAGATGACTTAACTTTGGGCCTATCTTCATTTCTTTATTTACTTCAAACAAGAAAGAGAACTGTATTGTATTTGCTTGTAAGGGCTGTGATAACAAAGTACTTATCTATGTGGCTTAAATGATAGAAATGTGTAGTCTTACAGTTTGGGATGCTAAAAGTCTGAGATCAAGGTGTTCGCTGAGTTAATTTTCTAAGGCTTCTCTCCTTGGCTCGCAGATGGCCATTTTCTCCCTGTATCTTCACATAGTCTTCCCTCTCTAGGTGTTATCTGTGTCCTAATCTCCTCTTATTATAAGGATACCAGTCAAATTAGATTTAGACTCGTCCTAACGGCCTCATTTTAACTTAATTATTTATTTAAAGGTGCTATGTCCAAATAGTCACATTCTATGAAACTAGGAATTAGAAATTCACAAACGAATTTTGGGAGTGACAAAATTCAGCCCATAACAGAAATCATGCTTATTACTTTTATTTGTCAATAACAGTACTTTGAAAAATGGCATTGTCTCTGTTTCTTACATTTTAAAAGGAATAGAACATGTTTAAGATCACAGGACATCTGCATAGGTAAGTATAAATCTTGTTGGCATTTTAATTTTCTCACTGGAAACCTTGTTTTCATGTGCAAGTGCTGAAGGTTCTGGGAGATTTTTTCATTATTGCTCTTATGAAAGCAGCTGTTCAATGAACACAGCATATTTTGTTACCTCATCAAGAAGCAGAGGAAGATTATGTTGTGATCAAGTTTTGTATGGCTATAGTCAATGCTTTTCTGATTGTTTGAGTCTGGTGATTGATTTAATAGGTATACTCTAGGGCAGTTACTCATCCCTGATATTTGTCCAACTCAAAGCTCCATGTTATTTATGTAAACGATGCTTTATATGCCTTCCATGCAGATAAATCCCAGTTGACAGAACTGTTTAAGAGATGAGTGTGTTCCCAATTGGGATTATGGTCACAGTATTTATCTATATCAACTTTCATGTTACTTCACTGGCAAATTGGGAGCTTGGAGGATAAGAGGATAAGATGTGATTGGGAGAATCTATTTTCTACTCTGAAGGTAGTATCTCAACATTTCAGTACACTGTGCATCTAGGAAGACATCAGAAAACAAACAAAGCAAACAGTCTTGAGAACAGATGATTTATCTTTGAAAAATAAAAACATCTCTAAATAATAGGGAAAATCTAAAACCAGAGCCATTTAGATATACTCAGAAGTTGGAAAATGTTCTTATGTGTAACAGGTTCTGCATTTTTAGTTTTGGCTCAGGATTTTTTCTTTTATATGATAGAATATGAGCCTTATATATTCTTTACATACACATGATTATTAGATCAAAAAGCTACATGAGATTTCTGGTTTAAAATGATAAGAGTAGGAACTATGATCTTTCCTCTTGTTTTATAAGGTATCATCCAAAAGCTAAAAAATAATGAGACAAAGGTAAAAGAAATGGTAGAGACACATAAAACCTCAAAACAGTAACAATATAAAAAGGGAGTATATTGCTTGTTTCCTATGGCTAATTCAACTAAAATATTTTTGATAAGAATAATTTTGCACAACTTAATTTTATCTATGATATAAGAGACTAGAACAATCCAGTAAGAAAATTCTATTTTCTTGGTATCTTTTTAAAATATTCCTTTCAACAGCATTTTACTTCTTTGACCATGTAAAAGACATATGGATCCTATATTGAAAATATATGGACCAAGTTTCCACATATCCAAATAAATTTCCACTATGTTCTAGTTTCGTAACTTTGTCCCTATGTAATTCCATAGATATGAAATTATATATGGGAAACACCAAGATAATTATTTTATGAAGGGAAACTAGTGCTCTCTCATGCCCTATATCCTTTACAAAAATTAAAAGAAGAAGGGGAAAAAAATCCTCATTAATGTATGCTTGCAAAACAATGGCAGTCATTTTCCTGGCTGAAAACTAAATTATTATGCATTATAGTGTGCATGTCTATGATAAGTAGATTACTATAGATCATTCTGAGAGGAGGTAGAGGGAAGATTGCACTAACATTAGCTTCTCTGGTGTTTGCAGGCTGTAAATTTCGTTAAATGATAGATGCAAAGATGGAAGACAGATGGATAGAGGAAAAGACAGAATCAGATACCAGATGAGTTAGTACTGCTGCCTGTGCTTCAGGGCTGTCTTATTACCACAAGGCCAGCAAGCATCAATGTCCCCACATCCCCCACTCCCTCCCCCTGAAATGTACCGATTTATATGAAAATTAAGATTACAAATTAAAGCCTGGCTATCCTGGAGTTTTCCAGTTCATCAGCCATCCAATAAAAATGATGTCAAGCCTGTATGCATAATTCCCAGAAGATTACTTTGTCCTTACAGCTAAGCCCTGTCCCTGATATGAAAGATCTCTATCCACTTTTATTGAAATAAAGAACTAACATCATAATCCCAATATTGAGGCATAATCTTCATTATCTCCTGACCCTCTTGAGGTTCCCCCAATCTATATTACTTCAGATTTGGTTTATTTATAATCCTTATGTATTTACTTTTATTGAGATAGGATTAAAAACTAAAAAAAAAAAAAAGCTTCAAAAAATCCTTATGATCTCATGATTGAGTTTCATTTCACCAACAATCAACTAATGTGTTAGACTGAGTTTTTTTTAAGTGCTTCTTATAGTTATGTAGTCCAAGCTTGAAAAGGCATTAATTGGTCCCATGTGTTCCTGTTGCATTACATGAATTACTTCCAATTCAACTTGGTTTGTGAAATGATGGCATCATCTTCTTTCCCTATTTATTAAAAAACGGATGGGAGGGGGGATGTATGAAAAGATAAGCATACACATAAGATCATCCAAAGTAACTTTAATCTCTTTTCTTAGGAAGTTTTGATTCATATCTATAGTTAATTACTAGTAAACCACAATCCACCAACCTTTTCTTTTCCCAAATGCCTTAATAGCCTCTGGCTATGCCTCGGGCGGTTAACTACCAAACTAGTCATTAACGATGGTCAAGATGATTTCTTGGAGATTATTGCCCATTTATTTTTTTAATAGACAAAACAGAATTTGCTTTGCACAAAGAATAAAATAATACTTTAGCCATTTTTTCCTTTCAAAAACATAAACAGCGACGAAAATCACATTGTACTGTGGTATTTTCAAAGCATTTCATGTTATTATAGCTGTATTTTCAAACTGAAAACTGGGTTTGTAGTGCTCAGGATTTCGCTGGTAATCATCATGTTTTCTTATTTTAAATGAATTGTGTTCTATATTTGGAAAGGACACATCTTAAGTGATTTGATGTGTTCTTTATTTACTTGTGCCTCTTATTTGTACCTTTGTCCAAGGATGTTAGGAAGATATTTGTCTTTTAGAACTGAAAACGGTATGAAAAGAGAAATACTTTACTACTGGCATAAAACAGCACTGGAGTGTTTCTTCCTAACATAACATTTATTGTTTGATTGAAAAGAATTCTTATTCTATCATTATTGATATAAAATGGGATTCATTATAATTTTTATTGGCTCAATCATCTGTGAACCGTTCATTTTCATTCATTTGTGCTTTTACTTGAGCACCTGCTATTGCCTGGGCACATTCAGAGGCAAATCATTAAGAGAATGCAGAAAAAAACTGGAAAGACAAAAACAGTCTATGATCACTTAATCATCTTTCTGCCAAAAATAATATTCAAACATAAAAACATGTACTGAAAATGATTAGACTTATTAAAATGTTTACTCAACAGCTAAAAAGGAGGTAGCTGAAACGATATTTTGGTATCCTTAATATTTTATGGTTATCAGTTTATTTATGTGAATTTGCTTATTTAACCCTCGCAACAACTCTACAATTCTTTAAGGCAACCTTATAATTATTCCTAGTTTGTGGATGTGGAAATTGAGACTTTAGAATTGCTGAAGATATAGAAGAAACAAGAAAGTACTGGAAGAAAGATGCAGAAAAGGAAGTTTCTGGGGTTCAAATACAACAATGCTCACTTAACACCTTAATTCCTCCACTTGCTTATAGACAGGAAATTTCCTTTCTTTTGAAAACTATGGCTCAAGATGGCAGGACACCCCATGGAATCCCAGTTTAGATCTTGAAACAGGTAGAATAAGAATGGTATTGGTTAGATAGTTTTAACCTACCAATTAGAGGTTCATTTGAATTAAATATGAATATTCTTTATAAGAGCAAGACTGCCAGTTATTAATAATTTATAAAAATTGCTTATTACCAGCTACAGTGTAGGTTTGATTGACTGATAGATATAACTGTGGGAAGAAGTAACAGAGAAAAGGAACTGAAAAAGTGATATGGGAGTGTGGCTTATTTTGAAGGAATTATAGTTTTGGCCAGGGTGTCTAATGTAAGCTAGAAAAGAATAATACGGGGCACCAGGGATGAGTGAAGAATTCATTTATGTCTTTGGCTTAGCCCAGCACTATCTGACTTAAGACAGTGTGTATGGTGTCCTGGGAAAGGTTTATAATTTATGAAGCTTTGAATTCTCAGGGATAAGCCATGAATTACAGGGTGATTCCAAAAGCTTTACATTCTAAGATAAGCCACTGTTACGCTTTTTCCTCATTAAAGACAGGAACTTTCTGTTTTTTAGCAAAACTGACCCAAATGTCTTTTTTAATAAGCATTATACTGGCATGCAGAAATTTAAAGTATAAATACAGTCTTTCTTCTTTATTCAGTGTACCCAATTATTATGAAAACAACTTTACATTATGAAAATAAAATTCAAATCAGTATTAAAACTTTTTTCTTGAAGAAAACAGAGGATCCAATACAACTTTTGTAGTCTTTTTTTTTTCACCTTGCGTTTATAAAATTAGCATCTTTGACTTTGTAGCTGACAATTTTCTCCTTCATACGGTGTCACTCCTAAACCAGTTTTCTAACTCCGAATTCAGATTTCTATCATCCGCTGACAAATGACAATTTCAGGTTATTTCATGGTGCTCCTATTAGCCTTCCAAGGATTTAGTTTTAATAGGGTTGCTATCTTTATAAAACAAGGTGTATGCAATTATATACTTCAACATTTCCAAAGCAGGTACCTTAGGTTGTCACTCCAGGTATTACCTAGAGTGAATGAGTTTAACCTTTGTGATACTACCACCTATTAAAAATGCAGTTGAGTCAATGATGCTAATTAGGCACAAAAGCTATGATATTTCAGCTTAGATGCCTACTGGATATAGGCTTAATCTACCCCACCCCCAATAATTATAAGGAAGACAATAAAATTAAAGAACAGGTATTAAATGTTGAAAAATATATATTAGATTGTTGCCTTTCAAGGGTTACACAGGCATGAGTAATTCTAAGGAACTCAAATACTGCATTCTCAAGTTCCACATGTATACCTTTCTAAAATCATCTGCCTAAGAGCACTTCTATGGGGCTTCCTCTTTCTCACCTTTCTTTCACATTAATCTGCCACTTTACAAAAGAGACGTACCTCTCACCTACTGGGAATCTTACTAGGGGACACTGTCCCAGGATGCAAAAATGTCTTGGTTGCCAAAGGAGAAATTTAAAATATTTGTTTCTTAAAAGCCTCCTGAGTACATGATTTTTTGAAATTCTTTTTAACACATTATTTAGCAGTCAAAGTTTTAACTTGTGTACCAGCTTTCAGGAATAAAAGTCAGACTAAGGGACTTAACCCTCTTGTTAGAGTTCTGGTAATGGAAAACCAGCCAGATGCTTGGCCTGATGTACTATCATGGTTTTATTTACTTATTTAAGAGTTGGAGTCTTGCTTAGATTGCCCAGGCTGGTCTCAAACTCTTGGTCTCAAAGATCCTCCCACATCAGCATCCTGGTTAGCTGGAATTACAGGGATGAAGCACCAGGCCCAGCCAGTTTACTAAAGTTGTTGGGTATGCAAAAACTTTGGTCACTGTGTGTGTTTGTGTGAATCTCCTTTACTTAAAACCATGTAAATGGGAGATTAAGTACAGTTTGGTTTACATGAAAAATATATTATGTGTGACTGCTTAGGTCATAGAGAGTAAAAGATAACATTTATTGAGTCACGTTTTCTTTTTAAATGAATGTACATAAAGTTGGCTTGCTATATTTACAGAAATTCACCTTCTTCATATTTTATTCCATAAAATACACACATACATGCATATATTTGTCCTTGCTGATACAGTTAGTATCTGATGATAAATTCTCTGAAACACTGGTTCTTTTCTGGACCATTAAAGAGTAAACAAGCAAACAAAAAAAATGATCACTGTTATTCTACACCAGTTTAAATTGAGGGGTAAAAACATCTAAAAGTAAAAATGTTCACAATAACATTTTTATTTCTTTTTACAAACTACAATGCAGTTTTTTAACACTACTTTATTACATAATAACTCTGAAGGCACGGAAGTTATTTTTATCTCAATTTTGTAAATAAGACAACTGATGCCAGAGGATATCCAAGTTGTAATAAGCCAAACTAGGACCAAAATTTAAGCTGTTGGACTCTGGACTCTGTGATTTCTCACTCTATTGAATCACCTCTTGTGAAAATCATTCAACTTGCTAAGGACTGTGTTCTCTAGGTAAGCGTCTATAAAACGCAGTTGAGGTGATGACACTATTCCAAAGGTATCAAATCTATCTTAATTTTAGTTAGGAAAGCAATATATGCATGATTTAAAATGAAAATAATTTTTTACCCCTGGAACTTCACAAACTGTAATTCCCATGCCCTAATAAGGAAGCATAGTGTTTAAATAACCCTTCAAGTGCACCTCAAGGAAATGATCCATGTGTTTCTAGATTTCAAAGAAGCACTCATGTCTAGGAAAAAGTATTAATACAAAAAAAGATCTTGATAAGTCACTTAGTCTGTTTCATTGGATTTTGGCTGGATACTGTGTTCTTAAAAGTTCTAACTCAAGATGGCCATATGGTGATGGTATATGAGGAGTTAATGACATGCATGGAAGGACATGTGGTTCCAGACATGCTAGGTGTCTGGTTCCTAACAAGACACTGAAGTATTGGAGATTTCTGTTCTGGAAACAAATTGGGAAAATTTCATAGTGTGATTTGTGAATGTTCTCATCCTTCACGCTTATGCTGTATACCACCATTGCCAAGTTGTAGTTATTGTTTGCTTGAAAAGAAAGGAGGAGGAGGAAAGTAGTGACCAAAAAAGCCCTAAAAATAACATACATGACATCACATTTATGTAAAATACATGTGGAAGCATGTGTGTCAAATGTTCATTTATGTAATTTTAAAATATTTTTAATTTATACATTATTTTTGGAAGTTTTAAGTTTATAGAAAGTGAGCTAAGTTCCCATATACTACCTCACCCTTTCCCATGTTTTATAATAAACAAAAATTTGTTATGTCTACTCTGAATTATTTGCTTCTTTTGATGAATTAATTGAAATCTGCAGAGTATTACCATGGTAAAGAGCTCCCTTCATATTATCTTTATGAAGAATTTAACGCCTTATATAACTCAATGATTTTCACATGACAGTGTGCAAAACAATCACCTGGAGGCTTGTTAAAAATACAGGACTGATTTTGTAAGTCTGAGCCAGAGACAAAGAAACTGCATTTTTAACATAGCACCCAGGTGATTCTGATGCAATAAGCATATGAACTACACTTTGAGAAACAATGGACTAGAAATTCTTATCCCTAGATGGAAAATCTCTATAAGACCACCTGAACCCATACATAGTTCTGCTGCTCCTTAAAATTGAAAAGAAAAAAGACTCAGTAGTCTTTTTCAAATCCTGTTAAATGTGGTCCGCATGGAAAACAATTTCAGTGTCTGAGCTAATTTATCAACCAATGAACACAATAAATTGAGTGAGAGTTACAAATGAAATTTTTTAAATTCTTATATACCATTCACTTGCCTAGAAGCCAATGAGATGAAATTGTTATATCAAAGCATCCTGAAAGATACAATGTTGATTATCAATACATTTTATAAACTATATATATACTTTTTTGTTGTGCACATTTTTAACAAACTTTATTGAAATTATTAGCCATCAACCTTATGTGGTACAATCTGAAAGACAAACAGGATTTATGTAAATGTATATACATAAATGTATTTAAGAATGGGAATCTGAATTATTTAGGGTCTAATACATTATAAAATATCCTAATGACTAGTCACAGGTGTTTTGGACCCCAGTCCAAGGGTTGGAGATAAGCTTTAAGACCCTTACTAGTCAAAGTGTGGTTCCCGGACCAGCAACATGAGCAATGTAGGAACTAATTCGAAATGCAGATACTGAGGCCTCACCAGATACAGTGGAAAAAAAAAATGCATTTTTAACGTAATACTCAAATGATTTAGCTGCACATAAAAAATAAAACTTTCTTTCCGGTGTTTCAGTCCTGATCCTTTCCAAATTTTCCTGGCTCTGGACTAATTTCCAGTACTATTCCCCATTTCTCCCTATATCCACACACCCCATTATTTTTATTTCAGATGGTCATCTCTTGTATCTTGCTCTTACCTCCAAAGGGAAAACCACACAGACTCTAGAAATTCACAGGCTCCGTTCACAAGTTTTCCTCTTTTAACCAAAGGAAACTTAGCGTCCTTATGAATATCTTTAAACAATCTGCTAGCAGACCTGAGCACATCCAGTAGTTTATTTAAAGCTGCAATTGAATAAAAGGAGTGTAGGTTATTATAGCTAATACAAGGATATTCACATCATTAACTAGCCTCCCTCCTTGCTTCAAAGCCTAGCTTTGGTCTCTCTAGGACTATGCTTAAGTAAAAAGCAGTGAGTCTATTCAGAATAATAAAAAAATAATTTTTCCTGTGTAAAAAGAACAATGCTATTACAAAAAAAAAAAATTAAACCACAGACTCCCACAATTTGTGTTTCAAAAAGCCACTGCTGCTACTACATCACCACTACTATCCTGGAACTATTATGAATATGTTAATCTATGCCTAAAACAATATTAGTATTACTGTTTATTTTATGTTCATTATCTAAACAGGATAGCCCAAACCAGTTAGGCTCTTAAAATTCTGCTTTCTCCTGGTATGACACTGGGAAAGAAGATATGATAATAACAAAGAAATGCAGCCAATTGGTTTAGTAAATAACACTGCAGAAGTCATATATAATTTCTCATTTTCCAATTGCTTCAACTCCTATCATCAAGTTACTAGAGACAGCAAGTCAATGTGCCTGGTGCTGGAGAAAAATCATTCAGGTAAGCCGAGGCTATTCCTTCTGTTTCTCCATCTGTTAAGCTGTTAACACTAAGACATATTGACAAAAGCTCAAGGAAAACATGGAATATTTCATCAGTAAGATTATGCTGCCCTGGAGACAGATGTTAGAAAGCTGTAATATTTAAAAATAAAGAGATAAACACATGGTTGAAAGGAAAGAATAAAATAATTTAGCATTGAGAGAGAAAATTAAAAAGAAAAAGATGGAAAGATAGATTGTATCATACTGTATTGGCACAAGAAATGCCAAATCCTTTTATGTAGGGAAAAACTTTTTCTGCCTCAGGCAATCATTTACCATTAGGTAGACATTCTTAGAGTGCACGGGGGTAGATCTGTAAGAAGTGCTTAGCAGGGCTGATTATGATTACACAGTAAAGACTTATCTCTTGTCATCAGATAGTTAAAGTCCAGGCTTTGACTTAAATCCATATGCACTAGTTTTTATAAAAATTTAAACATGAAAAATGTTATGTACTTTGGTAATTCACATTCAATGAACATGAAAACATTAAGTAATGATAACTCTGGATTTATCTGGTGACTTTCACTGCAGAGGTCAAAGTACTTTGTCTTCACTTATTTTTACTAGAGAAAAATAAAAAAATTATAATTGTAGGTTATATAAATATTTACAATTGACATACAGCAGCGACATATTAAGCAAACACATTTTTAAAACAGCAGATTCTCCATTTTGGCTAAAATTTTTAACACATTTATAAATAAAATGCAAAGAATAGCAATAGGAAAGTAGAAGGAACTTTGGCTTTGAATTCAAACAGGACTGGGTTCAGATCCTGGATATGTAATTCACTTCTCTGCGCTTCAGTTTCTTCATCTGTAAAACAGGGATAATAATACTTACTTTACAGGGTTACCGAAAGGATTAAAGATATTACTAATGAAGACCCTGGCACTGTGTGTGAACACTGCATGTACTCAATAAATGGCAGGTGACATCATCACAGAAAACTAACACAAACAAGCACATTAGAGATTCCAATTTAATTACCATTTGTCCTTTTCTTAAAATCTCCAAGTTCTGATTGAACAGCAGAAGCCCCTAACTTAACACCTTTTCCCACTGGGAAGGTGATGCCCTTTTCCTCAAAAAAAAAGGGGGTGGCGGAATAGTACAAAGGAGGAGTTCCCAGAGAAAGGAAAAGGAAACATAATACTTCTTCCAGGAAAGAGGAGGAAGGGGCATGAGGTCTGACTCCATGGTCCTGACTACCTCCTCAAGGATGAAAACCCAGGTAAATAATGGCAAAAACTGAAAGCTGGAAAGTTTTAAGGGTTTGCCCAGCTTCCTGTTCAACATTCTAAAAGGAGAAAACCTTGTAGGATAACCACGTCCAACGTATGACTACTGCAAACAGAATAAAATGGCAGCGTGGTATGAGTAGGCCAGGAAAGGTTCTATAATGGCAGGTCTCAAACTTCCTCGGCTCTTGTGCAGCAGCTCTTCTCCAGGTATTCCTTCATGATCCCAGCAGGGTATGTGAAAGGTGGTGGTTTAGAGTTGAGAGTGAGAAACCATTCTGGTCACTGTGAGATGATCCCCACAGTAGATGCTGCAGAGCAGACAGACTAAGCCAGGGTTCACAGGGTAGCTGTGGTTGAGACATGAGGACCTGCAATGCTGATGAAAAGTGAGAAGAAAACAAATGAGCAAGGGAAAGCTATAAGCTCTGACAGCTCTGAAAGAATACTGGTTTAGTTAATGATAGACAAAGTAGCAGATAAAGAAATCCAGTAACTAGTTTGGACTAGATATATCTCCATGGAAGTCAGTGAGAATTCAGATGACTGTACAAAGACCACACATAGATCTGGGGCTCTCTCCCCTCCCTGCCATAAAAACACGTGAACATTTCCTGACATCTAAAAGACATTTCTGCCAGGAGAAAGGGGCAGAAAGAACACCAAAAAACTGGGATTTACCCCCAAAGAACCTATTTTAAAACTACAGAAACTTGAGATAATTGTACTTGTCATCTTTAAATTCTATTCCATCCTACTCCACTCAGAAGAAAATTTATTCCAATTCTAAAGAAATGAAAAGCCTTTTCAGCTCTTGATAAGTTAGATGCAATGTGTCCAACTCTGTAAGTCATATTTTCTTTCTGTGAGACCTGGACAGGAAACCAAAATATTCATTATGCTTCTTTATTCACAAATTAAAGTGCCCTAATTACATCAGGTAAAAGGAAGTAGTGTCATGCATACATTATTTTCCTCTCCTTTTAAAAAAAATTACTACATGGGCAATTTGAGAGGTCTATTCATTCATCCATTCAATAATTATTTACTGAGTACCTTCATATCTATCATATGCACACAGAAGTAAGTAAGATTGAGGGGTTGGCTGTTACGCACAAAGCAGTTAAAAAGCATTTTTGTATAAAATCATTGTTATAGAAAAGTCTGTTGCCAAAATAACAAGTGAAGCAAGTTGCAAGAAGTAATATTATGTAAAATCTTATTTTTTAAAATATATTTGCTATAACAAAAGGGACATAAGATGTGGAGGAATAGGTTAGAAAGACTACCTTCACTGCCTTTTTCATTTTGTTAATATAGGCATGCAAAAGAAGTTATATAAAAACTAACATTATATAGCTGTTTTAGTTATCTCAGTAAATACTGCTTGAAAATTTTAAGAAATTAAACTGACAAAGTCAAGTAACATTGTAATAAAGGTTCTAGGTTAGTCTGTTGGTTAAGAGCATAGGTATTTTTCATAAATATTCCTTTTAAAATGTGAGTATTACAGCCCTTTTTTTTGATACAGGGTCTTGCTCTATCACCCGGCCTGGAGCACAGTGGTGCAATTATGGCTCACAGGAGCCTCAAACTCCTGGGCATATGTGATCCTCCAGCCTCAGCCTCCTGAGTAGCTAGGACTATAAGCATACACCAGCATACACCACCACTTTAGCTATTTTTTTTTTTTCTAGTTTTTGTAGAGACCAGATCTTGCTATGTTTCCCAGGCTGATCTTGAACTCCTGGCCTCATGCAATGATCCCACCTTGGCCTCCCAAAGTGCTGGAATTACAGGAATGAGCCATTGTGCCCAGTCCAAGCCCTTAATTTCTTAGCTTATTAAGCTCAAATTTTTACACTATCAGATCTTCCATAAAGGTGGGCTATGGAAGCCTGAAAAATATATGCTAATTGTCAATATGGTGTTATAAACATGAAACAGTATTATGGCTTTATTTTTTAAAAATCCTATAATTTTCTGAAGATATTTATCTATAGAAATGGCATTGTAGAATATTTTCAGACAGGCTTTTTACACTGGCTCTTTGAATCACTGCCCATTCAAAGAAATTTAAATATTCTCTCTAAACTCTTGTACCACAAAGCTCCTTAGATTTTACATGCAAAAGCATAGAGAGAGTACAAAATTTAGGAAAAACCTCTGCTTTTATCATCAGTTACTTCTGACAAAGCTGGTATTTCAGTCATCCTACATGTACATCATACACTGATTGAAAGGTGACATTTAGAGATTATAAATAATTCAATAAATGGCATCTATCTGATTAGTATTTCAAAACAATATTTTATCTCTTCCCAACCCCCTCTTTATCTTCATAGAGTGCAGTTGCATTTGAAATCTATGGTTTCTGGCATATCTGGGGTAAGGTTATACTAGGAATTTACCAGACCTGTCAGTCTGTAAGTTTCTTCCATATTTCATTATATCATTCCAGTTATAATTAGTTGTCTGGTAAAATTAAGAACAGTCTATTTCAGTGAATGCTCATGTGAACATTTAACAACTTTTTGTTAGAATGACAGCTTAGCAACACAAAGAATACACCAGAAAGGAAGAGTCCCTGAAGTAACCTTACTTAACTCAATGCTGCCAGCTCAATTGAAAATGCTAAGATTTTGCATTTTTTCATTTTTGTTATTAATCATCAAGCACATATTTCTTGTCAGGAGATGAGCGGCAGTTTGATGACATTCCTGCCTCAACCAGCATGTTTCGAACTGACCTGTCTTCATTGCTATGGCTTCCTAGAAACTTTGCCATTGACGAGCGATGATTCAGCTGAATGCTTTGACATTCAGCTTGTCAGTTAAAGCTATTTTAATCATTAAGATGCATTTCCGTTCCAAGATTGCAAACTGTTGCTGCTCATACACAACATTCTATAATTTGATTACTGTAGAGAAGAGAACCTGAAGGGTTACTGTTACTATCGATTATATTAAGAGCTAAAATTTATGGAATATTTTACTGTGTGTGAGGAGTTGTACTTAGTAATTTACATAGATTGACTCATTTAATCCTCTCAATCATGGGGTCTGACACCTGAGTCTGCATTCCTGTTTTCCACTTACTATCAGTATAACGTGCAGCTCTCTCTGTGATATAATTTCCTCATCCACAAAATGGAGTAACAGTACCTAGCTCACAGGATTATTATGAGGATTAAATGAAACACATCGTTAACAGTGCTTAGAATAATACCTGCCACACAGTGCATTTTCATAGTGTTAGAGTAATTTTTATTACCATTTTTTAGATGAAATCGACCAGTTCTTCACCAACTGTCCTTTTCGGCATCACTTTTAATTATGTCTCTGTTCCCAAATCCAAAAGTACAGATAACAGAAAATGGAAAATAATTTTTCAGGACATTTTTTTCTGTAGACATTTGAACTCCAGCTCCACAGGAGGGAGCACAATTGTGGGAGTATAATACTTTTGCAGTATGAGCCTTTTAAATGTTTTTCCTGTTCTTTCTTTCTTCACTGTAGCCTTTCCCTATTCAGGGAGCTAGACCTATGTGCTGATAAATCCCTATTAAATGGGTTGGAAGTGAAGATTTAGACAGTTTGGGGGACTTCAGAGGAGAGAGGTCATTTCTTCCAGGTTTTAATGAGTGGCATAATGGCAGCAAGATAGCAGAATCCCATAGTTTTCCATGCCCAAGTTTGTGAAAGAGCATAAGAAATATATATCAGGTGTTTATGTAGACAACCTCAGCAGCCTAACAGAGTTTCCTGGGCGATGTCCTAAGAGTGAGAGCAGCTGTATGACCCCATGGAAGCTAAACTTCTCAGAGTCCAGAGCACCAATAGGATGTTTCCTATTGTGGCAGAAACTATGCTGTGTTGTTACTGAACTCCTTCCTTTCTTTTCTGAACACAAAGCTAAACTGAATATCCTAGACTCCCCTGTAGTTAGCTGGGTAAGTGAGACTGATTTTTAAAACCTTTATGAACCACTATATATGTTCTCTTCTCTCATCTGCTAGTTAACATGTATGAACCAGGTGAAGGACATATGAGTCTAGAAAATGACAAAAGTCATTTAATTAGGAGTTATTAACATGGGATATATTTAATAAAATGTAGGAGAACCATGAGCTTGGATTTGGAACAAAAACAATTCTGTATTTTCATCAACCTCTAACTGAAATCTGGCAATTCTTTCCATTTTAAATGTAGGAATTAACATGCAGTAGTATTAATAATACTTGGAACTTTGTCACCAATAAAATCATAGGTATTTTCATATCACATTATAGATACTTAAGGTATCTTGAATATCATTTATACTCAAATTTACTTTGAAATAATAGTAATTATTAGGCCCACTGCTATTCAATATGCTAACAAAAAGCACATATATTATTAAAACAAACATTTTTAAAATATTCAATATCAATGAAGTTGTTTTTCTTTGTAATCTAGTATAACTTTTACATATTTTAAAAACATTTTTCTGCTTCACCAGATTGTCAAAAGGAGCTATAGAAAATTAAGAATCCCTGTTCTAGATGGATCTCTGAATGACTCCATGGAGTAGGGTCATCTTTTCCCCTCCACTCCACATCACCACCACAATGATGATCCACATTGTATATGATGTAAGAAATAAGATTTCACTGGGTTAAGTTACTGAAATTTCGAAGTCAATTTTTAGAGCAGTTAGCCTGTGCAGACTAATACTAATATACCCTTTCTACCAAAATGGCAAGAGGCCTCTAGGTGGAAAAGACCCAGAAGTGCATCCTGAGGATCAAAGATTGGATGGGGCCATTGAAAATGTCTCCGCAGATAACAACTCAGAAAGAGGGTGAAGCTCAGTCCACGAAACATTTCCTTCAACTCAGAAACAAAGTTCAAATACAGTACCATAAAGAAACAGTTCAATTATTTTTTAATTTGTATGTTGAAATTTATAACTGTGACACAACAATGGATTTCCTTATTTATTATTTCTCTCTTCTTTTACTAGAGTGGCAGTTATTTTCGTTTCTCATAGCAGATATTAAGTGCCTTTGAATTCATCAAAGTTTTGTAGGTATGTTTTTAAAACACATCTATGGTTTTAAAACAACCTCTGACTAGCTCTGTTCTCAGCTAGAGTTTAACACTGAAGAGAAGCAACTAACTACGAAGATGAGATCAATCGGCACGTTATACCGATAGTAAGTGTAAGTCCTTCTATGGAGAATATGAAAATTGAAATTTTTTTTAAAAGGCCTGTTGATGCAGAGTCTTGATAGAGCCCTCCAGAATTTTCAAGATGTAAATTTTTGAGGTGTAAATTTGACAACAATTTTCTCAAGGCATCAAGTTTTGTTTAATTTCATCTTTGCTTTTGGACTGTTCTGCCGCCTTTATTTTAAACTTAGACTAAATGAATCAGTCATTCTGAAACTTTCAGGTTATTAAAACCTCCTCTGAGGACAGATTCTAACCACCAAAGACTTACTATATCTAAATTTTTATAACGTATTGAACTGTAACTGATTGAAAATAAAATGGGGTTAGTGTGCTATTGTTTGGGTTTTGGGATTAAAATGCAAAAACAATATAGTCCATTTATGCTTGAATGCTCTATAATATAAACATCAGTCTGTCCTGATCACTGCTGTATACTCAGCTCAAGCCAAATGCCTGACAAAGAAATATTTTTATGAATGAGTAGACTAATCAAATAGCATTTATTAAAATTATATATAGAATATGCCATTTATGACTAGACTTTGCCATAAGAAAGTTGCTGCCTTTCACACATGTAAGGGGAAGGTGACTAGATTAAGAAGTTAAAGTTTCTAAACTGCCAGTAGCTCACTGACCCTTGAAATTCCTAAGGTGATAGAAATTTCTTTGATGGAAGAAATATTGTGGCATTATATTATTACAATTAAGTTGCTTTTAACATATCAATCTTTTAAAACTTCGTTTCAGGCTGGGCACAGTGGCTCATGCCTGTAATCCCAGCACTTTGGAAGACTGAGGTAGGTGGATCACCTGAGGTCAGGAGTTCAAGACCAGCCTGACCAACATGGTGAAACCCCATCTCTACTAAAAGTACAAAATTAACCGGGCATGGTGGCGCATGCCTATAATCCCAGCTACTCGGACGCTGAAGCAGAAGAATCACTTAAACCCAGGAGGCAGAGGTTGCAGTGAGCCGAGGCTGCACCATTGCACTCCAGCCTGAGCAACAAGAGTAAAACTCTGTCTCAAGAAAAAAAAACAGTTTCAGTAGTTTCTTAGTATTCGCATAAGTATGTATTAAGAAGTACAAGAATTGTTTTGGCTCTTTAACTTTTCATGTTAATTTTCACATTTGAAAAAGTAAATGGCATAAGGAACCCCCTAAGTACCCATTTCCCAACCCAACAATTAAATATTGCCATTCTTATTTCATTTTACCTCTTCCAATCTTTTTCTCCTTTTTTTGCCAGATTATTTTAAAGAAATCCTAGGCATCCTATTATTTCAGCTATAATTATTTCTGTATGTATCTCTAACAGATAAAGACTTTCTAAACATAATAAACAGTACCATTTAGCTCCTCTAATAAAATTATTAATAATTCCTTAATAGAATACAGTCCCTGTTCAAATTTTTCCTGATTATCTCAAAAATGTCTTATAGTTTGTTTGAATCAGAATCCAAACAATGTCCATAACAGTTGAGTTTAGTTAATATAACTGTAAAGTTTAATAGAAAATGCTTCCTTTTGTTTTTTTCAGTGCCATTTATTTGTTAAAGAAACCAGGTCATTTGTTCTGTAAAAACCTCTCATTCTGGATTTGGCTGTTTGCATCATGGTATGGTTTAAGTCCCTCTATTTTCTGTAAAATGGTAGTTAGATCTCATAATTTTCTTTTGGAAAGAATATTTCATAGGTGGTACTGTGCACTTCATGTTGTATAAGGAGAAACATATTTGTCTCCATGTTTAGTGATGTTAAGACTACACTGACTTCAAGTGTTATCAGTCTGATCCATCATTACAAAGTGCTCCAACTTTTACCTAATGCTATTAGCCATTGAGACTCTTGGCTGGATCCATTATTTCATCAATAATTATAAAATGATGATTTTATATTTCTATCATTATTATTAACTGGAATTCCATAGGGAAAAACTGCCTTTCATCAACTACGTGGTTACCCTGAAATACAACTCATGCCCAGAAAACAGCATAAATGCTTGTTTCTTCATCGAAATTAATCTATTTCCAGCATGAGTTGGTATCCTATTAACTACCAATAACGAGCAATGAGTCTCCCTCAACTCACTCTACACTTCTCCCTATGGTCACCAGGTGGTTTTTACCATAAAACCTGGCAGGGCTAGAATGGAATAAGATAGAATGTAACTGGGCAGGCCAAGGCAAGAGGCAGGGATTTAGGAGAAGGAGGTACTGGGTCAGGGAAGACAAAATACCTTAAGCATGCTCTAGGAGGTAGAATCTGAGTTTTTTGAGCTGTCCTGGACTTCGGTGCTCTCCACGGACTCGTTAGGTCCTTTGCAGTCACTGCCACTAGCTTCGGTAGCTGGGTTCTTTTGCTGACAGGCCTCTTCAGAACCAGAAAGTGTGCAGTCCTGGGTCTCCTGGTTCTCCCTGGAGCCCGGGACCACATACTCGCCCTTCTTCAGCTCCACTTGTCGTCTCAGCTCATCTGCCATCTGCGAGAGATCCCGCTTCATAGCATAAGCATCTTCCCCATCTGCATAGTATTTAGGTTCCACCTCACTAACCTGAAAGTTGAGGATGTTAGAATAGAGGTGCAAGGCTGCCCGGTTACTCTTCCTGACATGCAGAGACACGTATTTGGCGTTAAAGTTCTCTATCATGGCCCTGGAGGCCTGGTCCATCAGCTTCTGGGCTAGGCCGAGGCGCCGGTGGGAACGCTTCACAGCCAGTGAGGTAATATGGCCATGCGGGACGTCATCTGGGTCCTCCTCCATTTTGGCCAGGACATAGCCCACAGTCTTCCCGTCCTCATCCTCAGCGATGTAAGAAAGTTGGGGCCACGAAAGGCCATGATATAAATAGTATTTCATCTGGTAGTTCTCAGGAAGGCAAAGGAGGTTGCAGTGCTGCATGTTCATCAGGTCGTCTGGCCGAGCGTTGCGGACGTTCATAATGGCGGCGTGTAGGGAGCCAGTTGGACTGCAGTGAACTCGGAAGCTGTTGCTGACCTCGAGGGACACTGTTTGGCTCAGGGACAGAATCCAGGGGACCGATGCTGCCTGGCTGGATCGTGCGGAGGCCAGATGGCTGGAAGGCGGAATGAGTAGGAAATGGAAAAGTCGGTGCTAAACTGCAGCTTCGGGAAGTGCGTCACTGATCCCAGCCAATGAGGTTTCGCTTCATTGTGGTGGTGTCCGTGCGCAGGGGGTTAGGGGGTGGGGAGAGAGGAGTTCATTGTGATCTCCTTGGTTTTAAGTAAAGTGATCTATTGCAGTTATTATTTTTATTTGTTTCAGTTTTAAAGTTTTGATTTGGGTACATCTGAATAAATTTTCACAAACTGGACAAACCCATATAACAAGAACTTAGAGGAAATAAAAAAAGAATGTTGCATCCCAGAACACCCCTCCTGCTCCCTTCCAGTACCTACTTCCAACATCCGAAGAATAATGATTACCTAGACTTCTAACAGACTTTATGTAAATGGAATCATAGTACATGCATTCTTTTTGTGTCAGGGATTTTCACTCACTCTTGGTAAGTTTCAGCTACCTCATGTACAGCTGAGGGTTCTTCATATTCTTCCTTGTTTGATACTGCCTAAATAAGTCACAATTTCTTACTGGCCATTTTGTAATTTCCAGTTTGGGAATAGTACCCCTAGGGTAGCTGAGCATTCTAGACATGTCTTTAGTTGGAACAAATGCATATTTATCGAGGATTAAAATTACTGGGCCAGTGAATATAATGATGTTCAACTTTAACAAATATTGCCACTTTTTCAAAGCAGATACCCCACATTCTCAACAACATTTGGTATTTCCCTGTTGTTTTTATTTTAGCCATTCTTTTGTAGGGGTAGAGATATTACACTGTTCTTTTATTTGCATTGCACTGATGAGTAGTAAAATTGAGCACTTTATATGCTTGTTAATCATACTGTGTCCTCTTTTGTAAACGGCTGCTCGGATTTTTTTGCTCATTTTTCTACTTGTGTGTCTTTTTCACATTAATTTTTGTGCTTTATCAAAAATATGTTCTGGATATAAGTCCTTTGTCAGATGTATTTATAATGAATATCATCCTTTCCTATTGGTTGATGTTTCCCTTTCTTAATGGTGATTTTAGACACCAAGTATGAATTTTAATATACTTCAATTTGGTTTTAAAATTTGGTGGTTAATGCTTTTTGTATTCTGTTTAGTAATTCTTTGCCTACTCCATGATAACTGAGGCATTCTTTTATATTTTCTTCTAAGATCATTTGTTTTACATTTTATATTTAGATCTGCAATTCACTGCAATTTAGTTTTGTGTATGCTGTAAAGTGTTGGTGGAGCTCATATTCTTTTACTGTGTGGATATACAATTCATTTAGCACCTTTTTTTTTCACCATTTAGTGAAAAAAAGAATTATCATCCTTTCTTCACGTTACTGCATTGCTACTTTTGTTATAAATCCTAAGTTTTATTTCTAGATGCATTTAAAACTTTTAATGCCATCTTAGCTGAGTATGGTGGCTCATGCCTATAATCTCAGCTACTTGGGAGGCTGAGGCAGGATGATCACTTTAGGCCAGGAGTTTGAGGCTGCAGTGAACTATGATTGCATGACTGCACCCCCGCCTAGATGACAGAACAAGAAGAATAAGTAAACAACTGTATGCCATCTCAATAAAGCAAGATTTGTAATATTTAATAGGGCAAAGAAGTCACATTTTATTAGTACTACTTGCACGGAATTATCTGTATGTCTTGTACAATCTTTCTTCCCAGTTTTGCAGCAGACCTCAGAACTCAAGTACCAAAATGAATTATGTTATAATTAGCCGGGTCATGGATACACTCTTAATTTATCTAGAATATGTGTGCAGCTTTCTTCCCAATGAGGGTATACACTCCTTTAATAGTTAGTCTAGAATCGTGATCTCTGAAACATAGGTTGAATAGCCTATTAACATATTTTTAATATTTAACACAAGCATTTTAGCTCCCTGATTTTTTGATAGGCTCTATAAATTGGAAAAGTTATTCACCTGTATTATTCCTATTCAGAAATTTCTTTTGTATTATGCCTTCCTTACACCACGGACAAGGATATGTAATTTGTAGTGATGTAGCTCTAAAATCATTATCCAGAAGAGTTCATTGTATTGATTCTTCTATAATAGGTTCTTCTTTTAAAAAGCATAGACTACCAAAACTTGAGTGCACTGTATTCTTTGACAGGGTTAATTTAAATGCAGCCAGGTTCATTACAGATACTATATCCTTCCACAGGATAGTTGCTGGCTTAATGCCCAAGAGTTGGACAGTGTACTTGACTTATTCCAGAGTAGGCACAGTACCAAAACCAATGGTTAATGAGCATGGTTTTTAATATACAATACTGTGATCTTTATACGTATATAATCACAGAAGGAATATGATGACTACTCCTCTGTTCCTCTGTCATGGAAGAAGGGTTTACCAATTGCAATGACCACATCAGCTAAGACAAAAAATGCAGCAACTAGTTATATTCTGACAGGCTCTCTTCTTTTTTGACAGAGAAGTTGCCATCATATATCCTCAGGGTTTGCATATTCATTTCAGCTGCAGTGGAAAGCAGGGATCCAAGACTAAAAATGCTGACACTTAAGGTGGTGTTGGTAGTAAGTAGTACTTAATTTGGCCCCTCCTCCTAAGGTCCAGTATAAATGTTCTCTGATGAATCATAATGTACCTCTACTTTCTGGACTATAGATCTAGCATGTCTTGTTAGGTTTTGTATGTGGTATGTTTTTATCATAAGTAAAGGGCATCGGCAGTCTTCGTTAACATTTTGCAAATATTTAGCAAAAAGTCATCTAATACATAAATGTCTTATAAATGAGAGCTCCTTGGGTTCTAGTCAGGTCTTATGTCATATCTATAATATTTTATGTGGAAAAAGCTCCCGTCTTCTTAACTGGCTTTATATCTCATGCCTATAGAATCTAAGGACAAGATATATTATTATTTGAGCCTAGTTTCTGCACAAATCTTAATCAAGTTATTTTTTAACCTTATGCTTCTACATCTTATCTATCTCTTGTATGAATTCTACATACCACTGAGGCACTAGTGGATGAATAAATAATTTCTATACTCTTCCTTTACAATATAGCTTGCAAACTAAATTTTCTTCTTCCCAGTAACAAACATGTTTATTTTAAATATTATAAAGAGATTTTAAATAGCTTTTTATTACCCCCTTCACCTGAGTAATTTTATCAGGTTTAGTGTAAGAATATATTATGTACCTGAAAAAAAAAATATATATATATATAACATTTCCTAAACACTTTCATTTAAGCAACTTTTCTTCATATGTGTGAATAAACCTATACTTGCAAATGAGCCTAACAATGATGGGTTAGCCGTCCTTTGTGTCTTTACTGGACTTCCTAAAATATAGGCCTGACAAATGGGGAAAATGTAACAAAATAGACCAATTTGAAAGAATTAGCAGCATATCAATTATATATCTGCTATTTTTACTATCATCTCTTTAGTCTGCCTTTCTTTTTCCATGGGCCATAAAAGCAAGATGAATATTTGTGGGCTCAAGCAAATTTGGAAAGAAAAGGCGCTCTACTAATCAGTAAGGGTTTTTCTTGTTTGTTTGCTTGATTCTGTTTAATCCTGAGTCTGAGGCCTAATCTTAAAGAAAGGTAAACACAGAATAGTTTTCAGACTGGGTACAGTGGTTCACACCTGCAGTCCCAGCACTTTGATAGGCCAAGGCAGGAAGATCGCTTGAGCTCAGGAGTTCGTGACCAACATGGGCAAGATGGCGAGGCCACAGCTCTACAAATATTAAAAAAAAAAAAAAATTAGCCAAGCATAGTGGTGCACACCTGTGGTAGCTGAGACCATCAGGAGGCTGATGTAGTAGCATCACTTGAGCCCAGCAGGTGGGGACTGTAGTGAGCCATGATTGCACCACTGCACTCCAGCCTGAACAACAGAGCAAAACTCTCTCTCAAAGAAAAAAGAGAGAGAGAGTTTTCAGAGGCAACTGGTTGAACCCAGAAAGAGAAAATGGAAAATGGCCATTACTTTGGCTGCACGGAGAGTCAAACATTTTCATGCTTAAGATGTCTGGAGAGCAACACAGTTTATAACAGCTATATTATAAAGGAATTGTATAACATATAAAAAGATTATCAATAGATGTACAGTTTTAATACCTACTGAGAGGATAAATTCTCGTTGTTTTCTCCATTGTCTATAATCATAAACAATACCAAGAGATTATAAATTTAGTCATGTAGATAACAAAATATTTTTTATACTCTCATGTTATTGCATATGCTAAAACAACTTTTTATTCTGATCATGCCACTAACAGGGCATGTCTATATAAATATGAGATCATAATTTTGAAAAAAAAGCTTTGAAGTTAATATTGGATTTGAATAGTAGGCAGTGATGATAAATCGGTCAGGAAACTTCCCTTCCATTGAAACAGAAGAAGAAGCTGTTTTTTGTATAAGCCAATGGCAAACAGAGAATAATAAAACTGCAGTTTGTTAGACTACCATTAAAATGTGATTGTGTGTCTTTTTTAGTAGGTAGCTATGTAGACATGAGCAGGGTAAGAGAAAAACCCCTCTCCTCCCCAAAAATGTCAGGTAACCATTAGGTGATAGTCATGTAGTTGTTAAACCGTCTAACTAAAATAATTGGTTGCAGCTGGCACCAGGGAAAGGCAGGCTCCCAATAAATAGAAAACACCTGAAGCTGGTGATTAGCAGCTTCCCAATAAGATCTCTAGGAGCTGGGTGAGCAGGCTCAAGCATATACACTGAGGGGCAAAATGTAAGAGTTTAACTGATATATGACCTTCCTCTAGGTATACTGGTAAGGAAAAGATGCCTCAAATGAGCATGTGCACAGCTTCAGTAAACACAGTGTGCATGTGGCCCCTCCTAATTCCTGAAAGGCAACTGTGCCAGTGGACAGTCCACTCCAAAGGAAAAATCAAGAGAGGATAAACTAAAATCCTGGAACCATGACAATGTATAAAACCCCAAGTCAAGGGCTGTACAGTGCACTTGGATCTGTAACTACCCAATGGGTTCACCTTGCCTGCTGCCTAGACAGAGCCAATTTATCAAGACAAGGGAACTGCAATAGAGAAACACTAATTCACACAGAGCCAGCTGTGAGGGAGACCAGAGTTTTTATTATTACTCAAATCAATCTCCTCAAGCATTCAGGGATCAGAATTTTTATGGATAATTTGGTGGGTGGGGAGGGCAGCCAGTGAGTCAAGAGTGCTGATTAGTTGGGTTGGAGATGAAATCATAGGGAGTTGAAACTGTCCTCTTGTGCTGAGTCAGTTCCTGGGTGGGGGCCACAAGATCAGATGAGCCAGTTTAATCATCTGGGTGGTGCCAGCTGATCCATCAAGTGCAGGGTCTGTAAAATATCTCAAGCACTGATCTTAAAAGCAGTTTAGGGATGGTCAGAATCTTGGAATCTCCAGCTGCATGACCTTTAAACCATAATTTCCAATCTTGTGGCTAATTTGCTAGTTCTACAAAGGAAGTCTAGCCCCAGGGAAGAAGGAGGTTTTTTTGGGGGTGAAAGGACTGTTATCATCTTTGTTTTAAACTATAGACTACAAACTAAGTTCCTCCCAAAATTAGTTCAGCCTATGCCCAGGAATGAACAAGGACAGCTTGGAGGTTAGAAACAAGATGGAGCTGATTAGGTCAATTTATTTTACTGTCTTAGTTATAATTTTGCAATGGTGATTTCAGAGCTCTCAAGTCATTCTCTTGGTCCTCTTCCAAGCATACTTTACTTTCTTTCATTTCTGCTCTAAAGCTTTTTATTTTTTTGAGTCAGAATCTTGCTCTGTTGCCCAGGCCAAAGTGCAGTGGCGTGACCTTGCAACTTCCACCTCCCAAGTTCAAGTGATCTTCCCGCCTCAGCATCTCAAGCATAAAGTTTTTAAATAAACTTTTGCTCTGACTCTAATTTGCCTCAGACTCTCACTCTGCCATATGCTCTTCAGCCAAATTCTTTCCTCCAAGAAGGCAATAATTGAGTTGCTGCAGACCCATACAAATTCAACACTGCTAACATCTTTAGGAGTGCTCTTAGCGTGTGGGAGATAGCTATAGCTGGAGAGGTGCTTAAAACCAAAGTAAAGGAAGCCTCAATCATAATAGCGGCTGAAGGAAAGGAGACCAACCAGCCTGCTTGAGTAGGGGAGAACTGACTTATATTAAGCAATGGGTCATTGTCTTGATAAACCTATCTTCATACCTAAAACAGTTTCTTTGTGAAAAATGTATTTGCTCAGTAATTATCAAGGAGCCTTAATGCTGGGTTTCTCGACAAAGTTTCTTTGAAAGAGTAAAAAGCCTCTTTGGCTTCTTGTAACAGAGGTCATGACTCTCGAAGAGTACTTTAAATTGGATGCACTTAGAATCTTCATATTAGAATCATATTTAATATACTATGTCAGTAATAGCTGGCCATATGCAAGAGGGTGAACATTTGTGAAATTTGGGTGGGTCTTAGAACCTTGGGACTGTTTTTTCTCTTAGGAGATCTCACTTCCGAATAGGTAAGAAATGTTCTAAGTGATAAATTTGAGACAGTCAAAACTATATGTTTTTTAGAGTTTTGTAGCACAGGCCAGGCACAGTGGCTCACATCTGTATTCCCAGCTAATCGGGAGGCTGAGGCATGGGAATCACTTGAACCTGGGAGGTGGAGGTTGCAGTGAGCCAAGATGGCACCTCTGCACTCCAGCCTAGGTGACAGAGTGAGACTCCGTCTCAAAAAAAGAAAAAAAAAATAGTTTTGTATCATAGAAGGTCTATACAAGAAGATGATTTAGATATCTTATCTTCCAGTGAAGGAGTGGCTAACAAGAGGCCATCAACATCTTGGATAAGGACAGAGTTTCCAGTGATAAAATATCTAAATCCTTTTTCCAAATGTGGGAGAAGATAAGAAAGAACGGCTTTCATTACAGCCTCAAGGAATTTGCCTTAATGTAAACTGGAGGGCTATATGACTCTTGGGTTTTGTTGGGAAAGAAAATAAAGTAGATCAAAGAGCCGCTTCTATAAAATATTTAGTAATATCAGGGATGCAGGATAGGAAAGGGATGGGGTTTTGAACGACAGAAAAAGAAGGTAACGCTGCAGCATGTACTGTTTGAAGAGCTTATAAAAGTTGTCAGAATAAAAATGAAGTCACTTGTTTGAAAAACCATGAGAAATGGAGCCTAGGAAGGCTGTGGAGGAAGAGTTCTCATGCAGGAACACCTGATAATAAGAACTATCACAAAGGACTCTGCAAAAATCACAACCTTGCACAAAAGCCACCCACAACCTTACAGAAAAGCAACTACCTTTCCAACCCCAAACTGCTGCCACTCTTGTTATTGCTCCTTGTAGCCAAGAACAATTATTTCAAAACAAGTGTGCAATCCACCTCATTTCTCCTTTAAAAACATCTGTCTTATTTTACCTTACTGAATATACACACAACTATGGCACTTGTATTCCCATTGCAATGCCCATTCCTGAGTAAATATAGTTTCCTTTTACAGAGTCTCTCTCTGTCAGTTATTTATGTTGACAATCTTTAAAATTGTGACTATCTCTGCTAGTTTTCTTGCATTGCCAAGTAGATGGTAATGTGATAGAATATTTAAAGTATTTTCTTGGCCAGGTGTGGTGGCTCACGCCTGTAATCCCAGCACTTTGGGAGGCCGAGGCAGGTGGATCACTTGAAGTTAGGAGTTTGAAACCAGCCTGTCCAATATGGCGAAACCCCATCTCTAATAAAAATACAAAATTAGCTGGGCATGGTGGTGCATGCCTGTAATCCCAGCTACTTGGGAGGCTGAGGCAGGAGAATTGTTTGAACCTGGGAGGTGGAGGTTGTAGTGAGCCAAGATCGTGCCACTGCACTCTGGCCTGGGCAACAAGAGCAAAGCTCCATCTCAAAAAAATAAAAAATAAATAAAAATAAAGTATTTTCTTAAGGTATCCAGTTAATTATGCATTACAATTGATCCAGAATAATGATCACTGTTATGTATGGGAGAGGAGCCTGGGCGGGCTTCAGAGAGACATAGCAATTGCCTTGGTTCTTCCTTATCTTTTCAGATTTGACTAAAAAGACTTCACCTTTTATGTGAAGCCTTGTCTGACTCCTTTCTCTCTGGAAAAATGAATTGCTTCCTTATTTGTGTACCACTTTAATGTATGTCTATGTTATATGTGTATTTCATGCTGTAGTCTTAATTCCTTATTCCTTTCCTCTCTGTTTCTTGAGGACATGACCCTGTCTTATGAAAATAGTTGTTTCTCTAGGGACTAGCAGATAACATGCTGCATAGTAGGTCTTGAGTGACTGGTTATCAAATATATGTGTAATTGGAGGTATAAATATATTAAGACAGGCTACACAAAAGTTTTCTTTATGAAGTCCAAATTAATTGTGTAATTATACTACATATTTCGGTGTAATAATATCCATTATTATTATTTAAAGAATGTAATGAAAAAATCTAATGGTACTTATGCTGCATGGTACTTATCTTTTATACTTAGCAGTATTTTAACTAAACATACATTTTCTGTCAAATTCTACAATATCTAACCTACTCAAAGATTTACAGATCATTTTCATTATCTGAAAGAAAAGTAAATTGAACATAATTTAGTAATTAGTTTACAGCTCTAGATTTCTCTTTTATAACTTGGGAAGTGAGTTGGTCATTGTTTATTCTGCTAACATTCATTTTCAACCCTTTACCTGCAAGCTATGTTTCTCAGATTTCATTGCTAGCTGGCTTCCAGGTAGATTAGCTCATAAGAGGTGGGGGATAGGGTGGTAGAAAAGAGGAAGCATGGAAAAAGCCAGGATATCTCTCCTCTACTAGTTCATCCTCAGTAGCATTTTACAGTAGTGGATGGTTTCCTCTGTGGTTTTGACTTCCCAGCCTATGCTCAGTTCTAGTCCTTACCAGGCAACTCTGGCTTCTAGTCTCGGGTAATAAGACCTTTACCTTTGCCACCCCAGCCTTAGACGTGGCAGTGGCTTTATATACTTGCTCATCTTTTGGTTGCTTCACCATCCCCTGTTGGCTTCTCAGCTCTTGCTTTGCTCATTACCTATGTATTAAATTTTCTCAATTTAATTACCTAGAATGGTTTTTGCCTGACCCCCAACTGATAAACTAATTATATTAATTGACTATGTTTCTAATAAGTTTAAGTTTTGTAATTATTTTTCCCAGTTTGATATATGGAACTTAAATAATCTAGCCATTAGTAAGTGATACAATATGGCAAAATATCCAGAAATAGTGATGAATCCATGGTTCTTCAGCAGAAGAAGGAAAACCCTCTTTAAATGTACATAATTCCTTTTAGTAGAGGTTCCAGAAATTTGTTCCATCAGGTCCAGATTATTTCCACATAAATGTTCAAGTGTCATCTATGTGCCATTGAGAAGTCAACTACTACAACGGCTTTGAAGCTAGAAGTCCCTGGTAGTTTGTATTGTGTCACTATTGATTCATATAAGAGCTCTTAAATATTATTAGATGGAAACATATGTGAGAGTGAAAAGTGACAATGGAGAGGGAGTGATGAACCAGGACCAATTGGCGCAGCTAAAGTGACAGGGCGGCATTAAGAAATCATGCTGGGCATTGTGAGAAGAAACTTGACTTTTATTCTTGGTTTAGTCACTTATTGAACTATGATCTGGGACAGGCCACTTAACTTTTCAGGCTCTTCTCTCCCAATAGAGAGGTTGAAATCTTTTTTTTTTTTTTTAGGGAAGAAGTCACCTTGAAATCCTGAAAGTACTGACTGATAGATATACTTGATGAGAACAAAAATGTTAATCATAGCACAGTATATATAGCAGGTGCAGTATAGCCAAAATTATGAAGGGTTTTGAAACAATTAGGTTAGAAAAAGTAACACTGGAATGACAAAAAGGCAAGGAATCAATAGTCTCTAGCTTTTGAAAACATATAAGAGGAGAAAACTAATTTATCTCACAATTTTCCTACTTAAATCTTACAGTGTGTTTCATTGTCAGTTATTGGACCATTCTTGTTTAAAACCTCACTGACATATTTTATTCCAATGTACCCTTGGAGCACTGGTTATGATCAAATGCCATCATCTATATTATGAAGTAGGTAGTAGAGTGATTAAGTCAGAGCAAATAAAACCACTTGAGAAATTAGTCATAGAATTTTAGAGATAATCTAGGATGCCAAACTCCTACATAAATTGCTTGTGGTTTCCTGGTATACAACCGGTTGCCAACATTTATAAATGTTGTTCCTTTATAATCTCCATTCTACATGGTCTTGTCACTTTGATAGCTGACTTATTTTGTATGTGTGTGCCAAAATTTAGTTGCTTAAAAAATGATTCTTTTCTCAAACTGAGGGAGTTAATAAACCTTTTAAATGACCATCTACAGAGAATATTGTTTTATTTTCTAGTGTTTCTTTCAAAAAGAAATTTTGTTTAACAACCATGTCTAATATAATTTTATTGCTGGATTGAACCACATGATAGTTTGGATCTTTTCTAGCTCTAGAATTCTGTGAATATTAGTTTAGCATAGATAAACATTGCTTTTGATGGAGTGGGCTGTTGGGAGTGAAAATGGAGAGGGATGATATAGTGGCATAGTGCTTTAATATTAAGTTGGAATTTACTAAGTGAAAATAATGTCTTTAAACCCCACAGAAAAATGATTATGAAAATTTTTTCACTGAAAATGGATGGATTTTTCCCCTTTGTTTTAGTGATAATTCTGGGTAATAAATAACTTTCTATCTTTTTCAAGCCACAGTTACACAATATGACTGTTTACACTAACTTCCCTAGTTCTAGGCTACAATTAATTTGCAAAGTAGAAAGTGCTAATAATGTCTAGGAATACAGGCATACACAACTATCCTTGCTTGCTGATCATGGGAATTAAGTTTTGGGAAATATGATTTAGAATTGCTTAATTACAAGGAAAGAAAATGCAAAAGACATGTGTATATCTATCCAAAGTCTTATTGCAAAGTGTTTTCCTATGATGGGTTTAGGTCAGATCAGGTAAATTAGCCGTAGTGGTCACCAAATTCAGAACTGGCGTTGGAGGAGTAGTACTAGATTTGGAGAATTGGTGTAAAAACGTAGAAATGCTTTGCATTTCATTCGTTCATCAAGACAATTCAGGAATACAGATTTGAGGGAGTTTCTCAGGGCCCTTATTAAGGTAATTCTCCAGAATCAAGGAGCACTCAACACAGCGGTCAAGCTGTATAAGCAAAACAGCTCAATATTATGAACATAGGCTGAATGTTCAACTGGATATCCACCCACGATTATATTGCCAGTTAAATTCTAGTTTATAAATCACTTTCTAATTAATTCAAGAAATGAAAACCATTTTTTTTTCTTTTCTGGTTTTCTGCCTTTGTATCTTTCTCTCTCATTGTCGTTAACTCCTGGGTTTTCTCTCATTTTCACTTCCCCAACACAGTACAGATTGAACATGCAAAGCATACAACTCAAAAGAAATATGAAACTTGGGTCTCTAGTCTCCTGGCTCACTTTGTTAATCTGCCTCAATTGCCATCACTAATTAGGGTGAAGAGATGACTACTACCATAGCTATTACTGTTTTTGCTGTATTTAAATGCATTTGAGAACCTTACGTAATTTTTTCCACTTATTACTCAATGTATAATCTAGGAAGACGATTAACTTTCTAGAATTTGGGGACTTTTTAATAGATAAAAAATGTCTTCCATATAAAAGAATGTATACAATACATAGGCAGAATTTAAAATGTAATAAAATAAATAGGTACTCAACACTGAGTTATAAAATAGACTAATAACAATACTTTGGAAACCGCTTTAATAATCCTCTCAAAGGATTACTTTGCCTCTATATATAATCTCTATTCTGACTAGTATATTAAAATTATTAATTCATGTATGTCCTTAAATGATAAATTATTCAAGTTTTTGTGTTTTAATAATTAAACAAACAGAATGATAGTGTGTATACTTTTATGATTTTCATTTTTTTCTCAACATATTTTAGATCTATTCACATCGGGCATACATAGCTATAGTTTATTTAATTTTTGCATGGTTTAGGTTTAGTATACCATTGCATGCCTTTATCGAAAAAATTTATTATCCATGTGTCACCCATAAACCTTTGAATTATTTCAAAGTTTTTTTCTATTACAAACTGTGTTAATATTCCATTGCTCATAACAAATTATCACAAACTTAGAAACTTAAATAGCACAAATGCGTTATCTTGCAATTTTGTGAGTTAAGAGTCTGCATGGCTCAGCTGTGTTTGTTTGCTTAGGGTCTCATAAGGCGTTGGTCAGGGCTGTGGTCTCCTCTGAGCCTCGAGCTCCTCTTCCAAGCCCATTTAAGTCACCTGTAGAATTCATTTTCTTCGAGCTATAAGACTGAGATCCCACTTTCTTGCTGCTTGCCAACTGGGCACCTTTCACAACTTTGGGGACCACTTACTATTTTCTGCCATGGAAACCATTCTACAACCATAAATGTTTGCTTATTCAAGTACAGCAGAAGAAATACCTTTAACTCTGAATCTCTCCTACCTTATTTAAGGGCTCTCTGATTATATCAGGCCCACCAAAAGTGAAATTCCTTCTGATTAACTCAAAGTCAACTAATTAATTACCTTAATTGCCTTTGCAAAATTCTTCCTGCAATAAAACATAATAGAATCGTAGGAGTGAGATATCATATTCAGCAGTCCTACTCACTCTCAAGGTGAAGGCATTATATGGGGTATGTACACCAGGGAGTGAAAATCACGAGGACCATTTTGAAATTCTGCTTACCATATGAACAATTTTCTAAATAAAATTGTTTGTATTTTTTATTTTATTTACAAATATTTTATTTACAAATATTCAGGAATATTCCTGAATATTCCTCTTGTTTTATTTCTTATAACTGTAAGCATTCCTTGTATGTTTTCCAACTCTATCAAGTTAGGCTAAACAATTTCCAAAAAGGTTTTATCACATATAGTCGCAATTAAGATATGAGAATTTATCTCGTATACATTCTCACAAACAATTTGAATTTATATTGAAATGCAATTTTATACTTTTTTATTTGCCTTACTATCATTTGTTAAACTTATTTCTAGACACCTTATTTTTATTGATATTGTAATTTTTGAGTTGCATTTTCTAATAGTTTTATATATTAATATCATATTCAATGGACTCACTAAATTATTACTTTTAATAATTTATATGTAAGGGTTTTTTCAGATTTACTATGTGGACAAATGTGAAATTTTTTTTTCTTTACTCACCTTATATTTTACATTGTATTTAAATGTAAAATTCAGATCCCACCAGACTGCATCCTGCCATAAGGTTCAAAAGCTGTTGTGTCTCTTCGTCTCTGGAGCCCCTTTGACGTCCTCTGCCTGCAGCCAATACCATGGTTGGTTTCTGCTGAGCTCAAGCCATTGGCATTGACCCCACTGTCCTTAGCAGCAGATCAGCTGCACATTTGCATGTGCCCCGGGCACAAACTTTACCACCTGCAGCTACTATCACTGAGAGCCGCCTCCAACAAGGCAAAAGCATGACCTGTCCTCACCAGCAGAAATGCTGCACATTTGTAAGAGCCCTAATAATAGGATATCCCACTTGAAAGTTCCACTTGGAGCTGATATCTCAGCTACTTGTCTATGGCTGCTGCCACTGAAAGCCATGCCACCCTCTCTAGTAGCTGCACTCATTACCAGGGGACTTTAGAACAGGTCTTCCTAAACAAGTCTCACATTCCATCCAGTACCTGAGCACATTGTACAGGGATCTGGGGATCACCCAGCCCAGTCCACCACCATTGGCACCTAAGTACACCTCTCAGGGGCCTGACATTGGGCCCACACAACCTACTGTTGCCACCATAGTTGGCATCCACCTGAAAACACCACCTGCAGGCCTGGGGACTGGCCCGTCCAATTTATCACAGCCACCAAAATACCAACGCAGACCACTTGGGATCAAGAGAGTTGTCCCATCACTCCTCCTGCGATTGCCCTTACCATGTCTACTGCCTAGAGGCCCAAGTACCCACCCACCTCTCCAGCCCATTATTGGCACATGAAAAGCCTCCCAGAGACCCAATAATTAATCTTCTTGGACAGGTTAACATTGATGCTTGTGTATGCTGCCCTGGGACCAAAAAATAGGTATGCTCAACCTGCCTTGCCACCACCGGGAACTATAAAATGGGTTACCTGGCATCCCAATTCCCAGCAAAACTCTCACATAGACACCACTAACAACCACACCCTCAGCTACTGAGGAAATTGCAGACACCATTGATGCTGATTATAGCCAAATAAATCATACAGAGACTACACTATTCCATGCACCCAGAATCAAAGCTAAAATGTCCCACAGAACCAACACCATAGATACATCTGCAGGAAAATATTATTCCCTATGACAGCAAATGCAAAAAGTTGGAAGAAGTGACTATTATACCAAATGTACATTTATCAACATAAGGATAGAAGAAATATGAAAAATCAAGGAATACAATATCCCCAAAGGAAGATAATAATTCTCTAGAAACAGATTTCAATGAAAAGAAAAATTTTCAAGTCCTGAAAAAATAAATCAAAATAATAATATTAAATGATAAGGTTTGTCTGTGTCTCTACCCAAATCTCATATTAAATTGTCGCTTCCATAATTCCCACGTGATGTGGAAGGGATCCAGTGGGAGATAATTGAATCACGGGGGCGGGTCTTTTCCATGCTATTCTCATGATAGTGGATAGGTCTCGTAAGATCCAATTATGAAGGGGAATTTCCCTGCACAAGTTCTCTTCTCTTGTCTGCCTTCATGTGAGACATGCATTTCGCCTTCCACCACGATTGTGATGCCTTCCTAGCCATGTGAAACCTTGAGTCTATTAAAACTCTTTCTTTTGTAAATGGCTCAGTCTTAGGTATGTCTTTATCAGCAGCATGAAAATGATCTCATACAAGTGGTAAAAGTGGGCATCCTTGTTATGTTCTCAATCTTAGAAGAATGGCTTTCAGTTTTTCACCAATCAGTATGATACTATCTGTGAATCTGTTATATATGATTGTTTTTTCTTTTTTTTTTTTTTTTGAGATGGATTCTCACTCTGTCACCAGACTGGAGTGCAGTGGCATGACCTCTGCACACTGCAACATCAACCTCCACCTCCTAGGTTTACACAATTCTCCTGCCTCAGCCTCTCGAGTAGCTGGGACTACAGACATGTGCCACCATGCATGCCCAGCTAATTTTTGTATTTTAGTAGAGATGGGGTTTCATCATGTTGGCCAGGATGGTCTTGATCTCTTGATCTCATCATCCACCTGCCTTGGCCTCCCAAAGTGCTGGGATTACAGGTGTGAACCACTGTGCCTGGTCTGTCTATATGATTTTTATTATGTTGAGACATGTTCTTTCTATACCTAGTTTTTTTTGAGGATTTTTTTTATCATGGAGAGATGTTGAAGTTTATCAAATGCTTTTACATAATCAATAGAAATTATCATATGGTTTTTATCCTTCATTCTGTTGATATGATGTATCACATTGATTGATTTTTGTATGTTGAACCATCCTTGCATCCCAAGGATAAATTCTACTTGGTAATAATAATGATCTTTTTAATGTACTGTTAAAATTGATTTTCTAGTATTTTGTTGAGGATTTTGGCATCAATATTTATGAGAGATATTGTCTTGTAGTTTTATTTTTTGATGTGTCTTTGTTTGGTTTTGATATCAGGGTGATATTGGCATTGTAGAAGGAGTTTGGAAGTATTTCCTTCTCCTCTGTTTTTTGGAATAGTTTCAGTAGAATTGGTACTGGTTCTTTAAATCTTTGGTAGAATTCAGCAATGAAGTCATTGGGTCTGAAACTTTTCTTTACTGGGAGACTTATTATGGCTTTGATCTTGTTACTTCTTGTTGGTCTGTTCAGGTTTTGGATTTCTTCATGGTTTAATCTTGATAGGTTGAACCATGTGTCTAGAAATTTGTCTATTTCTTCTAGATTTCCCAGTATATTGACATGTAGTTGCTCGTGGTAGCTACTAATGATTCTTTGAATTTCTGTGGTATCAGTTGTAATGTGTCCTTTTTCATCTCCGATTTTATTAATTTGAATCTTCTCTCCTTTTTTCTTACACTGGCTAAAGATTTGTCAATTTTTTTTAACTTTTCAAAAAACTAACTTTGTTTCACTGATCTTTTGTATTGCTCCCTTCCTTTCAATTTTATCTTTCTTTGCTCTGATCTTTATTCTTTTTTTTCTTTAACTAATTCTGTGTTCAGTTTGCTCTTGCTTTTCTAGTGCTTTAAGATGCATTTTGTGGTTGTTTATTTGAAGTTTTTCTTCTTTTCTTATGTAGGCACTTACAGCTATTAAGTTCCCTCTTGGTACTGCTTTTTCAGTATTCCATAGGTTTTGGTATGCTGTTTCCATTATCATTTGTTTCAATATTTTTGTTCCATTTTCTTCTTAATTTCTTAACTGACCCACTGATCATCAGGAGCAGATTGTTTAATTTTCATGTATTTGTAGAGGTCCCAAAATTCCTCATTACTAATTTCTATTTTTATTCCATTGTGCTCAGAGAAGATGCTTGATATTATTTCAAGGTTTTTTGAATGTTTTAAGACTTGTTTTGTGGTCTAACATATGATCTATCCTTAAGAATAATCCATGTGCTGAGGAAAAGAATGTACCTTCTGCAGCTTTGGAATGAAATGTTCTACAAATATATATTAGATCCATTTGGTCTAGAGTGCAAATTAAGTCCACTCTTTCTTGTAGGCAACAGATTAATAGATCTTGCTGCTTTATCCATTCAGTCAGTTTACATCTTTTAATTAGAGGGTTTAGTCCATTTATAGTCAATGTTATTATTGATAAGTAAGGACTTACTCCTGCCATTCTGTCATTTGTTGTCTCCTTGTTTTGTGGTCTTCTCTTCCTTTTTTCTTTCCTTCCTGAGTTATTTTTTGTGAAGGTAATTTTCTCTGATAATATGCGCTTTACCTCTCCTAGTGCACTGAAATGCTTTCCACACCATGCCACTGCTGCTGGAAAGTAGGGATGGGGTGCCACCTATTTCTTTTTCTTTCTTTCTTTCTTTTCTTTTTTCACATGGAGTTTCACTCTGTCACCCAGGCTGGAGTGTGGTGGTGCAATCTCAGCTCACTGCAACTTCCACCTCCCAGGTACAAGTGATTCTCCGGCTTCAGCCTCCTGAATAGCTGGGATTACAGGTGCATGCCACCATGCCTGGCTAATTTTTGTATTTTTAGTAGAGACAGAATTTCACCATGTTGGTCAGGCTGGTCTCAAACTTCTGACCTTGTTATCTGCCTGCCTTGGCCTCCCAAAGTGCTGGGATTACAGGCGTGAGTCACCGAGCCTGGCTGCCAGCTATTTCAAGACTTTTTTTTACTTCTTTTGTCACTCTTTCAGTGATATGAAGTTGAAACCAGGTACTGTGAGTGCTCACCTGGGTTTTGATTCTTCTAAAGAACCAAACCTTGTTGTAGATAGTTGTTAAACTGTTGTCTTTGTGAGAGGGACAATTGGCAACTTCTACTCTGACATCTTGTTCTGACTCTCCAAAGACATATTGACTAAAAGTAAAGAGATTACTAAAAATATAATTCACACAAATAGAAACCAATAGTGAGCAAAATTAGCTCTACTTATATCAGATAAAACAAATTTTAAGTTAAAGAAAATTTAAAAAGACAAAAAAGGTCATTATATAATGGTAAAGGCATCAATTCAGCAGGAGGTTATAACAATTCTAAACATATAGTCTACCAACACTGTAAAACTCAGATATATAAAACAACCCTTATTATTAGATCTTAAGGGGAGGTAGACTCAAATATCATAATATAATACTTCAAGATTTAAACATGCCACTCTCAGAATTAGATCACCTAGACAGGAAATTAATATAGAAGAAGCATTGGCCCCAGCATCATGCAGTATACCCAGGTAAAAAACCTGTACATTTACCCATGTACCCCCGAATCTAAAATAAAAAATGAAATTATAAAAATAAATAAATAAGGAAATAAAAAATAGACTGCATTTTAGATAATATCAATCTAACAGACATTTAGCTATTACTTCCTCCAACAGCTACAGAATATATGTGTTCTTCCAATTGGCACATGAAAAATTGTCCTAAATAGACTGTATTTTAGGCCACAAAACAAGTCTTAACAAAGTTTTAAAAATCAAAATTATATCAAGTATCTTCTCAGACCACAATGAAATAAAACTAGAAATAAATAACTGTAGAAACTTTGGAAACTCTACAAATACATAGAAATTAAATATGATCCTGAATGACCATTGGGTCAAGGAAGAAATTAAAGAAATTTAAAAATTTCTAGAAACAAATGAAAACAGAAACAAAATATGTCAAAATTTATAGCAAAAGGAGTACTATGAGAAATGGTTAAACCAATAAATATCTGCATCAAAAGAAACCAATTTCAAATAAACAATTTAACAATGCAGCTCAAGGAACTGGAAAAGACAAGACAAACCAAACACAAAGTTAGCAAAAGAATAATAAAAATGAGAGCAGAATTAAACAAAATAGAGAGTAAAAAATGCAAAGTTTCAACAAAAAGAAAAGATAAAACCTATAATTCATTAACTAGACTAACGAAGAAGAGAAAAAACAAAAAATAAACAAAATCAGAAACAAAAGAGACATTACAACTAATACCACAGAAATACAGAAGATAGTCAGCAACTATTATACAGTAATGCACAGGAAAACCCGGAGGAAATACAATAATTCCTGGACACATACAACCTACTAAGTTTAAATCAGAAAAAAAATAGAAAACTTAAACTTGAATAGACCAATAACAAGCAATGAGATTGAATCAGTAATAAAAAGTCTTTCATCAATGACAACTTCAAGACTGGACTCACTTCAACAATTCACAATTCAACAGTAAAAACATAACCTTATTCTAAAATGGGAAAAGGGATGAATAGACATTTCTGAAAAGAAGACATACAAACGGCTAATAAGTATACAAAATAATGCTCAACATCACTAATCATCAGGAAAATGAAAATGAAAATCACAATGAGATATTATCTTACCCTGGTTAGAACAGTTTCTTTGTCCATTTTGCATTGCTATAAAGAACTGCCTGAGACTGGGTAATTTATAAGAAAAGGAGGTTTATTTGGTTCACAATTCTGCAGGGTGTACAACAATAATGGCATCTGCTTCTGGTATAGACCTCAGAGAGCTTCTAATCATGGCAGAAGGTGAAGGGGGAGCAGGCCTGCCAAATGGTGAGAGAGAGAGCAAGATAGAAATAGGACAAGTGACACACTTTTTAAAATAACCAGCTCTTATGTGAACTAATATAGCAAGAACTATGTTAGCATTATATAACTCATTACCTTGGGGACATCACCAAGTCATGCATGAGGGATCTATCCCCATGATCTAAACACCTCCTACCAAGCACCACTTCCAATACTGGTGATTACATTTTAACATGAGATTTGGAGGGAACAAATGCCCAAACTGTATCAGATGGCTATTACTAAAGAGACAAAAAATAGCAGATTCTGGAAAGTATGCAGAGAAAAGGAATCTCTTAACATTTATACACTGTGAGTATTTAAAATAGTATGGCCTATGGAAAGCAGTATTGAGATTTCACAAAAAACTAAAAATAGAACTACCATACATTCCTGCAGTCCCACTCCTGGCATTTATACAAAGGAAATCAGTTTATCAAAGAGATATCTTCACTCTTATATTTATTGTTGCACTACTCACAAAGGAAAAATATGGAATGAACCTAAGTGTCATTAAAAAATAAATAAAGAAATTGTGGTATATATCCACAATGGAATACTATTTGTTCATAAAATGAATGAAATCATGTTATTTGCAGCAACATGTATGAAAATGGAGGTTATTATGTTGAATGAAATAAGCCAGGCACAGAAAGACAAATACCACACATTCTCACTCATATGTGGAAACTAAAAAGTTAATCTAATGGAGTCATAGAGTAGAATACTAGATACCAGAGCACTGGATACATGTGTGTGGAGTAGGGGAGGACAGAGAGAAATTGATTAATGGGTATAAGCATCAGTCAGAGGGAATACGTTCTGTTTTTAGCAGAGGAGGGTCACTATCGTTAACAACAATGTATTACCTATTTTAAAATAGCTAGAAGAGAGAACATAAAATGTTCCCAACACATAGAAATCATAAATATTCAATGTGATGGATATCCACATACCCTGACTTGATCATTTCACACTGTATTTATGTAACAAAATATAACTATACCCGATAATACGTACAAATATTTATCAATAAATTAAAATATTTTTTAAAAACCCCAATTGGGAGGGAGAGCAATCCAAGATGGCTGACCACTAGCATCTCGGGATTGTAGCTCCCAGTGAAAGTGCAGAGAATGAGAGGACGCCACACTTTCAGATGAATTTTTGTTGCTCATGGACCAGGAGATTCCCAGTGGAGGAGCCCCACGGGTCACCAGTGCGACTCTTGTGGCCAGTGTGGCGGTTTTGCTGGTGCCTCAGCGCGGCAGTTCTTGGTGCAGAGTGAGTGGGACTGGGTGCCCTTTTGGCCGATTCCCGGGCAGAAAAGCACCATCAATCTTAACAACGCTGTTTTGGCTGGCGCAGTGGATTGCTCAGATTTCGGCGCTGGGAATCAACAAGTTGGACGTCCACTCAGAAACCTAATTTGAAAGTAGGAAATCACAAAGACGACAGGTGGATAAATTTACAACGATGGGAAGAAACCAGCATAAAAAGGCTGAGAATACCCAAAATCAGAATGCCTCTCCCTCTACAGGGGATCACAGTTCCTCATCAGCAACGGAACAAGCCCTGATGGAGAAGGAGTGTGTTCCATTAACAGAAGTAGGCTTCAGAAGGTGGATGATAAGAAACTTCTGTGAATTAAAAGAACTTGTTCTAACCCAATGCAAAGAAACTAAGAACTTTGAAAAAGGTTTGACGAAATGCTAATGAGAACAGGCAATTTGGAGAGGAATATAGGTGAATTAATGGAGCCGAAAAACACAACACGAGAACTTCGTGAAGTATGCACAAGTTTTAACAGTCGAATTGATCAAGCAGAAGAAAGGATATCAGAGTTTGAAGACCAACTTAACAAAATAAAATGAGAAGTCAAGATTAGAGAAAAAGGGATAAAGAAGAATGAGCAAAGTCTCCAAGAAGTATGGGACTATGTGAAAAGACCTAATCTACGTTTGATAGGTGTACCTGAATGTGACGAAGAGGATGAATCCAAGTTGGAAAATACTCTTCAGGAGATTATTCAGGAAAACTTTCCCAACCTAGTAAGACAGGACAATATTCAACTCCAGGTAATACAGAGAACACCACAAAGATATTCCTCAAGAAGACCAACCCCAAGGCACATAATCATCAGATTCATTAGGGTTGAAATGAAGGAGAAAATACTGAGAGCAGCCAGAGAGAAAGGTCAGGTTACCCACAAAGGGAAGCCTATCAGACTTACAGCAGATCTCTCAGCAGAATCCCTACAAGCCAGAAAAGAGTGGGGGCCAATATTCAACATCCTTAAAGAAAAGAACTTTCAACCCAGAATTTCATATCCAGCCAAACTGAGCTTCAAAAGCGAAGGAAAAATAAAATCTTTTGCAAACAAGCAAGTTCTTAGAGACTTAACCATCACCAGGCCTGCTTTGCAGAAGCTTCTGAAAGAAGCACTACACATATAAACAAACAACCAGTATCAGCCTTTCCAAAAATATATCCAGGTAGCATCAAACGGCAGTATTAAACTCATATATATTATTAACTGGATAAAAAGCCAAAACCCATTGGTATGCTGTATCCAGACCCATCTCACATGCAACGATACACAAAGACTCAAAACAAAGGGACAGAGGATGATTTACCAACCAAATGGAGAACAAACATAAATAAACAAATAAAAAGCAGGAGTTGCAATTCTCACCTCTGATAAAATAGACCTTAAAGCAACAAAGATCAAAAGAGGCAAAGAAGGACATTACATAATGGTAAAAGGATCAATGCAACAAGAAGAGCTAACGATTCTATATATACATGCACCCAATACAGGAGCACCCAGATACATAAGACAAGTTCTTAATGACTTATAAAGAGACTTAGCCTCCCACACAATAATAGTGGGAGACTGTAACATCACATTGTCAATATTAGACTGATCAATGAGATAGAAAATTAACAAGGATATCCAGGACTTGAACTCAGACCTGGAACAAGTAAACTTAATAAACATTTATAGAACTCTCCACTTCAAATACACAAAACATACATTCTTATCAGTACCATATCACATCTATTCCAAAAGTGACTATATAATCGGAAGTAAATCACTCCTCAATAATTGCATAGCATTCCATAGGTTTAAATGAAATATTGGTTGGCTGCTTGTTTGTTATTTTCTTCCTTTATTCCTTCCTGTCTCCATTGTTAAGCACAATTATTGGCATAAAAGAGGTTTTCAATTCCCATTTTTATACTGCATTCTAGCCTGGGCAATAAAGCAATACTCCCGTTCTCTCTCCCTCTTTCTCTTCCTTTTTCTTCCTCTTCATTCTTTTTTTTTCCTTTCTCTCTTTCTTTCTTCCTTTTTTTTCTTCAAAAAAAAAAAAAAAAAACCTCAATAGGAACTTCTGGGTAAATTGTCAATATATATATTTTTAAATGGATTCTTGCTCTTTTTACCCAGACTGGAGTGCGGTGGCGCGATCTTGGCTTACAGCAACCTCTGCTTCCAAGGTTCAAGCGAGTCTTCTCCCTCAGCCTCCTGAGTAGCTGGAATTACAGGAATGTGCAACTATGCCCGGCTAATTTTGTATTTTTAGTAGAGACAGGGTTTCTACGTGTTGGTCAGGCTGGTCTCAAACTCCCAACCTTAGGTAATTCACCCACCTTGGCCTCCCAAAATGCTGGAATTACAGGCATGAGCCACCGTACCCGGTCATAATTTTAAAATACGTATGACAAGCAAAGATGAGCAAAGGACCTTGAGCAACCAAAACACCTCTGAAGGAAAATAAAAATATTTAAAGAAATAACCTACCAGGTATCAAAATTTATTATTAAGGATAAAGAGAGTCATTTTATAATAAAAAAGGTAAATTCACCAATAGGAAGGACAATTCTAAAGGTTTACACACTTAATATACTATAGATTCAATCTTTCTTTTTTCTTTTCTTTTTTTTTTTAGAAAGAGTCTTGCTCTGTGGCCAGGCTGGAGGCAGGAGTGCAGTGGCACGATCTCGGCTCACTGCATCCTCCACTTCCCATGTTCAAGCGATTCTCCTACCTCAACCTTCCGAGAAGCTGGGACTACAGGTGCGCCACCATGCCCAGATAATTTTTGTATTTTTAGTAAAGATTGGGTTTCACCATGTTGGCCAGGATGGTCTCGATCTCTTGACCTCGTGATCTGCCTTCTTCAGCCTCCCACAGTGCTGGGAGTGTGTGAGCCACGGTGCCAGGCCAGTATCTTGCTTTCAATAATAAATGGAACAAAATGAATGTAGGCAGAAAATTAGTCAGGATATAGAACACTTGAACAACACTGAGAGCTAACATTACCTAACTAAAGTTTATAGAACAGTTTATGACCAAAATAGCAGAATTCACAGCTCACATAGTATACTTACCAAAATAGACCATCTTCGGGGCTATAAAATAAGTCAATATATTTAAGGAGATTCAAATTGTGCAATATATATTCTCTGACAGTAATGGAATTAAAATGGAAATCAATGAGAGAAAATACTGGAAAATACCCAAAAATTAGGTTTCCTTTTTTTTTTTTTTTTAATTGCATTTTAGGTGGTTTCCTTTTTTAAAAAAAAAATTTTTTTTTTGAGACAAAGTCTTGCTCTGTCTCCTAGGCTGGAGTGCAGTGGCACAATCTTGGCTTACTGTTATCTCTGCCTCCTGGGTTCAAGCAACTCTCATGCCTCAGCTTCCTGAGTAGCTGGGATTACAAGCAGGCACCACCACGCCCGTCTAATTTTTGTATTTTTAGTAGAGACGGGACTTCGCCATGTTGCACAGGCTGGTTTCAAATTCCTGGCCTCAAGTGATCCGCCCACTTCTTCCTCCCAAAATTTTGGAATTACAGGCGTGAGCCACTGCACCTGGCTGAAATATTAGGAAATTATATAACACACTACCAAATAACTATGGGTCAAAGAAGATATTGCAAGAGCAATTAGTATTTTAAACAAAAAAAGTAAAATATTTTTTAAAGCAATAGCTGTCAATGAAATTTGTAATGTTATTTTTCTTAAATTGGGTGGTAGGTTGACAAGTGTTTATTTTGTTACTATGTTTATAGCTTCACTATATTATACATCAGTTGTATAAAATATACAATTAAAAGATAAATGGAAATCTGAAGTATACATGGAAAATATTCCTGTAAGAAACAACAAATAGGCATAATCCAAAATAGATTTGGGATAGATATATCCATGTGATAGATTTCAAGTTTCAAGGAAAAGATGGCATTAAATCTTAGGCTACATTATGTGAAGTCACTTGGTTGATTGTTTTTTCTTCTAAAAACATGTGATCTTCAATAACACTAAAAAAAGTGCTACAACCCATGCTTGTTGCATGTTCAGGTTCTCTGTAGTCCTTGTCAAAGAATGAAAAATAAAGATAGGTGCTTCATGCAGTTGCTTGTATCATCAGGCATCAAAAAAAAAAAAAAAAGAAAGAAAGAAAGAAAGAAACCATAGCATCTGCAATTCCCTGTTTTAATTACATCCTGAAGTAATAGCTGCAGCTGAGCCATTTATTGCTTCTGTAAGCAAGAGCCAGTAGACGGAAGCTGTTTCTACCTACGTCATTTCTGAAAGGCGAATATAATGGCGACAGCATAGGGGAGATCTTGGACCGACCTTTAATATAATAAAATCAACTTAAGAGAGTCAATATGTTCAGCATCTAGTAGTGAGGGACATGGGGGTGAGAACAGAAACTAGCCATGGCACAGAAGCAGTAAGACCCAGATTTCGCTGGAGTCACCAACTTAAGTGCAATGTCAACAAAATATCAGCAACTAATTCAGTTTGTTTTTTAATAAAATAAATATTTTATTCTGAAATAATTTTAATTTTTATGAGATTTTATAAAAAAAATTTATCTGTGTATGTAGAAAATTTTCCTGAGATGGGGTTCTTAATACAAACACATATTCAATTATTCTTAACTTACCTGATTTGTTTTGGAATTAATAGTTAAATGTTTTTATCATTGGTAATTTAAAATTATTATACGTGTGACCAAGATCACCTGGCTCCTAAAACCGAAGACATTTACAGAAAAGTTTGCGTGTGCCTGACGACAATAGGATGAAGGAATCCTGCTCACCATGGCAAGAATAACGTTAAATACTTAACAAATTTAATAAAAATATGCATGACCTTTATGAAGAAAACTAAAAAGTACTACTGAGGGACGTCAAAGGATTTGAATAACTAGAGAAACAGACAATATTCTTCAATAGGAAAGGTACTATAAGAATATTCCTTTTCCAATTAACATAATCTGTACAGATCTAATAAAAATCTGTATACACACACACTCATACATACATATATATACATATATTCTTTAAATAGCTACCATTTCCCCAGGCAATCACTTACTATGACAAAATGTTGGTTGCTCAAAATCATTTTGTGTATTTTCCTAATTCTTGAATATTAAAGTACAAATAATTCTTCCTTTTTTCCCAGTATTGACATACTTTTCAGAAAAGATTATATCATAGAGATTGTATAGGAGATTTTTATTACAGAATAGATCTTTAAAAACTTTTCATATTGACTCTAACCCTGAAAAATGAGGTTTTCATAATATTAAATGGGACCAGAAAAGCATGTCAGATTTATAAAACTGTTTGTCCTACAAAACTATATAAGTAGAAGGTTTTTGAAGAGGGTTGGCTTGAAGCACTTCATTATTTTGAATGCTGGATTAATGTTCATAGTTTTCCGTTGTTCCTTTTTATGGGGGGAGGGTGTCTGAAATGCAGTATATTATGCAACGGTTTTGTTATGTATCAGTAATGATATTAACAGTCTAATGCTAAACAGGTTCTGAGGAAATGAAGAGGGAAAAAAATGACTTACTATATTTACCCTGAAACAAGATTCAATCTGCCACTGTATTTAATGCTATATTTTTCATTATCTCACAAGCATATGTTGAAACCACTACAGATGATGAAGTTAGCTGCTGGGCAGAGTTATCATCAATGCTTTCCATCTTTATTTTAATAAGAGGAATGAGCAAATTGTTTGTGACCTTTGTCAAGGGCTTCGTGGAAGACAAGAAACCTAACCACAAAATCACTAGCCTGGAGCCCTATTGAATATTCAAAACCACCTTTCCTAGAATAAAATATTTTATAACAAAGCCATTGTTTCTGATAGAGCTGTGTCTCAAACAAAAGGTCCAAAAGCTAAAGGTAAAATATATTTTCATTTTTTCTTTAAAAATATTGTGTATAATGTTTGTTGGTGGTCATGTTGAATTTTCAGGAAAATACATTTCTTTAAGATCAATGCATCCTTAAAAATAATGATGCCTACCTCTACTTAGGAAACTGGAATCTTAGTTAACCTTGACACCTTTATAAACCAAGCCTCCTGGGTTAGGTGGAATCACCGTATTAAATATCAATAGCGACATCTCTTGAGAGCTTGCCACTGTTTTGCTAAATTCTATGCAGTCATTTCATATAATCCTTACTCTGGAGGTAAATCCTGTGATCAACTCCATTTTATAGATTGTTTAACTGGGCAGAAGAAGACAGAATAACTTACCTGAGATCATCCAGTCTGTGTTGGAATTCAGTTGATGAAACTAAGACTTAAAGCATCTGACTCTGGGTGCCCAGTTACAGCTCTATGCTGAAGGGAACTGCTATGCCAAATTGCTTTCTTTTGAAATAATCTTAGTTATTATATAAATGATGTATCTTGTATTTCTGGCTATTAAAAACATAAGAGAGTGTGAGAAACCTTTGGATTCCTAGGTGTACGTTGGATTATCTTCCTAAATTGTAAAAATAGTGGATTGCCTACGTTTCCCTGCAAGAAGACTGCATTTCCCTTCTAGAGTTATCATAACGTATCTCGATCTTGAAAATATTTTAGACATATATTTGGTCCTATCTGTAGACAAATATACTTTAGTTGCCATTCTCTGTATTGCCGTTACATATACAAGAAGCCTAAGCTAATACAGACAGGTGCGTGTCAAGTTCAATCCCCTCATTCCTGAGTGAAAAATGGCCAATGCAGCTTGACTTGTAACCCTAGGTATAGGATGGTTTAATTCACAATAAAAAAAATAATAAACTTTCACAACTACCATCTGCCTGTTAATTGTGGGAAGATCACTGAAGATAATACAATTAACATGTGAATTTTGGTCTTTTGTGCTCACTCCCTAAATTTTATTTTTGTATTTGCAGTTTTCCCTTAAGAGTAGTATACTTTTCTAAAACTCTCCTACAGTTATTTGTAATGAAAAAACACAATTGATTAGAAAAAAAAAAATCAGTTCTCTATCTTAAAGTCACACTGTTATTCACAAGTAATTTTTAAGTCTCGATTACGAAGAAATATTTAACAGTGATGGTGCATTAAATTGTCTTTCTTTAGACAAATGCTACACAAAGTGGTTAGCCAACTGGCGACAGTATCTAAACAGTTTGTTACCAGTTCATCATGCACAAGGGAGCTTGCCCCAGAATGTAAAACAACACATTGCATCCTTTATTGAGAGTGTCTTATAATGAAAAGAAAAAATGTAGCTGAACCAAACAGTGTGCTTTTGCTGTAGCTGATTTACATTCCCAGACTGGCACTTTGAGTAAGACTGCTGTAGACCACTTTCAAACAAGACTTCGTAATTTCAAATGTTCTTCCCTGCCGGATTGTCTTTGCTGAAAGCACTTATCTATTGCTTTTATTAAGGCAACTGAGTCTCCGTATTTCTCTAAACCTTTATAAGAACATGAAGAAAGCCTCATAAATACTTCTCAGTGTCTTCCTTTTCTTAACATTAAATAGTTGTTAATAGTCTGAATATTTCTCAATTAATAAGCACATTATCAATCGTTGAGGTTTTAGAATGAAGAACTCTGAACTAGAAGTCCTAAGACAACTTGGTTTCTTCTTATAGTATTCATATATTGCTCACTCAATCTTTTTGTGACTTTATTTCTTACAATAAAACAAAGAAAACCACTTTTTATTAAAAAAATAGATCATGGTAATTTTCTTTTTAAAATTTTCATATCAAATACCATTTTAAAATTTAATAAATACATCCATATTACCATTTCATAGACATTCTGCCATCTCATTATTAAACAGGGATATTTCAAGAGCAATATTATGGACCAATGCCTTGGGTTTTCCCAAATTAAATGACTAAAGCCCCTGACACTGAATTTCAATCGTATAATTTTATGTACGTGCATCTGTTAGTTGAAAAATTGAATATACACTGTCAAAAAATTTTTAACTGAAAGCTGTTTTGTAACATATTTTAAATGAAAAAATGGGATACAGTGTTATTCTCTTAGCTCGTTTCATTCTTGTTTGTTTTTTTTTTTTTAGCTTCAGCAAAGAATTCCTGTCACAACATTAAAGAAATATGGACAGTCTTCAGGGATGCAATTGATAATGAACAAATACGAAAATAAAACCATGGTTAATCCTAAAAGATACAGTAAGAAAAGCAAATTAGGATTTGGAAATGAGGAAAATATCTAAACAGTCACTTATGTAAGAGTTACGTAATTGAAACAGTGCTGTCAGTCCAGCAGTGACATACAAATGACACCTTTGTGCAGGTTCATTGTACAGAATTAGTCTTAAATGGCTAGATCTAATTTGAACATGACTCCTCTTTTCAACTCTTAAATTTGTCAGATTAATTTTTGCTAATCATTATTCAGTTTTTATTTGGCCTAGCCTCTTAGGTGCTACACATGAATCTTTCTATCAGTGACCTCACTCCTGGGAACACAGTCATAAAAGAGCAGGATAAATAGCAGTCCGGATATGAACTGACTCCCAGGGTGGTATGCCTACATGCTTTGCGTTGGGCTAATGGGCAAGACCTGAACAGATGTGTTGGAAATTCCCACTGCTGTTTTATCAGTTAACATTGATAGACAGATATACTATAATGTCTGCTATATGGAGTTTGCAAAGAGAAACACACTTCTTGAGGATAATAACATTGATATCCTTTGGAGTTGCATAAAAAAATCCGGAACAAAAAAATATTCCTTGAAAGTGGTCTCCTATGAGGATGTTTTTCTGTGCTGTCATAGACTTGGCAAACTGTCTTTTGCTGTTGGGATTATAGTCTGGCTATACAGAGGTAGAAACAATCATTAAAGGAGTAGATGTGAAATTTTGAGTCAGGAAGACTAACTCTGGAGTGGTCATTTGGGGACCCCAGATAAGTCCTCTGAGACATTAGTGTTTGTATGCAAAACGGGGCTCTTAATTTTTACTTTAGGAGATATATTTGAATAGTAGAAGAAAAAATACTTAGAGACAGGTTAGATGTTAATAGACATTAGACAATCAATTAATGCTTAAAAATGCTTTTGTCTAGATGCAGATATATTCACTCTTGTTTTGCACATGTAATTATTTCTGTAACATGCTAAAACCACTGCTACATCCTCATATGAGGGTCTTATTCATTCATTCATTCACTCATTCACCTTGTATATTCAGTGTATATGTGTATGTATACGGAACAGCATGCATATGCACACCCACACACAAGTTTGCCTCCAGAATCAAATGAGTTTTGGACTCTCTGAAGCCCATTTAGTTTTTTTCTCTATGCTCATGAATCTCAGAATAAGAAGCTTTGATTTAGATTCTCTATCTCATGACATTTGTTTGGATGATTAAATTGATATTGCAGTTACTAACAATGCTGTCTGCCAAAAGGTCCTGCATTCCTTTGTCTTTTTTGAGTAGGTCTTTGTTGGCCAAAGAATTGGGGGAAATTTTTCTAAAATTTGATTATCCTTTGTAAAAGCTAATTGGCTATATTCCAAAAGAGCAAAGCCAGATTGTCTTTGGAAATTGAAACTAAAACCCTGCTCTTGTAATCAGAGACACAAGTGCTACGATTTATTAATCTTATTTTGATATCAAATACTTGAAAAATAGTCTGTATGAACAATTGGGGAGTCTAGCAAAATAGTTTTGACATTTCGCTAACATTAGTGCTTCAACACTGAGCCATCTGCTAGAGAGTTCCGAGTCTGAATGAAAGGTGCAAACCTGGATTAACATCGATATGGTTTTCTTTCAAGTTTGGCTTATTCTCATCTCACTGGATGTTTTCCAGGTCCCTTTTGAAGCCAAGATTGCCATTGTAGAGTGCAATGCCATATGTTAAGATTCATATGACATATTACCTAAAAGTCATGAATTATTATACCGTGTCTCTTTACAAAGCTGTGATTAGAAATGTTTATGTAAGTGCACCTCCAAAGAAAAATGGTACCCAGTGTTGGGCAACAGTTTTCCTGGTAGCATCAATGAGATTCCCTGACATAGAGTGTATTTCAAAAACAGTCTAATCCTGGAATAATGAAAAATCAATGCCTTTTCCCTAAATGTACTGATCTTAGAGAGGAGAGAACAGATTAAAAGAATCATTAGGAATAAATGTTTTGTACATCCTTTGCAAAACAAAAATCATCAAGAAAAATGAAATGACTCAAAAGCTAATCAAAATGCCTCATGTCTAAGAAAAAGTCAAAAATTGCAAAATAGCATATTACTAAAGAAAATATAAATGTCAATGCTTTGTTCTGCTGAATATTTAAAAATACAACATATATGCATAAACAAATAAATACATACACATTGCATACATATATGTATATATACATGTGTTTATACACATACACACACTTATACAAACACACAAACATACACATGGTGTTTGCTATAATCAGAGGTACTGCAGGTTATAAATAGAGCTTGACATTTCTAATTCATTCAAGAAATGAATAAATGGAGCTCATCTTGGTATTGAAAAATACTATACAATACTTTGGCTTTTAAAAGGATTTGGAATGGCTAGCTCTGTATTTCTTTTTGCATAAGGATTAGGGCAGGAGGTATTTTTTATATTCCATGTTCTATAGTCTATATTCTAACTAATGTTCATAGACACTTACTGACAGATACACATTTGTACTCCTTTCAAAGTATCTGGGATAAGATCATTTTTTGATTAATGCCTAATGTTAAAAAAATACTGGTCATTATGAGAAACAAAGATATGTCAAGAAGATCAAAACAGCTTGTTTAATCTTTGGAATATGTAACATTTGTACATATTACTACATATGAATTAATGATGAGAGATTAATCAAAATTGGTAATACCATAAATCACCTGGAGGAGGCACATACATTTTGACAATAGTGATAAATAACTGATTTTGTCAGCAGTATTTTCTATGTATATTTTTAATGATCTAATAAATACGACATTCAAAGGTAAGGAATATTTCCACATATAACCAGTTCAAATTATAAAGATTTCTAAATCCTGAGGAAATTGTAAGGAAGTAGGATGTTTTTATACATCATACATATAAATATGTACACTTCATGTAGTTATAAAATGAATAACTAAACTCAAACTTGCTGGCCGGTCTTTTCTTAGCTTCGACAGAACTTAGTGGGCATATAGTCAAGGCTCCGTGTCACTGTGGGATCAGCCACACGTGATTATGTATGGGATCAGCATGATCGGCTGTCACTGGTTTCACTGACATCTGTCCCCACAGTGAGACAAGCTGCAACATGAATTATTGAAGACATACACATGCAGATCTGTGTCATGATTACGCCAAATAATACATTTTGCCACACTCTTGAGAGCTGAAAGAAGTCATGGACCATGTTGTCTTTAACCCTTTTTGGCAATCTGCTACTATGTTATAGATTTAAAAAAGAAACAACACTATGACATTTTGTGATAGGCTTTTGTTTCTAATATAACTGAAAAACAAATTCTCCCTCCCTCCCCTGAAGAGTCTTTATCTTCTTTTTTTTTTACAGAAATTCACCAAATGATTTGAATACACTTATTTTTATAATTGCTTTCTATATTTAAATGATAAATAGAATTAGTCTCCTCATTTATAGACTATTTCAATTTGGCAGATTAATTGATGCTACCTCACTAAGGAAGCATCTTTACTTGGAGGAGCTTGAGGTAGTTTACAAAAATAATAAATTTTTACATTGATAATATCTTTAAAGTTGTTGCAGAATTTAAGCAACTTGATTTATATTCTTGTTAATCAGAAAATATACTCCAGGGTAACAATTTGAGGGTCTGTCTTTTGAAAATTTGGTTCTGCTCTGAAGCAGTGCTATTATAATGCAGTCTGCTTCCTAAACTCCACAAAAGTGTATCCACACTCAATTCTACCTATTATGTATATTTTTATATTTATATGTTTATGTATTAAGGGTTGGCCAATATGTGTATTTATAATTCTGAAACAAAATATGTTGCTATAGTAGTAACCATGTTACTATATAGTTGAATCACTCAAATATAGTCTGTTTGGCCTTGAATAAGTTACTTAACTTCTCTGTGCCTCAGAGACACAGAATGTTGCTCAGCTGTAAAATGGCATAATAGGTACATACTTGCCTGTCATGCAGGATTGTTGTATAGATAGGATAAACCTATAAAATGTAAAATGTATGACAAATACAGAACTAGTATTAAATGTCCATAATAGATCTTTCATAAACTAATAATATGGCGGTTATAATGGCTTATTTCGCCAAAGATATTTGCGTTTTACAAAGATATTTACATTTACCCTTGGCAAAAATGGCTAATACATTTTCCAGTAATTATTGCTACCTTCTCTTATTTTCTACCCTGTTCCTACTGCTATTTCCAAGGTCAAACACTCAAGGCTCAAATGATAGCTGTGACTCCCTAGAAATTAATTTTTGGTAAGGCGCCTAGAAGAATGGAGGTAAATATTGCTGGGAGACCATTTTTCTTGGTTCCCTTATGTTTCTACACATCTTATGAGCAGGGGGACTGATTTTCCTTTTTTTGTACTAGCTTTTTAGAAATAAGTTTCTATAGTGAACATCTTCCCCCAGAGCAAAGCTTTTTCTCCAGTATAAAAGATTTGAGTTCTCTAAGCTCAGGGCTCGTCTGTGCAATGCAACCCACTGCATGTGCAGCTATCATCTACCCCTTTGTGCGTGGCCCTGTGGAAACTTGGGTTTACCACAAATACAGACTCTCTGACTCCTGCTATTATGTGAGTATTAAATGGTCCCTGGTCTTTGAACCAAGAATCTTAAGTCTTTGGCCAATATCCATGAAACCACAGTAGTCTAACTTGTTAGACTGAAAGTGCAGCAAAATTTCAGATCCTTCACAGTTCTTGGCAGATGTTTCTCCTCCAAAACCCCCCACTGTGTCCCTGATCCAGAATAGTTAAATCTTACACGAAGAGAGATTTTTGTGGAATAGGGTGCCTTTAAAATAGAGGAATTAAAAGGCAAGAAAATGGGTTGAGAGGAGTCTAAGTTCACTGTCCATGCCTGCTAATGCCAGGCTATCAATAAAGGAAGGTTTAAATGTAGTGCAGATCTGACGGTATTAGTAATAGCAGTTTCTCATAGACAGATATGAGAAATAAGTACTTGGTTCTGCACCTTTATCCTGGTCTCACACACCTCACAGCAATGCCTCCTGACCACAGGGAGCTAGTTCCTCTCATTATATTAGAATAATAGTCTTCTGTAATAATGTAGTAATTGTTAAAAATATGATGATGATTACATTAACAATGTAATAATGCTGACTATAGCAAGCAGATTTGACAGTTGTTATATATATGGAGTAATTTTCCTTTTGTTCTCCATTATTCCCTAGGCTACTGTGAGACTAAAATAATTGGAGAAAAAAGTTTCCTTTCAAGCTCAGAGAGCTGAAAGCACACAGTTAACTAAATGAAAAAAAGCATGGTGTCCTGTCTTGGTACTTGACTAGATTGTGTAAACTGCTGCATTTGCATGAGTATAAAGTTGTTGTGTGCCAGGATAAGAGAAGATAAGGATCAGCCTTACTCCATATGTCTTACAATCCAGGATACACATATATTACTATAAAATTACAATAAAATTTGGTTTTAGAGCCTAACATATATGCCACACTTTAAATATTATTTGCACACAGCTGCAATATATTTTGGCTCTGAATACTGAGGCAACCTGAGGTACCTTTGGATTTTTGAGGGCAGGGTAGGAAAAGTTGAGAGAGAAAAATCGTTATAAAGCATTAATAGTCTAATTTCAAAGATATTATTAGAGAGAAAATCATTTTTCAAAAAATCTAGGATTTCTCTGTTCTAAGTCAAATATAAAAATAATACATGGATAATATTTGCGTTGTGTGCAGTCGGTATACTTGTCCCTCACCAATGTTAACTTATTTATGATTATGCAAATTTTATGCAGAACTCGAGACTCCCCCGGGGGTATAGCATTCTCCTGTCAGCAAGATATTCTAAAAACAGATGTTTTAATATAGTCTTTAGAATTCGATGAGGGAAATTATGAAGTGCTATGTGAAGTCAGTTTTTTGTAATTTAAAAATTTTCAAAACCATATTGATATAGTCTTTCTTAGAATACGTATATGAGCTTTCTCTTGCTAGTAGTCAGACCAATAAAAATGACTTAGCATAGCAAAAATAATAATAAAGATATACCATCTTAAAGACTTTTCAGAATTCAGGCAATTCCTTTTGCAACTACTGTATGATTATAATCCAGCCTTTTGGGCATTCTGCATTAAAAGCCTGCACTAATTTAAGCTTTGTAAGAATACATTATTTATTCAAATATACTCCAAATAATAGTATAGCTTATATAAGGAAATTTGAGTTATAGATTCTTTACAATTTTATGAGATTGAGAGTCATTATACAATTACTATAAATCTAACTGTGGAATAAAATCACTTTCTCAGCATTGAAGAGAATAGTCCACTGATTTTATATATCTTTTCTTAGACTTCACTTAGTTTTAAAAATAAACAAAAAGCATTTATCATTTAATTGTACAGAAATGTGTGAATCGGTGGATTGACATATGGCATGTCAGGTGTGAGAGACAGATTCACCTCTTATTCCCATTTCTCATCAACTCATACTCTCCTCCAGCTAATTTTTCAAAGCTACAGAAATATTCATAAAGAAAAATAAGGTAATTGCACCAAAGTTGCTAACTTTATGAGCTTCTCCTATGTTAAATATTGTATAAAGCTTTATTCCTATCATTTGTAGCCATAAGCTCCTATTAAACAATGATGACCTTTCTAAACAGCTAAGCCCCAGTAGGCTTATGAGTGAGACCTTTTTTTCCAATGATATGTTCCTGTTGAAAAAAAAAAAAAAACCACTGGTGTTTGACTCTCAATACCAATTTGCATGTGGTTTTGCATATATTTGTATATGACATTCCTGAGCTCCTAGTTCCAAACATGCAAAATAAAATAAAATTAATTAAAAAGGGTAAATGACTACCGTTGACTTCCAATTCAATGGAAAGGGCATGGCACACACAAAGTACATAACAGATTTAAAAAGTAATTGTTCTAATTGCATCCCAGATGAAGAGTCAGTAACCCTGAAGCTGAAGATGGCTATGCCTCAACATTTTTTGGCAGAGGGTTTACTAGGGACTTCCTTGGCATATTCTACCTTTGTAGCTATCCTAGTCCCATCTAGTAGAGGTCACATCAACAGCAGCAGCCTACATTCTTGTATCTGTGCATACACTATACATACATGATCTCGTTTGATTATTACATCAATCCTCTGAGAAAAGCTAGATGAAATTATTTTCCTTAATTTAGAAGTGTAGAACTCAAGGGCAAGAAAAGCTAAGTTGTTAAAATGTTATTTATAGCAAGCAGCAGAGTTGGAAAAAAAAAAACCTACCAAATGAGATAGTTTACTCCAAATATAATATTGTTTACTCCAAGGCACTTCCCATATATCCTCCAGCCTAGTTTTATAAGTAGGATTATAGCTGATTGGTTTTGTGTATTTTTTACTCTTATCCTCAAGCTCTTCTGGGGCTCCCTTATGTAGCCTGTTTTGTTTGTCACTTTAAAGTCTTAATGTTTTAATGTTTTCTCCATTTCACCCCTTTGACTTTAAGAAGAAGCTCTTATAAACCCATTTGGATTGCAGTGTTTATAATTTAATGTACATCATACATCACTTAATGACAGGGACACATTCTGTGAAATGCATCGTTGGAAAATTTTGTTGTAGTGCAAACACAACACAGTGCACTTACACAAACCTAGATGGATGGTCTAGCCTATTACACATCTAGACTATATGGTATAGCCTTTTGTTCTTAGACTGCAAACCTCTATGGCATATTACTGTACTGAGTATTGTAGGCAATTGTAAAACAATGGTAAATATTTGTGTATTGAAACATATCTAAACATAGAAAAGGTACTGTAAACATGCAGTATTATAATCTTATAAGATCACCATTCTATATGCAGTCTGTTGTTAACTGAAAAGTCATTATGTGACACATGACTACACTGGAAAATAATGTTAATTCAACCAGCCTAAAGAACAACTTCTTTATGAATTTATTGAGAATATCTATGATAAACCCTTCTCTGAATTCTGGGTGCAACAGCACAGAACAAAACAGTTAAAAATATTTCTCCTTAAATCCTAAGGTTGGAAGAAGTGGAGGATGGCAGTAAATAAATTATAAAATATGTTAAATGATTATACATACTATAGAAAAAAATGAAAGAAGAAAGAGAAATGGGGGTACTAGATTTTGGTTGGGAGGGATGCTTCAATTTTAAATAAGGTGTTCAAGAGAAGGCTTAGTGAGAAAGTAACATTTGAACAATGACTTGAGAGGATAAGAAAGAAGTATAATAAATAAATAAATAAATAAACAAATAGAAAGTGGGCCCTATAACCATCTAGGAAAAGAATCTTCTAGGCAGATGGAAAATCAAGCATGAAATCTCTAAGGCAGGAGTATAGCATGTTCAAAGGACAGAAGGAGGCTATTGTGGCCTTTGACAGGACTTGAGCTTTTAATCTGAATGAGATAAAAAGGCCTTGAAGAGTTTAAGGAAAGAAATGTCATGATTTGTCTCACCATTTGTGGTAGAATAAAAGCACAACCACAATATTTTGTAGCTCTTCCTAGCAAGAGATGGAATCATATCATTCAGAATCCAGCCTGGAGATAGAAACCACCTAGGTACTTGAGACAAATGAATATAAATAAATGTTTATAACCAAGTATAATAGTATTAAGTAGGTCACTCAATGAGTTGAAAAAGAGAACACTAAAATATCAGTGAGGTAGGAAGTAGCTACGTCCCTTAGGGATGGGCAAAAGGGATTAGAATATTTCAATTTAGCAAGTCAGAGGAGGTGTACTACGAAGGAAAACAAATCAGACCTCTGAGGAAGGAATGCTGGCCAGCTTTTGTCAGTGTCTCTGAGAGGTCCTGACCAAATTGGTACTATGTGTTGAGAAAATGGTCAGCTAGATTAGATTCCTGCCTTATTACCAGCTAACCCACAAATTCATGAGAAATAATAAATCATTGTTTTTTAAATTCTCTATGTTTTGAGGTGGTATGTCTCACAATGGTAGTCAATCAATACCACTTTAACAGGATCACTCTAGCTATTTGGTTCAAGGAAGTCTATTAGAGGCAAGGGTGAGGAAAATATAATAGGAACTAGAGAAGGGGGAAAACATTATTCTATCCCCCACGCTCAAATTGTAAATTGAATTTTGAAAAACATACAATATTTAAGGCAACAAAATGAATCTGTGATGGTAGATATTAAGGTGACAAGAAATGAATAAGGAAAGGTGGTTTTTAAGGCAAGGATCCTTACTAAATATCTCTAAAATCACATGCATAAACTATGTATAGAAGACTAAATATAGTTTCTGAGTTAATATAATAACTAGCATTTAAACATGCTAACTCATCTTTTTCTCACAATAAATCTATAAAAATTGTACTGTTATCTCCCATTTATAGGTGAAAAAATAGAAATATAGGAGATTAAGCTCCTTACCCCAGGTTGCAAAGCTAGTGAGAACTGGAGCTATAATTCATATGCACACAGATTGAAAGTTCTAGATCTGTTCTTTGAACTGCTAGCTACACTTCAAAGCCAAAGAATTTGGAGGAATGTTTCAGTTAAGTAGTTGACATTTACTGAATTTAAATTTTATTGGATTCCTAATATGTATAATAGATTTTATTTGAATTCATAATGTATAGTTACAGGTTCTTTGTTTTTGTCATTAAAATTATTCCATTTTTTACATAAATCTAGGCTCAGTCTACCTATGATGGCAAGTAGAAAAGAGAGGAATTTTCCTAGAGCAGAGGGTACAAGAATTAGGTATTAAAGAAACAAGAATAAAACATCTTCCAAACTTCTGTGCATATCCAAATCCTATCTAGTTTTCAAATTCCAATATGCAAGCTATGCTTTTTATAAAACCATCTCTGACTTTTTCCAACCTGAAGTAGTTGCTTTTCCACCAAATTTTTTGAATAACAAATATATCAGGACATATTTTCTATCTTGTCTGACATTTATTTATAGACATGCTGTGTCTTCTTTAAGATGAAATCCACGTCTGATTTATTTTTGTATTTCTTTTACTACCAGTGTGATAAGCAAATAGGTGAGTGGAAGAATAAATGGATGATTAAAAGGATAGATGCATGGGTGAATGAATGACTCTCATGCCTTTGAAGTAACTCACACTCTTGGCCCACATTTTCAATATTCCCAAGGGAATATTTTGTGTAAAAAAATTGGTTTACTCCAGCCAGGCGCAGTGGCTCATGGCTGTAATCCCAGCACTTTGGGAGGCTGAGGCAAGTGGATCACTTGAGGTCAGGATTTTGAGACGAGCCTGGCCAATATGGTGAAATCCCCTCTCTATTAAAAACACAAAAATTAACCAGGCGTGGTGGTGGGTGCCTTTAATCCCAGCTACTCGGGAGGCTGAGGAAGGAGAACCACTTGAACCTGGAAGGCGGAGGTTGCAGTGAGCCAAGATTGTGTCATTGCATTCCAGCCTTGGTGGCAGAGTGAGACTCTATCTTAAAAAAAAAAAAAAAAAAAGTTTTCCTGATATGCTAAGACAAATTAATGAGAAGTTATTGAATTTTTTAATATAATTATCCAGGTTGTTTGGCCTGATTGCCTATCTTTCCACAAAACTACCCAATAATCATTCTTTAATAATCATTTTGAAATTGTCATTACTCATCCCACTAATATGTTTCTTTTATTAATTCATTTTTGTGCATCTATTTGAATATCCATATATAAGGAATGATTTCATTGAAGTGCTAGGCATTTCTTATTTCCAATCAAAGTATTTCTGATCATAATATAAGCTTATTTTTTCTTAAGTTCTGAATGTGGAGACTACCTCTGATACTTAAAAAAGATATTAAGCAATAAGTTCACATATCTACTTGGTAAAAAAAAAAATTTGGTAGCTTCTTTTCTCTTTAAATTTCTGCATGTATCCTTAAAGTTAAAATAGGTCTTCATGGTTTTATGGCAAGGTATCGTGTTTGTAGAACATGACAAAATATCTTTCCAACAAGAGTAACACTATACAGTATATGATGTCAATAGTTTCCAGAGTGATTTAGTTTTTGACATTCTTTATTATTTACATACAGTTTAATTATTTGAAGTTGCTTTTGTACCTTTCCATTATGTTCATTTGATAAAATTAGGCTTCTTGGGATATTACTAATAGTAAAAATTGGAAGAAAAACAGAGATTGTTGTATATTAATGGAAAAGAAGTAGATTTAACCAGCTAATTCATGTAACACATTTTTATTGTTCCTTTATAAACAAGGTTCCTGTCTAACTTAAACTTAGATTCATGTGTGGAGAGACAGACAATTGAGACATGAGCCCCCCAACAACCCGTCCAAAGATGGTGTGCTTCTTGTCCAGGTAGGCACAGGAGCGAAATGTGATGAAGAATTGAGACTTGCTGTTGGGCCCCGGGTTGGCCATGCTAAGGATGCAGCGGCCGGCATGCGAGAGGTTGGGCCGGAAGCCGTCTTTGAAAGGCTTCCCCTAGTATGACTCCCCACCTGCCGGTGCCTGTGAGGTCGCCTCCTTGGATCCACAAAGTTCCGGATGGCTCTGTGGAAGATGGTGCCATCGTAATAATGCTTCTTGCAAAGCCTGTTGAAATTTTTGCAGGTTTTCTGTGTCAGGTCCCAGTGCAGCTCCAGGTCGAGGTCGCCCCTGTTGGTGTGCAGCTGCATGTAACCCTTCTTCCTCACAAACTGGTAGCGGAGCATGTCCTGGTGGATGGCAGCTGCTTAGTGTGCGGTCTCTGGAACTATCGTGGTCAGGTGGAGGCGAAGGAAACGCTGACCTTCTCTGTGGAATAGTGGGCAGCGTTCAGCGTGTCCACTTTCTTCTTCTCCCGGACCTTCACGGTGGCTGCCTGAATCTCGTCCCCTCTGAACTCCTTGTAGAGCTTCTGCATGGTCTCTTGAGTCTTGGCATTTGTGCTTTTCAGATAGTAAGATGGGTCCGGTTTGGCCTTCTCTCCATCTGGGTCTATTATTTTCATGTTATTCTTAACATGATAGCAGTTAGAGACATTGAACTTTTCCACGTTGGTGGGGTCCTGAGGGTGATGACGCCCTCCCGGGAGAAGGGCTCCTCGGTCAGCAGGTCCCGGAAGTTCTTGGCCTTGATATGGAGCCGTTCCACTGCCTCGTAGGCATAGGCGTTGCCGGTCGTCCTCACGGCCACGGTGTGGGTGTTGTCGGTGAACACGGTGAACGGCACCGGACAGTGGTACTTCCCCTCACTGCTCTTGGCAAAGTTCGGCTTATCAGGGACCTCCTGTCCAGCTTCTCTCCATTGCTGGGGTTGGTCCCGTACTTCCTAAAGCCGTGGGACAATGTTCAGTCAGTCAAAGACGACGCCTTCCTAGTGCTGACTGGGTAAACGAAAGGCTGCAGAGAGATACTGCAGTGGTCAACAGGTAAACAACGAAAATTTGTTTGTGGGAAATCTGGCTTCTTGCCACTATAAAAGTGAGTGTATTCAGCACAGGTCCTTCTGGTGCTGTCGCTTCCCTATGGTGGCGTGGTGGTGGCGACTAATGAGCACGAAAAAGCAATGGCTGATAACTCGGAGCACTGAGCCGCGGCAGAGTTCGGTGACCGCTTCCCAACATTCCGATATTGAAACTGATTTTCAAGATGACTGACTAGAGGCATCCAGCACTTGCTTCCTCCACAAAGAATGAAAACAGTGAATGAATAATCACAGTTTAAATAGAACCTCTAAAAAAGAATATTGTGATTCAGCAGAGAGGTTTCAAGAAGAAACATCTGAGGCAGGGAAGGAGGCTGCAGCAAAGCAGCCAGCCTTCTAGGTTAGACTGGGAGCCCACAAAAGATCCTTGTTGTGAGGCAGGGTGAGGTAAGTGAGATATCCCCAGTGGTCCACACTGCCACTGAGGACTCCTGAAATTCTAGCCATGGGAGAGTCCCCCTCAGCCTTCACAAGCCCTGAGACTGCTATAGGGAGCTGTTTGGAGTTCATGAGATTGGCATTGCTGCAGAGAGGGAGCTCATGTTAGGTACCACATCCTCCAAGACCCAAGCAGCAGCAACATGGCACCAATCTGAGAGCCTAGCCTCCATTAGACTGCATACTGTGATGGGGCATATCCCCCACATTTTCACATCCCTGGAGCCCTAGTGACATCCCCCAGTATCCACCTGGAAGGCTGCAGTGGCACAATGCAAGGTGGAACCAGCAGTGAGTACAGCCAGGTCCCCAGCATTGTAGCCCACACAGTCTTACACTCCAGGTAACAGGTGGTAACAGCGCACTGGGGAGGCTGGCGCCTGGACTGAGGGAGCCAAGGCAATGCAACACAGAGCCTGAAAGCCACCTGTTGGGGACCACTGCCACTGACAGCAATCCCACCACCCATAATAGCAGAGCTGCAGCAAACATTCACATGCTCTGAGGACAGATTCTGCCTACCTACCACTGCTACTCCCACCACTTGATCATGCTACTTAGGGGTTTGGGAATTTCCCTGAGTTGCCCTCCACAGCCTGTCCCTGTGCCTATGGCTCCTCTCCCAGTGTTCAAGTGTGCTGCCTGGGGACCTGGAAGTCATCCAGTTGCATCTGTCACTCTGGTCATGTGGGTGCATCATCAGGAGATCTGACAAAAGACACAACTTTGCTGCTGGTGCCTGAGCATGCTGTCTGGTGGCCTGGGGATTGCCCAAAACCCACCCCCACCCACCACAGTCTTTTCCTGTGCACATTTTCAGAGGGACTTGAGGACAGACCTACACTGCCTGGCACTGACCCTCTTAGTGCCCAATCACACAGCCAGGGGCCTGAGGACTGCACCACCCTGTTGGTCACTCTAGGTACATGTGCATACTATCAAGGGGCCTAACCTAGATCATCTGTCAGTGGTACCCAAGCATGCACTCTGGAGGCCTGGAGATTACCCCACTTTGTTCACAATAGTTGGCATCCATGCACCCCTACTGGGGACTTGAGGACAGGTCCACACAGCCTGCTGCCACCATCACCATAACCAACCCACATATGTCACTTGGGAAATGACCTGTCCAGCTTATCACCACCATTGCTAACAGCAATGCATCCTGCTTGGGACCTCAAAAGTTGTCCCAACATTGCTACTGCCATTAATGATGTGATGTACACTACCTAGGGGCCCAAGGACCTGCCACCATATATATAATATTATATATTTAGTGAAATAATAATAGCTGGGAACTTCTTAAGTATAGCAAGAGATTTGGACATCTAGATACAATAAGCTTACAGATCTCAAATGGATACAACCTAAAACGTTCTTCTCCATGGAAAATTATAGATAAGATGTTGTCAAAAGTCAAAAATGAAGAGAGAATTTTAAATACAGCAATAGATAATTTAATCTGTTTATATTCAAGGTTATTATTGATAGATGAAGACTTATTCCTGGTTTTAGATTTTTTTTCTTGGTATATCCTTTGTATATCTTTTGTTTCTTTCTCTCTTATTGTTTATCATTGTGGTTTGGTGGTTTTCTGTAGTGGTAACATTTGACTCCTTTCTCTTCCTCAGTTTTGTTTGTTCTACCAGGGAGTTGTATACTTTTGTGCATTTTCATGATGGTAGATACCATCCTGGTAGTGATTTCTAAGACAGAACAAAGCTAGAAGCATCACACTATCTGACTTCAAAATATTTCACAAGACTCTAGTGACCAACACAGAATGGTAATGGTATAAAAACAGACACCATAAACCAATGAAACAGAATAGAAAACCCAGAAATAAATCCACGTATTTAGAATCATGAATTTTGACAAAGACATCAGGAACATACATTAAGGAAAACACACCATCTTCCATCAATCTTGCTGGGAAAACCAGATATGCATATACATAAGAATGAAACCAGACCCCTCTCACTCACCATGTACAAAATCAAGTCTAGATACACTAAAAACTTAAACATAAGACTCAAAACTATGAAGTTGGTTGAGGACAAAGAACAGGGTGAACACTTCAGGACATTGGTCAAGGAAAAGATTTTATGGTTAAGACATCAAAAGCATAGGTAACACAAACAAAAATAGAAAACTAGAACTATACTAAACTAAAAATTGTCTGTATAGCAAAGGAAACAATAAATAGAATGTATAGACAATCTGTTGAATAGGAAAAAAACATTTGCCAATTATTCGTCTGACAAGGAACTAATACCCAGAATATATGAAGAACTCAATAGCAAAAAATCAGACAAACCCATTTAAAAGCAGGCAAGAGATCTGAACAGACATTTCTTAGAAGAAGCTGTACATGTAGTCAACAAATACACAAAGAAATGCTCAACATCACTAATCATCAGGGAAATGCATGTTATAACCACAGTGAGATATATATCATCTTACCTGAGTTATATAATAGTTACTATCAAAAAGACAAAAACAGATGCAGGTGAGGATGCAAAAAACAGGGGGAAGTCTTATGTACTGTTGGTAGGAGTGTAAATTAGTACAGTCATTATGATTCACGGTATGAAGATTTTTCAGAAAACTAAAAATGGAACTATTGTACAATCTATCTATCTATCTATCTATCTATCTATCTATCTATCTATCTATCTAATCATACAATCACCACTGGGTATGTATCCAAAGGGATAGATATCAGCATGTCAAAGGGATACCTATACCCCCATGTTTATTGCAGCACTATTGACAATAACCAAGATATGAAATCAACCTAAGCATCTATCAATGGATAAATACATAGATAAGGATAATACATACGCATATAAAATTGAGTACTATTTGGCCATAAAAAAGAATGAAATCTTGTCATTTGCAGTAACATGAGTGGAACTGGGGGACATTATGTTAAGTTAAATAAAGCAGACACAGAAAGACAAATATTACATGTTCTTACTGATATGTGCAAGCTTAAAAAATCAATCTCATGGAGGTAGAGAGTAGAATGATAATTACCAGTGGCTGGGAAGGATGTGTGTGTTGGAGGGCATGAGGGCATGAAGACAGGCAGGTTATGGAAACAGTTATACAGAAGAACTAAGTTATAAGGTTCAATTGTACAGTAGGGTAACTAGTAATTATAATTAACAATAGTATATTACATATCTCAAAATAGAAAAGAGGATTTGAAAGGTTTCCAACACATAGAAATGATAAATGCTAGAGACAGTGGATCTCCTAAACTCCCTTACTTGATTATTTCACATTGTATGCATGTAACAAAATATCATATGTATAATAATGTACAAATATTATATACCAATAAAAAATCAAAAAAGTAAAAACATGAATAGTGTTTCAAAATATTTTCAGTACATCACAATATAATGTTTTCTTCTTCCATGAAATATAAACATATTTTTGAAATTCTATGGAATTGATTTGTATGAAATTATGTTTTCTTTATTTCTACCATAATCATGTGAATAATCACAAGCAATTTTAACAGTTTTCATGAAAACTGGATACAATCATAGCAATAATTATAGTAGCACTTTCTAGTGCTATAACAGTGTATGCAATTGGCAAAGTGCTTTCATATACATTCGCAGATCTTTTTTCATCAGTAGCATTTAGTTCTTTCTTGTGTTCATTTCTTGTATTTAGTTTAATTTTTTACTTGCTCATTGCTAAAAACGCAAAAAATCATTTGCGTTTGTAGTAAATTCATTTTTCTATTAAATCTCTTTGGCTAATTTAGACATTATTAACCTATGACCAAATATCCACTAAAAAAAACAGCTCTGGGTTAAAGGTTACCATGATTTATGCCATGACTCTTTTGGAAACTTAACCTCAACTTGTGGTGTTCATGTTTGGCCGGTAAAAGCCATATGGCCAATGAAAATGTGCAGAAGTTGCCTGAAACCAATCCACAGAGAGCTGGTAAACTATAACTTTAGGCTGTGATGACCACATACTGCCTTTCATCAGCCAAGAAAACAAAAATAGCCAAGCTTTTTACAATACTTTTTAAAAAATTGTAAATCCATGATTATATCTTCTATCAGAGAGTCCTAGTGGTAATACATGTATCCTAGGTACAGGCCTCATTGATCCTCTAAAAAAATGTGCCAGTAAGGAATTCTACTTCACCAACATTTTCTTAACAATAGTTGAATCAATCACGTAAATCAGTCTTCAGCTGATTCTGCAGCACAGAGATTTTCTTTGAAAAGAAGAAATGTCTTGGTCCTCGAAACATTCACTGTCATCTAAATGTCTTCCCCATGATTCAGTTTCTTACACTGTAGGCTATTTTAGTGAGGATATCCTTTCCTTGCAATAGTTATTCACTTAAAAAGCCTTCAAAATATTATCCAGTCGCTGAAGGTTCTTTGAAGAAAAATATGACTGCTCGTGTAAACAATTAATGGTTGTTAAGCATGGCAGTGTATATTATGACAAACAACACATGCTACATTATGCCAGCTGGTGTAATGATGTGATAATGTCTGACTCATTAACTCTGGCACACAGTTTACGATGCCCTTCTATGACAGGATTAATTGATTCACACATACATTAAAACAAAAATAACTAAACTGAAATTCAGCTGGAAGCCTGGCTCCTCATTTGTCATAAACCCTGCTGTTGGTGATAGCGGACAAAGACCCTAATGCTAAATGGGGTTAAGGTTCTCTTCCTGACCTCACCTTTCTCTGTGAATGGAAACAAAAGCCTTGGAAACATACCAGAATGTTTTAAGGTAAAGGTTCTCCCTAGAGAAGAATTCATGCTGGAAAAGTATATATATATATGCACATAGAGTTTTCACAGTGAAATTGTTCAAAATACTTTTTTTAAAAGCAAGTAGCTACAAAGCAGTCATTACTAAGTGGTGTCTGGTCTACCAGAAATATAGTTTAGATGCCTTTTCAAAATACTTGGATGTTTAAAGATAACTAATCAAATACTTGACAGAGTTTTGTAACTGCAACTAATCCTGAATGATGTTAAGTACAGTAATAAATAGAAGGCTCACAGGAGCACTAACTTTTTGTCATGGTCTCATCTACAATTTTATCGATTCATTGAATTGTGAGGGTTGACAATGCTTAATATCTGAGCCTGAGCAACTCTTTTTCACCTAAAACATGAAAATGCAATAACAGTTCTATTAAACTGAAAGGCTCACTCATTCTAGTACAAAATCTGTATCTGGCATTCTATGACACTTTCAATTAAGAACTAAATGAGTTCTTTACTAAGTGTTCATTGTTTCACTTGAGAAGATATTGTATTTAACAATTTCTAGTTGTTTTATTAAATAAAACTGAATTGTATGCGTTTCATTTCACAATTGCTTCGATACACTGTATTTATTATTATTATTATTGTTACTATTGTTGTTACTAGCAATTGTGGCATAACTGTTGGAGGATATAGAAAACCCAAAAGTTTACCCAAGAGTATTCAACATACTGAAAGACAAAATGTAAGAGGGAGAAAGAGATAATGTTTTAAAAATTACAATTTTTTAAATTATTTTAATTGTATTCATTTTGCCATTTTTTATTTTCAGAATCAAAGGATGCGTGTCATGTCTCTTCTTTTCACATTAAGACTAAACAATCTACTAGGCTGATCAGTTAACCATGATTTGTTCAGTTGTATCTAAAAAAAGTCTCAGGAGTCATCGTCATCTTGTAAAAAAAAGATATGGAACAATAAATTTACCTCTTCTTTTGCTTTGCTGAGTTTTACTGTAGCATTAAGGTAGTAATTCCAAAGCTTTTGTTACCATAGGCTATTTTTCCATTTTTTTCTATAAATCACCGTTTATACAATTTTATTTATTCTTATTATAAAATCCATGTCTAATGGAGACAACTTAGAAGATTCAATGAAAATACAATGAAGAAAATTAAAGATTGTTCATAATTTTATGACTCAGAGATAAGCACAATTAACAGACTAATATACTTCCTATCTCAATTGTTTTATGTATATTTTTATATATTCTTTCCACAGTGAGATTATTTAAATATAATTTTGTATCCATTTTCTTTCTTTGGATGATTATACGCTGAACATTTGATGTTTATTAAATGTTTCAATAACATTACTTTTACTGACTATATAATACACTTGAAAATTTCAATATTGCCAGTCACTAACATTGTTTTGAACTTTTATTTATTATGAAACAGTAAGATTTACTGCAACGAATATGGGTCCCCTAATTTGAAAACATCAATCTATAGAAGAAAAAAACCTGAATTTGTCAACAAACAATTCAGATGCCACACTTCTTAAAAGTTAATCAAAAGCACAGTAACTGCCATAAAATCTTCAGATCAACATTAGATATCAGTGTTGTTGCTCTGAATTAGTAATATTTCACCCAAAGTGGAAAAAAAAGTTTATGCTCATTTATTTCTCTCCAATTTGTCAAGAAAACGCACAATCTATTTTCCATGTGTTGATATATGAGAAAAACTCCGAGACCTACAAATTGACAACTAATAACACTAGTAGATACAGCCAAACTTTATAAGGATAAGCAGAATTAATAATATGTAGTACCATTCACTCTCCCTACTTAAAAAAAATGGAAATATGATTTCCAAAGAGGTGACTATGTAAACGATTGCAATAGGAAGAGTAAGCACTGAAGAATTAAAATATAAATATAGATATACAGTTTACTAGGTATTCCTTTCATCATGGAGACACTTATTTTGAGGGAAGAAATGTGCTCTACCTGAGGTCAGATGTGGGGTCTGCTCCTTCTCTGCATGCTGCCTCAGCTTCCTGATGACTTCTCAGCATTTGCCAGGTGTACTTAATAGTGTGGTTTAGCACTGGGGTAGCTTCCCTTATATAATTAAAATCAGTGTGCTATCGCAGTTCTTCATAGTTTTGTTTTGTTTTTTTCATTTTGTTTTGTTTTTTTTGAGTGTGCGTGTGTGTGGCTAATCTTTTTGTTTGTAACTGTTGTTTTCAGTGAAATTTGAGTAAGAATATTGAGAAAAATACCTTAGTATATAATTTTTAACAGAATGTTTTTAAATGTAAAAAGTAAACCGGGCTTATCATAAGCTTATCATATACTTGTAATGCCTATATATACATAGTGCTTGTAGGCATTTGAGTTTGCAGCCCTTGGTCTGAGATTGGGCTTGGCTGAGGAAAGAAGGAGGCATTAGAGACAACAAGACAACAAGCCCAATAGAATCTGCTGAAACTTCAGTTTACCTTACAGTCCCTTCCTGGCCATACTGCTTTATAATTTCCAGTAAGTAACTCATCCTATTTCTTCAAAGATGGCTAATAATTAGAAAGAAATATGGAAAAAGAAAAGTATGTGGCTGAGTGCAGTGGGGCATGCCTATAGTCCCAGTTACTTGGGAGGCTGAGGTGGAAGGACCCCTTGTGCCTAGGAGTTCAAGTCCAGCCTAGGCAACATAGCAAGACCCCATCTCTATTAAAAAAAAAAAAAAAAAGTTCAATAGTATTTGCAAAGCAAGTGAAGCATTTATGTCAAATTATATAATTCACATTAAAGGCTTAGAGCTGTGCCTGCAAGTAGTAAATGCTCAATAAGTGTTAGACACACATCAAAAAAGCAGTTGTAAAAACAGTTGTCTGACAAGTAATTTTTTATACTTTCAAAGAAATACAAGCCGTATATTTATATTTGCATATAATATATACACATTCTTTTTCTAATACCCATACATACATTTACATATATACAAAAATACAGAGAAAAAAAGAGTTTATAAAAGGAGACACCATGAAACAAAGGAGATTATAAAGTAACAAAAGATTAAAAGTTATCGGGCAGATCTTAAGATAGAAATGGAAGACAAATATAAGCATGAGTAGAGACGTGAAAGCTATATTAGAATGATTAAACTAAATTAAATACAAATAAAATAAGTCAAAAACAAAATAATAATAGGCTTGAAGAAATAACTCAAAATACTTGATAACAGAAATAAAATACTATCCACAGGGATCCAACAAATGCATAACTGGTACCCCAAACAAACATAACGAAAGAGATTAAATAAAAATAAGTAAGTAAATAAATTCTTTAAAGAAAAAAGGAATTGAATTTGAAGATTAAAATGGCATGCAGAGAACCAACGCAAACTGAGATCGAATGCTTAACACTGAGCTCCAGGGTCCACTCTGTCTTCACATGGCTTTCTTCCCTCCTGTCTGCACAGTCTTATCATGAGAACAGTCATAATGGATTCAGGATTCACTCTACTAAATTATGATCTCATTTTAAATACCTGCAATGACCCTATTTCCAAATAAGGTCATTCTGAGTTTCTGGGGATTAGAACTTCAACATATCTTTTGGAGGAACACATTCGACTTATAATACCTTTCTTTACCTTATAGGAAAAAAAGTACTTTTTAATTTTGAGATGCTTGGAAATTTCTGAGATTGGAGCATTTTCCCTTTTTTTTTCCTTTTTTTTTTTTTTTTTTTTGAATAAAGTCTTTCCTTGTCTAGGTTTGACTTTTTAAAAAAATTTGACAATAGTTTATAGGTAGTGCAGTTTCATGTTTAAATTTGTTATTCCTATCATCTTTCCACTAATCCATAAAAAATTAATGCTCACAAATAGCTGATGATATGGAAGATTTATTTTTCAATGACATTTTTACAAAAACATGAAAGGTTTTTTGGGGACCTTTTATGGTCCCCCCAAAAAAGTGGTAAAACCAGTTTTTTTTCACCCTTTTCTTACATAAAAATCAGAAAGAAAGACAGCTAGAGGTGAGATGAGTATCAAGTGACTGCCTTTGTAAAACTGGAGTCTGTATCTTAATTGGTTAATTCAAACAGGACTGCTTCTAAAATTAGAGACTATTCATATGAAAAGTAACAAAATAAACTAATCATTGCTATGATTGGCTATGACTTAATAACAGTAAGCCAAAATCTATAAATCTAATGCTTTATACTGTGTAGAAAACATCAGAACATTTTACCATTTGTCTAAATATTTTTTATTATAAGAATATATAGTTTTTTTGTTTTAAAGTAATTTCCTTTAGAATTTATTGCTTAAGAAGTTAAGATTAGAATACAGGAAATCTGATGAGTGGCCCAGAAATAATTCTTTAACATATGATCTTTGGAGATAGGTTATATTAAATATAATTTAAAATTTAGGTCACAAAAGATGTGTAGGAGTATTGTAACATCAAACCTCTTTGATGAAATCAAAATCTTAAAATTTCAGCATTTACTATTCAGATAAATGGCGAATTTCAAGAGAAAAAAATACTTTTTAATCAATGATTGATCTTATTCAGAGAATGGTAGAAATGAAGATAACAAAGCCACCAAAAAAAAAATACCAAAGTAAAGTTCATAACAAGGGTTAGAAGGGGACAGTAACTTGGAAATCTGCATAGAAAAATAATCACCAAAGATTAGAATAATCTATGGTAGTTATTTAAAAGGAGAAATAACATAAATATGAGCTCTGCAGTTAATCACAGGAAATCAAGAGATATTGTTAGAGTCAAACAGATACAATGTTTGTTCCTTAATATTTGTGTAATTTCTAGGCTCTGTTTCCCAGGAGTAAATTGTAGACAATGGTAGGTAATACTTCAGGTTGCTGCAAGCATTAAAAGAGATAATATATATTAAATTCTTAATACATTATGTAATTCATGATAGATACTTAACCTTCCTTTAATTTCCTTTCCTTCACACAATTGGTTTTTATCCACTGAGTCATAGGATAAATGGACCAGATTAGATTATAACTCTCTCAGTTCAGAATCACTTCAGCATTCCATTCAGAAAACAGTCCGAACCACATATTTATTTTAAAATTGTATTCTTTCAAAGAAACTGTTATTCAAGTTATTTTTACTTTCCAATGCATCTGTGTCTTTCTAAGTCAAAATACAAGTTTTCCTGTGTGTGTATGAATTTTGCAACATCTTTGTGAAGATATTTTCTATAGATTACTATAAATGAATAGTATTTTAATTAATGCATATAATATGTAAGGGCCGTTTGTATTCCTAATCACAGTGCAGATAAATATCCTCTGTCATGAGAATCAAAGAACTATTGCTTTGAGTTGTAATGAGTTGTTTATATGTTATGCAATGGTGCTGACTAGTGGCTTATTTTTTGAAGAAAACAACTTAAAATACGTATTTTGCATGGCAGAGCAGAAGTTAGACTTCTACATATCCACTTAATATGGCATTATCCTGCAATATTATACTTCATTTATTCATACATTCATTTCTTCATTCTGCACAGTCACCAAGATATTTGTTGTCTATGAGCCTGTGCACAGTTTGCTAGACATGGATTCAAACATAAAACTAAACACTGTAGACAAATGCTATGTTCCAGAAATTCAAGGAAGGTCATATAACTAGAACTTAGAGAATGAGGGGGCTTTAGCTGGGAGATGATGCAGAACCAGACCACACTGAGCCTCAAAGGTTATATTAAAGGTTTTGGTATTTATCATAAGAACAGTGAATAAAAGAGAGAAGGAGAAGAGAATTAGTTAAATTTTCATTTAAAATTGAAATTCACTTGTTTCTAAAGTGGGTAGTGGTATGGTGAAAACCTGGAAGGATGAGAGGACAATAGTTAGGATGCTATTAAAGTAAATATCTGATCAGAAACAGCAATATACTGAACTAGGGTATCAGTAGCAGAGCTGGAGAAATGTGAATAGATTTAAGCAATAATTCTGATCTAAGATTGGTAGGACTTTATGATAAGGTGAAGAGGGATCAAGTGGATCATGTTAGGAAATAAAGCTATTTAGTGTGGTCTAATTTCTTTATTTGTCTTCTTCCCATACCCAAAGTTTGTAATACTTGATTGCTTTTGTCATTTTTTTGGTAGATTTTTACCTTATTATAAAAGTAGTGCCTTTCATGACTTTAAAATGGGGGAAATAGAACTAAAGAAGATTTTAAAATCCTTGATTTTCCTATCAGTTTTAATAAAATACTTGTAACAAAAATATTGGCTAAGCTGGCATAAGAATATTTTGTTTTATATCCTAATTAAGTCTTTATGCATATGATATGCATTTCAATTTAACTTATTGCATAGGGTCTAAAGTGTAAATCCAAGATTAAATCCAAAGTTAAGATATAATTGCTAAAAGTTAGAAAAAAGCTTTAGTTAACAGTAGGTCTTAGTTCAGACTACTAAAACAAAGGTTCAAACTACCAAAACAAACAATATAGACTGTGTGGCTTATAAACAATAGAAATTTATCTTTTACAGTTCTGGGGGCTGGGAAGTCCAAGGTCAGGGTGCTACCAGGTTCCAATTCTGAGAACCCTTTTCCAAGTTGCAGAAAGTCTTCCTTTTGTATCTTCATAAGGCAGAAGGAGAGGACAAGAGAGCTCTCTAGCATTTATTTTAAGGGCACTAATCCCATTCACAAGGGCTCCACACTCAAGAAATACTTACCTCCCAAAGGCCCCACATTTAATATCAGCATATAGAAGGTTGAAATTTCATTCAACACATGCATTGGGGTGTATTGCATCTTAAAGTTGGCTGATACTCATTACATTGGAATTTTCTAATAAATTGGAGCAAAGATGAATTAGAGCTTGTTGTGATTGTCTCAGAAGAGTGATAACGTATTATGACACATGGTTTTGTAGGTTGTATAATAGAAGAATTTATACTTGTGGATTTTATATTGCAGACAGAAGGCCTGTTAACATCCCGTTATTCAATTGCTCCAACTTCATTAGCTAATACTGATTTTTTTTCAAATAGGATATGTTTATACTCAGCAATTCTTTAATAAAATAACAAAGTGTTTATTGGGGAAATGTGCTACACCTTGAATGAAGAAAATTCAGAGAAAAATAAGTACAGATAAATAAACAAATTATATAATCCACTTTATTCTATTCTATGGCTGGCCATAGTTTGAGTAGTTTTATGGACCCATTAGCTTTAAATCAAGAAAGACTAACAGAAGACTTATTCAGTAATAGGTAAAATTCTTCAAAACACAGTGTTTACAATGGGTAAAATGTGGTGCCTTCAGAATTCTAGGCTTAGATTTTTTTTTTTTTTTTTTACTATGTCTTATGCATGACTTAAAATACTGCCAACATGTTAACAGGCATTCAGTTCTAGAATGTGATAGCACAGTAGGGTAGACAGCTAAGTAGAATTTAAGATTTACTGTTGTTGTTCTGAGTAGTGTTAATATTATTATTGTTATTATAATTATTAGAGACTGGGTCTTGCTCTATTGCCCAGGCTGGAATGCAGTGGCACTACCATAGCTCATTGTAACCTCAAACTCTTGACTTCTAGTGATTCTCTTACCTCAGCCTCCAGAGTAGCTGGGATTGCAGCCATACATCACTATGCTTGCCTGGCTAATTTTTGTATTTTTATAGAGATGGGGGTTTCAGTATGCTGCACAGGCTGGTCTTGAACTCTTGGCTTCACGTGATGCTCCTGCCTTGGCCTCCGAAAGCACTGTGATTACAGACATGAGCCATGGTACCAGGCCATATTATTTTTTAAATGTTTTAATTAAAAGTTTCTTTTGAGACATTTTAGAATTTTAGGTATTATTTCTGTTGAAGAAATAATGTAAAAGCTTTAAATACCAGGAAGCTATTCTTTTTTTACTCATTCATCACATTTTGTTTTCTTTTTAATTGAACATCTATTTTCTGCCAAACTCTACTGGAAAGAAACACACACAGACACAAAAATAAGAGAGCTCCTAGCATAAGAAAGCTTGTGGTCTAGTAGATAAAGGAGACAAACACATAATTAAAATGCTATTTATTAACTGCTCCTAGAGGATTGTACGATAATTTAAATAATTTATAGGAACTCTGAGAAGGTAACACAAAATTTAGTCTGAAAAGGAGGTTATGTTAGTGGAAGTCTTTTCAGTTGCATGTGATAGAATTCCAGCTCTAACTGGCAGCAAACACTGGACTTACTTGGTCACATAGCTGAACAATTGCCCTATGCCTATTTGGAATTGAGTACTGAAAACTGTAGAGCAATAGGAGTAATGTTCCCCATTTAGTGGACTAGAGGATGGTTAAGCCTCTCACCTCAGTCTCCTTCAGCCCTGTCCAGAAGCAATTTTAGAGCCCAGAAGCAAGGGATGAAAAAAGCCAGGCGCCAGACATCCTTTTAATGATTCTAGGTCTAGGAGACTAGACTTGATTGTGCACTGACTTTGTTGGTTGGGTCAAGAAATCAATTATAGTGGGAAGTCCCTTAGGGCAGTTCTCAAACCTGGCTGCAGATTAGAATCACTTCTATAATTCAAAAAATACGCCAACAAATTAAGACAAAATTTCTGTTGATGGGGCTCTAGCATGAATATTTTAAAATGTTCTTTAGATGTGAAAAGGAAAAAAAGGCTGCATACCTATAAAGGAAGAGACATAGGTGAGCTTGTGTAAAGAATAGTGAGCCAATAAATAGCACTCTTGTGAATAAAACACTCCTCATTGCCTCTGCTCTAAGGCCAATCTTAGTGTGAATGCTGGAGCAGCCCTACATGACCAAAGGTAAGATCATGACATTCTTGCAAGACATCTTCAAGAAATAATGTTTCTTATTTTCTTTGGTTTTATCCCCAGTCTGATATAGCCCGGGAGAAATAGCTATCACATTTTTATTTAATACATGTGCTTGCCTCAGCTATAAAACTATACATTTTTATGGGTAAAGTATCTTATTCATCTTCATATTCCCACTGTCTAGCTGACACAATACTTTGTACATACAGGTCACTCAGTAAGTGACAATTGGATTAATGAACCTAGTGATGTAGTACCACTATTTCAAGTTTTGCATATTTGGATTTAAAATCTGTAAAATTTTCTATTTGTAAAAATAGAAGTACTTATCAAAAATGTACTTCTATAAATAATTCTGCTTTAAGAGGTAGCAACTCAGAAGCAAGTTATAATTGAAGATTGATCCAGAAGATCTCTGGGAATTAAAAGAATAAAATTCACATCTATGCTTATTCATTAGGAAAAAACCTCCAGCTCAATGAATTTTCTGTTGCATTTTTAAAAATTGGCCCTGTGATTACACCTTAGAGAAGAATAAACAGAAATTATGTCTTCTTATATAGTTTATATATTCTGTTTAATCTTATGTAGTTACATCAAGTAAAATGTATGAGATATAAACAATTTAAAACATCCATGAAAAATAAGAATTTCTGAAATATCAGCACATTAAGAAAGGTCACACTTAAAATGCCATATTCACTGGATATTTGATGAGTTTTGTTTTCTGTTACATAGTATCATCTTTAAAATGGTCATTTTGATAGCAATTCTAGTATCAAGTGCATTTTTTCCTATTGAGTATTCCACATTCTCTCTAGCAATAAAGGTTCTGGATTCCGGCAAGGGCAATTCTTTTGAGGACACATAAGGCAATTGCTTGTAATGCAGTTTACTTGTCCAAAGAGTTCTTGGCTCTGTAGTGTTGACAATAACAGAAATGTATTTGGACATCCCAAACCCAGTCAAATATGACTAGGAAGACAATGAAAGGAACAGATGGATATCTTTACAGAGCAACAATTTCAGAGCCACACTTGGGGTCATGCCCATTTTTTTTTCCCAGGAAATGTGAGAAAGGGAACAGATAAGGATCAGGGAGACAGGCTTAAAACTCTCTGTGGTGAAAAAATCTCTCTTTACGTTCTTGAAGATTCTGAAAACTAAAATGTATATTATTTCAGAGTTAGGCAAAGAATACTAAAATTTGAAACTGATGCTTTATGGATAATGTACCGTGTTTAAAGAGAAACTAGCTTTAGAGCATATATTTTAGCACACAAAGACAAGTTCTTTATTATTAGCATGTATTTTCCTAGAAGACAAGAATAATTGAACTAAGATAAACTCAATGTGTTAAGACTTCTTTTGAAGCATTCTAATGAGAATACTGCTATGGTTCCTTCAATCTCTCTTTTTTTTCCTCCTATTGTTCATAATTAACCATACTTTCATTTCAATGCAATTAAACTAGTATACTCATATAATATAAGACTGATGAAAAAATTTCACTCGGACTATCGAAAGTTTTCAGGGTAGCAAATATTACCATATTTCTTAGGGAATATTATCTAAAAATGCCTGTTGAAAAAACAGAACCTCTGAACTTTATTATTTGGAGAATAGGACCTTTTTATTATAAGGAAATAACAATAACCATAGGGGATATATGAATTTAGAGAAAGGCTAACAGCATATTTAGAAATTGTTAGCACAATGATAATTTTAAGTTATTTGTTACATGAGAGGCATGATCCATGAGGTGGTATTAGATGTTGCTTATATCAGCCCTGGGTGGGTCATAACCACAAAAAAGTGAAGTTTTTATGTGGTAAATATATACAATATAAAATTTATCATTGTAACAATTTTTAAGTGTACAATTCACTAACATTTAGTACATTCTCATTGTTGTGCAATAATCACCACTGTCCATCTTCAGAAATTTTTCATCATCCCAGACTAAAACTGCATACTCACTAAAAAATACTTAATCCCTTTATCTGGCACCTGATGACATGATTCTACTTTCTGTTTTTAGGAATCTGACTGTTCCAGGCACCTCTTATAAATAGAATCACACCGTATTTGTCTTTTGGTGTGTGACTTATTTCACTTAGTATATTGTTCTCAAGGCTCATCCATGCTGTAGGAAATGTCAGCATCCCACTCCTTTTTAAGGTTGAATAGTATTTCATTGATTGTACATAGCAGATTTTGTTTATTCATTAATTTTTCCACGAACATTTGTGTTGCTTCCAGATTTTGGCTATTGTGAATAATGTTACTATGAACATTGATGTACATATATCTGTTTGAGCCCATGTTTTCAGTTCTTTTGGGTACATAGTTAGAAGCGAAATTACTGACTCATGTAATTCTATGTTTACTTTTTGAGGAACTGCCATACCGTCTTCAGCAGCAACTGTAACATTTTATGTTACCACTAGCAATGCACAAAGATTTTAATTTTTCCACATCCTCTCCAACACTTACTTCTGTTTTTTAAAAAAATTAAATAGCCATCCGCATAGTATCTTTTTGTGATTGTGATTTGCATTTCTCTAATGACTAATGATGTTCAGCATCTTTTCCTGTTTTTACTGGCTATTTGTATATCTTCTTTAGAGAAATGTCTATTAAAGATGTTTGCTCATTTTTTAATTTGGTTGGGTTTTTTTTTTGTTATTGAGTGGTAGGATTTATTTATATATTCTGGATATTAATCCCTCATCAGATATATTACTTACAAATATTTTTGCCCATTATGTGCCTTGCCTTTTTCCCACCTCCCTTTCCTGGAGGCATGAATTGTTGCCTTGACCATTCAGATCTGCAATTTTTAAGAACACCTGTGGCAACATCAAACAGAGCCCACAAGTATTATGCTGATGAGCAAGAACTAAGGAAGAAAATGCTCAGGAAACATCCATGAAAACAACTAGGAGGGCTTTGAGAGAACGTGGAGCTGGAGTTTGGATTTTCCTTTTTGAAAAGCATGGGAAAACCTAGAAGGCTCTGTCTTAAGAAGATCAGGGACTTTCTGGGGGTCATAAGCTGAGGGGTTGTAACTTTTCCAAGCTAAATCTGTGGACCGGGGGGAAAATGATGTTAAAATCCAACAGTGCCAGAGACTAGAAGGGGAGGGAATGGGAATGGAGGGAGACTCATAGTGAAAATGTTGAGGATAAATTAGAGATGGGGCAAGATAATCATTTATTGTACTATATCAGGCAGCGGATAATAGTGATGCCTGAACTATAAGAGTGTGAATGAAGGGGAAAGAAGACAAAAGCAATTTTAAATTCAGTTCCCCTGAAACAACTCTTTCCTCAGGACTTAACTGAATGTTGGAGGGAAACCCCTGTATGATTATTACTGCATTTACAAATCTCTCCATATATGAGCTTAGAGAAAATTGATTTTATTCTTGTAATTGAAATCTTTGAAGAAAATTGGCAGTGTGGTGTAGAAGAAAGCTCCCCTGGGTTCTAATCCCTGCATTATCAGGCACAAACCAGTCCTTGGACCTGGAACCATAACTTCCTCTGCAACCTAGTTTATAAATCTTTAAGATAAGGGGTCTGACACCTATGATTTCTAATTTCCAGCTAGAATTCATGAGATATATGCTATTGTTTCAATGTTCGCTTTCTCCAAAGAGAATGCTGAAATTTAATTGCCACTGTAACAGTCTTAAGAGGTGGGACCTTGGAGAGGTGATTAGGCTATAAGGGCTCCACCCTGATTAGTGGGACTGGTCCTATTATAAAAGGGCAAATTTGTCCCCTCTCTTGTTCCTTTGTACCTTCTGCCTTCAACCATGCAACATCACAGCAAGAAGACCTTCACAAAATGCTGGCTCCTTGATCTCTTATTTCCATTTTTCCTGAACTGTGAGCCAATAAATTTCTGTTTATCATAAATTACTCAGTGTCAGGTATTCTGCTATAGGAGCAAAATGAACTACAATGGGATATGTTTTAAATGTAAATGTTTCTCTTTCTGAATCATAGATTGACTTATAACAGTCTTTGACATCTGGAAAATGAAAAGGAAACACCTGCAATTCTCCTGTAGCGGCTATATGTTACATGAAAAAAACGAGACACCATGAGATGCTACACAAGTACTCTGTTTTTGTCCTTGTTTCTCTTATTTGGGCACTGCAGGATTCTCATAATACATGTTGGGGCTGGTATAAGAAAGTAAATCTGTAGTGAAAATACAGATGCAAATGAGAGAGCAACACAAATACAAATGAGCAAAGTATTGGACATTGACTAGAGCTGAAGTGTAGAGGCTGTGAAGGGATGAATGAAAGACAGACAAATGATGTCCAAGTACTTATTGAGGCAAACATTTGGTAGATAATTTGTTTTTCATACAACTGCAATGAATGTCATTCTTCTCTATGGAACAGCACGCCAAATCTTCAGCACATCGCTGCTTGGTGCCCAGTGGGCAGCAAGTGCCCGATTGCCAATGCCACTTTTTAGCGCATGTTCATCTGCAGGATATTAAACAGATTGCCATCCTTTTGATGTTTGTGAATACAAGTAGTAAATACCATATGATATGACTCAATGAATTTGTGTCAGAAAAAAGAAAAAGACAAAAAGGAGAATGAAGAAGGCAAAAGAAGGAGATGAGGAGGAAAAGAAGGAAAAGGAAATTTCCTTCTCTCTTGGATAGGAAGGGATGAACTAGGTAAATCTGAAAGGAGACAAATGTTATGAAAGTTAGTAACAAGCTTTGTATCTAGAAAAGAATGCTACACCTGCCAATTCACTTGCCTAGTTCTGGCACATTTTGTGAACTAAAGAAATGACTCCCCAGATAATCTGTAAACAATTTTTTTTCAGGAATAGAAAATTATGAGTGAACAGCGAATGATTTCATTATAGTTCAGAATCTTCCAGAATGTGTCTTGCTTATTGGGCCATAAAATTTGTATGTGTATATGAGTATGTGAATGTGCTGAAATTATTAATTGGTCAAGACATCACTGAAGTTTCATAAGAAATCTAATAAATGGTTTTTATTGCCTTTACTTTCATTTGTTAGAAAGTATGTGATGTAGGTAGATGTAGTCCAGGAAAAGCACTATCAATTGGGTAAAACTAAAGGAACATTAAAAGTCTAAAAACTTTTTTTCTAATCTTTCTTTCAACACGTTTTAAGGACATCTAGTAAGTGACTTAAAATTTTCACTTACTTGTTTCTATTAGATGATGTTGGATTAGATGGTCTCTTGAGCCTTACCTAACTCCAACCTCTTCTGGCACGTGAATGTAGTCTTGGAGTTTTCTTTGAGAACACTGTATTTTTGAGACTACTAAACTCTTTAGAACTAATCATATTAGCCTGATGAATCATCTCCTAAATAGTAACACTATAACTTTTTTGGATTGTGAAGATGAGTTTCTTGTAATTTTCCTCAATGTTGTTAATTGTAAAACTGAGCTAATGGCAAATATCTATGACCTTTTTGAAACAGAATTTGGAAGAAGTGATCAGTTGATTCAGTGAAGTGTACTTGAGACCAGACAAACTTTTTCTCAGAGGAGAGACAGAGAGATGAGAGAACAGAGCGAGACCCTAATTAAAGATTCCTTCTCAGGGTGTCTATTCATCCCCTGCTCTTGTCACATTGCTGAGGCCATACAAAGGTGGAAGCAGGGAGGTGCAAATTAAACATATTGTCTACCTCTGCTTAGAGAAAAATCTAAACAAAACAGAGTTATCATTTTCTGCAGTCACTAGAACATTTTTGTCTTAGTTTTGCTCAACTCTCTCTTAAAGCTACTAATACAGACGGTATAGTGTTTCCTTACTATTTTTGGCATTATAAGTGTTTTCCAAGTTTGACTTTCCTATGACACTTGAAAAACCATACTCTGATAACTGAATACGAGAAAGGTTTGTTGGTTTTTTTTTTTAACAGTAAACTGAATTTCATAGATAGTTTAATATGAGATTAATAATACAGTCTTAGCATCCTCTGTTTTTTCCCACCAAAGGTCAAGGCCTTCTCTTGTTTTCTTTTCTAAAATAAATCATTTTGTTGAGGGCAGATATGATAATAAAGTATAATCTATGCTAAACACATAGAGAACAAGGATCACATGCAATTTCTCCAAGGCTCAAATAAATTGAGCTGTAAAGGTTGTTGATGGAAACGATGGGGGCTATTTAAATATTAAGTTTATTAATTTTGTAGTGATTGAAACTATTGGAATAGACTATAGAGCTGTCATTTCTGTGGGATGTTAAAGTAGGTGACTTACTGAGATAGTGTTGTATTTATTCTAGATGTTGCAGGAAGATTACCCTAGGGGATCTTACTAGTCCACAAGATTATAAAAAAAAAGGCTTGGAAGCAAATTTTCCATATAGAGCAGTAATAGAGTTGGTACATAATGTCCCACCAAAATGAGGATTGTATAATGTAACATTTAGACTCATGCACTGAGAATGAGAGCTTACCATGAGTGAAACAATAAGTTCCTTGGTAGATTATGAATATTAATATCAAAATGACAATATAAGCAGCAGAAATCAGGCACAAACAGATAATAATTCAGATTCTGAGTGCGGTGGGAAGCGGGAGATGCTTCTCTCTCTCAGTGCAGTGTATATAGTTTCTATTCCCAGAGCTCAGTTAGAAATGATCTAGCTGTTTAGTGCTGGCTCTACATTGATGTCACATGAGGTGTTTTTAATTAGATTTAATAGTACATGTGACTTCTTTTCAGATACCTTTAACATTTCTTTCCCTTCCTCACCTTGTTTCTCTTCTCCACCTCTCTCTCTCTCTCCCTGTCCCTTAAATTTTTCTCTCTCTCATTATTCTTTCTTACTGACCTCCTCCCCTCCCAGCCTCAGCTTAAATTCACAAAATGCCTCTTTGGAAAATAGCATCAGAATTAGATGCTTTTCTTTCTCCTGGTTAGTGTTCCAGCTCGTGCTCTCTCACTCGCACATATGATGCTTGACATTAAATGATGACTTGCTGTTTCATAACGTGCATGCAGTGAGACCCCATCATCATAATTTCACCATGTAGTTCTGCTTAGTGGCAATATAGAAAAATTATTAATTAGATAATTTTATAATAAAGTATACAGAAGCTCCTACATAGCCTTGGGGCAAAGTATTATAATTTACCAATGCCATAAGAGTTAAATTAAGAAAATGAGACTTTTAAAGGCAAAGATACCTAAAAAAGGTAAGCTGATAAGCACAGGAATGTGCATATGGAAGGAGTGAGAGTGAGATGTTGAGTTTGAGGACTTTTATTTCTGATTTTCTTATGATATCTTTGTTTGCGACTCTTCATAAGGTCATTTGGAATAGGTCCCAGATGGAGAATTATGACCAGATAAATGAAATGAGAAATTAATTTGTTTTAAATGATACTAGACATTATCATGTACTTCTCCAGCCTAATCACACAAATTACTTCAAATAGAGCTCACAGACCTGCTAGAGAGGAACTGGTACACCCCATGCTAGCTCACTGCAGACTCGGTGAGGATACATCAGTATGCGTAATAAAGAGTGGGATTAAGCTACTTGAATAAACTTTGGCTATATTCCTTCAGAGTTTGAAGATAACTTTCTCCTTTTAAAAATAGTTTTGCTGAGGTATTATTGATTGCAAATATTTAAAGTGTTCGATTTGATTAATTTTGACATATGTATATTTACCCTCAAAACCACCACCATAATTACAATAAACATGTATTTATCACCCTCCCAAATTTTCTTTGTGCCCCTTTAAAATCATGCCTCCTAAGTCTTCCTGCCGATTTCTTATCACCCCTCCCCCAGTTCCCAGGCAGCCACTGATCTGCTTTCTGACACTGTACAATACTTTGAATTTTCTAAGAACAGGATCATACACTATGAATATACTCGTTTCATCTGGCTTATCTCTTTTAATTATTTTGAAATTCATCTATGTTATAGTGTTTATTAATAGTTCATTTCTTTTTGTTGCTGAACAGTATCCCATTGTCTGGATATATTATAGTTTGTTTATCTTTTTACCTGTTGAGTTGTATACAGCTTTTGGCCATAGTAAGTGCTGTGAACAAGTCTTTGTAGGGACATATATTCTCATTTCTCTTGGGTAGATACCTAGGATCATATGTATATTTAATTTTTGAAGAAATTCTCAAACTGTTTTCCAAAACGCTTATACTATTTTACATTTCCACAAGAAACATATGAAAGGTAAGTTCTTCCACATCTTTACTAGTATTTGATAAAGTCAGTTTTTGTTTTGTTTTGTTTTGTTTTTATGTATTGGGTTACTGTGTGGTTTCTATCTCACCTAATTTTTCTTTTTCAGTTTGTTAATCTGGTGAAGTATGTTGATTTTTCTAATTATGCTGATTCATTATCCTATTGTTACATTCCCTCACTTGGTCATTATGTATTATTCTTTTAAAATATTGATAAACTAACTTTGCTCAAATTTTGTTTAGAATATTTGCTTCCATGTTTATGACAGATACTGGTTTGCAGTTGTCTTTTCTTAGAACATCTTTTTTCCTGGTGCTGCAACGAGGATAATGCTGTAAACCTGACCTTGTAGAATGAGTTTGAGAACATTCCCTTCTTTTCAGTCTTCTGGATAAATTTGTGTAGAATAGGTATTTCTTTCTTATAAGTGTAAAAGGAGCTTCTTGAGTTTGAGGTTTTCTTTGTAAGAGGGGGTTTTAAACTAGAAATTCAATATTTTTAAGAGATATAGAACCATTCTGCTTATCTATATTTTCCTGAGTTTTAGAAGTTGGTGTTTTCCAATGAATTTGTTCATCTTATCCAAGTCATCAAATTTACTGACATAAAGTTTTCATGATATTTCTATATTCTTGATAGCCTATAGGACCTGCAGTAGTAATGTCATTCTCATTCCTGATACTGATAATTTTTGTCTTCTCTCCTTTTTTTCTATTCATAGAGGCTAAAAGTTCATCATATCCATGCTATGAAAGAACCAACTTTTGGTTAATCAATTTTCCCATTTTTTCCATTGTTTTCTATTTTCTATATCTGCTTTGTATCGTCTTTAGAATTAATTGATTACAGCTGCTCTCATCTTTATTATTTCTTTACTTCTTCTATTTACTTTGGGCTTAATTTATTATTCTATTTGTAGTTACTCTATTCGTAGTTTGAAGCAGAGGTTTAAGACATTTTCTCACTTCTAATACAGGCATTTAGTTCTATAAATTTCTTTTTAAATACTGCTTTAACAATCTCTCATAATTTTTAATATGTTGTGCTTTCATTTTTACTCAATTCCAGACACTTTCTATTTTCTCTCTTTATTTCTTTAAATTATCAATTATTTTAAATTTTGTTATTTAGTTTTCAAATATTTGGGGACTTTTCTAAATATTTTTCTAGTGTTAATTTATAATTCTAACATGCTCAGACAGCATACTTTTTAAGAAATCTTTTTTAATTTTTTGAGGCTTGCTTTTTCACCTCTATATGGTAAATGTTCCCTGGACACTTGAAAATAATACATATTCTCCTATTCTTGAGTGGCATGCTCCATACATGTCAATTAAGTCAAGTTGTTTGATACGATTGTTAAAATCCATTATCTTAGTAAGTTCTTACCTAGTTTTTCTATCAAATATTGAGGAAGAGGTGTTGAAATCTCTTCCTGTAATTGCACAATTTTCTATTTTTCTTTTCAGTTCTATAAGATTTTATATATTTTGAAGCTCCATGGTGAGGTGCATAAACATTTAGAATTGTTATGTCCTCTTGAATTTACCCTATCATCACTGCAAATAATCTTATCACTTAATATTCATTGCTTTGAAATTTACTTTCTGATATTTCTTTTATTATTAACATGATATATCCATTTTCTATTTTTTTACTTTTAACCTATTTTTTTCTTTGTGTGTAAAGTAAGTTTCTTAGAGGCAGTGTATAAATTGGTCTTGCTTTTTAAATCTGACAAGTTTCCTTTTTAACTGGGATAATCAAATCACTTACATTTAATGTGCTTGTTGGCATGGTTAGGTTTAAATATATTTTCCTACCTTTTCTTTGTTCTTTATCTGTTTTGTATATTCTTTAGAATTAATTTAATATTTTCATAGTTCTAATCTATATTTTTAATTACAACATTTGTTTTGTTGTTTCAGGATTTATAATGTATATCTTTCATTATCAGTGTAACTTTAAGTGATATTATATCATTTCACACACAGTATATGCGTCTCAAACTACTACAACTTCATTTATCCCTTTCTTTGCTATTGCTTTCTTTTAGGCATACTTAAACTTCATACTATATTGTTATTTCTGTTGAACAGCCATTTGTTTTTTCCTACTTGAAAGCAGTATTTGCTGCAATATTCCAGTGTTTTTTCCCAGCATATATCCAGCTAATATATTGAATAAAAAGGTAAGTTATAAGAAATATTGTTGCAATCATAATATACTTTTTGTATTAGCATAAAACATACTTATATTTGCCTTTGTAAGTTTCTCCTGACAAATAATATGTATACACATTGCCCCAAAATGTATATAGCTGTTTATCTTAAAGTATTCATATGTAATGGTTCACTTAGGACCATTTATGTTAAAATCTACTGACTACAATGCACTTTTAATTTATAAATGAGCTACTCTATATGATATAGACATGATATAAAAAAGGGAAATAGTGTCCCTGTCCCTATAGGATTCACAGAATAATTCAGTGAAATAGTAATTACTGAGATCATGTAAATTGTCTGACAAATTTCAATTTGGCTAATATTTTTCAGGAAAATATCTAAGCTACGAGAATACTAAATGTCTATTGTAAGAATTCAGGAAATATTTCCATTAAACATTCAATGAAGATGTAATCTCTCTAATACGTAGAAAGGAGGACTTGTAGGCTATTAAAAACAAGAGTAACAATGCCAAAAAGTCCCTTAATTTTAGCAAATTAATTACAGCTCTTAATCAAGTGTGTGTAACACAAGAACCAAATCTGGGTCCATAAGTGTTAGAGTATATTTGATAAAAAGATTGCATGAATAGAATCTGAATAGCCTATATTTTGGAAAGAATGGGGCAGAATGTTATAGCAATGCAGGGGGTCAGCCTTCAAGATGGCTGGCCCAACTGTGTCAATGTTAAAAAATACCAAATATTTCTAGAGTGCTCTTCTAATGTATTTTCTTTATTTCAGGTCACAAGTCTAGGGTTTTCATGGGTCATGTAGCAAGTGGTTTATAAACAAAATAAGAGTCTATAATAGTGTCATTACATTAAGAGGCAGAACTGCTGTATTCTTTCATTATGTAAAATGTTTACATCTTGGGACTCGATGGTTGGTATTATTATGGTATACCCGAGATATATCTTGCTCCAATTAGTATTACCATGCTACTCATTATAAAAAATCCCAAAGGCAGACTAGAGAAGATAGAAGAATCACTACTTTCAGGGAACTGACTGGTAACCCAACCCATTGACTTCATTACAGCTTTCTTCCATGTAGCATAACGAATTTCACTTTCTGTGGCCTGGATCTGTGGTTCAAATTGTTCCATCCTGAGAACTGACAAAGCCTGGGGTTCAAGACTCCAAACATTTACTCCTTCTGCAGCTCCTGCTGCCATGGCAGCTCCTAGTGCAGTTGTTTCAGGCATAAAGGGCTTTATTACTGGAATATGCAGAATATCTGCTTGTAGTTGCCTAAGAACGTTGTTGTTGGTCATTCCTCCATCTACCTGCAAATGACGAAGTGGAATTCCACAGTCACGGTTCATGGCTTCCAAAATCTCTCGAGTTTGGAAGCAAACAGCTTCTAATGCAGCAAAAGCAATATGACATTTATTGGTAAACTGAGTGAGACCACAGAGTATCCCTCTTGCACTGGGCTCCCAATAAGGTGCATATAACCCTGAAAAGGCTGGGACAAAGTAACAGCCATAAGAAGTTCCTACTTCTTTAGCAAGTTTTTCAATGTCTCTTGAGGTCTCTATAATTCCAAGATTGTCTCTTAGCCAACGAATAACAGCACCTGCTATAGCAACAGAACCTTCCAGTGCATAATATACTGGTTTTTCTCTGCCTAGTTTGTAAGCTACTGTGGTCAGAAGGCCGTGTTCAGAAAACACACATTTATGACCTGTATTACATAGTAAGAAGCAACCTGTTCCGTAGGTGTTTTTGGCTTGTCCTTCTTGGAGGCACATTTGTCCTACCAATGCAGCACATTGGTCCCCCAAACACCCAGATATTGGCACACCTTCCAGGGCTCCAGCTTGAATTATGCCATAGAACTGAAGACATTTGGAAGAATGCCCATTGGAATTTCAAAAAAGTCAGAGCTCTTTATCCCATTCCAAAGAATGGATATTAAAAAGCATTGTCCTACTTGCATTTGTTACATCTGTGCAATGCACACCTCCATTAACTCCTCCTGTTAAACTCCAGATAAGCCATGAATCAATGGTACCAAAAAGAGCTCTACCTTCTTCAACAGCCCTTTGGACGTTTCTCACATTGTCAAGCAGCCAACGAAGTTTTACTGCACTGAAGTAAGTGCTAAGTGGGAGGCCTGTCTTAGACTTGACGAAGTTGTTATTTCCTGGAATTTTTTTACTAAGATCCTCAATGGTAGCTTGGGTTCTTACATCAAGCCACACCACAGCATTGTAGAGAGGTTCTCCAGTTAACTTGTCCCAGATTGTAGTGGTTTCCCTCTGATTGCTGACACCAACAGCTTTTATATTGGATATATCAATATCCAGTTCGTCAAGTTTCTCACACGTTCTTGCTATACACTCATAGACAGACTGAAGAATTTCCTTAGGGTCTCGTTCCACCCAACCTTCTTTTGGGAACTCTTGTGTTAATTCCACTCTGTAATGACTAAGTAGTTCCGCTGTTTTTGAACTGAAAACCAGAAAGCGAGTGGAGTTGGTGCCCTGGACCACTGCTCCCACCAACGGCCCCACAACTGCTTTCTTGGGGGCTGCCATGACACGAGTAGGTCGGCTCAGCAGCTCTGGGATGGTTTCCCAGGCGACAGTGGTGCTGGGGGCGGGGACCGCAGCCAGTCAGGAGCACAGGACCGACCTTTGCCCTTTAACTGGCGGTGCGCCTTCTTACCACATCCCTCTGGCCCAGGCCCTGCCCCTAGCCCCTCAGTTGTTTTCTAAGATTTAAGTTAAAAAAAACATATATTTATCCATGTAATCACAGTTACCCGTGTTCATTCTTTTGTGTGGATCTATATCTCTATGTCATCACTTTCCTTCTTAATAGTGTAGGTCTGCTGGAGATGGAATTCTTCCAAATTTGAACATCTGAAATACATTACATATTAATATATAAAGATATTTTCTCTGAGTATAGAATTCTATTTGACATATTTTTTGTTTTTAAGTTTCTGGACCTCGGAGCTGTTGCTCTACCATCTTCTCTCTTGCTGTTTCAGATGTGAACTTTGCTGTTATTTTTGACATGCCTGCTTTTCTGTCTTTAGGGTTTTTCTCTTTATCAGTGGTTTTGCTCACTTTGATCATGAGGTGCCTTGGAGTAGTTTTCTTTGCTTGGGGTTTACTGAGCTGCTTGAATCTGTAGGTTTATAGGTTTCATCAAATTTGGAAAGCTTTAGGACCATTATTTCTTCGAACGTGTTTTATTCTCACTCTTCTGTCCCTTAGGGACTCCACTGATGCCCTACTCATTACAATGACCTTTTCTCTTTGTGCTTGATTTCAGATAGTTTCTGTTGCTATCTTTTCAAGTTCACTAATCTTTTCTTCTCCTATGTCTTCTCTGCTATTAATTCATCCCATGTACTTCTCACCTCACATATTGTAGTGTTCATCCCTAAGAAGCTCAATTTGGGTTTTTAAACATCTACTTAGCTTTCTGAACACATGGAATATAGTTGGAATCACTTTTAATTTCATTTTCTGCAATTCTAACATCTGTGTCAGTTCTGGTTCAATTTTGATTGATTGTTTATCTCCTTATTATGGCTTGTATTTCCTGTTTTTTGTTTTTTCTTTTTCTTTTCTTTTTTTTTTTTTTTTTTGCAGAGCTGGTAAGTTTTAATTAGATGCCAAACATTGTGAATTTTACCTGACTGGGTGCTTGATATATTTGTATTCCTATAAATGGTCTTGAGTTTTGTTTTGGGATGCAGATACATTACTTGGAAACAGTTCAATTCTTTTGCATCTTGCCTTTAAGATTTGTTAGATGGGACAAGCACAGTGCTCGGTCTGGGGCTATTTATTCCTCTTTACTGTGAAAAGATCTTTCTACACTTTGGGAGGCCGAGGCGGGTGGATCACGAGGTCAAGAGATCCAGACCATCCTGGTCAACATTGTGAAACCCCGTCTCTACTAATACAAAAAAATTAGCTGGGCATGGTGGCGCGTGCCTGTAATCCCAGCTACTCAGGAGGCTGAGGCAGGAGAATTGCCTGAACCCGGGAGGCGGAGGTTGCGGTGAGCCGAGATCGCGCCATTGCACTCCAGCCTGGGTAACGAGAGCGAAACTCCGTCTCAAAAAAAAAAAAAAAAAAAAAAAAAAAAAAAAAAAAAGATCTTTCTATGTACTGTACCCAACACCCCTGAAAAATGAAGCGTGCATGGCTGTTTGGAAGAGTAATTCCTCCCAGTCTTGGGTGACCAATGGATACTGTTATCTCTAGCCTTTTCATGTGCGTATTTAATTAGCCTCAGTAGTTTTCTCATACACATTCCCTGATCAATACTCAGCTGAATGCTCACTGGGGGACTCTCTAAAGCTCCCTGGAGTTCTCTCTCTGTGCAACTTTTTTATTCAGTACTATGTCTGGCAGAGTTTAACTTCGTTGGTTACTCTGGGCTCTCAGCTTAGTCTCTTTGCCATAGGTTTCCACTGGGTTCCAATTGGGTTCCCTGTCTGTGCTGTGGCCTCGAAACTCTCTCAAGAAACTAAGCTGGGGAAATCATAGTAGTCATGTCATTTGCTTCTCACCTCTTAGGAATTTACGTCTTTCATTCCCTGATATCTGGTGTTTTGTGAACTATTGTTATATATTTTGCACCTTATATGAACTATTTCATCTATTTTTTATCCCATTTTTTATTGTTTGAGATGAAAAGGTAAATCAAATCCTTTTTACTACAGAGTGGAATTCCACTAAATGGAAACTTAAATTTTCAGATTAACTGTAAAGTTGGTGAATAAAGATTTATTTAATCACTAATTAAAATGCGTTGAATAAACAGTCAATGAATGGCAATTTTGTATATTAGGGCATAGGCTACATTTCTGAATTAGCTCAAGGATAAGGCCCATTTGTCTTTTGTAAAACCAAATAGAACAAAATAGAAAATAACATCAAAATTATGATATTGTTATTTCACTATTTTAACTGAGTCATATTTTTTATTTAAGCAAAAACCCTTCAGGAAATATTATGAAGTCAGAGAAAGAAGTAGCATCCAGACTTAATTTGTGAAGCAAGGTATAGCAATCATTAAAAACTGGATCAGATTTTCCTGGTTGTGTCTTTGTTTTTAAAATTCTATCAAAGTTTTTCTAAGCAAAACTTTAGAGGTCACATTTACCCATATGCCAGTTAACCATAATATGTCTTCATTTACATGGAACAAATTTGTATTTACATTGTTTTAACTTTTTCTTCCCAAGTATTTGTCAAGAGTAAACATGTGTGTATAGATTAACATAGACTATAAAAAGATTTGACCCAAAACTTCTTTTCTACATCTCCTCTCATTGGCCACACCAATATTTAAAACAATTGTTCTTAATTCCATTAGTTTTTGAGTCTGGGAATATTTTAATTATTTTGTCTTTAATACAACACTTTATTTATAAAATAATCAGTTCTTCTTATAAAGAACTGCTTTACATAGTAGTCTCACTGATAATAAATTGTAGCCACTAAATAATCAGATAATAAATGTCTCAATTTAGTTTAGAAAGATAACCAAACTGGCTGGGAGTGATGGCTTACACCTGTAATCCCAGCACTTTGGGAGGCTGAGGTGGGCGGATCACAAGGTCAAGAGATCGAGACCATCTTGGCTAACACGGTGAAACCCCATCTCTACTAAAAATACAAAAAGTTAGCCAGGTGTGGGGCACGCGCCTGTAGTCCCAGCTACTTGGGAGCCTGAGGCAGGAGAATCTCTTGAACCCAGGAGGCGGAGGTTGCAATTAGCTGAGATTGTGCCACTGCCCTCCAGTCTGGTTACAGAGTGAGACTCCTCTCAAAAAAAAAATAAAAGTGAGTTGACCAAATTGATGTACAGTAATTGCAAACTACTGATGGGTTTAACCAAGGCTGATAACACTACTTTAAACAAACCAAAACTAAGGAGTTTAAATGAAAGCCACTATCTTTTTTATTTTAAAAACAAAACAAAACCAACTAAGCAAAAGCTTTTGGTTGTCTATGATAGCTTCTTTATATTATAATATAGGATTTAAGCACTTCTGAAATATTTATTGTCATTACCTTATTTGTAAAGGCATTCAATTTTACAAGAAAATTCTTATTGCATTTGTATTATATTCCACAAAAACGTAAATGCTTTAATGGTGAACATACTATTCAGAATAGTCCAAACAACAACAAAAAAATGTATCAGGGCATTTTCTTCAAAAAGTCTTTTTATGTGGGGTTGTTAAAAATAGAGTTGTTAACATACTTGACTTTGTATATTATTCATTTACCTTTAAGGCTACTCTTCTAAAGTGCAGCTACTTAGTTTTGAAGGTTTTAAATAATGTCCACCTTGTAACGTTTAAAATTTACTCATTCATTGAGTAGCATGGTGAATATGTTTTGAGAGGTTGCAATCTATGGATTTCATTGTAAGCAATGATATGGTGATGCAACAAATATTCTTTCTGTCCTTATCATAACCTTTAAGTTAAGAACAGTACCAGCCAAATGTACTTGTCTTAATGACATATTTTCCTGTGCATGTTTTAGATAAACAGTACTTTAACAACAACAACAACAACAAAAAAAAAATGAAAGAGTTTAAATGAAAGCCACTGTCTTTTCAGGTAATTTTTTGTATTTTTAGTAGAGACAGGGTTTCACCATATTGGCCAGGCTGGTTTTGAACTCCTGATCTCAAGTAATCCACTCGCCTCAGCCTCCCAAAGTGCTAGGATTACAGGCGTTAGCCACCACACCTGGATTCACTTTTCAATCTGATATAATAGGATGGATTGATGAAGAGATAGAGGATTGGATAGATAGAAAGATATGATAAAAGTAGTATAATAATATGATAATGTTAATTATATAATCTATGTGGTAGATGTGAGGTTGATAAAGTTGTTTCAACTTTATATGTGTTTTCAAATTTTCGTAATAAAATGCTAGGAAAGTGTAATGTAAATGAAAGCTAATCAAGCTGTGAAACAGTGTGAAGAGACCTATTTCATACAGCTTCTTTTGTTTGGTGGGACAGTTGAGTGAATGGAATAAAAAATTCACTGTTATGTTTACATCAATTTGAGAGATTCTGTGGCAGAATAATCTAGCTATAGTTGTTCATCCCAAGAAAACCATTAATTATGTATTATTTTTATTAATGCATAATATTATTTTATTAAGATAGTTGTACTTTTATTATAAGCATTTTCTTCTGCTTTTTATGAACTTTTTAAATTCTAGGAAACCAGCTGCCTGTTTAATGTCTTGGCTCTTAGCAAGAAATTGCATACATCTAAGAATGCTGCTCATCTTTTCAATCTCAAGAGTGGGAATTAGTGGAAAGTTTAGATTTCACCAAATTTGGACTTAACGTAGTCTTGAATTTGAGAGCATGTATCGTGATGGTGAGAGCATTCATTTATATAGTTTGTGGCTAGCAAATATGACTTTTTTAGATTGTGTCATAACCAATGCATCATCACAGTTGGTAATCTTCAAAACACTGATGCATTTTTCTACATGCTGTTCCCAAATGTGCTGGACCAGCTGTTGAGAGCCATGCCATCCAATCGCCTGGAAGACCTCTTCTTGGACCACAAATCACCTAACGTACTGTCCTTCTTTGTTGTAATGAAGAAAGGAAAAATTAAAGCAAGCTACCGTGGTTTATTACTCATGTTTTCTCTGTTATGCATGGGCCGTGGGAGCCACTGCATCCACATTAGGAGCCCTTGGCATTTTAGGTTACATGACAGGCAAGCCAATGAGTTTAATATTCACAGATCTGAAAGTGATTTTATGAATATTTGAGTCTTGAAATGTTTGATTGATTGATTGTGTGTGTGTGTGTGTTCTTTGTCATTTTCCCAGTGAAAATTGCCCTGACACTGATCTCAATGTTAATGTATTCCTGCTTACATTTGACTTTGGAATATGTTACAGCTAATTATCATTACACAGGATGAAAGATCAGAGCCCTGAGTGAGGTGCTTGGGTTTCGGAACAAAGGGAGACCAATTCAGCATCTTGGCTCTAGGCCCAATAATTGTAATCAAACATCTTGAAACTGATGGGATCTTTGCATTTGTTTTTTTTTTATTTATTTTTTCATTTTCTTCCTTCACTTTTTGAAAGGAGGTGGGAAAAGGGGGCTAAGGTTTGAAGGGGCTGAAATTTCCCCTTGAACATGATGTCAATATGTTGGCATGTCTCCTTTTATTAAGACGCCATCCAACTGATAACAAGTCCTGCTGTGTTTTACCAACATAAAAAATTAGACTGGAGACCGAGGAGCGGCAGGTGGCTTTTGGCACCAAGAAATAATCACACTTGATGTGGAAAGTAAAGTAAAAGGAGCCATCTGTTCACTGCAGGAGGACGTGAAAAATCACATTAACATATTGTCACTAACATCATGAAATACACAGTTAATAATAAATTTAGTTATCATGGCAAGTTGCATTGGATACTTACTCTGAAAATGCGGAATGTGAAAGATGCTCATTCTTGCCCACCACTATCTTTTTTTTTTTGAGAGAGAGAGAGGAAAAAACAAACAAGCTTTAAACCTTTCCTTGGAATGTGTGTATGTGTATGTGTATGTTGGAGATAGGGAGGGGAATGTGTATCATTTTCAAGGCAGACTATGGTTCATTGTTGCTGACTAAGTGAGCAAAATAGCCACTCCTGCAGATGGAAGGTGTCAATTTTTAGATTCCGACCACTTATTATCTACCGTGTAACTCTACAGCTTCTTACCTGGATGGAGAAGAAGAGATGTAGAAAAACAAAAGATTGTTTTGATCATGTTTCTTGCCCGAGACCCAGAGAATACAGATGCTCTGTGAAAGGGATGGGGGACAGAGTGCTGCCACTTATAAGAATCAGTGACTGTGGCCTTTTCTTAAGCATCGAATTTGCCTTTAGTGGAGTAAAGCAGAGTATTTTTCTAGTGGGTTTTGTGTGAAATGCCTGCACATATTTGACAGGACAAGTATGTTAAGGCAATGTGATGGAAAGGTTTCCTTGCACTTTTTGTGTGTAATGTTGTTTGCATATGTCAACAAAATGGATAAAGAAGCTACAGAGCGTGGAGGTCAAACTGAATTGGGAAAATTGGGATTATTGTCACTGGGTCATCATTAAAGCCATATTTAAACATCTTCTGCTGTCACAGTTTGAGCTCTAGTTTCTTATAGTCATAGCTTACGATCACTGCAAATTGTGACTCAAACCCACACAATTACTATTATTAATATTAAAATCTCATTCTAACTATTTTATAAAATTACAGTTGTCACATAATAGAATCCTAATTAATAAATTGACGAGTAGTTATTTCCCAATTATGGTTGTTGGTCTATATCCAGTCATTATTCCATTTGCTTGAGAGAAAAAATACAGATACCTTAACAAATATCTATATCAATTGTGAAAACTATATTAGAATAAGAATTAGAATTTAGTTCCAGCACTAACTCTAACTAGCTTTATGATCTTTTTTTAATTTTAATTTTATTTTATTTTTAGCTTTATGATCTTTAGCAAGTCAAATCACCTCTCTGGCTTTCTTTTTTCAGTGGCAAAATTTAGGTAATCTCTAAAGAAACTCCCCTTCTCCTTAACACTTAAAGATTTAAAAAAATATTTTCTGATGGCACTTGATTTTTATTTTATTTTAAGTTAATGAAGGAAAAATTGTGTTCAAGAATCAATCGTTTTGATAGTATTATTTAAAAAATGTTAATGACCCTAAAAGGTAATGTGTAAATTAGGGTCGCCAACTTTCATTCAGGTAATGACTAGACAGGTTTTGATGGCGTTTTGAGTGAGAGCTGCTGTTTGGGGAGCAGGATGGTGGTAGGCTTTTCTTCTATTGCATATGTAATATTCTGTCACTAAAGGTGAATATTACCATGAAGTCCTGACCTAGGTGTAAATTCTGTCACCTGAGTTAGCAATGTGTCTCATTTTAGATCTAGATAATTTGCAAAAAAGTAGTCATGGGTGGAACAGAGACTTCTATTTTGTATTTTGTTCTAAAGAATGATAGAGTTCTGTTCTCTCAGTTAGATGATCTGGACACACAATCCACTGTCTACTGATAAATAGCCACATGCTTGGTAATTTGTTCCAGTAGTCTGGAACCATTTGCTGACTTACCTTTTGGACATTCCTCCTTCTTCCCTATACTATGTATTTTCCAAAGTAACTTCAGCTCATTTTCCCTCCTCAAATAAACCTTTCTTGAGCCCTTCACTGTAGTTAAATTGCCTTGCTATAATTTCCCATTGTACCAAGTTCTTCTATTTTCTTACGTTTGTTACATTTGAATTAATTGTTTAGAATGTAAGCCCCATGAAGGCAGCTCCCTGTCTGTTTGTCTTGGTCACCCATTACTAACATCAAGCCAGGCATGTAGAACCATTTAATAGATATTATTTATTGATAGACAGTTGGATAACCCAACCAACTTTCAGGGTTTATCAGATTTTGGGAAAAATCTTGGCATTTGCATCACCATATAGTCATCCTGCAACTCTCAGGTGATCTTCAGGCAACTGTTTCAGAGGTCACCATTCCTACTGGAGGCACAAATAAATGAAGACACTGTTTTAGGGTTCTACGGAGCAATTAGAATTTTTAAAGGATATCCTAAATTGGTCAACAAAGCAGTTCAGGATAATGCTGAATGTTTTGGAATATTTACTACTTTGTTTCTGACAATTAGGCAGCACTAAAATAAATTACTAGGGTGACCCTGGAAATTTTCTGAATCTACCAAAACAGTTAAGTCATACATGGACAAACTATTCTTCAGTAGACAAGAGCCCATCATTTTACCAATTTTTATTCAGTTTAGGAGAAACATGTAAATTTAATTTTGCAGAGATGGCAAATGGCAGAAAAATACGTTTCATAGTACAAAGCAAGATCTATATATCGATTTCTGTGTTATCTTGCTGCAGTGTTTAGAATGAAATGAATTGGCCAGCTGGGCACGGTGGCCCACACCTGTGATCCCAGCTCTTTGAGAGGCCAAGGAGTGTGGATCATGAGGTCAGGAGTTCAAGAACAGCTGGCCTACATGGTGAAACCCTGTCTCTACTAAAGATCCAAAAAAAAAAAAAAAAAAAAAAAAATAGCCAGGCATAGTGAGGCATGTTTGTGATTCCAGCTACTCAGGAGGCTGAGGCAGGAGAATCTCTTGAACCCAGGAGGCAGAGGTTGCAGTGAGCTGAGATTGCACCATTGCACTCCAGCTTGGGCAATAGCACAAGACACCATCTCAAAAAAACACAAAAAATGGATTGAATTGACCAAGTGATTAAGTATGATTTGAAATGATGAAATGGGTTACTGGTGTCCTCCCAACAGCTATTATTAGAATTGTTACCTTGATAGAGCCATGTGCATTACATGATGTATGTAATATATTGAGATTATTCATGATTAATAAACATTACTAGTAAATATGCATTAAAATAATAAATATAACTCATTGCATATTTGTAGAATGAAATGAATTGGCCAGCTGGGTGCGAGCTATGATCCTAGCACTTTGGGAGGCCGAGGAGGGTGGATCACGGGGTCAGGAGTTCAAGAAAAGCCTAGCTTTTCTTATAACTCATTGTATATTTGTTATTTTAATGCATATTTACTGATAATGTTTATTAATCGTGAATAATCTCAATACTAGGAGACATACGTATTGGCCTAATGCTTTATCAGCTGAAAATATAGCAAAAAGCAGCAAATAGAAATGAAAAGTCTGTAATAAACATCTTAAAATGTAGATAAAATTAGAAAATCATCATACTTAATGATACTAAATTATGCTGTGTAGGAAGTTGCCAAATGTTTGGACTTAGGTTGAAAATATTTTGCCATGGTGCATAAAAATTACCTCAGACCCTTAGAGGCAGTTGTAGTAACTGACAAGCATTTAAAGAATTGACAGTCCCCCTTACCCAGTAGATATTTCATTCCCTGCATGCTGGGCTTCTTTGCAGTTGCTGAAAACTAAGGCAGATGGGCACTCCAGTCAGCCTGAGGGGACAGGAGTAGCATACTTCAGAGCACCAGGTACCCTGAGATTTCTCCTTTTCATCAGATGGGCTAATAGACCCACAGAGGCCAGGGATTCAGTGATATCCTAAAGGGTCTTGCAGGTGGTCATCATTGAAGTGACTGGTAGACTTCCTGCCGACCCCTGGTTTCACCGAGTGTTGAAAGTATAATTCTTTCACTGTGACAGATAGGGTTTGACATAAAATAGCATATTAGAGAAACTCTGATGGTTTTTGCAGTATGGAAAACATTCAGAGGTTGATCATGATGAAGAATCCCAATGTTTTCTTTTTTCTTTTTGGTGGCTAGTTATAGATATACTTAGTAATTTCATCTATCAGTACTCTTTGCTCTTCCTCTAAACTTCTGAGGCATGCAATGTCTCTTCATTCAGCACTCTTAATTCCTTTTTGCATCTTATATTCTTTTTTCTCTATTACAGTGTAAGATACCGATGGGAAGGGATTGCTTTATGCATTTTGTAATCTCAGTAGTGAATTATGCACAAGAATAATAATCTATATTTTTGCTCTTCTGCTTTTTTACTTCTTTCATTCATTTAAAAATACTTACTAAATATCAACTATTTAATAGTTGCTGGGCTAGTTTCTGGAATACAATTCCTCTAGACAGACATAATGCTTGCCTTAGTGAGGTTCTAGGGAGTAAGTCACACAAAAGCTGAGGAAATAAAGGTAAATGAATAGCAAATTGTAATACCTTTTAGAAGGAAATGGTTAAGATCAAGTATAACTGCAGGTGAAAGACTGACAGTTTTGCTTCTCTTCTTCTTTTTTCCAGCTTTTCAACTTTTATTTTAGATTCAGGAAGTACAAGTGCAGGTTTTTTACAATGGTGTATTTCTGAGGTTTGGGGTACAATTGAGTATAGTGCGCAATAGGTAGTTTTTCAACTCTTGCCCCTCTAGTTAACCTTTGCCCTCTCATAATCCGTAGTGTCTGTTGTTACCCTCTTCATGGGTATGTATCCAATGTTTAGCTCCTACTTAAAAGTGAGAACGTATGGTATTAGGTTTTCTGTTTTTACATGAATTTGCTTAGGATAACATCCTCTAGCTGCATCCATACTGCTGCAAAGGACATGATTTTGTTCCTTTTTATGGTTGCATAGTATTCCATGGTGTATATGTACCACATTTTCTTTATCCAATCCACCATTGGTAGGCACCTAGGTTGATTCCATATCTTTGCTATTGTGAATAGTGCTGTCTTGAACATAGGGGTGCATGTGTGTTTTTGGTAGAATGACTTGTTTTCCTTTGGATATATACCCAATAATGGGTTTCTGGGTGAAATGATTGTTTTATTTTTAGTTCTTTCAGAAATCTCCAAGCTGCTCTCCATGTGGCTGAACTAATTTACATTCCCTCCAGCAGTATATATGTGTTCCCTTTTCTCCACAGCATACCAACATCTGTTATTTTTTGACTTTTTAGTAATAGCCATTCTAACTGGTAAGAGATGGTACCTCATTGTAGTTTTGATTTGCATTTCTCTAATGATTAGTGATGTTGAACATTTTTTTTCATCTACATGTTGGCTGTGTGTATATTTTATTTTGAAAAGTGTCTGTTCATGTTCTTTGTCCGCTTTGTAAGGGGTTGTGTGTTTTTTGCCTATGTTCTTTGTTGATACTGATATTAGACCTTTGTTGGATATTTAATTTGCAAAAATTTTCCCCCATTTTGTAGGTTGTCTGTTTACTCTGCTGATAGTTACTTTTGCTGTGCAGAAGCTCTTTAGTTAAATTATTAATTGATATCATTTCTCAATTTTTGTTTTTGTTGCAATTGCTTTTGAAGACATACCTATAAACTATTTGCCAAGGCTGATGCTGAGAAGGGTGTTTCCTAAATTTCCTCTAGGATTTTTATAGTTTAAGATCTTATGTTTAAGTCTTTAATCCATCTTGAGTATATATGGTGTTAGGTGGGGGTCCAGTTTCATTCTTCTGCATATGGATAGCCAGCCATCCCAGCATCATTTATTGAGTAGGGAGGTCTTTCCTCATTGCTTATTATTTTTGTCAACTTTGTTGAAGATCAGATGGTTGTCAGTGTGTTACTTTAATTCTGGGTTCTCTATCCTGTTCTTTTGGTCTATATGCTGTTTTATGTTTTGTTATGTTTTTAACTGGTACCATGACATTTTAATTACTACAGCCTCATAGTATAGTTTGAAGTTGGGTAATGTGATGCCTCTGGCTCCGTTCTTTTTGTTGTTGTTATTTGAGATAGAGTCTCACTTTGTCTCCCAGGCTGGAGTGCAGTGGTGCAATCTTGGCTCACTGCAACCTCAGCCTCCCGGGTTCAAGAGATTCTCCTGCTTCAGCCTCCTGAGTGGTTGGGACTACAGGTGCACACCACCACACCCAGCTAACTTTTGTATTTTTTTAGTAGAGATGGGGTTTCACCATGGTGGCCAGGATGGTATTGAACTCCCGACCTCAAGTGATCCATCCTCCTTGATCTCCCGAAGTGCTGGAATGACAGGCATGAGCCACCATGCCCAGCCTGCCTCTGGCTTTTTTTTTTTTTTTTTTTTGCTTAGGACAGTTTTGCTTAGAATTGTTGACTATTTGAGGGTTTGTTTGTTTGTTTGTTTGTTTTGGCACCACATGAATTTTAGAATAGTTTTTTCCTAGTTCTGTGGAAAATTACACTTGTCATTTGATCTGAATAGTGTTGAATCTGTAGATTGCTTTGGGTAGTATAATCATTTTTAATGATATTGGTTCCTCCAATCCATTAATGTGGACTGTTTTTTTGATTTGTTTGTGTCATCTATGATTTCTTTCAGGAGTCTTATGTAGATCTTTTTGTAGAGATCTTTCACTTCCTTGGTTGGATGTACTTCAAGATGTTTTTTTTATATGTGACTATTGTAAATAGGATTGTGTTCTCAACTTGACTCTTAGCTTGACTATTATTAGTGTATAGAAATGCCACTGATTTTTCTATATTAATTTTTGAATCCTGAAACTCTACTGAAGTCACTTATTCCAGCAGCCTTTTAGCAGAGTCTTCAGGATTTTCTATGTATAGAATCATATCATCTGCAGAAAGAAATAGTTGGACTTCTTTCCTTTTTGGATGGCTTTTATTTCATTCTCTTGCCTGATTTCCTTGGATAGGACTTCCAGCACTGTGTTGAATAGGAATGGTGAGAGTAGGCATCCTTGTCTAGTTCCACTTCTCAAGAGGAATGCTTCCAGGTTTTGATTATTCAGCATGATTTTGGCTATACATTTATCATAGATGGCTCTTATCATTTTGAGGTATGTTCTTTCAATGCCTAGTCTGTTTGAGGGTTTTTGTCATGAGATGTTGGATATCATTGAAGGCTTTTTCTGCACATATTGAAATGGTCGTATGGTTTTGTTTTTAATTCTGTTTATGTGTTGAATCACATTTATCAATTTACATATTTAAAACCAACCTTGCATCCCAGAAATAAGGCCTACTTGATCATGGTGAATTAACTTTTTGATGTGCTGCTGGATTCAGTTTGCTAGTATTTTGTTGAGGATTTTTGTGTCTGTCTCTTAGGGATATGGCTTGTAGTTTTCTTTTTTTTGTTATATCTTTGCCAGATTTTGGTATCAGAGTTACTCTGATTTCCTAGATTGAGTCAGTGAGGAGTCCTTCTTCAGTTTTTTGGAAGCCATTTTTCTTTCTCCTGTTTTACCTTAGTTATTTCCTCTTCCAAGTCAAATATTCTAAATCTCTTCTTTCAGTTGGATGTATATGCATTTAAAAATAACTATGAAAGTCTAATGACTATTATTATATATTTTTTTCTGCTGCATCTATTCTGGGCATATTTAAGCAGATTGCCCTAAAAGGAAGGAGAGTCCATAGCTTTTTAGTGGCTACATGCAGTGGTATGTCTTTCTGAGTATCACATTCAACAGATTATATGTAGAATAATTCTGATTAATTTAGAATACAGAAAATACACTTTACTAACATGAAAAAGTTTCCTCTGAGGCCTCTAGTTGTGTTATAGGTGGCCAACTCTCCTCTTTATTTTTATGTGGTCTTCACCCTGTGTGTGTTTTTGTCCTAATCTCCTCTTTCTTTAGGGATGTCAGTCATATTAGACTAGGACCATTGATATGATTTTATCTTACCTGTTTTATTTCATCCCTATCTCCCAATATAGTCACATTCTGAGGTACTAAGGATTAGGTCTTCAACATATAAATTTTGGGGGTGACACACTTAGGCCATAACAGATACTAGTGAGGAAGAAGACCCTCAATGACCCTTAATCCTCCTAAGCTTCTAATGCCACTTCCCCCTAGCCTTCTGCATTGCATTTTAATAGGAGAGGCAAAACCTAGCAGACCGGGAGCCACCCTTGATTGCGCCCCTATAGATAGCAGACGTGGTATGGAGGAATCTTTCCAGAAGGCATTGTTTTTGCTTAAACACGATCAGACCCCCGCCTGAGTCACGTACCCCATGCTTAATTCATGGATCAAGACCTTTTCACGTGTAATTTCTAAGATTGTGAGCCTTTAAAAGGGGACAGGATTTTCTAGTCGTGGTGCTCGGTTATTAGGGCATTCAGGCCCACCGCAGCTCGCAGCCGAATAAATCACCGCTTCCTTTCCAGTTCGGTGTTCGAGAGGTTTGTTTGCAGCCTTTCCTGCTCCACTATAATAATTACTGAATCATTCGGGGTTAGGTATAGTCAGCAAAGTGGAAAGCACTTCAATTATTCATAATGGAAACAATTTAAAGCAAGAGATTGATTTTATCAGTGATAGGAGAGTTTGCAAATTTTAAGGAGATGGCGAAGCAATCCAAATATCAAAAAATAGGAACCTCTTTATGAGCCTAGAGCGAAGAGACAAAAACAGGAAGTAGTTCTAACAGACGCAACAATGACATCACCTGGTGGAAGCTGGAACCACCTAGGCCTGCCTAGAGGTCCTAAAAACAAAGAAATCACTATGGAAACATATTTGCTACCACAGTTAGTGTTCCAGAAAGAGAGGGAAAGGAGAGTACTCTGATTTCTTCCTACCTGTTACTCTCATTCTTCTGCTTGCACCTCCTAATGGTTAAACTTGTACAGAAGTCAATTGATGCAGGAGCCTAAGGATTATTTTCACCCTGGCCGGTTGGGGTCAGTCCTGATGAAGCAGGAGAAGGACAGGGAGACCCTTTGGGGGCAAAAAAGCCTAAGACTGACACAAGTACTAAAAAACTGGGAATATTATAAAATGATTCAAAATGGCCCTTCAAATAAATGAAGGCAAATTTACATATTTATATTTATGGATAATGACTGCTATATAAATCTACTCACAACTGGCCAAACAAGGCTTACTTTATTTTAGGCTTCTAATTACTTTAAAAATATTTCTCCTCTTTTTTGCCTGGAAGATCCATTCTCCCTCCTACCCCACAATCTGTGCATTTCTAATTCTAAACCTTGTTTAAAAGCCTACTTAAATTCTCCTTGAAGTTTTCCAAATTCTTCTTTCCTCCTGTTTCTTCTTAACCTCCATTACACTTGTCTATATTGGTCTCAAGTCACTAACAACTTCCCATCTATATTAGTAGCTGTTTATATACACAGCTATGTACTTTTCAAGGATAGAGTCAGGGGTCTTTACGTTTCACACAGTTTTTAATATGCAGCTTGCACATTATTGAAGATCAGTTAGTATATCTAGTGTACTTAAGAAAACTCTTATAATATTGACATGATTCCCACTCATTATTTACAATCTTATTAACCCTCCTATCATTTTCTCATTATTTTTTGCCATCTTAACGACAAAGCTAAGAGAACACAAAGGGGTTCTTTTTTTATTTGTTCTTTTTTTAAAGAAAGATGTACTTCATTTTATGGTTATATAGATGAGAATCAATCCTTAGCCTGGGATTCAAGGAAATATCCTATTGTCTCATCTAAATATCAAAAAGCACATGAAATTTTGAATGAGTGTACTAAGCTAATAGATCTCTTCTGTTTATATTTTTGCTTTTTCTTGTGTGTTGCTACTTTTGTAGATTTGGACATAAAAGTATTCCTTCCACTAATACTTATTGAATACTAATTATGGTCTAGGCATACTCTGGGCATTTGGAATATATCAGGAAACAAAGCAGACAAATTTCTCCTTGTATTCTAATGGGAATAACAATGAACATTAAAGAATTGTAAGTTTGCTGGAAGTGATGTGTAATATGGCGTAAAAATAAAACAGAATGAATTACATAAAATCAGAAGTGCCAAGATGGAGGTAAGAAGCTGATTGTCATTTTAAATAGGGTGCTCCCAGTAAGCCTCATTGTGAAGTGACATTTGAGCAGAGACTCAAAAGAGGTGATGAAGTTAGCCATGCAGGTGTTTGAGAAAAGAGCTTTTTAGGAATACAGAACAGAGTGTAAAGGCCCTAAAGCCAGAGAATGGCCAAAGCAGATATCCCAAACTTTTTAGATTCATGTGTGTTTAGCTCACAGTATGTTTAAACCAAAATAAACAGTTTCATTCATTAAGTAGTTAGTTCCAAGCAACATGAATTTTTTTCCAAATACTTTAGTAGTCATTTGAAAAGCTAAAACACATATGTTGTAAGAAAACGAATACTTTAATTTTATTTATAAATTACTACAATTATTTATGAATAATTTATGAGTGGAACATGTCTGCCTTTTGAGAACTCAGTAGCTTCTCAAACCTTAAAGTTAGGTGAACATTAACATAATAATTTCTTGTTCCTCGTTAGTTTTGTGAGGTATAAGATTTTTACCATAAAAATTATCCCAAATTCAGCTTCACAAAGGTTTGACCTCATCGAAAAGAATAGAGCACAACCTAGTGCTGAACTGTGAGCTGTCTCAAGCTAGTAGTTCATATGGTATCTGGCAGATGTCAGGTATTGCTGTTTTTCCTTTAAAATTTTAAGATATCTTACAATACCTTAGTGAATTTGTTCTGTCATCCCAGGGCATCTGTATTAGTCCATTTTCATGCTGCTGATAAAAATGTACCCAAGACTGGGTAATTTATAAAGACAAAGAGGTTTAACAGACTCACAGTTCCACATGACTTGGGAGGCTTCGCAATCATGGCAGAAGGCAAAAGTCACATCTTACATGGCAGCAAGCAATAAGAGCCAAGTAAAAGGGGAAATCCCTTATAAAACAATCAGATCTCATGAGACTTATTCACTACTATGAGAACAGCATGGAGGAACCACCCCCATGATTCAATTATTTCTCACGGGGTCCCTCCCACAACACATGGAATTAGGAAGCTACAATTCAAGATGAGATTTGGGTGGAACACAACAAAACCATATCAATCTGCCCTGACCCCTCCCAAATCTCATGTCCTCACTTTTCAAAACCAGTCCTGCCTTCCTAACAGTCCCCCAAACTTTTAACTCATTTCAACATTAACTCAAAAGTCCACAGTCCAAAGTCTTATCTGAGACAAGGTAAGTCCCTTCTGCCTATGAGACTGTAAAATAAAAAGCAAGTTAGTTACTTCCCAGATACAACAGGAATACATGCATTGGGTAAATATACCCTTTCCAAATGGGAGAAATTGGCCAAAACAAAGGAACTACAGGCCCCATACAAGGCTGAAATCCAAAGGACAGTCAAACCTTAAAGCTGTGAAATAATTTTCTTTGACTTCATGTCTCACATTCAGGTTACGCTGATGCAACAGGTGGGCTCTCACGGTCTTGGGCAGCTTCACCCCTGTGGCTTTGCAGGGTACAGCTCTGCTCCTGCTTTCATGGGCTGACAGTGAGTGCCTGCAGCTTTTCCAGGCACACGGTGTAAGCTGCTCGTGGATCTACTGTTTTGGGGTCTGGAGGATGGTGGTCCTCTTCTCACAGCTCCACCAGGTAGTACCCCAGTGAGGACTCTGTGTGGAGGGGTCCCACCCCACATTTTCCTTCTGCACTACCCTAGCAGCAGTTCTCCCTGAGGGCTCCACCCCTGCAACACATTTCTGCCTGGATATCCAGGCATTTCCATACATCCTCTGAAATCTAGGTGGACATTCCCAAACCTCAATTCTTGACTTCTGTGCACCCACAGGCTCTACACCACGTGGAAACTGCCAATCTCTGGGGTTTGAACCCTCTGAAGCCATGGCTCCAGTTGTAACTTGGCTCCATTTAGCCATGGCTGGAGCCCCTGGGATGCAGGGAAAAAAATCTTGAGGCTACACACAGCAAAGGGGCCCTGAACCCAGCTGAAGAAATCATTTTTCCTTCCTAGGGCTCTGGGCCTATGATGGGAGGGGCTGCCATGAAGGTCTCTGACATGTCCTGAAGAAATTTTTGTCATTGTCTTGGCAATTAGCATTTGGATCCTCATTACTTACGCAAATTTCTGCAGCCAGCATAAATTTATCACCAGAAAAATGGGTTTTTCTTTTCAACTGGATTGTCAGGCTGCACATTTTTCAAACTTTTATGCTCTGCTTCCTCTTGAACCCTTTCTGCTTAGAAGTTTCTTCCTCAAGATACTCTAAATATCTCTCTCAAGTTCAATGTTCCAGAGATCTCTGGGGCAGGGGCAAAATGCCACCAGTCTGTTTGCACAGCAAGAGTGACCTTTACTCCAGTTCCCAACTAGTTTCTCATCTCCATTTGAGACCACCTCAGCCTGGACCTTATTGTCCATATCACTATCAGCATTTTGGTCAAAGCCATTCGACAAGTCTCTAGGAAGTCTCAGACTTTCCCACATCTTCCTGTATTCTGAGCCCACCAAGTCTCTAAGAAGTTCCAAACTTTCTCATGTTTTTCTGTCTTCTTCTGAGCCCTCCAAACTGTTCCAACCTCTGCCTGTTACCCAGTTCCAAAGTAGTTTCCACATTTTTGGTTATCTTTACAGTGGTCCCCCACTACCTGGTACCAACTTACTGTATTAGTCCATTTTCACACTGCTGATAAAGACATACCCAAGACTGGGTAATTTATAAAGAAAAAGGGGTTTAATGAACTCACAGCCCTACATGGCTGGGGAGACCTCACGATCATGGTGGAAGGCGAAAGGCAAGTCTTATATGGTGGCAGGCAAGAGAGAGAGAGCTTGTGCTGGCAAACTCCCTTTTACAAAACCATCAGCTCTTGTGAGACTTATTCAGTACCATGAGAACAGTGTGGGGGAAACCACTTCCATTATTCAATCAACTCTCATTGAGTCCCTCCCACAATATGTGGGAATTATGGAAGTTACAATTCAAGATGAGATTTGGGTGAGGACACAGACAAACCATATTAGCATCTCAGTGAATAGTTCTGGAAAAGAGGAATAGCAAGGTAGTGGGTGACTGGAAAGGAGTGAACAAGGGGGAGAGAAGCAGCAGTTACAGAGTGATGGGAGGAGGCAGAGGTTGTACCACACTCAGACCATGGTAAGGACTTCAGCTTTAACTATAAGGGGAATGAGAAGTGCTTATTCAATTTGGGTTGCAATAACAAAATACCATAGACTGAGTGGCTTATAGACAACAGAAATTTATTACAGTTCTGGAAGCTGAAAAGTAGAAAATCAAGGTCCCAGCCAATTAAATATGTGAAAGTCCACTTTCTGGTTCCTAAATGTGCCTTCTCTCTGTGTCCTCACATGGTAGAAGGGATGAGGGGCCTTTTGGGAGTCTTTTTTATAAAGGCACTATTCCCATTTATGTGGGTTCCTCTCCTATGACCTAATCACCTCCCAAAGGTCCCACTTTCTACTATCATCACCTTGGTAATTAGGATTTCAAGATATGAATTCTAGGGGTATACAAACATTCAGACTACAGCAGGAAGCCACTGGAAAGTTTGATCAGAAGAATGACATTATCTAATTTAAAAAGTATCACTTTGGTTGCATTCTTTTTTTCTATAGAAAAAAACTATAAATAGCAAGGGTGAGGGCAATATTAGAAACATGGAGTCCTTTTGGGAGACTACTGAAGTAATCTAGATAAAGAATGATGGTGACTGAGACTAAGATGGAAACATTGAGATAGTGAAACATGCTCAAATTTTAGATGTATTTTGAAGGCAGAGTCAGTAAGATATGTTGATGGATTAGAAATGAACCATAAGAAAAAGAGAAGACTCAAGAATAACTCTGAAATTTTTGGGCCAAAGAATTGAAAGGAGAAAGTTGCTACCATCAGTGGAGGTAGGGTAGACTACAGGTGGAGCAGGTATAAAGAGCTCTAATCTTGACAGTTTCCACTTTAGACATCAGTTAGACCTGTAAGTGGAAATGCCAGCTAGTCAGCCTGGTATAGTGTTCAAAAGGGAGGCATGGGTTAAAGATGTAGTTTGGGTTGGTGTGAGGTATGTGGATGACATTTAAAGTCAAGAAGCTAAATGAGATTCTCTAGGGAATAAGCATAGCTAGAAGAGAGAAAGGTACAGAGCAGTGAAGTGGGACACAGCAACATGAATGTATTTGGGAAAAGAGAAAGACTTTGAATATAGATTTAAAACATAGGGGGAAAAGCAAGAGAGTGCGGTACCTGGAGGCTCAGTGAAAAGCAGATCATCTACTTGTCTAATGCTGCGGAGAGGTCAATAGAGGTACATAAAATAATATGCAGTAGGTCAAACACTTTAGTAAACTCAGAAATAAAATCTTTCATTTAACAAATAACTTGTGTTATTATGTCACCTGTCAATCAATGCAAAATTACTACAAGCCCTTCCTATTCAAGGATGAGAAAATCAGAATTACAAATTATAAATTATCAGAAATATTAATTCTGATTTTATAATAGTATCTGGCTTTACTACTAGTATCTAGTGATATCCTATAATAAAGTTTAAACAAAGTAGTAATTTGTTTAAAAAGTTAATTAAAATTAACTATAATAATCCTGACATATAAAATTTGTTTGCAATTTTTGAAAAATTGGCAAGTGAAATAACTTTGAGGTCCAGCACTGCTTTTCCGTCGTAACTTAATACGTTTAAAATGATGCTGAATATTTGCAGAACATCTGGTAAGAGCAGGCAGCAGTTTCCTTTTCAATATGTTTTAATTGACAATTTGATAAAGCTGGAAAATAACAATTTTAATGTTCATTTAAAACTGACTTTGCAAAGAAGCAGTTTTATTCCTATTTTCTCTAGATGCTTGAGTTGGTTTCCTCACTCCAAAATAAAATTTTCTTAAATAAGTTTAATATAAAATCCATTAAATAATATTTTTATTATTCTAAAACAAATCTCGAATGTCTCACATTCTGACACCTCTCATTATCTGCAGTTTGCTTACTATTATTCCCAAGGCACAATTATTTGACCCCATTAGATTGTCATTATTGTGATTTCTATATGTTCTTACAATCTAATAAACCCTTTCTAGTCTCTCTCTTTCCTTTCTACCCTGAAACTCATGACTGATCACCTAAGCTATACTTTCACTGGTGTATAAATCTGGGTACAGTCAAGAAAACAGAAGCCATACTAGACATTTAAAACACTTGGGATTTAATAAAGCATTAATGACATGTGTAGATGAGTTGAAAACACAAATAAGGGACAGTGCCACAGCCCATATTAGCAAAAATAGGAAGTCACCACCACCCTCAGGGCTGGAGAGAAAGCATGAAAGAGTAGCATTCCTGTCATCCAGAAGTCAAAGTTTATTGAGGAGAAGTAAAATCATGGGGAGGATTGCTTGGCAGAGCTGGTATTATGAAGGGAGGTAACGTGCAGAAAGAGTTGGAGAAGATACAGCTGCTTCTAGAAAGACCAATCAAAGCAGAGCAAGAGAGAAAAATAGCCCTGTGGTATGTACAGCTGAGTACAGTCAGAAAAAAGAGAACCAATACCAATTATTTTTAACAGAGGTAATTTAATAGAGGCAATTGGACATGCAGGTATTGAAGTACTGAAATACTAAAGAGGGAACACTGAGGCAGTACAGAGATAGTAACTGAAGAAAGCAACCACTAACCTTAGGGCCAGGGGAAGAAAAGAAAGAAGTTAGTAGTATTGGAACCTAGGGACTTGAAGACAGATCATGCAGGGCTGAAACTGTCTTCTGAATTGGGGACAAGTAAAGTAATGGCTAGCTGCTGCTACAATCTCAGGGGCCAAGGCCAAGGTCTCAGTGGGCTGGAACTCAGATCCCTGAGGAGGGACTGCTTGCCTCCTGGTTCTGGATTTTTGATGGAGTGTGACGAGACTGTTTCTGGAAGTCTCTAAAACAAAAATAACAAACTAAAACCTGGAACTCAGAATCAATGGCTACCTGAAGAAACTGCCACTTTTGGAATGAAAAATCATTGCTGTGGTCATGCTGTCACTGACAAAGCAAATAGGAAGGAACTCCGCTGCTTTCCCTTTTACTGACTTACAGGATTCTCCTTGCATTCCATATTTACAAAGTCTAAAGACTATACAGGAGTCTCCTGGCAAACGAGAAATAGAGTTGTGGAGTCAGAAGTTCAGCATAACAGGGCAGACTATAAAAGAGTGGGTATGAGGCTAAGAAATGAAAACTTAATTATGCAACCATTTTGCTCCCCTGCCGCCATCTTCCACCACAGCCTCCCTGTTGACTAAATGTACCTCAAACCAGTGCGCTAGGGAACCTAGAAAATGTAATTCCTTGCAGAGCAGGGGAAGGACAGGAGGTGATCTAAGAACAGCAGGCAAATGACTGACACACTAATACTCTCTGTTCTTTTGTACCGTCTACTACTCTGGATAAGCAAAACCCCAACCCTAGATCAAATATATAGTCCAACTTCTGTGCTACATACCCAGGGGTCAGCAAATTAAGGTCAAGTTAAACCCACCACTTTTCCTACAACCTGCAAGCTAAGAGTGGATTTTACATTTTTTAATCATTGAAAAAATTCAAAGGATATTTTATGGCACATGAAAATTATATGAAATTTAGCTTTCAGTGTCCATGGATAAAGTTTTATTAGAACACAGCCATGCTTATTAATTTACATGTTTTCTATGATAGCTTTTACATCACAAAGGTAGAGTTGGCTAGTTGGAACAGAGACTTGATGGACCACACAGCCTCTCTGGCTCACTAAAGAAGAGGTTTGCCCACTCATACTTACTTACTTTATTTGTTTATTTAAGACAATATTTCACTCTGTGGCCCAGCTGGAGTGTCCCACAGCTCACTGCATCCTCAACCTCCAGAGCTCAATTGATCTTCTCACTTCAGTCTCCAAAGTAGCTGGGACACTAGGTGGGCATCACAACACATGGTCAATTTTTATAATTTTTGTAGAGATGGGATTTTGCCATGTTGCTTAGGCTGGTCTTGAATTCCTGAGCTCAAGTGATCCTTTTACCTTGGCCTCCCAAAGTTTACTGCCTACTCATTCTTTATACCCGTGAAGCTTAGTCCTGCTAATAGAAATACAGCCATGCTGATGATTAATATTTTCTTTCAAGGCCATTTCTTACTCTTTCACCTGAACTTGGTCAATTACCTTCTTCCCTTTCCTTCAAACATCTGTTACAGGTCTTCACTTTTCTAAGTCTCTCAACTCCCATGCCTTTACTCTAAGCCATGGACCATGTTCCATCACTCCATTGATAAAATTGGGATACAAAGAAATTTATCCTTTACTTTCTGCTCCAGAGCTACAAACAAATACATCTAAAACTACCTTTTATCCCCTCTTAAGTCTCAGAGAATGTTCTATCTCTCCTTCATCTTAAGGGTGGCCATCACACCTGTGCTCATGGCCTCATTCAGTCTCATCTGCTCTTTCACCATTTTCTTCTCTCATCTCTTCAATGTCTGTTTCCCTTCTAGAAACATTACAAAGTAATGTTTGGCTGACTAAGCTCAGATTCTACCTTCACTGTTTACTAACTCTCTAATCATTAGCAGTTTCTCTTAATTTCTATTAAACTCAGTCTCTTCCTTTGTAAAAATAATTCTGTATAAAATTGTCATAAGCATTAAATAAAATCATGCATATAAACATCTAGTGCAGTGCCCCACATATGTGTTTAAAAATATTTTAGTTATTTTAAAATACCACTAAATTTTGCTATTATCATACCAACTTCTAAAAGTGCTGAAGTTTTCCTCCACCCAAAAACTTAAAAAAGCCCCCTTAATTCTGTGCCATCTTGTTGTTATCACTCTCTTCAACCTCTCTTTTTTCATTCAAACTCTCCCTCCTCATCAAAGTAGTCTATTCTTATTGTCTCAAGATTTCATTCTTCTTTCATTGACTCTTTAATGGATTGAAATTTAGTTTCTACTTTTAACTAGTCTTCTGAAAATGCTCTTACAAAAGTAAATAAGGACAACCCAACTCCCAAATCCACACATAGTTTTCAGTCTTCATATTATCTAATCTCTGTGACATTCAGTCTTGTTAATCACTCACTCTTCGAAACTTTCCAACTCCTGGCTTCCAAAACATTAATCGTTGGATTTCTCAACTGTTATTTTTTCTTTCCTGGGCGTTTCTTCATCTGTCCGTGCTTTAGTTTCCATTCTGTTCTCACTGTTTGTGTTTTATCATGTATTTCCTGGGTAGTTTTCTTTAGCCCCTATTAATATATGTGTGCTTATACATTATAGTAAGCATATATTTTATTAATGTATTACTACACGTGCATATGCTTATAATACTGTAACTACAACCCAGATATTTTCCAAGCCCAAGAATAGTATGGCTAGCTGCCCACTGTACATTCATATCAATATGACCTACTTTAAAATGCAGTGTGTCCAAAAAGCTCATATTTTTCTTAATAAATTTCCTTCCTTTATTTTTTGATGAAATCATTGGCAAATAATCAATCAGAAGGCTGTGAGTTATTTTTGACCTTTGTTTTTTCTATCAAGCCAAATTCACTTAATTTCCATGTCCATCAAATTTTCACTCTTTTTTTTTTCTTGAGATGGAGTCCTACTCTGTTGCCAGGCTGAAGTGCAGTGGCGCGATCTTGGCTTACTGCAACCTCCGCCTCCTGGGTTCAAGTGATTCTCCTACCTCAGCCTCCCAAGTGGCTGGGACTACAGGCACACACCACAATGCACAGCTAATTTTTGTATTTTTAGTAGAGACAAGGTTTCACCATGTTGGCCAAGATGATCTCAATCTCTTGACCTCATGATCTGCCCACCTCAGCCTCCCAAAGTGCTAGGATTACAGGCATGAGCCACCGTGCCTGGCACCAATTTTCATTCTTAAATATCTCATTCTATTTTCTACTGTGAGAGTTCGCACTGAAACTCTCCTCTGCCCTGATTTAACCCTCACCATCTCCAAACCACACTACAGTAATAGCCTGTAACTGCAGGCCCCTTTACCAATAGTCTTGTCCGTCTCAAATCCAAAATTTCACACAACGGCCAGCTCTATGTCTATTTTGACAATGCTATGCTTCTACTTAACCCCCTCCCTCACTGACTGCACATTACACTCTAACCTTCTTCACATGCTGCGTACCATCCTCTAAGGTGGAGGAACTATCTTCCTCTCTAGTCTCATTTCCTGTTGTTCTGAAGTCATATTTTATATTTTTTTGACAGTGTACACTGCACTCAGAAATGTGAATTATCCAGCTGTTTCTCCTCTCTGGTCTTTGCTTATGTTGTCTCCTTAGCCTGTAACATTCTTCCTCCATCTTTCCTCCAGCCCTCGACCTAACCAAATGCTTCATCATTTAGCATTAGCCCAGGTCCCACTTCCCACAGTAGGTCTCTGAGTCTGGGTTAGACTCCATTCTTCACTTTTTCCCTGCGTTTTCACCAATATGCTTTCCGTTGTATTATAATTAGCTAGCATGGTGTCTGGAAAACAGTTCGCACTTTAGGAAAGAATTATCTAAGAGTTTAGTTTATATTTAATAATTATCACTTGCAAGGTAAAGTGACACATTCTCGTGGTTCCAACAAGATGCAAATCTGCCTTTCAAAGGCATTTGGTCAAGTAGGAGCAAGGTGGCAGAGAGTTAACTAGTTATATAAACCAGTGCAAGGTAGAAACTGGTAAGTGAGGATAAAGTATTGAGAGAATTCATGTGATATAAGGATTATTCCCATACTGAATATTTGCCAGATATTCGAAGCACTACCCTAAATATTTTGACATTGCATCAATTTGACACAAGAGTTATGATTTGTAATCATATCACAAGTAAAACTTCAGTGCAAGTACAGCTCATGTTGCACAATCTCATACCCAGTGTTTGATCAGTTGTATCTCTGATTGAATTTCTTTGCCTTCCCAAGTTTCCTCCTCCCTCAAAATGCTTTGCCCAGCATTTGCTTACAAATGCTTTTTAAAAACATTCATCTATGCATTTTTCTCCAAGAATTTTAAAGCAATGAGAAAGGGAAAACCTATAAATGCCATTTTTAACAAGAAAGTAGGGAAGCAACAGAGTGAGAAAGACAAGAATGTATGGCAGTAGAAAATGTGCCCAAATGAATAAGAAGTTAACAATTGAATATTGCTCCATGAAATATATAATGTGGGTATGATTATCTCCATTTTATGGAAGAGAAAATTGGGACTCAGAGTTGTTAAATAACTTACTGAAGTTCACATCTCTAGTGTCTTCAGTGCCGAATCTAGGTTTCAAATCTTAACAAAGCAGAAAAATGAAGAGAAAGAAAAAAATAAGGCAAAAGATTCATCACCATCTCTATTCTTGGGAAATCACTCTTAAAATCAGAAACTGAAAATATAAAGACTTTCCTAATTTAGTTATGTCTTGGTAATTCTTCTGAGACTGGTATTCAGCCACTCTTCATGCACACACGCATCATATCTCACACTCCCCCACCCCAATCTCGGCCCAGTCCACCTTTCCCATTGAACATAAATCACACTAGCCTGAGCAAAGTTTCTCTACCCCAGGAAGTCTGGACCACTTCCTTTTTATGGAACACACAATAATTTCTTATCTCTATTCCTCTGTTCCTGTCATTCTTTTGGCTGGAAATTCTGTCTCATGCTCAGTCCACCCTTTGGACTTTCAATATGCTTTTCATTTTTCAAGTCTAAATTCTACAGAAGGACTGTAGAAGGAGTTTACTGTTCTCAAACTGGAAGTATTTCCATTTTCTTCTAAGCCTGGCTATAACAACAGCTGCTAACATCTGAATACTGCTTTACAGTTTATATAGTGCTTTCAAAATCACCATTCTAGGCCGGGCGCGGTGGCTCACGCCTGTAATCCCAGCACTTTGGGAGGCCGAGGCAGGCGGATCACGAGGTCAAGAGATCGAGACCATACTGGCCAACATGGTGAAACCCTGTCCTACTAAAAATACAAAAAATAGCCGGGCATGGTGGCACGTGCCTGTGGTCCCAGCTACTCGGGAGGCTGAGGTGGAAGAATCGCTTGAATCCAGGAGGTGGAGGTTGCAGTGAGCCCAGATTGCGCCACTGCACTCCAGCCTGGCGATAGAGCAAGACTCCGTCTCAAAAAAAAAAAAAAAAAAAAAAAATCACCTCTCTATTTTATGCCCACACATCATCTTTGAAAGAGGTATTATGTGCTCTACTTTAACTTGAGGAAATTAGCAAACTGTTTGTTTGGGTTGTTGGCCACACAGATCCTCATTGGATATGGACAAGAGATGTGCCTATCAAAGGCCACATACTCTAAGGCTCTAGTGCAGTCCTCAGCTGGCAGCGACCCTCCCTGAGGATGAGGAGTCTACCAGGCTAACAGGATTCTGTGTCCCCTCCCTTTCTGTCTCTGTCCCAGAGACTCTGGAACTCCTTGCCTGCAAGGAGCTGAGCCCACTCTCAAGTTCTGCTCAGACCTTCTTCCCTGGCTCTATTTTCTTCAGGGCAGACAGGACAGATGTTATGTGCAACTCCTAGCCAAGTATGACCAAAGGACAACTGTTTTCAAGGAAGGTGGACTGAACTTGGACATCAGCCAGGAGTCCATACCTGTGACTTAAGACCCCTCACATTTTGGATGAGAACTAGGAATGAAAAGATACAGGGATGTGGATTGGGGTCAGACAAAGGTCAATTTTCTCCCAGTCCTCCATGCTGTAGAGGGAAATTTGAGCATTTGAGAATTTTAACTTTTAGCTCAGCCTTCCAGGTTATTCTAATGTGTATTTCTCAAGGTGGAATGGAGAAGATTATATTTGATTTGACAGTTTGTTAATTTGATTTATAATTTCAAATATTTAGTTATAAGGCATGGACCAAGATATTTGTTCAATTCAGGACTTCTTTGCCCATCTATTGACTGATCATGGTTGGGGCATGGAAGTCTGAACATGTCAGTTCTTGGTGAGACAATTTTTATGTTCTATGTAAACCCCAGAATTCTGTGCTGTTGGCCAAGCTTTGATTGGCCTGAGCTGTAGTTCAGCTTCTCCCTCTGCCCAATTCTGGCTCCTCCTCCTTCATTCCAGCTATGTTAGGTCCTTGTAAATATCCTATACAACAAATACTGTCTCAGTGTCTATTTCCAGAGAATCTTGCTTGTAACACCTAGCAAATCTAAAGGACACTCAACGAATATTTTTTGACTATATGGTAAACACAATAATAATAATAATAATAGTAATAGAGAGCCAACATGTAAAATGGTTACCATGTACCTGGTACTATTCTAAGTAATAATACATATTAATTCCAATAATATTATTGAGGCAAGTACTATTATTAGTCTCATTTGATAGACTAGGAAAATAAGGGACAGAGAGGTTACATAATTTGTTTAGAGTCACATAGTTGGTAAGTAGTGGATCTTATATTAGGACACTGGCAATGTGACTCCAGAATTTGCATTATTAATTACCATACAAAAATGTCTCTCTGAAGATAGTAACAAATGTTCACTGGATGACTGAATAATAATACATTTCTGTGGTATAAGTAGTCAGTTGACATGCTATTGATTAATATATGCTTGGGATATCCAAAAATATAAATGTCATTACCAGCTGCTAGTAAACTCATTTTATTCTTTAGAACAAAGTTGAGAAAAGTAAATGAGATAAATTTTTAAATTGACCTATTAGAGGATACTTATTTTTGACCTTTTCTCTCATATTTGGTATAATACCCATGATTATTTTCCTGTTCTTGTCTAATCTTTCTATCATGATAGGAGCCAGTCATTGGGGCAAGTTCTAGTTTTTGGAATTCTTTTGAAAAAGACTGTCTTGGCCTGTAGTCCACCATTCTTGACCATAGACTGGGCTGGAAAACTCTCCTCTGTAGTTCTTGCTTCTCAAGCTCAAAGCCTGACACTGAGCTGCATTGAAAGGATATATAATAAGGTGGCCTTGGCCATTGTCCATTGGCCATCCTCTAGTCAGTACCGTCGTGAAATTTTTCCCATTTTCCCAGTGCGAGCTGCTGTCACAGGCCTTGGTTAGTGACTTTCTTGCTGCTTATGCCACTTCTTCAGTCACTGGCTCCTGTCTTATCACCAATTCTTATAGGAATTATAGTTCTGGGTCAGAAAATATGGCTACCACTTTCTATTTTTATCTGACTATTGCTGTCTCCTCAGGTGATCCCATAAATGAGAGCCTCTAACTAAGTCACCACAAGCTGCCTACCCTACTTGGTGTATATTCTACCTAGTTTTTACTATATTTTGAAATTTTTGCTGAAGATACTCAGCCAACTGTTCTTTACCCCTCTATGTACTAATCTCCTGATTCCTCTTGCCCCTTTTTAATTTCATCTGTATCTGGTACTAGAATGACTGACTCAAGTCTTGCTTCTCTGATTCTATGGTTAATTGGAAGAAATTCATTCTGATTGTGTTTCATCTGAATCAATTCCTCATTGATTGGGTCTCATATTGATCTTACAGTCACTAAAAATGTAAAGTGGGTGAACAAGAAATTACAAATTAAATTCATGCAGAAAATTGATCCAAGAAGGGAAAACTTCCGTTTTGGACAATCTGTATTATTTTATTTTAGATCTGCATTATTTAAGTGATTGTCCCACTGTTGCACTGACTTTACAAAAATATTAATTCTCATCAGAGAGTAGAGAAGTAATTTTGCTCAATTTTTCTCAAATATTAGCAGCAAATCGTTTATTGGGTAGGTAATCATCTACTTGACAAATATTTATTGAGTGGCCACTATGTGCCAGGCCCTGGGCAATGCAGCATTTTCAGCATCTTACATTTGTTACTCTTCAAATACCTGCAATTTTTAGGTGAAATTCATGATTGCTGTATAAAGATGCTGAGGATGGACATTTTTTATTTCTCATCACAGAAATGAACTAATTGAGGCTTAGAGAAATTTTTGTGACTTGACCAAGTTTATTCTGCATAATGGCACTGAAGATAAGACTTCTGATACCCCTACTGGTCTTTTTTTCACTAAGAATATTGAAGATTAGACAATTAAGAGAGTAAAACCCATAGGGAAAGACAAATTAGCCTTATATGTCACTTGGAATTACGTCATTAAACAAATCTGATAGAAAATAATACTTCCCAAAATGAGTAAATGTTTGGAGTTCTGTCTTTTTTAAAAAAGGGATATTATAATTTACTTTTTTTCTGAAAATGTGATGGACCCTCTCGAAAATTCCTCAATTTTATCAAAACTAGTGGAAGTTCTGCCATTCTACTCACTCGGATGGTCATTTTTCTATAACACTTTTCTTAAGTTACATTGAAAAGAAAGAAATATAAGCCATGTTCACATAGAGAGATATACATCTGGGAAAATCTAGCCCACTGGTATTTCTGGGATACTTACTTGTGTGATATCGTACATACAGTCAATGCATGGAGAGACACAATGTAAACTGTTACTTTGAAATGCTTGCTTTTGGCACAACTTCATCACAGGCATTTTACAATTTACAAAGCAGTATGGAGTAATGTTGACAACTTCTCTGTTTACAAATTCACTGGTTCCTCTTTACTCCAGGCAGGATTTTTGGTTCTGGCACCTTTTCAGATGTTTGTCATTTCTTCCCAATGTGTTTGCCTCTGATATTACTCTTCACTCTGTTAGAATAGTTATTATTTTATCCTAAGTTGAATGGGCCTCAGTGAGGCTATGAGATTTCCAAAAGGAAACATTTATTATCTGGCTGGATTTGACACTAGGTCCTTTGCAAAATGCTTGGCTTAATTGCATTTAATATATGGAAAGAGCGATTTTCTTTTAACAATGACTGAAGAACATGGAAGCTTGAATGATGATATCTAATAATTGTCTTCACTTTTTTCAATATGAAGAGAGCCTTTGAAAACAGCTACTTGGTCATCTTTAAGAACGTTAGACTTCATTAAAATGACCTAAGCTGTTATCACTACAGTGTTAAGAAGTACCTTTTTAAATCGATTTTTAAGATTCTTGAGATAAATATCTTTAGGATGGTTAAGATGTTGCCACATCTATGAACTGAGAGAAGTATTAAGTAATTAGATAAAGATAAGAATAAAAATATTGGCCAGACTAATAGCTAACACTTACTGTGGGCTTACTTTATATCACACAGTATTCTAAGAGCTTCATGTGGATTCACTCATTTAATCCTCCAAACAATTTTATGAGTTTTGTTACCCCCACTTTAAAGATATGAAAACTGAAAAACAGAAGGATCAAGGGATTTTCCCAAGGATATACAGCTAATAAGTGGAAAAGCTTGGAGTCTAACATCGGATTTTGTGCTACTTGTCAACTATGGATTATTTATTTTACTATGATTATAGGTTATTGTCCTTAAAGGTGTATATCTCCCAATGGAGAAAAAGCAGAAAACAGTGTTTAGCAATGTACACTGTACAACAGCTACTACTGGTTTCTAGATAAATGGAGAGATACACTACATTTGTGGATTAGATAATTTAATATTGTTAGTTTACCTAAATCTATTTACAGACTCCTATAGGCTATTTTGAAGGAATAGACAAGCTAGTTCTAAAGTTTACATGAAGATGCCAAGTATGTAGAATAGCCAGTTTTAAAAATTAACAAGGAAGACTTATATTACCTGATTTCAAGATTTTATATAAAACTAGAAGAAAGAATATAGTGTGGTTTTGGAATGCAGACAGATAGAATAAAGGGCTTATAATACATACACATATACAGGATTGATCAATTTTTGGAAAAAATGCCATGAAATTTCAGTTGGAAAAGGCAGGCCTTTTTAACAAATGGTGATGGAACAATTGAACATCTCTATAGAAAACCCCTATGTTATTCCTTACATACACAAGAAATGGAAATGGCTCATAGACTTAAGTGGAAAATACAGAATCATAAAGCTTCGAGAAGAAAACATAAGGTAATATACTTACAATCCAAGGATAGGCAAAAATTTCCTGGAGAAGACAAAAAGAACACAAACCATAAAGGAAAAATTTTGTTAATTTGAATGTCATCACAATTAAAATTTATTCCTAAGTTTTATTTCAAAAACTACTATGATAGATTTATAATTAGAACATATAAAGAACTCCAGAGAGACAATAAAAAATTTGAATAATCCAATTGAAAGACAAACAGAATATGCTTCACAAAGAAGATATACAAATAACCAAACAGTATGTGAAAAAGTGCTTAAGTGCATGAAAAGTGTCTTAGTTCTTAAGGAAATGTGAAGTCACAATGAGTAACCACTTCACACCTACTAGAATGCCAACACTAAATGTTACAGATATGGGTCAATTTTCATACACTGAAGGTGAGAAGGTACAACACACCTGTCCCATGTATCATTACTCTTAGATATTGAAGAGATAAAGAAAAGAGTTGTATAGTAATATTCTTATTATGAAGTCTAATTTTTTTGTGTGTGTATGAACTAAGATGTTCTTTATTTTTTAATTAAAAAATAAAAGTTGTTTATATTTACGATGTCAATATGATGTTTCAATATGTGTATACATTGTGGAATGGCTAAATAAAACTAATTACCATATGCTTTACCTCACATGCTTATCATTCTTTTGTGGTGAGAACACTGGATATTATAATGAATTTATTCCCTCTGTCTAACTGAAATTTTGTACCCTTTGACCAACTTTTCTCTAATGCTTTCAATCCTTTACCTCCTAACTCTAATAACCACCATCTTACTCTCCACTTCTATGAGTTCAACTTTTTCAGATTCCTTTTACAAGTGAGATGATGCAGCATTTGTGTTTTTTTGTTCCTGGCTTATTTCACTTGATATAATGCCTTTTAGGTTCATCCATGTTGTTGCAAATGACAAGATTTCTTTCTTTTTAAAGGCTAAGTAGTATTCCACTGTGTATATATACCATATTTCTTTATCCATTGATTAATCAAGGGACACATGTTGATTTCATGTCTTTGCTATTGGGAATAATGCTACAATAAACGTAGGAGTGCAGATATATCTCCATCATACTGATTTCATATCCTTTGGGTATCTATCCAGCAGTAGGATTGCTGGATCATATGATAGTTAATTTTAATTTTTTGAGAAACATCCATACTATTTTTCATAATAGCCGTACTCTTACATTTCCAACACCAGTGGCTAGGGTCCTCTTTTCTCCACAGTGTCACTGACACTTATCTTTTGTCTTTTTTCTGATAGTCATTCTAACAAATGTGATGTGGTACCTCATTGTGGTTTTAGTTTGCATTTCCCTGGTGATTAATGATGTCGGACTTTTGCCATGTACCGTTTGGCAATTTTGATGTCTTCCTTTGAGAAATGCATATTTATATCTTGCCCATTTTAAAATCAGGTTAATTGTTTTCTTGCTATTCAATTGAGTTCTTAATATATTTTGGATATTAACTTATCAGATATATGGTTTACAAATATTTTTCTCCCATTTCATGGGTTATCTCTTCACTCTGCTGGTTGTTTTGTTATGCAGAAGCTATTTAGTTTGATGCAATATCATTTGTCTATTTTTATTTCTGCTGCCTGTGCTTTTGGGATTATATCCAAGAAATCATTGCCCAGACCAATTTCAAGAAGCCCTTTCCCGTTACAGTATGAGATAAGGGTCCAATTTCTTTCTTTTGCCTGTGAATATCCAGTTTTTCCAACGCCATTTTTTGAGACTGTCCCTTCCCTATTGTGTGCTCTTGGCATCTTTGCCAAAGATCAGTCAGTTGTTTATCAATGCACTGCTTTGTTTCTGAGCTATGTGTTCTATTTCTTTGGTCTATATGTCTGCTTTCACGACAGTAAAATGTTGTTTTGATTACTATAGCTTTGCAGCAAATCTTAGAATCAGGAAGTGTGATGAGTTTAGCTTTGTTCTTCTTGCTCAAGGTTATTCTGGCCATTTGGTATTTTTTGTGGTTCCACATGAATTTTAGGATTATGTTTTTCATTTTTGTGAAAATATTATTGAAATTTTGATGGTAATTTTATAGAATGTGTAAGATTGCTTGGGTGGTATGGACATTTTAACATTTTAAAATAGGCATTTAATTGTAATAGTGATTCTTCAATCTATGAACTTGGAATATTTTATGTTTTCTTCAATTTCTTTCATTAATGTTTTACATTTTTTAATGTACAGATTTTTTCAACCTCCTTGGTTAAATTTATTCCTAAATTTTATATTTTATTTATTTGTAGCTATTGTAAATGGGTTTATTTTCCAGATTTTTTTTCAGATAATTAGTTATTAGTGTAGAGAAATACTACTGATTTTTGTATGTTGATTTTATATAGTGAAACTTTACTAAATTTGCTCATTAGTCGTAATAGTTTTTACTTTTTATTTTATTTTGTTTATTTTCTTATTTTTACTTTTTTTAAAACAATTTTTATAGATTTGATTTTCTGTTCCTGTGTTAGTTCACTTAGGATAATGTACTCCAGCTTCATTCATATTGTTGTAAAAGATATAATCTCATTCTTTTTTATGGTTGTATAGTATTCCACAGTGAATATGTACCACATTTTCTTTATCCAGTCTACCATTGATGGGCATTTAGGTTGATACCACGTCTTTGCTATTTTAAGTAGTTAATAGTAGTTTCTTATGATTCTTTGTATTTCTGTGGTATAAATTGCAATGTCTCTTCTTTCATTAATGATTTCATTTATTTGTTTGCACTTTTTTTCTTAGTTGATCTATCTAAAGTTTTCTCAATTTTGTTTAGTTTTTCGAAAACATACTCTTAGTTTCTTTGATGTTTTCTATTGTTTTTCTAGTCTGTATTTTATTATTTCTGCTCTGAGTGTTACTGTTTTCTTCCTTTTGCTAAACTCGGGCTTAGTTTGTTCTTTTTCTAATTCTCTGAAGTATAAAGGTAGGTTGTTTATTTGAGATTTTTCTTCTTTCTTAATGTAGGTGTTTATCACCATATATTCCCCCTTAGAACTGCTTTAGTTACAGTCCATAACTTTTGGTATATTGTGTTTTTATTCTTCTTTTTATAAAGATACTTTTTGATTTCTCTTTTGATTTCTTCTTTGACTCATTGGTTGTGCAGATGTAGATTGTTTAATTTTCCTTTATTCGTGAATTTTCCAATTTTCTTCATGTTATTGATTTCTAGTTTCTTACCAATGTGATCTAATAATATACTTGATGTGAGTTCAGTCTTCTTGAATCTGTGAAGACTAGTTTTGTGGCTTAGGATATGATATCTCCTGGAGAATGTTCCACTTTCATTGAAAAGATTGTGTATTTTTGCTGCTATTGTATGAAATGTTCTGTATATGTCTGTTGGATACATTTGCTGTATAGTCTTGTTCAAGTACACTATTTATTGATTGATTTTCTGTCTGGATGATCTATCCATTATTGAAAGTGGGACACTGGAGTCCCCTACTATTATTATATAGCTGTCTATTTCTTTCTTCAGTTCTGTTAATATTTGCTTTATATATTTAGTTGCTTTAATTTTGCATGTTATACTTTTTTTATATCAGTATTCATAGCCATTAACCAAATATAGTCATTGTGTACTTAAAATTGGGTTAATTGTGGTTAAAAAAGTGAATTTTTAGTTTTTTTCATTTCGGTTATTTTAAATTTAAGTAGTTATGGTAGTGGCTACCTATTGGATAGTGCAACTCTGTATTGTCAACAACAGATTTACTCAGACTTTATTTCCTATAAACATTGTAGTTACAGGCTAGTTGCATGCAAAAGTAACCTGTACATTTTTTCTGATCTCAACTACTGGTGATCCAATAGATTCATGCACCTTCTAGGTTGCAGCATGTGCCACAAAACAGTTGGAGAGAACCCTAAGTGGACATCTGGTTTAGCCTTGACAAATGCTTTCCTCACTACTACCCAATACCAGAAAAAGTTAATTGTTCCTAGTTGTTGGTCTTCCAACTTAAACTATTTGATCTTTGCATGCTCAGGATGTTGCCCTCAAAAGAGAGCTGCTTGCTATATATTGCATATAGAAAATACTGAAAGGTAAGAGATGCTTATTCTTGATCACTTTTTCAATTTAACCAAATTGTTGCTGCAAATGCAACTCACAAACTAGTAGGTGACAAATTCTGGAAAAATAGGAGAGAGGTGTAAGTCATTCTGCCTTATTTTATGCATTTAATAATGACAGTAATTATTTTTTAAGCACAAAATTTAGAGGAAAAAAATGCTAACCTGGATGGATGCCTAGATAATACATATAATCTGGGACTGTCTCAGGAAAATTGAGACATATGGTCACCTAATGGGTAAGCCATTATCTTGCTTCAAACAAAATTTCAATCATAGAAAAGAATAAATAAAAGCATAAGGAATTTATAATTGGAATCAAAAGTCTAGAAAATTCAAAAAGCATAAAAGAGGTGAAATACACTTAATATTATTGCATATTGGGGAGAAATGTGCTATTAAATTATCATCTGTTCTCTCAAAACCAAGTGAAAATTAAATTATATGAAATTCACAGTAGAAAATAGTTTATTTCTTATAAAACAATAGTTTCTGCTAAAAGTACAGCCAAATCTATTAAATATGTGATTAAAGGCAAATTTTTTTGAAGTTTTTGCACATTGGAGCAAACGAGAATGAACTGGAAATATTTCTACTCACGAATTTATGGTTTACTCCTCAAAAGTATTCAATTTCTAAATTAAATATTTTGAATAATAAAGAAGAAACTGTTGTAAGCATAAGTTTTTAATAAGATCAGTGTATCCTCAGTTTATTTTATAGTGAGTAATGAAACAAGCAACTAATACTGCAATAAAATAATGGCGGTTACATAAAAATGTCAATTAAATTGATATATGGGGGAATTTACTAATTTTTTATCACACATCTCAGTCCAACTTACAGAGGTATTAAATCCACCACCAGCCAATATATCTGTGTAAATGTGTCTGCCTAAAGTGAAGGATCTGGCTTATAATTGTACCACCAAATCCACAGAAAACTTATTGAAATTAAGGAGAAAAGTGAATAAATACTATATGTACTTGGTGATATGATTTGGCTGTGCCTGCATCCAAATTTTATCTTAATTGTAGTTCCCATAGTCCCCATGTGTCATGGGAGGGACCAGGTTGAAATACTAGAATCATGGGGCAGTTCCCCAATCCTTTTCTTGTGATAGTGAGTTCTCACGAGATCTTATGGGGCTTACCCCTTTGCTGGGCACTCATTTCTCTCTCCTGTCCTGTGAAGCGGTGCTTTCTGTCATGATTGTAAGTTTCTTGAGGCCTCCCCAGTCATGCAAAACTGTGAGTAAATTAAACCTCTTTTCTTTATAAATTACCCAGTCTTAGATGTTTCTTCACAGCATCATGAAAACAGACTAATACACTTGGTCATATACATCTTTTGGATTTAGTAGTGATGAAGGTTTCTAAGGAAGTGAAAGAAGTTAGGAATGCTGTCACTATTATTGTGTAAGTCATTAGTCATGTATTTCTGAATAAACTGGCCATTATATGAAGTATGAAAATAGAGCAAAAGCATTAAATGCAGAAATCTTCACTTGTCCAAAATATGTTTTACCTATTATTCATTACTGGTGAAGTGGGAGGGGATCTCTGAGATTGTCAAAAACACAAGCAATTATGTTGAAAGTTCCTTATTCAAGTGGCCAAGGAATCAAGTGTTGTGTGGATATTAATATCCAAATTTAAATTTATTTTAGTCTAAAATTTCTTTAATGTTAAAGAAAGTATTATAGGAAGTCTTCACAAAAATAAAGTGAATAATATGCTTTTCTTTTATGTTCAAAAGTTTCTTGTTTGCTCTCCATTTGCTTGGTAAATCTTCCTCCATCCCTTTATTTTGAGCCTTTGTGTATCCTTGCATGTGAGGTGGGTTTCCTGGATACAGCACACTGATGGGTTTTGGCTTTTTATCCAATTTGCCAGTCTGTGTCTTTTGATTGGGACATTTAGTCCATTTACATTTAGGGTTAATATTGTTATGTGTGAGTTTGATCCTGTCATTTTGATGCTAGCTGGCTGTTTTGCCCATTGGTTGATGCAGATTCTTCATTGTGTTGCTGCTCTTTACCATTTCGTGCGTTTTTGGAGTGGCTGGTGCTGGTTGTTTTTTTCCATGTGTAGTGTCTCCTTCAGGAGCTCTTGTAAAGCTGGTCTGGTGGTGATGAAATCTGTGAGTACTTGCTTGTTCACAAAGGATTTTATTTTTCCTTCACTTATGAAGCTTAGTTTGGCTGGATATGAAATTCTGGGTTGAAAGTTCTTTTCTTTAAGGATGTTGAATATCGGCCCCCACTCTCTTCTGGCCTGTAGGGTTTCTGCTGAGAGATCTGCTGTGAGTCTGATGGGTTTCCCTTTGTGGGTAACCCGACCTTTCTCTCTGGCTGCCCTTAGTATTTTCTCCTTCATTTCAACCCTGGTGAATCTGATGATTATGTGCCTTGGGGTTGCTCTTCTAGAGGAATATCTTTGTGGTGTTCTCTGTATTTCCTGGACTTGAATATTGGCCTGCCTTTCTAGGTTGGGGAAGTTTTCCTGGATAATATCCTGAAGAGTATTTTCCAGCTTGGATGCATTCTCTTCGTCACATTCAGGTACACCTATCAAACGTAGATTAGGTCTTTTCACGTAGTCCCATATTTCTTATTGACTCTGTTCATTCCTTTTTACCTTGTTTTTTCTAATCTTCCCTTCTCGTTTTATTTCATTGAGTTGATCTTCGACTTCTGATATCCTCTCTTCTGCTTGGTCAATTCTGCTGTTGAAACTTGTGCATGCTTCGCGAAGTTCTCGTGTTGTGTTTTTCAGCTCCATCAACTCACTCGTATTCCTCTCTAAGTTGTCCATTCTCGTTAGCATTTCATCAAGTCTTTTTTCAAGGTTCTTAGTTTCTTTGCATTGGGTTAGAACATGTTCTTTTAGCTCACAGAAGTTTCTTATTATCCATTTTCTGAAAGCTGATTCTGTCATTTCATCACACTCATTCTCCATCCAGTCTTGTTCCTGTGCTGGTGAGGAGTTATGCTGCCTTGTAGGGGGAGAGGTGTTCTGGTTTTGGGTGTTTTCATCCTTTTTGCGCTGGTTTCTTCCCATCTTTGTGGATTTAACCACCTATTGACTTTGTGGTTGCTGTCTTTCTGATTTTGGTAATTTTAAGTCTGCAGCAGCTGAACTCATAAACCCCCTTTTCTTCCCCCCAGGTGTTCTGGCCCAGGGGGTTAGGGCTTTATGCTTTTCAGCTGTGTTGCTACCATTTTCCCTGCCCACAAGGTGGCAGTCTAGTCACATTCAGCCTGCAGAGGCTTTGCTGAGCTGCTGTGGGCTCCGCCCAGCTTCCGTGTGAGCTTCCCTGCAGTCCTGTTTATATGGGTGTAGTTAGAACTGCTTCCGCTATGCTGGCCCGCCCCTGTAGTGACGGAGTCTCTGTAGTGGCAGGTTGTCTTGGTTACAGCAAATTGCCCCGGGAACTGCAGGGTGTTTCCCGATCGAGGACGTCCCTCCCCCACAGAGCTGGACCGTCCCGGGTTCAGCCGTGTTTCCAGTGGGGCCCTCTTTGCACGGGAATCTCTTGGCTTGCCTCCTTGCCTCAGCTCCCCTTGCTGGCCCAGAGGGGACACAGTCTTGTTCACTTTGCTCAAGGAGCTGCTGCTCCCTGCCCCCAGTGCAGGCTGAGCGGCTGCTCTGGTCCAACCAGTGGTGCTGGGAACCCGTGGAGCTTCTCTGCCTGTGAATCTCCTGGTCTGTGGGCAGTTAAAATCCGCTGCCCTGTGTGCTGCTACGTCAGCCGAAGCAGCGGCTCCGAGATTCGTGGCACGTCCTTGCCCTGGGGTCTCCTGGCTTGACTCCCTGCTTCAGCTCCCCTTGCTGGCTCAGAGGGAACTCTGTCTCTCTCGCTCTGCATAAGAAGCCACTGAGTTCGCGTCCTTTGTAGGGACATGGATGAACCTGGAAACCATCATTCTCAGCAAACTGACACAAGAACACAAAATCAAACACCACATGTTCTCACTCATAGGCGGGTGTTGAACAAGGAGAACACATGGACACAGGGAGGGGAGCACTATACATGGGGGTCTGTTGTGGGGGAGTGGGGGGGACAGCGGGGGGGTGGGGAATTGGGGAGGGATAGCATGGGGAGAAATGCCAGATATGGGTGAAGGGGAGGAAGGCAGCAAATCACACTGCCACGTATGCACCTAAGCAACAACCTTGCATGTTTTTCACATGTACCCCAAAACCTAAAATGCAATAAAAAAAAAAAAAAAAAAAAAAAAAAAAAAAAAAAAAAAAGAAGCCACTGCCCCCCGCCCCAGGGCATAGGCTCAAACCAGCGGTGCTGGGGACCTGTGGGGCTTCTCCTCCTGTGAATCTCCTGGTCTGTGGGCAGTAAAAATCCGTCTGGAAATGCGGCGTCCACTCACCCTCTGCGCCTTCTCTCGGAGCTGCAATCCCGACTTCCTCCTAAGTGGCCATCTTGGATCTTCCCCAAGTTTCTTGTTTGACATCTGAAAGAATGACAAATGCAGAACTATTTTTCCTTATATAAAGAAAAAAACCTTAAATATAGACTAAGGAGTAATTTAAAACCTATTTTATTAGAATAAAAAATTGTATATTTAAAATTTGTTCTACTAATTTAAATTTTGAAAATAAATATAAAAAATAATGCATTTTTGAGACTATCATTTAATTGGAGGAAAAAAACTGCAGTTGACTTTTGAATAAGTGTGTGCAAGAGTTTTATAGACTTAATATGACTATGATCTCCAAAACTTACTTTTATCATATCTTTGTCTCTCCTAAATTCATCAAAGCTATTTAATCATCTTAGTACTTTGTCAATGCTACAAGGATTTCAAAGTCATACTCCTTTTATTATTTTATTACTACATATTGCTGAGATTTGGCCAATCAGTTATTTCACCAGAGTCCTAGTCCTGCCTCATTGTACATTATTATATTTATTAAATACATAATATAAAGTATGGCACCAAAGTTAAGGTTTCTTCTACTCTTAGGTTCTGAAATACTAACATTTGTTCTTTTTGTTTGAGGCTTGAAACTAACAGTGTATTGTTTAATTTCAAAACCTATTCTAGATCATGTTTACCCATTAATTGTAAAAAGAAATAAGATTACCCTACATCATTGGAAAAATAATTACTAGTGTATTATATCTTTCCTGAAAAATGTATAAATTATTTTTATATACACTTAATGTTTTTTACATTTAGCATCTTTCATTTCTGTTGTTTCATGGATAGATAGATTAATGTCAGGATTCTTAGAGAGGCAGAACTAATAGGATATGTATTGTACACACATATATATTTATATATATGAAGGTGAATTTATTAAGTATTAACTTACATGATCACAACGTCCCACAATAGGCCATCTGTAAGTTGAGGATCAAGGACATCCAGTCTGAGTCCCAAAACTGGAGAACTTAAGAGTCTGATGCCTGAGGGCAGGAAGTATCCAGTACAGGAGAAAGATGTAGGCTGGGAAGCTAGGCCAGTCTAGTCTTTACACGTTTTTCTGCCTGCTTTATATTCTAGCCACACTGGTAGCTTATTAGATGGTGCCCACCCAGGTTACTGGGGTGTGGGGGGGTCTTCCTTTCCCAGCCCACTGACTTAATTGTTAATTTCCTTTGACAACACCCTCACAGACACATCCAAGATCAATATTTTGCATGCTTCAATCCAATTAAATTGACACTCAGTATTAACTATCACAATCGATAATAGATGGTAGATAGATAGATAGATGACATATAGGCAAATAGAGAAACAATCAGATAGATAGATTTGCATCTTGTTTTTCTGATATCTTTACAAACCTCCCCTTCCCCTTTACCAAAATTATCATATATCTTATGGTATGGACAGTGGTCACTCTTGTAAAACGTTGCATGAAATGATAAACTATTTTATAGAGAAAGTTGTCATGCGACCTCCTGGATTAACATATTTTTACTACAAGATTCCCTGAAATGTTTTATATTCCTGTACCTACTAGACTGCTTATTAATAGTAAGACATATAATATTTGTGAAAAAAAAGTGCTACTTAAATGCAATTATTTTATTAAACATTGCCCTTGTAATACTGCTCTCACTGTTCTCATTCTTAATGTGTTCTTTTTTTTTAACTTTTATTTATTTATTTATTTATTTATTTATTTTGGAGGACAGGGTCTTGCTCTGTTGCCCATGCTGGAGTGCAGTGGTGCAATCATGGCTCACTGCAGCCTTGACTTTCTGGAGACTCATAGGATCCTCCTGCCTCAACCTCCTGTGTAGCTGGGACTAAAAGCACATACCACCACAGCCAGCTAATTAAAAAAAAATTTTTTTTTGTAGAGCTAAGATCTTGCTTATGTTGCCCGGGCTGATCTCTAACTTCTGGCCTCAAGCAATCCTCCCAGTTGGCCTCCCAAAATGCTGGGATTACAGACATGAGCCACTATGTCCAGCTTAACTTATTCTTAGCATAGCTTTTATAAGTTTATTCTCTGACGTTTCATTTTCAGTTTTCTGGATAAACTTATTTTGGTATCAAGTAGCAATTTTGGTAACATTAGTTGGCATTTGGACAATAGAGGGAAATTTCATGCATATCTTGTCTTATCCAAATGTTTAGATACCTGTTTTTGAAACTTCAGGTAATTCTATTAAGGCAGAGGCTAAATAGGCAACCATATTAAGTTCTTGTTTAAAGGAAGGTTATTCTCTATATACTGAATGATAAGATTGATTTAAAAAAAATCAAAACATATATTTGATAGCTTTAGGACCTAACTGGGTTGTCAGGTTTGTAGCTTAGAAGTATTTACTCTTTATAACTTAGCTCAAGAAATCATGCTTTCACCGCATGCTTTCAGGCTTTCAAAACATCCTGTCAAAAGACCTCGCTGAAATTAATGGCTCAGAACTGATGCTAAGCTTTCAAGGATACTGCAGTGATTTATTGAGTGGTGCCAGTCTCCGGCTTCATTGGGTGGAGAGCACTTGTCTTCATGTAACAGTGCTAATGTGACTTCAAGCTGTTGTCAGTTGACTTGGTAAAATTGCTTAGATACACTCCCCACGCAGTTAGCTAGTGATGATTACCCTTAAGTATTCACAGAGCAGAAGCCCTGGGGAAACACTAATTAGCCACCCGCAAGGAAGATGTTCCAGCCACGTAAACAATCTCCTGAAGTCTCTGGGCTGTAATGAGGACCAAGCCACGGCGAGAAGGTCTGCCCTGTGCTGTGCTGCTGCATCAAGTTTCAGCAATTTTCAAGGAGAAAGTGATTGGAGTTAGGCCCGGGGATGCACGGAATCCGCTAATCACCACATAGAGACTTTGGGTACTTGAAATCCACAGGGGAAAATTGGCTCTTATGAGCTAAAGGAGACACTTGCATATATTGTTAAAATGTGGAGTGGGGGCAATCTGCTTAAATATTTATATATTTAACATATATTGGGGTCTCTTTGGTCTTTGCATAGTTGATAACTTGTTCTCTTTCTTTTAACTAAAAAGACGAACAAAAAACCCATATCTTCATTCAAGCTGACTAGTGTCTTTAGTAATGTCTGTTTATAACTTTCTTTTTCTCTTTCCCTCCATGAATAGAAGAGTAATCAGGTTGACAATAAAGAAAGAAAGAATGGCACATGGTATGTGTATGTGGATTTGATGTGTAGGTACATTTATTGTGGCTTCATAGTGTGAATGTGACTAGATCTAAATCAGGGACAAGTAGGATTTATCAGGTTTTCATGATGGAGAACTTTGGAGAATCAAAAGTTAATGAGAACAGAATGAACAACTCTTTCCTGATCCCTAGTAACCACAGAAGATGAACGAAAGAAAAAAAAATACAAACTCTGAAAATGACTGCTAGAGGAGAATTGAAACATGATCAATCTCTCAGTTCTCAACAGTGGAGGGGGACCAGTAGAGGTTTTCTCTGACTCAAAATCAAGACAGCAAAGTTGAGAAGTATGAAGAGACCATGGATGACCACTAATTTCTAAAATAATCTTGGGATCCTTGATTTACAGTAAGCAAAGGCAAATTCACTTCCACATGGGAAAACAATGATTTTCAACTACTTAGATCATAGTGTCATCTTCAACTGTTGGTGTCAATTCCAACCTGGGCTTTTTTGGCCCTACACTGAATGTGACTCAATTGCTAATTTCATGTTAAAGTCCCATGAAAGGCCAGGAAATTTGACAAATGAGAACTAAATGTAAAAAACTTTTATATTGTTTTTCCACAGATTTTGAAGATTAAACATAATCTTCATCAAACCTTAGAAATAAACAAATATTTTATAATATGTTAGACGTAGCTGTACTATGCATCAAGCATGGTATGTGTTGGCATATTTAAAATTTTAGTTATAGTTGCTATTATTTAAGGGAAGCAGATAACAGAATAACAGAAAGCTCAAAATGAAATCATTGAGTTTTCTGTTATAAAATGTGAAGCATGGCAAATGATTTCTAGATAGAAAATTTGCTTATATAGTAAATATTTATATTATTTAGTAAGTGAAATCCTTTCATTTTATTGATAAATCATTTGATTTACATGAATAATAAAATGACTCACTAAAGCTTAGCATGTACCCTTCTTGTAACTTTGCAGAAAATCAAATTTTGGGGTGAATTTGAATAACTTCTGCAAAGCACGTGAAACAAATTTCCATAATGACAAATATTCTTAGTACATCTTACACTTTTTGGTTGTGCTATCTTGAGTTTTAAAGTTTTATATAATTAAAATATCATTCATGGGAAAAATAATTTGTTCTAATTATATAAAATATATTTTACAGTAATAAAGTCAAGCTAATTTCCCTTAAACAGAGCTGTGATAATTAATTCTATGTGTCAACTTGTCTGGTGCCCAGACGCTTGGTCAGACATTATTCTGCATGTACCTAGAGGGAGTTTATGGATAAAATTAACATTTGAATCAGTAAACTGAGTAAGGCAGATTGCTCTTCCTAATGTAGTGAACCCCCTGCAATCAACTGAAGGCTTTAATAGAACAAAAATGTTGACTCTCCTTTTACTAACCACCTGTAAGCTGGGGCATTAGTTTTTCCTGCCTTCAGACTCAAATTGAAATATTGGTTCTTCTTGGTTATTGAGCCACCAGCTTTCAAGCTGAAAGTAAATCAGTTTTGGACTGGAACTACACCATCAGTTCTGTTGGTTTTAGGTTTTTGAACTTGGAGTAGAACTTAACTGTCATCTTTGAAACTACGTCATTGGCTCTCATGGGTCTCCGTCTTGGTGCCTCTGCAGATCTTGAGACACCTCGGCCTCCCTAATCACGTGAGCCAATTGCTTACATTTCTTTCTTATATGTATTCATCTGATTGCTTTTATTTTTCTGGAGAAACCTAATATGAGAGCCTTGAATTAATACTTCCAAGGAATATAATTTGAAAGAAGCTCATCAGGGCACAAAGAAAAATTGTACTGAATAGAGTAAATAGGCAAGAAAGATTTATTCAAGACTAACTGCAATTAGGGTCAAGACTATTGCAATAGGAGACAGAGATTAAACTCAACTCTATTAAAACAGTGTTTCCTGAAGGCTTTGAATAGATGCACATCCCTTGTATGATTTAGGTGGATTTTTACATGGAATGAATAGAGAAAGACTATCTAAATGTATTTCCTTTCAGATCCAGCATTCAATAATTCTGTAACAATACAGCTTTTAGGTTTTTCTTGGTAAGTGGAAGTAGATATTTTATTAACTTAGCTCCAGCTATAGAGCTTTCTTTACCAATGGTATGCCCACTTCTATAATTTTTAACTGACTGTAATGACTTGCATATATTTTCAGAAAAGATATAAGCTAGCTTATGTCAAAATATTCCCAGTAGCTTTGTTCAGTGGGAAATCGTAGTTAATGAGAGAAAGATTTCTAAAAGCAGAAGTCTATGACTCATTTCACTTCTATCTATATAATAGAACCGTATACTATCAAAAATTATTTGCATGAACCTAATCTAGTATCAAAATCTTCTTTTAAGGAATACGTAAGATAGACATATTCTCTGCCATAACAAAATGTACTGTCTATTGATGGGAAAAGATAGGCTTAAATTTCTTCCAGTTTCTATTTGTTGTTTTCTATTTCAAATAGAATTCATCTTCCTTTCTTTTTAAAAAAATTAAATTGAAAAGTAATTTTTAAAAATGATATAGACCAATATCCAATTCGATTTTTGTACAAAGGTGATTATCAAGAAAAGCCTATTTTATCTTAACTTTTATCCTGGATTCACCAATACCATATCTATGTAATAGTTCATATTCACACAGTAGTATTCATATAAGACATATGATAACCCATATTCCCATAAGACACTGAAGACCATGAAAGGAATAACGACCGTTTTCTACAGGTAAGAGAAGAATCTGAGATTCTTTTACCATCTTAAAACATTATTATTCAGAGAACCAGGAAAGCCATTATTCACTGATAGCACATTCAGTTTTTATATGATCTGATGGAAGAAATAGAGCTATATACCCTACAATATTAAATCATTAGGCTAAAGTCAGTTTCTCTCTCAATCCAGTGTTTTTCAATTGCAACTAGTCCTAAGCAGCAGATCTCAGATACTGGAGTGTGATAGGTTTGATGCTGTTATCATTCTAATAGCTTATTGGTTTTTCATCCTGTTATATACCGTTTCATTTAGAATTAAATGTAAACCAAAAATAAGTTACATAATTTTTCTTAGGGCTTCTTTTTTACCAAAGAGTTTCAAGTTGGCTGCAGTTACTGCCAACCAAAACTCACAAAAAGAGTAGCAGCATGTTAACATATCACTAATAACTGTACTCCAATATATTCAAAGTGGCTTTTTGTCTTGTGTTTACATTCAGTAACAACAACAGTTAGGGTGTACATCAAAGTCCTATTTTCACAGATACTATTACTGTTCCTCAACACACTGAAAAATGCTTTATTTATATGAATCCTTTTAAAGACATGCAAATCTATTTCAATGAGGCTTTCTTCATGTAATTCTTGGGCTTGACTGTAATAATCAACTAGATGCTTTAAAGTCTTATTGTTACTGTGGTCTGTTAATGTGTTTTTAGTTAATAATACAAGTCAGACTGTTACTTTCATTTTTATTTTATTTACATTTGGTTTTAGGTACAGATAAGAAGGTCTAAGGAACAAAACTCTTGACTGTACTATCAGAATCCTTAACTATGGAGCTCCACATTTATTTTTAATGTTAATACTAACTTGTTATATTAGTATGTTGATATATACTGTGTGATTATCTGTAGAAATGAGTAAAACCATTCATTAAAGTATTTAGGAAGGAGAGAGAAAGAAAGCTCTTGAAGGAGGCATTATGCTGAATATCAAATACCTAGGTGGTGTAAATGTTGTTTTAAAATAGTAAGGATTTACTTGATGCACACTTTTTTTTCATACTAGTACAATAGACAATGCTGTCAGGCTAGGTGAGGGAAGAATCTGTTTGAAACAGCTTTTGCAAAACTTTGAATTTTTTTCATAGCAAGAGACAGACACCCACAGGAGAGTTTTTCTCTCATGAAGTACATGGTTGCAAATTATAGCATACCATGGTTGTATGGTTGCTATTTGTATGGTTGTATGGTTGCTATAATTTCCTTGGTCCCGCTTGTGAGTGATTGAGTTGAGTGAGTGAATCAGGGCTGATGCCCAAAGCCTTTCCAGCCTGAGAAGTTCTTAGGCTCTTTAACATGTTCCCTGTAATCCACTTAATTGCACACATAAGCTTGCAGGAGAACTTCCAGCTAAACGAATCAATAATGTATTCAAAGCACAGTTGGAAGACACTGAAAATGAAGTTTTCAGCTTTCCGGAGCGTGCTGGCTGAGTTGCTTGTGAGTCTTGGTGACCTGGCTAGTAATTAGGCCAATAGCTTCTGGAGCTTGATGGTCAGGATTTGAGATGTAGGTTCTAATTAAGTGACTGTGTGAGTGAATTAGGAGTCCAGCTTCCTAGAGCCTAAATTATAATGAGATTTGCTAGTCTATTCAATAATTATGTACCCTAAAACCTTAATTCCAGAAATAGGAATGTCCAAATACATGGCCTAAAAATCATCAAGTTACTTTTTACATTTTAAAAAACCTATGTGTAATATTGAACAAACTATCAAATGAAAGTTAAGTTAGACATTGTTTTACTGCACTTATTGAGACTACTTTTATGTAAGCATTTTCATTCTTGTCATGTAAAAATTAAGAGTTGTCAATGATGTTGAATTTTTCTGTGTTGCTCTATTGTTCTTCCTCTGTTTATCTGTTCTACTAATCTAATTCTAGTTGTTTCCGGAGTATAAAGAAAAATACTTTTACTGTTATATTGACTTTTATTGAAATTTCCTCACTTTTTCTGGAAATATTTAGAGAAATAATCACACAAAATATTCCGAATGGTGTTATGAATATAGCAGGTCAATTTAATATAAATTCTATTTGTATGTGACCCCAATAATAACATATATCAAAATTTCCAAGATTAAACAATGAATTAGAAATTTCCTAGATTATCCATATGGTCTTGCATAAAAGAAACAAAACTCTTACAAAAACTGCCCTATCATTATTGAAGTTTCTACTTTTACTCACATAAGTGCAAATTTCAATTGACTTGAGCTTAGATTTAAGAAGAGTCATTTAATTCACAAGTACTTATAAAACAGCACAGTGGACAAAACATGCAAGGTTGCTGTTCACTTGTGGGGCAGGATACAGAAAATAGCATGTACATACATGGATACATAAAGCATAAATAAGTAAATAAGAGAATTTCAGATCATTAAAAATAGTAATATCATAAAACAGTGGTAGGCTGGTATTTACTAGAGAACTTTTCTGCCTAGAGGCAGTTAGAGAAAACCTAAGGAGTTGACATTGTGACCTGAGACTTCAGTAGTGAGAAAGAGCCAACTATGAAAAGATACACAGGAAAAGAGGGTCCTAGTACAAAGAATCTGAGAAAGGAGCAAGTTGACCACGAGATGACGGGAAAGAGCGGTGAAATCACAAGGTTAGAAATGTGGTTAAACTTCTCCCATTTGAAATAAGCCTATAGATTCTCTGAAGAGTTTCCCTTGCTGATCAACAGTGGAGCCTGACACGTAGCAGGGATACAATAAGTACTCGTTAAAAAGAATCAAATCTCCAAAATGAAGAATTATATTATAGTTCTGTTATTTCGGATCAACTTTTATTGTTACTATCCGTTCAAGACAAGAATTAAGAGAATTTAAGTTCTCCTTCAACAGAGGCACATGTGGACACCCACCACAAGCCAGGTGGGCCGAAGCCTCAAGATCTCAAGGACAGCACTGACATATATGTGGGAAACTTGAGAAAGAATGCAGACTCTTCCTTCAGCTGAATTGATAGGAACTACGTGAATTCTCAAATGGGTTCCTTTTGCCAGGTGATAAGGATATGGACGTCTCTGTGTGGAGGACATGATGGTGCCGACCACTCCTGACATATGTGAGCCCCAAAGCTTGCATCCCACCAGAAAGTGTGCTCCATTCAAGTAGAGCTGCACTAGCTGCTTAAGAGAACACACTCCGACAGAAGTGTGACGCTTTACACGTTTACGAGGAAAGAGGGAGAGGGCACCTTGAGACGACTGTGTGGCTGGCTGAAGTTCCTGGGGGAAGAGGACAGGCAACTCCAAAGCTCAGCCTCTGCTAAGGCCTCTTCCTTCTGCTGAGCTAACTGCCTGCTAAGAAAATGGGGAGGAAATGGGCCTCCAGATGTTTCTGACTCACAGGTCTTTTGGCCCCAAGAGACAAGACTGAGGAAGGGGCACCTAAGCAATGATCGATTCATGTTTTCTGAATTGGTGTCTGCGTTTCTGCTTATTCCTTTGTATCCTACAGTTATTTCTTCATCTAGTTACAAGGATTCTTTTCTTGGGAGCTGGATGGGCTCGGGCTTCCAATGGAAGGAAGTCATGTTGTTTAGAGGCCTTTCTTCCAAGTCCTCTTCCTTCTCATATGAAATATTGATAAGCTGTAATATGGCACATGGCTGGAGAACCAGAAGCACAATGATTCAGTGAGAAAGGCAGAGGATAGGCTCTATGTGAAAATCCTAAGCAGAACTAATATTGAGAGAACGTTCACTGCCTGCCTAGTAGGACTCTAAGTGCTCTCTACGCATTCTCTCTAATCCTTCAAACTACACAGTGAAGTAGCTAATATGAGTGAACCCTCCCTTTAAATCAGTGGCCCACATTTCTGATAGGAAGTATAAATAGTGAAGCAGATGAGAGGTCTAGCTTTAGTCATACTAAGGACAGCCTCACAGCAACACTTCTGAGAGACACTGATAATTCCATATAAATAAATGAGAAAAAGCAAGGTTTTTCTGCATAGTTATTAAAATGACTATCAAGATCAACAGTCCCACTAAATAGATTATATCCACTTGACTTGCCACCACATCTCACAGGCGCAATGGGGTTATTTTGAGTTTCCCTACAGAGACCATTCCAGAAAAGTTGGCCGCGAGTTATGCAGAGACATTTCACGTTACCTGACTTGCAGTTCTAAGCCACGTGGAGACTTTGTAATTGTGACCTGTAGGTGGCACATCTCTGAGTATGCTCTGAACACACACATGCGTACACACTTGATGTGCTCACATTAGAACACGTTGCAAAATGTGTTTTAATGAGGAACAGTTGGTCTGGTTCTGCTCAAATAAAAGATATACCTGTAAGAGAGTAGCAAAGAAAAAAAAAAAACAAAAGACAAGAATTATGAGGAAAGTCTGAAGTTATAATACCATACTGAATTTTCTGAGTTCCAAAGAGCGGTGTAAGAATTTGATTATGAGAAATTTGTCATCATTTACTCGACAGTGAAATTTTAATAAAATGAAATAATGTATGTAAAAACAGAATCATAGAATCAATAAATTCTAACAGAGACATTAGAGATCATCTAAACTCTCTAGCTACTTGAAATGTGATTTAAGGACCAGGAGCATCAGCATAACCTTGGAATTTGATAGAAATGCAGACTTGCAACACCCAACCCAATTTACAAATGAGAATCTGCATTTTAATATGATCCCTCAGTGAGTCTTAAGCATATTAAAGTGTGAGTACCTTTGCTTAACAATAGTGGTTCCCAAACATTAGACTGCAGGCCCTATGAAAAATTATTTGGAGTAACAATCTTTTATTTTTAGATCAGTGTACCTCAACGCCTGAAGAGTAAAATTCTCGAGTAAGGCATGCATATGAAACAACAACAACAAAATAACAGAAATTGTCTAGTTGATTCTGATGCATCCGAATTCTTCCATTTGTAGGGTTGACAGATTTAGCAAATAGTATGCAATATATTTACATTAAAAAGTTATTCATTGTTTATCTGAAATTCAAATTTAACTAGGCATCCTGAGCTTATTTCACAATTCTATTCATTTGACATAATAACAGAGACTCAATTTAAATCTCTTTTTAAAAATCCACGGCTAAACATATCAGAACTAAGATTCAAAACAAGATCTTTTGGTATAAGAGTTATTTGTAAAACATAAATATATAAAAAATAAGGCATTGGTATCTGTCAATTAAACAACATTCTTCTTTTCTTCATTTGTTGATTTTCATATGCTGCTCAATCAGGTTATCGTAGATAGCACATAAAAGAGAAACTTATGTGTCTCTAACTATAAGAAAGCCAAATACAATTTATTATAGTACAGTTATTGTCTTCTGAATAAACTAATGTGTCCACTTAAGTAAAAAAAAAAATAAAAATAATAAAGTTTTTTTTTTTCTTTTTTTTATCCTTTACTAATGCCTTGTAACTATGAGTTTTTTTGTTAACTCTCAACTATGGAAAATTTGAACTTATGGAAAACATTAAAAATCTGTATAATAGCTATTTAAATGAAGAGTATCTTAACTAAAATAGTTGGAAGCCTGAAGTCTTCTCATACAATAATATTTAGCTAGTTTTTTAAAAATAAAGGGGTTTTCCCTATTAGATAACACATGAACATTATATTTGGAAAACAGAGAAAGAAAAAAATTTATCCATAACTTTATCAAAAGAATGCAATCATTCTAATGGTTGAACATATTATTTTCCAAGTATTTTTCCTATAAACACTTTTATCATCGGTACAATAATATTGTACCACAGTATATGACAATAGTGCTTTTGAGCTTCATATTATAAGTACTTCCTTTTTTATTACAAATAACACTTTGTTTATTGTAGATATAATGTCTAGTCAAGTAAATACACCTAAGTTTTATTTTTTCCCCTAATTCTTTTGGGTTTGGGAAGTATTATACAAATATGGACGCCTTTCATTAATCATGCTATATCGAACTCTTAACAGCAGAACAGAAGAAAATGTGGCTCTTCTCCCTCTTACTCCTTATAAAATTCTTCAGTCTTAGGATAACTGAAATAAGTACCCCTTTAGGAAAGGTCAGGGCTTCAGATTCTGGCCAGTTACCCCAAATTCCTATTATTTGAAAATAACAGAAATTTAAGCTGGTTCCTACATACAAGTACTGTGGAAGCTCAGAGAAATTCGACTACAGCTGTCACTCCAACATGAGTAAGACTAAATCTAATTTGTTGGGTGGAAAGAGTTAAATGACCTTTAACTGAAAAGCTCTCTTTCTCTTCCTCTCAGGGTAGAAAATAGCCAAGGGCAACAGCGGATGACTAATGTGTAGAATATTGCAATTAGTATAGCAAGGTACTTACAGGGATCAAATTAAAAAATTCATTAACGTACGCACTTAATTAAGAAACACTTTTCGGTTTACATGATAAATTATGACACCTATTAAATCTTCCAGTACAAGCTGTAATGGCTTCTTTGCTCCCGGGTAGAGAACTATTGCCTTTGAGGTCCTTTGAAACTCCCCAAGGACTAGCAGCATTAGTTACAAGTGTATTAAAAACAATGCTTTCCTCCTGCAAGGTGCAAAATCATCTTTATTGGAAACTAATTTAAACTTAAGAAAGCACCAAGGAGCAGGAGACTATCATGCTGCAAGCAAATGACAACATTCATGAAATGACCTTGAAAAGAAAGTAGAAGTCTTTGCTCCCCAACATTCCCCAAAAAGAGGTGACACATACAATGTCTTTGTTTGTTGTTTGTTTGCTTTTGTGTCTTTTGTTTTCTCTCTGTCCTCTTTCTGCCTCCCTTAAGAATAAATGTTACCAGTGAAGACAGAATACTTTAGAAATAAGTTCTGTATTGGTATATTGGTGGTAAATTTTTTTTTTTTTAATTTTCATTTAATGGAAAGAATTAAAAGGGAGAGAAGAAGGAAGAGAGTAAGGGAGAAAGGGAAGAAAAACGGAAAAAGATAAAAGTGATAAATAAATATGTAACAAAATCAGATATATCCCTCAGAATCTGATTGTATCTGAGGCCTTCATGGTGAATCTCTAGTGATAAAAAAAAAAACCCTAGATTTATATTATTTTATTTAGAGTATCTTTAATATCTCCTTTAATATTCTTTATAACTCTGAAGTTTTAGCAGAGCTAGTAAGAAAAACTAAAAAATTAAATTTGTTTTCCAGAGTCAAATATATTCATCATCTCTAGGACAATTCTCATTTCTCCAGACTGCAAAGCTTTTACTATTATGGCCAGTGTTTTAACAGGCCTATGTGCCACTTGACAGTTTAGAAATATTTGCCTTTCTGATCTGTATGACCTTACTGTGCAAGGGTTACAATTATTACTTCAGCTTACAAATCACAGAACTAGCACACACTGATGGTGCTACTGAGTAGAAAACTCCAACCACTTTCTGACTTGTCTGGTTTCTCCAAATGGGCTGCTGACTGTTGTCCTCTATAGAAAGGAAGATGCTAGAGAGAAAGTTGTGGAGCAGGAGTCATGAGAATCTAGGACAAACGTCTTGGAACTGACAGTAAAAAGCCTTTTGCGACTAATTTCACTGTGAGCTTTCCCCCATTTGAAGTTATGTTAGGGAGCCACATCTTTAATTCTATAAAACAACCCCATCTTCTAACTGTTGTAATATGCAGACCATGCTGTCTTTATGCTCTCTCTTTCAGCACTGTTTATCACACTTATTTTTCCCTTATGCCTATCACAGAAGCAATATGAAAATGACCCTAAAGAAAATCTTGAAAAAAAGTTAAAAATAAACTCCAACACAATTATTTTCATGTCTATTTCTTACCAAAGTTACTGTAGCCTGTAATTTGCAATTACAATCTGCAATTATCAAGTGCTGTAGTTAGGTATTATCAGAAACTGAAAAATGAAGAATTTATGGCCACAGAAGTATGGCCTTCCCCTAAAACTCTTAATAATCTGCACTGCAGTTTTCCTATTGTGGCATGCCAGAGATTCCAGATTACTTCTTTATACATCACAGATTCTTCTAGCATGACTGATATGATAGATAACATGGTCTGAGCAACAAGGAAGCTTGCAACAAAACTTGGACTACAAAACCCTTTCTTGCTATTAGGCCCCTTTGAAAGTGGTAGTCTTCCAAGTTACCCAAAAAATGGGTTAGATTAGTCTTCCCACATGTGGTTTATGCTACTAGTAAATGTTAAAGAAGCCCACTGAGACACTGTGTGTCTTTATTAGTGTTATGATGATTAAGTACTGCAGCTATTAGGAAGTCCAATTCCATGGCATTATCCTGTCACCTCCAGTTTAAAGAACAAGCCACCATAGATGTCCTCAGGCTTTTCCAGTATGTGCCTTGACAGTTAATTATTTGCACAATTTTTTTTCCACAGGGCATCTAATGTCATCAAAAGCACCCATCCCCACATTGCATTCATTATAATCATTATCTCCACCACAATGATGGTCTTAGTTTGGATTCTCCCAGAAGCAGGGCATGAGTGCAAGTCTTCTATTAGGAAGTACATATTACACCAGTAGAAAATAAAATGTACAAAATTAAGGGTGCATGATTAAGTCAACTACTATAGTAAGCATCTGGAGCTTATCCCACAGGCTGTCCATGTGAAATGGTAAAATCCACACCTTGAAAATTATTCCAACCAAGGAAAGGGAACTGGGGAGAGTACATGGCAATATTCAAGAGTCTTCATTTGAAGGTTCTTGTAGAAGTGTTAATTCTTGACATTTTCAATCTGGCTGTGCACATGGCATCAACACTACCCACCATTATGAGGAAACACACATAGGCTCACAGATGCAGATGCAGTCACTTGGAAGATGGCAGAGCACACTGAAAATTGGAGAGGTTAAGGGTAGGGCACTGACGATGTTTACCACATCTGTAAGTCCAACGACCACTGCATATCCCATAAACTCATTTTTTGTCAGCCCCTCATCTCAATCACAAGTTAATGACAAGGGTTATCACCAGTCCCACTTACTACCAGCAATTTAGACTGGTGGGCAATTCATATCCAAAATATGTTGAGGATTTTCTTTCTAGGGTCACTCTGGTTCTCTACTGCCTTACACTAGGTTTCCTAGGAAATAAAACCTGAATCAAAAGCTCTGTGTTAATAAGTTATTGGGCAAAGCCATCCCAAGTAAACAGGTGTGAGAAAAAATGGAAATATAGTAGGATGGAGAAAGAATAAATATAAATAAGTGCATTGCCAAGATGATCTTAACTTCATGGCAAGATGACTACTTGGTCTTGGAAGACTTCTTCAGGGAGTCAGCGAAGGTCCTGAATCCACATATAGTTTGTATAGTGGGAAGAAAGGAGAAAAATTTGTTCACTTGATTCCATCGAACAGCAGTCAGTTTCCTACACTGGGTACTAAATTCCTATTATTTAGTTTTGCACTGAATGAAATGCCAGTAGGTCCTGTAACATTTCAAGCCTTAGTGTTAACAAAGAACACTAAAAGAAAGATCCAAATGCTATAGGCTTGAGGCAATGAATAGTAGAAGAGTGACCACAAGCTTTAGTAAAGTCTCAAAGACTGACCATATCCATTTAAGGAAATGTTGTTTGCTCTGGTGTCTTTTTTTCATTTATCTATATTTTATTTTACCTTGTTTCCATGTTGTTTTTATGTGTAAATTTTCAGCAGGTGATCTCCTAAAAGAAAAAACCAAACTACTCTACTTACTTTGTTCCCAACTGACAGTACCTAATAATGATAGCTAATACTTGTTGGGTGTTTTTAAAAAATGCTGATTATATTTAGTTCTTACAACAAATATAAATTTGAAACTACTAAGTGACTTTCCCACGATTACTAAGTTACTAACTGGTGGAGAACAGGTTTTGACCCCGGGAGTCACTTCTATTCATTGTTCTGTCCAGCATTGCTTTTCTAGCATAAGCACTGAAGAGTCATTTCAAGAATTGATTAGCTTTATAGAGAAGAAGAAAAAGATGAAATGGAGATAAGAGTAATGGCCTCATTTAGACAGAGGATACAATTATATTATCAATAGTGCAATTCTAGAAATCTTTTAAAATGTTCATTTTTTTAAAAAAATTTTGAATTGATGATTTAAATTTACTTTATCTCATTATAATTTTTCATCTCAAACTCCATTTATATTATGGGACTAGTCTAATGTTATTTTTAATAGCAATATTGTTTGCTCAGTTGACTATACAAAAAGACACTTGGATAAGATTTGCTCATTTTTGTTACTAAATTTTGCTGACTTTATTTGGGTGCAGTAGAAATTCCGAACAGTTACTTAATTTCCAAGTCAATTTTTTAATAGAGTCTATTTCTTTCAATGGCATGTGGTTTTAAATATAACAGAAATAGGCTTTAAAGGATCTTGAAACTTTTTAATCATTGAATTGAAAATGTCAGCATAAGACTTTTTATCAGGTGATGAGGTGTTCAGTAATAGATAATCCTTATTAGTGATTTTCTTTGCAGATTGTTTTGTGTGAATTAAGATCCCCTATGAATACTCCAAAACAGGCTGTAATGGCTGCTAATCACTCTAGTGTCAGAGCTTATAGCATCGATATATCTTTCTCAGACTGTATCAGGAGACAGTAACCATTTCAAGAACTAGTGCTTAAAACTGCCATCAAATAAATTCTCAGTCCCATTTCACCTAAATGCACATTTCTGTTTATGACAGAGGAGGGCAGTTGTCCTTAGTCATGAAGAAATTCTCATTGAAATTTGACATTCAACTTTTTCTAGAATGAAAAAGAAAGAGAGTCTTTATTGGGAAAGCCTTGTTCAGGAAGATGGTGCAATCCATGTGACAGAATGCTGTAAGGTTTCCTCTAAGCTATATTGAGCATGTTATATCACCTTGGGTAATGTGTTTTTCAAAGCCTATGCTACCTTTACTTTTTTAGTTAATGGAGTGAGTGTTTTCTGCTCCAGCCTGCCAGTTCCTGCTTTGTCTGGAGCTGACTTTATAGTCCCTGGTTCTCTTTCACTCCAGCTGTGGTCTTCCACTTACTTTGGTGATTCAGGTTGGCTCTTTTCTTTTCTCTCAGACGTGAATAAACTTTCTTACAAAGTCAGTCCCTGATTTATGGTTGTTTGACTTACAATTTTTGACTCTTTGATGGTGCAAAAGTGATATGCATTCAGTACAGTATTCAACAAATTACATAAGATATTCAATACTTTAGTATAAAATAAACCTTATGTTAGATGATTTTGTCCAATTGTTGGCTAAATTGGACAAAATGTGCTACAACTGAGAACATTTAAGGTAGGGTAGGCTAAGCTATGATGTTCAGTAGGTTAGGTGTGCTAAATGCATTTTTGATTTAGGATATTTTCAACTTACAATTGGTTTATCAGGGTATAATCCCAACAGAAGTCAAGGAGCATCTGTATTTCTTACCAGTGCTGTAATATTGGTGCTCATATTGTCCTGCTCTGATATACTTGAATCTGTGATTTTCCTCATTGTTCTGTCAGATAATATTTAGAGCATTTTTGTTCTTATATATGTACCTTACTTTATGAACTTCTTTCATCCTTTCTCTTGCATGTTTGTGGACTCTGAACTGCCCAACCTGTTTTAACAGGTGTCTTGATTTAGGCTGTTGTTCTCTTGGGCTGTGTAAAAAAAATAATCTTGAAGGTTGTTTCTCCTCTAATTGCCTGGAAATTCTGCCTTTATAGATGCTGGATTATTGGCATTTCGTTGTGAATACAGTGTTCATGTATTTGCATGAATTATAATCTAAGATTTTACTACGTGCTCCTTTTAGAGTTGGATAATATCTTTGTGCATTCAAGGAACTAATACAAAAAGGAAAAAGAGAGATATTCCTAGAGCACAATGTGAAAAGGATAAATGAACCTCTGTTACCATCTCAAGGTGGATCTTTTATTCCTTGGTCACATGTTTGGCAGAAGTTTTCTTCAAGCGGAAGAAAGGATAATCAAAAAACCAATGATACTTTGAGCTGGCATCTTGATGAAATCTGGCCCCCTTAATCTTTAAAACCTTAATGTGAATTGTAGAAGTTGAGAAATGTATTTTTCTAAAACTGCAAACAGGGTTCTGTGTTGTAAGAAGTGAGTGACTTGAGTACACTTTTAGACCTGTTTGTATGTGTATGGTAAGAAAATTACTTGCCTGAGACATTGTGCTATGCAAACATAAGTAAAGGATGATAACAAAATATAAATGTTTAAAAAACATATTGAACTTTGTTTAATTTATTTTTGATTCATGTAACTTGTTATCAATTTTACTTTCTCATTGTACAAGAAATCATTATCTGCTTTTTGTTTTAATATGCACTTATGGCATTCATTCTTTCACATTTGTTTAGCATCTATTATGTGTCAATCACTATAAAATTACTGGGGACATATTTTCTTTTAAGAAAATTTAAGTTTAATAGAAGGGTCTGTAACATTTCCTAAAAGTTGCTTTTTTGGACTAAGTTGCTGATAATATAAATCACTTTTTTATTAAAAATAAGCCGTAGAATGCATCTTTATATTTGGTTATTTATTTATTACCCATTTTAATGAGATTTGTATATATTTGTACACATTCAAATATCCTCTATAGTCTTTATTCTAGAGTAATTTGGATTTAAAAGCCAGATTTAATTATTTCTGGTTTTCAGTGAATTTATTAAGATGAAATGTATTCCAAAATATCAAAGGCATATTTAGAAATAGAGGCTCTGTTGAAAATATGTCTTCACTTAAACCATAAACAATGCAGGAGAAGGGGAATGAGAAAAGTTGATGGTACATGGACAAAACATACTACTTCAGCTTTTTGGCATAAGTTAAAAATAGCCTAGATAAAAGCAAAGTGTTAATATCATTTCTCCTCAAAACTTACATTGTTAACAAAAATGGATTGCAAATCAAAGAGGATCAACTCCAATGGTTTCCAGTGTTCGTTTATCTTCAATGGAAAAATGACACTGTATCACTATGAAAAATTATGATTTATGTTACTAGCTCATTTCTTTCCTTCCACTACTATCACCCAAGACTACCTTCTGTCTGAGGGCAAACCCAGTACCAAACACCTGCGTGGCAGCTACGGTCTTTGCTTTCTTTTCAGATGATGTTGGCCTGATCCATCTGCAGGATGAGTTTGTGTGCCAATTCAGATTATCCAGGTGGGACTAGAGTCCTTAGAAATTTGTTAGAGTCCAAGAAACATTAAAGAAATATATCTTCTTCTCCCATTAGCTTTCCTTGAACTAAGTATCTTATTTTTTTATTCTGTCTTCTTTCTACTAGGAGTGGCCTTGCATATCAATGAGGCTTTACTTGATCTAGTGCCAACCAGTCTTTGTGGGGTAATTAATTGGCATAGTTATTGGCAAAAACCCAGCCCAAATTTTTGTAGGTGATTTGTGGCACAGACAATTGCCTACTTGTGAATAATTTCTAAATTTGTGGTGAGCGGAAGGTAAGTGATATTTTGATTCTGAAGCAGCTTACTAACAAATTACTATATAAAATTACAAATGCCAAGGAATTCAGTTTCGATTTTAAAATACTTTTGACCAATCTAGATTCTGGGTCATAGGAAAATTATTTTTGAGTATTTAACATGGGTTGTCAGTATCCTGTGACATCAGTACATATATATATATTTTTTACTTTACTATTTAATATGGGTGGTCAGTACCCTGCAACATGACTATATATATAATTTTTAAGTTTACTACATTTTTTATTATTTTTCTCTCTTTATAAACAATGAAGTGATAGTTTGGGAACATTTTGGTCAGCTTTCTCATTTATTAAAAACTACTGAGTCCGTACAATTTATAAGAAACTGTGTGGTTGGATCTTATTCTTTAATGCATAGAAAATTATCTAAGAAATAACAGATGACAAAAGACTGCAAAGTTAATTTAATCAAAAGGCAACTATTAAAATCATTGAATTGTACAGTTAAATTACATGCATTTTATTGTATATAAATTTCATTTTACTTTGTGTAAATTATACTTTAATAAACCTGACTTTGAATAAAATAAGGAATTATTGAGCATCTATAAAGTGACCAAAATTACACTAGTTGCTGTAACAGGGACTAGTAGCTTCACTACAGGGATAACTCAGCTTTAGTCTTAACTTGCAAAAGCTCACAATCAAATTAGGAATATTATAATTCTAATGATGACCACTTGAGTGTGCAAAATACAACAATGGAAGGATGTTAAAGGAAGATGTGGTACTTACAAGGAATATTTAGCCATTTCTTGGTAGACAGAAAAGAGAGACATTCAGGGAGTAAAGATGAAACTACTAAACTGCTTGTAGTATCTAAATCACCCCACTTATTTATGTCTGTCTTTTAACTGATGACAAATCTCTTTCAGAAGATCTTCTTTGAATCTCTTATCTGGGTTGATGGCTCTTCTTACAGAACTCTGGGCATAGTACTACTATGAAATTTTAAATTTTCTAATGCCCTGTTAGATTATTGTTTCACCAGGACCTAGTCTCATGTATGGTGTATAAATATTGATCCACATATGTTTACTTAAATATACTGAATAGAAATGATGGCAGAGTTGGATTCCCAGGAGTTTTTCAAGTAATTAGGTATGAGCTAAAGGGTAGAATTTGTAAAAGAAAGAACCTTTGGTCTTGAAATAACAAACTGTGTTCAGACAACTATTAATAGTTTAGTAGTGTCAATGAGAGGAAAAGAGAGAGAGAGGAATCAGAGTGGCTAGAAGAAAAAAAAAACTTGAGAGTAGGTAAGGAGGATCTTTCCTTTAAGAAAGTTGTTTTTTACCTATTGGTACTATGAGTCATTGAAAAATTTTATGCAGAGCTGTAACATAATTAGATGTGTCTTTTGGATAACCCACTCTCCTGCAGAATGATGTAAGGAGGATAATTATGGAAGCAGAAATTTGGTCAGGAAGTTTTGAAATAATTCAGGCTGGAAGTAAAGTGGGCCACAACCAAGCAAAGGCAATAGAAGTGGTAGACAAAGTTAGGATATAAGAGAGAAAACTATCAAGCTTTTGATAACTAGTCAGATATGGTTCTTGAAACATGTTAGTAAGGGGATAATAATGCATTTCATTTTATATATATTGAGTTTGAAGAAGAAATATCTAGTAGACATGTAGAGTAAGCAATTAGATATATTAATTTTGTACTCAGAATGAAAATGTTAGCCCAAATCATAGGCGTTTGAGATTCCAAGAAGAGGAGATGTAGAGTGAAGAGAGAAGGACACAGAAGACAATGCTTAACCTTCTCAAAATTTAGTGTGTACACAGAAGAGAATTCAGTTGAGAAAGTTTAGGAGGATTGGAGATAAAGAAAAAGAAGTATAAGGAATCAGTAGAGACATGAAAAACAATGAAAACAGGAATTTAAGAAGGGAGAGAAATGGTCACTAAAATAAAATAACATGAAATTTAAGTCAGATAAAATCTGGGAGACTTTTAATCAATTTGAAAATATAAAATTGATTGTGTACAAGTTATGTATTGCTGTATAATACCAAATCAACCCAAAACTTAGCAGTATAAAGCAACAAAATTATTCTCTTACAGTTTTGTGAGTAAAGAATAGCAGCAAGGCATCTTTTCAGAGTCTTAGATGACTTCAGTCAAGGTGTCAGCTAAAATTGGGTTTCATGTGAAAGCTCAAATTGGTAAGAATCCACTGCCAAGTTCACGTGGTTGTTGGCAGGATTTAGTTGTTGAACCGAGAGCCTCAGTTTCTCCTTGCCTGTGGGCCAGAGGCTGCTCTTACCTCTTTATCATGTGGAGCTCTCCATAATTGCTGCTTGCTTCATCAAATCACAAAGCCAAGAAAGCAATAGAAAGAGGCTGATAGAAGTCACAATCTTTTGAAACCTAACTGTGAAAAAGTCATCCTATTACCTGTGCAGTATTCCATTGATTAGAGACACACTCAAGGGGAGGGGATTACACAAGAGAATGAGTACCAGGTGTCAGAGATTACTGGAGGATTTTCTTAAGGAAGCTGTCCACCACAATGGGTGACCTTTTCCAGTAGAGTATCCAGTACAGTTTAGAGGAGTGGTAGACACAGAAACCAGATAACATTGGTTGAGCTATAAATACCAAATAAGTAAGTGGAGTTTTGTGTAGACAACTGACAAGATTCTTGACTAAGAAAGTCAGAAGATTGGGAAAAGTAAGGATTTTTAATGATGGGTGACATTTGAGCAGTCTATAAGATGAGGAGAGAGGATCATTAAAAAGAAAGGGAGAGAGGAAATAGAAAAGAAAGAGGGATTAAATAATGGAGCACAATACTTGAAGAGTCTGCAGAGGATGTGACCCACAGCCCAGACAAAGACAGGAATTGGCAATAAATAAATAGAGGAACAGCTTGTCATAAGTGACGGAAGAGAGGAAAGTGACTATAATCATGTAGATAAGTTTGGAAATGCAAAACTGTGAACTAATCCATACCTGCTGACTTCAAGTTTCTTGCTGTGGTAGGAGGCAAAGTGAGAAGTAATATGTTTTCCTTTAGAAGCAGAGACAGGCATAGAGTTGAGGAAGATAACAAATTAGAATAGCAGCTGAGGGGGATGCGAGAAGGTAGGAATAACTAAAGCTGGTATCTCTTTACATTTGAATACATTTCCTATGTATGAGTTATCAATACTGTGTATTAGTCAATAAAACGTCAATCTTTTGATTACAGAAATGACACGATGAAAATGCGGTTAAAAAAATCACTTGTAGATACCTGAGTCAGAGATGGGAAAGCTTGGTTTTATGAAGAAAATTGAAGCATCTGTGGCTGTAATTCAGTCAGGAAGCAGTAAGTTCCCAAACCAAGTTGAGAGGGTAAAGGAAAGAATGGTTAAGCAAAAACGGTAATAACATTGGAGTGAGATAGATGACTATAAAGAGAGTGTAGGGATGGTTAACACAGAACTCTATGTTAATAGGTTGGAATAAAAATAGGCAGTTCATAAGAAATGAGCTCCGTCTCTAAACAAGTCACTTAGTTGATTTGAACAACTCTGATATCCCTTCTAGCTTTCCTATTCTCTTAGGTCAATCAACCATTATTGACAACAACACAAACAGTACACACACATTTTTTTGTACAATTCAAGAGGTAAAGGTTCATTCACCAAGTAAGGGGATTTAGTGGAATATGTAGCTATCATAAAACCCAGATTATCTGAATATATTAACTGTGAGGCTATTTCAGGGTTTGGGGAAAGATAAATATTCGCTGAGTAATACTCTGAGAGGGCCAAGCAGCTTGCCATGACACCTGTGGATTAAGAGTTTGACTCTCAGTGGTCTCATTCTGAAACCTCTTTTCCCATTATCAGTTAAGCATGGTGGAGGGTTCTATCCTAGTCAAGGACACAAAAAGAGAGCATACATGGAATAGTTTTGATTTTTGGTAAATGAGAAAGACAAGTCTGGATCATTGAAGGACGGTAGATACAAATATTGAGAAATTTCTAATCAGCCAGTGCTAGAAAGACCAATTTAAATTTACAGTAGCCTACATTTAAGTATCAACCCTTTGAGCTTTCATTTTCTGCAAGTAGGCTGAACTGCTTGGTAACAGGTCAAAATTGTAAATAGAAGCCTGCACCTCCAAACTACTCTAACGCTGGCAGAGGCTCAATGCTTAATTTATGGTAAATGCATGATTAAGTGTTGAATGGCAGTCAGAAGGGATTTTCTGAGATTATCTGATTAGCTTTAAGCACCCAGAGATCTCTTCTTAGTGGAATCTGTGCTCTATAATTAAGAACCAGTAGTATAAATATGTAATAGGGAATTTTTGATTCATGTACCAACAACACACTCAGTTTATTTGTGTTATTTCCGTTGTATAACTTCTAAAGTATAAAATTTTAGAGCGAAAAGAAACTAATGATTCATTTGATCTTTTTTTTTAAATTAATAAATACTTTTAGGATGTTTGTAGCCTTTCTTTGAAGAAAATTTTATGGTCAAATAAGTGTGGGAACAGGGGGTTAAGCAATGTCCTATAGATTTCTTTCCTAAAGAGAGTTTCTGAATCATAACTGTGTCACAATGTATTGTGTATTTTCATGGAGGGCTACTTTATCAAACATTGTTCTACAGAACCCTGCATGAAATGCATTTTGGGAAACAATTATTTGTCTAACTGCTACATTTGACAGATAGATAACTGAAGCCCTAGATAAATAAAGTGATTTTTCCAGGCCGTACATCTATTTAATGACATGTTAAAAAAAAAACAACAAATCTTGAATTTCATTCCTATTGTCTTACTCTCTCACACTAAGAGATTTAAATATAACATGTAGATTTTTGGTAAAGCAAATTATGTTGATAAATATTTAGATAAGTTATCTAAATATTTAAATACTTCTCTTTGTTGATGTTGATGCTTTACCTTTTCAGTTGAATTTGTAATGATGGAATTCTGTTTAGTCCATTTGGTCATCTCATTTTGCAGGAATACATATTTGACTCATGGCATGTTCTTAGACTGGAGTAATGCTCCATGACTTTTCTACAGTACACAGAGTTTTGAGAGTAGGGCAATGGGTGTTGCCTGGAAAAGGGAAAGAAAAGCACTTAGCTTTCTACTTCAAGTTAATGTAAATTTTTGTATAGTTCAAGAAGAGCCAAGGATTTACCAGCAGATTATGTGTGCATTGATATAATGCTCTACTTATACAATATTGAAAAGATATATAGAAAATAAAATATTTTTTGGGCAGACCACCTGCCCTTGTCGTATTTATCACACTCATGAATTTTCAATTATAACATATTTGCCAAATAAAAATTTTCTTTTTAATTTATTAACAATTTTCTTTCTCAAGTCTACGAATTATCTTCCCTGTTGCAGTTACAGCCTAATAACCAGTTACTTTTGTTCTTTCAGAGATGCATTGCTCTTGGAATCATGATAGTTCTTTGCAAAGCACAGGTGGATAAAGTATGGACCTCATGCTGCTGCTGCTTCTGTCACAGTTCTTTAGAAAGCAAACACTAAATACAGCAATTAAAAAAAATCAAACAAAGGATGAACAATTAAAGCGATCAGAATTTTATAAAATTTATTAAGCTTTGTAAGTTATATAAAAGTGACTAAATTCCTGCTTTAATTCTGAAACTAATTATAGCAATACACTACTTTCAATAATTTACTGGGCTTTTCCTAGCACATTCTTTGTTCTTGGCTGGAGTGCAACATAAGATGAGTTGTTCTTTGACCCCATCCACAATGATTTGAATGCAAAGATATAAAAGGAGTCTGTTGGAAAGTATTATAATGTGTTGTCTTAAGAGGTCCAAACTGTATTCATTACAAGAAACAGACTCTGTGTCAAGTAAGAATGAAGTAACAGTTACAAATCTCAGAAAACTGTAAGCTAACAGATGTTAACTTTAGGAGAAAATAGATGCCATAAGTTTGCTGAGTATACACCAAAACTCCTAATATTTCTACTGATAATCTGAAAAGCAAAATTCAGAAAAACTGTATATGAAATAATTTGTGTGTTATTAACAACGCTATTCCATTGGGGCAGAATCAGTTTAGACATAGATATAATTTTCCTTCCCTACTTCTTCTCCTCTCCTCCATGTACTTCTCCTTCTTCCCTCTCCTTTCTGCCTCTTTTTGTCTGTCTTCTTTCTTCTTTCTCATATTTTCCACTTTCTGATGCTCTTTTCTATGCTCCTCTCGTACCTCTTCCCCACGGACTCATTTCTTCTTAGAGTCATACTTCATGCTAAGAATTGTCATCTCCAAATAGATGCATATGTAGACGCAAAATTTCACAAATTTCTTTTTGGAATTTCTTAAAGATTGTTAATTTTTACATATGTGTCATCAAGTGGAGACATTTATTAAATAGATGCCAGTTAGACTTTTTATCAAGGAAGTATGTATGGCTTATCAGCATATTAAAAAATGCTCTATGTTTCTTTGACTAAAGAAATGCAAAATAAACCATTAATGAGATACCATTTTATAACGATCAGTTAGGCAAGATCATAAATTTGAGGAAAACAGAAGAATTACACAGTGTGTGGGGAAAGTATACTTTCATATACTGTTAGTGAGAATATTAAGTGGTGCAACTTCTTTGGAGCCATGTGGCAATACCCAACAAATAGTGCTTACATATATATATCCTTTCATACTGTAATTCCATTTTGAGAAATTTCACCTGCAGACATTTTAGGTATTTTCTGGAAGAAAAAATCATATTATTACAGAAAGATGTGTGTATAGGAATATTAATTAAAGCATTGGTTTACATATAGAAAGGGATGGGAAACAAATTAAATGTTCTGGGTTATACAAATTGTGACATAATAATACAATGAATAACATGTAGACCTTTAAAAAATAGTGTGGTTTGTATGTTTCAATAAAAATTATCTCTAAGATGAATTGTTAAGTTGGAAAATAAAATAAGCCTCAGACCACTATGTACAATATCCATTCATGTATTTAATAATATATGCAAATATCTTTGTACATATACACACACAAATGTACACATATACTTCTCTATTCATTACAAAGTGTGAAAGCAAAGCTATGCATTAGTAAAAGTTATGATTTTGTTTGCTGTTTTATCTTAACATGACCATATAAAATTTTTGTATTATTTTATTTAAATACCATCTAGAACCCTAAAAATTAAATGAAATAATATATTTTAAAATAAATTTTAAATATATCTTTAAGCAATTTATATATAAACATTTTTAAAAAGTTAAAATTGAAAATTATTTTATTTTTCAAAAGCATTTTTGACATAAAGTACTTTAGTTAAGATACAGATAAAATACAAAATTATTTTGAGATTATAGGATAATATATTTGAGAATTATCTATTCTGTAAAGTATTACTGGATTTATAATATAACATTTATCTATCTCTTTTCTGATGACTGGTAATACTATCTGCATCCTTACAGACATTTCTCATCTTATTTCTAATGCATGTGTGCTGTTTTTGATAATCGTAGGGTTCTAGAGGGCAGAGTAGCATGTACATTATTTAGCATGGGTCTCCTTTGTCAGTATAGTTCTCCATAATGATACTGAATGACCTCCACAAGATCAGGAAAGAGGAAGGAAGAGATCAGTGTGTAAACTTGACCTTTGACCTAATGTCTGGTGGAGCTGACAGTCACCCATCAAAGGTGGTGCCAAGTGTTTCTTATGCTCAAAAAACTCACCTTGAAAAGATTGGCTCAACATGAGAAATCTCCAAATTAATTGATTCTTTAAATCAAAGTATCGGAAACTCTAGAAATTTTTTTTCTGGAAGGAACAATCATACCATTATATCATTATTCATTCATAATTTAACACTGTTTCATTTATTAGATTAGGAGGGGAGAGTAATTTAACTTGAAGAGTATGGGCAAGGTTGAGTGAGTGACCAGGAAAAAGTGAGATTTATTCTGGTGTGTGAGAGGGTTGGTCTGAATGAGTTTTCAAAACACTGGACTGAGTATGGGGAGGGAGTTCAATGGGATCTTGCCTTTGAGTCAATGCATGAAGAGTAAGTGATTGGCCATTAGAGGTGGTACACTACATGGAGGAGTCAAGAAAATACAGATGATCAACTTCAATTTTACAAAAGATTAGTCTTACCTTTTTTCATTTATAAACATATTTTCTTATAGTGGAAAGAAAATAAAGATCAGAGAATGGTGTTCTAATATTGCCACTGGTGTCTTCCAAGGCTTTATGGAGGTTAGTGTTCTGTATTTCCCCCATCTGTGAAACAAAAATAATTTATGTCACCCACCTTGCAAAAGGGTTACATGTAACTACCTCTGTTATTATTAGAATCAGTGAATATCAATACAAAGCTTTATTAATCATTAAACTCACTCTTTCATTATGGTAAAGTATACATAGCCTAAAAGTCACCATTGTAACCATTTTTAAGTGTTCAGTTTAGCAGCATTGGGTGCATTCACTGTTTGTATGTGTGTAACCATCCTCACCATGCATCTCTAGATATTTTTTTCTTCCCAAACTGAAACTCTGTATTTGTTAAGCATTAACTCCACATGTCTCCTTTCTCCCAGCTCCCGGCAACAACCATTCTACTATTCATTTCTATGAGTTTGATAACTCTAGATACCCTATATAAGTGGAATCACATAATCCTTTTTGTCTGGTTATTTCACATAGGATAATGTCTTCAAGGTTCATACATGTTGTAGCATGGGTCAGAATCTTATTTCTTTCTTTTTTTTTTTTTTTTTGAGATGGAGTCTCACTCTGTCACCCAAACTGGAGTGAAGAGGCATGATCTAGGCTCACTGCAACCTCCAACTCCTGGCTTCAAGTGATTCTCCTGCCTCAGCTTCCTGTGTAGCTGGGATTATAGGCACGTGCCACCACGCCCAGCTAACTTTTGTATTTTTAGTAGAGACGGGGTTTCACCATGTTGGCCAGCTAGTCTTGAACTCCTGACCTCAGATTGTTCACCCGCCTCTTCCTTCCAAAGTACTGGGATTACAGATGTGAGCCACTGTGCCCAGTCAGAATCTTATTTCTTTTTAAGACCTCATAGTATTCCATTGTCTGTAAATACCACTTTTTGTTTATCCATCCATACATCAATGGACATTTGGTCTGTTTCCACCTTTTGGCTATTGTGAATAGTGCTGCTAAGAATGTTGCAATACTAAACATACTCTACTTTTAAAAGAATCCTAACTCTGATTAATAAAGCATATTAAATTGTACAGATTTGGTAGGAATAAATGTAAATTATTCTTATTCCAAAAGCTTTTACGTAACATCACTAAGAAGCACCAGATTTGGTTTGAGAGGTGTTGTATAAAATGCAAATTCAGTATTTGAATAGCCCAAATGATTCTGACAATTAGCACTGATACTATTGTTACTTAACATCTGGACTCAATTATGTAAAAAATATATAAAAATATCAAATGCCAGGAAAGGACATTTATTTCTTCCTCTTAAAATTTATCAAAGTTTCTTTCTTTATCCTCCTTGTAGTCTACTCTTCAGCAAGCTTCTTACTCTTCCCAGAGCCTACCCCCAAATTTAAGGTATGGAGATGATAGTCTTTGTACAAGTGATGTTTAACGTAAACTTTTTATTAAAGAATGTTTGACTAAGAACAAAGCTCTTTACTTCCTGATAGATAGAGGACACCTCTGAAAGTGTTTTCAGTCAAGTTCTGATATATTTCACATCTTAAGGAACAACTGGAAGCCACCAGAGGTGAAGAAGGGGAAATTTCAAGAAAATAGAGCATGGAAATCTGAATGAGAAAATTTTCTGTCTTTTAGTGAAGGAAGAAACAAGAAGACAAAACACATAATTGGTTCCATTGCTTTGTGGAATAATTTGATGCTTTTTGCATAGCTTCTGGAATCATTACTGCAACTTAGCAAGCCTGGAAATAAAATTGAGGTACGAAATAAAGAGAGAAGACCATGGTTTTCTCTATGATAATAGAAGAATTTGTATCAAAAAAGAATAAAAATCTGTAGTGTAGTTATTTACTGAATCTTCCTTATACTTGTAATAGGAACTTTATTTCATTTAACACCGAAAACTGAATTAGTGGAGAAAGAGAATTATGTTTTTCATTTTTGAATTGGACTCTCCAGATGCCCCTCTACATGCCATCTTTAATCAGAGCCAGATCTAGGAAAATTCTAGGCAAAATGAAATGAAACACAGAAAATGTGTTCAAATTGTCAAATGTTTTCAGTAGATCCATATGTGTCCTACTGAGCTGTACTCAGCCTTGATTCTGGAAATAAAATCTTAACTTGCCTTTTTGATTTCTGACCATTTGTATTTCATCACCTTACAGTTGATTTAACCATATTTTTAGTATTCGTGAATATGGTTCTAAGCTAGTAAAGGATCCCATACATAGGCTGAAGTATTCAGAATAAACTAGGCACGTGAAATTGAATAATATACTAAACTGTCAAAGGCATTTATTAGTCCTATAGTTTTCTAATTAATTTGAGCTTATTTAGCATATGACTTTGGACTAAATATTTAGCTTCTCTGTTCCTCAATAGTTTCACTTATTAAAATAAAGAGTTTGCACTAAATTATCCCTAAATTCCCTTTTAAATCTTAAATTTTATAGTTCTATTGGCATCAGTTTCTCCATCTACAAAATGGGTTTGCTCTTAGCATTTTCAGGTTTCTGTGTCTTCTGCCTTTGTTACCAGTTGGAAGTGATTCTTGATGGGAGAAACATGTTTTACCATTGTATAAGTCAGGATAATAATAATTTTAAGCATGTACCCCAAAACCTAAAATGCAAATAATAATAATAATAATAATTTCAGGAAACACTAAGTCACATTAAGTAACCCTTCACAATAGAGAAACACATCTAAGTCAATTATCTTTGAGTGGCTCAGTTGTTTTACTGGCAATTAACTAGTTACACCATATCTTGGCATCACAGTTCAGTTGGGGTTCTTGCGTCCTTTGAGCAAGTTTTTTGTTGGCTCATTGTCCTCATCTCAACAGTCTTTACAGAATTCTTCAGACTAAAACAAAATTGAATGTACTTTCAAATATTTTGAAGAATTAGTTTTTATATAATATTTCTGCTGTTTTCTAATCAGCAAGAGCACTTTCCAGTGGGTGATAAATATGTTAGCATGCTTTTATAGAGTCAGTAAATCAGGGACAATAATAATAAAAAAAGCCCTGTCCATAGGTAACTTCAGATTGCAATTTATGTAATGACATCACGTTCCTTCTTTAACTACAGTACAGAAGTCTCATTGACCTGCTAGTCTGATAAACACTAGATTTTTTTCAAGTTGAAATTTAATATAGGCACATAATATATGACATTTGTATTCAAAAGAGGTAATGAAGAGAAGATGAAGATCTGATAGAGCAAATGACGTGATAATATATGCTGTAATGGGTAAGACAGAGGGTGGACAGATGACAAAATCACATTTCTTTTTCAGACACAGTCCCTGAATTTTTCAGCATGTACATTTACAGGCAATGAAGACATATCAAGACTCAAGTGGTGACAAGAGAGCTTACTGCTCTAGTTTTAGTATCTTCTGTTCCATGAATATTTATCGCAGCAGCACCACACAGAACGCTTCTCCCTGCTTATTACAGTCATTTGCCATACATGCTATCGTAGTTAAAAGTCTATACGCTTTTGTGTTATGAGGCTTGCTGTTTTGTGGCTTAAAGTATCTCTGTGCCTTAATTAATGCCGCCTTTAATTTCCATTGAGACAAGGAGTGACATTTTGCTTTCACCAAAAAAAATTTATGATGTTTAAAAATAGTTGTTCTTTTCACTAACTCAATTTAAACATAAAGTTAATTTATCTTTTAATAGTCATCTCTTCCTAATCTGACATGCTTATTTTATACAAAGTATTTATATTAACATGCGTCATACTATTCACATATAATTCTTTAACCTCTGTTGCCATTTATCATCCAAAATCTGATTCTAGAAACCAGAGCTTAGTCAAACAAGAGCCCTAAGAGTGTTTAGTACAGTTGTTATAAATAAAAGCTATATAAATTTTGTTGCTATGCAAACGTATTTTAAAACTTAAACTCACAAATCCTAACTAGACTAAAAATAAATGACAGGCTCAACATTGATTCTTGCATATTAATATATGATTTGTAAATGTGGATGAATAAATTATCTGTTAATCTTGTTAATTTGCCTTTTTATATCAAAAGTAGTGATTTCTACAATTCTAATTATCAATTGTTTCTAATTATTCATAATTATGTTGTTTGCCAAATTCATTATTATAGAATTAACTTATTTCTATGATGGTAGTAAGATATAATCAACAATTAAGGAGATTATCCAATGTAGAAATTCCTCCTTTTTTATAGTAATTAACTATAAGTAATATGAAATAACATGTTGATGTTACATCAGTTTTTGAAGGTACATTTTAGAAAATGTAAAATTTGAAAACAGTACTCAATCAGAGCTCTTCCCAATTTTCTTGATTCTTCTCTTGCCTTAGGGCCATCCCTGACATTAGATGAATTTTTAAAAATTGCAGTGTTGACTCTGTTAAATCATACCTCTAATCTTACATGGTGAGCATAGTTATATCCTATCTTCCATATGTTAATTTATTAAACAAATATTGATGTACTACTGAAAATAGTGGACTTGTGAATGTTAAAGTAATGGAGAAAATGAAATGTTCTTTATGAGATAAGACGTCCTAAGTTAGGTAGAGAGTAAGCCACATGAGAACAAGAAACATGTATTCTCTTCTCTAGAGTCTCACTGCTTAGCACAGGGTCTAGCAGTAGTTGGCAAATAATAAGTGCTCGTTCAATGAGATAAAATTTAATAGGTAATTTTATCATATATTCTTGTTCCACATATTCATTATTGCTCTTTTATGCCTCCAAATTTTTGTTCATGATTATTGCTCTCTAAAATTATTTTTTATTACTTTATTACCCAGCTATCAGTCATATTTCAGAAGTTTGAACTGGCATTATAATATCTAAGAAGTTTTTTTGCTCCCCACAGTTAAGAAAAGTAATCCCAAGTCTTAATACTTCATCTTAAACACATTCTATGTGATTCTTTTGAAGGTCCCTGAGTATCAAAGCACAACTGTACTTTGGCGGGGATGTTTGTTTATTGTTTATTTGTTAGTTTCAGTTATTTTTAACTAATCTTACTTTGCTCTTATTTTTAAATTTTGTTTTGTATAGTTCAGTGGAAATTAATAGAACAGCAAGTTCGTCCACATAAAAACATTTTACCTATGATTTTTATATTGTTTCTGGTGAATAGTCAAATAATGTGACTGGCATGTTGTTATAGCTATTTAAACAATTTGCTTGTATGTACCCACATGACTACAATTGTTTCCATGAAAAAATTGGATAGACTATTTTTAATGGTCCATATTAGGAAGAGAACTTTGCTATTTTTCCAATTTTAGGGGACCCACAAATCATCAATAATTCCTATGAATCTCAAATAATCTGATTAGAATTGCTTCTGAATTAAAAGTACAATGACTGTCAATCTTAGCCTATAAAAAACTTATAGTTTTAAAAATATTATTAACTGAGTAATAGTACTCCCAAAGAAATAGAGAGGTATGAGAAACCAGAAGAATTAACATGATATGCAGTTCACTCTCACCATATCATCCCTATATCTGTCTCCTTCAAGCAAAATAGAATCTTTATCTTTTTCACAATTTATGGATAAGGTATCTGGAGCAATTTGCTTGGCTGACTTAAATATGTTTTAGGATGAAGAGGTTTTACAGAACACATATGTATTAATTAATCAGGTTTATTTTGATTCTTATGAAGACAAAACAAATTATGATCTATAATATGATAGTTAAATCATAGATAACCATTTACACTACTGGATCAGTGAATGATATATGTATTACCTGAACGTGACCCTGTCATACAATTTTGGACACAAACTAATTGTTCTAAACTTTAATTTTTTTCCCTTCATTGTATTAAAGAAAGAAATAGTTCTTTAAATTCTGAAATACAGTCATCCCTGAACCATTGCTTGTCCTGCACACTTCCAGGAAATATACCATATATGTGCTAAAAACATTGTTTTATACTGAATTTTGGTTAACTGAATCACTGTTTCAATCCATTAGAGATTCATTTTTAATTGATATGGTAGGAAACCCCCATTTTGAAGGTACTTTTATATTCTCATCTCTTGAAGCTTACTCTAGGAACACAAGGAAAACAATACACAGAAAATAGGATGCATTTGCAAGCCAAGTAGATTGTGGGAACGATAAATCATTTAGCAGAATTGGGGGACATCCTTCCTAAGTGTTCCACAGCTGTGGGTACTGCCAAAAAGTGAGTTATTTTCCCAGAATAATTCCAGAAAAAGTTCAAAAAATTAGAATCAGCCTAGGTGTGGTGGCTCACGCCTGTAATCCCAGCACTTTGGGGGGCCAACGAGAGTGGATTACTTGAGGTCAGGAGTTCAAGACCAACCTGGTCAACATGGCAACATCCCATCTCTACTAGAAATAAAAAAATTAGCTGGGTGTGGTGGTGGGAGCCTGTGATCCTAGCTACTCAGAAGGCTGAGGTGGGAGAAAGAATCACTTAAACCTGGGAGGCAGAGATTGCAGTGAGTGGAGATCACACCATTGTACTCCAGCCTGTGCAACAGAGCAAGACTCCATCTTAAACAACAAAACAAAACAACACAAAACAAAGTTGAACCGCCTGGTTCCAGGGAAGCCAAGTTTGGAGGAAAGAACTGAAATCAAAAATATCATTTGAATGTCAATTTATGGAATAATAAGTAATTTAGGTTTTCACCCTCCATACCCTCTCTCCAATCACGTAACCAGGCAATTAACACTCATTCACCTGTCTGCAAACATCATTTATTTTCTGGAGAAACTGAACCAGAAACAATTTAGGCATGAAGGATATGTTGCTTTATTCTACATATAAATGAGAACCAAAATTATTCAATTACATTTTGACCAATGAGAAATTTTATAGCTTCATCTCTTCCTTTTGTCTCAGGAGAAAAATGGAAAACATGCATATTTATTTATACAATGATTTCAGTAATGCAAATAAATTTCTTAATGACTTTTACTTTTTTATTTTAAGCAAACTTCAATTAAATTTTAATGCACATGCAGGAAAGGGCACAAATAAGTAAAAATTTTTATGAAATTTCTTTTTTTTTAACTGTTAAGTTAATGAGTATAACATAGGTGCAGATTTATTACAAAGGTAAATGTGTGTCATGAGGGTTTGTTGTACAGATTATTTCATCACTCAGGTGTTAAGCCTAGTACTCATCAGTTATTTTTCTTGATCTCCTCCCTCCTCCCTCCCTCCACTTTCAAGAAGACCTCAGTGTGTGCTGCTCCCCTCTATGTGTCCATGTATTCTCATCATTTAGCTCCCACTTATAAGTGAGAACATGTGGTATTTGGTTTTCTGTTCCAGCATTAGTTAGCTAAGGACAATAACCTTCAGCTCCTTCCATGTCCCTGCAAAAGACATGATCTCATTCTTTTTTATGGCCGCATAGTATTCCATAATGTATATGTACCACATTTCCTTTATCCAGTATACCAATGATGGACATTTAGATTGATTCTATGTCTTTGCTATCATGAATAGTGCTGCAATGAACATACATGTGCATTTGCCTCTATAACAAAACAATTTCCATTCCTTTGGCTATATATTCAATAATGGGATTGCTGTGTTGAATAGTATTTCTGTCTTTAGGTCTTTGAGGAATTGCCATACTTAATTTACATTCCCACTAACAGCGTATAAATGTTCCTTTTTCTCCACAACCTTGCCAGCATCTGTTATTTTTTGACTTTTTAACCATAGCCATTCTGACTGGCATGAGGTGTTATATCATTGTGGTTTTGATTTGTGTTTATCTAATGATCAGCAACGTTGGGCTTTTTCCATATACTTGTTGGCTGTATGTATGTCTCCTTTTGAGAAATGTCTGTTCATGTCCTTTGCCCACTTTTTAGTGGGATTGTTTCCTTTTTTTGTGTAAATTTGTTTAAGTTCCTTGTTGATGTCAGATATTAGACCTTTGTTAGATGCATAGTTTGCAAAAATTTTCTCCCATTCTGTAGGTTATCTGTTTACTCTGTTGATAGTTTCTTTAGCTGTGCAGAAGCTCTTGGTTTAATTAGATTCCATTTGTTCATATTTGCTTTTGTTGCAATTGCTTTTGGCATCTTTGTCATGAAATCTTTGCTTGTGCCTATGTCCAGAATAGTATTGCCTACTTTGTCTTCTAAGTTTTTACAGTTTGGGGTTTTACATTTAAGTCTTCAATCCATCCTGGGTTAATTTTTGAATATGGTATAAGAAAGGATTCCAGTTTCTATCTTCGGCAATATGGCTAGCTAATTATCCTAGTATCATTTATTGAATAGGGAATCTTCTCCCTATTGCTTGTTTTTGTCAGGCCTATTGAAGATCAGATAGTTATAGGTGTGCAGTCTTATTTCTGGGTTCTTTATTCTGTTCCACTGGTTCCATATGTCTGTTTTTTGTATCAGTACCATGCTGCTTTTGTTACTGTAGCCCTCTACTATAGCTTGAAATTGGGTAGCATGATGCCTCCAGCTTTGTTCTCTTTGCTGAGGATTTCCTTGGCTATTTGGGTTCTTTCTTAGTATCACATGAATTTTAAAATACTTTTTTTTTTTTTTTTTTTTTAGTTCTGTGAAGAATGTCAACCACTGAGATGATCACAGGGTTTCTGCTCTTCATTCTGTTAATGGAATGTATTACATTATTTATTTTCATGTGTTGAACCAGCTTTGCATTTGAGAAGCAAATACCGCCTATCACGGTGTATCATTCTTTTGATATGCTGTTGAATGTAGTTTGCTAGTATTTTGTTGAGTATTTTATAAGTGCTCATCAGTTTTTGATCAGTAGATTCCTTTTCTTGCAGTGTCTGTGGCTGACTTTGGTAGCAGCATAATGATGACCTCAGAATGAGCTTGAAAGTATTCACTTCTCTTCAATATTTTTAAGTGTTAGTGGAGGGATAGTGATAACTTTTCTTTAAATGTTTGGTAAAATTATTCTGTGAAGACAACTGGTCCTGGACTTTTCTTTGTTGGGAGTTTTTTGATTACTGATTCAATCTCCATGCTAGTTATTAGTTTATTCGGATTTTCTATATCTTCATGAACAAATCTTGGCAAATTTTGTGTTCCAGGAATTTATTCATTTCTTCAAGGTCATCTAATTTGTTGGTGTATAACTGTTCATAGTGTTCTCGTATGATTCTTTGTATTTCTATGGTATCAGTTTTAATATCCCCTCTTTTACTTCTGATTGTAGTTATTTCAGTCTTCCTTTTTTCTTAGATACTCTTGCTAATGGTTTTTCAATTTTGTTGGTCTTTTCAAAAAACCAATTCTTTGCTTTGTTGATTTTTTTTTAATGTTCTCTTTCATTTATCTCTCTTCTAAATTGTATTTTTCCTTCCTTTTGCTAGTTTCAGTATTAGTTTGTTCTTTTTCAAATTCCCTGAAATGTAAAGTCTGGTAATCAAACGTTTTTCTTCCTTTTTAATATATTTATTTATAGCTATAAAATTCCTTCTTAGCACAGCTTTCAATGCATCCCATGAATGTTTGTTTGCTGTATATTCATTTATATTTATTTAAAGGCATTTTAAAAATTTCCCTTGTAACTTCTTCCTTGACCCATTGGTTGTTTAGGAGTGTGCTGTTTAATTTTCAGTATGTATGGATTTTCCAGTTTTCCTCTTGCTACTGATTTCTAGTTTCACTCCATTGTAATCAGAAAAGATGCTGTATATGAGTTCAATCTTGAATTTCTTGACTTATTTTGTGGCCTAATATGTGCTATATATTGGAAAATGTTCTTGAACTTGAGAACAATGTCTATTCTGCTGTGGTCGGGTGGAGTGTTTTGTATATATCTGTTAGGTACAATTAACCTTCAGTATTATTCAAGTTCTCTATTTCTTTATTGATCTTCTATCTGGTTGTTCTATTTGTTATTGGAAGTAGGGTATTGAGGTTTCCTACTATAAGTTTGTGGCTGTTTATTTCTTCCTTCGGTTCTGTCAGAGTTTGCTTTATGTATTTAGGAATTCTGAGGCTTGGTGCATAAATATTTATAATTTTTAAATCTTCTTGGTAAATTGACCATTTTGTGTTTAAATAGCATTTTTTTCTTTTTTTGGTCTCCTGTAAACATTTTTGCCTTGCTATTTTGTCTGATGTTAGTACAACCACCCCTTCTCTCTTTTGTTTACATTTTCATTGAAAATAATTTTCCATTCTTTCCCTTTCAACCTATGTGTGTGTTTAGAATTAAGGTGAATATCTTGTAGTCAGCATACAGTTAAGCTCTATTTTTTTTTTTTTAAATGCAGTTAGTCTTTCGATTGGGAAGTTTAGTCCATTACATTTACTGATAGGTGAAAACCTACTATTGCCATTTGTCAATTATTTTCTGTATAGTCTGGTAGATTTTGTACTTTCTCTCTGCTTTTACTCCACCTTCTGTTGTGTTTTCTTGATTTTTTTAGTAATGGTATGCCTTATCTTCTAATTTCGTTTTTTGGGCATTCTATACATGTTTCCTTTGTGGTTGCTATTAAATTTATATAAACATCTCAAAATTATAGCAGTCTATTTTAAACTGATAACAATTTAACTTCAATCACATGCAAAAACTACTTCTTTGACAGCTCCACTTTGCCATTTTGTTATTGATGTCACAAATCACATCTTCATGTATTGTATATTCATTAACATAGATTTAACTTTTAATGTTTTTGTCATCTAAATTCTATGCAGCACAATTATAATAATACAGGTTACTATATGTGTCCATCCATTTACCTTTACTGGTGACATATACATATGCATATATATGTATATGTGTACACACACACACACACACAAATAAAAGAAAATTCAAACTGTCTTTGTTCATAGACAGCATGACTGCCTGTAGAAAATTCAAAAAATATAAGAATAAAAGTGCTGAGTGTGGTGGCCCATGCCTGTAGTCCCAGCTACTTGGGAGGCTGAGTTGGGAGGATCGCTTGAGCTCAGGAGTTCTGGGCTGTAGTGCTATGCCAATCGGGTGTCCGCACTAAGTACGGCATCAATATGGTGACCCCCCAGGAGCAGGGAACCACCAGGTTGCCTAACAAGGGGTGAACCAGCCCAGGTCGGAAATGGAGCAGGTCAAAACTCCCATGCTGATCGGTAGTGGGATTGCTCCTGTGAATAGTCACTGCACTCCAGCCTGGGCAACATAGTGAGACCCCCATCGCTGAAAAAAAAAAAAAAGAATAAAAGCTACTAGAACTTGTAAATGAATTTAACAAGGGTGTAAGATACAAGGTCAACATATAAAATCACTTGTGTTCTTAAATACTAGCAATAAGAGATTAGAAATTAAAATGATTAAAGTGCCAATTGCAACAGCAACCAAAATCATTAAATACGAACAAATCTTGCAAAATAGCAGAATCTCTGCTGAAAATAACAAAATACTGATAGAAGGTTTAAAAGAAATAAATGAAGAAATATGTTTATGAAGTGGAAAATTCAGAATTTTATATATCAATTCCCTTCAAGTTGATCTATAGATTAAACACAATTACAATTAAAATTCAGGAATATTTTTGACAGACATTACAGGATTGATTCTAAAATTTATTTGGGTAAGCAAAGTAATTAGAATAGCCAAAACAAATTTGTTAAGTCTTTTTGAATCGCTTTGATAACAGATGATTGGCATGTGAAAAGCTGTACATATTTAATATAAATTACTTGATGAATTTGGGGATAATCATACACCTTTGAAACAATAACCACCATCAAATCCATAAACATATCTATTTCTTTCCAAAGTTTCTTCTCTCCACCTTTATTACTGCTGCTACTACTACTACTATGACTATTATCATGTGCAGTAAGAACACTTAACATAAGATCTACCCTTTTAGCAAATTTCAAGCATTTAATACTGTAGTGTTAGATATAGGCACTACACTCTACAGTAGTAGATCTCAAGAATTTGTTTATGTTGCATAAATGCAACTTTGTACCTTTGACCATGACCTCCCTCTTTCCCTCTTCCCCATCCCATGGCAATTATCATTGTACACTCTGCTTCTGTGAGTTTGGCTATTTTAAATCACATATATAAGTGAGATCATGCAATATTTTCATTTCATGTCTTACATTTCACTTAGCAGTATTCTCTAGGTTCATCCATATTGTTGCAAATAGCAAAGGACTTTTTTCTTTTTTAGGACTGAATAATATTCCACTACATACACATACATACATGTACACACATCACATTTTTAAAATCTGCTCATCTGTCAATGGACATTTAGATTATATTCTTATCTTGACCATTGTGAATAATGCTGAAATGAACATGGGAGTGCAATTATCCCATTGACATACTGATTTAATTTCCTTTGGATATATATCCACTAGTGGAATTGCTGGAACATATGGTAGATCTATTTTTAATTTTTGAGAAACTTACATACTGATTTTCATAATTGCTGAACCAATTTACATACTCACCAAGAAGCATTCGTGTTTTTCAACATCCTTGCCAATACTTACCTTTTGTCTTTTTAATAATAGCCATTCTAAAAAGCATAAAGTAATATGTTATTGTGATTTTGATTTGCATTTTCATGATAATCAGTGATGTTGTGTACCTTTTTATATACTTGTTGATTATTTGTATGTCTTCTTTGGACAAATGTCTGTTCTTGTCCTTTGCCCAATTTTTTTTATCAGATTTTTGTTCTATTATTGTTTAGTTGTATAAGTTCCTTTTATATTTTATATATTAACTCTTTACCAGATATATGGTTTGAGTATATTTTCTTCATTCTGTACATTGACTTTTCAACGTGCTGCTTATTTCCTTTGGTGTGTAGAAACTTGTAGTTTGATGCAATCCTATTTGTCTTTTTATTTTTGCTTTTTTTAACTGTGCTTTGATATTATATTCAAAAATAACTGCCAGTATCAATGTTAAGAAGCTTTTTCCTTTTCCTCTGGACCTTAGGTTTAAGTCTTTTACTTAATTTGATGTTTTTTTTTTTGTATGGTGAAAGATAAGGGTACAATTACATTCTTTTTCATGAGGACATCCAATTTTTTTCTCCCTTCGTACAGTTATTTTTGTTTCCCTTTGTAATTTGTTTCTTGTTAAGGAAATCTCTGCCTATTCTAAAATCATGAGGAAAGATTTCTGTTTTTTCTACCTAAATTTTTTTAATTGTCCCATTTTCACATATAGATGTAGAGGGTATCTGGAATAGATTTTCATATATAATGTAAGTGTAAAAATTTATGTTTATATGGCTATCCGATGGACTCATTTATGGACAAAACCTTCTTCTTTTCCTTACTGCCCTGCAGTTTTACATTAGTCTTAAGTCTAATGACTGAATACATGTGAATCTTTTGACTTGCTTTCTATTAAGGTTTATTAACCTATTTTTCTATACTTGTACAATTCCATACTGTCTTAGCTACTGTGGCTTTTTAATAAATCTTGACATTTGGTAGTGTAAGTCATTCAGCTTTATTCATTCTCTTTAAGATTGTCTTGTCTTGGCTATTCTTTTGTTTTTGTTTTTCTTGAGACAGAGTCTTGCTCTGTTGCCAGGGCTGAAGTGAAGTGGCAAGATCTCGGCTCATTGCAACCTCTGCCTTCCAGGTTCAAGCCATTTTTTCCCCCACCTCAGCCTCCCGAGTAGCTGGGATTATAGGTGCATATCACCATGCCCAGCTAATTTTTGTATTTTTAGTACAGATGGGGTTTCACCATGTCGGTTAGGCTGGTCTCGAACTCCTGACCTCAGGTGATCCACCTGCCTTGGCTTCCCAATGTCTTGGCTATTCTTGATCCTTTATATTTCTTATAAATTTTAGGAATAACTTCCACTTTTACTGAAATTTTTTTGAATTTTGATTGGAATTTCATTAAATCTATAGATTAATTTGAAAGTAATGATATCTTTAAGATAATTGGCTTTCTAATCCATAATCATAGTGTATAGTTTATCTTATTTAGGCCAGGCACGGTGGCTCACATCTGTAATCCCAGCGGTTTGGGAGGCTGAGGTGGGCAGATCACCTGCGATCAGGAGCTTGGGACCAGCCTGGCCAATATGGCAAAACCCAGTCTCTACTAAAAAATACAAAAATTAGCCAGGCATGGTGGCTTATGCTTGTAGTCCCACCTACTCGAGAGGCTGAAGTGGGAGGATTGCTTGGGCCTGGGAGGCAGAGGTTTCAGTGAGACAAGATCATGCCAATGCACTTCAGCCTGGGCAACAGAGTGAGACTACATCTCAAAAATAAATGCATGAAATAATTTATCTTATTTATTACAACAGCTATGAGCTGTTATATATGAGCTATAATTAATGTAGCATACAATCTACATAAGTATACAATTCACTGGTTTTTAATATATTCACAAACCTTTACAATCATCATATCTAATTTTAAAATATTTTCATTACCCAAAAGAAAACCCGCCCATTCATTACAGGTCATTTCCCATGCCCCTCCATCCAGTTCCTGGAAACTCCTAATCTAATTTGTGTTTCTATGAATTTGCTTGTTTTAAATATTCCATATAATAAGATTCCACATAATAAATATTCCATATAAATAAGATTCTGTAATATGAGGACTTTTGTAACTGGCTTCTTGTATTCAGCATAGTATGTCCAAGGTTCATTCATGTTGTAGCATGTATCAGAACTTTATTATTTTCATTATCAAATAATATTGTATAGATATATCACTTTTTGTTTACACATTCATCAGGTGATAGGCATTTGGGTTTTGTTCACTTTTTGGTTTCTATAAAAAATGCCAAGGTATACATCTATGTGTAAGTCCATGAAAACATGAACACTTGTTTTCAGTTCTCTTGAGTATATATCTAGAAGTGAAATTTTTGAGTCAAATGTCTATCTATCTATCTACTATCTATCTATCTATCTATCTATCTATCTATCTATCTATCTATCTATCTATCTTCATCATGATCATCATGTCATCATCTATTCAAATTAGTAAGATGTTCCATGAAGGCAGGGATCAATTTCTGTTGTTAGTTGCTGTTTCCAGTAAATACACCCATCACGTGAGTGGTATACACTGTACCCAATGTGTAGTCTTTTATCCCTCAACCCCCTTTCATCCATCCCCAAAGTCCAGTGTATCATTCTTAAGTCTTCGCACCCTCATAGCTTAGCTTCCACTTATAAGTGAGAACACAGAAGGTTTGTTTTCCCATTACTGAGTTACTTCACTTAGAATAATGGTCTCCAAATCCATCCAGGTTGCTGCAAATGCCATTATTTAATTTCTTTTTATGGCTGGGTAGTATTCCATGGTGTGTGTGTGTGAGTGTGTGTGTATAACATTTTCATTCTCTATTCATTGATTTATGGGTATTTGAGCTCGTTCCATATTTTTGCAACTGTGAATTGTGCTGCTATAAACATGCATGTGCAAGTGTCTTTTTCGTGTAATGACTTCTTTTCCTCTGGGTAGATACCCAGTAGTGAGATTGCTGGATCAAATGGTAGATCTATTTTTAGTTCTTTAAGGAATCTCCACAGTGTTTTCCATAGTGGTTGTACTAGTTTATATTCCCACCAACAGTGTAAAACTGTTCCCTTTTCACTACATCCAAGCCAATATTTTTTATCTTTTGATTTTTTAACTATGGTGATTCTTGCAGGAGTAAGGTGGTATCGCATTGTGGTTTTAATTCACATTTCCCTGATCATCAGTGATGTTGAGAATTTTTTCGTATGTTTGTTGGCCATTTGTATATCTTCTTTGAGAATTGTCTATTCATGTCCTTGGCCCACTTTTTGATGATATGACTTGTTTTTTTTTTCTCACTGATCTGGGTTCCTTGTAGATTCTAGATATTAGTCCTTTGTTGGATGCATAGTTTGTGAATATTTTCTCCCATTCTTTGGGTTGTCTGTTTACTCTGCTGATTCTTTCTTTTGCTGTGCAGAAGGTTTTTGGTTTAATTAAGTTCCATCTATTTATCTTTTTGTTGCATTTGCTTTTGGGTTCTTGGTAATGAAGTCTGCCTAAGCCAATGTCTAGAAGAATTTTTCCAATGTTATCTTCTAGAATTTTTATGGTTTCAGGTATTAGATTTAAGTAGTTGATCCATGTTGAGTTGATTTTTGTATAAGGTGAGAGATGAGGATCCAGTTTAATTCTTTTACATGTGGCTAGCCAATGATCTCAGCACCATTTGTTGAAAAGGGTGTCCTTTCCTTACTTTATGTTTTTGTTTGCTTTGTTGAAGATCAGTTTGCTATAACTATTTGGTTGTATTTCTGAGATATCTATCCTATTCCATTGGTCTATGTGCCTCTTTTCATACCAGTACTATGCTGCTTTGGTGACTATAACTTTGTAATATTGTTTGAAGTCAAGTAGTATGATAACTCCAAATTTGTTCTTTTTGCTTAGTTTTGCTTCGGTTATGAAGCTCTTTTTTGGTTTCATTTGAATTTTAGAGATTTTTTTTTCTAGTTCTGTGAAGAATGATGATGGTATTTCAATGGGAATTGCATTGAATTTGTAGATTGCTTTTGGCAATGTGATCATTTTCACAATATTGATTTTACACATCCATGTGCATGGGATATGTTTTCATTTGTTTGTGTCATCTATGATATCTTTCAGCAGTGTTTTGTAGTTTTCCTTGTAGAGGTTTTTCAGCACATTGGTTTGGCGTATCCTCTGACATTTAACTTTTGGTCTTCTATTAAGTAAAGTTTTAAAAATAATGTTTTAATTTGAGAGTCTTTAGTTTTAATTGAACTACTAAACCTTTTTACACTAATTATATAGAGCATTTTTATATTGTCAGATAGTCTATTTTGCTTATCTATTTCTTTTCTAGCTGTTGTTTATTATACTGACTACATTTTTTTTTCTTTTAGGGATTTGGAAAGAATTCCATGATGGTTAATATTGAGTGTCCACTTGATTGGATTGAAGGATGCAAAGTATTGTTTCTGGGTGTGTCTGTGAGGGTGTCACCAAAGGAGATTAACATTTGAGTCAGTGAACTGGGAGACCCACCCTCAGTCTGAGTGGGCACCATCTAATCAGCTGCCAGGGCAGCTAGGATAAAAGCATGCAGAGAAAGGTGGAAAGACTAGACTGGCCAAGACTTCTGGCCAAGTCTTCTGGCCTACCTCTTTCTCCCATGCTAGATGCTTCCTGCCCTTGAACTTCAGACTCCAAGTTCTTCAGTTTTTGGACTCCTGGACCTTTGACCATAAGACTGAAGGCTGCACTGTTGGCTTCCCTACATTTGAAGTTTTGGGACTTGGACTGGCTTCCTTGCTCCTCAGCTTACAGATGGTCTATTGTGGGACTTCACCTTGTGATCATGTGAGTCAATACTTATTAATAAACTCCCCTTTATATATACATCTATCCGATTAATTCTGTCCCTCTAGGGAACCCTGACTAACACAAGTACACAGAAAGTACAATTTTCTGAATTCTAAGCATTTTAAAGACTTACTTGAGTCTATTTTTCTCTCATCATCTCCTAACAGAGTAAAACAGTAACTATGGTCATTCACATCCCTCTAGCTCAGATGGCATAATTTTCTCAAATTTGGCATAATTTTCACATTTCTATTTTTCCTTCACATTGTTTTGCTGATATAATCTCAGATTTCAGATCCAGGTTATTATTAATTATTAGGTTAATAATATGTATTTTATCTTGTAAGTACTATGTTTGAAATTTTAAAGCTAATCACTCTATAGAGCTAAGAACTCTATTTCTTGAGTTATTTATATTCATTTCATAGTTGACTTAAGTGGCTATTCAGATAGCTTTTTTAATCAAAAATTTTGGATGACATTGTCTCTCAGTCTAGCATATCTAAAAACAACTTCCTGTTGCTCTAGCATATAAACATGAGCTTTTCTCACCAATATGTCTCGGGTCTCGATCTTTTCTGCTCAAAGCTCTGTAAGCATTATTTCATTTCTTTGTTTTTCTTAGCATTTACTATTGCAAATAAAGTCTGATCTAGACGCATTCTGTTTTTTGTCCCTTTATGGTTCATGGGACTATTTTATACAACAGAAATGTATTCTGGAGGGTACTGGAATATATCACTCCAAAATATGCCTCTTTGGAATACTTTTTTTTTTTTTTTTTGCTACAGACCACTGGGAAAACTTCTGTTTGTTTGTCTCTAATTATCTGTCTTTGGCTAGTCTAATTCACAGGGCTTCTACTGGAGAATCTTAGATAGGTAGAGGAAAAGATCTGTTGTTTTCCTCTCCTGAAATACCTAACTGTGGATGTTTACATTAGCAATGATTTTTACATTCACACTTTTTTTCCTGATCTTAGATTGTTTCTTCAATAACATTACACTCCTCGTGTTTATCTTTTTCAAGGGAATGATAGAGAATCCCTTTATCACAATAGCTCTTTATTTTATTCACTAGCTCAGACAAAAAAACCAGTGATCATCCAGGCTCTCTGGTTGTCTTGACCATCACCAGACAGATAAGGTGCCCCAAGTTTTGGAGTTGAAGGATCACTGTAAGCTGCCTGCCTACTTTCCATAAATGCTGATCTTCCACAGGTAGGACAAAAGTGAGTTGGTGCTTTAGGCTTCAACCAAATCTTCCACATGGGCGCAGATGTTCCTTGACTTACAATGGGGTAACATCTGGATGAGCATCATTTGTCTAAATGCATTTAATGCCTCGATAAACCCATCTTAAAGTCAAAAAACCCTAAATCAAACCATAAGTTGGGAATAGTTTGTATCGGATTTAGCAGATTCTTTTAACTTCTTATATGTGGATGATATTCTTCACAGTTTCCAGAGCTGATGCAAGCTTTCCGTTTTGATTTTCAGTCAGCCATGTCCAGAGAAAAACGTGACAATTCAGGAGGATCTGCGCTCTGATCTTCAGTCTACCATAATCCCAGCACATTAGGGGTCTGAAGTCCGATAAAGTTTTGAAAAGGAAGGAGAAAAGCTGCATTCTGTGCTCTCTGATACAGGAAAGCCCAGCAGAAATAAAATATCCAGGATGTGGAATGGGTGAGGTTGTGCACCATTAGTATGTAAAGCCTTGATTCAGATGAATGACTAGCAGTACAGTGCCAGTGAGAGAGGGAGAGACCTCTGTTTGGACCTGGCATGTTTGCTGTTTGGAAGAAACCTTTCATCCAGGCAGTTTGAGTCTGATCTTACCTCATTCTACTGGTGAGCTGTACTATGTCTTGCACAGTGCTGCCTCCCTTTTCTTCTGTGGCTCTTTGACACCCCCACCTCCCTGCCAGCCTGGTGTGGCTGATCAAGCTGTTCAAACAACTGGAAGACATCAGAAGTTAAACACTCATTATTTTAATTTGATGCTAATCATGTGTTAATGAGACTAATCCTTGCAATGATTCAGGTAATTTGCTTAATGGCTGCCCAGAGTACAGATTATAGCAATCAGTCACGTCTGATAAGATGTCTGTTGTGGAGGAGGCTGTCAGGTGAATGAGGTGGGAAAAGGCTCAGGAGTAAGAGTCTGATGTCAGGCATGTTCTGTGTTGGAAGGTAGAAGTTAAGGGAAGGAGACAGGTCAGAAATCCAAATTTTCAACCAGAAATGAACATCCTAGTGTTCTTGTTTAGAAGGAAGAAGTTGGTGTTGACAGGCTTTCTCATCTTATAGTGACACATACACACTGAGATAAGCATGACAGTTTGAAGAGAATTATATATACAATTCTTTTTATTCTGGAGAAGTCAGTACAATTAGTAGTTGACATACTCCTACAACTATTAAAATTGAGTTAAAATCTTTTTTCCTATCAAAATGTTAAAGAAAAGATGAAACCACTCAGAGCAAAGGAAGATACTTATTTTTTCCTCTTTATCTTAGGAAACAGATGCTAAAATCAAAATTCTAAACTGAAGTATTATCATGATTTTTTTATACCCAAGCATTGTAAGTCTATAGTCAGCCCTTCATATCCATGGGTTTACGATCCATGTTTTCCATCAATCATCCCTTTGAAAGTGTCAGAAAAAAAAATACAGCAATAAAAATAACAAAATAAAAAATGATGTGTATAACAACTATTTACATAGTATTTACATTGTATTACATTTTATAAGTAACCTGGAGATAATTTAAATCATAGGAGACAATGTGAGTTTGTTATATGCAAATACAATGCCATTTTATATAAGGACTTAAGAACCACTGGATTTTGGTATTCTGCAGGGGCAGTGCAGGATAGGGCAGAGGTGCTGGAACAAGCCCACACAGATACTGAGGGACAACTGAAGATACAGTCTCTGATGTGCTTAAACTAATCAGTGAGCTCTATGTTGGAGGCATCTCACCCTCTACAACTTTGCTGGGTTGAATCATGATATATTTTTCAATAAAATATTGAAATTTAATAAATTATAAAATGTACAGATATAGAAATAAGGAAGCACTTCTAGAGTACACGTTCAAAAATTCTGCCCATCATTTGCTTTGCTTTAATTTATTCATACTGATAGAAAATTTAAAATTTTATAGATTTATGACCTAGATATCTGAATTGTTTTATTCTTTCTAAGTATTTTGGTGAGGTGGGAAAGGTAAATAAGAAGATAGATTTAGGTATGAAATAAGTTTTGTAGTTTGTTTTATGTTTAACTTAGTCATTTTGATGCATTCATGATACCCTCTTATATCTTCTGTGGAACACAATTTAATATATACCATATACCAGAGAAATGCAACAAACATTTCTCTGGTATATGACATATATTATCTTCCAGGAGCTGTTTTGTTTGTTTGTTTGTTTGTTTGCTTTTTGTTTTGCAAGACAAGGGGCAAGCATGATTCTTGGGAACAAAGAATGTGCCCATAATATGACAGTGAGGGTAGGAGTAGACAGGGAAGGAAAAATTAGAGTCAGCTGTATGAGGACTAGACATTCAGCTGCTGTAACTCAGAATGAGTAGAGATTTTGGGTTGACATCAACAGGAGGATTACACATATGGGAGGAATCATAGCATTTAGGACATATATAAATAAAATTGTATGTGAGCATTGTCCCTGTGGACCTAATTAAACAGTTTTCCCTTTTTACCCTAGTTAAGATGTTATTTTATCACCATAAAAAAGCTTTCATGAGCTATCTATTCATGCTACATAAGTGCAAATAAAATGCACTTGTATCAGTGACAATGCTATGGATGAGACTTTGTTTTTTAAGAATTAAGATGATTGTTTTATAAATGTCTTAAAAACAAAAACAAAAACAAGCAAACAAAAAAAACCAACCAACCAACCAAACAAACAAAAAACAAAAAAACCTGTGGCATGCTCTTAACAGAGGCCCACTGACCAGAATTTGAGAAGCTAATGCTTATAAGGCAGGCAGACCATTGTTTTGGTAGTAGATGATTTTGTTGTTATTATTAATTATTATTATCAATCTCATTTTATCTAAGCAAAGGAAAATGGCTCATATGGCTTGCTAATGATAAGATAATCTGCACAAAAGCAGGAGATAAACCTCTCAAAACACTGAATGAACTTTTACTTCATGGTTTCCTTATAGCACATTCCCTCTCCCATTAAGTTGAGGCAAGAAATATATAGAGGATATGAAGTGAAAAATGCTAAGCATCTGTATTAATGTACGAAAATAAAGTTTGAGGAGAACAAGGTGATGCTTACAATGCTTCATTTATTGAAAAACTACTTATATAGTCATAAGCGTTTTAGTACATTCAGGCTGCTATAACAAAATATCATAATCTGTATGGCTAATAAACAACAGAAATTTACTTCTTACACTTCTGGAGGATAGGAAGTGCAATATCAGGGTGACAGCATGGTCGAGTTCTGATGAGGGCCCTCTTTCAGGTTGCATACTATCAACTTCTTACTGTGTCCTCACAGGATGAAATGAGCAAACTAGCTTCCACTAATCCCATTCATGAGAGTTTTGACTTCATGCCCCAATCATCTCTCAAAGGCTCTAACTTCTTAGGCCTATCACATTGGAGATTAGATTTCAGCATATGAATTTTGGGATGGAAAGGGCACAACCGTTCAGACCACAGCAGTAAGTTAGTGTTATCTACACAAACTATATTAAATACAGGTATCTCTCTGGACTGACCCTGGCTCTCTTTTCTCTGTAGTAGCATAATATATCTTGGCATAATCGTGTCCATTCCTTCCTTTTATTTGAACTTTAGCGCACTTCAGAAGTTAAGCCAAGTGGAAAAATCCTTGAGGAGATACTTACACTTGCGTACTAATAGTAGGGTACTTGGTCTGTGCTATTGAAGTCATTTTAGACATCTTTATTTGTTTTTAGGACTTTGAAATAATACTGGTTAAGATACTGTGAAATTATACATTCTTTTTAGAAGTTATGCAGTTTGTAGAAGAATATTTTATAAGATTGTAAAATCACATAATTATTTTATATCTGCCACAAATGACACAAATTACTGGGTTTTTCCTTCATATTATCTTCCATGAAATTTAATGGACAATACAGGTTCACTTTAACACTAGGTTTTCAGAGTATTAGGATTTATCTAAACACTAAATTGATTAAGAGAATGTCTCTTTGCAGCACCTATACTGCTAGGCTCTTCAAATACAAAAGTGTGCTATTTTGCTTAAGTTATGAATATATTACAAATGATATAAGAAATTTAGGAAATGTTAGGAGGAAGAAAAGCTTTAACCCCAGGTAAAGGGATAATTTTCTGTTTTGTTTTCCTTGTGGCAACTTGATCTGACTTACTTTTATTTCTAATTTTCAGCTTAAATATCAAGTATTAAAATATTACTAAAATTATCCCCATTTCAAGATAAAATAATAATATTAATAAATTATTGATATAAATAAACTAATGTGAATTTCTCACTTGCAGTTATTGCATTTTTGCATGTATCTTTATTAATGTGTTAGGACCAAAATGATTTTTAGATTTTACCACCAAAACAATCTGGTAAAGGGATTCACAGTCCTTTAGTAACTTAAAACTGACAAGAGAAAATGACGTTCAGTACTCGCTATTGAAAAGTAACCTCCAACAGAATAGATTTAATTTTTCCTATTCCTCTCACTAAATAAAACCAAAGCCCTGGATATTATATACAAAACGAACAGAAGACTTTGAAATGTGGGGAAAGGAATGCAATGTGGAGAAAGTTAGGGACTTTGAGTCCCAAGGAAGTACAAATAAATTCCATGTGTATTTATTTATTTATTGCCTCATATATCCTAGACTTGGACCTGAAGTAAATAGCAATCAAGAAACACAAATGGTAGAAGACAAACAACATCAACAAAGAAAAAAAAAGAAACCCCCAGCTCCAACAAAAGCCTTCTCTCTTTAATTAAGCCTGAGAAGGTGCTTAGCAGGAAAACAGATATGTTTTAGAGAAAAGCTGCTCTACTTCAGCTAAACACCATGGAAAAAAACCATGGCCCCACTCCACCCATACTAGCAAAGATCACATGAGGACCCTACACACCCATTTTTGCCAAGACAAAACAAGGTACTCCAATTTTCTCACTGGGTGGTATAAGAGAAGGCTGAGTAGGAAGCCTATAATTTCACTCTCATTGAACAGCAATGAGATGCTCATTCCCCCACTGACTTTCACTACTACCCAGTGGTAGTAAGGCAATTTCACTATCACTCCCTTGGCTGGCCATCTGGGGAACAGTAAGAGGCACTCCTATTTCTCCCAGCCAAAGAAGTAACAGTGAAGGCTTAGTACTGAGCCAAAGTCCCACTACCACTCAGCAGCAAAGAGGGCTCCGCCATTCCTTGTGTGTCAACGAAGGCTGAGTGAGGAACCTGGACTTCTAACCCTATCTGGAAGTAGTGAGGCAACCCCCTTCACTTCTTTTCTTGCTGGAGTGGCATCAAACAAAGCCAGCTAAAACAGAAAGTCTAAATAAAATATACTGTCTAATAACATATTAGGTTTCATTAGAAAATTACTCATCATATGAAGAACCAGGAAAATCTCAACTCAAATGTAGTAAAATATTACTAGACTCTAAAATCAAAATGTTAGAGATCTCACAATTATCTAGCAAAAATTTTGAAGCAGTCACATTTAAAAAAATTCTTAGCAAGGAATTATGAACACACTTGAAACAAATAAAAATAAATGGAAATTCTCAATAAGGAAATAGATGATATAAAGAAGAACCAGGTGAAAATTTTAGTGTTGAGAAATACAATAACCAAAGTAAAAACATGAGTGGACTCAATAACAGAATAAAAGGATCAGAAGAAAGACTCAGTGTACTTGAGGAAAGAACATTAGAACAAAAGAATAGATCTGATGTGAATCATGAGAAAATAAGCTAAACAAAATAAAAAGAGCCTCAGAGATCTGCAGAATTATAACAAGACTTCTAAAATTTATGTAATGAGAATCCTGGAAGGAGAGGAAAAAGTGAGTGAAACGAAACAAGTATTCAAAAATAATGGCTGAAAATTTTCCATATTTTGGGTAAAGAAATGGATTTACAGATTTAAGAGGCTGGGTGTAATTTAAACAGGATGAATCTCTGAATAACTCATATCAAGACATATCATAAATATATCATTAAAAGCTAAAGACAAGGAATAAAAATTTTGAAAGTATCAAGATCAAAATATCACCTTATTTATAGGGAAAAAAACAACTAGCATTACAACAGTGTTCTCTTCAGAATCTTTTGTCAGAGGAAGTGGCACAACATTTTTGTGTGTGTGTGCTGAAAGAAAAGAACCATCAACTTATAATTCTATATTCTGTGAAAATATCTATCAGAAATTAAAGAGAAATGAAAACATATTCAGGTAAAGAAAGCTACAAATGTGTGACTGTTAAGACTTATTGTAAAAGTATGACTAGAGAAATCAATTAATCAATTGATTAATCATCTAATCATATAGTTGTGGAGTACTTATATAATATATATGTGTGTGTTTACATATATAGCATATGTATACTGCCTGAAGGAAAGAGTAAAAAAGCTATACAAAGAGATTCATTCAAATACCATACAGATAAAATCAAAATGGAGTTCTAAAAAACTTCCAGTTTACCCACAAAAAGGCAAGAAGAAAAAGAGAGTGACATTTAAAAAAAATGGAAAGAACAAATAGGAAATGTGAAATAAGATGCCAGACTTAAGCCTTAACATATAAATAACTACTTTAAATAGAAATGGTCTAAATATAACAATTTAAAGATAGAGATTGGCAGATTGAATTAAAAATATGAATCAACAATATGCTGCCTAAATGAAACTCAATGCAAATGTAACAGGATAGATAGCTTGAAAGTAGTGAAAAAAAGAGTGTCATGTGATAAGGTTCGGCGCTGTGTCCCCACCTAAATCTCATATTCAAGTGTAATCCACATTTTGGAAGTGGGGCATGGTGGGTGGTGATTGGATCAGGAGGACAGTTTCTTTTTTTTTTTATTATTGCATTTTAGGTTTTGGGGTACATGTGAAAAACATGCAAGTTTGTTGCATAGGTGCATACGTGGCAGTGTGATTTGCTGCCTTCCTACCCTTCACCTATATCTGGCATTTCTCCCCATGCTATCTCTCCCCAACAGTTCCTAATGGTTTAGCATCATGTCCCTTGGTGGTGGTGTGGCAAGAGGGCGTTATCAGGAGATCTGGGTGATTTAGAAGTTTGTAGCACCTCCTCCCCTCTCTCTTCCCCCTCCCCTGGCCATGTGAAGATGCCTGCTCCCACTTTGCCTTCCGCCACGAGTAGAAGTCTACTGAGGCCTCCCCAGAAACCACTATGCTTTCTGCACAGCCTGCAGAACCGTGAGCCAATTAAACCCTATTTTTAATAAATTACCCAATTTCAGGTATTTATAGCAATGCAAGAACAGACTCATACATCGTGCAAACCTTAATCAAAATAAGACAGGAGTATTTCTATTTATTATAAGATAAAATAGACGTTACTGCAAAGAAAATTACCAGAGACAGAAAGGGAGATTGCATAATGATAAAGAGGATCAACTTATCAAGAAGGTGTTGCAATTTAAAATATCTATAACCCAAACAAAGGAGGCTGCAAAATAAGTGAACAAAAATGTCTGCAGGTAAAATTACACTGTATGGTAAAAGACTGAATGCTTTCTCCAAGTCTAGTAACAAGTGGGACTTATCTGCTGCCACCACTCTTATTCAGCATAACATGGGAAGTGTTAGCCACTGCAGTAAGAAAACAAAAGGTGAAGAAGGAGTCATACAGATAAGAAAGGAAGAAATAAAACTACACTTATTTGCAGATAGCATGGTCTATGTAGAAAATACAAAGTAATTACAAAATATTTCTAGAATTAATAAATGAGTTAAGCAAGGTTGCAGAATGCAAAGTCAACTTATAAAAATCAGTTTTCTATGCTTGTAACAGACATAAATATGGTAAAATTAAAAATACAGTTTCCTTTACAATTTCTTGAAAAATGAAACATTTTGGTATAACTCTAATCAAAGATATGAAAGACTTGTATGCTAAAAATTTCATATCTCCTCAAATTGATATACAGATTTAATGTAATTTTTTTATCAAAATACAGTATTTTTATAGATATAAGTAAGATTATTTCCAAATTTATATGAAAACTAAAAAAACTAAAGTAGCTATAACAATTTAGAAAATGTAGAATAAAGTGGGAGAAATCAGTCTATCTGATTTCAAGACTTATATGACTACTGTAATCAAGACTGTATGGTATTAGCAGAGGGATAGACACATAGAACAGTGGAACAGAATAGAGAATCCAAAATATAGACCTATATAAATAAATTCAACTGATTTTTGACAAAGTTGTAAAAGAAATACAACAGAAGAAAAACAGAATCCCAACAAATCTATCAACAAGGATAGAATCTCAACGAATAGTACTGGTGCTATTTAAAATCTCTAGCAAAAAATAAATAAATAAATAAAAATAATTAAAAGAAACAACTTCAGTTTAAACCTCATCTCTAAACTGAAATAACTCAAAATAGATTATGGATTTAAATATAAAATGCAATGTAAAACTATAAAACTTAAAAAAATTATTTGGGATCTGGGGATATGCAAAGAGTTACAATCTACAAACTAAGATAAATATTTGCAAATCACAAATCTCCCAAAAATCTAGTATCTATCCTATGTCTAGAACATATAAAGAAATCTCAAAACTCAAAATTAAGAAAATGAACAATCCATTTAGAAACTGGGCAAAAGATATGACCAGGCATTTTTCCAAAGGGAATATAAAGTTGACAAATAATTACTTGAAAATGTATTTAACATCATTAGCTGTAGCAACATGCAAATTAAAACCACAAGACAATATCCGTAAACACCTATTAAAACGTCTAAAATTAAAATCTTGTAACAACACCAGATGCTGGTGAGGATGCAGAGAAACTAGGATCATTCATATTTACTTATATAAGTGTAAAGTGGACAACCATTCTGGAAAAGTGGTGTAGCAGTTTCTATAAAATCTAAACATGCAATTATCATAAAATCCAGCAATTGTATTCCTAGGCATTTATTCCAGAAAAATGTAAACTTAGATTGACATAAAAATGTATACATTAATGTTCATAGCAAGATTATTTACAATAGGAAAAAATTAGGATCCACCTAAATGTCCTTCAATGACTAAACTATGATACATCCATATCACAGCAGTCTACTTAGCAATGAAGAGGAAAATACTGTTGCTACATTCAACAACCTGATAAATCTCTAGAAAATCATGCTGAGTGAAAATAAGTTGATTCCAGTTATATACTTTATGATTTCATTTATATAATATTCTTGAAATGATCAAGTTATAGAAATTGAGAAGATTATTAGTGGTTACTAAGCATTAAAGAGGGTATGTAGTGAGCAGAAGAGAAGTGGGTATGAGTATAAAAAGGCAACATGAAGAATCCTTGTGACAATGGAAGTTTCCAAATTTCTACTGCATCAATGTCAATATCCTAGTTGTGATATTGTATTATAATTTTCCAAGATATTACCTTTGGGAAAACCTGGGGAAATATGCAGGACATTTCTCAAAATTATTTCTTACAAATCTGTGTGAATCTACAATCATCGCAAAACAAGTAGTTGTGGTTAAAAAGCCAGCCCCCAAAAGATCTGAAATTCACTCTCAACTCTCCAAACATGAGTACTGTTTATTTGGAATGTTTGAATTCAGTAAATTGAAGTGTTAAATATCCAACAAATAGTTCCAGGAGAACATGCGTGCTCTAGACTGATAATGAACCATTTAATTGCTCTTCTGTCCTATCTACATTTTCTAATGCTTCTAAATAGTACTTGAAATATAAAAAGTTCTCCCCATTTGGAACATGCAACACATTCAGACATCATCTCTTTTTATGTAAATAAATATGTAAAAATGGAAAGAAACTCTTTTACATATTGCAAATGGAAAGAAACTCTTTCATTCATGTATTATTGACATTAAATTTCCATTAAATGTAAAAAAAGAAAACCCTCCAATTCAATTTGCCCACCAGTTATAAGACATTGGATACTCTATGTTCTGGCAAAAATAGAGCAGAAATCAAATGTTTTTAGAGTTAGGCAATTTGGTGTCACTAGGGAACTATCAAATGATTTGGAGAGGTTCCCTCACATGTTTTACAAGTCATGGAAAGCTTTACTCTCCAATTTACTTTCCAACTTCTATTACTGCATGCCTCTTATTTCACCCTTCTCCATCAGATGTGATCTCCTTCTCGTGCTTTTACACATCTTACTTTTTGGTTACCTTCTTCATTGCTATGTTCATTCTCAAAAACGTAGAAGAGTAAAGACTTGTTGCATCCCACAGAACTAACTAAAAATGTTACTGAGGTTATTAAAGGCTATAGATCTAAATCAGAAGTATTAGTGTTTCCCAAGTAACCGTGACAGAATTTTTGCAATGTCTGTGAGCCAGAGGTTTGTTTTCACCATAGTTTTTGTCAGTAGGCTAAAGATGCAGAATGAGTTCAAAAGATACTGAGAACAAATACATTTATATAACCCCAAGACACATTTTAGTCTTTATTTTCAGACTGATGCCTTGAAAAATATCACTTCTGTTTTCAATGTATTTCTTAGGACCAATTTTGCTTATTCATGTGTATTTAAATCTAGGGGGTTATGGAGTGTGCATTTGAAACTCAAAACAGCATATTTCCTGGAAAAGAAATGATGACTTCTTTCCAAAGAAAAGAAAATTAAGCCTGGTATTTTTTTTTGCTTAAGCTGTATGGCCCTAGACAGAAATTTATATCAGTATCAAAATGGCTATAGTTCTCAAAGGCTTCCTAACCCCACCTTCCTTTTAGGAGAGACATTTTTAGCCTAAAATTAATTACTAAAATGTGAAACAAATCAAAAGACAAAACAAATCAGGCTGTTAAGACAAACATTAAAAATCAAATTATGCTATCAAAATAGGCAATTTACAGCTTGGAAAGGTAATTGGCAAACCTGAAATGCATACAAATAGTTGAAATTACTGAATCAAGCTGTATATTACCTATTGGAAGGTATAATTTGACAATGACTCCTGCAAAAGGGTAGAGATTCTATCATTTCTCATGATTTAACAGCAAAATATGGTATAGCACTCTGTCTAAAAGAGTCTGAAGGTGAATTAAATTGAAGAAAGAGCTTTAGCTGAAAGAGAAAGGGTTGTTGAAGCTATATGTCAGGAAGAAGCATGGATTGGTTTTAAAGCTTTATAGTCCTATGTTAAATGAACATTCTCTCCAGAGGCAACTACTGACCACAATGTTTCAGTAAATCATTTAAATAGTTTTAACTTGCTGATTTTGGGAAGATCCACCTTGACAGCTGAGTGATCAAACATGGTTTTTAGAATCATCTGAGACATAAAGTTCCCTGAACATTAACATATTTACTTCCCAAATCCTGTTTCAAATTTTAAAACAAAGAACTCTTTATTTGCACTTGTAGAAATGTTCATGTTACCATCATATTCTTTTGCATATTGGAAAAAAGCAATCATTCACTTGAAATGGCAATATTAGAATTTCTGTAGCAGTGGGGTGGGCAACAGTAGCTCAAGATGGCACACAGGAAAATTTTAAATGTCAGGAGAGGGACCAATCCCATGTGTCTCAGCTAGATTGTATTTTTTCTTGGGGCCATTAATCTATCCCATCCGTCCTAGTTTACTACCATCTTCTACCTGTGATGTTTCTTTATTCCCTTCCCAGGACATCCTCTCTACCCTACAGACAGATTTATTCACATCCAAAGTTTTTCAGCTTGGGCAATAATAATTTTGTGACCAATAAGACTACAATTTCCATATATACTTGACACAGTCTATACCAGAACAGGTTTTTTTTTTAACGGCTTTATTTAAGTATGGTTAATATATAATAAATTATAATGTACAATTTGATAAATTTTGACTAATGTTTGCACCTGAGGAACAATCACTACAATCAAGATAAGAAACATATCCATCACCTTCAGTCATTTCCTAGTGTTCCTTTTAAGTCTTTCCTTTCCACCCACCCCATTCTTTTTCCCTCTCCCCAGAAATCCACTGATGTAACTTATGTCACTATAGATTATTTTTCCTTTCCTATAGTTTTAGGTAAGTAGAACCATATAGTAGATGCTAAATGGAGACATATAGTAGATATTGAAGTTTCTCAGTCAGCAAAATAATTTTGAGATTTATCCCTGTTGTGTGCAATAATTGTTCATTCCTTGTTATTAAGTATTAATAACATTTCATTGTATGAAAATACCAAAGTTTTTTCACCTGTCAATTGATATTTGGATGGTTTCCAATTTTTATCTCTTCTAAACAAAACTTTTGATACTATGAACATTCACGTACCAGTCTTTCCGTAAATGTATGCTTTCTGTTATGTTGAGAAAATATCTAGAATTGGAATGTTTAGATAATATGGGGGTTATATTTTTCATTTTTTAAGAAACCAACAAACTGTTTTCCAAAGTAGTTTTACCATTTTACTTTCCCAGTAGCAATGTATGAACTGAAAGTTCTTCTGGACTTTCCCCAAGACATCATATGATCAGTCTTTATGTAAGCCACCCTCATTGGTGTATAGCCACATCTCATTATTGTTTTAATTTGCATTTTCCTGTTGAATAATCATGTTTAACATCTTTTTGTGTTCTTATTTGCCATCATTATATCTTATTTAGTAAAGTGTTCATTTAAATCTTTTGCTTATTTTAATTGGGTTGTTTGCTTTTTATTGTTGTGTTTAAGAGTTCTTTATACACTCTGAATATATGTCCTTTATCAGATATATGCTTTGCAAATATCTTCTTTCAGTCTATGGCTTTTCATTTTCTTGAAGTTGTCTTTGACAAGCAGAAGCTTTTAATTCAGTAAGATACAATCTATCAATTTTGATTTTTAAGAATCATTATTTTTGTATCATATTGAAAAACTTTTGCCTAACCCAGTGTCACAAATATTCTTTGTCTAAGTTTTCTTCTCAAAGTTTTATCATTTGCTGTTTTACATTAGATCTATAATCCATTTTAGTTAATTTTTGCATACGATGTGAGGTACAGTTTGAAGGCTTTTTATTTTTGCATATGGACAACCAATTATATCAACATTACTTCTGGAAAACACTATCGTTTCTCTCCTGAACTGCCTTCCTAACAGTTCTTAACAGCAACTCACAGTCATAAAGCTATTCAGTGAACAATGTTTGAATGATAGCATGAATAAATTTAGGGATTACATTACTCTACATATTTTAGTAAAGTGAAAAATACATGTTTACAGATCTCCTATGCAAAAATAAGCTTCAGTTAATCACTAAAGACTGATCAGTGTCCTTATAATCAGCACTTAGAAAATGTTTGTGAATAAGTAAACGAATAATGAACAAACAAGTGGTTTATTAGAATGTGTAGATCACTTTTTTAGTTGTGTTGTTTAGGTCATTCTTTCTTTTCCTTTATCTTATAACTCTTGACTTCAGTAACACTTGGAGTTTATCAAGTTTTTCCACTGGGACCAAGAGTCCAGCTAGTTTACAGGATTTTACTGCTGTCTGCATAATTCAGTTCCAGAAAGATTAGGTCCCAGTTACTAACAATGGCAAAATGTAAATTCATGTATATTTACTGATTTTTTTCATCCTTCCTTGCTCACTTTCCCCATTCCCTCACTTTTCCTGAATATAAGATCTGGTTTCCAGGTGCTATGGGGTGAATCCAAATGAAGGTATGGGTAAATTAGTGATATAATTCCTCTGAAAAGCTGCTAAACTCTGACAAAGGGGATCCAAGAATGGATTATTGAATTCTTTGGTAAAAAGTTGAGCCCATAGAAACTTTTAGGGATAAACTGAATGAAAACTTACCCTACTTCAATTTTTCAATATTAAATATAAGCAAAATTGAAGGTTGTTATTAAAAACTATGATGATTAAATGTTTTATTTGTATTGAACTTCTCTGTAAAGATGTTCATAACACATTTTATATACCATAAAATGGAAATTTGGCTACCTAAAAACTTTAACACATAGACAATTGCTTGAAACATACTCTTTGACCATCATATATGTTTGAAATGCCTATAATATTAGTTCTAAATATTAAAATTGAAATCTTCCTCATTCTTAAAATGGGTATTAAACAATTTAAAAAGCTTAGAACAAAATATTATTTGGTGTAAACATGCTGTCTTATTGGCTTTATTTTCTTATCATTTCTGATCTATAGGTAACATCTTGAATAAATTTTATACATACATACTTCACAAAAGCCAGGCGAAAAGAACATGAAAAGAATAGAATAGAAAGTAGTAGATAACTGATAGAGCACATTTAAATTACTTACTTGTGTGTAGTGCTGCTTTAATATGTAAAATCTATTGCATATATTTTTTTAAAAATTATGACTGATTTTGATGCCAATATTATAGTTTCTATTTTGACTTCATTGGAAAGTTGGGATATGATTTCTTGAGCCCATCACTGTAATATATAAATATTCCCAAATTGGGATTTCAACCTATCTCTACCCAGGATTTTATGATTTAATTTTGACTATTGATTTTTTTTTTGGCCGCAATTTTTGCTCATTATACATTATTCTCTGCTCAGTTAGATAACATTGCCATTGATTTGTTCAGTCCTCGGTTTTTGCAATCATTTTTATGCACTTTGGGTTTAATCAATTAATTTTCCAAGCTGTAAATTATGCATTTTGAAATCATAATTTGTTTTTAGTGTATGTCTTAACACCATGATTTGTTTCATGTTTGTAATTAATTTTTGCTTTGAAAATAAAATTGCATGACAAATCATTATGGGTAATGTCACTGCCATAGACAGCAAAGCTGAAATTTCTCAGATAAGTAAGTTTTCTTTTCATTTTGATTTGTTAAAAATAAGTTTTAACAATTAAAATGAATGATATTGAGTCATGGCATTCCAGGAAAACAGCAAGCACTTTTCACATTAAAGCAGCACTACTAATATCTAAGTGATTGTGATACATGCTGGATCATTACCTATTACTACGTAACAAATCACTCCAAAACTTAGATCCCTAAAATAATAATAACATAATACTTTTCACAAGTCTATGGATCAGATGACCTTTTGTGTTGATCTGCGCCATGCCTGATTGATCTTGACTGGACCTGCCCATACATTTATGTTCAGCTAGCAGGCCATCTAGGTGACTCTTTCTGGGAGTTGGCTGGTTGTTGGGTGGAGTGATGGTGCTACTGGACCACATCTCTCTTAACAACCAACAGGGTAGGCAGGGTTTGATTATATGGTAGTTGCGGGGCTCAAAGGGCAAGAGTGGAATCATGGAAAACTCTTTGAAACCTAGGCTCAGAACTGGCATATCCTTTTGACCACATTCTATTGGTCGAATCAAGTTACAAGATTCAGTTCAAAAAATGGAGAAATAGAATTTTCTTGATGGAAGAAGTAGCAGAGTTATTTTGCAGGAGACTCAAATTCAGGGAGAAGAGAATTGTGGCAATTAAAAATATCTACCCTTTTCAAATAAATCTGATCTCTCAACCAATCTTTCTGTTTTCAAGCTGTTCACCATGATATTATTTTCGTAGCCTCTTCTCTCTATCTCATTCATAAGGTGTATTTCTGAAAATACATATTTTGTGCATGCAGATGTATTATTACTGCTTAATATTCCACAGGTCCTTATACTATTCAGTTGCTTATTTTTCCCTTTTAAAACTTGTGGTGGTCAGAACAATATAGAACAAGAAAGTTTAAATAATTAAACTTTGTGTCCCATTTGGAATTATAAATATATGTTACTATCTACTGTGGAAATCAACTTTGTCATATAAACCTGAAAGTATAGTCTTAAATTTGTTCACTCTCTATTTAGATTTCATTGATTCAAATCCTGACTCTCTGTTGGGTAAGTAGCTTATCTTTTTTTGTGCCTGAATTTCCTCATCTGTAAATTAGAAATAATAATTGTATCTGCCTTATACTTTTGTTTTGAGGATTCAATGAGATTAAATATATAAAACACCCTAACATATAGAATTATTTAATACATAACAGATAATGCTTTGATTAACAACCAAATGTCCATAATTGGCTTTCAGTTGACCAACTTTTATTCTTTTTTTTTTTTTTTGATCTCTGTTACCTCATGTAACTAATTTGGGGAGAAAATGTTTTGGAATTCAGTAAACAGTACTGATTGGAAAAATTAGACTTGAAATATTCAATTTGTATTTCAAATTAGAAATAAAAAAATAAATAAAATTTGGTGCAACAGATACTTCACTATCTCCTGCTATGTTAGTCCTTGTGATAGATGCTGTGAGTAAATGGAAGAGTAAGACATAGTTCTAACAATAAAGTGGAGAGGTTCCCTATAATCAACTTATCCCAGGGTACCATGTTTACTACAATATTTTTAAAGTGGCTCCTGGGCATGTATCATGGTCAAATACAAATAACATTAATATGAATTATTTTTATTGGTTGCCAATAGAAGAGAAAAATGACATTGTAATATCTGGAATAGGTGGTGGTATGGGGGTTGGAGGTGGGCTATGTGCTAAACAAATTGTGAAAACCTTATGAATCCTCTGAGAATTACCCTTTCAAATCTGTGGAACGAGTCACAGTGAAGAGGAGGGATTTAGGGAGAGAAAGAAAAACGTCAAACAGTGGCCATTTTAAATGGATTTTAGCCACTTAAAAAACCTACTCTTTTCAAATAAGCCTGATCTCTCAACCAACCTTTCATTTTTCAAACTTTTCATCATGAATATTATTTTCCCATCTTCTTCTATCTGATTCATAAAATGTATTTCTGAAAATAGATACTTTGTGCATGCAGATATATGTATCATTATTTCTCAATGTTTCAAAGATCCTAATACTGTTTAGCAGCTTATTTTTCCATTGTAAAAATTACAGTGGTTAGAACAGCATAGCACAAGAAAGACAGTGAAAGAGAGTGAAAATACATACATAAATTTGAGCTCTTGGGGAAGGGAGTAGGAGTAATCATTAATAATGAGGGTAAGTTACATCTTCTAGGATATGAATGAGAAAAATATGGTGTGCTGGCTTTTATATGTGTTTATGGAATATAATAAAAAGCCATAGAATATTTCCAAGAAAATCTAGGAAAGCAAAATTAAGGACTAATTACAAGGTGTTCTTCTAGACGAAGGAATAATTATTAAGAACATTTTTGAGATTTCTTCAACCTGTAAAACAATGATCCTTCCAGGTATTCATTTAATAATTGATACTAACCATAACAACAATATATAAATATAGTTAACTTATGAAACAATAAATTAAATTTCTATAGCAGCCCCTAGGTTACAAACCACATGCACATTATGTCATTTTGATGCCAACTCCAGGCTGCTTCCCAGTGGAGAATAGATTGAAAAGTGCCCCCAAAAATTGCACCCATTTTGTTTCATTTGGAGAAATGGCTCTTTCCATCAAATCTGAGAACAAAATAAGCCCAAGAGGTAGAAACAGTAACACAAATATATATTATGTTTGCTAGTAATAATATTAACTATTTCCCAAATATGTGATATCACTATTTTTAACAAACTCAATCACCCAAACACCTCCCCAAACACACCAATCACAGAAAAGACAAAATATGAAATATTATATCCACTTCAATATGTGAAGAAATTGCAGTACATTTTTATTTCTATTTGTACTTGCCCTATCCTTGAATAATAAAGTCTAAGAAACATCAATTTCGTGAGAAAATAAACTATAATAAAATTTTTAGTCATTTGCAAAATAATTGACGTCTTAGAGCTTTATCTGAACATCTTTGTTATTTTTAATGTAAACATTTGATAGATTGTGTATTTGACAGTTGGTAGCAGATTTGGGAACATTAGAAGGTGATTTTTAATGAGATCAACATTATTAGTTAATACTCCCTAAGATTCCATTAAGAAAAGATTTAAAAATAGATAAGAAATATAAGGAGGGGAGGTGAAGACTGGAAAGAGAAAGAGAGAGAGAGAGGGAGAGGATAGATATCTAATTCTAGCTCTTAGATGTACAATATATAGTTTTATTTTGATAAAATGCCATCTTTAGTACTCAATTTTTCCTTCAACAACAACCAAAGATAGTGTTCACTTTGCTATAATTCTCTCCACTTGCCTTATCTCTGTTATCTTTTTTCTACTACACATTTATGTTAGGGAGCTCAGACTAACTACAAAATAGAAATACATTTCTTAGCAGCTGTTACCATAATTCTAAAAATATATTTTTCTTTCTTACAGGATTTCAAACCTGGGTTTCTTCCCAGTGCTAAATCCTGTCGACTGGATTCACTAGGATGAATAGAGAAAGAAGTGTTACATTTTAAGATAATTTGTTTTCTAAACACACAGAAAGGTAATAGTTCTGGCATTTTACAAAGGACGTCAATTAGTTTTCTCAATTTTTTTTTCCAAATGTTTGTTCACCAGTTTTGTTTTAGTCTTTTGCTTTCTTGCATATTCATTTTTTAATTATTGGGAATTATGAACTAATTGGAAAGAGTACATTCAGAACTAGAGAGGTGGGTACACCTTTGCACAGGGCAAATATGAAAAATACGAACAGCAATGATTAGCGTGTGCTAGAGTGAACTTCTGTCATGCTCCCGGGAAGGAGGCTTAGCCTCTCCTGGAGTTCAATGTTATACTACCAAGTCTAGCACATTGCTTTGCTTTTCCAAAATAGCAAATGTCTTAGCACTTACCTAATTATTATTATTATTTTTTCTAAGCACTTACCTAATTATGATATAAGAAAAAGTACTAGGGAAATGGCATTATTCTGAAGACTTTGTTGACAGCCACAAACCATAGGCTATGACAGTATTGTGGGAAAGCAGGAGAAAACTCATCTCTACCCGACTCTAACAGAAACATCTCCCCCAACACACATACACACACACACACACACACAGACATAACACACACACACACAAACACATTCTGGCTATACCCATAGTATGCACCCTTATTTGAGTTCTGTTCATACTGGACATAAACAATTGGATTTTAGGTAGTTGACAGTTACATTCCTCTAAAAAGATTTCCTTTTTCTTCCGCACTTCCCATTAGTTAATCTGAGTTCCTTTGTTCTGCATAAGGAAGATAAGGAAAAAATATTTTTTAGCTCGATTTAATCACTGGCGTGCCAGCATTGGAACCACAGCTCCACGGAGACTGCCAAAAACTCGACCTAGTTACTGCTCCTTTTTGTGGCATCTTACCGTGCGGTTTGTGGCACATTGAAACACAAATTCACAGTTACCAGAAGTTAGGTTTATCACTGTTGCAAAGCCACTGAGTTCTGATCCAGAATCTCACAAACTGGTACATGCCCACGCAAATCTCGCCTGTCCAGATAGACTGAACAGGAGGAAAAATGCAATGCCAAGAAGGAAGAAACCGGGTCCTAATTAATCAGAAACAAATAAGTCATTTTAATAGTGATGTTGAAGGAGATAGAAATGTATTCTTACGAGAACCCTGTGTTCCACCAGGATGACACTGTGAAATCTTTGTACTGCCAGTTATTGTCACTGAGTGGTGGAATACTGAAAAGCAAATGAGTCATTTGGAGTGTGTTCCTATTTTTTGTTTTTATATTTTAATGCACTTTAAGCTGTAACACAGCTTCATGGTCTCCTTTCTTTTTTTGTTTTTCCTTATACTTAATTCCATAATGATCTTTGATTAGCAGATGGATAGATATGGAAACAACCACTTTATCTGTGGAAATAAGTTATTAAAAGTGACAAAATACACTAAACACCCCCAAAATTCAGAGTTTAAATTGGGAAAATCCTTACCACTGCCAAAAGGCAAAATAAATTAATAAATTAATAAAAAAGAAAAAAGAAAAAAGATTTGACTGTTCCTAGAACCATTTCATTCAGTAAATGTTTATTAGGCATTTGCACTTTTCTACTTTTATTGCTCATTTGATTTCTGCTGCTTGAAATATTCTCCACTCACTGTCTTTCCCTGAAGACAAACCAAATGTCACCTATGTTTTGAAGTGTTCTTTAATTGCCTTTTTACCCCGAACTCATGAGCCCTTCATTCTCCCTTTACCAAAATTCTCTACCATTTTACATATAGAGGATTTTTAATGCATGTCTTAAAAACACATCCTGTGCTATCAGTTTGAAGTCTTCACCTCTGAAAGTTAGGATTGTCTTACTCATATTTGTATTTTTTGCAGTGCATTGAATCTAGGGGTAGTTCAAGAAAATATTATGTTCAATTTAAAAATCAATGTTCTATTTCTAGTTTTGCAGTACCTTACTGAACACCAGTACACACTGAAAGTAGATCACGTATTTCCCTGGCAAACAATTTACGATTTGCATTTTCAATGAGTCCAGTGCTGATGGAATTGTGACAGGACATGTGATTATTTGGTGGATTCAGAATGAACCTATTAATAGTTTTTCAGATAATTCATTCCAATGTGGCTGTGGGAGCTTCACAAAGTAATAAAGAAGTCGGGATTTCAGTTAGGAGGGCATCAGAGAATATGACTCCTGATGAACTGGGCATAACAACTTCCAGGAAGCTTTAACAGAGCTTTCATTGCAAATGGTGGACAGAATTAGCCTCTCTCCTCTTTCCCTTATCACTATGTCCTATAATTGGTTGGTTTTTAAATTCTTTGTCAGAGAACTCCTAACACTGAAACGATATAGATAACAATGTTAGAAAAGTTCATGCTGGAAATCTAGAAATGTTGACCTTTTTTTTTGAGAGTAAAATATCTGAATCATCTTTCAGATTGTCAAAAATAAAATACAACTATTTCCAAAACAAGAAGAGAGTAAATTAAAAAACTATATTTAGAAAGGAAAATAATAGAAATAATCTGGAATTAGAGAATAAAAAGTATAGTATAAAAGTTTAAACTGAGCAAGTTTTTTTTCAAAATAAATGAATGATTGGATTTCCTTTGGGATTTAATTGATAGACATTTTTTGTGAGTTTCTGAAAATGGAGCTGTTTCATAAGACATGAATTGGCTTTCAATTTAATAACAATTTCTAACTACTGAGCAGAATCTAAGAATCTTTTCTGTTTTGAAGTTTCTATATATGTATGAATTATGACAACTGTATTGCCAGGCTTACAAATAAATAGTCGTTAAATAACAGGATAAATATATTAAAATAAAAAGCATTTTAAAATAAGCTCTGTACTCTCAAAATATCCACACTGTATTATCACCTTATTACATTAATTTTTTCATATTCATTTCTGCTTTTATTTTTATAATCAATCTTCCCATCTATATCTATATTTATCTATCTCTTTATATAGCATCCTCAAGATAGTAGGCACATGCCACATTCTAGTATGTTTTATGGCATATAAAAGTAAATGTAAAATTCAATAAGTAAATATTGAAAGATATTGAGTTTAGACAGATATAAATATAGTATCACATTGTAGGTGAGTTATGTGAAAATATAAGTCACATCTGACATGACAGTTTCAATTTTGCTAACAAATACTTTTATAGTAACAACTTTTAAGGGGTGTGAAAAAACAGAGCTTTACCTAGTATTATTTGCTAACATGAGTGAAATACATCTTAAGAGAAAATTACATAGATGAAATTGTCAACTTTCTATGACTGTTTCCTTGGTTTCTAAGTTAGTCATTAAATTATTTTAGGCAAGACACAAAAGTGATTAAGTGCACTAGCACCCTGTCTCTGCTTTGTATCCTGAGCAGACTATTCAACTGCCTAGGACGTACATGTCCTTGGCTCTATCATACTGGTGTATTTTCTTTACATTCATTCAAAAGGAATCTTCTGATCTCACTCCAACTAGGAGACATCTGTTACTGTAGTCACAAGCTGAGGACTACAGTTTAATAATCAATAGCTGACAAAGAAAAAAAAATTTAAAACTCTCCAAATAGATGGTTTAATTAACAAAAAGAAGACCTGCAAAATGACAAAATAAACCCCAGAATAACTTTCAGTTAAAAAATAAACACATCTCTGTCACCATATTTAAGCTTGAGTTAGGCTTTTGATGGTGTCTGTAAAAACCTTTTACTTCCCTCTCGTTCTTGCCTTAGAATGACCATCCTATTGTATTTTCAAATCCAGGTTCATAGCAACATATAGGTGATATTATATTAAGATAAAAGTTTGTATAATTTATTTCTTGTAGTAGCATACTACTTAAATGACATGTCTGGTTTAGGATGTCAACAGGACATGTAATGATTTTCAGTAGAGGAATAAGGGTAAATTTGTACAAGAATTTTGTGCTGAGTTCTATGCAACTGGTTCCCAGAAGCTATGGGATAATAAACAATTCTGAAAGTGAATTAATAAATAATAATGAATATTTTAAATATATCCAAAACCTTTAATGTGCCTAAAATTGGACCTTAGGGCTCATAGTACCTTGATCTTTTCTTGCTTCTCTGTAACAATGCATAATAGATATCCTTCATGGTTATAGAACAGATCATTCAGTTGTAAGTGAGTGGTATTGAACATATAACTTGGGTAGATTACTGTGAAACACCAGTTTGACTAGAGCCAAATGATGAAAAAACCAGATTTTGAATTAAAGAATGCTGGAATTGTGTATGTATAGATTACTGGGTGAAGAGAAGTCATATCTAAGAGACTGCTACTGTGGGTTCAGAAATAGGAGGTTTCATAGAATGATTTTCATGAAATATAAAGCTGTGCTAGAATCATCTACAGAAAAAGGTCTAAGAATACCACAATAAAAAATGTCTCAGATATTTCTGATTGGAGAGAGATGTTAATCTTCAGCCACAGACTGCTGACCTTCAATGGAAACTAAAATTAGGAACACTTTATTATGCCAACTTCCCTGGATCTGACATTTACAGTCCTGTCTTTGGAAAGTTGCTCATCATCATTTAATCGAGATATTCCTTTTTCTCAGTTTTTTTGTATCTTGTGTGTGTGTGAACATGGGTAAGTAAAAAATGGAACTAAATACATACACATATAAATATGAAATATCAGGACCTGTTTTAGGAGATTTAGAACCAAAGCATAAAGACATTAAGAATGCAAAATTAAAGTAGTATAGTTGGAGTGTAGGGAGGATAACAGGGCCTGAAGAGAGGAGAAGGCAGAAAGAAAACAGTGCAAGAAAACATTGAGGTGGAGGATGGTACAAACAAGCAATGACACAATTATGGTTTTTTCATCTGTGTCATGACTATTCTGCTCTGTTCCACCTTTGATGTCTTGCAAGGAAGAAAAATCAAGAAAAAGTTGCATTCATAACGTGTGGTTTGAAGCTATTATACTGTTTCTTGGGAGTCTTATTCTGCACAAGAAATGCCTGAGACATGTCTTGTAGGCTATGGTGTAAATTGCCATGAGAATTGGTTCGAAAGCATCAAGAGCCAACATTTTGAAGCTCTTGCCTTTTTCTCCACTCCTATACTTTCCCACAGTACATATTCAGAAGTTGCCATGTTGGGTTTTGAGTAGCTGTGATCTTGTGGATATTCTTTCCACTGCTCTGCTAAGAAAAGCCATGTCTGATAATGTTCTATAGATAATAGGGAACCTGGATGTACTGTTAATTCTACTTGACTCTCTGTTCCTTGTCTGACTGAATGTCTGTCTGACATGTGTATATGTGTGTGTGTGTGTGTGTGTGTGTGTGTGTGTGTGTGTGTTCTCCAGAGGCTGCTTTCCCATCTTCTGTGATGGTATTTTAATAAAACCAATAGAAAACCACCTCTACTTTCTTAGTTTTGAAGTCCATTCAATAGACAAATTACCACTCTTTCTCTTCTATTTGGCTTTTAGTGGGGCAGTCGTATACTTGGACTAACCAAGAAGTAAGTGACCAGGATCAGTTTCAGGACCATGGTTAGATCTACAGAAACAAAAAATATGCTCTACATAGCAAAATGTGTTGAAATTCTCAGTGTGAAAACTGTGCTTTTAAATAGAGAGCCTGCTATCAGTCTCAAAGGAATACTATTATTTCCGTTTTCTCTATCTGGGCAATTGTAGAATTTCTACCAACCCATATACCCTTGAGAAGAGTCCTCGGGTGACTTCCATCTCACAGGCTGCCTTAGGATTTTTCCTTATTAGTTAATCTTACATTAAATATTGTAGCATAATACTTTCCTCAAGACAGTCACTCTGGGCTAGGATCAGTTTTTAATGTTTCATTTCGATCTTAAGACTGAATATCTATCAGGCAAAAAATGTATTATATCAAAAGTGAATAAATAAAACAAGCCCACCATTTAAAAACCAGTAATAAGAAATTTTCAAAGTGTGTCCAATTTGATGAAATGCTAAATGTTTTAAGGATATTAAATAGTGATTCTATATATCTTATTAAAAGTACACCTGTCAATTGCTAAAAAGATAAAGATATAATTCAACACTAGTTTCTACCAACATATTTCCTTTACTCCACATCATCAAAACAGTAAACTGTCTGCTGGGAAATGAAAGTAATATCTTATGTAGAACTAGAAATTATAGTAATTATTGAAAAATAAGACTATGATTGATATTCAATATGTTTTAAAAATTCTAGAATTCTAGAAATTCAAGATTTCTAAATAAGCAAAAAATAAGTTTGATAGTAGTATAAATAATTTAGATTACCTGGATAAAATACTCTTTACTTTACAAAAAATAAAATCCCACAATAATAAAGGATGCTATGCCAATAGTGCAAATGCAAAAGAAAGTGCATATATTATCTACCCAAAGTATTTGCATTTCATTGACCTCTATACTACTCTAGTCATTCTTTTTGTATAATCCCCTATTAAAACCAACATTTTTTTGTGTGGCCCCACTGTAAGGTAAGCCCCTTGCTCCCAAGCTTTTTACAACCTATTTGGATAAGAACTATTTTCATTTATCTGTGATAAAAGCTGATTGAGCACCTATACTGTGCAGTATATGGCAAGGAAGGAAAGCATATTGTCTCCAATTTTCAACAGTTCATTTACTTTACTTATTTTTTTCAAGTCATTTCCCATATTTCATTCTTAATTTGTCTTGTAATTCCTATGATATAATCAAGATAAGTATCTTAAGAGAAAAATGGAAGCCTGGAACATATAAGAAAACAAAGTTTACAACTAATTAGCAGGAAATAAAATATTAAAGACTAAAAGGAGGTCTTCTCACTGGACCAGAAGTCTGTTCTCTATTTTATCTTGTATCTTGTCAGTGATAAAATTTCTCTGGGTAGGAAAAAAAAGTCTGAAAAATATATTTTGACAATGTACATATGTCAAAATGTATAAAAAATTGTAAGCACATGGAAAGCTAAGGAGCAAGTAGTTAGAAGAAGTTGTGTCTATAATTTTAGTAGCCAATTGGTCTGTGGGATTATGTCAAGATTATTTTTAGGGAAAACAATTAGGTATGTTCCACTTTCATGGTACAGTCATAAAAGAGATCTGAAAGTATTAATTTGCCAAAATTATATAATGAAATGTAGTGATTGGTTTAACCAAGATAATTCTTTTCCAACTTTTCAGAATGGTTTGTCTTTTGGCTGCTATAACAAATATACCATAGCGTCAGTGCATTACACAACAGACACTTCTCACAGTTCTGGAGTCTGCACAGTCCAAGATCAAGTTATCAGCAAATTTGATGTCTGGTGAGGAGCTTCCTACTGGTTTGCAGATGGCCACCTTCTTGATGTAGGCTCGCATGCTTGAGAGACAGATTGTATCTCTCATGTCTCTTCTTCTAAGGGCACTAATCCCATTGATAAGGGCTCCATCTTCATGACCTAATTATCTTCCAAAGGCCGGACCTTCAAATACCATTACAATAGGGATTAGGGCCTCACCATATGAATTTCGGGGTTGGTGGGGAAACATAAATATTCAGTTCATAGCAAGAATTGATTAGTAGACCCAGGGGTAGAGTTTTCCTGAATTATCCAGTAGGCATAACAAGCATATGCTACAGGCATCAATAAAGCAGAGATACCAAAAAAATTCTTTTTAAGAATTTAACATTTAATTAAAAAAAAAAAAGAACTTAGTACTTTATGGAAGAGAAACCAAATGTTGTAAAGCTTCTTCACACTCATTTTATCATTTAGTAGTTTTTTTTTTAGTTAACTATTTTGTTGTGGGTAGGGATCTCTTGTCTCATCTATCCTTACAACTTTTCTAAATATCTTAATAACAGAAACCTGGCAAACAGTGTGGATCCATAATGCTTATGGAAGGCATCAGGCACAAGAAAGAGTCCAAGAATGTTCAGGCATGTGCAAAACTAGAGAAGTGACACAGAAACAAGGAGAGATCATGCGAAATAGGTACTGACAAAAATGGTTCTATGTGAAAGGACTCCGAAAATACCTGTTTTTTACTTTAGTACCAACTTGATCAACTACTAGCTCTGTGACCTTAGGAAGCTACTTAATGTCAGATTCTTCATTGGTAAAATAGGGAAAGAACACAAAGGACCATATTAAGAATTAAATAAAATAATGCATATAAATAAATAAATTCTTGCACATAGTAAGTGCTCAGGGCCACTTCCCTGCTTAGTTTATTATTACTAAGGCCTTCCAGATTCTATTCTCATGCCCCTCCATGTCCATGAAAGATAGAGTCTGCGTGATCTAAAAGGTTATTAATATTTAAAATAAAAGCCCTGCCAAGTTGTAGCAAAACGTCACAAATAAATTACCTTCTATCAGCAGTAGTTTCTTAATTGGAATTATATTACCTTATCATTTGCTTATTTATATGTAAATGCTTACTGGTGTTCATATCCTGCCACTATTTTCTCATATGCAGCTCTTTTTTATTCATGGCAGGGGGGATGTAAAATGTTAGTAAAGAATATGAAATTCAGAAATGATGGCCAATCTTCATTTAAAACTATTTTTGCTAATAGTTTTAATTTTCTTTCCTCAATTATATTTTTTGAAGGATAAAGCTATACTAAGAAAGACATGGTCTCTGCCCTTGCTGAGTTTATGCTGGAGCTAAATACTAATCCATGCCTTGTAACATTACCTCAGTCACAAATAGACATAATGTGCAGATTTCCAGAAGGTAGTACAGAAAAAAAGACCTACTACACAAAATGTACTTTGGGTTTCAGTTTTCTAATTATTTTTGCAACTCATATTTCCAAAATGTAGAAGAGTTAACACACTTTCAAAGATTCCCCTCTTATTTTTTTTTTTTCTCCAGGAATCTTTTCTGGCAGTTACAAGTTCAGAATGCTTTTGTGCATTCCAAGCAGTCTTGCCCAGATTCTGCCACCTGTTCCATCATTCTGGGTATATTTAGGGTATAGTTCTTTTCCATATGGGCAGTGTAATTCCATTAAGTAGCAATCCAGCACAGTTCCTTTTTTTTTTTTTTTAACGTTAAACCTCGAGAGTTAATCGTCCATCTGTGTGTAATCATCGATTCCATTAAGCCTTATGGCCTTGTCAGATTATCAAACATTTTAAACAGTACTCCTTTCTTCACAGGAAACACGTTTGATAATTAAGGGCATGATGGAATCTAAGTGTTTGAGTCTGACTCCAAGGACCCAAGGTGGCTTATATTAATCCTGAGTCAAACTTTGCCTCCTCTAGATCACTAAGCTTTGATTACAACAGCAGGTATCGTGGATCTCGTTTAGTCAGATTTCCAAACAAGCAGGATATGATGTTTAGGTGTCAAAGATAAATCAAACTTTCAACTGCTTTTTTTTTTCTTTAACCTGCAAAGCGTACCTTCAAATTTCTGTTCACAATGAAAGAATCACATGGAGCAATCCTCGGCCATAGCCTGTGTGTAAGACCCAGACTTCTTGCTTGATTTTATAGGTTTCTGTTGTTTCTTATTGCAGAAGAGTCTAGATTTTCAGACTGTCAATGAGGAACTTCATAGAAGGAGAGGTAGTGTGGGCGGGCTTCTTGTCAAACTGAATTTGAACTTTGATTTTTTATGAAGTGAGAAACACTAATAATTGTCCACAAAGTATGGCCAGCTTTAAGTATTTTTGTCCTTATTTTATTTATTAAGCATGGCTGAGAGTAAGTCAAATGAACAGAGTCTGGAGAAATTAAAATCAAGAATTCTCACTTGAAGTCACAAAGCACAATTATGATATGTGACTGGGGTCTTGAGAACATTAATTTCCCATTCCCTTGACTATGAATTCTCCCAATGAATGTATTAAAGACATTTAATACAGTACTTATTATCAGCATATCATAAATCTTCCATTAAAATAATACAAATAAAGCACTGTGTCTAGGCCACTGGAGATAAAGCTGTTGTGTAATTGACAGACTGTAGGTATTTTTTTTAATCAAGTAATAGAAAATATTGTTGCCTTTCACAGTCTAAATCCCAGAACTATCTAATTATATGTTCGGTTTCACTTATTTTATCTCAATGTGAAAATTGAAATGTTTCTCTTCAGTCTACCAAAACCTAATTAATCTAATTTATAATAAATTGTGTATTGTATTTCCTGAAACAAAGCTAAGACCTTTTTATGATTGTGTAGGGTGTCTGGACCCAGGGAAAGTAGGCTTTGTATGGTCTGGTGACTGAAGAACTAGATGCACAAAGGGAGAATCTTGGCCTTTGCAGAACAGCAGGTCTGGACAGCTTAGTTCACTGCACAGCCAACTCAGAAGCCCTTCCGGAGCAAATCTGGCCCAGAAGGCTGCACATATTTTTGCCTGGATAGACCTCTTCATGTTCAACAGGAGCCTCTGCAGCGATGATGGGGTCCTCCATATTGCTCACACAAAGCTACAGTACGGGACAGGAAATCTGGCTCTTTAACCCTCTGGCTGCTGCACATGACTATTTGGCTAGCAAAGCAGAAAAATGTCGACAGCCTAAGGTTTAAATGATTAGTAACAGGTTTTTGAGTGATTTTCCCAGAATGTGCTAGTATAAATAGAGGACTGTGAAAGTGTGGTTTGTGTTTTTTTTTTTTTTTCGCTTCCTTTTGGTATTGTGGCTTGTTTGTTTCCATTTCTTTTCATGACACATTCCTTTTTATGACTGTGTACACCCAAGCCAAATATCCAAATGCAGGCTTGAAAGGGAAGGTGCTCACCTCAAGGCGCTTCCTGATTAGGAATCAGGTGTCTACATCCAGAATGCAGATAGATTTTTTAACTCTCCAAAAATCAATCTATTATGTTGAGTTATTTAGGCTAATCCTACCCTAGATTTTGTTTATAGGCTGGAAGAGACAGACAAGACTATTAGTACATTATTGTTTACTGAAATGTTTGGAGATTTTCTCTTTTTAATGAGTAAATAGGCCACTTACTAAAATTGTGATGCCTTACTTAAGAAGCAATATTGTGTTTTATTTTTAAATGTTTATTTTCTCTATTTACTGTTATTATCTTTTAAAAAACATGAAACTGACAATCGATTCATATCCTAGGTGGTTTGATAAATGTTACTTATACATTGTAATTAGATGCATTAAAAAGGTGACATTTAATGAGTAGAAAAGCCACCAACTAATACAAAGCTTTGAGCTTAGTTTATTGAGATAAATCAAATTGTATCAAATTCAGCAAACACAGGTATCTTAAAATGGATAATGACAATCTTCTATTAGTAAAACAGTTCTGCTCAGTAATAAAGCACAGTTTTTGAAATAAAGAGCATTGCTTTGAAAATATTTGCAGGAGCCAGTTATTAGCTCCTGTATGTGTTATGATATGGTTGTAGGGCATATATTATGATTTCCTATGTCTCAGTATGCATTTTTTTGGTGAAAAACAAGATTTTCTACTTGAAAAACTGAAGCATGAGAATATGGAAAGCCTCTAGGACTTACATAAGTGAATGAAAGAAATGAACAAGCCTCTCTGATTTATAATTGTCACTATTCTTGTAATTTTATGTTGATAATCACCACAAGTTTTCTTGTAAAAGCCATGTAAAAAGTACTGTATTTAAACAAGAAAGAACAGAAGAAAAATGGTGCTTTTTGTCAGCACATACATATACAGTGCCGCTTTTCCCAACTTAGGAAAAAAAAAGTTCTTGCTAGCCTTTCGAAAGACTATCCATTCCACTGAAGACAAAGCCCAATCTCCCACTGCCCTTTTACAGATAATCTTGAGAGACAAAATCAGTTCACCGACTTTACTTTCTCACACATATTCCAGCTGTCTTGCACCAACTACTCTACTAAATGGTTCTTAGCAAAGTCATTTCTGATCTTCAGAATGATAAATTAGACACACATTTTGATATATCTTGTCCTATTTAATATGATCTCACCTCTTCCCTATGACATTCCATTATTCTTCATGTTTTCTTTACTTCTTTGGCTTCCATCATACCACCCTTTGCTAGGCTTCTTAAATGATCTTTCTTTCTTTTTGGGATTCTTTCCCTCCATCTATCTTTTAATTTTCATATTTCCCCTGATTATATCACCTTAATCTTTTTCTCTCCTCACTTACCACACCCTGACCAGAGCTATGACACTCATTCTCCCAATGTGAGTTACAACTCACTTGCTGAAAACCCCTGAATTAGTTAAGATGCTTTCGGTTACAAGTAACAGAAATAGAAACATGCATAAGGCAAGAAACTCAAAATTTATTAGCTCACATATCTAAAACGTTAAAGAGAAAGTTAACTAAAGTCTTGGTTGGATCCAGTAGTGCAAACATATCAGCAGAACAGTTTCTTTTGTTAGCTTTTTAACTTCTGTATTGTCTTCATCTGCAAAGTTTACCTATATGGAGACAAAGACACCATCAGTTACTCTGGACTTACTTATTCTTACAGCTAGTCATCCCACTGAAAAAAACACATGACCACCTCTCTTCCAGCATCCTTATCAGTATCTATGTTTGCTGTCTGATTGGCCTGATTTGGATCAAGCGCCCTCCGCTGTCAGAGGGTGAGGCATGGCCCTTTTAATGGTCAAACCAGAATCAGTAACTCAGGAAAGGGGGGTTTCACAAAAGAAAGTAAAGAGTAGATTTAAAACAAAACAAAACATGAAAACCTCGGTTACAACTCTCAAATGTAGAATGTTTTTCTATGCCCCTATCCTAGGATACAGACAAATGTATTGTCTTCATTTCAAAATTACATCCCCAAAACTTGAATTAAGATTTCTTCTAGTCACACCCCAAATATATTTATGTTCTTAAGCTTTTGGTAATGCTACAACTACTTAAAATATCATCCAAAGCAGAAACATAGAAGATATCTTAAACCTCTGCCTGTGAATTCTATCTACTAAATAAATACCAATGAAATACGTTACATTTGTTTTTTCCTCTCGGAATTTATTGTTACTACATTATTGCAGGTATGTGTTATCTTTAAACTGAAGAATCTCCTAACTGGACTTATCTCTCTCGAATGTACTTGCCATATTGCTACTTCATTGTCATTCTAATACTTAAATATTATCATTTTACTTACCTGCTTTGAGCCAAATCATCCCCAGGATGAGTTATTCTCCAAACTCCTTCCCTGTCACTTCACTCTCTAAGACAAAACTTAAACCAAACTAATCTAGAATTTTCCAAATATGTCATTCTATTCTTGCTTGAGTGCCTTTGAACACAGAATTCCTTTGTCCTAGAATAACCTTCCTCTCTTATCTTTTTAAATGCATTTATCTCACAAGATCTATTTTAGGTACCTACAAGCTGAGTTAAAAACTTCCCCTTTTCAACCATGAATCTTGTACGCAATTTTATTATTCCATTTATCAAAATGTATTTCTTTATATATTAACCTCCCTCTCAAGAATGAACTCCTGAGCTAAGAATATGTTTTGTTAGACTTGTTAAGAGTTTATCTAATTCCATCCAATGACAGTCGCCGTCTGGACTATTCTGTGAAAATAAATTTATACTGAATAAATGCATGCAGGCATGAGTGAATGAATGACTACAATAGTAAACTTTGATAATCTAAACTTATGAAGACAATGACTACCACCCAAAAGGTAAAGAAGAACTTCATTTTTAGAAAACATTTAAAGCAAAAGCTTTAATTTCTGACATTAATAATTTCAATAATATTCATGTTTTGTGATCTATATGAATGTTTCAGACACTTCCACATTGAAAACATTATTTGCCTTTGCACAATAGGCCAAAAGAAGTATCAGTACAGTGTTTATCAGAGGGAGAAGCTGAGGAGCAGAGTGGTTATGTGCTCATCCCAGGTTCATGAGGAGTGTTGGCAGTAGCACTAGATCTAAAAAAATAAATCATGTTTCCCTAGTCATTTAAAAGCATAAATTAGAACTATTCTCTAGAATCAATGAAGAAGGCCAGAGCATACTATTTTAATCAATTATAAAAGTTCTCCTTCTCCAATCAAAGAAAGGTATTAGTGAAATGAATGAGAGTAATTAAATCTAATTTAGTCATGCAAATGAGTTTAATTAAAAGAAATCTACCCTTTAATAACTTCAGGGGAAAATGCAGTTCCTTATGGAGTTTGAAATTTAGTTAAGCTCACAAGACACAATAGCTGAACTGATGAGACCACACTGTTGTAATCTGCTTGTGTAAATATTGACACATGTAGCATTTAGTTTGTCTCACAGTGATAATACTTGCTCTAGGCTTCTGATGAAATCTGGCATTTATAATTATTAAAAGATGCTTGTTAAAAATGTTCTTATCCATCATGTTAATTCTATGAATGAGATTGCTAATACATTGACCTCCAAAATAAAATATTGCCTAAACCAGAGTTTAAGAAAATGAATTTAAATCCAACACTTATGGAACCCCTACTCTACAGAAAACATTGAGCCACAATTACAGCAGGAAAACCAGAGGAGAAACAACAGGAAGGTCCCTGTCCTCAGGGTGCTTACTATCTAATAATGACTGCACTGTCTTCTGTCTGTAACAATTACAGACTGAATTATTCAGAATGAAAGTACAAGATTTGGATGCCGTAGGGAAAAGACATAATTCCATGGGATAACAGAAAATATAACACTTATTTAGAATGAGTGGGAAGAAATAGGAAACTCTTCATCAATGAAAGCAAATGTGGCCCGGCTTTAGAGATAAAGGAGATTTTGACTACAAAAAATACCGAGATGAGGAGAGAAAGGGAGTCATAAAAGTCAAAACATTATAGGCAAGATATTATCCAAAAGAAGGAAAAGTCCATGCTTTAATGCACTATTAGCTTGGTGAACTACAGGAGAAAAGTTTAGAAAACAGCTCCACAGCTAGTCAGTGGTCAGACTTTGGGTGATTTTTAAATGCCATGCCTGGTGTCAGGACCCTTATCTGTAGACATTATAAGGGGAGAAAGGTTTTTGAATAAAGGAGTGGCATGACTACTTGTCATTTGGAATGAAGAGTCTGATCAAGAATGGAGATCAACAGATGGGTAGCTGAGGATGCTGTGGTACAATGGCAATTAGAATACAAAAGGAGAAGCAGAATCCCAAGCCTTTAGCAATCAGTGAGCTTTAACATGGGTATTAGGATGGATAGTGATGCTCTCGATTAGAGAGCACAGAAAGATAGGGAAGAGATACTCAATGAAGCTAATCTACAGCTGTGCATCTCAAACACAACTTCCTGCCTCTCTCAACCCTCTCTATTATTTTTCTTTTTCTTCATACTTCTATCATATTATATACTTTCTTAGGTATATTGTATCTTCTTTGTTAAATGTAAGCTTCAAAACAGCAGAGATTCTTTTGTTCTATTGTTCACTAATATATCTTGCAAGTCTAGTATATATATTGTAGATGTATCTTAAATGTCTAGCACAGAATAGAATCTAATACATAATAGATGCTTGAAAAGTATTTACTAAAAAAAGTAAAAAGATTTGTAATACTGAAATCAAGTTATCAGTAAAAAAAAATAAAATACATGGCTTGCAAAACCCTGAGTTATCTATCCCTGTTTACTTCTGCTTTTTCTTCTATTACTGATCTTCAGTGGTGTTCCATGCTCCAATTATACAGAATTCCCTTTAGCACCATGAACGTGGGCTCTCTTCTGTTGTTGAATTACATTCAAGGCTGGTCACAATGTCTCTTATCTCCAGGCCTTTAAACTCAGTCCTCCCTCTTCCAGGAATGAGCAAACTATCCCTACCCCCTTATCTCTGCCTGACCATCTCATCTTCTTGAGGAATCAATCCTTTCTCTAAGGAGCTTCTCCTTGAGAGAATGAGGTAGAAGAATTTCTTGAGCCAGGGAGGTTGAGGCTGCAGTGAGTTATGGTTGTCCCACTGCACTTCAGCCTGCTGGGGGACAGAGTGAGACCCTGTCTCAAAAAAACAAAAAGCAAACAAACAAAAAAAAACTTTTGAGTCCAAATCTGGTGTGGATGTCTCTGATTTGTCCTTATACAATACCCTATTTCTCTGTCAGAGGAAATTTTTACACTATATGATCATCAATTGCCTAGTTTTTGTTTACTTCCCCTTCTGATTGTGTATTTATGAAGGAACACATGAAAATCTTTCACCAATGTTTCCCCAGCCGGTAGCACAGGACCTGGCACACATGAGCACTGAATACATTTGTATGCAAATAATAAACATGGTGGAACAAAACAAAACAAATAATAAGCATGGTGGCTCAGTTTTCAAAAGTAAACTTCAAAAATTCTAATACAGAAAAGGAGTGCTTAGCATACTAATATAGAGATATTCTGAATTAGAAGAGAAGAAAATTAAAATTCATTTATGATTGTACTATTGTTTCACTTAAGAAAAATGAGAGGCTGTGAATGACAAGGAGGGAAGAGATTGGGTTTGAGAGTCAATGGAAAGTAGGTACAACTTGGGATAATTATCTAAGAAAATCAGGTAGAGAGAGGGAGCAAGAAGTGAACAAAAAAATACTATTCCCAATGAGTATCAAAAAGCTCAGAAAAGGGCACATTTGCAATGAAATTGTCCTCTAAATTACAAGATAATATAAAATTTAAAATATTAAATATAATAATATAAAATTTAAAATAGTACATAGTTGATAAAACAAGAATAAAAGTTAATAATCTATTACATCCTTAAAAAAGCACACAAGATATTTTGTAATGCAGAATCAGAGATCTGAAGGCTAAGAAGGATGCTTATATAGAGTTATTACCTGTATCTGTGCTGGTTATATTAATACCTTACACTGAAGCACCCAGCCTAGGTGGTGAGTGGGAGCTACAAGGCAGCTCAGTCTGCTTGCCAAGCCAAACACCTGATATGGGACTGTATCCACTAGGAAGAAGGGGCACATTTTTCTTGACACTCACCATGACTTTGACTGCCTGCCCAGCCTTGCAACCACATGACTGCCTCCTTCCAGAAAGGAAGTCTTTTTCTTGTTCTCCCAAAGGTACAATATGAATTAGCCTCATCCCTTTATCAAATCAAGGAAATAGGAGGATTAGTTCAAATTTAACATCTAAATACTAACATTTGGAATTTTAGATTCACATTTCAAATGCTTTAATACATTTGCCGTCAAAATCAATTTTAGGAAAATCTAATAAATGTGGGATGGTACTAACATCAACTCATCCAGGACTTCTTTAATGGAGTGATGTCGGCACAAGCTACTTCAAATTTATTTTTGAAAGAGCTGAAAAGTGAATAAATGATTACATGTGACAAATGAGAGACAAACTGATGAATAAATATTCTATTTTTTGGTTCAAGTAGTATGGCAGCTATTTTCTCTGTATTCCCCTTGCGTATGGCTATTTTCCATTAGTTCAGTATCCCTATGGCTTTATTGATGAGGATTTAGTGAGATAAATGGAATTGGGTATACTTCTACCCTGGATTCCCAGTCATTCTGAGCAAACTTGTATGGGTTTCAATGTCCTCATTTTTTAAAATGAGGAGAATAATGAAAGTCTGCCATGAGAGTTCAAGCAAAAATCACAAAGCACAAGAAAATAAATTAGAATAACTGATGATCTCATCCGGAAAGAAGGATTTTTATCCTATCTGTAATTGTAGTCATAAGCATCCTAGAAGCTCCTATTCGCAATATTTAAGGAGTAACTTATTTAAATTTTAAAATTATAACTTTGTTTACATGTTGAAATTATGGGACTCAGAGAGAAAAGTTTTTCAAGTCTGTGTCTTTTTCTTCTAGAAGAACTGGGACACAATCTTGCCATAATAAATTATATCCACAAACACATGATCAATGTCTTGTAATGAATATGTTTTCTTGCATACAATTCAGGTTTTCATTCTTCAAGGAAATGGAAAAGTGAAGATAAATGTTCTAAAGGAATGGTAATTTAAAGTGACCCCAAATTATTAATACCTCTTCTAAGTTGGGAAGCCTGTTTTTTGTCCTGATTACTTTGCATGATAAAATTATTCCATTTTTAAAATTTTTTTTTAAATTTTGAGACATTTCTTCTCACAAAATCTTTCAAGTTAGATTTCAATTCTACCATGCTTAATTGCTTGTTGCAATTTCCTGTGAGAAACAATTATTGAAAGAAGATTCTTTTTTGTGTGCAAAGTTGTAACTACCAACTAAGCAGAAACTGTAACACCTGAGCATCCAACAGTCTAAGATGATTATGAGCAAATCTAGCAGTCTAGAAAGTTCAATATTTACCAATAAATTTGATAGACATGATAAGTAAGCTAATGCAGACCATTAATATTGATAATGTAGGAAAGAAGTTCTAGAAAGTTTTTTTTTTTTTTTGGAAAAAAAGAGGAATGGTGGCTGATTAGGAAGGTACATGTTTAAGATTGTTGAGTTATTGTTTTATTATAAAATTATTTCTGTCTCTCATCGGTGCTGACTTGACTGAGAGTAGAACATTATAAGGAAAAGGATAATTTCTGGAGTTAGCATACTGAATTTGAATTTTGGCTGTGTAACCTTTAACAAGATATTTACATTTCTAAGCTTTTGTTTAGTATGAAAAAATGTAGGTGATGTGCTGGTATGTCTATCTTACAAAATGATTTTGATTACTTGTATCATAGTGTGGCCAATAAAACAGAAGTCATCACATATTTTCTGGGTGATAAGTGTTTGATATCAAAATAGAGACTTTCATGATTGCTGACACTCAAACCATCACTGTAAGTCCAAGAAGATGCCTCCAATGTCAGGGAAGCAATCATTGAAGATCTCAAACTAAAGCAACAAAAAGTCTGGTTCTCATAAAACTTCTAAAGGAAGTTGCTGCAATTCTCCAGAACCTTTGAGAATATTTTATCAGTTTTTCTGTCTGTAGAAGCAAGGTAGGTGGCTGTCAAGGATTCATCAGGAAGTCTATGAGTCTGGGTAGAACTGCCTTTGGAGACTAAGAGCTCCTTCACTTACACCTTCCTAGTTGCTTGCAGTTTCCTATAATTTGCGAACTCTAACCAGGAATCTTACAGAAAGGAGGATTCTGGGAAACAAGTTTCCCAGCTTCACTTCTGCCATTTAGGGAAGGCCTTGGAAGGAAGTAATAGTGATACCAAGTGAACGTTAGACATACGTTAGACATTTTAAAGTAGGGATTACCAGCACCCAGGCCGCAGACCAGTACCAGTCCATGGCCTGTTAAAAACCAGGCTGCACAGCAGGAGGTGAGTGGAGGGAGAGCAAGCAAAGCTTCATCTGTATTTACAGCCGCTTCCCATCCCTGGTATTACTACCTGAGCTCCGCCTTCTGTCAGATCAGCAGTGACATTAGATTCTTGTAGGAGGGCAAACCCTACTGTGAACTTCACATGCGAGGGAACTAGGTTGCATGCTCCTTATGAGAATCTAATGCCTGATCATCAGTCACTATCTGCCATCATCTGCAAATGGGACCATTTAGTTGCAGGAAACAAACTCAGGACTCCCACTTATTCTATATTATGGTGAGTTGTATAATTATTTCATTGTGTATTACAATGTAATAATAATAGAAATAAAGTGCAATATAAATGTAATGTGTTTGAATCATTCCAAAACCATCCCCCACCACCTGGTCCTGGAAAAATTGTTTTCCACAAAACCAGTCCCTGGTGCCAAAAAGGTTGGGGACTGCTATTCTAAAGCATTTAGAATAATCCTTAGTGAAAAATGAGCACTTGGTAGATATGACCTAATACTCTATTATGTTTTGTTATATTTGGATTGAATTTGCATGATAAATCTGTCTGTAATGTATGCGTGTATACGCTTCTTAAATTATATCTGTCTTTGGTATCTCTGTCTCTTTTTCCCTCTTTCTCTCTTTTTCCTAAAATTGATTAAAAAATAACTCCACAACTTACCATGAATGAATGAATGAAAGTTGGTAAATTACCTATCAGGCCAGGAAAAGTACATCACTACAAGGTTTGATATGGGGATGATGAGTGGAGCCATTTAGCTTCTGAGTCCAGGAAGACCATGATGGATAAAGTCTGGGCTAGGATGAACATCACTGCCATGTAATTACCAAGGCCCCAGGAATCATGATCTAAGTCTCCTCTGACATTTCAGAAGTAAACTATTCTCCCAGCTCCTCACCATACTCTTAGCCATAAGTAAATCACTTTTGCTCCTAATTTCAGAGGGTTGGGGTAGGGGTCAATAAAGAGAACAGAAGTAAAACATACAGATATTTTTTCTTAATTGTGGATTCATTTATAATGTATTTGTAATTTATACATAGTTTAGTGATTATAAAATAAAAAATTGTGTTACTGGTTTCTCTTCTTGAATTAATTGAGTTTTTTTTGTTGTTGTTGTTCACTGCAACCTCCATCTCTCAGGCTAAAGTGATTCTCACGCCTCAGCCTCCCCAGTAGCTGGGATTACAGGTCCGGGACGCAGCACCTGGCTAAAGTTTTTCTATATTTTAGTAGAGATGGAGCTTCACCATATTAGCCAGACTGGTCTCAAATTCCTGACCTCAAGTTATCTCCCAGCTTCGGACTCCCAAAGTGCTAGGATTATAAGTGTGAGCCACTGTGCCTGGCTAAATGAGAATTTTATAATGCACGTTTTCTCTCTTGATAAGTCTATTAACTGAATTTTAGTTACCTTCTGTTTTAAGAATGTTTTAAGTTGGTAAATTACCTACCATTCTCTATGATAGCTGAGCTGACAATATTGAAATTTTAGAGATTTTTCACATACTTTACTTTTTTGGCTTGAGAAATAATTTTACCCATTCTAAGAATTTTATCCAGTAGTAGACGAAATAAATATGAGAATTCCTTGTAGATGAAAAACCACTGACTTCATTCCAGTAAATTTCAATTTTCAATCAACTTGCTGTTTTCCCATTTGCATTGCTGCAGTGCCTGTGTAGCAAAGATTACTAATAATCACCAATATCCATTTCCCTTTTCTTCTTCCTGGTTAAACAGCTCAACCACATTTCTGTTCCCTTGCAGTTAAATTTGGAATATGTAATCCAGTTTTAGGCAATGAATGTGGTAGAAATGGTAAATATTACCTCCAGATCTGCCACATAAAAATCTCTCCCATATAATCTGTCATCTTTTTCTTCTTCTAATAGTTATTCTAGAGATGTGTTGATAAAGCTCTGATTTGTGCAGGTGACCCAAGTCTGGATGTAAATGTGTTTTTAGGCAATTTCCACATGGAAAGAGGTACTCATCAAGTTTATTTGAACAGTCTTGTGATTCACAGCTCGCTTTTTGAGAAGAGTGGAGGAAATCGTGTCATTTATCATGGGTAATTCCAATATGGCTCACACTATCAATCTCTCTGACAATCTCCTCAACAACTCAAAGACCAATCTGTGGCTGGAAACTGTCCAGGTGATAAGCATCAGGATGCTGTGGGCCAGGCCTGCTACAACACCTGCTCTAAAGTCAGATGTACCATCTGCAGTTAATGTAACCCAACTTATGAAGAGGAATCCAACAGTGTAACAACGTTACAGTATGCACGTAGGAAGGGACTTGGTGATGTCCCAGTGGGTTCATCTATCTATTTGAACTGAGCAATTTTATGATTATAGGAACAACTGTTTTCTTCTTCATAACATGAATAAAAAAGCTGGATCACCTTCTGGTGGTGTAAAATGTTCACATTCTTAGTAAATAAGAAGTTTACAGCTGAAAATAAATGCTTTATGAATTTGTTGTCTTAGCTAGACATAGGCTTCAAGAATTTAAAATATTTTTCTTTAATGTTCACTATTGGATAAACAAATAAGAATGGATTTTTAGTTTTAAATGATTCAGTAGCCTTGTTTATGCTATTTTCTTCTTGTTATAAAAAATCTCTTTGCTTCTGGTTTTAATTTATATTCTAAAAGCACTCACTTTCTTCTTATGTAACTTGGCCTTTGTCATCAGAATACTTGGTTAGGAAGTCACCACTTACCTAAATCTGAGTCAATCATAGTGTCCTAAACCCTTACAGTGGTCCATCTGAGATAGCCACATGACTCAAGTGGAGCCAACTGAAGTCCTTCTCCAAATTTTTCAAATTTGACCTCCAAAGAAAGATCTTTTTGGTTGATGAATCCATGAGGATTTAAGTTCAGGAGTTGTCAGCTGTCCTAATTTCCGCCATCTTGAGGAATCAAGGCCAGCAATAGAGTTAGTCCTGTGAAGAGAAATAGAGTTTTGTCAATATTTGGGTTCCTAATTTTTGTTTTACTTGAGGTAGGCTTCCCACCTCCTTTCCTATAGTATGAGTATATAAACTATATATTTGGCTATGTGAGCCAATACATTCTTTTGTTGCTCAAATTTAAGATGCATTAATATCATGAAAGCAACAGTCTTAGTAAAACCATTGAGGGTTTTTAAATATTAACTTTGTTGCTGAATGATTTAAATACAGTAAAATGCATACACTTTGTTTATTTGCAATGAATTTAACCAGTTTATATATTGATATAACTTTTACCACAATTGAAAATAGAAGATATCTAATATCCCAAAATTCCCCTGCTCCCCTATCCAGTAAAACAGCTCCCAACTTTCAGCCATTAGCAACCGCTGCTTTCTATCACTAAAAATTAGATTTATCTTTTTTAGAGCTTCATAAATGAATAAGTACTCTTTTGTGTTTGGTCTCTTGCTCACAGCATAATGTTTTTGGGACTCATCTCTGCTGCTCTCTGTATATTGTTAGTTCATTTCTTTTTATTGCTGAGTAATATTCCATTGTACTATACACCATAATTTGTTTGTCCATTTACTTGTTGATGAACGTTGGATTCTTTCCATTTATTAGCTTGTCTGAGTCAAGTTGCTATGAAAATTTGTTTTTAAGCCTTTTGGGGAAATATCTAGAAATGAAATTGCTTGGTCATACATAAATGGTTAAGTTTAAATAAACTGCTAACCTATTTTCAAAGCATCTGCACCATTTTACGTTTCCAGTAGCAATGTATAAGAATTTTTTTCCTCATAATTGCAAGCACTTGGTATTGTCAGTCTTTTAACTTTTACATTCTAAGGTGTATTTTATTGTGGTTTTAATATTCATATCCTAATGACTAATGATGTTCACCCTCTTTTTATGTGCTTTTTGGGCACTTTCTCTTCTTTTGTAATGTGTTTGTTTAAATGTTTTGCCCATTTTATTTATTTTATTGAGATGGGGTCTCGCTCTGTTTTCCAGGCTAGAGCACAGTGGCACAATTACCGTTCACTGTAGCCTCAATTTCCTGGGTTCAAGTGATCCTTCTGCCTCCGTCTCCCAAGAAGCTAGGACTACAGCCATGAATCATCATGTCTAGCTAGTTTTTTATTTTTTCTTATGGAGACAAGCTCTCGCTACATTGCCTAGGCCAGTCTCAAACTCCTGGCCTCAGGTGATCCTACCACCTTGGCCTCCCAAAGTGTTGAGATTACAGGAAAGAGTCACCATGTCCACCTCTTGCCCATTTTATAGGGCTGCTTTTCTTATTATTGTCTTTTAAGAGTATTTTTCTTTTTTTAATTTGTTCTGGATATAAGTCTTCTGCCAAATATACATATGTATTTGACAGAAGTATATATATAGATTGCAAATATGTTCTCTTATTCTTTGACTTGCTTTTTTATATATATATATATAAAAATATATATTATTGCACTTTAGGTTCTGGGGTACATGTGCAGAACATGCAGGATTGTTGCATAGGTACATGCATGGCAATGTGGTTTGCTGCCTCCATCCCCATCACCTATATCTGGCATTTCTCCCCATGTTATCCCTCCCCAACTCCCTACCCTTTGCTGTCCCTCCCTTAGTCCCCCCCAACAGACCCCAGTGTGTCATGCTCCCCTCCCTGTGCTCACGTGTTCTCATTGTTCAACACCCACCTATGAGTGAGAACATGTGGTGTTTGATTTTCTGTTCTTGGGTTTGCTGAGAATGATGGTTTCCAGATTCATCCATGTCCCTGCAAAGGACACAAACTCATCATTTTTTATGGCTGCATAGTATTCCATGGTGTATATGTGCCACATTTTCCCTGTCCAGTCTATCATCGATGGGCATTTGGGTTAGTTCCAGGTCTTTGCTATTGTAAACGGTGCTACAATGAACATACGTGTGCATGTGTCTTTGTAATAGAACAATTTACAATCCTTTGAATATATACTCAGTAATGGGATTGCTGGATCAAATGGAATTTCTATTTCTAGGTCCATGTTCTTAATTATGTCTTTCAAAGAGCAGACATTTTTAATCTTAATGTGACCATTGAGTTCTTTGTTAATAGGCTTTATTTCTTAAAACAATTTTAAGTTTATACAAAACTGAGAAGACAGTATAGAGAGTTCCCAGTACTCTCTGTCCTCACACATACACAGCCTCCCAACTACTGACATTCCACACAAGAGTGGTGCATTTGTGATGACTGATGAACTTACACTGACACATAATTGCCACCCAAAGTTCATAGTTTATATTGGGATTTACTGTTCTTATTATACATCCTATGGGTTTGAAACAAAACTTATAATGACATGTATCTATCATTAAAATATCATACAGAACAGTTTCACTACTCTAAAAACCGCTGTGGTGTGCCTATCCATCTTTCCCTCCTCCCAACCACTGGCAACCACTCATATTTTCACTGTCTCCATAACTTTGCCTTTTCCAGAATGTCACACAGTTGAAATCACACAATTGTATAGTCTTTTCAAATTGTCTTTTTTTTCATGTACTAATAAGTGTTTAAGTTTCTTCCATGTCTTTACATGGAAATGGTATGATAGCGCATTTCCTTTTAACACTGAATAATATTCCATTGTCTGAATGAATCACTGTTTACTTCTCCATTCACTTATCAAGAGATATCTTGGTTACTTTCAAATTTTGGCGATTAGAGATAAAGCTACTGTAAACATCCGTGAGCAGGTTTTTTCGGGAACATAAGTCTTCAACTCATTTGATTAGCTACTAAGGAGCATGACTGCTGGATCACAAAGTAAGCAATGGATTAGAGTTCTTGTCGCTTCACATCCTTGCTGACACTAGGTGCCATCAGTGTTTACATTTCTTTTCCATTCTAATAGGTGTGTGGTAGCTCATTGTTTTAATCTGCAATTCCTAAATGATATGTGATATTGAACATCCTTCCATATGCTCTGCCATCTGTACATCTTCTTCAAAAGTTGTCTGTTAGGATCTTTGGCCCATTTTTCATGGGGTTGGTTTCTTATTGTTGAGTTTTAAGTTTTCTTTTAATATTTTGCATAGAAATACTGTAGACTTTAGTGTGTTCACATTGTGTCCTCTCTCTAGACTTTACTAAAATCATTTATTATTCCTTGGAATTTTATTTGTTTGCTTTAAGGTTCTTTGAGATTGTCTACCTTTCCAATCTGTATGACTTATTTCTTTTCTTGCTTTATTATACTTGATACGGCTTTCAATCTAACATTGAATATGAATGGTAAGAGTGGACATCCTTCCCTTATTTCTGATCTTAGGGGCAAAGGACTCAGTCTTTCACCATTGAGTATATACCATGTCTTCTTCAGATTGTTAAAATAGTGTACTACATTAACTAATTTTTGAATATTGAACTAGTAGTGCATAAAACTTCATTTGCTTATATTGTGTAATGCTTTTTCTATATTGCTGAATTTGATTTATTTGTTTTCAAAAATTGTTTTATATGTGTACATGAAAAAAATACATACTATCTTTGGTTTTCCTATCAGGGTAATGCTGACTTCATAAAATAGGTTAGCAGGTGTTTTTCCTTCTGTTTTCTAAAACGCATTGTGTAGTTTTGTTATTATTTATAATTTTATATTTTTATTTCTTCTCTACATGTTTTGTAGAGTTTACTTGTAAAAGCTCTAAGTCAAAAGATATTTGAGGGAAGATATTAAACAAATAGGTTTATTCAGGTTATCTTTGTCATCTGGAAAGAGTGGCTCAAGTGATCCTCCCACCTCAGCCTCCTGAGTAGCTGGGACGACATGCATGTGCCACCACACCAAGCTAACATCTTTAAAAAAATTTTTATAGACACAGTGTTTTACTATGTCACCCAGGCTGGTCTCAAACTCCAGAGCTCAAGTGATCCACCTGCCTTGGCCTTCCAAAGTGCTGGGATTGCAGGTGTGAGTCACCACGCCCAGCTGACACTTCTTTTCTCTCAGTTTGTTCCATTTTCTTCTGGCTTCTGTGAGTTTTTCTTGAATCTTGAAATACTGAGTAATTGTGGATTGTATTCTGGATATATTGCATATGATGTTGTGAGACTCTGAGTCTTGTTTGCATTATATAGAGAATGTTGATAATTTTTGTATTGGCAAGCTGATCTGAATTTGTCAGTTCACTGGTCCTGACACACTTTCTACAGGCTGTGGTTCTCTTGTCAGTTCAGTTTCAAAGCCTTTGCAGTACCATTCAGATACTAACTGTGAGATTAAATATGAACACTAATGCCCCATTTGGATGTTTCCTTCTGTGTGCTCTGCCCCAGTGGCCAGTCTGGAATCTAGGCAGTGGACTATCTGTTAGTTTAATTTTCAAGGTTTTGGTATGCATAGCTATAGAACCATTCATGCACAGGTGGAGAGTGAGCCCAGGTGCTCATAAGCACCTTTATGGTTATTTTCCTAAACATTTCCCTCTCTGTGATTTCCATGGTGTGATCTCTGTGATCCAGTGCTTTCTGGGTAAAATCCACTGCCAGTTTAATAATATTTCAAATTCCTGTCATATTTCCCATCTGCCTCATATTATTTACTTTTCAGAGTTCTCATCTTCACATATCCCATCCAAGTTTCATAGCTGTATTTGGTGGAAGAAACAGGATAGACTGTAGTTGCTCCACTTACCAGATAGTTATTGTTTTATTATATAGTTTCATTTATTATATTTTTCAATTCACCAATAATTGATATATATAAAAATAAATTGTATTTCTCAACAAACAATAAGAAAATAAAATAAGAACATACCGTATATAAAATCATGTTGGCTCACAGGATATTTGTTGATTAATTTGTTTGTTTGCTTACTTATTCATTATCTTTCTACATTAATTTTAGGCACCATGAAGGCTATGCTTATGCCTGTTTTTCTCACTCAACCTCAGAGACCCAGTGCTGAACCCAGTGCCTGATACATAGAAAGAGTTCAGTAAATGTTAGTTGGATTTGTAGATGTCTGTAAATGAAAATGTGTTTTATCATAAGAAAATGCTTACTGAATGTTGCTATTAAATAATATTAAAAAGTGCTACCATTTGATTAAAAGAAAAAGTATAATGAACCAAAAAAGAAACTGGAAAGACCTACACTAAAATGTTAAGGATGGTTGCCTTTGGTGGAAGAGTTGATTGCATACGTTTATTGTTCTTTATTTGGGCTTTTCTTTGTCTTCCCACTTATCTGCATTGTGTCAGTCTTTAAATTTAAAAATTGTATAAGGGAATTTAGCAGTAACCAATCATTGGTGCACACAGGATAGAATAGTAAAATAGGAGTTGCTTCTCCTAAGTTCAGAGTATGAATCTACCTAGTACAATTTTTGAATATTTAAAAAACAAATGTATAATGAGTAGCATTTAAAGAATGCTAAAGATCTGAGATTACAAGTGAGTGAAATAAAAATTCTAGCAAAAGGATTGTTGTGTCAAAATAAAAAACATCATTCTATTAAATAAATGATTTCTAAGTTACAAGTTGGCAGGAAAAGTTGGTTGTACGAGATCTAGTCATAGCCATGTGTGAGAAGCTACCTGAAAGTATAGAATCATCTTAGGGAGGGTTCTATTCTGCTGTTACCTTGTCAGTGATCTTTTTGACCCTCATTCTTGGATAATTTTTCACCTTTCCTTTTGCTCGATTCTTGTTTTCTATAAGTTCCCTCTTGGTGGTCCACTTTGGCTACATAGCACACTCCTTTCAAATTAAATGTGAACACTAATGCCCTATTTCTGATGTCCCCTTCTGTGAATACATTAATGTAATGCTAATTATCTCTTCTATACCCCCCTCCCCAGAAACTGGAACTGAAAAGCTAAGTACTTTTTTCTATTCTTCATGGGACCCACCTAATGAGAGGAAGCATATATTTTTGTTAGTTTCTCCATTATAATAAATTTATAGCATCAAGTCCCTGCAAGCGAAGTCAAGTGCAGCCTGTGACTGGGAAATTATTCTGTGTAATTTTGGGCTTTGGAGGTAGGAGGTCCTTAATTGTCTCAAACTTAAGCTGTGTGCTCAAGCTTGTATTAGGATTAAAACAGATACATTGCTTGTATCTGCTTCATAATGTTTCCTTTTTCCCATTGGTTCAAAGTTCAAATAGAGGAAATCAGGCCCATTTGATCTTTAACACTATCATAGCCTGGATGTTCTTCACTGATCCTAAACATTATATCTCTACCCTCTTCCTTCACACACATTATTTAGCCCTGCTCAACTCCATACTCTTTTAAATGGACATATAACCTTCATTTTGATGAAATATTCCATAATTAATTTTTTTAGCTTATTAAAAGCAGCATCAAGTTGCTATCCAATAATGTAATAACGACTGTACCTCAGAGAAGTAAACAAAAGCCTCTGCAGTTTGCATAACTCATGGGCAGACTGAGCAAAGGGCTTTATTAAGTGAATGTAGGGTTTTATATTAATGAGTCTAAATATCGAGTCACTTGACACAATTACATAGTCATTCTGGAAATGGATAATCAAACAATACATATTTGGGTGTGTTCTTATTAAAACAGATTCTTCTTTATGAACAATAAGTTGATGTTTGTGTGTTTTTATACATACTTATTAATAATTGCAGCATTAAATAGTATAATAGAAATGATTGTCCTTGATTGCAGCTCTTTGTCAAAGATATAGACATGGAATTAAGAATCTGACATGTACTGTACTTTTTCTCAAAGAGGAAAATAAAAAATATGCTTATTTGCCATTATATCAAGAGTGTATCATAAAGTATTAGAATATTAACAATATTTCTTCTGAAGCAATTTATTAAGAAATCTTGACACCATCCCATTTGTAGACAATTTAGCAGGATTTGAGTGTGGTCTTTAAATGCATTACTTTTACTTTCCTAAGTTGAAATATATTGCAGTGGAAGTACATTGTGTATAAATTAGTAAGCCTATGTGATTGCTGGGACTCAAAATGTTTAGACAGTTACAGGCACATGGTAGCCCAGAGAGGTTTCTCTGGAGTCAGTGAGATCCTACAGTTTACATGAAATCCTAGGACCTTATGAAATCCATACTCTTCTCTGAAACTGTGTGCAAAAATCAAGTGAGTGTGTCTTCATGTGTATTTTTCTGCAGAAATAATACAGTTTTCATCATATTTTCACAAATGTTTATAATGTAAAATCTGGCACTTTAGGGCTTAAATAAATTATATTTAATTACCAGAAATAATCTGGTATTTCATTCATTAATTCATTCAGAAATAATTATTGAGTGGCTACTACATATTGGACACTGTTTTAGATACTGGAGAACCAGCAGTAGACAAAACAGTATTTGTCTTTATGAAGTTTACAGGCAAGTAGAGGGAGATAAATATGAAATAAATTAGTAAAAGTATTATATATCTGAATATTTCAGATAGTTTTAAATGCCACAAACTGATTTAAAGAAAAACAAGAGCCTATAATCTCCTGCCTAAGAGACACACATAAGGACACCTAATACCCAAAGTAAGGAGGTGGAGAAAGATCTGTCAAGAAATGGAAAACCAGTCAGCAAGTGTAGATACTCTAACAGAAAACAAAACAAAATTTAAACCAACAACAGTATAAAGAAAAAAGAGAAGAATATTATATAAGGAAAAAGTGTTCAATACAATAAGAAGATTTAACTCTCTTAAATACATACACACCCAACACTTAACACTTGATGTTTAAACATCCAGATTCATAAAACAAATACTATTAGGCCTAAGAAAAGAAACTGATAACGATACAATAATAGTTAAGTACTTCAACATCCCTCTGACAACACTAGATAGGTCAGAAAGTCAACAAAAAACTCTGGACATAAACTGGACTCTAGGCCAAATGGACCTCATATGTATGTACAGGACATTCTATGCATGAACTACAAAACATATATGTTTTTCATCTGCATATGGAACTTCTCCAAAATTGACCATCTCCTTGGCCATAAAGTAAATTTCAGTAAGTCCAAAAAAATCAAAATCGTATCAAATATCTTCTCAGACCACAGTGTGGTAAAATTAGAAATCGGTACTAAGAGGAAAACTTAAAGTTACACAAGTATATAAAAACTAAACAACTTGGTCTTGAATGACTTTTTGAGTAAACAATGAAATCAAGGCCGAATTAAAAAATTTTCCAAAATGAGTGAAAATAGACACAGCATACCAAAATCTTTGGGATATAGCAAAAGGAGTCCTAAAAATTTTTATAGCATTAAATGCCTACATCAAAAAGACAGAAAGATCTCAATTAACAACCTAATGTTACGACTCAAAGAAAAACAAGAACAAATCAAACTGAAAGCTAGCAGAAGCAAAGAAATAACAAAGATCAGATTAGGACTAAATGAGACTGAGACTGACAAAATGATAATGAGGATGAACATAACAAAAAGCTGTTTCTTTGAAAGGATAAGCAAAATTGATAGGCCGCTAGCTAGTTCAACCATGAAGAAAAAAGAAGATTCAAATAAGCACAATCAGGAATGATAAAGACAACATTAAAACAGATCGCACAAAAATACAAAAGATTATTGGAGATTACTAGGCCCATCTCTATACACACAAACTAGAAAACCTAGGGGAAGTGGATAGATTCCTGCAACCATACAAGATTGCAACCATACAAGTTTGCAACCATACAACCTCCTGAGATTGAACCAGGAAGAAAAAGAAATCCTGAACAGACCAATGATGTGTCATGAACATAATTCAGTAATAAAAAATCTTCCAACAAGTAAAATCTCAGTATCAGATGGATTCACAGACAAATTTTATCAGACATACAAAGAAAAGCTGATACTAATCTCATTGAAACTATCCCAAAAAAATAAAGTAGGAAGAATTCCTCTTTAACTCATTCTGTGAAACCAGTATTACCCTGATAACAAAACAGTGGAAGTCGTATTATTTCTGTTCATTGATAACATAATCTTATTAAATCTAGAAAACCCAAAAGACTCTTCTAAGACTTGCAGACTTGATAAACAACTTCAGTAAAGTTTCATGATACAAAAATCAATGTACAAAAATTAGTAGCAATTTTATATGCTAGTAACATTCAAACTGAGAACTGAAGAAGTCAATTCCTCCAATAGCTACAAAAATAAACAAAATACATACATATACACTTAACTGAGGAGGTGAAAGTTCTCTGCAAGAGAAACTACAAAACGCTCATGAACAAAATCATAGATGATACATATGAATGTGGATTTAAAAATACATAGTTGAAATGATCCTACAAGAGTTGAGTTCAACCTCTCTCTCCTTTTGCAATAGTCTTGATCCTTATTGCAACAGTCTTGAGTAAAGGTTTTCTTTTTCTATTTTGGAGATGGGGTCTGGCTCTGCCACACAGGCTGGAAGGTAGTAGCATGACATGGCTCAGTATCCCCTCAACCTCCCTCCCATCACAGCCTTTCAAGTAGCTGGGACCACAGGTAAACGCCACCATGCCTGGCTAGTTTCTTTTTCTTTTTCTTTCTTCTTTCTGAAGAGAAAACACAGCCACTGTGTTGCCTAGGCTGGTCTTGAAATCCTGGGCTCAAGTGATCCTCTTACCTCAGCCTCCCAAAGTTCTGGGCTTACAGGTGGGAGCCACTGCACTGAGCCGAATAGTTTTCTCTGCCTGATGAATCACTCTAGAGCACTTTTTCCCTCACAGTTTAGAGTATGAGAGAAAGAGAAAAGTGAAAATGGCCCCAAGAAATTTGACCCGAGCAATTTAAAGTAAATAGTTATCACTGATTGAGAAAAGCAAAATGGTTTTGGAAGGAAGAAGAAAACAAGTGAAGTCACCTTTGCAGTTGTTACATTTCAGTTATATATAGATATCTAAGAGGAGAGGTAAAGTGACTAGTTGAAAATAAGAATCTGGAGTTCAAAGAAGGGTACTACATGGAAATATGAATTTTTGCAAGTGTCAGTGTAGGCATAGTATTTACACCCATAGGATGAAATGATAGTCAGTGGGTTTTGCCAAAAAGAGGAACAGTCTGATGATTAAGCCCTGTAAAGATTCATTATGATAGGGTGATAGGAGAGTAGAAAAATAAAATAACCAGGTACAGTAAATAAGATGAAAGGAGAAGAAGGAGAATAGTGTCCTGTAAGCCAAATGAACAGGGTACTTCAAGAAGTGATCAACTGTGTGGAAGGCACAGATAGGTTCAATAAGATAGAAAATATGAATACAGGACTTGATTTATAAAAATGGACGTTGCAGGGATTTTGACCAGAGCTTTTTGTTGGAGTGGTGAGAACAAAAGCCTAATCTTGGTGGATTCCAGAGTGAAAAAAGGGGAGGAAATGGAGACAATGAGTGCACACAATTATTTTGAAGCTTTTCTATAAAGGGAAGCAGAGATATGATATAGTGCTTGAAGAGGAATATAAAGTTGAAAAGTATCCTCCCTCCGTCTCTCCCTCCCTGCTTCCCTGCTTCCCTCTCTCCCTCCCTCCCTTCCTCCCTTCCTTCCTTCCTCCCATCCTCTCTTTCTTTCACTTTCTCTCTTTCTTTTCTTTCGCTTTCTCTCTTTTTTTCTTTCTTTCACTTTCTCTCTCTCTCTTTCTTTCTTTCTTTCTTGATATAAGATATTACAGTATGCTTGTGTGCAGATGTGGGATTTAGTAAAATGGGGGATTTAGTGTGATTAGAGAATAATTTATGTCTCCTGAAGGAGGAGCTTATCCTAAAGAAAGTCACGGGCCAGGATAGTAGCTTATGCCTGTAATCCCTGCATTTTGGGAGGCTGAGGCAGGAGGATCACCTGAGGTCAGGAGTTTCAACAGCCTGGCCAACATGATGAAACCCCGTCTCTACCAAAAATACAAAAAAATTAGCTGGACGTGGTGGTGCACACCTATAATCCCAGCTACTAGGGAGGCTGAGGTGGAAGAATGTCTTGAACTTGGGAGGCGGAGGTTGCAGTGAGCCAAGATCACACCACTGCACTCCAACTGGAACAACAAGAGTGAAACTCCACCAAAAAAAAAAAAAAAAGATAAATAAATAAAAGAAAGTCATGGACAGTTTATCCATGCTGGGAAGCTACAAGGCCAAGAATATTAGCTGGATTTGGGTTGATTGGTAAATGTAATGTTGGAAATATGCAGAAATTAAGTTTCTCAGAAATGTAAGACACATAAGCCTCAACTGAGTTTGAGGGAGTCAGAGGCACTACTAAAGGTTTAAGGAGATCAAAGAATGTATGAGGTAATCATCACATTTAGCTGTTGAGATGCAAGATTGAGTAGGTTAATCAAAATCGGAATTCTGCCAAGTGAGCACAATAAAGGGAGTAGGCAGGGCAGTTGAGGGTGCATATTATATACAAGAAAGTGATTTTAGTAGTGAGCCAGTAAGATTAGAAGTAAAAACAAAAGGAGGGATGAGAAATAATAAAAAGTTGGTAAGACAATTAATTAACCATAGATCCAATGGGAATAAAGTGCTATATGAGCTAGAACGCGTGAAGGTAGGGGTTGGAGTGGTAGGGGTGGTGATCAGAGAGCGGCATGCCTGGAACTGAGAGAATGGAAGGGTACATTTTTTGGTAATGAGAAGATGTAAGTTGTGGCTATGGGGACATATTGCTGAGGTAGGGTAGGCAACAGGGCTATTGGAAGAGAGAAGGTCAAGAAGCCAATAAGACTTTGTATTTTGAATTCTCTCATACTCTCATTCAGAAGTCACCTTCTTAGTGATACTTTTTCTGACCACTCTTGAAATTTCAAACCTCAAACATTCCATCCCCAAACATACACATTACATAGCTATGCTTCCTGGTTTACCTTTTTCTTCTTCTCAGACCTTATCATTCTCTGAAATAGTACATATTCTTACTTTTTGGTTTTATTTATTATCAATCTCTCCACTTGGATGCCATTTCTTTAAAAGCGGTGATTTTGTTTTTGCTTTACTGCTTTATCTCCCACCTTGAGAATGGGGCCTGACAAATTTGAGGAACTCAGTACATATTTAACTTATAAATGATGGTCAGGTTATTGGAAATACTGTTTTTATGAATTTAAAAATAATCAAAGATTGTAGAGCTGCAGTATATAAGAGAAATGACAGAAAATAAGAGACTAAAATTTTTAAAGAATGAAGGCAAGTGGGCCAAGGTGCTGCAAGTGTATAAGGAAGGATAGGAGTGATGTATTCTGATGGTGTAAGTTTAAATTCCAGGGATTTCAGGGAGTAGGGGAAGACAGTAATCTGAAAGTAGCTATTAGAAGCAAGGATGGCACCCGCCACACTTCCACGGTCATGGCAACAGAAAAGTGAAGGAGGCAATACTCTGATGAAGAATGTCTTAGGGAAAGAGCCAAGTGTCAGTGTTAGAAGGAAAAAGGAACAATAAGAGGAAAAGAATATAAGCAAATATAATCATCCCTCAGTATCTGTTTTGTAGGAACATCATTATTTTTCCTTTGTAGAGCAATTTAGAAAGCATAAAATGATTTGACTTTTGCAAAAGATGTAGAAGAGAAAAACAGGACTCTGTGAGGTTTAATTAATTGCCCAACATTCCCTGACTGGAAAATTGTAGGCTCAAGATTTGCATCCAGGTCAAAGTCTGATGCTCTTTTCATTACAAATAACCAGGAAGAAGATACAGTAGGTGCTGTTCTAATTTAGGTATAAATATAGTTTCTTGGAAGTTTTGGTTTAGGAGGTAGTGAAATTAAATAAAGCATAGCGTGATGGTTAATATTGAGTGTCAACTTGATTTAATTGAAGGATGCAAAGTAGTGTTCCTGGGTTTGTCTGTGAGGGTGTTGCCCTCACAGGAGATTAATATTTGAGTCAGTGAAGTGGGAGAGGCAGACCCACCTTCAATCTGGGTGTTCACCATCTAGTCAGCTGCCAGTGTGGCTAGAACAAAGGAGGCAAAAAAGATGAAACTTACTTGCTGAGTCTTCAGGTCTTTATCTTTTTCCCACGCTGGATGCTTCCTACCTTCGAACATCAGACTCCAAGTTCTTCAGCTTTTGGACTCTTGGACTTACACCAGTGGTTTGCCAGGGCTCTCGGGCCTTCAGCCATAGACAGAAGGCTGCACGGTTGGCTTCCCTACTCTTGAGGTTTGGGACTTGGACTGGCTTCTTTGTTCCTCAGTTTGTAGATGGCCTACTGTGGGACTTTACCTTGGGATTGTGTGAGTCAATTCTTAATAAAGTTCCCTTCATATATCCGTATGTACTGTTAGTTCTGTCTTAGAGAACCCTGACTAGCCAAGTAGTTGGCTAATATTAAGATGAGTCAAAGGGCAAGATTTTTTCTAGGGATAAAATTGCTCTGTGTTTGAAAATACAAGTTCCAAGTTTGAGACTTTTTTTTTTTTTTTTTTTTGGAATGGATTGATACCTCTCTGGTATCCCCAGAACACTTGGCTGGAGGTACTGGAGAGTAGGTGCTGCTCAGCCTCCTCTTTATAAGATATTTAATCACTTCTTTCCTAGGGCAGAGGAAAGGGATAGTAATATCACATCTTCACCTCTTACATTCTTCCTTAGAACTTCAACATTTCCCTCATGCCTAGAAGTGTGAAGGATTTACACTCATAATCCCTTAAAATTAAGATTTTTGTCTTTGCCTATTTATTTACAATATGCTTAGACATTTGCTATAGCATCTCACTAACTAGCATATGAGAGGGCTCTATGTAGAACAGTTAAATTTTATTTTTATTTTGAGTTTCCAATTTTGTTAAAAAAATAGTTATAATTATTCTATTATATATATAAATGTTATATATAATTTTATAGATGATAGTCTTAATTAAACAAGGTTATTTATGCTTTGATGATAGGATTTTATTTTTCTCTTTTCTGCCCTGTATTGACTTGCAAAATTATGCAATGTTATCTTCCATGCTTTAAATTTTGCAAACACTGTTCATCTCACAGAATTAAAGTCTTTCCAGATGTGGATTTGATTAATAGAAGCTTACTAACTGTGGCTAATTACTGATAATGATAGTATCACAAGGCAACTTCCTCTCCAAAGTCACCTTGGTCTTTCCTGGTTGCTAGAATAGAAAGAAACCCCACAGCCACCCCTCCCCCAATCAAAATGGAAACAGAGTAATATTTAAACTTTGATTTGGATGACAATTAATACAGCTGCTATAACACTAGGCTTTTAGTATAAAACAAATGATATTTAAAGATATATGACAACTTCAGCCCTCCAGACTGGTTTCACAGTGCGGATAGATGAGTCATGCAGAACTAGTGTCTGAATATTCAGAGTGATGGACAGTGACCTATTCCTCTTTATCTCCTTTGAGATAGATTTCCATTTTAATTGTTTCTATCAACTAGAAACAGAGGAGCAGAACTAGTGTGGTAATGATCCAAACTGAAATGAATGTGTCTTTCCTTGTCCTACTCATTTTCTAAAGACGTAAAGCCCTCTACTATTGTTGACTGTTCCTCCTGGTTTCCCTCTTTCAAAGTTACATATGGCTTCTCAGTAAAGTGCCATTAAAATTGAAGTTCTCTAAAGATATGAAAATAAATAGTAATTAATTGAATAACAACTTTGAGATGTCTTATTAATCTTCTATTAGAATAGATAACAAAACAATATAGACAAAGACAAAAACAATTAAGATTAAAAAACAAGTTGAGTTAATGTCCTACATTGCCTCTTGTATGGATTTTTTGAGCAATAGACTGCTTCTTTCATATAGCAGAAATTCATGTATATGTATAAGTGTCCTTTGGTCAAATTATAGTCTAACCAAGTGGATGTATGAGAAAGCATTAAAAATTATGGTCATCCAATTCTTTGTCTGTTTGGGTCATTTCAATGAGTCTAAAAATGTTTTCTATTATGAAAATGTGAGAACTAGGGCTCAAGCTTCTTTTGATACACTGGAATGGAAAAGAGAATGACTATCTGAAGAACAGCTAGAGAAATAAGGCAGTGGAAGATCTTGGAAGAGTGAGTGCTTTGCAATAAACAGAGCTGATCTCTAAAAACAAAATATAAATCCTGTATTTGTGCTTATTTTGTGACGATTTCTTTTGTAAGAATATCATGATTATTAAGAAGCAAAAGATGATAATGCCAACATCTTGAAATAGAATCATTTAATTTGGACAGATTCTATATTATGTATTGCTATTCATATAGCTTATAAAATTTATTCAATTTATTTTAGTAAAGTGTTCTTGTATTGTAGATTTGCATATGGGGTGCTATAGAGGAGGTTCTGGAAGGGCAGGGAGAAAAAGGAATGTTTAGGGCTTATCAGAGTGCTAAGCTGTAAGAATAGCATCAATGAAATGAGCAAAAAGAAAACATGGGTGACAAGCCACATATTTTATACTTTATTCTTGTAAAATTGACAGCAGTAATGCTGATATTAGTAAATACCAACATTAGTTTGCAGACGTATAAAATTGTTGAGTTTCACAAAATTCAGAGCATTTTATTATGAAAATAATATTTATATTGTAGAGTGTAACCCATATATTTTAGTCCTCATCATCCTAAAAGTATAATACAAGAAACAATTTTTAAAATATATGTGATTATGGCATTACTCCTCTTTAAGCTTTATTGTCAGAAATTGGATTGCCAAAGTATGCCCAGTTATTTGGGGGGTTGGGAGAATTCCCAGTGGGCTTATTCATGGAAACTCTTTATATTGGGTTCTCTCGCCTTATTGCCTGTTTTGCTCCTGCCTTTGCTATGGCTAACTACTAATAGATTTCTATTGCTGGGCACAACAGTTTTTTACTAATAGCTATTGTTGGAATTTCCAGTATGGTCTTAGGGAAAGGACACAGCTCTTTCACTGTTTAGTCTTCCTAAAACATGGTATAAGTGCTTTTAAATTTTCCATAACACAAAAGGGATCAGGCTGGAACTTTAAACAGGACTCAGGGATAATGGATGTGAAGTATGGTGTAAAGAAACTTTCATCATCTATTAAAAGTGGACATACTTAAAGCAACTATTTTTCATAGGGGAAACCCCCACATAGATTTTGATGTTCCCAGAAGAACTATCACTGGAGTCTTGACATACACTTTTTGAAGTGTGGATTGTTTATTTTTAACTAATTACCTTGGGTAGCACATCGCATATCCATTCCAGGCTGCACTGCATTTATCCTTAACTAGTTTCTTTCCAGACAGAGTCTGTATGACCTTTCTGCAGTCTTTTCCATCTAAGCATTACAACAAGTAAAGACCCGCTCACAGAAGACATTCTACCATGCAGGGACAGCCAATTATTTATGGATTCAGAACAGTCTAAATTCAAATTTCAAAGAGAGGTATTTCTCTATAACAAAGGGTATATACTGTTAGTTTGTGAGCCATATCTACCCAGCAGATATATTCCATTTAATTCACATAGTGTTTGTAATTTTGAATTACTTGCCAAGATTTAAATGATGGGATATTTTATATACATGTCTAGAGCATTACGTTTTTTTGAAAAACCAAAATATATGGCAATCATAAAGTCATATTTCTGCATGATCATAATCTGTTGAGAAAGAGTAAATGTTACCTCTTCAACATAGCCTGAACTCTTGGGTTGCCTCAAGCCTTACCTGGCTCACTTCACTCATTTACTTTATCAGCCTTCTCTCTGAAGACATTTGAGATTCAGTCCCTGCTCCCAAATCTGCAAGGAACACTAAGATTTAGGAGTATAAATTTCTAAAGAAAACACTATACTTCCTGACCTGGAATGGTGCTTTTTTGTTACTTTTAAGATATACATATAGATAGGTATTTTCCAAAAACTATGGGCAAGCATTTGACTTAAATTCACATCTAACAATTTGCATTAATCTTCTCGAAAAGTGTAATTTACTTTAAAGTTAAATTTCAGTCTTCATCCTTGAAGTTCATAACTCTTGGTAAACTTTAAATGGCATTTTTGCCAGTATTAACAAGTCTCAATCTCCAGTCTTCATTCAGGTAATACACGAGGAGATTAAAGTTCTATCTACTTAACAATAAGACTGGAAAGACCAAGCCAGTGTGTGCCCCATCATCATAGCTCAGGACTAGTAGAAATTGGAGGAAACCATAGAACAACCTGCCTTGTGGTACAAATGGGCTTGTTGTACAAATGTGCTGACTTTTTAAAAAGAAAACTTTGAAGAAATAAAGCAAAAAGGATCAGTTACTTCAGTTTCAGCTTTCACAAGATGTTTATGTGTACTGAAATGATGAGCCTGCAACAGATTTCTAGACACACATATCTATATCTCTTCTCTCCTCTAGTTCTTCTAGGATGGTAAGAATTTATTGAAATAAACATAAAAGAACATTCAAAATGTTCATTCTCAGTGAGCTTTTGTCATTTAAAATTTATTTGTTCACTCAGTTTCTCATTCATTCAGGCATTCGACAAATATCTATTAAGCCCATAGTTGGGGCTGGTTGTTAAGCCTATAAAGGTAATTTGCCTGCAGGACTCAATAGTCCATTTGGAGGATCTCTCACATATAAACCATAATAATTCAATGTAATAAATGTTAAAAGCTGTTCAAGGACAGAAAGACAGTGATACACTAGGAGAGAACCTAAACCTGGATGATTGATTACATAGGAAATATCATTTAAAGACATTTAATGGATGAGTATGAGTTTTCCAGTCAGAAAACAGGTAAGGAGTTTGAGGGTAGTAGGGAGGTGATTCCCAGTCAGAAAACAAAAAGGCAAAGAAAGCAGGGAGACCTACAAGAGCATGGCTTCTTCCAAGAATTAGACTCAATTTTGCAATATAATGTACAAGGAAAGTATGTTTAATGAGCTTAACTAATTAGATAAGAGTTGCTAAAATGTTTAGTCAAACTTCACTAAATTAGACCAACTAGAGCAGGGCTGTGCAAATATTTTTTAATCCCATATAGTTTTCTCTCTTTCACTAATTTGAATTGCCTGCAAACACAAAGTGTTCAAATAAAGGTCCTGTTAGGCCCATTTTAATTTTCAGATAGCATTCAATACTTTATGAAGAATTAATTTGTTAACAAGTTTAAAAAGTAGGTATTTCCAACCCTGCCCGCCTGCTTAGATAACTCCTTTTCAAATGTAGGGCAAGGGTTGCAGGGCAAAATTGTCAGTCCAACCCAGGTCAGATGATTACACATCTCAAATTAATTGCAGCTGAGCTAATGAGGCTGTATTGGCTTTGTAGTGGACTAGACAGGAATTCAAAAGAAAGTTGACAATAGAGAAAAATTGGAGTCCATTTAGAAAATTCTTAAGAGAATTTAGATCAGTGCCTTTTAAACTTTACTGCATATATGAATCACCTGGGAATTTGTTAATAATATAGATTCTGTGCTCTCAGTATGCCCGGGTTTAATTTTATTTTTGTGAACTGTTCAGAAACTCCCAGGGGAGGTTGATGCCTTTGGTTCATGGACCACATTGTCAGTAGGAAAGGTAGAATATTTCCTAATCCTCAGAATTAAGAGAAATAAGAAATCTTAGCAAAATCCTAATTTGTCAATGCCATATGTCTTTATAGGAATCAACCTTTATCTACTTAAAATAGGAGAGAAGTAAATTTAAGTCTTCAAGAGTAAACACAACATTAAAAAAAATCTGCTTCTGGATACTTATGTTTACAAATAAGCCAAACAATTTGCTTACATAGGATGACCAACCACCTCAGTTTGCCAGGAAGATTGTCCTAGTATTAACACTGAAAGTCCCATGGCCCAGAAATCCCTCAGTCCTCAGCAAATGGAGTAGTTGGTCACCCTTCACAGGCACATGCTGCATTAAGAGAATTTTCGTGGTCTGTTCAAGTGTCATCTTATTGTCTATGAAAACATTATTTTAAAAAATTAAAATGCTTTATTTGGAATCAATTTGTTTTGTAATTTGGAAGAAGAAGGGATATTCATCTCTTTTATGACAATGTGACCTAAAACTTACTTGCTGAGACAAGCTGTTAACCATGTGACTTTTTTACTCTTTCAATTCTTAAAAACTTGAGCTAAAGAGAAAATAATTGATTTAACATAGAAAGTAAACTTTATTTTTGACTCTTTATAGCTATTTGTCTTTGTTTTACCTTGTCTACCTCTCAGGTTTTCCACATTGTTTTCTGATATATTATAATTATTCAAAATATTAATGGAACAGAATATCTTCTTTTAAGTTATTAATGCAATCAATTTTGAGTCTTTAATTGTAATTTTTTTTCCATAAAATCTTTTAATTTAGCCTAATATAATGGCACATCAACCAGTAATAGGTACATTAAATTGAATCATGATGCTCATATACACATTTTATGACACAATCAAATATCTTAATGCATTAATTCATATCAATCAGTTAATAAAATCAAATAGGAAACATTTCTCTATTGCTGCTAACTGTACTTATCCCATTTACTGGATGAGAAGTCTAAAAAATCTCGACAACTTGATTCTCAGGACGTTTTTCCTTAGATGTCTGGGACTTAGCTATTACTCTAGGTTTTACTAAGTTTATTGCTTGGTAGATAAACTAAGAAGCTGCCCCAAATTCCACTTTATGTTTCAGGTTTTCCTGAAGTGAAACCATTATTGCCAGATTAGTAACACATGGAATCATGCAAATATTGTGCCAAATCTGATGGAAAAAGTGGTAATGACTCCCTAGAGCTACCTTAGATCTTGTCTATCGTTGGCACACCATTAGGAAGTTATTACTTCTGGTGCATTAAGTGGTAACCCAGAGTCTTAGAAAAGTTAAAAAGTGAATGGACAAAAAGCAAATTATTGGATCAACTAATTAGGGTTTTTTTTTTTTTTTTTTGGTTTACTATTTTTAGCCTGGAACTGTAGTGGATATTGTTTGTGATAACTTTACATACAATATATATTATCTTACTTTAAAGAGTCAAATACTATTTAGTAAGGCATGATTAATAAACCTGAAACAGTTAAAAAGCAATTAAATACTCATCTACAAGGAACTATCTATAAGCTCAATAGGACTTTATGTTCAATGTATTGCTCTTTTTTTCCATTTTTCTTCTTCCTCTTCTTTTCTTTAGACCTAGTATGTGTTTTATGCTAAGCAGAGTATAGGTGATTCAGTGAAAGAACACTGGAGTGTATAACAATATTGAAAGAAGAGCTGACTAAATAAACTGTGGAAGATCAAGGGTTTCTCTGGGCCTCAAGAATAAGACAATAAGGGGACAGGTCATGTCTATAATCCCAGAATTTTCAGGGGCCAAGATGGGAGAATTGCTTGAGGTCAGAAGTTCTAGAAGATCTTGGGCAACACAGCAAGACCCCCTTCTCTACAGAAAAAAAAAAAAAGTTGGGCATAGTAGTGTGCACCTGTGGTCCTACCTACTCAGGAAACTGAGGTAGGAGGCTTGCTTGAGTCCAGGAGTTCAAGGTTACAGTGAGCTATAATCATGCCACTGCACTCCAGCCTGGGTGACAGAATGAGACCCTGTCCCTAAAAGAATAAAAATAAAATTATCGGGGACTTGAATTTTATCAGGACTTTCTCTCTCCATCTCTTCATGCCAGCTTTCTTCTGTCCTACTGCAGATCAACTTCCTCCATACGGTGGGGAACATCACTGCTGACGGCTCTTCATTTTACATTTCATGGGTACTACATCAGACGCTACTGTCATTCCCTATTAGAATGCAAAACATTGCAAAAAAAAATTCAAACTAGTCTAAGAGAGCAGGTAACTCCCATTCCCAGACCGAGAATATATTTTCAAGTTGCCTGAGTAATACACAAGTATAACAATTCTGAGCAGAAATTATGGTATGAAAGGAGGATGATTCTCATAAAAAGAAAATACTATTCCTAGAAAAACAAAAAAGAGCTGAGCAGTTGTAACATACATGTACACAATTCTCATGTAATCCTTTCAAAACCTTTAAAAGGAAATATTTTTATTTTATTAAAAATTATTTTCATTTTATACATTTTAAAATTTCTTTCTTCCACACATACTCTGCGACTTTATGTAAGGTACAATATAACTGGTAATTTCACCAGTGTAGCTTTATCTTTGACTCTATTAGAGCTATGAATCCTTTCACAAATGGCTAAATACTGGGGACATATTGAATAGCAGTTGTAGACCCCTACCTCACTGGAACTCCAAAACCTGCCTATGTCTTTCATTTGGTCCTCCTACTTTGAAATTTGACCTGTGTCCCATGTCATCATCTCAGTTTGGGACCCTCACGTGTAGATGTGCAGGCTGTCACATGTCCAACTGGTAGATCGCCATTCTCCAAATGGAAGGAAGCCCCTGGGTTTGCAAAATATGGAGGATCCTTCTCAGACCTGTGCATCATTCTAACCATTTCCACTTTACCTACTTTGGTGTGGCCTTTCCAGCCTATTCCATTTCTCAGCATCCTCTCTTCCATTATCCAGACTACTTCCAAACATGAAATATTTTTCTTGTCCTTCTTAGAAAGATGGGTATTTTATACAATGAGATGAATTAATTGGATATGAAGACGTACAGGATTTCTTGTCTAACATACAGTGAACTCAGAAAGCCAAGATGATATCCTCTAATATCACCTTCCCAATTATTTAACTGCACCATCTAATTGTGGCCACCTGTTTAACCTGGCATCTTTTTCTTGACTTTGCACAACCATGGCTTAGCTGTGTATACCATGTGTTTGTTATCACTCAGGGCTTCCCATAATTCTATCCTCAATCTCTAGCTAAGGTCCTAGTGAATTATCACGCGTGTGGAAGGGACTAACACATACACATTAATGATGACAATGACATTTAAAAATGGGTCATCTTCCCCTTTCTCAATAAAGATAGTCTTTATGGATTTAAATCATTAATGCTGGTTTTTCCCCTCAGTATTATGTTACCATAAAAATATCGAAGTGTAACAAATGATTTGCTTATCTGTTACTACTAATGAAATAGTTGGAAACAGCTTAGAAACAGTTTTCTGCTTTTATTTAGCTGAAAAAAAAAACAGGTTCTATAGCTTCCTTTTTATGCAAATGAAGATGCCTACTCTTCTTGCAGACATTATTATGGAAGGATATCATTGATCATGTCCTCAGGGTAATAAATAATTACTCTACTAACGTATTGCTCTGAAAGAAACTGACATGAAGTAGTTTCAAATTAACCACTGCTAATTGCATGCATTGTTTCATACTTATTACTGCAATCTGATTAACATGCTACTGAATAGAACTGGCAGGAAAGGTTCTTTCTGCTCTATTTTAACTTGTTTTAGTTAAAAAGTTGGCTAAATGTAAAATTTACAAACTTAGAAGGTTAAATCTAGTCCTGAGGAAAACAGGATCACTGTGGTATAATGAGCTTGACCACTTCCAGAATTTTTATTCTTCGAGTTTATATTTGAGAAATTGACATTTAAAAAAAAATCTCCAATAGGAAAAATTGTCCTTTATTATATGCACAATATATTCTAGATTAAAAAACTATAAATCTCTGATACGAAGTTTCTTCAGTAAACTCCTCAACATAAAAAAATCATCGCCACTTACTATGTAAAATAAAATTTGTAAGAATAAAAACTTCTCAATTTTAGCCTTGTTATTAAGTTTGTCATAAAAAATCTAAATACTACAAAAATGGAACTTTAAAAATGGTGTATAGTTGCTATTATAATTGTTATTCCTAGTTACCCATCTGAGATAAATGGATTGATATAGAAGGACAGTTGAAATTTTTATGATCATAAATGTAAAGTTAATCACTTACACTAGTGAGCAGTTTTATCATAGCTATCCTATGCCTCTGTCCTAAGCTCAAGGGTAAATTATATATCGATAATGATATTTTGATAAAAGTTGCAAATCTACATTTTATGTACCTTTATTATGCAGCGGTCTCCATGCATCAGAGACACGAATTGTTCTATGCAGTTTATAGTTACTAACTCATTTAATTTTAAATGACCTGCTGGTACTATTAATATCCCTGTTTTGATAGATGAGAAAACTGAGGCACAGAGAGGTTAAGTAATATTCTCAAGATTTCAGAGCTATTTAACACATGGCGGAGCTAGAATTCAAGCCCATGGAGTCTGGCTCTAAAAACCATGCACTTCGCTGATATGCTATGCAGTCGCAGCATATGGCCCTGGAAGACACATTATGTCAGTAGATAAGGTAAAATGTATGTTTATGGAGGGTGGCATTGAAACTGATTCTTATGTTGTTATAACTTTGAAATGTTGGCCTGAGCTCTGATTTATAGCTGATACTGTTCCCCGTCTGCACACAGCTGATCTGTCTATGGGCTTCTGGTCCTTCCTTGGATCCCTATGTCTATCTTCCATTCTATGGCCCAGGGTTTACTCAGCATCCTGAACCCTAGAAGTTTACTTATAATCACTGGTTGGCTGTAGCCTCCTCACTGGCCTGGACTTTACACGTCTTTCCAGCTCTGAGTTTAATGAACTCACATTGGTGGCTTGGAATCAGGCAGGGCAAAAGTCTTTATAGCAAGGAAACCAGCAAATGCCTTCTCCCATCTCCCTTGCGCCATCATTCTGGCAATCTGGTTACTCATACAACATTGCTTACGATCTACTGCCATTCATGTCCCAGGATGAGCATACCCCAAACATGGAGGTTTTTATATATTTTTACTTTATGCTCTCATATGGCATTATAATGTTAACATTCACATGTCTAAGCCCTCCCTGAACACCAAAGAAGAACCAAAAAAATGGCAGAATCTCAGAACTGCAGCAGCAGTAGCAACATATGACATGTGCCTTCCTTACAAGTCTGCATTTATTGCAGACATTACTAATCACTTGTGACATGACAGAGCCTGGCCCCAGACTCAGAATTCTCATCAACATAGCACTCTAAAGTCTCAACAGCCACTGCCAACCACTCAGATTTGGTACATGAGATGAAATTATTTACTGTTCCTCTTAGAATCAGAAATTCTCATTTCTCCCTAGGATATTCCCACTCTGTATTATTTATAACACTTCCCTAAGTTATAGAAAGATTTCTAAAAATGATGACCATGAAAGAAAACTTGTTAAGTTGTCCCCCAAATTTAAATATTTACAGCCTAAGATCTATCTGCTATTCTGGCTGATAAAATCAATTATGCAATGCTCTACAAAATACTTTGGTATTTACAATTTTGCTAAGAACTCCATGCTCATGTGTTGGTATTCATCCCCAATTAAATATATGTTTTTGATATTAATATTCCCTTGTTAGTCAGGGGAAATATATGAGTTTATTATTCATTGAAACCAGCTTAATGGTAATATTCTGACTTGGTGATGAAAAGAAAGGAACTTTGTCTTGCTACAGATGTCAAAGTTGTATCATTAAAACATTTTCTGGATATAGAACAGAGTAAGAAAAAGTTTAAAATATTACTTATCTTTCTTCATCCTTCTTTTTTCTACCTCAAGCTCAAATTTTTAGAAACAATTTCCTTAATTTGTTCTAGTTTCAAAAAGAGAATTGCAAGGCTCTATGGAGATATATTTTTAGAGCGTGAGTAATTTAGAGGTATGTATGAAGGGGAGCATTAATCTATCAATACAGCGAAAAGCATCTATAAGACTGTATGGCCTATATCTCATATAAATAAGCTCGCTTAATATCTACATATGTAGCAAAGACTACTCATAATCTCAAGAGATTACAATTCAGACATGTGAAAGAGGTTTAATCACTTGCAAAATTCCCAAATGACACGAAGAAGGCATAAAGGCAAATTGAGAGGTTTACAACAATAACTGTCAGAGGAAACCCTGAGCTAATTGCTGAAAGCTGTTAGAGGCAAGGTTCTGAAGCATGAGTGAGAATTGGGTGAATAAGAAGTGAGAATAGAGGGAATGTGAGAAGGTCTGCATGAGCAAAGGCTCCACAGGAGGATGGTGCAAATCTTAATGGAAAAGAAAATCAGAATAGGGGCATTTTCAGTGAGAGTGGTTGTCATAAAGAGTAGGTGACTTTGAATGTCAAAACAAAAGAATTGGGTTTTGTCTAGAATTGTGTATCATCTAAGTCTATGAAGCCATTATATTTTTATCTCATGTTTTATAGGCAGAAGTATACTAATCTTTATATGAACCCTTGCAGAGCAAGGGTAAGCTTCTTATCTAATGTTACAGGAGCTGTGAAACAAGCATAGGATTAAGACTTATAAAGCATAGATTTGAACTCTGGGGCTGACACTTCCTAATGGATGATTTTTGCATGTTGCTTAACCTCTCTGAATCTTAGTTTCTTTATGAAGATCATAATACATAGCTGTTGAGATTGGAGAGTGGAGATAGTCATGATTAATTATGTTTATTTCTTCCACTCCAGTTTTGAAACCAATTGAGAGAGCAACACAGGATTTGGAGAGGAGATAAAAATATCTGCTTCACTGACAGGAGTTTTGGATTGCTGAACAAGGTTCAGATCTGTGGCATAATCAGGCTTCCTAATCCTACCAAAGTGGCTGTTGTATCTGGTAGTCATCACCTGAGAGCTGACTGACCTGTGTCAAGCATATGTGAGATGTCTTTTGGAAATGCCCAGAAACATTTAGGTAATGGGATGAGGCATTTCAAGGTTGAATTTCAGCAAGAGCAAGTGGGATAAAGGGGAAAAAGCAGCACATTACTTTCAAAATGGCCCCATCTTAAACTTCAGGCTAGAGTAGACAATGAAAATATGTGATACATAAAGAAACGAGTGAGATTATTAAACAGAGAGCCTTGTGGGGAACATTAAAGAGTGGGCAAGAAAAATTCTCAGACATGGTGATTCTAGAATTGAAAAATCATAGGCTCTTTTGCTTCTCTCCTTTTTAAGAGCTCTCACAGGAATTTTTGGATCTGGCTACTGAGCAAATATGTGAATAATAACTTAGGATCAGCTGGATATAAGAGGTTTCCACCAGAGGTTCATGAAAACCAATGTTTTTAAGCATCTATTGGGCAACTATAATAAACAATCAACAAGATGTTTAAACAGTTGATTCTGCTGGCGGCCCAGCCAGTTTTTAACTGTATCGGGAAAACTGGCCTGGGGGTACAGCCTGAGATTATTCCAGCCCTGCTATTACAACTCCAGAAATTCCCTTTCTGTTACAAATTTCTACCCCAGTGAGGTTTGCTTATTTTTGGCATTTTCACCATGCACCAGTGAATCAGCTAGCCTACAGGCCAAGGAGAGGAGAAAAATCTCAACTAAAACTCAACCCAGTTAGGATGTCTTCATCTATTTTTCTGTGGGGAAAAATATAGCTGGACTCAGTGACTAGTTGCATCATTTTTCTAATTTTTATTTTTGACTCTCAAGTTTTGGAAGGCATAATAGAGACAGTCTCAGGAACATCACTTAGAAGATTGAGTTCGTTATTTTGCAAAGCTTGGGTAGTGACACTTCTGCAAAATGCACAAGCACATGAGCAAACAGAGAGACGTGTGAATTCAGGAAAGCAGCCAAATGCACATCAGAGCTGAGGAATGTCGCAGTGAAATGAAGAAAACTTGTAAACACCTATCAGTATTTTTAGGTAGAGAATGTTCTAACATATTGCCAATGGGTGCTGCCTATATGTTCCTTCTCCTAAGCTTTAAAATCAACTGATATTAAAGGTGGTTTGAAAACAATGAAAAATGACAGCTTTATTAATCTAGATGATGTGTGTGTGAGTGTGTGTGTGTGTATGTGCACATGCACACGATGTGTGACTGCTGCATATACAGACTGCATTTTTACTGTGGGTCTTGCACAGACGAGGGAGCCCTCTACTGATCGGAAATTGTACTAGATGTAAACTGTGGAGGGATGCTTTCAGTGCATTGCCTCGTGTATCCTCCAAAATCCAGAAATTTTGCTTATTTATTTTTCAAATCATGAAGACAGATATTTTATTTTTGGAAAGGGCCTAGAGATGTCAGTCATCATATGCATGCAAGTATATCTAATTCCTTCTATTTAAGGTGAAATTCTTTGATTAAAAATATCTACACCCCGTCTTCAACCTTTTAATATAAAGATGAGTTTGCTGTAACACTATTAACTGCAAATGTCTGCATGACTATGATAAGAATGTGTAACAAAGATCATAGCCGCATTTATCTACTATCATGGTTTATCACACATTATTTTTTCCCTTATGCATGCATTGTTTATTTTATTCCTTTTTTTTTTCTCAGAGAATAAAGACAATTTTAAGGATGACAATTTGAACTAATTTATATGGACAGGTTTGTGTGTGCTGTATTTTCATACACGTATTTAAATCATATTATTCTGTTCAGACTAATATCCGCTAAGTCCCGTGTACAGGCAAGATTAATATTTACTTGCTTTTGTGTTTAGATATCTGATTTTTAACCTCATGTCCTTACAAAATAATTATAGTTCAACTTTTAAATAATATAAATCAATGGATAAAAATAAAACATGGTTGAGTGCATTAGCTCACACCTATAATCCTAGCACTTTGGGAGGCTGAGGCAGGCAGATCACTTGAGTCCAGGAGTCCAAGACCAGTCTGGGCAACATGCCAAAACTCTAGCTCTACAAAAAATACAAACATTAACCAGGTATGGTGGTGCATGCCTGTAGTCTCAGCTACGTGCGGGGCTGAGGGGGGAGGATAGAGGTGGAGGTTGCAGTGAGCTGAGATCACACCATTGCACTGCAGCCTGGGTGACAGAGCAAGACACTTTCTAAATAAATATAATATAATATAATATAATATAATATAATATAATATAATATAATATAATATAATATAATATAATGTAATATAATGTAATGTAATATAATTAGAAATGTTGTTCAGTTGTTTTCAACATGACTTGCCTAATCCTATTATGTGATAGTCTTTCTTAAACATGTTTTTAAATAGACTGTTGATTATTAAAGTGCCAAGCATTCTGATTTTTAACAAAGAATTAACATTTTTCTTGGAAGTTAGCTTAAACTTTTATTAGTTTTATGTATGAATTTTACAATTAAATCAATTTTTTTTAACTAAACTCAGTTCGTGTCTCGTTCTGTATATAATCTTGAACTCTAACCCTAGATGAAGGCACTGTGTGTTGTTAAACAGCTACACCTGGAATTAACATGGCAGCATAGCTGACTGGGACATGCAAGTGACACAGCTTTAACAGCTGCCATCGTTTGACTACCAGCATTGATTTTGCTTCTACACAATGTCCTCATCTCTCACCAATCTGTCACTCTTCCTGTGGTTCCAACATTACAGAATAGCCATTGCCTTTATTTCATTGAGGATAAAACACATGATGTCAACCTAGAATGATCAATTTACTCTGCTATTAAAAGCCACCATTTATGAAATGCCTACTGTGTGCCAATCCCTTTTCAGAAAAATAACCCAAACCTTCTTAGAAATCTGCATGACAAATGTCACTATTCCAGTTTGTCTGTTGGTATTCTTTTTGTTTGCAAATGACAAATCCTATTCAAACAAAGTTAAGCAGAAGAAGGGGATTTTATTACAAGTCTGACATTGTAGTATCTCATAGAATCCCAAAGGTCAGGTATTGCTTTCTCAAATGACATGTCCTAATAGTTTCTATAAGATTTCATTATTTCTTATTACAGTATTTTCATAGGTTCACTGTAAGTTAGGCGTGGTTAAAAACATCAGTCATTATTTATGGGTATTAAACTACAGTGATTTTTGGCTAAGGCTAATTTCTAATATCCCTAATTTTAATTTCATTAAAGAGAGAAGATCTTTTTTGCTGATTTTTTCTGTTTTTCACACATATCTGAGTAAAAAAAATGCCAAATCAGTTTATATACCAGCTAAATAGTTTCATAAACTTGCTACATAGCTTGTAATGCCTTCAAACTAAAGGAGTAGGCAATAATCAACTATAATAAGTGCTGTAGAGTTTCACATTAGATTTTATTTCTGTCACTTGTCTATGATGCCGCAACAAAGCTCTGGCAACAGTCTGTGGTATCCCCAGTCCCTTCTCCCTGCGGCTGAAGGGCTAGTCAGTGCAGTGACTGGGGATATGATCACATGAAGAGGGCTGGCAGGACTGCAGCAGCAGCAGCTATTGTGCCTGTCCTCATAGTTTAAGCATGTCTCTACATTGCTGGTGGAACAAGTGGTGACTCTCTGAATGTAAATGCTCCCAATCTAGTTCAATTTGCTACTATCACTGGAATCTGCCTTTCATTCTAGCTTGTCTACTGGACTCTGCTTTGAGATTCTGCTCTGGTTTCCAGCTCTGCCTAGGAATGCCCTGTACATTACATCTGAATAACAATCATTTAGTGTACGGATGGACAACTTACATTAGTATGCAGTGCTGGGATTAGAATATTAGGTTGTGATGTCAGGGATAATGTGAGATAAGATCATTTAGGATATCTGGTTTCTCTATACTCCTGAGAAGGTCATTAGGAACAGGGACGGGATAAGGTTGAGGTGGCTGTGCATTTCATTTACAGCAAAGACCTGCTTTAGTTAGACTGCTCTCCTATCACTAGATAAAAACAAGATCCTGTTGTATGATTTGTTGAGGCGTATCTGCCATTCACATAGCCTACGTATATAGCATTCCTTAGAACATAACACCAAATACAGTGCAATGCCCTACAACTGCTGTTACTTGAGTTTGCCTATTAATAGAGATGGATCATGCAGGGTCTGTGCTCTGTTCAATGATCAGAAATGGATACATGAAATTTGGGCGCAGATATAAAATTTGTACAGGCAGAGGAAATTTAATCAAGCCTGAAAAAGAAATGATTACATGTTACTTTTTGGAAGGAATCATTTAGTATGCTACATTTCCAATGAGTTAATTTAACTGTCTGGGTAAAAAATTCCATGAAGTATTATGCTCACGTACACTCACCAAAGGAACAGTATTATTTTAATTTGGAAGCTGTTACTTCTTTTCATATATAATCACTAGGTGAGCAAACTGATTCTTTCATGTCATACAGTTGCCAACTGAATAAAAACAGGCAGTTACCCTGTATGTACATTTTCAGCACATTTTGTCTTGTGATAGGATTGAGTTCTAATGCTTTCTCTTTGTTTTTCATAATGGTGTAATTTTGCAATATATTTCAAAGTGCAAGACTTTCCAAATCTTATAGCTGAAGGCCTTGAAAGCATACTATCTCAGGGGTTCATCAGACTGAAAGCATGGTTCTGGTTAGTGAGCACAGCCAGCACAGAGATGAAATGCATTCTGCCCAGAGAAGGTCTGGGCTGAGCCATTCGGTTGAACATGTTGCAGCTCTAGTCACCTTCCCAGTCTAGGAATGACAAGAATACCTTTTAATCATGCAGTCAATTTGGTCTCACTAAACTCTGCTGAAAACTCCATATATTGCTTCTGGAACTCTCTTAGACATTCTATTAACTCTTGAAGGCTGATTTCATTTCCTGAACATTGGTTTCCTTGAAAACCCGATGCCTCTTGAAATTTAAATATATGAAAAATAAGCTTACAACATGGCATTATATAAAAAAATAAACTTACAATGGGGATGCTTTTAAGAATAAACAAGGTAATGTTGATTAATCATTACCTTCAGTGCCTGGAACATAAAAAGTACTCCTAAGACATCATTATAAGCATGACTCTTCTGGGTTTTGTATTCAAGTGAAATTTTGTCAACTGTCCTTAAATCACACATAGAGTTCACATCAGTGCTAAGTAATTTAACTACTCTAGGTGTCAGCATAGATAATCATATAATGATATGAAAATTCAAAATTCAAAGTTGGCAATTACTTTTCCATCTGATTGAAGGAGTTAATGGGTGATTGTGAACCTGGTCATCTGTATAACTCAAGTGTTTCAGTATGTAGGGTACCCTACAGAGATTAGGACTCGGTGTCCCATGATTTGGAGTCAGAAACATGAACTAAATCCCAATTCTTCCATTTAGTAGCCATATGTCTCAGAGTGATTCACAATTGCTACAACATCCAGATTCTCTAACTCTTCCTGAATACTCTTCTTTGACAAGGACTCTGCAAAGCTATTTCATATACAGAAAGAAAAACAAAAGTTAAGATCATAGAATTTAGCATCAGAGCTGGTTGGGTTCCATTTTTAACACTCACTATCTATGTGACCTTGGACAACTTCCCAAACTTCTAAAACTCAGTTTCTTCCTCTGGACACTAAAATAAAAAATAGTATTAATCTTATAGTTGACTGTGAAGATAAGATCAATTATAGAAGAATGCTCATAGCACAGTGCTTGCAACATGCTACATTGTGAAAAAGTACTAATTTTTGTTATTATTTTCCCATTTCTAAAGTTGAAATAATTATATCTTCTTTGTCTATGCTATAGGTTGTTTTGAGTATCAAATGAGGCAATGTGGTATATAAAACTATACATATAAAAAGGAAATTTATAAATGATTTTCTTGAATTTTCTTGGGCAGAAACATACTTGGAAAACAGTGCCAAATGCTTAGGAAATGTTTTGCCAGAAGATATGTTAATCTTAAGGTTCTCTTCTGTCTACTGCTTTAACAGTAAGAAAGTAAAACTGGGACAGTAGTTACTCTTATGAAGCTATTGCTGTCTGTCAATGACAAAGCTACATTGTTCTAAGTCAATAAGGTAAAACTTACTGATATCATATATATGAAATCACCATCTCAATTATTTTTTTCTTTTTCAATTAACAAATGACACACTGTATTCTGTTGTTGTTCTTATTATTCTCCAAATAGAAAGGCTTCAGTTTCTGAGTATTTTGTCTCCCTTAAGATTCCCTGAAAATTAAAAAATGAAAAAGACTGCTAACCCAGTGGTAGATATTCATTAAAACATATATACCTAGAAGTGGGACTTTCTTTTCATAGATGGGTTTCTATGTTTTTTGTATTCTCCTAGGAAGCTTTCCAGATTTTCATTCTTGAATTGATAATCTAAGGTTGATCACTGTAAAGAATTGTGTTAACATTGTATTAGAGTCTTAAAATAGTTTGGAGAAATTTAAAATGTATATTTGTATAAAGTTGCTATGCAGATGCTGCTTCTATATTTTCTTTCGGAAGTCTCAAAATTCTTGATGCAAATAAAAATGCATAATATTTTAATATACGTTCATATTGATTTTATGAGACTCATCTGAAAATATTTAGTACACTTATTGATATGGAATTGTAACTCAGGCTTTTTTCCCCATTATACTGCTCAATAGAATTGAATTTCATCCAGATTGAAATATTCAAACAAATAATGCACCCAAAAAGACATAAGTAAAGTAGATATAATGATAGAGTTAAAATTAGCATCCTCTTATTCCTGGACTGACCATTAACTGGGAATATTTTCTAAGGATCTGTCATAAATTCTCTTTTCAATAATGCATTCCATGAGAGAGATTGCATCCAATCCTTTTACTTTAAATTCTACTCTTACTCCAAGTGATTTTCCATTTTCTACCTTTCTTTTGAAGTTCATATTTATATTTTCAAGTGCTCACCAGAAAACTGTACCTGTGTGTCTTGAATAACCATAATTGAATTATCCTCTTTACTCTTTTTCATGTAGCTGTTTTATTTATATTTCCTATACTATAGAGTGGCCTTTACCTACCCAACCCTCCCAAGTAGAAATTTAAGATAATTTATCAGTTTTTATTCTCACCAGCTTCTACATCTAAGTATGTCACAGCACTATCCACTTATCACTGAAATAGCTGTCTTAGTCCAGTCTCTTCCCGTAGCTATAGTGACTCTATTACTGCCCTGCTGTCTCTGTTTCTAGTCTCATTCCCCTCCAATATAGCTACATTTGTCAAAGTCAGTTCTTAAGATATATAAATGCTCATGTTACACACTAAAACCCTTTCATAAGGCCCCATTGCTCATTGAAATCCAAATCTTTATGTGACAACAAGGACTTTAATGATCAGGCCTCACTCCACAGACTTAGGCTTACAATTATTCCATGACAATTTTTATGTTCTATGCAATGCATTTCATTTGGTATTCTCTTCTTACACTCAGTTTTAAGTTGACAAATTCTCACTGATTCTCTAAGATTTTGCCTAAATATTTCTGTAAACCTTTCCTTTACATTCATTTTCTACATTTCCCTCTGGAGTTGTACAATGACACAGCCCTGTTTGTGTGTGTCTATCATACGTATATTTATAATTGTAATTATTCCCTTACAGATTTCCATTGGCTACTAAGTTGGCTGTAAGCTCTTTCAGGAATTTTGCCCTTTATGTCTTTGAAGCCCTGTACTTAGCCAATCACACAGTAATTAGTCAAAATCTGTTTTAAATGAATGAATGAATAAATGAACAGGAAATGAAGTAGGCCATCCACATGAACTAGACGATGAACCCTCTTCTGTGGTTCACTAATATCTGTACCTTGCATGTAAGCTTACTGAGTATTGAGAACATAAAACTAAATCAAACATTTTAAAGGAATATTTCTCACAGATGTAAAGATGGGAGCAATGGACACTGTAGACTTCCGGAGGGAAGAGGGGTGAGGGCAGAAGGCCTGCTTATTGGATGCTGTGCTCACTGCCTGGGTGATGGGATCGTCTCTTCCCCCAAATTCAGCATCATAGCGTGTTCCCATGTGACAGACCTGCATATGCACCTCCTGACTCTAAAATAAATGTTGAAAATATGTTTTTAAATGGTGTTTCTCCATCAATTGCTTGTCCATGTAGTCATTGATTGTACTAAGCATGCTAGTCAAATTAGTTTTGATTTGTACACCGTTCTAAGGTAGTCATTGTTTTTGTAGTTGATAAGAATAAAACTTTAAATTTCCTGCTTATAATAGCATTTTGCATTCAGAAATTATAATTTATCTGGGAATACATTTCTTACATCATTCAGGGTTGAGTGTCCCCCATATAAATGTTGGCTGAATTTTATTTATAGCAATGGGATTCATAAAGAACTGTTTAAAACTAGAGAGAACACTAGGTTCAAGCTATAAAATAAATGAAAGATTATAGGGGGATGAAGTGTGTATATGTGTATGAAGTGTGTGTGTATGTATAGTGCATATTCTGATGGTCTACTTAGAACATAAAAGCGTCTTATAAAGCATCTTTTTTGAAACAAACAGAATTTCATCACTTCCATTGGAAAACTATAGAAAGTTACTTCTTTTGCCTATTAATTTAGGCTGTGATAAATTCATTTTGGTTATTGTTACTTAGTTATTTTTTATAATTCTCCTATCCTCAATTTATTCAATTCAATCTCAGAGCTATAGCTTCTGGTACTTGACTATAAAATTATATAAATGTCACAGAGGCAAAGAGATATTACCCACAAGTCTTTAAAAAATAGATCTTAAACTTTAACACTTGTCAGAAGTATTAGCACTTATGAAATGGTGCATTGCTGTTTAAACAAGGCACTTGTGTCTGTGTCCCTGTAATATAAATGTTACTTGACCCAGAAAACTATTCCTCCTGGAAAACATGTACAATATCTGCCAAAAAGGCACTTGGATATTTTGTTGTGACAAGACTTATTTCCTCTCTTGGGCAAGATTTGAAACCAGAGCCAGGAGCATTTGTACTGGTCAATAATTCCCAGACAAATTTTTAGATAAAACATGAAGAATTATCCTCAGCCTCAGCCCATTTTCCATTTGGCTAATTTTCTTGCTCCTGTTAAAATTGTTCTGCATGCTGAGTGGCCTTTATACTCTCCAGATAGTTTGTCTCAGGCCACAGAATCAAGAGTCTATGCATGATTAAAACATTGATATGTCCTGCCAGAGTGCTTGGCTTTATTTTTCAGTGCACTTGGTGCAGAAACCATAAACTAGACTGAATGCTTAGAGGTAAAATGTATGAATCTTTTGTTACAGGTGGGTGTTGCTCTAGTAAAATAAAACTCTGAGTCTCTGGTATAACTCTTCTTTATTCTTCTAATGGCTGCTGTAACAGGAATGAGTTACAAATAACGACAGATAATAGAAAGTTTGACCAAGAGTGGTATAAAAATAGGTTTTATTTTTCTTGCATGACCAGATATTGAGGGATAGGCAGTCCAGGCTGACACAACAGACAGACTCTGAAATCTCTTTCACTGTGTAATCCTAACATCTTGTCTTTCATCCTCATGCTTTTCAGATCATGGCCACCAGATGGCTGTTGCCCTTCCAGGCTTCCAGCTCCTATGTCCCAGACTGAAAAAGAGGAAGAGGAAAAGGGTCAGACCTCTTTCTCCTGGTGCAGCTTTGTCTGCTTGATTAGGAAGAGACAATTTCCCCACTGAGATTTATGCCTGCATCTCATTGGCCTGAAGTATGCACATAGCTGTTTCTGTTTTACTCTTTAACAAATGTAGAATGTGTTCGTAAGGAAGACTGGAGTAGCATGCTTAAAAATGGCACCACACAGTGAGCTGTATAATATCCTAGTTTGTCAGAATCTTCCATGTGCTCCTTCAAATCTACTCTCCACCCTCACACTCTGCTCTCTACTCTGGAGGCTGATCTCCAGGGCTACGTTCCACAGGCCACTATGCTTTCCCAGGCCAGGTTCTTTAGAAACAGATCCTGAGGTGGAGATTTGAGTGCACATGACATATTGAGAGAGTGCTCCCAGGAGCAACCCTCAGAGGAGGGAGGAAGGCAGACAGGGAATGAAAAGGAGCTATGGAAGAATGTGGTTTCAAGTGAAATCTAGCTTCCATGGCTTGATCCCATGGAAAGCTCTGGAGTGTAAATTCTGATGCAGAGTCTTTTTCAACTTGGGACAAGGAAACAAGGACTTTGCAGTGCCTCTTCAGTCAGTCCTGGGCCATTGACCACTAGGTGGGGAAAGAATGTATAATTTCTAGGCACCTCCAGGTAAGGTGACATCAATCACCTAAGGGTAAGCCTTCTGAGAAGGGTGCAGGTTAAGTCTATAGCAGAAGCACCTGCAAGCAACTGATGAATAAGCACACCAACCAAATCATTGAGAGGGATCTCAGGACTCTGGGCTGCATAGCAACGGCTAATATCTATGCTTTCTGGCGTCCACTGGCTTTGGTCAATGGAGAACTAGAACAGGGGATCAAGGTATTTCTCTTGGGTCTCTCCACACTGGATTTCTTCCCAAGGATTCTTGGACATGTGAGGAAATGTCATTTCATGACTATTAAACTAACTAGACTTAATTTATAAAAATATGAGGCATGGCCGGGCACGGTGGCTCAAGCCTGTAATCCCAGCACTTTGGGAGGCCGAGGCGGGTGGATCACGAGGTCAAGAGATCGAGACCATCCTGGTCAACATGGTGAAACCCCGTCTCTACTAATACAAAAAAATTAGCTGGGCATGGTGGCACGTGCCTGTAATCCCAGCTACTCAGGAGGCTGAGGCAGGAGAATTGCCTGAACCCAGGAGGCGGAGGTTGCAGTGAGCCGAGATCGCGCCATTGCACTCCTGCCTGGGTAACAAGAGCGAAACTCCGCCTCAAAAAAAAAAAAAAAAAAAAATATGAGGCATATCAGAATAATTGAGTTAAACAACAAAATATCATCAAGTAGAGTCAGTCATGGTCTTTCATGGAAAATAAAATTTATTTAGAATATGTTCTATTCACAGTTATTAAATACAAAAAACTCCACATAGATATGTTTGAGTATTTCACTTTTTAAAAGATTGATTTTTAAATAAAAATCTAGAAAAAAAGTTTTTCCTAAATTACAAGAAATTTCGTATAAATTATGTAACAAACATGACATTATTTAAAAATATGTGGAAGTAAGAAGGACATGGAAATGTTTATATGATGTGAAGAGAAGAATCACATACAAATATTCCTCAAAATAATTTCTCTACAGATTACTTTCTTGATATTATATATCAAGTGTAGTCTTGAGTTAAAGAGAAATTTGAAAAAGAAATAGCAATATACTACATTTTATATTTTTCTTTAGAATATTCCAGTGTTTAAAAATTTTAAGGTCAAAAACTTTGTGAACCTAGTTATTGTTTTAAGAGGAGGTGAAATTGCTGCATATGTGCTAGTGACTTATGTGATACACTTAAAATGTTTTGCAATAAATTCTATGATAACTTAAAATCATGCATCCAATTCTACTCTACTGCAATGATTAAACATAATTTGTAAAATTCATGGTTAATTTCCAAATATAAGGAATGCTTTTAAAATGTCATTTAAAAATCTCAGGTATTACTTTGTCAGCAAAATGAAGTTTCTCAAAATGGAAACTTGTTAAAACAAATTGTTAAAGAGCTGCAATGTTCCAAGAAAGAATGGTTAATCTGTAATTGCTGTCAATATTACCAAATTATGTTAAAATACATAATTACAACTACATAAGTGGTGATTTTGTCAAAATAAAGGTAAAATAAAGTTATTAAAAACATATGTCTTTGTGAATTATGAATCTTTGTTTTATTATTTGTTGGAGTATAGCAGGCCTAAAGAGAACATTCAGAAAAGCACAATAATAATTCTATTAAGCTAGCTTGCTATTTTACTGGCTTGCAGTCATATAAAAATACATAGTTTTATGCATATATATGCATTTGTATATACATTGATCTTGTTGCTATTAAGGTATATGTGTCAAGATAAGAGAACAGGACATATTTTATTTATGAGTTATTTGCCTTATTTATAACCTTTTAAGTATTAGACATGTCTTATGTCATTCCCCATTTGTTCTATTGCTCCAGTCCCACGAATGAGAGTAACTGCCTGTCTGTATATTCAAGAAAAATTATAAATACTTGTCCCTCGAGGACATTTTGCATCGTTTTAGCCATTTCAGTAAATTTTATCTTCAGTCCACAGTTTTGGTTTAGAACTTAGTTTAAAGTTGTTAAGTTTCCTCTATCTGAAAAGTTTAAATCATGGAAGTAATACTATATAGGTTCAGAGCAAAGACTTTAAAGACGAATCTGGGTTTTAAATCTGATCTCATCAATATTACCTAAGAAGAGGTGGGAAGGTTAATTAATGTTTTTTTTTTTTTTTTTTTTTTTACTTTAATTCCAGTTCTAAATTCAAGACAGTTTAATGACTTCATTGGGTTTTTGCAAAGACTTTTAGTCTTTAGCTCAGTAAATAGTTGTATAGTGACTGCTATTAATGTCATGTCAATAAGGCACATGACTGGATAGCACACACACCAGACTTGCCAGAGCAGCATTCTAAGATGGGACTCTGGTTGTCTATGCATTCTCAGGCAGACACAGGGGACTAGTTGAGCCAGACTTCCAACCCTGGAAGGAAGAAAGACTAGTCCCTCTGGTTGAGGGAGCACTTAAGCAGTAAAGTTACAGAAGCCTCTATCAATTCCCTGGCTTGAGCAGGGGCTGGCATACAATAGCAGTATGATTGTGGAGGAATCTTGTCTCCAGTCTCATCTCTCCAGCAAGTGAATGTGCATGTTTGGAGGATGGAGCACCAGTTTCAACACTATGCAATCAGGGGGCTACAGTCCCAGGCACACAGCAGAGATGAATGGCAAGGGAAGTTTGCTACAGGGTTTGCCACTTCAGCATTTATGCTGGGGAAGCTCTATCCCCTCCTCTGGTGTGATGAGCAGGATGGTAGTCCCAGGCTTTGCTAGACCAAGATCTGTTGCCTCAAGGACAGGGCAGTAGTAAATTTTTTAGATTTGTATGGGGTCAACTCCTTTTCTGAGAGGCCAGCTTGCTGGGGACCATATTGGACAAGTGACCTTTTATTATTCAAATATTGTTGGATATATGCCCAAAGGAAAATAAATCATTCTACCAAAAAGACTTATGCACCTATATGTTCATCACTGCATTATTCATAATAGCAAAGCCGTGGCAACATAGATCCCCATTGATGGTGAATTGGAAAAAGAGAATGTGGTACATATATATCATGAAATACCATGCAGCCATATAAAAGACTGAAATTATATTATTTGCAGCAACATGGATGCAGCTGAAGGTCATTATCCTAAGTGAACTAACACAGAAACAGAAAACCAAATACTGCATGTTCTCACTTATAAGTGGGAGCTAAACATTGAGTACACATGGACATAAAGACAGCCATTGTGGCCTATAAGAGGGAAAGGGGTGGGAAAAGGGAAATATCTGAAAAACTACCTATTTAGTACTATACTCCATGCCTGGGTGATAGGTTCAATTGTAACCCAAGCCTCAGCATCATGCAGTATACCTTTGAAACAAACCTACACATGTACCCCCAAATCTAAAATAAAAGTTGAAAAAAATATTATTTTATATACTTATATATCTACTTTAATTATGATAAAATGGGTTTATATTTTCATTTTAGAAAATATATTTTCATTTCACATTCATTTTAGACTAAGCTTGAATAGTAATTCAGTTATAATCTTCTATAGAAGTGTGTATGTGGAAGGAGCTTGTTTAATATAGAGCTACATTTTATTCTAATCTATAGGAGATCTTTAAAAGCAAAATTCAGTTTGTAAGTGTATGTATTTTTAATGACAAGGAAAAGAGGTCTCAAATAATTACAATTTAAAATGTCAATATAAATTTAAAATGTCAATATAAAGAAAAGAAGGTGGTAACATGCTTTGGTATACGAGTTTATGGCTGAACAAAGAATTATCCTAAAAAGTTGTATTTTGAGATAGGTAAATAATCTTATCATGGCTTTCACTTCATTATTCTCTCTTTTCATTTCATGATAACTTGGTACAACAAATTCATCATGCAGACAAATGCAAAAAAAATATCATTTAAGAAGCTGATCTTTCATGTGCCAAAATTCCACCCCAAATTGCAGATATAAAGCCTTGCCAACAAGAGTTTATTTTTAAGACTCGGACAGTCTGTTCACTGTGGCAATTCTAGCAGGCTCCATCAAACCACTAATGACATAGAAGAGAAATGAGAAAGAACTGACTTGGAATAACTTAACGATACTACATTGTAAACCAATGTCAGACATGCACTGTTCCCTTAGAGATATTAATAAAGTTGGTTGAAGAATATACGTACTCTAGTGTGTAAGACTCCAAAAGAGATGCCTATTGCTCATTTTTTCCTTAAGCATGTGAAATTGTTAGTCAGCATGCTCACGCATGGACAAAAGCTAGATTCTTGTTGTAGGATAGTCAGTTTTCTTCCTCCCCTGAAAATGCGGAATTTAGTGTTTCAAGGAGTATAGAATTAAGGTTGGTGATTTGCTTCTTTATGAAATTTGGGTACATGGTCTCACAGTCTGTCATAGATCAGGGGAATAGTTAGGGGGCTTCTCTTATCCCTGCCACAATTGAATGTTATTCTTGGAGCAATACAGTCTCTCCTTGGGCAAGGCAGAACTGATGTGACATTGCCTAGGAATAATCAGTTTTATACATCCAAGCATAATTTTTGCTCCCTTCATCTGTTTTAGTCCACTGCAAAAGTCTGGGAGATTCTAACAGTATTGGATAGGTGAATCCAGCAGGTTGACCAGGGGCTAGAACTTAACACTAACTCTTAATAATTTGTCATGACCCACATGTTTCCCTCCCAGCTTTTGGGTACCATCTTCTCACTGGCTCAAGCTTGCGTTATTCTATACTAGCTAAGGAATGTTGACATTTTGTTCTGTTTTTTTCAATTTAGACTATCCGACCCTGACCACTCCTGATCTTCTCACACCTCTTAAGCTAAGTTTTTCCCTTTAAGCTCTGGCCCTAATTTTGACCCCACTACTCCAGTCTTGTCACTGCTTGTTTGTAATAACTGTTCCCTGTTGTGCCACACAAACTGAACATCTGCATTGTAGGCTCTTATTATTCACAACATTTAAGTCTCTCATTCAGATAAGTTTTTGTGAGTTATAAAATGCTTTAGAGAGTTAGGTAAATACACAAGTAGGGATGAAATGAGGCCCAGGAATTGTCTTCTTTTTTCCCCACAACTCTTCTTACACTATCAGAAGTGGAGTAGGCTTATGGCCCAGAAAAGCATCCTACATGGTCTCTAAACAAATAATGTTTGGCAGCAAATAAATGCTAGAAATTTTTATTTCAATAATTATTGTTAAGAGTAAAGTATACTTATTTTAAAGCATGGGCAGGTATAACAGTTACTCTTCCTTCTTTACAATTAACTATTACATTCAAATATATTCTACACTGAACACAAACTCATTTCAAACAATAGGTGCATGAGAGAGAAGAAACAAGTTAAAATGGGATAGGGAACAGTTACTTTCTAGTGTTATCTGTAGGTTAGCATGGAGCCACAGGCCCAAAGAGAGGCTTCTGAAAAAAACCAGTGTGCTGCAAACACTGAAAGTGAATTTGTATTATTCTGACAGAAGACACCCATATTGAATTCCTAAAGAAATCTCAAACATGGCACAAAAAAACCAAAAACAAAAACTATTTTTCTACTTGAAATAGTAAGGAAAAAATAAAAAATGGTTGAAAACTCTGAGAGGCTTAGGATTATATAATGAAAACTGATGAATTCACTTGAGAATGGACAAGTTCCTATTAAAGATCAGTTTAAAGACTAATTCTGGGTACATTACTGTACCCACTATGTCTTATATAAACACATAATATGTATATTAAAGTTTATGAAGTGTTTTTATTTTTAACTTCTCAATTAATTTAAAAGTGACTATGTGAAGTTCACAATTATGCCCCTTATTTTATTTTTTAATTGAATATAGTGAGACCCAGAGAGCTATCAATAAGCTAACCCCCAAACAGGCTTGTAGTAAAAGCCCAGACTTGATCTCTTGACTATTGACTCTAGAACTTATGATTCATACCTTTACCCTTTTTACTTCACTGTTTTTCACTGTTCATGACAGTGAAAATTAGAAAAGACCTTACTGATCTGAGTTGTCCAAACTTTCTTCCAAAGCAGGGTAACTCTGTAACTCTGCCAGTGGTCCTGTCCCTGCATGAGAGTTGTTTTCATCCCATTGTTGAAGAACTCTAAATCATTGCAATATTCTTTCATATAAGAAAGCAAAATTTTACGTAGAGCATGTCCTGGTGAACCAAATATTAGGTAATGTAATCTAAACACAATGCTTTTAGAATTTGAATTTTTAAAATAATCTCAGTGGATTAAGAATAATTCCACTCTAGAACAAATAAAGTTACAGCAAAATTTCCTATCTGTGGTGAAATTGAATGAAAGACAGAATTTGCTCTTTAGATGCATCAAGACCCACATTCAAATATTAGCTTCACCCTATGTTAGTTCTTACTCAATTTGTTTTTTTAAATCTAAAATGAGTATGATAATGCTTTTTCCAAGGTTATTGTGAAGATTGATTAGTATATGTGCAAGGAGGACACTTTCTGAAACAACTATTCTTAGTCATGGCTAATGACTTTTACTTATAATAACCTTATACAATAGAATATGAATTTTCTTGTTAGAAACTATTGTTTTTGCAACCAATCTTTTTATGGACTACCTCACAATTTATTAGAATTCTAACAATTTATTTTTGTTTCTTGAGAAACTCAGAAAATACTTAAGAGCAAAGTTAATAAAAAAATAAATAAATGGATTAATGGAAACCTACATATTTACCTGCATAGGAGAAGATTTTCACTCGGTATATGCATGAAATAAGTTTTCCCATCCCAAATATTTTCATATTAGCATTCAGGAAAGGGAACATTTGAGGTATGGTAGGGTGGCCTATTGCTGCAGAATTATCATCTCTTTATTGTTGTTTTCCATTTTCCACTCTAAGGTCTTCATACACCTCTCTAAGCAAATGAAATTGCCTGCAAGTTAGTAACTGTGTGTCCTTAAATGATTCTAAATTGAGAATCTTGTTAATTAAGGTTTGGTCATAGGAAGACATTTAAGCATCACAATGATTCTATACTACTACTATTTCAGTTTATTTTGTTCCCTTATGTCTTATTTTTTCCTAAAATAATAAGTCTAGTTGACTGTTTTTATGATATCTAATTACAATTCAATGTATGCAAGGCAAGCCTGTGATGAGCTCACAATAAAAAAGTGTTAATTTTAAGCAAAGAAATGAACTCTAATTGCTGCAACGTGTCCCTGGTTTATTAGTATCATTGATAACAGGATAGACAAAAATTATACAATTTATATGTTTGTGTGCCCTCATTAAAATCATTAGAAACATTAATGTGTATAAATGGTAGAGATTTTCAAATCTAAAACTATGCTAAATATCCAATGTGGTCGAAATTGTGCAGATTGGAACTATGACATATATTTTTATGACTCTGGAGGTCTAATTTATGAACATTGTTACAAGGCTTTTAACGGAGTGAAAATGAAGTCAAATTAAACTTCTTCCTGATGACATTAAAGCTCCAATCACAACACATAGACTAATAAATGTTACTTTTTAAGTAGTGACTGTCCCATCAAAGCCTCTTTAATTTGTATGAAATTGTAATTGGGAATGTTTTGGACCCTAAGGAAAATCATAGTATACCAGCACTACAGAATACACAGTTTGTTCAACATCCAAATTTTGAGCTTCTTGTTTATGCAAGGCACTGTATTCATTGCTGGGTAATACATACAATGTAATGAGGCAAAGTTTGAAATTTAAGGGATTCACAAACTACTAAGGTGTCATGCATTGTGAGAGACACCATTATTTCATAAAACACAAAACAGAAGAAAGACAAAACAAAACTCTGCCAAGTAACTATAAGGTATCACTGCATTCATTGAAAAATGCATGTCAATTCCAAATATGTTTTAGTGTAAAAATCTGTTTATCTTAGAATTCTTGAAATATGGTGGTTAAGAATTTGAATATAAACTATGCTTTATTAAAAGCTGTAATAAAGATGCAACATGCCCTGAAAACATAGTAGGAAATACTGATTTTGACTAGAAGATCAAAGAGAAAACAAATACGAGAATCCTTGAAAGAAGACTAGAGCTTAGTCTTATGCAAAAAAGGTGGATGAAAGAGCAGCACTCTCATAAGAGGAAACAGATGCTTAAAAGTTTGGAGAGCCACAAGAATCATGTAGAAGTGAACAATAAGCCACATGAGAAATACTAAGAAGTGGAGCAGGTGACAAATGGGAAATTTTGACTGAGGCATTTATATAAAATAGAGCTCTGAGCCATATGAAAAATTTCAAAGGAGTTGGCTGAAAACCAATTACCTGAATCTTTTGAACTTCTCAGCACATCGAATTACAAAAACATTGAAAAAAAATGGGAAAATTAAAAAGAAGGATTTCTTGAGAGAAACCTGCACTGGGGGAATCTCTCCCTCTTCCATTATTACTTCTTCACATCAATTTTGTGAGAATTTGAATGGTGGGGCCACTCAGAGGCTTTAATGTGTGTATCCTGTCATTAGGGATATGGCAGAATGCAACTGAACTCTGGCCCCATGGTCTTTGCAGCAAAATAGGAGTTACAGATCCACTTATAGCTAGCCAGATACATGTAAATTTGAAGGATCAGCCATGGAAACCAAAATGAGTTAGTTGCTTTGAAAGGAATTATACCTAAAATGGTAGTTGTACATACTGAGTAAACCTCCAGCTGTAAGAGGTCATGTGGGACCACTGGGAGCTGAAAGAAATTTGAGGTAGGCAGCTGGGGGTAAGACCTTGCTCCCAAGGTTAAATGCATTCAGAGAGGATTAATATGAGGATGAAATAGTAAACATTGGCTAGGATCAGAAAGGGTAAAACCATCTTATTTTAGCATTGGTCAAATAAGACTTTTCTTACCCTCTGGCTCTCCTTCCATTCCAGGTTCCATCTTGGCATCGTCAGAAACGATAGTTGACTAGTGAAAAAGGAAGTGAATGAACAAAAAGGAAAATCACTTATCTCTTTTCTACAGCAAGCAGTAGTTTCATACAGGATCCACAATAGGTAAAGAAAAGAGATTTAACTTTACATTAACTTTTGAGCTTTGATTCATATGTTTTACTGGCAAATTTAGTCACCAAATTTAGGTTATGCTTATAACTTAAAAGGAGTAAAAGAAAAAAAATCTAACAGGAAGAAAAAGGTTGTGAAGTTGTCTAAGTTTGCATCTAGGAGCAGGAGAGGAGGAGTCCACACACTGATCAGGTTTAGTGGGATGGTGAAAAATTAAAAAGCAAGTTACTTTTACAATTGTATTCCATTAATTCTTCTTTTCAACATAAGGTTACTCAAGACAAAAAGAGGAGTTTGGATAAAATGGCATAGGGCTGACTACCAGACTAAGAATTCTGGATTTTATTTTGCAAGCTGGTGAAAAGACATCAAATAGTTTTGAACGGGAGGCTGATACAGGATCACATCTCTATGTTACAGACTTAAGTTCTTTGCACAAAAGTATATGCTTCCTTATATTATACACTTAGAGAGAGCTGGCTTCGTTTAACTTGTCCTACATAACTTTCAGTTTCGAAAGTGAGCATTATACTGTTGATGAGGTTGCTTTTAAACCTACTTAAAATATCTGTGCTATCAGTAGTTGCAGGCATTGCCATAAAAATCAGATGAAAGAACTAGATATCATGAAAAAATTTACAACTAAACATATAGGAGAGATTTTTAAAAGGCCTAAAAAAGGGATGCTTTAATGGTTAACTAGGAGCACAATAACATTGCATAACAAGACCAACAAATTCTCAGTGTCTTACGATAAGAAGGTTTTATTTAGTTAATGTGGCTATGGGTTAGCTGGAATTGGCTGTTTTGGGCTGGGTGCAATTGGGGCAACTCAGTTCTGCTTCATAAGTCACTCATTTTCCCCTTGGGACCAGCGGGCTACCCCAGACACATTATCTCAGAGGGACAGCAGAGATGCAAGAGGACAGGTAGAAACACGAAAGCGCTTTTAAAGCCTTAGGTCATGACATGCCAGCTAACATTCAATGATTAAAGCAACTTACATAGCCAAATCTAAGTTAAAGGGTGAGGAAACAGTTTATATTTTTTGTGGAAGTAACTGCAAGCTCACATGGCTAGTTGATTTTATATGTCAGCTTGACTGGGCCATGTGGTGCCTAGACATTTGGTAAAACACTATTCTGGGTATATCTGTGAGGGTATTTCTAGATGAGATTAATATTTAAATCAAAGCCTGAATAATATACCTGACAAAGGGCTTTCATACAGGGAATGGTGAAGACTCAGGGCCATTAATATAACCTGCCTATACTTACCAAATCAATGCCATTTAATAAAAAAAGAGATGAAATATGCTCAAAATACAGCCCCCCCACCACACACACAATCATATACCATGCAACAAATGCCACAGTTATTATCAGCAATATCAATAATAGTATTGCTAAATTTGATGTCTGTGAGATAGGATAGGTGGACTTAAACCTTCTTACAGAAAATCTAAGTGAATATTCAGGGGGAAAACGATATATTCTTCATAGTAGTGGAATTAAGGCAAGTTCTAGGCAGAAGGAGGTGAGGGCAATAGACATTTCTGCTTGTTTGGTTGGTTTTTCTCTGTATTTACTGCACTGATGGATACTAAGGGCCCCACGGAAGCTGAGTGTTGATTAGATCCCCTTCAAAACCTTGGGTATGAAGACATGCCTGGATTAGGCAGGGGTGCTAGATTCTAGTGCTTTTGCCTGAGACTTTGAACTGAGGCAATCTCTCCGAGGGTCTCATGCCTCAAGGCCCAAAGCACCAGCTTTAGGTGCTTTTTGTGGAAAAGGGAGAAAGTACAGAATACCTCATTTCTCTGCAACTGCCCTCACTTGTGCGGCTCATGCTGCTTGTATTAAGCTTTAGATTTGTTTTTTCTAACGGTTCTTTTGCTTTTATGTCATCTATATTATTTGTTTTGTTTGTTTGTATTTTCTTATTTGATTTTTACAATTTTATCCCTCTATTGTTCTCTTTGAGCAAATTATAACTGTCTACTTTCTCATATTTTAAGTTTCTTTTTAAACTTTACTTTTAAAAATAGCAGCCCAAAAGCTAACAGCACCTAAGGGAAATAGTTGTGTAGATGGTTGCTGCCCTAGCCGTTCTCTCCACTAGCAGTTCATGGTATCTCACTGCAGCCTTTCTTTAAGAGATGCATCTTGGTGTGAAACACACACATACACACATACACACACACACACACACACACAGACACTGTAGCTACAAATAGCTGCAAAGCAGGTTGGAGTGCAAGGGAGTTTTCTGCTTTATTCTGTAACCTGGTTTGACAAACCCAGCAGAAGATTTACAAGAGTTCTCTGTCTCCTTCTAAAGGAAGGTGGGAACAGCAGGTACTGGAAATTGGGATGCATTGCTGGGGCGACAGGAGGACAGCTTGTTCTTCTTTTCTGCAGGGCTGTCTGTGTTCTCTGCCTAAGCAGACACAATCAGTTTCTAGCGTAGGCTGTCTGGCACCAACTGTATTTACCACGGTTTATTCTTGGGATTCCTCTAAAAGGGCATGTGACTTTTTTTTTTTTTTTTTTTCCAAAACCAGAGAAGGATCTGCTAAAATGTGGCAATTAATAATGGAACCTACTTGGGGCCCAATTCTGGGAGCTCATTTGAACCACGAGAGACTAGACACAGGCTTTTTTACATCTGAGTCTTTCATAACATAAATTGTCAATGTTATTTCAGTTAATTAAACATATAAAAGGGAAAAAGTCAATTAATATTGTAGTGGGTATGGTGAGAATAGGACAACATTCCAAAAATAAATCCTAGCTCTATGCCTCTTAATAGCTAGATTTTGTTAGCAAGAGTCACAGATTTCTCTATGACTCAGTTTCCTTATCTGTATAATGATGATAATAATATTATGTACCTCATCAGGTTCTTGTGAAGAAGAAATGTTACTAGCATATGCACTGCATAAACATTTGTTAAATAAGAATTTATGCAGACATATGTAAATACATCAGCTGCCTCACTATTGCTTCCTGGCCAATAATTTAAAGAGAAAAGTGAGACTTGCATTCATTTGGAAGTTGAGAGAGCAGGCTCAGGGAGGAGAAATTACCCAGGCCTTCTCCTGGTATAGATGCTGAGTTAGTCCTGCTTAGGGTTTAAAGAATATCAGCACCTCAGGCTGATTGAGGGTGAAGTGAATCTTGCTACCAGAGGCTTGGTATCTGGATGAAGGGTGATCCCAGGGCACCGAATTCTTCTTATCATAGTGCACACTCCATGTTGACCAGTGCCTGTAAGTGAGGATATTCTGCTTTGGAGGCTACTCCCCTTCTGAACCCAGAGTGCTGCCTGGCTCTCAGCAGATGAATCTCGTTCACTACATCTACAGCCAGAAGTTTCCTGTTCTGCAAAAATCAGTGGCTCCTAAACATAGTTCCCAGACCCACCTGACTCTTGGTTACACCTACCACAAAAAAGGATGATATTCTCCACCAAAAGTATCTTCCTCCATGGTTCTCTAAGTAAGTCATATTGCCATCCACCCAGGTAGTCAAGCCCCCAAACCAAAACCCATTCTCAACACCTCTGTCTGCTCATCCTGAAATATGTCACCAATCACAAAACAAGTCAATGGCCCCTCCTAAGCATCTCTAGAGTCTATCCACTCCCCTGCCCTGCACTGCCACCACTATCACTCCTGAATTTCTACACTGGCCTCTGAACTCACCACCTGCATCGAGTCTTGCCTCCTTCCAATCCATTTACTGGACTGAAGCCAAGATTACATTTTTTTCATAGAAAATCTGTTTATGTTACTCCCTTAATTTAAACCTTTCAGTGTTTTTTCCAATACTTTTTAGATAAAAAAGCAAAGCAATCAACATACCTGGGCTTGAAGGCTGTCATTCTGGTCCTGCTGCTTCACTCCTTGCTCCCACACAGTTGCTCCATTGTTGCAACATCCTCAAGGCCTCTCACCTCAGGCACATGCTCTTCCCTTGGCAGGATATACTCCTTCCCCCTGCCCTCATGTGACAAGTGTATTCTTATTCGTCCTTCAGAATGCTATCCGTCTTAGGCTGCCTGGGCCACCATAACAGAATATCACAGACTAAGCTGCTTACATAACATTAACATTATTATTATTATTATTTCCTCATAGTGCTGGATGCAGAAAGTTCAAGATCAAGATGGCAGCAGGATTGGTTTTTGGTGAGGCCTCTTTCTGGCTTACAGATGCTGCCATCTCTCTGTTTCCTCACATGGCCTTTCCTGTATGTGTACATTCTTCTGAAGTCTCTTCCTCTTTTATGAAGACACCAGTCCTATCAGATGAGGGTTCCAGTCTTGTGACCTAATTTAACCTTAAAAATAAAAAGACCCTATCTTTTTGTAGAATCACATTGGTGATTAAGCCTTCAATATATAAATTTGGAAGGGGAACCCTATTTGATTCATAACACCACCTAAACACCACTTCCTCAAGTTTTCTCAAATACATACAGTTTAGTCAGAACTCCCTATTACACGTCCCAAAACTATGAATAATTTTTGAAATTATTTGTTCAATGACTGTCTCTCCTAGTAGTCTATAAGCTCTATGAGGGTGGTTACTTTTTATACCTTGTTTTCCACTGTATCTCCTATATATCTTCCAATATATCCTCCAATACCTAGCATAGTGCCTTGTAAGTGGATTCAAACTAGGGTGCTTTTGTTAAAAACAAAAACAAAACCAAAAAACACAGCTTCTGAATGTTAACACCTCCCTATATTAGACCAGAGATCACTTCACCCTTGGAGAGTTTGTGGGACTAGCCAGGTGCTCTCAGACAGAATATGTTCTATAGCGATTTAGGTCTCCTTCGGTTTTATCTCAAACAGCTTTGTTTTTCTCCATCACAACATATAAGAGAAGAAATTGGAGAAAAACGTGACTCTCAAGGAAACAAAAATCACACACTGCTATAGTACGGATATTTTTCTCCTCCTAATTTCATGTTGAAATTTGATCTCTAATGTTGGAGATGTGGCTTAGTGAGAGGTGCTGGGTTCATGGAGGTGAATCCCTGATAAATAGATTAATGCCCTCTTGCAGTGGGGACGTGGGGAGTGAATTCTCACTTTATTAGTTCCCATAGACCTGGTTGTTAAAAAGAGCCTGGCACCTCCCCTGCCTCTCTTGCTTCCTCTCTCTCCTTGTGATCTCTGCACATGCTGGCTCTGCTTCATCTTACACCATGTGTGGAAACATCTTGAAACCCTCACCAGAAGCAGATGCTGGCACCATGCTCTGTGCAGCCTTTAGAACAGTGAGCCAAATAAACCTCTTTTAAGTTACCCAGCCTCAGGTATTCCTTTATAGACATACCAAATAAACTAAAACACTAGTTTTGCTTGAACACATGGTATGTTTTATACTGCCAGCTCTCCTTCAAGATCCTTCCCTCTTACTAACCCTTCACATCCAATGTATCTGCTGTCTACTAATATCTCTTATAACCATGTCACCATCTTCTCCTGTCCTTTTCTGCTTTGCCTCATCACTTGGTTCCTACATTTTCATAGTAATCCTGACTAGATTTCTCTATTTCTCCCTAAAATATCAACCTGTTCTTCCCGTGCTATTTGACTAAAAAATAAAGTAATGGATACCACGAGGCCTACAAATCTCTTAAGTGGCTGGCCCTTACCTATGGTATTCTACTTTGCTCTCAGGATCAAGTCCAAACTATTCAGGATAGTTTATTAAGTTGTCTTAAAAACTAAACTTTGTTTTATTGTCCAGCCTCATCTTTCACCAGCCTCAACTGCTTCCCTTCCCTCAACTCCCCTTGCTGTTTCTCATCCTTGGCCTTCATGATGCTGTTTTCTCTTTCAGGATTTCCATTCTGTTATTCTTCTGGCTAACTCCATCTCTCTACATCTCGTGGATGTTACTGTCTCCAAGAAAATAACCATATTCCCTAAATTTGAGTCTGAGGTATTTCCTGCAGGTTTTTATCACACCCTGTTCTTTTCCATCTCAGATGTCATAATTTATCTATTGATAGGGCTACTATTCTCCACTCAATCTAAGTTGATTTTCTTAAATGGGAGGGAGTGTTTTCATTTAAGAAATCATATCTTAGTAAATCTCATCCTTATTGCTGGGCTAAACAGTGCCTTTGTATAAACTCTAGAAAGCTACTCATTTCTCACAAAAGCTTAAGGCTAGAAATTTATTATAATAAATATATTTATGTATCTATAACCACTACAAATGTAAATAGTACCCTTAAGTTTATATACTGCACAAATGTATCAAAAGGCCCTGGCTGAGGTCCTTATGAACTGATTGAATAGGTACCTCAAATGACTTTCTTTAATAAGCATTAAAAAGATGAAGCTTATTATTATTGGCAACTGTCCTTCTGTTTTGCAAATTGATGCAGTAAGTATTGCAGAAAAGAATGCCAAGTTTACTGCATGAGATTATAGGGAAAAAAACTAAATTCTTATTTGTCCAAACATAAATTTTTTAGAAGGACCTCACAGTGGCTACATATAAAAATGCCTATATTATGCATAATTATAAACTTTGAAGATAATTTAAAAAAAAATTTTAACTTAAATTGTCAATCTCTGCAAGGCATGCTGATTGGAATTAGAAACCAATTACACCTGAATGTTATGGACTCAGAGCCTAGCTCCAGATCACTTAGTGACTAAATGTCACATCTAACCTCTACCATATTGTCACCCTCTTCCCAGATCTCTAAATTATAAAGCTTCCTTTCAATAATCACACTTGTTTATGACCTCCACATTCCTACTTATGGTTTAATCTCAGGATAACTTGATCCTTCTTCTTCATAGCAGATGAAGGGTAAATAAATAACAGAACATGTGTTAGTGTATACAAAAATGATGGCACTGAGAAGCCAAGGTATCTTATTATTTGACAGAAAGGCAGAAAGCAGATTTAGAATATTTTGGAAAGAATATTGAATGATGAGTAAAGGGCTTGTGGTATCTTCTTTAAACACAATTCATATGATTACACTTTTTTTAAAAATTTTTTAATTTTTATTTTTTTATTGCATTTTAGGTTTTGAGGTACATGTGAAGAACATGCAAGATTGTTGAGCAGCTCAAGATTACAATTTCTTTAAAGAAAACAGGAACTAGCAAAATGCCATAACAACACTCAGGTATGATATGAAGAGATCTTAATGCTGATCTGAAGGAGCAGTTAATAAAAACAAGAAAAGAGTAACTGATCAACTGAACTTAAAGTTATAAACGCAAGTAAACAGAATAGTCTAGTAGAGGATTTAGTAAATTTAAAAGACCCCCATCTTCTCTGATTTGCTCATTTCCTGTACAGCAGTTATGTTATAGACCAGGTTGATGTTTCTGATATACAGACATATTTAGTAGTCTTCATAACATGTTCCTCCAATGGATTTTACTGATAAAGCATTACAGAGCATCAAAAATTTCCTCAAGCAGTTTGTTGGCTAGGTTTCTCACAAGCTGAGAGTGAGAGGGTTAAGTGTTGTGATCATAAACCATACAGTAATTGCTCTCAGACCTATTAGCAAAATGTCTTGCATAGAGTGTCATCCTGCCATTCCCCATGGGTCCTGTTCACTAACCTCTTGCATTTTGACAGTTATTATCATCCAAGCACAAAACATCATTGCTGCAACATGGAGCTATCTGCATAGTAATGTATCAACATTACTTGGTTTCCAAGAATAACTATTAAAATCCTGCTATTAATTGGAATCGATAAAAAGGAAAGGCAAGCTTTTACATATTTTTAAAAGACACTAACAACAAAATTAATTTTGGTCAAAATCACAAGACATAAAAGTACATACATCTCATTCTAAAGGAACGTTGCCCCATTTACAGAAATAAGAAGTCCTGGGTATACTTTTTGCACTCTCACTTTGAAAACATTGCATGCACACAAACCTGACAAAAACAAGCAATGGGGAAAGGATTCCCTGTTTAATAAATGGTGTTGGGAAAACTGGCTAGCCATGTGCAGAAAGCAGAAACTCGACCCTTTCCTGACACCTTATACTAAAATTAATTCCAGATGGAGTAAAGACTTAAACATAAGACCTAACACCATAAAAACCCTAGAAGAAAACCTAGGCAAAATCATTCAGGACATAGGCATAGGCAAGGACTTCACGACTAAAACACCAAAAGCATTGGCAACAAAAGCCAAAATAGACAAATGGGACCTAATTAAACTCCAGAGCTTCTGTACAGCAAAAGAAACAATCATTAGAGTGAACCAGCAACCAACAGAATAGGAAAAAAAATTTGCAATCTACCCATTTGACAAAGGGCTAATATCCAGAATCTACAAAGGACTAAAACAGATTTACAAGAAACAAACAAACAAACCCATTCAAAAGTGAGTGAAGGATATGAACAGACGCTTTTCAAAAGAAGACATTTATGAGGCCAACAAACATATGAAAAAATACTCATCATCACTGATCATTAGAGAAATGCAAATCAAAATCACATTGAGATACCATCTCACGCTAGTTAGAATGGCGATCACTAAAAAAATCTGGAGACAACAGATGCTGGAGAGGATGTGGAGAAATAGGAACACTTTTACACTGTTGGTGGGAGTGTAAACTAGTTCAACCATTGTGGAAGACAGTGTGGCGATTCCTCAAGGACATAGAAATAGAAATTCCATTTGACCCAGCAATCCCATTACTGGATATATATCCAAAGGATTATAAATCATTCTATTACAAAGACACATGCACACGTACGTTCATTGTGGCACTGCTTACAATAGCAAAGACCTGGAACCAACCCAAATGCCCATCGATGATATAGACTGGAGAAGGAAAATGTGACACATGTACACCATGGAATACTATGCAGCCATAAAAAATGATGAGTTTTTGTCCTTTGTAGGGAAATGGATGAATGTGGAAACCATCATTCTCAGCAAATTGACACAAGAACAGAAAATTAAACACCGCATGTTTTCGCTCATAGGCGGGTGTTGAAAAATGAGAACACAAGGATGCAGGGAGGGGAGCATCACACACTGGGGTCTGTTGTAGGGGAATAGGAAAAGGACAGCAGGGATAGGAAGGTTGGGGAGGGATAACATGGGGAGAAATGCCAGATATAGGTGATGGGGGGATGGAGGCAGCAAACCACATTGCCATGTATGTACCTATGCAACAATCCTGCATGTTTTGCACATGTACCCCAGAACCTAAAGTGCAATAAAATAGATATATATATGTGTGTGTGTATATATATATATATAAACATTGTATGCAATGTTCTGGGGAAGCTGTTTTAGCAAAATGGAATGTTTTCCTTCCTAACTCTTTCTTTCACTGGGATGCTTGCATTACAAAATATGTTCCATTAGTCAGGATTGCCCATCTCTCCTTTTTTCTTATGTGTTTCTTTATTTGTAGGCTTAGTTTAATTGAATTGTTTTCCACTCCTTAATCATGTTTCAGAACACAACTGTAATAAACAAAGAGCTTCCTGTGTAACAATGTTGAATCCTCATTCCTTCATTCATTAAATAAATATTGTACTCAATTTTTAAGATAACCAACCAGGATTAATTAATTTGCCTTTGTATTCGTTTACTTATTGACTGAATGCCTATGATATTGTGAATAGAGTGGAGACTCTCCTAGGTACACATATACAAAAAAATATACATTGATTATGCTCTGGAAAAGCTCATCTTCTGAATAGATTGTAGTCTCTGGTTATGTAATGAGTCAGAATTGAGGTCCTATTATGCTGGCCTCATTCACATACATCTAACTTACCCTGAAACCTGACCATGATTTATTTACCCATCTTTAAATAAAACAATGCCTATGGACTACTAAATTTTGCAGAAAATGTTTAATGAGTTGAGTGTTTAATTCAATAAGACACAACAATGCTGCATTACACGTTATTCCAAACCTCAGTGGCTTAAAACAATAATCATATTATTATTATTCACAAGGCTACAGGTCAGCGGGAAAGTTCTTCTAGTTTCAGCCATGTGCTGACAAGTAGCTGAAGTTGGGAAAGCCATTGTGTTCATTTTGACTGAGCCCTCATGTATTTAGGGAACAGTGGCTGATGACTAGTCTAGAATAGCCTCATATGTGCTTCTTCACATGTGCTTTTAAAGAGATAGGTATAAGAGTGAGCAAGCTCAACTTTTAAGAGCACAAATAGAAATACACATATATTTTTAAAGCCTCTGCTGTTATTCCATTTGTGATATCCTGCTGGCCAAAGCAAGTCACATGGTCAGTCCTTGTGTTCAAGTGGGATGAACTATTAAACCACAGGTGTGTATTCAGGATGAGCATTAAGTAAAAGTATTAATACTATTCATTTACCAAAATGTATAATGTGCTCTGATGTAAAAGGCTCACAATCCGGTAAATATATGCACTGAAGACAGATTGATAAACGAGGCATAGTTGGTGAACTCTATTGAATAGCAAATATTAACCAGAGAGGGAATATCTTATATAGGAAGTATAAGATAAAGAGATTATCTCATAAAAACAAGAGTCAAATTACGGATGGAAGACCAGCAGCTCTGAGAAGGAAGAGAGAGAAAGTAAGGAGAGAAAACAAGCAGGAGAGTGGGATGGCTTCCACTCTTTTATTCAGAAGAGTTAAGATAGCCAATAGTATCATAATTTTCCAGCTAGGGAGATTTAAATGTTTCTGTAAAAAGAATTACTCCTAAGACTTTATGTCCTGGCTGAACATTTCCCATTTTATGGTACTAGAATTTTATGAGAACAAACTATATGCAACTGATGCTGTAAATTATGGTCAGCCTCAAGCGGTTAGCTCCACTTTGGGCAAAATCTGTGGAAGACTTTGAGAAATTTGTGCTACAGACAAGAATGAGTTCAGAGAGGGGTAAGAATGTAATTTGTATCAAAGGGATCAATTTAATCTTTCACATTTGAAAAAGAAAGGAATATTCACTGTATGTTGATAACTCACTGTTCCTCCTAAGGACTCAGAGATACTAAATATAAATCATGCAGGTAAACATCTCAGTTTTCTTCCCAACTTCTCTACAGTGCTATCTGAAATACCACCAAAGAAATCATGAGCCCAGGACAGGACAAAGGTGGAACTTAATCTCCAGGTGCTCTATTTTGGAGTCAAGGACACTTTACCATCATCCTGGAGATCTGGATCTTCCCAGAGTGAATGAGTTAATAGATACTCAACAGTCTTCTTAGTACTTAATCATTTCTAAGTCAAGTTACTTTTTATCTTATATAACAACTCCTTTTCATTTGAAGTCCTTGATATCTTACCATGTAGTTTTTACATCTCCCTGCCTCAGTCAGCTACAATTCCCCCATACTAATCAAAGAATTTGACCCCAGGATTTGTACTTCTTTCTATCCTAAAGATTTTCATTGTAAGTATTTTATTGAATGATCCACAAACATATTGACTTTAGAAACTTTTTTCAAAATCTGTTTTACTCTGACAACCTCCATCTTTATCCACTGTAGCTATCTACCTTCACAGCTATACTTTCAATCTTGTCATTATTTGGAACAATTCTAACCAAAGAATCTTTCATATCAATGTTCAACCTCTTAATCATAAACTCCTAGGTTTCTAGGTTACCTACATGTTTAATCCCATTATGATCTCAGCATGGTATACAGCATTCAGCAAATATTTATTTATGTATTTACTTATATTTTCTGTCAACTTTTATTGTAGATTCAGGGGGTACATGTGCAGGTTTGTTACCTGAGTATAAATCATTACGCTGAGGTTTGGGGAACAAATGATCTCTTCACTCAGGTCCTGAGCATAGTACCCAACATTTAGTTTTTCAACACATGTCCTCTTCCCTGCCCCCAGGAGTCCCCAGTGTCTATTGTTGCCATTTTTATGTCCATGAGTACCCAATGTTTAGCTCCCACTTGTAAGTGAAAACATGCAGTATTTTGTTTTCTGTTCCTGCATTAATTAACTTAAGATGATGGCCCCCAGCTGCATCCATGTTTCTGCAAAGAACATGATTTTGTTCTTTTTTTGGTAGCTGCATAGTATTCCATGGTGTATATCTATTATATTTTCTTTATCTAATTCAGCATTGATGGTCACCTAGGTTGATTCCATGACTTGACTATTGTGAGCAGTGCTGTAATGAACATGCCAGTGCATGTGTCTTTTTGGTAGAATGATTTGCTTTCTTTTAATTCTATGTGCAGTAATGGGACTGCTGGGTTAAATGGTAGTTCTATTTCAAGTTTTTTGAGAAATCTCCAAACTTTTTTCCACCGTGGCCGAACTAATTTCCATTTCCCCTAACAGTGTATAAGTGTTCTTTTTTCTCTGCAGCCTTGCCAGCCTCTGTTATTTATTTATTTTTTGTCTTTTTTATAATAGCCATTCTGACTAGCATGAGAGAGTATCTCATTGTGGTTTTGATTTGCATTTCTCTGATGATTAGTGATTTGAAGCATTTTTTCATATGTTTTTTGGCCACCTGTATGTCTTCTTTGAGAAGTTTCTGTTCTTGTCCTTTGCCCCCTTTTTAATAGGACTTTTTTTTTTCTTCTTCTGAGCTGTTTAAGTTCCTTAAGATCCTGGCTATTAGAGCTTTGCTGAATGCAGAGTTTTTCGAATATTTCCTCTTATTCTGCACATTGTCTGTTTACTTCATTGGTAGTTTATTTTGCTGGACAGAAGCTTTTTAGTTTAATTAGGTCTCACTTGTCAATGCTTTTGTTGCAATTGCTTTTGAGGACTTAGTCCCAAATTCTTTCCTATGGTCCATGTCCAGAATGGTGTGTCATAGTTTTCTTCTAGGATTCTTATAGTTTGAGGTCTTACATTTAAATTTTTTTTTTCTTTTTTTAATTTTGAAAGAAAGAAAGAAAGAAAAACAATGAAGAAGAGGAAGAAAAAGGAAGAGAAAGAGAGAGAGAGAATGGGAGTATTGCTTTCTTGCCCAGGCTAGAATGCAGTTTAGTAATGGGTATTGAAAGCCTCTTTTATACCAATAATTATACTTGATGTAGACAGGAAGGAATAAGGGAAGAAAATAACAAACAAGCAGCCAACCAATATTTCATTTAAACCTATGAAATGCTATGCGATTACTGAGGAGTGATTTACTTCGAATTATGTAGTCACTTTTGGAATAGGTGTGAGGTGGTAATGTATGTTTCGTGTATTTGAAGTGGAGAGTTCTATAAATGTTTGTTAAGTTTACTTGTTCTGGGTCTGAGTTCAAGTCCTGAATGTCCTTGTTAATTTTCTGTCTCGTTGATCTATAGAATCGTTAGCTCTTCTTGTTACATTGATCCTTTTGCCATTATGTAATGTCCTTCTTTGCCTCTTTTGATCTTTGTTGCTTTAAAGTCTACTGTATCAGAGTCGAGATTTGCATCTTCTGCTTTTTGTTTATTTGTTTATTTTTACTCTCTCATTGGTTGATAAATCTTCCTCCTTCTCTTTGTTTTGAGTCTTTGTGTATCGTTGCATGTGAGATGGGTCTGGATGCAGCATACCGATGGGTTTTGGCTTTTTATCCAATTAGAATATATATAAGTTTAATACTGGCATTTGATGCTAGCTGGCTGTTTTGCCCATTAGTTAGTGTAAATTTTTCATTGTGTTAATGCTCTTTTCTTTTTGATATATTTTTGGAAAGGCTGATATTGGTTGTTCCTTTATATGTATAGTGCTTCTTTCAGAAGCTCTTGTAAAGCAGGCCTGGTGGTGGTGAAGTCTCTAAGTACTTGTTTGTTTGCAAAAGATTTAATTTTTCCTTCGATTATAAAGCTTAGTTTGGCTGGATATGAAATTCTGGGTTGAAAGTTCTTTTCTTTAAGGATATTAAATATTGGTCCCCACTCTTTTCTGGCTTGTAGGGTTTCTGCTGAGAGATCTGCTGTAAGTCTGATAGGTTTCCCTTTATGGGTAACCTGACCTTTCTCTCTGGCTGCCCTTAGTATTTTCTCCTTCATTTCAACCCTAATAAATCTGGCAATTATGTGCCTTGGGGTTGGTCTTCTTGAAGATTATCTTTGTTGTGTTCTCTGTATTACCTGGAGTTGAATATTACTCTGCCTTGCCAGGTTGGGAAAATTTTCCTGAATGATATCCTGAAGAGTATTTTCCAACTTGGATTCATTCTCTTCGTCACATTCAGGTACACCTATCAAACGTAAATTAGGTCTTTTCACATAGTCCCATATTTCCTGAAGACTTTGCTCATTCCTTTTCATCCTTTTTTCTCCAATCTTGTCTTCTCGTTTCATTTCACTGAGCTGGTTCTCGACTTCTGATATCCTTTCTTCTACTTGATCAATTCGACTGTTTAAACTTGTGCATGCTTCACGAAGTTCTCGTGTTGTGTTTTTCAGCTCCATCAATTCACTTATATTCTTCTCTAAATTGTCCATTCTCGTTAACATTTCATCAAACCTTTTTTAAAGGTTCTTAGTTTCTTTGCATTGGGTTAGAACAAATTATTTTAATTCACAGAAATTTCTTATCACCCACGTTTTGAAACCTGCTTCTGTTATTGGAACACACTCGTAATCTATTAAGCCTTGTTCCATTACTGATGAGGAATTGTGATCCCCTGTAGAGGGAGAGGCATTCTGATTTTGAGTATTCTCTGCCTTTTTACACTGGCTTCTTCCCTTCATTATATATTTATCCCTCTGTTGTCTTTGTAATACCGACTTTCTAACTAGGTCTCTGAGCAGACGTCCAACTTGTTGATTCCCAGCGCCGAAATCTGAGCAATCCACTGCGCCGGCCAAAACAGCGGTGTTAAGATTGATGGTACTTTTCTGCCCGGGAATCTCCAGACTCTGCACCAAGAACTAGCGCACTAAGGTGCCAGCAAAACTGCCTCGCTGGCCACAAGAGTCGCCCTGGCGACCCGTGGGGCTCCTCTGCTGGGAATCTCCTGGTCCGTGAGCAAGAAATATTCGTCTGAAAGTGTGGCGTCCTCTCGGTCTCTGCACTTTCACTGGGAACTACAAGCCTGAGCTGCTAGTGATCAGCCATCTTGGATCTCTCTCTCACATTTAAATTTTTAATCCATCTTGGTTAGTTTTTGCATATGCTGAAAGGTAGGGGTAGTTTTATTCTGTATATCGCTAGTAAGCTATCACAGCATCATTTACTGAGTAGGGAATCCTAATAACATTGCTTATTTTTGTTGACTTTGTCAAAGATTAGATAGCTGTCAGTGTGTGGCTTCATTTCTGGGTTATCTTTTCTATTCCATTGGTCTATGTATCTGTTCTTACACCAGCACTATGCTGTTTTGGTTATTAGAGACTAATATTTTGAAGTAAGATAATGAGAAGCCTCCATGTTTGCTCTTTTTGCTTAGGATTGTCTTGGCAATTCAGGCTTCTTTTTGGTTACATATGAATTTTAGAATAGTTTTTTGCTAAGTATGTGAAAAATTATCTTGACAGTTTGAGAGAAATAGCATTGAGTCTATAGATTGCGTGGCAGTATGGCCGATAGTAATTCATCTAATCCATGAGCATTTAATGTTTCTCCATTTGTTTGTGTCACCTATAATTTCTTTTAGCGGTGTTTAGTAGTTTTCCTTGAGAGATCTTTCCTTCCCCTTCTTGATTAGATGAATTCCTAGATATTTTATCTTTTTCTGGCCATTTTAAATGGGATTACATTCTTAATTTGGCTCTCATCCAGGATGTTATTGGGGTATAGTAATGTTACTAGTTTTTTTATGTTCATTTTGTATTCTGAAATTTTACTGAAGTCATTTATCAGTTCCAGGGGCCCTTTGGTAAAGTCTGCAGGGTTTTCAAGGTACAGAATCATATTTTCCACAAAGTGAGATGGTTTGACTTCTTCTTTCCCTATTTGGATGCCTTTTACTTTTTTCTCTTGCCTGGTTCCTCTGGCTAGCACTTCCAGTACTATGTTGAATAGGAGTGGTAAGAGTGAGCATTCCCGTCTTGTTCCAATTCTCAAGGTTTATGCTTCAGTGTACGTCCCTTCAGTATGATGTTGTTTGTGAATTTGTCATAGATAGCTCTCATTTTTTAGGTATGTTCCATCAGTGCCTAGTTTGTTGAGGGTTTTTAGTATAAAGAGATGTTGGATTTTCTCAAAAGCTTTCTTTGGCACTGCTGAGAAGATTATTTGGTTTTTGTTTTTAATTCTGTCCTCCTGGTGAATCACATTTAATTTGTAGGATATGTCAAAGACGAAGTTGCCATATGGTTATATAGATCATAAAAGAGCTTTTAGCTAGAAAATATATTCCAATACTCTTCTGCTCTACTCACCAGCAAAAGCCCAATCCTGTACCAGTCAGCAATTTACCAACTTTAATCATTCCTACAGCAGAAAAAATAATGCAAAACTATGTGAGTCAATGACATTCAGTGTTGATTTGTGTTCTAATTCTCCACTGCTTCCCCAATGCCACTTGAACAAGTTATTTGTTTTACTTGGGCAACTCCCCCTCTCTTTCCTCTCATCAAGCAGCCTAAACCTTCACCACTACTGTCTACCAGCTGTCAAATGGCAATCCTCCATTATTAGCAGATTATCTCTCTAATTTTAGACGAAAACCAAAAAGAACATTGGGAGCAGTGTGTCCTTTAACTTTATTATACTCCTCTCTCCTGCTAACTTATTTACAACTTAACTTGTTCCTCCAGTCTCAGAAAATTAAGTGCTATCCTGATATCCTCTAGAAAATAGTTAGTCTCATCTGTTCTCTATTCTCTCTTTCTCTGGGCTTCTTTTCTGCAGACTACAAACATGGACAAGTCTCAAGAGAGAATTTAAAAGTTTTTCCCTTGACATTGACTGTCCTTTTTATTTAATCCCTACATGATGCCAAATTACCTCTTCTACAAATTTCATCCATTTTTCCTTCTCAGGAAACTCACGCTGTTTATTACCTTGTCCTTTTCTTGTATATTCTACTTCTATCACCTAACTTGAGAGAAGTAGAATATACTTCTTATTAGTTTTTAATTATTAAGTTCTTATTAGTTTTTAATTATGATCACGTTCCAAAACCCATTTCAGCTACGATTTTATCTGCTTTTTGCCCTTACCAACAACAATTATCATTATTTCCAGTGCTTCTTTCCTTCTCCAACAATACAGAAATACATATTTTTGCTTGATATTACTTCTTTACCTTTGTCCATGTTATATCTTTAATGCTTGTTTCCCTTCACCAGCCAAATTCCTATAGTCTTTCAAGGCTCAGCTTGGGCACTAACTCCTCTGACCATTCATTCTAGGCTGAGCTATGTGTCTCTAGTTTCATCATGATACAGTCTACTGGCTATTCACATGAACCCTGAAGTAAAAAAATCCGAGCCTAAGAGGAGACATAATAGTTTATGTTAAGTGCAGAAGATTGTGTTGAGAGTGAATTGAGCTAATACAAGTTCCCTTAGCCTGTGTTTCCTGGAACGTATAAGCGATGCAAACTTTTTTGTGTGAATTTATTATTTGGAGGTAAAAATTCTAGAGAGGAAAGAGTGAAGGCAAATGAAGAAGAAAAGAGGAACAACACAGGTAAGGGGAGAATGTATGCACAAGGTGGTGCATTACAGAAGTAAACATAGCATTGCAATAAAACAAAGCCAGTTGTTCAGTCATGTGAGGCAAAACTTATCTGTCATAAATCACTGAGTCAGAAGAAGATAGGTAACCAATTTTTCTGTGGCTCCTTCTCTACTCTGTCTTCCATTGGTCAAGTCATTTCCTCCCTCATGTATAAAGGTTAAGTTATTTTGTCTAGCAAATAATGGGGAAGCTGTAACCTCTATGGGTTTAGTCTGACCACCACAATGGTAGAATGGTTTCCTCTTGCCAGTTGGCATTACAAGTGAGGGCTTCCTAGTCTATGGCAGGGCAGCAGGCGGGATTTTATGGCCATGGGAGTGAAACGAGATTTTGAGGGCTCCACTCTGACCAGGAAGCAATGGACATTACTGAGGTGGGGAACAGGCAGAGTGGTATGGATCTGGGGATGCACATAGGGACCAATGTGCCAGGGAAGTCTAAAGCACAATACTTTACACATGGGAAGTTCTCGGTCAGAACAGCTAACATTATTTAATTAATATTAAATTGCAATGGTTTATTTACTTTTATGCCTCTTCTCTATTCATCTGTAAACTTCTTGAATATAGTTTTTACTCATGTTTGTATCTCCAATTTCTAGCCTATAACATACAAGGCATTAGTATATGTTTGTAATTTGATTCCAGTGCTATGATAGAGCCAAACACAAAATTAGAGAGGGAAAGATTACCTTTACTGAGAAACAGCTATTCATCCAGTATTATTTTGGTGATCTAACAACAACCACATACATCTTCAAAAGGCAAAAGTACCATATTAGTTGTCTTCCATCCACATTGGCCGTGTCTAGAGACATGATCATTGTTAACAGCTTTAAAAAGCTCTGAGTATCTACTATCTGAAAAAAAAAATCAGTAAAACTTCTAGCCTTCTCATTCGTTTCTCTTTCAGAAACTTTCTCTGTGCCTTCATTCATGGCTGTGAATGTGAATTTGTGCTTCTCCTCTAAACTTTTCTAGAAGGATATCCTAAACTTCATTGAATTCTACTTCTCCTTTCCCTTTTCTTCTCTTCCTTTTTCCTTTTATTTCCCTTCTCTTCCCTTTCTTTCAATCCCCTTCTTTATCCTACCTACTCCCCTTTCCTTTCTTTCTATTTTCTTTTCTTTCTTTCCTTTCCTTCCCTGTGGTGTTGGATTGAATGTAAAATTATCGGCTAGATCTCATGATTTTCAATGTATTTTGATACATATAGATCAATACAGATGAAAATATTCATATATATTATGAGAGAATCTGTGAGAAGCGATATCCCAATAGCAGCTAGCACCCAAATATTAGTTTCTTAATTCCATTTACTACTAAAAAGAATGGTGTTCTTGGAGAAATGGTTGATGCCTAGGGCTGAGAAGAAGAAAATAAAAGATGAGGCTGGAGTATTTGTGGTTCTGCTGCAATTATGGACACATGCCAAAAAGACTCAGAATCCTACTTGAAGGGGCTCCCACTGGCCAAAAACAGGAAAATTTTAGCATAAAAATAAAGAATGGTCATATGGATTGCAAAACATAAGATAAAATTGAAATCCACAAGCACACATGGATAAAAATAAATAACTGAATACATTAAAATTATGATGAAGAACAATAAATGTACAAAATTTTAAACTGCCACCCCAGAAAATATGTATTAATTAAAAAGAAAAAACTACATTTACAGTAAGGATACCAAGCAGACACATCATTAATCACTTGACTAAAATGAACATTCTCAATAATAGGACAAATTGACACTGTGCACCACGAGATAGGGTACAAAAAGAATACAGAATCACTTCTGTGATGTTTTTGCCAAAGATACATAACATGACTCCAAGCATAAGAAAGTATCAAACAAACCCAAATTGAGGAACATTCAATACAATAACTGGCCTGTTGTCTTCAAAAGATTCAAAGTCATAAAAGTCAAAGACCGAGAAACTGTTTTGATTGAAATAAAACTAAAGATATATGACTAGTAAATGTCATGTGTTATTCCTAACTGAATCATTTTACCATAAATGATACAGTATTGGAAGAATGAAGAAACTTGACTAGAGCTGAGAATCTGAAGATTGTAATCTATGAATATTAGCTTCTTGCTTTAGATATTTATGTTAAAAATGTCTTTGTAGGAAACGCACATTAAAGTAGGTAGGGCTGATATCACATCTGGTCAGCAACTTAAAAATGGTTCAGCAAAATAAAAATTTATTTGTATTGAATATACAACTTTACTGTAATTATTTCAAAATTTAAAAAATTCCCCCCCAAACCACACGGATCTTAAAACCAATGGCACACTATTGCCATGAACGCAGAGAAAAATCTATATATAATATAGTCACTGAACAAATGGAGCTGATCTTAGACACATCTCTTAATTTTAATCTTAAGGAAATATTTATTAAGAATTCACTTTATGCCAGCCACTAAACATATTATCTCTAGTTCTTTACTAGTATGCATAGTAAACTCTAGGAACATGTTTCTCAGGAGAGGTGAGTCACACTGTTAGCAAGGGATACCACTAGGATTTGACTTTCTGTCTCTCTGTCTTCAGGAATCACCCTTTTCCTGCTGGTTATACTGCCACCACTTTGCCCAGGAGTTGCAGTGTCCAACTGTCATGATTTGATATGGATACTCCAAATTGTTTTCATTTTCCTCAAATATTTTCCACATCAGCTGAACACATAATTGAATTTCCTCTTGTTATAATAATATCTTACAGATAAGCAATTTTTTCCAAAAGCTCCTGAAGAGGTTATCACTAGTGGATGGGATATGTCTTTATGGAACAGTGAGGAAGAAGAATAAATAGTATTTTTTATTTTTGGGAAAACTAGAGCAAAAGAACACACTGAGGTCTGGGAATTAGAAGAATTGAAAGATTGAGGGTAATCTCTGTGAGGTTAGGACTTTTTGCTTTTAATAGTATCTAGTGCATAATGGGCAGCCAATAAATAAATTTTGAATAAATGAGAGTAAATTGAAAACAAGGGGATACCAAAGATCCCCTCATATTGTACTAAATCTGGCCTACTTTACCATTTTGCCTAACACTAATTTGAATGGCAGCCAATAAGTGTTAGAAATATTTGGGAGAGTACTATGGTCATAATTAATCCAGTTATGCTGAGTAACTGCTCCTTAAGTAGTCCTAGTTTCAGCAGGAAACTTTTAAAAATGTTTTTTCCATGATGTCTATTAATTCTAATGTAAATCCTTCTGATCCTGCATAATGAATGCTAATCATGGATAAAAGATGGATGATGACTGTTCAAGTGCACTCTAATTTGATTTGGCATATCCAAAATATTTTTGTCCCCTGATAAAGCTCTTACAATAAATGTCTCAGTGTTCCTGCCAGAAGATATCAACATGACAAATACAGAAAAACTATCCAATGCAGGTTAAGAGCAACTTCCAAGTGTGGAACAATTCCCAAGTGTCTTGGTATAATACAGCAGCAAAAACAAAAGAAACGTTCTTCAGTGATCAGTATTCTTATGTCCGGTTGTTGATGGCAACAGAAAATATCACCACATAAACCAAACCCCAGAGTTCTCATCAGTCTTTATGGATGGAACCCAGCTTGTAAGTCTGCCCAGAATCGAGTGGGAATTAATTTTTTCTAGACACCATGTGTCAACCTAATTTGTGGACTCCTTCCCTCCTGAGTTATTGGCAGAGGAAAATATAGTGTCAATTGCATTGTTTTCTACCTGAGCCATGGTTAGTTCATGCTAGTATCAATATGAGCAATTACCAACAGAAATGAAGTGGTGACTGACATAAATTCAAAATTTTGGAATTTTTGAAATATTTAACTTAAATCCTCTGCTAGTGTGATAATACATTTTTATGTGTGAAAAAAGTCCTGTGTCTGAAATTCTATTGATATATTATCAAATGTTTTATTGTTTTCTTGCACACCATAAATCAACAGCCATATGTCCATCTTATTTTAATTCTACATGTAATGTAGGTACATCTAATCCTGCAAGTAATGCTATATATATGTTTTCTCATGCCTTTTGTTTATGGTCATGGATAAAGATTGAATACTTCTGATTTCTTATCTATCTTGTTTTGTGGGGCCAACATTCACTCAATAATGTAAATTAGAATCTTGGAATTTATTCTTAATTTTTTTCTTTCCTCACCTCCTCCAATTCCATCCATCTTACCTCCAATAGTCCCATCCTGTTGACTTTGCTTTCTAAATATTTCTATAATTCATCTCCTTTGTTCAGTATTATTATCACTGTTAATCTGTACACCCTCTCAGATTACTTTCAGAGTCTCCTAACTTGTCTTCCTATGTCTAGTCTTGGTCCCATCCTTCACATAACAGTCAGAAAGTTTAAAAATCTCTCCTAAAATCCTCAAATTGTTCATCACCAATTATTCTACAAGGAGGCAGACTTTAACTATTCAATATCAAATCCCTAGCACCCAGAACACTGCCTGACCTAAGGTGAGAACTTGACCATTATTTGTTGAAGGAATGAATATTCAGTTCTGAACTAGAAGAGCATGACAGAATCATCAGAGATTCTTCATGCTGCACACACAAACCTTCAACTAGAGTTTCTGATAGCTTCCAGACCTAGAGAACAGAGCCTACTTTTCTTGGCCTTGTGTGCCAGGACCTTCCTAATCTAGCTGATGTGCACAATCCTAGCATCAGCTCCTGCAATGCCCCTTAATTCTGTACCCTCAAGTAATGACAAATTACTTAGAGCACTGACAGTGCCTCAGTTTCTTGCCCTGTTCATATGAAATATAGTTAACCTTCTCTTTTTCCTTTACCAGGATTTACCCTGATTAGTGCTCCTCCCTCCCCCGCAGCCTTAGCAACACAAATATTTCTTAGACTGTGGAAGATACTCAGAATACTTTGTGCGTTTAACAATTGTTGCCTTTATTACCTTGCTTTGTAACCATCTGTTCAAACATTATTCATCCTCCCTAGAGTGTGGTATTTGGGGAGTGGAGACCATGACTTTTTCACCTTTATATTCTCAGTACAAAGCAAAGAGCTTGATACACTTAATACCAACTTGTCTAATGAATAATTGTGGTCCAAATTAGAAAAAACTAATAGGGATTGTACTGTATTAATGCTTCTATTGTGCTCTGTGGTTTAAAAAAATTAAGACTTTTTAGTCAGATTATTTGTCTCAGTGAGCAATAATAAAAAGTATATTTAAATGTCAGAAGTCAGATCACATTTTAACATCATATTTTTGCCTTTCTCAGAAGGAACCCAGGCTTTTCTAACACCTCTTTTGCTGGTATCTGTAATCAGGATGTTAGCTTTCACTCATACTGATCAAATATTATCATCACAATAGAAATGTAAGGAAATTGTCTTTTAAATTTGTGGCTTTACCTTCTTTGCTAAGTCTATTTGCTGGTGTTCTACCTTTAGTAAACAGAGTTCACATTAGCTCTGTCTTTCTAAATCACAGGCATCACATTTGAAATGAAATAAAAAGACTTTTGTGCAGAGCTTCTTTTTGTGTGATTGTGAGGTCTGTCCTTTAATTAGCATTCCTATCTGTTGTTTGCTCATGCTGCTTAATCCAATTTCTGTACAAAAAGAAAACCAGAGAGTATTTCTTGCACAAAGAGACAGTGACAGAAAAATATGTTTGAATCTTTTAATCGAAGGATATATACCACTTAAGTTTGTTATTCATTGCCTCTGTCAGAGTTCTGGTGGGCAGAAGACTCAAGGGCACTGGATCTTGGGAGACGTGCACTGGGGCTGAGGCAAAGCTGGTGGGGTTTGGAAGACATGCAGTAGGACTTAGGTGGAGACCTAGATGGATGCAGAATGCCTCTCTGTGAAGCATGGTTGCTATTTTTATTAGAAGTAATTGGTGGCCAATAGGGACTGGCTTTGTCACTTTTACTCTTTTGAACTGAGCCTGATGTGTCTCTTGTTATCCATGGAGATGCCACCTTTACCCCACAGTACTTTTCAACTCATTATCTCCTATGGACAAGTGATTGAGTCCCCCTGTAATATCTTTAATGGAAGCTGTGTTACTTAACCAAGGAAGCTTGGGATGGAAAAGACAGGTATTTATTTTTAATGGGGTCACCCTGTATCAGGTGAAACTCTCTGCTTCTGGGTCAAATGCAAGTGTCACACTGAGTGGATGTTTCTGTGGGATGAGCAGGGAGTGGGGCCGGTTCATGCTGCAGTTTCTTAGCCACCTGTCTTGGAATATATGCACTGCTCAACAGCTTGTAAGTCATCCTTGTTGACATAGTGTCATGGAATAGTAAAACTCAAGGATAGAAGTTGTTCATTTAAAAAAAATATATATATATATATATACTTTGTCTGTTGATATGTCGGAAACAGAAAATTCTAGCAACTGGACTCCTCTTTGTCTACTATGCTGTGGGGAGGGAGGGCAGGTCCTGGTGAAATATTAGATTCATCTTTGCCCTTCTGAATAGGATTGACCTGTTTCCATGATAAAAATCTTTTTATGCTGTAATGTATATCTTGGGAATCACCTTATCCTTTCTCAAACTTTTCACCTTCAGCACTTTAGAAAACCTAAATGTACTTTAGAAAATCACTGTTACTTTATTAAGGTTTTTATTCTTTGTTTTAGGAAAATGCAGAGAGCTCATATTGCATATTAATCCATTCTTATTTCTCCCCAATGTCCTGTTTTCAAAATTCATAAGAATTACTAAATTCCATATATTTCAAAACTTTCACTAAAAGTTTTGGCCATGGTTCTGCTCCTAACTAGCTGAATAAAGTAAGGATATGGTTTATTTTACAAATAAAATAATGGGATTAGATGACAACTTTCTCACATTTTGTTTTTATGAGCTTATGGTTTTATGTTCTTTGGGAGGCCAGAAGACTTAGTATATAACCTATGATTACCATAGACTCTACCTTACTAGATTCTATGAAGTGGCATTGTGTCATCCCTACAAATTATCTGTATAGTATTTAATCTATTCCTATCTATGAAATTTGAATCTTTATTCAGTAAAATAAAGTAACTAACAAAATCTTAGAAAGCAGCCAGGTTATGAACATCACTGAAGGCTTATTACAACATACTTTCCCTCAGTTGTCAGGATGTTGCCCATTCTAATGAATGAATGATGCAAGCAAGGCATGTGACGGGCTCTAACAATCTATCCAACTCAAATAAAACCTAGGCCTACAACCTTAACATGTAACATGAGGGATTTAAAAAAACAATAATTTCCTAAAAAAAGTATTGGCCATAAGACTAAAAATATGTGTAGGATTCCCTTAAAATAATAGATTTAGTCAGTACAGGCAATAAATGTATCAAATAGGGACAATAAAAATGTATCAAGGCTGGGCGCAGTGGCTTACGCCTGTAATCCCAGTACTTTGGGAGATGAAGGAGGGCGGATCACAAGGTCAGGAGTTTGAGACCAGCCTGGCCAACAAGGTGAAACCCTGTCTGTATAAAAATACAAAAATTAGCCAGGCATGGTGATGTGTGCCTATGGTCCCAGCTACTTGGGAGGCTGAGGATAATCGCTTGAACCCAGGAGGTGGAGGTTGCAGTGAGCTAAGATTGCACCACTGCACTCCAGCCTGGTGACAGAGCAAGACTCCCTCTCAAAAAGAAAAAAAAGTATCAAGTACCTACCAGGTACCAGGCTTTTGTCTAATAATTGAGGGCATATGATGTATTAGGGAAGCTGATTTAAGGAGCTTATAATCTAGGTGGTGAATAAAGTCAACTGCAAGGTATGATTTAATACAACATGGTGAGTTTAATGTGAACTCTGATATGGAGACAAAGAGAAGACATCCTTAGAAGAAAGACTGGGCAAATGACTCAGACAGATTCTAGGGAAGAAAACACCAAAGCTACATTTTGAATGATGTAGAGGCATTCGACAGGTTGGAAGTGTTTTACTCTAAGTGGCAAAGGTGTGAATGTAGCTGTTGAGGTAGCAGGTAAAAGAGGGACGCATATAATAGCTTGAGGTAAAGAAAGAGCATATAGAGAAAGTTTGTACTTTTTATTAAATGTAGCAATTGATCACATGGATATGGTATAATGTATCTAGTTGGTTAACTAATTTTTTAATTGATTGCTTTGCAGCCCTATAAATCCAATTGCAGGTAACTCTTAACTCTGCAAAAGCAAATGCAATGTTAATTTATGAGGAAGACTAAATGACCCATGACTCTGCTACTTAAACACAGTGTTGTTGTAGAATTCTTTCCTTTATATATGTATAGTAGTCATCCCTCTGTAGTTGTGGGTTTCACATACATGGATTCAACCAACTGTGATCCAAAAATATTCACAAAAAATTGCATCTATATGGAAAATGTACAGATATTTTTCCTTGTCATTATTTCATAAACAAGACAGTATAACAACTATTAACATAGCATTTACATTCTATTAGGTATTATAAGTTATCTATAGATGATTTAAAGTAAATGAGGAGGATGTGTGTAGATTACTTGCAAATACTACACCGTCTTATATCAGGAACTTCGGCATCTGTAAATTTTGGTGTCCATGGGAGTCCAGGAACCCATCCATTCTGGATACTGAAGAGTTACTATAATTATTACTTAATTGTTACTTAAGTAAATATTTCAAATATATCACAAAAAATAATTGGGAAGTGAAGGTAAAAAAGAAATTCACCAACATAACACATTGACACTGTCACTTTTGAGTTTCTTTCATTTTTTAAAATTTATTTTTTTATTTTATATAAAATAAAATTTACTATTTTTAATGTATAGTTCTGAGTTTTGACATAGTCACGTGACCACTGTCACAATCAAGAAACAGAACAGTTCATTTCCCTCCAAGAATACCCTCATTCTGCCCTTTTGTAGTCAAACTCTGCTGCCACTCTTGACTCCTAGCCACTACTAATCTACTCACTATTGCTGTAGTTTTGCTTTTTTTCATATAAATGGCTATAGAATGTCATACAGATGGAATCAGGCAGTTTGTACCAATTTGCACATAGATTATTTCACTTAGCATAATGCACTTAAGATTCATCCATGTGATTACAGGGATACACACACACACACCGAGAGACATATATATACACATATATATTTATATTTATAAGTGATTGGCAAAATATACCATATATTTGGTACTTTTGAGAATGCCACTGAATGGCTACATCACAGTTTACTAATCACCAGTTTATTTGCATTGTTCCTATTTGGAGATTATAACTAAAGTTACCATAAACATGCTTATCTAGAGTTTTGAGTAAATAAAAGATTTAATTTTTGCAAGTGGGACTGTTGAGTAATGTGGTAGGTGTATGTTCAATGTTATAAGGACCTGCAAAACTGTTTCTAAAGAAACTACCATTTTGCATTCCCACTAGAAGTATATGAGGGTCCTAGTTAATCTAATCTTCATCAGCACTTGAGATTGTCAACATTTTTCAAGCTATCCTAACATATCAATAGTGGTGTTTTATAGTAGTTTTAATTTGTATTTTCTTAATAATTAAAAATGTTGAGCATCTTTACTTGTGCTTATTTGCCATCCAAGTATCTTTGGTAAAACATGAATTCAAATCTTCTGCTTATTTTTAAATTGTTTGTTTTCCTACAGTTGAGCTTAAGAGTTCTTTTCATATTCTCGATACAAGTCCTTTGTTGGATGATTAATTTGAAAATATTTTCTCTCAGCATGAGCCTGTCTTTTTATTCCCTTAATAGTGTCTTTCTGCAAAGAAAAATTTTAATTTTGGCAAGGTTCTATTTATCATTTTTTATTATATATAAATGATGCTTTGGGTGTGATTTTTATCTATTTAAAAATATGTTTTAAAATGTTTGTAACCTTAGAATGCATGCAATTTTTATTCTCTGTTTTCATTAAGTATTATATCAAGAGTACCTTTTGGTGTTACATAGTTTCAACAATCGTTGAAAAAATAACATAGTTTTCTGTAGAGGATAATACTTCATGGATTTATTCAGCATACATTTATTAAATGCCTGTTATGTACAGAGCATTATAGAAGCAAGCAAAACAGTAATGGTTCTTACCTTCACATTAGGTTCACATTCTATTACAAAATCTTCCAAAATTGCTTTATCTCTTTCTTAAAAGTGCAGATTATCTAGTTCTTTGCCTGATTTAATAGATGTGAGCTGAAGCCCTCAAAGTTTTTTTTACAATTACCTATCAGTCAAATTTCAATAACATTAATTACATAGACAATAGTAATATTTTACAGTTTCATAATTATTTTAACTTTATTGAATATTTAGATTGCTTTTGTGTTTTTCTATAATAAATAATTATATTAACAAGATCTCTTCATTATTTTTAACAAAGTTCACCAACAGAGGTGTCTTAGTTTACTTTGTGTTTTTATAACAGATTACCACAGACTGGGTAATTTATAATGAACTGGGATTGATTGCCTCATAGTTCTGGAGGCAGAGAATTCCAAGACTGAGGGACTGGCATCTGATGAGGACCTTCTTGCTACATTATCCCATGAGAGAAGGGCAAAGAGAGAGCAAGAGAGAACAAGGGGCTGAATGCATTCTTTTATAAGAAACCCACTTCTGTGATAATGATATTAATCCATTCATAAAGGTGGTATCCAATGAACCAAACACCTCCTGTTAGGCCTCACCTTTCAATATCATTGAACATTAATCTTTGGAGATTAAGTTTCCAACACATGAACTCTGGAGGACACATTCAAACCATAGCAACTTGGCAATAGTAAAGATGAACAATAGTGAACTGATAGAGAAATCCGCGTACATATGCACCCTATGAAAGCAAATTACATTGTGTTCTGTACGACAACTGATAAAAGCAAGGTCCAGATAGCTTAAAAAGTAGGTATTATAATCTTGTCTTTGCATGAACTCAACTTGAGTCTACATTTATGGAAATAAGGTAACTTATTTTGTGTGTTACTATTTCAGATAAATAGTATGAATGGAATTTATGTTGTTTTCCTGAGAATGTCTTAATGCATTTTCAGAAAGCTGGAACTATGTGGGAAGACTAATAAAACACCCTGAAGGATCACAAAACTTTTCAGCCAAGCAAATGATGTTTTTTTTTCAAACAAAGTTGTAGCAACTGCACTATATTTAGTTATTTGAGCTTCTAACTGTATTCTCTCCTTATAGGAGAGGAGAATACCCAGGAAAGTTGACAAAATGTACATTATTATTGTGACTGGGGCCAAACAGGAGGAGTTGAATGAAATGTTAATACAAACCCATTTCCTTCAGTGACCTTGGCACTGCCTCAGGTTTTGCCAAGTTAATACATATATGACCTGGTTATTGGCTTTTTGAAACCTGAAACTCCTTAATTGACATAAAATAATACACAGAATAAGGAAAAGCTTATTTCAGTGAGAACTTGTTTCTTACCTCACACAATTATGCATGGTGAATCTTTCTAGAAAGAAATGACGGAATTTCAGAACTTCAGGATCAGTATAATACAATTTTCCAATAAATGATGGGTGGGTACAGTATAAGTATATCTACTAACTATATAAACTTTGAAGAGGTATAAAATTGAGACATGATAGGTTTATATAAAGAACATGTATGAAAAAATATATACTCAGTAGCTGGTTTCCATATCATCATTACTATACCTAACATCCTGCAAATTTTTCAATAATTATTTTCACCAAGTTCAAAGAACCTCTCAAGTTCAACACCTTAGAAATATTTCCAGGCTTTCAATTGTGAATTTCAGCCCTTGTACCCATTTTTTAAGATGAAGACCCAGCCCAAAGCTAACAAACTTCTACTAGTACTTAAAATATGAAAACCACTCAACTCACCGAAGGAAGAGGAGAAACTAATTTTTATTACATGATGGGTATAAGTAATTTTTCATGGTTCTTCTCATTTTACCCATACAATACTCTTTCAAGGTTGACATAATCATTTTAGCAATGAACTGAGTCACAGTAACCTGGAAGTGAAGCTTTTTTTATTTTGTACCTCCCAAGGAAATGTAAAAAGCAATCTCTTTTGATAGGGTACAATCAGGTGATCCCATGAATATGTTATCAGGTGGTGTCAGAAATAAAACTATAAGAAGATGCCATACCGTTACAATACTCCTTGCCAACCATTGAAAGACATTAGAATAATTAACAAAATATTTAATGTTTGCAAGATGAATGTGTGTATATGATTGCCCATAACACTGTAGGAAAGAAACATGATCTCCTTCTTAATGCATCTAACCATAAACTAATTAATAATTTCTCTACCTCTCTCTTAACATTTATTGAATAAATATTGTGAAACTGGTCTCTTAATTCACATTGTTATTACTACTTTAAAAAAATCCACGCAGAATTTTGTGATTTACAAATGAGAAAACTATGTCTTGGAGATGTGAAGACAATTCCAGCAGCGAGTAACAGCCAGGATATCAGCTAGATCAGCTGAAATCAAAATCTATGACATTGTTTGTGTACTATTTTTTCTCTAGATGGTTAACAAATTGCTCAATCTGCAATGTGTGTTACACTTTCCACCCTACGTTTTTACATTTCACCTCAAATAGACATCCCTGAAATTCCACCTGAAGCATACTTTTCCTTTCTTATACTTGGCATGTCATGTCTGCTCTCCAGGTTGGTATCTGATGAAATCTCCCAGTTTTACTTTAATTGGCATTGGCAACATGTGGTCCCTGATAAAAAGCATATTTTCTTTTGAGATTGCAATCATCAGTTGGGCTCATTTTTCTTGGCCCCTCCATTGAGCTGAATTTCTTTGGAAAAAGAAACAGCAGCTTGTGGGTTACTAAATGCCAGAGAGCTGAACTTAAAAAAAAAGAGAGAGGAAAAAAAATCACAAAGGAAAACAACTTAAAAATACATTTAGAAAGCCTGCGTGCATGCATGTGTGTGAGTATGTGTGTCTGCATGCGAGCATAGACGTGCATTAATCACTCAGATCACATATGATATATATGCAGAACTAGTGTGTGTATGCAAAACTCTTAAAGGGCATGATTTTTATCCATAGCCTATTTATTCCAAACATAGCTAAATGAGGAGGCCAAATATAGAAAGTGATGCTCCAGGGGCCCTACGGCCTATATAGAATTTAAACTCAAATGATTTGCAAAATCACTACTAAGACAGCTTGCTCATACTGTCAGCGTGCCAGCACCAGAAGCTTGTCGTGTATTTTTGTCTTGGCAGATGCACATTCTGTTATAAAGGTCTGTTCATCTGATGCCTTCCTTGTTTTCAGGTAATGCTCAGCGCCTTCTTGCAGAGGGAAGAGTGAGCCCGTGCCGCTTCTCCATGTCCTGGAGGAGAGAGTCTGCACTCAGACTCTGACCATGTGCTGGTGTCCTGGCTTACCTCCATTAAGAGTTCATTTTTGCTCCATAAAACTACAGGTCATGGGTGTTCTCATTCCTTTCTTTTTATGTTATTCACTTTTATTTCTGACATTTGCTGGGGTACAGGGAAATAAACCAGTATTAGGTAATATCAACAATGACTCCGTTTCTTTAAAAATCACCTTAGGTTTGAGGAGGCTTAAAAAAAAAAAAAAGATTAAAACATGGTTTTCCAAAACTGATTAGCATAGTTTTTAAGCCACTCTGAAGTGTTTGTTAGGCTTCGCATGCTGGTCTCCATATGCCTCTTTTCAATTACATGTGCCGCCACAAGTATGGCTAAACGAAACGCTTCTTTAAAAACAGAAAGCAAACTGTTAGGCTTTGTGCAGTGTAACTAGTTAGCGTGCGACTTCTCAAACTGCCCTGATTTCATCACCAAACTGCTAAATGTTCTGTTTGCAGAAATAGCCATTAAAATGTATCTTAAAATTAGATGCTCTGTCAGAATTAAAGGGGAGACGGGGTACTGGAAGGGATTGAAATAACAGGAAATGGAATTTAGACCTTGGTTGTCTTGGAGGTTATCTGTGGAAAACTTTTCATTATTTTGGTGGTAGCAAAAGTAATAATAATCATTCTGTTTATTGAACACTTCTTATGTGTCCGGATGATTCAAAAATCTTCAAGTTATGTCAATTAATTACCAATTAGTTAATCATCACAGCCACTTTATAAGGTAAGCACTATAATTATACATATTAGCAGGCCACAGCAGAGAGATTTAGTAATTTTCCTGAGGGCATGTGGAAAGTTCTAGAGCTGAGACAAGACCAGGTACTGTAGCTCCAGGGTTTACATCTTTTTTTAAGGTCACTTGGAGGAACACGTGCTGGAATTGTATTAGGAAGCTCTTTGTTTATTCACACTTGTATTGCTGTACACTGAGCTGTTTTACTAGATTATAAATGCTCTTGTATCACCCATTAAGGTGCCTGCCATATATCCTATTCTCAGAAGATGTTTGTGGAATGAATGAATAGATGAATGAATGATAACTTACTTTCAGGAAAATGCTATAAGTAAACCAATTCGAGTGCAAAATGAGACATCATTTGGACAAAACAAACTAACAGACAAAAATCAACTTGTGGGACATCTATGCAGCTTCTCCTTTATTCTTTTACTACAGTGAAGGCCTTGCACCACATGGTAGGAATGCACATGCACTAATTTGACAGTCAACTGAAACTCTAGTCCTAGATCCAGGCTAGCCACAGACTCACAATTTGATTTTATTTGGTCACTTCAATTTGGGCTTCAGTATCCTTGTTTGCTAAATAAGGGCATTTATTTAGAATTCAACCTCTCTTAATTCTGATGTCCTACCATATTTTCAAGCAGTTGGAATTAGAACTCACTTTTTAAAAGAAGTTGTTCTTGAGTGTCCATGGAGTGGATCTAATTTATGTATTTATGATCATAGAAAATGCTTCTTTCATCAATGCTATAAAAGGTATGTAAGCTCTAAGACAGAAGGAAAGATACTTTATTTTTTTAAAGTGAGGGAAGTTACTTACAGAATAGTGGAAGTTGAGTTTAGTGATCTTTAGTACATACTAGAGGAACCACAAAAACAGGTTTGCAAAAGTTATTAATTCCCACAACACAATGGAATGCTTTGGAATTGTCATCAAATTAATTACTTTTTCTTTTATACAATCAATGGTTGTTTCTGAAAATTTGTATATTTAAATAATTATAAAACAAATGACATTTTGAACATATTAGGGACACTGATGACTTTAATGGAAATAAGCACTACTGAGAAGAATCTTTTGATAATTGCATTCTCAAACGTTAAGAGTTTGTCTCCTTAGCAAATAAAGTTGGGATCTGGAATAACACAAAATCTCCAGGTCCCATATCTATGGCAAACATGAGGAGCAGCTTGAACATGGTTTTATTTACTTCTAGAAAAAAGATTTTGAGTTACAGGTGTACCTGGTCACAGGAAATCCAGACACATGCAAAACCAGATTTATACATATGATAAATTATTTTAAGGGTTCTCTGAACACCAATGCCATCATCCATCAACGTGAAGCTGCTTCTGCAAATGTGCACACATTTCCTGAAAGGATTTATAATCCAGCCAATACGGTACATTTTGAATGTGTTACAGAAAGGACAGATTTACAGGAGACAATCTGCCTTCATGATGATTGCATATTGTGGCATTTCTAGTCCATATGGATCAGTAAGACTTGGATAGCAGGCATTTGACCTTCAAAATCATGCAAATGTGAAACCAGACTTCTTCTCTTACAGCTGGGAACGTCAGTGGGACTTCTTCAGCTTATTTTGGAGGCAGTGATTAAAACACAATTTGACTTCTAAAAATTATTGCGATCTTATTTTAATGCTTCTTTCCCCCCATGGAGAATGATTTAGACTTTTGCTTCCCTTATCCACGTTCCCTCTGGCTAACCTTCGCTCCTTAACACCCAGAACTCAAATACTGATCATTTAAGAGAGAACTTGCCAAATCAGAGCCACAGGCTAACTATAAACAAGACTTCAAACCTTTTTGCTAATGCCATAGTTAATCTCAAGTAATAACTTCTGAAAACCTTTGAAAAGGTCTGAGAGTAGCTTTCTGTCAGGGGCCTAAGGAAACTGTACATTTTCTCACCGTGAAACCTTGATCATGCCAGCTATAATCAGACTGTTTATCTGGCAATGTTAATTTTCTGAGTTTACAGTATAACAATTCTCCAAGATTATTGGAACAGAATCAGAAGAAGTTATATTTGTTAATCGGCCAAGTTTTTTTTGCATTTAAAAATTCAGTGCAAAATGGTATCACATTTTCTAGAGTACTGACGAGACTATGCCTGAATAAATGCACTTGCCAAAGCAAAAGTAATATAAAAAAACTTCGAGATTGAGAGAAACAATTTCAACAGTTTCCCTCTTTGTGATTTAAGGCTTTGAGAACCCCGTAGGGAGAGGCAGACTGAAAGAAACTATAGGCGTCCTTGTGACCACATTCTGCCAAGCTAAAGACAACAAGCAAAACCCAATTATAAAGGGGAAGAAAAGAGATCTGGGCAAAATCTCTGCTTATGAAGAGGCAAAATGGAATTTTTTCCCTTCTATTATAGCACCTCCGACCATCTCAGTTACTCTAAAATCTTCTATAAAAGAGTGTTTTATAAGGTTCTGGTCTAGACAGGCTTTGGCCTTTTTGCTATAACCTTTAATAAATTTATTTGTTTGCTATTTTGTGCATTTCTCCCACAAGATTGTGTTTCTAGCAACTCATTTTAACCTTTCATTGATAAAGAATAAATCTCATATCACCTGGCTGTGGTCTCATAACTCAATTTAACCACTTCTCAAATGTAAATTTCTTTCTGTCCAGCTTTAATCAGCTATAAATTTTGGCAGATGCAGGGTTGAGTGTTTCCAAGTGCTTACCATTAGGGCAGTATTTTCCAGTTTCCTTTCTGGACAATGTGAGTATCCAGTATACTGAGAATCCCTAACACCTAATAACAGCTAGTGTTTATTAAAAACTTATTTTCTGCCATATGGCCTTTCCATGTATTTCTGCTAATTTAATCCTCAAAACACCTTTATGAAGTAGGTGCTCTGATTGTTCTCATTTCATAGATAAAAATGATGAGTCCTATAAAAGTTAGGAAGGTGCCAATAGTCCATTTTTGGTCATAGCTGGCCCTCATGAAACAGAATTTGATCCAAATTATTTTACCCATGAGCCAATATTTTTTTGCCATTTGGTTTTAGAAAGAGAAAAGGGACAATGTGCTGATAGATATTAATTCTAATTATTTACGGAATTGCTTGAGTGCTCTCTTCAATCAAAAAATTTAGTAGACAATGGAAAAATCCCCATTAATTATTAATTCATCCTAATAGGAAAAATGGTAGCTGAACACCTTTATTTTTCAACTACAGATACAAGGAAGTAGGAATGTGATAAATGGAAGTGACCAGTTGTAGGCAAGTCATATTCTCTCATGACTTCTCAGTTCCCCCTTGAATAATGTGAACAGTTGAAATGGATAAGTTCTAAAATTCCTCCTGCCACTGATATTCTATGACCTTATGATGAATCTTTAGTGGTAGAGATCACATTCATATTTTAGAATTTGTTTGTATTTATAAAATTTGGTGTTCAGACTCATAACTCAGGAAAAGAAGGGTATAGATTTCTCATGATGTGTTTCTTTCTAGAAAAAAGAGCCAAATCTGTAGGTTTCACTTCTAGCATATGAAGACCACTACACAATTCAGTGTAAAAACCAAAAGGGGTATAATGATTACTCCTGTGGCATTTTCTTTTTTTAAACCCGCATAGAAGAGAGATAGGAAATTTAGTCTCATAAGATTTTTTCCCCTACCTTTAATATACTCCTACAATTTGTATACTCTGTCAACCTAAAATGGCCTTACCTATAACACACATATAGTTTACAACCCTCAGGGAATATCTAGGACATTATATTTAAATGCTTTTTGAGTTTTGAAAATTCCCTTAATTTTTGCAGTCTACCCATTTGACAAAGGGCTAATATCCAGAATCTACAAAGAACTAAAACAGATTTACAAGAAAAAAACAAACAAACCTATTCAAAAGTGAGTGAAGGATATGAACAGAAACTTCTCAAAAGAAGACATATATGAGGCCAACAAACATATGAAAAAATGCTCATCATCACTGGTCATTAGAAAAATGGAAATCAAAACCACATTGAGATACCATCTCATGCCAGTTAGAATGGCAATCACTAAAAAATCTGGAGACAACAGATGCTGGAGAGGATGTGGAGAACTAGGAACACTTTTACACTGTTGGTGGGAGTGCAAATTAGTTCAACCATTGTGGAAGACAGTGTGGCGATTCCTCAAGGAACTAGAAATAGAAATTCCATTTGACTCAGCAATCCCATTACTCGGTATATATCCAAAGGATTATAAATCATTCTATTATAAAGACATATGCACACGTATGTTCATTGTGGCACTGTTTACAACAGCAAAAATACAACCCAAGTGCCCATCGACGATAGACTGGACAGGGAAAATGTGGCACATATACACCATGGAATACTATGCAGCCATAAAAGCTATGAGTTTGTGTTCTTTGTAGGGACATGGATGAATCTGGAAACCATCATTCTCAGCAAACTGACACAAGAACAGAAAATCTAACACCACATGTTCTCACTCTTAGGTGGGTGTTGAACAATGAGAACACATGGACACAGGGAGGGGTGCATCACCCACTGGCGTCTGTTGGGGTGGGGGACTAGGGGAGAGACAGCAGGAGGTAGAGAGGTTGGGGAGGGATAACATGGGGAGAAATGCCAGATATAGGTGACGGGGGGATGGAGGCAGCAAACCATATTGCCATATATGTACCTACGCAACAATCCTGCATGATCTATTTGCACATGTACCCCAGAACCTAAAGCAAAATAAAAAATATATTTAAAAAATACACATGTGCCAGGTGCAGTGACTGACGCCTGTAATCCTAGCACTTTTAGGAGGCTAAGTCAGGCGGATCACCTGAGGTCAGGAGTTCGAGACTAGCCTGACCAACATGGTAAAACCCCATCTCTACTAGAAATACAAAAAAAAAAAAAAAAAAAAAAAAAAATAGCCAGGTGTGGTAGTGCACACCTGTTGTCCCAGCTACTTGGGAGGCTGAGGCAGGAGAATCACTTGAAACCAGGAAGCAGAGGTTGCAGTGAGCCCAGATTGCACTACTGCACTCCAGCCTGTGTGGCAGAGTGAAACTGTCTCAAAAAAAAAAAAAATACACATGAATACACACACACATGTAGCATACAATTTCTCTATGTTCTGGGACACTGTTTGAAGTCCTATCACATTATCTCTTGTTTGTAGACCTTTTAGGGCCTCCAGAAGAGTTATAAAGGAGTTTAGCACAGAGCCAGTCATGAATAGAGCAAGGGATTTTCTTCTTAGAGAGATGTCATCAAGCCTGGGGATGGAGAATCTGTACATAAAAAAGGTAGCCATCATATTCCCATAAAGGTCTAAACAGAATAAAAGAAGGCCTGTTAATAATGAAAACAGACTGATGGGTCTAAGAAGCCAGCATCCAGGAAGAGGAACAACTGCTTACTGTTAGGAAAATATTTGTTCCAGTAAACTTTTGTTACCCCTTACCCTTACATAAAATGTCACTGAATACCTCTTCTCCTCAAATGTTCTGGTCTAACTTCTCCTCAAAAATAAATAGAGTCGTATAAATGTACTTTGGATGTGAAGAGACCACAGCATAAAAAGATAAATGTTTATTTATGGGAAGAAATCTAAACAGATTTTTTTTAATACAGAATTTTGAATTAAGTGGAATTCTTTAATGGGTAAGATAGTTGATTCACTGTTCATTTGCACGCAGATTTATTGCCTTCCTTTTCCTGCTATGCATTTTAGCAAACTATGTTTGCCAGGCCCTTGTTATCCTGTGAAGCAAGGCCCTGATATAGGATTGCAGGGGGAGAAAGGGAAGTCAAAGCATATCTCCAAACTCACCTGTGGCGCCTCCAGAATGGCTAGCCTCATTCATTGTTCCAGCTTCACCAGGACAGCACCCTTTGTGGTTCTGGCTCGCACGTGATGGCCCTGGCTTCTGAGTTTTGGAAACACCACCTCCTTTCCTTCTGCCTCCAGTTCTGGGATGGCACTTACTGCTGCTAGTCTGGTTTGCCTCACCATTCCCTGTTTGGCTTTTGCAAATCCATAACCAGTGTAACCCCGAATTAAATTCTTTCATTTCAAAGATCTACAATGGTTTCTGTTTTTCTGGTTGGACTCTGATTATTACAGGAAAACTGGCTATAGATGTACTATTTCTGTTGCAGGAGATTCAGGGAGTCAGGACAGGTATTCTGGAAAGAAATAGATTTGAAATATTAGATGGAAATAGTGGTATAAAATTCCTGATGAAAGATATAAATGCAACTTTTTTTAGGGCAATGTAGAGAGTTTCCATGATTCACTTTCATCAAAACATGTAAAATACCTGATTTATTTTATTGTTGTTCTCAGTTTCAAACTATTTTCTTGCTGCATTTTGCACTGTGGAATCTACAGGTCTTTCTGTGCCAAGTTAGAGAATCCCAGAATGATGCAAAAACATGAATTGTCTAGGGTTGAGTAAAATTCTTTATAATTGCTTTGAAATGAATGGACCATGACATGAGTGCAGGTATCACTTTATAAATTCATAGTTTCAGCCAAAGAAAATATGTAGATAAATAGATCTGCAAGTTTTCTACATTTTCCTCTGTGAGGTTCAGTGGGTAAGCAACAGCCTGGAACTCAAAAGCCTTTGAAATATCCTCTATTCTGCCCCTCATGCTCAATGACCTTGAGGAAGTCACTTAAATCGGAGGCAACTCTGGCTCTGGAGAGAATGATCTAGTGTCTGGGAGCAGCAATCCACTTTGCAGAAAAAGCAGGCTACAGAGATGTTCAGTGCTAGGAAAAACTCAACAGACAAAAATAACATTTGGATGTGCCCAAGTGCATGATGACCTCCCAAGTGTTTTTTCTTTTATTGTAATCAGCGTCTTTAGTTATCTTTGTTTATATTGATGTATGGGAATTTATATTTCTAACACCCATTCCCACTAGCCCTGGAGAACCCCTAGAGAGATATTTATTTTGCAATTTCAAAACAGTTGCTTTCATTTGAATTAAATTTCCCATTATCTCCCTTTGCAATAAATGTCAACTGGTTAAAGCAGAAAAGTCTGAGACTTAGGTTAAAAGTATTTGCAGACATGCAATTAGGAATTGACTAAAACAGTTGTCTACTTCTGTGTTTGATTAAAGCAAAAACTGCCATTTTCAGTATTGCATGCCGATTTCATAACAAAAGGCTATATTTCTTGGTGAAGGGCACCTAGCACAAGGCCTGACCTTGGTCTTAAGAGAGCTAAACATTATAGTACTCACTCTGGAAATCTCATAATCTGATCTCGGGATCATCTGAGTCAAGTTGCCTTTAGGACAAAGATAATAAAATACTCAGCACATGTATTACTCCCCCTGGTCCTGGGTCCCTGACAGTCACTGACAGTCTCTAGTGGCACTTTCTCCTGCTGAACCCAGACACAGCCTCAAAATGCTTCTTAACCCAGAGTCCAGGGAGCCTTTACCAATTGATTGGAACTATCACAACTGACATAATTATTCTTCAGACTTACTTTTAAATACAATATGAAATGTGAAGCCTTTAATGAAGGGTTGCCATCAGGTATTCAACTTAATATTAGGCTTTTAGGCAATTCTAGCAAATAGTCTTTCAGAAAGCATCGTTATGCAATTTTTGACTTGAAAGATCTTAAAGAGAATACCAGAAAATTTATTAGAAGTAAGAATACTCAAAACTCACTGGGTATAAATCTTCTCTAGGAACAGAAATAAATGAAAGTTAAAGTTAATTAACAACTGAAACGCTTGCTTTTATTTGGGACTGACGCAATTCTGAGACCTAGAAGGGATATCCCTTTGGTGTGATATCTAAATTGAAGTTGGGGCAAGTACAGTTAGAGAGTATTTAGTGATGGTGAAGAGGAGAGAATGTGTTGGCTTGACATAAATAAAGTAGATACCATCTCATTTGACATTTATTTTCTAAGTTTTAGAGGGGTTTTTCAAGGGAAAGAAATGCTCAAGTTTAAAAATACAGTATACCTCTTTGAGAAAATTTTAGCAATAACTAGCTGTAGAATTCAGTCAACAAATATTTATTGAGTGCTTAGTGCATGTAAGATACTATGCTTGGTGCTTTCATTTCTTGTCTGTAAAATGGGAGTAGCGATGCTTGTCCTATCTCACAGCTTCATTAGGAAGATGAAATAAACAAATAAAAATGTTACTTAAGTATCAAGTGATATTTTTACTGTGGTCATAGGTTAATGATAATTACTCTTACATAATAAGAAAAACTTTTTAGTAAGTATTAATCTTTAACACGGAAAATTGGGCCAGATTAGCTCTGAGACATTAACTGCTCAAGTAACCTCTCTTGTCACCACATGCTGCTCCACGTTCGTATTAGCCCTGCTGAAATTTTTATATCTCTAAGTCATCTATAGAATAAAGTCCAAACTCCCGAATGTATTTTTCAAAGACCTCCCCAGACTGATTCTTGCCTGTCTTTTAGCTCCGTCTTTTTATTCCCTTTCAGTTACTCTATGTTCTGATAACTATTTATTACTCCCAGGTCATGCCATGTACCTCTGTGAATTTGTTCATAGTATTTCACCCATCTGGAATGGCTTGCCTTCTCCTCATATCAAAATCATATACACCCTTCAAGTTTTGGGTACAAATCTTTCCTTGGTTTTCCTTTTAGGTATTACAAATGCCCTTTGGTGAATTTTTAATTTTTTGGAGTTCTCATTTGCCTTAGTGTATTTTTCAGTTGAAGTGTCTATCAGGGTTTGCATCATATGGAATTATATATATGCCACCCACCACCCCCTACTGGACTGTGAGTAGCTCTTGAACAGTATAGGTCACATGTTATGGATCTGTGATCTCTTGTACCTACTCTTATATTCCTGGCATACATATAATAATTGCTGATTAAATTTTTGTTGAATTAAATTGAATTTTTGTAGGAAAATACTTTGAAATGTTATTAACATTTAAAATAATTAATATGTGAGGAAAGTAAGCCTTGATTCATTTGCTGTCAGGTCCAAAGAAATTAATTACAGAGGAAATAAGCTACCAGGCTAGAGTATAAAGGAGATGTATTGAACTCTTTTATTCATTTCTATTTCATGTAAGTCTATACATTTATGTGAAAAATGTATTAATTCTACACCTGTTCTTATGCTTTCATATTGATTTGAACTGTATTCTAATCAATACAGTTCAAGTGAAAGCAGTATGATTAGCTAACTCTGAGCAATAGGTAGTAGGAGAAGGAATGATATTATTAAATGGCAATAATGACTATTTTTAATGCCAAGTGAGATTTTTTTTGAAGATTAATTGGTTGGGATGATCATCTTATGGATCAAATTCTGTTTCTTTTAGATAATAAAACTATTTATAGCAATGCCTAAACAACACTTTTATATCTAAGATGGAGGGAAAAATATAATTTTCTCAAAATTGTTAAGAAAATAAAATATAAAGAACAGCAAATGAATTATACTTTTTGTGTTCAACAGAGCTTACAATACCAAGTGTTTACCAAATTACTAAGAGTAATTTATTAAGAATATTTTGCGCTGTGGCTCATGCCTGTAATCCTAGCACTTTGGGAGGCAGAGGCAGGTGGATCGTCTGAGGTCAGGAGTTCAAGATCAGCCTGACCAACATAGTGAAACACTATCTCTACTAAAAATACAAAATTAGCCAGGTGTGGTGGCCCATGACTGTAATCCCAGTTACTAGGGAGGCTGAGGCAGGAGAATCCCTTGAACCTGGGAGGCAGAGGTTGTGGTGAGCCGAGATTGCGCCACTGCACTCCAGCCTGGGCGACAAGAGCAAAACTCTCTCTCTCTCTCTCTCTCTCTCTCTCTCTCTCTCTCTCTCTCTATATATATATATATATATATATGTATATAAATACTTCTCAGTATACTCTAAATACTTGAAATATTGTTCACTCAAAATTTTAAAATAGAGTTTTTAAAATCGAATCCAAATATATATTTATGTATGCATCTATCTGCATTCAATATTAAACATAGAGATATGAACTAGTGGCTGGGTGTGGTGGCTCACGCCTGTAATCCCAGCATTTTGGGAGGCCGAGGCAGGCAGATCACAAGATCAAGAGATCGAGACTATCCTGGTCAACATGGTGAAACCCTGTCTCTACTAAAAATACAAAAATTAGCTGGGTGTGGTGATGCGTTCCTGTAGTCCCAGCTACTCAGGAGGCTGAGGCAGGAGAATCACTTGAATCCAGAAGGCAGTGGTTGCAGTGAGCCAAGATTGCAACACTGCACTCCAGCCTGGTGACAGAGTGAGATTCCATCTAAAAAAACAAAAAACAAAAGAAAAACAAACTAGCTCAATTGTTTAAAAATGACCAAAATAACAAAAGAAAACAACCACTTAAATGAATAATGAAATACATTTGGTCTATAAATTCATCACAGCTTACTTAATTACAAAATTGAGAATTGCAACATAGGAAATTTTTAAAAACTGTTTATAATATTTTATATGATGGTAATTTTGAAATGTTCTGTAACTCAATGGAATCTAGAGATACTTTGTATTTACTTAAAAAAATATTTCTTGGTGCAATAAAAGCATCAGAAACCAATTTTCTTGAAGAGCAATTCAAATAAAATTAAATGGCTGTAATTAGTATGAAAGGGCTAAGAAAATAACTTTGCTTATTTGGACCTCAAGGTAAGATGAGGCTATTCAAAACGATATTATTTTTAGGAAAAATCTATTCTGGAAGGGTAACACTTAGTGGGACATGTGCCCTGTCCCTCCGGCTGTAGCTTTCTAAGTATTCTAATAACTCAAGTAAACTGCCGGGACAAACAATACAGCTATGATTGTGTCTGGAGATTCTGCATCTGCCTTCCTTAATCAACTTCCTTTCCTGAATATGAATTGCAATAATGAGTCAATTAACGTCCTCAAATGCCAATGAGATGCAAAAGAGATTGGTAGTGGTGGTGGTGGCAGTGCGTTTCGGGAGCTGTTCCAATGTCTGGATTTTAACGAGAATCACACACTGAGCTCACAACTGATTATTTATCTCATGCAAACGTGACTGGCTGGCACTTTCCCCTGCAGTCTTCCCCATGGATCCCCCAAGAAAGTAGGGAAGACAAATCTAACCTTGTTGTTGAGAAAATCTCTTTGATTTGGAGCCATTACTCCTAAGGCTTAATTTATAACTTCCTTACTCAGATGAAAAGGCTTACTTTTGATAATTTTCCTTATCAACATTCTGTAATGATAGTCTACACATGTTCTGAAATTATGACCTTTTTGGTATATGCTCACAAGTAAAAGCAATTGATTTTCAATCAGCCTCTAGTTGCTATGCCTTTAAGGTATATTTAAATAGCTGCAATTTATTATCTTCTATTTGCCAAATAATTTCAGTATCTTACTGTAACTCAAATACATTTTTTTCAAGTTAAGTATTATTATTCCCAGTTTACAGATATTAAAACTGAGGCTCAGAGAGAAGTTTATACAACTCAATAGTAACAGCAAACTTTGAAGTCAGGCCCATTAGTCTTCTTACACGACCAACCTTTTCGTACCACAAAACAATGCTCACAGCTATGAGGGATTCGATTTTCTGCCTATTTACATGTAGGGTAAAAGAATACTTATTAAAATTTCAAATTTTAATCAGGAACTTTCTTTTAATTTTATTAAAAATCCTCCAGGTTTAATGAATATTAAATATTCCAGTGCAATTTACTGCTCAGATTTTTTAGTTTCATCATTTTAAAAGCCTGGACAGCTGGCTGACCACTTGGCAAACATAAGACCCCCAAAGTAAAATGATAACTCTGGCCGCATGGCCACTTTTCCCCGACAGATTGGAACTCCTCACTGGCCATATTTTAATGTAAAAATTGAACTACTGAAATTCAGTCATATGCTTTCTTCCCAGGGAGTCGAGAAGTGTCTTTCTGAGGAGCACGTAGGCATCTATAATAAAATCTGCCATGCCAGAGTGACCAATTTAAAGTGTATTCTTTTGAAAATTCATCTTTCATAATTCTAGCACTAAAAACAGAGTGGACAGAAAGACATAATTTAGTGAATTTTCATGAAAGTCAAGTTATTTTCAAGTTAAACAGGGTTTAAAAAAAAGAAAAGCTATGTAAAGATTGTTAGCAATGTTGTTTTTGCTAATTATTGATGCTATTTCAGCAATTCCTTGTGTGTCCTGGTTACTTGAGACATTTTCAGTTCCTGCTTGGTGATTATATCTAAGTTTTTTTTTAAATCTTACATTTTGGAATGAGACTCTTTTTATCTTAATAACCCTCTCCCACCTTTTTTTTAAGCAAATGCTGATGCTTTGCTATTTAGCAGCAGTTTTAGAATGATTCTCTTATTAATAATCAATCAGTAAAATAAAACAAGAAATAGGCATTTGAAATGCAATTAAATAGTATATGTGTCATTATCTATGCTGCTTTAACATATTTGGCTATAAAAAGGATAAAATATGATCACCTTTCAGTCAGTAAGCATGTTCTCTACCAGATAAGGTAGACCCAAAAATAAGGGCAGACCCAACAATAAGTTGTGGTCTAGCCACTGTTACTTAGCAAACATAGGATGAATGTGCTAGTGAATGTGGAGTAATAGTTAACTCTTGTGCAGTGTAACAGCTTAGAGGCTGAAAATATCATTTTATTTTTAATATTGGAATCATAATGTTGGATTCTCAAAAACAAAATACCTAGTGAGATTTTAGTTTAAATGGTTTAAGCCATAATTTTGTAGACAGAGAACTGCTTGTCATTTAATTTTGGAAATCCCTGCAGAAAAATTCCTAAACAAGATTACATATGAGTAGTTCTTAGGGAAAAAATGTCATTATGCCTTTGGAATGCGGTATAAAACAATACAACTTAGCTATTACTGGGTCTTGCAAAATGTTACACACAGAAAAGTAAATCTACAAAGGGATTCCACAGCAAGTCATCTCTGCAAACAAACATCACACTTTCACTTGCTGTAATTCCCTTCAAGATTGTATTTTAGAATACAGAGCACAAGTAAATTGAACTGAAAAAATATCTTCTTGTATTTCAGTAATGTGGCCTGGAGGTGGTAGCTAAATAAGCTCTTTACACACATTACTGAATAATCTATACACTCGAATAATTAAAAGCAACAATCCCAGTTTACTCATAAAAAGTTCTTCCAGGGTCCCCTTCAGAGTAGTTACAGATGTTCCTCTGCTTCCAATCTAAATGAGCTTCAATAAAATGTATTTTACAACCCTCCTTGGTACATTTAGATTCCTAATGAATGTCAAAAAAATTCTCCTTTCCTTCAACCCCATTTAAACAAATTGGAAGCTAAGTTCTTTACCTTTTTTCAGAAACAATCTAATAATTTCATCTAAGAAGAACTTCTTATGAGAACTTTAGTCTCCAAGTTAGATCCCCACAGTCCTTAAATCTTGGCTTAAAAAAATAAGTCTTTAAGCAAGGCTCTTATTTTATAAGCCCGCGTACAAATTGGAACTTAGGGAATCTAAGAGGTGGGGTCAAGTTGAATGTTATAATGGATAAAACGCTTTGTGATTTTAAGCTAACACCTGTGGGGGAATTCTTCTTTGTTAAATTCTGAATTTTTGTTGTCTGAATTTTTTTGGAGTTTCTTGAGAATGCCCACTAAACTAAGGAGGTTTATGCAATCTCACTGAAATAACCAGTGGTTAAACTTGAACCAAGTTGCTGAGCTGTAGAGGAGACCACCACCGTCTCCTCTACATACTCAGAAAAGTTCAATATGGGACCTTTTGATAATATATTCAGTAGAATCTCACATTCTGCAAACTGGCTTTTTCCCAAATTCTGCCATCTGATCTGTTTTCTGCTGGTGCCTTTCATTCTTTCTTAAGGCAGGTGGTCAGAATTGAACAAATAAGTAGTCACCTCATGGTCAAAAAGAAGCTTTTATTATGATAAGGTGGTCCCATAATTGGTAAGTGTTTTTCACTATTTCTGGAGCATAATCAGTGGCATTTTATTGTCACACCATGCTAATTTGAAAATTAAGACAGTTTTTTTATTATTAAAATGTATGCACACAGATTCCTTTAATAAGAAAATCATCAGAGAAAAACAAATAGTAGAGAATATTGCAAAGTTCCATTCTTTCTGGAATCTTCATTTCCTCTGTAAGAAAAGGCCCCTAAACTTTTTTTTTTTTTTTTTTTTTGAGGTAGAATCTTGCTTTTTTGCCCAGGCTGGAGTGCAGGGGTGTGATCTCGGCTCACTGCAACCTCCACCTCCCAGGTTCAAGGGATTCTCCTGCCTCAGCCTCCTGAGTAGCTGGAATTGCAGGTACACCTGCCATCACGCCTGATTAATTTTTGTATTTTTAGTAGAGATGGGGTTTCACCATGTTGGTTAGGCTGGTCTCAAACTCCTGACCTCAAGTGATCTGCCCATATCAACCTCCCAAAGTGCTGGGATTACAGGTGTGAGCCACAGTACCCAGCTATAAAACACTTTTCAAAGGATTCTGGTACTTGAATTACCAAACACTGAGGCAATTGAAGCAAGAAATACTATCATATCCATGAGTTTGTCATTTATTAAACTTTCATGATTTATGAAAACAAAATCCTTTCTCATAAATTAGGAAAATGACTTAGTCATGGATTGTCAATTGAAAGAATATTTCACTCAGTGTTTTACAAGCCATAGAAACAGTTGGCCATTGACTGAAATAAGAAGTAGAGAGTTGAAGTACATATCTAAGCCTGTATGAATAGATTAGGAACTACCTCAACTATCAGTTTACATGGAATATTTGAATATTTCTCCAGACAAACTTTTCTCTCAATTGCATTATAATTATTGTAATTGAAACAAAAATTTTTGTAAACAAAATGTATAACCAATGGATTATTGCCTAACATTGTAAAAAGAATATTTAAATTACAATATTGTAACAAAAATACAGTTATAATTTCTTGTCACATAATGACTTTGACTGGCCATCCTTTTATCATTGGTTCAGTCTCCTTCATGACACAACTGTGGGGAAGATAAGCTTGATAGGAACAAAGATTTCCTAAAATATCCCCACTTGTAGGATTAACACAATTCATCCTTTTGTTTCAGAAGAAGACCAAGAGAAAATTACATATTTTAAACTGAGTGTCTAAAAAAGCATTTTTATTTTTTAGTTCTCTTGTCCTGTATTCTGTTCCAATCCCTTTTGTCTTCTTGCTGCAATTGGACACAGCTGAGCACACTACTGTCTCAGGGCCTTGCACCTGCTGCTCCCTCTGCCCACCATGCTCCTTCTGACATCACTATGCTCTACTCCATTCCAATTCTTTCAAGTTTCTGTTTAAATAGCTCTTCATTAGAGAGACCTTCCCTGACCACACATTGCAAATTATCAACTACTTCTTTTACAAAGTTCATCACTCTCTCTTCCGTTACCCTTCTTTACTTTTCCTTCTGGTCCTTCACACCATTCTTTATGTTATGCCTTTACTGATTCATTGGTTTTCTGGTCCTGAAATTAAAATTTAAGTTCCACAGGAGCAGAGACTTGGCCATTTTGTTAGTATATCCCAGCATCTAAAACTATGCTTGGCCTATGTTTGGTGCTCAATAAAGATTTGTTAAATGAATTAACAAAGTCAACATCAGCTACTTAGAGAAGCTATTATGATTCTTCCATACAAATCTTACAGCAGAGGCACTACTGTGTATTTTCAATTTTTAAAGCCATATATGTATTTGAATATTCAAGTTCTAATTTCAGTGGCTTACTTTGAGGATTGTTTTTAAAGTGAACTGCTCTTTATATGACTGAATAGAGATACATGTTCTTCTGACATATAACCCCTTTCCCCCTAAGATTATTTGTACGCTGCTGGATTGTCAGGAGGATAACCCCATTAACAATGTGCCACTTATTATTTTTGGGTAATTAGATTCCCATTATCAACCAATCTTTTTCCACTTTCTAGATAAAAGTCCTAGACTTACTGAAAGCTACAAAAAAACAGCCGTAATGACAGAGGCTTGCCAAGATTTCCAGAGTTGTATTAAACATGTGAGATGCCTCTTTAATATATTTGAGGCAAATAGGCAATTCCTGAAAACTTAATTTGTAGGGATTTGGAAAGAAGGATCATGTTTAGAGTAACAAGGTTGGATGAATCTGTATTAGTATTCTGTGAATGGTGTGTGATCGTGGCATGTCAAACTTCCTACTGCTGTTTCCTCTTCCTCTGGTTTTACTTCACATTCACACAATTTCAGGGGAGAATACTTGAGATTATTGCCTCTACTTTTCAAATAATTCAAACTGTACTCTCATCACCAATAGTGAATTTCTTGGTCACTTAATTAATATGAGATTATATGTATTTATTATAGAACTTGATATATCATAATTTGGTTTAGATTTGTGTTTAAATATTGCAACTGTGATTAGCTGCTGTGTAACTTAAGTTTCATCATTTCCTTGTAAAATGGATATAATAGTTACCTAAAAATTGAGTGTGAGAATTTAATGATAAAATACTTTTAAAATTCAACATGATATGTAAATTACACACAAGTAGCTTTTGGACACATGTTAATATTTTTTACTTTCCTTTAAAGAAGAATTACTTAGAAAAACTTCAAAAATTCACCTTTTTTTATAATAATGGTAATGTTGATATTAATTACATACCTTTGTATTAATTACAATATTAGTGAATATTAATTGAGTATTTATTTTGTACAAAATGTTGTGCTAAATACAACATACACTTTATCTTCCTTAAGCATCACACCAGCACGATTTAGTACTATTTTATTCTTCTCATCTTAAACCTGAGAAAACTGAAATTTGTAAGAGTCAAATAACTTATCCAGAGGTCACACAGGTCCTAAATGACAGAGGAATCTGAGTCCAGGTTTATTAAATCACATCCTTTTAACCACTGTGCCATATTACTATTTTATGAGTGTCTTTGATAGTAGAGTGTTTGAAGGCACAAAGATATATAAGGATTTTATATACACATACTGTATCTATATATGTATATTTAGTATATACAGATATTATATATATTCATATGTATTCAATTCACTCAATTAAGAATATTTATCATTTACTATGAACCAGTCTTTGTTAAATACTGTCATATATGCAACCACAAATACAATTCTTGACTTCAAGGAGCAGTCTCTGTGTGTGTGAGAGAGAGAAGGTATTCTTTAGTGTCCATAAATGTCAGACTGAATAGTTGAACTGAGCTTTTAAAATATTTCAGCAAATATATTAATCATACAAAATTAGTTAATGGGAAATTATTCCTAGAGGTTAAACTGTAGGCCATCAAAAATGTTATTCTTTACGATACAGAGAAAAAGTGTGTATGTAAGCACATCATATAGAAAACTTGAAGGAAATATTAACGGCAAAATAATATTTGTGACTATAGTAATCTCCATATACAGGCATATCTCATTTTATTGTGTTTCACTTTATTATGTTTTGCAGTTATTGCATTTTTTGAAAACCCCCCATGAAACAAGGTTATTTTTATTTTTGTTTTGTTCAACAGCATGTGCTCACTTAGTGTCACTACGTCACATTTTGGTAATTCTCACTATATTTCAAATGTTTTTTTATGATTTTATCTGTTATTGTGACCTAAGAAGAGTGATCTTTGATGTAACTATTGTAATTGTTTTGGGGTTCCATGAACTGCATCCATATATAATAGCAAAATTATTTAATAAACATATGTGTTATGACTGCTCCACCAACAAGCCCTTCCCCCATACCTTTCCCTCTCATTGGGTCTTCATATTTCCTAAGACATAACAATATTGAATTTAGGCCGGTTAACAACTCTACAATCGTCTCCAAGTAGTCAAGTAAAAGAAAAAGTCATACATCTCACTTTTAAAGCTGAGAAATAATTAAGCTTAGTGAGGAAGTCATGTGAAAAGCTGAGATAGATTGAAAGCTGGTGTTTTGCACCCAATAGCCAAAAAATGAGTGCAAAGGAAAGGCTCTCAAAGAAAATTAGAAGTGCAATATCAGTGAAATCACAAATGATAACAAAGTGAAGCAGACTTATTGCTGATATACAGAAAGTCTGAATAGAACATCAGCCAAACACATTTCCTTAAGCCAAAGGCTTATTTAGAAAAAGATTCTCTCTGAAAAAAGATTCCTTAGAAATATTACTGTTCATTGACAATGCACCTAGTCACCCAAAGTTCTGATGGAGATGTACAAGGAGATGAATGTTGTTTCCATGCCTGCAAACGCAACATCCATCCTGCACCCCATGATGAAGGAGTGATTTCTACTTTTAATTCTTTTTTTTTTTTTTTTTTTTTTTTTTTTGAGACGGAGTTTCGCTCTTGATACCCAGGCTGGAGTGCAATGGCGCGATCTCGGCTCACCGCAACCTCCGCCTCCTGGGTTCAGGCAATTCTCCTGCCTCAGCCTCCTGAGTAGCTGGGATTACAGGCACGCGCCACCGTGCCCAGCTAATTTTTTGTATTAGTAGAGACGGGGTTTCACCATGTTGACCAGATGGTCTCGATCTCTTGACCTCGTGATCCACCCGCCTCGGCCTCCCAAAGTGCTGGGATTACAGGCTTGAGCCACCGCGCCCGGCCTTAATTCTTATAATCTAAGAAATATGTTTTATAAGGCTCTAGTTGCCATAGATAATGATTCCTCTGATGGACCTGGGCAAATTAAGTTGAAAACCTTCTGAAAAGTAGTCACTTTTCTAGATACCAATACAAAATTTGTGATTCATTGGAAGAGACAAAATATCAAAGTTAACAGGAGATTGGAAGAAGTTGATGCTAATCCTCATACATGACTTTGAGGGGTTCAAGACTTCAGTTGGGAAAGTGAATACAGACGTGGTGAAAACAGCAAGAGAAACTAGAATTAGAAGTGTAGCCTGAAGATGTGGCAGAATTACAACAATCTCACGATATAACTTAAACGGATGAGAATTTACTTCTTATGGATGAGCAAAGAAAATGGCTCCTTGAGATGGAATCGACCCTAGGTGAAGATACTGTGAATACCGTTGAAATGAGAACAAAGGATCTAGAATCTCACGTAAGCTAAGTTGATATTACAGTATCAGAATTTGAAAGGATCGACTCCAACTTTGGGGTTTGGATGGGGTTAAATGCAATTAAATAGCATTGCATGCTACAGAGAAAGCTTTTGTAAAACAGAGGAGTTAATCTACGTGGCTAACCTCATTGTTGTTTTATCACAAGGAATTGCCACAGCCACCTCAACCTTCAGCAAACACCACCCTGCCCAACCAGCAGCAATCAGCATCAATGCAAGACTCTCTACCAGCAAAAAGATAACTTGCTGAAGGCTGGGACGATTGTTAGAAATTTTTAGCAATAAAATATTAATATTTTTAAATGTTCTCTTTTTTGCCTTTTAGTTAAACTAATTAATTAACTTTAATATATATATTTTTTATTTCAGTAGCTCTTGGGGTACAAGTGGATTTTGGTTACGTGGATGAATTATATAGCAGTAAAGTCTGAGATTTTAGTACACCCCTTACCGAAATAGTATGCATTGTGCCCAATATGTTATTTTTAAATTTCTCATGCCTCTCCCAGACTCTCTCGTCTTATGAATCTTCAAAGTTTATTATACCACTCTGTATGCCAATAAAGTATTTTAAAATTAATATATGTAAATTTTTATGCATAATGTCATTGCACACTTAACAGACTACAGTATAGTGTAAACATAACTTTTACATGCACTGGGAAACCAAAAAACTGTTTGACTCTCTTTGTTGCAATATTCACTTTTTTGCAGTGGTTTGGAACTTGATCCACAACATCTCCAACGTGTGTCTGAAAAGAGACTAAGTCCTAAATTATTAGAGAAAAAATGGAGGTCCATAGTCTATGGAATTTTGTTGTACTTTAACATGATAGGCCTTTGATAAATAAACCAAGGAAACATTTATTCCAATTTTTAAATTAATAGACAAAGAAAAGAATCACCTGAGGCATGAAGGAAGTTGGCCATATTGAAACATTGTTATAACAAGAATGTAGTGTCTTGATTTCCCACTCTGTGGTCTTTCCCATTATATATGTATTTTTTTCACATATTTCTATAGAGAAGAAAATTACAGACCTAGACAAGGTCTCAGAATTTTTAGTAAAGTGGGTCTCCAGGTAGCCCATAACAATTGATTAGCTCTTTTTTTTTTTTTTGAGACAGGTTCTCGGTCTGTTGCCCAGCCTGGAGTACAGTGTCACAATCTCAGCTCACTGCAACCTCTGCCTCCCGGGTTCAAGTGATTCTCCTGCTTCAGCCTCCCAAGTACCTGGGACTATAGGTGCACACCACCACACCCGGGTAATTTTTGTATTTTTGTAGTAGAGACAGAGTTTCACCATGTTGGCCAGGCTGGTCTTGAACTCCTCACCTCAGGTGATCTGCCTGCCTTGGCCTCCCAAAGTGCTGGGATTACAGGCATGAGCCTCAGTACCCGGCTGATTAGCATTTTTACATGTGATCAAAGCTATTTGCCCTTCTTGATATTGTAGGAAAAACTGAGGGCATTAGATTAGAGCATTTAGTTGTAGCAAGAAGTCTAATGATGACATAATTCTAGGAAACACATTTGGTCTACCAATGTCTCAGTTTCCTTACCTATATAATGGAGACAATAGTGCCCTACTTTTCCTCAGTTATAGAGCGATTGTAAGAATAAGTGAGATATTGTATGAGCATTCTTAGAGGAAAATAAAAGCTTCAAAAATACCTACACCAACACAAGCTATTATAGTTAACTATGTATGGGAAATTTCTCACCAATATTGTATTAGGCTGTTCTTGCATTTTTATAAAGAAATACCTGAGACTAGGTAATTTATTAAAAAAAGAAAGATGTTAATTGGCTCACAGTTCTGCAGACTGTACAGGAGGCATCATGCTGACATCTGCTCCTGGGGAGGCCTCAGGATCCTTCCAATCATGACGGAAGGTGAAGCGGGAACAGGCACTTCATGTGGCAAAAAAAGCAGCAAGAACAAGAGAGTAGTGGGGAGGTATCACACACTTTTAAATTACCAGATCTCCCAAGGACTCACTATCACAAAGACAGTGCCAAGCCAAAAGGAATCCACCCCCTGATCCAAATATTTCTCACCAGGTCCCACCTCCAGCACTAGATATTACAACTCACCATGAAATTTGAGTGTGTACAAATATCAAAACTATATCAAATACCCAAGTCCAAATTTCTTCCCTTTTTTTTTAACCTTTAAGGTTCTCTTTTTCTTTATCTATAAAATGTCACCAATAATACTTATAGAACTATGAGGATTAAATGAAGAACATATACAAAAGATCCTAGCATAAGTTTTAGGCAGAATTCAAACTCAATAAAGTGTTATTATTAGCTTCCTCACTAGCCAGTTCTCTAGCCAGTGCTAGCAAAGTTATTGTTGAGTTGACTCTAATCCCTCAGCATAAATGAGCGTGTTTTGGCCACATCTACATAAAAACCAGGAAATAAAATTTGGTAAAGGTTTGTGGTTCCTTGGATGGTGATGTATGGGACTGGTTGTATTAGATTTGATGATTCATTTCAGAAAAGCTAGAAAGGGCTTACATGTGGGCAGAAAGGAAAATGAGATGAGGTCATTGATAATCCGGTGGGCTACAAGTCTATGACAATGAAAGTATGGTAATGATATCATTATCATCATCATCACCAAAGCTAACATGTATTGCAGGCTTGCTAAATGGGAGGCACTACACTAATCTTTTTACATATATTATTTTAGTTACTTCTGTCTGCAATCTTAAGAAAGCCTATTTTACAGACAAGAAAACAGAGACTTGGGGAAATTTAATAATTTACCCAACATCAAAAGTACAAAGTAATAGAGCTGGAATTTAATGCAGATATAACTAAATCTTATTCACATAATTAATATAAAAACCAGGCTGTGGTTCATTAATCCAATAGGATTTTGTTGAATGTGAAGGAAAGAAAGATGGAAGAATCAGAAAGGTCTTTGGAAGTAGAATTTCCAGATTAAACACAAGATGCTTCATTCAACTTGGATTTCAGTTTAAGGAGATAAAATATTTTAGGATTATTATGTGCCAAATATTATTTATCTGAAATTCAAATTTGTCTGTGAGGTTTATTTGGTAAATCTGGAACCTTATTTATTTGGAAGTAGCAAGGAAAGAGCAAGCAAAGTAAGTTTTACTCAGTAAAATACGTACATGAAGGACATTTTCTGGCTACACTAGGAGGAGCACAATTTAAGAACATGTCTAATGCAAGCTGCTTGATCTCTTCATTTCATAGAAAAATAATGTTTTCAGAAGATCTAGAATTTATCCTATAAATATGGCTATCAGTTTGTTTTTTCCTGTGAGATTTTTCTTTTAGTTCATGGAGTGTCAGAGAATCTAATAGAAGCTCTGGACTATCTCTCCATGAAAAACTTATACACATGCTCATAGCTCCTCTCCCAAAGTCAATAGAGATTATTTAAAACTCATGCTTTAAACCATTGAAAGAAGACAGCAGCTGGACAATAAGCCTTGAAGTCAGAAAGACACGTCTCATACAGTAGTATACTGATAAATGTTTAACAACAGATCTATTGGGGCAGGAGAGCCTAATTTATAGGACTTGCCAATTTCCATAGTATAAATACTTCTGCAATGGCTGATTTCAAGCTACTTTCATAGCATCACTGAAATACAGAGTTGAGAAGAAATACATAATAGCACACCATTGTATAGAGTGTCATATGTATATAGTAGATGTAAAAATCCCTCAAGAACATAGATAATAGTAAAATGTAACAAAGTAATTAGGATGTGATGAGTTTTGAGTATTTATTATCTTTGTTTTAATATAACATATTGAATTGTGAGTTTACACAATTTAATTTTTAATACTGGCCATGTTTGACAAATAGCTTGCAAAATTTCTGAAAAATTATCAGCGGCTTAGCCTATCACTGGCTTGACTCCTCCTCGTGGAATCTGTAACTAAGTCTCATGGTTAACATAAAAATGAGAGACAATGTATTTAAAGCACTTAGAAGTTTCTGACAAGATGCAAGTAATTGTAAGTGATTTTACTATTGTTGCTATTACTATTAATGTGTAACTTTACTCACAGGAGATGTTTTTTAGTGACACAAGATAATTAACATTCTTGTGTAATTTTTCTATGTTATCCTTTAAAAGGGGGAATAGTTACACTCTGCTCTTTTTAGTGCCTAAGGCATGTTCTGATAGTACATTCAACTTTGAAAGGTACACTCTCTCACTGCACCATATATAAGTTCAAACTGTCACAATATTAACAGAACTTGTCAATTTCAATACAATATAATTCATAAGTCATACTGTTTATGTTCAACTTCCAAGGAAGAGTACATGATTTTCTCCAAAGTATAGCAGGGTTTCACATGGACACTGAAGTTTATTTGTTTATTTTCTTTTATCCACACTATCTGCCAATTTTAGGTACTTAGAGAATAATTGGATCTCGATTTATATTTACATGCTCTCATTAAAACAATAATCCTTGCTGGATTTTTAAATTTATTAAACAATATAGTTTCTTCTCTTGTTCTGGTTTCCTTTCCTATTCTTAAATGTGACATAAATTTTTAAAGTATTTCTGTTTCTATAGGGTCACCTAAGCATTTAGATATGAGGAAGAAGCAGCAAAATCAGTCAACTGCCTTTTTTTTTTAAGTTTCAGAAATTGTCCCTTTGTTTTTGTAATATGTTACAATATGTCCATAGACTGCAGACACAGTGTTTCTCTATATAAACTTCCTAAAGCAGAATAAAACTATAAGAATCCCTTCTATAAGGTCATCATTTATAGAATAACCACAAATGTGATCAATCAAGTCATTCCAATGGAGCAATAGCCAGTATGACCTCAACAGACTTTGGCTTTTGGAGCCAGATCACTTTAGTGACAGACATAACCCTGGTGGGTCGGCAGCATCCTTCACTGCTCACTCTACCATCTGCCACTGTGGAAACTTCGTCATTAAAAGCAGAGTTGTTGCTGGACAAATTTGCAAATGGTTTTGAGAGCATTATTATTGCACAGAATGTTACCATCTGTAAGTAGGCAAATCTGAATTACAATATATGTCTACCTAATTCTCTTACTCTACATATAACTTAATAGAAAATTTAGGTGCATTAGTCTCCAAATCTGGAACATTTCCTTTTGTATTATGAAATTATAGCTTTGCAAAGGGCTTCCAGAGTTATCTTTATGCTTTTAAATATACCTACATTTAAACAATCAAAAATCAAAGAATATTTTATTTTGCATTTAGTTGTCTATCCTTATTCACAAAGTATTTTTATTTAATATCATTTACACTATTATATTACATTATAATATTATTATTACATATTCACATTGAAATACATCTTTTTAAGAAACATTTCAATTTTGTCTATGACACAGTACCAGGCAACTTTGAATATCATGGAATAAGTTATAAAGAGTATAAAATCAATATAATGGCAACATTAAATGAGAATTTCCAACTTATAAGCCAGGTACTCCCTCTCTCTCTCTCTCTATATATATATTCTTTAAGTCCTACTGCATCGAACTAGAATCATTATAACTGTAGTTATATAATTACAATGATGCTATTTTATATTGTTATATTATTAATAAGATATTATTATTGTTATTGTACAGGCAAAGTAACAAGGCAAAGACAGGTAAATTGATTGCTCAAGGCCACAAAGCAAATTCATGAAGCATTTCATATTTTTTGAATAGTATTGTATTTTTGAACAATGCAGAGCGTAGATGTTAAATCCCTCCCACACTACACCCCGACTCCCATTCTTCAAGTCTCGACTCAAATGTTGCATACTTCAGTCCCTCAGGCAGGGTTAATTACTGCTATATCTCCATAAAATGTTGTTCATAACTTCATCACAGCCCTCATAACATCAGATTATTTTAAATTGCATGTATCAGTCTATTCTACCAGAATATAAGTGCTTAAGGGCTTGACTTATTTTGCTGCATGAATGATAATCTCCTTCTATAACTTGTGACATTGTTTAACATTAGCCAATTTTTAAATATTCACTTATTCTTGTCGATCACTGTGCTAAGTTGCTGATGATGTAACAGTAAGTCAAGACTATCATGGTCCCTGCCTTCCAAAGGTACCTAGTAGGTGATACAGATAATCAAAGAGACTAATATAACATAGTACAATAAGTTTAACAATTATAATGATGATGGTGATGATGATGATGTTAGTTAATAGTTATTGAGTACTTTTATGTGCCAGGCTTGGTTCCAAGCACTGTACATGAATTATCTAATTGAATACAACTCAGTAAGAGAGGAATTACAGAGTACTTTCATAGAAGTCAGTAAGAGGACACTAAACTAAGACTTTAGAAGTCCATGAACTTCCTTAACAAAGTGATTTCTAAATTAAGAGCTGAAAAATGAGTAGGGATTAGGAAGGTGATGCGAGATTCCAGGGGGTGGGAAGGTGGTGATGAAAAAGTGTGTGTGTGTGTGTGTGTGTGTGTGTGTGTGTGTGTGTGTGTGTTGGGCAAGGGTTAAGGAAAGGAAACTATTTCTAACAGAAAATAAAGGCTAATCAATTCACGTATATAAAGAATATTGGGATTTCTACGTCTAAGTCCGACTATTGGTATCACAGAGCTTAATTCTTTTGGAAACAATCACACAAACTAAAAACTGGAGCAGATCCATCACCTTCATTTTACAAATAGGAGCGCTGAATCCCAGTTCGAGGAAATGAGTTCCCCATGCCATGCAGAGTCATTGGCAAGCGTTGGGTCCCCAGACCAAGCTCCTTCCGTGACATCATGCTGCTTCTCTGTGGATTGTTAAATGATTTCTACTTCAACCAGCCAGCAGTAAATGCACACAGATAAATAGCATGTTTTATGATTCCCAAACACCATGTTCTAGCTCACGTTCTTCTCTTGATTTTTATTCAGCAAGAAAAACATAAATTATGGAATAAAATAGCACATAACTGCACTTACTCTCTAAACAGACATGATCTAGAAATTCAATCTTCCTCCCAATCTTCCTTTCAACACATTGGTTCCACCCTGAAAGTGTGTCACAACTTTCTATTTTGTAGGCTATAATTCCATCTTAATCATATTTCCAATGGACAGTCTTAGTTGATTCTTATTTTGAGGTGGTTTACATTGCAAGTGCATGGCTTTTGAAGGCAGACAGACTGGGGTTCCAGTTCAGGATCTGCCGTTTACCAGCAGTGTGACCTTAAACCAGTCACATAGCGTCTCCATATTAGCACTTAAAATCATGGTGTTCTTGTGGGAATTAAGGGAGAACAATGATGTAAAGTGAAATGCACAGTGCTTGGCACATGGTACATTTTGAAAACAAGTGACTAGTGAGATACATTTTTTAACATAAAATTATAATTAAAAATATCACCTGCTCCAACCCTTCCACCTTACAGATGGGGTGTGTAGACTGGTGAAGTTTTTTTAAAAAACTTTTATTTTACATTGAAGAAGTGCATGTATAGATTTGTTACCTGAGTATATTGAGTGATGCTGAGGTTTGAGGTACAAATAATTCACTCATTTGGGTACTGTACATAGTACCAGATAGTTTAACAACCCTTGCCCCTATTCCTCCCTCCTTTATGTCCATGAGTACCCAGTGTTTAGACCCCACTTATAATTGAGAGCATGCAATATTTGGTTATCTATTTCTGCTTTAATTTGCTTAGGAAGATGGCCTCTCTCTACAACCATGTTGCTGCAAAGGATGTGATTTTATTTTTTTATGGCTGCATAGTATTCCACAATGTATATGCATCACATTTTCTTTGTTCAATCCAACATTAATGGGCCCATAGGTTGATTTCATGTCTTTGCTATTGTGAATAGTGCTGCCATGAACATAGGAGTGTATGTGCCTTTTTGATAGAATGATTTGTTTTCTTTTGGATACATACCCAGTAATGGGATTGCCGGGTCAAAGGTAGTTGTTTTTAGTTCTTTGAAAAAATCTCTGAACTACTTTCCACAATGGCTGAACTAATTTACATTCACACCAACAGTGTATAAGTATTCCCTTCTCTCCACAGCCTTGCCAGCCATGCTGACTGATGTGAGATGGTGTCTCTCATTATGATTTGATTTGCATTTCTCTGACGACTAATGATGCTGAGTATTTAAAAAAAAATATTTGTCAGATGCTTGTTTGTCTTCTGAGAAGTTAGACAGATAAAGTTTTACCAAAATGAAATATCCCATTAGTTCCCACCACCAGGCTATGGAGTTTGTGAAAGCATGAATTTCCTCTATTCTGATGTCTACCACTATAACAAACACTTAATAAGTATAAACAAATGTTGGTTGAATTATCTAATTATTTAGGGGTTGAGCAAAGGCTAAAACTCAAGCTTCCTGACATCTAGTTTTATCTTTCTTTTTTTTCTTTTTATGAAATATTAAGGTAAAATAAGAATCCCTGATTCTTCATTTTGAAAAGTTTGTTCTGAAGAAAATCTGTTCCTAAGAATTTCAAGTTATTCTATAATGTTCTAATATGTTGCTTTTCATTCTGCCTGGACACAGTTGATACAAATTCACATGAATATTAAATAGTTGGGAAGGGAGTAGGGACTTTCCTTGAGCAATTAGGAAGTGAGACAATGCTTTAGTGTGAATATCCTGCTGGGTGGTGGATATATGGCATGACTCAGGCACTGTGTTTATGCATTTTAAATTGCTTTCTTTACAACTCTAGTCTAGAGGAAATATCATCTCTAAGCCAAACTGGGACAGGGCATTCCAACCCAGTGAAGTGAAACTGAGAAATCTCAAACAGGCACCATACTCTTTGAACTTGGCTACTCTAATTATGTAGAAATGAATTTCACAATGAGCTCCTCTAACATACTGTACTTACAAAAAAACATAACCTTATAAACAGAGCGTGAACAAATGTTATATCCAAACCCACTTAAGTTGGTTAAGCTGTGGAGCTCCTGGCCCTAATTTTAGTAGCAGCATTAACAGCTGATGGAAATAATGCTATAGTTTGTAGATGTGAAATACCATAGATACCTGATGAGTTTATCTTTATGAGGTAACATCAGACTCACAATAAATAAGTGCAAGTTTTCTGGTTTTCCTGATTCATCTACTTAAGAATAAACAGCTATTATTTTATGCCAAAAATGTGAGCAGTGGTTCCTACTCTTCCTTTTGCTATTCCCTCTTAAGTCAGTGATAAAATATACATGGAACACTTTATCTCTGTCTGCCAGTTATGGTTGGAAGTATAACATTATCCTTTAACTTAACATTTATGAAGCAATTTGCTATAGAAATAGGGGTGATGTGATGGTGTTCAGATGGTAAACTGTGCTAACTGCTTGAAAATGCAAACAATTTAGGAGCTGACAGGTTCAATTCTCAAGTAGAGGAGGTGCATTGTGATGTTTGGCATTGGTTAAATATTCAATCATCCCACTACCCTGTCTGTGGGAAATATGCTAATGGTTTATTGCTGCAGCCTTTGAACTCCCAGGGCAAGTGAAGCCCAGAATTCCATAGCCCTGATGCCAGTGGGTGTGATTACATTTGATGGATGCAAATAACCTTGGCTTTAATATTTTGATTGATCTGGAATGCATTGACGAGAAATTTTTACCATACAGAATCCTACAGAATCAAATTCTACTCTAGAAGTTCATTCTGTTTACTCTCACTAATGCTGCTCTCGTAGATATAGAAATGTCTCCTGTTTCATATTTTAGCTTAGCCATCACCCAGCAAATTAAAATGAGTCCTTAAAAATAATATGCTTTAATATATTTCATTCTTCAGCAAACAAAATGAAAGTGAAGTAAAAATAATAAACCTCTCTTGAGGAAAGCTTGAAAAGTTTTCAATTCTAGGAAAGCTTGTATTTTTAAAGAAAGTACAACCAAAGTTCTGGTTTATCATAGGCAATAAAAACACAACTTAAGCAACGAAAACAGACTATTTTTTTCCTGATTATAAAAGAAAGAAAGAAATCTATAGCATATAGTAAGATGTCCATGTATCTAGTTCATGAGGGTCATGACTCAAACTGAGAAGTTCACTGAGGAATAAGCAATCATATTTTACTGGATTATGCTTTTGGCTATGTTTGGATAAAGAAACTGAGCAAATATTTTTAAATATTTAAGATAAACTTGGAACGTTTGACACAACTGAAATTTGAGCCTTATTTCATGGGCTTATAATAACAGTGAGAGTTTTTCATTCCTGTTCTGGTTTGTGTACATGTTGCAGTTTTATTTATTTATTTTTTTAGGAGGGATAGAGTACCCAAGGAAAGGAGTGAGAAAAAGAAATTGAAATAGTGCACAAAATGTCTCTATAGAAATATAAGGTGTAACCTTTGTTCTTGTTTCTGTCAAATGGTGAACTTCTTGGTCACATAATAATTATGTTAATATTCTTACTTTATTGCAATCCCACAGTAACACTGTGTGCAAGGTATTTGCCCTTTGTAGATATAGATAGTCTTCCTCAATCAGACAACTGAGGTGAATAACTATGTACAAGTTGTTATAATGCTGGAAATCTCCTCTGGCAGCCCATTTCTTGTTTGGACTGTTTTTGGTTGGTCTTCAGTTGGGGATAATGTACTGAGCCAGGACACATGCAGAAACATGAACACTGGCACTGCAACATTATTGGCTTGTACTGTGCTAGAATTTCTGAGGTCTCTTCCTAGAATTAAGACTCCAGTAGTGATTTAAACCAAAGTAATCACTCTGGCCATATTGGTTTGGTTCAACTCTGGAATATCTTAATTTGGTTAGTGATGCATTTATTAGCAATTAAAATAAATGCAAGAATGTATATTATTCTCTCACTAACAGACAAAACTAGTAGGTATAACATGCCATTGTTGACTTGTTCAGAATTTTCATCAATGCTTCATTATTTTAAATATCTCTTGTAGTTAAGATGCCAGAATCTGTCTATATTATAAATATAATTATACTATATATAAATAAATATAATATATTTATAATATAGTTCATATTTATAAACATTTATATTTAAAAATTATTAGTCATCTTTAATTAAATGTTTAATTAAATGTTTTAAATTAATTTAATTAATTTATAATAAATTTAATTTAATTTAATTTAATTAATTTAAAATTTAATTTAAAAAATTTTTAAATTAATATATCTGGAAATAAAATTTACCTATAAATACCATGAGGACCTTGTGGCAGACCCATTCAACTAAGCTGTGTCAGAATTTGTGGCCTACAGAAAATATGACATAATAACACGTTTGGAATTTTAAGCCACTACACATTGAGCTAATGAGTAGAATCACTTTTTCTAATTTTATTTACAGATTGCTTATAGCTAGTGTATAAAAGTGCAGTTTAAAATATTGGCATTTATCTTGTATCTTGCTACTTGCTTAACTCATTTATAAGTTCCAGTTGATTTTAGTAAATTCTTTAGAAATTCTTACATATAAGTTGATGTCTTTTATAATAAAAGAATTTCTTTTATAAACTTTTAGTTGTTTTGTTTTCATTATATAATTTCTCTAACACCTTTAGTTCAAATTTAGTAAAGCAGCAAAAGTAGACATGTTTATCTAGTTCTCAGACTTTGAGGAAAAGTGCCTGGTCTTTAATCATCAAGTGTAATATTAGTAAGAGACTTTTATAAATCCTTTTCTGCAGTTCTAGTAAGTTTCTTATTCCTAGCATGTTAAGGATTTTTGTTTTGTTTTGCTTTTTTATACTTTAAGTTCTGGGGTACATATGCAGAACTTGCAGGATTGTTGCATAGGTACACACATGCCACGGTGGTTTGCTCGCTCCATCCCCTCGTCACCTACATCAGGCATTTCTACCAATGTTATCCCTCCCCAACCTCCCTACTCTCTGCAATTCCTCCTCTAGCCTTCCACCCCCAAACAGACCCCAGTGTGTGATGTTCCCCTCCCTGTGTCCATGTGTTCTCATTGTTTGACACCCACCTATGAGTGAGAACATTCAGTGTTTGGTTTTCTGTTCATGTGTCAGTTTGCTGAGAATGATGGCTTCCAGATTCATCCATGTCCCAGAAAAAGCAAGGATCTAGAAAGAGATGTGCCATTTGACCCAGCAATTGCATTACTGCGTATATACCCAAAGGATTATAAATAGTTCTATTATAAAGACACATGAACATGTATGTTCATTGCAGTACTGTTTACAATAGCAAAGACTTGGAACCAACCCAAATGCTCATCAGTGATAGACTGGATAAAGAAAATGTGGCACATCTACATCACGGACTACTATGCAGCCATTAAAAAGGGATTTTTTTTCCTTGGTTTATTGAGACATGTTTTGTGGCTTAGCCTATGGTCAATTGTAGAGTACATTCTCTGTGCAGATGAGAAGAATATACATTCTGTGGCTGACGTGTGAAGTAGTCTATACATGTCTATTAGAATCCTTTGGTCAAGTATTGAGTTTAAGTTTAGCATTTCTTGTTAGTTTTATGCCACGATGATCTGCCTAATGCTCTCAGTGGGATGTTGAAGTCTCCCACTATTATTGTGTAGCTATCTAAGTCTTTTTGTAGGTCTGTAATACTTATTTTATGAATCTGGGTGCTCCAAAGTTGAGTGTGTATATATTTAGGATAGTTAGGTCTTCTTGTTGAATTGAACTCTGTTTCATTATGTAATGCCTTTCTTCATCCTTTTTACTATTAATGGTTTAAAGTCTGTTTTACTTGATAGAAGAATAGTGACCCCTACTTTTTTGAAGTTTTCTGTTTGCATGTTAGATATTGCTCCAACTGTTTACTTTGAGCCTATGGGTGTTATTACATGTGATGTGGTTCTTTTGAAGATAGCAGATGAATGGGCCTTGTTTTTTCATCCAACTCATCACTCTGTGCCTTTTTAGCGGGAGCATTTAGACCATTTTCATTCCAAGTTAGTAAAGATTTGTGAGGTTTTCAACCCATAGTAAAATTTTTAGCTGGTTGCTTTGTAGTTTCTATTTTAATTGCTTTGTAGTTGCTTTATAGGGTTTGTGGACTATGTACTTAAATGTGTTTTTGTGGTAGCATGTATTATTCTTTTTTTTTCCATGTTTAGAAATTCCAGGCTCTTCTGTAAGGCTGGCCTAGTGATTATGAATTCCCTTAGCAATTGCTTGTGTGTGAAAATATTTTATTTCTCCACTGTTTATGAAGCTGAGTATGAAGCCAGCATCACCCTGACACCAAAACTTGGCAAGATACAACAACAAAAAAAGAAAACTACAGCCCAATATTCCTGGTGAACATAGACACAAAAATCCTTAACAAAATTATAGAAAATTGAATCCAGCAGCACACCAAAAAGTTGAGTCACCATAATCAGGTAGGATTTATTCCTACCATGCAAGGATGGTCAACATACACAAATCTATAAATATGATTCACCACATACACATAATTAAAAACAAAACTATCTAATCATCTCAATAGATGCAGAGAAAGCTTTTAATAAAATCTAACATCTCTTCATAATAAAAACCCTCAGCGAACTAGGCATTGAAGGAGTGTACCTCAAAATAACAAGAGCGATCTCTGGCAAACCCACAGACAGCAACATATTAAACAGGTAAAATCTGGAAGCATTTCCCTTAAGGACTGGAACACAACAAGGCTTCCCACTCCCACCACTCCTATTCAACAGTGCTGGAAGCTCTAGCCAAAACAATCAGGCAAGAGAAAAAAATAAAAGGGATCCACATAGGTCAATATAAAGTCAAATTACTTCTCTTCACTGATGATATAACTCTATATTTAGAAAACCCTAAAGACTTCATCAAAAGGCTCCCTGATCTGATAAATGATTTCAGTAAAGTTTCAGGATACAAAGTCAAGGTACAAAAATTCAGTAGCATTTCTATATACTAATGATGTCCAAGCTGAGAGCCAAATCAAGAATACAATCTCATTTAAAGTAACCACGGAAAAAATAAAATGCCTATGAATACATCTAACCAAAGAAGTAACAGATATTTACAAGGGAAAAAAAAACAAACTACAAAACCCTGCTGAAAGAAATCAGAGATGACACAAACAAATGGAGAAACATTGCATGCTCATGGATTACAGCATTGTATGCTCATGGATTTTAATATCATTAAAATCATCATACTGTCCAAAGCTATTACAGAGTCAATGCTGTTATTATCAACCTACCAATGTCATTTTCTTTCACAGAATTAGGAAAAAAATTCTAAAATTCATATGGAATTAAAAAAAAAATCCCAAATAGCCAAAGCAATCCTAAATGAAATGAACAAAGCTGGAAGCATCACATTACCCAACTTCAAACTACACTGTAAACTACAACCGGTATTGGTGCAAAATGGTACTGGTACAAAAATAGACACATAGACTAATGGAACAGAATAGAGAACCCAGAAATAAAGTCACATACCTAAACCATCTCATCTTTGGTGAAGTGTTCAGAAATAAACAATGGGGAAATGGCTCTCCATTCAATAAATAGTACTAGGGTAGCCAGTTAGTCATATGCAGAAAAATGAAATTGAATCCTTATTTTCCACCATACACAAAAATTAACTCCAGATGGATTAAAGATTTAAATGTAAGTCCTCATGCTGTAAAATTCCTGTAAGAAAACCTAGGAAATACCATTCTGAACATTGGCCTTGGCAAAGAACTTATGACTAAGTCCTCAAAAGCAATTGTAATAAAAATTGATTAGTGGGATCTAAGTAAACTAAAAGCTTTCGCACAACAAAAGAAACTATCAACAGAATAAACAATCTACAGAACAGGAGAAAATATTTGTAAACTCTGCATTCAACAAAGGTCTAATAGCCAGAATTTTAAGAAACTTAAACAAATCAAAAGCAAAAACCAAAATACCCTATTAAAAAGTGGGTAAAGGACATGAACAGATTCTTCTGAAAAGTCACATAGGCAGCCAACAAACATGGAAAAAATGTTCCAAATCACTAATCATCAGAGAAATGCATATCAAAACCACAAGGAGATATCACCCCATACCAGTCAGAATGGGTATTATTAAAAAGACAAAAAATAACAGAGGTCAGTGGTATGATTTGGCTGTGTCACCACCCAATTCTCATCATGAATTGTAATGTCCATAATTCCATGTGTCATGGAAGGAATCTGGTGGGAGGTGACTGAATCATGAGGGTGGGTCTTTTCCATGCTGTTCTTGTGATAGTGCAAAAGTCTCATAAGGTCTGATGACTTTAAAAACCGGAGTTTCCCTGCACAAAACCTCTCCTTTTGATTGCCACCATCTGTATAAGACACAACTTGTTCCTCTTTGCCTTCTGCCATGATTTTGAGGCTTTCCCAGCCATGTGGAACTGTAAGCCCAATAAACCTCTTTTTATTCCTAGTCTCAAGTATGTCTTTATAGGCAGCATGAAAGCAGACTAATACAGTAAATTGGTACCAAGAGTGTGGTGCTGTTAAAAAGATACCTGAAAATATGGATGTGACTTTTGAATTTGATAACAGGCAGTGGTTGGAACAGTTGGGGGACTCAGAAGAAGACAGGAAAATGTAGAAAAGTTTGGAACTCCCTAGAAATGTGTTGAATGGTTTTGAGTAAAATGCTGATAATGATGTGGACAATGAAATCCAGGCTGATTTGTTCTCAGATTCAGATGAGGAACTTGTTGAAAACTGGAGCAAAGGTGATTCTTGTCATGTTTTAGCAAAGAGACTGGTGGCATTTTGCTCCTGCCCCAGAGATTTGTGGAATTTTGAACTTTGAAGAAATTTCTAAGCAGCAAAGCATTCAAGATGTGACTTGGGTACTGCTAAAGGCATTTAGCTTTATACAGGAAGCAGAGGATAAAAGTTCAGAAAATTTGCAGCCTGATGATGCAATAGAAAATAAAATCCATTTTCTGAGGAGAAATTCAAGTCAGCTGCAGAATTTTGCATAAGTAACAAGGAGCAGAATATTAATCACCAAGACAATGGAGAAAATGTCTCCAGGGTATGTCAGAGGTCTTCATGGTAGCCCCATCATCGGCCCAAAGGCCTAGGCAGAAAATGGTTTCATGGGCCAAGCCCAGGGTCACTGTGCTGTGTGCAGCCTAGGGACTTGATGATCTCTGTCCCAGCCACTCAAGCTGTGGCTGAAAGTGACCAATGGAGAGCTCCAGCCATGGCTTCAGAGGGTACAAGCCCTGAGCCTGGGCAGCTTTCACATAATGTTGATGCTGCAAAAGCACAGAAGTCAAGAACTGGGTTTTGGGAACCTCTGCCCAGATTTAAGAGGATGTATGGAAATGCCTGGATGCTCAGGCAGAAGTTTGCTGAAGGAGCAGGGCCCTCATGGAGAACCTCTGCTAGGGCAGTGCAGAAGGGAAATGTGGAGTCAGATCCCCTACACAGAGTCCCTACTAGGGCACTGCCTAGTGGAACTGTGAGAAGAGGGCCACTGTCCTCCAGTCCCCATCCTCCAGTCCCCAGAATGGTAGATCCACTGACAGCTTGCACTATGCACCTGGAAAAGCCAGAACACTTAACGCCAGCCCATGAAGGCAGCTGAAAAGGAAGCTGTACCCTGCAAAGCCACAGGGGCGAAGCTGCCCAAAACTAGGAGAACCCAATTCTTGCATCAGTGTGACCTAGATGTGAGACATGGAGTCAAAGGAGATGTTTTGGAGCTTTAAGATTTGATAACCCCAGTGGATTTCGGACTTGCATGAGGACTGTAGCCCCTTTGTTTGGCCAATTTTTCCCATTTGAAATGGTTGTATTTACCCAGTGCTTGTACCTCCACTGTATCTAGGAGGTAACTAACTTGCTTTTGATTCTATAGGCTCATAAGTGGAAGGGACTTGCCTTGTCTCAAATGCGACATTGGACTGCAGACTTTTGAGTTAATGCTGAAATGAATTAAGACTTTTGGGTATTGTTGGGAAGGCATGATTGGTTTTGAAATTTGAGGACATGAGATTTGGGAGGGGCCAGGGGTGGAATGATAGACCCTACCCAAATCTCCTCTTCAGTTATAAGTCCCACAATTTCCATGTGTCATGGGAGGAACCTGGTGAGAAGTATTATGAGTAAAGTGTAGGAAGACCAGAGAGGACTTTAAAGTTTACTATAGAGTTAAAATGTTTATAAAATGAAAAGCTCTTTTTTTAAATTAGATTTAAAGTCAATAAAGAACAACCCCCTTGCTCCCCATCTCATGTTTAAAACTAGTTGAGAATAAGGCATAAGAGGTAGATTAATGAAGATAGATGTTAGCATTGTTACTCAAAAATAACTAGAGGGCATGGTTTTAGATTTTGGCCAGTAAAGCTTGCTGCTTTCCAGCACTCTCTGAATTTCTTTGTATAGAAATTCTGGGCTAGACCACTGGAGTGAGAGTCAGGAGAGATGCACTTACCAGGATTATAGTTTCCATAGATTCAAAAATGAAGGAGGAGATAAAAGAGAACCAATCCCCAGAGCTTAAAGTTGTTTCCTAGATAGACTTTACCCACTGTGAACCATCCACCAGTGATTATTACCCACCATGCAGATTCCTGTAACCTCCTCTGACACCTCAGCTATCAAGTATAAGCAGATGAAAAACACGTATTTCTACAAAATTTTATTCTATTGTAAAGCTATAAACAAGGTCATGAAGAAAAAAATCAGAATGAATTTTTCTTTGAAATTTTATTTAGTATTATATTCTCAGTGTAAGAAAATTATCTTTAAAATATTTGAGTTTGTGCAGGGCTGGGACTAGGGTGAGCGAGGCACTGGCTTTTCAAGCAAAATTTAAGGGAGTGCCAAAAAATTCAGTAATAAACATAAATAATATTTTATGCAACATTTTAAGACTCAGTTGGTGTGAAAGACCCATGATAAACAAAATATCAAAATTTCAAGTATCAGTATTACTTCTTTGATAGTAATGCTATATATCATATACTATAATACGATACTATTCTATATATAATGGTAAAGCTATATACTATTAGTATACTATGTATACTATTAGTAATACAGTATTATTGATAGTATTACTACAAAGATAGGATCACTATTACTGATTTTTACATTTGTCTCAAGCTCCCACATGGCTTGGCATGTCAATGGTTTGTTGACTGAAATTTATATATATAATTTTTTATTTATAAAAATATAATTTTAATATGTATATATTAAAGAGTATTTTTCAAGCCCTATTTTTTATGTGAAGAATTCAAATTCTAGGGTTTAGCTCTGAGAAGTATCAAGAAAGCCATTTTAAAAACTTTCAAGGTTCAAGATTGTTTATAAAAGTATATCTGGTTTGTCATTTTCCATGGCAGCAGTTGAAAATCAATTGCCAGAAGATTGCAGATAAGAGGCAGGACTATCTTACAATTCCCACTCTGACGGATGGAGCAGCATGTGGAGACTCACGTTATTAACTTTTGCTTCAAGAACTACTGCAGAAACATACCAGGAAAGCCAAGAGAATCTACAGACCTTTTGAAGGAACTGTATTGCATCCAACTCCCTGAGATGCAAAAATCTGTGAATCTGCTTGCTTTCTCAACTGGGAGACTCATGGTCTGGAGAAAGTTCTGTTCCTGGGGACTGCCTGGAAATAGACTTGGTGCTGTTGGGGAGCCACAATGGGAGTGTGATTGGCCTTTAGGACTCCGGGATGTGTGGGAGCAGAGTGAAACCTGTGACTGCTGGCTTTCCCCCACTTCCCCGGTGACCTGTATGACTCAGCAGAGGCAGCCATGATCTCCCTGAGAATATAACTCCATTGGACTAGAAACCACAGCCCCACCCCCAATTACAGCTTCAGCAAGCCTCATCCAAGGAGAGGCTGAGCTCAAACACACCTATCCCTGCCCCAACCTGGTAATCTTTCTTTATCCCCCCTGGTAGCTAAATGTCATAATCTCTTGGGGACTCTATGGCCCTGCCCACCATGTGAGAAACCTGAATACTTAACCAGGTGTCTCTAGGGCAAGTTTTCATTCTCGCTATAGGACCACAGCTGATGCCCTCTTGAAAACACCACCTCCTGGCTGGAGGCCAACCAACACAAAACCAGCACAGTAAACAAAAACACAACTGAGGGCCTTCAGAGTCCACTTCACTCTCCTGCTACCTCCACTGGAGCGGGTGCTGGTAGCTATGGTTGCAAGGCCTGAAGATGGATCACATCACAAGACTCTTTGCAGACGCTCCCCAGTACCAGCCCAGAACCTGGTAGCTCCGCTGGGTGGCTAGATCCAGAAGATCAAAAACAATCACTAAAGTTTGGCTCTCAGGAAGCCCCATTCCTAGGGGAGGTGGGAGAACACCACACCAAGGGAGCACCCCATGGGACAAAAGAATCTGAATAGCAGCCCTTGAATCCCAGATCATCCCTCTGACATAATCCACATAATCCACCCAAATGAGAAGGAACCAGAAAAACAATTCTGGTAATATGAAAAAACAAGGCTCTTTAACACCCTCAGAAGATCATACCAACTCACCAGCAATGGATCCAAACCAGGACAAAATCTCTGCATTGCCAGAGAAAAGAATTCAGAAGGTTGATTATTAAGCTAATCAAGGAGGCAGCAAAGACAGGTGAAGTCCAACTTAAAGAAATCAAAAACACGATACAGGATACAAAAGGAAAATTATTCAGTAAAATGGATACCATAAATAAAAAAAAATCATAACTTCAGGAAATCAAGGACACACTTAGAGAAATGAAAAATACCCTGGAATTCTCAGCAATATAATTGAACAAGCAGAAGAAAGAACTTCAGAGCTCAAAGACAAGGCTTTTGAATTAACCTAATCTGTCAAAGACAAAGAAAAAGGAATTTAAAAAAATGAACCAAGCCTCCAAGAAGTTTGTGACTTTGTTAAAAATCCAAACAAAATAATTATTAGTGGTTCCTGAGGAAGAATAAAAATATAAAAGTTTCAAAACATCTTTCAGAGAATAATCAAGGAAACCTTCCCTGTTCTTGCTAAAGATCTAGACATCTAATTACAAGAAGCTCAAAAAATACCTGGAAAATTCATCACAAAAAGATCATAGCCTAGCTACATAGTCATCATGTTATCTGAAGTCAAGACAAAAGAAAGAACCTTAAGAATTGTGAAGCAAAAGCATCAGGTAACCTATAGAGGAAAACCTTTCAGATTAACATCAGATTTCTCAGCAGAAATCCTACAAGCCAGAAGGGATTGGGGTTCTATTTTTGGCCTCCTTAAACAAAACATTATCATCCAAAAATTTTGTATCCAGCAAAACTAAGCTTCATAAGTGATGGAAAGAGATAATCTTTTCCAGACAAACAAATGCTGAGCAAATTTGATACTAACAAGCCAGCACTACAAGAACTGCAAAAATGAGCTCTAAATCTTGAAACAAATTCTCAAAGTACACCAAAATAGAACCTTCTCACAGTATAAGTCTCACAGCACCTATATAACAACACGATTAAAAAAAAACAAAACAAGATATTCAGACAACTAGCATGATAAATAGAATAGTACCTTACATCTCAACACTAACATTGAATGTAAATGGCCCAAACTTGACACTGAAAAGATACAGAACTGCAGAATAGATAAGAATTCACCAACCAAATTTCTGCTGTCTTTACAAGACTCATCTAACACATAAGGATTCACATAAACTTAAGGTAAAGAGGTGGAAAAAGACATTCCATACACATGGACACCAAAATGAGCAGGAGTAGCTATTCTTACATCAGATAAAACAAACTTTAAAGCAATGGCAGTTAAAAAAGACAAAGAGAGACACTGCATAATGATAAAAGGACTAGTTCAACAGGAAAATTTCACAATCTTAAATCTATGCACCCAACACTGGAAGTCCCGAATTTATAAAACACTACTAGACATAAGAAATGAGGTAGATGACAACATGACAATACTGGGGCACTTCAGTACCCCACTTACAGCATACACAGTTCATCAAGACGGAAAGTCAACAAAGAAACAGTGGACTTAAACTATACATTACAACAAATGAGCCTAACAGACATTTATGGAACATTCTACCCAGTAACTGAAGTAAATACATTTTATTCCTTAGCACATGGAACATTCTCCAAGATAGGCCATATGATAGGCTACAAAACAAGTTTCAGTAAATTTAAGAAAATCAAAATTATATCAACTACTCTCTCAGACCACAGTGGAATAAAGTTGGAAATCAACTCCAAAAGGAACCCTCAAAACCATGCAAATACATAGAAATTAAATAACCTGCTCCTGAATGATCATTGGGTCAACAATGAAATCAAGATGAAAATTTAAAAATTCTTTGAATTGAACAATAATAGTGAAAAAAACCTATCAAAACTTCTGGGATATGGTAAAAGCGGTGCTAAGAGGAATGTTCATAGCATTAAATGCCTACATCAAAAAATGAAAGAGCACAAATAGACAACCTAAGGTTACACCTCATGGAACTGGAGGAGCAAGAACAATCCAAACCCAAACCCAGCAGAAGAAAAGAAATGCAAAGATCAAAGCAGAACTAAAATAAATGGAAACAAACAAACAAACAAAAAACAATTCAAAAGACAAATGAAACAAAAAGCTGGTTGTTTGAAAAGATAAATAAAATTGATAGACCATTCGTGAGATAAATGAAAAAAAGAAGACAGAAGATCCAAATAAGCTCAATTAGAAACGAAAGGGGAGATATTACAACTGATAACACAAATACAAAAGATTATTCAAAGCTACAATGAACACCTTTATTTGCATAAACTAGAAAATGTAGAGGAGATAAATGAATTCCTGGAAATACACAACCCTTGTATATTAAACCAGGAAGATATAGAATCTCTGAAAAGACCAGTAACAAGCAATGAGATTGAAATGGTAATTAAAAGTTACCAACAACAACAACAACAAAAGTCCAGGACAAGGCAGATTCACAGCTGAGTTCTATCAGGCATTCAAAGAATTAGTACCATTTCTATTGACACTATTCCAATAGTCAGAAAAAGAAGGAATGCTCCCTAAGTCATTCTATGAAGCCAGTATCACTCTAATACCCCAAACGAGGGAAAGACATAACAAAAAAAGAAAAACACAGACCAATATCCCTGATGAACATAGCTGCAAAAATCCTCACCAAAATACTACTAAATCAAATTCAATAGCATATCAAAAAGATAATCCACCATAATCAAGTGGGTTTCAGACCAGGGATACAGGGATGTTTAACAGACACAAGTCAATAAATGTGATATACCACATAAACAATTTTTTTAAATCACATGATCATCTCAATAGATGCAGGAAAAGCATTTGTCAAAATTCATCATTTCTTTATGATTAAAATCCTCAGTAAAATCAGCATAGGAGGGACACAACCTAAGGTAATAAAAGCCATCTGGGAAAACTCCACAACCAGCATTATACTGAACGGGAAAAAGTTGAAAGGATTATCTCTGAGAAATGGAACAAGACAAGGATGTTGACTTTCACTATTTCTATTCAAGGTAGTACTGGAAGTCCTAGCCAGAACAATCACACAAGAGAAAGAAAAAGGATCCAAATCGGTAAAGAGGAAGTCAACTGTCACTGTTTGCAAATGAAAACACTAAAGACTCATCCAAAAAGCTCCTAAAACTGGTAAATGAATTCAGCAAAGTTTCAGGATACAAAATTAATGTATGCAAATCAGTAGCTCTGCTATACACCAATAGCAGCCAAACTGAGAATCAAATCAAGAACCCAACCCCTTTCACAATAGTTGCCAAAAAAAAAGTACTTAGGAATAGACCCAACCAAGGACATGAAAGAACTCTACAAGAAAAACTACAAAACACTACTGAAAGAAATCATAGGTGACACAAACAAATGGAAACATATCCCATGCTAAACAATATTGTGAAAATGACCATACTTCCAAAGCAATCTAAAAATTCAAAGCAATTTTCATCAATATACCACTATCACTCTTCACAGAACTAGAAAAAACAATCCTAAAATTGATTTGGAACCCAAAAAGAACAAATCTGGAGGCATCACATTGTCCAACTTCAAACTATATTATAAGGCCATAGTCACCAAAACAGCATGGTATTGGTATAAAAATAGGCATATAGACCAATGGAACAGAATAGAGAATGCTGAAATAAAGCCAAATATTTACAGCCAATTGATCTTCAACAAAGCAAACTAACAAATAAAGTGAGAAAAGGACACCCTATTCAACAAATGGTTCTGAGATAACTGGCAAGCCACATGTAGAAGAAAGAAACTAGATCCTCATCTCTCACTTTATACAAAAATCAACTCAACATGGATGAAAGACCTAAATCTAACACCTGAAACCATACAGATTTGAGAACATAAGATCAGAAAAAACCTTCTAGACTTCTAGACACTAGCTTACACAAAGACTTCATTACCAAGAACACAAAAGCAAATGCAAAGATAAATAAGTAGGACTTCATTAACTAAAAATCTTCTGCACAGCAAAAGAAATAATCAGCAGAGTAAACACAGTGGGGTGTTAACAAGGATTCATTGGGATGTAGGAAGTAAAACAAGCTTTAAATAGATGAAACAGCTGTCTATACGTTATCATTTCACCTAGTACAGTGGTGGCAATTTTTTTCTGTAAAGGATCAGACAGTAAATATTTTAGGTTTTGCAACCCATATGGCATCTATCACAACAATTCAGTTCTGCTTTTGTAGCACAAAAGCCGCCACTGACAATATGCACATAAATGGGCATGGCTGTGTTCCAACAAAACTTTACAAAAACAGGTGGTAGGCCAGATTTGGCCCTCAGGCCATAGTTTGCCAATTCTTGACCTAGTACAACATAGTATGGATTCAGGAAGTAAGAATGTCTTTTCAGGTTAAAGATCATTAGACTCAAAACTCCATAAGAATAGGAATGATTCATGGAGTTCCTGGGGTTTGTGTTCATCATTGTATCTCCAGGGAAGAGCTTCATCAGAGTTCTCCACTTTTTCAGGGAATGTTAGCTTCTTAACTGAAAGCAGTGCCTGAAACTTTTAGTAACACTCAATAACTGAATGAAAAATGAGATATTTAAACATCTCAATTTAAAATTGTGTTATAATCATAAGACTTGGTACCTTATGCCTGCTCTTTCCACAGCTGTTTTGACACAATAGATAAAAGTTTTACAGAGTCTCACCTTTTTTCTCTCAGCAGCAGGCCAGTGACAGAGAAAGAGGGAGTGCTACAGCTTAAAGAAGGAAATGCATACAACCTGGATATGGGGTTCTTTATGCCCAAGCCTATAAAAAAAACCGTTGAGGCTCATGTGAGTAAATATCATATTTCATTGTGATTTATTAGAAACAAAGGAATCAGGAATGACTTCAGCAGTAGTGTTTTAACACAGATGTATTACAGGGGTGATAACACATGTGTACCTTGTGAAATTTGTACATAGGCACAGTGCTTAATATGTAACTTTAAGAAAAATGTGACCTAAGTCATTAAACATATTTTCTTTTCCTGAACATTCCCTGCCTTTACATTCCTTGCATTTTTTTATGAATGGTTTCTTTTCAGGTGTGATTTTTCTGAAGTTATTAAACATGCCCAGGAGAGATTTTACATAAAAATCTGGACCAAATCCAAAGGCTAGTGTCACTGAATAGAGAGAGCATTCATTGACAATTTTGCCTTCAGTCAATCCATTAATCTGTAAGGGATGACACACAAAGGTTTTCTAAAACTATTACTAAGAAAGGCTTTAAAAAAATAAAAACACATAGAAAACAGTGGAAGAGTAGAGTTTAATGTAGAGTTTTTTTCTTTTTTGTTTGTTTTACTTTTCTAAAAATATTTTTTTAACTAGCTATATCCCCTACACAAGTACATTTTAATTTCAGATTACAGAAAATACATACTTAAAAGTTTGTGATCTTAAGAAAATGATAAAATCTTAATATGAAAAATAAGATAAATTGTTAATGAGCAAAATTTAGTATAGATTCTGTATTAGCCTAGATCAATAACATTATGAGATATATATATATAATTTTTCAATTCTATTTATTTACATATCAAAAATTAATACATGCTTATTATGCCAAAGTCTGTGTTTGAACTTGGGAAAACCATAGTATACATTTGAAAGTATCCCAACACTGAAAGACCTTGCTACATTGTCCAGGAAATCAATTGCTCACAAGTAATATAGGGAAGTAAATAAGCAAGAATGGATAAGATGAGAAAAAGGCAGATTTGCTAAAAGCAGAAAATATGGGCTAAGTGTAAAGGGGCCAAGCCTCAAAATTACAGGTTGGAATATTGCTATTATAGAGAGGAAGATCTCCATTCAAATCCCTTTCCAACATAGTTAATGGTAAAGAGACCCACTGGGGCATTAGTCAAAAAAGCAGGGTGATTGGAGAGACTACTCATAAGTGTTAATGATGAAGAAGAATATATACAAAATCACTAGTAGCCAGATTGGAAACAGAATTCAAACGGATCACTAATTTTTCCTTTTCCTGCTGTTTTTTTTTTTCAATTTGCATTGTCATAAAATAAAATACAGAATGTTATCTATAGGCGGCAACATTTAGACTATTCATTTTCTGAATTACATTTGGAAACAAATCTACCACCATCCTAAATGGTGACTGCAGAATACAGAAATAAAAGAAAAGGGAGGAACTTGAGTTCTGAATAGTTTTCAAACAGAATACGAACACAATAGCAAATACCTAGAGTTTACTTCTACCCTAAAATCATTCCTAGCATTTAATTACTAGAGTTAAACAGTTTTATCTGAATCTGTAAAAGGCTTGGACATTTTCATAGCTCCTGGGTCAAGGTTGGGTCATCCATGATCTTAAAGATGCTCCAAGAAACAATTCAATTATATTCTCTAATGTTTATGTCCAGAAAGAATCTGGTTTGTCAGTTTTGCTCTGATTCCAAATGTTACATGATTAAGACAGCCTGGGGTTCTAACACACTCAATAGCTGTGTGAGTCATAAGGTTCAGTGCCATCCTTTTGGTTCAAGCTCATTCCAAAACCGTATTATGTATGGATCAGTGACTAGGTAGGTGCAAAGGAAAGAGATTGTGACAATGGACCGGAAATGACTTTGCTCACCTGACCCCAGAAAGAGGATTTTATTAGAAGAAAAGAAAAGCCAAATATACATAGAATTTGTACATTAGAAGAACTCAGAACAAGTTGTGTTCTAGTTTGTAGTGCTCTGAATGGTAATCACGCATTTCTATATAGTTTTTAGTGATAATGTAATACAGTGGCCCCCACTTATCTGTAAAGAGAATTTTATTAGTAGAAGAAAAGAAAAGCCAAAGATACATAGGATCTGTACATGAGAAGAACTCAGAACAAGTTGTGTTCTAGTTTGTAGTACTCTGAATGGTGATTATGTGGTTCTATATGGTTTTTAATGATTATTTAATACAGTGGTCCACACTTATCCGTGATTTCAGTATCTACTATTTTAGTTACCCATGGTCAACTGTAGTCTAAAAATCTTAAGTAGAAAATTCCAGAAATAAACAATTTGTAAGTTTCTAATTGCATGTCTTCCTGAGGAATGTGATGAAATCTCCAATGCCACCCCACTCCAACCTATATAGGGTGTGGATCATCCCTTCATCCAGCGTATTCACACTGTACATGTACTCACACATTAGTCCCTTATCCTCTGGGTTATTAGGCTGTGGTGATATAGCAGTGCTTGGGTTCAGTACCATCGCTAGTTTCAGGCATCCACTGTGGGTCTTGGAACGTATGCCTCACAAATAAGGGAGGACTACTGTATAATACTGATTGCAGGGGTCATAATGAAGAAAACGGATTTTTATTCTCTTTTCAGCTGTAATTTACCTATCCTTTTCCTGAAATGCCAGTTTTGGGTATTTCATGAAAGCAAAAGACTAGAAAGATAATAAAAATGAAATGAGTGCTTGGCACATTTCTCACACTGTAATGAAACCAGAGTAATTGAGAGAGTCAGCAAATCACAGTTATCAATCAAATGGTGAATCTGGTGGGTAAGGATGCCAAGTCTGATTTGCTGTTGTGGTTCAGAGAACCTGTTTTGTTTTTGTTATTGATTATTTTTGTTTGGTGTTTGCATTATTCTGCAAAACAGAAAAACACACACGTTGTACCACCAGGTGATACTTATATTTCAACTTAAGAGTGTGGATCCAAAGGGACATTGTAGGCTCAATTTTTAAAAAGAATCTGCCTAACAAATATGTGGACTTAAGGTGTAAAGGAAGCAGAGGAGCTGATTGCAAATATAAATAAAAAGAAAAAAGCCACTTCAATTAGTGCACAAGTTAATCTGCATAGATTGAAAACTCACTTCCCACCCAACTCTAAAATTAATCCTCTTTGATAATAAAAGGAATATTTTATATAGTGACTTCAGAAATAATGAATTTACAAAAAAAAGAAGAAAATGTTAAATCCCAGAACTTTAGATTTAAAAAAAATGTTGTCCCTCTTAAATTTTTATTTAACTCCTTTATTTGACCTTACTCCTATGCAGAAAACACAAGTATATTGCCTTTCTTTCTTCCTCTTCTCTAATTAAAATATTATATATTCAGGCTGGATTCAGAACAAAAGTAATTTTCCCCCTAATGTTGAATTTTTAAAATGTGAAGCTCAAAAGTTTTGAGATTTTTGGTTCCAAACATTTTACTAAATGTTCACGTTGACAAATGAGTCATCCAAGTCTTAGTTATTATCATTTAGTTTCTGATGAAAAAAGCTTTAACCACAACTTAAGGGAAAGAACAGTTGCTTCTCTCCTACTGATAAAAAATTCAGCACTATAGGCAAGTTCCCTTGATGCTAATATAGATATGGTGGGCCCAACAGACAGGTGGAGTTGGCAAATAAATGTTCATTTCATCCTTTTATGACTCAATGTTATCATGAGGGAAATTGAGAACATTTCCACAACACAGCTGTGTGGGATTCTCCAGCTCGTCTATCAAGATAACACAGAGTCTTTTACTCCCCTGCAGTTTGGCAACCAGTGGAGAGCTGAGTGGGAGATGGAAGATTACTCTCGAATTCTTAGCTCCACTAGAAGGGAAAGTCGTGTTTCAGAGTTTGTTACTTCTATTGATCAATTCAAAGTCTCTAGAGTTATTTGCAGGTTACTCTAACAGAATCATATAGTCAGAACTGGTTACAATCTTCTAGATCATTTAATCAGTGCTTGTGCCCCCTCTCCAGGTCACTGGCAAGTCCTCTTCCAGCATGTGACTGTATAATGCTGGAGAAAGAAAACCTCACACTTTCCACAGATACATTTCTATTTTTAAAGACCTCTATTTTTTAGAAGATTATTCATTATATTTATTCTTAAGCTTGCCAAAATACACTCTTTGTATTTACTGCTTCTGAGTTTGAACTTTGAGGTCAATCATAGGAAAGTGACTCCATTTTATACTATACACCCTTAAATTCCTGAAAGCAATCATCACGTTTATTAGGTGGTTGTTCCTGTGACAGAGTCTCAAGTCTTTTCTCTTTTGGATGGGATGACTCAGCTCAATATTCGAAGTGTGATTAGATCATTGAGTAGAAAAGTGGGCCTGTTTTTTGTTGACTCAATGATTGAATTTTGTCAACTAGAGTTCAGTTCTTCCTATGATCTCAGCCCAACTTCAGAAAGAGAAATCAAAGACATTGCTGGCATTTGTAGGAACCATACTCACCTGGGAAGCAATGTGGTTAATGCAGACACAGTAATAATTTATACTTGGAATTTCTTCAAATTTTGGAGGAAAAAATACATAAATAAAAAGTCAAATTTGGTCAGATGCAATGGCTCATGTCTGTAGTCCCAGGACTTTGGAGGCCAAGGTAGGAGGATTGCTTGAGGTCAGGAGCTTGAGACCAGCCTGGGCAACATAGCAAGACACCCATTTCTACAAAAAAAAAATTTTTTTTTTTGAGACAGATTCTCGCTCTGTCGCCAGGCGCCAGGCTGGCGCGCAGTGGCGTGATCTTGGCTCACTGCAACCTCTGCCTACCGGGTTCAGGCAATTCTCCTGCCTCAGCTTCCTGAGTAGCTGGGACTACAGGGGCACGCCACCATGCCCAGCAAATTTTTGTATTTTTTAGTAAAGACGAGGTTTCACTATGTTGACCAGGATGGTCTTGATCTCTTGACCTCATGATCCGCCCGCCTCGGCCTCCCAAAGTGCTGGGATTACAGGCGTGAGCGACTGCGCCCAGCCAAAAAAAATTTTTTTAAATAATTATCTGGCTGCAGTGGCCCATGCCTGTAGTCCTAGCTACTCAGGAGGCTGAGGCAGGAGATTGCTTGATCTTAAGAGGTTGAGGCTGCAATGGTGCCATTGTACTCCAGCCTGGCTAACAGAGCAAGACCCCGTCTCCAAAAAACAACAACAATCAAGAAGTCAAATTTGTCATCTTCCCTCATTAGTCAATGACCTTTGTGCACACTAAGGTTGGTGTTTTGTTTTTTAAGTGAGTCCTTTTTGCAAACACATCTTCTGGCTTGCTCTAGTCTATGAACCATCAGCTTAGGACCATTGTTCTAAACTCACATATTCTCAGATATCTCAGTAATTCTTTTTTTTTTTTTTTTTTTTGAGACGGAGTTTCGCTCGTTACCTGGGCTGGAGTGCAATGGCGCGATCTCGGCTCACCGCAACCTCCGCCTCCTGGGTTCAGGCAATTCTCCTGCCTCAGCCTCCTAAGTAGCTGGGATTACAGGCACGCGCCACCATGCCCAGCTAGTTTTTTTTTTTTTGTATTAGTAGAGACGGGGTTTCACCATGTACCTCGTGATCCACCCGCCTCGGCCTCCCAAAGTGCTGGGATTACAGGCTTGAGCCACCGCGCCCGGCCCTCAGTAATTCTTATAATGATCTGAAAAGTATTAAAGAGAGTATTACTTAGACACTAAACAAGTTATAATACATATAATATAATATGCAACAACTTTATATTACTTATAATACAACATTTAATAAAAATGTGAAAATTATGTATCTTTTGTTAATAATTATATCGTTAGGACACTGATTTCAAAAAAATAAAGACAATAAAAAAATGAAAAATCTGATGATAAGTTTGGATGGAAAGACTGGGTGATTAAAATATTTTCTTCCTTCTCCTAATCAGTGTTTTCCTAATTCTCTTCTGTGAGCCTACATGACTTCCAAAAAGTACAAGATCCATAAACATATCTGAATTTTTATGTGTATATGAAAGGAAAATCCGAACAGAATACTATAGGAATTTCCTTGTATGTTAACCTTCCCTTGCAACATGTCTGTACTCTTTAGTCTTCTTATGTTCTGTTTTTTAAATGCAAGCATGTGCTCAAATTACCTGTTTTTTTCAGAAGCAATTTTGGTGAAAAAGACTGGAAATGTAACATCAAGTTGAAGGGGGTAAAAATAGAAGATGAAAATAGTATGTTTACTAGTAAGACGGTGAAAGAGGGAAAAAACGTATACTGATACAAGATTGATCAAATTAATTTTCCTTTGTTGGCTCTTTCTAATGAGATTGGATTTACTCAAAGCTAACGTTTTTTGAGCATTTCCTCAAGGTACCATTACTATATTCATGTATTTTCTCCATTTTAATGATAAAGAAAATCATGTCTGGGGAGGTTAGCCCAACATCACAGAGCTCCTAAATGCCAGAGCCAGGGTCCATCCCAGATCATACTCCCTCCACAGTAGACATGACTGCCTATTGCTTACAAGCCAAATCATCTCAAGTCAGCATTTTAAAAACTGATTTATGTACCCTAACGCCCAACAGAGCAAAATTAGGATTTAGTGCTTTTCTACTATGTCTCTCTCTCATCAGATTTGCAGCCTATCAAATGGACCTGCCATCACAATCTGTAGTGTTTTCGCTGGACATAATTGTGCTTCTGCTGAGGTTTCTTTCTTTTCTTATTTTTTCCCTTCTCTTTGCATGTGGCCACACAATGACTATGACTGGCCATTTTGAGTGTCCGAGGTCACCATACCCTTCCCTTTTGTACCAAAGTTGTTATTAGAAAACTCAAAAGACTCTTTGATTTGAAATTTCTTCCTTGAAGATAGTATAAAGAGCAAATAAGCCACAGCCCTGTTGCAGTAAATTCAATGTAGCATGACAATGTGAAGGCTGCCTAACTCCACGTATTAAACATATCCTTTTACTTTTTTTTCTTGATGACTTGACATCTGGAGCCCAGGAGAGACTGCTCTTCTCAGGGTAACTTAATAGGGACAGAAATGACATACCTATAAGAGTGTCTTTCATATGCAAGCTAATCAGTGCAAAGCCCATATCCCAATTACCTCCTCCGTCAGATTTTCATACTCTAGGCCACTATCCTCCATCCTAGTCACCCCAGGGCCAGGTACCAGACAACTACAGATAGCCCCTATGCCTTAGAGCCTGCTAGAATTATTCAAACCAGGAAACCCTAAACCTTTTTAACTCTCTCATTTATCCCTTACCATGGAACACACAACAATGATCTTGCCGTGTTTTCCCCTACACCTTCTGTTTCCTGAGTAACTCAGGTGATTCCCTGTGGGGCCCCCACACCATGGCAAGATATGTGCGCTCCTTTTGTATCACTGAGTATAACAAGCTGTCTTTTCAGTGGCAGTCATCTCCTAACGTGTTGGTTCCACCATACCTGAATAAAAACCAAAAGCTACATTTTAAAACACTCCAGAAAAGCCCAGTCTCATGGCATGATTCACACTCCCTGGAATGGTATGTTTGTTATTATGACTCTGTATGTGCTGAGCATTAAAAGAGCACAGCAGAGTCAGCTGTGATTCCAAATGGGGCTTTTACAGCCCAGTTTGGACAGTAGCTCTTAAAAGGCTCCACCCATATTAAGAGAGGACTCTTCAGTGTATTGATAATGTATACAAAATCTTTTTGTTTGTCATACGGATGATTAATAATATCAATATGTCATGTCAGCACTTAAAACACGGGATGGGGGAACAGCCTGATGTTTCATTATAGGTCTGCCCCTAGAAAATATGTGAGTTCATGAAGGCATTGACCCCTCACATACTAAATGGTATGTCTAAGCTCTAAGCAAGAAGTTAAAAGTAAAACCAATAGAATGAAGAGTTGCAAGACTAAAACATAAATGCTTAAATGCAACTCTCTCTGAGAAAAGTTTTGAATGCCTAAAATGAATTCAGGCTGAATAGAAAATGCTCACAGCTACCACATAAAGCATTGTTTATTTTCTCTTATAAGGACTCACTCCCTCAGTATCCTTGCTCTGCCAATTTGTGACGTTCTCTGGGGCAATTTCCAATCACCACTGCTGCCAGCCAGCTGATCACCATAGTAGTCAACACAATGACCCAGGAGAGCACCAAGACACCCTGCTGTCAACTGGTTTGCAGGATGTAGCCTCAGCAACATGAAGAGCTCTAAACACCCCTGTGCTCTCTGGCTCAAACTTGGCAGTTTAGGGAGGCTGCCAGGACAACACCAGGAGGGAAGCCAGGGGAGCAGTGTGCCAGAGTCAGCAGGTGGCAATGGCCAACAGCAGCTCAGAGAGGCAGATCAGTCTTTCCAGCAGTGAAGACAGCCAACTGAGGTGGGAGCCAATGCGGCCCTTGTTATCCAATGTATAGGCATTGTTATAAATGACATCAGAGCCCCCTGTACGTTACTCATTGGGCTTGTTAGCCAGGTGGCAGTCTTACCAGTCATCGTTGCTCCAAGCAGAGCGTATGTTATAATGTTTAACTTACACTTGAGACCAGAGAATTACATTTCTTGGAATAATGTCTTGGAGACACAATAACAATGAGTTCTAGTATTTATATAATCCTGTTCTATAAAGCAGCTAATGTTACCTGACAGACAGCACTTAAATGAGATTTAGACCACTGTTCACAAATTGATAAGGAAACGCTATCTAGCCACTTCAAATACTTGAAACCTAATATGTAGATATAATGTTTTAGAGATCAGATTATATAAAAATTGAGATTAAAATAAAAATCTGGGAGTTCTGAATATCATTTTTATACACAATCCAACATATCAGTTGATGTAGTACACAAAAGTCTGAGTGATGCCAGCACATTTGTGTTCATGTTCTATTCCCCTGAAATGGCGAGAGTGAAATACAGTAGAATATAAGCCTCTTTTCTTAATTTCAATCCAGAATAGGATTACATATGCATTAGGGAAGCGAAAACTATTCATTATAAAACTAAATCCTTTCAAGAGCAGAGATAATATAGAAAACAGATGTTATAAAAGATACTTTTCAAAGTTGGAATGTTTCAACAAGTTGCAGTATGTTTCTGAAATTAGCAGGGCCTATCAATCAAGAAATATTCTTGCTTGTCTATAACTAATTAAGCACTCTTCTAGAATTTCTGTACTTGAGAAATACATTAAAAAATTATAACAGACTCTATATTTTTGAGGATGTTATCATCTTGTTGACAGAACAAAACTAGCAAGAGGATTACCAGTCAACATTAAAGGAGATTATGCATTTGAACATAGACTCTTCTTGCAATCAGCCCAGGAGGAAAGAAAAGATTATTGAGGCCAGGAGTAATACAGGAAGACTGCATGGAGGAGGTGGGATAAATTGCCAGAACTTAGCATGGGTAAGATTGGACTCCAAAGCCTTCATTATATATACCCCTAGACTAGGAGTCAGAGTTTCATCTGCCACTATATAATGGTGATTACTATAATAAGTTCAATCATTGAAAATCAATCACAAGCCAGGAACTATATTAGAATGCTGTAAACAAGACAGCTTGTGATCATTTTTGGAAGTAAAGACGTCAGTAAATATCCTGTAAATGCTGCTAGGTTCACTCAAATTCAATCTGGCTTGTTCTCTGTGCCTGAGGACCACCATGTATATCCAACAAAACAAACTTCCCAAGGGAAGAAGCAGACCAGACTGCCTTAGATAAAACTTCCTTCAACTTCCTATCTCTACACACAGTGCTTCTGTGGCTTTTTAGAAAAGCAGAATCAACAAAAAATGTGGCAGGAAGCTTTACTCCCCTCAATCCCCAGGGGAAGAATACTTGAAGTAGTTTAACTAGAATTCTAAGACTCAAGAAATAAAGATTGAAAATTACTGGATGGGCTAAGTTTTCAAAAACCTTTTGATTCTATGATCTTGAAAATAAAGCTAAGAGTACCAGGTGGTAATTTCAAGTTCAAGCATAGGTTACCGATGTATTGTTTCAGCCATGGAACACTTACCCCAACTGTTTCCTTCCCCTGGTACTCTCATGCTTCCTTTCCTCCCAGAAATGGCAACTTCTTATTCTTTAGCTCTCAGTTCTCAAACAGGTCCTCTTCAGAGAAGCCTTCCCTGATCACTCTAATGCAGCATACCACTCTCACCCCAATATTCTCTGATACATTATTGTGTTTTATTATTAATATCTTTATAACACGAAAATCTAAAATGATCTGGTAAATTTATTTATTGTTTTATTAATTTTTATTAGTAGCTCTGTATTAAATATAGGCTTCTTGTGATCACTGACTTAATTAATATACCCTTGAAAGTGTTTGACAAATCTTATGTGCCCCCAAAACTGTAGAATAAGTAGATAAGATACTTTTTGCTTTCCTATACATTTTCCAGTTATGGTTTCACTTATTCTTCCCCTTACCCAATCCTTCCCTTACTTTCTTTTCCATCCTGAAGTTGGAGAAGAGAACTTAGATGGTATAATACACTAAAGTACAATTATAGTTAGGAAACATTCTCTGAGAATTCATAAAAATATATTTTTATACAACAACTCTCCCATTTCTGCCCAGTTTGAAAGAATTACCCATTTGCTGAAGATTAGCGTGTCAGCTCGTTACAGATTGATTACCCAGGTGGCCCTCATCTGCATGGGAAAGAAGAAGGCAACAGAGCACAAATCAGCCTGAGAGAGAACAAACTAGAATCATCACCTGCTCTTTTTCTCTTTAAATTTGCAAATACCAGCCATATAGTCTCACCATTGCAGGAAAGCAAGAGACCTGTTAATTTTTATTATGAACAAATTATAGCTATGACCTATAGTGTCTGATATTTTTGCTTTGTAGTCCTAAATTCTAAATTGCTTCAATAAACAGAAGAAAAACTTGGAAGCCCATATGGATGTTGAATTAGCAGGTGAAGACTTGGAAACACCACATCTGAGCCCACTGAATCAGATAAGTAGAGATGCAAGTTTGAAGTACTGCGATCTCAACTTATGTGTAGAAACACAAGAGTTCTATGTATATCATGGATGAACAGACACAATAACAACGTGAGAAAGGAAAAAATAGCATTGATCATTGGTACACTATCAAAATCAAAATAGAATAAAAATGAATAAAGTAAAATGAGCACATATTGATGTATATAGTATATCTACAAAATATCTTGACATAGCATAATCTGACCTTAACGCATCTTTTTTATAGGTAGATGATTTTTGCATTAGAATCTTACATAAGATGGAGGAATTGCTTCAACAGGGCAGCACTTCTCTGAGGAGCCATTGTGTTTGGCCCATCTGCTAAAGAACTGTGGGGAATAACGTCTGCCCTACTGGCCTCAGCAATCCACTGCATTAATAGAACATAAGCGCTTATGCAATGGCACTGGATCTGTGGCAGCTGTTTGTTCAATGTTTCATGCTTTTAGCCACATCTGCTCCAAATGAGTGTTAATATTGCAGTGGCATCCACTAAGGATGGGCTCTGTCAGCTTTGCTGAGGATCAGTCTGACCCCTGAAACAATGGAAAAGCACTTTGTCCCTAAGTATCATCTTTTAAAATATCTGTATCCTGTTAACCTGCAGGTTACACTATCATACCCTCGCTGCCTTCAGCTTTCTCCTCTTTAATTCACACCCCCGCCCCAACAAATAAAAACCCAAGTCAGTGAATCTCAAGGAGAAAAATTGCATTTATTTCTAGCACCCTGTCCAGCAATGTCAGATAACAGTTTATTCATCCCCCGGCCCCTGGATGACATTGAAGCATATCAACAGTGACAAAAGTATATTGAATAATTATCTTGAAATTAATACATTATCCCAAACTTAAATAAATGTCATCTGATCAATATATCTTGGAATGGAAAGGGAAGAGAATGTGAAGGGCATCGCTTCATTATTCATTAATTTTAGAGTAATGTAGGCAGATGAAATGGTTATTTCAGAGCACTGCTATTATACTCACTGGCATTTTAAATAACTCCCAATATTTAACAGTATATATTCCCTTGTTCGAACAGCTTATGGATGTTAACACTTTGGCTTCCAGATTCTACTGTTCTGAAAAGTCAAGTGACAATATTCAAAGGCCATTACTTTTATTTCTGTCTTTAAAAAATGCCTTTCCATTTTCATTGGTAACTGGTAGCTAAGGCATATACTTGTCTTAAGTCCTCATGAAATATCCCATTAATGTTGCAGTCTTGAGGATTCTAATCGTTACATTAATCATATTCCCAAGGATAAAATAAATAACTCAATTATATTTCAGTTCTCTAGTGTGTAAATCAGATATATAGGATCATACCTCCCAGAACTTATATAAACCAATGTGGGAAATATTTTAAAGGGAACAGAGTGTATACTATGAGGAAATTAATAGTTAACTTCAGTAGCTAAATTATGACCAAAGATAATGATAAATGCAAATATAGTCTACTTTATTTTTTACTATCTCATTTAAATAGAAATCAGTATTTTCCATTTATGGTGATCGTAATATAAGTATGGCATTTATAATTTATAGTCTTATTTGAATAGTTTACCCACTTCCAAAAGAAAACACTGATAAAATTGCCAAAAGGTTTTTTTAAGTATGTCAAGGTAAAGATAATGCTTGTTTAAAATTAAAAGATTGAGCTTTATTGATAGTTAACCGTAAAATGATTTCATGATAGAATTCTTCATTTGTGATTAATGAAAAACAAAACCATAGCCACAGAATCCACTGAAATAAAATCAGCTGGCAGAGATGAAGGAGGTTCTATCACACCAGTGAGTGATTGATAGTTGATAAAGTTCACAGAAAGTAAGCAAACAAATCATTCAAAAGCATTCAAGATCAGATTCTAAAGAAAATAGGTTAGCTAGACACTTGTACTTAGCAATGCTTCAGCTCTCAAGTATATGTGCAATTTAAATGGGAAATGACGTTGCTAATTAGGCATCTTTGTATTATCTGCCTCATGAAGTCTGATTTATGTCAGTTCTCAGGCAGATGTAGCAAGGGAGGTACTCAGTTTGCCAGCCATCACCACAGATACATGACACACCTTCTTGTTTTACAGGCTTGAACATTTCACACGGAGAGTGGCCACCTGTGCTGGGACTCAGGGCAGTTTTATGACCTCAATACAGAGAAAGTAACACAATTTTTACAACCTTAGTTGTTCTATGACCTGATGAAAGTGAATTCAGGGCACCAGGCTGACATTCTGTTACAGTAGGTAATAATATAATTATAACATACTCTGAAATGCAAAAGAACATTTTATCTGATAGCACAAAAATAATTGATAATATGTGAGTATTCCTGACACCTTAAAATTTATTCTTTTAGTGATTTAAATTAACTTGAAAAACAAAAAATACTCAGACCACCCTCTAGAACTACTGAGCCAAAATTTAATGCCCATTACCTGTGTGCTTTATGTTGAGTCTATGCTTTAATTATATTATACGTGGAGAAATTTCTTACATTGTGGTTATTCCTTGCCCTGTTGTTAGTCTGCTCTATTATAGGAACTTATTTTTTGTGTTATCTTTTTTACTAGGCTATAAACTCCTGAGAGTAAGGACACTGTCTTTTCTTTTTGTTTTCCTTTTCTTTTTCAATGTTTCACTTTTGTTTTGTCTGGCAGATGATTTTTTTTAATTTCAACAGTTTTGGGGGAACACGTGGTGTTTGTTTGCATGGAAAAGATCTTCAGTGGTGATATCTGAGATTTTGGTGCACCCATCACTCAAGCAGTGTACACTATACCCAATGTTTAGTCTTTAATCACTCAGCTGCCTACCACTCTTCCCACTGAGTCATGGAAGTCCATTATATCATGTTTATGTCTGTGTGTCCTGACAGTTTAACTCCTACTTATAAGTGAGAATACATAATGGTCTCCAATTCCATTCAGGTGGCTGTGAATGCCATTATTTCATTGCTTTTTATAGCTAAGTAGTGATCCATGGTGTATATCTACCACATTTTCTTTATCCATTCATTGGTTGATGGGTATTTAGGCTGGTTTCATATTTTGCAACTACAAATTGTACTGCTATAATCGTGTAAGTGTCTTTCTTACATAATGACTTTGTTAGTGGGATCATGGAATCAAATGGTAGTTACTTAAGTTACTTAAGGAATCTCAGTACTCTTTTCTATAGTGATTGTATTAGTTTATATTCCCCCCAGGAGTGTAAAAGTGTTTATTTTTTTTTACCACATCCACACCAACATCTGTTATTTTTTTATTTTTAACTATGGCCATTATTGCAAGAGTAAGGTGGTATCTCATTGTGGTTTTGATTTGCATTTCCCTGATAATTGGTAATGCTTGCCATTTTTTCATGTTTGTTGGCCATTTGTATATCTTCTTTTGAGAATTGTCTATTCATGTTCTTTCCCACATTTTTGTGGGATTGTTTATGTTTTTCTTGATGATTTGTTTGAATTCCTTCTGGATTTCTGGATATTAGTCCTTTGTTGGATGCATAGTTGGTGAATATTTTCTCCCACTCAGTGGGTTGTCTGTTGACTCTGCTGATTATTTCTTTTGCTGTGCAGAAGCTTTTCAGTTTAATTAAGTTCGATCAATTTGTCTTTGTGTTTGTTGCATTTACTTTTGGGTTCTTGCTCATGAACTCTTTGCCTAAGCCAATGTCTAGAAGAGTTTTTTGGATGTTATGGTTTCAGGTGTTAGCTTTAAGTCTTTGATCCATCTTGAATTGATTTTTGTATAAGGTGAGAGATGAGGATCCAGTTTCTTTCTTCTACATGTGACTTGCCAATTGTCTGAGCACCATTTGTTGCATAAAATATCCCTTCCCTGCTTTAATGTTTTTGTTTGGCTTGATTTCTGGGTTCTATATTCTCTTCCGTCGGTCTACGTATCTATTTTTATACCAATACCAGGCTGTTTTAGTAACTATAGCTTTGTAGTATCGTTTAACATTGGATAATGTGATGCCTCTAGATTTGTTCCTTTGCTTATCTGTATACCAGTACCATGCTGTTTTCATAACTATAGCCTTGTAGTATAGTCTGAAGTCGGGTAATGTGATGCTTCCATATATATATATACACACACACACACACACACACACACACACACACACATATTGTTTTGTCTTGCTTGGGCTATGCAGGTTCTCTTTTGGTTATGTGAAACCAAAATAGCTTTTGCTTATATGAAACAAAAATAGGTTTTCCAAGGTCTGTGAAGAATTATGATGATATTTTGAAAGAAATTGCATTGAATTTGTAGATTGTTTTTGGCAGTATGATCATTTTTACAATATTGATTCCACCCATCCATGAACATGAGATATGTTTTCATTTGTTTGTGTCATGTATGATTTCTTTCAGCAGTGTTTTGTAGTTTTCCTTGTAGAGATCTTTCACCTTCTTGGTTAGGTATATTCTGAAGTATTTTATTTTAGTTTTTTTGGAGCTGTTGTGAAAGGGATTGCATTCTTGATTTGATTTTCAGCTTGGTTGTTGTTGGTGTATAGCAGTGCTACTGATTTGTGTACATTGATTTTGTATCTCAAAACTTTACTGAATTCATTTATTAGATCTAAGGGCTTTTTGGTTGAGTCTCTAGGGTTTCCTTAGTATAAGATCATATAATTAGTAAACAGCAAAAGTTTGACTTTCTCTTTACCGATTTGAATGCCCTTTATTTCTTTCTCTTGTGTGATTGTTCTTGCCTGGACTTCCAGTGCAATGTTGAATAGCAGTGAAAGTGTTCATCCTTGCCTTATTGTGGGTCTCAAGGGAATGCTTTCAACTTTTCCCTATTCAGTAGAATGTTGGCTGTGGGTTTGTCACAGATGGCTTTTATTACCTTAAGGTTTCTCCCTTCTAAGCCAATTTTTGCTAAGGGTTTTAATCATAAAATGATGCTGGATTTGGTCAAATGCTTTTTCTGCATCTATTGAGATGATCATATGATTTTTGTTTTAAAATCTCTTTATGTGATGTATCACATTTATTGACTTGTGTATGTTAAATTATCCCTGCATCCTTTATATGAAACCCACTTGATCATGGTGTATTATCTTTTTGTTGGGTTTGGTTGGCTGATATTTTGTTGAGGATATTTGCATCTATGTTCATCAGGAATTTTGTTCTGCAGTTTACTTTTTTTTGTTATATACTTTCCTGGTTTTGGTATTAGGGTGATACTGACTTCATAAAATGATTTAGGGAGGATTCCCTTTTCCTTTGTCTTTTGGAATAGTTTCAGTAAGATTGGTACCAATTCTTTTTTAAAGGTGTGGTAGAATTCAGCTGGAAATCTGTCTGGTCCTGGACCTTTTTTGTTGGCAATTTTAAAATTACCATTTCAATATCATTGCTTATTATTGGTCTTTTCAGAGATTCTATATCTTCCTGGTTTAACCTAGTAGGATTGTATATTTCCAGTAATTTATCCATCTCCTATAGGTTTTCTAGTTTTTGCACATAAAGGTCTCAATTGTGACTTTGAATGATCTTTTGTATTTCTGTGATATTGGTTATAATATCTCCCATTTCATTTTGTAATTGAACTTATTTGGACCTTCTTTCTTCTTTTCTTGTTTAATCTTTCTATTTTATTTTTTCTAAGAACCAGCTTTTTGTTTCATTTACCCTTTTTAAAATTTGTATCCATTTCATTTAGTTTCACTCTGATCTTCATTATTTCTTTTTTTATGCTGGGTTTGAGTTTCATTTGTTTATGTTTCTCTACTTTCTTGAGGCGTGACCTTAGATTGTCTATGTATACTCTTTCAGACTTTTTGATGTAGGCATTTAATAGTATGAACCTTCCTCTTGGCACTGCTTTTGCTGTATCTCAGAGGTTTTGATAAGTTGTGTCATTATTATTCAGCTCAAATAATTTGTAATTTCCATCTTGACTTTATTGTTTACCCAGGAGAAGGTTTATTGTTTATTCAGGAGAAGATTATTTAACTTCCACGTATTAGTATAGTTTTGAGGGTTCCTTTTGGAGTTAATTTCCAGTTTTATTCCACTGTGGTCTGAGAGGATACTTGATATAAGTTTGATTTTCCTAAATTTATTGAGATGAGTTTTGTAGCCTATAATATATGATCTATCTTGGAAAATGTTCCATATGTTGATGAATAGAATCAACTATATCCTGCAGTTGTTGGGTAGAATGTTCTGCAAATATCTGTTAAGTCCATTTGTTGTAGGGTATAGTTTAAGTCCATTTTTTGTTGTTGTTTACTTTCTGTCTTGATGACCTGTCTAGAGCTATTGGTGGAGTATTTAAGTCCCCTACTATTATTGTGTTGCCATTTATCTAATTTCTTAGGTCTAGTAATAACTATTTTATAAACTTATCCAATGTTAGGTGCAATCACATATATTTAGGATTGTGATATTTTCCTGTTGGAATGATCCTTTAATCTTTAAATAATATTTCTCTTTGTCTTTTTAAAACTGTTGTTTCTTTAAAGTCTTTTTTGTCTGGTATTGAAATAGCCATTTCTGCTCAATTTTGGTTTCCATTTGCATGGAATATCTTTTTCCAACCCTTTACCTTAAGTTTGTGTGAGCCTTTATGTGTTAGGTGAGTCTCTTGAAGACAGCAGATACTTGGTTGGTAGGTTTTTATCCATTCTGCCATTTTGTATCTTTTAAGTGGAGCATTTAGGCCATTTACATTCAATGTTAGTATTGAGATGTGAGATATTGCTTTATTCATTTTGCTACTTGTTGCCTGAATACCTTGGTTTTTTTTTTTTTATCGTTTTATAGGCCCTGTGAGATTTATAGTATAAGGAGGTTCTATTTTGTTGTATTTTGAGGTTTTGTTTCAAGATTTAGAACTTCTGTTGGTATTTCTTGCAGTACTGAGTTTGTAGTGGTGACTTCTCTCAGCATTTGTTTGTCTGAAAAAGATTTTTTCTCTTCTTCATTTATGAACCTTAGTTTTGCTGGATATAAAATTCTTGACTGGCAATTATTTTGCTTGTGGAAGCTAAAGATAAGATGCCAGTCCCTTTAGCTTGTAGGGTTTCTGCTGAGAAATCTGCTGTTAATATGATAGGTTTTCCTCTATATGTTACCTGATGCTTTTGTCTTACAGCTCTTAAGATTCTTTTCTTCATCTTGACTTCAGATAACCTGAGGACTATGTGCCTATGTGATGACCCTTTGTGATGAATTTTCCTGGTGTTCTTTGAGCTTCTTGTATTTGGATGTTTAGATCTTTAGCAACCCTGGGGCAGCTTTTCTTGATTATTCCCTCAAAGATGTTTTCCAAACTTTGAGATTTCTCTTTTTTCTCAGGAACACAAATATTCTCTTTGGCCATTTAACATAATCCCAAATTTCTTGGAGGCTTTATTTTTTAAAAAATTCTTGTTTCTTTGTCTTTGTTGGATTGGGTTAATTCAAAAGCCTTGCATTCAAGCTCTGAGGTTCTTATTTCTACTTTTTCTAGTCTATTGATGACACTTTCCAATGCCTTTTGTATTTCTATAAGTGTGTCTTTCATTTCCAGAAGTTGTGATTGTTTTTACTTTATAATATCCATTTCTCTGGGGAAGTTTTCATCCATATCTTGTATTGTTTTTTAATTCTTTTATGTTGGTTTTCACCTCCCTCTGGCATCTCCTTGAGTAGCTTAACAATCAGCCTTCTGAATGCTTTATCTGGCAATTCAGAGATTTCTTTTTGGTATAGATACATTGTTGGGGAGCTAGTGTGGACTTACAGGGGTGTTATAGACCTTGTTTTCTCATATTTCAAGAATTACTTTCCTGATTGCTTCTTACTTGGGTGGACTATTTCAGTGGAAAAATCTGGAACTCAAAAGCTGCTATTCAGATTTTTTTTTTAATTTCACGGTGTGATCACTTGATGTGGTGCTCTTCCCTTTCCCCTAGGGATGGGGTTTCCTGAGAGCTGGACTGCAAGGATTGTTATTGCTCTTTTGGGTCTAGTTACTCAGTGGGTGGAGCTACCAGGCTCCAGATAGGTGCTGGGAATGTCTGCAATGATTTCTGTGATGTGATACACTTCAGGTTTCCCAGCTGTGCATATCAGTACCTGCTCTGGTGGAGTTGGCAGGGGAGTAAAGTAGACTTCATGAGAGTCCTTGGTTGTAGATATGTTTAGGGTGCTGGCTTTTTTGAGTGTTGTAAGTAAGGTTGTCATGTGGACAGACTCAGGACCTCTGGTTAGGCAGGATGTTGCAGGCAGTGGAATTAGCTGTTATTTTCTCCTTCCTTAAGGCAGGATTATTCTGTCATCAGTTGCTATGATGTCCTGAGTTGGTTGGCCTCCAGCAGGAGGTGGTGCCTTCAAGAGAGAGCAAGTTGTGATAGTAGAAAGGGGATAAAAGCTTACCAATAATTTATGTTCTTGTGATTGACTACCAGGGCAGATAGAGAAATACCATCAGGTGGGGACAGGTTTAGGCAGATCTAAACTCAGGATCTCTTTGTGTGGGGCTTGCTACGGCTACTATGGGGGATGGCAGGGTGGTTCTCAGGTCAGTGGGGTTTGTAGCCAGGTAAGTAGGGGAAAGCAGTTAGCAATAGGCCTCATCTAGCTCCTACACAATTGGTGAAGCTGGTCTCCTTTTCAAGGTGTCCTGCTAACAGTGCCATGTTTATCACCAGACAGCTTGTCCATGGGACTCAGACCTTGTCCCAGGCTATAAGCTTCCCCGCTGAGAAAGCAAACACTGCTCAGGTCCCTCCCCTCCCCCCACTGCCTATACTGTGGGCTGCAACTCCCTGCACTCCTTCTGCAGCAGTTTCCATTCAATAGCCAATTCTGCTCAAAAGAGTTTGCACCAGTTGAGATCATTACAAAGTTCAATTGGAAGCTTCTTTCACCCTGTAACCTCTCCCAAATTCTGCTGGCTACCTTCCCCAAGGACCCCTGTGAGATATAGTCAGGGATGGCTTCTCTGAGTTCAAGCTGGAGAATGGAAGTGCCTACAAGGCTCTTCTTGCTATCGCTTCTACTTTCATATTTCATGCTAAATCTGTTTCAGTTCTAGTTAAAGTCAAATCCTTATCCTGTAGTCTGGATTTTTCAGGTTCCCCAGTGGGAATGTGTGTTTGGAGGCAGGTTTTCCACTCTCATCCTTTGGTAACTCAGAGTTTTTCTTCTGTCTCATGGAATTTGCAGAAGCATGCTGCTTCTTTTAAAGAATCTGTGGATTCTTTCAGTTTTCTTGGTACACTCCTGTGGTGGTTCTTGTAGCAAAGGTCCATGGTGTGAGTCTCCACACACTATTCTGTCTGTCCAAGTAGGAGTTTGCACATTAGTCCTGTCTCCTATCTGCCATCTTCCTCCTAAGCCCCTTGTTCTTTCTTTAGCCTCTAATCTTCACCCCTGCATACACACATACACATGCACACGAAGTTGCCACAAAGCCTTTCAAGAATATTTTGAATACTTATCTGAGTATATAAAGGAGAGATCTGAAGCTCTAAAAATGAAAGGTTTTAAAAATAAAATTTGGCTTAGGATGTGGAATCTGTCCTCATATCATTAACAAAAATATGCTTTGGATACCACTTTGACAGTCCTCCAACACCTATATCAGTCAACAGGCCAACACAAAACAGATGGCACACTCCAAATAAGGCACCTGGAGGAGGGTGCGTCTACAAAGGACCTAGTTACAGAGGTGTTAAGTATAGGGGAATTGTGAGAGGTAATGTAGCAATTTAAGATTTAGTAGAGGAGAGAGAAGAGATTAGTTAACAGGGAATGTAGAACAGTGACCTGGACAAAGGTCAGCTTACCTTACAGGGAGAGAGTTAGGCAAGTAATGCCCTGACCTTATTCTGCAACTTCTCCCTAAACTTCTGGGGCTCCCCATCTCTGAGTGTAGAGGATGTTAGAAGACATGAGAACCTCTCCAAATCTGTAGGGTTAGGCTCTCAGAGAAGACAGGAGAGTGAAAAACTGGTAGAAAGTGGACCTAAAGGAGAAAGTGAAAGATGCTCAGGACAATATTCTTATTCTTAAAACAAAGATTCTTTTCATTAAATATATAATATATGCTGGAAAATTAGAATTATAAACAGTAAACTTTCTATTACTCAACTGTAATTCATCATTTTACTATCTAGATAGACAAAAAGTAGAGTTAGAGAGGTGTGTGTGTGTGTGTGTGTGTGTGAACATGTTTGCTTTGTTAAGGAGGCACTGACCAAAAATATTTTTAAATCATTAGATCATACAAAGAGAATTTAGGCACTAGGATTTAAACTATTTTATCAACAGTACTTTTTCTTTACTTTGTCTTGCTTTGGTTTTCATTGGCTTGTTTTGTTATGAAGTGGACTATTAGTGCTGAGCAGAGCCTTTAGCTTTTTAGCAAAGGCTAAAAGATATGGGAGACCCCAGAAGTAAGAATTACTAAGAGAAAGATGAGGAATCTTCAAAAATTTTATAGAACAAGCAGAATTTTTGTAGGTATAGTTGTGAGAGAAGAATGTTATAGTGTACATTATGGGGCTTGGAATTTTTCTAGGTATTTTACTAAGTGTTTTTTTGCCTAAAAATTAGCAAATAATCTCCACTCTCATGAATTCTCACAGCTTAGAGAGGAGACAGATATACTTATACATCAGACCAATTCAAAAAGTTTACATAGTCTTTTTCATTCACCAGGGGTAGTTCTAGGCATAAGAGATTCAACATTGAAGAAAAATAGGGTGTTTGTGCTCTCATTGATTTTATATTCTAATGTAAGGAAAATAGAACAAAATATATAGTAACATGAAATCGATTAGATAGTGATAAGTACTATGCAGAAAACTAAAATAGAAAATTATATAATTTGATAAACCATGATTATCTGCTTTATGCTGAATAAACAGGGAAGGCCTCTCATGTGTTGATGGGTTGGGATTTGAGTGACAGAAGAATGTCTGCCATAAAAAGATTACTGAGAAGATTCTGGTGAGAAACAATATTACCTACCAGGGCCTCAAGGTGAGAGAAGCAGGATTTGTCTACACAACTGAAAGAAGGCCAGTACTGGCATTCAGTAAAAAGATGCCAAATAATATAGGTATTGTTAAGCCAAGGTAAGAAGTTCGAATTTTCTTCCAAGTATAGAGGAAGCCATGGGCTAAGGAGTGGCATAAGTTTATTTGTATTTTAATTGATCAACAAGGCTGCTCTTTGGAGCGCAGACTGGTGGTATGAGAGTGAAGGCAGCGATACAGCAGGCTATGATACCAGTTCAGGAGAGAGACGATGGTGACTTAGACTAAAGAAGGTAGTCGATTTAGCAATCTTTTAAACATATAGGCAATATAGCAATTGACTGTGAGGATGAATTGATAGATTCCTTTATAGATAAATTGACAGGGCTTTTAATTAAGAGATTGGATGTGAGGTTGAGAAAATGAAAAAGATAAGCTGACATAATTTTGTCCAATAGGCATGTAAACACATTATTTCTGCACAGTGCTATAATTGCTGCAAAGATGCCAAATAATGTATGAAGAGTTCAATGGACATGTAGAAAATGATGAGTCTAATATTTTCTGAGCGAATCCAAGAATGCTGTACAATGGATTTGAAGGATGAATATATTTGAGCACTGAGTGGAGAGAGGTAAACCATGCAATTCTGGACTTGCATGTTGTTGTTGCCAGTGGAACTTCTGCCTTCTACTCCCTACTCATATTTTGCATTCTCCTATATTTCTGATAGCAATTAATGATATCACCACATATTTAACCTTCAAAGTTACAACTTTTAATTCTCTACCACTGCCCCCTCCATACACACACACAAAAGCCTAGAGCAAATATCATCAATAATGAGAAAACAGTAGATGCATTCTTTCAAAATAAGGGAATGATAAGAATGGCTATGATCACCAGTTGTATTTGATAATTCTGCTGTGTCTTTAATTAATACACTAAGACAAGAAAAAATAAATTTAAGATTTAATGATTGGTTAGGAAGACAGTTATGTTTTATTCTCAGATGATAGGACACTAAAAATCCAAATAATCTATACGCAAATTTTTAGAAATAAAATGTTATTAAGGTAAATGGTATATATAATAGCAACAAATAGAAAATGTAATGAGAAGGAAAGTATTTACTATAACAATAAAATGCTTAAGAATCTTAAAGAAAAACGATCTTTAAAATGCATGAAACTTGTATCCAGAATATTATAAAACTTTTGTGAAGGATATTACAATATTTAAAAAATAAAGAAATAACCCAAATTGTTTAAAAAAACTGAAGATTACAAAGATGCTGTTTTGTATTAAACGAATGAATAGATTCGATATAATTAAAATGAAGATTTCAAAGAGTTTTTCATGAAATTTGACAAACTAAAAGGAGAACAACTGGCTAAGTCTAACCAGAACATTCCTGAAAAGAAAACTCAGAATGGGAGGTTACTACACAAGATGTCAAAACTTTCAAATAATCAAGACAGTTTAATCAATGGAAATAAGAAAAAATAAGAAATGAAAAAAAAGTTAGAAAGCCTTTAAACAAGCCATAAAGATACAAACTTCTAGCTGGTATTGATAAGAAGCATTGTAGATCTGTGTATCCAGGAGAGACTATTCAATGAATGGTGTTAGAACAAGCAAGGTTTATATGTAAAAAATATAATTATATATCTACTACATACTGTACAATTATAGATTAATTAAATACTTAAATGTTAAAAGCAAAATTTAAAAATTTTAAAGACAATGCATATCATTCTGAGGTTAGACTAAAGAAGGATTTCTTTCTTTCTTTTTTTTTTTTTGAGACGGAGTTTCGCTCTTGTTACCCAAGCTGGAGTGCAATGGTGCGATCTCGGCTCACCGCAACCTCCGCCCCCTGGGTTCAGGCAATTCTCCTGCCTCAGCCTCCTGAGTAGCTGGGATTACAGGCACGCGCCACTATGTCCAGGTAATTTTTTGTATTTTTAGTAGAGACAGGGTTTCACCATGTTGACCAGGATGGTCTCGATCTCTTGACCTCATGATCCACCCACCTTGGCCTCTGAAAGTGCTGGGATTACAGGCTTGAGCCACTGCACCTGGCAAAAATGATATTTCTAAATTGACTATATTAAATTTAAAAAAACAAGACACAAAGTTGAAAAATATATTTACATAAAATATAATGGACAAAGTATTGGTATGTTCCAATCCTTATATGTGCTATGTAAAACTCATAATAGCTACTCAAAATTATAAGATCAAAGACAAATAACATTACAGGAAAATTACAAAAGACATGAATAGGCATATCACCAAAGAGAAATTATTGAGCATCTTTTCATATGAGTAAACATATGTAACTCACTAGTAATTCAGAAAATGCACATATAAGGTTACAATTAGATACCATCTTATACTTACTAGAGTGACAAAAATTGAGAAACCTGACAGAACCAATACTGGAGAGGATATAGACTAACAGGAACATTTAAACATTGTTGTGAGGATACTTATGGGAGGGATCCCAAGATGGCTGAATAAGAGGCGGCTCCAGAAAGCAGCTGCCAACGAGAGAGACACAGAAGCTGAGTGGTCTCCACAATTCCAATGAGGTACCAGGTTCATTTTGTGGGTCTGGTTGGATAGTGGGTATAAACCAAATAGGGCAAGTTGAGGCAAGGTGGAGCACTGCCCCACCCAAGAGGTGCATACAACTGACCAGAGGACCAGGGGATCTCCCTCTCTGGGACTTCAGTTCAGATACAGTACTCCACCCAAGCCCTCTACAACCCACAGAACAGGAGATCTTTGCCAGGCTGGAAAGCCTCAGTGAGCTGCCTGAGGGCAGAAGAGCAACTTCAGCTGGCACCAGCGCTGTCAGCATAGATCTAGGTGGAAGCACTGACTCATGCAAAAGCCAGAAAGCTGGCTGGATGGAGCCACCCACACCCCCAGAAAAAAGGGGAACTGAAAACAGGGAAACAGCCCATATGGCAGGACGGGTCCCCCCCGCATAAAGCCCAGCAGGCTAAGAAACTCTCACTCCAGAGTTTCGCACCCAGAACATCAGATGGAGAGCAACCAGGAACGATTGGGCTCAGAGCAGGGAAGGGAAGCCACCATTGCAGAAGCCGGCCTAATTGTCCTGAGTAAAGGAAAGACTCAGCAGCTCCACTGAATCTGTGGCAGCCGAGCAGCACCTCTGCAGGCAGACAAAGGAAAGGCTGCCTCCCCAAGCAGCTTCCTGAGGTCAAAACTATATAAATCCAAGGAGATGGGAAGAAACCAGCGCAAGAAGAATGAAACCGTCAAAAACCAGAATGCCTCTCTCCCACCACGAGATCACAACTCCTCACCAGAAAGGGAACAAAGCTGGACAGAGAATGAATTTGACTAATTGACAGAAGCAGGCTTCACAAGGTGGGTAATAACAAACTTCTCTGAGTAAAAAGAACATGTTCTATCCCAATGCAAAGAAACTAAAAACCTTGGAAAAAGGTGAGAAGAAATGTTAACTAGAATAACCAGCTTAGAGAAAAACATAAACAACTTGATGGAGCTGAAAAACACAGCAAAAGAGCTTCAAGAAGCATACACAAGTTTCAATAGCAGAATAGATCAAACAGAAGAAAGGATATCAGAGATTGAAGATCAACTCAATGAAATAAAATGAGAAGGCAAGAAAAGAGAACAAAGAGTGAAAAGAAATGAACAAAGCCTTCAAGAAATATGGGATTATATGAAAAGACTTAATCTATGCTTGATCAGTGTACCAGAAGATGACAGGGAGAATGATTCCAATCTGGAAAACACTCTTCAGGATATTATCCAGGACAACTTCCCCAACCTCACAAGGCAGGTCAACATTCAAATACAGGAAATACAGAGAACACCACAATGATGATCCTCTAGAAGAGCAACCCCAAGGCACATAATTGTCAGATTCACCAAGGTTGAAACAAAGGAAAAAATACTAAGGGCAGCCATAGAGAAAGATTGGGTCACTCACAAAGGGAAGCACATCAGACTCACAGTGGATCTCTTGGAAGAAACCTTACAAGCCAGAAGAGAGTGGAGACCAATATTCAACATCCTTAAAGAAAAGAGCTTTCAACCCAGAATTTCATATCCAGTCAAACTAAGCTTTATAAGTGGTGGAGAAACAAAATCCTTTATGGACAAGCAATTGCTGAGAGATTTTGTCACTACCAGACCTGCCCTACAAGAGCTCCTGAAGGAAGCACTAAACACAGAAAGGAAAAACAATTACCAGCCACTGAAAAAAAGAACCAAATGGTAAAGACCAACAATACAATGAAGAAATTACATCAACCAAAGGGCAAAACAACCAACCAGTAATAAAATAGCAGGATCAAATTTACACATAACAATATTAACATTAAATGTAAATGGACTAAATGCCCCAATCAAAAGAGACAGACTGGCAAATTGGATAAAAAGCCAAAACCACCGGTGTACTGTATTCAAGAGACACATCTCATGTGCAAAGACACACAGACTCAAAATAAAGGGATAGAAGAAGATTTACCAAGCCAATGAGAAAAGAAAAAAAAGCAGGCATGGTAATCCTAGTCTCTAATAAAATGAGCTTTAAATCAACAAAAATCAAATAGACAAAGAAGGGCATTACATAATGGTAGAAGGATCAATACAACAAGAAGAGCTAACTATTCTAAATATATATGCACCCAATACAGGAGCACCCAGATACACAAAGCAAGTCCCTAATGACCTACAAAGAAACTTAGACTCTCGCACAATAATAGTGGGAGACTTTAACACTCCACTGTCAATATTAGACAGATCAAGGAGACAGAAAAATCAACAAGGAAATCCAAGACTTGAATGCAGATCTGGACCAAGTGATTTAATAGACATTTACAGAACTCTCAACCCCAAATACACAGAATATACAGTCTTCTCAGCACCACATCCCACCTACTCTAAAATCGACCACATAATTGGAAGTAAATCATTCCTTAGCAAATTCAAAAATAAAAAGGAAATCATAACAAACAGTCTCTCAGACCACAGTGCAATCAAATTAGAACTCAGGATTAAGAAGCTAACTCAAAACCACACAACTTCATGGAAAATGAACAACTGGCTCCTGAATGTTGACTAGATAAACAATGAAATGAAAGCAGAAATAAAGATGTTCATCAAAACCAACGAGAACGAAGACCCAACATACCAGAATCTCTGGGACACATTTAAAGCAGTGTCTAGAGGGAAATTCATAGCGATAAATGCCCACATGAGGAGAAAGGAAAGATCTAAAAATGACACCCTATCATCAAAATTGAAAGAGTTAGAAGAACAAGATTTAAAAAAATTTAAAAGCTAGCAGACGACAAGAAATAACTAAGATCAGAGCAGAACTGAAGGAGATAGAGACAGAAAAAGCCCTTCAAAAAAACCAACAAATCCAGGAGCTGGCTTTTTGAAAAGATCAACAAAATAGATAGACCACTAGCCAGACTAATAAAAAAGAAAAGATAGAAGAATCAAATAGATGCAATAAAAAATGATAAAGGACATATCACCACAGATTCCACAGAAATACAAACCACCCTCAGAGATTACTACAAACAACTCTATGCACACAAACCAGTAAATCTGGAAGAAATGAATAAATTCCTAGACACTTGGACTCTCCCAAGCCTAAACCAGGAAGAAGTTGAAACCATGAATAGACCAATAACAAGGGCTAAAGTTGAGGCAGCAATTAATGGCCTACCAACTAAAAAAAGTCCAGGTCCAGATGGGTTTACAGCTGAATTCTACCAGATGTACAATGACTAGCGGGTACCACTCCTTCTGAAACTATTCCAAACAATCCAAAAAGAGAGTATCCTCCCCAACTCATTTTATGAGACCAACATCATCCTAATACCAAAACTGGGCAGAGACTCAACAAGAAAAGAAACATCAGCTCAATACCCATGATGAACATAGATGCAAAAATCTTCAATAAAGTACTGGCAAACTGATTGCAACAGCACATCAAAAAGTTATCCATCACTGTCAAGTAGGCTTCATCCTGGGGATGCAAGCCTGTTTCAACATACACAAGTCTATAAATGTAATTCACCACATAAACAGAACCAAAGACAAAAACCACATGATTATCTCAATAGATTCAGAGAAGACCTTTGACAAAATTCAACAGCCCTTTATGCTAAAAACCCTCAATAAACTAGGTATCGATGGAACATATCACAAAATAATAAAAGCTATTTATGACAAACCCACAACTGATATCATACTGAATGGGCAAAAACTGGAAGCATTCCCTCTGAAATCTGGCACAAGACAAGGATGCCCTCTTTCACCACTCCTATTGAATATAGTATTGGAATTTCTAGCCAAAGAAATCAGTCAAGAAAAAGAAATAAAGGGTATTCAATTAGGAAAAGAGGAAGTCAAATTGTCTCTATTTGCAGATGACATGATTGTATATTTAGAAGACCCCATCGTCTCAGCCCAAAATCTCCTGAAACTGATAAGCAACTTCAGCAAAGTCTCAGGATACAAAATCAATGTGCAGAAATCACATGCATTTCTATACACCAATAACAGACAGAGAGCCAAATCAAAAGTGAACTCCCATCACAATTGCTACAAGGAGAATAAAATACCCAGAAATACAACTAAGAAAGGATGTAAAGAACCTCTTCAAGAAGAACTACAAACCACTGCTCAATGAAATAAGAGGACACAAACAGATGGAAAAACATGCCATGCTCATGGTTGGGAAGAATCAACATCGTGAAAATGGCCATACTGCCTGAAGTAATTTATAGATTCAACACTATCCTCATCAAGCTACCAATGACCTTCTTCACAGAACTGGAAAAAACCACTTCAAACTTCATATGGAACCAAAAGAGAGCCTGCATAGCCAAAACAATCCTAAGCAAAAAGAATAAAGCTGGAGGCATCATGTTGCCTGACTTCAAACTATACTACAAGGCCACAGTTATCAAAACAGCATGGTACTGGTGCCAAAACAGAGATATAAACCAATGGAACAGAACAGAGGCCTCAGAAGCAACACCACACATCTACAATCATCTGATCTTTGACAAACCTGACAAAAACGAGCAATGGGGAAAGGATTCCCTGTTTAATAAATGGTGTTGGGAAAACTGGCTAGCCATGTGCAGAAACTGGACACCTTACACTAAAATTAACTCCAGATGAATTAAAGATCTAAGCATAAGACCTAACACTATAAAAACCCTAGAAGAAAACCTAGGCAAAACCATTCAGGACATAGACATAGGCAAGGACTTCATGGTTAAAACACCAAAAGCAACGTCAACAAAAACCAAAATAGAGGAATCGGATCTAATTAAACTCCAGAGCTTCTGTACAGCAAAGGAAACAATCATTAGAGTGAACCGGCAACCAACAGAATGGGAAAAAATTTTTGCAATCTACCCATCTGACAAAGGGCTAATATCCAGAATCTACAAAGAACTAAAACAGATTTACAAGAAAAAAACAAACAAAGCTATTCAAAAGTGGGTAAAGGATATGAACAGACACTTTACAAAAGAAGATATTTATGAGGCCAACAAACATATGAAAAAATGCTCATCATCACTGGTCATAAGAGAAATGCAAATCAAAACCAACCACATTGAGACACCATCTCACACCAGTTAGAATGGCGATCATTAAAAAATCTGGAGACAACAGATGCTGGAGAGGACATGTAGAAATAGGGACACTTTTACACTGTTGGTGGGAGTGCAAATTACTGCAATCATTATGGAAGACAGTACAGCAATTCCTCAAGGACCTAGAAATAGAAATACCATTTGACCCAGCAATCCCATTACTGGGTATATACCCAAAGAATTATAAATGGTTCTATTATAAAGACACATGCACACGTATGTTCATTTTGGCACTGTTTACAATAGCAAAGACGTGGAACCAACCCAAATGTCCATCAACGATAGACTGGATAAATAAAATATGTCACATCTACACCATGGAATACTATGCAGTCATAAAGAACTATGAGTTCTTGTCCTTCATAGGGATGTGAATGAATCTGAAAACGATCATTCTCAGCAAACTGACACAAGAACAGAAAACCAAACACCACATATTATCACTCAGAGGCGGGTGTTGAACAACTAGAACGTGTGGACACAGGGAGGGAAGCATCACATACTCGGGTCAGTTGTGGGAGTAGGTGAGAGACAGCGGGGGATGGGGAGGGTGCGGAGAGATAAGGAGGGGAGAAATACCAGATATAAGTGATGGGGGCATGAAGGCAGCAAACCACCTTGCCTCGTATGTACCTATGCAACGTTTAAAAAATAAAAATAAAAATAAACGTTGTGGGATTCTAAATAATTATAAACATTTGGGAAAAACATTGTCATTATTTGTAAAATTGAACATGTATTTAAACTATAATCTTGCAATTCTATTAATATCTGGATATATATCCAAAAGAAACTCCTGTACCTGCAGATAAAAAAGGATCAAGAATGTACATGGTGTTTATAATAACATTTTTTATGAAAGAAAAACAGCTAAGAGAAAAGTAAGTATTCATATATGGTAGAACGAATAAATAAATATTTATATATTCCACAATATAATATCAAATAGAAATGAAATGATATGAGTCATAGCTATTCACAATAATATGCATAAATTTTAAAACTTAATATTGAACAAAAAAGCAAGTACCAGAAAATAATGTACACAGAGTGTTATACTGTTTTTATAAAATTCATTTGAAGAATTTTCTATAGAATATGAATTTCCAATAGACAATCACATAAACATCTGCCTTGGCATCAGAAAACTAGAATTTGAACCTAAATCTATCATTTAATTGGTGAATTACTTCATTTGAAACTCAGTTTTCTCATCTACAAACAGGGATAATCATTCCAGCTTAATAAAATTAGTTTGAGGATTAAATAAGATTGATCCACATCAATTCCTCAGCTATCAAGCCTTAAATGTTTAAGAAATTAGGAAAAAATACTAGAAAAAAATAATTAGGAAAAAATATTCCCCATCATTAATAGTAAATATACTTGTGGCTAATAATATATTTATTCATAGTAACTGTATTTTCATTGTTATATTAAACACTATTATCCATGTACTTAGTAAAAATAGAGTGAAAAATAACAACTTAAATATTCATATTGTCACTTCTTGCAGAAATTTCTCTAATCCCTAAAATCCCAATGAGTATTTCTGGCACTCCCATAACATTCTTAATTTCTTCATACACATACCCTTCTCCTTTGCTTGACATAGTTTTTGTCTATTTGTCCACATCCCTGACTTAACCAATGATAACATATTGCAGCACTACAGTATAATATCACAGCCAGGATATTGACATTGCTAAGATCCAGAATATTTTCATCACTGTGAGGATCCCTCATTTTTACCTTCCCTAACCACACCAGCTTCTTCCCACTCTATTCTCTTTAAATCCTAGAATCTACTAATCTTTATCCATTTCTATACTTTTATCATTTGAAAAATGTTATATAAATGGAATCATATAACCATTTGAGATTGACTTTTTCACTCAGCATAATTGTCTAGAGATTCACTCATATTGTTGCATATATTCATAATTTGATTCTTTTCTTTTCTTTCGGAGACAGGGTCTGCTGTGTCACCAAGGTTGGAGTGCAGTGGCACCATTACAGATCACAGTAGCCTTGACCTGCTGGGCCCAAGCAATCCTCCTACCTCAGCCTCCTAACTGGGACCACAGGCACATGTCATCACACCTGGTTAGGGGGTTTTGTTGTTGTTGTTTCAAATTTTATTTTGTAGAGACAGAATCTGTATGTTTCCCAAGCTGGTCTCGAACTCCCAAGATGAAGCTATTTCCTGCCTCAGCCTCCCAAAGTGCTGATATTACTGGCATGAGCCACCATGCCTGGCCTGTTTATTTTTATTGCTAAATAGTATTCTAGAGCATGAATGTACCACAGTTTGTTGAACTATTCATCTGTTGAGCAAAGTCTGAGCTGCTTCCATTATTTGCCTGTTGTAAGTCACTATAAACATTTGGTTTTGTGTAAACGTAAGTCTTCATTTCTCTGAGATAAATTATTATTCTAATTGTTCCATTATTCCAATTGTTTTTATGGTAAAGTTAAGGTGGCATTTCTTTCTCATAGCCTTCAAGATTTTTTCTTTCTCCTTAATTTTCAGAATTCTTATTATGTGTTTTCATGTGTGTTTCTTAGGATTTGTTTTATTTGTGATCCTTTAGTCTCCTGAACCTGTAGATTTATGTGCCTCACCAATGTGGGAAGTTTTTAGCCGTTGTTTCTACATACTTTCCCCACATTCATGACTCTGATCACATGAATGTTAGATCTTTTGTTGTAGTTCCAAAATCTATAAGGTTCTGTTCATTTTTTCAGTCTATTTTCTGTTATTCTATTTTTCTAACTTCTGGGTCACTGATACTTTTTTCTGTCTGCATCATTCTTCTGTTGGATATTGTATTTTTAAGTTTAAAAATTTTCATTTGATTTTCTTTATTCTATTTATTTTCTGAGACGACATTTCTTTGCTATAATTTTATTTTTTTCTGGCATGTTTATAATTATTCACTGAGTCATTTTTTAAAAGTCATGGGTTCTTTAAAATCTTTGACAATTCTTTTTTTTTTTTTTTTTTTTTGAGATGGAGTTTCGCTCTTGTTACCCAGGCTGGAGTGCAATGGCGCGATCTCGGCTCACCGCAACCTCCACCTCCTGGGTTCAGGCAATTCTCTTGCCTCAGCCTCCTGAGTAGCTGGATTACAGGCACGTGCCACCATGCCCAGCTAATTTTTTGTATTTTTAGTAGAGACGGGGTTTCACCATGCTGACCAGGATGGTCTCGATCTCTTAACCTTGTGATCCACCCGCCTCGGCCTTCAAAGTGCTGGGATTACAGGCGTGAGCCACCGCGCCTGGCCAATCTTTGACAATTCTAACATCTCTGTCAACTCAATTTTGTCATTTATTTATTTATTCAATTGGAGATCTTTCTGGTTCTTTACTTTTTATTGAAATCTGGACATCTTTATACAATGTTATGATGACAGTCTGTATCTTATTTAAAGCATTTTTTTTAAACCTGGTTTTCCCTCACACCATTCTTGCAGAGAAAACGGTTTGGGGCACACCGTGGTATTACTGCTAGGTGGGCGAAGATACTCAGCTTCCTGACTTGGCCTCCACTGGCACCTGAGTTGGGGAGTTCCTCCTTACTTCTGGATAAGATGGGTGTTCTTGCTTCCCAGGTAGTCACTCCATTCAAGAGTCAATGCCCAATGTCATGACTCTCCACTAGACCTCCTCTGACACCACCCTAGGGAGGGTGAGGAAGGAGTACCTCATTACTGTCAGGTGGCGATGGAGGACTAGACACCCTGTGTGTTCTCCACTGACATTTCTGCTATGTGAGGGAGATTTGGGAGAGTCACTCATTACCAGCTGGTGCAGCTAGAAGTTTTAGCTTCCTACATTGTCTAATCTTACACTATCCTGGCAAGGGTGTTGGATGCCTCATTACAGCCTAAAGAGTGTGAAAGTCTAGGTACCAACTAGGCCCTTGCCGATATGGCCAGGGGTAAGGTCACTCTGCTTTTTTGTCTATTTCTTTTATGGTGTTCCACTAGAGTAGAAAAATTATTGTCCAAATGTTTTCTGTATTACTAGGCATTCCTTTTTTTGGTCCTTCAACTAGAGGGAGCAGGCTTTTTGAAAGTCTATTTTTGTCTATTCATTTCTGGGTTGCTGGCTTTTTCAGCTTCAAGTCTGTGATATTTGAATAAAAACATAATTCTGGGAACCCACCATGGCTTTCTTCAGGTCCTAAGGCAAGTCCTGTTTCTTCTCTCTACTTTTCAGAGTCTTCTGATAGCCGTTTTACATATACTGTTTAGTGTTTCTACCTGTAGAGGAAAAATACAGAAAACAGAGTCTAGTATACATTTCTATAACTGGAAGCTCTCTATACTTATTTTTACATTTTTATTTCCTAGCAAAAGAAAAATCATAAGTAAAGCTTTTGTGAGAAAGTTTAATCAATTTTAATTATTATTAGTACATCCTTTGTGCTGGACTTAAAAATGTCTGATTCCTTTATGCAGCTCTTAAAGACCCAAAGTCACACTAATTGTTGTTAAAATCGCTTTAGTTTGCTATTCAGGATAGTTAAAAACAACAATTTTGGAGTCAGAAAATCTGAATTTAAAAATTGAATTTTCTGTCTGCTAGCTTTATGAACTTGGCCAAATGATTCGACTTCTCCAAGCCTCATTTTCTGAGTGAAAAATGAAGAAAATAATAGAACTCATTGCATAGGTCTGTTATAATAACTTAATGAGAAAATATGCAGCACAACAGCTACCATATTAAATGCTTGCTGAGACAGACACTGTGCTATATATGTGTTTCTACGTGCATAAAAAGTCCTGAAATTATAGTTCTTAACATTCTTTATTTTAGTAGCTTTCTGCTTTGTGCTAGACAAAATTGCCGTTTTTGTAAAATGAGAGGATTGAACTAAATAATAAACACAGGGACTTTATCTTGTGTTGTTTTTTCTCCAGCATCTGGAACAGCGTCTGGTTCTTAAAAGGTACTCCATAATTTGGACCAAATTAATGAATTGGTATATTTGCATAAGATACAGTAGTTAATAATATACTCTTCCTATATTATCATAATTAATTTTAGCATACACACTGCAAGCTTTGTTGTAATCCATAAATTTCCTTCCAAGGTAAGATGTATTAATCTAAGATAATTTTCATATAATTATGCTGATATTTACTGCATTGTTTAGTGACTGTACCTATAGAATGTATATAGTATACAATGTATAAATATATGACAGAGTTGATGTAGTTTCTAATAGAGACTAATCAAAGATGAACATACAAATTATCTTTCTCAGAAGACTAAACCATTAAAGGTTTTGAGCAGAAGAATCATGTGATTTGAGTTCAAATCAAATGATTATAACACTTTTTAACTTATAACACTTTTATAAGTTAAAAAAATCCCTCTGGATGGAGTATTGAAAACAGAGCATGAAGGGATAAGAGTAGAAATAAGGAAATCAAAAATAATATAGAATAGAGATGATAATGTCTTGAACCAGGATGGTAGCAGTGGATATTGTTCCTGAAAGTAGGATGTTTGGAAGTAGGATGACAACAGGATTTTCTGACAAATTGGACGTGTAATGCTAGAGAAAGATAGGAGTTGAAGGGAATGCCAATGGTATTTATCTGAGCAAGCAGAAGGATGGAAATGAGAATGACAGCAAGTGGAGTAGGATTCGATAATGCAGAAAGTTATGGTGATCTTGACAAGTGGAGTTTCAATGATGTGGAGGGGCAAAAGTTTAGTTGGAGTATGACTAGGAGAGCCCGAAAAAAGAATTCTAGAATACAAGTATGGGAAACTTTTACTTTTAGTGCGATTACTTTATGACTACATTATGAAGGAAAATCAATGATAATCTGATAAGATCTGACCAAAAATTATAAAAAAAATCAAAAACTTTTTTAATTTAAAAAATTTTCCACATTTTAATTTTTTATCTATTTATTCACTTTCATGAATTTCATTAAAAAATTTTTAAAAATGGGTTCTGTACATTTTTTAGTGTACTCTACTTCTATTAAGAAATGCATACTCTTTTTATAAAAATTAACTTTTATTTTAAGATCGGGGTACATATGCAGGTTTGTTATATAGGTAAACTTGTTTCATGGGGTTTATTGTACAGATAGCAAGTCTAGTACCCATCAGTTATTCCTGATCCTCTTGTGCCTCCCACCCTCCACCTTGTAATAGGATCCAGTGTATGTTGTTCCCCTCCACGTGCCCATGTATTCTTGTTGTTTAGCTCCTAATTATAAGTGGAAACATGTGGTATTTGGTTTTCTGTTTCTGCATTTGTTTTCTAAGGATAATGGCCTCCAGTTTCACTTACGTTCCCGCAAAGGACATGATCCCATTCTTTTTTTTTTTCTTTGTGTTTTTCTTTATTCCTACTTAAAAAACAAACAAACAAACAAACAAACAAACATGGGATACATGTGCAGAATGTCCAGCTTTGTTACATAGGTATATGTGTGCCATGGTGGTTTGCTGAACCTATTGACCCATCATCTAAGTTCCCTTTCCTCAACCTCCACCCCATAACAGGCCCTGGCATGTGTTGTTCCCCTCTCTGTGTCCATGTGTTCTCAATGTTCAGTTCCCACTTATGAATGTGAACATGCAGTGTTTGGTTTTCTGTTCTTGTGTTAGTTTGCTGAGAACGATGGTTTCCAGCTTCAACCATGTCCATGCAAAAGACATGGTCACAGTCCTTTTTATGACTGCATAGTATTCCATGGGGTATATGCACCACATTTTCTTTATCCAGTCTATGATTGATGGGCATTTGGGTTGGTTCCAGGTCTTTGCTATTGTAAACTGTGCTGCAATAAACATAAGTGTGCAAGTGTCTTTATAGTAGAATGACATATTCCTTTGGGTTTATATCTAGTAATGGGATTGCTGGGTCAAATAGTATTTCTGGTTCTAGGTCCTTGAGGATTTGCCATGTTGTCTTCCAAAATTGTTGAACTAATTTACATTCCCACCAACAGTGTAAAAGCATTAATATTTCTTCACAGCCTCACCAGCATCTATTGTTTTCTGACTTTTTTTTTTTTTTTTTGAGACGGAGTTTCGCTCTTGTTACCCAGGCTGGAGTGCAATGGCGTGATCTTGGCTCACCGCAACCTCCGCCTCCTGGGTTCAAGCAATTGTCTTCTGACTTTTTAATAATCATCATCCTGACTGGTGTGAGATTGTATCTTTCTAGTTTTGATTTTTGCTTCTCTGATGATCAGTGATGTCAAGATTTTTTTAATGTTTCTTGACCGCATATCTTCTGTTGAGAAGTGTCTGTTTATATCCTTTTCCCACTTTTTAATGGAGTTGTTTTTTTCTTGAAAATATATTTGTTTTTAATTTAATTTTATTTTTGTTATACTTTAAGTTCTGAGATACATGTCCAGAACGTGCAGGTTTGTTACATAGACATACATGTGCCATGGTGGTTTGCTGCAACCTGTCATCTACATTAGGTATTTCTCGTAATCCTATCCCTCTTGTAGCCCCCAACTCCCTAACAAGCCCTGATGTGTGATGTTCCCCTTCCTGTGTCCGTGTGTTCTCGTTGTTCAACTGTCACTTGTGAGAGAAAACATGTGGTGTTTGGTTTTCTGTTCTTGTGTTAGTTTGCTGAGAATGATAGTTTCCAGCTTCATCCATGTCCTTACAAAGGACAGGAACTCATCCCTTGTTGTGGCTGCATGGTATTCCATGGTATATATCTGCCACATTTTCTTTATCCACTCTATCATTAATTGGCATGTGGGCTGGTTCCAAGTCTTTCCTATTGTGAACAGTGCCACAGTAAACATATGTGTGCATGTGTCTTCCTAGTAGAATGATTATAATCCTTTGGGTATATACTCAGTAATGGGATTGCTGGTTCAAATGATATTTCTTGTTCTAGCTCCTTAAGGAAATGACACACTATCTTCCATAATGGTTGAACTAATTTGTGCTCCCACCAACAATGTAAAAGCATTCTTGTTTCTCTACGTCTCTACATCCTTTCCAGCATCTGTTGTTTCCTGATGACTTTTTTTTTTTTTTTTTTTGAGACCAAGTCTCACTCTGTCACTCATGCTGGAGTGCAGAGGCACAATTCTGAGTCACTGCAACCTCTGTCTTCTGGGTTCAAGTGATTCTCCTTCCTTAGCCTCCTGAGTAACTGGGATTACAGGCACATACCACCACCTCCAGCTAATTTTGTTTATTTAGTAGAGACAGGGTTTCACCATGTTAGCCAGGTTGATCTTGAACTCCCAACCACTGGTGATCTGACTGCCTCAGACTTCCAAAGTGCTGGGATTACAGGCATGAGCCACCGTAATCTAATTGGGGTGTAATTCTAACTGGGGTGAGATGGTATCTCATTGTGGTTTTGATTTGCATTTCTCTAATGACCAGTGATGATGAGCTTTTTTTCATGTGTTTGTTGGCCACATAAATATCTTCTTTTGAAAAGTGCCTGTTCATATCCTTTGCCCACTTTTGATGGGGTTGTTTGTTTGTTTTTTCCTGTAAATTTGTTTAAGTTCTTTGTAGATTCTGGATATTAGTCCTTTGTCAGATAAATAGATTACAAAATTTTCTCTCATTCTGTAGGTTGCCTGTTCACTCTAATGATAGTTTGTTTCTTTTGCTGTGCAGAAACTCTTTAGTTTAATTAGATCCCATTTGTTTCTTTTGGCTTTTGCTGCCACTGCTTTTGGTGTTTTAGTCATGAAGTCGTTGCCCATGCCTATATCATGAATGGTATTGCCTAGGTTTTCTTCTAAGATTTTTATTGTTTTAGGTCTTAGGTTTAAATCTTTAATCCATCTTGAGTTAATTTTTGTTTAAGGTTTAGAGAAGGGATCCAGTTTCAGCTTTCTGCATATGGCTAGCCAGTTTTCTCAACACCATTTATTAAACAGGGAATCTTTTCCCAATTGCTTGCTTTTGTCAGGTTTGTCAAAGATCAGATGGTTGTAGATGTGTGGTGTTATTTCTGAGGCCTCTGTTCTGTTCCACTGTTCTATATCTCTGTTTTGAAGTCAGGTAGTATGATAGTTCCAGCTTTGTTTTTTTGTTTGTTTTTCTTTCTTTCTTTCTTTCTTTTTTTTTTTTTTTTTTTGCTTAGGATTGTCTTGGCTATGTGGGATCTTTTTTGGTTCCATATGAAATTTAAGGTTTTTTTTGTTTTTTTTCCCCCCAGTTCTGTGAAGAAAGTCAATGGTAGCTTGATGGGGATAGCATTGAATCTATAAATTACTTTGGGCAGTATGGCCATTTTCATGATATTGATTCTTCCTATCCATGAGCATGGAATATTTTTCTATTTGTTTGTGTCCTCTTTTATTTTCTTGAGCAATGGTTGGTAGTTATTTTTGAAGAGGTCCTTTACATCCCTTGTTAGTTGTATTCCTAGGTATTTTATTCTCTTTGTAGTAATTGTGAATGGGAGTTCACTCATGATTTGGCTCTCTGTCTGTTATTGGTGTATAGGAATGCTGGTGGTTTTTACACATTGATTTTCTTTCCTGAGACTTTGCGAAGTTGCTTATCAGCTTATGGAGATTTTGGGCTGAGACAATGGGGTCTTCTAAATATACAATCAAGTCATCTGCAAACAGAGACAATTTGATTTCCTCTTTTTCTATTCAAATATCCTTTATTTCTTTTGCTTGCCTGATTGCCCTGACCAGAACTTCCAATACTATATTGAATAGGAGTGATGAAGAGGCCATCCTTGTCTTGTGCCAGATTTCAAAGAAAATGCTTCCAGCTTTTGCCCATTCAGTATGATTTTGGCTGTGAGTTTGTCATAAATAGCTCTTATTATTTTGAGATAAGTTCCATCAATACCTAGTTTATTGAGAGTTTTTAGCATAAAAGCTGTTGAATTTTGTTGAAGACCTTCTCTTCATCTATTGAGATAATCATTTGCTTTGTCTTTGGTTCACTTTATGTGATGGATTATGTTTATTGATTTGTGTATTTTGAACCATCCTTGCATCCCAGGGATTAAGCTGACTTGATCACGATGGATAAGCTTTTTGATGTGCTATTGGATGCGGTTTGCCAGTATTTTATTGAGGATTTTTGCATCAATGTTCATCAGGGATATTGGCCTGAAATTTTCTTTTGTAGTGGTGTCTCTGCCAGGTTTTGGTGTCAGGATGATGTTGGCCTCATAAAATTAGGGAGAATGCCATCTTTTTGTATTGTTTGGAATAGTTTCAGAAGGAATGATGGTACCAGCTCCTCTTTGTACCTCTGGTAGAATTTGGCTGTGAACCCATCTGGTTCTGGACTTTTTTTGGTTAGTAGGCTATTAATTGCTGCCTCAGTTTCTCAGAACTTGTTATTGGTCTATTCAGGGATTTGACTTCTTTCTTGTTTAGTCTTGGAAGGATGTAAATGTTCAGGAATTTATCCATGCCTTCCTTTCAAAAAACCACGTCCTGGATTTATTGATTTTTTTGAAGGGTTTTTTGTGTCTCTAGCTCCTTCAGTTCTGCTCTGATCTTAGTTATTTTTTATCTCCTGCTAGTTTTTGAATTTGTTTGTTCTTGTTCCTCGAGTTCTTTTAATTGTGGTGTTAGGGTGACAATTTTAGGTCATTTCTCTTTTCTCTTGTGGGCATTTGGTACTATTAATTTACCTCTACACACTACTTTAAATGGGTCCCAGAGATTCTGGTATGTTGTGTCTTCATTCTTACTGGTTTCAAAGAACATCTTTACTTCTGCCTTTATTTCATTATTTATCCAGTAGTCATTCAGGAGCAGGCTGTTTAGTTTCCACATAGTCGTGCAGTTTTGAGTGAGTTTCTTAATCCTGTATTCTAATTTAACTGCACTGTGGTTTGAGAGACTGTTATGATTTCTGTTCTTTTGCATTTGCTGAGGAGTGTTTTACTTCCAATTATGTGATCAATTTTAGAATAAGTGCAACATGATGCTGAAAAGAATGTATATTCTGTTGATTTGGGGTAGAGAGTTCTGTAGATGTCTATTAGGTCCTCTTGGTCCAGATCTGAGTTCAAGTCCTGGATATCCTTGTAAATTTTCCTTCTTATTGATCTGTCTAATATTGACGATGGAGTATTAAAGTCTCCCACTATTATTGTGTGGGAGTCTAAAGGCAGTGCTTTATAAATTTGGGTGCTCCTTTACTGGGACCATATATATTTAAGATAGTTATCTCTTCTTGTTGCATTGATCCCTTTACCATTAGGTAATGTCCTCTTTGTCTCTTTTGATCGTTGTTGGTTTAAAGTCTGTTTTATCAGAGACTAGGATTGCAATTCTTCCTTTTTTTTTCTTTCCATTTGCTTGGCAAATCTTCCTCCATCCCTTTTTTTGAGCTTATGTGTGTCTTTGCATGTGAGATGGGTCTCCTGAATACAGCACACCGATGGGTCTTGACTCTTTATCCAATTTGCCAGTCTGTGTCTTTTAATTGGGGCATTTTGCTCATTTACATTTAAGGTTAATATTGTTATGTGTGAATTTGATCCTGTCATTATAATGCTAGCTGGTTATTCTGCCCATTAGTTGATGAAGTTTCTTCATAGCATCAATGGTCTTTACAATTTGGTATGTTTTTGCAGTGGGTGTTACCAGTTGTACCTTTCCATGTTTAGCACTTCCTTCAGGAGCTCTAATAAGGCAGGCTTGGTGGTGACAAAATCTCTCCACATTTGCTTGTTCATAAAGGATTTTATTTCTCCTTCGCTTATGAAGCCTAGTTTGGTTGGATATGAAATTCTGGTTGAATTTAAGAATGTTGAATGTGGGCTGCCATTCTCTTCTGGCTTGTAGGGCTTCTGCTAAGATATTCACTGTGAGTGTGATGGGCCTCCCTTTGTGGGTAACCCTACCTTTCTCTCTGGCTGCCCTTAGCATTTTTTCCTTCATTTCAACCCTGGTGAATCTGACAATTATATGTCTTGGGGTTGCTCTTCTCAAGGTGTATCTTTGTGGTGTTCTCTGTATTTCTTGAATTTGAATGTTGCCCTACCTTGGTATGTTGGGGAAGTTCTCCTGGATAATATCCTGAAGAGTTTTCCAACTTGTTTTCATTCTCCCTGTCACTTTGAGGTACATCGATCAAACATAATTTGGTCTTTTCATATAATCCCATATTTCTTGGAGGCTTTGTTCATTTCCTTTCACTGTTTTCTCTCTAATCTTGTCTTCTCACTTCATTTCATTGAGTTGATTTTCAATCTCTAATATCCTTTCTTCTGTTTGATTGATTCAGCTATTCAAACTTGTGTATGCTTCACAAAGTTCTTGTGCTGTATCTTTCAGCTCCATCAGATCATTTATGTTCTTTTTTAATCTGGTTATTCTAGTTAGCATTTCATCTAACCTTTTTTCAAAGTTCTTAGCTTCCTTTCATTGGGTTAGAACATGCTCCTTTAGTTCACAGTAGTTTGTCATTACCCACTTTCTTAAGCCTACTTCTGTGAATGCATCAAACTCATTCTCCATCCAGTTTTGTTCTTTTGCTGGCAGGCAGTTGGGATCCCTTGGAGGAGAAGAGGCATTCTGGTTTTTGGAATTTTCAGCCTTTTTGGGCTGGTTTCCTCCCATCTTCTTGGATTTATCTACCTTTGATCTTTGAAGTTGGTGATCTTTGGATGGGGTATTTGAGTGGATGGATGTCCTTTCTGTTGTCTGTTGACATTGAAACTATGTATTTCTGTTTGTTAGTTTTCCTTCTAACAGTCAGGCCCCTCTGCTGCAGATCTGCTGGAATTTGCTGGAGATCCACACCATAACTTGATTGCCTGGGAATCACCAGCAGGGGCTGCAGAACAGCAAAGATTGCTGCCTGTTCCTTCCTCTGATATCTGTGTCCCAGAAGGTTACCCACCAGATGCCAGATAGAGCTCTCTTGTATGATAAAGCTGTTGGTCCCTACTGGGAGGTGTTTCCCAGTCAGGATATATGAGGGTCAGGGATCCACTTGAGGAGGCAGTCTGTCCCTTGTCAGAGCTTGAACACTGTGCTGGGAGATCCACTGCTCTCTTCAGAGCTGCCAGGCAGGGACCTTTAAGTCTGCTGAAGCTGTACCCACAACCACCCCTTTTCCCAGGTGCTTTGTCCCAGGAAGGTGGGGTCTTTATTAACATGTCCCCAGTGGGCTGCTATCTTTTTGCTGAGATGCCTCTGCCCAGCAAGGAGGGAATCTAGTGACACAGTCTAGTGCTGAGTTGCCGTGGGCTCTGCCCAATTCATTGTCTGTTTGTTTACACAATGATGTTAAAGCCACCTACTTGAGCCTCAGCTATGGTGGATGCTCCTCCCTCCACTGAGCTTGAATGTCCCAGGTTGAGCTCAGACTGCTGTGCTCGCTGTGAGAATGTCAAGCCAGTGGATCTTAGCTTGCTGGTCTTCACTGGGATGGGACCTGCTGAGCCAGATCACTTGGCTTCTTGGCTTCAGCTCCCTTTCCAAGGGAGTGAATAGTTCTGTCTCACTGGCATTCCAGGCACCATTGGGGTATGAAAAAAAAAAAAAAAACTGCTGTGGCTAGCTCAGTGTTTTCCCAAACAGCTGCCCAGTTTTGTGCCGGAAACACAGGATTCTGGTGTTGTAGACACTGGAGGGAATCTTCTAGTCTGTGGATTGTGAAGACCATGGGAAAATCACAGTAACAGGGCCAGAGTACATGGGAAAGTCCCTAATAACTTCCCTTGGCTAGGTGAGGAAGCTCGCTGTTCCCTTGCACTTCCGGTGTGAGGTGACAGCCCACCTTGCTTCAGTTTGTCCTCCTTGGACTGCACCCACTGTCCAACTAATCTCAATGAGATGACCAGGTATCTCAGCTGGAAATGCAGAGATCACCCACCTTCTGTGTTGATCTCACTGGAAGCTGCACACTGGAGCTGTTCCTATTTGGCCATCTTGCTAACAATCATCCATTTTTTAAACTTCCTTTTAAATCCTGGATATTAGACATTTGTCCGATAGGTAGACTGCAAAAATTTTCTCCACTCTGTAGGTTGCCTGTTGACTCTGATCATAGTTTCTTTTTCTGTGTAGAAGCTCTTTAGTTTAATCAGATCCCATTTGTCAATTCTGGCTTTTGTTGCAATTGCTATTGGTGTTTTTGTCATGAAGTCTTTGCCTATACTTATGTTTTGAATGATATTCCCTAGTTTTTTTTCTAGGGTTTTTATGGTTTGGGGTTTTACATTTAAGTCTTTAATTCATCTTAAAGACTTACTTAATCTTAAGTTAATTTTTGTGTAAGGTGCAAGAAAGAGGTCCAGTTTCAGTTTTCTGCATATGAGTGGCCAGTTTTCCCAGAACACTGAATAGATCTTTTCCTTATTGCTTGCTTTTGTCAGGTTTGTCAAAGATCACACCTTATCTTTGCATATGTGTAGTATCTATTATCTCTGAGGTCTCTGTTCTTATCCATGGGTCTATATGTCTGTTTTGGTACTGGTACCATGCTGTTTTCGTTAATGTAGCCTTGTAGTATAGTTTGAAGTTAGGTACCATGGTACCTCCAGCTCTGTTGTTTTTGCTTAAGATTGTCTTGGCTATAGAGTTTTCTTTGATTCCATATGAAATTTAAAATATTTTTTTCTAATTCTGTGAAGAAGAATGCCAATGGTAGTTAGATGGGAATAGCCTTTAATGTATAAATTACTTGGGGCAATATGGCCATTTTCACAATATTGATTATTCCTATTGATGAGGATGGAAAGTTTTCTATTTGTTTGTGTGCTCTCTGATTTTCTTGAGTAGTGGTTTGTAGTTCTCCTTGAAGAGGTCCTTCACATCCCTTTTTAACTGTATTCCTATGTATTTAATTCTTTTTGTAGCAATTGTGAATGGGATTTGATTCATGATTTGGCTCTCTCTCTGTTGTTGGTTTAAAGAAATGCTTGTGATTTTTTTTTGAGATGGAGTTTCGCTCTTGTTACCCAGGCTGGAGTGCAATGGCGCGATCTCGGCTCACCACAACCTCCGCCTCCTGGGTTCAGGCAATTCTCCTGCTTCAGCCTCCTGAGTAGCTGGGATTACAGGCACGCGCCACCGTGCCCAGCTAATTTTTTTTGTATTAGTAGAGATGGGGTTTCACCATGTTGACCACGATGGTCTCTATCTCTTGACCTCGTGATCCACCCGCCTCGGCCTCCCAAAGTGCTGGGATTACAGGCTTGAGACACCACGCCCGGCCTGCTTGTGATTTTTGAACATTGACTTCATATCCTGAGACTTTGCTGAAGTTGCTTATCAGTTCAAGAAGTTTTTGGGCTGAAATGATGGGATTTTCTAAATATAAAATCATATTATCTGCAAACAGAGATAACTTTACATCCTGTCTTCCTATTTGAATACCTTTTATTTCTTTCTTTTTCCTGATTTCCCTGGTCAGAACTTCTAATACTATGTTGAATAGGAATGGTGAGAGAAGACATCTTTGTCTTGTGCCAGTTTTCAAAGGGGATGTGACCAGCTTTGCCCATTCAGTATGATATTGGCTGTAGGTTTGTTATAAATGGCTCTTATTATGTTGAGATATTTTCTATCAATACCCAGTTTATTGAGAGTTTTTAACATGAAGGGATGTTGAATTTTATGAAAGGCCTTTTCTGCATCTGTTGAGATGAACATGTGGTTTTTGTCATTGGTTCTGTTTATGTGATGGATTATGTTTATTGATTTTTGTGTGTTGAACCAGCCTTGCATCCCAAGGATGAAGCTGACTTGACTGTGGTGGTTGAGCTTTTTGATGTGCTGCTGGATTTGGTTTGCCATTATTTTATTGAGGATTTCGCATTGATGTTCATCTGGGATATTGGCCTGATATATAAAATTTTCAAATCTGGGTATGCTTTAAATTTGGAAAAAAATTGCATGGCTTTTGAAGCAATTTTGCTAAGATTAATGTAGTACATTCTGATTACTTTGCAAGGAAAAGTGATTGACATCAGGGAAGACAAAAATTTATTAGTCAAGTTTCAATAAAAGTAGTTTCAATGGGAGATGGGATTTTAAAATTACATGATGTTTTAGTAACCACAACCAAAAATGTCTCCTCTTATTTAGCTCAACATATTTCTATAAAGTCTCTTTTTCAACCATGGCAGTTATTATAACCATGTATGGAAATAAATAGTACTTAACCAAAACTGTGAACTTTTGTATTATAAGGTTTAAACCAAATTTGAAAAGTACATTTAGTTACATTCATTGCATTGCTCTCAGTCCTTTGTTTTGGAATCCAAAGTAAATTGATAATCCAAGAAGTTTTTTGAAATCATAATAAAATTAAAATATGTCTTTAACTTTTTATCTTTGCCTCATCTGTCTTTAATTTTTATTTTTCAGTATACCTTAAATGTGTGTATTAGCTTAATTGTACTAATATATAACTCATAAAACAACAAATAAATGCACGTTTGACATGTATGCTTAAAATAATAAGAGTGCACTGTTAGAAAAATGTAAAGGACATTGCAATAAAGAGAGCAGAAGTAAACACAAATACTTGTAGCATGACAGGGAAACAGGGCAGAGTCTAAAATACTTTGCTCATCACACCTAAACCACAATACTTAAAATATGAGATGATAGAAAATGATAAACAAGACTTTGTCTTCTCAAGAGCTTACTTATTTCTTAAGACACTTTTTATAGATTTGTTTTTACTAGTTAAAATATGACTTCCAGGACCCATTGCTCAATAGAATCAAGACAACATTGCTAGAAAAATATAAGAAGACTGTGTTGGCCTTTTAACAACTACTCATCTCCATGGGATTCAGATGTATTTCATCTTTAAGTTATTTTAAGGCAGAGGCTAAAAAAAAAAAATTTTTTTTTTCTGAAAACATAATTAACACTCAAATACTGTTCTTCTCTTTTTGATCCTACCCTATCCTAACCTTGGCAATTATATAACAGTATGAAAAAAGAGGGGAAATCCTATTTTGAATAGATGTTTTAAATAGGCTATAATTGAATATTGACACAATTCTAGGACACATACAGAAATTCTAAACATGTGTTGTTCATCTTTTGCAACTCTGTTTTAATTTTTAGAAAAAAATGTATCTGAGCCTCAGGAATATTTGTTTAGCAAAGATATTCTATTGCAATTAGCTGAGAATGAAAGAAACAAAGGGAAGTCAATTACAGCTGTCTGGTCATTTGGAACCTTACAGCATTAACTGCCAGTTAATGGAAGAGGCTAGAAACTTTTGCTTCCTCAGACCTTCTTATAATTAATATGGTTATTAATATTATACTTCACAGGCAGAAATCAGTAAATCACTGACAAAAAGGTACTGCTTTTTAGTTCTTCATGAAAGTTCAAAGACATCCAAACTGACATCTTCAGGATTCACATACCTCTGCGTACACACTGAACTAATTCAATGTGTTCACACTTCTACAATGGGGAAATACAATTTTTGAAACAACAGAATTGGTCCTTTTAAACAATGTCTGCAGCCTCTACAGAACAGAATACAGAGTATGCAAGGAGGCATTATCTTTTACAGAGCTGTGCATCCCCCTATGCACGATCTCTTCTTAGCCAGTTGTCTGAGTGTGGAACATCTGTGTTTATTTTGCATGAGGAAGTTGTTTCTTGGCTTTGCCAAAATGAGCTTTGATGTGGGACTCTGGGTTTGTGGATTTTCCGTAGGGTGATGACAAAGCTCGAGTGGCAGTACATTGTTTTTGTATATAATGCATATTACATGAAGTTATCTATATTTAATGACAAGTGTGCTATATTTTTAATCTTTATAGCTTTAATGTGTGCGAGAGGTTTTAATAATTGGTGCTGAGATGATAGTAACATCCCAGAAATGCTCAGCACAACTGCTGTGGTTCTCAGCCCACAGTTAGCACAGGTTGTAAATTATGAAACTTGATTAGCAATAGACTTGGCAATATCTCTCATCTTTTGAAAATGCCAATCTGTAGCATCATGGGTACAAAATATTTTTATTCACACTTCTAATATTCACCTAAATAGCCTATGTGAAAAACCCCAGAAGAAAAATGATGAGCTAGTCAGGGAAATTAAGTTGTTTTCCTATAGATTTAGAGTTCTACTTGCAAAAACTAATAGTTTCACCTCCAAAATTCTCCAGTTAAGATTCTAATTTTTCTGTATATGGCAACAGAGTTTTAAATATTATAGATATGTATTCTGTAATGTTTCTTTTTTTCTTTAAAAAAGGGGCTTTTTGAAAAAATCATTTTATTCACAATCACTAATAAGTTTCAGTTAGAAATTTCTGAGATTTAACAATTTTGGTAACTTTCATTTTCAACAGTATCAATTTTTGCTTAAATTTTTCTTGTACTTTTCTGGCCCAAATTGTCTGTTCCTTGGTCTGGCAATCAGCTCACTAATGTTGAAAGACAAGATTAATCAGTCCAATAAGTGTTTACTGAGCATTCTTTCATTGACATAAAGATGTACCTGAGGCTGGGTTTTAAAAGAGATTTAATGGCCTCAAAGTTCTGCAGGCTGCACAGGAAGCATGGTGCTGGCATCTGCTTCTGGCGAGGGCCTTAGGAAGCTTACAATCATGGTGGAAAGAAAAGGGGTCTCAGCTGGTCACATTATGAGAGTGGGAGCAAGAGATAAAGAGTGAGAAGGTGTCTAGCTTTTTTTAAAGAACCAAATCTCAAGTGAACTCAGAGCAAGAACTCACACATCACCAAGGGGATGGTGCTAAGCCGTTCATGAGAGATTCACCTTCACGATAAAATCACTTCTCTCCATGCCCTACCAACAACACTGGGAATCACATTTCAACATGAGATTTGAAAGCAAGACACATCCAAAACATATCATTCAGTATTTATGGGCAATAAAGAAAATTATTGGAGACGTTGATCCTGCCCATCCAACTTATAGCAAAGCAACTATTACCCATCCCCACCCTTATTTTCATCACAGCATAAAACAGAGGATTTACTGTCTGCCAAACTAAGGGGACCTTGGGCATGGGACCACCCAGCTCAGAAGAAGGTATAGAGAATATAATGAAAACTTAGGGTTTATGTAAACGGCTACATATAAAAATGAAACATTCCAACCTCGCAGCTCAAACTGTCACACTCAGCTGAATGATTGTTGACAACCAGTCTTACATCACCCAGAAGGCCTAAAAAAGTAGTTAAGTATTAACATTTGAGTGTACCACCAATAAAAAGTTATATTCCCAGCAAATCCCCCTACAGTGTAGCTGCTGTGCAGGAAACTCCATTTACACACAAAGTCTCCAAATAATTTTTTACTACCTACTTTATAAATATGGACAGATAGCCAAGCATCATCAGGCAAGAAAACTTCAAACCACAGTAAAACGGAAATTACTATCATCAGAATATTTAATACATTAAACAAAAATAAACCCAGCATGTATTCAAAAGGAAATTTTAAGGAAAAAAAAAGAGCTCTGGGAAAAGCAAATATACAAAAGAAAAATTGGAGAATAAATTTGAGGAAACATTGAGAAATTGAAATAAAATCATCAAGATATAAAATATAGGAAAGATGAGAAAATTAGAAAATCTGTCCAAGTAATCCAATACCTGAGTAATCAAATTCCAACAGAAAAAAAACAAAGAAACCAAAATCAGATAATTATATTAAGAATACCAGAAAATATCCCAAAATTGAAGGGCATGCATATGTGAGTAAAAGTGCACTAAAAGTACTTACCACTATTGATAAAATAGACATGAGAAATTACATCAAGAAATTTCAAATAAATTGAAATGAAATAATCTTTAAAACATTCAAATGTATGCATGTGCACACACAATTAGAAAATGATCTGGACTCAGAATGAATTCAGATCTCAATACAAACATGGGGAGCTGGAAGAAAATTAAGCAAATACCTAAGCAATCCTATGGGAGAAAATCATCCTATGATTTTATGTCCACTCACATTGTCATTCAGGAGAAAAATGAGGACATTTTTTCAAGCACACAATTCCTCAAAAAATTTAGCTTCTATATAACATTTCTCACTTAGCCACTGGAGGATATGGTCTCTACTAACTTAAAAAAAAAAAAAAAGATATGATACAGGAGACTGGAAACTCGGAGGTAAATCAAGATTTTCAGAGTTTATGGGGATCAAAAATTCTGGGACAACAACTGTATATCAAGCTTAGGGAAAATTTATTAAAAATTAGAACAGGAAGGTGATGGAGTACCAAAGCTATATTTAAACATATTGCAAAAAGTTTTACATTTCTGGCATAGGATTAGGAAAGAATTATAGATTGCTACCTCTGAGATTAAGCAAATGGAAATATAAGGCAAATAAAAACTCCAGGGAAAACAAAAGTTCCTTGTAAAACTTTGATTTGAAAGAAAAAGAATGTAAATTTTTGTACACCACATAAATCATCTGTAAATAATATGGCACACTTATGATAACTAAACAATAAATTAAATACTAATTTAACCAAAAATTTTGATGAACTAAATACATTGGGGAAAAGAAGTTATCAAATTTTCATTTTGATAATTAAGTAGTCAATACATAATGTCTAAAACTGAAATATCAAAAAATAGTGGCAAAGGGATCTAGAATAGCGAAAATAATTTTGAAAAGATAAACAAGCTTGGAGAGCTTATACTACCTGATTAAGACTCATTTAAAGATACAGTAATTAGGAGAGTGTGCTATACACACAAAAATATTCAAACAGATTCATGAATCAAAAAAGAGACTCCATATATGACCCACATATATATGGTCAACTGATTTTTAACAAAGGTGCCAAAACAATTTAATGGAAAGGATGACTTAAAAAAAAAGTAAGTTGTGCTGGGTTAATTTAATATCAGTACAGAAAAACAACACTTGATCATACCTCACACTATGCAGAAAAATTAATTTGAAATGACTCACATTTCTAAATGAGAAACCTAAACTATAAAACTTCTAAAAGAAAAAATAGTAGAGAATCTTTGTAACTCAGGGTAGGCAAAGATTTCTCAGAGAAAAAAAAGCACTCAGAAAATAATTAAAATGATAAATTGGGTTTTAACAAAATTAGTAAGTTTTGTTCCTCAAAAGAAAATATATGAATAGCCAATAAGTAGATGAATAGATGTTCAAAATCATTGCTTTCTAAGAAAATGTAAATTAAAACCATGAGATACGACTATACATTTTTTATAATGGCTGAAATTGAAAAAACTGACATAAACAAGTGTCAGTGATAATATAGAACTGGAACTTCCAGGACAGTTCTTCCATGTCCTTGTACCAACCCAGTTTTCCCTGCTTTCCTGCTTGTGGTTCTCTAGAGTAACTGTAGAATGTGCTGGGAATGCAGTATCCTGTTTGGGAGAAACTGCTTGAAACAGCCCAGTCCTTATTCCTGACCATGCTGAGAAATTTTGAGAGAGGGAGAAACTGCCCAAGACAGCTAAGGCTTTGTGCTTCCTCCCCTGAAATGTTCACTTGGCAGGATGTTCTTCAAAGTGTTGCCAGGTGATTCATGTTGCACCAGAGCTGTCTAACCCAAGACCGGTTGTTTTTCAGGGTCCCTCAGCCTATATGCAAGCAGGGCACACAAAGTCACCACTCTACCTGCCCTAGGTAGCTTTCTTGAGCCTTTGGGACTGGCTCCCAATGGATCTGAGACTTCTTTTGTCCCTTGCCTACTTGTAAGTAATAAGCCTACCTCACATACCTTGTTATGTGTGAATGTGCTCTGTCTCATAGGACTTAGACAAATTGGAAGCCAGTGCATGGTAGACCTAAACAGTAGCCCAGGATGCAATAGTCACAGTATTTGAACTTCTGCTCTTGGTTGTTGGCATAATGATGATGTTGCTATTCTTGATGCACCCTTGAGATTGGTAATTAGTGAACCTGTTTCAGAAAATTCTCATACACTATTAGCGACAGTTTAAATAGGACAACTTTAAAAGTGTTTTGGCAGTTTATTGCCAAGTTTAACATATATCTACTGCATGACCAATCATTTCACTACAAAGATAAATGAAAACATATGCTCACACAAGACTTGTGCACAAATATTCATAGCAAGTTTAGTCCTACTAGTCAAACACCGGAAATAACTCAAATATTCACCAAAGAAAAACAGATTTGAAAACTTGTGGCATATTCACACAGCTGAATATTACACTTCAATACAAAGAAAAAAAGTGCTGATATATGCAGCAGCATGAATGAATCTCAAAATTATTTTGCTGAGCAAAAGAAGTGAGAGACAAGAGACAAGAGAAGACATACTATATATGAAGATATAGAACAAGTATGACTAATATGTAATTCTATGCTGATTAAAATTATATAGTGCCTTGGGTCAGGGTGGGTGGAAGAATTGACTGGAAAGGAGCAGAAGGGAACTTCCCAGGGTAATCACAGTGTTTTATCTCTTGAATGAGGGGCTGCATACACATATCTAAGCTCCTTAAACTGCACATCTTGTGTGATATAACACATTATAGCTCAGTGAATTTGTTTTATTAAAAATAATGATATAACCTCCGTTATTTGGAAATACTGAGGTAAATGACCAAAGAATACAGATAAAAGAATTGAGGAGTTGCAGTTTGGGAGCAAGATTTCAGATTTAGGGTAGGTAATGGCATTTTTGGTTTGTTTTATGCCTTGTTAAACTACTTGAGTTTTAAATTTGTATATAAATTAATTTACCTATGTATACAACCTTAATTAAAAAGAGAAACTTCCAATTTTCTAAATCATATAAGTTGTGTTCCAGTTGCATATCTTTTGTTAAGCTCCTTGATCTTGGAAAAGACATTTTAAGTCACTAAGCGTCTCTGTGGATATTCTTAGTCATGTGATTGGGAATAGAAATATCTGCTGCCTCATAAATATGTTGTGAAGTCTAAAACTTGTATTTTATGTTAAGCATTTAGTAAAATACCTGGCAAATAGTAAATAATTAATTTTTTAGATGGAATCTCACTCTATCACCCAGGAGCGCAGTGCAGTGGCACCATTTGGGCCACTGCAACTTCTGCCTCCTAGGTTCAAGCGATTCTCGTGTCTCAGCCTCCTGAGAAGCTAGGATTACAGGCATGTATCACCATGCCAAGATATTTTTTGTATTTTTAGTAGAGGCGGGGTTTCACCATGTTGGCCAGGCTGGTCTTGAACTCCTGACCTCAAGTGATCCACCTGCCTCAACCTCCCAAAGTGCTGGGATTACAGGTAGGAGCCACCACGCCCATCCTAAGTAGAAGATTTTAACCATTAATATCACTAAATATTTATATCCTTCTCCTTTTCATATCTCACAAATTCCTTTAACAATTACAAGTCTTAATTTTTTTTCTTCTTCTTCCGCATGCTTTTCCATATCACTAGTATGGAATATTTTGACTATTCAGGCAAGTCCAAAAAGTGGCCACATGCATATTATTAATTTGTATTTAAAATCTATTTCCTCCTAGAAAAAGAAATTAATATAGATATTTCATGACTATATTAGACTCAAATTTATGATCAAATAATTACTGAGTTTTACAGGGCCTAAATTAATGCATTTAAGTGTTCTTAGTCAGCCTGAATGAATGTGTTAACCAAAGGCTTGACAAACGAATATCTTACTATTTATGGAGCTAGAGTCATATTAATTTTAAATAATATTTGAAGATGTTTTAAAATAATTATATATATTATCTGAATAATTTATATCAGAATATTTGAGAATTATTTCTCCTGGGAAAGAGATAGCTTTAAGTTCAATCATGTTCTATTTTTAGTTTTATTGATGGCCAAAGACATTGTTTTTTTTTCTCCATTGACTATAACTTACGTAGTTTATGTGCTTTATTACAAAAAAATTTTTTAATGAAGGAAATAAACAAATAAGAAAATAATAGTCATGATATCCTGTCACCTAGATATAATCATTAACCTCTTTCCCAATATTGGAGTACCCCAGGATACAGTCTTTCCCTCCCTATAGGCTAAACATATCAATCATAAAAGGTGATACATTTTTTAAAATTTTAAATATTCTATTGCTCTTTAGGTTCTGGGGTACATGTGCAGAAGATGCAGGACTGTTGCATAGGTGCACACATGGCAATGTGGTTTGCTGCCTCCATCCCCCTATCACCATTATCTGGCATTTCTCCCCATGTTATCCCTCCCCAACCTCCCTACCCCCACTGTTCCTCACCTATTCCCCACCAACAGACCCCAGTGTGTGACGCTCTTGTCCCTGTGTCCATGTGTTTTCATTGTTCAACACTCGCCTATGAGTGAGAACATGCGGTGTTTAATTTTCTGTTCTTGTGTCAGTTTGCTGAGAATGATGGTTTCCAGATTCATCCATGTCCCTACAAAGGACACAAATTCAGTATTATAGATACATAAAGAGGAATTGATTTTTCTCTATTTTTCTGCTGGTCATCTTACATAATTCTTATTGTTTCTAATATTTTCCATTGATGTTCATAATTTAACACAGATGTCTATATTTTTAAATGATATTGTTTCTCGTTTCTAATAATATATAATTTTCTTTTCTTTTTATATTACAATAACTAGATCTTTTAAAACAGTCCGAACAAATAAAGGTAATTGCAGACATCTTTCTGACACTCATGATATTTAATCATCTTAAAAACAACAAGGTAAATAAAATATATAAATATTCTCATGCTGTAGTCTCATCTCTGTTTTGAGGAACTTTATCATCAAATCACACTCCGTGGTTCCTGAGACAATAAATTCGTTTCATTTATAAGTCAACCTCGCTGAATCTGTTCATAAAGCAAATAACTGAAAGGAAATGAGACAAAAGCCAGAATTATTATAGGTTGAATCATTAGCCTCAAATAGTCATCATATTGAAGTAGGATATTTCCCTGACGCCTTTGCAGGACTCGCGAAAGGGGTTCCCCATTTACTCAGCCTGCTGCTTTCAACTTTTCACAGGAGGGAGCACACAAGCAAATGAGATGGGAACTGGAGTGCATGAGCTCTGGAATCAGCTAGCTACTTCGCGCTAGCAGGAGTAGACTTCATGCAGGCCCCACAGCACCATCTGGGAGGGTACCTGCCACCCCTGAAGCCCCAGAGGGCATGCTACAGCCTCCTTTACCTCTGATATTGGTGAATGGCTTAAGTGTTAACAGCTCAGTGGGCCTTTTCGTATCCACATTCATGGCTCCCAAGCTCTTATCCAGGGTCCAGAAATAATGAAGTCACGTGAATGAATTGAAGGATGGTAAGCGTGGGGGATATTATTGCCAATGAAAGTGGCTCTCAGCGGAAAGAGGGGCTCAATAAAGGACAAGGCAGGAAGGTAATCTTCCCCTGAAGTCTGGCTGTCTCCAGCCAGATTCTTCTCCAAAGTTATGCTGTCAAGTGCTTCTTTCTGATGTCTAGTCATAGTCCCTGATGTCCACCTGCTTCTCCCCTCTGTTGGCTGAGTCTGGGGACTTTATAGTTATAGGATAGGTTGGAGTAGAGCTATGGGTGGTTTAGGAAAGGGCAACATTCAAGTGGGAAAAGAGGCATATAAGTTCTCACTTAATGCCAGGGTCTCAGGCTTTTCAGCTTGAGAGTGGGGCTTCATCAGGGAACCCACCCTTTTCTTCCTGGAATTTATCTGCCTCCTATTCCCATCAGTATATTTCATGATAATATATAAAAAGATAATTAACAGAAAATTAAATATATTTAATCTTATAATAAAGAACTTTTAATGAAAAATAATAAAATATTTTTCCACATAAAATCAACAAAGATAAAAAAATCTAATATTTTATATTGGCAGGGGTACAATGAGACATGTCTAGTGCACTATCCCTTTTAAAATATGCATTTGGGTCCAATTTTGCATAGTGTAGCTACTGTAGGTAACAGACCTACTCTATTTCAGTAGAATTGGGCAATTGTGCAATTAGGAAGGTTTATCTTTGTAGCAATCCTTAAACCGCAGTCTTGAGGCAATTTCAAATTTCCACTTTCAAACCCCAGCAGAGTTGCTCATGTTTCTCATGATCTCACCATTTGTTCAATTCTACCTCTTAATTTAAGTAGTCCCTTTAAAAATAAGAAATTTTTAAACAATCACTCTTTTGGAATAAACTTACATCCAGTAATATTTTAGTTTAAATATTATAAATGGAGTTACTTTTTTAAGCATTAAAATAATATGGGATGGTACTACAATTTGGAAGTGATAAGATAGTATGGCTAATATTTTGGGGATAAGAAGCCACATACATCTTGCTTCTAGAGTTGAGCCTAAGAATAGAAACAGAATTTTTATGTATTCATTTATTTTTGTTGGTGACTTTTTGTTTTGGTAAAAATTCTTTTTTTTTTTTTTGAGACTGAGTCTTGCTCTGTCATCCAGGATGGAGTGCTGGAGTGCAGTGGTGCAATTTTGGCTCACTGCAAGCTCTGCCTCCCAGGTTCAGGTGATTCTCCTGCCTCAGCCTCCCAAGTATTACAAATATGGGATTACAGATATGGGGCACAACACCCAGCTAATTTTTGTATTTTTAATAGAGACGGGGTTTCGCCACATTGGCCAGGCTGGTCTCGAACTCCTGACCTCAAGTGATCTGCCTGCCTCAGGCTCCCAAATGCTTTGGTAAAAATTCTATGCCTAGTCATTGTAGAGTGGTGGGATAGCTTAATGGCTAAGAACATGAATTCTGGAGCCCGACTACCTGGGTTTAGCTACTGTCTTTGCCATACATTGGCTGCGTGACAGTGGGCAAGCTATTAAATTTGGAAACATAATATTTCTATATGAATTTCTTTGTGTTTGTGTATGTCAGTTGGTCAAGAATATAGTGTAAAATAAAAGCTGTCTCCTGCCACCCTCTTCATTTCTTTTTAAACTATTAACTCAAATCTCAAAGTTATTCCAAATTTCATGGAAAGCATTTCCCTAAGGCAAGGTTCTCTAAACTGTGTTTTCTAGAAAACAACAAAATGTTACTGGGTATTTGTGGAGAAATGAAGTCAACTACGTTTGGAAAAAGATAAGCTCGATAAAACTACTCGTATTATATTTCACATGATGTAGTAAAACAAATTATATATTAATGTGAAGCTTTCAGAAATGCAAATGAATTTTTTATCAAGATACTTGTATATGGATATATATATATATATATATATATATATATATATATATATGTAGCATATATGTAGTTTACTGAAGCCAGTGTAGATGACACTTCCTTCAAGATGTCTTTGCAAGTGAGCTTGCTCAAATCTTGACAGCCCCATGAAATATCAGGAGGGTGATTTAAGACAACTGTTGTAACCTTTCAATCTCCTCCTTTCTTTTCACCAAGATATAAAACAGTAAAATAATTTCATAGCTCTCGATTGAAAGGTAGGGACTCTTAATCAAGAAGTGAAACAGTTTCCTACCATTTAGAACTTCCCTTTTATTCTCATTTGACAATGTAGATATCCATTTAAAAAATAAATCCATGTTTCAGAAAATCCTTTCTCACGAAATAGCTTGGAAAGGCAGTGGTAATGATTTTGAATGGAAAGGGAACTGTAAGGAAATGAGTTGAGACAATACTTTAAGAATTTATTCCCAGGATACTCTTCAAGAAACAGGAACTTCCTGATAATTTTCTGGGATTCAACAAAATGGGCTTCTGACAACTGAAATAACATTAGACACATAATTAAGCTTTTAAACTTTGAGTGGGTTGCATTGTCCAATTTTTTCCCTTGGCATTTCAAACTCACACACCATTGAACACAAATCCAAATGTTCAAAACAAATACGGGAGGGTGAATGAAACAGAAGAGACAGGGTAATTCTTTACTCGGAGGTAAACTGAAGATAATGCTTATGAAGCAATGATAATTAAATAGAATAGAAATTTAAAACGTCAAGCATGCATACCTAGAGACATAAATAAAATAATGAGACTGGTGTGCCCACAGAGTTTCTTACTATCAAATGAGATCTCAACAAAAAGTAAAAGAATGAGATTTTTAATGAATATTATTGAAACTATAAGAAAAGTAAAGTAACTTTTCTTTCCTAATTTGAAAGTTCCAGTTACTACACTGAGAGTTGCTGTCAGAGTACTTAGTTGCTACCCTACCTATTGCTGATCCCTATTTCCTGGCACATTGCCCAGAATAGACTAACTTGTCAATTTACCTCAAGGGTGTTAATCAACCAACCATGTGGTATGGTATGGAAGAGTATCAGGACTCATCAAATCTCTTTGAACATGGACCTATGGCTCTCATTGAAGCAACCATGTAATCAATTGTAATATGTTGGTTAAAATGGATCGGGAAGAAAAATCTCAGAGCAAATTAACACAACTTGGGAAACAAAGAAGAAAGAGGGAGGATATAAAGGTGGCTATAAGTGTACAAATTTGTTCATATTACATAGTGGGTATTCATTAGATATTACCTCATTTCTGAGGGTGACAGACTAAGAAATAATAAGGTTTAACATTACTAAGTTTATAACAATAACACTACTAAAATTAGAATTAAAAACAGAACTATACCTTTTCCTAGTTACTCATAATAACTAAGCATAGATAATAATTTAAGAAATAAACCTTTATACACGCAAAAATAAAATATAGGATAGCAGAAGTGAAATGAAAATGTTTCAAAGATTGATCTAAATGTAATAAACTCACATTGAATTGGATATAAAAATTATAAGAAAGTCTCATTATAATGATATACTACAGACTTACCTAAAAGAAAACTCAGAATGATCCATGGTAATTGATAGGACAAGAGACAGCCATCTTAACAAGAGTCCACCATCTTAAAGTATCAGACTTATTTTTCAGAACTGACCATTGCTATCTGACCAAACCGCAAATTTCAGCCCCCCACCATATCTTCAACAGAACATAATGACCCTAATCACAACAAAGCTTATTAAAATCCAGCCAGCACTTTCCCAACCCCTCCCCAATAGGGACCTCTTTTAGAGCACACTTCTCCAACTGGGCCCTTTTTAAAAAGACTCAGGCTGTAAGAGAAGTTTGCTTCTAATCCTGCCAGCCAGAAGTCCTTCTCCAGGTTTATTGCATAAACCTGTCCCAACTGTTGAGCTGCTCCCTCATTTCATATTCCTTCTTGTCTCTGTCTCTGCGCTAACAGTAATGAGGACTAAGCTCCGATTTTTTTTTTTAAATCTTGTCCAAATTCCTATCTAAGTGGTCTGGGGAGTCATGCCCTACAAACCACACATTCTAGTGAGATGAGTTTTATTTAACCCTGTATATTGTGACTTACTTTCCAATCTGACTCTGGAATAATGAGAGGGAAGATGAAAATGTTGTACCCCAAAACCTGTTTCTCTTCCATGTCTTGAAATTGCCCTGTAAAGTCTCTTGTGGGAAAAATCCACATTTTATAGAGAATCCCCTGTCCACTTTGTTTTACTTCAACTAAGAGCCAGGGATCCTTTTAAGTCTGATAAGAAATATTTTACAGCCTGCTCTCCCTGGCGTCTGCTATCTGAGAGCTTCCTCTGCACAATAAAACTTGGTCTCCACAATCCTTTATCTTAACCTGAACATTTCCTTTGGTCTCAGGTCTCCAGATAAACTCAACCAATTGTCAACCAAAAAATGTTTAAATTTACCTGTAGCCTGGAAGCCTCCACTTTGAGTTGTCCCACCTTTCTGAACCAAATCAATGCATTTCTTAAATGTATTTAACAATAGACTATACAGGACTACGATCTCTGAGCCCCACATTTCCTCTGCTCTCTGCGTGTAGATAGTATATGCATCATGGCATAGGACTATGGAACTCACGTCCTGACAGATTAAAGAGACAGAAATCACACCTTGGAGCTGATAAAATACCTAGATTCAGCAAAGCAGAATACCCGGTGGAAAGGTGGCAGCACAAGGGTGGAGGGGGGCCAGAAGTCTGTTTGAGACTTCTCATAGTCCTCACAGTCAGAAGCAGAAGTTTGAGACTTCTCACAGTCTAACTCTTGTTAGACTTGATATGAACAAGACAAGATTACACAAGGTTTACTAGAGAGCAGCCGCTATTAGGTTGAATATAGTATGGGGATACCAAGATAAAACAATGCTAGATTTTTAAAGTCCTTGTCTCCCCACAGGGGAAAGACTTTTAAAATTTCAATGAGCTAGTTAAGATGCTAGAAAAGCCAAGATTTAGATTCAAGTACTCCCTGAGTAAGGACTACTCCAGACCCACTGTAACAAATTCTAAAACCAGGCTTGACAATGTTTGCAATGAAGGCAGAGTTAAAAATTGACCTGCCAAGTTATAAGGGCTTGGTATTTCCTTGGAATTTTTACAAATCATCCCTAACAAAACATTTTTAAAAATCTAACTACATAAGTAATTATGTTAAATGTGAATAAAAGTATTTAAATGGCAGAAATTATTAGAGTATATAAAACAAAATCTAACTATAAAATGAAGATCTAACTATATGCTTTCTATATGATACTCAGTTAAAATAATAAAGCCACAAAGGATAAAAGTTTTAAAAAAGTGTAAAAATAAATTCCATACAATACAAAAGCTAGTATGGCTGCTATATTAATATAAAAATTGTAGAAATCAAGATAAAAGATATCATTAGGAATATTATATAATAACAAAAAAATTATTAAGAAGACGTAATAGTCAAAATATGTATGTACCTGATGATAAAGGATGAATTAGATGAAGTAGATGAATCTGACAGAATTAAAGGGAGAAATAGACAAATCCAAAATCATATAACACCCCTCTCTCAGTAGAATAAATAAACAAGAAAATAGTAAGTAAATGTATTACACTGGCAAGCAATACAACTGTGATGGTTAATACTGAGTGTCAACTTGACTGGACTGAAGAATACAAAATATTGATCCTGGGTCTGTCTGTGAGGGTGCTGTTAAAGAAGATTAACATTTGTGTCAGTGGGCTGGGAAAGGCAGACCCACCCTTAATCTGGGTGGGTACAATTTAATCATCTCCCAGCATGGCTAGAATATAAGCAGGCAGAAAAATGTGAAAAGAGACACTGGTCTAGCCTCCCAGTCTACGTCTTTCTCCCATGCTGGATGTCCCTGCCCTCAGACAACAGACTCCAGGTTCATCAGTTTTAGAACTCTAACTGGCTCTCCTTGCCCCTTAGCCTGCAGATGGCCTACTGTGGGACCTGTGATTGCATGAGCTAATACTTAATAAACTCCATATGTGTGTATATATATATACTGCAGTATATATATATATATATATATATAGCATATATATATATATATACTGCAGTATATATATATATATGGCATATATATATTCCATTATATATAATTATATATATAATTTTATATTATATGTTATATATATGTTCTTATACATATATTCCAATATACTATATATTCTATTTGTTCTGTCCTACTAGAGAACCCTGACTAATACAACAACCTTAACTAATTTTGTAGAAAATGATCGTACCCAAGGATTAATAATATGTTTTGTTTTTTTCAAGTGCATATAAAATGCTTTAAAAGATAGACCATACTTTAGGCCTAAGTCTGGGAATTTCAAAAGATGAAAATCTTAGAGTATTTTATCTTACCCCAACAGAATTAAACTAAAAGTGAATGATAATAAAATACTTAAAAAATTGAAAATTAAATAAAATACATCTAAATAACCTATGGGCTGAAGAAGATATCACAAAGAAAATTTTAAAATATTTTGAAGTAAATGATAAAATCATATCCTGTCAAAATTTAAAGGATGAATACAACTAAACTTGTGTTTGAAAAGAATTTTTTAACTTTTACAGTCGTATGATAAAAGAACATCTGGCTGGGTGCGGTGGCTCACACCTGTAATCTCAGCACTTTGGGAGGCCGAGGCAGGCAGATCACTTAAGATCAGGAATTAAAGACCAGCCCAGACAATATGGTGAAACCCCAGACTGATAATATAGAGATGAATAAAGTTAAACATTAGTTATTTAAAATATTAATAAAGTTTATAATCTAGCAGGAATAATCAAGCAAAGGAGAAAAGAAACACAGATTAGCAACATAAATGAAAGAGGTGATATAACTACAAAACCTACATATATTACATATGTAACAATAAAATATTTTGAAAAACTATATGCCAAAATATTTACTATCATAGATGAAATAAATTCCTTGAGAAAATATGACTAGGCCAGAATTTATCAATTATAATGACTTCATAATCAGAAATCTTCTCACTAATAAAACTCAAGGCCAAATGGTTTTACTGGCAAATTCAGTTAAAGATTTAAAGAAGAAATACCTTAACCTCACTCATAAATGAGGTTAATATTTTAAACCTCAGTTAAAAATTTAAATTTTTAATTAAAAATTAAATTAAGCCTTTAATTTCAAGGTTTGACACTTTTTAAAGTGTTAAAATAAATAAAATCTTAGAATATTGGGGAAATATTGTTGCATCATTATAAGAAGCTAGAATAAACTTGATACAAAAAACAGACAAAAATATTGTAAGGAAAGAAAATTATCCTCTCCATGAACATAGTCTCAAAAACTGTCAGCAAACTCTCATTATCAAATAGATAAATATGTAAAAAGAATAACATACCTTGAGCAAGTGGAATTGATTCTATGAAAACATGATTATGTCAAAATTGAAATATCCAGCAATATAATTAACCACATAACAGAATAAATGCAAAAACACCATATTATTTTAACAGGTATGGAAAAAAAACTCTTGAAAAAAACAATATTCATTCATCATACATTTTTTCGGAAAACTAGAAAAAATATAGCTAATATCATATATAAAGCTGAGATATCACATATTTTTCCCTAAGGGGCAAGCCAAAGACATCCACTCTGTATCAAATTTTATATTGGAAGTCCCATTCAGTACAATAAAGAAAGAAAGAGAAATGAAAACCATAAAAACTGGAAAACGAGAACTTTTATTCATAAACAAAAAATTTATATAGACAAAATAATCATCTAAATAAAATTTCCCAAATAATCTTAAAAAGAAAGCTACTAATATTTATAAGTGAATATAACAATGCCATAGGCTATGTAATCAATATAAAAGATTAGTTGTATTTTTATAAACTAGCAGCAATTAGAAAATGCAACTAAATACCATTTTCCATAGTATTATGTATTTAAAATATTTGTTAAAAGTATTTAACTAAGGTCTATAAATCACTATGCTGAAAACAAAACAAAACAAAAACTACTGTGAGAAACTAAGGAACAGATAGGTGAATATATATATATATATGTGAAGATATATAAAGTTTATGAATTTTTATGGTGTCTATTTTCTGCAAATTGATCTGTAAATTCCATGTTACCTTGATTAAAATCCCATTAGCTTTATAAAATTGACAAAGTGGTCTGAAATATGAAGGGGCTAGGATAGCAAGAAAATCTTGAACAAGAACAAAGTTGAAGAACTTACATTGATTTCAAGACTTAGTATTCAAGACATCATCATATGGCTAAAAGAAAAGACAAGTAGATCAATAAAACAGAGAGTTCAGATATAGACTCACATATATACAGTCAAATTATACTTTTTACAAAGATGTTAAGGGAATTCAACATTGAAAATATAGTATTTTCTCAATAAATGGTGCTGGAGAAATGGAAGTGTGAATAAAACAAAGTGAACCTCAATCCCTGCCCTACGTTAAACTCAAAAATTAATCTATAGTAGACAATAGATCACAATTTACACAATGGAACTACAAAACTTCTATGTATAAACATTGGAGAAAATCATGCCTTCAGTGTTAGGTAAATACTTCTTAGATTACCTAAAGAAAAATATTAAGTATAAAAGAAAAAAGTAACAAGTTGGATTTCATCAAAATTAGTAACTTCTACTTTTTAAAATATGCCATCGAGGAAATAAAAATAGACATAGATTATTTTAAAAATTTTATAGACATATATCTGACAAAGAACTTGTATTCAGGATACATAAAGAACTCCTACAATGCAATGAGGTTGATAACACTATTAAAACATGAAAAGAAGTCTTGTATGGGCACTTCTAAAAAGAAGATATGCAAATAACTAATAAACACATAAAAAGATGTTTAACACCATTAGTCAGAGAAATGAAAATTGAAACCAAAATATGATACCTCCTTATCTACAGTAAAATGGCTAATTACAAAGACTAACTCCCAAGCATTGGTAGAGGATGTAGCACAACTGAAACTTCCATATTTTGCTGGTAGGAATGTTCAAGAATGCAACCACTTTGAATAACAGCTTGCTGGATTCTAATAAAGGTAGCCATACACTTACCATTTGGCAAAATTCACTCCTGAGTATTTACCCAAGAGAAACAAAAACTTATATTCACACAGACTTACACACAAATGTTCATAGTAGTTTTAGTCATAATACACTAAAAGTAAAACAACAAAAATGTCCATCAACAGATAAATGGATAAACAAATTGCAGTATATTTAGATAATGAACTTAGCAATTAAAAGGAATAAACTACAAATACACACAAGACCATGGATGAACTTCAAAATTATGCTGAACAAGAAAGTAGACACAAGAGTACATACTGTATTATTCTATTCATGTGATGTTTTAGAAAAAAGGCAAAATTAATTTATAGTGATTGAAATCAGATCTTTGGTTGCCAGGGAGGAAGTTCAAGGTAATTTTATAGGGTGATAAAATACTCTATATTTTGATTATGATGGAGTATTAGTCCATTTTCACACTCCTATAAGGAAATACCTGAAACTGGGTAATTTATGAAAAAAGGGGGTTTAATTAACTCACAGTTCTGCATGGCTGGGGAGACCCCAGGAAACTTACAATCATGGTGGAAGGTTAAAGGGAAGCAGACACTTTCTTCACAAGGCATCAGGAAAGAGAGAGAGTTCAGGGGAACCTGCCACATTCAAATCCTCAGATCTCATGAGAATTCCCTTACTATCATGAGAACAGCATGGGGAAAACCACTCCCATGAACGATTCATATTCCACAAGGTCCCTCTGTTGACACATAGGGATTACAATTTGAGATGAGATTTGGGTGGGGACACAGAGCCAAACCATATCAGATGGTATATTCCATGAGTTTACATGTTTTTCAGAACTCATTGGGCTGTATAATTAAAACACGTACATTTTATTTTATGTGTATTATGCTTCTATAATACACATAAAATATACATAGTTTATCTTTTTAAACTATTGTTCTTAGTGTGTGGAACTACATTAGAATCAAAAGAGATCTTGTTAAAAATATAGCACCCTGGGTTCTTACTCAGTCTTATCACTTCTTGGTATGGGGGTTAGGCAGCACTAAGCTACATTTAAAAATGTTCTTCAGGTGATTCATATGTATACTGAAGATTAAAGACCACCATTCTAGAGAGTTAAGGGATTTAAATATTAAAACAACAAATTTCTGTATATACAATGACGAAGTCATAAAACAAAAATATTGAACTTTTAAATATCATGTTATTTCACTATCAAAGTCTTACTTTAGGATATTACAAAAGTCATATTTTTAAGTATCTAAAGCAGAGGTATTTTATTTTCCATAGGAAATAAATCAGAGCTAAAGGATAAAAAGCTCTACACTTGAAATTGATAAAGCTGGAACTGAAAACTTTCAATTTTCTCTTTACATAATGAGGTATTTTTGAGCCAAACAATGGACACAGCAGAATATTTGACATTAACTGAGTGAGGACATTTCTTATGATTTTATATATTTTTTGGTTAAAATACCTTCCTTGAGATAGTGACAACAAATTATTGGAACAATATAACAACTGTTTCTGTTTCTTTTTTGGTTTCTAAGATAATTAAAACCAGCAAAGTGCAAGAGGATAATCTTCACTTTCATTCCTTTGCACGCATCTACTATAAAATGATGCCTTGTCCAGTGGTGTCATCGAAATACAGAGATGGATGTTGTTAGATCCGTTGAGATTCATATAAATACATCCATCTGATTTTACAAGAGGCTCTGGAACTAACTTGCTTAAACATCAGAAGAATGTTCCTCCATTACAACAAAAATACATAATAGATATGAATTCAGAATTAGACTCCATATTATGAAGTCAAAAAGTGTGGATAAGGTGGGCATCAGTAAGTACTAAGCATTTCTATCCAAATATCTGGATAACAATGATGTCTCTGCTATAGATCAGTAGCTTTGCATTTTTTCTGGAATAACAGCATAAAGTTATTCAAAAAAGTTATTCTTGAGCCTTTTCTGGGAAACTCAAGTATATATAATTTTCATAGGTACCAAAGTCTGTCTGGCTGATGATAGTATGACAAACCAATTAGTTAAAAAGTAGAAGACTTTGCTAAAATCTGTTTTTTCTATAAGTAGACTGCTTTTTATTATTATTATTATTAGAGTGATTGATTTCATCTGATTTAGAGTTAACTTGCTGCTTTAATTAAAACGCTGACATCACTGGTGAGCTCTCTTTTTTTCTTTTAAGCCTTTCTTTTTATTAGCATTCTATTTATTATATATATTTAAGGTATACAACATGATGTTTTGATATACACTGTGAAGTAGCCACTATAGTCAAGCAAATTAACACCTCCATTACCTTTCATAGTTATCAATTTTTTATGATGAGTACCTAAAATCTATTAGTTTAGCAAACTTCCAGTATTTGATATAATATTGTGATCATAGTACTCATGGTGTACATTAGAACTCTAGACTTATTCATCCTACATATTTGCAACCTATGCCCTTTGACTATGTCTCATTATTTCCCCACCTCACTAATAGTAATTTATTCTGTTTCTATGTGGTCAACTTTTTAAAAAACTAGATTTCACATGTAAATGAGATGATATTTGATATGGCTTGACTCTGTGTCCTCACCCAAATCTCATGTGGAATTGTAAACCGCAATGTTAGAGGAGGGGCCTGTTAGAAGGTGGTTGGATCATGGTGGCAGATTCCATAGGAGATTTAAAATGATTAAATTGTCAGAATTTCCACATTCAAAATTTACAGGAACACACCTATTGAATACAATAACAAATGCTATTTTATGAAATGTTTACATATTTTGGCTTCTGAAATATCCTTTCCATTTACAGATGTGTCAGAAAGAAGATTTGAAGTTCCCACTCCAAAGTTGGCCCTTTAGGCTAGTTAAGAAGATGAGGGTATTGTCTAACAAAGGGTTCTCACTGGATAATAATCTCTGGAATGAAGGGAAGGGGAACTTCATAATGCTGCAAGAGATTATTTCATCTGATAAGCTATAAGAATTATCACATTATAAGGCATACTCAAAGAAAAACTTAAAGCTATGTATCGATATTAGCTGAAGATACAATTATTATAAATACTTTGTATATACTGATGACCATCTATTTTTGTTTATCCAAATAGCCTTAACATTCCCCAGAGCTTGGCTACATTTTAGATAGTCTTCTTCCTGACTATAGGCTTCTAACCTCCCTTTTCTTAGAATATTTACTTCAGAAAACCTGTAAATTCTTTCTCTGTTCTTATGAGATGTAAATATCTCGACCTTTTGCCAGTTCTGCAATACAGGAATGTTTTTCTCAAGGACCTGAGGGCTGTTCCTTTGAAATGAAATTATCAAGAAATATAGGACTCCTATCTCTCCCTCACTAAGGGAGGGTAGCAGCCAAACTTCAATAAGTAGCTATAAGCAAGCACAGATGCCTAATCACATTGACCAAGCTTCCGCTAAGGTCCTCCAGGACTTCTTTTATATCTCATCCCTGCACTTAACACTCTCTCATCTTTTGTGACAATAGAATTGAGTTCAATCTCTCCCTATTACAGTAGTCTTGAATAAAGTCTTCCTTTGCTTGTTTTACTTATCTCATGCAATTATTTTTTGACAATTCTTTCTTTGATTTCATATCCTGGGGTCCAATTTTTTTATTTAAACATTTACTATTTATTTTTGTTGGTAATAGATTAATAACCTCTGCTGTACATCAAATTATTTTATACTTAGTATATTAGTAACACAAATCTAACAAAATGCAATGTGTTTATATGATCCTAAGTGATGCGATATCAGACAGACGAGATTCACTCAGGTGTTAAGATTTGGGGTAAAATGTTCTCTGACTGAACAAATTATAGTAGAAGAAAATTTGGGAGCCATTAAGTTCAGAGAGGCTGTTACGGAGCCGGAGACTTTCAGCAGTTAGAAAGGATGCTCCCAGTATGACAGCACTGTTGAGTGCATCATGGAATTTCAAGTGTAGCATTAAGTAAACTACAGAAAGTTTTGCTACTGGACTGTAAAATAGAAACGAAATGGCTTCCATATTAAATAGAGCATAGTGAGTGATAGAAAGCATAGGATTTTGAGTCAAAATAAACAGTTTGAATGTCAGCTTTGCCACTTATTAACTGAATAATTCTGAGGAAATTACTTAACTTCCTTGAATCTTTTTTCCTTATTATTGAAATAGAGATAATAATAACCACCTCAGAAAGTTTTTAGGAGGACTAAATGAGAAAATGCCAGAGCCTGGATCAGAACAAGGCCCCAGAAAATGTAAATCTTTACTCCATTACCTTTATCCTAGTAAGATACAGGATTAAATTTCTACTCTAAAAGATCTTTTGGGTCTTCTGGGAAATAAGTCAAATGAAAATATCAGGAATACATCAGTGAATTCAAGTTTTTATTGAGTAACCAGTGTTTTCCAGGTACTCTTCAAAGCTTTGGGAATATAGTAGTGATCCATGCAGACAAGATCCCTTTCCCTATAGACAGACCTCACATTCTAGCAGGAGTAAGAGACAACATACAAATGTACAATGAAATGTTTAATTTCTGATAGTGATAAATGTTATAAATAAAAATATGCTAGAAAAAGTACACAGATATTGATAACAAAGGCCAAGATAGGGAGACACTACTTAGATAATGTGTTTAAGGGCTGATCCTTTGAAGGACATTTGAGGAGAGATCTGAACCAAGTGAATGAACAAACTGTATAAAGGTCCACAGAAGAAGAGCATTCCATGCAGAAAAATATATTTAGGGTAAAGATCCTGAAGTAGAACAAACTTGGCATATGAAAGGAATAGCAAGAAGCCAGTGGACAATGAGTGTGCTTTCTGAATTAGTAAGAAAGAAATGTTTAATTACATGAAACAGTATATATGAAATCATTGTCTACAAGTAGTTGCACACAAAATATATTAGTTCAACCTAGGCTTTTATGGATAATTTTTGTGCTAGGTCTTGGAAGTATGTTTAAAATACAAGAAATTGCCTTTTCTATAATAAAGCCTATAGTCTACAATTACATTGTCATCATTATTAATCTTTATAGCTTATTTATGCTACACCTTGACTACGATCTAGCCAAATCTAATAGCAGAGCTTGGAATGGGGCTTTACTGTATTTGATAAAACAGAAAAGAAGCTACAGATTTTGTAGTGCGATGTTCTTTTTGAGGTCATAGGATTATCTAGAGGTCTATAAGAAAACCTAAGAAATAATCATTGTTTTTAAGTTTAAAGTTTTTAAGACAAGCTTCCAAGTCAATTTTGAATATTTTACAGTAAGGAAAAATGTAAGAACATAAACACAATTTAGTAGGACATATAAAAATCATGGCTGGATGGGAACTTAACTAAATGATAGCCTTCTCTGTTTCCTATACATTTATATTTAGTCTTATATTTTAAATATTTTTATGTCCTTTATATATAGTTGAGAATTGAATGAAAAAGATTTACAGAAAAAAGGAAATCAAGATTATTGAAAAGGTGGAATCAATAAGAAGAAAGTGAATATTATTGTTAGCATAATTTACTAATTACTATATTGTATACATTTCATATAATAATTTAATACATTTGTTATTTAAGATAAACCAATAGAACCAAAAATACAGAAGAGTATTAAAGGCATATCTAAGGCCAGAAATCTTGCAGCTACAAATGCTTAAAGAAACAATTTTATAGACTGACAGATCTATAGGAGCATATCCAAGAATCCTTAATAGAGGTGATCTTTCATTCAACAAATATTTATTAAGTACGACAGTAGATAAAAATCTAAAATCTGTACAGCTATCTACATAACACATTCACTTACATCATTCCATTTAATATTTGTTGCAAGCCTGTGAGGTGTGTGTTCTTATAAAGAGATTTACCCCTTTGTTTTCTTCAAGCAAGGACTTTTCTAGCTTCAGGTCTTAGGTAAGATCTTTGACCTGTTTTAAGTTAATTTTTGTGATTTTGTGGTATGAGTCTAATTTCATGATTTTGCCTGTGGATATCCAGTTTTCCCAACACCAGACAGACAAATTCTCATATAAACATTATATATCAAAACCAGAAATTCAAAAGGCTGAACATAAATTGCCTAGGTCAAGTTAAAAATATCAACTTGGACAGTGCCACAAGTTCTTTAAATTCAGCAAGTCCAAAATCAAATTTATTATCTCTGAGAAAATGTCTTCCTCCTCTTCCTGCCTCCTTCTATATCCTTCACCTTTCTAAGACAATGTTAACTTGCCTATTCCTCTGTACAAGGTCAATACTGTATAGGACATTCTTCCTATAATCTTAATTTTCTTAGATTAAGAGTTATTTTTTACTACCAAAAACATGAAAAGGCTAAATATCTTATAAAATGTTTTGGATTCAAGTACAAAGTAGCATACTTGTGGAGGAGGGAGAGAATGATATTGAAGAAAAGAGGAAAGTGGGAAAATTCATTTGAATAAGTTGAATGGTAAAACGTAAAGTAAAATAAGAGAATGAGAGGAGGGAAAAGTGGTAATAAGGCAACAAAAGATGTGGGCTCACACCATGGAAATTTCCTTTGTTTGCTGTATTTTGCAAGTAGCTTTGGTTATTTCAGTCTGTAAAAATATTACCTGCTAACTCCATCATTTTCATCTCCAGACCCAACTTCTCTAAGAATACTATATCTCCAGCTGCCTATTGAAAAAAAAAATAACTTGGACAATGCCACAAGTTCTTTAAATTCAGCAAGTCCAAAATCAAATTTATGATCTCTGAGAAAATGTCTTATTCTTTTTCCTGCCTCCTCTATATCTTTCACCTTTCTAAGACAAGGACAGTTATCTTTATTTATTTATTTATTTTTTTGAGGCAGAGTCTCACTCCGTCGCCCAGGCTGGAGTTCAATGGCATGATTTTGGCTCACTGCAACCTTCACCTCTTGGGTTCAAGCAATTATCCTGCCTCAGCCTCCCAAGCAGCTAAGATTACAGGCACCTGCCAAAATGTCCAGCAAATTTTTTTGTATTTTTAGTAGTAGAGACACGGTTTTGCCATGCTGGCCAGGCTGGTCTTGAACTCCTGACCTCAGGTTATTCACCCGCCTCGGACCACCAAAGTGCTGGAATTACAGGTGTGAGGCACTGCACCCAGCCAAGGACAGCTATCTTTTTACCTGATACTTGCAAATCCAGCCTCTGTGAAGCTCAACATTTTCCTCACCCCTACATCCATTCACTAATACCTGTTCTTATGTTTCATGAAATGTTTATAAATCTATTCTTCATTGGCCTTCTCTGTCTTTATTGCCCTGGTAATTTCCTCATTATTTCCTGAATTATCATAAGAGCCTCTTAATTTTTCTTTCTGCCTCCATTCCAGTCTTCACATTGTCAGAAGTAACTATCTAAAACACAAATTTAATCATGTAATTTTCTTGAAAGAAATTCCTATGGTATCCCCCATTTCTCACAAGATAAAGCCTGGTTTCTAATTTTTTAGTATAGTTTCTAACACCCTGAACAAATTACACTCAACCTTTTGTACCATCCATGGCCCCTTCCATTCATAGCCAAACCAAGTTTACCTTTTTGCTTAACAGTCAAAATGTCTTTGTCTGAATCTTAACTTTACCAAAACAGTTCTGTTGGTTTCCATGTAATCCTCCAATTCTCTTTTATCTCCCTTTTTGTATTTTTTTCCATCTTGATAAATGTCTTTTTCAAAACTAATGGAATTAGGTTCCACAATCTACAGGTCATTCTTAATTTCTCTCTTTACTCCAGTCTTTATATGAAAATATATCCCTAGTTCCTGTCAAGTGTTCTTCCAGAATGTATCCCAGAATCTGACTGCTACTCACTACCCTCTTATAACCTCTCTGTTCCATCTCTCTCCTGGATAATTGATTGCAACAGGCACCTACCTGCTCCCCATGAATCTGTTCTTGCCTCTTTGTAGCCTATCCTTTGCAGAATAGAATGATCATTAAAAAATATAAATTCCTGATTTTTCCCATTCTTGAACTTTTTCAGAGCCTTCTGATCATAGTTAGAATAACATCTACACTCTTCATTGTGATCTATAAGATGTAAATGACTGGCCCCATCCTACTCACTGAATGCTGTCATTTCCATCCATGTATCCGTCATGTATCACTGGCTGCACTTTCTGTTGGGGATATTCTCACCATTGAGCATTTGCAGTTGCTGTTCCCCCAATTGGGAATGATTTGATTTCAGATCTTCTCATGTAAATACAAATCTTAACTTACAGGACATCCCTTAGAGAGCCTTTCCCTGATCACCACATCTAAAGCTGCCTTCAAGGCATGACCTTGTTTTCTTTCTTCCAAAACAAAAGATAGTTTTTTATGATGTTGCCTCTCTGTCCACCATCTCTTTTTTCTTTTAAACACTTATTGAGGTCTGGAATTGTCTTATGTATGTTAATTGTTGGTCTCCTCTTCCCTTTTCCCTTACAACTTAGAAGGTAAGCTTTCTAAGGGGAAGAACTCCTTTTACTTTGCTTACTGCTACATCTACAGTGCCTAGAAGTGTCTCAAACATAATAGGTGACCAAGAGTTATTTTCAGGTGACTGACCCCGAAATATACAGACAACTACTTTTGAAGCCCAAATCCATGTTATCTGAGAGTCATAATAAATTGGCAAGCTGCTCAATAACGTGTCACTTTCTCACTTCTCACATTACCTTTCATGTTAATAAAATGTATTTAATAATATAATGGGGAAATGTACAAGCTAGGGTATCAGAAAGACTCATTTGAATTCTAGCTCTGCATTGACTCAGTTACATCATTTAGAAATCAAAGATATGTTTTCTTCTTGTCACAGTTATTCAGATCATGTGTGATACATATTTTCATTACAAAAGTTTCCTCCCTCCTTTCTTCCCCTACTCACTTTTCTTTTTTCCCATTTCCTTCTCCTTTTTCTCTATGATTTACAATCTGTTTTTGCAAGACAAAACCTCTGATGTAAAGGAAGAAGAAGAAAGAGGGACATATCCACATATTAATTTTAAAATATGGTACAGTTTAAAAATCACACTGTCTGATTTGGAAAGTGATCTTAGGGTTCATCTAGTCTCTTCTATGATGTTTCAAAATCCTCTATAATTTCTTAGCACAGTGATTGTCCAACTTATGTTTAAACAGATCTCGCAAGGAAAATTCTAACCCTAATACTATCTAGCCATCAAAAAGTATTATAAATTATGTATCAGACCATGTAAAATTGTAGCATCAGCTAATATTAAAGACAGTTTGCAAAGTACAATAAATTAATTAAATTATCTTTAGTGAGTCCATTTAAAAGGAAACTTGAAATTTTTCAGCAATTTCTTTATCAAGACCTCTAAAGTTGTATTTTTACTGGTATTTTTAAAATAAATTCTGATAACATCAAACCTATAAAAGGTTCATCACAGACCAAATACCTCTCTAACCTTTTAAGCTTTCACAGTAAAAACTGTCTTTTTTATTTATATAAGTTTGGGAAAGATACAAATGTAATCATAACCCCCAAAGCAAAATTTTATGGCAGTTTTCAGAACTCTTCACTATAAAAACTACTCAAACCTACAAACATAAAAGTTTCCAATAAAATTTGTTTTAGATACTGGCAATAAAACACTCTTTGCTTGCCTCTTAACTCCAAATTTTGGAGCCACAGCTGTCCAAATGCCAAATATATATTTTACATCTCCCAGCTACACATACACCAAACTTTTAATCTCCCCCAATTGAAAACTCCAACTAATATTATTTATTAAACATCACTAATATTTCATATTTAGGGAATGTGCATTAATGGGAATAAAAGCAAAAATAGGTCATAGTAAAAGAAATCACAATGAAAATGGTACATCAACCACTAAGGTGTCTTTAAGCAACTATATTTTTCTTTTAAAATAATGTCCTCATGTTTTCATCCAGAAATGTTTGTGATTTTTAACCCTGAATATGTTTCATAGTTAAAATGTAAATAATAAGGGACAAAAACGTGCATATAAACATTGAAGTGATTCGTATTGGAAAGTCTTCTGAAAGTATGTGTATGTTCTACATTAAGGGCATTTGGAAAGCTGATTTCCCTCCAGTTTTGGCCCTACCAGTACCACTGGAAAGTGCTACCAGTGATTTCAGCACCCGGAAAACACCTAGCAGCCTCCTAGCTCTGGACTCTCCCAACTTACCAACATGGTCATTTCAGACCTCAGGTCTTGAAGTAATTTGATTTTATCCATTGCTCTGATCTCTATTTCTTTTAAGACATCATGCAAAATATAAGCTGGGCCCTTTCCTATAACATCAGCACATTGATGCACTGTGGATGGAGCTAAGTAGTGTATTGAAAATACCCTGCACTCAATCCATTCCTTACATAGGTGTTGTTCTTTTGTTTTAGGGAAGGAATGTTGTATTGAGACACACACAGACTTTGGCACTCAGCCCCGCCACTTTCCAATTGTATTATCCTGGCAAGTTAACCTTTACCAAATGACAATTTTTCTTATTTATAAAACTGGAAGTAGTTTCCTTCTTTTTGTCTCATTCCTGACCTCATGGTCCCATTGCTAATCTTTCATGAAACTCAATGATATACTTAGTCTCTCTTTAAATACACTCCCCATTATAATTCAGATTCAGCAAAGAAAACCCTGAGACAAAGATTCCTGTACAAGTGACTCACTAGGGAAAAACTATGAGGAGAGACCTGCAAGGGAATGTGGGAAACAGGCAGGGAGAGAGAAGAAGGCAACCAAGGGTCCACTTTCAAGCAATGGTTTGGCCTTAATTGATGTCACAGAGTTTGCGAGCATAAATTACATGTGTAAGTTTGTCCCCATCATAAGGTTGCCAAATGAAATATAAGACATCTAATTAAATTTGAATTTCAGATGAACCATGAATGCTTCGAAGTACAAGTGTGTTTCAAGTATTGCATGGAACAAACTTTTACTAAAAAAAGTATTTGTCATTTACCTGAAATTCAAATTTAACTTGCCATCCTGTGTTTTTATTAGTAAAAGTAGAAACCCTAAGGGTTGCTGGACTTTCACACTTAGAACTATGAAGGCCATCCCAGTCAACATGGTGAAACCCCATCTCTACTAAAAATACAAAAAATTAGCTGGGCATGGTGGCGTGTGCCTGTAGTCCCAGCTACTCAGGAGGCTGAGGCAGGAGAATTGCCTGAACCCGGGAGGCGGAGGTTGCAGTGAGCTGAGATCGCGCCATTGCACTCCAGCCTGGGTAACAAGAGCGAAACTCCATCTCAAAAAAAAAAAAAAAAGAACTATGAAGGTGACGATATGGGCATGAGGACATGGGCAATGGAGGTTCATGAAAATGGTAAGAGAGATTGAGTGAGATCTGAGTGGAGTACAAAGAGTGTCTGTTAGTATCTTCTATTTCTTCATTTTCTTCGTAAGAAACTCCTTCCACCTCCTTTCCATTTTGGAAACTTGGCCCATCTCCAAAGAGAGCACAATTTCTCTTCAATGGAGCCTAATTTGTGTGACAAAAATGGCTCTCTACAACAAGTCTTCACTGTGGAAAGATCCATGGCTTCCAGATTACAAGTTTATTGCTCAAACTAGAGGTGTCTAGAGGTGAAGTCTGTCTTCTTTGAGCTCTATTTGATTATTGGCTCTCTTCTTGGAGCTCTCACTATTTGATTATTGCCTTCTATCCCCTTGCAGTTTTACCTACATTCAAGGGACTTAACTAATTAACTGATAACTGTGGCATTCAGGTCACAAGTTTACTTGAGACCCAATTTTTGCTACAATCTTAGTTACAATTTTGTCAATTAAGTAGATTTGAAGTTTCATGATCACTTCTCCATTTCTACAGCACTTCCTTGTGATTTCACTCTTATCTAATCATCACTAGGAATTGCCTCACCCCTGAAAGTTTCACTAACCACTTTAAAAATACTGTTGTTTATTCAGTTTTCACTCCCTTACTCCTACTATGTTAGGCCTTAGACTTAATGGAGACCTTTCCTAATCCATTGATGCTTCCTGAATTTACTTTCTTCCCTTGTCACCCATACATTTCAATCTTTCCTCAATATTTATAGATACTCTCAATAACCTCATCCCCTTTGCATTCTGCTGCACAAACCCTGAAAGATTTCAACCCATGTCAATGCAAACGCCTCTCACCTTCATCCTTCCAGAATTTAGCTGAGAGATTACCATGATATTATGTGTATTAGGAGAGCAAAACTTTCACTAATAATGACAGGAAAAAATATAAATATTATTGAAATTCACTACATTATACATTGCTACAACATAGTTCCAGTGAATAGCAGTTGAAGTGCAAAGATGCTGTGATACATTGCAATTTTCTTTAGAAGTCATCAGACGTTTAATATAAAAAATATTAGATTGAGTAGAATAGAAGCATGAGTCTATATACTTACTAATTTCTTATGTCATAATATAAATTGAAAACTGATTTAAAAATGCCAAATCTATGTTAAATATTATATATTAAAAATACACGTGGGAAAATATAATTGAGAATATTGCTTTAAAATTAGGCTTGAACTTGACCCCTATTTTCAATAATATTTGATTACATTTACTTATTTTGTAGTCTAAAGGAATAAATGAGGCAGAAGAAATGAAGATGTAAAAAGAAGGCAAATATCAGAGGGACAGAGCAAAATGGTAGAATGGGACTCTCCACAGAGACATCTATTAGAAAAACTATCCATGCACTAAATACTTTTTTGCAAAGGCAAAGGAAATCAGGTAAGAGATTATAGTAACTGTTTGAAGCACAATTAAGAAAAGAAACATTTAAGAGAGTAGGAGGGATAGTCTTATATTACCCACATATCCCAATTCTAGTCAGCAAAGTCCAGAAACAAATACTGTCCATGTCAGCAGACATGGAAGAGGAAAGTGAGCACAGGACCTTGCCTGAGCACTAACACTAGGATGGCCACAGCAAAAACCAACAACAAGTAGGCACCACAGCACCTGAATGCATGCCAGTACCCAGAGGCTGAGCCTCCAGACCTGCCCTGGGACTAGGTAGGACCCCTCCAGCCCCAGGCTTCAGGCCTGTGAGGCAGACTCAATCTTCAGTATGCCCTCAATGGTGACCAGAAGTGGACAGCTCTCAGTGCCTGGCAGGCCTCAGTGGCCTTGAGCTTACAGCTCACCCCAGTGACATGCATGCTGGCCACAGTGGACTCCAACTTTGGGAGTAACCCAGTACCATGCTGGCCACAGCAGCCCAAGGCTTTGGGCCTGCACCACCACTGCACTGGCCTTCAAAAGTGAATGAGAGATAGAGTTTCTCAAACAGAAGCCAAGAGAGTTTATCACTACCACCCAACCTGTCTTACAAGAAATGCTGAAAGAGAGCTTAAGTTTAAAGAAATAGACACCAATAACTAACAAGAAAACTTAGTTTTATCTTTTCAGATAAAAAAAAAATCTGAAAAGATATAAATCTCTGGTAAAAGTAAATACACAGTCACATTTATAATGCTCTTAATACTGTAATGTTGGCGTTTAAATCACTATATCTTTACCATGAAGCTTAAAAGACAAAACTACTAACATAGTAATTGCTACAATACTTTCTAAGGACTCTATAATATAAAAAGATGTAAATTGTGACATCAAAAATGTAAAATATTGGGAAGGAGTGGAGTAAAATGGCAGAGGTTTTTTTTTTATTGCGATCAAATTTAAGTTGTTTTGAGTTTAAAATAATCTGTTATGACTGTAAGATGTTTTTGTAAGCCTCATGATAACCACAAAACAAAAATGTACAGTATATACACAAAAACCAAAAAAATCAAACATTAAAACTAGAGGTAGTTGCTTAGCTACAAAGGAAGATAACAAGAAAGAAAGAAAAGAAAAAAGATCTATAAAACAACTAGAAGTCAATTAACATAATGGTAGCAATAAGTTCCTACCTATCAATAATTACCTTGAATGTAAATTGATAAAATAACCCAAATCAAAAGATACAGAGTGGCTAAATGACCTTTTTAAAGATCTCAATTATATGCTACCTATAAGAGACTGGAATCACCTGTAAGAACACACATGGTCTGACAGTGAAGGGATGGAAAAAGATATTCCATGCAAATGGAAACCAAAAGAAAGCAGAAGTAACTATATTTATATCATATAAAGTAGACCTTAGGTCAAAATCTGTAAAAAAGAGGTAAAGAATGTTACTGTAAAATAATTAAGGGGTCAATTCAGCAAGAGGATCTAAAAATTGTAAATATATATGCACTCAACATTAGAGTATCTAAATTTATAAAGTAAATATTCATAGATCTGAAGGAAAAGACTACAATAAAATAAGCATAGGGGATTTCAATGCTCTGCTTTCATCAGAGACAGATTATCCACACAGAAAATGGATAAAGAAACATAGATCTCAAACTACACCGTAGATCAAATGAACCTAACAAATATATACAGAACATTCCAACCAAGGGCTGAAGAATGCATATTCTTCTCAACTGCACATGGAACATTATTCACAATAGATCATACGTTAGAACACAAAAAAAGTCTTAACAAACTTAAGAAGATTAAAATAATATCAAGTATCTTTTCTGACCACAATGATATGAAGCTGAAAATAAGTAACACAAAGAACTTCAGGAAGTTCACAAACACAAGGAAGTTAAATAACCATGTTCTTGAACAACCAAATGATCAATGAAGAAATTAAAAGGGAAATTTAAAAATATCTAGAGACAAACAAAAATGAAAACACAATATAGCAAAACTTATAGGTTACAGTAAAAGAAGTTATAAGAAACACTTTTATAGCAATAAATACCAATATCAGAAAAAAAAGGAAGGAAGGAAGGAAGCAAGGAGGGAGGGAGGGATAGAGAGAAAAAGAAAAAGAAAGAAAGAGAAAGAAAGGAAGAAGAATCTCAAATCAACAAGCTAACATTGACTCCAAGGAACTATAAAAATGAGAATAAATTAAGCCCAATGATAGTAGAAATAAATTAAAACTAAAAATCAGAGCAGAAATAAATGAAACACAGATTAGAAAAAAAAAGGTTAGCAAAATGAGGAGTTGGATTTTTTAAAAATAAAATTGATGAATCATTAGCTATGTTAACTAAGAAAAAAAGATAAGACTCAAAATCAGAAATAGAAAAGGAGATATTACAATGTATACAACACAAATAAAAAAGATCATAAGAGACTATTATGAAAAAATATATGCCAATAAATTGGATAACCTGGAAGAAATGGATAAATTCCTTGAAACATAAAACTATCAAGATTAAATTATAAAGAAATAAACATTGAAACAGACCAATAGTAAGAAGATTGACTCAGTAATAAAGTTTTCCATCAAAGAAAAGCCTAGGACCTAATAGTTTTACTGCTGAGTTCTACCAAACAGTTAAGGAAGAACTGATACTAATTATACTAAAACAAGTCCAAAAAGTTTAAGGGACAGAACACTTCCAAACTCATTCTCTGAGGCTAGCATCACCCTGATACCAAAGCGAAACGAGGACACACAAAAAAAGAAAACTATCGGCCAATATTCCTGACGAACATAGATGCAAAAATTCTGAATGAAGTTCTAGCAAACCAAATCCAATGGCACATTAAAAAGATCATTCCACATCAAGGGGGATTCATCATACATAAATCAATAAATATAATATATACATTAGCACAGTGAAGGAAAAACTAAGAAGATCATTTCAATAGATGTAGAAAAAGTGTTTGACAAAATTCCACATTCTTTCATAATAAAAACAATCAATAAGTTAGGTATAGAGAGTATGTACCTCAACACAATAAAGGCCATATATTACAAACTCAGCACTACCATACTCAACAAGGAAAAACTGAAAGCTTTTTCTGTAACATCTGGAAGAAGGTAAAGAGGCCTACTCTCATCACTTTGATTTAAAATAGCACTAGAAGACTTAGCCAGAGAAATTAGGAAAAAGAAAGAAATGAAAGGCCTACAAATTAGAAAGAAAGATGTTAAATTGCCCATTTGAAGATGACTTGATTTCATATCTAGAAAACCCTAAACACTCCACCAAATAACTGTTAAGACTAATAAATGAATTCGGTAAAGCTGCAGGTTACAAAATCAAGAGACGAAAGTTAGTAATGTTTCTGTACACTAACAACAAACTACCTGTAAAAGAAATCAAGAAAAAAGAAAACACATTTAAAACAGCTACCAACATTTTTTAAATACTGAGGAATAAATTTAACCAATGAGTTGAAAGTTCCTTACACTAAAAACTATAAAACCTTGATGAAATAAATTGAAGAAGACACAAATAAAGGGGAAGACATGCCATGTTCATAGATTGAAATAATTAATATCATTGCTGGGTGCAGTGGCTCAAGCCTGTAATCCCAGCACTTTGAGAGGCCAAACTGGGTGAATTACTTGAGGTCAGAAGTTGGAAAACAGCCTGGCAAATATGGCAAAAACTCATCTTTACTAAAAATACAAAAATTAGACAGGCCTGGTGGTGCATGCCTATAATCCCAGCTACTTGGGAGGCTGAAGCCCAAGAATTGCTTAAACCTGGGAGGCAGAAATTACAGTGAGCTGAGATGGTGCCACTGTACTCCAGCCTGAGTGATAGAGTGAGATTGAATTTTCAAACAACAACTACAACAACAACAAACAATTAATATTTTTAAAATGCCCCCACTACCCAGAGAAATCTAGAGATTTAATGTAATCTTTATCAAAATAACAACAATATTCTTCACAGAAATTGAACAAAATCCTAAAATTTGTATGGAACAATAAAAAACTTCAAATAGCTCCCCCCACCAAAATTGATAGAACAGAATAAAGCTTTAGTCATCACACTACCTGACTTTAAACTGTACTACAAAGCTATAGTAGACAAAACTGCATGATATTAGCATGGAAAGAGACAGACACGTAGACCAATAGACTAGAACAGAGAATCAAGAAGCAAGAAAATGAATAACCCAATTGAAAAATGAGCAAAGAACTTGAATAGACATTCTTCAAAGAAGATATAAAAATTACCAATAGGTATTTGAAAAAGTGCTCAACATTGCTAATCACCAGAAAAATGCAAATTAGAATGAGAACAAAATATCACCTCATACTACTTAGAATTTGGTATTGTCAAAAAGACAAAAGATAACAATTGTTAGAGAGTATGTAGAGAAAAAGGATTCCTTGAACACCGTTGATAAGAATGCAAATTAGTACAAATGTAGAAAGCAGTATGCAGTTTCCTCAAAAAATTTAAAATAGTACTACCTTATAATTCTGCAATCCCACTTCTGGGTATATATCCATAGGAAATGAAATCAATATCTCAAAGAAATTCTGTGCTGCCATGTTTATTGTAGCATTATTCTAAGATATAGAATATAGATTCAACCTAAGTGTCCATCAACAAACTAATGGAAAGCTAAGATATAGATTCAACCTAAGTGTCCACTCACAAACTAATGGAAGAAGAAAATGTGGTACATACGTACACAATGAAATACTATTCAGCCATACAAAATAAGGAAATTGTGCTATTTGTGACAACATTTATGAATCTGGAGGATATTATGTTATGTGAAATAAAGCAGACACAGAAAAATAAATATTACATGAATTCACTGACATATGGAATCTTAAAAAGTGGATCTCATAGAACTAGAGAATAGAATAGTGGTTATCAGGACTTGGGGCTATTTGATGAGGGAGGAGCCTTGGTGTTTATCAAAGGCTGTAAATTTCAGTTAAATACGAGGAATAAGTTCAGGAGATCTATTGCAAAATATAGTAATTACAACCAATAAAAAATATTATATTCTTGGAAAATGCTAAGAAAATGGATATCATCACAAATATAGTAACTATGTGAGGTAATGTATACATTAATCAGCTACATTAATTCATTCCACAATGTAAATTACTTCAAAACACCATGGTGTACACAGTAAATACATTAAATTTTATCTGTCCATTAGAAAATAAACAAATATAGAGATAGCAATTATTACCCATAAGTTGTTGAATGACATATATTAGTACATAAGTGCAAAAATTAAGATGAAACAAGGGAGAAATTATTATGCATATACATAAATACAATGTTGACAAATTTAAAGTTTATATTATTTTCTTGGAATTACTGTTAAGTTGAGGAGCAATTTTAGAACACTAAAACATTTTGATGTTCAATCTTGTGAAATTAAATATAAATTTATGCTTATTTCAAAACAAGTCTAGCAAGATGTTTTACAGCAGCTTAATTCATTATGCTATCAGTGCTCAAAAACAAAAACAACTAAAAGCTAGAAACTACACCAAGCATCCCCTTGACTTCAAGTAGTGAAATTGAAGTAAAGGTTAATGATATTTCAAACCTTCTTTTTCTTCTTTCTTATATTATTTTACTGTCTTAGCCATTTAGTATTTAGTATTCATGAAGGTGTGTGAACATTAATTTTGGTTTTTATATACTTGCCTCAGACATACTTAAACTGAAATAGTTTGATTACCACACGAAGTATAAGGTAATAAATCATATTGCTTCTTCTTTTAGTACAACTTGATTTTACCAATCTTTAGCCTTAAGTCTTATTTGCTGGACTTTAGTAACCTCAAATGTGCACATATATGAAATAGAATCTTTCAGCCTAGGTCCTGAGTCCTAGTGTAAGTTGTTGGGTGAGGTGAGGTAGTCTAGTATGACTATAGTAATAGGAAAACTATTACTATAAGCAGCTGGAATGAAGTGGCCCAAAGGATGGGTTCCAGATTAAAAATAATTAGTTGGTTTCTCTTGAGATCTAAGTCTGAGTCTATAATTTCAGATCCAAGCAGTCTCTCAGAACTGGAAGCTACAACAATTCAAAAACATATCTTCTATAAATAAACCTTTAGGAATTTAGGGTCTTTTAAGGCAAGAAACTATAGAGAGATTCACTTGACATCTTCAACCACAACATAAACACACACACACAGACGCACAGACACACACACAGACGGACAAGTTGGGCACTACTGAGATAGACATGTCTTTGGGCTCATTATCTAATATAGAATACCTATGCCGGTCTTAAAAGCATAAAGTTCTGTAGATTACAAAACGTTTCTAAATGTCTAAATGTACTTTGCCAGTTGACACTCATAAAATATCATCTAAAAATCTCCACTTAATTTGTGGTGATGCTGGAACAATCTACTTTTATCATTTAAGGTTTTTTTTTGTTGATTTGTTCATTTATTTAACAAATATTGATTGAATGTTTACCATGTTTCAAGCACTCTACTGAGTACTGAAAAAAATAGAACTGTGCCAGAAATAAATGTTGATTTAGCATCCTGGGTGTTAAGATCCAGACAATATGCAATACATACAGCCAGAGAGCTTTTCACATATGAGTGAGGAAAGATATCTTTGACCAAGTGATTCTTCAGAAAAGACCTTACCTGAGTGGCCAGGAGGCATTGAGGAAGGGCAGAGGGAATCCAAAAGGTAGAATATCTCTTTTCTCTTGAAAAGACTAGCTCTGTATTTAGCCTTCATTTTCACTTGTTCTGATACATTCACAATGATTACAAATAAAGATATAAAAAAGAAAACATGAGGGCAAGGTGAAAGCTGGCATTCTTTATAGTCTTCTTGCTATTTAAAGGGCTCATTCCTGTGGGTTTGACTTGAAACAGATGGTATGTAGTAGTGACTTAATGAGATAAATGCTCCTCCCCAAGTTAGGATTTGTGGCTGAGTCTTTCTCTCAGGAAAAGTATTTACCAAAGAATAAAATCAATTTCTTACATATCAGCATTTCTTAAGCTCGTAACATTTTATACATATCTGTGATTCAGTATTAGTATTTATGATCTGCGATATGGTTATGCTATCAATTCATTTAGTACTTTACTTCTGGCATATCTTAAACAGCACTACTGTATAATTGCTTTTGTGCTTTCCCATTTGTTTTTTTCTTGTAAAAGAAAAATGACTAAGAATATTAACAAGCCAGCTGTTAGCACTTCTTTGATATTTCCCTATGGTCTGCTCCATTAGATGGGCTAAGTTCTTAATAACCATTGGATTTGTTAATTATTGGTAAACAGTGCTCTATGAATGTTGGATAATGGATTCATTTTATGCATTTATTTTTACCAAGGCAATTTGGGGGTTCTCTTGTCTTTATTATGTTTTTTAAAATATTCCTGAAAGCATAATTCAGATTTTCAAACTTTCAGTCAAATTAAATAAAATAATACTTTCCTTTAGTTGTATAGCTAAAGCAGATACAATTTCCAGTTTTTATTTGAGTTTATTTCAAATGATCTTAGGTCATATTCTCTATACTTAGCACTATGGAGGAAAATAATATAAAAGGCCATTGCATTCATGACATGAACATTTTATTCCATTATTAATTTACTTAGGTTCTACTTTATACCAGATTTTGTGTTAGGCTTTGTGGAGATTAAAGCAATGGTAATGATGGGGAAAATTTCACCCTAGAGACTCCTAAACAGTTGACACTTTCAAATAAAGTTCAAGGGCATTTGGCATGGCATTTGCTTTTCTATAGGAGACAAAGAGAAGCCCCAGTAAATTAAGCTACAAAAAGTCAACAAATGCCTAATTCCATTGTCCTTGGTGATTGCCCAACTCTGGGACAGATCAATTTATGTCTTTACAGCCCCATCATAGGAGATACCCATGAGGAAACCAAGAGACAAAGATCTGTGTTTATCCCTAAGACAGAGAGGTAGTAGGAATAATGTATTTCACCAGAAGTATTTTTTAAAAAGAAGAAAAACTCTCCTGCCAAGTGCACTCATTCAGAAAACATTTCTAGGCTGAACTCTATCAAGTCTAGTGGTACCTGCTGAATAGCACTAAGATCAGACATCTTGGAGAGCTCATCCTCTCCCCATAAGGCAATCTTCATGAAGTATGTGACAAATGAAACACAGAGAGCAAAATACACTGAGGGAACTTAAGCTTTGGGGGCTTTCAGGATCCTCAGATCACATTTCTAATTTATCTATCTAAGGCAGAGATGAGTTTTATTCATATTTCTCACAAAGGTAGAAGCATAAATAAGATGCAAACTGCTTTACAATTTGCTTAACTAACAATCATTTTCCAGAACTGATTCTTAAAAACCCACCCAGTCAGTTCCAAGAACATCCTAAAGAAGTTGACCACTTACCTAATTGAAAATTTTACAAGGCAATAGATTTCCCTCCACCTCTCTACATGTATAGGTCCATGGAGGACAACAAACTGAAATGATCCTCCCTCCTGGAACCAATATGGAGCCAATGTGAAGTGCAGGCATATCCCCTGAGTCCTAAATGGCCTTCAATAGACATGTCCTAATGAAGCAAAGTTAAAAATTGGTAATAAATTAATAAGAATGTGCCTCTTAGTGACAATCATCCATCCATTTCCTCTTAGAGCACCTTTTAATTATTGTTACTAATGACAGAGTTTGGGGTCATTGATTTCATAAAAAAAGAAAACTTTTCTGCTCTCAAGTCAGTAATGTATAGCCTCTGCATTCTTCAAACTTGGAATAACCAATACGTACTACTTATGGTTGTCTCTTTTTTAAATACTGGGCAATGACAGTGCTTCAGTACTCTGAAAACCCACTTCCTAAGTTTTTTTCTTGCATCAGAAGGATAGTTTCATTTAGGGCTGCTCATCATTAGAGGTAGTAATGACAAGAGTATGGTTCTCTATACACCTTCTTTGTCTTCATAGGGTGCCTTAATAACCCATAAAGCATCACGGGCATTAAAAAAAAACAATAAACCACAATGCCTGTTTTTTCCATTCTGCATTTTTCTGTTAACTGGGTTTATACCAACTTAAGCAGAGAATCATCCAGCTGCTTATTGGTGATCTTCCAGCTGCTGACTAATGCAGACTCTTAAATATCTCTAAGAAGCTGTAAAATGTGCTTAGGAATTTGTCACAGTGACATATGTTGGCAGCAATTTTATTTCTCAAAGAACCATCGAGTAATGCACTGTAACTTTCCCTTTTTCCCTTTTCTTGTATACTCAAGACATCTTCCAAATGGGGTGACTCTCTAGAATTACCTCTGCTGGAATATAATTTACCAGTTTGGAAATTGTACTTAGTAAAATGTGTTTCAAAGTAAATGAAGAGCAATTAACATGAGTCAAAAATTCATCACTGTTTTTATAGGCAACAAAACTAACTGGAGAATAGAAGTTAAGAACATCATGCTGAACAGCAACAGAGCATGAGACAGAAGCCATTGTTACAGAGCTCTCTGCTTGGCCATCTGTGGCAAACTCATACCTGTTGCTGTCCTATTCTTTCCTCCCAGCCACCAAATTCATATGGTCTCTCCTTTGTTCTGAAACTTCCAGCTTTAAAAGGAGTGGGGAGATAAAAAGAGTTGAGCATATTTTCTAGTGACTTATGAGAAACTGTGGACTTCATCACTTTTCTGATTACTATTGTAACTTTAGCTTGCTCCTTTCTGCTTAATAAAGGACGAAGAAATTACAGGCAGTGCTAGAAAGCTCATGATTAGGAAAATACAGATAACTATATATGTGTGTGTATATATATATATATGAGATACACACACAAATACACATATGTGTGCTTTTTTACATGTACATAGATAAGTATATATGTGTGTGTATGTATATACACACATACATTCATATATATATACACACACATATATATATAAATGAAGGCTTTTATTGAGCTGTACTTTTTCACAATTTTTCCTACAATAGTACATTTTTTACCCTTCAAGACTGTGAATACAAGATAGATTATTTAGTAGAAAATATCAAAAGAATTTTTAAGTACAATCTTGAGTGGAGGGAGATTGTAGGTCTGTATGCACCACTGTCTATAGTGATTTTTCCTGGCAGGACAAAATATTGATCCCAGTCCAATGTGAAAATTTCCCAACAGAATAAAAGTTAGAATTTAATACAGGCAGCAAACTCTTGATTCAGCAAGCTCTCCATTGGATGAAAGATATACAGAATGAAGTACATCAATAGTCAACAGGTTTAGGGCACCCTTTCCAGTCCCCTTCACCATAAGCTCAGCAAGGTTCAGCCCCATCTTCTCATTTACAATTATTCTCATCTTTAGTTTAAAATTGAAAAGTGAACAACCCAAGTTTCTCATAGGCCTTTTCAAAAAATGTACCCTCATCTGAATTAGAATCATTTTTACAATGTTTTCCAACAAGCTAATGCCGCCCCTGTAAGGAGAAATGCTTTGAAGAACAAAAGAAAACACAATCAGATACATACAGCCAGTCTCAGAGGTATCATTGACAGTGAAGTTGTTCATCAAGATATCTTTCAACTGGATAAAAGGAAAGGTCATCCACGCAGATGATAGCAAGCCCCATGTTACTCTTTCTCCTTGATAAGGTCAGAACATTTCATTGCCACCAGTTGCTGTGAGGTTGGGGAAAGATGCATTCATTGATTCACATATTCATGTGTTTTAAAGAACACATTTTTAAAACTTTTTTAATGTTATAATTTAATTTTCCTCAAGTTATAGAAGTCTTGATTAGAAAGCTATAAATTTAAGGAACTGTTGTTTGAATGTTAAATTAGTAGTAACTCTTAGAAGGACTGCCCGAATTAATTATGTGGGGTTTGTCTTGCCCTGTAGATTGTGAGTTAGATTTTGCTTTGGTTTCATCATTATTTGTACCACCCAGAAGAACAAAGAACTGTCTATTGCTACTGTATGTTTTATTTCATTGTGACATTTATCTCTTGGCAATAGAGATCACTCATGTGATCCGGAATTAAGAGGCAAAACCATGAGAAGATATAGCTCATATACGACTTTGCTTATTCAACTCTCTGTGATAAAAACATAGTTGACAATATAGTTTTTATTCTATGCTTTCTTGCATGATATCTCTATGTCCTCCAAAGAGAACTTGAATTGTTTTCCCTAAATCAAATCTTAATGATTTATTGATCTTTAATATTAACAGTCATTGCTAGTCTGTTTCTGGCAAAACAAGCAGCTTAAGCTCCAAATCTCAAGGTCTAAAGACCATAGCCTTTGTATAATGAGCCCCAGGAGGTCCTGGAGTAGCTCAGCCTATTAAGCAAGCTGAGTCTCAAGCAAGGGCTGCTGAAAGTTGACCCGAGACTGCCAGAATTCTCTTTTGTGGGATTTTGTTTTGAGTCATAAAACTCACTCCCTTCATGGCAAATCCAGCAGTATTTGTTAATGGTGTCTCTGCTCCATGCCATAAGCTTTACCTCACTAGAGCATTTGCTTGGGCTTCATCCAGTTGCTAATGATCGTTTTCTGCTTTCCAGTCACTAATTTTTAAGAAGCGCCAGTATGATCTAGTGCAAATATACCCTTAAAGAGGTGTCGTGAGGCTTGATTTTGATTCCCATTTCTGCATTCAAGTAGCGTGGAGGGAGTCATTTGATCTCTCTGAACTTCAGTTTCCTCATCTGCAAAATGGAGGCAGTGGGGAATACCACTGATAATACCCAATGTCCCCCAGCTTTAATGTTTCAGTCTGTTTGCATAAAAAGAAAAGCCTTTGATTTTACTATTTTGATGTAACTTTTGGTTAAATGGCACACTTTTACAAAATTCTTTTTTTAAAAGATCATTGGAACATCAGTTACCAAATTCTGGGGATAACTCTTTAAAACAATGTAAAAGTATTCCTGAGTTTCACAGCACACTAGGAGACTTAAACCTGATAAAATGCTCTAAGAGGGAAAAATAATCTATTTTTATTATTCATCCCATTAAAATCTGTATTTGCTAGTTGCAATACCTTGTGTTTCGTGTTGTGTGGTTACATGTTGCTTGTTTTTCAACATCTCAAGTATCCAAAGGACCACCTTTATAAATAGGGAAATTAAAACACAACTTTAAAACCTGTGGTCCTTATTCCTATTGATCTCTCTGCCAAATAATAATTGGCTACTCCCTTCTTAACACCTACTTCTCATTGCCTGTTCCTTCTTGACTTTTCATTGGATCCTCTTCCTCTGTTCACTCCTTATACATGAGTCTTTTCTTCAGCTTCTATTCTAAGTTATCCATTATAGTCCCTCTTTACATGTCCCATTAGTAATCTCTTTGATTACATGCAGATAATTTTCAGGCATTTCTTTATTTAAAAATCCTTTGGTGGCAATTTTAATTACTTAACAAAGTGCATGAGGTACAAACCTACCTTTCTGGAATCATTGCCTTTTTTCTCTCCACAAACACCCTATTATATATCCTTGCTTAACTAAGTGCCATTCTCTGAGCTCTCAAGGACTTTCAAGTTTCCCTTCTTTTGCCCATGTTATTTTCCTTTTGGAATATCCCACTCTCCTCTACCCTATGTTTTAGAATGTTGTATTCATTTTTAAAAGCATAGATCAGAGTCTCTTTTCTCTTTCTAGCTTTACTGACCCAACACACAAAATGAATTGCTCCCTGCCTTCTACCAAGATTTCCATGAGTTCCTCTAGAAAATTTTTATGCTTTCCTATGATAGATATTATATTATTTTGGTTCTGTATATGGTTAATTAATTAATCTGTATTTTGTGGAGAAGAAACAGAAATCAATTTTATTCTATTTTACCAATCCCTTTGAACTAACTTCGTCAAATAGTTCTTTCTTGACAATGAATTAAATCTTGAGTGCATCTCACCACTAAAAAAACTCTTTTTCCTCATATCCATTCTGCGGTTCTGTATCTTTTAAGCGGAGCATAAGAATGATACAATGGACTTTAGGGACTTGGGGGGAAGAGTGGGAGTGGGGTGAGGGATAAAAGACAACATATATGGTGCAGTATAAATGCTGGGGTGATGAGGGCAGCAGGATCTCACAAATCACCACTAAAGAAGTTACTCATATAACCCAATACCACCTGTACCCCAATAACTTTTGGAAAAATTTTTAAAATTAAATTAAAAAAAACTTTTTCATATATGAAAAAGCCCAGTGCCAAAACAACAACAAAACAAAACAAAACAAAAACAAAACCTTTAACCTGTTATTCAATTTAAAGCTTCTCTTCTCTAATTTGGGCATAACTCAGCCTCAGAAACCTGAGGACAGAGGGAGAGTTTATTCAGATCCTTTCTCTTCCATGCACTCTCTCTTCCTCAATCTTCTTCCCAACCCTAGTTGCCGTTTTGGGCTTAGATTAGCCAAGGAAGGGAGGTGGGATTAGTGAAAAAGGGAACCAAGGAAGGGAGGTGTGACTAGGTGGGGTTAGCTGCATATACCTTTCTAGTTTTAAAACATGTGGCAAGTGTAAATAAATGTTTTTTTTTCTCTTGTGGAAACTTTCTGTTAGTAAATTGGAAAACATTTGTTAGCTCGGCCTGCCGTACAAAAATATCATAGACTTTATGCCTTAAACACTTATTTTCTCACATTTCTGAGGCTATAAATCCAAGATTAAGGTGCCAACTTGGTCAATTTCTGGTGAGGGTCCTCTTGTTGGCTTGTGTATGGTTGCCTTCTTGCTGTGTTCTCACATGGCAGAGAGAGAGCAAGAGAGCTCTGTGGTATCTCTTTTCATACGAGCAGTAATTCCATCATGATCACTCATCATTATCTAAACCTAATTGTATCCCAAAGATCCCATTTCCAAATACCATCATATTGATGGATAGGATTTCAACATATGCATTTTTGGGAAAACAGTCTGTAACATTCTGTTCCCAATCCCTGCAAGTTCATGTCCTTCTTGTATGTAAAATACATTCATCTTATACCAAAAGTCCTAGGAGTCTTAACTCATTATGTATGACTCAAAGTACAATTAATCCTGAGGCAAATTCCCCTTCAGCTGTGAGCCTGTGAAATCTGAAAAGTTATCTGTCTCCAAAATATAATGATGAGAGAGCCATAGGATGGGCATTCTCATTCTAAAAGAAAATATAGAAAGGAAGAAGAAGAGGGCAGGTCTTAAGCAAGTCCACAACCTAGTGAGGCAAATTCTGTCAGACCTTAAGTTTCAGAAATAATCCTCTTTGGTTCCATGTCTTACCTTTGCAGCCCACGGGGGTGGCAGCATTACCAATGCTCTAGGCAGGGATCCCACTGCCCAAGGTTCTACAGGGTAGTTGCATCCCCAGGTCTTTGAACAGAGGTCACTCAGCCTTTAGAAACCAAGGTGGTGGTCCTAATAATCTCTGAATCATCTTCAGGATTATTTTTTCAAGAAGTGGTAGAAGCAATATAAAACACATCAACATTTTTTTTCTAATTTTCTTTAAACCCCCAATATTTAATAATGATTCTTGAGGTAAGCATGTTTGGCTTATTTAAGGAAATGAAACCAAAGTTTTATGGCTGGAATGTAATTAGTGAGGGGAGAGTGACAAACAATGAAGTCAGACAGGCAAGCAAGGCTGAGATCACGTAAAGCATTGAGGTTATGCTGAGGACCTGAGTTTTATTCTAAATGCAATGGATAGCCATTGGAGGTCTTTAAGCAGGAAACGGATGTGAGCAACACACTGAGATTTATCTTTTAAATATACATCTGTAGCTGGTATATAGAAAAGTTATCATTAAAGGGGAGAGTGCAGAAGCAAGGAGACCAAATAACAGGCTACCAAGTAATTCAGACAAGAGGTATATGTGGTTTGGCTTAAAATGATAGCAGCAGAGAAGAAGGGAAGGTGGTAGATAGAATGGTTTGAAAGTACAGTTGAGAGGATGTGCTAAAGGACTAAATACAGAGTATAAGGGAAGCAAGTGGTTAAGAATGACTTCTAATTTGGGGGAGAACAACTAGGTAGACAGAGGTGGTATTAACTCGTTAGCTAAGAGCAGGTTTTATTTTTGTTTTTGTTGCCTGCTCTGTGTTTGAGGGCAGAAGGGATTACAGGGTTCTATTTCAACTATGTTAAATTTGAGCTGTTTATTGGAAATTCAAGTGGATATGCCAAAAGACAAATAAAAAGATATTTAAATTTGGAACTCAGTGTCTATGGCTAGAGACAGAAATTTAGTTTTCATGGGCCCATACATGGGTTGAAAGTTCAATAAATGAATGAAAATATCTATGAGAGATGGTAAAAGAAGAGCAGCCGAGAGTCTGAATCTGGGACAACTGACATTGTCCCAGTTATTCACAGGATGAGGAGCCAGCAGAAACTAAGAAGAATCAGGATACATATTATTCAGTGATGTTTTCACATTTTAAATATACAGGTAATGAAACAGAATTTATTATTTAGTCATATCTCACCTCAGCACTGGTCAGTATACAAAACAGCAAGACCAAAGAGGAAATTGTCCAATTTGTAATTCAATAGGCAACTATTTGAAAGCATTTTTTTAAAGGTTGGAAAAATTCTGTAGTATTGCTGATTACTGTAGAATTGGACTTATGTATTACTCCAGCCATGATGGGCCATTATTACATGCAAACATTAGTATGCATCGGTTAGGAGTATAGGCTTTTAAAGCACTGACCTTCACTTTGAAGCTGAGATGCTGGGCAAGTTATAGCCTCTCTGAGCCTCTATGTTTTCATCCATTAAATGAAGATAATGATGATAGAACTGATCTCATAGGACTAATCTAAGAATTAAATTATTTGATAGATGTGAAATACTTAGAACAGTGTCTATAACATAATAGCACTAAAATAAATATTAAAACACCTACCTATCCAGATTAATGTAAAAATATAGGATAATTTTCTAGATTCAAGCATGAATTGAATGTTTAGCTCATTATGTACCGGAAAGAACTAGTTATAAACTAGGTAGAAAACAGCTTTGTTCTACGATTCTGGCACTTACCAGAATCATGACTTTAGAAAAGTCATTTAAATCACAAGGCTACGGTAGTCTAACTTGCAGAGTGGAGAGTATAGAGATTATGATTTCTTAGTGCTTTTCTGTAAGTTTTATGAATTTTAAGATAAGTGCAGCAAACCACCATGGCACATGTATATCTATGGAAAAAACCTACACATTCTGCACATGTGTCCCAGAACATAAAGTAAATTTAAAAAATTTTAAAATAAATAATAATTTTAAATAAGAAAATAGTGAATTAAAAAAGAGTTTTCTTTATTTCTTATTAGACATTATTTTCTTTCTTTTGTGTCTACTAATGGATGGAATGTACTGCAAAATGGGTTAAAAATCTTCACTTAAATCAAGTTTGTACATAATTCATCTCATTTCCAACTTTTAAGGAACTTGAGATTATAGGATTTTATATTTTTTGTATTTATGTAGATCCCACATACTCAAGTTCTAAAACAACTCTTACTGTAAATCTATTCAAATATCATGTTTGGAAGCCAGATGCAAGCTATTTAGGAAAATTCTAACTTTTGTTGAGTCTGAGGTAAAAATTTATTTTGTCTATCACTAATTTGTAAGTTGACTTTAAAAAATATATAGTGATTTCAATAATATTAGATTAAAATTGATCTACTTTCAGAACTATTTACTTAAAATTGCACATTCAGAAAGTATATTTTTAGATCTAACGTTTAAATCTAAATTCTGGTTTGATTGAGGACATATACAAAGTGTAATTAAATGTGCGAGTATTTTCATTGGATCAGAGCATTGTAACAAAAACTATTGCAACTATTACTACTTCTTTTCCCTTTTCAAGTATGTCAAAAATAAATTTAACTTAGGAAAACAATTTCAGGGATTTGACAATGCTACTTGGTTATGATTGAACATTTGGGGCACTCAGTCACCAGCCTTCTGGAGACCTATGTCTAACTAACTACACATAGCAAAATCATTTCTCTCCTTATTAGCAATGGGATATTTTACCTAGAGATTTCAGAACAAAAGATGAGAAAGACAGTTAATTATAGCCTAGGCTTCACATGCAAAGTTAATGAATTTTAATGCACATCAATTAATAACTAATTGGGTTTTGCCCACTATAGATGGAGGTATTGGGTGATGAGAAAGAAAGAGGTTCTATTTTAGTTGAAATACAACAGTCATTCTTCTATGACTTTGTCTTCCTCATTCTCCTTGTCTTTAAGTCAAAATTAAAAACAAAAATCCGAAGCTGCTAAAGAGTTTTCTGAAATTCGGAGCTTGCATGTACACATGTAAGCATTTAGAAGTATAAGAATTGTCTTTTCACAACAGATAAATACAAAACTCTCTATAAGTTTATGTAGAATATTGCTGTTTCGAAGCATTCTTGCATGATGTGTAGGCAAGGCATAAATTATATTTTTAATTTGTAAAATAAGGAAAGGGAGAAGAAAATGAATACAGGAAAGAGAGAGGAAGAGATGATAGAAGATCTTAGAAGATTTAGGTCTTGGTTTCATTTCTTGGGTTGTGTAGCTCAAACAAACTCAGAACTCCATATTTAATTAATCCATCAGTTTCCTCTCACCATAAAATAAAAAAAGGTCCAACTTTAATATACCATAAACAAACAAAGACACACCTGCCACCTATAGTAATGAAGTCTGTGTGATGTTGCCCTAAGGATAAATTATATCAATGAAAATAACATGAAGTCCCGCAATAGGCAACATGTGACTGACTGATTTTCAACAAAGGTATCTACATAATTTGCCAGGAGAAAGAATCAACTTTTCAACCCATAGTGCTGGAAACAGCTACACATATGTTTAGAGGAAGCAATTTAATCTTGACTCCTACATTATATCATACACAAAAATTAATTTGAAATGGATCATACACTTAAATATAAAATCTAGAACTACAAGATGCTTACAAAAAAATAAGAGAATGTTTTTTGTTATTGGAATAAAAGACTTTTTCAGGGACAAAAAAATCATAAAATTTATAAACATAAAAATTATGTTTATAAGTTATAAGGCTTAAAGGTTCATCTCATCAAAAGACACCATTAAAAAATGAAAAGGCAAGCTATAGCCATAGAGAAAATATTTGCAATGCATCTATATGACAAAGAACTTGTATCCAAAATATGTGATTGATAAGTACAAAAGCAATCCAAACAAATAATTGCTAAAAAATAAAGACAAAGGGAAAATCTTGCAACCAGAGGAACAAGACATATTACCTACAAAGAAACAATGATAAGAATTACAGTAGATCTTTAATCAGAAAGCATTCAAGAAAGTATAATGGAGTGGTGTCTTTCAAGCACTGGTAGGGAAACATTGTCATCCTGGAATTCTATACCTAGTAAAATATTATTCAAAATTTGAGAAAAAATAAAGACTTTTTTTTTAGGCAAACAAAAAATGAGGGATTTACTGTTAGAAGATATTTTTGAAAGAAATGTAGAAATGTTAGAGGCTGTTCTTCAATGTAGTAAATTCTTAAAATTTTATGTTGCCTAGCATCTATTCTGAATACAAGTTTAATGTTCTTATACCAGAAGCACAGAGTTTCCAGTTCTATACCACATCCAAATAGTTCAAACCAGTGGCCACAGATAAGAACTTAGAAGTGGTTCTGCCACCTAGCAGAATGGGCTCCCTGCTTTCCCACTAACTCCTTTAAATGGACTGTTCAAGCATTTGTTAACAAACTTGAAGTAGCCTACACCTATTCCCTCATATAGATTACTAGTTGCCAAGTTCTCTCTTTATCTCTCTAGCTCTCTCTCTCTTTCATTCTCTCTCTCTCTCTGTCTGTCTAACTCTTCATTCCTGCCTTGCACAAGAAGTTCTCTGGAGACAGAGAACTGCCCTCCTGACTCATCACACCCCACTTTCCCAGAATCTATACATAAAGATTTCTGTACTTGTTTCCTTTTTTGGTGTTATATTGAATTTGCACTTTCCATCTAAAGAACTAAGGGTTTCCCCAGGCTGAGAGAATACAAGATTGGACTCACTGCCAGAATGATAGTCAGGCAGGAATAAACTAGATGCTTGTCAGACAAGAGCCACAAAGATAACCATAAGCAAGTTTCCTGTGTGAAGGAAACTCCCATCAAAAGTTGGACAAGTAGGTGTTATTAGGTTATCTACCAGGTTAAAAAAAAAAGTATCCAATGAAAGGCACATCATGAACACTCACATCCAGCAATCCTTCTGTTAAAGCAGGGTTGCTAGTCATTCTGATATTGGAACTTGAATTTAGCAGGGGGCTCTTAAAACATTTAGGCAGAGGAATGTAATTTAATAAATTTGGATTTACCCTAAGAAAAGTACTAGAAATATAATCAATTAAGGTAAATTAATTTATAAGTTTCTTGATTTTAATTACTCTGATTGTAATGGTTTACAGCAAAAATTATAACTATGTATTGTGTATTTATAGTATATGTAAAAGTAAAACTATGTGATACCAGTACCATAAAGAATGAAAGGAAAGAATTAGGAATATAGTGGTATATTCCATGCCATTAGCATATGAATCTGGTATAATGTTATTTGAACACAACTCCAAGAACAACTACTATTTTTTAGGAAAATATAAATAATATCTCAGTAGAGAAGAGAAAATGAAATTATTTTTAAAAATGTATAAGCCCAGAAAAGGCAAAAAATAAAGAGCATTAAAAATAAAGAACAAATGGAACTAATAACAAACAGCTAGCAAGATGATATGTTTTAATGAAAACTTATCAATAATCACTGTAAATATGAATAGTATAAACACAATTTAAAAGAGAAAGATTTTCAGATTGATTAGAAAAGCATGACCTGGGGGAATGACCACAGTAAGATGGCAGAATAGGAAGTTCCAGTTTATGTCCCTTACACAAAACAATTTAATAACTACCAACCAACAAAAATAGGTCTGGTAGAATGCTGGATTATGATGAAGAAACTGCAGCACCCAGTGGAGCACAAAAACTAAGAAAGGCTGCATAGAGAAGAATAGGAAACATTTTATCTGCATAAGCCCTTCCTCAGCCCAGCACAATTTGTCACATAGATTTATCCTGTTGGCCACAATCTCTCTCTATGAATGAAAGAAAGAGCAAAAGTTCCCTAGAAGACTTTGCCACTCCACTGCACCCCCCAAGGGCCAGAGTCACTGCATTCCCTCCGCTGCCCCATAGCTTCCACACTCCTTTTAGCCCCAGTGCCTTCACACCTATCTGTAGGAAAAGACCTTTCCCCACTGAAGCCAATCCATAAATCTGAAAGAGGTGACTGCTTCTTCATATGTGCATAAATCAACACAAATCTACATGAAAATCAAGAAAATACGATAGTACCAGAAAACAAAAACCACAATGAATTTCCAGTAACTAACCCCAAAGAAATTAAGATATATAAATTTCCAAGGAGTTCAAAATTTCCAAAAGAGTTGTTTTAGAGGAGTTCAGGTAGCTACAAGAGAACAGAGATAGGCAAATCAATACAATCAGGAAACAGTACACACATAAAATTAAAAATTTAATGAAAAATTAGAAATTATTTAAAAAGGACAGATATTCTGGAGCAGTAAAACACAATGAATGAAATGAAAAATGCAATAGAGCACCTCAAGAACAATCAATCAAGCAGAAAAAATAATCTTCAAATTAGAAGATATAATTTGAAATTATCCAGTCAGAGAAGAAAAAAAAAGAATTTAAAAGAGTGAATAAAGCCTATGGCATTTATGGAGAACTATTAACTGAAATAAAATATGCATTCTAAGAATTCAAGAGGGAGAAGAGAGGTATAGAGAGACAGAAAGCTTATATTAAAAAATGTTGTATGGAAAGTTCCCAGATTTAGGGAAATTTGAATCAGTGATCAAAAACATCCCTAGAAAGAAAAGCCCAAGACCGGATGATTTCATAGGTGAATTCTACCAAACACTCAGAAAAACTAGTAACGATTATTTAATATTCTTCCAAAAACTGGAACAAGAAACACCACCAAACTCATGTTATGAGACCAGTATTATCCTAGCACCAAAACCAGAAAAAGTCACCATAAGAAAATAAAACTATAGGCTGACATTCCTGATGAATATATATGCAAAATTCACAATGAAATACTAGCAAACTAAGTTCAACAGCACTATAAAAAATCAGAATCCACAATCAAGTGGGATTTATCCTTGAAAAGCAAGAATGAATCAATACATGCAGATTGATAATTCTGATACATCACATTAACATAATGAAAAGGAAAAAAATCACATCATCATCTTAGTAGGTGTAGAAAAATATTTCACAAAGTTTAACACTAATTCATGATTATTAAAATTCTCAACAAAATAGGTGTAGAAGAAATTACCTTAACACATTATAGGCTATATATGAAAAGCCCATAGATAATATTATAATTAAAGAAGATAAACTGAAAACTTTCCCACTAAGATCCAGTACAATGCAAGGATGACCACTCTTTCAACTTCTTTTCAACATAATACTGGCAGTCCTAGGCAGAGCAACTGGACAAGAAAGAAAAAAGACATCTAAATCAGAAAGAACAAAGTAAGATTATCTCTGTTTGCTGATGAAATGATCCTCTATATAGAAAACCCTAAAGAATCAACTACATCAACAACAATAACAAGAAAACAGTTAGAACTAAAAACAAATTTAGAAAGCTGCAGGATGCAAAACCAACAAACAAAAATTGGTAGTATTAATCCTATACACAGAGGATATTGTGTAGGATTTTCTGAAAAGGAAATTAAGGAAACAATATCTTTTGGGAGATATAGAAAAATGTTAAATAAGAAGCAGGACTAAATTTCAGTTCCCACCTAGGCAGACAGAACAGTGTGTGGGGACTCACACGGTGAACTTTTGATCCAAAAATTACTGTAGGAACATACCAAGAAAACTAAAATAATACACAGACCCTATGACAGAAGTGGTTGCCATTGCAAACTCCATGAGACAGCTGAAAAACTCAGCTGCAGCAAGCCCCACCCAAGGATAGTCTGAGCTCAGACAACATATCCCTCCCTCAACTTGATGGTCTTTCTCTACCTAACCTGGTAGATGATGACAAAATACATAATTTCTTCAGAGCTCTATAACCCCACCCATTGCTTGAGAAACCCAAATATTTATACAGGCCACATTAGGGCAGCCGTCACCCCCCCAAACTACCATAGCTAAGGCTCTCTTGAAAGCATGACCTCCTGGCTGGAAGCCAACCAACACAAGCCATTACAGGAACTCATAAAAGAATAACCCTGCTCCAAGAAAGGAGAAAATAACAGGTAATTCCTCTGACTATAACATTCTGGCTAACCAGAGGTCCTAAGTCTGTCCACATGACAACTTCATTGCTAGCGCAACCAGCATTTGAGAAAACCAGTACATGAAACAAAACTACAACCAAAAACCTTTGCAGTCTACTTGACTCCTCTGCTACCTGCACCTTATCAGCTGCTAGTACTCATGGCGGACAGAACTGAAGATGGATTATATCACAGGACTCTTTGCAGACACCACCTAGTACCATCTAAGAGGCCAGTAGCTTCAATGGGTGACTAGACCCAAAAGAGCAATAACAATCACTGCAGTCTGGCTCTCAGACGCCCCATCCCTAGTCAGGAAAGGAAGGCACCACATTAAGGGATCACTCCATGAGACAAAAGAATCTGAACAGCAGCCCTTGAGCCTTAATCTTTCCTCTAACATAGTCTACACAAACAAGAAGGAACCAGAAAAACAGTTTTGGTAATACCACAAAGCAAGTTTCTTTAACTCCCCCAAAAGATCATACTAACTCACCCACAATGAATTCAAAACAAGAATAAATCTCTGAATCACCAGAAAAAGAATTCAGAAGGTCCATTATCAGGTTACTCAAGAAGGCATCAGAAAAAGGTGAAAAATAACTTAAAGAAATTTAAAAAATAATACAGGATATATATGAAAATCTCCAGAGAAATACACAGCATAAATGAAAAACAATCACAACTCCTAGAAATGAAAGACATAATCAGAGAAATGCAAAATACACTGGAAAGTTTCAACAGTATAATTAAATGAGAAGAAAGAACATTAGAGTTCGAAGACAAGACTTTTGAATTAACCCAATCTGACAAAGACAAAGAAAAAAATAAAAAAATTGAACAAAGCCTAAAATAAATTTTCAATCATGTTAAATATCCAAACCTAAGAATAATGTTGTTCCCAAAGAAGAAGAAATATCTAAAACTTTAGGAAACTTATTTTGGAATAATTGAGGAAAACTTCCCTGGGCTTGCTAGAGATCTGAACATCCAAATACAAGAAGCTCAAAGAACACCTGGGAAATTCATTGCAAAAGGATCATCACCTAGGCACATATTCATCAGGTTATCTAAAATCAAGACAAAGAAAAGAATATTAAGAGCTGTGAAGCAAAAGCATCAGGTAATCTATAAAGGAAAACCTATCAGATCAACAGTAGATTTCTCAGCACGAAGACTACAAGTTAGAATGGATTCAGGTCCTATCGTTAGCCTCTTAAACAAAGCAATTATCAGCCTAGAATTCTGTATTTAGCAAAATTTAGCTTTATAAATGAAGGAAAGATACAATCTCTTTTAAACAAATAAATGCTGAGAGAATTTGCCACTACCAAGTCAGAGATACAAGAACTGCTAAAAGGAATTCTAAATCTTGAAACAAAACCTCAAAATACATCAAAATAGGACCTCCTTAAAGCATAAATCTCACAGGACCTATAAAATAAAAACACAATGAAAAAGAAAACCAAACAAGATAATCAGGCAACAACTAGTATGATGACTAGAACAGTACTTCACATCTCAATACTAACATTGACTGTCAATGGCCAAAATGCTCCACTTAAAAAATACATTATGATGGAGTGATACAACCAAGTATCTGCTGTCTTCAAGAGACTCACCTAACACATAAGGACTCATATAAACTTAAGGTAAAGGAGTGAAAAAAGATACTCCGTGCAAATGGATACTAAAAGCAAGCAAGAGTAGCTATTCTTATATCAAACAAAAAGACTTTAAAGGAAAAACAGTTTACAAATACAAAGAGGAGCATTATATAATGATAAAAGGGCTAGTCCAACAGGAAAATATTACATCTTAAATATATATGCCCCTGACACTGGAGGTCCCAAATGTATAAAACAATTATGAGTAGACATAAGAAATGAGAAAGACAGCAACACAGCAGTAGTGGTGAAATTCAATACTCTATTGACAGCACTAGACAGATCATCAAGACAGAAAGTCAACAAAGAAACATTGGACTTAAACAATACCCTAGAACAAATAGACTTTACTGATATTTACAGAACATTCTACCTAACAACTGCAGAAAATACATTCTACTCATCAGCACATAGAACATTCTCCAAGATAGACCATATGATAAGCCACAAAACAAGTCTCAATAAATTTAAGAAAATTGAAATTATATCAAGTACTCTCTCAGATAACAGTGGAATAAAACTGAAAGTTAACTCCAAAAGAAACCCTGTAAACTATACTAATACATGGAAATTAAATAATCTGTTCCTGAATGACCACTGGGTCAATAATGTAATGAAGGTGGAATTTTAAAAATTCTTTGAACTAACAATAAACCTATTGAAACCTCTGGGATACAGCAAAAACAGTGCTATGAGGAAAGTTCATAGCATTAAATGACTACATCAACAAGTCTAAAAGATCACAAACAGACAATGTAAGGTGAAACTTCAAGGAACTGTAGAAATAAGAACAAATCAAACCCAAACCCAGCAGAAGAAAAGAAATAACAAAGATCAGAGCAGAACTAAATAAAATTGAAAAAAAAAAACTGCAAAAGATAAATGAAACAAAAATCTGGTTCTTTGAAAAGACAAACAAAATTCACAGACCATTAGTGAGATGAACCAGAAAAAAAGAGAGAACATCCAAATAAGCTCAATTAGAAACAAATTGAGAGATATTACAACCGATACCACAGAAAGAAAAAAGATCATTCAAGATTACCATGGTCACCTCTAAGTGCACAAACTAGAAAACCTAGAAGTGATTAATGAATTCCTAAAAATATGATACCCTCCTACATTAAACCAGGAAGAAATAGAAAGTCTGAGCAGACTAATAACAAGCAGGAAGATTGAAATGTAAAAAAAATTGCCAAAAAAAAAAAAAAACAGTCTAGGACCAGACAGATTCACAGCTAAATTCTATCAGACATTCAAAGGATTAATACCAATCCTATTGACACTATTCTAAGAACAGAGAGAGTGGGAATCCTCCCTAACTCATTCTATGGAGCCAGTATCTCTCTAATACCAAAATCAGGAAAGGACATAACAACAACTACAACAAAATAACTACAGACCAATATTGCTGACAAACATAGATGCAAAATTCTTCAACAAAGTAGTAGGTAACTGAATCCAACAGCATATCAAAAAAATAATAAACCAAGATCAAGTGGATTTCATCAGGGATGCAGGGATGGTTTAACATACACAAGTCAATAAATGTGATACACCACATAAACAGCATTAAAAACAAAAATGACATGATCATCTCAATAGATATATAAAAGCACTTGACAAAATCCAGCATCCTTTTATGATTAAAACCTTCAGCAAAATTGGCATAAAAGAGGCATAACTTAAGATAATAAAAGCCATCTATGACAAACCCACAGCCAACATTATGCTGAATGGGGAAAAGTTGAAGGCATTGAGAACTGGAACAAACAAGGATGTCCACTGTCACTACTTCTATTCAATATAGTACTTGAGGGCCTAGCCAAAGCAATCAGACAAGAGAAAGAAGTAAAGGGCATAAAAATTAATAAAAAAGGAAGCCAAACTGTTACTGTTCACTCATCCAAAAAGCTCTTAGATCTGATAAATGAATTCAGTAAAGTTTCAGGATATAAAATCAATATACACAGATCTACGGCACTGCTATACACCAGCAGTTACCAAGCTGAGAATCAAATCAAGAACTCAAGCCATTTCACAATAACTACAAAAAAATAAAATAAAATAAAAGTTAATATACCTAACCAAGGTGTGGTGAAAGACCTCTATGAGGAAAACTACAAAACGCTGCTGAAAGAAATCACAGATGACACAAAAAAATGAAAACACATCTCTTGCTCATGGATGGGTAGAATCAATGTTGTGAAAATGACCATTCTGCCAAAAGCAATCTATAAATTCAATGCAATTTCTATCAAAATACCACCATCATTCTTCACAAAACTAGAAAAAACTATCCTAAAATTCATTTGGAACCAAAAAAGAGCCTGCACAGCCAAAACAAAAGACTAAGCAAAAAGAACAATTTTAGAGGCATCACATTACCCCACTTCAAGCTATACTACAAGGTTATAGTTACCAAAACAGCATGGTACTGATATAAAAATAGATAAATAGACCAATGGAACAGGATAGAGAACCCAGAAATAAAGCCAAATACTTACAGACAACTGATCTTCAACAACACAAACAAAAACATAAAGTGGGGAAAGAACATACTATTCAACAAATGGTGTTAGAATAACTGGCAAGTCACATGTAGAAGAATAAAACTGGGTCCTCTTCTCCCACCTTATACAAAAATCAACTCAAGATCTGTCAAAGACTTAAATCTAAGACCTGAAACCATAAAAATTCTAGAAGATAACATTGGAAAAACCCTAATTAGACATTGGCTTTCACAAAATGTTCATGACCAAGAACCTGAAACCAAGTGCAACAAAAAGGAAAAGTAGATGGGACTTTATTAAACTAAAAAGCTGCACAGCAAAAGAAATAATTAGCAGGGTAAACAGACAAACCACAGTATGAGTGAAAATCTTTCCAAACTATTCATGTGACAAAAGACTTATCCAGAATCTGCAGGGAACTCAATTCAGAAAGAAATAAAACAATTCAATCAAAAACTGGGCTAAGAACATGAATACACAATTCTCAGAAGAAGATATGCATATGGCCAACAAACATACAAAATAAAAAGGCTTAATATCACTAATGATCAGGGGAATTCAAATCAAAACCACAGTATGATACCACCTTACTCCTGCAAGAATGACCATATTTAAAAACTCAAAAAATAATAGATGTTAGCATGGATGTGGTGAAAAGAGAACACTTTTACACTGCTGGTGGGAATGTAAACTAGTACAACCACTATGGAAAACAGTATGGAGATTCCTTAAAGAACTAAAAGTAGATCTACCATTTTACCTAACAATCTCACTACTGGGAATCTACCCAGAGGGAAAGAAGTCACAATTGGAAAAATATGGAACCAGTCCAAATGTCTATCAATCAGCAAGTAGATAAAGAAAATGTGGTATACATATACCAGGGAAAACTACTCAGCCATATAAAGAAATGAAATAATGGCATCTACAGCCACCTGGATGGAGTTGGCAACCACTACTCTACGTGAAGTAACTCAGGACTGGGAAACCAAACACATGTTCTCATTTTTAAGTGGTAGCTAAGCTAGAAAGACACAAAGACATAAGAATGGTACAACGGACTTTGAGGACTTGGGGGAAGGGCGGGAAGCGGGTAAGGGATAAAAGGCTACACATTGGGTACAGCGTGCACTGCTCAGGTGATGGGTGCACCAAAATCTCAGAAATCACCACTAAAGACCTTACCCATATAACCAAACACCTCCAGTTACCCCAAAACCTATTGAAATTAAAAATAAAGAAAAAAGAAAACAATATCTTTTGTGATATCAACCAAAAATATGATACTTAGCAATAACTTTAATCAAAGAGGTAAAAGAGTTTTACACTACAAATTATAAAGTATTAATGAACAAAATTAAAGAAGACATAGATAAATAAAAAGACCTGTCTGTGTTCATGGATAGGAATAATTAATATTTTAAAAATGTCTATGCTACCAAATGCAATTTACATATTCAGTGCAATTCCCTATCAAAATTCTAATAGCATTCATTATAAAAATAGAAAAATAACTCCAAAATTCAAATAAAACCACAAAAGACCCTGAATAGCTAAAGCAATCTCAAGCAAGAATAACAAAGTTAGAGGCATTATACTTCCTGACTTCAAAACATATTACAATGTTATAGGAAGCAGTACAGTATGGTACTGAAATAAAAACAGACATATAGACCAATGGAACAGCATAGAAATTACAGAAATAAATCCATGTATCAACAGGTCTCCAGAAATGGTGCCAAGAACATACAATAGAGAAAGAATAGTCTTTTCAATAAATGGTGATGGGAAAACTGGATATGCACATGTAGAGAATGAAATTGAAACTATCTTACATAAAGATACAAAAATAATTCAAAATGAATTAAGACTTAAATATAAAACCTGAAACTACAAAACTGTAAGAAGAAAAACTTAAGAGGTAAAGGTTTTTTTTTTTTTTCTTTTTTGATGGAGTCTTATTCTTTTTGCCCAGGCTGGAGTGCAGTGGCATGACCTTGGCTCACTGCAACCTCCACCTCCCAGGTTCAAGCAATTCTTCTACCTCAACCTCCCAAGTAGAGTAGCTGGGATTGCAGGCATCCACCACCATATCTGGCTAATTTTTGTATTTTTAGTAGAGACAGGGTTTTGCCATGTTGGCCAGGCTGGTTTTGAACTCCTGACCTCAAGTGATCTGGTCTGCCTTGGCCTTCCAAAGCGCTGGGATTACAAGCATGAACTACTGCATCTGGCCAGGAAAAGGTTTTTTACATTGGTCTGGAAAATGATTTTTTAGATATGACTCCAAAAGCACAGGCAAAAAAAGCAAAAATAGACAAATGAAATTACATCAAACAAAAAGCCTCTGCATAGCAAAGGACACAATCAACAAAGTGAAAAGGCAACATACACACAAGGAGGATATATTGACAAACTCTATATAAGACAAGGGATCATGTAGACATATTGTAAAAATCTATATAGGGCAAGAGATTAATATCTACAATATGTAAGAAATTCATACAACTCAATAGTAAAATAAAAGCCCTGTTAAAAAATAGGCAAAGGATCTGAATAGATGTTTATGAGAAGAAAACACACAAACATCCAATAATACATAAGAGGTGCTAAACATCACTAATCATCAGAGAAATGCAAATCAAAAACATAATGAGATATCACCTCATACTTGTTAGGATGGCTATTACCAAAGACAAAAAAAGATAACAAGTGTTAGCAAGGACATAGAGAAAAGGGACCACTTCTGCACTTTTGGTGAAAAAATCATTTTGGAAAACTGTATGAAGATTCCTCAAAAAATTGAAAACCAAAATACCATATGACTCAGCAATTCCATATGGAGATATATATATATATATACACACACACATGTTTGTGTGTGTGTCTATATATACACACACACATATATGTGTGTGTTCGTGTATACACATGTATATCCAAACAAAATGAACTCACTATCTTGAAGAAATGTCTGCACTCTCACGTTCATTGCATTATTCACAATAGCCATGATATTGAAACATCCTAAATGTCTACCAATGGATGAATGGAGTAAATATGTGGTATACATACATAGTCAAACATTATTCAGCCTTAAAAAGAAGGAAATCTTGATGTTTTCAACAACATAGATGAACCTAAAAGACATTGTGTTAAGTGAATTAGGTAAACACAGTAATGTACATTTCTGATAGAGACTGTACATATTGATTGTACATTTCACATACAATCTCACTTATGTGTGAAATGTACAATAATACTCAGACTCATAGATATACAGGTTGAAATTGTGGTTGCAAGGTTTAGATGTGGTGGAAATGGAAACTTGTTGGTCAAAGGGTACAAAGATTCCATTATATGAAATGAATAAGTTCTGAAGACCTGTTGTACAACAATGTGAATGTAGATAACAATACTTTATTGTAAACTAGAAATTTGCTAAGAAGGTAGATCTTAAGTGTTCTCATTATAAAAAACAAAGAAAAGGCTGGGCTCAGTGGCTCATGCCTGTAATCACAGAACTTTGGGAGGCTGAGGCGGGTGGATCATGAGGTCAGGAGATAGAGACCATCCTGACCAATATGGTGAAAACCTGTCTTTATTAAAATGCAAAGAAAAAGTAGCCGGGCGTGGTGGCACGCGCCTGTAGTCCCAGCTACCTGGAAGGCGGAGGTTGCAGGGAGCCGAGATCACACCACTGCACTTCAGCCTGGCAACAGAGCAAGACTCCATCTCAAAAAAAATAATAATAATAAAATAAATAAATGATAACTATGTGAAGTGATAAGTTTTTAATTTGTTTGTCATGATTATTTTGCAATGTTTATATATGTCAAACAAATTTATACACCTTAAATGTATAAAATTTTTGTCAATTTTACCTCAATAAATATGAAATAAAACTGGAGAAGACACCTGAAAAGCAAGAGAAAGAGAAAGAAAGAGAAGGAAGGAAGGGAGGAAGGGAGGGAAGGTGGGGGGAGGAGGGAGGGAAGGAGGGAGGGGAGAGGGAGGGGAAGTGGGGGCGTCAGAGGGAGGAAAAAGCAAAGTAAGGAAAAGAAAAGAAAAGAAAAGAAAACTAAGTTGCTGATACAAGTCAAAGGAAACTAAAAAGGTTAACAACTAAGTGCTTGTATAATCCTGGATCTAAGGATCCTATTCTTAGGAAATGCACTAAATTTTTTTGGGAGTAAAGAGGGAAAAAAGTGTGACTCAGCTGTATGGTTTCCACAAGAAACTCACATTAAATATAAAGCTTTAAAGAGGTTAAAATTAAAAGGATGGAGCAATATATCATGCAAATACTAATCATGAGGAAACTTAAATAGCTGTATCAATTTCAGACAAAGTAGACTTCACAACAATAATATTATCAGGGATAAAATAGAAACTTACAAAATAATAAAGAGGACAGTTTCCCAAGAAGACATAAGAATACTAAATGTATATTCAGCTAACCAGAGAGCTTCAAAATGCATGAGACAAAACTGATAGATAGGATAAGAAAAATAGGCAAATCAACATTTACAGTTGGTGATTTCAACACTTCTCTTTTAGTAATTGGTAGAAAAAGCAGGCAGTACATTAGTAAGAATATAGATGAACTGAGCAACACTATCAACTAACTTGACCTAATTGACATAAGGTGCACCCAACAACAGCAGAATATATATTCTTTTCAATCTTCATCAAGTAGGTAATGTTGTGTGCTATAAAACAAACCTTACTACAGACAGAAGGACAGAAATAACACAAGGATGTTCTAAGTCCACAATGAAGTAAAACTGTAAATCGACAACAGAAAAATATCTAGAACAACCTTCAATATTTAGAAATTAAACAACACACTTCTAAAAACACTGATAACACAGAATGTTTGCAAGAGTGCAGAGCAATTAGGCTCCTCTTATACTGATGGTGAGAGTGTAAACTGACCCAAAGTTGAAAAATGGTTTGGCATTTCCTTAAACATACACTAACTGTCCCTGTGACCTAGAATTTCAACTCATAGTATTTACCCAAAGGAAATTTTTAAATGTCTGTGTAAAACTTGTAAAAGTATTTTCATTGCACTCAGTAATAGTTCCAACTGGAAATAACCCAAATGTATACCAAAAAGAGGGTGGACAAATTATCGTATATACATATAATGTAATGCTACAAGTGATAAATAATCAGTGTCAGTATGCATTCATGAAAATCCATATCCACATGGATTTATCTATCTAGATTATCTAAATCTAGATAAATCTATCTAGATTCATTTATGTCAGGAGTTTGGGAGATTTTTTGAGATTTATCTAGCTAGTTGCATGTATCAGTAAATCACGAAAACCACCCAAATTCCTGGCATAAATAAATGCATACTGGATAATTTCACTTACTTGAAATTCAATAATATATCAAACTATTTTATAGTGATGGAAATCAGAACAATGTTTGTCTATAGATTATAGGGATTGTTTGGAAGGGAGAAGGAGGCAAGTTGGTGAGTTATGGCAGTGTGCTTCTTGGTTGGGATGTTAGTTACATATTTGTGTGAATTTGTCAAAGTTTATCAAAGTACACACTTAAAAATCTGTGAATTGGCTGGGCACGGTGGCTCATGCCTGTAATTCCAGCACTTTGGGAGGCTGAGGCAGTTGGATCACCTGAGGTCAGGAGTTTGAGATCAGCCTGGCCAACATGGTGAAACCCTGTTTCTACTAAAAATACAAAAATTAGCCAGGCATGGTGGCAGGCACCTGTAATCTCAGCTACTCAGGAGGCTGAGGCAGGCAAATTGCTTGAACCCGGGAAGTGGAGGTTACAGTGAGCTGAGATTGTGCTACTGTACTCCAACCTGAGCAAGGAAAGTGAGACTCCATCTCAACAAAAAAAACAAAAAAAAAAACTGTGAATTTAACTCTACGTAAATTTTATCAAAATTACTAAAAGATTTTTAAAAACTTAGAGGATAATATTACACTGTTAGTAAACATTTTTAAATAAGAGAATAAATTCTTGATGATATATACAAAAATACTTTAAAAGAAACTAAAAATTAATCACCAATTTATTTTACCTTTAAATAAATAAAATTTCCCAAGAATAAACTCCAATATAAAGTTTCCTGATACTCAAATTAGACCATTTAAAATCTTAAGGGAGATCTGGTAAAATTTTATATTTTAGAATGCTTAAAAACAATGGGCAAAAGTATGACTTAGTGTCATCCATATTTCAATTGTGTAGGTTCTTCACTCAATGCTACAACTACCATAATTAATCAAATTTACTTGATTGTAAATAAAGATACAGTATAGCTCCCCAAAATTTGCATTTTTCAATTTCCATTGCTTTTAAAAAATATTTTTGAAGAAAGTCATATACAAATACCTTTAGAATCTAAAAACATTGAATTTTTTAAGACTGCCAACACTTATAGCAGATATTTTTTTTCTATAGGATTTTTAATGAGACACTGTGTGATTGATGTTGTCATTTTAGAATTTCCTTTTCTTTTGCCTTTCATTTGATCACAAAAAAAATCAGATAACTTTCTTTTCACAGTATCTGATGGGGCACTGCCTCATGTACTAAAAATAGATGACTTCCCAAAGTGTGGCTTATCTTTATTTCTTGGCTAGCTTCCCATGTAGAGAAATAAGTGTTCTTAATTATCTGAAGGAGAGTGTTTGCATATTACTCCTGAAGCATATAATTATCTCTTATATTTTGGGAAGCATTTTATGTGTAGGCCTACAGCATATTGTATGTTTTCTTTAAAAGGCAAAGTAGCTAAAAATGAACGTGTAGAAAATGTGACAGTCATACCATGCTAGCTGTATTTGTTACTATGCCACTATAATATGATTTAAAAGCCACTAATGCAAACGGAAAGTGCATGGTACTTGCTGTGTGTTTCTAATTGGCACGATTTGCTTATACAATCCTTGACGCCAGAATTCTGTTGTTCACATAACTGATTTAATATAATTAAATGGCAGGAATTTTTTTGCCTTGCAATTTTGGAACATTGGAACAAACAGTAAGAAATGCTATGCCCGTGAATACTAATTAATAGCAGTTCTTGCTAAATATAAATTGCCTTCTTCAAAGACAACTATGATTTAGACACCATTAAGGATGAATTCATGAGAAAATCCATTTTATAGACTAGAGCTGGATCAAGATTTTCTCTGTACACAGTAGCTTAAGCCTTAGAAAAAAAAATCCTTTCTTATCCTTCACCAAGCTGCACTCATGAAGATGCATACTCATACCGACTTTCAACAACTCCCCAAAGAAATAGATAAAATATGAGCTCTAAAGCAAAGAACACACCCACCCCCTCCATATATAATGCTGTCTTTTTCTGTCATTTACTTCTCACTTACCTCACCATTTTACCTCAATCCCAGTGGCGACAAGACTCCCCAGTGCAACCCTCAATTCACGCATTCATCCATCCATTTATCTACCAAAGATTTATTGAGCATTTACTAGGTATCAAAGACCATGTTAGATAATGGAAATAAAATAGCAATGAAGATATTTCTTGCCTTCAGAAAGGCAATAATCTATCAGGAAGAAATAAATGAATTATAACAAGACAGAATAAGAAGTGCTGTACTCTTGAGTGTTATGAGAAAGCTTAGGGATACTTAGGGAAACCCAATAAGAGATGAAGTTGGTTATGAGGCTTCAAGAATGAGTAAAGGTTGACTAAATACAGTAGAGTCCAAAACGGAGAGCATTTCAGGTACAGAAGTAGAAGTGCTAACCCTCCTTATATACAACTTTGATATGTAATAGGTACATAAATAGATATAAAAAAATTTATAGGAATGGGAAGCAATCATGTCCCCTCCTCCTCCCAAAAACATCTAGGAAATTCTTATCTTTATATCGTGTTTTCAAAACTGTTTTCTTCCAAGTAGAACTATTTACCATATTATTTGCATGGCAATACTCTATCTTTTCTTTTCAGAAGATTGGATATGTTTTCTTTTGTCATATAATGAGAAATGTACTCCTCTTTTGACCCGACAATCAGGAATTCCTGATTGTCGGGTCAAAAGAGTACATTTTAAATCTAAATTGCAGTGTCTTGTCATACGTTCCTGTTATAATTTTTTCAACGACCATATTTTGTTGAACAATATGTACTTTGACCTCTCTATTTAACTTTATTTATAACTTGCCTGCAACTCTTGTGTTCAGTCACCTCAGAACATATTTTTAGAAGAGTATGTGCATTGTAAACACTTATTTCTATAGTAATTTCTTATAAGACATTTTCACATGGCCCTGTAGCCAATGTTAATAAAAATTAATATGACTTAAATGTATTTAAAATAAGGTACGCATTCTCGTAATAACACACCTTTTATTTTTAAAAATCACGAAGATGGCTTGGGGTCAATAACATAACACTCTTAAAGTCATTATTCTTCACTTATCATTAAAAAAAAAAATACCCTTTAACTGGTAGTCTTTAAAAATCTGCATGACTGCGTATGTCCCAGTTCTGATCATTTTTTTCCATAACTTTTTCCATAATTTTTAAAATTACTTTTCATTATCCAAAAAGTAATTCTAAAATTTTAAACCTGGGGAAGTAAAAGGGGAATTCTTAAAATGAAAAATCAGTCTGTGCCACATCTTTTCAAAAATAAAATGTTCTAGGAGATCATAATAGAACAAAATGCTCACTGGAAGATAGCAGTTATAGGACAAACAGTACACTCATCAGAGTGCTTGCTGCCACAAATAAATTGAAGGTCCAAATGGCATACATAATCCAAAATTAAAATAAGTCATTTTACAATCAATTACAGCCTAAGAGAGGCAGGAATAATACCTATCTTCAAAGAATAGATATAATATTTTGTTCTATACTCTGAAAAAATATAGCCAGAATTGTGTTTAAAAAGCCTCAGAGGGCTTAAAGACATTTTACATTTAGTTCAGTTCTTATCACACACTGAACAGTAGTAATTGACCTTCCTCCTTTTTTGTCTCCCTCTCTTTTGAATTCCTTCCTTTCCTTTCTACTTGGTTTTTTTCATTCTTGCCTCCTTTTCTTCTTCCTGACTTCTGTCTGCCTTCCTATCTGTGTTGGACTTCTGAATGCATGAATATACAAGAAGAATAATTCAGTAGTCAATGTCATCATGACTTCACATTTGCACTGATCCTTACTGTGTCTGCTTCCTAGTTTTCCTTCATTAGATAAGGGTCAGACTCTTTCAGTTTTAATAATCTTCTATGTCTATATCTAAGTCTTAATAGGCAGATGCAAATCAATTCCACTCAAATACCAGAAATAAATACAGAGACTGAAGACTTTCAGAAAAGAAGTTAGAACAATGTAACAATGTACTTTGCCCTTAACTTTATTATGATTAATCCTCCCAAAAATGTGCCAATGATTCATTTTATCAAACACTTATTAGTAACCAAGTAAGACATAATTACCTTTAATCCAAGCACCTGCCTTATTAACATCTTTTCTTATTAATTTTCAAAGTTGATATTTGAAGTAGATTTCTTTTATCTTGTGTTTTTGACATGTAATTTTTATCTTGATATAATTAAAAGAAAACAAACACTGGAATATATGTTCAGTTGAAATTGATGCCTATGATCTTTCTGATGATGTAAGGAAAAATTTATATATAGACGTTCTTTCCCATGCAATCTCTAAAGGATATTTATCAGCAATTTTACTGATCGACAGCCAAAGGTTTATAAACCCACATGCTATTAATTTTTAAGCACCAGAGGCTAGAACAGTGATAACATGAAAAAGAAAGAACTCATTAGTTTTTAATAGAGCATTGAACGGCACAGATTTTGCCATCCAACTATTTATCCAGGGCTTCTCATCACGCTCCTCAAAACTGCTGCACAATAAATAATAAAAGATTAAAACCTTAAACCTGGAAAACTTAGAAAAAATATTAGAAAATTTTATTTGAGATTATAAAAATCCTCAAATGATTTACTTTAAGAGACACCTTCATTGCTTCCATGTGCAGGGACTAATGATGGCCCGGGGCTGAGGACTGGCGAGAGTGCTGCTTGGGAAACATAGTCCGTGGTAGGTGATAAAGCAGGCCCTCCACACGACTCTCTCACTGTCACCAGCCTATCTTTTTACCATTTGTTACAAGAAAATGATAGTCCATGTGCAAATTTATGTATCTGGACTGTTAAAACCCTGATTCTCTTTTTTCAGAACAGCTCTTTTTGTTCTAACCAACTCTGTTTCTAGGTATGGTGACTGCAATGAGTTTTTGTATTGCACTTAAATAGAATAAAAAATTCTAATTAAAGGACCAGCTCTCAGGATATTGACATCCGAGGAAACAAGATTTCACAATCGTTTTGGCTTTGCCTATATCCTCTCTTGCTTTCTACCCAGGACTCCTTTAATTAGAATGTGATGTCTTTAGTAATTTTACACTCATTTTACACTTTTCCTCCTAGTGGTAATTTATCTTTGATAGTTTTCCAGGTCACCTTTGAGGCAAAGTTGGACGTGCCTTTTCTGATAGATAAAACCTGAAGGTGCATTTGCCAGTTTCAGCTAGGAGACAAAGATGAAGACTGAGCTTCAATTTGGTTGCTTTTATTCACAGAAACAGAAAAAAGTAAATAAGTTATAGTGATTATATTATAGTCTGAGAAATCTATGAAATCAGCAGGCTGCACACATTCCTTATAAAGTCAGCTTTCTCATGAAATATATTCTCCTTTGATTTTACAAACAAGTACATATAAGGAAATGAGAAGAATAAGGCAGGGCAATGGAACACTGTCTCTCTCTCAGGACTTGATGCAGTTCCTCACTTACTGTGACCAAAGAATGTACTTTTTTTCTAAATGCCTTGAGCCATTTTGGAAACTTCCCACAGGAGCCAACAGTGTTGTCTGCAGGACCTACAGAGCAATGATATGGTGGAGTATAGGAAGTGCTCTAGATTTAGACACTTCTCGGTTCAAGAATATCATCTCTACCACTTACTTTCAGTTTTCTTCTTTGCAGATGTGGTAGTTATAGGATTTATCTTGTGAAATTTTGACAAAAATTTAAAATAAAGTATTTAAAATAATGCCTGCCATACAATCAGCATAAAATAATTTTTATGACTGTTACTGTTTATTGACCTTGTAAAATTTATTTTACAATCAGCAAAATGTTAATTGTATGTTCAATATGGCAAAGATACCAAATAATTTAATAATATACAAAAAAAAATTAAGGGAAGTATGTTTTTAGGAACTAGAGTTAGGGAAAAGAAAAAACACATTTTGCTATCAACTGCTATTAGAAAGAAAGAAAAGAAAGAAGAAAAGGGAATAAATGAGAGAAAAAAATCAGCATTTGTCAATGGGAATTATTTTTAAAACTGTGCTTTTCTCATTATTTTGAGAAGAATGTATTGGATAAGATGATTGGTTTTATATTAAAATGTTGATTCTTTTTAACAATAAAGTTATTGACAGATATCCAAGCTATTTAACATGATACTTGGTTCACTGCCTACAAGGAATTCATAAAACTGTTTTGACAAAAGTGGTGGAAGAAAGTTAAATTCTAATTTTCTGGGCCATTAAAATTGTCTATGATGTCTTGTCTGCTTCCCATGCTTTTCCATGCATAGACCTGGCTAATAATATTAGCAATGTACTCCAGAGATTCAGTTACTTCCTTGGAGAGTGTCTGAAAACCTTTCCTCTTCCCCGTGATTTATATTGCATTTCAGGGGCAAACGTGTGTCACTGTTCTTTTTGCCTTCATCTTTGGAGAGTTACACAATACACTGCACACTTTAGAGAATTTTTCCATAGCTCCCAAATCTGTTCTTCAAGCAATATGCTGCAGTATTTTTTTTTATTTTTGCCAACATTGCCTCTTTTTCTTTCTCAAGATTCAGTATTCTACATTTATCTGCATTGATTTCTGTCATTTGCCATCTTTTAGCCCAGGTACTTAAGGGATCCAACTTCTGTGTCTGACTACATAGTTCTTTTTTATTTACTGTTCTTCTGACTTTATTATCATCTGCAATATCAGGTAGCTCTGCTATAGAGTTTACCCTGTGGGTCACAGTTTAATGTCAATCTAATGCATAACACAAATCTCTCTGGGTCTGGGACTTTTCTGATAATTTTTGTATATCTTAAAGAGACAAGATTCAGAATTTTATGTTGGTAGATCTCTGAAAATGCAGATTTAACTCTTTGGAAGATAATATTTTTCTGAATTTTAACTGTGGCCCTCTCCATAATTTTGTATGGCCAATCAGTAGAATCCTTTTGTCAGCCCAATCAATAAAATAAGATCAATAACATTTGTATGTTTTATTTGCGCAAATGCAGATACCTTAGAAAATATGAATCTCTCACTCTGGTGTGTATTTTTTAAAATCAATTTCTAGCTGATATTAGCAGTTCTAATCAAATGGGGATTTTGGTTAGAAGGCCTAGAAATTTTCAGGAAAAAAGAGAAATTTTAGGGATGGACAAATTATGAAGAATACTAAATTCTCTGATCCTGTATTAAGAGGAGAAACTAAAAGAAAAGTTGTAGAGAATAGAGGTTGTTGTACTTTACTACATAATGATTTCTAACAGAGGTTCAAATGATGTCTTAATGAACAATGGGCATTATTGTGTAAGTAGCATCCCAGTCCAAAATCTCATCTGAGACAACACAAGTCCCTTCTGCCTATGAGCCTGTAACATTAAAAGCAAGTTAGTTACTTCCTAAATAAAATGGAGGTACAGGCATTATGTAAATACGGCCATTCAAAATGGGAGAAATTGACCAAAACAAAGAGGCTACAGGCCTCATGCAACTCCAAAATCCAAAATTGGTACCAGTAGAGTGGGGCATAGCTAAAAAGATACCTCAAAATGTTAAAGTGACTTTAGAACTGAGTGACAGGCAGAGGTTGGCACAGTTTGAAGGGCCCAGAAGAAGATGAAAATGTGGGAAAGTTTGGAACTCCCTAGAAAACTGTTGAATGGCTTTGACCAAAATGCTGATAATGATATGGACAATGAAATCCAGGCTGACACGGTCTCACATGGAGGTGAGGAACTTGTTGGGAACTGGAGCAAAAGTGATTTTTGTTACATTTTAGCAAATAGACTGGTGCCACATTTTGCCCCCGCCCTGGAGATTTGTGAAACTTTAACTTAAGAGAGTTGATTTAGGGTATCTGGTGGAAGAAATTTCTAAGCAGCATAGCATTCAAGAGGTGACTCATGTGCTGTTAAAGGCATTCAGTTTCAAAAGGGAAACAGAGAATAAAGTTTGGAAAATTTGCACCCCAACAATGCAATAGAAAAAAATCACATTTCTGAGGAAGAATTCAAGCCAGTTGTAGAAATTTGCGTAAGTAACAAGGATCCAAATGTTAATTGCCAAGATAATGGGGAAAATGTCTTCAGGTCATGTCAGACATTTGCGGCAGCCCGTCCCATCACAGGCCTGGAAGCCTATGGGGAAAAGTGGTTTCATGGACTGGGCCCAGCAACTCTTGCCATGGCTGAAAGGGGTCAACATAGAGCTCAGGCTGTGGCTTTAGAGAATGCAAGCTTCAAGCCTTGGCAGCTTCCACATGGCATTGAGCCTGTGAGTGCACAGCAGTCAATAATTTAGGTTTGGGAACCTCCACCTATATTTCAGAAGATGAATGGAAATGCTGGATGCCCAGGCAGAAGTTTGCTCTAGGGATGGGGTCCTCATGGAGACCTCTGCTAGGGCAGAGCAGAAGGGAATTGTGGAGTGGAAGTCCACATACAGAGTCCCTGCTGGGGAACCACCTAGTGGAGCTGTGAGAAGAAGGCCACCATCCTCTAAATTCCAGAATGGTAGATCCACCGACAGCTTGCACTGTGCACCTGGAAAAACTGCAAACATTCAATGCCAGCCCATGAAAGCAGCCAGGAGGGAGGCTGTACCCTGCAAAGCCACAGGGACAGAGCTGCCCAAGACTATGGGAATCTACCACTTAGTCTTGGTAGTGTGTGACCTGGATGTGAGAGGTGGAGTCAAAGAAGATTATTTAGGAGCTTTAAGATTTGACTGCCCTCCTTGATTTTGAAGTTGCATGAGGCCTGTAGACCCTTTGTTTTGGCCAATTTCTCCCTTTTGGAATGGCTGTATTTATCCAATGCCTGTATCCCCATTGTATCTAGGAAATAACTAACTTGCTTTAGATTTTACTTGCTCATAGGCAGAAGGGAATTGCTCTGTCTCAGATAAGACTTTGGACTGTGGACTTTTGAGTTAATGCTGAAATGAGTTGAGACTTAAGGGGACTGTTGGGGAGGCATGATTGGTTTTGAAATGTGAAGATAGGAGATTTGGGAGGGGCCAGGGGCAGAATCATATGGTTTGGCTCTGTGTCTCCACCCAAATCTCATCTTGTAGCTCCTATAATTCCTATGTGTTGTGGAAGGGATCCAGTGGAAGATGACTGAATCATTTGGGGCAGGTCTTTCCTGTGCTGTTCTTGTAATAGTGAATGGGTCTCATGAAATCTGATGATTTTAATAATTGGTGTTTTCCTGCACAAGCTTTCTCTTTGCCTGCAGCCATAGCTGTGATATGTGACTTTCTCTTCCTTGCCTTACACCATGATTGTGGGGCCTCCCCAGCCATGTGGAACTTTAAGTCTAATAAACCTCTTTCTTTTGTAAATTGCTCAGTCTTGGATATGTCTTTATCAGCTGCATTAAAACAGACTAATACATTTAATATTAGGCCTGTGAATTTTCTTCTCTATTCATCAATTTTATAAATTAAATTTGGTCTAACAAGATCTTCTTCCAGTACTGTTATAAACTTGAAAAAGAGAAATATTTGAAATAATTTTAGAAGACAAATCTAATGCCTAGCACTTAGAAATGATGTTATTAACATAGACAATGATTTATTTCCCTTCTGTCCTCTACATGGCAGGCTTGTACCTCATATACAACCCCAACTCCACTTCTAGGGAAAGAGAGAGAATTAGTATAGAAAGAGCATCATTATAGAAAACTAACAGCCACCTTGTGCCCCCATTAACAGTATTTATTAACACCCATTAATATGGCTGTGATGGCTAATATTGAGTGTCAATTTGGTTGGATTGAAGGATGCAAAGAATTGTTCCTGGATGTATCTATGAAGATATTGCCCCAGGGGATTAATCTTTAAGTCGGTGAACAGGGAAATGCAAACCCATACTCAATCTGGGTGGGCCCAATCTAATCGGCTGCCAGCATGGCCAAAATAAAAGCAGGCAGAAGAATGTAAAAAGACTAGACTAGCCAGATTAATAAAAAAGAAAAGAGAAGATAACCAAATAGAGGTAATAAAAAACGATAAAGAGGATATCACCACAGATTCCACAGAAATTCAACCCATCATCAGAGATTATTAAAAACAACTCTATGCACATAAACTAGGAAACCAGGAAGAAATGGATAAATTCCTGGACAGTTGCCTCCTCCCAAGCCTAAACCAGGAAGAAGTCGAAACCCTGAATAGACCAATAACAAGGTCTGAAGTCGAGGCAGCAATTAAGAGCCTACCACCCAAAAAAAACCCAGGTCCAGATGGGTTCACAGCTGAATTCTAATGGACATACAAAGAGGAGCTGGTACCATTACTTCTGCAACTATACCAAATAAACCAAAAAGAGGGAATCCTTCCCAAATCATTTTATGAGACCAACATCATCCTGATACCAAAACCTGGCAGAGACTCAACAAGAAAAGAAAACTACAGGCCAATATCCATGATGAACATAGGTGCAAAAATCTTCAATAAAATACTGGCAAGCCGATTGCAACAGCACATCAAAAAGCTTATCCACCATGATCAAGTAGGATTCATCCCGGGGATGCAAGGCTGGTTCAACATACACAAGTCTATAAATGTAATTCATCACATAAACAGAACCAAAGATAAAAACCACATGATTATCTCAATTGATGCAAAGAAGGCCTTTGAAAAAACTCAACAGCCCTTTATGCTAAAAACCCTCAATAAACTAGGTATTGACAGAACGTATCTCAAAATAATAAAAGAGCTTTACGACAAACCAACAGCCAATATCATACTGAATGGGCAAAAACTGGAAGCATGCCCTTTGAAATCTGGCACTAGACAAGGATTCCCTCTCTCACCACTCCTATTCAATATAGTACTGGAAGTTCTAGCCAGAGCATTCAGGCAAGAAAAAGAAATAAAGGGTATTCAATTAGGAAAGGAGGAAGTCAAATTGTCTCTATTTGTAGATGACATGATTGTATATCTAGAAGACCCCATCGTCTCAGCCCAAAATCTCCTGAAACTGATAAGAACTTCAGCAAAGTCTCAGGATACAAAATCAATGTGCAAAAATCACAAGCATTCCTATACACCAATAACAGACTTAAGGAGAGCCACATCAAGAACGAACTGCCATTCACAATTGCTACAAAGAGAATAAAATACCTAGGAATACAACTAACAAGGAACGTAAAGGACGTCTTCAAGGAGAACTACAAACCACTGCTCAATGAAATAAGAGAGGACACAAACAGATGGAGAAACATTCCATGTTCATGGTTAGGAAGAATCAATATTGTGAAAATGGCCATACTGCCCAAAGTAATTTACAGATTCAACGCTATCCCCATCAAGCTACCAATGACCTTCCTCACAGAACTGGAAAAAACCACCTTAAACTTCATATGGAACCAAAAGAGAGCCCACATAGCCAAGTCAATTCTAAGCAAAAAGAACAAAGCAGGAGGCATCACACTACCAGACTTCAAACTATACTACAAGGCTACAGTAATCAAAACAGCATGGTACTGGTACCAAAACAGAGACATAGACCAATGAAACAGAACAGAGGCCTCAGAAGCAACACAACATATCTACAACCATCTATCTTTGACAAACCGGACAAAAACAAGCAATGAGGAAAGGATTCCCTGTTTAATAAATGGTGTTGGGAAAACTGGCTAGCCATGTGCAGAAAGCAGAAACTCGACCCCTTCCTGACACCTTACACTAAAATTAATTCCAGATGGATTAAAGACTTAAACATAAGACCTAACACCATAAAAACCCTAGAAGAAAATCTAGGCAAAACCATTCAAAACATAGGCATAGGCAAGGACTTCATGACCAAAACACCAAAAGCATTGGCAACAAAAGCCAAAACAGACAAATGGGACATAATGAACTCCACAGCTTCTGCACAGCAAAAGAAACAGTCATTAGAGTGAATCGGCAACCAACAGAATGGGAAAAAAATTTTGCAGTTTACCCATCTGACAAAGGGCTGATATCCAGAATTTACAATGAACTAAAACAGATTTACAAGAAAAAAACAAACAAGCCCATGCAAAAGTGGGCGAAGGATATGAACAGATACTTTACAAAAGAAGACATACACAAGGCCAACAAACATATGAAAACATGCTCATCATCACTGGTCATTAGACAAATGGAAATCAAAACTACATTGAGATACCATATCATGCCAGTTAGAATGGTGATCATTAAAAAATCTGGAGACAACAGATGCTGGAGAGGATGTGGAGAAATAGGAACACTTTTACACTGTTGGTGGGAGTGTAAATTAGTGCAACCATTGTGGAAGACAGTGTGGCAATTCCTCAAGGATCTAGAAATAGAAATTCCATTTGACCCAGCAATCCCATTACTGGGTGTATATCCAAAGGATTATAAATCGTTCTACTATAAGGACACATGCACACGAATGTTCATTGCAGCACAGTTTACAATAGCAAAGACCTGGAACCAACCCAAATGCCCATCGATGATAGACTGGACAGGAAAAATGGGGCACATATACACCATGGAATGTTATGCAGCCATCAAAAACGATGAGTTCGTGTCCTTTGTAGGGACATGGATGAACCTGGAAACCATCATTCTTAGCAAACTGACACAAGAACAGAAAATCAAACACCGCATGTTCTCACTCATAAGCGGGTGTTGAACAATGAGAACACATGGACACAGGGAGGGGAGCACTACACACTGGGGTCTGTTGGGGAGAAATAGGGAAGGGACAGCAGGGGGTGGGGAGTTGGGGAGAGATAGCATGGGGAGAAATGCCAGATATAGGTGAAGGGGAGGAAGGCAGCAAATCACACTGCCACGTGTGTACCTATGCAACAATTTTGCATGTTCTTCACATGTACCCCAAAACCTAAAATACAATTTTTAAAAAAAGAATTCTTAAATAAATAAATAAATAAATAAATAAATTTTTAAAAAGACTAGACTGGCTTAGCCTCTTAGCCTACATCTTTCTCCCATTCTGAATACTTACTTTGTTTCATTTTCTTTGCTAAGAGATCCAGATATATTATTTTGAATTTTATAATAAACTTCAATTACAGCACCACTATCATCTCCACACTTCTTCCCACTCACAACCTGAACCTAAAACATTTCAATGATTTCTTATTGTCAGGACAAAAACTAAAGTCCTTTACCCAGCCCACGTATTTCTATATCTCTGAGAGTTTTCCACTCCTGCTAACTCCTTTCTTTCTTTCTTTTTTTCTTTCTTCCTTCCTTCCTTCCTTCCTTCCTTTCTTTCTTTCTTTTCTTTCTTTCTTTCTTTTTCTTTGCCCTGAACACACTATATTTACTCTTCTGCCACTGAAGATACCTTAAGGAGGAATATTTGCATCACATACAAGAAAAGTTCTGTATAATTAGATAGAAACAGCTCTTAAAATTAAATAGAAAATAACTATTATCTACATAGAAAAAATAGGCAAGTCAGTACAAAGAGACAATTTATAAAATAAGAAACACACATGGGAACGAACATGAAAATACTCAGTTTAACTGGTTTTCAGCAAAGTGCAAATTGAAAAAAGATAGTTTTTTGTTTGTTTGTTTGTTTGTTGCCTATTGAGCCTTCCTAGCATTGACAGTAACAGGCAGGACAAGACAATTCTTATATCTTTCTTGTGCACTTTTATACATACAAAGATGCCAGTGATGTGTCTTGCAGCATTATTTATAAATCATGAGGAGGTTCCATACCATTCACCTCTGTGGAATATATGTAAACACAAGAAAGAATCTGTGGATAATAGAATACTGATATATTGTTTCAAAGAACACTTGACATTACAGAGAAACTATAAAATGAAGACAACTCCAATACTTCACATTTTTTATTGTACTGGTGAAATACATAAGACCATATTTGCAACAAAGGTAGAAACGAGTAAGTGTCACAACAGTGTTTCAACCAAAACACTTGAAAAATTCTGCCCTCCAAAGAAAAATATCATATTGAATGCCATGTGTTCACCACTTAAAAACAAGAGTACATGATGCATTTGATGAGTTGATATGCCACCTGCAACTGCTTGTCAAAAACGGAAGTATGTACAGCTTGTAAATAGCATCATTCAAACTAGGATTGTAGAAACATTTAAATGTAAATTGTGAGGGAAAAATGTAACTATTTTATAGGTTAATTAACTCTTATCAATCAGTTTTTACACTTTTTCTTTGAAATGATTATAGGTTTACAAGAAGTTGCAAAAATAGAACAGAGAAGTCCTATGTATCATTCACCCAGTTCTTCCCAGTTCTTATATAACTACAGAACACTATCACAACCAGAAAATTGATATTGTTAAAATGTGTGTATATAGCTCTATGCCATCTTATTATATGTGTATATCTGTGCAACAACATAAAGATACAGAACTATCCCATTACCACTGAAATCTTCATGCTAGTGTTTATAGCCATATTCCTTCTCTATTTCTTCTCATCTCAAAATCCTAACAACCACAAATCTCTTCTCCATCTCTATAATTTTGTCATGCTGATTTACTCAATTATTTTTATCTTAAGTTTTTATGCATTTGAAAATGTGAATTTTTAACTAATGACACTTCTATCAATATTTCAGAAATAAACATCACAGCTCTCAAATCTTATTAGAGATGTTCCAATATTCAGTGAATATGAATGTATCTTAATTTTGGTAATTCTAAACCAATGAGCTCATTCAATATACCAGATAAAATGTTAATAGTGGCAACTGCAGTACTAACTGGTATATGTTCTCTACTTCAATAAGCAAAACTTCTTTTTAAAAAAATCAGCTACATGACCTTTATAATGAATGGAATCTAATATACCTTATCTACTGATATGGTTTGGATGCTTTGTCCCCTCCAAATATTATGTTGAAATGTGGCCTTCTATGTTTGAGATGGACATTGTTGGAGATGTCTGGGTCATGGGGGAGAATCTCTCATTAATGGCTTGGTGCTGTCCTTACAGTAATGAGTATGTTCTCACTCTATGAGTTTCTGCCAGATCTGGTCATTTAAAAGAGTCTGGCACCTCCTCTCTCTCTCTCTTACTCTCACTCTCACCATATCACACATTGGTTCCTCTTTGCCTTCCGCAATCAGTGAAAGCCTCTTGAAGCCCTCACTGGAAGCAGGTGCTAGCACTACGCTTTGTATGCAGTCTGCAGAACCATAAGCCAAATAAACCTCTTTTCTTTAAAAGTTTGCCCAGTCTCAGGTATTCCTTTACAGCAATACAGAATGAACTCACACATCTATTAATCTATTTCCTCCAAAAAGTAACCATTATACATGCAAATAAAACATGTATTTAGTAACCATTAGAAACCTAGTACTGTGTAAATATTGTATGAAGAAACTTCTAGCTTTTTTGGGGGGCATAATGGTGAACTAAAGTTTAATTCAGTACATTTTGTACACATTAGACTGTATTTTTTTTTTTACTTCTAGTTATTTTTTCTAAAAGATGGAGTTTTACTCTGTCACCCAGGCTGGGGTGTAGTGGCACAATCATAGTTCATTCACCTCAAACTCCTCGGCTCTAGTGATCTCTTCTCAGCCACCCAAGAAGCTGGAACCAGAACAATGCACCACTATGCCCAACTAATTTTTATTTTATTTTTTGTAAAGATGGGTCTTGCTATATTGCTCAGGCTAGTTTCATCCTCCTGGCCCCAAATGATCTTCCCATCTTGGCTTCACAAAGTGCTGACATTAAAGGTGTAAGCCTTCATGCCCAGCCAATCCAGCTTTGAAGAATTTAAAATACAGATAAAGACTTAAGTTATTTAAAAGTATTTTACTGTTACAATTTATTTTTATAGCTTATTTATTGATGAATGAGTACTATATAGTTACAACTATACAACTGTTAATTTTAATTTTTTTTAAATTTAATTTTAATTGCAATGATGTATATTTTTAATCACTAATACCATCAAAAGATACCACAAACATAAGCAGAAGTCACCATTTGCCTCTGCTAATTAACTAAAGCTTAAAATATTTTTGTTCTATTTTGGACTGGAGTTCTATTCCAATTATCCTTGGATTTGTAGTTCAATTAAACCTTGATAGTCAGATCCAAGGATGTATTCAATCATCCACCGCAGAATGCTAAAGACATTTTTGCACATTCAGTACCAGATAATCCAGATTTTCTCCTTGTTAATAGATATTTGAGCATGGAGAGAAAACTGCATCAGTCTGTATTGGCTATATTAGTGTAAACTGGGCAGTGCCAGGGCTTTATTTTCTATGTAGAGTAGATCTGGTGTATAAAGAGGTAAATAACTACAAAACAAATAGGTTACTCACAGTAGAGGCAATACGTTGCTCCTGCCAATAACTATTATTTGATACTAACCATAACATGTATGTATTTGTCTTATTCTATGGGTACATTTAGAAGGTGAGTTAACATATATTTCAGTGATGTTATTAGAAATACAATAATCAGGAAAAATATAGCATTATAAGATACTGAGATACATTTTGTTATTGTTGGTGCTGTTGTTCTTTTGTATTTATTTCTTTCATTGTCTTTGTTTATTTTCATTCAAAGATAATCTCTACAACATAGTGGCTGAGAATAGGCATTTATGTCCAGCTCCAGTGTGTGTCCCAAATGAGTATTCCCATTTGTAAAATGTAATACTGTTATCCTGTTTCAGAGTGGTGGTAAGGAACAGATTAGATTACCTTGTAGGCAGTACAATACCTGGCACACAGTAAGATCTCAATAAATGTTGGTGGCTATTAATATAGTTATTATTATATTTAATACAAACAAATATTTGAGGAAAGATTAAAGATTTATCAAAATATAATATCCACTAACCACAGTTGTCTCTTTAGAACTCTCATAATATTAATGATAATCCTGAATAGTTTATCTGAAATTGAATGTAATAGCAAAAATGAAGGTATTTTACCCCACTCTTGAAGCCGACTAAAACCAAAGAAAATGGAAAACAAAGGAGAAAATTTCTTCTGCAGTAAAACATAGAAGACACAGAAACTATGAACCAGAAACTATGAATGAGAGCTGCCAAAGCCAATGGAATTCATACCAAATTAAGAAATTTTCTCCTTCTGAGAGGATGTCAGCATCTATCAATCTTTCACATCACATTGTCTCCCTATGATTAGCCAAGCCCAAGGAGCTCAACTAATGACTCTTCTTATAATAAGAATGTCAGGAGAAGTGGAAAGTGTGGGAGTATCACTATAGCAGAGAAGGAGAGGAAGAGGGCAGAATGAGAAACTAGGGGGACAAGACAGTCTTAGAGGCAGAGTGCCAGAGCAGAAGGACATGTTATGAGGGCAACCAAAGATAAATAAACATTGTTGTGAACTGAATTGTGTCCTCCCACCCCCTGCCAAAATTATATGTTGAAACTCTAACCTCCAATGTGGCTATATTTGGAAAGAGGCTATTTAGGAATGTAACTGAGGTTAAATGAGGTCACAGGTGGGGCCCTAATCCCATCTGACTGGTTTCTTAGAAGAAGAAAGACATCAAAGATGTATATATACAGGAGGAGGGCCACGTGAGGACACAGAAAGAAGATGGCAATCTTAAAGCCAAAGAGATGTGCGTTGGGAGAAACCGAAGCTGCTGAAACTTTGATATTCAGTCTCCTAAACTATGATAAATTAATTTCTGTTGTTTAAGCCATCCAGTTTGTGATATTTTGTTATGTCAGCCCTAGCAAACTAATACAAACACTAAATCTGAATTTAAATTATAATGAAGCAAAAACCTATGACATTGCAGGGCTTTTCTCTAGGCCACTTGTATCTATTTCCAAAAGGAGACACAATGGTGACTAGGTACAGGACACAGAGGGTGTGAAAGCATTGTGAGACAGCATAACTACATTGAAGCTTTCCATTTATGCATCTCTTTAACCAAGTACTGATCACAACTTCTGTAATATTACTAAATAGAATAGCCGTAATTCAAAGGTAAGCAGTAGTCAGAAAGAAATTTGTGTATAGGAATGCTTGTGATTTTTGCACATTGATTTTGTATCCGGAGACTTTGCTGAAGTTGCTTATCAGTTTCAGGAGATTTTGGGTTGAGATGATGAGGTCTTCTAGATATACAATCATGTCATCTGCAAATAGAGACAATTTGACTTCCTCCTTTCCTAATTGAATACCCTTTATTTCTTTTTCTTGCCTGAATGCTCTGGCTAGAACTTCCAGTACTATATTGAATAGGAGTGGTGAGAGAGGGAATCCTTGCCTAGTGCCAGATTTCAAAGGGCATGCTTCCAGTTTTTGCCCATTCAGTATGATATTGGCTGTTGGTTTGTCATAAAGCGCTTTTATTATTTTGAGATACGTTCTGTCAATACCTAGTTTATTGAGGGTTTTTAGCATAAAGGGCTGTTGAATTTTGTTGAAGGCCCTTCTCTGCATCAATTGAGATAATCATGTGGTTTTTGCCTTTGGTTCTGTTTATGTGGTGAATTACATTTATAGACTTGTGTATGTTGAACCAGCCTTGCAACCCTGGGATGAATCCTACTTGATCATGGCGGATAAGCTTTTTGATGTGCTGTTGCAATCGGCTTGCCAGTATTTTATTGAAGATTTTTGTGTCTATGTTCATCATGGATATTGGCCTGTAGTTTTCTTTTCTTGTTGAGTCTCTGCTGGGTTTTGGTATCAGGATGATGTTGGTCTCATAAAATAATTTGGCGAGCACTGGACTTGGAGAGGCAGACACACCCTAAATCTATGTGGGCACCATCTAATCAGCTTTCAGCATGACAAGAATACAGCAGGCAGAAGGTGAAAAACGCAGACTTGCTGAGTCTTCCAGTCTTCATCTTTCATCTGTGCTCGATATTTCCTGTCCTTGAACATCAGACACCAAGTTCTTCAGCTTTAGGACTCTTGGGCTTACACTCTTGTCAGGGGATCTCAGGTCTTCAACCACAGACTGGAGGCTGCATTATTGGCTTCTCTACTTTTGAGATTTGGGGACTCTGATTGGCTTTCTTGTTCCTCAGCTTGCAGATGACCTGTTGTGGAACTTCACCTTGTGATTGGACATGAAAACGAAGACAAAGATCAGAGAATTTGAATGACCTACAGAATGTCACCTTGATGAGTTACGGATCAGATACTTGAGTATGATCAGTGTGATGTCATTTTATTTTGCTCTTTGTTCAGCTTCAAATACCTTAGCAGTGATTAGTCAGCACTTTCATATGAGTTGTAACATGCTACTATTTTAGTAGCAGAGTGTTGAACAGGGATAAAGGAGACAAAATATGGTTCTGGCTCTTGAATTAGGCGATTATGTTATCTTGAGTAACCCACCGTCTCTGTAAAGCTCTCATTTCCTACTTGTTACAAGAAGTTACAGAAATAGTTTTTAATTTCCATCAACCTGCTTAATGTATATATAAATGAGCTGCTATAAAAATAAATAAATAATTTGACGAGAGCCAAATCAAGAATGAACTGCCATTCACAATTGCTACAAAGAGAATAAAATACCTAGGAATACAACTAACAAGGAATGTAAAGGACCTCTTCAAGGAGAACTACAAACCACTGCTCAACAAAATAAGAGAGGACACAAACAGATGGAGAAACATTCCATGTTCATGGTTACGAAGAATCAATATTGTGAAAATGGCCATACTGCCCAAAGTAATTTACAGATTCAATGCTATCCCCATCAAGCTACCAATGACCTTCTTCACAGAACTGGAAAAAACCACCTTAAACTTCATATGGAACCAAAAGAGAGCCCGCATAGCCAAGTCAATTCTAAGCAAAAAGAACAAAGCGGGAGGCATCACACTACCAGACATCAAACTATACTACAAGGCTACAGTAATCAAAACAGCATAGTACTGGTACCAAAACAGAGATATAGACCAATGGAACAGAACGGAGGCCTCGGAGGCAACACAACGAATCTACAACCTTCTGATCTTTGACAAACCTGATAAAAACAAGCAATGGGGAAAAGATTCCTTGTTTAATAAGTGGTGTTGGGAAAACTGGCTAGCCATATGCAGAAAGCAGAAACTGAACCCCTTCCTGACACCTTACACTAAAATTAACTCCAGATGGATTAAAGACTTAAACATAAGACCTAACACCATAAAAACCCTAGAAGAAAACCTAGGTAACATCATTCAAGACATAGGTGTAGGCAAGGACTTCATAACCAAAACACCAAAAGCATTGGCAACAAAAGCCAAAATAGACAAATGGGACTTAATCAAACTCCACAGCTTCTGCACAGCAAAAGAAACAGTCAATAGAGTGAATCGGCAACCAACAGAATGGGAAAAAATTTTTGCAGCCTACCCATCTGACAAAGGGCTGATATTCAGAATTTACAATGAACTAAAACAGATTTACAAGAAAAAAACAAACAAGCTCATTCAAAAATGGGCAAAGGATATGAACAGATACTTTACAAAAGAAGACATACATGAGGCCAAGAAGCATATGAAAAAATGCTCATTATCACCAGTCATTAGAGAAATGCAAATCAAAACTACATTGAGATACCATCTCACGCCAGTTAGAATGGCGATCATTAAAAAATCTGGAGACAACAGATGCTGGAGAGGATGTGGAGAAATAGGAACACTTTTACACTGTTGGTGGGAGTGTAAATTAGTGCAACCATTGTGGAAGACAGTGTGGCAATTCCTCAAGGATCTAGAAATAGAAATTCCATTTGACCCAGCAATCCCATTACTGGCTATATATCCAAAGGATTATAAATCATTCTACTATAAGGACACATGCACACGAATGTTCATTGCAGCACTGTTTACAATAGCAAAGACCTGGAACCAACCCAAATGCCCATCGATGATAGACTGGACAGGAAAAATGGGGTATATATACACCATGGAATATTATGCAGCCATCAAAAACGATGAGTTCGTGTCCTTTGTAGGGACATGGATGAACCTGGAAACCATCATTCTTAGCAAACTGACACAAGAACACAGAATCAAACATCGCATGTTCTCACTCATAGATGGGTGTTGAACAATGGGAACACATGGACACAGGGAGGGGAGCACTATACACTGGGGTCTGTTGGGGGTGAGTGGAGGGGACAGCAGGTGGTAGGGAGTTGGGGAGAGATAGCATGGGGAGAAATGCCACATATAGGTGAAGGAGAGGAAGGCAGCAGATCACACTGCCACATGTGCACCTATGCAACAATCTTGCATGTTTTTCACATGTACCCCAAAACCTAAAATGCAATTAAAAAAAAAAAGAAAAGAAATTTGCTTCATATCTAAGTAGACATCCAATAAGAATTTTCCATTCTTATAACATGATTAGGTCTTTCTTAACTCAAAGAATTATAAAGACAAAAAGTGGCTATAAATTCACCCTTCTAAATATCGTGAAAAAGTTAAAATCATACTTAGAACATTTAAGTTAAAAAAAGACAAATGCTTTTTCTATTGCCTTCAGTCACTACTTCCACAGCTAATCCTAAGAGTTTTCCATGATTTCTTTTAAAAACAAGTTATTCATATATCTATCTACCAATCTCTTCGTTCATTTTTATTAAAAATTACATAAAGGTTGCTACTATACACATTTTTGTGTCTTGCTTTTCTGACTTACTATTATATCTTAGAAATTTTTCTTTTTTGTATATATAGACCTACCTAATTCTTTTAAACAACATTGTATTCCACAATCAAGTTAAAGATTCTATTACTAAAAGACTTTGGTGTTTTCAATTTTTCTATTATAAACACTTCAATGAGCATTCTCATGCATATATCATGGGAGCTGTTTTTAAGAATACTCATTGGAAAAATTCCTAGCAGTAGAATTTCTGGGTAAAAGGATATCTGAATTTTAAATTTTTATAAATATTGAACATGGAAGATTTTCAATATACAAGACAAAATAATCAATGAAATTACAATAGGAAAACAGATGGAATGTACAAATTAGCAAGGAAAAATTAAAACGGCCAAAACTACAGAAAATAAAACCCAATTATAGATATCAAAAAGACAAATATATACTGTTAAGAATAATCACTGATATGCAGAATATAAATATACCTGAGCACACAGCAATATTAAATAACTTACAGCAAGTGACTAGAAATTATTGAGGTAAAACAAAAAATATATAGAAATCATACAAAGAAAAGCCATGTGTTTATAATTGGTGGTTCTAAAGAAACCAAGAAAACTGAATAAAACTATCTAGGACATGAAAATGCAAAGTAAAAATTTGCAATTCCTGTTTCAGGAAAAAAAATCATAGAGAATAATTAACACCAAAATGTATCTTGCTGAAGTAAATAAGGTGAAGAATAATTCATAAATCTATGCAGAAAACATTAAAAAAAATGAGAATTAAAAAAAGTTCTCATTTTTCATAAACAAAGAAGATAAATTTCCATAAGGACATACAATTTTCCTTTAAGTGAACAATACTTTTCAATATTGACATATATTAGTTCCAATAAAAATACTGATATGAGTCAAATTTTTATATAGCAAATAATGCATGTCGTGATCATAATATGAGACAAGAAATCAATAATAAAAATAGAAAACAAACAAAAACTTTAAAAGTTGGTGAATAAAATTATTTTCAACTAAAACTGAGTCAAAGAACAAGTATAATATGACAAAAAACTGTAACCATAACATATGTCAGGACCTATGGTATATGACTAATATAGTTTCCACAGGAAATTTTATAACCTTAAAAACACTAAGAAACTACTTAAAATTTTAAAACACTTTTAAAGAAAAAAAAACAAATATTTGAATGAAGAAGTTAAAGAAAAAAACAAGACTAAACAAAAAGAAAACAGAAAAAATCCATTAACAATAACAAAATCCAGAAAAATATGAACTAGAACAATAATAACATCAAAGACATATACTGCCTATTCAGGTGTTCTTTTAAATGCATAAATCAATTATTAAAATTTTAAGTCTTTATTGACTACTGCATAAAGTAGACAACTATTATTATTTCCATTTTATAAGCAAGAAAACCGAATCATGTAGGTGTTAAGCAACTTATGCAAGGTCATACCACAGTTGACCTGAGATTTAAAAACACACAGTTTGACTCCAAAGTCTTTTTTTAAATAACAATATTATTATAACTAGTTGATAAATCAGAGTTTGTTTTTAGAAAAGGTAAAATATGAAAATGAGAAAGCATAAAAGTGTACAGTTAGTCATGAGAACAGAGAAATGAATTCAGATGCAGAGAAAATTCAAAGAAGATAAATAAAATGCTTTGCTTAATTCTATGCAATTAAATTTAAAATTCTTAAAAAAATTGATGACTATCTAGGAAAACATAAATTTAAAAAATTAGCTCCAGAAAGAAATAGCTACTTTTGGAAGGCACTAAACGAATAGCCAGAGTTATTACAAAGAGACACTGATGAAGAATTTTTTTTTGACACAGGGTCTCACATTGTCCTCCAGGACATCTTGGCTCACTGAAGCCTTGACCTCCCATGTGCAAGTGGTTCTCCTGCCTCAGCCTCCTGACAAGCTGGGACTACAGGCATTTTTGTATTTTAAGTAGAGACAGGCTTTCATCATGTTGCCCAGGATTATCTCAAATTCCTGAGCTAAAGCAATCCACCCACCCTGACCTCACAGAATGCTAGAATTACAGGTATGAGCCACCATACCTGGCCATGATGAAGAATACTTTATCAAATCTTATCAAATCTTTAATTAGTGAAAATACAAATGCTGTTGAAACTGTTGCAAATTATAGAGAACATGATCTTATAAGTTTTTTATAATACCAGAATATTATTATTACCAAAATGTAACAAAGGTAGACATTTATTACAGTCAAGATGGAGTAACTAGGGATAGTTTCATCTTCCTTCATGAAACATCTAAAAAACTGAATACAATATATGCCACAAGGTTATCAAGACATTAAATATCAGAAAATGAATGACAATGATCCCTTAGAGAAAGCAAATAAATGTAATAGCCACTATAATTGCCACATCTTACTGTCTGCAGAAAGTGTCCACAGGGAAAATAAGTTTTCACAGAATGGTTAGGGGATGATAGATTCATTGAGTTAAAGAGACTGAGCTGAGAGTCCCAAGAAACCTAGGTAGGTAGAGTCCTTGGAGTAGAGTGTAAGAGACAAGAGAGCTACATAGAGAGATAACTGAAAATCTGCAGAGGGTCTCTCCAGCGTTTTTAGCTAAGTACTGGTCAGTGCTTACATGAGAGAAAACAAAGCTAAGGAAAGAACCACTGGAAAAGATTAAGGAGAGCAATGCCCATATATCTAAATGGCCAGTATTAGTTCCATTCCCACCAGCCAAAATAAAAATTGTCATAACTTATGTGATATCTGACAAAATACTCAAAAGATTTCTGTTTCAGTAGTGAGGAAAATCAGCCCTAAGTGCAGGTCTGCTCCTGCCTTACCAAATATAAAAGCAAAACCCAAAGAAACCAAATCTTTCAGGTTAGTCTCCAGAAACATTCACACACACTTGCATGCACAAATTTGTTTTTATGTATTTTATTGCACTTTAGGTTCTGGGGTACATGTGCAGAACATGCAGGATTGTTGCATAGGTACATACATGGCAATGTGGTTTGTTGCCTCCACCCCCTCCCGTCACCTATATCTGGCATTTCTCTCCATGTTATCCCTCCCCAACCTCCGTAGCCCCTACTGTCCCTCACCTGGTCTCCCTAACAGATCCCAGTGTGTGATGCTGTCCTCCCTGTGTCCATGTATTCTCATTGTTCAACACCTGCCTATGAATGAGAACATGCGGTATTTGATTTTCTGTTCTTGTGTCAGTTTGCTGAGAATGATGGTTTCCAGATTCATCCATGTCCCTACGAAGAACACAAACATCATTTTTTATGGTTGCATAGTATTCCATGGTGTATATGTGCCACATTTTCCTGGTCCAGTCTATATCGACGGGCATTTGGGTTAGTTCCAGGTATTTGCTATTGTAAACAGTGCCACTATGAACATATGTGTGCATGTATCTTTATAATAGAACAATTTATAATCCTTTGGATATATACTCTGTAATGGGATTGCTGGGTCAAATGGAATTTCTATTTCTAGGTCCTTGAGGAATTGCCACACTGTCTTTGACAATGGTTGAACTAATTTACATGCCCACCGACAGTGTAAAAGTGTTTTTATTTCTCCACATCCTCTCTACCATCTACTATTTCTCCACATTCTCTCTAGCATCTGCTGTCTCCAGATTTTTTAATGATCACCATTCTAACTGGCATGAGATGGTATATCAATGTGGTTTTGATTTGCATTTCTCTAAAGACCAGTGATTATGAGCATTTTTTCATATGTTTGTTGGCCTCATAAATGTCTTCTTTTGAAAAGTGTCTGTTCATACCCTTTGCCCACTTTTGAATGGGTTTGTTTGTTTTTTCTTGTAAATCTGTTTTAGTTCTTTGTAGATTCTGGATATTAGCCCTTTGTCAGATTGGGTAGATTGCAAAAATTTTTTCCCATTCTGTTGGTTGCTGGTTCATTCTAATGATTGTTTCTTTTGCTGTACAGAAGCTCTGGAGTTTAATTAGGTCCCATTTGTCTATTTTGGCTTTTGTTGCCAATGCTTTTGGCGTTTTATTTATGAAATCCTTGCTATGCCTATGTTTTGAATAGTTTTGTCTAGGTTTTCTTCTAGGGTTTTTATGGTGTTAGGTCTTATGTTTAAGCCTTTAATCCATCTAGAGTTAATTTTAGTGTAAGGTACCAGGAAGGGGGTCCAGTTTCTGCTTTCTGCACATAGCTAGCTGGTTTTCCCAACACCATTTATTAAACAGAAAATCCTTTCCCCATTGCTTGTTTTTGTCAGGTTTGTCAAAGATCTGATGGTTGTAGATGTGTTGCATTGCCTCCAAGGCCTCTGTTCTGTTCCATTGGTCTGTATCTCTGTTTTGGTACCAGTACCATGCTGTTTTGATTACTGTAGCCTTGTAGTATAGTTTGAAGTTAGGTAGAGGCACACACAAATTTCTAAGTTTCATTTAAGAAACTAGAGGAAAACATAAATTAAAAGTAAAATAAGAAATTAATAAACATAAGACTAGAAATCTTGTAATAGAAAGTTGACAAATAGGGAAAATCAATGACATTAAAAGTTAGTTCTTTGTAAAGATTATTTAACATGATAGAATTATCATATACCTGATCAAAAAATAGTGAAAAGACACAAATTCCCAATATTGCTAATGAAAGAAAACATTACCACAGATTTTTACTATTATGAATGGCATGATCAAGGAATATTATGCACTATCTTTATACCAAATTCCCTGAAAAAAAAAAAAACTCCCAAAACTCACTTAAAAAAATAAATAAATAACCTGATTAGACCCCTACCTACTAAAGAAATTACATTTTATGATTAAATTTTCACACAACAGAGCATTAGATCAAAATGGCTCCATTGTTGACAGTTACCAAACATTTCAGAATAAATAGTATCAATTCTATACAAAAGCTTTCAGAAAAGAGGTCACTCTTAAACTCATTTCATAGGGCCAGCATTACTCTAAAACTAAAATATGACAAAGACATTACAAGGAAAACACAGATTAATGCTCCTTATGAACACAGACAAAAATTCCTCATCAAAATTATGACATAAAATCCAGCAATATATTAATAGGATGATATGTCTTTATCAAGTGGGGTTTTTATAAGAATGCATACTGGAATTAATAATTGAATATCAATTTATGAATGCAATCATATTAACAGCTTTCCAAAAATCTATATGATAATCTCAATTTAGTAGAGAAATGTCTAAAAAAATTAGGGCTCATTGACGATGAAATACTTAGCAAATGAAGTCTAGAAGAAAACTTCCTGAACTTGAAATGAACATCAAGAATAAAAACTAAAAATTACATTATACAAGTGGTGAAAGTTTGAATATCTTTCCCTAAAGTTAGGAAGAAGGCAAAGATACCCTCTTAGCACTCATATTCAGCGCCTTCCTAAAATTCTAGCCACTGTAATAAGGTAAGAAAAATCATATAAATCAATGTGTAGAAAGAAATAGAACTCTCTCTATTCAAAGCAACATGAGTGTCTACACAGAAATCCAAAAAATCTCAAGGTCAATGTACAAAAAAAAGTTACAGAAACTATTAGAATGAACTAATGGTTTTTGAAATGCATATTTTCTAGCTATGTCCGCTGAGGAGGCTTAGAAACAATGACCAACCCCAAAGCAGTGATCATTCTTAAAGAGCCTGCTAAGGTCTCTAAATATAATTTCTTAAAAAAAAAATGAAAAAAAACAGAACTCTTTGAAGAAATGGTTAATTCCAGCTCTGAGGCAAGAAATACACAAAATGAGCCTAAAACACATTGTCTTATAGCAAGCAAGGAAGCTATTGCAACCTACTAGTGTTAGATTAAAAAGAAAATCTAACTTAAAACAGTTCCCTCAGATAGACAATTGGTCAAAGAGAGTCTTCAGATAGACTGAACTGAACATGAAAGAGTATCCTATCTACAATGGATCAACATACATCAATATGCAGTATTAACATTCACAAGTTTCTAACAATACTTAAATGAGAAAGATACAATGCCCATTATTCATTTTTGGATTATGCTAAGAAATCAAGTCATTACTCAGAAAAGTGGCCCCAAAAATGGCAGAATTAAGAATTTATCACACATTTAGAAAATTGTACTCATTAATCATGTAAATTGATGAGGGCAATTTCAGTGTAGAAAACTTCCATCTAATAAATTAAGAAAAGATGACAGTCTCATGTAGTATCACCATGTCAAAAACCTGAATAAAATAACTGTTCTAGGATAGAGTCATCATTATGTGAATGGTAATGAGTGTCAATATAAATCAGAGTGACAATAACCAAAGTCACCATTTAATTTTAACATAAAAAGTGGGAGATTATGAGATATTTGGGACCTACTAATATTACATAATAGGAAATGCAAAACATCACCTATAAAGTATTCTTGCAAAAAAAAAAAAAAAAAGCTAAAACTATGTCTCTAGCTCTAAATATCTATTAATTGATAGAAAACACAGAGCCAGAGGTGCATGTTAATAACCCCATCAAGAATGTGGAAAATCTATAGGGTAAATAACTCAGTTTACCATAGAGTTAGATAGTAAGAGGAAAATTGAGATAAAAACTTATAGTTTAAAAAGTCTTAAAAGACAAAATGTAAATTAGTTGTTGCCAAGAGTATGGGGAGGAAGGGAGTCAAGAATGCTTGCTAATGAGTATGAAGTTTCTTTTCATAGTGATGAAAATGTTCTAAAATTAGTGGTGATAATTTAACAACTCTGTGAATATACTAAGAAACACTGAATTATACACTGTAAAAGGGTGAATTTTATAATATATAAAGTATATCTCACTACAATTATTTTTAAGGAGAGATATAAAAGATATTACCAAGCAAATGCAATGTGTAGACTTTGTTTAAATGTTGATTTGAAAAATTAATAATAATAAAAATTTGTCAGAGACTGTTTCAGTCTTGTTTATATAAAATTTTTCTACCATACAATTATTTCTATCTTCCCTTATACTTTCTTCTAGAATTTTTATAATTTACTTTTACATAGAAATCATTGCTTTTTAAAATATATTCCTTCCCTAATGTCTAGAGACAATTAGGGAGATCTCAACAATAAAGAATAATTGATGAAATGAAAGAATCATTAACTTTAGGAATGACAATAATATTATTTTTAAAGTCCTTATCTTTTAGACACGCATGCTGATCATTTACTATTGAAATGCTGTATCTCTGCAATGTTTTTCTAATTATGATCTGAAGAGAGGTGTACAGATGACAAGAAGCTTTGCTATAGACTAATATTTCCTGAGGTGAGTGGTGGGTTTGTAGAAATGTATTATATTAATTGCTGTATTTTTGTATATGTTTCAAACTTGTCATTATAAAAAAGCTGGAAAAAATTTATTGAGGTCCTTGAAAGAAGAGAATGATAAATTGAAATATATACCTTTTTCTTGGATAGGAAGTCTCGAAATTTAAAAGTGTATTTTCTTTCTAAATTAACCTAGAAAGTTGACATTATACTAATAAAAATATGAACAGAATAATTTTAACCTGACAAACTTATTTTAAAGTCCTTAATAAGAAAGGCTATAAGATTTTCCAGGAAAATTCTGAAAATCAAACAAGCAAGCAAAGAATCCTAAAGGAATGTGTATGAGAAAGAGAAATTAAAATTACTAGATGTGAAAATATATTCTAATGCTATTATTTTGGAATTGGTTCAGCGATAGATCACTGAAACAAAAGAGACTTTCGGAATTAGACTCAAACATAAATGTCTTGTTATATGATGAACATGGCATTTCAAATCAGTGAAGAAAAGATGGGTCATTCCCTTAGCAATGTTAGGGAATCTAAGTAGTCATTTTAAAAGGAGGAAGAAAGAAAAAAGACATAACGCTAGATTTGTACTTTGTTCAACACATCAAAATCTTTACCTTATCCAATACAGATATACATTTTAAAAAGCAATAATTTTCATATAAAAGCAAATCATAAAAATTCTGGAAGAAAGCATAAAAGACGTTTTAGAAGTAATCCTATGGTACAAAAATTTTTTGTAAACAACATGAACCCAAGTCTCTGAACAAAATAAATTGGTAAATCAAAAGCTTTCATAAAGCTCTAAATTTCATAAAAAAATAAAAGAGCAATTAAAATGTTTTATATGTTTTTACATACCAATTTATCAAAATGTACAATAAAAACTATGAATTTCAATTGTCAAAAAAATAAGTGAATAGTAGGGAACATTTTTGTGACATACGCAAGAGAGAGAAGGCTCATTTGCTTATTTACTGTAAGGAAAAAAAGCAGGTAAAAATGCACTAACTATTTTTAAAATTTAATATTATTTTATTTTAAGTCCCAGGATACATGTGCAGGACATGCAGGTTTGTCACATAGGTAAATGTGTGTCATGGTGATTTGCTATGCCTAGCAACCCATCACCTACGTATTCAGACCTGCATGCATTAGCTGTTTATTTTGATGCTCTCCCTCCCACACCCACCCTGCCAGTGCATGTTATCCCCCCTCCCTGTGTTGTGTTCTCATTGTTCAGCTCCCACTTATAAGTGAGAACATGCAGTATTTGGTTTTCAGTATCACCTACATATTCAGCCCTGCCTGCATTAGCTATTTATTTTGATGCTCTCCTTTCCATGCCTCCCCTGCCAGTGTGTGTTATTCCCCTCCCTGTGTTGTGCTCTCATTGTTCAACTCCCACTTATAAGTGAGAACATGCAGCATTTGGTTTTCAGTTCCTACATTAGTTTGCTGAGGACAACGGCTTCCAGTTCCATCCATATCCCTGCAAAGGACAAGATCTCATTCTTTTTTATGGCCATGTAGTATTCCATGGTGTATATGTATCACATTTTCTTTATCCTGTCTATCACTGATGGACATTTCAGTTGATTCCATGTCTTTGCTATTGTGAATAGTGCTGTAATGAACACATACATGCATGTGTCTTTATAACAGAATGATTTATCTTCTTTTGGGTATGTAATGGGATTGCTGGGCCAATGGTATTTCCAGTTCTAGATCTTTGAGGAATCACCACACCATTTTCCATAATGGTTGAATAAATTTACATTCCCACAAACAATGTAAAAATGTTCATATTTCTCCACAACCTTACCAGCCTCTGTTGTTTTCTAGATTTTTTTTAATAATCGCCATTCTGCCTGGAATGAGATGCTACCTCATTGTGGTTTTGATTTGCATTTCTTAATGATCAGTGATGTTGCTCTTTTTTTCATATATTTGTTGGCCACATGAATGTCCTCTTTTGAGAAGCATCTGTTCATGTCTGTTGCCCACTTTTTAATGGGGTTGTTTGGTTTTTTCCTTGTAAATTTGTTTAAGTTCCTTGTAGATTCTGGATATTAGACCTTTGTCAGATGGATAGATTGCAAAAATTTTCCCCCACTCTGTAGGTTGTGTGTTTGATCAGATAATAGTTTATTTTGCTGTGCAGAAGCTGTTTAATTAGATCCCATTTGTCAATTTTTGCTTTTGTCACAATTGTTTTTGATGATTTCATCATGAAACCTTTGCCCATGCTTATGTCCTGAGTGGTATTGCCTAGATTTTCTTCTAGGGTCTTATAGTTTTGGGTTTTACATTTAAGTCTTTAATCCATCTTGAGTTAATTTTTGTATATGGTGTAAGGAAGAGGTCAAGTTTTAATTTTCTGCATGTGGCTAGCCAGTTCTCCCAGAATCACTTATTAAATAGAAAATACTTTTCTCATTGCTTTTTTTTTTTTCAGGTCAAGATCAAATGGTTGTAGATGTGCAGTCTAATTTCTCAGATCTCTATTCAATTCTGTGTGTCTGTTTTTGTATTAGTACCATGCTGTTTTGCTTACTATATCCTTGTAGTATAGTTTGAAGTCATGAGGATTATCTTAGCTATATAAGTTATTTTTTGGTTCCATATGAATTTTAAAGTAGGTTGTTCTAATTCTGTGAAGAATGTCAATGGTAGTTTAATGTGAATAGCCTTCAATCTATAAATTACTTTGGGCAGTATGGCCATTTTTACATTAATTTTTTCTATCCATGAACATGGAATGTTTTTCTACTTGTTTGTGTCCTCTCTGATTTCCTTGAACAGTGGTTTGTAGTTCTCCTTGAATAGGTCCTTCACATCCCTTGTAAGCTTTATTCCTAAGTGTTTTATTTTCCTTGTAGGAATTGTAAATGGGAGTTCATTCATGATTTGGTTCGCTGCTTGTCTATTGTCAGTATATAGGAATGCTTGTGATTTTTGCATATTGATTTTGTTTCCTGAAACTCATTTTTTTAAATGGCCAATGACATAAGGAATAAGTTCATAGAAAAGTACACATTTGTTATGAATTCAGGAAAATATAACCTAATCTTAGTCATAAACAAAAGCAATATAAACCAAAATAGGATTCCAATTTTTATACATTACATTGCCAAAAAAATTCAATTAATGCACAGGATTTGTGGATGTGTGGGAAAACAAATTATTCATTAATGTTGGTGAGACTGTATGTCGGTGCAAACTTCTTTGGTAATGTTTTAATTAAATTATAAACTGAACCCAAAAGAGAATATGAACAATAAAAAATGAACCTATAGGGATGTAGGTTTAAAAATCATGCAACTACCACACACACACACACACACACACACTCACACATATCTATATATGACAATATATTTTGTATAATACAAAGTATTTCATATACTTCTATATAGTCTGCGTGTGTGTGTATGTACAGACATACATACTGTATATATGAGGTAATGTGTGTTTATATATATATATAGTGTGTGTGTATAAATAGTGTGTGTATGTGTGTGTATTCATATAATCCTTGTTTGCATTTGTGTGTAAATTTAACAGTGAATACATTGCACATATTGACAGGGATTTTTCTGTTGAAGAAACAATTTACAGATAAGTAAAAAGTGAGGTCTAATATGAACCTTGTGGAGTTTAATTGGATAGAAAGTATCAGTGTGAATTCATGGTTTTTAATGTATATTCAGAAAGATATAGAAAATCAAATATATATATATATTATACACAAACACACACACACAAACAATATGTGAGTTGGTATATTTATATTTCTTTTTTCTGTCCACTGAAAGAACCTAGGGAGCAATGATACCTCTAAAACAATGAATATAGCTAGTACTTAAATCTAGGTTTTTAAACACCATTCTCTAATAAAGGAAACTAGAGCTTCTTGGAAAAATCAATGATCCCAGGGCTGGGGCAGAAGAACTGTAAGATGAACCTGGAACATTTTACAGCATGAAAAAACAAGACAGGTTGCACAAAAGAGGGAGGCATATCAACAAGATGCAGAAGCCAAACTAAGAAACTCCCATTAGTTATAACCCAGAGTATAAAATAAATGTCCATGGGTCTATATAGATATGAATAAATAATTGAGCAAATAAATAAATGGAGAAGTAGCAGCCCTTTCTTACCAGAGAAGGAATGAAGGAAACACGAAGTCAACATTAGGCAAAGACGACAGTAATAATTATTCCAAGCAAGATCCATCAGTGAATGAAAAATACAGTGAGTGAAAGTTGGAGGCAAAACAGAATATTCACAGAGTCCCAAAATATCTCCCTAAAGATGTTTGTCTATTAAAAAAGGAAAATAGTAACTTTACACTTGAGAAACCTAGTAAACATCACCTTTGTCATGTAATAGAGGTTTACACCACTAGTGATAATACATACATAGGAAAATCTTTTTCCTCTTGTTATGATGCAGTGAAAAAGACACATTACTTCTATAGTTTTCTTCCCAAAATATACTATCTCATTGTAATCAGGGAAAACATCAGACAAACCCAAGTTGAAAGACATTTTATAAAATAAGTGACCAGTACTAATGTAAAGTGTCACTATAGTGAAAAACAAGGAAAGACAAAAACTGTCACAGATGGGAAAAGACTAAGGAGACATAACAACTAAATGCAATGTAGAATCCTACCTGGATTATGGAATCAATCGATATATGCAAGGGGAAAACTGAAATTTGAACAGATTTACAATTCAGCCAATAGTACCATCCCAATGTTAATTTCCTGGTTTTGATAATTGTAGTATGATTTTGCAAATCATTAACATTGTGGAAATCTGGGTAAAGTTAATGCATCAACTCTGTACTATATTTGCAAGTATTGTGTAAGTCTAAAATTATTTTAAAATAAAAAGTTTTTTAAACTTACTACAGAAGAATTACATAAGTAGATGTACTTCTAGAAGTTTATTTTTTAAATTCAATAAAAGAAAATTATGTCACTTCAAATAATCTCACACTTTTACTATAAAAACTTGCTATATGTAAAAAATTTGTGTGTGCACACACACACACGTGCGCTTTAGCTGGGTTCAAAGGCACTAGAGGCAGTATTGAAAATCTCATCTTGTTCTCCTAAAATTGAAAGTTTAAATCTGTCACATTTATTTCATGCTATTTTCTTTTTCTTTTCTTTCTTTTCTTTCACTGGAGCTGCCAGTGTTTCATGCTTTTTTCTATCAAGAGGAGAAACTGGGGAGAAAAATTGTGTTATGTCTTTTTAGAAAAAAGAATTCTTTAAATAAAGCAAAATATTTGCTCAGAAATAAAAGAGTGACCAAATAATTCCTTCTTGAAACATTTACCCCACACATATTCTCACACATGAATATAAACTTAGATCAACCATAACTTCTCCAATATAATACCCTAAAACTACAAAAGAGAACAAAGTACCTAGATATATTTTATAGAAAAATATAAATCAGTTGTAAAATTTTAAGTAAGTCAGAATAGTTTTTTATATTCCAACTTGTGCTTTATGTCAGCAGATACACGTGTTTTTAGGCGAGAATTTTCTCACAGGATCTCCAAGAAAATTTTGATAGTGGCCACCTCTGGAGATTAGAGCTAAGGGGATGGAGTTAAAAAGTGATACTTTTTATTTTATATACTTTTACATCATTATGTTTTTATTATGAGTCTGTATTATTTTCACAATACAAATATTAAAAGGAAAATTATTTTGGTAATTGGAAATAAAATTTCTCAGTGTGTACCATCAAATATAAATGGAACAATTGAAAGACACTTCAGAAAAATACTTAGCTGCTTAACGTGAGAACACTCATTTTTTTACACTTAAAATTGTCCAAAGATGGAAATGATCATCTCTCATCATGTAGAACCAGCTAATGAAGGTGTTCAGATATAGATTCACAACATAAGACAATCACTTAGAAGAAATCTTGTGTAGAGAATACAAGCATTTGGAAGAGTAGTTGGACTGGATGGTTTTAGAATCCCTTACCTTACATCCCACAGGTTGTAGTGTCCTTTCTTAAAGCACACAAAATGATGTCATGCTTCAATAATAATGTACATTTATATAACAAAGAGAATTTTTCATCTTCTCTGAATTTTTGTAAATGCCTGAATAATAGAAAAACTATTATTATAGTTCCTCAAATATTTAGATGTTTGAATATTTTAAATTGGCATATTCAGATGTCACAATCATTTTATCTCCCAAAGGAGGGAGTCAATTAGAACAATTCAAAAGTGAACTGTGAGTCACATCTATTTGATTCAGTGATGTCAATGTTCTTTTCTATGCAAATAAAAAAACTTATATGCAACCCTCAAATTTAAATACAGGACTTAGTGGAAGGATAAGTAGGAGATTTAAGCTGTTGACGTCAGAGAAGCACCCTCTATCTACTAGAAGACCAAAGTACAGATAAGGTAAGTTTGGTCATCATGATTTAAGGTGATGAACTTTTAGATCTCAGCTTAACAAAAAGCATTGGGCTAAACCTTCAATAAAGTTTAGCAGAAAGCTAAAATCTGAGGGGCAAATACTATTCATTCATTCTTTCATTGTTCTACTCAAAAACTATTTATGGAACACCTACTATATTCCAGGCACTTTTCCACACGCAGAAAGATAGTGAAAAACCCAAGTCCCCACTATCATGCAGATTACATTCTGAAGAAAGAAGGTATTTTAAAAGACAAATAAAACAATTTTACATAGAGTTAAGTGTTCTGAAGGAAATACAGCAGGGGGTTAAAGAGTAATGGGCAGGAGCGCTCCCTTGAAGGGCTGAATTGGGTTGAGAAGGAATTTATACAAAAATATCGAGACTACGTATTCTAAGGAGAGGGATCAGCTAGTGAAAACGGTCCTGAAACTAATAAAAAATAACTCACTTAACTTGTCCAAGAAACAAAAGGCTACTGTGATTGGAATGTAGGTAGAGGAAAACAGATTGAGAAAGATGAAAAATGAAAATCTCTCTGTTCAGCTCATATCCGTGACCTGATTTCAATCATATTTAACTATAAATATTTTTTTGCTATTAAATCTTGCCTGTGAATCTCTACGTTCTTTGAAAAATATCAAGCTGACATATTATTTTATTAGTCTTTCAGTTTTTTCCCCATTAGTCACTCAGAACAATGAATTATAGATTAGATAGATAGATAGATAGATAGATAGATAGATAGATAGATAGATAGATAATTAGACAGATATATTCATATAGATGTATATGGATGACTGAAAGTGAAGAAAGTAGCTTAAAAACAGCCTATTATGGGATCTAGGAAACTTTGATAGAATTGTTTAGTCTGTTGGCAAGATGAACTGCTAGAGTAGGGTAACATTCTGCTTTGATTATAGTTCTCTTCTTGAAAGGATTTTTCCTATGAATTGGAATTTCTATGTATTCAACAAAGCTGTAGAGGCATCCATTTAATATTCATCTAGCTGAATATTTGAGAGATAGCTAGGAGTAGAATCAATGTGAGTGTAGCATTTGCCAACTTAAATCTCACCATTGAATAAACAGATGGAGAGAAAAATTATTAAATGGTATAAATGTCACCTTCACTTTTTTGATACAAGCAAAGAAATGTGTGCCGGCTTGCTTAGAAGATTTTTGCTGGACAGATGTATGCTCAGATCCAGCCTATTTATTAGAGAACACTCTCAGCTCTCATTTTCAATTTTAATCACTGTGTCAATTTTAAAAGGGCAGTTCTCATTACATAAACATTTGGAAGTTATAAAGCTGAAAGGTCAGGGTATAGACAAGACAAAAGATAACATGCCACCAGCTGGCATAAACTTCCATGACAAAACTTACCTCTCAGTAAGCCTAACTCTCAGACACCAAGATCCTAGCACATAGGAGCCATTGTTAATAATTTTTCTGTTTCTCCAACTAAGTATTTTATTTGGGTGGAAATAGTTACACATATTATTCTATCACAGGATTATGGAGGGTAGAATTCTTCAATAAAACTTTATGACAGTATCATAATTTGACTCAACTAAATATCTTTAGATTGATAATCATAATTGTTATTGTTATTCAGCAATAACTCTGTACCAATTGTTCACTCTCTGTTATTTCACTTAATTCTTACCACATCTTTGTTTGGTAGGTAGTTTTATCACCAACATACAGAAATGGAAGTTAGGATTTAGGGAATTTAAGCAATTTTCTGAATTATAATTCAACAGGTATATGATGGATATAATACTTTTACCCAGATCTAACTTTAAAACATGGTATTAATCTCTGTATTAGACTATCTTCCTGAATAAGTGCTGTTTGAGCTGAAGGTTTTACTTAAGATACCCTAAAATTTGTACTGGAGGATTCAAGAAATCCTAAAACACCTGAGAGAAAAAGCATGAATCTTTGACATCACAGTATTTTTATAACCTTTATCTAAAAAGATGTGGTATGAACTGAAAGTTCTAAAAAGTACTGGTTGAACTGTTAGTTAAATATAGGAGAATAAAGGTTTATTTTCTTATTATTTTTATTTGAAACTCATAAAAATTATATATATGTATAATTTATATATGTCTATATCAGGTATATAAAATATATATACCCAAAACCTGCAAAATACAATAAAATCTGGATCAAAATGTAGGCAAAGATGAAATTTTGCCTATTTATTTCTCAGACTTTTCTTAAAATTAAGAAACATTTAAAAATATATATACTTTAAGTTCTGGGATACATGTGCAGAATATGCAGATTTGTTACACAAGTATACATATGCCATGGTGGTTTGCTACACCCATCAACCCATCATCTACACTAGATATATCTCCTATGCTATCCCTCCCTTAGCTCCTCATCCCTGATAGGCCCCAGTGTGTGATGTTCCCCTCCCTGTGTCCATGTGTTCTCATTGTTCAACTCCCACTTACGAGCGAGAACATGTGGTGTTTGGTTTTCTGTTTCTGTGTTACTTTGTTGAGAATGATGGTTTCCAGTTTCATCCATGTCCCTGCAAAGGACATGAACTCATTCTGCATAGTATTCCACGGTGTATATGTGCCACATTTTCTTTATCCTGTCCATCATTGATGAGCATTTGGGTCAGTTCCAAGTTGTTGCTATTGTGAACAGTGCTGCAATAAACATATGTATCAAGAAACCCTGTTTATTAAATTGTTAAATTATTATATGACCAAGTGATAGGAGATTATGTTATGGAAAACTTTTCATTATAGTGTTTAGTGAAAAGAAAAAGGAAGATGCAAAATAAAATATTTAAAATCACTTATGCTATGTAAAACAAAATCAAATAAATATACATTCATTTTCAAACTTGACAAAACCTAAAAAAAAAAAAAATTAAGAAGCATTGTCTTAAATGGCCTATCTGAATATCCTTTGATTGTAGAGACAAGAACTAGGGGTATATCTGTATCACATGAGAGAATGGATGAGATCCTGGTAGAAACCTTGTCTGAGACCACAAAATACAAATGAATGTGGAGCTGAAGGGAAAACTGTGCTGATCACATACTTGTATGTTCGTTGTGTTAGTGGATCAAAGAAGAAAGCACAAAGTGATGGTAACACAGAAAGTTGTGACCTAAAAAGCTGTCTTCAATAAACCTCTTACACTAACAATAATAATAAGGACAGGAAAGTTGCCCCCAGGGCAAAGAAAAATAAATTTTTAAGGGTACTTGCAACAGCAATTCCAAGAAGATGGTGGCTGATTCATTTTACTATTTCTATTCCACCCCAGTTGATTCTTCGACAGATAGCTTCACTGAAAGTAATAATAACAATGGCCAGGTGCGGTGGCTCACACCTGTAATCTCAGCTCATTGGGAGGCCAACATATGTGGATCAAAAGGTTAGGAGATCAAGAACACCTTGGCTAACATGGTGAAACCCCATCTCTACTAAAAATATAAAAAATTAGCTGGGTGTGGTGGCGTACACCTGTAGTCCCAGCTACTCAGGAGGCTGAGGCATGAGAATCACTTGAACCCGAGAGGTGGAGTTTGAAGTGAGCCAAGATCATGCCATTGCATTCTAGCCTGGGTTACAGAGTGAGACTCCATCTCAAAAGAAAAATAAAATAATAGTAACAATGGAATTAGTATTAAACTCTTTAAGCATCTCAAACAAGTGCAAAGAAGAAGAAAAATGCCAAGCCTTTAAGTTTTAAGGTAGGAGTAGGCAAAGTTATCAGAGGATGGGATGAAGCTCTCTTTACTATGAGTAAAGGAGAAAAGGCTCGACTGGAGATTGAACCAGAATGGGCTTATGGAAAGAAAGGACAGCCTGATGCCAAAATTCCACCAAATGCAAAACTCATTTTTGAGGTGGAATTAGTGGATATTGATTGAAATAGCAGTGCTTCAGCTTTAAGGATATCAGCAACAATGATAAAAATTGGCCTTGAAGAAACTTACATAACTAGTTAGAACTTGTTACTATTGTTAAGGGAAAAGTCAACTGGAAAATTCAAGGAGTTAATAAAATTTGTTTACTTGATCCCAACTTTTGAGAGATGTAATCCCTTACGAATCCCTAAAGTCTGAAATACCTTCCTACAGCCATGTAAAATACTGGTCAAGGAGAACTGTTTCCTTTTACCTCATATTGTAAACTAAATGGCTCAATAAAAATTTATCCACTGTCTTGATTTGACTGAAAAAAAAAAAACAGAGGATAAATAAAGAAGAATCAGAAATGAGAAAATATAGATGAAAGACATAAGAGTAAATACACAAGGAAATAGAAAAATAAACTATAAAATAATTTTTATAGACATTGTATTTTGTAAAAATAATGAAAAATTACATTTTTCCCATAGATTAAATTACACAAAATCAAGAGATGAGTTTGAAGCAGCAAACCTTTAAGAGAAATTGTAGGAGAAAAACAAATACATTAAACACAACAACAACAAAATACAACCGTGTGTGCTTATAACTATAGGAAGTGATAGATAAGATAGAGACAATCACATAAATTACATTTAAAGAGATCTTATAGAGATCCCATTTCTGGTGATAACAGAATGCCTTGTACTGTATTAACTCTTTCCATGTAAAAGTTATAATAAAATATTTATAAACAACAACATTTTGAGCTACTAGAGTGACTAGAAATAGGCAGAAGCTGGAAGAAAGTAGAACCTTAAAAAAAGAAAGAAAGAACTGCTCTGGGATATAAACATTTAACATAGCTTTTTAACTGAGGGCATATCCCAGTTCCAGCAACATAAAGAATCTAAAACTTAAACAAAAAGTCATACTCTTGAAGAATTAGAGGACCAAGTTTAGGGCTGCCACAAAATTTCAGAAAAGGAAATATAAAAATTAGTCTATAAATTCTGATTAAATCTTTGGTTAACTCAAAGTTGCAAATAAGTGGACTGACTCCAAAGAGAGCAGAAGGAAACACTGTTGGAGAGCTTAAAGAATCAGGTAGAAATTTAATTGCTTCTGGGAAGGAGAGACAGAACTGAAAGTTTGAGTCAAGCCAAGTTAACTACCTGCTAGAACTAAAAACAGTACTCCAGTGGAAATGCAATCTAGAGTCTCTGCAATATGTTACCTAAAATGTCTAGTATAATATAAAGCATTATGAAACATTTTTAAAAAACAGAAAAATAGTCACATAATAAAGAGAAAAATCAGCCAATTGAAACCAAACCTTAGATGACCCAGATGTCAGAACTAGTATATAGGAAATCAAAATCATGATTATGAATATTGCCTAAGACCAAATGAAATAAAGTCACAATAAATTAATGGATAGAGAACCTCAACAGAGAAATAGAGAGTATTTTTTAAAAAATCAAATTAAAATTTGGAACCTAAATAAAATATCTGAAATGATAAATTCATATAGTTAGGTTTAAGAGCAGCTTGGATTAATTTACTTCCAGTAAAATTAATGATAGATCAATAAAAAATATTCAATCTGAAAATCAGAAAGACGGGAAAAGCATAAGTCTCAACAACCTTCAAGACAATATCAAGGAATCAATTATAAATATAACATAGCCTCAGAAGATGAGAGACAGTGGATCAGGAAAAATAATTTTTAAATACTAGCAATTTTCAAAAATATATGGTGAAAAACATAAAGTTATGGATGTAGAAAGCTGAATGAAACCAAGCAATCTCATATAAAAAAAAAATAGCAAAAGAAAAAATACTTAAAGTAACCAGAGAAAAACTACAAATTGCCTACAGAGAAGTAATAATAGAAATTTTAGCAGACTTATCATCAGAAATAACAGAAGCCAGAAGACAATAAAATAAAATATTTAAAGCACTGAAATAATTTGATGTTCACTTCTTTTTTTTTTTTTCAAAAAATGAAAGCATAATATAGACTTTCTAGAAAAATGAAAATTAGGAGAATTTTAGCAAGATATACTGCAAGTTCTTTTGGCTGAATATGTGTGACACCAAATAAAAACTCAGAATTACAGAAATAAATAAGAAACACTGGTGCTAATTATTATATGTATTTTTCTTTTATCAATTCTTAAAAATATGACTATTGAATGCAAAAATTATTTCATTTCATGGGTTATAATGTATATTTATGTTAAGATATTTGACAATAATACAAAGGTTGGGATGGTAAATGGAGCTGTACTACTGCAACGTTTCATGTTTTATGTTACATGGTAAAACATTAACTGTATTAATGATTTATAGTGTGAGTTCCTACATCAACTACTAAAAGCATACTGCAAAAGTTAACTAAAAAGGCAATAGATAAATTGAAATGCAATATTAAAAAGTGTTTGGTTACCCTCAAAGAAGGCAAAGAAGACATAGAAAAAAAAACTGAAAGAACAAATAAAAAGAAAATAGTAAAATGGTAGACTTAATTTCAACTAAATGAACCAATTGCACTGTATGTAAAGTGGTTGAACATCCAATTTAAATATCAGAGATTGTCAGGCTGGATAAAAAGTATGTATAAGTTTTCTATAAATAGTGCACCTTAAGAGATAAATAAATAGAAATAAATATGAAAATGTATACCATGAAGACAGTGTGCATTAAAAAATTACATGCCTATATTAGCATAAAAATTGACTTACAGAATTTCACTACAGATAAAAAGAATATATTTTGTGGTAGAAGAGTCAAATATTCAAGAGGTCATAAAAATCACAGATACATCTACACCTAATAACAGAATTGCAGAATACATGGGAGAAAAACTGATAGAACTAAAGGGAGAAATACTTGAGCACAGCTTCATAGTAGCTCTAACACCAGTCTTTCAGCAATTGATAGAACAAGTGGTGAAAAACTCAAAAAGTCTAGAGAATATTTAAATACTACTATCCAATACTTTACCTCACTTGATATTAATAAGCATTTAACACAACAAATGAGGTATATTTGTTCTCTTAGTGCACAGGAGATGGTCACTAAGATAGACCATAGGCTGAGTCAAGAGAAAAAATTCAATAAATATCAAAAAACCTAAAATCTTTCAGAGTAATTCTTATTAACACAGTAACATTAAATAAGAGATTACTAACAATAATTCCTAGAGAAGCACAGATAGAAACAACACATTTCTAAATTACCCCAGGTCAAAAAAGTAATAGCAGAGAAATTAGAAAGAATATTTTCCTTCAAAAATATCAGAATTTGTTGGCTGCTGCTAAAGTCATGAAAGCATATTACTTTAAATGCTTAGATTTAAAAAGAAGAAAGGTCAACGATCTAATATATCACTTTAAGAAGCTGGAAAACAGAGAGCAAATCAAACGTAAAAACAAAAGTAAAAGGAAGGAAAATAAAACAGAAAAGCAGAAATCAGTGAAATAGGGGAAATAACTATGATAGGCAAAAATCAGCAAATGTAGTAGTTAATTCTTAAAAGTTTAATTAAATTGATAAAATGCTAACAGGAATACCCAAAAAGAAAAGGAAAAACACAAATTATCAATAACAGCAATGAAAGAATATACAACAATCAAATCCTAGATATAACTTAAAAAGAAGAGACTATAATAAAACTACTGTATACCAACAAGTTTGACAGTATAGTTAAAACAAACAAATTCCTAAGAAAAGCAAAGGATCGATTTCAACCCAAAAAGAAATTAATAATATTTATAACCTTAAATTTATTAAAGAAATTGAATTCATTGTTTAAAACGTTTTCTTTAGAAAGTACTTAATTAAGACTGTTCTCCAGTAAATTATTTCAAATTTTTAAGAAAAAGGAATGTACTCAAATTATTTCAGAAATCAGAAAAAAGACACACTGTTTTATAAGTCCAAGATAATTTTTATACTAAATCAAAAAAGATATGAATAGAAAAAAACCACAGACAATTCTTTTTCATTACAATTGTGAAAATTCTAAATAAAATATTTCTATGAGTAACTTCAACAATCTTCTTATGACTTATCTTAATTACATGGTTTATATAAAATATGACCATTACATGCCAAAAGGAATAAAACAGGAAAATGTGATTTAAAAAATAATAAATATCTAAGCAAACTGCATAGGTTTTGATGTCAGAATGATATTACACAAACACATTGTTTAATAATACAGAGTCTATTCAGCTATCTTACTTTATACTGCTTTTCTTAGTTCTAGAGAGATCCATAGGAAACAGCAACATCTCACAAAATTGCATAATATGACTTACAAAAAAATGGTTTATCAAAAATTGTTATTGATATGCTGTCAACGCAGCAAAGAAACTATAAATAAGGAAGAATTACATGAACTCTGAAAGTTGCTACAAACCACAAAATATAATGGTGGGACAGGCATAGGACAGACAATTGCCATTTCAAAAGGGAGAAACAGGAAAGAGTCAGGCAGTAACCTGTCCAAAGCAAGTTCAAAACTCAACAGGCAAACAATACTAAGTCCTAAAGCTTGAGCATAATATTTGACTTCATTTCCTGTCTTTTAGCACAGTTGGACAGGGATTAGAACTGCAAGGCCTTAGGCAGCCTTGATCCTACGCTTTGTGGGGCTTAGCCCATGCAGCAGCACTTACAGGTTGGATTCTCATGCCTGCAGCTCTTCCAGGCTGGTGGTGTATGCTGGTAGCTCTACAGTTCTAGGTCTTGAAGATGGCCCTGTTCTATGGCTCTACCAGGAACTGCCCTAGTGGAGACTCTCTGCAGTAGCTCTACTCCTATGACAAGTCTGTTAGGGCTCCCAGTCTATCTATAACATCCTCTGAAATCTAGGTGAAGAAAGCCATGCCTCACCAGCTCTTGCATTATACATGCTTGCAGAGTTAGCACCACATAGACTTCCAAGGTTTATGGCTTGTACCTTCTGGACTGTGGGCTGAGCCACACCAGGGCCTGCTTGAGCCATGGCTGAGACAGCTGGGAAGGGCTGCCCTGGAATGCAGGTAGTTGAGAATTGAGGCAGCCCTGGGCAGTGAGCCCAAGGTCCTGAGGGTATACTAGGCCTCTCTCTTGGCATATTTCCCTCCCCCATGCCTTAGCATTGGGACTGTGATGAGAAAATCTCATAAATGCCTTTAGGATCATTCTTCCATTGTCTTGATCCATAACCTCTCACTTCATTCTATCCATGCTAATCTTCTTGTCAAATAGTTGCTTGGCCACATCCTTGGTTTCCTCTCCTGAAAATTCTCTTTGATTGGTCAGGGTGGTGGGAGAAATTATAGGAAAGACACAAACCTTCTTGGAAGGCTGGGAGATTTTGCAAAGCTTTGGGGAAGAATTATAGGAAGGTGGCTGTTCATCTGTTGCTTGGCCAGAGTCTGTAGGACAGACTCAGCAGGGGTAGGATGATAATTCTTCCAATCACTATAAATTCTGTCTTTAATTACTTTCTCTCTTCTCTCATTTTCCTATATGCAATTAAAAGAAGGCACACAGCACTCTAAATGCTTTGCTGCTTAGATATTTCCTCTGCCAGATATCCTAGTTCACTGCTTTTAAATTCTGCCTTCCAAAAAGTCCTAAGGGACTGTTACAGTTCAGCCAAGTTCTTTGCCACTGTAACAAGAATGGTCTTTCCTCCAATTTCCAAAATGTCGTTCCTCATTTTCATCTGTGATCTCATCAGAATGGCCTTTATTGTCTGTATTTCTACAAACGTTTGGATTATAACTACTTAAGTAATCTCTAAAAAGTTTCAGACTTTCCCCACAGCTCTCCTCTTCTGAGCTCTCATCAGAATCACCCTGCATGCTCCATTCATGGTAATATAAGCTTTTTTCTAGCCTGCTCTTTCAAATTCTTCCAGCCATTACTCATCACCCAGTACCACAGTTGCTTCCACATTGTCAGGTGTTTGTTATAGCAACACCTCAATTCTCTGGTATGGATTTCCTGTCTTAGTCTATTTAGGTTGCCATAACAGAATACCTGAGACAGAATAACTTATAGAAATTTATTTTTTATAATACAATTCTGGAGGCTGGGAAGTTTAGGATCAAATTTCCAGCATCTTGCAAGGGCCTTCTTGCTGCATCATCTTATAGCAAAGAGCAAGAAGAAGGGCCAAGGAAGCACACTGGAGAGCCAGAGAGCAAGAGAAGGCCAAACTTACCCTTTTATCTCAACATGGATCCCACCCATGAGGATGGAGCCCTCATGGCCTAATCACCTCTCAAAGGTCCCATCTCTTACTACTGCTATAATGACAAATCTTCACAGAAGTTTTGGAGGAAACAACATTCAAACAATAACAGTTTATGTTTATTTTCTATTCCTATGTAACCAATATTGTAAGCTTAGGGGTATAAGACCACATAGATTTAACATCTCCCAGCTTTTGTAGATCGCAAGTTGGGGGAAACATCATAACTGGTTTCTCTGCTTAGAGTCTCACAGGGCTGAAATCTAGATGTCCACTGGGTCTAGAATTCTCATCTGTGGCTCAGGGCCCTCTTCAAAGCACTGTTGGAAGAATTCTTTTTTGTTGTTGTAGATTTCCTGCTGGCTATTAGCTTAGGACCACTCTTAACACCCAGAAGCTGCCCATGGTTTCTCGCCACGTGGCACTTCCATCAGCAAAGCCAACAACAGAGGGTCTGTCTCACATCAAACTCTCTAATGCTTCAAATCTCTGACTTTTCTGTGTCTGACCTCTAAAGCCAGATTTAAAGGGGTCATGAGATTAGGTCAGGCCCACCCAGATAATCTCCCTTTTTAACTTATTACAAGAATTTTTTAAAAGTCTATGAGATTCACAGTCCTAGGGATAATGTATTAAAATGTACACCAGAAAGTGGAGATCTTGGAGGACATTTTAGAATTTTGTCTATTATAGGGTTGTTTTACAGATTAAATAAGATAACATAGAAAAACATATATCTGAATACTTAGTCCTTCCTAGGGACCTAATAAATACCATTTATTTTGAATATAATATTTGGAGGGAGGGATGACAGTTGACCCACCAACTAGGCATCTATTCACTTGAACCACACAAAAAATCTGTCATTTCTATAGATCAAGAATATTAAAATATCAACAATTTTATCTGGCTGTATTATACCATATTTTCTCAATATCATATTTTACAAAACTGAAGTAACATGTCTATATTGAAACTTCAGTCAGTAAATCATTTTTTTTATTCAGTCATTCATTTGCTCACAAGTCTGAGCTAGTACTTAATATCTAGTATGAAATGGCCAATAAGTGGGACAATTTAGAGCATACAGAAAAGAAAAATACATCACCCCTAACCTTAAAACTCTAGGATCTAATGGAATCTGAGTCCTCCTAGATTTTAACAGTGCAGTTGATATTAAACAAAGCTGCTTCTAACAGAGCTAAAATAAGCAGTACATATAGCAATTTCATGTGTCTAACCTCACATTGTTTATAATTCTATGACAAAAACAAATGGAGAAGATAAATTTAGAAGAAACTCTGTACTACACAGGCTCTGTGACAAATGGAGTTTACAGTATTGGCAAGCAGCCTCCAAGGTTTTTCAGCGTTAGCTGGCATCCTACTTTGGAAATACCTTTCTTAGTTTCTCAGCAACAGTTCAGATATGACAAACAATTCTAGTGTCTCCTTTTTTGGCTTCAAATAAAATAGCATAAGCATATTTAAACATCCATCTTCTTCTGGCTTCTAAAATCTTTTTTCACATGAGCACTTAATTCATGGCTTTGTGTACCTTACTTGTGTCCCCCAAGAAGAGTTTTCCAAATATTACTGGACATGTCAATGCTTCCTTTGTAAGGTGACTCAGAATTCCATCCTTCTCCAATTTGTTTTTATTATTTCATTGGTTACCATGTGGGCAGCTTCTGCTTCAGATACAGTCTCTGGTAACTGTCCTGCTAATGGTGATTTGGCTGAGTTATACTGTGATATAAAGACAGTTCCCAAATCTCTGCTAACTTCCTTGTGTTGATATAATTGCAATAATAAAACATACCACAGAATTTATCTTAGACATACTCTAGCCTAATCCCTATCATACTTTTAATTCTTATTGCATTATCCTTAAGCAATAACACCCAATCTTTTCTTGAATACTGGCATCAAAATAGAAATCATTAGCAAACAACATTGCTCATGCTTTTAATCCTTAATTTCCAAGTTGGAAAAATTATTGCTGAATCGCTGGTCTTTTGTGTTGGTTGTAGATTGGCAAGTAGAGATTTCTCCACCCTCCCCAGATATAAACAGATTAAACTCCTGATTTCATTAGGCAAGGACATAAATAATTAACTGAAGCAAGTTAGAAACAGATGTAACTTCTCTTGATATGAATTTTCCTAGGCCTGTAGTTCCCTAAAAAGGCAGAAGCTAACACTTTTTCCAGAATAGGATAACGTCTGATATGAGAAAATAATCTAATTTGTGGTATGATAAGTCTTTTATATTTGGGGTTTATTAACTGCTATAGGCAGAATTAGGAGTCCTCACCCCTAAATAGGTCCATGTCCTCATCCCCAGAACCTGTGACTATGTTAAGTATCCTGGCAAAGGAGTATTAGGGTAACAGAATTAAAGTTGCTCATCAGCTGATTGAAGATAAGGAGATTGGCCTGGATTATCCAGGTAGGCTCAATGTAATCACACAGGGGCTTTAAAGTGAAAGTGGGATGCAGAAGTGGAAGTCAGAGTGGTGTTTTGTAAAATCTACTACCCTTTGCTGGTTTTGAAGATAGAGAAAAAGGTGATGAACTAAGAAATATGCTTGGCCTTGGGAACCTCATAAAGGCAAGGAAACACTTTTCCCCCCAGAGTTTTGTAAGAGGAATGTACTCCTGAAACAGCTTGGTATTAGTCCAGTGAATTGGTTTTAACCCATATTGGACTTCAGACCTATAAGTTAATAAATTTGTGTTATTTTAAGACACTAAGTTTGTGGTTACCTATTACGGCAGCAAATAAAAAGACTAATAAATCTTCTGACTTGGGTTAGTTTTAGGCTCTGAAATGAGGATTCATGTGAAAGTGTTTTAGTAGGAAGTGTTCCCAGGAAAAATTGTTCAGAGAAGTAGGAAAATGGGATCAGGAAGGAAAAGAGGCCAGGCATGAGTGCCAAGTCATGCTATGTTTCATGGAGAACTTGGATTCCATCCTATATGAAGCATCAATAATACATTTTACACTTAAAATATTTGATAAGAGGGTAGATATCATGTAAAGTGGTTCTTATCACAATAAAATTTTAAATAAAACCTTTTTAATCCCATAGGGGAGCTCTGGAGATAATGTGGGTCATTTGTCAGTCCTCCTAAGTCAAATGGCAAGAGGATTGAGTTATTTATCTCTGACCAGACATTGCTTATACACCACCCATGATGGTAAGGTAGAGGAGTAAATTCCTAGGTAATTTTAGATCTCCATGCATGTAAAAAAAATGGAAGCTGAAAGTTTGAAAGTATCTGCCTACCAAGAGACACAGTTGTTGGCTGTTAGGAGTGAAAGCTGACTGGGAGCTTACATGTATGACAATGGCAAAGAAACCCAATGGGAGATGGATTGTGTACTAACAGTGTCTGCTACAGTTTCCTAATCTACGCACTTTTACTTAAATGAATGTTAACAGATTACATTTTTATTTATTTTATTAAATTCAGCATCTACAAGGCCACATACCATCCAAGGAAAGAAAGACTCAGTGCCCAAATATTTCTGAAAGGTATCTTCACCTTCTCAGAGATCTACACAATTCAAATAACCCAATCATCGATAAAGAGTTTGAGTATTGCTATGTTCCAGGAATAATCTCTGAGAATCTAGTAACAAACTTCTCAAGCTTCAGTGGAAGTTGTGAAAAGATTACAAAAATTAAAAAAATAATAAATTACCGTATTGAATGAGAACAATCCAATCTTTTGTCTGTCATTGCTCTGAAAGCATATTATGAACTTCATTGTGTAAGAATACCCTGACTCTGCCCAGCTTTTTCTTATCAACTTTGCAAATGGATCCATCACATCAGAATCAGCTGCATCACTTTTCTAAATCACCAGTTGTCTTCAACAGACATCATCTTAACGACCTGTGTTCAAACCGATTCTTTTCCCCTGTAAATCTGCTTCTTTTCCCAATTTCTTTTCCTTTATTGATGGCGTTACTATTATTCTGGCCTCTCAAGTTAAATTTGTTAAATTCTTCTTCTCAGTCCTTTTCCCATTTGCCTCCAAAGTACTCACTGATAGTGCCTGTGGCTGCAGCATTTACCCTGAGATAACTTTGTCATGAAACACCTTGCTTTTATTGTTATTTTTACATTGCTTTAGTATATCAACTTTGGAAACAAAAGACATCATTCTATTTATAGCATTGTGTTTTTAGTAGTGGTATTTCCATTTACAAAATATAGTAATTCTCAATTGCTGATAAAAATATGAAGAAATTTGTACCCTCATACACTGCTGATAGGAATATAAAATAGGGCAACCACCCTGGATAACAGTCTGACAGATCCTCAAGCGTGTTAAACATAGGTTACCATATGACCTGATTATTCTACTCCTAAGTATATGTCCAACAATAAAAACATAACTTGTACCAAACATTTATAGCAGCCATATAGTTGAAAACTATAGTGTATGGAAAACTAGTAGAGAGTCTATTGGACACACATTTTTCTTTGAAAAGAATGGCTCAGAAAGGTATCATTTGAAAGATCCAATCAGTAAATAAAAGTTAACTTAAAGATAAGGGCTCAAGTTTTTTACTTAAACTGATTGAATTTCATGATGGAATTCTCCCACCATACTTTTCAAATTCCTCTCTTCTTACATACTACAGCTGCTAACTCTCCCTGGCTTCAATGTTCCTGGGAAACTAGGTGAATGGGCCCCTTGTTGATTGCAGACTCATGCCTCTTGTCCTTTTCCTGTTATTTTCCTCCTACTTCTACATCACAAAAGCGTACTGAAGCAGGAAATAGTTTGTAAGCCAGGAAAAAATGAAAAGCAGAGCATGTAAAATCAATACTGCCTTTGGCAAGGATGGATTATAGAAATCACCAAGAGATTTCATCCACTGACAAATTTTTCTAATCTGTAAATGAAAGGAAGAAACAAGAATTCTTTTCAGAATAGGAAAAAAGAAAAAAATAGGAAAGATAAATAAGCTCGAAGAGAGGAACTGAAGAAAACTTTACAGTGTCTATCTATATTGTCCCTATATAGTATCTCTATGACAGCAAATAAACCACCTGTATCAGGAGCCTCTTCCAAAAGGTGCAAGGAAATATTACTAAAATACATGACAAAATTATTTTTTTAAAAAATTTACCTGTCCAGTCACCACTTGTGGGGGTCTGTCCTGTAGACCCTAACTCAATGACAGATGAATAAATTCACTCACACACAGTATTCAGTGTATGAGCAGGCTGGGGTATCTATAGCCACTTCTCGAGTAGAGTGCTGTAAAGAGATAGCAGCTGCCAGCCTCAAGCAGCCCCTACTCTAGGCTTTTATTCAGTATATCAAAGGACAAAGGTCTTTGGATAAACACCATTAGTGGGTAATATCCCTGGTTGACCTTCCCCTGACAGAGCCATCTTGAATGATCAAAGGTTAGTTTATAGGACCATATGAATAAACAAATTATTCAGATAAACTCCCCCACATTTCCTAGCTATTTGCTTTTCTTATCAACTAGTGGTAAAGGGGATTTAGGCTACCTTCAGCTGAAACTTCTACTGAAACTATGCAAAAACCTCTTGGCCTTCCAAGAAGGCTTGTGATTATTCCTTAAAGCTATCTCTAATATTTTTCCTCTAATATTTTTGCCACCATCCTGAGTGAATCACCAAATTTACCTACATTATCTTTTTTATTTGTTTTAAAACAGCTTTATTGAGATATAATTCATATGCTATACAATACATCCATTTAAAGTGGACAGTGCAATAGTTTCTAGTATATTTAAAGATATGTGCAACCATCGCCACAGTGAATTTTAGAATATTTTCACCTCCAATATTTTCAAATATCTTACTTGAATTAGTTTTAGATTTACACTAACTTAATTTCAATATGATGATAGAGAAATGTTACTCTTGTAACACCATTCTCTTTCCTCTTTTGTAGTACTATTATTATACATAGTTCATTCTATAAATGCCTCTAGCTCAACATTTCATGATTATAATGATTACTCAATATAATTTAAGCAGTTTGAAGAAGCCATTAAAGAAGAGGAGAGCAAGTATATATTTATAACTTTTGTTATACTGGCCTTTTTATTTATCATTTCTGGATCTACTAGTTTCTGTAAATTTGAATTGCCATATGGATTCACTTTCTTAGCCTAATTGAGCTGTTTCCACCCATTTCTTTTGTGCTGATATTGGCAAATATATTACATTTTTATATTCATTGTATACATTTTATTTTGTTTCATCCATTTGCCTTTTAAATTAATTGAGGAGAAATATGTGTTTATACTCTAGTGATCACATAATTACCTTTACAGATACTCTTTGTTTATCTATGTGGATTCAAAAAATAAGGTCAGACTTCTCATTGAGCTTCTTTCTCTCTATTGGTGGCAGCTTATGGATTCATATGAGAAGAGAGAATTCACAGAACTAGGATTACTTTTGCCTTCTGTCTTTACAAAGGTATATTTGGCTGTTTTGTGAGATATTCTGGTAAAAAAATTTAAAAATCAAAGAAAAAAAAATGGGGTCACTTGCTTTTAGTCTAAAAAACTTTCCTAAGTATTTCTTGTAAGGTAGGTCTACTAACAACAAATTAGCTCACTTTTTGTTTATCTTTTAATGTTATTTTTCTACTTTCAATTTAGAAATATAGCTTTACTATACATAGGATTCTTGGTTGAAAGGCTTTTTTTTTTCCTTTGAGAACTTTGATTATGTTGTCCATCCCTTTTTTATCTCCCTTCCCACCCTGTGGCCTCCATTGTGTCTGATGAAAATTTACCTCTAAGCTTCTTGAAGTTCCCTTGTAAATAATGAGTCATTTTGCTCTTGGTGCTTTCAAGATTTTTGTCCTTGCCTGTGGCTTTCAGTATTTTTACTATGACTTGTCTCTTTGCATTTATCCTACTTGAAATTTGTTGAGCTTTCTAGCTGCATAAATTAATGTTTCCAATAAATTTGGCAATATTTTAACTATTCAAATACTCTTTTCGTTCTTTTCTTTCTGTTTTTCAGATTGCATAATTTTTATCAAGCTGTTTTTGATATTGCTAATTCTTTCTTCTGCTTGTTCAAATATACTGTTGAGCCTCTCTAGTGAATTTTTTATTTTGATTATGAAGTTTTCAAATCCAGAATTTCCATTTGTTTCTTTAAAAAAAATAATTTCTATCTCTATGTTCTCTATTTCTTGCAACATTATCATCACATGTTTACTTATTTTATCACAGTTTTCTTTGAAGATATTTATAACAGATATTTAGAAATCTTTGTCAAACCTGATATCTGGTCATTTACACAGGTAGTATAGATTATGTGAGGTATTCTTCTAGCATATGAATCATATGTTTTTGTTTCTTATATGTCTCATAACTTTTGTTGCAAATCACATTATAGATAGTATAGCAATTCTAGGTACTTGTTCCTCCTCTCCAGGGCTTGTAGTTGTTATAAATTTTATTTGTTTAGAGACTGAGTAAATTATTTTAGTGAAGTATATCACCTACCACACCCTTCCTGCTTCAGGAAGATTCTAATGCTGTTTTTTGGCCTTGGGGAGTCTATGATCACACTGGAATGACAGTAGTTTTGGCAGGTATCTCCTTGACTCTTTCCCTGACCACGCCCAGCCGTTAAACTCCAATAATTGCTAGATTATTGTTCTATTGTTTTCAGCAATGTCCTGAGGTATGAATTTCTCAGCAGACTGGTCCAATCAAATACGGACTTTTTTGAAGGAATAGTTTCAGAGATAGTGTTTGAAATTTGGTCAGGCCTAAGAAGGGCTCCTCCATGCTGTTTCTTCTGTGGCTCTGTCTGACAAACTAGCCAGTTAACATTTTGGCTAATATCCCCAAACAATCTACCAGTTTCCTCCCAATTACCTGTCACTACAATCCCCACTTTTTTGAGCACATTTAGGCTTAAAATTTTTCAAACTGTGTTGTAAGTGAAGTCAGTCCCCTTGGGAAGAGATTCAGATTGATTTTAGAGCCTGATTCTCCCACACTGGGCAAAAATCTACGAGCCATGGTTCTGCACCTGGGCATAAGGATAATGTCCATTTCTCTCCCTAAGTAGCAGTTCCACTGCTTTAGAAGCTGAATAGTGAATAGAAGGGCACAGGTAGTAGCTTTGGGTCTTCTCAGTCTGCCTCTCTCAGCCTGGAATCTCTACCTTACAAGCCAAGAAAAAGACAGTCCCCAATATTCTAGTGGAGTTATGCCCAAGGAGTGAGTCTCTGTCCTATGTATCAGGTGCTTGAGGTTGTTGGGGTGGAAAGGAAGGAGCTCTCATGTCTCAATTATACTTACACAGAATTTAACTTCAGAACAAGTAGCTGGAAGCAGGATGGAAAATGCTAATATCCTGCCCTTCCTAGGAGAATAGCACTCTGACTTGGAGCTAGAGGCAACCCTATGTTCTTAGCTGTACAAATCTGGAGTGGATTTTCCATCTTGCTGATATGGAAGGGCAAGGCAGGGTGTGGGTCTTAGTTCAAATACCACAAGCTCTTACTGCTTTTGCCAAGATTTAGTAGATTTTATTGAATTAATATTTCTTTACTTTCTGTATATTTTTCATTGAGCCCAGGAGGTGGAGGTTGCAGTGAGCTGAGGTAGCACCACTACACTCCAGCCTGGGTGACAAAGTAGGACTCCTTGAAAAACAAAACAAAACAAAACAACAACAAAGATAAATACACACACACACACACACACACACACATAATCTGTTTGAATTACTTTGACAAAAACATCTTGTGAATTAAACATTATTATTTTATAGATGAGAGAGTTGTTTATTTTATAGATGGGAAAGTTGTTATTCTACAGTACAAGTCATTGCTGGGAGATGATTTGAGTAGAGTTCTTAAAAATGCAGACTTCAAAGCCCCTTCTCTTAATGTATTCTACTAATTCATTTAATACAAAAAAAGATACAGGAGGAAACTGATGACTTCAGAAAAACATTGAGATAATTTACTCAAGATTTTGAGGTGCAGAGGACTATTATAACAGGTATCCTAGAGAGCAGATATTCTGTTTTGTTTTATATTCTTAGTATTGAGGGAATGTCTAGCAATAAGGATTACTTAATAGATTAGTTGTTGAATTAATACAAAATTGAATTTTTGAAGGAAAAATTTAAATGACTCTCTTTTCTCCTTTTCATTTCAGATGGTGATCATTTTGTGATAAGATATGACTATTTCATAGCTGATGAGGGGAAATTCTATGTAGAATTACTGGAGGTAATTCTGAAAGACAAGAATACATAGGTAAAGATAAATCAAGTCCAAGAGCAAGTAAGGCAATAAAAGCATTTATAGATTTTATATTGGCTTTTGATACTTCAAGGCAATTTTGAACACACAAATAAGTAGCCAGCTTGTAACTACTATGTAACTGCCTAAACTCTATTCTTATTACCTATATTTGCAAGTTTTCACACAATTTTAATTACGCTAATAGCTAAGTTAAACTAAATAATTATTATTTTACTTAATGTATAGTAATGTAGCTGCTATGTTTTCTATGTAATTATGACATATATGAAATATGCAATATATGTAATATACAACATATACATAATATGTATATATACATGTATGTGATATGTGTGACATAAAACATATAATTATGACATATTATATGTAATATACAACATAATTTTTATAATAAAACCAACATATTTATATGTAATTATATTTAAATATAATCCATATTATAAAGAAAACATTTTGTGCTAAGGTTGTTGCACACTTTTAAATCTTGATATAACTGTATTTTAAGCAATATTCCAAATATTATACTAATCATTTTATATATACTTTAGGAGTTTAATTTATCTTGAATATTTTTTAAAGTAGTGTAGTTTTTTTTTTTTCTGAGAAAGCAAATACCTTTAAATATCTGACATCTACACATTTGGCAGTTTATGATGAATGGCACTCTATAATCTGATGTCAGTTAATGAAATTACTGGCATAATACCTAGGGCAATATTTGTCCAAATGTGATACTCAGGTCATACACAAAAGAAATTCTAAGAGTTTTCCTTCCAAGTAGATCTCTAGGCCTCAACCTATAGCCTTTCCATCAGAATCTCTGGCAATGTGACTCAGGAATTTACAGTTTTTATTATGCATTCCTAGATGACTCTATGCACTCTCATATTTGACAACCATGGATCAAACGAAACAAATCCTAATAAATTTACTCTAAATAGCCAACCTATTCCCTAAATACCAAATATTATAGAAGGACGTAGGATAGAACCTCTGAAGTAATTTGATATTTGTTTTGACAATAGACCTATAAAGCACAGTAAAGTAGACCTATAAACTATGATAAGCAAAGAAACTGATTTCTCCTTTTGAGAGTTAGGTTAAATAGGTAATGGCATATTAAAGAACCAGAATTTGGCTGGGCCCAATGGCTCATGCCCATAATCCCAGCACTTTGGGAGGCTGAGGCAGGTGGATCACTTGAGGTCAGACGTTCAAGACCAGCTTGGCCAATATGGTGAAATTCCATCTCTACCAAAAATACAAAAATTATCCAGGCGTGGTGGCATGTGCCTGTAATCCTAGCTACTCGGAAGGCTGAGGCAGAAGAATTGCTTGAACCCAGGAGGCAGAGGTTGAAATGAGCTGAGATTGTGTACCACTGCAATCCAGCCTGGGAAACAGAGTGAAACTCTGTCTCAAAAAGAAAAAATAAACAAATAGAGAACTAGAATTCATCAAAGGTCACTTAAAGCGAAGCACTATACTTATCCACTTTTATAGATACTAATTATGTTTTCACTCATGCTTTTCAGTATTTCAAAATAAAATTGCTCCTCATTTTCATGCCAAAACATCTTTACAAAAATTGTTACAGATTATTTCCAATACCTTTTGCTCAGCAATTTGGCATCAGCACTATTCAGGCAACAACATTCATATGGTAATAGTTAAATTTGTTTTTCACTAGGGCCCTCTCAGCCAAATTTTTCATTTCCAGCTTGCACATGGTGAACTGTAGAAAATGTTGTAATTATCTTATTGAATCTGGGTATTTCTAAATCAATTAATATCATATATGTGGCCAATTTTGTTTCCTACTTAAACAGTGAGGATTACTCTATAAATTTGTTTCTTTTAATCTTATTTCACAGGTTACAGTTAGACTGGGTTTGAATTTCAACTCTTTCTTTTCTTAGCTACATGAATGGCATTGGAAGAATGTTAACCTCTTTGAAGCTCACTTTCCTCATCTCTAACATGAAAATAACACTTTACAGTGTTGTCAGGAGTAAAGATGTTGACTGAGATGATGCATGGAGATGGAGCAGAGTACTTGGAACATAGTAACTGATTCTAGTTTTTATTGGTGCCCAACAAATTACCCCCAACCTATGGAAGCAAACACTTTACGTTGTTCCTCATTTGTTAGGCTAGGGCTTGGCTAGGCCATTCGCTGTATGGGCTGTGATATGGTTGTACTCAGATGTCGACTGGGACTGCAGTCTCTGAAAGCCCAAATGGACTGGTGTCAAAGATGGCTCACTCAAAAGCTAGCACTTGAAGGGGTAGAAAAGTCTGGGCCTCTTGTCCCAATTCAGGCATTGACTCCTGTACCTGAAGTAATAATTATCAAAGATCAGAGGCATAGAAGTGTGAAAAAGAAGGAAATAGATAAAATAATGGAAGTGGGCACAGAGTTTGCAAATACGCAAATACCATGTCTCATATGAAGAGCATCCATCATAGAACAGGCACCAATAACCAACTGGACAAGATGACTGTCTTATTTACTCATCCACAATGGTGTTGACACGATGAGTCATGAATGAAATGGCTATTGACTCGAGGATAGAGGATTACCCTGACAATGAGACAGAGGACAAAATGAGGATAGAGGACTAAGTAGCATGGGCTTTTGCTTACCAAAAATGATGTAGTTACTGCTACTGCAGAATGCCTTGACACTAGCAGCAATGTGACACCATCCCTGAGGAGACTATCAACTGTCTAATTTCAGTTGAAATCTGGGTTTTCATTTCATACCTACAGAATATTTTTCCAACAGTACTATTATTTACCTGAATCATTGATAATGGTATAACATATAACATTGCCTCACACTAATAGATACTAACAGCAAAGGAGATGTAAGAATGTATACATATCCACAGAATCCATTAGACCTATTAGACACCTCATCACCCAAAAGCAGTTAATCTGATGAAACAATCGAATAGCCCATTAAGCGGCTTTGCAAAGGCACCAGCTCAGGGATAGCATCTTGTGAGGTTGGGATGCAGTCCCCTAGCATGTAGTTTGTACTCTGAACCAGTAGCCCATTCCCAGTCCTGTATCCCCAGTAGAAAAAGTATACAGGTTTGGAAACCAAAGGTAGAAGTAGGGTCAGTGATTTCTACCATCACTCTCAGTGACTCACTTTCAGAATATATGCTTCCTATCACTGCCATACTAGGTTGTATTCAAAGTCCTATTTCCTAGGATGGAATGTTTCCATCAGTGTACCACTTTAAGGGTTCTACTATGCTTGAAACTATTACTATCATTGGTCATGTTGAGCTCATGATGCTGGAGGATCAGTAGACAAAGAGTTAACTACACTGGGGTTAATAACCTTGATTTTCATGAGGAATTGGAATTGCTGTTACACATTGAGATCATGCAAGAATGTATCTGGAAAGGAGGAGACTCACTGGGATGGCTTTTGGAGCTCCTACACTCAGTGATAACAGAATCAGCAACTTCAGCAACCACAGTCCAACAAGGGCAAGGAAACTAGGGCTTCAAACCCTTAGTTCTGGGATCTCTCCACGAGGCATACAACTAGATCAGCTACTGGACAAATATAAGGAAAATTCAAAATATATAATGGAAGACAGAAAATATTGAACATGGCTTTAGGACTAGCTATAGCAGTGAGAACTCACTGGGATGAATTCATTGAACTAACCTCGGTTATTCATTCAACTAACCTCGGTTATTAAATCTTTGCAAGTTTGGCCACTATCTTGAAAACGATTCTGTGATGGATTGGAGGGAATAAGAATAACTGAGAGGTGAAGTGCAAGGAAGTAAATATTAGCGATGTGTTCCTTGACCAATGGACACAGAAGCTAAAGGACAGATATCTTCTCTACTCCTTTTGGATCAATTCTGAAATGCATACCATAAAGCTCTTCACAGTGAACCATAAAACTGGCCACTGCTGGTGTGGTGAACTCAGTAACGCATGATTGCATTTGCTTTTCCTCTTTCCTATTCAATCTTCTTGCTTTCCAAGATTGCTTCATAAATAAACCGCCTCAATAGAGGGAGAATATTGTCTTAGAATCTGCTTTTGGAGGATGTCTAAAACAAATGACTGTTGGGCCTGGATTATTTCACTTGATATAAGACAAAGGGTAAATACTTGAGGGCATGTCAAGTATTTACCCTATCTTCATTCTTCATGATGTGTTTGTTGCACATTGCATGCCCTAAAATACATTGCATGCATTCTGTAAATATATACACCTTCTATATACCCACAAAAATAAAATAATTTAAAATAGAAAAAATATGTAAACAAGTGACGATTAGGGAATCTAAGGTCACCATAAGCCAAAATGAAAGAATTTCTGGAACATGGAAATATTAATTGTGTTGATGCAGTATACTTCCACATAGAGATGTGGGAAACTTTCCTTGTTTATTACATCAAGAGTTGGCTCAATTAAGTTATGTTTGAAACTTTTAGAAAAGTAACTTATGAGGGCATTTACTTCTCATTACTTCTGATTCTAAGCCTGGAAATTATCACAATATCTAGATCTAAAGAATTCAACACATGATGTATCCAAGTCTGGAAAGATTTCAACCTGACCCTCCCATTTATGTCATTGGGATGCATGCATGAAGAGCCAAAGACAATGCTTGGCTGCCCTTTACACAAAGGGAAGTCTCCCTGCTATGGCAGATAGACACTGACACATTCATTTCTAATTTCAAAATACTTTCCAATCATCTCTGAGCATTTCCCAAAAAGCTTGAGAATCTGGTGTCCTAAAACATAGCAAACAAGATGAATTTGGAGTTCACAAACATTGTTTTTAACTTTCTCTGCTCTGTACGTTTTTTTGAGCCTTTCACATTGGCATACACATTTCCAGGTTTTCTTGAACAAACAAATTTTAAAACCTCAAAACTCTATGTTGACATACTACTTTTAAAGATTAGGTGAATTATGTGATTGCAAATATAATTATTGACAAACTTGCATTACTGAGATTTTCAGATTTGTCACACTCAAATATTATCATGCCTGAAAGTTAAACCTGAAAATTTTTAGAGTTTGAAATAAGTTTTCCAAAAACTCCCCATTATCTATAACTCCCTTGCTAACTAAATTTGGAGGGTGCTGACATTTTTTCCTGTTTTCGAATTAGATAGTAGTGAAAATTGTGAAATTTATAACAAAAATTAGATGCTATCATAAACATAAAACTTATTTTAAAATTAGTGTATTCTTGACCCACTAAAAGAGAGCTATCACTATTTAAATGATATTCATTTGAATGAATTATGGTGATGAGAACGATTATTATAGCTAGTACTTACTGAGGACTTTCTATGTCACAAGCACTTTGCTAAGTATTTTACATATATTAGTCTATTTAATTCTTAAACAATTGTATGAAGTAGATTCTGATATCATCTCCATTTTATAGGTGCAATGACTCAAGCACAAAGAGATTAAAAATTTTCACAATAATACCCAGCTTGTCAATTATAAAGCAGCAATGAAATTCATTTAAATAACCAAAATAAAGGTTAAAAATTGCTTCATATATCTTTGAGATATGCATTAGTAATTGTGTCTTTCAATGTAGAGGAATAAGATAAAATTAAATAAATAAAACATATTTTTCTTTTGCATTATGGATATATCAACAGTTCTAAAGTGTCTTTTTTTAAAAAATGAGATTTTTAAAATATGAGTCACAATGTGAAGAGTGACACTGAACCACTGAAAGAACCCTTAAAATACGGAATTCAATTATTAAAACACAATAGGAATTTATGTATTTTCTGCAGGACTTTATGCCCTATTGTTGTATCAAGAGCATCTGTTCTTAGGCTTTAGTAAACATGTGTGTCATCATATTACCAAACGCTAAAAAATATACAAAACTTTAAGCCTCGTTTACAAAAGTTTTTTGCCTTGCAATGTGGTCACACCACTCGAACTTGCATTTTTTTTTTCCTTTCTCCTTGTCCTACCATTGTGTTTGATAAAAGTAACCTCAGGATCCTTAAGTTTATTTAGTATAAAGAGGATTTCTGGACCCTCTGTAGAATCCTTGGGGATTTTTTCAGTCATCCCTTCCCAGCTGTTCCCTCTCCACATGGCTGTGTTCCGAGAAGATGATGCAAGGCTGTGAAATGGGGCTATGCTTGCGATCCAGCTGACGGGAAAGCATGCCGGGGAGGTCACAGCAACTTCCACATAAACAGAGCTGTGATTTGCCTGTCTCTAAATTAACAGGATAAGATGTTCTCCTCCAGAAAAGAGGGCACACAGACAAATAGCGCCCAGAATGTTCTGTTCCAGATGTTCTTCCTGTCATTTATGGCACATGAGGAGGTGCCTTTGACGCTTCCCTTCTTTCTTGTTGGTGTGATTCCATGAGCTTCATTATAAACTATTTTACCAAGTGATGAATCTTATTGTATTATAATCAGAGCAGGCCCTGAGCACAATTACAAACCAAGCCAGATTCATCTACTAAAGCCTCCTCCCTTTTGACATCCTCAATCATCAACTTTTTCTTTTCTATTGGATTTTGAATATCCTTAAGTGACACTCATCTGATATTAAGGTATCAGGCCTTGTGGCATGCTTCAGCCTGATGTTCCTCATGACAGTGTTCTAAATCTTATCCCAACCAAAATTCACTAGTGTATTGCCCCTTCCTCTGTGTTCTATCATCACAAAATTTGTGGTATTTAATTGGAAGGTAGTTTTCAATAAGAACTGATGAGCTAGTTAAATTCAAATGTTAGGAAGGCCATTTAGAAATAATTGGTTATGCCAATAAGCAAAGCTAAGAGAGAGACTTCAAAGCCATACCTGACAATGGAGAAGATTGTATTTGCAACTATGTCAAGTTTCTGGTATTCCTTGGCTAATGCCTTCTTCACATTGTGGTTATGTAATTACATATTTTCACTCCTGTTAGAGAAACCTAAAAACGTTTTTTTAAATTCTTAATAAGTTATTGTCTCTATTACACAGCACTTTTGTCTGTAGCTTAGAATTTGTGATGGAAATAAATTCCCAGATCATTGTAATCGAGGTCCTAGCATTTCTAGTCTGTCCAGTTTGCTCAGTTAAATCTCAGCTATAAGCTTACCTCCAACTTTTTCTTTACCAAAATAAAAAACTAAGTTAGGGTAGGTAAGGGGGAAGGGATCACTAAGCAGAGAAATAAATCCTATTCCTTTCAAAATTTTTGGACATTTTAAAAGTATGATTTTAATTAATAATCTGACTGGCTCTAAGGTAGTGTTCTACATTAGCCAGAGATGATGAATTATTCTTATGGAAAAAAAAATTATTAGGCTCAGTATCTTAGCCCAGGGGAAAATGTATAGAACCTAGAGTCAGAAAAAAATATATATTTACCTCTCAGCTCTGCCACTTTTAGCTATGTAGACTTGATCCTGTTAGTTACCTCTACAGGTCTCAGTTTTCCTGCTGGTAAAACAGGTAAAATAAAATCTACTCATCAGGATTGCTACAAAATTAAATCAAATTCTATGATATGTTATACATAAGGATCTTTGTTTATTAGCATATACTTAATTTAAAAAAATACAGAAAAGAGAAAATAAACAATAAACAACCAGGCTGAAACAAATATATGACCTTAAATGTTCTCTGGGGAATGGCATGTTTTACAGAGTGCATCCCCTTTAGGGCTGTATGATCCACCAACCCAAATGCCCATCAATGATAGACTGGACAAAGAAATGTGGCATATATACACCATAGAATACTATGCAGTCATAAAAAACGATGAGTTTGTGTCTTTTGCAGGGATTTGGATGAATCTAGAAATGATCATTCTCAGCAAACTGACACAAGAACAGAAAACCAAACATCACATGCTCTCACTCATAGGCGGGTATTGAATAATGAGAACACTTGGACTCAGGGAGAGGAGCATCACACACTGGGGTCAGTTAGGGGTCTAGGGGAGGGACAGTTAGGGGTGGGGAGGGATCATGTGGAGAGAAATGTTGGATATAGATGAAGGGGGAATGGAGGCAGCAAACCACCTAGTTATATATGCACCTGTGCAACAACCCTGCATGATCTGCACATGTACCCCAGAACCTAAAGTACAATAAAAAAAAAGAAACTAAAGATTTAAAAGAAAAAAAGACCGTCACTCTGATGTAACATACAAAAACTTCTGTAATCCAGTCTCTAGCCTCTTTCCAGCCTCTTCTTCCAAAGCTTTATTCTTCCACTCTAAAGTTGTGTCATTCACACCGAACTGCCTTGATTTGCTGAATTCCCTGGCCAAATCACATCTCATTACTTTTGCATAAGCCATTCCTTCTGCCTAGAAACTATTTTTCCATCTTAATCTCCTGCAGATGAAGCTAAGGCATAACTTATGTGTGAAGCTTTATATTCCTTCCCAACTCACACATGCACACACACACACACTCCCTAAATACATACACACTGGCTCAATCTTTCATTTGTGCCCATGCTACACCACAAAGATTCTAAAAATGAGGTTAAGCCTGTATGGATTCCATGCATGACCTGCAGGAAATCTAAACCCTCTTGAAATTGTATGTAACATCTTCTTGGTAAATGCCAGTGCACATTTTTTTTTTCCTGGAAATAGGGATGGCAGCTTTGATCATATTCTCAGTAGGCTCTCTGATCCAAGACAATGTAAAGGACACTGTCACACCTTTACAATGGAAATCATTACTGTATGGCAATAATGTTTGCAGAGATCAAGTGTTATTAATTTCTGTTTTCCAATCTTCTAACATTTACTAAATACTGAAAAGATATTTGATAGATGATTAATTGCATTTGCAAGAGAACATTCTCAGGGTACTGCAAATTATAATCACAATGTAATATACAACATTAAAGCTTGGGTGATGCAGTTTACAATTTGCTAATAATTAGTGCTTTTTCTACATACAAAATTATTTATAGCATACTAAAATCCAATAGCATTTGTTCTTAATTCTCCTCTGATCTGCATTCTGTTGTTTATTCTCATTTGTTCTGATAAGGTCCCTTGTCTCTAATGTTGCTTTCTAAAGGGTAAGAAATAAATCAATGGTACTTAGCTTTTCTAACCATCTGGTCTGGCAAACATCCCAAAATTTATGTTTAAATCTGGGTGCAGTTCATGTATTTTTGTCATGTCTTAGGGAACATCTCTGGAGGTAGGGAATGAAGAGTAGGACTTCCTCTCTAATTTCACTGAGCAATTTGGCCCTTTTATACATATCCCTCTGTAAATATCGTAGATTTCCATTACATGTTATGTGGTTTAGTTACTCAGCAAAGGCCATGGTCAGTTCAAAAACTTCCGCTTAGGACACTTTTATGTTTTTGAGCAGAAGTTAGCAAACTTTTTCCCATAAAAGGCCAGATAGTAAATATTTTAGGCTTTGTAGGCCACAAAGTTCCTGTTGCAATTATTCAACACTGCTGTTGAAGTGTAAAAGCAGCCATAGAATATATGTAAACAAATAGGAGTGGCTGTGTGCTGATAAAATTTATTTATAAAAACAGGCAATAGGCTGGAGTTTGCTGATCCCTCTTTAGAGTAAAGCTTTTTGCAAAACCGTTAATGGATTCCTTGATAATTTTCAAGTTTCCACTGTGTGAGTTTACTAGTTGTGTAATATAGAGGGAGTTGTATCATGTTTTTGAGGCCCAGTTTCCTCATTTGTAAGTCAATAATAAAAACACAATCCTGAAGGATTATTCGGAAGACTGGATAATTTGAAATAATCTTGAAGGATAATCTGAAAGATTATTTGGAAGATTAATATGTTTTAGCATGCATGGAATTCTTACTCACACTTAGTGCTTAATAAATAATGATGATAACATTCCATTAGAACCTCTCTACTTGAATCTGCTTGACCATGCTCATCAAAAACTAGCAGCTCATATGTACTGAGGGCTTACCATTACAAGAATTAAGGACTTTATAAAGACTATTTCATTTAAACCTCACAACAATATTATGAGGTAGGCACTACTGTATTTCCATTTTCCAGAGAAGAAAATTGAGGTATAGATATATTGTAAAATTATTCCATATTCACACATCTAGTAATTTGCAGAGCCAAGATTTAAAGTTTTCATGGTGGAATTATTAATTAGGCATAATTGATTAATTAATTGTCACTTGGGGGAAAGATAGCAAAATGGGCAACTGTAATAAGCTATTCCCATTTTACTATAGTGGGATATTTCTTTTTAAATGGCCAAAAGTTCTTTGATACTTCTCCCAAGAATATGGTGGTCTATAATCCCCTCCCCTTGAATCTAGGAGGGCTTACAACTGGTTTGACCAATGGAATACGATGGAAATGAGGCTGTGTGACTTCTGAGCCTAGGTCAGAAAAGGCTTTGAAGCCTCTTCCTGGTTCTCTTGGGGCATTCACTCTGGGGAAGCCTGCTGCCATGGAAGAAGTCCACCTGTAAAGGCAACCATCCTGATTTCCCAGCAGCAGCCAGCAGCCAGCAGCTAGCAGGTGGTTGAACTATCTTTTATGTCTATCCAAATTTTGTCTTTGGGTGACTGCAGTCCCAGTCCTCATCTGACTGCAGCTGGATGAGAGACTCCAAGCAACTGTCTAGCTAAGCCCTTTCAAAATTCCTGACCAGGAATTCATGAGCAAAGTATAGCAATCATGCAGAGAGACAGTTTTAACTTCCACCCTCTCCCTGATACTCACCTTCAGCTATCACGACTCTTACTTCTCTAGAATATCTTTTCATCTCCATTTTCATGCTACTACTCTATTTCCAGCTAATAGTATCTCCTCTCTTGAACAAATATAAAAGCCTTCTGGTTTTATCCATACCTCTGATCTCTCCCGAGTATCATTTAATTTGAAAATTAATTCTTCTAAAGCATGTGTGATACTAAGATTCATTTTATTGAAAGAGTGTATTAGTTTTCATGCTGCTAATAAAGACATACCCAAGACTGGGTAATTTATAAAGGAGAGAGGTTTAATGGACTCACAGTTCCACATGGCTGGGGAGGCCTCACAATCACAGTGGAAGGCAGTGGAGAATCAAAGGCACATCTTACATCGTGGCAGGCAAGAAAGCTTGTGCAGGGGAACTCCCATTTAAAAAACCACCAGACCTCATGAGACTTATTCACTACCACGAGAATAGTATGGGGGAAACTGCCCCCATGATTCAATTATCTCCACCTGGCCCCACCCTTGACAAATGAGGATTGTTACAATTCAAGGTAAGATTCAGGTGGGGACACAGCCAAACCATATCAAAGAGAATCAATGCTGCCTTGTGTAATTAAGAATATTACTCTAACCCAGATTTCTTTGGTTAGATCATAAAAGGCTACGTTCCTTCCTCCTGGTTCTCTAGGGATGCTCACTTTGGGAAGACTGTCACCATGTAAGAAGTCCCTGGACTCCCTCATTTAATAAAAAATTCCATTTTTGAACCCAGATTTCCAGAACCCTCATATTGTGACCCTAGACTACTTTTCTGATCTTACCCTGCAGTGTTCCCTCCATGCATTGTCAGGTCCTATATTTACCTTCCGTGGCAGTGAAATTGATGAAGGCGGGAATGACATATGGATGCTGCTTGGTGATTGAGTGTATCCGGATAATAAGAAAGCAAATGTACAAAAAGGATTCTGGGATTTCATAGATGAGTAAGATGTGATACCTCCCATGGAAATCCTAACATCAGATGAGAGAATTCATTTGAACAAAAACATGTATCTATCTAACATAAAACCACTATTATCATGAAAAGCATTCTTTTGTGTACAACTCAGTTCTCTTGCACTTCTCTCATGTTACCATATTAGGCTGCAAAAACCTCAACCTGATTACGTTCAACTCCGATTACTCTACATCTACCCTCAGCTGGACATGGCTGGAAAAAAGCACCCAACTTAAATGTATTTGCCCCACTGCCAAATGGGTCCCTAATAGTGCTCAGAATTATTGATGTTTCTCTACACCCCAATCTGCCAGTTTGATATGCCTCAGAAAGGTGACTTTTCTTGTGAAGAAGCAAGGACATAAATAATTTTGGTAGCATGTTCAGTTATGCCTTTGTTGGGATGGCTTAACAAATGAATTTTCAAACCCTATTTTAACAACTTGGTATAACCAAGTAAATAACAACAAGAAGAAAAATATCTTCCTCAAAAAATGCATTTGCGTAATTACGTGTCTTAAAAAATAAAGAGAAAATACATAATATTTAGGAATGTGATATAAAAATCATTTTTACAAGTTACAGCTGCCTGATAACTCATAAGTAATGAAACTATATAAGGTCATCTCTAATGAGTAAAAACATTTGTGATTTCACACTTCCCACATTATTTACTCTGTTTATAAGAATTACTTAAGATGTTTTAACATTTAAAAACAATTTTAATGGTAATTTATTTAACTATCAAAACTAAATAGATATATCTGTACAGCTTGGAAATGCTAAGCTTTTATTTAACACAAAGATCCTTTGGAATCTTTTTTAAATTGGTAGCTGAAAAACATTTTTGTGTAACTCAGAGCATGCATCATAAATTCTGTGTTTTATTTTCTAATCATCATAAATAACTCTGCCTTAAATCTTTCCACATTACAGAAATTTTTTCTGGGTGTAATATAATTGATCTCTGAATTTAAATATATATACTCATAAATGTATTCAACATTTAGGCCATTTTAGGGACAGAAATCAACAGTAGAAGCATCATAATTTCAAAAATAGATTTCTCCAACTTGCAAAATTCCAAAAATCACTAGGAAGTTTCAGATTTTAAGCTCACAGCATTCATATTAATTATGTACACATTTAATCAATCTCACTCTTCATATCAATATGTTTACATCCTTTAAAACTTTTTTCTAATATTTTTCTAATGAAAAGAGAGAACTTATATTTGTTCAACAATCTACTAGGAAACAGTACTTAGTTAATTCTTACAATAATTCCTTGGTATAGGTATTGTTATCTCACTTTATAGTTGTTGAACTAAGTTTTAGAAAAGTTAAGACACAATTACTCGTTTTTGATAAGAATCATACTACAAGAAAAAGATAAAGAAAACTGAACTGCTGGAATGCACAAGAAGCCAAGGCAGCATTTAGATGGGGGCAGAAGAGAACAAAAGGGATGGAGAAACCAGAGAAGAAGCCAGTTACTGAGACCTGGGTACAAACTTGGGCATGTGATTCTGACTTCATCCATCGTGGTATCACATCCTATGGCCATGGTATATATATGTGTGTAATTTTTTTATGCAAGGGCTTACAGGAACTCTTCCATTCCCATAGGGTTACTGAAATGGGAATGATATGAACTCAAGGAGGCTATTTATGATCATATCATTTACAGCATGAAGGAACGTTACCTGGAGTGGGAGTAATGAGACCAACAGAGATAAGAGACCCAGAGAAATCTTGCTTACATTGCTTGAATCCTGTCAGTCTTGTACTGGAGTCCTGTTAATACAAAATAATAATAATAATAATCCCTTTACTATGTTTGTGTCAACTTCAACAAAAAGAAACTTGACTAAGAGACAGTATAATAATTAATGTGTGATTAAGAAAGAACTCTCCACCATGGGGAATGTGGAAAGGATATGAGTCTCTTTTTATGATGCGATGCCATGTCTTTTAAATAAGCCACACTTTATGTTCAACAAAAAGAGAATAAGGAGGATTCACAAGAGAACACAATCCATTTTTTATTGCTGTGAAGATACTTTTAGTCATTAATGACTGACTGAACAACAATTTGGGACACATACATGGATATTGGCCAGTTTGTGGTGATAACATTGTTCCCTGTATACAGTGAGTGGCAAGTGCATTTATAAAACTGGCCATCATGGCTGCTAAATTTCTGAGTCTAGATGTGTGCCTCTCAAAGAAGTCTTTGAGGGGTTATTATGAAGTAAAACGAAGTTAATATTATTCTGCTGAGCTTTCAAAGACAGAACTATTGAATTAAAGTTATAGGAAGGGAGGCTTAAACTCAACAATAAGAATGTCTCTCTTGCATTCTTCATCACTAGAAGTTTCCAATAAGATTTTTAGGAAAATTTAGAGAGTATTCTTGAATTGAGCAGGAGGATAACACAGAGATGATTCAAATGTAGTTTGATGAACTTCTACGATGGTTCCAATTCTAAAACTCAATTATTCTAGCCTTCAAGACCTACACATAACTGTGCAAAGTGCAAATTATTCAATAGTAATCTAGAATTCTGAATAGTTAGCATTTCCCCACTGTTTGATATTTGTATAAAGCACTCTTAGCAGTATGAATAACTAGAATACTTCAAAGCAATATGTTTTATTGCTTTATCTTTAAAGAAACCATGTCAGACATTTAAAATGAATGGTTGCTATCAGGAAAACGGATCTCGAGACACAAGAAATAAATCACAATGACTTCCTTATTTGGGGTAAGTCTCCTTGTACTAGAAAGAAAAAGTAAGAGTATAGGAAAATGTCTTCCAGAAAATTACATTTTCCCAAAGGTTATTTTAAATTTTAATAATTTAATCAACCATCTGACTCTGATTTCAAGTCAAATGTCACAGTTTCATTTTATTATAAACAACAACAAAAAAACTTTGTAGTCATGTAAACACTGGTGACAGAGAATAACACCACTAATTACGCTGAGTAGAAAACAGGAGCCAAGTAAGGAAGAAAGATTCTTTATGTCACTCATCAATTTAAAAGTGTTTTTCACCCCAGGACCATCCTGAAGCCAAAACTGGGGAAAACATATACTACTCTCACAAACAAAAATATCTATTCTATTTCTTGCATGTGTGTCTCTGACATTTGGTTTCTGTCTAAGTTTCTAAAGAAAGGCCTTATTTAGAGCAAAATACATTTTTTGTGGGCATTGATGTGAACTTCAGGTCTGGGTTATCAATGACCTAAATTGAGAGAATAGAGGTGCTGTATGGTCAAGGAGAGAAAAGAGAGCATACAGCTGTCCTATGCAGTTGCTCTGTTCACAGTGAGGATTGAGCCATTCTAATCCCCTTGGATTTTTTATCTACCAAAACAGCTTGGGCCCATCAGCAAATTGCAGTGGCATATGGTCCAGGTTTACGAGTAATCTGGCACATGATTAAGGCAAGAGGGATGTCATCTTTCAGCAAATACTGAAAATATTGTAGAAGAATTTGGTAGGGTTTTATAATTCAAACTGATAAAATTATAATTATTAAATACTTCCCTAAATCAACAATTTCTGTTTTAAAATGAAAACTTTCTTTATTTGTTAGAAGTTACCATGGGGAAAAATAATGTCCAAGATATTAAAGAGTTTCGTTTCTCAAATTTAGAATCAATAGCTTGTAAGCTACTGATTCAGGATCTTATGTGGCTACACGCCATGCTTGTTTTTCAGGGTGGACCAAGTTTACATTTCTCTGAGTCAGATTACCATTGTGCCAACAACTATTCTAAGGTCCCAGTGAAATAATTTGGACATTTCAAAAAGAGATAAGATGTGAAGACAACTACAATAATAGCTAGTGCCTAATTTAACCTCATCTATGTTTCTCAAACTAAATTAAGTATCCAGCTACAGAAGTGGTTTTCATTCCTGGATGCACATTAGAATCATCTGGGAAGATTATAAAAGTATTAATCCTACCCACAGAGATTCAGATTAATTTGTCTTCAGTGAGGACTAGGCATTAGCATTTTTAAAAGGTACCCTAGTATTTCCACTGTTCACCCAGAGTTACAACACACTGAATTGGGGTAGCACTCCAGTGTGCCAGGTGGTACACAAAACGACCAGATAAAAACTAAACACATCTTTCTGGAAAATCCATCTTTCTCAAAAATTTGGAGGAGAAAATATTTTGTTACTTTTTGTTTCACTTAGATTATAATACATGTAAGACATAAAATATACCTTATGTCTTATACATATAAGTTTAAGACAGATGTAAAATATACAGAGTAAAATACGAGAAATGGGAATAAGAAGAAATGATGAATAGGTAAGAATAAAAAGGTGAGTAAATTCTAAGTCTCACTGAGGTTAGGAAAGAAGGATATTAAAAGTAGAAATGAGATAGCTAGAGGTATATGGTTTTCAAGCAAAACCATGTCCCAGTAACTCTAAGAGGAATAAGTGCGTTCATTCATCTTTTCCTTCCTTCATTAGACATTTTTAAAAATTAAAATAATACCTAAGGATATTATGCTTTCATTGAGACTAATTTCATGTTTTAAATTTCTCCCATATGTTTACTCATACATAGAAATCTAGTAACTACATACTGAAATATTTATCTACTCATCAATTTAGGCATATGTACGTGTGTTCATTTATTTGAGCTTATCTTCTAATCATTGGGAAAACATTTTTTTAAAGGACGTGTAATGCTAGACTGCATTTATGTCTAAATAAGCATAGCAATTGCAGGTATGATCACACAGGTCTGGCTTGGATTCTATTTTTTTTCACAGATTATTTAATATTTATGACTATGAGGAACCTGAATAAACAATCCAAGTGGCAGAAAGAAAATAGGTAAAATTTTCCCTCTCGTTTTGCTTAATATCACAGTGGTCTTTATAACAACAACATAGCACCAATACTTTTTCAAGTTTTCAGGTTGTTCTGGGCATTATATGCTTACTTTATCAAGCTCTTCCTTATTTGATTAAAGCTGACTAGAACCAAACAAAGCCAAGACCACATAATTCAATATACGTATGACAGGATTAAATTTCCCTGAACCTGTACTCTCAGCATCTATCATGTGAGAGACAAGCCAAGTTTAACTTCATTGTCTTCTAGTCTTTTGTCTTTGCAAGTAATGTCAGTACTCCCTTCAGAAGGATTCCAGCAATGACTTCTGCCAACAACCTTCCTCACTTTTCTCCCATTTTCTCTTCAGGGTTAATTAATCTAAAAATACTAACTAATCCATCTTAACTGCAGCTTTCAGGGGAGAAAAAAATAGGAGTTTGATTTTACTCTCATCAAAGTAATTTTTGCAAAAACTCTTGCTGGGTAAAATCAACCAGCGACTATTTGGACATCTACAAAATCACCATAGCAACATTGTCACCTCATCATGTCAAGACCTGTGCACTGCCTGGGCTTTTAGGAGAGCTACTGTATTCAGTGCTACAAACTGATGCAGACGAACAGACGTGAGAGGTTCATGACTATGCTCAGTTAGGAAAAATGTCTCATGCCTTAATTTAAAATATTCATGTGGAATATTTATATTGTTTGGAAATCCTCATAACCATAAATCCTATGCATTGGAGCAATGCTTTGAGTAAGCTAAAAAGTTCACTAATGGACGGGAGGAAAAATGAGAGAACTAGTGGCATCAAGGCAGTTTCCCACAGTGAAAGGATCCAAGTTTCTTGCTCCATTTGGCAAAATCGAAGTGGATTTTGACGATTTGCATGGAAAGTTATTTAGGTGGGCAAGAGCTGTTTGGTAGTCTGGATTTTTAAAGTGAGAAAGCAAAAAGATCACAGCAGGAGGAAATTGCAGGCTGGGAGATAATTCGTGGTAAAAAGTTTGGAAGTGATTTTCCTGACTTCCCCATGAGTCATGCACATTCTAAAGGTATTAGAGTGAGTCTTGGAGAAGTGAGCTACTTGTCCTCAACAAAGATGTTTCCAGGGCTAATAGAGAAGAAATTAGAGTCAAACCATATAGTCAAGAAAGCCAAGAGGAGACTAAGACACAGGATCCCACAGCAAGCCCACGGAAAGAATAAAATATCAGATGGAGGTAAGATAAATGGGTTTGCTGACAGGGATCACATCCAGAGCTAACAAAACTCTGAAATCTTAAAGTCTTATCCACTATTTGAATACAGATTCCTGTACTTCTAGCTATCTCATTGCTACTGTTAACATCCTGCTTTCCTAACTTCAGTGAGACTTAGAAATTCACTCACCTTTCTATTCTTACCCATTCATCAGTTTCTTCTTGTTCCCATTTCTTATGTGGACAATAATCCAGCATTGAATCGTCCGTTTGACTATTCCTCAATTCGTATGCCTCCTCCTGCTGCATCTGCCTACTATAATCTCAATCTGGCCAATACCACAATCACTACCACCTAAAATGGAAGCGGTGGGAATAAAATGCAGAACTGTGCAGATCTGTGTCACTAAAAATTCTAGTAAATTTTGTCCTAGAAGCTGGCTTAGGCTTGAGACTGAACTTAGGTTTCCTTCTCATCAAATGGAAAGAGCCAGGCTCACAAAAATCCTGATTCACTTGTTAATATCTGGTAGAGAGATAAAGAGTGGCCCTAGTCTGTTGTTTTTCACGTAAAGAGATAAGAAGCACAATCACGCCAGGCACGGTGGCTCACACGTGTAATCCCAGCACTTTGGGAGGCCGAGACAGGCAGATCATGAGGTCAGGAGATCGAGACCATCCTGGCTAACATGATGAAACCCTGCCTCTACTAAAAATACAAAAAATTAGCTGGGCATTGTGGCACATGCCTGTAGTCTCAGCTACTAGGGTGGCTAAGGCAGAATTGCTTGAACCTAGGAGCTAAAGGTTGCAGTGAGCCAAGATCACGCTATTGCACTCCAGCCTGGGCAACAAGAGCGAAATTCTGTCTCCAAAAAAAAAAAAAAAGATAATATTTCTACAGGTTTATCCTTTGGCCAATCCTTCTGGATAATATAATAATGCTAATGGTGTCAATTGCTACTAAGTATGCAATAATTCCTAGATATACATATCTAGCCAAAGTTTTTCTCCTCATCTCTAGACCTTTAAATAAAACTACCTGTGAGAATTTCCACTTGAATGCCTAAGAAGACACTGTAAATGGAATGCATCTCAAACTGAACCCATTAGTTTTCCTCCTGATCTTTTTCTCTTCCCAGACTACCCTATCTAGGTGGATGGCAGCACCCATATGCATCATTGAAATCAGGAACCTAAATGTCATCTTTGACCTATCACCTTCCTTTACTCTCCTATCTCTTATCAAATTTTTCATCAATCTCAATTAATTCTACTGTTAAAATATTTCTTAAATTACTAACACTTATCTGTGTCCACTCTGACTACCTTCAGAAACTTATTAGTTCTTACTTTGTTTACCATGATAACCTTTTAACTGATCTTCCTATTTGTACTTGTAATCCCCTTTAACTTGCTTGCCACACTCCCACCACTTTGATTTTTCTAAACCCTACAATGGCTTCACTCACAGTGACTTCAGGTAAGGTTCTTCATAATAATTATCTGTCTGCCCAGTTTTTGCACTTGTTATATACCAGTTAGACTCAACTAAAAAGTACTGGTTGAGCCAAGCCTCTCACACTTTTGTACGTGCTTCTTCCTCTCCCTAGAAGGACTCTTCTACCCACTCCATTTTTCAAACTAGTCTCATGTGGCCTCAATATTGGCTCCCTCTGAGAGTCTTCCAGATGGGTTTAGGTGGCCCTTCTTACAAACCATCTCTTTTTTCTTCCAAAACAGAGCTTGTGATCCTGTACTGTAATTGCAAATACTGTCCATCTCCACTACTAGACTATGCTGTGAGACCTCTTTGCATCCATGGTGCCTAGCATGAGGTTTTACACAGAGTAAGCACTCGGTGAAGGTTTGTTAAAAATAATTAAATGGATAATTATTAACCAACTAGAAATAATGTCTAATATAACAGGTAAAATACAAATGAATAATATATATTTTTAAATGACATTTCTTTTTCATAGAAAGATTTGAATTCATTTAAGAGATTTAAAAATCCTGCAGAAGGGCTAAAATTACTTGGCTAAACTCTGCTCCATGGTTCAGGGCTTCACCATGTAACACCTATAGCTTATTTTTTTGGTCATTATTTATTATTTGATCATTAAGTCATACCCTGCTGTTTGTTATGGCCATATTAAGGATGTGTTTATGCAGTAACTCAAGTGTTCACAAACGCATATCATCCATTATAAAGTTCCTTTTCTTGTACAGCCACCTGCCTGCTTGTTGCAACCTTTTTCTCTCCTAACTTTTGTGTTTCTGAAATACTTTTAACCTAGATACTATTATGCAGAATCTCAATACTATATTATTTCTGTTCTTTTGTACTGAAAGGATAGGCAATAGTTTCTATCTTTCTTAGCCCATTTGTGAAATATAATATTTTACATTTTGTTTAAAAGAAAAAAAGTAAAAGAGAAATTTGATAGGGATCTATGATGGAGGTGAAGAATAAAAAGCTTCCTGCTTTAGCCATGTCCTCCCAATGGAAAGTATAAAATGGCCAGTTACTAAGAAAAAGTCTAAATAAACCTCAAAGAGGAGATTTGATATAACATTGAACAAATGCATGTCTCATGATTATTCTCTTCCAACAATGAGGAAACCCACTGAAATATTGTACATTCATATTCAGAATGAGAGAAGTTCTCGTTTATTATTATGGATTGAACATATTATTATGGATTGAAGAAATTTACGTATCAAAGTCCTAAAACCAAATGTAATGGTATTTGGAGGGGGACCCTTTGGGAGGTAATTAGATTTAGATGAGGCCATGAGGGTGGGGACCTGTGATGGGATTAGTGTCCTTATAAGAAGAGAAAGCTAGACCAGAGTTCTCTCTCTCACCATATGAGGATACGATCAGCATCTAAAAGGCAGTCACCTAAATGCCAGGAAGAGAGGGCTCACCAGAAACCAATCATGCTAGTTCCCTAATCTCAGACGTCCAGCCTCAAACTATGAGAAATAAAATTTTGTGGTTTAAGCCACCAAGTCTAGAATATTTTGTTATGCCAACCCAAGCTGACTAATACATTTATACAAAACTAACTCAATTTACCCCTACAAAAAGTTTAACACAGGAAGAAAATCAAAGAATTATTTGTCTTTTTACTCAGTTTCTGCTAATAAGTGGCAGAAAGCTTTTTTTTCCTGCCAACAGACTAAGGGTCTCCAAATTGGGTATATCTCTCACCCCATCCATCTACTTCTCAAAAGTACACAATGGTATAATTTTGGAGAAAACATTATATACTATAAAGTCAAAAATAAGACAGTGTGAAATGAGATAAAATATTTTAAAGGTATATCCAAAGATGTCTTAAAAATCTCACAACAAAGATTGCTTGCAGGAAATTTTGAAATAAATTATAATCATATAAGCAGCATTTAAAACTTCAGTGAGGGGCGGAGAGATCCAACATGGCCGACTACTAGCAGCTCAGGATTGTAGCTTCCAGTGAAAGCGCAGTCAATGAGAGGACACCACACTTTCAGACAAATATTTGTTGCTCACGGACCAGGAGATTCCCAGCGGAGGAGCCCCATGGGTCGCCAGCGCGACGCTTGTGGCCACTGCAGCGGTTCCTGCTGCAGAGTAAATGGGACTGGGTCCCCTTTTGGTCAACATTTGGAACTCTGGGAAGGCAGAGTAGCCTATTCAGCTGATTGAAAAAGGGACTCAAGAAGGAAGCCAGACTGGAGATTCCAGGGCAGAGAAGAACCATCAATCTTAACGCTGCTGTTTTAGCCAGCGCAGTGGGTTGCTCAGATTCCGGCACTGGGAATCAACAAGTTGGACGTCCGCTCAGAGACCTAATTTGAAAGTCAGTAATTACAAAGATGACAGGTGGATAAATTCACAATGATGGGAAGAAACCAGCGTAAAAAGGCTGAGAATACCCAAAATCAGAATGCCTCTCCCTCTACAGGGGATCACAGTTCCTCATCAACAAGGGGTCAAGGACTGATGGAGAACGAGTGTGTTCCAATAACAGAATTAAGCTTCAGAAAGAGGATAATAAGAAACTTCTGTGAGTTAAAAGAACATGTCCTAGCCCAATGTAAAGAAACTAAGAACCTTGAAAAAAGGTTTGACAAAATCCTAACAAGAATAGACAATTTAGAGAGGAATCTAAGTGAATTAATGGAACTGAAGAATACAATACGAGAACTTCCATGAAGTATGCACAGGTTTGAACAGTCGAATTGATCAAGCAGAAGAAAGGATATCAGAGCTCGAAGATCAACTTAATGAAATGAAAGGAGAAGACAAAATTAGGGAAGAAAGAGTAAAAAGGAATGAGCAAAGTCTCCAAGAAATATGGGACTATGTGAAAAGACCTAATTTACATTTGATAGGTGTACCTGAATGTCATGAAGAGAATGAATTCAAGCTGGAAAATATTCTTCAGGATATTATTCAGGAAAACTTTCCTAACCTAGTAAGGCAGGACAATACTCAACTCCAGGTAATACAGAGAACACCACAAAGATATTCCTCAAGTAGAGCAACCCCAAGACACATAATCATTAGATTCACCAGGGTTGAAATAAAGGAGAAAATTCTAAGGGCAGCTAGAGAGAAAGGTCAGGTTACCCATAAAGGGAAGCCTATCAGACTCACAGCAGATCTCTCAGCAGAAACCCTACAAACTAGAAGAGAGTGGGGGTCAATATTCAATATCCTCAAAGAAAAGAATTTTCAACCCAGAATCTCATGTCCAGCCAAACTAAGCTTCGTAAATGAAGGAAAAATAAAATTTTCCATGAACAAGCAAGCACTCGGAGATTTCATCACCACCAGGCCTGCTTTACAAGAGCTTCTGAAAGAAGCATTATACACAGAAAGGAACAACCAGTATCAGTCATCCCAAAAACTTACCAAAAGGTAAAAAGTATCTCCATAATGAAGAATCTACAACAACTAATGGGCAAAATAGCCAACTAGCATTAAACGACAATATTAAACTCACAAATATCAACATTAATCCTAAATTTAAATGGATTAAATGCCCCAATCAAAGACACAGGCAAAATGAATAAAAAGTCAAAACCCATAGGTACGCTGTATCCAGATCCATCTCATAAGCAAGGACACACAGAGACTCAAAACAAAGTGTTGGTGGAAGACTTGCCAATCAAATGGAGAGAAAAAAAAAAAAAAAAAAAAAAAACAGGAGTTGTAACTTTCGTCTCTGACAAAATAGACTTTAACAGTAACAAAGACTAAAAGAAACAAAGAAGGACATTACATAATGGTAAAAGGATCAATGCAACAACAGGAGTCAATGATCATAAATATATATGCACCCAATATAGGAGCACCCAGATATATAAGACAAGTTCTTAATCACTTATAAAGAGACCTGGACTCCCACACAATAATAACGGGAGACTTTGACACCACATTGTTAATATTTGATGGATCAATGAGATAGAAAATTAACAGGGGCATCTACAATTTGAACTCAGACCTCGAACAAGTAAACTCAGTGAATATTTATAGAATTCTTCACCCCAGGTCCACAGAACATACATTTTTCTCAGTATCACATTACACCTATTTTGAAAGTGACCACATAATTGGAAGTAAATCACTCTTCAGCATTTGCATAGCATTTCAGACTTAAATGAAATATTGGTTGGCTGTTTGTTTGTTATTTTCTTCTCTTATTCCTTCCTGTCTCCGCTGTTAAGCACAATTATTGGCAAAAAAGAGGTTTTTAACACCTATTTTTAGATTGCATTCCAACCTGGGCAGTAGAGCAAGACTCCTGTTATCTCTCCCTCTTTTTCTTTCTCTTTCTTTCTTTAAAAAAAAAAAAAAGAAATTCCTTATTTCTCACCGTTTTATTTCTCCAACTTATACTCCCTCTCATTTCCTTTCTAAATTCTGCCTTTAAGATAAAAAAAATAAAAATATATAAAAAATAAAATAAAATAAAACACAGGGCTCACCAACTAATCAGAATCTCTGGAGTTGGGGCCAGTGCCATATGGGTAATGCTAACATGAGCCAGGGCTGAGAAGCAGGGTATCAGCCATCCTCAGAAAGGTATGGGTATATGTGTTTATTTTTACTTAGAAATTGCTGGATGATGACGAAGAAACACTGTAACCAAAAACAAATAATTTCTCCAAAAAGATGTATTTTGTGGGCTTTTTTTTTCTTTTGAGACAGAGTCTCACTCTGTTGCCCAGGCTGGAGTGTAGTAGCACCATCTCACTGAAACCTCTGCTTCCTGGGCTCAAGCAATCCTCCCACCGCAGCCTCCAAAGTAGCTGGGACTACAGGCACACACAACCATGCCCAGGTAAGTTTTAAATTTTTTTTGTAGAGACAGGGTTTCACTATGTTACCCAGGCTGGTCTTGAACTCCTGGGCTCAAGTGATTCACTGGCCTCGGACTCCCAAAGTGCTGAGATTACAGGCATTAGCCACTGCGCCTGGCCATGCTTTGTGGCTTCTCGAAATCAGGTTGTGGCCGAAAATCAGTTTTAAAATTAAAGAGTTTGGAGTTTCCTTGGTTATCTCCAATCTCATCTCACTTCTAACTGATGGCAGGAACGGGGGTCTGCCCTGACCCAGGGTCCTCCCATTCAGAACCCTCTTGGATCCATCTCCTGAAGTCTTGGCCTAGCCTTCTCCTGGAAGAAAAAAAAAAAAAAAACTTCAGTGAAAACAGGAAAAAACATCTTCCCAAGTGTGATCCAAAATGTAACTCACTCAATGGGTCTTATGCCCCAAATCCATTAAGTTATCCTATTAGTCTTTGCGGAGTCAAATAGTCTTTGCAGAGTCAAACGTCAGCTATTTCATCGTGGAGATGTGGTTTATGTCAGTCAACACAGCACCTACTAAAGAGGTGAAAGTCAGCACTTATAATCTGACGTCTGGTACCATCTGGTGAATTCCCAGGAATGTGAGAGCATTTCATCTCCACTAAAAGAGGCTAGCCTGCAGTAACCATTCATACAAGCTCAAAAAAGAAAGCATATCTATGCCCAAGCAAGGACAATGCCAGAATGCAAATAGCCTACTCCTCCCAAAGCAAGCTATTCTTGTGCCTGAGAAGAATTTCCAAGCTCATTATCAATTTAAAAGTTTCAAACAATTTAGCTTGATATAAAAGTGAATTGTTACCCAATTAACTGACATAGGGGGTTGCTTTTCTTGTCAAACAAGCCCTCAGTGCTGTTGATATAAATGACACTGTAACTAGATCATGGCTAAGAAAACACTTAGATATGTTGAAAGATGGTTCATCTGACCAATTAGAAAGTGAATAGAAGGGAGAAAGAATGAAGACACGAAAAGAACTAGAAAGTCTCCCAACTTGATCTATAGCTTCAATGCGATCCCAATCAAAATTCTAGCAAGTTGTTTGCAGATATCAACAAACTGATTCCAAAGTTTATATGAAGAGGCAAAAGATTCAAATAGTCAATCAATATTGAAGGAGAAAAACAAAGTTGAAGGACTGACACTACCGGACTTTAAGAATTACTGTAAGCTACAGTAATCAATAGTGTGATATTGGTGAATGAATAGACAAATAGATCAAAGATATGGAATACAGAGACTAGAAATCGACTCACATAAATACAATTAACTGATCTTTGACAAAGGAGCAAAGTTAATATAATAAAGTAAACATAGTGTTTTGAACAAACAGTGCTGGCACAACTGGACATCCACATACAAAAAGTGAATATAGACATAGACTTTATATCCTTCACAAAAAATTACTTCAAACTGAACATAGACTTAAATGTAAAATACAAAATTATAAAATTCCTAGAAGATAACATAGGAGAAAACCTAGACAACTTTGAACATGACAATGATTTTTTAGATAAAACACCATGGCAACATCTATGAAAGAAATAATTGATAAGCTGAACTTTATTAATTTTTTTAAAATCTACTTTGTGAAAGACAATATAAAAGAATGAGAATATAAGCCACGGAAAGACAATATTTGTAAAAGACACATCTAACAAAAATCTGTTGTCCAAAATATACAAAGAAATCTTAAAACTCAACAATAAGAAAACAAATTGATTCAAAATGGGCCTATGATCTTAGCAGACACCTCATCAAAGAAGACGGCAAATAACATATGTAAAGGTGATCCACATTATATGTTACCAGAGAAATGCAAAATAGAACAGCAATGAGACACCAATATATGCTTATTAGAATGGACAAAATCCAGAACTACAACACCAAATGCTGGTGAGGATGTGGAGCAACAAGAACTCTCATTTATTGCTGGTGGGAAGGCAAAATGGTTCAGCCACTTTGGAATAGTTTGGCTGCTTCTTACAAGACTAAACATACTCTTACCAAATACTCCAGCTACTGCGCTCCTTTGTATTTACCTAAAACAGTTGAAAATTTATGTCCACACAGAAACCTGCACAAGGATGTCTATAGGAGCTTTATTCATAATGGCCAAAACTTAGAAGCAACCAAGATATCCTTCAGAAGGTGAATGGAAAAAACAAACTTTGGTATATTCATACAATAGAATATTGTCGAGTGATAAAATGAAATGAGTTATCAAGCCATGAAAAGCCATGGAGAAAAATGCACATACTAATGAAAAAAGTTAGTCTGAAGGCTACATATTATATAATTCTGATACTATATATTCCAATATACAATATTACATATTATATAATTCCAACTATATGACATTCTGAAAAAGACAAAACTGTGGAAACACTAGCAATATCAGTGGTTTCCAGGGGTTAGGGGCGTAAATAGGCAGAGCACTGTGGATTTTCAGGCAGGGCCAAAAAACTCTGTGATACTATAATGATGGATATATATCATAATACATTTGTTAAGACCCACAGAATGTACAACACCAAGAGTGAACCCTAGTGTAAATTATAGACCTTGTGTGTCAATGATGTGTCAATGTAGGTTCATCACTTGTAACATATGTACCACTCCAGTGGGGCTGTTGACAGAGGGGAAGGCCATGCTTGTGTTGGGACAGGGAATATATGAGAAATCTCTATACTTTTCTCTTCATTTTGTAGTGAACTTAAAATGCCCTAAAAATATAAAGTCTTTTAAAAATATTGTTTAAGAGTGGGAGTCCAAATCGATGTTTTTACAGAGAGAGTTTCATATGAATTCGTGACCAGACAAAAATTCCCAAACTGACTATTAACTTTCCATGATTCATGGCAAAATAAGTTGGAAGCACCACTAGGCTGGAAGCTAAAATTTTTCCCATAACATTGCAAGAACAACATGACTGATTACTTGATTTTTAACCACATTTTTGTATTGATTTATACTTTTTTGAGTTAAAGGGTAGAAAGGTAAGTTGCTCAAAATAGGTGAATTATTCTTAGAAAAATATCCCAAAGATAATGATAAAACAAAACACATTTAGTGTTTGAAGCCCCAGCATAACAATGACAGTAAGAAATATTAAGTTTCTAATGAATCATGTTACGATGATGCTGAACTCACAAGCTTCTCTGGTGATTTCTGAACCCTCAACTTAGCATGTAGTAGATATTTACTGAATAAATGAATGAATGAATCTATGGAAGTGTTTGACTATACTTTGGTCGTGAGTAACAACATAAGGATTCTTACTGTCAATATTTCAACCTTAGGGGGTTTGATTTTAGGTAAAGATAGCAGGTAATAATCTTAACAATGCTAGACCAGATGGCAATTCTGAGCACATTTCGCCTTACTCACCTCTGAAGAAAAGTGGACCTAAGGTCAAAGGAAACTCTGAGAAATGACCAACTTTCAAAAAGTAGTTAGATTTTTCACTCTCATTTATACATTCACTGGCACCTGTGACTAACAATTTGCTCCAAAGCGAAATTCAGCATAAGGCAGGTCCATCTTGAACCCTATCCAAAGGGGTTTAATTACTGAATCACCAAAAAAAAAAAAAAAATCTTGTTATAAAATGGATTTACCCAAAAGGCAGCCAGATGGCCTAGTTCCAATGTATTAGTAAGGATAAAAAGAACAAGAAACATGTTGTCCACTCCCCTGCCCCCATCTCACCGAAGATGTTTGTTGTGTTGCTTGCAGTCAAAACCCAGGTAACAGAGAAGTTGATGCCTGGGAAAGGAGATAAAGCAGGCTTTATGACATTCCTTCAGCAATTGAACAGAATCCCTGAGGTCTCAACAGGTATTGGGGGAAGAAATTTCCTCTAGACCAAGATCATTGTTTCCAAAAATGTGGGTGCAACTTGCCTCCATAAGCAACTGTATCTTAGGAACAGAAATTTTAATTGACTGAAACCCACTGTGTGAAACTTAGAATGGAAATTGGGTTCTCCACCTCCGCAGCACCTTTATTTTGGGCTATGAAGCTTTGGAAGGACAGCAGGGAATACAAACTGCCTATGGGTTGTCTCCTGTACTATTCATTTATGTACCCAAAAAAAAAAAAAAGGCAGAAGAAGAAAAAAAGAAAAATAAAAACCTTCCTGGTTCCAAGGGAGTCACACAAAAGGTAAGAGCACTGCTGGAGAGGAGACTTGTACTTGTTGGCTTGTGAAGTAAAGTCAACTTTTATATATTTTGTAATAAAAGCAAAAGCAATTGTGACCTGTCATCTCCAGGAAGTTTGTCACCATGAGATTTTTGTTAGACATCTTTACAGTGTTATTCAATTCTATGTACAGATCTCTTTGAGGGCAGGGACTGTGTCTTCTTCATTCCCCAAACCAGCACAGTGTCTGTCACTTAGTAGGTTCTCAATAAATATTTATGAAATGAGTATCAGATGAATGAATGAAATGATGAAACCACAGTTCTATATATTACACAACCTCAAAATATGTAGGCACAGTATATTATAGAATAGAAAGGAAAAAATGTCTTGCAGGAAAATAAGAAATCAACAGGCTCATTGTCTTGATTTTTAAAAATAAGAAAAAGGAGGCCCCAGAAAGTTACAATTGACTAGAAAAGGAGTAATGCAATCTCAGGATTTTGAAAAATATGTACAAAGTATGTGTGAATTCCACACTGTTTCAATGATATCTGCACTACCTGGCTCTCTCTTGACTTCCAGTTCACTTCTGGGTTCTCTTCTTGTACATTTATTTTCTCAAACTATTTTTGTAAAACCTAATTAGGTAAATCATATTCTGGAATGGATTCCAAAGATACATTTAAAAATTCCTTCCCTGCAGCAATTTCTTAAGACTAATTGTATTGTAGTCAATGAGCCACCTTATTCGAACTGTCCAGGTCAAATTGAAGAAGAACCAAATTTAGAGGATTTCAAAATGAATTTGGTGATGTAGTGATGTTATAAATTAGCCAGGCAATTAGATGTAAAATGCTAAGTTTAGATAGCCATCACCATATGTCAGGCAGACAGTGATGACTGGGCAATGTGCATAGGAGAAAGCAGAGGTAGTCGTTGGCCCGATTCCTCATTGCTTAGACTCCATATGCCCAGCACCAGCCTCACAAGAAAAGGAACAGTGGCCTCTTTGTAGTGTCACTTGATGAGTCTTCACCCCAAACCATTTTTCCAAATAACTTCCTCAAATGCCTGAAATTTTATTTCAACACAAACAGCCCTGGAAGAAATTCTATGCTGATTGTCCTTCAGGTAGAAAGACTCATAGCTGTGGCGGTAGATAAGGGTTCTAATATAGGCATCATTACCACTTTCTAGCTGTGCAATCTAGGGCAAGTTAACCAACATTTTCAATCTTAGTGCTTTAGATGTTTTTAAATCTGTAAAATAGAGATTTGAAGTGCTACCTCTCAAAGTCATTGCAAGGCTTACACTAAACACCATATGTAAAGCCTTACAAAGTTGGTGCTTAAGGAAAAGAAAGAAAAGAGCAGGATCAGGGAGATGACAATTAGCTTAGCTTGATAGTTAAGCCTCCCATCTCTATTAGATTATCAAATTCAAATCTTGACTGCTGTGTAATTTTGAACAAGCAACCTACCTTTTCGTGCCTTTGTTTCTTCATCTGTAAATAAGGAATAATAATGGTACATATACCATAATTTATTATATAAGTTCAGTGATATCATAGCAGTATCATGTTAGTATTTGGGCTCAGTAAACTGAGGTCTTAATGGCAGAAATGTAGCAGGTATGAGTATTTCAGGAGACAAAGTGAAGGGGAAGCATGCCCAAAACACACGGAGATATAAATGAGCCTTAAAACTAAATGTAAATGGATATCAAGAAGATAGTGCTTATTGTAATATTTATCCAGGTCTCTGTAGGCTTCATCTTTCTTTATTTCCCTGCATCCTTCTAAAAAAAGCTACAAACGATTCATTCTGCTGTCTTGGACTTATTCATTGTAATTTGTTTCATTTGCTTTTGAATTTATAACTAGTATTCAGCCACTGACCCGCATTTACAATTAACGAGTCAAAGCATAAAAAAAAATTGCATCTCCACCCTTCCCAGAGAGACTATAAAGCTGAACCACCCTTCCCTTAATAATAAGGCTAAACAGATGAGGCTTGCCCTGTGGCCTAAAGTCTAGCATTCTCAGGCTGCAACAGAAAACAACAGAAATGAGCTCCAAAATTAAAGATTCCCCACCCTTCTAGTAGTTTTCAAAGTTTAGGCCTAACGAAGGCAATGTGTTCTACCAATGGGGGGAGTCATGCCTCATCACAAATTTCAGTCTTAACGTCAGAATTTTCTGACAGTTATTGGGTAATTGTTTGGACTGAAAAACTAAGATGTATCCAGTCATTGAGCTAGGTCCATGCTTCTGGTAGAGTGAAATACTGTTGTCATTTGAGTCCAATCCTCTGTGTCTGGGCCCAACATGGGTTCCCAAGTGAGTCAGATTAAATTACAGACTTCAATTTTGATCCCTTTATATTTCAGTCAGACCATAAGGCATAGTTACTCCTTTTTTTCTCCATTTCTTCCTTTATGCTCCTCATCATATTTCACTAGTAAATGTATTTTTTATTTGTATATCTTAAAAATAGTAAAATATACGGAGATTACATGTAGAGTTTTAAGAATTCTAACAAATGGCACATCTATGCAACCAACACTAACTCAAGATATAGATTTCCTTTACCCCTGTAAGATCTCTTCCAATCAATACTTCCTAACCCTCATCACTCCCTAAAATTTTTTTTTAGTTTTTATCCTTATAGATTAGTTTTGATTATACTTGAACTTCTTATAAATACAAGGATACCATCTGTATCTTTTACGCCTATTTTCATCTGTTCAGCATATTTTTGTTATTCATCTATGATGTTGAATGTATCAGGAGTTTTATTACTGAGTATTTTTCCATCAAGTGAATATAATATAACTTGGTGTATACACTTCTGTTGATGGACATTTGATTGCTTCCTGTTATTGGCCACTGTGAATAAAGCTACTGTGGGCATGTGTGCACAAGTTTTTAGTGGACTCTTGTTTTCAATGTTGGGTAAAAACCTAGGAGTGAAATTGATGGACTATAGAATAAGTATATGTTTAACTTTATTAGGATCTACTGAACTGTTTTTCAAAGCTATTTAGACACCTCATATAAGCCAGTCATTTTTATTTTAACAATTCTAGTAGGTGCATGGTGGTACCTCTTTCTGGTTTTAAATCATATTTCTCTGATGACTAATGAGTTGATTATATTCTCATGTGCTTATGGACCATTCCTATATATGGTTTGTGAAGTATTCATTTACTTGTTTTTGTGGATTGTATTGCATTATATTGTATCATAATTGTAATGCACATTGTACTATATTGTATTAGATTGGTGAAAAATTAATTGCTGTTTTTGTCATTACTTTCAATGGCAAAAACCAAAATTAATTTGTACTAACCTAATGTATTGCATTATATTTAATTAACAATTAATGCATTATATTAAACATGTTTGTCCTGTCTAAAAACTCTGTGCCCACCCTCAGGCCATGACGATATTCCCCTGTGGTTACTTCTGTAAGCTTTATAGTTTTAGATTTTACAGTTAGGTCTATGATTATCTCCAATTCATTTTTTGTGTATACTGTGAGGCAGGAGTCAAAGTTGCTCCAACACCCTTCATCAAAAATATTGACTTCCCTTATAAGTATATTTTTCAATTCCATGCTTCCTCAATTGTGAGCTCCACTGTGCTAAAGTGTATGATTGATTTATCCTTGTAATCTTAGAGTAGAGCACAGTGTCTCTCTTGCATGGGAGCTTCATAAGTGGACACTGAATGAATACATTTTCTATGAGCTGAAAGAAAGCTAGGTTAACACTTGAGATTTTTCTATTTTTATACATATTTTTATCTTTTATCTCTGAATAAAATCCAAATTCCTTACCAGGTGCTGCATGATACATCCCACTCTTTTTTCTAACCTTATCTTTTCATATACCCCTCCTATAAAATTCATATATTGAAATCTTCAGCCCCAGTGTCACTATATATGGAGTGAGGGTTTTTAGGAGGCAATTAAGGCTAAATGAAGTTCATAAGGGTGGGGCCCTGATCCCATAAAATTGCTTGCTTTATATAAAGCAGAAGAGAGGGAGATCTCTCCTTTTTCTTCTCCACAGACAGATACCAACAAAACGCCACATGAGGACACAGTGAGAAATTGGAAGTCTGCAACCCAGAAGACAGCCCTCAACAGAACCTAACCATGCTTATACCCTGATCTCAGACATCCCGCCTCCAGAAGAGTGAAAAGATGCAATTCTTATTTGTAAGCAACCTGGTCTATGGTATTTCATTATAGCAGCCCAAGCTAAGACAGCTCCCTATCCCATTCACCATGCTGCAGCTGCATGAGCCTCCCTTTTGATCTTCAAGCTCATCAGATCCCTCCTAGCCTTAAAACTTGCTGTTTCCTTTGCCCAGAATTCTCTTCCAGGTCTTTTCATCCTGTAAGTCTTGTCCTTTAGATCTAAATTCACATGTGACATCCCCTGAGAACTGTCCTCTGAGAACTTATCTCAAAGAGTCTTCCCAGTTACTCTCTACCTTACCTTCTAGTTTATAATCTTCATACCACTTTTCCACATTTGTAACCATTTGCTTTTCTATATGTGTGATATGGTTAGGTTTAGTGTACCTACCCAAATCTCATGTTAAATTTTAATCCTCAAGGAGATTACAATTTAGGGAGAGACCTGGTGGGAAGTGACTGGATTGTGGGGGTGGCTTCCCCCATGCTGTTCTCATAATACTGAGTGAATTCTCATTAGTTCTAATGGTAGATTTTATAAATGGTAGTTTTTCCTGTGCTGACTCATTCTCTATCCTGCCACCCTCTGAAGAGGTGCCTTCTGCCATGATTGTGAGTTTCCTGAGGTTTCCCCAGCCATGGGGAACTGTGAGTCAATTAAATCTGTTTTCTTTATAAATTACCCAGTCTCAGGTGTTTCTTAGCAGTGTGAGAATGGACTAACACAATGTGTATTTATTTATTTAATATTTGTCACCACCCCCCAAGTAGAGTCACACAATTAGCCCCTTTAGATCAGAGATCTATACATTTACCATTTTGAAAAAAATAACATAAAAAGGTAGGGAAACACTCAGGTAAAGAAGGATGGAAGAAGAATCAGAATCTGACAGGTGAGTTTAAGAAGACACCCTGGAAGATGAAAACTTTGAAATGTCTCTTTAAGGAGGTCAATCTGAAAAATGATAGATGGATTTCAGAGCAAAGAGAGAGAAGGCGAGCCAGGAAGAGACATATCAAGGCAGGGGTTAGTACATCTGACATGTGAATTTCTAAATCTGGAGACTAATGGTATTAATTTTCAGGTACTGGTGCCAACTGGTGGAATATAAGGTTAACAGATATTTACTATATGGTTTATGTTTGTATACTATAAGAAAGAGAAACAGACAGGCAAAAAGGCATTTAACCTACAAGGCCAGTAAGTGCCACACAATTGTAACAGAGGCTCTGAGGGGTTCTGCACTTTGAAATCAGAGAAGTCTTCATGAATGTGGGCCAAATGAACTGGACTTTGAAGAGGAAGTAAGATTTGGATAAATGTGGGTGACTTCAAGGTAAACTATTAGAGAGAAGAAGGACAGTAAGGCAAGGTTCATGAAGCCGTGGACAGTCCAGTGTATGGAGACAAAGTGCATAGATGGTAGAACTCGGAGAAATCTGGAAAATATAGGTGTGAAGCACAGTGGCTAGAAGGACACAATTCTGACTTTTACAGCAGACAAGTACTCAGGAATCTCAATGCAGTATGGCATGTTCCCTGATGAAGCAGGTGTTTTGGAAGCGCATAGGCAGGAGTATCTGGCCAAGACTTGGGGGCCACTGAAGTCTACATTTGGGAGGAAGTTTGAGGGATGATAGTAAAAGATAAGTAGAAATTAGCCAGGCAAAAGGTGGAACATATTCAAGCAAGGCCAAAAACCTGTGCAGAGGTGCAAAAAGAGAGAGGTGTGTTGCATTGAAGCATAGTATTTTAGTTAGTTTGGGGCTTTCAGTTTAAGGCTAAAAGTTCTGAGAGATGGTGCTGAGGAGGAAAGAACTAGTTCATGAGAGCTACTACAATCCACTTTCAGTTGTTTGGACTCAGAAAATACTTAAAGATGTGTGTTAAGGATGAGTCTAAATCAGTTTCATTTAGTTTCACTCCCTGACTCTGCCTTACTGCAAAGTGGATTGGAGAGGAAGAAGAAAACCAGGAGGTCAGACAGAAGTCTACTATAGCATATCTGGGTGAGAGATGATAGTGGTTTGAAAGCAGGGAGGCACCGTGGGATTGAAAGAAGCGAAGTCAATGAAGATATGTTTAAAGAGTAGAGTGACACAATTTAGTTATTGATTGAATTTAGAGTTTGAAGAGAAGAGTTTCCCTGGTTTTCTGGCTTGAGCAAAGTTTACTAGGTTCAGTTTTAGATATGTTGAAGAGGGGGGTAACTGTGAGCCATCCAAATGATTGGTTCAGGGGCAATTGGATGAACTATCCTGGAGTGAGAAGCGAGACCACACTGGAGGTGAAGATATGAAACTCTTTAGCACCTGGGAGATAGTGTAAGAAGATTAGGGAAGAGTGTGGTTCAAGTTCTTGAATAAACTTTTTCTTCACTTTCTAATTGGATTAGCTTTTTAAAGACGGATTAACTCAAGTGTTTGATATTCTGGCAACTGCCATGCCATTGCTTGAGGCAGTTGCTTTAACTTTTTGTCTTCTAAGTGCCACCTATAGAAAAAAACCTAAAATCTTCTACATCAAAATTTCAAAATGCCTGTTGCAACTTCAGTCCTTCCACTTAACTGTTTAATTTCTCTATAAATGTACCCAGAGACCTGCTGATATTTCCATACTGAAGGACCTTGATCTTAGCCTTGTGAAATAACCAGGCTTACAATTGAGGAGAGAAATTGTCAAAGACCTGCTCTCTGAAATAACCTTTTCAAATATTTTGTGTCATTTAAATTATTTTTATGTGTGCAAGAAGAGTTAGTTGATAATGCTTCAACATACATTAGGATTCCACAAACAGCCATGTTGAAAACCTCTATTCACTACAAAGTAGTATCTGAACAAGAAAAAAATGGAAGGAAACATTCCAAAACAATAGCATTAAGGCCTCTAAGATGATGAGGGACTTATTTCTTCTTTACATTTTTTGTACTTTTTTTTTTTTTTTTTTTTTATTGCATTTTAGGTTTTGGGGTACATGTGAAAAACATGCAAAGTTGTTGCATAGGTGCATTCATGGCAGTGTGATTTGCTGCCTCCCTCCCCCTCACCCATATCTGGCATTTCTCCCCATGCTATCCCTCCCCAACTCCCCACCCCCCCCGCTGTTCCCCCTCCCCCCCAACAGACCCCCGTGTATTGTGCTCCCCTCCCTGTGTCCATGTGTTCTCCTTGTTCAACACCCTCCTATGAGTGAGAACATGTGGTGTTTGGTTTTGTGTTCTTGTGTCAGTTTGCTGAGAATGATGGTTTCCAGGTTCATCCACATTTTTTGTACTTTTATGACTTGTATTATTTTACAACATAAATAAGGAAATACTGATATAGTGGTTTTACTATCATATTGCATTACATTTGTACAAAATAATATTAGCATTGGCATTGTTTTTAGTGCTTTGAATTGTATTATCCAACATTCCTTTAAATGTCTTTATTACTGAAGGATTCATTTTAATTTTATTGTAAGCAAAATGTAGTCCAGGTACAGATGGTTTAAAGATGACTTAATAAGCAGGGAACAAATCTTTCAGCAATCTGGTTCTGTATTCATCACGAGACTGTAGCATTAAAAATGGCCTTTATCACACAGATAAAGCTAAGAGAATTCATAGCTTTACAAGCTTCCAGTTAGTGGCAGAAATGAGACTAAAACTTTAGTTCTTTGTGTAAAGGGCTGGAAAAAATCATTTTTTACATTTTAATAGATCAGTTTAATTGAACATCCTATTTTCAGACTCAGTATAACTGGCAAGTCAATATTATCAACAGTAATAAAAATTGCCAGCAGTTTGAAATAAATCAGTCTGATAAATTGTACATAATTAAATTCTTATTTAAATGATTTTCTAAAATTATCAAAAATCATAGAAAAAAGTATGGGAACATGATCTGAAAGTATAAGACATGCTCTTCACCGGTAAGACTAAATGTAAATTCTGAGAACTCTTTTCTTTGTTCCTTCCAATCAAATGCCATCATGTTTGCCCTTAATAAAGAATTAAAACTGGCTGGCCATGGTGGCTCACGCATGCAATCCTAGCAATTTGGGAGGCTAAGGTGGGCGGATCACCTAAGGTCAGGATTTCGAGACAAGCCTGACTTACACAGCAAAACCCTCTCTCTTCTAAAGATACAAAAAGTAGCCAGGCATGGTGGTGCACCCCTGTAGTCCCAGCTACTTGGGAGGCTGAGACTTGAGAATCTCTTGAACCAGGAAGGCAGAGGTTGCAGTGAGCCAAGATCATGCCACTGCACTCCAGCCTAGGTGACAGAGTGAGACTCTGTCTCAAAAAAACAACTAACAAACAAAAGAATTAAAACTAAAACTATGGGACTATGGGTCCCCTACTTTGTACTTCGTGGGAGTTTAAGAAAATGATCAAAAAGATAGAAAGAAATGTCCTATGGACTAGCCAATACTGTCCGAGAGAACAGTGATCAAAATCTTATTTTTTAAAATAGTCAAAATCTTGTTAAATTTTTTTGTACGTAAACCAAATTAAATATTCCCTAAGAGTTACCTAATAACTGTTATAGGAGGGCAAATGAAAAATTAGATTGGAAAAGGGCATAAAAGCATTTAAGTAATTTTTTAATAAAAATGATTTACGCTTCTGTTTATGCTCTAAAACAGTGGGAAGAAATGGTATTAACTGTAGTATGTGATACCAAAACCAATCTCATTTATTTCATTTTATTCTTAGTAGCCTGATTTTTTGTTTTGTTTTAATCTGTAATGTAATGTACTATCAAATAACATCATTTCCTGTACATTAGTCATAGTCTTCCATTTTTTCTGCATCAAATGTTGGTGGTCAGATACATAATCTACCCAACTCATTAATATCTTCACCTTGGAACACTTCAGAGACAGATGTGTTGGCTGGTTTCCTGCTAACTTTAGTACTTCCTTATGGAGAAAATTATTCATTTAAAAGTGAGTTGTAAATAGTCTATCACAATGAAAAACAAAAAAAAAAAGTCATTTTATCTCAATCACATCTCTAACTGTGAATCAATATATGGGAAAATAAATTTTTCATGTGCAAATGCATCTAATGTCCTTAATAATTTTATCTCCATCTTTAGAACTTGTGGCTTATACAGTATTTCTCTCATGAAACATGTACTTTCTTTGCATTTTCATTATTCATTTTAAAAGTCTAAGAAGGAGTAAATGATAGGTTAGAGCTGGAAAACCTATTAAGAAGGCTGAGTATAGAAACCTCTAATGGGAAAGGGAAACACTTAAGCCCTCTGTTAAGATGTCCTTTCTGACAGGAGCATGAGATGGAACACTCTTGAATTGCTACTTCCTCTTGAGCAAGTGATTAATGTTGTTAGTAGAAAGACATGATCACAACATATAGTGCAGCAACTCAGTCTACTGTACTAGATTTATGAAGCCTGGGTCAATATAAATTGTTGTAGGAGACTCACAACCTTGTAATTCACTAGGGAACAATGATCGAAATGAAAACATGGCCTTGATGTTGTCTTTGTTCACTATTTTCATTGGCAGATGTATAATTGAGTAAAAAACTATCTTGGCATTTAATGAGCAGGTAAAGTATGAGAAATAGCTCTCCTTGAATGTGGTCTTTAATCTTCAGTGATGGCTCAGGCATTAGAAACAAAGGTGAGTTTTACAGGGACAGAGTAGACTATTTATTCCATTAACAGACTCTTCAGCCAGTTCTCCTGGATCAGTTAAGGTATTTATTTTCATGTTTTTACATTTTGAGTAAGAAGAATTTGTAATATGTTAGAAAAACATTGTGCATATGAAAACCACGTCTTTAAAAATACATAATTCAACAATCCAACATAATACAGAAAGTTATTTGACTCTGAAGTTTATTTTAAAGTCAATGGAAACAACCATCTACTCTATTATTCTCATATAATTTATATCTACCTAGGTGATTTAAAGGACCTTCCAGGCCATTAGGCTAAAATAACAAAATAACTCATAAGCATGGCATCAAGTGCTGATTATCACCTCATTGTCATCTAAAGGGCTTGTTCCTTTTATTACATCTATTTCTTATGTTATCCTATTTTTAAAAGCTTTTATGCTTTAGCAAAATTGTTCTCATCAACAAAAGTATTGTCTGAATTCCATGAATGTTCTTTGAATAGGGTATTCACTCTTTTTAGTTGCTCTATGGAATCAACTCCAGAAGATCAGGCACTCATTAGGTTTTTTTGGAGGCACATACTAAATCCTGAATAGAATGAATAACATTTAGTTTCAATTGCAAGTATGGAGGAGAAAGAAGAAGTAAGTTCAGACTCATATAACACTTCCAAATAAAAACAAACTGGAAATTTATCAGATGATTGTGGTCATATCAACTTAGATTGATTTACAACATTTCACATGATTTTTAATGTCCTCTATTTACCATATTAACTTCTGAAAGTTGGTTTAATTTTCTTTTTTGTTGTTGTTTTTTTGTTTGGTTTTGGTTTGTTTTTTGTTCTTTTGAGACAGAGTCCTTCTCTGTTGCCCAGGCTGGAGTGCAGTGGTGCAATCTTGGCTCACTGTAACCTTCACTTCCCAGGTTCAAGCAATTCTCCTGCCACAGCCTCCTGAGTAACTGGGATTATGGGTGGCTGCCACCATGCCGGGGTAATTTTTGTATTTTTAGTAGAGACAGGGTTTCACCATGTTGGTGAGGTTGGTCTGGAACTCCTGACCTCAAGTGATCCACCCGCCTTGGCCTCCCAAAGTGCTGGGATTACAGGCTTGAGCCACCATGCCTGGCCTGAACGTTGGTTTAATTTTCTTATAACTGTGTTTGTACAACCTAAAAGTAAATAATGCAAAATAAATATATGCATTGTCTTATCTGTACATGAAAAAGCTAGATATTTGGAAACAAATGACTGGACGAATTTATTTTTCACTTGCCATCTGAAATGAGTAGCAAGAGTATATAAATATGCTATAATTTGAGTAGGATCAAAAGGATCCCTGTTTAACTGTGTTTCCAAAACAAGTATTTCTCAAATTCAAACAGTGAATAATGTTTTCAGAGGAAAGTATCAAAAATACTGATTAAAGTAAGAAAGTAATTCATTGAGCTACTAACAGCTCATTATAAATTAGTATAAGAGATTAGTTAAATAGTAATCTGATAGTAATATTAGTTAATATATAGAGTATATGCTGTATATCAGTCATGTGCCTAAGAGTATATAAACTTAAATGATCTTTGCAACACACCTCTGAGGTAGACACTCAGAGGATAATTATGATTATCCCCAGTTTATAGATGAGGAAACTGAAAGACAGTATTAAGCAATTTGTCCAAAGTGGCACAATTAGGAAATAGTAAAGCTGGGATTTTAAATCCGGGGAACATAAATCCAGAGTCTGTGCACTCAATCACTATGGCACAAATAGGGCACTACAATGGATCGTGATACAAAGTAGAGAGGATTCCTCCCTTCCCACACATACAAATGTAAATAGTAAACATAGTGCCTCACTGACTTGCCTAGGGTCAGTGACATATTGAGGTGGATAAAAAATATATTTATGCATATACTAATATGGGTATACATATATATATATGGACATGTATATGTATACACACACATATATACACCCACACAGACACACAGGTATATAGGTATATGTATATATACATATACGTACCCACATGTGCGTAATGCAATTTTATATAAATATATGTGAATATGACTGAGACACTGGTGAAAATATGAGCTAAAATAAGTGGGCATGTGTGTACCTATGTAACAATCCTGCAAGATCTGCACATGTACCCTGGGACTTAAAGTACAATTAAAAAAAAAAAAAAAGTGTCGTAAAATCTAAGGCATTAAATACCATATCAAGTTCATAGAGCTCAAGTTCTAAGTTCATCTTCCACAAAATTGCATTTAATTTGGTACAAACAGATGTATCACATTTGTGACTTTTTTCAAGTTTTGCCACTCTTCTCAGAAATTTCATTTTCATTAATTATTATTCACTGAGTAAATGGATGACTATTTATTAAGGGACTGAATTAATTATTATTTACTGACTGCTCACAATGTGCCAGAAATGGCTGTCAGAGCATAAAGGGACACTGTCCTCGCCCTTGAAGAATTCACCAGATAAAAAGAAAAGACAGATGCACTCAGCCTTAGCCTTTAGGAGGTTATTGGTGTTTATGTTACACAGAGAGGATGCTTTTGTGTGTGCGTGTGTGTGTGTGTGTGTGTGTGTGTGTGTGGTCAGCCAAATAATGTGTGACTTACTTGACTATTTCACTTGGTCATCAATTCATAGGATTTGGTCGCATAAAGTTGGAATGAAAGCCATGTATCAGGCCTCTTCTTCCCCCACCACACAAAAAGAAATCAAAATGTCCATATCCTACTCATGACAGGGCATCTGTCTGCTCTCAGCATCTTGTCCTGCCCCTCTGTGGGTCTTATTCTAGCATTGAATGCCTTCCCTCTCCACTAGCTTTTCTCCACTTTAGTATATAAATAATAATTTAAGTAATTTTGTTTTGAAAGGAAGTAATAACAAAAGCATAATAAGTATTTTTTATCTGATAAAGTTCCACGGCTGACCTTTTTAGCCAAACTTCCATTTAACTTCTTAGTCTACTGCAATCCAGCTTCTATCAACCTAGCTTCAGTTTACTGAAACTATTTCTGTTAGGTCCCTAGAAACCACTCTATTACTAAATCACATGGACATTTTTCAGCATTTACCCTACTTGACCTTCTGCAGGATTTCACAAAGTTGATCGGTTCCTTTGAATTATATTCATAAGTATTTCAAATAAATACAAATATACAAGTATTTTAGAAGACACTCTTTAGCTACTATTCAGATAAAATAAGTGTTGACATTTCGCCAAGTTTGCTTGAACTTTTTGGCTTATTAAAAATACATAAGAAATACCTAAAAAAAATCCCCTTTATTTCATCATTTTTTCCTCTCCAGAAGTAGCTTATAAACTGACATCAACATTATTGATGACTTTTTCAAGATATTCTAATTTTTGACTTGTGTACATAATTTTCTCTTGATTCTTCTCATTTTGACATATAATTTAAAAAATATTTCATTAATATCCTGTTAACATAGATATCCTCCCAGGTTCTGTCTTTGGTGCTCTTTGTCTACCCTCCAAATTTTTTTCAAGTGATTTCATTCATTCTTATGACTTCAAGCAACATCTCTCTTGAGGTATATAACTACTCATATAAGAACCTACTGAAAATTGCCACTTATATATTTCACAGGCAAACTAGTGGGACCAGAACTAAGCACCATTTTTTCTTATGTTAGTTAGAGCAAAGTTTACTGCTGTAGTAGACAGGCCCACGTTTCTCCTATATTCGTGTAGTAGTTCCAAAATATGTCCACAAATTCTTTGATCCTCTCCTTCAAAAGATGGAGCCTAATTTTCTCTCCTTGAGTATAAGCTAGAGTTAGTGACGCCCCTCTAACAAATATGATATGGTGAAAGTGATGATGCATAACTTCCAAGCCTAAGGTAGTAAAAAGTATTATCTTTCCCTTTCTCTCTCTCTCTCTCTCTCTTGCTTTGAGGAAATAAATCTCCTATGTCATAAAGACACTCAAAGAACTCTATCAAGAGATTCTTGTGTCAAGAAACTAAGGCCTTCTGCCAATAGCCATGTGAGCGAATCATCCCAAAAGTGATTTTATAGCCTCTGTAAAAGCTTCACATGACTGCAACCTTATGAGATATCCTAAGCCAGTACCACCCAACCAAGTCACTTCCAAATATCTGACTCCATGATGCTATGAGGTAATAAATATTTATTGTATTAAGCCAATAACTTTTCAGGTAATTTGTTATCATATGGAATAATTGTTACTATAACAATAGAACACTAACAAATAAGTTAGAACAAATTAGCTGCTATAATAGATAAGCCCACAATTTTTAGTCATTTAACACAATAGAAGTTGAAGTGTAACACTTTCTGTTTCCTACCAACAACTTCATACTATGGAAGTGAGAACATGAATTTTCTAGATATTAGTTTTCTCAGACATACTCTTTCATTTTCCACATTAATGAATGACATTTCCAGTCCTTTGCAAGATAAATTTGCCAAAGTCAGAAATCTATGAAATGTCTTGGTTTTCTGACCTCTTAATCTTATGTAGGTAATCAATCACCAAATATTGTTGATTCTAACTTTACAATATATATTTTTCCATCCATTTTACTTTCTATCTCTGCTGCCATTTTAGGATAAGATCATTGCAATAACTGACTTTCCTAAAAATTGTGCATCCTTCAACATATTGTCCATACTGCATGTTATAATCTTTCTTACATTAATATCCAGTTATATCTCTTTCATGTAAGACATAAACAAATACAAAACAATGCAATCTTATTAGCCAATTATCTAACAAATATGTTCTATATACCTTAGAACAGGGGAAAATGTTAGCCATGACATTGGAATCTTTGACTGACTTTCTAAGCTAATTTCATGACATTTTCCTTACTTCAAATTTCAGATTTCAGCTACTCTGAACCTCCATGATTTCCTCCTAAATGAACAGTGTTCTCTTTTGCCTCATTAATATTACATATGCCTCTTCATCTGCTCTTTTCTTTCATCTTTATTCTTTACCCATGAAGCCTCATTTCAAGCACCATCTTTCTCAAGAAGTCTTTTCTCAGCACCTAGCTGGTACTTGTTCATTCTCATGTAACATCCTGTGCAAACCTCTCACTTTCTTACCTCTACCATGAGACTCTTTGGGAATTTGAATCTTCATGATCTATGCCTGGGAACACTATAGGTTTCCCCTATGTTACAGTTTTAATGACTAAGTGTATGTAAGAATGAAGTGAGTTTATAGACCTTTATACCTGCGCTGTCTAATACAGTAGACACTAGTCACAGGATGTGGCTATTTAAATTAGAATTAATTAAAATTAAATAAAATTGAAAATTTAGTTTATCAGCCCCCGTGGCTATATCTCAAGGGCTCGGTAGATATTAATAGAGGAATAGAATACACTGATTAAATTCAGCCTTCCAACTAGCTTACAAATGCAAACAAAACCTTGGGAAAAGAGTAATTTCTTATGTGATTAGCTAAAGGTAACTGTATGAATGGGGAGGTTGGACCCTTCCAATGTAATGGTTGATCTCATTTTATTTGATTAGGCAAATTATAGAACAATAGCATGAAATATATTACCATACCAATGTAAACTCCAAAATGTGAATCTAATTATAGCTGTGGCCTCGAGGCCTTTTAGTGTTGAATCAAACTAACAAGTTCAAGTAATTCAAAAAAAAATTCACTCTTTCTCTGTCTCTCTCTGTCACACATACACACACACACACACACACACGCAAACACATGTTAATTAACTCTTTTGCAAAGGAAAACTTAATGCCTTGTGCTATAATTCAGGGGAAAAAAGAGAAATACCTCATCGGTTTGTGAAAATGATAAAAGTAATCAAATCACTTGAATGTTGCAGTAATTTCAAACATACTTAATTGTGTGATTTGGATGTAGATAATAAGTGACCAGGTTGACAGCTAGATTCTAGACCACAAAAAAAATTATACATTTCAGCAAATATTTCATCACACTTTTGGTTGTACAACATTTGTGTTCCAATCATATAGTTCAGGAATTTCATGTCCTTATAAATCTAGGTGGAAGTCACAGCCTATGTGTTTGCTGACAACAACAGTGTCTGTTTCAGACTGGTCTACTTATAGAATTGTTAGTTATAGGTCTGGCTTCAAATATTTCCTACATATATGTTTGCTTCCTCACTTGGTATTTTATACCCCACCCTCTGATCTTTCCTCCATATCTTTGCCTTGCATGTCCTTTCATATGATTTTGCTAGGCATAGTCACCCAAGTCAGAAAAGCAGCCTCAGAAAGTGATGGCTTCTGGACTACTTACACAATTCATTTCTATCGAATGCCACTAAGAACTTGACTGACACATCTGCCATGGTAAAGTCTTTGAATTTCATAACCTATGGACAAATTGGAGCCACTAAAGGGCTACACGTCAGAAACAAACAAAAATGTTTGAAATATAAAATGCTAAAATCCCTTTGGAAGATAGTGTGGCAGTTTTTAAAAAGTTAAAATGCACCTATCATTGTCCCATTCCTAAGTATTGACCCAAGCAAGATGTGTATGTTCAGACAACATAAACATACAAAGGCTTGTATACAAATGTTCATAGTAGCTCTATTCATAATTTCTAAAAACTGAAAACAACACAAATGTCCATCAACAGGTGAACAGATAAACAAACTATGGCATATCCCTACTGTGGAATACTACTCAGTAATAAATAGATATCAACTATTTACATATGCTGCAACTTGGATGAGTAAAAGAAGCCAGTCTCAAAAGTTTCCATACTATTAATATATAATTCCATGTATTTTTCATTCCCACAAAGGTAAAGCTATAATAATGGAGAGCCTGTCAGGTTTGGAGAGGGGTTTGTGACTAAAAGGGCATGGTTTGAAGAGGTCTTTTAGGGGATGGAACTATTCTGTATTCTGATTGTGGTAGTGGTTACACAAATCTATAAATGTATTATGGTTCATAGAAGTTCACACATGCACACATACATGCTCACCAAAAATGTCAAAATTACTCTATAATACATTTTAAAACAATATTTAAAAGTAAAAATAGTATAAAATTGAAAAAAAATATTCAATGAAATTTAATCTTCTAAGTAATACATCATTAAAATTTTTAGTAGAATGTTTACTTAACATTAGAAGTATCATTTTTGAGTTTCTTTCACCCTTTTATTTTGAGATAATCGTATATTCATACATAAATAATAGAGGGAGTCAGTATATCCTATATCAGGCATTTAGTGGTAACATCCTCTAAAACCATAGTTTTTTAATAGTGCAATATCACAACTAGGATATTGGCACTAGGACAGTCATAATAGAGAGAAAATATTATTGTTTCAAGGATCTCTTCTTTTGACATTTTATAGCTTCATCTGTCTTCCTTTCTTTACCTGGCCCCTTACCCTTAGCAATTACTTTTTCATTTCTATCGTTTTGTTGTACAGTATGTAACATTTTGGGATTGACATTTTTCACTCAGTATAATTCACTGGAGATTCATCCAAGTTACTGTGTGTACTGATATTTCATTCCTTTATTATTACTGAGATGTATTCCAACTATGACTATACTACAGATTGTTTAATAATTTACCAACTGAAGGATATCTAGGATGTTTCCAAATTTTGGCAACTACAAATCAAGCTGCTATGAACATTTATTAGGATTTATCTGGGATAAATGCTCAGTTGTGCAGTTTTGGGGACTTACAGTAATTACATGTTTTGTTTTATAAGACTGCCAAAATGTTTTCCAGAGTAGCTTTAGCATTTTACATTTACACCACACAATGTATGAGTAATCTAGTTTTTCTACATCCTCATCAGCATTTGATGTTGTTACTATTTTTTAGCTTAGCCATTCTGATGGGTGTGTAATAACATCTCATAGTAATTCTAATTTGCATTTCCATAATGAATAATGAGGTTGCATGTCCTTTTATATGTTATTTGCCCTCTATGTACCCTCTTTACTAAAATGACTATTTTTTTTGCCCATTTTATAATTGTATAGTTTCTTTGTTGAGGGGATTTTGTTGTTGTTGTTTTACTGGTAAGTTTTGAGAGTTCTTCATATATTCTCGATAATAATTCTTTGTTATATGTGGATTTTGGAAATATTTTCTGCCAGTGTGTAGCTTGTCTTTTCATCTTTTTAACAGGGTCTTTCACAAAGCAAAATGGTCAGCTGTTCTATCACCATTTATTGAAAATAATAGCCTTTTTATATTTCATTCCTTTTGTCAAAAATCAGCCAGGCACAGTTTTAGGTCTATTTCTGAGTTCTTTATTCTGTTTTATTTATTTGTGTATCTCTCTCTTCTAATACCACATTATCTTGATTACTGAAGCTAATAGGGCTTAATATTGGAGAGAATGACTCCTTTCACTTTACCCTTCTGTTTAAGAATTGTTTTAGTTATTCTAGGACTTGTGTTTTTGCATATAATTTTAGATAAGTTTTTGTATGTATACAAAAAAGCTTTCCTGGAATTTTGTAGGAATAGTATTAAGCCTATAGATTAGTGTGGGGAGAATTGATATCCTTACTAAATTGAGTCTTCCAATTCAATAACATGTCTCTCCATTTTTTAGAACTTCTTTAATTTCTTTCATTAGTACTATGTAAATTTTAATACATGTGTTCTGTGCATATTTTGTTAATTCTATACCTAAGTATATCATTTACTGAAGTAATTGTAAATTAAGGTATTTCAAATTCCTGTTTCCACATTTTTATTGTTCATATATACAAATACAATTAATATTTGTATTGTAGTCTATGAATCCACTTATCCTGTGAATTTACTTATCAGCTTTAGGAGTATTTTCATAGATTCTTTAAGATTTTCTACATTGACAATTGTGTCTTCTGCAAGTATGGACAGTTTTATTTCTGCCTTTCCAATGTGTTTGTCTTTTATTTATTTTTCTTGCTGAGTATGGTGAATAAGAAGAATGCCTGACAGTAGACATTCTTACCTTGTCTCTAGTTTTAAGTAAAGATTCAGTCTCTCATCATTAAGTATGATATTAGCTATGGTTTTTTGTGATTCTCTTTTAAGAAGTTCAGAAAGTTACCCTTTATTCCTAATTTGCTGAGAGTTTTCATCAGTAATAAATATTGGATTTGGCTAAATGCTTGATTTGCATCGATTGACATGAGTATATAATTTTCCTTCTTTAGCCCATTGATATGGTAGATTTTTAAAAATGTTGATTGTCCCTTGCACATCTGAAACTACCAGTACTTTGTATAGTATATAGTTACTTTTATACATTGCTGGGTTCAACATGTGTTATTTTGTTAAAAATTTATTACCTAAGTTTATGAGAGATAATGGTATAGTTTACTTTTTCAGTTTTTTAAAATACATTTTTGGTCTGGTTGTGTAGCCTCACAAAATGAGTTGGAAAGTACTTCTTTTTTTATGGAATATATTGTGAAAACTGGTGTCAATTCTTTATTAAACGTTTGATAGAATTCACCAGTGATATGGTGTAGAATAGGATTTTGAAGGTTGGGGTAATTAAAATTAAATTTCTTTAATGGCTATTGATTATTCAGATTGTCTATTTTATCTTAGTTGAGTTTTGGTAGTTTCTGGTTTTTGAAGAATTGGTCCATTGCTTGTCATTAAGAAATTTATAAGGAAAGCAGTTTATTACGTTCTCTGATTATCCTTTCAATGGCTGAAGAATCTCCAGTGACATCATCTATCTTGTTTCCAACATTGATGATTATCGTCTTTTTAAAAAATCTTTGCCAGTCTTGCCAGAGGTTTACCAATTTTGTTGATTCTTTTGAAGAATCAGCTTTTTGCATTGATTTTTCTGTTTTTTCTGTTTTCAATCCATTGCTTTCTGTTACTATTTTTACTATTTTCTCTCTTCTACTTGTTTTATTTTACTCTGTTTCCCTAGATTCCAGAGGTAAGAATTTATTGATTTGAGGCCATTCCTTTTATCTAATGTAAGCATTTAGTGCTACATATTTCCCTCTCTGCATATCAAAATATGTGGTAATGCTGCCTCTTAGGAAATGATCTGCTTCAATGAATGTTCCAGGGGCATGTGAAAAAAAATGCATATTCTGTTGCTATTTGGTAGTTAGTGCTATATATATATATATGCCAATTAAATACCATTGGTTGATTGTGTTGTTCAGTTCTATATTCTTATGACTTTTATATCTAGTAGTTATATCAATTGGTGGGATATATGTGTTTGAGTGTTTAGCTATAATTGTGGATTATTTATTTATCCTCTATCAGCTCTGTAACTTTTTGCTTCATGTATTTTGAGGCTCTACTTTTTTGTTGTTTTGTTTGTGGCATGTGTATGTTTAGGATGTTATGTCTTTTTGCAAGATTGATTCTTTTATCATTATACAATATCTCTTTTTCTCTTTAGTAATATTTTTTGTCCTGAAGACAACTTTATCTGATTAGTATAGTCACTCTTGCTTTTTTAAAAAATTTATATTTGCATAGTATATCTTTTTCATCTTTTATTTGAAATCTATGTTATTCTATTTGAATAGAATAGTTTCCTGTGGGTAGCATATTGTTACAGAATCTTTTTTTAATCCATTCTACCAATATCTGTTGTTTGTGTTTCAAGGTAGACACTAAGTGACAAGATACACCTACTTGTGCTTTGTACCCATCAAGATAGCTTCTATCTAAAGGGAGATGCTATTGTCTGTGCCTGCTGACATTCCCCGTTGGAGGTCCCTGCAGCACTGCCTGAAATATGTGGAACAGTAAAGAAACCCAGGATTCATCTTTGTATTGTTCTTCAAGTATGAGAGCCTTAAGCAGTCTTGACACATTTCAGAGACTTCTTTTGTTGTTGTTCTTGGGTTATGTCCAAGATTTTCTCATTGTAAGAGGGAGGACCTAGTAAGAATGGGACTACTTTCTCTTGAAGAAACTAGAAGTCTGAATAATTTTCCAACTCATCAATACATTTATTAAGAATCTATTATTTGCCAGGCATTCTTCCAGGTGTGTTACCAAGTAAGTAGGATTGAAGAAAAGGGAGGAAGGAAAGAAGGAAGAAGGAAGGAAGGAAGGGAGGGAGGGAGGGAGGAAGGAAGGAAGGAAGGGAAACATGTACTCCTCATTTTCCCAGTTTCAGCAAACATTTCACTGCCTTCTCTAATGACTCCAACTAGGCTAGCCCTTTCCCATTAAATGTTTTCATTGCACTTCTAATTTCCCCTTTACAGAACTCATGACACTTGCATCTTATCAGTGTCTGTCTCACCTGCAGACAAGATTGCTGAGAACAGTTATCTTTCTTGCTGCAGTATCCCATTGACTACTGCAGAGACTGGCACAAGATAGGCATCTGCCAATATTCATTAACTAAGCTGATAAATGCTCAAATTCAAGGCAGTTTCCTCTCTCTGCTTTGTTCTCACTCTTGGTCTTCATCCCTGGTAATAGTTGCTGCATGACTGCTGACCTTCTTGGTCAGTTTTTGGCTCCTTTCTATCAGCAATAAAACCAGACTCCCTGACCTATGTTCTTTTGCTTATTTGGAAGAGTTTTTCACTTCTGGCTATTGAGCACAACTAACTTCCAGAACTCCACCCCAGACACATCATTGGTGCCATTCTCCAGGGGATATCAGAAAATTAGAGGGTTATGGAGGGCTGTAAAGTTGAAGTGCCTGGTTTTGTCCAAAGCAGCATTTTTCTTTACCTGCTTTGTGTGAGTCAATTGATAAAATGAGGAGCACATGTTGATGTTAAAATAGGATAAATATCTGCAACAGTTGATTATTGCAAGATAAAACAGTAAAATATACATCTATCTGTTCAGTTCTCCATTGTGAAATAATCACTTTGCCGTATAATCCTTGGAAATTAAAACTAAGACTCTGAATTAATTATCCTTTCACTGTCTTGGGTTTTCTTTCCTTTCTTGTCCAACATTAACTGCTTCTGAATTATGTTAAAGCAATGATCTCTATCAAAAGGTCCTTCAGCTAGCCCTGAAAAAAATTTCCTAGGAAACCCCCCTTTCTGATAGGAATCATGTCAACCTTCTTAACCTCATCATTTTTTATGGTATTTATTTTGTTTTGTTTTGTTTATCCTTAGGGGATATTAAATTTTTATGTGGTTTAACTTTTCTGTGCATAGACCAAAGTAATGTTTTGCAACAAATAGAATGATTAAAAAGCATTTTGATTTCTTGGGAAGGCTGTTAATGTACACTGAAAATTGTGTGGCAGCAAAATGAGACACTCAGCTCACAGAGTTTATCTAGAAGCACCTGTATAACACAGGCCTCATTTAGCATTAAATCTTATTTTATGTGATCAGGGTTTATTTTTAAATGGGCCACTCAGGATTCATGCTGTAAGACTTTTTTACTGAGTATCATGAAAAGGTCTTTCCACTCTCCACCTATACCCCTATAATGCAATTTATCAAAAAGTTAGCCAAGATTTTGGCCAAATTAGCACTGTATACATCATGTGCATCTGGTATACATGTGTTAAATAAAACAAAAATATATGTGAAAACACTTTGGAAAATTATAAGATATGTTATTAATATTAATAATGTATGTTATTAATGATTTGCCTGGTTTTCTCTAAACATGTTAGGAACTCATTATTTACAGATGTCAAATTACTTCACATGAATAATCAGAGACAGCCTTAGGATCACAAAGTGCATGCAAGTTCATATTGTAGGTCATTCATAGCATTTTCAATTGTAATTGTACTTAGGAGTGTCTGTGGGTGCATGTGTAGCTATATAAAGTATGAAAATATGAGAGATGTAGAAACTACTCCTAATGTGTGCACACAATAATTTGTTTCTAAGAACTCAAAGTGCATGGCACATAATGTTATATTTTAGAGAAAATGTACCAGGGAATCTGATCCCTTTTACTTCTTTCATTTTAGAATTTCTCAATTTTATTGATGTCTTCTTTGAGATTACTGCTTGAAAAATATTTAAAATGGGTGTTAGTTTTATCGATTTTTTTTTTTATTTTTTGCTTTTTGAGACAGAGTCTGGCTCTGCCACACAGGCTGGAGTGCAGTGGCATCATCTTGACTTACTGCAACCTCTGCCTCCCGGGTTCAAGTGATTCTCCCACCTCAGCCTCCTGAGTAGCTGGGACACCCACCACCATGCCCAGCTAATTTTTGTAGTTTTAGTAGAGATGGGGTTTCACCATGTTGGCCAGACTGGTCTCGAACTCCTGACCTCAGGTGATGCACCCACCTCAGGCTTCCAAAGTGCTGGAATTACAGGTATGAGACACTGCACCAGGCCTAGTTTCATTGACTTTAAAATCAGTCTCCTTTCTTTCATTTTTTTTTTTAAGTTCTGGGAAAAAAAACAGTTAGCAGGTGGAGAAAACTTTCTAACACCTGAAGTTAGCATTAGAATATCAACTTATTTTTGTTCTTTGTCACTGGTGATATTTCAATACCTTGTAAGTAGATTTTCAGTATGACAGCAGAAAATGTTACAGGGACTGACTCTAGGTTAACTTCTGGGCATGTGCAGATAGGCCAAGTAAATGCTCCAGAGGCAACAATAACCTGCCATGTGTTTCGCAGTTTTGGATGAAGATTTCCATCTGGCAAAAATCTTCCAAGAATTTATTACCTGGAATTTTTCCTTTTCTGAGAAAAATCTCAAGTAAAATATAAAGCAGTAGAAAGGAGACTAATGGAGTTAATAAATAAATAAATAGCACCAGTGTAACAAGAGCTAAAACATTTGGGCAGGTAAAGTTCTAAAGTAGAAAACTGAACTTATCTTGTGTGTCTTCTCATGGTGTTAGATACAAGTAAATATTCAATAAAAAGAAAATGATTATAAGCTTTATTGTGGGCTGAACAATGGACTCTCAAGACGTTCACATCCAAATTCCCAGAACCTATGATTGCTACTTTCTATGGCAAAAAGGACTCAGCAGGCATGATTATGTTAAGGGTTTTGATACAAAAAGATTATCTAGGATAATCCGAGTGGGTCCAATGTGATCAGAGCGGTCCTTATAAGAGGGAGGCAGAAGAGCAGCCACAACAGGGGATGTAATGACTGAAGCAGAGGATGGAGTGATAGGCTTTGAGGATGAAGGAAGGGGCCACAGCCTAAGGAATTCTGGCAGCCACTAGAAGCTGCTTCAGGCAAGGAAACAAGTGCTTCTCTCTGAGCCTCTAGAAAGAGCTATTACTGCTGAAATCTTATCTAATTGAAACAAATTTTGGACCTCTGATCTCCAGAACTGTAAGAGAATACATTTGTGTTGTGTTAAGCCAGTTTGTGGTAATTTGTTACAGCAGCAAGAGGAAACTAATACAAGCCTTCTCTTCTCAATTTAATTGATATTCACAAAGTGTTTTTGAAAAGTTAGAAATGATAAACATATTTAGTAATGACCCTGGGTTGAGATTTATCAGACAGATTTTTGAAGGGAAATATTTTAAGGCAAATAAAACAGATACCTTCTGCTTTATTTATGATTTTAAAGGAATAATTTGAGGATTACACTATTTTTACTCTACTAGCTCAATAAAAGTTATAATTTAAAATAAATTTTAGGTTGGCCTTTCTCTATCATTTTGAATTAGAATTATAAAAATTATTGATTTAACTGTATAAATTCACCACCTCAGAGCTTTTTGGGTGTTGACAGGAATACAGAGATGCTGAGCAACCAATAATGTCATTGTAATTTTCTTTTCTTTTTTAGTGCTGTGTTATTGTAATCATATCACTACCTCTCAAAATGAGAAAAAGCTCACTGAATATTCTAGGTCATAATTTAGTCTATGATATCCTTTAAAACAGTTATTTAAAATCATTTCAAACTTTCTGAAGTACCTAGCTTACTATGAAGAATCCAAAGATGTTAAGTTAAAACTACTAAAATTTTTCCCCATTTTTTAAAACATTAGGAATTTGTTGAAGAATTTGTACACTTGAACATATTGTTTAAAATATGATCTTTCTTTCCATGTGACAGCCTCACACAAACAAAGTATTTACAGAAGATGCAGGTTTGTCATTGCTCTGTTTAATTAACAGAGACTTTCAGAATTAGAGGATATTAAAAAAAGAACTAAAAAGAACACTTTATTGTGAAAATAATAATGGTTTCATTTCACATCAGAATTTCAACTAGTAACAATTCTATTTACAGGTGTCATCTGCTAGAACTAGTCAATCTTGTTTTATATTGTGAGTTTTTCTTTCCCCAATTACTTATACAAATCAGATGGTGGAGTACATAAGTATGCTAAGAAGTTTACATTTGCTTCTAATTTGGCACATGATGCAACAATTTCCTTTCCCTATCATTTATGACTTTGGAAGCTTTCCGTTCCTTTGTTTGGCATCTAAATTGTTTTAAAATCACTTTGCCTTTTAGTTCATGAAGGCAATGCATATTTTTTTCATAGTCTACACCCTAGAACAACAATATCCAACATTTCTGGCACCAGGGACCAGTTTCATGGAAGACAATTTTTCCACAGACTGGGGGATGGGGGATGGGGATGGTTTCAGGATAATTCAAGTGCATTACATTTATTGTGTACTTTATTTCTATTATTATTACATTGTAATATATAATGAAATAATTGTACAACTCACTATGATGTAGAATCAGTGGGATCCTGAGCTTGTTTTCCTGCAACTAGATGATTCCATCTGGGGGGTTGGTGGGAGACAACAGATCATCAGGCATTAGATTCTTATAAGAAATGTGCAACCTAGATCCCTTGCACACACAGTTCCAATAGCGTTTATGCTCCTTGAGAATCTAATGCCGCTGCTGCTATCAGTGGGGACAGAGCTCAGGTGGTAATGGAGTGATGTGGAGTGGCTGTAAATACACATGAAGTTTCACTTGCTTGCCACTCATCTCCTGCTGTGTGGCCTGGTTCCTAACAGGCCATGGGCCAGTATCAGTCCATGGCCTGGGGGATGGGACCCCTGCTCTAGAAGATTAGTTCTTGCCTTCTTGCCAATTATTTCTAGTCAAATTGAAACCTATTTAAATGTACATTTTAATAATTTTTACAATTTATTTTGGATCACCCATTGACATTTTCAATGTTGTAAATATAATTCATCTAAGATACAAATAACTTCATGGAAATTAGGAAACCTTATTTAGGGTCCACTTTTTAAAACCGAATTCTTAGTTCACAGTATCCTTCTACATTAAGACAACACAAGCTTTGTGAAAGGCTAGCAAATTTAATACTATGGATTCTAAGCTGTGTTCAAATTACTCAACAAAGTATTTTCCACTGAATACTTGCCATGAGCAGTAAAGGTATAGCTACTGTCAATTAAGATTTTTTTCCAATTTTGATTAACAAAAGAGGAGTTTAGTAATTTTTCTTTCTGCAGTATACAAAGTATCCCCATTATTAAAAATGATAACATAAATATCTTGTAACAATTTCTGTGCTTCTTTATATATGCCTTTGATGCACTTCCTAAACCTATGAAGCAAGAGTGAAGTACTTGGATAAATTTCCCAATGTTTTACCCATCTTTTTAGCGATTTCATCAGCTATAAACTGTAAGTTGCCTCTTTGACAAATTTTAGTTATAAGAAATTAACTAAGAAATTATTATGGCTAACTATCAACCTTGACAAATTTTAGTTATAAGAAATGAACTAAGAAAGTATTATGGCTAATTATCAACATATACTATAGTTCAAGGTCTTTTTTGGTAACTGACAGTTTACAGAGCTAATATTACCACATACTACATATAGAGAAGTCAGTCATACTGATACAAATATGAGATACATAAATACTAAAACCTCCAACCTAACCATATTAATAGAAATGTAGTCAGAGGCCTGGTGCCTGGTGCTCATGCCTGTAATCCTGGCAAATGGGAGGCTGAGGCAGGAGGATCACTTGAGGCCAGGGGTTTGAGATCAGCTTGGGCAACATAGTGAAACCCCATTTCTACTAAAAATACAAAAGTTAGCTGGGCATGGTGGTATGTGCCTATAATCCCAGCTACTCATGAGGCTGAGGCATGAGAATCACTTGAACCCAGGAGGCAGAGGTTATAGTGCGCCGATTACACGCCATTGAACTCCAGCCTGGGTGACGAAGTGAGACTCTGTTTCAGAAAATCTGTTTCAGAAAAAAAAAAAAATCTAGTCAGAGCTGAAAGGAATTTTTGATATCTTCATTCCATCTTCAGTCTATGTTTGGGAAGTTGATCTGTTCAAAATCAGCAAGCTAGCTGATGGCTGGGTCTATGATCTAGGACCTCTCTGTCATCTGATTCCTCAGCTAAAGCTCTTTGTACAAAACACATTGAGTCAATTCTCTCTCTCTCTCTCTCTCTCACACGCACACACACACACAATTTACCTTAATATAGTTAATGTAGAGCCATCTAAACAAGCACATTTTAATACAAATTTACATGTTGTACTGTGTACTTACTTATCAGCCTTTTCTTCTGGCAGGAGAATATAAAAATAAAACACATTAAAAAAACCAGCACAGGACTTGCTACATTATGGATTTTCAAAAAAAAAAAAAAAGAAGTCTTTCTTTTATCCAATCAATTGAATTAGATTCTAGTAAGTGTGGAAATATACTAAAGTGTTCTCAGAAATATGACACAGAAATTCACTAAGCACAATATTAATCCAACTCTGCAGCTAGAATATGCATCTACACTGACTCCATTTCCTACAAATAGACAACATTCTCCAGCCTAACCTGCCTGTTTCTTTCCTTAACTACGTAACAGATGTACCTGAGTTATTCTGTTTTTAGATTAAAATAATGCATTTATTTCTCTCCTGTGTACATATACTCACCAAAATTTCCCAGTATAATGAAACTCTCAAAAACTTTCTAAAGTAATGTGATGCTGTAGAAAATGCTAGTTAAAGCTAACCAAATACAATATATGCATGGAGGAAGAAGTTATAATTCTTTACACTTGTAAATGTGACCTAGTTATAGTCTGCCTTCTTAAATTTCAAAAATAATATACATAAGCTGGTCGATCAAAATGTTTTAAACACTTAATTATTCACAATATATAATTTGTTTCAATTTTAAAATAAACAAATATATCTGCCTCTGAGCAGTAAACGATGGTTAGCGATATTTAGATAATAAAGTTAAGTTCACAGAGATACCCAAATCTTATATCTAGTAAGGATTTATTATAACAAATATTGAATAATTTATTATTTAAATGGTTAAAGTTCAAGGGAAATATAAGCAAACTACTTCTTTCTCTAACAATTTGAAATACAGAGGGGGTTAAACCTTCTATATTTTTGTCAAAATAGTAATTAACCATAGATGACAGATGCTGCTCCTTAGTCAATGGAGGGTCTCAAATTTTACTCTGCATCTCATTGGGAAGGATATATAAATTTTTAAAATAGAATTAACTTGGGGAAAGGCATCAATGCTGCAACTCTTAGCACCAAATGTTTTTTCTTGGAGCACCAAATGCTCTAAGGAAAACATTCCAAGTATCAAAGTTTTCAGATAGATAAATATTTATGGATCAAATCCATAAAGAACAGACATTGTTATGAAATATATATAGATGCCTTCAAAACTTTCTTTCTAGGCAGAGTAGACACATAAGTTAGGAGTCATTTCCCACTTAATTGTTTTTGCAACCTTATGCAACACGAATGGATTATGTGCAAGACTTACTCATTTTTACACAGAAAGTAGATCTTGACTGACATCATGTCCAGAAAATCAAACAGAAGCTATTTCTCTATATAAAATACAAAATGTCATTAAATTTATAGAAATGCCTTTAATCTTTTTTCGGTTAAAAATTATAGGGATTTTTGATCTGGTCTTTTGGTAAGAAAATAACACTCTTTAAAACAAATTATTTTCAACTGCTAGTTAGTTGAAAAGAATTGGAGAAAAGCATAAAACAGATCTGGTTCTTATCTTTAAGGGCAATGAAATTCCATCAGTCTTTGAACTTTATGAATGGTATTTTTTTAGTCTACATATAGACCATTGCCACTTCCTCTTCACTGAGAACTCTTGGTAGTAGCTGTATAATAATCTATAGAAAGTTATTTTTCCATTTAAAGGCAGAGGTTAATTTACATTGTTAATACAGCAAAATCCAAGTATACTACATAATTCTAGATAAATTTAAAGTAGTTACAAAAGAAACGTAGCTTTAGCTTGTGTAATATTCTCAATGCTATTAAAATAGCAATAATGGGTGTGCACTCATCAGAAATGAAGTGCACATTTAAGGAAGCAGCATTAGGTCTTGTTCCAGATGCAAATGCAGAACAAAGGGATGTAAGAACTCACTGCAGAAAGGGTTGGGTATACTATATCAGGCTTCCAAGTTACACTTGCATACGCAGATACTGCCAATAGTATCATCTGTGAACATGAGGGACATTTTGGAACTGAATAGAATTCCATTCCTGAAACTAAGCAGAACAACTGCATATTCAACCCAAGAAGGCATTAGCTTTATGTGGGCTTAAAGAAATGGTAGCACAGGCACAGGTAAAATTTTTATTTTGAATGTGTGGACACATGACTTTGGATCCAGCCAGCCAGTGACATAAATAAACTTGAGCAAAAGTTTCAAGCTAGATGATATATATGGATAGATAATTATATATTTGTTTGTGTGCGTAAGGCTTCTTGGAAGAGTGCCACAAACCTGGACACCAACCAAAAGAATCACTCCCATCCTTTGAAATTTCCATTAAGAGCACAATGTGGGTATTTATACCAGGATGCTCCAATCGCTCTTTCCATCTTGTGCACTCACATGCCCGCCAAACATGAAATGTTCGCCTTCTCCCTTCCAATGTGATGGTTGTTGAACTTATTTTTAGTGTCATTTGATAAGCCTTTGTGCTCGCAGAGAGACATCCCACTGACCCAGCCACTGGTCATTGTCTATACCAGTTCACATCAAAGCAGGCGCGCTTTGTCAGGTTTCCAGTCGAATATCCATTTCGCATCTGAAGTACAGTATCAAAAGTGACTAGATCATTTGAGCTTTTTTCTTCGGCTGCTGCCTTCCTCCCCCACAGTGTTTCTGCTCACGCTAACATAATTTGGCATCATCAACGTGACACGATGGTGGTTTTTCTAAAAAATTATAATACATACATCGTCAATGTTTTGTGATGGTGACCGTCCTGAAGATTTAATTTGTAAATTGAAGAAAAGAGGTCTTTTTCCTCTACTGAATCATAACCAAGGTAGAGTGCCCCTCAAAATCCAAGTAATGCACATACAGTAATAGGTCATTCAATGTCAAAAGGCATAAAAAAGATGAGCAAAATCTTCACAGGCTGCTGCTTGCTGTTGCTTTTAATTATATTAATTAAACTTTGAAATTTTCATGCAAAGAGAGTTGCTGGCTTGTGACGCTGAAGAGCCCTTGGAGACTTGAAGAAAGAAAAAACCCTGAGCGGAAGCTTTGTGGTTACTGCTTCCTTTAAATTAAAAGCAAAACAAACTTCTAGGTATGTTTATGGATATTAATGCTTTATGCACTACTACATCCTAAACATAGGAAAAGGAGGAATCTACCAGTCACAGGGACAGGTTCACAAAGCATGAGTCCCTTGTACTCCACTCAAGATCTTTGGCTAGAGGCTGTCTTTCTGTGGAATAACGCTCTATTAATTTTCTTGTCTCAAGTGCATAATGAAAGAAAGGTGTCTTCGAAAACTAAAGGGCAAAATCTTGCTTGCTACCAATACCTTGAGGCATCTTGTCTACATTTTGTCATGCGTGTGCACTTTTCAGTGTTAGAATGACAAGATTTTCCAGTCAGAAACTTCCCGTAAGGCACACTGTGATAGGGGACTTGGAAGGATTCTGTGATCTGACATAGCTATGAGGCAATGTACTTCTTTATTTGCTTAGCCTGGTGGGAAATTTCATACTCTGCCTATGGATAAAGATCTTGGCACATAAAAACACAAGTGCCATGCTTCCATGTAAAAAACTCCTGCCTCCTATCATGGCTAGTTGTTTTGCAGTCCCTATTTCGATATCATCTTCATGTTGTTGCTCTTGTAGCTTTTCCTTCTTCTATACATTCAAACAAACTTTCTTTTACAAACCACAGTGTGCAGGTCAATGTTCCTCTTTATTTTCAATGTCATAAATCATGAGTTACCACTGAGTTTCATCATCTCCCATGTAGATGGCAGAACAAGTGTTTGAAAATGTTTGGGGCAAGCAAAGCAGAAGGCAGAGAAAACATTTCCTGACTGAGAGGAATTAAGCTGCTCTTCCAAAAGCTTCTGAAAGGCACTTGATTTTTTTCATTTGGTTGAAAATCAGCAATGTGAAAATGGGCCATCTTCGTACCTTCTTGGTCTTCCTACTTCCCTTTTACTGAGACGGAACTCGGGAGAAGTTTATGCACCGGCCCTGAGGAAAAAAATAAACCCATATTGAAATATTGAAGAAATTATTTAAAAAGCATGAGAACATCTAGTCTTCCTACCATGATATGATAAACAATTACCCAAGGAAAGTACAATGCTAACATAATAAATGAAGTCATAATTTTTTTCCTTGGCTTAAAGCATGATGGTTCATTCAGATCTTTTCCACAGTAAGTTCACTTATGAGATGGTGTGGTAGAATTAATATGGAAAAACCATTATGGAAATATAATTTTTGTTACTGTTATTTAAAATACAGCACTACTATCATAGCCATAAAAATATTAAAGCCACAGCCCAATATGCTTCTTTCTGTAATGAATTAAAATGAAAATATTCTCTTACATAATCTGGTACTCCTAAAATGCATACATGATGATCACAATTATTAAGTAGTAGGAGACTGAGAATGAGGAATCCCAAGAAAGGGATCGTCATCTCCTTGTAATTCCATTTTATGAAGGATTTTTGCAAAATCATGTCCATTTTTATTGACCATTTCTCACCACTGCACTCCACCATGACGTGTTCATTTCAAATGGTGACTATTTGTGCTTACACATTTCCAAAGAGGATTTGCCATTCTAATTTCTTAACAATTCTATGAAGGTTGTGCAGACACACTGTACAATTACACTGTTCCATGTGTAATTGTAAATAATCCAAGAAATATTTGAAAAAACAAAGTATCCAATTAGTGATAAGATACTTTCCTTTCCTCTCTTTGGTACTGATCCACTGTACTACCTAAATCATCTCCAGATTCTTCAACCAGCCAAAAGCTAGCATAGTGCTTTCTAAGATAGGATCAAGATTATCACCCTATAGAGAGTTCTATATTTCTTACAATAACTACTCTCAAAATGTTTTAGATTTTAGAACTAAAGCATAATAAAAATCAAAAACAACAAAACATAATGTTGAAGAAGAATGGCTGGAATATTAAAGCAGAATTTTTGTCCATTTTACTCTCAAAAATGACTGCTCAATAAATTTTAAATTTCACAAATAAATGAAGAAACAGAAAAGCATAAAAACAAAACAGAGCTAGGAGTTTCCATTAGTTTTTGCTAAAAGGCAAACATGCATCAAATTATCTGCCTTTTAAATATTTTTGGAGGCAACATTATTACTACAATTTCCAATTTTTATTACTTACTTGTGTTAATGTCTACAAATCATATCAGTGCAAAAGAAAGTAAGAAAAAAGCAGACAGATGATCAAACTACAATGAGGTTAAAATTCCTTACTGATACAAGTCATAGGTCATGTACCCAGACTGTATTTTTGTGTAACCCAGAACTTTCAAACAAGATTTTTAGAGTGCATATTAAGTGAAGAGGTGCTCTTCTCTAGATTAGCTAAGGAAGCTAAGTGTGTTGCCACAACACAATAAAACAATAAAAATGTTATTTTCACAACATGTCATGTTTCAAAATGGTTAGAAATACTTTTGTAAGAGGGACAGGTAGGAAACTGACATCATACACAAATAATTGAGCAGAATAACAGTAGTGCTCCTAAAGCACAATAGTATATGTATTCAATGAGAAATAGATTGGAACTATGCAACTTCAACAGTGATGAACATTTAAATTATTATCTCTGTCAATATTCCAGAATCGAACAAATATATGAGGAATGATATTATGACAGCAAAGATATAAATTAATGACATCTTTTTATTGTGTATTTGTAGATCAAAAAGTAAAACTTTTCTCTCTTCTGTAAAATTTTAAAAATAATTGATTATGAATCTCTATTTTAATTTGTGCTTTATCACTTATTAGCAATATAGATACAAGGATTCTTCTGTGATCACTTCTGTCCTGTATACCCTATTTAGTGTGTAATCACTAGTAATGATTAGTAGATTATTAACTTACTTTAAGCAATTGGATAGTTTAACAAGTGAGATTCATAGTCTACCCAAATTCTCAAATTCACTTCAATATCTCAATTATTCCACACCTAAATTATTTATTTCATTTGATGTGGTTTAATTAAAGATATGGAAACTTGAGTGAAGAAAACTGTTGATTTTGACTCTGAGGTCAATTCTTCCAAAGCTTAGTATTAAGTATTAACTATCAGCTGCCAAATGTCTCTAGATTTAAGCACAAAAAAAAAAGAAAAGAAAAACTTATTAAATGCAATATATACCTATATGTTTTTAAAAACACTCATTAACAAAAATAAGCAAATCTTCTTCTCCCCTTCTGATCATGGACTCAGTGGTTTTTACTTTTATCAACAGCTGATAATATCTGGGTGTAATTTTATTGTTCAAAAATTTTAAAGTAGGTGATTTCGGGAAATTTGTTGAAGAGTTACTGTTGGTGGGACACAGTGGATCAGACCTGTAATCCCAGCACTTTGGGAGGCCGAGGTGAGTGGATCATGAGGTCAAGAGATCGAGATCATCCTTGCCAACATGGTGAAACTCCGTCTCTACTAAAAATACAAAAATTAGCTGGGTGTGGCAGCATGTGCCCGTAATCCCAGTTACTCGAAAGGCTGAGGCAGGTGAATCACTTGAACCCAGGAGACAGAGGTTGCAGTAAGCCAAGATCACACCACCACACTCCAGCCTGGAGACAGAGCTAGACTCCGTCTCCACATAAAAAAAAAAAAAAAAGTTATTGTTAAGCATTTCCCAGTTTTCCCAGTCATGAGGCTCCTTTTCCCAAAGATCCCTACTGCATCTCCACTATAGCTGTACTACACTGTGCCATAATTGTGTGCTCAAATATCTAAAAGGAAAGATAACAGTCTTTAAATCTGAGCACTCTAAAGACAGAGTATGTCTTCCAGCCTCTGCCACTTCTTAACTGTGTGACCAACAACATAATGACTGTATACCTCAGTTCCTTTATTCAGCAAAATGAAGATTAAAAAATGGACCTATTCTTAAGGCTGTTGTAAAAATTAAATTTGTTAATATATATATGAAGTACTGAAAATAGTGCCTGACATATAGCAAACTCTCAATAAAAAACAGATACTGTTATTAGCCAGATCTCAAAAATGAGAAGATAGAATAAGTATGGATCTGAGGAAGAGAAAGAGGATTAGCAAGGAGAAAAACAGTGGAAAAGGAGAGAAGAAAATATGGAGAAAACAGATGAGAGTAGCAAAAAAGAGGAAAAGGTATGAAAGAAATCAAGAAAAATGGAAACTTCTGGGTAGAGGAAAATATTTTATTCAGTATTCCATCAGGCATCTTACTTCCAGGCAATTATTTCATATTGGCTGCTGCCATCCACTTACCAGAAAATTCTAAAATCAAGGCAACACATCTGGTTTTAAGTGACCATGATTAGATAGCATCATCCTTCAACTACACCCAATACTAGCTTACAAAACACATATTAGTGATAACGCTAATTATGTTTAAGGTCATGGATGTTTGGGCTGCCATTTATGTTACAGCAAGAAGTCTATGCCAGAACACTGCAGAGCAATTTTTATTTGTAGAGAATGGAATATGACAAGGCTTATAGGTCTGTCATATCCTCATGCTTAAAATGCCTACACAATAAAGGTATGTTACCAAGGTAGCAAGTAATGCAATATAAAATAACTTGAACATACCACTCATTAAAAAACTGTACAGAATGAAAAGAAGTATTAGTTTATCATGTTTCTTTTTCTGAGACTATTTCACTTTTATAACAAATAATACAAGTGCTAAAAATAACAAAAGTTAACTAAGTAGTTTAATAAGAAACTATTAAATGTAAGCAAAATATATAGAAGAATATGTATAGACCTATATTTGTAAGTTTAATACTTTATTCTCTGTATAGAGGCTATACTAGTATCAGATGACAAGATTATATAGTCTCTAAAATAAACCATTCTAAAATTTTAATATGCCAAAAGAGAGGAACATAAGATTTCCATGAGCAAGAGTTAAAATGAATGAATGTGTAATATTATCCCTATATTTCACAAAGTAATTCAATAAACTGGAACTAAGGTGGCATAAGTGTTTGGTGAATAACATGTAATATATAATCATAATTACAAAGAAAATATTAATTTTCTCTATTTTCTGAACATTTAAATAATATTTCTAAATAATTTCTTGATTTAAAATCATGCCCTAATTATACACGTAAATCATGAGTAAAATCTAAATGTACCGTTGTTGTAATGCTTTTGGTAGCACCCACACTACTTACTCAATTAGGCAATCAATACAACCAACTTGAATTTTATATCATTCCTTATAAATCACTGAAGCATAAACTTTAACAATAACAACATTTAGTCAATATAAAATTGAATTAAATTAGTGTCTGCATTAGTTTAAAAATGAACTATAAATATATCACCTTATTTTGGTTTGGGACTATAATACTCTTTGTATTCAATAAAAACATTGTTAAATTTATTAATTTTGCATGACATAAAAATTGAGAAGTAGAATTTATGAAATATTCATAAAAATTAAGATTAGTTGGAATAAAGATAATTTTATCACTGACTTTATGCTATAGCAAAATACATTTAAAGTATATTAATTTAGAAATCATAATTTTTCAGATACTGATTGACTATGTTGTAGTTGACCTTTCTCCATATATTAAGGAATTAGGCAAATTAATCTAAGTAATATTACTCTGGGTATGTTTACCAACTTAAACATTATCTTTAGTTTGGCATATTTTATATATTAATCACTGAATCATTAAATTATGATCTTGTTAAGGGAACATTACATTTGCCCAATAAAAATTATGACTTTAAAGGAATAAAACTGTCTCCTTTCTAAAGAATACTGTTTTATGCAAACTTGTATTGAAAACATTGCCTAATCAGTGAATTTCTGTGGCAAGAAAAGAACTTTTGTGCATTGCTAGTGAAAGTAAAATTGTCAAAAACTATATGGTAAGCAAAATTTATAAAAATGGTCTTTAAAAGCTTACACATTCTTTGACTCAGTAATTTCACTTTAGGAATCTAACCTAATTAAATAGCTAGACAGAGATTTAAAAATATTTACTATAGGATTTTTATAAAAGTCAAAAATATACTCAATTTGTATTTATTTCTGCCCAACAGAGACTAGTTGAATAAATTCAGATTCATCGATTTTACTCTATTACATAGCCATTAAAAATAAGAAAACTTTCTGAAGATGAAAGACAATGGTAACTAAAAACAAACAATGAATTTTACATAGAAGTGATTGTAATTATACAATATACGCCCCAAAAGTAAAAGACTTTAACAGACAATACACAGACATGCTGCAGGTTAATGGGATATCATATGACTTCTTGCATTCTATTTTTTGCCTTTTTTGCATATTCATATATTTGCTAATTTAAAAACATTAGTTTTCAAAGAGTGAATTCATTCAGCAAACATGCAATCATTTTTAAACATCTGTATTTATGTTTTCAAAAGTCAGCCCAAGAACTTATTAACTACTCACTCTCTGGAATCACCACTAACTTCCAACTATGCCAAAGCTTTTCAGCACTGAATGGGCCCATAAGTTAACTCTTTTACTCATCTTTGGGTTGTATTTTACAGTTAATATCCCAGTGTACCCACTGTAATGCAGTTCAACCCAAGAGCACATTTATATGGTAGAAGATGTATTAATAAATCTTATAATCTATGGTCAGCATTTTCCTCTTATCATACAAAATTCTAAGAGTTTCAGTAAAATGCCTGTGCAAGCACTTGGCAAGGTCACAACTGGCTATCTAATTTTTAAAAATGTGTTTGTGTGTATGTGTATAAGTATATATCAGTACACACGTAAAACCTACCTTATGCCCTATGCATGCTGGAGTTCATTACATTTAAATAAATATAAGGGGGGGCTTTTTAATTTTCATATTACAGCAAACTTTTAATCACATTCCCAATATCTAGGGCATATAATTTCTCTGTGCAATTAACAACATAGAATATTTATACCTCAGGTATTTATCTGTAATAACGTTAGAATCCTTTCTGTCCCAGTCAATTGGCAAAACTGCTCTCAGTTGACTCTAAGTGGAATGATAGCCATTTATTTCTTTAGGTCAATGGTTTATTCATAGGGTAAGCCATGAAGTTCTGTGGCATTTGCAAGGTACCTCACAGGTCACCGTGGCTGGTGCAGTACATGAGAAGGGAACAAGTAGGAACAACTGAGGCCTCTCAAACCTAATGCTCCACTTTCATCTATCTTTTAAAATTGCAATTTGGTATAAGATTTTTGTCTGTGCTAAAAATGTAGTTTGATAACTACTAGTCCAGATCATTCCTATATCAAGTCAGATCACTAGTAAACTATCTGTATATATAGACTTGATTTCTTTACTTTTCTTTAGATCTTCTCATAGATCTACATAAACAATACAACAGTCTCTCTTTTTTTTTTCCTTGGTTATATGAAGAGCCCTAAAAATTTTGGTCATATGAAGAGAATTATGCATTCTGGAAAACTGCTATTGAGGACACTAATATTAAAGGACCAATTCTCCTTGGTGTTCAGGGCTAGGAAAAAGTTTGTTAAATCTGGTAAGCTCATATGTTTCCCTTTTATTATATAATAGCAACTACACAACTTAACCTCTTTCTCTTTATGCGTTGACTTTTAGGAAGCTCAGATTTAAAAGATTTCCTAAAAGCAATTGCTAACCTTAGTATAGATTTTCTGTTATAACTACATCTTGACTTTGGCCCATTATTATTTACCTATTTTTATTCTTCTGAAGTTTGACTATTTTTTTTTTCTCAATACTTCTTTAAAAGTAGACTAGGTATAAGCAAACGTAAACTAATACAGGTTTCTTTCTTGATTCTTAACTTTCTCAGTCATGGAGAATATTCAAACTCCTCTTAATCTCTACAATCCTCTAACAAAGAATTGCTTAAACCTGTGCCTTATGCAATAAGACCATATGCTTCCTATGTTGCTTTTTCTTATTCTCTTAGGGCTTAATGAGGTGCTCTGTAGACAGACAATGTCAAATTATTAATTTGAACATAAACTGAACTAAGTTGAAAAAATTAATATGAACTTGAAGTTTATACACACAAGCATGGTGAAACCATACTATTCTTCACATAATCCCAAAGTTCTTCTGAAAATAAATCTGTCTGAAGACTGAAAACTTCATTTGTTTTTTTTTTTTTGCCTGCTAGGAAAGAGTAAGCACAATATAATTCTTAACAAATTGGAATGTATTAACAGTTTTGATTCATCACTTAGAGCGCAGCTCTGTGTGGAAGCTTTATTTTATTACAAACTTTTCTTTGGTATAAGAATAATCAGAATGTATTAAGGATACAACACAAACAAAAAATCTGGTCATAGCAAAGGCTAAACTCACAATCAGAATCTTTAACTTCACTCAAGTAATTTTCAGGCAATAAATTAGTGTATCTTAGAGTGAGAAGCTTATTGACATTTTCCCAGAAATCGTTGGTGGCAAAACCTTCTCATGAGCCTCACAATAAGTAAGAAGGGAAAGGAGATACCTGAAGAAAAATGTCTGATATTACATTACTACTCCGCAGTTAAATAGACCAAGAGGTGAAAATATGACAACAGTAGGAATTGACATATTTGCTATTGCCTAGGTATACAGACCCCAACTCCTCGGTAATATTTAAAACTGACTTCACTATCTCATTTTCACCGTGGCCAGTAATAGCAGCATTAACCAGAGCAAGTGCCATGTCTCCCATCTCTCGAGCATTAAAATTCCAGTGGCATTAACACCTGTGAGCTCCTTTACTAGCTATCTGCACAGGATGTATTTCACTGCTATAACTGTTACAGTATTATGCTCACCTCATAAATATCCATTGACAAGCTGAAGCAAACAACCGCACTTTAGTTTAGACTTTTCAAACACAGAAAGCTGATTTATTTATAAATCACTTCTTAAAAAAGTTTACTAAACCTTCATGTTCTGTACAACAGTAAAGAGTGTTTCGAATTTAAAATTGTATACAAAGCACCTATACACAGAGACATAGAGACAAATCAAGAGTTCCAAGAAATCACTCATATAAGGAGAGACTTGAGAACACAATAGGCATTTTGAGTGGAGATTTTCTGTAGCAAATGGAGATTCAGGACTGAAGAAAGGCATATAGTATCACATCTCTCTCTCTGTCTCTCCGTATATATGTATATAAAGAATCTGTGCTATCCTTTGCTCTAAATAAAACTGCAAAATTTTAAGCTGAAATATAAATTCCACATACTGTTTTCTAATGGAAGCTCAACCTATAAATGTCCAATTTTACAGTAGAGACCACGCACCATATGGATATTCAGGAGATGTCATGAAGAGAAGTTCTGAGTTTGGCTGAAAAATTTACCTTTAAATGTTTTTTCTTCAGTCTCTCTAATCTGCCATGGGACCTGCAAAATTTTAGTGTCTCTATACACATGATTAATGTTTATTTTGCAAATACCTAGGTTTTTAAATATCTGTTGAAATTCAGGCATAGAGTTGGCAGTTAATGATATACCTAAACCACACCTCATAATAGTAAGATGAAATTGATGCTTCCAAATTGTTAATTTCAAGTAAGATACATATCTGGATGTAGATATAGATATCTACAAAAATCGTTTTGGAAATACCTTATTTTGTGTCTCCTAATAAGTCAAAATGGCAAGTAGGTGCCCCAAAGGTATTAATAGATAGCTATAGACATAGATATAATCAGGACAGAATTCTGTATACCTTCTTAGTTGCTTAACATTTATTTTGTGAGGCATATAATAGATCATGTAGAAATTACTTTCTGCTTTCTAATCTCAATTAGAACACAGATCATTTCATAGATCTTAAATCAATAGTAGAAGATTGCTCATAATATAACCTTAAAGCAATAGAAAAACAGAAAGTAATCTATGCATATTATAGCATTACTGGTATTAACAAAAGACTGAAAATGATCCAAATGTCCACCAGTTAGAAACAAGTTGAATAAACTAAGATACAGATAGAAAATGTAATACTATAAATAATATACATCTATTAGAAAGAATGAGGAAAATTTCTATACACCATTGTGGAATGATGAACAGGATTTATGAAGGGGGTTAAAATGAAGGGGCATATACTATACAAACTATAGCAACTTTTATATTACAAAGAAGGAAAATACACTGTCATCAATATATGATTAATTTTTAAAGAGAAAGAAAAAATAATTCATTTGAAAATAGAATTGGTTAGCAACAGGTGGGCGGCACAGAGTAGAGTGAATAAGAATGTAAATGAGATAACTTTCAATGTATCTTGTTATATGCTATTAAATACAAACATGTAAACGTTTGACATTTGAAAAACAGTTACATAATAAAAACAAATTTCCCAAAATTAAAATGACCTTCACTAAGTGCAAGGAAGAAGCCTGCCAAAAGCATAGGACATGGCGGGAAAACTGGTGTGGAGAGGTCCTACCACAGTATCTGAGGCTTTCTTTGAGAGCAAAGAAGTAGTCAACTGAAGTCTGGGAGAAAGGCAGGAGGGTAGAGAAATATTTCCTTCTTCAAAAGCACATGGAGCTTTCTCCAAGGGAATAGAAGCGGCTCACGGAAGCTTTGGGACATAGCAAGAAGAAAGAGAAAGAACAGCCCTGTGGAACCCAGAGCCTTCCCCAACCACAGGGTAGCAGTCTGCTGAAACCTGGAAGCAGAACCGAGAAATATTCCCCCAAATCTCATGAGGCCCTCTCAGATTGCAGATGAACTGTAATGGAAAGAGAGACAGAGACAGACAGAGAGACAGAGAGAGAGAGAGAAAGAGAGATACTGAAGGGAAATCCTTAATCCTATCCTCAAAATCATGAAAGCTAGTAGTGAACTAAAAACAAATAAGAGTAAAACTTAACTACAGATTAGCAACATGACAAAGAAAGTGATACATACTTTTTAAAAGATAAATGATACCTAGGTCAGCCTCTTTTTAAAATTCTCAGGATCTAGTATAAAATTACAAATTATGGTACACACAAAGAAGCATAAAAATATGACTCATAATCAGTGAAAACACAGATAATATAGGCAACACATGGATTAGATATCGTAGTTAATAGACACGGATTTGAAATAGCTATGATAAAAATGTTAAAGATCTTGCAAAAAAGGTAGATAACATGCATAAAGGTATTGGGAATATCAGAAGAAATGGAAACTATAAATAAGAAGCTATAATAAGATACCAAAACTAAAGAGAAAACATACAATATCAGAAATAAAGAATATTTGATTGGTTTTAAAGTAGAATGGACACAGCAGAAGAAACACTCACTGAATTTAAAGGTAGGAAAACAGAAATTGTTTAAATTTAAAAATAGAGAAAAAAATAACTAAGGAGAATTTGAGCCATATGGGACAATATTCAATTGTCTATCATGTAAGTAATAGGTATCCCATAAGGAGAGGACGTAAAATGGAGCTAAAAAATTACTTGAAAAATAAATGCTCAGAACTTCCTAGAATTGATGGAAGACACAAACTTATAGATCAAAGAAACTCAGTTAACTCTGAGAAGGATAAATACATAGAAGCCCAGGGAACATATAGTTAAAGTTCTGAAAACCAAGAATATCATAAAAGCATATCTCTTTCCCCTTACCCTTCCCTGAAATAAGATATAATGAGGGAATGGTGATAAGCACGGCAGTTGACTTTTTATCAGAAACAATGGAGGACATGACACTATGGAACTCTCTAAAATAGTAAATGGGGGAAAATATCAATTAAGATGTCTACATTCAGAGAAAATATCCTTCAAAAATGTGGGCAAAATAAAGACATTTTCAGACAGCATTTAACAAGTGCTAAACGTTCTTGAGACTGAAGGAAAAAAGACACTATGTGGATGGAAGCCGAGATCTGCAGGAAAAAATAAAGAAACAGAATAGTAAATATGTGACTAAATACACAAGTAATATAAACAAAAATTTGAAATTTTATGACACTATTAAAAGAATAAATAATAGCATATCGAAATCATAACATATGTAGAAGTAGAATACATGACAACAAGAACATAAGAAGCAGAAAGAAAAAAATGGAAATTATACCACTGCAATGTTTGCGTATTGTTCTTGAAGTACTTTAATATTATTTGATGGTATATTGAAAGTTAAAGCATATTGTTATTTCTAGAGCAACCATGTAAAAACAAGATAGATAAATGGATAAAAAGGTAACAGAGGAGATAGAACATAGAACAAAAAAAAAAAATTTAATGTTAACCTAAAAAAGGAAAAAAAAGGAGGAACAGAAGAAAAAAGAATGGATGTGGCAAATAGAAATCAAATACAGTAAACTTAAGAACTGGAACAGATAAACTAGATACAAGAATACGTATAGAAAATAAATATTTTAGGTGACAACACAGTATTTTATCTGTATAGTAGCATTAGAATATGAACTAAGGATAAACAGAGAACCAAAGAAATGTTTCACTTAATTCATCAGTCTTAATTTTACTGATACTATTTTATTATTAATTCATAGTTATATAATGTGATAGTTAACAGTGTCAACTTGATTAGATTGAAGGATGCAAAGTATTGTTCCTGGGTGTGTCTTGGAATGTGTTGCCAAAGGAAATTAACATTTGAGTCAATAGACCTGGAAAGACAGACCCATCCTCAATCTGGGTGGACACCATCTAATCAGCTGCCAGCACAGCCACAGTAAAAGCAGGGAGAAGGACACGGAAAGACTAGACTGGCTTAGTCTTCTGGCCTACATCTTTCTCCCATGCTGGATGCTTCCTGCCTTCAAACATCAGAGAATAGCTTTTGGACTCTTGGACCTTCGATCACAGACTGAAGGCTGCACTGTCAGCTTCCCACTTTTGAGGTCTGGGGACTTGGACTGGTATCCTTGCTCCTCAGTTTGCAGATGGCTTATTGTGGGACTTCACCTTGTGATCATGTGAGTTAATATGAGTTAATACTCCTTAATAAACTCCCCTTTATATATACATCTATCCTGTTAGTTCTGTCCCTCTAGAGAACCCTGACTAATACATATAACTTATATAAATGATAGGGAAGATAAGTAATTATATTAAAATTTTTAAGACTAAGATTTTTCATGTCGGAGAAAACAGATATAAGTATAAATTCAAATATATTCAGTAAAATCCTTTAATGCTAAGTTGGAGCTGTAAATATACTATTAACTCACTTTTTTTCCCCCAGACTACTGTATTTCCCAGCTCTGCCTGCTGAAAAGGCCTAAAGCAATGACAGTAAAAATTAGCACCCCCTAGTACTCAAAATGTTTTCTCTAAATACCATTAACTAGTAAAAACAAATCTAGGACTCCTTGGAATTGAATCATTGATTCCAGTTTGGGGACAGAAAATGTAAAAGATGAGTCTGGGACATTTTATGCCAAATGAAAGAAATTAATCAAAGACTAATGGCTTAATGTCACAAATATACAGCAATCAATATGAGGGATCAGGCTTTTACTACCTGCCTCTGATCCATCTTGGTATCATTAAACGTGTAACAACTCATGTGATGCAGCGTAAAGTACACAGTATCACCTATGAATAATCTATGCAAAAATTAAAAGGTGAATCTGAATCAGAGTAAAAGGGTACAGAATATCAGTATATCTGTGTGTTGGGGATGAGTGCTGGTGAAGTTGCAATTTTATAAAAAGTATATAGTAGGTAGAGAAACCAGCAAGCACAAAGGCTGTGGGGAAATCATATTTGCCATATCTGTGGAAAAGCCAAACAGGTAACATGGCAGGAACAAAGCTAGCAATGGAGAAAGCGGAAGATGAGGTCAAAGAGGAGACCTTACCACACAAAGCCTGATAGCAGTCACTTAGAAATCTTCTTTTTCTAAACCAGAGTTACTAATTATACAAAATTAACATCTGGATCCCTTCTCATCTCTTTTACTACAGATAGAGTTAAGATAAATGACTTACATTTCAAATTCTTAAGATTCACATGTACAAAGCACAAAACAAGCAAAAAATCATCCAATGGACAATATCAGACTAAAGAATCCAAACTACAACATTTATGTCAAATAATAGCTAATTGCAAACAAAATCTATATTTGAATCATGAATTTAGAAAAAAATCCAAATGAAAGGCATATTACATCACTATCAGGTGGGAAATAGTATAAATTAGTTTGCTCAGAGTGCAAGAATGCTAGCATGAAACTAGCAATCTTTTGCTAGAGCATTTCTAGACTTAAAATTTTTAACCTCACTGAGGTTAAAATTTTTGCTCCACAAAGCAAAAAGTTTACATGCAATTCATGTATTTCTTCTTGGAAAATTAGAGATCAAGATAAATCATTTGCATTACCAAGTTGCTTTTGGCACATTTAAAGAGAAAACCTTAATGTTTATGTATCAACACTGAAAAATATTTCTTAAGAGATTTTCCTAATGTATATGGCTCTAGTGATGCAGTGATTTATTTCTAGCTAAGTTAGGTTTCTAGGAATTAAATCCTCACTTTTAGAACTCTAAAACAATGTGCACTGTCTTAGTAAAAAATTAATAGCTCAAAGATTAATAACTAAAAGCCTCCACTGGATTTATATGGATTTTCATTAGTTGTCTCTACTTAAAAATGTCCATAGCTCTTTGAGTCATTTGCCAAACAGCTAAATTCCCATACAATTTGAGATTAACTGATTTAGCACAAATATTAAAAACTTCACCTTAAGTTTCTGAATTAATGCTTTATGGATAAGACTGTAGAAATGTATAGTTTTTAAAGCTTTATTTTGAAGGGCAATTATGGATTACTTTCTGAAAGCTTACAAATGAAAACTTTTATGAAAAATCTGCCTAAATCTTTGGGCATGGGCAAGGACTTCATGACTAAAACACCAAAAGCAATGGCAACAAAAGCCAAAATAGACAATGGGATCTAATTAAACTTAAGAGCTTCTGCGAAGCAAAAGAAACTATCAATAGAGTGAACCAGCAACCAACACAATGAGAAAATATTTTTGCAATCTACCCATCTACAAGGGGCTAATATCCAGAATCTACAAAAATTTAAAAAAATTCACAAAAGAAAAACAACCCTATCAAAAGCGGGCAAGGAATATGAAAAGACACTTTTCAAAAGAAGACATTTATGCAGCCAATAAACATATGAAAAAGTGCTCTTCATCACTGGTCATTAGCAAAATGCAAATCAAAACCACGTTGAGATACCATCTCATGCCAGTTAGAATGGCGATCATTAAAAAATCAGGAGACAACAGATGCTGGAGAGGATGTGGAGAAAAAAGAATGCTTTTACACTGTTGGTGGGAGTGCAAATTAATTCAACCATTGTGGAAGACAGTGTGGTGATTTCTCAAGGATCTAGAAATAGAAATAGCATTTGACCCAGCAATCCCATTACTGGGTATACACCCCAAGGATTATAAATCATTCTATTATAAAGACACATGCACAAGTATGTTTATTGTGGCACTGTTCACAGTAGCAAAGACTTGCAACCAACCCAAATGCCCATCAACGATAGACTGGGTAAAGAAAATGTGGCACATATACACCATGGAATACTATGCAGCCATAAAAAAGGATGAGTTCATGTCTTTTGCAGGACATGGATGAAGCTGGAAACCATCATTCCTGGCAAACTGACACAAGAACAGAAAACCAAACACATGTTCTCACTCATAAGTGGGTGTTGAACAATGAGAATGCATGGATACAGGGAGGGGAATATCACACACTGGGGCCTGGGGGACCAGGCAGGTAGGGGAGGAATACAAGGGAGTGGGAGGATTGGGGAGGGATAGCATTAGGAGAAATACCTAATGTAGATGACGGGGCAATGGATGCAGCAAACCACCACCATGGCACGTGTATACCTGCACAATTTGCACATGTACCCCAGAAGTTAAAGTATAATAAAGAAACAAACAAACAAATAAATAAATAAACTTAGTTACTGTGATACTGGTTTTTGCTTTTGTTTTTTTTCACCACAGCAAGTGTTTAGTGAACATGTTCCAGATATTCAGTTCTAATGAAATACGTGTGTATATATTCAATGTTTGGACAATCGATTTATGTCTTAGGTATTTTTATTATATTTGAGAAAAACAATTTTAAACAATCACTGAGGTAATTTATTACATTAATAATAAGATGCATCCTGATTTCCCAAATAATTATTTAATTTTGAATATTTATTAGTGATGTATGATATAAATGATGTATATGTTTTAATAACACATAAATAATGTGGATTGAGACTCTGCACATTATACTTCCTCATTCTAAACTGCTAGAGCAGCAGACAAATGACTATTTCTTGCTAAACTTACACCATGGAAAACAAAACTTCTAGCAGACTTAAAATTGTATATGCTAAAATTAGGCTGATAACAACATAAAATCCCTGCTCTTATGTGAAGATGCAAGTCTAAACAAGCCTTTCATTCATAGCCACAGAAATTTATATTGTAAACATAAATGCCACCATGACCCAAATGTTATTTCACTGATCAGTGAATATACAATGGCATTTAATGGTGATTTCTTGCTCACAGTTTATAAAGAAACTAAACGCACATCAAGTTTGTCTTTAATGAATGCAGGCATTCCTAGTCTAAATAACTTACATCAACTAACACGAGTAAGTCTTAAAATAACTATGGAAATATTAAACCATCTCTAGAGATATAATTAATCCCATTCAAATGAAAAATGTAAACTTTCAAAGTTTAAACATTTAACACATACAATTTTACAGATACATAGTGTTTCAAAATACAAATTGACTAAAAACTAACATGTATTACATTACCCTTATGTACAAAGAATAGTTTGCTTCTTGATCCAGAGAACTAAAAAAATGCTGAAGACATATACACTTAAAAATCAAATAGCAAAAAGTGATTGGTTTTAATTATCTATCCCTACTTGATCATATTATAATGTTTCTATGTAATAACTCAACAAATATCGAAGAACATGAAACTGAAATTTAGGTCTGCCTACAAGTAGGGGTCCAGATCTCAAGTATAATAGGTGATAGATGGTAGGTAGGTAGGTTTGTAGGTAGATACATAGATAACACAGACATATAGAGACAGAGATAAAAATTTAAGGTTAGATGAGAAAAATTATATTCTAAGCCATAATGGTTTTCTAAAACAAAAATAATTAACCTGTTACCTTAAATACAAATAATATGATTAGACTTTAAATAATAGCAAATTGGTTCAGTGTTAATAACACTTCTAATTTTTTAACAAGTAATCTAATTTAACATCCATCTTCTTTCTTCAACTGTAAGCTCTATGTTTCTTTTTCACTATCATTTTACAAATGCTTAAAACAGTACTCATCCTATAGATGAGTGCTTAAAAATATTAGCTGAATGAATGGTAACTACTGGGCTTGAAATATTAAATTTGATCTAGGTGGTCAATAGTTATCTGAAGCATATAACTGACACTGCATTTGTATGAATATTGAAAGTTTCAATGCAATAACACAATGACTAGGAAGCCATAAAACAAAATACAATGGTTGACTTATCTGAATATACAAACACAAAACTATAAAATTATATTTCAGCTTTTGCTAACTAACTTGTAATGAAACAACAGTGGTAAACATTCTACAGGCAAAAGTCTTCCTGGCTTATTTAGTCACATGAATATTCAAGTAGGCCTAGATGTCCTGCTTCCTGTATGTGTGGCCCAGTAATTAATAAGGAAGTGGCTGAACTGCAGGATGGAAATGTTCTAAACCAGGAAACAAGTAGGCATTGGAGAGGAGCTGACCTTGGTGTCAGTTCCAGAGAGAAAGCAGATGGTAGGAAGCGAGGTCTGCTTCATGCTGAAACTACCAAGAGACAGAAAAGATGGGGATGAAAATATATATTCCAACACCACTGTGAGTATTAGATCTAAATACAACACACGCTTTGATAAGCAAAAGTGGTCATTATGACATATACACATATCATGAAGTGGTGAAAGTATTTAAATCAGTGCACGGTTAACTGATTTCATAGGTATTTCCTTTATGCCTCTGTTATTTCCTGTCAAATAAATAAATATTCGAAGAACCATGATTTTTCTTCACACAAGTGGCAGAGCACATACGCTGTCTCTATCTGTGTTGATACAATTCCAGACATTAAGTTACACATCAGGGAGAAATCCTTTTGTATTTATTGATTATTAACATTATTAAATTTGGAAAAGAAAATAAAGCACAATTCATGAAGATTTCTCAAAACATACACACATATATTGTATTAATTGTAGATTTGGTGAGTACATGTGCAGGTTCGCTACATGGGTGTACTGCATAATGCTGGGATTTGGGCTTCCAGTGAAGCCATCACCAAATAGTGAGCATAGTATGAGGCTTTTCAACCTTTTCCCTCCTCTCTCCCTCTCTTCTTTTGGGGTCCTCAGTGTCTATTATTTCCATATTTATGTCCATGCCAAAATACATATTTTTTAAATGCTCTCAAAATTGATAGCATTTGCTGACAAGTATAAAAGTTTAAGTACTGGGTACTTCATCAACAAGTAAAGATTTGGAATTTTTAAAAGGTTAAAAACATTCTTTAAAATAATGAAAGAGGCCAAGTGCAGTGACTCAAGCCTGTAATTCCAGAACTTTGGGAGGCCTAGGCAGGAGGACTGCTTGAAACCGGAAGTTTGAGGCTGCAGTGAGCTATGATTACACCAGTGCACTACAGCCTGGGTGACAGAGAGAGATCCTGTGTCTAAAATAAATAAGTAAATGGAAATGAAACATAACTTGAAAAAGCAATTTCAATTACTATAGCACTTTTAAAATTAATGAAAAAGTTCTTAATCTCTATTGTATTGTCAGATTTGTTCTTCTTTTGGCAAGAGATTATTAGAAAAATTACTAACTCCATGGCAGGACTAGAACACAGAGATTCTTTAGCATTAGGAACATAAAAGTATAGAAACTACAAAAATTCTAGTGTTCACAATGCTTACTTCCTTTAAAATTTAACCTCTGCTATAGTTTTTAAGTGATACAACTAAAATCTATTTCAAAAAATCTTTTCACTTGAAAATATATCTTTGGTGATTGAAACAAACAAAAAAAGTTCTAGTTGTCATGTATCAGTACAATGCCATAATAAAAATTGTGCTGAATTGTCATACTCTCACCTAACATCCTATCATTACACATAGAAAAGCTATATGAGATGACAACGTAACATTTTGTTTGAATGGCATCCCTGAGAAAAATCCAACTGCAGCAGCACATTTTTTTAGATTTAAACATGAAAGATCGGTCATTCTAAATATGTATCATTGTATTTTTTCATCAAAGTCAACACCAATCTTCTGAACTTAGAGAAGGCTGAATGAATAAAATATTCTTGTGCTGGCAAACCCAAAACCTGGACAACTGTATCAGCATTTTTATTTAGTTTCTTCTGACAACATCAATGCACCTTGCAAAAAGCAAGCCAGCTGTTCATTCTATTTGGTGGTATTAAAAGTCTGTTTTACAGACTGAAATTATAGTCACTCTTTCTTGTTTTTTTTCTTTTTTTGAATGATGGTGGTATTAAAGCCTTTGATAATTAAAAAAACATTTTTATGTGGGTTTCTTGTGTACTTCTATTTTTAAATATACAATTTAACATATGTTTAAAATACAGTATATGGAAATAAGAAAAAGCAAATTTGAATTCCAGGCACAAATATTGGTTTAAATGCTAACACCATGTAAATGTATTACTTTATAGTAACCTTAAATCAGGAAGGTTATTGAGACTCAAAACTAACAAAAACATAATCTCTTTGCTATAATAATACTAATTTTCAGGACCTACATTTTCCACAGTTGGTTTGTAATTGTTCAGGTTCTACAAAATTTATTTCCAGTTTTAAAAAGATTATATCAAGAGAGTCACTCTCTTTGTATGACTGGGGTCACTTCTTATTGAGTGACATTAAAAATAACACCTTTACAAATCAGCCTGTGAATAAATTAATTAGCAGTAACCACTGAGTATTAACAGTGTAACAATGTTCATCTATCTACTTAATTGCATTATCACAGAGGTGGTGTCTATGAACAAGGTAAGTTTTAAGCAACCAAAGTCTGACAAAGAAAATTTTAACATCATTCAGCTGTTTTTCAGACATGAAAAATTTTTAAAGTATTTTTCTTTGGTTGTGTTTCACATTTATGAGAAAAGGACAAACTATACCTGACAAAGTGGACTTCGAACATATCTACCATCAATCAGTGTATCCTTAAACAATGACTTCAATATCCTGTGCTCTTTACCTTGGGATAATTGTACATCAAAATCGATATTCGAAATAATGGCTATGACAAAGTTTCTAGATTATTAAGTTTCTGCTGAATTAAGTGATTAGTTTATGTTCAATAAATCAATAAATAATTTAAAATAAAAATTTTTACCCAATATCTTTAAGAATTAAAACCCCATATTTGGTTCATATGTTCTTGTGTATGTTTATGAGGAAATTTAGTTAACCAGGATATTCAATTTACCAAAACATAGCAATCCCAACTATTTCTATAAAAAGTTTGTTAAACCATGTTATCGATGAGATAGGAAATGTGCCTCACTTGATGTCAGAAGGTTCTAGCTCTAATCTTACCATTTCATAAACCACACTTGGTCAAAGTTTCCACATAGAAGGCTGTGTTAGCTTACATGGGTGGGATGAGGAGAAAAATGATTGCTATATCAAAGCAAATAAAGAAACCTGATTTTAAGCTTAGAAAGAAAAATGAAAATTTATAAAGATTTATAAAGACTTGCATATTAAAGTAACTATTATTAAAAAATCTATTTCATCAAATGTGGAAACAGCTGAACGTATCACCTCTGTAGGTATTTTTTAATAAACTAAGAAGCCCAACTACATTGCTTATATAGGAAATCTGCTATGAAGTTACTATAACTTATTATCTAAGTATTTTATCTTTTTATACCTATGCCAAGCAAAATACCTAAGCTAGAAATGCACAGTAACTGTACAGGTATCTGCAGTCCCATGTTGATTACAGCCTTATTCACAGTAGCCAAGATATGGAAACAATGTAAATATCCATCAGTGGATAAATAGATAAAGAAATTGTGAGATATATATATATATGTTAGAATAACATTATTCAGTCTGAAAAAAAGAAGGAAGTACTGCCATTTACAACAGATGAATCTGAAGGACATTGTGGTAAGTGAACAAAAACAGACATAGAAAAAAATACTGTACTATTTATTTCACTTACATGCAAAATCTAAACAACAAAAAAGTAACAAAAAATACTGCATTATATACTGGAAATTAACAAAGAGAGTAGATTTTAGGAGCTCTTACCACACATACACACACACACAGGCACTCATGTGTGCACGGTAACTATGGAGGGTGATGGATATGTTGATCTGTTTTGCTGTATTAATAATTTGATTATGTACAGTTGTCCCTCAGTATCCACAAGGGACTGGTTCCAAGACCGACCTGGCAAATATCAAAATCTGCAGATGCTCAAGTCTCTCATATAAAAATTGCATAGTATTTGCATATAACCTACATACTTACTCCTATATACTTTAAATAATCTCTACATTACTTATAGTATCTAATACAATGTAAATGCTATGCAAATAGTTTATACTATATTTTAGAAATTTGTATTATTTTTATTGTTATAGTGTTATTTTTCCCAAATATTTTCAATTCATGGTTGATAGAATCTGAGAATGTAGAACCCACAGATAAGAAAGACTGTCTGTATGTGTATATTAAAACCTTAAATATATGCAATAAAATAAAATTTTAAAAAATGCATATTATCTGTTTACAGATAGAGAAAAGTAGAAGTTGAAAATAACTGCTATTATCATACTTTCCACCCATTAAGGTGGCTATTATCAAAAAGAACAAGAAAAAAATAACAAGTGTTATCAAAAATGTGGAAAGTTTGAAATCTTCGTGCATTGATGGTGGAAATGTAAAATGGTGTAGCCATTGTGGAACACAGAATGGTAGCTCCTCAAAAAATTAAACATAGAATTACTACATGATCCAGTAATCCCACTTCTGGATATACACCTAAAATAATTGAACGTGGGAACTCACACAGATATTTGTACACCCCTATTCACAGAAGCATTATTCACAACTGTCAAAAAGTGGAAACAATTCAAATGTCTATCCATGGAGTAATAGATAAAATGTGGCATATACCTACAATGAAGTATATTATTCAGTCTGAAAAAGAAATGAAATTTAGATACATGTTACAACAAGAATGAACCATAAGCCACTACGGCAGGTGAAATAAGCCAGACACGAAAGGACAAATATTGTATGATCTCACTTACGTGTTGCCTAAAATATTCAAATTCATAGAGACAGAATAAAATAGTGATTACTAGGAATTAGGGAAAGGAGAGAATTGGGAATTATTGTTTAATGGGTAAGGAGTTTCAGTCTGGGATAATGAAAAAGAGAGATGGATAGTGGTGACAGATGTACAACAATTTGAATGTACTTAATGCTACTGAATAGTATATTTAAAAATTATTAAACTGTAAGTCTTATGTTTTACATATTTTACCACAATAAAAATATTGTCATTATTTATAGTACTTTTAAATCAACTAAAAATTATCATGATTTGGAGAGAGTCGATCCAAGATGGCCGATTAGGAGGAACTCGGGATTGCAGCTCCGAGAGAAGGCACAGAGGGTAAGTGGACGCCGCATTTCCAGACGGATTTTTACTGCCCACAGACCAGTAGATTCACAGGAGGAGGAGCCCCACGGGTCGCCAGCGCGGCTGGTCTGACCTGCGTGGCTGCTCGGCCTACGCCCTGGGGCGGGGGGCAGCAGCTCCTTGAGCAGAGTGAGAGAGACTGAGTCCCCTCTGAGCTAGCAAGGGGAGCTGAAGCAGGAAGTCAAGCCAGGAGATTCCCAGGCAAGGGCGCACCACGAATCTCAGAGCCACTGCTTCAGCTGACACAGCGGCTCACAGGGCAGCAGATTTTTACTGCCCACGGACCAGAAGATTCACAGATGGAGGAACTCCACGGGTTGCCAGCGCTGCTGGTTGGACCGGCGTGGCCGCTCGGCCAACACCTGGGGCAGGGGGCAGTGGCTCCTTGTGCAGAGTGAACAAGACTGGGTCCCCTCTGGGCCAGCAAGGGGAGCTGAGGCAGGGAGTCAAGCCAAGAGATTCCCAGGCAAAGAGGGCGCCACGGGAAGCACTGCTGAACCCGGGATGGTCCAGCTCTGTGGGGGAGGGGCGGCCTCCACTGGGAAACACCCTGCAGTTCCCAGGGCAATTTGCCATAACCCGCCACTACAGAGACTCCGTCACTACAGGGGCGGGCCAACATAGCGGAAGCAGTTCTAACTACACCCATATAAACAGGACTGCAGGGAAGTTCACACAGAAGCTGGGCGGAGCCCACAGCAGCTCAGCGAAGCCTCTGCAGGCTGAGTGTGACTAGGCTGCCACCTTGTGGGCAGGGAAAATGGTAGCAAGACAGCGGGAAATCATAAAGCCCTAACTCCCTGGAACAGAACACCTCGGGGGAAGAAAAGGGGGTTTATGAGTTCAGCTGCTGCAGACTTAAAATTACCAAAATCAGAAAGACAGCAACTACAAAGTCGATAGGTGGGTAAATCCACAAAGATGGGAAGAAACCAGAGCAAAAAGGATGAAAACACCCAAAACCAGAACACCTCTCCTCCTACAAGGGAGTGCAACTCCTCACCAGCAAGGGAACAAGACTGGATGGAGAATGAGTGTGATGAAATGACAGAATCAGCTTTCAGAAAATGGATAATAAGAAAGTTCCATGAGCTAAAAGAACATGTTCTAACCCAATGCAAAGAAACCAAGAACCTTGAAAAAAGACTTGAAGAAATGCTAACAAGAATGGACAACTTAGAGAGGAATATGAGTGAATTGATGGAGCTGAAAAACACAACACGAGAACTTCGCAAAGCATGCACAAGTTTCAACAGCCGAATTGACCAAGCAGAAGAAAGGATATCAGAGGTCAAAGATCAACTCAATGAAATAAAATGAGAAGGCAAGATTAGAGAAAACAGGGTAAAAAGGAATGAACAAAGTCAACAAGAATTATGGGACTATGTGAAAAGACCTAATCTACGTTTGATAGGTGTACCTGAATGTGACGAAGAGAATGCATCCAAGCTGGAAAATACTCTTCAGGATGTTATCCAGGAAAACTTCCCCAACCTAGCAAGGCAGGCCAATATTCAAGTCCAGGAAATACAGAGAACACCACAAAGATATTCCTCTACAAGAGCAACCCCAAGGCACATAATCATCAGATTCACCAGGGTTGAAATGAAGGAGAAAATACTAAGGGCAGCCAGAGAGAAAGGTCGGGTTACCCATAAAGGGAAGCCCATCAGACTCACTGCAGATCTCTCAGCAGAAACCCTACAGGCCAGAAGAGAGTGGGGGCCGATATTCAACATCCTTAAAGAAAAGAACTTTCAACCCAGAATTTCATATCCAGCCAAACTAAGATTCATAAGTGAAGGAAAAACAAAATCCTTTGAGAACAAGCAAGTACTCAGAGATTTCATCACCACCAGACTAGCTTTACAAGAGCTCCTGAAGGAGGCACTACACATAGAAAAGAACAACCAGTACCAGCCACTCCAAAAACACATGAAATGGTAAAGAGCATCAACACAATGAAGAATCTGCATCAACCAATGGGCAAAACAGCCACTTAGCATCAAAATGACATGATCAAATTCACACATAACAATATTAACCCTAAATGTAAACGGACTAAATGCCCCAATCAAAAGACACAGACTGGAAAATTGGATAAAAAGTAAAAATCCATCAGTGTGCTGTATCCAGGAAACCCACCTCACAAGCAAGGATACACAAAGGCTAAAAATAAAGGGATGGAGGAAGATTTACCAAGCAAATGGAGAGCAAAAAAAAGCAGGAGTTGCAATTCTCATCTCTGATAAAATAGACTTTAAAGCAACAAAGATCAAAAGAGACAAAGAAGGACATTACATAATGGTAAAAGGATCAATGCAACAAGAAGAGCTAACGATCCTAAATATATATGCACCTAATACAGGAGCACCCAGATACATAAGGCAAGTTCTTAAAGACTTACAAAGAGATCTAGACTCCCACACAATAATAGTGGGAGACTTCAACACACCATTGACAATATTAGACAGATCAATGAGACAGAAAATTAACAAGGATATCCAGGACTTGAACTCAGACCAGGAACAAGCAAACCTAATAGACATTTACAGAACTCTCCACCCCAAATCCACAGAATATACATTCTTCTAGCACCACATCACACCTACTCTAAAATTGACCACATAATTGGAAGTAAATCACTCCTCAGCAAATGCAAAAGAACGGAAACCATAACAAACAGTCTCTCAGACCACAGTGCAATCAAGTAAGAACTCAGAATTCAGAAGCCAACCCAGAACCGCACAGCCTCATGGAAACTGAACAACTTTCTCCTGAATGTTGACTGGATAAACACTGAAATGAAGGCAGAAATAAAGATGTTCTTCGAAACCAACGAGAACGAAGACACCACATACCAGAATCTCTGGGACACATTTAAAGCAGTCTCTAGAGGAAAATATATAGCAATAAGTGCACACATGAGAAGAAAGGAGAGATCTAAAATTGACACCCTATCATCAAAATTTAAAGAGCTAGAGGAGCAAGATCAAAAAAACTCAAAACCTAGCAGAAGACAAGAAATAACTAAGATCAAAGCAGAATTGAAGGAGATAGAGACATGAAAAACCCTACAAAAAATCAATAAATCCAGGAGCTGGTTTTTTGAAAAGATCAACAAAATACATAGACCACTATCCAGACTAATAAAAAAGAAAAGAGAAAATAACCAAATAGATGCAATAAAAAATGATAAAGGGGATGTCACCACAGATTCCACAGAAATTCAAACTATCATCAGAGATTATTACAAACAACTCTACATACATAAACTAGAAAACGTGAAAGAAATGGATAAATTCCTGGACAGTTGTCTCCTTCCAAGCCTAAACCAGGAAGAAGTCGAAACCCTGAATAGACCAATAACAAGGTCTGAAGTCGAGGCAGCAATTAAGAGCCTACCACCCAAAAAAAGCCCAGGTCCAGATGGGTTCACAGCCGAATTCTACCAGACATACAAAGAGGAACTGGTACCATTCCTACTGAAACTATTCCAAATAATCCAAAAAGAGCGAATCCTTCACAAATCATTTTATGAGACCAACATCATCCTGATACCAAAACCCGGCAGAGACTCAACAAGAAAAGAAAACTACAGGCCAATATCCATGATGAACATAAATGCAAAAATCTTCAATAAAATACTGGCAAGCCAATTGCAACAGCACATCAAAAAGCTTATCCACCATGATCAAGTAGGATTCATCCCGGGGATGCAAGGCTGGTTCAATATACGCAAGTCTATAAATGTAATTCACCACATAAACAGAACCAAAGACAAAAACCACATGATTATCTCAATTGATGCAGAGAAGGCCTTCGACAAAATTCAGCAGCCCTTTATGCTAAAAACTCTCAATAAACTAGGTATCGACGGAACATATCTCAAAATAATAAAAGCTATTTATGACAAACCAACAGCCAATATCATACTGAATGGGCAAAAACTGGAAGCATGCCCTTTGAAATCAGGCACTAGACAAGGATGCCTTCTCTCACCACTCCTATTCAATATAGTACTGGAAGTTCTAGCCAGAGCAATCAGGTAAGAAAAAGAAATAAAGGTATTCAATTAGGAAAGGAGGAAGTCAAATTGTCTCTATTTGCAGACGACATGATTGTATATGTAGAAGACCCCATCGTCTCAGCCCAAAATCTCCTGAAACTGATAAGCAACTTCAGCAAAGTCTCCGGATACAAAATCAATGTGCAAAAATCACAAGCATTCCTATACTCCAATAACAGACTTAAAGAGAGCCAAATCAAGAACTAACTGCCATTCACAATTGCTACAAAGAGAATAAAATACCTAGGAATACAACTAACAAGGAATGTAAAGGACCTCTTCAAGGAGAACTACAAACCACTGCTCAATGAAATGAGAGGACACAAACAGATGGGGAAACATTCCATGTTCATGGTTAGGAAGAATTAATATCGTGAAAATGGCCATACTGCCCAAAGTAATTTACAGATTCAACGCTATCCCCATCAAGCTACCAATGACCTTCCCGACAGAACTGGAAAAAACCACCTTAAACTTCATATGGAACCAAAAGAGAGCCCGCATAGCCAAGTCAATTCTAAGCAAAAAGAACAAAGCGGGAGGCATCACACTACCGGACATCAAGCTATACTACAAGGCTACAGTAATCAAAACAGCATGGTACTGGTACCAAAACAGAGATATAGACAATGGAACAGAACAGAGGCGTCGGAGGCGACACCACATATCTACAACCACCCGATCTTTGACAAACCTGATAAAAACAAGCAATGGGGAAAGGATTCCCTGTTCAATAAGTGGTGTTGGGAAAACTGGCTAGCCATATGCAGAAAGCAGAAACTCAACCCCTTCCTGACACCTTATACTAAAATTGACTCCAGATGGATTAAAGACTTAAACATAAGACCTAACACCATAAAAACACTAGAAGGAAACCTAGGGAAAACCATTCAGGACATAGGTGTAGGCAAGGACTTTATGACCAAAACACCAAAAGCATTGGCAACAAAAGCCAAAATAGACAAATGGGACCTAATGAAACTCCACAGCTTCTGCACAGCAAAAGAAACAGTCAATAGAGTGAATCGGCAACCAACAGAATGGGAAAAAATTTTTGCAGCCTACCCGTCTGACAAAGGGCTGATATCCAGAATTTACAACGAGCTAAAACAGATTTACAAGAAAAAAACAAACAAGCCCATTCAAAAATGGGCAAAGGATATGAACAGATACTTTACAAAAGAAGACATACACGAGGCCAACAAGCGTATGAAAAAATGCTCATCATCACTGGTCATTAGAGAAATGCAAATCAAAACTACATTGAGATACCATCTCACGCCAGTTAGAATGGCAATCATTTAAAAATCTGGAGACAACAGATGCTGGAGAGGATGTGGAGAAATAGGAACACTTTTACACTGTTGGTGGGAGTGTAAATTAGTTCAACCATTGTGGAAGACAGTGTGGCGATTCCTCAAAGACCTAGAAATAGAAATCCCATTTGACCCAGCAATCCCATTACTGGGCATATATCCAAAGGATTATAAATCATTCTACTATAAGGACGCATGCACACGAATGTTCACTGCAGCACAGTTTACAATAGCAAAGACCTGGAACCAACCCAAATGCCCATCGATGATAGACTGGACAGGAAAAATGTGGCACATATACACCATGGAATATTATGCAGCCATCAAAAACGATGAGTTTGCGTCCTTTGTAGGGACATGGATGATCCTGGAAACCATCATTCTCAGCAAACTGACACAAGAACACAAAATCAAACACCACATGTTCTCACTCATAGGCGGGTGTTGAACAATGAGAACACATGGACACAGGGAGGGGAGCACTATACACTGGGGTCTGTTGGGGAGGAGTGGGGTGGACAGCGGGGGGGTGGGGAGTTGGGGAGGGATAGCATGGGGAGAAATGCCAGATATAGGTGAAGGGGAGGAAGGCAGCAAATCACACTGCCACATATGCACCTATGCAACAACCTTGCATGTTTTTCACATGGACCCCAAAACCTAAAATGCAATAAAAAAAAAATTAAAAAAAAAAATTATCATGATTCATAAAATGGAGTGTTAAGGTACATTCCAGTTATATACAAATTTTTTAAAAACTACATGCCAGTAATAAAAATGATATAAAAGATTTGTGCTTAAATTTTTAAAAATTTACTAAATTCTTTTAAAAGTTATGATAATCTTTTTTATAAATTACTAATACATGGTTATCTATAAATATATATATTATAGTTATTTTATTTATCATGCAGTCAATTCATTTTAATGTAACAAAACTAATTACGGCATGTAATTATTGCAATAATTTCTCTGTACATGCCATAATTAGTTTATATATATATAATTAGTTTATATATGTATATATACATATATACACACACACACATATATATATATATATATATAGAGAGAGAGAGAGAGAGAGAGAGAGAGAGAGCGCAATATTATCTCCTAATCCCAAGAGAATGCTTAACAGGGTCCAACAAAATCTTAACTATGTAATAATTAGAGAATAAGTAATTCAGGCTACACTTATGCTAATAATTGAGAGTGGGAGGCAAAACGACTGCTATTTTCTCACCAGCCCTCTTCTTTCAGTTGTTTCAGTTGGCCCTAGTAGGGGTCTTCCTCCCTATTGCCTACAATCTGGTGGAAATAGATGACCACTACTGGGCTCACAGACTTGGCCATCAAAAAATACAAATAAACAAGTAAAGATTCTGAGTGTTGTCAGTGAAAGAAGAGAAAGAATAAAGTTGTGGCTAGCTGTTCTTACTGTTGCTACAAGGACAAGATTCTCAGTTGAAATAGGCCCCTAGGCATTTTACATTATGGCATCTTTCCCTGTACAGCTAACAGAACAATACCACTGTGATTCTGAAGACATTTCCAAACTGATATATATGTAAATAGATAAAAAATAGTAAAGCAGGGAAACCAGTTACACACAGTTTTTAAAGTATAATTTGAACTATAACCATCTAAGTTCCACATGTATATGTTTTCTGACAACAACAGCAATAACAATAATGACTATCATACACTATAGTCCTTTTTATACCCCATGTGCTTCTCTAAATGCTTTATAAGCTCTGGAACCATTTAATCATTACAATGGTCCTATGATAAGTACTATTATACCGAATTTATTGATGAGGAAACTGATGCTCAGAGTGGGCAAGTCATTTACTCAAATTTTCCTAGCAAGTAAATGGCAGGTCCAGGCTTTGCACCCAGAAGAATCAACTTTCAATACCCATAATCATAAACACTATAGAACTAAAACTTCTATGTCTAGGATATTTGTATAGATCTTTTAAAATTACATTAGAGATAATAAAATATTATCAAATGCAAACAGGAAAAAAGCCTAACTTTATTACATCCAGTAGGAATAAAGAAATTAAATACATTATCATTTAAATATGAAAGGTATTATGAAGATGAATATAAAATATATTAGAACTTATATAAGAGTGGCCTTAACTATTTGAGACCATAGGAAGTGAACTCTGATCCCTAAAACCTACAGTGCAACACAAGCTAGCATGCAAGGAGAGCTGTCGATTAACCACATTAAGCTCTAAAACTATATATTTTTCATTTTGGATGAAATTCTTCAAGAATATATTCACATTTCCATTTTCCTAAAATGAGTTGCATGCACATGCTTTCATACTCAAGATAAAGTTTTATAATTAAGAACACTGATTATCCTGATGTAGTCCATCAGGGAATAAGAAGCTGTTTCTTCTTGCACTAAATGATCCCATATTGCAGTGTTGTCTGAGTCATGTGTCTGTCCTCTCATTCTCTCCTTCTTTTCCTTGCAACTATTACCTCTCAGTAATGCGTAGTACCTATCTTTAGCAGCCCCTCTGCCCCAATTCTATTTCACTGCTTCTAATTTGGAAGCAGTATGAAAACCAGATATTCAAGCATACTAAATGTAGGTATAAGATAAAAATAGATATAGTGTAAATGAGCTAAAACTTTTCAACATCTATTTTTACTGATCAGAGAATTATTTCTCTATTTACTTCCACTTATAACTCTAGAGTGTATTATAGATATGAGAGTTGTTGATCTATTTTGCAATACAATTTAAAATAATAAAATCCCAGAAGATTCTACAGAATAACTCAGTATCCTGATTATATGTTGAATATAGCCACAATTTTCCTAAATAGAATTGTACTATTAAGTCTACATTTCAGCACATGTATCAAAACAAAGGGCAATTCAAGTGGTCTACCAAATCTAATCAACTAAACCAAACCTCACATTATGTATATTTGTCATATAAGTGCACATATAGTCAAATTGTGTACATAATTTTGCTCAACTTGAAAATCTTGCAAATGTGCTTTGTTGTACTTCCTTATTTAAATGTTTGGTTTTACCTTCTTTTACATACCACTGCCTAAAAATAAGTAGGTATATTTTATTTTTTGAGAGAGAGCAAATGAATAGAGTTAGCTTTATAAGGGTGTAAGTCAGGGACACCAGCTGCAAATACTTTGTGCTTACCAATGTGTCTTTCCTAAATTCCACTTGTGCCAACAGTGAGTAAAATGTTCTAGGATTTCCTCTCTTCTCCTCTCTCCCTCACTCTCTCTCTCTCTCTCTCTCTCCCCCCCCAAGCACCGCCCCCCCACCCCCCTACCCCCGCCAACTTCCAGATAAATGCCAGTCATTTGGCCAGGGCTAACTCACAGAAGGTGCAGCAGGCACAGATGGCACTAATGCATAAATGTAATCTAGCAAAAGAATGCCAACGCCAACCCCGAAAAGGTTCCAAATAACGCAGTGCACTTACAGGAAGTCTGTGATTGGCAAGGTTAAAGCTGCAACTGTGAGAGCTCACTGTCTGTTCCCAGATCAACAATAGAAATTCTCAAGCAAATGAGCATATTTAATTTATTTGCCACAAATACATTAATTTAGATGGTATTTAGATAAATGATATATCCTTAGAAATAATACTAAATGTGGATAATTTAATTGTGCAACTGTCAGAACACACTAAATTATTCATGTATATCTGAATAGCTACAAACTCTGTCCAACAATTCTTAAGTTCCTTATTTTTTTCTGTATAGCACTTGCTACCTGATATCATTATTTGCCAGTTCATGTACCAAAATATGCCTCCTACAGATACTCTCATTCACATCATTCTTCAAATTATTTCAAATTCTATGGGTATTCTGATTTTTTTTTATCTGCCTCTTGAGCTAGAGGTAAACCCAACAAAAAGAGAGACTTGATATATCTTGTTCACTGATTCCTCCCAGTGACTGGTAATAAATTGTCAATTAAATGAATATTAAAGAAAATGAAGGGATGAATACAGGCACTCATACATAATATATGCTTACATGTTAAATAACACTACTCTAATATACATTTGAATTTATTACATACTGCTATGTTATCCTGAGGACACCAAGTCACGTTACCATATTTTAATTGGAATGTCCACCACATGTACCCTATATAGGTAAACAAACTAAGGCCTTAAACATACATGTTTTGTTAAATTTTAAATACGAGCAAAATATTAATAAAATTCATTCTTGTTCATAATCTTGCCTGCATCTATCCCATAGTAAAGTTTGTTTCTTGAAGAGTGGCAGCAAGAAGAGAAAAGAGTTAAAAATTTAGCATGTGATTCAGTCAACAGAGAACAAGATTATTGAAGGAGGCATTGCAGGATGGTAGCAAGCACACTGCAGAAATGATTCCCTTGCATAAATAATTAAGTGGCTCATCACTCCTTAGTGGCATAAAGGAGTGATACATTTTTCTTGGAAAAAGATATTCCTTCCAAATTCTCCATCATAAACCTATTTATTTTCTCCTTAACAATACTCTCACTTAGATAAAAGTAATCATTGCTGCATTAGTTATAATGGCACCCTCCCACTGTGAAAAACTATTAAATATCTTAACACAGAGGACTGTTAAGTGGACTACAGTAAATCTGCTTGGTAAGATGTTAGGTGACTGCCGTCATGAAAACTACATAATATAAAAACCAATAATGACATAATTTAAAAGTAGGACAGAAATCAGTATTTATATTGTATGGGTTCAATTATGTTTTAAAAAACGGGTTCAGAAAAATGATCAGGTACCAATTATTTCTTCTCTGTTCTTTGAAAACTTTTGTAATTTTTATTTAATATATATTATTTGTTTTGTAATTTAAAAAAAAACCTTAGTTATTTGCATGTTTTACTCCATCTCATTCCACACAAAAAATCTGAAGTTACCTTGTATCCATTGAATCTCACCATTGAATCATATTGTTGGAAGAAAGACATTGTTGGAAGAAATTGTTTCTATTGTTAGATATTATGAATAGTCATTCATAATTCTGAATTTTTTCCTCAGATATAAGCTGTGGCATATAAAAATGTGTATGTAAAAAGCAATAAAATAGAGTTCCTGTGACAAGAGTATCAGTAAATGATCATCAATGCTTTTGAACAGGATGACAGGAATTGTCAAGAATGTAGGTTGTCTTTTAAAACCAAATCTGGCCGTGTGCAGTGGCTCATGCCTGTAATCTCAGCACTTTGTGGAGCCAATGTGGGCAAATCACTTGAGGCTAGGAGTTCAAGACCAGCTTGCCCAGCATGGTGAAACCATGAGTCTACTAAAAGTACAAAACTTAGCCGGGCATGGTGGCACATGCCGTAATCCCAGCTACTTGGGAGGCTGAGGCATGGGAATTATTCGAACTCAGAGGCAAAGGTTGCAATGAGCTAAGATCATGCTATTGTACTCTAGCCTGGGCAACTGAGCAAGACTTTCTGAAAAAATAAAAATAAAAAAAAAATAACAAACTATCATTTAAGACTCATTTGACTTTGAAGCAATACATCTTTTTCACCTTATTTTCCTCATTTATAAAATGTGGAAAGTACTAGCAGCTTACCAGAGGGTTATTAGAATTATGAGAATGTACATGAAGCATAATGCCTGATATATGATAAACACTAAATAAATGCCATTCATTACTACTATTTCTATCTAACAGATATGAACTGGCAAATAGTTTAATACATGGACTTGTTTTAAATAAAACTTTAAAATATATGTTAGGACATAAAACTCCTCCAAGTAGTTAACTTTCGAAAAAAAAAATAAATCTGCCTACTCAGCAGTTCTTTCATGAAGGATACACACTAGGCATTGGAAAGAGATCTTGTCAGTTTTCAGGAACTGACTTTGGGTCTTTTTTTGGGGGACGGAGTTTCGCTCTTGTTACCCAGGCTGGAGTGCAATGGTGCGATCTCGGCTCACCGCAACCTCCGCCTCCTGGGTTCAAGCAATTCTCCTGCCTCAGCCTCCTGAGTAGCTGGGACTACAGGCGTGCGCCACCATGGACTTTGGGCCTTTTGTTAAGAAAACAACTGAGTAGTGCTGGCCTTTGCTAAGAAATTTTAGATAGGTTTGTAACATGCCCTTATATTAAAGTACATGCCCTCTAACAAGGTGGATCCTTTAAAAATCATGTTACTGCTCCCCCCGCATTCATTCATTCATTTATTTGAGACAGACTTTTGCTCTGTAGTCCAGGCTGGAATGCCATGGCTCGATCTCAGCTACTGCAAACTCCACCTCCCAGGTTCAAGCGATTCTTCTGTCTCAGCCTCCTGAGTAGCTGGGATTACAGGTGACCATCACCAGCCTGGCTAATTTTTGTATTTTTAGTAGAGAAGGGGTTTCACCATGTTGGTCAGGCTGGTCTCCAACTCCTGACCTCGTGATATGCCCACCTCGGCCTCCCAAAGTGCTGGGATTACAAGCATGAGCCACGATGCCTGGCCCAATTTTAAAAGCACTACCATTGGCCAACTAGAAAAAGCACCCTTTCCTCCAGGTTGGATCTCAGCAGTCCCCCACCTCCACCCTCTCCATTACTCCTTCAGTTTCCACTTTAAAGCAGGTCATAATTTGCTCAACTATAAACAGTATTCTTCAAATTACATAAAGCCTGAGGGGGTATATTATGGATCACAAATATGAAAATAAATTAGTGACAAAGAATTGGGGGAAGACTGTCTAGATAAAAATACTGAACATCAAAAGAGAAGTTCAAAGGCTGGCTGAACTGGATAAAAGGGGTCATAAAACTAGAGAAAATACCAGAGGGAGTAGTAACTAGGGTGAAGCCTGAGTCAAAACATTAATAAGAGGAAGCAAAGTGCAAGATAGTACACTGACATTTATTAACATAATTGCATGGCTAAGGCATGTGGAATACTGAGAAGAAAGTCTCATTCATTTTGACTACAGATATTGTAATGTGAAGAAATTTTAAAACACTTTTATATTTAAATCAAAGGACTTGGAAATCTCAGATGAATTAGCCATGTTTAGCTGTGCCCATTTGTGTGTACATTGGCTACTTGTGCTTAGAAGGAACACTGATATTTCACATCAATTGCAATAAAATGTAGTACATTTATATTGTGGTCCAGCTGTTGAACAGCTATATTAAAGAGTGACACTTGGACTAATGTACTCTCAGGAGATGACTTCGCTCCCAGTAGAGTCTGTCTTCTGAAACAATAAATGCCTGTTCCAAAAAATACAGTGCTCCTTGAACTATGATCCCATTCCAAAGTTGTAAGGAAATGGAATTAATTAGGATTTAGCATGTGTACAACCTCTAGCCAGGGGTCATATATTCTAATTGTGAGATATTATTCATAGTTCTCAATGCAGAGAGTAACTACACATCATTTTTACTATCACTACAATACCCCTTTTTAAAAGGGTTCAAATATTTTAACCATCACTATTAAACAAGTACTACAAATAATATAATTAGTTGCAGGGCCATTCTTATTTGCAGAATATTTAATTGATCCTGATTCAGATAAATTTTAAATGATATAATGCTATTCAACCGTCTTATTTTCAGACTTTCTGTCATCAGAGCTTAGCTACTCTCTTTCAAAACCATTACTATTATTTCACAACCTAGCACAAAAACTGGTTGCACTGCTTTAGAGCTCTTCTTAGATACTTCCTACACAAGATGTTTTCTCCTTCATCTCACAACCAAAACCTATTCCATAAAAGTTTTCTTTTCTTTTAAGATAATTCATGTTCTCATAAAAGCTCAGGTATAATTGCTGATGGGAGGAAATAGTGAAATATTTCAACAGTATTCAAGTTGGTCTCAGGGACTGGGAAATGATGCAAAGGAAATAAAAAATCCTTTATGAAACCTAAAAGATAGGGAAGAAGAAAAGACTAACACATGAAATAATTAGAAAGCAATTAACTTAAAAATTATTGCACAATATTTAATTCACTTTAAGTTCTAATTATTAATTGCACTATGGGTTACAATCACCTTTTTGTGCTTATAATCATTCCTACCTAGTACTACACAAAGGTAAAACCTACACTTATATTTTCTATTTTTTCTATCATTTGCATAATGCTAGGCAGAAAGTCAGCAAACAATGGAAAATTGATTATGCAGTCATTCAATCAAAATAAATAAATGAATTAGTCTTAATTTATAGTTTAAAAACACTCATAAACTTAAATTAAGCTTTCAATTCAGTTATAAATAGGAATCAATCACTGTATTCTCAGTAGTAGCATTAAGAAAACCAGGTGCCTATTTCACATTCTTAATGAAGCAATTGCTAGTAATAGAAAAACCCTTAAAAGATTCACATTTGGCTCAACTAAGTTCCTTGAAAATCAATTACATATAACCATCTAAAGCAGCACAAAATTGAGCAGAAAAAAAATTTTTTTGAAAGAATGTTTGCAATATCCATAAATATTTAGGGGTTAGTTTGGCTGGTTTCTGATTAACTGCATTTAGACCTATCTTCATTGAAAGTTTCACTGTAACATACTCACAGAAAACGTTTTATCTGCCAAGTGACTTTTTCTGTCACTTGTTTGGGCCACTTTTTCCCAACCCTAATTTGCAACTTGTATCTACCCTGAGAGAGGTACTGACTATCAGGGTATAGTGCCATACTCAAACAGACTTGTTCCATTATCTAAACCAGAAATAAATAAATCAGAAAATGTTATGTGTCACTAACAAGGTAACATCTTGAATGCTTATGAATATATTGAGCATCAATTATGTTCCCAGCACTGTGCTAGTGTTTTTTAAATCCCCTAAGAGTATAAATAATTTATTGCTTTTAAGCAGAAACAAGAAATGATATTTTGATGTCTGGTTACTGCTTTATCTAGTTTTTAATCATAAATGACTGCCCTATCCATTCCTCAATTCTAAGAATTTGATATTTCAGCTCTTTGCAAAAGTTATGAGTTTGACTATAAACATAATTATTGACCATTTAGATAGAGATGGTCAAAAGGAAAGGAGAACACTGAACAAAATGGCAAGTTCTCTTGCTAAGTCTGAAGGCAGAGTGTCATTCATTTCTGAGTTTGAATCAAGCTAATTAAAACCTGCCAGAGGCTTTACAAAGCCTAATGTCATTGGTAATGCTGCTCATACAAATTACAAAATATTTTACTCTAGAGGATATCTTTGTGAAGCACAGAACAGTGACAGAAAGGCAGAAAAGAGGAGAGAGCTCTAGAATTCAAGCGCATTAAATGTACTCTCAATGCTTCTGCATTTTCATGCCAAGCTCTCTATAACTAATTCAGCCCCTACAGAAAAATTTAAATAATGCTGAAAAAGTAGCACATAACCTTAAGTATTGCTACTTTGTTATCCATGGTGACTAATATATTGTATTATATATAGGAATAATTACCACTGTTATACTCATTAAAAACCATTAAATCACAAGACCATTTTAAACTGCTGCAGTAGGAGAAAAATGTTCAGATTTTTACAGTATCATATTCTGGCACAACACCAAAAACATGATGTACTGCACTGCTAGGGGGGAAATGTGAACATGAGTTCTTGTACTTAAGTGCATATTTCTAATTGGTGTGACAAATAAAAGGTATTTTTTTCAGCCTTCACAATTTAAAAAAATATTGCCTATACTATGCGTGTCACAATATAAAGGTAAGCCATTGGTCTAAGCTGTAGCCCATATGGTTGGTACACATACATTTGTGAGTTTGGTACAACAGGCTTTGTGTTGGCAATTTTAATTTCAATAGACCATTAATCTTTTAAATACATTAAGCATGTCCACCACTGCTGGCAGACTCTTCTGCCCTTTTGAATCTCCATTCTAGCCTAATGTTTTCTCCCTAGAGTTTGAGCTTTCATCATACAAACTGACTCCTGCAAACAAAAAGATAAAGAAATTTAATTAAAATTACAGAGTTGTTTTGTAATTGCCTAATGGCACCACAATTTTCTACTCAAAGTTTTCTAAAATCAAGCATAAATGTATTTGAAACAGGAAAGTTCATATATTAAAAAATATTACCCGAATTATTTAACTTATGAATCTGGGGTTGATTTCAAACAGCTTTATTGGAGATAGACTCTTCTGTACCAGAGCTATTTAAATAATGAGTATGATGTTCCTTTTCCTTTCTGCCACATTTCTTATACAGAAAATTGTTCAGCAAAGGCAATGGTGAGAAAGCAAATATGCAGCAATTTCTTCCCCAATAGAAGAACAGTAGGCAGGTTAAGCAGTATGTACAAAAGTCTAATATGGAAATCTCTTTTTTTAGGAAGATGTCCCAAGTTTCAATATATAGCAATAATTAACCTAACTCTGGAATAAACTTATCCTTCAAAATTCCCCTTCCAATGAAGGGGTCAAAATAGTCATTTTGACCATCATTCATCTTACATCATTTTATTAGAAGAAATTCACTGATTGTTTATGTATTATTATTAATAGCTGAAATAGTTCTTATGCATTTACTCTATGCCACAGGCACCCTTTTAAGTGTTTCACAGGTATTAACTTATCTAAACCTCACAAAAAATAAAGCAGAGCGTTTATACAACATAAAATCAAGCTTAGAAATTTTATGTTTTCTAACTTGAGAGCTCCAATACAAGTTGAAACCAAATACACAGTTTTTGTTAGACACCTTGGTATCACAGCCAGTTAGAATTCTTTTATAGTATTAATTCAACATCTTTCTCTAGAAGAGTTAGTAATCCTACCTCTGATATGATGAGAATAGATGAAGGAGTCCCATTGAGTCAAAAAGCTCTAAATTAAACCAACTAGAATCTAAATCAAATGTTTTTAGCCATCACAGTAGCCATCACAATTGTTCCTACACACAAATATATGCCCCAGATATGCTCACTGCATAATGATCCTAATTTTTTTTTAAAAAAAGCTGAAAGCAGAGAGATTAAGTTTTTTCAAAGTAGAAGATGTAAAATTGTAAAATGTAAGATGAAAGTGAAAGTGATAACTAGAGACACAAATTCTGAAATTATAATTCTAAGCAAGGTAAAACTAACAATAACAAATATTTATTAAAAATCTTGTAACTTTTAGTCACTGAACTTTATGCTTCATTATCTCATTTAATCTTCAAACAACCATGTGAGGTGTTATTATATAACAATCACCATTTTAAATATTTAAAAAAAGAAAAGGAAGTTTAGAACGATTGAACATTTGCTTCAAGGCACAAGGTTAGTAAAAAGTATAATCAGGAATTGGAATCTAAGCATGGCAAGATAGTAACGTGGGTTACTAAGTTAGGTTATCTGCCTCTTCAAACAAACTCTAAGAGGAAGATTTGTGTGTGAGAGGTTTAATGGGGTAAGTTTTCAGAAACAACCCATTTCTGTGAAGGCAGCAGGATTTGGCAAAAGGAGAATTTGTACTGTGTCACATTTGTAACAGAGGTCTCAGCCAATCCCAGGTAAGCTTTGAAGCTGGAATGGCCTTTCAAGCTATTCTTAATTAAAGCAGGAGTCCAACTATTGCAATCTCACATCAATCAGTCATTTAATATGAGCAGCCCCAGGCAGGAGTTATAAGCTTGGGTGGAAGGGCATTTCCTGAAGAGGGACTCAACTGCAAACTGTCAGTAGCCAACCCTTCTGGCAGGTGAGGGAATGAATGTCTCCATCCTGCAGGAGTATCTGGTAGCACATCATCTTACCCACTACAGTTATATTGTATCAAATTGAGAAAATCAAAACACTTTCAATAAAATACATTTATAAGAAAAAAAAGAATAGGTGATGAATCAACAAATTCTTCATTTTTTTTTAATTGGAGACATTTATTGGTTTAGGATGGTTGCTGTTACCTAAAGATAGAGAAATATACATACTATATAGTTTATATCCTATGAGCTACGGGTACAAATACTAACACCTTAGGCTCTAGATATCATACAAAACAAAAAGGAAACCATGCATTATCTTTTCTTACTAAAGATTTAAATGTCCATGTAGATAATAATCCAAATTGCTCTCAATCTCTTCTGTGTATAAGCTACCTGCTTCTTTTGGCCAGAAGCAAATAGGAACCTAGCTGTATTAAATGAATCAAAGTCCTCACTTCCCAGTCAGATAAAGCTATTTTACCATTGAGAGAAGCTACTCTCAGTTCTTCAGTTCTTCCGTTCTTCCCATTAGAATAGTTCTTCCTTCAAATTTCAGTCTAAATGAACCATTTATCCTTTTTAAAACTAGTTCATGTCAACAGGAAACAAAGTTTACATAAGCAAAATATGAAATTGAAAGAAAAAAGTAATTATGCTGCTCTGTATTGCTAACTCCTCTTATAACTGAATCTGTTCTTGCATGTTAGCTCACTGAGGTAAATCTGATTATTTGGGTAGCAAGGTCCTATTCACAACAAAGATTGGATTGGCATGAACATCATTCATGTTTTAAGTGCTACAAGGATGAAACAGCAAGATAAACTCATAATGTTAAAAAAATTAAAAAGTTTTTCATTTTACCCTCGCAGAACATTTTCTGACCTATAGCTTCCAATCACCCTTTACTGAGGGTAATGTCAAAAACACTTACTGCATAAGCAGAGACCTGTGTTTCCTTTGCCACAGACAATAAATCTTAAGTGTCTTCTCCTGATACACATCACTCCACTTGCTCTCAAGAGGCACTATACATCTCTCTTGCCTAGGTCCCCCTTACCTAACAAGGTCACTTTTGAGTGATAATACAACTTACTGAAAAAATGTACAGACATGCACAATAATTAGTATCTATTTTTAAGTACTTTGTCAGTAAATATTATAAAACTCTAGAAAAGACTTCTTCCCAAATATAATGTATTCATAAACTTAACTTCACAAATATAGACTTGAATAAGCCCATGTAAAAACAGACTTTTGCCCTTCCTTTTCTTTACTGTTATAAAATTATACTTTATCCAGAAGGTCCGTATTTGAGAAAATAATTTTAGCTTCATAGAAATCTCCTTTTCACTGAGTAATATAGTAAATTGCTAGTCGACTGTACTCATTTCTAGCTTTCAAAACCAAAACTTTTTCTCAATTAATGATAGAAATAGTGGCAAAAATATGCAAGATGGAATTATTTTTTAAAACTCACTCGCCTGTCTTAACCAGGATTCCATGAGTATATTAGGACCAAGTGCTCAAAGGCATCTGCTATATATTAAAAACTAACTTCTCACTGAAGGTTTGTGCTAGTTACATGGCATCCTTCAGAGAACTGGGAAAATAGCTCCTCAAATTATTTTCTCTGTTCTGTGGTTCAGATAAGACTTGGTTAAAAAATGTTAAAAAAAAAAAAAAAGCCTCAGAGAGGTTATAGAACATAATCAAAACCAATAAGCAGGTAAATTAAAAAGGTGACATTTGAATCTGAACTTCTGAAAATAAGGCTGAAGTCACATAATAAATACAACACATGTGTTACTCCAAATTTCAGGCATGACTTATTTTGTTTTCTTAAAGTGTCAAATTAAGATACACAGAAATTCAGAAGCACATTTTAGATTAACTCCTAAGTAAAATAAACCATAACAGATGCCTATGAATAGAGTTTTAAGCAAAACAAAGATTATACAAATCTAAAAAAAGACTCAACCTTCAATCTCTGAGACAAAGAATTTCTAAACCCATTCAATAAATATACTCTACTATGATGACTTAAATTCATGATTAAAACCATGATGCAGGTTTCTTCCATTTCCACTTTAGTAACTTAGTGAATTCCCTGCCTGTCTGTCTCCTGTCTCTTTCAAACTAAATGCAAAGAAGGAGAAGGGAAGGAGGAGGAGGAGAAGAAACAGAAACAGAGAAACAAAGAAAAGTCTCTGTAGGTAACCTAGATCTTTGACTTAAAGCAAAGTTTTTAATGTAGACTTTATAATACGCTCTGTATATGATTTATACACATTGGATTTCATCATCATCATTTATTCAAGTCAGCACTATTATTCCTTTGTCTGATTTCTCCTTTAGTGCTCCAATATTTTTTAACAAGATAAAGAGACTCTAAATCCAGTGGCCATGCTTTATGTTCAGAAAATATTGCCTCTTAATAAATGTCTGGCTATTATTATAAAACTAAGAAGAAGAAACCTTATAATATGAGTGGCAGAACAAAAATTCATCAATTTAGATATAAAATGTATTTGAACATTATCATAAAGGAAAGACAGAGGACACAAGTACCCACAAACAGGATGAGAACACAGAGATAACATAGCTTTGGCACGTTATGACATGACACTTAACATGTCTGGGATGACTAAGCTATCTGTTAAATAGAGGGTTACAGGTAATAATTATTGTAATGCAAGACATTGTACACTAAACAAGCATGGCTAGGATAAAGTGTGAAATGCAGGTCATTAATGATGACAAGGACTGGATTCAGCTGCAGCAGTTGTCACTGACCCAGGTGGGTGACTATACTGTCATAATCCTTATCACTATGGAGGTCTTCCTGGAAAAGTACAGGCTAATACAGCAGGTTAAAAAAGTATAAATGGTAAGTATTGCTTACAGAAATGTATTCACAAAATCTCAGTGTCTTCAATGCCCCAAGAATTTATTTCTTGATAGATTATCTTTTTAAGTTTCTAACTCCAATGTAAGTGAAGCTTTGATGTCAGGAAGCTCTGAAAATAAATGTCACAACTTACCAACTGTTTAACCTTTTTTAACCTCCAATGTACATAATGGAAAGCCTACTTCATATTAAGATTAAATAAGAAAAGGAATGTAAAATAGCTGCATATAGAAGGTATGGAATAAATTTCAGTTTTCTCCTAAGCCAAGTTCTGCCCTGAACAAGTTGATCAAATTTAGACTAAAATTATTTCTGTTAGTAAATTCATTTCATTCTTGCAAACATTTGCTGCAAATACATCTGCTTACAAAGACTATAATTTATTAATTATCATCTAATATTTTAAAAATGAAGTATATAACTGATGATTAAATTTGAAATTTTATGATTAAGAAGGGACAAGAACAGCTATCATATCGGTGTTGTCTTTGAATAATAAAGTCTATAAAACTAATAGAAAACTTCCATTTCTAAAAGATTTTGACTCAATATTTATTATTTTGTTCAATATCTGTTCACTTCTTTTAAACTAAATAGTCACCCTAAAACCACTGAATCGTCAATTCTGAAAAACTTGAATACAGCTCAAAACTCCTTTATCATCTCTACTCATACTCTTTCTGCAGTCTACTTAAGAAATTAATAGTTACTGTTTGTGCTATTCTTGACAAATTTCATTATTTAACACTCATTTTTTCAGATACAATGGCTCATAAGACCCTGTAGATTCTCATCTCTTAGTTATTACCCTTGTCGATGTACAAAACCCTCCACCAATTTAGGAAGAAAAAAGGCCACATCTCCAGTGGCTACAAAAGTACATCTCTTGGAAGAAGGAAACTATGAAAATAGCTGTTGCAAGTTAACAACTTCATTCCAAACCAAAGCTACTATTTCTTCTTTCCCCTCTTCACTCCCATTGTGGATTATTCCAATACTTCAGTTCTTACACATTCCATGCTATCAAAATGGCAAAGAATTGGAATATAACAACATTATACCAAGAAAAGGTCAAGATGCTATTTCAAAGTTTAAACAAAATTAAAGTAGATGCCACTTTTGATCCATAAGAGAGAAAATATCCACTATTAAAGTAGACCAGACTGATCCCCTGTTTCTTAAACACTCTACAGTTTCAATGATCAAAAGAGCCTCTTCAGTGTGCATGTCCGAGCCTGACTTTCCTGCCAAATCCAGTATTTCTAAATTTCTACTGAGCATTTCCAATATTTTCTTACAAGCTCAATTCCATGGCACCAGCCTCAGGTTCTCTCCCCTCTCCCTCTCTTCTGTCAGACACCTAGCTCCACGTAGTAATCAAGTCCTGTTAGCAGCCCGCTTTCAACTCAGATTGTCCCATTCTTTTGGAGTTCGCTGTCTCATAGGGGCTGTAACAGGGTGGTTCCTGCACTAGCCCAGCCGCCTTCTGCTCTTACCTTCAATCCTTCCAAGAGTACACTGCCTGTCACCAAGATAATTCTAAAGGAAAACAAAATAAACAAAAAAACGCAACCTGTTTTCATGAAGTCTTAATACAAAATTAGAAAACAAAATTCAATAAAATATTTTTGCCTGATAGGACACAGGTTTTTGTTTTTGTTTTTAATTTTAAAGGTGAGAAACAGTGCAAACAGCATTTGTTGGACATTAATTGCTAAGTGCTAGTCTAATATACTTGATTCTCCAGAACTGAACAGGACTTTGCTGGGCCTGGTTGGCTCACACCTATAATCCCAGCACTTTGGGAGGCTGAGGGAGGCAGATTACTTGCAGTCAGGAATTTGAGACCAGCCTGACCAACATGGTGAAACCCTGTCTCTACTAAAAATACAAAAATTATCCAGGTGTGGTGGCAGGTGCCTGTAATCCCAGCTACTCAGGAGGCTGAGGCAGGAGAATCACTTGAACCTGGGAGGCAGAGATTGCAGTGAGCCGAGATAGCACCACTGCATTCCAGCCTGGGAGACGTAGAAAAACTACCTCAAAAAACAACAACAAAAACTGAACAGAACTTAGATTTATTCCCTATTATTTTGCCACATATAGCTCAAAAGTTGCTAAAGAAAATAACTGAATCACTCTCCCAGAACCAATTTAAATGTTCCTACTTTCTGTACTTCTACAAACCTTCAGAATTAACTCTTCTTTCTTCTATAAACTATCACCTTACCTCTGAAGAATTCTTCCTTAATAATTCAAATAGCAATTGATATCTAGACAATTTATTTAGAAATTAATTAGGCAACACTTTTGTGTAACCTCTTCTGTTACTGCCTTGAATTGATGTTTAAATATTTCATATATTGTATATGTGGATTCTTACCCTTTGGGGTAGATTACAAACTTGTTGATAACTATGTATTAAATATTTTGAGGTTTCAAAGACTGCCTGAAAATAGTGAGTGCTAAAGAAGAAATGGCTAATTTTATTTTATTTTATGCCTCTCATGCCCCAATTCCAGCAAATTTTTTTTAAACCACCAAAATTCTTTGATGTGGAATTGTAATTGTGGAGTTTTCAAATATATATATTTTAGGTATTTTACATATAAACGATTAGCTGTATAATACATATCATAAATTATCTGTAATACATTCATATATGTATTACTAAGAATGTAAAGAAAAATTGTTATTTTATTTCTTCTAAACACAGCACTTGTCACTAGTGGTACTATCATAGATCTCATAGAGTGGTAGAGAATTGAATTAGAAATTAGAATCCATCTTAACTATACAACTGGCTTCATCTTCTGTTTTTATTCGTTAATTCCATTTTGCTTGCTCTGCTTTGGATTATAACTTTTGAGGTTTTACTTTATCCCCCACTCCATCTAGACCATAATAAATTCCTAGCAGGTAGAGATTATCTAGTACTCACTAGACGTTTTAAAGAAAAATTATTTCTCTTAAGAATGTGTTAATAACTTGTAGCTCATTTTCCTTTCTCTAATCTTACCAGAAAATACTTTCACCAAAAATGTAGAAAAGTCAGAAATGTGTTTAAATGCTCATGTTTTCCAACATTCCAACATACTATTAATTAATCCAAATTTTTACTTGTTTATTATAAGATTTCAGAAACAAAGCATGTTTATAAACTATTAGAAAAACTGCTATAAACAGCATAAAAAGCTATGTAGTTTATAAAAAAATGTAGTTTATATGGATATTTTACTTACGCCTTCAGTTATAAAAATTATCTTATCATTACTATTAATAATACTTACATTACTATTTTATACAACAGGGAGTGCAAAGAATGATGCCCTGGGAATAAAGGAGACCTACTATTTCTTATAATATGATAAAACATTTTTTTCTCAGCAAAATATTATATAACATTATGATGCCACAACATGGAAGTCTTTCAAGATGCCTCATTAAAATAACAAGTTCTGTGATAGCTGTATCATGGGGAACCCTTGCCCTCTCCATGTGAAATAAGGAACATTAAGGACTGAGGTGTCTACCACAAGACCTAATGTTGAAGGCAGGCAGAGTGAAGAGGAGGCTGACCTTCAGATGCTCAACCCTCAGTTCCCAGAACTCACACACAAAGGATTTCTCTTAAAAATAAAGAATGGCTGAGCCCATCTGCCTCAATTTTCACTAATGTACCTGAGGAGATATTAATACTTTAGAAATCATTTCAGGGTTGAATTTTTGTAAGATAACTTTGGGCACGCTATTTTCAAATAGATCAAAGGATAAATTTGAAAAGTGAAATCAGTTGCTCCATAGATCAAAATAAGAGCTCAAGCTCTCAGAGAGAATGATCTAGGAAATAAACAGTAAATTCAAAATAAATTTAACGGAAGTCTAAAATGATGAAATATTCTGAAAACTAGATTTTAAAAGGGAATTATAAACAATAAATTATGACTGCTCCAACAGTATCCTAAACTAAAAATGATGGCTTTTCCATAGTAAATCTGAGAGCTTTGATATTTGAAAAATGTAATTTGGGATTCTGTCATAATCTTAGCCTCCAGATAGAACTCCTTTTGCTTTGGTTTTACAGGTTAGGAACAACAATTATTTTAATATTTTAATATTAAAACTAACATATTGATGTATTTTCTACCACTAATTATATTTTTATTTTTGTAAGTAAAGTATATAACCTTATAATTATTCTTAAGTATTGGCCTCTGCATAATATCTGTAGGTGCTTAAAAATCAATCCACAAATAATTTTCTGACTCCACTATTTACAATATGACTGATTAAAATACTTATATTTATGTTTTGTATATTTTATATTTAAATATTCACTAGTTATTCCTATGTTATATAAATAGTCCACTAGTACTTCCCATTTACATGTTGGCCTTTTCAATTTAATTTTATTGTTAATTTTTTCTTAATTCAACATCTGGGCCCATAATTTATTAATATAACTAAAACACTAAATTCTAAACTTCTCTGCATTTTCTGTAAAACTGATTGATAAACTTTGAAACATAAGGCAGAATTTACATAAGCTAAATTTTTCAATAACCTGTTTAAAGTCAGAGTTAATATCACTTATTACCTATCTACCTGCATGAATGTAGCAACTTGATATCTCTCTATACATATACATATAGTTGTTGTTGTTGTTTGTTTTTGAGACAAGTTCTTGCTCTGCTGCCCAAGCTGAAGTGCAGGGTCACTGCAGCCTCAATCTCTTGATCTCAAGTGGTCTTCCCACCTTGGCCTCCTAAAGTGCTGGGATTACAGGTGTGAGCCACCATGTCCAGATTTACTTGACATTTTAAAGCCTCAGTTTCATTATCTTTAAAATGGCAATAAAATTATTTTGCTGTGAGTTATTTTGAGAATTAAAGTAACATGATAGATGTTTGAAATATTTGAAATATTAAGGGCCTAAAAATGTGTAATTAAAAACTGGGCCAAGTGACAGGCATCTGTAGTCCAGCTACTCAGGAGGCTAAGGTGGGAGAGTCACTTGAGCCCAGGAATTCAAGGCTGCAATGAGCCAAGGCTGTGCCACTGGACTCCAGCCTGGACTAGAGAAAGACACTAGATTTAAAAAAAAAAAAAAGGAATTTGGGATTGAAACAATATTAATTCAGGTCTTTGTTCTATTTATTTAAAAATATCAGAAATACACTTTCATCTAATTAATAAAGAATATGTCATATAAGTATAAAATCATGATCCATACTGAGAGGTTTTTAAATGCATTCAGAGGCCAGAGGCTGGAGGTCAGAGGCCAGACAATATTATTTGTCACCTGGTTAGCTATAGGTAAAAAGCTCACTTAATAAAATGAGTGTATTTAGTTGATTTAAGTAAAAGTGATTGATTTTCATTTAACATTTGTCTATTATTGTTAGGTCAAGTTGGAAAATCGATTTCAATGTGACCCAATGGGAGAACAGTTCCATGTGTCCATATATATTTAATGTCAGGAACACATTAGTACTCCTTTGCTTATAACAGTATTAAATAAAATGATAGCTTGTATTTAAATTATTTACAGCTGTGACACAAGGCAGCAAAATGCAGCATATCAAAATGACAATGGAGATAATCTAATATCACACATAAATCTCTTTTTGTTTTGGAAGAGGAAAATCAGTGAGAAATAGACAAATTTTGTAAAGACAAGAAACTGGCATGAAATTTAAATACATATACAGATCTCTTAAGATCTGTATTTCCCTTAGTCTCTTTCATAAGCAGTTATTTTCAAATTATTTTAAAGTGTAACAGTAGCAAGATATCCATTATGGATCTAGAATCATAGTATTTTTATATTCACTTGAACATATTTTCGAGTACTGTGCAGAATATATGCCATTTTTTAGTCTCACAGAAACTTTTAAAATGTTTGTATATTTATTCATTATTGCTGGCCTCAGGAAATGTCTATTTACTAAAAAAGTATGAATTTAAACATATTTGAAATAATAAGCTAGAATTTCCGCCTGCATGAATTATTCTGTTCAAATATTGTTAAGGCCTACTCTCTGAGGGCAATGTGCAGGGTTTTGGGGATACTTTTATGAGCATAGACAACATCCCATATTCATAGAGCTGGGTTGGTTGAAATCAGATTTAAAAAAAAAAAAAAGACTGCTAGAATTCAAAGGTATCTTTGTGATCATTTATTTCTCTATACACGAAAGAGAAAACTGAACACCAGAAAAATTAGAAAATTTGCACCAGTTTGAAAGTGATAAATGACAGTATCGAGATCCCAAGTCCCCTGACTCCCAATGTAGTGTTTTTTCCAATATGCTACCAAAGGCTATAGGAATGGTTCTAATTTTTCCTCCCTCCTATAACTCATTTTCCCAGACCCTAATCTCTTACATAATTCACTTTCTCAGCTCCCAATCTCTTGCTACAGCCCAAAAAGCAACTTGCAATACCTGGAATATATAAGCTAGTTCATCCCTCTTGTGCTTGTGAACATGCTTGTTCCTCCTGGGGAGAATTGAAGTAGGGATGGCATTTGCCGTATAGGAAGGGGTTGAATTACACAACTTCTAAGGTCCCTTGTGATGTAAAAATTCCTTATTCTGTATAAACTTGCTGGGGAATTTATTGCCACTTCTAAATATTAAATATTATCCATAGATGCCTATGAAATTAAATGTACATTCTATATGTGGGTATTATAGAGTAATATGTATGCATTCTGAATCCATGCCAAAGTAACTTATCAGTAAAAACATAGATACAAAGTTGATAACCCAGGCACCAGAAGAATCAGGTTCAAAATTGAAATTTTAACAGTGCTTCCCTACCTGTGTAATTGCCCTAAGTCAGTCAGTTATTGCCTGAATAGGTAGAAGAATAAAGTGTTGCACTGTAAAATGACAGCATGGAATAATGAGCACTCACTAGATTTTAAAACCTAACTCTGAATCTAGATTCTGTTACTTTCAGCAATGTGCCCTTGGGAAATTCACCAAACAACTCTAGATTTCATATTCTTCATCTGTAAAATGAGAATAATATGACACCTAACTCAGCATTGATAGGACAAAAATGTAATAACAGAATTAAACATACATAAGACATAATATGTGCTCAGTGACTGTTAGCTGAATTGGAGCTCTGACTCTTCCCTATAAAAAGAAAGTGTACTCCCATTTTCTGAAATTATGAGTTCCCTCAACAACTACAATACCTTTCCACCTACCATTAGACACATAAACATCTTCACACACACACAAGGATATGCATGTGTGCATGTATGCACACACGCGCGCGTGCACACACACACACACACATTCTCTCTCATACAAGCATAGGAAGTATTGGAAACCCAAGCTTCTATTCCCGAAAAGCAAGGAAGGAGACCCCTGGCAAATCAAGAAAAATAGCTGAAGCCATGAATCCCTGTTTTTTAGTTAATGAACCTAAATTGTTGTTCTAAAAAACAGAGTGGATTTATATTAGGAAAAAAGTGTTCTTTCACCTAAGAATTCACTTAACCGCTTAACAATCCACCAAATCCACCAATTTCACCTGCTATACCACATATAATATGACCTGCTGTGTCATAATTTTTATATGATTCCTTTTGTAGCCTATAATGAAAGGCTGTCTACAAAGGTAGAGCATTAATACAGGTCTAAGCTACTCAGAAAAAACACCTATTATTTCCATTCCTTTTACAAATTTGAGAACCCTCCAACAGTCTAATTCTAACTTCCTTTGGATCTTCTTATTACCCAATTCAAAGTTGTTATTATCCACAGCCTATAAATTAAAATCTAAATCCTTAACAGCTGCAGATTTTTGCATCTCCAATAATTAATAGGTGCAAAAACAAATTGGTTGATAAATGAAACAAATGAACATTATTTCATTTTTATGTTTTCCTACTTACATTTAAAGATAATCATTAAAGGAAGAAAACACTATTGCAAAAAGTAAAGTATAATATGTCTTAAAGCCAAATTTGTGATTTTAAATTTGTAGAAAACTTAATAACATCCAAGCCACTGATTATACTTTAATACTGAAATTTACATCACTATCATTCAGAGGTAAGATATATGTGTAAAAACTAAAATAATTCAGTGTGCTGTATATTTTCATTACAGAGCTTTTCTTTTTATTTTGTCCAAATAAATGGAGAACATGAGATATAATCCGGAAATCGTATTTTTGAAGTTTTGAGCCTTATCTGTTTTTTAAAGATTTCCTCTTGAGTGATTACAAGCCATTTTTTATAGCCACAATTCTCATAAACAATATGGTTAGTTGCAATTTCACACTGAAAAATATCACAGAATAATAATATACACTTAATGGTAAAAAGGTATTAACTAGACAAACATTAGTGGAACAGCAACAGGAGGAGGAAGGGGAGGAAAACAAAATTTTAAGAAAAGACTGCTTAGTCATTTCAAGTTTCAATCTGTTTACTTCCAAGTGATTAGGGCTGCAATAGTGAAATATGCAACTTTAAAAACATAATTTTTGTTTATTTTTAAAATAACACTTCATTTTCCTATTGCCTGCAAATTACTCACTGAAATACTATCTCTTCCCTATTCTTCATCTTTTTTCTTTTTCTTCTCTTTCTCCTTTTCTGGCTCTTGATTCTCTTTCCTTCTATATCACCTCATAATCTGATGTTTCCTCTTCAGTGAAGTATTTTGTATGCTGGTAAACATGAAAGTAATATTATTCAGATTTACTGCTGTTGCTATACCTAGGGATTTTATTTGAATTTATTGATACTTGTCTGTCATTCCTAACTGCCCTACAGTAACTGTCAAATGGTGAAGTTCTGAGTATCAACCCAAGGAAATATTTGAAATATGTAAATGAAAATATTTTATAACACACACACACACACACACACACACACACATACACACCCCTCTCCTTCCTAAACTTCTTATCTCATAAAAGAGCATCTGATGCCAGAGCATAAAAGTGTATTAAGGGCTTAACAACAGTATTAATAACTCAGATTTAAAACTCTTGGCAATTAATTAAGATTAATGATAGAAGTCATCCTCTTTTCTCCAGTGTAACACTTCCTCACAAATTTTCAATCTCCGATTCGTTGGCCCCTCCATGCTCATTTCAGGCTGTGAAAAAGGGAGGTCTTGAAACTTCGATCCTGTTATTTGCTGCTTTTTGTATCTGAGATTAAGGAAGTAGACATCGGCAAATTTACAACCAACAGTTCAGACAGCTGTCTTACTTTAAGCAGTTAATGGAAAAGGAACTAATCTAGTTAAGAGCATAAGACTAGTTCATAAATCTGGATTCAGAGGACAGTTAAAACCATCCCACCTCTTCTGGAGAGTAGTAACTGAATTAAATTCTCTTCTCACTGTTGAGAAGAGCCAGAATTTCTGTAAACTCGACTAATGAGGCACCCAGAGCTAACATAAACCACATATAGGCCAGTACCATAGATGACTAGGCAAGAGATTAATTAACATTAAAATATATGATTTGGCTAGAACAAATACGCTCTCATAAGAATTCCAACCACTGAAAACTTTTCTTGAATGGAATATGAAATAAAGATCAAATCTGATTTTAAAATATGAAAACAATGCCACCGAAAGCAAAAAAATTCTGAAAAAGACAATAAAAATTACAAGCTTTCATTTGTTCAAAATTTAAACTAAAGGAAAATAATTGTTATGTTTTTATAATACAGAAAATGTTCAATAGATTTAATTATAATTTAAAATTAATCATCCAAAATGACTAATTTTAGCTCAATATAAATAATATTTCTCATGTATCAGCATGCTCAGCTGTATCTTTGTAGAAAATAATTCAAACTTGTCAAATTTCAGAATTGTTCTGTCTTAATTTTCTCAGTAGCTTAATTTATAAGTAGTAAAATAATAAGGTGACAGAAACGTTTAAATTCTACAAATTCAAATGATATCTCTCTTATGAATCACTAGGGTCTAATGCATATATTCATTAACATAATTTATAGTTTTAATTATAATAAAACTAAGAGGAACAATAATATACAAAATTCTGCTCCTCAAATCAATACCTCATGCATATTACAGGGTAATTATGTTATCTGATAGCATAGGACACTGTACCCAGAATTAGAAAGTTAAAATCTTGACCCTGCTCACTGAGCTGTGGGAAGCACAATGGTGTGTTCTTGTCTAGTAGACATCAGTTTAGATACTTCCGGTGAGGAATAGAGCAAATGACTGAAAGAAAAATTACATAACTAAAATTTGAAAGACATACATGAGGAAAATGGTTAAGTCGCGTTAAACACAGATAATGTAGTGACAATAGGGCATCCAAGCAGGAAATTCATATAAGCTCTCAGAGACATGCAAGTGGAATTCAAGAGGGAAGGTCGAATTGTCTAAGAATGATGTCTAATGATGAGGACAAAGCAGTGGAAGTCTCAATCAATGTTAGGAAGTCAGACAAGGGAAAGAAATGAAAGAATTAGAGAAAGATAATGAGAGAGTAATCCCACTTTACTCTAGAACTTTTATCTGTATGCTATATATGTAAACATGCTATTTGAATGTTACATGAAATGTTTTACAGACTTACTCTTTTAGGCAACTAAGATTTGAGATGTGCAAATGCATGTGTGTGTGTGTGTGTGTGTGTGTGTCTCACCAATCTGCACTAGGTTCAGCCTTAAAGCTATTTAAATAAAATACACTAAATTCATACTTAACTATTAAGAAATAATTCCTGTTGGGAAATGGCTCTAGAAAAAAAACAGTGCTTGATTAAAAAAAAAAAAACTATTAGAAACCTCCAATATGATTCAAAACAAAAGTAGGCTTAGTACTGGAATATGATTATGAAAGTTTATATATGTATTATTTTCAGTACACTAACCTGCTTACTAAGAAGCATTATGGGAACCTAAAGTATCTTTCTGCCACATTTTCCAAGTGAAAAGAGCTCTTTAAGGAGAAAGAGATGATTGCATATCAGAGAATAAAATTGTTGGGAAATGGCAATGAGTTTGCAGAAACTATCCCAACTTTATAAATTGTTTAAAAGCATAAGGAGAAAAACATTCTTGTAATTACTTGAAATTAAGAGAGTGTTAATTTTTAACCCTAAGTCGGAAAAAATAAAATGGTAAACAAATGTGCACTGGTATTCTTTCATTTCTGTCTCATTTTCTGTTTATTTTTCTCTTTTTCTTTGTTATTTGCAAAGTTTGAAAAATAAATTATTTTTATTTTATACTTCAAAATTATATCAGTTTCAAAATTCTCAAATGTTAGAGGTTGGAATTTGATTCAGAGTACAATTAGTGGAAAATACAAATAAAGATGATATGGAAAAATTTTTAAAGAAATTACTTAGAGATTATAAATAATTATTACTACTGCATACTACTATATATTAGTTACTATGTTATACAAATCCTAGTGTTTTATTTATAAATAAAAATGAAATGAAAGATATTTAGCAAAGTTAAAAAGGTATTTATAAGTACATTTTTAGGAATAAAGGGGCAATAAAAGTTTCCTATTCAAGCCAATTTTCTTAACTGAGTTATGAAGCTCTCCTTAAACTAAACTTATAAATGGGGGTCTGGTAGACATAAGGGCACCATTAAAATGCATTCTATTTAAGTAACACACTATCTACAAACAAAATGCCTTTTATCTTCCATTGGACTGGGTCTTCTGGCTCTAAATTTAAAAATAAGTAATATATGCAGAATAATGTAGGTTTTTGTAATTTATTAGAAATTATAGTAATTTATTTAAATATGTATTTAACCCTCTGTAATAAAAAGTATGCAAAAGCTATATACAAAGTAATCAAAAAACAGGAAAAAAAGGTTATAATTGTTTCTGTGTTGACATTTCTGCTCCCCATTGGATGATTTAATTGACATCAATTAAATCACATCACAACCATATGCTGAGCCTAAAAATGAATGCGTTTAGTCCTGGACCACCAAGACACTTCAAAAGTATTATTAATATTATTTTTCAAGATGGGATCTTGCTCTGTCACTCAGGCTGGAGTGCAATAGTGTAATCATGGCTCACTGCAGGCTTGACATCCCTGGCTCAAGCAATCCTCCCACCTCAGCCCCCCAAGTAGCTGGCACTACAGGCATGTGCCACTATACCAGGCTAATATTTCGTCTGAATTTTTTGTAGAAACGAGGTCTCCCTATGTTTCCCAGGATGATCTCAAACTCCTGGACTCAAGGGATTCTCTAATCTCTGCCTTCCAAAGTGTTGGGATTGCAGGTGTGAGCCCCACACTCAGCCAAAAGTATTCTTTCAGGGTGCCAAAGCTCACTGACAATGATGAAAAGTTTTATTTCGATGTATTGAGAAGAGGTATTTATACTAATCATTTTTTGTTTTTTGTTTACCAGAAGGTTGCTGATAATTTTAATCAAGATGAATATCTACATAAACTTATACATTAATACATAAAATGTATATGATTCCGCTAAATAGCAAATAATGCCCATATGGGGAATGGAGACAACTAAGTACCCAAGTTCTATTTATAGGTTCTTTGAAAAAAAAAATAAACTTTTTGGTAATTTAAATGATTAAACTTTGCAAATTCTGCATTTCGATTCAGGGAACCAGACTGAGTTAACACCTTTGCCAATTTATATAACTAATTAAGAGATTATTTTATTTAAACTAAGAAACGTTATCAAAAAGCATTCTATTTCATGAATTTGTTATTTTCCACAGAAACAGTTTATGATATACACAGTGAGCAAATATGTTCCATAAGAATATATACACATATACAGTTATAAACATACTATGTGCACACTCATATATATGTGCACATAGTGCATATATAGTCATATATATATGAATGTGCACATAGTATGTTTTTACATATATATAGTGTGTGTGTGTATATATATCTATATACATATACACACACACACTCCTAATTTAGTCAGTGGGATAATAGCAATAATGGCATGCTCATGTGATGGATTATTCTAACAAAAATTTATCTTTCAAATATGTATAAACTGAAGATAATTACTTCCATTAATTTAAGTGGAATATGATGTTATTTTAAAGATGCCCTGAAAGGTAAAGGCCAAAGATAATAAAAATGAAAGATATCAGTGATAATACAAAGAATGGAAAAGTCTAGTGGTATTATTTTCCAGCTTTGTTGCATTGGAATTGCCCTAAAAAAAAAACTATAACAAATTTCAGATTTTACAGAAATAAAAGATAAACAATCGGTTTACATTTTTAAAACATTTTTATGTTTTCTACTCTTTCACTTTAATATACAAAAGGAAATGTCTAAAAATACATGGGCATTTTATGTATAATAGGACTGACTCAATTAGGCTATAACAGAGGGGTTTTTTTTTATAGACCCTAAAATTCATAACAAAGTTCAACTATATGGCACAAAATATTTTGATGGAACCTAAAAACTAAATTTAAGAATGTAGTCCCTTTTAAAAATAATGATTTTTTGGAGTAATAATATTGAGTAGCCAGGCTATCAATATAAATACATGTTAATAATTTTTTTAAAGAATGTAGTCATTAGCAGCATAATTCTAGGCACTGAAGACATCTGAAGCATCAGAGCAATTGAGTGAAGTTTTCAATCTGCTCTGAAAGACTCATTGATGGTTACACTTCACAACTGTGATGGGAATACAATGGAGTGTGATGCAGAATCTCTTCTATACAGATGCTTACTCTATTTGAAGATGACATCATTTAAGAGTGCTGAGCACTGGGCGATTTGTAAACATAATGGAGTACAGAGCCATCTTGAGAAGGTCGGAATCACTTAAGAAGCCACCACTAAAAAAGGCAAGGCCAGTTTGAGCCTGAAAGTTCAGAAGCGGTACTGAAAGGCACGAACATAAATCTAAAACTAGAGATGTAAACAAGAGGTAGAGCCCAAAGCCTCTGCCTTTGAGGTTATTAAGGCTTCTCTGCTCCCTTTTAAACTAACTTGTGCAACCTATCTTCTCTGATATTTTTGTGGGTTTTGCTGTAGCCTTAAAAAATTGGAGGATCAAGATAGTGTTCTGTCAGAATGAACATTCTTGAAAAAGCAGCCGCTGTCAATCATTTCAAAAAATGAAATTACATCTCATCTGCATAACTGACAAAAGTCCCCTCAATATACTGAAAATATTTATGTTGCTTATTTCACCAAGTACACAAAAACTTTGCCACATACTACCGTCTGTGCTTAAGCCATTGCTCCCTGGGTACTTCCCCCTCCAAAGGATACTTCTGTGTCAGCAGCTCTCCTTTTTCTCAAGAAAGGGAGCCTACATTTTATCAATGATAATATTTTACGTTACTATAGAATCTTTATTATCTTACCATTCCCAGGAGTTCTTATCAGGGTAATATTTTAACCAATTCTATTATGTCACATTTACGTGTGCACAATTAGGACTTCTTGCAGTATTTCCACTGAAAAGCCAACAAATTCTTGAATTTTTTGTTTCTGGCTGAATGTAGGTAATAGAGAAGGAGAATCTCCCAAAAAGAAAATGTTTGCTTACTTCTGACTTAAAACATTTTATTTTTTATATGCAACTATAGGAATGAAGTCTTTATGAATACAAATCAATTCAAGTCAATACAATTTTGTAAATTTTGTTTTACTAAAAAATTACATCCGTCTGCAAAAAAATCTAATTCAAATTCACCTCGGTGTTATAAAAAACCTTATAAGTTTAAAAACAAATGGTGGATGTACTTGAGTGTTACTAGCATTCTTCAACTGCTGTGTACACACTTTTATGTCTGCTTACTGGTGAAGGAGGGACTGCCGTCTGAAGGTTAACATAACCTCGATTACAGCCAAGATGCTCCTTGGAGATATAATTGGTTTGTGGAACTACTCCAAAACTAGTGCTGCGCTTTCTTCTTTCCTTGCCTTTCTGCTCCTCTAACTCTCTCTTTTCAAATCAAAAAGGAGAACGCATGGTAATGCATCATTTATAAATTACCTTGTTACTGCGAAAAACAAAACACTGCTTTGAAAACCAAACAAACTCCTGCTGCGGACTCCGGCATGTTTGATGGAGGCCCTTCAAAAGAGTCCACGGCTTAATGGAGGTTGTTTATGTGGAGACTTCGATCTGTACCTGCTGTCCCCTGTCACTCCCTGGAAACTTGGCGGCAGATGTTGCAGCGTTAAGTTGTCTCTGAAGTGGTTTTCTGTCCTCGTCTCCCCACCGCAACGGAGTCAAACTACATTAGATCTCTTATTTGTGCCTAAGGCAAGTTTGGGAGCGCAGCTGTGTCCACCCCCACTCCTACCTTTGGTGTTTCAGGCCTCCAGGCAGCGAGAGCGAGACCAAAACGGTTCTGCCGCTCTCAACTACCTCTGCTGACAATCCCGCCGCTCGCTGCGGGCTGGGGAAGCCGCTGCCGCCGCTGCAAACAGATGTCAGCGACAACCTGCTAGCTTACACCTGGACGCGCGGCCCTCACCTCACGCGCCGCGCTGAAACATTCATGACTCGGAGGACTTCCTGCCGCAATCAAAGCCCGGGCCCGGCGTGCGGCCCGCGGACCCCGCCACCTCGGCGAGGGCTGGCGCGCGGAAGGGAGGGCGAGAGACGGCCCGAGCGGGAGACTGCTCGCCGGCTTTGATACTTTATGCCTGAACTTCAATTACTTGATCAAGGACTTCAATTCAGCAGTGTATTCTTCCGCAAACGAGCCCGGTGCGGCCTCGGAGCCATTAAAGGGGCGCATTTGGCTTGAAATTCACCGTGACCGGACTTACAGAGTAAATGTGCATGACTCTGGGTTGAGTTCTAGGAACAATGATTTGTTTATACAACTGGACTTGGGTCTCAAGAGGCAGAATCTGCAGTAAACAATTATAAATAAATGACAAGATTGTTTTCCTAGGTAGAAAACATGCTGTTGACTAGGCAGAGGTTGCATTATTTAGAACCATTAGGCACCACCTGAAAACAATTATGTTTTATCGTCTCCCAGGTGGCATAAAGTTTGTTTTGCCTTTTTCTTAGAGTCACTATTACTTCCTTTAAAAATTTGGTATGAGAAAAGATTCTCATTTACTTCTTGACAATACACATAGAACTCTATCCACCTATAACTAAAACAATTGTTTAAACTCTTCCTGATTTCTGCAGTGTACAAATTGCTTTATAATCACACATGCAACTTGTATACCTGTACAAAATCAAAAGTAAATATGCATATATACACACACAAACCATTATGAGCACAGAAAACACAGGAAAATAAAATTATTTGCAAAATATATTCACCTATTTATATGTTGATAAAGTTTCTTTTAAAAAGAATTGAACTTAACAGACAATAACATTTGTTCCAGTGAACTTTTTGCTATACATAGACAATTCTTTTAGAGGGAATCAATGTATCTAATCTAAGCTGATACAATGCTATTTACAAATTTCCTAATATTCCTAATATTAGATAATTTGTTGAGAAGATAGATTTGTTGATATAAAAGTGATACACATTGTCAAAGGGCAATGGACATCTCTTAAAGATATAACACCTTTCATAAATTAGTCTAAGTTGAATGTTTTTCATTTAATCAGATTTTGATTATTAGGGGTGTAAGTTTGCAAATAATAGGATTTCACTCTTGCTTAGAGCCCAATTATAGGTGTGATTATTTAAAGCTAACAAAATAACTCCAGGACTAATTTTTCTCATTCCATGAATGATTATGCCAGGACTTAAACACACACACACACACACACACACACACACACACTACTCTGAGGTCAATTAATTTTCTCCCTTCTTCAAGCAAATATAAATATAAATATAGATAGATAGTTGTTTAAAAAAACAGCCAAGAGAAGTAGGGAATACTACCACTTGGGTCTCTTAGACCCCTAAATTTTAATTTTCTTTATTCCATGTAATTCCATGAGATAAACCATGTCTATATAAACTAAATTGGTAAAAGCCATAAGGTTCAGTGACTTTAATTATTTTACCAAATAACCACAGTAAGTAGAAGGTAACAGTGAGCTGCGAATGTCTTCTCATGCACAGATAAAGCATTACCAAAGCAGATCATCCTATTTTAATATCATGCATCAAAATTATCTGTGCCAAATATACTCTAAATTTCCTGATACTCTTCCTGCCTCTGGGTCATTATTTTCTGAACAGGTAAATTACTGTAAGTTCCCCAAATGAAAGATACTCTAAAGCAAAAAAGAACTGCAATTTAAGAAATATTATGTGCTCTTTCTATAAAATGGAAATAAAATTTGTATGATATTAGAGTCTCGATGCACTTTACATCGCTGTCCCATGCAAATATGATTTTATTTAAACAAATAATTATTAACTTTTGGATAATATTTTTATGTTTACATTATTTTAGAGACTTTTAAAAACTTCACTGAAATATTTACTATAATTAAGTGTCCTCTGATTGCTGCAGATTCTTTTTGGCACAAATATCACAGAGTCACACAGTTGCCTTTGTCAATAAAGATATTTACTGTGCTTGTGAGCATAATAATAGAGCAACTGAAGGCTTCATTTGTTCAAAAGAAGCCAACTGAAAATTAGAATATAAAAATGTATAAAATAGTATAAGAAATTGTCAAAACAGAGTGAAAGCATAGTGGAAATAAAAGTATTTAAGAAGAATCAAAGAAAAAAGAAGGAAGAAAGGAAGGAAAAGAGGGAAGGAAAAAGGGAGGTGGGGAGGAAGGGAGGTATGATAGCACTTTAGAGACAATGAAACCAAAATAGTATGGTTTCCTAATACACACTGTAAACTTATAAAAAACTAGGGGGCCCTTCAATTATCCTAATAATATACAGAAAACTATTTCACTAATGTAGTGGAATAATTCTTCCTGTGTATTTTTATGATTTAATCTTTGGAAAAAATGTAGGTTAAGGTTTATATGTGTGTGGGACAGGAAATTTATATTGGAATTAATTCTATAAAATAAAGAAGACCTGGTTGATGATGTAGAGTTGACATAAATTTGGATTTTTTTTTTTTTTTTTTGAGACAGGATCTCTATCTGTTGCCCAGGCTGGAGTGCAGTGGTGCGATCTCAGCTCACTGCAACCTTCACCTCCCAGGTTCAAGCAATTCTGCCATCTCAGTCTCCTGAGTAGCTAGAACTACAGGTGTGCCCCACCAAGCCTGACTAATTTTTTGTCTTTTTTGATAGAGACAGGGTTTCACCATGTTGGCCAGTTTGGTCTCCAACTCCTTGCCTCAAGTGATCCACCTGCCTTGGCCTCCCAAAGCTGGGATTACAGGTGTGAGCCACCACACCCAGCCACACTGATAATAATCTTTGTGAAACATTAATAATCTTTGTGAAATCTTAATAATCTTTGTGAAACATTGGAAATGAAAAGCTGGGGGAAAAATGTGGGGGGCAAAGACTTCTCAAGTTGTCTAAAGGGAAAAAGGTCATGTGGTGATAAGTATAGACTTGACATAAAACCTCAGTCTAAAACAAAATAATAAAAATTATAAAGAAGCACTAGCAAGAAACATAAAGACAAAACAGCAAATCATGCCAAGCTTACCTGGTTTTCTTGAGCAAAGCATGTGTGGTTGGTTTGGTTAGATGGGTGAATAGATAAATATACATTATGTCTTAAATTCAGCAAGGAATTTAACAAAATTTATTAAATATCCTTGGGAATAATGTAGTAAACTTAGTTTGTACTGTTGGATAGGTTCCTAGCTTTTAACACAGTTATGTCACCTAACTGTGAAGCGTCCATCTATGAGGAAAGGCTCTCGTGGGATGCCACACTGAGGTTTTAACATTGGCTTGAAATAAAAACTTGCAGGTAAGAAAACTGCAGAAGCACTAAAGCTAAAAAGAATAGGTATGCCAATCAAAGATTAACTCAGACTGCATCAGGTACACACAGAATCATAATATGTATCTGATAAAAAAACAATTGAATCGACAACTGATGTTTACTAAGCCTGAAGTCCTGCAGTTAAGTAAAAACAAATTTTTTAAAAGGCATAAATAGCATAGGTGTAGAGTGGGAAAAGTGGGGTTTTAGTTGACCTCACATAATAAAAGTCAGCTATATTTTATCTATATCTCTCAGGTTCAGGATCTTTCAAAACTGAAAGTTTTATCCTACATTTGTCACCAAAATTCACTTGGAAGCAATAAATTTTATATACTAATATACAATAGAAAATGTCTGAATAATACAATTAGGAGATGATGCTTTACTTAATATTTGATACAGACTATATCATATTCCTAAAATCAGAAAAATTCTGAATTTTGAAACAATCTGACCTCAAGAGTTAGGATAAAGGCTTTGGACTTATCTTAGACAAAAGTGTGACCAAAGCAATTAAAAGAAACGAAAGAGAAAAAAAATCTTGGTCAAAATAATGGAAAGGAAAGCATTATTCTTCAAACATGGAAAAATAAATACCGTTGGAGCAATATTTGAACTATTACAGCATTATAATTTAAGAATGTTAAATTTATTTGGTATCTAACAGTACCTGATCTATGTTAAGCACTAGGTAAATATTTGTTGAATGAATGATTATAATGCATCATTTTAAAAACTAAACATACCGATTTATCTATACTCAAATATACCTTATTTTCTATTCCCAACGAGTCTTTCTGGTTTTAACTTCCAAAGCCCAGATTATCTGGCAAACCACAAATCACTGGCTCTGTGACTTTGCTCATGATGCCACATCTATAGAAATGTTCAATCTACCTATCTCCTACCCATATTCAAAGACCTATATTTTTGAAGAAGCTTTCCCTAATTTCTTCTGAGGGAAAGCTAACCTTTATTCCTCTGTGTACTCAAGAGTACCCAGAACATATTCCAGAACAGATCTTATTTTTGTACGTGTCCCAAACAAAGTTCAGGTTTCTTAAGGGCAGAGGCTACTATTTGTTTCTACCCTTCAATATCACCTGACACCACTGCTTGTACATATTTACAATCCAAAAATTACTGAATTGAACAAAATGAATAGGAATAATGAAAAAATCAAAAACCAAATTGCAATCATGACAGTCAAAAGAAAATATGAAGTATTAGCAAGAGAGCTGAGACCACTGTCTGTTCTTGTTGGTTAGCACATATTCAATGTTAGCTCAATACGCAGCACTTAATAAAGTGAAAATTATTGAACAAATAAACTAGTGTCTAACCTGGGGAAGAAAAATGAAGATGATGCATGAAAACAATTTTAAAACACATGAACTGAAAGTCTAGCATATAGAAGAGGAAGAAGAGTCATTACATGTTGTTCCAGAACAGAACTCCAGATCACAGATGAATTTAAAAAGACACAAATTTAATTACGTGAAAACTTTTTAGAACTACAGTGATCTGATAATGAAAGAGGCTGCTTTATAAACCAACTAGTTCTCTCTACTTATGGTCCAAGCAAACAGTAAATGATGATCTGTTGGAAAAATTCCAGGAATAAGTTTTCTCAGATTTGGAATTTTAAAAAATCCTCTGAAGTTGAAGTTTATGAACTTTATTCCCTTGTTAAAACAGAGGAATGATCACATTGACACACAATGAAACAATTCTGTTGAGGTAGGAGCCAGTATTGGATTCTGGAGGCAAGGCTTGGACACAAGACCTAATTAGTGGTTAACTAAAACAGGGAGAGGGCAAAAACACTTTCCCATAAGACACACTGACCAGGGTGCCGTGTCAGTTTGCCATTGCCATGGCAATGCCCAAAAGTTACCACCACTTTCCATGACAATGGCTCAATGATCTGGAAGCTGTCACACCTTTTCTAGAAATGTCTGCACGATCCACCCCTTAACTTTCATATAATTAAAAGTGGGTATCAATATGACTACAAAACTACCTCTGAGCTGCTCCTCTGGGCATTCTGCCTATAGCTCAGCCCTGCTCGGCAAGGAGCAGTACTTCTGCTGTTGCTAACCCCTCTGACTCACCTTTGAATTCTTTTCTGGATGAATCCAGGAACTTTCCCGGGCTAAGCTCCAATTTAGGAGCTCTCCTGCCCTGCATCAAATTCTTTCCTGGATGAAGTTAAGAACTCTCCCAGACTGAGCTTCAATTTTGGAGCTCACCTGCCCTGCATCACTACTATTATGAACTGTACTGTCTCTGAACCAAACCTATTCATCGTTACACATGAAAAGGTTTTAAACAATTTTTCATACATCAATACAATGAAAAATAGTACTAATATATTACAGAAATTATAAAACTGGAGTAATTGTAGCCAAATTTCCAAAACCAAACTACAGCCTCAGATAGGCTTCCCTGAATGGGAAAAATACATATATATACTTATGTGTGTATGTGTTTATCACTATCACAGATTTTTATAACTTTAAAGACATTTTTACATATAGTCAAGAAACACAATTACATCAACTGTTGAAGGCAGGGAACATATTTATGCCGATAAAACAGATTCTGGGGCCTTTTCCCTAGGCCTCCTTGCTACTAAATGCTAGAGAAGGACTTCAGCTACTAACTCCCAGTCTGTTGGAACGTTGTGTCTTCAAAGTCAAGGGCTGATGCAATGAGTGTGCTTATTAAAGTATGTGTACAAATGACCAGAATTTTAATGAATTACTTGAAAAAAAGAATGGTGTAAAAATGTTGTTTGAAGATGCATTATCACAATAGGTAATTTATAGAAAACTGTATGTAACAGAAATCTACATTTAACAATATTTCCTTCCTCAAGTGGAATAGGGCTTTAAAATCATTTTTTATTACTATTTCCCTGCCTTCATTATACTGACCCAAGCAGTTAGCTCTTTCTCATTACATTCCCATATACAAACCTCATCTCCTTCCTGAGGTCGCATCAAAGAAACCCGGTCATACTGCCGCCTCAACAAAGCCCAGAGAGCATCAAGACGACCCTAAGGGAAAATGAGATTTGTGAATTCCCAGAGAATGTACTCAATCTCTATTTACTGAATAAATGAACACATAAAATGAAGAAAACAAAATCTTCTCTATCCTCATTTCTTTCATAAAATAAACTAATAAGTAACAGAAACTTGGAGGTTCTCATTGCCAAGAAAGCGTTCAGCCGTTAAGAGTGTACAATAGTTTGCTGCATCCATCATCCCATCATCTATATTAGGTATTTCTCCTAATGCTATCCCTCCCCTATCCCTCTAACCCCTGCTATCCCTCCCCCACTCACCTATACCCGGACAGGCCCCGGTGTGTGAAATTCCCCTCCCTGTGTCCATGTGTTCTCATTGTTCACACCCAAATACCTATGTAATAAACCCTGCATGTTCTGCACATGTACCCCAAAACTTAAAGTATAATAAAAAATAAAAATAAAAAAAGAGCTAGATAGTAAATCTTATAGGCTTTGCCAGCCACATGGTCTTGGCTGCAACTATTCAACTGCTGCAGTTAAAAAAAAAAATTGTACGATGAATATCTGCAATTTGATCTACCTTAGCCCTCTTTCAAGTAGTTGAGGGGACACAGGACTAAAAAAGATATGTCTCCATAAGATCTGAGTTAAATTACACAAAATTTGGACACTTACCTTAATTGGCGTGTACCATTTTGTCTGAGGAGGCTGGTATGTGGGTTTGGGTCTAGGTGGTCTAGGCCTGATGGGTTCTTCTGTTTCTTCAGGAATCTTCACCACAGCATTTTTGGCTTTCTCTAGCCTTGCACCTTCCTCAGTAGATCCTTTATCACCCCAACGAACCTGTAAAACAAAGGGAAAGTACTGTTATCTGACACAAAGTGCCCTAGAGAAACAGGCCATTATTGAGCCTTTGGTCCTTTGGTTCACATCTCAGAGTGAAAAAGGAGGTGAGCAGCTATCCTAATTCCTAATTTCCCCTCTTCAGAAATAGGTTTCCGAATAGGAGAGGCTGAATAGGTTTCTCACCACTCCTTACTGTATTTAATAGTAAGATCCTTAAAAAAAAAAAAAAAAAAAAAAGACTCTTTGTAAAAATCTGGAGCCAACTAAATTTGAAGCAACCATTTTTCCATAGTTTTAAATAAAGAGTCCATTTGTGGTTTACATATGAAACGCATGGCAGTGTGTAATTCTGTTCTCTAATTTGGTTTGTTCCCCTGCTAGCTAAACACATACCCATATGTAGTGATGACACTGGGAGAAATAGATGAAAATGATGATAGTTAGCATTTACTGAGTGATTACTATGTGTCAGTTCACATTTAATCCATACAAAAATGCAGCGAGATAGAGACCATATTTTCTTCTTTCCAGATGAGGCACAAGGAGGTTAAGTGATGTGCTCAAAGTCAAACAGCTAATAAGTGACAGGGCAGGATCTGAACATGTGTAATCTGAAATGGGTCAATAAGTTTCAAATTGGTTTGAATTTTGCAAATGTATTTTATACAAAAGAGTTGCTTCTTCCAAACTTTTCATCACGTTTGATTAAGGCAAAAAGTATGATTTGAACATTTAGTTTTTGAAAGTAAAATAATTATAATGAGAGTTTTCTTTACTTTTATAGTTTTATTTTGTAATGTACTGTTCAGCCTTTAGTTCCCAACTCATCTGAGTATGATTGTTTGACATATGATTTTTTCATCAAGAAGGTCAAACCTAAAAAGACTGCTTTGAAAAGAAAAATTCAGGAACACTAGATAATTCCACAAACTATAGTAAATTTCCTCCTCTGAAAACTCTTGACATTGAAAAACCGCAAGATCAAGTGACTTCTTTTTTTCGATAGAAATTAAGAGCAAAATTTGAATCAAACTGGGCATGTAAATAGAATGCGGCCCCTGGAGAAGGGCTTGTCCAAAGAGGAGTAGTGGGAAGTCCTACAAAAAACCAAGGATATCACCAAAGACGGGCAAGATCAGAGGAGTGAATCTCTAAAAAGCTATACTAAGACCTACCCAGGGCACACTATGGCACACTAGAGTTAAGTGATTTCTTAAAAAAAAAAAAAAGAACCTAAGACTCCCCAAAGCATTTTAATGATTATATTAGTGGGTAGGGATAGAGAAGATTATTATTCATAGACAGAACTCTTCAGGCTTTTTGATAAGGCTTACTTAGATGTTTTTACCTTTTTTTACTACAATTTTAGAACGGGCTTTCAATTTCAAGTGGGCCCTGTTGAGTCATTAAAATGTATCCATATCTTTCAGTGTGATCAGTGATACTAGAATGTTTTTTATGAGGTTGTTAAAATTGTTTTAAACACCATTAAACCTTTAGAGCTAGATAGTTGGCTTTCTTTCCAGAGAAATGACCTTCTCTTTCCAACCACAGTGTTGTCACCTAGATAAACTAACACTTATGAAATCTTTAGATACAGCTAGATTGAATTAAAAACTCTAAAACTGGGACATATATCCTTGCAATTGTAAAGGCTCAATTTTAAGAAACAAAAAAAAAAGATACACAATTAAGTAAACACACAAATGTCATAACTTAGAGAAGTCATTCAGGGCAGAAATAGAAGTAGATACAATTTAGATCCAATCAGAAATGATAGGCTTTAGCATAGACAGCTCCCTGGCCTGTTTCACATTGATATTGCAGAGGTAATGATAATCATATTCTTCCTTCAAGTTTCAACTGGCACTATTCTCAGATTTTAAAATGTATGTATAAAGCTAGTTAAACTAGAGTGCTGACCCAATGTGGCATTTCTAGGGACTAAACTGTCAAATGACTATACTTGAGAAATGTAGTTGCTGAGATCTAAAGAAGATTCATTAAATAAATTCCTTAGTTTTAGTTCATGAGAGAGCTATTTAATCATCATCATCATCATCATCACCACCACCACAAACACCACCACAAACAATTCTCACTTACTCAAAGTCTGAAACTAGAAATTATTAGAGTTTTCAAATTCTTAAAAGCAATTAAATATACATATATGTATTAAACATACATATATGCATGTATAAATTTTAATATTTTATTTAGTTTGACCACATTGAGACAGTTAAAAAGGACAAAAGAATAACAAGAATGACTACTAAAGGAAGTCTTAGCAGAATTAACATATCAGACTTTATTACAGGAAAAAATAAGTGCCAGCTTGATACCTAAATTCTTCCAACTCCACTTGGCTTTCATTATAAGCAATAAAATTCCATAATATCCAGAGCGTATTTGGATGAGTAGGAGGTTATATCATTAAGGAGCAATTTCAGAATCGAGAAAAGAAACAAAAACAGTTTCACACTGAATTGGCAGAAACACACATTTGAAATCACTAGGTATTGTGTATCAATTGTGCTAACAGTTGTTATTAACATCATCTCAGTTCCAGCTTTCTACAAATTCCCATTACCATAGTGTTTAAATATTTAATTTAAAAAAGGAAGAAAAAATATTATAGGTAAAAATTCCTATACTGACTTAAAATAACCTTAGCTATAAAAATGTGTCCTGTAATTCACATGTGTTCATAATTTCTAAAATTCCTTTCACTTTTCCTAGTTTAAGGGCTTTTTCAAAAAAAAAAAAAAAAAAAGTACCATTCAGGTTTGAGTAAGCATGCTTTTAAAACAAATTTTGTTTGCACGGTGGAACCTGCCTGTAGCCCCACCTACATGAGAGAATCCCTTGAGCTCAGGGGTTCAAGACCAACCAGGGCAGCATAATGAGAATTCCCCATCCCCCACCCCAGATTTCTTAAAAAATAAATAAATGAAACATTATGTTTTCTATTTTCCCTCTCCACACTTAAATAAATTCATGTTTGAAAACGTTTAATGATACTTAATTCTCAGTTCAATTTTTATTGTGTATTTTTATATACAGGTTGAGGATAGTTCAAAAATCTAAAATTCAAAATGCTCTAAAACCTAAAACCCTTGGAGTGTCAACATAACACTGTAAGAGGAAAGCTCCACACCTGACCTCATCTGATGGGTCACAGTCACCACTTTGTTTCATGCATAAAATTATTTTAAAATATTGTACGTTTTTAAATTCATTTATGTTTGTATATTTTGTTTGTAATATATAAACACAAAATTTATTTATGCTTGTATATTACGTTTGTGTATTTATTTTATATTTTAAATTCATTTATATTTGACATATACCTTATACACATATTCTTCTTATGTGTATAAGGTGTCTATCAAACAAAAATAAATTTCATGTTAAAACTTGGGTCCCCTCGCCAAGATACCACATTATGTGTATGCAAATGTTCTGAAATCTCAAAAAAATCCAAAATTTAAAACACTTTCAGTTCCAATTATTTCAGGTAAGAGATACTCAACCTATATCATGTTTCCTCTTTGTAACATCCACATTTGCTGTTCCATTTTTTTCTTCATTCTCATTCTCATTTCTATCTTTCTGATGGAATACTTCACACAAGGTAGCCAAAATTATACAAAACTTAAATAGACCCAGATTTATTACAAGTTGGCTGAGGTTTTTGTCACAAATTTTCTTCAACTGAAAAGGATGGGTGGGCAACATAATTTCACATATTAAGAGTTAATCACTCTTGAAACTTGAATTATAGGTTAGTTAGGGATGTGTGTGTGTGCTCTTGGCTCTGGTAAGTATAAACCGATTATGTTCTTTTTAACTCAGGACCCATTCAGGAGCTTACTCATATATTTCTTTTCCTTTAGAGAGAGATCTCAATCTTTGCAACACTGGAATATTGAACTAACAAAAATCTGACATTATTCCTAATTTTTTTAAGCAAGACTATTATTTATTCTATTAAGGCTCACATGCTAATATCCTTACTTTATTATCACGCAGTATTTTACATAAGTGGATTTCCAAATGGTATTAAGTTTATTATTCTGACTATGAAGAAGTACATGCTCACTGTCAAATAAATTTAAAATATATAGCACAGATTGAAAATTCCTCATCCAGAGAAACCTACTCACATTTTTGACATACCCTATCAAGCCTTTTTACCCCCTTATATAGATCTTTTTACACATACATTTTGGAATGAGGTGAAATCAACTAAAAATAAGTTGTTACAGATCATATTTGGATATTTGATTATAAGTTTTATTTTAAAATGTATGTTTTATACATATAGGAACATCCTATGTACTTTCTTCCCACCCTCCCAAGTCTAAAATGACACAACAAAGGTAAGAAAGAAAAATAAGCTTCCTTCTGTGCCAAACAACAAGAACTTGCCTAGCCATGTTTTCTTTTATTGTTTGGAATTCTCAGTTTCTAGCACACAAAAACCTATGCAATAACTTTTCCAAAGACCAACTTAACAGCGTCTAGCAACTGCCTTTGACCATGGCAGATAATTGGCAATGAGGTATCTGCCTCAGAGGATATTTCAACAATAAAGAAGAAGCTCTCAGGGAAAATGTCCATTGTTTCCAGATCTAATGTGATCCAGAAAAGCAAGAATCACTGTCAGATAATCTATATAAACACTTTGGTAATGACAATCATGTTTAGTATGTCTGGGCTTTTTTTGAAGAAGAGTAAAATTTATTCTGAAAATGGGAAACTGTCCTTGGGAATCTGAATTTTATTGTAATGTATAAAAGGAGAAAATTGCAATAATTGTGGGGTTGTTCATTAGCTTATCAATTTTGCTGGCAGTAATGGGACAAAGTAAATATGACAATAAAAAACGTGCAACAATGGTAAAATGCATAAAAACACATTCTAATCAGAAAGGAAAATTATAACTAGTAAGGAGGGAATGCCAGGATTTAATAATGAAATCAATATGTTCATGAAAAAATTCCTTGAATTGCTCCTTGGGATAGGATGCAGGCCTGTGTATACTGTTGTTAAAGGTTCAGTGCTAGTAATAATTGCTTATACCTAAATAATATATCACTTTGAAAAAACAGTTCATGGTGATAAGAAAACTTTGATTTTTAAGATATAATATTAAAGTTCAACTTTAATCAACACTTTGGGCTAATCTGAAAGTTCAATGCATTCTATAAATGATATATAATATCAATTACAGTAGTTCATAAGTGGCAACTAACATCAAGTATTAAATTTGCTTTCTCTATATTTGTGATAAGGTCAGATCCATGCTATTGAATATTTTAACATTTTCTTCTCAAATAGTAGATAACTATTGGATCATTACAAAGAAGAACACTGTTGCAACTTGAAGTGCCTGGCTTCTTCACAGCTGATGTTCTATGCAGTAATTTTTTCCAAAATAAGAAAAACCCTAGTTTTTTTAATGTCCCTTAGAATTCAGAGGTCTTATCAATGCAATCCTTTGACTAATGAAACCAGTTCTTTTTGGCCAGTTTTGGAGCGGCTAGGATGATTCCACAGGAAAAAAATGTACCCAGAAAAGACCCAGTGTTAACCACAAATGGATGATATTATAAAATTGAATTGTGAAAAGTTTCCATGGCTTAATAGTCCTAGAAATACATACACCAGATTAGCAGCTTCTATTTGTTTTAAGATACTAACCTCCATTCTTTTAATTCCTCCAACTCCTCGACCACCGTAATAGGAAGCATCCACAGTTGGCCACTTCTTAGTAGGCAAAGGTTCTTCTTCCTCCTGTGGAAATATGTTTTCAAAATGGTTTTAATTAATTTCTTAAAATACTGTTTAGTAAAAACTAACTCATATTTAAATATTTTTCTGAATTATGCCATTACTACAGAAAAACTATTTATTGAACATATGGATGCATTTACACTTACATGTATAAATTTCAAATGGAGTTCTGCAGGATATGAGAACTCCTTCCTCTCCTCATAGAAATATCTTTTACATCATCCCTAGGTAACTAGAAGTTGCTCTTTAACTATGGGAATCATTTGGTATTTCAAATCTATTCATCACTTCATACTTGGAAAGATAAAATATTAATCTTAGGACAGCATTTTAACAATCATTAAAGAATCAATGTATGTGTAAGTTTGGACTCCATGAAATTTGAATTGAAAAGACAGGCAGTTGAGAAGCTTTGAAAATATACAACACCAGCACATTTCTTATTTCATGTTCTTAATATGATTCTGGCTAACAAAATAATATAAAAGCACCAAGCATTTTGAAGAAAGTAATAGGATCTTTCAACTGTCAGCTTGAATCTTCTTTTTGTACATAACATAAGTGACATCAGAACTACTGATAGAGTACTATAAAAAATATATGAAATCTTTATGTACTATTGATTCCAATGGCCAGTTTATATCTAGCAATGTATGAAGGTCCCATTCCTCGAGCACATGAAATAAATCATAAGAAGATGAAAAATGACCATTGATTTTTATAAATTAAAATATCAGTATATAGATATCATAGTTATCTAACAGACAAAATTGATCAAATTTGGGGATGGTATCTGCATATGGAAAAAAAACCAGCCATATCACTTTTTTAGGCACTCACCTCTTTTGGTGCAGGGGGTGGTGGTGGTGGAGGATCCTTGATAACCTGCCAAAAAAAATCAAATACAAAAATTTAAATGGCACAAGAAGGAGATAGTAAGGATATGTAAAAATAATTAGATTCATAAAATGCTATGGAACCTCCAAAGAAGTCCCCCGATGAATCTTGCCACTCAATATTCATGTCCCTCTCTTTGAATCTTGGATTGCCTATAGCTAGCTTTCGGCCAATAGAAAGAGGTAGAAGTATTACTATGTGACTTCTGAGGCAAGGTCAAAAGAACTTAAGCTTCCCCTGACATCCATGGTACACTCACTGTGGGGAAACACTGCTGTCAGGTCAGAAATCCACCACAAGACCATCACGCTATGCAGAAACCCAAACTAATATAGTTGGGGTGCTGAGAGGGAGACACTAGCTGATTCCCAGTTATTTTAGCCATTCAACAGGAGATATGGGACATATGAGAGAAAAGTCCATCTTGGACACCCAGGCACTTTAAACTTCCAGATGACTCCAGCCAAGCTGACACCTGACTGTAACCACAATGGGACTCCAACTGAGAGTCTTCTAACTGAGCCTGTGAGGATACAAACTGTTGCTCGAAGTTACTTATAACAAATTAACTTCTTAGCCAAGATTCCTTTCCTGTGATGTGTTACTCATGAAATCTTTTACACTTAATTGGTCTTTTTTGTTTGTTTGTTTTTGAGACAGTTTCACTCTTGTTGCCCAGGCTGAAGTGCAATGGCGTGACCTCGGCTCACTGGAACCTCTGCCTCCCGGGTTAAAGTGGTTCTCCTGTCTCAGCATCTAGAGTAGCTGGGGTTACAGGTGCCCACCACCACGCTTGGCTAATTTTTTTTGTATTTTTAGTAGAGACAGGGTTTCACCATGTTGACCAGGCTGGTCTCGAATTCCTGACCTCAGGTGATCCACCAGCCTTGACCTCCCAATACAGTTAATTCTTCAAGTGAATAGAATGGAGCCTATGGCTTAATTTGAAATGATCTTTACTAGTATTGGGCTATCTGGATGTTCACACCATCGTGAGGGAAATCTTTGACCAAGGGTCAATGGCTTTGGCTACTTCAGGTACACATCAAAGTTTCTATACTAAGAGGAAAAACTGAAAACGTTCCAGCTTGACATCATCTAATGTCAAATGTTTCAACTATGTTATTAAATTTTCAAAGGTTTAAAACAATAGCAACTTTGAAAATGACATTCCACTTTTACCTTATCAAATAATTATTTTGAACTTGTAGTATATTACTATGATCATAGATATATATTTAAAGACTGCTTGTCTTTTAAAGGTATGCACAAATATTTTGGTGAAATGATATGATTTTGATGTTTTCATCAAAATAATTAGGACACTGGGAATTGGAAAGGGGTACAGATGAAGTAAGATTGACAATAATGCTCCATCATTGCACACACACCAGTGGCTCCCTGCTGCCCTGTTGGTACTCACTTGTCTGCACCCACACACCATCACCCCACTGGTGTGTATTCTCTGATGGCCCCCTACTTCAAGGCATTCTCCTGTAGCACCCCTGCCCCCCACCACTGGAGCCCTTTTGCCAACAGCCCCCATCAAAGTGTTTTGCCAGCACACTGGGAACACCTCAGTTCTTCCAGTACAGAAAGTGCTTGACCTCGAGAGGTCAAAGAACAAAGCCATATGTCCAGTCCCAATCCCCCAGGCATTGGCATGAAGCTCAGGAGTGCTAAGCTGAGCCTTGGCCCCCTGAAAGCATCCTGAAATGAAGTCAAGCAACTAAACACAGCTTATACTACTTTCAAACCCTCAAGAACATCAAAGAATATAAAAGCAAATAGCTTCATCCAAAGGATAGCAACTTCAAAGATTAAAGGAAAATCAGTGGACACAGACGAGAAAGAATGAGCACAAAATTTCTGGCAACTCTAAAAGCCAGAGTGTCTTCTTACCTCCACAAACTACATCAATAACTCCCCAGAAATGGTTCTTAATCAGATTGAAATGGCTGAAATGATAGACATAGAATCAGAAACTGGATGGCAAGGAAGCCCAATGAGATACATAAGAAGGTTGAAACCTAATCCAAGGAAACTAGTAAAATGATCCAAGAGCTAGAAGATGACATAGTCACTTTAAGAAAAAAAAAAATTGAACTTTGAGAAATTGAACTTTGTTACAGAAATTTCATAATGCAATTGGAAGCATTAATAACAAAATAGACCAAGCTGAGGAAAGAATCTCAAAACTCAAAGACTATTCCTTTGAATCAATGCAGGGAGAAAAAAAAATTAAGAATTAAAAAAAAAAAAAAAACCCTCCAAGAAATATGGGATTATGTAAGGAGATCAAACCTATGACCCACTGGCATTTCTGAAAGAGATAGAGCAAGCAACTTGGAAAACATATTTGAGGATATTATCCACAAAAATTTTCCCAACCTCAATACACAGGTAGACATGCACATTCAGGAGATTCAGAGAATTTCTAAGATATACCAGAAAAGACATCTAGTCATCAGATTCTCCAAGGTCAATGCAAAGAAAAGAAATTTTAAAGGCAGCTACAGAGAAGGGGCAGGTTAAGTACAAAGGGAATCCCATCAGGCCAACAGTGAGCATTTCAGCAGAAACTTTACAAGTCAAAAGACATTGGGGGCCCATATTCAGCAACTTTAAAGAAAAGAAACTTCAACCAAGAATTTCATATCCAACCAAACAAAGCTACATTAAGTGAAGGAGAAATAAAATCATTTTCAGACAAGCAAATGCTAAGGGAATTCATTACCACCAGATATGCTTATCAGAGGTCCTAAAGGGAGCACTAAACATGGAAATGGAAGACCTGCCACTACTAACACACACTTAATACACATTCCACTGGTACTATAAAGCAACTATACAATCAAGTCTATATAACAACTAGCTAACAACATGGCAGGATCAAATCCTCACATAGCAATATTGACCTTGAACATAAATGGGCTAAGTATCTAACTTAAAAGGTACAGACTGGCAAGTTGGATAAAGAAATAAAACCCAATGATATGCTATATTCAAGAAAATCATCTCACTTAAATGATATATACAGGCTGAAAGTAAAGGGATAGAGAAAGATCAATCAAGCAAACAGAAAACAAAAAATTAGAGGGGTTGCAATTCTTATTTCAGACAATACAGATTTTAGATCATCAATGATCAAAAGAGAGGGTATTACATAATGATAAAGGTTTCCATTTAACAAGAAGACTTAACTCTCCTAAATACGCACACACTCAACATTGGAGATCCTAGATTCATGAAAAAGTTCTTAGAGACCCATGAAGAAGCTTAGATAACCACACAATAATAGTGGGGAACTTCAAAACTCCACTGACAGTATTATATCATTGAAGCAGAAAACTAACAAAGATATTTGAAACCTAAACTCAATGCTTAACCAAATGGGCCTAACAGAAATCAGCAGAATATCCAACAACAGAATATGCATTCTTCTCATCTGCAAATGGCACATACTCTAAGATCAACCGCATGCTCATCCATAAAGCAGTTCTCAATAAACTTAAAAACAAAATCATACCAATCACACTCTCAGACCACAGAACAATAAAAATAGAAATCAATACTGAGAAGATCTCTCAAAATCATACAATTACATAGAAATTAAACAAACTTGCTCCTAATTGACTTTCAGGAAAAGAATGAAATTAAGGTAGAAATTTTAAAATTCTTTGAAACCAATGAAAACAAAGAGTCAATATTCCCGAATCTCTGGGACACAGCTAAAGCAGTTTTCAGATAAAAGTTTGAGTGCTAAATGCCTACATCGAGAAGTTAAAAAGATCTCAAATTAACAACCTAACCTCACACCTAGAGGAACTAGGAAAACAGGAGTAAACCAACCCCAAAGCTAGCAGAAGAAAAGAAAACCAAAATCAGAGCAGAACTGAAAGAAACTGAGATGAAATCTGTACAAAAGATCAGTGAAATCAAAATTTTGTTCTTTCGAAAAATAAACAAGATTGATAAACCACTAACTAGATTACTAAAAAGAGAAGATCCAAATAAGCATAATCAGAAATGATAAAGGGGACCTTATAGATCCCACGATCCCACAGAAATACAAGAACTCTAAAAGACTATTATAAATAGCTTTATGTGCACAAACTAGAAAATTTAGAAAAAATGAGTAAATTACTAAAAATATACACTTCTCAAGATTGAACAACAAAGAAATATTTATCCTGAACAGACCAATAACAAATTCCAAAACTGAATCAGTAATAAAAATATCTATCAACCAGAAAATGCCCTAGATGAGAAATATTCATGGCTGAATCCTATCAGATATATAGAGAAGACCTGGTACCAATCCTACTGAAACTATTCCAAAAAACTGAGAAGGGACACCTCCATAACTCATTCTATAAGGCTAGCATCATTCTGATACCAAAAGCTGTCAGAGATACAGTGAAAAAAGAAAACTTCATGCCAATATGCCTGATGAACATAGACACAAAAATCCTCAACAAAATACTAGCAAACCAAATCTAGCAGTGTATCAAAAAGTTAATCCACCATGATCCAGTAGGCTTTATCTCTGGGATGCAAGGTTGGTTCAACATATGTAAATCAATAAATATAATTCATCGCATGAACAGAACTAAAAACAAAAACCTCATGATCATCTCAAGACTCAGAAAACACTTTCAATAAAATTCCACATCCCTTCATGTTAAAACTGTCAACAAACTAGGCATCAAAAAAATATACCTCAAAATAGTAAGAGCCATCTATGATAAACCCACAGCCAACATTATATTGAACAGGCAAAAGTTGGAAGCATTTCTCTCAAGAACTAGAACAAGACAAGGATGCCGACTCTCACCACTTCTATTCAGTGTAGTCCTGGAAGTCCTAGCCAGAGCAATAAGGTAATAGAAAGAAGCAAAAGGCTACAGCACACCAAATCAGCATGGTACTGGTACAAAAACAGACATATAGACCAAAGGAACAGGTTAGATAACCCAGAAATAAAGCCACACACCTATGACCATCTGATCTTCAACAAAGTTGACAATAACAAGCAATGGGGAAAGGACTCCCTATTCAGTAACTGATTCTGGCATGACTGGTTAGCTATATGTGGAAGATCAAAACTAGACCCCTTCTTTTCACCATATACAAAAAAATCAGCTCAAAAAGAATTAAATACTTAAATATAAAACCTAAAACTCTAAGATAAACCTAGGAAATACTATTCTGGACATAGGCTTTTGCAAAGATTTCATGATGAAGTTTCCAAAAGCAATAGCAACGAAAGAAAAAATAGACATGTGGAACCTAATTAAACTAAAGAGCTTCTGCACAGCAAAAGAAACTGTCAACAGAGTAAACAGATAATCTACAGGATGCCAGAAAATATTTGTGAACTATGCATCCAATCAAGGACTAATATCCAGAATCTATAAGGAACTTAAATAAAAAAACAACCCCATTAAAATGTGTGCAAAGGACATGAATAGACACTTCTCAAAAGACATACACATGGCCAACAAGCTCATAAAATAATGCTTGATTTTGCTAATCATTAGAGAAATGCAAATCAAACCCACAATAAGGTACTATCTCACACCAGTCAGAATGGCTGTTACTAAAAAGCAAAAGATAAAAGGAGTTAGCAAGGTTGCAGAGAAACAGGAACGTTTATACACTGCTGGTGAGAATATAAATTAGTTTGGCCACTATGGAAAGCAGTTTGCAGATTTCACAGAGAACTTAAAGCAGAACTACATTTAATCCAGCAATCCCTTTACTGGGTATATTCCCAAAGGAATATAAATTGTTCTACCAAAGACATATGCACTTATATGTTCATCACAGCACTATTCACAATAGCAAAGACATGGAATCAACCTAGATGCCCATCAGTAATGGACGGCTAAAAAAAAAAAAAGGTGATACAGATACACCAGTGAATACTAAACAGCTATTTAAAAAAATAAAATCATGTAGTTGGCAGCAACATGGATGCAGCTGGAAGCCATTATCCTCAGAGAATTAGCACAGAAGAAGAAAACCAAATACTACATGCTTTTTCACATAAGTGGAAGCTGTACATTTAGTACACATGGACAGAAATGTGGGAACAATAGACATCAGGGCCTACTTGAAGTGAGAGCCTAGTAGAAAGCTGAGGATCGAAAAACTACCCATCAGGTACTAAGTTCACTACCTGGGTGATAAAATCATTTGTACACCCAACACCAGTGACACGTAATTTACTCATGTAACAAACCTGTTCATGTACCCCTGAACCTAAAATAAAAATTGAAAGAAAAAAATTGACAATAAGTTGAGAATCAGTGAAGCTGAGTAATGAAGACAGTGGGGAGTTCATAGGAAGTTCATACCTTTTTTTAAAATTTTGTTTAATTTTCAATTTTTGTGGGTACATATATTAGTTTCTCTCTTTGTAAATGTTTGACATTTTCCATAGTGAAAGGGTTTTTATATTTTGATGTTATTAATAATGTTTAGAGAACTGACTCATAATTTTCTGCATGCAAAATGTTTTCATCATCTAAATTTTAGTTTAGATCCAAACCTCAGGAAAAATACACAGACAATAATGACAATAATATATATCATAACTAGACAGTAATTAAATTTGACTGAATCTCCTTTTGAACGTTACAAGAAATGCCATTATTTCTACTTAACCCTTTTATTTAATTCAATTTTATTTTTTCAATAACCATAAAATTCCACTAGATTTTAGTAATCTTGAAAGATACAACTGTATGATTTTTTATAGTTAGCACAGAAATAAATGCCAATAGAGAATTAAGATTTAAAGTAATATCATAAAAAAACAAAATAAAGTTCATCAAACTACAGATATATTTCCTCTACAAAAAAGAAAGTATGTCATATCACTATGAACTTGCATGTCCAAAACAATTAATGAAAACCAGATCTGTTAGCATTTTATAGTCAACAAAGTCAAAGCTAACCTAATAATCTTCATTTAAATGCTAACACTCTTTCCTATCTTCCCTGTTTCTTTCAAGTGCATAACTTTTTTCAGTTGCAGCCTCAAAATTTTGGCATAATCCATAATCTCTTTTCTCACTTCTAATGACTTCACCGAATCATTTCCATGCCCTATACATTTGAATATCCCCTACCTTCCTCTCTCCCTGATAAATTCTCCCAATTTTCCCAAAGAATATATGATTCTCTTAATATGCACAGATGCTCTGTTCTCTCCCAGAATTTATCCAAGTTGATAATTTCATCTACTAAAAAATGGTGTTTATTAATTTTATCTAGAAAAAAATAGCAAGTTTCATGAGAACATGCATTATGTCTGCTTTGCTCCTCACTGCCTTTCTAGTACTTAATAGAATGTCTAGCACAAATTAGACTTTCAAGGAAGTAAGGAAAAAGAGAAGGAAGGAAGAGAGGAAAAAGAAAGGTGTGAGAATGACAGAGAAAAGGAGGGAAGAAGGGACAAAGAAAGAGAGGGAAGCAGGAAGAAAGAGAAATTAGGAAGAGAGGAAAAGAAGGGAAGGAAGTAGGGGAGAGAAAAGAAGAGAGGAAGAAGCAGAGTCAAAAAGGAGGAAGGGAAGGAAAGAGATGGAGTGGAGAGGGAAAGACAAGGAAAGAAGGGATTCTTTTCATTCCATTCCCCTGTCACTCCTAAAAGCATAATCTCAAGATTCTTTGGACCTTAGATGTATCTAGTACAACATTTTTCAACTCCTCCAATGCATATACAATCAAAACTTCAATACTCTGAAAAGTTCCTACCAAGTTGTAGTCAATGTTTGAATTACTGCAATAAAGAGAAATCCACTACCTTACAAAGCAATTCAGTCCATTGGCAAGGAACCCACAACATTTGAAAGTTTTTCCCCAAAATGAAGCCAAAGCACTTCTCACTCTGTAGTTTCTCTCACTCTGTAGTTTCCAGTCTTTAGTCTTGATCCTAGAGTCTGGCAATACACCACACACACACACACACACACACACACACACACACTCTCTCTCTCTCTCTCTCTCTCTCTCCCTCCCCCCCTCGCTCTCTGTCTCTCTGTCTTTCTCTCTCTCTCTCTCTCTCTCTCTCTCTTCCTTTCAGAAGAGAGTAGTTCCTATTTTTGAATGCTAGGTAATTACCATATATCTGGTGAGTCTACCAATCCAGAACCTAAAAATATCAAACTTTTCTAATGAGATGGTTCCAAGTTATCTGGTCATCTTGGTCACGTTTTTTTAATTTGTTTTCTTGGTTTTCAGGGGTGTGTGTGTGTGTTGCACATATTGATTTGATCAATATTTCAAAGTGTGGTTTCCAGAACTGATAACATTTTAAACATGCCTGAACTATTACAAATAAATGAATGGTGCTCAAGACAAAGGAGATGCATTCCCGACCTTTTCTCATCACCCCATTCTAAGAATTTTAATTAATAATATATTCACAAAATTTATTGATAGCTATAATTACCATAGTCTTTTTTTTTTTTTAATTGCATTTTAGGTTTTGGGGTACATGTGAAAAACATGCAAGGTTGTTGCATAGGTACATATGTGGCAGTGTGATTTGCTGCCTTCCTCCCCTTCACCTATATCTGACATTTCTCCCCATGCTATCCCTCCCCAACTCCCCACCCCCCTCTATCCCCCCCTCCCCCCCAACAGACCCCAGTGTATAGTGCTCCCCTCCCTGTGTCCATGTGTTCTCATTGTTCAACACCCACCTATGAGTGAGAACATGTGGTGTTTGATTTTCTGTTCTTGTGTCAGTTTGCTGAGAATGATGGTTTCCAGGTTCATCCATGTCCCTACAAAGGACGCGAACTCATCGTTTTTGATGGCTGCATAATATTCCATGGTGTATATGTGCCACATTTTTCCTGTCCAGTCTATCATCGATGGGCATTTGGGTTGGTTCCAGGTCTTTGCTATTGTAAACTGTGCTGCAATGAACATTCGTGTGCATGTGTCCTTATAGTAGAACGATTTATAATCCTTTGGATATATACCCAGTAATGGGATTGCTGGGTCAAATGGAATTTCTATTTCTAGGTCCTTGAGGAATCGCCACACTGTTTTCCACAATGGTTGAACTAATTTACACTCCCACCAACAGTGTAAAAGAGTTCCTATTTCTCCACATCTTCTCCAGCATCTGTTGTCTCCAGATTTTTTAATGATCGCCATTCTAACTGACCATAGCCTTTTTTTGCATCAACGACTAAATGCTCTACTTGTAGTGAAATTAAACACATAGCTTGTTTCTCTATCTCCAACTGATTCCCCATTTTAACCTATGTAGACAGGTCAATATTTTCTAACAGAAGCTTAATCAATCATTTCCCTGGTAAAAATGAATCAATAGTCCCAATGCTCACAATTTGAATCAATAGATTACTAAATTTTATTGGAAAGACCTTACAAGTTATGCTTCCACTCTTAGCCTTGTGAATTTCCATAAAGTGCTCTCTGGAGTTCTCTCACTAGAAAAAGATCAAGGTACATCCTTCCATGACAGTAAGTCTGAGAATAATATATCTGAACACATTTTCATTTCATTGTGAGGACTTCATATTTACTCTTCTTATTACATGTGTATCTTGCACTGGTGTATAAATTTCTGAGGACATACATACTATCCCCAACCCTGTTCTGTATTGCATCCTCTTGAGAATTACTGAACATCCCTCTCCATACTCTTCCTTTTTTAATGTCATATTCATTATCCTGTATAGCATCTCGTTTAACATTGATATGGGAAAATTGAATTTCAATTTAAAATCCTCATATGACCACTCACATAGTTGTCATATGAGGATTTTCAAACTATGAGAGTTGTCAAACTCACATAGTATAATGGGAAACATCTTTGCATTCCATCTCTTCACTGGAGATCCCTTATCTAATATAAGCTACAAGCTAAATACCAAAACCCCCTTTGCAGCACATCTATATGAGCCAGTTTTCCTATTCTCACTGTTAAAATGCCTCAGCATGGTGTTAGTCCCTCCACAGTTAAGCCCTAACATCTATCTACAAACATCCCTCTACATGTACCTCCTCTCCAGCCAGCCTGATGATCCTGGTGCTTCTCCCCAAATACAGTGATCATTTTCATGTTAGGTCCCAACCAGCCTTCACAGAGTAGCCCACCAACTTTCTGTTGTTTCATCTAGAAGACGTCAAACTTTTAAAAGTACAAGTTGCTGCACAGTTGAACCATTTATGCATCATTGATTTGGGTTTATATCTTGATTCTGTAAATTTTAAATTATCCCTGAAAATTACAAATTCCTTAATGGCGACAACCATGTCTCCTTATCTATAAACGCCATCATGCCTAACAAAGTACTCTGCACACAGCAGATACTAAAGGTACTGAAAATATATTCAAAGTGAAACTGATAGAACTTAGGATGCTCGCAAAAAAATTGTTGATTTCCAAATGTATAAGTAAAATATTGAGGAGAAAACATACACAAATAATAAATAGAGATTTACATGAAACTAAAATATTACTAAATATTACTAGTTCCTAAGAAAATGATGCACTAAATTTTTTCCTCAACCAATAAATTCAGATAACTCAATTGTAGAAGGAAAGATAGAAGTATACTGTTTCTTAATCTGGGAAATAAATTGGATTAACTGTAGGTCCTTTTCAAAATGACAATTCTAATAAAATGATAAAAAATACATATTACAATGTTTCTACTAGGTCTTTTGCTCCTACGCCGTTCCATGGTTAAGTATGGCCATATGTCTATATGCAATTGGTGAATACAATTCCAGAAAAGAACATTAGAGTTTGTTTTTTTTTAATAGCATGCCATTATTCTTTTGTGTGAATAATTCATCAATTTAAAGTGAATTAAAGTCCTGATAAATATATTTTCTACATTGTCAATAATGAAAACAAAGCCCTTAAAGCTCTACCTAAATCAAATTTTGATCTGCTGAATTAAGAGACACAACCACTGTCATAACAAATAACAGCAATTATTCACTTTCAATATATTTTCAGAAGCTGAACCAGAGCTAAGGGTCATCTGTGTGTTGTTATCACTATTAACAAGAACCACCCTTTATTGATGCTGCCAGATGCTACATACTCTGTCTCCATAGTTCTCTTATTTTCATAATAACTCTATGCAAGCACCATGTTCATCCTCATTTTAAATATAAGGAGCAGAAAGCTCTATCTTCAATAACTTGTCCAAATACATACAAAGAGAAAATACAGAATTAGGACTGAAACCCCAGAGTAGCCCACCTATCTCCAAACTCTGAGTTCAACTTCTGCCAGACGACATCATTTTTTGCAAAGGGGAAGAGTGCAGAAGGAAAAGCCTACAATCTGTTGAGTAGTTTTTACTTACTTGCATAGATGGATGGATGGATGAATGGATAGATACACAGATGATAGATAATTACACAGAGAGTTAAATTTAAAAATTTTGACAACTATATAAGATAGAGTTTATCACCATTTTATACAGATATAACATTTAGCTAATATGTCCAATGTAACCCACCTCGAAATTTGGGGACAAGACACCAAAGGTTTTCTTGTGATGTTTCAAGATGCTCCCTCCCTCCACTCTGCCACATGACCTCATAAGTAACAAAGAAGGGTGAAAATAATCTGAAGCCATTTGGCTCAAAAGCCAAAAATGGCAAAAATCTGTGTTCAACTGACATTCCTACATTTCAGTAAAACTAGTTCAGGAGAAAAGAAAGATTTACTGTTAGTAAAAATACATTAAAAATAACAGTCATGAGAATCCCATTCTTATATCAAATAGTGTAAGAATACACATTCATTACAGAAAAGAATGTATTCATATGCACCATATTTTATGAGAATTTGCAGATTTTAAAAGGCATAATATTGCCTAGTTGCCAGAATTTTTTCCACTTAGCATCCTTCAGCTCTGCATTGAAGATTCTGGAAAACACTTTCACCACTTTATGAACCATATGCAGAGTTTGAGTCTTCTCCAATTTTTTTTCATTTGTTATTATCATCATCAGGGAGGATTACATCTCATCTACTTAGCTGCTAGAATGAAGATTTCAGTTTGGAAGAGAGCCGATTTCTTAAAAAAAAAAAGTTAGCTGCTTCAGGCAACAGTCCTTTTGATCTGCTCATTAACACTTTTCAAATGTTCGAGTGATATGGGCATTCTTTGTGCTAAAAAATGTCAGCACTGGAGCCTGCAGCCAGCTTGATGCAATCATATGTTCCAATATTCAGAAAAGAGTGAAAAGAACTGTCAACATTGAATTGCCTTGGATTAAAAAAAAGATATTGTACAATGACTGTAGACCAAGCAGTATTTCAGAACTGATTTTTCCAGTGACAAAAAAAAAAAAAAAAAAAAGCCCAATTTATCAGCAATGTCATCTAGGTGTCTCAGGACCCACAGACAATAGAGAAACCTTCTTAGTATTTACAAGAATTTGTTTAAAATATATGTGGGTCTTCCTTTCATTCTCCCTTTTCTCTTTGATAAGATCAGAGAGGAAGTAAAATGCCTTTCTTTTGACATATATAAACACAAAGTTCCCTTACATTATTAGTTGTGAAGTCCTTCTTTTCTGAATCCCACAAAGTTAGATGCCTTCAACATCCTGACCAAAATATTCAAATTATCTCATCCTCTGCTTTTTTTTTTCCTCCTTGACAAACTCATCAGTGATCAAATAATTCTACTTTAAACAAATAAGTGAAATCTGGACAATAAATATAATTTAGAATGCCAAATGGGGACTAAGAAGGACAGTGTGAGAATGCATTCTGCCAGGAGTTAAGTAAAGGTGCTTCTGTGAAAGCAAATAAATAGACCAGGATGAGTTTGATACCATTTTTGTAAAAGATGCTCTGTTGGAAAACATCACCATGAAAGCTGTAAGACCTAACACCACACTCTATTTCAAAAAGGCAACCAAACATAAATCATCTTATTTAATGGTACAAGGAAGGCATATTAAAATTTAAATTACTTTTGTTTTATTGTGCATTCCAAAAAAGAAATCAGGCTGCTCTCAAGGTAACTCAATAAAGGTACCAGGAGCCCTCCTCAACAATAAAAAATAAGTGCAATGTAGAAGCATTATTACTATTTAGAAAAGAACAGCACAGCTGTTGCTGGCTAAGAAAATGATTCTATAGAGCTCCAGCTAGACATATCCTCATTGCAAAAGATCAACTTATGTACAAGCAAATTGGGCTTTAAAAATATAAGTTTTTAAATGGTCTTTTAAATTAAGACTTATGAGATCTTTTTGTAACGTCTTAAATGCACTAAAGAAGAATGAATTTGCAATTTTCCCTTGAGGCTGGAGAACATTTGCCAAGGACACTAAAGCAAGCGAACATTTGTCATTTTCAGCATATTCAGGTATTTATTTTCAGCTGTATAACACAATCTAATTGACAACACTCCAGAAAGCCTTTGTTTGCCACCTATCTGTAATTCATCTGGAGAGCCTGGTTACCCCAAACTATGCAAATATAGGACTGTCATTTCTCCTATTCTGATTAGTAAAACAAATTTGTTCTTAACTCAAAATATCCTCTAATCTAAACAATGATGAAAACATCTATATTTTCTGATGTCACTAACAATTCAAAACAGGGTAAGTTTTGCTTTAATGCCCCTGCCTTTTTAACCTAAAGAAAAAGACAGGATGCTTATAATGGCTTTGTTAAAGAAAGGCAGTTACAGAGGATGGATGTAAGGAAGGATACTCAATGAACAGGATACAGACTCTTAAACAGATGTTAAGAAATAACATCACACAAAAATGAGAACTTTTCCCTTCATGGAACAGTTTGAAAACTCAACACAATCTATAATTCACTAATGACCGTGCCTACATATTCAAATTTACATGAGGACTCCTTTATTTTAAGGCTTTCTAGCTAAAGGTCTCCAAATATCATTGGTTTAGATTTATACTTTTGTATGGAAAGCCCAGACACACAGAGGACACTATCTGCATCATTTAAATTACACCACAACTCTCTGTCATTCTTGAAAACACTCTTTAATATGAACTCAAAGATTTAAAATTTAAAAAAATAGTCTCATATTAAAAGCATCTTGGCTGACCAGATCTTCTATGGCAGGAGTTTTTCCTTAATCTTTTTTATTATATGCCCCTTGATATGGTTTGGCTCTGTGTCTCCACTCAAATCTCACCTTGAATTGTAATCCCCATAATCCTCAGGTGTTTAGGGAAGGAACAGGTGGGAAGTAATTGGATCATGGGGGCGGTTTCCCCCATGCTGTTCTCATGATAGTGAGTGAGTTATCACAAGATCTGATTGTTTTATAAGGCAGTTTTCTCTGCTCTTACTAGGTCTCTCTTTTCTTCTTCCTGGAGAAGGTCTTTGCTTTCTCTTTGCCTTCCACTATGATTATAAGTTTCCTGAGGCCTCCCGCTATGCTGAACTGTAAGTCAATTAAACCTTTCTTTATAAATTACCCAGGCTCAGACAGGTCTTTATAGGAGTGTAAAAATGGACTAATATACCCCTCCTTAGCAGTCTGGTGAATCTATGGACCACTTCCCATAATAATTATTCTAAATTAAAATGTGTAGGATTTAAAGGACCTCAATCATATTAAAATGTAATTTTCAAATCTGTTTTAAAAAATATGAGATATGGAAATATGTATGTTTCTTTATTAACTCATTAAATAATAAGCTCTTGTAATAGGTCTAGAAACTATCATAATTTTAAAGTAGCAATGCCTATAAAACACATTTCAAAAATACCTGAACAGTAGCCAGGAGTGGTGGTGCATGCCTATATTCCCTGCTACTTGGGAGGCTGAGGCTGAGGCTGAGGCAGGAGGATCGCTTAAGCCCAGGAGTTCTAGGCTGCAGTGGGCTATGATCATGCCACTGCACTCCAGCCTGAGTGACAGAGAACCCGACTTTAAAAAACATCTGAGCAACTATAAATGTAATATAGGATACATGTGATTGCTACTGGTGACAGCTTTCATAACTGCTAATATTTTTGTGAACAGGTTAAAAAAATAATCAATGACAGAAATGATAAATTTCAGTTAGAAGTAAAAACATAGACGTATTTTTTTTCCATACAAGTTCACAATTCTCAGGTTAGACATACCTGTGGGGTATATGTAGCAGCAACTAGACAAAAGTTAAACAATTTCTACTTCAGAGTTTTATTATAATTTAGAAATTCTTACATATTTGTATCTTAGTTCCTATGAAATAGGACTACAAAGGCCATATTTCCTATTGTATATATATTATAAAAAACAAATTTTAAATGAAGTCATTGAAAATCATACCAAAAATGACTATCATAAATTTCCTCAAGCACAATACTTCTCCATAGTTGACAGAAGTTTTTACTATAACTAGCAAAAAGGTACTCTATTTTGAATTTGATTTCCAAGTATATCAATATAAATTTTCTCAATTTTAAGAATTGGGATAGGTCAAGAAGATGCATTCAATATCACTGGGCAACGTGCCTGGTTTACAATGATGGGTAAATACACACAGTACCTGCCTTCATGATTAGCCTATAAGGGGAGAGAAATTATCTAATCATAATTTTACTAAAGTATCACAAAAAAGATACCATTTGCTCACTTGACAGGGTAATGTTATAAGAATTTTGACTAAAAATTTAATATAAAACATCCTAGAAGGGATGTTTCTGACTGATATGTTTCTTTTTCCTGATACAAAACTGGTATAGCTAATCAGGTAAATGTCATAGTTTCACAGATACAGTAATTAGTCAAATGTTTAAATTCTTTGTTTTCCTTCATAGAGTGAAGGTCAATTTCTAGCTTTCAAGGGATTCAATAGTTCAATATTTGAATATGAATGAAACTGTACTAGCTCTTCTAGCAAACAATATCACCCCTGAGAAAGCTACCTATGGATCTCTGTTGCCAAATAGTTCTAATAACATATGTGCTTTGGACACTGCTGAAAATTGTAAACCTGTCTCTTCCAAAAATCCCTTGTTGCTCTAAGACAGTAAGTAAATTGTACTCAGTATATGAAGCATTATGCATACTAACTGCAGTTATAAAACAGAGGGGTTATTCTAATTTCAAAGGACGCATATTGGATTTAATAGCCTTGATACCATTGCAAGTATTTAAAAATACATATTTCATTGTCTCATTTTGCAATCTCTTGTACTCAAAGTTCAGAGGGTTTCTTTCTTTTCTTTTTTGTAACAAATTTGTCTGAAAACATAAAAGTTCCCCAACGCTGAGGAATATCAGAAACACTCAGAAGATATACCGAATATCTTCTTGCTGCTATAACAAATAATCATATACTTAGTGTCTAAAGATCACACAAACTTTTTTTATGCTTCTGGAAGTCTGGAGTCCGAAGTGATTCTTACATGGTTAAAAATCAGGCATTGGCAAAGCTTGTTCCTCTTGCAGGCTCTAGGGACAGATCTGTTTCTTGCCTCTTCCAACTTCTAGTTGCTGTCAGCATTCCTTGGCTTGTGGATGCACCACTCCAATTTCTGCCTCTATGGTTACACTGCCTTCTTCCCCTCTATAGTCTAATCTCCCTCTGTCTCCCTTTTATAAGTCTTGGATTGCATTTACAATCCATCTAGATCATCCTGGATAATGTCAAGATTTTTTATTTAATCACATCTGCAAAGTAACTTTTGCTATATCAGCTAACATTACAAGGTTCCAGGGATTAAGACCTGGATGTCTTTAGAGATCTTTATTCACTTTACTGCAGGAGGCTTTCCAACTGTATGACTTCAGGAGCTGCTTAGTCTACCCAACCCCCTTCCTCTCCAGGAGAATTACCACCATTGGAAACCTGATACCTACTGTTCTGAAAGACTTCGTTATTTGAGGCAGAAAAAAGAAACCTGAGAATCCTGTCTAAAATATAAGTAACAGTGTCATCATTGACTCGTTGATTACAAGTCTATGAAATTTTAAACTCTGGACAATGAATGATTTAATAATGTTATAAAATATGACTTAATATTTCACATTTTGGCACTTTATAAAACATGAAATGACTGAATGCAGAATATGTGACAGATATTGAGACTTCTGTTCAGGGTTTTTTTCCAAGTTCTTTGTCTTGATAAGAGCTCCTGAGCATACAATGCTCACGGAGGTGGATAACTGACTCACCATAAATGTGCCTGAGAATAGACATTTTTAGCTGTTTAGTCATGTTTCAGTTGAAAGATTAGATTTAAATATTTGCCACTAGTTCTTAAAACACATTCAAGGAAAAAGAAATTTGCAAAACACTATGCTGAAATAAATGAATTTCATTTTCTGTTAAAAATTTACGTAACTAGCAATGATAGTCAAAGTCAAATTGATCCCCAATAATTTAATGCTACTAAAAGTTATTTAAATCATCACATTCTAATTTCAGCGTTGCACAAATATAACCTAAAAGGAACAAAACAAAATAAACACCCTGCAGTGGTACTATAATACCCTCTGGAAACTCAAGATTCTTTTCCACAAGGTTATTGTCACACTTCCTCCTTCTTTTCACCTCTTCATTTTTCGCTAGTTCACTTAATTTTGGTTTAAAATTCCAGCTATTTATACTTTGTTAGAAGTGCTTCATTCTGGCCATATCTGAAGTGCACTATCTGTCACTGCCTTTCTATTTCAATTGTTGATGGAACTCAGTTGAATACAGTCTTAAGTAATTTTTGCCAGGACTAGACCTTAGCACTACTATGAAGCTAGCAAAGCTTCTTTCAGGTAATTAGACTGATCAAATCTCTCCAGTGGCTTATCATCCCTGGGAAGAGATCAGACTTTCTATTCCAAGACATAGGAGGCCCTCCCCAATGAGGTTTGTCCCAAAACCCAAACCATCATCTAGCACAGTAGGTCTCAGCCCAGCACTTCTAAATATGTCAGAATAACTCATGATTCCACATGCACTTCATCTGCAATGTCCTTCATGAACTGTCAACATTTTCTTCATGACTCAGAACTAAATTTGGGATCATCAACTCAGTCAGGTTTCTTTGAAATGCTCCCTTTAGTCTCTGCAAACCCTTCCTCCTTTATGTTTCTACTGTTCTTTACACACGTCGCTACTGGGACTTCCATTACCTTCCATTTACACTTATTTGCAAACATTTCTGTGTTTCCATATTAAAATGTGAATTTCCATATCATATTACAAGCATTTTTGTATCTCCAGTTCCTAGCACAGTACTGACACCTACTAGATAATCAATCAATATTAACCAAGGGCTGAATTCAGAATTTCACCTCTCATTTCTTCCTGCTTTAAAATCTACTTTACAAATGTTTGCCATCATTCAGTTATACCTAGGTATAATTATAAGTTCATACTTATATGAACTTATAAGGGCTAATTGCTTTTTAATCTGTATTTCTAAGGGTTAAATAAATGTGGTTTCCTCTATTAAATAAGTTCAGGAAATTAATAAGCATTCAGGATGCATCTGAGGATAGGAAGCCTTTCTGACATCCTGATACTCCACCATTAAAGAGGCCCATTTATGCCTTATAGAAAGTAACTCCATGATTTAAGATCTGTAGAGTCCAAGGTTTTAGAGTCCCAAGGATCTAGTCTCTGATCTAGTCACCTGATGATTGGATACTCTTCTTTTAATATACAAAATGATGGTCAAAACCCATATTTGAGCACATTTCATTTTGTATGTGTCTTTTTAAAAATCATACAGTTTGACACTTCTGAGCCTTCTGGTCAATACTAAGTGAAATTGCAAAGTGATTTAAAAAAAAAAAAGAAAAGAAAGTGCACCACCACAAAGTCTAAATTAAAAAACCAAGGAGCACAACTTGCATTAAGGCATCTTTTTGCTTTTTAATTTGATACTCAAGTATGCTAGCCACCCTAAAATAGCCATTAACTAGATAGTCAAGATTACAACAGGAAACTGAGCATAAATTGCTATGGCAGGAAACTGATTAGTTCAGCAAAGAGACAGGATGCTTTTTGTCTCTACTGTTATCTGAGTTAATTCTATGCCTCCTTCATGGGCCAACTGCTCTGAGATAAAGGATTGTAAAGTTGCCTCATGAAAGCAAACTGAACTACAACTAATAATAAATGCAGGGATAAAACAAAGCACATCTGAAATTTGCAAAGTAGATGAAATCAGTTAGCAAACATGAGGGCGGGGGGAAAAGGTAGTCTTGCAGTATTATGTAAAACATTACCATGAGTTACAGAAGATTAAGTTCTATATAATGTGTTTAAAATAAAATGAATATTCTCAAAATTAGTAGTAGGCACGCTTTGAAAGAGGGCTTCCTTAAGATATCTTTTTTCATGAAACCTGATCAATCTAAATTGGATTGCTTGAAACGTGTAGAATGATGCCCCCTACCAAACTGTTCATAATTACCTGGTACTGTGAATATGTTATCTTAATGGCAAAAGGGATTTTGCAGAAGTGATTAAGGTTCAGGACCCTGAGATGGAAGATTATCCTGGATTATCTAGGTGCATCTAACTTAATCACATAGTTCCTTAAAACTGGAAGACCATTCCCAGCTAGGTTCAGAGTTAGTGGGAGATGTGCAGAAAAATGGTCGAAAAGATGCAACATATCAGGTTTGCAGATGGGGAAAGGGGTCCATGAGGCAAAAAATATGAGTGGCCCATAGAAGCTGGAAAAGACAAATGAATGGCTTCTTCCCTAGAGCATTAAGAAAGAAACACATCCCTACCAATACCTTTTAGTCCAGGTAAACCCAGTGAGTCTCACATCAAAGCTGTGCTTAGATAGTTGGTAGATTTATGTTGCTTTTAGTCATCACATATGTGGCAATTTGTTACAGTAGCAATAGATGACTGATATCCACCCATATTCTTTCACAGGCTTTATAGAAACACAAAAAGTGACACAAACTGAAACTCCCCATCATTACTCCAAAAGTAGCTGTTTAACAAATACCCTGACAATTATGTATGACTAATTTCTGAAAAAATATTTTTCAGAAGCAAACAGAGAAGGTCCTGAAATGGTAGACCCTTCAAAGAGAAAATCAATAACTTAATGAGCACTTAAAAAAAAGAAACTGACCAGCTAATTTTTTGTATCTTTAGTAGAGACAGGGTTTTGCCATGTTGGCCAGGCTGGTCTCTAACTCCCGACCTCGTGATCCGCCCACCTCGGCCTCACCAAGTGCTGGGATTCAGGCATGAGCCATCACACCGAACTTCTAATTTATTTTAAGTAGTGTTCCAAATCCTTCTTACTCACCACTTTGCAGCAAAGGGGCCAAAACCACCACATCAAACCGATGCCCAGGAGTAGCAGTAACACCAAAATAACAATGATGGCTGTGATGCCATTAGACTAAAGCAGGCAAAAGAAAAAAACAAAGCAGTCAGCATAGGCTTATGGTCAAATTCCAAATGTATATATATTTTAAGGAAATACTAGGAAATAATGCAGAAAGTATAAAGCCAAACTAGATTTTAACTATATTATTTTAATTTCTTGAAATTCTGCAAATTTATCTTCCATTTCATATATATTATGTTTTAGGTTATATTGTTGTGACAGGCAATAATAAACACAAACTCTCCCAAAATGCTGCAGACTCTTTACCAATATATCTGAAAGGAATGTAGGAAAAATTACTAATCAGGATTAGACTGGTCCCTATCTTTCATGTAAGGATTATTTTGGTTCAAAGCATAATAACCCATAGGCAGAATTGAGGTAAAATCCTCCAGACTCTTTGATAGTGAAACATTGTTTATTTTATATAGTTAAATAATAAGATGAATATTTAAAAAAATTATTAGGTAGATGACAAACCAATAATGGTTCTTGTTGGCAAATGGTATATACACATCAACGCAAGAATGCAATCTCATGCGTTAATGAATCAGACGTTTTCTCATTGCAGCTGAAGTATGACCTACAAAAAACCACACTGGTGTTCTTTCCCTTCCTAAGTACTGAGCTCTTCCAGCCTTAAGGCACCTACTCTGTGCTCTGTTCCTAAACCCTTCCACATAAAAACTCATTTTACAGGGCTCATATTAAGTCATTTTCATGGAAGTCTTCCTTGGACCCTTTGACTATAAATTACCCCTCTGATTAAACAACTCATAGTTCTCTATACTTTAATCTTTAGTAGTTATCACAGTGCAATTAATTATGAGTTTTGTGATTATTTGTTTAATTTCTATTTTCTGCAATGATGTATTGTGAGTTCCAGGAAGTCAGGGGCTACATCTAGCCTCCTTAGCACTGTATACTCCATGTCTGGCATTGAAAAACTACTTACTGAGAGAATGAACTCTAAAGAAATAAGGCAGCAAAACACATGGATACAAAGAAGAATGTTTACTGAACTTTTACTGTAGAGATAGTTTCCAAGGGAACAAGAGGTCTCTCTCAAATGCCTAATCTCTAGAATCCTCAGTAATAATGTTTTCTTTTGTGTTTTTTTTTAAGTGAGAGAATTCAGGAAAGAAAAGAAAAAGAAGAGAGAAAGAGAAATAAAATTAATACTTTATAGAAATTTCCAGGCAAATACCTAAGTAGTCTGTTCTTATAAAAAACATCAAAAGTGCATTTTTCTTTACAAAATTCTAAATATTCATGAACAAATCATGCTACCCTCCACAGGCTTAAATACATTAAGCTCTAAAATCTAGGCAAACAAGAATGTAACAGAAAAGGATGTCATAGAAATGCATGGAAAACTGTGGTACCCTATGGGAAAAATATTGTCAAATGTATAAATCTTGATCTCACCTTCAAAAATATGGTCTTATGAAAGACAGCCCTTATCTGTGACTGTCCATGTACAGAAGGAAGACAACATTTCTCACCAGACCTTTCCCACATGAGGATCCAGCCACAGCACTCGTAGAAATGGCACACCATTTGGCTGTGCTATACAACTTTCAAAAGGGTTCTATGAACATTTGGTTTCCCCTTTTCTTAGAATTCACACCCGTGTTCAGAAATAAGGACATGTAACTAGAGGCCATGAAACTGCTAAAAATTTAGTGGTTAGTTTGTTCCTTCTATGTATGTGCCAAGAAAAGGAAAATCAGAAAATTGCACTGACAGAACATAACGTAGATGGGCTAGCCCTGATAGATACTTAAAATTCTTGATTTTTCCCTTAAAAAAATGTCTCTATTAGTAGCATTGATAAAATACCATGTACCTCCAGATACAAATATACATTTATTATGACAATATTAACATCTCAACTGATTCCAAAGACTTGTCTCAAAAAAAAAAAAAAAAACAAATTATGCACTTTCTAAAGACCTACAGATCTAACCTTTAATACATTTAATTCAAGAATGATGGGAATAGGATCAGAGGAAACAACGCAACCTGGCCTTGCCATCTATCTTTCTATCTATCTATCTATCTATCTATCTATCTATCTATCTATCTGTCTGTCTATCTATGAATGACACAGGCCCTGAATGCACCAATCACAGACATCAGTTCAGTTAACTAGATACAAATTCAGGCTTTCCCATCATGTTTGTTTTGATAGCCAGAGCCACTATCAGATAAGCAAGAAAGATGTTAGTCATGAAAGAAAAACAGTTTCATTTTGCACAAAACTTTATAAACATCTTGGTGAAAGTTGGAACACACAGAATTCAGGCCTGTAATCAGATACCGTGTTGCAAACTATGGACTTAAGAGTCAGATAAAGAAGAGTATGAAACTAGATTTGATTACACATAGATCTATATCATGAGCAGAAACTAGAAGTTTCTCAGTTTTACATAGGCATGCCTCTCTTTACAAAGACCTCAGGTCAAAAAGTTCTAATAAATATTTAATACTCAAATGTCATTGTTCTTGAACTAGGTAAAATAAATAAATACATATGACTGATTGGTAAAACTGGTTGTTATTCATCAAAAATATTTGATGAGCACTCAATGCCTACTAGTCACTAAAGACAGGTACCAACATTATAATGTTGGATAAGTCTTCAGGGAGCTCACAGGTAAGAGAGACAAGTCTTAAACAAATAATTCCAAGAGTGAAGAGTGTGGAAGGAACATACAATAAGAACAGTAAAAGTGGGAAATAACCTACTCTGGAGTTCTTAGAGGACCTCCTGGAATAAGTACAAAAAGGCTGAGGTGGTGAGTGGAAGAGGGGTAGGCATAAATAGTGGCTTCCTTCAAGAATAAGAGAAAGACCATTGTGGGTAGAACATAGCCTTTAAGGGGACTCAGTGACATTTTTAAAAGACCAAAGAAAGAAAATCAAACACAAATTTCTGAAAAGCTGTAATTTATTGGACTAATGGCCATTTGTTGATGACATTTCAATATACCCTTTGTGGTATCAATTCTTCCCAATAATAGTTGTGAACAAGTAGCATTTCCAGATGTCTATGAAGACATGGGTGTGAAAGCTGAAGAGTCCAGTCTGAGACCCAACACTCAGGTGTCAGTCAAGGCTATGAAGCCAAAATTCTTCTAAGGGTTAACTGGGGACATAGCAGAACTTAGAGCTTGATGTCAGGGTAGAAGGAACATATTTTCTAGTCAGTCTAGACACAAAACGTTCTTGAACTTCATCTGCATCTAATTTCTTTTTCTTCACTAAAAGCAAGTCATACAACAAAAAATTTTATTCTGCCAAATATAACTAAACTTCTAGCTAAAAGAATCATATAAGTATAAAAACAAATCAGGGTTACTACTGCCCTTGCAACATAACTATGGGAAAGAGGAATCACTCATGAAAGTTTCAAATGAGCATTAACTGTTATTGTTGCCATCTATCTAGAAAATAGTGACTTCACAGCAGCCAGATTAGATGAAACAGACATAGAAAAGGGAAAATCGGTCTCCACAATTTTGTTCCATGAATTTAGAGTTAGAGAAAGAAAATATAGTCATGGAACAGATGATTATTTAATTTACTGGATTTGTTTTGGAATATTTGATGTTAGGAATTAGAAAACTATGGCACAAGGGTCAAATCCAGCCAATCTATTTCATAAGACCCCACACTTTTTTTACAGTATTATATAAACCTGAAAAAATCAAAAGAAGAATATTTCAATGTCAGCGTACACAGTTTTATTGAACACCACCATTTGTTTACATAATGCATATAGCTGCTTTTGCACTACAATGATAGAGTTGAGCAGTTGTGACAGAGACCATATGGCCCCCAAAGCCTGAAGTATGTGTTTACTATCTGCCCTTCCACAGGAAAAATTCACAAACCCTTGTCCTATATAAATCAATGTAGAATCTGGTTTAAAATGGCAGACTGTGGAAATGTTCAGTCGGGGGGTGGGAGGAGACAGACGTGGGTTCAATTCTCAATTCTAGCATTTATCAGAGTGCAAAACTGGGCAAGTAACAACCTTTCAGAGTCTCCAGGCTCCAGGCTCCAGGTATCCCTCTCTCAGGAGCAGTAAGGACTGAAATCGCCTGTTACGCTCATCAAGCCATGCACTTCTTTGAGGGCTGGGTCCACATAATACAAGAAGTACCTTCTAATGTGTTTGGGCAATTGTGCCCTGAATATTAGAGGTAGCTTCCTGTTCCTCAGTTTTCTTATCTGTAAAATTAATATAATCTTAACAGCTTCCCCTTGGATTTTGAGTGTTAAATGAAGCCATAAAGGACTTAGCACATATATAGCAGTGCTGAGCACAGCATCTGGCACTTAATACATGCTCAGCAAACAGGTTCTTGGTATTGTTATCGCAAAAGAGTCAGAAGAAGGTCAATGATTTCAAGAGAAAAAAAAGGGACATCTTTCCATTATCTTTTTAAAAGCAGAGATCCATTTTAAAGATCTTTTGAAGAGAAATGAAGATAAAGGATTGCCTAAATACACACCCTCCTCAGACTCTAATCTTAAGTCTCTTAAATCTAAAACTTAGTTTCCCCATTTTAAACTAGATATATGGTTCCTTTCAATAATTCATTTGGGAAATAATTTTGGAGCACCTGCTCTGTGTAAGGACCAGTCGTGGGAGAAGGGCAATGAGTAAGCACAAGCCCTGCCACTGACGTATCAAGCTGGTAAGAAAGGCTCAGAAGTCTGTTTTCATACAGTTTAAAAACACTGAATCAAATCATGTCAACTTCCAAGGACTTCCTGTTTCACTCAGAAGAAAAGCTCAGGTCCTTACAATGACTACGCACTCTTACAAGATCTGCCCTGCTCCTGCCATTCTTTCCTCTTTATCCCAAGGCTTCTACTCTCCCTGACTACCTCCACTCCAGCACACTGTCTGGCTTGCTCTTCTTTAAACTTGCCAGAGACTGTCACCTGAGGCTTTGCTCTAGCTGTCCCTCTGCCTGGAGCACACTTCTCTCAGATGGTCTGCAGGGCTCCCTCCCGTACCTTCAAGTATTTGTTCAAAGCCTTCCTTCTTAGTGAGAATCACCTTGAACCCTTCTTAACTGTTACGGCTTGCTCCTTTCCCCTCATCACTGACACACCAATGATGCTTCTTCTGAAATCTTTCCACTCGTAAGCCACCTTGAGTCATATTACCCTCTGGGAAGGAGTAAGACCTAGAAAGTCTTCTTTAAAGCACACAACCTATACATCCCAGATAAGTCATTTAGCCTCAGGATCCCTGTACGTGAAAATCATGCATTGTTACAGGATAGGAACAAAGACCTGTTTTCCTGCTTGCATGGAAGAAAAGAGGAAAAAGATAGCTTGGAGGTGTCGAATAGGAAGAAGGATGAGGAAAGAATGCCACTTCAGTGAGCTAAACACGGAGAAACTACAAACCACAAATATTTGTAATTTCAACCACATCCTCAGGGACCAGAAAACCAGCAAACTGCAACATCCACAAAACCTACAAATTGCAACATGTGCTAGAAATAGTAGAAAAAAAAAATCCTCCCCAAAAAGCACAAACACAAAAACAAAAACCCTAGCTATTTTCAAAATGGAAGCCTATAGGTGTTGGCAAAGACTTACTCAAGGATTTAAAAAGTGACCCAAGGGTCCTTTTCTCTGCAACATTGTCTTAAAATGAGAAGTACAACTACCTCTATACAGGTAACACTAAATTGCTTTGTTTTGTTTTGTTTTGTTTTGTGTTGGAAAGGTGTCTCCTGAATTAATAGATCAAAATATAAAACCATGAAACTGTGAGATGTGAGAAGATGTTCAGGTTTAGTCTTTGGTCTTTTGGAGGGCAGGAATTCTTCTTTTTTTGCTTTGATTGATATCGTTTCTACAAAATATACTAAGAAATAATAGCCACGTGGTCAGTCCTGTTTAGTGCTTCCTGTTTCCATGTTCAGTAATATAATATTGAAACTTTCTATAAATCCACAAAATTAAATAAAAGAAAGAAAATGTCTACTGAATGGAGTTTATCTGCATTTAGGCAATGCAAATCAATAATCCCAACTAAAATATACATTCAATGTGGTTACAAACTAAGATAGTATCAAGCTATCAAAATCAACTTTCTTATTCAGAAAGCAGCAACATTTTAAATGAACAAAATAATGAAGTCCCATATTAAGATGCAATAATTTGATTTCAAACCATGACACATGCCTTACATACTGAAATCTAACCTTCCTAACAGAAAACATAATTTCTATATTTAATGTTTTAAGAAAAAAAGTACTTCATTTGTAAATTATTCTCTTACCTTATTTTGATTTTAAATATGCCTTTCAAATTCTATAAATATCAAAATCAAATGCATACTACCTTAAAGTTCTTGTAAAAGGGAACTCAACATAAAAAATGCAATGACACCCCAAATCAATTCTATACAAAATTTTTCCTTGTAATGGTCTCCAGTGTTACTGTTTGCATCTCCTTTATTGTGGTATGCAACATCACCAAGGATCCATAGATTATTTCCAGATAGGATTACTTTTAAAAGGTAACCTTCATGCAAACTTTTACTTACACATTCTGTGGCTGTGACAAGTAATGAGCTTGAGATGACAGACTTTCCTCCATTAAAGCTCACTGAAACATCAAGAGTTCTGAAAAAGAAATGAAGAAACAATAATTACATATAAATTTAAAACCAGAGGAGTAGATTTTGATTTCCTTATGTAATTAATCCAAAACCAGCCAGAAAACGTACTTAAATAGTAAAGGTCTCAAACTCCTGACCTGAAGTGATCCACCCACCTCAGCCTCCCAAAGTGCTGGTATTACAGGCGTGAGCTACGGCGGCCTGGTCAATGTGGTGAAACCCTGTCTCTAGTAAAAATACAAAAATTAGCCAGGCATGGTGGCAGATGCCTGTAATCTCAGCTACTCTGGAGGCCCACGCAGAAGAGTTGCTGGAACTAAGGAGGCAGAGGTGGCCGTAAGCCGAGATCATGCCATTACACTCTAGCCGGGGCCACAAAAGTGAGACTCAGTCTCAAAAAAAAACAAACAAAAAAAAAGTAAGGGTCACAGCTTTTGGCAAATTACGCCAGCTTTCTTCTTCCTTATTTCTAGTCCTTACTTACTAGTCAGAGGCAAACTTGTTAAATGATCTAATTGTTCCTTTACAAAGTAGTAACCGAAATAGTGACATAAAGAAATTTCTCAATCCAGAAAAATGCTGAGGTTTCAGGTTCACAAAAACCTACAAGGGCCGAGCGCTGTGGCTCATGCCTGTAATCCCAGCACTTTGGGAGGCCAAGGTGGACAGATCATGAGGTCAAGAGAATGAGACCATCCTGGCCAACATGGTGAAACCCCGTCTCTAGCTGGGTGTGGTGGCGCGCTCCGGTAGTCCCAGCTACTCGGGAGGCTGAGGCAGGAGAATTGCTTGAACCCAGGGGGCAGAGGTTGCAGTGAGCCAAGATCGTGCCACTGCACTTCAGCCTGGCGCCTGGCGACAAAGCAAGACTCTGTCTCAAAAAAAAAAAAAAAGAATATATATAAAACTGGAAGCAATAAACCATTCAAAAATAAAATATAAAGAAAGTGAATATGAAAGACAGCAACAAAGTGAAGAAAAAAGAGAGAAAGATTTATTTGCAGGTATTTGTTGTAGATGGTCCCAAGATATTAAAATATCCCAACAAATGTACTAAGAAGAGACAATAACTTTTGTCCCTGGCTAAGAAATATTAGAATTAAAATATAGTTATTTTGAAAATATGATTTCAAATTATAAAACAAGCAATAATCATTAAAATTTCATTGATTTAGATTGATTATTTGGGATTAGCCTAGAGTTAGAAACTTTTTATTAAAAAAAAAAAAAAAGGAGAGAGATCCAAGATGGCTGATCACTAGCAGCTCGGGATTGTAGCTCTCAGTGAAAGTGCAGAGAAGAAGAGGATGCCACACTTTCAGACAAATTTTTGTTGCTCACGGACCAGGAGATTCCCAGCGGAGGAGCCCCACGGGTCACCAGTGCGACTGTTGTGGCTGGCGCGGCGGTTCTTGGTGCAGAGTGAGTGGGACTGGGTCCCCTTTTGGCGGAGATTCCCGGGCAGAAAAGCACCATCAATCTTAACACCACTGTTTTAGCCGGTGCAGTGGTTGCTCAGATTTTGGCACTGAGAATCAACAAGTTGCACATCCACTCAGAGACCTAATTTGAAAGTCAGTAATCACAAAGACTACAGGTGGATAAATTTACAGTGATGGGAAGAAACCAGCGTAAAAAGGCTGAGAATACTCAAAATCAGAATGCCTCTCCCTCTACAGGGGATCACAGTTCCTCATCAGCAACGGAACAAGTCCTGATGGAGAACGAGTGCATTCCATTAACAGAAGTAGGCTTCAGAAAGTGGATGATAAGAAACTTCAGTGAATTAAAAGAACTTGTTCTAACCCAATGTAAAGAAACTAAGAACTTTGAAAAAAGGTTTGATGAAATCCTAACGAGAATAGACAATTTAGAGAGGAATATAAGTGAATTAATGGAGCGGAAAAACACAACACGAGAACTTTGCGAAGTATGCACAAGTTTTAACAGTCGAATTGATCAAGCAGAAGAAAGGATATCAGAGGTCAAAGACCAACTTAATGAAATAAAACGAGAAGTCAAGATTAGAGAAAAAAGGATAAAAAGGAATGAGCAAAGTCTTCAAGAAATATGGGACTATGTGAAAAGACCTAATCTACATTTGATAGGTGTACCTGAATGTGACAAAGAGACTGAATCCAAGTTGGAAAATACTCTTCAGGATATTATTCAGGAAAACTTTCCCAATCTAGTAAGGCAGGACAATATTCAACTCCAGGTAATACAGAGAACACCACAAAGATATTCCTCAAGAAGACCAACCCCAAGGCACATAATCAGATTCATTAGGGTTGAAATGAAGGAGAAAATACTAAGAGCAGCCAGAGAGAAAGGTCAGATTACCCACAAAGGGAAGCCTATCAGACTTACAGCAGAACTCTCAGCAGAAACCCTACAAGCCAGAAAAGAGTGGGGGGCCAATATTCAACACCCTTAAAGAAAAGAACTTTCAACCCAGAATTTCATATCCAGCCAAACTAAGCTTCACAAGTGAAGGAAAAATAAAACTTTTGCGAACAAGCAAGTACTTAGAGATTTCACCATCACCAGGCCTGCTTTACAAGAGCTTCTGAAAGAAGCATTACACATATAAAGGAACAACCAGTATCAGCCTTTCCAAAAATATATCAAAAACTAAACAGCATTAACATAATGAAGAACTTATATCAACTAATAGGCAAAACAGCCAGCTAGCATCAAATGGCAGTATTAAACTCATATATATTATGAACTGGATAAAAAGCCAAAACCCATCGGTATGCTGTATCCAGACCCATCTCACATGTAACGATACACAAAGACTCAAAACAAAGGGACGGAGGAAGATTTACCAACCAAACAGAGAGCAAAAATAAATAAATAAATAAAAAGCAGGAGTTGCAATTCTCACCTCTGATAAAACAGACTTTAAAGCAACAAAGATCAAAATAGGCAAAGAAGGACATTACATAATGGTAAAAGGATCAATGCAACAAGAAGAGCTAACGATCCTAAATATACACACACTCAATACAGGAGCACCCAGATACATAAGTTCTTAATGACTTATAAAGAGACTAACCCTCCCACACAATAATAATGGGAGACTGTAACATCACATTGTCAATATTAGACTGATCAACGAGACAGAAAATTAACAAGAACATCCAGGACTTGAACTCAAACCCAGAACAAGTAAACTTAATAAACATTTATAGAACTCTCCACTTCAAATACCAAAACACACATTCTTATCAGTACCATATCACACCTATTCCAAAAGTGACTACATAATTGGAAGTAAATCACTCCTCAGTAATTGCATAGCATTTCATAGGTTTAAATGAAATACTGGTTGGCTGCTTGTTATTTTCTTCCCTTATTACTTCCTCTCTCCATTGTTAAGCACAATTATTGGCATAAAAGAGGTTTTCAATTCCCATTTTTAGACTGCATTCTAGTCTGGGCAATAAAGCAATACTCCCGTTCTCTCTCCCTCTTTCTCTTCCTTTTTCTTCCTCTTCTTCATTCTTTTTTTTTTTCTTTCTTTCTTCCTTTTTTTTTCTTCAAAAAAAAAAAAAAGCTAAAATTAGATATCAAAGGAAAAAAAATGGCAAGGGGGTTTTTAAGGAAAGAGCTCTTTTCCAAAGCTGTTTACAAAGTGTATTATCATATAATTGGTTTGGAAACCAATCAAAGCCATCCATCCATAGGCCAGGCATGGTATGGCACATGCCTATAATCCCAGACTTTGGGAGGCTGAGGTGGGAGGATTGCATGAACCCAGGAGTTTCAGACCAGCCTCAGTAACACCATGAGATGACCATCTCTACAAAAAATCAAAATAAAAATAATTAGCCTGGCATGGTGACATGTACCTATAGGCCCAGCAACTCAGGAAGCTGTGGCAGGAGGATGGCTTGAGCCTGGGAGGCCCAGACTGCAGTTATCCCTGACTGAGCCACTGCACTCCAGCATCAGCAACACAGTGAGACTCTGTCTCAAAAAAAAAAAAAAAAAAAAAGCAAAAACAAAACTACCAGAAACGATCTCAAGCTGCTGACAGAAAGAGGAGATGAGAAATGTTGGCATTTTATGGGCATTATCTATTTTAACCCTTCACAATAGCCCTTGAAGTAAATAGTAGTTCCACAGTTTTATAAATGAGGGCCAGGAGGTCCAGAAATGCTAATTACCCTGCCCAAAGTAATAAAGCTAGAACTCTAACTTTGAACTCTTTTCCTCATACCACAGAGGCTTGATTAAAGGCTTAAATCAAAGTCCTTAGTGTGTTTCTTTTCTCAAAGTGCTATTTGGTTTGGATTCATACAATAAAGTTACTGGGAAGGATACTCCTGGCAAAGTTCAAGCGAAATTCAATCAAAATACAGAAATACTCTTATTAAAATATTTCTTTGAAAAGTATTTACTTAAAATCATGTTGTTTTAAAAGATAGTTTAGCTAAATCCATAAAAGAATGAGAATTTTGGATGTTTACATCAAATTAACTATACTTCTGAACTATTCCAACACAGAAGGCCAAATGGCCTATTAAGAAAGAAAACTTAGACCTAATTGCTCATTCTGAATAAATGAGTGTCTTGTTTTGTTTTTTTAATGACTAAGCATAATCAAATAAAAAAAAATCATCTTCTCTAGTTCTTAATTCCTCTACTTTAAAGCATGTAACCAGAATCATCTGACATGTTGGCATGGTTTTATGTTTTGGAAAGATTATTTTGATTCACAGTAATAGGTAATTCTTGCAGGCAATCTTACTGATTCAAATTTAAGGGATCAGTAGACATTGTCTGAAGTTGTTTATAATTTGGCAGTTAAAATTCACCAGAAACAAACAAGTTCTCTAATTAATGAAGAAAACATTCAAACTTTTAATGCTTAATGAAATGAAATGAGAACAGAAGATATATTTTAAAACAAAGTTTACTCTTTCCTAAAGTAGAAATACAGGCTGATGTGATCTTGTAGCTGACCAAAATAACTGCATTCTCTGAAAATCTCAGTCTAGTATAATGTGGCTGGTGTCAAAAAAAAAAAAAAAAAAAAAAAAAAACTGAGTTAAGTCTTCACAGATATAGAAATCCAATTGGTGATATATGATTTATGGAATTGAAACAAAAAAAATCTTTCTCTTTTTGAGAGAAGTAGTAGCAGTGTGATAAAAATATAGCCATAAACACCACTCATAATTACAGGCATTTGTTTTCTTACTAAGAGCCAAACACATTAATTCATCTTCTCATTTAATTCTCACAGCAACCTACTGAGGCCAGCACTAGCATCATCTCCATTTTCCACATGAAGAAACAAGCTTAAAAAGGTAACTTGCCCAAATACTGGACTTCACTGACTCTGTAGTCAAAATGCTTTCACATCTATAACATACTACTTTAATCCTCCACATGTATTTTAGAGTCTTATATTTAAATTTCTCTCATTAGCGTGAGTTTCATTTCAATCTTCCAGTCTTTTACAACATGCACATACTTCTCATGGTTAACTAGAATGGCATTTACTATATGCTAAAACAATATATTTATTTGTAAATATATGTATTTACGAACATATATGTGTGTATTTATAGAAAGATGTATTTTTTCTGTGGAAACTTTTCAGAAGCATTGCAAATATGAGAAGCACAGTTACATCTGCTTTTAAACTTTGCTACTTCTTTAGAAAATCATTTTTGAAATTATTGGTATGGTGTTGGCACCATTATTAATCTGGTGCCTTTGCCCAAAGCTATGCTATTCATTTTCTGGCACAGATTGAGAAAGCCACCCCCTTTAACCGAAACCAAATTCTGTAAGCTTTCTTTGCCCCAAGACTCCATTATACATATTTAATGTCTTTTGTCATATTTTATGTCATTTCTGTTAGCATGTATAGATTGTTATTCCTTTTCCTATATAACTTCTACTTCTTGTTAGTATGTTTCTGACAGTGGAAGTTATACTCTGAGAGTATGAGTTTTAATACCTTTTGCTTTCTTATGGGCAAAAACATATTAAAACATTGTCTTTACTTAATTGCAAATATATATGGGATGCAAGAAGAGAGTTTATTTTTATTTATCCCAAGGATCAAATAAAATTGAAAAAGAGGATTTTGGCAAATCTGGAGTCCTGAGTTTGAACCCTCACCATTCCATTTTTAATCTTCTATTTCTCAATCTGTAAAATGGGGAGAATTGTACCTATTTCAAAGTTGTTTTGAGGATAAGAGCTTGGTAAAATAATATACATAAAACGTACAACACAAGCCTGGGACACAACAGGTACTCCACAAATTACTGTTAACACCTGGTTATTTGTCTAATGGATTATTTAAAATATCAAGGTACTTTTTAATAAAGCTTTTAGATCTAAGCTAAAAAGCAATATATATAACAGCCATAAAATCATTATGTAATTTTTTTGGTTTAATTTAATGAATTTCTACTTACTGCCATATAAAAATATTATAAGCTAAATTGTTCAAAAAATGTCTACTATATAATGTCATGCAGTTTCATGTAAAAAAAATGTTCAATGCTATATTCTTCCTGTTATAAAACATGACCTTGATTAAATCCAACATTATAGCTATGCTGAGCTGTGTGCTAAACCTCAGGCCTAAAATCACACTCCAAATTGGTTTAGGAATATTTGCCAATAAAATCACTCAATCAGTCACTCACTTTATTACTAGTTAATTAAACAAGTATTTATTAATTGATCATAATAGCAATGATAATTGGGCTGTACTTGGTAAAAGGGTTTCAGTAACAAATAATACAAATTACGATGTAAGCCCCATAAACAATTACAAAAGAATGTGGTATTAATAAAATAGGTCTAAGCACAGGAGTTCTAGAGGGCCATATGGGAGATACAACAGACTTGGCCTTGGTATGGGGGCATGAGCAAACTTTTCCTGTAGGAAGTCAACTACAGGATGAGGCTTAAAGACTGATCAGAAATTAGGAAATGAGATTAGAAAGGAGTCCATGCAGTTGGAGCACTCTGACAGGGTGGAAGGCAAGAAAGGGACAGGGACAGAACAGTCAAGAAACTAAAAGTGAATCAGTACTCCAGCAACAAAAGAGGGTGAGAGTAAGAATGAAATGGCTCCAGGCTGAAAAGGGGAGCAGAGGAAAGATCATCAAGTCCCTGGATGCCATCTTTAGACATCTGGAATTCGTCTTAAGAGTTTTAAGCTTGGTAGAAATATAGTTAGAAATGTGTTTTACAAACATCACTCTTGTTACAGTGTAAGGCAGGGATCTGAAGAATAAATTTTAAAAGTAGAAAGACCAGTTAAGAAAGTCTCAGTGTATTTGAAATAAGTACCAAAGTAGAATTGAACTAAAATAGTGGCAATGAGGTTAGTGTGAAAACAAAAACTGAGACATATTAGGAGTTAGAATAGAAAGGACACAGACATTTATTGGATGTAGGAGGTGAGGAAGAAGAAAAAAAGATGACCTCAAAGTTTCTGTCTTACACAAGTAGGTGGGCAGTCTTGCATAGGAACACAAAAAGAGCAAGTTTGAACAGAAGGATTTGAGTTTAATTTGGGACCTCCAAGTTTAAGGTGCCTACAGAAATTCCAAGTGACTTTGTAGCCATTTGGACAGGAGACTTAAAGCTAAGAAAAAGATCTTGCTTGGAAATTTGGAGTTATTAGGAAGAAAAAGGGAGCCACGGAAAAGGTGAGTTTATAAGTCAAGTATCCTCCAACCATGATAAAAACTGAGGATATGCCAGGCACTGTGGCTCACGCCTGTAATTCCAGCACTTTGGGAGGCCAAGGTGGGTGGATGGCTTGAACCCAGGAGTTTGAGACCAACCTGGGAAGTATGATGAAACTCTGTCTCCACAAAAAGTACTGAAAATTAGCAGGGCATAATTGTACATGCCCGTGGTCTCAGATACTTGGAGGCTGAGGTAGGACGATCACCTGAGCCAGGAAGGCCAAAAGTGCAATGAGTCAGATCATGCCACTGCACTCTAGCCTGAGTGACAGTGAGACCCCTTCTAAAAAATAAAAAAAATAAAAAAATAAAAACCTGAAAGTGAAGAGACTGTAAAAAGAAAAGCAGTCTAAAGTGATATCTGAGGAGAAAGAGGAGAAACAGGGTAAGAATATGAAGTCACAAAAGACAAGGGAAAACCTTCTGAGACAAGAGCGACTCATGATGCAGATAATACAGGATGGTAAAGGAAGATAATGCTGAGAAATGGCAACACTTTCAACTTAATTTTCTATAAATTGGTTCTACATTGTTTAATATTTCTTACAAATATCTTAATCCATGCTTGGCTCCATCCTTAGAATATGTTTTTTTTCAAAATAGAAACATAGAAGAAAGCTTAACAACTCAATGTAACAAAAAGATTATCTGAAGTACACTTTCATGTCAACTAACAATTAATAGTGATAAAATTAAATTCAAATATACTAAAGTCATTCCACTGAAAAATTAAGTAGTACTATGATACATAATTAAGTAAATAAAACACAATAAGTCCTAATTGTCACATACTTGTATTTAATGTCTAAAGACACATGACTGTTCTAAAACAGGAGAATGGCTCAATGCCATATGTCAAAGCTACTCTGATCTGAGAAATGTTATACTCCATGGATTATGATTGACATTTCAATCCACAGTAACCGATTTGCAAAGTATTCATTTTCTTCTGACTTTACGCAGATCCAATAAAAGATTGTCATTTTATGATCCATTAAAAAGGATGAAAAAAATTAAATGAAATTGTGAAAGACATTTGCTGGAAGTAATAAATAATTTACCTCCAATTTATACAACACTGAAAATTAAACTGGCAACTACTCAAAAAGTTATTAAAATTATGGTGACTTAAGATATTTTGAAATCAAGTGCTACTATTTAATGCTCTGCAGTGCTTTGTAAAAGATAGCTTTATGTATGATAAAGATTTTAAGTTGGAAGATAAGAATCCATATTCATGAATAGTTTATATGTAAACTATTCTAGTGATGAATTTATATGTAAATTAATGTTTTGACTTCTAGTGATGAGTTTATATGTAAATTAATGTTTTGAATAAGGCTACTTTCTTAAAAGAGGCTAAAGATTTTTTAATTAAGTGACTTATTTTAGTATATCTCAATATGTGTATATAGCTAAAACAAAAATTGCAGTTAGCAAGATTTCTAGATTTCAGAAGAAAAAACTATATTCAGAGACTTACTGGACATCACAGGAAAAGCTGTATTATAAGCGTTCTGAGGATTGCACTAAAAACAACCACTTTCTATTTGCTGTGTATATTTTAATAACATTCTAAAAAGACACTTAAAAAACACTCAATCCATTTAGTGCCTGAATCAATCAAATTTAGTGCCTTTCATCCAAAAATTTCAAGTGTCTTAGTGATAAGGTTTGGCTCTGTGTACCCACCCAAATCTCATCTTGAATTGTAATTTCCACGTGTCAAGGGAGGAACCTGATAGGAGGTGACTGGATTACAGGGGTGGTTCCCCCATGCTGTTCTCATGATGGTGAGTGAGTCTCACATGATCTGATGGTTTTAAAACTAGCAATTTTTTCTGTGCTTGCACTTCTCTCTCCTGCCACCACGTGAAGAAGTTCCTTGCTTCTCCTTAGCCTTCTGCCATGATTGTAAGTTCCCTGAGTCTTCCCCAGTCATATAAAACTATGAGTCAATTATCCTTTATAAATTACCCAGTCTCAGCAGTTCTTTATAGCAGTGTGAGAATGGACTAATACATTTAGTAATAATAAAAAGCTCTGATCATATAAAATTTAGAAGCAGATATATAAGAGAATTTAAGTATATATTTCAGGAACATCCTCTACATCATTATATAGATGTCCATCATTAAATACTTTCCATATAAAAACTAAATTATTCTAAATTTTAGAAAGTTCTTCCCTACATTGATCGGAAATGTCATTCCCCTTAACTCCCACCCTTTTTCTCCTTTATTTGTAGCAATAAAGAATAAGTCAAATCTGTCATGTGACAGATCTTCCAGTGTCTTGAGAGTTAATGCATCACATCTGCAAAGTATCGCTTTCTAGTATTTTAAATTGTATCTTATTTAACATTTCCATACTTGGTGACATCTTATTAGCCACTCCTCCATGTGTTCATATATTAAAAGATATTGCCAGAACTGTATATAATACTTAGAATGAAGAGGCAATGCAGATCAGTGAACTTACCACATTGATAGATCTGAAAAACAGTGCACTATGTGAAGGAAAAGAGAAATGTTCCACCAAGGAAGTTTGGGGTAGAGAAAAAGAGAGACAGAGACAGTCCTTAGCTTTAACCCATCTCATCATGGGTTATATTGTTTCTATTCAATATAAACACATAATTGTTTATATTCAAAATATATTCATCTCATCATGGGTTATATTGTTTATATTCAAAATAAACACATACTGTTTACATTCAAAATAAAGACATAACTAATGTCTTGATATCCATGATTTTTCAAAAAAAAATTGAAATCTCATGTCTCACAAGAAACAAAAGGAATAATGTGGTTGTGTCACCTGCTACTAACACAAAAGAATCAGGGATTGTATAGACATGAATACACATATAGATATAAGTATGTTTTTAGAAAGAACAGAAACTGCAGTAAAAGCAAAATTTATCTAACCAAGAAAGAGAAATAGAATTAATACAATTTTATTTCAGGCAAAATAGATTAGGCTTAATATTTTTTTTTAATGTTGAAGAAAATAAAAAGATTCTACTATGAAGCCAGGCTCTAATCTCAACTCTGCCACACTGTTCATCTCAATGATCCTTCAGTTTTCCTTGAAATTTTCCACATACAGTGATGTCCCACCACTTCTTACTCAAAACACTCTGTCAAGTGTCTTCCCACACTGCCTTTTAAGAGAACTAATACTATCAGTTTCATCTGATTTAGATATTTATTTCATATTTGCCAGAAGATTCTGGCCAATGTTTTTGAAAGCACATTTAACTATACCATATGCCTCCTTAAATCATCTCTATCAAACTGCAGGATAAGGCTCCAGTTCATTCTGTTCTGTTTTTCTTTCTTCACAATGTGTTTATGTATATTTACCCAATTTGTTCTGGTCTTCTTGCCAAATTACAGGTTTGAGATCTCAACTATTGCAGAACAGCTGTGCTATTGTTGATGTCTCACAAAACAAGGGTCAGAGAATAAGCCCATCTTGCAAATACTTGTAACACTTGCACATTAAACTGTGAGGCTAGTGCCCTGGATTAGGGAACATTCAAGGAATGTCAGACAATTCATCCTATTCAAACTTAAGACAATTTGGCATAAAAGAACTACTTTTAGAAATAAATCCTAAATAATCTGCAGATTTCTCTTGATAAAACAGTTTGTTTAATCATATACCATTTTAAAAGTAAACTGTATTCAACAAAAGAAATAGAAAACAACCACCTCACTGCTATTACCATTCTTTCTGTTTAAATACTAAGCGTTTGTTCATCTTAGCTGAAATATCTATATCAAATAAAGAAATTTAATAAATATAGATCTCTGTATTTATCAAACAGATATATCAAAAAGAAGTTATTCAAAGACCCATCTGAACAATGGTATACCTGGATAGGATTTGCTCAGATAACTTTAACTTTTGTTACTCCATAACATCAAGTTCCAAATGATGAACTATGTCCTAGCTACTAGGCTACATTCTTAGCCCCCATCTCCCACATGCTCTTTTAAACCAAAATCTACAAGCCCTAAGCTTTTAAAAGAATAATCCTCAAACAAAGTGCAATTCATGAAATAACATAAAGATAAGAAAAGAATTGATAGAGCAGGCTAATGGGATGAGGCACATGCCCATGGATCCAGCTCTGAGACTGTGCATCTGGCTTTGAGGCTGTCTGTCTAGGGTTACTTCACCAGCATCTTGTTAATTATTTAAGTGAGAGAACAAGGGGAACTATCACCACATCTGTCACCCTCACATAGGAAAAACCTTCATTCATTGTTGGGCCAGATGTGTTTATTTGAAAGATAGACTAACTAGCTACTTAATGGGTTTGAATCCTTAGCCAAAAGCTAATTAGGCAAACATATTAAGCATCAGTCACCTTACAAGGCTAAACTGTTTCAATTGTGTTGATTTCAATCCAATCTCATAAGAGAACTCATCACCTACAAAAGTATCTGAAGAAAATTCAAGGCAAAGGAAAGGTCCAAATTACTTGCAACATACTAAGTAAAATAAATAATGATGTCCCAAAATACTCAGTACATTAACAAATAAAATCTAAAGCTTTGCTTCAATAGTATCATATACTTGATCTAGGAAAGGAAGGCAAAAGTAATTCTTTTAGAAAGATCTCTGTCCCAAAACATTCTCAGTTTGCTTGTAGGTGAAATATTAATGTCAAAATCTAAATGATGATGATTTCTCATGTCTGATATTTATTATGCTATGTGTGTTTTAAAAATGTATCTCCTGGGTATTTAACCTATCTACAAATAATTAAAGTGTATCACTAGCCTCGATGGTATTCTCTTCAAAAGAAGACTGTGCCCAAAGGCAAATTCTACAGAAAACAAAATCAGTGCCTGGGATAAAACAGGCATAATGCATTTTACAATTTCCTCAGAGAAGTAAGTAAGCTACCTTCCTTAACTAGTCTCTATTATTAAAAAGCCAATATTTTTCTTTGCTACTTTAAATAGTATGGCACCCCAAAATAAAATTCTGACCATTTTCCTCCATCCTGGTACAGGTACCTGATCTCAGCAATCAAATTACCTCTTTCAGATCTTTATGTTAACTGGTAAACAAAAATATTTGAGAAAAATTCATTCATCCTTTTATCCACCAAATATTTAGTAAATCTACTATGAGGCAGACCTTGTGTTAAGTGCTAGTAACACAATGAGAAACAAGACAAAACTTATCCTAGCAGGAAATAGAAATGCAATAACAGACAAACAATTGGCTCTGGAGTAAAAATAAAACGTGAAAAAGGTAATAGAGGTCATAGACCCAAAAGAGGAAGACTGCATGATTAAATAGGGTGATCAAAAAAGGGTTTACTGAGAAGGTGACATTTGAACTAGACTTAAAGAAAGAGTTTAAGTGCTCCGTTGACATACAGTGTTGGTAAATCATAAGTTAGGATTTTTTTTGACTTAGACTAAGTTCACATACAGTTCTAAACCAGGAAAGAGCAACCCAAGCAGAGGCAACAAGAAGTATAAAAGTGCAGGAGCAGGAGTGCGCAGGTGTGGTCAAGAACAGCAAAGAGACCAGTTTGACCATAACTGTAGAAAGAGCAAATAGAAGAGGAAGTCTGAGAGGAAGTGAGAGGCCAGACTCTATAGAACCTGGTATAGTATTACACTGATTAGACTTTCACTTGGAGTGGAGCAAAGACCTCATCACGGAGAATCTTAAGTGAAGAGATGAATAAACTGATTGATTTTAACAAGATCACTCTTGTGAAGGATGGAAACAGAAACACAAGTTGAGAGATTAATAATCCAAGCAAGAGATGACAGTAGCTTGGTCTAGAATGGTAGCAGTAGAGATAGAAAGCAGAAGTTGGATTTTGGATAAATTTTGAAATTGGAGCTGAGAAGATTTGTTGATAGACTAGGTCTAAGAGACAGAAAGAAATCAATAATGACTCAAAAGTTTTTAACCTGAACAACAAAAATGATGGAGCTGCCAATGACTAAAATGGAAAATACAGTTTGGGAGGCAGATTGGGGAAATAATCAGGAGGAGCAACCTGAAATTCCAGATTCAACCAAACAAAACTAAACTTCAAGTCAATAGATATATCATGGCTAATTCAGACATGATTACTCAGAAAGCCATTGAGTCCTATGGTATGCTTGGGGTTAAGATGGCTCCACAAGAAACTGACTTGCCTCAAATTCCAATACCAATTTAATTTAGCCATAGGCATGTTGTCAATAACATAGATTATTACATAATACAGAAAATGAAAGATACTCTTAGTTTTGTAAGCTATCTTGTGCAGCATCTTTCAATCTATTTAAAATAGAAAAGCTGATACTGTTCCAATTTACTTGCATGACCAAAAGTGATGTGCAATAGATATTTTGAATATTTAAGTATCCACAAAAGATGAACGTTCAAGTCAGCTTAAAAATGCTAGAATGATTTTCTTAGTTTCTATAGAAGAAAATATAATCTTTAGTCTCTAACTACTAATCCAGATTTTGGATTGTGGCCTTGTATATGTAATTTTTTCTTGCTTTCATTATAAGATCTATATAAAGAGAGCCTAGAAAACTGTATCCCATTAACTATCTTAAACATGCTCTACTGTTGGGCTGGAGAATATCTGAACTATTTGTAATCATTTGCCTCAACATAGAACTGAAAAAAAATCACAAATGGGAATACTAAATTACCAGTAGAATTATTTGTATATAAACAATTCAAATAAGACTCCTTCATCCAAACTAAATATATTTTTCTTTTTAACAGCTATTGTGATTTTTTTGGCCACATGAAAGGAGATAAGAATATAGCCCCTAACAGAAATGAGACACAAATTAAAGCACATGTTAATACAAATGTACAAGTATTTCCTAGTCCAAAGTGTGCCTTTTTTAAGCCATATTCTTAATGCTCTTTAATCTCAATATTTATTAAATACTATAGTAATTATTTAAAATCTCACTTTTGAACTGTGTATGTGCACATGCAAACAAAATGTTTGTGTGTGCATGTGTGTGTGTTTAAAATAATGTTTATGGTTCTGATTATTTAGAGGTTCTAATAATAGTTCTCAAACCCATCCAGACAAATATTTATAGAGCCTTTTAATCAGTATTTAAGAAACTAGATAAAACACGTTTTAGCATTTTCAACCTACTAAGAGTATAGCTGAAGTACTAACTTGCTTGCCTAATACTAAGTGGCTTGCCCAGGGCTTACTGTTTAATGCTCACTCTATATATCAAAAAAAGATAGAATAAAACCACCAATGTATTTGTCACCATTTTCTAATAATTATTCACTAAAAATGTTATAAACTTGTTTTAAATTAAGTACTTACTCTCCAGCTTTATTCAGGATAGGTGCAGGACAAAGCATAGAATTAAGCTGTACACTTACTGGTTTTACACCTAGAAAATAAAATGCCACAGAATTAATAAAGAGTTTTATGCATCTCATACAGTTTCATTAATAATATGAACAGCATGCTTCAATCAGAGTTCAAATGTGGAATACTGAGTATATTAACATAAAAAAAAACTAAAGAAAGAGAAGAAAAAGGGAATGAAAAATGGAAAGAGATTATATGCTCCACTGACATACAGTGTTGGTAAATCATAAGTTAGGATTATTTTGATGTAGACTAAGTTCATATACCATTCTAGATTCTATAAAATATATTTTTCTCTTAAATGTTTTAAATATCTCAGATTTTTATAAATAAATGTTCTACATTCTTTAAAAAGCACACTTTAGAAAAGATGAAGGAAGATGAAAGTTAGATGTCCAAAGGAAAATGAACTTATTTCACGAGTTTAATAGAACATTTGTGTTTACAGTAAATAAATGTATTTTATGAAGTTGTATACTTAAATTGCCCTTGAAACTTTAATAATATATAAGAAAAATAATTTAGACTGGAAATATTCAGAAAAGTTACTTAGTCAAATTGATCATTCTAGAATGTAAAAGAGAAAAATACCAATTTCATTTATTTGAGAGTTTAATAAACTTAATCTTATGAAGCTAAACATGAAATACATTTATTTTATAATGAACTCAAATATGTAATCAGAAAAAGCTAGGCAAAGCTAATGCTTAGATACAAATGACTACTAAACAAAAATAAAATTATCCTGTCCTACTCAATTGTGGAACCTACTATGAAGAGATTTTGTAAATTTTTGACTTACTAAAATTGCGATCTTAATAGAAAAGAAAGGAATGAATTATGAGGTTTACCATGCTGAGATCCCCACCACTTTAATTCAATTAACACATATTGAATAGTTACTTTGTATATGGCCAAAGCTGTGCTAATTGGAGTTTTTACACTCACATAAACAGCAAAATAGCAGATGAATATAAAAAAATAACTGTACCAGAGTTTACAAAGTTATAGTCTTTCTTACAATATAAATTTTGAAGGGCAATGTAATCATCAATAGAGAAAAACGTTTATATAGATACTCAAGATGCTCAGAAAACTACGATCTATTCAAGAAGGAGGTTTTTCAGAATGAAAATAAAAACATACTCTTTGGTTTTTGAGAAGTCAAGCATAGGAAAAATTAAAACTCAATTCCATAAATATGAAAATTATCAACCAACACTATGCTGGGTGAGAATTTGAGATGAAATAATCTATAAGGCAATAAAAGACAAGACTATCTTCAATAAACTAATAAATTGCTGGGCAATTCGATAAAGAAAACAAGTGACAAAAAATAAGCAATAAGTAGGAGAAAAACTGGAGATGATTAGATTTTAAGGCAAGTGTGACAAGAAATAAGCCTAGGAAAATAAGCAATTAAATCATGTGGTTGGTGCAGTAGGTACAGAGTACAGTCAGGAAAAGTGGGTTCAAATATCAGCTCTGTCCCTTATTAGTTGTTTCACCATATGCAAGTAATTTTATTCTTTCAGCCACAAACCAACATCTGTTCAAGGAGGGTAGTTAGGACAGGGTCCAGCATTTATTAAGTTCTAAACAAATATTGCTATTATTAAATACCTATTAAATAATTATCACTACTATTTGTATTATTCAGACTTCATTTCTTTCTTCTTTGATTAAAAAATACGTCACAGTTGGTTATAGTTGGAGAAAAAAAGAAAACACTTGTTGCTGATATGCTGTGCAGAGATTAAGGCAACACGGAGATTACTGGGGACCTACTCTTTGTATACGTTTCATTTACAGTGTAGGTGCAGAGGACACTGCCATTCCGACTCCCCAACATGAATCCTCTTCCACTTAAGACAATCTGAAATTCTTCTAGAAGTAAAAGAAAAAATAAACATTTTAATCACTGCTTTACCAAAAAAAGACAAGCTGAAATGAAAGTATTAAGGTACATAGAATAACTCTTCATACTATTCAGTTAACTAATAGCAATGAAGACATAGCTCTATATTTCCAACTGTGCTGGCTTTCTTAGACTCTCTAGGTAAATGTAGTGAAGGTACCATTCACTGCCACATGGGGATGCATTATTTTATTTTCTAAACAAAGTGTTTCTCAGTAGTGACCAAGGTATTAGAATGGAAGCATTAACAGTCATTCCCAGACAGATACTACACAAACCTCCTCAATTTCTATCCTTAGGAAAATATCAGAAAAAAAAACTTTGTTTTTCCCTACTCTCAGGTATTAAGGTTTGGGAATGTAAATAAAACTAATTAATTATGTATGTTCTTTAGTTTTTAGAAAAGTCATGTGTAGTACTTTCTTTAATCTATGCCTGTCCCATACAGAATTCTTCTTTACTTCTCAGTTTACTAATCCTGATTCATCTTCTATTTCAAACCTATAAATAATCAAAAGACCATGTATTTTGGATTACTAATAATTGACGGCCAGTCACAAAAGTTGATTTAACCTACTGTGCCATTATTTATAGTAGAAGCAAGCACTAAAAAATGTTAGAGAGTGAGAGAATAGGCTGGAAGGAAAGTTAACTGATCAAATATCTTGACAGACAATGAATGTTTACTGCTAACCTGCAAGATAGTATATTAACTATTTTAATAGTGATTAGCTCTTGTTTAAAAGGTCAATTGAAGCACAAATAAAATTTTAAATAGTTTATTTGCACAGATGATTCTTGAACTAGACAGATCCAAATCACAAATGGTTTGGTAGCTCTACCAAGAGAATGCAAGGGGGAGGCTTTTACGGTACCAACACGGAAGTAAAGCAAAGAAAATACTTGACAGGTTACAGTCATACAGTTGCCTTATTTGGTCTATCCCAGTAGAAAGTCCCTGGTTATATGTTTGTTGGTTGTTTTTGATTGGTTGCATTTAAATTCTATTTTTCTTAATATAAGCGTTTATAAGAAATAGTTCAAATTAAGTTTCAATTATATTTGCAAATCAAGTAAGGTTAAGGTTACTTAGGAGGCCAAAGTGTTTTTGCCTGCCTGGCACTTCTTCAGGCCTGTTCTCCATTTTAATGTAACATTACTAATCCTCCAAAACTTCTCATATCTAACATAATACAACAAGTATAATATACTTATTAGCTATGCAAGAAACTACTGCCAACCCACTTTTCATTTGGTGTGTTATGAAGGGAATTTTACTTGCAAGTTAAAATAAAGTGCAGGTAAACTTAAAATGTGATTCAGTAAGAGTATGGGCATTAAAGTCAGACAAACAAGGATCAAACAAGATAATTACTAGTAGCAAATACTGAACGTGTGTCTGCCTCAGCTTCCCCATCTGTAAATCAGGGATGTATAAAATTTTCAAATAGTGTTGTTAAAAGGATTAGGTAAAATTATAAATACAAAGAACCCAGTATATACTCAGCACAAAATAGGAGTTTAATAAATAATAGCTACTATTTTAATATTATTTTTCCATTGATTTTTCTTTGTTATCTCTAGAAATGTATTAACTTCTGCTTTTAGGAAAGATAATCCTACCCTGGGATGGTCAGATGCACTGCTTCCCTTAAACATCTCCATACTCATTCATTAGGGAATCTAGAAGATGCAGAGTGTGCGACCATACACAACAGGCTGGGAGGCTCTGTGGTAAATTACACAACATATTTTCTCCCCCACCAGACCCAATATTTTTCCTTTTTAAAGTAAAGTCAGGTTAAAATGAACTGTAGGTCAGACTTGAAAAAGAAATAAAATAGGCCAGAGAGAATCACACTCTGTCTGGGCAAGGATGGCTGGGAGGTGTGAAAACCTGAGTATGTGCTTAGCACCAGCTGATGAAGCCACCTGCTTCCTTCCTGCCATCCGTCCATAAGTCACTTCCTTATGTGCCCTGAGCTGGCAGATTCTGTACTTTGGTCAGGTCAGGAGCTCAAAGTCTACATATACCTGATTGTTTGCATAATCAGACAAAAGAAACAATTTCATATTTTATTTTATTTGCCATAGAAAAGGTCTCAAACGTGAACTAAATATACAGAAGATTCTAAAAGCCTGTCACACAATATGCTCATTATTTAAAATAACATTCCAATCTTAAAAATTTGAATTTAAAATAGAAATATTTCAAGGAATTATTTAAAAATTCTTACACAAAAAGATGCCAAAAAAGTTAATTTTGCTATTCTTTTTCCAACATGAGTTTCATATCATATATTTGAGCTAGAAAAAAAAATACAATTTCTTATATGGTATTTTTAAATTCTAAACACTTACCCCCCACACAGACACTTGAGGGCCACAATTCTAGAATTTCAGTACATGACTGAGCTAGTATCTAAAAAGGAAAGGAAAAAAAAGATTATCAAGCTATAGATCTAAATTATAATGTGAAGTAAATTATAAGATTACTAATAACCTTGAGGTTTTTCTCCATACTTCAATAGATGGCAGAGAAAATCTATTAACTCTAGCGTGTACAGCTACCAAGTTCTTAGGAAAGTTCTGCACTGTATTTTAGGGTATATTTTTAGATTATGTACCGTAGGATCCTAATTTGATTAAAGTAAATTCACAGAAGCATAGGAAAAGTGAGTGTTGTCTCAGAGTCTGGTAGCCTTGGGTATGAACAGATAACTAAAATTTCCTGCTGTCATAAAATCTATGTTGACCTTCCCAATCAAGTGAAAACATGATAACAAATCAGACCTCCTGTTTAGTACTGCTGTTATGTTTTCTATTAACAAGTTCAGTATAATATCAGTAAAAAAGCACTTCTGACTGGGCGTGGTGGCTCAATATAATAGCAATAAAAAAGCACTTCTGACTGGGTGCAGTGGCTCATGCCTATAATCTCAGCACTTTTGGAAGCTGAGGCAGGGGGATCACTTGTGGTCAGGAGTTTGAGATCAGCCTGGTCAACATGGTGAAACCCATCTCTACTAAAAATACAAATAATGAGCCAGGCATGGTGGCTCGCGCCTGTAATCCCAGCGACTCATTAGGGTGAGGTAGGAGAATCACTTGAATCTGGGAAGCGGAAGGTTGCAGTGAGCTGAGATTGCTCCACTTCACTCCAGCCTGGGCGACACAGCAAGCTTCCATCTCAAAAATAAAAAAATAAATAAATAAATAAAATCTAAAAAGCACTTCTCTTTATTGGACAGTGGCATTTCTATTCCAATTCTCAGGCTTAATTCCCTCTTATGCATAAAAAATTACAACTGCAGAACATAGACTCCTTATATGAGCCAGTATTACTCTCAAAAACACAGACTCAAGGGAGATCCAAGATGGCCGCTTAGGAGGAACTCGGGAATGCAGCTCCGAGAGAAAGCACAGAGGGTGAGTGGACGCCGTATTTCCAGACTGATTTTTACTGCCCACAGAACAGGAGATTCACACGCAGAGAAGCCACACGGGTCGCCAGCGCTGCCGGCGCCGCTGGCTTGAACGGCGCAGCCGCTGGGCCGGCACCCTCAGGCAACGGCTCACTGTATAAAGTGAGAGAGTCTGAGTCCCCTATAAGCCAGCAAGGGGAGCTGAAACGGGGAGCCAGGCCAGCGCCACGAATCTCAGAGCCGCGGCTTTAGCCAACGCAGCGGCTCCGGAGGCAGATCGGATGAGACGGTGTCCCCTCTTACCCAGCAAGAAGACCTGAAACACAACTGAAACCGGGACGGTCCAGCTCTGTGGAGGAGGGGCGTTCTCCATAGGCACCCTGCTGTTCTGTACCAAGGCAATCCGCCACTACAGAGACTCCGTCACTACAGGGGCGGGCCAACATAGCGGAAGCAGTTCTAACTACACCCAGAAGTTCACACGGAAGCTGGGTGGAGCCCACAGCAGCTTAGCGAAGCCTCTGCAACCTGAGTGTGACTAGGCTGCCACCTTGTGGGCAGGGAAAACAGCAACCGCACAGGGGAACATCAGAAAACAGTAACTCCCTGGGACAGAACACCTCGGGGGAAGAGCAGGGGGTTTATGAGTTCTGCCACAGCTGACTTAAAATTACCAAAATCAGAAAGACAACAACTACAAAGTCAGCAGGTGGAAAAATCCACAAAGATGGGAAGAAACCAGCGCAAAAAGGATGAAAACACCCAAAACCAGAACACTTCTCCTCCTACAAGGGATCACAACTCCCAACCAGCAAGGGAACAAGACTGGACGGAGAATGAATGTGATGAAATGACAGAATCAGCTTTCAGAAAGTGGATAATAAGAAACTTCCGTGAGCTAAAAGAACATGTTCTAACCCAATGCAAAGAAACTAAGAACCTTGAAAAAAGACTTGACGAAATGCTAACAAGAATGGACAACTTAGAGAGGAATATGAGCGAATTGATGGAGCTGAAAAACACAACACGAGAACTTCGTGAAGCATGCACAAGTTTCAACAGCCGAATTGACCAAGCAGAAGAAAGGATATCAGAGGTCGAAGATCAACTCAATGAAATAAAACGAGAAGGCAAGATTAGAGAAAACAGGGTAAAAAGGAATGAACAAAGTCAACAAGAAATATGGGACTATGTGAAAAGACCTAATCTACGTTTGATAGGTGTACCTGAATGTGACGAAGAGAATGCATCCAAGCTGGAAAATACTCTTCAGGATATTATCCAGGAAAACTTCCCCAACCTAACAAGGCAGGCCGAGATTCAAGTCCAGGAAATACAGAGAACACCACAAAGATACTCCTCTAGAAGAGCAACCCCAAGACACATAATCATCAGATTCACCAGGGTTGAAATGAAGGAGAAAATACTAAGGGCAGCCAGAGAGAAAGGTCGGGTTACCCACAAAGGGAAGCCCATCAGACTCACTGCAGATCTCTCAGCAGAAACCCTACAGGCCAGAAGAGAGTGGGGGCCGATATTCAACATCCTTAAGGAAAAGAACTTTCAACCCAGAATTTCGTATCCAGCCAAACTAAGCTTCATAAGTGAAGGAAAAATAAAATCCTTTGTGAACAAGCAAGAACTCAGAGAGTTCATCACCACCAGACCAGCTCTACAAGAGCTCCTGAAGGAGGCACTACACATAGAAAAGAACAACCAGTACCAGCCACTCCAAAAACACACGAAAAGGTAAAGAGCATCAACACAATGAAGAATCTGCATCAACCAAAGGGCAAAACAGCCACCTAGCACCAAAATGACAGGATTGAATTCACACATAACAATATTAACCCTAAATGTAAACGGACTAAATGCCCCAATCAAAAGACACAGACTGGCAAATTGGATAAAAAGCCAAAACCCATCAGTGTGCTGTATCCAGGAAACCCATCTCGCATGCAAGGATACACAAAGGCTCAAAATAAAGGGATGGAGGAAGATTTACCAAGCAAATGGAGAGCAAAAAAAAGCAGGAGTTGCAATTCTCATCTCTGATAAAATAGACTTTAAAGCAACAAAGATCAAAAGAGACAAAGAAGGACATTACATAATGATAAAAGGATCAATGCAGCAAGAAGAGCTAACGATCCTAAATATATATGCACCTAATACAGGAGCACCCAGATACATAAGGCAAGTTCTTAAAGACTTACAAAGAGACTTAGACTCCCACACAATAATAGTGGGAGACTTCAACACACCACTGTCAATATTAGACAGATCAACGAGACAGAAAATTAACAAGGATATCCAGGACTTGAACTCAGACCTGGAACAAGCAAACCTAATAGACATTTACAGAACTCTCCACCCCAAATCCACAGAATATACATTCTTCTCAGCACCACATCACACCTACTCTAAAATTGACCACATAATTGGAAGTAAATCACTCCTCAGCAAATGCAAAAGAACGGAAACCATAACAAACAGTCTCTCAGACCACAGTGCAATCAAGTTAGAACTCAGAATTCAGAAACCAACCCAGAACCGCACAGCCTCATGGAAAATGAACAACTTTCTCCTGAATGTTGACTGGATAAACAATGAAATGAAGGCAGAAATAAAGACGTTCTTCGAAACCAACGAGAATGAAGACACCACATACCAGAATCTCTGGGACACATTTAAAGCAGTCTCTAGAGGAAAATATATAGCAATAAGTGCCCACATGAGAAGAAAGGAGAGATCTAAAATTGACACCCTATCGTCAAAATTGAAAGAGCTAGAGGAGCAAGATCAAAAAAATTCAAAACCTAGCAGAAGACAAGAAATAACTAAGATCAAAGCAGAATTGAAGGAGATAGAGACACGAAAAACCCTTCAAAAAATCAATAAATCCAGGAGCTGGTTTTTTGAAAAGATCAACAAAATAGACAGACCACTAGCCAGACTAATAAAAAAGAAAAGAGAGAATAACCAAATAGATGCAATAAAAAATGACAAAGGCGATATCACCACAGATTCCACAGAAATTCAAACCATCATCAGAGATTATTACAAACAACTCTATGCACATAAATTAGAAAACCTGGAAGAAATGGATAAATTCCTGGACAGCTGCCTCCTGCCAAGCCTAAACCAGGAAGAAGTCGAAACCCTGAATAGACCAATAACAAGGTCTGAAGTCGAGGCAGCAATTAAGAGCCTACCACCCAAAAAAAGCCCAGGCCCAGATGGGTTCACAGCAGAATTCTACCAGACATACAAAGAGGAACTGATACCATTCCTACTGAAACTATTCCAAATAATCCAAAAAGAGGGAATCCTTCCCAAATCATTTTATGAGACCAACATCATCCTAATACCAAAACCTGGCAGAGACTCAACAAGAAAAGAAAACTACAGGCCAATATCCATGATGAACATAGATGCAAAAATCTTCAATAAAATAATGGCAAGCCGATTACAACAGCACATCAAAAAGCTTATCCACCATGATCAAGTAGGATTCATCCCGGGGATGCAAGGCTGGTTCAATATACGCAAGTCTATAAATGTAATTCACCACATAAACAGAACCAAAGACAAAAACCACATGATTATCTCAATTGATGCAGAGAAGGCCTTCGACAAAATTCAACAGCCCTTTATGCTAAAAACCCTCAATAAACTAGGTATCGATGGAACGTATCTCAAAATAATAAAAGCTATTTACGACAAACCGACAGCCAATATCATACTGAACGGGCAAAAACTGGAAGCATTCCCTTTGAAATCTGGCACTAGACAAGGATGCCCTCTCTCACCACTCCTATTCAATATAGTACTGGAAGTTCTAGCCAGAGCAATCAGGCAAGAAAAAGAAATAAAGGGTATTCAATTAGGAAAGGAGGAAGTCAAATTGTCTCTATTTGCAGACGACATGATTGTATATCTAGAAGACCCCCTCATCTCAGCCCAAAAGCTCCTGAAACTGATAAGCAACTTCAGCAAAGTCTCAGGATACAAAATCAATGTGCAAAAATCACAAGCGTTCCTATACACCAATAACAGACTTAAAGAGAGCCAAATCAAGAACGAACTGCCATTCACAATCGCTACAAAGAGAATAAAATACCTAGGAATACAACTAACAAGGAATGTAAAGGACCTCTTCAAGGAGAACTACAAATCACTGCTCAACGAAATAAGAGAGGACACAAACAGATGGAGAAACATTCCATGTTCATGGTTAGGAAGAATTAATATCGTGAAAATGGCCATACTGCCCAAAGTAATATACAGATTCAATGCTATCCCCATCAAGCTACCAATGACCTTCTTCACAGAACTGGAAAAAACCACCTTAAACTTCATATGGAACCAAAAGAGAGCCCGCATAGCCAAGTCAATTCTAAGCAAAAAGAACAAAGCAGGAGGCATCACACTACCAGACATCAAACTCTACTACAAGGCTACAGTAATCAAAACAGCATGGTACTGGTACCAAAACAGAGATATAGACCAATGGAACAGAACAGAGGCATCGGAGGCAGCACAACATATCTACAACCACCTGATCTTTGACAAACCCGATAAAAACAAGCAATGGGGAAAGGATTCCCTGTTCAATAAGTGGTGTTGGGAAAACTGGCTAGCCATATGCAGAAAGCAGAAAATGGACCCCTTCCTGACACCTTACACTAAAATTGACTCCAGATGGATTAAAGACTTAAACATAAGACCTAACACCATAAAAACACTAGAAGGAAACCTAGGCAAAACCATTCAGGACATAGGCGTAGGCAAGGACTTCATGACCAAAACACCAAAAGCATTGGCAACAAAAGCCAAAATAGACAAATGGGACCTAATCAAACTCCACAGCTTCTGCACAGCAAAAGAAACAGTCAATAGAGTGAATCGGCAACCAACAGAATGGGAAAAAATTTTTGCAGCCTACCCATCTGACAAAGGGCTGATATCCAGAATTTACAACGAGCTAAAAAAGATTTACAAGAAAAAAACAAACAAGCCCATTCAAAAGTGGGCGAAGGACATGAACAGAAACTTTACAAAAGAAGACATACATGAGGCCAACAAGCATATGAAAAAATGCTCATCATCACTGGCCATTAGAGAAATGCAAATCAAAACTACATTGAGATACCATCTCACACCAGTTAGAATGGCAATCATTAAAAAATCTGGAGACAACAGATGCTGGAGAGGATGTGGAGAAATAGGAACACTTTTACACTGTTGGTGGGAGTGTAAATTAGTTCAACCATTGTGGAAAACAGTGTGGCGATTCCTCAAGGACCTAGAAATAGAAATTCCATTTGACCCAGCAATCCCATTACTGGGCATATATCCAAAGGATTATAAATCGTTCTACTATAAGGACACATGCACACGAATGTTCATTGCAGCACAGTTTACAATAGCAAAGACCTGGAACCAACCCAAATGCCCATCGATGATAGACTGGACAGGAAAAATGTGGCACATATACACCATGGAATATTATGCAGCCATTAAAAACGAGGAGTTCGCGTCCTTTGTAGGGACATGGATGAACCTGGAAAACATCATTCTCAGCAAACTGACACAAGAACACAAAATCAAACACCACATGTTCTCACTCATAGGCGGGTGTTGAACAAGGAGAACACATGGACACAGGGAGGGGAGCACTATACATGGGGGTCTGTTGTGGGGGAGTGGGGGGGACAGTGGGGGGGTGGGGAATTGGGGAGGGATAGCATGGGGAGAAATGCCAGATATGGGTGAAGGGGAGGAAGGCAGCAAATCACACTGCCACGTATGCACCTAAGCAACAACCTTGCATGTTTTTCACATGTACCCCAAAACCTAAAATGCAATAAAAAAAAAAAAAAAAAAAAAAAAAAAAACACAGACTCTATGCAAGCATTCCCATTCAAGGCACAAGGCTACAACTGAAAAACAATGATGAAATAAGCTGCTCCTAATGGACAACAATCCTGTCTTTATTTTTAGAACTGCTGTGCACTATATTATCAAAGTCAGACAAATTCCAGATGATCTCTGCAATTCCGTTCTTGACATTCCTTTCTTGACAGAAGTTGAAGACAGATGCTGTACAGCAGTTTCTAGTATCTCCTGTTCAAAGCTAGAACAGTAAGTAAGGAAATAGACACGCTTTTTGTGCTTTCTTTAATAACAGTGAAAATATAAGTTCTCAGCCCCTAAAATCAACTGTGTCAAATCATGGAACTTTGTTGCTGAATATACATCTCTGAAAAGAGGGAATCATTTGTACTTTTAAAGATGATTTTCCAAGAAACTCAACTTTTCACACACTGATTGAGATTTTGTGATTAGAAAACAAACCTGGTAAAATTTTATATCTGAGAAACTACAGATGAGTTCTATTCAAATCCAGAAAGGACCAAAGAGATTCCATAGGCACTCAAAGACCTTTCTGTACCCAAATACCTCCTCTTGGTCTGCTACTTTATCTACAATAACCAACATTCATTCCTATGGACTCAAGAATTAAGAACGCTTGTTAAAGGTTAACGTGCCCCCTTAGAAGGATAGTAACTCAAATCACTAACATCTTTAAAAACTTGGACATAATTCAGATAACAAGACTCTGAAGGAAATATAAAAGAAAATTTTTGCAAAGGAATATGGAGCTAAAAATGTTCCAACTAAGAAAAATGGGCATTATAGCCATAGCCTTGGCCAATCTGAGATAACACTGACAACAGTGAACCATCATCAAAATGAAAGGTCAAAGGAAAACACAAAGCTCCAAAATCTATTTTGTCTTCTATCAGTCCTAAAGGAATTTATCTTAAATCATATCTTATTAAGGAGACTAAATGCATCATTCGGTTTACAATCTCTTTATTAGATGTTTAGCCATAGCTTTAACAGCATTACTGAAAAAATATTTCAAGTACCCAGGAAAATTATGAGATATTTAAAGATTACATCCACTGGCAATAGAAACCATTATTCTACAATTCATTAGAATAAAGTAAATCAAAAAACTACAAAAGGATTTTCTAAAAATCATGTTCAAAAAATATGCAACCAGAATGACCTCAGTGAATTGGTTACATTATATTTTTCTCTCTTCTACCAGTACGGACCATAACTCAATCAGATTTCACAATATTTAAGATAATTATGCATATGTTGACTTGATCTTTTAATTTGATCCAATGCATCAAAACATTTCTAAATAAATGAGAGAGTTCCAATAGCAAGATCAAATGAGCAATTCTCCTAAGGAGATCTCCTTAAAGCTGAAGAATAAACACCTTCAATGACTGTTGACAATCTACATCTTTGAAGCCAGGCCCTCTATATCCCCTATGAGGTATTTTAAAGAAGAGGTTCAGGGTGATTCAGCAATTTATGTTATATTAAAGTCTGATATTAATGAAATCAAGTTAAATTAAGCAGAGTTTAAGGATAGCTAACGTTGGATATATCCTGCAGTAAACAGTATAACGTATTTGTTAATAATACATTTACATTAGTTTAATATTCATAATTAATTATTTTAATAAAATAATTTCTAAAAATAATATAATTGAATGGAAAAATGACTCAGGTAACACATTCATTGAAAAGCATGCAATTCTGACATGCAGTTATGACACAAGTCATAACATTGGTATCACTATCTAACATCATCTAATTGAATTTCCATGGTATGTGCTCCTCTAAAGTTTGTTTTATTTAAAAAAAAAATCTCTTGGGACTTTAAATTATATTATTTAAGTGTATAACTCGCCTCTTCTACTAGAAGAGGTGAGTTATTTGAGGAAATAAATGAGATTGCATTATACTATACGGCACATTCAGGGCTTCACACATTGTTCTGTGCCTGGAGTACAACCAATAAATGTTTAAAGAATAAATATTGAATGCATAAATTAATGAGGATATTAAAAATGTTTTATTAACAAACCAAGTCATATCAGGACACAGATGAGTCAGGTTAAAGTTAATTTATGTGAAAAAGCAGCTAGTTCTTCCATAAATAATGAATGTCGGAAATCCAGAAATCTATAATTTGAAACAAACTTCACCAAAACCATTTCCAAATGAAAAATAGAAGGAGAAGAGTAAGAAAAGAGTTTATGCATTTTTAGAAAATAAAATGTGTTCAAAATTTGTTTTTTTATCTAGAGTTTATCATGTTTCAATATTAAGAAAGCAACAACTAGAGATAAAAATAATTTGATGTTTGAATGCAAGTAGTTTACACCATAAATTTTTTGAACAGTTTTACAAAAACAAAATAGTTCATAGTCTATTCTCACCAAGTAATATACAAGTTGAAATGTTCATGATATCAAAATGGATGAACAGACATTTCTCAAAAGAAGACATACAAGTGGCCAACAAGCATACGAAAAATGCACAACATTGCTAATCATTAGAGAAATGCAAATTAAAACCACAATGAGATACCACCTCACATGAATCAGAATGGCTATTATTAAAAAGTCAAAAAACAACAAATGCTGGTGAGGTTGTGGAAAGAAGGGAATGTTTATACACTGCTAGTGGTAATATTAGTTTAGCCATTGTGGAAAGCTGTTTGGAGAGTTCTCCAAGAACACAGAACTGTCATTTGACCCACCAATCTCATTACTGGATACATATCCAGAAGAAAATAAATTGTTCTGCCAAAAAGACACATGCACTCGCATGTTCATCGCAGTATTGTTCACAATAGCAAAGCCATGGAATCAACCTAGGTGCCCATCAACAGTGGACTGGATGAAGAAAATGTGACACGTAGAAACCATGAAACAAAATACAGCCATAAAAAAGAATAAAATCATGTCCTTTGAGGCAACATGGATGCAGCTGGAGACCATTATCCTAAGTGAATTAATGCAAGAAAATAAAACCAAAGACTGCATGTTCTCACTTATAAGTGAGAGCTAAATATTGGGTACTCATGGACATAAAGATGGGAACAGCAGACACTGGGGAATACTAGATGGGGGAGGAAGGAAAGGAGATGAAGATTGAGAAACTAGCTGTTGGGTACTATGTTCAGTACCTGGGTGATAAGATCAATTGTACTCAAAACTTCAGTATCATGCAATATACCTAGATAACAAACCTGCACAACCTGCACACGTACCTCCCAAATCTAAAATAAAAGTCGAAAAGAAAGAAAAGACAGAATAAAGCAAACTTAATCTATTATATTAAAACTGTCATCTCCAAACAACTGACAAAGAGGACAAACATTCTAAACACTCTGGTTAATTTTTGCCAAATTAAATAATATTACTGATTGACTGAACATTCAATCAGGTGTCCCATCCACAATAACTGGTGAATTATCTTTAATATTTTGCACCTCCATCATTTGTACAATAGAGAAAATTGTAATTTTCCTCTAATATGTGCTGTCACCTGTCTTTATTATGTCTCAATAGTAAAAGAAAATAGTTTCTACTAAATAACAGTCTTAGTTGACATTAGAGAGAGCTAACAGCGTCATAGACCAATAGATCTGTTCACCCAAAAAGTAATATTAGTATTAAGGAGTACTTATAAATAAAAAAAAATTACATACCTTATTACCTAATCTCTAGTATTAAGTCCTCAAACACAAACATAGATGACAGAAAGTCAAATTTTCTAAATTAATTAAGTATAAATATCAGAAGTCCAAAATTCAAAAGAAATTCTAATATAACAGTTAACCACTCGTTGGGCACTTATGTTTCAGCAACTATGCAAAGTGCTTTATATGAATTTTTTCAGTTAATCCTCATAAGTCTAATAAATAAATATTTTTTATCCTTGTTTTATAGATGAGGAAACTGGGGCTTGGAGAGATTTTTTTAACTGCCCTAGAATAATTAGCTCTTAACTATCAAGCCAGATGTTCCCAGGTTTGATTGAGTCCAAAGCCCATTCTTCTAGCCAGTGCCTTCAATTATCCTCCAAGTGTGTGTGATGGATAATCTAACTATTACAAAATTTAATTCTTAACAAACTAGTGAAATGTATCTGCCTGTTTTTCCTGGACTCCTGTAATGCTACCAAAAACAATCTAAAATCTGGCTTGTTCCTTATCCTCAAAAGCGTACCACTAAGCTTTCACTTTTATTTGTTGGGATTTTTTTTCCTCTTTTCTCAATTTATTTAAAATTTTTATTTAAAGTTCTGGAGTACATGTGCAGGATGTGCAGGTTTGTTACATATGTCAACATGTGCCATGGTGATTTGCTGAACCTATCAACCTGTCACCTAGGTATTAAGCCCACCATACATTAGCTCTTTTTCCTAATAAACCCCACCCCCACCCCCAACAGGCCCCAGGGTGTCTTGTTCCCCACCCCGTGTCCATGTGACCTCATTGTTCAGCTCTCGCTTACAAATGAGAACATGCGGTGTTTGGTTTTCTGTTCCTGTGTTAGTCTGCTGAGGATAATAGCTTCCAGCTCCTTCCTTTTTATGACTGCAGCATATTCTATGGTGTATATGTACCACATTTTCTTTATCCAGTCTATCATTGGTGGGCAATTGGGTTGATTCCATGCCTTTGGCATTGTGAATAGTGCTGCAATAAACATACACATGCATGTATCTTTGTAACAGAATGTATGTTTGTTTTAAAATTCCTAATACCATTGACTTTTGATGAGTTAAAATGTTTAATCATCTATGAATTAGTAACTTCTAAGATAGCCAAATATTTAGGGCCATCTCTCTTATTATTATGTTTCTTTCTTGTCTTACTGTATTAATGCTATCTCAAATTTGTTTTGCACGGATAAAAACACTTGTAGTTTTTACCTCTCAGCATCATTCAGAACCTAAAAGACAAAAGAAGCCATACTAGAATAACAAACTACCACAAGCCCTAACTCTGGGGGACACAACAAACACTTAGAAAACTACAAAACCCTGCTTATAAAAATTAAATTTGTAATATGATCTTAGAACACATTTTCCTCATTAATTATGTGAATGACATCTAGGTTTCATATCTCTAAAACTTTAGAACTCACCTGAGTTGGGAACGGAAAAGACATTCAGAAATGTGAGGCAGAAGTTTGGGGGTGTTTTTTTTTCTTTCTCTGTACTTTTTTCTGGATATGCAGCAGACATTGGGTAAATTTTCGATACAGAATGTTAGCCTTTGGTCCTCTCCCCCTCACTGTCTCACCTGGGTTGCTAGACACACAGTTACTTCTTTTCCACATATGCTCACTATATAGGTTTCCTTTATCTCCCAAATATTCCGTTTGAATGTACCTATTCTTATTTCGTGAACACATTCATACTTAACACTGAATGTGAATATGTAAATTGATAATATTATAAACTCAAAATGATGTTTTTTTAAGCTATTAAAAATAACTGTAAATGGAAATTCTGGCAGTGTAACAATTTTAAAGCAAGAAATGCAAGCAGCATGAAAGAAAATCTTCTAATACGGGATCCCAACATTGGAAAAACAGGTCTACCTATGAGGCAAATTTCTCTGTTGTTCCTTTTCTTCATTTCTTTCCCCTTATATTTGTGAATCACAGAGTCTCTAAAACCTTTTTAACCTATGGTTGTTCTCACAGGGCACAGGATAGGCAGAAGATAAAGGTGTGAACTTCCAGGAGGAACCCGTCTAGGCAAAATAGCTATTGGTATACACACTATTTGTAAGACTTGTGCTTATAGTCTGGTGAAAATACACAACAGAAGAGCGTTAACAAGCACTGGGGAAGGGAGTGGAGGATGAAAAATTATTTAGTGGGTACAATGTACATTATTCCATACCAAAAGCTCTGACTTCATCCTGAAACAAAATATTCATGTAACAAAATTATACTTGTACCATAAATTTATACAAATAAAAAATTTTAAAAAACATATTGAGTTCTAAATCCTGATATTTGATATATAAAGTCTGCATTCCAGGCTATTGTGCCATTGAATTAAATGCCTAAAGATAGTTTTATATATTTGATCTCTCAATAACAGTCACTATCCTTTCTCATTGAAACCTTCCCTCCTACTTAAGATGCATTTGTCTTGAATGCCTCCTTTAAAATACCTGGTAAAAAGTCTGTCATGCATTAATATGAGAAACTCAAATCCCAAGTATTTTCCCTTTGCTGAGTTTTTAGGATAAAACTGCTGAATTCACTCCTTATAAATTACAATGACATTTTCTGTGGCTTCTAATTTGTCTTATAAAATTTTGATGCATTATGTGTACCATTCAGATAAGCAAAATACTCTCAAAAGTTTGGTGAATACTGCAAACTAATTTCATGGAATTTTTCTATTTGGCAAGGGAGAAGTGTAGAATAACATATAGTTCTTTATGTATCACTCTGGGTTTGTTTTCAGTTAGCAGCAATCCAGATCCAGCCTTAAGAGTCAGCTGTGACTGCCCTGCCTGCTAACCTCCTTGAGATTATAGATGTTTGGCAGGAGATGAAAGTAGATCCTACCATTGTCCCTTCTCTGCAGCCCAACTTGAAGGAAGCATGAGAACAAGGTTTAAGCCTGGATACTCTAGGAATGTCCCAAATTACTTTGCACTGAGTCTATATCTAGTGTAATATGATCAGGTTTCATGGCTTCACCATAGGCCAAATCTCCTTTCTATGTGACAAGAGGCAGGCATGCCATTCTAGAACCATAATTGTCAAGGTTTGCTGGAGGTTGAGAACCAATGCTAAGTCAGACCGACAAATATTTCAAGAATCACATTGGTCACAAAGAAGTTTCTTATCTTGTTTGTCTATGTGGTTACAATCAAGTTTTTATAATTACTGGATAATAACTGATGGTAAAGATAAACTGCTGGTACTGTCAAGGAAATATCCATAGCAAAAATAAACAGAAAGCATCGGAGGGCATGAGTTTTGTGAACCTTGACTTAATTTCTTCTTTCTTTGAAGTTTCATGATACATGTGGAACCATATTTTGAGATCTTGTAAGTAAGTTCCTGAATATGTTTACATAATAGACACATGCTATAATAACAAATATAGGACACATAAGTAGTAACAAAAGCAATGTTATGGCCTGAAAAACGTATACAGTGGATATAGCTATGGCCTTTTCTTCTAGTATTTAGAATAATATGGGATTTGTGGAGAGTTCTAGTTGGTATAGATCCAAGATAATAATTTATCATGCAATAAAATAAGATGGAGTGATAAAATCAAAATATTATTTAGGACCTATTTTGTCTTTGAAGATTATATTGACTTTGAGAGAAACATCTAGGAACTAGACCTTAGGACTTGAAGATCAAGCATCCAGCTTGACAAAAACAAAACCACTTCCTACAATTAATATAAGCCTAGACATATTTTTAAATCCATATTTTTTTTCTAATTTCTAAGTGGCAACAGGAAGGATATTATTTCTGGAAAATAGAATGCAGCCCATTCCAGAAGAATGAAATAAAAACTTTTAAAATGAATAATGCCAGATATTCAAAGTTCAGTATAAAAAGTATACAGTACAATATCTTCTGAATAGCAGCTGCTCAATGAATGTTTATTCTATTTAATTAAAAAGTAAACACAATACTTTTAAATAAGAAGCATGGGCATTTTGACTGTAAGATAAAAATGGAGTGGGTAGCACTAAGAGTTATGCATGTAAAAAGATACAGAGGTTACTGAGAAGCAATTTAAATTAATCAAATCACATTTTCAGTTAAGCGTAATGAAAAAAATTTATTTGGATAAATTCAAATTTTGGTAATTAATAGTATCTGTAAGGCATATTTGACCAGATCCAAAACAAAATGAAAACAAAAACAATATGAAGAGAAACAAACTTAAGATATATGCTTTTTTTTCCAAGTCTTGTTTTAGATAGACTATATAAAAAGAGAAAAAGGGTATTAAAACCCATTGAATGGTTTCGTCTGTAATAAAATTTTTTAAGATTAACTCTAAATAATAAGGCTTTTTCATCCCCAAAATAGATGATTTGTTTATATACACATTCACATATGCTACCTAAGCGTCTCCAAAATTTTTACAAATCTATTAAAAATTCTAAATATTCATCCCAGCAACAATTATTTAACATTGATTTTGGATCTATAACATCATTGACAACCGATCATCACAGATAATTTACAAGTGCCCTAGATGTGTCCTTAGCAGATAGAAACTGCCAATTCCATGACCCACAGCATGCCAGAAAATATTGGCAAGGGTAATAAAGTCTAAAAAAAAGCAAGTTTATTTCTTTTTTTTCTGACTCATTGAGCAGCTTTCAAAACTACAGGATTCATCCCAATACAAAATATTTCAAGCTTACAATCAAGGAAAAATAAATGAAAAGTATTCATTTTAAAGGAACCAACAAAATGAAGCTTTAGTAATTCGACATCCAACTGCATAAAATAAGCAGCAAAAACAACTGGAAAGGTATTTCTCACCCTCTTGTCTTGTTTCCTTTTTCTATTCAATATTCAGATGTGTGATTTTTATTTTTTCTATGGCTTCCAACATCCCAGACAAATATATTTTTCTCTAAGGGGTAATACTACAATTAAGAAAAATTGTTGTTTTATAATCACATGTTTTGGTTGAGATGTTTCCTTCAAAATGCTTAGAGCTTCAAAATATCAGTTGCTCAATACAGCATGCACCACTCTGACCAATTTCTAAATTTAGATTATCTTCTGCCTTGCAAGTAAGCAAGTAATAAAAGCACACATGACAAATTTCTAAACAAACCTTTACCCTAAGAGATCTGTGGAAGAAGGTAAATCATAATCATCGTCTTTTACTTTTCTGAGCTCCAAATAAAACAGATGCATAGTTTTGATTACATTGTTAATGAACACACTCCCAGATAATAAATCTTTTTTAAAAAAAAATTTAGTTTCTTACACATCTCACAATTGCAATATTTAAAATGAATCATATTAGCAGTCTTGCTCTTTCATTACAACATAGAAAAAATGCCAAAAACAGATGGATTGTGATTGGAAACAAGTTTATCTGCCTCTACTTTTTGATTTTGTTGTTGTTGTTGTCTTTGGTCACTATAAACTCAAAATAATCATTTAATGCTATCTTAGAAAATAAATAAGCTTCCTATAAAAAATGCTTTGAATTTATGAGATAAAATAATAATAAATGGACTATTTCATAATGTAAAGAAATTGTTTCTTGACATAATTTTCACTGTGATGCATACGTTACTTTATATTTCCCCTATTTGCCCACTTTCTTGTTTATTCCATTTGATTTTTCAGAAGTCCAGGATGGCAAATAAAATGTTTCCCTATGCACCAGTAATAGAAAAAATGTTTTATAAATTCTTCTACTAATTTTCCAAACACACATCCTAAAAATCGTAAACTCAGAAAACTCTGGGGACCATATCTATGCTGGTTACACAAAACATAGAAGAGTGTCTTGAACACAACCAGTACCAAACAAATGCTTCTGAATAAAGTGAGAATTATTGTATTTGGTAAAAATGAGGTATAACTGAGAAATTGTACATTTTCCCTCATTATAATGTACACCAAATCGTACATTTGGTCACAAATATTAACCATTTTCTCCACCTTTTCAATTTCATTCCACTCAATTGGATCTGCTTTTAAGAGCAGGTAAGGCTCTACAGGACATCTCCTTTTTTATAGTCCAACAGATTAAAGTTAAGAAATTAAAAGCTGGCATTTAATTTTATCTATGTAGCCAAATGTCATCAGTTCAGTTTAGTTTTCTCACAAAATATCACAAAGCTGTACTTATTTATTCAAAGTGGATTTGCTTTACTTAAACTACAATCTCAACCAAATTTTTTTTAAAAGAAAATAATAATATTATTAAGAAATATTTTCATGCAAATACAAATACAGCATTGGACAGTCGAGGCCAAAATAAGATCAGTTAATAAAACAAATAATTTAAAGGAAACTTTCTATGTTTATTTTCAAGTGGGATTTAGGAGGAATGGGGTTTCTATTTAGAATATATGTCAAAATATTTTAAATGTATTTGAATTATACTGAGCTGTCATTGCTACTGATTTTTTTGTTCCTACCCTGGACTCTTTTTCCCCCTTACACTTCTATGAATAGTACCCCTTTCTATTTAGGAAATTGTTTTCCACTCCATATGTTCCTAGTGAGGCTGTCAATCATAGTACCTTCTCCCTCTCTCCCTTGCCCCCAACAGAATTGGTACAGGAAGGAGCTCATGATTCAACTGAATCAATTAGAGTCCTCATCTGGGACCCTGTATGCTGATGCAGAGACTACAGCCCTCACTTTCCAATATCTTGCTGAGGACCATGTAAGCCTGCAATCTTTTGCAATTACAGTTCACCACTACTCATCTAAACAAGGAATGAGGCAAATAGAAACATAGGCAAAACTTACTAAGAGAGAAGACCTTAAGAACATGATTGATTCTCTGGACTCAGCTGTACCTGAGGTAATTTCCCTCTCTGGACCACCTAGTTAAAGGCCAGTGACATTCTTTTTTTCTTTTCCTTAAACTAGTATTAACTGATTTCTTGTCATGTAAAATCAAAAGAGTGTTAATAAAGTGAAACACAAATATGAGGATTAAATCAAATTTACATGAAATGAGAGGCTAATTTTCTAATGGTGAAATATAACTACATTAGAAAAATATAAAAACATTTGTAAGAATTTGCACAGATTTTTATTCATTCATTTTATTTATCCAATGCATATAGAATCAGAGGTTAATTTTTAATGTTCCAATATACCATAACTATATTATTAAAATATAATAATATTTTTTAAACTTGCATAGATTTTACTTATTTATAATTCAGAAATATGAATTAAGCAATGACTACTTACCCAACACTATATCAAGCATTAGGTAAAAAAACAGGAGTTGGGGGATACAGTTTCAACCTTCATACCATTAATATGAAAGTTGTTCTAATGAAATACCTCATTTACATTCAGTACGAATGATCCTTGGACAAAGAGAAGCCTAGAATAATCTGATTTACAGTTATTCTCACATTATAGCCAGTCCTTTTTAACAGGAGTCCTGGAAATTGATTTGTAGTTTTGAGTAAGGTCTGCTGGTTTTGTTTTGTTTTTCCTATGAATGTATCTTTACAGTTGCTCAGACTCTAGGTTTTTCATCAAACCATGATTCACAAATAGAAGTTTTAACAACTAAGCAGTCAACATTCATACCAGAGTGTGCTAAAATCACTTAAGCTAAGGTATTATCAGAATGTTTATTAGGTACCCTCTTCTATGAAACTGATTTGCCTGAAGAGAAAATGTGTTTGCAATGTTTTCTCATTCCATTAAAATATAGCGTTAGATACTTTTCTTCTTATTTTTTTCTTCTTAGATACTTTTCAAACAAAATAGCAACAGACATTATTGGGAGAAAAAGATTTCACTCCAAAAGTTAAATGAAGCTTATATCTCCAGCACTATGAATGAAGTTACTTTTTGAAATTTTACTTTTCCCTTTAGAAACCATCTAATACAGTTTTATTTAAATGTCTTAAATGTATGGGTGATCGTTCCCTTCCTATTTATGCTTCTATGCTTTCCCATTAGGAACTTAGAAACTCTGGCATTAACTGCCATCACCTAGGATGTAGTGTCTTAATTCTTTGAGACCAGAGTTATTTATAAAACCAGCTTCACAACTGATTTATCTCTTTCTGCTTAATACTTTCTGTGGTAGTCTTACAAAAAAAAAAAAAAAAAAATACATGGGAATAATTTCAAATAGTGCAACATCCCATGGTCCTGTTTTTACAAAAGGGGAGGAAGGGCACAGTACATTTTGATTTTTATTCTTTCCATATTATTCACCCAATCTGCGGTTTTCTTTTATTTTTAATGTTTTCTTCCACAGTGCTGCATTATGAAACATTGAACTAGAACCCGCAGAGTACTCACATCTTAGTCTGACCTTTACTAGTTCAAATAAAATTTCATTTCCAAATATAAATCATGCAATCCCCTTCCCAAGAACATAAAAATAATTTAACATTCCAAAGTTTTAAAGATAATCTGAAGTGAAAAGTGAAAAATAGAATATATATATGTACTTGTGTCTGTGGACAATGGGAGGGGAGAAAGAAAAAGAGGAGGGATAATGACAGTCCTAAGGTTTTCTAGCCTTTCCATTCCACCTGGTGTCTAACTCCATAAAGGACATCCCCTCAACTAGGTTTTTCTTGTCAAGCTCAAATCAACTTCTCCCTCTGCCCTATGCCTTCTTCCATTATGTACAATAACCCTTTTGCCCCATCTGTAAAAACAGCTTTCACTCTAACTATTCTTAGTCATTCATTTTAGTCAGAGCCAGAATACCCAAGTTACTTTTGACTCCTCTCTCTGTCTCTTAAGCCCTATAGCCAGTGAGTTCTCAAGTTCTACTAATATTTTAATGATTCCCAAATTTAACATTTTACTTCTAGTTTCACTGCCCATCCTAATAGTTAACAACAACTAACATTTGACAGCAAATATTTGCTACATCCCTCGGAGCCAGAGCTCGACTCAACAAGAGTCCAAAGACTTTATACCTGGAGGTTTAGCCCTACCCTGTTCTTGACATGATTCTTGCCAGAATAAAGAGGTTATTAAGTGCTTCCCTCATGATCCTTGACCTAGTTTCATTGTGAAAGACAGAATCCTAGTGCCAAGAATAATCCTTAAAGAACTATAATGATCCACTGTTTCTTTCCAAACTACTGAGTTTCTTCTCTGAATTTCTAATTAGTACTATAAATCCCACCACACAAATTGTGGCTCTCATGAAATGTAAGGTCCAGAAATGCTGCATAGCTTTTGTCATGGGAATACTGAATTTTCTTTCCAAGTTGTTAGCTAGATCCTGATCCTACAGCTTGAGGATTCAGTACCAGAGCACGTCCAGATACTTGACTTTGTACAGTATCTAAAAATCCTTGTTGTTATGACTCACCTGCTGAATTTGATCCTCTTCCATGTCAGTGCCATGTCTTTTTATACCTAAGACTTTGTTCAAGAAGACTGGGAGTCATCTCTCTCAGTGGACTGCCCTACAGAAGGATCAGCAGCCCCATCATTAGCCCCTGGTTAGCTTCCTACCATACCTAGCTTTCTATCAATGTTTTAAAGCCAAGCCCTTCTCACTTAGGTCATTTTCAATTGTTATCTCATTTAATTTAAAAAAACAAAACTATGAAATGGAAATCATTATCCCCATTCAACTAAGTATTTTAAAACTCAGAGAGATTACATTACAGGACATACCCCAGGTCACTTGGCAAGAGAGACAGAGTTGGAATTCACATCCAGGTTTTACTATTCCCAAACTCATTTTGTCTCCACTATGTTAGGCTTCCTTTTACCATGTCTCACAAGAACAATGGCAAAAGACTTATAACACATCATCATCTTCCAAATCATCTTGTACATTATTATAAGAGTACACTTCCTAAACCTGCATGGCCATCATATAAATCCCATGCTCTAAATTAATTTTCCATAATTTCCTACTTATTTATGAAATAAGAGCCAATTCTCAAAACAAGTATGTGAAAGTCTCCATAATCTGGATCCAGATGACCCGTCAACATTTATCCCCCATACCCTCCATGATCCAAGCAAACCACACTCTCACCTAGGCCTCAACCACTCAGTTTGGATTGCTCTGTGTTGTTTGTTTCTGATTAAATCTATCCCACTGGTCAGAGTCCAGTAAAATTTCACAATAAAAAGCCTCTCATAACTTCACATTACTCAACCTATCCTGTCTTTATGCCACATTACACTAGAGTCACATTGGCATTTAACACCAAGTACGTTATAAGATTATGTTTTATCCCATAGGGTGACTCACTGAAATTTTCCTTCTCTAAATGCCCACAACACCTGTAAATCTTTCAGGGGACTACCATATTCCAAACCTCAAATAATCATTAATTTCAAGCCCCTTTAGAGAGAATTTGTCTTAGTTAAGTTTATATCCCTTCTTCTAACCTTAACACAATGCCTTAATAGTAAGGGCTCAGTAAATGAACTAATGAAAGAATGAGTTAATTGAGGAGAAAAAGAAGAAGTGTTTTTCTCCAGTATCTACTTGAGATAATGCATTATAAACCTTCTTATGCAACTAGCTAAGATTGGAAATTACATCAATATTCCCCAAAAATGTTACATGCCATGTTTGCTTGAATAGAAATCTAAAGATGCTAAAACAGTGTATTTTCCCCAAAATTAAAAAGGAATGTTTAAATGATTTTCTGAATCAAATACATTTTAGAGAAGACATTAAAATTTTAACATGCAGGATGTTTGTAACAAAGGGCCTTTTCAGTCCCTTGATTCTGAAGTTGTAAAAGACAGAACTACTACAGTGTGTCTTCTTGTTTTTAACTACAATGAAGAAAGGCTCCAAAATAACACTTTCTTAATCTTGCTGATTAAGAAATTAATTCTAGACAATCATGTCTTAAAAATACATGATAACTTACACATTAAGGGGACCAGACCGTCTTGGTCACTGGATTTTAGAGGGAAGAGAAAACAATCAAAACAATAAAAACCATAGTGTCAATTTTTTTCAAAGACTGACTTTAAAAAAATTAATGCACTGACAATGAGGCCAGATGTATTTCAAAAAACAACTAGCAGGAAAAAGAAATTATAAATTTAGCAAATATTCTGCCTTCATAGTGCCATATAACTGAAAGACTTAAATTTTTTTATTTCTTCCATTGATTTAGCTTTATGTAAATACATTCCATAGTATAATTTCACCCATTAGTTTGATAAATCATAAAGAACAGAGGATAGTCTCTTCTATCTCCCCTAACCCTGTTCCATTCTGTACTTACATTTGGTTTGTCTGCTTGAGGTACTGATATGTGATGGAACCACATTATGTTTTCTCTGAAAAGTTCCATTAATTTTTTTAAAAGCCTACATTCTACTATAAAACAAATTCAATAAATCTCACTTTGTGTTTCTAAAAAACACGATCTTTAAAGAGAAATTTAAAATCTCAGAACCAAATGTTAGAAGAAACTGAGATTTTTTTTCCCTCTAAAGATTTTTCAAAAATGCTTTGGCTTAGAGAATATATATTATTCACTTCCATTTTAGGATGATGTTTACCAAAATATCATAAATACTTAATAGTAACTGTTCCTAGTGCTTCTAGCAAAAGGCAGTAAAACGAAACATAAACCTCAGCTGTGAAAGCCCAGGAGTTTTGCTTTGCATTTCATCACTCTCCTTCCCCATACCTGTTTAGGATAGCCCAGATTCTAATGAACACGAGAGACAGCACAACTGAATTCCAAACAGAAATATTATGTGCTCTAGTGAAACTATTAATCATTTAAATGGAAAGAACAATAAATGTAGTCAAATAGCCACTAGTTCAAGTTGCCTGACTGATACAGTTAACAGATACTATATTTGGAGAAAGTAGTAATCACACATTTCAATCCAAATTTTTATTTTAAATGTCTCCTATAAAACTTTCAGGATGTCAAGAAAGTTAACCCCATAATCAAAGGGTGAAAGTGTCTGAGACTTAGAATCTTAAACTTGAAACCAAAAACCCAGTCTCTCAGAACCCAACATGCAAGATTTAATACAAAATGTCAGTTAAAATCCAGATCTTTAGAATTACACTGTTTGCAATACCAAACAAACCTCTTTCTTAATCTCTTTCTTCTAGATAATGACCCCCTGAACCGAATATTAAGATTACTTCTTACAGTTTAAAAAATATACAAAATTATGAGCTCTTCCTACCCCCAGAGAAATACTCACAGAATTAATTATTCCTTTAAGAGCTTGAAATCCACCTTTGACAGGGAAAACTTGCTCCTTGGAATCAGCAATTCTTTCAAGCTTTAGAAAGAAGGTGAAGACTTAATTAAGGAGTGGCTGACACATACAACAATTTATAAACTTCATTGCATTTCAGTTATGCTCATCTGAAAAATTAATTCACAAGATTAATTTACCATTGTGGTCTGTGTTCAAGGTCAGGAATTGAAGGTGAGGACACTAGTGTTACTCTAAATGTTTTACCACGAAATGAACTGAGATCAGTCATAGTACCATTAAGTTGGCCCCAAGAGCAATTTCAAAACAGTTCAGAGCTCTAATAACCGTCAACAGCATAAGACTCAGGAGTCTAAGCCAGGCTCAAGCAAAATTTTAAATATAAAATAACTTTGTAAGTGAAACATTTTCTAAGATATAAACCCTCAAACCTCATGAAAAAAAGATGGTTTGTAAGAAAAATTTTCAAATTTCCATTAGATGGACTTCTGAAATTCCTGCATACCTGAGAGTCAAATTTTAAATAAAATCGAAATTCTAACATTATAATATATATGACACTATATATTACATATAAGATAATATTTTGTTGATTAAGTGAAACAGGAATATGTGTATCACTTCAAGCCAAATGTTTATCTTATATTATTTTACCAAACCAAACAATTGTTTAAGGGGTTTCAAGTTTCATTTTCAGTAACAAAACCTATCAAAATTCTTGCATTATTAAGGTAGAGCTCAAAACCTACAGTCATTTCTACAGAAAATCTTTAACAATCGACTAGTGTCACAACGTCATCAGTGAAAAGAATTTGTTAAACTATCCTTAAGACAATTATGTGATTTTTTTCAGATTAAAGTTTTCAGATCTCTTGTAACTCACCTGAGCTTGTTCAAAATCAAGGACACCAACACAATAAACACTAGCCCCAAGTGACCTGGATATCTTCGCCTATGGAAAAAGAGGAGGGAGAGAGAGAGAGAAAGAAAGAGAGGAGAGGGAGAAAGTGAATTATTCAAATATCAAGCTATACATTCCGAGACACACAGCAATATACAGTGGGGTGTAGAGAACAGTCTCAGTTCAATACTCACCTCTTTCTCTGCATATGATGGCACCAGACCGTCCAACTTGCCATCTGTCAGAGCAATTATGATACTGGAGGTTTTCAAGCCTCCTGCTTTCTGAATTTGTTCATTCGCCTGAAAATGAAGAATAATTATCCAACTCACAATTTAATTTTAACTTTTAACCAGCATGTTCCATCAAGCTGAATTTGTAAGTCTGACAAAATCAAAATATTACTGGCTAGCTTTTAAAACAGGGTAATTTGTGTTAACTATTTTATTTGAAATATGCATATATTCACATTACAGAGTAGTTACTATTGGGTTTAAATTATATAGATTTTTAGCTGTGGCTGCTTAATCTTAATATAACCACAAGGGAAATGGCAAATTCCTTAAAAGGCAAAATGTCATCCTAACTTTTCTCGTCATCACAGTAAATAATCTTTTCTACTTGTCTCATCTCTAGAACAACTAAAAGCACTTAAAAATTTTTAAGATAAATATGTAAAGAGGTTACTGAGCTTTGCTAGAGGGTTATATTTCATTACAGAATAAGAAAGCATTCTCTCCCATGCTTAGAAATGTAAAAGAACTTACTAGCTTTAGTCCTTCATGGATATATGTTTCTCCCACTGGACTAACATGTTTTAAGTCCTCCAAGCCTTTACTGATTTGGCCTCTGAAAATAATATTAAACAAAAGAAAAAATAAGCAAAGATAACAATAAAAACCTCTTGAAAAACATGTCAGCATTGTAACAAAGATTTCTTCAGTAGGAAGTAGAGGAAAGAACATGGGCTTTGAAGGCAGATAAATTCTTATACTTTTTGTCATTTTAGCAAGTATTTAATAACTTCTGTATTTTAACTAGCAAAAATAGACACAGATTTACTAGCAGTGTCTTGAAAAATCTAAGCATACTCTAGGCCTTCTGAGCTGAGAACAGATATCTTCAATCACTCTTGTTTTCCTAAAAGGAGTAAAACATATCTTCCCTCATCCACAAAAATACAAGGATTGAGAAGCTCAGCTTCAATGACAAAGCATTTCTGAAACACTCACTCCATCTCCCTAAAAGTGAGAAATTTTCCTTGTTATCTGAGAATTGCTAAAGCACATTTTTTAGCCCTTACAGAAATTAACGTTTTATCTTACTGTCTCCCAGAGTCATAAGTTTCAAGATTTTTTCACTTTTGTGATATCTTCTCACCCATCCAGACACCCGCACATTCCCTTAAACATGGTAGGCACTTAATACATATTTCATGAATGAATGAAAAAATAAGTGGAAGATAGATAGATGGATGAATTAGGATAGATAGATGAATTAGAAGGTAATAAATTCTTGGAAGAGACACTGAATGAAAACAAATAAAAACTATAGAATAATTTCTTTCATTATGACTAACTCACTATTTCAACTGATTTTGTCTAAACGGGGTATGACTACTATATTATTAAGAGCTATTTTATGTGTATGAGTTAAGGGAAGACTCAATTTTTAGGGTTTTAAAAATATAGATTTGAAACCTCAAAAATAAATGAAACCACAATAATCTTAAAAGATAAGTAAAATAATGTTACAAAATTATCTAAATTAAATTCAAAACTTGTTTTATAATAAATTTAAAAGCTCAGAAGAGATCTTCTTAAGATATTGTTTTCAGACTTTTTCAATAGAAGCACAAAAAAAATTCCTTTTTAAACTGATGAGAATGGATATTATACTTGATCTTAGCCGAAAGGCTGAGAAGTGACAAGAAGTGCGTTTTTAAATGTAAAAATCTTGAAATGATAAACTGAATTATAAAACTTTAAATAACACATCAAGAGTACTCACACCTACTAAGGATGATAGATGAAGGAGATTAATTATAAGAAGCATCATCTTAAAGAAACTTACTGGGGTCATCCACATTTTATATGTATATGTATATGTATAATGTATCAAATGCTGTTATAAAATATGTCAAAAATAATTTCAAAACATTTTGTCATGCTGCAATATTGTGTTTCAAATACTTGAAATAAACAATCCATTCATCAGAGCCTTGTATATGTTTTAAAAGTAACTTCTTGATTATATTTTTATATCATAATAGAAATTATTTTCAGATAACTTTTTCATCTCATGAAGTTTCCAGAAAACAGAAGACAATGTTCAAGATATAACCCTTATCTTTCTCTTCCCTGTTCACTCATCTCTACTAACTCTTGCTAATTGTCTTTTTACATACTTGGTTTAAAATCTACCTACTCTGAAACTATCTTTAACTTCATTACACTCTCTTTTTCTGAGGCACCCCAAGCTTTCTAGTCATACTCATATTCACGTTTTACCATGATAAAAAAAAGTTGTCTCCTAAAAACATGCAACTTTCTAATAATTTAACTAGTTAAATTTAATTTGAATCTTCACTTTTCAACTACACTGAAAGTTTACATTAGGCTATTACTTATGTCTTTTATTTATGATGTATTTCCCTGCTCTGTACTTATTATGTCATTTTGCAAAATAAGTCATAAAATTTTTCAATATACCGTAAAAAATTATAATTCCAAGGATGATAGCATAAGTTATGTAATTCATAAGCTTGCTGTATCTAAAATATTTATGTTTGATATCTACAGAAACAACTTGAAACTGATTCTGTCTGAATGCAGATAAAAATCAAGTATTTGGTGCTTTTCAGAAATGAGTGGCAGTGTGTCCTCAAGCATTAATGTTTGCTGCCAAAAGGGAAATAAAAAAGACAAGTGAAATGCAAGTTTACACAAACAGATTTTGCATAATACAGCCTTCATTCAGTTCAGATCAGCTCACCATTGCTGCTGAGACTCATCCACTTATTTTTTCATTCATTCATGAAATGTTGTGCAGACAACACCAGCACAAGACTTTAAGCTAAAGGAACTTGCCAAATGTGGATTCAGGGTGTTTTTATACAGGCAGGTCTCTGCTAGCTTATTACATTAGAAGAGAGAGAGCAGCACTTTGTGGTTTTTCTATCCATATCTATACCTGCCACCATAAGATTTCAAGATCCACTTAATCACATCATTACTTTTGCAGCTACATGATCCTAAGAGGAAAGTGCTCCTTTTCTACAGCCAAGAAAAACACATGTGAGTCCCGGCTTTGTACTCTTTCCAGGGTAACTACCTGAAGTCTGTCAGCCTCTTATCAATCAACAAGGTGTTACTTTAGGGGAAATGAAGGCCAAAACAAGGCAGGGCAGACAGATCTCAGACCCTCAAAGAATCCCAAGCAACAAAAATAAATAGTAAGTTTTTCAATTAGTAGGCACTTAATGGGGAAAAAGCAAAATGATGTAGTAAGTTAAAAACAGAAATCATTCATCCATACTGTAATGTTAAAAAAAAAACCTCTAAATGAAAGCAGGAGACAACATGATTAAAATTTTAAAAAGAAAAAGAAAGAAAGGTTGTGTTATAAAGATAAGCTCAACTCCTCGAATTCAACATCTTAGAAGATCAGTTTCACTGAGTTTGCCTTTAAAGTTATATCTTCAACTACACAGAAAAGCAATATTGAAACTACTTTGTATATGTTGTGAAGCTGTTGTCAAGGATGCTGCTGTCATGACATGCATCGTTCCCTATAATGCCTCACAGCAGAATTTTCTTTGTCACCCCTAAGTAGTTGCTATGCACTTCCTCTTTTCTGCACTTGACAACTACGCAAACTTATTTCTTCCCCTGACTACCAGGGAAACCCACAGTAAATTTCTTACTCATTTTTAAGTTCCTGTGGTTATTACAGTGTTTCATCCTCTTTTCCAAAATCTTAGCACGTTTCTTTTTATATTTTATTAATTTTCTGCAACACTATTAATTTTCATGCAGCCTCAAATACTTTTTTGAAAGAGACAGGATTTGAACAAACAAAATGGTATATTAAAGGCCTGTGTTTTCTTTTTTTTAATTGAGAATCAGGGGACCAAACTCTATTATCAACTAGAGGGGAAAGAAGAAAGAGAGAGAGTAGTCTCTCTCTCTCTCTCACACACACACACACGCCACATATATATACATGTACAAATGCATGTATATATATGTGGCGTGTGTGAGACTCCTCTCTCTACATATATACATATATACACATGTATATACATGTACATATATACACAAATGTATATACATATACACACAAATGTATATACATATACGTATGTATATATGTATATATATGGATACATACGTATATACACATATATATTTATTTATTTATTTTGGAGATGGGATCTCACTCTGGGTCACTCAACCTGGAGTGCACTGGCACGATCATAGCTCACTGCAACTTCAAACTCCTGGGCTCAAGCAATTCTCCAACCTCAGTCGCTTAAGTAGCTGAGACTACAGGCATGTAGTCTTATACCAGGCTACTTTTAAATTTTTCTGTAGAGAGGTGATCTAACTGTGTTGCCCAGGCTGGTCTTGAACACCTGGCCTCAGGCAATCCTCTCATCTTGGATTTCCAAAGTGCTGATATTACAGACTTGAGCCACTATGCCTGGCCTTGGCTAATTTTTTTAATGTATGAAATTAGTGCTTTCAGCTCTGTTTGTATCTCTCTAATTTCTCTGCTGAGGAAGGCAGGGAAGGGAAGGAGAGGGGAGTAGTAGGGGTGTGAGGAAGGGAAGGAAAAATAGCCACCACAACTGCCATGTGTTGTGCCATATAAGTGGCTTTTCTCCAAAACACTCTGGATATTTTGAAGGTATGCATGGCATTATAACTAAAACAAAGATAAGCTGAAATCATGGTGTCATAAAATAGTTTGCAGAGAATCCTGAATTGCACAGCTAATAATGAAGGCTTAATTTTACTTTCAGTATCTCCTACTTTTTCTTTATATGATGTGTCTGTACAGTACTTGAACTTTCCAATGCACATCATCTTAACTTTCCAGATTTCAAAGCTCTTCTGGATTTCAGTAAATCGTCGGATTTCAGTCTACATCCAACTGGTTGAGCATGTGTTATACATGAACACCATGATTCTACACAGTGGTGTGAGAATTCTTCATAGGCAGCGGGATCACTCACATAAAGCTCTTTAGATGCACTGTTGTTCTTCACCCTGGCTGTACACTGGAATCATTTGAAGGGCTTTTCAAAAGCTCTTCTGGACTCTATTTTAAGAGATTCTAATTCACAGGTTTGTGATGGGTCAGGGTTATCACTGTCTTTTGAGAACTCCCCAGAGTATTCTAATGTGCTGCCAGGATTAAGAACCTCCGATTTAACCTAATTGTAAAACTTTCTTGTGTTGTTGGAATGCGTTTTGCATTACCTATTTTGCCAGTCATTGCTTCTGTATAAGAGTTTTGGGTACGGGGGGTGGGGAGTTGGGGAGAGATAGCATGGGGAGAAATGCCAGATATAGGTGAAGGGGAGGAAGGCAGCACATCACACTGCCACGTGTGTACCTATGCAACAATCTTGCATGTTCTTCACATGTACCCCAAAACCTAAAATGCAATAAAAAAAAGAGTTTTGGGTAAATAGGATTATCTCTTAAACTATGAATACAGTTTCTGGGATGGTATGGATGAAGATGTGCATGGGCTTATAGACAGAGAGAATAGAGATTAGTCCCAAGCTCAACCTTGTTTCTTCATTCATAAAATAAGAATATAAATATCTTCCCCATCGGGCTACTGAAAGGATTCATTATAGTATATTGTTATAAATGTCCTATTTTATTATTAGTTATGGTTGTTAATCTCTTACTGTGCCTAATTTCTAAATTTTTATCATAGGTATGTATGTATAGAAAAAAACATAGCATACATAGGGTTTGGTACTACCTGTTGTTTCAGGCATCAGTGGGCTTCTTGGAACAGATCTCCTTCAGATAAGGGGACACCACTGTACCCCAAAATTAGTGGTATAAGCAAAATTGATTATTTCTCATGACACTGTGCATTGAATGAGCAGTTCTTATGCTTCACATGCTACCAGTTGAGCCACTGGAATGGCTAGAAGTGGAATGCCTTCACATGCTTAGCATGTTGGTGCTAGTGCTGATACTGGCTATTGCCTAAAAGCTCAGCTAGGACTGTTAACCAAAGTATTGATTCTCCTCCACGTGGCTTCTCCACATGGCTAGGTTGGGCTTCTTCCTAGCATGGTGGTCTCAGAGTAGTCAAAGTTTTCATATGGGAGATGGTTTCCAAGAAAATGATAGAGAAAACTACCATGCCTTAATAAATCTTAGGCCTAGAACTGAAACTGATAATTTCCTGTTCATGTCTGCTACATTCTATTGATTGAAGTAAGTAAATCACAGGCCTAGACACAGATTTTAAAAAGTAAAAAGAGTGTGTGTGTGTCTATTAAAAGGATGAACTTCTAACATGTAATTTGTTCTTGCCAAGTTCCTCAATTAAAAATTGTTTAAAGGTTTCAAATGAGTGAAAGATTATTTTCTAAAGATAAACATTGTTAATACAACCTATAATCTTAGGAACTAACAGATTTTAGCTGTATCTTACTATAGTTTATGTAAAACTATGCTTATTGTTTATTTAACATGTCATGCTAATGCCAACACATGCCAGGTTTCTACAGTCCAGAGTCCAGACAAGTCAATTCAAGGTAGTAGTCATGAAATCCATCCAGAAATATCTGCTCACAAAGTATGCTGTATAATCCGAATTTTGTCAAAAATGTTCTCCAATTTGGTCTACACCTACCAAAGTGTGGTATTCAATTCACACCTGAAGTTCATGCCTGCTGCATTTTGCACATTTTTACTCCATTTTCCCACTCGCTGCCTTACTAAATCATCAAAAATTGACCCCTGCATTTTACCACTTCCACGTGCCAGGTCTATCTCCCAGAAAGGAGTAACAGTGGTACTGATTTTCTAGAACATCCTCATAAAATAGATGTGGGACTTCGGTGAAAGTGACTGCTAACATGTCCATCACTAGATTCTGAGCTGCTGCCCTGCCTGAACCCCTCAGGGTTAGCACAATGTGTGGCCAAAACAGACTTCTAAACAGGAGTAAATACTTCCCTAATGGAAGATTTTTTAGCTGACCCAACTATTGTCTCATCTTTTCACCACCTCACTGGTTTTTAAAAAGAGAATAAACTTAAGGAATGATGATGTTTTTGAGTTATGACGAATTCTGACTAATGTGAAAATGAGAAGGGGAACCTGGAGAGTGTGAGAACAGTGTGGTGGTGAAGCACTCATGCTCAGCATCAGGCCTGGGTGTGAACCCCAGATCTAGCTGTTTAGCTGTGTCACATTAAGCATAATCTTTTGATTTCTTTAAACATCTGTTTGAATCCTGGCACATCATAATGAAAATAAGGATGGTGTACACCAATAACTGCGAAACCCCATGTTAGCCTTAGCCTCCTTCCTATCCAATCATCAAAATAACAACAAGAAAAGAAAAATGAAAAAAAATTATAAATAAGAAATATTAAAAGGTAGTTAGTTGCAGGTAGGCGATAGAAGCAAAGAAATAAAAGTGAATTGATAAAGTTATAGATACCCATTGTGTTCTTTTTATGCGTCAGAACTTTAATTAGTCCTTGTCATGCATTATACACATTTACTTGTCTCAAGATTGCTGTATGGTAGGAATAATTCACATTTATTAACTGGCCCAAGAATTGGGCAGCAAGAGATTAAGTAATTTGTCAGAGGCCATACAGCTAGTATGTAGTTTTTATGCTCATTCGACCCAAGGTCCAATCCTGGTCTTTTCATTAACAAAAAGCCTTCAGGACTCTCCATAGTAATGAATGAATATACTCTACTCCTGAATGCTTCTTGTTTCCAACCTCTGAATTCCATTTGATTCCAAGATAGTAACATTAATTTTAGCATTCTTTTTTTTTTTGAGACGGAGTTTCGCTCTTGTTACCCAGGCTGGAGTGCAATGGCGCGATCTCGGCTCACCGCAACCTCTGCCTCCTGGGTTCAGGCAATTCTCCTGCCTCAGCCTCCTGAGTAGCTGGGATTACAGGCACGCGCCACCATGCCCAGCTAATTTTTTGTATTAGTAGAGACGGGGTTTCACCATGTTGACCAGGATGGTCTCGATCTCTTAACCTCGTGATCCACCCGCCTCGGCCTCCCAAAGTGCTGGGATTACAGGCTTGAGCCACCGCGCCCGGCCACATTCTTTTTTTTTTTATAAATAATACATTCTTGCTAAAATAAAATCAAACCACGCACGCACGCACACACACACACGTTAAAATTGTGAAGGATTTTCCCACCTTCAATCTCATGCCTAAGACATTGTCATTGTTAACAATTTGTTGTATGTTCTCTAGACTTCTTTTCATGCACTTTTCAATCACATACACTCCACCACCATATAAACAGTTAGAAATTTTGTTTGCTTTTTATTTTATAAAAATAAAATCATACTAGAGTGTCTCCAACTTGCTTTTATACTTAACATATCTCATATATATTTTCATGTAAATATGTATAGATTTTCCTATTTCTTAATAACTGCATAGTATTCCATCCTATGTATATAATTTAATTATAGGATCATCAATTGATAAGTATTTAGATTGAATATAGTTTTTCACTATTATGTACAATGCTGCAGTAGCCAATTTTGTATATAGACTTACCTTTGCATGTTAATGCTAGTATTTCAGTAGGACATACTCCCAAAAAGTAGAATTGCTGATAGGAACCATCTAGACTTTTATAGATACTATCAAGTTTCCTCTAAAATGAATGTACCAATTAATAAGTTACTAACTGTATATAAAGAACAATTTTTCCACAAGTAAATTTTTAATTCAGCTTTTAAGAAATTAGAAAAAAATTCAAATATAGAAATATGTATATTGTCCAAAAGTAATTAAGTGACTTTTCTATAATTTCCTACAAGTTTGCCTACAGAAGATTTTTTTCCCCCAAGTAATTGATTATTGTGCTCAGGTCAAACAATTATAAGACATTTTCAATTTGGGGGAAAGTGTAGTGAAAGGGAGTTGTAAATATTTATAACTGATTTGTAAGAATAGAAATAAAAATAGCAAATATAAAAATAAGCAAATTTATTGTGTGGTATAATCACAGAAAGATAATCTATGACGGCAGCTAATAACTAAGGTTCTGGAGCCATATCAGCTCAATCATTCATTCAACAAATATTTATTGAGCATCTGCTAGGTGTCAGGCTCTATTCTAGGTGTTGGCATACATAGGGGAGCAAGACAAATGAGAACCCCTGCTTTCATGTTTACATTAGAGTTCTAGGTGTTGGCATACATGGGGGAACAAGACAAATGAGGACCTCCTGCTTTCATGCTTACATTAGAGTCATCCAGATAAAAATAAATTAACTAACAGAACAATTTCAAAATGTGATAGCCAAACACAGTATTGTAAGAGATTACTGGGGAGCAGAGATGTGGTTCCTTTAGACCTGGTGGCCAGGAAAGATGTCTCAGAAAAGGTAACATGTAAGATGAAACCTAAATGATGAGAACAAGCCAGCTAGGGGCAGATCTACTGCAGAGAAAGAGCAAAGGTCCTAATGTGGAAACAAGTTCTGTCTGTTCAGGGAATGGAAAGAATGCCACTTGAGCTAGATTGTGTCACACGATGTTGTAGGAGAGGACTGGGTGGGGCAATTGGATAGGGTTTTTAGGTACTTTGGGAAGCACTAGCTTTCCATTCTAAGTAATTAGATTGTTTTAAGCATGAGAGTGGTATGATCTGCTTTAATTTAAAAGATTATTCCAGCCCATATACTGCTTGCGACTTGTTAACTGTGTGTGCTTGGAAAAGCCGCTTTATCATTGCCAGTTTTGATTTTTTCATTTGTAAAGTCGAGGTAATAACAGTATCTATTACATGAAGTTCATATGAGGATTAAATGAAGCAATACATGGAAAATATTTTGTATTCTGCCTGGTGCATAAATGTTCAATAAATGTTTTCAAGTAAACCTCTGTAACATTATTAGCATAATATTTAACAGAATTGAGCTTAATTCATTATGCCTAATTATGCAAAGTAATAACCAACTGATTCCAAATTCTCTACTATTGAAAGACTGGGTATTTTCATACTGAATCAACACCTGGCATTTCCTCTTACCTAACCCTGTAATACATCCCTGGGCTATTTATGTGTATGTATATACCTCTACTCACACACACACTGGATTACTTATCTTTGTGTCACCCAGATTTCACAGTACTTAATGCACTGATTATAAGATAAGCAAATCTTTAGGTAGGTGGTTGGGTAGGTGGATGAATGGACTAACAGACATATAGATGATAAAAATCATGAGTGCAAGAGAAAAGAAGGGAGTGTTTCAAATTAAAGAGTTTTTTTGTTGTTGTTGTTATTGTTTTTTGAGATGGAGTTTCGTTCTTGTTGCCCAGGCTGAAGTGCAATGGCTCAATCTCGGCTCATCGCAACCTCTGCCTCCCAGATTCAAGCAATTCTCCTGCCTCAGCCTCCCAAATAGCTGGGATTACAGGCATGTGCCACCATGCCCAGCTAATTTTTTTGTACTTTTAGTAGAGACAGGGTTTCTCCATGTTGGTCAGGCTGGTCTCAAACTCCCGACCTCAGGTGATCTGCCTGCCTCAGCCTCCCAAAGTGCTGGGATTACAGGCGTGAGCCACCGTGCCCGGCTCAAATTAAAGTATTTAAATGAATAAGGTTTTTAAGTAACAAGTATATAAAATGCATAACATCATTTCTTGGCATGTTTATTACTTTATTCACGCATTTACATAGTACCAGATACCATGCTAAAAGCCTAACAGAAGACACAGTCCCACGGTAAGCATTTACCACCTTCCAATCTTGCCTCATTTCTACTGAAAATCTTTAGCAACACTCTGAGAAACATGAACAAGCTAATTCTCATATTTAACCATATTCTAAAGAATTATGAGTGCTAGAAACAAAATTGTGAAACAGCAGTGCTTAACCTTTGGTTTTCTTTGCTTAACTTTTGCTTTCGTCACACACTCTGATCTATTTTTGAGTGTGATATATGACATCAAGATATTAATAGTTTATACACAGAATTCCAATTTCTAGGCTGTGAAACAAAGATTCACAATAGTTGTGGAATCACTTGTTTACTGACCTGCATATGATATGTAAATTGTTTCTTCACACTTAAAAGTGTGTAAGGGAAGAAAAGTGACTCTATATCCAAATAAGAGGACCATAGAAACTTAAAATAAAATTAGTAAAAGAGCAATCTAGAAGAAGAAAATAATGTCCTTTATTTGAGATTGTTCTATGCTATACAAAGTACCTTTCTATGCATTATCTTATCTTGATTTTCACAATAACACTAAGAAAACAAGGCAGATTTTATGTCCTGCACTTTATGAACATAAAAACTGACACACTGGTAAACAATTTGCCCCAAGTTTCCAAATCAGTAATTGGCAAAACTGGAACTCTAACCTAGGCATTCTCAGTGTTCTTTTCTGCCACCCCAAACTAACTAAAAATGCCACAAACAGTGAAATTTCCTAAAACTTAAAGTTTTTATATTTAAGAAGAGACAGTGAAGTCAGCTATGTATAAAACAAGTTGCAAGTAGTAGCATTATTAAAATTCCTCTTGGAATATTATAAATCCTTTTAAGCAGGACAACATTCTCTTTACATAAGCATGATTCTTCTCTGATCATTAAAATGCTGTATATTGCGTGGCTCCAGATGATAATAATAGTGATAAAGCTTTTATCTCTTGAAAACTTATATACCAGACTCTGTTCTAAATACTTCACATTAATCAACTTTCATTCACGTAACAATTTTATGGGGTGGGTATTACTATGATCATCATCATTGCCATCATTAGATAGATGAGAAAACAAGCAGCATCAAGAGGTTAAGCAACTTGTCCTTGATCATTTGGCTAGTAATTGGACAGCCAGGATTTAAACGCCGTAGATTTGGTCTAGTGACTCTTAGCTGCATCACTATGCTACCTCTTGAAAGAAAGGCCTCTTCTGTAACCCATTTCAGTGTCTCCCCAATTAGATTCAACCAATGATGAAAGAAGAATCTCTAATGTAGGTTAAAGATTTTAAACCCCTTCCATGATGTCTAAGCAATACCAATCTGGTCACCCAGTGACCTACACTTCAAAATGCTGAGGAACCATATGCAAAGTGTCTAGCAAAGAACCTGGCACAATGTTTGAAGCTATCAACGACTGAGAGTTTCTACATGCTTGGCATGATGTTAAGTGTGTTTCTATATATATGAATGCCATAAATGTTAAAATGATTCTTTTTTTTTCTTTTGTTTTTTGGAGAAGCTAAATTCAAAGCTGTTTCTTCAGAAATTAAGCTGGGCAATGGAGAAAATTCATTTTCATAAAGGCAAAAACTGTTAAATCACTGGGCATAGAAAGCTGCCGTACATGGGTTGTGGCCTACCATGGCTCTGGCTCCTGATGAGATTCACATCCACACAAGAAAGCAAGGAGGGCCATTATCCTCAGCACGCTAACACAGGAACAGAAAACCAAACACTGCATGTTCTCATAAGTGGAAGCTAAACAATGAGAACACATGAACACAGAGAGGGGAACAACATATACTGGGGCCTATCAGGGGAGCCGGAGAGAGAGCCTCGGGATAAATAGCTAATGCATGTGGGCTGAATACCTAGATGATGGGTTGATGGGTCCAGGAAACCACCACGGCACATGTTTACCTATGTAACAAACCTGCATGTTCTGCATATGTATCCCAGAACTTAAAATTAAAATAAAATAAAATTTAAAAAAAAAAAAAGGAAGGAGGAGAAGTATCAATGAGAAGACAAGATCCTAGGCTGCCCTCAGCATCTACAAAGAGATTTCCTCTTTAGGAAAAGCAAAACTAAAAGCACAAAGATTAAAATCCTGTGTGGATAATTTTCTAAATCAGTTAAGTGAATTATAAACAAGTTCCCTCCCTGAGTTCCTTCAAATATTATGATTTTTTGACCTTTTCAAGGAAAAACTTAATTTACAAAAAATTGTTTTTATAGTTAACTTTCCAGAAATTCACATATCATGCAAAACAAAACCACCAGTTTCCCTTGCTAAAACTACAGTTTGGAGAAATTTTATTTCAAAATCACAGGAAACCACTCATTCATTCAACAAGAATTTATTGAGAAAGAACTAGCTTACATATTTTGTATTAACTAAAGTAGACACAAAAATGAAGAATAAAAGCTCCCTTCCCACTATGGATCCCATTCTTTAAAATATGTTAATGAGGTGGGGCGTAGTGGCTCACATCTGTAATCCCAGCACATTGGTCAGGAGTTCGAGATCAGTCTGGACAATATGGTGAAACCCTCCCCCTATTAAAAAAATACAAAAATTGGCCGGGTGTGGTGGCATGTGCCTGTATTCCCAGCTACTAGAGGCTGAGGCGCACGAGAATCGCTTGAACCTGGGAGGTGGGAGCTGCAGTAAGTCAAGACAGCGCCACTGCACTCCAGCCTGGGCAACAGAGTGAGACTCTGTCTCAAAAAAATAGAAAATAAAACATATCAATGACTATTTCTGACTGGTCATTGACACTGTTTAAATGACATAGAAATGGTCATATAAAATACAGTGACATTGGTTTGGATAAAAGACACCTTTTAAAAGCCCTGAGGAGATTAGATAGACAGGTAGATATATATAAAAATATATCGACATATATATATATCCTAAATTCCTTTATAAAGGTGAATATTCAGCATCAGTGGACCTCGGAGAAAGACTAGAAATCCAGGACGTCTGCTGAATCTAAGAAATTATCTAAAAGGATCCATGTCATTCTCCCCCTCAATGTTCTTCAAATTCCTGGTTGATTCATATATTATATGTAAACAAGAAAAATGTGGAACTACTTACAGTAACAGAGAGGCGAGGGAAAGAAGGAAGTAGTAAATATACAACTAAGACAGGGATCCAGATTTCACTGCACATTCCACAGCCAGTATAAACCATATTGATTTTCAGATTGTCTGCTCTTTTATAATACTCATACCTCCTTTCCCTTCTATTAGAGAACTGAATTGTCTGTGCATCTGCTCAATTCCACTGAGAGGCCTGAATCACCACTTGGAAATATCAATCGTGCCTTTAAAATTCATCTCTACTAAAAGCCTGCAGTGAAATGATAATGCACTAACCTGTCTCCAGTTAATGGCAAAATAATACTTGCTTGAGAAGAAAACACAATGAAAGATAATCTCATTTCAGGGCTGCAAAATAAGAAAAGAGGCAGTTAAAACATTTTTAAAAGAAATATTGATATAATACAGATGTATAGCTAGGGAGTTTCATTTAAAATTGATCTCACTGAATGGTCCAGGCTTCTTTTAAATGACATTCCCTAAGTAAATAGATGAACTCTGCTTAACATTGTTGCATAAGTCATTTTGGATTTAGTCAATGCTTCTAAGCACTCAAATACTGCTCTTTGACCCATAAGGACTTGCATTTAGAAAGAGACTAACTGGAAAGATAAATTCTAAGCTGACGTAAAATTCTTTCGTAGAAAATTCCTCTTCCCTTGGTGTTCTACATCATTTCCTTTAAAGGAGGCCAGGCCTTTCAAAGTGATTACGGTTACCAATACTTAGGGCTAGAGAGTAGCCAGTTTGACTTAATGGCAATTATTATATAAGTCTATATAAAAGTCATCCTGAAGTAAGACTACTTATAAAGAGTCAAGGGGAATGTGAAAGAAACTGATAAATCACTTTCTGCTTAGGCATTTTTTTATTTTCTAAGTCTCAAGCATCCCCTTTCCCACTGGCAACAAGTGCCCCAGTCAGCTGTATCTTTCGAGTTTTCAGCATTTCTCTCACAGAAGGGTTCTTGTTTCTCAGACACCCTCTGAAACTATTACTAAGATCCAAAACTGAAGACATGAAACTAGAATCTATAAACTTAAAATCAGAATCCTCTCAAAGGCTTCTACATATTTTTAAAGTCTGTCTCTTCATTAGTCACCCCTTTTTCACTTCCTACAATATATTGAATAACTGAGCAACTAGGCTTGAGCCAGACAACTCTGTATTATAGAATTCCAACTTAAAAAATCAATGAGTAAAATAAAAGACTCCTTCTTTAAAATGTTGTAGTGATGTTATTCATTGCTTTTGATCAAAGTCTACATGACACCCTTTGCACATTGAAGAATTAAATTAGAAAATTTATAAACAACTGTTTGTTCTGCCTTTGACATTTAAGGATATAAGATCTTGTTTGTTTTTCTTTCCTAGACAGTTTTACCTCAGACCCTGTCCAGAAATGAGTGTTAAACTTGGCTTCTTAAGCAAGGGGCTGATGATTGAACATGGACAGGCATACATTTTTATAGGGATAACTTTACTGCTGCCAATAACTGAAAGCAAGGATTGCCTAGGCCTCTACAGATTGTTTGAAGTTACTTGCAACATGACTTTCAAAATGTTTTGATCATCCAAGCCTGTTTTACAGAAAACATTTGGGCTAACAAGACTGAAAGAAGCAATATTTAATGATACAGTTCCTATTCATGTCCTTTCCATTATCTTGATAAACTTGTGTTTGCTCATTGAATTTTTTTCTTTTAAAAAAAAAGAAGAAGAAGAAGAAGAAAGCTTCAAAAGCCTAGTGTCCTGAGGTTATTTTTAAATAGGAGATGCCACTAATTCCTAGTTACCTCTAAATAAGAGAGTAAGCTGGATTTCATACCAGTAATGCTTTTTATAGGAGAGGAAACCAGTCTTTCCTGGTGATGCTTATTGCATATATAGAACAGTTAAATTTTAAACCAACCACACACCCACACATTGTGTAAACACAAGTCGTTGCTTTAAACACACACACAAGTGCCTTTTCTGGTAGTGGGTTATTAACACATGTTCATTTGAAGTTTTCCAACACTTTTTGTTTGTTTTAATGAGGCCCTCTATAATGCTAAGAAATGTGTGGAAAGGAAAAATATATTATGGATACTATTCAAATAAAATTTATTTTTTAATGTGATAAATTATGAGAAAGCATAACTGAAATTCAAAACAGATGAAAATTTGGAAAGAAAAAGACATTTGGAATAGTATTTGAAGATGCTTCCCCAGAGACTGAGCCAAGTTTCTGGGATCCAGATGAAATAAGCCCTCAAGGGACTGAAGGGCTGTCCTAATAACAGCATGTGTGCAATTACGACCTTGAGGCACTTAAAAGCAACATTTCAGGAAAGGTTTTTCCTATAAAAGGTTTCAGAAAAAGGAAATTCTACAGTTTGCTCTACTTCTCCACTGCCTAGAAAAGTAAAGTAAGAAAGATACCTCACAAATCTCTCCGCAAGTTGCTGGACGAAATTATAAATTTCAATCCAGTTATTTGCCACACTCCCAGACCTGAAAGATGAAATTGAACTGATCAGAGAAACAAAACACGGAACTGAAAAGTAAACATTCTAAACTGGTTCCTTCTTCAATGTCACGAAGATGGGGGGCATCTGCCCTCTTTTTCAAGCTAAGTAAGGGTATCTGTAGCTGAAACTTTGGTGCTACCAAAAGTTAGAGAAGTCAGCCCATTTTCTAGGGGGACTACCTGCCTCCTAATTGTTTAGAGTGGAACCCAGATCTTCAGAATAAACACAAAAGCCTTATTTGGCAGGAAATGCAAACCACATTGGCTATATTAACCCTAGGTTTTTCCTGGCTCCAGTGAAAGCCCTATGATTAGGATAAAACCAGGCAAACTTTAGCCTGTGTTCAAGTCAGGGTGGAGAAGGTGGGTAAAGACTCAGGGGCCGACTGAGTCGGGGTTTGGGTTCCTGGGACCAAGAATGCTACCCCCCAGGAGGCCACACTCCCCCCAAGAGGCTCCAAGACTGGCAAATAGTGAATACCCCAACTCCCTAAAGAGCCAAGTAGCTCCGCGCTCCAATCACGACCCCACATCCCGCTGATCTCAGCCCACACAGATCCAAACTTGCTTGTCCTCTGGAAGAAGACAGCAACAGGGCACCCCTCGGCGGGTTTCCAGCACCACTCCCCGGGGGGCGCACACGCAACTCAGCCTCAGCCCCAGCTGATCCAGTGCCGCCCTCAGGAGACCCTGGACCTCCCTCGCACACTCACTTGTCCAGGACGAAGTAGAGATCAAAGGCTCTTCTGCAGGAGGGCTGCTCCTGGGCGCTCAGCAGCACCCCGGGACCGCTGAGTGCCAACAACCACAGCCCGGGGAACAGCCATCTACCGGGGCTGCGGGCCGGGGACCGCCCCGCCACCATCCTGCGGCCGGGGGCCTGCGACTCCCTCCCGCTCGCAGTCCCCTCAGCTCCGGAGGGTCGCGAAGGTGGCGGGAGTCACCCAGTGCGCACTCTGGGGTGGGGTGCGGAGAACAGCTGAGGCGCTGGCGCCTGCGGCAGCGGGACCCACCAGCTGACAGAGGGAGGGAGAGAGGGAGGTCCTGAGAGGACAAAGGGAGTCTCCGCCACCGCCGCAGCTGCCGCCGGAACTCTTGACGAATCCCAGTGGAAGCGCGATCCAGTCCTCCCCCTCCCGATTCCGGAGAGTTCCTGCAGACAATGCGGGCCCACTGCGACGGCTCGCGAGAGGAGTTCCTCTCCGGCCTCGGGACGAGCCTGCGGCGCCCGCCTCGGACCCGGTCCTGGAGTCCACTCACTCCGCCCGGAGGGCTGAGTCCCCCGGCTGCCGTGCGCTTCGGAACAAGGGTCCCAGGGACGCGGTGACGGCAGAACAAACTAGGAATGGAGACCCTTCTCCTCCGGCGGCCCAACTCCCTCCGCACTCCGAAACTTTCCTCCCGGTGCTGGACTCTGGCTCGGCGCTGACGGCCCGTCCCCTTTAGGGGAGGAGGCTAGCGGGCCCTGGGATTCCCGGCTGGAGAGAAGCCACGCCGAGACCGGGAGCGCGCTAGGGCCCCGTCTAGGCTGCGTGTGTCGGTGAGCGCCTGGGGACAAGGGCGGGGTCCCAGCCCCGAGCCACACACGCACACTTGTGGGTTCCTGCCGAGTTGAAGATGACTAACGCTTGCCAGATTTGGGAAAGGGAAGAAGGAGTTTAGAAAAACAAACGTTCTCTAGAAACTAAACAAACCCATATATCCTGCAGGCCTGGCCTATTTTAGCAGCTGTGCTAAAACAGCCCGTATGTAAGGTTTACAAACCCAAGCAAGACTAAGGATTCCGTGGGAGGTGCCGGCGTCCTCACTCCTCACTCTACCCCACCCCCTACTACCACAAACACTCTTTATGAACTTCCTCTTTTTTCTAAAGAAACCTGCTTAGGTTTTGTTTCCCCCCCGCCCCCCCAAAAAAAAAGGAAAGGCCAGAGTGGGGAGTGGGAGGTAGCAGGCCTCTTTGGGAGTGGAAGGTTGTACCTCAAAATATGTCAGCCCACTGACATTCCCTGCAAACTCCAATCTTGGAGAATTTCAGCTTGGGGCAAGCTAGGTCTCCCTTGCAAAACTTGTGCAAGCACTGAAGTTCGTGCACAAATCCTCTATCTGCTAGTTCTGCTCTCCCTCCTTCCTCTCTGTTCCCCCCACCTCCATCTGTAACTTCCGCCCTCTCTTAGTCAAAACTAGCTTTTAGAAACTAGTTCTAAAAGCAGGTGGGTTAAGTTTCCACATCAAAGTGAACACAGGACATATGCAACATGCATGTTTAGTAAACAAACATGATCTACCTTCTCCTTTTCATTTCTAACAAAATCAATGTTTTATGTAGTACTTACATATACATTTCTTCTGTTTGTTGCCATATGTATTTCATTTTTCATTCATTACATTTTTGATACACAACCAGGTATTTCAGCTCTTTGAAGAAAAATATCAGTTACTTTAACAAAGATTTATTGAGTGGCTACTATATGCTAGGCACTGTTCCAGAAGTTTAGTTTGATGCATAGAGCAAAATAATAAGCCCTTGCTTTCATGAAGCATGCAGTCTGGCTGGAGAGTGAAAACAGACAATAAGAAATAAATACATAAACAAGGAAAAATGTCCATATTGGGAAGGTGGCTTGTTGAAATTTAAAATTTTGTGACGATAAAGAATGACAGACTAGGTGACTAACAAAAAGGACCCAGTCATTCCAAGAGCTCTAAGAGGAAGCATTCGCAGTTACTGCAAAGGTCCATAGACATTAGCTTAGCATATTCAAGAAAGAAAAAAAAAGCAGTGTGGCTGGAGCTTTGCAGGTAAGATGATGTAAGAGAAATAGGGAAGGGCCAGATTATGTGATTTTTTTTCTAAGATAAGAAATTCAGATTCTTTATATTGAGTGTGATAGGAGGCCATTAGAAGGGTTTAAGCCCAGGAGTGGAGTGGCAGATGAATTGAAATAATCTATTTTTTTCAAAGATCATTCTGGCTGCAATGAGACAATGAATTTGGAGTTAGCAAAGTGACAATAGGGAGAGCAGTAAGGAGACTATTGCAGTATCAACATGTTGACAAACAATCCTGAGATTCATAAATTTGGAAAGGTGAATCTTATTTCTTATAAAGGGTTACAGCTGCAGGCTGGACATCTTGACAGGCTGGGAAGCGTAGCCTCTGGCAGAGACCAAAAGCAGGCACTTTGAAAGAGGAGAGGGTGGAACAGGAATTTATGCTGAATGAGTTGGCCAAGTATACATATTCAACAGGTTATAGGAGGAACTATGAATATTCCTGAAGTAAGGGGTGCATGAACTATGCATATTTCTGAAGCAGGTGGGTTAAGTTTCCACATCAAAGTGAACATGGGACATACGCAACATGCATGTTTAGTAAGCAAACATGAATAGTAAACAAACATGCATGTTGCACATGTCTCATGTTCACTTTGAGGTGGAGACTTAACAATTAAATGTATTATCATTAGGACCTATATGTCAAAAGGTGAAACAGAAGGCATGAAGGCACTCAATGCCACAGCCAGAACCGGCCAGAACCAGTCTATGGCCAGTGGTCTCTTATCAGGAGAAAGTTACTAAAATCAGTCTTTTGTCCAGTCAAAGTCATAGTTATGGCTTGTGGAACAGCCATAGGGATGGAGGATTACTTAATTAGTGTCTTGCAGTCAATAAGATGCAGTTGTTTCAATATTGCTTATCTTGAGGCCAGTGTTTGTTTAGCTGCTAGAGAAAAAGAAAACCCTTTGGTCAGTTAGAATATAGTTTATTTTTTAAGTGTAGGGGTGTGTGACTTAACCTTTGCCTGACGTGGCCTTAGGTCTTGTTTATAATTTGATGTCTTATGGACACAGAGTACATTCTGTCAGTCTTATCTTCTTTATTTTAACAAAGGCAAAATAAAATGCTACCTTGGACATCATCACTATAGCAACTAACCTGAGTTATGAATGGATGAAAACTTCAATATATACAGGCAGACCTCCATTTTGAAAATACCCTCATTACAAATGTCAAAAATTGAATGGAGAATGGTAAACATTCCTTCTCACTCTTTGCCAACTGACCACTTGGGGATGGAAATTCCACCACTATCAGTGGCATCCATCTGCCACTTTTTACCTGATGTAGTGAGGAAGATATTGAGGGGCAAGGGGCTAACTAGATGGAACATAACTTTCACTTTTGTAAGAAGAAAACATAAACCCTTCATAATTTTCAAATAATTAAGCACTAGAAGAAAGTCCTTAATTAGCCCTGAGACTAATTAAGAAAATCCTAAGAAAGTCCTTAAGCACCTTAATTCTGTCCGCTTTGGCTTCATCTTTTCTTGAGGTTCTGAAATTCTGATTACGTCTGCAGCCATCCAGTCTCCAGGGATATGTTGCCACTTCTTATTTCACATTTTGGTCCAACCATGAATACATTAATCTCCTTGACTTCCCATAACAGAACTGAAACAGGCTGACATTTTTCAGCAAATTTGTATCAACAGCTTGTTCAAGTTTCGAGGTTTTTTATTCAATGCTCGTTGAAATTGGTCTCCATTTTTAACTTAATTCTTAAGACAGAATCAAAGATATTATATGCCACATCAGCATGTTACTGAATGAAATCTGGATTTTTTTAAAAAAAGCCAAAAAACAATGACAGTTGGTTTCATGTTGGGAGACAGAGGGCAAAGAAATATGAGACATGATGCTAACCATGTACTCTATCCTCCTGAGGAAGTATTTTAAACTCATATTTATTGGTTTCCTTTATCTCTGCTTCTTGACTAATTGCCTGCTCATCTTCTGGGACTTCCCAAACTGATCTAAGAATCCACCTTGTGCTAACCCCAAACTAAAGCAAAGTACCTTGAATTTAAAACTCATTCTTCCTCAAAATTCCCAGGCCCTCTGAGAGTACTCCAACTCAGTTCTTCTTCCTGAGTACAAGGCTAGCAGAGATTATTGACCCACCAAAAAATAGTACCACTCTTTTATTTGTTTGCTTGGGTAAAGAATTCATCCCAGCTTCTTTCATCTCACTGACTTGCTCCTGTAAGATCTACAGCAAAGCAAAAAATGGCCTTATCTAGCACAGAGCAATAATTACCCAAATCACTTTCATTTAATAAAAATTAATTGGAAGATCATTAACTACTGGAGCCATCAACTGTCCTAATTTGCCACAGACTGAGGGGTGTCTTCAGACCCATGGACATGGGACTTTCCGTGCTAAAACTAGGGCAGTCCCTGGGATAGTTCCTGGCAAGCAAAACTGTTGGTCATTCTTTTCCTAAGCAATAATGAGGGAAGATGAAAGCAAAAGCAGACATGAAAATCTCTCCAAGCTGTGAAAAAAGAGTGGTAGCAACAGCAGTACTTTCCCTTCTCCTCCATCAGTGAGAGCACTCGGAATTGTATCAGCTGGAGATTAGCCAGGTAAGGTTTCAAACTGACTTTTGTACTATGACAGTCATGCTGGGGTCCTGTTTAGCTTCCAATTTGACATCAAGAATGGGAGGAATAATGCAGATTTTTTAAGAGAGAGAGAGAAAAGCAGAGACTTTATACTGCATTATTTAGGTAAATAAATCTAAAATATTTATCTTTTTTCAAAGTATTTGTATTTCCACTGAATTATTTGGTTTTACAATTCATGAATGCCCCCACTCTTTGAAAATTATTCTTTGTATTAAATCAAACTTCTCAGTGTTAGAATGCATCACCTTATTAATAAAAATGCTAACGAATCCCAAAACATTTTAAAATCATTTTAATGCAGTTACAATAGCTTGAGATTGACACCTGATGATTTAAAGTCTTCAGTAGACCCCCCCATCATTGTCCTTTTTTTTTTTTTTACCTGCAGTGCTCCTATGGACTATGTGTTAAATTATATTTAATTACTTACTTACTGGTCTTTTATTATATTTAACAGATGTTTACTGGTACCTACTATGTATCTGGTAATGTTTTAACCACAAATGTTAGACTTTCTATTCTCAAGCAGTTTGCATTTTCAATCTCCTATCGCTAATTTATTTCTACCACCCCATACCCCAATAAATAAACAAAAAGGCAAAAAAGCAACAATAAAAGTATTCTTTATGTGTAAAAAATTATATAATCTATATTATTTACAAGTAGACATCTTTATGGCATACACGACTGCAGATGTGACTCTCCTGGAAGTCGAGAAGCACACTGAAAATGATTCATATTCATGTCACATGGGAAGTGATTCATTATATGATATCTACAATGATTCAGAGGAGGAAAATAAATCTTCACTACCTATAAGTGATAAAGCTTATTTCAACTTTTATCAGGCATAGTCATTAAAGACCTAGATTTCGTCAATGTCTGAACTAGTTCCTGAAAATGAATAAAATGCTTTTGGAAGGTGCAATTGCCTCTAATTTAATATCTCTATGTATGACAATAGGGGGTGCTAACTAATGTTAGAGAATGATTACTAACATCTGCATTTGGGACCAAATTGAGTTTCTCAGAAACAGACTCTAGATTTGGAGTTTTGCATGCGGGAGGTATATTGAGGTATGCAGCAAAGCCTCAACGAAGGGATGAGGGAAGCAGGAATTGTCAGAGGGAAAGTTGAACCATGATGGAATTCCAAAGGAGGCTTTAGCCAAACCCCAAAGGTAACTCTGGAGCTAGGATAGCCTTTCATAGTTGTCCTGAATTGAGTGAGACAAGGGAGCCAGGGTGTTGTTTCCCTCATGAATCACTCATTAAATGTGGGCTTCCCCATATACAGGGGAAAGGTATACCTTAAGCAATGGCAGCTTCTTTTGGCTTGGGGCAGTTATGAGGAGGGACTCACTTGTGAGCTGTCAACAACAAAACCCTGGCTGTGGCAAAATTAGTGTTTCAGTCCTGAAGGAGGAATCTAGGTGATGCAACTAGAGCACCTGCAACTACAGCACCTACAACCACAGCACCCAGAACATCCACTCAAAGTCAGGACACCTAGCAGCTAGTTTGATGAAAGTCCCATCTCAGGTGCAATGTCAGACCTTCACAAAGCAGCTCAGGCTTGGATTGGCATCCTAGAATGATAAAGTCATGTAACTGCATCACTTCTCTCTGCCCTCTATCTTAGCCCTAGGCAGGTCAGTTTCTCAATTCTCGATGGAATTCCTCTAATAGTATTCTAGTCTTCCTATACTTTCTCCATACTTCAATATAATTGATCACCTGAAGTATAAAACCAATCATATTAATCACCTACCTGGGTACGGCAATGGAATATGGTTTCCTAATAATGGAAGGCCCTCGACAATAGCATTACAACTTAGCTTTTTCATATACTTGATGGTCCAGAGAAAACACGAGATTCACTATTTCCCTCCCATGCACAAGTATACCTTTTGGATTTACCTCTTTTTGTACTCCCGTTTCCCTGACATTGTGTTCTAGGGGTCAAATGCTATCTCCTCTTTTTCTTGCCTTCCATTCTTTTACTAAACTATTCAGGTCAAAGCCATTAGGTGGGCCAAGCACTGGGTGCTAGGATGGAGCAGAGCTACAGTAAAGTAGTCCAAGCAATGTGCCCAAAGCCAAGCAGGGTGAGAAGAGTGTCCCCATAATACAGGAAAGGACAGTCTAGCGTGGAGCATTAGAGACTAAGAAGGGTGAGGAAAAGGGTCCACCAGGGAAGGTGGTGGCCCAGCATGAGAAGTAAAGAAATAAGCCAGGTGAGCAGATTATCTGGGGGTGGGAAGGAGCTGAGATTTCTGAGCCTGATTAAGATCAGGAGGACAACACAGTCTTTTAGCTGAGTCGAAGTGGATACTTTGAGCACAGCTGCCCCACAGATCCCTGAATCGCTGCCTGTGGAAGCCTTGGCCTGCTTTGCAGCTTTCTCCCTTTGTCTCGTGATACACCAGCTGCCTGACTTACCTGATTCAGGAACCAGGAAAAGACAGTACAGTAATGAGGGGTCACAGAATATAAGTCAATGTGGAGCTGAGGAAAGGTAAGAAGCATGACCGGATGCTGAAGAGGAGAAATGCAAGCTTGTTTCCTGATGCTGTTGCGTCTCCACTGGAGGAAAACCACAAACACCAGGGCACTGTAAATTGGTTTATTGATGACATTGTCAAGACATAAATATCAACAATGTGAAGTCAGCTCCAAGCTACTCAAGCTGCCAGGAAACTACTTTCTAGAGAAAAACAGCCCCCACATAGACAACATAATCCAGGCTGGTTTGATTCCAAAATTTGTGTCCCTCTTGGACAGAATTGATTGTAGTCCCATTCAGTTTGAATCTGCTTGGGCACTCACTAACATTGCTTCAGGGACATCAGAACAAACCAAGGCTGTGGTAGATGGAGGTATCATCCCAGCATTCATTTCTCTGTTAGCATCTTCCCATGCTCACATCAGTGAACAAGCTGGATGGGCTCTAGGAAACTTGCAGGTGATTGTTCCACTTTCCGAGATTTGGTTATCAAGTACGGTGCAGTTGACCTACTGTTGGCTCTTCTTGCAGTTCCCGATCTGTCATCTTTAGCATGTGGTTACTTATGTAATCTCATCCGGACATTTTCAATCCTCTGCTGCAGCAAGAATCCTGCACCCCCATTAGATGCTGTTGAGCAGATCCTTCCTACCTTAGTTTGGCTCCTGCATCATGATGATCCAGAAGTGCTGGAAGATACCTGCTGGGCTATTTCTTACCTTATTGATGGTCCAAATGAACAAATTGACACAGTCATGAAAACAAGAGTTGTGCCCCAACTTGTGAAGCTTCTAGGAGCTTCTCAATTGCCAACTGTGACTCCTGCACTAAGAGCCATAGGGAATATTGTCTCTGGTACAGATGAACAGACTCAGGTTGTGTTTGATGCAGGAGCACTCGCTGTCTTTCCCAACCTGCTCACCAACTCCAACACTAACATTCAGAAGAAAGCTACGTAGACAATGTCAAACATCACAGCTGGCTGTCAGGACCAGATGCAGCAAGTTGTGAATCATGGATTAGTCCCATTCCTCATCAATGTTCTCTCTAAGGCAGATTTTAAGACATAAAAGGAAGCTATATGGGCCGTGACCAACTATATCAGTGGTGGAATAGTTGAACAGATTGTGTACCTCGTTTATTGTGGACTAATAGAACAATTGATGAACCTCTCAACTGCAAAAGATATCAAGATTATTCTGGTTTTCCTGGAGGCCAATTCAAATATCTTTCAGGCTTCTTGGAAACTAGGTGAAAGTGAGAAACTTAGTAGAATTATTGAAGAATGTGGAGGCTTAGACAAAATTTAAGTTCTACAAAACCATGAAAATGAGTCTGTGTAAGCTTTGTTAAGCTTAATTTAGAAGTATTTCTCTGTAGAGAAAGAGGAAGATCAAAATGTTGGGCCAGAAACTACCTCTGAAGGCTATACCTTCCAAGTTCAGGATGGGATTCCTGGGACCTTTAACTTTTGGATCATGTAGCTGAGGTATGAATTTGTTGTGTACTATATTTGGTATTCTGCCTTACTGTTTCTCTACTAAGAACTCTTTTAAAATGTGGTTTGTTATTGTAGCACTTTTTACACTGAAACTATACTTGAGCAGTTCCAACTATACATACTGCATGAAGCTTGTCCTCTGAATGGGTTTCTTATTTCTTTGTGGAATTGCATATCTTACAGTGTCCTGTAAATAAACATTAAAATCCACCCTTTACTTAAAAAAAAAAAAATCAGGAGGACTTCTGCATGGGGGAAAGTACATTGTGAAGTATTTGGAGCCCAAACATGGACCTCCATGCAAGGGGTCATCCCCATGCAGGGTGTCAGAAAATAAACATGGTGAAAGAGAGTCAAAACTGGAAGGCAGTAAGCTGTCTCAGAACATCAGAGCATGAGAGGAGTGAGTAGGGCTGTCGCAGCAGAGTACAGGGTTTAAGAACCCAAGCATTTGAAGAGGAATTCTGGTCATGCAGACAGCCCAGCTGAGGTATGTAAATCCAAGCAGGGTAAGGAGGGCTTCAGAACAGGGAGAAGCTTGTTAAAGGAGTGACTGACTGACTGACACCCAGCATAGTGTGTCATAGCCCAGGTGGGTTGCCTAGGTAGCAAACAAGTACAGCCTGTCAGAGCCTGAGAGAGAGGGGGAAAGGCTTCCACATGGAGGGAAAGAGGGAAAGGTGCATGAAGCCTGAGGCTGCAGGTGGAGGTTCAAGCAAGATGAGGAGGATGTCCACCCAGGGTAGGAAGAGGCAGCTCATGACTGGAGTCAGAGCCTGAGTGAAAGTGCAGTATGGAGCTCATGTCAGAATTTAAGCAGAATGAGAGGATCTGTGTTGGAGAGTGCAACAGTGGTGATGAGAAATTGGTTCACTGGGAAGTGTCTTCATCCATTCAGGCTGCTCTAACAAAATGCTGTAAACCACATGGCTCACAAACAACAGAAATTTATTTCTCATAGTTCTGAGAGCTGGGAAGTTCAAGATCAAGATGTGAGCAGATTTGGCATCTGGTGAGGACCTTCTTCCTGGTTCATGGGTAGCCATCCTTTCACTGTGTCCTCAGATGGCAGGAAGGACAAGGCGGCTCTCTGGGACCTCTTTTAAAAGGACACTAATCCAATAATTCACCAGGGTTTCACCTGTATGACCTCCCAAAGGCTCCAGCCCAGATACTACCGCATTGGGGTTTAGGTTTTAACATGAATTTGGGGGGAGATATAAATTTTGAGATGCATAGCAAGGGATTAAATCAAAACAGTATAGATAATGAGAGTTGCCATCAAGAAGAAACGTGTAAATAATGAAATAGAAAAATCTAAAATAAATCCTGTAGTGCTAGCTTGCGATTGGAGATCCTAGTGTGAATTCATGTATATAATTATGGATATAAATGTGAGTATAAATGCAGATGCAGTGGTCTTCCCCCCTTATCTGCAGGAAATATGTGAAATCATGGATAGTACCAAACCCTGTATATACTGGTTTTTCCTGTACATACATACCTATGATAAAGTTTAATTTATAAATCAAGCATAGTAAGAGATTAAGAACAACTAATAATAAAATAGAACAATTATAGCAATTTACAGTAATACGAATAAAACAAGGGTTCCCTGAACACAAGGACTGTGATGCCTATACCAGGACAGTAGATCTGGTAATCGAGACAGCTAGTAAGTGACCATCAGGTGGGTAGTATATACAGGGTGGATATGCTAGACAAAAAGATGAGTCACCTCCTAAGAGGGATAGTGCAGGGCAGTGTGCAACTTCATCAGGCTACTCAAAACAGTGTGCAATTTAAAACATATGAATTGTTATTTCTGGAATTTTCTATTTAATTATTTTCAGACTGCAGTTGACTGTGGGTAACAGAAACCTCAAAAAGCAAAACCAAACATAAGGGGAGACTTATCTTTGTAAAGATATATATGTAAAACACAGTATACACAGTATATACACATGTGTGTATACATGTACACACATGTATACACACATATATACACATGTGTGTACATGTATATGCAAATATGTAGCTCTGTCCACTTAGATAGCCTGAGAACACCAATAGTAATGGGCATACCTGATGTTCATTCCTTATTTTTGAATGTCACTCTCCAATGAAGCAAACTAGGAATTCTTAAAGATAGGTCTAAATCCAAAGTGAGTCAGAAATAGATGAACTTAGAATATCTTGTCCCAGAAAGTAAGAAGTATTCAAAGAATGATGAGTCAAGACCAAAAGATGTAGAAGTCAGATTGAAGAAGCTCCAATCAGAAAAATTTAGGATTATATGAGCACCAAAATGAAACAATTCAATTAGAAAATGAACAAAAGATATAAATATACATTTCACCAAAGAGGATATACAGATGGCAAATAAACACATAAAAGTCATTCAACATTGTTAGCCATTAAGAAAAAGCAAATTAAAACCACAATGAGATATTATTGTATGCCTATGAGAATGGCCAAAATAAAAAATAGTGATAACAGTAAATGTTGATGAGAATGTAGAGAAACAGAATATCTCATACATTGCTAGTTGGGATGCAAAATGGTACAGTTGTTCTAGAAAATAGTTTGGCAGTTCCTTTAAAAACTAAAAATGGACTCACCATATGACCTAGAAATTGCATTAGTAGACATTATAGAGAAATTAAAACTTAGGTTCATACAAAAACCTCTATATAAATGGTCATAGCAGCTTTATTTATAAATATGCTCAAACCAAACATAACCCAATGTCCTTCAGGGAGTGTCTTAGTTCATTTGTGCTGCTATAACAAAATCTGACTGGATAATTGATTAACATATATGTGTGTGTGAGATGACCTCTCGCTGCATCCTCACTTGGCAGAAGGCAGGACAAAAAGGACAATAAGGGAACCTGATCCCATCCCTGAGGAAAGAGCCCTCATGACCTAATCACCTCCCAAAGGCCCTACCTCTTAATACCATCACCTTAAAGTTTAAATTCCAACCTATGAATTTTGGAGAGACACATGCATTCAAACACTAGCAGTGGGTAAGTGATTACAGTGTGCTACATTCATGCCGTAAACTATTCCTCAACAATAAAATGAAAAAATTATAGACACATGCAACAACTTGGGATCCATCTCAAGGGAAGTATGCTGCATAAAAAGCCAATCTCACAAAGTTACATACATTATTATTCCATTCATATGGTGTTCTTGAAATAATATTATAGAAATTGAAATTAAATTAGTGGTTGCTAAGGGTTTGGATTTCGGGGTAGAGGATGTAGGGGTAGTTATAAAGGGGTAATTCAAGGGAGCCAAGTTTAATGGAACAGTTCTGTGTCTTGATTGCATTCATGGTTATATGAAGTTACACAAGTAATACGATGTAGATAACTATACACACATGTAAAATTGAGGAAAACTGAGCAAGCTTTGTGAATTGTACTAATGTCACTTTCCAGTTTGGATCTTGCAGTATATTTATGTAAGATGTTACCACTAAGGAAAACTGGATGAAGGATACACAGGGCCTCCCTATATATTTGTAATTTCCTTTGAATCTCTCTCTTTTTTTTTAATTGTACTTTGGGCTCTGTGGTACATGTGTACATCCTTCATCCTGCAAGATTGTTGCATAGGTACATAGATGCCATGGTAGTTTGCTGTCTCCATCCTCCCCACCTACATCAGGCATTTCTACCGGTGTTATCCCTCCCCATCCTCCCCGCCCCCCACTGTCCCTCCTCTCCCTTCCCCTCCACCCCCAACCTATCCCTGTGAGTGTTGTTCCCTTCCCTGTGCCCAAGTATTCTCATCGTTCATCACCTGCCTGCGAGTGAAAACATGTGGTGTTTGGTTTTCTGTTCTTGTGTCAGTTTGCTGAGAATGATGGTTTCCAGATTCATCCATGTCTCTACAAAGGACACAAACTTGTCATTTTTTATGGCTGCATAGTATTCCATGGTGTAGATGCGCTACATTTTCTTCATCCAGCCTATCATTGATGGGCATTTGGATTGGTTCCAGGTCTTTGCTATCATAAACAGCAACAGCACCACAATGAACATACATGTGCATGTGTCTACAATAGAATGATTTACAATCTTTTGAGTATATACCCAGTAATGGGATTGCTGAGTTGAAAGGAATTTCTATTTCTAGATCCTTGAGGAATCACCACAGTCTTTCATAATGGTTGAACTAATTTACACTCCCACCAGCAGTGTGAAAGTGTTCCTTTTTCTCCACATCCTCTCTAGCATCTGTTGTCTCCAGATTTTTTAATGATTGCCATTCTGGTGTGAGTTGGTATCTCAATGTGGTTTTAATTTGCATTTCTTTAATGACCAATCATGATGAGCATTTTTTCATATGTTTGTTGGCCACATATATGTCTTCTTTTGAAAAGTGTCTGTCGATATCCTTTGCCTACTTTTGAATGGGTTTGTTGTTTTTTTTCTTGTAAATCTGCTTTAGTTCTTTGTAGATTCTGGGTATCAGCCCTTTGTCAGATGGGTAGATTGCAAAAATTTTTTCCCATTCTGTTGGTTGCTGGTTCACTCTAATGATTGTTTCTTTTGCTGTGCTGAAGCTCTTAAGTTTAATTAGATCCCATTTATCTATTTTGTCTTTTGTTGCCATTGCTTTTGGTGTTTTAGTCATGAAGTCCTTGCCTGTGCCTGTATCCTGAATGGTGTTGCCTAGGTTGACTTCTAGGGTTTTCATGGTGTTAGGTCTTATGTTTAAATCTTTAATACATATGAAGTTAATTTTTGTATAAGGTATAAGGAAGGGGTTCAGTTTCAGCTTCCTGCTGAAAACAACTTCCTGTTGGCTAGCCAGTTTTCCCAACACCATTTATTAAACAGGGAATCCTTTCCCCATTGCTTGTTTTTGTCCAGTTTGTCAAAAATCAGATGGTTGTAGATGTGTGGCATTGCTTCTGAGACCTCTGTTCTGTTCCATTGGTCTATATCTCTGTTTTAATACCAGTACCATGTTGTTTTGAATACTGTAGGCTTGTGGTATAGTTTAAAGTCAGGTAGCATGATGCCTCCAGCTTTGTTCTTTTTGCTTAGGGTTGTCTTGGCTAGGCAAGCTCTCTCTTGGTTCCATATGAAATTTAAAGTAGTTTTTTCCAGTTCTGTGAAGAAGGTCAGTGGTAGCTTGATTGGGATAGCATTGAATCTATAAATTACTTTGGGCAGTATGGCCATTTTCACAATATTTATTCTTCCTAACCATGAGCATGGAATGTTTTTCCACCTGTTTGTGTCCTTTATTTTCTTGATCAGTGGTTTGTAGTTCTCCTTGAAGATATCTTTTACAACCTTTGTTAGTTGTATTCCTAGGTATTTTATTCTCTTTGTAGCAGTTGTAAATGGGAGGTCACTCATGATTTGGCTCTCTGTTTGTCTGTTATTGGTGTATAGGAATGCTTGTGATTTCTGCACATTGATTTTGTATCCTGAGACTTTGCCAAAGTTGCTTATCAGCTTCAGGAGGTTTTGGGCTGAGACAATGGGTCTTCTAAATATATGATCATGTCATCTGCAAATAGGGACAATTTGAATTCTTCTTTTCCTAACTAAATGCACTTTATTTCTTGTTCTTGCCTAGTTGCTCTGGCTAGAACTTCCAATACTATATTGAATAGGAGTGGTGAGAGAGGGCATCCTTGTCTACTGCCAGTTTTTAAAGGGAATTCTTCCAGTTTTTGCCAGTTCAGTACGATATTGGCTGTGTTAATTCTAAATTAAAAGCTTTTAAAAAATGAATGGTGATAGAAACAGATTACAATCTATTTGGTAAAATAGAAAACCATGAATCCATACTGATGTAAAAAATATATAAATAAATTCAAAGTTTCATATAGAACAGACTATTACATAATTTATCTCCCCAAAATATTTATGCATGACAAAGAGAAAAAAAAAATAAGTTTACATTGGATAAGCTTCTCAGACATTACCTTAATCATGTTATCAAAATTGACATCACTAATAATGATACAAAACTAAGTTATGTCCTATTTAATTGGATGTAATAAGAATACAAGATCACTTTAGTAATATTCCTGCTATAGATGTATGAAAAAACATCATGTATACCCCAACTGAAGGCATTCTACAAAATAACTGACCTGTATTCTTCAATGTATCAAGAAAAAACTGAACAACTGGTTCATATTAAAGAAGACCAAGGCAATATGGCAATTACATGTAATATGTGATTTTGGACTGGATAATTTTGCTGTAAAGGACTTTTTTGGGACAACTGGAAAAATGTCATGGTTACATGAAAGAATTCCTTATCTGATGAAATAACACTGAAATACTTGGACGTGATGAGCCATTATGTCAACAACTCACTCTCAAAAATGGTTTTTCTTTGTACTTTACTTGCAATTTTTCTGTAAATTTAGGATTGTTTCAAAATTTATATAGGAAGAGGAGACTAAGGAGTCATGACAACAAAATGTAGTATGGTATTTTGAATATGATTGTGGAACACAAAAATGCTATTTTAGGGGAAGGTTGGTGAAATTACAATAAAGTGATTTTGTTAATAGTATTAACTACTGCCAATACTATTAGAGTAGCATTGCACCAGTGTTAATTTCTTAGTTATAACAAATGTACTATGGTTATGTAAGATATTAATGGCAAAAAGAACTCTCTAGTATATTTACAACCTTTTACAACTCATACAGGAACTCTATAGTATATTTACAACCCTTTTAAATCTAAAATTATCCTTAAATTAATTTTTTTTAATTTAACAGTGTTTAGGCTTCAAGTTCCATTTAACGTAGTCAAAAGACTATTCACCCTCTAGACTTACTTCATATATCCTCCCCTCCATATAACTTTTTCAACTCACCATTACTGCTGGTCAGTTTATTATCCCCATTCCATACCCCCCAATTTCAGCCATACAAATTTCTGTTTCATTTACATTATTGTATTTTCAGATACTTATATCAATCTGTTATTAATTTCTTAAGGACAAGAACTGTGATTTACTAGAAACATATAATAGAGGCTTTACTAAACATTTGCTGAGCCTTGTTACTGCAGAAGGCTGGAATAGTTTTTTGAGTATTTAAATTCTGTCTGAAGATTCTGGAAAGGTCAAAATTCTTTATGAAATCTTACCTAAGTGCCTCAGTTCACATTAATCTTTTATTTATATCTCAATGTATCTTGTAGCTATTCTTCTCATAGGTCCTTGAGGCATCTTGACACCACTTGGTTCCTAACCCAGTTTTTAAATTCTAGTCATTTTGTTGCTTATCAGTATCCCAGCAGGGGATAGGACAAGTAACAAAGAAAGTAGAAAAGAACTGGTGACTTAAATGGTGGGCACTGTGGATGAATTCACTAATATTGATACAACTCCCCTCTAGGATGACTTTCTGCATGTTAGAGAAAGTTTTAAAATGGACATTTCCTAGACTCCCCTAGAGGTAGATTTCATCATGGTTTAGAATCCACCTGAATATACTCATGCCAGATTTTTAATCAGAATCCAGTTACATGAGGGTAGAGGCAGGGTATGGAGTGTCTTTTTTTGCTGCTTCAGAGGCAGTGCATGGCAGAGCAAGCACCTCCCTTGCCCAGGGTTGGAGTGTGGTTTGGGGGGTTATTCCTAAAATTCAGTCCTTACTCTACTTCTTCAGAAATGACTCAGTGAGTTATTTATTCTTCTTAATACATTCCTTTCGTTTAAATTAGCTAGAATAGATTCTGTTTTGAAAGACATTGACAAGTCCTAAGCTTCTATAATCTCTAGAAACCTTAAATTACTCATTTTACTAGCAGTTATAATTACAATAAAAAGCTATAAATGGAAGGAAAGAGATAAGTAACTGTATTTTTAAATTATCTGTGGCATTCACTTGATATTATTCTTCTCCTTTGTGAACTTGGATACCCTGGGGTGGAGGAAGGGAAGCAAAATTATATTTAACAGGAAAAGAAGGAGGAGGATCAGGCAGAGATTCAGTAAACTTCTTTGAGAATTTTGCAAGACAAGTAAAAATCTTTTCAGCCACCTAAACACAGAACATAGAATTAGGGATTTTAAATTAAATAAAAAATCAAAGAATGAGATTGATTGTAGAGAGCAAGAGACAGCTCAGAAGGGAGATAAAACAAATTATAGCTAAGAATAATTAAACTTTCAAAGGATATAAGTAATCTTTCAATATCCCACTCCAGATTAAACAAATAAATTGCATATTTATATCTACTTCTAATAGGTTACAATATAGAATAACTTAGAGGAATTTAAATTATAATATAAATATTTATTTTATATGTTGTGATGATATAAAACTTGGAAAATAAAAATAGACACAAATTCAAATAACAATTTATAGTTTTTTTAAGGTGCTTCTATATACATTGTCTTTTGGATAAACATGTTTTTGGTTTTCAACCTATCTTTTGATGCTGAGTGCATTAAAAATTTACATTATTCAAAAGAAGCAATAAATGTTTGAGGTGACAGATATCCCAATTACCCTGGTTTGATGATTGTATACTGTGTGCATGAACCAAAATATTACCTGTACCCCATAAATATATACAAGTATTTATATCAATTTTAAAAATTATCAGTATTCAATACTAATTCCTCCTATCCATCATCTTTCTTAAAAGAAACAAACAAATAAAAAGACTGGATTAGCCTTGGAATGGTACCTAAATGAAGGTAGTCTCAGCCAATGCATTCGACTAAGGGAATTCAATTCAATTCAATTCAATTTGGTCATCCTTTTTCCCTTGACTGAAATCTACCATGGGAGAAGGGCAGTTATCTTAGTCCATTCTAAGTTACTATAAAGGAATACCTGAGACTGGGTAATTTATAAAGAAAAGAAGTTCATTTGGCTCATGGGTATGCAGACTGTCCAAGAAACACAGCACCAGCATCTGCCTAGCTTCTGGTGAGGGCTTTTGTGCTGCATCAAAACATAGAAGAGAAGGTCAAAGAAGAAGTGAGCACAAGCAAAGAGCATCCAAACCCAAGGGATGTCCTGGCTTTACAACAACCCACTCTTGCAGAAACAAATCTATTCCCTTGAGAACCAATTCAGTCTTATAAGAGCAAGAACTGAGTACCTGGAGAACAGCACTAAGCATTTATGAGGGAATTTACCCCCAAGACCCAAACACTTTTCACTAAGCCCTACCTCCCAACACCACTGGGGAATCAGATTCCACATGAGATTCGGTGAGGACAAGCAATCCATATCCAAACCATGGCAACACCCTGTAACTGTGTCTTCATCACTATCAAAAAGAAAAAAAAAAATCTCCTTTATTCTAAGCACTAATTTAAAGACTTTGTAGGCAACATAACAGAGATAAAACTTTTTTTGCTTATTTCTAACTTGTTTATATAACATTTTTAACAGTCACAGTTTGTCTGCTCCAAGATATTTAAGCTTTAGATATTTAACTCCTTTTTTAAAATAAAAAAAGTTTGAAATGTAATTTTGCTCTTTGGAGTGACTACCATAAGTACTACAATTAAAAAGATTTTTTATATTTTGGAGGCCTTGTGTTTCTCATGGAAACCACTTGATTAGTGCATATCCAACTTTATTTTAACAGCACATATGGCACATAGATTATCTATCCCAGTTTTCTTGGGAAGTTCTTTGCAAGGAGCAGTAGGAAAGTTGTCAATCCCCAAATGGCCAATGGGTTTCATATGTAGCAAATTTGGCTAGCAAAAATACCAACGTAAGTTCAACAATACTGGACCACAAGTGCCTGAGGATATTTTTTAAAGATTAGTAAATCATAACTTTGCTTTTGAACCTGATCTTTATACAGAGTTAACACTTATTCATCAAACAAAAGGGTCTTTAATTTGAAGAAACTCATTTATACAAATTTTAAAAATTTATTAATCATTTAATGCCTGCTCTCTGCAAAGCACTGATCTGTGCTTTTTGGAATATACAAAGTCTAGCAAGTGAGCTACCCTAGTTGGATCTTCTAGTTATTGAGCTAAGCTAAATTTAAAAATAACCACAATACCAAGATTGAAATGACATGATGGAGTGCAATAGGAATTCTAAAGAGGGAGAAATCACTTATGGTTGGAGAAATCAGGGTTTATGAAGAATGGGAAATTTAATCTGCATCTTGAAGGATGGGTTTTTAAGATTATTACAGGTAAAGGGAAGAAAACACCCTAGAAAGAAAAAGCATTACCAACTTCTAAGGATGGGTGGTGAAAAGATGACATCATTATTTGGGATGGGTAGAAGAGCAAGCATATTTTTTTAAAAAGGTGCAGCTCTTTGATTACCTTCTCACCTTTCACATAGTATTACCTGTATCATAGTCTTAGAATTGTTTTAATCATGTATTTTATTATGATTATGTTTTATTATGCTTTTTTCCTGTATATCCCCATCATACACTTAACAAGCAGCATGACAACATATTACCTTAACGTTGATGTAAAGACACCTCTTACATAAACCACACTTGAAGAAACACCAGTCTTCCTATATCCACCCCCACCCAACCCCATCTCAGGGAACAGAAGCACAGAGCAGTGAATGCACAGAGTACCTAATGAGCACAAAAGAACCTGAATTTCAGTGGTGAAATAGAAAATAAAGCTGACGGACTTGGGTAAGGCCCAATCTGTAGGAACCTGTAGGTCAGTCTTGCCTACCATCTGTTTTTGAAAGAAAAAAAGCCATGCTTATTTGTTTATATATGGTCTATGGCTACTTTTGTGCTACAGTAGCAGACCTGGACGGCTGGGGCAGAGACCATGTGGCTCACAGGTCTAAAATATTTTCTATGTGGCCTTTAATTTTTAAAGTTTACCAAAGCCTACCTTAGATATAAACCTTTTAGTGTGTAAACATTTTTATGTAGACAAAATAGAGACAATAATCAATTTAAATGGCAGGGGGGTTTGAGCAGAGCTGTTCTTTTAAAAGGATGATCAGGTTGCTGTGGCAAGACAAATTAGAGAGGAAAGACGAGAAGGAGCTGAGAGCACTTAAAATTATTTTTTAAACACGTAAAATTTAATATCATTGTATTGCTTTTTATTTTATGCTCAGTGAAATATGAAAGCCTGGAAGGATCCAAAATTGTAAATTGAAAAGCAAAATCAGAAGAGTAACACCGAAGGTGGAAAGGCAAGGGGATTTCCATGCCTCAGGAAAGTGTGCATATTCTTAAGGTCAGCTGTACCTGGAAAAGCAGTGGAGACTGGGCAGTGGTTGTACATGAAACTGTGGATGGGAAAGCTGAGTCAGAAGAGCACTGGGGAAATCTTTTTGTTGGAACAGTGTCCCACAAGGTCATGACAGTAAATAATGAGCCTGCCACTTCTAAACCAAAGTTTTCAATTCAGTCCATAGGGTTTACCCACAAGAAAGAAAGAAATTTGATTTTAGTAACAGATACCAATATGAACTAGATAAATACAAAAGAAAACATGTTACTATGCTAAAAGGGTCCCACGGAAACTACAGAGGGGATCATAATGGACTTGTAGATAAGACTGGAGTCTAATGCAAGACCCCACACCTGACACTGGGAGGACATTTCCTAGAGATGATATGCTGGGAAAATTTCTCAAAAGGTGTCTTCCACAAGAAGGGAGTCCCTTTGTTTATGAAGAGAATGAGTGGGAGAACAAGATTTACCTCCCAAAAATTCTACTTACAAGCAAATTTTTTGGGATGTCTCAGTTCCAGAGAGTACAATATCTGTATTGTTTATGCTAATCATATTCCCATCTCCTCTCTGTCCAAAAGATTTTGGTCTTACATTAACCACAATTAGACTAAGAAAAGACTGAAAATGACTATAATAATTATTAAAATACTATAGTCAACTTTTTGATCGATAATCTAATGAAAGAATAAGAGAAATAAAATGCAGTGCATGGTCCAAGCAACCAACTGCTGTTTTTGAAATTCTAACCTTGACAAATTTGCATTTTAAAGGTGTTCATTAATTATTTCTCTTTTGTGGTACAAATATTAAATATAAATCCGAGGAGCCAAGTAGACACAAGCATCAATATGTAAAGTCTATTGCAGATAAATTCAATGCACCTAGAGGTGGTTAGTTTGAAACTCATTGAATTTCTGATCTTCGAATTAATGCCTTTTTTGCTCATACATGATATAGTACGAGAAGAATCATGTGGCAGTCAAAACAATTAGCTAACCAACTTGATATCTTCACCGTTCATCATTTCCTTGACACTTCTATCAAAAGGGTTTTCCACCCCGAATTGACAGTCAAAACAGAGGGACTTCACATAGAATTTTAAACTGCATTCATGTTAAATGGTATCACAACACAATGCCAAACTCATGAGATCAAACAAATAATTTATATTTTCCCTGATGCAGACTTAAGACATGTATCAGCCCTTTTAACTGGTAGTTTTTCTTACAGGAGTAACTTGTAGCCAATAAAATGCATTGACATTCTTTATACATAACTCTATGCTGGGATTTAAACCAAAAGCTAGTTCCATAGGGAAACAAGGCAAAAATTGTTTCTAAGTCTTCTTGTTGTGGCTTAATAAGAAATTCAACAGTGTAGACAAAAAAAAAAAGTATATGTCTAAAATAAATTTCTGAAGAAATATAATAAAATATTTGCATTTCACCCCCTTGCTAAAAGCTAGGAGCTATTCCATTCACAGTTTACGAGGTGAGTGGACCCTGTAATTGTGTCTAATATTTAATATTCCTGATCCTAATGATTTGGGGAAATGCTTTGGGTTTTTGGTATTTTTTCTCTCCCTTTCTGTCTCCCTCTTTATCTAATTTTGCTGACTTGATACCAGATTTATATACATGCGTCTCTAAAACATTTGTCTGTGGTCGCATATATGCAGATTAATTACCTCCCATGGAACAATAGACACTGGTGCCTACATGATGGGGAGAGTGGGGATTGAAAAACTGCCTATCGGGTACTGTGCTCACTACCTGGGCAATCAAATCATTTGTACACCAAACCCCAGCCTCACACAATCTACCCATGAAACAAACCTGCACACATACCCACTGAACCTAAAATAAAAGATGAAAGAAGAAAACAAAAATCACCTCTCATGCGTTAGCTTAAGGATGTGCCTCAGGAAAAAAAAAAATTGCATCCTCTTCAGATTAAACATTTCTTTAGACATTGCTCAATCTGAAGCTCTGTGCTTGGAGTTTCTATAGAAATGAGGTCATCTGATTCTCAAAATTACTTTCTGAAAAAGGCATGATCTCTTCTGACTGAGAGAACTGAGTCCCAGAGAATCAAATAACTTGTACAAGAGTTAGCAAGAACACTGCAAAGCAGGAATTTCAGCGCAAGTCTCTTGATGGATGCTGCATGTAGGGTTTTTTTTTCCCCCTAGGTCCTCCTTGGCCCTTGTTTTACAGGGTCTTCCCAGGATGGCTGTCACATTACACTGTCAAAGACACAGCTTCTCTCAGGAAGCCCTCTTTACATAGCGCTCTGCTTCTAGGATCTAGTCCTTTCTGACCTATTCCCACCCCATTCTTTATAAATCATCTTTCCATTAAATTATCCAGTTTGAATATTTTCCAACTGTTTCTTCAGGGAATATGATTGGAATAGTCCACCCCTGAACAACAGTATTCAACACTCTGCTCACTCCCAATCTTACATCACATTTCTACCATGCTCCTTCTCACTTCCTCTCTCCCCTGCTTCCACTAAAGTACCCATTCCTTTGTTTCTTGCTCATAAAGATAAAACAATCTGATGAAAAATACATTCACACTAATATATTCATGATGTAAACATTTAAGGTATTACCTTTCCTCCTACACCTCTCTAAACTGACCGACAGTACCTGCATATATGCTGTCATCACAAATAATATCTAATGGCAGAATTCCAGGCACCTGTTTTAGGTGTCTTAGGATCAGATATTTTTGCTACATAGGTTCAAAGGTCTGTAGGTAAGGTGAGGGATTGTTGTCTATGGCTGAATTTCAAAGCTACTTTTATAGCACCTAACTCACTCTACTCCTAGGTGATAGAAAAGCATCTAGTAGACACAAATTGAGAAGTAATATGTCAACATTAAACAAGAAAAAAAGGGCATGCTTTGGATGGAAAGCTTCGGGAGGACAGAACTTTCTATGTAGAATTTTTATGTATGGTCTCCAAATCTAAGCACATGGAAAATTTGCTAAATTATAAAATGAAATAAGATAATATAGTCAAATATTTTTCAATAAATATTATTTATTATTTCATGTAATTATATTCTTCATATGTAATATAAACGATGTCATATGTACATTTCAATTAAATAAAATCGACTCTTAAAAATATAACCACATAAAAATTTCCTGTAGATTTTTTTTTACTAGACACATTAGAGGACTGAAGACTGGATTGTCTGTACATTATCAAATAATAACCCAAATAAAAATATGCTTCCAGACATGTACAGATGGCTGTTTTATAATCACTGAAACTTAAGAAATGATGAAATATGGTTGGCCTTTAGGTTTCCTGGATGAAGTCTATTACAGGATGATTTAGCATCTGAGGATCCAGAGGATGTATAACAAGTGTTATCACCAAAATAATGTTGGATAAAGTCTTCAACCGAGCAGAAGTAAGAAAGCAGCCTGGGGCCTTGGGAACCTTCTGTCTGGCCTGTGGCACCGTTATCTGCCACAGTATCTAGTCTGTACAGAAACCTTATTTTAATTTCACTTGGGATCCATATGTTTCTGCCGACCTTTCCTTGCAAAGATGACTTTTTTCCCACATTTTGCTATTTTCTGCTTTCTAAGCATGTGGATAATTTTTTTTAATTCTTTTGGTTTTGTTGAAGTGACATTTCACTAGCTAAGACAAACAAAGCTTCTACCATAAGGGTAGTGATTAAAAGAGTTTGATAGCATCTTAAATGTACACACAATATCATAAAGAACGTCACAGACTGTGTATTCTATATTCTGACACTAGCACCTATGCTCCCAATGCCATATTTGTTTAATCCAATAGATTAATCGTCTTTAGCTTCCTTCTTATCAAAATGAAGTCAAGTTCATTTTAGTCAATTATTGGGTGTTTTTTAATGTACTTACAAAAATATTAGAAAACCATATGGACACATTACTCATTTTTAATCCTTGCAGAAACTGAGTTTTCAGAATTTCATTTAAAATATGGTATGCTTATCAAGAAGGCATGCTTGGAATCTGATTTGATATAAGAGAAGGCTTTAACCTCATCAACTATATTGAAAAATATAGCTGAAGAATAAGTGTCAGCAGATGGTCTGCATGAAGTCAAAGAGCACACTTCTGTCAGTGCAGTTTCAGCACCACCCAGGGATAAAGGTGCCTTAACCATCTGACATAGGCATTCTGGTTGGTTGGCAAATGCAGCCTCAGAGCGTGCTGGGGGACATCATGCACCATAATTTAATGACATTGGCCATTAAGATCATCCCATAACTGTGCTCTGATTGCATTTCTACTAACCAATTTTAATTTCCCTGGAAACTTTTTTTGACAAGGGAGAGAATGTGAAAACCAGGTGACATCAGTATTTCAGTTTATTTGGCAGCTACACTTCTCACTGAAAATTAATAAAAATTTCTCACACTGAGTAATAAAAATAGTTATTCATAATTAAATTATTGTCTCTGTCTTGCTTCCTTAGCTATGCTAATGTTTAGGCAATATCTATAGTTTTCTTTCTTTTTTGCCAGTCTTCTCCATTTCTTTCTTCTTCTTCTTCTTCTTTTTTCTCTTACTTAGCCCAGGTTAAAGGGCTTCCTCATTTCTTACCTTCTAACAAAACCAACTGTAAAGAGTTATCTTACCTATTCTACAGGGCAATTGTGAAAATCAAGTGAAAGAATGTAAGTGAAGTATTTTTATTAAATATAATAGCCATATAATTCTACAATTAAAACTAGTCAAGGTTTTGAACATTGTAGATAATTAATCCTTTGGATTTATCTATATGGCTCTTTGTTCCACAGAGGAGTTAAGGCAAATCAACAAAAGATTATTTCCTAAATATATCTCTATTCTTTCTTGCCTGAATTGGCATTGCTTCCCTTAGTCTGTTTAAGACAAATAAAGAATATAAAGGACAAATGTAACTGCTCTCAGAAGCTTTACCATGCTTATCTATCCTCTTCCATGTATACTGTGTGTGTGTGTGTGTGTGTGTGTGTGTGTGTGTGTGTGTAAGCTCAGAGTCAAATACTCATTCCTCCCCTTACTCTGAGTTATTTTTTTCTCATCTTTCACAAAGCATTCTCATAATAGTATCAATTAAACTTAATTTGGTACTATAAGTGCTTAAATACATTATTTCACTTAATATAACCCTGGGACAAAGATCATTTTTTGAGTGCTTTCTGTGTGCTTGATCTTATTTTTCCATTTACTAAGGTGAGAAAATTTAAGCAATATGACCAAAGTTACAAAACTCATAGGTGAAGAAGCGGAACATTGAATCTAAATATGTTTGACTCCATGGTACTATACTGATTTCTTTTATTTTTATGTTTTTATAATGTCACACATGTTTATCATTTTTCTACTCCACCTCTAATCTTTGATAAGAGGAAGAAAATGGGTAAATGTATTTTCAAGTATTTTAGAAGCAACTTCGGTCATCTCTTCATTTCAAATAACATGTAATGCCAAATAACACGCTTATTGTGACATTTCTTGGTTTTTCACTAAAGATTACATGCTTTGAAAGATGAAAACTTAACTCATTGATAACATTTTTTCTCCCCCTATCTTTCCAGAACATCTATATTACTAACAATATCTCTAAGTCTTTTTTTATAGACTTTATTTGCCCAGAGAACAATCCTGCAATCTCCTGCCTTAAGAATATAAATTTGCCCCTCAGTGCTCTGGATGTTAAACACAGAAAAGGGTTCAGAGGGTCTCATACTTCAGAATGTAATCTGTCATATTTTCCCCATTTATATTATTGGAATTGGAACTCCTCATAACACTGTCAACCTATCCTCCTGCTTTCAGCCACACCCTGCTCCTCACCTTCAGAAACACCTAGTACTTTCCATTTATGAGCATTTCCAGAGCTCAGCAGTATTTTGTTGTTGTTGTTTTTTGTTTTGTTTTGTTTTGTTGAGACAGAGTCTCGCTCTGTCTCCAGGCTGGAGTGCAGTGGTGCGATCTCTGCTCACTGCAACCTCCGCCTCCCTGGTTCAAGCGATTCTCCTGCCTCAGCCTCCCGGGTAGCTGAGACTACAGATCTCAGCAAGATTTAATTAGCTTATTGATAGGTTGTGCTTCAGCTTTCCTAGATCTATAAAGTCAATTACCATTCATCCATCTTCTTGGCGGCTTCCAAAATTATCAGTTATTCCCAAAATGTACTGGAACATTAAGTGAGTAACAGAGAGGTGAGGTCGTATACTTTGAATTAGCAAGCCAGATCAAACAATGAAAACACACTTGCCCACAGTGTTCTCAGTGTGTTGGCCCTCTCCAAAGCTATTTAGGGAATGAGAATGTTGGTTGAGAGAGGAAATTACAAAGTATCCTATTTCCACTTGTCTATAATTAAATAGCCTTATTCAAAAATCATTTGTAGGAACTATGCTCCCATCACTCTTATTTCACATGGAATCCTAGTTCATCTTCTTGCAAGCAATTCCCCTCCCTAAATCATATATTCTTCTTGTCAGCATATTCCCAGTGCCTGGCATGCTGCCTGACCTATAATTGGTGCTCAGTAAATGTTTGTGAAATGAATGAGCACTAAGACCTGTCCCTCAGTTAGAGGTTTAGCTCAGTTTAGCAAGAAAGTTTTGGGGGTTATGATCATTGTTGTTTTCAAATGGAGCTATGTTGCATCGATATTAGCAGTACAATTACAGAGAACAGGAGTGAAAACCTTGTGAGAAACTCCTCTGTACTTCCTTGTTCTCAAGTATCGCAAAATAGGAATCTTTCTTAAGATATTATACCTGATTTTTACTTTAGCTAGTGTCTCAGTCCATTTGGGCTGCTATAACAGAATAGTATAGACTAAGTAGCTTATAAACAACACAAATGTGTTTCTTATCATTATGAAGCCTAAGAAGCCCAAGATCAAGACACCAGCAGATTCAGTGTCTGGTGAGGGCCCACTTCTTGGTTCATACATGGCTATTGTCTCACTGTGTCCTCATACAGTAGGAGAAATGAGGGCGCTCTCTGGGGTCTTTTTTATAATGGCACTAATCCAATCTAATCACCACCCAAATCCTGCCTTTCAAATGCCATCACCTTGGGGACTGAGATTTCAACAGGAAAAATAGATGTAATGTGTATGTGTTTCATATTTGAATCTTATCCTCAAACTCAGATATTCAAGAATTTAGTATTATTTATTTCATTCTAACTAGTGAATTTCTACTGCAGCAGAAAGTCTGTGGAGTGATAAAACAATTCAGTTAATCCTGTGACTCCCCATTCTCTTTTCTAAGATTTATCTACAATTATAAGGGCTTCCTCAGTGACCAGGTGTGCATATATGTGGAACCACTGGAGAAAGAACAAGTAGAATCTAGTCTTCAGTGTCATCTGTTCATATGCCACATGCCAACCAGCTTTATTCTGCAAGGAGGGAGGGAGAAGGGGATTCATTTAGGAGACAGGATGCCAGGAATGAACAAAAAAATGCAGAGAAAAACTTGATTAATATCTCAAAAATATTATCTCACCTTTTTAAAAATTAGAATCGCATATTCCAGTTTTTATTTTATGGCATCCTTACCCAAACTTCTTCCTTGTTCTTATTTGTCTTTCCACAAGCTCTCTGCACCCCATTTCCACTTTCCCCAGGGGCTGATTTCGCCTGGCCCAAACTGTTTGTTTCTGTCTCACAGTTGTCCTGCTGCCAGTAGGGTGGGATGACCAGGCTGGGCCAAGCTATCCGGTTAATGTCATTCCTGGCAGGAAGAGAAATTTGCAACAGTAACACACATTGCGCCTTCCTCACATTCCGGACACTCCCAGGAATCATACAGGGCCCACTTATACAAATTTGGCTCTCCGGTTCATTCATCTGGCAGCCAAGACACATAAACTAAATCTGGTTTCCAGCAACAGCAGTGGTCACATCAATATCAAAACTGGTTTGGTGCATTCTACAGATATACAAATTTGTTTTTTATTTGCTTTGACAACTACTCCTGCAAGCAGTGTTTTTGAAAACTACCTCTGACCACTATTTTTACTAAGAATTTAACTTTGTGTGAATCATAAAAATAATAACAACTGACATACAGTAAGCACTTTTCTAGGCTTAGGCTAAATATTTTGCATACCCTATCTCTCTAAATTCTCATTACAATCTTATCTCCATTTTACCAATAAAGAAATAACATTATGGATAATAGTTTAACTACTTGCCTAAGGTCACACCACTTGCAAATACGGAGTTGAGAATTAACCCAGAATTATGCCACACCCTGAACTCATATATATATATATATATATATATATATATACATATGAGGCACAGGTGTACAGGTATCTTTTTGATGCAATGACTTCTTTTCCTTTGGATAGGTACCCCGTAGTGGGATTGCTGGGTGGAATGGTAGATCTATTTTTAGTTCTTTGAGAACTCTCCATACTGTTTTTCGCAGAGGTCATACAAATTTATATTTCCACCAGTAGAGTATAAGCATTCCCTTTCCATTACATTCATGCCAACATCGTTTTTTAAAGACTATTCTTGGCTGGGAGCAATGCTGTAATCCAAACAATTTGAGAGGTCTAGGTGGGTGGACTACTTGAGTCCAAAAGTTCAAGGCCAGCCTGGGCAACGTGGTGAAATCCCAGATCTACTGTGGTCTCAGCTACTTAGGGGACTGATACGGAAGGACCGCATGAGTTCAGGAGGCAGAGGTTGCAGTGTGCCAAGATCACACCACTGCACTCCAGCCTGGGTGACAGAACAGGACCCTATCTCAAAAAAAAAAAAAAAGGAAAAACAAAAGCCATCTGGTTGGGGTAAGGTGGCATCATCTCACTGTGGTTTTAATTTGCATTTACCTGATTATTAGTATTGTTGAGCATTTTTTATGTTTGTTAGCCATTTCTATATCTTCTTTTGAGAAGTGTCTATTCATGTAATTTGTCCACTTTTTGATGGGATTACTTGTTTTTTTCTTCCTGATTTGATTGAGTTCCTCATAGATTCTGGATACTAGTCTTTTGTTGTAAGCATAGTTTACAAATATTTTCTCCCATTCTGTGAGTTGCCTATTGACTCTAATGGTTATTTCTTTTCTGTGTAGAAGTTTTTAATTTAAATAGGTCTCATTTGTTTGTTTTTGTTGAATTTGCTTTAGCCTCTTAGTCATAAATTCTTTGCCTAGGCCAATGTTCAAAAGAGTTTTCCTATCAAATTTTTATGGTTTCAGGTCTTAGATTTAAGTCTTTTATCCCTCTTGAGTTGATTTTGTATATTCAGATCCTAAACTCTTAACAACATCATATTAGCCAACTAAATTGATACAGAATTCGTAGAATAATCTGTAACCTAAAAGATAATATTGGAAAATCAATGTACTAAGAAAGACAGAAAATTAGATTTGTATTAATTGTTTGGGTTTAAAATAACATTTATTTCTCAATTAAAATAGTTGGACAGATATATAATTAACACTGAAATATATCCTAAAGCTTTATAACTATTGCCATGATGAAACTACTAACCAGAAAACCAAAAACAAAACTAAATAAACAAAAATACCTATTCCACTATATTTCCACCTTTACTTCTTTTTATAATTTTCTTCTCTTGGTACTTGGGTAAAAAAAAATACTATGGATATGTTCTTATTGCCAGTCAAATTTTAAAAATAAAAAAGTAACTGTGGAGTGTGCATTTTTTTATCCTCGCACTAGGAAAAGAAAGCCTGAGGTAGCTGAACCACTACTAAGCCAAGAATTAGAAACAACATTTAGTGAACACTCAACCACTAACTGACTATGAAAACTTAGTAGAAACATTACTTAGTCTCTCATAATTTAAAAAACAAAAAACATTCTGCAGAATAAGAAGGCTGGACTGAACAAGTTTGCAGTTTCCTTCCAGCTTGAAAATTCTATTACTTCAATTATGTGGCTGAAATTACCAATATCCCTTTTCTGAACTAACAGACCCAGAGGGAGTTCTTAAAGAAGAAAAACATAACAGAAAATTTTTAAAAATTAAGAATATCATTAGAGAGTAAGTCCCAAGTTCTACATATCTAAAAGCTAAGTAATTCTACTCTCTCAACTATTGATATCCTATGAATTCAGTTGAAATGACCCAATAATAGAATTTTTATATAATCAGGGACATGTATCTTCAATACCCCTTCATCTCCTTTATATTACTCTCTTATTTGTTCTCATATTAAACAGAATTTACACAAAAAGATTTCCCTGACTTCCTCTGGAAAAAGATAAATGTATCCCTTATGCACCCTAGTACTCTGTGCATTTCCTGATATAGAATTTTAATGATTTATTGTGATAAGAATTGACTCTTTTTCCAATAATATTATAAACTCCATCTGAGAATCTGTCTCTTTTTCCCACCAACACTTACAGCAGTTCCTGGCACATGGTAATTGTTCAATAAATGTTGACTAAAGTTTTCTGTAATGTAATTTCTTCATTTTACAGATGAGAAACTGGGGTGCCTGGACATGAATGCTAAACTCCCAGTAGAGAGCTCTTTCCAACACACACCACTGCCTCTCAAACTTTAAAGTATGCATTATATATTTTCAGAGTAACTTTAAGTAGCAATAGGCATGATAATAATCATAAGATGCAAATATGATAAGACATATATGGAGTTAAAAAATCTTGCTCTAAATATGAGCAGAAAAGATTTTGAATTTCTGGCTGTGAGATACAGATATGATCAAAGAAGTTGCTGACAACTACTTAGCTTTTAAATTAGATCGTAACCATAACCACTGAAGATAACATAGATGTTTACCTCCAGGCCATGGCAACAAGATGAGAAAAAACTCAGAATTATTGGACTTAGACAGAAAGAGAAAGTTTGAAACTTTACCATCTAGTTAATAGATGGAAAGCAATACTTTGTAAGCACAGACACTCACACTACACCACACCACGCGTATGCAATGGTTTTAAAGATATTCACAGGTATACATGTGCATTATATAGAAATATTCTGCCTAGATAAATTCTATAAAGTTCTAAAAGATTAGATGAGTCATAAGTATAGGTCTACTATGAACCAAACACTATACACATGATTCCACTCCTAAATCTGACTCTGACTTATTGAATCATTTTGAGTACCTAAGTTCCCAGAGTCTTCCACAGTCAAAGTGTAAGAAGTCAGTGCCCATTTGCTGATGTGAAGCCATCATCAGCCCACCTCCAGAACTGAAGGGAGAAGAAGCCTGGAGTGGAGGATAAGGAAGATAAGATATATATTAGGTTGGTGCAAAAGCAATCCCGGGTTTCGCCATTTTGAAACGGGTCCTCAAACAGAGCCCAATTCCACAGCAGCTACCTGAGGCCCATAAGAAAATACTATGGGAACAAAAGCCAATGTTCTAAGGATGACAGAGTAAAGGAGGAAAAAAAGGTTCTGAGTATCACTTGAAAAGATTCTTATGATTCAGTATGGTTTACTATAATAGAAGAATTCATTGAAGAGAAGTGATTTATAATCTAAAATCAAACTATGTAAATTTCACTGAAAAGTTTAAAATAGCACCTTACACAAATAGCTCACTTACAATGTAGCATTCATATATACTTATAACTAACATTCAACTGGTAATTACCAATACTTTGTAATTTGTATAGTAATTAAAGTCAGAGTTTGGGAGATAAATCGAGAAAAATTTATTGCCTGTTTCTTTTTAGAATCCTTCCTTTTTTCTTATTTGCAAATCATCAAAAATTTGTCTCTTTCAAAAGCTTTTGGAAGGATAAATGAACATACCTTTCCCCATGTAAGCAATACAATTATTTGATTATAAAAATGTATCCTGGCAAGGCAGAGCGTCTCAGACCTGTAATCCCAGCACTTTGGGAGGCCAAAGTGGGAGGATCACAAGGTCAGGAGATGGAGACAATCCTGGACAACATGGCAAAATCCCATCCCTATTAAAAATACAAAAATTGGCCGGGCTCAGTGGCTCAAGCCTGTAATCCCAGCACTTTGGGAGGCCGAGGCGGGTGGATCACGAGGTCAAGAGATCGAGACCATCCTGGTCAACATGGTGAAACCCCGTCTCTACTAATACAAAAAATTAGCTGGGCATGGTGGCGCGTGCCTGTAATCCCAGCTACTCAAGAGGTTGAGGCAGGAGAATTGCCTGAACCCAGGAGACGGAGGTTGCGGTGAGCCGAGATCACGCCATTGCACTCCAGCTTGGGTAACAAGAGCAAAACTCCGTCTCAAAAAAAAAAAAAAAAAAAAAAAAAATTAGCTGGGCGTGGTGGCATGCACCTTTAGTTCCAGCTACTTGGGAGGCTGATATAGAAGAACTGAACCCCAAAGGCAGAGGTTGCAGTGAGCTGAGATAGCTCCACTGCGCTCCAGCCTGGCCACAGAACAAAACTCCATCTCAAAACAAAATTTTTTTTAAGTATCCCACACTACCCTGAAATGCACAAATACCAAGGTCACTAGGATATGTAATGAAATGTCAGCATCAAAGGCAAAGGGTTTATATTGAGAGATAAAAATATGCTTTCCACATTGGAGATTTCTTAGATTTAGAATATTATCAAATAGTTGATCTGCTGTGATTTAGATGTTATAAATCAACTTACAATAATAAAAAATAGGTCAATTGTGCATTTGTACACAAAACAATGCTTGAAAAATACAGAATATTGATAATTTTTTTGTTTTGTTTGTTTTGTTTTAAGAGGTAGAGTCTTACTATACTGTCCAAGCTGGTTTCCAACTCCTGGCCTCAAGCAATCCTCTCTGCTCAGCCTCCTGAGTAGCTGAGATTACAGGCATGTGCCACCATGCCCAGCTATAGATGCTAGATTTTTTAATTGTATTTTTTAAAGTATAAAATACGTATCACTTTAAAATATGCTTTAGTTTCAGCAAGGTAAAAAAAAAATCAAAACTTGAAACATCCTCTAGATTACTTTATAAAAAGGAAGCTAGCAGAATTATTATGTGACTAAAAGTGAAAGAACTCCTCAATCAATGCTTATGTAGAATATTTTTAAATTTAATAACTAAAAAAAAAAATGGCCTAAGTTGGGGTTATCACTTCTTTAAGACCATGCTATCCACCTTACCTAATTTGACTTTCTGTCCTTATTAATATTAGTCTCAAACTTTGAGTGGATTCTTACTCAAACTCTCTCTCTACCTCTCTTCTCTGTCTTCTTCACAGCTGGACTGGCTGTATTTTTTGTTGTTGTTTTTGCAGTTTTAGAAAATATGTACCAAATGAAAAGTACTGCTTCCTTCTCATTGCCATTTTATGAAATTTTCAGGTTGCAAGATTTTCCTCTAAACTTCTGTTGAAGAAAAAGGAATCCTTAGAAAACAAGTGATCACTCCTTCACCAGGAGTAGAGATGGGAAGAAATAATAACCCAAGGGAGGAAAAAGTGATTAAAAAAAAAAAAACTGCTTATAATGGTATTTGGAGAAAATTATGTAAATATTTATGCAAAGACAGCTTTGCAGAACACATCGAGCTGCATTAGAACTGCTCGTGCCAGTGTGCACAGGCAGCCTCACAGTTGGATCAACAGCCTGAAAAGCAGATGTGCCAATTTCCTGTATTTGATTATGATGATTCCTAATTATGCCAAAGCTGTGGCAATGTCCTTCCCTAGAATGACTCTTAATTTTGTTTTGCTAAACCACACACACAACCTGTTTTGGATGTGTAATTCATTGTCATGTTAAGTCTATGAAATACTCATTTGTTTGCTTAATAGTTCTGAGGACAATAATTCACATGGATGCCATTTTTTTTTTGTATTCTCAAGCACACAGAGGAAAAAAGAAAGAAAATATGCATAGTGATATAGCCATGCTGTTTAAAATCAATGAGGCATAGACTTTCCCACCACTGTCTACAAATTAAGGGAATACTATTTTATGGTTGTTTTTCAAAGGCCAGTTTTCTCATTTTACTGGGTTACATTTACAACGTCATTATCACCGACAAAAAGAAAACCTCAGCATCATTTCTGATTAGGCATGGACAGTAAGTTATAGAAAACTGGTAAGAACTATATCAGATGTCAAAATTAACAAATAACTTGACCATTTAGGTACTGAGAACTTAATAGTATGAAAGCTGAAGGGGAAAAAAGCAAAATGTGATTAATTAATAGAGCATAAAACCTTCAAGAACGGTGTACACTTACAGCAACATTTGCTAACCAGGACTTTAATAGAAATATTATTTTGCAACTCTGATTCCACAATATTCATATTTGTTTTATAATTTAAAATGTGCTTTTCACTTATAATCCCTTTTTACTCTGCACAATCCTTTACATTCAATATCATTGCTATTTTCATTTAGAGATACAGAAATGAGTTCAAAGAGGTTAAATTACATGTTCAAAGCAAACAGTAGAACAAGGACTTAAGCTTCGACCTATACATAGATCAACAATTATTTATTAAATACTTATTTATTAATTAGGCTTGATCCATATGAAAGATAGTGATGGAGGCAAAGCTTAAGTTTGGACCCCTGCTATTACAAACTTTTAATAAACTGCAACTATGTGTCTCTCCCTCCCAGGACTCTAGCGGCTTCCAGGTGCTCCCTGCATGAGGAAGGATCTTAGGCCCTTCTACCTTGAGGAGTCACCCATGCTCTAGATCTTTCTCTCAAAGTTTTTTCTCAAATTCTGTTTACTTTTCCTGTTCATAAGCCTAATCCAGATTTCCTCATCATGAAGAAACTTTGAGAACTTGATTGTGATTTGCACTCCAATGTAAGTTTGATGAAGAAAGATCCTTTGTTTTCTTCAATCTTACATTTCCAACATAGCTTCTAATGTGGACCTGGAGATACTGTAGGCTTAGTATATTTTTGTTAAATAAATATAGTTGTAGTCCATTCTTAAACTCAAAAAACTGGCTACCTGCCTGTCTTAATTTGCTTATTTTTAAACAAAGTACATTTAGAAGAAAGAATGCAATATACAAAATTAAGAATTTAATGTAGGAGTTGAGAGCCCATTATACAAAAAAAAAAAACAAAAGAGACTGAGACAAGGGCCTAGATAGAGGTAGTTTATATGAAAAATAATCTCTAGAATCAGGAATGAGGAAATGTGTGGAGATAAAAAAACACCCAATGTAGGGTTTTATAAGCAAGATTGCCATCGTAGGTGACAGGAGCTCAACTCCCTCAAAATATCTTAACAATGTAGAGACCACATTCCAGATTGTCTAGTCATGAACAAAAAGTTGGAGCATTCATCTGTGAGCTCCACTGATGGAGGGCCACCATCACAGTGAAAATATCCCTACACTTCCAATAGCACAAGCAGGTTCTTAAAGCTGTGTAGAAGGCCCTGAAAGTAGAAAGACATAGGATAGTGGATGTTAATTAACACAAGATGAGTCTGAACTTACATGGAACTAAACATGGTTGCAGCAGCTAAAATTGAAGGTTGATGGAAAGGATGTAACACAAAGAACCAAAGGCATCTGCTCCACCAATACAAAAGAAAATCAAAAGATATTAGTGATATAATTATTCTAGTTAATGAAACTAGAAGAATTTCTAGAATTCTGGAAATTCAGGAAGAAGACTATCTTCTAATAACCGATATATCTGTGAAATCTGTGGTGATATCCCCTTTATCGTTTTTTATTGCATCTACTTGGTTATTCCCTCTCTTCTTTTTTATTAATCTGGCTAGTGGTCTGTCTATTTTGTTGATCTTTTCAAAAAACCAGCTCCTGGATTTGTTCATTTTTTGAAGGGTTTTTTTGTGTCTCTATCTCCTTCAGTTCTGCTCTGATCTTAGTTATTTCTTGTCTTCTGCTAGGTTTTGAGTTTTTTTGATCTTGTTCCTCTAGCTCTTTAAATTTTGATAATAGGGTGTCAATTTTAGATCTCTCTTTGCTTCTCATGTGGGCATTTATTGCTATATATTTTCCTCTAGAGACTGCTTTAAATATGTACCAGAGATTCTGGTATGTGGTGTCTTCGTTCTCGTTGGTTTCAAAAAAGATCTTTATTTCTGCCTTCATTTCATTGTTTATCCAGTCAACATTCAAGAGCCAGTTGTTCAGTTTCCATGAAGTTGTGCGGTTCTGGGTTGGTTTCTGAATTCTGAGTTCTAACTTGATTGCACTGTGGTCTGAGAGACTGTTTGTTATGGTTTCCATTCTTTTGCATTTGCTGAGGAGTGATTTACTTCCAATTATGTGGTCAGTTTTAGAGTAGGTGTGATGTGGTGCTGAGAAGAATGTATATTCTGTGGATTTGGGGTGGAGAGTTCTGTAAATGTCTATTAGGTTTGCTTGTTCCAGGTCTGAGTTCAAGTCCTGGATATCCTTGTTAATTTTCTGTCTGGTTGATCTGTCTAATATTGACAATGGTGTATTAAAGTCTCCCACTATTATTGTGTGGGAGTCTAAGTCTCTTTGTAAGTCATTAAGAACTTGCCTTATGTATCCGGGTGCTCCTGTATTAGGTGCATATGTATTTAGGATCGTTAGCTCTTCTTGTTGCATTGATCCTTTTACCATTATGTAATGTCCTTCTTTGTCTTAACAATGAGAACACATGGACACAGGGAGGGGAGCACTACACACTGGGGTCTGTTGGGGGGAAATAGGGGAGGGACAGCGGGGGTGGGGAGTTGGGGAGAGATAGCATGGGGAGAAATGCCACATATAGGTGAAGGGGAGGAAGGCAGCAAATCACACTGCCACATATACACCTATGCAACAATCTTGCATGTTCTTCACATGTACCCCAAAGCCTAAAATGCAATAAAAAAAATAAATTAAAAAAAAAAGAACTCACTGACAGTTCTTTATGAAAAAAATAAATAAATAAAATAACCAAAATATCTCAAGCATTGTTACTTATCTTTTCAGATATTCACCAAAGTGGAATGGCACCTAAAAATCAGTTCAAACTTACAGAGATGCTGCAAGCTTACCAACAGGATTCTTAAACCATATGCTCAAGCAGAAAAGAGAAATCCAGGGTATACTGTCAAAGTAACTTCTACCTGAAGACTGAAACATAAATTTAGGAATAAATAAGATACTAAATCTAAAATAGCACTCTGTGGGTATGCAATCAACTATAGCATTTTATAAAGGATTGAGAGTGTGTAGCATTTTGATACTAAACTGGAATTTATTTTTAAACATAGTACATTTCAAAGAAAAAACAACATGTAAAATTAAAAACTTAATGTAGGAGCTGAAAGCACATTATATAAAAGAGTAAAATAATCTTTTTCATTTGGAAGGAATCCCCACATTACTTAAATCTGAGAAAGGTTGACTTAGGCTGTAATATGTACCATGGACCAATTTCCCTACCACCTTTTAAGAAAACCATGAAAGCTTAGGGTAGATTTACATGGTTCAAGTAACTATTACATACAAAACTATTATATGCAAAATTTTTGGATACCACAAAAATGATGAGGTGAATAAGTCAAAGTATCTGATATAAGGAAACCTACACATAGTTTGAAAAATAAATCTCTTGCTTTTATAATAGTAATACAGCCGATGCATTATATTTGCTAAGCAAAAGATGAGGGAATAATCCATAGGAAGCAGATAATGCTATGGATTTGGTTGTCAAACATAGCTTCATAAACAAAATTAAATATGGACTGGGTCTAGAAGAATGAAAAGAATGAAGATTTGAAAGACAGAGGAGAGCTTTTCAAGCAGGAGAAACCTAAATACCACTGTTGAACAAAAATTTACAAAAAATGAATTAATTTAAAAAAAGAAGTGAGTAGAAGTGCATCCCTGGAGTATTAGCTAAATTTTATTCACAAAATGAAAGTATATTTTGAGGAAAAAAGGTAATATAAGATTGGAAAGCTAGATAGGAGTCCTATTTGGGAGAACTGTGAATGCCAGCACTGAAATTTAAAGTTTATTCTCCAGAAAATAAATAGTCATTGGAACAATATGGTGGCTGAAGGAAAAAGATCTTTTATAGTCCAACTTCAAATGATCCCAAAATCCCCAACTGAATTAAAGGCATAGCGGAATGTGTTTAATTTGAAAAATAAATGTAAATCCTCTCTGGAGAAAGATACTCTTTCTCAGGCCTCAAATTATGTCTACAATGTTTCATATAAAATGATAGACATGCAATTCAAATTAATAAGAAAAAAAGCTAAAACCTAATCCAAACAAAAACACATGAAAAAATAAAAAGAGAGCTATGGGATGCCAACAGAAACTTTAAAAAAACGTGCTTGATAAGTTAAAGGGAATAAGTGTTTTGACAGAGAACTAGCATTTATTTTAAACAGAGTAACATTTTAAAAAGAAAAAAATGCAATAACCAAAATTAAGAACTCAATGTAGAGTTTAGAGAATATTATATTAGTTGGAGAGAAAACTAATGTGCTAGAAGGTGGATCAGAGAAAAAGATTCAGAAAGAGTATAAAGACACAAAAGTTTAAAAAAAAGAGATAAGGAGGAAGATCCAAGATGGCTGCTTAGGAGCAGCTCAGGATTGCAGCTCCCAGTGAAAGTGCAGAGAGTGAGTGGATGCCGCATTTCCAGATGGATTTTTATTGCCCACAGACCAGGAGAATCTCAGGTGGAGGAGCCCCACGGGTCGCCGGCACGGCCATTTTGGCCGGCACGGCTGTTTTGGCCAGTTCTGCTGTTTTGCCAGTGCCCTGGTGTGGCAGTTCTCCGTACAAAACACACTGGTCTGGTGAGTGGAGGTCCAGGAAGCCACAGTCACCCATTCATCTGATTAAAAAAGGTGACTGAAACAGGGAGCCAGGCCAGGAGATTCCCGGGCAAAAATATAGTGCCACAAATCTCAGCATCGCTGTTTCAGCCAGCTCAGTGGGTTACTGCATGGGAAAGCACACAGATCTCAGCGTCTTTTGAGAAGGCGAAAGAGTAGATCGTTCAACTAAAAGAAAAAAAAAGGCTCTGAGGCAGGGAGCCAGGTGATCAGGCTCGGCTGGTCCCACTCCCCACACACACACAAAAAAACAGCAATTGGAAATTCTCTGGGTTGAGAGCTTCACAGCAAGCACAGCTGAACCTGGGACGGTCCAGCTCTGTGGGGGAGGGGTGTCCACCATTACCAAGGTACTCCACCACTACGAGGTAGTCCACCTTTGCTGAGGCAGCCCGCCGTTGCCGAGGCAACCCGCCATTACAAAGAGTACACCATTACAGAGGTGGGCCACCATTGCTGAGGCAGTTCTAATTACACCCATATAAACAGGACTGCAGGGAACTTCACGCAGCAGCTGAGCAGATCCCACAGCAGCTCAGCAAAGCCTCTGCAGGCAGACAGTGACTAGCCTGCCTCCTTGCTGGGCAGGGCAGCCCTGAAAAAAAAGCAGCAGCATAAGGGAAATTCCTAAATAAAGCCCTAACTCCCCAGGACAGAGTGCCTGGGGAAAAAAAAGGGGTGTATGAGTTCAACTGCAGCAGACTTAAACGTACCTGCCCAGCAGCTCTGAATGAACAACAGAGCTCACAGCTCAGCATTTGAGCTCCTATAAAGGACAAATTGTCTCCTCAAGCAACTCCCTGACTCCCGTATATCCAAAGAGTCACCTCATAAAGGAGAGATCAGACTGACATTTAGCGGGCATCCTTCTGGGACAAAGATAGCAGAAGAAGAAACTGGTAGCAAGCCTTACTGTTCTGCAGCTGCTGCAGGTGACCCCAGACAAGCAGGGCCTGGAGTGAACCTCAGCAGTCCTACAGCAGAGGGGCCAGACTGTTAGAAGGAAAACTAAGAAACAGAAATAACTTAATCATCAGCAAACTGGACGTCCACTCAGAGACCCAATCTGAAAGTCAGCAACTACAAAGACGACAGGTGGATAAATCCACAAAGATGGGAAGAAACCAGTGCAAAAAGGACGAAAACACCCAAAACCAGAACACCTCTCCTCCTACAAAGGATCACAACTCCTCATCAGCAAGGGAGCAAGGTTGGTGGAGAATAAGTGTGATGAAATGACAGAATCAGGCTTCAGAAGGTGGGTAATAAGAAACTTTTGTGAGCTAAAAGAACATATTCTAACCCAATGCAAAGAAACCAAGAACTTGAAAAAAGATTTGACGAAATGCTAACAAGAATGGACAACTTAGAGAGGAATATAAATGAATTGATGGAGCTGAAAAACACAACACGAGAACTTCGCGAAGCATGCACGAAGTTTCAACAGCCGAATTGATCAAGCAGAAGAAAGGATATCAGAGGCCGAAGATCAACTCAATGAAATAAAATGAGAAGGCAAGATTAGAGAAAAAAGGGTAAAAAGGAATGAACAGAGTCAACAAGAAATATGGGACTATGTGAAAAGACCTAATCTACGTTTGATAGGTGTACCTGAATGTGACAAAGAGAATGAATCCAAGCTGGAAAATACTCTTCAGGATATTATCCAGGAAAACTTCCCCAACCTAGTAAGGCAGGCCAATATTCAAGTCCAGGAAATACAGAGAACACCACAAAGATATTCCTCTAGAAGAGCAACCCCAAGGCACATAATCGTCAGATTCACCAGGGTTGAAATGAAGGAGAAAATGCTAAGGGCAGCCAGAGAGAAAGGTCAGGTTACCCACAAAGGGAAGCCTATCAGACTTACAGCAGATCTCTCAGCAGAAACCCTACAGGCCAGAAGAGAGTGGGGGCCAATATTCAACATCCTTAAAGAAAAGAACTTTCAACCCAGAATTTCATATCCAGCCAAACTAACCTTCACAAGTGAAGGAAAAATAAAATCCTTTATGAACAAGCAAGTACTCAGAGATTTCATCACCACCAGGCCTGCCTTATAAGAGCTCCTGAAAGAGGAACTACACATAGAAAGGAAAAATCAGTACCAGCCACTCCAAAAACATACCAAATGGTAAAGAGCATCAACACAATGAAGAATCTGCATCAACTGACAGGCAAAACAGCCAGCTAGCATCATAATGGCAGGATCAAATTCACACATAACAATATTAACCCTAAATGTAAATGGACTAAATGCCCCAATCAAAAGACACAGACTGGCAAATTGGATAAAAAGCCAAAACCCATTGGTGTGCTGTATCCAGGAAACCCATCTCACATGCAAGGATACACAAAGGCTTAAAATAAAGGGACGGAGGAAGATTAACCAAGCAAAAGGAGAGCAAAAAAAAGCAGGAGTTGCAATTCTCGTCTCTGATAAAATAGACTTTAAAACAGCAAAGATCAAAAGAGACAAAGAAGGACATTACATAATGGTAAAAGGATCAATGCAACAAGAAAAGCTAACGATCCTAAATATATACGCACCCAATACAGGAGCACCCAGATACATAAGGCAACTTCTTAATGACTTACAAAGGGACTTAGACTCCCACACGATAATAGTGGGAGACTTTAACACACCATTGTCAATATTAGACAGATCAACCAGACAGAAAATTAACAAGGATATCCAGGACTTGAACTCAGACCTGAAACAAGCAAACCTAATAAACATTTACAGAACTCTCCACCCCAAACCAATAGAATATACATTCTTCTCAGCACCACATCACACCTACTCTAAAACTGACCACATAATTGGAAGTAAATCACTCCTCAGCAAATGCAAAAGAACCGAAATCATAACAAACAGTCTCTCAGACCACAATGCAATCAAGTTAGAACGCAGAATTCAGAAACTAACTCAGAACCGCACAACTTCATGGAAACTGAACAACTGGCTCTTGAATGTTGACTGGATAAACAATGAAATGAACGCAGAAATAAAGATGTTCTTCGAAACCAACGAGAATGAAGACACCACATACCAGAACTTCTGGGACACATTTAAAGCAGTCTCTAGAGGAAAATATATAGCAATAAGTGCCCACATGAGAAGCAAGGAGAGATCTAAAATTGACACCCTATCATCAAAATTTAAAGAGCTAGAGGAGCAAGGTCAAAAAAATTCAAAACCTAGCAGAAGACAAGAAATAACTAAGATCAGAGCAGAACTGAAGGAGATAGAGACACAAAAAAAACCTTCAAAAAATCAATAAATCCAGGAGATGGTTTTTCGATAAGATCAACAAAATAGACTACTAGCCAGATTAATAAAAAAGAAAAGAGAGAATAATCAAATAGATGCAATAAAAAATGATAAAGGGGATATCACCACAGATTGCACAGAAATTCAAACCATCATCAGAGATTATTACAAACAACTCTGTGTGCATAAACTAGTAAACCTGGAAGAAATGGATAAATTTCTGGACACTTGCATTCTCCCAAGCCTAAACCAGGAAGAAGCCAAAACCATGAATAGACCAATAACAAGGTCTGAAGTTGAGGCAGCAATTAAGAGCCTAGCATCCATAAAAAGCCCAGGTCCAGATGGGTTCACAGCCGAATTCTACCAGACATACAAAGAGGAGCTGGTACCATTCCTTCTGAAACTATTCCAAATAATCCAAAAGGAGGGAATCCTTCTCAAATCATTTTATGAGACCAACATCATCCTGATACCAAAACCTGGCAGAGACTCAACAAGAAAAGAAAACTTCAGGCCAATATCCATGATGAACATAGATGCAAAAATCTTCAATAAAATACTGGCAAGCCGATTACAACAGCACATCAAAAAGCTTGTCCACCATAATCAAGTAGGATTCATCCCGGGGATGCAAGGCTGGTTCAACATACACAAGTCTATAAACGTAATTCACCACATAAACAGAATCAAAGAAAAAAACACATGATTATCTCAATTGATGCAGAGAAGGTCTTTGACAAAATTCAACAGCCCTTTATGCTAAAAACCCTCAACAAACTAGGTATTGATGGAATGTATCTCAAAATAATAAAAGCTACTTACAACAAACCAACAGCCAATATCATACTGAATGGGCAAAAATTGGAAGCATTCCCTTTGAAATCTGGCACTAGACAAGGATGCCCTCTCTCACCACTCCTATTCACTATAGTACTGGAAGTTCTAGCCAGAGCAATCAGGCAAGAAAAAGAAATAAAGGGTATTCAAATAGGAAAGGAGGAAGTCAAATTGTCTCTATTTGCAGACGACATGATTGTATATCTAGAAGATCCCATCGTCTCAGCCCAAAATCTCCTGAAACTGATAAGCAACTTCAGCAAAGTCTCAGGATACAAAATCAATGTGCAAAAATCACAAGCATTCCTATACACCAATAACAGACTTAAAGAGAGCCAAATCAAGAACGAACTACCATTCACAATTGCTACAAAGAGAATAAAATACCTAGGAATACAACTAACAAGGAACTTGTAAATGACCTCTTCAAGGAGAACTACAAACCACTGCTCAACGAAATAAGAGAGGACACAAACAGATGGAGAAACATTCCATGTTCATGGTTAGGAAGACTCAATATCGTGAAAATGGCCATACTGCCCAAAGTAATTTACAGATTCAATGGTATCCCCATCAAGCTACCAATGACCTTCTTCACAGAACTCAAAAAAACCACCTTAAACTTCATATGGAACAAAAAGAGAGTCCACATAGCCATGTCAATTCTAAGCAAAAAGAACAAAGTGGGAGGCATCACACTACCAGACTTCAAACTATACTACAAGGTTACAGTAATCAAAACAGCATGGTACTGGTACCAAAACAGAGATATAGACCAATGGAACAGAACAGAGGCCTCGGAGGCAACACAACATATCTACAACCATCCGATCTTTGACAAACCTGACAAAAACAAGCAATGGGGAAAGGATTCCCTGTTCAATAAGTGGTGTTGGGAAAACTGACTAGCCATGTGCAGAAAACAGAAACTGGACCCCTTCCTGACACCTTACACTAAAATTAAGTCCAGATGGATTAAAGACTTAAACATAAGACCTAACACCATAAAAACCATAGAAGAAAATCTAGGCAAAACCATCCAGGACATAGGCGTAGGCAAGGACTTCATGACCAAAACACCAAAAGCATTGACAACAAAAGCCAAAATAGACAAATGGGACCTAATCAAACTCCACATCTTCTGCACAGCAAAAGAAACAGTCATTAGAGTGAACTGGCAACCAACAGAATGGGAAAAAATTTTTGCAGTTTACCCATCTGACAAAGAGCTGATATCCAGAATTTACCATGAACTAAAGCAGATTTACAAGAAAAAAACAAGCCCATTCAAAAGTGGGTGAAGAATATGAACAGACACTTTACGAAAGAAGACATACATGAGGCCAACAAACATACGAAAAAATGCTCATCATCATCACTGGTCATTGAGAAATGCAAATCAAAACTACATTGAGATACCATCTCACGCCAGTTAGAATGGCGATCATTAAAAAATCTGGAGACAACAGATGCTGGAGAGGATGTGGAGAAATAGGAACACTTTTACACTGTTGGTGGGAGTGTAAATTAGTTCAACCATTGTGGAAGACAGTGTGGCGATTCCTCAAAGACCTAGAAATAGAAATTCCATTTGACCCAGCAATCCCATTACTGGGCATATATCCAAAGGATTATAAATCATTCTACTATAAGGACGCATGCACACGAATGTTCATTGCAGCACAGTTTACAATAGCAAAGACCTGGAACCAACCCAAATGCCCATTGATGATAGACTGGACAGGAAAAATGTGGCACATATACACCATGGAATATTATGCAGCCATCAAAAACGATGAGTTTGCATCCTTTGTATGGACATGGATGAACCTGGAAACCATCATTCTCAGCAAACTGACACAAGAATAGAAAATCAAACACCACATGTTCTCACTCATAGGTGGGTGTTGAACAAGGAGAACACATGGACACAGGGAGGGGAGCACTACACAATGGGGTCTGTTGGGGGGATATAGGGAAGGGGACAGCAGGAGGTAGGGAGTCAGGGAGAAATAACATGGGGAGAAATGCCAGATATAGGTGAAGGGGAGGAAGGCAGCAAATCACACTGCCACGTGTGTACCTATGCAACAATCTTGCATGTTCTTCACATGTACCCCAAAATCTAAAATACAATTAAAAAAGAAAAAGAAAAAAATTAATTTAGCCCTTTTTTTCATTATGTTATCTTATGTCCAACATCCACTACTGATCAAGGCACTTAAATAAACTTTACAGTAGCAACCAGGTTGTCTTGCTAGGTACTGAGGCTACAACTCCCCAGGGACACAGGGAATTACTCTCAAATTACTTAGAGTCTAGTGTGAAGGTATGCCATGATCAGAACCACACTAAGTAATAGACTATGTATCTGCAGGACCTATGCACCTTGGGTTCCAGGGGGAATGGTCTTGGTTTCAGTTAGTCTCTTCTATTTCCCCATAAGTATATAACAATCTATTAGAATATGTGTTTCTTTATGTGTATTTGTGTATGTGTATATACATATATATGTATATACACACACATACACATATATAGTCATCCATCTCCTGTTATCTGTCTATCCTTCCCCAAATGTTTCAAACACAGATGTTAAGATAAATTGTGAGAATAAATGTAAAGTATTTTCAATAAAAAGTGCTGGAGCAACTGAATATTCACATGCAAAAAAAATGAATCTAGACATAGATCTTAAACCCCTCACAAAAATTTACTCAAAATAGCGTATAGACCTAATTGTAAAACACAAAACTATAAAATTTATTGAAGATAACATAGGAGAAAATCTAGATGATCTTTGGTTTGCTGATGACATTTTAGATACAACATAAAAGGCATAATCCATAAAAGAAAGAATTGAAAAGCTGGACTTCAGTAGAATAAAAACTTTCTGCTCTGTGAAAGACACCATCAAGAATATAAAAAGAAAAGCCACAAACTGGGATTTGCAAAAGGCAAATCTGATAAAGGACTGTTATCCAAAATATATTAAGAACTCTCAAAACTCAACAACAAGAGATCACCTAATTAAAAAATAAACTGAAGACTTTAACAGACACCTCACCAAAGAAGATATATAGATGGCAAATAAACATATGAACAAACATCAACTCCACATCATGTCATCAGAAAAATGCAAATAAAAACAACAGTGAGATAACCATTACACATCCATTAGAATGACCAAAATCCAAAACGCTGATACCACCAAATGCTGGCAAGGACGTGGAGACACAGAAACTCTACTTCATTGCTGGGGAGAATGCAAAATGTTGTAATCACTGTGGAAGACAATTTGGCAGTTTCTTACAAACTAACATACTCTTACCATACAACCCAGCAATCACACTTCTTGGTATATTCCAAAGGAGTTGAAAACGTATGCTTACACAAAAACCTGTAAAAGATGGTTACAGCAGCTTTATATATAATTGTCAAAACTTGGAAGCAACCAAGATGTCCTTCAAGAGGAAAACTGCTCTATAAATTGTGGTACACTAAGCACATGGAATTCTATTGAGCACTCAAAAAGAATTGAACTGTCAAGCCATGAAAAGACATAGAGGAAACTTAAATGCATATAGCTAAGTGAAACAAGCCAATCTAAAAAGGCTTATTACTGTATGATCCAAGGGACATTTTGGAAAAGTAAAAACTATGAAGACAGTAAAACAATCAGTGGTTTCCAGGGATTAGGAGGGATGAATAGGCAGAGCACAGAGGACCTGTAGGGTAATGAGAATACTTTGTATGATACTATAATGGTAGATACATGTCATTACACATTTGTCCAGACACATACAACTTACAACAAAAAGTATGAACCCAAATGTAAACTGGGAAATAATGATGTGCCAATGTGGGTTCATGAAATGTAACAAATATACTACTCTGGTGAGGGATATTGATAGCGGGAAAGGCTCTGAATATGTGGAGGCAGGCTGTACATGAAAACTCTCTGAACCTTCCTTTCAATTTTGCTATGAACCAAAAACTGCTCTAAAAACAGTCTTTAAATTAATTAATTAATTAATTTAATGTAATACAAAAGAATACAATTTTAAACTAAATCTAACTTCACATGCCTGTAATCCCAGCCCTTTGAAAGGCCAATTCTGGAATATTGCTTAAGGCCAGGAGTTTGAGATCACTCTGGGCAACTTGACAAAAATCCATCTCTACCAAAAGGGAAAAAAATAATAATAACTAGGCGTGGTCGGGCGCCTGTAGTCCCAACTACTCAGGAGGCTGAGGTGGGATGATCCCTTGAGCCCAGAAGTTTGAGGTTCCATGAGCCATGATTGGGGCACCACACTCCAGCCTGGACCACAGAGACTCTGTCTCTAAAAAAATTTAAATGAAAGTAAATAAATAAATCTAACTACCCCCCGCTGTGTTAAATTCTATGGAAACAAAGAATCCAAAAAAAAAAAGTTTAAAACTCTACAACAATCATAACACATTTTTAAATCATTTATAAATAAAATGAAAGGTATTTTAGAATTACTTTATCGGAAAAATTTGTCCCCAAGTCTTTTAGACTTAGATGAAAATAAAGACAACCTGTTACAAGTCCAAGGATGTGAAGTACTCAGAAAAGCTTATTTTCAAAGCATGTATTGAATAGGTTCACTTTTCTCTATTTTCACGGCCACTCCATTCTGGTCCAAGCCACTGTTATCTCTCCCTTGGAAAATTAAATGGTTTTCTATCTGGTTTCTCCTTTTCCACTCTTGGCAGTCTTTAATGCACATTTTACATGGCAGCTAAATTCATTTATAAAACCACAAACTTGATAAGGATACTTCCCTGTCTACAGGGAAGCTCTTCAGTGGCTTCCTACTGCACTTAGGATGAAATCCAGATCCTTAGCATGATGGCTCCTGCCCACATCCCCAGGCATCTTGGGTTATTCTCCCCTCATGTTTTATGCTCCAGACATATCAGTGTTCTTCCCACTCTTTCCTTCCTTGAGGTCCTTAAACATCCTACCAATTCTTCATGGAATGTTCTTTCCCACCCCCATAACCTGGCTAATTCTTAAACAATTATTCTGAGTCATCTTCCATAGCCTCTTCCTCCACAAATCCAGGTGACGTCTGTTGCAGTTTGGGTTCTCTGGGAACCAGATTCTGAGATGGAATTTGGAGTAGGAATGTTTTTTTGAGGGGCAACGCCTGTACAGGAGCTGAGAAAGCAAGACTGAGCAAGAGGTAGCTTCAGATTATGATGCTGAAGACAAATTCTTTGCCAGACAAGCCAAGAGACCTGGAACAAAGGTTGTCTATTCCAAGGGTCTTACATTGGATAGCAATGGCTAATCCCTTATGCTACTGCCTTTTTCAGCCACTTACTAGAGCCACCTCTTCAAAGCAGAAGCTAATCCTTATGAAGCTAAAAGTTGAAGATTACCAGCTAGCCACCTGCCTGGGGTCTTGGCAGGAAGTTATTTCTTTTTTTTTTATTTTATAATTTTTTAGAAAATAGAGATGGGCTCTTTCTATGTTGACCAGGCTGTTCTTGAACTCCTGACCTCAAGTGAGTCTCCCATCTTGACATCCCAAAGTGTTAGGATTACAAATGTGAGCCAACGCAACTAGCCAGCAATTTATTTCTCTATTTTAACATTTTTTGAAGTAAAGCATGCATATAAAATACACCGTCTTCATCATTTTTAAGTGTACAGTTCAGTTGTGCTCTAAAAACAGTCTTTAGAATATATGTATATTCTTTCCTTTTCCCTTCAACCCCCTTCCTGCTAAACCTTCCTACCTTATGTTAACCACAGTCTACTTTCTGTCTTAGTGAGATCCACTTTTTTAGCTACCACATGTAAGTGAGAACATGTGATATTTGTCTTTCTGTGCCTGGCTTATTTCATTGAACAAAATGACATCCAGTTCTGTCCATGTAGCTGCAAGTGACAGGATTTCATTTTGTTATGACTAAATAATATTCCATTGTGTATATATGCCACATTTTCTTTATCCATTCATTCACTGATAAGCACTTTGATTGATTGTATATCTGAGCTACTGGGAATAGTGTTGCAGTAAATATGGCAGTGCAGATACATGTTCGACATATTGAGTTCCTTTTCTTTGGATATATATCAAATGGTAAAATTGCTGAATCATATGAGAGCTCTATTTGTAGTTTTTTGGAGGAACCACCATACTGTTCTCCATAGTGGTTGTACTAATTTACATTTTCAACAACAGTGTATGAGGGTTCACCCTTCTCTATATCCCCTCCAACATTTGTTACTGCCTGTCTTTGATACAAGCCATTTTAAATCAAATAAGATAATACCATCGTGGCTTTGATTTGCACTTTTCTGATGATTTGTGATTTTGAGCATTTTTCATATATCTGTTGGCCAATTTTATATATTCTTTTAAGAAATGTCTATTCAGATCTTTTGACCTTTGTTTAATTGGATTATTTATTTTTTGCTATTATTGTTTGAACTCCTTATAAATTCTGCTTATTCATTCTTTGTGAGAAGGATAGTTTGCAAATATTTTCTTCCATTCAGTAGGTTGTATTTCCACTTTGTTTATTGTTTCCTTAGCTGTGAAGAAGCTTTTTAGCCTGATCCCATTAGTTTTTTATTTTTATTTTTTGTTTGTTGTTGTTGTTTTGGTAGCTTGTGCTTTGAGATCTTACACAAAAATTATTTGCCCAGAGCAGTGTCCCAGAGGATTTTCCATTGTTTTCTTTGAGCAGTGTCATAGTTTCAGCTCTTAGATTTAAGTCTTTTGTCCATTTTGATTTGACTTTTTTTGTGGTGAGGGAGATAGGGTGTAGTTTCATTCCTCTGCATATAGTTATCTAGTTTTTCTAGCACCACTTATTGAAATGACTATCCTCTCCCCTTGTATATTCTTGGCACCTTTCTTGCAAATGAGTTGGCTGCAATATATGAATTGACATCTTGTTTCTCTGTTATGTTCCATTGGTCTATGTATCTGTTTATGTGATAATACCATGCAGTTTTGGTTACTACAGATTTGAAGTAAATTTGGATGTCGGGTAGTGTCATATTTCCAACTCCATTCTCTTTGTGCAAGGTTGCTTTGGCTATTCAGTCTTGCAGTTCCTTATAAATTTTAGGACTTTTAGGGACCAAGATGGGATCCCAACAAATGTGTCTACAACTTTGGGAAGGCGGAAGGTCTGCATGTACTCCTTGGAAGGGGGCAGCATCCAGAAAGACAGGCTGCAGCATTATTCTGCACTTCCACAGCACTTCACAAGATAAGGCCCACTGGCTTGGAATTCCAGGCAGCCACTGGCAACAGGGTGGAGCCCACCTGAGACCTAACAGAGCCACTGAGGGGAGGGACAGGTACCATCTCTGCTATATGGTCAACTCAGCTGTTCCAGCCTATGGGCTTTGGAAAGTCCAAACAATCCAGATGAGGAAAGGTGCCCACAGCAGTGCAGCACAGCAACTTTGACAGATTTTGTTCAGACTGCTTCTTTAAGCAGGCCCAATCCATCTTTCCTCACTGGACAGGGCCTTCCAGCCAGGCCCTCCAGCAATGCCCACCCACACATATTACAGATAGAGCTTTGATCTCCCCCTGGGATAGAGTTCCCGGGAGAGGGGATAAGGACCACTACCTGGGTTGGTTGGATGACTCAGCCATTCCAACCTACAGGCTTTGGAGAGTCCAAGTTGACAGGAGCAGAAGCAGTTCTCCAGCTTGACGCAGCTGTTGTGTGTGATCAGACTGCTTCTTTAAGTAGGACCCCAATCCACTACTCCTTCTGGCAGTTTCTCCCAGCTGGGTCTTCTCAGCCAGGGCCTCTGGCCACTACCACCTGTGTTCTAGGAGGCCAAAAAAGCTCTAATTTCTCCCTAGGACAGAATACCTGAGAAGCTAGGCAGGTCACCAACTTGGCTGTTCAGGCTTCTCAGCCCATTCAGCCTGTGGGCCCTGGAGAGCCCAAACTGATTGCAGGCTGAAGGTTATCCTCAACACAGCACAGCTGCTCTACCAAAAAGCAGCCAGACTATTTCTTTATCTGAGTCCTTGATCCCATTCCTCCTGTATAGATGAGACCTCCCAGCCAGGGTCTCCAGCCACCTATAGGAGCATTGGGCCAGAAATAGGTCAGTAACCCCCTGGGACTGAGCTTTCATAAGAAGGAGTAGGCTGCCATCTTTGTTGTTTCATAGCCTACACTGGTGATACCTCCAGGTATGGGAAAAACTGAGGCAACTATGGTCTAGAGAGGATTCCCATAAAACCACAGCAACCCTATGGAAGAGTGGCCTGACTGGATAAAGAAAAAAACAAACAAACAGAAAACAACAACAACAAAATCCAACAAAAACCCCATCCAAAGGTCACTAACCTTAAAGATCAAAGGTAGATAAGCCCACAAAGATGAGAGAGAATCAATGTAAAAATGCTGGAACATGAAAAGCCAGTTTCCCTTTTCCTCCAAATGACCACAACACTTCTCCAGCAAGTACTCAGAACTGGGTAATGTTGAGATGGCTGTATTGACAGAAGTAGGCTTCAGAAGGCGGGTAATAACAAACTTCACTGAGCTGAAGAAGCATGTTGAACCCAATGCAAGAAAGCTAAGAATTGTGATAAAACAATACAGGGGCTGATAGCCTAAATGGCCAGTTTAGAGAGGAACATAACCAACCTGTTAGAGCTGAAAAACACACTACAACAACTTCACAATAAAAATCACTGGTATTAATAGCAGAATAAAACAAGCAGAAGAAAGAATTTCAGGTCTTGAAGACTATCTATCTGAAATAAGACAGGCAGACAAGAATGCCTGTCTTCAGGCACAGAGAAAAGAGAATGAAAAGGAATGAACAAAACTTCTGAGAAATATGGGATGATGTAAAGAGACCAAATCTAAAACTGATTGGGCTACCTGAAAGAAATGGGAAGAATGGAACCCAGTTGGAAAACATACTTCAGGATATTATCCAGCAGAGCTTTTCCAACCTAGCAAGAGGGCCAGCATTCAAATTCAGGAAATCCAGAGAACCCCCGTAAGATCATCTATGAGAAGATCAAGATGAAAAGATCAGAGTCATAATCATCAGATTCTCCAGGGTCAAAATGAAAGAAAAAATGTTAGAGGCAGCCAGAGAGAAAGGCCAGGTCACCTGCAAAGGGAAGCCCACCAGATCAACACCAGAAACCCTACAAGCTAGAAGAGATTGGAGGCCAATATTCAACATTCTTAAAGAAAAGAATTGTCAAAACAATTTTATGTCCAACCAAAGTAAGCTTCACAAGCGGAGAAGTACGATCCTTTTCAGACAAGCAAATACCAAAGGAATTCATTACCACCAGACCTGACTTGCCAGAGCTCCTAAAGGAAGCACTAAATATGGAAAGGAAAAACCGTTACCAACCACTACAAAAACATACTCAAATATACAGACCAGTGACATTATAAAGCAACAACATACACAATTTTTTTTCAGACATAAGATTATGTTATAGAAACAAGGCTAATTTCACTTTTTCTTTTGCAATTTGGATGCCCTTTATTTCTTTCTTTGCCTAATTGCTCTTGCCAGGACTGTCAGTACTTTGTTGAGTAAAACTGGTGTAAGTAGGCATCCTTACCTTGTTCTAGATTTTAGTAGAAAACCTTCAACCCTTCACCATTTAGTACAATGTTATCTGTGGGTTTGTCATATATGGCCTGTATTATTGTGAAGTATGTTCCTTCTATACCCATTCCGATGAGTTTTTTTGTCATGAAGATATGTCGAATTTTATCAAATGCTTTTTTGGTATTTATTGAAATAAATATGGCTTTTATTATTGATTCTCTTATTGTGATGTATCATGTTTATTGATTTGCATATGTTGACCCATTCTTGCATCCCAGGAATGAATCCCACTTGATCGTGGTAAATAACCTTTTTTAATACATTGTTGAATTCAGTTTGCTAGTATTTGTGTATGTGTGAGTGTGTTTTGTTTGTTTCTATTATTTTATTTGTGATCTACAATATCTCTTTAAAATAACTTGCTATATCCGTAAGATGTTTTTCATAAGTCTCATGATAACCACAATGCCAAAATCTGTAATAGAGACATTATACCAGATAAAACCACTTCAACAAAAAGGAATATAGTAAGAAAGAAAAAGTCTGAAAACAACCAGAAAAAAGGCAACAAAGTGGCAGTAATAAGTTTTTACTTGTCAACAATAACATGGAATGTATGGTCTGAAATCTCCATGTAAAATGCAAAGACTGGCTGAATATAAAAAAATCAAGACCCAATTATATGCTGCCTTCAAGAAACCCACTTTACCTACAAAAACCCACATAGATTGATAGTGAGGGGGTAGAAAAATATATTCCATGCAACTGAAAACCAAAAAAGGCCGAGAGTACTATGTTTATATCAGAGACTACAAATCTAAGAATGTAAAAAGAAACAAGAAAGGTCACTATATGATGATAAATGGGTCAATTCAGAAAGAGAACATAACAATTTTAAGTATATATTCACCCAACACCCGAGCTCCCAGGTATACAAAGAAAGCATTAGAAGATCTAAAGGGAAAGATAGACTCCATTACAATAGTAGTAAGGGACTTTTACACCACACTCTCAGTTATGGGAAGATCATGCAGACAGAAAATCAACAAAGAACCAGTGGAGCTAGACTGCACAATAGGTCTAATAGACCCAACTGATATTTACATAACATTTTACCCAATTGCTGAAAAAAAAAACACATTATTTTCACTAGTACATGGAACATTCTTTGCAATAGACTGTATCTTAAGCTACAAGACAAGTCTGAACAAATTCAAAAGAATAGAAATCATATCAAGTATCTTTTCAACCACAATAGAATAAAACTAGAAATCAGTAACAAGAGGAATCTTGGAAAATACACAAACACGTGAAAATTAAACAACATGCTCCTCAATGGTCAATGGATCAATGAAGAAATTAAGAATGAAACAAATGAAAATGAAAATATAACATACCAGAATATATGGGGTACAGCAAAAGCAGTACTAAGAAGGACATTTATAACAATAAATAACTGTATTGTAAAAGGAGAAATAAATAACCTAACAACACATTTCAAGAAACTAGAAAAGAAAAAACAGACTAAACCCCAAATTAGTAGAAAGAAAGAAATAATGAGGGTCAGAGTAGAAATAAATAAAATTGAGACAAAAAATACAGAATATCAACAAAACAAAATGTTGTTTCTTTGAAAAGATTAACAAAATCAACAAATTTTTAGTTACACCAAGAAAAAAAGAGAAGATCCAAGTAAATATATAAAAACAAACAAAAAAAGAGGGATAACAACTGAGACCTCAGATATACAAAGAATAATTCAAGACTGGTGTGAGCAACTATATGCCAACAAATTGGAAAAACGAGAAGAAATGGATAAATTCCTGAACACATAAAACCTATCAAAATTGAAATATGAAGCAATAGAAAACCTCAACAAACCAACAATGAGTAATAAAATCAAAGCCATAAGTCTCCCATCTAAGAAAAGCTGTGGACCTGATGGCTTACTGCTGAATTCTACCAAACATTTGAAGAATCACTCTTAATCAAACTCTCAAAAAAATTAAAGAGGAGGGAATACTTTCATAAATTCATTCTATATAGCTAGGATTACCCTTATAACAAAACCAGACAATGACCCAACAGAAAAAGAAACTTACAGGCCAGTATCACTGATAACCATAGATGCAAAACTTCTGTCTTTTCTTGAAGGAAGATCTGAAAAGCTCATCTCTGTGTCCAGTACAATGTCCCTGCCTCTCTTCTTCTCAAAGCACCTGTTACTTTTCTTTCATTTCTCTACAATTTGAAACTTTTGTGTATGTATGTGTTCAATTGCTGGCTTCTCCACCAGATGGTAAACTTTATGAGAGCAGAGGTTGTGCTTTTTTCGTTTTCTACTATATACCCAGCACCTAGCCCCATGGCTGGCACATTGGAAGAACGTGAATGTTTGATGAACAAATGAATAAATGTTGCTGACACCTGAGGATAATTTGCCTTGAAGGTACTTTTCACTGGGATCCTGAGTAGTCAACAGATGCAGACCACTGCACATGACTCAAGCCTCTACAAGATTCAGATAATTCTGCTTTTCCCTGCCAGGTCTATTGCTTTTTCAACTAACAGGCCTTAGTCTAGCCTGTGAAATTTGGTCTCAGACCCTTGTGGTTTGACTCATTTTGTTTCCATATCCAGCTTAAAATAAAATAGTGCCTTCAGCTTCTAATCATCCTCAGTCTTTGGGAATCTAATTTTCTTTCGTCTTTTGTACTAGATAAAGTCATGAAGAGCTAATTTGAGTGAAGTCATGGTGATGTCATAACCACATTTACTATAAGCTACTGTTTCCTGCACCCCCCAAAAATCTAAATTTTCTCTCTCTAGACTTTGAAGCTTGTACGTTTCTGACATCATTTTCCCCCCTAAAACTACTTTCATGCTGTGTTATACTGGGTCTTATTGCCCATTCAGGCGGACAGCTAAGCAGTCCTCCTGACTCTTAGCTAGCAGTTCTCATTCAGGTATTTCCACTGTCCATTCATGGGGCAGAAGGGAGAGGAGAACAGCTATTAAGGCTATCAAATATTACAAAATTGAAGATCCCGCTGCTGAAATTTTACCAGCTGCTCTGCATACTGTCTACTAATCTAAGCTTGACCATGTGATTCTCAGTAACAATTTAGGGAGGAGGGGTTCAGATATCTAGGCTATAATTATTAAATGGTGAGAAAAATTTGGAGACTCCAACAATGATCCATTCGGTGTCTTTACAGAGGACTAGCCTCACCCCAAGTGATCATTAGGAGTTTCTTTTCAATCTGCTCAGTAATGTGATTGAGGAAAAGGATCTCTGGGCCCAGGTTCAAAGCCCAGCTCTGTCACATATTAGCTGCATAATGCTGAACAAGTTGCTTAACTTTCCATACCAACATCTTCATAAATAAGGAGGTAAAATAAAAGCATCTACATATAAAGTGTTTGTAAGGATTAATAAAGTAATGTGTACAAGTTGCCTAACAAAGTTTCAGGCACAGAAACAGAAGAAACACATAAAAATGTTATGGATTATTGTTATTTTCTGTATCATCACTCTTTTGTTCAGTTGACAATTTCTCTCACCTTCCTTTTTTCTCCTTTCTAGTCACTCTTTCTCATTCTTTCTCAGAGCTTTTCTATGAATGAAGGGAAAAAATAGTCTTATCTACTCCTGCCTTCACTAAGAAATTAGTCATTTATTGATAATGGGAGGCAATATTGCAAAGTGGTTGGTCTGGTAGACTCTGGAGCCTGATGTCTTGTGTGATATTGCCTCTGCCACATCCTTGCTGTGTATTCTTTGGCAAGATACTTAGCGTCTCAGTTTTCTTATCTGGAAAATGCAGATAATATTTGTGTCTGCTTCACAGAGTTATTTTGAAGATAAAATGATTTATATGAAGTACCTAGTGAGTAAGATTTCTAAATATTAACTTTATTTCTTATAGCTTATTTTTTATTTTAAAATAAAGAAAAGAATTACTGAAAATAAAAAATAAATAAAAACAAAATAAAACAAAAAACCCTGGCATGAACAAGGGAGGTGTCTGGGGGCAGATAGCCTCTCCCTGTTATAGATCCAAGGTACTATGTCTACTGAAGACCTCTCTTAAATAACATTCCCAATAGCCATCTCTCTTTCAACTAACTTTTCTCTTCTCTCTTGGGAGATTTCCCCTGGGTTGCCTGTTAGTGACTCACTTCCTACCGCCAGTCTTGTTCACACGTTAAACATCCTGACAGTTAGTGAATCACCTCTACATCCTGCTTTGTTATTGATTTATTTTTGCTTATCCCCTCCCTGTCCCTAACCCTACCTCACACCAGCCACCTAATTCTCCTGGAGAAATCAAACACAGAAGAGAAAAGACATTTAGGCCAAGAACATTGGATATCCATGGAAACTCAATGCCTTAAATACCTTTGGATGAGGCCTCAACTCAAATGTTGGTAAAATGTCTCCTCCCTCATTTCTCTTAATGTTAGAACCTACAATCTCGCAATTCTAACCTGTTCTTTTCCTCAAAGCCTCCAATTAAAACCTTGGGTACAAACACTTACTTTTGTTTAGTGAGATGTTTTTGGAAGATAAATTTCTAGACAGAAGAGGTAGTGTGATGAGAGAGAAGGAGAGGATAACAGTAAAAAGGATGGGGATGATGATAGTATAGGTAAAGAGAGAGGATGAGCGATAAAGAGAAATTGGAGAGACTAAAAAAAAACCAGAAAATAAAAACTGAAGAAAGTAGACTATAATTAGTCTGGTGATTAAGAGTACTGGTTGTAGAGTTAGAGTATCTGTTCACATTACAGCTTTAACACTCACTAGCCATGTAACCCAGAGCAAAGTAGTTAATGTTTCAGTACCTCAGTTTTATCTTTAAAATTGGAACAATAGTAGTACCCACTTCTTAGGGTTGTTATGATTAATGAGGTAATGCTTGGAAAGCATTGTGAACAATGCCTGGAACACAATAAGTGCTCAATAAAGGTGGCAGTGGTTATTATTAGTAGGAATATTTATTCTTATATTCAAGGTCATCATAGTAATGATTGCTTTCTTAAATTATCAGTATTTATAGCTACAACAACTTCTGAATGTCTACAAATCCAAATAATCAGGAAAACTTTTACTAGAGATGCCCAGTATATTTGTCAGTGATATTGAATGTTGCTATCTCACTAAGAATGTGCTAAAGAAAATTCAGCAAAACAAATTATTTACAATTTGCACAAACGTGCTACAAACATGCAGAAGAAAAATTTAACTGCATCTTTGTACTGTATTTAGTGTATCTATTTTAGAATATCAAGGCACTCTCCTAGGGCCATGACCTCCCGTTTTAAAATACTAGGGTCAGCGGGGAGGGAAGACTCAAAAGCCTATGCGTTAAATGTGTTTCCATACATTTCACAGGGAGCTGACCCCAAATCCCAGCATGTGTGTATAACTGCCTCAGATACCTGAAAGTAAACAAAGCGGATAACTAGTCCTGCCTATTGAACCAACGTAAAAGCTCTGATCAAAAAGATCTTCTCATCAGATGTTCATATATTCAAAAGTTTACCACATCCCATAATGTGTTGACATGTTTACTGTGATTTGCTAAGAGGCAGGAGAGACTTTTTTCCACTTAACAGGAGGCTTCTCCAATCAGGCTCCTGAAGGGTTTTAGCAGTTCAAGCAGGTGAGTGACAAATGTGATTATAATCAACAGGAAATAGAAGCTAGATCTTCTGCGTATTCTCCTACCCACCCCTCCCCTATAAAATATCTCACATTAAACTGCCAACATGATGAACTTCAGAAAATATTCATAGCCCAGTGACACTCACATATTCAAGCTGCTATTAACAACCACTCAGACACCTACTACTGCCTTGTTTTGTGTGACCTGAAGACTGATGAACCTGAGTTCTTTCCTTTTCACTGTTAGCTGACACTATCATTGTATAATAGTTGGGGCAGAAAGGGAAAATTTGCCTCAAGGAAATAGAAGACAATGTTTATGATATTATAGAAAAAAATGAAATACAGTTTACAGATCCTGTTTTTGCCAATAACCATGCCTTTGCCAATTAAAACATAAAAACAACGGTGTTTTACATGCAATACTTTCCACTAACTTTTCACACGTACAACCTCTTATAATCTTATCAATAAACTTAAGAAGACTTAACCTCTAAGATTAATCTCCGTGAAATATCCTAGGGCTAAATTTCCTGACCAATGAACAAAAAGTCTAAGATCTAGAAGAAAGAATGTTTATAGAAAAATAGTCTTTTCAAGCCTAGTAACTGCATTACCTTTTTTATTGTTTTTTTTCTTTTTCTTCTCTCCCTAGAAGTATGAAGCTCTCAGGCAACAAAAGTAAGATTTGCTAAAATGTGTTTTTTATTGTTTTTCTATAAATGATTTCACTTATTTCTCAAGTTTGCTCTAATTGATAAAGCTAACTTGGCTAATTCAAGGTGGCTCAGTCACTTTCAGATGTATCGCAATCTCTTTTAGTTTTGAACTCTGTTTCACGTTTTTCCCCATTCCCCTCTCCCTAAGGATAATCTAAATTCTGAGAGACGAACTTTTTGTCTCCAGGATCAGAACTGGGATGTCTATAAAGTATGCCGTCATCCTCTACCCACACTGGCCAAAGCTGAGTGTTTTGTTCATTTAGCCTTTGGGTACCATTCTGTCCGTTGATGCTTGTCTTGGCTTGGACAGTGTATCCTGTCATCCACCAGCCTACATTTAGCCCTTGCTACTAGGGTACATGGGGCTCTGAGAGGCTGTCTTTGGACCTATTATTAGACACCTCCTTCAGTAATGGTCAATTGTCACTCAGGCATGATGTTGGACTTGGGACTTCTTTTACTTTGCAGTTTGGGAGCTGCACCCTCTGAAGCTCTATCTGCTATGGATCCCCACACACTTAGCCAGGCTTTCTTTTACCCTCCCTATGAGGTTTAGACTACACAGAATGGAAGTAAGCAGGACCCTTTCTGGCACCCATTAAAGCCCTGATAGGGCCTTCTCAAATTTTTCTTTTCCCACCAGCTGAACAGACTTTCATCTCCCTTAAGTGACCAAAAAAAGACCCAGATCCCACATCATCCTGCATTTTTGTCAACTCTATAATGTACAGGATAAATTACATATCTTGCATCCTCTTTATGTTCAAAACCTACCTCTTGAAATTTTAAGGAAAAATATATTGTCTCTCAAGAAGGCTCAGGTAAATCAAAAACACTGGCTTTTGAACTACCTACATTTTCTAATGTACAGCATTAATAGCCCATTTAGTCTACTGTTAGAGTGAGTAATATGTAATGATTAGGCACTTAGTTTCAAGGGCCAGAATGCCCAAGTTCAAATCTCAGTGTAAATGTTTGCTACCTATCCAACATTACATAAATCAACCTGTCTGGTTTTTTCATCTGGAAAAATGAGCCTAATAAAGGTTCCTGTCTCAAAGGGTTGTTGTGATTAAGTAAGCTAAGCACGTAGTGCGGTGTCTGGAATATACATAGTGTTTAGGATTGTACATGGCATATAGTAAACAGTTTGTTTGCTATTAAAATTATCAAAATTATTATTACTTAGGAGCTGAAAAGTCAAGAATTTGACTTGCCGGGTTCTCTTGTGTTTCTCATCTTAAGGCAATAGTTTACAACCTAATAGGGAAATATTTAAAAATATCATTTTGCTATAAACAATGAAATCTAGTAGCTTGCAAACTACTGTGTACAAACCACTTAGACTGTATTGAACATAAACAAGTTGCTATAATGGCTAAGATAGACCCAGTAAGAGATAGCAGTTTATACTTTTTTCAAGTGTATCTAGATTTATCTAAATTTAGATTCAATGAATCTAAAACAATTACATTTTATTGATGAGTACTCTGTGCCTCCCCATAGATTCCCAACATTCCTCCTCTAACATCCCCATATACAACTAAATGTGATTTCTCTACTTTGATGTCTCATAACTCTGTTTCTATCTCTTATATGTACTTTTACTAAATATTGCATTATTGTGATTTTTATACTTGTTCACTCTCCCAGTTTGGATTGTTTGAATCAATTCCTTTTCCTTTACTGACAGTGTCTGCTGTAATTCTTCGAACTAAGAAGGTTACAAATAAATGCTATGAAGCTAAGTTGTAATGTGAAAAGATTATAAGAAACACTGAGCAAGATAAACACAATGCATCATAGTAGTTAATAGCAAGGACTTTATGTAAAGATGTAACAGGTTTCAATCCTAGCTCTGTTATGCTGCGACCTAGTATAAAAGTCCTCACAGTCTTTTCATCTTAAGCTGGGTACATTTAAAACCATAAGAGAGGATAGTTGTATGAATTAAGATTATGTACCAAGTACTCAGCACAGCATTTGGCATATGATAACCATCAATTAATAGTAGCTATTAAGCCTGAGAAGGTGATACCAAAAACTTTGTATGTACCTCAAAGTTTTGGCTAAATGAGTATTCTGATTAAAACTATTTAATTAGAAGGTTAGAGCCTGTGGTAGGCTGAAAAATGGCCCACTAATATAGCCACATTCTAATCCTCAGAACCTGTGACTATTACCTTCTATGCCAATTGGGACTTTGTAAATCTGGTTAAGCTAAGGATCTTGAGATAGGGAATATCCTGGATTATCTTGGTAGGCTTAAGGTAATCACAAGGATTCATCCTCAGAAGAGGGAGTTTAGAGATTAAAGAGACAGTAGGAAATGCGAAGACAGAAACAACATACTGTAGTGATCATGAGCCAAGACATGCAAGTAGTCATTAGAATATAAAAAAGACAAAAAGTGGATTCTATCCTCCGAGCCTCCATAGGGAACGAGCCATAAGATTAGTTTTGTACTTCTGACTTTCAGGACTGTAAGATAATTAATACAGGTTATTTCAAAGCACTAAATGTATGGTAATTTGTCATAACAGCAGCAAGAAAATGGTTTTCTTGTTTCTCAACCAGAGATTATGAAATAAAAATCAAAGCATTAGTACTTTGAAAAGTAACTTGATAATTTAATATAAAGTTAAACATACATTTACTTTGTGACCAAGCAATTCCACTTATAAGTACATTCCCAAAAGAAATGCGGACACAGAGTCTTATACACAGTTATTCATAGCAGCTTTATTCATAATAACTCCAAACTGATAAGAACATAAATGTCCATCTGAAGGTGAATAGATGAGCAAATAACTGTACATTCATTCAATGGAATACTACAGCATTGCAATAAAAAGAAACTACTGATAGAGTAACATGGATAAATCTAAAATATTTTGCTAGCTGAAGGCAGAAACAAAAGCATACATACTATATCATCCCACTTTTATATGTTTTAGACAAGGTGAAATTAATCCATAGCAATAGAAATCAGATCAGTGGTTGCCTCTGGGTATGGGGGCATTGGCTGTAAAGGAACAGAAGATAGGATGAAGGAAACATTTTACATTTTGATTGTGATGGTGGATACATGGACATGTAAATGTAATAACACTCATTAAATTGTCCTGGAAAAAAACCAATGGCTGTATTCAAGACCTTAGAAATGCTGAAGACGTTGGTCTAAACTAGAGCCTTAAATCCATATGGATTTCAAATGTTTCATTGTCATTTTCACAAAGTAGCCTGGGAAATTGCATGAACAAATACATATCTAATAAATTACAAGTAGTAAAATTGAAAAAAAACATGCTATTAAAAATATTCAAAGCATAAAAGAGTTGGTTTTTATTTTTTTATTTTTTGAGACAGCGTCTTGTTCTGTCACCCAGACTGGAGTGCAGTGGCCTGATCTCTGCTTACTGTAACCTCTACCTTCTGGGGTTCAAGTGATTCTCATTCCTCAGCCTCCTGATTAGCTGGGATTACAGGTGCATGCCGCCATGCCTGACTAAGTTTTGTATTTTCAGTAGAGATGGGGTTTCACCATGTTGGCCAGGCTGGTCTTGAACTTCTTGCCTCAAACCATCCACCTTCCTTGGACTCCAAAATGCTGAGATTACAGGTGTGAAGCACTGCACCTGGTAAGAGTTGTGATTTTTTTTTAAGTATTTTTTTTGGGGGGACATGTCTCTTTGAAGAAGACACATGTTTTAGATTGAACTACATGAAATTATCCTCTGTGTAAGTTAAAAAAATAAAATAGTGATTTTGTATTATTTTATTTAATGAGAAGTCAATTTTTCAACTAGCTCATTTCTTAGTCAAATACTAAAGCATAACTAAAATATTGACATTTTTCTTACAAGGTAAAAAATTACATCCTTGAGTGAATATCCTCTTACAATGTACACTTTAGAAATTAGAATAGAATAACTGTTATTGTTTTATTCTGTCGATTGCATTTCAAAGATGGTATATATTTTTAAAGGTTTTTTTCATACAAAATGCTGTCGGTTTAAAACACCCTGCATATATTTACATTCCAAATCAGTGTCACTTTCATCATATGTTACCATAGAAGAATGTTTCTTCTGTAGTGAATTTTAAAAAAGAGCAAAAACAGGGTATTCTTAAGCAGGCAGACTTTGACGAGCTGCTCTGCAAAGCTTAAGCGCATGTTTTTGATTAATTCAGGTATCTATAATTATCTAAAAAGCAATCTAGAAAAAACCAACTTCAATCCAATTCAGGTCATTCCGTGTTTCTAGTCTCTGGTTAAAATAGTGGTCTTGGAATGTTTGGAAACTGCTGTCTTATGAGTGACGTGGGGCAAGAGGGATAAGATGAGAACCTATTGTAAACATAAACTAAGAAAGTCAAGGAATATAACTGTGCTGCTATCTGCTTCTATTTGGCAGTAGCAGCCATAACTGACCTGGAGTGAAAGAGTACTGGGGGAAACCTGTAACACTTATGTCTCCTTTCTTGCTTTTTCTTTCTATTGGGTAAAAACAGAGGAAATTAGATCAGCTGTTTTAGTCCTTTGGAAGTATACCTACTGAAAGCATAGTTCTAGCAATCTTTTTTCTTTGACTGGAAGGTGCTTAAGTAAGTTTGGATTCAGAAACAAACAAACAAAAAACGTTCTGTAAAAGAAGAATATAAAGTAATTTATCTTACTAAGACTGTAGATTTGGGTCCTGGGAGAAGTTTCTAATAAATTCTGCTTTTCATTATAGAATAATACCTAAACTGCTGAAAATAAAGCAAAGAGAGGTGGTACTACCACCAGAATATATATTTTTCCCCTGGATATTTAGAAAGTATCCCAAACACATTATCTTCCATTATTAAACTTAGAAAATACTATGTATAAAGATGTTAATATTTTGCTTTAAATTTTTGTTCTGAAAAGTTCTCCCTTTGGATGCTGTAGAAAGTGTTTCATAAAATTTTTAGTGTTTTCTTCCAGGGCAATCAATTCCTTTCTCATGTCAAACCACTTGTGATCTACTTTTTTTCCAAAATCTAATTGTCCTTCCTTTCTCAGTAATTCCAAACTTCCAAATCCTCTAAAATTGCAAATTAACAAAGGATATGATTCTTAAGTGTATTTTTATATTTTTGCTGCTATAGCCAAGTCCACATATAATTCAGTGACTGAAAATAACTCTGTTTGGGGGTAAGGAGATATATTTTAAATACCTCCCTATGAGATGAAAATAAAACCCTCTTGTTTGTTTCTTCTTAAGCAATCATACTTTTAACCTTCTGTTTGTCAGATGGTGGAAGTGAATATCCACTTAACATGAGCGTGGTACCTAGGTAGGATAGCATGAGTCACAACAGGAAGAAAATAGGAATGTTTATTTCTCTATGATTTTTTAAAGTATGGTTTTTATTTTCTCCTCATTTGCCTGACTCTGAGGCACTGAATACTGATTATAAAAGACACATTGGTGCACCCAACTTCAGTCCGTTTTATCCATCTGGGTAGAGAAAGTTTGACAGGCGTGCGTGGGTGTGGATGTGTGTTGTGAGAATGTATAAGCAGGAATACAGGCTTGAGAGAGCGAGAAAGTGAGAGTGAGAAAATGGACTGTGAAAATTTAAGTCTACCCCAAATTCTGATTAACAAGTCTGTTATTTAATCTTCATTTATCTTCACTCATTTTGTAGTCAGGGCACAGGGGCATGATTTTTGTCAAGGAAGTGTTCTCTGATTAGAAATGCAGAGTCAATAGACCTGATGGCTCTTATTTCAAATGCTTCCCTGGACCTTATCTTTGGCTATCTGTCAGTAAATACAGAGACAAATAGGAAGGTCTCAAGTGTAATAACTAAAGCAAAATGTAGGGGATAACCCTGGTAATGGAAACAGACACACATCCAGGCCTGCAAGCTTCCTATTCAGTGCATCGCCTGTAGGCTCTGATACCTACCTTCAGCTAGACCTACTTTCATTAACTTTGCCTTATTATTTTTCTCCTGCACTCCCGTTCTTGGGTCTATTTTGGTTTTACCCTTTACCTTTCATCTTCCACTTCTTTTATTTTCTCTAATTTCTCATCCTTTTCTTCTTAAATTCCTATCATTTATGTCAGCTACTACAACTTCTATTTTCTCTTTTTACATATTTTAGGATTTTTTTTCTCTATAAACATGCATTTCATAAAATCTTCTAATTATCAGATAATTTAATTTTTTGGAGTGAAGTGGATTATACCAGATCCTCCTTCGACTTACTTCTCACTTAGGGGAAGTACACGGAGTTAATAAGCCTGTAGGTTGTTCACAGAGAGGAAAATGACATGTGTTAACCAATGACCCAGAGAAGTGAGAGCGGTGACTAGTATTTGTAGATTTCTACAAAATCCTTCTCATCAATATTATTTAATTCTCACAATCTATCAGTTTAGAAAGAAAGAATCAAGACTTAGAAAAGTTAAACCTCTTCCACAAAGTCATACAGTTAGTAAATAGAACAGGCATGAGCCCAGGCCCTCTGACTGTAAATATTATTATCTTTTAAACATGTAATCCTGAGCAGAGAACTGATCTTGAAAGTAAAAACCTACTGTGTACACAGGTTGAGCTGAAGGTGTTTCCTGTGAAATAGAAGCTTTAATTTAATGTGTTTATTATTGGCTGGCCTGTGCCTGCTTTTGAAAATAAAGTTCTATTGGAACCAACAGCCACACCTAAATGTTAATGTACTGCCTCTGGCTGCTTCCACATTGTAATGGCATAATTGAAGAGTTGCAACAGAGACCATATGGTACAAAAAAGCCTAAAGTTTTCATTGTTTGGAACTTTTCAAAAAGTATTTGCTGACTTCTCACATTAGATACTTTTTTACTATGGCTCATTCATAAAAAAACAGGTAGAGGAGTAAGAATAGATTGTAACCAGCAAAGTATTAGCTCCTTAGAAGTGAACTGTGTCTATACATAGCTGCCAAATTAACTATTTTAAGATTTTTTTTAATAGATCAAGTGCCAGTTACATTATAGTTGACTGATTCTACCCTGGGGTACTATTAATCAGTTATTGAAAATCAATAATACTGAAACAATTAGGTAGTGGTCCAGTTATTTTAAACACATGAACTCAAATTGTAAAGAAATTCCTGAGGTTTCAAGTGATTTTAAGCAGAGATTTTTCTGATATTAACTAATCTCCCCTAGGTGAGAATTAATTGATTTGCTTAAAATAGAGAAATGTTGAGAAATGTTTCTGTGTTTTGCACAGATTAAATCTGTTGGATGTTCACTGCTTTGTCTCAATAATAACTAAACAATATGAGGTGACAGATGTTTGAGAAACTCATGTAAATAATTATACATCTTCATTTTTAACTTCTCAATTCATGAAGCTATTGGTCCTGAGGAGGTGCTTTTTACCCCTGTCTCTGGTGAAACACCAAAGCATAGTAAATGAGAATGTATTAATATTCAGGTTAAAAGGCTAGAGATAAATCCAATAAACTATTTTTTCTTGAATAACAACTTAAACGCATACTATAAGAGTCTAGTAAATTCTTTTTGGAAATTCTACTTTTATCAGGTACTATCTCTCTCTTAAGAAATGAGTTTCATAAATCTATGCTGAATCTTTCAAATGAAACTTCTTTTGATTTATTCTTTCTTTTGCCTCTTTTATAAGAATTACCTGATTTTTACATACAAAACAATTATTTTCTCTCAAACTTCACCATTCCATTTGGAGTTTAAATCTTTTTGGTCTCCACTTAATATGGCAGCATGGCCATTCTTCCTGGTTGTTTCAGATGTCTGACCCCCACTGCTTTCCTTTTCATCATGTTCCTGACTGTAGTGATCAGAACTGTAAATAACAGACACATCTGCAGCTTGATTTTCTCTAAGAGGACATTGTGTTCTGTTTTGTTTCCTTTCCCTTTCTCATGATTGTCAGAATTCCATCAGTCTTTAATGGACTCATCCCTGTCCTCAGAGAAGAGTTCACAATGATCCCCGAACTGTAACAGATAGCTCCAAGCCCATTACTCTGCAGGTATAGTTTGGATTATTATTTTTCTACATGTATTGGCTCATTATTTTATCTTTGTCCCTTCTGAGGCTCCTATATCAACTTTCTGTTCATGAACGTAGCTTGATGAAGTCTTTCTGCAGTTTATTTCCATCAGCGTGGCATTTTCGTTAACCAGAAGAGCTTAGGGTCATTGGCAAACTTGGGAATTTCAATGTGAACATTTCCTTTCCACAGTTTATGAAGATGTTAATAAGACCAGCCTCTGAACCCATCCCTGATACTAAACTAGTGAATAGATCACTAAAATAAAAAAATTTATGGGGAAGAATTAAACCTTACATTTATCATTTCAGTGTATAACACAGTTTTGAATTAATGTCATTTAGAAAATGGATGAACTAAATCAACTGTTGTAAAAGGTGAAACAATATTTAAAAAGACCTTTACTTATTCACAGTGAGACCCTGTAAAAAATTGCTACCTTTCTTAACAAAAGACAAAAAAAAAAAAAAGGACAATCTCCACAGTAGTTAATTTGAGATTCCTCTTGCAGATTCCCTTATTCTTAAACTACTACCAGGATAGACCTTATAAGTGCTATTGTCTCTTAAAACTAAAAACCAGTTGTGAACATCAAATCTTTTTATGAGCACAATAGAGAGCAAACTGGAACATTTCAATAAGATTTTATTTAATGCCAGAGGATAACAAAATTAAAAGGACCTAGAGAATCTGGCCTACAAATTATGACATTTTTTTTTTCTAGAGCTTACGTTGCTCATCCCATCAAATTCTGACTGACCTTCAAGAAAGAGGTTCTCTTTAGCATCCACCCTTAAATAACCTAAGTTTTCACATTCAGTTTCCTCCCTGGGGACTGCCCTCAAAGTCAGTGCAATATAAAGGAAATGTTGACTGGATCAGTGGAGAGATAGAAAGCTAGATAGACACATACATACATATATAGATACATAAATAAAGTCATAGATGTAGATTAAAATAAAAATACAAATATACAGATATATCTGACAGTTCTGGAATTTGAAAGCTTTGCAAATAATTGTTTAGTCATATCAGGCCAACAGTTAAGGCACATATTGATGGGATGAATGTGGTAAATGTTTTTTCTTCTTTCGCGTATTTTCTGAATCATACTTGGAGCGGATGCTTTGTAAGCCCTGTACCACATCCTGTCAGTTCACGTTGGGTTGCATCTGCAGCTGTGGTGGAGAGACAGATCCTGTGCAAGCTGTAAGCATCTTTACCTGTCTCAAGCTTCTGCTCTTGCCACACCACCTTTCTTCATTATGCTGGCACAGGAGGCATTCCAGAAGTTGGGGGAAGTTAACCCTCCACCAACTGAGGACAGTCAGTGGACAAAGGACCCTTTTCCCTGTCCTCCCAGTCTCTTGGCCCTTTGGAGTTGTTTCTGAGTGCATTCTACATGACTCCTCAGAGGATCCCCAGTAGGACTGAGCTCCAGCTGTATGTAGCAACACAATAATATACCGCTTATCAACTTTTCATCATCTCCTGCCTCATTCTCCTCGTTTTTAGCCATGATTCCCCCCGACTGCTACCAAATAAACTGACATAATTCAAAGTTATGTCTCGGGCTCTGCTTAAGGAAACCCAAACTAATACAGTATTTGTGTATCAGACTTAACACGCTTCTCATCAAACAATACATTTTACCACCTGAAAAAATGGCAAATTATTACAATAGCATTTAGCAATGATAACCATGGGTATCATGAACACCACTAACAAATAAAAGAAAAACAATGCTCACCCATTAAGAATGATGTTGTAAGGAACTGAAATCATAGAATGATGAAAAGTACATCACAGTTCTACCAAAGTTGTGAAAATATGTGCTTGTTGTGGTTAAAAAAAAAATGCAAATCTAACTCTAGATATGAAATTGTGGAAGAGGAACTACATTCATGACAAGAAGTTACATACCATCACAATAGTCGTCATTTGTAACTACATTCAACAAAAAGGCTTGTAAATTTTAAGCTATGTTCTTACGGTTTAAAGGTACAACAATGTTGGGGTGGGAGTAATAAATAGCACCCTTTTTCACAGCCTCATTTTGGACTAATTAAGAAGAATCAAGCAGACAGAAATTTAAATATTCCCTTTATTGCTTTGAATGGCCCACAGGTCAGAGCCTTTTCTCATATTTCCTCATTCAGTCACAGAGAAAAACTGGCCACCGTAAGCAGCCCTAAGTAGAAGGTTTGCCCTGTAAAACTTACGCTAGGAGGAGCCAAATTGCTCTGTGCAGCTAGATCACAAAAGAACTAAAGAAATGAGAGGACTAAAATACACCTGTCTAGCTCCTCCTTCCAAACTCGGCTTTCAAATAAGTCACTCTTTCTTCTGTAGCAGATGAGTAAGGAAGAGGGCCACGAATGCCACCATCAGAAGAGGCCATGAATGTCATACTAGTTAGTACTCTCCATGTAAAATGAGACTCAGGCTGGGGGAAAGAGTAAGCTGTCAGCCCCCAGCAGACTGGACAGACTGTCACCAGATGAATTATCCCACAATCTCCTACAACTCTCAGCATTTTCTACTTCTGGTTTCTCTACCAAAAAGAATGTATTTGTTTCTTAAAGTGGGTTTGGTCAGGCACAGTGGCGTCTACCTGTGGTCCCAGCTACTCTGAAGACTAAGGCTGAAGAATTATTTGAGCTCAGGAGCTAAAGGCTATATTATACTGTGATTGTGCCTGTGAATAGCCACTGAACTCCAGGCTGGGCAACACAGAGAGATCTTGTACAGACCTCTATTAACTAGCAAAGAATCAATTAAGAATGGGTTTTTCTGAATTCTTTCATTTGAATTAGAGTTTTTCACACACTGAGAAGCCCAGAAAGGTTCAAAAATTCCCAGAGGCAACCTTCAACCAATGAAAGAGTGTCATTGGATAAAAGCCTTGACTTTCTGTCCTTTGGAGGGAAAAATTTGAGTGCATTCTACATGATTCTGCAGAGGATCTCCAGTGGAACTGAGCCAGTTCAATAACACATCCATTAGCAAGAAAATCATTGATTTTTAACCAGTAGCAATATTATCTCCTTTCAATAGTTTCTACTAAAAAATAATTTTGATGACCTCCTCCCCACCCCCGTCCCCTGCCACACATAAAAAGGTTAACTATTTGTGATGATGGATGTGTTAATTTCAATTTGGTAATCATTACACAATGTATACATATATCAAATTATCACACTGTGCACCTTGAATATATATAATTATTTGTGAATTATGCTCAATAAAGCTGTAAACATTTTTTAAATTCAGAAATAAGCTTAGAATCTGTGTTACAACTAGAAAATGCAAGTGTAACATTGAAAGTCACTCTCATGTGTATTGGGGGAAGAAAGCTACAGAAGGCGCGGACAGTTCAGAGTCATTTACAATTTTAGGAGTTCCTCATAGTTAATAGTCAATATTGATAGATTCTTTAATGTCCAAGGAGCTTTAATGTATCAATAAAAGTATCCTTAATGTCCAATTTACTTATCTAATAAAAACATTAAGCATGTAATACTCTTTCAAGCATTAAAATTAACATTCCTATAAATATCTACACTGTATTTACATAATAAATCAACATTTATCCAAATATAACATTGACTACAAACTTATTTATTTCTATTATTGTAAAATTCAATTTAAAACAAATCTAACATACAATAAGCTCCTGATACTCTAATGCTTTAAACTCCTTAAGAAATAGACAAATCACATGCTCAAAATAACAATAATTTAAATTTATTATTGCACTTATACAAAAACCAAAGCATTTAAAGAATTTTTCTGGAATTTAAAATCCACATATTTACATGTTATTTTGTTATTAGCTCTCTTCTTATTCTATTGCTTGTCCTTATTCTTACCTATGGGTTACGGTGAGGTTAGCAGACAAAACTTCCTAGCACAAGTCTTAGCAGAAACAAATGAAAAAGAGTTTTATTTGTAGCCTAAGCAGCAAATTCTGGATTATCTGTCAATAGATTCCTGATTGGGATGTGGGACCAGGATACACCTAAACTTCATTTCCTATCATTCTCGGTGTACTAATTACTTTGCTGCATAACAAATTATTCTTGAAATTTAATAGCTTAAAACAAAACTATTATCTCACAGCTTCTGTGGATCAGAAATCTGGGCACAGCTTAGCTGAGTCCAAGATATCACTAAATTTCCAATTAGTATAATTAGTAGAGTCATCAAGAAGTCTCATGTCCTAGGACATAGGGGTAAATTATGTGAAGATGAAGTTCCTCTGTAAGACACTTATCTCAGCATATGCAATTAAGCCCTCTCTGTGTGTGGTTATTGAGAATTTGACTAGCGGTGTTGACTATGGGTAACCACCAATACTGATCAGTACTTTTTGTTTATTCTTCTTTAAGAATCACTTGTTTTTCATATTGTTCTCTGTATTACTCATATTTACCCCGAGAGAAAAATATATCACCGTAATTTGTAAAATTCATATGTTTAATGGAAGGAGCAAAGTTGTCCTCTACTTATTAAAATTATTTTTAAAACATAATCCTGTTCTGCTACATTCTCTTGCTTTTTTGTTTTCAAACTTTTACACATAACTTTTTCTTTTTGATGTGTTATGAATTCATAGGCTTTCACAATTTATGTGAATTAATAATAATTATCAAAGTGATTTGATGCTCAGTGTTTAATAACTCAAACAGTACATTTTTCATTAGAAAGCTCTTTTATCCTTTCAAGCTTTACCCCTTGACATTTGTAAAAACATCTTTCCTCTCTGGCAAAAACTATATGTTTCAGATATTGTTTCGAATCCTAACTTCTTCCTGCTTCAAGTCATTTAAATAGCTGCCCTCTAAGGAGTCATGATTCTCTTCAGAGAAAAACAGCATCAGAAAAAAAAAAAAAAAAATCTGGGCATTAGTGGTACACACATTTGGTTGTAAGAGAGAGCTAATAATTGTTAAATTTTAGAAAAAGATACAGAAGAAGTTTATCTTTTTAAGGCTAAGTTTCAAGTTGATTTTTCTAATCTAATATGTTTAACATTACATTGTTTTATTTTACTTTTTTAAAAATGAGTTTTTGCAGACTACTGACAATTTCTTGTACATGAAACGCAATCAGGTGAGTAAAGCTCACCATTCATAGTCTCCTAATGAGGAAATGAAGAACTTCCTGATTCAATCTAAGCAACTCACGTCAACAGAATTGTAAAACTCATTTCAGTTCAATAAACATTATTGAGCAATCTTTGTGTGCACCTTCACCATTTCTCACAATATGCATTCCTGTGATTTTTTTTTCTCTGTGATCTAGTAGCTTCTTAGTGATCAGGTACAAAGGCTTTTTACTCTTGCCTGTTTAAAACTGCTTTTAGGTAAAGAAAGAAAAATCTGTATGGAAAATCTCCAGTCCTGTTGACCATTGTTAGTATTTGGGTAGCACATCCACCATCTCTAACACTTCTCCCAAATAAAAACAAATATCTTTACTTTTACAATTTATGCCATCTCCTCTACCAACTACTATCTCACTACTCATTCTGCATTTTAAGGGATAAACACTATTATATACACAGAAGATAGAATAAACCACACATGCATTGACATGCATGTATCAGTGTGTGTGTTTATATGTATAGTTGGATAATGTTTTTTACATACCTTCTGTGGCAAACATTGCTATTTGACTGAGCCAATATTCACTTCTATCCTCTTTCTCTCTTTCTGCTTCACATGGTAGCAGTTAGGAAAACTAAATTTTCACTGGAATGATCCCAACATAATTAGGTCATGTGACACCATCTGGACAATGAGATAAGAGTTGCTAAATCTACTTGCATTAGAATCTTTATTTTAGAATATTTTTTCTGGAGGAAATCAAAGTAAGGCAACAATGGAAAAGTGATAGCTTTGTAGTACTCTAGCAACACAATACGCCCTACTTATGGTGAATTGGGATGGACTACAGGTGAAAGAAGATACATGGCATTTGCAACATCCAAAGGGTTTGAGAGACAAGGAAACAATAAGATCTGTGGAGGTGTTTGTGTGTTCTTGTGCCATAAAAGTGACAAAGGAAGATAAGAGTAAATCACAAAGTCAGATCACTCAACTATCAACTCAGAACACAGCGTGGAAGCCACTGGTCTGCTGTGATAGTACTTAAATAGACCCTTATCTCTAGCAGCCAGAGGACATATTCTGCTAAAATTAGGCTATGGATTTTACCAGGACAGTAAAAGTTACAAATAAGGCTAACTTTACAATCCATTAGCAATTCCTTACGTTACAGTCCTGGCCCTGATAGGAAAAACAGAAAACTAAAATTCAAAATAAGAATATCTGAGTACATACACACGAATATATTGAACCACTAAATCTCCTGTAACTAGCAGAAGCAACTTTCTGCTCTTGGGCAGAGAGCAGCCTTTCCTTACCAAGAGACCATGAAAAGGCCTCATCTGAGGTAGGTGCCCCACAAGATGATGTCTGACCTTCTGAAGATCTGCCCCCATTTCTGCTCATGGCTTCTTGATAAGTGGTTCTCAAACTTTAACATGTATCTGTATCACCTGGAGGTCTTGTTAAATCATGGATTACTGAGCCCCCATCCCTAGATTTTCTGATTCAGTAGACTTTGGATGAGACTTAGAAATTTGCGTTTCTAACAAATTCCCAGGCAGTACTGCTGGTCCAGAGACCATACTTTGAGAACCACTGCTTTAGATCAACAAGCAGTAATAACTTTCAACCTAACCCTGACTAGGGAAGTACTATATCTGCTATAAAAGATTATCTACCCCCAAACCATAGAAGTTGACTAATTCATATTCAGATCATGACCAAAAATGAATCTGTGGGCATAGAGTAGGTAGGGACAGATATAAAGCTATCTAAGAGAGTGTGTTGATCTGCAGACACTCTTCTGTGATCAGGACTGTGGGAACAAAGATGCTTTAAGTCAATCTTAACTTGCTGCTGGGATAGTCCTTGAAGCATGAAGATGATAATGGCCTATAATAAATGAGGTAGAATTGCTTGAATTGCCTTGGTAGAGTACTGATGATGAGGCCAAAGTCTCACATTAATTGTTATATATGAGAAGAGAACCCACCAGTCATATTCCACAGGAGAGCCAAGAGGATATTTCCTTTATTAAAGCAATTTGCTTCACAATGCACTCTTCATTGTATTTCTTTTCTACTCTCACTTCTTCACTCCCTTACCCACTGTTTCCACAGATTATCTCCCAGATAAGCTATTTGCACTCAAATGTTACTTTCAAGGGAGGAATGTATATTAATATGTACAAGTAAGCAGAAAGGAGAATAAAAAGTTTCTTTCCTTTCTCCTTGAGGATTCTGGCATGATCACCACCTGCATTGCCCATAATTAACAAAGGATGTCCAGGAGATTTAGAATCTGTCATGTGCCCATTAGGCAAAAAGAAAAGACCAGGAATAGCACCCACTGAGTCTTTCTTTTGTGAGGTTTGTAAGAGATTTAGAAATTCTCATGTGAAGTAAATGAGTCAAGAGCCAGAAGGCCTGCTAAGGGGGATGAGAAATGTGGCATCGTTGTTGCAACTACTGAGGATTGGCAATGCTGCCAAGAGTTAAGGAAGAGGCAGTTATGTAAGTGGAGGATCCCTGTTCACTGGCCATGCCAAGAGAGCCCACCACAAGTTTCATCAGACGCAGACTTTGGCAGGTGATTCCAGAAGGGTGCCTAGTTTACTATTAGGGACAAAGAACATATCCCAGAAGCCAGGGAGAACCTAAAGCTCATTCGAGATGAACCCCCCACTGCTCCTACGACCATGAAGACCTATGAATCCTTTTGAATTCACATGTCATCTTTCAAGCAGAAGAAGGAATTCTCATAGAAAGCTGAACTTTGAGATGTCTGAGTAGTTATATATGATAGGACTGTTTTAAGCCAGAAAAGACTGAGATAATTTTAACCGGAAGCCTAAATTCTGCCACTGTACAATCCATACCATCCAGCACAGGGGGCTCCAAAGGAAGTTTTTACATGAACATCACCTTCGCTATATATAGATTAAATGTCTTCAAAGAATAACTATGCCCATGCTTTTCTTTGCTTGTTATAAGAAAAATGCTGTTGATATATAATTGATTTTAAAATGTAGCCTTTGAGTACATCAAGAAGTGCATGTGTACACAGAGACTTTCCAGAGATGTAGAGAAAGAAAAAGGCAAGGGCATCAGCACAGCAGGCTGCATAGACAAGAAAAGTCCTTGGGAAGCAGTCAGCTGCACTGACCTGAAACCAGGAAAGAACTGGGGCCATGAACTAGAGGATTTCAAACCTCAGGAAACCTGAAAACAGGCCAAAATCAAATAACAACCTTCCCTATCCATTTTCCTCTCACTGGAAACTCTTGTCCTCACATTCACTTCTGCTATATCTGTCCTGTGTCTTTTACTAATTCAGCCACTCTGAACCAAAATATTATTAAGAAAGATAACCCCACATAAAAGGGATCTTTTAAGCTACTTTAGGCCTAAAGAAATTTGTTTAAGAGGAAAAAATAATTGTATACTGAAACCATTAAAATACATTGAATTAAATATTACAGAATGGGTCCTAATACAGAAACTAGAAAAAGAGCAATGTGAGGTTCTGAGAGGTTAACTTGCTCACACAACTGTTAGACTGAACTTCAAATCCATGTCAGTGTTTCAACGCCTTGAATCACACTATATAAGGGCTTTACAAAGTGCTACATAAAAAATGATACTGTTATCAGAAATCTAAAACAGAAAAGACAATACCATACATAAAATTCCCTTTACAGATGCAATCTGATAATTAGTATGGGGAAAGGAAAAGTGAGGATTAGGCCATCCATACGCCTGGAAAGTAGAGGAAATGTTGGTAATGAAGAAATCGAGGGGTATCACTAAACCTTCTGTCAAGAAAAGTAGCAAAGTAAAGTCCTACTTTGATACCAGATAGACTTGAATTTTAATCATTGTTCTCTCACCTGCTACTTGTGCAATCTTGAGCAATTTATTTAACCTTTCTGAGAATTAACTGAATGTTGTATAGATTAATTGAGATCATATAAAGTTTTAGGAACATCATAGATACCCAATAATTACTAATCTTTTCACTCCATTCAAACCAGTCCCTCATCTGGGAGAGGGAGAAGTGGAACTTAGGATAAATTAGATTAAATATACAGGGGGAAGCTAGAAATCCAGGGAAAAGCACAGAAAGAAGATAAACAAAGCACTCTGCAGAAGGTGCCTTGATTTTCTAGCACACAGATTCTGATAAATCAGAATATTTTTATACTTGTATGTTTTTATTTCTAATCTAAGCAACCAGGCATTTACCTCATCGTGACGCCTATCAGGTCATTCCCAGCCTCCTCAAAATCCTCTGGAGTGGCCAGGTGTGGTGGCTCATGCCTGTAATCCCAGCACTTTGGGAGGCCCAGGCGGCTGGATCACCTGAAGTCAGGAATTTTAGACTAGCCTGGCCAACATGGCGAAACCCCATCTCCACTAAAAATACAAAAATTAGCCAAGCATAGTGGTGAGCATCTGAAATCCCAGATACTTGGGAGTCTGAGGCAGGAGAATCGTTTGAACCCAGGAGGCAGAAGTTGCAGTGAGCCGAGATTGTGCCACTACACTCCAGCCTGGGCAACAAGAGTGAGACTCTATCTCAAAAAAAAAAAAAAAAAAAAAAAAAAAATACTCTAGAGCCCATCTGAGATCAGGGCCAAGCTGAAAAATTGGCTAAAATAATTATCCCAGATCCCATGCTCAGAGATTCTCATTTAAAATATCCAACTGCATATTCACAAAAGAGGCTAATATTTTGAGATAACAGGTTTCTCTCCCCATTTCTCATCCATTACTTAATTTTTTTGTTGCTCTTCCCCTATTCAGTCAGAAGCAGCATTACTTTGAGGTACAAAAAGAAGAACAAGAACCTAATTATTAGTTTTTAATATACCGTTAAATTCCACAAAGTCCATAGCTTTGAAAGAGGGAATAATGCTTATTTTGAACAGCAAATCCAAGGATTATTCATAAACAATAGGTTCAGAGATGAGCTAGATAATCCCTCATTCTCCACCTACCCTTAGCTCTGACAAGGAAAAGGAGCCTAAGAGAGAGAAAATAGAATTCATTGTGATTGTAGAATTCCTGATAAGTAAAGATGACAAAGTTTTAAGGATATTTAGGCTAAACCCCTGATGACATAGAACCATTGAAAACAAAAAAACAACCAACCAACAAACAAACAAAAAATAGAAAAACCTCCAGAGCTTAGATACAACTTCAAAAAACAATGGTGGAGTAGAATGCTGAATCGGAATGGAGAATAATCCCAAATTTCTAGGTTTAACTTAATATGAGTAGATTACATTTTCTGTCATCAATTGATAACAGTGACTCTAGACAGAAATTAAATTCAAGTACATGACAACTTTATAAAAATTGTACTTTTCCACATATTTTAGAAATGGTAGTATCTACTATAATTTAAAGATTTTCTAAGTATTCTTGATACAAGTGGTGTGCAAAACACACTGAGAAATACTGTGAACTTCACTGAGTAGTTCTAGATTCCCTTCAGAACAGACATTAAGCCTTTCTATAAAATAAGAATAATGGTGTCTACTTCATAGGGTTAAGGTGAAGACTTAATGAGATCATGCACATTACTTGGTACATAGTAAGTTATCAATAACTATTGTTATTAGCAGGAAAACCTTTTTTATCCCTTCCTGATATCTCTCCCATACTGAGAGACCTTAATTAGCACAACTGCTGTCATGTTTTATACAATTTTATCATCTGTCCCAGGAACGACTTACCTGATTGGTAGATTTTGGAAGAATAAACAAGAGTTTTGTCAGCTCAGTTTCTTCCTCCTTCCTGCTGGGAAACTGTTGTTAGTGGCCTTTTACTGGGTGCTTCAGACAGTAAACCCTGTCTCTGGAGGAGTAATTAATATGACAAAGCTTCTCCTGGTCCAGGATTATGTGTGCTTGGGCAATCCTACTTACCCTGTGTTCAGTTGGCAGGTTCCCTCACACCATCTAACTTACCTTCTCTATGCATAAAGGTGCCATTTTGACTTACAGCTGGCATTCCTTTTTATTATGTATTAGTTTTAAAATGTTGTAGTCAAGAAGACTGCTATTTAGTTAGTTCCTAAGGAATCCCAGCATTTATTTTAGATGGGATAAGTAATATCCATATAATTTACAAAAACAAAAACAGAAAAAAACTTGGTTTTTATGTAATCTTAGACTTAGATATTTTAGGTAAATAAATATTTGAAAAAATATAGAAATATGTCTGCATGATATTTATGCAAAACAAGTTCCATTATTGAAAAAAGGTAAATATTCAATAATAGGTCACTAGTTTAAATATGGCACATCTATAAAATGGAATACTATGCAGAAATTAAAAATGATATTGTAGACTTCCAATGTAGACCAGATGAAATAACGTAGACCAGATGATATAATGCAAACCAGATTTACCCTCTTACTTTAAACAATGAAAAACATGAATAAATATATGGCAAAAATACTTTTCGGATGTGAGACTGCAGGCAGAACAGGACTTTGATATCTGAAAGTTGGAAAACAACAAACTGAGCCCTACATTTGCACTAGATTACAGCTTGCAGAAAGTTTCCAGCCCACAGTTGAGGAAGAGCCAGAGACCAGTAGCATTGCTGAGTTGAGGAAATGGAGACTGGAATTCATAAGGATTTATGTAATTGAAGGGCACAAATCTTAGGCGTACTACAAACAGCAAGTATGACTATGAAATCATAGATGATGTTCTATGCATCTAACCTGTCAAAAATAAAAAAGTAATTTCAATTAGCTATAATAAATATTTTATTCTCTTTATTAAAAACAATTCTACAATTTCTTTGTCATAAGAGAGGCAATCAAAATGTATTGTCACTGAAATATGAAGCACACTTAAGAGATAATTAAGTTTATTAATGCAACAGCAACAGAAGCTGAGGCAGGAGAATCTCATGAACCTGGGAGGTTGAGGTTGCAGGGAGCCAAGATTGTGCCACTTCATTCACTCCAGACTGGGTGATAGAGTGAGACTCTGTCTCAAAAAAGAAAAAAAGTATGCAACAAAAAAGGAAAAGGAAAACATTATAGAGACGCTAGCAATTCATGTTACTTACATTTTTCTGGATTTTACAATGTTTGTAATAATTGCCAGCTTTTCTATTTCTTTCGTTTCTATAATTTACTTTCTTCTCATAAATAAATATTTACTATTCTGCCTAAATTTCTATTCCTCAATTTATATTCTTGTTTTTAATGAGGGTCTCCAAAATTCTATAAGTTTCAGGTCCCATAAAACCTTGATCCTCTCTAAACATAAATGTTAAGGTGTACTTAAAGAATGTCTTATTGTTTACCACTGAAATATGAAGCAAACAGGAGATAATTAAATTTATGAATGCAACTGTCTGCCCTTCCTTACAACAGAATAGTTCTGAATTGTCAATGAGATCATCATTGGGAAAGCACTCTGAAAAGTATGAAATGCTGTATCAATACAAACTATTATCTTTATTATCCTTTTAAATATAAGCATCTGAAGTTCTCAACATTTGTTTGATAACTGTTTACTGATCTTCACTAAGTGCACGGCACTCTGGGGCTGTGGAGGTTATACAGATGAAATACATCCAGTATTTGCCTTTAGGGAGTTCATAGTTTCCAGGGTGAAAATACTGTACTAAACACAGAATTAAAAGAGAAATTCTATGTCAGTGAATTTCAGCCATTTTTTATTACAACTCACATTTTAAAGTGGAGATCATCATCCAGTAAAAACACACACATGCACACTTACATAAACATACACATTCGTATACACACTAAAATAAAAGTTTCACAAAAAAATTTTATTTACTATATACAATAATACTTTTCTGTAGTTTTCTATTCTATTCTACTTCAATTTTTAAAATGCTGATCACAACATTTTAAACAGACTTTATAGCCTCTAATCAATCACAATCTACCGTTTGAGAAATACTGTTCTCTGTAATTATTTTGTCCTGCTGGATATGGACTTAAAAATTGATGAACATAAACTCAATGAAAATCTTCATTAGCTCTAATAATATTTAAGTCTACTAGATGAAAAACTAAAGATGCTGAAGTCCTACAGACCCCTCCTGCCAATTATTCGTATATATTTTATTAGATCAGAGACATCAGCTGTCCTTCTATATACATACATACACACATATGTGAGAGCACAACACATATGCTCTCACACGCCTTCACTCCCTGTATCTATATGTTAAATCCGATTGCTTTTGCACAGTGACAACTGCAGTGAAAGCTCCCTGCAGGGAATCACAGGAGTCTGAGTGAAAGGGTTATTTTAGTGGTTCTTCACTATCTGAGAATTACATTGAGGCACAAGAGCTTTCTGACAGGACTTGGCAAGCTTTGCATTGTAGTCAAGATTGTTTAATCTGTTGGCAGATTTGTCATAAAGGGGTTTGGTTCTTTTCTAAAGTATGTTGTGTGTGAGCACATACATGTATTTATAAGTAGTCTATAAAATATTTTATATTTATTTTATAGAATGGGTATAAAAATACTTTCTTAATTCCTTATTGGCAACATTTGTACCCGAGTTTTTATGTATATACCATTATAATGGTAAACATTTACTTAGAAAATACATCATGCTGATAGAATAATGCTGACACCACAGAACTTACCTGCATTTAAAATTTACTTCCCATCATCAATTCTTTTTTTTTTTTTTTTTTTTTTTGTACTTTAGATTCTGGGGTACATGTGCAGGTCATGCAAGATTTTGAATAGGTACATTCATGGCAAGGTGGTTTGCTGCCTCCATCTCCCAATCACCTATACCTGACATTTCTCCCCACATTATCCCTACCCACCTTCCCTCCCACTGTCCCTCCCCTAGCCCTCTGCAATGGACCTCAGTGTGTGATGCTCCCCTTTCTGTGTCCATGAGTTCCCATTGCTCAACACCCACCTATGAGTGAGAAGATGTGGTATTTGATTTTCTGTTCTTGTGTCAGTTTGCTGAGAATGATGTTTCCAGGTTCATCTGTGTCCCTATGAAGGACACGAACTCATCATTTTTATGGCTGCATAGTATTCCATGGTGTATATGTGCTACATTTTCTTTGTCCAGTCTATCACTGATGGGCATTTGGGTTGGTTCCAGGTCTTTGCTATTGTAAAGAGTGCCACAATGAACATATGTGTGCATGTGTCTTTATAATAGAATGATTTATAGTCCTTTGGGTATATACCCAGTAATGGAATTGCTGGGTCAAATGGAATTTCTATTTCTAGATCCTTGAGGGATCACCACACTGTCTTCCACAATGGTTGAGCTAATTTACATTCCCACCGACAGTGTAAAAGTGTTCCAATTTCTCCACATCCTGTTCAGCATCTGTTGTCTCCAGATTTTTTAATGATCGCCATTCTAACTGGTGTGAGATGGTATCTCAATGTGGTTTTCATTTGCATTTCTCTAATGATCAGTGACGATGAGCATTTTTTCATATGTTTGTTGGCTTCATATATGTTTTCTTTTGAAAAGTGTCTGTTCATATCCTTCACCCACTTTTTAATGGATTTGCTAGCTTTTTTCTTGTAAATCTGTTTTAGTTCTTTGTAGATTCTTGATATAAGCCCTTTGTCAGATGGGTAGATTGCAAAAATTTTTTCCCATTCTGTTGGTTGCTGGTTCACTCTAATGACTGTTTCTTTTGCTGTACAGAAGTTCTGGAGTTTAATTAGATCCCATTTGTCTATTTTGTCTTTTGTTGCCATTGCTTTTGGTGTTTCAGTCATGAAGTCCTTGCCCATGCCTATGCCTGTGTCCTGGATGGTTTTACCTAGGTTTTCTTCTAGGGTTTTTACTGTGTTAGGTCTTATGTTTAAGTCCTTAATCCATCTGGAGTTAATTTTAGAGTAAGGTGTCAGGAAGGGGTCCAGTTTCTGCTTTCTGCACATTGCTAGCCAGTTTTCCCAAGATTTATTAAGCAGGGGATCCTTTCCTCATTGCTTGTTTTTGTCAGATCTGTCAAAGATTAGATGGTTGTAGATGTGTGGTGTGGCTCCAGAGGCCTCTGTTCTGTTCCATTGGTCTATGTCTCTGTTTTGGTACCAGTACTATGCTGTTTTGATTACTGTTGCCTTGTAGTATAGTTTGAAGTCTGACAGTGTGATGCCTGCAGCTTTGTTCTTTTTGCTTAGGATTGTCTTAGCTACGTGGGCTCTTTTTTGGTTCCATATGAAGTTTAAAGCATTTTTTTCCAGTCCCATCATCTACTGTTATGTGTGTTCAGAAGAAGATGATTTACAAGAAAAGATACAGTCACAATAAAAGGAAAATATGGTTTAAAATAAAATGTTAGTAATTTTATATTCTAGTTGACAAACAAAAGGTTTACTCAATGTATTTCTCTCTTTGCATGTGAATGAATGATGATACCATTGCCCTTCTTTGTAGTTTGCTCTTCATCAGAATTCACCAGAAGATTCACTTCCTTTGGCCATTTCAGGAATGGGCAAAACCAGGCTGGAGTAAGGGCCATGACCCAACAACTTTGGGGCATCCAAGGAATATCCCTGGTATAACCCTTGGAGTCATGCACAGTAGCTTGTGAGAGTTGCTCATAAACCCTCAGCTGGTTTAGCCATGCTACAGTGCCATGGAGACTAGCTACAGAAACATGTAGTGAGGTGGTCATAGGGAGGTGAAGAGAATGAAGGGATAAGGAGGTGGGGGAAATTATAAATATATGACAACCTGTTGCTACTTGAACAATAATTTTCTTGTTCTTAAATTAGTAATAAAATTTAGTAACTGTACTTCCCAATTTCCAAAATATCTATTTTTCTTAGTTTATCAGCCAAGTTCATTTTTGCTATAAACTACTGTGTCCATAAGTTCTATTTTTCTGTTTCCTGCTCTTTCCAATATGACTCTTTTAGGCCTTCTAAATGCTGTTTCTCCCAACTATAATGTTTTCCCTCCCTTTCTAAAAAACCAGGCTTCTATTTGTCTCTCAAGATCAAGCTTACCTCTGACTAAGTCCAGTAGAACAAAGCACTCTTTTTCTCATACCATGATTAAAATGTGTCTTGCATAGTTATTTCAGTCTTTTCTTCCTCTTCTACTAGATTACAAGCTTCTTGAGAGTTGAATCTGTGTAATATTTGCATTCTATCCTCAGTAGCTCTTATAGAAGCTAGTTCTAGGGTACTGAATTGATTTGTAGATTTATTAATCTATTGATTAATATATTTGTCCTGGATTATCTACTGTTCTTGAGACCCCTACATTATTCTGAAGCACTTTTCTCTATTCTTTCTGAATTTTCAAAAATGTATTTATTAGAAGTTCCTGAGACTAGTTTGTACCTATTTGGAAGTCTGTCTTCTTTACCAAAAATTTAAGCTATGTGATGACCCCGTCTCACTTGAGAATTGTTACCATCAGTGGTGGATAATGCCACTCTCTGGAGTCTGTATTACTTTGTTTCCTTCTAATGATCAGAGATAAGCTATCTGGAAAGTTTTGTCATGACTATTTTTTTTCTTACTGAAGGATTTCACAATTAGAACAGATAATCTAACAAGACATGGGTTTATAAGTAAAATCAGGACAGCAATTTGTTGCTGTTTCTGCTGAATTTGAGAATGCTTTCCCCTCTAAGCCAGACATGCTCTCTGTCTGAAGATGAAAAATGTTCATTGTTAATAGTCCCTGAGTTGTGATCATGATTTCTCAGTAATTGCTAATTCTGTGTAGTTTTTTTTCCCATCTACTATACCTGGGAGAAAAGTATTCTTCACTTATTATTACTTATTATTTTTTCCAGGCAGCATTTGGAACCATTCCACCTGTGATGAAACTCAAATTGTCTTGCTTAGACACAATTTTTTCCTATTTTATGTATGGATCTAAACATATCAATTGACTAATAAGATATAATTTTAAAACGAGCTTTTATAAAGAAATTTTATTTATTTTTTTCTTTCTTTTTAGTGACAGAACATTACAGAAAAGATATTGGCAAACTTAGACCACCTTGTTTAAGAAAAATAGTCAGATTTATCAGTCTTATTGTACCTATGGGAAGGAAATTATTATTACATGGTAGCATTCCGGAGATCTCAGGCCCCATTTGGGGACTCTTTTCATAGACTTCTCTATAACACAGCTCCATCTACTTTTCCTATATAAAGATCAAACCATAGAATCACTCCTTCCAGACAGTTGTCACCTACAGGTGAGAAGAGGTTTATCTCCCAACTCCAGTGACTAGCAATGAGACTACAGGGTGGACAACTTTAATAGTTGTTCTAATACAAGTTTTGTTACCTTATGTGTGTGTATACATATATGTGTGTGTGTGTGTGTATATACATATGTGTGTGTGTGTGTGTATATATATAATATGTGTGTGTATGTGTGTGCACATTTATTTATTTATTTTTTAAGATGGAGTTTGGCTCTGTTGCCCAGGCTGGAGTGCAGTGGCCCGATCTCAGCTCACTGCAGCATCCACCTCCTGAGTTCAAGCGATTCTCCTGCCTCAGCCTCCCAAGTAACTGGGGTTACAGGCACTAGCCACCACACCTGGCTAATTTTTGTATTTTCAGTAGAGACAGGGATTTGCCATGTTGACCAGGCTGGTCTCAAACTCCTGACCTCAGGTAATCTGCCAGCCTCGGCCTTCCGAAGTGCTGGGATTACGGGCATGAGACACTGCTCAGTTTCGTTACCTTATATAAGAGTTTCCTGATTCTTGATCTTATCTTCCTCTTTCGAACAACTCTTAGTACCCCCTTCTTAAATATGCAGTTCCTCTTCCCAACATTCTGTTAATGCCCTTAACATCTGTTTATTAGCTATATCTTGGATCTCAGACTAAACGTGGAGATAATTTGCTGACCCTACCAACTGTATTTCTACTCCTCTTCCTAGTCCTTCAAATTATTATTATTGCTGCCACAGAGAATTATTAGGTTGAATATTAGATGGAGAATATTTCAACAATCCTAACAAGAAATAGCTGGACTGCAGCAGTGGTAGTCAGCAAAAAAGTTCACGTTTAAGAACCATTTCAGAGTTATAATCAAATAATTTGATAATGAAGGTGATGAAAAGAGAAGAAGCTAGTAAGCAGAAATGGAAATGAGACTGCTCTTCTAGTTCAGTCACTGCAGTAACTTGAAAGGAAAAGATAAGCATGTGTGTGTGTGTGTGTGTGTGTGTGTGTGTGTGTGTGTGTGTGTGTGTGAGATATCCATCAAATATTTGATGGATTTGTGGGAATCCATCAAAATAGCTAAGGATGATCAAATAGTTTGTCTTACGTGAGACCATTTTTTACCTATATAAATGGCAATTTCATTTGCTTCAACCTAAAAGAATTAAACCCAGAAGGAGTCATTCTCATTGTTAACCATCTCGTTGGTACATTCACAATTTTCCATCTCCAATATTCCTTCTACATTTTTGTGTGTATTGAAAAATAGTGGTGAGTAGTACAAGCCTCCTTAGATCTCTAAACTACAGTAAATCTACAGATGTTTTCTCTTTAATAATAAAAATGCTAGATAAGTGCACTTTTACAAAGATTATAGCATATTATCCTCACAGTAATATCCCCAGGGAAGACATTATCCTCATCATACATATGGAAACAAGCTCAAAGAGGTTAAACGGCTTGTCTGATGACAAGTGGAACATAATGACCTCTAAGTACTCTCTCTGTCCTTTCCACTTTGTATCCACTGCCCCTCTATGAAACAGAAAGGAGGAGCTTATTTTCCATCAGCTATATGCAGTTAGCAGAGAAAACAAAACAAAACAAGACTGACTTTAATTTCCTACATAATCATTATCTCAAAATTGTGATTTTTTTTTTAACATGGGCTTGAATGCTTGTAGCAGCTTAAAAGTTATTAAAATTCTCATTGTTTACCTTTTTAAAAGTAGTTATATCCATAGACCGCCTCTTACATCACATCCTATGGAACTTCAGGGTTGGGAAGACCACTGGACATCCTCACAGTAAAGAAACTTCTCCTGTTCTTCTGCCAAAATTTGCCTTTCCTGGTGTTATCTGCTTTCGCCTTGTGACTGCATGTTATCTAGAGAACATACCCAGTGCATTTTCTTTGTTTCACAAATAAGGCCTGCAGAAGACTTTGGATTTTAATTTGAAAAATAAATAAATGCCCTCGAAAAAGGATGAATGTATTCCCCCAGGCCTCTTTCATTAATATGAGCTTCCTGAAATACAGAGTTCAGTAGTGAGATTGAAGGTTAGAGTCAGAAGACCATACAAACTTGGAGAAGCCTTAAAAAACAAGAGAGAAAAATGTGGTTTATTAGTTATACTAGTTACAGAATGAACAGCATATTGTATGTGCTGTGTTAGAGGTATGTTATGAATAACAAAAGCCCTGGAGCATTTACATATTTGTTTTCAGCAATCCTGGCAGTTGGATTTCACCATTCTATGCCTCTTTGCCAGAATCACTAAACACTGGTACATATGGCATCTGAAGTACCATATGCCATAGAAAATGTTAGCTGATGCCTATACTTCTATATTATATTTTTATTTCAGATTTTTGCAGTTTGAACAAAGAATAGTAGAAAAAACAAAATATTGGACAAGCAGTAAACAGTAAAGTGAAAAAAATGCCTTCAGAGAAAGCAAATAAAGGAAATGAATCCACCATGAGCTAACATGGCTATATGGTAATGAGTCAAATATGGGAAGTAATTGTTTTGCATGAACGAATTTCCATAGCCTTTCATTCTATTATTTTGGAACTAAAGGCTGCAGCAGGAAGAGTGAGGGCTGACATACTATTTTTACCTTATTCTTTCTGACATTTCTTGCTAGAATCAGATTCTTCATTTGATTGAAGTTAATTAGCATGAAGGCTATGGTCAGCAACATATAATATCTTGGTTAAAAATAAAAAATTCAAATACAAGAAATTATTTTGTAATATTTATTGAGGTATTAACTGGGATTTTTCAGTTAATATCTAGTATTTTTGTTTTTGTTCTTAGACACAGGAAAACTATAAAATTAAAATCAGTAATAATTAGATAGCTAGGTTTCCCAAATCAAGCAAAAATTCCATGGCCAACCTTTTGTCTATAAGAAAAATATCAAAATAACTAGATAGCTCAATATATAACAGGTAAGTTATGGCCCACTGGAAATGACTTGAGAAATACATTAATTCCAGGGGGAAAAATGCTCATTCACAATTTTCCAAACATTGTTATAATAGCCTCAAAAACTAGATGCAAACTTCTTAGTCTGAATTTGGATGATGGTCTGGAATAGGCAAGTGATCCAAAATTGTGGAAACTGATGTCAGGATAAATGACTCAGTGTTTGAATTAATTTAATAAAATAAAGAATGAGGGAAAATAACATGTTAACATAAAGTATAAATGTTGTAATATTTCAGCTTAAAATCGTCTAGCAATATTAATAGTTTTAAAGTACATTTGTGTAGTGTAGTGTCTTATAGCTTAAAAAGCATGTTCACATTCTTTCTCATGTAAAATAAACAATTGTTCAAGTTAGATACTAATGTTTTCTTATTTCACAGATAAGAAACCCAGCTCAAAAAGGTTTCCTTCTTGTCCTTATGTCCTAACTATATACTGAAATTACCTCCCATTGTAGAAGTAATCTTACTATGGATTGGAAGGAGAATAAAAACAACATACCTTTTCAGTGAAATCCTATATTGCCCAATGAGTTGCAAAATTGGATGTGACGTAGAATCTTATGCTTTCTTAAGAGTTGCTCTTCATGGGGGCTAATAAGAAGTCTGTGTAAACTTAGGGCTGTATTTTCTGTCACAATCATTTTAAAAATGAGAATCCCAGGCTCCCAAACTTACACAAAGAAACCAAATATATATGAGGGTTCTTCTATAATACTAGTGTGATCCTCACTTACACGAGCTCTAAATCTAAAAATGTAACAAAGTAGATGTATTTCTTTCCTAGGGCTGCCATAACAAATTAACACAAATGGTGGTTGAAAACAATCAAAATGAGTTATCTCATAATCCTGGACACCAGAAGTCCAAAATCAAGGTGTCACTCTCTTTGAAGGCTTTAGGGGGAAATTCTTCCTTGCCTCTTCCCTGATGGCTCTAGGTTATTTCCTGGTTTGTAGCTGCATAGCTCCCATCTCTGCCTTTGTCTTCTGATGATCTCCTTATCTTTCTATGTGTTGCTCTCCTGTGTGTCTCTTAAAAGGATAATTTTCACTGGATTTAGAACCTATTTACATAATCCAGGTTGACCTCATATTGAGATTCTTAATTGCATCAACAAAGAGGCTTTTTTCAAATAAAGTCACATTCTCAGGTTCTGGGGATAAGGATATAGACATATCTTCTGAGGGTGGCATCATTCAACCCCCTACATCTCACCCTCTGGCCCCCCACAATTCACACCTGTCCCACATAGAAAATATACTCATACCATACCAATATCCTCCAAAGTCTCAACCCATTACATCATGCATTCTAAGTACAAAGTCCCATCTAAATATCATCAGCTCAAAACTCCCAATCTCATCACCTAAATCAGGTGTAAATTAATCTCTGAGTGTATTAGTCCATTCTCATATTGCCATAAAGAACTACCTGATACTGGATAATTTATAAAGAAAAGAGGTTTAATTGACTCACAGTTCCACAGACCATACAAGAAGTATGGCTGGGGAGGCCTCAGGTAACTTACAATCATGGTGTTAGGGTGAAGTGGAAGCAAGCACCTTCTTCACATGGCAGAATAGGAGGAAGAGAGAGAGCGGAGGGGAAAGTGCTACACATTTTTAAACAACCAGATCTTATGAAAAGTGTATCATAAGAAAACACTAGGGAGGTAGTGCTAAACCATTCAAAACCACTCCCATGATCTAATCACCTCCCACCAGTCCTGACATCCAAGAGTCAGGATCACAATTCAACATGAGATTTGGGTTGGAACACAGATGCAAACCATATCACTAGATATGATCCATTCTGAAAAACTGTTCTCTTTCTGTGGACATGTTAATCAAGAAAACAAGTTATCTGAATCCAAAACACAATGGTGAGACAAGCACAGGCATTAAATATAGAGAGTATAAACTTCTTATTCCAAAAGGGAAAAATTGGAAGGGATAGAGTCACCAATTCCAATTAATTTTAAAATACACAGGGAACAATTTTGTTAGGTTTCAAGGCCCATGTAACTCCCACAAATAATGTATGAGAATTATAATTCCTCTGCATCCTAATCAACACTAAGTATTTTCAATATTTTTAAATTTAAGTATTGTAATATCAAATGGCTAAATTTATTCTAATATTGAAAATTATGTGGTTTTAATTTTCATATCTACAATGACTAAAAATGTTAGATATCATTTTATGTGGTTTTTTGTATCCATATATCCTCATTTGTGTGTATCTGTTCAAATCATTTACCTATATTTTAATTGAACTTTTTTATTTTCTTACTGTTGAGTTTTGAGTTTTTTTCTTTTTCTATTTTGGACAGAAGTCCTTTGTTGGATATATACATTGAAAATATTTTATCCTAGTATGTAGCTTATCTTTTCATTTTCTTAACAGTGTCCTTTCCAGAGGAAAAAGTTTTAAATTTTTATTAAATCCAATTTATCTTTTCCATAAATGAATAGTGTTTTTGATATCATGTCCAATAACTCTTTGATATCTTGCCTAACCCCAATTCCTGTGTTCTTCTGAAAGCTTTATAGTTTTAGGTTTCACATTTAGATCTATGATCTACTTTGCATCAATAGTGATATAGCCTTTCCATGCTACCCACAGAAGGGTCTATACAGCATTGTTGAGGATTCCCATTGTAACTTAAAGGGAAACTTTTACAATGTCCAAAGCCCTTGATGTCCTGCAAATGAAGAAGGAGGACATCCTTAAGTTCCTTGCAGCAGGAACCCACTTAGGTGTCACCAATCTTGACTTGCAAATGAAATAGTACATCTATAAAAGGAAAAGTGATGGCATCTACATCATAAATCTGAAGAGGACCTGGGAGAAGCTTCTGCTGGCAGCTCATGCCATTGTTGCCATTGAAAACCCTGCTGATGTCAGTGCTATATCCTCCAGGAATACTGACTGGAGGGCCCTGCTGAAGTTTGCTGCTGCCACTGGAGCCATTCCAATTGCTGGCTGCTTCACTCCTGGAAACTTCACTAACCAGATTCGGTCAGCATTCTGAGAGTCACAGCTTCTTGTGGTTACTGACCCTAGGGCTGACAACGAGTCTCTCATGGAGGTATCTTATGTTAACCTACCTACCATTGCTCTGTGTAACACAGATTCTCCTCTGCACTATGCGGACATTGCCATTCCATGCAACAAGGGAGCTCACTCAGTGGGTTCGATGTGGTGGATACGGCCCAGAAGTTCTGCCCATGTGTGGCATTTCCTGTGAACACCTGCGGGAAGTCATACCTGATCTCTATTTCTACAGAGATCCTGAAAAGATGGAAAAAGAAGAGCAGGCTGCTGCTGAAAACGTTATAACCAAGGAGGAATTTCAGAGTGAATGGACTCCTCCAATTCTTGAGTTCACTGCTACTCAGTCTGAGGTTACAGACTGGTCTGAAGGTGTGCAGGTGCCCTCTGTGCCTATTCAGCAGTTTCCTACTGAGATCGGAGTGCTCAGCCTGCCACAGAAGACTGGTCTGCAGCTCCCACTGCTCAGGTCACTGAATGGGTAGAAGCAACCACTGAATGGTCTTAAAATTTCTTGCACGGCTCTTAAGCAACATGGAAATAAGATTGATGAAAAATAAACACGAGTTTCTAAAAAAAAGATATAGGGATAAAGTTTAATTTTTCCTTTTATGTTTTGTTTGCAGGCGGATGTTCAATTGTTCCAACACCATTTTTTTTTTCAAAGAAACCAAACCTATTCTTTCTCTATTTACTTATTTTTCACCTTTGCCAAAAATCAAATGGTTACACCTATACAGGTTTATATCTGGATTGTCTATCCTGCTCCAAGACTGCTCTAGACTGATGTATGAGTCTGTTCCTTTGCTAATACCACATTTTCTTGATTACTATAGTTTTGTAGTATATCTAAAAGTCAGGTGCTATGAATTCTCTAATTTTTAAGACTGCTTTAGCCGTTTTAATTTATTTGGCTTTCTATATACATTTTAGAATCAGCTTGTCTACATCTACAAAAAAAAACCCACAAAAATTTGGTTAGAATTTTGCATAGAATTGTAATTTGGCCAGAATTAACAACTTTTCTTTGTTGAATCCATGAACAAGCCATATTTTTCCATTATTCAATTTTTCTTTGATTTCCTTCATCAGAATTTTGTAGTTTTCAGCACACAGATATTGCACAGTTTGGTTAGGTTTATTACTACATACTTCTTCTTTGTAGAGTGTTTTGTAATTTTAAAAAACAATTTCATTATCTAATTGTTCATTGCTAGTGTGCATAATAAAAATTGTCTTATGTGTCTACCTTGTAAACAACAAGGTCTGTGTTCTGTGTTCTGTGACCTTGGATTTAAAAAATAAATTCCTGGGAATTGTTATGTTGGAAATCATGTCATATGCAAAGAAGAACAGTTTATTTCTTCCTTCTCACCTTATACTACTTTTATTTTATTGTTTTTCTTGATTTATTGCAATGGCTATGTTTTCCAGGATGATATTCAGTAGTATTGGTGAGAGTTAATATTCTTGCCTTTTTTAGGACAAAAACTTTTTTAGGAGAGAAACTTTCATTCTATTACCAGTAAATAAAATGTTAGCATAGATTATTGTAGAAATCCTTTATCAGGTTGAAGAAGTCACCCTCTATTCCTATCTTGCTAAAATTCTTTATCAAGAATGGGATACTGACCATGCACAGAATAATAAAATTGGACCCTTTTATCACCCCATATACATACATCACCTGAAACTACAAAACTACTAGAATAAAATATAGAAGAAAAAACTTTCTTGACATTGATCTTCTCAAAGGTTTCTTAACTATGACCCCAAAAGCACTGATGATAAAAGCAAAAATAGTCACACTGAATTGAATCAAAGTAAAGAGGTTCTGTACAGCAAAGAAAACAATTAACAGAATGAAGAGACAACCTGTGAAATAAGAGAAGATATGTGCAAACTATACATCTGATGAGAGGATAATATCCAAAATATGTAACGAACTCAAACAACTCAATAGCAAGAAAACAAAAAACCTGAATTTTAAATGGGCAGAGGACCCAAATAGACATTTCTCAAAAGACATTCAAAGGGCTAACGGGCTGACACAAGTATATGAAAAAAATATTGAGCATCACTAATCATCAGGAAAATGCAAATTAAAGTCAATGAGAGACCACTTCAAATCTATTGAATGCCTTTTATGTTTAAAAAAAGATAGAAGATGCAGAAAAGATAGAAGATGTTTGTGAAGATGCAGAGAAAAAGGAATTCTTGTACATTGCTGGTGAGAATGTAAATTAGTATAGCAATTATAGAAAACAATATGGAGGTTTTTCAAAAAATTAAAAATAGAACTACCATATGATCCAGCAATTCCACTTCTGGGTATATATCCAAATGAAATGAAATCAGTTTGTGGAAGAGATATCCGCACTCTTGTGTTTGTTGCAGCATTATTCACAATAGCCAAGATATGGAATCAACTTAAGTGCCCATCAACAGATGAATAAATAAAATGTGGTACATATGCACAATGAAATACTATTCAGTCTTAAAAAGGAAAAAAATTCTGTGATTTGCAACAACATGAATGGATCTGGAGGGCAATATGCTAAGTGAAATAAGTCAAACACACAAAGATAAATACTATATGATCTCACTTATATGTGAAATCTTAAAAAGTTGAATTAAAAGATGGAGAGAGCAGAATGGCAGTTACTAGGGGCTGACTAGGGAGAGAGAGTATGGGAAGATCCTGACCAAAATGTTTAAAGTTTTAGTTAGACAGCAGAAATAAGTTCTAAAGATCTATTGTATAGCATGGTAACTGTAGTTAATAATAATGTACTGGGTACTTGAGAATTGCTAAGAGAGTAGATTTTGAATATTCTCATCACAAAAAAAAGATAAGTATTGGAGGTGATGTACATGTTACTGATCTTGATGTAATTATTCCAAATGTATACATATATCAAGGCATTATGTTGTACTGCATACATGTACACAATACAATTAAGAATATATATATATAGGCCAGTGTGGTAGCTCATGCCTATAATTCAAGCACTTTGGGAGGCTAAAGCAAGAGGATGGCTTGAGCCAAGGTGTTCAAGACCAGCCCTGGCAACACAGTGAGACCCTGTCACTACAAAAAATAAAATAAAAAATTAGCCTATAGTCATGAGGGCACACACCTATAGTCCCACCTACCCAGGAAGCTGATATGGGTGGATTGCTTGAACCAGGAAGGTGGAGGCTGCAGTGAACTGTGTTCACACCACTGCACTCCAGCCTGGGTGACAAAGTGAGACTGTCTCAAAAAATTTCTGTATCTATATCAAATGTATGTCAAATATTGTCAAATGCTATTTCAGGATCAATTGATATAATGTGGGTTTTTCTTCTTTAGACTGTCCCTGTGATGAGTTACACAGATTACTTTTCAATTATTGAACCAACCTTGCATTCTTTGAGTAAATTGCATATTTTCTTAGTGCTGTTTTCCTGTTTTCCTTTTATATAATTCAATTTACAAATGTATACCCAGGCACTTTTTGTGTATGTTCATGAGGAATATATTGGTCTTTGGAATTTTTTTCTGTATCATCTTTCTTTGAATTTTATTTCTAGCTTCATAAAATAAATTATGAAACATTTCCTTTCTTCCCTTTTCTGGAAGAAAATATATAACATTAGTGTTATATCTCCTTTTTTAAAAAATTGTACCGTAGGTTCTGGGGTACATATGCAGATCATGCAGGACTGTTGCATAGGTACATACATGGCAAGGTGGTTTGCTGCCTTTATCCCCCCATCACCTATATCTGGCATTTCTCCCCATGTTATCCCTCCCCATCCTCCCCATCCCCCACTGTCCACAACTGACTACAGTGTGTGATGCTCCCCTCCCTGTGTCCAGTTGTTCTCATTGTTCAACCTCCACCTATGAGTGAGAACATGTGGTGTTTTTCGTTTTCTGTTCTTGTGTCAGTTTGCTGAGAATGATGGTTTCCAGATTCATCCATGTCCCTATGAAGGACACAAACTCATCATTTTTTGATGGCTGCATAGTATTCTATGGTATATATGTGCCACATTTTCTTTATCCAGTCTATTGTTGATGAACATTTGGGTTGGTTCCAAGTCTTTGCTATTGTAAACAGTGCTGCAATGAACATACATGTGCATGTGTCTTTAAAACAGAACAACTTATAATCCTTTGGGTATATACCCAGTAATGGGATTGCTGGGTCAAGTGGCATTTCTATTTCCAGGTCCTTGAGGAATCGTCACACTGTCTTCCACAATGGTTGAACTAATTTACACTCCCACCAACAGTGTAAAAGTGTTCTTATTTCTCCACATCCTCTCCAGCATCTGTTGTCTCTAGATTTTTTAGTGATAGGCATTCTAACTTAGATGAGATGATATCTCAATGTGGTTTTGATTTGCATTTCTCTAATGACCAGTGATGGTGAACATTTTTTTGTGTTTGTTGGCCTCATATATGTCTTCTTTTGTGAAATGTCTGTTCATAACCTTTGCCTACTTTTGAATGGGTTTGTTTGCTTTTTTCTTGTAAATATGCTTTAGTTCTTTGTAGATTCTGGATATTAGCCCTTTGTCAGACGGGTAGATTGCAAAATTTTTTTCCCATTCTGTTGGTTGCCATAAACACTTAGTAGAATTTAACAGTTAAGATATCTAAGCATAAAGATTTCTTTTTTAGAAAGATTTTTTTGTTTAACTTTGAATTCAAGTTTTTAATAGCTGTATGACTGTTCAGGTTATCTATTTCATCTTGGTTAAGTACTGGTAATTTGTGGTTTTTCAAGAATTTAAATTTCACATAATTTGTCAAATTTGTTGCATTTTTCATAGTATTAACTTCATATCCTCTTAATTCCTGCAAAGTCTGTTATGATGTCTCTTCTTTTATTTCTGATATTGGAAACTTGTGTCTTGTCTCCTTTTGCTTTGTAAATCTTGCTAGAGTTTTCCAAATTCTATCAACCTTTTAAAGGATCCAGCTTGTGTTTTTATTAATTGATTATTGTGTTTCTGCTTTTCATTCATGTAATGTTGTTATTTTTGCTATTTCTTTCTGTTTTTTATTTCTTGTTTCTAGTTTAAGGTGGGAGCTTAGATTTTTTTTTTTTTTTTTTTTTTTTTTTTTTTGAGGCGGAGTTTCGCTCTTGTTACCCAGGCAGGAGTGCAATGGCGCGATCTCGGCTCACTGCAACCTCCGCCTCCTGGGTTCAGGCAATTCTCCTGCCTCAGCCTCCTGAGTAGCTGGGATTACAGGCACGCGCCACCATGCCCAGCTAATTTTTTGTATTAGTAGAGACGGGGTTTCACCATGTTGACCAGGATGGTCTCGATCTCTTGACCTTGTGATCCACCCGCCTCGGCCTCCCAAAGTGCTGGGATTACAGGCTTGAGCCACCGTGCCCGGCCAGCTTAGATATTTTTATTTGAGAGTCTTTTTACCCTCTTTTATCTCCTCCTTCCTTCCCTCCTTCCTTCCTCACTTTCTGTCTCACTTTGTCACCCAGGCTGGAGGGCAGCACAAACATGACTCACTGTACCCTCCATCTCCCAAGACCAAGAAATCCTCCTGCTTCAGCCCCCCAAGTAGCTGGGAATGCTGGCACCCATCACCATGCCCAATCAATTTTGTATTTTATGTAGAGATGTGGTTTAGCCATGTTGCCAAGGCCGGTCTCGAACTTCTGAGCTCTAATAGTATGCCCAACATGGCCTTTTGAAGTGCTGGAATTATAGGCATGAGCCACTGCACCTGACCTCTTCCTTTTTAAGTATCTTGTTATAAATTTTGATCTAAACAGTGACTTAGCTGCATCCAAAAGTTTTTATGTATTTTTATTTTCTTTCATTTCAAAATATTTTCTAATTTGTCTTGAGATTTCCGCTTTGATACATGGGTTATTTCAATGTGTGTTATTTAACTTCCAAGAGTCTAGAGATTTTTCTATTAATTTTCTGACATTGGTTTCTTGTTTAATATCCACTGTGGTCAAGGAACATACTTTATACATTCCAAATATTTTAAATTAGTTAATTTTGTTTTATGTTCCAGGACATTATGTAGCTTTGTAAATGTTTCATATGCATGTGGAAAAAAATGTACATTTTGCTGTTGTTTGAGGGAGTGTTCTATAAATGACAATTGGATCCAGTTGTTCGATAGTGATATTTTTTCTTCTATATCTTTGTTGATTTTTGGTCTACTAGTTATTCTATTACTGAGAAAATAGTATTTGAGTTTTCAATTATAATGCATATTAGTCTATTTACCTTTAAACTTCTGTTCATTTTTGTTTTGTGTAATTTAATGTACTATTACTAGGTCCATACAGATTTAAGATAGTTTTGTCTTATTGATGATTTGACTCTTTTAACATTATATACTGAGCCTTTTATCCCTGGTAGTATTTTGGCTGTAAAGTCTATATTGATAATCTGTATAGCCACTCAGCTATCTATTGATTAATGTTTTCAAGTATTCATTTTTATCATTCTCCTATTGACCTGCATCAAATTATACTTGAATATACTATTTTGTACACAGCATAAATTTGTTTTGTGGTGGTTTTTTTCCATGTCTTTTCCACTGATGTGTGTTTAGAACATTGGCATTTAATATAATTATTAATACATTTGCATTTAGAGCTGCCATTTTATTATTTGTTTCTGTTTAGCGTATCTCATTTCTGTTCTTCTGTTTTCCTTTTCCTATTTTAGGTTAAGCATTTTTTAGTACACTGGATTATATGGTAACTCTGTGTTTAACTTTTGGAGGAACTACCTACCATATCTTTGGCCACACTTATTATGTTTTTTCTTACAACCATTCTAATGTTGTGAGGTGATAGCGCATGATTTTGGTTTATCCATTGTTTTTTATTATATCTCTTTGTATAGCTTTTAAGCAATTGCACTATGGCTTATAAGATAGCGTGTTAGTTTTGCACAGTCTACTTAGAATAAGTATTTCACTACTTTAGGTAGACTATAGATATATTACCAGCCTATGTTTCTTTTTACCATCCCGCCACATTAAAACCCCATCAAAAAATATTCCCTCACCTGCAACATGTGCAGTTATAATAAAATATGTGTAAGAGATGGTCTAATAGGAGCAGCTCTGGAGTGTAGTTCCCAGTGAGAATGCAGAGGGTGAGTGATCATTGCATTTCCAAATGAGTTTTTACTGCCCACAGACCAGGAGATTCCTGGGAGGAAAAGTGCCATGAGTTTCCAGCATGGCTGTTTCAGCTGGTGCATCAGGTCTCCGCACAAAAACTCACACAAATCTGGGCAGCTGTTTCAACTGGTACCTGGAATACCTGGGAGACAGAGTCACCCGAGCCAGGTGATCTGGCTTGGTGGGCCTCATCCCCACAAATAACAGCAATCTGAAATGCTCTGGATTGAGAGTTTCAAAGCAATTGCAGCTGGATCCAGGACAGTCCAGCTCTGTGCAGGAAACAGCATCCGCCATTACTTAGGCAGTCCCCACTACCTAGGCAGCCTGCCATTACTGAGGCAGTTCACCATTACCGAGGCAGTCTGCCATTACAGAGGCAGTCTGCCATTACTGAGGCAGACTGCCATTACCTAGGCAGTTCTAACTATACCTCTATAAACAAAACCACAAGGAAGTTCACACAGCAGCTGGGCAGAGCCCACAGCAGCTCAGCAATGCCTCAGCTGGCAGACTGTGACTAGGCTACCTCCTCTCTGGACAGGACATCATTGAAAAAAGGCAGCAACGTGTCAGGAACTTATAAATAAAGCTCCACCTTCCCAGGACAGAGCATCTGGTATCCTTATCAGAAGAGGAAGAAACACCACAAGTGCATGCACACATAGGAGGAGACAGTGAAAAGGCAGCTATCTGTAACCCAGGAAGAAAGTTCATACCAGAAATCATCCCTGATGACACCTTGATCTTAGCCTTTCAGCCTCCAGAACTGTGAGAGAATATACTTCTGTTGCTTAAGCCATCTAGTCTGTGATATTCTGCTATGGCATCTGCACAGATAAAGAAAAATATGTTTGTCTTGTGCCAGTATCACTCTGTCATGATTACAATTGCTTTGTAGTAGATTTTGAAACTAAGATATATGAGCTCTCCTTATTTATTCTTTTTCAGGTTTGTTTTGATATTCTGAGTTTCTTGCAATTTCACATTAAGTTTAGAGTCAGCCATCAATGTCAGCAATGGCAGCTGGGATTCCAATAAGAATTGTGTTGAAACTGTAGATCAGATGGGGATATATTGCCATTTTAACAATACTAAGTCTTACTATCCATGACCATGTTACATATTTCCACTTAATTAACCTTCTGTAATTTCTTTTAACAATATTTTGTAGTATTCAGGGTGTAAATTTTATACTTGTTAAATTTGCTCCTGTGTGTTTTATTCTTTTTGATGCTAATATGAATTGCTTTCTTATTTTCATATTGTTTATTGTAAGTATATAGACATACAAATTATTCTTGCAGAGTGATTTTGTATCCTGCAAAACTGTTTAACTTAGTTATTAGTATAGCCACAACAGCTATCTTGTGGTTGTTGTTTGCTTGATTTTTTTTTCTTTGAGATAGGGTTTCACTCAGTTGCCCGGTTTGGAATGCAGTGGCACTGTCTCAGTTTACTGCAACCTCCACCTCCCAGGTTCAAGTTATTCTGATGCCCCAGCTTCCTGAGTAGCTGAGACTACAGGTGTATGCCACAATGCCCAACTAATTTTTGTGGTTTTAGTAGAGATGAGATTTCACCATGTTGGTCAGGCTGGTCTCAAACTCCTGGCCTCAAGTGACCTGCCCACCTCAGCCTCCATAGTAATGGAATTACAGGCATGAGCCACTGCAACTGGTCTTTGACATTTTTAAATTCTTTGATTTTCAATCTATTTATGTCTTTGAATATAGTTTTTCCTGCAGACAATATATAGTGAGCATGTTTTTAAATAAAGTCTGACAGTCTCTGCTTTTTTATTTAGTTGTTTAATTTACTCTGATAAATTTATTCTGTTGCATATTTCATCCAGTATACAGTTCATACTTTTCCATTCTTTTGCACTCTTCATATTTTGTTGTTGGAAACTGGACATTTTAGATAATACACTGTAGCAACTCTGGAAACTGGTACCCATTCTCCAAGATTGTTATTATTATTTTCTTGTTTATTTGTTTAGCAAATGTTGGATTATTTTATTAAAGTCTATTCCCCAGCTTCCTCATCCTCACTTCTCAACATGCACACAGTGGTAAGCCTCTGATGCTCTCTGATCAGGGAGGCACACTTTTGTGTGTATCCAACAGTTATCCTGGGATGTTAGTGGTACTGGTAAGACTCTCTTCCACCCTTTCCTGATTACACCTAGCTGTTAAACTCTACTAATTTCTGACACATTGCTTAATTGTTTCCAACAGTGCCCTGGAACATACATTAAAAAAAATAAATCTAATCATATTATGGCACTTTATATGGGAAAGTTTCTGAAATCAGTGTTTTCAGTTTGTATTAACCCCAAGAGAGCTCCTCTTATTTCTGAGATCAGTGTTTGCTATTTGTATTAGCCCCAAGAGGGCTCCTCAGCTATCTTATTTCCCATTTCTCTCTTACAAACTAGCCAGCCTATAGTCTAGGCTATGTCTTCATTAGCTACCCAAGTTTCCTCTCAATTGCTTTTAACCACAAATTCTACTGTTCTTGAGAGTGCCCTTAAGTTTAAAATTATCTACACTTAGTTCAGAATAAAGTAAGCTACCTTAAGAAGAGATAAGGAGTTGCCTCTTTTATGGCCTGATTCTCCTGCTAAGCAAAATTTCTGAGCTAGAGCTCCAGAGTTAGGGGTGGAAACAATGACAAGCTTGTGTCTGAGTGACACCATGGTTCTAAGAGCTGAATGCTTGGTGGATGGGGTGAGAGAGGAGTGTGGAGAAGCAGCATTTTGCAGGTCTTTCAGCTTGCCACACATGGTGTGGAACCTTTACTTCAAAGGCCAAGGAAAAGGCTCCCGGGGCTCCAGTATTCCCATAACAGCCTAATGCCTTAATCTTGCCCATTGCCCAGAAAAGCCAATTCCCTGAAAACAATAGATACTGTAGCAAAGAAAGCATTTAAGTATTGAAAGCTCAGAGGCTAAGGATAATTTAGCAGGCAGTGGCATAGGGACTAGGTGCTGCTGATTGGTTCAGGATGAAATCATAGTGTAAGGTCTGTTCTCGCCGAGGATAAAATGAAGAAACTGAGGCCAGCACAAAAATAATTCAATTCAAAGGGTTTTATTCAGGCTCCCAGGTGAGGTTCTGCGGTCCGACAGGAAGGGCCGGAGAAGTCGCGCAGACTCCTCTCAGACGTGGGGTTTTATAGGGAGTGGAGGCACTTGATTGGTTGTGCCCAAAGTGAGTGGGACAAAATGGCGGGGAGTGGGGCCCAGATGGAACAAAATGTCAGGGAGTGGGGCCCAGATAGGACAAAATGGTAGGCAGGAAGACAAAATGGCAGGCAGGGAGTGGGGCCCAGATAGGACAAAATGGTATCAGGTAAGTCCTGGTGGGGCTTTTTTTCCCGGGCTCCTTGGTGAGGGGGTGTCCGAGCTCCTGGCAAGGGAAGGAGGTGTGTCCGAGCTCTCTGTGAGGGAGGGGGGTGTGTCCGAGCTCCCAGAGAGGGAGAGGGGTGTGTTCGAGCTCCCCGCAAGGAAGGGGGGTGTGTCCAAGCTCCGACACAACCAACCTTACACATAGGTGTATCCAAAATAGTCTTCTTGTGCCCAATTTCAGGGTAGGGGTCACAGGACTGGTTAAGCCAGTTTCCTGGTAAGCGTCACAGATACAGATGGCATCAATTGATCTGCCAAATGCAAAAGTCTGAAAAATACTTCAAAGACCAATATTGGGTTTTGACCTGTTGTTATCTATAGGAGTAAACAGAGAACTTACAAATCTTGTCACCTTCGGAACTGTGGCTGGTTATCATTAAACTGTATCTACATCTTAGCAGAGTTCCCCACTTATAATCCTACGCTTGTGGCCTTTCATTAGTTTTACAAAGGTAGTTTCAGTCCCCAGAGGGGGTCAGATTTTCAGAGAGACTATTATCCCTTCTTCAATGTTAAACTATAAACTAAATTCCTTCCACAGATAACTCCATCTATACCCAGGAATGAGCAAACACAACTAGCTTGTGAAGTTAGAAGCAAGACAGTGTCCACTAGGTTACATTTCTCTCACTGTCGTAATTTTTGCAAAGGTGGTTTCATCTTCAATGCACCACACCCAAGGTAGAACTTCCCTTCTACAAGTAAGGGTTGGGTGAGAGAAGGAAGCTTCCTCCTCCCAGTTGTATTCACCTGAGAGTTAGCTTTAGCAACAGGAAGCTAAGGGCAGGACCAAAAAAGCTGAAGTATGTCCTATTTCAGCAAAGCTCTGCAGCTGAGACCTAGGGATACAGAGAGCCATATTCTTGGCTGCAGCAGTCTGGAGTAGAGTCTCTGCCTCACTGAAGCTGGGAGGGGCCAGGAAAGTAGTAGTTTCAGTTCAAATGTCATAGACTCACATTTCTTGCCACATTTTCATAGATTTTCTTGAATAGATATTTCTTTATTTGCTGTTTGCCCTTAGGAACATTTCCAGAGAATTTAAATGGTTGTTTCTTTATACATAATTTTCACCAGTTTCACTGAGGAATGGATCAGCAGTGTTTCCCACACTGCCATTCTAGAAGTCAATCTATTTCACTTATATTTATTGTTTAGCTATATATGTTACTTACAAGACTCATCTTTGCTTTTCACTCCTAATTTTCAGTTTTCCTATAGTTAACTTTGTCTCTCTCCATTAAAACAGTGGCTTTCAACTTTGTATCAGTTCTCTCAAGTTTTCAAACTCTTGGTTTATAGGAGATTTAGAAGTCAGACTTTTGTTTGTGTTGATGTTTACAGTGAATATTCAAGACTCTGATATTAGCTATAATTTCTTTTTTTTATTGTTAGGGTCTTGCATTACTGCTCAAGCTGGAGTGCAGTGGCAAAATTTTCACTTACTGCAGCCTTGAACTCCCAGGCTCATGCAATCCTCCCACCTCAGCTTCATGAATAGCTGGGACTACAGCCATGTGCCACCACAATCAGATACATTTATTTATTTATTTATTTATTTATTTATTTATTTATTTATTTATTTTAGAGACAGACTCCTGCTTTGTTGCCCAGACTGATCCTGAGCTCTTGGTCGCAAGTTGTCCTTCCAGCTCAGTCTCCCAAAGTACTGGGATTGCAGGCATGAGCCATGGCTACCTGCCTTGAGTATAATTTTAATCTAAGACTTCAGGGAAGACAGCATGCTTCTCCACCACTGTCCTCTTCCATTATTTTGTCTGTGGGTTAGTTCAGGTTTAGGAGGAAGAGATAGGGATGGCAAAGTTGGAGAGAGAAAATGTTACTTCAGTCTAAAATCTACACAGTCTCTGACATCAAGGGAAGCCGTTAGTAGGAATTCCTATTGCTGTGTGGTTGATTTGTTATGAGGTAGTCACCCTTTGTTGCAGCCTGGCTGGCTTCCTTGAAAACAATCAGCATGTGACTAACCAGGCATAGCAAGACTGGTGCTGACACAGGAAACCACAAAATGATGAGAGACCTGGGGATGCCCAAAGGAAGTCAATAGAGGCATACTCTCAAATTCTTTCAGGTTTTGGCTTGCAAAGCCTCCCAAGACTTCTGGAAATCCTTCATAAGTGCTACTAGGAACATTCCAGCCAAAGGGCTCTGAGAAATGATTCTTTAAAAGCTTGGATGCTTCAGTTTACAAAACCCATTAAGTTTTTACTTCCAGTTGAAATTGTGCATGAAAAATATGTTTTCAGCAAGAATTCTCAGATAATTCTATTTGTGAATAATAATAGTAGTGTCATGGTTATTCTCCATTTTCTCCCCAAAATCCATTCTCTAGCCTTCTCTCCTGGCTCTGTATTCTCAGAGGCTGACCCATGCAGATTCATTAGCATGCTCCAGTACCTTGCTGTTTAGTTAGTTTCCAGTTGGGTTTGGCCATTGGAATACATTAACATGACATTGGCTGGTGTGAGAAGAGAAAAGATGAGTTATTTCTTCCCTGTTCTCTCCTTGCTACACCATTGCCTCTGTGGCAGTAGCTGTGTCTCTATGCCTCTCCCTGGGCCCTTCTTCTAAGGTTCTGATCCTTAGCAGGCTGTGGAAACACTAATTCCTCTCCTAAGAGCTTCCTGTTATGCTAGTTTCTGTGTCTCTCACTCTCTTGTTTTTTCCCATCACCTGGTCCACATCTTTGTAGCATTCCCTCACCTGGGGAGGGGACAATTATTTCCAAGACCACCAGCGGATGCCTAAAATCACAGATCTTACCAAATGCTATATATGCTATGTTCTCTCTAATACATAAATACCCTGAAAATAATTGATTTATACATTAGTCACTGCAAAAGATGAACAATAAGATAAAATAGTACAAGTATAACAATATACCGTGTATTCCTATACATGCATGCATACACACACACACGTGTGTGTGTGTGTGTATATATATATGTATAAAGGAAAGTTTATTAAGTATTATCTCACATGATCACTAGGTCTCACAATAGGCCATCTGCAAGCTGAGGAGCAAGGAGAGCCAATCTGAGTCCCAAAACTGAAGAACTTGGAGTCCGATGATAGAGGGCAGGAAGCATCTAGCATGAGAGAAAGATGTAGGCTAGGCCAGTCTCTCCTTTTCACATTTTTCTGCCTCCTTTATATTTGCTGGCTGCTGATTAGATTGTACCCACCAGATTAAGAGTGGATCTGCCTTCCACAGCCCATTGACTCAAATGTTAATCTCTTTTGGCAACACCCTCACAGACACACTCCCATCCAAATACTATTACATAAAGTTAACAATACTTAAATGCTGATATGAAATCAATAAATCTTATGTCACATGATAAAGGAAAAAGAAATAAAATGCAGATAATTCCTTAGTACAAGTGTATACATCCACAAGCATGTTTTTTTACAAAAGAAGGAGGAAATACTCATGATAGTTTTAAGGTCCTCATTTCTGCAGCTGGTCACATGGTCATAGCTGTTATTGATGACTACCTTCTCCTACTACCCATTCTGTATTCCCTTTGCCTTCAGCAAGTACCTCAGCAGGTCATGTCTTTTTTTCCTGGTAGAGTGACCCAAACCTTCATCCTGAGGGGTCTGGACCATGTAGTCCTGCCTGGATTGGGCTGTTATAGTTCCCCATTAACCTTAATCACAGGACATGGTAATACTAAGAGACATCCTAATAGAGCTCCTGTATTCCATGTATATTCTTTCCTTCTGTTGTGGAGTAGTAGACTGATTTCATCTTGATAATCTGGGTCAGTCACCCCAGCCAACACCATAACTCCCTTTTCAGTCTGTTGACTTAAAGGTAGGAGAACCCTAAAGTGTCCAGGTGGCAATCTTAACTTCCAGTTTAATGGAATCGTTGTTGTGTTGTGTTGTTGTGTTGTGTTGCATCTCACAACACAACAATGAACACAAAGGAACAGGTGGCAGTGTTCCTCCCTCTGGAACTAAAACCTCTAGGCCAGCAGAAGTGATGTGGGAACAGGAAGCAAAACTTTTGCTAATGCATCAACTAGAGGTGATGATGAGTGGTGTCACTTCCACTTCCACCCCTTGATTCCTGGACCAGTGAATCATGGCTATGAGAGTAACAATACCTTATATTGGACGTTGATTCAGAGCATACATGGCCTTCTAGAGAACTTTGCCCTATCCCTGAAAAGTACTGTCACCTAGTTGGCATTGTAATTGTGACTTCAAAAGGCCATTCCACTATTCTATCAATCAAGCTGCTTCAGATTCATGGGGAATATGCTAAGACCAGCAAATTCCATGAACATGAGCCCACTGTCACACTTCTTTAGCTGTAACATGAGTGCCTTGGTCAGAGGCAATGCTGTGTGGAAACCATGTTAGTGAAAAAGGCATTCCATGAGTTCATGGATGGTAGTTTTAGCAGAAGCATTGCATGCAGTATAGGCAAACCCATATCTGGAGTAAGTGTCTGTTCCAGTGAGGGCAAACTTCTGCTCTTTCCCTGATGGAAGAGGTCCAATATAATCAACCTGCCACCAGGTAGCTGGCTGATCAGCCTGAGGAATGGTGCCATATTGAGGGCTCAGTGTTGATCTCTGCTTCTGGCAAATTGGGCACTCAGCAGTGGCCATAGCCAGGTCAGCCTTGGTGAGTGGAAGTCCATGTTGCTGAATCCATGTGTAACCTCCATCCCTGCCACCATGGTCTCTTTGTTCATGGGCCCATTGGGCCATGACACGGGTAATTTGGGAAAGAGGCTGAATAGTGTCCACAGTACAGGTAATTCTATCTACTTGGTTATTAAAATCCTTCTCTGCTGAGGCACCTATTGGTGAGCACTCACATGGGATACAAATATCTTCATGGTTTTTGACCACTCAGAGAGGTCTTTTCGCATACCTCTTTCCCAAATTTCTTTGTCACCAGTTTTCCAATCATTATTCTTCCAAGTCCCTGATCATCCAGCCAAACCATTGGCTACAGCCCATGAATCAACATATAATCACACATCTGGCCATTTCTCCTTCCATGCAAAGTGCACAACCAGGTGTACTGCTTGAAGTTCTGCCTACAGGGGAGATATCCCTGCATGGCTGTCCTTCATGTCCTAGAAAGGGGCTGTAGTGCTGCAGCAATCCACTTTCAGGTGGTGCCTGCATATTGTGCAAAACCATCTGTGAACCAGGTCCTAATATTCTCTTCCCCTGTCATTGATCATAGGGAACTTCCTATGAGGCCATCGTTGCAGGCTGGGGAAGAGATGGTAAGTTGCAAGAGTGGAGACAATGGGCATTTGAGCCACTTCCCCATGTAATTTACTTGTGTCTTCAGGACCGGCTCAAGCCTGATCAGATATGTACCACTTCCATTTGATGATGGAATGCTGCTGTGCACAACCCACTTTGTGGCTAGATGGGTCAGAAAGCACCCATTTCATGATAGGCAGTTCAGGTCACATGGTGACTTGATGATCCATAGTCATTCAGTTTCCACCAAAGCCTAGTAACAGGCCAAGAGCTGTCTCGCAAAAGGAGAGTGGTTATCTCTAGAAGATGGGAGGGCATTGTTCCAAAATCCTAGAGGCCTCCACTGTGATTCACTTATGGGGGTCTGCCAAAGGCTCCACACAGCATCTGCCACTGACACCTCAAGCACCATTGGATCTGTTGGGTCATGTGGTCCAAGTGGCAGAGCAGCTTGCACAGCAGTATGGACCTATTGCAGAGCCTTCTGTTCTGGATCCCACTCAAAACTGGAAGCCTTTCAGGTCACTTGACAAATGGGCTGGAGCAACACCCCCAAATAAGGAGTGTGTTGCCTCAAAAATCAAAATAGGTCCATCAAGCATTGTGCCTCTTTCTTGACTGTAGGAGGGGCCAAATGCAGCAACTTATCCTAAACCTTAAAAGGAATATCTCAAAAGAGCCCACACCACTGGACCCCTAGAAATTTTACTGAGGTAAAATGTCCCTGAATTTTTGTCAGATTTATTTCCCATCCTCTGGCACACAAACATCTCACCACTAAGTCCAGTGTGTTTGCTTACTGGACTTATTTCTTGCTTACTGGATCTAAGCAGCATAATTTCATCAATGTAATGGATCAGTGTCATATCTTGTCGAAGCAAAGAGCAGTCAAGTTCTCTCCCAATGAGACTGTGAGACAAAGCTGGAGAGTTGATATACCCCTGAGGTAAGACAGTAAAGGTATATTGCTGGCCTTGCCAGCTGAAGGCAAATTGCTTCTATTGGGCCTTATGGACAGGAATGGAGAAAAAGACATTTGCCAAGTCAATGGCTGCAAACCAGGTATCAGGAGATGTGTTAATTTGCTCAAGTAATGAAACCACATCTGGTACAGCAGCTGCAATTGGAATCACCACTTGGTTAAGATTACAATAATCCACTGTCATTCTCCAAGATACATCTGTCTTCTGCACAGGTCAAATGTGAAGGTTGAATGGGGATGTGGTGGGAATCACCACCCCCAGGTCTTTCAAGTCCTTGATGGTGGCACTAATCTCTGCAGTCCCTCCAGGGTTGCAATATTGGTTTTGGTTTACTACTTTGCTAGGTAGTGGCAGCCTCTAATGGCTTCCATGTGGCCTTTCCCACCATAACAGTCCTCACCCTACCAGTCAGGGAGCCAATGTGGGGGTTCTGCCAGCTACTAAGTGTGTTTACGCCAATTATGCATTTTGGCACTGGGGAAATTACCACAGGATGAGTCTAGGGACCCACTGGACCCATTGTAAGTCAGACCTGAGCTAAAACTCCATTAATTACCTGACTTCTATAAACTCCTCGTTTAACTATGTCTGATCATTGCCCTTTCCCCAATGTACACTTATCCTGGAAAAAGGCAGGAGGTCTCCTTGGGGAAGGATGAAGGAAAGACTCACTGTATAAATTGTTGGTAATGCAGTGGGGTCCTTCCTCAAAATGACCTGGCCTCCCTTTCATTCAAGGGGTTCTGTGTCAGTAAACTGACTCAGGTCTGGAAATTGATTGAGGGGCCATGTTTTCTGATTTTATAACTCAAATTAGTCTTCTGTTCATTTTACCTAGATGTTTTCTGCATATATAAATTAAGTAGGAACGTAGTAGGCTTCCTATCAATTTCACTTCTAGGAACACTGGATTATCTCAGAGCTCTACATGAGTCAGACTATTCTCATTGCCAGTTTGCCTCTGCTCTCCATTACAGTAGCTATGCCCACCTTGCCTTTGACAATTGAGCACCACCACTTGGCCCCTGACACCGTGGGATCCAATTATTCCCATTGTATTTAAATTTTGTAGTTGAGTTACTGCAGTTCTCACTGTTAGATCTGACATATAGACAAGAGCAATTACTGGGCTCATCAAAGATGTAGGTAATGACCTCACAATTCTATTTCACCAGGCATTGGACAAGGGTATATTTTCTGGACCCTCCCAGCTGGAATGAGGCGGTCTAAAGTGACTAGTCTACTCCACAATCTCAATCTCCATAAGCCTTTAGATTCTTTTCTCTACATTAAACCTAGGGAGATCAGGCATGTCCAGCTTGCTCACAGTGGGCCATCTTTTAATCCATATTTCAGCTAACCAAGCAAATAAACTATTAGAACCTTTTTTAAGTCCCCAAGCTGCAATATTAAATGCAGAATCCCTACTCAGTAAGTCCAAATCAATAAATTTAGCCTGATCCAACTCCATGTTTCTTCCACCATTATCCTATACCCTTAAGGTCCATGCCTGTTCTCCAGATTTCTGTTTATATAAATTAGAGAACTCAAATAGTTCTTTTGAGTGTAGTCCCTCCTCATGGGTCACACTCTCAACCTCACCTCTAGGGTCCTGCCGGGACTTCAGTCTAGTTATAGGCCTAGAAGCAAATAGAAGAGTTGGGGTGGCTCCTGAGGAGAATCAACATTATCTTGCCTGGTAACTGCCTCAGGGGAGGCCATCACTGTTGCCTCAGGCAGCACAGGTCTGTCTCCTCAGACAAAGGTGGAAAGGCTGATGGTTTCATGGGCTGGGCTGAGGAAAGGATGTTGTCACTACTGGGGATAGGGAAGCTTTTTCTTCTGGCAAAAAAAGGTTCATCAGAGTTTACAAACTCAGTGTCCCCAGCTTTATCAGGGTCCTCCCACACATCCCCATTTTAAGCTGCAGGGTCCCATTCTTTTCCAATCAATGCATCTACTTTAATAGTAGACAGCTCGTGAGGCTGTGCATGCATCTTTCATTGCAGGTCAGCCACTTGCATGGTAAGAGCTTGTGTCTGTTTTTCCACAATTTCAGCTCTTTCTCTATAGGAGATATGACTCTCACTTAGTGCAATCTTAGCAGATTTGAGGCTCAGTATCTGCTTCTGAACCTGGGAGACAGAATCCCTGAGTTCATCATTTTGTCCACTGAACTTAGGAGCAACCAACCAGCTTCATTATGTTCCTTGGTTCTCCACATATGGTCATATGGTCAAAGGTATTATGTATAGAGTCACTAAACTCCTTGCCTCTCATATATATATAATGTGTGTGTGTGTGTGTGTGTGTGTGTATGGGACTTTATTAAGTATTAAATTACACATACACAAGGTCCCATAATAGGCTGTCTACAAGCTGACAGAGAGCCAGTCCAAGTCCCAAAACTGAAGAACTTGGAGTCTGATGTTCAAGAGTAGGAATCATCCAGCACAACAGAAAGATGTAGGCTGGGAAGCTCAGCCAGTCTCTCCTTTTCACGTTTTTCTGCCTGCTCTATATTTGCTGGCAGCTGATTAGATTGTATCCACCAGATTAAGGGTGGTTCTGCCTTCCCCAGCCCACTGACTCAAATGTTAACCTCTCTTGGCAACACCCTCACAGACACACCCAGGATTAATACTTCATATCCTTCCACCCAATCAAGTTGACACTCAGTATTAACCATCACATACTATAATACAAGTTATATAAATGTGGCCTTCCTTTCTCTCTCAGAATATCTTATCAATACTGTATTCACCTATTTTCCAACTGCAGAAGGCAGAACCACAGATACAGGGAGACTACTCACCTCAATATGATTCATTTGGGCTGAATTCTGTTTCCTGTTGGGTCTCTGAGAATTGCCATATTTTAAAACCTTCTATGTGTATCATCTAAGCCTCAGGATAACCCTCCAAGGCATCAACATTAACCCATTTTACAAATGGGGAAATATTACTTAGATGAATAAAATACCCGAAGTCACACACCCAATGAGTTGTAGAATGGGAATTCAATTCTTGGTCCTTCCAACACTGAGTCATTTTCATTGTTTCACTTAAATTTATAAGTACATTCTAATTATACTACTAATGCAAATACTAATTTCATCTAAATTTAAGATAAATTTTACATCAGCTGTCTTCTGAACATATTAAGACCAAGCCCTTATTTTGAAATATTTGATAAAATTCACAAAGAAACTGCTAAACTCAAGAACAGTATCCCTTTAATGACTATAATGAAAACAGAAAACTTTTATTTAAAACAATGACAAAACTTGGTAAGCTATACTCTTGTTTGATGTTAATATTATTTCTTCTTTGATCTTTGGTTTCTTTGTCAGACACCCTTGGTTGCAGCCCAACAACTATTCCCAGTCCCTTATCCCTATCTTTTTATACTTTAAAGCCTAATTTTCCCTGACTCTTTTTGCAGAAAGAGTGGCCAGGTGATTCAGGTCTGCCTAATGAAAAGTGAAAGTATTCATTTCATTGATTAAAGCAAACAACCACAGCTCTTTGCCCCTGTTCCTTTCTTCATGTTTCAAACAATGGTTTGATGCTTGGAATTATGGCAGCTATATTGTCACCATAAGCCAACATGCCCAGCGTTGCTACATTTAGCAAATAAACATATGGAATGGCCAGCTAAAGTTTCAATTTTATATAAACTGTAAATAAATTCATAGTATATAGCCCAAATATTTTATAACATATACTGAAAAGAGTATGATAATTGTATAATGCACACAAACGTATATTATAAATAACCTAAAGAGCTTAAGCTAAAGTCAACCTAAACACTGAGTTCCACAAACTGTCAAAACCCTGAGTTTTGTTGTTGCTTTATTAAATTGTGAATGGATAAAAGGAATGTAAACTATGTGCATGGCATAAAGAAAAACAATATGCTGAATACTGTGTTAACTGCCACCCAGCCTAAGAAAAAGAACAACTTCAGAGGCAATTTCTATCCTGGATTTTGCGTTCAATCTTCCTTTGCCATTTTAATAATTTCCTTGCTTTCCTTTGTTCATCTTTATCCCCTCTGAAAAGCTAAGAATGGAAATAAGACCTTTGCGCTTTAAAATGCACTGAAGATAGACTGACAATCTTCCTTCCCTTAGCTCCCAAATTACTAGTCTCTGAGAATGATGCGAAATCTAAAACAGGAAGGTGCTCTTTATCTTGGTCCTCAGAAAAAACATTGCAAAAGTTGAACTTTGCAGAGGTAGTTAGGTTTCTAGACAAAAAGAGATACAAGTGACAAATGAAGGTGGGGGGGGTGGAATCCTACATTTAGGGGGTTGAGGTTTTAGTCTTTGTGTGTTTTTAGAGAAGCCACTTCAACTTTCAGATTTCTGAAAGGGCTCCCCTGCCTTTCCTTCAGCTCAGCCCTAGGCAAGCAGACCCCCTGCCCAAGCCTCCCTCCTGATATCATGCATATGCTTTCTTGCTAAATGACTCTTAGCACCGTTATCTCCTCATGGGATACATCTGTTGGGTGCCTCGCATCCTCAGCTCTACTTTCATCTCTTCTATCTCAACACATTGTTTCCTCCACTCCTGGTGCCAGGGTGGAAGGAAGCCATCCCGCCCGGCCGCGCTCGGGGATTGGCAGCCAATGAATGATTGGCAGCGGGCATCTCTGTCAGAGCTTTGGCATGTTGCAGAGTAGAAGTCCCGTGCTAATGAATGCCATCTACACCTACCAGATGTGCCACTGGGTGACATGCCAGATCTTTTACATAATGCCATTCTGCCGGACACAAGACAGCTGGGGGTGGGGAGGGTGTCTTAATGCTTTGGGATGGGAGTGGATCTGGCTTTCCTTTATTTTATTTCTTATTCAGACCACTCGCCACCGCCCATACACCCATTCAGCTCCCTTTACATTGGGCTAAAACCTAGGGCTCTGGGCATCTCTCTTAGAGACAGTGGTGAAGCAGAAGAGTATCCCCTGTCCAGGACAAATCCCCTGTCCCCTGGCTCTCCTCCGTATTCATCATTTCCTTGAGTTCCCTCCCTGCCCGCATCCAGATTCAGGAAAGGGAAATAGTTTTCAAAATTAAAGAAATAAAAACACTAATAGGATCTGAAATGAAAGGAAGAAAGGGAGGGAAAGCTACACTTCCCATCCTCCTACCTCCACCCCGCCCCCGTCCCTAATATTCTCTTCTTTTGTGCAAGGATGAGCTTCCCACAACTCATCCCTTTGGCAGCTTCTCTTGTTCTTTCCTCTTCCACCGTCCACAGGAAACTGGAGAGTGTTTATCCCCAAGGGTGATATCCTGTTAGTGCCTGTCCCACGTTCTGGCTGAAGTAGCTGTCTTAAGGTGGAGGCGTCCAAAACTCCGTGCCGTTTGGGGAGGAATATTTCCTGGAGTGGGATGGACATGGTGGGAGGAGAGGGAAATGAGCAAACCACTTCTGACGGACAGCGGGTGCGTGCGCCTGTAGGAGTGTTTGGGCTCTCCTCGCCCAGCCCTCCATCCCCGGAGGGAGAATGGCTGGAAGGGGCTGGGGGTTGCCAAGAGGGTCCCCTCTCTTTCGCTAAACCTGCGGGTACCGGCTGCCCCGTAATCTGCGGGACTTGAAGAGGGCAGGCCTCCGCTCCTCTTCCCCAGGGGCCGTGCCCCTCACACACACACCCACACCACCCCTCCCGCGACACACACGCAAGTACTTGGGGCGACTGGGCGCCGCTCCCACGCCAGAGCGCTGCCCCGCGCCAGCCTGGGGCCGAGCCGCCAGGCCCCTTCTCCTGCACCCCCACCCCCGCCCGCTGCCGAGGCTCCAGATGGCGGCTCCTTGCGCTCGGCTTGCAGCCCCCAGACGCCGCCCGGCAGCAGCCGGCGGTCGCTCGCTCCCTCCCTCCCAGCTGCTGCGGCAAGACCGGGGCCATTTCGCGAGGCGGGCGGACTCCTCGGCAGGCTCGGATTGGGGTGGGAGCGCAGCCGCCGAGAGGCCCGCAGGAGCTGCGCTCGCGGGGAAGGAGCCCCGCAGTCCCCAGGTAAGGAAGCCGCGGTCAGGCGCGGGGCGGGAAGGGAGGAGCGTTCACCGGACCGAACCCGCTCTCTCTCCTGACCTTCCTCCCCTCTGCCCCTTCTTCCCCGGCGCGGGAGGCGGGACAGTTTCTGGACCAGAGCACCCGCGAGAAGCAGGGAGCGGCCGCACAGCAGCCAGGAGAGGGCGCCAGCACCCCAGGGCCGGAGCTGCAGGGCTGGCTCTGCCGGGCGTCCCGCCCCCGCCCCGGCGAACGCTCCCTTGGCCGCCAAGGTGCCCCCTTCCGCTGGAAAGCGGTAATGCCCACCGCGACCCCCTTCCGTTCTCACTGTACTCCTCTCTCGCTTCCTTTTTGCAGCTCTCTTTCCTCCTCCTCCCTCCCTCTCTCAGTCTTTCTCCCCCTCTTCCCTCTCTCTGTCTTCCTCTCAGACCTTTTTCTTTTCTTTCTCCCTCCCTCCCCGCTGGCCCCCCCAGTACTTTTCCTTCTCCTTTCTGATCGCTGTCTGGGGCAGGGTTTGTCACCCGCCGGGAGGTAGTGTGGAGGGGATGGACGCATTTCCCGCTCAGGCTCTAGTTCGGGCTCCTCTCCGTAGGTGCCTCCCTGGGTGCTCGCGAAAGCAGCCCTGAGAATAGCAGTTCTCAGAGTTTGAAGTCATTATTTTCCGGGGACGGGGCACGGCAACTGTTTAATTTGGGGGCGAGTTATGCATTTGGGGCAGCGATTCCCTGGAATGCAGAGCTGGGGATTTCCCTTGCTAGACGGTTGCCTGAAGTAGTGAGCCCCTTTCTCCCACCAAAAAGGACAGTCGAGAGTCAGTCTCTCTCTCTCTCTCTCTCTCTCTCTCTCTCTCTCTCTCTCTCTCTCTCTCCCTCTTTCTCTTTCTCTCTCTCCCTCTCCCTCTTTCTCTTTCTCTCTCTCTCTCCCTCTTTCTCTTTCTCTTTCTCTCTCTCTCTCTCTCTCTCTCTCTCCCCAAAACCGAATGACAGCCTCCCTGTACAGTCTTCACCGTTTTCCTCCGAGGCAGTTCCGCCGGGGGTGGGGAAGGGGAGGGAAGGGACGCTGAAAGACCGAGATGGCTCGCATCTCCGCGCCCATCTGATGCCCTCTCTAATCCCCCAGTGCTCCGGCGCGCGCCCCAGTGTCCCCAGACCCTCCGCTCGCCCCTGCGCAGAGGTCGTCGGGTTTTAGACCTAGAGAGCACCTTCCGTAAGCTCCCGGTCCAAATCCCCTCGGAAACATTAATCACAACGACCAGCGGTTGCAAAATGTGTGCTTATGTCGAGACTGTCTTTTAATCCCGAACATAATTCTAAAAAGCAGCATCAGACAAGAGCTTTATTAATCCCTTACAGGAGCAAATGTGATCTCTGACCTACTAGACTTGTTTTCCTGCAATTTCACAGAGTTAGCCTCACTAGAGGAATGTGCAAGGACAGAAGGGAAACTATGAGGAGATCTGCGGCTCATTAGCGAAATAATAGGGTGCACTTCAATAAAAAATACGGTCCTGAAGTGGAGTGGACTCGCTGTCCAGGAGTCCGGAAATTCAACAGGGGCTGCAGCAAAGTGAGTGATGGGGATTGGAGGAAGGGGTATCTGGGCCTCAGGTGCAGAGTGTGGTTGGGAGCTGGGGTGGAAACCCAGTTCTGTCTCTTCTGAAGCCTTCCAATCCATGTGACTTAATTTGGGGGCTGTCCCCTTGCGAGGGCTCTATGACAACCGGAGGGGCTCACCTGCAACACGGATGAGTTCAGAGTTTGACCCCTTGGGGCCTGTTTCTTGCACTTGAGATTTCACTATCATGTAGTTCAATTAATCATATCTCCCTTCTCCCATTTTATTCCAAACCGTCTTCCAGTTCCCTCATAATCGTAATTTGCGTCATTGCTTTTTATCGTTGATTAATTAGGAAGCCGAAAATGATAATGGAGGGTCGGGCCAATAAATTAGCTTTAGGAACAGACGGACGGACGTCCGAGGCTGCCGCCTGGGTGGGCACTGTCCACTGAAGCGGGCGGGGGCCACCGTCGCTGCCGCTGGCCGCGCAGGAAGGGGTTAAGGAAAAGGTGCGCGGTACTGGCTGAGTGGAGAGATCCACTCTGAAATAAACCCGGTGGGTACAAGGAAAAACTTCTCACTGTACTAAGTGGAGATACTCCTATGACACTTAGCTTTTCCCGATTTCGTATAGAAAAAGAGAAAGGAAGAATGGGGCAGGATAAGAGTCAGACTCCTGTTTCTTTGAGAGGCCTCCCTACTAGCTGGTAAACAGGTTTAAAGTCTGGGACTTATTAGGAGTCAATTTTTTTTTTCCAGAGCTGAAATGTTAGATTTATTTTTGCAGCATTTCCTTCCTCTTTCAATTTACCTACTGGCCTGAAAGAAGAAAGAAAGAAGGGAGGAAACGAGGGAGGGAGGAAGAAAGAGGGGAGAGAGTGAGTGAGAGAGAGAAGAGAGATTGATTGTCAAGATCAGATCAGTTAACTCCCTGGCCAAAGAGGAAAGTTGCTCACGCAGAGTTGCTCCCTGCCCTTGAAGAAGCAGCAGCTCTAGGTAGACGGGTAGGGTCTCCTCTTTTCTCCCTTCCTGAAATAGATCACTCCTCCAGAGGGCTGAAGGAGAGCACTTTGCCAATCTTCACAGCTTCGCCCTGGCCTCTTTAGCTTTCAATTGAAAACCAATTAAAAGTTTCTATAAATCTGTTAGTGCCCCTTTTATCTGGGGACCCCTGATGCATGTGATATTGCCCTTCAGATGCCTCTCCCGTGTTTTGTTTTACAATTGTTGCATCAATATAATGCGGCCTTTCTTCTCCTGTCTCTATAGATACAGATACACAAGGAAAACCAAAGCTATTCAGGCTCCTCATTTGTCCAGCAGCCTAACAGTGGTGCCCTTTCTCTGCTGCTGCTTTCCCTGCTTCGGAAGCAGCAGTTATGGTAGAAGCAGATGGCTACTGATTGGGGGAGCTTTGTGGCTCTAATACTGAATACTTTATGGAAAAGGACTTTATCATGCTTCGTTCGGCAGAGGAACAAGGCATGAGATTTATGGCCAGGAAAAATCAATCTTTTTTCAAGTTGTGGCTTCTTCTCAGCAGTGTCTCCTTGGCCCCCGGGGGGTCGAACACTGAGGAATTGGTTTTATCTTATTCTTCTTTTTGCTGACAGCCCCTTTTAGTCAAGACAGTGTACTAAGAGCCAGAACTTCACGAAATACTCCAGGTTGTTGCTGTATCAGCATTCTCTGCCCTCAGGGGAAAAAAAAGCAGAGGGATATCTTCTGGAATGCTGTTTCAGGTCATGTTTTCTTGGATGTTCTCTTAGTTGATGGATAAAATATCATTGTTCATTATTTTATCGATGAAGAACAGAAAAGAATGTTAAGAGCTTCCATTTGAAGTCAGTGGAGGATACTGATATTGAAGGAGAGGGGAAATGATGGGGCATTTGGTGATGCAGGTGTGCTTCTCTACTTTGAAAGGGTCTGAGCTGTGAAGATAATTAGGGGATGCCTGTGAATTTAGGGTTTGGGGCTCCAAATTGAATTTTCAAGGTTTGGGGGATATACAGAGTCCAACCCTATACTGGAGGCCTAATTCGCCACAATATAGTCTATATCGTTTCTCTTTTCTTCCCTTCCCCTGAGTTTTACTTCTCTAACTTCTCTTGAGTCAGGTTTGCTCTGGGTCTCTTGCTGGATTCCTTCTCTATATGCAGGGGGATGCATCCTTCTGCTCCTCCTGTCCTCAGAGTCCATTTTTGTAGAGTAGTGTCACCCCCCCCTTCCTGAGATCTATAACAAAGTCACACAGAAATGCTTCTAACATATAGAGCCCTAAATGCCTACTGGCAGCCTGGCACCAAGAAAAGGTAATCAATTCCAATTCTGGGTCTCCATTCCCATTTCAGACACTCTTTGTCTCCCTGATTTTAGAAATGTCATTTTATGTTCAAGAAACATTTGTTGAGTGCCTTCCATGTTCCAAGTCTCTTTTCTCTGCCTTTCCAATTCTTTTACCTTGTACCCAAACACTGAAAAAGGCCAGGAGGACAGCATTCAGCTTTCACAAGGGTCACCTAACTTTCTACCACAAGGTACTTCCTTCCAACTCTCCAAGCACTGCCACCCCACAGTCTGGCATGCATCTTTGCATCTTGTTTCTCTCCAAAGAGGAAAAAAAAGTGGGAAGAGAGAGCTGATATTTTAAAAATCCTTTTTACCCAGGATTCCAAAGCAGAAGACACTGAGATGCTGTAAACTTGGGGCATTTCTTCTGTGCTAGGCTGAATGCTCTGCCAGCCTCATCACACTTAATTCTTATGCTGACCCTTTAAATATTATGTTACTGATGTTAAGTATTATAATACCAGGATTTCACAGATCCCCCTGCTTTACAGGAAACAAAAGCATAGAGATGCTAACTAACTCAAGCAGGTGGCCTAGCTGGGATCTGAACCCAGGTTTGACCGGCAATAGTCATAGCCACTCTATAAATAAATGTTGTCTTTACTATTTTACGAATGAAGATACTAAAATTCAGAGCCGTCAAGTGATTTGCTTAAACACACAGGTAAGAGATTACAGACCTGGGGTTCAGACCTGAGTGTTCAAAACCCCAAACATCAAACTCTTAACCACTGCCTCTTGCATCCTTCAGAAGGAAGAGCAACTGGAAACCCACAATTCGCTGTTACCTGATCCCCAGTCCTAGACTGGGCGGGAAGTTTCTTGTAACGTGAGACGGTGGGCTGGGACAAACGTAAAGCACCAGCTCATGGCTGCGCGTGCGCAAAAGCAGCGTGGGTTAGGAGAAGGAGGCCCCGCTGGGCATCCCGAGACAGGCAGCTCCGTCTGTCGTGCGGCCCACAGTGCTCCGCTCGAAGCCCACGCGAGGACGCTGGGACAAGGAGTGAGGGCAGCCACGGGAAGAACCTGCCCTGCACGAAGCTCTAGTACCAATGGTGTAGCTGCGGCCTCTGGGCACCAGTTACCTCCTCCTGCGGAGCTCTGGGACTTGAGTGTGTAGGGGAGGGCTGGGGCCATCCACCTTGTCGGCATCTGAGCCACAGCGCTTCACAGGAGAGGGGAGGTCGCGCGCGCTCTCAGAGGCCCAGAGCCCTGGTCAGCGCGGGAGGCCCGATCCCCCAGGTTTCTCTGCCCACCCCCAGACCTCGGCTTTTGGCCGCGGCGCTAGACTTTACCACCATCAACGTGTTCATAAGCTTCTTATCCCACGGCGTCTTCCGAATCAGCCTTTGACAGCCTGACTTACCTGCGTTTCTAATGTGGCACAGCGATCCTGACCCTTGGCGCTACCAGGCTTAAAGAAGTAACTCCCAAGATGGGCATGGGAGGATAGAGGTCAAATCTCAATCTACCAGGCAGGCCTTCCTCAGCAAACTGATTGCTCTTCCATTAAACCAGGGGTGGGGGTGGGGGGGCGGTGCGCGGTGCCAGCTGGGAAGGAGGAAAGGGATGACTGCCTTTCCTTCCGTTTCTCCCTAGAAACTTCGGGAAATCTTCAGCCCTCGCTGGGTCACTTGGAAGGTGGGTACACAATACAGTTCCCAGTTTTCTAATGAGGAAGGAAAGGCAGTGCTAGTCACAATAGGCAGCCCTGAAATGGGTATTTAGTATGTACCAAGCGTTGTTCTATGCTTGCTGAGTATCCACTCAGCCCTAATTTATGAACAGTGTCCCTTTACTGCCCTCAGTTCACAGATGAAGGACTGAAGTACAGACAGGTTAAATTACCTCTAGGGGGCTAGGATTTGAACCCATGCAGTCCTGGTTCCCCTATGGAGTTGTGGGCTTGCCCGACACTCAATTGTTGGTCCTTCTTCTTGGGTCAGTTTTCCAGACTTCTAAGGATAATGTTCATTAATGAAGGCATTGAGACCACCTCGTGTTCAAGACTGAAATGAAACTAGCCCTGGCTCTTGGAAGTGATCCCTTACCATCTGCTCAGCAACTGGCTTTCCAAAGCGCGCTCGCCCTCGTTCCCTTAGAGTCCTCACTGCGATCCGGGAGGCAGCTCTTGCCAGCTTTAGTTCAACCAGAGGAAAACCGAGGCTGAACAAGGTCACTAGCAGCCCAGCTAGTAAGAAATGGAAACACAGGCTCGTGCCCCGCGAGACAAGATCAGGCAACCAGCTGGTCGAGGTCGTGAATAGAGGCAGGTAGAGAGGGAGGTGGAAAGAGGGCTAGGTTCCCGCAGGTCCCGCCCTTGGGACGCCTTTCCGCAGATAAAGTGGTCACCTAAAGGGAAGCAAATGATGGCACTAATTCCCAATGGGAGGCTAAAGAACTTGGGAAATGTGGCGGGCCCTTGGGAACTGCACGTTGTCCCTGCTTCGCCTAGGGCGCATCTGGAGCGTACCTAGCGCGCCGCTTGGCCCCACACTGCCCCAAGTTCACGGTTTGTGCACTGTGCGTCTATAAGGGCGCCACCGGGCAGATGATGGCTTGTTTTGTTCTGCCCTGGTCTCCTCCCATGTCAGGGCTCTGCACTCTTTGGTGAATCAACTCAAACGGTGTGATCCGAGTCTGCGTTTCCTGATACTGTGGGGGCGTTGCCCTCCTTGAATCTCTCCCAGGGAAACGTGGTTTGCCCACATTGAAGTCTGCCATTTGGCCTTCTCTGGACTCTTACTTACTTTTGTCTCTGCACATTTTACTGAGACATGGGCATCGCACAACCTAGACATCAGGGATTGTCCTTGTCTAGCGGGCACTTCTGTGCCTTATCTTGCTGGCCAAACTTAGGACTCAAACTAAGCTGTGTAGGGTCTTGAGGATGAGCAGCTAATTCAGTTCCCCAGGCAAGAAAAGAAACTCGTTGTATTCAGTGCATTGGCATTGGGTTTCTAGAAGATATTTTCACAAGCTCAGGGGAACCCCACTTACATGGAACATACATCTTAGGGCTTCAGGAAACTGACTCTAGAATGTAGATAATGCTGTGGGACAGCTGATCACACACACAAGGTATTAGATAGTAATACTATACTCAGGAAATATATTCTTTATAACTCTATTCAGTTTGCTCCCTTGGGACCAATTGCTGTCCTGTGTGACTTCACACAAACTATTTACTCAAAACCATCTTACATGAAAACATTCAATGAAGAGCACTGGCTGCTTAATGAACAAGCATTCGAGGAAAATGACAGTCCTAGAACTTATTTTTAATTGCTACCTTTGACAACATTCACCCCAACCTTAAACACACACCCACAGCCATACACACATAGAAGACAATTTCTGGTCGGGTATAAAGTTGTTCAGGCCTATGTTAAATTCTAGGCCTAGCAAATCTCAACATCCAGGTCATTATATTCAATACGTTTGTTTTTAAGAATTTACGAGTGTTTTATTTAGCAATTCTGGATATTATTTCTTTTAAAATATGAGTTTTCCTTTAAACTTCCTTAAAGGGAGATTATGAATGATATCATGATTACTATATTGCATTACAGATACTATCAAATCAGCCTGGGAAGCAGCTTTTCATGCAGCAAGTTCAAGAGAACAACTATGTTACAGTCCTTGCCTATTCTTTCCTCCACTTCATAATGTAAGTCCACAGGTGTTTGTAGTAGTCGCGATATTGCTATCATTTGTGACATGTTGATCTTTGAATTTCTTTTTAGGAGACTACATTTACACGTATTAGCAGTGAGGAAAGACTTTACATTGGTAGCTTTTGAGTGTTTTTGAAAGTCTTCTGAGAACTAACAGCTTTTCATGTAATGTTTAGGGAGACATCCCCCATTGATGCTAAATTAATACCCCTGGATTAAATCATAGAATGCCTGGGATTCATCTGAATTTAAATCAAGAGGAATAGTTTTTACTCAAAGCATTCCATTGGCAATATGAGCAAGGGAGCAGTTTGGGAGCATAATTTGTAAAGAAATTGAACCCTATTTCCAAGACTCTTCAATACAATGTGAATCATCACTGTGTAGTTCCTAACTGGTATCTACTTCTCAAATCCTCTTTCTCTGTCTCTTTCTTCCTTCCTTTGTTTTTACTTTCTTTATCTCACTTCTCTTTTCCTTGAGAAAATGAAATGTCTCTCTCTTCGGGCCTCCAGAATGTGTACCATAGGTGTATTTCAAGTACTGGACATTTGTGTCCCCTGCTTAGACCCCTTTCCCAGAAAAGCCAAGCCTTTCACTGCTTTTTCCCCAGGAGCCCAAATTCTCATAGTCCACACCTCAGAAAGCAAACTGGGATTGGATGCCAAGGGGTGTAGTCTGCTCAGGATATATATGCTGTGTGTCTATTGTTGCCTCTTTATTTAACTCAGGGATTACATACTACCGAAAACAGAAAGGAAGAGGGGTGGCACACAGGTACTGAATCTTGGGATAATGTCCGTTCTCCTGGCCGTGTGAAGAAATTTGATGTAGAGCCTCTCAATGTTGTCACATTCCCAAGGCCTAGAGTTAGACTTCTCAAAGTGTCATTTGAGACTGCTGGACACAAATTTGAGATTGCTAGACATACCCTGATCCCCAGTCTGTCTAAAAAGCCTGACCCAGAGGGTAAGGAGGTTCAGAGTGGCTGATGGAGATTTGGCTACAACCAGCCAACCCCCCTCACACTGAGATGCATTCAAAGGCTTTATAACTCTATTCAGTTTGCTCCCTTGGGACCAATTGCTGTCCTGTGTGACTTCACACAAACTATTTTCTCAAACCCATCTTACATGAAAAGATTCAACAAAGAGCACTGGCTGCTTAATGAACAAGCATTCGAGGAAAATGACAGTCCTAAAACTTATTTTTAATTGCTACCTTTGACAACATTCACCCCAACCTTAAACACACACCCACAGCCATACACACATAGAGGACAATTTCTGCTCAGGTATAAAGTTGTTCTGTGATGTCTGAGTCTAGGAGGGACTTTGGAACCTACAGATTTGACAAAAATCCAGGCTTTTTCTTGCCAGATATTTACACACTGATCTGGGGAGGAGTACAGAAGTTGGGAGAATCTAGGGGGTCAAAATATTGGATATTGGATTTCGTTCAGAGGTCACACTCACATAGATGAGTATGAGGCACTGATTTCATACCTGTTGGTAGTTGCCTCCAATATCATTTCGGTTTGCTAACCCCTCTAAAAGTCATACTCAGAGGCTATGAAGCCAGTTGACTACAACCCAGATCCAGGAGAGGAAGATAACATATAGCTTTCAAAGACTATCCCATTCTCAGCTGAACTGCAACAGAAGTGTAAGTCAAACTTGGGAATGATCAGAGAGAAAATTTTAAACTTGCGAAAGGTAGATTACCATCGTAATAATAGTGGTAGTAGTAGCTGCAGGAGCAGCAGCATTAAAAGCAGGACCATTTATGAGGAAAAACCCAAGAGAGATAAATTTGAGTCAGGAATAATGACCCCTACAGTTGGGAGCCTGAAGTCCTTCCTCACAGGTTACAAAATTACCCAACTCTGAGTCTCTGGCTTCCCCAGGGCCAGCCTGGAAAACATTTGCTCATGTAATATCCAGTGAACCAACTACAATACTTAGGGTGAGGAAGAGACCCAAATGGAGCTTGTAATCTATACTTATAAAAAACAAGCACCTCTCCTCACACCCAACTCCCTCAGGTCATCCTTTATCCAAATCAGCAAGCAGACCTCTTCTTGACTCACCAAGATGTAAAACAAACAAACAAGCAAACAAGCAAACCCCTCTGTGTTTCTTTTAAAAAACTCACCATGTATCATTATCTTGATAAAGGCAAAATGGTAGAAAATGAGTTAACAACCTCTGAACATTTTTGGCACAGGCCTGGTGTTTTTCTTAATTGACCAGCCCATCATTTCTGTCTCTCTTTCATGTACAAGTAGTCAATCAAGTTTATCCCTTAAAAATTTCCTTATTCTGAACGGTGAGGCTAGGTAATGCAATACTCCTCCTTGAAGATCTTTTCTCTTGTGGGAAATTAATAAGCTTAGGAAGGAGCTGCCACTGTCTGCTCCATTGCCATTCTCTTATCTTCCAGTGTGAGGGCTCTTTTTTTTTTTTTCCTTTCACCACGAATTGCCATGCTCTTGACAATGAAGCCTTTGCTGGTGTAGTGTTTTGGCAGCAGGGTTAGAGGTGGGTAAGCCAGGACCTAGAAAGATATAGAAAAAGAAAATTAGTGTGTTTTCATTCTCATAGGATAATAATCCTTACTTGAATTATTATTAGAGATGTTACCTGCCTCTTATCACAGAAGTTGAAATATTTTGGGCTTCATTTTTCAACCTTGGGAAGAGAAGGGGTGTTCCCATTCTAATACTAAGAATTAAATTTCCCTTTCTCACCCTTTCTCCACCCTCTCACTTAGATCATAAAAGGCACCACCTTGGGTATCATTTATCAACCTCTCTCCAGCCTTCTCTTCCAAAACAACACTACAGTTTCCTACATGTGCATTTTTGCCAGGACTGCAAAGAGCCTTGCTAAAGTGAAACAAGGTGAGCATACCCACTCTTCATTGTCATCCTTCTAATCACTTAATTGGAAATAAAATCCTAGGGAATAGAGCTCCAAATATATGCATAAACCCATTGTTCCATGTGAATTACATAAAGCTATTGACTAGGTACATTTTTATAGTACTGTCTGAGGCTGAATTCCAGTAAGTATTAATGCAGAGTGATTTCCAAGTAGTTTATGTACCATTTTAGCCCATAAATTTCTACAGAAATAAAAGTAATTTGCAGATTTTCTTTATCCCCTATTAATGATTGTCATTAGGACATTTATATTACCAAGCAAAATGTGTACCACTTAAATTACTGGAAAACTCACCAAGTAAGAATTTCAACTTAATCTTACCCATATTGTTTTGTTATGTCAGCCATCTAACTCATAATAAAAAGAGTAGGTCAGATTCATAAAATGTGAGAAATTCTTATATTTAAGGATCTTTACCTGAAAGCAGTAGGGAAAAAAATTAATTAGAGGGCAAGAAAGTGAAACTGAAAGGAAGCATCTGTTGGCCAGATTCTCAATAAATCACTCCCCTCTCAAATGTATAAAATTGTCGCTATTTTCTAGCTTGAGATTTAAAAGGTCAAGCTCTTCCACCCTCAACTTAAGTACCAAAAACATTGTTTTATACAAACTGGAGTCAAAGCTTTAGTATCTCAAAAGAAACATAGTTTAAATGGTCTCTATACTCAATAAGAGAAAGGCTAGGCACAAGAAAAATGCCTTCCATTTAGATTTTATTTTCTAAATATCCGTATTCCGGAGTGGAGGCTTATATATTTCCAATATGTAAGATAAATTTTTAATGATTTGCATGGACAGATGACTTTTCCTGAAAGGTAAACTTCCAATTCTCTAAATAACACCAAAAGAAAGCACTAAGGAGTGTTCTGTTCAACAGGTTAATGAAATTATGTTCTTAAACACTGCTCCCCACACACCATATTGCATATATCAGTCTGTGGTTTCTAAGGGACCACGTGACTTTCTTATGGCTACTTTTCTATCTTGACTTGCAGCAGTTTATAACCGAGCCTCTTCTGTCCTTTATTTTTCTTCTTTCTTCTATGCTGAATTCACTTAAGTTTCTGGCCACTATCTTCAATCCTGAGGTTTATTTTCCAGATGTTTGAGACATGATTTTGACATTTCTAAATCTTCCACCCATTCTTTAAAGAAGTATTAGGGGGCAATGTGTCCATGCTTTGTGTGTGTGTGTGTGTGTGTGTGTGTGTATGTGAGAGAGAGAGAGAGAGAGAGAGAAAGAAAGAAAGAGAGAGTGTGTGTTTCTGTGGAGAGAGACAGGGAGAGAGAGAAATGAGTCTAGTATTCAATGGAGGAATCAGTCATAAGACAATTGGAAGCTCAGCACAGCAGCAGATTCCTATATACAGACATGTGAGAGAGCCCTCATTGCACTGAGCCTTGGTTGTTAGGAGTCATCCTCAGCCAAAGTACATAAAACTGCACATACTTGCATAAGAGAGATGATATATTAAGATTAAAGAAAACTGCACTTCAAGAAGCTTTCTTTGAAAAGTCAGTAGCTAACCTGAAAACTAAGGGATTCTCCACTTTCTCTCAATGTATGGGGATATTGCAGCCCTTTCTTCTGTGAATTTCAGCTTTGTCCTAGGCGGCGATTCGGAACTTGCATTGGGTACTGACCAGAAGAGAAAAAGAAACATGCACACGCACACACACGCACACACACACACACACACACAGAGAGAGAGAGAGAGAGAGAGAGCACCCAAGGAAGAAAATGAACTTCATGGGAAAGTCCTTGTACTTACTTGTTTCCTCTCAGCAAAATCCTCCCCTGGCCTCCTGGGACTGCAGTCACCAGGCTATCAATGCCTCAGTGTCCCACTGTGTTCCAGAGAAGGGTCCCAAAGCTGGGACAGGATCAAACTAACATGGTAAGCTGCTCTTTGACAACTCCCCAAACACATTATTTCAAAACTAGGAAAAACAACAACAGCAGCAGCAACGAGGCTGTCTCCTTAAGCTGTGGTTCTGCCTCCTCCACTTTAGCCAGCTACACAATCCGATTTATTCTATTGCTGACAGATTGCCCACTTCAAAGTAGTGGTATGTGGATGGGGCTGAAGGAGTTGAGGGACTGTCTATACCACTGAAAGGCCTTTCTTCCCTTAGGAGTAGAGAATTGAACTGTGAAAAAGAAGCCCGAGATCACCCAGTGAAATAGTGTTGCAGCCCCTGTGGAAGAGTCAACTTGCAGGCTGTTAAAGACCTCAAGTCATTAGCATCAGCTGCTGCACTAAAGGGGCAAGTCAGCGCCTCTAAGTGGCTTAGCGCACAAACGAGGCTCCCGAGACAGCCTCGGCAACTCCATCTCCTCCTCCTCCACCCGCTAGATGTGAAAAGCTTTCCGGAGCCCATCTTGGTAATCATTTTTACTTTCAATCACCCTTGCCCCGCAACCCCAAGGTCTCAGAGTGCCAACAGCACCCATTATGGGACCCCCTCCGGGACTGCGCAGAATGCACCAAGCCGAGGGCAAAAACAACCCAGCAACTGTTTGAGCTCAGTAACCAGCGCTCTTCCCATCAACCTCTCCACCCTACCTCCGCCCACGTACCCGTGTCCTGGGATTAGGAGGTACCTTTATGTCCCCTTCCGGGGTCTGGTGGCATTCACACGCCAACCTCATCTCCAGAGTTATGGGAAGGATGAGACAAGTTCTCACCAAAGCGCATCCTTTCTGAATTTTGCAGGGGGAAGCTTGGTAGTGTTGGCGCTCTTGTAGAGCCGGCGCCCGTTTATCACCCCCAGGCAACTATCTAGAGACTCCCTGGGGCTAACCGCACCCTTTTCCCTTTCACGGAACTCGGACTCCCGGGGAAATACGCACGGGGTCCGCGCGCGCTGGGTGTCCAACTCTCTGTCATAGCTTCTCCAAGTGCCTAGTGAAACAGGGAAAGGCCCTCTCCAATCTTTTTGGTACCTTCCTTTCCAATCCTGAAACGATTTTCCCCTCCTAGCAGTCCCAGAGGGCCCGAGCTTTAGGAGGAGGCGTGCCGGGACGCTGTCTAACAGGCGTTGCCACCCGGGGTAGGCGCTCAGGATCTGCGGGGCGCGGGAAGGCCAGGGGGAAAAGCTGCGAGGCAGGCGGCGCCGGAGGGAGCGCCTGGCCCAGCAAAGAGTTAAAGGGAGGGGACGTGGGCTGTCACGCGTCATTGGGCAGATTATGTGCAGCAAACAAAAAGTGTGTGTCTGCGTGCCAGTCAGTCACTGCATCGGGTCCATCTGTACAACTCTCTCCGTTTCTCTCTCTCTCTCTCTCTCTCTCTCTCTCTCTCTCTCTCTCTCTCTCTCTCTCTCTCTCTCTCCCCCCCCGCCCTTCTTCCCTCCACCCCCCAATCTATTTCTCCCCATCTCTCCATCTCTCTCTTATCTCTTTAGGAAGAGCCTAAAAGACCGCAACACCAATACCTCTTGACATGGAAATACACTGATACAATAGGCAAAAAGAAACACTGGATTGCGCATCTTCCCGGTTCCAGGTGGCCTTATTTGGGAGATTCTATACTGACCTTATTCCTGGTAAGTCTATTTGCATTGATGTGGGAGGGGGATGGGAGGAAGGCAGTTTGGTGAAAAGAGTAGAAATTTTTGTCTCCCGTCTCCTTATTATCCAGAAGAGAGAGAAAAATAATTGTTGAGGGGCACTCTACTGCCAATAATATTGTACAAAAGGAGGAGCGGGTAGGGAGCACTTTGCCGGAGAAGCCAGGGACTGGGGAGCGCGCGGCCGCTAGACAATGCCTGCCTAGAGGGAAGGGCTAGCGGCTGGCAGCGGCGACCGGCTTTCAGCGAGTCCCGCCGGCTCTGGGGCGGATTCTCAGGGCAGGCGGTTAAGAACCTGGGCCTACAGCGGGGCACAGAGCTGTGAAAGGTTGGGTGGCAAAGGCGACCGCACGCGGGCGGGCGCTCCCAGGCTGTTGCCCAGCGGTTATTGTGATGGGCTTGAGGCTCGGGTGGCTGGCGCCGCGACTCCGACAGCTATTAGCGCGGCGTAGTGAGGACCTTTTCACCGTATTGTTAGGTAGAACTGCATTTTAATGACTGTGTCCCTGCTGTTGCCCGAAGTGATGGGGGCGACCTCCCGGCACAATGAATCGCTTGTGTGAAAGAGATTTTTAAAAGGAAGAGAGAAATTGGGGCATAAAACGCTGAATTGAAGAAAATTGAAAAGAGGAGAATAGGATTCCGTTGAAAAGGGGATGAGAGGGTATGGGTTTTTTTTTTTTTTTAATGTATTTTAATTTGAAGTGAAAAATCAGGATGTCTACCTTGTGTGGGGTAAAAATGTCCAGGGATGGATGATGTAGCATGAGAAAGTTTCTACTTCATGGATATTTTCCCTTATTTCTGCTGCCTGGGAGATACAGCCCAACACTTGACATTTGGGGAATCCAAGAGGATGAATGGAAAATGAGACTAACCAAAGTTTTAGGCTATGTTGGCTGGAATGGGGAAAAAAAGCACTACCTTGTAATCACACGTGTAAGGTTAATTGGTTAATAGAAATTAAAACAAAAATACAAGTCACTGATATTCTTCCACAATGAACAGCTTTGCAGGAAAACAATTAGATCTATGCTTTCCTGCTACTTTAATTATTAAAAAAATACATAAATAATTGCCAATTGTGGCATTATTAAGGAACAACAAACTTAGAGGACTCTTTTGATTAGTCTGAAATACTAAGCAATGTACCTAGTTCAAAGCTAGTTTAAAAATTTAAATACCTGTTTTGTTTTTTTAATGATAAGTCTTGTACGAGGTATCCAGAGGAAGGAAAATGTCCCTTTATGACAGCTTAATAGAGAACCCTCCATTGGGGCATTACTTTCTAAATTGCTGTGGATTAAACAGCTGGAGAGCTCACTGAGGAGTGCTCAAGCAGGGCTGCCCCCTCTTGCCCAAACAGGGTCGTATGGGGTAGGGGGAGTAACTATTCACCAGTCATTACACACAGTATTTCAGACTGGGGACACTTTAGGCCTGTCCTGTACCTGCTTACTTCATGAGCCACATGTGACTCAATCCACCCCCTTGTATAACAAGGTAACAGGGATTCACTCTCATCCATAAATAAGCATGCCCAGACAAAAAATTACCTCTGCTTGCTGCTTTTAATTAAAGCCTCAGAGGAACAGTGTTGGATTATGGTAATGAGTAGACATACGTCCCTTCTTGTAGGCTGCAGAGAAAGGTTAGCTGACACAGAATTAGTGGCCCTGACACTCCACTTGAAATCCATTCGCCATGCTCCGCTGTCTCCGCCTGCTCACTAATGCTACTCCCCTCTTTGGAAGAAAAGAAAAAAATCAGCTCCCGGGCACCCAGTTCAATACATAGGCAGAGAGGCACTTTCCCCCAAGGGTTAGAAGTTTCTTTCAGAAAGGAAGGTCTATAGGCTAGTCTGAAAAAAAAAAAAAAAAGTATTATTCTGCCTTGAACTTCACCTCCAAAACCTACCCAATCCAACATCAACGTAATGCAAAAAATGATCTAGTCTTTCCTAGCCCCTTCTTTTCTTTCTCTCAAGAAGTCAGCTTCAGATCTCTCACTATTCTAGTTCTTTTAACAAGTATTCCTTAGTTTTCATCTTTAAAATATTCCATGTTAATCTGCTTTAATTTTGAAATAAGAGCTATGCAAAAAATCAGGCAAGTGTAAGGAAAATCTTCCTAGCACTTGAACAGTTCTGCCTGGGTTAATGGCGTGGAAGCATTAATGTAACTCACTTTCTTGTGCTGTGTGTCTATCTCCAGTGATGGAGGATACGGGCATCCAGCGAGGCATCTGGGATGGCGATGCCAAGGCTGTCCAACAATGTCTGACAGATATTTTTACCAGCGTTTACACCACCTGCGACATCCCTGAGAATGCTATATTTGGTCCCTGTGTCCTGAGCCATACTTCCCTATATGACAGCATAGCTTTCATAGCTCTCAAGTCTACTGACAAGAGAACGGTACCTTATATCTTTCGGGTAAGTCTCCGCTGGAGCTGTGTAGGTGTATGAGGGTAATGTCCTGTTGGAAATGGCCTAAAAATAATTCTAATGACAAGTGGAAATAGGTTTTACCTGTGGAAAATGCAATAATGCAAGCGATCCCATTTAACATATCAAAAATTCGAAAAGGAAAATTAAACTCAAATTATTGTCAATTGATTTTTTGGAATAAATGAATTTGATTTGGAATGTTAGAAATATCTAAATCAATGCTCTAGTTCTGGGTTTTCCTGCTGATGAACACGACTTCCTGAACTCTGGGAGATTTCACTGGGGCGGAGGCTATTTGCATACTAACTAGTTTCTCCAAGTTCTTTGACAAGTATTGGGTACATTTGCCTTCCATTTGAGAAGGTTTCTTCATCCCCTAAGTATTAATATCTTTAGTAATATTAGCTAGTGCCTAGAGTTTGTATTGAGATAAAAATGTTAATGATTTTGACAGTAAAGCATCATTAAATCTATATTCCTTAATTGGAAGATATAAGGCCTCTCATTTCCTATTCTTCTTCACAAAGGAAAGCTATTAATTGTTTAAGCCAAGATTAGGAACATGATTGCCATAGCATAATTTCTAAGATCTAAGCTTGCTTTATTTCTGAAACAAGCACAATTCTCCATACCTTTGTAATGTGGGATAACTTAGAATTAAACTCTCAAGAGGTTAACACTAAATTCTAAGAAGAAATTCCCTCATTTAGTATTCAATCAATATATAAAAACGGCGACTTAAATAATCTATATGATGATGCAGTGTTTCAAAGAATGGTTATCTTCCCTACTGGTTACAAACATGAGGACAGGTCCAATTTGGGCCAAATTTTTGGAAGCATGGTCTCAGATAAATTTTGGAAAAGACTAACATGGAAGAAATGGTCTTGCTTCTTCTGATTTCATTTCTTTCATGGGGGTCCCTCTCCCCCTCCTTCTTGTCTTCTTGCTTCTATTTCAAACCGCAGGTAGACACCTCAGCAGCAAATGGTTCCTCAGAAGGTCTCATGTGGCTGCGATTGGTCCAATCGGCCAGAGATAAGGAAGAGCAGAACCTTGAAGCCTATATAAAAAACGGACAGCTGTTCTACCGCTCTCTCCGCAGGATTGCCAAAGACGAGGAGTTATTAGTTTGGTACGGGAAAGAACTGACTGAGTTACTCTTGCTCTGCCCCTCTAGATCCCACAACAAAATGAATGGTAGGTTGGCTCGCGACCGGTGTGTGGGCCCTTCACTAGCCGGGGAGAGACGCGGGGAGCGGCCGGGGCTAACCCAGAGCGCTGGCGCGCCTTTCTTCCCTTTGGGTGTCTCACAGGAAGCTTCCGAGATATAGTGCGGAATGAAGCTAAACAGATAGGTGAGGATAAAGCGGGGACACTTGGCTTGTTTGCTGTATTCCCCCTAAATCAGGGGGAAAGTTAGATCAGGTTGGTCATTCTTTTCTCCGGCACTCAGGCCGTGAGAAATGAAGGTGGATTTGTCAAGGGGATGGTGGCAAACTGGCTTGGGGGTGAAGCTGAGTAATCATGTGGTGTGCGTGTGTGTGTGTGTGTGTGTGTGCGTGTGGTGTTTGCTCACTAAGCAGGGTCGTCCCCTTACACATGCCTGGAATGCAGCCAACGTTTCCAGTTTGAGTTCCCCTATGTGGCGCATCTGCGTTTCCGCTGCCCCAAGAGACTTCACAGCGCTGATATAAGTCCCCAAGACGAACAGGGCGGCGGCGTGGGCACCAAGGACCACGGGGGCGGCGGCGGCGGCGGCAAAGACCAGCAGCAGCAGCAGCAGCAGGAGGCGCCTTTAGGCCCGGGTCCCAAGTTTTGCAAAGCTGGCCCCCTCCACCACTACCCAGCCCCCTCCCCCGAGAGCAGCAACCCACCCGCTGCCGCCGGCGGCAGCAGCGCTAAGCCATCCACGGACTTCCACAACCTGGCCAGGGAGCTGGAAAACTCCCGGGGAGGCAGCAGCTGCTCCCCAGCACAGAGCCTCAGCAGCGGTAGCAGCAGCGGCGGCGGCGGCCACCAGGAGGCGGAGCTGAGTCCCGACGGCATCGCCACGGGCGGCGGCAAAGGAAAGAGGAAATTCCCGGAGGAGACTGCGGAGGGCGTCGGTGGCGCGGGGCTGGTAGGAGGCCGGGGCCGCTTCGCAGAGCGGCCCCTCCCAGCCTCCAAGGAGGATCTGGTGTGCACGCCGCAGCAGTACCGAGCCTCGGGCAGCTACTTCGGCCTGGAAGAGAACGGCCGCCTCTTCGCGCCGCCCAGTCCCGAGACGGGCGAGGCGAAGCGCAGCGCCTTCGTGGAGGTGAAGAAGGCAGCCCGGGCGGCCGGCCTGCAGGAAGAGGGGACCGCCGACGGCGGGGGCGTCGCCGCCGAGGACCAGGACTCTGGCGGCGGCGGCGGCGGCGGCTCCTCCACGCCCGCGGCCCCGTCGCCGGTGGGCGCCGAGAAGCTGCTGGCCCCACGGCCCGGGGGCTCGCTGCCTAGCCGGCTCGAGGGCGGCAGTCCTGCGAGGGGCAGCGCCTTCACTTCGGTGCCGCAGCTGGGCAGCGCGGGCAGCACCGGCGGTGGCGGCGGCACGGGCGCCGGGGCTGCAGGCGGCGCGGGCGCTGGCCAGGGCGCCCCGTCGGACGAGCGCAAAAGCGCCTTCTCGCAGCCAGCGCGCTCCTTCTCGCAGCTGTCCCCGCTGGTGCTGGGCCAGAAGCTGGGCGCGCTCGAGCCCTGCCACCCTGCCGACGGCGTGGGCCCCACCAGACTCTACCCTGCCGCCGCGGACCCTCTAGCAGTGAAGCTTCAGGGGGCCGCGGACCTGAACGGAGGTTGCGGGTCCCTGTCGAGCGGCGGCGGCGGCCTGCCCAAGCAGAGCCCCTTCCTGTACGCCACCGCGTTCTGGCCCAAGAGCTCCGCTGCCGCTGCAGCCGCGGCTGCGGCGGCGGCCGCCGGGCCCTTGCAGCTGCAGCTGCCCTCGGCGCTCACGCTGCTGCCGCCCTCCTTCACCTCGCTGTGTCTGCCCGCGCAGAACTGGTGCGCCAAGTGCAATGCCTCCTTCCGCATGACCTCCGACCTGGTGTACCACATGAGGTCGCACCACAAAAAGGAGTATGCGATGGAGCCCTTGGTGAAGCGGCGGCGAGAGGAGAAACTCAAGTGCCCCATCTGCAACGAGTCCTTCAGGGAGCGCCACCACCTCTCCAGGCACATGACCTCGCATAATTGACTCCGAAAGGACCCCAGCTTTCCACGCGCGCGCACGCACGCACGCACAGTCAAGCCACCTGCAGGAATAAACACGCGAGAACATCCACCGCTTCCTTGCACCACAAAATACTGCACACAGACACATACATCACCCCCACACACTACACAGGTCCTCCTCTCCCAGGAACCTCATTGAGATAATTACCCGGTACACACACACACACACACACACACACACACACACACACACCAGGATGGTGGATTTTTGATTGGGTGGGTTGTTTGAGAGAGTTTTCTTTTGAATGCACGCATTTTCACTTTCCCCAAAACAAAGGTACATTTTAAAAAATGTCATATATTGCAACATATTGATGCATTTGTCATACGTTTCTACTTAAATTATTAAGCACTTACGGTTTAGATGTAATAATTATATGTAAGGGCAAAATTTATTTTAGATATAAAGTAAAGGAGGAGGGTGAGATGCTTTGCATTTCTTGATGATCATTTGTGTTCTTACAAAAATAAACAAAATGAATAAAAAGGGATCGCCATTCAATTTGAGTTTCCAGGGGGAAGTGCATGTATAATGATATGATTATGGACTTCAATGAAGAATGTCATCAATTATGTAAATATGTATTTCCTTTTAATACAAAGTGTAATTTTGTGCCAGTGAAATGGAGTCTGAATAGTTATGTGTTTCTTTTATCCCTGGAAATATTTATTAAACTTTATAGTTTATCTGAGTATGTTGGATGCTTTGACAATAAATGACTATTTTCTTCAAAGCAAATATTTGGGAAGTTTTAAAATTTTATTGTTGTAGCTGAGGACTGTACTTTGAGTAAATGCCATTCATTTTCACTGAGTTCCTGAAAAGAAGGGAAGAAAGAGCATCAGAGAAGAATTATAAACCTGGCACCGTTTGCATTTATTTACTCTAAGCCAATTTTGAGCCTAAAAGGAGAAAAGTTTTTATTATCACTTGGAAAATATTTAGCTGGAAAGTGTTGGGCATCTTGATCAAAGACAAATCATTTAGACAAAGATGCCTGCCATGCAGCTAACCCTTCACTGGGACACCAGCATTCTTTTCAGCAGCAGGATAATTAGCATCTTCACAAATGGACTGAGACAATGTTCAGGCTGGGATCTGTGAGACCAGATGAAAAGCCCACTTTAGGTTCTACTAGTAATGGCTACATAGAAGGGTATCTTGTACTCTAATGTCATTACAATGGCATTTTGTCATAAACTATTAGAAGACCCTGTGGGGGAGTTTCCCTAAAAACCAAGGTGAAATGATTATGGTTGATCGTGGTCTATGTCTTGCAAGGCCCAGCTTTCTTTCTAAAGGCATGGACAACTGCATAGCCTCTGTAAAAAACTTGTCCTGAAACATTATAATGCAGAAAAACCTGACAATTTCCCTCCTCTTTCTACTCTTTCATTTTTGAAAAGTACTTCTGTACTCTTTATATACTGGTAATAATTCTTAGTTAAATATTGAGTGTACAAAGTCTAGGTGTATGTGGTATGACTAGTAACCATTAGACATAAAACCAATGAACAGTGATCCTTTAGGCTTTAAGATAGCATGCACTTAATCCACAGGAATCTCCATAGTCACTCTGGAAACAGGCACTACACTGGTGTAGCTACCACAGGAGTTGTCCCACTTTTTTTTTTCTCCTTTCTTCACATTCTGAAGACTCTCCCCTATATATGAAGGTGGATACTTGTGAAAAGGTCTGAAATGTACAGAGGTCTCAATACAGGCTTTGCAATCGTTTTCCCTAATAGGATATTAAAGCCTTCATTATTTTAGGACCTCTACAAAGCAAGTTATGATTAGGGCAGGGAGCAGGTTAAGAGTAGCTTTAGAGCAAAGTGATGTATCTACTGGGAATGTGACTTAGATTGGTAAAAAAGCAGGTGGGGTTCTTTAAGATCATCTTTTTTTTTTTTTTTTTTTTTTTTTTTTTTTTTTTTTTTTGCTACATTTCTTTAAGGCCTGCTCTCAGTTTTCCTAGGCAACATTTGGATAATCTAAAACACACAACCCCAGCAAGATGTGGTGAAAACAGTCCAAAATTCTAATTCTACCTCTGCTATTCACAACTAGTGTGACCCTGCATCTTTGCTGACGTAATTTGATTTACTTGCAGCTTGGTTTCCTCATCTGTAAAATAAGCAAAGCAGATTCTACTATTTTTAAAGTACTTCTAGCACTGGGAATTTTTTTTTTCCCTGATGAGTTAATCAGGCTCCAATTGAACACAAAGAGGTCTTTCTGGAGAAAGGCCAAGATTGTGAAGAAAATTTGATGACAAGAAGTGAGGAAGTGAATTGAAGGCAAATTTGAAGGCAAATTGAATCAACAGATCCTTAAATCACAATGCCTGATAGGCAGACTAAATTGTCCCTGTCTTGGACACTGTATCTCTGGAGCAAAAACAAACAAACACACACAGCTTATCTTAGGGCCTACCTCTACAAAAAAAATCCTGAATGCCCTTTTCCTTTCTATCTGATCCTTCTGGAATCTCCTTTTCCGTAAGGCAGCTTTGCTTTCCACTGAAAATTCAGACAGGGATGAACTAAGGTCTAGGAAAAGGTAAATATTGCTTTTTGAAATCGGCTTTGTTATAGGCTGGAATCATATTTTCTAAAGAGTACGCGTAGACACTGCCACGAGGAGACACTCAGTGAGCCTCCCCTGTGTTTTCTTTTGTATGGTCGTTAACTTAATCATAGGATCAGGAAGAGAGCCGAGCCTTGGCTGAGCTACTGCCCAGGCGATCCAGGTAGGTGTGTTAGTGGCAGCCACTTTCGGGCTGGGTAGCTATGCTGTTCAATCTGCTCACAAGGACATTTTGGCGGGAAGTAGTAGACGAAGAGTACCCAAAGCTACTTTTGCCTTCAGCCAAGGCAAACTCAGAAATGTTTTATTTTAATGCTGCATTTTCAAGCGTTCAGAGGTATCATAACCCTTTCCTGTGTCTGAACCTTCTCAGAGGGGAGTCTCAAGGATTTTATAACTCCATCCGTCTGCCAAACTAGTTGAGGTCACTCACAGCTGAGGTGGAAATGAGGTCACGGGTCATGCAGGCATCAAGCCAAGCTGGTCCCACGACGTCCAGGCAGGTGGCTGGGCTTCCAGCATAGGAATCCTAGGTTCTAAGGACGGGAAATTGAAAGCCAAGCGGTTGCTTCACCAGCATTTGTCGCATCCCAATCAGTGGAAGAATGCCCAGGATTGACTCAGCGCTTGGGGCCAGAGAACTCCAGACGTGTCTGCCCGGAAGATGAGTCCCTGGCCTCATTTGCCTTTCTACTTTTCCTAGGCCTTTGCGGGTGGGGCCGCCTGTACTCTCCAGGTTGGGTTTGCAGGGTACAGCGTGCGCCCACAGGCCTTGGAAACCAGAAGGCCCGGGAAGGGACCCACACATCTCTTTTTGCAGGCATTGGTCAGCCAAGATGGAAACCGGACGCTCTCCGGGAAAGTCCCCAAGGTCCCAGAGTCCCACCCGTAAGCTCTGCGGCCGTGCGACGCCCAAAGTCTCGCGTGTTGCAGCAGTAGTCTTGCGCGGGCTAGTTGTAAGCACGGGTGCGAGGCATGGGAGACGGGCTCCCAGCCCCGGGCCCTCTGAACCGCGCTCCCTGTTCTTTAAGTTTTCTCCGCAGTTGGTTTTTCATAGGGCGCCCTGCCCAGGGTACAAGACCCTGAACCGGGAAACCTTGAACACCCAGCACCAGTCACATTCAGAAGAGGGCTGGGAAATGCAGTCCTCCTCCCTGGCTCCCACTCCGAGGACGGGAACCCCGAGGCAGCCTCACCCCGCTGTCTGGCGCTGGCTGTCTCTCTCCCTGCCGCCAGTCCGCCCGGACTTTCCTCCGCCCTTCCCGGGGCCGTGCAGCCTGCTCGGGTGCGGGAGAGCGTGCGCTGCTCCAGCCCCGGGACCAGAACCGAGGAGCAGCCGGACGCGGAGCGCCGCGGAGGCGTGCAGCGCGACGGGCCTCCTTAGGCAGGTGTTAGCTTTTCTCTTTTCTTCTCTCGTTGCCCAATCCCATGTCCTGGAATCAATTCACCTCATTCTATGGTAGCTTCCATTTCTTCTTCCCTCAGCTCCTCCTCACCTGCACACTTTTCCGTCTCTCAAGCACTTCTGGAGCTTTTCGTCACCAAAGAAAGTTTTTTCCAGAAAGTTCCTTTGGTGACTCTGCGCCATCCACTAAGCAACTGACTGCTAAGGTGACGACGGTATCAGCCTAGAAGGAGACTGCACTACCGCGCTCTCCATTAGCTGGGCGCTAGGATGACCCCACCCAGCACCCAGGGATTGAAAGGAAAGGACAGGCACCAACACTCTCTCGCCCTCAAATACACACATACACACCACACATACCGCACGCACCACACCGCACACCACACACTGACACCCACACAAACACACCACACACACTCTCCACACACCACACACTCCACACCATACACCACATACACGCCCCACATACCCACACAAACATACTACATACACACACCACACACACTCTGCAAACCACACATGTTCCACACCACACACACACCATATACCCGCACCACACATACCCCCACACACACCACATACATACATCACACACATGCACCACACATACCACACACTGCTCACACACCCACACAAACACACCACAAACACACTACACACCACACACACTACACACCACATACACACCCCACACACCCACATATACCACATACACTAAACACACTCCACACCACACATACACCACATACCTGCACCACACACCACCCCCACACACCACATACACACACCACACACATGCACCACACATACCACATGCTGCTTACACACCCACACAAACACACCACATACACACACTCCACACACCACACACACTCCACACCCACACAAACATACCACATATACCACACACACTCCACACCACACATACACCACATACCTACACCACACATCGCCCCCACACACCACATACACACACCACACACATGCACCACACATACACCACACATATCACACACGCAACAACCCCACACACAACACACTACACACAAACACCACAGCACACATATATACACACCACACACCACACCACACACACCACACCACACACATACACACCACACAAACAACACACCCCCCACACACATACCACACACATACACACTACACATACCACATACACCACACACCACACACACCACACCACACATATACACACACCACACATACACATATATCACACACATACACACACACACACCACACATACACACACTACCAGCTGACTCCTGAACAGTTTCTCCCAGCTTGGAAATTTCATTGTCTTTCCGAAGGTGAAAAATGACCCCAAAGTGGTGTAGAAAATTTGGCTTGCCCAAGAGCTTAACTGGGATTGGGGTGAGAAGCTGGGCCACTCCCTTTTCCTCCTCTGAATGCATTTTATTTGACAGAAGGCCCAGAACGTTGAGGCAGAAACATATGCCTCAGGCTGGTGCGCCTGAATGATTGCCTTCTGGCTGGGTAACCTGCTTGGGCAGGAGCCATAGAGCTCTTTGCCTTTCTGCTCCACGGAGCATATTCCTAGAGCAACCTTTGCTTTTCACACTTTAGATATGGAACTTAGAACTTTTTAGAAATCTCTATTCTGCAGGACTAGTGAATAAAGAAACTGAAAAAAAATTTTTTAATTCTTTTTTTTTTTTAATCTATAAGGTTAGAGGTCTGCTACAGATGTTCTACTTGAATAGCTAACCTGGATAGGTTATTATTTACTTATCTCTTTTCAAGTTGTGTATGAGCACTAGAATATAAATCTATGCAAGTTTGCAAGCATGTTTATATGTGTTCAAATATGTAAGTATATATTACAAACGCCAAATTTGGTGGCCTTTCCATCTATTTATCTTAGTTTTTTTTTTTTTTTAACTTGAGAATGTGAATAATACCACCTGTATTATTGGGCTTATCACATAGGGGTGTCTTGAAAAGCAAACACATTTCTACATGTATCAGCTTTTTATATTATTAAGTATGACTGACTCCCATGTTGGTGAAAGAGATATGCTTTTGACCTCACCTTATCTTTCTCAGGTGGTCAAAATGCTCTAGTACCTCTACAAGAAGTCTTCTGTGGCTTTCCGCGCCACCTGCCGAGGGCTCCAAACAGCATTGTTCTGGATTCCCATCGTAACTTAAAGGGAAACTCTCACAATGTCTGGAGCCCTTGATGTCCTGCAAATGAAGAAGGAGGATGTCCATAAGTTCCTGGCAGCAGGAACCCATTTAGGTGGCACTAACCTTGACTTCCAGATGGAGCAGTATATCTATAAAAGGAAAAGAGATGGCATCTATATCATAAATCTGAAGAGGACCTGGGAGAAGCTTCTGCTGGCAGCTCATGCCATTGTTGCCATTGAAAACCCTGCTGATGTCAGTGCTATATCCTCCAGGAATACTGGCCAGAGGGCCGTGCTGAAGTTTGCTGCTGCCACTGGAGCCACTCCAATTGCTGGCCGCTTCACTCCTGGAACCTTCACCAACCAGATCCAGGCAGCCTTCTGGGAGCCACGGCTGCTTGTGGTTACTGACCCAAGGGCTGACCACCAGCCTCTCACGGAGGCGTCTTTTGTTAACCTACCTACCATTGCTCTGTGTAACACAGATTCTCCTCTGCGTTATGTGGACATTGCCATCCCATGCAACAACAAGGGAGCTCACTCAGTAGGTTTGATGTGGTGGATGCCGGCTCGGGAAGTTTTGCGCATGCGTGGCACCATTTCCCGTGAACACCCGTGGGAGGTCATGCCTGATCTCTACTTCTACAGAGATCCTGAAGAGATTGAAAAAGAAGAGCAGGCTACTGCTGAAAAGGCTGTGACCAAGGAGGAATTTCAGGGTAAATGGACTGCTCCAGCTCCTGAGTTCACTGCTACTCAGCCTGAGGTTGCTGACTGGTCTGAAGGCGTGTAGGTGTCCTCTGTGCCTATCCAGCAGTTCCCTACTGAAGACTGGAGCGCCCAGCCTGCCACAGAAGACTGGTCTGCAGCTCCCACTGCTCAGGCCACTGAATGGGTAGGAGCAACCACTGAATGGCCTTAAGCTGTTCTTGTGTGGGCTCTTAAACAACGTATAAGATTCATGGAAAATAAACATCAAGTTTCTAAAAAAAAAAAAAAAAGAAGAAGAAGTGTTTTGTGGCCTTAATCTATTTTAATGATCTTTGCTCATTTTTAACCAGAGGTGGGAGTAACTGCTGGTTTGATTTTGTGGTTGTACATGTAATTACTCAGAACTTTCTCTGTGCCTCAAGCTTACAGGAAGGTCACTGAAGAAATATTTGATACATAACATCATATAAGCCTATAGGTTCATTCATTTTACATATATATATACATACACACACACACGCACATTCCACACACACACAGGCACACCACATAAAACTGTATATATATATACACACACACACACACACAGATAGTTCTATGTGTGTATATATATATAAAACTTGGCTTAGCTGTAATAATCTTAAATTATAAATACAGTGTGTTCCTGGTGCTTAAAAATTATAAATCAGCCTAATGTTAAGGATGAAAAAAAGCTGTAAGAGAAGTTCTAGATATAATTGCCATGCTGTAGGAAGTACGGTTACAATGCAGGAGAGAAGCCTATCCCTTTTCCTAGTTACTATGTAACAAATAGCACTTTGCTTAGAAAGCTACACTGTGCTCAGTGCTTAATGAAGGCAATGTTCCCTCTACAGATCAAAACAGATACCTCACTCCAGCTCAAGTTTTTTAGTGTTTTTAAATGGATCTTTAAAAATAATGCATAATTTTAAAAATCGTAAAGAACGCTAATGCTACTAAAACATGGAGACTTGAAGAATGCATACAATATCTTGTTTCCCAAATTATTTAGGGAATAAATTCTTCAGGTAAAAAAGAAAGAAGGGGAGATGGGGGAAGGGAGGGGAGGAGAGGGGAGAGGTGGGGAAGGGGAGAAAGAAGAAAGAAAGAAAGAGGAAGGAAGGAAAGAAAAGAAAGAAAGAGAAAGAAAGAGAAAGAAGGAAAGAAGAAAGAAAGAAGAAAAGAGGAAGGGAGGGAGTAAAGGAAAGGAAAGAAGAAAGGAAGGAAAGAAGGAAGAGAGAGATTGGGAAGAAAAATAATCATGGGATGCATTTAACTTTTCGTCCCTTTACTTATAGCCCCAGAAATGTCCAGCCACAAATTCCAACTTCCTGTTACCCTTTTTCTTTTTTTAATGTGGCATTTTCTTTGGAGAAGAGCATTACTGTGGGTTTCAGAGTAGAAATCCAGAAATCAGTCCTACCGTTCACTAAGATCTATTGTGCACACCTGCTCCTGGGGTTAAAATCTGGATAGACACACCGTGATTGCACTTTTCTCTGAGGATTCAACTCTGGGTGGCTGTGTTGGTGTTACACTATTGCCTGTGCAACTCAAAGCAATTTTTTCTGTGTGTTGTTACTTTTTTGTGTGAAGTGTGAATTTTTTTTTTTTTTTTTTAAGCAATTGATGACTTTTTTCTCTCCCAAACAAATGAATAAAGATCTGTTTTACCCTCTGGCAAGATTTCACTGGGTCTTTGAGAGAGACAAACATAGCCAAACAGTGACACCCAGCCCCCAAATGGATGCAAATCATGTAATTAGAAAAATTTTAGTATCCATGATGTTCAATTCTTCTTTAGGCTCAGAGGTCCAGTGTCAGGGCTAAGTGAAGGTGGAGGAAAGAAAATAAAGGAAATATTCCTACAGGGTTCTTCCTAGAAAGATAAAAGTCAGCCTTTAGGGAGGAGTAAATTGACTTTTTCATTAAAATATTTTTGGAGACAGTACATTTTAACTATTTGCTTTAGCAGGGCTAGGAAGATAAATGGTGAATGTCATGAAGCTTATTTTCAGGGACATTCAATCTGCTCTCTAAATTCCATCTCAGAACCTCCCATTTTCAATGGTCCCTTACCATTAGACTCTCTTAGATGCCCCTCAGTTCTGTCCCCTCCGACAAAGAGTAGTATCCAAAATTGCCACCTGTATGAATAAACAGCAAAAAAAAAAAAAAAATAGTTTGAATTTACATGAAGATTTTTTCTTCTTCAGCTTAATTTCTAATTTTGGAGCAGTCTAAGTAAAGATGAAGCATTGATATGCAGAGGTACTTCTCCACCAGGGTACTAATGCCTAAAACGCCTTCCAAATCAGAGGTATTTGACTTTAAGGCTCCATCTGAAAGTGTTTATTAAACCTCATAACATGCCTAAACTTAAAACCAGGGAGATATTTAGGAAACCTAACACTCAAAAATCTAATTCCATGCATAGTAAAGCTAATAGCATGGTTAAACAAGTCTCATCAAGTTATATGATTGCCAGCAGCTCACATTTGAATTTCTTAAATCCTTTAAATATTCAAAATACATTTATTTATAACAACTCAGAAATAGAAACTTGGAATTTTAGACATATATTTTTTTCATATATATATTTTGGATATATAGATATATTCACAAATTACTCTCTTCTCTGGGGTGGGGGGTTTCCTTTGAATACATTTCAGGAGAAGAAATTTAAAGTTTAATGTACAATTTATGAGTGCCTATCATACTGGATCTTTACAGCAGTCTGCTCGAAGACCCAGGGGCATGACCAAATAGGAAATCAGATAAAGATGCTAAAAAGAGGGGACCTCCAGCAATGACTTCCCCATCTTATTGACTCCATAAAGGAAAGACTAAAAAAGAAGATAATTTTCTCCAAGACTTCCATCCTCAGAAAATTTTATTATAAACCACAGATACTGAGAGCTCACAAAGGAAAGAAAAATACTATCCATAGGACACTATGAAGATAGATCACACAGGGAGAGACATTTCTAAATCACCAAGGTAGCTGTTAAAAATGCAGTTTCCCATAGGTCCCATCAGAGATTTGATGAATCTTATGTTGGACCTAAAATCTTGCATTTTCAACAACCAGCACCAGATGATCTTAGAGTAGGTGGTTCTTGATTCTCACTTTTGGAAACACTGAAGAGAGGTTAGAACCAGCCCTATGATGACTTAAATTAAAACGTAGGAGCACATCAGTCTAGAAAATAGCTATGTTCCAGAAATATTGAGAGTAAATTGAATTATGTTGTTGGAAATACAGACTTTAAAAAAAAAAAAGTTATTTATGTTCTACCTTTGTTTCAGATTGATTTTCACATTTTACTCCTCCTTTCCCACTCAATTCTGGGTCATTAGTAAGAATAAGAAAAATGTAATTGCACAAGCAAGTCCCTATTTAAGGAAACTTTTAAGCTAAATCTTAATGGAAAATTTAGAATGTTCATCTATCATCACCCTCTGAAGGAATTCACTTTTTATTTTTTGGATTTTATACATTCATTTTCTAAAATTGTTTCACAACTTATTTATATGTATGTGTTCACAAACTTCACCAATTCAGGCTCTGACATCAAACTCCCAAGAGCTGTCTGAAGCTGTGTGTTTCAAATGAATAATAACAGCACAATTGAAAACTTTTGAGCTACCATTTTGCTCTCAACTCCAGCCTGCTAGTCAACAACTGTTGCTTCTCTGCCAGCTGATGACTACACGGAGGCTGCCACTTTCTGATGGTGAGTGACTCTGAGCCTCAGTTGATTCAGACACCCCTGATCCTTGCTGCAGAAGCTTCTGGTACTAGGGAAACAGACTCTCCCATTCACTTAATGTCACTTAACTTTCTACTGCAGTGTCCAGTTACCTAGGACTCAGGCCTGAGTCCGAGGAGATGGGGCCAGAGGAGCACCAGGTATAATGCAGTATTCACAATCACCCATCAGTTCTGATGTTGCTTATTATCTCCAAACACAATAATGGCTCTTGGAATGCAACCCTTATGTAAACATAGCTGTGATGATCCTGCCTTCTAGATGTGTCAGCACATGCCTGAAAGAAAGGGTAGGTGCTCACTAATTCTGAAGCCACAGCTACAGGAGCATTCTAAAGTCCTCACAGTTGCTTATAAGCACAGAGAATCCTGCTAAGAAATTAGATTAGATGTCATATTGAACATCTATTCTCATTGTGCCTCCACCATTCCCTAGCTGTGTAACCTTGGATGAACTGACTTCTCTAAACTCCAATCTTCTCATCTGTACATGAAAGGGTTAGATGAGATCAGAGATTCTCAGACTTCAGGATTTGTAATAATTACTAGTGAGAGTGGTAAATAGGCTTGGCTCTATTTCTAGAGATTCAGAATGAGGGAAGCAGTGGCTAGGATACTAAATTTTTAAAAAAATATTATTTTATTTTTTATTTTTTTTAAAAGATAGGGTCTCACTCTGTCACCTAGGCTAGAGGGCAGTGATAGGATCATAGCTCACTTCACCCTCCAACTCCTGGGCTCAAGCGGTCCTCTGTCTCAGCCTCCTGAGTAGCTGGGACTAAAAGTGCGTTGTCACTGTGCCTGGATAATTTTATTTTAAATTTGGGAGATGAGGTCTTGCTTTGCTGCCTAGGCTGGTCTTGAACTCCTGGTTTCAAGCAATTTTACTGCCTTGGCCTCGGGAAGTTCTGGGATTTACAGGAAAGAGACACGCTGCACCAGGCCTGAGATTTGCATTTTAATAACCTCCCCTGGGTAATTCTCTGACCACCTCTGGGAAATATTTGTCTAAATCAATGATTATTCACTGTGGTCCTATTAGAAACATTTGGAAAGTGTACAAAAATACACTCATGACTGGTCTGTCTTCAAATTAATTCATCATAATATCTGGGTATTTTGTCAAGTCATTGGTAGTGCCCCAAAGAAATCTTTGTGCATCAAGGATCAAGAATCAGTGGATTAAATAATCTATGGGAACTTTCCTCAGCTTTTGAACTCCAACTTCCAACCTAGCGTTCTTGGTTCTATACCACAATGCCTCGGTTATAAATGTGGAGTATGCTGTGTATGCAGACTTGCTAGTTATTATGAGCTGAATTATGCCCTTCCCCTCAGCCAAGTTCATATGTTGAGGTCTTAACCCCCAGTACCTTGGGATGTGAATGTATTTGGAGATAGGGCCTTTACAATTAGGTAATTGGTTGGGTCCTAATCCAAGAGGACTGATGCCCTTATGAGAAGAGTAGACTAGGACACACATAACAGAGACTATGTGAGGATACAGCAAGAAGGTGGCCATTTGCAAGCCAAGGAGAGAGACTTCAGAAGAAACCAAACCTGCCAACACTTTGGTCCTGGCCTTGTAGCCTCCAGAATTATGAGGAAATGAATTTCTGTTGTTTAAGTCACCCAATATGTGGTATTTTGTTATGGCAGCCCTAAGAAACTGATACTCTAGTCAAATAGTTTACTGAAACCTGTCATACTTTGAAGAAAATAATGTTTGTCTAATTAGTTCAGAAACAAAATATCTCTAAGTATGGACACAAATACACTAAAACAAAGGCTTAACTGTACAAAAATAAATGATTTTGTAGTTTCTTCCCAAAGTCATGATTGAAAACAGGTTATGGAAATAAGTAATGCCTTTTAAAATACCATGACCTAATCTTGAGGATGATGTTTTAAATAAAAGGATTAAGAAGGAGCAGGACTAAAAATAATTTCAGTGCTTTTTGCTGCCAATAATGAATAACAAATCCAATTCCAATTAAATCAACAAATAACTACCAAATGTTTATCATTATCTTGTAAGATATAATGTAAATTTTAATTATGAGCATATATAAAGCAGAATCTATTATTTTAGTTTTGATACCAGGTTTTTATAAGACAACCCTGTCTTTCATCCTTATATATCCCAATTTCCAAGGTGTCTCCCTTAAGGTTTCCTCAATCTTAATTTTCATTGTTTCTACTCAAAGTAAAAACACTCACAGATGTATTTGAAATCATACCCTGGGAAAGAACGGACTAATAAAGAAAAAGATATATTGCCACCTAGTGGAAGACAGGCAGAATCATCTGCTTGTAATTCAAGTTTTAAACCACAAAATGATTAGTACAAGCAATGTTTTTAACTGGTTTTTGATAGTGTGATATTATGCTTTGTTGTTTAGAAGAGGTATTTCATGCTTAACTGATAAATCACTTTTTATGTTTGAGTTATATATTTAGCAATCACTTAAATGTATATGCTGCTGTTATATATATTGAATAATAAAGTTGAACATGTCTTTCTGAAAAACATTGAGCTAGAATGATAAAAGCACTTACAGGTAAATCTAAAAAATATTTACCACCCACAGAAAGTCAATAGTATGGCAAACAGCCAATGTAAATATAGCTGACCAAATTTCGGCAAGTCATGTCTCTGAACCTGTATTCACATCTAAAACAATAGGGTTACACTATGTGATTTATAAAATATTTTCAATTCTAATATAATTAGATCATATAGTTATAATATACACTTATATTTATTAAGTTTCAGGTCTTTGTAATAATTAGGTGAGTGATCACACTTGGTTTAGAAAGTAGTATTGGTGAACTAATCTGTGTATGCCCTTGAAATAATATTTCATCATAGAACTAAAAGAAGTTTATGAATGGGAAGGAAGTTTCTATCTATTTATTTGGTTGCCAGGTTGCCAGAGTTTTTTTTTCCATAAGAGTAAGGTGACCTGGCTAATTTTAACTTCAGCAATTGCACTGTATCCAGTGAAGTTATCTTTGCAACTTTTATTTGGATATAGCATCCTTTATTGTTTCCTGTCCTAAACTTTTAGGAAGTTGTTATTAACTGAATTACCCTTATTGACCTTTAACAAATATAGATAATGACATTAACTACTGGTAATTCTATAAGAGCCTTTCTTACTATAAGCCGGGGAAGGAAAGGGGAGTTTAAAGATACTTCCCTTTTAGTAGCCCTTGGTATGTTCCAAGAATGTCACAATCCTTAATTAGTTAACCATACGATGTGCATGCCCTCTGAGAAGGTTCTATGTCAGATGGTGTCACACAGGGAGCTTAAGTTATCAAATTGTTCTGGCTCCAATTGTTGGATACAATTTCCTTCTGTACAGTATTAAGATAGAAGTGTCACCAAAAGACTTCCCTTTTAAACAGAATGAACTAAATGTGAAAAATGTCAATAAGTCTAATAAAAATAAGAAAGTATGGTAAATCAGTAGGTGTCTTAAATACTACCAATAGGAAGTTTGCTATCATCAGTCAACTTTTAAATAATTACTTGTGAGAAACTGCATAATATAATACATGATCATTAATAAAATACAGTACTTAGAAAAAATTGATATCTAAACTTCTGTTTGAGGGTTTGTCCAGAGATAAGGCACACAGAGAGGCTAATTATAATATTTCTAGTAACTTTGCTCACTTTTTCCTTCTATCCCATTAGCACAAAAAAAAAAAAGAAAAGGAAAAAGAGAAAAAAGTGTTAATTTTTCAGTTTACATTTATTCTGAATAAAGTTTGGAAAATAGTTTGGAAAAATAAAGTTTGGAATAAAATCCCAAATATGAAGCTGGAATATTTTCTGCCTTGTTAGAATATTTAACTGTTTCTCTGCATTGCATTTGCTATACAAATTATATGGTCATCAGATTAAACTAGTTTCAGAAGTAAAAGTTTCTGTTTATAATGTGAAATACTCTTCCTTTTATCAGCTTACACAGCTGCCTCACATCACTTTCATTATCCATGTCACCAGCCTTTTATATATTGTCTTCAAATTAGTCAGGTAGGTAGCTTCAGCAATTTACATATTTTAAATATATATACACTCACACATATATATTTTAAAAATATATACATAGATATATTTAAAAGAGGTACTGCATGCCTGAAACAACAGTTGAATGTGACAAAAATAAATTAAAGGTCATCACACATGTCATTAGAGAAATCATTTCTACAGGTTTGAAAAACCTCTCAGATTGATCTATATCTTAAATTTCAGCATAATTTAATATATCTGTTCCTTGAACAGATGCATCTGTCAACTGATTGCCATTATTATTCTCTTTAAGATAGCATTATTTCCTTAAATTATAATGTAGTAGTACCAAATAACAAGCATAATGATGAGATGATGCCCTACCTAGTGATCTGTGTCTGTCTGTTTACTGTTGCTTATCACATAGTACCTAAAACTAGGTAATTTACAAAGAAAGGAAACATTTCTTACAGTTGTGGAGGCTGGGAAGTTGGAGGTGGAAGGGGCACATCTGGTGAGAGCCTTCTTGCTGGTAGGGACTCTCTGTGGTGGGGCATCACATGGTGAGGGGACTGAGCATGTTGACCTCCTTGCTCAGGTCTCTCTTTCTCTTCTTATAAACTACCAGTTCTCCTTTCATGATAACCCACTAACCCATTAATCCATGAATAGATAAATCAATTCATGAAGGCAGAACCCTCATGAGCCAGTCACCACCCAAATGCCCACCCCCCAATACTGCCACATTGAAGATTGAGTCTCAACATAAGTTTTGAAGGGAACATTCAAACCATAGCATAACCTCTAATAAAAATATTCCATTTCAGTTAAAGAAGTCATCCTAAGTGGAGACCCATGGAATGGATACTTGAAAAGGTAACTTTTTTTTTTCATTTTATTACCCAAATGTACATTCATTTGATACACATTTTAGGGAAGGTGAATTTAGAAAATTAAAGGATCTTTGCCATGGTAAATGAGAGGACATTTCTGAAGTTATACATGTTAAATTTCATGTATTTTCTATGGCTCATAAGAGTAAGAAGCTGTAGTATAATGAAGTACTTTGGAAATGCTGGTACTCAGAATTTGGAAAGTGTTAAGATGAAAAATGTCCTAGGAAGCATAGGCCTACTAAAATGCCTCTTTTTTTTCTGGTAAAATATCAGTCTGCCTAGGTATCAAGTGTTTTATTAACCCTCAGTTGTATTGTATGCATTTATAAGCACACATGATAATAAGCTTATTTATATTCAATCAAACATTTATTTGGCAAGCAGCCTAGAATATTCTAGTGTTCTAAAGTCAAACAAATGCCTCAGAGATTCAAAGTCTTTTGCTTCTTTTTCAGTATCTCAAAGCATAACAATTCTTCGTCTTCTTGTTGCTGCATTCTAAACGTGTATTAATTGACAACCTACACAAGCTACCTGAAAGTTTTCTAAACCTACGTTAAAGGCAGAGTCTTCATTTGGGAATTATATTTGACATCTTTAATATCTTTGTGTACTTGAGTGGATGTATTTGACTTCTAGGTAGACTGAGAAAAGTCACAGGTGACATGTTTTTGTTTTGTTTTGTTTTGTTTTGTTTTAGTATAATACATCGGTGAAACAGAACTTGTTGAGTCAGGGTTCAGAATTATTGGTTAGGCAGCTAATAAAAATGCTAATTCAGATATTGAGAATCCTGATGGCTTAAGGAGTGACCACGGCCCTTATTGCCCTTCTAGACTGTCTTGGGAAGTAGAGCAAAAACAGAAACACTGGAGTCAGAAAGACCATGGCACTCCCTGTACCATTCAGTGGTTGTGCTCTGTTGGAATGAGTACTGTTGACAAGTCACCTTACTTTCCTGAATCTCAGTTTTCTTCCCTGTAAGCTGGAATATTGACAACTATATATGGTTGTAGTAAAGCTTAGAGATAAAATGTGGGAGTCCAAGACACACGATAGGCTGATAGGCACTACATACATTAATTCTATTATTTTCATAATCCCCCTTTGTAGGTCTTTGTGAATTTTCCATTGTCTTGCAGTTTCTCAACTTTAGGACTATAAACGCTTTTCTCTCTTTTGTGAACAAAGAGAGTTGTTTCCTGTGTTCCTTCTGTGCAGTAAAGAGGATGTTGTTGGGAAACTATGAAAGGGATACAGCTTGTACATTTTCATGAAAATGGTAGATGGGAAATTAAATAAGACAAATAAACTTGGGTGTGAATGATGGACTCCTCTACTCTTCAGAATAGATTCATTATTTTCCCCAAACATCTTGAGTAGAAATCCACTCCCCCAGACTCATTTGGAATCTCAGCACTGAGGAGTTCCCTTCCCTGGTGGTCTGGTGGAACCTAGGAATGCTGGCCTTTAGGGCACACAGCCAGACTTGTTTGCTCACTCATGCTTGGGGTGAGCAGCATGGGAGGTCCTGATAAGCTGGCTACTAAAGGATGCAAGATGCATTCTGAGCATTGGTATACACTAGTGAGACAAGTTGTCAAATAGTCACTAAGAAATCTGTATTCTAAAAGAATAAAGGCATGAATTTTACTGGTGTATTAGCCTATGAAAGCCCTAAAAATGATTCTATGTGAAATATTTTCAAATATCTATATGACTTTGGAAAATAACCAGCTAATCCCTTAAAATAATCTCTCAGATCTCCTCTTTTCTAAAGGACCTAGAAGAATCAAAACCTAAGTATCTATTAATAATGATGAAAAACTTCTTGTTTTGTAATTTATATTTTACAACAGAATAAAGTTAAAAAGAAATCAGGGAGAAGAGGGTAAATTTTAATCCTTGTTTAATTCAATCTCTGTCTGAATGAAGTTTTAAGTCTATCTGAAAAGTATATCGAAATAATACTAAGATTACACATCCCCATTTCATATTCATATTTCTCCAAATAAGAGTGGAGCTGAACTCGCAAAAGTTTTAAACAGTTACTGAAACCTCATTAATACTATAAAATGACAATATTTAATTGGAGAAGACCTACAAAGTTCAGCTTCTAAAAAATCCCCTAAACTTAAGACAATTTTCCCAAGTTAGGAAGAAAATAAAATGATAGTTTAGTATGTTTCAGCATATTTCCATATGCTCTTTAGAACTTGCATGTTTTATTAACCCTCAATTGATTTCTATGTTTAAATGAAAACATAGTTTGTGAATATATTTCTCTTTGTACTTAATAAATATCATTTTTTTAACTCTTTGGAAAAGACAGCTATCCTTTTTTAAAAATAAAATATAATTTATGATGACTTTTAAGAGAAATTGCATCTTTAACTTAATGAAGATCTCTTCTACTTTTACTATTTCATTACACTACCATAAATCAACATCTTGTTTTCAGCGTGCCCTTTGTAGATGATTTCCTTTAAGATCCTGAAGTCAGGAAACAACTGTTGCTGGTTTATGGCACTTGTTCAGCAGAGGATCTGGACTGCTGCAGAGGATTAATCTTATTTTAGAATTCGGGAAACCAGCAGGTGCTGTCTGGTCAGTCTTGGAGAGGTGTGCCACAGACCAGCTAAATGAAAGGTAAAAGAAATGAAACATCAGTCCCAGAAATGCATGTGCTGATGAGATTCCATCACTCATTTCTCATGAATCTAATTTGTATCCGTCATAGGCCAATTGGAAATGCATTTGACCGATAAATATCATGCCATGTGTGAAAAGTAGCCTTTAAAGTTTATCTTACTTTCAACATATTAGATCATATTAAGAGAACTTTTGAAATCCTTTCAAAGAAATGATTTTTAAATTTGGAAAGCAGTCAAAATAAATACATTATGTTACCAGGAGTGTTTTTAAAATATGTAATCCAGATTCTATGCCCTTAGTCATTTGTATTTATAATAAAAACTTATATTTATTCCAAAATGAAAAGAGCCTACTTTATGAGTGAAGCTAAGAGCCCACTAGAGGTCACTTTTTCAACTTATTCTCCTTAATAACTGAAAAATTCAACCTTGATTCTAGTCACTGAGTCTTTCTTACATGTCCTTCTTCGCAGAGTTAGAACTTTTGTTTCCTTCCAGAAAAAAATTCTGCTGTTTCTCAAACTCTTCTTTTCTAAAATCCTTCTAATAATACTCCTAAGTACTCTTTCTTATTCCCTGAGGTCACATTTTTTTCCTTTCTCTTTTTTTCAAAACGAGAGTCTCACTATGTTATCCAGGCTAGAATTCATATAGATATGATCATAGCACACCACAGCCTTGCACCCTGGCTCAAGATCCTCCTGCTTCAGCCTCTGGAGTAGCTGGAGCTAGAGGTACGCAACACCTCACCAAGCGTCCTGGGTCATACATTCTTATTTTTAAGTATAATTTCTATTGTGACATTTTAGTGACTTTCTTGAGCATCTAATAAAATCTATATTATTTTTGCTTATGTAAATGCTATTATTTGCAAACTAGCAATGTCTATTTCCTAAAGTTTTAATGGACTTTACAATGTTGTACTAGTATGAAAGAATCAGAGGAGGTACAGTCTTACTTAAGACTTAGAAGTATCCATTTAATTTCTATTTCTTGCTGCAAACACCAGTACTGCTGAAAAACGCCCAGCATTAATACCTGTTGCATTGAATCTCTATTTTCATCATCTTGATTAAATTTCCCTGGTGATCCATTAGAGCTCTGTTTTGAACCATGTTTTAAAAAGCAATAGTTCTAAAATGTGAATGCCTGATGTAATTTACCTAAATAAAGGACATTTTGTCATTTTTCTTCTTACATTTGAGATTTTGACTAGCATGAAAATGTTCACAACCTACTATTAGGTTGTTGGTTTAGCTACGCGTGTGTGAAAAGTAGCATTACAAACCTAGTCTTCTGTGTATACTATTAGACCATCTGGAATAAGGTTATGGTGTCCAGGCTTCCCAAATGCCCACATATATTTCCTGTATTCATAACCACATTAATTCTAAAGTATTTTCTTAGTAATTTAAAAAATTCAACAAAATTGCCATTTTAAAACTCAGAAGTAGTATGATATCTCATTTATCTATGGAATAGGGACAGTAGTAGGAAAATCACATACAGAGACTTATTCTTACCTTCCAAAGAATATCTATCTCTTTATGTCATTCATCTATCACTTGCCTATCTAAATGCCCTATAACAGAGGCCACTTTAACACCCTGTACCACTTTTGGAAAGACCTTATTGAAGAATATATTTAATATCTGAAAAAGGAGTTAAAACATCAGAATGGCTTTAAAATGTTATAGAAATAATAACTAATTTTGACAGTGTTGCCTGTTAAAATTACTTTTATGCATCAATACTTTCCTGATGTAAACTATTCAAATATAGATAAGCTGCTGCCTCCATTGTCTACTAGCCTTAATCTTCAGACCTTTCAAAGGTCACTCCTGTTGTGTGTTCTTCCAGACCTTGTGATGAACATTTTCATTCAAATGAGTGTTCACTTAGAATATATATCATAATATTTTGTTGTTCTGCGTACACAAGTATTTTAAATAAATGTTATGTAACACTGAACAAATTCTCCTATGTGTTTGGTTTATATTCAGTAATAACTGTTGGAGATATTTACATGTTGTTTTCTATAAATCTCTCTCATTTATTTTGAACTACACATACTGTCCTTGAGAATGAATGTACCCGTAGTTTACCCATTTTTCTAGTGGAGAACATTTAGTTTGTTTCGACTTGTTCCCTCTTACAAACAGTGTGGCTATGTTAATCCTTGTATACATGATCAAGCATTTCTCTACAATTGATATTGTGATATGATTGCTAGATTGTAAAGAAGAGGCATTTATTTTATTGATTCTGTAAAATAGCTCTTCTAAGTGGCTGCACTTAACAGTGCTTGTAGAATACCAGAAAATCTACACCTTTGCCAGCATTCAGTATAAAGCTTTAAATTTTTTATTTTCATGCTATCTCACATTTGAAATTGCATTTTCCTAGTTACTAGTATTAGTTAAGTTTATCTTCTTTTCATTTGCTTATTGGATATATGTATTTCTTCTGTGAATTGCTTATTCATATTTTTGCCCTCTTTTTTCTATTGAAAATTTGGTTTTTGTTCTTTTTTTTTTTTTAGTAGAGATGGGTTTCACCATGTTAGCCAGGATGGTCTTGATCTCCTGATCTTGTGATCCACCCACCTCAGCTTCCCAAAGTGCTGAGATTACAGGCATGAGCCACCACACTGCTTTTTCTTACTAATCCCTAATTTTAAAAGGTTTTGAATATTGAAGACTTCTTATATTCATGCAAATACTTTTTCCAGCCCATCTCTTGAGCTTTAATTTTGTTTATATGACTTCTCTGCCCTAAAGAAGTTTTTATTTTGATAGTGCCAGATAGATCCATTCTTTCTCTTATAATTTCAGTTTTGACATCTTGCTAAAGAAGACTATCCCTATCTTCAAAACATGCACCTCTGATATTTTTCTTCAAATTATTTTATAGTTGTATTGTTATTGTTGTTTAGGTCTTCAGATTTTCTGAGAAGTATTTTCATGTGTGAGGTATGAATGTAACTTTATTCTATTTCCTAAATGAATATCAGATACTTCTGACACCATTGGATGAGTGGCCCATATTTTATTACTAATTTAAAATTCTACTTTTATCATCATGTAAATTTTCTTATGTGCATAGAATTATTCCTCGGCATTTTTACTATTAATTATTATTGCTCTATTAATAGTAGATATACTATTATTACTGTTATTTTTGTATTTCTGTGTAATCCTGTATTAAAAAAGTATTATCTGTTTTGCTAAGTAGTAGAACAAACTCTTTTTCATTTTTATCAAAACTATCTTTGCTGCTGTTTCTCATGTATTCTTTCATGCAATTTTAGAAATGGCTTATTAACTTACTGAAAAATTATATGGAAAGTGAGAATTGCACTGTATTCACATATTAATCTTAGGGAGAAATTGCATACTGAGTCTTCTTATCAACAAATATAATGTATCTCTGAATTTATATGTCATATTGTTCTTCAGTTAGCATATTTTTCTGAGTCAGGCCTGGTCAAGTTTATTTCCAGTCATCCTATATTTTTTTTTTTGCTTTTGTTTGCTTTTCTGTTTGTTTTTTTATAAATAGAACCTTTAATTTTTTTTCCATTTCTTATGGTTGCTTGCATAAAGGAAAGCTACATAGTTTTAAAGATTGATCTTGCATTTGCCTACCTAAATGGATTAATTCTAATTGTTAATTTTAACAGTTTGACAGGTGATCATCTTAGATAGTTCTTTTATGTCAGTGATCATATGAAATTATGACAGTTTTGTTTATTTATTCATCAAATATAAGCCTCTTATTTAAATTTTCTGATTTATTGCATTAGGTAGGACCTTAAAAATGTTGAATAGAAGGAGTATTGGACATCTGTATCTTTCATTGACTTTAATGGGAAAATATTAATATCTTATTATTAAGATTTTACTGAACTGTTCTGACAGCCACTCTTTAATAAGTTAGAGAACACTGTATTAATTTTAAAGTTGCATTTAACAATAAAATATCGTTCTTGTCAAATAGGATAATTACTATTTTGAAAGTGTTGAGCTATAATGTATTATTTTGTTGCCTGGTACTCCAAATAAATTACATATAATATAAATTAGTCTATTAGATATCTAATGTGAGTAAAGCTGGGACTAATCTTTAAAAAATGCTCAGATGCCGCTGAAACAGCTAGCCTTTAGATTCTCTCTTAATTGAAATTCATTTTTCTAAGATTGCTTGTCAGTGAAATATATTGCAACAGATGTAAAGAATATACCACTGGTGTTGATTAAAATATCAAATAAAATGTACTTTTAAACTACATAATAAATGCTTTGTCTAATTTTTCCTGAGAACACTAATGCTTAAGATTTACTAATAGGTAGTCCAATATTGATCTTGACGTTGCTGTAATGAATACTTCTAACCAGTGACAATATAGGGAATCTATAATTTATTCAACAAACATTTATAGAATGCTTATTTCATGCCAGGAATAGAAAATAAATAGTCACGAGTTGCTTAATAATGGGGATAAGATCTGAGAAATGCATTATCAAGCCATCTCATCATTGTTGGATTATCCCAGGGTATACTTATCAACCTATATGGTACTGCGTACCTAGGCTACATAGTATACCCTATTGCTCCTAGTCTATAAACCCATGCATTGAATACTGCAGGTAATTGTAACACAATTGTGTCTGTGTATCTAAACACAGGAAAGTTAATGTATATGTTCTAAACATAGAAAAGCTAATATACTGTTGTGTGATGTTACAATGACTATTTCGTCACTAGATGATAGTAATTTTTCAGTTGCATTATATTCTTATAGGACCACCATCATATATGCAGTCCATTGTTGATGTAAGCGTTGTTATGTAGAGCATGACTGTATTGAATGTCAGAGGAAAATTATACTCTGAAAAGCTGAGGTGGTCATTTCCATGTTCTAAAAGTTGAACATGAGAAGGCATTTGTTTTACTTACCAGGCAAAATCTTAACCCAGGTTAAATCCAATTCCCACTTATTACATGCCAACACAAGTACCACCAAGCATGTTTGTAAAAAAAAAAATATGCAAACATGATGACTGGTCTCACTGTAAGTTCTGGACCATTAATCTCTTGTGGCTTAAGTGCTGCCCAGCGATCCTGTTATGTTTCTGTGTTTGATTCATATGCACATTGTCTCAGATAAACCACCTCCATCTGTGGTCATATATCCTGCTTTGTAGCTATTCCTTTTGATGAATTATCTCTGCATCTATCTGAGGACAAGCTCTCTAGATGTGTCCTCTTCTCATTCCCTTTTAATTAACACAGGGACTTGCCACTAAAATTATTGTATTGCTCTTTAATCATCACATCTTCTCTCACTCCTAGATTGTTTCCATCAGCAAATAAAAATGCAGCAATATCTCCCTTCAAAAGTAAAACTTTTTAAAAATATTCCTTTGGCCCATATTCCCTTTTAATTACTGTCCCATATCCCTGCTCTTTTATAACAAAACTCAGTGAAATACTAGTTTTTACTGACTTTGTCTTCCCACGTGTTTTCTTGACTCCATTCCATACGGCTTTCTTCCACACCACTTCTCTGACACAGCTCTTGGCAAGGACGCTACTGAATACCACATTGCAAAATCCGATGGTTATTTCTCAGCCTTTAATTAACTTAAGCTACTCACACTGTTATGTACTTCTTTCTTCATGAAGCCTTTTTCTTTTTTTAGCTGACAAGTAATGGGTTTTTCTTCCTGTGTTTTTGTGACATAAATGAATAAATCCACAAAGCATTAAAGCCTCCTTCTTGTTTCCTTAGGTTAAATTCCTAGCTGTGTATGGGTACCTATCGCAAGTGGCTCTTGGAAGGTCATTTCCCGTATATGAGTTGTATTTCTTTTTCTATTAAAGGATGATTCCCTCATAAAACATATTCTTCTTTTGCTTTCTGGAACACCCCTCTCTGAGTACTCATCTAACTTCACTCAAAACTTTTTCATTTCCTTTGTTGTTTTATTAATATTTTTTATCTCCCTGAATCTTAACTGTTCCAGAGCTCCATCCTTAGATCATATTTCGTCTATATCTCCATTTATTCATCTAGCCCCATTTCTTAAAACATCATCCAAAGATGGACAAATCCAGTTTGGATTTCTTCCCCAAAGAGAGAGACACATGTGTATTCAACTCTTATTTGATGTCTCACTTGGTTGTCTAATAGACAACTATATTTAACATGATTCAAACATAATTCTTAGTTCACAGCTTTCTCAATCAAACACACTCTGCCAATACTTCTCCTCATCACAATAAACATAAATTATATTCTCACAATTTCTCATGCCAAAACCTTGAAATTACTCTGGATTCCTCTATTTCTTTCCCACTCTATGTATAATCTATCAATATATTCAAAATATATCAGAATATTACCTACATCTCGCCATCTTTGCCATTACCAGCCTGTCTGGTTCAAGCCATGATGATCTCAAGCCTTCATTATTATAATAAACTTCTAATGTTTCTCCCTGCTGCCATCCTATTCTTCCTTCAGTGACTTGATCTGATTTAAATTTAGCTGTGCTGAGAATAGGCTATAGAAGGGGGCAAGGGTAAAATCAGTACGATCAATTGCAATAATTCTGGTGAGAGATAATTGTAGCTCCACTTGAGCTAGTGATAGTGAAAGCAGTGCCAATAGATGATTAAATCCTGGATGCTTTTTATTATTGGAAATTTCAAACACATACGAAAGTACAAAGAATAGAATAATAAACCCACATGCACCCACCTTCCAACGTCAATAGTGATTTACTCATGACCAATTCTTTTTTTATCTACAGCTTTCTACTCCTTGCTTTACAAGATTATTCTGAAGCAAGTTCCAGACAGCAAATCATTTCATTCATAAATATTTCAGTATGTAATCTTAAAAGACAAGGGACATTTTTAAAACAAAAATAGGCATTATCACATTTTTCACTTGATTAAATTCTTAACATCATCAAGTATTAAATCAGTGTTCAAATTTCCTTTATTGCCTTATACTATACTAACTTTTTAATTAGAGTGAATTAACAACTAAATTATAATTGATTTATAAGCCTCTTAATTCTTCAAAAATCTACAAATTCTCTTTTTAGTTTTTTTCTTGCAATTTATTTTATAAAGAAACTGGGCTATTTGTCCTGTGACATTTTCTATATCCTGGATTTTTTCTGATTACATTATTATAACGTCATTAAATCATGTTCCTCTGCTACCTTTACTTTCTGTTAATTGGCTGTTAAATCTTTAGAGACTTGACCAGAATTCTTCATAGGTGGTTTTTGTGAACACCTATCAGTAGTCACATGTTTGGTTGTCTCTTTTAGGAATGATAATGACCACTGCTTGTCACTGCCTTGACTCAATATTTCATTAGATATTTTAAAATGGGGATTTTCTACTTCTAACATTTTTTTCTTCCATTATTACCTGGAATTTTTTATTTTATCCTTATTTAATCCAGAAAGTAGAGCCTGAGACAAAGACTTGGATGCTAATAATTTTTTATAAAAAGTGATTCCAGGAAACAAGATAGAGACGAATAAAAGAGGAAAGGTGAGAAAGTCAATGGAATGATATGCTGTTGAGTTGGCCACCACCGTGGGCAGCTGAGATACAATCTCACTGGATTTCCTGAGTATCTGTGTAGAATGTACTTCACACATTTCTTTTCAAGGACAGAAGAGGCAAATTTATCCTCTGGCTCTGGTTCTCGATTAGCCAGTGGCCAATTTATAGGGTATTAACTTTTTTTTCTTCTAGGTTGTGTATGTACTGAGTGCCAGGAAGTTTTCAGCAAGTGTTCCACACCGAAGTGATTGAGTCTTCCCAGAGCAAACAGAACAAGACTGGTGGTACAGCTGAGGCAATGTGTTTTTAGGTTACAGCTACATGAAGCAGTCCTAAGTAATGGCCAGAACAGAAAGCATAGCAAGAGGTTATGAGACAACACAAACAATTTACATGAAAAGAAAATTTCTTCATTTAACTGTTTGATCATTTTGAGGTACAGGAAAATCACACTTGATCTCACATTCTTATTTTTACCAGTTTTCACAATAGTAAGTTGGGTTGCTAGCATCCTCTACAGATGATGAGCCAAGGTGTGTTACTGTGTGTGTGCGCTTCTTTGATATATAATGAACTGATAACAAAACATATTTGGTAGGTTTAAGTCCACTATGTATATAATTATTATTGATGAGAAATTACTGCAAGTGTGGTCAGTAGCTATGCCTTCAAGTTGGCTCCTAAGTCTTTAATGGTCTTTGACAACTTCTTTGCACTCTAGTTTAACAAAACAGCAGAATTTCTGCTCCAGATCTTGAATCAGCCGTGTCTCTAAGGAGCTCTGGTTCTATTAATAAGGAATGGTATTTACAGATTACTTTCTGAACACCAAAGATGGACATATTTTAAATGTAAATACAAAAGGATTTCCTGATTGGACATGCAGCATGAGCAAAAATAAGTGTAATAAAAGAGGGCTCCAACGTTTTTAGTTTGTCCAACTGGAAGAATAGAGCTGCCATCGAGTAATAGGGGACAGTTTTCAGGTCAAGCAGGTTTGGGAAGTGAAACTGGAGGTAAGATTTGTACATGGTGAGTTTATAATTCTATTAAAAATTCAAGTGTGGATATGCAATTGGATGTAGGAGCATGGATTGGATTCATGGGCATATAGGTAAATATTGGGAACCATGAGAGTTGTTGAATTCATCAACAAAGAATATTTAATTAGAGATAAGACGAGGTCCAAGATTGAGACTTCAGATAGTTCTTATGACAAAATTAAGAGGATGGTGAAATAAGTTGGTACCAGAAAAGAGAACAGGAAAGGAGTGTCTAGCGACAGGAAGCAAGCCAATGTGGTATCCTGGAAGCCAAGTGAAGAAGGTGTTTCCATGTGTGGGTCATGATCGATTGTATCAATGCTGCTGAAAAGGGAAGAAAAAACCAGGACTGAGACTTGTTCGTTATATTTAGCAAGTTGACATCATTAGGTATCTTACAAGCAGTTTGAGTGGTATTTTAGGAATGAAAGTAGAATTGAGTTGAGCATAAGCTCTATACGCATACGTGCTGCTGTTCTCTCTATTCTGTTTCATTGATTCATTTATCTATGCCTGGGCCAGTACTGCACAGCCTTAATTACTATGACTTAACAGTAAATCCCACTATCTAGTATAGCAAATTCCTCTTCCTTACTCTTCAGAAGTATCTTAAATATTCTTAATGTATTAGTCAGCTATAGACATTTATATAGAAAATCCAAAAGAGTCGACAAATAAATGACTAGAATGAATAGAAGTGCTTAGCAAAATGACCAGATTTCAGAGCAATATACAGAAAGTCAATTGTGATCCTACATACCAGCAGCAAAAGCTAGAAAATGTAATGAACAAAAAGACACTTTTATAAGAATCAAAGTGAACATCAAGGAATATCAAATACCTGGAAATAAAAGTATTTTTGTAAGACCTCTAGTAGGAAAATTATAAAACATTATCAAGAAATAGAAGAGAAAACCTAAATAAATGAAGAAATATATCATGCTCATAGAGAGGAAAATTTAATATTATACAGAAGCCAGTTCTTCTCACTATATTATAACAAGATTAACGAAGGAGAGAAGAGGACTAAGATAGAGCTTCAGAGAACAATTGCTCTTGGAGGTGGGAAGAAGCAGAGGAGTCAAGCAAGAATTTCTGGAAGATGCAAAGTGTCTTCTTCAAGGAGTATTATGAGAGAGTGCCTTGGCAAACAAGGATGGAGAACATTTCCAGAAACATTGAATAGTCAACATAACTTGATCATATCAAGGCTGGATTTAAAATGCTCAGATCTGGCAATTAGGAAGTCATCACCGAGTTTTGAGAGAAGAGTTGCAAGGAGAGAAGCAAACGGTTAGGAGGGAAGTGGAGACAGTGGACTCAGAAGGTGAAAGAAAAGGGAGAAAGAGATGCTAGCCTGACAAGACACAGTAGTCAATAGAAGATTTCAAAATAACGTTTTTTATTTCTGGGTTGAGAGGTTTTAGCTTAAATACACAGAGAAAGAACATAGCGAACCAATAGAGGCTATTTGTTGACCACAGGAAATAGTACAATAGGATGTGTATCTAAGCTTATTTTTCTTAAAACTGTCAGAAAATACCAAAGTTCACTTCATCATTATAAACCAATGGAATATATAAACTTTATAGTTTATAGAAAGCTAATAATTTTAAATATAGCTGTAAGCTATATAATTTTGTTGGCTTTCCATGCCATTGCTTTGTATTAAAGTGCTTCTCTTAGAGTTTACAAATCCCTTCCTCACATACTATCTCATTCAAACCTCAGAACAACACAATGAATTAATTTAGTTAAGTAACACTGCTGTATATTACAAATAAGGAAGCCTAAAATATTTTTTTAAAGTTTTAAAAACATTAACTTTCATCAAGTATTATAGCAGCAAATTAAGACTGTGTAACTTAGCCATAAATAACTATTGCATTGCCAGTGTTCATAGTTGTGTTGCTGAGGACGCAAGGAATGGATGAGTCAAAGGATATGTATGTGCAGCATCACTCGATCATGGCTAATTTGGCTCACCTGAATATTCTGAATGTCAACCAGCCAGGAGTGGGCCACAGGATATATAGCTGGGATGTGAATGAGCAAGCAGAAATAATTATCAGCGTAACATAAGAAGCATCAAACTTAGAAGTCTGTTCCTGACTCAGTTTGAGAATTTAGGCAAGCAGTTCCCTCTGCCTTATTTTCCCACCGGACCATAAATGAAGAAATTGTAGATGTTTTTTAAAAATTATAGGTGTTTTAACTTTTCCAGTTATATTTTGCATTGATTATAGGATTGAAAGGGTAGAAGGAAACCCAATTAACCAATGATCTTAGAAAATTAACATAATTGGTTTGGGCTGGTTTACAAAGAACAGATTTTAGAAATATAAATGAAAACATTTCAAAATGAGATAGTTTCTTCAATTTAAAAAAAAGTAACAACACAATCAGGTTATTTTAATATCATTCAATGAGTTCAAAATGACTACAGTCATTTTTCTAATTAACTCTAAGTTTTAAAACATTTCTGAGGTAACATGAATGTATATCCAAAATGAGTAATGTAAAATACCAAAAACTATATATAAATTTTACATTTTCTTTTGACTTTGATTTTTGTACATTTTCATTTCAATTTTTATTCAAAACATTTAAAATTATATAGTCATATAATCAGTAATGCAGTTAATATCCTGTAGCTCCTAATTTATCACCTGAGAAAGCTAAAACAGAATAAGCATATGGGTTTCCTTCTCCATGTTACTTATACACTTAACTTTTGAACTTTTGATTTCATATACTTTCATTAAGTCTCTCTAAAAAACATTTTTTTTCCTCTGTTATAGTGGAAAGAGTATCATCTTTGCTGCCATCCAAGCTGAGATTCAAAATTCTACCACTTTATTAACAATGTGGCTTCAGGAAATTTACTTAATCTGTAAGCTTTATTTTTCTTGTTCTTAAAATGATGATTTTTACATATATCTCATAAGCTAATTGTGAGAAATTAGAGTAATACCATGAACAGTGTCCAGCACTTAACAGGTGTTTTGTACACAGTAGTGTTTTCTTTTTTTTTCTTTTATTTTATTCCAGAAAACTTTTTTGCAAGTTGTTTTATTTACATGCCAACTTTTAAAGGTCACTAAGGTTAACTGGACAATAAACTAGGTAGACTTTGCTTTACAAAACAGAGGGAAAGCCCAAAATGCCACTTACAGAGAACCCACAATTCAGTTTTATTCAGAGAGAAGAAAAAAGAAACTTTCGAACATACTAGAAGAAACTCAGCCATAGGTCTGGAATCTGTACCCAAACTACAGCCACATTGAGGACAATATTCTGCTAATACAATTGAATTGCTGCTGTTTGTCTAATATTAACAATTATAAGCATAGCAGTGCAACTAGTATTTAGAACAATCCTGACAGTGTTACAGTGTCAGGCACATTTCACTTCTCTTCACACCACTGGTTCTCTTTGTGTAACTGGGTTTCCTCCTCTTCAGTAAAGTCATTTTTGATATTGAAGGTCTTGCGAATCTCCTCAGGAGTTTTCCCCTTTATCATAGTGGCAAAAGTCTTGCATGTAACATTAAGCAAACCTTTGAGGTCTAAGTAGTTTGTAGCCAGAATGAGTTCAAAAATTGTTCCTTGGTCAACTTTCAGGAATTCTTGGTCCCAAACAGGCATATCGTCTGTTCGCTTTTCTTTGTTCTCATCATCCTCAAGAGAAGGAAGGTCATCTTTGTGGTGGGTGCACCACTAAATAACCTTTCTAATAATATTGCTGCATTAACATTTGGTAGAGGAACTGGGTCATCATCTTCATTCCCAAATCTTCTAACATGGTCTTGATAGTCACAGATTGTTTGGTAATTTCCACATCAACTTCAAATATCTCTCCATCAGAACTCTGCAACTTGAAGGCATGGTGTTTGGTGTTAAGGAGAGGCTGGCTGGAGGCTGATGAGAGCCAGGAGGTGTCAGCGAAGGAAGAGAAAGGCGGAGGACGAAGCCAGTTACAGTAGTGTTTTCTATCCTCTGTTTACTTCTTTTTTTAACTTTTACGTAAGGATTTTAATTATAGAACTGGTCTTGTGAAAAAGTGAAACAATTCATCTCCTGCAGCCCCAATTCTTTTCCTTTCAGATATCAAGAGTCTTTTTCTCTAATAATCTCAAAATCCGTAAAGAGTTCTATAGTTTAGCCATTCATATGTGCTTAACACAGATTTAGTTTCAGATTCCGTTGAGTTTGAAAAGGACTTACAGATAGATAATCTAGCCCATTTTACAGTTAAGGCAATGAAGGGATAAAAAAATGTACATAATTTTCTCAAATACACATAGTGACAGTGCCAGAATTCAATCACTCTTTTAAAAATCAGGTCCACTGCTATTTGTATTACATCTCTTTTAGTATTTTAAGCTTCTTGGTAATTGTTGAATGATAAGCTTTGTGTTATCTTAACAGAATTTGAGTCCCAGTAAGTGAAAAGGTGTTTTGGGTTACAGCTGGGAAATGGTGCAGACATCTCAGACTGGTCTGGCTGCATAATTTTCAGGGCCCAGTGCAAAATAAAAGTGTGAGATATCTTTTAAAAAAAAAAAATAGAAAAAGAGTACCATTAAAGGTGTTCAAATATAAAGGTTTTTCTTCTATTTCTCCTTCTTTTTCAACTTACACTGTTTTTATTAGCATTTAATTTTGTTCCAAGTAGAAAATCTTTTAAATTTAAAATCATTAGCACAAATTTTACTCCTTGTCTTCATACTGTGCCATGCACAATATGTAAATATAATATGTAAATATAAGACCATTTAACCTGTATGCAGAATCACCAAAATTATACAATTCTATTTTGTATCTTGTATGTATTCTGTTGTTACCAGAACAGTAGAAATCTACACAAAGCTAACATGTTTTTATATTTTCTTTCTTGAAGGATACACATTCTACCAATACATTCTACTTTTGACTTACTGATAAGTAAGGAAGGAAAGCCAAAGGCATTGTGGACTGTCCTATCTTTCCCTTTTCTTCTGTCCTTATTTTCAGCATAAGTGGTTGGCTAATATGTAAAAATCAGCTCAGCACCATTGCCTTCTTTCTGCATTCCAAACAAGTTCTAGTTGAAACTCAAAGGGTGGTCTCCCAGGGACCTGAGCAAGTCCCCCCTACATCCCCACCCCACCCTTAGTCAATCTTAGTTGTAACAAACTGACCTCATACTGGCTTTATGTCTCACTGAACTACTACACCCTATGAGTCCACTGGAATTCTATGCTCATGGAGCATCACAAATGCTATATATAAATGTGGCAGCAAGGAACAGTGGTGGACACTCATATTGAGGCATCTATCTCCTGTGCCCACTCATAGGCTCCATCGTCCCATTAGATTTCATTTGCAAAACATAATTTAGGGATAAATTTATTTAAAATTTCAAGATGGCAATGGCAGAGCTTTAAACCTAACATGAGGTCTTTCTGAGTGTAGGACTCTGTGACACTGCACAGATTGCAAGCTCATGAAACTGAACCTACTTCAGAGGTTCTTGAAATCAAAGAATCGGGCCAATGCTTGGCTAGCCTATGCAGAGGGACAAAACTGTTCTACTTTGTGTTACTTCTTCTCTTCTTCATTTTTTTTCTTGTTTTTAGACAGAGACTCATTCTGTCGCCAGGCTGTAGTGCAGTGGCGGGTGATCTCGGCTCACTGCAACCTCCAACTTCCTAGTTCAAGCAAGTCTCCTGCCTCAGCCTCCCAGGTAGCTGGGACTACAGCCATGTGCCACCACACCCAGCTAATTTTTGTATTTTTCGTAGAGACGGGGTTTCACCATGTTGGCCAAGATTGTCACAATCTCTGGACCTCGTGATTTGCCCGCCTCGGTCTCCCAAACTGCTAGGATTATAGGCATGAGCCACCGCGCCCGACCACCTCTTCTCTTCTTCCCTTATTCTTTCAAGAAGTTTTTATCTAGAAATTCTTCCTTCACACCTGACAGTAACTTTCTACTGCCAGTTTCCTTTGCTTACTGATCTTTTATTTTATATTGTTGTGTTTTAACTTAATTTCTCTTTAGCACTGTTATTCACCAGTCATATGAAAGATCTGAAGTAGTTTATCAAATTTTCCAATCTTTTCAAAGGTATTTATTAACATTGTACATTATAACAAAACTATTGCTTGACTATTTTTTATTATTATTTCTGAAATATGTCCTACAAAGGCAAGCTATTTCTGCACAATTTTTTCCCCCAGGTTAAACCTAATACATTTTCATGTTGGGAGGGTGATTGTCTCCTTATAAAAGTAATAGTAGTAAAGGTTTTGCCTCTTGAAACTTTGCTTTTTTTTTTTTGCTTTCCCTTTTATAGTGCTTTCATAGTGTTTACTAAACTTCATGTTTCTCCCTAAATGTGCAGGAACTGAATTGTCTTTCTTCAGATGTATTTTATCATTTAACATCTTGCTTAGTTGAAGTATCAGTAATGAACATCTACAATGACTAATTTCAGGAGAAATATGAATAATAATAGAGTTTGAATTTCTTTAGTGTTTTATGGTTACCAAAACATTTCACATACATTTTAAAATTTGATTTCATGGCAACCCTGGGACTGATCTACAAATATTTGTTAGTCTTACAATTAATAAACAATACATTAAATAGCATATTAACATGTTTATTTCTTCCATCTTATGTTTAAACTTTCATTAGAACTTCTTTGGAAATTATACATTAGTCTACTTTCTAAAAGCCTCTAAAGGGGACTATCAAGCCTTCATGGTAAAGAAATAAAATAGTCATTTTGGAGTCATCACAGCCAGTTGAGTTTGTAGCCAACTGCAGCTAGCTACAATCTATAATCACAATTAAATAACTTTAAAGTAAATGATTCCTTATTACAATATATTTTTAGTTTGGCCTGTGTTATGTACTAAGTTAATGTAGAACATAGGAAAAGAGGTGGCTGGGTAATTAGGTTCAGCCCTTTTGTAGAGGCTTCTCGTGCTAAGCAGACTTAGCCTTTTGATGTTATAAAACACAGCTCCAAAACTATCATAAAACCAAACCCAAGCCCCACTTTTTTTCTCTCTTTCCTCTTCTTTTTTTTTTTTTTTTTTTTTTTTTTTTTTTGGCGACAGGCTGGAGTGGTGCAGTGGCATGATCCATGATCATGGCTCATTACACCTTTGACCTCCTGGCTCAAGCAATCCTCCTGCTTCAGCCTTCCAAGTATCTGGGACCACAGGCACATACCATCATGTTCAACTAACTATTCTTTTACTTTTTGTTGAAACATGGTCTCTCTGTGGTGCCCAGGCTGGTCTCAAACTCCTGGACTCAAGCAATCATCCTGCCTCAGCATTCCAAAGTGCTGGAATTACAGATGTAATTCCAGCTATACAGTCAGCCCCAATTTTCTTGAAAATATTTTATACATTACCTTCCTTCAAAATTTAAATTACATATGCTTATTCTTGATATCTTTATGCTTAAATAATTTGTTAGAGCCTCAGCTGTCTATTCTTAGGTAAATTTTAACAAAGCCTTCACTGTTTGCTGCCTTCTTTAAATTTTATTCTGATGACCAATTTCTATTTTAAATTCAGATTTCTTTTCCTTCTGCTAACTTTCCATAACTTTAGCTGTGAGACACCAATAGCTGGAATACTTTTGAACACCCATCCTTCCTCTCTCTGTGGTTTCACATTCCTTCCTTTTCCTCTCAGGTGTTCAGTTTCTCTATTCTCAGGTCCTTCCACATATGCTCCCTCCCTGCTCCTTCCTTCCGGTTGATATAGCTGACTAGGAGTCATCAGTTCCCAAAAAGAAGAGGCAGAAAGCACATTCATAGCCTATACTTTTTGGCTACTTTCCTGTTGTTGCTTCTTTTCTACACGTTTCTCCACCCTGTCAACCCCACCTTTCTCTATCTCCAAACCCCTTACCTCCCTCTCTGTGACTGTTATCTCTATTTCCAGCACATTCTCTCTATTTTTGCCCCTTTATTAATTTCTCATAACTGTTACTGGAATTATTTTAATCATTCTCCAGTTATTCTTCCATGTGGTAGTCTTTATGTTACAGCTTAAGAATAAAGGCTAAAAGATACAGTTATTATCTTCAAAAAGAAGAAGCATCATACATTAAACTCACTGAGTAAGGGTCACACTGACTGTTAATATTGGGGCTTAGGCTGGAAACTGGCAACCTCAGCCTCAGGCAGTTTCAAAACTTTTATACTTCTTGAATATTAAGAGTCGTGATAGGCCGGGCGCGGTGGCTCGAGTCTAATCCCAGCACTTTGGGAGGCCGAGGCGGGTGGATCACGAGGTCAAGAGATCGAGACCATCCTGGTCAACAAGATGAAACCCCGTCTCTACTAAAAATACAAAACATTAGCTGGGCATGGTGGCGCATGCCTGTAGTCCCAGCTACTGAGGCAGGAGAATTGCTTGAACCCAGGAGGCGGAGGCTGTGGTGAGCCGAGATCACGCCAGTGCACTCCAGCCTGGGTAACAAGAGCGAAACTCCGTCTCAAAAAAAAAAAAAAAAAGAGTCATGATAGTGGATTCTGGCTTTCCACTGCCAACATGCACACTAGAAGTAAGTGCCCTGCTTTTGGTGTGACGCCAATAATGTATAAGATAACTATGCGTTCATAAAAGAAACAATTTTTCTTCGGTTCTATCCCATATTTGTGTTTATTGTCAATGTCTTAAGAAGCATGTCTGTTGCATGCCTAAGGATGCCTTGAGGAAGTATATTCTTGCTTTAATTCACATAGAGATAAAGATACCTTATACTTTTTCTCCTGGGCTCCCATGAAAATTATTCACAAGAAAAATTCACTAGTATGTCATCGAAAAGGATTAATTCAAAAAGAAGAAGAACTTGAAGGACATGTCTTCAAGTAGCTGAAGTGTTATTAAATGGAGTAGCAATTAAATAATTAAACAAATTAACAGAGGATAGTAATAGGACCAAAAGTGAAAGAATATTAAAATGGGGGAGAATTTTTCCTAGTCGTACGTTTCCCTATCTTTAGATTATATCCTTTCTCTACGGCTTAGCTACTCTAGGGGAAAGGAGTGTTTTCTCCATCCTATGGGAGATTCTATCTTAAAGTCCTTCAGATCTGGCCTCATAGCTTAAATATAACTTAAAGAAATTTGTCAAACCTCTATCACAGTAGTTTTTAACTAGGGGTAATTTTGTTCACATAAGACAGTTTCTGGAAACATGTTTGGTAGTCACAACTTAGGGTGCGGTGCTCCTAGGGAGAAGCCAGAGATGCTGCTAAACAACCTGCAATGCACACTACGGTACCCCACAACAAAGAAATATTCATTTCTAAAGGTCAGCCATGCTGAGGATGAGATGCCCTAGTTTATCAAGACAATAGCCTGATTAATTAGTTCTGCTGCCTAATCCCATTTTGCATATTAGAAGCCAAATACAGTGGTCCCTATTTATCCATGGGCAACATGTTCCAAGATCCCCAGTGGATGCCTGACACTGTTAATAATACTTAACTCCGTATATACTGTGTTATTTTTTCCAACACAAACATACCTATGATAAAGTTCAATTTATAAATGAAGCACGGTTAGAGATTAACAACTTCTCTTTGGCATATACTTGGCTTCTTTTTGATATATTTGAATTGCCAGCATCACTACTCTTGTGCATTGGTGCCATCATTAAATAAAATAAAGTGTTACTCAAACACAAGAACTAAGTGACTAAGGACAGGTAGCATGTACAAAAGGATGATTCATGTCCCAGGCAGGATGCAGCAGGATGGCATGGGATTCATCACACTACTTGGAGAGACATACAATTTAAAACTTATGAGTTTCTTATTCTGGAATTTTTCATTTACTATTTTTGGACCAGGACTGACCATGAATAACTGAAACTGGGGAAAGCAAAACCATGGACGAGGTGGGGGATGGCTGTATGACTTCATTCTTTCTCTCATGCTTTCTATAAATCCTTACCATTGCTTCCCATTCCTAGGCAGTTGGATATTTTGGACAAGCTTGATGAAGGGCTCACAGAAAGAAAAAAGAGTGTATTTACAATTTTCCAAATATGGTCCTTGTTAGAAATATCTTACCATTAGAAACACTCACAAATAGTTTGTTAATATAGCTGAATAAGAGTTTGAGCTATTAATTTAAACTCCTTTAGCTCTGTATTTCCTCTTTCCATGATCTCCATCCAAGCAAATGGCTGACTCTACAGTTTGTTGAGTCAGAGAGACCATATGATTATGTAGAAACGAGAGCAGCATACAATATTTTTGGGATTTGTAGTAAAAACCCTAACACTTAGGAGAAGTTGGAGGCTTTGTGGATGAAGACAAAGGGACAAGGGGATTCACATACATCAGCAGGGTATCCTACAGACTCAACAGCAGAAACTAAAAGAACACTCACAAACTAACTTCCACCCACAAACTGAAAGAACCTCCAACATTGTAGGAGCATTTGTTCAGGAGGCAAATATATGAGGAAAGAAATAACTTGGGGCTGTAAAACTCTGGTAGCTTTGTCAGAGAGGAAAAAGACTTAGAGAAAAGTGTCTGGCAGATTTATACTGCAAATACAACACACATATAGCTGAGCTTTAATAATAATTAAGGAGTAGTTTAGGGCAACAATGATCATTCCAATGGCAATCAATATTAACAAATGGCTAATAATCGAGGTCCCCTAAATTACCCTAAGCTTGCTCCAAACCTGGAAGGCAGGATAGAAAATGCAACAGTGACTCATTGATATTTTGCCAATTTGACATAATGAAGAATTAGAGGACAGTGAACAATTGAGTTTACTTTTCTGATTCTTCACTATGATGGATCAGCAAAAATTGTATTAATGAGTCACTCTGGAGCTTTCCATCCCTTCCTCCAGGTTTACTCAATTGTAAAATTTTAAAAATTACATTGCTTATATCTGTAGATTTGGAAATTCATGTTTCTTAACAACAGAGTAGTACTTAGTTCCCCACCACTGAAAAGTGTTTAAGGAAAAAGCATATTTCCTCAACCATTCACATTTCACCTGTGCATAATCTGTTTAAAATTATATTTTTCAACCTGCTAATCATGGTCTATTCGTGAGTTGTGAAATCAAATCAGTAACTTACATTTTAAAGAGAATAGTTCAGATGAAAACAGAGTATGTCAAATGTATGACATATGCCTAGCTTAAGTATTGCTTGGTGAAAGTGTGTGCCAGAAGTCACATAAAATTTACTGCTTTAGCAAAATGTTTTAAAGACGTTGTTTCAGGAAACAATTAGTACTCATCCCATCTTCCCCTACATTCCAGTTTACTAAATCATCATAAGAAGTCTATTATCTTCATATAATTCTGAGCAATTTCTCATCGAACCTTTCTTCCCGCTTTCTTACCTCTCATTTTCCATGGTGCCATCTGGAACTCATGTTTCCTCATGAGAAAAATCCATTATATCTTCAATGGCATTTAAAAATGTCCCTTTATCCTCTTGTCCTAACTTAATCTTTGCTCTCCCTCAATGATCCTGCTTCCCCTACAGCCCTCTCAAGTCACATCTATTTCTCTCATGCTCTCTATGCAAGTTAGGCCAGAAGTGGGGTAAGTACTCTTCCAGACCACTGTCCCTCACTTCTTTTTAAAACCCCTGACTTTAGACCTGTTGCCATCAGATTACACCACTTGGTGTCCTACTTGTTGGGGACATCTACAGATGCTCAGATCTTCTTATTTCTTATAAATATTATTTCCTGGTTCTCTTGCTCCCTCATTATTTCCATTCTTTCTCTTCATAATTATTTCCATATCCATATTGTATGTCCTTCAATACCATTGCCTCTCATTTTTTCAATCTACTTTTCTCTGATGATCTTGCCCTCCACCCACAGCCATAGATATAATGCCTTAAGCATGCTGACTGGTTTTTACTTTAAATTCATTACCACTACCTTTTGCTCTCTGGCAATCTAATCCCTAGACTATTCACCCTCCCACTGTCCTAGATGCTGCTCTTCTCCTCTCCAATTTCCAATGCATTTTTTTCATTCTTATTCTCAAATGAAACAGAAACAATCAGAAGTAATATCATATAATCCCATTATTACATCTTCAAAGTTACCAGTATTCATGACCATTTTCCTGCTTTTCCTCCTGATATGACAGACAGACTCTCTGTACTTCTACCTAAGAGCAAGTAGTACACAAATGTTTCTCAACCAGGAGTGATTTTGTCCCCCATGGGAAAAATGTCTAGATGCATTTTTGGTTGTTACAAGTCAATGAGAGGGAGCAGGTGATTCTGGCATCTAGTCTGTAGAGGGCAGAGATGCTGCTAAACACCCTACGATATACAGAAGAGCCCCCACAACAAAGAATTGTCTGGTCCAGGGTCCAGGAAGTCAGTAGTGCCAAGGCAAAGAAGCCCTGTCTAGCGATAATGCACTGAAACCTGTCCCTCCCCAGCACTGCTCCCCTCCCTCTTTTACATCACCAAGTTTTCTTCTTATCCGATCATTTCTACCTTCATACAAACACACTGTTGATATTTCATATTTTAATAAGATTTTTCTCATTGCCATATTTCCTTCTAGCTACCTCTCCATTTCTCTGATCCCCATAAACAACAAAATTCATGAATGAGTGAGATAATTTTCTGCTCCAGAAATCACCAAACCTTTTCTTCCTGCTCTCTCTCTTGAGCTCAGAGAGTTCAACCAAACTCTCTCATCACTCACGATAATAGTGTATCATGTTGTCAAATGTCAGTTATTCTCATGTGACAACTATTAACATTTAGCATGATTGATCACTTCCTGCTTCTTGAAAGAATTTCTTCTCTTGGTTGCTGGCCACCTATCTCAGTTTGTCTCTTACCTCACTGGCTGAGGATTTTCAGTGTCTTGCTTACATTTTATTCATGGCTTACCTTTAAAACCCTTTGATCTCTTTTCTAACTATACTAGTTTCCTGGATGACATCATCTAGCCTCATGGCTTTAAATTTTATCTATCTGCTGATGGCTTCTGAATTTATCTCTCTAAGATCAATTTCTCTCTAACTCCAGACTTTTATAATCAACGCCTATTCAACATTGTCATGTGTTTACCTAATAGATAGCCAAAACAGAACTCCGAATTTTATCCCCCAGACCTGTTCTTCCAGCAGGTCTTTCCCTTCTAAGTTAATGGCATACCTGTTCTGCAAAACTGCTTAATTCAAAAAACTTGGTGTCATTCCTGTCTTCCTCTGTTTCCTCTGTACTGTACACTTTCTATCAGCAACTCCTGTTGCTCTATCTTCAAAATGTATCCAACATCCAACCTTTCAATCCCCTCCAGTGCAAATACATCAGTAAAAGCTGCATTATCTTAGGACTGAATTATTTCAATAGTCTCCTAATAAAACTCCAGCTTTCACCCTTGTGTGAAAGCTTTCAATCTATCCTTTCAGTCTATCCCTTTCAGTCTATCCTTTACCCAACTCCCGAGAGATCATTTTGAAAATTAATTAAGACCATGTTATTTTGCTCAGAACCCTTCATTGGTTTTTCTCTTTCAGATTAAAATTTGCAATCCTTGCCATTATCTATAAGCTCACACATGATAATGATCACTGTTTTCTTTGACCTCTTCTTTTACCAGTCTTACTCTCTCTCACTCTTTGTCAATCACACTGGCTTCCTTGCTCTTCCTGGACTACATCAAGCATGATTTTTCCAGAACATTTTTTCTCTCCATAGCTTTGCAACTTGCTTCCTCACTTTCCATGTCTCTGTTCAATGGCAATTACTCAAAAATGCCTCCCTTGACCACCAGTTGTTATTTAACAACACTTGCTCCTCCCACCTGATATCGCCATCCTGCTTACTATGAAAAACTATTCCTCTCTTCTCTTCTCTTCTGAAACAGGGTCTTGCTCTGTCACCCAGGCTGAGTTCAGGGGCACAGTCACTGATCACTGTAGCCTCAGCCTTCTGGGTCAAGCAGTCCTTCCACTTCAGCCTCTCAAGTAGCTGAGACTACAGGCATGTACTACTATGCCTGGCTAATTTTTTTCCCTTTTTTGTAGAGACAGGATCTTGCCACATTGCCTAGGCTGCTCTTGAACTCCTGGATGCAAGCGATCCTCCTGCTTGGGCCTCTCAAAGGGCTGAGATTACAGACTTGAGCCAATATGCCAGGCTAAAATATTTTATTTTTTAAGTGGTTTATTTATTATTTGCCTCACTCTATTGGATTGCAGTTCATAAAGGTCATGGTTGTTTTGTTGTTATTGTTATTTATTATCATATCTCTAGCACCCAGAATTGTACCTGGGTGCTATTATTTTAGTAAACACTTTTAATACATTGTAAAATTTTGTCATTACAAGTTGACATTTTAAAAACATCACTTTTAAAACTATTAAGTGTCTCAGAAAACACATCATAAGGTACTGAAATTAAACTCTGCTCTGTATCTCAACCCTCCCCTGAGCAGGACTGACACTTTTGGAATACTATCCTCCTAGAGGACTGCTTTCTTGTGTGAGACAATTTGTCAAGGCAAACATAATAAAATATTGATGGAATTCCATCACATTGAATTAAAACGTCTGCACATTATACTGTTACACAGTGTCAGGGCGGAACCCAAATCCAGCATTGCAGGAGTCCTCAGTGACTTGCTATTTTTTAGAACTTTAATGCAGCAATCTGGCATCAGTAAATATGTACTCAATTGAATCATATGACAGAAGTACTTTACAATCATCTATAATTACCCATCTTGATACATGGTCTTAACATGTCTATAGAATTGGTGCTCTAACAAGATGTTCAATCTCTGATTTCTAGGCTAAGAACTCTGGGTTTTTAGAGTATTTGCAGATGCCCAAGTGCTCCTCTCAGATTATTGTTCCCTGAGTGGAAAAAGAACAAAGCATCAACAACAAAGGAAAAATAAAATATCGCTAAGATTCACTTCTCTTTGTTTTCCACTCTCCGTGGTGGCTGCAGTGTATCACCTGCCTTCTGGCATGTAAGCTCTGGGTGACCCTCGGGTCTGCTGGAGTACTGCAGGCTTGCTTCCCTGTCATCATGGTGTGATCCTCCCAAGCCAATTTGGGGCTGCAGGCCACCACTTCCACTCTCATCACGTTCCCTGTTTGTGCGTGTTTGGGGGGTACCTATCATCCTGCTATGACAGTCTGTTCTGCCCTGCTTCTTTATCCCATGCCACTGTCTCTGCATTTTCTCTGCTATTACTAGTTCCTGAACTCTGGTTACCGACAGCTTGCCAACAGCACACTCTGTGCCCTTGTCATCTCTAGCCTATCACACCTGCTGCTGCCACCTGCTCCAGTACCTTGCCAACATCTCCCCTACTGCCTTCAATGCTGGCCATGCTCCTTCAGGAGGAGAAAGGACTTTTTCCAATCAGTGGCTGCTGCTGGACAGTGACACGCTAAACAGTGACATCTGGGAAATATCAAGTCATCTGTCCTTGAGATGGTGTACTACTATTATAGTTGCCAAGATATTTTACCACCAAATTCTGGGGTCTGTGGCGTTTACTGTTCTAATACCTTCTTTTCCTGGCTAATACTTGCAGACTCTATTAAAATAAATTCTAACCATTAGTTTAAACTACTCCATTGTCTTGTTTTCAGAGTCTTCTCCTTTGATTGTCATATCAAAATTTAGTTATGCGGGGAGGAAGGAATATGTAGTGGTTAAAAGTTTGGTTCCGGCATCACTGACATTAGCTAGGGTCATAGAAATAAGTCAAAACAAAGAGCGCTCTATTATGTTTACAGATATGCCTGAATTAAACATTTACATTTTAACATGAGTATTAAGTTGGTAAATAATCTATAAAAGATAATTAATTAGGATATTGGTAACTATATTACATACTTCTAGATAAATAATGTGTTCCATAGTATTCCGTTTTTCCAAAGTGCCAAGGAGAAGACTGGAGGTGTGTGTGTGAAAGAGAGAGAGAAAATGCGAGAATATTAATATAAATTTTTTATTTATATCAATATAAATTAAAACAATTGTTTTTAAAATGTATATCTATAAAATAACAGATTAGTAGAGATACACAGATAAATAGAAATCAAAACATAGTAATGTTCTTTATAAACAACAAATTACAGTACAAATATGAAGATGATTAATAGAAAGGTTATTTCCAAAGCACAGCTTCCAAAATAGTAAATTAACTTCTTAATAAAGCGGTCTATGTCACTAATGAGTAGCTCTAGTGCTAGAAAAATTACACTAAGCCAAAAGCTACTTTCCTTTATACTAGCTCTATGTTCTAAGTGACACAAAGTAATCTAATCTCACTTGCAAAGCTTATTAAATAATTGAAGACACTTTTATGAAATTGTAAAATCTAGAGCAGCCATATTTCCTTAGAAGTGAGGTGTCAAAAGAGTTTCATGCATTGCTCAAAGGGTTTGTGGAGAGCTTTTTGAAAAGTAATCTGGCAATACATATTGTAACATAAAATACACATAAACTTTAACCCAGCTATTCCAGTTTTAGGAATCTATGTCACATAAATACAATTACTGATACATTTGAATGTACCAATGTATATTAATGCATTGTAAACAAATGGTAAAAAATTACTGGAAACAACTTGAATAATTATAAAGTATATATATATATTTATTTGATGAAACTCTATTAAACATAAAGCAAATATTTAAGAAAGAGAACTATATCCATATATATTGATCTAGTTTGCCCTTGGTATATTTTTATGTGAAGAAAGCACAACCGTGTGTATTATAAAATCCAATTTCTTACAACTAACTATCCAAATATATATTTGGGGATAACAGCATAGAAAAGACATGGCAGAACATAGTACACATTGTTAACTGTTCATTATGCTTTTAAAATATTTAAAATATACATCCCTTTTATTTGAATGTTTGAATTTCTTTTAAAATTAAATTGTCTAATATCTAAAAATGTAAATTATTAAAAAATAAAGCACAATCTATGCTATTTCATAACTACATGAAAATATATTTGCTTCTAAAATTTCTTCTGGTTTGGAAATTGTATGCTTATTTTCTAGTCACAGACAAACTTATACCAAAAAACTCCTGGTTTTCAGACATGAATCACTAAAGATCTTGTTAATAGTTATTCAACTTCAGTAAAGTTATTCAACTTTAATAAAGTTATGACAAAAAGGCCCCTGTTATTTTAAAAGTACACACTTTTGTATTTGGATCAAAAGTGGGAATATATCTAAGTAAACGTCAAAAGGTTATACCTGCAGGAAAAGGTATGGTCCCCACAAATACTTTATTCTCTAGCCTAAACATCTTTCAAACAAAGAAAACATTCCCAGATCCTTTACGTCATGTTGATTGCCATTCTCTGGTTTCGGTTTAAGATATGTTATTCTGCTTTGGAAACATTTATCTATATCTTTCTTAAAGTATTTCAATATTGCAACTGATTTTTAGAAGACTTATCTCAATGGAGATTTACACTGATAGTATAGCAAATGTGTGTTGTATTGTAGTTGTGAATGTTTTAACATCGCTACGTTGAGTTGTCTATTATCTATTTTGTGTTTGAGCAACATTTTTTTTAGCGTAAATGCAGGACTTTACCGTTATTCATTTTCAATTTGATGATGTTCACTATGTTAAAATTAGAAAAGAACTATACTGTGCATACAGTATGGTAACCACTACATGAAAAATATACCTACCTGTTAAAATAAATCATGCTTACAGTGGTGCTATTCACAATAGCAAAGAGGTGGAAGCAATCCAAATGTCAATCAATGAATGAATGGATATACAAAATGAACATACAGTAGAATTTTATTGGACTTTAAATGGAAAGGAAATCCTGTCATATCCATAACATGGATGAACCTTGAGGACATTAGGCTAAATGCAATAAGCTAGTCACAGAAATACAAATACCGTGTGGTTCTATTTACATAGGGCGATTTAAAATAGTCAAACTCACAAACACAGAAAGTAGAATGGTGGCTACCAGAAACTGAGGAAAGGGGAGAATAGGAGTTGTTTAATGAGTACAAAGTTTCGTTTTGCAAGATGAAAAAGCTCCGGATATCCGCTTCACAACAATCGGAATGTACTTAACACTACCAAGCTATACACTTAAAAATAGATAATATGAGAAATTTTATGTTGCATGTTATTTAATACAGTTTTAAAAAGCAGAAAGAGCAAAACTTATTGATATAGATGTGAGGGATTGAGGGATAAGGTTGTAACAATAACTCAAAGCATTCTGCCTTAGGCAACTTGATAGATGGTGATTGCATTAATAGAAAGTTGAGCCCGGGTATGGTGGCTCATGTCTGTAATACCTGTACTTTGGGAGGCTGAGGTGAGCAGATCATTTGAGGCCAGGAGTTCGAAACCAGTTTGGCTAACATGGTGAAACCCTGTCTCTACTAAAAATATAAAAATTAGCCAGGTGTGGTGGTGTGTGCCTGTAATCTCAGCTACCTAGGAGGCTGAGGCAGGAGAATCCCTTGAACTCAGGAGGCAGAGTTTGCAGTGAGCTGAGATTGCACCACTGCACTCCAGCCTGAGTGACAGAGAGCAAGACTCCATCTCAACAACAACAACAAAACACACAGAAAAAAGGTGAATATATATGGGGAGGAGCAATCTGAGTAAATATAATAGACACTGTGGTGCTTTGCACTATCTCTTCTTTGCCCAAGTGATTTCAGTACTGCTCTGGTAAGCAGTCCCATGCATATTGCTAGAGTCCTATCTTAATGAGAAGGTTTACACCATTGCTTTTCTACTTCAGGGCTTTCTCCTAAGGCACAAGTACTCCAAACCAACACACAGATGCAGCCTGGAAGTGGGAGAAAGAGGAATCAATGGATCAATGCTCCTACTTTCCCATCCTGCTGGGATGCTGTTTTTAGGCAATTTCTACAGGATGCCTAATCTGTCCTCAGTGGATCTGAGCCCCAGTTGCTGATGCTGGTAACCAGTTTAATAATGTACCCCCCTCTTACTTTTTTTGTCTTTTTTTTTCAATTTCTGGTTTTATTCTCTGAATGCTCTTTTTTTCCCGGATTCTTAGAGTAATCTTCCAAATAAAATATATATTAATACACCCAATCTTTGACTCCGGCTTTCATCAAAACTACAGACAGTTTTCAAAAGAAGACATACATGCAGCCAGCAATCATATGATGAAAAAGCTCAACATCACTGATCATTAGAGAAATGCAAATCAAAAAACTACAGTGAGATACCATCTCACACCAGTCAGAATGGCTATTACTAAAAAGTTGAAAAATAACAGATGCTGGCAAAGTTGTGGAGAAAAAGAATGCTTATACACTGTTAGGGGGAGTGTAAATTAGTTCAACCATTGTGAAAGACTGTGTGGCGATTCCTCAAAGACCCAAAGACAGAACTACCATTCAATCAAGCAATCCCATTACTGGGTATATACCCAAAGGGCTATAAATATAAATTGTTCTATTTTAAAGACAAATGCACATGTTGGTTCATTGCAACACTATTCACAATAGTAAAGACAGGAATGTCAACCCAAATGCACATCAATGATAGACTGGATAAACAAAATGTGGTACATATACACCATAGAACATCATGCTGCCATATAAAAGGATGAGGTCAAGTCCTTTGCAGGGACATGGATGGACCTGGAGGCCATTATCTTTAGCAAATTAATGCAGAAACAGAAAATCAAATACCACATGTTCTCACTTATGAGTGGGAGCTAAATGATGAGAACACATGGACACATAGAGGGAAACAACACACACAGGGGCCTGTTGAAGAGTGGAGAGTGGGAAGAAGAAGAGAATTGGGAAAAATAACTATTGGGTACTAGGCTTAATACCTGGGTGATGAAATAATCTGTATTACAAAGCCCCATAACACAAACCTATGTAATAAATCTGCACATGTACCCCTTATTTTAAAATAAAAGTTAAAAAACAAAAAATAAATGAAATATTTAGGACATACAAAGTTTTAGGAACCTTTGGGAAATTTAGTTGAAGATGTGCACTAGAAAGTTAGAAATTGGCCGGGAATGGTGGCTTATGCCTGAAATCCCAGGGAGGCCAAGGTAGGAGGATCGCTTGAGCTTAGGAGTTCTAGACCAGCCTGAGCAACATAGTGAGACCCTGTCTCTACAAAAACAAACAAATAAATAAATAAACATAATATAATTAACTGATGTGGTGGCTCACACTTGTAGTTCTAGCTACTTGAGAGGCTGAGGCAGGAGGATGACTTGAGTCCAGGAGTTTGAGGCCTACAGTGACCTATAAACAAGCTACTCCACACCAGCCTGGGTGACAGAGCAAGACCCTGTCTCAAAAAATAAAAAATAAAAATTTACAAAGGAAGAAATTAATTAATGTCACCTCAAAAGTAGTTGTCTTTTCCATTTCTTGATCCATTCTACTCTTCATCTTCCAGAAACTGTTTTCTGCTACTCATTTACATCTGTCATTGTTTCTGTGCTCCTTCTCCCATTTTACTAGTGGTTTTTTGTTTTTTAAAGTCAGAGATCTTAAGAAAGTTCACTGAATAGAAAGTTTATTTAAAATGTCTCATCTTGACCTTCCTCAAATTGACCTTTTGTGACTATATATAGCTCTAGTTTCTTTTCGGAGACTCTTCTGTTCTTGAGTTTCTGGCCATAGGATCATACCTAATTTGTTTCTTAATCAAATTGCTCTGAATATTTGTATGTTCTCTACCTTCTCTGTAACTTTATTTCATCAAATGAAAAAACAAAACAAAACAATATCCTTTAAATATAGTGTGAAAAAACTTAAAGATATTTTGGCTTAATCTGGACTTGTCAGTCTAAGAGAGATTTACTCTTAAAGAGGTAGGTTTTCTTTCTTTCTTGTTTTTTTTTAATACCTGTAGGAACCCATTCTGTCCATGTGTCATATCTTATCTGATGCACAATGTCATAAATGTGGTTGAAATCTGGAAAAAATCCTGGATCTTTGGCACTTTTCCAAAGGCTAAAAGAAATGTTTGCAGAAATGATAGCTGTTGTGTCCTGGGAGAAGTAAAATTGTTCTGCTTAAATTCAAGTTATTGTTTTAAAGAGAACAAAAATGAGAAGTTTGGAAGATGAAGTGATGATTAATCCACTCTTGTAAGTTAGAGTACTCTTCTCCTTTTCGTTTTAATAGCTGCTGTGACTGTTTCCTTGTACTAACCATCTTCCTGCAAGCACGATGATCCCTATTTCCTGGGATATCATTTCCCCACTATGCTTTGCTTCTCCCAGTTTTATACCTACCTCTATTGTATTTTTCAGAAATAATTTTTTGCTATTAATTATATCTTCATCATAAAGTTTAGAGGACTTACTAATTTGACTTAAGTTTAAAGAGGATCATTAGAAATTGAACAGTTAAAATACGTTAACTCAAGAATTTTTTTTCTTTTTTTTTAAGACAGGGTCTCTGTTGCCCAGGCTGGAGTGCAGTAGTGTAATCTCAGCTCAAGGCAACCTCTGCCTCCCAGGTTTAAGTGATCCTCCCACCTCAGCCTCCCAAGTAGCTGGGGTTATAAGCTTGTGCCGTCACACTCGGCTGATTTTTGTGTTTTTAGTAGAGACAGGGGTTTTGCCATGTTGCCCAGGCTGTTCTTGAACTTCTGACCTCAAGTGATCCATCTTCCTTGGCCTCCCAAAGTGATGGAATTTCAGGCACCATGCCTGGCCTAATTAAAGAATTTTTATAATTTTAAATAAAAACCAGTAAAAGATACTGGAATAATCTGATGTTGATATTGAAAAATATCAGAAATATCTTTGTTATTCTCCTAAGTTTATACATAAGAAAATGAAGGTTCATGCAGTTTAAATAATATGTCCAAAGCCACATATCAATAATCAGCATTAGAAGAACTCAAACATTCTCTGTCATCTAATATAGTTTAATTTAATTTAACAAATTTAATATGATCAGTAAACCCTGAGATTAAGAGGAGGCATAAGTGACTTTTTCTTGTTGATTCTATATTTATGACTTTCACTTATTTATTTTATTTTATTTTATTTATTTATTTTTTTCTCAGATGGAGTCTCACTCTGTTGCCCAGGCCAGAGTGCAGTGATCCTATTTTGGCTCACTGCAGCCTTCACTTCCCTGGTTCAAGTGATTCTCGTGCCTCAGCCACCTGAGTAGCTAGAGCACAGGTGTGGGCCACAATACTCAGTTGATTTTTTTTATTTTCAGTAGAAACAGGGTTTTACCACGTTGACCAAGCTGGTCTCAAACTTCTGCCCTCAAATGATCTGCCTACCTTGGCCTTCCAAAGTGCTGGGATTATAGGTGTGAGTTACTGTGCCTGGACTCTATCTAGTTTTCAAAAGGTTTTAGCTGAGTGTGGGGGCTCAATGCCTGTAATCCCAGAACTTTGGGAGTCAAGTGGACGAACCCCTCACTGACTCCAGGAGTTTGAGACCAGCCTGGACAACAGGTGAAAACCCGTTTCTACAAAAAATACAAAAATCAGTTGGGCATGATGGTGTGAGTCTGTAGTCCCTGCTACTCAAGAGGCTGAGGTGGGAGGATAGCTTGAGCCCAGCAGGCAGAGGTTGCAGGGTGCCACGATGGCTCCACTGCACTCCAGACTGGGCAACAGAGGAAGATTTTGTCTCAATAATAATAACCATAATAAATTTTACATATTTTACATTTTATAAATGAGATTGACACATGGAGGAGGTAAGTAACTTGTCAAATCATATGGTTAATCAATGGCAGAGCCAGAGCTAGCACTGACTTATACATACATTTGCTTACTCGCGCAATAAATATTTTGAGTGCACACTCTGTTACAGGCATTATGCTAGGTAATGGGGATTCAATTCAATAATAACCAAAATAGAGTCTCCAATGGCATAAATGCCATGACTGGGTTGCTACATATCAATAATGATGGAAACAAGAGAATTCAAGAGCATTTAATTGTGGAATAGCAAGAATTCCTAGTTGATAGAACCTTCAGTGCTGTTGTGGCCTGTTCCCCCTATAAAGCATACACGATGGTAGTTTTACGTTTTTATTTCTCTTGACTCCTCTTACCCCATTAGCACTTTAAAGGAAAGACTAAATCAACATACTTTGCACATGCCAAAATGAAGAACTTAGGAAGAAATGAGCAGTCATATACAGTCCCTCATAAATTCATGTGATGCATGCCCTTTACTTATTTGTGGGTTCTGCAGTAAAGCAAAATGAAAGAAACCTTTGCTATTCTCTGAGTTGCCTCTCCTGCCAGTTTTTGAACCCAGACCAACTTTTGTGGACCAGCCTAGCTTAGAGCATATTGTTCAGTAAAAGCTACTAAAAAGTGCAGCAGACTATAGAATTTAATTCTAGAGGGAGTGAGACTAGAGGCAAATGTTCTGTCATTTGTTAGTTGGGCAATAAGTTCATACAAAGAAGTTTCCATATTTAACTTTATTTACATGCTTTATAAATCACACTGTTGATTTGCAGTTATACACTCTGACTCTTACTTCTCACAGCTTTTATCTAATTACTAGAGAACTAGGTGGGTTATTAATTTAAAATTTAATGGAAAGAATAGGCTTCTTTTAACATAGTACCTTAAAAGAATTGTTAAAACAAATGGTGTTCTTTAGAGAGACTGAAGGACCAACCAACACTCAACTCCTTTTTTAGTTGAGTTAGTGTGGGAGACAGACATTAGACAAATTATCCAATAAAAGCTATATACAGTTGGACTCGGTGGCTCACACCTGTAATCCCAGCACTTTGGGAGGCTGAGGCGGGCAGATCACGAGGTCAGGAGTTCAAGACCAGCCTGACCAACATGATGAAACCCTGTCTCTACTAAAAATACAAAAATTAGCCAGGCATGGTGGCATGCACCTGTAATCCCAGCTATTCAGGAGTCTGAGGCAGGAGAATTGCTTGAGGCAGAGGTTGCAATGAGCCAAGATCACACCACTGCACTCCAGCATGGGCAACAGAGTAAGACTCTGTCTCAAAAAAAAAAAAACAAAAAAACTGTATACATTAAAAAAAACTTATGTAGATATAATTTTGGTAAGCAGAGACACTTTAAGAAGAAGAGTATACTTTTGAAAACATTATGGAAGGACTTAGGTGTGGATTAGTCTAGATTTGGGGTAGGGGATGAGTTAGGGAAGGCTTTTGTGAGAAAATGGCTTTTAAGCTGAAATATTAGAAAAACAAATAAAAGAGAAGACATCAATTGAAGAAAATTGTGAGAAGTGGATGATTTATTGCAGAAGACAGAAGTACATCTCAGAAGACAGAACTTTCCTCTGATATTTTTCTCCATTCTTCATGTTTTCCATTTGAAGGACTGAGTCAGGCACACTTTGTCATTCAAATGATGTATTTCATAGTGCCAATTGAAACCACATTAAGATCTTGATTGTGATGATAGCCTATATGACTAAGCATTTGTCCCAACTCAGATCCGTACACCAAAAGAATGACCTTTGCTATACGTAAATTAAAAAAAAAATAAAATCAAGATAAAAGAAAATACAAATTAAGTTTACATCATTAACTACTGTTGCCCAGTTGCTTTTTCATCTTCATACCGTAAAGCAACAAGTAATATGTAAGTGTACACAGGATTATGTGTATTTCCTGGAAACTCTAATCTCCCCCTTGCAAATAAAATATTTGCTCTTGTTTGTATTTGTCTGATTTTTTCCATTTCAATCACAAGAGGGACGTTTTAATATGGTTTTAACAGGTGGATGGGCTAGGGAAATCCCCAAAAGAAAAATGTGTTTTGTAACATACTGATTTGACAAATGGAGTGTCATTTTAAGGCTTTATTCTGGCACTACCTGACAGGCACCTTTATTGTCTAGAAGAGATATGGCTACACTTGCTGGTAGAACACATAATGGAGGCAGCAGAAAGTCATCACTCAAGTAATGACAAGACACGAGAGATCATTATTTCCTAGCCTGAAAAACTTGTGTCCCATTGTTGTTAAATTGGAGGCCTGCCATTTTTCTGTATGTCATCTGATGACATTATCTCTGATATTTATGACAAAGGAAACGCCCTGTGATTTTTACCACTCAGGATAAATAACATTTTTTAATCATTCAATGGATTGAAGAAATCTTAGGAAAGGAAAGGAAAGTCCATTTAGATATATTTGTTGACTTGCATTGAAATGTCAATCCCTCTCTCCTCCAAAATGATTTCCTCCAAAATCTCCAAAGGGGAAGAAAGAGAGATTCTATTTTGACAGTTAATGGCAGTGAGGCTTACAATATCCCAGAAACTGACAGTCCTGATTTGCGCCTTAATTTTCACAACAATAATTGCAAATTTATTTCCCACAGTAGCTGGAAAACAGCACTCCTTGAGGCAGAAGTTATTGCTGTTTCAACTTTACAAAAGAAGAAACTAAGGTTCAGAGAGGTCAAGAAACTTGCTCCAGGTGGCAGAACCAGGAAGTGTTCCGAGAGTTGTGCACGTCACGGAGGCTTCCATGCTTTATCTTCTTGGGTCAGGTGTGCTGCTGGAGAGGAATAATGCTGCATCGCTTACCCAAGCAGCAGCCAGTGCTGATGCTTAGATGTGTGCTGATGTCTTCCCGTCAGATGCTTGAATCTTATGTCAATTCATATTAGGACCTTAGTATTTCCTGCTTCCCAGCATTAATCTTCCCTGTAATAAACTTCTTTTGATTCCCTTTAAGGAGCTCTAACCAAAGAGTCCCTTGAGTTTTGCTTAGTTAACAATCTTGCTTTCAATGGCAGTATATTAACTATGAAACAATTGTAAAAGAACAATATAAGAGTTTCCCTCTGCCTTATTAATAAATAAAAGAGTAATACAAATCCTTTTTTTTTTTTTTTTGAGAAAAAGTCTGGCTTTGTTGCCTAGGCTGGAGTGCAGTTGGTGCAGTCACAGCTTACTTCAGCCTTGAACACTTGGGCTCAAATAATCCTCCCACCTCAGCTTCCTGGATAGCTGGGACTGCAGGTTCATGCCACTATACCTGACTAATTTAAAAAAAAAATTTTGGTAGAGATGAGGTCTCACTATGTTGCTCAGGCTGGTCTGTAACTCCTAGATTCACATGATCCTCTTGCCTCTGCCTCCCAACAGGCATGGGCCACCATATCCAGCCATAAATTCTTAATAGCAATTTCAAATGTTAGTAACAAACCAGTGGTGATCTTTCACATTGATACATTGATATAGATTTTTTGTTTGTTTGTTTTTCTTTTGAGACAGAGTCTCACCCTATTGCCCAGACTGCAGTGCAGTGACGTGATCTCGGCTCACTGCAACCTCTGCAGTAGCTGGGATTACAGGTGCATGCCATCATGGCCAGCTAATTTTTGTATTTTTAGTAGATGGAATTTCACCATGTTGGCCAGGCTGTTCTCGAACTCCTGACCTCAGGTGATCCACCTGCCTTGGCCTCCCAAAGTGCTGGGATTATAGGCGCAAGCCACCATGCCCAGGCTGATATAGACTCTTTATGATTCTTCTTTTTCTTAAAACCCATAATCTTTTAAATTCTTAATCTTAGTCATGCTCAAAACTTTTACTAATATGACTTGTTATAGTAAACATACTGTCCTGTTGCTTATCTTTCTCCAACAAATCAAAGCACATAATAGATGAAACAATGCAGTAAGAGGTCAGAAAGTACTTTTTAAAACTTTAAAAATTAATCATAAATGAGGAAAACAAAGTTGACAAGATTGTATCTTGGTTTTATTAATGGAGAAAGTGACGTGAAAATGAGTTAAAGTCCATTGCAACTAAGACACGGCAAAGTTTAACTCAATCAATGTGAGGTTGTTTTAAGACACGTAGCTTTAACTATCATGGCATGAGGATATCTGTTACAAAGATGTTCTGACATGGAAACCTGAAATGAATTCCCTTTCTTTTAGAGAGTGGACAGGTTATCATTATGGATCAGCGTCAAAAGAGATGATGCATTGGTGACACTTGCCATCTTTATATAGTGTGGCAACAACAATAAAAATACTACTATTTGAAGAAGATGTTTGAAAATGCAGATGGACTTCTTTAATTACTTTCCTTTCCTTTACTGTTGTCCTTCAAAATAAGGCAGATAAATTTCATTCATTCTATAATCCACAAATGTTCACTGGAATTGCCTTTCAGCTGCTGAAATACCAATAGATAATCATATCAACATTGTAAAAAGCTACTGGACCAAGCTTCCTATCACAAAAAAACAAAGAAGTTGATTAATTTTATTTGCTTTACTGTTTGTATGTCCCTAAGACAAAATGAACTGATTAAAATACTTTTATACTCATACGTTAGGCGACATACCACATAATTATATTTGTATAATGATTTCACATTCAGAGTCACACGTGTGTTATTTTCTTCTTACAACAAAGAATACCAGATCAAAAGTTATAACTCCCATTTTTATAGAGAACAAAAAAATGAGGCTTTGGAGTTTGATCATGGCTATGTAGCTACTGTGTGTGTGTGTGTGTGTGTGTGCGCGCGCGCGCTACAGAATTAGACTTCATGTATATTGGTTTGTACTAGCAGTTTCTATCATTCTCTGTGCTGTCTTTACAAAATGAACTAACTTTTGAAGCACCACAGGCTTCTACTAGGTCCTGCTGGCATTTTAAGGAGATCTGGATGACAATGTTTTCTTTGTTTGCTTTTCAGTTGTGGGTACCACAAAGAACCAGTGGCATTTCTGGCACATGGTTCAATATTCTGGTTCCCAAACTATCTATCTGTCTGATGTTGTTACTATGAAATTCGTATAGAAAATGAGGTTAAAAGGTTAAGTGGTTTTGGTATGTGTAAGAACAAGGGTGAACACCCTACTACTTTTCTTTTTTTCCTGAATTTCTCCCACATTTACTTACTTCATTAATGGGGTACAGGAGGATGAGTGGAGTTGTAAAATAAGCATAATAAAAGCAGAGGGAAATAAAAGCAGCACCTCTGAGGAAATTTCCTGTATTCAAAAATTATAGGCTGAAATAAAATGTCTGGATTAGAATGCTGTTTCTCCTCATTCTACTCTGCCTGAAGCCACATGGAGTAAAGCTGAGGTTCCTGAGAAGTGAATGTTCTTGACAATGAACTTGAAATAATGTATCTCAAGCTGGAGAGCAAACGCTCAATCCTCAAGTTTATCATTTATTCAGAGAATAATTATTGGGTACTGACAATGTGTCACACATCATTCTCAGTGTTTGGTAAATACTTGTGAACAAAAGAAAGATTTCTCCCCTCATGGAACGCATTACTCCTAGAGCCACACTATCTGATTTGAAACCTTAGCCCCATCACTTCCTCATTGTGTGACTTGGTTAAGTTATGTACCCCCCTGTGCCTCATTTTCTTATGACCTATAAAATAGACAAGACAATAGTGCCAGAATATCTGGCTTATAGTAAGAGCTCTGTAACTGCTTTTAAAAAAATAATTAATGTGGAAAAAAATTAAAAGATAAGCAGTATGGATATTAGGGACTGTATAGAGGGGACAGGTATCATTTGAGGGGAAAGCAAGTGAGCAAAGACTTAAGGAGGGGAAGGAGTTAGCCAGACAAATATAATGGGGATGAGCAGTCCCAGCAGAGGACATGGCCTTTGTGAATGTGGGAAGATGAGAGCATATCTGCTGAGTTGGAAGAATGCAAGGAAGCCAGCATGTTTTGAAAGGAGTGAGCCAGGGGAGCAAGCAGAGACTTCAAGGTCGCTGAAAGACTTCAGTTTTGATTAAAATGATAGTTGATTGATGGTTTTAAGAAAGGAGTGGGCTGGGTGCAGTGGCTCATGCCTGTAACTCCAACATTTTGGGAGGCCGAAGTAGAAGGATTGCTTGAGCTCAGGAGTTGGAATCATGCCTGGGCAACATAGCAAGATCCTATCTCTACAAAAAAAAATTAAAAATATACTGGGAATGGTGGAGGGAGCATGTAGTGCAGAGAAATGAAAAAAATATCTGGGAATGGTAGTGGGAGCTACACAGGAGGCTGAGGTGCAAGGATCACTTGACTTGGGAAGTTGAGGCTCTATTGAGCTGTGATTCCATCACTGCACTCTAGCCTGGGTGACAGAGGGAGATTCTGTCTAAAACAAAGAAAAAAAAAGAGGAGTGACATAAACTGACTTTTATTTTTTAAAGGATTATTTTGATTGCTGCATTAAGAATAAATTTTAAGTTTCCAAGGCCAAAAGCAAGGAGACCAGTTATTTCAATCACCCGTGTGAGAGGTGCTGACTGTTGCAGTGGAGACAGTAGGAAGTATTTGGATTCTGGATATGTTTGGAAGATAAAGCCAAAAGGAGATTCTAACGGACTACATACAGGGAGTGCAGGAAAAAGAAAAATCAAGGATAAATCCAAGATTAAAATTTCTCTTAACGATTTCTCCTGTCTTCCCTCCTTCCTGCCTATAGTTTTTTTTATCCACCCCCATTTCCCTTTGTTTTTAATGCTAAGAGACCCCCCAAGACTAGGAAAATAAAATAAGGAAAGGAGAGTGTCTTTATGAGAGACAATGGGGCAGAATAGAAAAGCAATCTCCATCTGGAGGAAGAATTCAGGCTGGCAGCTTTTCCCACAGAATATTGTGGAGAGTAATTCTAACTGGAAAGAGATACAGATGGAAAAGCTCAAGTGCCCAATCCTTGTAACATCCAGCTCTGTGGATAATCTTTCACAGAATCAGGGAGGTTCAAGAAGTTTCCCTGAGCTATACCCCATAAATATATACACTTACTGTTTACCCACAAAAATTAAAATAAAAATAAATTTAAAAAGAGAAATTTCCCTGAGCCAGTATGGATTTCTATATATCTTAAGCATGAGCAACAAAAGACTAGGATTTCTAAAGATAAATACTGGTTCTAAAATTTATCTTTGAAAAAATGTGAGCTTTTTTTATTTCCTCTTTCTTTTTCCTTCCCAAAGCTTTTTTTTTTTTTTTTCATTTTGTTTTCCTCCATTTCCATGTACAGGCATAAGCCGCATTTAAGTATCTAAACTGTCAAGGGAATTGATAAGGACTTTTCCAGGGATGTCTATTATACTGGAAATGACTATTTCCATACATAGAACAAGCTCAGTACCACCAATGCACTCAAAAGGATCACTTCCGTAAAGAAATGATCACATAGGAAAAAATCATCTTTGCTTCCTTTTCCATATCAATATTTCTTTGTTTCCTCTCCTTTTTCTTATTACTTGCCTCTTTCACTCTTATCAGCTGGATATTCACCTATAAAAGCTGTTTAGATTTCGACGTCTCGAAGCCCTCATATCTCTTAAACTACAATTTCTTTTATAAAGTGATTTTCCTCAAATCTGATTACATTCATTCATTCATTAACAGATGTTATGGCCACAGGCTGCATTTCTCAGGAGTAGGCAGAGGAAAGGGAATGTATTCATCGACATCTTCTGTCAGAAGTCAATAAGCTGTCATTTGACCCTCCTGGGCCCTAAGCAGGTGCTCCTTCCTTTCTTCTGACAATTGCAAAGGTTCCCGAGACCCCTATGACAGCTCCTAAGTTAGTACTTAGTGGCTTCACTGACAGGTGTTTCTCTGTTTAACCAGACAACAGGTGTTTGCCCAGTGCAGCCTGCCAAAAGCCAGGGATTCAAAGTAGAAAACAAAGCCCATTTGCAAAAATGATTACTGTAATTAAGAGCCATGGTGATGCAAATGATGAAAACACTTGTATGTACACCACACACACATGCACACACACACACTCACACTCTCAAATCCTCACCCCCTTAGAAAAAGGAAACAGCAGACAAAAAAATCATTCACCATTACAATACACTTTTAAATACTGTAGGTTCTCACTTCTTTGGGGGAGAAAATTTAAATAATTATTAAGCCATCTTTTGAAGCCACTTCTTATAAGGATCTTCATTTAGGATTTTGATTATTGTGCATTCAAGAGATTACAAGGCAGTGTGTGCTGACAGATTTCCTTTGAGGAGCTTATGATTACGTGAGAGCATATATATCATAAGAAAAGTGAAACAGCTAAGCAATAATCAAATCACAATATGTTTGATGGTGACCCTGGTTACAACACAGAGTTCCACTGTGTGCTCCTTTAGCTCCCAGCATGAAATTGCCTCATTTACAACCAAGAAAAGTAGTATTGTAACATGCTGTATGCTCCTAAATCCCTCCCTTAAGGATTACACAAGAGTTTCAGAGATAGAGAAGACAGCAGGGTGACTTGCATGAAGTAAATTCTTTTGTTAAAAAAATCTAAGATTTTTTTTTAATGTAATTTTTCTAAAATGTTAGACTAGTCACTTTTTTTTTGTTTTGTTTCGTTTTTTGTTTTTTGTTTTCAGGAGCTAAGCTAGGACCTTCTTATTGCTCTGACCTGAGCCAGATACTGAAATGAAAAACAAATGAACCAAGGATGTGGACACAGTAGATACATGAGAAGTCATAGAATTTATCAGCATGATTGTCATAATATGAGTAAATGATCACAACGCTAAAACTAAGTTGTGTGTGTCATGTCTCTCTATTCCATTTTAAATCTCATTTTGTGTATGACTGCATGGGAGCTAATGGGGACCTGTAATAAGTTTGATTTTAATTGTTCTATAATGTGATTATCAAATGCTACTATACTGTGCTTATTAAATAAATAGTCCAAGATTGTTGGGCTAGCTAATTTGCAATTTGAAAAAAAAGATTAAAGGTGACAAAACGTGCAGTTCACAAATAATTCCCTTTTTAGAGGCCACAGAAAAGGAATTCTTTCTCTTCTCTCTTTTCTTTATTTCTTTTTTTTGTTAACAGCTTTTGTTTAAATCAAAATCATTTTTTTTTAAATTTCACACAAAGTGTCTGGTTTCAAGAAAAGTATGCAAGGAATATTTCTCTAGAATGTGATGCCTAAACTTTTCCTAAGAGAAAACAACAACAAAACACACCAAAAAACTAAACTGAAGCAAATTATCCACTCACTATTGTTGAGCACGTCTTTCAAATTAGGTGCACTCCCACCCCAGCAGTTGCATCTCCAATATTGTCCCCCTTCCCCTTCAGCAATGAAGAAAACTAAGCAACTTATCTGGGGGAAAAAAAAGGAAATAAGACATAGTTTGTGTGTTCTGGGTCTCAGACTTAATCTGAAATGTCACCTTTGATCTAATTATTTTCTGAACCAACAGGCTTTGAGTGGGTTGGTGAATGAATAGTATGTGCATCATAGTTCCAGCAGCTTCCTGCCTGTTTTCTTGCTGGTACCAGGCTTGGTCTCACTTCTGTTCTCTTTCTGCCATTCCCATTTGGCAAAGGAAATATGTGCTAGAAGAGGACACACATTTTCCCCCCATCCTCTACTCCCACTTTTCTTGAATGAGTACCATTTGCTTATAGCCTGTCTCTGTGGATATAAAACAAATGCTAAAGCTATTTGAATGGCAGATATGCTAATTTATCTTTTTTTTTTTTCTTTTCTCATAGATAAGAAAAATCTCTGATCCCTACCCAATGTACTCCTTTTGAGGAATTAAGACTGGAAGTATAGGCCGGGCACAGTGGTCCATGCCTGTAATCCCAGCACTTTGGGAGGCTGAGGTGGGCAGATCACTTGAGTCTAGGAGTTCAAGACCAGCCTGGGAAATACAGCGAGACTCCTCCTCCCATCCCCCATCTCTATGAAAAATACAAAAATTAGCTGGGCGTGGTGGTGTGCACCTGTAGTTCCAGATACTCAGCATTCTAAGGTGGGAGGATCACTTGAGCACAGGAGATGGAGGCTGCAGTGAACCCTGATTGTGTCACTGCACTCTAGCCTGGGAGGTAGAGTAAGACCCTGTTCCATTAAAAACAAACAAACAAAAAGACTGGAAGTACTATACCCCTCCACATATGCTTAGAATGTCCCCTTTGACGTTATTAGATACAGACTGTGCCAGTAAGAAAACCCATTACAAAGAGCAGAGAGGACTTTATTTGGGGGGCAGGGGATGGTGGTGTGATTTTAAATCATGATTTTCATACACGTGTAAGGAGTACAAGGAACTGTATCCTTTGTCTTCTATGGCTGGCCATAGACAGGATAAGGGGCTTCCAGTTCTTAAGAGCAATTATTTCCCTTCAATTGGATAATGCATGCTGAGATAACCGGGGGTCTGTAGTGCTTTGGGACTTAGTGCATGGATGTACCAGGAGCTAAAACAAAAATAGTCACTGGGATAATTGGAAAGCACAGGAGTTGGGCTTTATGAGAAAAACTGATTGCATTCAGTCCCCTTAGGTCACAAAATACTTCTCTTTAGTAGCAAATGCTGCTTTACTTTCTGACTTCATAGATATAATGCCCAGTGGCCAATGGCCATTTCCAAACAGACCTCTCCTCACAGGGAAGTACTAGACCCTGGGGAAAGAAGTCTAACCTCAGGACTTGCATAATTTCTAACTATACCTTCATCACCCTAAAAGTAGACATTGCACACATTCTTCCGTCCCTCTTGGTCTTCAGTTCCTCCTCACACAGCCGGCCCTTCCCAGTTCAGTGCTCCTTTAGCCACAGTCTATTTGTTGATGCAGTTGCTGCCAACTGGTTTGGTAAGAAGCCAGGCCTGGAGGAAACAGAGGATCCTGGCAAGAGCATGGACTACGGGCCCCCACCAGGTTAGCTTCCGAGTCCTGCAATGCACCATGCTTCTGTCTTAGTTGGCTTGGGCCATAACAAGACAACCATGGACTGAATGATTTAAACAACAAACGTATTTCTCATAGTTCTGGAGGCTGGGAAGTTTGCAATCAGGGTGCCAGCATGGAGGGACCTCTTCCTTGTTTCCTCATTTGAGGGATGTGGAAGGGGTTATGAGAGGAAGCAAGCTCTCTCCTGTCTCTTTTAATAAGGGAGAGGGGGAGGGGCATGCACTAATCCCATCATAAGGACTCCAACTTCATGATCTAATTACCTTTCAAAGCCCCATATCCAAATACTATCACATAAGAGAATAGGGTTTTACCATGAATTTCGGGTGATCCAAACATTCAGTCCATAGCAGTCTCTATTAAAAAGTGTATGAGATTTGAGGCCACTGTGGGGCTACCAGGGAATAATTAGCAAAAGATGGTACTATCTGGGTATAGCCTGAGAGTATGAAAGGGTGATAGGCATAGAGAGTTGGGTAGGGGCGGGGTGCAGAGGTCTTTCGGGCCATGTTTGAAACAGCTCTCCCAGAAAAGCATTCTAAAAATCCTTAGGCTTTCTTTGGATCAAAGATAACTTGGCCTTGGCTTAAACTGCACAGGCATTTTAAGCTAAGAACAGGCAAATTTCTCATAGCACCTTCACCTCCAGGACTGGAGATTTTGGGGTGACTGAGGCTCTTGGAACAGAAATCTGTGTAAGATCTGCCTGGCACAGTGGCAGCCTGGGTCCTGGGTCAGACAGCCTCCCAGGACAGTGGCTTGCATCGCCAGGATTGTTCATTCTATTCCATCACCTATCTCTCGTCAGTCCTTCCACCCCAGCATGAGACACTGTAGGATGAACAGTCTTGCCTTCAGGACCCTCTTCTCAGTGAGGCCTGGCCTCAGTTTAAACCCAGAGGAATGTTGTAAATATTGGGATTGTCTCTAGTGAAGGAAATATTGGGCACTGACTTATTCACCCTGACTTCTCTTTTCTTAGGCTTCTGGGTTCCAGCCTGAGGTCTCCGTAATTTTATCTTCTTTTGGATTGATTTCTGTCTCCAGTAACCAGATCACACTTGTAGTTACAACAGAGATAGGGGGAAATTAACCAACAGTTTTCAACACAGAAATAGGGGAGGCCTGGAAAGAGAGTTCAGATGCTGGGCTCCTGGAAAAGTGAGCCTGAGGGGGTTGGTCTAGGAAATGCGAGGCCTAGCGGGGTGAGACGCTGCAGAAAGTGAGCCCAAGGGGTGGGGGACCTAAGCCGAGGCCCACGCACTCACGGCCTGGCGCCTAGGTGACTGGTGGAACTTATCAATCTGTTGGGTAGTTTTTCCGTCCTCTGTCAGGTGGTGATGAGTGGAAACTAATCTTCGGGGCCCGTTTGTTTTACCTCTGCAAGAAGCCAGCTGCATGCATTTTTTCCCAAACTTGCTTTCGTGGCTGGGAGAACGCAGGAATTGGAGAAGCGAGCTGTGGGCCCAAATCCGCTCTTGCCCGGGAGATGTGGGCCGAACTTCGAGGCTTACTGGGGAAAGCCGAGATGTCTGCAGTAGAGAAAATGTGGTGTAGGCTTGCGCAATTTGTGGTGAAGTTCACAGGAGTAGGGCTCAAGGTAGCCCAGACAGTGAATTGAGATTCCTCCCCGCCCCACACTCCCCACTGCAGATTTGCTGTGGACACAGGCTCGCCAAGACAGGCTGCTCGGCGTGGAAGTCAGGGCGAAGACCGCCCTGGCGCATAGTGCAACCTTTTCCTCAGCGGAGCTGCGGAGGAAGAAGGCTTGGCAACTCAGCTCACGGAACAAGTGGAGTGCTGCCTTTCATGTTTCACTGTTCGGCTTTTGCAGGTCTTTATTAATGGCCCCAATACATAACCCTCTTGTTAAAAAAAAAAAAAAAAAAGTTTAAAAGTTTAATAGCATCCACGCTACACACGTATTCTCACTAATGGAGACTTCCTTTTAAGCCCAGCGCTTGTGGGCGCATTCCGCTGCCCGCCCAACCCCTAAGCCTCCCAACCCAGTGTGGAAGACAGTTAGGCGTTGAGTTCTGGTTTACCAAATTCAATCCTTTCCCGCAACAGCTGGTCACTTCTCTCCTCTTAGTGAGCCTCTGGCTCTTTCTAAGCCCTTGGAATCCAGAAAAGTGTATCTTGCCATCCTCCAGGTTAAGGTAAACTAAAGCCTGAGCAGGTGTCTTTGTCTTCCTGTCATTCCTAGGCAAGGATTTGATCCCCAGCTCGGCTCCTGCGGGAATCAAGAGGGAAACAAAGATGGTTATTTCAGCTCAGGCGGGGCTGCAGAAACTGAGAGAAGGGAGCAAGGGCAAGAGGCTATCAGTTGCAGAAACCGGGGCCCAGAGTCCTCTTGACCTCCTGGGTTTAGACAGGGGGCTGATAGTGCAGCTGGGGCAGGAACCACTCTCCTCCTCTTTCAGCACATTCCTTGGGTTAAAAAAAAGCGGGGGAGAAACAAGCAACTGGATTTGCTTTGGAGAATCTTTGTCACTTGAGGAATGGGTTGTGGATTGGTATGGCATTGGGGAACTTACGAATGGCATTCAGCAGCATCAATGTGGCTTAAACCCTGACAACTTTGCCACAGACCTCAGGCCATCATCTGAAGGAGGAACAGCACCCAGGTTCAGCATCCTGCAATCACCTACCCCAGGAAAAAAGGTGATTTCAATCAAGTGGACCATTCTGAGAGATGCCTTGACTGTCCTTAGTGTCTACTTTTACGGTTGCCTTGTAAGGATCTGCCTACCCACCCTAGTTAAGGGAGAAGTATATAACTTGAGCTTAGAACAGTGGAGAGGAGTGTATTCAGCCCTGGACAGTATCTCATAAAGGGTGCCCTCGTTATGCACATCTATGTGTGATGTCCTTTTTCTTTACCACAGTGTTTTTACTACGTTTTCCAGGTGACCTTCTGTTTTACAAGTACCTTGATGTTAAGTACTCTGGGGGTGGAAGATTCCAATCCTGAAAAATCTACATTCCTTTCATATGCTTTTCATTATTGAGACGGGAAACCTTAAGTGGGTACTCAATAATGGATAAGGCTGTTTCTTAACATCAACCTTGGCTCATGTGAATTGACCTTATCAGTCAATGTTACCGGCAGTTTCATTAAAATAACCAATGAATAATGTATCAAAGCTTAATTTAAAGTTTCAAAGATGTTTTCAGACAGAAACATTCCAAGAATGCAAGTCAGGTGTTTCTCAGATGCTGCATACGGGGAAATTCTCCGTTCTCAAGGAAATTCTCCGTTCTAGGTTTCCTGAGGTTGAAATCCAGCGTGCACGTCATTATTCATTCATAGGGTCGGTCCTTCAGTCAATGGCAGGTCTGAGTAAGCTAAATCGAGCGGTTAATCCTGCCATGGGGATCCTGGGGCGAAAGAGGACATCTGGGCGGTCAGTCACTTGTGCTGGCGGCCAGCCCCTGCCCCTCTTTTCCCGGTCCGAGCGCAGGGGTGCATGTGCCCTGACTCTCAGGAACACAGACCCAGAGCTTCCCAAAAGGAAAAGCAAATTCGTCATAATATTCAGCGCAGCCGAGACTTTCCAACAAGAAAGCAGCTCCAGTCGTGGCATGATGACTCAGGGTGGCGTTTAAACGCTGAATAAACCCTTTCCTTAGCTCTTTAATAAATCAATAACAACAACAAAAACATCCTCCCCCAACCGCACCACACCAAAGCCTTCCCAAGTTGGGCTACGAATCCCTGTTTGGTTTTCCGCCGCCGAAAGCCGTAGAAGCAGTGGGATGTCCTGGCGGGACGCGGTTCTCGAAGGGCTCCCGGGGAGGGGACGAGATAACAGGGTTTACGGGCAAAGAGAGGAGAATCTGGAAATCGTGTCATGGGGGGAAAGAATGCGTCGCCCAGTCGCAAGTGTGCGGTACAGGTGGGAGAGGACGAGGACCCATTTCCACATTTCAATCCCCCGTTTCTGTCGCTGCCCCTGGAGGACTCTGCTGCTCACGCAGAGCTGGTTTCCGCGCGGCTCTGGCCCTAGTCGGGGAAGCGGAGTGGCCGCGCTGCGCGTTGAGAACTGCTGGGGTGCATGGCTCTGGTATAGGCGCACCCAGCGTCCGGGGCGCAGCTTCTCTAAGCCCAGCTTCTCCTCCCACTCACTCTCTCGGATCTCCTCCCTCCTTCACACCCCCCGCCCCCGGGACTGCGAGGCTCCCTCCCCGCACCGGCCAGTGAGTACACAAAGCCGCGGGTGAGGGGAAGCTTCGCAGGCGTGCACGGAGCAGTGAGATCACTGGCGTTATAAATATCCCGGTGCCAGCGCGGAGATCCGCTCGGGTGGCCTCTCTCTCCCCCTCTCCCCTTCTCTTCCCCGAGGCTATGTCCAGCCGGCGCGGCGAGGCGGGCAGCGCCAGAGGCACTGAGCCACACAGGGGCTACAGAGCCCAGAATCAGCCCTACAAGATGCACTTAGGACCCCCGCGGCTGGAAGAATGAGCTTGTCCTCCCTTCTCCTCCTCTTCTTCAGCCACCTGATCCTCAGCGCCTGGGCTCACGGGGAGAAGCGCCTCGCCCCCAAAGGGCAATCCGGACCCGCTGCCAGTGATAGGAACCCTAGAGGCTCCAGCAGCAGACAGAGCGGCAGTAGCGCTATGTCTTCCTCTTCTGCCTCCTCCTCCCCTGCAGCTTCTCTGGGCAGCCAAGGAAGTGGCTTGGAGCAGAGCAGTTTCCAGTGGAGCCCCTCGGGGCGCCGGACCGGCAGTCTCTACTGCAGAGTGGGCATCGGTTTCCATCTGCAGATCTACCCGGATGGCAAAGTCAATGGCTCCCACGAAGCCAATATGTTAAGTAAGTTATTCGCTCTCCTACAAACCCTGTCCTAGGCGGGAGGCAGAAGATTCCGGAGGGACAGCAGGTATTCCCCGGGCCACAGGCTCACATTCCTGAGCCCGGGTCACTGGGACCAGTTGATACTCAGAAACAGCCGGGCGGGTTGAGTGGAGATGCATCTATGTGGTGTGCGCACACGCACCCCTCTCCTGGGCACGAGGAATGGCGATTTCTGAGGTGTATGTTACCTAGAGGCTGGTGCCCAGACGGGTACCTTGTTTCCAGTTTGCCCTAGCCTCAAAGACGAATCTCCAGTCATGAGGGGAGGGAACAAAAAAATCTCATTCCTTCTCATTCAATTTGTTTACCTTCTGCTTATGAACTAGCCTGGCATTTTTCATTAGGCATTAAAGTGCAGCCCTTCTCCATATCCATAACTGAGGTTATTTTTTAAAAAGAAGAATCAAATCTTAAATACTTCCCTCTTCCAACTGCTACCATAAACCTCAAATTAATATTGTATATGTATATGCATATGTGTATATATGTTTATGTATGCAATGCATGCACATAGGCATATATAGACACAAAATATAGATAGATAGATAGATAGATAGATAGATAGATAGATAGATAGATAGACAGACAGATAGATAATTAGGGGACACCAGAAAGACATTTCTGCTTGGAAGAAGATTGCGCTCTGGAAAACTGGACACATTTAGAGAGGGAGACGTGATAAACATTGTAACTACTAACTCCAGAGTTGGATTTAGAAACGTTTAGTATCTTGAGACCATGACTACACCTTGTTAGGAGAGTGGCCAGCCTTTGGTACCCTAGAACAGTTAGGGGAAAGTTTCTTATTTTAGAAGAAACACCGAGGTTAAACTTGGTTGGGGTGTAAATTTTGTAGGACATTTTATAAACAAAGTTTTAAATTTTCTCTCTGAGTTTTCTCTTTTAGCACGCGCTCTGTTCTCCTTTCTAATCTTCTCTTCCCTTCCATCCCATCTGTGTTTCCAGACCATCGCAGCCACTCCTCTGGTTTCCCTTTACTGCCTCTAGGCAGCTGGGGGCAGAGACGATTTGGGACTGTGTGTAGGACTAGAGGGATCTCTGTGTGTAGGACTAGAGGGATCTCTTCCAGCGCGGGTTGGTCAGCCAGGCAGAGCCCCAGCCAGGGCCTGTCAGGTACCCAGGGAGAGCGGAAATGTAGCCAGGAGACAGCACATAGTCACCTGTCTTTCAATGTCAGCCTAGTTGCTCCTAGATGTACTTACCTTGCTCCATCTGAGACCAACGACTCCGCGGGCCTTTGGGCTCCTTCTTTCACAGGCTCCAAGAGGAGCCTGGACGCCGCCGGCAGGCTGAAATTTTGGCAGCCAGCAGTCTCCGGAGCGGGATCGGAGCTGCGCAAGTGGGTTAGGTGGTAGGTTGGCAAGCCTCCTCCCGCGGGTTAAGGCGGCCTAGTGTGGAAGTCCTGATGGTTCATGCTGAGAGAGGAACAGGTCTATACCCGCCCCCCTGCGCCTGTCTAATCTATCTGGTGGCGCTGATTCAGCAGCCTGCTGCGCACGTGGTGAGGAAGACTGGAGTGCCCAGTTGGAGACAGCGCGCCCCAGTGAGTCCCAGGGCCTCCCTCACGCTCCCAAGAGGAACCTATTTCCGTATTTTAGAGTTTATTTCATTCATCAAATAACTGCTTATTTTGGGAATGGATAAAGTTCAAAATCTATTGGGGTGAAGGGAAATTTTCTGAGATTTGAGAAATAACCAGTAACGTCTGTTTCCCTTCGTCCTTCTCATTTTGTCTCAACCATCTCTTGACTCCATTAGCCATCACAGCTTATTCTCCACTTCAGTCAACCTTTCCTTCTCTCTCACAAGAAAATTTTCTCTCTTTCGTTCTTCCTGTAATTTATCCAGGAATCAGCAGCAACAGAGGATAACTTCTGTGAGCTCAAGGGAGACCCCAAACTAGCAGGCAGCAAGCAGCAGGTTGGAGCCCAGTGAGCTCAGAGAATGCCTCTGGGGAGGGTTTAGTTGTAATGGAGATCTCGGAAAGCAAGGCTTATTCCCAGGATATTCACCATCTTCTCTAGGAAGACACTATAAGAGACAAAGATAGTTTTACAGCTTAGGCCTTGCTAGAGGGGATGTTGTAGAAAAGCAAAGGGAGGAAAATAAGAGCACATCAAAAAGGATACATCCAGCTAAACCAGACATTTACAACTACCCAGTATGTAAAATGTACATTTTCTTTGAAAATCCATGTCGAAAGCTATCTACAAGAGAACAGGGATGTTTCCTAAAACTGTGCCAAAATAAAACTTAATTTAGACTTTTTCCTAATTTTTTCCTGTTTACAATAACCTTTCAGAGTTCAGTTTCTGTGTCTCTCACATGACTTGCTTTCATTCACATATTGATTCATTCTTTCATGTACCCAATATAAGACACCTATTTCATTAAGCATGATATTTTGGTTACTTTTGTGTTGTTTGTTTGTCTTCCATAGAGTACGCTTCCCCCCCGCCAGAAGAAAGCATAACAAATATTTAAATCATAGTGATTTTCTGCTTTGTGATGTCTGGAGTGTCTAATACTATTTCATGAAATTTTTACTACCATTGATCAAAGAAGAATTTGCACGTAATTTGGGAATTTAACATGGATCTCTGCCATTACCTAGCTGTAAAAGAGAAACAGAAGCTTGCTAATTACAATTGGTCATTTACCTCTTTGAATGCAGCACTTGACATTTCCTGACATTCCTGTAAACTAGGATGTTGGCCATGACCTTTCTTAGAGTATGTGAGGAAGTGTGTTTAAATCTCACAAGAGAGGCTGAGAGGGCTGGATCAAGATGTATCCACAGAGGATACATCAGTTTGATCTCATCATCTAATTCTACTGTCTGTGAGGTAGCAATGATAGAAAACATATTTCTTTTGTTACAAGCCTGATACTTCAGAAAAGTCAAATCTTTGCCATGAAACTTCATTCTAACAAGTTATTTTAAACCTAATGACATTCTGTAGTATTTGTCTGATAGACAGATAAACAGACGTGTTTCATAACTATTATTTGACAGTAAACTTTTTTATATATATTTTTGCAAATTACAAATATTTTCTGGTTTCACCATCAGAAGTATATTCTGGCCATGGACTTTCAAACATAATTTGTTTAGTTTACATGAACCAATTAATATATTCTTAGCTTCTTTTATACAATAGTTATCCCAAGTTTTGAAGACAGAGAATGAAATCAAGCTCATTGTATATAAATCCTTATTATGAAGAAACATGTGGAAAGATGAAGAAAGATGAACAAGACAAGATAGATGACCCAACTATTGCATGGAAACAAAGGGATTGCTTCAATTTATATGTCTTCAAGTTTAGTTTCAATACAGTGCTTCTGTTGACTTATCTTGGGCCACTGAATAATAGGTAATCAAGTAATTGCCAATTTAGGGAAGAAAAGTTTAAGGCTGTGGCTACACAAACTCAACACGATTACATGAAATATGAAAATTCCAAGCACATCTTTTGGCTAATAGAATCGCCAATGTTACTGCTTTTTAAAAAAATCTAAATTCACTACCAATTTTGGTGTCATGTGGAATCATTAGACAGACCCCTAAGCCTAAATAAATCAGAATCTATACTATGTAGAAAAAAGTCAAGTGGAAAATTTCTGTTACTAATTTAATCAGTGAAAGCTGCTAAACTGAATATTTCAAGATTCAGATTTGATAACTTGGCACAGCATATCTGTTACTTTGTGGATGCAAGTAGAGAAACTCCAGCTTTAAAATATTTTTCTCTGGGGATTTTCAGATGGGTTGTTGAAAGCTTCTGAATACATGGGATATCTATGCTTTTCTATATTTTATTCATAACAAAAGAGAGAAAAAGGAAAACTTTGTATAATTATACCAACCACTATCAATAGAGCCCTATTATATTAAAACATCTGCAGAGGACTAAGTCAAAAATCTAGAAATATATTTTTTTCAGAAGTAAACTTACTTCATAATGCATAAGTGGAATAGACTGTGTGTATAAGCTGAGAGACACCAAGAAATTCTTGCCTTCTTCATCCTAGGTGCCAATGCTGAAATCCCACGAAGAGAGAATAATTCCTTCTCTTAAGCATTCTCCTCTTCCTTTGACCCTCTTAAATGGGAACACCTTAAGAAAAAGACACAGGGTCACTAGCACTTTAATGTGAATTAATTCACACTGAACCACCCCCACCCACGGCTTCTAAGGCAGGAGAAGGCCACGGTATCAGGAGAGTACTAAGACACCTGTCCATACTTGTGTATACATGGGGTGTCCTGATGAGAGAAAAGAGAGGTAGTGAGAGAATCAAAGAAGACAGTCAAATTTAGCAAACAGTCATTGACTATCTATCATCTATGAGACAAGCTTCGCCTTCCACAATGTTGCTTAGAGATACTGTCTTGGCATTCATAAGGAGAATTGTTAAGTTTCCATCAAATTTAATATATCTGACTCCCAATGATAAAGGTCAGAAAATTACTGAAATTAAAAAAAAATCAGTGTCAAAGAAATGTTTTCTGAAATTTGTATATGTGTGATTTAATGTACATGGGTTTAAAAAATTATGTAGAATTCCTAAATGAGTTACTGAGATTTGTCATAGTAAAATCAATAGGCCTGTGACGTCTTGGGGGGGAGGGCAGGAAACTGAATCGTGTGATTTGTTGAATCTGCTCCAGTGTTTTAAAAAACAAGACATTGTGAAATCACTGCTGACATTACTTTGGAAATTATGATCATAATAGTGTTCTTAATATTAGATCATAATAATAGTAAGATTTAGAAGATCAATACCAGAGTTGCCTATGTGAAAAGTAATTCATCCATCCAATCTTACGTCTTACATCTCCTGTATTCCTTATAATAGTAAATAGAATGATATATGTAAAGTGTATTTTTAAGCTTTCAGTTAAAGATAATTTTCTTAAAGTTATAAAATCCTTTAACTCTCAGGCAATATATCATTTTTATCCTGGAAAATTTAAGAAGAAACCATGTAATATGTAATAAAATAATAACATTTTCACATATATTATTTCATCTTCCCCATATTTAAAATTCATTACATGCAAATTGTAAATAATATAGACACACAAAATGTACACTGTATTGAAATAAAAGTTAAATGATGCTAAGTGGGTCTTTCTCTAAAAAGAGAATAAGTTAGTTATCAGAAACTATTTATTTAAGCAAAGCGGTATTATTTCTATTAAAACAAATATTTATAAAGTCCTTTTATCTCAAAATCTTCAAAGTTAGCATACAAACACTTATCAGACTTTTATATTTTATTCTACCATATATTTTTCATTAATATACAATATATCTTCATGTTCAAAACCAGATAAATTTCCAGAGAATGGAATTAAAAGCCTCTGACAATCTAGCACCATGAGTAACTTGGAGGAACTATACAACCAAATCTCTCCTCTATCAACTCCATGTTGTCCCTTTTGTATCTATCATTCCACACATATACAATTTCTCACTTTCTTTCTTTCTCATTTTTGAATGCACATGTTTACATAAATATTTACAATCAATCACATCCCCCATTTCCCAAATATCTAAAAGCATTGATGCTATTCTCAGTATCATCCTGTAATTCTGATAGAAATTTAACTTTTTATCAGCATTCTAGTCACCCTTTAGTAGTAATATTACTATAACATATTACACCTGTGTCGAGTATTTAACTTTACAAAGCACTTGTTATGCTTTGTTAATATTTGATAAAATTATAATGCTTCTAAACCTTTGGGTGTGTATCATATGCAAATAATGTTCATAGTAAATTCTATTATAAATAGCATTTGAAAAACAATTTGAAGGAAAGGATTTATAAGACAATAGTGTTTTTTTGATTGTTTGTTTTTCAGCAGTTTGCTCCTAAAAGCAAAAGTAGTTTCCAATAGTTTTTAGTTTTTGTTTTTCAATCTAAAGAAACATCTATTAATGAGCTGGTACCTGCAGTTTCCCTAAGGTATGTTTTATTTACTATGGGTTAGAAACTTTTTTTTTTAAGTTGTTCAGTTATTCCCTTTTTCACATAAACTTTCTGATGAAGTTTTTTAAGAAACCAAGTTGAATAAATAGCAATGCTTGCTACAATTATAGATGTTAGCTCACATTGCACAATATAAGTGCTCAATCAAGTTGCTCACATATATTTATAAAATATTTTTTGTTTTCGGTAAGCAGAATAGTTTTATATGTACCTCAAATACTGTAGGGAGAAACTTCTATTTCAAGAAAATATGATGAATTTCTCTATTTGGCAGAGTCCTATTGAGATATCCTAATTTGTATATATGCTCAGAATATTATAGATCGAAGTATTGAGATATTCTTTTCTCCTTCCTCCCTTCTTTATTTCCATCTTTTCTTCCTTCCTTCCTTTCCTTTTTAAAACCAGAGATGAGGTGTCACTATTTTGACCAGATGGTCTTGAACTCCTGGCATCAGGCAATCCTTCAGCCTCAGACTCCTAAACTGTTGAAATTACAGGTGTGAGCTACTGCACCTGGCTTCCCTTTTTCCTTTCTAAAACAAGTCCCTTTTTAGCTCTATTGAACTAAAAACCTCTTTTTAAAAAATTTGAAATAGACAACTAATAAAAAACATTATGCTCTTTTCATGTTCATATAACATACATACATTTGTGTTAAATAAGCAGGCTTTCTAATTATACGCAGACTAAGAGTTTTATCTTATTGAAATACTCTATGAACTATGATGTGTAATTCTCTTGATTCAGTGGATGTGAACCTTGAAATTACTGTAGGAGACCAGAGAGACATTGACTTCATAATGCTAAGTATAAAATATAAAATATAAACAATAATGTAATAAACTATCTCATTAAATTTTTTCCACGAAATGATTTAAAATGCAAGATTTCTCAAAGCATAATCTATTAAACACTTAATTGAACCAATAATTTCAAATTATTTATAATGCTTTTGGTATTTTATATGTAGTCTTTAAATGTAGTCACTAAAAGACTGAGTATGGTATATGTTTATTTGTTACTACCATTAAAACCATGATGATTAGAGCAGAGAAATTTATTTAATGTAAATAAGTATTATTTTCCAGGCTTTCAAATGGTTATACTAGTCTTGAGCACAGAATTTATGTGCTTTAATATTCAAAGTGGTGTATTATCTTTGATGAAGAAACAATGGATGAGAATTATTAAAAATTTTTTTAATGTCTTCTCAGTTCTTTTAAAATCTGAGAAAACCGTATGTTCATTGTTTACTAAAAGCAAATTATTTGTCCAAAAAATTAAGATGAAGTAGAATTAAACTTTTAAATCTCGAAATTATCATGAATCCTAGTCTTGTTTTTCTACATAGTGAATGTCATGAAAAATAAGAATCTTAAATACAAAGTTCTTTTTTAAAATCACAATAATAAAGAATGAAAAGAATCTATGTAGAAATTTAATTCTTCACAATGATATAAAGAAGAGTCTGTTTTATTTTGGGATTTCTGTCATCCTAGGTATTTTGGAAATATTTGCTGTGTCTCAGGGGATTGTAGGAATACGAGGAGTTTTCAGCAACAAATTTTTAGCGATGTCAAAAAAAGGAAAACTCCATGCAAGTGTAAGTAGAACCACTTTATATTTGTTAAAGGTGCTATAAAGATTTCACATTTGTAAAACAGAATAAACTAATTTTCCAAATTGGTAGATGAGACAATTAGCCCAAAGAACTTAATTTTTTTTAAAGTATATATACATTTAACCAAGAGAATTTTGTGTGCTTCTAGAAGTAATCATTTAAATACTTAATTTGCTTGAAAAGATATTATAGAGTCTACAAAAAGTTTAAGCATAGGTGTATTTGGAAATAACATTCTCAAAGGGGTAGCCATCCATTTATTTCTTAGAAGTGGCCCACGTAAGAAGAAATATTATGGCAATAACATTTTTCATAACATATAAGTTTATAGTGATTGTGCGTTTGCTTAGTAGATGAAGTTCTTATTAATTTTATAAGCTCCTCATAATACCAAAAATTGGGTCTCAGTAATGTAAAATATTTTCATATTAACAAGTAGAGAGGGAAGAAACCAATAATTAGAAGACTCTGACTTTCATAGATAAATTTTATTTGATTAATTTGAAGAATTTTTATCTTGTATTTTTGTCACATCAAAAATAATAACAATACTATGAAAACAAATTTTGCATTCTCAAAAATTTATTTAGACCAGTTTTACATATTGTAATCAATTTACAAATTATTTATTTGCTTTGTTATGAAAGTTCCCATTACCTGGGAAGTATTCAAACATATTAAAGATAATAAAATATGTTCAGCTTAGTTTTCCCACTCATAGATTCTATTTGCATACTAATATATACTAATATATGCACCACACTTAAAGATGCTTTATGCTTTTTCTGTGGTATACTCATTTTCTTCATATTAAAATATTTTGAAAGCAATTATTCTTCAAAGTTAGTCCTTTAATCCTTATTCCTTCTAGTATTAAATTATTGGAATATCACTTTTTCAATTTTAAAAGTTATAGAAAGTTTTGATAGCTATCAATTGAAACTTACTATTTATAATTTTATTTTATAGATTTTTTAAAAATTCAATGAGAATACCACTTGGTTTAATATGTAAGACTTTTATAATTTTACTTTTCTTAACATCTAAAGGTGATTTGTTAATATCTTTCGGAAGAGACAGAATTTGAGTAATTGCTATAGTTATTTGAGGATTCAATGAGATAATGCATGCAATGTGCTTAGAATACTATTTGGTGTATTATAAGTGCTCAATAAATATTGCCCATTACTATAGGGTAACAATCCATAATCTGAATATAATAAACTACTAAAATCTCAATTTAATAACATGAATGGAAATCCTTTGTTAAACTCTGAAATCGCCAATTGCAAGAACTATTAAACAATTTACCTATTTCATTTTTTGAGCTGGTTACTATACTCTATCAAGCTATAACATAGTATTCATAAAAATATTTTTAAAATTTTTTCATTTATTTATTTTAAAGGACAAAATTCTGCATCACTGCGAAAAAGTAGGGTATTTAATTTTTTTAATTTATTTTTTATTTCAATAGTCTTTTAAGGAGTAGGTGGTATTTGGTTATATGAGAAAGTTCTTTAATAGTGATTTCTGAGATTTTGGTGCATCCATCACCTGAGTAGTGTGTACTGTACCGCATGTGTAGTCTTTTATCCCCACCCACTTCCCCTTTACCCCTGAGTTTCCAAAGTCCAATGTATCATTCTCAGGGCATTTAATTTTATTTAAAAATATTATATAAAATCCACATACAGAATGGAAAACAATGATTACACACATCTGAACAAAATAACTTTTCCTCAGTCTACTTTAAGTTTATAAAATATTAAAACACCTTCAAAATCTAACCATCATAATAATACACTATGCATGCAAAGAAACTTTCTCTTACTGGTTTGTTTTGGGTGAAAATCTTAACTTTTAAAATATTCTGATTTATGCTCTAGTACATGCAAAAAATAGTCTACACTTGGAACAGCTTAAGGATAATTGCCACAGAAAGTAACGTATTACAAATGGAAGCCAATTAGAAAGGTCAAACTAAGAGGTTAAGATACGTGATTCCTCTGTCAAATGCAAGTAACAAATTTCTAGAAATTTGACCCAAATGTCTAAAGATGGCTTGTTGAAATAATGCAGATAATGCAAAAGCAGCATCTGTTATTCTTTCTCATCTTGGCAGGCTAAAGTTATTTCATAGAATAATGACTTTCAAACAGTACAAAGCAAGTCTTGCTCTTGTCACTCACTGAAGCTCTTTGATATAAAAGTCATTCTGATGACTTTGAGCCGAATTGTAGATAAAAATATTAAGCCCTATGATTATGCGGATTCTTTTTAAACCAATTATCCAAGCTCACTTTCTCTTATCTGAGCTTTTATTAGCACTTTTCCTCTAGGTGAAAACCTAATTAAATTATAAAGTGATTTATTTTTTAAAGACGTTGAATTTAGAAATAGTATTAATGCTAGTAATTATCAGTTTTATGCCCAGTTGGTTTCTTTCCTGTTTTCAGATTCTAGTTAAATGTGTTGGGAAATTGTTCTTGTAACTCTAAATATGACTATTTGACTTAGTTAACAGTTCCGATATTTAAAACTTTACATCATCCCCAAAAAAGGTTAAAAACTCATAGAGTTTTAGGATTAGACTTGTAATTGGTGAGTTGCTTTAAATTAATAATTTTACAGAGGCACTTAAAGAGTACCTTTAGGGTTCTATCTACAAAGCAAAGGTGAACTAAATATATAAAATATTAATAGAATTCTGGGAAATGCAATCCCCCATTGTACTGAGAAATATTCATGGATACTTGTAGATATTCAACTCAGTTTTTGTAGTAATAATCAGAGTTTTATAAATTAGTTACTAGGCAGAGATAATGTACTTTCATAGTTCTCTAAAAGCTCTTTCACTCACATTAGCTCATTAGATAATGAGGTGATGAAAGAGTCTCATAGATGTTAAATTATTTTCCCAAGGTTACGCAGTTAACAAGTGATTGAACCAGAACTATATCCTCTTAAAATTTTCTCTTTTTCTTTAAATGCCATAGTGCTTGGTAGATAAAACTTAGCTTGAAAGAAGATATTAAGTTTTGTTTGGAACCAATTACATTGTTTTCATCTGTTAATTTATAGGAATTAATATGTGCATGAAAATATTTTCATATTACATATAAAAATGAATATTGTGGCATATCATCAGAATATTTATGGTACTTTACTTAATAGGCAAATAAACAGGCAATTTGAGATTTGTAGTTAAAGTTGCAAATTTTCCCATTCTAGGTACTTCCTTTTCTCTTTGATTCATATCACTTTTTTGAATTGGCATATTTTCCATCTACTCCTGCGTCTTCAGTGCTTCATTTTAGAATCTAGAGAAGAAGGGATGTGTCTGTCACAGAACTCATCACAGAATTTTACAAATGTTGGCTATTCTATGTCAATGATGAGTTGCATAGGGGACCCCTCCCTCCCAATATAAACTTTTGAAACAGAAAAGAGATCTGTTTTGCTCACAGAAATCTTTATTTAGTAAATATTTTACTGTCCATAGACACAAAGATGGCAAACTGAAAGTGCAGCCCAGAGCAGATTTAGGCAGCATTGATGCTAATTCTGTTTTTGTGCTAAATTTGTTAATACCATTAGAGAAGTCTTATTTAAACTTCAGCCATCTAAATGTGTGGGGCTCCATGGACTCATTCAAACTCCCGATCTAAAGGCAGCTCTCCTTCAAACCTTTATTGATATACTCTAAATATGCAATGCAAGCAAACTTCTGTCATGCAGGTTTTTCAGCAGTCTTCACAAGGATGAGGATGTATAGTCTTCTTCTCGTCCAAATGTATCAAGAATCATCAAGAGCAGAAGGAAGTAACTTTTCCAAAGAGCCATAAGGGCTACTCCGAGCCACAGCTGTGGCCAGCATGCTCTTTCTCAACACATTATGCTAAGGTATCTTCTGAGACTGAGCGCTCTTTTTCTGCCTTTCTTTGTCTGTCTGTCCCTGCACCCTCCTCGGGTTGGCATCATTACTGAAAACCCCTTTCTGGATTTATCTGAGGTGGGTCCAGACTAGGAGTAAAAAGCCTTGAGTGTGGTGGTAAAGACACAGTTAGATTGTCCCAGTTGAATCCCACTCCACCACTTCCTAACTGTGTCATTTTACTTCATCTTTCTATTCCTTGGTTTTAACAACTATTAAAGAAGGAAAATTAAAATCACAATCTATTGGGAGAGTTAAGTGTTTTAAACAAGATAATACGTATATAACACTTATTGTACTGCCTGAGAAGTGTTCTACACTTAATGTTTAAACAGATTTTCCTGAATTTGCTCTCAGGTGGCTGTTTGACAATCCTTAATCTCTTTCATTCTGAGGATCAGGCAGCTATGACCCTTAAATTATTCAGACCAGCCTCAAGTCCAATTAATCACTGATCTTTTCTTCCTTAGGTCAAAGCTTTGTGTGCTTATAGTTGTCCCTTATCTACTAGACTTTCCTTTTTCCAAGGAACCTAATTTCAAAGCAAAATTTCAAAGCTCAACCTTTTATAGAGGCATGAATTTCCTATGGTCATAATCTTGTTATTTTTTTTCATGGCTATGTCGTCCATCTTCATTTTTCCCTAAAAAATATAAATCTTGGAAAAGGTAGTTATCATGTATTCTTGTATTTTCATTAAAGCATGAATAAAGCTCATTGCCTATTGGGGAAAAACATGTTAGCTTATTTTAAACATCCAGAGAGAAGCATGTGGTGGAATTATTTTTGTTTCTCAGTGTTTTAGGGGATCATGTTTGGAAGGAAAGCTAATTGCAGAGTTTACGAAACAGGCATGGAATGTGTGCTTGATCAGTCCTAAGCAAGGACTAGAACATCCTCCTTTCCTGGTTTCAGAGGATGCCAGCTGGCTTGCCTGGGATGAGACTCCGGACTGGACTTCCTGCACTGCGGGCAGAGTGAAGAGTAGTCGGCAGCCCTAAAGCTGAGCATGTTTACTGAAAAGGGAAATGGAGCCTTGAGCAATACTTTTCATCATTAAAAAATAAATTTCTAAGCACTCCACTCTGCTGGTCAAGACCATGCATGAGCTAGATCAAGGCATTTGCATAGAATTTTTTATTGCCTTCTAAGGGCTTTCAATATACAGTAAAATTGAATGTTTGGCTATTCAGGCACAAAATGGGTTCAGATTCTGCCTTTGCAGTAAATACAAGTTTCCCCTCAAAAATAGTTTGCACTATGGAAGTCTGGTTAGAAGATCTATTTTATTGAGGAAATCTGGGTGTGATGAATTGCCTTGTAGATTCAGAAATCAATTTTAGCCAAAAATGAGAGATGGTAGTATATTTCTTTGATGATTTGGAGAGTGACACTTGTTATTCGTCAATATTTTAACAGGAAACAACTTCAGAGCAAGTAAGACTATATAAGCAAAGCCTAGGAGGTAGCTTTGGTTTGTATAGTGTTATGGAAAGAGCTTTAGTCTAGGAATCAGAAGATGTAATTTAAGTCACAGGTCTATTCTGGCACTTAATAAATGCAGGGTGATAGATGTATTATTTTCTTTACTTCCCTGGCTGAAAAATCAGACAATACTATCCTAATAGCAGCCATAGAATTACTCTGAGTTAAATTGTATATTTAAACCACCTGACACACAGTAGTCTCCAATAGTCCAGCTTTATGGAGTTATTAAGGGCCTCAGAAAGAAAGCCATATTACACTTTGTTTCTCCTGGTGTGGTCCTTACTTCACCTGCATCAAAATCACATGAGATGCTGGTTAGACATTAAGTCCAGAGTCTCTCTTCAAACTTACAAAAACACAGTCTCTAGAGATAGGGATTGGAGAACTGCATTTGAGCCTGCTCTCTGAGTAATTTTAAGACAAATTATAAAATTAAGAAAAGAGATCCTGTAGTTGATATTCTTTGCTACATTATCTCAGGTTGGCTAATATTAAAATCAACTAGTGTATTTTGTTGGTTGCTCAGTATGAAGAACTGAGATATAGAAGGAATGAATGTCCAGTACCAAGCAGGATATATGGCCATGCCTGGGAAATAGCATGGCAGGGCTGCAAGTGACCCACATACAGCTTATATAATCAGGAGTAAAAGGCAGCCCCTCTGCGTGCATGCTAGCCTGCACCAGGGCAAAAGTATACAAAATGACCTGAGCTCAGGGCACCTGTCCCAGGCAGCTCCATTGGCGGAGGGAAGGGATGGGAACCAAGCAGCACTGAAAGGAGGTAGGAGAACTAGAAGTGATGCATGTGGCAGGGAAACTTAGTTTAGAGCACAATTCTGCCTCTAATTGTTTTTATTATAGTCTATGATAACCTTCTTATTGTTTAATAATATTACAGTCTATAACAACAGTTTAATTATTTAGATTCGGCTATTTTTTTCTTAACTTTATAAGGTTTTTCAGGAGAAAGAAGCAAATCAAAGAAAACAAAATGAAATAAATCATTAAAATTGATTGAACACACACAAATTCCAAAGTTTATACTGGTGTCTGTTCAAAATCACTCCTATTTCTACATCTCATATACTGCATATTTACTTCTGTAGTTGCACATGAGCGTTGGTGTTTGCACAGCTTTAATTCATACTATACAAGGTGCTTAATCATCATAGAATGTGATATTTATTTACTGAGGAACAAAACTACAAAAAGAGATTTAGGGAGTTTTTTTTTTTAATTATCATTTTGGAAACAGTTTGTTTGGTTTAATTGAACTTTTGTTTTATTTCAACTTGGCAGAAATAGTCATTTCTGGAATATTGTAATTAATCAGAGTTGTATTTTCTTTGAATTTAATTTGACCTTTCAAAAATATACATTGTTTAAAACGGATCCTTCACTGTGAGAAGAGATGAGTAGAGCCAAGACAGTTTCCTTCTAGTAAAAAAAGGTTGTTTTTTTTTTTGTTTTTAAGATGTTTGCTCTTGTTGCCCAGGCTGGAGTGCAATGGTACAATTCTGGCTCACTGTAACCTCCACCTCCCAAGTTCAAGCGATTCTTCTGCCTCACCCTCCTGAGTAGCTGGGATTGCAGACATGCACCACCACACTTGGCTGATTTTGTATTTTTAGTAGAGATGAGGTTTCACCATGTTGGTCAGGGTGGTCTCAAACTCCTGACCTCAAGTGATTCTCTCACCTCTGCCTCCCAAAGTGCTGGGATTACAGGTGCGAGCCACCATGTCCAGCAGAAAGTTCTTATTTCCTTTAATAGTAGTGTGTTTCCTCTCCTTGTAATAATTTGAGTATTCAAGAAAAAATAGTTCAATTTAAGTTTTTTTTTTTGGTCAATTAGGAGTATACTAAACTACAAAAAATGCCGAAACATTTCATTTTAGTTTTGCAATTATGGCTTGTTGAACATAACTTGTTTTTATTCTTGCCAGATCTAGGAGAAATGAAAGAGATTTTAACATAATTTAAGTCAACAAAAACATGGGCAGGGCCATGCCAATATTGTTTTCCACTGTAGAAGTGGCACCTAGCATAGTGCCTAGCAAATGATAAACAATCAATAAACATCTGTGGAATAATTTAGTGAAAAATAAATGTAAAACAAAGATAGCATTTTTAAAAAAACAAATATTTAAACAATTGCTTCCATTGTAGTGGCTGATGGTAGTAAAACAATTAAATGAAGGAATCTAGATTTCAGCAACTTGTCCAAATTTTGATTCACCTCTCTGCTTCATACTCTTAACTATAGAAAAAGTCTGTTTGTCAACTTCAGTTTTATTTTTTCTAAAAAAAATAACGCAGTTCTATTATTTTATGCGGCTTTGACCATGTTAGCCAGGATGGTCTCGATATCTTGACCTTGTGATCTGCCTGCCTTGGCCTCTGAAAGTGCTGGGATTACATATGTGAGCCACCCCACCTGGCTCCTATTATTTTAAAGGTGTATATTTTATTAAAGGATTTCTTATAGTTAAAAAAAGATTTAAAAAATAAAAATCGGCCTGGAAAATTTATTATCCAAAATTTCCTAATGGTAAAAGTATGTATTTTACTATCTGTACCTAAGACCTATGACTCTTTGCTATAAAGATGGTCCATGCATGACATTATGTACAGAGATGTACTGCTTAGGGTCATCATCTTGTCTGAGTATGACCAGGAATATTAACAGAAATAGTCAGTCCTTCAAGATGAATAAATTCACTGAAATATTTGTTTCAAATGATTCTGTGTTCCATCATAGCTGGGAAAATTTTTCAAACAAAACATTAAATTAAAAGTCAATTAAGAAAGCCAAACCAGTCTGATTGCATTTACTCCCATATTAATGTAGAATGTAGGATTTGGATGGCTGAGGGGCTGTGTGTAGTGTGTGGGTCCTTAGAACTCTAGACATTTCTACGCTGGGTAACAGTTAGGTGACCTTTGAAAAATCTAAAGTCCGAATAACCATCTCCTTATAGGGCTCCTCATAAGAAAGAACTTTAGAATATGAATCTTGAGGAGGAAAACAAAGATTTTAGATGAAAAAATTTTAGAGGGTGGGGCAGTTTGTTTCACTCAAATGAAAGACTTGAAAACGGAAATGATATAGATTTCTTTTTTAAAAAAAAATGCTGTGGAGTGTGTTTTTACATGCACCCGTTCATGCCTATGTGTGCCCATCATCTGCATCAATTAAAAAATGACATGTTCTTTCTTTATGTTCTTGGACACTGTTGGGGGAAAATATTAAATAATGTAGTACATTTTAAAAATCTAACTCTGTCAAAATTGACTAAAGCAATCATTGCTGTTTTTGTGAAACAGAGGTAGAAGTCAGGTCAAGGCATAATGTATTATACATTTTCAAAAATGTCATTCAACTTCATTTTAAGAAAAAAAACCCTGAGACAAGGTAAACATACCTGATACTTTTTTAAATGAAATGTTTCACATCTTTCTAAAATTTTTATCCTTTTATAGAGCCAGAAAAATTCTAGATGTCTATAGCTTTTATTTTAAAATAATATATTGGGATTATCTAATTAAATGGGAAAGACCTTTTAAAAGCTAAGCAGCTGTAGACAAATCTACAATGAATTTGTAAGCAAATCTTTCTAATAAAAAATAGGAATAGTCAATGTGTGATCTTCAAAAGTGATGTCAGCATAGCAGTCCTGGCCTAAACGTAGACTGGCAAGGTGTATTGTAAGACAGGGTGAGAGGGATGCCATACCTAGGTGGTGATTCTTTAAAATACCTGCCTTCAGCTGGGCATAGTGGTGCATGTCTATAATCCCAGCACTTTGGGAGGCTGAGACAGGTGGATTATCTGAGGTCAGGAGTTCAAGACCAGCTTGGCCAAAATGGTGAATGCTGTCTCTATTAAAAATACAAAAATTAGCCGGGCATGGTGGTATGTGCCTATAATCCCAGCTACTCGAGAGGCTGAGGCAGGAGAATTGCTTGAGCCTGGGAGATAGAGGTTGCAGTGAGCAGAGGTTGTGCCACTGCACTCCAGCCTGGCCCACAGAGTGAGACTCTGTCTCAAGAAAAAACAAAAACAAAACAAACAAACAAACAACACCTGCCTTCAGCCTTCTCGAGATCATATCCAGAGATTCACTAGTAGACTCGTCAAAGATCTACATATATGGCTTCATATCCCCAAAATAGAACTTTGTTGACTGAACTACACTTAAATATAAGTAACTCTGGTAAACTATTATACATAAAGTTAATGTGTGGTTGGAAATTCTCTGATATTGGTTGACTTCTAATACGGTCAGTACCTTGCACTACTCAAAAATTCCATGTGGACTTAAACAGTGGATCTATGTAGATTGCCTTGCAATATTCAGATATTTAAATGTCAGTGTTATGATCAGTATTCCAAAGAAAAGTTTGGTGTTATTAGAAAAAGCAAGGGGAAAAAGGCCATTTTATTCCCATATAAATCTTCTTGATTTGATATAAAAGTATGTAGCTTTTAGTGCTTTTATATATAGGGGACAAAGTATTTTATATTCTCAAACACAGGAATTCTGTGTAAATAGTACTCCTTGAAATTATAAAACCTAGTAGTCTGAACTAGTATGGGAATTCTTATTTCTTTGGGGGTTATGGACTCTTTCAAGCTTGATAAAAGCTACAGATTCCTCCCTAGAAAAATATTTGGATTATTATAATAGCTCTATTGGTATAAGGTTTATGGATAAGGAGGCTAAGGCTAAGAACTTAATTGGCAGAAATGGTTTTTGATTGAATGTCTGACTCCAAGTTCACACTCTTCCCTCATTCTCCCACAAATTCCTTCAGATTTCACAACGTGGCTAACTAAGCCCTTTCAGAGCTGGTGGTGACCTACATTGGCAGGCTCATCTCCTTACTTCTCACATACATCCTAAGTAGAGGTCAGGCTGAACTACTTACAGGTATTTGAAAGTGTCATGCTGACCTTTGAACACACTGTTCCTTCTCCCTGAAAATCCTTTCTTACTTTGCCTGCCTCCCTAATGCCTAGTTGTACTTGAAGACTCAGCTCAAATGTCACCTTTTATAGGAAGACTTTTCTGCCCTCTTCTTGGCCACCTCCACCCTCTTAGATGCCCTTCCTCTATGCTGTCATTGTACCCTCTGCATACCGCTGTCATAATTCCATTTATCAAGCTGCACATGACGGATGTCTACTTGTCTGCTTTTCCTCTATTCTGTAAGTATTTCAAGGGCAGATTTTTTGTGTGTGTATCTAAGATCTGGACAAAGTATTGTTAGTGACTTCAACGACTTTTTTTCTTCCTGGAGTCAAATATGCTTTCCTGTATTGCCTGAGTAAAGATACTTTTTTTTTTCCTAAACATCTCTAACACGGGCAATATTAATGGGGGTCGTATGCTACTTCTCTCTCAGCGGCATGAATCACACTGATAATATTGAAGAAATGAGTGCTTGTTTCGAAGGAATAATTTTGACCCCATTTCTCTGAACAGGAATTTATATTTTACCAGGATATTGTTTCTTAATAGTTTAGTTCTATTTATTTTCTTGGTGAGTTAGGAAGAAAAACAATATGTTAAAAGATTTGTGACTATACGTTTCAAAGTATTTAAACAATAGTAATGGGGTTTAAATGTATCAAGAGTTCTGGTTATTTTTATATTCATTGATATTAATGTCACCAAGTAGGTAGTGAACAGAAATGTGATACAAAGATAAATGAAGTAGAAATATAGATACAAAAATAGTAATTTTAAAGCAACTTTAAAATAAGCAAATATATCTTTATAAAAGGAAATGGAGTAGAAGGAACAGACATCAACAAATTTTTTTTTTTTTCTACAAGATCTTATATTTTATTACATGCTGAAAAGATGGCCACAACTTAAATTTCCTTTTTTTTCTCCTCCCTAGGCCAAGTTCACAGATGACTGCAAGTTCAGGGAGCGTTTTCAAGAAAACAGCTATAATACTTACGCCTCAGCAATACACAGAACTGAAAAAACAGGGCGGGAGTGGTACGTGGCCCTGAATAAAAGAGGAAAAGCCAAACGAGGGTGCAGCCCCCGGGTGAAACCCCAGCATATCTCTACCCATTTTCTGCCAAGATTCAAGCATTCGGAGCAGCCAGAACTCTCTTTCACGGTTACTGTTCCTGAAAAAAAAAAGCCACCTAGCCCTATCAAGCCAAAGGTTCCCCTTTCTGCACCTCGGAAAACTCCCAACACAGTGAAATACAGACTCAAGTTTCGCTTTGGATAATATTCTTCTTGGCCTTGTGAGAAACCATTCTTTCCCCTCAGGAGTTTCTATAGGTTTCTTCAGAGTTCTGAAGAAACATTTTTGGACACAGCTTCGGCTATACTTACACTGTGTTGAAGTCACATCATTTGTTTCAGTGCGACTGAAACAAAACCTATTTTGATAGGAAGAAAACTGGAAGTCTTTGTACTAATACAGGGAGCACACTGCTTCAGTTCAGCAAGACATAAAGCCTTTTGCTTTATGCTTAAGGGATATTTAGAACTTTGTATTTTTGGAAAGTTAAATAACATGGACTATGTATTTTTCTGACTTTCACAGATCAACCTGAAAGAACATACATGATACATTTTTTATTTTTGGTTTCCAAAGAATATTTTGATGCAGATAAAATATTTTGTTAACTTTTGTTTTTCGTTTCGTTTGTTTCCTTAAAAGTACCTCTACATTGAGCGTTATTTTCTTACTTTTATTATTTTAATTAATATGACATAAGCAATCATTTTATGCTGTTCAGGAATTATAAATGTGTTTATGGCTCATTTGTAATGTGGAAATCTTTTACATTTTTCCTATTCATCGCACTTTTTTTTTCTAGCCATACCTCAGATACTATATTTACTTTTACATTTTAGTATGTTTAAATTCTTTTTTCATGGCACCAAAGGCTCAGCTTGAATTTGTGTGTATGTATATGTAAATTCATGACATTATGTGGAATCTACACCTTTGGTGGCTGGAATATGATGGGTTAGAAGCAAAGATAAAATATAAGGACATTTTGATGGATTTAAATTTGGGAGGTAAGGAAAAGGATTTAGAGGTAAAAGTACATTAAGTTTGCAACATTTATTGAGATCTAAGTCTGTCTTGCCTTCATTTCCCTTTTTATATACCCCTTGCCCTCATTCTTGAACAGCTGGAGGAATAAATTTTATTCTGTCCATCAGGCCTACACTATGAAATTGGAGTGCTTAAAAATACTTCTATGACTCTGTTATCCCACTGTATAGATCCACAGGGAGCAAACACTTAGAGGGAAATGACAGAGAACTGAAGGAGATGAATGGTTTAACAGTTGTCCGTGCCAAGTCCCATTGTCAGGCATATTCTTATTACTCAGTCAAACACTCTTTGAGCTTGCCTTCCTAAAGGTAACCATTCCAGTGAATAGATGTGTCCTTTTATAAGGAAACTTCTGATGTTTATTTTAAAAACTGGCCTTTTGATTGAGGTAACTAATTTGGGAATTCAACGTGTTGAAAATGGCATTTAATTTCAATGTAAATACTGACTGCTGGACATATAAATCACAGAAAATTTAACTTTAGAAAATTTACAAAATTTATTCTCAGTTAATCATTTTAATAAAGTTCTGCAAAATGCAAATGTTTATCTTACATTAGAAATGTGGCAAAAAAAAGAAAACCATATAGCTAATGGGTAAATGTATGGCTTTCATAGTAAGAACAAAAGAGTTCATAGAAATTTCATGGTTTGCATTTAAACATGTTTAAAGTATACTTACAAACTGTTTTTTTCTTAAAGCAAATTATGGCTTATTTCAGTGCACAAACACAAAGTGGAAACATCAAAATTGAACTAGCTACCATATAAGCAGATTGCTTTAATTTGATGGGAAAACAGTACATATACATATATATATATATAAAACATATATATATAACATATATATATAAAATAATAAATTTAAAAAGCTCATCCATCAACTAAAACATATGTATACATTAGTATAGTGTTTTATTATAAAGCCAATTATCTGATTAAACATTCTTTGCACTTAATGTATGATTTTTAAATGGAATAAAGTTAAATGCTACAAAAAATTGAATTAATTTATACTTTAAAGTATTTCTGGGTTAAATAAAACAATGAAATTTTTTAAACAAAGATATGTCCAACTCTCATCCAAATGGCATTTTATGTGTTTACACAGTATAAAGCTAAAAATATGACTCTAATTTATTCTAATCTATTGTTAAGTATTGCACACTGTATACCAAGTTCTTAGGGCACATGAAAAATTTAAGTTGTAAAACAGAAACTAGTAAACATAAGTTCCTAACTAAGGAAGGGAGAGGTGATAATGATGGTCAACAGCAAGCCACATTAATGCATAAGTTGTATAGGCTAAATGTTGCTTGTAGTCTACATTAATCTAAAAAGTAATCATTTACCTTATACTCCTAGTTTGATTTGATTAGCATGAATGTGAAAGCTAGCTACCAAATATATTATGCAAGTCAGGAATCGTTAATTTCAAAATTTAAAGCCAAGCTAAAATTTAAAAAATATATATTAAATTACACTTCTCTTTACTCATCATACACAATGAATTTTTCCTTTTTTTTTTTTTTTATTTGAGCCGGAGTCTCACTCTGTTGCCAGGCTGGAGTGCGGTGGCAAGATCTCAGCTCACTGCAACCTCCAACTCGTGATTCAAGCGACTCTCTTGCCTCAGCTTCCCGAGTAGCTGGGATTACACGCACGCACTCCCACATCCAGCTACTTTTTGTATTTTTAGTAGAGACGGGGTTTCATCATGTTGGCTAGGATGGTCTCCATCTCCTGACCTTGTGATCCACCCAAGTAGGCCTCCCAAAGTGCCAGGATTACAGGCACAACGATGTTTCATTATTGCTCAGTGAAGCATTAAGTTACCTACATCAATTAATTAAATAAACTATGTACAGAAAACATGTATAAATATATGTCTGTACTAATGCTTACAACATTCTAAGAGCGTTCTTGCTTATGTAGCTTTTTATTATTTTAGGTAACTAGAACCACCCAATACTGAATAAAATATTTGATTATGGTTATGTTCATCTAAACACAATACATTTTATATTAATATTTAAGAGCCTATTTTGCCTATAGGTGACAAACACCTCCAGACTAACATGTCAGTTTTATCAATTATATTATGTTTAATTATTTAAGATTTCTTTATATGGAACATCTATAAATAGAGGTTTTCAATTAGATGTAGTAACACTGTTATGTTTCTTTCACAGAGTCTATTTTCATTTCCTTCTAAAGAAACTAATTTGAGAATATAAGTGTATATTAATTTTCTTGATTCTTTCAGCTGAATTATATTGGTCCAGAAGTTCAAAACCATGTGACAATAATGAGGGATACTGATGATAGAAGTTATTCCCAAGTTTATATATATATATTAGAAAAGTTACATATATAAAACTAAGAGTTTTATTTATTTTTAAGCATGTATTTATTGTGACTAAAGATAAAACATCATAAATCTGATAGATACATTTCTTATGAAATCAATTTTGAGATAGAAAACATAATGATTTTATTAGAATTAGCATTTTTTTACCTTCCAAAGGAGGCAGAGAATAAATCATGACTTACCCCATTTTCAATAACAAAATGAAACTATTGCACTAACCAAAAACTTGCCTTCTGGCATCATTTTTACAGTGTCAGCAAATTGTCTCTAGAACTCATTAAAAAAAAAATAAAAGCATATTGCAGACATTGCTGCACTGGAAAGCAAACAATAACTTCTTAAAGGAATTCTACATCTCCTTTAAGATTTAATTCATTGTTACATCTAAATTCTGATAAAGTAAAATCCATGTTAAGCCAATAAAATTTTTAAATAGTTTTGAAAGAAACTTCTGGATAAATGGACAAGGCCTATTTTTTTTTTTTTCTGTCAATCCAATTGTACTGGCCAGTTTTTGAAATAAGATTATATGATTAGGTATTAGTAGAGAAAAAGAGTTACCTCCTCCATCTTACTCTGCCCTATTTGAAAGTCTCAGGGTAGAGAAGGGAACAAGAAGCCAACCCAACCTGAGTAGAGTCAGGTGAGGCATCTTTACATCTAAGAATCTTTATGATATTGAATATTTCAACTGTGCTACACATTATCAATCAGTACTTCAGCAATTATGCAATATAAAGAATATTAGATTATAAATCAAGAACTCTCATTTATGTTTTAGTTTATTAAATTGTTTTTGTCTTTATTCAGACATAAATACCACAAGTCACTCTCTCACACCTGTTTTGTCCTTCACCATTTGATCTCTAACGTGATTTCCAGATTTATCACCAGTGATTGTAGGAGTCTTAAAATGTTGAAAGTTCTACGAGATCATAAAAGGGACATGGTTCCTCCTCTGATGAAACTAAATCTATGTCCAGATGAAAATGGACAACCACATTAAAAAAAAAAAAAAGCTGTCAATGAAGTTACAAACACAGATCTTTTTAAAAGACCTTTTCTTAGTTTCAAAAACAAATCCACTGAGTAAGTGTATGAGATTTGATTAAGACATTTACAAAGCCGGGATCAATTCTGGGCTTAATATTTTATAAAGGATGTAAAATATTTGAATTAACCTGGAGGGGGAATGGTCAGAGTGGTATCATTGTTGATAATAAATAGTTCTACTTAATTAAACATGCAATTTTAAAAACACCTCTTTTGTGATTAAAATTTCCCATTCTACATGAACCCTTCTAGAAATTCTTGAAGAAATATGACTAGTTTCTTATTGGCATCACTCCTTCAAATAAGGATAGCTCAGGACACAATTTTATGTCACCATTCCCTTACTTTCACAAAAATTCAGGAAGTGTTTTCTGAGATCCCTCCTTGCACAAGGCACTTAGCTAGTAAGACATTCTTCAACTTGCTCAGCACTTCTTTAGTAGTTCTTTGTGGATATTTACATCAATGTACTCTTATATTTTGAACTTCTGGAGGGAATATATCTGCTATCATTTCATATTTTCCACCCTAAGATCAGGCTAATAAAAATAACTTAATAAATGCTCTTAGATAAAAGCAAATTTGAATAATGTGTTCCTCTGACTTAAACACTTTGTAGAGCTATTGGATATTCTAGTTATTCACAAAACTTAATGTATGATTATAATTATAGGTTCCTGGCATATGTTAGTTGCTCAGAAATGCTTCTAGGATGTATATAGGTGCTGAATAAAATTTACTGGACAAAAATGATGATGATGGGTAAGAGAACCCCATGTTAAATATAAAATATCTCCTACAAAAAAAGTAAGAACATTCACTGCCCCTCTTCGTGTACTTGAAGTTCTCAAACACAAATTTTTAGACCAGATTAAAAATATCAGGCACTTGCAGCTGCATTTAAGTATCAATGCATGTCATCATATGACACTTCAATTTCACTAGCAATCATAAAAATAGGTTACTATGCAAATCTCAATGCTTTTGCTATTTGTAGGCCAAACAAGCAGTCTAGTTGGATGCCAGTAGGTATCAGTGGGAGAGTAAAGACATTTCTTTTTGGTAATTTATTTCTAGATGTGTTTTCCCCTTTCCCTAGATAAACTCTCTCAGAGAAGACTGACATTTTTCTGTACCCTACAGAGAGATTAGTGAATGCATAATCACACAGTGACAGGTCCAGTTCCAGTGTGTTTCTCATTAAATTCTCTGTCGTTCCCTCTGCGGGAAACTGGACAATTTATCAGATTTTCATACAGGGCGGTGAATTTCTGCTGAGGCGGCAATACAATGTCTTTTACTTTCCGGAGTGCAATTATGGCTGAGCTTCCCCGATAGTACTCCATTTTACGATAGGGCTGTCTTTGTAGGATGTGGGCATTCTATAACTTGTTTCTATACTCTGACACAGGTTATATATTTACATTTTTTAAAGTTAGCTAGTTGTCCTACATTCGTCTCAATAAAGAATGTCTGAGATTAAGCGTACCTGTATACTAGAATATTGATTGTACAAGGAGAATATACAAAGACTTCTCTAACAGTCACCATCTTAATGGAGCATGTGAGAGAATAAGTTTCAATTCTGGAAACAGAAAGTAATGTAAAAGTGTATGTTTCAGTCAATTCTTGTGTTTTTTGCATAAAAGATGCATTTCAAAGGGAAGAAAAATATGTTTTCTGTTTAAGTAATGAAAGAATAACAGTGATGGCAATAACTACCATAAATTTTATCTGTGATCTGAAGTTCCTGTAAATTATGATTAGGAGGAAAAGTCACGCCCATTTAATTATGTTGCCACCTTAGTTGTATCACTGTGTAAAACAACAGATCATCTCTGACAGAGAGTTTAGATATCGTGTTGCTTAAGATTCTCAGCCTTTACCATTTAGTGATCTAACGAACAAATGGGAAAAGTACACACACATCCCACCTTGCTGGTGCAGAGCACAAACCACAAGATCTCTCTACTAGTCAAGGGAGTTTAATGTTTAATGATACAAAATCAACTCAGTGTAGCAAAACTCCAAGGTCCAAAGGAGCCAAGCAAACTAAAAGAATAATGATTTCTTGATTGCTAATAATTCATGGCAGAAACGACTAATAAATTTCTAATAAAAGCATCCACTGTTCATTTAACCCCTTATAATATACCTGGCATTATGCTGGGGTTGTGGGAATATAATTAAAAACATTGTTTTGAGGGAAATTTACATTCTTGCTTATAATATTAGGGAAGTGAACCATAGCTTTAGAACATGATATCCAGTTCTTGGTAGGTTAAAAATGACACTTATTCTTGCCTAAGGAATTTAGTATGTTGGGTCACTGTTGACCAGGATAGACCCCAAAGCTTAAGCTGTACTTTAGAAATAAATCACAAGTTTTAGAAATAAATAAATAAATAAATAAATAAATAAATAAATAAATAAATCACATTTTAGAAATAAATCACAAGTTTTTTGATGCTCCTTTTGGGAATTTTTAGCATTTTTAAATTGTTTAATAACTAATAGGATGTTATCAAAGATGCAAGAAGTTTCTATGCTTATTTAAAGATAGAGATTTAATAGAACAAAAGAAAAATGTCTGTAGGCTTTTCTAATTCCATCTGCTATAACAAACATTTACCTTACAGCTGGGATTGGAAAAGCAACATGATCTGATTTCAAGATTGCTCAGAAATTGGAAAAAAACTGACCTGTGCTTCTCAAATTTATTTCCCAAGACAAGGATGTCTATAGCACAGAAACAATTGCATGAATTAAAAAAATCAAGATGTAATATTAAAGATGGTCCTGAGTCTTGCTTAACATTTCAGTTCTTTTTCTACCTGTTTGCTGGAAGCAAGAACATTGTTAACAATTTAGCACCTTTTTTATTAAACACCACCTCCCACTGCTGGTCTTAAATAAAGGATTATATATATCAGACTTCCTTTGAGAACAGCTGCTCCTTTTTGGACTGCTAGGATTAGTGCAAACAAACCTCCCCCAGGACATTTAAGGGGGTTGGCAAATGTTGCTGTGTCTACTTTGGTTGTTATAGAGGCACCCTTGCAATGGTTTCAGCCAGCCTTCCTGTAAAGTTGGCCTGCAGTCAATAAATATTTCATGCTTCTTTCCCCTAGGGTGTGCTCAGAAGACCACCCTGCAAGTGTCTGCCTCTGTGGTCACAGCTTCATGCTGTGGGCGTAAAGGTGGGTGTGCAGCCAGAGGCAGGATGTGCAGGCAAGGCCCAGTGTGGTTAAAATTTGGGATCACTAGTCTGGCTTTAGGGAATCTGGAGACTAGTTTATGTTAACACTCATTCTAAGAGAGAAAGCATGTCCACCAGAGGATTATCATCAAGGATCAGTGTGACTCACTCAAGGATTAATGGAAGGAAACATTCATAAGAGGTGAGGTTTCAGGTTAAGAGAGAAATAGAAGTCTCTTGTTCTTCTCACCACAGTGTAGAATGTTCTCTTCCCTTTAGAAAGGAGATCCTCAAAGTTTCCAGAAGGTTCCTAAGGTTCCAAAAGGGACCCAAGTGAGAAAAGATCCATGTCTCTTTAACTCTTTAAAACATGTTATGAATCATACATCCAAACAATAATGTACTCAGTGACTGAGTAAACATCTAGTGAACGGAATGATTCAGAGATTGGTCAAGATTTATTAGTTGCTTAAAAAAGAGACCCAAAGGCCAGGGAGGACAGAACCAGTTTTGCTTTGCTTAAGAAAGTAAGAGGAAAAATGAAAATGATGTCGCACATTGATTTAGGGGCCTAATATCACTTCCCTCCATCCTCACAGAGGATGGGTCTAACTGTTGCAAATTATCATTTGGATGACTTGCTTAGTTATTCCCTATCTGTTTTCCATAGACATTGTTTGAGTACCTACTATATGGCAAATATGCCACTAAGTGATGGATGCAGAGATAAATAAGACCCAGTTTCTTTCCTCAAGAAGATTGTAGCCTAGATGAGAGGATGAACAATTAAACAAATATGCTCTATATATCCCATGGGGGAGGAGCTGGACAACTGTAATAAGTACTGCCACCTTACTTTTGAACAGCCCTTTTTAGTTTTAATGTAGCACTTAGAGCATTCAGAGTATATTTAGCTGCCTTGCCAAATTAGATATAGAAGTAAACCACCTAAAAGGAAATGAATGGCTTTGAAGATGTTAGCATTTAAACCTAGGATAACCTGATGCTTGGTTCAGATTCCCTCTTCAGTGCTTATAACTCAGCTGCTGAATATGCAGCTGGTCAAAGCTGTGCCCCTTACCCTTAGGGAACTGCCAAGGTGACATTCACTCCCAGGGTACCCTGAGGCCAATAACTAGCTGATTCAGAAATACAATGGCCTGATCTCCTTGCCACGATTCTTAATCAATATGAAGGACCGTAGCAGCTTCAAAACAGGATAATTTTCTCCCTCCACCCTGCATTTTTTACTTCCTTATGTGTAGCAACGCAGATACAATACTTTCAGTTAAATTTGAATTCCAGATAAACAATGAATATTTTTTTTGTATAAATATGCTCCAAATATTGCATAGGTATCCTGTATTTTTATTTGCTAGGTCTGGCACTACTATGTACTAATGTAACTCTGATGATCACTCCCTGTGAACCTCCTGTGTGCTACTCTCAGCCTCAGAGTGTTGCAGGGAAATCCATTCTCTGGGAAAAGGTGCTGTGGTCAGGAAACACAAGAGAGTGGCCTGGACTGCCAAAGAAGAGTGTGAGGGGAATAAGAAGAGGATCCTCTTTCTGCAACTGGGGATGGGAGCATATTTCAAGATTCTCATGGGCATAAAGAAGTTTATATGCATAAGCAAGGCAAACTTCAAAAGTTTCAGTGGCCATACGAAGCCTAAAATATTCTGTATTCAAAGCATGATCTTGAGGCCTTAATTCTTTGCTCAACCTCCCAAAACATTAGCTGTGTGTGTCTGTACATATAATCAATTTGTGACTTATTACCGATATTTCTGAAAGTCTCAAAAAGCTGATCACCCTTTCTTCATAAAACACATTTTTTACGTGTTTTACAAAGTGCCACATGCACCTGGCCTTTCTACTATCTCAGCAGCTGTTTCTTTTTTGTCCTTTTGGCTAGCTCTTCTTTTACCTGACCTGTAAACTTTGCAGGACCCCAGGGCTCAGTTTTTGCCTCTTTTGTGTTCTCTCTGTAGACTCACTTCCCATGTGATCTCACCTCTGCCTTACATACCAGATGTATGCTGACGACTTCTACATTTAAATCGCTAGTCTCAACCTCTCCCAGAATTCCACATTCCCGTAGCCAACTGCCTGTTGTAGCAATTCTATATTGCTACAGGATATCTAACAGGCATCTGAAGCTTAACATGTTCAAAACTCAACTCTTGTTCCCAAACCAGTTAAGCTTCCAGACTTCTACTATTTAATAAACAGCACGATGATTTATCCAGTGACTCGAGCCAAAAATCTAGGAATCATTCTTGTGCCTTTCCTTTCTCTCATAACCCTCGTCTAGTACGCCAGCAACTCCTTTGGCTAAACTTTTAAACAAATTCTGAGTTCTGTCTCTTTTATCTGTCTCTACTCCATACCCCATCTTTGGCTTGATCTGTCGCTATAGTCTCTCAACTGGTCTCTCTTCTTCTCACCATAGTGGATTTTACAGAGAAGACGAAGTGAAATTTTAAAAACAGAAATCACGTCTTTTTCCTGCTCAGAACTCTCCAGTGGCTTCCCAGCCCACTAAGATGGATCTAGTCCTTTCCTCACTCTCTTGTTAAATCCCCTAGTCTCTTTGACCTCACTAACTCTGCTTTAACCCAATGCCCGGAATGCCTTTCCCCCAGTTGTTCAGCTACTCTACTCTTTCCCTCCTCAGAGATGCCTTCCCTGATGACTGTTTGAACTATCTTCCCCCACTTACTCGATCTCATCTCCTTCTTATTTTTCTTAGTGTATTTTTCATGCTCCTTAATTATCTTGTATACTTTGTGTTCACTGATTTCCGCAGGGTTATATAAGCAGTCTGTTCCCCGCCCCTCCCCCCCAGTAGGATGTAAACATCTTGTGTAAAGACACTTTGCTAGGCTTCTTCACTGCAGGATTTCTGGTGCCTGGTGTGGACCTGCCACAAAGGAGGTACTCGATATTTATTTATTTATTTATTGGAATGACAATATTCTCTATTCTAGAAAAGGCTAGAGGGTTGAAAGTGAACTACACAATCAGCCAGAATGAGTCGTCAAGCTTTAATTCTAATAAGCTCTCCAACTGGAATACTAATTTGTCTGAAAGTGCAATTCATTCTCTGGCCAAACATAAAAAAACCTCACAACGATTCACTGATTTTTCAGTAAGGCAAATTTTGTAGAAGGGTTAGGAAAGCCTTAAACCCTAATGTGGCATCACCATGTTTGCAAGCTCCCCTAGACAATTTTCTATGCCCTTGCTGAATGTGATCAAGATTCTAAGGATCTGCTTTATGATAAACAGTTAAGAGCTCAGCACAAAATAGCATATTAATATTAATAAATATCTGTATGGCCTAAAACTGAGACATTCACCAACAAATATGCAAATATATAACTACTCTTTGATTAATTTTAGGATAATTCCCAAAAAGTAATATGAATATTATACTTTTCTCTTTCTACTATTAAAAAATGTAATTGACACATAATTGTACATATTTATAGGATACAATCTGATGTTTCAATACAAATATATGGTATATAATGATCAAATTAGGGTAGCTAGCATATCCATCATCTCATATATTTATGACTTTTTTGTGCTGAGAACATTCAAAAGCCTCTCTTCTAGATATTTTGTATTATACAACACATTATTGTTAACATAGTTACCCTATTGTGCAACAAACATTAAAACCTGTTCCTTCTATCTAATTGTAACTTTGTACCTGTTGACCTACATCTCCCCATCTTTCCTTCCTCCCTCCCCTCCCTATCCAGTCTCTGGTTATTACTGTTCCACTCCCTGCTTCTATAATATCAACTTTTCTTATTTGTCTTTCTGTGTTTGACTTATTTCATATAACATTATATCCTCCAGTTTCATTCATGTTGTCCTGATAACAGGGTTTCATTTTCCTTTATGGCTGAAAAGTATTTCATTGTGTATATTTGCCACATTTTCTTTATGTGTTTGTCCATTGTTGGACATTTATTTGGTCCCGTATCTTAGCTATTGTAAATCATGCTGCAATGAACATGGGAGTGCAGATATGTCTTCAACACGTGTATTTCTTCTGGATATATCCCTAGTGGGGAGATTGCCGGACAATAGGGTAGTTTTGTTTTTGATATTTTGAAGAAATTTCCTTCTGTGTTTCATAACTGCTGTACTAATTTATGGTCCCCCAAACCATGCATCAATGTTCCCTTTTCTTCACATCCTTGCCAACAGTTTTCTTTTGTCTTTTCTGATAATAGCCACTCTAACTAGAGTGAGGTGTATCTTGCTGTGGTTTTCATTTGTAGTTAGCACAAATGATTAATGACATTCAGCATTTTTTTCATATACCTGTTGGCCATTTGTCTTCAAAGTCTACTAAAAATGGTCTTTTGCCTATTTTTAAATTGGATTATTTGGGGTTTTTTGTTTGTTTGTTTTTGTTGTTTTGTTTTTTGTTGTTGAGTTGTTTCCGTTTCCTTTATATACAGGGCATTAATCCCTTGTCAGATGTATAGTTTACAAATATGTTCTCCTAGCCCATAGATTTTATTTTCACTCTGTTAATTGTTCCATTCACTGTATGCAAGCTTTTCCATTTGATGTAATCCCATTTGTCTATTTTTGCTTTTGTTAGCTGTGCTTTGGAGGTCTTACTTAAAAATATTTTGCCCAGTACAGGTTTATCCTATAAACATTATGCTGTGCAGCATTTCTTCCAGTAGTTTTATAGTTTCAGGTAATATTTATTGATTGAATGAACGAGCGAAATTAGTTTTGCTACAACAGTTGTTTTGAAAACACTAATTTGTTTCAACTCCATTGATAGAATGGAAAGCAATTTGAGCATAATGTAAATTTTGTGTTGACTTATATGCAACTTCATCTGTAACACTAGATATTTCAGCTGAACTGAGCTATGTGGAAATGTAAAATATACATATACACATACCTCATGAGATCAATGAGCCACACCTATTCATATCTGGTATTACAATTCAACAATGTTGTGGACTAAATTGTTTCCTCTCAAAATTATTATGTTTAAATCCTCACCCCTAATATAACTGTATTTGGAGATAGGGGCTTTAAGGAGATAATTGTGGTTAAATGAATTCAGAGGATAAGACCCTAATCCACTATGACTGGTCCTTAAAAACAAAGAAAGAGACACTGGAGGTCTCTTTCTCCCCATGCATAGAAAAACAGCAAGTGAGGACAAAACAACAAGGCAACACTCAAAGCCAGCAAAAGAGCCCTCAAAAGGAATTGAATCTGCTGGCACTTTGAGCTTGGACTTCCAAAACTGGGAAAATAAATTTGTTGTTTAACCCACCTAGTCTGTGGCATTTTGTTACGGCACCCTGGGAAGACTAACACAAACCACTTGACGATAGCTCCCAAGCTTCAACCCTTTCTATTGCTATCCTAGCCATGCAGCCCAGCATGTGTCCTTCTATTGTCCATGTCTTTAAGCTTTTTTGAATTTTTCCTCTGTTCTCTTTTCTTTTTCTCTTTCTTTTATGACAGAAGTTTTTTTCTCATTTAGTTTATTTCTTCTCTTCTTCTTTTACACAGAACAAACTAGAAACTTTAGTACAAGCAAACTTGAGACCCTTTTAAAGGTAAGATGCCCTATTTATTATAGTATTTGTGTATTTCTTAAACTTTTAACATGTTTAAAACTATGTATATTTTTATTGGGCTCCTATTTTTTCCATGTCTCTGATGAACGTTTGTTTTTTAGTTTTTATTTATTTATTTATTTTTATTTTACTTTAAGTTCTGGGATACATATGCAGAGTGTGTAGGTTTGTTACATAACTATATGTGTGCTATGGTGGTTTGCTGCACCTATCAACCCATCACCTAGGTTTTAAGCCCCACATACATTAGCTACTTGTCCTAATGCTCTCCCTCCCCTCTCCCCCAGCCCCCAACTAGCCCCAGGGTATGTCCATGTGTTCTCATTGTTCAACTCCCACTTTTGAGTGAGAACATACAGTGTTTGGTTTTCTGTTTCTGCATTAGTTTGCTGAGAATGATGGCTTCCAGCTTCATCCATGTCCCTGCAAAGGACATGATCTCTTTCATTTTTATGGCTGCATAGTATTCTATGGTGTATATGCAACACAGTTTTTTTTAATCCAACATAGTATCGATGGACATTTGGGTTGGTTCTGTGTCTTTGCTATTGTAAAACGTGCTGCCTCATGAAGGTTTTGAGTATTAATCACTAAACCCCATTTTCTTATGAGTCCTGTGGTTTTTATTCCACAATTTTGCATATTGCAGTGATTTTTTAAGAAATATATGTTGGGTTATAACAGAAATGACTGGTTTTTACCCTCACAAAAACCTAGTAAGTTAGAAAAATTTATCTTTATTTTACAGATGAAGCAGAAGTTTGAAGCATTAGGTATCAGCCACAGTGGGTTCTTTACTGTGCCAAATACACTTTTGTCTTGTTCTGTCTTGTATCTTCTGATATTAACTTTTATTTTTTAATGTTAGTAACCAGCTTTAATCTGATTAACTTTTAAAAAATTATATTTTTGTAGTATATTTATCTTGGTCCAAGGAAATGAGGACATGACCTAGATAATTTAGGTCCAAAGTCAAGTATTAACCATATGGTCTAGATTAAAATTTTAAATAGTCTGTCCTTCTTACTAGACTCAATTAATTGAGTTGGCAATTGCTTGATGCATGCTTCATTTTATTTTCTAGGTCATATATACATTATTAAATATATCAGTTTCAAATTAAACAGACTCAGCAGCAATTAAAAATTAATTATATTAACATTTAACGATTTTAAATATAACTTTAAGAAGCCATGCATTTTGTTATCAGCTAATATTTATCAAACTTACTATATGCATATGTGTAAAAATGACTAGAGAAGTCTTATTCTTCCTCTGGTTGTTCCATGTGTTTTGTCTTATTGGTTGTATAAGTTCTTTTGTTTGTGTGTGTGTGTGTGTGTGTGTGTGTGTGTGTGTGTGTTTTGATACAGACTCTCACTCTATTGCCTAGGCTGGAGTGCAGTGGCATGATCTCAGCTCACTGCAACCTCCGCCTCCCGCGTTCAAGGAATTCTTCTGCCTCAGCCTCCTGAGTAGCTGGGACTACAGGTGTGTGCCACCACACCCCGCTAATTTTTGTATTTTTGGTAGAGACAAGGTTTCACCATATTGGCCAGGTTGGTCTCGAACTCCTGACCTCGTGATCCGCCTGCCTTGGCCTTCCAAAGTGCTGTATTATAAGTGTGAGCCACCAGGCCCAGCCCAGTTGTTTAAGTTTTTTAAAGCTGGGAGCCATTTGTGTTCACTGCTCTATAAAGGAAAGAGCTGAGACTGGCAATAGAAATCTATTCTTTAGCTTAGCTCTGCCACAAATTAACTGAAAGAGCTTGGACATATTATTGGGGTTTGACCTGATAAACTGTAAAGTATCCCAGTAATAAGATCTGGGTTTTCTGCTGCTTCTACTCTAGCTTGGTTTCCGAATTGAATATATTTAGGACTGAACTATCTGTTCAGACTGTAAATGTCATCATGGAGAACTCTGTTCTTTCACCATAATTCCCCAGACCTTTATAAATTCCCTTTAGAAAGACACTGTTGTATAGATATGAATAAAAGGAAGTCTTCTTTTAGAATACACAGTCAATCAAACTTCTGAACATGGTGCATTCAGAAATGATCTATTTAACAGTTATAAACTGTTGAGATGGGGGGAAGAATGCCAATAAGACATAGTTTAATTAGTACAGTTGATTAAATGGACAAAAAATTAACAAACATTTCTTCATATCATTTTCTGGTGTAAGTCAATTCTCAAAGGTCTTTTAACATCATTCCACTCTGGTGTAGAAAGAATCAATGAGATGATTTCTATCTTAGAAGAAACCAAAAACATTAAACTCTCTAATGAGGTTTAAATCTTACTTTCAACTTGACTCTCCCAAGATAGAGCATACCCCCACCAATCTCTGATACAGAAGCTCACTTCTTTTCTAAGACTCTTTTTTTCTTTCTCAGAATAAATCCTTTTCAAATGAAAAGAGAAAGAGAAGGAAAAAAATTAAACAGTTATAAACACAAACATGACAAAAAACCAAGGCAAAGATAGAAATGTATACACAAAGACATAAGAAATTGGAGTAAATTGCTGCTAAGGCACTATCTAAATATAAGCTTTTATAAAAATATTCATTGGTGGTAAGCATGTTGGTTGACCAGCTGCTACATTAATTATAATTTAAGACATTTAATTAAAAGCTCACTAAAGTGGAAAATGATGGTAATAGCCCTTATAAGAACTGATCTTAACGTGTGCTTAAATATTTCTCTGATAAGCCACACATTCAGTAGTAAGGTACTCATTCAAAAAGCATATGATCTTGTGTCTAAGAGCTTTGTTAAGACCACTTTTCCACATATCTTGAGTAGAAGAAATGAGAACACCATTGTCAACAGCAACAAAATGAGCAGACGACTGCATGCTACAAAAGATGGTTTGTTTTGTCTTCAAAATACAATTGAGGGAAAAATAAAGGGCACTTGAAAAACGACATGCATATTTTTAGCAGAAGTTATGACCACTCATATGATTTAATAGAAAATATGTCACATCTACATAATAGCTTCATACTTGCTATTGTGCTAATTGAACTATGTACTTTTGACGCATTCCCCATTCATCTTAAAGTGTGGGTAACAAATGATCAAAGTCAACAGTCACAGCAATTGAACACACTGGATATCTTTCTTCTATGACTCTGAGTCAGTCTTCTCAGTGGATTACTAAACACATTCCAGAAATCTCATAAGTTACTACTGGTTTAAAAATGGATATAATTAAATATGAGTAAACCTACCGCAGAGCTTGATGTAATCTTCAGGCTAATTAACACAAACTATTTACAATAGACTTTTATTCCACTTTTTTAAAGATTGCATATATGTTACTACAAGTTCATAGACCTTACCATCACAGAAGTGACCACCTCCCCAACATATTCATACAAAGAAAGGAGATATCTGCATTGTTACAGCTCTAGGTAAGGTAGATCCAGTAACTGTGGTTGTAAACTTTAACCAGAGTCAGTCTAAGATCTGGGAATCCTTAATGAATTCCATTATTTAAAGGTTTACCAGTAGATACTTCTGGGTTTAGAAATGTGATGATTTGGAGCAATAACTTCCAATACTTAAGATTGGATTGCCTCATCTAGGTTGTTTTAAAAATTGCAATGTTACCAGCTGCACTCCATGGTGAGGGAAGAGATAATTAACTCCCCAAATTGTCTTTCATTTCAGGTCTGACAGAGTGTTATTAAATTCTTAAAAATAAGGCTCTTTTTCTTGCTGTCTCCTAACTTGCTCTTAACTCAGACACTAACTTTCTGTATAAGACTTTCCATGCTATGTGAACTAAATAGAAGACTTATGAAAGGACAGGACATTTCTGGATAATTTGCTGTATCTTTGCATTCATATTCAATGCCAGGTACTGTGCTGAGTGCTTTCATCTTCTTTCTTCAATTCTTATGACAATGGCATGTGTATGAGTAATTTTCTCTCTTTTAGGTTTAAGAGACTGAGGTTGAATAATTATATAAATTCCTATGGTTCACAAGGCAAAGCTCAGAATCATTTATTCTCTCCTGTCTTTTAGTTCAATGTTAGAAGGATAGTTGTTAATTACTAAGTTTTAGTTTATACAGTATCTTCATCTTTGATATATATACTCATAGTATATTACATAGTTCAAAACCTAAATTTTTCCTCCTTTATTGAGACAGATATGAGGGTGCTCTAGATTTAGAAAAGAAGAGCAAATGGTCAGATGTAAATTTGGTTCACTGAGCCAAAACAAGGAAAGTGTATGAATTTATGTTCTGATATAAATGAATTGCACCAAGCATTAAGGAATTACTTGACCAAATGAGAGGTTACTTATAGAATTCAGACATTGAGTTGACCTGCCTTAGTCACCGTATACTTCTAGAAGTGTCCGCTGATCTTTGGTATTTTTAATCCTTCTCATTTGTCCATTTTGATCTTTGAAAAATAACACAGAATTTTTCCCCATAGTTACACCTAGGGTTATGTCTGGTGTACTTCCATATTAGGGATTAAAATCACCTTTGATAATTTTTTTTTCTTGACATCAGAGATTCAGAAAACAAATTACAGAAATCAGTTGTCAGAAAACTCAGGACCCAAATTTTGTCTTCGAGATACCTTAGTCTCGTCATAAGTTGAGCTGATAGTAGTTTAGGAGTGGTTGAGAATATTTCCCTTATTCTTACCTGTCAAGATTCAGTTGATACATCACAGATCCCTAAAGCTATGTAGGGAACTCTCCCCTTAATTCCATCCACTACATTTCTAAGCATCTGTAATAGTCACGGCTGGGTTCAGTGAGAGTTCTGCTTGCTAGAAGTGTGAGATCATGCCCTAAGTAATTACAGTGAGCATGCAGTGAAAATATGTGGTGAATATAATGTCAGGAAATCATGCAAATTTTATTATCATCAGTGAAGTGGTGACTGGTAGAGAACTTGTCAGTATTTGCAACTTGAAGCCTCTAATTACCTTGATTTACTTGTAGTACCATTCATAACCTTGCTTCCGTGCTGTTCCTGACAGCACTTTTGCATTTTACAAGAAAGGAATAATGCCATGTAAATAATTTAAAAACAATAAATCATTTAGAGTGCCTTTAAACCAAAACCTAATGCAGTAGCTGGCTGAGTATTTGGTACACTTGACAGGTAGCTGGCATGCAGAATTCATCTGTGTCTAAGAGGTATTTACTTTTAAATTCACAAATTCAAAACAGGCAGACTGAAGGAAAAATGAGACCTAAGGCTTCTCTATCCTCAATAGCCCATTTCACCTTATCGAGGTGAAATGGGAAACAGGGAAATTAAATTCTACATGGAATAATTCTACTTCAAACACAGATTTGCTGAGTTATGCTAGGTAAATGACTAATTAAGGCTGATTTTGGAGCAGAGCTGGCTGAGTGTTGGAGGAATATGCAAACATGCCGGAGGCGCCACCCCCACCCACGCAAGAGCTGAGGGAGAGACTGGAGCGGTTGGGAGCGGGATGAGAGAACAGGGCTGATACGTAAGCAGTTCATGGAAGGCGAGGCTCATTTCTCTCTGGTCATTTCTAATCACACAAGACAAGGGAGATAATGAAAATGAAAATTCCATCGAAAAACTCCTACTTACAAAAAAAGGTAGGATGTCTTCCTTTAGCCAGAGGGAGAGCTGGGGCTGGCAGCTGCTTCTGGACAGTTGCGTTTCATGGGTGCCAAGCATGTCATTATCTCTTTTAATCCTCCCAACAATTCTCTGAGGTAGGTATGATTATCCCCTTTTATAGATAAGGACAAAACCTGAGCTAGATTAAGTAATTTGCCTGAGATCACCGGCTAGGAAGTGACTATAAGGATTAAGTCTGAATCTGTGTGACTCAGGCAGCACTCTCTCTCCATCCCCTGCTTTACCCTCTCTTCCAACCCGATTTCTTTCTTAACTCAATCTATAAATTCACTTACATCTGTGACATATTTTTAAGATAGTCCTATGAACATTCAGAATGGTTACATCCTATTCTGAAATGTTAAAAGGGATTCCAAAATCATCCAGTTGGGCTATGTCTGAAACATCCCCTCTTTACCTTCCAGAAAGGCTCTCCTAGTTTATTCTGCCTGAATACACTCATGATAGGGCAACAGGCACACATGCAGCATGTCTGACACAGGTGACAGCTCCATTTCTTCTTCAACATTGCTCCTACCCTGTAGGGTTCTTCTTCCCAAGTTTCCAGGCACCTTATTTCCCTTAGTATGTCTTTCTCTTTCAGGGGAAACCTTGCCAGGTCTGTTAAAACCCCAAAGAGTTTGTTTCTTGCTTCCAAAATGCCAACATTCAAATACGTATGTTCCTAGAGCAGTGGTTTTCAAACCTGAGTCTGCATAAGAATCACCTGAAAGGCTTGCTAAAACACAGATTGCTGTCTTGTGAATTAAAAATTCACAATGTAATGCTTTGGTTCATAGTAGGCATTCAGCAAATTTTAGTTCATTTTTTAATTCTAAATTTTTAGTGATCCACATTTTTTTTTCTTTTTTTGAGACAGTCTCGCTCTGTCACCCAGGCTGCAGTACAGTGGCCCTATCCCGACTCATTATAAACTCTGCCTCCAGGGTTTAAGCATTTCTCCCGCCTCAACCGCCCAAAGTGCTGGGATTACAGGTGTGAGCCACTGCTGCTGGTCTGATTCACACATTTTCTTGATTTAAGTTTATCCTGGCACTCCCAGACTTTAGGCTTCAGTTTTCCTTTACCAGCAGGAGTTTCCTTGGATTAATAAATTTAGAAGGAGGAAGATTAGGGGAACATTTTACCCATTTGTTTGTACTGTGTGAGGAAACAAAACGTAACATGCTTGCTACCCACGTCTGTATGCCATGGACAGGAGACACCGTAGTGTCACCACAGTTGTGCTACATTTCTATCTTTAGAAGATTGCTCCTTTCAAACATTATTTGAAATGCTCTGAGGAAAAGAGCGTTATTCAGTAAGAAATAAAAGCAAATAGCAGAGTCTTACTGGCAAAATCTGCTGGAAGGTTACTCATACTATTGAGAGGCCAGTACATTTGCTAGCCGTGAGTCACTGATGAGAGGGGAAGTAGTCAGGGACTTGGTAGAGTGAATTATCAAAGAATTTTGCCTTCCACGGAAAAAATCATTATAAAGGAAGAAATGAGTACACTTTTATCAACTGCTAAGGGTTCTCAAAGTGTGATCCCGGGAACAGCAGCAACAGCATCACCTGGGATCTTAGAAATACAGATTCTCTGGTCTCACCCTAGATATTCTGAACTTCGGTCATGGGGCCTAGAACTCTGTTTTAGCAATTTCTCCAGCCGATTCTGACGAACAGGAAAGTGAGAACATGGTCTTAGAGCGACTTTTCTAAATAAAGTAGATTAGAAAGTGCATTGACCTAAGATTTGAGCTGTGAGTCTAGTCTACCACGTCTAGAGAGTCTCTCATTAAGGACAATTAAAACTAGCAGATGGTCAAGAAGAAAGCTCCCATAGCTCTCCTCTGGAGCGTGGGGATTCTGAACCCTGATTGTACATTAAAAACACTCAGGGGCACTTAAAAAGAAATATTTCTCTTTTTTTTTTCACAATAATAGTAATAACAATAAAATGCTGTTCCAGGCTATCTCCTAGCAATTCTTATTTCATTGTCCTAAGGTGGTGGCCTTTGTTTTCATATTTTTCAGTTCTTCAGCTAACTCTAATGTGAAGGTCTGACTTGTGAGTTACTGTGGTAGAGACTTGAAGCTGGGAACATGGCAAAACTTAATACTGTGAGAGAAACTTAGTGATATTTCCTCAAAGCACAATTTAATTAAATACTGGATAATAACACCTACCATTTAGCTGAGTTATTAAAGCTCCTGTCCCAGTGAGGAGACTCTTCAGAATGCAAGTCACTGTCATGCTTCCTAGTATGACCTGTTATGCAGCCTTTCCAGGGCTCCAGGGCATTAGAAATGTCTACCCTTAAATCAAGCCCACTGCCCCCTTTGCAATTATTTTCCGAGGTGAAAATAAAAAAGTTCATGGAAAGAACTTTGGTTTCAGAGTAAGAAAGTTTGCACTGTGGCACCTGCTTTGCCAAAACAAGCTCCATAATGGCCAGACATTGTGGCTGACACCCCTAATCCTAGCACTTTGGGAGGCTCACGGGGGAGGATTGCTTGAGCTAGGAGTTCAATAAAAGAATGGGAAGCATGGCAAGACTCCATCTCTCTACAAAAGTAATAATACAAAAAATTAGCCGGGCGTGGTGGTCCATGCCTGTAGTCCCAACTACTCAGGAGGTTGAGGTGGGAGGATCATGCGAGCCCAGAAGGTTGAGGCTGCAGTGAGTGCACTCCAGCGACATGACAGAGCAAGACCCTGTCTCAAAAACCAAAAACCAAACCAAAACCAAAAAACTTCACAATGAGTCAAATAACATAAATGTTCCACACTTGTTTCCTTATCTATATTGCTCAGTAAATTTCCTCCTAGCTCAGAAATCGAAGCTTTGCTCATAGTTTCGTCTCATGGGAAGTGGCTATTTGTACATTTATATATTATTAAGAGACCACATAGTCCATTGCATCATAATTCTTAATCTCTAAGTCTTATTCCTTTGACTTGAAATTTCATTTATAAAGCTAAGCTTTTGCTTTTTGGTAAATAAGACAGATGGTCTGAGGGAAATGCAGAAATTGCCAGAATTATGTTCATACTGCGAACTAAGAGACTCCATGTTATCCCATCCAACTGTAAAATCACAAAAGTCACCAGGAGCAACCCACTAAGTTACTTATAAAATCAAGTTTTCATGAAAGAAACAGAATTGCCCATAGAAAGTAAGAAGCGTCTCAGGCTGCATTTTTTTTTGGACGACTGTTAGACGTGCTTCCATTTAATTTTGTGATTCCTTTTTATTATGAAGCCAATTTATAAGCTAAGACTGAGAAGGGATTGGATGCAGAACATTCCTTTCCTCTCATAAATGATGCTCAAGATAGCATGTGATTCTGAAAGGTACCATATGAAGCGTATCACACAATTATTACGCTCCATCCATCATGGTTGGTTTCAACTGCTGGGTTTGGAAACCATGCAAGGATCAGATTCTAAATGGAGTACTTAGGAAGGAGACAGATACGGCCTCTGTCTTTATTACATTGTACTTTATCCCTCTTACATTTAATGTTGTAAATATTCCTTCTGCTGTACCATAAAAGATCTTTTTCTTTTCCCATCTCTCTCTCTCCTTCCTTTCTTTCTCTCTTACTCTAATATATCTTCAACTATTAAGCCAGAAGACCTCATTTGAAAGCTTTGTGTAAACTTTTATTTTTGTTGAGGCACAGGTAAATCAATAAATGTCAATTTTTATTTACAAGATTTTGACAAACTTTGATTCACATATGTGTGTGTGTGTGTGTGTGTGTATGTATGTATGTATGTATGTATGTATTTGCTGCTTCCTTAGCAAAATCTTCTCCTTAACCAAAACATGGCCTTGGAGGCAGTCACATGACCCAGTACTAGAGGATGAACCAGGAAGTATTGGACCAGCCGAAATAAGACTTCTGCTAGATAAAGATGCACAATACCTTCTAATTAGCATGACAACCAATATTACCAGAGAAAATGGCAATTTATTTACTGGATTCCAACAAAAATTCTTTGTGTAATCAGCAAATGGGACTTAAAATGGTATTTTAATTCATTAAGCAGAGCCTACATTATACCTCCCTTATTTGGATCTATGTAGCTTGTAAAGGATGATTTTTGGTTATAACAGCCATTTAAAACAATATATTGCAACATACTGAGTTTAGAAGCAGCTTTCAATAGTTATACTACAAAGTGTTTGACCAAATCTTTTTAAAAAGTAAAACATTCAATGATATTGGTCTCAATAAAATATTACTAACATTAGAGAACAAAATTATTTCAATTGATAAGTAACAATTATTTAAAATATGGTAAATTTTATTTTATCCCGTCTTTTTTAGTTTCCATCTGATGTGTATTTATTACACATATGCTATATATAACACATATTACATATTCATGTTTTATATTCATATAGGAGGACCACTTTTCTAGAGGACAATTTATGACAGAAAATTAGTAATGAAGAAAGATTCTAAGATGAATGAAGGTACTGGGACTATTCACAAACAGAGGCAGCTACAGTCCTTTTATAAAACTAAACGAACAAACCAAAAACTAAGAAGCAAAAACTCCTACTGAAGGCTTGGTAAGAAGAATATTGCTATAATTCAGCAAGAGAAATACAAACAATACATCAAGACATGTTTTCCAACTATGAGTTGTGGAGTATTTCAAACACATAAATGTTTGTCAAGTAGAGTTACTTTGGTAACATAATTTGTGTGGCAGCTAAGAAGTTTGGGGAATTGGATACCTAAGAGACTTCTCACAATCTATTTTATGTTCACTAAATATTTTATGATATTTAGTCATACCTCCTGTATTCTATCACATCTGGGTGTAAACAACAAAAATTTGGGGTGAGAGAAATTTCAAGCTAAAAAAAGATGAGTGGATTAATAGTGAGATAGATGGTTATGTAGATGGATGAGGACTATTTTAGCACATACAAACCCTGTCCCAAGTCTCTGTATCCTTTATTAGTAAAAAATTGTTTGGCACCGCATGTTCTCACTCATAGGAGGGTGTTGAACAATGAGAACACACAGACACAGACAGGGGAGCATCACACACTGGGGTCCGTTGCAGGACTAGGGGAGGGACATTGGGAGGGAGGGTAGGGAGGGATAACATGGGGAGAAATGTCAGGTATAGGTGATGGGGGGAGGAGGCAGCAAACCACTTTGCCATGAATGTACCTATGCAACAATCTTGCATGATCTGCACATGTACCCCAGAATCTAAAGTACAATAAAAAAAAGTTTTTAAAAAATTGTTTGAGGCCACAGCCTGAATTTTTAATATTTATTTAAAAGTTATATGTAAGTACCACTGTATCAATACATGATTATCAGCAATACATATAAAAACAATGTAAAATATTTTATACTGGTTTATAGCATATCTAATGGGATGTTTTCCTTGCAATAGTCAACATTTTAATCTACCTTATCTTCTATCTTTCCTCAGGAGATGTAATTCTTGTTCACTGAACACTTTTTGAGTTCCTACTATGTTCTAGGTACTATGTTAAGCTATCTAGGTGATCGTCATAGGAATTGTCCTATCTCATCTACTGTGTGCTTAGTGCCTCTGAAAAGGATGCAGCCTGCACATAATAGCAACTGTTAATGTGGATATATGGTTCAATGGGGACTATGGTTTTCATCTTTTTATCTTCATTCAGAGTATGCTGCCTTCTTAGAAGTAAAAGAGGCAATAAACTGAATTTTAAGATAGAGAAGTTTAAAATCATATATACATAAATGTATGTGTATATTTTACATACTAAATTTGTGTTTCATCAATATCAATAGTAAGCATTATAAACTAATATGTTATAAATGAGAAATTTATAGTATATTCCTATCAGGTCTCGATTATAATTAAAATTATTGCATATAATACACATAAATTATTAGTGAATATTTTCAGGTAAGTAGGCTAAGAACGGGAACAAAATTCAAAGTCTATTTGAGAACTTACTATGTTCCAAGTACTGTGATAAATTTTTCTATGTGCATTTTCTCATTTAATCCTCTAAAACACCTGATAATCTACATACATCTGTTACTCCCAGTTTGTAAATAAGAGAACAGGCTTAGGAGAGATTTTGTGACTTTCTCAGTATAATATAACCACAGAGGGAGCAGATATAAGATTTAAATCTATATCATTCTGGTGAATAACTAAGGCATTGGGATCAATTCTAGATTGATTTTCCTTCCTCTTTACTAATATGGTTTCTTCAGTGTTTCATTGAGATTAAAATCAACGGTATTTAAATACCATTTATAGGGGCATGTTCAGATAAGTCACTTGTAAATAAACATTCTTGTGGTTTGCTTTATTATGAATTAATGATAACTTAGGCTATCAACTCTGCCAAATTTTAATATACATTTGATAAATGTTTTTATAACAGTTGAAGGCTTGGCTTGAAAAAATGTATGAGTGGGTAATTGCTAAAAATGTGAAATACAACCTGTCAGGCTAGAAGACTGATTGCTTAAAGCTTCCTTGTGAGTACATATATTTCCTTTATAGAAGCACATAATGCAAAATATCTAAGAACAGAGCTGAAGCTGTATTACAGATTAATCTCCTTCTGGTGAGTTTAACAATACTCTTAAGTGTAGCACCTTTGTCTCTTTCTGTTTTTCAGTCTCTTTCTTTATCAGTGTTTCTGTCTCCTAATATGTTAAACCTCTTAAAAGAGAATATTTTTGTGGAGAAACTTCATGGTCATACTCCTTGTAACATGCCCTGAGTTGTGGAGGTCACAGCCTGGGATCAAGAGGTTATCCCCAAACTCAATCCACTCTGTGGTAAAACACTAACCTGTCAGCTGAACTATTGAACTGGTGCCTCAGAAACATAATTCTAATGAATACAACCATATGTGGATGATACATGGATTTTGGACAGAAACAGACATGCTAAAAGCTTCATAGTGTTCCCAGAACCAGTTATATAATTCTTGACTAATTTTTATGGGTATCAGCTTTGTGCCAAAAGTAGACAGTTTTTATTTTTTAATCCAATGTGTAATAAGTGATTGCAGAAGCAGATTTCTAGGTAGAAGGCAAAAAGTGGCCATACATGGCAAGTATTTACATTTTATGATGTGGGGGACACTTATATTAAGAATTTAAGTTACCTCTTGCAGACAGATGTTCTATTGTACTATTCATATTGTTACAAACTTATTGCCACTTACTGTCAGTGATGAGACTAATGGGTTTTTGTACTTTTGATTCCTGTGTAAAATCATGTTATAGAGAAACTTGTCTAATTGTATGGAATCAAAGACTACTGGTCCTATGATTGGTTAGGTAATATAATCTCAGAATAAATAGTAATAACCTCCTTATTTTAGCAGGAAAGTAACAATTTTACTATGTAGAAGTATAGTAGCCAAAGGAAACAATTGTCGAAACAACTTATATTAAAGAACAGAAAACAAAAAGAAGAAGAAAAAGAATATTTTATTAGAGATAATCATGAACATCATGCACTTTACAACATTTCAGTCAATGATGGCTCACATATACAATGGTGGCCCTGTAAGATTATAATACCGTATTTTTACTAAACCTTTTTAATGTTTAGATATGTTGAGATACACAAATACTTACTATTGTGTTACAATCGCCTACAGTATTCAGTACAGTAACATCACAGGTTTGTAGCCTAGGAGCAATAGGCTATACCATAGAGCCTAGGTGTGTAGTAGGCTACACCATCTAGGTTTGTGTAAGTACGCTCTATGATGTTTACTCAATGAAAAAACACCTAACAATGCATTTCTGAAAATGTATCCTTATCATTAAGCAACATATGACTGTATTAGTGAAAAGTAGATTTTCACCAGGAAGACAAATCCAGATAACTAAGTGCTTACGTCAGAATATAGTACCTTCAACTGTTTCATTTAAGGCCAAAGCATTTTATATAATTATTTTAAAAAGGCATTATCAAGAAATAAAGCTATCTCTATTTGAGATGACATAGTTATATAGAAAAAAAATTCTAAATAATCCACTAAAAAACTATGACTAAATAACAACCTCAGCCAGATCGTGACATATAAATCAATACATAAAAATCAATTACATTTCCATACTATTGCAATAAACAATCCAAAAATGAAATTGAGTAAACAGTTTTATTTACAATAGCCTCAAAAGGAATAAAAATTTTAAGAACAAATTTAACAAGACAAATGTAAAACTAATACCTGAAAACTACAAAATATTGTTGAAAGAAATTAAAAATCTAAGTACATAGAAATATATTCTGTATTCTTAGATTGGAAAACTTAGTATTGTTAAGATGGCACTATTCCCCAGATTGATTTATAGATTCAACACAACCCCTATCGTGATCCCAACTGGCTTCTTTGTAGATCCTACAATGCATATGAAAACTCAAAGTGAAAAGATAACCTCAGAATGACAGAAATTATTTGCAAAACATATCTCATAGGGAGATCATGTCAAGAATATGGAAAGAACTTGTACAATTCAGTAATAAAAAGACAAATAACCCAGTTGAAAAATGGGTAAAGGATATGAAGGGACATTTTTTTCAGAAAAGATACATAAATGGCCAAAAGGCACATGAAAAGATGTTTAATATCTGTAGTCATCAGGAAAATGCAAATCAAAACCACAATGAGATGCCACGTCACATTCACTTGGTTGGTTATAGTCAAAAGTCGGAGAATAACAAGTCTTAACAAGATGTAAACATTTTGGAACCCTTATAAACTGCTGGTAGGAATATAAAATAGTGCAGCTAGTTTGGAAAACAATGTGGTGGTTCCTCAAACATTTATACGTGAAGCTATCATTTAACACATCAATTACACTCCTAGGTATATATCCAAGAGAAATGGAAACATATGTTCACACAAAATCATGTACATTGATATTTATAGCAGCATTATTCATAATAGCCAAGGGATGGAATCAACCCAAATGATTATCAACTGATGAATGAATAAACAAAATGTGGTATATCTATATAATGGGACATTTCAATCAGTAATAGGTATGAAGTACTGACACACGCTATAAATTGGATAGAATATTTATTAAGAGAAATAATTCAGTCCAAAATATACATGTTATATGATTTGATTTATATAAAATGTTCAGAATAGGCAAGTCTGTAGAGATAGAACATAGATTTTTGGTTGTCTAGGTCTGGTGGTGGGAGTTTGGGTGTTTTGGGAGGTGATAACTGGAGTACAGGGTTTCTTTGAGGAATGTGAAAATGTTCTAAAACTGATTCTGTTAATTGATTTCACAAATCTGTAAATGTACTAAAAATTATTGAGTTATGGACTTTAAATTTGTTAATTATGTGGTTTGTGAGTTATATTTCAATGAAGCTATTGCAAAAGACGGTATTACTTTTGAAGCAACAGTTACACAATTTTGGTATTAAGTATTCAGCCCTCTCCACATGGGGTTTTCAGCTGTATCTTTGCAAAATAAGCTTAAATTTTAGGCTGTTTTCTTGTTTTGAGAATGACTTTACTTGGTCTGGATGAGCAAATGTCCAATGCAATTCCAAAACACAGATTTATTTGAACTTAGTTTGTGACTTATTAGCATTGTGAAGTTAATGGTTGAAGGTCAAGGGATATGAAATAGGAGAACAAGTCTTTAGACTTTTTTTTCCTTTTAAAACAGGTGCACCCTATCCTGAGAAACAGTTGGTGTAACCCTTATATCCATTTTTGTTGTTGTTGATATCTCAGCAGAAAATACTATTTTCAGAAAGTATTGTTTTGCCAATGAGTTATACATTTACAACCCATTCATTGCTCTTACGCAACTATGAAAATAATCTTAAGACATTGCACCAGAATCCTGAAGTGCTGGTATAAGAGCCGATTCTGTTTGTCTCTTGTCTCTCTTTTGCCTGTGTGCCTTTCTACTTAATAAATCTGAAAAATGTATCAGTCACAGTGGTTTTGGATTCTGCTTTCCTAAAGCTCTGTTCTAAGTGAGCTCTTGCACTTCTAAACTAAAATTTCCCTGTTCTTTGCCATCTTTCACCCTGTGCTTTTCCAGACCTAAAATGTCAAAGTATCAAGCAGATGAAATTACATTTGGAACACTGGTTTGGTAGGAAATGACTCCATGCTTTCAGAAGATCTGTAGTTGCATTAAAAAAAAACACACACACACACAACAACAACAGCAACAAGGGACTGTTAATAAAAGGTTCACTGAGTCCAGTCCTTTGTCTCAGTTAACTACTGCATTTCGATAAAACACTTGATTCTGTAAAATAAAAAAATCAGTGCAGGCCATTTGCTGAGATACCTGGACAGTTATAGTAGACTAGATTTTTATTTAGTAATTCTTTAGAGGAGAGGGGTTTTAGGTACACTTGGATATACTTGAATTTCTGTGTGTGTGTGTGCACACATGCGTGCACATTTGGGCTTAAGAGGCTAAAACACTTCTGACCCCATTTGGCAGAAGATAAGAACGACTTTCTGTTTGTAAGGATCTTGTACCTATGGAGCATCAGGCAAGGACATTCTGTTATGCTTCTTAAAAGAACTGACACTACAGATCACTTAACTAGAAGTGCACAGTCATATTTTGTGATTGGCAGTATATTCTTTTTTGCTTTTATTTTTGTTGTTCCTCCTCTCTTTATGTATTAGATTGTGGACCTACATGACTCGGATTATGTCTTACTTACTGTGTTGTTGAATATGGCTAGAGAAAATGTGAAAATGAGTACTGAAAAAACAACTTACCAGACATCAGAAGTCCTTCTGGCTTCCATCACTGGTTTTGCCATACTCTCTGGCCTTAGATAAAATTTCCTTCACTCAGCTGATATTTTAAAACACATACCATGTGCAGAGTACTGTCTGTACGTCTAACCTCATTAGATCTCAGTTTTCTTGTCTGTAAAATAAAACATGAATTTTAAGCTTTAAACCTGACTGATTATTCTCCCATGATCCAGAGAGCAGAGGTTAACACATTTGACTGTCAGAGTAACTTCATCATGCCCCCATCAGAATTTTTGTTCCTATTTGCTAACTCCATGGTACAATCCTTTCTCACTCACTGAGATTTCCCCTATTTTTTTAAGTGGCACCAGTGAAGTCTAGTAAATGTGCTAAACTAAATTGAAAGTCATCTTAAATGAAAACTGTGTTTGTATATAAGCCTTTAGCAAGGTCGCCAGTTGAGTTGTGAAACTGAGCAACTTATGATATAGTGTCACAATTCTAAAATGGCTAAAAATTTCTTATACTTTGACTATAAGGGATGTAAGATATTTTCCTATTCTTGAAAGACTGTTAGATTTATTCCATTAGCTCTTCTATTTTTCAAGAAAAAAATGCCCAAATGCACATAGAGAATAATGTGGTTGTAGCCCAGTAGTTGTTGGCTGATGTTCTTAGTTTTGGAGACAAACAGAACGTGGGCCACGGGCCATTTTAGAAACTGCCCTTTGGCCCTGGTTGTGGGTGTCTCGGCCCCGCACAGGGCCAGTAAGCTTCCTCACAGTGGGAGATGAAGAGAAATAGTCCTGCCCCCACCCCACCCCTTTTTGTTTGAGACAGGGTCTCTGTCACTCAGGCTAGAGTGCAGCGGCACAATCACACTTCACTGCAGCCTCGACCACCCAGGCTGAAGTGATCCTCCCACCTCAGCATCCCAAGCAGCTGAGACTACATCGTGTGCCACTACTCCCGGCTAATTTTAAAATTTTTCTTTAGAGTGGAGATTGTGGGGGTGGTCTCACTATGTTGCCCGGGCTCATCTTGAACTCCAGGGCTCAACCGATCCTCCAGCCTCAGCCTCCCAAAGTGCTGCATTACAAATGTGAGCCACCACACCTGGCCATCCTTTTATTCTTCTCATTTCTCCCCACCCCAAATCAACATGGATAGATTTCCATTTGTTCTAAGAAGTGCCGTGCTGTTGTAAGTAGCTTAATTAATTAAATGTATCTTTGATGATCTGTTTATTAATTCATGTGTTCTTTCTTCTAGACAGCAAAGGGCTGGATTTTGTTAAAACTCACCCTTACTCAGAGGCTTTTATAAAAAAAATAACCTGCACAATAAAACAAAAATTCAGGGGAGATGTGGTGTGAGGTCCGCCCTGGGCTGCGGCAGGTGTTCTTTGGCTTCTCTTCTTTGCTGGTGCTGTAGCCACATGTCCCCCGCCAACCCCCGACCCACCACCACCACTGTCCCCATGCCCATGAAGGGCCGCCCCCCGCATTGCCACACCCTGCAGTACCTGAGTCAGAGGGAGCTGCTGTCCAAGGACTTGGCAACGGTCATGACAGTGAATTACAACACACATAGGGAGCTGGACGAGGGCACCAGGGAATTTACTTTTTTCAACATATTTCAGACTCAATACAAAAACCTATGAGTGCAGGTCATGATGTTTAAGAACAGGATGCCATCATCCTTCCTGTCTCTACGTCCACCAATACGTAGATTCTGGGGAGCAAGTCCTGTTGGATGTGGAGACCAAGAACAATAAGGAGGTCATAGAGCACATCAAAAAATATTGGGGAAGAATGAGGAAACCCTCAAGAAAGAGGAGCAGGAGAAAAAGCAGCTGTCTCACCCAGCCCACTTTGGCCCTGGAAAGTACTGCCTGCAGGAGTGTATTTGTGAACTGGAAGGACAGTTGTCCAGCCTGGGCCTGATATCCAAGAAGATGATGGGGAAGTGCAGAGCCACTGTGAAAGTCAGTGCCAGGACTAACACCCAAAGCCACTGTGGCTGTGGCAATTATGACTGACCAATAGAAAGACTGGTATGGGGTTACCTTGGCCCCAGGGAAGCCCTTGGTTCTGTCCCTGGAAATTCTGGAAATCCTTCTGCAGTAAAAGATTCCCTTTACACACCTGTATAAAAGGACATGGGGAGAGGACATCTGCAGCTGAACTGATAAATACATATCCCTACTCAATGGGTAAATAAAAGGCTTCCTAATCACTGCAACAAAGCAGCAATGACAGCAACAAAACAACCGCAACAATTCACAACATCCCAGGTTTTAGGCAGCAGAATCATCTGGTGGGGCTCAGTCTTCATACTTTCCCTTATGTGTCTGCTTGGATTTTTCTCATTTTGGTTACAGTTGCTGTCACTTCTGTTACCATCCCCCTGCGCTTGTACAATCCCTTGCCCTTAGTGAGAAGGCCAACTTCTTAAAATACTTTTTTTTTTCTTCTAAATACTAAAGTAGAGTCAAGGGGATATAAACAGATTACAAGAAACACAAAAACCCTGCTTTCCAAGCACCGTGTGTTCTGCTGTCATGATGGTTGAAATCTTAAGAAACCTTCAGTTTTCGGTAGTCATGTAAAAATAATTATTTCAGTAGAAAAAGGAAGGAATAGGGGCTGAAAAGATTCAGATTCAAAATAACAATGTTATTTTAAGAAGCAACACTAATGATCTTTGGCTGGAATTTCAGGTAGGCTGCCAGGGGAGTTTTGGCTGGCAAGCCTGATGCCCTTCAAATCACACCACATTACAGCCTTCACCTGTGGGTGAAGTTGATCCTGCAGGGCACCATGGCAGACAGAAGAGAAGCAGTGATTGGATCTTGCTCTCTGTGTCGGGAGACTCAGACAGGAGTGCCACCAACAGGAGGTTGAGCTAAATGCATTACTCAGAGAAAAGTAAAGCAATATAGACAGAAGAAATACACATCCTCAAGCCAGAAGCAGCAGTCAAGAAAGAACATAGCTAAGAAAGTAGGGTAGAATAGGGGGCAGAATAGCAATGTTAGACTGTACATGGAAGAATGACAAACTTCACCAGTAGCAGAAATGTCAGAAACAGGTTGGAATGAAGTATACAGATCAGCTCAAATGGTTCTGGACCAAACTAATGAACAATGGTTGGAAGCTGGCTGTTCTCTGATGTCTTGGGTACAGACCTCATGGACTAAACAGAGCAATATGACTTAGAAGAAAAAGCAGAAAACATGGTCTTTGTTTTATGTGGTTCATTTCTTACAGTTAACTTCACTGTTGAAAGCTGACTTTAGACTGGTAGAAATCTGTGACTTATCACCATTCTTCAATGGAGAAAGTAAGATACAAAGAAATTAAAGTATTTGATTACAGTTCCCAAGTAAATAAATGGAAGATTAGAATTGAACCTTGATTTTCTAAAACCTAGACCAGCACTGGGTATTTGTTGAATGTTGGCTTTTCAAAAAGATTGTCTTACTATTTTCTTGAGCTAATCAAAAGATTTAGTAAATTTTTGTTTCTGTTAGTATCCAAAGACTTACATGAAAAGCACATTAACCTTAAAAAGCTACTAATTAGAATTGTTTAAAACATGGAGGAACAAATTAGTTATGTAATCATGTGTATTATAATGGTCAATAAATTATATAAACCTATAATAGTATGAAAATATTTTATAAACAAAATTATTTTTCACTCGAATAATTATGCAGGTCAATCTTTCAGGAATCAGTGGGAGCTTTACTTTTATTTGTAACTACTTATATTTTTAGTCTGTTTTAAATTAACAATTAGATTTCCCTCTGTGTATCAATAATTAGATATACAAGTTTTAGGTTAATTAGAATGATTGCCAGTAGTCACATTGCTTTTTGATAAATTCCATTGTAATAATGCTTCAAGGTGATTACTGGTTCTTTAAGGTGTAAGAAATGTTATTCCTTTTTATTAAATTTTACTTTAAGTTCTGGAATGCAAGTGTAGAATGTGCAGGTTTGTTACATAGGTATACATGTGCCATCGTGGTTTGCTGCACCCATCAACCTGTCATTTAGCTTTTAAGCCCCACATGCATTAGGTATTTGTCCTAATGCCGTCCCTTCCCAACCCCCCAACAGGCCCTGGTGTGTGATGTTCCCCTCCCTGTGTCCATGTGAAGAAACAATATTCTTAAACTACATTTAAGACTCAGGAATTGGTTTTATGCTACATGTATACTTTTCCTGGAATACATAATCTACTGGGAAACATTACGAAAGAACATGGGAGTATAACTGTTTTGCTCTTCAGGGCAGTTATTATCAAAGGCTCTAAAAGTACTCTGCAATCAATTTTTATTGTCAGCCCTTTACAAAAATCCTCAAAGTCCAATAATTGGCTCGTAAAACTAAATAGTAAAGGGAAAGGGGAAAATTAAGCATGGTGCATTATACATGATATCATAAGTGGAGGCCTAATCTGTCACTATTAATGCATTTAGTTATTGATAAGCATGTGTCTGGAGTCACATTTTAAAGATTTGATCCTAATGTTGTCAGACGCACTGGCAGCCATTGCAGTGGTGTTGCTGCCATCATCTCCTCTGTCTCGATATTCTACCATGGAAATTAGGGATGCTAACACTGATGAACTCCGAGAGAAAACCACTTACAGAGAAATGTGAAATTCTGAGAATTATCAACAATGTTTTTTAAAAAATGGGCTGGCAGTTATATATTGGAATATTTACATGACAGAAGATGTTCTGAATGGATGTGGAACAGAGGAATTTTTAGGAAGATAAGGTAAAAAAAGAATCAGAGGCTGGGAGCGGTGACTCACGCCTATAATCCCAGCACTTTAGGAGGCCGAAGTGGGTGGATAACCTGGGTCAGGAGTTGGAGATCAGCTTGGCTAACATTGCAAAACCCCATCTCTACCAAAAATTAGCCAGTGTGGTGGCATGTGCCTGTAGTCCCAGCTACTCAGGAGGCTGAGGCAGGAGAATTGCTGGAACCTGGGAGGCAGTGGTTGCAGTGAGCCGAGATTATGCCACTGCACTGCAGCCTAGGTGATGGAGCAAGCCTCTGTTTCAAAAAAAAAAAAAAAAAAAAAATCAGAAAAATAACAACATCAGTGAAATGAAATCCTGGCAAAAACAGGCAACAACTGGGTACCATTTAATATGGTCAAACAATACATATTTGTGTTACGTCTATTAAATAAGTTTACATTTAAAATACTTACTGTTGAAACACAGTAGGTAGCTGGAATTATCTACTCTTGGTTATTGAAATGAATATATTTGTGTGTCAACCACACCATTTTGGCAATTCATTTTTATTAACAAATACATTCTGAGACATCACTATGTTTATTGTTCAGATTATTTGGCTAGCATTACCCTTATTTGTGTCTGAACTTTCCTAACAATAGTGTCCATCTTATTCATTTTTGCATTTGAAAATTAAACTGCTGGTCATAAATAAATTTATTTTCTACAATGGCAACAGTTAATCTCCTAAGTTAATATAGGAAGGACCTTTTCTATCTCAATAAGTAACATATTTGGTTCCAAATTAGCCACTTTAATTCCACTGCCACTGTTTCTTAGTAATCATACCATGTTTCTGGAAAATTTAATTTCACTTATTATGTGACTGGCTGGCCATCTGGGCATGTATTCTGGAAGAAGACTTTTGAAATAAAGCCATTCTTAACAGCCAGAATATAGAAAATAATCCTATTTTCTGAGTATCTATAGATGAAGGAAAGAGTATCTTCTTGTAACATCTTGCTGGGCCCTACACCTGAAGAAGATGAAAGCCAGCTGCAGCCCAACTAGCTGAACTGAGTAAAGACACAGATTGGTGTAATAACCATCCAGAAGCTCCTACCCACAGGCTGAAATTTATCCAAGCAATTTTTATAAGATAGTCTTATTCAAAAATTATCTTCCTATTTATGACTGGTATTTCCATTTCATTTCAATTAGCAGCATGTAAAGTAGTTTTTTTTGAAACTGTAGATATTAGATCCTGGAAGATAATTAACTCCATCATCTGGTTGTCCATATCTGCCGTCTGTAAGGTATATATGTTGTGTTCTTGCATGTCTGAATTATGGCTTTGGACTGTACCCTTGCATTTATTTTCACATCTCTATGGGATTGTGGGGTGTGTGTGTGTGCATGTGTGTGTGTGTGTTTGTGTGTGTGTGTGTGTATCCTATAACACAGCAACCTGTGGTTGGTTCATGTCAAATCCTTTAGAAGTTTGGAAAAAGAAAATGTGAAGCAGACAGGTGGAAAAAAAGCCGGTGTAATAAATAACAACTGGGAAGTTAAATTTCAGCTATGAATTCACAGATTACTTGAGACTTTATGTTCATTATGCCAATGTGCTGCATTCTGAGGAGATGGGGCATAGTTGCTACAGTGGTGTGATGCTGGGAGAGTGCTTGGGAGCAGAAATGATGATAATGAGCCACTCATCAAGATTTTTAAACCAGAATGACCAGTCACAATAGAAAACACTCTCAGACTATAGCTAGTCTGTGGTTTCTTCTGACTACTTTCTATAGTTTTCTTGAGGCACTAAGTGCTTTCTTATGGGTATCAGTGGACTCAGTGAGGCCTATTAGAAATAAATGTAGGTACAGTTTGTGTTCAGTTTCAACAACATTCTCTGATTTTAAATTCCTTTGGGTAGCCTTTTTAAAAATATCAAATAATTTTATAAAACTTCCTTGTTTATAATTTTATCTATAATTACAAAATTATATTTTTCACTTCTTTGTGTAGCCTTTTAAAGAATACAAAATGATTGTTATAAAAATTATTTTCATAATTTTATATATTTGTACTATAAAACTTGCATTCTTTTCATCATTAAATTTTTACTGAGCACCTGGTAGGTTCCAGGTGCTGTTATTGATTTCAGGCGTATACTAATGATCACTAGGCATATGATCTCTTTATTACATAGATTCTGCATTCCAATAAATAAATTTGACCAATATGTGACTAATACAATGCCAAGGATCATGTAATAACATATAATGAAGATTGGCTTGGTTACTTTGGCCTGGGAGTTTAGTATATGTCCTAATATATCTTTGACATTCTGATATCAGAAGGACAAAGAGGAGCTAGCTATTCAAACATTGGTGCAGGGAAGGAAAGATGGCATTCTAGGCCAAGAGTACATGACCAAGCATAGTAGATTCTGGGTAGAGAAAGAAACAGCATGACCATCAGGTAGAGTAGGATTGAGGTAGCATGAAGTAATAAATAAGACCAGAAAAACAGCCAGGGTGAGATGAAATGTAGACTTCATAAACCAAGGGAATGATTTTGGATTTTATTCTAAATCAATGAGGATTTAAATGGGAGAGTGACATGATTGGATATGCATTTTTAAATAAAATACCCTGGCTACTGTGTAGAGTCTGGATTAAGGAAAGAAGCAAAAGGGAAAATAAAGAAACTCTTTAGAAGTTTATTGTAGACAAGGCAAAATATCATGCTGGCTGCATTGAGATGAAAGTTGTAAAATGGAAAGCAGTGAATAGATTATGTTTTTATTTTATTATTTTATTTATTTTGCAGTTGAGAAAACTAGACTAGCTGATGGATTCCATGTGCAGTAGGAGGCAAAGGCTGAACCAAGTTAACTCCTAGATTCTTGGCTTGGACAACAGGGTGGATGGTATTTATTTAAAGCCATGGGATTTAATGAGATAATCTGGGGGCAGAGCTTATAAATTAGAAGAGGTGTGGGCCCAGGATTAAGCTCTGGAACATCCAAACATGTAGAAGTTTAGCCAAGGTGGTGGCATTAACAAGTTATGCTATAAGAACATGTAGTATGAGTGTAGTATGAGGGTGGTATTATGGAAGCTGAGAGAAGAGGGTATTTTGTAAATGACCCACAAGCTGTGCTTCATGCCACTGAAAGGCCAAATACATTAAAAGTAGAGCCACATCCCTATGATTTGAAAACAAGAAAGTACTTGGCGACCTGAAAAAAAAACAATCTTAGTCAAGTGCTGGAGAAAAAATTTGGTTGGAGAAAGCTTAGAAGAGAATAGGGAGATGAGGAAGTGGTGATGACAGTTACTCTTTCAATTAGTTTTTAAAATAAGGCAAAAATAAAAATGGCAGTAACTGAAACAAAATATGGGGTCAAAGGAGTTCACTTGTTTTAAAGACATGAGATTCTAGAACGTATACTGTTGGGGTGACCTAGAGTGGGAGAAATGGATAAAGCTAGGAAAAATGTGACTGACAGCAGGATGAAATCCTTGAGAAGGTAAGAGAGGACAGTATCCAGAGAATTGGAGGACATAGGTTGCATTTGATGGGAATATTATATTCATCCTAACAAGGGGCAAAATTAATACCTAAGAGCAAGTGTAGATAAGGTTGTATTGGGTGGGTAGGTAGGGGTGTGGTGGAGTGATGGTGAAGGGGAATGAAGAGTAAGAGAGAGGAAGATGACGATTTTGAATAGGAAAAAAGCTGTGAAATAGACTTAAAAAGTAACAAGAAAATAAACACACTAAGACAGTATGGCAGTATTGCCAAGTGTGTTGAGGCTTGTGGTCATGAATTAATTTAGTAAAATTCTGTGCTTTCTTCCAGCAAAGTGCATGATACGACAACTATTCCACTGTTATCCTCTCTTCTGAGTGATTTCCTGTAGGTTAAATCTGAACACTGGTTGAAAGTTTAAGTTAGAATATTATCACAGAATTCTGAAGCTAGATGTGCCTTCAGAGGCCATCCAATCCTAACTCATTGTTTTCCAGAATAAAAAATTACTTCCTATTGATTTCTTAAAACACATCATTCTTGCATTCTATGGTATGTACTTCACACATAGAATCCATTTTTTCTCATATATTTTCCACTTTGTACACCAAGCTTGTCAAACTTGCAGCCCACATGCCACATGCAGCCCAGGATGGCTTTAAACGCAGTCCAACACACATTAATAAGCTTTCTTAAAACAATATGTTGTTTTTTTTTTGCAATTTTTTTCTTAGCTCATCAGCTATTGTTAGTGTTAGTGCATTTTATGTGTGGCCCAAGATAATTCTTCCAGTCTGTCCCAGGGAAGCCAAAAGATTGGATACCCCAGCTGTATACTGTATCCATACGTATATGTTATCATGGCTCCTGAAAATTTCTATTTTTCTCACTTGTTTACACATTTATATATCCAATCTGCTTAGTTTTTCTCCTTCCTTTCTTTTATTCAGCCAACTACCAGTTCAGGTCCTCCTTCTGTCTTCCCTAAATGATAATATCCTTGAAGTTTTAAAGAATCAGATGTTGTTTGTTTGTTTATTTATTTATTTATTTATTTATTGCACTCTCAAAGCCTAGCACAGTGCCTGACTCTTTGGTGACTTTACATGATTATGGAGCTAAGTAAGTTTTACTTTTGCTTCAATAAGTGAGAATGAATAGGAAAGATGGATCAAAACATTTTTATTGTGATTAATCTGTAGCCAAGAATATTTGATATCCTAGAAAAGTAGAGCTGAGTATAATGAGTTGAATTAGCTCTTAATGGAATTGGCACCACTTCCTTTAATGTTTCCCTTGGGAAGTCTATTGATTTTTTTCCCTTTCTGTATCAGCTTGGTTGTGACTGGAGTTGTATTACTACTGTGGCTGCAGAAATACTTAAGTACCTGATGAGCTTTGATATGGTACTCAGAAGCTAGAAAAAAGATGTGGGTTTAAAATACATCAAACTCTTAGGAATTCTATAGAGATCATCTAAATATATTCCTCAGAGAGGCAGCCTATTTCCACCTTGTCTCTGGGGATTTAAAGGTGTCTCCTTTTATTTTCTCCGGAGATTTTATCTGAATTACCTTTTTACCCTCAAGTCAGCACCTCATTATTTGAGTTTATTATGTACCAGCACGGTTTCATTAAAAACCAACCATGTCATTGTTATTTCTTATTTTGAGCAGGTAAAAGTTTGATCTAAAATGAAAATCTTCTGACTTTTGCTTCAGGGCAAAAAGTGTGTAGTAAACTTGAAATCTCTCTGGCGGTAACATTCTTTCCCCCAAAGTTTCTTGAATCCATCTCCCCTGCAACTACTCCCAATTTCAACCTCCCCCCATTGTTTCCTTCTATCTCCTGACCTAAGGTGTCTTCCTACCTCCCCTCCAGTCACTTACTACTGTCAAAATAATCTTTAAAACTGTGGTTCTAATGATCACTTCTTTGCAAACACTTCTTTTGGTTCTCTTTTGCTTGGAGTATATGGTTAAAGCTTCTTAAATAGACCAGAGCACGGTCTACTTCAAACTTGCCTTTCCATTTTTCTGCCCTCTTGCATATATCCTGCGCTCCATATAAATTTCCCTCATCACGATTCTCTGAACATACCTCTCATTTTCTCACCTTGAAACTTTAGCACATGAGATTCAGTCACATGGACATTTATTCAGAGCCCCAGCTCCCCATCTCAGTACTTCATGTTCATCACAAAGGTCGTGTCCTCAAACTTTGCTTGACAACTTCCAATTGGAAGTAACTTTTCACTTATCTGAATTTGCATAGTGCTTCAAAATATCTCTTTGTCAAAAAGAATTCTGGCCTGTGCTATTATTATGTTGGTATTGCTAAGTAACTTTCTAAAATGTAGGTGCTAAAATTTAGGTTGTTGATCTTGATATTCTTCATATGGAGTGTAATGCCTTTCACCTTGTTTCCAAAATGAATGACTTATGTATAGAAAAACTGTTTTATTCAGCAAATACTTTTGAGGGATCATTATGTTTCAAGAACCATGTCAGATGCTGAGGATATAGTGGGGAAGAGGGTTGACATAGTCTTTGTCTTTATGTGCATGGATTCTAGTAAGCAGTATAGACATTTATCAAATACTTTATAATAAGCAAGATATTACAACAAATGATAAAGGCATTAGAAAGTGCTCTGGGGACATATAAGAGAAGACTACTATATCTCAATCTCTATACCTATATCTATAATAGGGAGCTAATAGGTAAATGGAAACAGTGTATACTGTGAAAGAATGTCCTAGGCAGAGGGAACAGCATGTTTGAGACCCAGTTGCAAAAGAAGTGGGGGCTCCTTTGAAAACTGAAAAAAGTCTGGTGTGATGGAACATGTAACGTGTGCAGTAGAGGCTACCAGAAGAAGGTCAGGATGTGGAATGTCTTATAAACCATGTCGAAAAGACAAAACAAAATTGTATTTTCTCCTAAGGGTAATGGGGAGCCAATGAAGGTTTTTAAAAGAGGCCTGATGAGAGCTGTGTTTTTAAACAAACACTAACTACATTGTGAAGAGTGGAATGGAAAGAGGCCAGAAGAGTATAAGGAAACAAGAAAAGATGATATTCTTGGAGTTTAGGTGCCAGACTTTGGCTTAGGCAAGGAAGCAATGTCAATTAGGTTGGAGAGAAATTTAAGCCTTCAAGAGAAGTACCTGAGAGATGAAAATAACACGCCTTACATTTCAGGGGTGAGGGAGGGGTAAGGTTCAAGACCGTCTTCCCTGTTTCTCACATCAACAACTGAGAGGAGGGAAACCTGTGTGTTGAAAGTGGGAACACAGGAGGAGGAACAAAATTAGGAGGCAGAAAAAGAGGAAAAAATTAATTTATACGTGTTATACATCCAAATGGCATCTGGCAGGTGTTTAGATACGTGGTTGGAAGAGTGACCTGGTTGATTACATAGATTACATTCAGAAGAGTGACCTGGTTAATTACATAGAGAGAAGAATCATATGCATGTTGAGCAGTAAGTAAAGCAATGAGTGTGGGTGAAACCGCCAAGTAAAAGTGTAGAGGGAGAAAAGGGTCTAGGGGAGAACCGTGAGACTCTCCAACTTTTACAAGCTAAGTAAGGAGAAAAGGAGCTACCAAAGAGAACAGAGAAGAAAGAGCTAATGGAAAACCAACCAACCAACCAACCAACCAACCAACCAACCAACCAACCAACTAACCAACCAACCAGCCTCAACGCGAAGTAACGTGATAGAATCTAAGAGAGGGAATTTTGAGGAGAAGGGCGTGGTCACAGTGTCAAATGCTGCTAAGTGTCAAGTAGTATGAGAACAGAAAAAATGTCTATTGATTATAATGGTAAAGATGTCATAACTGACTTTAGTGAAAATAATGGAGCAGTGCATGAAACCAGCCTGGAATATGTTGGGCAGAAAGTGGAAGGTAAGGAAATGGAGATAGTGATTGCAGATAACTCTTCCAAAAGCTTTGCTGGAAGGGCAGGAAAGCCTATAGCTAAAGTTGTCTGTGGAGGTGAGGGTAGTTTTGGGGATAATTTACTTATTTTAAAAATGGGAAAGAAGGATCGCACCATTGCACTCCAGCCTGGGCAACAAGAGCAAAACTCTGTCTCAGAAAAAAAAAAAAAAAAAAAAAAAAAAGGAAAGGAGCTGGGGTGGGGAGGGAGAGGAAGGATAAATTAACAACATAAAAGAGAGGGGATAATTAAAATGAGAAATTCTGAGAAGACAGAAGGTATTGAACCTGTGTAGTGAAGGTATAGGAGGAGGTAAATCTCTTCCTTTACACAATCGAAGAAGTAAATGTTGACATGAATGTGAATAAACTTGTATACAGCATTTGACTGCGGGAAATCTATTATGTTAACTTACCGCTTTTGGGAATAGGAGTTAAGTTTATTTGCTTTGAGAAAGGAGGATATAAGATTAAGGAGAGAGGAGAAAGTGGAAAAGCCATTGTAGAAAATAAGAGTGAATTGAAGAAAAAGAAAACATAGTAAGATTGTAGGGCAATTCTGAGCACCTGCTTGCAACTGGCAGCTTCACATTTATTGTGGTGGCCATCTATTCACATATGCTGTAGTCTGATCGCCCACTCACGGGGAGTGGAGTTTTAGGATACAGTCTGATTTCCATGTAGCCAAAAAGTTTGAGGGAATTTTCAGTGAGGTTGTTGGTAATGCCTTGTAGAGCCACAGAAAGCCCAAGTTTTTTTCTGTTCCAAAGTGGTGGCTGTGGTGATCATACCCCCATCATCTATCCCATAGCACAGTAGTGGTTTTCAATTTTTATCAGCTCCAGACATCTGTCACCCCAGTCCTGGAAGGAATTCCGTCTTATACTTGTATTTCTCTCTCTTCTGGAATTTTCCTTTCACACTGTCAGTGACAAGGCAGGAGCAAACTCCTGGATTATGACCATGAACACATTGTGTCTCTGGGACAGAGAAGCAGTGGAACCAGAACTCCAGCATCTTGGAGTAACTGAGACCATGTGGAAGTCCAGCGACATCATCACAAGAAACAGCTCAAGTAAATTTAGTGTCAACATTATTAGCATAAAATTGCACAAATTTAGTGCAAAAAAGCTCTCCTTGGCTAATGATTAAGCAATATCCCTCACCTGTAGTCGCAGACACTTAATAAGCAGTTGGGCAATATCAGACACAAATCTCTTGTCCTATTAGAGTAAGCCTATGTTTTTTCCCCCTACAATATAACATATGAATAGAACATCTTAATAGAGCCTCAAGTTCTTATTAACATAATAAGCAAAACATTACCCTTCTTACCATGTCAACAAACCAAAGTATGTTTTCCTTTCACTTTCTCAGCTATCATAATATATTGCCAAATATTTTGGAATAGAAAAGTGTAGAACTTAATTTGAAACTCTTCCACCAAGTATGTACCTTAAATCTGGCATATATTTTGTTATTCTTACATAACATATGTTTCTTCTCCCTCACATCTTTTGTAAGAGAGAGATTTGTTATGAATATACATAATCCTTGTTTGTCCTTTTGCAAAGAATGGAATTTCTGGGATTGGTGCTAAATTCCAGGTTTCAGTCTTTAAAAATCCTGGACTTGAAGTAGGAATTCATGTTATCCAAAATAAAGTATTTCTTGGTCATAACAAAGGCCTTGCGATGAAAAAAGAAGCTTGCTGAAACTTATTAATTTCTTTGTTGCCACCCTTTCATGTAATTTCTCAGGCACAGGTCTGAAAGTGGTTTTGAACTTAAATTGAAAGTTTGGAAAAAGACAATTGCTTATTATTAATTCTAGCCTTACTGCAAGGAACAAGGATAAATTTATGAATTTTCTCGATATTAACAGAGAAGCTAATTTGTTGAAAATCAGCCTCAGTGTTTTGAGTTAGAAGGCATTTCTAGTCTCATTGACTGAAAATAATTTCATGATTGTTTAAATTTAGATGCTGTAGAGATCACTTCATCAAAGAGAGGTTGACCAAGTGGTAAATTTAATGAGGTTTCCCTAAAAAATGCACAATCACAATTGATAATAAGAGAACAATATTATGATCAATTTTATGATCAGAATTATGATCAAAATTATGAACAATATTATGATTAGTCATGGCAAACCATGACCTCACATTTTACTAACATATAGGTCCTTTTCATTAAAGTGCTATAGTTTAATGAACCCAAACATTTCTTAGATGCTTTACTATATCTTAAAAGTGATGAAATCTTGATATAGGCGGACTTTAAAACAAATGTAACACATATAAGCACTCTGGAGACTTCAGTCGTATTCAGCAATGCATGGGCAGCTCCCAAAACCATTTTCATTGTATCCCTCTCTTGTTCAAGGATATGGGTGCTACTTTTTGCAAACTCTTCAACCTAGCATTCAAAGTTTTCCTGCCAGTCTACTGCCTGTATCTAGTGAGCTCCCTTCCCTCTGCTTTCCTTACTAGGCCCCTCACAACGGTCAAAACAATTTGCTGCTTTTTCCTACATAGAACTGATTTTTCTTGCCTCCCTATCTTGGAATATGCCATCCCTTTTGCTTCTTTGTTTTGTGTGCCAACTCATGTTCCCTATCACAAGTTAAATTATCTTTTTTATCCTCTTTACTTTTTAGAGACAGGGTCTTGCTTTGTTGCCCAAGCTGGAATGCAGTGGTGTGATCATAGCTCACTATAACCTCAAACTCTTGGGCTCAAGCAATCCTCCCACCTCAGCCTCTTGAGTATCTAGAATTGCAGGTACATGTCATTGTACCTGTTTAATTTACTTTTTTTAAATTTTTGTAGAGACAGGGTCTCACTATTTATTTTTGTAGAGACAGGTTGCCCAGGCTGGTCTTGAACTCCTGGCCTCATACAATCTTCCTGCTTTGGCCTTTCAAAGTGTTGGGATTACAGATGTGAGCCACAATGCTTGGCTTTTTTTTTTTTTCCTAAATAACAAATAAAGTTAATAATTAGTTCCATGTGGCTCTTCAAAATAATGAGTTCATGTAGCTCTCATTACCTCTACTATATTTATATGTGAAATCCAAAGTAATACATTGTGTTATTATTTTTGGAATTTTGGCCAAGTCATTTAAATTCATTCTGTATCTATATTGAGAACAGGACCAATGCTAGGTAGTGAGTTTGTTGTCATGAGCAAACAAGATAATGTATGTAAAGCATTTAGAACGGGTGCAGGCACATGGTAAGTTCTCACTGTTATTATTATTGCACTAAAGCAAACACCTATATTCTTTGTACAAAGAGACTGAATCTTTTCTAAGTTCACCCAGAATAATGCCTCTTTTGTGCTCAGTTCATCCAGCATAATGCCTCTTTCAGGAAGAATTTAGTGAACTCTCTAGACAACAGAGAATACTGAGACCTATATCCCTTACTAATGAACATGTTTTAGTCATATGTATTTCATCTGTATCCTTGGGCTACTTGAATTATCTTTAAAAATATTAGATGATGCCAAATTGTTGATGGTTGTTAATTTTAATACAATGAGGGTAATCTATTTTTGGCACTCAATACAGTGGCTGGCATGCAGGGTGCATTCAATAAAAGTTGTTACTATTATTACTTTTTTTTTTTTTTTGAGACGAAGTCTCATTCTGTCGCCCTGGAGTACAGTGGCGCGATCTCAGCTTACTGCAGCTTCCACCTCCTGGGTTCAAGCAACTCTCTGCCTTAGCCTCCCGAGTAGCTGGGATTACAGGCGCCTGCCACCACACCCGGGCAATTTTTGTAATTTTAGTAAAGATGAGGTTTCACCATGTTGGCCAGGCTGGTCTTGAACTCCTGACTTCATGATCCACCCATCTCGGCCTCCCAAAGTGCTGGGATTACAGGCGTGAGCCACTGCGCCCAGCCTATTATTACTTTTGATGGGTTACTAGTGTCTGAGGTTTTTCCTCCTTTTTGTTTTTCCAAATTCAGTGATTAAATTGCATTAAAAAATAAGGCCCAAAATATCCTTTAAAACATGCCAGAATACATTCATTGAACAAAAAACAAGTTAGTAATACCCTAAAGTTTGTGTCTATATCACTTCAAATTTGCAATTCATGATATCATAATTTTTGAGATGACCTTTTTAAATTAGGAAAGCTAACTGAAAGTGAAGTATCTTACCAGATGTTTTCATTAAAATTTTGTTAGCCCATCTGTGAAAATCTTCAAGATGAATTAAAAATGTACTTAGAGAGCAACAATTAAAGGCTTAGCATTGTATTATATGTTAATTCTCAAGAACGGTTTGTAAAATACTAAAATCCAAAAATTGGTTCTCAACATATTTTGCCAGCTGCTATGTTGGATTACTTTAAATTCATATTTTAAAAACACAATACTGTTCTGAAGAAAACCAAAAATCTTTAGTAAAAGCCTTTATTTAATAAGTTGTCACAGATATTTTATCCTTTAAAAAGGGCAGCTTCAACACAGCAAAATTTTCCAGTGTGCTAAAATAGTAAAACACATGAAAGCAATAACTTGGTGCCAAAAAAGGTCTGCAAAGACTTTTTTTTTTTTTAATTGAGCTTCTTTCCTTTGGGAATTTCATAAGTTGCTTCTTGTACACAAACATTAGCAATAATTTACCTTTGTTATAACTTTAAAAATAATTTAATAAAATCATTATTTTATTATTGTCCTTGTCACATCATTTCCATAGACTTGTTTTTGAGATACTCCTTTTGCCAAATATCTTCATATTTTTGTCTTGCATAACATCATTTTAGAATGCAATTGGGAGCTGATTCCTAGTATTTTGTCTGTCTCGGCGGTGTTATACTTTTTAACTTTGGATTGCAGTTTGCACCTCTCTGTTGCTCCACAGTTCAACTAAGCCTGAGTCGGTGGATGACTATCGGACCTGAACCTGGAGTGGGGTTAATAAAAGACAGTTTTCCCAGGAGTGAGGCAGGAGCCAGAAACTCAGCAACAAACAGGGGGTGGGATTAACGTGCAGAGCTCACGACGGCCTCAACTGATTGGCAGGAACTAAGTGGGTGGAGCTTCCTGACCCTGCCCCCCTACTTCCGTTGCTAAGGACGCTTCGGCTGAGGCTACCGCCATGGATCACGAAGAGGGGCTGAAGGCCGTGGACAATATCGTCACTCAGTTCAACACCTATGAAGATTTCCTGGACTCGCAGATCACTGCTGTGGACTTGTACTACCTGGAGGTAAGGAGGTAAGGGCGAAGCGCAGCAGAGTAGCCGCCATCCCGCGTCCCTCGGTCCCTCCTCGAGTTCCCGCTTCGTAGGCTGGTCGCCCCCTGGGGCTGAACAGCTCAGCTGTCAGGCTCCACGGTTTTGGGACGGCGACACCCGCTGGGGAGGTGAATTGCTGGGCCCTTCCCGCCCCGCGCTCCTCCGTCTGGACTGAACTTGGGCCCCTGGAGTTACAAAGCGCAGAAACGCGCGGGCACACGCACGCTGGGGAGTCCTGAATTTGTGCTTCTCGGCCTCCCCTGCCTCCTCCCAGCCCACTCCCCTTCCAAAGCCGCTCTCTGAGAGGAAGGAGGCCTGCTGAGAAGTCTCTGGCTGAGATCCAGGACAGACACCTGTTTCTCTTTGCCTCGCCAACTGATATATTAAAGAACAGAAGATGGCATCTTTATACCAACCTAGTGTATTTGGTGTTATATTGGGCATTTGGGTTCATAAACTTCCACCTCATGCTAATTGATTCTGAAAGTCCTTTCATTATAGACACCCATTACAGGTAATTGTGCAGACAAATTCCTGATTCAACTTTATCAAGTTGATGATCACAACTAACGTTGAGAGTAAAAATATACTCACAAAAAAGGCGCGAAATTGTATCTAATGGGTTGCTGTCCTCTGCCTAACAGCCAACTTCCCCTCCCCAGCTACCGCCGCTGCAGGGTGGTGGGGGACAGAGTGGAGGTCTAGTCCTCTGCCAGGGGAAAACCCGGACGCGCGGGAGTTAACAAGCCACCAGTGCTGGGAAGCTGGGAGGTGGACAGTGGCTCCCAGAGTCCCAGTATATTCCTAGCCAAACTCCCGGGACCAGGCCCACTAAACGGGCACTCACCTGGAGATTCTGCTGTGCTCGCCACAGGACTCAGAATTGCTCCATCCCTATATAGGCCAGAGAGAACAAGTGCCACTGTGTGGTGAAAAGCCACATCAGTCTGGGAAGGATATGCATCCTGCCACCAACCCCCCACACTTCTGATCTGTAACAAAGTAACTCTGCATTTTAGTGGATTGACACTTTTGGACTTCAAAGGTTGGTTACAGGGCCTTTCATTTAAATATGGATTACAGGTTTCAAAAGTGTTATTCTTCAGTACACTTAAAAAATAAATGTAGGTGGTATTTCCACTATAGGTCCTGGCTTCAAAAGCAAAATTTAAAAATATACAGATAATATATTTCAAGTCATGAAAGTCAGTTTTATGCCTTGCATCTAAGACACTGAAGGGAAAGAAAAAAAGTAATCCTGCTAAACAATGTTTACATCCAAATTTTTGAATGTGAGTATGGACCTAAAACATTAATATTAATTCAAGTGAGAAATTAAAAATTTGTGTTTCATCAGTCAGAGTTTTTGTTTTTTCTGAGATGGAGTTTCACTCTGTTGCCCAGGCTGGAGTGTTATGGCCCCATCTCGACTCACTGCAACCTTCGCCTCCCACTTCAAGCGATTCTTTTCCCTCAGCCTCCCAAGTAGTTGGGATTACAGGCCTGCACTACCACAGCCGGCTAATTTTTGTATTTTTATCAAATACCACATTGGCCAGGCTGGTCTCAAACTCCCGACCTCAAGTGATCCACCAGCCTTGGCCTCCCAGAGTGCTGGGATTACAGGTGTAAGCCACCATGTCTAGCCCATCAATCAGAATTTATTAAAGCTTTCTAAAATGGGAGATGGTAATTATATTTGTGGAAGTGATAAAGAAATTTATTTTTACATTTGGCATTGGTTAAGTTTATTTTTGTTGTACTTTCATAAAAAGTAAGATGAAGATTTAGTTGAATAATGATAATTAGATAGGTATATATATTATATATATTTAGATTGATTAATGATAACTTTTAAAGTGCTATTACTTCTGGAGAGCTACATTCTCAAATACTTTCTATGGATGCAAGTTCATTGTACACTTAGGTTACACAGAAACAAGTAGACTCCTCAGCATTCTTTCAGCGGTAAGGCAAGCATGTTTCACAAGTCATGGATCATGCTAAGGGAGCTAATACTTGTGCTTTTCCTTTCTCTCTCATCATCATCATCATCATCCCTAATTGACGTTGATTTGAATGGAACAATTTTTCAAACATTTTAGCTGACATAATTTTCTATATTTATCATATACAACATGATGCTTTAAATTACATATACATTGTGGAATGGCTAAATCAATTTAACTAACATATGTATTACCTCACATAATTCTCTTTTTTTTGTGGTGAGAACACTGAAAATCTATTTTCTTGACAGTTTAAAAGAGCATATGTTGTTATTAACTGTAGTCACAATCTTATACAAGAGGTCTCTTAAACTTATTTGAATGAAACAAATGGTAAACTGTAAGTTAGAGGTAGCATATTTAGTTAGAAGAGGCTAGAGTCATGAGATTTTTTTTTCTAACACTGCAATATTGTGTTTTTAATCAACTTGAAATTCCATTTTTTGCATACAAAATGAAGCAGTTGGATGAGATTACACTCAAGTTTTCTAATGTATATAAAATTTTATGAGTTATCTACACTTTCATCTACTTATCTATGTACTCATGTATTTATCCAGCCACCATTTTAGCTGATAATCCTTCACCAAGCACTTGATATAGTAGAGACTGCCTAAACTGCTAAGAGTTTTTAAAGAATCTGTTCTAGAATTGAGCTGAGAAACCTAAGTTTGGTATAGTGCTTACAGTCCAGTCTAAGTTTTATTTATTCAGCAAACATTTTACAAGCATTTACTATCTTCCAGGTACTCTTTTATTGTATAGCATATTATTCTGCTCCCAAAAGTTTTCAGTTAATCTTGATAGAAATTTAGTACAAATGATTCACATACAAAATAACCATATAATCTGTGCCAGATCCATTCTCTACCCTCTCTAGCTTTGTCTTTGCTCCTGGAAGATGACCTTCATGGTCATTAGTCAGGACTTTTTGGCTTTAGGTTGGTTTCAGCCAATAGGAGGTACCAGTGGGAGTTCAGGGAGCTGGAAGGAAGTAGTTAGAGGATTTATTCCCTGTCATCTTCCCACTGTCTGTGGTTTATAAGCAGCTGCATTCCTTAGGTCTGGCCATCTTCTCATTCTCTCCAGGGTCTGGCAGTGCTATAGACTCTCTCCAGGGTCTGGCAGTACTCCCTGTTCTAGGAATTGCTTCCTCCCTTACCTTCTTTTATGCCTAATGGTGTTAATGGCTTCCCACCATTGCTAATCCAAGGATGCTTACCATCCCATGTTGGTTTCCATTAATTTTGCCCATAGCTTTGTAAATAGTGCTTTTATTCTTTTTGGTAATTTCTTTTGAGTTTGCCAACTATTTGCTGCCATGACTCTAACCACTACATATAATCATTTAACATCTCAGATCACAATAAGTACACAAATAGTGTGTGATTCTAATAACCACACAATTTTTCACACGATGCTTGCTTAGGAAGAAAGAGAAATATGGAAAAAAAGGGAAACTAATACCAGTTAATTATTTGATGAGCTAGAGAGGAGTAAGTTGGCTCAGGAGAATAAAAGAAGCACTTTATGCTATGCACACTGTACTTTGCTTATTTTACTGAATAGCTTCAAGGCATCAAAAGAAATGCATCACATTGTAGCAATTAGATTTTCCTCTGCTAACCCAAATAACAATATTTGTTCTCGGAGTTAGTATCATCTAACCTAATTAACTTAATTCCCTAGATCAATATATAGATAGTTGAAGAGTTTTGGCAAAATTCTTAAATATAATTTTCCAGGTTCTTTATTGGCAATTCTTCTATTTAAATAAACACATGCCCTTTATTTTAATAAAGCTGCCTGTGACCACTGGAAAAATAAAAGTCCTGATTAACTGCTTTTCTCAGGTAAAGGATCAAAGAGTGTTAGAATTATTTAAAATGTCTCTGACTAATGGTTAGCAGTAACAGCTAAACTATTTACAGAGATAAACAACATGGAGTTTCACTTAGGGCATTGTCTTCCCATTATTTATAAAATAGAAATGGGGAGGGGCCAAGATGGCCAATTAGGAGCAACTGCAGTCTGTGGATCTTGTGGAGAAGAATGAAAATGGAGAGTGAATTTGGCACATTCAACTGAAATATCCAGATTTTAGCTCTGGGACTCACTAGGCAACCAACTTGACCCATGGAGAATGAAGAGAAGTAGGGTAGGGTGACGACGGTCCACCCCAGGGGTGGGACAGAGCCAAAGGAATCCTCATCCCCAGCCAAAGGAAGCTATGAGTGATTGTGCAACCCTGCCTGGGAAACCACGCTTTTCCCACAGACCTTTGCAAACCACGGATCAGGAGATCCCTTCATAAGGCCATGCTACCAGGGCCTTTGGTTCAATACACAGAGCTCTGCAAAATCTCAGCAGAGTAGTTGCTCAGGCTTACACAGAGGCTCACACAGATACCCAGGAGTTTTTCAGACTCCAGCCTCAGGAATCCTGACAAGGTGGGAGTTCCATCCTTACGTCCCCTTACATCCAGGGAGCCAAGCAGTATCATTCTGAAGGCCCCACTACCCCTGCACCTCACAAGTTAAGAGCCACTGGCTTGGAGTTCCAGTTGGCCAGTGCAGCAGGCTGGAGAATGCCTGAGATGGACAAATTTCCAGGAGGAAGGGTTCCTGACATTTTTGCAGTTTGGGAAACTCAGTTCTAGCTTCTCGTTCTGGGGAGTGTAGGCCCTGCAAGGAGGAGTCCCTCACAATGCAGCACAGCTGCTGTACCAGAATGTAGCCAGACTGCTGCTGCTGCTTTTTTTTTTTATCTTTGAGATGGAGTTTTGTTCTTGTTACCCTGGAGTCCAATGGTGCGCTCTCAGCTCACTGCAACCTCCATCTTCTGGGTTCAAGTGATTCTCCTGCCTCAGCCTCCCAAATAGCTGGGATTACAGGTATGTGCCACCACACCTGGCTAATTTGTATATTTTAGTAGAGATGGGGTTTCATCATGTTGGTCAGGCTGGTCTTGAACTCCTGACCTCAGGTGATCCACCTGCCTCAGCTTCCCAAAGTGTTGGGATTACAGGCGTGAACCACTGTGTCCAGCCCAGACTGCTTCTTTAAGTGGGACTCTAATTCATCCCTCCTCACTGAGCAGGGACCTCCCTGTAGGAATTTCAGTAACTCCAGCCAGGATTATACAGACAGACTCTGATCTCTCCCTGGGACAGAGGCCTTGTGGGGAGAAGCAGCCATTGTCTCTGCAGTTCAGTTGACTCAACCTTTCTAGCTTCCTGGCTCCGAAGAGTCCAGGCAGTGTGGATGAGGAAGGGTCCCCCCAACACAGCACACATGCTCTGCCAAAAAGCAACCAGACTACTTCTTTCAGTGGGCTCTTGATCCCATCCTTCCTGACTGAAGCCTCTTAACAGGGGTCTCCAGACACCTTCTACAGGAGTGTCTGGGCCAGCAAATGGTCAGTGCCCCACTGGAATGGAGCTCCCAGAGGAAGGAGAAGGCTGTCATCTTTGCTGTTTCACAACCTTCACTGGTGATACCTTCAGGTAAGAAAAACTGAGGCAGCTAGGGTCTGCAGTGATCCTCCAACAGCAGCCCTATGGAAGAATAGCCTGCTGATAAAAAGAAAAAGAGAAAGCAACAACAACAACAACAACAAAGACCCCACAAAAACCCCATCTAAAGGTCAGTAATTTCAAAAATTGGTTAGATAAGCCACAAAAGATGAGAAGCAGTCAATGCAAAAATGCTAGAACTCAAAAAGTTTCCTTCAAATAACTGCAACAGCTCTCCAGCAAGGGCACAGAATTGGACTGAGGCTGAGATGCCTGAATTAACAGAGGTAGGCTTCAGAAGGTGGGTAATAATGAGCTTTGTTGAGCTAAAGGAGCATGTTATAACTCAATGCAGAGAAGCTAGAATAATGATACAACAATACAGGAGCTGATAACAAGAATAGCTGGGTTAGTGAGGAGTGTAACTGACCTAATGGAGATGAAAAACACAACACAAGAAATTCACAGTGCAATCATAAGTATCTATAGCAGAATAGACCAACCAGAGGAAAGACTCTCAGAGCTTGAAGACTATCTTTCTGAAAGAAGACAGGCAGACAAGAATAGAGAAAAAAGAATGAAAAAGAACAAACAAAACCTCTGAGAAATATGGACTATGTCAAAAGACTGAACCTATGATTGATTGGGATACCTGAAAGAAACTGGAAGAACAGAGCCAAATTTGAAAACATACTTCAGGATATCATCCAGGAGAACTTCCTGAATCTAAGAAGACAGGCCAACATTCAGGTTCAAGAAATACAGAGAACTCTAGTAAGATACTCCACAAGAAGATCAACCTTGAGACACATAATTGTCAGATTCTCCAAGGTCAAAGTGAGAAATGAAAGAAAAAATGTTAAAGGCAGCCAGAGAGAAAGGCCAGGTCATCTACAAAGGGAAACCCATCAGACTAACAGTGGACCTTTCAATGAAAACCCTGTAAGCCAGAAGAGATTGCAGACCAGTGTTCAACATTCTTCAAGAAAAGAATTTCCAACTCAGAATTTCATTTCCAGCCAAGCTAAGATTCATAAGCAAAGGAGAAGTAAAATTTTTTTCGAGCAAGGAAATTCATCACCTCCAGCCCTGCCTTGCAAGAGCTCTTAAAGGAAGCGCTAAATATGAAAAGGAAAAACCATTACCAGCTGCTACAAAAACGCACTGAAGTACACAAGTACACAGACTAGTGACACTATGAAGCAACCACATAAACAAGTCTGCAAAATAACCAGCTATCATCATGATGACAAGATCAAATTCTCACATAATGATATTAAACTTAAATGTTATGTGAGAATTTGCTAAATGCTCCAATTAATAGACACAGAATGGCAAGCTAGACAAAGAGTCATGACCCATTGCTATCTTGTCTTCAAGAGACCCATCTCATGTTCAATGGCAAACATAGGCTCAAAATAAAGGAGAAAAATTTACCAAGAAAATGGAAAAAAGAAAAAAGCAGGGGTTGCAATCCTAATTTCTGACAAAACAGACTTTAAACCAACAAAGATTAAAAAGGAGAAAGAAGGGCATTACATAATGAGAAAGGGTTTGACTCAACAAGAAGAGCTAACTATCCTAAATATATATGCACTAATATAAGAGCATCCAGATTCATAAAGCAAGTTCTTGGAGACCTATAAAGAGACTTAGACTTTCACACAGTAATAGTGGGAGACATTAATACCTCACTGACAATATTAGACAGATCATTGAGAAAGAAAATTAACAAAGATATTCAGGACCTGAACTCAACTCTGGATCTAGTGGATCTCGTAGACATCTACAGAACTCTCCAAACAACAGAATATACATTCTTCTCATTGTCATATGGTGTTTACTCTAAAATTGATCACATAATTGGAAGTAAAACACTCTTCAGCAAATGCAAAAGAATTGAAATAGTAACAGTCTCTCAGACCACAGGGAAATCAAATTAGAACTCAAGACTAAGAAATTCACTCAAAAGCCACACAACTACATGGAAATTGAATAACTCCTCTTGAATATCTCCTGGGTAAATAATGAAATTAAGGCAGAAATCAAGAAGTTATTTGAAATGAATGAGAACAAGGAGGCAATGAAACTGGGATCTCTGGGATGCTGCCAAAGCAGCGTGAAAAGAGAAATGTATAGCACTAAATGCCTGCATCAAAAAGCTAGAAAGATTTCAAGTTAACAAACTAACAACACAACTAAAAGAACCAGAGTACCAAGAGCAAACCACAAAGCTAGCAGAAGACAGGAAATAACTATCAGAGCTGAACTAAATGAGACAGAGGCACGAACAACTCTTAAAAAAATCAACAAATCCAGGAGCTAGTTTTTTTTTTTTAAATTAATATAGGCTGCTACCTAGACTAGTTAAAAAAAAAAAGGAGAGAGAGATAAAGAAGAATCAAATAGACACAATCAGAAATGATAAGGGGGATATCACCACTGACCCTGCAGAAATACAACCATCAGATAATATTATGAACACCTCTTTGCACAGAAAATAGAAAATCTAGAAGAAACAGATACATTCCTGGACACATGCAACCTCCCAAGACTGAACCAGGAAGAAATTGAATCCTCAAGTAGAACAATAATGAGTTCTGAAATTGAAGCAATAATAAACACCCTACCAACCAAAAAAAGCCAGGACCAGAAGAATTTATTCTTGAATTCTACCAGAGGTATAAAGAAGAGCTGATACCGTTTCTACTGAACTATTTCAAAAAATTGAAAAGGAGGGACTCCTCGCTAACTCAGTTTATAAGGCCAGTATCATCTTGATATAACTTGGCAGAGATACTACAACAACAAATAAAACTTTAGACCAATATCCCTGATGAATATCAGTGCAAAAATCCTCAATAAAATATGGGCAAACTGAATCCAACAGCATGTAACAAACCTTATTCACCGCAATCATGTTGGCTTCATCCTTGGAATGCAAGGTTGGTTCAACATAGACAAATAAATATGTTGTTCATCACATAAACAGAACTAAAGTCAAAAAGCACATGATTATCTCAATATAGAAAAGGGCTTCACTAAAATTCAGCCTCTCTTTATGTTGAAAACTCTCAGTAAACTAGGTATTGAAGAAACATACCTCAAAATAATGACTAAACCACAATAATATGACAAAACCATAGCCAATATCATACTGAATGAGCAAAAACTGGAATTATTCCCATGAAAACCAGCACAAGACAAGGATGTCCTTTCTCTCATCATTCTCACTCAACATAGTATTTAAAGTTCTAAACAGGGCAATCAGGCAAGTGAAAGAAATGAAGGGTTTTCAAACAATGAGAGAGGAAGTCAAATTATGTTTGTTTACAGATGGCAGGATGCTGTATCTAGAAAATCCCATTGTCTCAGCCCAACATCTTAAGCTGATAAGCAACTTCAGCAAAGAATCAGAATACAAAATTACAAAATTAATGTGCAAAATTGCTAACATTCCTATACACCAACAACAGGCAAGCAGAGAGCCAAATCATGAATGAACTCCCATATACAATTTCTACAAAAAGAATGAAATACCTAGGAATACGGATAACAATGAAATACAGCTAATAAGGAGAGTGAAAGACCTCTTCTAGGAGAACTACAAACCACTGCTCAAGGAAATCAGAGAGGACACAAACAAATGGAAAAACGTTCCATGCTCATGGATAGGAAGAATTAATGTGAAAATGGCCATGCTTCCCAAAGTAATTTATAGATTCAAAGCTATTCCCATTAAACTACCATTGACATCCTTCACAGAATTAGAAGAAACTCTTTTAAAATAACATATAGAACCAAAAAAGAGCTCACGTGGCCGAGAAAATCCTAAGCATAAAGAACAAAGCTGGAGGCATTATGGTACCTGACTGCAAACTATAAGACTACAGTAACCAAACAGTATGATAATGGTAAAAGAACAGACGCATAGAGCAACAGAACAGAATAGAGAACTGAGCAATAGATTAGAATAGAGAAATTAGAAATAAGACCAAACACCTACAACTATCTCATCTTTGGCAAACCTGACAATAACAATGGAGAAAGGATTCCCTTTTAACAAATGGTGCTAGGAGAACTGGCTAGTTATATGCAGAAAATTGAAATTGGATGCCCTCTGTACACCATAAACAAAAATTAATTCAAGATTGATTAAAGACTTAAATGTAAAACTCAAAACGATGACAACCCTAAAAGAAAACCTAGGCAATACCACTCAGGACATCAGCATGGGCAAAGATTGCATGACAAAGATAACAAAAGCAATTTCAAGAAAAGCAAAAATTGACAAATGGGATCTAATTAAACTAAAGAACTTTTACTTAGCAAAAGAAAATCAGAGTGAACAGACAATATACAGAATTGGAAAAATTTTTGCTATTTATCTATCTGACAAAGGTCTGATATACAGAATCTACAAGTAACTTTAATTTATGAGAGTAAAACGATACTGTTAAAAACTGGGCAAAGGACATGAACAGACATTTCTCAGAAAAAAGGCATCCATACAGCCAACAAACATATGACTAAAAGCTCAACATCACTGATCATTAGATAAATGCAAATCAAACCACAATGAGATACCAACTCACAGCAGTCAGAATGGCAATTATTAAAAAGTCCAAAAGCAACAGATGCTGGCAAGGTTGTGAAGAAAAAGCAACACTTATACACTGTTGGTGGGAGTATAAATTAGTTCAACCATTGTGAAAGACAATGTAGTGATTTCTCAAAGATCTAGAGGCAGAAATACCATTTGACCCAGCAATCCCATTACTGAGTATATACCCAAAGGAATATAAATCATCCTATTACAAAGATACATGTACATGTATGTTCATTGCAGCACAATTTACAGTAGCAATGTACATGGAATCAACTTAAATGCCTATCAGTGATAGACTAGATAAGGAAATATGGTACATATACACACCATGGAATACTATCCAGACGTAAAAAGGAATGAGATCATGTCCTGTGTACCTAGAAATACAGCTAACAAGGGAAGTGAAGGACCTTTTCAAGATAAACTACATACCACTGTTCAAGGAAATCAGAGAGAATAGAAACAAATGGAAAAACATTACATGCTCATGGATAGGAAGAATTAATAAAATGAAAATGGCCATACTGCCCTTGGTAATTTATAGATTCAATGCTATTTCCATTAAACTACCATAGACATTCTTCACAGAATTAGAAGAAACTATTTTAAAATTATTATGGAATCAAAAAGGAACCCAAATAACTAAGACAATCCTAAGCAAAAATAACAAAACTGGAGACACTATGCAACCTGTTTTAAACTATATTACAGGGCTACAGTAACCAAAACAGCATGGTACTGGTACAAAAACAGACACATAGACCAATGGAACAGAATATAAGAACATCAGGAAGAATAACCACCAAGGCACACATTTATATGTGTAACAAACTTACACATCCAGTGCAGGTGCCCTGGAACTTAAAATAAAAGTTGAAGATAAAAAAAATTGGTATAAATGAATTATACAAATTAAACCTGTTGGATATAACCTTAAAATTATTTGGAAGGTATTAATAAGATGAGACTCTAGGGAAAATCTTGTAATATTATTCACAATGATTATATAATAAGTCAACTAACAAACAATGAGCCCATTGCCACACTTCAGTTGAGGGTCATGAGCAATGCTGTGTGGAATACCTTGATGGCGAATATGGCATTCTGGAAGTTCACAGGTGTGGTGGTTTTAGTGATATTGTGGACAGAAAAGACAAACCCATCCAGAGTAAGCCTCTCTATTCCAGTGAGAATAAAGGGTAGCCCTTTTTCTTCTGGGAGTGGTCCTATGTAGTTAACCTGGTACAAATAGCCAGTTATTTTCTTAACCTATGAAATAATAATTTTCTTTCCCCCAAGGCCTCCAACATGCTTAGAAACAACCAACTTTATTATACTTATTTCCACAAAAATGTCCTGTTCCATCTATTACAGGCAGAATTTTGTCCTCCTAAACTTTGTATGTTAAAAGTTCTAACCCCTAGTACCTCACAGTATTATTCTATTTGGAGATAGGGCCTTTAAAGAAGTAATTAATATAAAATGAGGTCATATGGATGGGCCCAAATCCAGTATGACTGGTGTCCTTACAAGATGAGGAAATTAAACACTGAGGAACTGAGGAACAACCATGTGAGGGCACAGTGAGAACTTGGCCATCTGCAATTCAGGAAGAAAGTTCTCAGACAAAAAACTCAACCTGCCGACACCTTGCTGTTCACCCTTCATAACCGTGAGAAAATAAATTTCTGTGGTTTGAGCTACCCAGTTTGTGGTATTTTCTTATGGGAGCCCTGGCAAACTAATATAGCAGCAAATACATGTTTACCTAAAATCTCATCCTTATTCCAGGTGTCTAACAGTGATAAACTAAATAACTTTTGCTTCTACATTCCATGGACTACACACACAGACAGACACAAACACACATAATTTATTTTATGGAGTTTTGACCGTACACAACGTGAGAGCTGTTTACACTGTTGATGAAAGGCTGTTTCTTTGGTGTTTCTGGTCCTGGAGCCTGAAGTCACACTTGAGACCTGAAAGGATAAGCTAGAATCCATGAGGACAGACTGAAACCTCTGTCACGTGCTCATCCCAGCCAGCCATACAGTTTTGATGATGGGGGCATTCTGCAGAAGAAACTGGCACCTTTAGTCACAGAGCTAACTATGCACCTGACACCGAAGTTGGAGAAGCTTAAGAAAGAGAGCCTCCAAAAGCTAAAACAATATTTTTGCTCCTTCACTTCTTTCTAAATGTATAACAAATGTCTCTTATGGCTCACCCTAACATGTAACAATACAAGGAAGTAAAATTATGGGAAATGAAATCTTAGCTTAGATAATTTGATGCAATACAATGCCATGTTTTAACATTTCACTATATATGCCATGTTTTAACATTTCACAAGGAGAATATATTTATGTCTGACTTGTATAAATAAAAATTATCACAAATAAAGGATGAGAGTTTCTCAAATTTGATAGGACATACATAGCCCTCACATCAATTTTAAGAAAGTGAAACAAAATAGAAAACTGAAGACTAATTTTACTTATGAACTGGATAAAAGAAATTTAAAATGAATCCAGAAATATATTAAGAAATAATATGTCAGTGTGAAAATAGTATGATTTGTTATGAGACTGCAAGGATGAACTCATGATATTAAATTTAAAAAGAGAAAAAGATTATTTCTATAGATGAAGAAAAAGCATAGATAAAATTCTAAAGCCACTCTTACTATAACTTGATAAGGAGTATATTCAAACACTTATAGAAAATGTCATACTCAGTGTTTAAACACTTGAAAGGTTAGCATTTGAATAAGAAACATGATAAAAATGGTTGCTACTACTAGTAATCTTTTATTGGCAGTCTACTGGTGCAGTGCTGCAATTTAAGAAAAGTGTCATAAATATTTGAAAAGAGTCAGAATACAATTAGATATAGGCAATATGATTATCTACAATGAAAATACAAGAAAAATTAGCTGATTTCTATTATAACTAATAAGTGAGTTTAGAAAGGAAATCTAAAATTGAGTGACAACAACTGTTCACCAGCAATAAATGAGATAATAACAAAAGACATAAACAAATAGAAATGAACACAGTCTCAGTAACCTGTGGGGCAATGTCATACTGTCTAACATACATTTAAATGGAGTCCAAAAGGAACAAAGGGAAGGAGGAAATAAAATATATTTGAAACATTAATGGCTAAACAGTTTCCAAATTTTATGAAAACTACAAACCCACAGAGCCAAGAAGTTCAATGAATTCCAAGCAGAATAAATGCAAAGAAAACTACATTAAAGGATATTTTTAATAAAATCACTGAAAACTAGTGATAAAGAGAACATCTTAAAAACAAAAGTAAAAGAACACATTATAGAGTAAACCAAAAACAGGAATGACTGAGTATTACCCAGCAATCCCATTACTAGGTATATACCCAAAGGATTGTAAATCATTCTGCTATAAAGACACATGCGCAGATATGTTTATGGCAGCACTATTTACAATAGCAAAGACTTGGAGCCAACCCAAAAATCCATCAGTGATAGACTGGATAAAGAAAATGTGGCACATATACATCATGGAATACTTTGCAGCCATAAAAAAGAATGATTTCACATCCTTTGGAGGGACATGGATGAAGCTGGAAACCATCATTCTCAGCAAACTTAACACAGGAACAGAAAACCAAACACTGCATGTTTTCATTCATAAGTGAGAGTTAAATAATGAGGACACAGGGAAGGGAACATCACACACTGGGGCTCTGTGGGGTGGGGGATGGGGCAGAGAAAGCATTAGGACAAATAGCTAATGCATGTGGGTCTCAAAACCTAGATGATGGGTTGATAGGTGAAGCAAACCACTGTGGCACATGTATACTTATGTAACAAACCTGCACATTCTGCACATGTATCCCAGAACTTAAAAAATAAAAAATTAAAAAATTAAAAAAAAGGAAATAATGCTAGACTAGAAAAATGGAATTACATCTTTAAAGTGCTGAAAGATTTGAAAAAAAGTCAACCTATAACATTAAATAAGAAGAAAAGACTGAGGTGAGATAATTTATTTTACAGCCAGGTAATTTGTTGTTAGCAGATATATATTACCAGAAATGTTAAATGTTCTTCAGGTTGAAGGAACACTTGGGTCAAAATGAAAATGAATAAAAAGCACCAGAAATGCAAAATATGAGAATTACAAATATTTTTTTCTCAGTTTTACATTTCTTTAAATATTATTGACTAAAGAAAAATAGTGACATTGAATTTTGTGGTTTATAACAAACATAGAAATACAATATGAAACAACAATAGCACAGAAGATAGGAGAGGATAATGTTGCAGTCGGTTCTTATACTTGAAAAGATGTAATATCATTTTAAAGTAGAATGTAGTAAGCTAATAACTCCTTGTAAATCACAGAGCACCTGCTGAAAAATAAAGTAGACATATAATGAAAAATGTAATAGTGGAGATAAAATGGAAATAAAAAAAGAAACGAAAAATAGAAAGCAAAACTAAAGATCAAAGCAAATGAGACTAAGAAGAAAGAAATAACAAGGTAGAATATTAAAACCCAACCATACTGAAAATTACATTAAATGTAAATGATCTAGACACTTCAATTAAAAGGCAGAGATGGTCAGAATAGATAAAAGTTTAAGAGTCCTATATGCTGTACCACTTTAAATGTAAGTAAAACAAGTTAATGTAAATTTATTAACATTAAGATATTAATATAATGTTAATTTATATTAATTATATATAATTAATGTTATATTAATACCTTAATGTTAATAAATTTACATTAACTTGTTTTATTTATATTTAAAGTAGGACAGCGTTATAATATAAATTTAACATTTATGTTAATATAACATTAATATTAATATATTAAGGGATATTTTTATATACTAATGTTATATTAATATAAATAATGTGAAATCAATAATTTATTAATGTTAATACATTTATATTAAATTGTTTTATAACTAATTTATTAATTATAAATATAATTTATAAATAATGTTAGTATAGTGTTAATTTTATATTAACAATAGATAATTTTTATTACATTAAAAAGATGAAAAATAGGTATTATAAAAGCATAAAGAAAAGAGGAGTTATAATGTCTATATTAATGTCAGGCAAAGTAGACCTCAAAACAAGAATTATTTCAGGGAAAAAGAAGGACTTTTTAACATACATAAATGAGTCAATCAGTACATTATAATAAACATTTAACCTACATGCCTCATACCAGATCTTCAAAATGCATTATGCAAAACTGATAAGAATTGAAAAAATAGACAAATTTACAATGTAACTAGAGACACGTAAACATTCGTTTTTCAGTAACTGATAGAACTAGAAGTTAGAATAAATGTAAGCATATCAAAGATTTAAAGAGCAGTCAAACGCCGGGCACAGTGACTCATGCCTGCAATCCCAGCACTTTGGGAGGCTGATGTGGGTGAATCATTTGAGGTCAGGAATTTGAGACCAGCCTGGCCAATGTGATGAAACCCCATCTCTACTAAAAATACAAAAATTAGGCAGGGATGGTGGTTTGCACCTGTAATCCCAGCTAACTGGGAGGCTGAGGCAGAACTGCTTGAACCTGGGAGGTGGAGGTTGCAGTGAGCCGAAATTGTGCCACTGCACTCCAGCTTGGGAGACCAGAGCAAGACTCTGTCTCCAGAAAAAAAAAAAAAAAAAAAATAGTTCCCACAACAATAGAACATCTATTCTTCTCAAAAGCACGTAGGACATTTATGAAGAGGGACCACATGCAGGGCCATAAAACAAATCTCAATACATTTAAAATATTGAAATCATATGAAAGTATATTCTGTGATCATAATAGAATTAAAACTAGAAATCAACTACAGAAACCCTCAAATTCTCAAATATTTGCATAGTAAACAACATAGTTCTAAATAACTCAGTCAAAAAAGAAAAGAAAAATTAGGAAAAAAAATTTATTTGAATAAAAAGAACACATAAATATTTGTTGGATATGCATAAAAGAATCTATAGAGGGAAATATACAGATTTAAAAGTATATATGAGGGGATAATCCAAGATGGCCAAATAGAAACAGCTCTGGATTGCAGTTTCCAGTGAAAACTCAGAGGGTGAGTGATTACCGCATTTCCAAATGAATTTTTACTGCCCACAGACCAGGAGATTCCCAGGCGGAAAAGCACCATGAGTCTCCAGCATGGCTGTTTCAGCCAGCACAACGTGTCTCTGCACAAAGACACACAAATCTGGGTGCCATTTTGGCGACTGGAATGCCTGGGAGACAGAGTTGCCCTTTCAACTGAAAAAAGGGGGCTGAAACAGGGAGCCAGGTGATCTGGCTCAGCTGGTCCCATCCCCACAAAAACCAGCAATCTGAAACGCTTTGGATTCAGAGTTTCACAGCAAGCACAGCTGGACCTGGGATGGTCCAACTCTATGGGGGGAAGGGCGTCTGCCACTACCGAGGCAGTCCGCCATTACCAAGGCAGTCCACCATTATAGACATAGTCTGCCATAACTGAGGCAGACCTCCATTACCAAGGCAGTTCTAACTATACCCCTATAAACAAAACTGCAAGGAAATTCACACAGCAGATGGGCAAAGACCAGGGAAGCTCAGCAATGCCTCTGTTGGCAGATTGTGACTAGGCTACCTCCTTGCTGGGCAGGGCATCTCTGAAGAAAGACAGCAGAATGACAGGAACTTATAGATAAAGCCCCACCTTCCCAGGACAGAGCACCTGGGAAAAAAAGGCGATTATGAGTTCCGCTGCTGCAGACTTAAATGTACCTGCCCAGCAGCTCTGAACAGAACAACGGAGGTCACAGCTCAGCACTTGAGCTTCTATAAGGGCCAGATTGTCTCCTCCAGCAGCTCCCTAACCCCTGTATAACCAAAGAGACACCTCATAAAGGAGAGCTCAGGCTGACATCTGGCAGGTATCCTTCTGGGACAAAGATAACAGAAGAAGAAACTGGCAGCAACCCTTACTGTTCTTCAGCTGCTGCAGGTGATCCCCAGGCAAGCAGGTGATTGTCTCCTCCAGCAGCTCCCTAACCCCTGTATAACCAAAGAGACACCTCATAAAGGAGAGCTCAGGCTGACATCTGGCAGGTATCCTTCTGGGACAAAGATAACAGAAGAAGAAACTGGCAGCAACCCTTACTGTTCTTCAGCCGCTGCAGGTGATCCCCAGGCAAGCAGGGTCTGGAGTGGACCTCCAGCAGTCCTACAGCAGGGGGGCCTGACTGATAGAAGGAAAACTAAGAAACAGAAAGAAATAACTTCATCAGCAACAAAAAGGACAACCACTCAGAGACACCATGTTAAAGTCACCAACCACAAAGACCACAGGTAGATAAATCCACAAGATGGGAAGAAGCCAGCGCAAAAAGGATGAAAACGTGCAAAAAGGATGAAAATACCCAAAACAAAGATGCAAAAATCTTCAATAAAATACTGGCAAACTGATTGCAACAGCACACCAAAAAGCTTATCCATCACGATCAAGTAGGATTCATCCCGGGGATGCAAAGCTGGTTCAATATACACATCTATAAATATAATTCACCACATAAACAGAACCAAAGACAAAAACCACATGATTATCTCAATAGATGCACAGAAGGCTTTCAACAAAATTCGACAGCCCTTTATACTAAAAACTCTCAATAAACTAGGTATCAGTGGAACATATCTCAAAATAATAAAAGCTATTTATGACAAACCCACAGCCAATATCATACTGAATGGGCAAAAACTGGAAGCATTCCCTTTGAAATCTGGCACAAGACAAGGATGCCGTCTCTCACCACTCCTATTCAATATAGTACTGGAAGTTCTAGCCAGAGCAATCAGGCAAGAAAAAGAAATAAAGGTATTCAATTAGGAAAGGAGGAAGTAAAATTGTCTCTATTTGCAGACGACATGATTGTATATTTAGAAGACCCTATTGTCTTAGCCCCAAATCTCCTGAAACTGATAAGCAACTTCAGCAAAGTCTCAGGATACAAAATCAACATGCAAAAATCACAAGCATTCCTATACACCAATAACAGACTTAAAGAGAGCCAAATCAAGAATGAACTGACTTTCACAATTGCTACAAAGAGAATAAAATACCTAGGAATACAACTAACAAAGGATATAAAGGACCTATTCAAGGAGAACTACAAACCACTGCTCATTGAAATAAGAGAGGACACAAACAGATGGAGAAACATTCCATGTTCATGGTTAGGAAGACTCAATATCGTGAAAAATGGCCATACTGCCCAACATAATTTATAGATTCAGTGCTACCCCATCAAGCTACCAATGACCTTCTTCACAGGACTGCAAAAAACCACATTAAACTTCATATGGAACCAAAAGAGAGCCCACATAGCCAAGTCAATTCTAACCAAAAAGAACAAAGCTGGAGGCATCACATTACCTGACCTCAAACTATACTACAAGGCTACAGTAATCAAAACAGCATGGTACTGGTACCAAAACAGAGATATAGACCAACGTAATATACCAGAGGCCTTGGAGGCAATGCAACACATCTACAACCATCTGATCTTTGACAAACCTGACAAAAACAACCAATGGGGAAAAAATTCCCTGTTTAATAAATGGTATTGGGAAAACTGGCTAGCAGTGTGCAGAAAGCAGAAACTGGACTTCTTCCTGACACGTTACACTAAAATTAACTCCAGATGATTTAAAGACTTAAACAAAGGACCTAACAACCGTAAAAACCCTAGAAGAAAATCTAGGCAAAACCATTTAGGACATAGGCATAGGCAAGGATTTCATAACTAAAACACCAAAAGCATTGGCAACAAAAGCCAAAATAGACAAATTGGACCTAATTAAACTCCAGAGCTTCTGCACAGCAAAAGAAACAATCATTAGAGTGAACTGGCAACCAACAGAATGGGAAAAAATTTTTGCAATCTACCCATCTGACAAAGGACTTATGTCCAAAATCTACAAAGAACTAAAACAGATTTACAAGAAAAAAACAAACCCATTCAAAAGTAGGCAAAGGATATGAACAGACACTTTTCAAAAGAAGACATATATGAGGCCAAAAAACATATGAAAAAATTCTCATCATCACTGATCATTAGAGAAATGCAAATCAAAACTACATTGAGATACCATCTCATGCCAATTAGAATGGCCATCATCAAAAATTCTGGATACAACAGATGCTGGAGAGGATGTAGAGAAATAGGAATGCTTTTACACTGTTGGTGGGAGAGTAAATTAGTTCAACCATTGTGGAAGACAGTGTGGCGATTCCTCATGGACCTAGAAATAGAAATTCCATTTGACCCAGCAATCCCATTACTGGGCATATATCCAAAGGATTATAAATCATTCTCTTATAAGGACACATGCACACGTATGTTCATTGCAGCACTGTTTACAGTAGCAAAGACTTGGAACCAACCCAAAAGCCCATTGATGATAGACCCGACAGGGAAAATGTGGCACATATACATGCAGCCATAAAAAACTACAGAATACTATGCAGCCATAAAAAACGAGTTTGTGTCCTTTGTAGGGACATGGATGAACCTGGAAACCATCATTCTCAGCAAACTGACACAAGAACAGAATATGAAACACTGCATATTCTCACTCATAGGTGGGTGTTGAACAATGAGAACACATGGACACAGGGAGGGGAGCATCACACACTGAAGTCTGTGGTGGGGGGACTAGGGGAGGGACAGTGCAGGGTAGGGAGTTGGGGAGGGATAACATGGTGAGAAATGCCAGATATAGATGATGGGGATGGAGGCAGCAAACCACTTTGCCATGTATGTACCTATGCAACAATCCTGCATGTTCTTCACATGTACCCCAGAATCTAAAATGCAATAAAATATATATATAAATAAAATTTATACTTAAATGAAAAAAAAGAAATAAATTATTTAAAGCTTTCATTGAAGAAAACTGCTTGACAAAGTCTATTTCAGAAATAGGAAAATGTTTGTAAAATATATACATTAACCCCAAACTATCTTTAGTTTACTTGGTTTAAGTGTCCTTCAGGAACTGAGGAGTTTTTCTGTTTGTAGTGGTTTTTCCTTTTTGCTAGGGGAGGGTACTTTGTGGAAATTAAATAGCTCAGAGGAACTTCTCAAAAAACAACAACAACAACAACAAACAAAAAAAAAGTATATATGTGAAAAGAAGAAAGGTCTAGAAATCAAAATGATAATAGGTTCTACCTTAAGAAGCTTTAAAAAATTACAAATTGAGTCCAAGTAAATAGACAGAAGGAGTAACAAAGATAAGAGCAGAAATCAATGAAGTAGAAAACTGAAAAATAATAGAGATCAATGCTATCAAAAGTTGCTTTTTTGAATATCAATAAAATTGACAAACCCCTTACTAGGCTGATTGTAGTCACCCTAAACACTCACCTTTTCCAAAGTCATACTCCCTTCTTGAGGCAGTTCTCTTTAAATTACTGCTTATTACGAGTTACAAAGATGTGATCACTTTAATCAATTTGGGTCAACTCTAAGAGACCACTCCAACTCCAGAGCTGCTGAGACTCTTTGTTATAAATCATCTCACCACCCAATCCTGCTTTCTTCACCCCACTGGAAGTGCAAGCTCCGGGAGTGCTCTCCAGTAAGCTTTCTGCACACAAATCCACATCCCAAAGTGTGTTTTGGGGAGATGCCTCCTGCTATAAGCTTATTCCAAAAATGTCATATTGTTTTAACATTAGGAAATCTGGTATTACAAATTATCCAGACTGCCATAATTAGTAGAATATGGCATTTGAATATTCCATGCTTTCTGACATTCCCAACCCTGACCTTTCTATCTTGAGTCAAGTAGCTGTACCTGGAAGCAGTTAGCTTGATACAAGTGAAGCTTGAAATCTGTGGAGGTCAAACAAGTTGTGGTGGAGCTTTCTCCCTGGGCAGGTTAAGAGAGCAGTATCCACACTATTCGTGATACAGATACAGTTGAGAGGGCAGAGAAACTAATTAATAGTACAGAATAGAAATAGAAAAATTTCGTCTAATATATTTAAGAATTGAATATACAAAATTGTAAAATTTCAAATCAGTGGAGAAAAAAGCAATATTCAACAATTAATGTTTCAGCTGTTCTTTGGAATAAAAAAACATTTTGAAAAAGTAAATGTATTTCTTTTTCAACAACAGGCACCAAAATATATCCTAAATGCTCTAAACATTTTGGTGTAAAACCTATTAAGAATTTCAGGAAAACTGACCTAGGAAAACAGTTGTAGATGTTTTGCAGACACTTATTGAATATATTTATTACATATGCAAAGTTGTTACTAGTTAGTAATAAATGAGCAAAGGGTTCATTTAATAATTCAAAACAATTCCAAAGGAAGAAATGCATATGACTGATGAATGTATGAACAGATGGTGAATCTCACTAGTAATCAAATCAATGCAAATCAAGTTAGGATTTCATATCATTTTCATTGTCAGAGGAAGGCAGTGAACTAAAGACACAATACTAAATTATTATATGTGCAAATACAGATTGTATGGAATATGTAATCACTAAAATTTTATTGTATATGTACTTAATGGAAAGGTGTTCAAGATGTACTGTTAAACTTTGAAAAAGTAGGTCATGAGAGATTTTACACAGTATGATTCACTTTTGTTTTTGCAAAATGTTTGAATGATTAAGTCTGCAAATTTTTCAATGACCTTTATTTAAACTTTATTAATTACAACATATTTTAATTTTTAAAGCATATATATGACTTTTCTTTTTTTTTCACTTTTATTTCAAGTTCAGGGGTACACCTGCACGTTTGCTACATAGGTAAAAGTGTCAAGGGAATTTGTTGTACAGATTATTTATTCACTCAGTTATTAAGTCTAGTACCCATAGTAATTTTTCCTGATCCTCTTCCTCCTCCCATTCTCTTCCCTCTGATAGGTGCCAGTGTGTATTGTTTCCCTCTATATGTCCATGTATTCTCACATGTAACTCCTACTTGTAAGTGATAACGTGGTATTTGATTTTCTGTTCCTGCATTAATTTGCTAAGAATAATGGCCTCCAGCTCCATCCATTTCCCTGCAAAGGACAGGATCTCATTCATTTTATAGCTACATAGTGTTCTATGGTATATATGTACCACATTTTCTTTATCCAGTAGGTAATTGATGGGCATTTAGATTGATTCTGTGCCCTTGCTATTGTGAATTGTGCTGCAATGAACATATGTGTGATGTATCTTTATAATAGAATGATTTATATTCTTTCAGATATATATAACCAGTGATGATATTTCTGGGTTTCTGTTTTTAGGTTATTGAGAAATTGCCACAGTGTCTTCTACAATAGTTGAACTGATTTACACTCCCACCAACAAAGTATAAGCATTCCTCTTTTTTTTGCAATCTCGCCAGCATCTGCTATTTTTTGGCTTTTTAGTAATAGCCATTCTGACTGGCATGAGATGGTGTCTCATTTTGGTTTTGATTTGCATGTCTCTAATAATCAGTGGTATTGAGCTTTTTAAAATATGATTGTTGGCCACATGTATGTCTTCTTTTGGAAAGTGTCTGTTCATGTCCTTTGCTTTTTAATGGGGTTGATATTTTTTCTCGTAAATTTGTTTAAGTTCCTTATAGGTGCTGGTTATTATACCTCTGTTGGATGCATATTGCAAAAATTTTCTCCCATTCTGTAGGTTGTCTCTTCATTCTGATGATAGCTTCTTTTGCTGTGCAGAAGCGCTTTCATTTAATTAAATCCCATTTGTCAGTTTTCACTTTTGTTGCAACTGCTTTAGTGATTTCATCATAAAACCTTTGCTTATGCCTATGTCCTGAATGGTATTGCCTGTATCTTCTTCTAGGGTTGTTATAGCTTTGGGTTTTACATTTAAGTCTTTAATCCATCTTGACTTAATTTTTGTATACAGTGTAAGGAAAAGGTCCAGTTTCAGTTTTCTCCATATGGCTAGCCTGTTCTCCCAGCACCATTTGTTAAATAGGGAATCCTTTCCCCATTGCTTGTTTTTGTCTGATTTGTCAAAGATCAGATGATTGTAGACATGCAGTTTTATTTCTGAGTTCTCTATTCTGTTGCATTGATCTATGTGCCTGTTTTTGTACCAGTACCATGCTGTTTTGGTTACTGTAGACTTGTAGTTTGAAGGCAGGTACTGTGGTGCCTCCAGCTTTGTTCTTTTTGCTTAGTATTATCCTGGCTATATGATCTCTTTTTTTAGTTCCATATGTATTTTAAAATAGTTTCTTTTAATCCTGTGAAAAATGTCAGTGACAATTTAATGGAAATAGCATTAAATCTTTACATTGCTTTGGGCTATATGGTCATTTTCACAATATTGATTCTTCCTATCCATAAGCATGAAATGTTTTTCCACTTTCTTGTGTCCTCTCTAATTTCCTTGAGCAGTGGTTTGTAGTTCTCGTTGAAGAAGTTCTTCACCTCTTTTGGTAGCTGTATTCCTAGGATTTTATTCTCTTTATGGCAGTTGTGAATGGGAGCACATTCAAAATTTGGCTCTCTGCTTGTCTGTTGTTGGTGTTTAGGAATGCTTGTGATTTCTGCACATTGATTCTGTATCCTGAGACTTTGCTGAACTTGTTTATGAGCTTAAGAAGCTTTGGGCTGAGTCAATAGGATTTTCTAGATATAAGATCATATAATCTGCAAACAAAGATAATTTGACTTCTTCTCTTCCTATTTGAATATGCTTTATTTCTTTCTCTTGCTTGATTGCCCTGGCCAGAACTTCCAATACTATGTTGACTAGGAGTGGTGGGAGAGGACATCCTTGTCTTGTGCCAGTTTTCAAGGGGAATGCTTCCAGCTTTTGCCTATTTGGTATGATATTGGCTGTGGGTTTGTCATAAATGGCTCTTATTGTTTCAAGATGTGTTCCTTCAATATCTTGTTTATTGAGAATTTTAACATGAAGTGATGTTGAATTTTATCAAAGACCTTTTCTGCATCTATTGAGATAATCATGTGATTTTTGTCTTTAGTTCTGTTTAAGCATTTAATTATGTTTATTGATTTACATATGTTGAACCACCTTGCATCCCAAAGATGAAGCCAACTTGATTGTGGTGGATAAGCTTTTGATGTGCTGTTGGATTCAGTTTGTCAGTATTTTATTGAGGATTTTTACATCAATATTCTTCAGGGATATTTGCCTAAAGTTTTCTTATATTGTGATATCTCTGTCAGGTTTTGGTATTAGGATGATGCTGGCCTTGTAGAATGAGTTAGGGAGAAATCTCCCTCTTCAATTTTTTTGGAATAGTTTTAGCATGAATGGTACCAGCTCTTCTTTGTACATCTGGTAGAATTCAGCTGTGAATTAGTTTGATCCTGGGCTTTTATGGTTGGTAGGCTATTTATTACTGACTCAATTTCAGAGCTCATTATTGGTCTGTTTAAGGATTCAATTTCTTCCTGGTTCAGTCTTGGGAGGGTTTACTTATCCAGGAATTTATCAATTTCTTCTAGATTTTCTGGTTTATATTCATAGAGGTGTTCATAATATCCTCTGATGATTGTTTGTATTTCTCTGGGGTTAGTGGTTATATCCCCCTTGTTGTTTCTGATTGTGTTTATTTGATCCTTCTCTTTTCTTCTTCATTAGTCTAGCTAGTGGCCTATTTTATTAGTTTTTTTCAAAAAACCCAGCTTCTCTATTCATTGATCTTTTGAATTTTTTTGTGTGTGTCTCAATATCCTTCAGTTCAGCTCTAGTTTTGGTTATTTCTTGTCTTCTGCTAGCTTGCTTTAGGATTTGTTTTCTCTTGATTCTCTTGTTCTTTTAATTATGATGTTAGGTTTTTAACTTTAGATTCTTCCAACTTTTTGGTATGGGCATTTAGAGCTATAAATTTCCTTCAGCACTGCCTTTGCTGTGTCTCAGAGATTCTGGCATATTGTATTTTTGTTTTCTTTAAAGATGTCTGCTTTAATTTCATTATTTACTGAAAAGTCATTCAGGAGCAGATTATTCAGTTTCCTTGTAGTTGTATGGTTTCGAGTGAATTGTTTAGTTTTGATTTCTAATTTGATTATGCTTTGGTCCAAGATATTGTTTGTTACGATTTCAGTTATTTTGCTTTTGCTGAGGTGTGTTTTACTTCTGATTATGTGGTCTATTTCAGAATATGTGACAGGTGACATTAAGAAGAACATACATTGTGTTATTTTGGAGTAGACAGTTCTGCAGATATTCATTAGTTCCATTTGATTTAGTGCTGAGCTGATGTCCTGAATATCTTTGTTAATTTCCATCTCAATGATCTCTCTAATATTGTCAGTAGGGTGTTAAAGTCTCCCACTATTAATGTGTAGGAATCTACATCTCTTTGAAGGTCTCTAAGAAGTTACTTTGTGAATCTGTATGTGCCTCTTTTGGGTGCATGTATATTTAGGATAATTAGATCTTGTTGAATTGAACCCTTTCCCATTATGTAATGCCTTTCTTCGTCATTTTTTTTTTTTTTAAATCTTTGTTTGTTTAAAGGCTGTTTTGTTAGAAACTAGGATTGCAGGATTGTAATCTCTGGTTTTTTTTTTTTTTTTTTCCTATTTTCCATTTGCTTGGTAGGTTTTTCTCCATTCCTTTATTTTGAGCCTATTTGCCTATTTATGCCATTGCTTGTGAGACTTGTCTCTTGAAGACAGCATACCGATGGGTTTTGGTTCTTTATCCAACTTGCTACTCGGTGTCTTTTAGTTGGGGCATTAGCCCATTTACCTTCAAAGTTAGTATCGATATGTGTGGATTTGATCCTGTCATCATAGTTTTAGCTAGTTATTTTGCAGACTTGTTTTTGTGGTTGCTTCATAGTGTCACTAGTCTATGTACTTCAGTGTGTTTTTGTAGTGGCTAGTAATGATCTTTCCATATTTAGTGCTTCCTTTAGGAGCTCTTGTAAGTCAGATCTGGTTGTAACAAATTCCATCAGCATTTGCTTGTCTGAAAAGGATGTTATTTCTTTTTTGCTTATGAATCTTGGTTTGGCCAAATATGAAATTCTGTTTTGGATTTTATTTTCTTTAAGAATGTTGAATATGGGCCCCCAGTCTTTTCTGGCTTGTAGAGTTTCTGCTGAAAGGTCTGCTACTATTCTGATGGATTTACCTTTATAGGTGATCTGACCATTCTCTCTAGCTACCCTTAACAGTTTTTCTTTCATTTTAATCTTGGAGAATCTGATGATTATGTATCTTGGAGATGATCTTCTTGTGAAGTACCTTACTGGGGTTCTCTGAACTTTCTGAATTTGAATATTGCCCCCTTTGTCTAGATTGGAGAAGTTCTTTTGATGATATCCTGAAGGTTCTCTGAATTTTCTGAATTTGAATATTGCCCCCTTTGTCTAGATTGGAGAAGTTCTTTTGATGATATCCTGAAGTATGTTTTCCATGTTTCTTCCATTCTCCCCATCTCTTTCAGGGACACCAATGAGTCATGGATTCCATCTGTTTATCTAATCCCGTATTTCTCAGAGGTTTTGTAAATTCCTTTTCATTCTTTTCTCTCTATTCTTGTCTGACTGTCTTATTTCAGAAAGCCAGTCTTCAAGCTTGAGATTCTTCCCTCCACTTGGTCTATTCTGCTGATAATACTTGTGATTACATAATGAAATTCTTGTATTGTGTTTTTCAGCTCCATCAGGTTAGTTACATTCTTTTCTTACTGTCTACTTTGTCTGTCAGAAGCTGCATTGATTTATCATGATTTTTAGCTTCTCTGCATTGGGCTTCACTGTACTCCTGTAACTCAATAATCTTTGTTCTTATCCCTATTCTGAATTCTATATCTGTCATTTTAGCCTTCTCAGCCCAGTTCAGAACACTTGCTGGAAAAGTGATGTGGTCATTTAGAGGGAAAAAGGCACTCTGGCTTTTTGAGTTTTCATCATTCTTATGCTATTCTTTCTCACCCTTGTGGGTTTATCTACTTTCAATTTTTGAGGTTGCTGACCTTGGGATGGGTTTTTTTTTTCCTTTTATCCTATTTGATGACTTTGAGGGTTTGACTGTGGTATAAAGTGGATTCAGCTGACTGGCTTTACTTCTGAGAGATTTTAGGGGGCCAGTGCTCAACTCTCAACTCCTGGACTGTGTGCTCTAAGTCTGGGGTACTTGTATTGGGCCCTGACTTTATTCTCTTACTCCTTGAGGTTTGGAATCCATGGAGTGAGGGAAGGGGAAGGAGGTGTGGCAACTGCAGCAAAGTGCTAGCGGGTGCTGAGGTGCCTACCTCCCTGCAGGCACTCACCACATGCAGAGGCAGTGCAGCTGGAGGGTGGATGAGCCCCTACTGAAGACTGTGCTGGAGGTGGTATTGACTTAAGGCATGCTGGTTGGGGATAGGTCTAGGTGCCTTCTCTGTGCCCTGCAAGCAGGAGTCATGATACTACTTTTGTTTAAAGAATTCCAACACATGTCAAGAGCAAAGATTGACAGGCTATACCCCAAGATGTCAGTGATTATCTCTGAATGATAAGATCATAGTGATATATGATGTGAATGATGTGTTTGTCTTATATTCCTAGATTTTCCACAACAATAATGTATTACTCTTGTAAGTAGAAATAGATAAAATGAAATTAGTAGCACTCATTTAGTTGTGAGGCGAGTGGCCAGCCACTAGCCTTCTGATTATTATAGATTTCACATTTCTGAATCCTAGGGCAGATAATGTAGAAAGGATATGCATCTTTTAAAAAACAAACTTTCCAGTGGACCTATAGATTTTATTTTCCAATTCAAGTCTATCTACCTTGTATTTGACAGAAAATTCTTATGGATTCTGGGAATATGAAAGCTGCCAAACCTTAGAGTTTGTCTTTGAGACTTTGTCTTTCTTTGTGTCCCTTAAAGACATTATTCTGGAGGTTGGGAAAAAGTTGTGTTAGAATATGCAAGTCAAGATTTCATTTTAAGCCAAATCCCCCAAGCAAGGCTCAGATTCCTGGGATAAACTTGGGCATTGTTCTTCCTTTGGGCTAGTAGCTTTACTCTTAATTAGGATATTTTGAAACATGTAAGAAATATGTTGTCATAATGGACAGATGACTTATGATTCCACCAGCTTAGGGCATGATAATGGTAAGTGAGGCAATCAATATAGACTTTCTGCTTGTTTTCTCAATAGATCATGCCATTTGTTGAAATATAGTTTAGCATTGGCGAGTCCAGAATTATTCAAATGATTTTGTGTAACCCAGATAGAGCATACAGGGATATAAAATTCACTCCGTGAGTAAATATAGCAAATTGTAAGTAATCTTTGTTACACAAAATTCTATACTGACCACAAGGAATTTATATTCCTACGAAAGAGTCCAACAACCTCACCGAGCTGAAAGACCTTTCTACAAACTCACTTTTAGTAATGTATTTAAGAAAATTCTTACTCAAATGATCTCACTTTTGTGAATTAATCCCCAAATCTGCATTGGTTTATCTTATAAAGATTAATTCCACTAGGTGGAGGTATTTGCTCAGTTTTGTGGTTCACACTAAATGGTACAGGAATAGAGAAATCTATTAAGTAAGGGAATGTCTCAGAAACAAGAATAATAGCCTTGGGCTTTCCAAGACCTGTTGCTTTGCATTGTTATCATTTGGCAAATGTGTACACATTGCTACATAGAGTTTAGTATTTGCTTTTAATGCTTATAAAAGAAAAGTGGTAGGTTTCTAGGCTTACAGTATATAATTGTTTATTTTGTTTGAATACTTATGACTTCAACCACTATGGTTGGAATAGACAACTAGACATCTTAAGTTTTCTCTTTTAACTATCAGACAGTTCTTGCATTTAACAGTGATATACTAATTGAGTGTTCATACTAATAAAATAGATTCTGTTTTCATCATGTTTTAGATATTTTACATTTAATTAAAATGATAATGGCCATTATTAATATATAAATACTGTTGTTTAACAGTTTAATCTTTATGCTAATAACTTTATGGAAAATGGTACCTCATCAAATAATGAGAAAACAATTTTTTTAAAGTATACCATGCAACTGACAAAAATGTATGTGATAATTCTTAAAGTAAGAAAAGTTTAAGGCCTAAAATACTGTGGGAATTTTTTTTTTCAATTTGAGATTTGTTGGTGATCTTGGTTTTCTACTTTCCTGTTTTTATTGGTACCAACATTATGTGGAAACAATCTTCATGGTTAAGTAAGAAATTCCTCTGATCTCTTTATTTTGCATTTGAAGTTATAATATTCTGTGCCATCAGTTAATTGACTTGAAGAGAGTAAGGCTTTGAAACACTGAACTCTCTGAAAGCAGTCTGATTCTCTCTTTCTCTCTTTTTTTTTCTTTTGCCATTGTTTTTAAAAAGTCTTTCGTGTATGACCACCATTGTCTCTAGTTTTATTGTTTTAAAGATACTAAATTAATTACCTACAGCTGTTCTCATAAATTGATTAAAAACACAACGGACTTTTGTCCTCTAATCTCTTAGAGAAAAGTTAACAATTGACATTTTCTTTTTTTTATCTTAAATATATGGGAAAGAAAGACCAAATCAGATTTGTATAATGTATTATTAGAAAACTTCATTTTTTATATCTAATAGATAATGTATAGTTTTAAAATAAATTTAATTTTTTATTTAAAGTAATTGCTTGATATACATTGCAGATGTAAGATGTACGTAAGTAAAAGTAATATGTCTCATTTGCCCACTGATCTAACAGTTTTCTCTTTAGGATGAAACCCTGGCCCGCCAGTTGGTGGAGCTAGGTCACCGAGGGACTGGAGAGAGAGTAAAAAGGAAAGATTTTGAAGCAAGGAAAGCATCTATAGAGATTGCAAGGCTGGCTGAAAGAGCTCAGAAAAAGTAAGTGTCCATGTTCCATATCCAGATTTTATGGTATATTCCAGATCTCTAGAATAATTCAATTTTGTTTAGATTGTTTAATTTAGAAGCACTGGCTGGAGCAGGTAAAACTTGGCATATCTTAAGCATGTATTTGTTCTGCAGATGAGCAACTGAAGCAACTGTAATGTGCTTGCAATAAAGCCACGTGCAACTTCAAGCTACTAATTTAAGAAATATAAATACCAAAATATGTCATCATACCAATAAAGTCTTGTTAAAAAGTAACTCGATGTTATTAGTTTTATATATTTATATGCTAAAAATATGAGTGACTTTTGCCTTAGAATTCTTTGTACTTTGAGGTCTGTAAATCTTAAGTATCATTTATGTTCTCACATTTTTCTAAGCATTAATTTATTCAACTTTATTGATAATCACTATTGTTTATATGACCAATTTATGTATATTAGTATATAATATGTGATTATGTTAAAAATAAATCTATAAAATATACTAAAACATATAATGAAAGAGATATATTCCTAAAGTGAACTGCACCAAACTTGTAAGACAACCTTATAAAGACTTGACTAGTTAACAAAGTAATAATCTATTTCATTTTTAAAAATGCATCATTAAAGTATAAATGTTGGGGATAATTACTTAAAAATCAGTGTATTATTATTAGATAACATCTTTAAAACTACCCAATAATTAATGAGCATAAATTTCCCATGTACTCATTATAAACAGCAACATTTGGTAGTGGAATGTGCCTTGGTCCTGGGAATATGCAATTGGAAGTGACTATTCTAGTGGTAATTGTGTTTCAAAACCACAGTATACTGAAGTTTAACATACTAATATTTGGGAATATATTAGTTTTCTATTGCTGCTATAACACAATACTGCAAATTTGGTGACTTAAAACACCTTTCTTTATTGTTTTGTACGTACAGTGTGGCTCAGCTGGGCCCTCTGCTTAGTATATCACAAGGTTGAAATTCTCATGTTGGCTGAATGGCATTCTTGTCTGGAGATTCTGAGGATCAGACTGCCTCCATGTTCAATTAGGTTGTTGGCCAAATTCAATTCCTTATGATATAGGGCTGAGCTCCCCACTTTCTTGGCTGTCATCTGGGGGCTGGTCTTTGCTCCTAGAGGCTGCTCACATTTCTTTTTAAGCTTTCCCACTATCTCCAGCAACAGTGGGTCAAGACCCCTGACTCTTCAGATTTTTTCCAACTTCCTCTTAAGAAGCTTCTTTCCTGACTCTGGTCAAAGAAATATCACTCCTTTTAAGGCCATGTGTGATTACACTGGACCTGTATAATGATCCAGGATAATACCCCTGTTTTAAAGTCTATAACATTTATTATATCATCAGCAAAGGCCCTTTGTGTGTGTGTGTTTTTTCTTCAACTTTTAAGTTCAGCGGTACATGTGCAGGATGTACAGGTATGTTACATAGGTGAACATGTGCCATGGTAGTTTGTTGCACCGATCATCCCATCACCTAAGTATTAAGCCCACCATCCATTAGCTATTCTTCCTGATGCTCTCCTTTCATCCAAGCCCCACTCTGGCAGGCCCCAGTGTGTGTTGTTCCCCTCAATACATCCTGTCCATGTGTTCTCATCATTTAGCTCCCACTTCGACGAGAGAACATGCAGTCTTTGGTTTTCTACTCCTGTGTTAGTTTGCTGAGGAAAACGGCTTCCAGCTCCATCCATGTCCCTGCAAAGGACATACTCTCATTCTTTTTATGGCTGCATATTAGTCCATGGTGTATATGTACCACATTTTCTTTATTCGATCTATCATTGATGGACATTTGTGTTGATTCTATGTGTTTGCTATTGTGAGCAGTGCTGCAATGAACATATACATGCATGTATCTTTGTAATAGAATGATTTATATTCCTTTGGGTATATACCGAGTATTGGGATTGATGGGTCAAATGCTATTTCTGTCTCTAAGTCTTTGAGGAATTGCCACACAATGGTTGAATAATTTACAGTCCCACCAGCAGCTTTTATAAAAGTGTTCCTTTTTCTCTACAACCTTGCCAACATCTGTTGTTTTTTACTTTTTAGTAATTACTATTCTGACTTGCATGAAATGGTATCTCATTGTGGTTTTGATTTGCATTTCTCTAATGATCAGTGATGTTGAGCATTTTCTTATATGTTTGTTGGCTGCATGTATGTCTTCTTTTGAAAAGTGTTCATGTAGTAAAGGACCTTTTGGTATGTAATACAACATATTCACAGTTCTTAAGATTAGAGAATGGACATCCTTAATCCCATTAATGTGAGAAAGGAGCATTCTACTTATCACACGTAATTTGATAAGCATTCTGCTTATCACACACAATAAAATCTCAGGAATTTACTGAACATAGTCATTCACTATCAACTTCTATTCTTGGATTGAAATGATGCAAATGTTATGTGTACAATGTAATGTGTGAAATGTGTCTTATGTAAAACATCAGGGAGAATCTTTTGTTTTTTGTGAGAATCAATAAACGTCTATCAGGAATGGAAGTGGAAATATTTTTGTGAGATTTTACAAGGAATTTGTGTAAATTCCTATGCGATTTTGTAAGTGATATAATCTATTTAATATTAAGAGGAGTTATTCATGTTTAAAGTGTGAGTTCTATCCATATCACATGTCCATTTTGTGTTTGAGGATCAAAGTAGGTATTTCCTTCATGCAATAGTCTCTTTAACTGGTCAGAGCTGGAAGTCATCAGAGCTGTAGGCTACTTATGAGTCAGTTTTGGGAGACTAATCCCCATTCAGAGCTGCTAGAATTTGAAGGCCCTTTCATCTGCAGATCTCCTCTGGTCGCCTTTGTAATGGGATGGGTACCATATGTTGCCTTTTGCCCCATGTGGGAGTCCATTCCTTTCCAGGTTCATTTAGTGTTGTTGACAGCAGGGCCAGCAGATGGTGTCCTAGAGTCAAATACGTTCTCTACCTATATTTGTTGGAGGATCACTTTGAAAATGTGCATGAACATCTGACTGCCTGCTAGCTGGCAACTTCGAAACACTTGGTTCCACTATCAGATCATCTTAAATTAACTTCTTTAATGCACAGGTGAGCAACTCCAAGTAGATCTCAATCCTTTGGTCTAGCAATCACAGACCATCTGTTTCAAGAAGTGCTGGTATCTAGGAGTATGTTAATTATTCATAATAGCTTCATAGGGGAAAGAGTCTGGAGAGACGAAAGTTAAAGATATCAGGAGTATATATTTTGCTTAGGGATGTTCCAGAAGAAGGCAAAAATGTTAAAAAATTATTTTGGGCTGCTATTCATCCATTCATTCACAATTATAGAAAACCATAATGCATTAGGCTCTGTGCTATAGGCTCTTGGGGATACAATAGAACACAAGACTTAGTTCTCACCCTCAAGAAGCTTGAGGACTAGAGAGATGAAAGGCATTACATTGTTGGTAGGAATGGAAAATGGAAAACAGTTTGGCAGTTCTTCAAAAAGTTCAATGTAGAGTTACCACTTGAGTCAGCAATTCTACCAACTACATATTCAAGGGAATTGAAAACCTAAGTCCACTTAAAAACTCATACACAAATGTCAATGGCAGTATTATTCATAGTAGTTAAAAGGTGGAAGTTGTCCAACCCAACAACTGGTGAATGGATAAAAAATTTGCTTCCTAAGTGTAATAAAATATTATTCAGTCATCAAAAAGTGTCAAACAGTGTTACATGCAACAACATGAGAAAACCTTGAACACATTAGGCTAAGCAAAAGAGGCTAGAAAAAAAAAGACTACATATTGCATGGTACCATTTATATAAAATGTCCAGGATCAGTAAATCTATAGAGACAAGTAGATTCATGGTTGCCAAGGGCTGGATGGAAGGGAGATTGGACAACGACTATCCATGAATATGGGGTTTCTTCTTGATGTGATAAAATTTATTATAAGATATTGGTGATAATTGCATAAATTTATAAATATACTAAAAGCCATTTAATTGTGTACCTTAAAAGGGTGAATTTATAGTATGTGATTTAAATTTCAGTTTAAAAAGAGTAAACATATCCATTTTGCCTTGATCCTATGATAAACTCCCCTTATTCATGAATTATTTTCTTTATTTTTTTGTCTTAATTTGTACCTGCTCCTTCACTAAGGCCTTTCTTTCTCCAAAAGCTATATCAACTAGAGGTACCAATTTCCACATTTATTGGGTTAGTATCCAAGGAGATGATGTGGGACAGGGTCAGGGGGATAGAGTAGATTTTTCATTCTTCTGGCTTCCTCATCCTTTGCTTCAAAATGATCTCTGCTCCACTATAATGTAAACATCTCTCATTTTTTCTCCACTGAAATTCATGCCACTGGTTATAGTAGCCATAATACAGAAGCTATAGAGGTTGGAAAAACGGATGGGAGTAATTTAGCTGATGCCTATTTGTCAGGACAGGGAATTCTCTTTCCCAGGGACTGGCCATGGTTTTCTTGCATAAGTGCCAGAGAATTTCTATTTATAGTGAGAAGTTCAGCTGATTGCCATGTGGTGGAGAGAAGGAACTTCAATGTTTGTGACACACATTAACTACTGGGTTCCTGGACCCTAGTTGGTAGTTATAACTTAGTCATCCCTCAGGCTGGATACTTTCCTTGATGAGCTTGTAAGATCATCAGTTTCTTCACTATAGGTCACCTTATCTTATTGGGAAATAAATTCACCCCTCTTAAAACTGGTTCTGAGATAATAACCTTATTTTACTAGAGCAGAGCATCCGAAATGCAAATGATTGTAATAAGTGGTAGCCCTGATGGATTCGATAATTATACTGGTTAGCTATTGCCATCTTTCTGGAAGATTTTGAGATGAGTCTTTGTAAATTACTGTCAGGATTCACTTGATAGGAGTTTCAGATGCTGTCAACATGGATCCATATGGTCTTTTTGTGCTTGATGAAGAGAATTTCTATAGTGATTTAGAGTAAGGTTCTTATGCCCTTTATCCTCAAGTATATCTGGAATTAAATGTAAAAGCTGGAAAAATCCCCAGCCTTTCTTATGCCGTTCAATCTAATTAATTCAGCATCTTTTAAATTCTACTTTCTGATATAATTTATAGTTATCTTCTTTAATTTGTTTTTAACTGTAGGAGGTGGAACTATCTATTCACTTATAAAATACTTTTAATTTTATGGAGATGAGCACTTTGGGAGGCTGATATGGGAGAATTGCTTGAGCCTAGGAGTTTAAGACCAGCCTAGACAACATAGGGAGACCCCAAATCTTTAAAAAAATTATGGTAATGAGTTGGATAAAATGCTAGAGTTTGTTTTATATAAGAATGGCTTTATCTTGTTAACTTTGTTTTATTTTTGCATATCATTTTATGATAGAAACTGAATACAATATATTTGAAAATTAAATGAGAAAATTTATATATTTTAAGTGTTCAGTGAAATAGTTTTAACTTTTTGCTTAGTTTCAAGTATCGTATTTTTAGTTATTCTCATGGTTTGTTGCTTTCAAACCAAAACAATGCAATTGTGATTTGTTGCAGATTAGCATCTCCAGGAAGCAGACAACGAGAGTTAGGAGTGCACAAGGTTTGTTGGGAAAGCAACACCTGTGAAAAGAAAAGTGAGGAAGCAGGACTGAGCAGGGTCAGAACCCTAACCTCAAACTTTCAGAGACTCACCCAGCACAGTGGAGAGCTCTGCACTACAAGTTATCCCACATGGGATGAAATAACCAGGACTTAGTACCTCCGCTGTACTCATTGACTGGGGATCACTAAGAAAAGTTGAGGCAGATCTTGAAAGAGTTAAAAGCTGGAGGCTGTCAGCTCACCAGGCGCCTCACAGCTGGCAGAAATTCCTTTATACAAGGTATAACTGAGTGATGTATCTTGTGAAATACAGATCTAGTTTATGTGCACATAGAGCAGTTCCTCTGAAGCACAGACGCCTCTCTTCATGAGAGGAAACTCACAATAAAGTCAATGGGAGGAGCTATAGCCCCTATCATTTCATAATCTCCCTGTTCCACTATCCATTCTAAATCTCCTGCCTTTGTCTGTCATCTTTCCAGGGTTCTGTGATGCAACCCAAAATCCTTATTCATAAATGGCCTGAGGCCCTTGTCATCCTCCTCTACTCAGGCCCATGTTGATACATTTGTCATTCTCTTTAAAATTTAGGAAAAGTATATGAACAGATGTCCAGGTGGCTCACCTGAATTTGTCATGTATTCTTCCCTATCCCCATTCTGTAACTGATGCCATTCTTTTTGCTGATCAGCATCAGTTACTCTTCATAAGATCATGTCTCCTCTTCTTGCCTGCTGCTTCCTGGACACGAGATGCCCAAGGTGCCTAGGTGGCAGCCATAGCTTGTAGTTCAGTGAGACACTTGCTGTTTTCCTTGGTGAGTATTCTAGTGCATGCCACAAAGATCTCTGAAATGCCCTTTGAGGCCTTTTCCCCATTATCTTGGCTATTAGCACCTGGATCCCTTTTTATTCTGCAAATTTCTGCAGACTGCTTGAATTTCTGCCCTGAAAATGGGGTTTTCTTTTCTCAATTTTGAACTGTATTGTTGCTGAGCTGGGAGTGGTGTCTTCAGTGGATATTCTAACACTTTTAGCTGACAGCTTCTGGATAGTGCATGCATAATATGACCGGAGGATCCCATGTTCATGAGCACTCTCCTGTACCTTTTTGCTATACAATGGATATATCAGTTTATTCTTACACTGCTATAAAGAAATAGATGAGACTGGATAGTTTGTAAAGAAAAGAGATTTAATTGGTTCACGATTCTGCAGGTTGTACAGCAAGCATGGCAGTATCTGCTCAGCTTCTGAGGAGGCTTCAGGAAACTTAACAATCATGGTGGAAGGTGAAGAGGAAGCTGGCACTTTACATGGCCAGAGCAGGAGGAAGAGAAAGGTGGGGAGGTACCACACACTTTTAAACAACCAGATCTCATGATAATTCACTATTGCAAGGAGAGTACCAAGGGGAGATTTGACCCCATGATCCGATCACCTCCCACCACGCTCCACCTTCAACACTGGGGATTATAATTTGACATGAGATTTGGTGAGGACAAAGAGTCAAACCATATTATTCTGCCCCTGGGCTCTCCAAATCTCATGTCTCTCTCACATTGCAAAATACAATCATGCTTTCCCAATAGTTCCCCAAAGTCTTAATTCATTCCACCATTAACTCAAAAGCCCACAGTCCAAATTCTCATCTGAAACAAGTCTCATCTTGAAACTAAACAATTCTTTCTGCCTATGAGCCTGTAAAATCAGAAACAAGTTAGTTACTTCTAGGATAGAATGGGGGATAGGCATTAGGTAAATACTCTTGTTCCAAAAGGAAGAAATTGGCCAAAAGAAAAGAGCTACAGGCCCATGCAAGTCTGAAAGCCAGCAGGGCAGTCATTAAACCTTAAAGCTCCAAAATAATCTCCCCTAACCCCATGTCTTACAACCAGAGCATGCTGATGCAAGGTAGCTCCTAAGGCCTTGAGCAGCTCCACCCCCACGGCTTTATGGATTCACCCCCGAAGCTGCTCTCTCGTGCTGGTGTTGAGTGCCTGTGGCTTTTCCAGGTGCAGGGTGCAACTTTTCGTGGTTCTACCACTCTGAGGTCTGGAGGATGGTAGCCCTCTTCTCACACCTCCACTAGGCAGCGCCCCAATGGGGGCTCTATGTGGGAGTTCTAACCCCACATTTCCCTTCCTTACTACCCTAGAAGAGGTTCTCCAGGAGGGTTCTGCCCCTGCAGCAGGCTTTTGCCTGGACATTCAGGCTTTTTCATACATCCTCTGAAATTTAGATCAAGGCTCTCAAGCCTCAACTCTTACATTCTGTGCACTTGCAGTCCTAACACCGGATTAAAGGCATCAAGGCTATGGCTTTCTTCCTCTGGAGCAGTGGCTCGAGCTATACGTGGGCCCTTTTGAGCCATAGGTGGAGCTGGAGTTGGGGTTTGGGATGCAGGGACTGGTGTCTTGAAGCTGCACAAGGTAGTGGAGCACTGGGCCTAACCCATAAAATTATTCAGTCCTCCTAGACCTCCAGGTCTGTGATGGGAGGGACTGCCACGAAGGTCTCTGAAATGCCTTTTGAGGCCTTTTCCCCATTGTCTTGGGTCTTAGCACTTGGCTCCTTTTTGTTATGCAAATTTCTACACACTGCTTGAATTTCTGCCCCGAAAATGAGTTTTTCTTTTCTGCCACATGACCAGGCTGCAAATTTTCCAAACTTTTGTGCTCTGCTTCTCTTTTAAATGTAAGTTTCAGTTTTAGGTTATATCTTTGCTCATACCTATGAACATAGGTTGTTACAAGCATCTAGGACATATCATGAATGCTTGGCACTTAGAAATTTCTTCTGCCAGATATCCTACATCAACACTCTCAAGTTTGAAGTTCCACAGATCTCTAGAGCCAGGGCACAATGCAGCCACATTCTTTACTAAAATATAACAAAAGTGATCTTTGCTCTAGTTTCTAGTAAGTTGCCTATTTCAATCTGAGACTACTTCAGTCTGCCTTCACTGTTCATATCACTATCAGCATTTTGGTTACAATCATTCAATAAGTCTTTAGGAAGCCTTAAGATTGACCTCATTTTCCTGTCTTCTTCTGGGTCCTCCACATTTTTCCCATTATCTAGTTTAAAACCTCTGCCCATTACCCAGTTCCAAAGTTGATTCCATATTTTTTGTTGTCTTTATAGCAATACCCAACACCTAGTGCCAATTTTCTATATCAGTCCATTTTTGCATTCCAATAAAGAAATACCTGAGACTGGGTTATTTATGAAGAAAAGAAGTTTAATTGGCTCATGATTCTGCAGGCTGTATAGGCAGCAGGGAAACATTTGCTTAGCTTCTGGAGAGGCCTCGATCCTCAGGAAACTTACAATCATGCTGAAAGATAAAGAGGAAGCTGGCACTTCACATGGCCCTAGCAGGAGGAGGGAGATGGGGGAGGTGCCGCACATTTTTTAGCAAGTAGATCTCACAAAAACTCACTGTCACAAGGACAGTACCAATGAGGAAATCTGCCCCCACGATCCAGTCACCTCCCAGCAGACTTCACCTCCAACACTGGGGATTACAGTTTGACATGAGACTTGATGAGGATGCAGATTCAAACAATGTGAATGGGTTCCCTGATTAGGATGCAACATTGTATTGGATTTGATGCTTCTGTAGCAGGCATTCAATAAGTCCCTAAATAGTAGTGTTGGCTAAGGCCAAGGAGGAGAAAAGGCAAAGTCCAGACTTGCAAGACAATACATTTCCATTTTAAGCCATCCTCTCTGTGATACTTTGTCATAGCAGTCCTAGACAACTAACACATTGAGTAAGGCTGTAGTATACCAGGGAAAATGTATGAAATGGCAGGACCCCAGAGCTTTGTAGGGTTTATCTGCCCTCCTCTGGAGTGACCATGCCTTTTGAAAGCCATGTACTACCCATCTCTTTTCATCCTTTCCAATCAGTGTGATGTCACTGATGGAATCAATCAGTATGAAGTTCTGTGGGATGTCCAACCAGCCTCAGTTTCACTATGACAGAGAACAGGAGAATAAACATAGCTCTAAGGCAAAATAGTAAGTACATGTTATTGTCTGTTTCATGTGTATTCAAACTGATTTTGACTTTATTTCCTAATTGGAGTAGAAAAGAACTTATTCACCAAATCAATAGGTACATAGTAACTATCTGAAGCCACATTAGTCTTTTCCAGCAAGTAGCACTGCAACTGCAATCAGGACTACTACTTGGAGGAGCTTGTGGTAGTCTATAGTTATGCTTTAGGATTCAACATGGGGGTTGTACCAGCTGCCAAGTATGACAATCTGAATTAGACATTTCAGTCAGAGATCCCTGAATGGTTGCATAGACCAGTGGACCTAGCATAAACCAGTGTTTGGCCAGGGCTCCATTTCTCTTCTGACCTCCATGAGTTTCCATTGTAAGAGTGGGACCACAGCGAAGCTTTGGATCTTTAGATACCAGTCTCAGCATGAATGCTGCATTCAGTAGTCTGTTAACTGTGTGAATATTACATTTTCCTTAATGTGTACTCATTTGAGTAAATGCCCATTGGTCTCCTTGGGGGAGAAGAGAATCATTGCAATGAATACTTGCTATGGTGAATACTGGACATGGTCACATCTTTAGAAGAAAGTTGGAGGCATCATGCTACCTGACTTCAAACTATACTACAAGGCTACAGTAATCAAAACAGCATGGTACTGGTATCAAAACCACATGGTACTGCTACCGAAGCAGAGATATAGACCAGTGGAACAGAACAGAGGCCTCAGAAGCAATGCCACACATCTACAAATAGCTGATCTTTGACAAACCAGACAAAAACAAGCAATAGGGAAAGGATTCCCTGTTTAATAAATGGTGTTGGGAAAACTGGCTTAACTCCAGATGGCTTAAAGATTTAAACATAAGAACTAACACCATAAAAATCCTAGAAGAAAACCTAGGCAACATCATTCAGGACATAGGCACAGGCAAGGACTTCATGACTAAAACACCAAAAGCAATGGCAACAGAAGCCAAAATAGACAAATGGGATCTAATTAAACTCCAGAGCTTCTGTACAGCAAAAGAAACAATCATAAATGTGAACTGGCAACCAACAGAATGGGAAAAAATTTTTGCAGTCTCCCCATCTGATAAAGGGCTAATATCCAGAATCTACAAAGAATTATAGCAGATTTACAAGAAAAAAACTCCATTCAAAAGTGGGTGAAGGATATGAACAGACAATTTTCAAAAGAAGACGTTTATGTAGCCAACAAACACATGAAAAAATGCTTATCATCATTGTTCATTAGAGAAATGCAAATCAAAACCACATTGAGATACCATCTCACACCAGTTAGAATGACGATCATTAAAATATCTGGAGACAACAGATGCTGGAGAAGATGTGGAGAAAAAGAAACACTTTTACTCTGTTGGTGAGAGTGTAAATTAGTTCAACTATTATGGAAGACAGTGTGGTGATTCCTCAAGGATCTAGAAATAGAAATTCCATTTGACCCAGCAATCCCATTACTGGGTATATACCCAAAGGATTATAAATGGTTCTATTATGACACATGCACAGGTATTGTTCGTTGCAGTGCTGTTTACAATAGCAAAGGAACCAACTCAAATGCCCATCAGTGATAGACTTGACAAAGAAATGTGGCACATATACACCATGGAATACTATGCAGCCATAAAAAATGATGAGTTCCTGTCCTTTGTAGAGACATGGATGAATCTAGAATGAATCATTCTCAGTAAACTGACATAAGAACATAAAACCAAACACCACGTGTTTTCACTCGTAGGTGGATGATGAACAATGAGAACACTTGGGCATAGGGAAGGGAACAATACTCACTGGGCTAGGTGGGATGGTGGAGGGGAGCCAAGGGGAGAGGAGGGACAGAGTGGGGCGGAGAGGACAGGGAGGGATAACACCAGGAGAAATGCCTTATGTAGGCCAAGGTGGAGGGATGGAGACAGCAAACCAGCATGGCATCTATATACCTATGCAACAATCCTGCAGGATGCAGGATGTGCACATGTACCCCAGAGCCCAAAGTACAATTAAAAAAGAAAAGAAAAGAAAGTGTCTAAAATCGTTCAATTAGCACATAGTAGAGCTGGAATTGAAATGGGAGCATAGTGTCTCCATAGCCCCTGGTGGTTTCAAGTTTAATAATTGACAATCAAAGAGATTTTTCCAGATTTATTAACATAGATTTATTGAGGTATAATTGTCAAAAATTGTACATATTTATGATATACAATGTGATGTTTTGAAATACATATACATTATGAAATGATTATCATAATCAAGCTTATATACATTTCCACCACAATACCTTTTTTTGTGGTGAGAACATTTAAGGTCTACTTTCTTAGCAAATTTTAAGTATATATTATGGTGTTGCTAATTATAGTTGCTATATCATATATTGTATCTCCAGAACTTACTCATTCTAAATTACTGAAACTGTATACCCTTTGACCAACATCTCCCGATTTCCCTTTTTCCTTAACCCCATCTGTTCTCTGCTTTTATGAGTTTGACATTTTATTTTCCATATACAAGTGAGATTACACAGTATTTGTCTTTCTGTTCCTCGCTTATTCCACTTAACATAATGTCCTCCAGGTTCACAGTGATGTTGCAGAAGATAGAATTTTCTTCATTTTATAGGCTGAATAATTACCTTCTCTCTCTGTCTCTCTTTGTGTGTGTGTGTGTGTGTGTGTGTGTGTGTGTGTGTGTGTGTATATATATCTCCCCTACATTTTCTTTATCCATCCATCTATTGATAGACAATTAGATTGATTATATCTTGGTTCTTGTGAATAATGCTGCAATGAATATGGGAGTGCAGATATCTTTTCAACATGCTAATTTCATTTCCTTGTATAGTCAGAACTTGGATTGCTGGATCATGTGGTAGTTCTAGTTTTAATTTTTTGAGAATCTTCATAGTATTTTGCATAATGACTATACCAAGTTATATTCCTACCAATGGTGTGCAAGGATTCTCTTTTGTCCACATACTTTCCAAAGTTTGTTAGCTTTTATCTTTTTGATAATACCCATTCTGACAGATGTGAAGTATTATTTCATCGTGGTTCTGATTTGCTTTCCCTGATGTCTAGTGATGTTGAGCACTTCTTTAAAACAGTCACACACTGTATAACAACATTTTGGCTAATGACAGACTGCATACGCTAGGGTGGTCCTATGTGATTATAATGGAGCTGAAAAATTCTTACTTCCTAGTGATGTCATAGTGCACTATAATACTCATATGTTTGTGGTGATGCTGGTGTAAACAAACTACTGTATTCTGTGCTGCCTCATATAAAAGTATGGCACAGTGTTTGGTGTGATGGCTCATGCCTTCAATCCTAGCACTTTGGCAGTCTAAGATGGGAGTATTGCTTGATACCAGGAGTTTGAGACCAGCTTGGGCAACACAGTAAGTCCCTAATCTCTACAAAAATTACAAAATTAGCCAGGCATGGTGGCACACGCCATAGGCACTCAATGCGAGCCAGTGAAGAACCTGAGAGGGGGTCTATACCCCACAAAGCCAAGGATTGGAGCTGCACAAGGCCATGGGAGCCCACCTCTTGCATCAGCATGACCTGGATGTGAGACATGGAGTCAAAGGAGATCATTTTGGACCTCGTGTCCTGGATTTGAGACGTGGAGTCCAAAGTTACTTTGGAATTTTAAGATATGATTTCCATGTTGGATTTCTGACTTAGCTCTTTTCAGCCTTTTAGGCCTTTCTTTGGCCTGTAGCCCTTTCATTTTGGCCAATTTCTTCCATTTAGAATAGGTATATTTACCCAATGTCTGTACCCCCATTATATCTAAGAAGTAACTAACTTGCTTTTGATTTTATAGGCTCATAGGTAGAAGACACTTGCCTCATCTCAGATAAGACTTTGGGCTTGGACTTTTGGGGGACTGTTGGAAGGGCATGATTGTGTTTTGAAATGTGAGGGTATGAGATTTGGAAGGGGCCAGGGGCAGAACAATATAGTTTGACTGTGTCCCCACCCAAACTTCATCTTGAATTGTAATCCCTGTGTGTTGGGGATGGGATCTTGTGCAAAGTGATTAGATCAAGGGGTTGGTTACCCTATGCTGTTCTCATGATAGTGAGTTCTTACAAAATTTGATGGCTTTATCAAGGGTCTTTTCCTTGCCTTCACTTGACACTTCTCCTTGCTCCTGCCGTGTGAAGAAGGATGTGTTTTCTTCCCTGCTGCTATGATTATAAGTTTCCTAAGGCCCTCCCAGCCATGCTGAACTGTGAGTCAATTAAACTTCTTCCCTTTATAAATTATCCTGTCTTGGGTATGTCTTTATTAGTGGCATTAAAATGGACTAACACAGACCCTATCTAAAAAATGAAAAAAAAAGTGTAACATTTACAATTGTGTATAGGACATACTACTTGATAATACTAACAAATGATTATTTTACTGGTTTATGTATTTACTATACTATTTATCATTATTTTAGAGTGTGCTCCTTCTATGTATTAAAAAAAATTTAAATGTAAAATAGCCTCAGGCAGGTCCTTCAGGAAATATTCCAGAAGAAGGCATTGTTATCATAGGAGATGACATCACTATGGCTGTTATTACCCCTGAAGACTTTCCAGTGGGACAAGACATAGAGAGGGAAGACAGTAATACTGATGATCCTGACCCTGTGTAGGATTAGGCTAATGTGCGTGTTTACATCTTATTTTTTAACAAAAAAGTTTTCAAAGCAAAAAATAAAATATAGGTTTTTAAAACAGGCAAATGCTTAGAGAATCAGGATATAAAAAAAGAAAATATTTCATGCAACTGTACCTTGTTTCTTTGTTTTAAGCTAAATGTATTACAAAAGAGTCAAAAAAGTAAAAAACTTTAGGTTTATAAAGTAAAAATGTTACAGTAAGCTAAGGTAAATTTAGTATTTAAGAAAGAATAACAATTCTGTGTAAATTTAGTATATCCTAGTGCAGTGTTTATAAAGTTTACAGTACAATAATGTCTTAGCTTTCACATTCACTCACCACTGACTCACTAACTTGTTGAAAGCAACTTCCAGTCCTGCAAGCCCCATTCATAAGTGCCCTGTACATGTATGTCATTTTTCATTTTTTATACTATATTTTTACAGTGCCTTTTCTGTTTAGATATGCAAATACTTACTATTGTGTTCCAATTGTCTATAGTATCCAGTACAGTAATATGCTGTTCATGTTTTTAGCCTGGGGCAATAGGCTATATCATATAGCTTAGGGATGTGATAGTTAATTCCATCTAGGTTTGTGTAACTACACTCTATGATGTTCAAACAACTACAGAATCACCTAGTGACACATTTCTCAGAATGTATTCCTGTTATTAAGGGATGCCTGACTGTACCTATTGACCATTTGTATGTTGATGTGGTTTGGCTCTGTGTCCCCACCCAAATCTCATCTCAAATTGTAATCCCCATAATCTCCACACGTTGAAGGAGAGACCTGGTGGGAGATTATTGGATCATGGGAGCTGTTTTCCCCATGCTGTTCCCATGATAGTGAGTGAGTTCTCATGAGCTCTGATAGTTTTATAAGTGTTTGACAGTTCCTCTTTCACATGCTCTCTTTCCTGTTGCCTTGTGAAGAAGGTACTTGCTTTTCCTTCACCTCCCTCCATGATTGTAAGTTTCCTGAGGCCTCCAAAGGCATGTGGAACTGTGAGTCAATTAAACCTCTGCCCTTTATACATTACCCAGTGTTGAGTACTTATAATAGCAGTGTGAGAATGGACTAATACATATCTCTTCTTTTGAAAAATGTTCATTCAATCCTTTGACCATTTTTTAATAGGGTTCTTGTGATTGAGTAAATTCCTTATACATTTTGGATATTAATTCTTTTTCAGATGTATGGTTGTATATTTTTTCTCTCATTCTGTAAGTCATTCATTAGCTGTACAGAAGTTGTTGTTGTTTTTTAATTTGATGCAGTTCCATTTGTCTGTTTTTGCTTTTGTTGTCTGTGTTTTGGGACATGTCTAAGAATTTATTGCTTCCTCCAATATTAAGAAGCTTTTTAGCTATGATTTTCTTTAGTATTTTTGCAGTTTCAGTTTCTTACATATAAGCCATTAATCCATTTTGAGTTGATTTTTATTTATAGGGTGAGATAAGGGTATAATTTCATTCTTTCGCATGCAGATAATCAGTTTTCTGAACAACACTTTTTGAAGAGAATTTTCTTTCCCCAATGTGTGTTCTTGGCACCTTCTTCAAAGACCAATTGACCATAAATATGTGCATTTATTTCTGGGCTCTCTGTTCTGGTTCATTGGTTTATATGTCTGTTTTTATGCTGGCACCATGCTGTTTTGATGGCTATTGTTTTCTAATATGTTTTGAAATCAGGTAATGTGATACCTCTAGCTTTGTTCTATTTGCTCAAGATTCCTTTCACTATTTGGGGTCTTTTGTGGTACCATAGAAACTTTATGATTTTTATTTCTACTTCTATGAAAATTCCATTGGAATTTTGAGAAAGAGTTAAATAAAGTTTAAGGGAGAAGCTTAAAGATTATGTTTAATGAGTCCTAACTTGATTATTTCAAGTTATTAGATAAAAGATCTGATTTTAAAATGGGATAATATAAGTAAACCTGTGGCAGTAAGCTTCTTACTATTTTTTTTTTTAACAATTTGGACTGAAGTATTAAAATTAAATTCCAGCTCATGAAACTGCTCATTTTTAATAAATTCATTGAATCAATCATTTACAACTATGCTAGTAAACATTGTTCACAATGTAATTATTCCGTAAGTTATTGGTGACATTAATTATAATTTAACAGAAAATACTTGACTAAGCCTAGAGAACCTAAAAAAGATTTATTTTCTGCACACATACACACACACACAGACATACTGTCTTTCTCTCCCTTCTTTTATTGTTCCTATCTTTTAATATGTTTAGAAACACCACTGAGAGAAATAAGTAAATAAATCAATAGATGTCTTCCATAGTGCTACGTATCATTGTCAAATTTGTCAGCATTCTCACTTAATTTGCTTAGTTGATAAATTATTTTTTGTGTTTGTTTTTATTTCTATTTAATGGGAAAAATCTTTAAAATGTAACTGTATGTTTGGTCTAAGGGAAGGGTGAAAAAAAAACACTACAATGGTCCTTTGCCTCTTTTAGAGTTAGAGATGTTCATTTCCAGCACTCAATAAATAATAGGAAGAGGTGTCAGGAGATGTGTAAACAGAATTTCTTCATGTGTTTTTTTTTTTATAAGCCAGCTCAGTACACCATAATATTAAACACCCATGTTTGCCTCCATCATTTTTTTGTAAACATTCACTGAGATAATAAGCATAATATATACATTTTATATTTATGATATTCAGTTATTGCAATCTAAGGATTTGTACAGTGCTTTTTATTAGCACTAGTATTACTATTAAGGAGGGGGACTATGTGATGAATTCTTTTTAGTGTACATTAACCTCGTAGTAGATTTATTTTAATCAAGGTGATTATAAGTGACCTGTGTAGTTTGATTTCTTTTTAAAATTTAAATGTTGAGACAGTTTTCAGATGTGGGCTAATTACTTGATCTGGCATAACTTACACATTCTAAACCAAAGGCTTTTATTTTGGGTTTAAGAGGGTAAAAGGATATATATCATATACTAGAAATTTATTAATATTATAGAAATACTAGACTTTTAATTAAAATTTAATTTCTCTATTTGTTGGATTTTTGCCAACTTGCAATATTATGACTTTAAATTTATGCTTTACTTACTTTATATATTCTCTTTCTCTTTGTGTATATCTGTTGATATAGATGCAATTAGACATATAATTGTGAATAATTTGACAGAGGACTTATACAAGTGTATTTTGCATATGATATAATAGTAGTAGTATTTTAACTATCATTTGCTGATGTGTGTCAGGAACTAGGAAGCAGTTTACATGTTCTAACTGGTTTAATGTTTACAGGCATTTTGAGAGACATGAAATTTTCTCCAGTTCATAAATGGGGAAAGTGAGTTGATATGGTTTGGTTGTGTCCCCACCCAAATCTCAACTTGAATTGTATCTCCCAGAATTCCTACATGTTGTGGGAGGGACCCAGGGGGAGGTAATTGAATCATGGGGTTTGTCTTTCCATGCTATTCCTGTGATAATGAATAAGTCTCCTGAGATCTGATGTGTTTATCAGGAGGTTCTGTTTCTGGTTCTTCCTCATTTTCTCTTGCTGCCACCATGTAAGAAGTGCCTTTCATTTCCCACCCTGATTCTGAGGCCTCCCTAGTGGAACTGTCAGTCCAGTTAAACCTCTTTTTCTTTCCAGTTTCATGTATGTCTTTATCAACAGCATGAAAATAAACTAATACAGTAAATTGGTACCAGTCAAATTGGGCGTTGATGAAAAGATACCTGAAAATATAGAAGAAATTTTTTGGGCAGAGATGGGAACAGCTTGGAGGGCTCAGAAAAAGACAGGAAAATGTGGGAAAGTTTGGAACTTCCTAGAGACTTGTTGAAAGGCTTTGCCCAAAATGTTGATAGTAATATGGATAATAAGGTCCAGGCTGAGGTGGTCTCAGATGGAGATGAGCAACTTGTTGGGAACTGGAGTAAAAGTGACTCTGTTATGTTTTAGCAGAGACTGGTGGCATTTTGCCCCTGCTCTAGAGATTTGTGGAACTTTGAACTTGAGAGAGATGATTTAGGGTATCTGGCAGAATAAACTTCTAAGCAGCAAAGCATTCAAAAGGTGACTTGGGTATTATTAAAGACATTCAGCTTTATAAGAGAAGCAGAGCATAAAAGTTTGGAACATTTATAGCCTGACTATATGATAGAAAAGAAAAACCCATTTTCTGGGAAGAAATTCAAGCCAGCTGCAGAAATTTGCATAAGTAGCAAGGAGCCTAATATTAATCCCCAAGACCATGGGGAAAATGTCTCCAGGCCATGCCAGAGACCCTCACAGCAGCCTCTTTCATCACAGGCCCAGAGACCCAAAAGGAAAAATTGGTTTCATGGGCTGGACCCAGTGTTCCCATGCTATGTGCAGCCTAGGAACTTGGTGCCCTGTGTCCCAGATGTTCCAGCCGTGGCTGAAAGGGCCCAATGTACAGCTTGGTCTGTGGCTTCAGAGGTAGAAGCCCCAAGTCTTGGCAGCTTCCACATGGTATTGAGCCTGTGGGCATACATAAGTCAAGAATTGAGGTTTGGGAACCTCCATCTAGATTTCAGAAGATGAATTAAAATGCCTGAATGCCCAGGTACAAGTTTGCTGCAGGGGTAGGGGCCTCATGGAGAACCTCTGCTAGGGCAGTATGAAAGGGAAATGTGGGGTCAGAACCCTCACACAGAGTCCCTACTGGGACACTGCCTAATAGAGCTGTGAGAAGAAGGTCACCATCCTCTAGGTCCCAGAATGGTAGATCCATAGACAGCTTGCACCATGCACTTAAAAAGCCACAGACACTCAAAATCAGCCTGTGAAAGAAGTCAGGAGGGAGGCTATACCCTGCAAAGCCACAGGAGCAGAGCCGCTATGACCATGGGAACCCACATCTTGCATCAGTGTGACCTGGATGTGAGACTTGGAGTCAAAGCAGATCATTTTGGAGCGTTAAAATTTGACTGCCCCTCTGGATTTTGGACTTGCTTGGGCCCTGTAACTACTTTGTTTTGGCCAATTTCTCCCATTTGGAATGGCTATATTTACCCAATACTTGTACCCCTGCAGTAACTAGCTTGCTTTTGATTTTACAGGCTCATAGGCAGAAGGGACTTGCCTTGTCTCAGATGAGATTTTGGACCGTGGACTTTTGGGTTAATGCTTAACTGAGTTAAGACTTTGGGGGACTGTTTGGAAACCATGATTGGTTTTGAAATGTGCGGACCTGAGATTTGGAGGGATCAGGGAGGGAATGATATGGTTTGGCTGTGTCCACACCCAAATCTCAACTTGAGAATCCCAGAATTCCCATATGTTGTGGGAGGGACCAAATGGGAAGGTAATTGAATCATGGGGGCCAGTCTTTTTTGTGCTATTCTCGTGATAGTGAATATGTCTCACAAGATCTGATGTGTTTATCAGAGATTTCTCCTTTTGCCTCTCTCTCATTTTCTCTTGCATCACCATGTAAGAAATGTCTTTTGCCTCCCACCATGATTCTGAGAACTTTCCAGCCATGTGGAACTGTGAGTCTAATTAAATGACATTTTCTTCCCAGTCTCAGGTATGTCTTTATCAGCAGCATGAAAACAAACTACTACATGAGTACACAGAGTTTATATCCAAATTTGTACAACCAATAAGAGGCAGGATTAAGACTCTAGCTTTCTGATGTCAGAGCAAACTTCTCTGGATTTCTAACAATATTCTCTTGCCTCATATAATAAAATTGAACAATAAATATTCTACCTTCAGAATGTAGCCTCTTCCTTAGACATTATTCCATGTATTTTCAATCATGTAAGTCATATGACCAAAACAATATTAAGGTAAAATTATAAGCACTGAGTACCACCTGACAATTTTTGGTTTGGAAAAAATGTCATGAAGTGCAGGTTTGTCTTTATCAGTATATAAGTGGCTGGTATAATTCACTCTAAATAGTAGATTTTGCAGTGGAGCTTTTGGTGACTAAACATTCATGTCCTTAATATGTTTATTTAACACGATATTAAATCAGTTTTGAAAAGGTGCAGGTGTGTTTGGGTGGCTTTTCTCTCTAAGTAGTGAATTTGCAACATTAGCAAAAATGTTTTTGCACTTGGATTTGGGCAGCAATAACAAACTTTCTCAGCCTAAGAAAAAACTGGACTCCTACTTAAAGTTTTTCTCTGTGATTTCAAAATGTTTTAACTCTAGTAGCCTTGAAAAAGCCCACAACAATAAATAAATTTATTTACATAGGTGCTAAAAAAATTTCCTTTTAATAGAAATAGTTGCTCTTTGCAATAAGTAAATAATCTTCAAGCAAAGAAGCTACGGTATAGAAAATAATTTATTTGTGGATTCCAAGACTGTTATCCCTAGGTTTAAAATGATTCTGTTGTTTTGAATCTTGTTCTTTTATTTTTCAATACAAACTATTAGCTCTGATTTTAATTCCTTAGTGAACATGAAGATTGTTCCTAACACAGGCCCTTTGCATTTACCATTCTTTCTGCTTGAAAATCTCTTCTGTCTGATTCATCATTGTATGTTGGCTCCTTCTTGTCATTCTAATCTTAGTTCCTGTGTCATCTCTCCATCACTTCTCCCAACTGTTCATCTAAACCAGCCACCCAGTCACATACTACAACATTCCTCTATTTTATTTTTCTCTGAGGTCACACATGACTTTAGATATTTTTGTTTGCATTGATTGATTAATATATGCAAGATTTTTCTCCTGAACTGCATTTAAGTTCCATATAAACAAATAACTTTTCTCTTTGCTCATCTCTGTCTTACCAGAATTAGTCATAGCACCTGTTAAATATTAGGTTTTCAATTATAGTAGATTAATCAGTTTCCGATTTAGGACTTGAGAATGCCAGTTTCTGTATGTATTATGAGCAAGGTAGCAGTAAGACTATTTGTCAGTCATTTTGCAACACTAATGTTTAGCCAGAATTGACAATGGGGTCCTATGTATGATGTCTGTGGCCTAGCCTAAGAAATAAATGACTTAAATTATGCCGTTTGAACATATATGATTTAAAAAAATCACATTACAAAAACCTACACCTACATATATCTTTTAAAAACTTATTTCAATTGTATAATTATATGCTTACGAAAATTGCTCGTAAGTGAAATTGCTGGGTCAGTGGTGATATAGCAATTGAGCAACCTAAGTATATAATATTATCATATACATACATATATATATACACAATATAATTTCTGTTTTTATTTGTGATAAAGTACACATATAACATTAAATTTACCATCTTAACCGTTTTTAGTGAAGAGTTCAGTAGTGTCAATTATATTCACCTTGTTGTGCACCCTATCTCCAGAGCTTTTCGCCTTGGAAAGCTAAAACTTCATACTCATTAAATAACAACTCCTCATTTGCTTATTCTTCAGCTCCTGGCAACTTCTATTCTACTTTCTGTTTCTATGAATTTGACTACTCTCGGTACCTTATCTAAGTAGAATCACACAATATTGTCTTTTTTTTTTGTGACTGGCTTATCTTACTTAACGTCCTCAAGGATTGTCCATGTTGTAGCATCTACAAAAATTTCCTTCCTTTTTGAGGCTGAATAATATTCCATTGTATGTATATACTACATTTTGTTTATCCATTCATTTATTATTGGACACTGGGGTTTCTTCTCTCTTTTGGCCTTTGTGAATGATGCTACTATTAACATAGTTGTACAAATCTTTCATTGAGAGCATGCTTTCAGTCTTTTGCATATATGCCTGTTAGTGGGATTGTTATATCATAATATTTTTAGTTTTTATTTTTTTAGGAACCGCCATACTGTTCTTCTTTTATTTTTCTTTTTTTAAAATTATACTTTAGGTTCTGGGGTACCTGTGCAGATCGTGCAGGATTGTTACTTAGGTCTACACATGACATGGTAGTTTGCTGCATCCATGCCCCCATCATCCACATTAGGTATTTCTCCTAATGTTATCCTTCCCCAGTGCCCCCACCCCCTGCTATCCCTCCCCTAGTCCCCCCAGTCCCCAACTGGCCCCAGTGTGTGATGTTCCCATCCCTCTGTCCATGTGTTCTCATTGTTCAATACCCGCTTTTGAGTAAGAATACGTGGTGTTTGGTTTTTTGTTCTTGTGTCACTGCTGAGAATGATGGTTTCCAGCTTTATCCATGTCCCTGCAAAGGACATGAACTCATCTTTTTTTATGGCTGCATAGTATTCCATGGTGTATATGTGCCACATTTTCTTTATCCAGTCTATCACTGATGGGCATTTGCTGCACCATTTGACATTTCCACCACCAGTGCACAAGTGTTCCAATTTCTTCACATCCAAGTCAACACTTGTTATTTTCTAATTTTTTGATAGTAACCATTCTGATGGGTGTGAGGAGTAGCAGTTACATATTGACACATATCATCAAACAAATGTCTCTTAGTTGTTATAGGCGATATGGACAATTGCAGAACATGAAGCTTTGAACTCGGCCAGTTTCTATACCTGCCCAATGTGGATCTCATTTCCTTGCTCCCAAGCTGCAAGAACTTCTGCAGGAAAAAAAAATGCCAGACACTGGCTTGCTGGCAGTGTGGCTTCTGTTCTTCTAAGTAGACCGATGCCGTATATTGCCTGTGGTAGTCTCAAGAATCAGTGTTTAGATGAGCTGAAAAAGACTCCTGATGGGGATTACAAAACTCTAATACTGTTTAATCATGACTAAATAGTGTTTAATCATGACTAAATGCTTTATTTTCTCTTGACATTTTAAATATAATTTGCAGGAATGTTCTATGCTTTTGATTTTCTCTTCATAAAATGAGAATAATAATACATTTCCCATTAAATCTTTAAATATTCATTAATAACTTTTGGGGTAACATTGACTTTATCTCAGAATGCATTTTGTGTGTATAATACTAATGTTCTCTCATTTGTAATTTAAAAAAATAAGGAAAAGAGCAAAAGCAGATTCAGTACATATTTGCACATTTAGAATGGGCTACTTCTTATGGTTGTTATATTAGTATGTATTCTAATATATTGTTTGGTATTATTAGTGTACTAGTAGTTAAGCATATCCTTCTGCAAATATCTAAATTAGTAGCAGATATCTAAAATATCTAATGCTTCAAATATGCCAACTGGCACACATTTGTACAAGGACTATGAGTATGAAACTAGAGTTGATTCTAAAATTTACTAGATGGAATACATTTTGTAATTTTCTGAAGAGCACATTATTTTTCTTCATTTTAGAGTTCCTTTTCAGCTCCTGAAAAATAATAGCTGTGCTTCTGATATAGTTATTAGCTATATCCCTGATGGTAGTTATTAATGATATCAACTCACATTGTTATTATTAGCTCATAGAAAATGATAGCATTATGGGTTATATTTTTACTGTACCTATTCCTCAGGATAGATCATGTCATGATTGAAAAAAACTCCAAAACGAAACAACAATAAAAAAAAACCTAATGCCCCACACAAGACCAAAGAGGAATGATTTTTGATAGAAATGATAATGTTAGTATATTGATTTAGGGTATAGTCAGCAGGCAGATTGTTTAATAAACCTTATACATTTGCTTTCAACGTGTCAAAAGAGTATGTAATGAACTTACACATTTGCTTCAAAATATCAAAGGCCTAGTTAAACAGACTCTTAAACCTCAGGTACAGAATGTGGTGTTGGTTGAAGTTGTGCATTTCCCAATGGGTGTCAGATTCACACTCTATCCATTCCTAATACAAACTTTTTTTAAGTTTAATTTTTGTTTTTTGAGACAAGCGCTCACTCAGTCACCCAGGCTGGAGCACAGTGGCATAATCATGGCTCACTGCAGCCTTGATCTTCTGCCCCAAGCAATCCTCCCACCTCAGTTACCCAAGTAACTGGGAACACAGGTCCATGCCACCACACCCAGCTAATTTTGTTTACTTTTTGTAGAGATGAGGTCTCACTATATTGCCCACGGTGGTCTCAAACATCTGTGCTCAAGAAATTCTTCCTCCTTAGTCTTCCAAAACGTTGAGATTGCAGTTATGAACCACCATGCCCGGCCCCTAGTGCAAACTTAATGTTAAATATCATTCACATCTATCAGGTAAAAAAAAATTTTCAAAGTCCAATACTAGTGAAACTCTTCACAATATTAATATGCAACTTGTTGATTATCTGTTGTGTTAAAGCTATGGATAAACATCCCATTTGTTTCCCACAACAACCTTGAAAGGTAAGTGTGCTTATCCCATTACATAGGTGATAGTAATGAGGCAGAGACAAGGTAAGCAGCAACTTACCTAAAATAAGTCAGTTAGTGGCAGGGCTTTGTATGTTTCCAAAATCTGGGCAATACCATATTTACATTCTTTTTTTTTTTTTTTTTTTTTTTTTGCAGGGGTTGGAAGGGTGATAAACCACAATAGCAAAATTTTATATTACTCTAAGTTAATATTCTTAAGATATAAGCAACTTTACTATGCTGCCTAATAATAAGCAGTGAGGTTAAGGGAACTGGTGTTATCACTAAGATGGAATAAAACAAAATAAATAAAAATTGTCAAGCAACGTCAATGAATGGAAGTATAGTTGTTTTTTTTTTTTAAACAGTAGAACACAAAATAATAAAAGCAAACAGAGTATAGCCCTGACTGCTTCAACCCAAGGGGTATCAATTATCTACTGTCATGAAAATGCTGCATTAAAACCTACCCCAAAACTATGTGGTTTAAAACAACCACCATTTATTCAGCTCACAAGTGTATGGGTTGGCTGGGCTCAGTCCTGCTGCTGTAGAACTGGCTCAGATGATCTTGGCTGGGCTTATTCCTCAGTCTGTGGTCAGTTTGTGAGTTGGCTGGGGCTGCCTGGTCTGGAATAGCTTTGGCTGGGATGACTAAAATCTGCTCCATATGACTTCCTAACTTCTTGCCGGCTAGCCTGACATGTTCTGGCAGAGGCAGGGTCTAATGGAGAAAGGCCTGGGCTTAGAACTTGCACCCTGTTATTTCTGTACAAGTCTGTTCACCAAAGCAAGTCACAAGGCTAGCCCTGATGCAAAGGGTGGAGAAATAGATTCCACTTCTTTATGAGAGAACTCGCAAATTTATATTGCAAAAAGTATAGATGTAGAGAAGGATGTGTGAAAAACTGAGCGCATTTTAAGAATAATTGGGGCCATTTTTACCTCCACAAAATAACCAACATTTTGAATTCTGTGTTCATTATCCTCTTTTCTTTTTTATATAATTTATTATATTTATAGGTGTTCCTAAAAAAAGTATGTTTTAAATTTTAGTTGTTTTGACTTTACAAAGAGATGATAGTACTAGATGTAATCTTGGGACTTACTTTTTCATGTACCATTTAATTACTAAGACTCATTCATATTATTGTGTCCTGCTCTATTTGTTTTGGCCAAATTTGTGTAACATTCTACTGAATGTATTACCATGGAGTCTTATATTTTCTTGTTGATGGAGATTTGGGTTTCTTATAGATTTTTTTCATGGTGAACAGAACTGCTATGTACATGTCCCTGAATGCACATAGGCGATAGTTTCTACTGGGTGCATGCCATACACTAGAATGTGTCAGATGTAGAGTATTATGTGAATATTTAACCTTTCCTCCAAAGTAGCTAAAACAATTTCCCCTCCTAACACCAATTAATAAAATATCTTTTGGGTCTACATTCTAGTACTTGTCCTAATTTGGTTTGTTTTTGCCATTCAACTATTTTAAAAGTAGTTTTTCTTTGTGCTCTTGATTTATGTTCCAAATCACTAAATATGTTAAATTGAAAATCTCTCAGTCATTTGGTCATTTCTTGGATTATTGGTCATTTGTGTTTCTCTTTTGTGAAAAGCCTGTTCATGTCTTTTGCCCTTTTAAAAACTCTATTATTTGTGCTTTTCTTTTTTATTTGGAGGAACATTTTATTTATATTTTTTGTTACTTATATTTCAAGCAGTTTCCCAGTTGATAATTTGTCTTTTTTAAATTTAAGGTGCCTTCAACAGTCAGAATGTGAAATTAACTTGGGCATGAGATTATTGGGAGTCACAGAGTAAGGTAGACATGTGCATTTGCTTGTGTGTAGAGCAGAAATGTATACTGGTCTCTTCTCCACACATGTCCTAGGTTATGTACTGCTATTTGAGGATATGGCTAAAAATGGTAGACTCCCAGAAGGGCTCTGATGTAAATGGGTGAAATGGGCAAGAAAATTACTTAATTTTTTAAAAATTGAATTTCTAGAATGAAAACATAACTTTTGCTGCTTTCTTCTAAATCATTGTAACATTTTTATTTTTATATCTTTGAGTTTTTGCATTCCTAAGCAATAAAATGGTTAAGTGGTGTCTTGAAAAATTAACCAGACATTGGTGGCATGTGCCTGTAGTCCCAGCTACTTGGGAGGCTTAAGTGGGAGAATTGCTTGAGCTCAGGAGGCAGTGGTTGTAGTGAGCTGAGATAGCACCACTGCGCTCCAGCCTGGGCACCTGAAGTGAGACTCTTTCTTGCTTCAGATGTATATATAAAAATATGTGTGTGTGTGTGTGTGTGTGTGTATATATATATACACACACACACATACACACCTGATAAATAATGTGTTAATAAACTATATAATTGTGACCTAACCTGTTTATGAACTGAGAATTTGTACATTATTAGGTATCTTCATAAAGGTAAATAGAAAAAGAAAAATATGATAAATTGTAGCTGGTTCCAAATATTATTATTTATAATAGGTCAAAGTAAAATATTTGAGATATTGGCAACTCGAAAACCCTCAGAAATGTATCGCTAGTTAAATACATTCAAGTATTTAAACTAATGCAGGTTTCAGAAAATGTGTTTGTAATGTGTAGTATTATAGAGTACAAATTAAAATTATAGAATTCAAATTAGATTTAAAATGTACTGGGACTTGCCATTTTTACAAATATATTGATAAAGTTTCCCATATATTTTAGCCTTTTATTTGTTTTGTTGTTGCTATTGTTTGCTTATAAAACACTCATACAAAGTTTGTTAGATTACATCATTCTTGTTTTAGAAAAAAATAAATTTCTACATACATATCATGAGAAAAACATGTTTTTAAAATGTCACCAAGATGTAAGTATTGATGGTTATTTCATGGATTGCATAGATTTTTGTTTTCCCAGCTTTACTATTTTAGCTTTTATAGAAGGTAGAAAAATGCTCTGAGGCAGTGCACTTCCAAATTTGATCCTTACTGACAGGAATTATTTGAAGCACCTGAAATCTGATATGAGCCTTGGACAAAAGTACCACAGATGATAGCATACATGAGTACAGAGCAAAGAGACTTAGAAAGAGCATTATATTTTTGGAAAAAAAGAGCAAGCACACCACTTCACTTGGAATGTTTTATCAAGAGAGGGATACAGAAGTGAAAAGTAATCCCTCTGCTTTATTTGGCATTGTTTCTGTGTTCAATTTTGGTCTTTGAATTTGGCAAGAGTGTGGAGACTCTGGAGAAGGTCCAGTGAAGATCAGCAGAAGTGATGTAAGGAATGGAGACTAGTTCCTAAGAGAGGGCTCAGTGAGATCAGGACTGTTTAACTTGGAGAAGGGAAGACGAAGGGGTGATTTAACTGTCTTCAAGTATTTGAAAGGTTATTATAGGGAAGATGCAGAACAGATGTTCTTTACTTCCACAGGAGACCAAATAAAAGGAAATGCTTTTAAATTGTAGCAAGAGAAAAAGTTCAGTTAGTCATAAAGATGGACATAAGTATAAAGAAGGGATTAAACACTGAAACAGGTAACCAAGGAATATGGGGAAATTTAATCCTTAGAGATTTTTCAAAACTAGGAATAGATAGCCATCTGCCTTGGATAATTTACGTGTCCTACCACCTCAGTGCAGGGAACTACCCTATATCTCCTTCTGAAACTCTTCCAACTCTCAAGAGTATATGCATGTTTTATTCACCCTGGTGAGAGTTACCTGGAAGATAGTTAATTAGGACCATATATCCAAAGACAGAAGCTAGCATTCAGCAGAGGCAGAGATCAAAGGGCTACCTGGTATTTCCATGGGTATCTCCGATCTCTCCTAACTAAACAGGTATTGGTGACTAGACTAGGGAAGAGAAAATATTTCTTATCCATCCATGCATAGAACTGTATTGCATATGGCCTTTTCCTTTAAACTTTCTAAATCAGCAATGATCATTCAGGAAATAATAACAGCTAATGTTATATTGAAGATCAAGCATTGCATTAATTATCTCACTTGTCACTGGCTGGTGGTATGTTTCTCCTTTCACATATAAAGAAATAGACTAAGAGAAATTTAATCATTAGCTTAAGGTCCTTCAACAGCTGAATACAGAATTCAAACCTTGGCCTGCTTGTCTGCTTTTTTTCTATTCTAGGAATAAGTTGTACATATTTAGAAACATCCTTCCTTAATACATGGCACCTTTCGTTAATATTAAGAATTATGTTGGCTCCAAAAAGTAATAATCTGCATTAGGAGAATATAAAGAAATGTGTGCTAAATGAATGAGGACTAAGACTTAGGTTTCAGGTAAAATTTGGTAATGCTTGGTATGTGTCATAATTAAGTCGCTCTTCTCCACTAAAATAGCATTGTATGTAACCAGGGATATTTATTTCCTTTGGCTATTGGACCCATTATTGGGATAATTGAATGCTGGCCTCTTGAATCATACAAGGTTTACAATTCAAATAATCCGTGGAGTTTGAGCATCTATATTTTCAAAAGCCATGAGTGACACGAGATATTAAAAATTTCAACAGTGAACTTAAATTTTAGAGGAAATTTGAAGAAACAGAATTTATATGCCTATGTTGGCACTTAATTCACTAATTCTTAATTGTCCTCAATCATCCTCAATCATTACTTCATTTAGTTTTATCACTGCCTAAGGTTTTCTTAGAGTTAACTTTTTCTGAATCTTTTTATTTCAAGTAAAAAATATAGTACTCTGGGAAAAATCCAGAAGGATGAAAGGAAATAATCTAAAATTTTAATTGAAAATTTAGACATTTACATGTTATAGTATTTATTCTTTAGAAAAATGGTACCTTTTTCATTTGTTTATTTAATAAGAATTTTTGAAGACCTGAAGCTACATTTTATGCACTATTGATTTTTTAGAAAAAATGTGTATTCTTTCACCATTTTTTGTTACTGTTTTGTTATGATATTTTCTGATTCCTATAAACTTATGAGACAAATAGATGTCAAGAGCCCTCAAATGATATTTTCTAGGATAAGATTTCTTTTTGGCTGTATTCTCTTTTGCATTCTGTAATTTAGACTTATTTTGCTTCGTAATAAAGAGGATGAGAGAACAGACATGTATTAATATAATAGTAATAATAAATAACATTTATTGAACATTCACTCCCAAGTGCCCACAGAGGGTATCATCTACAGTGTATTCTATGCAGTGGCTTGCCTTCTGTAAGTACTACTCTGAAAGCTTTTCATGTATTGTCTCTTCAAATCCTCAAGTCATCCAATGAACTAGGGGCTTATATTAGGTCCTTATATGGAATAAGAAAATAATTCACAGAGAGGTTAAGTACATTACGTAGGTCCCTCAGCTAGTAAATAGGGAAGTTAGAATTCATAACCAAGCAATCTAGTGACCATGCTTTTAGTCTTGTACTGTGCTTTCCTTCTATTGGAGACCACTTGCCTATGTAAAATTTCACAGTCTTTTTTTTTTTTTTTTTGATGGAGTTTCACTCTTGTCACCCAGGCTGGAGTGCAGTGGCGTGTTCTCGGCTCACTGCAAACTTCACCTCCCAGGTTCAAGCGATTCTCCTGCCTCAGCCTCCCGAGGAGCTGGGACTACAGGTGCACACCACCATGCCCAGCTAATTTTTGTATTTTTAGTAGAGACGAGATTTCATCATGTTGGCCAGGATGGTCTTGATCTCTTGACCTTGTGATCTGCCTGCCCTGGCTTCCCAAAATGCTGGGATTACAGGCGTGAGCCACCGCACCCGGCCCAGTCATCATTTTAACTGTTCCAAGCTTCTGCACTTCATTTCTGATCAATAGTCTGAATCCACATTTAATGCTTTTTTTTCCTGCTTATTAAACAGCAAGCATAAAAACATTATAATTCAAATATATATGTGTGTATTATAAGCTACTACTAAATGAATGTGTTTTCATGATATATTTTGAGATACAAAGTTAAGCAAGAAAGAACCCCTTTAAGAAGCTTACAGTTCACAGAGGAATAACACATAAACACAACTAAATATATTGCTTGAAGTGGAATGTGCTGACATAAACAACATATTCCAGTAGCACAGAGGAGCAAGTGATTCATTTTTATTTGGTGAGTGTGGTGCTGTGGACCTTACCTCAGGGAGAGAAAGCTGAAGGATTTGTATCAAGTAAGATAACTAGAAGACATGAGCATAGACAAATGCAGTATAAAAAATGGGGACATTTTTGCATCAGCTTTGCTCACTGAGGATGCTGAGGAATGCAGCAACATGTAGATATGTGTCTCAATTATTTACTGGATTTTTCTTTTTTTAAGAGATGGTCTCTCCATGTTGGCCAGGCTGGTCTCGAACTCCTGACCTCAGGTGATCTGCCCACCTTGGCCTCCCAGAATGCTGGGATTACAGGCATGGGCCACTGTGCCCGGCTGCTGGATTGTTAATATCAGGAAATGACCCCTTTCACACACATACCTATCCATTCACCTGTCATTCATGTTTTCACCAAATCCCTGGTTAAAGGAATCTCAGTTCATTGGGATGGCAATTATCTTCCTTAATGGGTATGCATCCTTCAGCCTCAAAAATATTTAGAATGTAGTATAAAAGTGCTTAAGATTCAGAATTTTAGCATTAATATTTGTGTTATAGAAGACCGTGTTCAGGTTTAGAATGTATTATATATTCATAAAATAAGAGAGTTCAGCCTTTTGAAATGGTAGCCTCATAACTTTAAGTTAAAATGTGCAATTGAGAATGTGTTCTCAACTTGTGTGAGAAGAGAATGGACCTTATTTGCATCCCAAAATCATCTGTACAATAACATCAAAAGTATGAGTGAAAGTTTAGAGTGAGTTTAACAGAGAATGGAAAGAGTGAAATTGCATAGCAAGTACAGATCCAAGTATAAAGCCAGACATTGCTGTCATTCCTTGAGCATTGACTATGGTGCTGGTTGTTGTTTTAAAGCCTTACTCTCAGGTGATTGTGAAAGCAGCAGGCAACCCAGAAAGGGACCAGAGTGGGAGAAGATAACAAGACTGTATGTGAGCTCACCTGTGACACTTTTCAGGGCAGGACCCAGGAGCTAGAGATGTTTACAGCTGGGTAGACGGAAAATAACACCTGCAAATTTAGCTTATTAACTTTAATGAAGACTGATTTGTACCTACAGACTTGAGAGCTGAGATGTACTTTACCTGAGTAAAAACAAAAGAAGAAAGGAAATCTGGGACAGTGAAGGGATTAAGAAACTGGAGGAACTATAGAGAGTGGATGTGTTAGCAATTCCAGATGAAAGAAACAAAAATTTGTTATTCGTCTGGGCCTCACGAGGCATGAAAGTCCAAGACCTCAAAGTCAGGAAATAAAGTTGACTCTGTTCTTCTCCAGAGCCTCATGGCCACTCATTCCTGCATTTGTACGTATGTTTGTATCTTTTTTTTTTTTTTTTTTTGCGTTTAACTGGCAAACCTGCTTCTCTATTTCTCTGTGTTTTTGCCGTAAAATTACTGTTGCAGTATTTTATCTTTCGGTCCAAGCACTTAGAAATTGACAAAAGTTGTGAGTCATAATTGCAAATTTCCAGGAGAGAAAAATGTGAGTGACCCAGGTTCAGTAATTTCTGGTTAAGAGGGCAGAATCATCTGGCCCATGTTCATCTTTATAAGCATGAATATCATCTCCGAAAAGAAGACTCAGTTATCTTCTTGGAGCCAGGCGTGAGAGGCATGCAAGAAACGAATGGACATTTTTATATAGTGAGACATGTCTGGAAAATGCAACTAGAGAAGAGTATTATTCCCAATCCAATTTTTTTAAATGCTTAATATTTTATTTTAATAATCAATCTTTAGAAGTAGGAGTTGGTTTCCTAGTTACTTTCTTTTTTTTTTTTAATTGCATTTTAGGTTTTGGGGTACATGTGAAGAACATGCAAGATTGTTGCATAGGTACACACATGGCAGTGTGATTTGCTGCCTTCCTCCCCTTCACCTATATCTGGCATTTCTCCCCATGCTATCTCTCCCCAACCCCCCACCCCCCGCTGTCCCTCCCCTACCCCCCACCCCCCGCTGTCCCTCCCCTATTTCCCCCCTACAGACCCCAGTGTGTAGTGCTCCCCTCCCTGTGTCCATGCATTCTCATTGAAAACCTTTGTTCACCCAGAATATCAAAGGATTCATATTAGTTTTAAAATAGTTTTTCATCAAGTTTAAGGAATGAAATGAAGCACAGTAATTAGGTCAATGGTTTTCAAAGCTTTTTGTTGTTGTTCCTTCAGCAGAATGTTTTTGCAAATTAAATCTCGTGCAGCTCTACAAGATAAAAGAGACTCAAGGGGGATGCTGTGTCTGAAGTATTGTCAAGAGTCATGGAATCCTCCCTGCCTATCCCCTGAAGGACATATGTTATATTCTAACAGGCTCCATTTTCTACTTCTATTACTAACCCCCTCTGTACCAACAACATCCACATGGAAGTACTCGTGAGTTACCTTAGGGAAATTCCATCTTTCTTGGCATATTTATTTACATACATCTACTCTTCATTTTGGCACATGTATTTTGTGTGAAAAGATTCATACACATTTGTGTTAAGTACCACTAAGGGTGAGACTATTCTCTTTTGGTTCATCATTGTGACCCTACCTATCCAAACCACTGCTTGAAACATAGAGGTGCTGAAGCAATAGTTGCACTGAATGAATATGTATAAATTAATAAAATTACATAGATGGGGGAAACCTCATTCTTTTAAAAAGAGTCTCCTAACAAAAGTCTAGTGGTTTTTCAATAAATATTTGCTAAATTACGTTAACTTAAAAAAAGAAAATGTAACCTCTATCATTTATATTACCTGGTAATGTTACAATTGTGGCAGTGACAACATAGCTAACAAAATTTTGGCAGACTTTCTGGATGAGCAAACTTTCGATGGGGCCTAAGAAATGACTTACAAAGTTAGAAGTTGCTACTAATTTTTTATGTTTGTATTTTCCCAAATAAATCTATATTACAAAGGAGGTATAAACATTCATTATTTACATAAAAATCACTGCCTCTTGTACAGTATAGTCAAGTACTAATTTGTGTATCAGTCTATGGGAACATATTGAATCTGAATGAAATAAATTTTTGAATTTTGTTTTTCATCTACATTTTAAATCTGTTTGCTAAAATAGTAGTTTAACTGTTAGTTTTATATAATTTTCACTTAAAAATTGTTAATATATACATGGAAATACTGTTTTACTTTGAAATATGTACATTGTAAAAAAGTTAATGTATTTATTTATGCTATAGACATTTGTTCCAATTATAATTTCATCAATAGATATAAATTCAAACCTCAGAAATAGGGATTTATAAAGTAATTTTTAGTAAAAATAAAATTTGAGACTTTTCTGAGGATTTGTTATATCATAGGGAATATCTCTCTACTCAAAGGATTTGTAGCAGTTGAGATTGCTCCTTAAGTCTCAGTAAAATATTGAAAAGCTAAGTTTAAAAGTCTGACGTACATACATGCATAGAGTGATTACTATAGGCTGAAATTGATGGATTTGTTTTGTTTGATTTTCACAAAGCTATAGAGCTATACAGAACTGAACATTAGAGCAGGTTGAGTATTTTATTCTGTGGACAGGATTAAAGTGGGTATAATTTCTGATAAAACAAATGATAAAAAAGCAAATAGGAGAAATTATTGTAATGGCTTTTTGAAGAGCATTCTTTCCTGAAAAGCTGTTGAAAGCAAGTACAAATTTTTATTAGTATACATACTAGAAGACCAGGTGACACCCATCCTATTGGAACTCTGGCACTGGGGTTGTTAAAATGTAGGCTTATATGGAAAATATCTTGACTGTGGGTTGTGTTTGTGATGGTCGACTTGACTTTGAAATTTAAAATTGTGCTTTTGTTATGTAACAAACTTGTTATGAATTCGTGTCCTAATCATAATTTTCCTTATACATATTTTATATTTTTTATTTTTACATTATTTAATTTTGTTAGGTTTTCACAAAAGACCTACTGTCCTTTCCTCAGAGGTTTATAATTTAGAACACGAAGCTGAAAAATGCATTAAAAGCATATATAGCTAATACAGACTCTTACCATAAGTGAAAATAGCACGGCTACTTGTCTGATATTGTAAATCTATATATTTCTGCCAATGATAAATAAATACAGCAAGTTTCTCTATGACATTTCAATATATTTCCATATATTTATCTTATCAGTTATTAATTTGAGTAAAATGAGAATAACTCCAAAAGGATGCCATTATAACAAGCTAACCAGATAAAAAGATGCTTTATACATTGCATCATTGTATTATAACTATTTACCTAAAGACTCATTTATAATGATCTCCTTGTGTATAAATGTAGCAGCTTGGGGATTTGGTAAGGTTCATAACATTGACATTCTGAAAAAGGAGGTATGGAGCAGGAGTCTACCACAGCAGCTCACCAACAGTAAAGTGGTCTTATTGTTACTGGAAAGGGGTCCTTATCTAGACTTCCAAAAGGGGGTTCTTGGATCTCATGCAAGAAAGAATTCAGGAGGTGTCCACAGAGTAAAGTGAAAGCAAATTTATTAAGAAAATAAAGAAAGAATGGCTACTCCATAAGCAGAGCAGCAGCCTGAGCTGCTGGTTTGCCATGTTTATGGTTATTTCTTGATTATATGCTAAACAAGGGGTAGATTATTTATTCATAAGGTTTCTGGGAAAAGGGTGGGCAATTTCTGGAACTGAGAGTTCTTTTTAGACCATAAGGTAACTTCCTGACGTTGCCATGGCATTTGTAAACTGTCATGGTTCTAGTGGGGGTGATTTCTAGTATGCTAATGCATTGTAGTGAGCAGTGAGGACAACCAGAGGTTACTCTTGTTGCCATCTTGGTTTTGGTGGATTTTAGTGGACTTCTTTACCACAACCTGTTTTATTAGAAGGTCTTCATGACCTGTATGTTTTGTTAACCTCCTGTCTCATTGTGTGACTTAAAATGCCTCACCTCCTGGGAATGCAGCCTGGCAGGTCTCAGCCTTATTTTACCCAGTCCCTATTCAAGATGGCATTGCCCTGATTCAAACACCTCTTACACTATCCCTGGATGTGAGGTTAAATATGAATACTCAACTTGGTACTGGTGGCTCTTTCCTTGAAGTGGTTACTCTTCAGTTTCCATTTTGATGATAATCAGCCACTTTGACTTTAACAGATGGATTAGCCCTTTGTTTCACAGTTGGGTGTCAATTTGAAATACAATCATATTTCCTGTTCTGTTACACTTTAGATTTTCAGTGCATCCCACTCCAGATGCAGGATGATGCATTGTCATTTGGGTAGGTTTTGACAAGGAGTGATTGTAACATGCTCCACCATTCCATGGCTTCCACAACTGTCTCTGCTTTTCTGTGTATACATACATGTATATGTATATGTACTTGTGTATATATATGCGTGCCATTTCACCATCCAAGGACCTTTTTGTCCTTCTGTCCCTTCCAACATGGGAGGACACAGCATATCTCCCTTCCAGAGGATAAAGCGACGAGGTACCATCCTAGAAGCAGACACAGCCCTCAGCAGATGCTAAATCTGCTTGCACCTTAATCTTGAACTTCCCAGCCTCTAGAACTGAGCAAAGAAATTTCTATTATTTATAAATCCCTCAGTCTGTGGTATTTTGTCATAGCAGCATAAATGAACAAAACCAGGTATTTATATACATATTTTCCAGGACTAATTTAGAAAGCCAATTGGAGATTCTGGGCCACTGGACAGTCTGGGACAATATATGTGGAAATAACTAACTCTTGAATCACTGTAAATTTTGTTATCCTGGAAGATGTACAAGCCCCACCAGTCTATGGTTTCCACATCTGTCTCTGCTCTTCTGTATATATATATATTCATGTATATGTATATGTACATGTGTATATATGTATATGTTTGCTATTTCACCTAAAGAATTTCTTTTTTTAGAAAATGTATTATACATTGATAAATGATAGTTATATATATTTATAGGATACAAAATAGTGTTATGAATTTTGAGTACAATGTGGAAGGATTAAATTAAGTGAATTAATTTCATCACCTCAAACATTTAACATTTGTGTGATTAGAACGTTAAAATGTATGATGAATGTTAGAAATGTATGAATAGAACTAATAATCAAGTTCTGCACACATTGTACACTAGTGATATTGAAATGTACAGAACTCGATTATTAGTTCTTTTCATCACACTGTGCAATTGATCTAAAAAAAATCAAACTTATTCCCTCTAAGGCTTTGTATCCTTTGACTATGATCTTTCCATTTCCTCCAACCCCCAGCTTCTTGTAACCACCATTCTACTCTCTGCTACTAATGAGTTCAGTTCTTTTAGATTTCACACAGAAGAGAAAGCATGCAATATTTGTCCTTATGTATTTGGCTTATTTTATTTAACATAATGTTCTCTGTTTTCATCAATGTTGTCAGAAATGACAGAGTTCCTTCTCTTTTTAAGGCTGAATAGTATTCCATTGTGTATATATGCCACATTTTCTTCATTCATTCATCCATCCCTCCCTTCATGGACACCTAGGTTGTTGATTCTATGACTTGTCTATTGTTAATAGCACTGTGATAAGCATGGGAGTGCAGATATCTCTTTGATACACTGATTTTCCTTGTTTTGGGTATATACCTGTTACCAGCAGCAAATCTGTATCCGTACAGGTCGCAGCAACCTCAATTCTTGCCTCCTCAGAAGAAAGAATTCGACTGAGGACCGTAAGGCAGAAGGAGAGACCCTGGCAAGTTTTAGAGCAGGAATAAAAGTTTGCTAAAAAGCTTTAGAGCAGGAATGAAAAGAAGTACACTTGGAAGAGGGCCAAAAGGGCAACTCGAGATTTCAAGCGTGCTGTTTGAACTTTGACTTGGGGTTTTATATGTTGGCATACTTCTGGGGTCTTGCATTCCTTCTCCCCTGATTTTTCCCTTGAGGAGGGCTATTCACATGCACAGTGGCCTGCTAGTGCTTGGGAAGGGAGCATGCACACTGTGTTTACTGGAGTTGTACACATGCTTACTTGAAGTGTTCTTTCCTTACCAGTCTAGCATTCCTATAAGAAGGTCATTTACCAGTGAAACTCTACCATTTTGCCTCCTAATGCACATGCTTGAGTCCACTTGCCCAACTCCTGAGATCTTATTGGGAAGCCTATGATCACCAATTTCAGGTTTTTTTCTGTCTATTGGAAGACTGCCTTTCCCTGGTGCTGACTGCGACCAATTATTATTTTACAGAGACTGTTAACAACCCACCTGATCATCACCTGATGGTCTCCTGAGATTCCCAATGCGTGGTCCCTCTCCTGCCCTGCTCATGCCTGACTACCTACCCATTGTAACATACCTAGTAGTGGGATTGTTGGATCATGTTATTACTATTTTTAGTTTTTTGAGGAACCTTCATACTGTTTTCTATATGATGTACTAATTTACATTTCCAACAACAGTGTACAAGGTTTTCCTTTTTTCCACAACCTTTTCTTAGGAGGCAAGAGAAAACTTCACCTTTGCCCTCTGAAAGTTTGCTGAGTAATTAACTGACAACAGGCATATGAGTTGGAGAAATGGCATACACATTTATTGACATGCACATGGGGGAGAAGCACAAAGTGATTATCACCTCCCCATGGGGTTTAGAAGCGTATATACCATTTTGAGGTTACAGAAAGAGTGGGGACCTGATCTTTGTCAAGCAGGTTATAGTGGCAGAATGGGTCATGGGAGGGGGAGAAGAGCAGGCCTGTCTAGCAAATGTGGTCTTATGATGTAAATGAAACCTCACAGGTAGCAGCTGTCAGAGGGAATAGATGGTAAATGTTTCTTTCAGACCTTTACAGGTGTCAAACTCTCAGTTAATCTTTCCCAGATCTGGACAAAGAAAAGCCTCAGAAAACCTGTTTCCATTAATGCAGATTCTCTATAAAAGCTTATCTCTCCCACAAAAGGCAAGGTTGCAGGGGAACTTCTGTTTGCAGGCCCTCTGAACAGTTATCTCAAAATATGTCAAAGAAGTGTATTTTGAGTGAGATAGTTTGATTTTTTAAATCTCCAACACTTGTTATCTTTTGTCTTTTTGATAACAGCCACAAATGTAAAGTGATAGTTGTTTGTGATTTTATTTTGCATCTTCCTACATACTGATTAGTGATATTAAGTTTATTTTCATGTATCTGTTACCCATTTGTATGTCTTCTTTTAAAAAATGTCTATTTAGGTCCTTTGCTCATTTCTTTTCTTTTTTTTTTTTTTTTGAGATGGAGTGTCGCTCTTGTTACCCAGGCTGGAGTGCAATGGTGCGATCTCGGCTGACCACAACCTCCGCCTCCTGGGTTCAGGCAATTCTCCTGCCTCAGCCTCCTGGGTAGCTGGGATTACAGGCACGCACCACGTGGCCAGCTAATTTTTTGTATATTTAGTAGAGACGGGGTTTCACCATGTTGACCAGGATGGTCTCGATCTCTTGACCTCGTGATCCACCCGCCTCGGCCTCCCAAAGTGCTGGGATTACAGTGCTCATTTCTTAATTAGATTATTTGTTTTCTTTTTATGGAGGTGAGTTCCTTATATGCTTTGAATATTTATCCCTTATCAGATGTATGGCATGTCAATCTTTTTTCCCAGTTTGGAGGTTGTCTCTTCACTCTGTTATTGTTTCTTTTGATGTGTGTCCTTTGATTCTTATATCTTGTTCTGTTCTCACTAAAACACAGCTCTGGTTTTGCTACCTTCTAGCTCCAATCCCTTTAATAGGTTTCCTTCACCTGTTGCTCCAGCCCACTTTGCACATCAATTTTGCTGGAGCTCCTTTCATATTTACTTTCACCAAAATTGCTCACTACACTGCACAAAAAGCCTTGGACTGACCCCTTCTTGGCCTTTCCATGATCTTTTGCTTGTTCATTTGTGGAATATCCATATATTGGGGCCTGCTTGGTGCTAGGGTCTGCTTTGTTCTTTCCACCAAGAAGGAAATGACCTCTTTCCTAATCTTCTCATATATAATCCTATCCATTATTCATAGCCCAGCTGAATACTCATGCAGCCTTTCTTGATATATACTAACAGCCCCACTCTCCAATTCTGGGATCACATAACCTTTTATTATATGATCTGTATTTTTCTAATAAGTCACATTCTGTTTTGCATTCTCATTACTTATGTAAGTGCCTCTATTAGATTACAGTCTCCTTGAAGACACAGACTTCATGTTTTAGTTAGTCCTTCTGGTTCCCCTATCAGATCTAGCATGATATTTTGTAAGTTTTCTTAAGTATTTGTGAAACAAATAACTAAGACTAGATTTTATACCACTTAAATACATACTGATTTCTACATGGAAAAATTAGAAAACCAAGAGATTTACTTTACAATGTTATCCAGTCTTGGTACAGAATTATTACTTAGAATTATTCAAATTAATTAGCACTTATTACTTATAGTCAAATGAATTATTTCCTTCTGGCTCTTGCTTATTTAAAACATTTACATAAGAAGAAGAAGAAGAAAAAACAAGATAAAATAACTTGATGTACACCAAATTAGTTTTTGAAGCTGGGTTTCTCAGACCCCTTAGAAGTAGGACTTCACAAATGAACTTGAGGAGGTCTTGGAATTCCATAAAGTTAGATGCAAATCTTCAGGGTGAGTTAGTAGTTTTCATTTAATTTTCAAAGAGATCTTTTACACAAAACCAAAACTAAATAAAGCCCCAGTGTTCTAATTCATCTGCTTTATCCATTTACTTTCTTCTGGCATTTCAAAGAATGCCACTATATATGAAAGGATTTTTAAAAACTAAGTTCTATATGTTAAATTAATTTTGGAGATTAATGTGGTTGCCAGCAAAACTGCATGACATAGAAACTACTAATTAGTGAGACAAGTGAATGTCAAGGGTAGTGTTTTTTTCCCCCTCCCCATCTTCCTAGGATAAGATACATGAATATGAAGTCAATAGACCTAAGGGCTGATGAATAATTATGAAAGAGAGTGTGATTTGTTCCTTAAGTACTAAAAGAGAGTAAAAAAATATACTACCTTGCTTAATGACTGCAGACATGACGCTCTCATTCCACTAAGTCTCTACTTAAAACCATACACCATAGTTCAGTGTCCTGTAAAGTTATTTGTATAACATACCAGATGGGAAGCAGACCTCTGTAGTTTATGAAATAAGTAGCTTTTCAGCTCACTCATCTCACAGCATGGGTTTTTCAGTGCTGCTTAAAGGAAAAAAAAAAAAAGAAAAAGGAAAAAAATTCCTTAGTTTAGCCCTCCATGAGTGAGCTACTTTTCTAACTGCATCTCCTACTATGTCCATAGGCAGATCCTAAGTTACTGACAGATGAGATTACTTGCAGGGTCTTGTACTTTTTCAAGTTTCTGCTTTTTCTCATCCTGTTGTTTCTTCTTTACCTATAATTATTGAATTTTATTATTTACCTAATCAGTTCTTATTAAATATCTTGGGCCAGGATCATGTACTGTGAGTAAGTGTATACTCATAGTGAGTATACTTAAATGCCCTGGCCATGTAAATAAAGTAAAATAAACTATTAGTAGATGATCAATATGTTTGTCTTGTATGAATGTAAAGTACAAGAATTTATGGGTGGCACTGCAGAATGAGGTGACTTCTCAAGGATGATTTAGGCAGAAAAAGTTACTGGTGATCATTAAAAAATATGGAGATAACAGATGCTGGAGAGGATGAGAAATAGGAACACTTTTACACTGTTGGTGGGAATGTAAACTAGTTCAACCGTTGTGGAAGACAGTGTGGTGATTTCTCAAGGACCTAGAAAAAGAAATTCCACTTGACCCAGCAATCCCATTACTGGGTATATACCCAAAGGATTATAAATCATTGTATTATAAAGACACATGCACACATATGTTCATAGCGGCACTGTTTACAATAGCAAAGACCTGGAACCAACCCAAATGCCCATCGACAATAGACTGCACAAGGAAAATGTGGCACATAGACACCATGGAATACTATGCAGCCATAAAAAATGATGAGTTTGTGTCCTTTGTAGGGACATGGATGCGTCTGGAAACCATCATTCTCGGCAAACTGACACAAGAACAGAAAATCAAACACTGCATGTTCTCACTCATAGGTGGGTGTTGAAGAGTGAGAACACATGGACACAGGGAGGGAAGCATTGCACACTGGGGTCTGGGAGGGACAGTGGGGGGTGGGGAGGTTGGGGAGGGATAGCATGGGGAGAAATGCCAGATGTAGGTGACAGGGGGATGGAGGCAGCAAACCACATTGCCATGTGTATACCTATGTGACAATCCTGCATGATCAGCAAGCACATGTACCCGAGAACCTAAAGTACAATTAAAAAACAAACAAACAAACAAACAAACAAACAAAAAACTATAGTCAGTCATGTGTTGCTTAATGATAGGGATACATCCTGAGAAAATAGTGGGTAATTTTTGTCCTTGTACAAACATCACAGGGTGTACTTACATAAACCTAGATGACATGGAGTACTAGGCACACCTAGGCTATATGGTACAGCCTATTGCTCCTACAAACCTACACAGCATGTTACTATACTGAATACTGTAGGCAATTATGTAACACAATGATATTTGTGTATCTAAACATATCTAGACTTATAAAAGGTACAGTAAACATAGGTATAAAAGATTAAATAGGTACATTTGCATAAGGCAGCTCCATTATAATCTTATGAAACTACCCCTGTATATATGGTCTTTTGTTGACAACAACCTTGTTGTGCAGTCTGTATGACTGTATAAGATAGGCCTTAGAGTCATTTCTACAAACCCAAACTGCCATCTTTATGTAAAGCACAATGGAAATATGCACATATGCCAAAGTTTAGAAAGTATTATTTTAAAATATATTTTAGATAACAAAAATCGAACAGAATTAGTAATAGTCCATTTGGGATTCCTGAGTAAAGTACAATATATCTCAGGTTGCCAGATTTAGCAAGCAAAAATACAGGATGTCCAGCTAAATTTGTTGCCAAAAGCCTTTTTCTCTAAATTTCCTAAATCCTCATCTTCTTCCTGGACTAGAACCAGCTGAGGATGGTATTGTTTTCCGGGGTAGCACTGGGCCAAGGTCTCAACTGTGTGGGCTGCAGACCCAGACTTCTGCTGGCGGAGCTCTCTGACCCCCTAGTCCATGTACCAAGCTAAAGGGTTTCATTCAGTTTCAACATTAAAAGAGATCACATTCTAGGAATGCAGTGATTGTGACCTAAAGAATTCAAGAAGAGACAGGGTAAGTATAACATGACCAGAAAAGGAATGATTATTTATATTTTTCTACGTTGTCTGGGTAAGACTTGCTTTTGTGGTCTTCATCAATAAAACATGTCATCTTTTGAGGGTCACCAGCTGTCAGCATTTATGGGAGGTACTGGGGATGAGGCAGCTTCTCAAAGATAATGTAATCAATAAGAAAGAAACGATATTAGGGAACTGTGGAGAGAAGAAGATCTATATTGCTTCAATACACACAAGTTCCAAAGAAGCATGGCATTATGAGTAATAACTGTCTTGCTACTTTTTTCTTGCTGAGAGAGATAGAAAATTAACCAAGAACAACATATGACAATAAAGAACATGAAGAGACAGTTTCTGGACCTATTCAGGATGAGATGATTGTTACCTAGGTATTAGGAGGAATCTTCAAATTCACTGACTGGATAATACACACACACAAAAAATGTTAAGAACCTCTTCTCTACCCGTTATATTAAACTATAATCAATCACTCAACATTGTATAGGTTTGTGATTTCTTAATGCATTATTTATTCAAATTGTTTATATGGAGAGGGGTCCTGCACAATCTTGAGGAGCCCAGCCAGAACCAGCACATAGTCCATGGATAGTACAGAAGAAATGGTGTCCATTTATTTCGGGAGACTCTTAGATGCTCATCTACTTGTAGGAGGACATTATCCCTTTTAATGGTCTGAGAATTTACAAGCCCTCTAAGACATAGGGTATGTCTGTTGCTGTGGTTTGAAGGTGTTCCCCAAAAAGCATGTGTTATAAATTTAATACCCAATACAACAGTGTTGGAAGGTAGGACTTAATGAGAGGTGATTAGGCCATGAAGGGAGAGGAAATAGATTAACTTAGTATTTGTGTTAATCATTTTTTAACCTCTTGCAAGGCCTACCTCATACTCTTTCACATGATATTTTTTCCCACACTCTATACCCAGCCCAATGCCTTACATATGAGTAACTGCATAATAAGCCCCATGGAACAAATTCTTAGTTCTTGCTTCTGGTAATGATTTCTCCATTAGGGGAGGATAAAAATTATTTGCCCCTTATCTAAGACATTTATTATTACACATAAATTTCTGAGAATGCAAGTAGCTTTGGGGATACCTTTGTTAGATCAAAGATAATCCTCACCCCTTCCTTTTCCTTGGGGAAGGACTAATTCAGGCTTCTGTGAGGATAAAGTTCAGTGTTATTTTCTTGTTCCATTATCCATCGCTAGGTCTTTTCAAGTAGAATCTTTGTAAATGCAGGTGTGTAAATAGCATTGTTTTCCATGAAAGGGAAACTTGCCTTTAGCAAGCCTCGGAACAGTTGTGCCCTGCACCTGCAGTAATAAAATTCGAGCGAGATAATGTACTGAATTTTAATCACATGTTGCCTTGTTACATATTCACTGTTTAAAAACATTTCCTTTTTGTGGAGTTGTTAGTAAAAGGGTGGTGTTGCCAATTAAGCCACTGAATAGCTTAGGGAGTGATTTTACACTGGGGAATGATTATAGTCTTGTGTAAAAATAGCAGACACTTTGGTTAAAGTGAAAAAGTCTAGTAAACAAGCTTGATGAAAGCCCATCTCACCAGAAATGCTTCAAATATGCATATGTATGTGTTTAAATTTGTGGATGAAGTTAGGTTTTTGTCCAAGTACACAAAAGAAAAGGATTTTAGTCAACAGCTATGTATATACAAATTTTGAGCACATCAGTATGTTTAATAAAATTGACCACAAAAGACAGCTTAATAGAATTCCCAGAGGTTTTAGTTTTCATATTTTTTAAATTTGACTTTAAAAAACAGTCTGACATTTAACATGTTGACTATTTCTATATTTATCTGAACATATTCATGCTTATTTAATAGATGTAATCTCAGTTGTTTTTTGAAGGGAATTATGAAAGGAAAAATGATGTTATATTTATTAGCCATTTATGTTTACTATATATGTTAATATGATCATTGCATTATGTTTTGCTATGTTTTCTGGAAGGTTTTTGATACAGTTTTTATATTGGAATATGGAGTTTTCTAAGAATTTCTTAAAGGAATGGAGATGAAAGCGTACGTATTGTTCTTTATAAGAAAAAAGTAAATCTACAAGCTAGAATACGGTGAATTCAGGCTATACATATATTAGAATTTTAGAAATTCAGCACTGAATGGTTTGAGGTTTTCCAAACTTGCCTGTTCGTTAAGAATCTTCTGCACAGGTTCCTTACTGAAATTGATTCTTGGGTCTTCCAGCCCTACCAAACCAGAATCTCCAGGGAGAGGAGGTTAGGACTCTATATGTTTAGCAAGCACTCCAGGTGATTCTTATGCTCAAACAAGTTTAGCAAACATTGGATAGTGGTTAAGAGCAAGTGTTTTGGATTAGAATGTCTGAGTTAGATTCTTGGTTTCACCATTTCTTAACAAGGTACTGTGCAGAAAGTATCAATAGCTTTAACCCTCAGTTTTCTCCGTTACCTGTAACCTGTCCTGACCTTCTTAATCCTTGTAGTTAATTCAAAGAAAACAGTTTTTGTATGAGTATAAAAAATATTTTTTCTAAATATTTTTTGAGAAATCTGCCCAGATGTATTATTTGTCTTTTATGTTGATATCTAGGTTTCTTTCAAGAGAAATAAAATGTAGATCTATAGGCTGATGTCCATTCAAAATGAATATTAATTAAAGCAATTGTTGATATTATCAAACTTGTCATCAGTAAAATAATTTCCAACAACAGATGCTTGGAGGAAAAGGGGATATCACAAGCAAAAGAATTTCAGGAAATGCTACAATAATCTGTCTCATTTTTGTATATTCATATAAGTCTGTGTTGTATAGTAAGGAAATACCCGCTTAACTTTGTTTAATCCAGCGTTTCTCCAGCTTATTTAACCATATAATTCCTTTCCACCAAAATATTTTACTTTACTTTGTATATCACTGATTAACTTTGAGCCTACTGTTACCTTTTAAGATCAATTTTAGGTTTGGAAATACAGATTTAATTTATTTATTTAATTTATTTAATTTATATGTGTGAAATGTTATTACTATATAATGATATAACTCATCTTTTCTTACCTTTTAAAGGTAATAACAAATCTTTAACTTTACTATGTTTTTTTCTTAAGATGGAGTCTTTCTCTGACACCAGGCTGGAGTGCAGTGGCGCATCTCGGCTCACTGCAACTTCTGCCTCCCGGTTCAAATGATTGTTCCACCACAGCCTCCCAAGTAGCTGGGACTACAAGCGCGTACCACCACGCCTGACTAATTTTTGTGGTTTTTAGTAGAGATGAGGTTTCACCATGTTGGTCAGGATGGTCTCAATCTCTTGACCTCATGATCCACCTGCCTCTACTGTTTTTTTCTTTCTTCTTTTTTCTTTTTGAGACGGAGTCTTGCTCTGTCGCCAGGCTAGAGTGCAGTGGGCAATCTCTGCTCACTGCAACCTCCACCTCTTGGGTTCAAGCGATTCTTATGCCTCAGCCTCCCTAGTAGCTGAGACCACAGGCGCATGCCACCATGCCCGGCTAATTTTCATATTCTTAGTAGAGACGGGGGTTCACCATGTTGGCCAGGATGGTCTCTATCTCTTGACCTCGTGATCTGCCCACCTCGGCCTCCCAAAGTGTTGGGATTACAGGCGTGAGCCACTGTGCCCGGCCTCTACAGTTCTTTTCTATGGGAAGTCCGCTCATGGACCTTTTCAGGTTTCAATAAATGACATGAAAAGCCCCAATACTGTGTGTGACATTTTGTGTGTAATATGCACATTTCTCTAAAAAAGGCTCATTGTTTTAAAATTAGATCCTCAAAAAGTTATGTGTCCCTTGAAAGATTAATACTCACTCCTATATAGGAGGTAATTGCCACTGTAGGTTGTTTTTCCATTCCCAAATCAAGGAGCTGCATTAAACAGCAATTTAAGTATCTAAACAAGATACACAAATACATTATAATACATTGGTGAAGGCATTCAGGACATTTTATTTTTATTTCAACTACCTATAATGCTTAGAATTTCTTTATTTTTAGATATTTAATAGTGATTTAAACTTTATTTTTCTGTATTGCTTCAGATTTCTGATGTTTATTAATTATATATTAATACTAATTCACAAGTAGTCATTAAATAACTGCCAATTGACACATATTAGAAACAGTGAAAAACAAAGAACCGTTGGGTGATTGTAAGGAGTAGCTCTCAATTTCAACTTTTTTATTTCTCAGGAGACAATAAAGTTAATATGCTAGACAGCAAGCCACTGAAGAAACCAGTGGCTCAATAAAAACAACTCAAAGGAAAGAGTTTTTGGAAGAGTTTGTTGAGTGGTTCTACACCTTTCCCTTGCTTTTGTTACCTCTTTTGGTATCTATTCTGATGCTATTATTCCTTGGCTGTGTATTATAGCTCCCCTAATTAATGACTGCCCTTTGTTTCTAGTTTAATTGTTAATTTGATTCAAGTCTCTACATTCATTCTGCTACCATCCCTATAAATTCAACATCTTTTTATAAAAAGGGAGTATTTTTTATCGGTAGTCTATAAAGTGATGTAACAGGATTTAGGTCACAGGTTATAATTTTAATAGTTTTAGTCATCTGCATGGAAATGGGGAATGGCTGGGAGTACAGGATTTGCACCTCCACCTTAGTAACAACATGTTTTAACCAGCTGAATTACTCTGGGAAAATAATGCATAAACATAGTAACATATGAAGAAAATGTTTTCCTGGGAGAAAAATGAACTACTTATGGTAAAAATATTTCAGCAGGAATAACACTGCTTTCTTTTTTTTTTTTTGAGACAGAGTCTAACTGTTACCCAGTCTGGAGTGCAGTGGCTCCATCTCGGCTCACTGCAACCTCTGCCTCCCAGGTTCAAGTGACTCTTCTGCCTCAGCCTCCCGAGTAGCTGGGATTACAGGTGGCTGCCACAATGCCCAGCTATTTTTTTTTTTTTTTTTTTTAAGTAGAGACAGGATTTCACCATGTTGGCCAGGCTGGTCTCAAACTCCTGACCTCGTGATTTGCCTGCCTTGGCCTCCCAAAGTGCTGGGATTACAGGCATGAGCCACCGCACCTGGCCAACATTGCATTCTTTTAAAATGAAATCATGAATAGAGGTAAACTAATATTTCCAGAATTATTGACACGCTATACACAATGTGTTTGTTTTTCTTGGCGTTAAACATTTTTTTTCCAGTAAATCAGATTCATTCTATTTGGCAAGATTTTCAGAAGGAGCACGAGGTTATTTGTGGGATGAGCATTTGACAAGTTCACACAATGTACAGTTCAGAGTTCAAAGTTGAAATTACAGTACTGTTTTTCTTGACGAGCTTGCTCTGGCAAATTGCCTATGAAAATTTTGGTAGGTTTCCATACATCCCACCCAGTACTCAACTTATATTATAAAATCACTCATCAGCTGGGACTAATTGCTGTAGAGCTATTTATTCGAATAATATAACTCTTTATTAGCCTTGTTGAAACAATAAGGACACATTTAATTGAAAGGATCAAGTAGTCTTTTGCCTACAAATTGGAGAGAAAATATATATTATACTTGTATCATTGAGAAAAGAAATACTTTAAACAATTATAAAATTGGTAAGATAATACTTCATATATCTTAGTATAAAATATAATTAGGAACTTTTTAGAAATGTTTCTCCTTTAACTTCATTTAATGACACATTACTGTTGCATTTTTACTGTGCCATCAACATTCCACACTTGTTCATTTATTTTGGTGGCATGGTGCTGAAATTTTGTGTCATTTTGAACTGCAAACTCAATTTTATGGAAATTTTATACATCTTTGGATAATGTGGACTGAGTTTGGTTATTATAGCATTACTCTGAAATTTGATATCAAGAACATGAGCAGGCTATGAAATGTTGAATAACTATTTCATAGTCAATCGTAATAACTATGTCAGTTACTCAACATATTAGTTTTTCAACGTATTCATAACTATGATTCTATATGATTCTACTGGAGTTCTTTAGTGTTTTTTAATAGAGTTAACCGTTGTTTTTTGAAAGAAGTTGATTTGGGGTTAAACACTGTAATTTGTAATATGTCATTGCAAAAAAAAAAAAAAGAAAAATGGCCATATTTGTAAAGGTACAAGGCTGAAGTAAAATAAATAATCTGGATGCTAAAGAGGACATTAGGAGTAAACATTTTTATATGTTATTTTCAAGATATTTTTTCTATATACTATCACTCTCTTCAAATTTTGTATTTCAATTGGTACCATCTAGAACATGAAGCTTTACAGCAATCTTCTACATTTTTTAATCTAATGAGCATTTTATGACCATACAGTATTTTCCATTACATTTTATTTTGGGTTTTTATATTTTTATTCATAAATGATATTCATTTATTTAATAATATATTTTTACCAAACATGAATTATGTACCAGGTACTGTTCTAGTTCCTGAGAATTAATGACAAAGATGGACAAAATTCCTGCCATAATGAAGTTTTCATTACAGTGAGATTAAGGATAATAAAGAAATCCTTCGGTCACTTCCCAGCCTTCATCTTATTTGACTTGTTGGCAGCATTTGACATAGATGATCTTTTTCTCTGCCTTGCAATACTTTCTTTCACTTAGCTTTGTGATTTTCCCAAGTTTTTCATCTTTGACTGTTAGTTCTCAATTTCCTTTGCTGGTTCCTCCTTATCTTCCTAATTTCTTAATGTTGTGCTCTGGGGATCAGTCCTTGAACTTCTCTTGCTTGCCTTAATTGCATATTTAAGTCACAAGGATGTATGATTTTGTATTTATTGGCAGGGCCTTAAATACACTCTCTAACAACTTCCTACTTCTTAGTCTTCAATCAAATCTCTCCCCTAAACTCCATTCTCATTATCAAATTGTTTACTACACTCCTCCTCTTGACTATCTAGTACATATAGACTCTGGAGCATCCCTTCCTAACCTGCTTATCCTGCAGGATTCCATTTAGTACATGGCATCCCCAGCCAAACATCTAGGGATTATCATTTGCTTCTCTCTTTCTCTCCCAGCACATCTCTATTAATCTGTCATCTTCTTACCTTATTAGCTCTAGCTTTCACCGCTCCAGCCATTCTAGCCTCTTTGCTGTTCCTTTGGTACTCCAGATATTGTCCAATATCAGGGCCTTTCGTGTGGGAACCTTTTCTTGCAGATAACCTCATAGCTTAGTCCCTTCACATCCTTCAGGTTTGTTTCCCACATTCGTGAAACCTCCTCTGACCAAGCCATTTAAAAATTACTCCCCTCTTCCTTCACAGCAGCTCTCTCTTCCTTGTCTATATTTTCTGTTAGGGTTTTCTTGGTTGCGTTTACCCTAACACAGTAAGTACATATTGTACTTACTTTGTGGTTATTGCTAGCTCCTCCCCCTACTAGAATGTGAGCTCCTTGGGCAGGATGTTTTATCTGTTTTGTTCAGTAACTAAGATGGTATCTGGCATTCAGGTACTCAAAGCAATGTGGGCCACTAGTAGCAGAGGAACTACATCTTTGCAGGGCTTTTCTTCCTTCTTCCCTCTCTTCCTTCCTTTCCTCCCTTCTTTCCTTCCTTCTTTTCCCTCACTCTCTCCCCCTTCCTTCTTCTTCCCTCCCTCCCTTCCTTTCTTCCTTCCTTCCTCTTTTTTCCCTGCCTCTCTTTCTCCCTCCCTTCCTGTCTTTTCCTCCCTTTTTGCCCCCCTCACCGGTTCCCTTCTTCTCTTTTCCTCATCTTCCTCTTTCTTCTCCTCTCCTTCCTCCTTCCCTTTTTTCCCTTCCCCTTCTCCTTCTTTTTCTTAAGAGACTTGGAGAAGCCACTGAGTTAAGACCAGTTTTCTATTTTTAGCCCTCTGTTTGGATTGGCAGCCACTTGGTTATAGGGAAAAGCAGTGTCTAGTCTTCATGCAGTATTGTCAAACTAGGACATCACAGAGAAGCCTCTTCACCTTCAGGGTCACTGCCCATTAACCCTATTATTCAGACTCTGCAGCTGGCAGCTTAGTAGCCACTGAATGCCATTGATATGTGACTGTAAAGATTATTCTGTTTTGAAAGTGATTTGTTCTTGTAGTAAGTGTTGGGGCTGCAGCATGCCAACATGGTCCTGGACGGCTTTTCTCTACTTCCTGTGATACTGTGCTACATTCACAGAAGAATTTATGGTTCTCTATGCCAATACATTGTAAGCTCTACTAGTATCGGGACATTTTCTGAATAACAAGGCCCACCTGGCTCACAAAAAGAACATAATATTTTTTAAATAAGTTAATGTACTATTCTCACTTATAGATAGAAAAATCTAAAAGAAAACCAAAATGGAAACTGTTTTGTGATTACAAAATCTTAGGAGTCAGCACTTAGTTCTTTGATTTGTTTTATTTATGCTTTTTCTAAAAAAAAAAAAAGTCTTTTTAACCCAAGTTTTTCAGTTCACATGCAATTTACTCTCTATGTTTTACATACTTTTGTGCGTGGTAATAGGAATCTAGAGTTGGAAGGAGGGTAATAAGTATGCTTAGCTTACCATCTTTCCCAGACTATTTTCATCAATGTTTATTTTTAATTAAAAACCTCTCATCTTCTTTACTCATCTTATATTACTGATGGAGCACTGACTGACTTTGTCCACTCTCAGAAAACAAAGTCTCTCATCAAGAAGAGTTTAGAAGATATCTGTTCTTAGTGTGGCATGGCGGATATTGAAAGTTTATTTTTCTGAACTTATTGTCCTTAATTTATTTTGTTCATGTGTTAGTTCCTAAATATGAAAAACCATAGAGAAAAAAAGAGATTCATAAAAGACTGAAATTACATGATTTCTCCTAAGGCATTATATTTTGGAAACCATGGAAGTACCATATACTTGAATAATTCAAACAAGTACTTTATGTGTATAGATGAAATTTTCCTCTTAATTCATAAACCACCTTCTAAATAATATATCTCAATGTGTACAGCTATGTATTCCTGAACATGATCTGTGCTGATAGCTTAATTCTGCTCCTAAGAATGAAAAATAAGAAAGAGGAACATTTGTGGGAAAATACAAAGAATACTTTACCTTAAAAAGAAAAACTTTACCTTAAAAAGAATAAAGTCTTGCTTTTGTCAGTTTCTCAAAACTATAATTGAATTATTTCATTCTTCAAATAAAAACACAAATGGCTTTAATGGTTATAAATAAATAGTTCACTTAGTTGTCACTGATTTAAATTAAAAATCCAATTTTAAGCAAATAATTACATGTCACATGTAATTTTTTTTTTACTAAAATCTTAAGTATGGAGTATTTGGCTACCAATTTTGTACAATATAAAATTATATAAATAAATAGCAGTTAATTTATTTGCTTTCAGAGTAACTTTTTCTTTCAAGCAAGTTAAAAAGAGGATACCCAATTAAAAATTATTTAAAGTTATAATAGTAAGAAAACAATTTAATTTGGAAAAGCTTTATTTTCTCTACACTCATTGGGAATTTTGTAACCAGTACTATCAGGCAAAATGCTGTCAACCTCTTCTGTTATGAGAACATACGTGATAATTAAAAAAACCTCTTCAATGTGTAACACATTTATAGTATCACATCAAGTACGCAATGCAATTTTTTTAATTGGTCAGTTCACTCATTGTTTCATTAAACAGCTATTTACCAAATGCCTGTTATGTAACACGAATTTACCTTAGAGATGACAGAGTTATGTAACAGGCATTTAATACAAAAAGTAAGCTGTAAATTTATATTTATTTATATTTTGAATGTTAAAAATATTCGATAAAAGTATTCTATAAAAAATTACAGCACCAGCTGTTTGTTTGCTGTTTTTTTTTTTTTTTTTTTTTTTTTGGAGACAGAGTCTTGCTCTGTCACCAGGCTGGAGTGCAGTGATACGATCTCGGCTCACTGCAACCTCTGCCTTCCAGGTTCAAGCAATTCTCTGCCTCAGCTTCCTGAGTAGCTGGGATTACAGGTGCCTGCCACCACACCCGGCCAGTTTTTGTACTTTTAGTAGAGATGGGGTTTCACCATCTTGGTCAGGCTGGTCTTGAACTCCTGAGCTCATGATCCACCTGCCTCGGCCTCCCAAAGTGCTTGGATTATAGGCATGAGTCACCATGCCCAGGCCAGCTGTTCTTAAAATAATGCTCTATTCAACTTGATTCTTATTGTTATAAATATTGTTTCACAATACCCCAATGTGTTAGATTAAAATAAGCAAGTCTCTTTTTTAAAATTGTAGAAAAAACACTTTTTGCTCCCTGATATCCATTTTTTCCTTCTCCCTTAATGAAAGGACTCTTGTTTTGTAGCAGGACTTATGGCTATGGAGTAAAGACTACATTTTCCAAGCTTCTTGGGAGATGATTCATGCAGCTTCCAAACATATCTTCAAAAAGAGGAAATGTTACATATTTTACCACCCTTTTCTCATCCTGCTGCTTTAAAAAGTGTTTTTTAAACACTTTTAAACAGGGATGTTTAAAAGTGGTGATGAGTTATATTACACCATGTAGGTAAGAGCAATACCTTAGAGATGACAAAGTTATGTGACATGAAGAGTCTGCATCCCCTGTAAGAGCCCTAGACAATATTTTCAGAATATAATGAACAGGCACTAAACCTCTGTTTTCTTTATGTACTGTAATTGAGACTCTGTTACACATTCCACACCTACATCCTAAGGCAGAATTTGGTGCCAGAAGTTGGGTGCATAAAGAGTCATAACCTAGATATGTGATGTATTATATTTAGCATTTGGGAGGCGGGAAAAGGAGACATAGATATTGGAGTCAGAAAAGCCTATTGATCCTTAAGGATGCTGAGGCAAACCATTGGTCTAATTGTAGGTTGTAATATCTTAGAAGGCAGTCCACAAGCTGAGACCGAACATTAGGGGAAATCATAGGAAAGCAGCAGAATCTCAACGTGTTGACTGCTTTTTGCTCTTTTAGTGAAATCTTAAAGAGATGAAGTTAGCCTAGAGTTAGCTAGTATGCAAGTGGAGGTGGAAAGGAATACAGTTCTGTGAAGAAAGGCTTTTTGTGCTAGGTTAGCAAATACCGAGAGTACTATAATTTGAGGACTTTAAGGGTTGAAAAAGGCAACTTTTCCTGTACTTCAAACCAAAGGAATTGTAATTGATGGCTTCAAAGCCACTGCCTTAGTAGGAGATAAGCTCAATGCCCTGCCAGATTTGGGAGCCAGACCAGAGGCAAAATAAAATTAAGGGTATTGCTTTCCCACCCAAACAAAATGGCTCAGAGAGCCTGAATGTATCTTCCATCCAGAGAGGGGGTGAGCAAGCACACAGGGTAATAAGGAAAGACAAGCATCTTTAGGGTTGAAAACTACATTTAAATTAGATCTTTGGCTATAGTTACTTACACATGGAACCAATCCAAAACAAATTGCCTAAAAGCTTACTAAGTTTTTGAGGGAATTGTATGAATAGAAAACAACAACATGGCCTGAAAAAGCCTATAATTGTTCAACCTCTAAAAACAGAAATCTCTGGGCTGCCAAACTTGGACCAGCAAGAAGCAGGCTACAAAAACATTGCAATCTCCAGAAGAATTTTTCTATAATGTCTACTTGATTCATGGCAAGGGAGGACACAAGATAGAAAAGCACCTTGCAGAGGGTTGAGCAAAGGGGTTTGAATCAGGTACTTCCAGATGGGCCTAACCAGGGGACTTACTCCATGGTTGATCAGGGAATATTTATAATTCCTACCTAGTGGGATGTGATTAATGTCACAGTCCAGGAACTACCATATGTCTATCAATTCCCCTTTTGCTTATGAGGGGCAGTTTAGATTGCCTTATCCAATTTCTTTACAACCCCTGAGTGTTGTGTATGTTGGAGACAGATAAACTTTTATTTTAGTTTATAGTTTGTAAAACCGTGAGGCCCTGTATATATATTTAATGCAAAGAGCCACACATCACCAGATGAGAGGGACTTTCAGCTGGGTGCAGTAATTGATGGGACTTGGAAGTTTCTCTTTTGTGGATGTGACAAATATGTTATATGTAAGTAAGAGAGATTGTGTATAGATATTTGGGTTGCAACATGGACAGACTGTGGCAAAGAATGTTAATTGCATTCAAATTTCCATTCTCTCCTTCTTTCACAGTGAAGTGGCTCCTTATTTTTAGTAATGATTTCAAAAAATATAGTAAGTTTTCTTACTTCCCTTAAAGCAAGGTGTGGCCATGTGACTTATATCTGATCAACAGTCTGTGAGGAAATTTAATGGGTACAAAATGTGGGCTGTCTTTAAAAGTGTGTTGCCTTTCTGCCTCTCTTCCACCATCCTAAATTTTTGGAAACATAGGTAAGGTATTAAGCTGTCTTGGAACAAGAGATAAAGATGATTTTGGATGGAAGATAGAGAAAAATATCACATGAGCTTTGCCCTTGGGTAATTTTGTGCAGATGAACTGTAATACTAGTCTTCTGCATTTACCTCCCTCTAGCATGTGACATAAGAGAGAAATAAACTGTTATCACATTGAAGGTGTTGAAATTTTGAGTCTTGTAACAGCTATCACTTCTGTTTAATAACAATACTATTAAAATCAAAGTGGCATAAAAAATAAGCATTTATTTTTTACTCATGATTTTAAGGAATTGTGGAAGATCTGTTTTATATTCACATAGTCTGGTAAGTTCTGCTGCATGTATCCCTCATTCTTCTCCTGAGACATAGGGCTAGTCAGATTATCGATACTGCTTGTAGCTAATAATTATATGATAACTAGATAAATGATATGATGAATTATTCTACATAAATGTTATGCAACTAAATACCATCTACATGAAAGGGAATTTGAGACAATGTTTCTAAGGTGTTATCTGTTATTATATTGAGTGTAATTGAATTACTATATCATTGCTAGTGCTGATGTACACATACAAAGTCCTATGATTTTGGCACCTGTCTCTCTAGAACTATAAAAAGTCTGAGATTTTACCTACTTGCCCACTACTAATAAGCTAGCCTGCCATAGTGTAATAAATGCTGACAGGAGACCAAGACTCCTGAGTTAGAGATGAAGGTGAATTTATTATTCACAGAAATAGCAGCAGGCAGAGTCTCAACAGCTTTTGTGCCTATTCTCTGAGCCCCAATTTCTGTAAGGGAACACAGTGAGGGTGAGCTGGTACCCTGCAGAGTTAGTGAGTCACATTACAGGAGAGGAATCCTGAGAGATAGAGAGCCCCAAATTTTAATACAAGGCAGTAAGCATGCCTGTCTTTTGCTCCAAGGGGAGACACTATCTCCATCTGCCAAAGTTCTAAGTTATATCTTCAAAGGCTGTTCACTATACAGATATCCTTGGAAAGATAGTCTGGAACAAAAGACAGTATCTCTGCTACTATCCTGTGTAGAAATGCAAGAGACCCATGGAAAATTGCTTCCCAGATTGGTCTTGACAAAGTGATTAGTAATATTCTAATTTTTATTCTAATGGGCACTTTTGTCTACTTATCCAACTATGCTTTTCTACAGTTTATAAAACTATTGTCATTGTCCTCCTTTTGACTTCAATTACAGCTTTTTTTTTTTTTCAGGTTTTTTTCTTATATCTTTGACCTTTTACTCTTTTCTAACTCATCAAAAATATTTTGAGCATTTAGTATGTCTTAGGCAGTTTTATAGGCATTGAGAAGTGAACAAAACAGAAAAAGCATTTTTGCTTTTATGAAGCCTAAAGTCTCATTGGGGAAGTTAGATGAAAAACACGATAAATAGCTACAATAATATGGAATATGTTCGATGGTGGCAATTGCTAAAGGAGAAAATTAATGCAAGCACAAGAATAGGAGAGTGAGTTTAGGGTGGGTTGCAATTTAAGACCACAGACCTCACTAAGATAACATTTGAATAAAAACCTCAAGGAAGTGAGCAAGTCATGAGGCTGTTTGGTGCAGGGTTGATGAAAGCGGTCTAGGAAAGCCTTCGGGAAATGCAAAGTCCTTGAGCTTCTAGAGGGCTTACTGTGTCTGAGGAATGGCAAGGAGGCTTACTCTTGCTTATCTCTTTCATGTCCAGCTTCCAAACATCATCCCAACTCTTACAATATAAATTTACTTTTACGCTACCAATATGTGTGTGCTTACATATTTCATCTATTTGTGAGGATTAAGGTTGTCTAATTTTTTTAAGACAATTTGAGTTATCTTTTTCTTTCTCCACTAATTTGAAATTTTACCTTTGCCATAAAATAAATTCCCATCTGAATTTGGTTTTATTTTTGACTTTCTACTGTTCTATTCATCTGTCTGTTTTTAAAATCTATTTAATGAACTGATTTAATTATTACAACTTTTATTCCTAGAAATGTCTAGGCTTTTCTCCTTTTTTCCCAATTGGAATTACAATCCTTATGAAATTTGAAGATCTTCTAGGTATTTTAATGTATATTGTACTAGTTAGAAAGAGAAATAGAATTGGCAAATGTATTAAGTTATTCCATACAAGAAAATGATTTGTCTACTTATTTCCTTAAATATTTTATGCTCTTCAGTTGATACTTCAATTACAATAGCATGTCTTTTTTGATTATTGGGTTTATATGTAGGTCTTTTTTGTAATTCTTATTTCAAATAGAATCATTTTTTAAAAATAATACAACAATGTTTTAAAAAGCTACCTGTTTTTCTATGTTAATCTTGTAATTTACTAGTATATATATGGTAGTTTTCCAATCCATTCCTTCATGTTATCTAGTAAAGGAACCTATACTGTTTGCGATTATTTTAAATTTGTCTTCTCCCTTCCTATATTTATCACTTATTTCTATTATCTACTTTGGTTTTGATTAGTAAATTGAGAACAATATTAAATTATAGTCATGAAATATGAGAGGACACAAACATATGGAAAACATTCCATGTTCATGGATAGGAAGAATCAATATCATGAAAATAGCCACACCGCCCAAAGTAATTTATAGATTCAATGCTATCCCCATCAAGTTATCATTGACTTTCTTCACAGAATTAGAAAAAACTACTTTAAATTTCATATTTAGCTAAGAAAGAGCCCATATAGCCAAGACAATCTTAAGCAAAAAGAACAAAGCTGGAGGTATCATTCTACCTGACTTCAAACCAACAAGGCTGCAGTAACCAAAATGGCATGGTACTGGTATCAAAACAGATATATCGCCTAATGGAACAGAACAGAGGCGTCAGAAATAACACCACACATCTAAAACCGTCTGATCTTTAATGAACCTGATGAAAACAAGCAATGGATAAAGGATTCTCTATTTAATTAATGGTGTTGGGAAAACTTGCTATCCAAATGCAGAAGACTGAAACTGGACCCCTTCCTTAAACCTTATGCAAAAAGTAACTCAAGATGGATTAAAGACTTAAACATAAGACCTAAAACCATAAAAACCTTAGAAGAAAACCTAGGCAATACCATTCAGGACATAGGCATGGGCAAAGACTTCATGACTAAAACACCAAAAGCAATGGCAACAAAAGCCATAATTGACAAATGGGATCTAATTAAACTAAAGAACTTCTTCACAACAAAAGAAACTATCATCAGAGTGAACAGGCAACCTACAGAATTGAAGAAAATTTTTGCAATCCATCCATTGGACAAAGGGCTAATATCCAGAAGCTATAGGGAACTTAAACAAATTTACAAGAAAAAAACAAACAACCCCATCCAAAAGTGGGTGAAGGATATAAACAGACACTTCTCAAAAGAAGACATTTATGTGGTCAAAAGATATGAAAAAAAGCTCATTATCACTGGTCATTAGAGAAATGCAAATCAAAACCACAATGAGATACTATCTCATGCCAGTTAGAATGCCGATCATTAAAAAATCAGGAACAACAGATGCTGACAAGGAGGTGGAAAAACAGGAATACTTTTACACTGTTGCTGAAAGTTTAAGTTAGTTCAACCATTGTGGAAGACAGTGTGGAAATTCTTCAAGCATCTGGAACCAGAAATACCATTTGACCCAGCAATCGCATTATTGGGTATATACCTAAAGGATTATAAATTATTCTATAAAGACACATGCACATGTATGATTATTGCAGCACTATTTGCAGTAGCAAAGACTTGGAACCAACCCAAATGCCCATCAATAATAGACTGGATAAAGAAAATGTGGCACACATATACCATGTAATACTATGCAGTCATAAAAAGGAATGAGTTCATGTCCTTTGCAGGGAAATGAAGCTGGAAACCATTATTCTCATCAAACTAACACAGGAACAAAAAACCGAACACTGCATGTTCTCACTCATAAGTGGGAGTTGAACTATGAGAACATATGGACAGAGGGAGGGGAACATCACACACCAAGATCTGTCAGGAAGTGGGGGGACAAGGAGAGGGATAGCATTAGGAATAATACCTAATGTTGATGATGGATTAATGGGTGCAGCAAACCACCATAGCACATGTATACATAAGTAACAAACCTGCATGTTCTGCACATGTATCACAGAAGTCTATGTGTATGTGTGTGTGTGTGTGTGTATATATATATATATGTGCATTTAAAGTATCACCATTAAGCATAAGGTGCTTATTTGTTTTGAGTCATATATTTTTATCAGGTTAAGCAAATATCTACTTCTGTGCTACTAAGAGTTTAAAAATTCAAGAATAGAAGATGAATATTGTTATACATAATTTGCTGGCATCTATTGAGATCATATGATTTTCTTTGACATAGTTAATATGGTTTATTACAGTAATAAATTTCCCATAACTGAGTTGTCATTGTATGCTAAAGATGTGTGTATGTGGTGTTGAGTTGGCATCTTTAAAAACTTTGAGGTCTTTTATTCTTTCACTCTGCCTGGAAGATATTGAAATGATGTGTCTCCCTTTGACATCTACGTTGCATGCTGAAGTGGCCAGGAGGAAGACTTTTAGATGGAGATGAGCATGCTTGACATGTTTTAGGGAGTGCCTCATTTGAGACCAATGAGGAAGAGGAAGAGAGGAGGACTGGGCAGAAGAAAAGGCATAGGTGTTTTGTAGATCAGTGAAGGCCTCAGCCAACCACCTGAGGAACTCTGCAGTTGTCCCTAGTTGTGTGTATGGAGGATGTATGGGGGAGGGTCAGGGGAAAGTGGCAGCACTTTTTATTCTTGCATCAAGCAATCATTGTATGTAGCCATTCAAAGCAGGAAGGGGGCAAGAACTTGTACAAGACAATGCTCTTCAACCAGAGGAAATTCCCAGGAGTCTGACAACTTGGGACTATCTGCCAACAGCAATCTCAGAAATGGTTGAAATTAGTCTTTCATTTCTGTAGGGAAGATCTAGTTGGCATATGACAGCATCTACCACATCTAATTGACTACTTTTATAATTCAGTACTCTACCTAAGTAATCTTAGCCTTTTCACTGTCTTTATGTACTATTTGGACCTTTATGCCATTTTTTTTTTCCAGCTTAGAGCCTTCTTTTGAGTTCTAGATCCAGAAATACAGCTGTCTTCTCTCCATTCCTTTCTGCATTAGGAACCTCAAACATCACATTATAAGACTGAACTAATTTTCTTTCTCCCAAATCTCTGCCACCGACTCTATTACATTTCTCACCTGGTAGCATTATAATCTATTTAGTCACTCAAGCTAGAAATTTGAAAGAAAACTTCTATCAATGACTCTTAACCCAGATGTTTAATAATAGTTTCTCAGGATATCAGTCAACTCATCAAAATGTGATATTTTATGTGTGCATTTTTATGGATCATGGCTTTTCAGATTTTCATAGTGTTTTGCAATTCAATAAAGGATTAAGTAAGCATCATGGTTCAAAGATTCTTTTTATGTAACCTCAATCAACAAAACTACTCACGAAGTTCTGTTGATTCTACCTGTAATAGAATCAATTTTTACCTACTCCTTCTATAAGTAGGCATTTACCCTCTCTTATGTGGTTAACAATTATAGAGGGTTTTTTTGTTTGTTTGTTTGTTTGTTTGTTTGTTTTGAGACAAAGTCTTGCTCTGTGGCCCAGGCTGGAGTGCAGTGGCACTATCTCTGCTCACTGCAACCTCTGCCTCCCAGGTTCAAGAGGTTCTCCTACCTCAGCCTCCTATGTAGCTGGGACTATAGGCATGTGCCACCACACCCAGCTGATTTTTGTGTTTTTACTAGAAACGGGGTTTCACCATGTTGACCAGGCTGGTCTCAGGTGATCCGCCTGCCTCAGCCTCCCAAAGTGGTAGGATTGCAGGTGTGTGCCACCATGCCTGGCCAACAACTGCAGTTTTACTAACAGTCTTCTTGCTTTCAATTTTAACATAATCCTCCCACCCCATCCTTTTTCCTGCTTTTCTAGTTTTCGATACTCTGGCCAGTTTAATCTTTTTATAGTGCAAATTGTCCAAAGACATTTCTCTAATGTAATTATACCATTGGCTTATAGATATAGATTCAAGCTCCTCAGCATGGCATACAAGGCTTTATATTTATATGATCTAGCATTTATGGATCTTTGCAGCCTCTCTCACTGGCACTCCCACCATCATGTTTTAGGTACCAGCAACCTGCACTCTGTGGAATAGATTTGTACATTGTATATTGTCAATGCATTCTCTCTGTTTGGATTACCCCATTTTGTGGCAATATTGGAGACTTTATTTCTCCTCAGTAAAGTGAGTTTTATTCTGGGTAACCTCTTTATTCACCTTTAGTGCACTCCATAGTACATGTCAGCAGCTGGGTTGTGTCTGGTGGTGAAAGTGTCAGAAAATCTTAGGAGCTATATGGCTGACTGCTGATTCAATATTACTTAGCATTTAAGAATGCCTAGTCCCCAAGAAAAAGAAATAAAGGGTATTCGATTAGAAAAGGAGGAAGTCAAATTGTCTCTATTTGCAGACGACATGATTGTATATCTAGAAGACCCTATCACCTCAGCCCAAAATCTCCTGAAACTGATAAGCAACTTCAGCAAAGTCTCAGGATACAAAATCAATGTGCAAAAATCACAAGCATTCCTATACACCAATAACAGACTTAAAGAGAGCCAAATCAAGAACGAACTGCCATTCACAATTGCTACAAAGAGAATAAAATACCTAGGAATACAACTAACAAGGAACGTAAAGGACCTCTTCAAGGAGAACTACAAATCACTGCTCAACGAAATAAGAGAGGATACAAACAGATGGAGAAACATTCCATGTTCATGGTTAGGAAGAATTAATGTCGTGAAAATGGCCATACTGCCCAAAGTAATTTACAGATTCAATGCTATCCCCATCAAGCTACCAATGACCTTCCTCACAGAACTGGAAAAAACCACCTTAAACTTCATATGGAACCAAAAGAGAGCCCGCATAGCCAAGTCAATTCTAAGCAAAAAGAACAAAGCAGGAGGCATCACACTACCGGACATCAAACTCTACTACAAGGCTACAGTAATCAAAACAGCATGGTACTGGTACCAAAACAGAGATATAGACCAATGGAACAGAACAGAGGCATCGGAGGCGACACAACATATCTACAACCACCTGATCTTTGACAAACCTGAAAAAAACAAGCAATGGGGAAAGGATTCCCTGTTCAATAAGTGGTGTTGGGAAAACTGGCTAGCCATATGCAGAAAGCAGAAACTGGACCCCTTCCTGACACCTTACACTAAAATTGACTCCAGATGGATTAAAGACTTAAACATAAGATGTAACACCATAAAAACACTAGAAGGAAACCTAGGCAAAACCATTCAGGACATAGGCGTAGGCAAGGACTTTATGACCAAAACACCAAAAGCATTGGCAACAAAAGCCAAAATAGACAAATGGGACCTAATCAAACTCCACAGCTTTTGCACGGCAAAAGAAACAGTCAATAGAGTGAATCGGCAACCAACAGAATGGGAAAAAAATTTTTGCAGCCTACCCGTCTGACAAAGGGCTGATATCCAGAATTTACAATGAACTAAAAAAGATTTACAAGAAAAAAACAAACAAGCCCATTCAAAAATGGGCGAAGGATATGAACAGATACTTTACAAAAGAAGACATACATGAGGCCAACAAACATATGAAAAAATGCTCATCATCACTGGTCATTAGAGAAATGCAAATCAAGACTACATTGAGATACCATCTCACGCCAGTTAGAATGGCGATCATTAAAAAATCTGGAGAAAACAGATGCTGGAGAGGATGTGGAGAAATAGGAACACTTTTACACTGTTGGTGGGAGTGTAAATTAGTTCAACCACTGTGGAAAACAGTGTGGCGATTCCTCAAGGACCTAGAAATAGAAATTCCATTTGACCCAGCAATCCCATTACTGGGCATATATCCAAAGGATTATAAATCGTTCTACTATAAGGACACATGCACACGAATGTTCATTGCAGCACAGTTTACAATAGCAAAGACCTGGAACCAGCCCAAATGCCCATCGATGATAGACTGGACAGGAAAAATGTGGCACATGTACACCATGGAATATTATGCAGCCATGAAAAACGAGGAGTTCACATCCTTCGTAGGGACATGGATGAACCTGGAAAACATCATTCTCAGCAAACTGACACAGGAACACAAAATCAAACACCACATGTTCTCACTCATAGGCGGGTGTTGAACAAGGAGAACACATGGACACAGGGAGGGGAGCACTATACACAGGGGTCTGTTGTGGGGAGGGGGGATAGCGGGGAGGTGGGGAGTTGGGGAGGGATAGCATGGGGAGAAATGCCAGATATAGGTGAAGGGGAGGGAGGCAGCAAATCATACTGCCACGTATGCACCTATGCAACAACCTTGCATGTTTTTCACATGTACCCCAAAACCTAAAATGCAAAAAAAAAAAAAAAAAAAAAAAAGAATGCCTAGTCCCTGCTTGTATTCATCTCATCACAAACTAATCATCATTCTATTTATACAATAAGTTTGAGAAGTTTTTGGAAGGTGTTAAAAATTGATTATATGGTTGAGTATATATTTGAGATGCTATTTAATATAATACTATGTAGTGGTAAATAGCTGTTTGTATCTTCTTATGACATTAAAAATGCCACCTACTCTATTATGTCACTAATTCTATTTAACATAAATGCTTAGAAAAGTTATTTTTACTTATCTTATTAAGAAATCTAGATTCTCTCTGAAAATTGGTGCGATCACCAGTACTTAAGGCTGAGAGCACAGAGTTTTCTGCTGTGTTTAGGTGTTAGTGATATCGAACATATAATAGAGAAACACACATCTCTGAACTCAATTTCAACTTTTTGGTATAATCCTTTTTCTCAGCTTCAAGTAATTTGTAGGATTCAAATTGCAGGGTTTTCAAAAATAATATCCTAATGAAATTATGACATATCCAATAAAGAAACTTACCAAACATATTTCTAAATGAAAGTGCTTGGTGCTCCAGATGATGAGGTAGTTATAGATCTTGGGACAGAAACATATCCCAAGTGACCATCTAATCTCCTACCTCCTCATAGGAAGAACTAGATTAAAAGCATCAGGCAAGGTCAAGTCGATAATGTACTTCTTGGAGATTAAGATCAAGAGAGGAATTCTACATCTTCCTCTGGTACACTTTACAAATTATACCAAATTCTTTTGTGGATGGTCTTATATCCCAATAGGTCAAATGCATATATCCCAGCAGGTCAAATGCAATTATGATTATAAGTTATATTTTCTGAGTTTTTCAGAAATGAATTGAATAATTTATTAATATTTTCTATTTTACTATCCATATACTTAATTTTTGAATTTTTTGTGATTGTTTTATATCATTTCTATGAATGCCAAAACCTAAAAATAACACTTTAAGGAATTAATTTTCTGAAGCCAGAAAGGTTCATGATTTCCTTAAGTACTTTATGTTTCATTTTTTTTAATATTCATAAAAATTATTTTCTCACCAGAATGTACAACTTCTTTCTCAAAGCTAGAAAGTTATCTAATTCACAAGATGAAATTCCTTGTAACTAATTGAACTATATAATGGGAAATAACTCAAATTACTTTTTTTGTACCCTTATAATTTCTCTCTTCCTTTCCCTAAGGATCTTATCTTCTTGGAACAGCTATGCAATAAAGCAGTGGAGCAAAGTAATCTATATTGGCACAAAATTTTTCCAAACATTATTTTGAAATTGCTTGCAACATTGTTAAATTGACTTTACAAATTAAGTGCAGGATTAATGACTAAAGCCAGGGGTAAACAAAATAAAACAAAACAAAACAAGATACCTCATATAACTGCAAATTGTTAATTTTACCAGCTTATATATGTATTTGAGACCAAAGAAGGAAAGAGAATTGAAAAGTTCTCCTTTTCAAAAAGTACTGTTAATAAATACATTGACAAACATGCCAAATATAATCAAGACAACATGAATTCAGAAGATTAATACCTCAAAAAGTTTTCATTGTCAATGGATGACTCCACAGAATTAATAACTATGCTCACATTGCTTAGAATCCCTGAGGAGAAATGCTTGGAAGAATATTATGTGTTCCAAAGAAGCTCTAAATCCAAGTACTAGGAATAAAATATTTAAAGTGGTAAAGGAATACTGAAACAAGTGAAATGCTAGACAAATACTAAACATACTAAATATTTTTGTGCACTGATGATTAGGTTAGATTGCAGGAAAGCATACAAGATTTACATGAAGAGTTCTTTTGAGAGTTGGAATTCAGAAATACAGTATTACTGAACATTTGATATGTTTATATATGTCAAAGTTTATCCATAGATCTATATTTCACATTAAAAGATGTTTTAAAAAATGATGAGTATAATAAATTCCTAGTCATTAAATTATTTTCAACTTTAATCAAGTAAATATAATCAGAACACTACTTTATACTGAAGTACATTCTGTTTCCCAAGCATAGTTAGGCAAGAGTTTAAAAAATAATGGATTAATGCCTCATGTGTGTGTATGTATGTGTGCGTGGCCGGGGGGAGAGAGAGAGAAAGAGCGCGCTGGCATGTGAGTGTGGGAGGGGAAAGGCCTCTGAACAATTCTGTACCCAGCCCAGCAGCTAGAACCCATCCAGCCTGTGATCACATTCAGATAATATCTGTTGAGTGAATAAGAGTTGTATTAGTTTGCTAGGGATGCCAACAAAATCTCACAGATTCAGTGGCTTAAATAAGAGAAATTTATTTTCTTACGTTTTGGAGGCTGGGAAGTACAAGATCAAGGTATCACAGGGCTGGTACTTTCGAGGCCTGTCTCACTGGCTTGCAGTTGGATGGCTGCCTCCTTGCTAAGTCCTCAGGTGGTATTTCCTCTGCGCAGGCACATATCTGGTATCTCTTTGTGTGTCCAATTTCCTCTTGTTATAAAGATACCAGTCAGAGTGGATTAGGGCCCACAAATGACCTTTTTTAATCTTAATTACTTCTTTGAATGTTCTATCTCCAAGTGCAGTTACATTCTGAGGTTAGGACATCAACACACATATGAATTTTGAGAAGACAGAATTCAGCTCAAAATATAGGGATCTATCTGTGCCATTGAGTACATTATAATACCTTATTAAAAATTGATTGTGCTTATTTTCTCAATGCAGAGATGATTTTTATATTATTCAATACTGATAAATGAAACAATTCTGTCCAGTACACAGTGTGGTGTTATCTACTGAAAAGAACTACATTCACTTAAAAGTTTCTTAATGCTTGATTTAAATCTTTTAACATAATAGATTCATTTTCTTTCCTCTTTTGGCTGTGTTACACAATTAAATGAAAGTTACAATGATATTTGGGTTAGATTAATTCAGTCTTCTCCTCACTTAACACATTAATATAAACAAACTATGCTATTGGCAAGATAGAGCTCAATTTAAGATTGACAACACTGAGCCGATAATTACTCGGTGAAAGATTAGATTCAATTAAATCTAAAGCCTGAGCCTGGTTTGTAGAAAATTGTACCTGGGAAGCTGACTTTCACTAGCTCCTATAGTAAACACTAGGATATGTGCTAAGATTGTTACCTTGTAACTTATGCCTACCTACTGGCAAATAGGCACATTATTTGAGTTTGGAACAGTTGATGGGAATGAAAGTATACATCCATCAGTAGAAATACAAAGGTAATTTCCTGAGGGCTACAGTAGATCTTCACCCCAAAGAGACATCCTGGTAGTGAATGTTTTATGGGGCCTGGAGGCAGGGAAGCCTGACCTCTGCCTGAGAGTGCTGCCACGTCATATGTGGTATATGTAGTAAGCTATATGTTGCAACCTGAATCCTTTACTTACATTAAAGTAACATGTAGCCTTTGCCTGGCTCTCTGGGTATCTTTCAGTCAATTACATCATTCTGTTGGGACCAACAGGCCCTCAGGTATTCATTTCATTCGCTATTTGTTCATCTTGATATCCCCCCAACTGAATAAATTATAGGATATATGAATCCAAATTAGTTTTTTCTGGCTACTGCCATTTCTGAGCAAGAGAAGAGTATTACTTTTAGAATTTCTTCTGAGAATTTATTGCTCTTAGGTTTGCAAAGACCATGGGTATCCTGTATAGAATTAGCTAAGTTACGTTAACATACTGCTATTTGTTATAAAATACTCTGATGGTTGGTTTATTTTAGATGATAGAAATTCAATGCCTTTTAGAATTAAAGCCACTATTGTTAATAGAGTTAACACGAAAAGGGATGTCAAAGCAAGCTGAATGAGAACAATGTGGTACAATAATATGTTTAAAATAATACAATTAAATTATAAGATTTTACTTGATTACTTCTTAAGCAGTAGAAATTGTGGGGGTAGATTATGGGATTTGTTTGAAGGGATGTAACACATTTCTCCAAATGAAAACATTTGTCCACATTGATGTTTTCCATTAGTCATCTTCAGAGATGTGAATTTAACTTAAAACAATTTACACTACTCTTATGATTACTTTTAAAATGATGTTTGCATTAGTTAAGTCAGAGACATCATGAGAAATGGGAGTGAAAACAGATGGCCATGACGATGCATTTGGTACTTTGAATGTTTAAAGCAGTGCTTAGTATTTGCTTAGGGATTGAGAGCAGAGTAGGAACTAAAATTGTCACAGATTATTAACATGCCTGGCTTGGAGAGTCAACCTAAACCCTGAGTAAGTCTCATAGAAACTGCAACATTATCATGTTTCATATGATTGACATAATGTGCACTCACCTATTATTCTACAGGGTCGTTGAGTAAGCAATGAAAACTCAATCCCTTTTCTTTATATTTAAGGAAAGTTTTTAGAATCATAAAAACTATTAGAAGAGATCATGCTTTTGTTTACTGAAATTTGTGTATCACAAACATTCTGGTTTTTAATAGGCAATAGAGTTTCTCTGAGTATTCAGGTAGAGATATTTAAATCCCTTTAAGAATACTCAAACTAAGATATGAGTTCTCATTTATCATTCTTTTATTGATTCTTAAATTTCAGTGTGTATGTAGCCTGTCTTATAAACCCTAATTTAATAGAGTGGCATGGTAATTTAAATTTTAACAAGCTTCTCAAATGCTTTAAATAATTTAAAATTTTTTCCTATACCCATTCTTCAAATTATCTCTTAAAAATAATCTTGTGGCCTGGCACTGTGTCTCACTGCTCTAATCCCGGCACTTTGAGAGGCCAAGGTGGGTGAATCATTTGAGGTCAGGAGTTCAAGACCAGACTAGCCAACATGGTGAAACCACATCTCTACTAAAACTACAAAAATTAGCCAGGTGTGGTGGTGTGTGCCTGTAATCATAGCTACTCGAAGGCTGAGGCAGGAAATCCCTTGAGCCTGGGAGATGGAGGTTGTGGTGAGTCAAGATCGTGCCACTGCACTCCAGTCTGGGCAACAGAGTGAGACTCTGTCTCAAATAAATAAATAAATAAATAAATGAATAAATGAATAAATAAATAAATAAATAAATAAATAAATAAATAAATAAATAACTTGCAAGCATGATGTTGATTTTCACATTCCTATTTAGTAATTTATTAGCATTGTACCTTTACAGTTGCTTTAAAGGTCTGAGAAGATTATTAGTTCAAGATAGCATGCTGATCTCATGTTGTTACGTCCTTTACCATCTCAGACCCCTGAGTTTTAAGGTTAAAAATACATAAACACTCCATAATGAAGATAATGTAAGGGGACCATTAGTGGTTGACAATTTTCACAATTTTCTGGCAGACAGAAAGCAGTTTTGAGAGAGGTATTGGAAGATGCAGGATAGAGCGACTAGAGCCTGGGAGGAGGTGATCTTCCTTGCTGCCTGGAGAGGCTCAAGACTCAGGAATGCCTGGTATGATGAAAAGCAGGAGTGAATAGTGAGTTGAAAAAGAAGGACATTAGAAAGCTATCAACAGAGGTCACTACAGTCATTTGATTCGCATTGAACAGGATATCTACCAGTGAGCATCATTTAGGCAAAATATTGAAGGGTTCTTGTCTTCAGAAAAAGTGACTGCCTGGATTGAACATGGACTGCGGGTATTGAAGTTGATGCTCAGCACAAAGACCTCTGGGAGTCCTTAGGCATGAGGATAGCTCATCACCAAAATATCCCAACAGCACTCGGGCACACATGCCCATATAATTGGGTTTTCATTGCCTCATTCCTAAATATATAAAGATAACTAAGGTTCAGCAGACATTTGAGGAAATTGAAACATAAGAAAACCTAATATACACATTAAAAATGCCTATAACTTCACACACAGGTGTAATCACTCAACAGGTTTTCCTTGCCTGCTGCCCAGACAGAGCCAGTTTATCAAGACCAGGGAAATGAAAGAGACAAAGAGTTTAAGTCATGCAGAGATGGCTGTACAGGAGACCAGAGTTTTATTGTCACTCAAATTAGTCTCTCTGAAAATTGGGAGACTGGGGTTTTTAAGGATAATATGGTGGGTAGGAGGTCAGGAAGTGAAGAGTGTTGATTGGTCTGGTTGGATATGAAATCAGAGGGAGTTGAAGCCTCTTGTCCTAAGTCAGTTCCTATGTGGGGGCCATAAGACCAGATGAGCCAGTTTACTGATCTGGGTGGCACCAGCCAATCTGAATGCAGAGTTTGAAAAATATCTTAAGCAACAATTTTAGGTTTTACAATATGATATTACCCCTAGGAGCAAATAGGGAGGTTTCAAATCTTGAGGCCTCTAGCTGTGCTACTCCTAAGCCATAATTTCTAATCTTTTGGCTAATTTCTTAGGCTTTCAAAGGCAATCTGGTCCCAGGGAAGAAGGGAGTTTATTTCAGGAAAGGGCTGTTATCATTTTTGTTTCAAAGTAAAACTATAAACTAAGTTTATCCCCAAATTAGTTCTGCCTACACCCAGTAATGAACAAGGACAGCTTGGAGTTTAGAAGCAAGATGGAGTGAGTGAGGTCAGATCTCTTTCACTGTCATAATTTTCTCACTGTTATAATTTTAGTCAGGGCAGTTTCACAAGCACCAATGAAACAGAAACAGATACTTATTCAAATTATATGGAGATTTGTGATACATATTCAAATCATTTAGGGATTTTAATAAACTCTTTCCATCCCACTCCTCACTTTTACACTTTATTCAATGTTCTTAAGAAACAAGGATAGAATACTACTCAAAAACAATACTTTGAGAGCAAGAATGAGCACACAAGGATTTGTAGAAAGACAGAGGCAATGAACAAATTCAGAAGTCAGAACAGCAAAGTTGTGGATGATTTCTAGAGAGTCAAAAAAAAAGATATTGAGTTACCTATTTCATTATGTAGCATATAGCTCAAGAGACCATGTATCTCTCTAACATGCCTTTAAGGTTTTCAAGTTAATATTTTCAGATATGAATATTGGTAGTCACCAGTTCATAATATTCAGTGACTCACATGTTAATAAATTATGCTCTTCCCATTATCTGATATTGATTGGGCACCTACTATATATTTGTCATTAAGCACCAAGGAATACAGCAGTGATCAAAAACATACAAAAATCCCTGTATCCACAAAGCTTATGTTTTAGTTGGGGAAGGTAGACAATGAAGAAGTGACAAAAAGATATGCTATGATAGGTGGTCATAAATTATTGGAAGAAAAATAAAGCAGGAAAAGAAGACAAGGTGATGCTAGGGCAGGGCTGTAGTTTTAAAGAGGATGATCAAGAAAGGCCTTATTTAGAAGGTAACATTTGAGCAAAAAGCTTAATGAACTGAGGTAGAAAGCCATGAGAATAGTTAGGAAAAGGCAAACTCTGTGCTTGGTCATAGCAAGGAGGTGAGTGTGGCTGGAGTTGGGTGATTTAAAGCAAATGAGATCAGAGAAATAAAGCGGGCGGAGAGGATTCATGGCAGGACATAATGTGGCTTGCACTTTTGAGATATGAAGACATTGGAGGGCTTTGCTCAAAGGAGTGACAAGATGATATTAAGAGATCTTCCTCTGGCTACAGTAAGAATAGTTTGTAGTGAGAATAAGAAGGCAAGCAGGGATAGCAATGAGAGGCTTTGTAATAAGCCAAGCAAGTGGCAGTTCTGCTTGGACTAGGATGATAACAGTGGAGGTACTGAGGAATGTCTGGGTTCTGGGTATATTCTGAAGATAGGACAGGTAGAATTTCCTGATGGTTTGAATATGAGATATGAGAAAGAAGATGACTCAAGGATGACTTTGGATTACCTGAGTACCAGAAGGATGAAATAGACCATGAGAGAAGGGTACATGGAGGACTGCAATCTGGAGTTTGTGTTTTAGATGTAGCAAGTTAGAGATCCCATGAAGAAATCTAAGTGGCTATGCAGAAAGCAGTTGGCTAACCATGTTGGAGTTCAGTGTAGAGGTCTGGGTTGGAGACATTAATCTGTGAGTTATGCATGTAATCATGTAAATAAATAAGATAGAGAAGAGTTCCAGGGATTGCGTCCTATAACACTCTAATACATAGAACTTTGAGTGATGAGGAAGAGCTAACTGGCAGAGCCAGACATGGTTTAGCCAGGAAGACCAAAGGCTATGGTGTTGTGGATTCCAAGAGGGGAAAGTATTTTGAGGAGGAGGAAGAAATCAGTTATTACAAATGCTTTTTTAAAATGCAGATGTTTTTGTCTGCAAATAGGTAGTGATAATATTCATATTATTAAAGAGACCATGAGAACTGTAAAAATGGAAGATTTATACAGCACAAGTAGTTTGCATTATGCCAAAATGTAGCCACTTCAAATACAACTTTGGAGTATAAATTATTCTATTAACCACCAAATTGAAGGAAAGAATTACAGTAATTGATGATCCACAAGCAGCGTTTTCCACAACAATAAATCACACAGGAAATTGAATTAGTATCTTTGTTATTAGCATATGTCCTAATAGCATTAACCTGAAATTATTATTGAGCCATGTTGGAAAGTTGTTTTTGGTAATTTTCCTAATTGAGGAAAAGAGTCAAATAGGCTATCATGTTAGTGGTATTAAAAAACATATTCTTTTGAGTTTTCACACTTACATAAAATTAAATTGGGTGACAGATGTTTCACCCACCAAATCCTTTTGGCTTGAATGGATTGGTGAAGTATCCGAAATATTCTTTTTTTTTAATACAGTTTTTGTGTAACTAGAATACTATTAACACTTCATGTACTGTAAATATATCAATATGTGGTAATTTGTTGAGATAGTATCTGTTGGTGTTTCCCCTATATTCCTCTGTACCCCAATCTCCTAAACAAGTACATAGGTCCTTTACCTTTCCTCCCCTCATTTATTTTCCTAGGAATCTTGCTTGGAGTCCTGTAGGGGAGAGTTCAACCTTTGAAAGTAGAGAGGTGTTCTAAGGATACCAATTAAACTGAATCTTCAGAAAGCATTTTCAAAGTGGGAGGAAAATAATGAATAAAATGAATGCATAATCTCTGCCATGATGGGCATTTGTTATCTAAACTAATCCTTTCAAAATGCTGTCAAGTATTCATTATAACCTCATCTTTTAGAGAAAATAAAAAGAGAGCCAGAACATGTTTTCCTCCTGAATTAGTTGAATGAAAGTTGACAGATCTTGAGTAGCAAGGGATCCATCTATACACCAGAACAATCTTCTGTGGAGTGGGCCTAGAGAGCATATGCCTAAGAATGGAGGGTAGGGGCTGTGCACCACAGATTCTGTGCTTGGGATGTGTCACAGGAGCAGCCCTCAGCTTCCATGGCCCATATGACTGTAGGCAACAAATGCCATTCATCTGTGACTTTTAGGAGACACTGGAACAAATTTATGTTTGATACTTTCATCTCTCTCATTCTTCCCGTTGATTCCTAATCTGCTTTAAAATCCAAGGTTGGGCCAGGCGCAGTGGCTCATGCTTGTAATCCCAACCCTTTGGGAGGCTGAGGTGGGTGGATCACCAGGTCAGCAGTTTGAGACCAGCCTGGCCAACATGGTAAAACCCTATCTCTACTAAAAATACAAAAATTAGCTGGACCGTGGTGGTGTGTGCCTGTAATCCCAGCTACTCAGGAGGCTGAGGCAGGAGAATCACTCAAACCAGGGGGGCAGAGGTTGCAGTGAGCCGAGATTGTGCCATTGCACTCCAGCCTGAGTGACAGAGCAGGACTCGTCTCAAAAAAAAAAAAAAAAAAAAAAAAAAATCCAAGGTTGGTAGAGTTTCTCTCTTGAGCCAACACTGTTTTGCCTGTTCCTTCTTGACCTTGGATCAATTTCAGATGTTTTTCAGGCCTTCTATAACCACATGCTACTATATCACTCATTTTTCCTGGGATGCTCCATGTAGTTCTTTTGCCCTAATTGAAACTAGCTGCTCCTCAATCTCCTCTGCTGAGGATACAATTTTTCTAGGAACTATCTATAATAGAGTCTATTTATTTATCCCTGATTTGCAGGGCTTGTAGCTCCCTGTTGATTTTCTGAAACATTACTTCTGCATTTTCCAGTAAAAACCGACATTCTACTTTGAGACTTAACTCCTGACATCCACCTCTATCCTTCTGTGGCATATTAATGCATCTCTTGTTTTTGTCAAGAACTTTGGCACCTGGATCTCAGTTTTACTTGTCACTCCAAGTGCCGTCATCTCTAACCATTCTGTTGACTCTCACAGCTCTGAATGTTCAGTTTTTAGCCCTTTTATACTCCAGAAAAAAAAAAAGACTCAGGAAAAATAGAAAAACAATAGCTCTTCATGGAGAGAAAAAAATCAGTAACAAATGGGTGCCCCAAAATTCAAGAGTCATATGAATATACATTTAAAATAAATAATTCAAACTAATTTTTACATACGTTTCTTTTTTCTCCTGAGTTGAAGGATTTATATCTCCAAGAGTCTAGTTCCGTGTCTGGGAATTGAATCCAAGCTGCGGTGCCTGCCAAATCCTAGCTATTGGACTATACGCTGGAGTGCATTTTTGCAAATCTCACAGGGGATCCAAGGCAGGCAGTTTGAATGTACAAAGGTTTTTAACTTAAAAAAAAATCTTATTTCTTAAAAAATCTTTTTTCTGCCTTTTTTAAAAAATCTCACCAAGGGAGTTTCTAAGGCTGTATTTTTGTGTGTATTTTTTATAGGTATAAGATAGCTGTTTAAGAAAAGAGCTCCCTAAAACATTTTTTTAAAAATATAGCCAATTTATTTATTTTATTAGCAGTTCAAGCCAAATAAGTCTTCTGCATGGAAAGCCCCAAAGATAAATTTCCAGGTTTAGAATACTATGGACATTAAGTGGCATTTTAAAAATGGGCACAGAAGGTGCAATCTTTCCTTCCAGGATCTCCCCAAAAATTCACTCCCAGAAACAGGCTGAAATAGCGAGGTTCCAATTGCCACAGACCATTAAGGATGAGGTTTTTGTGTTTAGTATCTTCAATATCCCAGTAACAGACCTGTTCATCTGTGGCACTGAGTAGGCCCTCCTGGGATTGAACTTTCCCAGGACTAACTAGGCAGGAAGCCTGGTTGAGACAATGAAAGCTCCTTGTGGATGGGACTTCTTTTTTAAAAAAATTTTTAAATTTTTAATTAATTAATGTATTCTAGATACAGGATCTTGCTCTGTCACTCTGGCTGGAATGCAGTGGTGCACTCACAGCTCACTGTAACCTCACACTCCTGGGCTCAATAGATCCTCCCACCTCAGGCTCCCTAGGAGTTAGGACTACAGGTGCATATCACCATGTCCTGGCTAACTAAAACAATTTGTTTTGTAGAGATAGGATCTCCCTTTGTTGCCCAGGCTGTTCTTGAAATCCTGGCCTCAAGCAGTCCTCCTACTTAGGCCTCCCAAATGCTGGGATTACCTGAGTGAGCCACTGCACCCAGCCAGACTTCTTATGAAGACAAACTCTCCCAAGAACTTGGCATATACAAGCAAAGTGTGCTGCTTAGTATCTGATGTGTCTCAGTCCTTTCAGACTGCCACCAGATGTGATCCAAAAATCACTCTCTCTGTATGGTGGAGACCTGGAAAGAGTGCTCCAACTACATCACTAGTGAAGCTCTTGAAGACATTAAACAAGATGAGAGAATCTTTATGACAAATACATATTCATATCTATTATCATATCAATCTATATATAATACAGATATTATATATCTGTAATATCTATGATAGAGACAAAGAAAAGACTATTTCTGGAAGGAAAAGGATTAGACAATATGAATAATCTTACCAGAAAATATACCAGAGTTGCTATAACTAAGACTAGCCTGTATAAATGCCTTCCTCCCATTGATATTGTTACAGTAGGTAGCTAGTCAGGCATGAGCAGTGCAGCAGAGGGCTCCTTGTCCATACACACACCAGGAATGTCAGGCCATTGTTAACAGTCTCTCTAAAATAATAATTGGTCATAGCCAGTGCCAGGAAAAGGCAGCCTCCCAACAGATAGAAAACACCTGAAGCTGGTGATCAACCACTTCCTGGTAAGTTCTCAGGAATTGAGTGAGTGGGCTCAAGCATGCAAATTAAGAAGCAAAATGGTAGAATGTACTGGTGAATGACCTTCTAGGAACATTTGACCGGTAAGGGAAGAACGCCTCAAGTGAGCATGCATACAACTCCAGTAAACACACTTATATGCTCCCCTCCCAAGCACTAGCAGGCCACTGCACATGCAGACAGCCCACCCCAAGGGAAGAATCAGGGAAGAAAGGATGCAAGACCCTGGAAGTATGCCAACGTAAAAAACTCACATTATAGGTCAAACAGTGCACTTGATGTCTCAAGTCACCCACTTGGCCCTCTTCCAAGTGTACTTTACTTCCTTTTATTCCTGCTCTAATGCTTTTTAATAAACTATCACTCCTGCTCTAAAATTTGCTTTGGTCTTTCCTTCTGCCTTATGCCCCTCTGTCTAATTATTTCTTCTGAGGAGGCAAGAATTCAGGTTGCTGTAAACCTGTACAGATTCACTGCCAGTAACAATATTAAACATGATAAAGAAAAACAAACAAACTGATTTTTACCATCAACACAACAAGACATCTGGAAATCCACATTCCACAACCAGACATCTGTAAATCTATGAAATTCTTACCCTTCTGCAAGCTTGTCAGGTCCAGAGTGCCCTTGACTGTGGCTTCCAGAAGAGCAGGGTGGTTGTGATTGTGTTGCTCACAGCTCCAAAACTGTAGAGGCCAAGGAAAAATTTCTGTTCTGCCCTCTGAAGGGTCACTGAAAATCAACTGACAAAAGGCAGGTTAATAAAAAAGGCATAAAAAATTAACATGCACAAGTGTGCATGGGAATTACAAAAAATATAAAAATTTAGGAAACAAGATGGTTGACATTTTTATACTATCTTGAGGTTACAGAAAGAATAGCAGATTGAAGCATGGCAAGGCAAGTGATGGGAGAGAGAGGAGAAGAAAGAAACTGACTTAGCTGGCAAAGACAGTTTTGTTATACAGATGAAACCTCACAGGTGGCAGTACTAAGAAAGCATAAGTTTCTGTCAGACCCCTGAAAGTGTCAGACTCTCATTCTCCCTTCCACAAGCCAATCTTTCTAACATCTGGACACTAGAGTTTGGGGTAGAGGGAGCTGGTGTGCCAGAGAAAGCTTGGCTATTTCACCAATGCAGATTTTTCTCTACAGATGCAAATCTCCACAAAAGGCAACTTTTTAGCTATTTTCTTGTGTTTTTAGACTCTGAAGAGCTATCTTGAAGGATGTCAAAGTAGTAGTATACATTTTGCAGTGAATTTTTTTTAAAGTGATGTATACTATCAAGCTCTGGCCTGACCCTCTACCTTCTCCCCTCAGCACCCAGAATGTTCATGAAAGTTGATGTTAAAGATGGCTAAAGCTTCACTAACTTGGCTTCCTAACTGCCTTCATGAAATCAATCCCATTCCTAGTTGAATATTTTTATGAGTAAGAAATAATATTCTATTGTGTTTAACCGCTGATATTTCTAAGTTAGGTACTGTAGCTAGTGTTATTGTAACCAAAGATAAATCCAATTCTATGTCTTTTCTCTTTCATATTTTTTTTTTTATTGCATTTTAGGTTTTGGGGTACATGTGAAAAACATGCAAGGTTGTTGCATAGGTGCATACGTGGCAGTATGATTTGCTGCCTCCCTCCCCTTCACCTATATCTGGTATTTCTCCCCATGCTATCCCTCCCCAACTCCCCAACCCCCACTATCCCCTCTCCCCCAAACAGACCCCCGTGTATAGTGCTCCCCTCCCTGTGTCCATGTGTTCTCCATGTTCAACACCCGCCTATGAGTGAGAACATGTGGTGTTTGATTTTGTGTTCTTGTGTCACTTTGCTGAGAATGATGTTTTCCAGGTTCATCCATGTCCCTACGAAGGATGTGAACTTCTCGTTTTTCATGGCTGCATAATATTCCATGGTGTATATGTGCCACATTTTTCCTGTCCAGTCTATCATCGATGGGCATTTGGGCTGGTTCCAGGTCTTTGCTATTGTAAATTGTGCTGCAATGAACATTCGTGTGCATGTGTCCTTATAGTAGAACGATTTATAATCCTTTGGATATATGCCCAGTAATGGGATTGCTGGGTCAAATGGAATTTCTATTTCTAGGTCCTTGAGGAATCGCCACACTGTTTTCCACAGTGGTTGAACTAATTTACACTCCCACCAACAGTGTAAAAGTGTTCCTATTTCTCCACATCCTCTCCAGCATCTAAAAACACTAGAAGCAAACCTAGGCAAAACCATTCAGGACATAGGCGTAGGCAAGGACTTTATGACCAAAACACCAAAAGCATTGGCAACAAAAGCCAAAATAGACAAATGGGACCTAATCAAACTCCACAGCTTTTGCACGGCAAAAGAAACAGTCAATAGAGTGAATCGGCAACCAACAGAATGGGAAAAAATTTTTGCAGCCTACCCGTCTGACAAAGGGCTGATATCCAGAATTTACAATGAACTAAAAAAGATTTACAAGAAAAAAACAAACAAGCCCATTCAAAAATGGGCGAAGGATATGAACAGATACTTTACAAAAGAAGACATACAAGAGGCCAACAAACATATGAAAAAATGCTCATCATCACTGGTCATTAGAGAAATGCAAATCAAAACTACATTGAGATACCATCTCTTTCATATTTTGTTTGCCATTGAATATACAGGAGAAATTCACACTATTACGTGTCTTTGTCCCAAAATCTACCACCTTCAACTTGCCAACAAAAAAAGTCAAACTCTGTAAAATATTTGAAGAGATTTATTCTGAGCCAAATATGAATGACCAATGGCTCATAACACAGCCCCAGAAAATCCTGGCAATATGCATCCAAAGCAGTCAGGCTACAGCTTGATTTTATACATTTTAGGGAGACATGACATCAACTAATGTATGTAAGATATACAATGCTTTGGTCCAGAAAGGTGGGACAACTCAAAGCAGGGAGCGGGGGGAATTTTCTGATTGGTAATTGGTTGAAAGAGTTATTATCTAAAGACCTGGAATCAATAGAAAGGAATATGTAGGTTAATATAAGGGGCTTTGGAGACCAAGATTTTGGTCTTTTCATGCAGACGAAGCCTCGGGCTAGCTGCTTTAGAGCTCTTAGCAGACCTAAAAAATGCCAGACTCTTAGTTAATTCCCTCTTGGATCAAAGAAGCGACCTGGAAAAGGAAAGAGATTCTCTATAGAACGTAGATTTTCCCCACAAGAGACAGCTTTCCAGTGCCATTTCAAAATATGTCAAATAAATATATTTTTGGGGTAAAATACTTCAATTTATTTCAGGACCTGCTGTCTATCATGTTGGTATCTTATTGCTAAGGAGTATTTGGTCAGCTACCAAGTCTAGAAACCCCTATCCAGGCAGCACTCAAGGCATTAAGAAGCAGACACCCCTTTGGGAGGCTGAGGCAGGTGGATCACGATGTCAAGAGATCTAGACCATGCTGGTCAACATGGTGAAACCCCGTCTCTACTAAAACTACAAAAAATTAGCTGGGCATGGTGATGTGTGCCTGTAATCCCAGCTACTCAGGAGGCTGAGGCAGGAGAATTGCCTGAACCCAGGAGGCGGAGTTTGAGGTGAGCCGAGATCGCACCATTGCACTCCAACCTGGGTAACAAGAGCGAAACTCCGTCTCCAAAAAAACAAAACAAAAAAAAGAAGCAGACACCCAGATAGAAAAGCAAAGTGGGACTATCTGGGGACCAAGAGCCTTCCGAGCTGAGAGCCTCAGGGGGCTGACAGCATTCTGGGCTGAGGGCCTTGAGCAGACTCTGACCCATGTATTTAGTCTCTGAACAGGTGATTATTAAGAAACAGGTGTTCTGTCTTCTCATAGAACCAAGATAAGCTAGGTAGGGAGCTGGTGCCTGCTTACTACTGATCAAGGACAAATTAGAAAGTATTCTCCATGAGGGAGCCACGGGGGCAGAGTCACATATCCCATGCTTAAAGAATTGTTTTAACCTATGTATGATATACATATACTGTTTTGCTACTTTAGAATGCCCCAAGCAGTTTTCACTGGGGTGGGGGCTGCTAGGTTATCCTTGCCGCTGTTCTTAGCAAACAATATATGTTATCACACACTCAGCATTTCTCAACATTTCCCCTATTTCCCACTTCCTGTTTTGACAAAGCTAGGTAAGCAAGCACAGCTTTATCTTGGTTAACTATTCTTGGAGTATTCAGGATCCACACCTGCAGACTACACAAAGAGAAACAAGACAAATTAATAACAATCACAATAGCAATCATAGATCCTCCAAGTATTTTCACCCAAATCACTGGATTTAGGGCTGCCAATCCATCAGCAGCTCCCTCACTCACCTCGGATTCTGAAATTAAAGATTGACGTGCTTGAGAAGCTTGACAAACTTCTTTTAATTTTCTCATATCCAGTGATAGGTCTTCAGCATGTCCTTCCAGGTGATGTTTTATTCTTTCCCAACTATGTTTAGTCTCATTACACTTTAGAGTTAATAAAGTCAATCTATACCTCTCTCACCACCAAAAGATACAGGGAATTTAACAGAGCTCTGAATCTAAAGAGCTTTTGTTCCTTATAAATTCTAATGAATAAGAATTAGGGCCTGATCATCTATAATATTTTCCTTCCCAGACCTTTATTGGTTTTAGGACCATAAGTATTTTCCAAAGTTCTTATTTAGCTCTTATCGTCGGCCGTACCATTTTTGGTCATGGTCCTACTAATCTTCCATTTATATCTACTGGGAGATCTAATTAAGTCATGGGCCACAACAAAGGAGGGAAAGGAATATATGCCCAATATGTGAAATTTCCTTTTTCTTCTGCCCCAGCTCCAGGTATACTCACTGCAATGGTGATAACTGTCATCATAGCTGCTATCAAGTTACTCACAGTAGGCTGTCCTGCTTTCTTCAGGTTTTCCTCAGCCATCTGCGAAAGCTTTAAATGTCTGGATGGTACCCACACTGGTTGATTTGGACCTGGAGAAACAAGCAAATCCTCTACCCCATATTATTATATTGCCTTTTCCCCCAATTCTTTGAGTGGATCTCACCACCAGATTAATTGCCCTACAGTTTCTTCCTTGGATTGTTCATTCAGGTGTTGTTCAGCCCTGTTAATTGTCCTCCTCTTGACAAATTCAAAAAATTTAAAGTTAATAATGCTAAATTTAGTTGCATCTGGAGTTCTCCACTATGTCCTTCCACAATTAAAACAAGCTCCAGGAAAAAACGCATTCCCTTTATTTTGAGTAAAGGAGCCCATGCACCAGTTCCTGTGAGCTATTCTATGGCAATATTAACCAGAGGTTGAACATTAGCATTTACATTAGCTTGAATATTAGACTCCTCAGTCCACCAGGTCTTAAATTGTAAAAATTTAGAGGGAAACAAACAAGCTCAGGTCAAAGTATCTAAATCTCCCTCTTTTCTCGCTTGTTGAGTTTCTGCCTGAATGAAACCAGTTACCATCGTTCTAGGAGTACACATCACAACACAAGCAGCTAGTTTCATTTTCGAGGTAGCTTCCGATTTCTCTAATGGAGAAATATCGGGAGGATCTGGCCATTCCTTGGCAAGATACTGAGGGTGGGCTGACAGGCATACCTTTTCCTCACTTGGCTTTTCATCCTTTTGCTCTATAATTTCTCTGCATACTTCATCATACACCCCTTCCTCTCCTAAATCTTCTTCATCGTTCATGTGAAATGGCTCTAAGGCAGAACGCATTAAAGCCCAAACAGACCACACCAAATAAGCCTTTTGTTTTCTTGATCTTTGTCCCATGTTACTCTAATACTACCACGCTCCCCCAGCTCACCCTGGGAGATTTTTTAAGAATTCTTGGGCTACTTCCAGCCTCTGCCTGACTCACCTGGGATATTCTTTCAAGAGTTCCCGGGCTGCTTCTGAGCTCCCCCAACTTACCATGGGAGATTTTTTCAAGAGTCCCTGGGATACCTTCAACTTAGCTTCTCCTTTCTCCATTACTCAGGCAACCCTTCATCCGGGTTGGAATCCCACGTCTGGGCACCACTTACCGAGTCCATCTTGGCTGTAGAGACCCCCCGACCCAGGCAGCACTGAAGGCATTAAGAAGTAGACACCCAGATAGAAAAGCAAAGTGGGACTATCGGGGGGCCAACAGCCTTCTGAGCTGAGAGCCTCAAGGGGCTGAGGTCTTAGAGCAGACGCTGACCCACATTCTCTCTGAACAGGTGATTATTATTAACAAACAGGTGTTCTGTGTCTTCTCATAGAACCAAGATCAACTAGGTAGGCAGCTGGTGCCTGCTTACCACTGATCAAGGACAAACTAGAAAGTATTCTCCATGAGGGAGCCACGGGGGCAGAGTCACATATCCCATGCTTAAACGATTGTTTTAACCGGTGTTGTAAATATACTGTTTTGCTATGTTAGAATACCCCAAGCAGTTTTCCACTTGGGGCAGTGCAGGGGTACGTGGCTAGGTTTTCCTTGTTGCTGTTCTTAGCAAACAATATATTTTATCATACACTCAGCATTTCTCAACAGTCAGCCTTAAGTTTTCTGTTTTACTGTTAACGCTGGTCATCTGTGCCTGAATTCCGAAGGGAAGAGTGTATAATGAGGCATGTCTGAGCACCCATTCCCATCATGGCCTGAACTAGCTTTTCAAGTTTACTTTGGAATGCCCTTGGCTAAGGGAGTGGTCCATTCAGTTGGTTGAGGAGCTTAGAATTTTATTTTGGTTTACAAACTGTAGCTAGTTTGCCAGTTATACTCAGGGATCATTCTGTATTTTATAATGCTTCCTTTTCTCATTTTCTTCAATTATTATTTTACACTTCACTATGAACTTCCTCACTTGGACACATTGATTTGCATCCTATATCATAGGATTAGAAAATACCTTGAAGTATGAACTTCCTCAAACTGCTGCCCTTTTCTCTCCATCTACAAACATGTCTGTATTCATCATGTCCACTTTACCCTTGTTCTGTCGAGGCACTGATTCTCCTCCTTCTTGAGGCTAATGACTCTGCTTGGAGTCTAATTTCATTTACCAATCTAAAACCTTTTGTCATTCTGGGATGCCGAGCAAGGAAGTAGCCAGGCTAATTTAATCCAACCTTGGATCCCCAACATGTAGTGCAGTGCAAGACAAACAGGCATTCAAAACAAGTTTCTTGAATGAAAACATAAATGCCTTTCCCCCTTGTATTTTCAACATCTTCCTTTTCACTGATACTTGCCCCTTAGTATATAGTCAGTCAATTCTGTTCTTACTAACAATAAATGAAGTAAATAAACCTCCTTCTACCTTTATTCTCCTCTAGCTCCTGCTATATTTTTCTTCCTTTCATGAGCAACCATTCTGGCAGAGTAGTCTACAGTACTCTACTCCTCTACCCACTATAGCTACACTTATGTTTCCATTGCTCCACTAAACTGCTCTTGCTAAGTTCAACAAAGGCTCTGTAGTTGATAAAAAGCTAAACAATCACTCCTCAGGACTTTCTCTGATTAAAACAATTTTGTCATCACTCCCCAACCTCCACCCCAATATGTTTCTCTGACACATAGATTTGGTTTGATCTCCTTATCCCTTCCCCACTCCCATATATTTACTTATTAATTGCTGGTCATACTCATTTGCTTTCTTCTCTCTTCATAGACTCTAAGTGATCTCATCCCACTCTTGCTTTTCCAGCTTACAATAGCTCAAACCTCTGCCCAGCTTCAGACTTGTTTACCAAACCACATGATCCAGATATGGGTGATCTGGAGATGCTTCAAATTCAGCATGTCCCATGGGCCCTCATCAGTCCATTACCCAGCAAAACTTCTTCCTCTTTCTAAATTTTTTTCAATGAATGACAAAGTCCCAATAACAGCACATACAGGAAATTTTAGGAGATTTTTTTAAAAAATCGTATTACTTTAGTCTAGAATATTGGAGAATGGGATACTAAGGGCAGGACAGGACTAGTTGACCCCTCAGGACAACAGAGCAAGACTAGATTAATACCCAAATGAAATTGAAAGTAGAAAGAGAACTATGAACATCAGCCTGTTTTGTAGTTGCAAATATTTGAAAAGAAATTGCCTGCTTCCCCAAAACAGTGAGTGAGGCAGAAGAAAACTCTAAAACCTATTTCTTGGCAACATTAAGTCTGATTAAAATGATTTTAAATCATTTAATGTCTTTTTAACACAAGACTTTTTAAAACTTTGATAAAACAAAGGAAACATCAGACTAAACACTCAAGAAAAGAAATACTTTAAAAATCACCTACAGCAAATAGCTATTTTAAAAAACACTATAATGAGAATGAGTCAATTAAGAATGAATGCTGCAAAATTATATGAAGAAAGAATGTATCACCAAAGGAACCTCTCTGAAGAATTTTATGAACAAATAAATGATCTTAAAGTGATTACATATAAATAATTTAATTGAAATTATCCTAGGTCCTTCCAGTTCTTCATATATTATGTGTATTAGTTTGCTTGGGGGTACATAGTCTGGATGACTTAAGTAACAGATTTATTTTTGTACAGTTCTGGTGCATAGAAGTCCAAGATTAAGGTGCAGTTAGGGTTTGTTTTTGGTGAGACTTTCTTCCTGGCTTGTAGATGGCTGCCTTCTTGCTGTGACCTCACATGGTCTCTTCTAAAATTGGCATCAGTCCTGTCAGATTAGGGCCCCAAACTTATGACCTTATTTAACCATGATTTCCTCCCTAATGACCCTATCTCTAAATAAAGTCACATCAATGGTTAGAGCTTCAACCTATGAATTTGGGGGCCTACAGCTCAGTCCATAACATTATACCAGACAGAGGGGAGGTTCACCAAAGTCATGTTTTCCTGTAAGTAAGAAATATTATTACTCCCATGTATAACCTCACATGCACAAACATTCAAGCTCTGCCAATTGGACCTGCTCTTTATTATCCAGAAAAGTCTGCAACATTTCATTTTTAAAGTTAAAACCGATTTTAAATAGAGATGCATAAAAGTATCCATATTCAGCCAAAATCATGTTATTTTTGGCTGTCTTTGACTAAATAACAAGAAAACTAATTTTGACTTTATTTTGTAAAATTAAAAAAAAAAGCACTCTCCAATCAAGAACTTCTGTGCCAAGTTTAAGCCTGAAACAAATGTTAAGAACAAATTATAACTCCCTAAAAATGTGGAAGTTTGCTAGATTCTTAAAATCACTGTACCGCCAATTGCTTGCTGCAATATTTACTTACATTACTAGGATTGAAGCTAAAGGAACTGGAACTGAGTTGCATAATTCAAGACACATGAAACTATATGCTATATTTTCTATGGATTTTACTCTTTTGTGCTTTTACTAAGAAAATGGATGTTTTTAGCTGGAGGTTAGAAAAGATGACATTCATTGGCCATTCAAAACATTGCAATGCTAACTGTTATAGCCGTGAGTGTCTTTGAGTTTTCCAGTTTTTAAAACTTTGCTCCTAACATTTCGAGCTTTACAGATGGAGTATCTCATCCAGGATTCCAAACTTCAAAGGCTTAAAAAATAAACTGCAAACTAGCAAACTTCTCATTTTTGTGTTACTTCTGTTATTTTTCTAACCTTTCCTTTTAAACACACTCTTTCTTGCACTTGCCATTTGCAGATAAAGTTAGCATTATTAAAATAATTCATTTTAATAAATTCTAAATGTGTTCAGCTTTCTGTGAGTTGGACCAAATGGCATACAACCTGTAAACTCCAGAAATTTTATAGCTTCTTGTACCTTGTCATAATATTTTGACATCTAGTGAGCTTCATATTAAAAAAGTATCTGGAATATTATTAATTAATAGAAAAACAAGGATCCTGTGAATTTCAGTGAATACTTTTATGTCTTTTAAGTTATTTAATATTCTACTCTGACAGGGTTTTTCTCCTCTTCTATAAGAATAATGCTTTAAGAATGGTATTAAAGTTATAAATTATTTTATAATTCCAGTTAAAATTAATTTTTCATGGCTAACTTGTTTTAAGGAATTAATCAAATTTTAGTTATAATTTATATAAAGATAAAAGTTATAATTCTTGGGCATGTGTAGAATATAATTCTTTTGTGTGGAACCTAAATAATCCCAATTGTTTTACTAAATTACTGCCCTTTTTACTGTATGTATTCAACCTTGTTTCCCAGCAGATAAAAGTCAAGAAAACAGAAAAATAGAATTTGACGTTTCCACTTCATATGATATCCTAATTTTGATAACTCAATTAAAAATGCTAGAAAACTCATAAGTAAACAAATCAAATAAAAACTCTAAACAGACTAAGCTGGCAGGAGAGGAGGGTGATGGAAGTGAGGTTCCTTTTGTCCAGGAGTCTCAAAACTCCTGGGACTCCAGAGAAAAAGAGAGGCAGGGTTCGTCACCTCAGACAAGAGGGAGAAGGTTGCAGAAGGTTTCAGAGGCAAAGATTCCAAAATGCCCCACAGATCCCAGGAGAACATGCAGTTATGTATTGTGGGGAGCAGTGAGGGACCCATGTGCTACAGTTTCCTATATTCTTCACTAACCCTCTGGACATTCTAAAAACTGTTGGTGTAAAATAAGTCCTTGCCCCCCAAGCTCCCATACACCCCATGCTTTGGTAGAATGAAAGAGAAAAGACTCAAATGAGAAATAGAGTGACATAGAATTAAAAACTAAACCAACAGACCAAACACACAAACATAAGGAATCACAAACTTCCAACACATTTTGGAGCTTGACCTCAACATTGTAACCCTCTTTAAGCTGTTCTTTCATTGAACATACATGAGTTGGGTTTCTAAAGCAGATGGTCCCGAAGAAAACAAAACAGAAAGAGGAATGCTGAAGGAATAAACACTACACATGTGATTAACATTCACAACCCTGAGGATTGCAGCTGGACAACCCCAAGCTGTATTTCACACGCAGAGAAATGTAAACTCTTCTTTCATTCGGTAGCCACAACTTCTGGGAAGAAGGAGATCTTCACAGAGGTCCAGAGAAGTACAGCAATTTCTAGGTTTTAAGGCTCCTGGTTGGAATTTTGAAATTTAAATGAGGATACCTGAAAATAATTCAGGTACTCTTAGAAAACAAAATTATTTTCTGATTTTGCCCATGAGTTAATAATCAAGAACAAAATAGCTTTGATGTAATGTCACCCTCGACCTGAATGGCATCTACTTAAATGTAAAAAATGGCATAAAGTACAAGTTAAATGCCCATTTTGAGCCAAGATCTTTCTAGAGTCTTTTTAAAAAAAGGAAATAGAAGTCATGGAAATAAACTATAAGTATTTGTTGTTACTTTTTTTTAACAAAAGAACTGATTATTTTAAGGTTCTAAAAATTCTTTCTGAATTGCTTATAAATGTTTGAAGAAAGGAAGAGGTATGAAGGTTTCCCTCAAAAAAAATTAAAAACAAAACAAAGCAAATATCCATTGCTATCTAAAATAAGTGCAAAGTATCCTGAGCCATATTTTAAAACATTGAACCTGAGGGCTCTGTTTTGAGGTACAGTCCTTTTCTGGACTGTTTACCAGCACTAAAATGATGGTAATAATGGCCACGGAAGCCTTCCACACTTGGAGGAATTGTTTTCCTTTTAGTCTCATCGAAGCCAACTTTGGTAGAGAGGCTTCTATCCTGCCCAGCCTACTCCAAACCACAGAGTCAGCAAAAGCAGCAGTCTTCATCCCTCAGTTCCTGAATCCTGTTTTCGTCGATGTGCCCAGAGCATAGACACTGTCCCTGACTTCAAGTAATGTTTTCCACCCTATTGAATGTCCTCCCACCCCATGCTTTTGCAGTCTTGCATCACTTCGGGCCCTTGCACTGCAATAGATAGCATCAGAGCAAGCAGAGATGTATGCCAGTACCAAAAGGTAGAAAACTGCATGCCCAAGTTTTGTTTAGAAACTTGATGAAAGGTAATCTCATGCCTCTCTATCAATTACAGGGGAGAGATGGCTTTCGATTTTACACAGTAGCATTTAAAATTCAACAGTCTAGCTGAAGGATATTGAGCTATTGTCTTGAACCTGTATTTGAACAGAAAGCCTGTTGTTTTTTGTTTTAGGTTATGTTATCATTTAAGGTGGGTTTAGAGCAGTATCGTGCTGGATCCAGCATTCACAGCCTGTAAGTCAATTGAGCATGACGCTCCTCAGATTTGCCACCTGTTGGCAGCTTGAAATTGGCCAAGCCAGAAGTATTTACACCACTAATATTAGCAAATGCTATCAATCATGACCCTCCCACTCCTGACCTCACTAGGTTTAGGCCTATTGATGGTGATTGAAGCAAAACAGCCAAAGCTGTTCTAAGTCAATACCTTGATGTTATCACTCTTATAACGACTTCCTAAAATGAAAATCTTGTCAATAATTATTTCCCTTTTTTCTCTCATCTTCATTTTGCTCTACATTTCCTCTATAGATGAATACTCCTTTCCTCTTTCCAACGTTTCCCACTCCACCTTTATAGTAAACTCACCCACCTCCTCAATCTTTTCACAGAAAGAGTTCCCTAATTCCTTGCCTTGCCCCAACCTGGCAAGCTTCTAAGATCACAGCTTCACCTTGGTTCCTCTTGTTCAATATGAAGAAGAATGTTTTGATGTGCTCTTCAACTCTGGAATATGTAATATAAACTAATGTAGATATTAATGCTAAGTGCCATGGTACAGGTGTGGATGTATTATAGTCAGTTTTCACACTGCTGTAAAGAAATACCCAAGACTGGGTAATTTATTAAAAAAAAAAAAAGAGGTTTAATTGACTCACAGCTCCACATGGCTGGGGAGACCTCAGGAAACTTACAGTTATAGTGGAAGGCAAAGGGGAAGCAAGGACCTTCTTGGTAACAGGAGAAAGAAAAGAGAGCAAAGGGGGAAGAGCCCCTTATAAAACCATCAAATTTCATGAGAACTCACTCATTATCACAAGAACATTACGGAGGAAACCACCCCCATAAGTCAATCACCTCTCATTAAGTCCCTCCCTTGAATTATGGGGATTATGCAGGTTACAAATCAAGATGAGATTTGGGTGGGAACACAGAGCCAAACCATCCATATCAGTGGATGAAAGTAAATTTATAGAAACTGAGTGTTGATACCAACATAGGTGTAATGTTGCCTGTTTTGTTTTAGTCCTTAAATGTAATCCAGATTTTTAACTCATAAAATAAGATTGAGCAAAGAAAATATTAAAATATGTCAAAGTTATAATTTATAATGTTCTTTTTTCTTTTTCTTTTTTTTTCTTTTTTGAGATGGAGACTTACTCTGTTGCCCAGGCTGGAGTGCAGTAGTGACTGGCCTGATCTCATCTCACTGCAACCTCTGCCTCCTGGGTTCAAGCGATTCTCCAGCCTCAGCCTCCCAAGTAGGTTTACAGGTGTCCACCACTATGTCTGGCTAAGTTTTATATTTTTAGTTTGCCCATATTACCCAGGCTGGTCTCAACTCCTGAGCTCAAAGTGATCTGCCTGCTTTGGCCTCCCAAAATGCTGGGATAACAGGCGTGAGCCACTGCACCCAACCTACAATGTTATTTTAATAAAAGGCAGTGAGACCAGGCACAGTGGCTTATGCCTGTAATCCCAGCACTTTGGGAGGCCAAGGTCGGTGGATCACTTGAAGTCAGGAGTTCAAGACCAGCCTAGCCAATATGGTGAAACCCCATCTCTACTAAAAATACAAAAATTTGCCTGGCATGGTGGCACTTGCCTGTAATCCCAGCTACTTGAGAGGCTGAGGCAGAGGTGAACCCAGGAGGTGGAGGTTGAACCCAGGAGGTGGAGGTTGAACCCAGGAGGTGGAGGTTGCAGTGAGGCAACATTGCACCATTGCACTCCAGCCTGGGTGACAGAGAGGTACTCTGTCTCAAAAAAAAAAAATGCAGTAAGAACCAAAATGAGAATTTGTTATTAGTTTTAGAAAACTCATTGGCAAATGTGATTTTAGAAGAGATAGTATTTCTAGGAGTCTCCTGGCTCCTCCTCTTTCATTATTCTTTTTCTTAGTAACTGGACCTACATTCAGACCCACATTGCCAAATAAATCTGAGAAAAAAAGCAATCAACAAAAATACTCTACTAAATGTGCTTTATATTTAGAAACTTTAGAATTCCAGGCCAGTGGTTGTTAATATATGGTCCTTAATTAGCAGCATTGCCATTTAAATTCTTGGGCCACAGCTTAGATTTACTGAAACAGAAACTCTGATGTGGGATCTCTGAGATCTGTTTTCAGAGGTCCTCCAGGTGACTCTGATGTCTGCTTATGTTCAAGAACCATTGCTCTGGGCTTTGGCCATTGAGAGACTTCCAATGTGGTGCAATGTATTTGTTTGAAAGTAAAAGCGGTTTTAGGAGTAACAAGGGGTGCATAGTTATTTAGCATTTACTGTTTATGTGATCCAGGGGTAGCAACTAAGTTTTCTTATTTGTCTAAGTGTTCTCATCTGTTAAGTGGGGATATTAATAGTATATAATTCAAATGATATTTTATGTGAAAACTAAAAATTATGCATTAGTATGAATATAATATTAATTATTATAGTACTGACAAAAAGTAACAATATATAGAAGGATGTCAGGTTGGGATATTAGGAAAGGACATTATTTAATATTATCTGTGGGTCTCCAATTGAAAAGACCAGGTGAGAAATTTCTTTAAGAGTGTAATGCCAGAAAAAATGTCTTATAGCTCAAGAAAAAGGTATCCTTATTCATTTTTATTAATGAGAATTATAATTTATCATGTTGTCATTTTGCTTTGGCTGCTAAGATTCTCAGGGCCAAATCTGACACTCAGTCAGACTAATTTTTTAAGTTTTCTTGTATATTTACCTGTTCCTTTCTCTGGTTCTCATTATCTTTTTTCTTAAAAAAAATTACTTATGAGTCCTTAAAAATATGCTTTTCATACTTCTTTTGCCTTAGTAAAAAATAAAACTGAGCAAGAAAAAAACTAGGAGTATCATTTGACTGAGTAAAATAACTCTGTTTAAGAATACTAGAAAAGTCTTCATTTGCACTGAAGGAATGTCTTTGTGTGTTCTCTGTGGTCATCAGCTATCTCAGTCTCTACTCTCTTTTGCCTAATGAAAAATGCTTCTCTAGTACCACAGACTAGTGAAAAAAAGCATTACACAGTATTCAGGAAAACCAAGAATCAGCCTCTGCCACCTTGGACATGTTACTAAATGTCTTATGTTCAGATCCCTCACAATGGATTGTGAAAATGTATGTAAAATTACTTGGTAAACAACAAAGAACTAGGTAAGTTTAAGCTGATGTATACAAAATTTTGGTTGCCTAGATACTATTTGTTGAAAAAAAATGCATGAATGAATGTTCAGTCTACGTTCTCATTTTCTTTCTTATGTTGCATATGACTATACTGGCTTTCAAAATACAGTCTAGGGCATTATTTTAATAAATCAAATTCATGTTGTCATTACAAACATGATATCATTTTATGTAAGTATCACCTTACCTGGAAATGTGTTACTTTTAAACACCTTATGCAAATCTAACTGTTATATGTATCATTACTGAGTCACTACATGTCACTTAATGGCCCATACCTGGTTTTATTTTCCTCAGCTTCAATTGAGAATGTGACAGTTTTGTCAATTTTATGAGATTGTGTTGACTTAAAATTTGTCACTTAGTTTTTGAAGCAGGATTAATAGCATGGCATAATATTCATGGAATTTGAGGATGCATTTCAGCAGGGCTTTATTTTTTTTACCCAAATGCTGTCTTTCATCCAGCAGAACATTGCCTCAAGAGAAGTGTTCAAAACTGAGAAAATAGGATAGGGTAGGGGCGAGATAATATCAGCAGAAAAATTAATTACAAATATGTTTATTTTTGTATTTTATTGTCAATTATACAATCAAGCAGTTTGGAAACCATACCAAATAAAGTTTAAATGAAATAAGCTGGTCCTAATTATAAAGTGATAAGGACAGCAATAATTATTTTGCACTATTACCAGGCACCGTACTAAGTGCTTTTTTTATTGAGTCATGTAATTATCCACAGAATAACCTCTCACAGGGAGTTATCACTGTTATCCCTATTTTACAAAGGAAGATCTGAGACTTGAGGGGTCACATAAATTGCTCAAGCCTCAGAGTAGTTGGTTGTTAGCTAAAATATGAACCCAGACTCTCTGCCTTCAGAACCTGTGTTCATAACTATTGACTACCCTCAAGATTATTGTATACTATGTTAACTGTTTTTGATACCAACTGATATATCAGAACACAAAATTAACTCCCCTCGAACAAATAACAACTACCAGAAAAGTAACATCCTAAAAACGAAAAATGTTCTCCAAACCCAAACCAATTAACAAACATTATTGTTATTGGTATATTTATTGATAATGTTTGTCATATTCATTATATATTATGCCTTAAAATAGCACTACTACACCATTCAAAAGACTTTGGCAGGAAAAATCTGGTGGCATTAATTCCATGCAACCATAAAAAGAATCTTTGCTAAATGCCAGCAAATGAGGTGGTAATAACTTCAGACTACTTTGCTCAGCAGGGAGAGACTCAGTGAGGGGGAGAAAAGATCTGCTTTCAAATCTCTTAATTTTGCAGTTGGAAACAATGATATAAGGTTCAGGTGTGCCTCATGAACCATTTAAATTGAGGATGTACTAACATGTGAAATAAGAAGTATCAATTTTACCAAAATGATATATTTTTGAAATTTAGCATTCAGACTCCACAGAGTGACTGCCAGTGTTTCTGCAACTGTGAGATGGGAGAGCGCTTGCACTCCTTCCCACACACCTGTGTTTACCTTGAGGCCTTGGCAGCACTGACGCGCGCCATCCTTCACTCCCAGCTTTCGGTTTGCTTTCAGCCATGGCAAGCCACACTGCCCCTGCACTTTCACTAGCTAGCACTGTTAGAATGTTGATTTAGGAGTCCTGAGCTTGGAATTTAATAGAAATCAGTTTGTTGAATCTCACTCATTTTAGAATGTTACACAGATATTTCCCTCAAGCCTAAACTAGAATTGATTATGTCTTGTAAATAGTGTTGAACTTTTAAAAAGGGGGCAGGAGAGGGAGTTGTTTTCATGTAACTTTTGCTTTTATACAGACTTAAGATATTTCCCCCCATTTGTGTCTCTTGGAAAATAGGGATTACAGACTTAAAATGAGTAAGTTATTTAGTAAAGTAGATAGTAAGATGGGAGGAGAGTAATGGTTTTTTTGAGGCTTCTTAGGTTTCAGGTACATATATTAAAGTGAAAGAACTCTATAATATAACACATTTACAGTGGCAGTTAATGTTTTAGGATGCTACCTTTTTAATAAAAACTTTGATGCATAATTATTTTTCCCCTCAAAACCATGCTATTGCTTTCAGAACCCAATGAATGAAACAGAGGAGTGCATTGGCCTCTTGATTTCTATATTCTGGTATAATAAGTGTGAATGAGGTGATGTCATGTGGGTCCCTATTGACTTCACTAGGGATAGCACCATGTTTGTGAGGATCAAGAAGAGACCCAGAGCCAGTGAAGGAGACATAGGATTTATTGAGGGAACTTATACACTGGACAGGAGAACCATAACCACTTATTAAAAGTATGCGGTTTATGTAGCACTTTTAACTCATCACCCTCTCCCTAGCAACCCCTACCTGGAAACTTTCATTTAACCCAAAACAAAGGAGAACCTCAATCCCCTGTATGGCACATGTTCCATGGGATGGAGGTAATTCAGATGTTCCTCATAGATAATAATGAATCTCCAGGTTGGCTTCTCCTGGATTCCTTAGTGTAGGACACTGAACACACATTCTTCTTCTTAAGTTATAGCTGACAGTTGCATCTGCAATACGGGTGATTAATTGGCACTCAATTCATTGAATCATGATGAAAATGATTACAAACTCTTTTAGTAGGGGCTTTGTGATAGATGCATTAGTGAAGAAGATAATCAGCTCCTGCCCTCAAGGGGCTTAAGATTTCTTAGGAGTTTAGACAAGCAAGTAGATCAGAACAATACAGTATTATATAAACACAAGAAGAGAAGTTCAGAGTGCTCTGGGGAATCAGAGGAGGCACCCCTAACTCAGGTGTTGTAGAGCCAGGAAAGACCGCATAGAGGGAGATACAGCTAAGTTAAGACTTTACAGATGAGTAGGGATCAGCCAGGCAAGGATCAGGGTAAAGAATATCCTAGGAAATGAGGAGAATGTATATTCTGTGGATTTGGGTTGCAGAGTTCTGTAGATGCCATGTGCAGAAAGCTGAAACTGGATTCCTTCCTTACACCTTATACAAAAATTAACTCCAGATGGATTAAAGATTTAGACATAAGACCTAACACCATAAAAACCCTAGAAGAAAACCTAGGCAATGCCATTCAGGACATAGGCATAGGCAAGGACTTCATGACTAAAACACCAACAGCAATGACAACAAAAGCCAAAATAGACAAATAGGATCTAATTAAACCTAAGAGCTTCTGCAAAGCAAAAGAAACAATCATTAGAGTGAACTGACAACCAACAGAATGGGAATAAATTTTTGCAACCTACCCATCTGACAAAGGGCTAATATCCAGAATCCACAAAGAACTAAAACAAATATACACGAAAAAAACAAACAACCCCATCAAAAAGTGGGCAAAAGATATGAACAGACACTTTTCAAAAGCAGACATTTATGTGGCCAACAAACATATGAAAAAATGCTCATCATCACTGGTCATTATAGAAATGCAAATCAAAACCACATTGAGATACCATCTCACACCAGTTAGAATGGGGATCATTAAAAAAGGAGACAACAGATGCTGGAGAGCATCTGGATAAATAGGATCACTTTTACACCGTTGGTGGGAGTGTAAATTAGTTCAACCATTGTGGAAGACAGTGTGGCAATTCCTCAAGGATCTAGAAATGGAAATTCCATTTGACCCAGCAATCACATTACTGGGTATATACCCAAAGAATTATAAATCGTTCTGTTATAAAGACACATGCACATGTATGTTCATTGTGGCACTGTTTACAATAGCAAAGACTTAGAACCAACCCAAATGCCCATCAATGATAGATTGGATAAAGAAAATGTGGCACATATACACCTTGGAATACTATGCAGCCATAAAAAAGGATGAGTTCATGTCCTTTGCAGGGACATGGATGAAGCTGGAAACCATCATTCTCAGCAGTCTGACACAAGAAGAGAAAACCAAACACTGCATGTTCTCACTCAAAAGTGGGTGTTGAACAATGAGAACACATGGACACAGGGAGGGGAACATTATACCCTGTGGTCTGTTGGGGGATGGGAGCTAGGGGAGGGATAGCAGAGGGTGGGAAGATTGGGGAGGGATAACATTAGGAGAAATACCTATGTAGGTGACGAGGGGATGGAAGCAGCAAACCACCATGGCATGTGTATACCTATGTAGCAGTCCTGCAAGATCTGCACATGTACCCCAGAACTTAAAGTAAAAAAAAAGAATATCTTAGGCACAAGAGTATGTGTGAATTCCCAAAGCCAATAACATATTTCTTCAAGACTAAGTAAAATAAGTTCAAGGTCAGTATCATTAATCCTTCCTAAGTGGTTCTGAAGTTTGATTTTTAACTTTGATAGCTTTTTGTCTGTTTAAGTGGTGTTCTGCTTAAAGAAAAATCTAATGTGTAAATTTCTTCTAGGTAGGTGAGCTCTCCCTCATGAAGTATGTATTTTATTTATAGATTTTGCATCCTTTCTGTGTAAAATAGGAAGAGCCCAGCCTTGTTAAAAAAATAGATTTTTTTTTGAGATAGGGTCTCCCCTTGTTGTCCAGGCTGGAGTACAGTGGTGCGATCATGGCTCACTGCAGCCTCAACCTTCCAAGCTTAAGCCATTCTCCTGTCTCAGCTTTCTGATTACCCTAATTGTTTTATTTTTTATTGTACAGACAGGGTCTCACTTTGTTTTCCAGGCTGGCCTCAAATTCCTGGGCTCAAACAGTCCTCCCACTTTGGCCTCCCAAAGTGTTGGGATTATAGGCATGAGCCACCATTCATTATAACTACATTAAAATAAATATCTTTTGGCTACCTAAAAATTTGTACTACTGCCAAATAATTCTTTTTGGTGTTTAAAATATATTTTGACTACTTAAACATTATGATTTTAAAATTGAAGTTTAAATCAATTTAATTCTTTCATGTTTTGATTATGTGTCAAGGTCCTCCAATATTATATTATCAGCATCTTCATTATGCACAGGAATATGTTGGGTAATAAGAATAAGAAAAATAATGTTTTTATTTGGACACTAATGTTTGAACAAAATTGTATCTCATAAATGTGATTATATATATACTTTTAACTTATTTAATTATGAATCTTTTTAAAGGACCAAGGAGTTGGATTACTGACATGACAAATAATATTTCTTACTTTAAAAATAGAAATAAACTAATTTATAATTAGAATCTGGCTTTTCTGCCTGAAATTTTTCTGTGTGGGACAATACATTTAAAGACAGTTTCTGAACATTTCAAGGTTAATAATGTATTAAATAACTGCCATGTTCATCTCTCAAAAACAAATCATCTGAGATAAATTTATTTTTTATTTGGAAATTTTAAAATGTCCAAGAATTTATTTGAACATTAGTATTTTCTATCCCATTCCACCTGGGACTTTAAGACAATTTTCTACATCTCACCATTCAGATACTACGATAAACTATTTATGGTTTTATATCATATACTAGAATGTGGGAAATGGGTAAGGTTAGAAATATTTTGCACTCTGCAAAGAATACAGTTGAGTTGTATAAGTCAGAAGTTGAAATTTGGTATTTTACAGTGATACAAATAATGAAAATGTAAAGGATATATTATTAATCAACTATCAATTTATTCAACAATATTATTTGTTGATGGAACTATTCTAGGTTCTGGGAACACAGAGGTGAAAAAAAGACATGGTACCTGTGTTCATGGGGTTTATATTCTAGTGAGGAAGACAGATCGTAAACAAGTAATGAGATCAATTCAAAATGTAATCTGAAGTAATAATTGGTACTATGAATATAATAGAGCTGAAAAAGGTGACTGGGTGACTTGAAGTGGAGCACATTATTTTAAACAGTGTGTTCAGGGAAAGCCCCAGCAGAGGTTTGCCAGCTGAGACAGTGAGCCCTGCAAAGATTCAGGAGTATCCAGACAGAGGAAATAATGGCTTTGAAAGTGAGAGCATGGCATGTTGAGGGGTAGTGAGAAGGCCAGGTGGCTGGGGCAGAGGAATAGAGGAGTGGAGGCTGGACCAATGCAGGTGCCAGTGTGGTATGGAAGTTGAAGGCCATGTAAAGATTTAGCTTAGAATGTTTAAAACAGGGCAGTAGATATGAATGCATTTGTGTTTGAAAAGATCTCTCTGGCTGTGGTGTTATGTGCAGATTATGGGGAGAAATACAAGCAGGCAGACTAGTAAATGGATACTGTAGTGCCCAGGCAAGAAATGGTAGTGGCTTGGTCCAGGGAGGTGGTGGAGGAAGTGGTTTATGACAGGATGAGGAATGATTTCTTTGGAAATAGAGTGGCAGGACATACTGATGGATTATTTATGCAGAGTGAAAAAAACAGAAGGATTAACTGAGACATCCAAGTTATTTTTGGCCCGAGCAGCTGGGTAAATTGTAGTGTTGTTAACTAACAGTGGAAGATGAGGACAGCTGAGATAGGAATGGGCTCTTCTGGAGGATTGGAAGGAGGGAAATAAGAATATCTTTTGGATATGTTAAAACTGAGATAGTTTATGTCATCTAAATGAAGATGTTGGTCCACTGTTGATATCTGAGTTTGAAAGTCAAGATAAAGTCAGGGTTAGAGTTGTAGGTTCAGAAATAGAAAAGCATCACCAACAAATACTTGGTGTTTGAAGCTATAAAACTAAGACCCTCTAAGGAGAGAGGTTGAATTAGAGGGCGAAGAACAGAGTCCTAGAATATTCTTAAATTTAGAGGTCAGTTGAAGAGGATGATCTAGGAAAGGTACTAAGAAAAACAGTCAATGAGGCTAAGTGAAAGCCAGGAGAATGTGACAGCCCAGAAACCAGTAAAGAATGATGTTGCTCAACTCTTAGTAGTTTCCAGTGAGGCCAAGTAGTTTATCCTTTTAATGAGTTACATAAAGCAAGATTCACATGGTGCTGTAATAATGCTGTCTCTCCTCCAACTCTAGAGCATTATTGACAAGAGTAAAAAAGGCTTTCTTGAACTCTCCAAACTCATGGAAAGATCTCCCTCACCCCTTACCCTATTCTCTTTACCCCTCTTAACACTCACAGCTGCACCATCATTCTCTGCCTTGATGGTGTTGGGAGGGAAACTTGTTCTCTTCCAAGTTGGGTCCAGTATTTGGGGATTGCAAATTAACTGACACTAGACAGATTAATAGGAGAAAAGACAAGTTAATTTGTGTATGTACAGGGTACACACAGGAATACTTAGTGATGAGTACCTCACTGGATGGCTGGAGGTTATTTGCCAAATTCAACAGGGGCAGCAGTGGGGAGAGGCTTCAATGGGAAGGTATGGAAGGTTCATCTGGACTTTTTGATACTAATAGAAATAGGCAGCCCATCTCCATGGCAGCAGAATTCCCAGGAAGCTTCCTGGGAGAGGAGTTAATGGCTGCTGTATTTTCTGAAGGCCTGTTTTGGGGAGGTTCAGATAAGAATTTTTTCTGCATCTTCTTTGGCTCAGATGTTTATACTTTCAAATAACTTTTATAACAACTCTGGGGGTCTGAGTGGGTCCCCACAATTAATCTCATTGTATTTTTCATCATTATTTGTATCAGTTATACAGAAACTCAGCATTTCCAAGGTTTATTATTCCCTGGAATTTCATTTCATTGGTACATCTCCTTTTCTGACTGTATCTGCAATCCAATTTCTGGATCCCCTCCACTGTGCTCTCTGGAGCTCTTTTCTGATCACCCCTTCACTGTCAGATGGCTCTTCCTTAAGGTTACTGTCTCCACAGTATGATGGTGGATTTTAACGCTTTCATATCCCTGGGGCCTGCTTTTTCTCAGGCACTGTGTGTGTGTGTGTGTGTGTGTGTGTGTGTGTGTGTGTGTGTGTGTGTGTGTGTGTGTGTCTGTCTTCCCCAGCTTCCCTCCCAGCTTTGAAAATCATGTCTTTAGACTATATCTTGTACCATCTCTGCTTCTTCTTCTTCTTCTTTTTTTTTTCTTTTGACACAGGGTCTCATTCTGTTGCCTAGCAGGTTAGAGTGTGGAGGTGCAATCATTAGCACATTGCAGGCTTACAGCCTCAACCTGCCAAGCTCAAGCGATTCTCCCACATCAGCCCCTAAGTAGCTGGGACTACAGGGATGTACCACTGTGCCCAGCTAATTTTTGTGTTTTCTGTAGAGACAGGGTTTCCGTATGTTGCCTAGGCTGGTCTTGAACTCCTGAGCTCAAGCAATCTGCCCACCTCAGGCTCCCAAGTGATGGGATTACAGGCATGAGCCACCACATCCAAACCCACCTCTGCTTCTGGATGTTATCTGTAGCCTCCTTTGCTCTCTCCACTTTCTTTATTCCTATGCCTGTCATAGCTCTTGGCAATTCAATATTCATGGAGATAAGCTTTCAATTTTGGCCACTCAGCCTTGGGCTATCCTCTCCTTCATTGAGCTTGTCCACCACCACCCATATTCATCTTATCTCATGATCACACCTTAGATCTTGAATTACTAATATCTGTAATCCTTCCATTATCTCAACTCCAAGCATTCTACTTTCTCACCACTATTCTAAACTTTCCATAAGTCTCCCCTTGGTTCTCTAGCTTTATCTGTTGACTCCATGAGACTTAGCACCTACTGTTCCTGCCACCTTTTAAAACTCTCTCACAGTCTCCATTCTCCCATTTGTCTCCCCTACTTAGTTTAGATTCTATAATCCATCATTATAATTGCTCCCTGGCAGCATTATCAACTCACTTGCTCCTACGTTTTGCTTTATTATTGTTGCCTGGCAAAACCCCAGCTCTTTTCTCCTGCTATACCTATACTTGCAAAGCTGAAAATAGCTAGAGAAAAACCTGCAAATAGAACTGATGTCACTTCGAATTCATGTTCATTAACCAGTATGGACCTTAGTGATCCTGCAATCCTACTTCATTTCCCTGGAGCAGTTATTTACTCTCCCACTGTCCTAAACCAGTGGTCTTCAAACATTATTGCTCATTTACTCCGCAAAAGAACTTTCAAAAACTATCTCCTTCCTCATATATTATTCAAGTTTACATATAATATATTTGCCATAATTTAAATTGTGATAAAGGATGTCGCACCTGGTGTATTGTATGCCAACTTTTAAGATGTATCCAGTGGAAGCTAAATACCACAGACAATGTCCACTATTTTCCATTTAGAAACACAGAAAAGCTGCTCTGTAACTGTTCATCATGTATGTTTCTTCTTGACTCTATTTCTATTCCATGTACCCCACATAATTTTATTTTATAATTTTTTTTGTTTGATAGCTTTTTATCATACTTATCTATAACAAAAGACATATAAATTGAAATTTAAAAATTCTTTTTTGTTTTGTGAGCACAGGTCTCTAGCAGTTAAAGTAGTTAATGAATTATCATTATAATTATTTTTAATTAGCAGTTTGTCAAATAAATGTCTGTTACACATTTTGAAAAACAATATTAAGCCTAAATTTTAAAAAATTACAGAAAGTTCAAACTCAAAAAGGGCCTGACATAATTTTTCAGTCTAATAACTATGCATACCCAGTGAAATCATTTTGTTTCTGCACATAAATGGTAGTTGGCTATGAGTTGATTCTATTTCCTTACATGTTTTCTATGGGAAAGTGTGACTTTTTGTCTAAATAAAAAATGAAATTTAAAGTACTTTGCTTTGAAAGACATTGTTATAGTGGAGTGCCCTGGTTTAAAAAAAAAGTCATATTTGGAGTGGGGAGGGAGGTAGGTGTTCATATGATGGGTTCACATCAATTTTAAATAATTTTCTCTTAACAAAGGAAAGTGAAACAATCTCAGACAAGTCTAAATGTTTAAAGAGACTTCTGACACATGAGGTATACTACATTGATTAGACTGATAGACCTAATGTTGAGTATCACAATTCAAGATGATTATAGATATTTTTTAAAAGGATTAGTTTCATAAGAATTATCAGATAGGTATAAATTGTGATTTATATAAAAATAGGACTTTGGTCTATTTAGTCTAGCAAAGTGAATCTAAGAGATGATGTAACAATTTTATAGTGTCAAAGCACAGTATCCTAGTGAATATTTACTGCATTGGAGTTGGAGTATATAAAAGTTGAGGTTAAGATTGCTATTTTACCATATCCTCTATTAAAAAATAAAACAATAATAATGAGACATAGGGACTTAAAATGCAAAAATATGGCTTGAAGATTTTGAAAACAAACTAATCAAGAATCCGAAATGAAGTTTCACAAAAGAATTTCCAAAAAATTTTGGAGGTATCTCTTTCATCTTCAGGCTTTTAAAGTATTTTCTCCATGAGGTTTATAGCTTTTAAGCATATAAGGATCCCATAGTCAAATAGCTTTGGGAAATGATTGGTTAAATATAATCAAATTGATTTCTTTATTGAAATATGCCAACATGCATACAAAAAGCAGATGAAATACTTTTTATATTATGTGAATTCACTGGGGAGAAATACCAAATGTTTCTATAATTAATTTCTCTTCAATTGTTAGGTAAAATGAGGACATATTTCTTGTCAAAAGTGTAAACATTTGCAACAGACTGATAATGAATTATTTGTTATGAAAACTGATCTATTTCAAATAATAGAGAACACTATGAAAAATCCATTAATTAGATTCATACTAGATATTTAAATATTAAGCAATTATATAGAATTCTTATTGTAACATTATGCAGAGCTACATTACTTTTGTCCGATAAACTTGTTTAGTTCCATAAAGTTAGCCTAAATCCTGGAATTTCAGATTGAAAAAAATTTTTATATTGGTACTGAATTAAGTGGACACCTGGAACATTAACACATTTTGGGAAGCCTTAAGAGACCAAGTGACAAAAAGCTCACAGCCTATTACTATAAAGCTAAAACATATGTTCTGATTTACACAAGCCAAGTATCTGTTAATGGTTGTATCCAGGTTTTTTTTCTTTAAATAAGTATGTGCAGCTGTAGCAATTTAATGTGGGCCTGGGCAATACCTAGTTAATGTATTCTTTTCCTTATGTACCAATGCATTTTTTAAAAAACACAAATTGATACAAAACTTTTTATTGTGTTCTTTCTTCAAAAATTCTCCTTATGGATGCTTTCTTATGGGTTACATAGTACTCCAAAGATTTTATATAAAAATGTTAGGTGGAAAATGTGAAGATGCTGCTGGTTGTTGTTTACAGTATTAAAAGGTAAACTGAGGCATAATAAAACTAATAAAGAGTAACAGACCTGCACGATCTGCACATGTACCCCAGAACTAAAGTATAATAAATAAATTAATTAATTAAATAAGAGTGTATTTGAGCAAATAGTGATTCATGAATCAGGTAGCTCCAAACCAGAAGTGGTTCAGGAGCTCCGAGGAGGGTACCCAAAGGGGAGGCTTTTATAGGATGTAGAAGGAAGAAAAGCAAATAAAATATTTGTTTGGTTACAGTTATACAGTTGTCTTATTTGGTCTATCCTGCGTTAGTTGACTGCTTCTGATTGGTTGACTTTAAATTCTGTTTTTCTCTAATTCAAGCATTTACAAGAAGTGATCCAAGTTAAGTTCTACTTAGGTTTGCAATTTAAGCAAGGTTAAGCTTATTTTCAAGGCCCAACTGGTTTTGTCTATTCAGATTTTCTTTTTGGCCTAGCTCCATTTTGATTACTCATAACAATTGGATAAACTGTTTCAAATGATTATATACCCAAGATACTACATTTCTATCAAAATGAATTTTCAGTGTTTGTATATGTTGAAAAACTCCTGAAGTTCTAGTATTTGATTTGTTCTGATCATTTGCAATTCAACCCAGTCTACAAACAGTTTGCAATATGAAAACCTATTTGCCCATAAAATATTTTAAAAATTATTGTGTATTAATTTACCTCATAAATTAGCTAAGTTATTAAGTGTTACCGTTAAACAGCAACTAATATCCAAAAAGCTGTTCATTATTACTGAAAAACTATCACAGCTATATATTATTTCAGATTCATATCATATTTTTATACCATTTTTCTCTTTAAGCCATTTAAGCAGAAATCACATCACATGTGGCAACTGGGATAGCATAGTCGTAGACACTTCTAAGAAGAGACAATACTATGTTGAAAAAACTTAGTAGAGGCAGCCAACAGACTTTCTATGGATTTTAGGTCTGAGCAGTAAAGGCCAATAGTTCAGACAAGGGTACCAGTACTTTATTGACTATAAGGATGCTATTGTGATGTTAATAGTTGGTTGTTTCTGGAAAATTTTCATATGCCACAAAAACAAAATAGTGTGCTGAAAGTATCAACCACCACCAATAAAATCCCCCTAAATGCATAGCAAATAATATAATATTTTAAAATATATTTATATTAGTGAGCTATTGATTTTTAAAATGAACAAAATTGAAACTCAATTGCTAGCTGTTGTACTCAGCTTAGACAAAGGCATATTTTTAAACTTCGTTGAAAGAGTAAATTGATCTGTTTTACTGGCTTTTTAAAGCACATGTGAAGTAATTTTGATAATGTGAAATTTTTTTCTTGGAAGAATTTGGGTTACTCACTATAGCCACCAAATGCTGTTAAAATTTTAAAACCGGAAGGGAGCTTGGAGACCCAGCCTTTATTTCTTATTTTATAGATTGAGGAAACTATACATGACCCTGAGTGCCTAAAAGTGACTAGTTTAAAAATTACATACTAATTAGTGACAGAGCTGGGGCTAAAAGTCAGCTATCCCTACTTCTAAACCTGAAAATAGAACATACATTGGAGCTATTAGATATATTAATTGTTACCAGTTAAAATATGGTGATAGTAGTGCTATGATATATTTTTTTCCATTTATTCTATGTAAAAATCTTCCAATATGAGCCTGGTTTAAATTTAGGACCCGGTACATGGCTAATATTCAATATCAAATATTTAATTAAGAGCTTTTTTCAGTGAAGAGAGAATATTTTTGTGTTTTTGTATATATGAAAAATATGGAGATTTACATGTTTTGCATGATTATATGAGAAAGGATTACTATTTAAAACTGGATCATAATAAAAAAGTGGAGGAGTCAGAAAATCTTGTAAAATGGCTCTATAACTGCACAGGTGACAATTCTATCTGGAAATATAGAATATAAGGAAACATTTTATTATGTTTGAAATTCTTTTACCAGAAGTGTGTACTAGATCAATAAGAGGGTGCACATTAAACTCTTTGCAGCAAAATCAGTTCTAGCTCTAACTGCCTTTTCTCATTTCTTTGACCATGGACAGGTATTAGATGATGAGAAAAATTCAGAGTGAAATATTGTCTCGTGTATCCTTTATTTAATAACATCATCCATAAGGTATTCTTTTTGGAAAAATTAAAATACCATTCAACATTATAATTCTGCTAAGAAAGCTCTTAAGTTATCCAAGAAATGAGAACATTTTAGCATATAAACTTGATAAAATATCTTGGTATGCAGGCTATAATAACAGGCATTTTAGACATTGTTCAAGTTACAGCAATAAAAAAGCAGTAGAGAACAGATGAAGGAAAACAGTCTTCTCTAGGCAGAAGTTAGAAGAGGTAGCATTACTATATTGTTTTTAATAATTGAATAATATTAGCTGGCATTGGAGGACTTACTATAGTAAGTCAGGCACTATGTTCATGCTCTTTCCTAATTTACCTTTATCCTCACAACAATCCTGTGAAGTATTATTGTCCCCATTTCTTAGATAATTTCAAAAATATGCTCCATCCCGCAGTCATTAAATACCAAAGCTAAAATTTGAATCAGATCTCTTGCTGAACTCTAGGTCTCAGTGAACTATAATGTTACCTCAATGTTTGTCTTTTAAATATATTTAGTAGTGTATATGTAAATTCCAAAGCAGGCGCTTTAAACAGAACTGAGATGTGGTAGGCAAAACATCTTCGCTTCCCCAAAATGTTCATATCCTAATCCCTGGAACCTGTGATTATGCCGCCTTACATAGCAAAGAGGTACTAAGGTTGTAGATGGAAATCAGGTTACTAGGCAGCTGGTCTTAAATTAGGGATAGGATCTTGAATTATACAGGTGCATTCAATGTAATCACAAAGGTCCTAATTAAAGGTAGAAGATGGAGGCAGAAGAGGTCAGGGTGGTTTGATGTGAGAAGGATTTGACCTGCCGCTGCTTGCTTTGAGAGCTGAAGGGAGCCACATGCCATAGAATGCTGGTGACCTCTAGAAGGTAGGAAAGGCATTGATTTTTCTCATAGAATCTTAACCTGTAGAACTGTAAGATAAGAAATCTATATTGTTTTACACCACTTAGTTTGTGGTAATTTATCGTAATAGCAGTAGTAAACTAATAACATCAGATGTAATTTTATTATTCTCTTTCTAATTACATTTTACATGAGTTGCACTGGTGATTTCTTATTTTTCATTCTTATTCGATTATGATTAAAATATAAATCATCTTGTCATCATTCTCAATTTTGTTTTCTTTGTAACCAGTATATTCATAATCTTTCATAATGTGTGTTTAAGGCAAGACTATAGTATAGGTTATTACCAGGGGAAGTATGAGGTCTATATCTTTTTAATGTGAATTAAAATATTTAAGAAAATTTCAGGACATGATTATAATAGCCAGTTCTAAAGAGCATACATTAAATGTTGAAAATATTTAAAAAAGTAACGTTCTTACAACTTTCTCCATGCCTTCTCCTTTTTGTTCAAAATGCATACCCTTGAGAATCAGAGACTCAGACCCTTCAATTCTTTTTGTTGTTAATTATTTCAGGAAACTTTAAATCTCTTGTGAAAACGTTTTCTTTTACACTTTTAAATACTTAGAACACTTAAACTTTTGAATTGTTATTTTGTTCAGTGCCAATTGTAACATTTGAATTTTCAGCAGTACTATTGAAAGCATTAATTTTTATAACTGTCTCAAAAGTTTATATATAGTTACAAGGCATACTTGAATGAATTTCTAATGCAAAACATAAAAAAAGGATAGTTTTATTTAAATACAAAGAAGTATTAATATAGCATAGTGATTTTTTAAATTATAAGTGATTTGCTTTTAGTTTGTGTTTATTTACCTTGTTATTTTCCTTTCTTCCCCTGAAGAATTGGTGAAATGACAAGTGAGGCAATATGCCTATTAGAAATATTTATAGGAAGTTAGTATGGAATGAGACTTGATTAACCAATACTTTTAATATTATTTTTCTGGCCTCTAAATTAGCATATAAATTTTAAAAATTATTTATTTCATAAATAAAGAACTTCTTGAAGTTGTTCAGAACGTTTTCCTGACATGAAAAAATATTAAAATGGTTTCCCCATATACTTGTATAACCTGGAGCTTAGCAATTTAATAGTGCGACTTTATATTTCTGAATTAGCTTCTATTGAAGAAAATGAAATGTCTAATGGGTTATTGCTATATCTTATCCATTCTTTGCTGAGATTATTCCTTACTCCTAAAAACTTTGTCTACTAAATGTAGTTAACTTCAGTTTCTCTGTGACTGTAATGCCATAATACAATGAATAATTGAATAGATCATATATAAGAATTAGTTTCTTTTTATTAACATCTGAATCATATTCACTAAAGTTAACTGTTAAAATGTATTGTATTGAAAATATATTTTATAAATGGAAATTAAGAATACTACATTTATTTTACTGGGCATAAATGAATATTGATGGCTGAAATTGTTTTATTATAGGACATTTTAAATAAGAACTTACTACAGGTGTGAGCATTTACTAATACAGTCACTTCTCAATTTTTATATAGTTGTGATAGAGGAAAAGAAATATTTTTCCTGTGACCTATGTGAACTATGCATTTCAGGGTAGAAATGACCCCAGCTGATGAGAGAACATTTCTTATAGAAAAACCTCAGCTATAAAGTATGGAAGGAATGACAGTATTAGCAAATTGCATTTTGAAATTCTATTGAATAATTGAGTGAGTCATTAGCATCAATGAATGTTAAGGCCATTAAGAGAAAGACTGACAAAAACTTTATAATGGAAAGACCAGGATTTTCTCATCACTACATGGAAGGAGACAGAGAGGCATTATGTGTCTCCTGATATGATTCTTTATGTATTTCACAGCACCACCAATGAAGTAGTTTTACTAAGAAGTTGAACCTGATTCTAGTAGAGTCTTTAGCTCTAACTACAATTTTTATTATACATTTGTAGATATATAATGAAATATACATGAAATATATATATATATACACACACACACACAGATATATGCGTGTGTGTGTGAAATTCAGAATGTGGGGTATTCTCAGGACAGCCAACCCAATTTCTCTGTCAATGGTTTGCATAAGTAACCAGGTAGATGGGAAGAAAACTTGTCGTAGACTAAAAGAGAATTCTAGAAACCGAAATACATGTGTGGACTTTGTTATGATCCCAGGTTTAATACACCAACCATAAAAAGCCATTTTTGAAGATAATTGGTAGAAAATTGAATAACACTTGATATTAAATATTTATGAAATCTTATTAATTTTGTTAGTTGTGTTGTAATTATGTAATAAAATGCATTTTGTGATACATATATAGAAATGTTTAAAGGAAAAATGGCATTATTTGAAGGATTTGCTTTAAGATAATAGAGAGCTAAAGAGAAAAAGGAAAAAAAAAGCGTAGATGAAGCAAATATGTCAATGTTAACTAAACACATTTTTAAGTCTTTATCCTAATATATTTTAAAGCATCAAAATTATGCATTTTCACGTATGTAGTAAAGGCCCTTTTAATTTCATTCTTCATAATGCATTTTTTTGCTTTCTGCTACAATGCCTTAGACACTAATACTCTAGATTTAATTTTCATTACAAAGCATTATAGCCCATGTAATTAAAACCTAGTCTCCAAATTCTGTTTTACTTCTTATTATATATTTATTTTTTTAGAAATAGGGTCTAGCTGTGTTACTCAGGCTGGACTCACACTCCTGGCCTCAATAGATTCTCCCCCCTCAACCTCCCAAGTAGCTGGGTCTACAGGAACATGCCACCACACCCAGCTTAAATTCTAACCTAGCCAGATTAGTGAGTATTAAGTTCTGTTTGCTTGGTCTTCAATAATATTTAGTTACTTGGTGTCTACAAGTTATTAGTGGAAATGGAGACAATGTGTGAAGTTGCATTTCTGGAAAGTCACAGAGTGCCTCTCACTACCCTTGTTTTCTAGAGAAAGTCTTCAAATGCCAGTGGTTTCTACACCCAGGGTTGCCTGCCTAGGGGTAAAATTCTTGCTATGTTTTATGGATCATGCTTCTGAGATGCAAATTCAAAAAACTGGGGGTTTTCCTTAGCCCTCACTCATCAAACCCAGGATACAGAGAAGTTCTTGTCCAGGTTTGGCTGCTAAAGGAAAAAGTCTTGGCCCTAATATTGAGCTTTAGGACTTTTATGATCTCTACATGACTTGTTTTTGGTTGCCAGAAAAATAGCCCAAACATTTGATTTATTTTCAAGGATGCAATGCAATAAGAAAACAAAATGTGCCTTCTCTCACTCTGCTAGGGTTCTTGTGCTTTTCTAAAGACAAATATCGCAGGCCTCAGCACTGTGTATCTCTGTGAGCATACCCTACCTAAAGGTTAACTACATCTTGGCTGCCCAGAGGCATACATATGACCAGTGCCTCTGCCTGGGTAGCTCTAACAGTTTTTTGACTTTCAGTTTCAATGTCCTCTGTAGGGGGCAGCTTTGATTCACCGATCCATTAAAAAAAACTAACCTGCATTTAGTCTACTGGCCAGCATTGGCTTGGTCCCTCGTTAGTTGTGTTTGGGTTTCTACACAATGTCCCAGGGTAGCCATGAGATTTAATGTCAGTAATGCACAGTGATATGGCTCAAAGTGAGAGAAGTGTCTTTGTGCTAGGAGCCAGCCAAATTCTCTGGAATAGTGCTTGAGTTCACAGTATCTGGGTTCACAACCTCTTCAGGTCCTGGAGACCACTGTGAATTTAGTTAGAATCAAGGCCTATATATATTTAAAATACCTTAACAATGAAGTAAAACTGATTCAACTCCTTTAACCTTTCCAGAAACTTGCATAAAATAACTCCCTTTGACAAGAATTTCCATGGGAGAATTTTATATATATTCTCCTTAAGTCTTTGAAATTGCCCATGGGAGAATTTTATATATAGTCTCCTTAAGTCTTTGAAATTGCTTTTCTTAATTTGCTGGTGAATGTAACATGCAAAATGGTCTTACTCTCCAAGTATATAACACTGTATCACTTCTCAGCAGGTATTTTAATTCTCAAAAATAATGGTATTTGTGGGATTTTAATTTACGGAAGTTACCAGTTTTGACTACTAGACAAGACTGAGGAGCACGGCATCAATCTCTTTCTAGTATCTTCTGCCATAGTATTTATTTGGCTTTCTGCAAAGGCAACTTAGGGAGAAAGAGGAAAGGGATGGCTGCCCATTCACAATGTTCTTCTTAAGTTACTTCTTTGGAGTCTAGAAGGCAGAGAGTGGTCTAATTTAGTCCTTTTTAGCTAAACATTTTGGTTATTAACATCAGCAAAGATTATTCAAGAGGTTTATTTTAGGCGTGCTCTGAATGAAGAGACCATCTAAACAGGCTTTGTGTGAGCAACAAGGCTGTTTATTTACCTGGGTGTGAGTGGGCTGAGTCTGAAAAGAGAATCAGCGGAGGATGGTGAGATAGGAGTTGATTTTATAGGTTTGGGGTAGGCAGTAGAGTGTTACAGAAGTTACAGTTCAGGGCTGTTTTTGCAAGCTGGGGGTGGGAGGTGTCACAAGGTCCAAGGTCCAGCGTCACAAGTCTGGCTTGTCAGTTGAGGCAGGAATGGTTGAGGCAGGAGCAATGGTGGAATGTCACAAGGTCAATTAATCAGGCACTGCAGGAGCTAGCCATTCTTCTTTTCTGGAGGTATACGTGTGGGTCACAGGAGTCACCACCCTGTAGTCCATGGTGCAGTCCGTGGTGCAGTCAGTTCAAATAACCCTGAATTTCTGCCTTTTTATATTAATGACGGAGAGGTAGAAAAGTGAAAACTAGAAAAAGAGTGGGGGCAGTGAAATTTTGGAGGTGGTACAGAGGGGTGATGGGTGATGTTTCTCAGGGCTTCTTTGAGCAGGATTGGGGGTGGCATAGAAACCCAAAAATGGGAAATAATTTTGCCTGCCAAGAGATTTTAAGGGAAGGGGTGATACTGTGGGTTGTTAAAAGGAGCATTTGTCATATTGACTGATTGGTTATAGCTTGGATACAATTTTGTAGGAATTGAGAGATTAGTTGGAAATGGCAAGGTCTGAGTTAAAGAAGGAGAAAAATTGGCATAAGGGAGCCTACTAATGGAAGGAGCCATGATACGCAGTTAGAGAGTGGCCAGCTAGATCCAGAATAATATTTGCCTGATTAGTGAGCTTTTGGGCCCTGTCTTTAAGTCTTTTGATGGCATCACGTACAAGGCCAGATTTGTTTAGATAAAAGTAGCATTCTTCATTTAGGTATAGGTGGAGTTCTCTTTTTTCAGCACTTAGTAGATTGAGGCCTCGGCAATTTTGAAGGACAACTGCCACCAGAAAATTAACTTCAGCTTGGAGGACAGCTAGTGGTTGAGTTATGTCTGTAATGCTGGCAGAGAAATCATTAGACTACGGAATGTAGTGATGGAAGTAGTAAGACCTGCTATACCTGTCCTGATTGCAGCAGTGGAAACTCCTAATCCTACAAGCAAGAGGATTAATGGAATGACTTTTTTGTCATGCAGGTGTTACAAAGGGGACCGGGAGGGGTTCATTTCCATTGGCAAACTGGATTTGGGGAGTAAGGAAAATTAAGGAACAGGTGCCTGTCCAGTTGGTAGGAAAGCAGAGATAGGTGGAAGAGCCACAGAGGAAAAAATGTCCTTGACTGAGGCAGAACTGGAAGTGTAGAATGAAGAGATGAGAAAGTGTTCTGGGAGGGCTGGAGTCTTGTACCCAGATACCAAGGGAACCAGCAAAGCCATGGCTATTAAAGGTTGTAGTGGGCTTTGATAGGGTAATTGTGTGGAAGAAGAGGTCTTGTTTTTATGATGTATGAGAAAGTGTTTGGTATCTATGGGTAACCATTCACTTTCATTAACATGGTTAGGTATGAGCAGGCAGGAAGAGCGGTCTGGAGGAGAGTCTGAGGAACAAGGGGAGGGCAGCCAAGGATGGAGTGAGAGACAGGGTAAATGCCTACCTAGGCAAAATTTGCTATTGACATTTTTAGGAGTGCTAGTAATGAGGGAGGGCCTTTCCGTAATGTGAAGCTGGTATGATCCTATTTCTTGGTTAACTTGAGTGACAGGGCCTTGCAGGTGGAGTGTAAAGGAACACAAAGGGAGTGGGAAGTTTCCTAGGGGAATTCCATTAGGTGATTGCTGGTAAATGCTTAAGGGAACAGCAATAGGGATAGTTGTTTGTGTGGTTAGTGGCCCAAAAATGGGGGTGTGGAGTTGACATAAGGGGAGAGATTACATAGATAGGTGCAAAAAAGAGCAGCAGCCTATTGGTACGAGATATTTGGGGTGTTTTTGTAGAATCTTTCTAGGAAGTAGAGGAGTTCTTCTTAGGGGGTACAGGTAGAGGTTGCTGAAGAAAGTCTGGAGGTGTAAAGAGATGGGAGAGTGCTCAGTCTGCTGGTAGGGCAGGGACGGCTGTGTAGGAGGAAGAGGAGATGGATATGCATAGCCAACAATTGCTGGCTAAGGAAGGGTTTGAAACAGGAGAGAATGGGTTAGGTTGATGGTATGTTGGAGGTAATTAGGTAGGGGTAGAGGGTAGCAGGAGAATGGGAGTGAGGTTAAGAGTGAGTATAAAAGAAAAGAGGACATCATCAGGGTGGAAGAATTGGAGAGTTCTTTGCCATAGAAGGTCATCTACCCACTCTAAGAGAGAGTTAAGGGTGGCAGCTTGCGGGTAAAACCATGAAATATCAGCTGTAACTGCTTGGAGGACAAGTGTATACCAGCAATGTAAATAAGACCATGGCATGTAAATAATAGAGACAGAGACTTTCTGAGATGTAGTCTAAATAGTAGGGGCGACTGCATTAAATAGTGGTGTTAGGAAAAAGGTGCCTAATGAAAAGGTATGTTAGGTTTATATAGGCTTATTCTTCCATTTTGGGGATATAGCTGAGTTTAAGAGAAGTTGGTGAGAGTATAGTGGTTTGGCACTACAGGATGGATGGAGAGCACTATCTGATTAATAAGGTGAAGATCTTGGATTAACCTGTAGGACTTCTCCCGTTTTTGGATGAGTAGGATGGGGGTGTTGTAGGGAGAGTTAGTGGGAACTAAAGGGTCATGTTGTAGTAAGCGAGTAATATCACACTTTCAGCCTTTAAAGCTTGTGCTAGGATGGGGTACTGGTGCTGGGAGGGATAAGGGTGGTTAGGTTTTAAGGGGATGATGAGGGGTGGGGGATTTGTAGCAAGGGATGGGGAGGTGGTGTCCCACACACTAGGGTTAAGGTAGGGGGATATACAGGGAGCTATTTAAGGAAGTATGGGTTCAGGCAGGAGGGTGGCAGTGAGGTATGGCTGTAGCCGAGGAATAGTTAAGGAAGCAGACAATTTTGTTAGGATATTTCAGCCTAACAGGGGAACTGGACAAGTGGGGATGATTAGGAAAGAATGTGGAAAGGAGTGCTGGCCTAATTGACACCAGACTTGGAGTTTTGAGAGGCCTGGAAACCTTGCTGTCAATTCCCACAACAGTTGGGAGGCCAAGGAGACAGGTCTTTGAAAAGAAGGCAGTGTGGTGTGGGTAGCCCTGTGTTGATTAAGAAGGGGATGGACTTCCCCTCCACTGTAAGAGTTAACCCAAAGCTTGGTGCCTGTGATGGTCCAAGGGCCTCTGAGATGTTTGGGCAGCATCAGTCTTCAGCCGCCAAGCTGAGGAGATCTGGGAAGGATTGGGTCAGGGAGCTTTGGATTGGTGCTCTAGGAGCTCTGGGAGCAGCAACGTGAATCTGACAGTCTGACTTCAAGTAGGGTCCCCGTACAGACGAGGCAGGGCTTAGGAGAAATCCCAGGCTGTGGGCATTCCTTGGCCCAGTGGCCAGGTTTCCGACACTTGAAGCAAGGTCTGGGAAGGGCTGCTGGACACTGCAGTCTGGGTGCTTTGAAGTCTTTGTGAGCCAGTGGTGGAGCTGGGGTTTTTCTTATGGCAGAGGCAAGCATCTGTATTTCTAAGATGCACTGCCACAGGGCAGCTTCTTTCCTATTATTGAACACCTTGAAAGCAAGGTTGATTAATTCCTGTTGGGTTTCAGGGCAAGATTCTAATTTCTGTAGCTTTTTTGTAATGTCAGGGTTGATTGGGTGATAAAATGCATATTAAGCATTTTTCAGGGGTGATAGTGAAGTCAGGATGACATTGCAAGTCACTCCAGGTTAAGTTATAGGACTGAGTTAGAGATTTGAACTCTTGTATATATTTAGTGGGATATGATGAAAAGGAGCCTAATTGTTGGCAGATTTGAGAAATGAATATGTAACGTGACTATGCCTTCAGCTCCAGTCACCTCTTGAAGGGGAGATTGTTGAGCAGGGGTGGGGGACTTAGCTGCAGGACGAAACTGTAAGCCGGACCGGGTATGATGTGGGGAGGGATGAGAGGGACATAAGGAGGTGGGGTTGTGGGCAAAGGAAGAGGAGGGAGACTCTGGGAGGGGCAGGGTTGGGTGTGGTTTGGACAGGCAGGGAGGAGAAAGGTTGGAAGGGTTGATGGACAAGGAGGATTCTGAGTTACTGGCAGTGGAGTCTGAAAAAATGCCTGGATGTATGGCACTTGAGACCATTTGCCCATTTGTTGACAAAAATTGTCTAGGTCTTGCAGAATAGAAAAATTGAAAGTGCCATTTTCTGGCCACTTGGAACCATTGTCTAATTTGTATTGGGGCTAGGCGGTATTGCAGAAAAAGGTGAGACATTTAGGTTTCAGATTGGGCAACAGCTGAAGAGGTTTTAGGTTTTTTAGGACCAGGCTCAGGTGAAGACAGAAGAATGGAGGGTGGAATATTGCCCCTGGTGATGGATGTGAGTTTTAAGGAAAGGAGTAGAGAGGAGGAGAATGAGAGGAGGGCAACAACTAGAGTTTATAGTCGGTGTCCCTGACTGAGTCCTGGGCTGTACCATGGGTGAGTAGTCAAGGCAGGCATCCCCTCTTTTGACCAGACACCAAGGAAATACTGTCTTCCTGAGTTTGTGACCAACGTTGGAGTTTTTGAGGGCATGGATGGAGAGTGTCTCCTTTGTCTCTACTTAGGAGAGGGATTTAAAGGAAAAGAGAGAGAGGGAGAGACTGGAGGGAGAGACTTGTCTCCTTTTTCTCTAGTTAGAAGGAGAAGGATTTAAAGGAACAGAGAGAGAGGGGAAGACTTGTCTCCTCTGTCTCTACTTGGAAGGAGGAGGATTTAAAGGAGGAAAGATAAAGGCAGAGACTGCTTACCCAATCTGAAGGTGGCAAGAAGATTGTTGAGCTGGTCTGATGCACTGAGGTTGCAGGTGGGTCTCTTCACAGAAGAGTGGGGACAGGGGTCAGGTATCCCGTTATGGGTTTTGTCACCAAATGTTAGGCACGCTCTGAATGAAGAGACCACCTAAACAGGCTTTGTGAGAGCAACAAGGCTGTTTATTCACCTGGGTGTAAGTGGGCTGAGTCCGTAAAGAGTCAGCAGAGGGCGGTGGGATAGGAGTTGCTTGTATAGGCTTGGGGTAGGCAGTGGAAAGTTACAGAAGTTACAGTTCAAGGTGGTTTTTGCAAGCTGGGGGGTATTGCCTGGGGGGGTGCCACAAGGTCTAAGGTCCAGTGTCACAAGGTTGGCTTATCAGTTGAGGCAGGAATGGTTGAGGCAGGAGCAATGGTGGAATGTTGCAAGGTTGGTTAATCAGACACTGAAGGAGCTAGCCATTCTTCTTCTTTTTGAAGGTATACACACGTGTCACGTGAGTCACCATGGTGTAGTCCATGGTGCAGTCAGTTCAAAGAACCTTGCTGTTTAGGGAGATCAAGCTGTGTGTACCCCACAGGGATGAAAAAAGGACAAGTATGGAAGCTCAGTGCATCGAATATTAATTTCTGTGTTGTTCATAATCAATACTCATGTTTTTCCTGCATTGCAACTATCAAGACTCTAAGTTATTACATACTTAGGCCTAAAATAACTTACGTTGACAGAAGGGAGATGGCCAGCAAAGAGCCATAGGTTCATGATTCAGTACTTCTCTCACATCGTTCTGCTAATTAGTCATCCATAGGAATTTGTGATAGGTGGAAAAGTAATGATGGTTCAATACCCTGTCTGTTTTCTATATTTCTAATGGAAAATGGCATAGCATATAGTACCTCCAAATTCTTATGCATGCTAACTTTTAAAATGTCATGACCACACATAGGCTTGACACCAGAAGTTAATAATAATCTTGGACAAAATATTAATATAAATAAAATGTAAAACAGTGATTTTGGGCAAAGTACTATTGCCTATGGGTATATAAATTAATCTGCAAAGAGATCTCTAGGAATGTTAAAATACATTATTCTTTCATATGTTTAAGTAGTAAAATGGACACAACCACAACAGCCCCCCACAGAAGTAATGCAATAGAGTGGGGTGTGGAGGAATCCTGAGTGGTTTTGGAAATACACAAAGATCTCAATTAAGAGTACTGAAATGTTGTCTCAGAAAAGAGACTGAACCATGATTGCAACTGAGAAATTTTAGGCATCATCAGCTTAATTTATTCATTAGTGATTACTGACTATTTCATACTATGTGCCAGCCTCTGTGCTAGGTAAAGAATAAAACAACAAAGAAAATAGCATGGTAACCACTCTTAACTGAATATGTTTTATCTTCTCCAAAGGTAGAACTCTGTTGAAAGAATGATGTTCAGCATGGAATCTGGAGTTGGACAGCAAAAAAAAAAAAAAAAGTTTATGTGTCTCCCAGCACTGTTCAGAGGAGTGGGTATTATAACATGTGCTCTTTCTGTTGGCCTTTCCAGATACTTCTGTACACAAGACCTTCTTCCTGGATCCTTTGTATTGATTCAGCTTTAGGGTTGTCTGAAACAAAAGAAATTACTCCATATTCCTTGTCCTTAAAGAGAAATGAAATTTATTTAGATTTAATAGAAAGGGTCAGCTGGAGCCAGGGTTGTTGTGTCCTCTCTGATTTCTTTTTTTTTTCTGATTTTTGTATGTTCTTCCAGGAGATGGGTCTAGCAATTAATAGGTCTTTGCTAGTTGGACAATGTAGACCTTAATTTTCCAACAAGATGTCTGTGAAGGCACTTTTACTATTATCTTTAAAACAACTTCCTCTTGTGGTTTTGAACTGGGAGCTGCCATTCAAATGGCTGAAGCTTCTCACTCATTGACTGATCTTGGTAAGCCCTGAAATTGGCAATTTCTTTAATTGCCAACTAGAGAAGGAGGTGGTGGTGAATGATGTACCAGAAATTCAGCTTATGGCAGCATGGAAATTCAGAGAGTCTGTAACTGAATGAAGTTTCAACTTTGGTTAGAATCACAGAAGACAAGAGATAATATGGAAGACAACAAATGCATATTTAGAAAACAAACATAGCCCTTCCTCTATCTGGGCTACATCAGAGAGTGCCTGGGAAAAGAGGTAGGATGAGCCAAGGTTACATGTAATGAACCACTTTAATTCAGACATCTGACCACCTCATCTCTTCTGCTAAAAATCAAAGTTCATTTCTCTGTCTCTGATAGCTACCTAACAGTGATAGGTTAGTGCTTTCATGTAATCAATTTTGAAGTAAGTTTTTCTGACCATTGTACCATATCACTTAAGCTTACCAGTCAGCTTGACAAATATGTATCATTATGATCTATCGGACTACTAATTATAATTTTGTTTTTGTTGACCATTAAGATTATTCAGCTATCTGCTTTTGTTAGAACCAGGGCCATTGAAGCAACTTTCTGATCTTAAATTTGCTTCCTGCACAGAATTTCCTGTTTTGAAGAAACAAGGTGATTATTAGCTGATGCAAATTTACTACTTTACTTCACAGTTATAACTCACATGTCAAAGTAGGTATCTGGTTTACATTAGTCTCTTAGGGGCTGGTTAGCAGAAATTAGTATCTCCTGAGCCTGATTACCTGTGACAGCCCAACTAAGTGACCAGCCAGCTGCTTCAGACATTAGTTGTCCTCCTAATTGTAACTTGACTTTGTATTTATTAAAATCCATGATACCTCTTACATGCAAAAAAATCTAGTAAGCAAAACTTTCTTTTTAGATACCAATTCTCAAGTGGTTTTTGGACACTTCACATAGCTTGGCCTCTCTTCTCCATTTCTAGGTGCTGCTGTAGTGCAGTGATTTTTCAATTATGTGGAATACTTTGAAAAAATGTATGTCACCCAAAAATGCAAAATAATCAATTTAGTAATTTTAAGTTTTTTTGTTTTTTTTTTGAGACGGAGTTTCGCTCTTGTTACCCAGGCTGGAATGCAATGGTGCGATCTCGGCTCACCGCAACCTCCGCCTCCTGGGTTCAAGCAATTCTCCTGCCTCAGCCTCCTGAGTAGCTGATTACAGGCACGCGCCACCATGCCCAGCTAATTTTTTTGTATTTTTAGTAGAGACGGGGGTTTCACCATGTTGACCAGGATGGTCTAGATCTCTTGACCTCGTGATCCACCCACCTCGGCCTCCCAAAGTGCTGGGATTACAAGCGTGAGCCACCATGCCTGGCCAATTTTAAGTTATTATTTAGTATACAAGTAATACCTACCTATACTGTGTCTCTTACTGATCCTCCTGACTTCAACAAATTACCACCCACTTTTGTCTTGATGTTTTCAACATCGATTCCATAGAATATGAGATCTATGAGTACAGAAAACTCCTCTGTCTTGTTCACTGTGAATCTCTTACACCAGAAGTGGTCCCACATTGTAATCTCTGTCAGTGAATAAATGCTCGACCAATTAGGCTTACATTCTATTATTCTTGTAGAAATAGTATAACTTACATATTCTTATAGAAATAGTATGACTTACATTCTTAACAGTTACCAACCTTGTATGGATATAATTTTTTTCATTTAAATTTTAAATCACTTTACAAAACACATGTATTTGACTTTTAAAAAAATCCCAGTTTGAAATTCAATGCATTAAGTAGTGATTAAGTGTGAGACCTAAGCTATTATAACAATTCAATAACTCAGTAAAATTTCTCTGCAGAAGGGATCACTGTCTTTTCAAAGACATAATTTACCCATTACTTTTTATTATTTACATTTCAATTTCTATAGTATTTATATGAGTAGGATTATGTGTGTGTGTGTGTGTGTGTGTGTGTGTGTGTGTGTGTGTGGTTAATCCATCTTATTTACCTCTCCATTTTAGGAAAGGCAAATAATTAGCTTTTATAGTGCTCAAGTAGCTTGTCATTCTCCTTGGAAAAAAATGAATTTAACATTTTACAACATTTGCCAAAAGTAAAAATATTCTAACACAAAATGCCTTGTTTAATATGTTTAATTTTGTTTAATATAGATGTCATTCAGCTTGAATCAAAATTACTTAACTGTAATAAAAATAACTGTAATACGGTTTTCAGAAAAGACTCACATTTTATGTAATGATTATTTTACTAAGCAAGACTTTAAAAAAATTATAAGAACAGTTTTATGATTTAAAAATAGAATTAATATACATTAAACACCAGGTTTCCTATAAGTTTTAAATGTTCATGAAATAAAGGTAATAAATTAGAATGTGGAATTCCAGTTGATAAAAACATTTCAGCAATAGTGAGTTTTGTTCAGGCTTTAAAAAAAAATTCTTTTCTGGAAAACATGTTATGTAAAAGCAACATATGTACATATATATCCAAATACAGTTGTTGACATTCATAAATAGGACTTAAGGATAATGTAGCCATTTTCTTTTTAAAGGATTTTTTTTTGTATTCAGATAAACACAATATTACACAGCTCATATATTTCTGTAGTAACTTCAGGAAACGTTCACTTTCCAGTCTCATCAAATTTTATAGGTTAATGTTGACTACTAAATTTTGATTTTTTTTTTTTAATCTTGCCCAAATTCCTATCTAAGGGGTCTGGGGAGTCATGCCCTGTAAATCATAAATTCTCATCAGATAGGTTTTATTTAACTCTATTTATCAGGATTTACTTTCCAACCTGACTCTGGCCATAACATTAAGACAAAGAAGAAAATCAAAATATTTGACCCCAAAACCTGTTTCTTTACTGTATTTTGAAATGGCCCTGCAAAACTGTTGTTTGTAAGACAAAATCTCCATCTGTAAAGAATCTCTGTTAACATAGCTAGATCTTTTTCTTCCAGATCCTCCCAATCCTAAAGAGATTAATTAAGATCTGAATAGGAAACATTTGTTACCTATTGTCTCTAAGCTAAGCCACTTTAAGACTTCAGAAGAACTTTGGTCTCCACAATCTTTAACTTAACATGAACATTCCCTTCTTGTCTATCCCAGGTCTTTAGACAAACTCAACCAATTGTCAACTAGAAAATATTTAAATTCACTCAGTCTGAAAGCCCCAGAGTTTGAGTTGTTCTGCCTTTCTGGACAAAACCAATGTATTTCTTAAATGTATTTGATTGATGTCTCATGCCTCTCTAAAATGTATAAAACCAAGCTGTGCCCCGATTGCCTTGGGCACATATTCTCAGGACTTCCTGAGGGCTGTGTCTTGGCTCATGGTCACTCATATTTGGCTTAGAATAAATCTCTTCAAATATTTTACAGAGTTTGACTCTTTTCATCAACAATGTTTTTGTCAGTGCAGTGTCAGAAAGAATTAATTATAGGAATGTTTGTGAAAGTAAATAAACATATGGTGGCTCATCATGATAAGCTGTTTCAAGGATCCAGATAAAATAGATGGGACTAAAAAGAGTTCAAAAGCAGAGTTTTTATATAAGAGAAAATATAGGGACTTGGGAAGTGTATGTATGGAGTCAGAGAGAAAAAGGACTTGGAAAGTGTATATATGGATCAGAGAGAAATGCAACTTGGTGTAGTATGATACCTAATTTTTTAACAACACTAGAATTTTCAAGACACATTTTCATGCATCTAGAATGTCTGTTTAAAATATAGGTTTCATTATTATTTAGATATGGTAAGGTCAACAGATCAGGAGAGAATCACCATTGAAAAGCTAATTTGTTGCTTACAGTTCCTAGGAGGAAGGGTTTTTCTCCTGGGCAAAGACCTTTATTATGGTTTCCTCAGAAAAGACAAAGCAAGGCTGAGTAAGCAGGTTTAAGATTGGCTTGTTTGAATAATTTCAGCAGGCCCTGTGGTGCTGAAGACTGGGGGATGGTGGCCTGGAGTGTGAGAGCTCAGTGAGAGCCCAATAAAGGAGGCTGTTAAAATGGGTGTGGGCCTTGAGTGGTTTGGTTTGCATGTAAAATATACACAGTCAGAATAGTTATTTCCTATCTCCAGGAAGTGACCAGCCCTAGGAGGGCAGCCTCGATAGAGTCAAGAAGACTCCAGACATCAAAGTATCGGAACAAAAAGACATGCTTGATACAGTCTTTTGCCTATCATTAAGGTGGATATAATATTTATAATTTTCCTCTTTAACTGCACATATTATCCATTCCTGTGGCTTCAAACTACTCATATGCTGTTGACTTAAATTTATATCCAGCTCTTCTGGTATATCTGTCTCTTTTATATCTTATATTCTTGAAGTTAGCAGAGTACTTGAATCCTACCTCAATGTTCTTCTTCCTGTTCTTCCCATCTCAGCATTTCTGAATCAGCTGGTTTCTGTCCAAAAGAGACCCTAAATTCCTTTCTTTGTCCCATCCCTCACATTTAACATATCAGCAAGTCTTACTGCTTATACCGTCAAAATGTGTCTCAAGCTCCTCCCATTATCCTCACCATCTTCCCACCAGCTCTTCCGACTATCCTAGACCAATTCACGGTCAAAGTATGTTGACTATTCCCATTATTTTTGCTCTCCTAGATTATTTCACATAATAGGCAGGATACATTTTTTTTAAACAACATGTATCTGACAAGTTAACTTCCTTGCTTAAAACCTTTGCTTGGCTTCCTGTTACAGGTAGAGTAAAATCTAAACTCCTTCTACCAGTTTATTAGACCCTGATGATCTGACTTTCCATCTGTGTCTCATAGCATTCTGTTTTACTCATAAACTTCTGGCACCCTAGCCTAATTTCAGTCCCTCATACCCTGAGAGCTTTCCTATTTTAACTATGCTTTCTTTCCCCTCTGCTTAGATTGTTCTGAGACATGTTCTACATGTATGGTTCCCCATTCTCCCCCAGCTCAGCTTAAATGTAATTTTATGTCGAGTAGTTAGTATCAATTATGTTGGATATGTTAATATGTATCCAATTATTTTACAAATATTGAGTATTTATTCTGATACAAGTTAATTATTTTCAAGATACAATAGGGATATAACTATTGGGTAAATATTCCCATTCCAAAAGGGAGAAATCAGCCAAAAGAGAGGAGCTACAGGCCCTACACAAGTCCAGATCCTAGTAGGTCAGTCATTACATCTTAAATCTCCAAAGTCAAAGTGATTATGGCAGTGAAGGGTCTTGAAGAGTTTTAATTCCAGTATCTGAATTTAATTCCAGCACTTTCTCCAGTTAGCCTAAGAAAGATGTATAACCATTTCACTGCATATGTTTTAAAGAAATCGCAGTTCATATATTAAGTTTTATTTCATTTTATTAAGACATATGTAGACAGGCTAAATTTTGTGGATTTGGTGTTTCTCCACAATGCTAAAATTTAGTATTAACTCATGTTTGTAATGAAAGTAGCAAGAAGAAAGAGAAGGAGAAAAACTATTGAATTTGGTTGAAACTCTAATTTCCTTCCTGAAATAGATACTTATATAGCATAATTTCCTAGCAAAAAAGGATGTGTAGCAAGGAAACATTTTGCCTATATATTTGAAATAACATTTTAGGAAATCATATAAAGAAACATTTAGACATTTAGCACCAAATTCTTGCAAAATTATTAATGTGGGTTACAAAAGAATTATACATACTCACTAATTATTAATGTCGGTTATTGTAAAATTATTAATGTGGGTTAAAAAAGAATTATATGTACTCATTTTCTCTTCATTTAGAAAGTTTTTCTTCATTTTCTATTTAAGTAATTTTACAATTCATATCAAATTTTTATTTTGATAAGTTTATTGGCAGGTGCAGTGGCTCACACCTATAATCTCACTGTTTTGGAACACTGAGGCAGGAAAACGGCTTGAGGCCAGGAGTTTGAGATCAGCTTGGACAACATAGACCCTATCTCTATAAAAATTTTGTTTAAAAAAATTAGCCAGGTATATTAGGCTATTCTCACATTGCTATAAAGAAATACCTGGGACTGGGCAATGTATAAAGAGGCTTAATTGGCCTATGGTTCTGTAGGCTGTACAGGAAGCATGATACTAGCTTCTGCTCAGCTTCTGAGGAGGCCTCAGGCAACTTACAACCTACCCTTGCTCATGATACTCTATTCACCCTCTTAAACAGTGGCCCAAGGTGTACCTGTACCCTTTTGAGCCGGGGCTGGAGCTGGAACAGCAGGATGAATGGAACAGTATCCCAAGGACCTGCAGAACAGTGAGCCCTGGGCCTGACCCAAGAAACCATGCTGGCTTCTTAAGCTTCAAGGCCTGTGATGGAGGGCTGCCTCTTAGATCTCTGAAAGGTCTTCCAGGCCTTTTTCTCATTGTCTTGCTTATTACGATTTGCCTTCTTTAAGTTATGCAAATTTCTCTAGCAATTGGTGGCTGTTTATCCTGCTTGAATTCCTTTCTCCAGAAAGCTGATTCTTTCTCTGCCACAGGGATAGGCTGCACATTTTTTAAACTTCTATACTCTGCTTCCCTTTTAAATATAAGTTCCAACTTTAAGTCATTTCTTTATTCCTGCATATTAGTAGAGTCTGTTAGAAACATCCATGCCACATCTTAAACACTTTTCTGCTTAGAAGTTTCTTCTGCCAGATAACCTATGTCATTGTTCTTAGGTTCAAACCACTGACCCCTGGAGCATGAACACAATTCAGCCAAGGTCTTTGCTAAGACATAACATGTCTGACCTTTGCTCTAGTTCCCAATAAGTTCTTCATTTTCATCTGAGATCTTATCAGCCTGGCCTACATTGTCTATATCACTATCAGCATTTTGGTCACAACCATTTAAGCAGTCTCTAAGAAGTTCCAAACTTTCCCTCATCGTCCTGTCCTGAGCTCTCTGCACTCTTCCAACCTCTGCCTGTTACACACTTCCAAAGCTCCTTCCCACATTTTTCAATATCTTCATGGTAATGCCCCATTTCTTGGTACCAATTTTCTGCATTAGGCCATTCTCACATTCCTATAAATAAATACCTGAGACTGAGTAATTTATGAAGAAAAGAAGTTTAATTGGCTCACAGTTCCACAGTCTGTACAGGAAGCATGATGCTGGTGTCTGCTTGGCTTCTAGGGAGGCCTCAGAAAACCTAGAATCATGGCAAAAGACAGAGTGGGAGCAGGCACATCACATGGTGAACATACATGCAAGAAAGAGAAGAGGGAGGTGCCACACTTTTTTTTTTTAAAAAAAAAAAAGGAAGAAAGAAAGAAAGAAAGAAAAATGAAGAAGAGGAAGAAAAAGGAAGAGAAAGAGAGAGAGAATGGGAGTGTTGCTTTCTTGCCCAGGCTAGAATGCAGTTTAGAAATGGGTATTGAAAACCTCTTTTATACCAATAATTATACTTAATGATGTAGACAGGAAGGAATAAGGGAGGAAAATAACAAACAACCAGCCAAACAATATTTCATTTAAACCTATGAAATGCTGTGCGATTACTGAGGAGTGATTTACTTCCAATTATGTAGTCATTTTTGGAATAGGTGTGAGGTGGTAATGTATGTTTTGTGTATTTGAAGTGGAGAGTTCTATAAATGTTTATTAAGTTTACTTGTTCCGGGTCTGAGTTCAAGTCCTGGATGTCCTTGTTAATTTTCTGTCTCATTGATCTATAGAATCGTTAGCTCTTCTTGTTACATTGATCCATTATGTAATGTCCTTCTTTGCCTCTTTTGATCTTTGTTGCTTTAAAGTCTATTTTATCAGAAGCGAGAATTGCATCTCCTGCTTTTTATTTATTTGTTTATTTTTACTCTGTTTGGTTGGTAAATCATCCTCCATCCCTTTGTTTTGAGTCTTTGTGTATCATTGCATGTGAGATGGGTCTGGATGCAGCATACCAATGGGTTTTGGCTTTTTATCCAATTTGAATATATATGAGTTTAATACTGCCATTTGATGCTAGCTGGCTGTTTTACCCATTAGTTGGTGTAAATTTTTCATTGTGTTGATGCTCTTTGCTTTTTGATATATTTTTGGAAAGGCTGATATTGGTTGTTCCTTTATATGTATAGTGCTTCTTTCAGAAGCTCTTGTAAAGCAGGCCTGGTGGTGGTGAAGTCTCTAAGTACTTGCTTGTTCGCAAAAGATTTAATTTTTCCTTTGCTTGTAAAGCTTAGTTTGTCTGGATATGAAATTCTGGGTTGAAAGTTCTTTTCTTTAAGGATGTTAAATATTGGTCCCCACTCTTTTCTGGCTTGTAGGGTTTCTGCTGAGAGATGAGCTGTAAGTCTCATAGGTTTCCCTTTGTAGGTAACCTGACCTTTCTCTCTGGCTGCCCTTAGTATTTTCTCCTTCATTTCAACCCTAATAAATCTGATGATTATGTGCCTTGGGGTTGGTCTTCTTGAAGATTATCTTTGTGGTGTTCTCTGTATTACCTGGAGTTGAATATTACCCTGCCTTGCCAGGTTGGGAAAGTTTTCCTGAATGATATCCTGAAGAGTATTTTCCAACTTGGATTCATTCTCTTCGTCACATTCAGGTACACCTATCAAACGTAAATTAGGTCTTTTCACATAGTCCCATTATTTTGTGGAGACTTTGCTCATTCCTTTTTATCCTTTTTTCTCCAATCTTGTCTTCTCATTTCATTTCACTAAGCTGGTCCTCGACATCTGATATCCTTTCTTCTGCTTGATCAATTCAGCTGTTTAAACTTGTGCATACTTCGCTAAGTTCTCGTGTTGTGTTTTTCAGCTCCATCAATTCACTTATATTCCTCTCTAAATTGTCCATTCTCGTTAGCATTTCGTCAAACCTTTTTTCAAGGTTCTTAGTTTCTTTGCATTGGGTTAGAACAAGTTCTTTTATTCACAAAAGTTTCTTATCACCCACCTTTTGAAACCTGCTTCTGATAATGGAACACACACGTTCTCCATTAAGCCTTGTTCCATTGCTGATGAGGAACTGCGATCCCCTGTAGAGGGAGAGGCATTCTGATTTTGAGTATTCTCTGTCTTTTTAGGCTGGTTTCTTCCCTTCATTATATATTTATCCCTCTGTCGTCTTTGTAATTACCGACTTTCTAACTAGGTCTCTGAGCGGACGTCCAACTTGTTGATTCCCAGTGCTGAAATCTGAGCAATCCACTGCACCGGCCAAAACAGTGGTGTTAAGATTGATGGTGCTTTTCTGCCTGGGAATCTCCGGACTCTGCACCAAGAACTGCCGTGCTGAGGCGCCAGCAAAACCTCCGCGCCGGCCACAAGAGTCGTCCTGGAGACCTGTGGGACTCCTCCACTTGGAATCTCTTGGCCCGTGAGCAACAAAAATTCGTCTGAAAGTGTGGCATCCTCTCGTTCTCTGCACTTTCACTGGGATCTACAATCCCGAGCTGCTAGTCATCAGCCATCTTGGATCTCTCTCACTGGGTGCCACACTTTTAAATGATCAGATCTCATGAGAACTTACTATCACAAAGACAGCATCAAAGGCTACGGTGCTAAACCATACATTAGGTATCTGCTCCCACAATTCAGTCACCTCCCACCAGGCCCCACCTTCAACACTGGCAATTATATTTCAACATGAGATTTGGGCGGGAACACACATCCAAAGTATATCAATAGGAATGGTGGTGCACACCTGTAATCCTAGCCACTGGGAAGGCAGAGGCTGGAGGATTGCTTGAGCCTGGGCGTTCAAGGCTGCAGTGAGCTATGATCATACCACTCTGAGTTGCAGCCTGAGAGATGGACCAAAATCTTGTCTAAAAACGAACAAACAAATAAGTAAATAAATGAGTTTCTCAAAGTGATAGTGCAATTTTTGGTTACTAGCAAATGACTTTTGTTATTTCTTTGATGTAGATTTCCTTCCTTGGTGTTGACAAATGAGACATTTGCCATAAATTAAAAATATGCTAATTTTAAAGTAGGTTACAAAATAAGGTAAAATAAGTGCTCACTATTCTAAAGGTAACTTTTTATTAAAAGTCTTTTTATGAAAGTGATATATGTAAATAGAAAAATGAGTGAACATAGTAAAGATTGCCTGTGATTTTTGTCACTGTTTGGGTATTTTTACATCTTTTTACCCTTCATTTTTTGCCCCATATATATGCATTTATATTTTGTATACTATTTAAGACTTGGATCATACCATATATTCCACTTTGAAACTTGTTTCTTAGTCTAACTGCATACAATGAAACACAATTAAAGTCATTTAATATCAGAAAAAACTATTCTAAAAGTCACATGGAACTGAAAGACACTGAATAGCATCAGCAATCCTAAGCAAAAAGAACAAAGCTGGAAGCATCATACTACTCAACTTAAAACTATATTGTAAGTCCACAGTAGCCAAAACAGTATGGTACTAATAGAAAAAAACAGACACATAGACCAATGGAACAGTTTAGAGAACCCAGATACAAAGCCATACACCTATAACCATCTGATCTTTGATAAAGTTGACAAAAACAAGCAGTAGGAAAACAACTCCTATTCAATAAGTAGTGCTGGGATAGCCGGCTAGCTATATGCATAAGACTAAAACTAGACCCTCTTGTTTTATCATATACAAAAATCAACTCAAGATGGATTAATGACTTAAATGTGAAATCTAAAATTACAAAAAACACTTGAAAGAAACATAGGAATCACCATTCTGGATATTAGACTTGGCAAATAATTTATCACTAAGTCCCCAAAAGCAATGGTAACAAAAAGGAAAATTGACAAATGGGACCTAATTAAATTAAAGAGCTTCTGCATAGCAAATGAAACTATCAGCAGAGTAAACAGACAAACTGCAGAAGGTGAGAAAATATCTGCAAACTAACATCTGACAGAAGTCTAATATCTAGAATCTATAAGAAACTTAAATTAACAAGCAAAAAAGAATCTTATTAAATATTAGGCAAAGAACATGAACAGATACCTCTCAAATGAAGACATACACGTGACCTAACAACCATATAAAAAAGTACTAAACATTAATCATTACAGAAATGCAAATCAAAATCATAATAAGATGCTGTCTTTCACCAGTCAGAGTGGATATTATCAAAAAATAAAAAAAAAATCAGATGATGCTGAGGTTGTAGAGAACAGGGAACATTTATATACTGCTGTTAGTAATGTGAATTAGTTCAGCTTCTGTGGAAAGCAGTTTGGAGATTCCTTGAAAAACTTAAAATAGAACTACCATTTGACTCAGCAATCTTATTACTGGGGATTTACTCAAAGGAATATAAATCATTCTATCATAAAGACACATGCACATACATGTATATGTTCATCACAACACTGTTCCCAATAGCAAATATATGGACCCAATCTAAATCATCAACAGTGGACAGAATAAGGAAAATGTGGTTCATATACAATATGGAATATTGCACAGCCATAAACAAGAGTGAGAGTCTGTTCTTTGCAGCAACATGGATGGAGCTGGAGGTCATTATCCTAAGCAAATTAATGCAGGAACAGAAAATCAAACACTGCATGTTCTCACAAGTGGAAACTAAACATTGGGTACACATGGACACAAAGAAGAGAACAATAGATTCCAGGGCCTACTTGAGGGTGGGAGGTAGGTGAAAACAGAAAACTTACCTATTGGGTACCATGCTTATTACCTCAGTGGTGAAATAATATGAACATCAAATTCACACATGTGATTTACCCATATAACAAATCTGTACATTTTCCCTCTGAACCCAAAATAAAAGTTGGAAAAAAAGAAAAATATAAAAAGTTGTTTGAGGGAAAAATGTGATTGGATATTTTTCTTTAACCTAATTTTTAATGGTACTATCATAATTTAGATGCACCATGTTAAGTTGTACTTTTTTATTGGGTACATTATTCTCTTCTAATACAGTATAATATGCTTCAAAATGACTTTGCTTTTTATAACACCAATAGATATTATTTTTTCCATAATATAATTTCCATATAATAATAGACATTTATTATTTAGCTCTAAGTATAATGTTTCTAACATTTCAACATTACTGTACATATTACTAACATTTGCCTCACGTATCTTTTTCATTCTTTACTTTTTACCTTTTTGTATTTTGAGTTAGGCATATATTTTTTTCCTAGGATAAGTACTGAGCATTAAAAACAACATTTCTTTGATTGAAATACTCACTTTAAAGTATTGTAGCAAAATATGTCTTATATGTCCTCACTAAACCTTGACATTTATATCTCATATTTTATTTATATAAATGAGGCATTAATAGCTAGTCTAGCACTAAGGACTTTAGAAACCTACTTATTTTATTGGCTTCATCTTTTTAGTTTGTTTGAATGACAGACTTTAGCATTTTGGTTTTGAAATAAGTTCAAATTTTATTTTTTTTGGTGGAGGGACTCTTAGCTAAAATTCTATTTAGCTCACAGCCCACCACAGTCTGGATCGAACCCCTATCTCAAGTAAAATTGCCCTGGCTGGCATGAATAGTGACTTCTAGTTAATCAATCCATTGATTATTTTATCCTGCTGTTCTACCTAGCCTCTCTGATGCGCTTCATATCCTTAAGAAGAAGTTTACAGAAGATGGTGGGATACCATCAGAGAAAGGCATTCTAACGGGTCTTCTTCTTTGGTGGCATCTGCTATGCCATGGAAAGCAGCTTCATTCAGTGTTCAGTCTTTGGCTCTGTTCCCTTCTGACTTACTAATGTCTCTTTGGGAGAGCTCATTGAAAAATTGTTTCCTAATTTTTCACATGCATTTTATTAAAGTGAGTATAAATCTGTGTAGGTTGTACTCTATCAATAAAATTAGGCTATACCAAACTATGAAATTTTGAATTGCAATAATTCTCCTGGTTCAACATACTTAATCTTTTCATTTGTTGGAATAACCTACTATTTTGTTGAAACTGCTGTCAAAGCAATAGTAAATTTATTCTAAAATGGTTTAATATTTGTGGTATTTGGCAGTATATTCAATAAGTCTTTAATTGCATCTGATAGAAATACAAGTTCCATCTGTCTCACATGTGCATCCTACTCAATGCATGGCACCAGAGCAAGTCTGTTTCCGATGCTCATAAATAAGATACCAACAAACCCACAATATTGGTACAGACTGTTCTGGGTTAGGTTCTAAAATGTTAACCACAGAAAGTGATCTTAGTTCTTTTTATAAAATGCTGTTTTCCCTTCATCAGCTGCCTACATGCTTGGTGTGGCACTTTAGATTTCCTGGATTCCGAAGGTATTAAAAATTACTAGAATAACCCACTGGAAGGGGATCTTATTTACATAAACAAAACATGGATAAGTAACTGCTAAAATCATAGCTATCTAAGCCTGTCTAGGATTGTTCTGATTGTTTTATTGAAAGTGGGGGTTTTAATAGGCCTACTAAAGTTTGTAAAATGTATGGTCATAGAAAATACAGATCAATGCATTAATGATCACTATTTCTAGTAATCTACAAGGTAACTTGAGCATTCATAACTCTAGCTTACCTTATCCCTGTTCTTGGTCATTTGTCTTTATAATATGAAATTACTTATTGAGTCTGAAATCATTTTAAATGATTGGAAACAAACGTACCAAAAATGGAATTGGTATATTATGCTTAATGATGGACCTAATTTTTCTCAGTAGTTGCTTACTTCTGCAATTAAAGTATATTTTCTATTAATTGAAATTTATATGAATGTATATTTACATAAAAATATATAAATATGTGATTTCATATAATTATATAAATATGTATAAATTAAAATACTCAGATTTATATTTATTAAATGATTTATAATTATACTTTTTTATTTGTAATGTATCTAAAAATATCTGTACATATAAATATATAAAATTTCATATGTAAATGTATGTTAAATATAAATATATAATTTATATGGAAATATATATAAATTATAATGAATTTATTAAAATTAGTTAAAAATTAGAAGCTATTTATTCATATAATTTTGGATAAGCTTCTAAGAGTTTTCTGAACAGTTTGAATTTATCTCAACATTTGTAAACACAGAAAAGATTTTACAATATTCAAAGATGTCACCATTTTTGATGGAAAATTGATCACCTTTACTTTTAATTAATTGACCACCTTTACTTTTACTTACTATTTTTATATTATAAAATGTTTAGCACTGGATGAATGAGTCAAATTTGTGCAGCGTTGGAAAAATGCAATTATATTCAAGACTACTATGGATCAGAATCTAATTTTATCAGAATTTAAAAATTGTTTTGAGTTTTGCAGGTATTGGTTTAGCAGATGATTTCTTAAATTAAGGAGTAAATAAAGTGTTATGCTTTGTACTTTGATGATATGAGATAAAAATCATGAATGTCAATGATTTTTATCTTGTATTGAAAACCAAAGCTGTAGGCAGGCCACCTTGCCCACGAGTTTACATTAATATCATGAAGAGCAAGTCAATTTTAAAGCTATTGACTTGAGTTTTATGCCACATATCAACTTATTTAGTGAGTTCAAGTTGCAGATTTCCTTTACTCAGGTGGTCCTTTTCTCTTTTCTAGATAGAAACAGGCAAATAAGATATACTAAATAAGTCAATCTGGAAAAACAAATCTATTGCTGTTTTTTTCTTCCTCTTACCTGATTTCTGTATAGCATTTGTCACTTCAGACCAACATCTCCTGATGTTACTGCGGCTCCTGCCTACCATGTAAACACCTCTTCCCTGGTTTTCTGTCTGCCTCCATGGATTCTTTTTTGGCTATTTCCCCTGGACCTTCTTCTGACTAAACTCACTGTAATAGTATTCTACTGGTATTTCACACCCACTTTTTTGTCTTTCACTTGACAAGTTATTCTTGGTTTATCTCTTCATTTATTCCTATGGCTTCAACTACTGATAACTTCCCATTTTATGTGAAATCAAATCCTTTCTTAGCTCAAGACACTGGTTCACACATGAAACCTAATTGCAAGCTGTAGTAGCTGTTAGAATAAAACTCTAGGGGAGCTATGAAAACAATTTAAGAAAATAAAAGGGTGAGTCCGAATAAGTTGGTGATACTTAGTTATAAAAGATTTCCTTAAGGAACCGATACTTGAAGTGGAAATTGAAGGTAGTGGTGGAAATAATGTCATGGAGAGGCAGAAGAGCAGGCAAGATTCTTGCAGGCTGCTGAAAACTGAACTTGTCAAACATCATTCTAATAAAACCAATACTTGATTAAAATCCTTCAGTGCTGTCTCATTGTCTAAAAATAAAGTTAAAACACTTTAACCTAGGATTCAAAGTCTTTCACCTGGCCTTAATTTTTATCTTATTTTTAGCACTCCCTCTGATCTGCTGGTGGTACCAGTTTAGGTGCATATATTATAAGTGCATATTAAGACTCTGATTTGTTGTCTACTATTCTCTTTGCCTGGATTGTCCTTCTCATTCTCTATTTTTTTTTAACTGGTGAGCATCTCTTACCTAATATCCAAAGCCCAGTGAAAAATTGTTTTGCTTTTGCAAGTTTTTCACACAGTGGGTTTTCATATAACTTTTTATGTGGCCGTATAATGTTCTTATTCTCAGGAGAGGCAGTGTTGTATTGATGCTAAGAGCAATGACTTTAGACACAGATCAACTGGAATTGGAATCCTGATTCCTCCATATATAACCTGTGTAATCCTGTACAAGTTAATGTTAGTACCTCCATCATAGAGTTGCTGTAAGGGTCAAAGGGCCTAGAACACTCGCCAGTATATATTAAGCAGTCAGTTGTATTAATAGTTGTTGCAGACAATCTTTAAATTATATATCTTCCACCATTTTCAGGCTACAAGCCCCTTTGAGAGCAGAGGATACTTTATTCACCTTTGTGCTTGCCATCAAGTAAATTAAGTAATTGATATTTGTAAGATTGAGTTGAAAGGGATGCCAAAACATTAATGTTCAGTCTTTAGTTAGTTGATGTGATGGTATTTCCTATTATGCATCAAAAGCATTCATTTATCCAGCATATAATTTATTGAGCATCTAGTCTGTCCCAGGCACAATTGTAGGAACTAGAGATGAATTTGTGAGCAAAGAAACATGATTCATACCTTTGTGAATTTTGTAGGATGGTACTTTAATTAAATAATTATGCAAATAGATGTATAATTCATACTGTGTCTAGTGCTACAAAGGGGTGGTATATGGCATTTCTCATGCTTATTTAGGGGAAGAATTTGACTTGGTTTGGGAGGTTGTGAATGGCTTTCCTGAAGGAATGACCAATGTTCTGAGGTGAGATGGCTAAGTGGATGTTAACTTGGTAGTAAAAAGAACCTGGTAAGCATGAGGGAAAGATGCCAGTGTGGGTATATTCTGGCTCCATGAAAGGATGACAGGTGCTTGCTGGTGCTTATACTTATGAAAATCCTTAAAAGTACACAAAGTAGACAGCTGCCCATGTGGTGAAGAGACTTTCTTGCCTGGGGTTTTTCTTCAGTTTTATTCTTTACTTTTTAAAAATTTGTATATTTTACTTACTTTTAACTTTTACTGAAACTTTGCTTAAAATCTCACCATTATACATATTTTTCCTTTGGAAGAATGCAAGATATTCTTTTTAAAAATTTCCTTGGAAAAAAAAATGAAGCTTCTGTTTAAAAATGTATGCAGTACTGGAAAGGCAACACATTATATTATTTTAGTTTGTTTATTAAGATCTAGGTTCTATTATTTGGGATTTTCTCAGGTTTTAAGAATAGGGGATTAAAAAAAATTGTAGAAGTGAGCGATTATGTGGCATTTGTAGTGAGGTCAAGGGTAGATGGGCTAAGAAGAGGGCAGCATGTGGTTACCAAGGCCTAAGAGGAGCAGGGGTGAAGTAGAAGATGAAGAAGGAAAATATATTACATATATATTTCATATATATAATAAAAAGAGGTAGAATATATGTTCCCCTGTTTTATGTACATCATATATAAAATGATGTATATTATAATTAATATATAATATAAATTATAAAAATGATTTAAATGATATATATATAATAGAGGGGATGAGCATACACTCTACCCATTTTATAAATTTTCTGGGGCAGCCATAAATTAGGTACTGATTTCTTTGATACTCCATAAGGAATATTGAACTATACACTAAATTGTGTAGTGACCAAATTAAATCCAGTTCTTTTCTGAAAAAGGAACTAACTTGGTACATTTTAAAGTACTGTTCTTTTTTTCCATTAATTTACTTGTATGAGTATTAATTGATATAGGAAATGGTGTCTTATTATTACAAGGCAGTGACATAAAATTTTATTCCCTTCTCTTGTGTCCAGGTGTATTTGTTTTGACAAAGACTGAAAATGATACAGTGAAGTTCTTAAAAGTAACAACTGAAAAATGACTATTGCAAAAAATTATAGATGCTATTCTATAAAATGTTATGAATAACAATCAAAATAGTTTCGACCACCCTATGTTTTTTTTCAGGCAAGACACTTGAATATTAAGCAATGCTAGAATGGTACCCACCGAAGAGCAAATGTATAATTATATGTGTGAACTTAAAATAGCTCCTCTCTAATATGAAATTTTGGAATAGACTTTATCCAAAGTGTTGATGTATATAGTTTATAATGAAGAATTTTTTTATTGCTTCATAAAGAAATCCCATGGGCCCTCCCTTTGTGTTCTTAATAAAAAATGTCTGCTTAGCTAAGCAGAGCAGAGTGGTGTGCACCTGTAGACCCACCAATTGGGTGGCCAAGGCAGGAGGATTACTTGAGGTCAGGAGTTGGAGGCTGCAGTACTCTATGATTATGGCTATAAATAGCAATTGCACTCTAGTCTGGGCAACACAGAGAAACTGTTTCTAATGTGTACACACACACACACATACACTCTCTCTCTCTCTTTCTCTCTCACACACATTTTAATGGTCATTAATTATTTATATATAATTGGTAATTTAAGTTTCTAGTTTAATTTGAATGTGCTTATTTCTTCCCTTTTTTTCTGGATCAGTGTAGGAGATGACACTTAGATGGATGTAAGTCATAAATATGACATTTTAATGACTTTCAACTTTAAATATAAAATACTGTCATTCATAAATCTCCAGGCTGAGTTATGATAGATAGGTATATTTTAACATCAGTTCTCATTTTAAGAAGTTTTGGTTATAGTAAATCCAGAGGAGACTATTTGAAACAGATATCAATATAAAAAGATGGCTGGATGTGGGAAATCTTATATTTTATATTCATATGGTTATTATTGGAAGCAGTGGGAGTTGTGTGTCTGCAAAGATTATAATTAGCTGAGGTAGTACATTGGTCAGGGGGAAATCTAATTGAAGTTAGACTAGCTACATGAAAGTCTATGGTTTGTTAGTTATAAGAAATGCTTTGAGTGAAATTTGTGGTACCAACCTTGCTTTAATTTCTACTCAAGATTTTGCAGAAAAAGAAAATTTGGAGAATCAACTTTGATTTTTCTGTCATTTGAATTAGTTGTCACTATATTGACTGATATGTTGATGTAAAATATCTAGAAAGCCCGTGACTGAATTCTGAGGCAGGAAAAATTTGTCTTTGTTCTCGTACTTTATTTTCCTTCAAGATGTCTTCTCAACTCTTAATCTCAGATAGTCAATTCTTTATTCCACTCTCATAAACTTCAACTCTTAATTATCTGGAAAGCAAATTAATGGTGATGGGATAAGAGACTAACAGAGAGATAAAGAGATAGGTGTGAATTATTGTCAGCGTTCTAGTTGCAAGGTTAATTCTGTTTATGCAGATCCAATATAATGTGAATAAAGAAAACAAACAAAAAAGCTGATCATGCATGGTCCATGGTCATTAATTCAGTTCTAGGAACTAAACTCTATCTAACAATATTTTTAATTTTTAGATGCAAAATATTATATTTTCCAGGGTTGTTTACATTTTAATAGATAAATGAATTTACTTCAAGTTAAAAGGAAGCAATCTCTGAATCATTTTAAACCCAATTTCAAGTTGTTCTATTATTTACAGCCCTAGAAATGCTGATTCTCCTGTTTCTTATGTCTGCTCATACTCTCATGGAGGCTTACTTCTTATAGTAAGCATTTAAGTGTTTGTAGTTTAGTGGTTGGGAAACAGAGCTGTCCATATAATCTCAATTCATCATATTGCCATAGATGCCTAAAGGCATTGGAAACGGTGAAATTTCAGAGTGACAAGCCCTGGGCAGTGGTGATGAGAGGAACATTCTGTGGGGGCCTCACATGGTCTTACTACTTCATCTGTTCCTAGGGTAGGTACTGATAATACTTATTTTAAACTATTGTTAGTGTATTTGAATGCCTTTAGAAATATATGAGAAAATATAATATAAAAGAATTGAGGCAACATTTCAAAGTAGTACATTTGGAGTGTCACATTAATTTTATAAGACTAGGTTTTGAAGCATTGCTTTCTTGGATCTTTACAAGTCTTCTTTTGGAAGATTCAGTTATAATTGAAATCTAATCTATCATCAAAGCATGCTCCTTCCACCTCAAAAAGAGATGCCAAATCCATTGACAGCTCTGTGTTTTCACAGCCAGTGCTCTGGTCTAATTACATCGCCTACCTAGAATACATGGTCTGAGTGCTCTCACTTCTGCTTTCCTTTTCCACAAGCCCCCAGTTTGGTGCTCTGATAGCCTGAATACACTATGGGTACCAAGTGGCAAAGCTCAGGAACCTTAGTGAGAGACGCTTGGGTCCTAGAAGCTCTACTCATTGGGGATTTATGTTGTTTCCTTCACTTAAAAATAATAAATTATAACTGAATTCAATCCCACGCTTGGCTTAATGTAAAGACAGATGACACAATAACAGTTTTATCCTCATCCTACACACTGTAATTAGTGACCCAAAATAACTTTAATTATTCTAGCTTCATATATTTTTTAAATTGGTCTCAGCTGGTATATAATAATAATCCGTAACTGAGACCTTAAAAAGTGTGTCATGTCTACTGTACTCTAGGAAAAAAGCAAAATAAAACAAAGATCTATATTTAGATTTTACTGAAAAGGTGTTATTTCTCTAGGGGGGAGCAATTAGTATGGCCTTAATTCTTTTTCGCTCATTTTCTTCTGACATTTTCTATGCTTTTGATTTTTAAATTTTAATGTCTAAATAAACTGACCACTATGCCATCAATTGCTTCTTGGAGAGGAGCTGTGAAATGATACTGTTCAATGATAAAATTATGTTACACAGAATTATTTTTCAATAGTGTGGTGAAAACAGATAATTTTCTCTTTTTTTCCTAATTTACAAACAATTCTGTGGGATGGACCGTCCCATATAAATAATTTCTGTGTTTTGGTTTGTTTTCTCTCCAATGTGTTAAAAAAGAAACTTGCTATAAGAATTGAGTTGTATTATCCTCCTAATGCCTTTATCTTTCTTTTAAATTGTTATTATTTTCATATTCTCCTCACTTTTTCAACTGTAATCAGCCAAACTGATCACCTAAGGTAAACTGAGACAGAGTCTTGCTCTGTTGCCCAGGCTGGAGTGTAGTTGTGTGATCATGGCTCACTGTGGCCTTGACCTTCCAGGCTTAAGTGATTCTCCCAAGTTGGCCTCCCCAGTAGCTGAGACTCCAGGAGTGCACCACCATTCCTGGCTAAGTTTAAAATGTTTTGCAAAAATAGGGTCCCACCATAATGTCCAGAATGGTCTTGAAATACTAGGCTCAAGCAATCCTCCTGACTTGGCCTCTCAAAGTGCTGGGATTGCAGGCGTGAGCCACACCACCCGGCCTGCTCAGTGTTTTTAGGTTTATTGTGGAACACAGCTCTCCAGTCACCAGAAAGGGCCAAATGACGGGCTGCCAACAGAGCAATATGAGATATGACGGAGAGCACATTGTAGGCTCAGAACTATAGACTTCTAGAGCTGAAGGGCAGCTTTAGAAGTTTAGCTTTTCCTAAATTTAAATCCTAGAGAGAACTTCCTAACCCCAGATGTTTCCATGCTGATCTTTGTTACTAATGAAGGAGAAGAGAGATGTTGAAACCACAGGATATAAGGTGGTTGAACATAGATGCCTAACTATGGCTGTTATACATTAAATACAGAATTTGAACATACACTGTTAATATGTGAAATTACTTAATTTTAGTTTTAAACACCTTATGAAAATAAGAGCATTGCAGTCTTTTATTAGCTTATAGCATGCTAAAATATATTGTTAATTCTTTGATTCATGTGGAAATATTTTAGAGCAAGCCTGAGTAGAGAAGGTGGAATTAAATGTATTTATTGACAGCTGTACTCTGCTTACAGAGGAAACAAAAGTTTAAGATGTATTTTGCTTTTAAGTGATGTGGGCCCAAAGTGAAAGCTGAGTAAATAACAGAATCTTCTGTTTTTTCCATGTGTGAATGTGGCATGTAGTCAAAGAATATGTTGTCATATGCATTTATTGTAATTTTCCTTTCTCAAGTCTTGAATCTTGACCTCTGAATGTGAATATTGGAACTCTATATTGTGCTCTTATAAAATTGCTTATTTCTGAAACATAACTAGCAACAGGATTTATCAGATCATAAATAATTTGAAGAAAACTATTCATTAGGGAAATACAATTATTATTTCTTCATACAGAATTGACTATCACAGATTTTAACTAATCTACAACCAAAAGTGGCCATAGGTTTTGAAGACTGAACATTTTGCTTCATTGAGATGAGTGATGAGACATCTAACTTGCCTAGAAAACACTGTGGGTTTTTCACAAAACTGATGAACATCTTCTGCACTGTTGCCTGATTTTTTAAAAAAAATACAGCTTACAGTTAATAGTTTTTCTTCTTCAAGATCCAGTGGGTTCTTCACTGCTCACAGATTCCCCACCATCAGCATCAACTTCATGGACAAGCAACTTGTGTCATTGCACAGAGTCCTGCCCTTAGAAGAGGGCCCCATGCTTGGCTTAATGCTCTGCCACCATCTTGAAATTTTTAATAATTTGAACAAGGCACCTGCATTTCCATTTTGCACTGAATCCTCAACATGATTTGGGAAGCCTTTTCTAGTTGCCTCAGAGAGAATTTGTTGTTTCCTCTTTTTTGTTATTATGCGTTTTTTGGTTTCATTTATCTGAATGATGATACTAAATTACGCTACACATTAATTGTAATCCATCTATCTTTACAAGAGGGGTGTAGTGTATGCTGTTGGTACTTATCCAGATCTCTTTTACCAGTCAGTTCACCCATCTTCTAGCTGCTGTCAGTGCTGGCTGCTCCTGTCCTGCAAGTGCTCTTCTCCAGAGAATTGTGATGTTACAGAGGTACAAAATTGGATTCTTTGCCTCAAGATGGGGCAGATCTATGGTGCCATACATGTTCCAAAACACCTCATAGTCTCCCTTGAGATCAACCTGAAATGGACTATAGCTGAGCTCACATTCTTTCTTGAGTCATCCTCTGACCTACCCTGTCCCCATCACTGCTTTTCCCCCCTGAGCATTCCCACGACAGTTCACAGGTACCTGAATCCCTGACCCAGCCTCTGCTTTTAGGTACTCCTGTGTAAGCCGGTCATGAATTAGTACTGGGATCTTAAAATAACACCAATATATTCCCTTTTTAAATATGAAGGTTATTCAAGAATCTGTAAATATGTTTTGACAATAAACCTGTGGAAACAAAAGCCATATTCAAGACTTGCAAGTGAACATCACCCCAACTATTTATCCTTTGTAGTATGTATTTCGTTAGATCCAAAACTCTGAATGAGCTGTCATTGACTCCCAGCCCTCCTGACGTATTTGGCACTGCCTTAGAAAAATGGGTATTCATTAACTTACTCTGGTGGATAACTGATAACTGTCCAGCCTCTGGCTTCTTTTGGCCATCTAGGGAGAATGAATTTGGTATTTCTCTGAGAGGAAGCTTATTGAGCTCCAGTAGCAGTTTTTATTAATACTTTGGTCTAATTTTTAATATTCCTATTTATTGAAGAAGCAATATAATGTGGTGATTAAGAGCATGAGTGCTCAAGTTGTACTATCTGGGTTCAAGTCCTGCTGCTTCCCTATCTGTATACTATCTTGAACAATCTGTTTTATTTCTTTGTGCCTCTCCTTATCTATATTAAAAGTACCTACCTAGTTCATGCAGTAATTATAAAGATGAACTAAGTATATATGAAAAGATGAGAATGGGGACACACAGATAGCTTTATATAGATGATGGTCACTGTTATTATTGACATGAAATACAGGAGATACACATAGCATCTAACAATGTATTTTTTAGTACAATCCAGCTATTTTCAATGTTGATTAATAAATGAAATTTACTTAAGTATAGAAAATGACTACATACTTTAATTTGGCTAATCTTTTATATTAGGAAATATGATCACAGTTTAACATAACTGTGACATATTGAAATGTTCAAAATGAGTTTTTCATATTTTTTCACTGAAGTGAATATGACTGACTCTTTAATATGTATTTTTTGTAAGTCAGTAGTTACTGACAGTGAAGGTAATGGCCATGAATGTGGTAATGAAGTTGACCATTATACACACTTAAGATGTTCTTCTTTTCCTTGAATGTTATTAAAGGCCAGGATCTTCAAACAAAACATATAGTGGCATTTTATAAAGCTACTGACCCCAGGGCCATCATATGACCTAAAGGTTGACTAGAGAGGATCTTTATGTATTTTAATGATGCAGCCAGTAACTATAGTCAAACCAAGCATAAAATAACAGGCCCTCTTCTCTTTAAAGTTATATTAACTTAGATATGAACTTAATGCTAAATTCTCTTAGGATTATTGTAGGAAAGACCACACTAGGAGTAAGATTTCATATGAAATACTGAGAGATTCATAGAAACCTAAAAATTAACTTTTAAAAATTCTTGAGTTTTGGAAATTATTAATCAACTTTTATAAGTTTCTTTAAACACGGGTCTCCTGGCCCTCGCCGTAAATGCTTTCAGGAACTAGGAAAAATTAAATCAAGTCATTCAACTTTTTCAACACTTTTTAACACTTTTATTTGTGTGAAATCAGATTAAAATGAATATTAAGTATAGTCTTGGAAGAGGAAATAGTAAAAAATCAATTCCACTTATTTTAGGTTGGTAGTGATGGAAGGCATACATATTATTCTGTGTGTGTGTGTGTGTGTGTGTGTGTGTGTAAGAAACAGAGTCACATCTTTTCCCATTAACTATCTCCTCGATTGATTACTTAGATTCCCACTAAGCTGAAGCAAGTGGGAGAAGGTGACAAAGCTTCCAATGCTGAGTGTCTTATAAAAGAAAAATTGCACCTAACTTTTACAAAATAACTCATGCTGCAACATGCTTATGAAACACATGTGGAAAACTGCTCTAAATGTAGTACTCAGCTTAAGGACTTATATTTTTGATTCAACTGAAGACATGGTCTTCAGGTCATTTGGCGAATAAGCTATATAATAGGTGTGATCTGCCTAATAGGAGAACTAGAACCACTTCATAGTGAGGCAGTGAGGAAAGGAGTTAAGTATGAAGCTCAGGAACTTACATTGCCTGGGTTCAAATCTCAGCTGTATTATTTACCAGCTGTGGGGCTTTATCTAGCTGCAGAAAAATTACGTTAGAGCTGTGATGCAAAAAGCATCTCTGGATGTCAAAAATAAGATGATTAAGTGATAATAATATTGAGGAAGACAATGCTATGTACTTCCCTCTTCAAGATTAACTTCAATTGTATATATTATATATAGTTCCATATTTGACATTTTTATAATCTCTCTCTTATAAATAAATTATATAATAACATGTTTTTAAGGTAATTTAGTTAAAAGCATAAAATAAAATGCAGATCAAGAATATTTCTAACTGTAACCTAAATTGAATTCACATTTTAACTTTGCAGAATTTCCATTTAAAGAAAAATTTATGGAGGAATTATATATGCTCATATCTGCTGATATTAATGAGACATATGCCTGTGGCTTAGACAGTTTGTCAGTTATCCCAGTATAATAACTCCTAACACTCTCTTTTACTCTCAGAAATATTGTGCTTTGATTGATAAAGCATATGCATATCCTACTTAATATAGGGAATTTACATAGGAAGTGTTGTTATACCTAAACAATTCTGAAACATTTCAGGCAGCAGCTGTGAGCCACAAGTAGTGATAAAAATTGTGTCTGGTCAGGGCAAGCATTCGCAAACTCTGGCTGGTTATTCTTACTTGTTTGCTGTATGACACATTCCTCCAAATATTTTGCAGCCCATATTCCTTAAAGTAAAAAGAATATTACTTCATAGTAGCATATTTTATTGAAATGATAGTCTAAAATGCAAGCCTACATATTTTCTAATGTATTTCATTCCTGTCAACATTTGAATCTGTGCAGTATTCCAGAGTTTTGGTTACTATTCAGTAGAGAAATGAATTTGTGGAAGCTATACATTTGTTAGATAATTTTCAGCCGCAAATAAACTCTGGCTTCTGAAAGGGTCCCCCTGAATGTAGCACAATGTCTGTTATTCAGTAGGTACCTAATAGATATGTGTTAAATGAGGAAATGTGTAATGATGGTAAATGGTTTTCTTAACTTTAAAAAAATGAATTTGAATTTTGTAAGTTAATAGTATTTTTTTTCCAATCATCCCAACTACTATGAGAATAATAAAATTTTACTCAAAAAGTCTCTCATTACTACTATTCATATTTATTAGGTAAAATATAATGTGTATACACTAAGGAAGAATTAATTAAATCATCCCAATAACATATTATGTGAGAGACCTCAGACCATATATGTTTGAATATGAAAGAGGAAAATATGTTTAAATATGAAGGAGAGAGAACCATGAGATAATTGAACTTCTTGTCATGGTTAATGGTGTTCCATTGAATTTCAACTATAGAATTTACTGTTGAAAGCCTGTCAGTGATCATTTTGGAGTCCCTCAAAAATGTGTTTTTCTTTAATGTTATGTAACAAATTCCTTTCATGGCCAAAGAGATGGCTTATAATTTTATACTAACATCATTTCAAAAAAATAGACTATATTATTAAGGAGAAGAAATTGACAACAATTAATAATGAACTTTTCAGCTGGTAATTTGAAACCAAAGTTTGAGGACCGCATCTTCAGGGATGGATGTTGCTCTTTGGTCATGTTATTAATCTTTCAAGATTTTAATAACACTTAAGGCAATTTTATTATTTAACTAGGGGGTAGCCAATAATTATTATAAACTTAAGTGTCCATAATAGCATGATGAGAAAAGAGAAGGCCAACAAAAATTTAGATCTTAAAATAGAGTTTTAAAAGTTTTTGAACTCTTCAATTCTAATTGGAAAATTATCGGCATAAAAATGAGCTAATTCAGGTTAATTATAAACAGGTGACTGGCAAGCCCTTACCAAATAAAAATGACTATTTAAATCCCACGGGTCCCTTAATACTGCAATTGTATGACATCAAAGACCAAAGCTTCATAGCCTCTTGGCATTACTAGCACATCTTTGTTTACCTGGTGATTCATTCTCTGCTGTTCTCCCTCTTTTCTCTTGGTTTTATCTGCCTCTTTGAATAGATTCAAGTTGATAAGAAAGAATATAATTTAATATTCTTTATAAAATAAAAATCTAATAGAGAGAAAAGCATGGCCACTTCAATGTTCAATAATTATGTGTTGAAATTGCTGGAATAAGTAAGATAAATAGTAATTTAGTAAGCTCAGATTATTTTATAAAATACTAATTTATCTTATTTCTAAATTTGATGAAAACAGTTTTCTAAATAGAAAGGATACAAAATATTAATAAGTCACCTCAACCCACCCAGAACTGTGTCTATTCTAAGAGAAAGAAACAAATTCCTGGCAATGCAAATTCCTTTGCTTAAATGTCTTTTAATGTAATGCACAAACATAAAAAAACTGCATGCAAAAATTTTAGCATCTTAAATTTCTCTGCATTTGTTTAATTTTAACATCCAAAGAATCATTTTTAAACCAAGCATCAGTTATTGCTATGTTTCCACCAAGTGCTTCTCCATTAAAATTGATTCTTTGAAGTATGCAAGTATCTGCTTTGGGAAGACATCTAGAAATATATTTTCACATGGAGGCTATTAAAATATGAAATTACACTAATGCTCAGGTTGTTGTTGAAATAAATGTTCCACCCCACTATGTTGTTACAGAAAATATCAACATTATTATCCAAGCTGTCTTTCTTAATTGATCTAGCTCTCATAATAATTGCTATGATATCCATTTCATTTTGTCTTTATAGGCACAATCTTTATCTTTAAAAAAATTGGCAAAAACTTAGCAGCATTCAGAATATTCTGTCTTTGAAAAGTTTGCATATTTTTCTATATTGTTTTTCTGATGAGAACATTTGTGTTTAGTTTACATGCCAACAAAACACAGAATTTTAAATTTATCTCCAGTGAACTTTCCTCTTAGAGTTAAAAGAAAATATGATGCCACAAGTAGTTAGGGATAACAATTAATAGTTGATTCCAGTGCCTCATGGAATTATAGAACCCAATAAAACAGTCTTTGTTTTAATAGACTTAATGTAAACCACTTGTTTCACATGCATTGATTTATCTGTTCATTTAACAATGGGATCTGATTTTTCAGTGAAATGGCTAGTTTCACAATCTGTTGAGGAGTAAATAGGAAATGTCTAAATATAAGCCAATGTGCAGCAGCACTTTCTAAATTGTGGGACAGGAAGGAAAGAAATAGGAAATGATTTAGAACAAATGGACACTGATTGAGTGTTCATTTAACAATGAACAGATAAATAAGGCTCTGGGATTTAGCTGGAGGATAAATGGATAATTTCATATAAAGCCTTTGCTGATGGAGCTGATGGTTGTGTAAATAACAAATAATTACATGATAACACAAGAAAGAAGATAAAGTAGAAAGTACATTGCAAATGCATTAATTTTGCAGAACAAAGTATAATATCTAATAGGGTGTGTTAGTCTGTTTTTGCATCTCTTTTCTTTTCTTTTTTTTTTTTTTTTTTGAGACAGAGTCTTACTTTTGTCACCCAGACTAGAGTGCAGGGGCTTGATCTCAGCTCACTGTAACCTCTATCTCGTAGATTCAAGCGATTCTCCTGTCTCAGCCTCCCAAGTAACTGGGATTAAAGGCATCCTCCACCATGCCTGGCTAATTTTTGTATTTTTAGTAGAGATGGGGTTTCACCATGTTGGCCAGGCTGATCTCGAACTCCTGACCTCAGGTGATCCTCCTGCCTCAGCCTCCCAAAGTACTGGGATTACAGGCATGAGCCACCATGCCTGGCCCTGTTTTTGCATTTCTATAAAGGAATACCTTAGGCTGGGTAAGTTTTAAAGAAAAGATGTTTAATTGTCTCATGGTTCTGTGGGCAGTACAAGCATAGTTCGAGTATCTGCTTCTGGTGATGTCCTCAGGAGGCTTACAATCAGACAGAAGATGAAGAGAGAGCAGGTGATATCACATGGTGAGAGAAAACTCTTTCAAACAACCATATCTCAGGTGGACTAACTGAGTGAGAACTCATTTATCACCAAGAAGGTGTTGCTAAGCCATTCATGAGGAATCTGACCCCATGATCTAATCACCTCCCACAAGGCCCCACTTCCAACACTGGGGATCACATTTCAAAATGAGATTTAGAGAGGACAAACATCCAAACTGTGTCACAGGGAGACAGGAAATGTGGTTATATCTGACCTTCAAGAAAGTAATTGCCATCTTAAAGCTTCTGAAGAGCCCTTGCTACAAGATTTAAAAGCCAATTGGGAATGCAGTATAATTAAGTTATTTCCTCAAGTATAGAATACTTATTCAAGAAGCACACCTCTCAGTGCACACTCAGATTATTATCACTGTAACTCTTTAGAAATCATATCCCCAAGGGCAGCATTCTTTTTTTTTTTCTTTCCATAATTCTATCTTCACCTAGTTCAGGGCCTTGATATAATAAAGGCTTAGTAAATATGTACTGAATGAATGAGTGGATTAAGATAAGGACAGATTACTTTCCATTGGGTTTAGCAGCAAGGAGTTGATTTATAACCTTTGTGGGATCTGATTTTTCAGTGAAATATCTAGTTTCACAATATAATGAGGAGTAAATAGGAGATAAGCCAGTGTGCAGCAGCACTTTCTAAATTGTAGGGTAGGAAGGAAAGATATAGGAAATGATTTAGAACAAATGGACATTCAGTTTAAATCAGTGAGGGTGTAGTAGAGAGACGAGTAAGGGAGTGAGGACATGGTAAGACAGTGATTGATGAACTGCACTATGAATACAAAAGGATATAAAGTAGAGACACAGGTAGGCTCTTTGATAGGAAGAAAGTAGAAGCATTAGGAAACTGGGTGCCTTGCTGAGATCTAAGAACAGATCTAAAATCTGAGTGATAGAGCTAGGATATTGGGCAGCTGTATTTGTTTGAATTTAATAGTTTTAGAGTGGACCAGTTTTAGATGATGACAAGGTTGGGGGTATGGACATATGAGTTGGTTGATAAAGAGGAGTAGAAGTAAGGTTAATTGAGGATGAGGAGGCAGAGGATCTGAGAGATTATGATTGTTCATATGGACTTTGAAGGCATCCAAGATGATATTAGCAGTTGGTGTACAGGAAATGATGCTGAGAACAAAAGCCTTCACTTAATGTGGAGAAATGACCAAGAAACTGGTAGATAAACAACAAAGAGGGATAGACTGGAAAGCCAGAGCACTATGTAAGCCATTAAAGATCAAGGGTTCCCAAAGAATTCTATAGATATAAAGATCTGGAGGCATCATTAATGATAATAACTTGTCCTGACTCTAACATAAACAGAATATGAGGAAGTCAGTAGATTGTACTTGTGAGTTCTGTACAGGAGAACCAAGCTTGAGTTAAGGTAAGAACACAAAGAAAATATGCAGTGAAGATGCTCACAATGCAAGTCAGTTTGCTTCTTGTGAAAATTGAAGTTTTGTTTATTTAGCACACAATTTTAAGAGGACAGAAAGCTCTAAGATGCTTGAGATGCAGGGAATTACAGAACAGTATAGAAATACATATTTAAGGGAGAAAAATGACTGAACAAGCTTATATATTGGCTGGTGACCAGGGAGAGTGTAAGATTTCTCGTCGAGTTCAAGGAGGAAACAGACTGGAGTAAGGAAATTAAAAGCCAATTTATTCAGCTCCCGGGAGAGGTTCTATGGTCCTGGAAAGGGGCCAAAGAAGTCACGCTTCTCTTCTTGGGACGTGGGGTTTTATAGGGACTAGAGGTAGCTGATTGACCGTGGGGAAACAAAGAGGAGGTAATTTCATTGGACACGAAAGTACTGGGGACGGACGAGGTGAACAAAGTGGAGGGATTTCCATTGGTCATGAAGGAACCGGGCACTGGCGAGGGGCTGGTCGAGGACATACAGGGGAAGCTACCATAGGGCAGGTCCTTGGCGGGCTTTTTCAAAATTTCAGCGGGTGCAGGGCTGAGATTGGAATGCGGAAACGGGTACAGGGAGCCCGCGTGGAGAGGGCAAATGCCGAGTAATGCGCTCAGAATGGTGACATTGTTTTCAGGCGCGGAGAGAGAGGGGCGTGTTCATTCAGCTCTCAACTGAGGCAACCAGCCTTACAGAAAGATAACAGGATTGTGTGTCACATGCTGGCTTTGCTTGACCATCAGGTTTCTCTGCTTGGTGAATGGAAGTATGGGACCCTCAAGTTGCTTAGAATTAGCAATTATGGCTTGCCTGGGTTGGCATTTGAACTAGCACTTGAAGAAATAAGTAGAACTTTGCTTTGAGAAGAAGCATGGGAGCGTAAAACAGGCAGAAGGAAGTACAAACACTGAAGACTTAAAAATACAAAAGTACTGGCAAGTGAAGTGAATGCTGAAAAGTTAAGTGTAAATAGATATGTGGGGTGGAGTATTAGACCATAAGGCTTGACTGTAGAAGAGTCAAAAATTTTGTTAATGTTGGTGATTAAATAAAAATTAATTTTGTCCACTTTATCTCTGCAACTCTACCTTTACTGCCTAGCATACTTACTAGTACATAAAAAACACTCTGTTAACATTTGTGTGTGTGTGTGTGTGTGTATGTGTATGTGTGTCTGCATGTGTTTTGAGATGGAGTCTTGCCCTGAAGCCCAGGCTGAAGTGCAGTGACATGATCGTGGCTCACTGCAATCTCGGCCTCACAGGTTCAAGTGATCCTCCCACCTCAGTCTCCCAAGTAGCTGGGATTACAAGCATGTGCCACCACACACAGCTAATTTTTGTGTTATCAGTGGAGACAGGGTTTCACGATGTTGGCCAGGTTGGTCTCTAACTCCTTAAGTGATCTGCCCACCTCAGCCTCCCAAAGTGCTGGGATTAGAGGCATGAGCTACCATGCCTGCCCTCAGTTAATATTTGTTGGACAAATACAATTGCAGTGACTTAAAGTTTTGAAGAATAATTAATATATTTGAATTGAAACTCAAAAATATAACAACAGACTGGGGTGAAATTAAACAATGAGATACAGTTAATAAAGGGACCAATATAAAATCTTAGATCCACGTTCAGTAAGTCAGCCACCTAAGTGTAGAATGGAGGTGGTAGTCTGATGGTGAGCCAGGCTTAAGAGCCATTCAAGGCTAATGAGTGTAGAAATTTCAATAGACCATGACGAAATACATCAACACTATCATGGAACTGCCCCCAAATTTTGGGTACATAAATGTATGTTGCATACCACAAATTACAAAAGCAAAATGAGCAAGATCCCTATAACATGTACATATCAGTCGACACCTGCAGTCTCATTTTGAGCTCTGAACACATAATTTTGTAATTAGAATGGCATAAAAAATTAGTTAGTGAGGGTCAGGATGGGACAGAATAAAGAGAGCTATACAGGAGAGGCTTTTGACACTTCCCTTGCCTCCCCTATCTCTGTTCTAGGCTATATTAATTTGGAGTTTCACTTGGAGACAAAGTGAAAAAAGCTGGTGATGACTTTTGAAGCTATTTATTTAGTTTTTCATTTGTTCTTTCTTTCTTTAAAAACTCTGTTTTGAGTACCTGATGGGCTAAGTTGTTTTACTACATTATGTAGCACAACCAAATAGAAATAAGTGAGGCTAAAAGAGTGTTCTGGGAGGGGCATTGCTGAACTCATTTTATCTCCTCTAAGCATCAAAATACTGACTGTACCAGCTAAATGGGGTATACCCAGTAGCAGTATCTTAGAGTTCACTGGGTCCTGTTCTCTATCAACATGCTTTCTGTGGTAACCTTCTCTGACACAATAGGGAGAGTCATACTTATCTTCATTTTCAGAATAACCTACTTGTTTAAGATTCTTTTTTCCCTAAAGTCCTCTCCCTCACCTTCAACATGAAAATGTCAAAGCATTTCTAAGGTGCCATCATTAAACATTTGCCAGAGGCAGTAGCTCAACTGCAAGGCAGCTTCACCAAATCATGTCTCAATAGCACTCAAGTTCCCGAGGTACTGAGGTCAGCCTTGCCTGTGAGAAGATGAAACCTTGAGTGTCTCTATCTATTCATGCATAGTGGGGAGGTAAGAATAAACTTCCAAAATTACACATACTTAAAAAGGTAGCTTAAAAAATAGAATTGAGGACAAGTTTTAAGAAATTGAAACTATAGCTATATTTATGCACATTAAACAAGACTTTCTAATGGCCTTTAAAAATTATAAGTTGTTATATTCTTATTCCACAAATGATTTAAGACAATTTATGACAAGCAAATGTAAATTAGAAGCAAGAACTACAAGGGATAAAATAAAGATCAAATAGAGCTAGGAACATAATTCTCATGAAAATGCACATATGGAGGACATGGTGGGGCACAAATTTGTTAATTACAGTAAATGAAAATAGGAAATTATTTAAGTAGAGAAAAGAAATAGAAGAAGCTTCTGCCATTAAAACAATGACATCAAATATGTAGACAAAAGAAAATCCTAGGATCACTTGAAACCCTACTGTTAGCATAATTAAAGTAAGTATTAAGAATTGGCCTGTAATCCCAGGCCGAGGCGGGTGGATCACGAGGTCAAGAGATCGAGACCATCCTGGTCAACATGGTGAAACCCCGTCTCTACTAAAAATACAAAAAATTAGCTGGGCATGGTGGTGCATGCCTGTAATCCCAGCTACTCAGGAGGCTGAGGCAGGAGAATTGCCTGAACCCAGGAGGCGGAGGTTGTGGTGAGCTGAGATCGCGCCATTGCACTCCAGTCTGGGTAACAAGAGCGAAACTCCATCTCAAAAAAAAAAAAAAAAAAGAAGGAATTGGAATGATGGAGATTATAGGTCTTTTTACTGAGGAACTAAACAGACAAAAAAATTTATTCATATATGTTGTTCTAAGTAAGACATTTCCCTAAATGAGATCAAATTAGGCATAATATTTCCCTAGGCACAATAAACAGGTAATTTTATTCTCATTCTTATTTGACTATCATAATATTGATGTTCATTTGAATATCTGATTTAAATGGCAGTGGTTTCTGTTTCTGTTATATGAAACTAGTGTTTTTATATTTTAATTTTACGACATAGTCTTTGGCTATGACAAAAATAGGTAAATGGTTATTTTGTTTTAATCTCGAAAAAGACTACATACATGAAATCTACCTGTTTAATAAATTTTAAAGTGTACATCACAATATTGTTAACTACATGTACATTGTTGTACAGAAGATCTCAAAAACTTTATCATATTGTATGACTGAAATTATTCCCATTGACAGTAACCCACCATTTTCCCTTTCCCCTACCCCCTAACAATCACTATTATACTTTCTTCTTTGATGAGTTTGACTACTTTAGATACTTCAGAGAGTGGAATTACACAGTATTGCCCTTCTGTGACTTGCATATTTTACTTAGCAAACTCTCCACAAGGTTCATCCATTTTGTAGCACATGGCAGGAATCCCCCTTTTTTTGTTAAGTTCAATTAATATTCCATTGTATGTATATGTCGCTATTCTTTATTCATTTAACTATTAATGGACACTTTAGATACTTCAGTTTGACTACTTCAGATACTTCAGAGAGTGGAATCACACAATACTGCCCTTCTGTGACTGGCATATTTTACTTTGCAAAATATTCACAAGGTGCATCCTTATTGTAGCACATGACAGGAATCCCTTTTTTTTGTAAGTTCAAATAATATTTCATTGTATGTATTTATCACTTTTGTTTATCCATTCAATCTAAGTATCCAGTGGACACTTAGATTGATTTCACCTCTTGGCTATTGTGAATGATGCTACTACAAACACTAGGGTGCAAATATCTCTTCCAGATCCTGTTCTCAAATTTTTTTTTTTTCTGGAAAAATACAAAGTGAGATTGTTGCATCATATGAGAGTTCTATTTTTAATTTTTTTGAGGAACCTCCGTACTGTTTTCCATAGTGGCGGCACCATTTTATATCATTCCCATCAAAAGTGCGCAAGGGTTCCAAGTTCTCCACATCTTCACTAACACTTCTGTTTTGGTTTTTATTTCCTTTCTTTTTCTTTCTTTTTTTTTTTTTTTGAGATGGAGTTTCGCTCTTGTTACCCAGGCTGGAGTGCAATGGCGCGATGTCGGCTCACTGCAACCTCCGCCTCCTGGGTTCAGGCAATTCTCCTGCCTCAGCCTCCAGAGTAGCTGGGATTACAGGCACGCGCCACCATGCCCAGCTAATTTTTTGTATTTTTAGTAGAGACGGGGTTTCACCATGTTGACCAGGATGGTCTCGATCTCTTGACCTCGTGATCCACCCGCCTTGGCCTCCCAAAGTGCTGGGATTACAGGCGTGAGCCACCGTGCCCGGCCTTTGTTTTTTATTTCTATTAATTTAAAATATAAGGGCCATTTTAACAGGTATGAGATGTTATTTAATTGTAGTTTTGATTTGCATTTACCTAATGACTAGTGATATTGAACATCTTTTTATATACTTGTTAACCATTTATATGTCTTCTTTTCAGAAATGTCTCCTTATCCCTTTGCCCATTTTTAAACCAGGTTATTTGTTTTTATGTTATTGAGTTGTAGGACTGCCTTATATATTTTGAATACAAACCCCTTATCAGTTCAAGGTCTGCAAATATTTTCTTCATTTTCTGTAGGTTGCCCTTTGACTCTGTTGATTGTTTCCTTGGCTGCATGGAAGCTTTTTAATTTAATGTATTCTTACTGGTCTATTTGTTATTTTGTTGCCTGTGTTTTGGTGTCATACAAGAAATCATTGCCAAGATCAGTATTTTGAAGTATTTCCTATACGTTTTCTTCTAGGAGATTTATAGTTTTAGGTCTTAGGTTTGTCTTTAATCTATCTTGATATATTTTTTGTGTATGAGGTAAAATAGGGTCTAATTTCATTCTTTTGGATGTGAATGTCCAGTTTTCCCAGCACTATTTGTTGAAGAAGCTCTTCTCTTTTTTTTTATTATTTATTTTATTTTTTTTGAGACGGAGTTTCGCTCTTGTTACCCAGGCTGGAGTGCAATGGCGCGATCTCGGCTCACCGCAACCTCTGCCTCCTGGGTTCAGGCAATTCCCCTGTCTCAGACTCCCGAGTAGCTGGGATTACAGGCACGTGCCACCATGCCCAGCTAATTTTTTGTATTTTTAGTAGAGACGGGGTTTCACCATGTTGACCAGGATGGTCTCGGTCTCTTGACCTTGTGATCCACCCGCCTCGGCCTCCCTATTCTTTCCCAATTGTGTAGTCTTGGCACTCTTGTCAAGGATGTGACAATATATGCATGAAAATATATGCAATTTGACCATATATGCATGGGTTTATTTCTCAACTCTCTATTTTGTTCCATTAGTTTATATGTCTGTCTTTATTCCAGTACCATACTGTTTGATTACTATTGCTGTGTAATACTTTTGAAGTCATGAAATATAATACTTCCAGATTTGTTCTTTTTTCTCAAGGTTGTTTGAACTATTTGGGGTTTTTGTGGTTCCACATTAATTTCAGTATTGTATTATTATTTCTACAAAAAATGTAATTGGGATTTTGATAGGAATTGCATTGAATATATACATCACTTTGGATAAAATGAACATTTTAACAATTTTAAGTCTTCCAATCATGAACACAAGATATCTTTAGGTCTTCTTTGATTTCTTTCAGCAATATCTGCAGTTTTCATTAGATCATTTGCCTTCCTGGTTAAGTTTATTCCTAAGTATTTTATTCTTCTGATGCTATTGTAAATGGGATTGTCTTCTTAGTTTCCCTTTTGGATTGTTTGTTGCTACTGTATAGAAACACAACAGATTTTTGCATGCTGGTTTTTTATCCTGCAAACCATGACTAGTATTATAATTTGGTCATAAACTTTTAAAGACTCATTATGAAATAATATAATGTTTTTATTGAGCAAATGATTTTATTGCCCAGTTGTGATGTTTCATTTTATATGGCAACTTGATTGGGCTAAGGGATGCCTAGATAGCTGGGTGTGTCTGTTAGGATGTTTCCAGAAGATAATAGCATTTAAATCCGTAGACTGAGTAATGAAGATTGTCCTCACCAGTGTGGGTGAAGCATCATTCAATCCATTGAGTTTAAATAGAAAAAAAAAAAGATGAAGGAAGGGTGAATTTACTCTTTGTGCATGAGCTGGAACACCCATCTTATCCTGCCTTCAAACATTAACATCCTTATTCTCAGGCCTTAGCATTTGGACTGTAACTACATCACTGGCTTTCCTGGGCCTACAACTTGCAGGTGGCTGATTGCAGGACTTTTCAGCCTCCATAATTGTGTGAACCACTCCCTCATAATAATTTTTTTTCTATATATCTTTTGTGTTCTGTTTCTGGAGAACCCCGACTCAAACACCAGGTATGCTAGTTATTGATTGAAATCAACTTGATTTTTTTCATAATAATATGAATAATAAGAGAACATGTTAATAAGAATCAAATCATGCAACATTGAGTTTTACAATAGCCAAGCCTTTGGGTTAGTTAACGCTGGAGCACTCACTTCTCTTGAAATAAAATAGTGGATGAGATCATCAAAGAAGAATATAGGCCAGAAGGGAAAATACATAGGACAAACTCTGGACATACTCAAACTTTATATAATATAGAACTTTCCCTTCTACCTTCCTTTCAACCTCATCTATATTTTCTTTGCAGGTTAAATTTTTATCCAGCCACAAAATGTTGACCTTCCTGAAGGATCAATTTTAAGTCATCTTGTCTTTTCACTTTATGCTTTTTCCTAGATAGTCTAACTAGTGCCCATGGACTCATACATCACTTGCATACAAATTAAAGGGTTTATATAACTAGCCCAAAGTTTCTCAACCTCAGCACTGTTGACATTTTGTTTCTAGAGGAAAGCGTAGGAATCTGTGCTGTGTATTATACGATGTTTAGCAGAATCCTTGTTTTCTCCCTATCAGATGCCAGTAGTAACTTCCAGTTATAACAACTCAAAATGTCTGTAGATGTTTTCAAATGATTCTTGAGGGATAAAATCACCATTGATCTAGCGTATGTCTTCTTTTGAGCTTTTTGGCCCATACGTATGACTGACTAATTGATATCTCCTCTTGGGTGTCTTAAGGAATTTCAAATTCCTTAAGACAAATTCCTTGATTATATTATATACTCAAAGGAAAACTCATGATGGAGCACCTAACCTAAAACCTGAGTCTTTACCATTGCTTGCTCCTTCACTGAGATGCACCACACCCTCTGCCTCACGGAGATGCACCAGAAATTTAGGTATCATCTCCATTACTTTAGATGTATTCATTATCTATTAATATGTAACAAACTACCAAATTTAGCATCTTAAAATAACTCACATTTTTTATGTCGCTGTTTCTATTGTCAGGATTCTAGGCACAATTTAGTTGGCTCTCTTGCTGTTTCTCACAAGGCTGCAATCAGGTGTTGGCAGGGCTGTATTCTTGTCTAAGGGACTGAGGGGGGAAGAATCTACTTTCGGCTTGGGTTGTTAGTCATGTTTGTTACCATGTATCTGTATGACAAGGTCCTGGCTTTTTGCTGGCTGTAGGTAGAGGTTGTCCTCAGATCCTAGAGGCTGCCCACAGTTCCCTGCCATACAGATCTCTCCATAAGCAGTTCACAACATGACATTTGCTTCTTTAAGGCCAGCAAAAGTATCTCTTTTTCTCTCTTTTTCTAAGACAGAGTCTCATATGACATAATGTCATGAAGGGCGTGGCATCCGATTACCTTTGCCATATTGTATTGGTTAGAAGCAAGACACAGGCCTTACCTGCACTTAAGGCAAGAGGATTATATAAAGACATGAATCACTGGTTGTCATTTTAGGATGTGTCTGCCACAGTGGAAAATCATTCCATCACCCAACACCTGTGAATTTCATCTTATCATATTTATCCATATCCATCAGCTTCTGTTTCCTTCTCAACCTTTATTATGAACTTATCCCAACCTACCATTATTTCTTACTTCAACAATTCAAGTATTTTCTTTAATGCATTTATCTGTATCTACTCTGGCCATTCTCCACCCTTCTGCCAGAGTTATTTCTTTGAATTGAAAAATATGGTCATTTCCCACTCTTGTTTAAACTTTTCTCAGGCTTTCGAGAGCCCTTAGGAGTGGGATAAAACTTTTTCGCAAAGCTTACAAAGCCCTGCATAATCTGACCATTTCCTCCCCAGTCTCCTCTCTTGACTATCTCTGCTCCAGCCATTTTGGTTTCTTTTAGATCCTTGGCTGCTTCTTGCCATAGGGTCTCTTTATTCATGCTTTAAAACTTCCTTACTACTCAATTACTGCCAGCTCACTTCTTCAGATAACTTTCCTGATACCTCTGAATATAATCTCTGATTATGCCAAATTCTTCCTCTTAGAATTTACAGTAGTTCCAATCTCTCTATCCTTCACTATATAATAACCTGTATGAACACAAGGACATGAAGATCTGGTTTAGACTTAGCATGAAACAATTTAATTAAGTGCATTTAAGTTTTTAAAAATCTTAGTGAATAAATGTTTTACCACAGAGTTAATTCAGAAAATTGTGGACATATAGGAGATATGGCTGCTTTCAGTTGGGCTTTTAATATCAACTGATTCTAAAGTGAAAACAGTACATGCATGCACTATTTAGCAGTTATGTATCTCACAGTTCCTTTCGGCCAGACCTTGATGTGCAAAGACCTTGATGTGGATGTGCTTTAAGGAGTCCTAGTGTGGATAAGCAAGAGAGCTGGTAGGAAATGAGATCCAAGACCTGAGTGTGGAAGTCAACTTCACTCCAGTAGAGACCACATAGGGCCTTGTATGTCAATATACAAACTTTGTGTTTCATTTAGTATGACTAGAATTTTTAGATGGTTTTAAGCAGAGAAAAACATAATTTGTATTTCAAAAGCATGGCTATGGCTGCTGTGTTGAGAGGCAGAGGAGGAAATAGAAAGATCAATTAAAAGACTAGTTTTATAATTAGTCCAGATAAGAATGGCTTGGATCATGAGTGACAGGAGGGCAGAAATAGCAAGAAGTGGCCATATTGCAGATATATTTTGAAGATAGGACTCGCAAAATTTCCCAGTGTATTGGTTTTTAAATGCTAGTGAAAGAGAGAAATCATGCATGCGTTGAAATTTTTTCCTTTATACTTCTGGCATTTATATATTTATATATAAATTTCTTTATACATTTTGTGTTAATGTATAGTGCACAATTTTAAGTATTTCTTAAAGTGTGAAGCAAAGTACTTGTTAATTTTGCCAATTTTCAGTATTTTAGCTTGTGGTTCAAAAATTTGTTTTTGACTTCACTCCAGGGCAGTAGACACCACCTACAGCTGATATAATTTTTCAACTTACTATTATGTTTCTAAATTTACATTTTTAATTATCTTTTAAAACCTACAGAGAAGAACCCCAAAGATTATCCTAGACTGTAGCAACTGATAGTGACCTATTCAATATCCATTCTGCCCTTCTTTATTGAAAATAGATTTCTGATTTGGTCAAGATGGCAATGTTCCTAGCTAAAAATACTAATTTTCCCAGCTTTCCTTGCATCTAGGTGTGGGTATGTGACCCATTTCTGACTGAGAAGATAGAATTTGTTAATGGGGCTCTAGGAAAGATATTTTAAAAGACATGGATGACATGATGATTCTCTCTATTGCCTTTGCTTCTTTTTGATGCTTAGACTTGAGCCATAGAGAAACAAAAGCCATCTTAAGATCTCAAGAGAGTATTTTATGTATTGTAGACTTTGGCTCTTTTGGAAATACCTTATTACGGCTTAATACTTTTTCGATTTTTAAAATAAGACAAATTAGCATGTAGAAGGATGCAGCATTTTTCAAGGTCCTTTACTAAGTGTTGGGGAAAAAAATGTCAGAAGGAAAAGTGATATTAAAAAATGGGAAGTAGTCCATTATAATCTTTTTGATTTTTAAAAAAATTTCTTTGCACCATTCTAGCATGTGTAACTGTAAAGCCACAAGTATCTTGCTTTGTTCACTTTTCTGTGGTGTCAAGTAGAGTTAGGATTGCCTCCTGTTACTTTTTAATCATTATGCAGCCTTAATCCAGTTGAGTAATCAAGCTAAGCCTTAGTTTCCTCATTTGCAAAATAAGATTAATAGTCATTTTCTTATTAATTAGTGAGGAGTAAATGACATAGTATAGGTAAATTATATAAATCCTATTAAGTCCTAGAGTCTGCATGGCACATGGTAAGAGTCAATTACATGTTAACTGTTATTATTGTGGTTATTATTTCTGTTGATATTCATAAATCTATGTGTTATTTATTAGAGCAGTGAAATATTTTGCAAATTAAACTTGAGTTGCACATATTGTTCGTAAAAGCAGGAATAAAACTCTGCAGAGCTAGCAGTGACTGTAGACCACTGAGGGTGGCTTCCAAGAAGGTACAAAGGACCTCTCACAAAGAGAAAGCTTGTAGCTAGCTCAGAACTTTTTCTGACCTTTTTGTTCTCATTACTTTAATGTCACCTGGCCACACATCTCAATACTAAAAACAACTTGATGAATTATTGTTTTTTGTGTGTCTGTTTCCCATCTAATAATATCTCAACCCTGTGTATACTATGCTTTATTGAATTCCTTCTAAGTATTGTCTGCATTTGAAAAGGTTTTCACCTGATCTACTGTAATCTGAGTTGAGCAATCTAACATGCAGAATGTCTGCAGAACAGGATTTAAGAACTCATTAGAAATATTAAATCCAGAGGAAAGCACAGGTGCAGGACTTCTGACTTCAATTTCATTTGCATAATAGTAGCTGGGTAATTGAAGCTGTCAGTGGTTACCTGGCTAAATACAGAAGATAAAAATACTGTATTCAAGCATGGTTCCCTAAATCTGTTCAGCTTTTACTCTTTAAAATGTTGAATGAATGTTGTTAACATTTACTAGTAAACACAGGTGTGAAATTCTAGAATTCCTATTTATAAATTCTTTTACTGGAATGTTCCAATCACTTCTTTAAACCTTATTTTTGACTCCTTTAGCTGGAAAAAAGTTTTTGCCACTAAATCCCTTTTTCTTTTCAAGATGGGTACTTTTTGCAGTTTTAATTATAGAAGAGCCTTAACTGTTGGCATAACAAAGCTATTTGGTTTCCTGCCTCTGGGAAAGTTTAAAAAAGGATTGCAGAAAATTCTATGCACTAAATATCTAAGATCCAGTCATTTCTCAAAGACGTTTAATGTTTCAAAAAAAAAAATTAAAAAGCCCTGTAACAACAATTTAGCAATACATATCAAAGGCCTTTTGATGTAAATTAATTTTCATCACTTAGTATACATGCTCCAAGGATGTTCATGAGAGTTATTTATAACAAAAAATACCTGGGAAGCCTTCTAAAGTGAAATATAGACTCCAACATAGAGTTACATAGTAAGCTGTCCATTCTAGTAGTGTTTAAAAACACCGTTTCATGGCAATATGTTCTGGATCTCTTAAGTAAGAAATAAAAATAACAAATATGATAAGTTCATAACATTATGTATGAATAGTGGGAATATACATAAGCATTGATTAAATTCAGTACCGTGCTCAGAATTATCAGGCAACTACTCTGATCATTGGAATAGAGCACCATGATTAATTAATATATCTACCTCTGTAAAATAAAGTAAACAAAAATCTACAGTGCCACATAGTTAAGATTCTTGTAAAAAACAAAAAACGTGATTATTTCTGGGAGGTGGAACCAAAGGGTATTTTTTTTTCTTATTTTTGTTTATCTTTATTTCTATCTTTGATAAAATCAATTTGTTATTTTTATAACACTGAAAAAGTCCTACTCTGTGTTGTGTGTGTGTGTGTGTGTGTGTGTGTGTGTGTATTTTTAAAAATTATACTTTAAATTCTGGGGTACATGTACAGAACATATAGGTTTGTTACATAGTTATACACGTGCCGTGGTGGTTTGCTGCATCCATCACCCTGTACATTAGGTATTTCACCTAATGCTAGCCCTCCCCTGACCCCTCATCCCCTGATAGACCTGGGTGTGTCATGTTCCCCTCCTTGTGTCTGTGTGTTCTCATTGTTCAACTCCCACTTAAGAGTGAGGACATGTGGTGTTTGCTTTTCTGTTCTTGTGTTAGTTTGCTGAGAATGATGGTTTCCAGCTTCATCCATGTACCAGCAAAAGACATGAACTCATCCTTTTTTATGGCTGCATAGTATTCCATGGTGTATGTATGCCACATTTTCTTTATCCAGTCAGTCATTGATGGGATTTGGGTTGGTTCCAAGTCTTTGTTATTGTGAATAGTGCCACAATAAACATATGTGTGCATGTTTCTTTATACTAGAATGATTTATAATTCTTTGGGTATATACCCAGTAATGGGATTCCTGGGTCAAATGGTATTTCTGGTTCTAGATCCTGGAGGAATCACCACACTGTCTTCCACAATGGTTGAACTAATTTATACTCCCACCAACAGTGTAAAAGCGTTCCTATTTCTCCACATCCTCTCCAGTATCTGTTGTCTCTTGATTTTTTAATGATCGCCATTCTAACTGGTGTGAGATAGTATTTCAATGTGGTTTTGATTTGCATTTCTCTAATGACCAGTGATGATAAGCTTTTTTTCATACATTTGTTGGCGGCATAAATGTTTCCTTTTGTGAAGTGTCTGTTTATATCCTTCACCAGCTTTTTAATGGGGTTGTTTTTTCCTTTTAAATTTGTTTATGTTCTTTGTAGATTCTGGATGTTAGCCCTTTGTCAGATAGGTAGATTACAAAAATTTTCTCCCATTCTGTAGGTTGGCCATTCCCTCTAATGATAGGTTTTTTTTTTTTCTTGTGCAGAAGCTCTGAAGTTTAATTAGATTCCATTTGCCAATTTTGGCTTTTGTTGCCATTGCTTCTGGTGTTTTAGTCATGAAGTCCTTGCCCCTGCCTATGTCCTGAATGATATTGCCTAGGTTTTCTTCAAGGGCTTTTATGGTGTTAGGTCTTAGGTTTAAATCTTAAGCCATCTTGAGTTAATTTTTATATAAGGTACAAGGAAGGGATCCAGTTTCAGCTTTCTGCATATGGCTAGCCAGTTTTCCCAACACCATTTATTAAATAGGGAATCCTTTCTACATTGCTTGTTTTTGTCAGTCTTGTCAAAGATCACATGGTTGTAGGTGTGTGGCATTATTTCTGAGGCTCCGTTCTGTTCTATTGGTCTATATATCTGTTTGGGTACGAGTACCATGCTATTTTGATTACTGTAGCCTGTAGTGTAGTTTGAAGTCAGATAGCCTGATGACTGCAGCTTTTTTTTTTTTTTTTTTTTTTTTGCTTAGGATTGTGTTGGCCATGTGGGCTCTTTTTTGGTTTCATATGAAATTTAAGGTGATTTTTTCCGATTCCATGAAGAAAGTCAATGGTAGCTTGAATGAGGATAGCATTGAATCTATAAATTACTTTGGGCAGTATGGCGATTTTCACAAATTGATTCTTTCTAACCATGAGGATGGAATGTTTTTCCATCTGTTTATGTCTTTTCTTATTTCCTTGAACAGCGGTTTGCAGTTCTCCTTGAAGAGGTCCTTCATGTCCCCTGTTAGTTGTATTCCTAGGTCTTTCATTCTCTTTGTAGCAATTTTAAATGTGAGTTCACTCATGATTTGGCTCTCTGTTTGTCTGTTATTGATGTATAGGAATGTTTGTGATTTTTCCACATTGATTTTGTATGCTGAGACTTTACTGAAGTTGCTTATCAGCTTAAGGAGATTTTGGGCTGAGATGATGGGGTCCTCTAAAAATATACAGTCATGTCATCTGTGAATAGAGACTATTTGACTTCCTCTTTTCCTAATAGGATAGGCTTTATTTTTTTTCTCTTGCTTGATTGTCATGGCCAGAACTTGTAATACTATGTTGAACAGGAGTGGTGAGAGAAGGTGTCCTTGTCTTGTGCTGGTTTTCAAAGGGAATGCTTCCAGTTTTTGTCCATTCAGTATGATATTGGCTGTGAGCTTGTCATAAATAACTCTTATTATTTTGAGATACATTCCATGAATACCTAGTTTATTGGGAGTTTTTGTTGAATGTCTTCTCTGCATCTATTGAGGTAATCATGTGGTTTTTGTTGCCAGTTTTCTTTATGTGATAGATTATGTCTATTGATTTATGTATCTTGAACCAATCTTGCATCCCAGAGATGAAGCCGACTTCACAGTGATGAGTAAGCTTTTTGATGTGCTGTTGGATTCAGTTTGCCAATATTTTACTGAGGATTTTCACATCGATGTTCATCAGGGATATTGGCCTGAAATTTTCTTTTTTAGTTGTTGTCTCTGCCAGGTTTTGGTATCAGGATGACATTGGACTCATAAAATAATTTAGGGAAGATTCCCTCTTTTTCTATTGTTTGAAATACTTTCAGAAGGAATGGTACCAGCTCCTCTTTATTTCTCTGATAGAGTTCAGCTGTGAACCCGTCTGGTCCTGGCCTATTTTTGGTGGGTAGGCTATTAATTACTGCCTCAATTTCAGAACTTGTTATTGGTCTATTCAGGGATTCAACTTCTTTTTGGTTTAGTCTTTGGAGGGTGTAAGTGTCCAGGAATTTATCCATTTCTTCTAGATTTTCTGGTTTATTTGCATAGAGATGTTTATAGTATTCTCTGATGTTAGTTTGTATTTCATTGGGATTGGTGGTGATATCCCCTTTATCATTTTTTATTGCATCTGTTTTATTCTTTTCTCTTTTCTTCTTTAGTAGTCTGGCCAGCAGTATATCTATTTTGTTGATCTTTTCAAAAAACCAACTCCTGTATTCATTAATTTTTTGGAGTTTTTTTGTTTGTTTCTTTATCTCCTTCAGTTATGCTCTGATCTTAGTTATTTCTTGTCTTCTGCTAGCTTTTGAATTTGTTTTTGCTCCTCTAGTTCTTTTAATTATGATGTTAGAGTATCTATTTTTTAGATCTTTTCTCATTTTTCTTGTGGGCATTTAGTGCTATAAATTTCCCTCTACACGTTGCTTTAAATGTGTCCTAGAGATTCTGGCACATTGTGTTTTCATTCTCATTGGTTTTAAAGAACATCTTTATTTCTGCCTTCATTTCATTATTTATCCAGTAGTCATGCAGGAGCACATTGTTCAGTTTCCATGTAGTTGTGCTGTTTTGAGTCAGTTTCTTTATCCTGAGTTCTAATTTGATTTCATTTTGGTCTGACAGACTGTTTGTTATGATTTCCATTCTTTTGCATTTGCTGAGGAGTGTTTTACTTCAAATTTTGTGGTCAATTTTATAATAGGTGTGATGTGGTACGAGAAGAATGTGTATTCTTTAGATTTGGGGTGGAGAGTTCTGTAGATGTCCATTAGGTCCACATGGTCCGGATCTGAGTTCAAGTCCTGGATATGCTTATTAATTTTCTGTCTCATTGTTCTGTCCAACAAAATATTTAAAGAATCTTTCTTTAAAAACATAAGTTATCCACAAACATAACAAACAGGAAACTCATTTTGCAAAAAAAATCAACCAAAATTTTCTGATTATATTTTTAAGATTTAGAAAGTTCAGATAACTTTTACAACATTTTTATACAGAGACATTCCATCTCATTTAGCTTTTGGCAATTTATGCTGACATATTCTTAGTTATAATGTACTTAGGTACAATGCACAATTAGCTTTTTTTTGTCTTTTCTTTTTTGAGATGGACGTTTTACTCTTGTTGCCCAGGCTGTAGTGCAATGATGAGATCTTGGCTCACTGCAACCTCTGCTTCCTGGGTCCAAGTGATTCTCCTTCCTCAGCCTCCCAAGTAGCTAGGATTACAGGTGCATGCCACCATGCCTGGCCATTTTTTTGTATTTTTAGTAAAGACAGGGTTCCACCGTGTTGGCCAGGTCTGGTCTCAAACTCCTGATCTCAGGTGATCCACCTGCCTTGGCCTCCCAAAATGCTGGAATTAGAGGTGTGAGCCACTGCACCCAGCCCACAATTAGTCTTGATAATTGGAAACAAAATTCGCTCTTAACATTTTGATAATTTTTTAGAGCTTAACAAATTTACTTTTATTTATCTACAGAAATGAGAAAATTTAGTGTAGCAGTCAATGGGATATAAAAATAAGATTTTGAATTTTCTGCTATATGTTTAAAGTATAAAGACATTTTCTGATAGGCTTATATGACCCTAGAAATGTAACTGAAATTAATTTTTATATGTATTAACACTTGTATAGAACAAATATATTTTATAAGTCACACTGAAATATTATAATGGCATCCACCAACTGACAGAGTGACAAGAATTTCCTTGTCAGCATTTTTAATTGCACATACATTTTCCCTTTTTGTGAAATGTAAGAATATTAGAAATGATGGAGCGATAGGAATAATTGAAGATGAATTTATATAATATGAAAGAATCTTTAAACTTCTAAATTCGATAGAGCATTTACTTGATTTCTGAACAATAAAAGTAATAAAGGTTAAAAGAGAACTGTCATCCCAACCCTGTGCATGACAGAGAGGAAAGACTAGGAATTTAGCAATTTGTGTGTGTGTGACTATTCTATTAAGAAAAATCGTCTTCAATCTGGGTAGGACAAAGCACCCATTATAAAAATATAATAAGATAAGTGGGAAATTAGTTCCCATTTCTCAGACCTAACAACTTACCTGATAAGAAGTTACACAGAAGGATCATTTTGTTTTCTGAGTCATTTTGTTTTCTGAGTTTTCTTTAACAATGGGAAAAATAATACCATACCTGAAAGGGGACCCTTCCTTCATTTTCCAAATGGTAAAAAAATGTTTAATTTCGCACTGGACTGAAGAGCTTCATGTCACTCTCCAGCCATGTTTCTGAATAGATAAATAAGCAGCTGATTGGTGAACATTTAGTGAAGAGAAGACATTAACATTAGAAGAGAACCTACATTCTCAGGTACAGAAATCTCAAAAGCCTCTCTTCCTGCTTTTGATAAATTTACTAGCTTGGTAGTCATTCATTTGCTTTGTGCTTTAACTGGGTATGACTGAACCTTGCTCATGCCTTGGGCAATTAAGTAAAAATAGCTTTAAGGTTTATTAAGATCACTATGTGTCAACAGCATGGTGTAATTACTTAGAAGTATAAAGCACAAGTTATCCTTGTATCCTCAGTTAACCACCTGTAGCATATAGTGCTAGAATGTGAAAACTGTATTTTGTAGGAAATACTCACTAATTGTAGTGTATTCAGGGGAGGGTTATCAAGCTAGGGAGAGATCTAGAACTACTGTGTGTGTTGAAGATGTTAAGGAATTTATAATATTTAGCATAAAGAGGTGAAGACTAAAGAGGTCACATAATAGCTATCCACAAATAGTTGAAGATATGACTGATAGTTAACATAATTGTGAGGCTTAAGAAAATAGAAGAAGCAGTGGGTGATAGTTATAGGGAGGATATTTCAACTCAATGAAGGAATCATTTTATAATAATTAGAACTGCTCAGTAGTGGAATAAAGTGCCTTTAAAAATTCCCTACCATTGAAAATATTTCAGTACAATCTGAATTACTGCCTTTCAAGAATGTCACTAAGTGGATTCCAGTAGTGGATAGGAACCCTTACGTGCTCTGATTTAATAAATCTATGATTTTTCTCTATGTCTGCATAATTACTCCACCAGTAATTCTAAATCACGGTATATATGTTTTATTTGAAAGCAATCTTGAGCAAAAGGAACAAACCTGGAGGCATCATATTACTTGACTTCAAAATCTACTGCAAAACTAATGGCTAATACTATATGCCGTAAAAACAGATATAAAAACCTATGGAACAAAATGGAAAGCCCAGAAATAAATTCACGCATTTACAGTCAATTGATTTTCAACAAAAGTGCCAAGAACACACAGTGAGGAAAGGGTGGTCCCTTCAAAGAATGGTGGTGAGAAAACTGAATATACACAGAAGAATGAAACTGGATGCTCATCTCATATCGTGTAAAAAAATTCCAAGTCAGAATGAAATAAGACTTAAATTTGAGACCTGTAACTATAAAATTAGTCAAAGAAAGCATAGATAAAAGGCTTCTTTACATTGATGGGTAATGAGTTTTTTGGATATGACTCCTAAAACAGAAGCAGCAAAAGCAAAATAGACAAATGGGATTGCAGCTTCCGCACAGTAAAGAAAATCAACATAGTAAAGAGACAACTTATGGAATGGGAGAAAATGTTGCAAACCATACATCTGACAAAGGATTAATATATAAGGACCTCAAACACCTCAATCACAAGGACAGTAAACATATAACCTGTTTAAAAAATGAGAAGTGGAACTAAATTGAGATTTTTCAAAGGAAGATATACAAAGGCCAACAGGAATAAAAATGCTCAACATTGTTAATCATCAGGGAAACACAAATTAAAAGGTCAATGCAGTATTACTTCACAACTCTAGAATGGCTGTTTTTGAAAAGACAGATAATAAGTATTGATGAGGATGTAGAGAAAAAGGAACCCTCATTCACTGTTAGTGAGAGTATAAATGGGTACAGCTGTTAGTATCAAAAATAGTATAAAGTTTCCTCAAAAAAAGTAAAGATAGAACTATCATATGATCTAACCATCCACTTCTGGGTATGTATCCAAAGGAAATGATATCAATATCAAAGAGATATCTGCATCCCCATGTCTACTGTCACGTTTTTCACAATAGCCAAGCTATGTAATCAACCTGAGTGATCACCAATGCATGAATGAATAAAGAAAATTTGTGTGTATGTACAACAGATTACTATTCAGCATTAATAAAAGAAAATCCTGTCATTTGCAACAGCATGGATAAACCAGAAGGACATTATGTTAAGTGAAATAAGCCATACACAGAAAGGCAAATACTGTGTGATCTCACTCACATGTGGAATCTAAAAGAGTTGAGCTTGTAGAACAGAGCGTTGAATGGTGCTAGCCAGACACTGAGGTGAGAGGGATAGGGAGATGTTAGTTAAAAGATACAAAGTTTTAATTAGGATGACTAAATTCTGGAGATGTATTGTATAGCATAGTGACTATAATTAATAATAATGTATTGTATATGTGAATGTTGCTAAGAGATTAGATCTTAAATGTTCTCTCAAAACAACTGATGTGATGAATGTATTAATTAGCTTGATTTAATCATTTCCCAAAGTGTACATATATCAAAACATCAAGTTGTACACTGAAAGTGTATAAAAGTTTTGTCAAAAATAAAATACTTTAACTACTTTGAAATTTGTCATATACAGACTGCAGTCATGTGCCACATAATCACCTTTCAGTCAATGATGGACTGCATAAATTGCCCATAAGATCATAATGGAGCTGAAAAATTTCTGTCTCCTAGTGACATCATAGCTATGGTAGCATTCCAGCATTACTCAGGTGTTTGTGGTGATGCTGGTATAAACAAACCTGCAATGCTATTTCAAAAGTAAAAATAGAAATTAAATCTTAAAAAATATAAAGTCTTATAGAAAGAAAAATATTTTTATACTTTTACAACGTTTGTCTTTTAAGCTCAGTGTTATATAAAAAAGTTAAAAACTTTTAAGAAATAGCTTATAAAGTAAAAAGTTATAGCAAGCTAAGGTTAATTTATCATTGAGGAAATAAAATTTAAAAAATAAATCTAGGATAGCTTAATTATACAGTATATGTAAGTCTATAGTAGTATACAAGAGTGAATGTCTCTAGGCCTTCACATTCACTCACCACTCACTCACTGACTCACGAGAGCAACTTCCAGTTCTATAAACTTCATTCATGGTGAGTGCCCTATGCAGGTGTACCATTTTTTATCTTTTATACTGTGTTTTTACTGTACCTTTTCTATGTTTAGATATGTTTAAATACATAGATACTCATTATTGTGTTACAATTGCCTACAGTATTTCAGTACAGTAACATGTTGTAGAGGCTTGTAGCCTGTGAGAAGTAGGCTATACCCTATATCCTAGGTGTGTAGTAGGCTATACCATCTATGTTTGTGTACGTGTATTCTATTGTATTTGCATGACAAACTTGCCTAACTATGCATTTATCAGAATATATACTCGTTAAGTGGTGCACAACTATATTTCATTAACCAAAATTCATAAAAGAGTGCTACATCTTCCCTAATGCTCAGATTAAGCTACTTTGAAACTTGTTTTATGAACGATAAAGTTGACATTTCTTTGTGCATTCCTTAATAGGTTTTTAGTTGAGTTCCTAGCTCAAAAACATCTTCACACTCAAGAGTTAATTTTAAAGATTAATGATGGTTTCCTCAGGGAAGCATGCTAAATTAAAATTTGTATACACTTTTTCCCACTAAATTAAATCAATAGAAAGAGTTTCCACTGGTAAAAGTATCTCATTTACCTAGTAGGTATATCTGTCATTTTTCATGTTTGTAGCTATACAACATTTGGAATACCCACCTTACATTTGGACAGTTCCTCGGGTTATACACCTTTCCTTCCTGTTCTAAAATTTTGTACCGAAGATTTTGATTTAATCAGGTATAAAAAAGTGTCAAACATGGAGACAACTGCCTTTGAAAGAATAATTAATTACTTATATTTTCCAAGAGAAGGGAACATGTCATGCCACAAAGAACCACATAGGGAAGTACCAGGTTCAACAGGAGATAGAAGCAGTAGTGAAGGGACAGCTCTGGACATAAATCCAGAGCCTTTATTGTGTTTCTCATGGGAAAGTCAAGGCAAGGGAGGAGAAATAGCTTAGGACTGGCTAGTTTGAATAATGCTAATGGACTCTGGGCTATAGGGCCTTTAGTTTTCTGTACTTGGTTCTGGGTAATTTAGGGCTGGTTGTGGGTAGGGGTGATATTGGCTTAGTGTGTGAGAGTTAAATACAGGAAGCAGGTGATGGGTTTGTAGTCGGAATTCATTGGAGAATTTGTAATATGATTTTCATAGTAATGGTAAAGCTGGATAATAGGAGAGATACAAACAACTTTAGCAGTTAGCTTGGCCCCGTGATTAATGGACGCCAAGTAGAAAAATATAGAATCTAAGAAAACAAACTTTGAATACCTCCTCAAAGTAGAAAATAAAGATTATTCTCCCAGTCTGTCTTGCTGCCAGGGCATAAAAATACGACTGTAGCGTGAATAATCAATGCATTGGCAGGAGATTTGGATTTAGAGGTGTCCAAAATGAGGGAAGCAAGTATATTGAGAATGCTTCTTTTAGTGAGCATTTAGTTCTTGGGGCCAGCAGCAGAGAATCTGAAATCTAGTTTTAGTATTTTGTTTAAAAGCTATGGAGTCTGTAAAAGCTTCACTGTCTTAGCCAAGTGCACAGGCATTCGTGTTTTTGCCAAAGGAGTTAATTCAGTATGGTTGAGCACTTTCTAAATGCTGTAGCTTGTGAGTCTGGATTTCTGGCCTTCTTAGAAGTTTTGTGAGCTCCTTAAGATCTTTCAATAAGTTTCCTTTATGCATAACCTATTCAGAATACATTTTGTTGCTTGCAACTAAGAACATTAAGGTATGCAGTGAATTTCTGGCATCTAATTTTTCCTGAATTTCATTTTAATAAACAGGACACACATAGATGAAACTATTATTTAACCATTTTAGGATTAATGAAATGTTCCTGGTTTGAGAAATCAGTAGCTACTCTATTGTTTGATGAAATAGAGAAATTGTAAGCCAGTTAAGTAAATAATGTTACAAGAGTATATAAATTTGATACTCCAAATAAGGGCAGAAAACAACAGTATGCAAATTAGCTTGTAAACTACAATGATAAATGTAGAGTTTGGTGACTATTCTGATGACACAGATCTACAGGAAAATGATTCTTTATAATGAGTACCTTTAGCCAGAAACCAAAACAAAGTCTGTTTGCACACAGAGGAAAGGCAGAGTTGGCGATCATACATCAGGGGTATCCGGCATGTTTCTACACATGGATAGCAAGTTAAAAACCTCTCATTCCAACCAGAAGGATGACGTGTGTATATTTTCCATGTGTATGTTTTATTTTCATGATCTAAAGTAAATTTGTATATTTTAAGATGTAGAAATAATGGAGAGCTCTTAATATGTTACAAATGGCACCAAGTATTTATTTCTTATAATAAACCTTTATAGTGATTAGCAGGAACTATCTAACAAGCCCTTTCAACTTTTATGAAACTCTCATCTGTTCCTTTGACGGGGATTTTTTATTCTTGATAATTATCAGAGCTTCTAACCACAAAGAAGGATCAGAGAAGCAGATGACTTAGTTCTTACTCTGATCTCTGTGTCCTACTCAAATTAAAACCTTGCTACCAAAAGAGAAATTTGCTTCCCCTAAGATATTTAGTAGTATTTTTAACAAGAAATATAATGGATATACTACTTGATGTGATTTAAACATATGAACGGAAAATAAATACAGTTTCATATGACAGTAAAGATAATTGTGAGAAAAACCATACATAAAGATTTTTCTGACTTTCCTTAGACATTGTAGAAGTATAATTTCTCTGTTTATGTGTACTCCATATAAACATGGTTAAGTTTATTTGAACTCTTTGTTTCCATGTTGCTTCATTGTGGCTGGTAATTCTGATCATTGTATGAATTAAACATTTCTTCAAAGAAACAGATGGTTTACTTCAATCAAAGTTGTAAATGTGTTGAAGACCTATATATGCATATATGCAAAAGAACCTTAGGATATTTTTGATGCAGTATTATATACCATTTTCTATAGGCTTATTTGGTACGCAGCTTGCATCAAAGATTTTACCAAATTTTAAAATTATCTGTTTGATGTTTTATCTCCCCTCATTGCATCTGTAGCTCTTTAAGGGTGAGACATACATAGTTTCATAGTTCTATCTTTAGTCCTATCAGAGTAACTGATGCAGTAGGTACTTCATATATTAATTTATTCAGTTCACAAACATTCACTTTGCTCTTCATTAGGTATGCAGAGTTCAGAAAAATATTCTTGCTCTCACTAGATTCAGCTTAATGAGGAGAATAGACATTTAATAATTAAACACGATAAATGTTATAAATGCTGTAAAGAAAAGAAAAGGATCCTGTGAATTTATGGGAACTGTAAAATAATGTTTACCTGTTACCATGGTACTAGGCCATTATTGAGCCATTACCAAGCATGAACAAAGGCATCAAAGACAGAAGTCGTATTCATAATAATAATAAGAAAACCCAAAATAGTTTGCTTGTTGAATCTGCTCACTCTCTCCAGTGCCCTGGCGTATGAGTGGCTACTTCTTTTGCCCTTGGACATCAGACTTCATGTTCTTTAGCCTTTAGACTTCAGGACTTGCACCAGCAACCTCCCAGCGACTCTTCAGCCTTCAGTCATTGACTGAGGGCTGTACTGTTGAGCTTTCCTGGTTTTGAGGCTTTTGGATTTAAACTGAGCCCTACTACCAGCTTTTTTCTTTACTTAGCTTGGATACAGCCTATCATGGGACATCACCTTGTAATCATCAGGCTTGAGAAAATATGGCCATTTAAATACAGCCAGAAGAACTTCTCCCACTGAGACAGACCAGAATATCCAGTAAACCAGCATACTCTGAACAAACCATCTGAGAAAACACACTGAGAGGCTAGATAGACGATCCAGATGTTGGGACTGAAGGAGGAGGACACTAAGAATGCTGTATGGGCTTGTGGAGTACCAGAATTCATTCCAGGCCTGGAACAACTCCTATGAAGGAGGTGGCTCTGACCTATGTTAGCTGTCAAACATGGAGAGAACAGGGCTGTCTTTCTTATGGGACCAAGGCAAGTCTGATCTGCACTCCCTGTTCTCTTCCAGTCCCTCCCAGAGTCCCTATATGGCTGTGGATTCACACAGTGTAGGCTCACCTACCCTGCCAGAGCACTTTTGCCAGTGGCCATCACCATAGTTTTTTCACCAGAGGCCACTACTACACCACTGGAGTGCTTTTGCTGATAGCCTCTTGCCAGAACATGTTTGCCTGTGACCCTGCTAGTGCCCCTTTAGAGCACATTTGCCCCTGGTCCCTTGATACATCACCAGAGTGCTTCTTACCTTCATGCCCCTGCTGCCCCTGCTGGAGTACTTATGCCACCACCAAGCACTGCCCACTGTCCCCTACAGAGTGCTGTTGCCAGTGTTCTGGGAGCACCTCGACCCCTCCATTAGAGCCAGGGCTTAGTCAACCTCAGAGTACTAGAGGACAAATTTACAGACCTGGTCCCAAACACCTAGGGTTAGAGCATGCAGCTCGGGAGTACAAAGCATTGCCTGAAATCTCTGAAAGTATCCAGAAACAGTCATTCAACTATACCCAACTGGCACCACAGTCAAACCATCAGGGTGATAAAGATCACAAAAACAAAAGCCCTATCCAAAGGACGACAACTTCAAAGTATAAAAGAACATCAGCCTTCATAGGTGAGAAGGAACTAGTGCAAGAACTGGCAACTCTAAAAGCCAGATTGTTTTCTTACCTCCTAATGATTACACCAGCTCCCAGCAATGATTCTTAACCAGAATGAAATGACTAATATGTCAGACATGGAATTCAGAATCTGGACAACAAGGAAACTTATCGAGATATAACAGGAAATTGAAACCTAATCCAGGGAAAACAGTAAAATGACCTAAAAGTCAAAAGATGATGTAACTGTTTTGAGTAAGAACCAAACTGAACTTAGGAAAATGAGAAATTCGTTACAGGAATTTCAAAACACAATAGGAAGCATCGACAACAGAGTTGACCAAGCCAAGGAAAGAATCAGAATCTGAAGCACTTCTTCAAAGCAACAGAGGGAAACAGCAATAACTTTTTAAAATGAACAAAACTTCTAAGAACATTAGGATTATGTAAAGAGAAGAAACCTATTGTTTCACATTCCTGAAAGAGAAAAGGAGAGAGCAAGCAACTTGGAAATTATATTTGAGGATAAAGTCCATAAAAATTATCCCACTCTCACTAGAGAGGTTGACATACAAATTCAAGAAATTCAGAGAACCTCTGTGAGATACTATGCAAAACAATCATCCCCAAGACACATAGTCATCAGTTTTCTAAGGTCAGTAGAAAACAAAAAATCTTAAAGGTCTTAAAGGCAGCTAGAAAGAAGGGGCAGCTCACTTAACAAAGGGAACTCCATCAGACTAACAGCAAATGTTTCAGCAGAAACATTACAAGCCAGAAAAGATTGGGGGCTTATTGTCAACATCCTTAAAGCAAAGAAATTCTGACCAAGACATTCATATTCTGCCAAACCAAGCTTCACAAGCAACGGAGAAACAAAATCCCTTTCAAACAAGCAAATGCCAAGCGAATTTGTTACTACTAGACCTGCTTTACAAGAGATCATATAAGGAATACTAAACATGAAAATGAAAGGACAATACCTGTGACCCCAAAAACATACTTGGAGGAATACCTCATTGGCACTATAAAGCAACTATACAATCAAGTCTACATAACAACTGACTAACAGCATGATGACAGAATCAAATCATCACATATTAATGTTATGTAGCTCTTTACATTTGGAATATAAACAGGCCAAATGCCCCACTTAAAAGACATAGAGTGGCAAGTTGGATAGAGAAGCAATACCCAATTATCTCCTATCTTCAAGATACTCATCTTGGGGAAAGTTCTGTCAGGCAAAAGGAAAACAAAAAAAGAGAAATTTTGCTATTCTTCTGTCAGATAAAACAGACTTTAAAACAACAGTGATCAAAAAGGACAAAGAGCATTACACGATGACTGGAGGCTCAATCCAATAGGAAGATGTAACTATCTTAAATATATATGCACCCAACATTGGAGCACCCAAATTTATAAAAACAAATTCTTAAGAGAGCTATGAAGAAATGTAGACAGCCACACAGTAATGTTGGGGGACTTTAACACCCAATAACAGTGTTATACATTATTGAGGCAGAAAAGTAACAAAGATATTCTGGACTTAAACTCTACACTTGACCAAGTGGACCTCCTAGACATCTATACAACACCCACCCCATAACAACAGAATATACATACTTTCTTCTTATCTGCACATGGCACATGCTCTAAGATCAATCATATGCTTGGCCATAAAACAAGTCTCAAAAAATTAAAAAAAAAAAGAACACATATCAACCACAGTCTTAGACCGCAATGTAATACCAAGAAGATCTACCAAAACTGTACAATAACATGGAAGTTTAAAAATATGCTTCTGAATGACTTTTGGGTAAGGAACAAAATTAACACAGAAATCAAGAAATTATTTGAAACTAATAAAAACAGATGCAACATACAAAAATCTTTGGGACACAGCTAAAGCAGTCTTAGGAGGAAAGTTTACAGCACTAAACACCTGTATCAAACATTTGGAAAGATCTCAAATTAACAACCGAAAGTTGTGCAGAGAGGAAGTAGAGAAACAAGAGCAAACCAACTCCAGGGCTAGCAGAAGAAAATAAATAACCAAAATTGGAGCTAAACTGAATGAAATTGAGATTGAAAAATTCATGCAAAAGATCAATGAAACTGAAAGTTGGTTTATTGCAAACCACCCTACAAAAGTAAAAAAAAACAAAACAAAACAAAACAAAAAAACAAAAAAAGCAAAACATACCTTAGAGACCATTACAAACATCTCTTCGCTTATAAATTAGAAAATCTCGAAGAAACTGAAGTCCTGGAAACACACAGCCTCCCAACATTGAACCAGAAAGAAATTAAAATTCTGAACAGACCAACAATTTGTTCTGAAATTGAATTAGTAATGAAAACCTTACCAACCAAAAAAATTCCTGGACCAGATGGATTCACAGTCAAATTCTACCAGATGAACAAAGAAGAGATAGTACCATTTCTACTAAAAGTATTGCAAAAATCAAGGAGGAGAGACTCTTCCCTAACTCATCCTCTGAGGCAAGCATTATTCTGATACCAAAGCCTGATAGAGACACCATGAAAAAGAAAAAAAAAACTTCTGGTCAAAATCTCTGATAAACATAGATGCAAAAATACTCAACAAAATACAAGTAATAGTAAACTGAATCCAGCAGCGCATCATAAAGCTAATCTGCCACAATCAAGCAGGCTTTATTCCTTGGATGCAAGATTGGTTCAGCATACACAAATCAATAAATGTGATTCACCACATAAACAAAATTAATAACATAGACCACATGATCATATCAGTAGACACAGAAAAGACCCTTGACAAAACTCAGCATCCCTCGGTGAAACACCCTTAACAATTAGACATCAAAGGAACATACCTCAAAATAATAACAGCCATCTCTCACAAGCCCAAAGCCAGCATCATACTAAATGAGCAAAAGCTGGAAACATTAACCTTGAGAAGTGGAACATGACGAGGATCCCACTCTCAGCACTCCTATTCAACGTAGTACTGGAAGTCCCCATATAGACTCTACCAGAAGGCTTCTAGGACTGATAAACAACTTCTTTGAAGTTTCAGGGTACAATCAATGTACAAAAATCAGTAGCATTGCTATACACCAATAATACCCAACCTCAGAGCCAAATCAACAATCCAATCTCATTTACAATAGCCACACAAAAAAGAATAAGATGCCTAGTAAATGCTGCTTACCAAGGAGGTGAAAAATCTCTACAAACAGAATTACAAAATACTGCTGAAAGAAATGAGATGATACAAACAAATAGAAAAATTTCCATGCTCTTGAATCAGTAATATAGTTTGAATATTTGTCACCATCCAAATCTCATGTTGAAATGTAATCCCCAGTGTTAAAGGTAGGGCCTGGTGGGAGGTATTTGGGTCATGGGGCAAATCCATCATGGCTCACTGCTGTCCTCATGATAGTGAGTACTTGTGAGATCTGATTGTTGTAATGTGTGACACCTCCCTTCCACTCTCTGTTTCCCTGCTTTTGCCATGTGAAGTGTTTTCTGCCCCTTTGTCTTCCATCATGAGTAAAAGCTCCCTGAGACCCTCTTAGAAACTGAACAGATGACAGCACCTTGCTTGTACAGCTTGCAGAACCATGAGCCAATTAAAACTCTTTTCTTTGTAAATTGTTCAGCTGCATGTATTTTTTTTATAGCAATGCAAGAATGACCTAACATGGATGGAAGAATCAATATTGTTAAAATGGCCATATTGCCTGAAGCAATTTATAGATTCGATGCTATTCCAATCAAACTTCTAACTTCATTTTTCACAGAATTAAAAAAAAAAACTATTCCAAAATTCATATGGAAGCAAAAAAGAGCTGAAATCACCAAAGCAATTCTAAGCAAAAAGAACAAAGCCAGAGGCATAGCACTACCTGACTTCAAGCTATAGTATGAATCTGACAACCAAAATAGCATTGTACTTGTACAAAAACAGATTACATAGACCAATGGAAAATCATAGGGAACCAAGAAATAAAGCCACACACCTACAACCAGCTGATTACTTGACAAAGTCAGCAATAACAAACAATGGGGAAAGGACTTCTAATTCAATTTGGGTGTTATTCAATAAATGGTTCTGGAATAGCTGGCTAGTCATATGCAGAAGATTGAAACTGGTCCCCTTCCTTCCACTATATTTGAAATTAAACTTAAGATAAATTAAAAATTTAAATGTAAGACCTAAAACAATTAAAAAAAAAACACTAGAAGAGAAGCTAGGAAATTCCATTCTCGTTATTAGCCTTGGCAAAGAATTTATGACTAAGTCCTCAAAAGCAACTGCAGCCAAAACAAAAATTGACAAGTGTGACCTAATTAAATTAAAGAGCTTCTGCACAGTAAAAGAAACATCAACAGAGTAAATAAACAACCTACAGAATGAGAGAAAATATTTGCAAACCATGCATCCAACCAAGGTCTAATAACCAGAATCCGTAAGTTAAATCAGCAAGCAAAAAACAACCCCATCAAAAAATAGGCAAAGGACATGAACAGACACATCTCAAAAAAAGACATACAAACAGCTAACAAATACATTTTAAAATGCTCATCAATTGTTACAGAATTGCAAATTAAAACCACATGAGATACCATTGCACACCAGTCAGAATGCCTATTGTTAAAAAGTGAAAAAACAAGATTTTGGTAAGGTCGTGAAGAAAAAGGGAACACTTGTATCTGCTGGTATGTAAGTTAATTCATCTACCATGGAATACAAGTTGGTGATTTCACCAAGAACATAACACAGAACTACCATTTAACCCAGCAATCCGAGTATTGGGTATATACCCAAAGGAAAATCAATTGTTCTATCAAAAAGACAAATGCCCTTGTATGTTCATTGCAGCAATGCTCACAATAGCATAGACATGGAATCAACCAAGATGCCTATCAATGGTGAATTGGTTAAAGAAAATATGGTACATATACACTATAGAATACTTAGCAGCCATAAAAAAGAATGAGATCATGTTTTTTGCAACAACATTGATATATCAATAGCTGGAGGCCATTATCCTAAATGAACTAATGCAGGAACAGAAAACCAAATATTGCATGTTCTCACATATAAGGGAGCTAAACATTTTACAGACATGGACCCAAAGATGGAAACAATAGGCACTAGGAGCAGCTTGAAGTTGGAGTATGTGAGGAGGGCATAAATTGGAAGTCTACATATCAGGTACTCTCCTCACTACCTTGGTGATGGGATCATTTATATGTCAAGTCTTAGTGACATGAAATTTACCCATGTGATTACACATGTAACCCCTGAACCTATAATAAAAGGGAACCCATTGTAAAACATGAGAACTAGATTTTTAAAATATCTGTCTACAGAACAGATATGAGAAGCCCAGGTTCTATGAATGCAGTATATTTTAGTCTTATTCCAGTGAGGTTGCTAAGGCTCCTTCATCCTCTTATCTCCTTGTGTGTGTTTGCATGTGTTAGGACTCTGATCAGGGTATGATGATTTGCTTAACTCATTTTTCCCTCTAACATTGCTATCTTCTATAATAAAATTTAGTTTTTATATGCTGTGTTGTCAAGTTCTAGAATTGTCTTTCATGGAAATCATATAATGGTATACAGTGCAACCTGATTTAGAATGGAGATCAATAAGGTCTCTATCAGGACATAGCATTGAAAGAGAAATTACAGATAAGCAGGAGTGAGGGAGACAAAAAAAATCCAGGTAGCATTTTCAACAAAGAAAACAACGTATAGGGAGACCTAAGGTGGGAAAAATCATCACATGTTTCAAGAACTATATGCATAGTCAGTGTAGGAGGAAAGCAGTCAGAGGAAGACAGTGGCAAGAAATGTCTCACAAAATCTTTTAAGACAGGTTTGTGATTTTTATTTTTTTTAAGTATTATGGGAAATGATTGAAGTGGTCTAAGCAAGAAAACAGCTCACACACCCACACAAACACAATTTTTAAACTATTCTGGCTTCAGTAAGGAAAATTGATTGGAGAGTAAATTTGGAGACACCTACTAAGACACAACTGTCATATTAAACATAAATGATAATGGTGATTTGGATTTATAATAGTGGGAGAAATTATAGAGGAATTCAAATGGATTGTAGATATATTATAGATGGAAACTTAGTAGGACTTGGTGAAGAGTGAAAAAGAAGACAGCATCAATTAAACTATTGGAATGTTTACCACAGCTTTTAAAAAGATATATTCTACAGTTTACTTGTTACACATGTTAACAGATGTTCTCTGAAAAGACGAAAGTGATTTTATGGTTAAGTAAATTTTAGAAACATTGGATTAAGACAAAGTTGAAAAGCGTCTTCAGTATAAAATGTTTCAGTGCCTTTAATGTGCTGCTGTGCATTGTGGATTTTCAACAGGGTAACTATGGAAACATTTTTGATCAAGTTCTTTTAGGCCCAGACTTTTACTGAGCATATTGTGATTTGCTGTTTACCTGAGTAAATGATCTCTCGTAAAAAAGTAGTTGTTCATATTAAATACTGTATTTGAATTTTTTTTAATCAATTGACAGTACTCATATGTTTTATGAATTAAGAAGAGATTTTTAAAAAATCCAATGCAAAACATAATTTTTGATACACACATTAAACAAAAGCAGTACTCATATGTTTTATGAATTAAGAAGAGATTTTTTAAAAATCCAGTGCAAAACATAATTTTTGATACATTAAACAAAAAAGGTTTACATACATTAAACATTAAAATTTGCTTTCTCATTGTTGCAAGGTAAAAGGAAAATATGAAAATTTTCCTACACAAATTACTTTGTTAAATTTTTTCTCTATTCATTCAAACTTCTTAAAATGTTACCAATTTATGAAATAACATATTAACTTTTATATTAGATTATGTTATAAATTAAAGTATTAAACTATCTCAAAAAATATTTATAATTTTAATATTTTTGATATTTAAATATTTTATAATTCTATATGATGATAGGGATTAAAAAATGCAGCCATCTACATTTTCATACAATACACCTTTAATATGTCCATCCCTATAGATTTTATTTATCAATTCACCAATCACTTATTAAGCTCAAATGTATACTAGGCATATGTAGCTTATAAAATCATGAATAAGACATGCTAATTATGTTATATCTAGTAAACATTTAGTTAATACTGGTATTTGTTGATTGATATGAGGTGCTGATTATCCCATTTTATTGCAATTGAATTAACTGAGTCCTGGGTCACTATATGCAACTCTTCAACCTCTCTTCCCTACGTTTAAATACACCTTTATCTACATATGTTTGACTGATCTGATACAGACAAACTATGTATTTTATAGTCAAGTCTCAACTTAATTCTCAAATGTCTTTAGATATTTGTTTGGGTAATATCATCTTCTTGTTTAAGTGACTTATAAGTGGGTTTTGGTTTATGATTAACTATTAATAATTAGTTAAATTGAAAATGGTATTAGAGTTTGACACTGATGATTCTTAATTCCCCACCATTTTAATCCTGATGTTAGCAATGTTTCTAATTTAATTTTCTGTGTGATTCAGGGAGTAGCCATATATATATATATATATATATATTTTTTTCTAAGTACTTAAAGGTATAACTGAAAACACACACACACACACACACACACACACACACACAGTCCTAAATATGAAATCTGAAAACCAAAAATTGCCTTTTCATATATACCAGACTATGCTGTAACTACTTAAGGAGAGCCTTTCAATTACATTGTCTTCCTTTCCTGGAAGTGATGAGTTTTACAAACTTAGCAGAAAGTTGATGAAGAACCTTAAAAAATATATCATTAATGATGGATAATTGACATAGGACATGCTGCTGTTAACTGTTTGAAACATTCATGTCGATATTTGGTCAGGTGTGGACTTCCAGTGTAAGGCAAAACCCTGATAACCATGAAAACTGTAATATTTATTAGAGTAACCATGCAACAATAATATTTAAAAAAACATTTAGTCTGTGGAGTTTAAAATATCATATAGTAAGTATAGCTTTGACAATTACTTGTTAATTTTATTAAAAAATAATATATGCCATATTAGGGTTCTTACAAAGGCCTATGTAGTACATTAGATTATGTAGGCAACAATCACATTTTTATAGTAGATTTTTCAGCTGACAACATGCCAACAATGTCAAAATGACTAACAGCCTACACTTTAGAAAATAACTTCCTAATCCGATTGTTTCTTGTAAAGGATAGAACATTTTAAAAGTCTTTTAATTTGGAAATAAAATACATTATAGAAAGATAGAGGTAAAATGCATGATAGAATGATATTTAGACATAAATAAAATATATTTATTATGATAACATATACATTATCTCTGATTCTATACTAAGTCCAGAGATCAACTAAGTCTTCTATTAATAGTATGATGTATAATCGTACCATGGTTTTAGAAAACATATCAGCTTTTTTTCCTTGAAATGAGTTTTAGTTATATACATGGAAATTTCTGTGTATAATTTCTCTAATATTGGAGATAAGATCTTCATATAACTAATACTCTAATTTTTTTTTTTTTTTTTTTGAGACGGAGTTTCGCTCTTGTTACCCAGGCTGGAGTGCAATGGTGCGATCTCTGCTCACCGCAACCTCCGCCTCCTGGGTTCAGGCAATTCTCCTGCCTCAGCCTCCTGAGTAGCTGGGATTACAGGCATGCGCCACCATGCCCAGCTAATACTCTAATTTTTTGTGTATAAAAGCTTTCCTTGTAAGTGATTTATCTACGAATGTTTTTAAAGGAGCTGAAACCATTAATCTGCTTAAGATATAAAAGCATTCTATGCCTTTAAATGATATATTTAAATACAAATGGTCAAAGAATATAAGGTAGTTTGTTTTCTTTATTGGGACAACATAACTGATATATACTGCCTGGTGACATCAGCTAATAAAGTGTATTAATATATTACTGGTTTAAATGGGAAAGATATCGCTAATTAAATGAAGTTATCGTACATGATCTCTTGTGTGATTGGGAAAATGTAAATAGATCCTATTTTTGCTAAATTAGAGAGTGTCTTCAAGTGGAAATGAGAAATGAAATGTCCTTTCCATGGCCTTGACCTGTTAAATGTTTTCATAGCACAAATGTAACTGTGCCAGTAACCCTGAGTCAGCCAGGTGAAATTCTCAGCCAGAATTGCATGTGCCATAGTGGTGTTTATTGGAAATGAGTGGTTTATTTTATTATCTAGACTTTAAAGTCTGTAATATGTCTTCTAGGTTTTTGTATGATTCAAAAAATTACAAAGGAAACTGTAGAGAGGAAAATGATTATGGAAAAATAAAAATGTTTTGCTAACATGAAAGATGACTTTACAAAGACTTAAATATATTTTGAATAATAGTTTATTACTACATCTAGTAGTTTGGGGTTTTTATTTAGAGATAGGGTCTTACTCTGTCACTCAGGCTAGAGTACAATGGCATGAGTACAGCTTATTGCAGCCTCATACTCCTTAGCTCAAGCAGTCCTTCCACCTCAGCCTTTCAAGTAGCTAGGACAACAGGCACATGCCACCATGTCCAGCTAATTTTTAAAGTTTTTAGAGATACAAGTCTCACTATATTTCCTATGCTGGTCTTGAACTCCTGGCGCTAAGTGATTCTCCTACCTTGACCTCCTTAAGTGCTGAAATTACAGGCAGAAACCACTGCACATAGCCAATAGGTTTATTCTTTTTTTTTTTTAACTTTTATTTTAGATTTGGGAGCACATGTGAAGGTTTGTTACATAGGTAAACTTGTGTCATGGAGGTTTGTTGTACAGATTATTTTGTTACCTAGGTATTAAGCTGAATGCCCAAAAGTTATCTTTTCTGCTTCTCTTTATCCTCCCACCCTCCACCCTCAAGTAGATCCCAGTGTCTATTGTTCCCTTCTTTGTGTTTATGAGTTCTCATTATTTAGCTCCCACTAATAAGTAGGAGTATTTGGTTTTCTATTCCTGCAGTAGTTGGCTAAGGATAATAGCCTTGAGCTCTATCCATGTTCCCACAAAAGACAGGATCCCATTTTCTTTTACAGATACATAGTGTTTCTGTGCATATATGTACCAAATATGTACCAAATTTATCTATCTGATCTGTCATTGATAGGCATTTAGGTTTTTTGTTTAATTCTATGTCCAAATTTTGCCAAATTTTATCTATCCAATCTGTCATTGATAGGCATTTAGGTTGATTCTACATCTTTGCTATTGTGAATAGTGCTGCAGTAAACACTGTCATGTGTGTATCTCTATGGTAAAATGACTTACATTCCTCTGAGTAAATATCCAGTATTGAGATTGCTGGGTCAAATGGTAGTTCTAATTTCAGCTTTTTGAGGAATCACCATACTCATTTCCACAATGTTTGAACTAATTTACACTCCCACCAACAGTGTGTAAGTGTTCTTTTTTGCCTTGTCAGCATCTGTTACTTTTTAACTTTTTAATTATAGCCATTTTGACTGGTGTAAGATGGCATCTTATTTTGATTTTGATTTGCATTTCTCAAATGGTCAGTGATATTGAAGTTTTTTTTATATTCTTGTTGGCTGCATCTATGTCTTCTTTTGAAAAGTGTCTGTTCATGTCCTTTGCCCACTTTTTAATGGGATTGTTTTTCTCTTGTAAATTTGTTAAAGTTTCTTACAGATACTAAATTTTAGATCTTTGTCAGAGGCATAGTTTGCAAATATTTTCTCTTATTCTGTAGTTTGTCTGTTTACTCTGTTGATTTTTTTTTTCTCTATAGAAGCTCTTATGTTAAGTTAAATCCCATTTGTCAATTTTTACTTGGGTTGCAATTGCTTTTGGCATCTTTGTCATAAAATCTTTGCTCATTCCTCTGTCTAGGATGATATTGCCTAGGTTGTCTTCCAGGGTTTTTATAGTTTTGGTTTTTACATTTAAGTTTTTAATCCATCTTGAGTTGATTTTTGTGTATGGTATAAGGAAGGGGTCCAGCTTCAACCTTCTGCACATGTCTAAGTTATCCAAGCATTATTTATTGAATAGCAAGTCTTTTCCCCATTGCTTATTTTTGTCAGGTTTGCCGAATATCAGATTGTCATAGGTGTATGGTTTTATTTCTGGGTTATCTATTGTGTTCCATTACTTTATGTGCCTGTCTTTCTACCAATACCATGTTGTTTTGGTTACTGTGGCCCTGTAGTATAGTTTTAAGTTGGATAATGTGATGTGTCCAGCTTTGTTCTCTTTACTTAGCATTGCCCTGGCTATTTGGGCTCTTTTTGGTTCTATATAAATTTTCAACTAATTTTTTTTTTTTTTTTTTAGTTCTGTGAAGAATGTCATTGGTAGGTTGGTAGGAATAGCATTGAATTTATAAGTTGCTTTGGACAGTATGGCCATTTTAATGTTATTGATTCTTTCTACCCATAAGCAAGGAATGTTTTTCCATTTGTTTGTCTCCTCTCTGATTTCTTTGAGCAGTATTTTGTCATTCTCATTATAGAGATCTTTAACCTCCCTGGTTAGCTGTATTCTTAGGCATTTTATTTTTTGTGTGACAGTTGTAAATGAGATTGATTGCCTTCCTGATTTTGCCCTCAGCTTGGCTGCTGTTGGTGTATAGGAAGACTAGTGATTGTTATACATTGATTTTGTATCCCAAGACATTGCTGAAGTAGTTTATCAGCTGAAGGAACTTTTGGGCAAAGACTATGGGGTTTTTAGATATAGGATCATGTCATTTGTAAACAGAGATAGTCTGACTTCCTGTCTTTCTATTTGGATGCCTTATTTCTTTTTCTTGCCTTATTGCTCTGGCTATAACTTCTAATATTATGTTGAATGGGAGTGGCGAGAGAGGGTATCTTTGTCTTTTTCCAGTTCTCAAGATAAATGCTTCCAGCATTTGCCCACTCATTTAGCTGTGAGTTCATCATAGACAGCTCTTATTATTTTGAGGTATGTTTCTTCAACACCTGTTAATTGAGAGTTTTTAACATGAAGGGGTGTTGAATTTTATTGAACATCTTTTTTGTGTCTATTGAGATAATCATATGGTTTTTGTCTTTAGATCTATTTATGTGATGAATTACATTTATTGATTTGCTTATGTTGAATCAAACTTGCATTCCAGGAATGAAGCCTACTTGATCATGGTAGATTAGCTTTTTGATGTGCTGTTAGATGTGGTTTGCCAATTTTTTTTAAAAAGTTCTACATTGATATTTATCAAAGATATTGGCATAAAGTCTTCATTTTTTTGTTGTGTCTCTGCAAGGTTTTGGTGTCGAAATTACGCTGGCCTCATAGAATAAGTTGGGGAGGAGTTTCTCCTTCTCAATTCTTTGGAATAGTTTCAGTAGTGATAATATCAGAACTTCTTTATACATCTGGTAGAATTTGGCTGTGAGTCCTTCAGGTCCTGGGCTTTTTTTAGCTGGTAGGCTGTTTATTACTGATTCAGTTTTCAGAGTTCATTACTGGTCTGTTTAGGGATTTAATTTCTTCCTGGTTCAGTCTTGGGAGGATGTATGTGTCCGGGAATTTATACATCTCTTCTAGGTTTTGTAGTTTTTGGGCACAGAGGTGCTCATTGTAGTTTCTAATGATTATTTTTATTTATGTGGGGTCAGTGGTAACTTTCCTATTATCATTTCTAATTGTGTTTATTTTGATCTATCATTACAAATTCTGGAGTAACTAGGCAGAGATAAAGAAATATGACTCAAATTCTTCTTATAAAAGCATGCTTAATACACATAAAGTATATTTCAAGACTATAAATAGCTCAAAAGAAAAAGATTCTCCAGACTCTGAAAATAAATGAAAGAATCAGCAATACTTCAAACAACGAAAGCCATAAAAATTGATTTTGTCTTCTTTCTACTTCATATCGGGTTAGCAATCTTAATGAACACATAAGCCTTTTGATTGGAACCCTGGAAGTTTTCTATCTAATCCAATGACGCAATCTCCAAAGTTGTCAGAAAACTTGTATTTAAGAGTCCTTTTCATGAACTCCTCCAAAGAAGCAAGCTTGAACTGTAGCTGAGTATAAGTCACTTTTTTTTTTGAGAAGGATCAAAGCAAAACATAAATTGTGGATGACAAAAGTCTTAAGACAGCCATGAAGACACAGTTAACAAGGAAATTTGGTTATTTCTGTGGCATGCAACAATTTAACAGAATAATTATATGTTATTGACAACATATAATAAGGCATATGAGAATTTTAGGAATCTCATACACTCCTGTAACACATCTATAAATATAAGTCGAAGGAAGCTAAACACCATCTTAGATTTGACAATGCTTCTTGTATAATTCTAACATTACAAATAAGCCTAATAAGCCCTCTATGTTTCTCTTGGACTTCAAGGAACTTAATATCCAAAAAGTTTAGTTTGAGGTCAAAAGATTAAATTTAACTTGAAATTTTGCTGTTGGAAAGTCTGTCAGATGTCAAAGGTTTAAGACACTAGATATCACAAAATAGGATTACAAGTTACTATAAAATTGTCATTTAGGTAGCCAAAATTACAATACAAAGATGTTTACTCTTCGTAGAGAGGATACAGATTTTCCCAACAATAAGACCTAATACTTAAGACAGCTTGAAGCCAACCAAACCTGTCTCTTCCCCCTCCATTTTCTCCCTGTAGTTTACCCAAAAGGTAAACAAAATCTTTTATCTCTTAATATTACATAAACATTTTATTCAAAAGAGAAAACCAAAATTTTACCTTTGTATGGTATATTACTAATGTTAAAGTTAATTGTAATAAAACCTTATACAAAATCTAATTTTAACCAGTTTCACCATAAGGTAAGATTTTCATAACCTTTTTAAATTTTCTATTAAACCACAGATCAATGCTTCAAGAAAGCCCTGTTATTCCAACACATGCGCCCAAATACTGGCCTTGCATCAGTGTCCTTTTTATATTAATGTTTAATTTACGGAAAATTTCTGAACTAATCTTATCCCTCAATATTGGCTATTATAGTCTCACACACCCACCTCTTCCATGACAGTCCCTGGGCCTAGAGGAATTGAATAATTTAATTTCTAGTCTTGTGTCTCACAGAAGCAGTTTATTTTGATGGTCACCTTCTCCTGAGTCTGTTGTTGATGCATCAACTGGTGTCAATACTCAGAATTTGGAAGGAGTCAGTGCCTTTTTCAGATCCAGGAGTCAAAGCCCTGTAACTTAGCAGTAGAAGCATTAGTTAATAAGATACTTACACTACAGAAGGTCATATTATTCTCTCTAACATGTTACAAATTAAAACACTGTGATACTGTGTTTAAGATTTAATGCCTGCAGTACTTCAAACCAGTGTATTAATGTAGTTAGGTTACTCATTGCATATATCTGACTGTTAGTATTCTGGTGACAGAACTGTGGCCAAAACCATGAAAAATGTCGTTGGTCCCATGCCAAACATATCAAAGTAAGACAACTAACTTTACTCTCCACCATAAAAAAACAGTAAATGCAAATAACAGTTTTGCAAATTTAAAATAAAGAGAAATAATCTCCTTTTACTTAAATATTATATGACAAAAAAGGACAAAGCAAGAACAAACAAAAAATAATTTCTTTTCAGCTACTTTAAAAGAGCATCGTCACATATTTCCAAGATTGGTTTCTGGATACAGTGATCAGCTGACTTTCACCACCAAAATCTTCAAACCAGTGCAACACTTGCACCTAATTTGTTTTCAAGTACACTCATGACGGCCCATCAATAATAAGTGGCTCGGGATCAAAAATCACTAGAAAGTCTCAAAATTTTTATTACTATTTAGTCCAAGTGAATGTCCCTTAATTTTAATAATGGTAACACAATCGAATTAGTCTGAGAGAAATATCAATCAACATAATTTTCTTAATGACAAGGTCAATTTTTTCTGAACATTAAAACTTTGTACCCATGTCACAGTTTGTCTTTGTTTTCTAAAGAAGATGTAAAACCTACTCAAATTACTAATTAAATCGAATTACCTTGGAAATGAACATCATTTAAATATTTTTATTCCTACCTACTTTTTCAAATAATAATATACAATTTCTGTTCAGAACTTATTTAAAAAGTCTTTTATGTAATTTTTTTCTTTTTTTGGACAGGAACCTTAAAGGTTTCATAGCTCTCTAGATTATTAGAGGCAAGCAAAACCAACCAGATTCTAAATGACTGCTATGCAAATCAATTCCTGCAGGCCCGACAAAGGTAACTTCGGAATTCCAGAGGTCATTCTCCTAAGAAGGCCCAGATCAACACAGACCTGAGGTTAACTCTTGACTCAGAATAGTTAGAAAACACCACCAAATAAGAACCCCAGGCACAGATGATTTCACAGAAATTGAAGAAACTTTTAAATATTATATAATCCCAGATGTGACTTAGACTATTTCAGAGCATTGAAAAAAAAAAAAGAAAGAAAACTTCTAAATTCATTTTTTGAAGTGTATAGAACATAGATTCAAAAACCTAATAAAGATTATATCTAAAAAGATATCTACAGACTGACCTCACTTATGAATATAATAGAGAAATAAGTAAAATAGAACACTGCATTTAAAAGTAATACCTCATGAGTAAGTGAGGATTACCCTAAGAGTACAAGAGTGATTCAGTAGAAGACAGGAAACAGTATAATCCACCATATAAATAGCACTAGGAAGAAAAGATGTAATCATTTCTATTTTGGTTATTTATTGCTGCATTCAAACCACCTCAAAACTCAGTGGTTGATAAAAATATTTATTTATCTGCTCATGGTTCCACAAATTGTGCAGGTCTTGGCTGGAGAAGCTTGTCTCTACTCCATGTGGTATCTGTTAGGACTGGAATATCCAAGAGGGCTTCTTTAGTTACATGTCTCCTCAGCTGAGAATGGCTGGAACAGCTAGGGGTTGGTCAAACATTTTTCTCTTCTCACGTGGACTTTCCATGTAGCTAGCTTGGGTTTTCATATAACAGGACAGGTTCATGGTAGTTGGACTTCTTCCATGGTGACTGGCTTCTCCCAAGTATAAAAGTGGAAGCTTTGAGGACTTTTTAATATCATTTCTGCCATAATATATAGCTCAAAGAAGGGGGAAGTAGATTATACTTCTTGATGCAGGAGTGTAAAACTCACATTATGAGAGAATATATGGGAAGAGGTGGAGCGAGATGGGGGAATAGAAGGCATCACCCATAGTCTCTTTGCCAAAAGGACACCAATTTAACAACTACCTACACAGAAAAAAAGCACTCTTGTAAGAATAAAAAATCAGGCGGGCCCTCAGTAGCTGTCTTTAACTTTATATCACTGAAAGAGGCATTGAAAAGATAGAAAACACAGTCCTGAGTGGTAGATGCCAGTCTCCTCTCCCCCACCCCAGGCAGCAGCTGGGTTGTGTGGAGAGCATCTCTGGCCACTGGTGGGGGAGAACATTGTGATTGTGAAACACTGAACTCATTGCTGTCCTGCTAGAGTGAAAAGGAAACCAGACCAAATTCAGCTGACTCTTGCCCATGCAAGGAGCATTTAAACCAGCCCTAGCCAGAAGAGAATCGAGGAACCTAGTGGTTGGAACTTGAGCTTCCACACACCTCACAATGGAGGGCTACAGAGCTCTGTGTCTCCAAGTAAATTTGAAAGGCAAATCTAGGTCATAAGGATTGGAATGCTTAGGTGGGTCCTAGTGCTGAACTACGCCTAGAGACAGTGGATGAGGGGGGTCACACAACATATTGAGACACCAGCTGGGGCAGCCAAGGGAGTGCTGGCAACATCCCTCTGCTAACCCCAGACTGCACAGCCCATGGCTCCAAAAGAGATCCCCTCCTTCTGCTTGAGGAGAGCAAAGGGAAGAACTGAGAGGACTTTGTCTTGCATCTATGATACCAGCTCAGCCTCAGGACAGGGCACTGATCAGAGTTGTGAGGCCCCTGTTTCAGGTCCTAACTTCTAGACACACCCTGGGTCAGAAGGGAACCCTCTGCCTTGAAGGAAAATACCCAGTCCTGGCAGCATTCATCACCTGCTAACTGAAGAGATTTTGGGCTCTGAATATCAACACGAATACCCAGGTACTATGTCAAGAGCCTTGCGAACCTCTGAGACTTGCTGGTTTCAGGTGAGATTCAGCACATTACCAGCTGTGGTGGCTACAGGGCTAAACTTCTTTGGCTTGGGAAAAGCAGAGGGAAAAGTAAAGGGGATTTTGTCTTGCACCTTAGGTACCAGTATAGCCACAGCTGGGTGGAACACTAAGTGGTCTCTTAAGGTTCCTGATTCTAGGACTTGACTCTTGGATTGCATTTCTGAACCTGCCCTAGGCCAGAAAGATAACCACTGCCCTGAAACCTGAGTCTCAAGCCAAGCAGCATTCATGGCAAGCTGACTAAACAGATCTTGACCCTTAAGAGAACATGAGCAGTAATCTAGCAGTACTCCACAGGGCCTGGGGTGATGGTGGCTTTGTGGTGAGACTCCTCTGCCTTTGGAAAATGAGGGAAGAAGTGGGAAGGACTATGTCTTGTGGTCTGAGTGCCAGCTCAGCTGCAATACCATAGAACACTAGAAGTCTAGGCTTTTTGACTCTAGCCCTTGACTCCTGGATGGCATTTCTGGACCCATATGGGACCTGGGGGACCTCACCACCATAAAGGGAAGGACACAGCCCTGTCTGGTTTTGCCACTAGCTGATTGTAGAGCTCTGGGGTCTTGAGTGAACATAGGCAGAAGCCGGGGAGTAGTTACAGCAGGGCTTGATGAGACACAGTGCAGTCATAGTGGTGGTGGTCACAGGGGTGTTTGTTTCACTACACTCCCAGCTTTAGGTGGCTCAGAACAGAGACAGAGACTCTATATACTTGGGAGAAAGTAAGGGAAGTGAGCAAGATTCTCTGCCTGGTAATCCAGTGAATTATCCTGGAACTTGTTTGAGCCCATCAAGGTGGTACCTTTAGGAGCCTGAAAGAACCATAGCATTACTGGGCTTGGAGTGCCCCCTAAAGCAGAGACAGCTTGGATCACAACACTCAAGTCCTTTTAGATACCTGAAAAGACTTCCCAAGAATGATGGCTACAAATAAGCCAAGACAATGAGGACTGCAATAAATACCTAACTCTTCAATGCCTAGTCACCAAAGAACAGTTAATCAGGAAAACATGGCTTCATCAAATGAACTAGATAAGGTATCAGATAAATCCTGGAGAAAATATGTCATCATTTGGGTAGTCTTTTTTTCTTTGTTAGTCTAGTTAGTTTAACTTTTCAAAAAACCAACTTTTTGTTTCATTGATATTTTTTGTTGTTTTATTCATTTTAATTTCCTTTATGTCTGCTCTGATCTTTATTATTTCTTTACTTTTACTAATTTTGGGTTTGGTTTGCTCTTGCTTTTCTAGTTCTTTATGATGCATCATTAGATCATTCATTTGAAGTTTTTCCTCTTTTGTTACGTAGACATTTATAGCTATATACTCACCTCTGAGTACTGCTTTTGCTATATCTCATAGATTTTGGTATGTGATGTTCCTATTATCATTTCTTTCAAGAAATTTCCTTCTTAATTTATTCATTGACCAACTGGTCATTCAGGAACATATTTAATTTTTATGTATTTGTATAGCTTCTAAAATTATTCTTTTTATTAATTTCTAGTTTTCTTCCATTGTGGTCAGAGAAGATGCTTAATATTATTTTAATTGTTTTGAATGTTTTAAGACTTCATTTGTGACCTACGGTTTATCCTTGGAAACGATCCTTGTGCTAAGGGAAAGAATGTGTATGCTGCAGCTCTTGGATGAAATGTTATGTATATATCTGTTAGATTCAGCTGGTCTATCCTGCAGAGTAAGTCTGATGTTTCTTTGTTGATTTTCTATCTGCTTTTGCTATATCTCATAGATTTTGGTATGTGATGTTCCTATTATCATTTCTTTCAAGAAATTTTTCAGTTTCCTTCTTAATTTCTTCATTGACCAACTGGTCATGAAGATCTGTCCGATGCTGAAAGTGGGGTATTAAAATCTCCAGCTATTATTGTTTGGGACCTCTCTCTTTAGCTCTAATATTATTTCCTTTATATATCTAGGTGCCCCAGTGTTGGGTACATATATATTACAATTGTTATGTCTTCTTGCAAATTTAGCAAAGTCCCAGGATACAAAATGAATGTGCAAAAATCACGAGCATTCCTTTACACCAACAATAGGCAAGCAGAGAGCAAAATCATGAATGAACTCCCATTCACAATTGCTACAAAGAGAATAAAATACCTAGAAATACAACTTATAAGAGATGCGAAGTACCTCTTCCAGGAGAACTACAAACCACTGCTCAAGAAAATAAGAGAGGACATAAACAAGTGGAGAAACAGTCCATGCTCATGGGTAGGAAGAATCAATATTGTGAAAATGGCTATACTGCCCAAAGTTAGTTATAGATTCAGTGCTATTCCCACCAAGCTACTATTGACTTTCCTCACAGAATTAGAAAAAACTACTTTAAATTTCATATGGTACTAAAAAGAATCCATATAGCCAGGACAATCCTAAACAAAAAGAACAAAGCCAGAGGCATCATGCTACCTGACTTCAAACTATACTACAAGGCTACAGTAACCAAAACACCATGGTATTGGTACCAAAACAGATATATAGAACAATGAAACAGAACAGGGGCCTCAGAAATCATGCCACACATCTACAACCATCTGATCTTTGACAAACCTGACAAAAAACAAGCAATTGGGAAAGGATACTCTATTTAATAAATGGAGATACTAGCTAAACTTCTCTAAATCTTAAGTTGTAGATTTTATTGTAGAATTCAGTGAATATTTTATATAATTAAAAGGAAAAATTTAAAATATCTTAAAAATTGAAAAATAAATGAACATGAATGTGTATCTAGCTGGTATCATACCTGTTTAAAAATGACCTTTTGCAACTGAAGTTACTTTAAAACATAGTTGTTTGACCATACATCCATAATAAGATATACCCTAAGGAAAAAAAGATCTGCAAAAAGCCTTAAACTGTTTTGAATAAGCATGTTATTGATAATAATATTGGCAGTTTTATTTTTCAATTATGTTTGTAATAAAGCAAATGAGTGATGTTGGGGTTTTTGGACCTTAGGATTTTTGATTTGGATGAAAGGAGACTGTGGTGAGGATAAGAGTGTATCTCATACAGGGAGTGTATCTGACTTAGGGTTTCATCACTCTTTGAAATCCAAGATGCATTTGTACCCTCATCACATCTACCATGGGCTGCTTTCCCTCAGTGACTAAGTGTGGACATGATATTAAGGTGAACCCATTGCAGGGAGTCATAGCCCTTTATGGACTGACTTTGGCTCAAGAACTCCTGTATGGCTGTGTTGAACCTTCCATAGAAGTCTAGGATAATTCCATCCAACTCTCTCACTTTCTCATTCTTTCTCTCTCTTTATCACTTGGAGTCAGACTTATATCCCAGTACTTCAAGTTTTATTAAAGGAGTAATACAGGCTATATAGAGAGGGCATCATGCAACAAGCCTTTCTGATAGTACTTTTTTAAGCATCTTTCTTCCCAGACTCTGATATGTAAACCCCTCTTTTTTCCTTACAGCCCCTACCCTATTTGTGTATTGCTCTGCTCTGAACATTAAAGAGCCTGCCATTCCTGAAGAATGACAGTCTCTACCACTTTGAACAGTTACTGAAAAATGCAGGTGGGCTCTGCTTTGACTGCTTTCTTTTGGCAAATTGTTGCCCCCATTTTATCAAGTTTTCACCTACTTATTAGAATCTTTCAAAAATTAGAAGAACACAGAGACTAGACATATATAGCACAAGGACCTTCAGCTTTCTAAAACCTCATTTGCTCATGACTAGTCTCAGCATTCTGCAGAGTAATGACTGCTTCACATGGATGGAGAGGAACCTGGAGGCAGGTGTACCAAACAAGAGGTTACTTTCTTTACTTTTAGTTTTTAAATTGGCTTTCCCTATATCACTATAACCAGAAGGCCAGGAAATACATTCTAAATCAGGATTAAAAATGTAGCTGCCTCCCAGAAGAGAATGAAAGTAAAGTTTTAATGTGTTTTCAGAATAAAATCAAACATATTCAGACACAAAGAACATTTATTTCCTCTCGAAGTACCTTTATCTTCCCAAAGTGTGAGCATATCTTGACCTACCATATTTAAGAATTAACTAGAGAAACTTGCCAGATGTACAAAAATGAGGAGCTCAGAGACAATTTCTTATACAGAAGGAAGCCGTTTTGTCTCCTCAAAAAAAAAAAAGTAAAAGTTTTCATCAAATAAAGTAAAATCTGACTGATTTAAGACACTATAGCTCCAAAGACTCCCACTTGGATCTTCCTCAAAATAGAAGATGAGAAGAAACCACTGTCTAGTGTGTATATTAGCATTTCTTGACTTTTTTCTGTGTGTCTGTAACAATCAAAGTTTTTCCCAGAGATGCTGATAGCTTTACTGTGCATTTGATGATTTGAAAACTTTTTCACATAAAAAAAGATGGGGAAAGTGATATCATTTTTCTTCTCAGTGGAAATTTGACCCTCATTTCTTCTCACCAATAAATGAATTTCATTTCTGAAGTAATTTTCTCCCTTTCTGAAAGTTATTAAAATACAAATTGATGAGCATTTCCATGAAATCTCCATAATGTAAAAGTTCTTAAACCACAAATCTCTCCAAATGTAATCCTGACTGACCTGGGTCCTAAAAGAATATTGTTTCAATTGAATTAAGAGTAAGTGAAAAGCCAATAAGAATAGTTTACAACAAAAGACAGGAGATTAAAAATGCCCATATAGAACTGAGCTCCACTGTTTTCTCCCTCCAATCTTTAAAAAATAATCTCTCAGATTCAAGGCAGATTGTTCATTGAATTAATGTACAAAGGAAAGGACCTGAAATTGTTCACTGGTTGTCTTTATCCTTCTATGCAATTTTGGCTTAAAAATGATATCCTAGTGTATTTATGTATATATATTAGTATATATGATTTTGTTGTTTAAATAAAAATAAAAAATTGTTTAAAGTCTAGGAAAACAAAACATAATTAGAATGATGCTTGAAATTTTCTTCATTTTTTTGCAACTGTGAAATGTAAGCAATGTATATTATTTTATAAGTTTACATTATATCATAATATAATGTACATTAGAGTCAATTGAATGTAATATGCACTATTAAATCAATAAAAACCTCATTTTTAGAACAATTATTTTTATTTTAATTATAGGTTCATTTCTGCTAATTCAACAAATAACTTCAAAAATTTTGAGGAAAAGATGACTGGTGTAAAATTTAAAAATAATAATAAAAGTGTGTTTCTAAAATGTTAGGAAAAATGAGTTAGGAAAAGTTTTAGGAAAAATGAGTATTGTGATTCTGATCAATTAATATTATATAAACACACTGAACCTGTTTTATACATTTGTATGCTTATAATTGGTCTACATTTTTAATAATCTAGTCAGTTACATGGAAGCTTCTACATAAAAATTTAATCTTAGAATTGAATGTTATTAGAATTTAATTATTTAGAATATAGCAAAATTATAAATGTTTCTTTTGCTATCCTCTGAAATATGTGAATGCTAAAATAATATAAAGTTAATCCTAGAAAAATCATAACCAAAGTTTTGTAAACTTAATTTTCTCTTTACTTTCAATTAAACTAAAATAAAAACAATGACAACAACACCAGAAATAAAAGTTGTTGAAAGACAGATGATAGTCAAGCCTTTTCCAAGCCTATGTTGTGGTGATCACACTGTTTTTCTCTTAAAAATAGTGAATATAGTAGATTGCACTAATTGATGTTCTATATTGTAATAACAATTAGAATACAATTTATTGAGTCTTTACTGCAGACTAAGTGGAAAATCAAAGTACTCAGTTTTTCTGGTGTCCTGCATGGAAAGGAGAAAGAAGAAAGGATGGCAAAACGAAAATGATTTATGGAGCACATGATTTTTCAGTCCTGCGTAGAGGTATTTAGGGAAGAGTGTTAAGAAGGACCTTCTGGACTGAGGGTTGAGGGCTATCAAAGGCACAGGAAACTGTGCAATGACTGTAGTGTACCATGCAATTGGATTGATGGCAAATCAAAAGACAAGGTTCTGGCCCCAGAGGATAATCTCTGTGTACTGTATCCTCAAGAACGAAACTGTAAGGCAGGAGGATATAGAGACTGGGCCACAATTTTATTGGTAGTCATGCTCTCTGCAGATGACCATACTGGCTATCAGGTGGCCAGCTAGTCAAGGTTCTATGTCTGTTACAGCATTCCCTCTTTGCCTCCTCAGGCTTGAGGGTGAGAAGAAGATCATCCTACTCCATCACTATGGCTAATTCTTGTGTGTGTCCATCACCCTGTGTGAACTTTCTTACCCCTGTTGATATCTCTATTATACTCTCTTCTTCTAAGCTCTTTCACTGTTTCATTTGTTTTCTGCTGGGACTCAGACTGATAAAGCGAATATTGGATGTGGACAGTGAGGAATAAAATCTCAGAGGATTCCATATATTTTGGTTTGGGTGTTCAGGCAAATGGTGTATAGTTGACCATTTATGTTGAAAAGTTATATTAATATATTTCTTTAGAAATATTCTATAATGTAATCTTGTTCAAAAATATTCTAGTTAATTTTAACTAGCTCTTTACTTTTATAACGTAAGACAAAAGAAGAAAAAGTTTTGAGAAATTTTAACCTAGTGTCAGGTTTGGTTTGTAATTCATAACAAAGATAAAATGACTAATGAGGAAATTAAAATCTGCATGTCAAATTAAAGAGAACTGATAAAAGTAGTAGGGAATAATAATGGAAGAGTTTAGCAAAACTGCATGATGCAAAGTAAAATACAAATTACATTTTATTTTACATAAAATCAAAAAGCAGAAAATAAAATAAAAAGCTTTCCACATTAACATTAATATCCTGTTGTTAGACATAAGTCTAACAAAAGATGTACAAGACTTATTAAGAACAAATACAATAAAACTTTATTGAACTTTAAAAATCATAAATAAGTAGTGAGACACACACTATTTTTAGCTTCATGATTGGAGGCTACAGTAGCATAAAGATGTTTATTCTTTACAAATTGGAAATTCAAAAAAATATTCCAAGAGCTTTTTAAAAGTGGAAGTTGACAAATATGTTTTAAAAATTTGACAGCGATATAAAAAAGATCAAAGACATTTTGAAAAGAAAGGATAATATTTCTTTTTCAAGATTTATCATAAATGTTCAGTCATTGATTGTATGATATTGGCATGAAGGCAGATACATAAAAACTGGAATAAAATAGAGAGGCTAGAAACAGATCTATGTATGTATAAATATTTGACATATGGTAAAAGAGGCATTGCAGGTTCTTTTCATTAAAGTTTTAAACATTGCATAAAGCAATATAGTGATTACTTCAGGGTGGGGAAAGATTTATTTAAAGTGAAAAAAGTCTATAACAATGAAGAATTTTGATATATTGTTATGGATTCAAAATAGATCTAATTATACAAACTCCAATAGAGAGAAAAAATACCAGCTATGTGTGGAATAATATATTTGCAGTGCATATAATAAATATAAATCTAAAATCTAGAATATATGAAACACTTTTACAAAACAATGAAATATAAATAACTCAACAGTAAAGTGGACAAAAAACTGGAATGAGCATTTTGCATGAGAGGAAATTAATATGACAAAACATCACTAAACTAATATTAGGAAAATGCAAATTAAAAGCACTCTGAGATTGCTAACCTCACACTGGGTTGCTTCATATTAAAAGGTTCTAAAATGTTACATGTTGGGAATGATGTAAAGCAAAAGGAATTTTCACAATCTCATAGTAAAGTGTAAATTGGACCATCAATTTTGAAAACAAGTGGCTTTATTTTGTAAATTTGAAATTACAAATGTCCTGTAACACAGCTCTTCTATTGCTAACCATAGATATTTGAGAAATGTATACTCAGAAATGTACACATGTACAGGAACTTCCAGCAGCATGTTTATAATAGACCCAAAAGAGAAACATCTCTGAGGTCTATAATAAGAGATAGGATAAATAAATGGTTGTATATTCATAGAAGAGAATACAAGGAAAATGAGATATAGCTACTTGCATCAACATGTGGAACATACTGAAGAAACGTGGAATATGCTAAAGAAACAATTTGTTACAAATACATACTTTGTGATTTCATTTACAGAAAGTTGAAAAACAAGCAAAATTATACCACATTGTTGAGGGGTACACACTTACATGATACAAAGAGGTGATGATTCTAAAATTTGGAGACTGAAATAAAGTGTGGGAGTAAATATCATAAAAGAGAGAAAGTAGTTAGCCATGTTGGAGGAGGTAGGAAGATGGGGTTGTGAGCAGGATGGAGTGATCAGGGGTTTCTATCTAAGTGTCATAGTCTTAGTTCTTATTTCAAAATATTTTATGAGTATATTATTTTAATACAAATTCATATTCAAGATAAGGAAGTTTTTTCCATGCTCTTTGAGACAAGTCTCTGTAGTCCCTTTCATTTGGGCCTTTTTGTGGTTATATGGCTTGAAATTTTTTTGCACTTTTCTAAAGAGAGCTGGAGAGAAATACTTTGGTAACTCAGTTCTGCATATTTCAGGAGGTGAACATACTCTAATTTAGCTCACATGGTGAAAGAAAACTTGAAGTAGTCTCAAGTTGTACAAAAGAAGTGATAAGCACGAAAGAATATTTAAAAAATATAATGTAGAAAATTATTACATCTTGTTTCAAAATGAGAAACAGCATGTTATGGACTAAACTGTGTCCCTCCTCAAAATTCCTATGTTGAAATCTTAACCCCAAACATCATGGTATTTGGAGACTGAGACTTTGGGAGGTAACTAGGTTTAGAGGATGTCATAAGTGTGGGGCCCTCATGATAGAATTAGTGCTCTTGTTAGAAGAAACACCAAAGTTTGTTCTTGCTTTCTCTGCCATGTTAATACAGTAGAGTAGCAATCTTAAAGCCAGAGAGAGAGCTTGTACCAGAACACAACCATGCTGACACCCTGATCCCTCACTTCCAGCTTCCAGAACTGTGATAAAAATAAATTTTTGTTGTTTACACCACTCAGTGTATGGCATTTTGCTATGGAAGCCCAAACTGACTAATACAGAGCAAATATGCAATGATACGTTGAGAGAAGGAATGTAAAGATTCAATAGCATTACAGATACATATGAAATATTTTTATTTTTTTAATTTTTTCTTTATAATTTCTGTTTGTACATAGGGTAGATATATATATTTATGGGAGTACATGAGATATTTTGCTACATGCAGAGTAAATGGGGCATCATCATTATTCATCACCTTGTGCATTTATCCTTTCTTTGTGTAATGAACATTCCAATTATATGTTGGTTCTTTTAAATGCACGATAAAGTACTGTTGAGTGTAGTCACCCTGTTGTGCTATCAAAGACTACATCTTATTCATTCTGTTTTTTTGAACCTGTTAACCATTCCCATTTCCCCAGCCTAACTATTCTTCCCATCCTCTGGTAACCATCATTCTACTCTCTATCATCATTAATTCAATTTCTAGCTTCCACAAATAAGTGAGAACATGCAAAGTTTGTCTTTCTGTGCCTGGCTTATTTCACTAAATAAAATGACCTGCAGTTCTGTCTGTGATGTCTGTCTGTGTTGTTACACATGACTGGATCTCAGTCTTTTTTTTTTTTTTAGATGGAGTCTTGCCTTGTTGCCCAAGCTGGAGTACAACGGCACAATCTTGGCTCAGTGCAACCTCTGTCTCTCAGGTTCAAGCAGTTCTCCTGCCTCAGCCTCCTGAGTAGCTGTGATTACAGGAATGTAGCACCATGTCCAGCTAATTTTTTGTATCTTTAGTAGAGATGGAGGTTTCACCATGTTGGTCAGGCTGATCTTGAACTCCTGACCTCATGATCTGCCCACCTCAGACTCCCAAAGTGCTGGGATCACAGGTATGAGCTACTGTGCCCAGTCCAAGCTTAGTCTTTTTATTCCATATATATATATACACACATACTACTTTTTCTTTATTCATCTGTTGAAGGACACTTAAGTTGCTTACAAATCTTGGTGATTGTAAAAAGTGCTGCAATAAACATGGGGCATGCAGACATGATATACTGATAAACTTTGTTTTGGGTATAGACATAGAAGTGGGATTGCTGTATTACATGATACCTCTATTTTCAGTTTTCTGAGGAGAACCTGCAAACTGTTCTCCATAGTGGTTATACTTATTTACAATGCTATCAACAGTGTATCAGGGTTCTCTTTTCTCCACATTGTCACCAGTATATGTTATTGCCTATCTTTTGGATAAAAGCTGGAATGAGATCCGATATCTCACTGTAGTTTTGATTTGCATTTTTCTGATGATTAATGATGTTGAGTACGTTTTTATATGCCTATTTGTCATTTGTGTGTCTTCTTTTGAGACATGTCTATTCATATCTTTGGCCCATTTTTTGATTGGATTATTAGATTTTAGCCTGTAGAGTTGCTTAAACTCTTTATATATTCTGGTTATTAATCCCTTGTCAAAAGGGTAGTTTTCTCCCATTCTGTGGATTGTCTCTTTACTTTTTTGATTGTTTCCTTTGCTGTGTAGAAGCTTTTTGACTTGGTTTGATCCCTTTTTTTCCATTTTTGCTTTGGTTGCCTGTGCTTGTGGGGTGTTGTTCAAGAAATCTTTGCCCAGATCAGTGTCCCAGAGATTTGTACTAGTGTTTTCTTGTAGTAGTTTCACAGTTTGAGGTCTTAGATTTAAGTCTTTAATTCATTTGGATTTGATTTTTGTATATGTTGAGAGATAGGGGTCTAGTTTCATTCTTCTGCATATGGATATCAAGTTTTTCTGGCACCATTTATTGAAAACTCATTATCCTAATATATATTCTTTTCACCTTTATAAAAAATGAGTACACTTTTTGTGTATGGATTTGTTTCTCAGTTCTCCATTCTGTTCCTTTGATTTATGTATTTGTTTGTATGCCAGTACCATGCTGTTTCAGTTACTACAGCTTCATAGTATGGTTTGAAGTCAGGTAAAGTGATTCATCTAGTTATGTTCTTTTTGCTTAGGATAGCTTTGACTATTCTGGGTCTTTTGTGGTTCCATATAAGTTTTAGAATTGTTTTTTCTGTTTCCGTGAAGAATGTCATTGGTATTTTTTATAGAGATTGCATTGAATCCATAGATTTCTTTGGGTAATGTGGACATTTTAACAATATTGATTCTTCCAATCCATGAGCATGGCATATTGTCCCATTTTTTGGTGTCTCCTTCTATCTCTTTTATCAACATTTTATATTTTTATTGTAGAGACCTTTCACTTATTTGGATAATTCCTAAGTCTTTAATTTTATCTATAACTATTGTAAATGGCATTAATTTTTGATTTCTTTTTCAGATTGTTCACTTTTGGTATATGAAAATTCTACTGATTTTTTTCTATGTTAATTTTATATCCTGCAACTTTACTGAATTTGTTTATCAGTTCTAATAGTTTTTTGGTGGAGTCTTTATGTCTTTCCAAATATAAGATCATCTTATGTGCAAACAAGGATAATTTGACTTCTTATTTGCACCTTTCTAATTGGATGACCTTTCTTTCTTTTTCTTTTCTGATTGCTTTAGCTAGGACTTCCAGTACTATGTTGAGTACAGTGGTGAAAGTGGGCATCCTTGTTTTATTGCAAATCTTAGAGAAAAGGCTTTCAATTTTTCACCATTAAGTATGATACTAGCTGTGGGTTTGTCATATTTGGCTTTTATTATTTTAGGAGTATGTTCCTTTTATTCACAGTTTTTGAGGGTTTTTGTTCTTCAAATACAGTTTACTGTTTTTGTTTTTCTTATCATAACTTCAATGGTAATTAAACTAAAGAGCTTCTGCACAGCAACAGAAACTATCAACAGAGTAAACAGACAATGTACAGAATGGGAGACAATTTCTACAAACTATGCATCTGACGAAGGTCCAATATCCAGCATCTACAAAAAGCTCAAACAAATTGAAAAGGAAAAGAAGCCAAACAACTGCACAAAAAAGTGGGCAAAGGACATGAACAGACACCGCTCAAACAAAGACATACATGAAAAAAACCTCAGCATAACTGATTAGAGAAATGCAAACCAAAACCACAATGAGATATCATCTAACATGAGTCAGAATGGCTATTATAAGAAAGTAAAAAAATAACAGATGCTGGTGAGGTTGTGGAGAAAAAGATTCCTTTTTTTAAAAAAATCAAGAATTTACCAGAGACAGGGACATACAGCAGTCTTAACTACATCTGCAAACCAATAGGTAGAGTTTTTATAAATTTCTTTTCAATAACTAGGTGACCTTTAAAGGATATTGGCTTTATTAAATGGTCGCCATCTCAGCTCCTCTCCCCAGATAACATTTCTTGTCTTTGCATTATCATTAAAACTGCAGTCCCACAATTCTTAAAATCATACCTGGTTTTAAAATGCATCTGGAATTTTCAATGAAACTGCTACCCTGCCTTTGAGTTCCCCCTTCATTCCTGCATCTAAAGGATTTACCTTCCTTTTCAGCTTGACTTAAACATAATTTTAATATAATTTCTCTAGTATCTGGAATTTAACTGCATCTTTAAGTTGTAGCTGGAGGGTGTGCCTACTAACTCAATCTGAGGTAAAGTTAGCACTGAGACCAAACTATTATTTAAAGGAAAAAAAGTTTATGGAAAATATTAAAATATTGTATTAAATATATTTAATTAACTAATTAAATATATAAGTATATTAAGAATGCATAAGAATAAGTTATTAAACATTATGAAAAAAGCCTAGTTTTGATTCCATTAAAAAAATCAATTCACCTTGTTTTAGATATTTGCTAAAATTATTTGCTTTTGTTCACTGAGAACAACTATTCTCCTCAAGTTCACTTGAGAGGCAAAAAATGTTTACTGTTTTTGGGGAGTACAAAGGGCCTAACTGAGAGCAATTTGCTCTTACATTACATTCTGAGCAAGAAGAAGGAAAAAACAAATATCTTATAATTTTGTATTTGTTTTCTCGTTTTAAAATTGCTATTTGAAATCCTCAGCAATATTTTCCTACAGAAACCATTTAAAGAATCTGTTTTCCAACTGAAGCCAGTGATCCTAAATGCATGCCTAGACTCAGGGTTGTGCCCGTTTGTTTACTCCTCTAATTCCATAGGTAGTACGGTTCTAGCACTAGCACATGGTAACTTTTCAAGAAATACCATGGCATGAATGGATAAATGTGCTCACAGCAATTCTCCAAGTACGATAACAAAAATGTGGTACGTGAGTTATTGCCAGAGAAATGCTGCTTAAGAAACTATCCCCACAACTCAGTAGTATAAAGTAATATTTATTTTTATATCAATGTGGTTTTGCTAATCTAGGCTGTGTTCAGCTGGTCTCACTTGTGTGTCTGTATGTTGAGGATTAAAAAACATAGGCTGGACACACTGAAGGCAGCTTATGTGGGCTTTTAAGTGTCTCTCTTGGTAGAGGTTTTCAAGATGGCCGATTAGGAGGAAGTCAGGATCGCAGCTCCGAAAGAAGGCGCAGAGGGTGAGTGGACGCTGCATTTCCAGACGGATTTTTACTGCCCACAGACCAGGGGATTCACAGGAGGAGGAGCCACACGGGTCACCAGCGCCGCTGGTTTGAGCGGTGCGCCGCTCGGCCTACGCCCTGAGGCGGGGGGGCGGCGGATCCACGTACAGAGCGAGAGAGACTGAATCCCCTCTGAGCCAGCAAGGAGAGCTGAAGCAGGGATTCAAGCCAGGACACTCACGGGCAAGGGCGCGCAATGAATCTCAGAGCCGCTGCTTTGGCTGATGCAGTGGGTCACAGGGCAGCGGATTTTTACTGCCCACAGACCAGGAGATTCACAGGTGGAGAAGCTCCACGGGTTGCCAGCGCTGCTGGTTGGACTGGCGCGGCTGCTCTGCCTGCACCTGAGGCAGGGAGCAGCGGCCCCTTGTGCAGAGTGAGCGAGACCGGATCCCCTCTGGGCCAGCAAGGGGAGCTGAGGCAGGGAGTCAACCCAAGAGATTCCCGGGCAAAGAGGAAGCCTCCGGAAACACGGCTGAACACGGGACGGTCCAGCTCTGTGGAGGAGGGGCGTCACCCACCGGGAAACACCCTGCAGTTCCCAGGACAATTTGCCATAACGAAGACAACCCGCCACTATAGAGACTCCGTCACTACAGGGGCGGGTCAGCATAGCGGAAGCAGTTCTAACTACACCCACATAAACAGGACTGCAGGGAAGCTCACACAGAAGCTGGGCGGAGCCCACAGCTGCTCAACGAAGCCTCTGCAGGCTGAGTGTGACTAGGCTGCCACCTTGTGGGCAGGGAAAACAATTGCAGCAGCGGAAAATCATAACGCCCTAATTGCCTGGGACAGAACACCTAGGGGGAAGAAAAGGGGGTTTATGAGTTCAGCTACTGCAGACTTAAAATTACCAAAGTCAGAAAGACAGCAACTACAAAGTCGATAGGTGGATAAATCCACAAAGATGGGAAGAAACCAGCGCAAAAAGGATGAAAACACCCAAAACCAGAACACCTCTCCTCCTACAAGGGAGCACAACTCCTCACCAGCAAGGGAACAAGACTGGATGGAGAATGAGCATGATGAAATGACAGAATCAGCTTTCAGAAAGTGGATAATAAGAAACTTCCGTGAGCTAAAAGAACATGTTCTAACCCAATGCAAAGAAACTAAGAACCTTGAAAAAAGACTTGACGAAATGTTAACGAGAATGGACAACTTAGAGAGGAATATGAGCGAATTGATGGAGCTGAAAAACACAACACGAGAACTTCATGAAGCATGCACAAGTTTCAACAGCCGAATTGACCAAGCAGAAGAAAGGATATCAGCGGTTGAAGATCAACTCAATGAAATAAAACGAGAAGGCAAGATTAGAGAAAACAGGGTAAAAAGGAATGAACAGAGTCAACAAGAAATATGGGACGATGTGAAAAGACCTAATCTACGTTTGATAGGTGTACCTGAATGTGACGAAGAGAATGCATCCAAGCTGGAAAATACTTTTCAGGATATTATCCAGGAAAACTTCCCCAACCTAGCAAGGCAGGCCAATATTCAAGTCCAGGAAATACAGAGAACACCACAAAGATATTCCTCTAGAAGAGCAACCCCAAGGCACATAATCATCAGATTCACCAGGGTTGAAATGAAGGAGAAAATACTAAGGGCAGCCAGAGAGAAAGGTCGGGTTACCCCACAAAGGGAAGCCCATCAGACTTACAGCAGATCTCTCAGCAGAAACCCTACAGGCCAGAAGGGAGTGGGGGCTGATATTCAACATCCTTAAAGAAAAGAACGTTCAACCCAGAATTTCATATCCAGCCAAACTAAGCTTCATAAGTGAAGGAAAAATAAAATCCTTTGTGAACAAGCAAGCACTCAGAGATTTCATCACCACCAGACCAGCTTTACAAGAGCTCCTGAAGGAGGCACTACACATAGAAAAGAACAACCAGTACCAGCCACTCCAAAAATGCACGAAATGGTAAAGAGCATCAACACAATGAAGAATCTGCATCAACCAATGGGAAAAACAGCCAGCTAGCATCAAAATGACAGGATCAAATTCACACATAACAATATTAACCCTAAATGTAAACGGACTAAATGCCCCAATCAAAAGACACAGATTGGCAAATTGGATAAAAAGCCAAAACCCATCAGTGTGCTGTATCCAGGAAACCCACCTCACATGCAAGGATACACAAAGGCTCAAAATAAAGGGATGGAGGAAGATTTACCAAGCAAATGGAGAGCAAAAAAAAGCAGGAGTTGCAATTCTCATCTCTGATAAAATAGACTTTAAAGCAACAAAGATCAAAAGAGACAAAGAAGGACATTACATAATGGTAAAAGGATCAATGCAACAAGAAGAGCTAACTATCCTAAATATATATGCACCTAATACAGGAGCACCTAGATACGTAAGGCAAGTTCTTAAACACTTACAAAGAGACCTAGACTCCCACACAATAATAGTGGGAGACTTCAACACCCCATTGTCAATATTAGACAGATCAACGAGACAGAAAATTAACAAGGATATCCAGGACTTGAACTCAGACCTGGACCAAGCAAACCTAATAGACATTTGCAGAACTCTCCACCCCAAATCCACAGAATATACATTCTTCTCAGCACCACATCACACCTACTCTAAAATTGACCACATAATTGGAAGTAAATCACTCCTCAGCAAATGCAAAAGAACGGAAACCATAACAAACAGTCTCTCAGACCACAGTGCAATCAAGTTAGAACTCAGAATTCAGAAGCCAACCCAGAACCGCACATCCTCATGGAAATTGAACAACTTTCTCCTGAGTGTTGACTGGATAAACACTGAAATGAAGGCAGAAATAAAGATGTTCTTCGAAACCAACGAGAATGAAGACACCACATACCAGAATCTCTGGGACACATTTAAAACAGTCTCTAGAGGAAAATATATAGCAATAGGTGCCCACATGAGAAGAAAGGAGAGATCTAAAATTGACACCCTATCCTCAAAATTGAAAGAGCTAGAGGAGCAAGATCAAAAAAACTCAAAACCTAGCAGAAGACAAGAAATAACTAACATCAAAGCAGAATTGAAGGAGATAGAGACACGAAAAACCCTACAAAAAAATCAATAAATCCAGGAGCTGGTTTTTTGAAAAGATCAACAAAATAGACAGACCACTAGCCAGATTAATAAAAAAGAAAAGAGAGAATAACCAAATAGATGCAATAAAAAATGATAAAGGGGATATCACCACAGATGCCAGAGAAATTCAAACCATCATCAGAGATTATTACAAACAACTCTATGCACATAAACTAGAAAACCTGGAAGAAATGGATAAATTCCTGGACAGTTGCCTCCTCCCAAGCCTAAACCAGGAAGAAGTTGAAACCCTGAATAGACCAATAACAAGGTCTGAAGTCGAGGCAGCAATTAAGAGCCTACCACCCAAAAAAAGCCCAGGTCCAGATGGGTTCACAGCCGAATTCTACCAGACATACAAAGAGGAACTGGTACCATTCCTACTGAAACTATTTCAAATAATCCAAAAAGAAGGAATCCTTCCCAAATCATTTTATGAGACCAACATCATCCTGATACCAAAACCCGGCAGAGACTCAACAAGAAAAGAAAACTACAGGCCAATATCCATGATGAACATAGATGCAAAAATCTTCAATAAAATAATGGCAAGCCAATTGCAACAGCACATCAAAAAGCTTATCCACCATGATCAAGTAGGATTCATCCCGGGGATGCAAGGCTGGTTCAATATACGCAAGTCTATAAATGTAATTCACCACATAAACAAAACCAAAGACAAAAACCACATGATTATCTCAATTGATGCAAAGAAGGCCTTCGACAAAATTCAATAGCCCTTTATGCTAAAAACACTCAATAAACTAGGTATCCATGGAACGTACCTCAAAATAATAAAAGCTATTTATGACAAACTGACAGCCAATATCATACTGAATGGGCAAAAACTGGAAGCATTCCCTTTGAAATCGGGCACTAGACAAGGATGCCCTCTTTCACCACTTCTATTCAATATAGTACTGGAAGTTCTAGCCAGAGCAATCAGACAAGAAAAAGAAATAAAGGGTATTCAATTAGGAAAGGAGGAAGTCAAATTGTCTCTATTTGCAGACGACATGATTGTATATCTAGAAGACCCTATCATCTCAGCCCAAAATCTCCTCAAGCTGATAAGCAACTTCAGCAAAGTCTCAGGATACAAAATCAATGTGCAAAAATCACAAGCATTCCTATACACCAATAACAGACTTAAAGAGAGCCAAATCAAGAATGAACTGCCATTCACAATTGCTACAAAGAGAATAAAATACCTAGGAATACAACTAACAAGGAACGTAAAGGACCTCTTCAAGGAGAACTACAAATCACTGCTCAACGAAATAAGAGAGGACACAAACAGATGGAGAAACATTCCATGTTCATGGTTAGGAAGAATTAATATCGTGAAAATGGCCATACTGCCCAAAGTAATTTACAGATTCAACGCTATCCCCATCAAGCTACCAATGACCTTCTTCACAGAACTGGAAAAAACCACCTTAAACTTCATATGGAACCAAAAGAGAGCCCGCATAGCCAAGTCAATTCTAAGCAAAAAGAACAAAGCAGGAGGCATCACACTACCAGACTTCAATCTCTACTACAAGGCTACAGTAATCAAAACAGCATGGTACTGGTACCAAAACAGAAATTTAGACCAATGGAACAGAACAGAGGTGTCGGAGGTGACACGACATATCTACAACCACCCGATCTTTGACAAACCTGATAAAAACAAGCAATGGGGAAAGGATTCCCAGTTCAATAAGTGGTGTTGGGAAAACTGGCTAGCCATATGCAGAAGGCAGAAACTCGACCCCTTCCTGACACCTTACACTAAAATTGACTCCAGATGGATTAAAGACTTAAACATAAGACCTAACACCATAAAAACCATAGAAGGAAACCTAGGCAAAACCATTCAGGACATAGGCGTAGGCAAGGACTTTATGACCAAAACACCAAAAGCATTGGCAACAAAAGCCAAAATAGACAAATGGGACCTAATCAAACTCCACAGCTTCTTCACGGCAAAAGAAACAGTCAATAGAGTGAATCGGCAACCAACAGAATGGGAAAAAATTTTTGCAGCCTACCCGTCTGACAAAGGGCTGATATCCAGAATTTACAACGAGCTAAAAAAGATTTACAAGAAAAAAACAAACAAGCCCATTCAAAAATGGGCGAAAGATATGAACAGATACTTTACAAAAGAAGACATACAAGAGGCCAACAAACATATGAAAAAATGCTCATCATCACTGGTCATTAGAGAAATGCAAATCAAAACTACATTGAGATACCATCTCACTCCAGTTAGAATGGCGATCATTAAAAAATCTGGAGAAAATAGATGCTGGAGAGGATGTGGAGAAATAGGAACACTTTTACAGTGTTGGTGGGAGTGTAAATTAGTTCAACCACTGTGGAAAACAGTGTGGCGATTCCTCAAGGACCTAGAAATAGAAATTCCATTTGACCCAGCAATCCCATTACTGGGCATATATCCAAAGGATTATAAATCGTTCTACTATAAGGACACATGCACACGAATGTTCATTGCAGCACAGTTTACAATAGCAAAGACGTGGAACCAACACAAATGCCCATCGATGATAGACTGGACAGTAAAAATGTGGCACATATACACCATGGAATATTATGCAGCCATCAAAAACGAGGAGTTCACGTCCTTTGTAGGGACATGGATGAACCTGGAAACCATCATTCTCAGCAAACTGACACAAGAACACAGAACCAAACACCACATGTTCTCACTCATAGGAGGGTGTTGAACAAGGAGAACACATGGACACAGGGAGGGGAGCACTATACACGGGGGTCTGTTGGGGGGAGTGGGGGGGACAGCGGGGGGTGGGGAGTTGGGGAGGGATAGCATGGGGAGAAATGTCAGATATGGGTGAGGGGGAGGGAGGCAGCAAATCACACTGCCATGAATGCACCTATGCAACAACCTTGCATGTTTTTCACATGTACCCCAAAACCTAAAATGCAATAAAAAAATTAAAAAAAAAAAATCAAAAAAAAAAAAGTGTCTCTCTTGGAGATGCAGTGACAAATTGGCTAGTCCATATGTTTCTTTTAAGGTCAGTGGCAGAAGCTAGGAGAGCAAGCCAATTTCTAGACTATTTTTTATTGTTACATAGTTATATATGTATCATGGTGGTTTGCTGCATCCATCCCCGCCGTCATCTACATTATGTATTTCTCCTAATGTTATCCCTCCCTGTTACTCCCAGCCCCTGCTATCCCTGCCCTAGTCTCCATTCCCCAACAGGTCCTGGTGGGTGATGTTACCCTCCCTGTGTCCATGTGTTCTCATTGTTTGACACCCACTTTTGAGTGAGAACATGTGGTGTTTGGTTTTCTGTTCTTATGTCAGTTTGCTGAGAATAATGGTTTCCAGCTTCATCCATGTGCCTGCAAGGGACATAAACTCATCCTTTGTTATGACTGCATAATATTCCATGGTGTATATGTACCACATTTTCTTTATCCAGTCTATCATTGATGGGCATTTAGGTTGGTTCCAAGTCTTTGCTATTGTGAACAATGCCTCAGTAAACATACGTGTGCACGTGTTTTTATAACAGAATATTTATAATCCTTTGTGTATATAACTTCAGCTTTAATTTTGTTACTTATTATTGGTCTGCTTACGTTTCGGTTTTCTTCATGGTTCAATTTTGGTAGGTTATATATATCTATACATTTATTCACTACTCGTGGGTTTTCCAATTTATTGGCATAGAGTTGCTCATAGTAGCCTCTAGTAATACTTTGAATTTCTGCAGTATCAGTTGTAATGTCTCTTTTTTCACTTTTATTAATTTTTTTTTTTTTTTTTTTTGAGAACAGATCTCACTCTGTTTCCCAGGCTGGGATGCAGTGGCACAATCAACCTCACTGCAGCCTCAACCTTCCAGGCTCATGTGATCTTCCCACCTAATCCTCCCAGGTAGCTGGAACTACAGTCAGGGCCACCATGCCCAGCTAATGTCTTCTTTTTCACTTTGATTTTATTTGTTTGGATCTTCTCTCTCTTTTTTTTTCTTAGTCTGGCTAGAGGTGTGCCTATTTTGTTTATCTTTTCAAAAAAACCAAGTTTTCCTTTTGTTGAACATTTGTATTGTTTCCTTTATTTCAGTTTTATTTATTTCAGATGTTTATTATTTCTTATACTGATTTTAGGTTTTTTTAGCTCTTGCTTTTATAGTTTTTTTAAGATGCATCATCAGGTTGTTTATTTGAAATTTTCTTGTTCTTTTGCTTTAGGTGCTTATAGCTATAAACCTTTTTAGTACTGCGTTCGCTGTATCCCGTAGTATGTTGTGTTCCCATTGTCATTTGTTTCAAGATATTTTCAATTATCTTTCTTAGTTTCTTTATTGACCCACTGGTCATTCAAGAATGATAAATAATTGTATCTGTGGAAATGTAGAATTTTTTTCTCCTAATTTATATAAAAGATAAAACAGAAAGATAACATATTTTCTGGGAAACATACAAAAATACTGTCTGTCTGATAGAGCAATAGGTGCCCCATGTCAAAACACAGTAAAAACATATCTTTCATATTTAATTCTCAAATGAGTCCTCTAAAAATGAATATATTATGGTAAATAAAATTTTCTTATCAAGTTTACAAATAATTTTCCATTTCGGCCTCTAAAAATAGAATATAAATTATTTAGGATCATACAAATATAAATATATACAAAAGTTCTGTCAGTAAATTTATCCATGGGATATAGAATAATTTCTGAAAACTGTGTTTTCATAGATATGTTCATTTGTTTTTTAAGAAGGTAACGTTATCAATTTTATATAATACAGTTTTACTGAACTACTATTTTTCACTGTACTCTTCATTGATTTTTTTCCAAACTAAGTATACAACACGTTTTAAGGAACTAAGGCACAGAGAAGTTGCATTATATACTGAAACAAGTGTGAAGGAGTTGAATGTAAATTCTCTAAATGTGAAATACAGGCTAGACTGGAGTTCTCTGGCTTAAAAATTAAATCTACCTTTGAAAAGAGCAGTTGATGAGAACTTCAGTCTAGACTGGAATGGTGATAATAGCTAATTAACTTTCCTGAGAGACTACAAGACCAGCAGACTCTGATTACTCCCAGGGGCACCCCCAGATAAAGGCTGCAAATCTCAGTCCTACTCTCCTACACCGCTACTAATTTATGTTACTTCTCCCAGTGAATTCTCATTGTTTTCACAATGTGAAAATATTATGATGTAGTGTTTATGATATGCTACTTTGATATGTTGTGTGTCTTTATTATAGTGAAATAAAGCCTGAAAATTGGTGAATCTAGAATAAAAACCAAATACCAGCTGATTATAATCAAGTTACAGATATACTTCTCATTAGAGTTTATTTGAAAATAATTAAAATTGTTTGCAATATGCCTAGTATAGAGACTAGTACAAAGACAGTGCCCAATAGCTAAAAAGTATTGCTGTTAGAATGAATTTAATCCCAGATTTGAATTAGGAATTATTAAGAAACCAGTTATTAGAAAACATCTTTTATTTATTTATTTATTTATTTTATTTTATTTTATTTATTTTTATTTTTATTTTTTTTTGAGACGGAGTTTCGCTCTTGTTACCCAGGCTGGAGTGCAATGGCTCGATCTCGGCTCACCGCAACCTCCGCCTCCTGGGTTCAGGCAATTCTCCTGCCTCAGCCTCCTGAGTGGCTGGGATTACAAGCACGCACCACCATGCCCAGCTAATTTTTTTTTTTTTTGTATTAGTAGAGACGGGGTTTCACCATGTTGACCAGGATGGTCTCGATCTCTTGACCTCGTGATCCACCCGCCTCAGCCTCCCAAAGTGCTGGGATTACAGGCTTGAGCCACCGTGCCTGGCCTATTTATTTATTTTTGAGACTGAGTCTTGCTCTATTGCCAGGCTGGAGTTCAGTGGTGCGATCTTGGCTCACTGCAACCTCTGCCTCCAGGGTTCAAGCCATTCTTCTGCCTCTGCCTCCTGAGTAGCTGGGACTACAGGCACACATTACTATACTCAGCTAATCTTTGTATTTTTAGTAGACATAGGGTTTCACCATGCTGACCTGGATGGTCTTGATCTCTTGACCTTGTGATATGCACACCTTGGCCTCCCAAAGTGCTGAAATTACAGGTATGAGTCACCATGCCTGGCCTAGAAAACATTTTAATGATTAATCAAACTTTGTTAGACACTTTCAACAAACATTAAAAAGGTTATACATTAAAAATCCAAAAAATAGATACCACAAATATGTAGTGAAAGAATTTATTTAACGAATAAACTCTTAAAAAAGTAACTTGAAGTAAGTTTCTACTTTAACAGTTTTCCAATTTTTTTTTGTTATTCATTCTTTTTGAGTGTTAAGCTAATAATGTCAGTTTGTGTGATGATGATATACAAACAACACACTTAAATCATAAAACCAGTAACCTAATTTTTGAAGATTAATAATATGTTTATAATCTTTCATGTAGCATTATATAAATAGCTTTAGCTATTGATTAAACATGGTTGGTAAAATTTAACTCATCCATATAACCTTTACCACATTTTGAAAGTGCAGTGGAGTATAAACAATAAAGATGGAGTATTTGCCTTTGTAGAACTTAGAACACTAAGATTTTGAAACAGACCTACTTCACTTCTTGACGAAGTAACTGCTTTTGTAATATTTACTTAAGCAAGCTTTCTCAGGTCACTGACTGTTAAAGAAACCTAGTTAAATAAGAGTAATGCATGTTGAAGATTTAAGAATTCCTTACCTCACACTGCATTAACTTTCATTCTTTTCCAATATTTTCTTTTGCTGAGACGTTTCAGGTTCTCAGCTGTAGCATGATATGAGTGATAACTATGTAACATTTTTTCTCTGCTTCACATAGCTTTGGAGCCAAAAATCTTTACCCTCTCTGTTCCAAATTCATATAATACTTCTATCTTCCTCACTGAGTTTATAAGAAATGATGTAAAACTATGTATGTGAGACTTGCATAGTAATGAAAGAAGAACAGTATGAACTTAGGATCTTGTCAGGATAATAGTCTTTTTCTTGGACTAATTATATTTTAATGATGTTTGGTAATAAATGATACAGCATGATTGCTTTAGACCACAAGTTTTACATCTGCTATTGGGCCTCGATATTATTTAGCCCATCATGAAATCCAGGTTCAGAAAAATGTGGTTGTTTGGACTAATCAGTTGGTAAATGAGTAGGAATTAAAGACTGATATTCCATCTTATATTTTAGTTTAATTTTCATTATCTTGTGCTATTATTTAATAGACTTTAATCTAAGACTGTTTTAGAAAATTCATTTTAATTAGGTAAGTAAGATGGTCTCCTGGGAAATTCTTAGAATATTTCAACTAAGGTTAAATTCCAATTTGATAACCAAGCCAATCCCACAAGAGCATCTTTTTCAGAAAAGTGAACAAATTTCAAATGGTCAAGTATCTTTTTGAATTAGGTTGGTAAAAAAAAAAAAAGAAAAGAAAAGAAAAAGAAAACACCAAAATGACAGTAGCTGAAATCAAATAGAAATTATTTTCAGTCTCATATTCAAGAAGTCCAGCTGGTATCACTCAAGGCTGTGTTGGTACTCTAAAGTATCGCGAACCCTGCTCCTCTCTTTGTTTCTCCATAATAGTGGCCTCCAATTTATGTCCAAGATGGCAGTTGGAGTTTCAGTTATTATATTGCATTCTAGCTACCAGGAAATAAGTACCCATCTCTACTTTAAGTACACTCCCTAGAAGTCGCAAATCATTTTCACTTGGCTCTTAATGTGCAAAAGTTAGTGACACGAACATAACTAGCTGCAAAGAGGCTAAGAAATGTGGTCTCTATTCCAGGCTGCTATATGCCCAAGTGAAAATTGAGGCTTTCATTTTTATGGAAGAAGGGGGAAGAGTGTCTGCCCTAGTAAGTGTCCAGGGACAGCAAGAATTCTATTGCCTATTACTTTATTTTCCTGTCCAGCCTAGACATCTGCTGAAAACCTCAGCCATTAGCAAGAGAGTCAGGCTTAGCAAAATATTAGGAGTTCCATCCTTATTAGTGAATGATGCCTAAAAATCTATTCTTCTGGCATTTCATATCTGATATATCAGGGATAATTTTTATTTTCTTGGAACTTTCATAAGCATCAACTTCCAGGAATAGTTGTAACAACAGCAATAAATCAGTAAGTTGTGAAATATGTAATGAAACGAACAACTGACCACATAATGCTATATATGTTTTTATTAGTACACAAATATATATCTATATATAATTTTAAAAAGCCTTAAAGCCTACAGGCAAAACTTCTAATGATTGTTACCTTTTGTGTTATGTGATCAGGGTTGATGATCAAATTGGACTTTATCTGTGAAGTTCTAAAAATTTACAACAAAACAAGGTACGCTTGGGAAGGTAGCAGGAGAAGGAAGTAGATATAGTTTGTGGAAACTCAGGAATTCTGGTGTGTCCTAACTGTATAGCCATTGTATCAATTATAGGTTTTTATTGTAAGCAACAGAAACCAACTCTAATGAATGAAATCAAAAAGGGAATTTATTGGAAGAGCACTGATTATCATAGATTCAAAGATAAAATTGAATAAACTATGTAGTAGGAAGTAAGGGTACCACTATAACTCCAGCTGCCTTTCATTCTTTTGTCTCTGTTAAAGATTCACCTATGAGGTGAAATGACATTGGCAAAGCTTGAGGCGTATTCACTAGCTGAGGTTTGGGAGGTCAGAGTTTTAAGTGGGTACCTTGATTCTACTAAGCCAAAGAGTGTGGAAAAGACAGTTGCCCAAGTAAAAGTTAGGGTCGTGTTGCCAATAAAAAGGGAGAAAGAATATTAGGAGGCAAAAGCAATAGATGTCTACAACTATCACAAAACCCTAATTCTATTAATAGTTCCTTCCTTCAACTGTAATTTGTAGGATGCTCTGTGAGTATTTAGGGGAAGTTTGGTTTTGGAGCTAGGATTAGTGATTTTCATTCTCAAAAGAGCCTTTACTTGGTTACATTACAGTGAACCAAGTTAACAAATTTTCTGTACTATCAGAATTTGTTCAAAAATTGTTTTATTTACTGCTCTTATATACTGAGCAATCTAGTCTCAACCTTTGTTTTTTATGGTATAGGAAGCCATGAGTGTCTGAGCTACCATTCACAAATATTTGCTACAAATGCCTGGACAGGATTGTATTTTCTCACCCCATTGAGTTCAGGGTTTGGCCAAGGAAATATGAGTAGAAGTGATATGTGTTACTTTTAAGCAGAAGTTCTGAGAGACATTGTGTGGCTATGTTCTCTTTTCCCTCTGCACAGTAACCAAAGATGGTTCCGATAGAGGATGTTTCATCAGTGTTTCAGTCCCTTAAGATGAAGAGCCACAGTAAACCTGCTATCGATGCATATTTTTATTGAAAAGTAATCTCATGCAATTGCAAACCACTGAGATTTGGACCATTGGTTACTATACTATAACCTGACCGCTGTTGATTGATGTACTTGTAAAATGAATTCTCTATTCAAATTTCACAGAGAATTTCCAACAGAATGTGGTTTTAAAACAGACCATAAGCAGGAAATTAGGTGGAAACTGAACAAGTGATTAGAAGCTTATGCTGTGAGCAGTAGAAAACAGATAGTTTTTTTCTAAACAAGCAACTGACAAAATTACTTTTTTGTTTTAGACATTTAATATTAAATTTAATATTAAAGCAGTACATAATGCATATTTTAACATGCAACACTCACTTATGGACAGAACAATGGATTAAAGAAATTCTCAAATATCTGACCTCTCCTTTGGTACTAATTAGTAGTTATTTTACACGTTTATTAAGGTTTTTCGATTATTAAGCGATATATATGTTATATATATTATGTGTATAATATATTATATATAATATAATATACATATTATATAAACATATTTATATATATATGTATGTATATAAAAAAAGCTGAGGAACATAAAGGTAGAAAGCAAAAGCAGACAAGTTATGATGAATTTAAAGAGTTGCATTTCTAGATCAGCAACATAAACAAAGGTTGCAATGATTTAACCTAGTAGTAATCTCTCCTTAACTCTTCACAAAAAGCAATCACTAGGTCCATTTTATCTCTTAAATATTTCCTAAATTCATCCTTTCCTTCCTATCCTTACCATCACTTCTTTAAATCAGATATTCATCATCTCTTTCTAAAGGTTTGTGATAGTCTCTTAATTAATCCCTGCAGTGTTGTTCTTCTTCAGGCTGCCTTTCTCATAGTTCTGAATACTCTTTCTGGAACACAGATTCGACTATTTTATTTGCTTGCATTAGACCCTTTTGGTTTAATGCTTTCTGGTAGTATGACAAGGTCCAAGCTCCTTAAGTAGCATACAAGCCTTCCCTGAAAGGGACTGTAAAAATGAATTCTAAAACCAGACTCTACTCTCTGAACTTAGTAAATATTTATAACAGTATGTTGATTAAAATCTTAACTTCTAATAATATTATCTGGTTTCCCCCTCACTTCCTGTGTTTACTCTCTGACTGCTTTGCCATTACCCAATTGCCTTGCAACTTTAAATCTGTATTCCTTCGTTCCTTTGTAGTTACTGATAACTCTCTCCTTCCACCCCTCAAACTATCTAATACTATCTCAAGTTTTAACATTAAATTCAAGAATAATTGCTTTTATATTTCAGATTAAGTGACTTTGCCTTGAATAAGTTACCTTCTCTTATTAACCCCTTTGTTACTCTGTCTGTATCTCTATTATTCCAGTTATCACATGGTATGACATTATGTTTATATATCTGTTTACCTCTATGAGACCATACACATCTTGAGAGCAGGAACTATGCCTTGTGCATCATTGTGCCCAGATACAGTTCCTGGTACTTAGCAGACACATAATGAAAAAGTCTGTGGAATATGTAGGAAATTGCTGTATAAAGAAAGGGTGATTTTACAAATCACTGTTAAACTTACTATTATGTGGTTCAGTTGTGCTTGATTGAGATCTTTGTGATATATTTCTTTTAAAATATATTTCCAGAGAACGTTATTTCTCTCTTGAATTCTTGATGCTTTCTTTCATCTGACAAAGATAAGTCAACCTAGTTTCCTTTCTTGCCTTGATTATCTCTACTCATAGGGCTAAAATTAATGTTCTACTCCAGTAACTGTATTAGCATAGGTGTCTAGTATTTTAATTTCCTTAAATTAATAAACTATACTTATAGGCAGTTAAACATTTTTGTGGGAAGTGAGAGGTACAAACATGGTGACTTTTCTTGGTATGTTAAAAAGAACAAAATGGGCATGTAAATGAAATTATATACGGCATGAGTCTTGATATGGATATATTATTTAAAGGCTTGATTCCAACTATTTATAAATACTCTATTACTATATAAAATTAAATTGAGGACTCTAGTAGATAATAATGATTGTGTTTATATGGTTTTCACATTGCAAGGAAATTGTCACTTGGAATAAAAAAGCATTATTGTTGGCCCCGGAGTGTTTGAAACATCTTTGTTATCTAATACATTGTAACTGAAGATCTGCTTTTTACAGGACTCTGACAAGTGCTGGTAAAGACCTACAAGATAATTTTCTGATGGCCCTGGCAATGAGAGAAGAAGACAATCGCAATGGAAAACTGAGTGTAAGTACATTTCACTCAACAGCTTAAAATGTATACACTAAAGGCACAATTAATATTAAAAATGTAATATTGAGAATGTTTTTCTTAATTTATGGGATATAAAATATGGTTCCTCTTTATTAATTATTTATTATAGGAATATATCTAGAATGTTAAAAATTCTCATTTACATCTCTAGAAGTAGCCAAATGGTTAAAAAAAAAAAAAAAAGAATTCTAAACATTCTTTTGCAGAGAAAAATGCCTATGCATGGCAGAATGGTTCTCTAACTCTATGCCACCTCTAGGTAAAGCCTCCTGCTTTTCTTAAGCCCAACCTCTTCTTACACTCTCTCAAGTGTCATCACCCACTGACTCTGAGTTTTGTCCCCTGATTTTATGTGACTCCTAGAATATAGTAGCATAGTCTGCCTTTTATTACTACCTTGGAAGATGTGATAGCAATCATGTAATAGAAGAACATGTGTTATTATTATTATTTTGAATGATTCAAGGAGAATATACTTTTAGTTTATTAAAATGTGTGCTATATCAATATCAAATACATAGAGTATGTGAATATTATTGGGAATAAAGATTTACTTTCACACTTTGTTAATATGATATTTGCGATAACAGTCTTTGTAAGTCTTAACATGTTCCAAATGAAATTTAATAGAAAAGGCAAATATTCACGCTAAAACTGTAGTAGGTGACTGACTTACAGAAAATTATTTGGAAGTAATGTGATGAAAAATTTAGAGGAACAGAAAAATATGTATATAAGGAGAGCTCTTCTACCAATGTTTTCGTAATAAAAAAGTTGGAGTTTTACTCACTATCAGGTCCACTGAAAATATCACATGAAAACAAAACCCTCAATGTACTTCAGAGAGATAAAAAAAATCATACCATATTTAGTTAATAGAATAGAACTAACCCTGATTTAAAATAAGGAAAAATTTCTTATAGGAAGTAGGCTGACAGAGATTTTAAAGGGGTAGGGATGGAAATATGGGCAGAGACTAGATTTTGGACAACCTTATTAATCACAACAGAAAAGTCTGGAATTTATCTGACTGTTAGTAGAGCAGCCAGAGAGGTTTGAGGAAAGGCAGGAGAAAAAGGTATCAAAGGAACATGGGTTAAGGATGTCCACAAAGGAGCAAGTGATTATCAGTGGTCAAACAAGATAAGAACTGGAAAAGCATCCATTGTGTTTGGCTGTATTTTTTTTTTTTTTTAATTTGTCAAGAACAAATTCTACCCATAGTAAAGGTGGAAATCGAATTCCATAGAAGTGAAAAAAATGGTCCATGATTATTAAATAGTAGGACCAGCAAGCACAGACAGCTTAAAAAACCCAGAGTCTGTGATTTGAATCAGAATAGGCTTCTTTTCAAGCACATCTTCTTTATCTTGTTCTTCCATTGGTATCCCCTTTGATGACAAATTACGGCACTAACCACCCATTTACTCAGATTAAAAGCATATCAGTTACAGACTCTAATTTCTTTCACCCATGTTGAATGAACTACCATCTTCTCTTAAGTATAAGTCAAATAAATTTACTTTATTCATCCTAAATATTATTTACCTTGATTCAAGCCACTATTATATCTTAAATAAATTAAAACAGCCTTTTACATGATATACATATATATTTTCTTGCTCAACGTTCATTCATTTTCCAGTCACTCAAAACACATTTCTTGTGCACTTGCACAAGCTTGGAATGGTTCTAGGCATTGGGAGCCTGGGGGTGCTGTGGCGTTCATGATCTTAGCGGGTTTATATTTTAGAGAGTGAAGATAGAAAGTAAAACAAAATAAAAGTAGAATAATTAAATTCAGCTCTGGATGGGCACTATAGGAAATATAATATTAATATTTAAATTAGTATGATCTTCCAGCATTTATTTATACAAAACATTCAAATTTATTTGCAATTTATGTACAAAAATACTTTTAAATATTTTTGATTTTCATATAGTTCTTCAAATGACGGGCACAATGAATGTTTTTTCTCTAGTGATATAGCTATTTAGCTTTATTTTAAATGTGAGCCATTCATGTATGAAAATGTTTCTACCTCATGCCTCATGTATTTCAGGTTTAAAAATTCTTAAAAGGCTAAAATGAATAATTTTATTATTTCGTTCTCATTTGTATGCAGATTTATTATTTCCTGAGCAAGTAATGTAGTTTTCTGACTGCTCATGTTGTGAAGTTAACACTACCACCACAGTGAAGCATTTATAAAGTGTGTGCTTGTGACAAGTGCTTGCTCCAGCACATTATACTGGTCTGGTTCAGAATAGCCAGCAACTCACATTAGAGGCACATGACAGTAATGCAAACAAAGATGTAAAAAATGCAGACTTGAACTCATTGAATGGATATACGAGATATTACAAATGCATTTTCCCAGAAATATCAATGGAAAAGTTATAGAAATTAAATATTTAAATGAGGCTGAGACTAGGACATAATTTAATATCCAGAAATAGGATACAAATGTAGTAATATAGCTATACTTGCAATAGGAATGGTAGAATTATAGAGAATGCTTTAATGAAGATGTACATCTTGAGAGCATTTCATGTATATGATAGAGACTAAGGAAAATCTTAGAGGTCAAGATGTGATAATTGAAGAAAAATCTAGTTACAAATTAAAGGGGTAAAATGGATTATTTTGAGACAATAATCTCCAGTTTCTTTCCAGACTACTCTGAGGTATTTACATAGCAGATCAGTCTGTTTTATTTTCTACCTTGGTGTCTATGACATAGTTATCTTGTAGTTTTTCTACCTTTCTTCTGACTTTTTAACTGAATCTCTTTTTTGGGCTTCTCATCTTATACCTCCAGTTGACCTGCATCTCTACTACTATACACATTTTCCCTTAGCGAATCATTGAAACCCATGAGATCACTAACTATGTTCCTTGTTACAAAAAATAGAAACCTAGATCTTTTTTGTCCATCTATTAATTACTTTTTTCAATTAGTCATTAAACAAATAGTGATAAATGGCTCTATACCAGGCATCATACTAATTGCTTGGAATACAATGAGTGGCAAGTGCTTATGGAGCTTATAGTTGGTTGGGGCAGAAAATGAATAACCAAATATCTATTTGCATAGAAATAAGAGCAAATTTGCACTGTGACAGGTGCTGTGGAGGAAAAACACTAAAAGCTCTAATTGTATGTAAATAGGTAGAGGATGATATAATCGATTTTCAGATAGAAAACATCAGTGTGCCTTTAGTATAGGGAATAAATTGCAGAAAGGATAAAGCAGATACCAGCAGATGCATTACAAATTCAGATGAAAATAAGAGAATGATTTGGGAGCTATTTAGAAGATAAACTTGACAGGACGCTGTGATAAGATACAGTTAAAGAAGGGATAGAAAGAAAGAGAGTGGTTTTGGAGATAGATAGATGATACTGCCACTCTGAGATGTAGAGCACTCCAAGATCAGAAATCGGACACAGAGATAATGTGTTTGATTTTGGGCGTAGTGAGTCTGAGTTGTTTTTGACAAAAGAATATGTTCAGTTAAGTAGGAAGCTGGAGAAAAAGATCTGAACTCCATTCCAATGTTTGCCTCCATGTTGCTATCTCTCAAATGCTCAACGTTTACTCTATTGCTCTATTGTGTGTGTTTTTTTTTTCCTTTTCTACTTATCAGATCTCATATCCATTTGATCACGAGCCCTGGTCAATTCTACTTGGTAAATATTTCTCAAATAAATTTGGGAGAGGAGGCAGGAAGTCAAAGTGATGGGCAACAGCCAGGTGTATAGGTTCTGTTGCTGTGCTCAGTAGCATGGACAGTGCTACTGAGATGAAGGTGATGAATGTCCTTAAAATAATTTATGCAAATGGTTGATGTGAACAGACATGCAAGTTAGGAGTACACTGGCAGCAGTGTATGGGGATAAGTGTGTGTATATAGAGATGGAAAATGAGATATAAGACAGGGAGGTCAACTGAGAGGATATTATAACAGTGCTGGCAATAGATAATAAAGGCTGGGATAAATAAATGACAGAATGAACAGTGGCAGGGGGGAAGATGGATTTGACCGGTTGCTTAGGAGACAAAATCTGCAAACCATGTGCTTTGTTTTTATGTAAGAAATAGAGAAGGAGCTGTGGAGGACTATTCCTATGTTTCTATTTGTGTGATTCAGTGGAAAGTGAGCAGCTGATAATAATTTTAATAAAGGAAAGAAGTATAATCCTGGCTTTAGAGGATTTAGTATAGTTCAGTGATTAAAAAAACAGAATTTTGAGGTAGACAATATCTAGACTGATGTTCCAGACTGACTTCCAACCAAGTATTATAGATTGCAAAAGGACATTATTATATTTTCTAAGCCGCAATGTCCTTCTCTGTAATATGAGGATTAAAAGAGTACCCTCATATTAATATTGATTATTTAAAATATAGATTAAACATTTGTCACACTTATGATACATGACAACTATTTAATATATAATAAATTTTTATAATAAAGGTGTATTATAACTGCTAAAGCTATAATTGTGAATAAAATAGATATGGAAAATATGCAATACTTTTGCTGATAGTATTTAAGGAAAACATGATTAGATTTGAATTTATCTTCAGATAAGATAGTTGAAACAGTTCTTTGAGACAATCAATTGCTTATAGATTTTATTAGAGATGTAAAGATTGTTGATCATTGTAAGATATTATAGCCATCAGAATACTTTCTTAAAGAAACGCTATATGGGGTTTTTTCAATGTTGTAGGAACCACTGTCCATTTTAACATATACTCAGCGAAAACCCCTTTACTGTTTGGCAGAAACAAACATGTATAGAAAATGGGACCTCCCTATAATGTTTCTAATGTAATAGGATTTTGTAACTCTTTATAGTGAACAAGCAGCTGGGGGAGGACATAATTGTTTTTAAGATGGTGGTAAACTAAGAATCTTTGATTTGTTGAATGAAAAACATAAAAGTAAAATGTTTCCTTACTAATCAGAGACTCATGAGGATTATAATGAGAGGTCACATGCTGTTCTGAGTGGGAAAAGTGAAACCCATTGACACTTGTTTTCCCACTAAATGTTGACTATGTAAACAGTCACATGAGTGACTAGTTTTAGCTTTGAAATATGCATTATTGAAGCTAGGAAAAAACATTGCCTACAGCTTTACTTTCAGAGTCATTCAAAGAAACCACTGTACCTGAATCAGGAAAATCTATGAATTAAGGCAGTTCCTAATATACCCATTTCCTGTGTTGAAATCTCTATGAAACATAAGATTGCGTTGTATATGACCAATAACATTGTGCTGACATGATCTTTTCCCTCCTTGCTATTTTCCAACTTTTATAAAATGTTCCCTTTCAAGAAAATGAAGGTATTATACAGATGTTTATTTCCTTTTTAATAGAATTCATGCTTGTCCACTAATAAACTCTTATGGAAATTACACGACTCACACAATCTTACCCTCATTTTAAATAAATTACATCAACGTTTGGGGGATAAATGCATATCAACGTTTATTTCACTAGAAAAAGTATAGCTGGATAGATCTTTAATTTCCTTATTTCCTGGATAAAACTATGATACAGAGGCAGTGAGAAGTGCAGGAAAGAGCAAAGATTATGGAGTCATCTTATCTGAGTTTAAATCTTGGATTTTCTGATTATCACAAGCTAAAGACACATTTCTCAACTCAACACAGCCTGAGTTTCCCCACTCAAAGTATGAGGATGATAATTTCCACACCGCTGAGATATTTCCAGAATAAAATTATATAATGTGTAAAGCACATTTAAGCCTAAAACTTGGTAGGTGTTTTTTCTCTTTTCTGAGGCGGTGCCTTGCTCTGTTGCCCAGACTGGAACGCAGTGGAGCCATCATGGCTCACTGCAGCCAGGAATTCCTGGGCTCAAGCATCCTGCTGTCTCAAACTCCTGAAAAGCTGAAACTACCAGCATGTGTCACCACACCCAGCTAATTTTTTTTATTATTTGTAGATACAGGGTTTCCCCATGTTGCGCAGGCTAGTCTTGAACACTGGGCTCAAGTTATCCTCTTACCTGGGGCTCCCAAAGTGTGAGCTACCACATAATAGATGTTTAATAGAGCATAAATACCGTGTGTTATGTTAGGTAAGGTTCCCTGTAAGCAGATCCTTGGATGCCAATTTTAGTGCCAGCGATATATTGAGAAAGTTCTCTCATCTCATTATCATATTGAGAAACCTCTCTTATAACGGGTTATGCATGAGGGAAGTATGATACTGTAGAGGAAGAAGTCAGGCAGAGATGTAGTTTCAGTGGAAATCTATTCTTAGTCTGGTCTCACAGAGAGCTCTGGTGTATAACTGTTTGGTCTGCCTGAGGCAGGGGGAATGTGCTTTTATACTCTTCCTTCCCCATTCCTCTCTCCGTCGATTAATCATCATCTGCCACAGAGGTGGAAGACTGAGAAGTGGCCCCTGTCAGTTAAGGACATTCCTTTTGAGGAGGGTGCAGGTGGGAACCATTAGCTTTTAACACCTGCAGGTCTGGAGCTGGGTACATATGCCTGGGAAATAAGATCTAAGAGGGACACTGCCAACATCCACTGCAGTGCTCTAGAACTACAGATGCAAAAGCTTAGTGCTAGCCATTTTAGGGAAAGATAAAAAGTATGTCATTGTTGCAATAATGTAATCTTATGTAAGCAAAACATAATTTTGTTTAGGTATTTAAATTTATCAATGATTTTATATGAAAATTTAATGACATCTTTAGTGTTCCATGTCTGACATAAGACATAGTCATTTGAATTAAAAATTTTACATATGTAAGAAGCTTTCCCAATTAAATCTAATGTCTGCTAGTACATGTCCCATATATAATCAGTGCTTCGTTTTTCACACTGACAGAATCAAGACAGCTAATTATACTTCATTAAGAGAGTTTAAAAAAAATAATGATGATTATAATTTCAGCAAAAGCTAATATGTATTAAAAGCTTACCAACTACTGAACATTTTTCGTAAGTGCTTTATATTCTTGAACTCTTAATTGTTACAACATATATGAAGTAGGTATTATTTTAATATCCCCTTTATAGATGAGAAATTTGAAGCATGAAGAGATTGAACATCTTACCCAGGTTTACATAACTGGTTAGTGAGTGAGTTGAATTTAAATCTAGGGAGTCTAGCTCCAGAGTCTGATTCTTAACCACTATGCAAATGAACAAAATTGCCCTTCAGAGAGCAGGACCTATTATAAAACCATGTTACTTACCACAGTGGGATGTTAGCTCAGAAGCAGCAGATAAAATTGATATTAATAACAACAGTAGATACATTAGTAGCTTGTATTGCATGACAGTCACTGCTCTAAGCACTTTATTTGTTAACTCAATCACACCTGATTTATATCTTTATTTCCAGGTGACAAAATGAGCCACAGAGAGGTTAAATATTTTGCCCAAAGTTCATGGTAAAAACCCATGTTTAAACCCAAGCAATCTGGGTCCAGATTCTGGGCTCTTAACAATCGAGCCCCAAAAGAGAGACATTCATCCATAGAAAACATGAATACTACTTCCATGTGATTAAACAGTTAAATATGAAAATATGGGAAAATATCTTTATACCTTTTGGGAATAATTTATTTAAAAAAATATTAAAATCACAAACCATTAAAATTTAGTGAATCTTATTTCATTAAAACTAAAACCCTTTATTGACAAAAGATAACTGTTTAAAGACAAGCCACATATATATGCAATACATAAAGCTGAAGAAGCATGTGTATCAATAATTTAAAAAGGATTTTTGCCAGCTAAAATCCAGTCAATAAGCATACAGATTATATACAGGAAATTCAGGGATGAAGAAGCCAAATAGTTCAATAAATAGAAAAAGGCACTCAAATGTACTCATGTTTCAGAATGAAGTGTGCAGAATGACTCTCAGTCACTGATAAGCCCTGTTCCTTCTTGTATCAGTTTCCTTATCTGTAAATCAGATTACTACCTGTATTAAATAGAAAGTGCCTGAGGATTAAATGAATTTATACACAGGTAAAAGTATTTAAAACACTATTTAAAACAGAATGTGCTGGGCGTGGTGGCTCATGCTTGTAATCTCAGCACTTTGGGAAGCCGAGGTGGGCAGATCTTGAGGTCAGGAGTTCAAGATCAGCCTGGCCAACATGGTGAAACCCCATTTGCTAAAACTACAAAAAACAATAGCCAGGTGTAGTAGCAGCTGCCTGCAACTCACAGGGTTGCTACTTGGGAGGCTGAGGCAGGAGAATTGTTTGAACCTGGGAGGTGGAGGTTGCAGTGAGTGGAGATCGAGCCACTACACTCCAGCCTGGGCAACAAAGTGAGTCTCCAACAACAACAAAACAACAACAACAAAAAATACCAAGCAAACAAAAACAAACACACACAGAATGCTTAATAGCTTATTATTTAAAATGTTTATATAAAGTTCAAAAACTAACAAAATAATCATTTTTATGGACATACTCATGTCCTAATCACATGAAAACTATATAGTACACACTGAGGGATAATATACCTTAAGTTAAGGAAAGTGATTACATTGTGCTAGGTAGGAGGAAGTTGGAAAAGAAAGGAGAGAAAATAATAGAATTGAAGAATAGGCTTTTATATAATGCTTTGTTTCTTTAAAATTTGTGATTTTAATGTGGGAGAAGGTTCAAATTTGAGCAAGTTGCTTAGCAGGATGTTGGCTACTGAGTATTAGGTATATTAGTTATGTTAATATTTGTTATTTTAATCTTTCTTAGTTTAGTTTATGTTTATGTTTAAAATATTTTATAGTCATACACAGAAGCAAGAAAGATATAACCCTTTAGGAAAATTTTTAAATGAACAATTATAGGTGAATTAATTATATCTAGTAACTTGTTTACAAAGAAACAACAACAACAACAACAACAACAAAAATGCAGCCAAGAGGTCAAACCTTGGGATGGCAGCTCACAATTTTTCTTCTCTGGAAATGGAATGCAGATCCAGGACAGGTGCTCCAGAGGCCACGAATGTCCTCCCTAATCCCTAACCCTCTCTACCTGGATGATAGATTATTGTTGAGCCAATAGGATTCTCTCTGTTGGCAATAGACATTAGAAATGAAGAGACACAGCCAAGGAGTCACCGAGGCTAATCTTTTAAAATATATGATCATAATTTCCTGTTGTTGAGGTCCCTGACCTACCTATGTATCTATCGCTTTGTCTGGAAGGGCCTTCAATAGGGTATTTAAATTTGGGAGATATTACAGGACCATTTCAGTAAATCCTCCATTTTGCTTAGAGTTCAATTTGTGGTTTATAGCAAAGAGAACATTAACTATAACTTTAAAATTAGTACAATTTATTTTTAACAAAAAAAGGATAATCTTTTAGTAGAATCCTTTCATGGAAACAGATTATTACCAATTCCATCCAGAAAAATCTTTCAAAAACATTAGTAAACTGGAGTCTATGGATTCACACTCTGTGCAAATAAGAAAGCTATTACATCTTTGCAACTCAATTTTATGTACTTTTTTCACTTATTAATTCAAATATTAAGAGCTATTAAAACTGCTACGAATTTTGGAGAAATCAAATGCAAAATGTGGCAGGTTCAATAAATGTAAAACTATTGAATATGCTGGTTGTAGTGATGTACATAAGGGTTTTTACTTTTTGAAATATTTGTGTTACTGAAATTAAGAAAGCTGCTGTTGTACATAACTGAGGAAGCATTTACAGATTGTTTTGAATTTGTATATGTGCAATAAAGGACAAATATATCCATGAGACTGTTTGACCCTCGATACAAAATGATGGTGATATTTCTTTCTTCAAATCTATAAATTGTAAGAAAAAACTTCTGGCTGCCTAACCTTAACAAGTACAATGGCTTTCATATTGCAAATGATACAAAACAAGCAAAGGAAAAAATAATTTGCTATGTGAAATATGTCATTAGAAACAGATAAATTAAATGGCTACTCTGTCAAACAAACAGTTTTACTTCTCAAGATTAAAAGAGGACCTCATAAGAAAGATTTGAATAAAAATCAGTTGTCAGGAAAGATGTTGAGTGTGCTATAATAAATAACAGAGCTAATCTTCAGAGCAATGAGTGGGATATAACCATGATTATTTTTTAAAATTTATGAAAATTATGGCCCAATCTAATTTGCAAATCATGATGGTGAATTTGGCAGAAAACACTGAAGTAATATGTAACAGTTCTAATTTAGTGTTTTTGTTATTAGGAGAAAATTAAATTGCACAATATTTGAAAAAAATTTTCTTCTGATTTTCCAGTTGAATATAATTTAATCCTTTAAGAGTTTGGTATCTATAGCAGAGTTTGGATCAGAAACAGAAATTTAGCAATCATGTTGATTTCTTTTTTTCTTTTTAACTCTAAGATGTGGTTAATTAATTAAATGCTCTTTACAACCTAAGTTTGAAGCAGTACTATGTTTATGTAGATGCTATAACTAAAAAGGGAACACAATTGAGCCTTCCCATTCCTTTTCTCTACTACTTTGTCCAGGAGAAGAATGTATTTTGCAGTTGAGTCTTCACAGGGTTGTGGTGGGCATATATTGGCAGGTGCTATATTTTGGACCAACTGTAGATGTCTGACCTCATTGTTGGTCTCTATTTACTCATTCTTGGTAGAGGGGAAAGTCTAAATCTGAACCAATGTCTTCGTTGCAGCTAAGATAGCAAGAATACCTGTTTGAATTGGCATGGTGGGTGACTTTATATTATACATATATATATATATATATATATATATATATATATATATATATGTATATATACTCTGCTTCGGTTTTTGAGATATGGAAGGGAAGTCTCAGAAGAATCCATTTACCTGTCATTCTTTTCCTAGGAATTGCTACTCATCTTCATATTTGACTAATATAGGGCTTTTGCAATGTTAACTATTGCAATGATAATTAAGGTTACTGTCTTTTATTGAATGCTAGCTTTGTGTTGGCATTTGTAGTTTGTCAAATCTATTGGTATAAAATTATTTATAGTATCCCCTTATTATTTTAGTGTCTGTGGGATCCATGATATTCACACTCTCCAGATATTGGTCTTCTATTTTTTCCTGAGCAGACTGGCTAGAGATTTATAAGTTTTGTTGGTCTTCTCAAAAGCCAGCTATTGGCTTCATTGATTCTGTCTTGTCCATTTTGTTGATGTCTGATTTTTATTATTATTTTTTTTCTGCTTACTTTGGGTTTAACTTGCTTCTCTTTTTCTAGTTTTTTAGATGAAAGCTTAGGTCATTGATTTGAAGCTTTTCTTCTATTCTAACATAGGTGTTTCAATGCTATACATTTCCTTCTAAGCACCACTTTTGTATACCATCAGATACTTTGATAAGTCATGTTTTCATTTTCATGCAGTCCAAATTTTCTAATCTCCCTTTTGGTTTATTTTTAACCATGAGTTATCCAAAAGTTGTTTTTTAGTTGCCAAATGTTTGAGTATTTTCCAGCTTCTTAAATTTCCCTAGCTTCACTGAGGTTGTTCATTTGATTAATTTTAAATACTCATTCCTTTTCTTCCTTTCCTGTGAAGATCTTATTATTTCCACATACTAGGTGTATTAGTACATTTTCACACTGCTATAAAGAAATATCCAAGACTGGGTAATACATAAAGGAAATAACCTTAATTGATTCACAGTTCCACATGGCTCAGGTAGGCCTCAGGAAACTCAGAATCATGGCAGAAATGGCAGCAGTCACCTTCTTCACATAGTGGCAGGAAAGACAGAGAAAGGGAAGGAGGAACTTTTCAGTCACTTATAAAATGGTCAGATCTCATGAGAACTCAGTCACTATCATGAAAACAGAGTGGAGGAAACCTCCCCCCATGATTCAAATACCTGTCACCAGGGTTCTTCCTCAACACCTGGGGATTACAATTTCAGATGAGATTAGGATGGGGACACAAAGCCAAACCGTATCACTAGGATTGGGCCGAATAGGCATATCACTAGTTTTTCATTTTTCTTTCCTCCTTACCCTTTCTACAACTTACCTTGTGTTAAAAAGCATGAGTAATCTTGCTTTATATGTCATTTTCATTTTAAAAATCGTATACCGTTTTATGTGATCCTGAGAAAACTAGAATTGTTGTTTTGATTTGTTTGCTTTAAATTTTATTCTATTCCCTGAATTACTTCTGTGTCTACCAGGATGAATTTTTCTCTCTGTATATATTTGTGTCTACCACATCATAAGATTTTCCTCAAATATCTAGTGATTCTTGGTTATTCATTCACATTTAAGAATAACATGACATAAAAGCTATTAGCTCTGTGATTCTAGGTAGGGTCGACTAGTTAGTAATCACTGATGGGTTTTACATTAATCTATGATTGGAGAGAAAGCTTGCCATTAGTCAGAGGCCCTATTAAATATGGAAGGCCTTGCTGTTTGGCATCAGCTCCCAAGCTATGTGTTCTAATTCTCCCCAAAGACTTGGTTCAGTTTCTTTATTTATTAGTCATCAATCCTTTGCCTGGGTGTTTGAGGGGCATGACTATCTGGCAATGGATAATTCTTTCTTATGGGTAGAGTGTATTTTCAGCTGACCTTCTTGTTTTAGCCCCACTTAACCCTTCTTACCTTCCACATCACTGGAATTCCTGAGTCCTGAGCTTCTCCAGGACTCGGCCAAGATCGGTTTCCTTCTTGCCTGCAGCCCGTCCTCTCTTGCCCCCTCCCAAAGATAACAAAGGTATATTTCTATTTCAAAGTCACAATTATATATTCTCATGTTATCTTCTAAAAGTTTTATTGTTTTAATGCTCACATTTAGATGTATATTTCACCTGCAATTACCATTCTTTCTCCTTTTCTTCTTCCACAAGGTAAGCCCAATTATGCCTGCTTCCCTTTTATTAATAATGTTCAACGCTAGCTTGTCCAAAATTTTATATGTATCTGTTGCTTTGCAATAGATGCAACTTGATAGGCTAGTTCTACAGTGACTTGTTGATATAAATGCTCTGTATCTTATCGGATTGGGGTAAAGAGTAACAAAATGGCATCTCAATTAGTTGAGAATTAATTTGCTGGAATGAATATAAAATTTAACAAGTTGCTGTTGTTTGAAGGTTTTCTGTAGACCTAAGAAATGAAAGTGTCTTTGAAAGAATGTTACATACCACTTTGACATCTGCAATCCAGTATAAAATATTTATCAAGTTTTCAAGCTAGAGAAATTATGGACATATTTTCTGGTGTATTTTCTGAGGTGGTGAAGTTATCCCAAATACTTGGAAAAATATTTGAGGAGGAGGAACATCCAGTTCCAAAACACTTTCTCTTTTAAGGAGAATGGATTTTGCAGTGTATGCAATACATAGCACTCTATATATGACCCCTCATGAGGGTTCCCGTTATACTGGTGAGTCTTTCTGAGACTCTCCTGAATGAAACAGAATTGAGCAAATGAAAGATCTCATTTTCTATAATTATCTTTTTGGAGTTAGAAGAGGGAGAGTGGGATTGTAAATGAGGGGGGAAGGAGAAAAGCAGAGAGGCACAGATACGTGTTTGACACAAATTTCATTATGAACTATACCCTCTTAGAAATGAAGGGAGCAGAGTTTATCTTGGTCAGCCTCTGACTCATTATGGGAATCCTCCTTTGAGCTTCTCTGACAGATGGCTATGCAGTCTTTGCTTAAATAGTTTAAATATTTTCATTGATAGGCAGCTCATTTCTTTGCAGGTTGTTATTTGGATTTCAGCAAGTTCTAATAATTAGACTGCAGTTGGCAAAACCTACCTTCTTTTAGTTATTGGCCTTTCGGAGCAATATAAAATAATGCTTCTGCTCCATTGTGATTTTTTAAGATAGCTTTCACATTTTCTTTTAAATATTTAGGGCCTTTTAAGGTTAAAATTTAAAATTTGCTCTTGGCATTTTGATTTTTTTTTTCTTTCTGGATACTCTCCATATATTCAGTGTCTCTTTAGAAACTTCTTTTTAAAATTGAGGTTTAGCAAACATATAAAAGCACACAACTCATAAATGTTCAAGTCCATAAATTACTACAAAATGAACAAACCATTTGATCACTACCCAGAATAAGAAAAAGAACATTACTGATTCTGAATAAGTCTTATGTATGCCCATTTAGTCACAACTCTCCTATTAGCAAAGATAATCCCTCTTCTGATTTCCAATACCATAGAACAATTTTGTCATTTTTAAATGTTATATAAATAGAACCATATTGTCCGACTTCTTAAACTAAATATTTTGTTTACGAGAACCATCCATGTTGTTGAGTATAGTTGTGGTATATACTATTTTATTTCTGTGGTTTTCCATTTTTTGATAACACAATTTTTTTTGTTTTACTTTTATGGACAATGGGTTGTCTACAATTTTTGGTTGCTATAAATAATGAGGCTATGCTTATACATATCTTTGTGTGCATATATGTATATGGGTTTCTATTGGTTATATATCTACAAGTAAAATTGCTAGGTCATAGGACCTATGTATGTTCAGTTTTGTTTAGTAGACAATGCCAAATACTTTCCAAGTGATTGGACCAATATAAATTCAGAACAACTGTGTATGGGAGTCCGTATTGCTTCAGGTCTTGCCAACATTTAGTATTTTAATTTCTGATTTTAAATATCCTAGTAAGTGTATAGTGTTATATCATTATTGTTTAAATTTGCATTTACATGATTATTAATGAAGTCATCAATATGTTTATTGGTCATTTTAATATTTTTTGAGAAGTGTCTTTTCACATTTCTTATCCATTTTTCTACTGTGTCTTTTGCCTTTTTCTTATTTAGGCATTTTGTACATATTCTGGCTAAAAATTATTTGTTGATTATATGTGCTGTGAATATATTCTCCCTATCTGTAGCTTACCTTTTTGCTTTCTTAATGAAAGTTCTAATTGTAATATGGTTCAATTTATTAATCTTTTCCTTTATGGCTAGAGATGTTTCCACACTGTTTAAGATAACTTTGCTATCTCCAAGTTACAATTATATGTTCCTGTGTTATCTTCTAGAAGTTTTATTGTTTTAATATTTACATTTAGATGTATATTTCACCTACAATTCCTTTTTTTTCTTTTTTTTTTTTTAAGATGAAATCTCACTCTGTCACCCAGGCTAGAGTGCAGTGACATGATCTTGGCTCACTGTATCCTCCCCCTCCTGGGTTCAAACGATTCTCCTACCTCAGCCTCTTGAGTAGCTGAGATTACAGGCATGTGCCACCATTCCTGGCTAATTTTTGTATTTTCAGTAGAGACTGGGTTTAGCCCTGTTGGCCACACTCATCTCAAACTCCTGGCCTCAATTGATCTGCCTGCCTGGACCTCCCAAAGTGCTAGGATTACAGGCATGAGCCACCGTACCTGACCTATAACTACTATTTGGCATATAGTGTGAAGTTACATTACGATACCCATTGCACATCCTAGCAAAGATGTCAAGCAGGCATAAATATAAAAATTTGGATTTTGAAGTAGAGGTCTGGATTGAAGTTAAAAGTTTAGAAGTTTTCTGTATACAAATGCTGCTATGAGATTAGATGGTAAAGAGTGTAGCATAGATAAACAAGAAGCCTGAGGACAAAACCTAGGACATTCCACTAGTATGGAATACAGTGTGCTATAGATTCCTATTACCTGGATACTACTTTTAGAAATGTACCCTACAATTGTATTGATTTATTACATTGACTTGTGCCTGTCACATCACTATATAAACTTCAATGTTACAGCAAACCAAAATGTGAGATATTTAAATACAAATTGTGTTTAAGCCATGCCCTTCATTAACCACTACTGGACTATAAAAAGCAGCAATTTACATGTTTTCTTAAGCATTTTATGGTGTTTTCATGTTATTCAGATTATTTGTTCAAGCCTGTCAGGGTATTTTGGAATCCTAAATAGTTAATCCAACATGTTAACTATTTTTCCTTTATTTGGGCATTCAGCATTGGCAGATATGATAAAAAAAAGTGACTAATAGCAAATACCAGATACTATAGGATCATACCCTAAAATCTCTGACTGATATACTAGAGGCCTTCCTCCTCTAGCTGACATTGCTCCCAACTGCAAATATCATTTAAGCAAAGCAATTTAATTGTACCTAATATACTGTCATCCAGGTCCTATTTCCTCATGTTTTCAAGAAAAGAAATCATAAGACAAGACACCTTTCTATGAATCCCTGCTTATGATTTTGAGGTAGGGCACCCACTTGACCACATTCTTAGAGTAAATCACTTTTTATTCTGTTAGAAAGAATACCCACAAGATGGTATGATGCATGTCTAAATGTCATACTTTGGCCTCTAGCTACCTCCAACTATGTGAAAGTAAAAGTTTTATGCAAAATAATTTTTATTTGGCCAAATCCAAGAAGAAAGTATTTAAATATGCATTCATTTCAGTTGCAACATTTATAAAGTGCCTGTTTTATGCAGTACACTATTCTACATATTATTAAGGCATAAAGGAATTATGGATCTCTGTCCTCACACCTTGTATCTAATCTCTGTATCTGTCCTTTATACTGCTGTTGAATCTACAATTCTATAATCATCTTCATTTTCTGCATAATTTGTTTATGAAATCACATCCTGTGATAGCACTGTTTCTTAAGACATCTCCATACGTTGTTGCAAGGTGCTTTTCTAACTCCTTATTAGCAGTGATATTAGTTGGCTCTTTACAGTTATGTGCCTAACATTCATATCCTGTGAATTATCTTTAATTCTCTACTGTTTTATATAGGTTTGGCAATATTTAAAGATAAGAATCTTTAAATCTTATCTTTAAAGAAATCTTTTAAAGATGCTTTAAAGATAAGCATCTTTAGTCTTATAGAGGTAAAGTCATGTAGTTAGTGACTCAGAGGGTCTAGAAAATACTTTTAAAAAAATCTTCAGTCCTATCATTTTTTTACTAGCCCACACAGTATAACTTCAAAATTACAGAGGTATTGACTTTAAGGACCCATATTAGCAATCAGTACAAATTCAAAACTCTCTTAGGATACCTCATGATTGCATTGTTATAAATTTCACATAAAATTAGGGCCTGCTTCTCCTGATCTTGCAGGCTACTACTGTTACACCCCTAGGACATATTTAAGGTGGGAAACTTGTGTTTAAGTTGTAAGGGATCATTTATTTTTGAAATATTTACAGTAATGCTTTTGTAAAGCATGTGACCAAATCATAATATGGGCCTTTAGTAATGATACAATGAAGGTTGTTGCTTATCAATGGAAAACTTGGATGTTATATACTTGAAATTGGGATACAAAAACAAAACAAAAAGGTGCAACTTATCATATCTCAAAGGGAAAATTCATAATTCATGAATAATAAACAAAGAAAGTATTTTTTAAAGTGAGGGTGTCCGAATGCCTCTGAGATCAGTTTAAGATATATGACCTACACTTATAAATAGCAGATTACCAAAATCCACACTGACCTTGGCCACTGTATGAAGGTGATATTTTTGAAAGAATGAGCTGTACTGAAACAGTTTCTGCAATATATTAGGCACAAATATGCTTTCCTTCCATGTTAGGCATGCAGAACCTTTTCCCACCTGTTGACTTTTCCTTAAACAAACATATTATGTGATGTAACTAGTCCAAAGAAAATTTTCTCTTCCTCTACGTGAATGAACTCCCCTTTTACCCTTTTGCTAAATCCTGCAGTTCTGATGTAGTTCAGGATCTTATATTACATCCATGTCACTTTTTGGAATCTCTTCAATGCTATAGTGCTTTGAATTATTTTCAAGCATTTAATCAACTTCTGTTTAGGTCTGTTTTCTCCTTTCACTGTGTACATTTATTCTCCAAATACAAATATAATACAGATTGGACTCCCTGGGCTGTTGCGAGCTTTTAAATTAAAAACAAGCTTTGTCTTACAGTCTTTAATAGTTGCAAAAATGACAAAATTAAGAATGTTTCATCAATCAGTTTGTACTGTAGCTATCATGACAATTATTGCATACTGTGGTTATTTGCTTTCTTCTCACTGTTGAAAAAGTCAGTTTTTTGTTGTTGTTGTTTATTCATGGGAATAAACAACTCCTGAGGAATGGCTCTATGTATCCAAAATACAAGGAAAGTTTCTGGGACATGGATTTAAACTTATTCTGTGGTAAAGATAGTTAGCTCTAGAGTTAGAATTTTAAATTTGTAGTTGAATTCTGATACTTACTAGTCGAACCACTTTGGGGAAAAAAAAGGCTTTTCCTTTCTGTGCCTTAGTTTCATCAGTTGTAGAAAGAGGGTGACTATTGTATCTACTCAATGGAATGTAGAATGATTTAAAGGAGATGGAATAAGTGATGTGCTTAGTATGGTGTCTGTATTTATTGAATGCTTAACAAATATTCGTTGTTATTAAGACTTATATATGAGAGTATTATATAAAACTGCAATCTTCCCAGATGGTTAGAGAGAAGAATCAATAGGAAAGAACTTTAAAAAGTTTCCTAGCTTTTAGTTAGCAGATAGTGAAATTGAGACTCAAAGAGGTGATAACTTATTATATACACCTTAGTTATCTAAGAAGGAACAGAACAGAGGCCTTGGAGGCAATGCCACACATCTACAACCATCTGATCTTTGACAAACCTGACAAAAACAAGCAATGGGGAAAGGATTCCCTGTTTAATAAATGGTGTTGGGAAAACGGGCTAGCAGTGTGCAGAGAGCAGAAACTGGACCCCTTCCTGACACCTTACACTAAAATTAACTGCAGATGGATTAAAGATGTAAACATAAGACCTAACACCATAAAAACCCTAGAAGAAAACCTAGGCAAAATCATTCAGGACATAGGCATAGGCAAGGACTTCATGACTAAAACACCAAAAGCATTGGCAACAAAAGCCAAAATAGACAAATGGGACCTAATTAAACTCCAGAGCATCTGTACAGCAAAAGAAACAATCATTAGAGTGAACTGGCAACTAACAGAATGGGAAAAAATTTTTGCAATCTACCCATCTGACAAAGTGCTAATATCCAGAATCCACAAAGAACTAAAACAGATTTACAAGAAACAAACAAACCCATTTAAAAATGGGCAAAAGACATGAAGAGACAGTTTTCAAAAGAAGACATTTATGTGACCAACAAACATATGAAAAAATGCTCATTATCACTGATTATTAGAGAAATGCAAATCAAAACCACATTGAAATACCACCTCACACCAGTTAGAATGGCAATCATTAAAAAATCTGTAGATAACAGATGCTGGAGAGGATGTGGAGAAATAGGAATGCTCTTATACTGTTGGTGGGAGTGTAAACTAGTTCAACCATTGTGGAAGACAGTGTGGCACTTCTCAAGGACCTAGAAATAGAAATTTCATTTGACCCAGGAATCCCATTACTGGGTATATACCCAAAGGAATATAAATCGTTCTATTATAAAGACACATGCACACGTATGTTCATAACGTCACTGTTTACAATAGCAAAGACCTTGAACCAACCCAAATGCCCATCGACGATAGACTGGACAAGGAAAACATGGTACATATACACCATGAAATACTATGCAGCCATAAAAAATGAATTCGTCCTTTATAGGGACATGGATGAACCTGGAAACCATCATTCTCAGCAAACTGACACAAGAACAGAAAATCAGACACCGCATGTTCTCACTCATAGGTGGGTGTTGAACAATGAGAACACATAGACACAGGGAGGGGAGCATCACACACTGGTATCTGTTGAGGGGTTCAAGAGAGGGACAGTAGTGGGGTGGGGAGGTGGGGGAGGGATAACAAGGGGAGAAATGCCAGATGTAGGTGATGGGGGGATGGAGGCAGCAAACCACATTGCCATGTGTGTACCTATGCAACAATCCTGCATGATCAGCACAGGTACCCCAGAACCTAAAGTACGATTAAAAAAAAGTTTTTTTCTCACTGTTTTATCATGTGACATTATTTAAAGTAGAAAATTTGTTCTCCTATAACTTAGTTTTGCCTAAATTTTGAGTGAATCTGACTTAAATACTTCTTAAAATTTTTCATTTGATAAATTTTCCTTGACTACACATACTGAAATGTAAGTCATATGAATAAATAATAAATACTGTTAGAGTTTGAGGGCATTATTTACTATGACTTCATTGTGCCACATGTACCTTTGCAATTAGTTGAGAGAAAATTCTAAAGTCAAATGGAATGAAAAAATAATATTAACTCTTAAACAGATAAATCTATACTGGAATGATGGCTTGGAATGAAAGCAAATGGGTTTGCCATTGCGGTATTTTTCCTCTTTTCTAGACTTTGGAACAGCCAGACTAAGAGAAAGTTTGTTGTGTATAGTGGAAAATACCTAGGGTTACCACACCACCTCACACTCATGGCTATTGCTTTGTTATCTCTATCCAGGTGAGATAAGCATGGATCATGCTCTTGTTCATTTCCCCAGGGAGGAATAAGGGATAGAACAATGTAATTAAAAGTTTCAGCACTATTAACAACAGTAGAGACATGTAATAAACCTAAATGCCAGTCAATGATAGACTGGATAAAGAAAATGTGTTACATATACACCATGAAATACTATGCATACATAAAAAAGAATAAAATCATGTCCTTGGTTGAAGGCCAATAATGGCTGAAGGCCATTATTCTTAGCAAGCTAATGCAGGAAGAAAAATCCAAATACTGCAGGTTCTCGCTTATAAGTGGGAGCTAAATGATGAGAACACATGGATGCTTAGAGGGGAACAGCACACACTGGGGCCTATCAGAGAGTGGTGGGTGAGAGAAGGCAGAGGATCAGGAAAAATTAACTAATGAGTACAAAGCTAAATACCTGGGTGATGAAATAATCTGTATAACGAATGCCCATGACACAAACTTAACTACGTAATAAACCTGCACATGTACCCCTGAACTTAAATGTTAAAAAAATATTCAACAGGTTCTAAATAAATGTAAATAAGGAGAAAGCAGTTATGAAACACTAGATACGTGCTTTTTAAAACCAGGTTACATGTCAGGAATGCTTGCAATCACTTTGGTTGTACAGGCTTATCCTAGTGGCTCTAACATAAGAAATAACATAATAAAATTAATAAAAAATGTATAAACATGGAAAGGAAGAGTCCAAAATATCTATAATGGAAAGAGATGTGTTTTTTTCCAAAGTTTAAGAGAACTAATTGAAAAATTATTAACACTACCAAGAAAGTTCTGAAAGAAGACCAAATAATAGATCTCTGCCTTATATCAGAGAATTCTAGCATAGAATTTTTTTAAATTATATTTTAAGTTCTGGGGTACATGTGTAGATCGTACGGGTTTGTTACATAGGTATACACATGGTATACACATGCCATGGTGGTTTGCTGCATTCGTCCCCGCATCATCTACATTAGGTATTTCTCCTAATGTTATCTCTCCCCAGTTTCTCCTAATGTTATCTCTCCCCTGCTATCCCCCCTAGCCCTGACAGGCCCTGGTGTGTAATGTTCCCCTCCCTGTGTCCATGTATTCTCATTGTTCAACATCTACTTATGAGTGAGAACATGAGGTGTTTGGTTTTCTTTTCTTGTGTCAGCTGAGAATGATGGTTTCCAGCTTCATCCATGTCCCTGCAAAGGACATGAACTCATCCCATTTTATGGCTGCATAGTATTCCATGGTGCATGTGTGTCACATTTTCTTTATCCAGTGTATCACTGGTGGGCATTTGGGTTGGTTCCAAGTCTTTCCTATTGTAATAAAGGTACGTGTGCATGTGTCTTTATAATTGAATGTTTTATAATCCTTTGGGTATATAACCAGTAATAGGGTTGCTGGATCAAATGGCATTTCTATTTCTAGCTCCTTGAGGAATCACTACAGTGTCTTCCACAATGGTTGAACTAATTTACTCTCCCACCAACAGTATAAAAGCATTCCTATTTCTCCACATCCTCTCCAGCATCTGTTGTTTTCTGATTTTTTAATGATCGCCATTCTAACTGGCGTGAGATAGCATCTCAATATGGTTTTGATTTGCATTTCTCTAATGACCAGTGATGATGAGCTTTTTTTCATATATTTGTTGGCTGCATAAATATCTTCTTTTGATAAGTGTCTGTTCATATTCTTTGCCCACTTTTGGATGGGGTTGTTTGTTTTTTTCTTGTAAATCTGTTTTAGTTCTTTGTAGATTCTGGTTATTAGCCCTTTGTCAAATGAGTAGATTGCAAAACGTTTTTCCCACTCTGTTGGTTGCAGGTTTACTGTAATGATAGTTTCTTTTACTGTGCAGAAGCTCTTAAGTTTAATTAGAACCCATTTGTCTATTTTGGCTTTTGTTTCCATTGCTTTTGGTGTTTTAGTCATGAAGTCCTAGGCACTACCATTCAGGACATAGTCATAGGCATAGAAATTTAAATATAGAAATTAACCCATCATTAATTTAGATTGATGAGAAACAAGTCTGGTTGGCCCTGGTGGCTAATCTTTCTTTCTTTCCTTGGTTGGCTAGTAGAGAGCTGGCTCAACAAGTCTATTAGTTTAATAGAAGGACAGCCTCTGGGGCCCAGAGGCTCCCACTTTCTAACAAGGCCGTTCTGTGAGAAAAAGTCTGCTTCCATTGCAAATCACAAAGGTTCTCCTGCCCTTTGGCCTTATGAATACATGAGGCATTACTGACTTCAAGGCCCTTCTCTGCTGGAACATTGGCCATGTGCACACAGACCTGGGCAGTGGGTGATGGAGGTGAAGAATGTGGAGAGGGTGTGCTCTACTGTTTTTCTGCTTATCAGTTTTCTCTTGATGCCCCCAATGCTATATTCTCATTACGAGGTGCTGGTGGTGTGTGCTCAGACCCCATACTCCCAAAAGTATAAGCAAATATTTTTATGTACATTTAGGATAAAGAAGATCTCTGAGCGTGACACCAAAGCCGAAAATGTCAAAGGCAAAGAATTATGAATTTGACTAAAGAAGACTTTAGCATGTTAAAAGTCCCTGTAAGCAAAATGAGAATATGAAAGGCCAAATGTGAAAACTATGTTAGCATATTTTATATATTAATTTTAAAAAGACATATTATGACATATTACTTAACAGAAAAATAAGCAGAAGAATGAATGGACATGAAAATGCCCAAATGTCCAGTGATCACTTTATAAATATATGGTGCAACATATCTAAGCTAAATTGAAACAATAATTAGGTACAATTTTTGCTTCTTAATATAATATATACGTAGATATATGCATACACATGCACAAATGTATATGTATATTATAAGACCTATCATTGAGTGCTGAGAGAGGCGATCCCATGATCACGTTGTACTATTAGTAGGAGCATGTTAGCAATATGTGACAATAAGTAGAATAATATGTATATCCTTTAGCCACTTATAAAAATCATTTCAAAGAAAATATTCATGAATGTGTTTAAGGACTTAGGTATGAAAATATTTGTTCAGCATATTGTTTTTTAATTTGGAAAAAATGAATAGCAACCTCAATCCTAACAGCAAACAATTACTGAAGTAATGCATTATTCATCTATATGATAGAATACTGTACAACTATTAATAAGGTTGAAAAATACATAATGGCTGTAAAATATTGTCAACACATTATTGAAGAATAAGAAACTCTCTTTCTCTTAATAGCCCCATTTAGGAAAGCAGGAAAAACAGTCTCTAGAATTATTTTTGAGTGGTGGAATAATGGGGTCTTATTAGTTTTTCTTTATTTCTCTCTTTTTTAAAAAAATTAACACAACATGTTACTTCAAGTGGTAACAAAGTGTTCACTTAAAAATATATGAATATAAAATTACATATTAGACTAGAATTAAGATATTTTAAACCCAGCAATTTTACTTGTTGCAATTATTATCTTTATCTCTAGGAACCTTAATTCCTTCAGGAGCTTGGCCTAGGGAAGGGAGGACCAAAATCAAAAGAAAAATTTAAAGCCTGATAATAGAGACACTGTCTTAAAAGAACTCACATTTCAAAATCTAGGTTTCGGGGAGAAGAAAAATCTTTTGAGTGTCAAAATCTCAATGCTTCTGGGACTCAGGTCATGTATAGAAAATAATAAAGTAAGGGAAAATGCAAGCTGATGCACTTTTTTTCTGCCTAATCATAAAACAAAAGTTTGGCCAGCTGGCAGTAAGATAATTGGAAGTGTACATGACTAAAAGTTAGGCACTGGTGGGTCCCTGGGCAACAGCCCAGTGTTCCACTCCCTAGGTGCGTCTTGATGTCTTGACACAATTGACGTCTTGACACAGTCTGACAATTGAAACTCAAGAGGGATCTTCACCTAGCTTTAAAAGTGTTGCCTGGATTACAAACCCCAGTGAAATGATCTGTGTCCAGAATGGTGCCTGGGTATTTGCAGTGAATGCATGAGATCTTTTGTCAGGTGGCCTGATGACAGACCCTTAAAGTCAAGTTCATTTAGGCAAACATGAAAACTTTTCAAATTTATTTCTTGGAGGACACAATGAACTAGATAGGACTGGCAACTGGAAAGCAAAGTGAGATGCTTACATTTCAAGGTGAATGCAAGGACAACAATTAAAAAACGAAGTATGAATTGTACAAAAGTATGAATTGCACATCACATCAGAAAGGCAGGATGGGTAGATATCAATAACCTTGTATCAGACACTTGTCCCCAGAGGGCAATATAATACCAGAAGAAAACATGTAATCCTAGGAAAATGGAAAGAATAATGGAGGGGAGAATTCTGAACTGCCCAAATATTTTCCTCAGAGAAAATGTGTTTCAGCTAGAAAAAAAAGTAACTGAGTTTATTTTATATTGGCAAGATGATATGTTTTGCTACCAGTGAAAATGGGGGCTAAGAAGGTAAGTTCAGTTATGAGAAAAACTTTCAAAGCTACATTTTTCATTCCTGAGTCATATAAAATGCATACCTTTAAAGAGAAATGATTATTTGTAATTCTATCTGAGGTCATGTTGAAATAATTCATTTGTATTTTAGAAGGTGAGAGATAGATGATTTTCATTGAAGAGATACTCCAGTGCAGATACATTATCTTTTGAACAACATTTACTTTTCAGCCAAATGCTTAATGAGCATGTCTATGACTTTATTTTCCAAAGGTAAAAAGTGGCCTGATGGGAGGGGAAAGAAAATACCAGAATGATTTTTCTAAAGTGTTTTCATGAAAATCACTTTTTCTTAAACATAAAAACACACTAATACATTTTACTCTAAATACAAACTGGAAAACTGAAAACTAGATTATATAGCCAAGAGGAAATGGCATTAGAAAATGCTCTTACTGACTTTACCACATCACCTTTTAAATAAAAGCAATAGAAACAAATGTCAGGAATGTGTTTTCAAGAATGAGATTTTGCTTGTGGTATTTCATGCTGGCTCTAAATAACCTCCAAATAAAATTAAAGAAGACATTTATTTGTTTCTATAATAATAAAATGTTTGCATGTCTCCTATTTAATAACATTGTCATGCTAGCTTTTGTTTTTTATTTTTCTTTAAATCTTTCTATTTGGAAATAATTTCAAACTGTAGGAGAGATAAAAAATAATACAAAGAATACCTGTATATGCTTTACCCAGATTTACCTAATATTGCTTATTTTTATTAACACTTAAGATTTATTTTTTAACATTGTGAGTTTTTTTTATCAAAAATTAGTTATACTGTATTGTTCTGTGTTGGTTTATAGGCAGCATCTCAGTCTCCCACAGCTTTGAGGGTTGGATAGCTTCTGCCTGACCATGGAAGTCCTCTTAGGGCAATAGGGGCCAACCTGCCTTTATTTTGCATCCTATGAGAAGCCACATCACTTGCTGTGAGAAGAGTCAGTGAAGCTCTTAACTGTTGTAGCTGATGAATACATTTTTTAAATTAATAAAGGTGTGGGCAAACAAGTCAATAGTGGTGTATATTGTAAAAGTGAAAAACCCATTCTCCAACTGTATGTCCCTTTCTTCAACTAAGAGTATCTTGTCTTTTCAGAAATATTCTGAGTACAGTATGTACAAAGATATATAGCCATAGCTACAGTAATAGATGTGTAGATACAGACAGGTATACATCTATTTCTTAAATTAAACATATAAATACAGAAATTTTTTTCCGTATTTGAAATAATGGTATTAGACTCTACACATACTCTTGTATGGCTTGCTCTTTGCATGTAATAATATATCTGAATTAGTTTGTGATATGAGTTCATATAAATGTGCTTCAGTCTTTTTAAAGATTGCATAATATGTCATTGTATGAGAATGCCATAATTTTTAAATCTATACTTTAAATGATATGCTTTTTTAAAAAAAAAAAAAGTTTCACTGTTGCAAATCTAAGATTTTTATTTTCCTTTTGTGAGAAATTTCCTGTAAGATACATTTCAAGGAGGTTACTTTTGCATTTAAATTGGGATAAGAACTTTGATAATCATCATTTGACTTTTCTTGTCTTTGGTGCATTTAGTAATGTTTGCAAAAGGAAGGAAGAAGAAAAGAAGAAAGTCAAGTAGGCTAGTTTTTTAGGAACAGTGCTTCCTTACATGAGTGAAAGAGGACAGGGAACTTCCTGTCAAGATTATCGTAGACTTTTCATACCAATTTTCTGTTGTGAACTTTTTATGTCTTTCAGAGGGAAGCCAAAGTATTACTTTCTCTGGAAAAGTATAGCAAATAGAATCTGAAATAATATTTTTATTGTATGGTCCTGTGGCACCCTAAATTTCTTCATTGCACCTGAAATTTTTCTCAATATCTATCTCCTTAGATAGATAAGAAACAGGAAGTACTATAGAGTCTTGTTCATTCATGTATTCTCTAATTCATAAAGATAACTGGATGCTCAGCCTTTCTTAAAAGCAAAAAATAGGGTGTGGAGAAAAAGAGAGAAAGTGGTGGAGACATCCAGTGAGACAGACAGAGAGACACCATGAGAGAGAGAGAGAGAGAGAGAGAAAGGAAGAGAAAGTATGAAAAAGAAGGAGGAGACATACAGGTGAGACAGACACACAGAGAGAGACCATGAGAGACAGAGAGAACGTAGGAACAGGAAGGAGGAATGAAGAAGGGAGGAAATGAGGGAGGCAAGAAGTTGATGATGCCAGGGGTTAGAGGTGTAAACATCAGAGAATTAGGGAGAAAATGAAATGTAAGGCAGAAAAAGGAGAAAACACCAAGATGTAAGAATTCAACATTTTTCTACTTCAGAAACCAGAGAAACATTGTGTTATTTTCCATAAAGTCAAAGAAGTCGACAATGATAGCTCAGCTTCTGGCTGCAGACTGAAAGCTATGTGCATTGGAAGGGCATGATTCAGAATAAAAAGGATTGTTTCGAGAGCTTGTATTATAATTTAGGTTGTGCAAGGAGAACTGGGAAATATGTCATTGCAAAGGCAAATCACTTGCTTTCCATTTCTTAATGCTATGGGAATAGAAATTTAATTATGGCCATGAATCTTTCATAGCAGGGCCAGCTTGGAAATTACATTGAACTAGGAGCCTATGTATTGTAACAATGTGAAGGTTATATGAAGTAATTTTGCTTAATTTTATTTTAGATTAGAATGTAGTATAGTAGAGACATTTAGAAATCATTTCCTAGCCAAAGTTTCTTTTTAATTTTACTACATTACAATTTTATATACAAATATGTGTGTGTGTATATATACACACATACTTACCTGTACAATTATAATGTATAGGGATATTCATGTTAAAGATATGTGCTGTTTTAATTTTTATACCATTCACAAGTATTGTTGAGCCTAAGTAATTAGGAAATAGATAAGTGGTTCCAACAGTACCAGAGGGTGGGATTCAAGCTATACTTTAGATAGAAGATTTGCTTACATGTGGAATACACCTCACTTGGATTTCCCCTCTTAATTTATTCAAGCTAAATCAACAGGAGGTCAATGCTGCTCATACCTTGAAGAAGCAACTGGCAGCAAGTACTGCTTATGGAAAAGTTTCCTTCACAAGTTAGAAAAACATTTTGGCTTCATCCTACGTATATGCTCCTCTCCAAGGTCTATTGCTACTGTTTTCCGAATTACTCACCGGCTTGATGAATGGCAGTCACTAGTAGTGCTTTTATTGCAATGTACAGATGTTGATATTTTCCATAATTTTCTTAAATGGAAGGCTTTCATTTTGAAAAAAACTAATTTAAGATTTAATGAAGGAACTTAGATTTTCACTTAAAAGAATCCATACAACTCTTACATTTTAAAATCTTATTTTTTAAAGAAAGTTTGTTTAAATAACCTGTTGTCTTTGGCATTGATAGAAAGCAGATGTAACCAATGGGATGAAGCCAGGAGGCTTAATGAGTAATAATAGAGTTAGAAACAGAATAATCATGTTAAGGGTCAGAAATGGGTTAGAATTCTTGTGTAAAACTGGGTTAAGCTTACAGTATGTGTGTGTGTGTCTTCATGTGCACAGAGAAGGAGACAGAGGGGATTATTAAAAGGAGAATAAAAAAGAAAATGTTACATGAAAACATTTTCCGATAAAATACGATTCTAAAAATAACTTGAGATTGCCTACATTTAAATTTATTGTATTGGGTATTTTATATTCACATAGTGTTTGAGACTGTTAAGTCAGGACTTATAACTCAATATAAAGGAATGTATAAATCAATTTTTGGAAAAGTTTCCAAGGGCTTTAGTGTGCATACATTTACTATTTGATTACTTTGCTGTATCCAGAAATGTAAAATGCTTTTAAAAAATAAGTATATGTTGGGTTAAACAATTTACAATATGTTGTAAATAAGTAGGACTATTGCCTTGTGTGCAATTACACTAGCAAAACTTCACAGTGAAATAAAAATAATATTCACGGTTATTAGGAGCTTCTTTCTGTGATATTATTTAGTTAAGGAATCTTGATAACTATGTCATGCTGTTCTACAAATATTTCCAAGGTTGGAAACTATGTAGTGAGAGAAGGAAGCTATTTGGTAGGAGAAGGATATCCTTTTAGAAATGTTTCAAGGTTTGGTTTATAGGGTTTATTTATTAAAGTGTAAAGGTTATTTAGATATGTCTCTTTATGTTGGATTTTATCAACAGAATATTTATTTAATATCATATAATTTTAAGTAGTCCAGAGTAATAAATGCTAATGTTATTTTTTATTTCTTGTTTATTTTTGGAAAGAGCCAAAGTAATAATGTAACATATAATGATTTTGTTCATGGCACAATTAATGTGTGCCACTTTTCCTGTTTTTTGTTTATTTAACATTTGTGGAATTTCTTACAATTGCTATTTTATGTGTAACTGTGCTTTGGTAGTTCTCTAGTAATACATAGTTTGTCTATATTTGCATGTTTATATGCTACATTCTATAAGTTTTTGTGTTCATATCCCTGTGCCTACTAATGAATTTTGTCCAGGAAAATAATTGTGAGTAGTCTATAAATGACCCTCAAAGTGATATAGTGAAAAGAAGCTAAAAACTCTAGACTATGTTTGAACAAACCAAATGCACTTTAGTAGGCCCATCCTCATCCAGATTATATCTGGGCATAATTTTACCCAAAGGCCATTTCTTCTTAAGACCTTCTAAAAGGCTGAATAATGTTTATTCGTGTCTATAGATTTGCAGAAAATTTGCCTACTTATTTTATTTTTATATTTTATAAAGTAGTTCTAAGTAATTTATTAATTGAAGAGATTCTGGTTCTCCCTTGTCTCTCCTCTTTCTGATCACTTTAACAATCTTTTAAATTTAACAGATGCTCTAGAAAAAGAAAAAAAAAATGACACCAGTGAGGTGTGGACAGAATTGGGAGTCTGCTCTCTGTTCTTAGAAGATAGTACATTAATTTCACTGGAGTGAATATTACTGGACCAACCAGCACTCCCAGTGTTCCCCAACCCCTAACCTGGCCTTAGTACTGAAGTGGTGAAATATTCACATTTAAGAAAACAAGAGCAAACTCTAACAAAATGGTATGCAAATTTAGTACCTACAAAGAAATAGCCACTTCCTGTTTTTGTCTCCCATTCTATCTTCTGCCTTTCTTAGGTCACTGTCACATTCTTTCTCAGGTTATAGTAATTCACATTTTATCTTCTCTCTTTTACAACCTTAATTTTCTGAAACTCAGTTTCTTAGCTTGGCATCTTAAAAATAATAGTACAGAATGTATGTTAGTTTAGTTAGTGTCATTTAAAGAACTTTTAAAAAAAGTTTTCATCAAAATGGACCTAAAGCTAAAAAGTTCCTTGAGACATTATTTTTGATACCATAAAGTCTACAAAGTCCCTTTCTAGATGCAAACCTATCGATTCTATTCAATGATAATAATAAAGGCTTTTTATACCCAGATGGCTATCTCAAATCTTGTTATCAGCCCAGCAACTTAGTGGCAGGAGGGTTTCACCAGTCATGACTATATTGCTCTGGGTGGGTGAGAACCATTATGCTACTGTCAGTTGGGGGATCAGCTGGTCACCCTATAAGTTTCTTTAAGTTGTTCTATCAGGCCTCCAAAAGTAAATGCAAATAAGCGGGTTCCAAACCCCTTTAGAGTACACTGTAAATCTTTGTAACTTCATGGCCAAATGGTAAACCGCAGGACCACATGGCTCAATTCCCTTGAGACAGTCATGTTATTCCTGTCAGACTTTTCTTCTCTCATTCATCAGCTTGAAGCTTTCATCTCCTTTTAAAGCCATGGCCTTTCAAGTAGGGGTGAAATTACACCTGTCAGTAATAAATGTTCCCAGTGCTCTCTGTCATTCTGTCATTTCACAAAAGATATTAAAAGGAAGCATAGCTTATTCCACATTCAGTTAGCACTACTTTTTTTTTCTTTCTCTACTTTTACATACCTTCCTGTTATGTAATTGTTGAGAAAGTTTTAAAATGTTCACTAAATCAGGGACATGTGGGAATGCTGGGGAAATTAGCTTCCATGTGAACTGTATGTTATATTCAACAGCTACATTAAACTTATTTGACAGAATGATTTAACTATATACACAATCTACAACGGCAATCTAAATGTGCCCTTTAGCACACTTGCTCTGTTTATTTTTTCTAAGTTACACTCTGATAACTTTGTGGTTGCCCATAATACCATACAGCAGGTGCACCTGTGTAGCCACCATTTTATTTACATAGAGAACCAAGTTAATGTTTTATCAAATCCAGACCACACCTGGGTTGGGACATTTGTAGGAAGCAGGATTCAAGTCAAAATTACAACTTGCTTTTAGCCTGATATTTGAACTCCACTGAGCAAACTCTTTTGAGTTTTCTTGGAAGTTTTGAGAACTTGGTCTCTTTACTCTCTGTTAACTGAAGGATGAAATGGGAACTGAAAGACTGAATACATTACCTGTAAACCCTGCCACTAACCGTGGTAGGTCTTGACTCAAGAAATAAGAATAACTGAATTGTGTCATTACAGCCCGCACCATACATACAGTGTCCCAGGCAGATAATTCTTCAAGTACAAGTGTATTTGGCTTGATGTACCTGAGTGTGAGGGCAAATATATATTTTGGTCAGTTTTCTAATGCTAAACCAGATTAATAAGTAAATGCAGTGTGAAATTTGCTAATCACCAGTGAAGGTCATGCTCTAAAGCTTTGTTGTTTTGTTTTATTTTATCCCTCATAGGGAAAGCATGTGCCATTTTTTTCGTAGATTAGTGATACTGCAAAGAATTTGTGAAATCACATAATCTCTCAGAATTATTAGCAAGCCATCATGTTTTATTTTTTCCAGAACACAGAGGAAGTATATAATTTCTCTATTTTTATACCCTATTTCTTACCTTCTGTCTTTTCTTATCTCCTTCCTCTTCAGGAGAAAAATAAAATAGTAAACTGAAAAACAGACCCTAAAACTCAGTGAGAGAGATAGATTGACTCAATTTGTCACTAAACTAAACAAAAAGTATCTCAAAGCACAATGTTGATCTAATTTCTCTGGAAATGGTTATACATTTATCATTAGAGTTTTTTTTCCTATCAAATAGGTTCTGGCATATTACTAGAGTTTGATGAGACAAAACCTATAGTATATATTTCAAGTCTAATCAATTAATAACCTTATTTGCAGAAACACCCCACCCATATATAGGGCTGAAAATAAATTACTATTATTTAAAATTATGTTTTGTGAAATCTCTGTAACTATATAAAGGATTTGAGAAGTTGAATTATTTCTATTTGTATAGCCAAATTATCCTTATATTAAATAATTTTCTGTGGTTTAATTTAAAGTATTCCAATAATACTCCCACCTTAAGTAGAGCTTGAACTTAATACCCTCAACTCTGAATTAATTACATAGTTTAAATTAATTAATTTAGTTCAGAATGCCTTTGAACTCTGAATTAAGTACATCATTTTAAATTAATTAAGTAGTTCAAACCCTAACATTGTGGCCTTAGGCACTCACTTTTATTTAGCATGTGTCTTAACAAGCTTGATTATCTGTTTTAGTCACCTTCTAAAGATAAAAATACATCAAACTAAAAGAACCAAGTATATCTTCTAAAGATAAAAATACATCAAGCTAAAAGAACCAAGTCTTGCAGTTTTGAGAATTGCAAGACTAATAGCCTAGGATAGACAGGAAATGTAACAGTGAAGTACTGGACATGTTACGAGGCTCTTTCATATTCATTACACATTTGATTCCCCACAATCCTACATAAGATGTGTAACTTATTTCACGAATAAGTAAGCAAGGTATAGAGAGCTATGCAGTTTTCCCAAGGCAGGTAATTGGCAGATTTGAGATATTAACTCAAGATATTTTATCTTAACTCAGTGGCAAATGTCATAAGTCACCTGTACCAGCTTAAATATTTTCTAGTATATTCTGTTTGTGCAGGAAGTAGAAAATTCATTTTAGAAAGAGTCCATAGAAATGCTAAAACATACAGAGCTTTGACACTTGAAATTATTGGCATCATATCTTTTGTGGAACCTCTCCTTTTCTAAGGATAGTTAATACATTATTTTACTGAATGATTTAACTCTAAAACTGATGTAGCACATATGGCAATTCAAATAGATTTAAATAACTCAATTCAACTCAATTTATCATAAACAAAAATTACATTATTTCTTTCATTATCTCTTCAAATCTAGGTTACATGCATAATGTCAATTAAGACAAATAGGAACACTTTTTCCTCCTGAACCTATCTCCTTCACCAAAATTGCAGCTGAGTTTTATGTTTTATTGCTATGCATGCATACCACATAGCAGTGTTTTACAAAATGCAGTCCATCTGTCACTTGCATCAGAATCACCTATGTTGATTTTGTAGAAAGCTGACCACTGAATTAGGTCATCTGGAATTCAGCCTTAGGCTTATTAAAGTTTGAAACCCACTGCCTTTCAGTTCAACATCATTTGGCTTTGCACTTTAAGATGGCCCTGCTCTACAACTGACTGCATTTCACAATTCATCTGTTCTTGCAAAGACTAATGCTTGACCAAAACACTGTTAGCTGAGACAAAAAAATGATGGGAAAAACATATATCTCTCTTCATTTTATGACTTTGATAACTCTTAGCTCTTCCTTATACCTTTGGTACAGGCAGGCAGGCAGGCAGGCACATGTTTGATTCATTTTCTCCAGTTTATTTTATGTATTACTATTGTTTCCCAATTAATATGAAGTTGGGTTTTGTTATTTGAAACTGTAGTTTGTGGGCACCTGCTTTGTCTGTTAAGGACACTTCTAATTTTGTATTCCACTTTTTCCTTTTTGGATATATAACAAATCATCCATTTTCAAGTGAAATTTACTCCAACAGAATATTGTCCGTTTGCACTGAAATAATGCTATTTTTTCTTCCTTAATGAAAAGAATTTTTATTAAAATTAACTGCTACTTAGAAGTCTTCAGGAGTGATTCAAAACAAATAGAAAATATGTTCCTGAGAGACAGTGTCCTAAGAGGTGCATTTGTGTGACTAATAATGACCTTGATCCCTATTGCCGTATATTTAATGGAGATGACAGACAGTCCATACTAGTGGTGAGGCAGTAACTTTAAACTAAGGCACATCTATTGAAAAGGAGCCCTTGATCTAATAGGCATCACAGATGATGTCATTAGAAAAGATGGCTTGGATTTTATTTGCAAGACGGGAAAGCACCAAGAGGCAACCACTCTGTGGGGGTGGCATGTGCCATGGGTATAGTCAGAGGCCTGACTGCCTCCTAAAAGATTGGGAGCAAAGTTAATGTAGTTTGGTTGACAGAGAAATTAGAAGACTCGGGACAATGCTTTTTAATTTTTTTCTTTCTTTTGTTTTTTAACTTGACAGATTAAGTACTAACAGTTGCTGGCAATATGGCTCATTCTGAATGGGGTTACAAGTCTTGAATTTCAATGAATTAATCGCTTTTATTAAACATTTTTTTTAAAAAAATGCTTACACATGCTGTTTAAATGTTGTTTGAAGTCAAAATGTTTTGAAATTGGTGTCTGATTAGCCCAGAAAAACACAATTTTAATGTCAACATGCAAGAAACACCTTTGGTTGCATTTATACCAAAATGTTGTAAATTAGTATATTTAATTATATCTCCTGATTTCCCATTTTTTCACTGATATATTTAAAAGTTTATCAGCTAATTATATGTTAAATACTATGTGATATTATGGATTTCCTCAGCGGTAACATGTTTTAAAACTTCGTTCATTTTTAATGATATACCTTATTTGAAAATTTCTATATTTTTATCTCATTAACTTTTTCTGGCCCTCTATGCCCCCAGTAACTTTTGACTAATATTGATAACAAAAGCTGCTAATATTTACAAATCTGAGCAAATTAGTTTACTAGACTTTAGGAACTCTAATTTGAGCTTAGGGAACTGCAAACAGTCAGAGTGCAGAATTTAGAAATCACCGGTTATCTACTAGTCAAATATTGTTCATTGGCTAGGTAAACAGTGATATGGAAGCAAACTTGTACAAGTGCAAAGTAAATAACAATGTGTTTACTTTTTCTAATATTTATATCTATGTATAAGAAATTGGTTGGAAGTCATACTTACTTACAAAGTAAAGTTTTAGAAGTATTTAAATACCTAACTATAGTGTATCTACTTTGAATCAGAAAGCTTAGATCTAAGCTTAGATTCACTCTAAGTTGGCTTGCAGGCATCTTTCTTTCTTTTTTTTTTTTAGAGGCAAGGTCTTTCTTTGTCACCCAGGCTTGAGTTCAGTGACATGATCATAACTCACTGTAGCCTCAAACTCCTCCTGGGTTCAAGTGATGCTCCTTGACTCAGCCCCCCAAGTAGCTGAGATCACAGGTGTGAACCACCATGCCCTGCTTAGGCATGCATCTTGATACTTTTAGCAAGATAGTTAAGAAGTAATTTCTAAATTACTTCTAAATAGGATCCTTCCCTATTTCATTCAACAAGCTCTGCAAGACCTTTAAGAGAAATTGAGGCACTTCTATTAAAAGAAACTACATTATTGATGGTGGTCCAAGAGTAAAGTGGGCTTCTGGCTCTCAATACCTCCTTCAAAATATTGTACCTTGCAGGGGCGGACACTCTCACTTCCATTCCTTCAGATTTTAGGAGCTGTTAATTGATCCTACTTTTCTACCATTAATACTTAGTTCCTAACTCATTCCAGGAAAAGATGACTATTTCTTCTCACTGGTCAATGTAAACTCAGATGTCTGAGCATTAACTTCACCAAAAAATTTAACAAATATTATATTTAATTGTATCATAGACGGTTTCCATGTAAGTTTTTGCTTCTGTGTCTTCTCAACTAAACTTTGAAGTTTCACCTGTGTGCTTATGGTGCCTAGGACTGGAACCAGGCCCATGTGACTCTTCTTTGTGACCTCAGGCCTTTTGTTTGTCCCAAAACACACAAAATAGATAATTTCTGAAGCTGAACTTATTCTCTGTGTATGCTAATACTTTGTATAACAGACTTCAAAAGAACTATAAAGTTCTATATATACATATAAAATTTATATACATTTTGTAGTTTTGTATATGTAATTTTTATACATAGACATATGTATTATATATTTTAAATATGCATATATACATAAATAATACCCCTGAGCTGAAAGGGCTTATAGAGATCATCTAGTCCCAACTTTGTTTTACAGATGAAAAAACACAAACTGAGCAACAAAAAGTGACTTTCCCAAGTTCCCAATGCAAGTTAGTAGCTAAGTTGGGGCAGCCGGGACTCCTAACACTCAGACAATGCTTATCTCACTTCATCACATGCTTTCCTGGCAGCCCTAAGAATGCATATTTAGGTTAACCCTCATTACATGTCTCAGAGTTGTATGATGTACTGATGGTCCTAGCATACTAGCCAGATCAAAAATGCAAATATTTTATTGGACAAGTATACACAATTCTAATGAGAAAATGAGCAGAAGATAGAACATCCATATAGGGGTATAATTAGACATTTATATGTACATATGCATATGTACATTTTATATATAATATACTTATTTTAAGAATTCTAAATACTGAATGTTTAATAAATCAACAATGCTAGCAAAGATGCTGAGATGGATTGCTAATGGAAAAATACCTCAATGCAACAGTTTTGGGGAGTTATCTATCTCTATACAACTAAAATGCATATAACTATAGATCCAGCTATTTCCACTCTTAAAACTATATATAGAAATAGAATTTTAAAGATATATGAATGAGAGTACTAGACCACTATTTATAGTGTGAAAAAAAAGAAAAACAAAATGAAGAAAAGCCAGGTGCTTCGTCATTAAAGGAAAGGTAATTTTAAAAATTTACAAAATTGTGAATATTAATTAGGCCTTTGGAGATATAACAGGAGGTTTGTACTTAATGGGAAAAATTGGGAGTGTTTCTATTTTAGTGGCCATGTTGCTGCTATAAAACATGTTCATATTTACCTGGAGTTGCTCAAAATTGTGTTAGATATTATCGTTAATTGAAAAAGAGCCTGATTTTCCTTGGGCTTGACCACCAGCCCCAGCTTCCTGACTGTGAGATGCCCCCATATCCTGCCATCAACTTACCTTTTTGTTCTTTGCAAAGCAAGAGAATGAATGACTTGCTATAAACTCACCAAATGTTCAGTCTGGTTCATGGTACACCCCTTTCCACTTCCCTAAGATTATTTCAGATGACTCAAGAAGTCTGTAGTCTAGAGGAGAATGTTCTTCTCAAATCCTACTATTAAAACTTTACAATAGAAAAAAAATTACTTCAAATTACTTCTATTAAGGGGGGCAGACATAAATTCCCACCTAATGTTAAAAGATATTCCTACCTAAACGTGCCCATCATAATGATAATCAAAACTATGAAAATGAATTTATTTAATAGGGAAGGGAACAGAGGAAAGAACTAAGGGATAACATAATGAAACTATAGTGTAAGCACTTTGATATGTTTTTTCTTGTGTGGTCAAAACATTAACAGAGGAAGGAGTTATTTGAAATTGTTTAACTGCATCTCTTGACCCACGTGAGTAATTGCAATGTTAAGATCTGCCCAAAGCAATTAAAAATACATAGGCTCACTTTTTCTTACTTCAGAATGGAATATATTGTCATTAACTTAAAAAAATAAGAAAGAAAAGAAACTAACCATCAAAATTGGAGGAACAAAAGAAAAATTTGTGATATATGATAGTCTGCATACTGCATAGGTTGTCCTATGCATGTTTGAAGAGGAAAAGCAGGATGAAGGTGTAATGATTAAACCCTGATAGCATATGAAGTATCTCATGGTCATGGTTGAAAGTTAAGTCTGGAAGGAATACACTTTACTCTGTCAGGTGTTTAAAGAAAAAAATTAAAGGTAGAGCAAAGTATACTTCTTAGAATTAAGAGGTAAGAGGTACAGTATAAAGGCAATGTGTTTTATAGAAAAACATTTAGTGTTGAAAAACATTTAGTGACCCGTTTCCAAAACATTTATTATTCTCTTCACTACTAAAAGAAGGAAAGAAGAAACCAATAAGAGAAGAAATCTACCATGTGTAAAAATTTTTACCTCATGAGCATGTGAGTAAGGAGAGTCAACAGTTTTTCTCAAACAGTGAATAGTACTCAAAGACAACCAGCCACGTCAGTACTTTGATAATAATGCAATTATAATCCTTTCAAATTTGTGATCAGGTATTCTTATGGTCAAAGTGTGTCATAGATCCAAAATTTTGATGATCTCCACTGTGTTCGGAAAAACAACGAAGGAATATATAGAAATAATTTAGAGGTAATGTGATATGAAGTAAATATTAATGAATTTTTAGATGAACATGGGAACATAAGTAAAAATCATATGAAAGTTACGTACAAGTAGTTGAGGCAGAGGGAAGGGAGTTCTCTATGAAGGATCTTGCAGCCTAATTAGCCACATGAACTCCAATTATTTCCATGACTTTTATTGTGACTCAATTAAAAGATACATTAAATTAATTCCTTTCCATTCCAATTGAGAATAAAGTGGCCAATAACAAGTGGATTTTTACCCTATTCAGGGTAAATATAAAATATAATGTTATAAATAAAATAAACTACTAGTTGTGGGAGCTAAAAAGAAATGCTTTCCAATAATAGAAATAAAATAAAAACTGTTTAAAGCACATATGAAAACCATGCTAAAATTATTCATTAAAAAATAGTGGAGTGTGACACCCATATGTGTAATAGTTATTACTTAAGGGATCTATGGATTTTCATCACTTTATGAAGTCATTCAGAAATTAGAGACAATTTTAAGTAGTTGAATATTTTATTTTATTAGATGGTAATTGTTCTGTCTGAACATGTAAAAATGCAAACAAGATATAAAAATAATTACTTATCACAGTATTAAAATGCAACTAGAAACAGTTCACTCCCAAAGTAAATATTCAAGAAAGATTACCACTTTTAAAATCAAACTTAATTCTGATTAATTAGGAATGTCATGTATCAAAACTATTGAACCAAAATGCCACAAGGTGGCAGTGGCCTGTCCAAGGTACAGTCACAGAGCACTGAAAAACCATCTCTTCAGTGTTGACATTCATTTTCTTCTTATTTTTTTTTTAAATAATTAATCTTTCTTCTTAAGCCAAGTGAAATTTTCTGAATATGCTTAATGTTGAAAAACATTTAGTAACCGATTTCCATACCTTTATTATTCTCTTCACTACTAAAAGAAGGAAAGAAGAAACCAATAAGAGAAGAAAACATAAATTTATTATATATTGCATTCAGCCACCTAACTAGATGGTTTACATATGTTATATATCTAGAATATAGTTAAATATGCGGCCAGGCATGGTGGCTCATGCCTGTAATCCCAGTACTTTGGGATGCTGAGGCGGATGGATTAGGAGGTTAGGCGTTTGAGACCAGCCTGGCCAACATGGTGAAACCCAGTCTCTACTAAAAATACAAAAAAATTAGCTAGGTATGGTGGCATGCGCCTGTAATCCCAGCAACTCAGGAGGCTGGGGGAGGAGAACTGCTTGAACCCAGGAGGCGGAGTTTGCAGTGAGCCGAGATAGCACCACTGCACTCCAGCCTGGGTGACAGAGCGAGACTCCATCTCTCTCTCTCTCTACATATATATATATATATATATATATATATATATATATATATATATGATACTGAATACTATTGAAAGGCTGAATACAGAATACAGTGTTTTCTGTCATCTTCAAACACAGTGCAGTCAATGACTAGGTATTACTAAGCAGTTAAAACTCTCTTGCTTTCCAGGCACCTATACTGACTGTGACAGTTTATTTCATTTACCTATTTAAAATATATTTTCACACATATATTTGTTAGTAGACATATATTATGTCTAATAAAATGATTATGTATTATCTCTTCATTGTAATGGGCTAAACTGAGATTGAGAGAATTTGTCACAGTGGATTTTGACTGTTTATTTTCCCCTGTGAAAATTCACAATTGCTACAAAGAGAATAAAACACCTAGGAATACAACTAACAAAGGATATAAAGGACCTATTCAAGGAGAACTACAAACCACTGCTCAAGGAAATAAGAGAGAACACAAACAGATGGAGAAACATTCCATGCTCATGGTTAGGAAGAATCAATATTGTGAAAATGGCCGTACTGCCCAAAGTAATTTATAGATTCGATGCTATCCCCATCAAGCTACCAATGACCTTCTTCACAGAACTGGAAAAAACCACCTTAAACTTCATATGGAACCAAAAGAGAGCCCACATAGCCAAGACAATCCTAAGCAAAAAGAACAAAGCCAGAGGCATCGTGCTACCTGACTTCAAACTATGCTACAAGGCTACAGTAATCAAAACAGCATGGTACTGGTACCAAAACAGAGATATACACCAATGGAATAGAACAGAGGCCTTGGAGGCAGAGCCACACATCTATAACTATCTGATCTTTGACAAACCTGACAAAAAGAAGCAATGGGGAAAGAATTCCCTATTTAATAAATGGTAATGGGAAAACGGGCTAGCAGTGTGCAGAAAGCAGAAACTGGACCCCTTCCTGACACCTTACACTAAAATTAACCCAGATGTATTAAAGACTTAAACATAAGACCTAACACCATAAAAACCTTAGAGGAAAACCTAGGCAAAACCATTCAAGACAGGGATAAGCAAGGACGTCATGACTGAAACACCAAAAGCATTGGCAACAAAAGCCAAAATAGACAAATGGGATCTAATTAAACTCCAGAGCTTCTGTACAGCAAAAGAAACGATCATTAGAGTGAAACGGCAACCAACAGAATGGGAAAATTTTTACAATCTACCCATCTAACAAAGGGCTAATTTCCAGGATCTACAAAGAACTAAAACAGATTTACAAGAAAAAAACAAACAAACCCATTTAAAAGTGGGCAAAGGACATAAAGAGACGCTTTTCAAAAAAAGACATTTATGTGACCAACAAATACACGAAAAAATGCTCATCATCACTGGTCATTAGAGAAATGAAAACCACATTGACATACCATTTCACGCCAGTTAGAATGGTGATCATTAAAAAATCTGGAGACAACAGATGCTGGAGAGGATGTGGAGAAATAGGAACACTTTTACACTGTTGGTGGGAGTGTAAATTAGTTCAACCATTGTGGAAGACAGTGTGGTGCTTCCTCAAGGACCTAGAAATAGAAATTCCATTTGACCCAGCAATCCCATTACTAGGTATATATCTAAAGGAATATAAATTGTTCTATTACAAAGACACATGCACACATATGTTCATTGCAGCACTGTTTAAAATAGCAAAGACCTGGAACCAACCCAAATGCCCATCGATGGTTGACTTTTGACGAAGGGTCAAGAACACATAATAGGAAAGGACAGTCTTTTCTATAAATGCTATTAGGTAAACAGGATATTCACAGGCGGAAACATAAAATTAGACCCTTATTTCACACCATATACAAAAATTAACTTAAAATGGATTAAAGACTTACATGTGAGACAGAAAACTATGAAACTGCTAGAAGAAAAGTTAGAGGAAAAACTCTATGACATTTATCTAGGCAATGACTTTTTGGATATGACCCAAAAGCACAGGCAGCAAAAGCAAAAACAGACAAATAAGATTGCATCAAACTAAAAAGCCTCTGTACAGCAAAGAAAACAACCAACAGAGCAAAGAGACAACCTGCAGAATGAAAGAAAGTATTTGGAAACAGTGCATCTATTACGGGGTTATTACCCAAAATATGTAAGGAATTCAAACAATTCAGTAGCAAGGAGACAAATAATTCAACAAAATTATGAACCAGGAAAGTGAATGGACATTTCTTAAGGCATCCAAATGGTTAACAGGTATGTGAAGCAAAAGCTTTATATTACTAATTAGGGAAACAAATTAAAAACACAATATGACATTACTTTAGATCAGTTAGAATACCTATCTTCAAGATAAAAGGCAAGTGTTGGCAAGATGTGCAGTAAAGGGAACCCTTTCACACTCTTGGTGAGAATGTAAACTGATGCAGCCATTTTGGAAAATGGTATGGATTTTCCTCAAAAAATTAAAAATAGAACTGTCACATGATCCAGCAATCCCACTACTGGATATATATCTAAAGAAATAAAATCAATATGTTGAAAAGATTCCTGTACTTTCATGCTTATTGTAGAATTATTCACAAAATCCATGATATGGAATCAACCTAAGTGCACACCACTAGATGAGTAGTTTAAAAAATGTGGACACAATGGAATACTATTCAGCCATAAAAAAGAAAGAAATCCTGTCTTTTGCAACAACATGGATTAACCTGGAAGACATTATGTTAAGTGAAATCAGCAAAGCACAGAAAGACAAATACCACATGATCTTGCTCATATGTAGCATTTCAAAAAGTTAACTCACAGAAGTAGAAAGTAGAATAGTGTTACCAGGAGCTAGGGTATTTGAGAGTCAGGGTGGGGAGATGTTGGTTAAAGAATATAAAATTTCCATTAGATAAGAGAAATAAGTTCAAGAGTTCTAATGTACAACTTAGTGACTGTAGTTAATAACAGTGTATTCTTGAGAAATGCTGAGAGAGTAGATGTTAACTGTTCTCACTACAAAAATGATAGCTATATGAGGGAATACATATGCTAGTTAGTCCTTCTGTCTATATATATACTTCAAACACTATGCTGTACACAATAATATGTGCATTTTTATCTGTCAATGTATAAAAATTGGCTGGGCACTGTGACTCATGCCTGTGATGCAAGCACTTTGGGAGCCTGAGGCTGGAGGATCACTTGAGGTCAGGAGTTCAAGACCAGCCTGGCCAACATGGTGAAACCTGGTCTCTATTAAAAATACAAAAATTAGCTGGGCATGATGGTGTGTACCTGTAGTCCCAGCTATTTGGTAGGCTGAGGCAGGAGAATCACTGGAGCTAAGGAGGCAGAGGTTACAGTGAGCCATGATTGTGCCACTCTGCTTTAGCCTGGAGACACTGTCTTCAAAAAATAAAAATTTTAAAAAAAGAGAGAGAAAAAAAATTATAAAGAATAGAACCAACTGAAACTTTTGTGAATACAGCTATTTTCATTGAAAATTTTAAAACTTCTAGGTGGAATAAATTCTAGAGTTAAAATAGTCTAAGAAAAAATTAGTGAACTGATCACAGGACTGAGGATTTTACCCAGAATGCAGCAAAGAAAGGCAAAGAGATAGGACTTATGGAGAAAGAAAAAAAAAAAAAGTCAGCCATGGGATAATGAGATTGAAAGGCTCTGACATACTTTGAACTGACCTTCCAGAAGAGAATGGAAGTAATGTTTTTGTGTATACTCTTTTCTTTTCTTGTGGCAGAGAGTAGAAAAGCAGTAAACAGTAAATTAACAGTAAAGTAAAATCATTCCAAAGTGAACCTCATCATTCTATATCTGTGAAAGTTGCATATGCGAATTCCAATAACTTTTCTGTTATCAGAGAATCTTACCTTTAAAGATGTCTTAAAAGGAAAATTCACATTATGCTCTAAATTTGTTTTCTACTTAATAATTTGATGAATGGCATACATTTAAAAAGTTCTGGGTTATTAGAGTAATGACTACATTAAAAATAGTGTTTTTAAATAAATCAAAATATTGATTTTATGAAACATTATCATTTAAGAATATCTTAGAAAATGCTTTAGTGGCAACTAATGCTAATTTTCTGTGAACATGGGAATCATTTCAATGAAGGACAAAGATACAATGAAGTGTTTAGTATATATGTTTAATTATTCAATACAAGGGATTTAAGTATTTTATTCATGAAATTAATGATCTGTATATATTGAGTAATATATTGGCAATAGAAGCATAAGATATTTATAAGCACTTAAATGAAATTATTTCATTAATAGCAGATTTTCCATGAAACAAATGCCAAGAATAGGCAGACTTGTAAATTATTTTTTTCTTACATATACATGATTAAGAGTTATGTTAACATATTACTTCAACACAAGATGTTTTAGAAATTAATTAGGCTTTAAAGAAAATAGATCCTCACAAATTTCCATTAATGACAGGAAGATGCCATTTAGACTGTTAAAATATTAAAATTAGAAAGCATAAAAGAGGTACAATCAATTGCAGGGCTATGCATAAAATATAGTTGTTTCCTTTATTAGAATAGTGTTGTTTAAATTAATTATAAAATAACATTATGTTCACATCAATTGGCCTAGTCTTTAGTATGTTAACTGTCATAGTCACTAGTTGATTTTATAGTTATTATTTATGAAAGTTGCCATTATTAAGTATTTATAAAAGTTGCCAGGGTGGTAAATAAGAAAAGTAAACTTTTTGTTGTTTTATAATTTATTTTTATAAGAAACATTTGTTAGTATAGCATTATATAATTCATGTCTTATTAATTGTGTTTACATTAATTGTATTTGGCTGATAAATTGTATAAATTGCATGAGATTCAATGCAAATACTTTGAACAGATACCTAGGCAAACATCAAGTACAAATTATAAAGTAAAGAGTAAGTCTAGAAATTGGTAGATATTCAAACTAAATATTAAAAGAAAAAACATATTTTGGGATTTCTGGCTGTTTGCATTTCTTCCCTTTTAAAAATTTTCTATTAATCTAGCATTTTTTTCTTATGCTTCTTGATAGGGTTATAATTTTAGTAGCTCCAATGTTTAAGGCTGCATCTTACATTTTGAAAAAGAGAAAGCACTTTATTTTGTCTCTCACAATATTTAAGTACTGTCATAAATCCATTTGTATAAATATTTTATTTTCGAGTTAGTCAATTTATTCAATTTTCTTTCAAATACATTTTCTTTTTAATCTATGTCATCATGGATTTTGATTGCTTTGGCCACATGAACAATAGTAAAAGCATTTTGGAAAATCTGATTATTTTCTGTATAGTTTCATGTTGTAGTTTGTTTTACAGGTTTAGGCTATCAGTCTGAATATTTGTGCCCACCCCAACCTAATTCATCTGTTGACATTCTAACATCCAAGGTGATGGTATTAGGCAGCGAGGCATTTCGGAAGGTGACTTGACTGGGTCATTCATGAGGCAGATCCCTCCTGAACAAATTTATGCCCTTATAAAAGAGGCCCCAGAGAGCTGTTTTGCCTCTTCCAACCCTGAAGAAGAGCCTCTCTAGAACCTGACAATACTGGCACCCTGATCTTAGACTTCTCAACCTTTAGAATTGTGAGAAGGAAATTTCTGTTGGTTATAAGTCATCTATTTTATGGCATTTTTAATAACAAACAAATGGATTATGACAACATTTTTTTTCAACATTAACATTTTGTGATAAAATAATTTTCTTGTATCAAAATTATTTTGAAAACAATTTGATTTTCCTTTCACAAAGAACAAATGTACTTTGAGTTATTATTAGAAATTGTAATTTCCCTTCTTCATGTTACTTAATTTACTCATTCATTCAATAAATATACATTTATTCAGCATTTATTAAAAATTGTAATTTCCTTTTTTCTTCATATTAAATTGATCATTCATTCAATGAATCTACATATATTCAGCATCCATTATGTGCCAGGCAAGTGCTAGCTACAGTTAATAAAACTCTGGACAATATTGACAAGTCACTTGCCAATATGGAAATTACTGCTCAGTGGGAGAAGCAGACTGCAATACTATGATGAAAATAAAGATAAAAACGGTGTATAGAGGCAGATTAACTTACATATATACATATGAGTAAACGTACAATTGTTACTTGTGCATATAATGAGGGGAAGTCTTTTCATGATGAGGTACCTATTTTCAAGCTTTTTTTTTTTCCATGCATTTAACACTTAAAGATCATAGAACTAGGAAAAAAATGTATTGTCAAATAAATATGAATTTAAATATTTTCCAAGAGAACATCAATGAATTTCGTTAACCCATTTATCTGATTTGTAAAAAAATAAAGAAAAGCTCCTTGAAAATTATCTCCTATATGAATAATGTAATCCTAAAAAGCACAATCTGTATCATGCTGAAAACGCATAATATAATGCATGGACAATATTATGTGATTTTTATTTGATAGCACAATTAAGACATAAAATCTTACTAAAAGAACGTATATTAAACATGCTTATTTCTCTTCTCTTTAAAATACTTTTTAAAAATTAAATTTCCATCTCATCACCATAATTTCTTCTTACAAGTGAGAAACACATAAATCATATAAATTAGTACCCTCCTTTTTTCTTCTTCTAACGTGAAAATGGGCTGGGCGTGGCAACTCGTATCTGTAACCTCAGCACTTTGGGAGGCCAAGGTTGACGGATCATGAGGTCAGGAGTTCAAGACCAGCCTGGCAAACATAGTGAAATTCTGTCTTTACTAAAAATTCAGAAGTTAGCTAGGCATGGTGGTGTGCATCTGTAGTCCCAGCTACTCAGGAGACTGAGATGGGAGAATCCCTTGAACCCAGGAGATGGAGGTTGCAGTGAGCCGAGATCATGCCACTGCACTCTAGCCTGGGCGACAGAGAGACTCAGTTTCATAAATAAATAAATAAAAGTGAAAATGGCTACTAAACTTTCTAAATTACGGCTTTAAATTACCATGGCAATTTTAATAGACCTCATATCTTGTTACAATTTGTCATCTTAAAAGACATTTTTGTAGAGGAAAAATGTAGTATAATTATACCATTGCTTTAGGAGTTTAGATATGACTAAATACTGTCAAGAATACTGATACTTTCCTTCCTAAATTTTCTTTGCATCTAATTAAGACTACTGCTCAACAAACCATTAGAAAAATAAAAACTTGCTCCTTTGACTGATTGAATTTCATGGGAAAATAATTTATTACTTTGCTCAGAAACCAAATTTGTATAATACTAATTATCTTAACATACATGAAGCAGTTTCTCCTGAAAATAGTCTTAATTAGAAGATTTTCTTTACATGGTTGATATTTTCCCTCTTTAAGCATTTTCAATAATGTAGAGAACAGACTGAAAAGTCATGGGGCTATTGCAATCAATAACTGAGTGTAAACTCTTGCTCACTGAGGAGCTAACTCCTGAGGTAGCACAGCATGGTGGCTAAGAATGTATGTCCTGGAGCCATAACAAATTCAGTTGAAATCAATTCCTTTGCCATTTACTTAATCAATTCTTTACTGAATCAATTATTGGGCAATTTACTTTATCTTCTTGGTCTTCAATTTCCTCATGTGTAAAATAGAGAAGGTAGTATTTACCTTAGAGTGTCATTTCATCATCTGTCATTTCATTTTGTATATGTGTATACATACTAGCATACTTAGAAGTGTGCCTGCTAGTTTATAAATACTATATTAACCTTAGCTATTATTTTAAACATTTTCTGCTTAGCTGTTTAAAACTTTTTACCACAGCTGCTGCGATTATTACGAAGTGGTATTATCTTACTGCATGTCGGGGAATGGGTATGTGAAACAACACACATTTTTAGATGGGCTATTATAATGGGATCACTAAAATATACTCAAAAGTACAACCATGTTGTATCTCCTAATTTAGATTTTAGAAGCTTCCAAAAGCATTTAGGAATTTTTAGTTATTTGAAGACATCATTATGAACATCTAGTATCATTTAATTGAAGTTGTATTAACTTTTTGGTTGACAGAGTTCCATTTAGTGAATGCCAACCAATCTAGAATTTGCTAACATGTAAAACATGTGGGATACCCCTTGTCTAACCTGAAATAAACAAAATATAAATAGTAAAATAAAATTAACATTATGTATTTCACTGAGATCATTATAAATCATCTCTTGTTAAGCTATCTCCCAGAGAAAGCTAATGTTATAAGATTACTTATCAAATAATTGCACTTTTCTTAATATAGGCACTCAATCTAGCTTTATAATCAAGCTTCATAAGTAATATAGCTTTATAAAGTTATATAATTCTTAAAATTAGAAAGCAGAAAATACATTTAGTGCAGTTTACAAAACTATTTCATTTATGACATTTCAGATCTAATTCCAGCTTATCTGAAGTTTAATACAAGTACAACTAAACTGAAGATAGCTGAAATTGCAATTGTCATATGCAACCTTTCCCATAGAAAGTGTTTCATGAGTAATACCCCACTGAATACTGAAACTATAATAAAGTCTTCCTACCAAAAGTTAGATTTAGAATCTACTTTTGCCTTCTTTTTCTTCTTACTACAGCTGTCTTATAACTAACACTTTTACTCTCTACATTACTTCCTTTACTCCTAACAAAAGTAAATAAAGAGAATAGACTTAAATTTTAATTTTTGTTCAAATATAACATTTTATTAAAATTTAAGATAAATTCTTAAAAACAAAATGGATAAGTTTTTAAATATATGTTGATGACTTGCTATGTTCTCTTATTTCTCTGTGACTTATCCTTGGAAGTAAAATTGATAAGAGAAACATAAAGATAAAAAGAATTGATTATTTTATAATTTTATATGCTCCCTTACCTTTTCACAGCTATTTTTAGATTCCTCCCAGGTGGTACACCAGTAATTTGGTAGAAAGCAGATTTTTATGACCCGTGTAAGTACTGAAAGTGGTAGCTGACATTGATTTTTCGGTTAGTATGCTAAAAACCATGGGCCCTCACATATTCAATTTTACTACCTTAGGCAACTGCACAGAATTTGGATATCTTAGGTCTTTTGTTAAACATGGCCTATTGACCATGGGTAGTTTCACGTTCTGGTAAAAATAGAAATTATGTATTTTCTGCAAGAGACTTTATGTAAGTTCACTGATACTAAAAAAATATGTACATTGAAAAGCAAATTTTAGGATTTCTCTTCAGTTAATAGAAGCCCCAAATTATAAAAATAACAAATCTTTTTAGTGTAATTATCACATATTCATGGTCACTAATATATCTCAGAAGGTTTAAATAATAAAGCTTTCTCTGAAACCTTACTCCCTTCTTTAAAAGTACAGACAGGGATTAGAGAGGAAGAAAGTGACATCTGCTTAGCTAGGTGGATCAGCAGCTTTAACTTTCAGCTGGTCTTAACCTTCACGTGACCATTTATTGTGTCCTCAGACCCTTCCTTTTCAATATTAAAAGGTCATCTATGAGTAAATGGAGCATTTCATTTGTAACCATTCAGAAATTTTATTGAGTAATTATGAAAGTTTATTTTTAAAAGAAAAGCAAGAAATAGTTTACAGATTAAAAAAAATCTTACCAGTTTTAGCACTGTGCTTCTTAGCATTTGTTCATAAATAGTCAAAGAACTGTTCAAGTGACTGAAAATATTACCAATTGATAACATTTGCCTGGACTAAACTCCTTCAATTTACAAATGAAGAAGCTCAGATACGTTAAGACATGCCCAAAGTGACATAGTTGGTAGAAAAGTGTTCTAAATCAACATATCTCAGTATCCTATATTTATCACATATACAATACCTCTTACACACTGAGATAGAGCAGGAGCTGGCAAACAATTGCTCATGGGTCAAATCCAGCCTACCTAATGTTTCATGGGCAAATAGCTGTACTGATTCATTTACATATTTTCTATGGCCACTTTTGCACCAGATGGCAAAGTTGACTAATTGGAACAGAAACTGTATGGCCAACTAAACCTAAAATATTTACTGCCTCATTAAGGAAAAAGTTTGTCCACTCCCAGTACAGAAAATTAAGGTATAGGTATATATTAGAAAATAAAAAATTGAAGTTTTTAAAAAAGTATTCTTCCCAAAAATAATAATTATAATTTAAAAAGAAAAAAAATTGTTCAATGTATCTATCAAGTAATTGTTTGATACTTCCCTCTGAATCAATAAACAAAACAAAGACTATGAAACAAAAAAGACTATGGTCATCTATGGATGCTACAAAGAATAGTTCTATCATAAATTAATTTTGTTCATTTTTTGTAAAGATCAAGGACCTAAAACCCATTATATAATGTTTAATAAAGATAAAGTGTTGGTTGGAAGGTCTGTACAAAGGGTATGATAATGTCCCTTAAATTGTATTACAACAAAATACAGGGAAAATGAGAAAAATATGCCATTGTCAGCAAGGTGTAATAGATATAATATAATATACAGTAAAAGGAGAAGTGATAGACATGCAATTTTTTTTTCCTGTGAAATGCCCTTACTTTGGAAAGAAATGGTTGTCAATGCCTGTGCATTTCCTTGACAGATTATACCATGCTGCACAATGGCAGCATTTGTCTTTGGTCTGTGGACCTAAGACATTCACTATCGGTGGAAACTTTTTCTGTACAGGTAATAACAAGGTGGTCAGTCATGCAACCGAAAGATCAAATTTAAAGTTAAAATTAAAGAGGAATTCCCAGCACTATAACATTTCATTTTATGTAAGGCTCCCCACCAGCCAAACTCGTTTACTTGTCATACCTACCCAAATGAGAATACAAGGTTGACATGAAAGATGCAAACATGTAAGGTAGTCTCATTCCATAGAAAAGGACCTAACAGAAACACTAGAACAAGCCTATTAAATGACTTACAAGAATAATAAAAAGAGTAATTAACAAAAGCATGTAACCTCTATCATGTCCTTCAAAAACTAACATGTGTAAGCAGTAGTTCAACTTGAGGTCAGGGTGCCTTGCTTCCCAGTCTTCACTGGAGAAGCCTCATTTAAAGTCAGTACAATCTCTGTATTTCTTTTATCACACAAAGTTGACTATCCTAAAATATTTAATTTAAAGTATCATGGTTGATTTCTAGCAATAAGGAAAACTATTTTCGAATAACTTTTTTTTAATGTAATTAGCATTTTGTGTGAGAGGAAATTTGGTGGCTATAGGGAATCTTCATGTGTTCAGAGTTCAAGGAGATCCAGCTCATCAAATTCTTTTTTACTGACAAATGAGAGAGAGGCTCAGAGAACCTCATTGCCAAAGTCACAAAAGAGAGTAGGAGCATGGCTGGTAGACCAGAAACAAATAACTCCAACTTCCTGCTGCAGGCCCTTTGCTCAGTGCCATCCTAATCCCCCTGCATGGAGAAGTTTTTATTCAGTTTTAATAATGGGGTGTGGCAGGGAGTTAATTTATGCCAAAAGTCTCCAATTTGAGGACATTTTCTTTAACATTTGAAGATTATGATACATTTTATTGATATGTGAATTTGTGATAACATAAGCTGTGAAGCCTATTTAGCCATACTTCTTGGGTCTAGTGATAGGTCTTCCTTGATGAGAATGCAAGGTTGACATGAAAAATACACAGAAGTAAGATAGGCTTATTTCAAAGAAAACAAACTAGAGATCTCCCAAATCAGAAACACTAGCGTAGACCCATTCAATGACTTAAAACCGGAGTCCAACTCTTGAGTCATGCTTGTGCATTTCCTTGACAGATTAGGAAGTTACAGGTCAGTTACAGGTCACAGTTTAACTGCCTGGATTGTGTTCCTGACGAGTTTCTAGATTACCGAAATCATCATTTGTTCTGATGGATAATTCTATTATTCTCCTTTAGTTCCTGTTTAAAGTCCAACAACAATGCCAAGTGTGATCCATTATGGGTGCATACAGCCCCTGTTGCTTTCAGTGAATATTTTAGGGCACTTACTACATATTAGGTTGTCTGTGCATGCTCCCATAATAAAATATCATGAATGGGGTGGCTTAAACAACAGAAATTTATTTTCTCACATTTCCAGAGCCTGAACATTTGAGATCAGTGAGTGTGGTAGATTTCTGTTGAAAGTTCTTGTCCTGGCTTTCAGATTGCTGCTTTCTTCCTGTGCCCTAATGGGCAGAAAGAGAAAGTAAGAACAAGCTCTTTGGTGTTATTTACTTATTTATTTATTCATTCTTTAAATTCTGGGGTACATGTGCAGATCTTGCAGGATTGTTACGTGGTGTCTCTTCTTATAAGGGCACTAATCCTATCATGAGGACCCTGCTCTCTTGACCTCACCTAAACCTAATTACCTCCCAAATCACCTCAAACTAATTATCTCCAAATACCATCACATCGGGGAGTTAGGGCTACAACACATGAATTTTGAATTTATTCCATAACCCATGTGTTATACCAGTAGCAAATAAGTAAGACACAAATAATTCCTCCAGCAAGAAAGACATATTTAAAAACAAAGAGTCACAATGCAATGGGAAGTGGGCCCTTAATGAGTAAAATACAAATACTCTAAGGAGCTTAGGGCACTGCAGTGTCTACTCTTCAACTCACAGAGGAGATGAAATTTAGGTGAGGCCAGAAGAACATGGAGATGTTTTTTTGGTATAGAGAAGATATAGGTAAGGGGTTATAAAAATTCACAGCAGGGCTATTTAATTTGTGAAGAATCCCATGCAAAATGAAAATGGAAAGGCCCTTGTTCCAAAATTATTGACAGTTTTAAGACAGTGACAGAAAAACATTAAACCACATTTGAGAAAAAGAACAAGTATTGTGTAATACCATTTATATGAGGTATCACCCCTAGAGTATTTAAATTCATGGAGACAGAAAGTGGAAAGGTGGTTACTAAGAGCTAGGGGAGGGAAGAACAGGGAGTTACGTTTTTTTGTTTGTTTGTTTGTTTTTGAGAGGAAGAATAGGGAGTTACATTTTTTTGTTTGGTTGGTTGTTTTTTTTTGTTTTGTTTTGTTTTGTTTTGAGACAGAGTTTCGCTCTTGTTGCCCAGTCTGGAGTGCAATGGTGTGATCTTGGTTCACTGCAACCTCGTCTCCCAGGTTCAAGAAATTCTCCTGTTTTAGACTCTTGAGTAGCTGGGATTAGAGGCATTCACCACCACACCCGGCTAATTGTGCATTTTTAGTAGAGACGGGGTTTCACCATGTTGGTCTGGCTGGTTTCGAACTCTTGACCTCAGGTGATCGGCCCGCCTAGTCCTCCCAAGGTGCTGGGATTACAGGCGTGAGACACCACTCCTGGCCAGGGACTTATGTTTAATGGGCATGGAGTTTCAGTTCATGATGGTGAAAAAGTTCTGGAGATGGATGATATTAATAGTTGCAATATGAATTTACTTAATGCCACTGAATCGTACTCTTAGAAATGGTTCAAATGGCAAACTGTATGTTATATATATTTTACCACAATAAAAAATAAAGTAAGTATGGGGCTCTTCTGACTTCATGCTGCTGTGTGACTGCCCAGGAGTTATGGCCATGAAGCCAGCTCTGATTTGCAACATGCTGGGGAAATGTTAAGTCGTTAGACCTGATTAGAATACTGGAGGCATGTATATGGGTATATCAGAGCTGGCAAGAGGTGAAAACTGGAATAGTAGACTGAGACTGGGTTGTTTTAGCAGATAGCATTGCTTGCCTACCCAGCCAGGCTTACCCCTCTTTCCTCTTAATAAGCCACCTGTTTTGTTTAGGTATATATCCCTCAGGCAAACTAATCCAATCTCAAGCTCTGAGATTGATGCTGATTAGCCCATGAAAACAGAGCCATACCCAGAGTATTCCCCTTGTCAGTGGTTGGATTAGCACCAGCCCCAAATTCCTCTTCATAGATTTTCTCCATAGAATGCTGAGAAACACATATAAACTTGTTTCAGAATTAGTCCCGGGAATTTCATAATTCCCCCAAAGTTAACTGCAGAAGTAACACTAAATATTACCTATCATATTCATTTATTTGCTTATGTGTAGTCTGTTTTTCCTCTCTGTTTATTTTCTGGTGTATTATTATTTCCCTCCTGTGTGCATGTTGCTTATATTCTGTGTCTCAGAGGGTTATTCAAGATTAATTAGTGTTCCCCTGGGTATAGAAAGTGACTACTTCTGTAGTTTATCATCGGAGCACATTATCAATTACTTTGCTCTACAAAAATCCAGATGAAAATGTTTTACTTTCAGTGTATGTGTCAAGGTAATATGCAAACAATATGCTATGTGCATTAATTAAAATTGTCTGGGTAATAGTGCCACTATAGATATAAAGTTTTAGTATCTGTAAAATATGACAGTGGTTGAATTACATGAATTTGAATAACTTTATCTGATGGGGTGGCATATTTTTACAACTGAATATATATATGCAGATATAACATTACATATCTGTATTTTGAAAGTCACTTATTTAAGTTAATATATTCATCATAACATATTTAGCTACATGAACTATTTTTTTTACTTCTTTTTTTTTTTTTTTTAAGACAGTCTCTCCGTGTTGCCCAGGCTGGAGTGCAGTGGCACAATCTTGGCTCACTGCAACCTCCGAGTTCCAGGTTTAAGCAATTTTCCTGCCTCAGCCTCCCAAGTAGCTGAGACTACAAGTGCTCACCACCAGACCCAGCTAATTTTTGTATTTTTAGTAGAGACAGGGTTTCACCATGTTTCCCAGGCTGATCTTGAACTCCTGACCTTGTGATTCACCAGCCTCGGCCTCCCAAAGTGCTGGGATTACAGATGTGAGCCACTGCACGCCCTATTTTTCTTTTAAATCCAAGTTCAAAATGGTATCTAGCTGAATATTGCCCTACATTTTACCCTATTTATCAACTTAGGTTAACAACTTTTAAATTTAAGCATATATTATGCACAAAATATTTTGTTAGGTGGTGTACAGAATTTAATCATCAATAAGGAATCAATATACAGCTTATACAAGAGTAGGTAATTAGAAAGACTACACAGGGCATCATATGGACATGATCTAAGTGAGCATTATTTGCCCATAAAGTGGGGTGATTTAGATATCATTTAACTAAACAGAGATGCTTTCCAAAAAAAAAAAGTGACATATGATATAAACAGATGGGATATGGGAAATCTGTTTAAGGTAAAATCATGTGAAGTACAATCTGACAAGTTTTTAATGAATGGGTCATTCTGGGTAAAGATAAATCTATAAAATCAGTGACGTTGCTGCATGAATGCATGTATCTACTTCAGGAAAAAAGAATGTTTCTGTTTTACGGATATTTGGGAGCCACTATATGAAGGTAATGCGACAGAAAAGTTCTGCATTTAGTATGGCCTTGAAGACCAGACCGAGGAGTTTGTATTTCATCTGTTACTTTCAGAGAGTTAATAACATTTATCAATTGTGAAATACCATGCTCAGTCTTCTGGTTCAGGGAGATTAATGTGTTAACAATGTAAAGCTATGGAAGGATATAGGCCAAGGCATCTGGTTGGAGGGGACATGGTGAACATAAAACCTCATAGACATTGGCAACTGATTAAATATGGATTTAAGTGTGCTTTTGAATATCCTAGTTGTTTAGGGAAATGAATGATGTCTTATTAATTAAGCTAGGAAAGTCATGGAAAATGCTTTGTGAGAGAATATAATTAATTCCATTTAGGTATTTTACAAATTAATAAGAACTCTTAGGATCCACAGTGCTAGAATTACCAGTATCTACCTTGACAATTCAGTTAAAAGTAAATAGTTTTCTTTTTTTCAGCATACTATAGATTTGTTCCATGGTCTCCTATATTCCAGACCGTACACTGAGTGCTGGGGTATTCAGCAGTTCACAAGAGACAAAAACGAACAAACAAATCCTCTCTTCATAGAGTTTACATTTTAGTTGAGGGTGGAGTGGGAACAGTAAAGGACACTGAGACATAGCCAGTGAAATAGGAGGAAAAACCTGAGAGATGTTAAATTAAAAGAAACATAGAGCTGGCTGTGGTGGCTCACGCCTGTAATCCCAGCATTTTTGGGAGGCCAAGAAAGGAGGATCACTTAAGCCTGGGAGTTCGAGACCAGCCAGGGCAATATAACATGACCTTGTCTCTAAATAAATAAATAAATGAGAGAAGTGAAATAATTTTTAAGAAGGTGTGATTAACTAGGCCAAACACTGCTGGTAGATTAAGAGGAAGACAAGCAAAAGGTCATTACATTTGGCTAGATGGAACTCCTTGGTCTTTTGAGAGAGGGGTGGTGATGATAGAAACCTGATTAGAGTGGGATCAAGAAAAAAAGAGAACTGCCAAAAGAGAAAAAGGAATGAATATGGACAACTATGCTACTTATTAGAGGAGTTTGCTATAAAGGATTATGGATAAATGGGCCAGTGGATCAAGAGGAAATGGAATGTTTTTTTGAAGTGGATGAAATTACAGGATGTATATTGATCGGAAAATCAACTAGAGAAGGAAGAATGATGATGAAGTAGATGAGAGAATTTCTAGAGTAATGTCTGAGTAGGTGAGGGGCAGTAGCATCTAGTATACCAGTTGGAGAGCTTGACCTTGGATAGGAGGATGGATGATTCATCCTATATGATAAGGGGAAGCCGTATTTGTGGGCCCAGATACAGCGATTGGTAGATTTGATCATGGGAACATGTGGAGTTTGTTCTTACTGCTTAGGTACCCCTTCAGTCCAGGGATGTAAGAATCAAGGAAATTAGCTGAGAATGAGTTTTTCGTGTAACTTCCATCAATAATTAGAAATATGTTATTTTATAATAGGCTTTAAAGAGAAAAATCCTTAGAATAATTCCATGTTATAATGTAATATGCTCTTTTCACAAATGTTTACAACATTTGGCAGTACTGGATGCTTTAGTATTTATATGAGATATTGATTTCTGCATTATGTGAATTCTAAGACGCAAATTTCAGTACCTCTAATGTCTATAGCAAAGTAGTTGAGTGCATCATAGTGTTTCCACACTGGGGAATACTGTGTAGTTATTAGAAAACAAATGTAAGTTAGATCTATATATATTATACTTGAGGGATATTCAATATGCTTTTGTCAAATCAGAAAAGCCACTTACAGAGTAATGTGCTTATTGTGATCCCTAGTTTTTTAAAAACAAAACATGTGCTTTGTGTGTGTTTTTGTATGTCATGTTATTATTATGAAAAACAATATAAAAGGATACTAGGCTATTAGCATTGATTATTGGAAGGGGTGGAGTATGGAAGGGTTATGGAGAGATTAGGAGCTTTATTTTTATAGATCTTTTCAGTGTTTTATTGTTTCATTTTTCACTCAGGATGATGAGTACACTTTTTGAAATTTGAGACTAAAAATCAAAAACTTCTGGAGACTATGAGTCACTCAATATATATTTGAGTAACACACCGACATTAGAACCTAGACCTAGCAATTTCATTCAGTGGTTCTTTCCATTAAAATAATCTTCATTGACACTCTGCATATATTGGACTTTTTATGCTACTATCCTATTTGCCTCTTTCTGTGTCCCTGTGGCATTACAGGTGAATTAGTAATTGGGGTGGAGACAATATAAGTATTGTCTCCAATACTTATATTGGAGACAGAATGTTTGGAATGTTTGGAAAATTTCAACTCCTGTTCCTTGAGTAGGATTTTGCACACTCCTTAGAATACTTTTATTCCAGGGAAGCTGCTGCCTCTGGAATGGTCCCATGTGTGACTCTGAGCCCACTGCCTGTCCTCACAAGGCATTATTTCTTAGGCTTTGATGTGAAATGAATTATTTTTTAAAAAAATGTCTAATTCATAGCAAAAATGTGAGGGGAAAAATATTAGATACAGGTTATTCTTCACCTCTACTCTTACTTATCTTTCAGCAGCATTAATCACATAAACCTTCTTGTAAGATTTTATTAACCTAGCTTCTATGATGCACCAGTACCCCTCAGAAATCTTACTTAACCCATATTTTTCAGTCCAGACTTATTACCTGAGTTTCAGAGTACATTACTTTACAGGTCCTCTTTGCTAGATCAAACATTTCAAAACTGGAGTTTCTCAAGCTAAATTCCTGATCTTTCCCACCAGTACTTTCTAATGTTTGCCCTCTTAATGAGTAGTACTATCATTCATCCAGGTGTGGATGTCCAATATATACTCTTAGCAACTGCCTCTTTCTCATTCCCTATGCTCAGTTTACTATCAGGACTTGTTGATTTTACTGTCATTTCTACACCACTCCCATATCCTCCTAAATGCCTACCTATCATTTATTCTATACCCATTCATTCCCCCCACATTCTTTGAAGTGTAGTCAAATTAGTTTTGATACTGGTTTGAATTTGCCAATGATTTCTCATTGCTCTTAGAATAATATGTCCAATAAGAGACTCTAGGCTCTCTGTCTACAGTCTGCTCTCTAGCTACAGTATTCTACCTACATTGACCTTCATTTAGTTCATGTTTTGGCAAAGCCCTCTCTTGTCCCTGAGCTTCTCCACATACAGTTTCTATTGGCGGGGGTGGGGGATGGGGAGTGAGGAGTGGGGGGTGGGGGGTGGGGAGTGGGGAGTAGAGGTGAGGGGTGGGTGTTTCATCACCACGTTCTTTACCTGGTCACCTCCTATTCAACCTTGAGATATCAGTTCAAGCATTACTTTCTCAGAAACGCTTACCTGGATTTTTTAGGCTAAACAAATTTTCATTTTTTAAGTTCCCATTGCACCATTTACCTCTCCATCTTAGTTACTGTCTTAATAAAAGTTGACATTTTTTATATGATTTAACATCTCTGCATTCTAGCAGAATTTTCAACTGTTTTTTTCACCGTTGTATTTCTAGTGTTTAAAGCCAACTATATTGACACTTAATAAATATTTGTTCAATATGTAAATGGATTAACTTTCATAAACATTTAAAACTTCATCAATATTTCTTAAAATTTACCATTTTTAGCATTGATATTATAAGCATACGAGAAATACACAAACATTGAGATCTGTTAAAGGGTTAAAGATGAGTAGATATTTTGACCTGTCCATTTAAGATGAAAAATTGGTTATTTATTTGTGTATATACTTGTCAACTTCCTCCTACTTCCTTGTCATATTTTCTATTATCTAGACAAACCAAATACTGTGAAGCATCAAAGAATGTTATTGTTAAATATTTGGGATCCTCTTTTATTTTTACTTTTATTTTTGTCAGGGTCTGATCTTGGGATACAATGAAGGCTGGAGAAATCGATACTAATTAGAAGCCATTTTTGGTGACTTTAGGCACTGGGATGGTATAATAAGCTCTCTATATATAATAAACAGAAATAAAAATTAGGTGAAATTGCAACAGGTCGTTGGACAAATTATCTTGATTCTGTGTGTATATCGTCATTTAAGTCAAAACTTGCATGAAATATAGAGTTGCGGTTGAGAATCAAGGGTTTTAGAGTTATACAGCACCAAGCTCTACTTACCTTCTTTTAGCCTAATTTTTTTCTGTTGTAAAATGGGAAATATTAATTTAATCTATCTTTTGAAGATGTTGAGAGAATAAAAAATGTATCTGTGAATATTCCAGAATAAAATATCTATATTCACAGATTCGATATATAAATACACACATATATGTGTGTATTTGTATTTGTGTCAAGTTATATGCACACACACACATGAACATACACATAAACACATACATATTCACCCTAGGACAGTGACTAGCACATTCAGTGCTCAAGAAAATTTACCTGTATTTAGAATTTAAGATGTTTATGTTGCATGCCATCTAACTTACAATGTAAAATAACTAGGAAAAAAGGGAGAACTGATAGAACTCCAGGTAATTTAAATAGCTTCCTGACTCTTGGAATATTTTTGAGGTTAGGAAGAGATGTTTGGCCTCTATCATGTGTTGTTCTTTCTCTTACTTGGCATATTTTCAAAGGTCTTTATGACTTAAAAGATCAAGTATTTATTGTACCTCTTCTCACAAACAATATCAGGTAAAATTGGGAAAAGTGCTTGGTAGATGTATCTGCAAAGAATTTTTGTTTAGAACTTTTGTTTTTGCTATGACTGAATTTCTTTCAGTTTGAAAATTTTGACATTTATCATGATCTTGAAGTATGTGATTCTTTCCACTGCTAGTTTTTAGGACTTAGCTTTTATCACATCAATCACCAAAAAAGCAGTATCCTGCCCTAAATGTGGTAGTATCTTTGAAGCACAAGTTAATGAAAATGAACAATTTTAACTGCCAAACCACAGCAGTCCCTCCAGTGTCTGTCATCTTGCTTTGAGCTGGTGCAAATGCATGTGTTCTACATCTGTATTAGAGAGTTTAGCCTTGACATTCTTTCGTCCCATGCAATATTTGTTAAATAAAAGAAAAAGAGAGGAACAGGCATGCTTCACCCAGATGTGATATTTAGTCAGCCTGGAAATTCTTTTGCTATGGCTTTACTGTCACTGAACAGTACTCACCAGTGCTGGCCTCCTGTATCCAATTTAAATTGATGATTGCTGGAGATATATTACCGTAATTTCTAATCAGCTAATTACAGTGAATCTACTGTGCAGAACAAGAGTAGTACAATTAACTCCAATAGAAGCTTTACTCTCAGTTTCATGTTTATAAATTCTATATTAATTCTCTTGCATAACCCACTTTAATTTTAAGTATCTTTCTTTTAAAAGCAATCCAAACATTTAAAAACTTTCATCAGAAAACAAGGTCACATATCACCTTCATTCCTAAAAAAATGCACAATGATTCTTATTGATAGAATCCATTGTCTTCTCTCAACTCTAGATGCCAGAAAACCTAGGAAATCTTGATATTGTTTGTTCTTTCTACCCTCCCTTTTGTCCCTTCTGTGTTGCTCCTCTTTCTCTCTTCTCTTTTCACTTCTCCTTCCAAAAGATAAACAGTATTTAGTTGTGCTACTAAAGTGGTATAAATGCTAAATGGATTAATAATTAATTCAGTTTTAGAACATGTTCTCCAATCTGGCAGTATAGGTTTAAAATATATAGAGTTATGCTGGGCACGGTGGCTCATGCCTAGAATCTCAACACTTTGGGAGACTGAGGCTGGCAGATCACGTGGTTAGGAGTTCGAGACCAGCCTGACCAATATAGTGAAATCTCATCTCTACTGAAAATACAAAAATTAGCCAGGCATGGTGGTGCACACCTATAGTCCCAGCTACTTGGGAGACTGAGGCAGAAGAATCTCTTGAACCTGGGAGGCAGGGGCTATGGCGAGCCGAGATTACGCCACTGCACTCCAACCTGGGCAACACAGCAAGTGTCCATCTAAAAAAATATATATATATGTGTGTGTATATATATATATATATATATAGAGAGAGAGAGAGAGAGAGAGGGAGTTAGAAAAATATGTTTGAAACTAGGTTTGGACTAGGTTTTCCAATTCTTCGATGGTGTGTGTGTGTGTGTGTGTGTGTGTGTGTGTATGTGTGTGTTTTAAATAGATAGGTATAGATGTACATATAGATGTTGATAGATACAGATATAGATTTAAAAATAGATAATCCTCAAGTATTTTTACTAGTTAGCAATATGTTAACAAATAGTTTGGAGACTGCCACTCCAAAACATAAATTCTAAAAGGAATGAATCATTTTATCATTTACTTCCAAAACCTAACACTATTGGTTATATGCTTTGGTAGCCAATAAATATTTATTAAATTAATTAATGGATGACTTCAGCACACTTCGTAGAGCTCAATCAAACATCAGTCAAGTCTCAGATATATCTATTTGGTGCATGCTGTTGTCATTGTAGGCATTTTAACAATATCAAGTAGTATTTTAATGGCAAGTAGTAAGATGATATCCTAAATAGATTTCATAGGCATTAGTTTTCTCTGCATTTTTTATTTATTTATAATGGAGTCCAAATATTGCTAAATAATTAGTATAACAGAAACTCTCTGAATCTGTGCTTAGTGACTCACTGGACAGTGAGATGACCCTTCTTCTCTGAAACCCTCTGACTGATGCCCACACTTGAATGAATGCTCATACTTAGTGGGATACTGCTTGTTACCCGTGCACTCTGCCTTTTATAGTTGTGCTGTATGCTAATCAAGAGCCATTCACATTTGTTTCCAAACATGTTTATGCTACTTGTTATTTACTATTAAATTTAATATTTAATTGTTCATGTAATTGAATCAAATGTTATAAAAGATGATGAAATGTGAGAGCAAAAAGAAATGTTTCTAGGCTGGGCACAGTGGCCTACACCTGTAATCTCAGCGCTTTGGGAGCTCAAAGTGGGCAGGTCACCTGAGGACAGGAGTTTGAGACCAGCCTCGCCAACATAGTGAAACCCCATCTCTACTAAAAATTAGCTGAGGATGGCAGCACACACCTGTAGTTCCAACTACCTGGGAGGCTGGGGCACAAGAATCACTTGAACCCAGGAGGCAGGGGTTACAGTAAGCCAAGATCGCACCACGGCACTCCAATCTGGGTAACAGAGTGAGACTCTGTGTCCAAAAAAAAAAAGTTTCTAAGAAAAGTAGTTAATGTTTTGGAAAGTTTTGGCTAACATTATAGTTAAATTAGGTGTGGAAAAACAATGTAAATCATTGGAAAGAGAATCATAAACATCTAGATGATTTTCATGAACAAGTCACTTAAAAAGTCACTTTAGCGCTCTCACTCATAAGTGGGTGTTGGACAATGAGAACACATGGACACAGGGAGGGGAATATCACACACTGGGGCCTGTTGGCGGGTGGAGGGCTAGGGAAGGGCTAGCAGGGGGTGGGGAGACTGGGGAGGGATAACATTAGGAGAAATATCTAATGCAGGTAACGGGGTCATGGAGGCAGCAAGCCACCATGGCATGTGTATACCTATGTAACAATCCTGTATGACCTGCACATGTAACCCAGAAGAGTATAATTTTAAAAAAGTTATTTTAGGTTCCTGCTATGCTTTCGAGAAACTGATACTAGAATTTATAAATAATGAATTGTAGGTAATTTGTATGAGAAAGATAATAAGAAACTCTGAGGAGCAGTCAATTCCCCAGAAGGGCCTTATTTATAGTTTTAAAATGGTTATTACTTGGACATTTGTATGTTTTACATTAAAAACTATGCTTTACGTGCTTTGTATGATTCTCTCCTTAACTGTTCCTTTAACAAACTGACTAATGACAGTCCACAGCTGTGTCAGATTAAGAGGATTTCTACTGTACTTCAACTTTGACAGTTCATTCTACTCCCTTTTCATGGTTCTGGGGCAATGTAATTGAAAAATCTTGATATAAAGACGGTGTTAAAATCAAGTACTATTTGCAATTTTCTTAATATTTTACTACCCAAAGAAAATCGAGAAATAAACAAAAATATACAGCTGATGGATGGGATAGCAAAAATTACTCAGATTTTCTCATTTCAAATATCTCTCACAACAGCCTATTTTTACTGATTAACAGTAATTTAAGTAAAAATTATAAATGCAAGCCCAATCAAAAAATTCTAAAGCGTATTTTAAAAAATTGGGGATCTATAAAAGTTTTGATCTGAAAAGTGTTTCTTTTTCAGAAGATGTTTCAAATGCTGTATTTTAGAGTGTACAAAAATGGTTAAAACTCTGTCCAAGCTTTCAAGAAACAACAGTAGAACAACATCAAATTGACACAAAGGAGATAGATGGTGAGTTTACTTCTCACTAAAGAGATAAGGGAGATTTCACCTAGAAAGTGTAGTTTTAACTGCAACTTAAAATAAGCAGTTTTCTGGTATGCAGCTAGAAGGAAAGCTCATTTCAGAGAGAGGAAACTGGACTAATGAAGGGTGATAGGAGGAGAGCAGAAAGTATTATAGAGGGAAGAAACTATGGGTAAGGAGAAGGGAGCTGCCTGAAGGCCAAGGGGTTGGAACTTCTAAGTATGTTGGTTATTTTAAGTACTGATGGTGTTTGAGTCTAGAAATGATAATTTATGGAACATCTGTTAAGATGGGTATAAAGTGTTACGGGAGACCCTGTGAAATAATGACTGGTTCTGCCTATTGGGAAGCTTCTTTACAGATGAGATGACACTTTATTTCCATTTGAATTATACACATTTTGAGGCTACTTAGAGGGCTTTGTTTGAACTGAGAGGAGACTAGAAGCAGAGACAGCAATACTGAAAGGGTGCAATGCAAAATAACTCATGAACTTAATGAAACAGTTTTATTTCATTTTCTGGCAATTCTTGTGGATTTAAAAATAAAATCTAAATTAATAGAATTTAAATTAATAAATATTTTATTTCATTAGTAGCATTCTTTTATTTTCAGAAATTACATCATTAAATTGGTATCTTGAAAGAATTTCCCTAAAGTAAAAAATTAATGAACTTTTAGATCAAAAACTGTGTCATTCTTAAATAAAATGAAAGGCAAAATTAAAATACAATTTTATTATGTAGAAAAAGGAAATGTTTGCTCAAACTGTTTGTTATTAAAAGGACACTAAAATTGGATTTTAAAATATTTTAAGGATTCCAAATTGTTGTCATGTTTCAGTTTTATGCACCTTTAAGTAGCATGTCTTCTTTAGGCATTAGGGAGTTCCCTTCATAAATCAATGAAGAAAATGTTCTTCTTAAAGTGGACATTAGTTTTTGTACATGATTAATAGGAAGAAGGAGTACAGTTTTATTATTTTTCAATGCTGTACTGGCTTTCAGTTGGGAGGTTAGCTTACTTTGTAAACATGCAAAATAGTGACACAATAATTTCATCGTACAGAAGTGCTTTGTAAATTGCATAAGGCATATGAAAATATGAATACCATTTATATGTATAATTATCTAAAATATGTTAGGAAGGCCAATATTTGCAAAACTTTTCAGAATTCAAACATCTATATATTGGGAATTAACATTTTTGAACATTGAGAAACACAATTTTTAAAATGACAATTTAAAATTAATAAATTTAAAAAATTAGAAATATCAGTTAAATAAATACTTTTCATCCTACTATCCAGAAAGTACTTTGTAGGATATAACTTTTATATGTACAAAAAAACTATGTAAACTACATTTTAAAAACCATATTCTCATAAAATTATATTGATACATCATTTTCCTCCAGTTCTTTATTTAGCATATCTCTTTAGCATCTTTTAATATTCAAAATTGTATTTCCAGAACACAATCTTAATGACTAGACAAATGTTATGCTATTTGATGCGTCAGATTTTGTTTGACCAATTATCTGTGGTTGGCACTTAAACTTTTTAAATAGTCTCTAATGTAACCATGGGGGTGAACTACCTGAGACCTAAATGTCTCTACCCATCACTTAGAAGTACAGTACAGGGTTAGGGTTAGGGAAGTAAACCTTATGCATCTTAATAGCTTTTCATTCATAGTATGAATTAGCTTTCCAATTTATATGCTCCTTTCTCTACACTTTCCCATCCTGGGTAGTATCTTTGTCTTCTTTTTTGTTATTTTAAAATTATTGGGAGCTAAACTATGAGGATGCAAATGCATAAGAATGACACAATGGACTTTGGGACTCCGAGGAAAGGCTGGGAAGAGGGTGAGGTATATAACGCTACAAGATATATAACACCCAGGTATATAACAGTACTGGGTGCAGTGTATCCTGCTCGGGTAATGGGTGCACCAAAGTTTCACAAATCACTACTAGAGAACTTACTCATGTAACCAAACACCACCTGTTCTCCAATAACCTATGGAAATAAAAAATATAATTTTTAAGATTTAACATTGTTTACAATTATTAGTGATTTTTTTCTGTAAATTTTATATTAATATACTTTTCTGTTAATTTATACAGGTGCCTGTTGCCATTTAGGTTGCAAATATTTTTCTCCTCTTGTTATTTGCTTTGATATTTTGTTATGGCATTTTGAAATGTAGATATTTATAATTTGGTGAGCCAAATCTAAGAATCTCACTTTGTTTCTTTCTTTTCTTCTGACTGGTTATTTTGTTGTTGTTGTTGTTGTTGTTTTTGAGACAGAATCTCTCTCTGTTACCCAGGCTGGAGTGCTGTGGCATGATCTTGGCTCACTAAAACTTCAACCTCCTGGGTTTAAGTGATCCTCCCACCCCAGCCCCTCAAGTAGCTGGGACTACAGTTGTGCACCACCACGTCTAGCTAATTGTTTGAATTTTGTAGAGACAGTCTCGCACTGTTGCCCAGGCAAGTCTTGAATTCCTAAGTACAAATGATCCTCCTGCCTGAGGCTCCCAAAGTGGAATTGAGAGCCTCAGGAATGAGCCACTGTGGAATTGGAATTACAGGAATGAGCCACTGTGCCTGGGCGAATCTCACTTTCTTTTTTTCTAGGCTGTTAGGTATGCACACGTGTGTGTGTGTGTGTATGTGTGTGTGTGTGTGTGTCTATGGTGGGCTATAGTAAATGGGCACAGAAGAGACAAAATCAAACAGGTAAACTTTGAAATATCAATTGACCATATATTATTCTAATCATTCAGGACAAAGTCAAAAATCCTATATGAAGAGTTCATGTGTTTATGAATTAAGAGGATTCGTTTAGTTGCAAGGATGAAGCCTTGAAAATTTCTTGGGATTAGTTAATGTTTTTCCGAAGGAAGATATTACTTTGACAATCAGGAACCAGAACAGACTCTACTCTAAAGCAGTGAATTTGGATGATTTTGAAAATACAGAAGAAACAATTCTTAGGAAGATGAAAAGTTAGGCTGCAATTGTCACAACAAAATTTTTGTCTGATGAGACCCCGAAGCTGACTACAGGAGTGCCAATAAATGTTTCCCATTAGAAGTGACACTGCACATTTTAGACAATGAAATACTGTTGTTAGTGGCTGTAGAACTTTAATGTTGCTAGAAATATTTTATGAAGTAGAGTCTCTGCATGCGGTAAAATTTCGTCGAGTGGAGTTGCTACATGAGGAAAAACTTCACCAAGTTAAAAAATTTTATGAACAATATTTTATAAACCATGTATTTATATATTTGGCAAACTTATAGAGAAAAGTAAGAAATTAAAAACATAAATTTCAGGATAGTAGTTACCTCCGGGAAAGAGGGAAGTGGGTGGAATCAGGGAGGGTAAATAGGGAGCAACAACTGGACTGGGAATGCCAAAGTCTGTGCTGGTTACACAGGGTTGTTTTACATTATTCCTTATATCTTGTATATGCATTGTTAATAGGCTTTGTTTGAATAGGATATTGAAATATTTAATAACTAACTTAAACAATTCCCAAAATATTTGCAATGGATACAAGAATGGTCAATGCATATTGAATACATTATATGAACCCTCAAGTCCTGGTTCCCTTCCTGGTCATTTTCTACACTGTGTTGACCACCTGCACTTCTGGCATGTCTGTGCTGCCTCTAGTGCTCCCTCATTCCTCTCTGATGCTTGGCCCTCCTATTTTGCTGTCCAGAGTTTTCTCTGAAAAATATCCTAGGAAAGTTCTCCCCAGCAGCATACAAATGAACTTGAGTTCCCAAGCTTGAATTTCCAAATCTGACTTGCCTCCAATGCAGAATTGACTTGCCTATGTCTTACTGCTTTGGAATTGCATACTCATGCCCTAGGTTTTCCATATGGGGAGTCAGGCAGTGTAGTAAGCTAATCTATGAAAGTTGTTAATAAAAGAAGTAGAGTCTCTCCTCTTGTATGTCTCAGGTCAATTCAGAGACAATGTACCCTGCCTTTGTTGTCTGCTTAAAACTGTGAAGTGATAGTTTCCAACCTAGATCTCTTTCTCAGGTTCAATCCTCTGTAAACAGCTGTATGCACACTTGTATATCAGATATACATAAAATTGGATGCATAGTTTTTCATACTTATCCCAAACATCCTCTTTTTGTCTCATAACTTGACAAATGGCAGAGCTACTGTCTGGTGGTTCAGGTAAGGCACATAGGAGATATCCTAAAGCCATCTCCTCCTCACCTCTTCATTTTCAGTGATGCTTCCTTTGCCATCTGTCTTCTTTTCATTTTTTTTTCCTCTGGCTTCATTTTTACTCAGCTAGATTATGTATGCAGTAAAAAACTGTAAAACTTACAAATGACCTCCCTACTGAGCTATAATGTCATCTACTCCAATTTATTTTCTACCCAAGGTGAATGCTATAGTACATTGATCTGTCAATGTCATTCTCCTGTTCAAAAATCACAATGTCTTCTCATTGTCCATATCACTGATTCCCAAACACATACCTGAGAGAGAAAGAAAGATGAACAAGTTAAGTGCATGAAAAAAAATTAGCACTTCCATTTATATTTGTTTTGAATGTAACACAAGGATACAATGCTTTATATGATAAAAGGATAGTATCAAGAAAGACTTCATTTTACATTTAAATGCATTTGAAGCATTCAATGCATTTTTAAAAGATTTTCACCAAAATCATTGTCTGTAACTTAAAATGCTGAATTATAATGTTGAAAAAATTGTCATAGTCTAAGTTGTTATTCTTGTTAAACAATAATATAGTAGTCTTTTCTTCCTGGACATTTCATATGAGTGTTTTATATAATTATTTACTGCCATCAAATTTGTATCTCATTTGTTCACACATCTGTAATGTGTGTTTATAAATATGTGGGTATGCATGTCATGCTAATAAAGGAAATTTATTTATATATATATATATATATATGTGGTGGGAAAGAACTAATGCATTGAGGTGATTTTATTTTAGATGCTTGCTCTGCAGTTTTGGGTTATACAATTTGTCCAAATTATGGCTAATCTATTAAAAAGTTCCTTTACATTGCAGTACTGGGGAATGATGGACAATTTCTTAAAGCTTAAAGATTAATACAATCAATAATAGCAATACATTATTGAATTTATGTTTTAAAAATTTTGATGTATGTTTTTAATTGCTTGTGTTCAAGATAGATAAAGTGCATTCAGTTATTTTTTTTGCCCTCAGGGTAAAGAAAGGCACTGAGATTTTTACTCTGTTGGAGTGGATATTTCAGTGGTATTTATAGGTCAATGAAGATTGCTCATGGAATTTTCTATAAAGTCTGTTGCTCCAGTGTCTGGATAGTGTGTTTACGGTTCTTGGACTTTCTTTCTTCACCTTTAGGGTAACTCTATATTTTATGTTTCACTAATCTATTGTAAAATTTTCTGTTCTAAATGAATAATTATTTGAAGGCAAAGTATAGTCAGAAATTAAAATAAATCCACCTTCTATATTGCACTGAGTTAATAATCTGTGCAATTCAATATTCATTATTCCAATTTTTTTGAGAGGAGGGAAAAGGTCTGACTTAGTTGCTTAGGCTGGAATGCACAGGCATGATCATTGATCATAGCTTACTGCAATCTCCTGGGTTCAAGGAATCCTCCCACTTCATCTCCTGGGTAGCCGGGACTACAGGCATGCATGCCACCATGCCTGGCTAGTTTTTAATTTTTGAAATTTTTTATTTTATTTATTTTTATTTTTGTAGAGACGAGGTCTCCCCAATGGCTCAGGCACTCCTAAGCAATCCTCTTGCCTTGGCCACTGAAAATGCTAAAATTATAGGTAGGAACCATCATGGCTAGCTACTCTAACATTATTTTTAAAAAATTAAAATAGATATTTTCATTTGTTGAAGTAACAAACATCCAAACACTTTTATTTCTTAGTCCCTTTAGTAAGACCACAAAATATAGTATTTTAATAAAAGACATTAAGGGTGAATTCTAGGGTGATGCCAGTTAATTAATAATACTTAATCTATTACCTTTACTTAAAAATCATTCCCTAGGAGTTTGTGCACTAAACAGAATAAATGACAGTCAAAACTTTTAATTAGACTGGTTGCCCTGAATAGGTGTTATCCATTTAATTATCTTTAACATATCAGTTGTGCATTTACTATTTCCAGTAATCTAATTTTTGGCTAAGCAATCTCTCTAATATGATGGAAAGAAAATATTTAAAATGAAGTAACGGTAACACTGAAAATTACAAAGATAAGCTATTGTCTATTGGTGCCAGATACAATATGACTGAAATGCTGATTTTAAAAGAAGCATTCTGGAATCATGACAGGAAATGTATTTTACATGGATTAAACTTTATGAAATACTTAACTTCAAATTTTGGCTTTAGTTCTGAAACTAAGTATGGAACTTCATATACCAAAGGGACTTTTTCCCCTACTATCACCTGCCTAACTACAATGTGCTTTATTAATACTGGGCAGTTAAAGATATAAAATCAAAAGCAAAACTATAATATCCTATATGACAATACTTTTATGACTTCCAAAAAGGATGAGATTAAACAAAATTCAAATGTGCAAACTGCAGAGGTAAAGTTAAAAATGCATTGATTATGAGAACTTCTGATTTCTGACCATCAAAATCAATGAAAAAAATAAAAAAGAGGTACTACACACTGAGAGATGATATTTTGTATACACATAAACGACAAAGGATTAATGAATATTCAAAAATAAATAAAAAGAATCATAATTTATAAGAAAAGAACAACTCAAAATAATAGGGAAAAAATTTAATAGGTACTTCGCAGAAAGCAAATCTGAACAGCCATAAATGATGCCCAATCTAATAAAAGTAAATAAAAATAAAAGTAAATAAAAATTAAAACCACATTGAGAGTTTATTTATAACTCACTACAGTGGGGGAAAAACAAAGTTTGTTATTTTTTGTGTGTGTTGGTGAGGATGAGAGTTACCAGATCACTTATGTGGTACTTCTCATAGATACAAAATGATATAACTACTCTGAAAAATAATTTGGCATAATCTGTACACTTTTTTGTGTTTCTGTCTTTACATTTTCTAGGAACAAAGAAAAAATTTATTTTGTAATTCTACATAAATTATATTTCAAGGTAACCAAATAAGTGATAAGGAAAAGTTTTGCTCTGTAGAAGAATTCAAGCTAAAAATTCAGAATAAATGATAGAATTACAGAGTCACCATTATTCAACCCTTAGTAAAAAATATTTAGGTAGCTTTCAATAATATGTGCTAATACCATTGGGTGAAATTTTATGGAAAATCTTGTGATGAAGTAATTAGACTGACACTACCTGAACCTACTGATCAAGCTCAGGAGATCTAAAATTGGGGCAATAGTCATTATGGAGCAACACATGTTAATATTTCTCACTTAGAAAAATACTATACTGCATTTAATCAAATCAGTGTACAGGGAATAGAGGATTATATATAGTAGAACAAACAGCACAATTTTACTGGGTCAGTAACATCCAGAATGTGAGACATTTCAGGACGATGTTTTTCAGGACCTGGTTTTTCCAACAAATAAATAACGTAGAAGATAAGAAGAAGAGGGGGACTGTTGTAAAGGAAAAATGATGCAAGAGGTCAAGATATAGTATGACAAAACAAAGTATCACTTGAATTTTGATTGGTCAAACCAACTATAAAAATAAATTAGACAGTCAATTAAATGTTAATAAGGGTGAAAATGAAATGTGAACTAGGTATTAGATGACATTAAGGAAAGTATTTTGTTAGGTATGATGTCATGATGTTTAAAAAATATTGCTAGATAAAGATGCATGCTGAAGTGTTAGCAGGTAAAATGAGGTATCTTACATTTGCTTTAACAAAACAAAACTGCTAAGATAATAGAATTCAGTGTTTTTAATAAATTATCAGTTATAAGGGTGGTGATGAAAAACAAGAGGTCTAGGATAACATCTGGATTTTGCCTTTGGTTTCAAGGGTGGTGTCATTTGCCAGGACAGGTGATACAGAAGCAACAGCAGGCTTCAGGAATTAAAATTACTTTAATTTTGAACATAAGTTTTAAGAGTCACAATGGGCTTGATTGAGTTTGGAAACCATAAATTATTAGTAGCAGCCATCCACACTGTTGTGAAAGTTTCTAAAATTTCCTTCAGCAGTACCCAGGGGTGTAGCTACAAGTGCAGGGAAAAAAGTGTCTGGATTAATCTACTTTGGAATGTTAGTAGGTCAGATATAACCAAAGACCAAAAAGACATGGGCAATGGGGATTATTGCAAGAAAGAAGTTAAAGGTTATGTTATCTTAGGTTGGATAGGAAAGTGCTAAGTCCATTAAAGTGGTGATGGAAGATGGGTGCGGTGGCTCACACATGTAATCCCGGCACTTTGGGAGGCTGAGGCGGGTGGATCACCTAAGGTCAGGAGATTGATACCAACCTGACCAATATGGTGAAATCCATCTTGTGGTGATGTGTGCCTATGGTCCCAGCTACTCCAGAGGCTGTTACAGGAAAATTGCTTGAACCCGGGAGGTGGAGGTTATAGTGAGCCAAGACTATGTCACTGCACTGCAGCCTGGGTGACAGAGCAAGACTCTGTCTCAAAAAAAAAAAAAAAGTGGTGATGGTTAGGAGGTCTTCAGATAATATCAGTAAGGATGGATGGAGGATAACAGACATCTCAGAGGAGGTATGTATTGTTATAATAATCAAATAATGATCTGAATGCAGCAGTGGAGTGTTAAAGCAGAATGCTGCTACTTAATTTTGGGGTTCTCTAGTTAAGTAAGAGAGAATAAAAAGTTTTAGCTTGCATGCAATGCTTGCTTTTAGAAGCCAGTAGAAGAATCCATCTGTGAATAGACTGGCAGTGTAGAGTAGATCCTAGATGGTAGATAAGGGTTCTAGAATAAAAAGCAAGGGTGAATAGCAAAAAGAATGATGCATGTGAAGGAATGGGTGTCCCGAAATAGGACAGAGATGAGAGAAATGAGGGCCAGCTGGTCAGGGGCCAGCACTTTGGCTGGTGACCAAAGAAAAGTGGAGCAAAACATGTTAGATGAGCTGCTCTTGAGGCTTCTGGGCAGACTAAGTCCCAAGTGCTGCAAAAACATCATGAGGTTAGCAAATTTTAGGCACTATTTATCATTGAAAAGGAATGTCACTAAGAATTTACTTATCTTGTCTCTGAAGAATCCTTTTTCTCAAGCTGTTGAAGGAAAAAATGGGGTTATATGCTTATTCCTTATTTTAAGGTTTAGTTCTTTTCATATTAATAATCAGTAATCAGTTGTATCACATTCCCATTATATATACATTAGCATTTTAAAAATTTTTATTATTTTTAAAAATTATACTTTAAGTTCTCAGATACATGTGCAGAATGTGCAGGTTTGTTACATAGGTATACACGTGCCATGGTGGTTTGATGCACCCATCAACCTGTCATCGATATTAGTATTACTCCTAATGCTGTCCCTCCACAGCCCTTCTGTGTGATGTTTCCCTCCCTGTGTCCACCTGTTCTCATTGTTCAACTCCCACGTATGAGAACATGTGGTGTTTGGTTTTCTCTTCCTGTGTTAGTTTGCTGAGAATGATGGTTTCCAGCTTCATCCATGTCCCTGCAAAGAACATGAACTCATCCTTTTTTATGGCTGCATAATATTGCATGATATGTATGTGTCACATTTTCTTTATCCAGTCTATAGTTAGTGGACATTTGGGTTGGTTCCAAGTATTTGCTATTGTGAATAGTGCTGCAATAAACATACATGTGCATATGTCTTTATACTAGAATGTTTTATAATCCTTTGAGTATGTACCCAGTAATGGGAATGCTAGGTCACGTGGTATTTCTGGTTCTAGGTCCTTGAGGAATTGCCACACTGACTTCTGCAATGGTTGAACTAATTTACACTCCCACCAATGGTGTAAAAACATTCCTATTTCTCTACATCCTCTCCAGCATCTGTTGTTTCCTGACTTTTCCATGATCGCCGTTCTAGCTGGCAGGAGATGGTATCTTTCTGTAGCTCTTATTTGAATTTCTCTAATGACCAGTGATGATGAGCTTTTATTCATATGTTTGTTGGCTGCATAAATGTCTTCTTTTGAGAAGTGTCTGTTCATATTCTTCACCCACTTTTTGATGGGGTTGTTGGTTTTTTTCTTGTAAATTTGTTTAAATTCCTTGTAGATTCTGGATATTAGCCCTTTGTCAAATGGATATATTAAAAAATTTTTCTCCCTTTCTATAGGTTGCCTGTTCACTTTGATGATTTTGCTGTGTAGAAGCTCTTTAGTTTAATTAGAGCCCATTTGTCAATTTTGGCTTTTGTTGCCATAGCTTTTGGTGTTTTAGTCATGAAGTCTTTGCCCATGCCTATGTCCTGAATGGTATAGCCTAGGTTTTCTTCTTGGGTTTTTATGGTTTTAGGTCTTATGTGTGAGTCTTTAATCCATCTTGAGTTAATTTTTATGATGTGTAAGAAAGGGGTCAAGTTTCAGTTTAATCAAAGATCAGATGGTTGTAGATACCTGGCATTATTTCTGAGGCCTCTGTTCTGTTCCACTGGTCTATATATCTGTTTTGATACCAGTATCATGCTGTTTTTGTTACTGTAGCCTTGTTGGATAGTTTGAAGTCAGGTAGCATGATGCCTCCATCTGTGTTTTTGCTTCAGATTGTCTTGGCTATACAGGCTCTTTTTTGGTTCCAGATGAAATTTAAACTGTTTTGTTTGTTTGTTTGTTTTCCTAGTTCTATGAAGAAACTCAATGGTAGCTTGATGGGGATAGCATTGAATCTATAAATTACTTTGGGCAGTATGGCCATTTTCACAATATTGATTCTTCCTATCCATGAGCATGGAATGTTTTTCCATTTGTTTGTGCCCTCTCTTATTTCCTTGAGCAGTGGTTTGCAGTTCTTGAAGAGGTCCTTTGCATCCTTTATAAGTTGTATTCTTAGGTATTTTATTTCTTTGTAGAAATTGTGAGTACGAGTTCACTCATGATTTTGCTCTCTGTCTATTATTGGTGTATAGGAATTCTTGTGATTTTTGCACATTGATTTTTGTATCCTGAGACTTTGCTGAAGTTGCTTATCAGCTTAAGGAGATTTGGGGCTGAGATTATAGGGTTTTTTTAAATACTCAATCATGTCATCTCCAAATGAAACAATTTGACTTCCTCTCTTCATATTTAAATACCCTTTATTTCTTTCTCCTCATGATTGCCCTGGCCAGAACTTCCAATACTATGTTGAATAAGAGTGGTGAGAGAGGGCAACCTTGTCTTGTGCTGGTTTTTGAAGGGAATGTTTCCAGCTTTTGTTCAATCCATATGATGCTGGCTATGGGTTTGTCATAAATAGCTTTCATTATTTTGAGATATGTTCCATGAATACCTAGTTTATTGAGAGTTTTTAGCATGAAGAGGTGTTGAATTTTATCAAAGGACTTTTGTGCATCTATTGAGATAATCATGTGTTTTTTGTCATTGGTTCCATTTATGTGATGGATTAGGTTTATTGATCTGCGTATGTTGAACCAGCCTTGCATCCCAGGACTGAAGCTGACTTGATCATAGTAGATAAGCGTTCTGATGTGCTGCTATATTTGATTTGCCAGTATTTTATTCACAGTTTTCACATAGATGTTCATCAGGGATATTGGCCTGAAATTTTCTTTTTTTCTTGTTTCTCTGCCAGGTTTTGGTATCTGGATGATACTAACCTCTTAAAATGAGTTAGAGAGGCGTTTATATTTTTATATTGTTTGAAATAGTTTTAGAAGGAATGGTACCAGCTTCTCTTGGTACCACTGGTAGAATTCGGCTGTGAATCTGTCTGGTCCTGGGCTTTGTTTGGTAGGCTATTAATTACTGCCTCAATTTCAGAACTTGTTTTTGGTCTATTCAGGGATTTGACTTCTTCCTGGTTTAGTCATGGGAGGGTGTATGTGTCCAGGAATTTATTCATTTCTTCTAGATTTTATAGTTTATTTGCATAGAGGTGTTTATAGTATTCTCTATGATACTTTGTATTTCTGTGGGATTAGTGGTGATATCCCTTTATCATTTTTTGTTGGGTCTATTTGATTCTTCTCTCTTTTCTTCTTTATTAGTCTGGCTAGCAGTCTATCTATTTTGTTAACCTTTCCAAAATCCAGCTCCTGGATTCGTTGATTTTTTTAAAAAGGTTTTTCTTGTCTCTATCTCTTTCTGTTCTGCTTTAATATTAGTTGTTTCTTGTTTTCTGCTAGCTTTTGGATTTGTTTGCTCTTGCTTCTTTAGTTCTTTTCATTGTCATGTTAGGGTGTTGATTTTAGATCTTTCCTGCTTTTTCCTGTGGGCATTTAGTGCTATTAATTTCCCTCTAAACACTGCTTTAGCTGTGTCCCAGAGATTCTGGTACATTGTGTCTTTTTTCTCATTGGTTTCAAAGAACATATTTTTTTCTGCCTTGATTTTGTTATTTACCCAGTAGTCATTAAGGAGCAGGTTGTTAAATTTCCATGTAGTTGTGCAGTTTTGAGTGAATTTCTTAATCCTGAGTTCTAATTTGTTTGCACTGTGACTTGAGAGACTGTTTGTTATGATTTTCTTTTTTTTCCATTTGCTGGGGAGTGTTTTACTTCCAATTATGTGGTCAATTTTAGAATAAGTGCAATGTGGTGCTAAAATAATATATATTCTGTTAATTTGTGGTGGAGATTTCTGTAGATGTTTAGCAGTCCATTTGGTCCAGAGCTGAGTTCAAAGCCTGAATATCCTTGTTAATTTTTCTCTCTCATTGATCTGTCTTGTATTGACAGTGGTGTTTTAAAGTCTCCCACTATTATTGTGTGGGAGTCTAAATCTCTCTGTAGGTCTCTAATAACTTGCTTTATGAAACAGGGTACTCCTGTATTGGGTGCATATGTATTTAGGTTAGTTAGCTCTTCCTGGTTGCATTGATCCCTTTACCATTATGTAATGCTTTTCTTTGTCTTTTTTTATCTTTGTTGGTTTAAAGTCTGTTTTATCAGACACTAGGATTGCAACCCCTGCTTTTTTTGCTTTCCACTTGCTTGGTATATATTCCTCCATCCCTTTATTTTGAGCCAATGTGTGTCTTTGCACATGTGATGGGTCTCCTAGATACAGCACACCAATGGGTCTTGACTATTTATCCAATTTGCCAGCCTTTGTCTTTTAATTGGGGCATTTATCCCATTTACATTTAAAGTTAACATTTTTATGTGTGAATTTGATCCTGTCATTATGATGCTGGCTGGTTATTTTGCCCCTGAGTTTATGCAGTTTCTTTATAGTGTTGATGGTCTTTACAACCTGGTATGTTTTTGGAGTGGCTGTTAACTGGATTTTTCTTTTCATATTTAGTGCTTCTGTCAGGACCTCTTATAAGGCAGGCCTGGTGGTGACAAAAATCTCTCAGCATTTTCTTATCTGTAAAGGATTTTATTTCTCCTTTACGTATGAAGCTTAGTTTGGCTGGATATGCAATTCTGGGTTAAAAATTCTTTTCTTTTAGAATGTTGAATATTGACCCCCACTCTCCTCTGGCTTATAAGTTTTCTCCAGAGAGAGCTTCTATTAGTCTGATGGGCTTCCCTTTGTGGGCAGCCTGACCTTTCTCTCTGGCTGCCCTTAATTTTTCCTTCATTTCAACCTTGGTGTATCTGATGATTTTATGTCTTGGGGTTGCTCTTCTTGAGGAATATCTTTGTGGAGTTTTCTGAATTTCCTGAATTTGAATGTTGGCCTGTCTGGCTAGGTTGGGGAAGTTCTCCTGGATAATATCCTGAAGAGTGTTTTCCATCTTGGTTTCATTCTCCTCGTCACTTTCAGGTATACCAATCAAATGTAGGTTTGGTCTTTTCACATAGTTCCATATTTTTGGAGATTTTCTTTGTCCCTTTTCATTCTTTTTTCTCCAATCTTGTCTTCATACTTTATTTCATGAAGTTCATCTTTAATCTCTGATATCCTTTCTTCAGCTTGATTGATTCAGCTATTGATACTTGTGTATGCTTCATGAAGTTTTTGTGCTGTGTTTTTCACTCCATCATGTCATTTATGTTCCTTTCTGAATGGGTTATTCTAGTCAGGAATTCCTCTAACCTTCTTCACTGTTCTTATCTTTCTTGTATTGATTGAGAACATGATCCTTTAGCTCAGAGGATTCTGTTATTACCTGCCTTCTGAAGTCTACTTCTGTCAATTCATCAAACTCATTCTCTGTCCAGTTTTGTTCCCTTGCTGGCAAGAAGTGTGATCCTTTGGAGAAGGCATTATGATTTTTTGAATTTTGAGTCTTTTTTCACTGATTTTTCTTCATCTTCGTGGATTTATCAACCTTTGGTCTTTGATGTTGACCTTTGGATGGGGTTTCTGTGTGGACATCCTTTTTATTGATGTTAATGCTATTCCTTTCTGTTTGTTAGTTTTCCTTTAACAGTCATGCCCGTCTGCTGCAGATCTGCTAGAGTTTGCTGAAGGTCCACTCCAGACCCTGTTTGCTTGGGTATCACCAGTGGAGGCTGCAGAACAGCAAAGATTACTGCCTCTCTTTTTCTTTGGAAGCTTCATCCTAGAGAGGCACCTGCCAGATGCCAGCTGGAGCTCTCCTGTATGAAGTGTCTGTTGAACCATGCTGGGATTGTCTTCCAGTCAGGAGGCATAGGGATCGGGGACCCACTTGAGGAGGTAGCAGAGCACAAGCACTGTGCTGGGAGATCCACTGCTCTCTTTGTAGCTGGCAGGCAGGAATGTTTAAGTCTGCTGAAGCTGCATCCAGGTGCTCTGTCCCAGGGAAATGGAAGTTTTATTTATAAGCTTCTGATTGCAGCTGCTGCCTTTTTTTCAGAGATGGCCTCCTCAGAGAGGAGGAATCTAGTGAGGCAGTCTGGCTATAGCAGCTTTACTGAGCTGCAGTGGGCTCTGCCCAGTTTGAACTTCCAGGTGGCTTTGTTTACACTGCGAGGGGAAAACTGCCTACTCAAGCCTTACTAATGGCAGACGCCCCTGCCCTCGCCAAGCTGGAGCATCCCAGGTTGACTTCAGACTGCTGTGCTAGCAGCGAGAATTCCAAATCAGTGGATCTTAGTTTGCTGGGCTCTGTGGGATTGAGATCCGCTGAGCTAGACCACTTGGTTCCCTGGCTTCAACCCCCTTTCTAGGGGAGTGAGCTGTTCTGTCTCACTGGTGTTCCAGGCACCACTGGGGTATGAAAAAAAAAAACTCCAGCAGCTAGCTTGGTGTTTGTCCAAATGGCCACCCCAGTTTTGTGCTTGAAACCCAGGGCCCTAGTGGTATTGGCACTGGAGGGAATCTCCTGGTTTGTGGGTTGTGAAGACCATGGGAAAAGTGTAGTATCTGGGCCTGAATGCACCATTCCTTATGGCACGTTCCCTCACAGCTTCCCTTGGCTGGGGGGGGCAGTTCCCTGACCCCTTGCACTTCCCTGGTGAGGTGATGCCCCATTCTGCTTTGGCTCACTCTCCATGGGTTGCACCTACTCTCTAACCAGTCCCAGTGAGATGAGCCAGGTACCTCAGTTGGAAATGCAGAGATCATCCACCTTCTTCATTGATCTCGCTAGGAGCTGCAGACCGGAGCTGTTTCTATTTGGCCATCTTGCCAGTCATTGAGTTATGTTTTAATTTATTTTCTGTATATTTTGGAAATTCCTACCAACCTTTGGCAAAAGCTACAGAAAATGTTTCTTATTAAAGTTCCAAAAACATTTTATTTAGTTTCTTTTATTATTACTCCTCACAATGATTAATCCTATTTTGGGCTGTTGATGATAGTCATTTGCTATTGTCAAAGTCTTGTCAAATAATGTGTGCCTTTCCACATTTTCTTCTCTATTGTTACGACAGTACTAATACTTTGTAACTTTTCGTTAATTTTCACTTTTTTTGCTCTGTTCTTGTGTGTGTCCAGCTGTATATTTGTTGTGTCTTTAATGTTTTCAAACATTTTAGTTTTTCAAAATTATTAACTCTCTAGATATGTCTTATGATTGCCTTAAATTTCCTCCTAAATTCTGCTTTATTGTTTGTAGTCTGACTTCATATTTTTTCATACAGTATCTCCAAACAAAAAGAAAAATATTGGTTGTCATTTGCATTTAAGATAATATGGTTTGAATCTGTGTCCCCACCCAAATCACATGTTGAAATGTAATCCCCAGTGTTGCAGGCAGGGCCTAGGGCAAAGAGATTATATTCTGGGGGCAGATTTCTCATGAATGTTTCAGTACCATCCCCTTGGTACTGTTCTCACCATAGTGAATGAGTGCTTGTGAAATCTGGTGGATTAAAAGTGTGTGGCACCTCCTCTCTCTCTCCCTTGCTCCTGCTCCTGCCATGTGAGATGCCTGCTCCCTCTTTGCCTCCTGCTATGATTGGAAGTTTCCTGAAGCCTCCTCAGAAGCAGAAACCACTATGCTTCCTGTACAGCCTACAAAACTGTGAGACAACTAAACTTCTTTTCTTTATAAAATTCCCAGACTCATATGAGATATGTGAGGCTAGAATTGTCTGCTGTAGCTAAATTCATTGTTCTTTTCCAAAATTTACCTTGATTGGATTATTTCTTATAGCATTTGTCAGTATTCGTCATTTATGTTTTTGCCTTTTTTAAACTTGCCCTCCTACCCTAGGCCTAGTACTTCTCTATAGCAGCTTTGTGTTTCTCTGCTAGCCCCTTAACAATGTACCAGAGTCTTATTCAGATTTGCTTATATTCCTTTCTCCCTAAGCCTGCTCTACCTCTTCCTTTTTTCCACGTTTTCATCTCATGGTGAAGGTTCACAAATCTCTATCATTTCTGCTCTCTTCGCTCAACTCTGGAACCACATGATCAGATTTTAGTGGAGATCTCCACTGGATTCTGATACCATAACGTTAGCTTGTCCAAAACAGGACTTATTTTTCATTTTCTTTTATCCCAACCTGATCCCAGCCCCTTATATCCCCACCACTATTTGCGAAAGAAAACAGCCAAGGATATCGTGATCTGGACACTGTCTTCCTTCTCATCTTATGTCTTCCTTTTCATCTTATATCTCACAATACTTATCCAGGTTCATCAAATTTAGCTTTTCAATACCGATAGCAAATTGTCTCATTAAATATCATTTCTAACCCCCTTTGACCTTGCCTTCTTTCATGTTAGAAACTGGAAAATGATAGAACTATATATTTCCAGACTCTCTTGTAACTGAATCTCTTCATGTGACCTGCATGCCACCAAACAGGAAAAAAAGCAGTAGTCACACTCACTGAGTATCTTCTCTCTCGCCAAAACTTAACAGCAGAGCTGTATGGCTTTTTGTGGACTGCTAATACAAAGTTTCTAGCATCCTGGATCTAAAAGGATAAAGAATGATGGAACATCTCTCCTGACTGAGTTTCCTCTACCTCAGTTTTTTTCAGGCTACATAGCATCAGAACTTGATACTTTTGTTCACCTAAGGATCCTGTGAATGTCTTCTATACCTTTCAGCTTAAACTCACTAGACTAGGTTTCGCTGTTTTTAACTGAAAATCCTGATAAATACAGTATGTCTCAAATTTATTTAAATTTTCCCATCACATAAGTCACTACCTTTGTTCAACCATTCTTTATCCGCAAAGGAAAAGGCATTGTGTCATCATTATTTGTTTTATATGTTCTCTTTTCAATTTTATCTTTTATTGATCTATAATAGATGTAAATATTTTAGGGTACCTATGATAATTTAATATATTCACATAATTTGAAAAAATCAAATCAGTGTAATTGTGATATTCATTATCTTAAATATTTGTCTTTTCTTTATACTATACACATTTGAAATATTTTCTGCCAGCTACTCTGAAATATACAACAGATTATTATAAACTAGTCATATTGCTGATATATGAAATACTAGGTCTTATTTCTTCTATCAAAATTGTGTTTGTATCTATTAATCAACCTCACTTGCCCCTCACTTACCCCTTGCTTGCCCCTCAACTTTTCCTGTCCTCTGGTCACCACCAATCTACTATCTTGCTTCATGAGACCCACTTTTTTAGTTCCCATATATGAACATGAAATGTTTGTCTTTTTGTGCTTGGGCTTATTTCAGTTAACATAATGACTTTCAGTTCTGTCTATGCTGCTACAAATGACAGGATTCATTATTTTTTATGGCTGAATAATATTTCATTTGTATATATATTTTTTCTTTATCGACTCATTCATTAATGGACACTTAGGTTGATTCCATTTTTGGCTATTGTGAATAGTGCTGCAATAAACACGGGAGTTTAGATATCTCTTTGATATGTTGATTTCTATTATTTTTGATATATACTTAGTAGTATAACTGCTGAATCATATGGAAATTCTATGTTTAATATTTTGAGAAACCTCCATATACTTTTCCATACTGGCTGCATTAATTTACACTTCCACCAACAATGTATAAGGATTCCTTTTAATTTACATTTTTGTCAGCATTCGTTGTTCCCTGTCTTTTGGATAAAAGCCATTTTAACTGGTGTGAAATGGTATCTCGTTGTGGCTTTCATTCTCATTTCTCTGATCATTAGTAATGTTGAACTTTTTTTCAGATCTCTGTTGGCCATCTGTATGTATTCCTTTGAGAAATGTCTGTTCAGTTCTTTTGTCCATTTTTAAATCATTTTTTTTTGCTATTTAATTGTTTAAACTCTTTATATATTCTGGTTATTAATCCTTTATAAGATGGACAGTTTATAAATATTTTCTCCTCTTCTGTGGATTGTCTCTTTACTTTGTCTGAGTTTTCTCGGCTCTGCAGAATCTTTTTAGTTTGATATAATCCTATTTGTCTATTGTTGCGTACTTTGCATGTGCTTTTAAGATCCTGCACAAAAATTCATCACCGAGACCAACATCCTAGAGCATTTCCCCAAAGTTTTTTGTTAGCAGTTTCACAATTTGAGATCTTGACTTCAGTCTGTAATCTATTTTGATTTAATTTTTATGTAAGTTGAGAAGTGGAGATCTAGTTTTTTTTTTTTTTTTATGTTGGTTATCCAGTTTCTCCAGCACCATTTATTAAAGAAACTGTCTTTTCCCTATTGTTTGTTATTGGAAACTTTGTTGAAAATGAGTTGGCTATAAATATATGGATTTATTTCTGGGTTCTCTATTCTATTCCTTTTGTCTATATGTCTGTTTTTAATGCCAGCGTTATGCTTATTTGGTTGCTATAGCTTTACAGAATATTTTGAAGTCAGGTAATGTGATGCCTCCAGCGTTACTCTTTTTGCTCAGGATTGTTTTGACTATAAGTCTTCTGAGGTTCCATATAAATTTTAGGTTGTTTTTCTATTTTTGTGAAGCATGATACTGGTTTTTTGATAGGGATTGCATCAAATCTATAAATTGCTTTGAATAGAATTGTCATTTTAACAATATTAATTCCTTCACTCCACAAACACAGAATATCTTTCCAATTTTTTGTGTGTCTTCTTCAATTCCTTTCATCAGTGTTTTACAATTCTCTTTGTATAGATCTTTCAATTCTTTAAATCGGTTTCTAGGGGTTTTATATTATTTGTAGCTCTGATAAATAAAATTACTTACTTGATTTCTTTTTTTCTTTTTCTTTTTTTTTGGTGAGGAAGTCTTACCCCGTTGCCCAGGCAACATTAGTAATAATTACTTATTTTACAAGACCAACATTACCTTGATATCAAAACCAGACACAGACATAACAAAAAAGAAAACTACAGGCCAATATCATTGATAAATGTAGATGCCAAAATCAACGCAACCTCCACCTCCCAGGTTCAAGCGAATATCTTGTCTCAGCATTCTGAGAAGCTGTCATGCGCCATGCCTAGCTAGTCTTTTGTATGTTTAGTACAGATAGGGTTTCAACATGTCGGCCAGGCTGGTCTAAGTTTAGAAGTGTTCCCTCCTCTTCAATTTTTTTTGAAGAGTTTTGGTAGGATTGGTGTTAGTTCTTCTTTAAATGTTTGGCAAACTCAGCAATAAAGATATCAGATTCTGGGCTTTTCTCTGAGGAAAAGACTTTTTATTATAGCTCCAGTTTCATTACTCATTATTGGCTTGTTAATGTTTTTTATCTTTCATGATTCAATCTTGGTAGGTATTATGTGTCCAGGAACTTGCTCATTTCTGCTAGGTTTTCTGATTTGTTGGAAAGCAGTTGTTCATAATAGTTTCTAATGATTATTTGTATTTCTGTGGTCTAAGTTGGTTTGTCTCCTTTTTTATTTCTGATTTTATTTATTTGGGTCCTCTCTCTTCTTGTGTTAGTGTAGTTAGTTAGTTTTATTTATTCTTTCAGAAAAACAACTTTTCGTTTTGTTGATATTCTACACTTTTTCAGTGTCAGTTTTCTTTGTTTCTGCTCTAAACTTTATTACTTTTTCTCCTTCTACTAGTTTGGGGTTTGCTTTGTTCTTGATTTTCTAGTTCTTTGAGATTCATCATTAAGTTGTGTATTTGAAGTTTTTCTGCTTTTTTGATGTAGGTGTTTATTGCTATAAACTTCCCTCTTAGCACTGCTCTTACTGTATCCCATAGATTCCATAAGTTGTATTTCCATTTTTCATTTGTTCCAAGAATATTTAAAAATGTTCTTTTTTATTTCTTCATTGACTCATTGCTTATTCAAGAGCACATTGTTTGATTTCCATGTGTTAGTGTATTTTCCAAAATTCCTCCTGATATTCATTTCTCGTTTTATGATATTGGGATCTGAAAACATACTTGGTATGATTTATGCTTTTGATTGAATTATTTTCTACTGTTTCTTCTACTTTCATATTGGGACGTAGGAAGTTTTTCAAAGGTTGTATACAACAACATTTAATTGTGATGTCCATCTACTTTTGTGGGGATAATTAATAGGGGTGTGTGTGTGTTTACATAAAAATAATGACATCTTTCCATAACTAAAGCTTAAGATTTTATTTTTCTCAAGGATAAAACAAAATAATGTGTCAGACCCCAGTTTGTTCTCCTCCTCTCAGAACGTATCATTATGATACAATAATATCATAAAAACTTCAAGAAGCGGCATTGATGGCAAAAATAAAAACAAATCTATATTGTTCCATATATATCTAGTGTAAACTTATAAGGAAAATTATTCACTATTTTTTTACTTTATTTTTTTCACTGTTATCTCTCATGTAATGCCTTGCTAGTAGTTGTAAAGTTAATTTTATAGTAGATACAAGAGTCAATTTTTGTCAGAAATTCTTCCTGTGTGGGGTTAGTTTAGTCCAAAGTCTTCATTTAAAAAGATAAATTCCATTTTTAAAAATTGCATTTCAAGCCAAAATTGTTTTCAGGGTATTTGATTGCAATGTGTTACTGAAAGCCAATCTTCAGAGGATCCTTCCTGTTTCTGTCTTTTCTATTTGGGAAATCCCCATTTCAGTAAATAGTTGCTGGTTAAGGATTCTCTTATATTTCCATTTTAAAATTTATCATCAGTCTAGTTGTAATACATTAATAGATGGCTTATTTGGGGGTTTTAACCTTTGGGATATTTCTTTTATGAAATATCCTTTTTTACTTTTAACTTAGGTATTAATTGTCTCCAAAATCCTGTCTGCTCTTCTCTGTCCTAAACAAACATGTTACCCTCCCCTCAACATTCAAGCTACTGCTCTGTTCTTTTTCTATTATGGCAAAGAAACACCCGTTTAAATTTGCTTTCATTTCCTTCTTACTCTTCCTTCTTGACAAAATGTGGCTTCTACTCTAAGCATTTTACAGTGGATGTTTTCTGCATTACAAACTAGCTTCCCAGTTACCTAATAAAGTAAAAATTTACATTTATTGAATGCTTATTATGTGTCCAAAATGATGATTACTTTTGGAAATTGACTTGTTTTCACTAATCAAAATGACCTTAAGATTTGTCTGGATTGTTTTGTGTAGGGACACTTTATTCCTTTATATAGATAAGTAATATTCCATTGTGTGGTGGTTTTAAATTTTGATTGCCCTTCACCCAATAAAGGACATTTTGGTTGTTATCAGTTTTTTTTTTTTTTTGCGATTACAAATTAAAATGCTAAAAATATATGTGTTTATTTATTTGTGTGAACATGAGTTTAATTTCTTAGCATAAATGCCGAAGAGTGTAAATCCCATTTAGTATGGCAAGAGCACATTTAATTTCATAAAAAAATGGCTAAACTATTTTCCAGAGTGTTTATACTATTTCACATTGCTACCAAAAAACATTTTAACTACCAATAGGTATATAGTGATATCTTAAGGTGGCTTTAATTTTCATTTCCCTAATAGCAAATGATGTCAATGTTTTTTCTGAGTGCTTGTTTGCTATCTGTATCCCCATTTTCGTGAATTATCTGTGTGTGTGGTTTTTGTTTTTCTGTGTGTGTTTGTGGGGGGTTTGTTTGGCTTATTTTCAAATTGGATTTTTGCCACTTCACTGTTGAGTTTTGAGAGTTTTTCATACATTGTCATACATTGTTGGATATGTGGTATGCAAATATTTTCTCCCAGACTGTAACTTGCTTTTTCATTCTCTTAACATACGGTTCATTGAGAAAAAGTTTTCAGTTTTGATGAAATTCAGTTTATGGGAACACCCCACCCTGTCATTCCTCAACTCCTGACTGTAGTCCTTAGCCATTCTGTCTTCTTTCTGACTTTCAGAGATTGCCTATATTTGTTACAGTATTTCTAATGGATTTCAATTGTAAGGTGGTGATATAGGGAGGAATAGGTCTACTGCCTTTTCTCTGGAACCAGAAGTCAACTTTCATTTAAAAAAATTGCCTAACACAGTTTCTGAGACATTTTATTTTTGCAGCATTCTCCTAATATCTAGGACTATGAGTGATTTTCATTTTCTATTCTCTATCAAATCTCTAATTTAGATATCTTTCCAAGATTTCTTCTAGCACCTCTTAACTCCCTCCCTTTCATTGTCTGCAGTCTCTTGACAGTAACAGTCAACCTCTGGACCAAATCTTCATTTCCATGTAAATAATTCCTCAGTTTATATTTCTAGCCTAGATCTCAGAACTTTAATTTCCTATTTTCATTTTGTTGTCTTCTTCAAGGTTGTTTTTTCATATTTTCATCTGGATATCTCCTTAGAGCTTTGTTTTCATATTTTCATCTTAGTATCTTCTCTAAAATAGTCCAATGACACATCAAATGAAATTGTTTTGTAACAAGGGCAATATCTTGGAAATAACAATCAACATTTTTTCCTGCCTTCTGAATAGAAGAGATGTGCATCTGCCTATTGGACAAAGATGGTTTCACAGAGGACAGGGAAAGACTGAAGAAAGAAAGAGTAACATTGTGATGTTCCATGTGGGATTTTTACAGTAAAATTTTGAAACGTAAAGTTTGAGAAGAAAGAATTTTCTAAATTCCTTTAACCTTCATTTAGGATTATTAAGGCCCAGACAAGGAAAACCTAATTGTGAAATCTCTCCCACTGTTCACCCTCAGCCATGAAGTGAAATTCAGGAAGAAGGTTATTAACTGAAGGATGTGAAAGAGAAGGCTGCCCCTTTTGGATCTAGGAGATTATTGAAGTGGATTGCAGACTTCAGAAGGGAATGGAGAGCTCAGTGTCAAGGATCATGTTTTCAAATCTCCTATCTTCTCCTGGGCCAATCCTAAGGAGATTATAAGGGAGCCTTGGAAGTATCTAGGGGCTTAGTGGAGGAATGGCTAGGGAAGAAGACTTTTGCTCTTCTCTTCAAGAACATTGTTCTAGAGTTGTCTCTGTACCAATTTAAATCTAAAATTTCATAAGAAATGTAATACTTTTCAACTCAGCATGATAGTGTTTTAATCTGTTCCCCCTACTAATCCTAGTAAATGTTATAATTTTGAAAAATAGCCCCCTCTCTATTGAATATGTATTTTATGTAGCCCCTCCTGTGACAGAGGAAATCTCATTCTGAGTTCTGTATATGCATATGTTTGTTAATGTTCCATCCATCAGGAGATTGATGACATGGAAGTTTAACAAAGGATGAAGAAGAAGTTGTACTCAGGTGTGCAGAGAAGAATGAGTCAGGTAAACAAGATAAATCACCAGGAGTTAGTGCCAGAGGCAAAAAAACAGAGAAATCAATGAAGAAAAGAAGTTGGAAAGTCTATAGAACTGTAAAGTTTGGGACTAAAATGCTGGAAACTTGGGCATGAGAGGACATTTCTACTTAGGCATTAGAACCAGAATTAGAGCTACCCTCTTCTTTAGTTGCACAGGAACCTAGAGATGAAGCAGTAGAAAGACAGAAATATTTCTAAAGTATAGGAAGAAAAGGGAGAAGCATAAAAACAGGTTCAAATTAGAAGAGAATGTAATATGGCATAGGCTTAGCCAAAAGTAATTTAACATATGGCATAATATAAGATGCATAATGTGATCCTGACCAGTGACTGTCAAATATTATGTAAAGTCTTCTATGCCCATGAATTCTTTGTGGGAAAACATTTTGATATGTGAAAACTGGAAAAGGGCTATTTTTATGTCTACTTTCATGTAGCACAGGGCAAAGGTAGCCCTTGAGAATTCTAGATCTAGAGCACTTTAACATAGAAATTTCCAGAACTTTGGCATAAGCCTTGGAAATTTACCACCTCAGGAGCTGGTGGAGAATGGGGATACAAGGTGTTACTGGGATAAATGTGAAGAAGAAAGAGGAGCAACTGGCTTATTGAATGGGCTGAGTTCAGCGGGATATACAGAAAAGGTTCATTTTATTTTTCAACAAAAGTGTTTTCAGATTTGTTCTGTGGGATCTGCCTTCTTTTTCTCTGGACAGTATCATAGACATAGTTTTCTAATGTCTTCACCCATAAAAATAGTTTTATGGTAATTCAAATTCACTTTCAGTATTTAAAAGCTCAATGCATTCTAAATCTAATCTTTAGTCTAATGTGCAACTATTATTATTAGCTAAGGCCTCACTTTACCTTTGGAGAAAGGAATTGTGATTTGTGTTGTTTATTTTTTATTTTTTTGTATCCACTTTCTCCTCTGTCTGGTTTCTAATTTGGGGGACAGAGAAGAAATATTAAAGGAAGAGGAAACAACAGTCTTATGTGATTAACAATGCTGTATTTCATAGATTTCAACCAACCCCTTTGGTTATAAGTGGTATCCAAAGAATGGTCTCCTTTGTAGAATATATATTGAACTCTTTGGAGGAACTTCTTTACCCTAACCATGGAGATACTCACTTTATAGTGTCCTGAAAGAGGTGATGCAATCTAGTTAACCTCTTTGCTACTGCAGTTAAGCTTCTTTGTCTAACTATACATAATCTACCAGACATAAAGGTAAAAATCTTGGACCATTAACTGACGATTAACTGACACTGGGCAGGTTACTAAACATCTAAATCTCACATTTGTAAACTTGAAATTGTACCTTCCACTTAGATACAATAATTTAAGCTGTATGAAGTGCTTAGAGCAGTGCCTGGCATATAGTGTGTCATATTATCTATTGTTATTGGAGTTGGATTCCTCCATGCCAGTAAGCATAGCAAAGAGTAGGGGAAGGCTGGACCCACCAAAATTGCTGCATCCTTATCTTGCTAAATGGAAAAATAAAATTTACACCACTGCTGATCACTATCTCCTAGCTGTAACTTCATGTAGCACTCCAGCTAGCTACTCAACCGAAGGGAACAGAGAAAAGACAAAACTCTCTTTACTGACAAATTTCCCTCAATGTGTCTTCATAATAACTCTCTAGCCATCTCTTAGCACACTTGAAAAGAGAGAGATTTTGACAGAGGAAGGATTTGTTCACGTACTCGGTTAATTCTGTCTAGCACCTCCCTTTAGAATATGGGGGCCAGGCACGATGGCTCACACCTGTAATCCCAGCACTTTGGGAGTCCGAGGTGGGTGGATCACTTGAGGTAAGGAGATTGAGACCAGCCCAGCCAACATGGTGAAACCCTGTGTCTACTACAAATACAAAAATTAGCCAGGTTTGGTGGCAGGCACCTATAATCCCAGCAACTTGGGAGGCTGAGGCAAGAGAATTGTTTGAACCCGGGAGGCAGAGGTTGCATTAAGTGAAGAATTCACCACTGCACTCCAGCCTGGGCAAGAGAGCAAGACTCCATTTAAAAAAAAAAAGAGAGACTATAGGAATACTGTTCAACTATTATCTTCAGTGTCAAATCTCTGGCTAAATTCTGAAACTACAGATACAAAATTTTGTTTAGTAATCTATTAAGGGACAAAAATTCTAGAATGGAGATTGTAAAAAAAAAAAAGGAGGAAGTCCTTTCAAGCACTGGGTGGTAACAACTACCTAACTGGTCCTTCAATTTTGTTACATGCATTAGATTGATACTTGGATGTTTTATTTTTCATCCTAAAGTTATAAATCTCATTAGTGGGCTTAGAAAAATGCTTAATTTTTGGCTGGGCATGATGACCCAATACTGTAATTTCAGCACTTTGGGAGGCCAAGGTAGGAGGATTGCTTGAGGCCAGGAGTTCAAGACCAACCTGGGCAACATGCTTCTACAAAAAAGAAAAATTAACAAAAATAAAAGAAAGAAAATAAAGAGAAGATGTATATATATTTTTTTGTATTCTATTCCTTGAATTTGTTCAGTCTGGGGTCTTTGTTGTAAGGCAGGAAAGTAAGAAAATGAAGTCATTTTCCTGCAACATTTAAAAAGCCATTAAATTCTTCATTAAAAAAAGAAGTCGGTTTTAAATACACTGTTATGAAAGATTCAGAAATCATAGATTCAATTTTAATTTATAACATAGTATGTTAAAAGTAGAAGCATGTTGTCTGTTTGAAAAATGTAATTTTAATAATTGTTAATATTTTTTCTTTACTCCAAATATATGATAGATAGGTTGGGCTATTAAATATGTCCCATCTATTGATCAGATTTCTCAAATTTCTCAGCTACACTTTATTTTACCTTAATTTATGAACTTAATTAGCAAATATCACAATTTGTCCTTCATAATGCAGTGGATTTGACTCCCTTATAGTAACACCTTTTCATGTGTTTGATGGATAAAACATATTGATAGAATTGCAATGACTGCATGGTGGAATCATTTTTGGAGAATTGGACAAACAACACAGGTTTGATAGGTTCAGCTTTTTGCTTTGAGTTTTTAGGTTTTAATTTTTTGAAATTTTAGTTGTTGGTAAAAGCAAATATGCTTGAGATGATCAAAGAATCAACCTTATATTAAGAAATTAACAGATGTAACTTTTTATTTCAAATAAAAATGAGAAGATAAGGGAGAATATTGGGGTATAGAAGGGTTTAGCAGAAAATGAAGTATCAGGAAAACTTAATTATGGAGAACTGATATTATCTTTCCAGTTTACCCAAGACTAACTCTTGACTTGAAGTTAGCATTTAATGAATATCTAATGAAGGCCTCAAGTACAAGATTTTGCATAAAATAATTTCTTAATCAATAGTAGGTATTATTAAGATCATCAAAATATGGAAATGCTTCAATCTCTTGTCAATAAAATGTTTAATATGAGTTTGAGGCACTGAAATAAATCACTTAAATTTCCTATCTTACAGATAATGAAAATTTAACTTCATTAAATTGCTTTATAAATACATGTTCTCTCATCTATTTCTTGTTTTGGGGTGTTTAAAACCCAGACTTAATGCTGAGTTCATGTTTCCACTCTCAAAATAGTGGGTTTTTTTCTGAAAAGATCCAAAATATTACCAACATTCTATATCCTTAATAGTAATAAAATTTTAATAATTAGAAGAGAAACAATGTGTCCTACTGAACAGCACATGGTACTTGTTATTGTGTTTTACTTTGATAGTTTGTCATGGAGTTACAATGATATTTGGTAAGTTTTAATTATCCCCTACAAGATATATTAATTAGAACTGTAGCTAAATTTTTTCCAGCCCCTATTAAATTCTAAGCAGTTATATTCTACATGCATAACACATTTATTTTTTATTTTTTGTAAAAACCTTACTCTTGCCTCCATCACATATATAAAGGAACAGATACTTAGAAGGTTAGGTTTCTTTTCCCAAAGTCACATTTTTACTGCTTTTAGTAGGCTAGATCTTATACCCTTTATTTTAAGACCAAAGGCAAAATTTAATGCCCATTCCTCTTAGATTTCATTCTTCAAGTTTCATTCTATCATTTTGACCCATTGGCATCCTTCCAGTCTTGTTTCTGTCATCCCACATATTAAAAATTCTTCCTAGCTCTTGAAACCTACCATTGGATAATACTTTCAGTGGCATCATCCTGATTATAGATAAAAATGTCGAGCAGATTGGTGCCAAGCATAGAGCCCTAAGGTCTTTTTCCAGAAAGCTTCCCAATTGCTATATCAATTCATCATTCAACATACTTTAAGGGACATTGATTAATAGATCTTGTATTACCTCTCATTAATCCCATTTTTTCTTCATCTGGTCCACAGATTTTGTCAAACTCTTTCTGCTTTTCTTCTATAACACTTCTATCTTAAGATAAGAATGAATTTGCTATTCTATGGACTGATGTGGTGATGGTAGTGGGAAGGGGAAAATTTTGCAGAATACAGTGTAAATGTGAATCATCTGTAAACAATTATTGATTCACAAAGCAAGAAAACATCTCAGAAAGTACCCCAATACATTCTCCTCTATATAGGTGTGTTAATTAATTTATTCAGTTCTTAAATCTCTACAGGTTCTTATGCTTTTTGGTAACAACATCTATACCAGATATGTAAATTTTCATAATGTCACAAATTCTGCATAAGTTCCTTTTGGTTATTCAATATAATATTTTTTTATTCTGTCATTTCCAAGAGATGTTTAACAGGGGAGTCTGATATTTATTTGATAACATAAAACTTACAGGTACACCTGGAAAATCTCTATCTTCTTTCACGACCTATTATAGATCCATTAATGCCAAATTTAATAAAATATCTCTTGCACATATTTATATTTTTAGTTTAACTCTTAATGTGTTCCATATGTTTACTACTTAACTGCTCAAAGTATCTTATAACCCTTTAATAATGCTAGTTTTTAAAAATAGGGATAGCACAAGCTTTGGAAATCAGTACACTTATACATGTTTTAACTGTGTATGGTTTTTGGGTTTCTGGAGATATAATTGGATTTGAGATATTAACAGTGTTTTGAAATATTTATCAAGCATGTACTATTTATACAGTACCTTACCCACAGCAGATGCTTAATAAATATTTGTTTTTAAATGCTTGTACGTTATCAAAGAAATTAGCGCATTTCATTTTCTGTATTATAAAACTTTTTTGAGTTTGAGTGTACATTACTTTTAGTACCTTATTATTTGGTGGATAAATCCATTTCGGTAACTTTCAGGATCTTATAGACTTCAATTCTGTATATTTAAAATTGTACTTTCTAAACTAAAGTCCCTGTTGATTCAAGTGTAGTTTTACATGAGAGATAAGCCTATTCTTGCCTATTACAGTTGTCCATATCTAAATTTTTGCCAAATCGATTATATTCATTCTGTTCTACACTAATTAATTGGAATGTAAGCTTTCAGGTGTATGTGACCATTGTTCTTTGTTTAAGAGCATCTTAAGACTTTTTTTTGTTTGTTTTTATTTCTGTCATTTACTCTGAGATGACTATTTTAAGAAATACTTCTACCTGTTAAATACTGGTTTAATTCATTAGAATCAAAGAGTCATTATAGTATCTAAACTAGACTTTGTTCTAAAATTTATTTTTTTGTGTGGTTCTTTAGTGAATGGATACAATTTAACCACTATTTGCCAGGAATACTAATCATTTACATCATTAAAATCTCCCATTACAGCCAATGTCATGCTTTTCCTTTCCAGAGCAAAAATTTAAAAAATGTACACTTTTCTGTACATTCTCAAGCCTACTTACGTAGTCTCAAAACAATGTATCTCTGTTTGTTAAGCCCAGGAACTTCAGACATATGTGTATATTATGTTTGTCCCATTTTAAAGGTTAATAAATTTTTGAAACTTAGAAATAAAAAAATAGTAAACTTCATATAAACAGTACAATAATGTTGATATGTATTATTTTGTATAATTACATATAATTTCAACATATTAGAAAATCATTGAAAATTTGAATCTGGATGTTGCTTTATTAAGACAACAAACAGGAAACTTTTTCTTAAATTCAGAATTAAATACTCTATGCAATGCTATCATTCATTAACAATTTTCAGATAAAAGAGACTCTTGGGCTTGGTCCCACACATTTACCTAACATTTCTCTGGAGTTTTCATCACTTATTCTAAGAAGCTCTTGTTCAGTGAATATATTTTTTGACTGTTATTAAATTTGGGTTACTAGTTTCTCAGATTTGGTTTGAGATCTCTGAGGGAAAAATCCAGGGCTTCAGCATTAGCTACCCAATGCATAATGTCTGCTTTCAAAACAATGCACAGGGAAATGTGACCCTGCGCTTGGGAATTGAAATCTTGCCAACTGTGCTGAAGTGTTACATTCATTATGTCATACCACACACATCTGATAAGGGCAGACATAATGCTGTTGGATAGGTTCTTGTATACAAAAACTCTGTAGGTCAAGTAAAGAGCTGTTTTTCATTTAATAACGGAACTATGCAGGTGCTAATTTAAACCATATGCAGGACAATGCAGAAATATGTTACTCCACAGTGGAATGGTTGTGTGTGGGGCGGGGGTGGGTGAGAGCGAGCGAGCGAATTGGTATTAAGGGGAATTTTTTGATTAATTAAGGTGCCTATGCTCTGGTTAGTTTAAGCCAGGGAGTTCAATTGACATAACTTATAACTTTGTAAAGAGTAAAGCTTGCAGAAAACTGTCATAATGCTGAATTTTTTTCCTGTTCCTTTTCTTCACACACCCTGACTTTTTGAAGCTCCCCATGGACCAGTTCATTTGAGAGAAACATATTGGACACTGGGAAAGGCCAAATTAGGGCTGAGGCAGAAATTGACTCCCTCATTAAATATGCCTGCCATGGGATCTACATAGTGTATCTGGCACAAGTAAAACTGAATGATTCAGGTTCTTAATATTTTTCATCTTCTTTTGGGAACTGAGTTAGAAAAAGAACCCCAGAGGTAACATGCTAAGAACCATTTTCACAATTTAATTGAAAATTTACACTGACCAGCCAAGTATAGCATACATATTGAAGATTAAATAAATCCATGGGAACGTTAATGAAAAAAAAATTAATGCTATTAGAATCAAACCCTAACTCTTTAGATTGTTGCCCTATTTAGTGAAATATACATTTCATAATCTTCTACTCATGAGTGACAATTGCTCATGAGTTCATTCTGGTCGTTCTCACACCGAGATGCTATTATTTCCTGACTTATGTCTATGATGAAAAGATGGCTTAGAGAGCAGCAGCAGGGAGGAGGAGCCTTTGGTTCAGAGAGTGTCAGGCCCCTTGGTTGATTATGCTTCTCTAGATTTCTGTGCTTGCTTTTTCTCTTTTTTAAGGCTAAGTTAAAAAAAAATGCCTTCATTTGTGTTGCAAGTATTTTTATCTGACTTCATCAAAACATCAGGAGAACTAAACGATTTTTCCATTTATTATATTTATAAAAATCCTACTAAATATAGAAATGCTGCCCCAGTTCTCATATTTTCATGTGTTTTACTGTTGTTAATCAACTGTGAGGTTAACAGTATAGTGGCAGTGCATGAATGCAGCCCCAAATTCCAAGGAACTAGAAAATTTTGGTAGAATATAATTATTAGTCTCTCTTTGGTGCTTCACCAGGAAGATGGCCTTTCTTGAGCCTAGATTTTCTCCTGTGATGTGAAGCATTTGTCTTGTAGAATGAAAATATGGACAAATTCCTGCCAAAGATGCATGTAAAAACTACAGCACAGTGATTCGGTGGCATGTGCATGGTATAACATTTCTGTTTCTTCCTTTATACTTCCAGCTGAAACCCCCTGACTACTGTTCTTTATATACCTGTTCTTACTCTCCTATAGCTTTCAAATTAGATGTATTCCCTCTGATATAACTATATATGCCAGTCTTATAAATTCCAATGGCAAATACTTTGCAAATGTTACTATTCTTCCTTAGAAAACACTTTTCACTCTTAAATAAAACCTGAACCCTCAGATAGACATTCAAGTCATTCCACCATCTGACCCAACTTACCAGCCGACTTTCTCTCCTACTGATCTCCAATGTGAGTCTCCACTTAAGTCAGTCCATCCCATCACAAGACTTCTCACCTCTAACCTGAGCTCACTCAATTCCACTTCCCTGGAATGTGCTCCTCCGTTCTTTCCGTTTATTAAATCCCCATATTTCACACTCCCAGGTCAAAACCCAGCTCTACCACTCAGGATGACTCTTGCAGTTTTTTTTTTATGGTATCTCAGAATTTCATACCTAATAGGAGCTTTGTAAATAATCTATCATAATGTCCTTGTTTTATAAATAAGAAAACTGAGACCCATGGAAGATAAAATTGCTAGCTAAAATTGCAGTTGTAGAAAGTTTTAAAGATAAACAGGGAGAATTTACACTGAGGTGAGCCATTGCAGTTGTAAATTCTTTGAGATCAGGGTTTAGGTCTTATATCCAACACTGAGTAAGCATGTACCTGCTTTGTAAATAATTTGTTGATGACATTCTGATCAGATTGACATGATAGAATTTAGTGACCATTTTTATTCATCTGAAGGCTGTCTACAACATAGAGCATTAGCTTCCATCATTAGAAATTTTACAACCCAAATGTCCATCAATGATAGACTGCATAAAGAAAATGTGGCACATACACAGTGTGGAACACTATGCAGCCATAAAAAAAGATGAGTTTGTGTCCTTCAAAGGGACGCAGATGAATCTGGAAACCATCATTCTCAGCAAACTGACACAAGAACAGAAAACCAAACACCGCATATTCTCACTCATAGGTGGGTGTTGAACAATTAGAACACATGGACACAGGGAGGGGAGCATCACACATTGTGGTCAGTTGTTGGGGGCTAGGGGAGGGACAGTGGGGGGAGTGGGGAGGCTGGGGAGGGATAACGTGGGGAGAAATACCAGATACAGGTGATGGGGGGATGAAGGCAGCAAACCACCTTGCCATGTATGTACCTATGCAACAATCCTGCATGATCTGCACATGTACCCCAGAATTTAAAGTACAATAAAAAAAAAGAAATTTTACAATAAAAATTGTAAAAGTTATTCATTCAACTCAGTAAATTATTACCATTATGGCTTTCATAAAAAGCCTAATTACGAAATTGAGGAAATCATTCCTGTGATTTCCCTATTGTTTATATAGAAAGATTATAAAAATCTTCTATTTGAAAAATTATCATTCATAAAATTGCCACTACCCCAAAACCTTTGTTATTTCTGGCTTACAATTTAATATTGGAAATGCAACAGTCAATTTCCAAAAGTCACACATGCAGTACATTCTTTGGAATCTTCTTTGTTTGATCACCATTGAACAACACATGAAGCTTTGTATTTTTTCACCTGAATAAATAGTACCCTGCATTTCACCCTTTGAGGTCAGTACATACGTCTCACAAGACAGGCGTTCATCAGCTCTTTTCCTGCCAATTCTAAAGAAAAGCAAAAGCTCAACATCCATGCCACCTGACTGAGAGTGAAGTCTATGCTTTATATTCTTATTTTGCAAGGCCAAATGCTGGTCACCAGTAGTTTATATATGGTAATGTTTTTTCAGTAAGAAAGGACAATATATATCTATATTCTCCCCTCAACTTTGATTACTAACAGTTTCAAATAATATGACTTACTAAATACTCTGATTAATTAAACTTCATTATAGTATGCAATAACAGGTGTGCAGAAGAGTTGCCAATGTCTGTATAGTGTTTATGAGTTCAGTTGTTATTTGCCAGAATAAAATGGTATTTAATTGATATCTTGAATTCTAACTTGGCAACAGCTCTCTTTCAAATGTTTCAGCTTTCAATAGGAATAATTGTATTTAATTATCTTTAAATGTCAATTGTGGGTAGAGGCATATTTTCAATTCTTAAAATATTTTCAAATTATTTACAGAATGAATTAAGGTGAAATTGCTAGTTTTGTTTTGAATGCATCTTAAGTTTTATGCTTTGAAAAAAATTACTCTGATTGAATTGTGCAGAATGAATATATTATAAATTTGAGAGTTCAAAACAGCAATAAAAGCTTCATTTACATGGCTTAGATGAGTCTCTATAACTTGAATTTTTATTAGATGCAAGAGCCAGATTTTTTGGGGTACACTTGTGCTAGCAGTGACCAAATCATTAGGGTTTTCTAAGAAACCCTTTACACTCTGTGGTATTTGGGCATGCCTCATGGTAGCATCATTTTAAAACATTAAGTAGATATGAAAGCCAAGAAAATACAAATATATGGATGGTTTCCATATTTGGGGACAGGATAGTATTTATAGTATTTCCATATTAAGTCCACATCTCATCCTTCGTTTGGATAAATATTTGATACATTGTTAAATAATAGCCAGCTACTTCTGAATATACTAGAAAATCAGTTCCATTATCATGTCTCCCAAGTAAAGTCTGGTGATTATTTATGGACTGCTAAACCCTTATTGTTTAATTTAGTTTTTGACCACCTAGCTTCTTTCTACTAATCTTATTCCAGAAGTAGCTTTCTCACAGATAGTTCAGTGTGAAGTCTGATTGCCATTCTCAACAGACACCTTCACTACCCAGATGGGACAAAGCTGTGTCCTATTCATCTATAGGTGGTTGTTGTTGTTGTTGTTGTTTTTGAAGGAGAATGAGGCCCAAATGGATGTAGGCACTTGTATAAATATTGTTTGTATTGCTTCCTACCACTACATCCTAAAATGAGCCTCTTCTTTTGTATAGCTGCAATTGACTGTATCAGAAATCAACCAATGTAGACCGCATACGCTCTGCACAGTAGAAAATACTGAGGATCTTGTGATCTTATCCTTATCAGTTTTTTTTTTTTTTTGAGATGGTGTCTTGCTCTGTTGCCCAGGCTGGAGTACAGTACAGTAGAATGATCACAGCTCACTGCAGACTTAACCTCTGAGGCTCAATGATCCTCCCACCTCAGGCTACTGGCATGCACCAAGACATCAGGCTAATTTTTGTATTTTTTATAGAGATGAGGTCTCACTATGTTGCTCAGGCTTGTCTCAAACTCCTGGGCTCAATCAATCTGCCAGCTTTGCCCTCTCAAAGTGCTAGGATTACAGGCATGAGCCACAGTACCCAGCTATTGTCTTAAATACTATAAAATCTTGGGGATAAACAGACTAAAGCCTCTCATATATAGAATTTTTAAAAGAGAAGTAGAATTTAGTCCACTATGCCTTAAATATACTAATTTTAAATGAGACATTTGTTCAGAGAATATACAGGAAAAGAAGTTATGTTTATGAAGAATAAGTATGGTCTTTCTGCAGTTTAAATGAATAAACACCCTTTTAAAAGTGACAGATGGCAATCAAATACGAATAAGAGACAGAAAAATAAAAAAATAAAATAATAAACAAAATGAAAATGAATAAAGTGCGCAATAGTAAAAATACTATTTTTACATAATGTGTTCTACTCAAGGAGACAGACAATAAACACATAAATATTTTAAAAACTTGGTAATTTCATGTGATAAATGTAAAAAGGAATAAAAATAGGGTGTGTGGTAATGAGTGAGTGGCAACATTCAAAGGATGATTATGGAAGGCTTCTCTGAGACAGTGACATTGGATGGCTAGAAGAACAATGGGAAGTACAAAGATGTGAAGGCATAAATGAACTTAAGGTGTGTGAAGAATACTAAGTCCAATGTGCTTGGACAGTGATGCATGCTGGGAAGAATAGAGTGAAATGAAGTTGGGGAAGTAGTCAGAAGCAAATCATGTATGATCTTTATGCATAGATAAGCAATTAGGATCAGATTCTTTTGTCAATGAAAAATATGTTCAATGCACTTGAGACATATAAAGGTCTAATATTTTTGTAAAGATTTTAATCAAGCAGTTAAATCTTTAAAAAAAATAGTCATTTCTTAAGAGTTATTTCTGCTGAGAGCAATGGCTCATGCCTGTAATCCCAGCACCTTCGGAGGCCAACGCAGGATGATTGCTTGAACCTAGGAGTACGAGACCAGCCTGGGACACATAGTGAGACACTGTCTCTACAAAACTTTGAAAAAAAATTCTACAATCTACTTATATATATTTTAAAAAATCTTTGTGAAAGAATTAGAGATCCTTGGTAAATAGATCTCAAATAGGTTGAATTTCTTTATAGACTAGTGTAAGGTTTAAAGATAATTTTAGAAGCAAGTATGTTTGTACAGTCATTGTTTTGGGTGTTTTTTAAATCCCTGCTACTCTTGTGACCCTCTTGCCTCACCTTTCCCAGTCTATTCAGACAGATACTGGAGCCACTAATACCCTGATTCCTAAACAAAGAAACAAACTAAACAAAGCAACAATAGCAAAATACAGAATTAAGTGAGAATCAATTATTCCTAATCTTTTGGATTGGTGTTCTGGGCCTATAAACTTTAGGCTAAGCCTTAGCAGGTGATGGTAGTGGGGACTACCTGGGTTTGATCATGGCCATCTCTTAGATTTTTGGAATAGTGGCTTTGGACCATGATGAAATATGAGAGCGATCATAACAATTAGATTTAGCATAATCAAGGCAGCCAAGGGTAAGATTTATGGCTGCTGCCATCCAACTTTCAATTTGGTCCTCTAATTTCACGTGAGCTAACATGACATAGGATAGTATATCCCAAGATGTGTCTAAACAAAGTGACACCCAAGATAATTTGGGGTGGCATGAGGAAAACCTTTTAATTTTAGGTACATTTTAGGTAATTTTAATGTATATTATGAAGAAAATAAGTTATTAATCAATCAAACCAAGGATTAGATTAATCAGTCAAACCAAGGATAAGTATTCATGTTTTTGAAAAGCCCAAGCCAATCTGTTTAAATTGAAATAATACCAAATAAGACAAAAAATTGCCAGTGTCATAGACGAATGATGGAAAATTAAGAAATGCTAGCATTTACCTAACACAGATGTCAAAATTGAAATTCTGGCTTGTAACTTCCTAGATGCATGACTCTGGAAAATCACGTTAATCTTTGAGTGACCACTTTTTATAAAATGTGGTAAATAATACAAATTTTATTATGTTGTGAGAATTAAATGAAATCATTCATTTAAGACACTAACAGAGTCTCTATCCCACAGGTAAGTACTCCCAAATCAGTAGTTCCTATCATTTTCTATCACAGTGGGATACTTAAAGGCAAGAATTATGTTTTGTACCACTACATTCCCAGAATCTAGCCCAATGCCTAGCAGTCAGTAAATGTTTTTGAATGGATAAAAGACTGGATATTTGAACTTCTTAATACGTGAAAGTAATTTGACTTTTTTCTCCATTTGTATTAAGTTTAGTGTAGTAAATATTTTACATGCCTGGTATTTACTAAGCACTGTTTTAGGTTGATGATTGTTGCCTTCAAAGACTTCACAATATATCTGCAAAATATTTACAACACAGACAAAGTGTATTAGTCTATTCTCATACTACTATAAAGAAATACCCCAAACTGGGTAATTTATAGAGGAAAGAGGTTTAATTGACTCACAGTTCCACAATGCTGGGGAAACCTCAGGAAACTTGCAATCATGGTGGAAGGGAAGGCAGGCACATCTTACATGGCAGCAGGCTGAGAGAGCATGTGAAGGAAGCAAAGTGGGAAGAGCCCCTTATAAAAATCATCAGATTTTGTGAGAACTCATTCACTGTCAGGAGAACACCATGGGGGAAACCACCCCCATGATCTAATCACCTCCCATCAGGTCCCCTCTCAACACGTGAGGATTATGGGGATTACAATTCAAGATGAGATTTGGGTGGGGACACAGTCAAACCATATCACAAGGGTTAGAAAAACAGTAAAAAGGTCACAAAAAATTGAAAAATTACCAAGCATTTACTATTTCCGGCATAATTTAAATTTCCTTAGTTCCTGTAAGATTGTTGATACTGAAGAAGTCACTTAAAAGTAATATTCTAATTCTGCAGCTTCTTTCTACCTTACAGTAAGTACCTTAGACTTGCCCCTTGGCAACCTAGGTATGTCTGAGATTAATCAAGTATTGTCTCAGATGTGCTTATAAGAAACTGTTTCAGATGTTCTGCATTTGCTTTATTGTGCATAAGAGACTCCTCTGATAGGCTGTAGGTGGTTTGTCAACATCTCACTGGACGTTCTGGCGTTGCTGCTTCAACAGATACCATGTTATCTATTGCTGCTTCTCCACACTCCCTAACTCCCGATCAGCTGTCACATTTCTTCCAGCTGCAGAAAGCACAATTACTATCGTACCAGGCAGTACCAGATACACCCTGAATCCTCATAGTGTTCTAGGTGGGACATATTCTGTGGCAAAATGGACAAAGGTGATTTTCTCTCCTCTTATCAAGAAATATTGTTAGCTAATGTTTTACTATATTCAAGTTCAAGAGAACAGCTGAAGAGATGGTCAATGTGCCATATTTGAAATAACTTTTCAGTTCCTATAACTAGGGCATTGTTACTAGATCAAGTCATTTGTGAGCTCACTGGCCCTCCAATTCAATATTTCAAAAATTTAACTCATTATGTTATCATTGAAACTTACCTTGACTCCTAACCTTGGCCAGTTTTATTTTTTATTTTTAACTCTAGGTCTGAATTAGCTCAGAAAGTTTCTAACTCTTTTGCTCAAGAGACTTTGCTAGGTTATCACACATGCCTGAACACCACCTAGACTTAATTTGGAATTGCTGTTTTCCTGAAACATTATATGTGGTAAGAAAAGTGACAATCAAGATAATTTGGGGTGGCCAAAGTTGGCTTGGAAGAAGGAGGCAATGTCTGTATCACTCAGCTTAAGTTTCTATTGCAAATATCATTGAAGCATGGAAATAACTCATCAGAATTTAATATTAGATACATCCTTTTGGAAGGATTAGAAAAGAGATTGGAAATAACTTGAAGCAAAGAGTATAGCCATCATATAAGTGAGAAAATTATAATTTGAAGAGATCTGTTTGATACCTAAATAGTACTTAAAAAGAACAGAATTTGGTACTAACCCATTAATGGAAGTGAAGAAAAATGCGAAGTTAAAGGTGATTGCCATCTTTCTGATCACCGTGCTGAACTCATTATAGTAAGGTAGTTAAATGTTCCAAAGCCAGAATACTAGCCTTTACTACTTCCTAGCTGTGTGACCTTGGGCAAGTTACTTATACTTGTTCTTTATCAAATAATATTAATAATTATTATTTCATAGGAATTTTGTGAACACTGAGTTAATATTTGTGACTATACTTAACAATGAATGGCATTTAATAAACATTTAGTAAGTTTTAGTTACTGCTTTTGTACTTTGTAATTAATATCATAATACTTATTGTTTCAATATAGTCAGTGTGATGGTGATGGTGCTGCTAACTAGAATAGGTAATTGAAGAGGAAAAGAAAGTTGGAAAACTAAGGTATTAGTACTTTAATTTTAGATTTACTGAATCCAAGGGCCACTCGTGTATCTAAGTAGCAGTGTACAGCAAGATATATCTGGAACTCTAGTTCGACACTGGCTAGAAGAAAGTGAGAATGTTAAGACTGCCTTCTGAAAGAGCTAGGGTACTAAGCAGAAACCAGTACATTCAGGAGTACATGAAATGAGACTATGGGGATAGGATATTTAGCCTATTCTTTCAAGAAATTGTAAAATGAGATGGTAAATAGGTATGACAATAGCCAGAGAAAAGGAGAATACCTAAAAATAATTTTTAAAATGTAAATAAAAATGCGATAGATTTAATATCGTTAGACTGAGTTTATACAAAGCCAGAAGAGGGGTAGGCAAGGAATAAACAAAAACCACAATGAAAACTAAAAAATACTAATGATTTACTAATAGAACGACATGTTTATTTTGTGCCAGCCACTGTTCTAAGCACTTACATGCATTATCTTTATAGATCCTCAGAACCAAGCAAGATTGTTACTAGAAGAGAAAGCATGGGGTGTGAGGGCTAAGCTGGAGCGAGTGGCCCTGAGCCATGTGTTGTCTGGTACCCAAGTTCATACTTTTTAGCACTGTGCTATTTTGCCTTCCATACTTTGAAAAAAAAGGCATAATGAATAAGGATCTTAAAAACATTAGTATGGATTAGAATTGAGAACACAAGTGGAAAAATCAAGAACATCAAATAGTTGAGGATATGGTTTAAGAATTGTTGGGTTGGGTTAGAAGAGAAGATATTGAGTGAAGGATATAGAAAACAGTCTTGTGGATGTAAAAATGATATTATTTGTACTAAAAATATCTGAATTCAAACATTCAGTTGTCAAACACCAATCATCAAACAAGTTTACTTACTTTTTCAAAAATAGCTAAATGTGTTGGTTTTCTTGAGAAAGTGCTAAGACTCTTTTGGCAAGGAGTGCTATTTAAAAGTAATAATCCTTTTTTTTCTTATTGAGAGCCTAGTCTGATGTGAGTCCATTTATCTACACTGGTTTTAGGTAGGAAATCCAGTGAGATTTATTGGTGTCTCTATTATTTTTCCCACAGAAGTTCAAGTGTGGTTAATGGTGTAATTGTTAGCAGAAACTTTCTTTTTTTTCAGCAATGTTGGTGGGCTTTAAAATCTCTTGCACTTATCTTTTTTCCTTCTTGCTTTTAGCTCTGCAATATTTTCTTGAGGTGGAAAAATCCCTATTGATTTATACCAGGCTTATAAAACAAAATGTGTGCTTTTACTTTTTATAGGCAAATGAAATAGAATGATTACAAACAATGAACTTGCCAATGTGATACTGCTAATCAGCTTGTTTAAATAAAACCCAAATCATATGCCAGATACCTGCCATCTTGTAAAGGAACATTTTATGTTCTTCATATGTAGCCAGGTTTTATCTCCCAGAGATTTTATCACCCAGAGGCTGGAATTCAATTTGAATTTGGTTAGGAATGATATTAAGTCCTAGACACTCTGCCAGAGCATATCTTTCCAAACAGGTGGGAAAATGAGGTGAGGTGGAAAGAACTCTACAGTGATGCAGAAGAGATGCATAAATAGATTTATTTTTATAATATCTTTTCAAAAATCTCAGCCTTTTTCAATTACTCAACTAGATCACAAGGTTAGGAAGTTTTCATTACCTACTTTAACACAATACAGAGGAGACAGTTCAATATTTGTAAATATTCATTTTTATAAACTCTTTTGACATGTATTTCATAGATCTATACACAGCTTATTTGTTTTGTTTTGCCTCTGTTAAAAAGACATTTATCCTTTAAAGAAAGCTATGGCACAGAAAATTTCTCTTGGAAATGCAAAGAAATAAATTATCTCTCTGCTTTTATATATGACACTGAGCTGTTTCTTAAGTGGAATGGAGATAAATACCTTACCAAATGTATGAAATGTTGCCATCAGTGCATATTAATCTGCATGTCTGTGGTGAAGAGTTGGTCACTCTAGAACACTGTGCTCAGGTAGGACCATACAACTATTTATATTTATCCCTTTTAAAATTACTGCTATTTGGGTAAATTCCGAAATTTTATTGAATATTACTTCCTGGCTCTCTTGCCTCACAAAAAAAATGGTTTGCTGCATTCATCCCCCTGTCATCTACATTACATATTTCTGCTCAGTAAAAGAATGTGTCTCTGCAAATACTACATATTTTGAATTTTAAAAGTAAGCATATGGGTTCTCAATAAAATTAGCTTATATTAAGCATTTCATTCTACTTAATTACTAGCAAGGTTTAAAATCTTGTATCATGTAACAAATGTCAGAAAAACTCAAAACAATTCCAATCGAGTCTGTATTCTGAATCATGGAGTATTTCTGTAGTACTCGGAAAACATGACATACTGGAAGAAAAAATGCTTAACTTTCTGGAAAGATACCATGGAAATAAACTGTGCTAATGCCATCCTTCAGAGAGATCAACCTCCAGCGCTCCATATACTGAGCTGTCTCTTTCTTATTTGATTCTATTTCACCTTCCATGACCCTGCCTTGACTTCATGAGACTGGAGAGGAATCTTCACTTCCTCCTTAACAGATACATAGCATATGTCTATTTAATAAAGAAGTTAATGGCTTCTTGCTTGCTAAATTGTAACCTCAGGTAGCATCTATAGGATTTTTGTTCAATAAACTGAAATCTCTCTTTATTTGAACCTGGATCTGCTGACCCTACTAGTCTCTGTAACTAATAATCTATTACCTCAGCTGAAATGCTGGTGTCTGAAAGACTGATGAAGAGAATAATCTAGGTTGACCTATAGATATTCTTAAAGACAATGATGTGCTAATATAGCCCCTAGATTATTGAAATGACTCTGATAATGAGCATATCTTTTTCTTTTCTTTTCTTTTTTATTATACTTTTAAGTTCTGGGGTACATTTGCAGATTGTGCAGGTTTGATACATAGGTATACATGTGCCATGGTGGTTGGCTGCATCCATCCTCCTGTCATCTACATTAGGTATTTCTCCTAATGTTATCCCTCCCCAATACTCCTACCCCATGCTATCCCTCCCCTAGTCCCCGACCCCCTGGCAGGCTCCGGTGTGTGATGTTCCCCTCTCTGTGTCCCTGTGTTCTCATTGCTCAACACCCACTTATGAGCGAGAACATGTGATGTTTAGTTTTCTGTTCTTGTGTCAATTTGCTGAGAATGATGGTTTCCAGCTTCATCCATGTCCTTGCAAAGGACATGAACTCATCCTTTTTTATGGCTGCATAGTATTCCATGGTATGTATGTGCCACATTCTCTTTATCCAGTCTATCATTGACAGGCATTTGGGTTGGTTCCAAATCTTTGCTATTGTAAATAGTGCCACAATAAACATACATGTGCATGTGTTTTTATAATTGAATGTTTTATAATCCTTTGGGTATATACCCAGTAATGAGATTGCTGGGTCAAATGGTATTTCTAGTTCTATATCTTTAAGGAATTGCTACATCGTCTTCCACAGTGGTTGAACTAATTTACACTCCCACCAACAATGTAAAAATGTTCCTATTTCTCCACATCCTCTCCAGCATCTGTTGTCTCCAGATTTTTTAATGATTGCCATTCTAACTGGCATGAGATGGTATCTCGGTGTGGTTTTGATTTGCATTTCTCTAATGACCAGTGCTGATGAGCTTTTTTTCATGTGTTTGTTGGCTGCAAAAATGTCTTCTTTTGAGAAGTCTCTGTTCATATCCTTCCTTTTGTGCAGAATACTAGCATCTTTCTTGTGACCAAGAATCAAAGTATTAAGAAATAATACTGGCTTAAATTAAACTCTTGGAAAGCAAGACCTGTATATAACATTGAAATATCTATAGAAATTTATAGAAATATTCATGTAGATGTCTATGAAATTATTTTTTTCCTTCTGCCTCTCTCTTTGCTCTTCTTTCTTCCTTCTCAGGTCTCTAATATTTGTTGTTTGTTTGTTTGTTTTTGAAACAGTCTTGCTCTTGTTACCCAGACAGGACAGTGGCAGGATCTTGGCTCACTGCAACACTCGCCTCCTGGGTTCAAGCAAATCTCCTGCCTCAGCCCCCCAAGTAGCTGATATTACAGGCACCCACCACCATGCTTGGCTAATTTTTATATTTTTAGTAGAGACAGGGTTTCACCATCTTGGCCAGGCTGGTCTAGAACTCCTGACTTCAGGTGATCCACCCACCTTGACCTCCCAAAGTGCCAGGATTACAGGCATGAGCCACCATGCCTGGCCAGTCTCTGACATTTGCAGGAGAAATTTCAATTTCCATTTGTCGCTCTGGAGTCCCCAGTCCATAACTTATCTTGGACCTTCCCTACCATACAGAAAAAAAAATCTAGTATCTGTTTAGTTATTAGAAAGCAATGTCACCTGATTTCTAACCTGACAGCAGGTAAACTAACCCAAGCAGTTTATTACTGGGGAAAAGTATAGTATCTCTTTTCTCTGATAACTTTCCCTTAAATGGTGGCATTTTTGTGAAAGCACTCCTTGCCTTTCTTGTCTGCATGAATTATTTTTACTGGATTTAAAATTTAAAACAGTTTTTATATATACATATGGATACTTTTGATGCCCTAGGAATGGCCCAAATGATGCCATGATAAGAGAATGAGCCTGATACTCACCTGTGTTTTACACTCACTACTTATATGGCCTTTGTCCAAACTCTTGACTTCTCTGGGCCACCCTTTCTTGTTTTACAAATTTAAAAAGTTAGTAAATATAAAGCCTATATAACAATGTCTGGAACACAGTAAGCTTTTCATTTCCTGCACGTAGTTGTGTACATATTAGGTCTGCCATAACTTGCGTCAGCAGGTACATGAAATGCCATTACACATCATAACTGCATAAATACCATTATATACCAAAAGCTTGAAAGGATCAGTGACAATCATATACATTTACCTCGTAAAAGAGCACATCTGTTTATAAGGGTGAATTAGCAACTCAGGAAGCTCCCTATTATAATCACAGCAACCTTGAGAAAGAATGAGATCTCAAAAAGCCCACAGGAAGTCTTAGAAGTAATGGTAAGCAGTTATTTATCATGCTTTTAACCAGAATTTCCTTTATTAATGACTTATTCACACATTCAGATTTGTATTCACTGCCTGTCATATGTTATGTCAAATATAGTATGTGTAAATCTTCATTCTGATAGTGACAAATAAAGCTGTGAAGTATGTCATAGTATAATAAGGACATTGACCATTGGATTTGCTTTAAAGGCAGAAGTGTACAGTAATAGGAAGAGACAAAATAGAGCCAAAGACTAGGAGGTGGAACTGAGACGAGTGGCTGGGTCTCTGTTATACATTTTTCTGATTTTAAATTGTTTCTGCTTATAGTTGGTGGTGTTAAAGATTGTGAAGTATTTGTTTGCTTAAAAATACTTGCAATGGGCCAGACACAGTGGTTCAGGCCTATAATCCCAGCACTTTGGGAGGCCAAGGTGGGCAGATCACAAGGTCAGGAGATCAAGAACATCCTTGCTAACACGGTAAAACTCTGTCTCTACTAAAAATACAAAAAAAATTAGCCAGGCAAGCACCTGTATTCCCAGCTACTCAGGAGGCTGAGGCAGGAGAATTGCTTGAACCCTGGAGGCAGAGGTTGCAGGGATCAAAGATTGGGCCACTGCACTCCAGCCTGGGTGACAGAGTGAGACTCCTTCTCAAAAAAAAAATAAATAGGCTACACTGGAAAGATGGCAGAGCAAGAGCAAAGAAAAATCCCTTTGGTTCCAGAAAATCTCCTGAAAAAGAGGAAGGCTTATTAAGCCCTCAAAGCCATCCAGACAAAGCAGGCACTTTTGACAAAGAAGGAGCAGAAGAAAGGAAAGGGGCCCAGGTTTAAGCAACTGGAATCATTCCTACATGATTCCTTGCGGCAGACACGTGACAAGTTGTGTGTCAGACGACTAGAAGTGAAACCTCACACCTTGGAATTGCCAGATAGATAAACATTCCTTGGCCTTTGTTGTACGCATCAAAAGGATTGATGGCGTGAATTTACTGATGCAGAAAACCATTGCAAGTCTTTGCCTAAAAAATTTTTAGTGGTGTCTTTGTAAAAATCACCCCCCAGAATTTAAAAATGCTGCGTATAGTGGAACCTTATGTGACCAGGGGATTTCCAAATCTGAAGTCTGTCTGGGAACTCATTTTGAAACATAGACAAGCCAAGGTCAAGAATAAGACCATCCCTCTGACAGACAACACAGTGATCGAGGAACACCTGGGGAAGTTGGGTGTGATTTGCTTGGAAGACCTCATTCATGAAATTGCCTTCCCGGGGAAGCATTTCCAGGAGATTGCATGGTTCTTGCACCCTTTCCACCTCTCAGTGGCCCATCATGCTACCAAAAGTAGAGTGGGCTTCCTCAAGGAGATGGGCACACCTGGCTATCAGGGTGAACGTATTAGTCAGCTAGCTCACTGGCCAGCTGAACTAGACCCAGGTGCCAAACTGCAATAAATTTTTATAAATGAAGTGGAAGCATGTGTTTTTCGGTTTTGGAGACTTTGTATCAGGTATCTTCAGAGAAGATTATTTCCTGCTTTATCTTCAAACACCAGAAAGGAAGGGTCAAAGAAAAGACAGTAGCTGGCTGGGTGCAGTGGCTCATGCCCGTAATCCCAGTACTTTGGGAAGCTGAGGAGGGCAGATCACCTAAGGTTGGGAGTTTGAGACCAGCCTGACCAACATGGCGAAACCCCGTCTCTACTAAAACTACAAAAATTAGCAGGGTGTGGTGGCCCATGCCTGTAATCCCAGCTACTCAGGAGACTGAGGCAAGAGAATCACTTGAAATCGGGAGGCTGAGGTTGTGGTGAGCCAAGATTGCACCATTGCACTCTAGCCTGGGCAACAAGAGCGAAACTCTGTCTCAAAAAAGAAAAGAAAAAACAGTAGCTTATGTTCATGGCAAGCACCTCTCATCAGAGTCCAGTTTCAAGGAAAAATTATGTCATTTTCTACATTGGCTGCCCCCTCGTCTGAAATCAGCACATTCCATGGAGGAAGGAGTCCTGCTTTGCTGCATCTCCTATCCTAGGGTTTAATGTTGGTAATTGAGTAACTCTAGCATTTGTACAAGGCTCCCTAAGACTCCTGCAGCAGTGGACAAGCCCAGGGACATAAGTGAATCTGGAGATTCCTGGGGCCTTGTTGTGAAAAAGACTTGAAATACATATGGGAGAAAAGGTGCAAAAATAAATGTTCACTTGTCTCTGCAAATAAAATAAAATAATAAAATAACTTCAATGAAAGCACTGAATATTGTGCAGTTCTTGCTATTCAGAGCCCTCTGTAAAATATCATATTCTACTTTTCCAGCCCTTTCTCTCATTCTTCCCCTGAAAGTACACAAGTTTACCATCCAACATAAATATTTTCCTCCAAGTGTGTCATCCTTTTACATCATCCTGCCTTTGCTCTTCTATTTCTATGTCTTAGCTTATCTTCAGCTGACAATTTCCAGTCTACTTCTTATTCAGATTAAGAATAATTAAGAAACCAGTGTCTGGGGAAGGAAAGAAAGTAGAAAGTGTAGATTTTCCTTTTAAATATTTGTGAAAAGGAGGAGAAAGATGAGATGACATTGAGAAGCCTTGGGGATGATTTTCTTTATTTCATTCTTTTGTCTTTATGGATATGTAGAATCTTGCTTCAGACTGAGAAAAAGAAATTGATAGAAGAGAAAATTGTATGTGCTGTGAAAAAGAGGAGGTCTGATAGAAAAAACGTGGAGGAGACAGAAATACATGGAGTCAAGAGTAAGAATGGGTGTGTATTTAGATTACAGGTGGCATATGACAAGGCTGGAAAGAGCTGATGGAAAGTTATTCATATGCTGTGGAAAGTAAGAGTAATAAATATATAAATGAAGATAAAGATGGGGGAAAGTCAAAGAATTTGAGCAACTCATGTATGATGGCCTGCATCATCTCAGTAATATCAAATGCTGAAAATGAGAAATGCAGGGTTGGGGATGGTCACTGTAGAAGAGTGAAAAAGGTCTGGAGGAGCTATCACAGGAAATAAGATAGGTTGTCAGATGAATTTAAGGAATGCAGAGTTAAATTGAAGACCTACTTAAGATTAGATACATACAGAGATGATGCAAGTTGCATTTAAGAAATCTATTTTGTTCATACCTAAGAATACCATGTGATGTATTTTACAGTTACTTTATGGTTAAGTTCATAATAGATAGAGCAGATAATGGGCATAATTATATGTCAATGTTGTCACTGGCAAAAGAGCAAACATTCCTGAAATTTTCAGAAGCAACATTCTTTTCTTTGCATTTAATTATAATAAAAGGAATAAATATTGGTTGCCAAAACAATCTAATGTAATACCAGCTCTGACTATTCTAGATAGAACTATGTCTGCAAAGTAGCAAGCACTTTTGGAGGTTTCGGACAACTCTAATGTATTCTGTTTTATAAATGTTGATATATGTGATTTTTGTATTATGTAAGTTGTCAATTTAGAACTGGGCCTACAGTGTTAAATGATCATTCTTACCATTTTAGATGTGATGCTAGAAATTGAGAAAGGCTCAGCCACATTTTGTATGGAGAGGAGAGCATAGAGCTATTACCCTTAGGCCTTTACTATAGGCTAAAGTAGAAACTGCTGATAACAATAAAATCAGGAGTAGTGCAGGCATCGGGGAGACAAAAGTGCTAGCAGTTTTGCCTTGGAAAGAAGAGAGAAAAACACAACTTTCTATTTGCCTGTATCTCCAATTACGTTTAATAATATAATAGTAACTGCTGAAATAAATTCACACCCAATATTTCTAATTGCTTAAGCAACCAGAAGTTTATTGCTTACAAAATGCCCCTGAGTAATTCCAGATTATTTAAAGTGGGTGACACTCTGTTTCACTTAGTGATTCAGGGACCCAGGTTAACAGAATCTCTGACCTCTTTATCACATGGCTGCCTCGGTGGTATAGTAGTTTCCTTTCAATGAAAGAATAAAGAAGATCATGGATGTTGGTGGATAGATATGATTAAATATACATATGAGCTAGCCTAAAAATGTTGCACATTGCTTAAGCTAACATCCCATCATCCAAAACCCTGTCATGTGGCCAAATCTAATTTTAAGAGAAACTTTAATCTGGTCATGTGTCCAAGAAAAGAGGAAAAGGAGTTTGAACAATTCTGTTCCATTATCAGTAACATACTAACTGCTGAGTAGGACGTGTGAGAACAGAACTGGTCTATTGATCTAACAGGGAAAGCCATCTTCTATCTAACCCCAGTCTCCACCTAATGGTGGGGAACACCGGACTGGTTGCCTTCTAGTTAGTTATTGCTTGTATGCAATTTTTAAATTTAAAAATCAGCAAGCAACCTAATTATCTAACAATTGGAGACTGATGAATATAATTAGAATTTACTTACTCAATGCTATTACTATAAAAGACCTTTATGATGATAAGGAGGTGACATGGAACACAGTTGTGATTAATGCAGGACGTGAAGTTTTATCTCCACTATGACTGTTAACATTAAAAATAATGAGTGTATTTTAACTGGGGAGCATACGAATATTTATTTAATGTAGTGAAATTTTTTATTTTTTTGAATTATAAAAATTTCTGCTACTGCTGAAATATTGATTATGTAATAAATCTTGCAATTTTTTTTTTGATGGAGTCTCACTCTGTTGCCCAGGCTGGAGTGCAGCAGCGCAATATCGGTTCACTGCAACCTCCACCTCCTGGGTTCAAGCGATTCTCCTGCCTAAGCCTCTGTAGCTGGAACTACAGGCATGTGCCACCACACCTGGCTAATTTTTTATTTTTAGTAGAGATGGGGTTTCACCATGTTGGCCAGGCTGGTCTTCAACTCCTGACCTCAGGTGATCCTCCCATGTGCTGGGATTACAGGTGTGAGCCACAGTGCCCAGCCACATCTTCTTTAAATGAGTACATGCTTCTCAAATGTGTTGAAGTGTATATGTTAAGGTATGAATATGTATGTTATCATTAACTAGCTGCTATGGAATGCTCTAAATTCAGATTATACTTCCTTTATAATGCCAATTTGACTTGCAGTGTAGGCTCTTAGAAGCAAGTATACCTAGATGCACTCTAAAAACTTGACATCATTTTTGCCCTTTGTTAGTCTGTGGTCTCTGCTATGTATTAAGCAATGATAATTTTGCTTAATATTTTGCTAAATATTTTCTCATATTTGAGAGTTGGGTTTATGCAAACGTATCCTAAACATTGAAAGTTTTAATTAAAACAAATGAGGATGTTCCAGAACCCCTGTATTGTCTAAGTATTAAATTAAAAAAAAAAAAAAAGAACCACTTATATTAAATGTTGGCCTATTCAGCTAGAATAAACCTCAAAGTTTCAAAGAAATCAAAGGAAAGGATTTTGAGGGATAAAATGTGAATTTAACTCAGATTTAAAATAATTTTCCTCTTTTCTCCTGATACTTTCCCAACATACAAACATCTGATTATCATAGATATTGATATATGAAATTATAGTCAGAATAATTATAAGGTGAAAATTATTCAAATTTTATAGATACATTAAACTATTTCCCACTGAGAGACAAAAAGCTATATGTGTATGTGAGTGTATATGTATATATTTCTATATGTGTGATGTATGTTTTAGCATATATATACAACTGATTTTTCTAGTTTCCTTTTGTCTTAGTACCAATTTGTTAGTGTGATATTTATTGAGTTGGTTTATGCCAGTCGGTTTTGACATTTTGGTATGTGATTATGTGTATATATGGACTCCTCTGGTTTCATGCATGACCATGAAATATTGATTTGGTCATTTATAAAAACCTACCAAAGTATCTCTATCTTGAGACAATTGCTCTTGAACTTTGGTATACATAAGAATTAACTGGGTCATTTATTAAAAGTTTAGGTTCCTAATGAAATAAAATTGGAAGTAGGCATGAACATACATTTATAAATACCACCCACTCCCCACAAAGTGCTTGATTCATGGATCACACACCAGGGAACACTGCCTCAAGTTGCCAATAAAGGCTATGTAGGACTATTAGACTCTTGTATCCTCTTGCATCAAGGCTTAAGCAAAGTGCTTTTTCTGAAAATAAGATTTTGTGTCTTCCCAGATTTATGTTTAATTTCAAGTCTGTAGTAACACATGGGGACCCTGACCAATAACCTAGACTTCTTTTGCCTTCAAGTGTGAAATATCTAAGTTTTAGAACAGGGGCTGGAATACTATGACGGCCTGTGGACCAAATCTGTTCTGATACCTATTTTTGTAGGACTCATGAGCCAAGACTGTTTGAAATGGTTAAGAAATAGTCAAAAGAAGATGAATATTTTATGACACATGAAAATTATGTTCCAATTTCAGTGTCCATAAATAAAGTTGTATTAAAACACAGCCATGCTCATCTGTTTGTGTATCTATGGCTGTTTATGCACTATAATGGCAAAGTTAAGAAACCACCACAGAGACTGTGTCTGGTGCTTTCATTGCTTCTCAATACTGATAAGTGCAGTATCCATCAATTGACACATATAATTCCACAATGTTTAAAGTGCCATACATAGTCATAACACAACATAAGCAAAATATATTTATTATGCAGTGACATTATAGTCATGCTAAAGTAATACAGCATATGTCAACATGAAAATCACCACCTAAGCACTCATCACAGTGTTGCAACCTATAAGAAAGCAATAATCAGAAAGTATTTAAAATTTACAAGTGGTGTGTCTTATTATAGCAGAATTTCTTCACATGAGTCAAAAGTGAAATGAGGATGTAACCAAAGTTTCTGCATTACTCATTTGTTAGTCTAACAAGGAAAGACATTTGTCAATGTTGAGTTAATTGACTCATGGGTTTGATTGCAGCAGCTGAGGAAATTTGTTCAGAGAAAATAAATATGTTTAAGACTATTAGCCTTTTTGTGAAAAAAAAAAAAAAAAAAAAATGTTGTCCAAAGAATCAAGAATGTTGACAGCAACAGCAGTAGTCAATTGAAAAACAAGGCAAGTGCTATATAGTAGTTTCTGTGACTCTTGATAAGCCAATAAATGTTACCAATACTGCTCAGTTGTTTGAAGGGTCAATCTTGAGTATAAACTTATTGAAGCATTAGTACCTATAAATAGTCTACATGGAACAACTACAGGCAAGAAAGTTTTGAAGTTGAGGAAACAGTAATTCGGTACAACCCAAAGTGGAATCAGCCAAGGTGTTACAACGGATAGTGAAAACATGTATACAGCGGAGAGATAATTAGTTTTACAAATTTACAAAACTTATGAAAATAAAAGGTGTTTATTGTTTTTCACTAGGAATTTTGTAGAAAATAATTGAGTCTAATGGTCTAAAAGTGTCAATAGTAAACATTATTTATACTTATGCCTTAACCCTCCATAAATTTTTGTCAGAAATAGAATATCATGGGTTGCCCTATAATATAGTCATTCTATAGATTAGCAATGGTCAAGATTTATTATAATTTTTACACTCAGAGATGAGACTGAAATTTTTCTCAACAAGAAGAACAGCCCCCACCAATTTTAAAATACCAAATTATTTTAGAAATCAGCTTTGCTTCAGACTTGATAATGTGTCCTGATGGATTCAACATAAACTCACAAACAAAACAGTGCTTGTATATGAAATTTTTTACTGTAATAAATTCATGTTAACAACAATTTACAAAATTGTTTAAACCAAACACATTGATCTTTTATTGCTGTATAACAAATTACCATAAACATGGCAGCTTAAAATAATACTCATTTATTAGCTCACAGTTCCATATGCTGAAATAAAGTGTCAGCCAGGCTGAGTTCTCATATGGAGGGACTGGGGAAAACCCACCCCCAAGTTCATTCTTGTTGGCAGGATTCAATTCTTTTTAGTTGTAGGACAGAAAACCAAATTTCCTTGCTGGCTGTTAGCCAGAGGCCACTCTCAGCTTCTAAAACTTGTCCACATTTCTTCCACGGTCCTCTCCATCTTCAGGCCAACAGTGATACATCAAATCCTTCTCCTAAATAGCATCTCTGATTTTCACCATCTCTGACCTCCAGACCAAATTTAAAGGGCTCATGGGGCAAGATCTAATCATGGCATTAAAAGCTATCCTAGTTACAGTCTTAGGGACTATACAAAGTGTACATTCCGGGGGTGGAGATCTTGGGAGTCATTTTACAATTCTACCTATTACACACAAGTAAGTCAAGGTACTTCATATACTTTCTGTGCAGTAGAAGGTGAAATGAAAGACAAAATATTCATTTCCATTCACATTTGCCATGGCTATATTTTCCAAATTCAAACTTCAGATCCAGGTAGTGTTTTTCAAGCTTCGGTGCAAGTACAAAGGAAATTTCTATACTTAAAAATCCATTTACCTGTGCAATTGAGAAAGTCTTTCATAACCTTCAATTGGAAATAATTAGTCTGCAATGTAATGACAGGCTAAAAGGAAAATATCAAGAGAAGAATGTAATAGGATTCTATAAATGCCTTCCAAGCAAAAAAAAATGCTCAATTAAAATTGTATTCTTGTAAACTGATTTAAGTGTTTGACAATATCTGTGTGAAAAAATATTGTCAAATATGAGATATGTAAAAATCTCATTTCAGATCAGAATTAACAATGAAACATTATTTTGATGATAGATGACAATATATTTAAACCCTAATTAAGCAAAATATTATTTTGAAAAAAAGAATTACATTCTTGTTATTAGTAGACCTTTATTAGAAAAAAGTGAGCTCTATAATTATTATCATTTGAATTTCTTCAACATGGAATTTTTTTCTTCTCTTGTTAAATAATTACCTACATAATATCCATAATTTTACCTCTTAACCCAGTAAATGTAAAATATTTACTATTTGTCCCTTTACAAGAAAATTTTGCCATCCCCACCACACTCACTCACTCCTCGCTTTATGCAATTTTCTATGGAACCATGATAGTGATAGTCTATATATTTTAGTGCTTGTTTTAGTGTGATGTCATATATAGGACTGGCTACATAGCACCCTTACTAGGAATGAATGTCTATATGATTTTCCTGGCTTTGTCATTCTCTTTTAGCCATTGCTTGTTCTATATATCTTTAGCCCTTATGTTAGTTAAGTTCAGTTATAAATTTCATGCTCTTGAAATTTCAGCACACATAGAATTTTCTGGTAATTAATCTCAATTTTAAAAATATTAATTGGTAGTAGATTTAGAAGCTATGTAATTTTATGTGTATATATATATATACACATAATATATATATATACATAATATATATATAATATATATACACATAATATATATATATATATTATATATAGGCCAAAAGTGGGCCTGTAGAAGTGGAATAGGGAGTTTGTTGGTGAGAGTCCATCAATAAACTCTTTTTTTTCCCTATTTGCAAAATGCTAAGGTTGAAAATGAAACTGGTAGACTACATGTATCACAGTTCTGCATTATTATTAATATTAAACTCTCCTAAGAAAAATTTAACATCACAGTATCAAGGTATTCTTCAATAAAATAAACCAAAATAACTGTTGTCCATTCTTATTTTTGACCTCCATTTTGAGAACAGTATACATCATGATTTTCTCAGATGTTATTCACTCATAGTGTTTCAATTTACAAACACTGAAGACTCATGTCTACTCTTAAGGAATTTTGAACTCTCTCTGCAGTGTCATATTCCAAACTTATATGGACTGTCAAGCTTAACATGTCCAAACTGAACTAATTTCTTCATTATCTCTAAATAGCTAATAAAACCAAACAAATGACCATACCCTTCTCCATGAATTTCCTATTTAGGTATGCTTTCTTCATCTTTCCTACATACTCAATTCTCCATTTCTTTCCATTCTTTAATTAAATAAATATTTAGCACCTGTTATATGCCAGGCACTGTGTCAGTCACAGTGGGAAGGCAGAGGGTGAATGAGAAAGACTAAGTTCCTGCTCTGATGAGCTCACACTCTGGTTTGGAAGGCAAATAATAAAATTAAGTAAAATAAAAACAAATGCAAAATATTTGTAAGTTGTGGTTAATGCTATTCATTCATTCAAAATACTTATTGAATTCCTTTCCTGGAAAAGATACTGGACTAGATATTGTAGATATGACAGTGAACAAAATAGGCAAAAATATTTCTTTATGGAGCTTGCAATCTAGTGGGAAGAAACAAGCAAGGAATTGAAAAAGAGGATATGATCAGGGTCTCCATTATATCAAATGTATAGGGAATTCTTTCCTATGGTGAACACAGACACTGTGATCTAAATGATGAGAAAAGGTATTCATGCAATGAATGGAAGGATGAGTACTTCAATTAAGGGGAGCAATGTATACAAAGATTCTGAAGCAGGGCTGATTTCATTTACTGCAGTATTCCCAGCATATTTGTTACACTTGTTCAGTAAATATTAGTTAAATTTGTGACCTGTAGTATTGGGTATTAAAAAAAATGTTGCAAGATGAGGAGAGAAAGAAAGGCTATTCAGGGCATTGCACACTTCTAAAGGAAGTTAGATATACTCTAAGTGTAAATATAAGCCATTAAAGAGTTTTAAGTAAGGGATGATATCACAGATTTACGTTTGAGAAAGTCATTGACCATATCATTACCACCTACCACCAACCAAGATGGTCCATTTCTTCAACCAGTAGTTTAGCCAGACTATATTTTTCTTTACTCAGTAAACATTTAATGGCCCATCAGCATTCCATGACTGTACATACATGTTTATGTCCTCTCTACCTAAAAGATTCTTACATTTCCTTTCTCTCTGAAATCTTCCACCTATATCATTTAAGACTCACCTTTATTACCACCTATTCTATAAATCTTTCCCTGACTCCCCTAACAGATTTAGTTGCTCCTTCTACAGCAGTTTCCTGGTAGCTTCGTATTACTGTATTCCAGCCTATTCCAGATTACATGTTTGAATCTGTCTCCAGTGATTTGAACACAAACTTTCAAAATAAAGACTTTAAATCTTGGTTTAGGCTTGGGAGGAGGCAACTGTCCAGGAATTTATCCATTTCTTCCAGGTTTTCTAGTTTATGTGCATAGAGTTGTTTGTAATAATCTCTGATGATGGTTTGAATTTCTATGGAATCTGTGGTGATATCCCCTTTATCATTTTTTATTGCATCTATTTGGTTATTCTCTCTTTTCTTTTTTATTAATCTGGCTAGTGGTTTATTTTGTTGATCATTTCAAAAAACCAGCTCCTGGATTTATTGATTTTTTGAAGGGTTTTTCGTTTCTCTATCTCCTTCAATTCTGCTTTGATCTTAGTTATTTCTTAGTTATTCATGTTTATATATCCTACATCTTTCACTGTGCCTGGCACATACTAGGTATTCAGAAAATGTTGACTGAATAAAGAAAGAAAACTATGCAATATTTTATTCCCTGTATCCGCTTTAGTTGTTATTCCTGTTTAATAGAAACCATGATTTCCAGGAGACTGGTAGATTCACAAAAATTAATCACTTTCACTGTTAGAAGCAATATAGTTTGGATAAATATATTTGGCTAAAAAAGAAAAATAGCTTGAGTTTGGATTCTGATTACTAATTCCAATTAAGATTAACTTTAAAAAATATCCAGATAAGTCCTGCAGTTCTTCTGTAAATGAGGAGATGTTTCATAAAGGTCATTGTCTGATGGTGGTAAATATATAATCTATTTATTTTTAAATGAAAATTAGATAAATTGGTAATATTATTCAATTAAATTCCATATTAAACTGAGAGTTATGAGAATTAAGTTTATGTGAGCTTCTTTTGATATCCATGTTATTCACATGTCAATGTGGTCTCCATCTTTATTTTACTTTCTATTTTATTTACAGAGGTTTGTGGAAAACAGGTGGTATTTGGTTACATGAGTAAGTTTTTTACCGGTGATTTGCAAGATTGTGGTGCACTCATCACTTGAACAGTATACATTGTACACAATTCGTACTCTTTTATCTCTCCCATTCTTTCCCTCAAGTCTCCAAAGTTCATTGTATCATTCCTATGCTTTTTACATCCTCATAGCTTAGTTCCTACTAATGAGTGAGAACATAGGATGTTTGGTTTTCCATTCCTGAGTTACTCCACTTAGAATAGTGGTCTCCAATTTAATCCAAGTTTCCACAAATGCCATTATTTTGTTCCTTATGATAGCTGCATAGTAGTCTATGGTGTGTGTGTGTGTGTGTGTGTGTGTGTGTGTGTATCACAAATTCTTTATTTCTAAGACACTTGGCTATTTCTAGCACTTGATTTAGTGTCGTTGAAAAGTAGAAGGGACTCAACATATGTTAAATGGTTTCAGAAAAAGGCAAATGAATCTGCATAACTTCCCCAAGTATTTTCATGGCAAACTCATGCATTTTTCTTTTCACCTATTATCATATTTACTTTAAGTAACCTCAGCATTACACTAATGACAATCTTAATGTCATCCCACAATGTCTTGCTCTACTCAGCTCTTATAAGTTTCCCTGTCACACTGTGGCCGTTACCCACTTGCAAGGTTGTGCCATGTGTCATTCAGAACTCTTCACCTCCAGTATGATCAAATTTGTAAAAAAAAAAAAAAAACAAGCTTCTATATTTTCAACTTCCTCATACTGATAGTCATTAATTTTGATTGTTCTTGCCATAGGCAGCCTCCAGTTTTTTCTTCAAACTATATCATATCTTTAACCTCATTTGTATCTAACTTGTTTTCTTTTAGCCACAATGATTAGTCGGCCATTTTAGCAGTGTTCTCAACTAGCACACCAGGTGCCCTTCATCATGTATTTCTATCTTGATAGTCTTTATAATATCTTATAATTCAATTTCATCACTTTGACATTTAGATGGCCTCTACATTAGACCATGCCCTAATTATCATTGGCTTTGACTTTTAATATTGTTTATTTTTAGGGCATACACAAACTCATTTAGGGTACACACAAGGTAGCTCAATATCTCACCTTGCCAAGTATTTTGTTATTTCATAATGCTTCTTCTCATTCTTCTGGTCTCAGGCATAAAAAATCAATTTTAGTGTACCAAATGTTTCATTTAACTTTATTGAATTTATGTCTCTTATGTGGGCAATAATCCCATTATTTTCAACTTTGAATATTTTAAAACTTCAATAAGTGATTTATACATAGCTAAATTATAATTATCTGTGTAGCAAACACAAAGTTGGGGTAAATGCATATTCCATTGTAGTTCAGGAAAGTAGTCTTGCATATGTACCCATTTGTCACATCAACTCTAGCTGTGATGAATCAGATTAATTCTTTGGAGGCAGGAAAATTCAGGAATCTGATGAAGGACTTTCTGAAGGTGCAATCAACACAGATCAGGAACTTTGCATTCTCAACCATGAGGAACAATTAGTGCAAGCTTGACATTTAGTTCTAAATCAGAAAATCAGGAGCCAGTATCAATAGAAATCAGGAATCTAGCAACTTCACTAGAATATCCAGGCTGCATTAGTTCAACAGAAAGCTCAACTCTTGGCATGCTTTCAAGTTAAGTTACTTCATTTGTTTTAATTTTTATACTTTGACCAGTAGATGGATACATAATTATTTCCCTAATAGATTTCAATCAATTCTTTCTTTGGGGATGACTAGTAAAGGACTGATCAATCTATGCTTTACATTCTTAGATCTTTGTTTCTTTGCAGACCACCTAGATAAGAGTTTAACCCTAGTAAGAAACAGAGGCATCCCTTGTCCTTTTGCTCTTTATGTAAATACATTCCAGATTCATCCTGCTTTACTGAAAGTAAGTAAAACTGAGTCCAGCATTCCATGTGATGCCTGGCATTTTCTTTCTTTGCTTCTATGATTTCCAGTTAAATTAATCTCTTCAGATATAAATTCAATTGGAAAAGGATATTGGTTGGTATTTTTCTTAGAAGGTATGCTAAGATTATATTTTAAGTTAGTGTTAAAATATTTGTGAAAAATTACCTTTGATGTTAATATTTTTAACATACTGAAAGTGAGTACATATGCATCTGTTCAAACAGCTTTCAATGGAAAGAGTCACTTGGACAATTTTCAGAGTTGCCAAGTGACTATAAACTCTCTCTGCTTATGATCACTCACCCACAAAAACAATGCAAATAATAATGTAGATAAAGGCAAATAAAATTTAAAGCTGATGCATTATGAAAAAATGCCCTCAAATGTAAACTTTTAGTTACCAATAAGCAAAAGTACAACTCAAAATATTAAAATTGATGACTATAAGCATTGTTTACAAATGTAAAAAAGGACATATTTAAAGATTGATATAGGGAACCAGAGTATGTTTAGTTTGTCATCCAATCTGTATACTATCATATTAAAAACTGTAAAAGTTACACAAAATAAATGTCAGCTCAATTTTTACTATTACAAATACTGTGGTTATTAATACTTTAACTTTTCTCAATAGTTGGAAAAAGCATGCTAAATTAAAACAAGCCCAATAAATGTTAAAACTAAGACAAATATATTCCTATAGTGAAAACCCTTTTGCAATAAGGTATTAGTCAGTAGCTCAACTCATTTTTCTTTTCAGAGTTTAGCTGTTTTATTCATCCACGTGTTTTACATTTGTAAAGGATGTGGCTTCTTTGAAAGACATTTTGGCTTACATCCTTGCTGTTGTATGAGTAAATGAAAGCAAATCATGCTGTTGTAACGTATAAAGACAAAAAAAAATTTGCCAAGGTTGCAAACAAGTATAAGCCTGTAATACATATAAATAATCTGGATTAAATATCAGGGTTGTCAGAAGCACAGTTAAAAAGTGCTGCTCTCTGCTTGATATAAATCATTACTGCTATGTTTAAGAACCTTTATTGAGCACATTTCTTTCTAAGTTTGAACTGCTGTATCAACCTGAATGAACCAATGCTTCACCTACCCCCTAGGAGTTCAGATGCTGGACAATCTGATTCAGCAAAGGCTCACACTGTTCTGTCATCCATAAACTAGATAAAATGTAACACAAACACAGATCAGGCCCTTGAGGTCACTAGGCACAGTGTGAAACAGACTGGTTGCACAAGAAGTTTGTTTTGTTAAGTCAACACCTTGCACAGTATTCTTGATTTCACTGATGTTGGCTTCAATGTGCAAAAAGGGGACTTTACTTCAACATTGTGGGAGCACAAAGCATATCTTAGGAAAAAAGGTAGATGGTAAGGGTATTTCGGCCAATAAAAAAAAAGAACCTCTCATTTTCTTTAAAATTAACATAATACTTTTTAAAAAATAATACGAATTTCAAGAGATAGAAGAATGTAATAGCTAAGAGCATGGACTCTAGAGCCAGTTCTAAGTCTTAAAGCTGTGTGACCTTGGGCAAGCTGCTTATTATCTGTAGGCCTCAATTTATTCATCCATAAAGTGGGAATAATACTAGCAAATGCAGCCGAAAGAAAGTATGTAGAATTAGAAATTGAGGTTCAAAGGGGAAGAAAGTTCTGTAACCAGTTGTCTCCATACTTGAAAAATCAGAAATATGAACTAGGAGAGGATTTCTTCTAAGCCTTAATATTTAAAAACCCAGAGTGAAAGCAGGTAAACTCATTTGTTTTCTCATTGGCCAGGATGTCAGAGGATAATAGGATCAACTTGGTCCAAGGAAAGCAATATGCAGAAACCAGAAAAGAAAATTAGATTTCTTCCCTAAGAATTCCAGAAGGGATGCCAGAAAAAGACAAGTTTTTGATTGAAAGAAGAAAGCTGAAGTAAATACACTAAGAGATAGATTTGATGTCAGCTGTGCCATTAAATGGCTGGGTGATTAGAACAAGTAACAACAGTCTCTCTGAACATGGACTTTCTTAAAAAAAAAAGAAGTAAGTTGGACTATCAAGCATTACAGATTGATGGTCTGGGACAAATTCACATACCAGAAATGAGACTTTTTTTTTTTTTTTGGTTCACGATGTTTAAAATATTTTGAATCCAAAATCCTAAAGAGAGAGCATACATTTCCTGATTCCACCAGTGTTTCAACTGCTTCATCCCTTATTCCCCTTACTCACTCGCTTACTTCAGCCCTGACAGCATTTGAGCTTGAAATTTCTCTGCCTCGCATTCTACTAACATTTTTCACTCACTCTAAAATTCAATCAGACTGCACACATAATGATACAATGAACAGTAATACTGGCTAATCATTAGGATCCTTTTACATGCCCAGGACTTCACAAACAAATATCTAACCCTCAAAACAACTTTAAAGGGTAATATAAGGAACATGGCTGTGCTTTGGTCAAGAATAGGCCCAGGTAAACATCCAGAGTGACTCAGCAAGTTTAGAGCACAGGCATATAACTCCACTTGTTATCACAGCCATGTAGTCATAACATGGGAAGACTCATCATTTGACTCTAAGCCTCTATTGTCTGTAAAAGGTATAATTGCCCTGCTGACACTGTACAGGTGCACTTGTACCCAGAAAGAGAGAGAGAGAGAGAGAGAGCCATCTGCAAAGATGGAGAGCGGGGAGCCAGGGCATGCATGGCTCACCTCGTGCCCAGAGAGAGCAAGAGTTAAGGTGCTGACCCTGAAAGCAGGAGAGAGCTGGCTGTGCAGCTGTATGTGGGCGACACTGGACTAAACAGCCAGGGCAAACAGTGCGAGAAAGCTAGTGTGAGTGAGCTGCTGAGAGGAGCCGCAGAGCTGGAGCAGACAGCTGAGACAAGGCGGACAGTGAGAGAACTAGTGTTAAGTAAGCTGCTGATAAGAGCTGCTGCTGAATAAAATCATCTTTCACCTGCCTATAACCCCCCAAGTGTTCTTTCAGTTATCTGCTTATCCACACACTCCCCTCGGACCTCAGTATGGGCTGGAACCTGGCCCTAGGCATGACAGTTGGTGTAGTCATGGACCTGACAGGTAGATAACATTATATTTATTTTAGAGATAAGGAAACTGGGGCTAAGAAATGTTGAGTGACTTGTCTTAGGGCACATAGCTTGTGAATAGCAAGGCCAGGGTCCTAATTCCCACCTAATGGGAACCAAGGCTGACATTCTTTCCATTACACAGTGGGAGCCAACGCTGACATTCTTTCCATTACACCATGCTTTGTTATGCTGTCATTTACTATTGCTATTTAAAAAAATATTCAGTTATCTGAAAGAGGTTCTCATCCAGAGTACCATATTTTCTAATTATGCTGGAGAAATGAGTTGCTTCCATTCATCAAATGAGACAACTTCAAGATTAGGCCATCCAATAGGCTTAAGAGACACTTCGCCCAAACATTGGGGAATGCACGTTCTATGAATTGATTCTGCTCTTTTAAGACAGATCAAAATGTGCTCTTAGAGTTACCATCTCAGTGTTTAAAATTGCGTCCTTTGTTTGCATTTCTAAAATGGAGCCTCCTTCCTGGTTACTTCCTAATGATAGCTGCTAGGAGGAAATACTTACCTAGATCATGGTGTATTGCCAAGTGCACGTATCTCAAAAGTGTAACTAAGCTAAGCATCTGGTGGGTTTACACATGCTGAGGCCATGGTTGTGAGGTAAACTTCTTGAAGGTTAATAGTACAAGCCACTAACAACATGCCGCATTATGTATTTAAGGCATTTGGTTACTGACCAACAGCCATACTCTCCTCAGAACCATTCCTTCTCAGCATCTTCTCCTTAAGTACCATCTGAATTACAATTGGTTAGCGTACCGAGAAAAAGAAGTGTTACTATTAATATTACAAAGCCAGTATAGCTGGGATGAAGCAGATTAGTTTCATTTTACCTCAAGTATCAACAAAAACTTTAGATAAGTACTAATTCCAGCTCCAGGTTGTATGTGATAACATGAAGCATGACAAAGACTAACAATGGCAAATTTAATTTCTTAGCTACTAGCTTGAGCTTGTAGTGCTGGCTGAATGAAAAATCTTGTTTTGACTTGAGCGAATTAAATGTATAAGTCAACAATGGTGACTAATTGTATAATCCATAATTAAGAGTTTTTAATTATTTTCTTCACTAAGATGAGTAAACTCTTAGCTTTCAAATTCAACAACTCAGTATATTATAATGTGTCCAAAGCCTTTTAAAAAATCACATATAGAAATGAATTCATATGTTTCCCCCTTTCATAATAACTGGATTAATTCAACTAATCAGCGAATGGTGTGTTGACTTTTAGATTTCACAAAAATTGTACTGTAAGTTTCCATATTTATATATCTGAAGACTGTTTTTGATAATGCGACCAATATTTTGCTTCAAAGTTGCAAATGGAGACTTCCTTGTGTCTCTATTTCCTCATCTCTCTTAGTGGGTGCCCTATCAGAACCCTGTCAAAGGTTTCTTTTGTTCATTTATTTTTTGACAGCATGCAGTATATCAAGCAGTGTACTGGGTGCTGGGAACAGTGGTGAGCCAATCATTGAGTTAAGAGATCAAAAGGTAGTGTAAAAACTAACCATTCCAGGGTATGTAGGAGTTAACCTAATAGACTGGAGGTGAGAGGGCATTCTAACAGAGTAGAGAAACAGCAGCATGTAGGTGAGAATGGGCACAGTATGGAAAGCCTTTCAGGAGGTTGGTGTTAATGGAGCATAAACTAAAAAGAGGAAGGGGAAAGAGAAGAAGCTGGAGAGTTGGACAAAAGTTGGACTCTTTTAACTCAATTGAACCCCTGTAGAAGGCCATTGAAGAGTTGCAGTCCAGAAAATTGCACATCCAGCTGTGCAGCAGACTGCTGCCTACGGTTTTGAGAACTATCAAACTTTACAGTAAGAGGCCAGGCAATAGACAACGATGGTCTGAACTAAGCTGTTCTTATTCCATCATATTCCATAGAAAATAAATTGCTTTCTATAATGTGGGAGGCTACTAGAAGAATCCCACAAAGGCATCACCAATAGCCAACATAGTTATATCAGTGGCAACATCAGTAGCCACCAGAATTTATGGAGCATTTATTATACACCAGGCATTCTGCCAAGCACTTTACATGCTCCAATGCAACCCTTACTACAACATTGTGAGTTAGGTGCTTTCATTATCCCCATATTTAGAGAAAGTCACACAACTAAGCAGTGGGTGAGGTGAGACTCAAATCCAGATTTTCTTTAGAACTAGAGCCTTATTCACTCTGGTGTGCAACCAAGCTTATTTAATTTGTAACTTTAAATTCACTAAGGTAATAAAGTAATGGCCTTCAGAATAATAATTGAAAAAAGTCCCTCCTAAAAGAATGGAAGTAAATGGACTTTGTGGCTGCTTTTGCATTTGCTTCATAGAGATATCTAACTTCCTGTTTATTGTCATTTAAATGAGTCATTCAAATTCAAACTCCAGGAAGGAGACTGCAGATACCCAAGTAGACATATGCCACAGAGCAGACCCTATTAAACTTATGAGATAGTAGAATATATATATATATGTATCTTCAGCACTTCTTGCTTCTTTATCTTTATTCCTTATTGAATTTTATCCTTCTGCGTGAGTTATCTGTAATTTAATGTTGTCTCACTTCTTGAGGCAAGAGTTATTTGAGAAACTGATTTGAAAAGCAGTGGTTGTTAGTGACCCTATAGATACTCCTTCTAGAGGATATTTTTCTTTTTTTTTTTTTTTTTTTTGAGACGGAGTTTCGCTCTTGTTACCCAGGCTGGAGTGCAATGGCGCGATCTCGGCTCACCGCAACCTCCGCCTCCTGGGTTCAGGCAATTCTCCTGCCTCAGCCTCCTGAGTAGCTGGGATTACACGCACGTGCCACCATGCCCAGCTAATTTTTTGTATTTTTAGTAGAGACGGGGTTTCACCATGTTGACCAGGATGGTCTCGATCTCTTGACCTTGTGATCCACCCGCCTCAGCCTCCCAAAGTGCTAGAGGATATTTTTCTATGAAGTGTGGGCTATAGAGAGTACAGAGGAAAAGAGAGGAAAGCTTCCAGAATACCTGGGAAGGGCTGCTTTGTGAAAGGACTAACTCTAATTTTTCAACGGTCATCTGAGATGATGAATTTAAATATTTAAATCATACAGTAAATAGTCTTATTCAACTTCTGATTACACTCTGACTTGCATTGTGGTTAGATTGCCTGGAGAAAATGCTCTGGGTAAAGGATGAAGTACCCAAATACATAAGCGGTTACAGTTCTCAGTGCTAATCCTTAAAATATTGTCTGGTTTTATCCATTGTTTCTCCATGAACTTTGGTTAATGTGAGTCAATTTCTAAGACATAAATTAACTTCCAGAATGCCAACAAATCAAATTCCTAAGTCTGAAACTTTGAGGATAGACCTGGAGTCATGTTGAACCCATCAAGGAAAATGCTCTCCTTTAACATTGGCAGTAATTTAGTTTTTTAGTTTTCAGTATTTTTCATCATACCCTTAACTTGCTATATGGTCTTTCCCTTTGAAAACTACAAAAGTTGTTCGGAAAGCAAAATTGTAAGCATCCCCGAACTTAAAAAGGAGATAGAGTTTTGAGAAAGGAGAAAGCAGAATTTCCCATTACTTCCAGACCATACCATGTAGGAAAATTGAGCCAGTTTTGGAAATCTACTAATCATACTTTGAACATTGACTATTTTGTATGTTATTCCAGGAAAAAATATCAATTCTGACACATGACAATTTCTTATAATTGCAGTTAATCAAAGAGTTTATGTTAAAGCTGCCGAGAGTTCTTACTGCATTCCACAGGGCTGACTCTTGGCACGTTTAGGAGTACCGATAGTCTTACTAAAACCTCATAATTTTCCAGGTAGTTCCCTGTCTTACCCAATAAATCTTAGTTTCTCTTTTCAAAAGTTATTAGACTTCCTGGGCAGAGTACCAAGTTGGGCAGATGTTTTGAAGACGTTCTGATCAGTCCAAATTAGGAAATAGGTGTTTGAAGTTCACTATATAAACATAATGGTTCTGAAACTTGGCTATGTGATTTGGGTGGAACATAGTAAAGAAACACAAAGCATTTTGTTGCCTCCATATAAACCAACCTTGTTAAGTTTTAGAGAGGGAGAAAATGACAAGTTGGCTTACCTCAGATATGTTGATTTCCCTATGAATTCTGGCAATGCTTAGGTCTATTTGCTGCTGATAATAACAGATCAAGAAATACTTTCCACAAAAAAGGTTTGTTTAGTTTTGCTGCTGATAATAAGAGATCAAGCAATACTTTCCACAAAAAGGTTTGTTTTGTTTTGTGATGGCAGAGTTTTTTTTTCTTGTTTCTGATGTGGTAATAGCAAACCTTTTAATTTCCTGAGGTTGTCATAAATATTACACTTCTGAAAGACCAAAATGGGTCTACACTTTATGTTATCAAAGAAATATATTCAATTTCTCATCAATTTAGTTAACATTAGAGTATGTGCTTTTTAGAAATAAAAAATTTATTCAAAAACAAATAAAAACTGGTTTTAAATATTTGAAATGTACATTTTTCTTTTAAATGCATCTTCTTATAAATATTGACTATGTGAGTAAAGCACAAAGTCTTTGTAACAAACTGCTATTGGCCATTTGATGGAATTTGATAATTTTTAAGACAGTTTACATTTATTACCACCATTTTATCGATGGAAGTTTCCACTTAAGAGCTGCAATGCTGATAAATGAAGGGCAACATTCAAAAATCAATTGCAATATTGTTTTGATCAAACATTTTAATGGTATTTGCCCTCATTTTAATGACAACCATGGAAAAGCAAACTTTCAGTGTAAGCAATTGTTATTTTTCTGGGAATCCCATTTGATTTTCAAAATGCCTAAATCTGAAAATAATCCTTCAAACTTACTAGGATAATGCTGATAGAATTGAAAGAAATCAGGAGTAGTCACCTACAAGCTATAAACCCACAAATGCAAATAAAGAAGAAAACGAAGCTTGCTCACTAAAATAAGTACAGGGTAAGAAAATAGGGATAACTGTGTTAACAATCTTTTAAAAATGTTGAAGTATTTTATTATTGCAATGTGACTTCCATGTGGATATCTTGCTTGCTCTTCCCTTGAGCACATGAGAGAAACAAGGCACATAGTATTTTCACATTGCAGATGAGAAAAATGAGGTGTAGAAGACATACATAATCTATTGCCTGACAGCAAGTTAATGCCAATAAGGATAACACTGATGTATTCTGTATATATCCTAATATATTCTGTAAGATATATCCTAATATAGCCTATAAGACAGATCAATTTCGACTTCAGTTGAGTTCATTGATGACACATGATACACCCATGCAAAAACACACAATCATATTGTGTCTTGTCTCAAAATATTCACTCCCAACGTGCAAGCTTACGTCATATTTATATGCATCCTTGTTCTTCCATTAACAAGCTACATGATTTGGCTCTAGCTGTGGTATATTTTGTAGTCTACTTTATTTATAATGAAAATAAGCATCCTGCCCCATTAAAGTTTGTATCACTGAGTGAAATTACATGATAAAGCACCTAACTTTTATCATGTTACATAGGTACTTCTTTACAAACTAGCTAGTTAAATCTGAATATAGCTATGGATTAGGAAGCCCTAGCTCATTCTAAAGCAGTGTCAATTCAGAAGATTTCTGATGGTCTGTGGGGATTGTCAGGGATAGAAAGGTTGCCCTGGAATTGCAACCTATTCAAAATCTTTGAAGGAATATGTTTGCAAATTTTCTGGTGTCTACTTCAGACACAAGTTCTAGAACTGTTTCTGGCCTTAAATTTAAATCTGCACAACTATTTGAGAAATTTGTTCATTTACCCACTCATTTATTTAATATTTATTGAATAACCAATGTTGCATAAAACAATTGCTCAGGGCTGAGGCTACATCAGTGAACGTGACAGATATGTTTTTTCTTGTTTATGAAGGTTTCAGTATGTCAGGAAGAAATAACCACAAAATAACTATGAAAAAAATGTGATGAATTCTACGATAGGGTAAACTGAGGTGGTGGCATAGGACCCCTTAGAGGAGTATCTGACCTACCCTAAAAGGGATGGTCTGTTTAAGGCATGTTTAAGCAGAAAACTGAAGGATGAGTTGAGTTTGGCTGTTTTTTAATAAGAGAAGAGAACCAGAACGTCTGGCAATGATTTTCTCTTGTATAGTTCTAGCTTCTCTCATGACATTTGAGATATACAAAATCATATTTGAATGCTTTGTTGTGACCGCTGTTGCTGGAAATAAACTCAGGTCAGCAGAAATCACATATGACTACTAGTTTTCTTTCCAATTACTGGTAGAAAAAATATCTAACGTCCTGCATTTCCCCCCAAATGTATGCTAGACATATCTTTAAGTTATTTATGTCTTAGGATGATTCTTTCAAAAAATTACAATGTCTCTTTATATGAGAATGAAGTAATAATTATGAAAACAAGAATGACTTCATATTCAGTACCTGCTCTGTGTCAAGAATGTTTTACATTCATTAATTCTAATTTTATCAACAGCCAACAAGGTTGACATTTTTATCACCATTTTGTACAAGTAAAAAATGCAGGAAAATTAGTCTAATTGTCATGTTATCCTCTTAGTTGTAAAGTTACACTTTTATAAAATATTAAATGTGCAGATGTGTGCTAGTTGAAACATTTAATTTCCTATTTCACGAAGACCTTTTCATTTTTAGTCACTATAATTTTATAACCATTTTTTAGTTTTACAATTATAATGTATATTAACCTTTTGGTATCTATTATTTTTCTCTTGCTTCTCCTATGGTTTTATAATTAGTAATAGTAATGTCCTACTAGCTGTTTTAAGCCAGAATCTTTATGGCTCAGATAAAGGTAAGAAAGAACAGGGAAAGATGAAGATGATACACATTCTTGTTATTAGGGATCATCGGTATAGTTTTTCTGAGTAGGCTCTATAGGAATTTCGAGTAATACAGCATGGCAATAGTGAGTATTTGGAACACTGTTCTTGAAAAATGGAAACAAAATCATGGGACATTCTAGCAAAACTCAGGGAAGGAAAAGCATGGGAGAGTACCATGTTCCTTCTGAGTCAAGGATCAGGCCTTCAACCTGGCATCTTTGGTATCCAATTATATTAAATATATTTTTGGTGAATTGAAGCTTCTACAGATGTAGGGGAAAGGATTTCTCTGATGAGCAATTTGCTTATCACTATTATTTTCACCAATGCAAATGTGGGAATTGTGCCTCTGTATAGTATTTTGGAACAATTGTGAAGAGTAGATAATTTTTTTTATTGCATTTTAGGTTTTGGGGTACATGTGAAGAACATGCAAGATTGTTGCATAGGTGCATATGTGGCAGTGTGATTTGCTGCCTTCCTCCCCTTCACCTATATGTGGCATTTCTCCCCATGCTATCTCTCCCCAACTCCCCACCCCCCACTGTCCCTCCCCTATTCCCCCCAACAGACCCCAGTGTGTAGTGCTCCCCTCCCTGTGTCCATGTGTTCTCATTGTTCAACACCCGCCTATGAGTGAGAACATGCGATGTTTGATTTTGTGTTCTTGTGACAGTTTGCTGAGAATGATGGTTTCCAGGTTCATCCATGTCCCTACAAAGGACACGAACTCATCATTTTTGATGGCTGCATAATATTCCATGGTGTGTATGTGCCACATTTTCCCTGTCCAGTCTATCATTGATGGGCATTTGGGTTGGTTACAGGTCTTTGCTATTGTAAACTGTGCTGCTATGAACATTCGTGTGCATGTGTCCTTATAGTAGAACGATTTATAATCCTTTGGATATATACCCAGTAATGGGATTGCTGGGTCAAATGGAGTTTCTATTTCTAAGTCCTTGAGGAATCACCGCACCATCTTCCACAACGGTTGAACTAATTTACACTCCCACCAACAGTGTAAGAGTGTTCCTATTTCTCCACATCCTCTCCAGCATCTGTTGTCTCCAGATTTTTTAATGATCACCATTCTAACTGGCATGAGATGGTATCTCAATGTAGTTTTGATTTGCATTTCTCTAATGGCCAGTGATGATGAGCATTTTTTCATATGTTTGTTGGCCTCATGTATGTCTTCTTTTGTAAAGTATCTGTTCATATCTTTTGCCCACTTTTGAATGGGCTTGTTTGTTTTTTTCTTGTAAATCTGTTTTAATTATTTGTAAATTCTGGATATCAGCCCTTTGTCCGATGGGTAAGCTGCGAAAAGTTTTTCCCATTCTGTTGGTTGCCGATTCACTCTAATGACTGTTTCTTTTGCCATGCAGAAGCTGTGGAGTTTGATTAGGTCCCATTTGTCTATTTTGGCTTTTGTTGCCAATGCTTTTGGTGTTTTGGTCATGAAATCCTTGCCTACACCTATGTCCTGAATGGTTTTGCCTAGATTTTCTTCTATGGTTTTTATGGTGTTATGTCTTATGTTTAAGTCTTTAATCCATCTGGAGTTAATTTTAGTGTAAGGTGTCAGGAAGGAGTCCAGTTTCTGCTTTCTGCATATGGCTAGCCAGTTTTCCCAACACCACTTATTAAACAGGGAATCATTTCCCCAATGCTTGTTTTTGTCAGGTTTGTCAAAGATCAGATGGTTGTAGATATGTTGTGTTGCCTCCTAGGCCTCTGTTCTGTTCCACTGGTCTATATCTCTGTTTTGGTACCAGTACCATGCTAAGAGTAGATAATTAATGGTAGTAGAAATTTAGAGTGTTTAATAAAAGTAGAGAGAAGATTTGAAAAATATTGGAGGTGAAGACAAATATAAAAATAAAACAAAAAGCATACTACTATTCAAAAGGTTGATAATATATTAGGTCACAAATAAAGCATTAGTAACTTTCATAAAGTATTACAACAACTCTCCAATCACAAAGCAATACAACTGGAAATGACTGATCAAATTTTAAAAAGCTTTTTCATCAGTAAATTAAAAATTTTAAAAATTGTTAACTCTCATATAAAAAGGGAAAAACAAACTAAAATTAAAGGATTACTAAACAAGTGATAATAAAAATACTACATATTAGGACCAATGACATATATTTAAACAGTAATTAGGGGAAAATTCAAAGCACTATGTCAGGTTGGAGAAAGAAAATGTGGTACGTATACACCATGAAATACTATGCAGCCATAAAAAAGAACATTATGTCCTTTGCAGAAACATAGATGGAGCTGGGGGGTCATCATTCTTAGTAAAGTAATGAAGGAACAGAAACCAAATATCACGTTCTTACTTAGAATTGGGAGCTAAATGATGAGAACTCATAGACAAATAGAAGGAAACAACAGACATTGAAACCCACTTGAGGGTGGAGGGTGGAAGGAAAAGGATCAGAAAAAATATCAGATACTAAGCCTAGTACCTGGGTGATGAAATAATCTTTACAACAAACCCCCATGATGTGAGTAAACCTATATAACAAACTGAACGTAAAATAAGTTTTTAAAAAGAAAGAAAGAAGGAAAGAACGAATCTTAGTGGCAACAGTTTTCAAGATAAACTCAAGTGCATTATTCTATGTTGACATTTTTGTTTCTCTTGGGTCTTATGGTATGTCCATGTTTAACTTTATAGAAAAGTACCAAACTGTTTCCCAAAATGACTGTACTATTTGTATTCCCATTTGCAATGTATATGAGTTCCACATCCTTGCCAGTTCTACATTAGCTATATCCTATAAATTCTGATGTGTCATGTTTTAATCTTATTAAATTAAAAATATTTTCTATTTTTGAAAAAGAAAGAAAATGCTATATAAACTTCATGCTCTTTGCAACAGTTGCAGTTTTTCTGTCTGGGCTGCATTACTTGGCATGTGGTTTTATCCAGCACACCACTACTGCAGTGTAGGTAAAGCAAATATATTGTCCAACCTGCCACCATTGGACTGTTTGTGAGATGCCTTGTCCAGCCCACCATCAATGTCTTGTCCAGCCCACCGTCACTGTAACATTTCTTTATGTAAGGCACTTCTGTCTAGCCCACAGCCACTGGACTGTCTCCTCTGTGTGTAAACCCCTAATACAACTCTATATCTTGTTTTAAAAAATTAATGAACTGGATAGAACAAATGTTATCATGACATTCAGTGTCAGAAAACAAAGGACACTAGTCTCCGAGAGATGGGAAACAAACCAAATAAGCCCTGTGATTGTCCCAGATTATTGTCTGGAAAATGTTTCTAGGATTCAGTGAGGATGGAGGAAACCAGGGAGAGCCCTGAAGTCTCCTTGTGTTGAGGAGGTGGAGCTTTCAGTATAGGAAGGTGAAGGCATCTATTGTCACTGAGAAGTACATTTAAGAAGAGTAAACTTCACAGAGAAAAAGCAGCAGAGATCTGAAGATGACCCCGCAAAGTATTGAGCTGAGTATTGGTGATACATGTGAACAACTTACCTGGAGCAGGGGAGAATGGGTTATCTGAAAGGATGAGAAGGAATAATTTTTAAAGTCAACACAGGGTCACCAACTAGAGTGAAAAATCTCGTAGTTCACAGAACATTACAGTACTCAGAGGGGTTTTGCCTCAGCAGTGGAGAAAATTAATCCTAGACTGAATGTTGCTCTAGCCCCACCTAACCTTAAAAGTAAGACCTGAATGGATAAAACTAATTATAAGTGATCTTACCATGTCCAAGAATAAGGCTCTCAAGGATATTTAAAGGAATAAAAAAAATCGAGTGCCTAAAATTATAAAATTTACAAATTTTAGAAATTGTTGGGAATACAGAGAAACAGGAAAATGCTACCCATAATAAATTCCACTGAATGAGGAGAAAAATCAATGAAATAAAACAAACACAAAATTGATAAAGATGGTAGAATGAATGATCAATGATATTAAGAGTTTTTATACCTGTATTCCATATGTTCAAAAATTACATGAAAGACTAAATGTGGCAGGTAAAGAATTGGAAGATAGTTTTTAAATGACCCAAATTGAAATTCTAGAAATAGAAACTACAATGTTGCAAATGAAAAATACACCAGATATGGCTAATAGTAGGGTAAATATTAAAGAAAAATAATTGCTCAAGATATTAGCAGTCAAATCTTCAAACATTAAACACAGAGAGAAAAGAATAAAGAAAATGTATACACTATCAGTGAACTAGGAGATAATTTCAAGCAACCTAATATATATATCATTTGAATACAGAAAGTTAGGAGATGAAAGAAGAAATAATAGCTGAAAATTTTCAAATTTGATGGAAGTCCAAGAATCTCAGCGAATCCCAAATGTCAGAAACATAAGCAAAATACATCAAGGAATGTTGTATTAGTTTTCTAGTAGTGTCATAACAAAATATCACAGACTGCATGGCTTAAATGAAAGAAATTTATTTTCTCGCAATTTTAGAAAGCTACATGTTTGAGATTAAACCAGTAGCCGGTTGATTTTGAGGGTTCTCTTTTTGGCTTATATCACATGTCTTAACATGGTCTTCCCTCTGTAGCTTTGTGTGTCCTCATTTCCTCATCTTATAAGGGCACCTGTTGCATTAGGTCAGGGCTTATCCTAATGACCTCATTTTAACCTAATTACCTCTTAAAAGACTCTATCTCCAAATACAATCATATTTTTGAGGTACCAAGGGTTAGGACTTCAACATATGAATTTTGGGGGGAACTCAATTCAGCCCATTATTCACATCAACATCAAATTACTTAAAACTAGAGATAAATAAAAAATTTTAAGAGAAATAGGAGAGAGAAGGGAAAATATATTATATACAGAGAAACGAGGTTAAGGCAAATTTTGGTAGGAAATTAGGCAAGTTAGAAAACTGTGGAGTGACATCTTTAAAAACCAAAAAGAAAATACTGTCAACCTAGAATTCTTTACCCAACAAAATTATGTATTTCAAGAAAAAAGACAAAATATATTGACAAATATACAAACGTTAAAATACTTCAACATTCCTGCACTATAAAACCTGTTAAAGATGTCACTCAAGCAAAAGGTAAATTATACCAGATGGAATCCAAATCTAAACAAAGGAATGAAGAACACCAGAAATGTTAACTACATTGGTAAACAGAAAGACCTCTAAAAATTATTGAAATATCTGTAACATATAACATCCTGTTTAAAGCAAAAATAATTTTGTCATATATAGAAAATAATCTGGCAAGGAATGGTGGCTCATACGTGTATCCCAGGAGTTTAGGAGGCCGAGGTGGGTGGATCACCTGAGGTCAGGAGTTTAACACCAGCATGACCAATATGGTAAAAGCCCATCTCTACTAAAAATACAAAATTAGCTGCACGTGATGCTGCATGCCTGTAATCCCAGCTACTTGAGAGACTGAGGCAGGAGAATTGATTGAACCCGGGAGACAGAGGTTGTGCCATTGCATTCCAGCCTGGACAACAAGAGCGAAAATCCACCTAAAAAAAAAAAAAGAATGCATAGAAGAAAGCTTGATAAACTGGGCCTTATTTAAAATTAAGAATGTCTGTTCTTCAAAAGACACTCTTAGTAGAATGAAAGGGCAGCCACAAGCTAGGAAAAATCTTTCAAAGCATATGTCTGTTAAAATACTTTTAAAACTCTCAAAATTCAATGATTAGAAAAAAAAAATCCATAATTAAAGTAGGAACAGGTTTCAACAGACACTTTACCAAAGAAGGTAGATGGATGGTAAATAAACACTTGAAAAGATACTCAACATCACTAGTCATTAGAGAAGTCCAAGTTAAAACCACAGTACGATACTACTACATTCCTATTAAAATGTCTAAAATAAACAAACCTGACCATACCACCTGTTGACAAGGATGTGGAAGGCCTGGAACTCTCATATACTGCTAATGGGATTACAAAATGGTACAGTCACTTAGGTGAACTTTTTTGACGGTTTTTTAAAAGGTTAAACATGCACTTACCATATTACCTAGACACTCTATCTCTAGTTACCCAAGAGAAATAAAAATATATGCTTATACAATGATTTGTACATAAATGTTTATTGGAGCATTATTCATAATAGCCCCTAACTAGAAACAATACAAATGTACGTCAATAGGCTAAATGATATTTAAAAAGCAGTAAAATATTACATAGCAAAAAATAAATGAACTGTTGATACATGTTACAACATGATGAATCATAAAATGATTATGCTGAGTAAAAGAAACCAGATAAATGAGTTCACAGATTATTTCAATTATATAAGATTCTAAAAAATACAAACTAATCTATAAAGAAACTGTATCTGTGGTTGTCTCAGGATAAAGGGTTGTGAAAAGGTGGGAGAAAGATACATTATATAGAAAGAAAAAGAAACAAGATAACTCTTGGGGCAATTGTATTTATTATCTTTATTGTTGTGATAATTGTATGAGTAGATTTAAGCTACACACTTTAAATATGTGTGTATTTTGTTGTATGTTAATTATACCTGCTAAATTGTAAAAATAAAATGGATAAATGAATTAAATATCTACACCAACAAAACCTAGATTAAAAAAGGGAGGAAGTATAAAATATAAAAGTAGAGATCAGTGAGGTAGACAATAGAAATATAGTCCACCTAATTAATAATTCAAAATTATTTTGTTATGAAGAATTTAATCAAATAAACAGTTGATTTCACCAAGAAAAATGGAGACAGGAAGAAAAATTATGCAAGATAAGAAACAATAAGGGAAATAACAATTAAAACATGAAAATTGTACTTCACAATAAATTCCAGAAAATATTATACTGTCCCTGTCTTTGTTTCCTTGGATTCAACTCTAGTAGCTTTCTAATGTTTCTATTTTGAATGTGACAGTTAGAAATATCACTAAAATATATTCATCACAAATTTTACTATAAATTTGTATTGTATTTGGTAAAACTTTCAAAATATTTCTGGATTTAATTATGAATTTAAGGTGGAGGATATAATGTTAAGAGAAAAAGCAGAACTTGAGTTTATATGTAAGATGAATGAATGTAGCACAGTGGCACATGTCAGAAGCAAACTGTACAATTGGGATTTCTTCCATAACTTCCATATAGAATTCAGTGTTTATTAAAGTTAACAATGTATTCAAAAGCTCCAAATTAGTACATTTAAAAAACAAATAATTTTTAAAATGTACTAATTTGGAGCTTTTGTATACATCAATAAAACTCGAAACAACTGTAGCCACTGTTTAGAGTTAGATGAACTAAGGCTTTTTATAGGTAAGAATATTTTATCAATGACTTTTTTTTGGAATTGATGGCTCATGATAACAATAAAAAGCAGGTTTTTAAGTTGGTTTTATAATTTTTAAATTCTCTATACACAGTGTATATCCCCTTATTTCCTACACCCTTAGAAAGTCACTTCCATTGCCCACCATTGATACACTACTTTCCTTTTTTTTTTTTTTTTTTTTTTTTTTCGGAGACAGAGTCTCGCTCTGTTGCCCAGGCTGAAGTGCAGTGGTGGTGCGATCTCAGTTCACTGCAACCTCTGCCTCCTAGGTTCAAGCAATTCTCCTGCCTCAGCCTCCCGAATAGCTAGGACTACTAGCATGCACCACCATGCCCGGACAATTTCTTTTTTTTTTTTTTTTTTGTATGTTTAGTACATATGGGGTTTCACCATGTTGGCGAGGCTGGTCTCAAACTCCTGACTTCAGGTGATCCACCCATCTTGGCCTCCCGAGTGCTGGGATTACAGACAGGCATGAGCCACCGCACCCAGCCTGCTTTCTTATGTTCTGAATGAATGACTTTCTCTTAATAGTTTGAGGATATTAATTTCACATATCTATGGAGAAATATGTAAAATTTCTATTTTTTTCTTCATTGATTACATTTCCTGTGAATCACTTTGTTTTCTTGGCTTTTTCATCATCTTTGTTTCATGGTAAACACTTCCTTCAAATGTCTAGTGATACTTGGTTGTTTAAGAGAAAGCTCTGAAAAGTTCATGGGAGGTCTCTAACCCTGTGTCTGACTTTTCCAAAGGTGGATCTCACCATGGGGGTACTGAGAGAAGAAGCATGGAATTAGTTAGGCAACCACCCCTGGAAAAGTCAGATGCTTCTCTTCACAGATCAGTTTCACCAACAAGGACTGCTCTAATCTATCTGTATTAAGTATAAAAAGGATGCAGTTACAAATGTCATTGATAGCCTGATAGCTAGTAGATAAAGGTGCTGGTCTTCTAATTCAGACCTTCCTGTTTGTAGGTTTTCCCTTTATGGTCTTGTTTTTAATATGGTGTCTCATCCTCATGCTTGACTGGTATCTGAGTTTCAGACTCTGTGTGCTTCAATTTCATTAAACTTTTGTAGTGGGAGGGGACACTTTCCTGTGTGCCAAAGCTGAGGAGGGAATAGAAGGCATTTCTAACTGTTCGTCATACAGATTTTCACAAATTCTGATGTCAGCCCCCACTCACTGGCACATACAGGTACCTGGTGCTTTTTCTAATTTTCTTTCACCTCTGTAGAGGACATTTGGGCTTCAATATTATTTTCTTCTCTATTAATTAGTGGTCATGGTCAACAATCTGTTTTATAGTTTTGTAGATTTCTTTCCTCTTCACTCACTTCTTCCCTTGTTCTTATTGCCCTTATGAGTTTATATCATCTTTATTCCTTTACTGACATTGTGTTAGACTTTCCAGAGAGAGTAGAGGTAAATGAATGTGTTTAAGCTGTCATATTTGACCAGAAGCTTAAACTTTTCCTCTATGACACAATTAGAATGATAACGTTACAATTTATATATTAAAGATGCCTATAATTTTCAGCATTTGAGTTTTGTGGTTTTTGCCTTTTAAAAAAAATTGCCCTATTAAATGGTCATTGATATTTGTTAAATTTAACCTGTTAAAAGAAAGAAAAAGATATATCTTTAAAAGCCTCCAAATAAATTCATTTTGTGCTTATAGTTATGTAAATTCATTTAAAATAAAAGTAAAACAAATATATTTGTATAACCTGTGTTCAAATTTGAATCAATAACCATCAAATAATGGTAGGAAAACAAACTGTATCAAGAAGAGATGAACTTTTTTTCCATACTTCACTGGTGCTGAAATGTGTTATGAGCTATCTGTCTTTGTAATTCTTTTGGCATTTCACATGCAGAGCAAATCAATACTAACATATGTTCTTTCCCTGATTTTCCATTTCTTCACTAACTTAAACATTGTGGGGACTGACGGTTTTACTCACCAGTGGTGGAATAAAGTAGTTGGCTTGAAACTGATTTAAATTACATCTGATACTTCAAAGATACATATCGTGTTTTTGCAGCATTACCACAACACCCATGAGATATTATATAATCAGTTGGATACAGGTATGTGTTTATCAGTTGGTATTTTCTCATCTAGGAATACTTTCCATGATTAATGTTTTTCTTTTAGTTCACTAATTTAGTTCCGAAAAAAATCTTCTTAAGATTTCCTCTTTTCACACCCCATCCACCCCCAGCATTCCAGCAAAAATAAAGTAAAAAAATAAATAAAAGAAAATAGATCAGTGGGAGTTGGGGCAATGTCCTATATGTTCCAATATAACATTTAAATGTTTTAGGAAAAATATTTCCTTTCAATATGAAAGAACCTCTATGTATCCTTTCTAGAAAAAATATTTTATTTCTGCTCACTAGTAAAATATGACATAGCCCAGAATTCCAGGTCATTTAGTGAAGGTATCTATATGCATGTTCCTCTTTCCCTTATGGAATATTTTACTTACTACTTTACTATTTACATAATAGTAATATTACAATATTACTATTATAATATGTTTTAAAAGCTAGAATACCTTCATGAAGTTATTTAAATAGTCTGTACTTCACTTTACTCTTGTAAAAGTGTGAACAGTATAGAATATAAATTGTATTCATTTACATGCTATAATCATGTGTTACTGGCTTTAGGGCAGCAAATGTATGAAAACCATGTAAGGGTGGTCAAGAGAAATGAACTCTTGGGCCAGACTAGCTGAATTCAAATCTTGATTCCACCACTAGCTCTCTTGTGGAGGCAAGGCCCTTGGGTTCCTTATTTTTAAAAGAGGGCTTATAATTATACTATATAGGAATGTCAAGAAGTAAAGAAAATAATGCACATTTAAAGCATAAAACACTGTCAGTTACTCATAAGAATTAAATAAATGATATCTATTAACTATTGTTATAGCTATAAATATTATTATTGTTATTACTAAGGTGCTCATTTCAAGATGTTGCTCAAACATATTCTGTCATTATATTTGGGACAGAGATTTCTGACCCTAATTCTAGGTTTATGACATTTGGCTTTCATTGACAAGCAAAATATTTTCCAGGAAAGAGTCTAGAAAACAAATATGAACTATTTGGTAATATATATTAGGAAATTATTCATACTATTATAAAGCAATAGTTATGTTAATATTTTTAACTGTGATATTTATAAATATATTAATATAAATTAAAATTGAGATTCCACATTATTTATTTGTTTTGCAGTCAAAGAATATCTAGGTTCAATTATAAATTAAATGAATAATAAAAACATAATTTCTATAGATGTCAAGGTTTTTCCTCTAAAACATTGCAATTTCAAAATTAATAACAAAAATGTTTTCCAACTGGGTTTGGAAAAGAAATGATCCTCAGCATTTCCATTGTCAAAGCTCAGTAAGTCATTTATCAACTAATGTGATTTGTTGCACAATATCCTTTTTCTATCCCCTTATGTTTCAAAACTTATATTCTTTTTTAAAAAAATAATTTTAGAGCTTTTTTCTTTAATTGCATGTCCACAAAACTTTGATTAACACTTCTCATATTTCTAAAGACAAAGAAATAATACACTAAAAAGTACTGTAAAACAACAACAACAAAAACACAGTAGACTGGAGAATGTTATGAAATACATTTTCTGGATTTTTTTTTAAATACTTTTTCCTGTAGCATAATTTATTTTTAATTCTATTTCCATTTTCTTTTGCCTGTATGAAACTATTCAGGGCCACAATCTCTATTTATTTTTTTCTAATATCATTTATTATGAGCTTGTATTTTCTTCTATATTCCCAAAATAATCTTATCAACTAATCTAGAAGCCTGGAAACTAACCTCACCCATCTTTCGTTCCACACACCTATGTTCAATCAATCACCATGTCCCATTCATTTTGCTTTTAAAAAATATTTGAATTATATTTTCTCACTGTCTTTCCTGCCTATATCTTAGTTCCTGCACTAGTCCCAAAACTGAGGACTTGATAAGACAGTATCCTAACCGCATGCTATCCAACCCAGTCTCTCTCTCCATTGCTGTCAATGTGGACTCTGTCAATGTGGTCTCTATGTCATGACCTCTTCAGAGCTCCTTAGTGTGAGAGAGGAAGCCTATCTTCACTGGTTTGTGCCTACCTGTCTAATGTTTTGCTTTACCCTTTGCACCAATGGTATCATCAGTTTTTAAAAGATGCAATACCTGAAAGCTCCCCACAACCAGCAAACAACAAAAAGAGATCCCGTTCTCTTCTTGCCTTGCCTTTTACCTTACCTTACCTTACCTTACCTTACCTTACCTTACCTTACCTTACCTTACCTTACCTTACCTTTTACCTTACCTTACCTTCTTTTTTGTGACAGAATCTTGCTCTATACTCCAGGCTGGAGTGCAGTAGCACAATCTTGGCTCACTGCAACCTCTGCCACCTGGCTTCAAGCGATCCTCCTGCCTCAGCTTTCTGAGTAGGTGGGATTACTGTTGTACACCACCATGCTAATTTTTGAATTTTAGTACAGACGGGGTTTCACTATGTTGTCCATGCTGGGCATGGACTGCTGACCTCAGGTGATCCATCCACCTCAGCCTCCAAAAGTGCTGGGATTACAGGCATGAGACATCATGCTTGGCCAGGGCCACTTCTTTCTCCTATGATCAAGTGAACTGAATTTGATTAACCAAGATAAAGTTTCTTAGAGGAAAAAAAGATTGCAGGGCCAAATGGTATTTCTGGTTCTAGATCCTTGAGGAATCACCACACTGTCTTCCACTATGGTTGAATTAATTTACACTCCCACCAACAGCATAAAATCATCCCTATTTCTCCACATCCTCTCCAGCATCTGTTGTTTCCTGACTTTTTAATGATCACCATTCTAGCTGGCATGAGGTGGTATGGTATCTCATTGTGGTTTTGATTTGCATTTCTCTAATGACCAGTGATGATGAGCTTTTTTTTTCATATGTTTGTTGGCTGCATAAATTTCTTCTTTTGCGAAGTATCTGTTCATATCCATTGTCCACTTTTTGATGGGGTTATTTGACCAGCAATCCCATTACTGGGCTTATACCCAAAGGATTATAAGTCATTCTACTATAAAGTCATATGTAAATATATGTATGTTTATTGCTGCAGCACTGTTCACAATAGCAAAGACTTGGAACCAACCCAAAGCCCATCAATAATAGACTGGATAAAGAAAATGTGGCACATATACACCATGGAATACTATGCAGCCATAAAAAAGAATGGGTTCATGTCCTTTGCAGGACATAGATAAAGCTGGAAACCATCATTCTCAGCCAACTAACACAGGAACAGGAAACCAAACACCACATGTTCCAACTCATAAATGGGAGTTGAACAATGAGAACAGATGGACACAGGAAGGGGAACATCACACACCAGGACCTGGTGGGAGTAGGAGGGCTGGGGGAGATATAGCATTAGGAGAAATACCTAATGTAGATGACAGGTTGATGGGTGCAGCAAAACACCATAGTTTGTGTATATCTATGTAATAAACCTACACGTTCTGCACATGTATCTAAGAACTTAAAGTATAATAATAATAATAATAAAGAAGATTGAAGGTTGCTGTTGTTGACTTGTTCTCTTTTTCCCCTGTAAGGTTGAGTTTACAAAAAAAAAAAAAAATGGAGATGCATCTTGCTTTTCTACCCTAAGTAAATATCTGTAGTTCTGGATATGTTCAAGAAGCCTTCATAGATTTTCTAGTCATCCACACAATTGAGGCCACCAGTTTGCTCTCTTAGGCGGAGCAGTAGTTAAGGTTATGTGTGCAAGCTTTGACTTACACAATTGCCAGCTCTATACTCCTTTTGTTGCTAATTCCACAACCTCAACAGTGCTACCTTAACCCATGCCTGAAAATAGATTCACGTGTGTCTGTTATAGGCAGCCTCTACGATGGCTCTCGATGGTCCACACCTCCTACTATATTCATGCATTTAGGTAATTCCATTCTCTTGAGTGGGCTGGACTTTGTGACTTGCTTCTAACAAATAGATTACAGGAGAAATAATGGTATGTCATTCTTGATACTGAATTATAAAAGGACTGTGGCTTCTTTCTTGGGCACTCTCTTAGGTCACTCATCCTGAGAGAAGTATGCTGCCATGTAATGAGCAGCCTTTGGAACAGGCTGTGGTGAGTGCTTATAATCTTATGATGCTCTAGCATCTATTTTTAAATATAAGTTTATCTTGACACAGTTTCCAAAACTATACCCTACCTAGATGTCTCCAGCTGAAGGCCAGAGATTAAAACTTAGAGATATCTTTCTAAGCATGCTGGGAGCTCTGCTTTTTTGCTGCTTCCTTCAAATAGACCATTTAGACATTTGCCTGGAAACTTACAGGGACCAACTCTTAGTCACATCGTGACTCCTGGAACAAGTGCCTGCTTGCTTTAAACCCATAATGTCCTGGACCCAATGGAGGTATTGCTCCACATGTTCCTTCTCTCTCTACCTGCCTGTGCTCTCTGACCTCTCTCTCTCTCTCTCTCTCTCTCTCTCTTTCTCTCTCTGTGTGTGTGTGTGCGTTTGTGTTTGTGTGTCCTCTGAGCATGCAGTGTATCCCCCAGGGTCTGTAAGCACAGAAAACATTGTGGTTGTGTCATTGAGGCCATGCCTGAAATCCTACCCATGGAGGCAAGGCTCCCAAAGAGACCCATGCAGGTGAATCCCTTGCTGGTGCTCTTTCATTAGGGCCTCTGGTGGCTGCTGGGCACATTGGCTACCAGCTAAGCTGATAAAAAAAGTTTCATTCAAAACAAAGTTCTATTTCAGTAAGCTGTGAAGTGGATTCTTCACTCCCAGTCAAACCTTGAGATGCCTGCAGCCTTGCCCAATGGCTTGACAACAATCTCACGAGAGACCTTGAGACAAAAGTAGCCTAAGTAGAGTCCAGAGTCTTGACTCACAGAAACTGTGAGATAATAGATGTTTGCTGTTTTAAACTGCTAAATTTTGAGGTAATTTGAGGCAGCAGATAACTGTATGTCATTCTTCACAATCATTGTGCCTTTTTGCAATGCACTGGCTGCCATTAGCTTAATTATACTGCTAAAATGTTGAACTATTTGGAAATTCCCACAGACACCGTTATTTCATTTTATCCTGCCTTTGCACATGCCTTTCTTCTTCCCATTTAGTACTTCCTCTGAGGACTTCCTGAGGAGGTAACTAGGACCTCCTCTGCATTAATGTACTTAATACTATTTTTGCAATATTCTTTTATTATACATAGTTATTATTTGAGAGACACAGTGACTCACAAACATGATACCTAATTCTATGTGCCTGTTTTCTCTGAGTATATTTTTATAGATGAAACCTACTATTCCTTTTGGAAAATATAAAGAAAAATCTTTTGAGAGCCACTGGTGCCTATCTTACTTATTTTATTTTAACTTCTGAGGAAAATTTTAAAATACCAGATCAACTCATATACTGAAGCTAGCACAAGGGGGTTCCATGTTGCTAAAATGAATGTTAATATAGAATATGTGAGTAAACAAAAACAGGCACAGTAAAATCACCAGATCTTTTGCATTAAAAAAATGCCTCTTGGCAATTTTTCCTTGAAACCTCCACTGATGATAAAAACGGAGGCATGCATGCGGAAATGCACAATAATAGCTTGTAAAATAACTTTCAAATTAGAAGGAGTCAAGCATTCTGGTTTCCATCGGGCCCACTGGCCATTATCAGGCTTTAATGGGTGCAGGTGCAGTTGCTTCTTAATGTGTTTTTATTTTTTTCACTTAATCCCCTTATCACTGGTTGTTACCAGTTCTACTCCATCTGCTCACCAGCCCTCTTCCTCTCTTCTCTCTCTCATTTAGTATGCCATGACAAGCTCAATTTGCCAATGGCAAGAAAAAAAATTCCCTGATTTCACCACAATCAAATAGTATGTGACCTCACATTTTTAAGTTTATTAGCCTAAACTATGGAAGTCTTTGGCAGAGTTGATTTTTGTCAGTTATTCATGCTTTTTCTCATAATGTCATGATTATTACCTGTTCATTTTCTAGGTACAGAATCCTAGAAAATCCTTGATTAAAAAAAATCTCATCAACCCTCAACATGGCACTGATTTGTTTTTATAATTCATAATTTTTAATTTATCAATTTATCATGTGTTTGTATAAGATACAACCCTTAATTGCCCTGTTTCTAAAAGTGTCCATAAACTTTTGTTCTTTTTATAGACTATTTCTCCTTAAAAGTCCAATGCAAAGATTTCCCTGCATTCACACACACACACACACACACACACACACACACACACAGAGTGTTGTGTGTTTTGAATGCAGACAATCTAAACAGGAAAAAGACCAATCCGATCGGAAATATTCCAGAAAGGGTGGAGTATTTGAAGGAAATGATTCAATTTCATGGTTTTCCCTCATAAATCTTGCTGTTTATTTGGAGAAAAGCCATAGATACTCTGGAAGTTAGCTTTAAGAATCACCCATCTTAAACTATGAGTTTCTGTTCGCGCTTTCCAGATGCATAGAACAACTATTCTTCCATTACACATTAACCTTGATTCCTTTGATTTTTAATAATTAAGAAATTATCTTAACTTTTGACTGAAAACACAAAAGATAGGGCTGTCACATACAAGGATTAGGTAGAAAATGTATCTGAGTTTTCATCTACTTAGAAAAAAATAACAACTGGAGAGAAATTCTTTTGAATACTATAATCTTTAATTTTAATTTTTCCAATTTGGCTTTTTGAAGCTGAAAAGCAATTGTCTCTAATGGTCCTTATCTTTCTCTTCTTTCCCTCACAGATTCCTCTCTTCAAGATCAGTTATTTCCTCCAGGGAAGTCTTGCTTGACACACTTTCCTGTGTCCTCCACACTAAGTATTTATCACAATCACATGACATTATTATTTTCTACATTCTTTTCTGTATCCATCCCTCTAAACTTGGGCTCTAGTACAAGTATCTATTCCTTGTACTAGAAAACATTCTGTTATATAATAGACCCTCAATGATGCTATTTAGAAAAGGAAGCAAAAAGGAAAAACTTCAATATAAATTTTCATTATCTGCCAAGAGCTGTGAAAATAAATTTAGCAGTGTTTTCTAACTTTTGATGATATAAAGCTTAACAATGCACTTGGCATAGATTATCATCAAAACTATCAGGAATATACATGTGTATAAATTGTGCTCACACTGGTATAGTACTGTTGCTTATCATCTATATGTGGCCACATTTTGAGGTAATAATATAAAAATTTATAATAATTTTGAGGTCTACATATATCTACCAACTTGAACTAAAACTGAAAGCCTATGAATGGATATTGGCTGTGACTTAAAACTGGTAAAAGCATGCAAATAAACTTTTAATGAACTACTAAGTTGCTCTTTTAATGTATGCCAATTTTAATGAAAACCTAATATTGTCTCAGCTTAACATAGGATATTAAACAGGGAATAAAGTAAGAGGTATCTAAATAGCATTCTTTTAATTTTTTTATTTTTAATATTTATGCATTAATAGCTGGTGTATATATTTATGGAGTACATGAGATATTTTGGTACAGGTATGCAATGCATAGTAATTACATCATGGAAAATTGGGTATCCATCACCTGAAGCATTTATCCATTGTGTTACAAACAATCCAATTCTGCTCTTTTAGTTTTAAAATGTACAATTAAATTATTATTGACTATAGGCACTTGTTCTGCTATCAAATACTAGGTCTTATTCATTCTTTCTTTCTTTTTGTACCCATTAACCTTTCTTACTTTATCCCACTCCCTACCTCTCACTACTTTTCCCAGCCTCTGTAACCATCCCTCTAATCTCAATCTCTATGACTACAATTCTTTTAACTTATGGATCCCACAAATATGTGATAATGAGTGATGTTTGTCTTTCCACGGCTATCTTATTTTACTTAACGTAATGACCTCTTGTTCCATTTATGTTGTTGCAAATTATAGACTCTATTATTTTATATGACTGAATAGTACTTTATTGTGTATAAGTACTATATTTTCCTTATCCATTCATCTGTTGATGGACACTTAGATTGCTTTCAAATCTTTGCTATTGTGAACAGTGCTGTAACAAACATGGCAGTACAGATATCTCTTTGATGTACCAATGTCCCTTCTTTTGGATATACAGCAAACAGTGGGATTGGTAGATTGTACAATAGCTCTTTTTTTTTTTTTTTTGAAATTAAGTCTTGCTCTGTTGCCTAAGCTATAGTGCAGTGGCATGATCTTGGCTCACTGCAACCTCTGCCTCCCGGGTTCAAGTGATTCTCCTGCCTCAGCCTCCCGAGTAGCTGAGACTACAGGCACATGTCACCATGCTTGAATAATTTTTGTAATTTTAGTAGAGACGGGATTTCACTCCGTTGTCTAGGCTGGTCTCAAACTCCTGACCTCTTGTTCCGCCCACTTCAGCCTCCCAAAGCACTGTAATTACTTGTGTGAGCCACTGCGCCCTTCCTATTTTTAGTTTTTTAAGGAAACTCCATACTCTTCTCCATAGTAGTTGTATTAATATATATTCCCACCAACAGTATTAGGGTTTCCTTTTCTCCACATCCTCACCAGCATTTGCTATTGCCTTACTTTTGGATAAAAGCTATCTTAACTGGGGAGAGATAATATCTCATTGTAGTTTTGATTTGCATTTCTCTGATGATCAATGATGTTGAATACCTTTTCATATGCCTGCTTGCCATTTGTATGACTTCTTTTGAGACATGTCTATTCAAATGTTTTGCTCATTTTTAAATCATATTATTAGATTTTTTCTATAGAGTTTTTTGAGCTCCTTATATATTCTGGTTATTAATTACTTGTCAGATGGGTAGTTTGCAAATAGGGTCTCCTCTGTGGGTTGTCTCTTCACTTTGTTGATTGTTTCCTTTGCTGTGCAGAAACTTTTTAACTTGATGTGATCCCATTTGTCCACTTTTGCTTTGCCTGTGCTTGTGGAATATTATTCAAGAAATTTTTGCTCAGGCCAATGTCCTGGAGAGTTTCCCAGTGCTTTATATAGTAGTTTCATAGTTTGAGGCCTTAGATTTATCTCTATAATCAATTTTGATTTGATTTTTGTATATGACAAGAGATAGCAGTCAAGTTTTATTATTCTAGATATGGATATTCTATTTTCCCAGCTTGTAGATACTATCTTATAACTCATTATTATAAGTTAATGAGTTATAACTTACAATAACAACAACCTGAAGACCTCTGAAAAAAAAACTGGATTTGTATTTATTTTCTGTTTAATTTTCTCTGGTGTTATACTTTAATTTCTTGTTCTATTTTATTTTTTTGTATGTGTATCCATTGGAATACTTCAATAACAACTCATTAACTCATAAGTTGTTGAAGTTTTCTTCTTTTTAAAAGTGGACATGTATAGTTATAAAGGATCCTTTTAGGACTGGTTTCACTGTATCCCATAGATTTTGGTATGTTATGTTTTCATTATCACTTGTTTCGAAAAATGTGTTAATGTTCACTAAAAGGAATACCAAGAAGAAAAGAAAGAAGGAAGAGAAGACGCCAAAACAGTTTCGAGAGCCTCTATTCCCTTGCAACATTTCATTAATTACACCTTTTAATTATTGCCACGGTGTTAGAGTTGGCAAGAGTGCTTTGAACCTAAAGGCAACAACCAGAAAACAGATAGCAAAATGAGGCTTGCAGGTACTATCTTATAACTTTTTATTATAAGTTAATGAGTTATAATAACTCATTATAGAAAACTAATTGGTTTTTCGGTTTGAGGTTACCATGAGGCTTGCAGGTACCATCTTATAACTCATTATTTTGAAATGATGGCAACTTAACCCTAATTGCATAAACAAACAAACAAACAAACATGTAAAAACACAGCTGATAAAACTTTACACTTTGGTTTCATCCTCTGCTTTTTAACTTTTTGTTCTTTCTCTTTATGTCTTATTGTACTGTCCATGTCTTGAAAAGTTGGTTTAGTTACTGGTTTTGATTGGTTTCTCCTTTAGTCTTTCTACTTAAGTCAAGAGTAGTTTGCACAACATGTTACAGTGTTATACTATTCTGTGTTTTCCATGTGCTTACTATTACCAGGGCATTTTGAATCTTCAGATGATTTATTCTTGCTCATTAGCATCATTTTCTTTCTGATTTATGAACTCTCTTTTGCCTTTCTTGTAGGTCAGGTCTAGTATTGATGAAATCCCTCAGCTATTGTTTATCTTGGAAATTATTTATTGATGTTTGAAGGATATTTTCACTGGATATACTATTCCAGAGTAAAAGTATTTTTTTTTCTCTTCAGCACTTTAAATACGTCATGCCACTTTCTGTTGGCCTATAAGGTCTCCAGTGAAAAGGATGCTGCCAGATATATTAGAGTTCCATTTTTTGTTATTTGTTTATTTTATCTTGCTACTTTTAGGATCCTTTATTTATCCTAGATCTTTGGAAGTTTAGTTTTCCTTGAGGTAGTCTTCTTTGGGTTAAATCTGTGTGGTGTTCCATAAGCTTCTTTTCCTTGAATGTTGGTATATTTCTCTAGGTTAAGGACATTCTCTGTTATCCTTTTGAAAAAAACTTTCTACCCCTATCTCTTTGTTTCCTCTTGAAGGCCAAGAACTCTTAGATTTGCACTTTTGAGGCTATTTTCTAGGTATCATAGGTGTGCTTCATTATTTTTTATTCTTTTTTCTTTTTTTTTTTTTTTTTTTTTTTTTTTTGAGACGGAGTTTCGCTCTTGATACCCAGGCTGGAGCGCAATGGCGCGATCTCGGCTCACCACAACCTCCGCCTCCTGGGTTCAGGCAATTCTCCTGCCTCAGCCTCCTGAGTAGCTGGGATTACAGGCACGCGCCACCGTGCCCAGCTAATTTTTTGTATTAGTAGAGACGGGGTTTCACCATGTTGACCAAGATGGTCTCGATCTCTTGACCTCGTGATCCACCCGCCTCGGCCTCCCAAAGTGCTGGGATTACAGGCTTGAGCCACCGCGCCCGGCCTTCTTTTTTCTTTTGTCTCTTCTGACTGTATATATTAAAATATCCTTTATTCAAGCTATTTCTCTCTTCTGTTTATTCAATTCTGCTATTAAGAAACTGATGCATTCTTCATTATGTCAGTTGCATTTTTTTACTCTAGGATTTCTGCTTTATTGTCTTTATTTAATGTCTTTCTTAAATGTATCTGATAGCATTCCGAATTTCTTCTCTGTGTTATCTTGAATTTCTTTAAGCGTCCTCAAGGCAGCTATTTTGAATTCTCTGTCTGAAAGGTCATAGAATGCTGTTTCTCCAAGATTGTTCCCTGATGGCTTATTTAGTTCATTTGGTAAGGTCATGTTTTTCTGGATGGTGTTGACACTTGTAAATGTTTCTTGGTGTCTGGGCATTGAAAAGTTAGGATTTGTTGTAGTCTTTACTGTCTGAGCTTGTTTGTGTCTGTCCTTCTTGGGAAGGCTTTCCAGGTATTTGAAGGGACTCATGCTCCAAGCCCAATAACACTGGGTTTTACAGACTTGCAGAGATATTGCTTTTGTGGTTTTGAATAAGATCTGGAAGAATTCTCTGGATTACCAGCCAGAGACTCTCGTTCTTTTCCCTTACTTTCCCCCAAAGAATCTCTCTGTGTGTGCTGATCCACCTGGAACTGGGCATGTGACCATGCAAGTATCCTGTGGCCATCACCACTGGGACTGCACTGGGTCAGACATGGAGTCAGGTGAGCACTGGGCCTTGCCACGGCCCTGCGCTTCAGGGTAGTGAGTTCCCCCAGGCCATGGACATGTCCAACGATGCTGTTTGGGAGCCAGGAATTAGAGTTAAAAATCTTAGCCATTTACATGCTGTTTATTCTGTTGTGGCTAAGCTGGCACACAAGTGACAATACAAAGTCCTTTCTGCTCTTCTCTCCCCTTTCCAAAGATAGAGTGACCTCTCCTGGTGGCCATTACCATGACCAGTCCATGGGGGGATCTACCAGGCCACCACCGATGTTTACTTAAAGCAGAGAGCTCTTCCATCAGCTTGTGGTAAATGCTGCCAGTCCTGGGACTCACTCTTCAGAGCTGGCAGGTCCCTTCTGGCCTAGTGCAGGTCCAAAAATGCTATCCAAGAGCCTAGACCTGGACTTGGTGACCCCAAGAGCTTGCCTGTTGCTCTGTACCCCTATGGCCTAGCTGATATCCAAGGTACAAGAAAAAATCCCCATAACTTTTCCCTCTGCTTATCTCAAACAGAAGGAGTCTTTCACTGTAGCCACCACAGTTTCAAATGTGCTGTTTCACTCCTGAACAGAGCATGTCTCAGAGCCCGTGGTCCACAGCATACTCCCTGAGTATTGCTGCTGGTTATTGAGGGACAAGGGTTTTTGTTGTTTGTTTGTTTTTTGAGACAGAATCTCACTCACCCAGGCTGGAGTGCAGTGGTGCAATCTCAACTGACTGTAACCTCCATCTCCTGGGTTCAAGCAATTCTCCCACCTCAGCCTCCTGGACAAGGGTTCTTTAGTCAACAAGTGATGAATCCTGCAAGGACTGAGTCCCTCCCTTCAAGGTAGTGGGTTCTCATTTGGCTCAAGGTGTGTCTTCAAATGCCATCTTGGAGCTAGGGCCTGGAATGGGGGCCTCATGACTCTGCCAATTGCTGTATCCTACTGTAGCTGAGCTGGTATCCAAGATGCAAGACAAAGTCCTGTTTACTCTTTGCTCTCCTCTTCCTAATCAGAAGGAAAGAGTAACTTTAATTTCTGTTAGCTATAGTGCCTAGGGTTGGGGGAGGGACGGTGCAAGTATTCCCTTAACCATGCCAACTAATGTCTCCCTGGGTCACATGCTACTCTAGTCCATTGGCTCTACGCCAGTGTAGCACTAGTAATTGCTTAGGAATTGCAGTCCTTGTGTCCTAGACTGCCTTTCAAGTTTACTAAAGAGAACAGAACAATTCAGCCTCTGGTGGTGAGCCTTGTTGAGAAATTCAAGTTCCAACCACTGGGATGGATGATTTCTGTTTGGCTAGGGCTGATCCAAATGCTCCCTCCATGTAAAGGCACTTCCTGAGCCCAGCACAGCTTTATTCTCTAGTGTGTCAAGGCAGCATTGAGTTCAATGTAAGGTCCCCCATTTGCTGTGCTCTCTATCTCAAAAGTACACTAATTATCTGCCCTGCATGGCCATTGTGGGAGAGATGGGGGAAGGGTCACTTCAAGGATTCAAGACTGTCTCTCCTGCCGCAGAGGCAATGTTAGATCTTACGGTAAATGCAACTCACTTCAGCAATCCATTTGTCTCGATACTTCATGTAAGAAAAGGTGATTCAGATATATATGTGGACATAACTGTGTATGTAAAAAAATTTATCCTAGAAGGTATTGTTAACTTGGTTGGTCTAACCACATTTATAGTTGACTCAACCTGATTGTGCAGCTAATTGTTAATTTTAATATTTTTCTTATATGTAATCAAAAGTTGTACAAGTAGGCCAAGGATGGTGGCTCATGCCTGTAATCCCAGCACTTTGGGAGGCCAAAGCAGGTGGATCACCTGAGGTCAGGAGTTCGAGACCAGCCTGGCCAACATGGTGAAAACCCATATCTACTAAAAATACAAAAAAAATAGCTGAGCATGGTGGTGGGAGCCTGTAATCTCAGCTACTCAGGAGGCTGAGGCAGGAGAATTGCTTGAACCCAGGAGGCAGAGGTTACAGTGAGCCAAGACTGTACCAGTGAACTCCAGCCTGGGCAACAAGAGTGGAACTCCATCTCAACCAAAAAAGAAAAGAAAAAAGTTATACAGGTATATGCATGTATATACACCTAATGCATTTATGTTACATAAGAATCTATTTCATGCATAGAAATGCTCAAGCCACTTTTTCAACCATTATTTTGTTAATACTTATTAAACTATTAGGATTGTTTGAGGTAGATTCTCAAGTATTGAATAGCAAACAGTCAAGTGTTACTTTTATTTCTACGGGAGTTGGGTTTAAGTCATTAGGTTTCTTTCTCAAGTCCAGGCAACTGGTAAAGTCCTCAGACAAGACAGAATTTTCTACTTTTCACAATCATACAAGAGTTGAATGTTGCCCTTAAAAACTAAACCACACTTCTAACTTTCCATTTTGTGAAATTTTGATTAAAAACACATAAGAAAATAGTAAATATTAATTTTTGAAAGCATGTGTATAGATAGATCAAAGCATTTTTATTTATCCTTTATAGAGAAAATCTACATTCTTGCCCATTTCATTTTTTTTAATTAAAAATGACTGTGCAACATGCACTGAAATTTATGAATATACTTGACTTCAGTAAGTTAATATGCTGTCATGTGTGGTCATAAGTGAGGCTTCATTATACATTAACAGTTCTGACTGTATATAATTCTTTAAATTTCACTAACCCTGTAACCTGGCATGTTGATGCTAAAGTAACAAACTTAGATCACACTTAGCACAGAAATATTTAGCAAAACTATTTGTAGAACTATGACTTAAAGATCCCCATCTTTAAATGAGGACCTGTCTATAATTTGTTGCTAGACAATAACAAAAAAGTAGGAGGAAGAAAAAATTTAAACATCATAGTAGATAGATTTATATATGTGTATATATATATTATTTTCTATAGATACATATGTATACATACATCACACAGATAAGTCATATGATTTGTAGTTAGATTTTGACATCTGATAAAATAGGAAATATAAATGATGGTGGTGATTAATATATGTGAATAAATGACTATAAATATAAAAATATTAAATCTTAAATGCACAATATATAATGACTCGGTTTTCACACACTAGTTTCTTGCATTCTCAGTACAGGTCTTGCAAAGAGACTACCATTCAACTGCTCAGAATGAACAATATTAAGATATTTGAGAATGGTATCTGAGAATGAGTAGAATTGAAATCTATAAAATATGACTTCATTTGCCACATGCCAGAAGCCATAAAAGAAAATGCATTTATTAGGACAAATACCTAATGCATGTGGGGCTTACAACCTAGATGACAGGTTGATTGGAGCAGCAAACCATCATGACACATGTATACCTATGTAGCAAACCTGCACATTCTGCACATGTATCCCAGAACTTAAAGTAATTAAAAAAAGAAAAAAAGAAAATGCATCTAAAGGTCTTTCATGCCTACACGTATAACACAAGTGGTCTTTTCATCATTTGTAGTAAACATGATTGTTGCCAGATTGTAAATATGGATCCAGACTGTTCCTTGGGAGATTTAATTTAATGTGTTTGCAACTCTTTACAGATGTGAGTTTTCCACAGAGATAATCTGTGCACTTCACTGTAAACTATAGATTAGATAATTTTATGTATCTTTTAAAGGTACATGATAACATTACTTATATAATTCATGTTAGATGGATTGAATGTTCATGATTTTCTATTTTCAAAAAGATAAAAGAGAAAAGGGTAGGAAAACACTATGGCAGTTTCTTCATAATAGAAATTTGTCTTATTTTCAAGACAGCAGTATAATTAACTTAACAGATGGGCTGTCACTGCATTTCCATTTCCTGAATATCTTAGGAAGACTCCAAGGACAATCATCTCGGATCCTGATTAGGAGCCCTGCTGTTCTCTGTACCTTCATTTGCAGCTCTCCTCCAAACCTGACCGGCCAGTCCAGAAGTGTTTCTGAGACTCACAAAATGACCTGGGGGTGGAGGGAGGGGAATGATGGATAATAGATAGATAGACACTCATCTTCACTTTTGAAAAATTCATGTACATTTTTTACTAATGTGGGTCAGCCCCAAAATTTGCATGTGAAGGGGTGCCTTATTCTCTGCAGGTGAACATCTCCTCTCCCTTACATTTTACAGTTTTGGTCCTTTTTTTTTTCTTGAGGGTTGGTCACTCTGTTAATCCCTACTAATACACGAGCTCTACCCAGCATACAATTTATTATTTAGGAATCATTTAAATAGTTAATAGGAAGTACATTGGCTTGTTAAGAATTTGACCACTGTTTATAATGACAAGCCTCAATTTTTCCTCAGCTTGAGAAAAAGAGTTCTATGACTTAAAAGAAGCCAAATCATCTAGATACACATCACTTTATTTTTAAAATGTTACACAAAATGTTATTTTACTGGGTGAAGAGGGAGGATTGGTACCTTATATATATGACAGCAAATCTTCACACACGGTGGCTACACATCACTTTGTTGTGCAAGGTCAATACTCATGTTCTGTGATCCGTCCAGATACTATGTGCCTTAACTCATGTTGCAGTGAAATCTCAAAAAAAAAAAAAAGTTTCTAATCTACTCTAATCTACTCTGCATGCCCTCTGAATGTCTTCAGAGTTGTTACATACAGAGTAAAAAAAAATTGATGTTTCACACTCCCAAAAACTGGTGATGTTTGAACGAGAAAGCAGCATTTTTGAGAGTTTACATATGTGAAGATCTTTCTTCACTAGGCTTAATACCATTATCTCATTTTGTCCTAGCCTCATTCCTGTGAGTTACATCCACTTTACACATGAGGCAACCAACTGAAACTAGTTAGGGAACTTGTAAAAAGCTATGTCTTGCTGAAAGTATGAAACTAATGCCTTAGAGTATGTAAAAATAATCTTACTAATTATTGATGACCAGCATACCAAATGGGATACAAACCAACCATATTTTATTTAAGTTGCAGCTTGAAATATTGCACATGAATATGATGCACCAAATAAAATTGCATGCATTTTGGCTAAATCTTCACCAAAAATATTGTATTTAGTGTGAGAATTATGTTTAAAGGTCTTAGTAAAAACAAATTTCAGAGTAGTTTTTAAAAAAATATTTAAATAAACTTTTTATTTTAAGAAAGGTTTAGATTTACAGAAAATGTGTAAAGATAATACATAAATTCAGTTTACACTATTATTAATATCTTATGTTAGTATGATACATTTGTCAGAATAATTGAACCAATGTGGATTCATTAACTAAAGTACATACTTTATTTAGATTTCTAAAATTTTTACCTAAGGCTGTTTTTCTCTTTCCGGATCTCATCCAGGATACATCATTAAATTTAGTCATCATGTTGCCTTAGACACTCCTCTTGGCTGTCATAGTTTCTCAGACTTTCCTTGCTTTTGAAAACATTGATAGTTTTAAGGGGTACTAGTGAGGAATGCTGGTCAGAACATCACCCAGTTGGGATTTGATGTTTTCATTTGTCTGATGTGTTTCTTGAGATAAGAAATTCTGAGAAATTCAATTTCCTTTTATTTTATTTTACTTAAGTTTCCTTTTTTAAAAAAATTTATTTATTATATTTTAATTTCTGGGGTACATACAGGTTTGTTACATAGGTATACACATGCCATGGTGGTGCTGCATCCATCGCCCTGTCATCTACATTAAGTTTTTCTCCTAATGCTATCCCTCCCCAATCCCCCACCACCTGCCATTCCTCCCCTAGTCCCGCAGCCTCCAGGCCCTGGTGTGTGATGTCCCCCTCACTGTGTCTGTGTTTTCTCATTGCTCAACACCCACTTATGAATGAGAACATGCAGTGTTTGGTTTTCTGTTCTTGTGTTAGTTTGCTGAGAATGATGATTTCAAGTTTTATCCATGTCCCTGCAAAGGACATGAACTCATCCTTCTTTATAACTGCATAGTATTCCGTGGTATATATGTACCACATCTTCTTTATCCAGTCTATCATTGATGGACATTTGGGTTGGTTCCAAGTCTTTGTTATTGTAAACAGTGCTGCAATTCCTTTAGGCTCCTTGCCTATTTCTTCAAACATACATATGCATGTGTCTTTATAACAGAATGATTTATAATCCTTTTGGTATATACCCAGTAATGGTGTTGCTGGGTCAAATGGTACTTCTATTTCTGGATCCTTGAGGAATCACCACACTGTCTTCCACAGTGGTTGAATTAATTTACACTCCCATCAACAGTGTAAAAGTGTTCCTGTTTCTCCGCATCCTCTCCAGTGTCTGTTGTCTCCTGATTTTTCTAATTCATTTTTTTGTGTGTGTGTGATCTTCTGGCTGTCAATCCCTTCTGGGTTCAGGTGATCATGGTGTAAAGTCTCTAAAGTACAAACGATTTAGGACTTAGGGCTTTTCTGTAAGTAAAGAATTGGGAATATCATGAGGTCAAAAGAGACCTATATTTGAGTCTTATTTCAACCACTTATTTAATTTTTGGACGTGGGCAAATAAATTAATTACCTAGACCCAGTTTACTCATAAGCCAAGAGCTACCTTCTACTACAGAGGGTATTGAAAGGATTTAAAGACATGGCGAATGCTAAGTTTCTGATAACTTTCCTTGACATTGTAAGCTATTAATAAGTAGTAGCTTTTTAAAGCTGTTATTAGATACTATATATAAGGAATTGGGCACAAACTAAACCTTAATAAAAATCTATTATTAAAAATGAGTGGGGCCGGGAGTGGTGGCTCACGCCTGTAATCCCAGCACTCTGGGAGGCTGAGGCGGGTGGATAACGAGGTCAAGAGATTGAGACCATGCTAGTCAACATGGTGAAACCCCGTCTCTACTAAAAATACAAAAAATTAGCTGGGCATGGTGGCGCGTGCCTGTAATCCCAGCTACTCAGGAGGCTGAGGCAGGAGAATTGCCTGAACCCAGGAAGCAGAGATTGCGGTGAGCCAAGATCACGCCATTGCACTCCAGCCTGCGTAACAAGAGCGAAACTCCGTCTCAAAAAAAAAAAAAAAAAAAAAAAAAAAAAAGAGTGATTTGAGAAGTAAGTCTACTTAGGTTGTGGAATATTTAATTTGGGAAAATGTGTTATCCTAAGGGAAGTAACATTTTGCATATGGTTTCACTAGAATGGCATTATGACCCTTTCTCTGAATAAACAATCTATTCTGTTTTTAGAGTAGTCTCTCCTAGTTTGTTCATCAAATTTAAAGGTTTATATAAATCAGGTTGACATAACTTTTTCAGGAATAGAGATGGATGTGCTCCTTAGTGTCCTAGTTGCACCCTTGAGTAACTGATAAGAAAAATTGCATTCACAGTCAAACAATAGTTAATCCTATAGTGAAAATACTCTTATAATGGAGCTGACAGCTGTTTCCATGTATTTCTATTTAAGAAGATAGTGAAAATAGCAAGAGATACTATGTAACCTTATTTATAATGTGTTTTTCAGTTAATTTATGAAGAGCAACCTAATCAAGCCCATTCAAAGCTTGTGTGCAGAGACTTGTCCATTAGGATAACTAACTAGAAACCAGAAAATGGTCTTCAGAATATGACAAGCTGGATAAGATTGAGTGATCATGATACTAAGGATTGGCCTTTGCATCCATAACTTCAAAGTAATCAGAATAGGTTCAATGGAAATGGCATTGAACCCAAGAAGAAATAGGCAAGGAGCCTAAAGGAAATGCAGTGTTCTCTGTTCTCCTTTCTGCTTTCTATTTAATTTCGTTTTGTAAGAAGTCTCCAATTATGAGACATTTTTAAATTTATCATACATGTGGTCTGTTACTGACTAAAATGTCATTATATGACACATACGGTATAATAAATACATAAACTAGTAACATAGTACTTTATTATCATTATCAAGGATTACATACTGTATGTAACTGTATGTACTATACTTTTATATGACTGGCAGCACAGTAGGTTTGTTTACACTAGCATAACCACAAACATGTGAGCAATACAGTGCACTACTGTGGCTACGATATCACTAGGCAATAAGAGTATTTCAGTTTCAATGTAATCTTACAGGACCAGCATTGTATATGGAGTTCATCACTGATTATAATGTTGTTTTGTGGTGCATGAGTGTATAAGAGAGTTATATAGTAGGATTCTGAAAACAATTTTGACTTTTCCCTTCCCTGAAGACCTTGTGGTCAGCCACAGACATTGATGAGAATAATCTTGGTCCTGGTTTCCTTACTATTATTATTTGCATTGTTTACATTCTAATTCTCCATAATGTCTTGGCAGTACTCCACACACTTGACTACATAGCAGTTTATTAGTATGGCCCTGGTCTTCACTGACATAGCAAGTATTTACCTGATTTTCTTGATATTTCTCAGGCTCTCTTAGCAAATTCTATGATATCTGATTTAAACTGGCAACTTTTTAGAGCTGTCTTCCCTAGATTTTCTTCTTTTCTCACTATTACTCCTTCTCAGGTGTTCTTATCAATATTCATGGTTTTGCCTATCATTTGTATGCTGATGACTTACCTATTTGTACTTTCAGATCAAACATCTTTCTGAATTCCTGATTTACAGACCCAATTGGCTAAGTAATATCTCTATTTAGGTGTCTTACAGGCACCTGAAATCAAACATGTCCAAAAATGAACTTCTGAACAACTCACTAATGTTTTCTAGCCCAGTAAATCACACCACCATATAGCCTCTAGTTTGAGTTAGAGGTAATAATCCTTTATGCCCACCTTTTCTTTAGTATCCCTTATTTATTGTCACATTTCTCAGAATTTATTCCTGTCTTTAAGTAACACATGACTATATTCGTCTTGTTCAAGACTCTTAAGTCATAGACAGATTGCATAAATAGCCCTCTAATTAGTCCTCTTACTTTTATTCTCTAGCTTTAATTCATATTTGAGAATTATCTATTTAGAATGGAAATATTAACTTGTCACTCTCTTGCTTAAACCCTGCAATAATTCTCACATCTTTAGGATAATAAAAAAAATTCCTAAGATCTTAAAGTGGCCTAAATAATCAAACATGACTTAGTCCTTGCAGATTTCTCTAGCTGAATTCTTATCACTTTCCTAGATGAACTTCTGTTCTCTACTAGATTGCAAACAACATGAGAACTTGCTATTTTTATTTTTTGACACATAATACTGGTTCAAAATATTTTTATTGAATTGATATAATGTATCATGGTATTCCTTTTCACTTCCCTATTTACATTGGAATATCACTTTTTTAGTTAGATTCATATCTCCACTATTGTTTAGGAACTTACTGACATTCATGAAGTACAGTATTTATTGTTTCTTTAAGGAGATTTCTCCTCATCAATATTATCTCTAAAATATTATCTCTAAATTATCTCTATTTCACAAAATACAAAATGTGCTTTGTATTTTGTGAAACTCTACTTAAACTATTCTTTAAGAAAGACAAAATCATAAAGCATGTTGCAAGTTTATATCACGTTTAGAATTTCAGGAGTTGTGAACTTTTTATTTGTCAACTTGTAACAGAGACCTAAGAAATGAGGAGAGAGGAAAAGGAATATGAGGACTTCCAGGCAGCATGATATATTTTCAAACATACAATCTATTAAGTAGCATGCTTCCATTTAGTAAAAGTTAAAGTGAGAGACTTTGTTCAAAATACAGAGAACTGTCATTCCAGTTTTCTCTTTTAAAATTTAATTATTAAAAAGTCAGGGTTCACTGAATTTTTACTTTCACTTTTCTTAAAGTATTTCTATTATTTTTTCACTCTGCTTTCTTTAAATTTAAGAGTTCTTATTTAAACATTTTTATTCATTATTATTTTTGTTCATTAAACTTTATTGAGAGCTAAAGAGGAACTGTGAGATACCAAGAAGAAGAGGAAGAGGAGGATGGGCTAGACAAAAAGAAAGAGGAAGAAGTAATCTTTGCCCTCCAATATCTCCAATATCCATAATATTCTCAAGTCCAACTATCTCTAGCTCAAGACAGTATACTATGTACCATGTTCATTTACAAGGGCTGTTATAACAAATTACCACAGACTGTGTGGCTTTAAACACAGAAATTTATTTTCTCAATTCTGGAGGTTACAATCTGAGATTAAGATTTTAGCAGTGTTTGTTTCTTTTAAGGCCTCTCTCTGTAACTTGTATATGACTGTCTTCCTCTGGCATCTTCACACCTTCTTTCCTCTGTGCAAGTCTGTGTTATAATCTGCTTTTATATGCACAAGAATTATTTTGAATTAGAGCCACCCATATAAACTCATTTTATCTAAATTACCCCTTGAAAGGCCTCATCTCCATGTACTATTACTTTATGAAGTCCTGAGAGTTAGGACTTCAACATAAGAATTTGGGTGATGAGGGCACAATTCAGCACTTAACATGTATACTAGTAGAAATTTGAGCAAATTAGAATACTAAAAGAGTGGATTTCGGCCAGAGAAATTTGAGAGAGATTCATGGTAGAAGGAGTATATACTCTTAAGTTTATATATGTTATCACATGATGGTAGGCTGCATTTTAGGGCTCTGGACAATTTAAATAACTGATTATAGGTATGAATAGAATTAATTTTTCAGGAAGTAAGCTAAGTATAATGTCCTTAGCTGCTATTTATGCCAGTGTAACATTGAAACATACCAAACTCTCTGCATTGATATTCAATTAAAAATATTTTATATTAAAGATTGTTTTACTTATAAAAATACATGAGCTGTTTCACAAATTTTTTCCAAATGTGTGTTCCCCAATATATTTTCCTGTGGTTTTACTTCTTTGTTGTCATTCTGGAATAAGAGCTTGCAATACAAAAGAATTATGTAGGTTTAATTTAAAATGAGACAAAATATTTTTCTTGTATTTCAGTTTTAAAAATTAAATTATGAACTGGGATGTGAAAGGTTATAAACATGCAGGTATTTTGACTTAAATTGTCTAACTTTTGTTAACTATTAAAACTTTTTTTAAAATAAGAGAATGCTGTTATAGTCTTATAAAACATACACTGGTTTAAGTTCAGCTTACATTCCAATTTCCTACAACTATCTCTATATGTTCAAATAAAGCATTTTATTTGCAGTATAATTACTGTTATATTTTTGCATCACTCTATCCTTGCTTTGTTATAAAGATATACTTTAGACTGGGTAATTTATAAAGAAAGAGGTTTAATTGTCTCATGGTTCTACAGGCTGTACAGAAAGCATAGTGACATTTACTTCTGGGGAGGCCTTAGGAAGCTTACAATCATGGTGGAAGGTGAAGGGTAGATAGACTTGTCACATGGTGAAAACAGGAGCAAGACAGAGGGACTGGGAGGCACTACACACTTTTAAACAACCGCATCTCACAAGAAGGCACTCACTATTGCACGGACAGCACCACGTGGATGGTACTGAGACATTCATGAGAAATCTGCCCTCACGATTCAATCACCTCCTGCTAGGCCCCATCTTCAAACTTGGGGATTACAATTCATCGTAAAATGTGGGCAGGGACATTTATCCAACCTATATCATTTTGCCCCTGGGCCCTCCCAAATCTTATGTCCTCACATTTAAAAATATAATCATGCCTTCCTAACAGTACTCCGAAGTCTTAACTCATTCCAGCATTAACTCAGAAGTCCAAAGTCCAAAGTCTCATCTAAAGCATGACAAGTTTCTGCCACCTGTGAGGCTGTAAAATAAATAAAACAAGCCAGTTATGTCCAGGATACAATGTGGTTATAGGAATGTGGTAAACATTCTCATTGCAAAAGAGGGAAATCAGCCAAAAGAATGAGGGGCTAAGGACTCCATGCATGTGTGAAATCCAGAAGACGGTCATTAAATCTTAAAACTCCAAAATAATTTCCTTTGACTCCATATCCCACATCCAGGGTAATATGGTGTAAGAGTTAGGCTCCCAAGATGGTGGACAACTCTGTCCCTCCAGCTTTGCAGTTTTCAGCCTCAAAATCTGCTCTCACAGGCTGGCATTGAGTGCCTGCAGCTTTTCCAGGTGCAGCATACAAACTGTTGGTGGATCTACCATTCTGATGTCTGGAGGATGATGACTTCTTTCTCACAGCTCCAGTAGGCAGTGCCCCAGTGGGAACTCTGTGTGGGGACTCCACATTTTCCCTCTGTACTTCCCTAGTAGAGGTTCTACCTGCAACTTGCTTCTTTTGCCTAGACATCCAGGCTTTTTCATATACCCTCTGAAATCTAGGTGGAGGCTCCAAGCCTCAACCCTTACATTCTCCCACAGGCTTAATAACATGTGGAAGCTACCAAGGCTTATAGCTTGCACCCTCTGAAGCAGTAGCTGGATCTATACCTGGTTGGGGGGTCCCTTTGAGCCATGGCTGGAGCTGGAGTGGCTGAGATACAGGGAACAATGTCCCACAGCTGCACAGGGCAGCAGGGCCCTGAGCACTCACAAAATCATTCTGTCCTTCTAGGCCTCTGAGCCTGCAATGGCAGGAGCTGCCTCTTAGATCTCTGAAATGCTGTTAAGATTTTTTCCCATTGTTTGGCCTATCAGCACTTGGCTGCTTCTTAGTTATTCAAATAACTCTCCAATAAGTCATATCTTCACACCCTAATATAATTCCTGCCCCAAAATTAGTCTTTTACTTTCTTGTTACATGGCTAGGCTGTATATTTTTCAAACTTTTCAGTATGTTTCCCTTTTAAATATAAGATCCAACTTATTTCTTAGCTCCTGCATCTGAGCATAGGTTGTTAGAAGCAGCCATGCCACAACTTAAACACTTTGCTGCTTAGAAATATCTTCCACCAGATACCCTAAATCATCACTCTCAGTTTCAAACTTTCATATATCCCTAGGACAGGGACACAGTCCAGCCAAGTTTTTTGATAAAAAAATAGTATGAGTGACCTTTGTTCCAGTTACCAGTAAATTCTTCATTTCCGTCTGAGACCTTGTCAGCCTAGACTTCACTGTGTATCACTGTCAGCATTTTGGCCACAATCATTTAACCAATGTCTAAAAAGTTCGAAACTTTCCCTTATCTTCCTGTCTTCTGAGCCCACTACACTCTTCCAATCTGTGTCTGTTACTCAATTCCAAACCTGCTTCTCCATTTTCAGATATCTTTATAGCAGTACCCTAGTCCTGATACCAATTTTCTGTATCAGTCAATTCTTGCATTGCTACAAAGAAATACTTGAGACTAGGTTTATCCAACTGTCATCTTTGTAGTCATTGACTTTCAGATTGGGACTCTGAGTGGACGTCCAGTTTGTTGATGATGAAGTTATTTCTTTCTGTTTCTTAGTTTTCCTTCTAACAGTCTGTCCCCTCTGCTGTAGGACTGCTGAGACTGGGTAATTTATTAAGAAAGAGGTTTAATTGGCTTATGGTTTTGCAGGTGGTACAGGAAACATCGTGGTATATGCTTCTGGCAAGACCTCAGGAAACTTATAATCATGGCAGAAGGGGTAGGGGAAGCAGGCACATCACATGGTGAAAGCAGGAGGAAGACAGAGGGAGAGGGAGGTGCTACATACTTTTAAGAGACCAGATCTCTTGAGAAGTCCCTCACTATCACATGGACAGCACCAAGGGCATGGTACTAAATCATGTGTGAGAAATTTGCCCTCATGATCCAATCACCTCCTACCAAGCCCCACCTTCAATCTTGGGGATTTTAATTCAACATGAGATTTGAATGGGGACACATATGCAAACTATATGAATTTTCTACATATTATTTTAACATGTAAAATTGGGATAACAAGAACAATTTCAAAAAATAAATCTATAACCAGGAGGGAATAAAAACCATTTCAAACATTGTAAATCGAAAAAATACGGAGAGATAAAACCCAATGTGCTTTTTAAAATAACACAAAATTGAAATTTTAGATAGAGTATTTAAAGACATGATATATTTACTGGTTTATATTGATGACAAAGTCCAAGATTGGGATAAGGATGAACATAATAAACATGACAAAGTTGTAATTTCATTAACCAAAACAAGTAGTTGAAAATTGTCTTTAGTGCCTCTTTATCTCTTCTGGTCCAGAGGAACTAGGTAGTTCTAAGAATTCATAAAAACCTAGTATTTCTACCACCTGGCTCTCAAAACTTCGTATTTTCTTTTACTTTTAAATATGTTCTTTCTCTCTTACTTCTGTTACACTACCACAGTAAGAATTCATAGTCCAATTGAAATTGACACATAAGAATAAATTTCTAAGAGTGATAATAATGTTAATTTTAGACAAAATGAAGGCTAACTAGGTGTATGTGTAAATCACACCATTAACTAAAATTGGTCTTTTATCTCACACAGTTTATATGTATATCAAGTTTATTATTTTGATTTATACAATTACTTATGATTGAGGTATGATCCAACTACTTAGTCTTCTAATAGATGATTATGTATAAACAATTTATATATACATTCTAAAATAGTTTGTAAATATATACATTCTAAAATAGTTTATAAATAATCATCTATTAGATGACTAAGTAGTTGGATCATATTTCAATTATAAGTAATTGTTTAAATCAAAATAATAAACTTGATGTACATATAAACTGTGTGAGATAAAAGACCTATTTTAGTTAATGATGTGATTAACTATGTAGTGTTCTGTGATGGTTGTTTGTATTTCTGTGGGGTCAGTGGTGCTATCCCCCTTATCATTTCCGATTGTGTTTACTTGATTCTTCCCTCTTTTCTTCTTTATTAGTCTAGCTAACAGTCTATCTATTTCATTAATGTTTTCAAAAAACCAGATCCCGGATTCATTGATTTTTTTGAAGGGTTTTTCATGTCTCTATCTCCTTCAATTTAGCTCCCATCTTATTTCTTCTGTTAGCTTTGGTGTTTGTTTGCTCTTTGGTTAAGATGTTAAGTTGTTAATTGAGATCTTTCTGGCTTTTTGACGTGGGCATTTAGTGCTGTAAATTTCCCTCTTAACGGTGCTTTAGCTGCATCTCAGAGATGCTGGTATGTTTTCTCGTTGTTCTCATTAGTTTCAAAGAACTTCTTGATTTCTGCCTTAATTTAACTATTTACCCATGAATCATTCAGGAGAAAGTCATTTAATTTTTAGTTGTGTGGTTTTGAGTGAATTTCTTAATCCTGAGTTCTAATTTGATTATGCTGTGGTTTGAGAGACTGTTTCTTATAATTTCAATTATTTTGCATTTGCTGAGGAATGATTTAATTCCAATTATGTGATCAATTTTAGAGTAAGTACCATGTGGTGCCAAGAAGAATGTATATTGTATTGTTTGAGGGTGGAGAGTTCTGTAGATATCTATAAGGTCTATTTGATCCAGAGCTGAGTTCAGGTCCTGAATATCTTTGCTAATTTTCTGTCTTTATGATCTGTTTAATATTGTCAGTGGGGTGTTAAAATCTATTATTGTGCAAGAGTCTAACTTTCATCATAGGTCTCTGAGGACTTGCTTTAGGAAACATTTGCTACTGTATTGGGTGAATATATAGTTAGGATAGTTAAGTCTTCTTGTTGAATTCAACCTTTTACCGTTATGTAATGCCCTGCTTTGTCTTTTTTGATTTTTGTTGGCGTAAAGTCTGTTATGTCAGAAACTAGGATTGCAACCCCTACTTTTCTTTGTTTTCCATTTTCTTGGTAAATTTTCTTTCATCCCTTTATTTTGAGCCTACGTGTGTCTTATCACATGAGATGGGTCACTTGAAGAGAGTATACTGAATAATGTTGACTCTATCTAGCTTGCCATTTTGTATCTTTTAATTGAGGAATTCAGACCATTTATATTTAAGGCTAGTATTGTTATGTGTGAATTTGATCCTGTCATCATGATGCCAGCTGATTATTTTGCAGACTTGTTTATGTGGTTGTTTCATAGTGTCACTGCTCTCTGTACTTCAGGGTGTTTTTGTAGTGGTTGGTAATGGTTTTTCCTTTCAATATTTAGTGCTCCCTTCCAGAGCTCTTGCAAGGCAGGCCTGGTGGTGACAAATTCCCTAAACATTTGCTTATCTGGAAATGATCTTATTTCTCCTTTGTTTATGAAGTTCAGTTTGGCCAAATATAAAATTCTGTGTTGGAAATTCTTTTCTTTAAGAATGTTGAATATTGGCCCCACTCTCTTCTGGGTTTCCACTGAAGGGTCTGCTGTTAGTCTGATGAGTTTCCCTTTGTACATGACCTGACCTTTCTCTCTGACTGCCCTTAACATTTTTACTTTTGGCCGGGTGTGGTGGCTCACGCCTGTAATCCCAGCACTTTGAGAGGCCGAGGCAAATGTATCACGAGGTCAGGAGATTGAGACCATCCTGGCCAACATGGTGAAACCTCATCTCTACTTAAAAAAAAATACAAAAAAATTAGCCGGGTATGGTGGCACATGCCTATAGTCCCAGCTATTCAGGAGTCTGAAGCAGGAGAATCACTTGAACCCGGGAGGTGAGAGTTTCAGTGAGCCGAGGTCGTGCCACTGCACTCCAGCCTGGGTGACAGAGCAAGACTTGGTCTCAAAAAAAAAAAAATTTTTTTTTACTTTCATTTTGACCTGGAGAATCTGATGATTATGTATCTTGGGGTGGATTTTCTTGGGAATTATCTTACTGGGTTTCTCTGCATGTCCTGAATTTGAATGTTGACCTGTCTTGGTAGATTGGGTAAGTTCTCCTTGATGATATCCTGACCAACTTGGTTCCATTCTCCCCATGTCTTTGAGGTACCCCAATTAGTCATAGGGTTGGTCTCTTTACACAATCCCATATTACTCAGAGGTTTTGTCCATTCCTTTTTATTCTTTTTTTCTCTATTCTTGTCTGCCTGTCTTATTTCAGAAAGTCAGTCTTTAAGCTCTGAGATGCTTTCCTCCACTTGGTCTATACTGCTATTGATACTTATGATTGCATTGTAGAATACTTGTGGATTTTAGTTCCATCAGGAACTAAATCCTTGTGTTTCTCTCTAAACTGGCTATTCTGTCTATCAGCTCCTGTACTGTTTTATCATGGTTCCTAGCTTCTTTGTATTGGGTTACAACATGCTCCTTTAGCTTAATGAAGTTCATTATTACTCATCTTCTGAAACCTGCTTCTGTCAATTCAGAAATCTCAGCCTCAGCCCAGTTTTGTGCCCTTGCCAGAGAGGTGTTGTGGTTATCTGGAGGTGACACCCTTTGGCTTTTTGAATTTCCAGCATTTTTGCATTGATTCTTATCTTTGTGGACTTATCTAGCTTCGATCTTTTAGGTTGCTGACCTTTGAATGTGGTTTTTTGCCTTTTTTGTTGATGTTGGCTATTGTTCTTGTTTTTTGTTTGTTTGCTTTTCATTTAACAGTCAGACTACTCTACCACAGGGCTGCTTCAGTTTGATGGGAGTTCACACCAGATCTAATTGCCTTGGTTTTTTCTTGTACCTGGAGCTATCACCTGTGAAGGCTGTGAAACAGCAAAGATAGTAGCAAGTGCCTTCTTCTGGAAGCTCTCTCCCAGGGGCTACTGATCTGAACACACCTGCAGGACGTGGCTGGGGTGGGGGATCCCTATTGGGAGGTCTCACTCGGTCAGGAGGAATGGGATCAGAGACCTGCATAACGAAGCAGTCTAGCTGGTTTTGGTAGAGCGGGTGTGCTATTTTGGGAGGGATCTTTCCTCATGCAGATCGTTTGTATTGTCCAAACCTGGCAGGCTGGAATGGCTAAGTCAACCCAACTCTAGAGGTGGCAGCTGTCCCTCCCCCTTGGAGCTCCATCCCAGAGTAGGGCTCTAAGATTAGCCCTAGTGAGGAGGAATGGATCAGAGTCCCACTTAAAGAAGCAGTCTTGCCATAATCCAGCAAGGTAGTTGTGGGGGACCCTTTTTCATCAGGACCATTTGTATTTGCAAAGCTGGCAGGCTGGCATAACTGAGTCTACAGAACTGCAGAGATTGTGGCCCCATCCCTTGCCCACTGTCCCAGGAACTTAAACCCTGTCTCAGGCAGATTCTAGCCTGTTACCATTGTCTGGCTAGAATTCTGAGGCAGTGGTTTTTAACTTGTGAGGTGCATTGGAAGTGGGGCCCACAGAATGATGCTGCTTGGCTCTCTGGATTCAACCCCTTTCCTAGGGATATGGACGGATGTATTTTCTGCCTTGCCAGGGATCCTGGGACCAGAGTATGTAAAACTCCTGGGTTTCTATGTGTGCCTGAGCTGCTGCTCTGCTGAGACTCCACACAGCTCTGTGTATCAGACCCAAGGCCCTGGTAGCATGGGCTCACAAGGGGATCTCCATCTGCCGGTTGCAAAGATCCTTGAGAGAAGCATGGTTTCTCAGGTGGGGTCACACAATCATGGCTTCCTTTGCCTTGGGGGTGAGGTTCCTTTGGCTCTGTGCCACTCCCAGGTGGGCCGCCTCCTCTGTCCCCCTTCGCTTTCTTTCTTCTCCACGAGTGAAGTTGTTTGGCTAATCGGTCCCAATGAGAGAACCTAGATATTTCAGTTGAAGATGCTGAATTCACTTGCCCCTTTTCATTCCTCTTCCTGAGTGCCATGGACCACAGCTGCTTCTAATCAGCCATCAAATATATATATTTCATTTGTTCATGATACATATATTTTTTCTTCCTTTTCCTTTCAGTGTATTTGTGTCTTTATACTGAAGTTGTGCTTTTTCTGTAGACACTACATAGTTGGGTTTTGCTTTTTTTTAATCTATTTGACAATCTCAGTCTTTCTGATAGTGTGACTATATCATTTACACTAATATTGTTACTCATTTAAATGTGGCAAAATCTGTGACCTCACTAATTGCTTTTTGTTCTTGTTTTGTACCTCTTCTCTGCCTCTTTTGTATGAATTAAGTGTTTTTTATAATTTTATTTTATTTCCACTGTTGGCTTTTCATTTATATGTCCCTTTTAAATCTATTCTAGTGATTACACTAGATTTTAAAATATAGCATATATTATTAATAAGTTAATGACTATCTTTAAATAATATGCAACTTTGTCTATAGTGTAAAACCTTGGAAGAGATTATTTCAAATTCATCCCCATCCTTGTGTTATTATTGTCATACATTTCGATTTTTCATATGTAATAACATAATACACTGATACTATCCTTTAGACCATTTGTATTTTAAAGCAAATACAAATATTAAAAAACATTGATTTTATATATACCTTCCTTTATTCCATTTTCTGCCTTCTTTGTTAATTTGTGTAGGTCTAAGTTTTTGTCTTGAAAAATATTCCTTATGCTTTAAGAACTTTTAAAAATATTTTGTATAGTGAAAGTCTGCTGGCAATGAATTGTTGCTGTTTACTTTTGTCTATAAAAGTATTCATTTCTCCTTAATTTTTATAAATATTTTGGCTGATTTTAGAATTCTAGATTGATAAAAAATTTTTTCTATGAGCATTTGTATCACTTCATGATCTTATGATTTACATAATTTATGTCATATATAATTCTTCTGTAATTATTATTTTTGTTCTTCTGAATGTAATGTGCCTTTTTTCTCTGGTTGTCATCAAGACTCTCTGTGTCTTTGGTTTTAGCAGTTTGTATATGATATTGGCTTTTTGTTTGTTTGTTTTGTTTTAATCTATTATACTTGGTGTTCTCTGAGTTTTTTGTGGTTTAGTATCTGACATTCATTTTGGAAAATTCTCAGCCATTTATTTCTTCAATATTTTTACTGGTTTGTTTTCTTTCTCTACTCCTTTTGCAGTTCCTGTTACACATATGTTGGACTCTTCGATAATGACCTGAATCTTTTGGATGCTGTTTTGTAGTTTATTTTTTCCCTCCTCTTTGCTCTTCAGTTTGGGACATTGCAATGGATTTTTTTTCAAGTTCACTGATTCTTTCCTGTGCTATGTCCGGTTTAATGAGGAACTATTTGAAGGCACTTCCCATCTCTGTTGCCATGTTTATTTGTTTGTTTGTTTTAGTTTTAGCATTTCCATTTGATTATTTTTTTTATGGTTTCCTTCTTCCTGCTAAAATTACCCACCTAAATCTGCATGTTCTCTGCCTTTTCAACTAGAGTCTTTAATACATTAATCATAAAAATGTTAAATCCACTGTTAGATGTTTCAAACAATAATGTTATATCTGAGTCTGTTTCTGTCGATTGCTTTGTTTCCAGTCCATACGTTTTTTTCTTGATTTTTTGTGTATCTTGCAGTCTTGTGGTGGTGGTTGTTGTTGTGAACTGAACATATTGTGTGGGACAATAGCAACAAGAGTAAATAGATTTCATGCCTAGAAATGGGTTGCCTTTCCTTCTGCTATCCCTTTAGTGTGGAGAGTTATTATTAGTGCACCATAGGCTTCAAATTTTTGTAGTATTACCTCGTATTTAGGGTAGGAGCTCGTTTCCTAAACAGTTTGTCTCAAAATCTGCTCTACCCTCACCTTTAGGTCTTTTCTTTGTACTGTGTCTTAGAGTGTCTTCCAGCAAACTCTTGTTCCTCTCCTGAGAGTAAGACCACTGATACTTAATGCTTGCTATCCTGCTGTGGGTAGGAGAAAGAAACATTCTTGATTATACTGATAAAGGCTTGGTCTTAGGCAAGCATTTTGTCAATGAGTGTTGATGTAGAGCCATCTCAGTGACTCACCTCTGGCCCTAGATTTGGGTGTGGGACATAGATGTATTCTTCCGCCTCATAGAGGGAAGAATAGGTGTTTTTACTTCCATTCTTCCTACTATAATAGGTTTTCAAGGGGAAAATGAGGGGAAGGATCAGCACAGGATTTTGTGCCTTTTTTTTTTTTTACAGTGGTTGTTCTTAAACTCCAATATGTTTGCACACTCTGGGAGGCTTTCTCATGACTCTCATTGGTCTTTTTTGCCAGAAGAGCTTGATAACTAGTATAAATTATGATTTTCTTTTCTTGTGTCTGTGGTTTCCAAATGTTCTACATTCTTTTGCTATCTCACACCTAGTCTTCAGCAATTTGTTAAAAACGTTCTTCTTTCGAGGGTTCCTTGTCTCTGCTACAGGTATGAAAATGCTTGCATTCAGTCTTTAGAGATGCGTCTTTTTTCTTAGATTTCATGTTGATTACTTCGTTTGTGATTTTAACTCTCCAATGAGTTCAGGAAAAGTTTCATGTTTGCTCATTGTTTAAACACAACACTTTTCCTGAACTTGTAAGGAAAGTGTTCTTGTAAGGGTGGAAACGATGTTCTTTCCTACTGCCTATGTAAAAATAGATATTCATTTTTAAGTCATTAATTGTCAAGACACAACAAGAGATCTTGTCCCAGAGATTTCGAGTTTAATAAAAGTTCAGTCTGAGGTTTTACTAGGTGAATATTATTCAAATGAGATAAAATCTATAGTACTACAAAGAGGGAAGTGGAGGTTTTATGGCAGTTGTCTTTTTTCCCTATTATTTTTTTCTGATTCTTTTATAGAAAGAATCTGAATATAACAGTATTTGATCTGCTGCTTGGGAGACATGAGTAGAACCAAGGTACATGAGGCCACATGTAAAATTGGCTCCTATAGAGTCAGTTCTAACAACAACAAAGACAAATTAAAAAATTATGAGTGAAAAATGTTAAGCTCTTTGTAAAACATTAAAATTTAGTACTTCCTCCCATTACATTTGATTTACTTAGGAACTATTCTTAATGTGCTTTCAATTATAAATTATGACCAAGTAATTTGGGAATGAAATTAGAGGACCATAAGTCATGTAGAACAAATGCATGGAAGACTTCTTAGAGGATTCTACCACTTGACTATTAAATTCACCCTTTACCCTTCAGGGTAATAAGTGGATAATAAAAGTGGCTGTTGAATTTGAGGGGAGTAGAAATTCAACATAATTCAATTAATGGTAAATCCTAGATAAATCTTTGTCACTGGTAAAGAAACTCAAATGTTCTCTTTTCTAAGTTGTAATTCCTGTGCAAGGAGCAGTGCAGTTTCATTAGGATTCTGTGGCCAGCAGAAACATCCACCTAATTCATTTTACTAGCAAGTATTTTTATACTTCTCATGAATAAATAAAAATGATTCTGGCTCAAACAGCACTGTTCCTTTCTAATGGTGCCTTTGGGAACAAAATGCTACTCTCAGTTAGGGCCATCTTACTATCCTGCCCAGAGTCTTGCATAAGAAATATTTGAGAGCTATAATATGTGGACTCCGTTTTCTCCATATTTAAGAAAACATCAGTTACCCAGTTCCTTGGGCATGAAGAGAAAAGTGTATATATGCTGTTGGACCCCTCATTTTCCATCAAAATTTAATCTTTTCAATGTCCATCAGTATTCCTTTGTTTTACAAGTTAGGTAGTTTTAATATAGAAAACAGTAGTGCCCATCTTGAATCACACAATTCTCCAAAAGAAAAACTAATTAGTATAATAGTTTAGTCTCGTTCTTTGCTGATTTTATTTTTAATTTTTTGTACCCTAGGTCTTTTCCATTTTTATTTTTTTGTGAAGGAAGTATGTTTTAGATATTTGGCAGATTACCTTTGCACAGTGTCATTGGATTTATTTATATTTATAAAAACTTATTGTGTGGCAACAAAAGCCAAAATAGTCAAATGGGATCTAATTAAACTTAAGAGCTTCTGTACAGCAAAAGAAACAATCATTAGAGTGAACTGTCAACCAACAGAATGGGAAAAAATTTTTGCAGTCTACCCATCTGACAAAGGGCTAATATTCCAGAATCTACAAAGAGCTTAAACAAACTTACAAAAAAAAAAAAAAAACCCTATCAAAAAAGTGGGTAAAAGATATGAACAGACATTTCCCAAAAGAAGACATTTATGCAGCCAACAAACATATGAAAAAATTCTCATCATCACTGGTCATTAGAGAAATGCAAATCAAAACCACATTGAAATACTACCTCACGCCAGTTAGAATGACAATCATTAAAAAATCTGGAGACAACAGATGCTGGAGAGGATGTGGAGAAATAGGAATGCTTTTACACTATTGGAAGGAGTGTAAATTAGTTCAACCACTGTGGAAGACAGTGTGGAAATTCCTCAAGGATCTAGAAATAGAAGTACCATTTGACCCAGCAATCCCATTATTGGGCATATATCCAAAGGATTATAAATCGTTCTGTTATAAAGATACATGCACATGTATATTCATTGCAGCACTGTTTACAATAGCAAAGACTTGAAATCAACCCAAATGCCCATCAATGATAGACTGGATAAAGAAAATGTGATACATATATACCATGGAATACTATACAGCCAAAAAACGGATAAGTTCATGTTCTTTGCAGGAACGTGGATGAAGCTGGAAACCATCATTCTCAGCAAACTGACACAAGAACAGAAAACCAAACACTGCATGTTCTCACTCATAAGTGGGAGTTGAACAATGAGAACACATGGACACAGGGAGGGGAGCATCACACACCAGGACCTGCCAGGGGTAGGGGGATAAGGAAGGGATAGCAGGGGGTGGGGAGATTGGGAAGGGATATCATTAGGAGAAATACCTAATGTAGGTGACAAGGGGTTGGATGCAGCAAACCACCATGGCATGTGTATACCTATGTAACAATCCTGCATGATCTGCACATGTACCCCAGAACTTAAAGTATAATAATAATAAAAAAATTATTGTGGGTTTTTTTCTCTAAGCATGAAAATATATTTAAGCAGATTATTTGTCTATGTCTAACCACTAACAGTGAACTTGAAACTGTCATTCAACAACTGAAATCAGTTGACAGATTCTTTAATACCCCATATCTGGGGTTGGCAACATATTGCCCACAAGCCAAATGTGGTCCACAAGCTAAGAATGTTGTTTATATTATTAGGGTTATGTATAGACTACAAGGCTAACAATGTTTCTTACATTTTTTGGTGTTAAAAAATAAAAGAATATTTGTAACACATAAAAAATAATGAGATTTAAATTTCGTGTCCATATATAAAGTTAAAGTAGTAGAACACAGCCACACTCATTTGTTTATGAGTTATTTATGGATGCTTTTATGCTATAGTGACTGAGTTGAGTAGTTGGTTGACACAGAGATATATGGCTCACAAAGCCTGAAATATTTATTATCTATCCATTCACAAAAAAAAATTACTGACCTCTGTCATATATAAAGTATCTAGGTAGATCAAGATTAGAAATATTTTAAGGAAAAAAAGGTGCAGGTGATGAATGGGGAGGGAAGCCAGGGAAGGAGAAAATATTGTACTAAAGAATACATGATCTGAAGAGGTAGATGCTGTCATCATTGTCATAGAATTAATGGTCTCCTAAAATATATTGGATATTTACAAAACAGTTTATTTGTCATTTATGATCACATTAAGCTAATATTGACACCTCCCCAAGAATGTGAACACTGTGGTTTGGATTTTAACCATTTCATGTGGAGAAAAGTTTTAGAATAATAAATAAGATCATGCAAGCTGCACATGGAAGTTAATATTATGTTTTTATAATCACAACCTATCAAAGTTTGATTTTTCATTTGTTCTGGTAAGACAGCTTTTAGGCTCTCCTTATTAATTCACATAAGATAAATTAGATTTCTTTTTTTAGAAAACCAAAATTGTAATTGAAAATAAAATATCAGATATTTGATGGCTATTGAAAGTTCAATTGTTTAAAATGTCTTATTAACCACAAGATTGTTTAATATTCAAAGTTCAGTAAAGAGTAATTTTAAAATTGTTTTTCTCATGATTATGAGCCATTAAAATTGTAAGAAATAAGGGGACAAATGTTTCAGAGATATTGTGGTAGAAAATTTATATTGTTTTTATTTATATTTATTTATCCAAAACATTTTCTGATAGATAACATATTTATACCAAACTTACATTCTTTCATAGTCTTACTAACGTCAAGACAATCTTTATACCTTGAAGACTTCTATGGATTCTTACCAGAGCTATGATTGCATTATTCAGTCAGTTAGTCTAGTGGTATCAGATGTTAGCAAGTTAACGTTAGCATTATTTCCTTGTCAAACATTACTCTCTTTTTCACAAAGTCAGGTTTCTTTTGCATTTTAAGCAGTTGCATTTGAACTAAATGATTACTTCTGAAGCAGGATATTTCTCTGACTCCTGTGTGGGTGGGAACTGGAGTGCATGGATGCTGGACATAGCCAGGTGCTTTGGAGTCAACAGGGGCAAATTCCACTCACTGGAACCTGCTATGTTCTACCCCTTGTGGGAGGGGGAGCACGGGTGAGCAGGTGAAGGAGCTAGGGTGAGCAGGTGAAGGAGCTAGGGTGAGCACCTTTGGAAGCTGGCAGGAGCAAAACTTCATGGAGGCTCTGTGGCAGCATCTGGGGCAGTTGCGCCTGTGACCCCTGAAGCCCCAGAAGAAATGTTACAGTGCCCTTTTAGCTTTGCCATCTATAGATGGCTTAAGTGTTAACAGCTCACTGGAGGTTCAGTGTGACAGCCTTTTGCACCCACACCTGAGTTCTTGTCCAGCATCCAGAGGAATGAGGTCTCATGAACGAATTGAACGTGGTAAATGTGGGCAATTATATTGCTGATGAAACTGGCTCTTAGTGGGTGGGGGAGCTGAAAAGGGGGCAGAAATAAAAAGTAATCTTCTCCTGAGGTCTGGCTATCCCCGGTCAGACTCCTCTCTGAAGCTATGACTTCAAGCTGTCTCCCTAAAGTCAAGCTGCTTCTCTGCAATGGCCAGCCATAGTCTCCGACATTCAGCTGCTTCTCCTCTCTCTGCCAGCTGAGTCTGGGTTTTTATGGACATAGGATGGGGGGAAGGGAGGGCCACAGGTAATTTTGGAAAAGGCAACGTTTGAGTGGGAAAACGGATGTATGTTGTCACTTTGGGCCATGGTTCCAGGCTTGAGACTGCGACTCTCGCCAGGGACCCACTTTCTTCTGCCCAGAATTTCCCTGCCTACTGTCCCTATCACTTCCTCATAGACCTCTGTTCCATAACGTATTTATAATAAGAACCATAAAGGATAATAAGGGAAGTCTAAATGGCAGCATTTTGGACCTAAATGATACTAATACAGATAGATCAGCATTTCTCTTTATTAAAATGTTTATTCATTTGATGGCAAAAAATGCACATCTATCATGTAAAGGTATGTTTTCTAAGGCTAGCAAAACAGAGTATTATCATCAAAGATGACCATAAAGCAGAGGTAAACTCTCTTAAATATGGGTAAAATCAGGACAAATTGTATTGATCAAAATAATTTCTCTAAATATTAAAATGGCACAAAAATGTTACTGATTTTTTATACTATCATAGCTGTTATTCTTAAGATTAATCCTGGAAAAGAAATAGTGAAGTTCAGTCAAATTATTCTGATAAATATGTACATATTTAAAACATTTCAGTATATGCATTTAAGAAATAAATGATTGCCACAGAAAGACATAAAACTTGATTTGCGTAATACTCATGCCTAAAACTTCTTATTTTTTTCCAGCATGGTTCAATCTCGTATTTCATATCTGTTTGTTTATTTATTTATTTATTTATTTATATAATAAATCTCTCTTATGTACTGACACAGTGTATAGGCTCTGAAGAGGATACAAAGCTGACCAATATATAGACCTGGTCTTCAAGGCACTCGTGGTCCACCAGGTGATATAGAATGTGTACAATAACTACATGGCAAAATGTGTATTAGGTAACGTTATGGGAAAAAAGACTTAAAGTGGTAGTTTGAGGACTGATTAAAGGAAACCCTTAAATGCCCTGGTTCTAGTTTTAACTTTATTCTCTACTCATTACAAACTTTTGAGCAGCGGGCAATTGTCATCATGGTTGTGCTTAAAAACCATGAAAGAAATATGTGAGCAAGTTTTTATTTGTTTTGCTTTATTGTTTATTTTTCTCCTTCTAATTACTATTCTCACCTATGTTAAGAAATGAGGAAAAGATCAAAAATAGTAATATTGTATATCCATGACAAGTTTGATACCACCAATATTTTATTTCTATATAAAATTATTTTTTTGTTGTTAGAGTATAGGCCAGGCTTTCCAGTAAACATAGCAAACTGAAATTACTTGATGTCAGTTTTACAGACTTAATAAAAATAGAAATAATTATTATTTTACATAATTTTTACACTGAATTTATTTAGTAACTGAGTTAATTCCAAGACAAATTTTCCTTAACTTCATTCACCTAGTAACCTATGTCTCCTTAAGCATGTTTTTCTGTAAATCTCTAGATCTCATCATAACAATTTTGTATTTGGGATTATGTTATAGAGAAGTTTGTCCACAGCTGCAGGCAACCTCTTTATAAGTCTTTTTTCTCTGGTCTTGGAAATGTATCCAGAGCCAGAGAAAAAAAATTATTTAGCTGACTTTGATTTAGTCAGTGTTATGCTTTTCATAACTCTTTATAAAGATAGACTATCTTTTTAAATTGCCAAATGAATTCAATTTCTCTTTCTCTAATAAAATCTAATAGAAAATCACTAACCTTAATTTTGAATATTTGCATTTTCAACTTCATTTAAAAATAAATGTATGAAATAATATAAAAAAAAGAAGTACATTAGTGATTATTATATGTGTCAGTGAAGATTTGATTAGAAAAGCAGAGCTACTATGAAAATAATGGACTGATGGATTCATTATAGGAATTAGACGTAATTATGGAAGAAGCTGAGGTATTGTTTCCTGGAAGGAACAAGAGTTGGGCACAGAGCAAGGGAGAGTAAGGACAAACTGGGAGCTCCCACACCTCTGCATCTTTCCCACCATATGTAACCACAAGGATGTTCAAAGTGTGATGGCCTTGTGCAAATTTTTCTCATACCTAACTTTAACCAAGAGGTATACAAGACACGAGATCCTGTGAAACATAGTTTCAGCTTAACTAAGGTGACATAGTACAAAACAACCACACTGCTGTTTTGCTGAAGATACAGTTCTAAACAAGACTGTCTCTTCTCCTCAAAATTCAATTTTTTCAAGAACACAAATATAAGAAGCACGTAAAATAAAATTCATAGAGAATTACAGGTAAAATTTACAGGGAAGACGAAGCCCTTGCAATAGAATCACTAGGGATGTTTTCCCAAGCAATAAGACATTTAAATTGATAGCTGATGGATGGATTCAGGTGATGAATGGGGAGGGAAGCCAGGGAAGGAAAGTCACATGTGAAATGGCCCAGACTGAGAGACAGCATATGTTGGGAGAAATGAAAAGTTTCAGTATACCTGGAATGCCAAGTCCCAGGAGGAATAGGTAATCATTAATGAACAACTTATTTTTTATTTTGTAAATTGTTATAAATGTATTTAAACTTTTCCTGCTCCAATACTCATTTTGATAGCAATTCAGTCATTCAAAAAGGCATGCCATTTTAAAATTACCCTGATCCTGAAGTGTGCTTTAATTGGTTTTATTGTCTCAAAGCAGATGTTTTAGAACTAATTAAATCTGATGGAAACTTCATTTTATTTTAAAATCTCTATTTAAATTTGTCTAAAAGTATAACATAAATGAGAGAATGTGTTTAACAAAACTTTCTTTCCTCTGAGTAAAAAGTGTTTTACTTCTGGGTGGTCACCATTGTGGTATTTGTTTTCATACAAACAGAAATATAGGAAGGCTAACTTATAAACTAAGACACAATGGAATTTTGCTTAGAATTGCTAAAGAAACCACAATTATGCATTACTTCCTGGAGTTATTAATAGCATGGTTGATCTTTAGCTACAATAATATACTATATTTTTGAAGCTAAAATATTAATATATTTGTATGGAAGGAAGAAATAATTTATCTTAGATTAAAATACACAAGCCATAAAAACTAGAAAGAAATAAAGGGTAGTCAAATAGGAAGAGAGGAAGTCAAATTGTCTCTGTTTGCAGATGACATGATTTTATATTTAGAAAATCCCATCCTCTCAGCCCAAAAACTCCTAAAGCTGATAAGTGACTTCAGCAAAGTTTCAGGATAAAAAAAAATCAATGTGCAAAAATCACAAGCATTCTTCTACACCAATAAGAGACAGCCAAAGCATGAGTGAACTCCCTTTCACAATTGCTAAAAAGAAAATAAAATACCTAGAAATACAACTTACAAGGGATGTGAAGGATCTCTTCAATGAGAACTACAAACCACTGCTCAAGGAAATAACAGAGGACACAAACAAATGGGAAAACATTCTATTCTCATGGATAGAAAGAATCAATAAGTGAAAATGGCCATAGTACCCAAAGTAATTTATAGATTCAAACCTATTCCCATCAAACTACCACTGACTTTCTTCACAGAACTGGAAAAAACTACTTTAAATTTCATATGGAACCAAAAAATAGCCCATATAGCCAAGACAATCCTAAGCAAAAGAACAAAGCTGGAGGTGTCATGCTACCTGACTTTTCTATACTACAAGGCTACAGTAACCAAAGCAGCATGATATTGGTGCCAAAATAGATGTATAGACCAATGGAACAGAACAGAGTCCTCAAAAATAATGCCACACATCTACAACCATCTAATCTTTGACAAACCTGACAAAAAGAAACAATGGGGAAAGGATTACCTATTTAATAAATGGTGCTGGGAAAATAGTCATATGCTAGTCATATACAGAAAAATGAAACTGGACCCCTGCTTTACACTTACGCAAAAATTAGCTCAAGATGGATTAAAGACTTAAATGTAAGACCTAAAACCATAAAAACCTGAAAGAATACCTAGGCAATACCATTTAGGACATAGGCATGGGCAAAGACTTCATGACTAAAATACCAAAAGCAATGGCAACGAAAGCCAAACTTGACAAATGGGATCTACATAAACTAAAGCGCTGTCATCGAAGAGGTCCTTTACATCCTTTTTAGCTATATTCCTAGGTATTTTATTCTCTTTATAGCAATTGTGAATGGGAGTTCACTTTTGATTTGGCCCTCTGTTTGTCTGTTACTGGTGTATAGAAATGCTTGTGATTTCTGCACATCAATTTTTTTATCCTGAGACTTTGCTGAAGTTGCTTTTTAGTTTAAGGAGATTTTGGGCTGAGACAGTGGGGTCTTCTAAATATACAATCATGTCGTCTGCAAATAGAGACAATTTGATTTCTTCCTTTCCTAATTCAATACCCTTTATTCCTTTTTCTTGCCTGATTGCTCTGGCTAGAACTTCCAATACTATATTCAATAGGAGTGGTGAGAGAGGGCATCTTTGTCTAGTGACAGATTTCAAAGGGCATGCTTCCAGTTTTTGCCCATTCAGTATAATATTGGCTGTGGGTTTCTTGTAAATAGCTTTTATTATTTTGAGATACGTTCCATTGATACCTAGTTTATTGAGAGTTTTTAGCATAAAGGGCTGTTGAATTTTGTCAAAAACCTTTGCATCTATTGAAATAATCATGTGGTTTTGGTTTTTGTCTTTGGTTCTGTTTATATGGTGGATTACATTTATAGACTTGCATATGTTGAACCAGCCTTGCATCCCTGGAATGAAGCCTGCTTGATCGTGATGGATAAGGTTTTTGATATGCTGTTGCAATTGGTTTGCCAGTATTTTATTGAAGATTTTTGCATCTAGGTTCATCATGGATATTGGCGTGAAGTTTTCTTTTTTTGTTGAGTCTCTGCCAGGTTTTGGTATCAGAATGATGTTGGTCTCTTAAAATGATTTGAAAAGGATTCCTCTTTTTGTATTGTTTGGAATAGTTTCAGAAGGAGTGGTACCAGCTCCTCTTTGTACGTCTAGTAGAATTTGGCTGTGAACCCATCTGGACGTTGGTTTTTCAGAATGGGAAAAAAATTTTGCAATCTACCCATCTGACAAAGGGCTAATATCCAGAATCTACAAAGAACTAAAACAGATTTACAAGAAACAAACAAACTCATTCAAAAGTGGGCAAAGGATATGAACAGACACTTTTCAAAAGAAGATATATATGAGGCCAATAAACATATGAAAAAATGTTAATCATCACTGGTCATTAGAGAAATGCAAATCAAAACCACATTAAGATACCATCTCACACCAGTTAGAATGGTGATCATTAAAAAATCTGGAAACAACAGATGCTGGAGAGGATGTGGAGAAATAGAAACACTTTTACACTGTTGGTGGGACTGTAAATTAGTTCAACCACTGTGGAAGACAGTGTGGTGACTCCTCAAGGACCTAGAAATAGAAATACCATTTGACTCAGCAATCCCATTACTGGGTATATATCCAAAGGATTATTAATCGTTCTATTATAAAGACACATGAACACGTATGTTCATTGCAGCACTATTTACAATAGCAAAAACCTGGAACCAACCCAAATGGCCAGCAATGATAGACTGGACATGGAAAATGTGGTGCATATACACCATGGAATACTATACAGCCATAAAAAGCGATGAGTTTACATCCTTTGTAGGGACATGGATAAATCTGGAAACCATCATTCTCAGCAACCTGACACAAGAGCAGAAAATCAAACACCGCGTGTTCTCACTCATAGGTGGATGTTGAACAATGAATAGATGAAAAGTCATGAATCTTAAGACTTGAGAAGCACAATAAATTAAATGCAGGACAAATGAAAATAAGCCATCACCTAGACACAACTTAGTGAAAATGTATAACACCAAAGACAAAAAGAAAATTTTCAAAACAACTGGAGGAAAAAACCTTAATCACCTATAAAGTTAAAATCTCTACAAGAGTCTAAAATGTTAACAACAATAGAGATCAAATACTATGAGAAATTAGCTCTAAATTTCATAGACACAATACATTTTACAATAGAATTCTGGAGAAAGTTAAACTGATGTTCGGGACTAAGATTCTACTTATACAGATGGAAATAATTCGCTGGTTTTTAAAAAACTATTATCTTGTGTTTAAGATAATGAAATTTTATCTCCTTTAAACAGATACAAGAAATCATTGATGATGGCCAAAGATTAGTTTTGTTTTATTTATGAGATAATTGCAAATAATACAAAACTTTACCATTTTTATATAGCCTTCAGACACACATACAGACACACAGACTGGAGAGAAATATTATTCCTCTTTAACAGAGAATGACATTGAGGCTCTGAAAAAGTTTATGGCTTCTCTAGCCCTTTTGACTCCAGTTCCTTCATTTTCTTTACTATACCATAATAGTTAAAACTAACCAACAAACCAAAACCAAACAAATTAGCGTGAATGTTAGGATTTTGTGAGTGCCAGATAACACTATTTGACAAAAATTTTACCTGATCTCATCAAATTTGGCCTTGCAAATTGCTATGAAGCCATTGTCTCACATTGTCTCATTCTTAACTCCTAGATTTAAGAATCTTAAGTATTGAGAGTCATTTCATTAAAATAATTGTGTGTTGGTGTGTATGTGTATGTATTAAAAGAATACATTTCAGTTCTAAGGGGATATGAATTATGTTGCATTTCTATAAACCCAGGATAATATAATAAGGTCAATACAGCAGTCCTCCTTTATCCACAGGATATATTTCAAGACCCTCAGTGAATACCTGAAATATAGAATGGTGCTTAATCCTATATGTGCTACTTTTTTCAGATACATATATATACAAATACATACAAAAATACATACATTGTATTTTCCTGTGTGTACAATATACAATATATACACGTATATTCCTATATATGTAATAAAGTTTAATTTATAAATTAGACAAAGTAAGAGGTTAACAATGGTAAATAATAATGAGAGAACAATTACAGCAACACTCTGTAATAAGTTATATGAATATAATCTCTCTTTATCCTCAAAATACCTTGTACTATACTCATTGATTTTCAGAACTCAGTTGACCATGGGTAGCAGAAATTGCTGAAAGGAAATCATAGATAGTATGGGAATATTGTAGCTGATTTAATAGTGTTTTCAGTATTCAACTGTACGTTTCTTCTAACTTTCATCACCTTACTTATTTCTTCATTAGTGGATGACTTTCATCTGTTTGAGGAACTTAAAAGTTGATTTGTTCACTTATTTATCAAACACAACTCTCCTTTATCAAAATAGACACTCTATTTTTTGTTTCACTAGTTATATCCTTTTATTGCCCAATATATATCTTTTTTAAGAAAATTAATATTAGTGTTGATATTTTAAAAACCAAAGCTGGAGTTCCTAGTAAAACACAATATGCCTGGTTGTACACAATTTGTTTGCCTTGGTTATAAAAACATATTTGTGCTTCAGTTTTGCAAGTGAGAACATTTTAACAAGTGCAGTCCAGAGTACCATCAACATTATTGGCACCCATTTTCTCCCCCTCAGGAAGGATGAGTCATCAGTAACCAAACATCAGTAATAACACCTAAGATTCTAAACACAGCTTTGGAAAAGCACATAGAGTTTCACAGATGTTCCCAAGAAGTCGCATGTTACACCTCAGAATTAGTATGGTAACAACCAATAGTAAAATGTATCTGTTTGTTAATTTGAATTTAATGGGTTACCCTAAAGTCAAAGAGACAGAGATTGTTCAACAACACCAGGAAAAAAATCAGTGGTAATACGAAAAATCAAATCCATTAAACACATATCATATTTTTAGATACTTTACAGAACATTTTATTTTATTTTATTTTATTATTTTTTTTTTTAAAAAGAGAGAGAAAATGGGGAGGTGGAAAAAGGAAGAGAAAGAGAGAGAGAGAATGGGGAGGAGGAAAAAGGAAAAGAAAGAGGGAGAGAGAATGGGAGTATTGCTTTCTTGCCCAGGCTAGAACGCAATTTAGTAATGGTTATTAAAAACCTCTTTTATAATGATAATTATACTTAATGATGTAATCAGGAAGGAATAAGGGAAGAAAATAACAAACAAACAGCCAACCAATATTTCATTTAAACCTATGCAATGCTATGCGATTACTCAGGAGTGATTTACTTCCAATTATATAGTCACTTTTCTAATAGGTGTGAGGTGGTAATGTATGTTTTGTGTATTTGAAGTGGAGAGTTCTATAAATGTTTATTAAGTTTACTTATTCCGGGTCTGAGTTCAAGTCCTGGATGTCCTTGTTAAGTTTGTATCTCGTTGATTTATAGAATCGCTAGCTCTTCTTGTTACATTGATCCTTTTACCATTATGTAATATCCTTCTTTGCCTCTTTTGATCTTTGTTGCTTTAAAGTCTACTTTATCAGAGGCGAGAATTGCATCTCCTGCTTTTTGTTTATTAGTTTATTTTTACTCTCTGTTTGGTTGGTAAATCTTCCTCCTTCTCTCTGAGTCTTTGTGTATTGTTGCATGTAAGATGGGTCTGGATGCAACATACCGATGGGTTTTGGCTTTTTATCCAATTAAAATATATATAAGTTTAATACCGGCGTTTGATGCTAGCTGGCTGTTTTGCCCATTAGTTGATGTAAATTTTTCATTATGTTAATGTTCTTTGCTTTTTGATATATTTTTGGAAAGGCTGATATTGGTTGTTCCTTTATATGTATAGTGCTTCTTTCAGAAGCTCTTGTAAAGCAGGCTTGGTGGTGGTGAACTCTCTAAGTACTTGTTTGTTCGCAAAAGATTTAATTTTTCCTTCGCTCATAAAGCTTAGTTTGGCTGGATAGGAAATTCTGGGTTGAAAGTTATTTTCTTTAAGGATGTTAAATATTGATCCCCACTCTTTTCTGGCTTGTAGGGTTTCTGCTGAGAGATCTGCTGTAAGTCTGATAGATTTCCCTTTATGGGTAACCTGACCTTTCTCTCTGGCTGCCCTTAGTATTTTCTCCTTCATTTCAACCCTAATAAATCTGGCGATTATGTGCCTTGGGGTTGGTCTTCTTGAAGAATATCTTTGTGGTGCTCTCTGTATTACCTGGAGTTGAATATTACCCTTCCTTGCCAGGTTGGGAAAGTTTTCCTGAATGATATTCTGAAGAGTATTTTCCAACTTGGATTCATTCTCTTCATCACATTCAGGTACACCTATCAAATGTAGATTAGGTCTTTTCACATAGTCCCATATTTCCTGGAGACTTTGCGCGTTCCTTTTCATCCTTTTTTCTCCATTCTTGTCTTCTCGTTTCATTTCACTGAGCTGGTCCTCGACTTCTGATATCCTTTCTTCTGCTTGATCAATTTGACTCTTTAAACTTGTGCATGCTTCACGAAGTTCTCGTGTTGTGTTTTTCAGCTCCATCAATTCACTTATATTCTTCTCTATCTTGTCCATTCTCGTTAACATTTCGTCAAACCTTTTTTCAAGGTTCTTAGTTTCTTTGCATTGGGTTAAAACAAGTTCTTTTAATTCACAAAAGTTTCTTATCACCCACGTTTTGAAGCCTGCTTCTGTTATTGCAACACACGTGTAATCTATTAAGCCTTGTTCCATTACTGATGAGGAATTGCGATCCCCTGTAGAGGGAGAGGCATTCTGATTTTGAGTGTTCTCTACCTTTTTACGCTGGTTTCTTCCCTTCATTATATATTTATCCGTCTGTCGTCTTTGTAATTGCCGACTTTCTAACTAGGTCTCTGACGTCCAACTTGTTGATTCCCAGCGCCGAAATCTGAGCAGTCCACTGTGCCGGCCAAAACAGCGGTGTTAAGATTGATGGTGCTTTTCTGTCTGGAAATCTGCAGACTCTGCACCTAGAGTTGGCGCGCTGAGGCACCAGCAAAACCGCCACGCCGGCCACAAGAGTCGCCCTGGCGACCCGTGGGGCTCCTCCACTGGGAATCTCCTGGTCCGTGAGCAACAAATATTCATCTGAAAGTGTGATGTCCTCTCGTTCTTTGCGCTTTCACTGGGAGGTACGTGCCCGAGCTGCTAGTCATCGGCCATCTTGGATCTCTCCCCCCATTTTATTTTTAACTGAACTTTATAAACTATCTGGTTGTTCCATACTGTTGAATATATGCACAGTAGAGTCAAACTGGCAGCAATGTTAAAAATAAATTCATATTAAATCCATTAAAATACATGTATTATTAACCATGCCTATTATTGTTGATTTGCCAAACAAGGCCTAATACTTAACCGTCTAAAAAATACAGGAAAATTATTTCTTTGCCATAGAAAATTGAAAGTGTTGCATGAACTAAATATATTATATGGAATTCTCTTTTGATGATCTATTTCAATTTAGTATATGCTGGTTAAGTTTCTACTCTGTAATAGACGATTGGCAAATTTGAGTGTCAAGGGTCCAAGGCAAAGATGTAAAGAGTACAACTGAATTAAAACAGTCTTCAATTTCAAGACAAGGTAGAATGAAGTGTACCTTAACGATAATGAATATCCTATGCTCTGATAGCTCAGAAGGTGGCCTGATTGATGCTGTCTGAGATGCTTCAAGTAAAGCTTTATGTAAAAAGCAGCATTTGGATTCGACATGTGAGGTGCAGTAATGCTTTCCAAATTTGGAAACAAGGTAGGGGAGCAGAAAAGATTAGATGACATTAGGTTAAATCTTTGATAGATGCCAATACTGTCAATTGAAAGAAAAAAATAAGGGTTTTATAATTTTCTTGGCAATCATGGCAAATACATATTGTTTAGTGGTTACCAGGTGCCTGACATTTGCTGCTGAATAAGAATTATTTCATTCAATACACTATGGTATGACATGAGTATTATCCTATTTTACTGATGCAGAAGTTGAGGCTTAGCGAGTCTGTTATAAAACTTTTACTAAAGGTGACAAGACTCATTGGATATATTCATTTTATGTTACTATACAGTAAAATACTATAAACTTAGTGGCTTATGTAATTCCTATTTATCTATTTTTTGAGATATTGTCTCCCACTTGCCCAGGCTAGAGTGTGGTGGTATGATCTTGACTCACTGTAGCCTCCACCTCCTGGCTCAGGTAATCCTCCTACCTCAGCCTCCCAAGTAGCTGGGACTACAAGGCATAAGCCACCACGCGTAGCTAATTTTTAAATTTTTTGTAGAAATGAGGTCTCACTATGTTGCCCAGGCTGGTATGGAACCCCTGGGCACAAGCAATCCTCCCATCTTGGCTCCCAAAATGCTGGGATTATAGGCATGAGCCACCATGCCCAGCCAATTTCCATTTCTTATCTCACAGTTCTGTAGGTCAGAAGTCCAGGAATGGGCTAGCTCAGTCTCCTGCTCAGAGTCTCAGCAAGCCAAAATCAAGGTGTTGACCAAGGCAGCAATTCTTATCTGAGGATTGGGGTCCTCTTTCAAGCTTATTTACTGGCATAATTCATTTTCTTGTAGCTGTCACTAAGGCCCTTGTTTTCTTGCTCATTATCGGTTATTGATTAGTTTGTAAGGCCTGGGAATTAATCTCTGTAGCTCTCTGTTCTACCCTCTAGTCTCTTAGTTCCACCCTCTGAGTCATCTTTTCTTTTTATGAAAAGTAGCAAGCTTTTGCAGCTGAGTAGTTTATTAGCTTGTTTCATGTCAGAAGAATTTTGTGGTCCAAAAAACTTCTGTTTTTGTACTTTCTTGGTCACTTTCAAGTGAAGCATGCAGCATTTCGGCTAATATAATGTTCTCAAGGACTTTTTGTACCTTATGTATAGATTTCTGTCTATAGATTTTTACTTGATTAGACAAAAGTCATATCCATAAATATTTTATAATAACCACTTTATTTTTTGTTCCCCTTGGTAGAGGCCCTCTGGCTTGATTGAGGAGATATACAGGGCAACTCTATCTCTTGAAATAGCCTAAATACTCTGACAGTTTACTATAAGCTAGCACCTTTAGCCCTTTGCTTAACAATCTCCTCAACTATATGTTCAAGTTTATGGATTGAAAGCTGTGTTTTCTACATAACTGCAGGGGACAATTTTGCTAAGCATTCTGCCATTACATAACGGAGGTCGTACTTTCTATTTTTTAAGTACAAACAAGGTACATATTAAAAACCAATTAATATTTCTGCTCTCCCAAACATCCTCTCCAGAGATGTGTGTCCTTTCAGTTTTTAAAATCTGCTAATATAAATTTATAAAAATATGTGTATACATATTTAAAGTTTACTTTCTCTTTCCATTAAAAACCTATTTCTTTGAAATCAAGGTGTCAGCCACTGCCTTCTCATTTGGAATCATAACTAAGGAAATATTTGTTCCCAACCTCCCTCAGGTAGTTTGCCAAACTCAGTTCTATTGGTTATGGGAGTAAGTCCCTGTTGTCTTGTTATTTGTCAGATGGGCCCACTCTCAGCTTCTGTGGGTTGCTTTCAAGTCCTTGCCAGATGGCTCCCTCCGTAGATTCTTCACCATTTTCAATCTTAGTGACCTCAAGCATTCCCATGATTTCTTAAGGGGCCAGCTAATTAGGTCAGACCCACCTAGATGTTTTCTTTTTTTACTTAACTCGAAGTCAACTGATTAATAACCAATTATGGGAATCATATCCCATTGTATTCTCAGGATCTGTCCACACTCAAGGGGAAGGTTATCCTAGGCATGCATAGCGGGAAGTGGGAGTGGGAGTGGGAGTCAGGTGGGCTGTTTGAGAATTCTGCCTACCACAGTGGCACAGCCACAATCCAGTCCAGATATATTTACTCCAAAGCCTCTTCCAGTAATATTACTCTATACCCACATGTCCTGGAGTTATTTTGAAGCATATTCCTTAATTTAATATTCTAAAACCAGCATAGAGGTTTATGCTTTTTCAAAGTGTCAGGCACAGACCAAATTTATTTACCCATCAATGCAGAGATAAATCCATATTTGCTCAGAAATGTAGATATTTGGTGCAGAAAAATTTACATATGTAGATATTAATTACAATGTTCTATGGTAAAATTAATATAGCTAATTTTTTGTCATAATCGATAATCACAAAATCATGATATGTTCTCAAATAATGAAAACTAGTTAGGTATGTTACTAAGTATCTTCTCAGATTATATTGTTATTTGGAGGTCCATCAACTCATAATAAATGGTAAAGTTCCACTGGTTTAAAGAAGATAGGCTTTTCTCTCCTCTTGAAGTAACAGGCTGACTATAAGCATCTAGGGCTGATATGATGGCCCCTAGGTACCGGGGCCTTATATGTTATTGCTCAGGCATCTTCAATACATGTCTTCCATCATGTACTTTAAGGTGGTCCCTCCAGCCCCCTCCATAATTCCAGGTAATATGGACAAGTGGAAGGATAGAGAAAGCATGCTTATTCAAATTAAGATGAATGACTAGAAGTTGCAAGCATTGCTTTCCTGTTACATACCATTTTTATAGAGCCGAGTCAATGTCTATTCCTAGCCACAAAGGAGTCTGTGAACATTACTCTTTGCTGAACAATGACAGACTCAGCTAAGAATTTTTATTATTATAGAGAAAAGGAAAAATGGACATCAGAGGACCACTAGCCATGACTGCCACGTTTTCTAATGCAGTCCCAAAATTTGTTGGCCAGTATTTCAGGTTATTATGAACAGCTCTGACCTATTATTTCTGGGTGTAGAGGCAGGGGAGTAATAATACTGGATTCAAAAATCTAAATTCTTGTTGACTTGTGGCAGGAAAACACCTTTAAAGTGCCAGACAGGTAAACAGATAGTAAAGATTAGTGGTCAATAAGAGATTAGTGAATATCCTTTGCTTTACAAATATGATAAACATCAATGCAGCCTTGAGGAAATTGACAAAAATATGTCAAGAGTTGCCAGACAAAAGTATGGTTCAGGCCCCATATCACTTTATGGGCTATGAAGAAAAGGAGATGTGACTGACTATAGACATAGGAACATAATTGCATGGATACTGAGTAGTAGTAATTTCATTTAGGTCTGATTCAGGTGGTAGTGTCATTTCCAGGAACTCACTCTAATCTGCTAAATGGAATGAAATCTCATATGTAATTAAATTATTTATCTATAATCACTTGAGAAAGGATACTTTCCCAATAGATATCATTTTTTAAATTTTACTCTAAGTTCCAGGGTACATGTGCAGGATGTGCAGGTTTGTTACACAGGTGTACATGTGCCATGGTGGTTTGCTGCACCTATCAACCCTTCATCTAGGATTTAAGCCCCACATATATTAGGTATTTGTCCTAATGCTCTCACTCCCCTTGCCCCCCCACCTTCCAATAAGCCCAGGAGTGTGTTGTTCTCATTGTATCCATGTGTTCTCATTGTTCAACTCCCACTTAGGAGTGAAAACATGCAGTGTTTGGGAACCAGAAATACTATTTGACCCAGCAATCCCATGATAGGGTATATACCCAAAGAAATATAAATAATTATACTATAAAGACACATGTAGCTGTATGTTTACTGCAGCACTATGTATAATAGCAAAGACATGGAACCAACCCAAATTCTTATCAGTGGTAGACTGGATAAAGAAAATGTGGTGCATATACACCATGGAATACTATGAAGCCATAAGAAAGAATGAGAACATGTCATTTGCAGGGACACGGATAAAGCTGGAAGCCATCATCCTCAACAAACTAACACAGGAACAAAAATTGGCACTATTTTATTTATAATGTTATTAGTGTGATTTTAATGAGGTAATCACAGAATTGGTAAAATTCTGGGAGATATAAGGAATGTAATCAGGTATCATTTAAATATCCATAAGAATTGTGACACAACCACACTGGAAGAAAATGAAACAATTCAGAATAGTATAAAACAGGGACTAGATTAGTTGAGTCCTAGTAGGTGGTAAAGCATGTAGGATGTGAGGCTATTGACTGAAAATGACAGAAAATGATCTCTGCTAAATGTTCTTGAGCAGGCTAGTGCTATTAGCCTATCCTATTTGGAGGGTATGGATTTGAATACATGGTTGACAAAGTAACTAAAAAAAGTGGACCAGTATTTTTGACTTAGTGACAACAAAAAAACCCATCTGATGTCTGCAGACAATCTGTAATCTTTCATTCTGCAGAGATGATAACCTCACTTTTCTTTTTTCCATGGTGGATAAGTTTTCTTTAACTCCTGGCAGTATTAGAATTGTAAATATGTATGATAAAGTATCATATATTATCATTGTCTTATTTTATTTTATTTATTTTTTTAATTGCATTTTATGTTTTGGGGTACGTGTGAAGAACATGCAAGATTGTTGCATAGGTACACACATGGCAGTGTGATTTGCTGCCTTCCTCCTCCTCATCACCTATATCTGGCATTTCTCCACATGCTATCTCTCCCTAACTCCCCATCCGCCACTGTCCCTCCCCTATTTCCCCCCAACAGACCCCAGTATGTGATGCTCCCCTCCCTGTGTCCATCTGTTCTCATTGTTCAACACCCACCTATGAGTGAGAACATGTGGTGTCTGATTTTCTGTTCTTGTGTCAGTTTGCTGAGAATGATGGTTTCCAGGTTCATCCATGTCCCTACAAAGGACACGAACTCATCGTTTTTGATGGCTGCATAATATTCCATGGTGTATATGATGTGCCACATTTTCCCTGTCCAGTCTATCACTGATGGGCATTTGGGTTGGTTCCAGGTCTTTGCTATTGTAAACAGTGCTGCAATGAACATTCATGTGCATGTGTCCTTATAGTAGAACAATTTATAATCATTTGGATATATACCCAGTAATGAGATTGCTGGGTCAAATGGAATTTCTGTTTCTAGGTCCTTGAGGAAGTGCCACACTGTCTTCCACAATGGTTGAACTAATTTACACTCCCACCAACAGTGTAAAAGTGTTCCTATTTCTTCACATCCTGTCCAGCATCTATTGTCTCCAGATTTTTTAATGATCGCCATTCTAACTGGCGTGAGGTGGTATCTCAATGTAGTTTTGATTTGCATTTCTCTAATGACCGGTGATGATGAACATTTTTTCATGTGTTTGTTGGCCTCATGTATGTCTTCTTTTGTAAAGTATCTGTTCATATCCTTTGCCCACTTTTGAGTGGGCTTGTTTGTTTTTTTCTTGTAAATCTGTTTTAGTTCTTTGTAGATTCTGGATACCAGCCCTTTGCCATATGGGTAGATTGCAAAAATGTTTTCCCATTCTGTTGGTTGCCGATTTACTCTAATGACTGTTTCTCTTGCTGTGCAGAAGCTGTGGAGTTTGATTAGGTCCCATTTGTCTATTTTGGCTTTTGTTGCCAATGCTTTTGGTGTTTTGGTCATGAAGTCCTTGCCTGCACCTATGTCCTGAATGGTTTTGCCTAGATTTTCTTCTAGGGTTTTCATGGCATTAGGTCTTATGTTTAAGTCTTTAATCCATCTGGAGTTAATTTTAGTGTAAGGTGTTAGGAAGGCATGCAGTTTCTGCTTTCTGCACATGGCTAGCCAGTTTTCTCAGCACCATTTATTAAACAGGAACTCCTTTCCCCATTGCTTATTTTTGTCAGTTTTGTCAAAAATTGGATGGTTGTAGATGTGTTGTGTTGCCTTCAAGGCCTCTGTTCTGTTCCATTGGTCTATATCTCTGTTTTAGTACCAGTACCATGCTGTTTTGATTACTATAGTCTTGTAGTATAGTTTGAAGTCCAGCAGTGTGATGCCTCCCACTTCGTTCTTTTTGCTTAGAATTGACTTTGCTATGTGGGCTCTCTTTTGGTTCCATGTGAAGTTTAAGGTGGTTTTTTCCAGTTCTTTGAAGAAGGTCATTGGTAGCTTGATGGGGATAGCATCAAATCTATAAATAACTCTGGGCAGTATGGCCATTTTCACGATATTGATTCTTCCTAACCATGAGCATGGAATGTTTCTCCATCTGTTAGTGTCCTCTCTTATTTTGTTGAGCAGTGGTTTTTAGTTCTCCTTGAAGAGATCCTTTACGTTACTTGTTAGTTGTATTCCTAGGTATTGTATTCTCTTTGTAGCAATTGTGAATGGCAGTTCATTCTTGACTTGGCTCTCTTTAAGTCTGTTATTGGTGTATAGAAATGCTTGTGATTTTTGCACATTGATTTTGTATCCTGAGACTTTGCTGCCATTGTCTTATTTTTTCATTAAATCTAGAAATGAATTTTTTTTGTAATAATTTGGTCAATCCATTACACTTGATGTTTGGCTTTAGCGTATTCGGACAGGTAGTGCTTGATTGCAATTAAATGTACATTTGAGTAATCTTTTAGAAATTATAATTTTTTAGGTCAAAAGTTATAAAATAGTTTTTATAATATTAAAAGGTCTTAAGTTGCATTATATTTTGGAGTTTAATATTAGAGTTACTAAAGTTACTTAAATACTCTAGCAAATTGCTAATGTGGAGTAATTGGAAAACTTTAGAAGAAAAGTTACTGAGTTTATACATGAGATGTAGTTGAAAACATTTGAAATCATTTAATTAAGTTTATAAATAGTAGAAATTGTTAAAAAAAAATTTAGTTTATGTTAGGCTGATCACATATTAATCAAGAATTTTGTGAGAGGTTTTTAAAATTTTCCCAATTTATGAAAAGAAACAATGAAGAAAATATAAGATAACTTAAAATTTGAACTTAAAATCTTAAGTAAAATAGGCCTGTGAATATGTGAAGTTGTTAAATTAATATTAATTTGAAGACTTCAAATAGCTATAAGTAATTTTTTCCAGGCACATAAGTTACCCTGAAGTCACCAAAACTTTGCATACACAAATACCTTTTTAGGGGAAACATGGTGATACTTTATTTTAAAAAATTTAATAATAATATTAACAAAGTCATATATAAAAACTAAATAATCTGCACTTTCAAACTTTCTCTTCCAGTGGTATGTATCAATTTGTATTTTTTTACTTTCTGCTAATATAAAAATGCACATTTATGTATATGTAGTTAAAACTTATTTTATCTTTTCCTTTAAACCACATTTCTTTGGACAAAGACCTTAACCAATTCACAGAAGATTTAGAAGTGGTCAATAAATATGTAAAAATACTCAAACCCACCTTCAATTAATATATGCATTGAGATAGCTACATTATAATATGTATTGTGATAACTACATAATTTTCATACATCAATTTGGCAATCATTTAATATATACTGTTGGCAAAATTAGTAATGAGAAATCAGCACTCACACACATGGATGATGCCATTGCAGAAAACTCTCATGCAGAGAGTTTGGCAATATGTCTTTAATATCTTATAATATCCACAATTTTTGATCTAGTGATTCTGCTTCTAAATATATATGGACACAGATATTCATCACCATCAAAATTAGGATGAATGCAATATCCAAAGAACGTACTCATTAAAAATAGTGTTTACATTTGGTGAATATTGCCATTAAAAACTATTTTCAAAGAGTAATGGCACATATAAGTAATATGCTTATTGCAAAACTAAGACATAAACCTATATATAAATCTCTCTATATTTGTAACCTATATATAAACCTAAATAAACATGCTTCTAATTAAATGTCTAACATAGGGATATATTGGTAAGGTATAAAAGAATACAAGAAAGTATTATAGCATAATTATAATATCTCAGCATGGTGGAATTACCAGCAGATTTTTTTTTCTTATGCTTCTCTTATAGCTAGGTTTTCTTCAATGAGCCTGAATTACTTTCACATAAGGGATATTTAACTTATTTATTTATACATTGCATTTAATAATTTATGACTAGGTCTCTTTCATCTGTAATGTACCTTATTTATTTTCTTGCTGGTTAGTTGATATATTTTTAGATTATACAGTTAATCGGTTTAGGGAGTAAAATGAGAACACACTCTTCAGTTTCCAACAAAGTAGTCTTTACCTAGACTACACTGCAAAATAAAAGATAATTTGAAACTTTACTAAAAGAAGCACCAGACACTAAAAGTACAAAAAAAAAACTGTCCAAATATGTTTGTACAAAGGCTTAAAATCTTGTACTTGTGAGAATTTTGGAGAATATTTTTGAAAAACTGACCATCCAAATAAAACATGTTTGTCTGGGATGCAAATTCATAAACAAAATGGTTGTAAGAAGTGAGAAAGACATGCGTCCTTGTTTGCTTTGATATTATTTTTAACACACTGAAATATTCCAGTAAGTGATTTGAATTGCAATTTAGGAACCAACTGAGTCAATAAAATAAATATGACAATTTGATGCCATCTGAGAATATTGGCATTTTATAAAAGAAATTGTCTTGTAGAGCAGATGATAGTACTGGCTCAGGTTGCATCTCTTTTTCTTCCATTTCTCCCACTGGATGTAGATTGTTGCCATTAGGTTCAAAGTACTCTTGCCAACTCTAACACCATGGCAATAATTAAAAGGTGGAATTAATGGAAGACTGCAAGGTAATAGAGGCTTTCAAAACTGTTTAGGATACAATGAAATGCTTGTACAGGTGATCAGTAGTGGGAACATTCAAATATAAAATATTAATTTGGCAATTTTCACAATTATTTTAGAATCTTACCAAAAACTCACTAACCTGTTCTTACATTTCACTACAGTGTCATGCCACAGTTCTTGCTCCATTTCTACTTGGGCATTTCTAGCACCAGAGAACTTTCAAACTCGTGGTGGTTCTTAACTTGGGATCACAGACTCCATAATAGTACATAAATTAGTGTCAGGAATTAACATCGTGAAACCATATGCAAATTTTTCAATGTGTAGGTTAAGGTCCATGTCTCAATCAGATTCTCAAAACTGTCCGTGACTTCAGAAAAATTAAGATGTTCTCACTCATAAATGAGAGTTGAAAAATAAGAACACATGGACCATGGGGAGGAGAACATCACACACTGGGGCCTGTCAGGGGGTGAAGGGAGAAGGGAAGGAGAGCATGAAGACAAACACCTAATACATGCAGGGCTTCAAACCTAGATGATGGGTTGATAGGTGCATCAAACCACCATGGCACCTGCATACCTATGTAACAAACCTGCATGTTCTGCACATGTATCCCAGAACTTAAAGTAAAATAAAACATAAATAAATAAAATAAAATAAATCGTTACAGAGATAGTCAATTACATTTTCAAGCAGCTCAAATAATTGAACAATTAGATACAAAATGGTGTTACAATAATAATTTCCACCTCCCTATCCTAAAAACCCTCTAGGACAACACGGTCTTATCATTCAACCTGATTAGAACCCTATACATAGAATAGGTTATATCCTCTTGAAATCTCTTCCACTCAAAACATCCCCATTTTCTTAATTGTTTCCCTTTTTGATGACTGGTTGCTCTATTATCATGTCTACTCTTTTTATACACACTCCACTTTGATTATTTATTGCTTCCCGAAGAATGACTCCCCAGGTTACACTTTTCAGGTGTGATATAAACCATGTACACCAAAAGGGATTAAATTTCTCCTATTCTGCACATTAATCTTTTAGAGAAACATTTACCTTTTGGAGGGAGCCATAACAAATGCATATTAATCAAATGCAATGTTGCAAGCTTGCTTGTATCCTGATTTCAATAAACTAACTCAAAGAAGCTATAAAACAATTGGGAAGTTTTAGGTGTATCAGTCCTATTTTGAACATTTTTAAAAGGCCCTTAACTCTTAGAGGTGTATACTAAACTATATGCAGATGAAATACAACATTTATGATTTCCTTTAATATAATTCAGTGGAACTATGGCTACATGAATAGATGAGACAAGATTCACTGTGTTTATATTTTTGAAGCTGGTCAATAGGAACAGGAAATTTATTATTCTATTATATCCACATTTGTATTTGAAGACATTTCCATGATAGAAAAGCCTACATCTTAAAAAAAGGGAAAAAAATTACTTTTAGCGCTCTGAGTTGAACAAAATTAGCTTACACTTCCATAAAAAAGTCACGAGAATTACTTTATGGTACTTAAATCCCCAGTATTTCCTCAGAGACATGAAAAGTCAAGAAAACAATTTCTGCTTCTAAAGTTTCATTTTCCTTATTGAGTCTCAGGATTCTTTTTAAGTATCTTCTTTCTTTCAATTTGTGCTATAGACTGATTCAAGACTTTCTAGCTAAATTACAACAGATATTTAGATACTGCCTGTGCAGACTATGCTTCTTATACCAACTTGGAGAGGAGCAATTCTTATTTTATACCTGTATTAACCCATAGAGCTCCCCTATATAGATTAGAAAAAAGTAGTACTACCTCTGATGGAGGCAATTTGTTTGGGCTGGACCTTTTGTTGATCCCTCAACTAGATGTTATTGTGCAGTGAACAAATTAGGTTTTTGTGATAGCCTTGAAATTGTAGAATCTTTCCTTTATTTTCCAAATTCCACTGACAGTTAAACTGAGTTTGTTTTGTTTTGTATAAAATTACTGGTTTACTATTTCCCCTCTTCCTCCACATATACTGCTGGTACAAATTATTTTTAAGCTCTTACTAGATGACTCCTCCCTTCATATCCCATGCAGTCTTCCTCTTCATGTTAACCAGTGCATGCAACATAGCCGTTTCTTCACAGATTTATAAAAGGAATAGAGAGCAATCTACATCTTTTAAAAACTAAACTTTTTAATTTGAAATAATTTCACTTACACAGTCTTTCCCAATGGGAACATCTTACAAAACTATAACACAATATTACAACCAGTATATTGACTTTGATACAATCTGTCAATCTTATTGAGATTGCCCCAGTTTTACTTGTACTCATTTGTGTATGCATGTTATGTTCCATGCAATTTTGTCACATGTAAATTAACCCACATATTTTTATCTGTATGATTTTGTAGATACTGTGTCTTACACTATTGTAAAATAATAGCTAACATGTATTTAGTATTTATTATATACCCAACAGTTTTCTAAGCATTTCATATATATTCACTCACTCAACACTCAGAACAAGCTTAGAAGGCACACACCATTATCTCTGTTTTACGGATTAAAAACACCTGATGTACAGATAGAAGTAGCTCACCGCTGTATCATGTAGCAAACTGCAGAGAAAGCTAAAGCTAGCATTAGGCAGTCTGTTCCAGTATCTGTGCTCTTAAACTCTACACTGTACTTTCTAACAAATAACTTCATTTTCATTTCTTTCTTGTCTTCTGAATGGGCACTGTGAGCATTTTTTGAGTCAACACCTCTATTCAGTATATTATCTAATTCTACCCCAGAAAAGCTATTTTTTGCTGGCTCTGATTTCAGGTCATAACCTGGCCAGCCCCAACTAGCAATGTATCCTACTTTGCTAGTGTAGTATGAATATTAAATGAGACCAGGCAAGTCACCTGTCTAGGACAGTGTTGGAGACATAATGAGTTATTTGTCTTCTTTTCCCCTTGCACCTATCATTTGTTCTTCATTTCACCATAGGTAAGTCCAGTCCATGTCACCATATGCCTGAACTCCTGCTAGATGTTAAATTCAAACATTCAGACACTGTTCATGTATATACTGCAAACAGGCTGTGGTCTTTTTAACCTTCCTCCAGCCTCTCCCAGCCCTGTCTCCACTGTCAGCCCCCAATCAGTAGGTTTTTTCCTTATGCACTGGCATAATATTTCCAAATCTGCACTTTGCCACCTGCCTAATTAGCACTGTAGTGTCTTCACAATTTTTGACTATCAGCTTTCATTTATTTACTCACTTATGTATTTGTATGTAAAATGGTAAAACTTTTCTTTGAAAAAAGCATAGGCAAAATTCAATATGTAAGAGACATTGGAAAAAACATATATTCTTCAGAATCCCACTGACTCAAAGTTTCCCTACCGTGCAGCCGAGCTTGAAAACACCTCTGCCTGTTTTTACTATACTTTCCAGCATTATTGTCTGTAACTTGTTCCACTGCTTTAGACTCTCTTCTCTTTTTTTCATATTCCTACTCTTATTGCCACAATTGTTCATTTTTTGCTTTGATTCATACTTTTATTCCTTGTCTGGTATGGTCTCCTTCCCTCTCTCCACACCTGCAAATCCTGCTTATTCTTCAAACAAGCTCTAAAAGATTTTCAAAGAAACTGCCTCCATTCTTTACTCCATCGCCACCCCTTATTCTCCTCTCCAGCATCTCTTTAGCTGCTATTGCCTCACCACTCATTTGGGATTTAATAATGGTATGTTACTTTATTAGAATTTATTGCTGCTGATGGTCTTTCTGTGCCATTGTAAGCTTTCGAAAGGCATTGCCACTTTCTCAGAATCCCATCTTTGCCACTAAGAAATCTTAGACGAAGTACTTTGTATTCCTATAGCAATTAGCACAGCACACTAAAAGTCTACCCAGATGTTTTGCTGAATGAATTACTGAAATGTATACAACATCAGAGCATAAGGTATAGAAATTACTTGATGTACTCAGTATTTAAGAAGAACAACTTTTGGGTTGCCTTAGAAGCAAGCAAATTATTCTTACTAGTCTCATTGTTCTTTTAGCATCAGTAATCCTACTTATATCTACTGCTTTCATTAGAAACTTTAGTTAATACAAATTTATGTCTTTGACCATATACATAGGACTATTGCTAATGACATGCTAATAGAAATTAAATAGATGAACCTATATATCTATACAACTAAATTTTGGAAAAATATATACAAAATATGTAATTTGGTGAGACACTATACGTTGTCTGGGTAAACATAGTCTATATTTATAGCAGAAATAGAATAAGTGGTAAACAAAAATCTAAAGAAGAATGGATAAATTGATTTTTTCTATGTATTTATGCCTATGAATCAGACCCAAAACTCATGTATGTTTATGTTTATGCTGATTCTTTGTGACAACTTTCTTCTGTAAGAAATCCATAAAAAATATATATAACATTATTATATATATGATTATATGCTTTTTATATTTAGATAACATTATTACACCTAATTTTTATAGGTAATCAGGGTCAAAAGACCCTATTATATTAGGTAAAGAAGGAAAATTCATTTGCCTTCTATTCAAATATCTTCTATTGTAGATGAATAATTTTAAAAATCTTGTTTTGAGGTAAAAACTCACACCATTTTTCTTCAGAAAAAGTAACTGTGGAAAATTATGTCTTTATCATCAGAAATATTTTATTAATATTGTTGATCTTTAAGAGTTTAAAGTTATAGTGAAAGGTGTAGCTGTAATAATCAGTCACAATTTTAAAGTGGTACTTCAAAAAACCCTGAGGTAAGAGTGAATTTCAAATAAGAGAGATGTATATGATATTGATATATTAGATGAGGGGGACAGGTAAACACCTATATTTTGTATAATATTCTGGAACAGTAAATTGTTTTTGTGACTTTATCTTAAAGGAATGGATTTCATAAAGAGCAGAAGGAATAGCCAACAAAACTTGCCTGTCACAGCCTTTCTCTAGTCTAGGAATTAGACCAAGACCATTTGGAAGGGCTGAGAGGTAAACGATTAAATGTCATTGTCTATGCAATAAATATAGGGAAGGTTTCACTAACAAGATTGTGCACTGATTTTCTATGGTCAGGCTTACTTGAGGTATTTGATATGACTCTAGGTTTAGTAAGTTTCCCGGTTTAAGTAGATTGGATAATTGGAGAAAATGACCATATTACATAGGACAGGGGTATAATTTAGGATAAAGGAAGTAGAATAAATGTAGCATCTGAATAACTCAGATTGCTAAGCCACAATAGAATAAAAAAGAAAATAATGTTCCTTAGAGAGGAAATAATGTGGTTCAGCACATGGGCTCTGGAATCTGACTGGCTCTTCTCTGGAATCTAACCGGCTGTGCAATGCCAGGCATGCTACTCAAGCCTTGTGCTTTATTGTCCTCCTTTGTGGAATGTGATAATAATATTATCTACTTCACATAATTGTCATCAGACATCTACTATGTTTGCCCAGAATCATTCATCCTATCATAGGCATACCCATTTCCCCTTTTGACCTATGTGTTCATAAGAAAAAGTATGTGATTTTATTGAGACAATTATGAAATTGAATTTATTTATTTATTTATTTATTTATTTATTTTGGTTGTGGTTGGTTCAGAGACATTGACATTCTTCAGTCAAAGCAAAAGTGAGACATCTTCTTTTCCACCAGCCTGGACCCTAAAAGATGTAGGGGTGAAGCTTCTACAGTCCCACTTGCTGGGAAGAATATGAGAACAAAAATAGAAGAGAGAAAAACCCATGGATAGAAAGAGATAGGATACTGTTTTAGCTCCTGAGTTTAGCAGTTTGTAAAACAAGCCCTGTCATACTTTTAGCTATTGTAAACAACAAATTTTTCTTTTTCTTCAGCTTAAGCCAGCTTGAGTTGGGTCTTCTGACACCTGAAATACGGTGCTAACTAAATGGGGTTTAAATTATAAATATATAGTGTGTGTGCACATGTGTAATTACATATATATATTTCATGTACATATATATATTTTAGGAACTGAGATATATATATATATATATATTTCAATGTATCCATATCCCAGTTCCTAAAATCTACTGGTGCTCATGAATATAACTAACACTTCTTGTATATTCATTAAATTCTAGATACTTTTCAAATGGCTTCAGACAAGTATGTAATTCTTATGACCTTATCAGACAGAGTATATTAGTTATCTATTGCTGCACAAAAAATTACACCAAAACTTGTATTTATTATTTCATAATTCTGTGAGAAATTCTGGCTGCTGGTCTCTCATGTTTTATTTCAGCCAAAATGTCATTTAAGGCAGCAGATTTCTGAAGGCTTGACTGAGACTCTAGTACCCACTTCTAAGATAAAAGAGATATTGAAAAATAAAGTAAGACAAAAACCTCAATATCTTTTATTCTCAGAAACACTGTGTCATTTACACACTATTCTGTTGGTTACTCAAGTCAGTCTATTCAGTGTAGGAGGGAACTAGCTAAGAACCAGACTACTAGTAGGCAGGGACTACTGGGGGCCATTTCGGAGACTAACTACCATATGTGGTACCTCCATTTTATAAATGAGAAAATTAAGACTTAGAATATTTCAGCAATTTGTCAAAGTTTGCATAGCTATTAGGTGGTGCCAGTATTACATAATAATGTATTCAGCAACTCATTTTCCTTCATAAATGGATGTAAAATTATAGAACGTAAAACTTCTTTAATGTTTCTATCACTTGAATTCTGAAATAGGTCTTTGTTTTAAAACTGTAACACACATTAATTAGGCTGAAAGTTGCAAAAGACTTTTTCAAAGTGGTTATACATATATTATGGCAGTTTGAACAACATCACTGGCTTCTAAAATAGAGCCCATTTTTTTGTTTTTAGGAATCTTTCAAAATTTGTTTTAATTCAACAAAATATTCTGAATGGTAATATTGCAACCTTGCTCCTTCTTTCATTTTGCTTTAAGTTTCTGTCTTAATCCTTTCATATTAATTCATTTTGATTAACAGTGTAGTTGGAAATCTTAATCCAGTTCATAAATTTTCTTCTCTAACCCCACCCCTGGTAACAGCCGTTTTATTCTCTATCTCTGTATATTCAACTTTTTTTAAGATTTACATATATATGAGATAACTAATATTTTTCTCCCTTTGTATGACTTATTTCACTTTGCATAATGTCCTACAAGTTCATCCATGTTGGGGCAAATGACAGGATCTCCATTCTAGAGGCTAAATTATAGTCCATTTGTGTGTATTATGTATTGTTATTTCTGTATCTTCATTACAGTGAATACTGCTGCAATGAACATGGGAATGCAAGTATTCTTACAAAGTGGTGTAGATATACTCATTTAGTGTAAAAATATAGTCCTTTGTGTATATACCCAGAGGAAGGATTGCTGGGTCATACAGTAGTTCCATTTTTAATTTACTTAGAACCCAATTTACATTCCCATTAACATTGTATGAGGGTTTCCTTTTCTTCTCACTCTCACTGGCACTTGTGATCTCTTGTCTTTTTGAGGATGCCCATCCTAACACATGTGAGGTGATACGTCATAGTGGTTTTAATTTGCATTTTCCAGATGATTGGTGATATTGAATGCCTTTTCATTTACTTCTTGGCTCTTTTTATTTCTTATTTGGAGAAATGTCTACTCATGTCCTTTGCTCATTATTTAATCAGTTTATTTGTTTTTTTTTTTTTTTTTTTTTTTACTAATAAGCTGTATGAGTTTTTATAAATTTTGGATATTAATCCATTATTAGATACATGGTTTGCAAATATTTTCCCAGTACATAGGTTTCCTTTTCATTTTTTTGATTTCTTTGCTGGGCAGAAGTTTTTTGTTTGATGTAGTCTCATTTATTTTTGTTTTCTTTTATTATCTGAGCTTTTTTTGTGTGATATCCAAAAAATCATTGTCAAGGTCAATGTCAAGGAGCTTTTTTCTGTTTTCTTTTAGGAATTTTATGATTTTAGGTCTTACATTTAGGCATTTTATCCATCTGAGTTTATTTTTGTATATGGCATAAGACAGTTCAATTTCATTATTTTTCATGTGGAAATCCAGTTTTCCCAGATCATATATTGAAGAGACTATGATTATACTTTCATGGATAACTATATATCGTATCCTATTTTCCCACTCTTACCAATAGTATTCCATTCACCACTGTCCTTGATCTAAAATGTTCTCTTAACCATCAAGTCTTTAATTCTTCTTCCAGAGTATCTGTAGGGTTTACCATTTCCTTTCTATTTTCCTGGCCAGAATTTCAATAGACACTCTAATAATCTTTGGCAATTTTCTGCTGGATGCTTGCATTAAATGCCCCAAATATTTATTTAGTAGAAATTGTTAAAATTTGGAATTACGAGATCTTGCATAGACTATTTTTTATTATACTTTAAGTTCTGGGGTACATGTGCAGAATGTGCAGGTTTGTTACATAGGTATACACGTGCCATGGTGGTGGGCTGCATCCATCACCCCATCACTTACATTACATATTTCTCCTAATGCTATCCCTCCCCTAGCCTATCACCCACTGACAGACCTGATTAAATAATCACTTCTTGGCCTTTTGGCTAAGATCAAGTTTAACATTGAAATTGAAGTTTTTTAGTTAGTGAAAATCATTAGGTTACATGGAAAGCAAGAGGTTAGTAGAGATGTTCTCATCTATGAGACGTAATTATAAAGCTGTTTATTGAAGCCCTATGAATGGATATTTTTCCCAGTGTTTACTGAACTTAATATTTTCCACAGCTTGTAACTTTTTTAACTGAAAGGGTCTACAATTGGTTTCATCAATTTAGGAAAGTGCCTTGCTTAAAACGTAGTTAACGTAACTCAGTGTGGTAAAATAATTAATATTTTTTGAGGCACACTTCTTAAATCTAGTAATAAAATTTATGTTCAGGGCCAAGCAGAATAGAATAATGAAAAAAAAATCCTTGTAAGATTATTTTTCCTTTTAATGTCCAAAGGACCTCCACATATTTTCTGGAAATCTTGAACTTTGAAATTGCTATTATCTTTGGCTCTGATTTAACCCATAAACTAGTTACCCTGAATTCTAAGACATTTGTGATAGACATGTGGCTAGTGAAGTATACCCTCTGTTTTGAGGGCTATAGTTTTTGCAGAAAGAACTAGTATTCCAGGATATTTTCTTGCCTTGGTTTAAAAGGATAACCTTAGTGTAATTAAGTCATAGTTTAGGGTGGAGAGGAGGTAGAAGAGAGACATTAAAACCAATGAAAACACAGCTGACCAAATTACTTTGACTATTTGATGTAGCAGATAAAACAGATTAAAAAGTGATGATTTACAACACTATACACTTCACAGTCCAAGAGGGTTTGACTTTCAGATTAATGAAGCTATAAAGATAAATTGCTACCTACATGCTTTTCCACTTTTCAAATATGAAATACTTTAAAAACTGAAGTCTAATTATGGACTATAGTCTTTCTGTGAACATTAATAAAAGTTTGGCCAAACCTAAATTATGCTTTCCACAACCTTTTTAAAGTCAAATGAAAACAAAACAAACCACAACCAATTATAGTAACCGTGCTGTGTAGCAGGTTTGCAAATATATGATACATTTTGACAGCTGTTTTTTACTGGAATCCTATCAAGACAATCACTAAATATTTTGGAATGCTTAAAATGAGAGAATGCTAAATTTGTAACAGTGCTTCAGCCACTGGAGGCCCCAGAGTTGGAAAGTGTCTCTTGGTTGCTACAGTGCTTCCTACCAATGCTTGAAGTGCTTGAAGGGCTGCTATAGTGCTACCAATGCATAAATCTGGGTGAAAATTTCTGTAACTCAGATTCTCCAGTAATTAATGCAAAATACTTACTTTAAATGTAATCACTCACTGTTCAAAACATTTATACCATTTGTGAAAACAAATATATCCTTCTGATACACTTGATCAGTAAGATGGAGAAAAATGATGTTCAGAGATTTGTCCCAATAAAGTAAGTTGAATGATTAGAAAATAATATTCCCAAACTTGCTAATAACAGAATGCTCTCAAGATACAGGAGGTAATAAATGAAAGTGTGCCATGCTGATCCTTGACCTTGGTACTCTCAAAAGTAACTTAGATAATGTGATAATGTCTTATCTTCTGAGCTGTGCATATTATATATATCCACATATATCCATGTGGTTAATCTCAATGTTCCTTCTGTTGTTGTTAATGTTATATGTGTTTTATTTAAAATAAGTTAATCTGGATCTTAGTAAAAATCACCTTTTCCTATCCTTCTACCCCTTTTCTTCCCTTTTCACTCTAATTCAGTCACCACATTTTAAATGTGTCACAGCCAAGAAAGCCTCAGAGCTTCTAAGAAGCAACTGAGTCAATGCCTTCTTCTCATTTCCTTCTAGTACTTCCTTCTTGGACAGCAAATTTTCTTCCTCCCACTACGTGAAAGCATCCTGAGGAAGCTCAAGGTGACCACGGTTAGTAATAGTTATGTCACCAACAGGAAACCCAAGTTTTGCAGAAACACCAATTTCAACCCCTTTTTAGAATAGTTCCTTTCAGTTACTAGAGCTCCTGTGCCAGAACTACATGAAACAAGGCCTAAAATATTTAAGGTGTAAGGTTAATTCTAGTTTATCTATTACCACTCCCTAACTCTGACTTTCACTTTCCAGGAATATCAAACATGTGGAGTTCTTCCCTATCTGTTTTTGGTAATGCTATCCATTCTGCCTGAAGAAAACTATTTTTATAAATCCTCCCTGACACAGCTGACATGTCAATTTCTCCAGAAATCCCTCTTTCATATCTGCAAGATAAGTTGTGTGTTCCCTCAAATCCATGTCTTTCTAAGCTACTGGTTCTCAAACTTCAGTGTGCACCGAAACCACCTGGGAAGCTTATGAAAATATAGATTACTGGGACTCACCTCCCTGAGTTTCTGATTCAGTAGGTCTGCAATGGGGCTTGAGACTTTGCATTTCTAGCAAATCCCTAGGGGATGTCAATGCTGCTAATCTGGGGATTACACTTTGAGAATTTTGTTTTACATTTTAATTAAATGTAGAAAATAAGACAATGTAGACTTTCCCCATCTCAAATGTGAACTCCTTGAACCCAAAGGACCTGGCCTTACCTGTACTTTTAGTTCCTGAGCACAGTGCCTGACACTCAATGGGCCATCAATGTTGAAAAATAAAAGTTTATAGGCTTGGGAGTTAGGCAGAAGTAGACCTGTAGCCTTATTTTATTGATAACTAACTGAACTAACTGTTGGATAACTTGGGTAACTAATTTTACCTGTTGTGCCTTCAGTTTTCTCATGTCCATTTGAGGATTAAAATGTAGTGTACCCATTACATCTTGTCATTTTGAGATTAAATTAAATATATTGACATATATATCATGTGTGTATGTGTGTGTGTCATAATCTTCTCTGTGGGTTATATGTGCATAGGGATAAGCTCATTAGCTAGAACATCCTAAGTACTTTGTAAGTGGTACCTTACTAGAGCTATGAATAAATTTGTTGAAAAAATTCTTTTTTTCTGCTTGCTAACAATTCTAAGTGCATAGTTTATACTGGCCAGCTTCTCTGAGGGTGAGGGGAAGGGAAGCAAGAGGAAGAGAAAAGCCATTATCCATAAAGAACAAGAGGACACATAATCGGCCTCTGAAACATAATTTTCTGTGGCAACTGGGAAATCTGTGTTTATTAAAAGTGGTTTAGGGTTAGACAATATGTTCTTGGGTTTCCAAAGCAGTCCTGAAAACTGGGCATGCCTTTGTAAGCATCTTATTCTTACATTGCAGTGAATTAAGCACCAAGAAGAAACTGATTTAATAGTATATTTGGGTCAAGGTTTAGGAGGGGAGCAGCATCAAATTTACAAAGGACTCTTAATTTCAATTAAAATCCATTCTACCACATTAGACAGCCTCATGAATTTGGGCAAAAGTTAGTACTGACACAAAGTTATCTGATATCAAATTACTAAACGATTTTGTTAATATGTTGGTAAATTATTCTGTTCTAAAAATTTGTATAGATAAGTGTTCAATTACTTTCACATCTATGAGTGAATAAACAAACCTCCTTAGCATGGACTATATTTAAGTATTTTGAAACACATTTATTCTTCACATGGCTTATTTTTATTGCTACTTTAGAGATGAGCAAACAGAAGTACAGAGTAACAAATTTGTCCAGAAAATAAGTTTTAGGAAGCTGTTTTGAAGACCAACTCTTGACTGCAATTCTAATATTGAGAATATTTTAATGCCTTCTCATCAAGCATAAAAATTTATTAACCTGCTCAGATATTTTAGAGTCATGCTCTTTCTGTATGTTAGCAATCTATTTTACTGTCATAGACCACTCACCTTAAATAAATAAAACATATCTTTATATCAACCTCTAGTTGAATAGGCAGACAAAGGTAGGTATTCATATATCTACCAGTATTTTCTTACCTTAGTAGGAATCAGTAGATTTGCTCAAGAATATCCAACAAATTAAGTCAGAGTTTATTTCGCCATACTTTCACCCCAAAAATCAAAATTTTGTTGCCCTTCCATGATAATTTCTGTATGGTTCCTTGTGTGTAGATTAAGATTTAGCACTATTATTATTATTAAAGCATCCCCAAAATTTACTATTTAAGTGTTTGAAAACCACTAGGTCTAGTTTAACGCATAATTTCTTTGAAATATGAATTGACCTGTGGCAAAATCGTGTGCAACTTCTCCATCTTCTGGTTCACAGTACCACTTTGAAGTTTCATAGTCAAAAGATAACACATACATATTTCACAAACCCTCAATGGTCTGAAAGTCTCTGTCTTAGTGGTTAGAGCAGGTTTTTTTTATTGATACTGGGACACATCTTGAATCATGTTATGGACTCAAAGTCTATGACCTTCCCAGCTAAATTCATATGTTGAAATCCTCACTCCCTAGGTGATAGTGTTAGGAAATGGAGGCCTCTGAAAGGTAATTACATCATGACAATGGAACTTCCATGAATGAGATTAGTGCCTTTATGAGAAGAGCCCAGAGAGGTAGCCAGCTCTCTGTCTCTCTCTCTTCGTCAGGTAAGGATACAGTAAGTCTTCAGTTTGTGACTTAGAAAAGGGCCATCACCAGGACCCTACTGTGCTGGCATTCTGATCTTGGAATTCCAGTCCCCAAAACATAAAAAATTAATGTGTTGTTTATAGGCCATCCAATCAATGGTGCTCTGTTATAGAGCCCAAACTATTACAAGCCACAATCAGCAGGATACTCAGGATGTACTGGGGAGAATTATTTGCTAAAGTTAGTATGACTATTACATGTGAACAAAGAACATATTAGAATAAAATATTTTACCCCAAATCCTAAATAGCACAAATGTTTGCCATATTAGAATTCTAATGGGGACATTTATCAATTTATTTTTGAATATACATTAAACTCTAGACTACGTAACTGAGACTTTGAAAATTTCTAATTATATAATGCCAATCATACATTTTCTTCCCCTAACATCCCCACCAAAAAGCAAAACAAAGCAAAATAACCTTCTAAGCTTTCAATGACTAGATCTTAACCAGCTTCAAAGAAACCTGAACATAGTATTAGGGTGAATGCTCTGATTGCAGATTTTATTATTATTCTAGAGAAAGAAAATATTGCTTAACAAGTCTCCTTTTGTTCCCTGAAAATAAAAAAAAAATTAATTTCCCTATTACAGATGGAAATTTCAGGAAAAATATATAAATCTGTGGACTTTAAAGTCATTTAGGGTGGATATGAATTCTAGCTCTTTTATTTCTTAGCTGGATAAACTTGGGCAAATATTTAATCTCCTTGATTCTCAATCAAGAGGTATCATGGGAGATAATGGTGCCTATTCGTAAGAGTAGTAGTGAAGATTAAATGAGATAATACATATAACATATTTAGTACCATTCTTATACATAGGAGGCCCTCAATATTAGCAATTATAGCAATTGCTGAGATATAGTGCACTTCAAGAAATTAATTTTTTTGATAAAATAAAAGTAAACTTTCCATGTATATTGAAGACCTAACCCTCAAATCTAAGAAGGAGCATGTCATTGGTGCAAAGGGAGTAAAATTCATACTGCTCAAACATGCCTTTGCAAACACCTAAATATGTGCAAGCTGACTTAGAAAGAACACAGGTCTAGAAATAAAGACCAATGAGTGAAAATTTCAGCGAGTCAAGCTGTATTTTTACCTGCAGAAATGATCAATATAAGATGTAGAATCTCATTGAGAAGGGAAGTTGAGACCATATTCCCTCACAGAATGATATACTGACAGATACATATATGTTTGAAATGAATAAAATCTTGACTGTTTACATGTGTTCTCAGAAGCATGGAGAATGACACTGAGAAGCAGGGTTATCAAAAATATAAACAACTTCAGCAAATGACTACTAAATGAAATACATACAAAATCAGTTGAAATAAATAATTCAATGTTATAATAAAATTTATCTGAAAATTTATATAATGTTATCACATATGATTTTGTTTACGTAGCTTGAAATTGTTATCAGATACATTTCTATATATAATAATCACTGTGTGTAAATATTAAAATAAAAATTTAACTAAAATAAAATATAACTAAAAATTTAGCTCCTTGGTAGCACTGAGGTGGGCCTTTAATAATATTATAAAAAAGCTACAATCTCTACTTCATGTTATTGGTTTAGCAGAGTATTTGCAGGGATAAGGCAGACTTTCGAAGTAAATTATGTCTGGGTTGATGTGGTCTCATAAGTAGTTTGAACTTTCTGAGTTGCAGTGGGATTTATTACACTTTTGAATTAAACTCCTAAACTGTAAGTGATAGACTAGACAAATGAGTATAAAAACATCCCTCCCAGAGATGGTGCAAAAAAATTAAACAACCTTTGGAGAAGGAAGAAATACCTTAGAGCTCAAAACACTGGGTGAAATCATAGTGTTGATATTTGAAGCTGTCATTACAGTAATTGTATATTTTAAGCTTGCTTCATTTAAATGTTATTTTTATAGTGGTTGTGGGTTTGAGATAGTATTAATAAGGCAAATAATCAAAGTTGTTAAGTAAATCATACCTGGAATTTATTTTCTTTATATTCTTGCATCAACTAAGTCTGTGCTGAGAAATATTTGTTCAGATAGATTTCCTGCATTTATCCCTTTCACAACCCAGTTTGTGTAGGCAAATTTAAATTTTGCAGAATCAACATATATTCACATACACCTCTTAAATATAAATAAAAACTTGGTTATCTGTACAACAAAGGAAGATTCTTAGCTTGGTCTTTCCATAATATTTATGTAAATGTAGAAATCTAGTAATATCTAATTTGTTTATATTCTAACTATGTAATCCAGAGACATTTATTTCTTGTGCAACAATGGAAACAGTGAATTTTGAGCTTTAAAAACTCATTTTCATATTTTCATATGCTAAATAAATTTTGAAATTATATATATTAGTCAGTTCTCTAGAGGGACAGAACTAATTAAAAAATATATATATATATATCTCCTATTAAGTTTTAACTTAATAAACTTATATATCCTATTAAGCTTTTAAGTATTAACTCACATGGTCACAAAGTCCCACAATAGGCCATCTGCAAGCTGAGGAGCAAAGAGAGCCAGTCTAAGCCTCAAAACTGAAGAACTTGGAGTCTGATGTTCAAGGGCAGGAAGCATCCGACACAGGAGAAAAATGTAGGCTGGGAGGCTAGGCCAGTCTAGCCTTTTCACGGTTTTTTTTTGCCTGCTTTATATCCTGGCTGCACTGGCAGCTAATTAGATGGTGCCCACCAAGATTAAGGGTGGGTCTGCCTTTCTCAGCCCACTGACTAAAATGTTGGTCTCTTTTGGTAACACCCTCACAGACACACCCAGGATCAATATTTTGCGTCTTTCAATCCAATCAAACTAGTACTCAGTATTAATCATCATAAGTCCACCCTTTGTCAACTTGCCCCATACACATCTCCTGAGATCATATATAATCTTCAAATGAAGACAATAATAAGGCCATAATTGCACCTAGCATAGTACAGCTATCCTTCATACAACCAGAAATACACCAATCCTCAACCCAAATGCTATTACATAAAGTCAACAATACTTAAATGCTGATATGAAGTCAATATATCTTATGTCACAGGATAAAGGAAAAAGGAAATAAAATGAAGTTTTTTTTTTTTTAGTAAAAGTGTATACATTCACAAACATGTTTTTAACAAAAGAAGGAGGAAATACTCATGACAATAACAGTTCTCATTTCTGCAACTGGTTGCATAGTCATAGCTGGTATTGATTACTACCTTCTTCTACTACACGTTCTGTATTCCCTTTGCCTTCAGCAAGCACCTCAAAAGGTTGTGTTATTTTTCCTGGTGGAATGATTCAAACCTTCATTCATGATCGGTCTGGCACATTTATAATCCTGCCTGGATTGGGCTATTGTAGTTTCCCATTGACATTAATCACAGGACATAGCAATACTAAGAGACACCCTAATGGATCTCCTTTATTCTATGCATACTCTTCCTTACCTCCATTGTGGAGTAGTAAACTGGTGACATTTTGATAGTCTCAGTAAATCACCCCAGCCAGCACTGTAACTCCCTTCTTAGCCTGTTGACTTAAAAGTAGAGGAGCCCAAACTGTCCAGGTGGCAGTCTTAAGTTCTAGTTTAATGGAATCATTGTTGTGTCTCCTGGTGGCAGTGTTCCTTTATTTGGAACTAAGACCTCTACACAGCAGAATGTAATGTTGTGGGAAAAGAAAGCAAAATAGTGAATCATTAGGGGTGATGGCACATGTTGCTATTTCCACTTCCACTCCTTGATTCTTGAACCTGTGAATCCTTAATATGGGAGGAACAGTCCCATATCATACAGAACCATCTGTGAAGAGTCAATATATTGGGTCTGATTCAGAGCATACACTGATCATCTGGCAAACTTTGCCCCACCCCTGCAAAGCACTGTCACCTAGTTGACATTGTAATTGTGACTTCAAAAGGCCATTCCACTATTCTATCAATCCAGCTACTTCAGGATGATGGGGAACATGGTAAGACCAGTGAATTCCATGACCACGAGCCCATTACCACACTCGCGTAGCTGTAAAGTGAGTGCCTTGGTCAGAGGCAATGCTGTATGGAATACCATGATGGTGGATAAAGCATTTTGTAAGTCCACGGATGGTAGTCTTGGCAGAAGTATTACAAGCAAGATAGGCAAACCCATATCTGGAGTAAGTGTCTATTCTAGTGAGGACAAACCTCTGCCCTTTCCATGATGGAAGAGGTCCAATATAATTAACCTGCCACCAGGTAGTTGGCTGATCACCCAAAAGAGTAGTGCCATATTGAGAGCTCAGTGTTGGTATCTGCTGCTGACAAATTGAGCACTCAACTGGCCGTAGTCAGGTCAGCCTTGGTGAGTGGAAGTCCGTGTTGCTGAGTCTATGCATAACATCCATCCCTACCACCACAGACACTTTGTTCATGGGTCCATGGGATGATGACAGGGGTGGCTGGGGAAAGAAGCTGAATGGTGTCCACAGAAGGGGGTATCCTATCCACTTGGTTATTAAAATCCTCCTCTGCTGAGGTCACCTGTTGGTGAGCACTCACATGGGATACAAATATCTCCACAGTTTTTGACCACTCAGAGAGGTCCATCTACATATCTCTTCCCCAAATTTCTTTGTCACCAATTTTCCAATCATGCTTCTTCCAAGTCCCTGTCCATCCAGTCAAAACATTGGCTACAGCCCATGAATTAGTATATAATTGCACAACTGGTCGTTTCTCCTTCCATGCAAAGTGCAAAAGCACGTGCACTGCTGGAAGTTTAGCCCACTGGGAAGAGTTTTCCTTCTCTGCTGTCCTTCAGGGATGTCCTAGAAAGGGGCTGTAGTGCCGCAGCAGTCCACATAGCATACAGCACCATCTGTGAACCAGGCCCTTGTCTTCTCTTCCTCTGTCAAATACTGATCATAGGAAACTCCTCTTGAGGCCACTGGTTCAAGCTGAGGGAGAGAAGGCAGGGTGGCAGGAGTGGAGGCCATGAACATTTGAGCCACTTACTCATGTAACTTACTTGTGCCTTTAGGACCTGCTCAAGCTTGATCATGTATATACTACTTCTATTTAATGATGGAATGCTGCTGTGCACAACCCACTTTATGGCTAGATAAGCCAGAAAGCACCCAGTTTCATGATAGGCTGTAGAGGTCGCATGATGACTTGATGACCCATGGTCAAATGCTCAATTTCCACCAAAGCCCAATAACAGACCAAGAGCTGTCTCTCAAAAGGAGAGTAGTTATCTGCAGAAGATGGCAGGGCCTTGCTTCAAAATTCTAGAAGCCTCTGCTCAAGCACCTTTGGATCTGCTGGGTCATATGGCCCAAATGGCAGAGCAGCTTGCACAGTAGCCTGGACCTATTGCAGAGCCTTCTCCTGCTCTGGACTCACTCAAAACTGGCAACCTTTGAAGTCACTTGATGAATGGGGCAGAGTAACACACCCAAATGAGGAATGTGTTGCCTCCAAAATCCAAATAGGCCCACTAGGTGTTGTGCCTCTTTCTTGCTTGTAGGAGGGGCCAAATGTAGCAATTTATTCTTCACTTTAGAAGGAATATCTCAACTCTCAACAGGTCCCACACCACTGGACCCCTAGAAATTTTACTGAGGTAGAAGATCTCTGAATTTTAGTTGGGTTTATTTCCCATCCTCTGGCATGCAAACATCTGGCCAATAAGTCCAGTGTGTTTGTTACTTCTTGCTCACTGGATCCAATCAGCATAATTCCATGAGTGTAATGGATCAGTATGATATCTTTCAAAAGTGAAAAGTGATCAAGGTATCTCTGAATGAGTTTATGGCAGGAAGCTGGAAGATTGATATACCACTGAGGTAGGAAAGTAAAGGCATATTGCTGGCCTTGTCAACTGAGGGCAAATTGCTTCTGGTGGGCCTTTTGGACAGGAATGGATATAAAGGCAATGAAACTACATCTGGTTCAGCAACTGCAATTGGATTCGCCATTTGGTTAAGCTTATGATAATCCACTGTCATTCCCAAAGATCTATCTGTCTTCTGCACAGGCCAAATGGGAGACTGAATAGGGATGTGGTGGGAATCAACACTCCTGCATCTTTCACATCCTTGATGATGGCAATAATCTCTGCAGTCCCTCCAGGGATGTGATATTGTTTTTCATTTACAAGTATTCTATGTAGAGGCAGCTCTAGTGGCTTCCATTTGGCCTTTCCCACCACAATAGCACTCACCCTACCAGTTAGGGAGCCAGTGTGAGCATTCTGTCATCTGCTAAGTATGTCTATGCCAATTATACATTCTGGCATTTGAGGAAATGACCACAGGATGAGTCCAGGGACCCACTGGATCTACTTTAAATTTGACCTGTGCTAAAACTCCATTAATTAGCTGACCTCCATAAACCACTATTTTAACTAGAGAACCACAATGACATTTTGGATCCCCTGGGATCAACATCAGCTCAGAGTGAAGTCCAGTAGTCCTCAAAGTGTCTGATCATTTCCCTTTCCCCAGTGCGCAGTTACACTGGTAAAAGGCTGGAGGTCTCCTTGGGGAAGGATGGGAGAAAGATTAATAGCATAAATTGTTGCTAGTGTAGTTTGGTCCTTCCTCAAGGGGGCCCTTGCTTCCCCTTCATTCAAGGGGTCCTGTGTCTGTAAACTGCCTTAAGTCTGGAAATTGAGGGGCCATGATTCTTTGTTTTTATAATTCAAATTAGTCTTTTGTTTATTTGTCCTAGAACTTTTCTGCTTTTATAAATTAAATAGGAATTCAGTAGGCTTCCTATCAATTTCACTTTTAGGAACACCATGATCAATTAGCCAATGACAGAGCTCTACACAAGTCTGACTATTCCAATTGCTGCTTTACCTCTGCTGTCCATTACAGTAGCTATGCTATCTTGCCTTTGATGGTTGAGTGCCACCACTTGGCCCCTGCCACCTTGAGACCCGATTATTCTCATTGTATTTAAATTACATATTCCCATTTCAAGTTACAGGATCCCATTTTTTTTCCAATCAGTGTCCTTACTTTAACCATAGATACCTGGCAAGGCTGTGCATGCACCTTTCATGACAGAGCAGCCACTTGCATGATTAGAGCTTGTGTCTGTTTTTTTTACAATTTCAGGTCTTTCTCTACAGGAAATAAGATTCTCACTCAGGGCAATCTTATCAGATTTGAGGCTTAGTATCTGCTTCTGAAGCCAGGAGTTAGAATCCCTGAGTTCATCATTTTCTTTCATCACTTGGTCCACTGAACTTAGGAGCAACCAACCAACTTCATTCGATTCCTTGATTCTTCACATATAATCAAAGGTGTTATGTATAAAGTCACTAAACTCCCTTCCTCTAATGAGCAGTGAATCAGGAATGTCAAATGCATTTATTTTGCATAACTCTCTAAACAGTTCACACCAAGGATTATCAGTGTTCTCCATACTATTGTAAGTAGAATTCTTAGCATTTTGCGGTCTAATCATATTAAGCAGCCAACTCCAGAAACCCCCAAACCAATAAAAGAACTCTCCATCCTTAATATTCTGTTTCTCTAGAACCACTCCTCGTACCGAAATCTGTATTAGTCAGGGTTCTCTAGAGGGGCAGAACTAATAGGATACACACACACACACACACACACACCCTATATCCTATATATCATATGTATGTATATATCATATAGATCATATATATATATCAGTGTATTATTAACTCACATGATCATAAGGTAGGTCCCACAATAGGCTGTCTGCAAACTGAGAGCTGAGGAGCAAGGAAAGCCAGCCTGAGTCCCAAAACTGAGGAACTTGGAGTCTGATGTTTGAGGGTAGGATGCAGCCAGCACAGAAGAAAGATGTAGGCCAGTCTAGCCTTTTCACATTTTTTCTGCCTGCTTTGTATCCTGGCTGTGCTGGCAACTGATTAGCTTGTGCCCACCCAGATTAAGGGTGGGTCTGCCTTTCCCAGTCCCTGACTCAAATGTTAATCTCCTTTGGCAACACCCTCACAGACACATCCAGGATCAATACTTTGCCTCCTTCAATCAAGTTGACACTCAGTATTAACCATCACGCTATGGTTTTGATAACTTTCTATCTGCAAGGGTTTATTTACATCCCAAAGACAGCATTATGAAATGGAATCTATGAGTGACACAAATATAATAATGATTAATTTTTATCAATAAAATGGATATCCTTTGCTATCATCTTACTCTAAACATTTTGGTAAAACGCCCCAGGAAGAACAGCTTCAAATAAAGGGAAAAATGCATTGTCAATCATTACTAGGAAAATTGTTAAGATTGTTGATAAACTATTTCTAAAATTCACATATATAAGAGAGAATAAAGGCTGTATCTTAAAGTATTTGATCAAATCAGTTTTATGAATTATTAAATCAGAATATTCTGCTTCTTCTGACTGTTGGTTAGTAGAAGAAATCATGATAGGTGAGTCAATCATGTTCCACTTATTATCTATGGATTGTTTGCAGATTCTTCTCAAATTCTATACAGTTAAGGGCATTAACTGGGAAGGAGGATAAAGAAAAGCAAAATAAACTGTTGATCACCTTGAAACAGGCAAATCTTCATGCAAAAAGAGGCACCTTTAACTTTCACAAGGAAGGGTTGAGTAAAATTTAAAACCCATTTTGCCTAACGCACTCTGCTTTTTCACATTCAAGCTCCTGTAAAGTTCAGTAGAAATGCAGTCCTTATGTTTTTGATTCATTTTCAACTAATTCAGCTCAACAATGTTTTGCAAGCACTTTTTGATGTCAGAGAAACATGTTGTTTTATCTCTATAAAGCCATTTTCTCTTGAAGCAGGAAGTCACTAATTAGCATAAAGAACAAAACACTGTACTTTTCAAAACATGATTTAAACCTTCAAAATGAATTAAAATTATCTAAATTTAATTGTTTTGCTCAAAATTTTAATTAAAATATTTGAAAAGGTTCATATCTCAAAAACCTGATTCATTTTACAAAAGAAAGACTATTTGTAGGGTTTGCAAAGATGGATAGAGTAAACAACTAATTTTAAATATATTTTGAATGCCATGGGACAGAGGTTTTAGAATACTTAGGCTTATCCATTTTGAGGCCTGGCTTTACTCAAAATACATGGTCTTAGTAGTGGGTGAGTGCTTTGAGTTATGGTATATGATTATCTTATTGCTTTTCACTTCATATTCTCATTCTATCATATTTCATGTTAAAAGAACCATAGAATTATGGGTTCTCTAGTACATGCCTTTAACATGCTTTCATTATTAGCTACTATGATGTCAGTTCATAAGTTGTCATCTATGAGTACTTTAGACATTCCCCCCAACTTAGAAGCTCCCAAATACACTCCATTCTTTCTGCCACCAAAAAGTCTTTGATATTTGAAACCTACAACATATAGAAGAAATTCTGGAAAATTTATCAACATTTGAAATAGGTCTCACCATGCCTTCTTTTCATTGCTTTCTATCTCCTTCAATAAGTATAATTTGAAAAAGAGTATTTATGTTTCTCTTGATTTTCCTGAAGTATAAACAAGTAGTGATCATTTAATTTTGGTAAATTTCATAAATTTTAAAAAACTGCACCATCAATAATACAATATGTAAGAAATTGTATTCTATATTGTGACATTTGCATTATTAACTTGTATAAATTTTAGTAAGTCCTTTATAGTGAAATCTCTCAGTAATATTAAATTAGAACCTGGAAACATCTGTACTTTATTGACAAAAAGTTAAAAGTCAAGGAAGCTGATATAAAGGATGTACTTTCAAAAGCAGGGTTAAATAGGATGCAATAGAATAAGGGATTCAGCTCAATTTTCATCAACTGTGTAGTAGAGTTTAAATAAATTTTTCAAATTCACATATCTCATCAGTGATGGGAAGATAATTCAAACCAAATTTGTTTGACTCCAAATTACATTTATGTTTTTTATTCCACAAACACTTAAGTGAATCTAGGCTTATGGGAGAATTCAAAGCCTCTTATAGGAATTAAGTATGCACCAATAATTACAATACAGTGCAATAAGGGAAATTACTAACATATACAGATGTGGAAACATCATCAATGAAGTGGCAATGCTGCCTGGAGAAATCAGAGAAGATCTCACAAAAACAACTATTGAATTATATTTTGTAACATTATTATGATTTGTTAAGGAAATTAGGAATTGAAATAATTATTATAAAAGAGATTAAGGTATTCCAAAATCTGAGTGTGTACAAAAGCTTCCCAGACTGGACCATAGAGTATATACCAAACTGGATCATAAGCTAGACCAGAGGCACACCTAAAGCCCAGCTAAAAAGTTGAACAGGAAAGTGAAAGTTAGAGCAAGGGGAAGTTTACATGTATCTTATACACCAGCTCCCTCCAATAGAAACATGACACCAGTTACATATGCAATGTTAAACTTTCTAGTAACCATATTCAAAAAGAAAAATAAAATCTAGTAAATTTAATTTTAATATTTAATATACAGAATATATTACATTTAGATTTTTATATAATGTATAATATATATTTCATTTAACAAATATCATAAAATATTATCTTTTCTGCAATTTTTTTATTGTGGTAAGGTACACATAACATAAAATTGGCCATCTTAACTATTTTTCAGGGTATAGTTTAGTGGTGTCTTAGTCTGTTTGTGCTGTTATAACAAAATACCAAGATTAGTAATTTATAAAGAATAGGAATTTATATCTTAAGTATCTGGGGGACATCCAAGATCAAAGCACTGGCATTCAGTGTCTGGTGAGGGCCTTCTTGTGTCCTCACATGGTGGAAGAAAGAAGAGCAAAAGGGCTGACTTTGTGTAAAGCCTCTTTTATAAAAGTTGTAATCCCATTCAAGAAGGAGGTGGAGGTGCTCTCAGGACCTCCTAAAGGCTTCTCTAAGCACCTCCTAAAGGCTTCATTTCTTAATACTATTGCATTAGAAATTGTCTCAAGGTGAATTTGTGGAGACACATTCAGAACATAGCAAGTGGTATTAAATATAGTCATAATGGGTGCAACCATCACCCTCCATCTTCATAACTCATTTAATTTAAAAAAATTGAAATTTTATACCCATTAAACAACAATTTCCTGTTCCCCTTATCCCCTGAAAACCACCATTCTACTTTTTGTCTCTATTATTTCATTATTCAAAGTACTTTATGTAAGTGGAATCATCTGGTATATTTGTTGTTTTTTGGCTTGCTTGTTTCAGGTAGTGTGATGTCCTCAAGGTTCATTAATGTTGTAACATATGTTAGAATTTCCCTTCTTTTTAAAGTTCAATAATATTTCATTGCATGTTTATACCACATTTTGCTCACCCATCCATCCTTCAATGGGCACTTGAGTTACTTCTACATTATATCTATTGTGAATAATGCTGTTATGAATATGGGTGTACAAATATTTCTTTGAGTTCCTGTTTTCAATATATAATAACTTGATCTCTTATAAACTTTCTTTATTTAAAATCTATTTTGTGTGATATTAGTATAGCTACCCTCTTCTCTTTTGGTTATAATTTGAATTAAATGTCTCTTTCCCACTGATCACTTTTAATCTATTTTTGTCTTTGAATCTGAAATGAGTTTTACAGATAGTATTATTTATGTCATGGGTTTTTATCTGTTCAGCTAATCTTTTTTTGACTGGAGGGTTTTATCAATTTATATTTAAAGTAATTACTGATAAGGAGAGACTTTTGTCATTTTGTTGTTTGTTTTCTATGCCTTGTAGCTTTTATGTTCCTCATTTTTTACACTACTGTCTTTTATGTGTAGTTGATTTTTTGGAGTGAATCACATAATTTCCTTTGGGATTTCCTTTTGGGTACATTCTATAGCTATTTTCTTTGTGGTTATCATGGCCATTAAATAAATTATTATCATTTCCATTTTATAAATATAAAATTGATTCACAAAGAAGCTAAACTATTCATTATCTTTATGGAAATTTTTATTTTGAGAGCACAAGCATAAACCAGGAAGAAATATTTAGGTTTTATATTTAAAAGAAAATTTGAGAATGGGGTCTATTACAAATAACATTGAGAGATAAAAATCACTTCTACAAATTTTCACTGTATTCTTTGTAACTCTCCTATCAAAGTAAAATTTTTGTCATCACACATATTTTAAAAGAAAGAACCACAAAACTTCAGAGGAAAGTAAATAAGCAGGTCTTTTTCTCTACTATTTTAAATGCTTTATCAAAGCAGGAACTACATCACTTTCATTCATAAAATAGATAATTTTAAATTGAAGCAAATATATTTAACAAATGAAGTTGCAATTAATTGAACACCTACTCAGAACATCATGGTACACTAAAACTGTCGGAGTACAAAGAAATATAATAATCTTAGGCCCAGTGCAGTGGCTCATGCTTATAATTCCAGCACTTTGGGGGGCCAAGGCAGGAGGATTGCTTGAGCCCAGAAGTTCAAGACTACCCTGGGCAACATAGGGAGACCTTCATCTCTACAAAAAGTAAAATTAAATAAATAGATAAATAAACAAACAAACAAACAAACAACTGGACTTGGTGGTGCATGCCTGTAGTCTCAGCTCAGGAGGCTGAGGCAGGAGGCTCACTTGAGCCCAGGAGGTTGAGGCTGCTGTAAGCAGACATCATGCCACTACACTCCAGCCTGGCTGAGAGAGCAAAACCTTGTCTCAAAAAAATTTTTTTTTAATTAAAGTGAAATTTAAAAAAGACATTGTCTTAAAACAAAACAATAAAAAAGAAATAAAAATCCAGATGTGGGACTTTTTGATACCATCAGTGATATTTTTTTAAAAACTGGTACATAGAAGCGAAAAGATTAAATTCTACTTCTTAAAAATCACAAAAAAACTAGTTTAAATTGACTTCTTCGTATGTTCAAAATGTAATGCCAAGAAAAGCCAAAACCCATCATTTGTATTAACTTTTTTTTTAATCAAAAATTGTTAACATTAGAAACATAGTATGAAGTGCCTTTATCTGCTTAGACCTAAGGAAGATTTTAAAGTTGGGTTACACAGGAAATGATTATGCTTAAATTTCTTAGTAAACAGTGCTAAATACTACTTGAAATTATTGTTTACAGATTAGTGACAAGAGCTGGGGTTAGGATTCAGTTGGACTCTGACATCCAGATGCCCTCAAACATACAGAACTTCCAAACTCAAGTCCAGACATAAGCTATTTTGCCAACATGTCAGAGTAATCTGTATTTTTGTATGTGATTTCTACTTTTATAGACTTGTTTTAAAATAATAAAACACATTTTTATAAAAATGAAAAAAAAAAAAAAAAGAAATAATGTCTCTGCACTCGAAGAGTCCATAATATACTATGGCAGGATTATAGTAATTAATAACATGTAAAATAATAATGAATTAACTGTAAGAAGGATGTCTTCTAACATGACAGAACAATAATGTATTCAATAGCAGCTAAGAGAGATTGTGAACTCACTTCTTTCTATGTATTCTTAAAAATAAGTTAAATATTCATGCTGATTAATTTCATGATTTAAAATGGATAATTTTTAATGCTCATAGATGAGCAGACTATATATGTTATCATTTGACATAGAGTCCTACTAAAGAGATTAATCCATAATTCTTCATATTCTACCTCTGTTTACAATTTCAGAAAAAGATACTTTGCTTGCTTTTTAAATTCATCTTACCAAATATTAAGCCATTAGATATTTAATGAAAACCTGCTGTGTGACAAGCTTTGCACTAGGATCTGGAGTTGTGAAGGTGTACTTAGAGAGCTTGACAGTCAAATCAAGAACCAAAATATAATGTGAAACACTCTATAATTAAGAAATCTGCAATGAGAGATTCATTCAGCAAATATTTATTGACCTACTACCATGAGCCATTATTGTTCTAGAGATAAATCACTAGAGGTACATTACAAACAAACCAGCAAAAATCACCACTCTATAGAATTCAATTTGCAGTGTCATTGCACTTCCAATGAAAAGACAGTTCATTCCCATTATTGCAAAATGTCAACACAAACAACAGAAAGTGGAACACTTAGGTTGAGACTTGAAAAATGAACTGGAATTTGCTGGGTCAGCAAGGAGGTGCTAGGCATTGCTGATGAAAGTAGCAGCATTCTCAAAGGCATTGAAGTAGACAGAGATGCCACAGTACCTGTTCATTCACCCCCCTTTTTCTTATATGGCAAGAAGTTAAGAAAATCTAAATCCTGTAAGATAGTAGAAAATCCCAGGACATTTCTAGCATATATCTTGTTAATCTTTAACCATTTAAAGATGTTAGTTTTTCTGTTAATAATTGAAAAAATATAGACCTGATTATATTAAGTATGCTTTGAAAATGAGAAAGAATTACAATGAAAAGACAATTCATTCCCATTAATGCAAATTGAATTCCATAGGGTAGGGATTTTTAGACTTATTCATGAAGTGTCAAAAATGTTAGCTGAAGCTTGGTGGTTTATAGATATAAAATTGCACCAAGTGCTTCCTCTCTTAAAATCAAATTATCTACCTGAATCAACAGAAATATGCATATTAAAGAAATGTTTTTTTCTTTGAATATATAAGTTTATTGAGGAAAGAAGTTTAAATGTAAAAACTTATTTAGGAAATGTATAATAAGAGTGATAAATATAGTATACTTCAGCACATAATTTTGCCTATAAAGCCAAATATTTTAAATAAAAATATTTTTAAAATGAAACATATGATATATGTTGTAAATGTACAACCATTTTGTGAATCACAATGTCAGAATGCATTGTGATAAAAATTAATCTACTCATTTGCCAGCGGTGAAGAAATTAACAGATATTTCAAGATGCCATACCAGACACATTTTAGATTATATTCTTTTATCACAAAGAGATACCAAAGAAAGGTCAGAAACTATTCAGAAACATTTAGTTAATACTTTAGAAAACTCAAGGACTCAAATGCAAATATGTAAAATGTGTCAACTTTTAATAAATATGCTCTGGCAGAAAAATATCTTCTTAAAAGCTGATCTTTAATAAAGGCCTTTGGTACCTTTCAACCGTAGGTCATGGCACAAAATGCTGTTGTTTTGCTCTAACTGGTTTAAAGAGTGCTTTCACATTGAATAAACATAAAAAATGCATTCATACACAAAATCTGATAGGTGGTTTACTATATTCCTCCAACTGATGACATTTTTCAGACATTTCAAAATTTACATGCTTAAGTATTTCTGTTTGTTAATAATGTGCGGTGTAAAGTAAAAACATCATAACCCATTTCAACGTGTGTCATAATTAAAGGGCAGGGAGGAGGTTAGGGAACATCATTGGTTGCACTGTTTTATTTCTAAAATTCTTAAAGTAACTCTATATGAAGTTGCCACAAACAGAGAAAACCAAGAAAAAAAATGTATCATGTGAGTAATTTAAACATTATTAATGAAGAATAAAGAAAACAAAGGGAAAATTAAGCATTTTATTTAGTATTTATTTAAATAAATAAATATTAAATTAAATATTATGATACAGAACCTTAAAAAATTAAACATGGCTAAAAATTGTATTTGTAAATATTCAAAAGTTCATACAGCTATATTTCAAGTTTTCATTTTGATACTGAAATATCAAGTTAAACCAATTAATTTGACTATTCATTTATAAGATTAATATGTTGACCATTAAGACGAAACCATGTTTATTCAGAGTTATTTTGGTGACTAATCAGAATTCCATTTGAAGAAAGAATCTGCCTTCATAACATACTGCTACCCTAGAAAATCTTTATGAGAAGATTTACGTATACAATGGTAGAAATATTAGTTTAGTCTGAAATACTAAATATAATGCTGTGATGATCTGTGTATTAATCTCTACCTATTAGCACAATAATTTCATAAAGAAATGTTGAACTTAATTTTAATTCGAATACGTGTTTCAAAATGCCCTAAAATGCATTCTTAATTCTGACCTAAAGGGAATTTATTGAATTTTGTGACGTGGAGGTCTTTGATTTCAGTATATGTTAGATGGTGAGTCATAGTGCCTTTGTATTGAGTATATAGTGATCTTTTCTATCTTTTCATAAAATAAGTGTTTCAAAAACTACTAACCTGCTATTCTGTTTACTGCACGTTAGACATTAAATAATGTGATTTTTCAAGCATCTCTTACATGTGACACATTCAGAACTTTTGAGGGTCTTGATTCTGAGAGCCACAATTATAGGTTAGAGCCCATTCTCCCTTTTTATTTGTGGTTCAGTTTTAATGTGGTCATGGTATATAGTCCCATGATTTATGATCAGATGGATTAACCACTGACTTATGCCTCACATAAGCATTATAAATTTATATGCATATCTTCCAGATGCAGGGAAAATGCAGAGAGAATTTTGTAATGGATTATTCAGATCATTTTAAGTAGGGAAAAACTAATCCAAAGCAAAAACAGCTTTTACATATGGCATCCATAGCTGCAAGGTTATTTTGCAGAAAGTGCTCAGATGAAGCAAAGATGTCCTTGATAAAGGCAAAAAATAAAAAAGCCAACAAACTATTTATAGCTGGAGCTGTCAAATTTAGAGTAAACCTTTTGCCTCTAACCACATTTGCTGCAGAATTCTTCTGGCTAATTGCAGGCTACTCCTACTTTGCATGGAGACATCTGCACTATGGCACACCCTATAATTATATGGGAAGGGATCACTCATGATTTTGTTGATGGTGTATTATAGCTAAATCCTTTGGGTGGGAACAGGAGAATTGCATTGTTTCATTCTAGGGGACAAAAGGTGAAACTTTTAAGGAAGTAAAACTGTCCATAGAATAAACCATGCAAGTGTTTGGTGGTGATGTTTTATACTTTTTCTTGATTGCTTAGAGAGACCCTTTGCATTCTATGAAAGGCAGGGAGAGGGAGAGAAAGGTGTCTACACAGCCAGGATTAATCCCTCTAGCACATGTTGAAAATGGGTCATAATTTCCACCACCCTAGTGCAGGCCCCTGTCATGCCTTGACTATTTGTTGCAAAGGCTTTTTATTGCAGAAGCCTCAAATCTACATTCTTCAATACATTCTGAACACTAACCATTGGCGCAATTTTTACAAACTCTCTGTTTTCATGATGTTAAACATTTCTCAAAAACTTCAGTGACTCCCATCACCTACAGGACAGAGACCAGGTTTCCTTAACTGCCTGTCCTGAACCTCCAAGTCTTTCCCCACTTTCTCTTCTAGCTGTATCCCTAAAAGTGTGACATCAACACAGTGTTTGAAATTGCCTGTGACCTCCTCAAAACAATTTTTGGGGATTTGAAGTCCAGCCACATTACTTACCAGATACATCAGTGTGAATAAGTGGTTTGACAGCTCTGAGCCTCAATATCTTTACTCATAAAGTGAATATGACAGTTCCCTTATTTTTGGGTTTTGGTGAAATTTAACATATTAAATATATATATATTTAATATATGTTATAAGCGTGTATGTATACATACACACTTATAACAGTGCCTGGAACATGAGTAAACACTGAAAATTTAATAGCTATTTTTATTGTTCTTGTTTATTGGAAGATAGATACTAGGAATCTTTTGGATGAATTTTTCTTACAAAAGTGTATTGTCTGGCAAGCTATGTTTAAATTATTTTTTTGAATTTCTATGTTTTTTAGACTGATCTTGCTGTCTAACAATATACTATTCACATTTGTCATTCCCTACCCAGCCCTTGAAGGAATTCAATCAGAGTCCTCTGCTTATGTGTGCACTAACCTACCCATCTGCAATGGGTTGAATAATATGCCCCTCAACCTCTGGACACACACACACACACACACACACACACACACACGTCATGTTTACGCTGAACCTCAGAATGTGGCATTATTTGAAAATAGAGTCTTTGCATATGTAATTAGTGAAGAATCTTGAGATTAATTTGTCCTGGATTTATGATAACCCTACATCAATTCAGCTCTAAGAAGAGGAAAAGATACAGAGAGATACAGAGAAGAAGGCAATGTGAAGATGGAGGCAGAAACCGGAGGGATGCATCTATAAACCAAGGAACACCAAAGATTGCCAGCAACCAAGCTAGGAGAAAAGCGTTGAACAGTTTTTCACATAGATCCTCCAGAAGGAACCAACCATGCCCACATTTTTTTCAGACTACTGGCCTCAGGAACTGTAAGATGATAAATTTCTGGTGGTCTAAACCACACAGTTTGTGCTAATTTGTTATAGCAGCTTCAGGAAACAAACATGTGAGCAACTTCCTATGCAACTTAGAAAACTCAGTTCAGTTCTCACATATATGGTGAAGACTTTGCTAATTAAATCACTCCAGCCTGATACAATATCCCTGTTCTGAACCTTCATCGAAACATTCCAGCTGCCCCGCTCATGTGATTCTTACCTTCTTGTCTTGTTGCCTTTGTATCTGCATATGTGTTGTCTCCACAACAAGAATATAAACTTTGTAATAATGAAGACTTGACCCTACACAGTTTATATCCCTTACAATAACTTCAATAGGATAGTTTATTATAAATGCTAGTTGATTTATCCAAACCACCCTTGAGCATTATGAGTAATTCATTTAAATTACAATAACCTTTTACCAAGTTACATCTAATATTCAATTTGTATATTTAAAATAACAACACCTTTATAATGATATGTTATATTGATACCAAGAAGCACATGTACCTAATATTCATTGCAAAAATGTGCTATATTTCTAAAAGAAATACACCTAATATATTTACTCTGTGGTCATCATAGTGTAGATATTCTTTTAAATATGGTTTAGTTCTATAAATTATGATTAGCTATGGTAATGAAAGTGTTTATATAACTAAAAAATATATCTTGATTTGCCGTCTGTTTAATATAGGATCATATAGGTAACTGTCTCACTGAGTTGTTAATAATTAGTGCTTTAACAACCATGGCCAAGGCCATGGGTTTAATCTCCTTTATGGCCTGGTTAATTTCACTCTATTTTGCAGCTACAGACTGTCCCTTTTACCACAGCTGGCTGACTCACAGATTTGCAGCCACTCATGAAAGTATCCTACCACTACCTGGTAGTTCTGTCTGCTTTGTGTTCAAAGGGCAGTGAGCTGAAAAGCTGCATTATCAGAGAGTCTGTTGTAAAGGAAATTCAAAGATTGAAGATCAGGCATCTGACACTCGGGACGTGGCAAGGTTAATCTTGGTGTAAACTAAAGGCCCAGAGCCATAATTGGACAAAAAAGAGAGCGGATAGAAAAGCACAATGAAACACACAGAGAGAGAAATTTGGAGAGACAGGCAATTAAACAAGTCTGGAATAAAATGAGAATAGGAGAAGTGGTAATAAATGCACAAAATGCAATATATAAAGACATAAGCTTGAGGAAGGGTTTTAAAGAAAATGAAGCTGAAAACCAAAATGGTCACGTGAAAGAGGATTACAGTAGCAGCCATATTGTTTCAACACTGGGAAATGAAGTGCATTTTAGAATATATGAATACACAGAGTGATGTATTCATAATATTCTAAAATTCCAAAAATTAAGTTTGTAAAAATGGTGAATAGTATGTGTCTATGATCTGTACCCAAGAAGATAGATTGAACAATGAATCATAGCTAGAATAAGCTGCCTTCCAATCTTCTTGAATTTTGATCACCTCTTACGTGCCATAGCTTCTCTGGCAGACACCGTCCGTGCGTCCCATGAGACAACAGGTGTGGGTGCACATACTGACACTATGAAACTACAGGATGACAAGTGTTTTGATAGAAGTTTGTATGCCAACAGCTAACATTACATATAAGAGTCCCCTCGCTTATCCTGGGATTGAATAAGGAAAATTTCCCAAATGAGATGACACTTAAGATGAAGAAGGAGGCTCTAAAAAGTGGTAGAAACACTAAACTGTGTTATGAAAAGCTACTTTTATTTATTTACTTAGTAAGTCATAATTGAACCATTTACTATTTCCAAGGTACTACACAGGGCTTGAAAACCTTTTAAGCTTTAAGAACTAATGTAGAACTTGCAGTCTAGTACAGACAACCAAGGTGGTCAAATTAGCATCAATAGAGTTACATTGGTTTCAAACCAATAAAAATTTCCACTGAGGAAATACAGAGCATTCATATTAAAAATTGGAAGTCTACAGAGAAAATACTTTAGTTGATCAATTTAAATAAATAGTTTTCATATTAATTTATCCCAAAGCTTGACTAAAATACAGTTGAGATTTCTATATTACTTACTATGAGGAATGTTATATTTTACATTTGGGTCTAATGATATCACTAATAGGATTTATAGGCACATTCATTCATTGACATCTATGGACATTTTTGTGAAAGATTATTGAAATTTCACATGAAGTGTTATTTTTTCATTACAGCATTCTATTAATCAACCTTCAAAAAATATTAAATCAGAAGAAAAATGTGTGTTGCTTTAAAATTTGAAAATATTTTAACTGAACACTTTGTAATATAAGAACAATTTGAAACTATTTTTGCATATTAAGACATAATGTCTAGTAGACATATAAAATGCTTTTTCTGCCTGTATGCACAAATGTTGATGTACACATAAAAATCTATATACTTAATGAAAATACACATATTTCTGCAGAGAAAATAGTTAATATTATCAATGTTTAGAATGTTATTAAATATATAAGAAAAATTATCTTGGGCCTTTGGCACAGTAACTTTAGAAGTAACATTCTATCAGTCAACGACTAAATTTTTTAAAGGAAAATGTTCACAAACAAAGGAAAAGAATTTTTCTGGAGTTTAGAAGTTAATTCTTAAAACTATATTAAATCATTCAACATATTTTTTGTAAATATCAAGGATAGTTGTATATTAAACAGTGGGGCAGAGTAATTCTTCATACGTTTTTACAGAAAAGACATTCTTTTCTGTTGATCCTAATATAATTATTGAAAGTAGGTATCTTGTCCAAATAGTAAGCCTTCAGGGCTTGTGAATAAAAACAATGGCTATATAACGACCATATCTGTACCAAATGAGACAGAACATGAAGACTGATTAAATTCACATAGAATTCAGAAGTTTAGAAAACCAGAGTTCATCTAAACATTAATTTTTGGGGAGGAAATTATATATGTGAATAGCTATAACAGGCATTATAAAACAAACAAAAGTAACACCATCAAATCATTGCCAAATGTATAAGTATAGATTTAAGGCCAAATCCTGATGCAGTAAAAAATTTGACATAATTTTTTAGCCAGAAAAGGAAAAAAAAGACAATATTTTGAAGGGGTATTTGAAAAGCCCTTATCTTATTGTGAAATCGGTTTCATCAATTTTCTGTATTTATTATTGGTAAATAAAGAACATTTGAGTTTTTTTCTTTTCTAGCTAATAAATTATGTTTTAAAAAGTTAATGTATATTATTCTACATCTTCCAACCTGCTATGATTGCTTATATGTTAGCTAATTCCCAAAAGTACTGGAAAGTTTTATTTAGTGCAATAATTTTTCTTTTTATGTACATCATTGCTCTTTCTTGAAGCTCTAAGTAGAGACTACTTCTTAAAAATTTGGCAAGATTTTTGAACAGGTTGAACTCTATTACACTTCATCACTTCCCTAAAACAAGTGAGCTAATTATGTTCTTTCCTTTAAAATGTTTATTGAGACATTCACACGTGTTGCTCAGTAACACCACAAACTTGTTAAAAGCACGTGCCTGTTTTCATGCTCTGAAAATGTACTTGATGCTGGCATTTGGTATCAAACACAGATGGACGTAAGTGTCATCATGTCTTTAGTAAAGCCATTTAAAGGCAGTTTTCCATGTTTATAGTGGGTTTTGAAGGCCGTTAGACAGTTTCAGTGAAAGGGGGATACTTGAGCCAGAACACACATTCCATAGAAAAATATGCAAGAAATCAACTCCCTAGTGGGTTTTGTGTTCGTGTGATTCTTTTTTTCTAAGACTCCCTAATTTGGGAATAATTTTAATGTCTCTGAGGAATTTGTACTCTGAGTATGTGAATCAAAATACTTCCTTGGAGTATTTAGCAAAATTAGCTATTTTTACTTGCTTTCAGCTATTAATTTAAAATAAATGTTTAAAAATCTTTATTAAAAAAAAAAAAAACAGTTTGGCTGAGAAGAACTCCCAAGTGAATATTAGCACTAGAAAAAAAAAGCACAGTAAAGTCTGAAGTAACCTCTTATCTCCATAAGGACAAACAAGGGGAACAAAAAAGAATTAAGAAACAAAATTTGCTCCCCAGATAAAGTCTGCATTGAAAATTCTGACTCAGATATCAGGGAAGTACCTAAAGAAATATAAAACCCAAAACAAATAACACACAGTCATCACAAAAAATTGACCGATGCAATCAGCTCCTACAATCATCAAAGGCATTTATCAAGTATAGATAAGAACAAATACACCAAACTTGTCAAACATTTGGTGAAAACCAGTAGCCAAAGAATAGTCCCAAACTCAACAAACAGAGCTGGAAGAACAAATTATTCTCTAAAATGAAGCACAAAAATGATGTGGAGATGGAAAATATGAAAGAAAAGCCAAAATATAAAAGATAAATTTACAAGTGCTACTGTTTGTCCAATAGGAATTCTAGATGATAGGACTGAGAAAAATGCAGTTAAAGAAACAAGCAAAGAAATAGAAGAAAATAAATTTTTAAATTAAAGCTGATATATATATATTTTCAGCTTACGTGTGTGTGTGTGCAATCAATTCTGAAACAGAGAATTTTCGGAGTATAGTCTCAGAAAGTCACTAAGACCCTTTCTATTATAATTACTTACATTTACTATAATAAAAAGATTGTATACCATTAATATGAAATAAATTTAAGGCAGAGGATGACATTGAACACAGCAAACAGTGGTGAGAATAGGAAGTACTGGTGCTTATAATAAAGCATTACTGAATGATGAAGTATTAGTTTAAAAGTTAATAAAATGACAGCAACTATAAGGGAGTAAACATATTACTAATCATAATAAATATGAATTAATTAAATGTATCCATAAAATACATACTGTATCCACAAATTTCTTATAAGCATATTGTGGAGCCCAAAATGATTTCCAAATCAAACATAAAAATGACGGGGGGTGGAGGCAGCAAACCACCAAGGCATGTGTGTACCTATGCAACAATCCTGCAAGATCTGCCCATGTACCCCAGAACTTAAAGTACAATAAAAAAAAATCAATTAAGGCAAGCAACAGAATGATATATTAATTATGATCATAATTATGTTTAAATGATATAAACATATACATATGTAAAATTTGAATGCATAGCAAAGGGCTAGAAATGTATACCCCAAATTTTTAATGATGTTTCTCTCTCAGGAATTTAACTAGGGTTGGTATAAAAAACTGTATAATAAATAATTTTTGAAATAAAATATTTTTACAATACTTGCAATATTAAAAACAAGAGAGGTTTTACTACTTTCCAAAGATGATTCCATTGATAAAAATATTTTGAACATAGAAAAATAAAATTATCACATATGTATTCATAAACTACTATTTGAGAAACAATTTCTACAAAGAAACTTGTAAAGTCAATAAATTCATAGAGTATATCAAAATTTGAGAATAAGATTTAAGAAACAGATACCCTCTTTGGAATAAAACTTCATATAAAATATGTGCAAATATTTCATAAAAGGAACTTAACTCTGGTAGATAATTTGTAAATGATTATGGATGAGATTCTTCCAAATCTAGAACCAATATGTGAACTGTAACAAAGATAAAATGTAAAATCTATATTAAGTCTGGAAAACTTTTTGAGAAAAAAAGGATTTATTAGTATTTCTTCAGCAGTAAAAGAATATAAATCCCTCAAATACAGAAAATGATATAATGGTACACTCTCAATTTGAAAATGACTTTTTTCCTGATGCCAAACAAATCAAGAAACCTTCTGGGTATCACTTTTGTTTCCAATTTAGCAAGAATGTACTGGTCAGTCAAAACATATTTTAGTCCTCATGTCAGTTATATTTCTCAGTGAAAATGAATATACTGGAGTTTGGTATGCATATCACTATTTTATAAATTATGTTATTGTGAATGCATCCCCTTTTCTCAGCATTAAGGGAAAAATTGATGTATTCAAGAAGAGATTCCAACTCTGGACCCTGGATGACCCATTCATGTAAACCATGTAGTTCTCAACTAGAAACCGTCAGTATAGTGCAGGGGTGTCCTATCTTGGCTTCCCTGGGCCACAGTGGAACAAGAAGAATTGTCTTGGACAACACATAAAATACACTACCACTAACAATAGCAGATGAGCTTTAAAAAAATTTTCAAAAACTCACGATATTTTAAGAAAGTTTATGAATTTGCGTTGGACTACATTCAAAGCTGTCCTGGGCCGCATGCAGCCCGGCGACCACGAATTGGACGAGCTTGGTATAGTGCATGCTATTGTAGTTCCCTTCAGGTCAGAGCCACTCTTCCCTGCTACAAGCAGTTGAATGCCTTCCAAGAATTACTTTCAGCAAAAATAAGCTTCTTTATCCCAAGTTAGGCTCTGTCTCTGGAGGCAACCTATACGCAATGATGGTCAGGTTGAGAGCCGAGATCATGCCACGCACTCCAGCCTGGGTGTCAGAGCAAGACTTGTCTCGAATAATAATAATAATAATAATAATTGCCTCAGCCATCCCAGCAATGCAGTCCCCTAGAGGATTAGTTGAGACATTTATTGCAGCTGCATTATAGATCAGCTTCTCCCTCTGCCTAGTCCTGTTTCCCTACCCTGCACAAGTGGTGGTCCATTGAGCGCACACCCCAGAAAAGCTCCTCCATGCAAATACTCCTATGAAAACTGCTTACAATCTTTTCCATGCAAATATTCATCAAAAATCTGCTTACAGGGAATCCTGTGTAACAAAATGAGTCTTTCTAACCCATCTTAAGTTCAACAATGTTCAGCTTAAATTTTTTGTTTTCTTTTTTATATAAACATTCCTTTTAAGTTTTTTCCTGAAGTAGTAAACGTTTATAATAAAATGCAAAAAAAAAAAAAAAAAATACAGCAGAAATCAAAGAGATCTTTTTAAGACAGTTAAAGAAACATGGCTACAATTAACATTTTCTATATATATAAATTTTATCATAAAAATGAAATCATTTCTTAAAATTCATAATAATCTATATTTTAACTTAATAAAATATGAATGTTTTAATCCCGTTATGTATCTTCATATCCTTCTGAAATGCTGCGCAATGTTTCAATGAAATAATGCACTACATATTTACTTAATGGACTTCTGATTGTTTAAAAAATTCAGCTATTAAAATTATTCTGCATAAAATATCATTGTGTACACATACTAGTGCAGATTCATTAAAATTTCCTTAAGACACATTTCTCTGTGTAGAATTTCTAGAACTAAGGGCATGCATATATTTAAGGTTGTTATTTCTCAGTTTTCCTACAAAAAAATTGTACTCATTTGCTGACCATATGTGTTTGAGAGTGTCTGAAAGGTATCTTTCATCATACCAATTAAAGCCATAAAAATATATGTTGTTTTAAGTTAATTTTTCATAACAAGTAAGATTAAATATTTTCCATATGTTTATTGAGTATTTGTGAATTTTCTATGAAGAACTGCATATTCATTTGCTGGTCCATCTTTTTCTGCTTGGTTAAATGTATATTTTTCTTTATTAAATTGAAGAGTTCTCTATATATTAAGAATATAATACATAGTATATTATTAATATGAAAATAAAAATAAATACTATATTTGCTATTAAAAGTTTGTATTTTATGTTTTATTAATATTGACATATGAATAAATTCAAATTAATTGATTTTACAAGGTTAATATGAATACATTAAAGTTACGTTACAAGTGTAAGTACTCTAATGTGGTCGTCTAGACCCAAAAATACACATTAGATTCCCTTGGTATTATGTCTTATGCCATCATGCAGTCTTTCTTCACAGATTCTAACTGGATGTTCATTTATGTGGATACATATTTAATAAAATAAAAATTTGTTTAATTCCATTAGACTGGAAGCTTCTTGAAAGCAGGTACCATCATCAATGATTCACATTTAAGACAAATTTGGCATATAGCATGCAATTAGAATTATTTCTTGTTCAAAAGCATTTTTGTATATAAGTATAAACAACTATTTTTTCCAAATTTTTCTTTGCCTTTTAATTGTATCTAGGTTTCTTTTTAACTTTCTCCTTGTGGCATTATTTTCTTCAAATACTCTTACATTTTTTTTTTGACTTTTAAGTTCAGAGGTACATGTGCAGGATGTTTAAGGTTATTACATAGCTAAATGTGTGCCATGGTGGTTTTCTTCATAGATCATCCCGTCGCCTGGGTATTAAGCCCATCCATTAGCTATTTTTTCTGGGGCTCTCTCTTCTCCAACCCCCTGCCTCCGACAGGCCCCAGTGTGAGTGTGGTTGTTCCTCCCCAGGTGTCCATGTGTTCTCATCATTCAGCTCTCACTTATAAGTGAGAACATGCAGTATTTGGTTTTCTGTTTCTGTCTTAGTTTCATGAGGAGAATGGCTTCCGACTCCATTCATGTCCCTGCAAAGGATATGATCTCATTCCATGTTATGACTGCATAGTATTCCATGGTGTATAAGGACCATATATTTTTAATCTAGTCTATCATTGATGAGCATTTAGGTTGATTTATACTTTAGTCATCTTTAATCTAGTTCAATTTTAGAAAGTAATTATTTTATTAAAAATTTTTTTGTTTGGTTCCAAATTGTTTGCCATTTTTTCCCAAGAGCTTTTATTAAATAAACTGTCCTGTCACCCTTCCTTTGAAATACTACTTCTTTTTATACTTAATTATTTTATATGTACTTGGGTCTCATATTATATTTGGCTCTGCCTCTTATATTATATTTGGCTCTGCTGCTGTATCTGACAATGCCTTTGCTATTACTATAATAGTGAAGTTAGTGAAGTTTTACAGTTTTCTTTATACTTAGCCACTCAGGCATTATTCTTCTTTTTAATACATCATTAGATAGACTTACATTTTTTCAAGGATACAAAAAGTCATCAACCCCCTTCATCTCTCCTCACCAAAAGAAATTTGAATGTATAATAATTTGCTGAAATTGAAAACAATAGATGAAAGAGAGCTACCAAAACAGATTTGGAATTTCTTTATAGCAGTTTGCTATAAGGCACTAGAAATAGTTAATTGCCACATTAAAATGTAACCTAAGACCATGGAAATGTACTGTTTATCTCAAAACAATTTTAGAGCCTTCCAAACAGAATATTTAAGCATGAATAGAATCAGAAAGACCTAATTTACTGAAGCACATTGAAGGGAGGTAAGCTGAGAGTATCTTGGAAAAGAAGATAACTTCTCAGTGTTACAAGCGGGGTTTGAATAGTGTGTGCATGTTAACTCAGAATGAGACAGATGACTGCTTAAAAGGATTGATTGACATATGCAATGTAAGGAGAACTGGAGAGATGTGATTTTCTTTGATTTATGTTAATTAGGAAGTCATTGTATATGAAATCAATTTAATGTGCAGCAAGAGAAGGCTGGAAGTGATAACTTTTAAATAATGAATTCTCAGAAGAAGCTATATTGGATTTACAAAGGCTTCGAGCAGAGACAATATACTCTGTCAGAGCAAAAACAAATTTAGAGAGCAAAATCAAGTGATATCTGGGGCTTCAAAAGAGTCATAGGAGAGTTTTACAACAGTGTTTGTATAAAACTTTTTGGAACTAAAGACTAAGCCTGGTTTAGTGAATGCAGATGACTTAGGGCTTCTGGTTAGGAGTGTTAAGAATGCTGAGTGAAAAGAGGAATTAAATCAACTGGTAGGTTTTGGAAACTGTTGAGAGGATGGTTGCAGATAAAAGTGATACTAATAAGCTAGCCATATCCACAAGACATAAGTTTTCAAGTCAAATAAGCCAAGCAAGTGGATAAAATTAACTTGACTTATAGACAAGTAAAAGGGGGGAAAATGCTAACTGATGGGGAGGAATAAATTGCATAACTTTTCAAAAGAGTAAGTAAGGAACCAATAGATTTAGTTACTTAGGCTAAAATAATGATCTCCATATACACTGATTTTAATAATTTTTTTCTAGTTTCTTAAAGTGAAAAGATCTATGGGGGAACACCCCAATTCACAAAATCCAAAAAAGCTTTTTGCTTCAGTAATTACTATGAGACGCTTAATATAAGACTGGAAAAACAAATACAACAGCATCAACGTTGTGCTTTGACCCTTTTAAAGCTCTTTAAAAAGGACTCTATTCTTGCATCTAGTCAAAGCCTCAGAAGCAATTTTCGTAAGCTTAATTTTAAATGCCCAGCCAAAGTTCTTGAGAACCAGCTACATATTCTTGGAAAACAAAGACTTTTTTCCCCTTCTTTTGTTGTTGTTATTTTTGTTTTTAATCTCCAGAGAGTCTGAAAAGGGATAAGAAAATTGTATCACAGCAGCCAAAATAAATAGTAAGAAAGCTTGAAACAAATATTGCTTTCCTTGACTTCTGAACACACATTTTTTAATATCATGTAGATTTGTATACTGATATACATTTAAGAAACATAGACAGGTATATAAGTATTTCAATATCCTATAACACAATAATTTTTCATGATATTATGATTATTCACATATCTCCTTCTAATTAGACTAAAGGCCAGGTCTTCATGCATTCATTCACTCATTTAACAAATATTTGTAGAATTTCTACTATATGAAAGCCTGTTCCAGACTCAAGGATACAAGAAAGAAACTGAAATAACAAAAACTCTTTCCTTTGGAAACTTGAGAGATGAGACAAAAGCTAGAGATTACTGAGAACAGAATCAGATCAGGAGTAAAGGAGAGATGGACGTAACAGAGAAATGTGCAGCCACAATTTGTAGAGCAGGTGAGTGAGGAGAATGCTCAGTATGTTTAAGGAACAGCAAGAAGGCCAGTGTTGCTGGAGGCATGGATGGAGGAGCCAGATGGGTCATTAAGGCCTCAGAGGGGATTGTAGTAGTTTTAAGGAGAAGAGCCATGTAGTAGGACTCGTGTTTTAAAAGGATCCCTGTGGTTGCTGCGGGTCAGTGTGGTGGGTGGGCCAGAAGGACCGAATCATTCTTTTGGTGTCCACATTTCCTTGACTGCCATATTGCCCAACACACATTAGTGTCTCAATGAATGCTTATTTAGTGAGTGAGGTTTTAAGAATATAAAACGAAAGAACTTTTTAAATAATATAAGCTGTGATTTTGGATAACACAGATCATTATTAAAAGAGAAATCGTGTAAGCGCTGAGCACCAGTTAAAGGGTTCCCAGACTAATAATCCTGAACCACTGTTAACTTTACCAGATTCCTTTAAGTGTAGTGAACTGGGTCCAGAATATTATTAGAGTAGTTATCAGGAAAAGTGTCAAAGATAATCACAGACCTGATTGATCAAAAAAAAATTGCACTAACTGACTTCAATAAAGTAGTGATTCCTTCAGCAGAAATTGTTCTTCACTATTGTAATTAAGATATTAAACTTGACACACACTTCACCATGAGTAATCCTACTAAGTAAACCACCATCCTTCCTGTGCATTATAATTTACAAATTCATCACAGAACAATCTTGATAAGAAAGCTTCATTCTTGTTCTTGGGTCACTGAAAATGTAAGTTGAAGAGAAAAAATATTTTAAATATTAAAAGGTGTTTATTTCTTCTTATTCAACTATAATTAATAGGTTTGAAAACAAAATATTTCAAAATCATGGCAATGATTCTTAACTCCTCTAACAGTAACCCCCACCTCCTTCATTTTTGGAAAACAAATTATACAAACAAACTTCTGAAGAAAAGAAATGCTTCAGAACTGAGCAGAAGATGTGTTCCTCTGGTAAAAGAGAAAATGAAAAAGCGGCACACCTGCTTCCAGCTGGTCCCCACTTCACAAATCTCACACGGCCTCTCCATGTGAAGTCTCGTCCAAGTCAAACAAGTAGCAATTTTAAAGTAGCACCTAAAGAGGAACTTGGGCAGGATTTGCCAGCAAAACCCCAGACCCTAAAAGTTCCTGCTGTACAGGCTTTATTTTCATTTCCTTGACCCATTTGCAGAGACTTGTTACTGATGGCTGGCTAGGCCTCCCTGTACACAGCACACGAATAATAAACAGAGGCCAGCTGACACCCAGAGACACCTGCAGAGTACTCACAGTGTAGGATTGTTCATCCAAGGGGAAACGTTTTGATGGGGGTGGGGTGGATGCGTAGCCATCCCCTACCTCAGTATACACACACACATACACACACACACACACACACACGCACAAGCGCGTACCATCTCCTGGCTCAGTACATACACACACACACACACACTCAGACACACACACATAAACACACCTGAAGTTTACTGAGGACTCTCCTGAGGGCCTCCTGAGCTGCCAAGAGAGCTAATAAAAAAGAACCGCTGACAGTGGTAGCAATGTGTGAAAAGGCCTCTGTAGTTAGTCATCCCCTTGTATCCCAAGCACTTGGACCTGCTGAAATTAATTTTTCAAAAGTTTGGTAGAAACTTCATGTAAGCCTTTGCACAAAGACTTTAATGCACTGAGCTTATTATTCTAATTTCTCGGAATCCAACTTCTTATTTATTCATAAATTACATATTTGCCAATGAAAATACTTTGTTGAAGGTCTGATCAAGCAGGTGCATTCAAGTAGCCTGAAAAGCCTTCACTAACATTTGAAACTTTTCAGAACTGGGTTTCTTGGAATTGACAAGAAAAGTCTTTTTTTTTAATTCCATGAATTCACATTTGAAATATTTTTATAAATAATTCAGAAAATATGATTTAAGTTAGTGAAGGATCAAAAGGAATATATACAATAACATTCATCATATGATGAAAGTAGATTGTTTCAAATCTATTTAAATATAATAATTAACATCTTTAAGGTGCCTGCTCAGTATTTAAAATATTCAGTTCATTCAATGTTTTTTCACTAATGTTTATTCATCATAGGAGAATTAGAGAAAAGCTGATTTTATAAATGTGAAGCTTCAAAGACCTAAGATTCAATTCACTTATCATAATATTTTTGAACTGGATAAGATCTCTGAGAGCATAAGCACAGAAAAATATTGAACCCAAAGATGTAACATGATGTAACCAAGAGCCCCGTAAGAGGAACAGAATTACCATAAAAACTGGATTCCAATATTCTGATACAATGTGCTTATTCTAGAAAATTGTGCAGCCTGATTTATCAATGATACAGTAATCTTCTGTAAGAAAAATGACGAATTGGCCCACACTGTGCACTATCTTTAAAATAATGGTTGAGTGATTCTAGCATATTGAAATCTTTTGTTTTTGTCTCATTGTTTTTCTTGTTAGCAAAGTGCATCTTTCTGATGTTTTAAAAAAACACTTAAATAAAATTTTAGGAACAGTCCAAACCACTCTTGGACTTTGGTGAACACACCAGCTGCAGTTTAAGCAGCGATGCAGCTGTATAAAGTATGTGAGCAAGACCTGAAGCTGGAGAAAAGGCAGTTTGTCTTAAAGAATTCCACCTGGACCTACTTAGCACCTCCTATCTTGCCCTAACCTAAACACATGCCCCTGGTCTCCTCAGGGACAGGAATGGAGCCTGGGGAGAGAAAGAGGCTTAGGACTCAGTTCGTGTTGGCAAGATTATTCCAGGGCTTTTCTATTTCCTACCTCATCATAGTTTAGGCCTTCACCTGCGTCCTTCTTTGCTCCATCATAAAACTGAAACTTAGAGCCAGTAACTACACATTGATAAATAAGGAAGTACAGCATTTCCCCATATTTTTTTTATTTTTATTTTTTGGAAAAAATCCAAGGAGACCGAAAGACCTTCTTTCATTGTGTGTAAACAGGAGAGTAAGTCACTGGGCTGCAACAAGACAACAATGTCCTCTCTCATCACTCCCATTCAACATAGTATTGGAAATTCTGGCCAGGGCAATCAGACAAGAAAAAGAAATGAAGCATACTCAATTAGGAAAAGAGGAAGTCAAATTGTCTTTGTTTGTAGATGACATGATTATATATTTAGAAAGCCCCATCATCTCAGCCCAAAATCTCCTTAATGTAATAACTTCAGCAAAGTCTCAGGATACAAAATCAGTGTGCAAAAATCACAAATATTTCTATACACCAGTAACAGACAGAGATCCAAATCATGAGTCAACTCCATTCACAATTGCTAGAAAGAGAATAAAATACCTAGGAATGCAACTTACAAGGGATGTAAAGGACCTCTTCAAGGAGAACTACAAACCACTGCTCAAGGAAATGAGAGAGGATACAAACAAATGGAAAAACATTCCATGCTCATGGACAGGAAGAATTAATATTGTGAAAATGGTCATACTACCCAAGCTAATTTATAGATTCAATGCTGTTCTTCCCATCAAGCAACCATTAACTTTCTTCACCGAATTGAAAAAAAACTACTTCAAATTTCATAATGGAACAAAAAAAGAGCCTACATAGCCAAGACAATCCTAAACAAAATGAACAAAGCTGGATCCATCACACTACCTGACTTCAAACTATACTATAAGGCTACAGTAACAAACACAGCATGGTACTGGTACCAAAACAGACATATAGACCAATGGAAAGGAACAGAGGCCTCAGAAATAATACCACACATCTACAACCAACTGATATTTGACAAACATGACAAAACAAACAATGAGGAAAGGATTCCCTATTCAATAAATGGTATTGGGAAAACTGACTAGCCATGTGCAGAAAGCTGACCCTGGATCCCTTCCTTACACCTTATACAAAAGTCAACTCAAGATGGATTAAACACTTAAATGTAAGACCAAAACCCATAAAAACCCTAGAAGAAAATTTAGGCAATACCATTCAGGACATAGGCATGGGCAAAGACTTCAAGACTAAAACACCAAAAGCAATGGCAACAAAAGCTAAAATAGACAAATGGGACCTCATTAAACAAAAGAGCTTCTGCACAGCAAAAGAAACTATCATCAGAGTGAACATGCAACCTACAGAATGGGAGAAAATCTTTGCAATCTACCCATCTGATGAACAGCTAATATTCAGAATCTACAAAGAACTTAAATTTACAAGAAAAAAACAACCCCATCAAAAAGTGGCTTAAGGATATGAACAGACACTTCTCAAAAGAAGACATTTCTGCAGCCAGCAAACATGAAAAGAAGCTAATTGTCACTGGTCATTAGAGAAATGCAAATTAAAACCACATTGAGATACCATCTTTCACCTGTTAGAATGGCGATCATTAAAAAGTCAGGGAACAACAGATGCTGGAGAGGATGTGGAGAAATAAGAACACTTTTACACTGTTGGTGGGAGTGTAAATTAGTTCAACCATTGTGGAAGACACTGTGATTATTCCTCAAAGATCTAGAACTAGAAGTACCATTTGACCCAGCAATCACTTACTGGGTACATACTCAAAGGATTATAAATCACTCTCCTATAGAGATACATGCACACACGTTTATTGTGGCACTGTTCACAATAGCAAAGACTTGGAACCAACCCAAATGCCCATCAACGATAGACTGGATAAAGAATATGTGGCACATATACACCATGGAATACTACGCAGCCATAAAAAATGATGAGTTCATGTCCTTTGCAGGGACATGGACGAAGCTGGAAATCATCATTCTCAGCAAACGAACACAAGAACATAAAACCAAACACCACATGTTCTCAGTCGTAAGTGGGAGTTGAACAATGAGAACACATGGACACAGGGAGGGGAACATCATACACCAGGGCCTGTCTGGGGGTTGGGGGATAGGAGAGGGATAGCACTGGGAGAAATACCTAATGTAGATGACGGGTTGATGGTTACAGCATATTACCATGGTAGATGTATACCTATGTAACAAACCTGCACTTCTGCACATGTACCCCAGAACTTAAAGTATAATAAAATAATAATAATAACTGGGCTGCAATTTTTATGTAGGTACATTGGTTCAGCTAGTCAAGAAAAAGTTTTCATATTCATATTCTTCAGTATACTTACCCTTAAGTAAAGGCACTACTGTCTTTCAACCAGTAGCTGAAATCATATTAAAGTTATTAAAATTATTTTAGGAGTATCTTCAGGAACCACATTATGTTTTCATATATTAATTCAACAAATGCTAATTACTATTGTTTACACTTACTGTATATCTACCTTACACCTGGTGTGAGGTTAAGTACTCTGCACAGATATCATGCAATTGTTGCAGCAATACATGAAATAAGTACTACCCTTATCCCCCTTTTCTAGATAAGGATACTAAGTTTTAGGGAGGTTAAGTTACTAGTGCAAGTATACCCAGCACTGATTTATAGAATTAGTATTTGAAGAGAGCCTTTGGTAAAAATGTTAATGATAGCCTCTAGGAAACTTCTGTGTAAGGGTTCATTATAATGTTTTTAATGTTTTGTGTTTATAAATTTGTATAATAAAATGTGAGAAGGCAAACCATTTTTATTTTCATTCCCATGAAACTTTTATTGATACAACACATTGTGCCTCATTTGATATTCATTTGGAGTGACATTACAAACATCAATGCAAAATATAGGTACTAAGAAGATTTTTTTTTTTTTTTTTTTTTTTTTTGAAACGGAGTTTCGCTCTTGTTACCCAGGCGGGAGTGCAATGGCGTGATCTCGGCTCACCACAACTTCTGCCTCCTGGGTTCAGACAATTCTCCTGCCTCAGCCTCCTGAGTAGCTGGCATTACAGACACACGCCACCGTGCCCAGCGAATTTTTTGTATTTTTAGTAGAGACGGGGTTTCACCATGTTGACCAGGATGGTCTCGACCTCATGATCTCGTGATCCACCCGCCTCAGCCTCCTAAAGTGCTGGGATTACAGGCGTGAGCCACTGCGCCCGGCCCTAAGAAGATTTTTAATAGGTTCATGGAGGAGGAAGCACCAGGAATCTCTCTTCCCACCTAGACAACAACCACACTGGCAAATTGGTTTTCTATGAATATTTTGGAACTTTGGAGTATATTGAAGGCTTGTAACATTCAGGAGATGTCTTGCCAATAAATTGCAGTCAATTTTAGTAAAGTTTAACTTTTAGCTCAGCAGTGACTACCTGTTCTCTACCTCCAACCTAATTGCAGGGAGCTGTGCATGATTATGGAGCAGTGTATACACAGTTTTCAGCAGCTGGAGAACCCTGTTCTACAGGTATTAGGAATTTATGCTCTGTTCTACTGATTGCTGCTTCTGATCACCGAAGTACAGACACATAGGTAGGCAACTATTGTTGCACACACCTTCCTTCTGTGTGATTGTAAGCCCCTCCCCCTCTGACTAAAGCAACTAAAGGATTTAAAGAGCCAGTGCCTTGTACTCTCCCTTCATTTTTATCTTTCCCCTTTTTAGAGCCAGACATTAGAGACCAGGATTTTCAAAAGCAACTATGTGCATGAGGGAAATTAGGAAGTCACTGCACATGGTCAGAGAAAGGTGGAGAATCAGAAAAGATGTGAGAGAACCTTAAGATTACATGCTAGGCACGACATGAAAATGAAGACATATTAAAACCAATAAAAAAATGGAACACAATAAAGACAAAAAAACAAAAATGAAACATAAAACCACTGGGAAAGAGGGAAAGTTTTATCTCCAGATTTAACACATCATTAGTTTCAAATATTCAGTTATTAACAAAAGATTCAAGGCATACAGGGAAACAAAATATAGCCCATTCAAAGGAAAAAAAAAAAACTCTCCAGAAAGCAACTTGTCAGACCTACTAAACAAAGACTTTACTAAAAGTCTTTGCTATCTTAAAGATTCTCAAATAACTAAAGAAAGATATGGATAATGTCAAGAAAAAGATATATGTACAAAATGTATATATCAATAAAGAGATGAAAACCTAAAAAGAAACCAACAATATGTTCTAGACCTAAAAAATGTAATAACTGAAATAAAAAATTTACTAGAGAGACTAAAAAGCAAATTTCAACAAGCAGAAGAGTGAATCGCTGAACTTGAAGATAAGACACTGGAAAATAATACATCCAAGGAAAAGAAAAAATCATAATTAAAGAAAAGTAAACAGCACCTTAGAGACTGGTGGGATATCTTCAAACAAACCAATGAATGCATTATGGAAAGATGAGAAGGAGATTAGAAAAAGAAACAGATTTGAAAAAGCAATGGCCAAAAGCTTCCCAAATTTGATTTTTCAAAAAACACACATATAAACACGAGTAACTTAAAAATTATAGAGACCCTTCCTGCAACACATTGTAATCAAACTGTTGCCAGCCAAAGACAGTTATAAAATCTTTAAAACAACTAGAGAGAAGCAACAATTCACATACAAGAGATTCTCAGCAAATATATCAGCATATTTCTCATCAGAAACATTTAAGGCCAGAAGGCAGTGAACTAGTATTAAAGGTGCTCCAAAAACAAAAACAAAAACAAACAACAACAACAAAACTAAGAATCCTATGTCTATCAAAACAGTCTTTAAAAGTAAGGGAGAAATTAGTACATTGCCGATAAGCAAAAGTAGAGGGAGTTTATTACTACTAGACTAGTTGTATAAGAAATCATTAAGAGAGTCCTAGAGGGTGAAATGAAAAGGAGAATAGATAGCAACTTGAAGCCATATGAAGAAATAAATATTTCAGGACAAGTAAACACATGAGCATTTATAAAAGCTAGTATTGTTATAAAAATGATTTGTAGGTTTTCTTCTAGGGTTTTTATGGTGTTAGGTCTTATGTTTAAGTCTTTAATCCGTCTGGAGTTAATAATTGTGTAAGGTGTCAGAAAGGGGTCCAGTTTCTGCTTTCTGCACACTGCTAGCCAGTTTTCCCAACACTATTTATTTATTTATTTATCTTTTCTGCTTATTGAAACCTAAAGATCTTTAAGTCATCTTTAAGATGACTTTTTTTCATTAAATTGTATTTGTGCCCTGGGGTACATGTGTACGTCCTGCAACCTGCAGGATTGTTGCATAGATACATACATGCCATGGTGGTTTGCTGTCTTTATTCTCCCACCCCCCGCCCCCACCAGCCCATCACCTATGTCAGGCATTTCTCCTGGTGTTATTGGTGTTATCCCTCCCCATCATCCCTGCCCCCCCGCTGTCCCTCCCCTCCTCTCCTCTTCACCCCCTCACCTAGCCCTGTGAGTGTTGTTCCCTTCCCTGTGCCCAGGTATTCTTGTTGTTCATCGCTCACCTATGACTGAAAACATGCAGTGTTTGGTTTTCTGTTCTTGTGCCAGTTTGCTGAGAATGATGGTTTCTAGGTTCATCCATGTCTCTACGAAGGACATGAACTCATCCTTTTTTATGGCTGCATAGTATTCCATGGTGTATATTAAACAGGGAATCCTTTCCCCATTGCTTGTTTTTATCAAGTTTGTCAAAGATCAGATGGTTGTAGATGTGTCACATTGTGTCCAAGGCCTCTGTTCTGTTCCATTGGTCTATATTTCTGTTTTGGTACCAGTACCATGCTGTTTTGATTACTGTAGCCTTGTAGTATAGTTTGAAATCAGGTAGCACGATGCCTCTGGCTTTGTTCTTTTTGCTGAGGATTGTCTTAGCTATGTGGGCTCTCTTTTGGTTCCATATGAAGTTTCAGGTGTTTTTTTCCAGTTCTGTGAAGAAGGTCATTGGCAGTTTGATGGGGATAGCATTGAATCTATAAATAACTTTGGTCAGTATGGCCATTTTCACAATATTGATTCTTTCTAACCATGAGCATAGAATGTTTCTCCATCTGTTTGTGTCCTCTGTTATTTCTTGAGCAGTGGTTTGTAGTCCTCCTTGAAGAGATCCTTTACATCTTTTGTTAGTTGTATTCCTAGGTATTTTATTCTCTTTGTAGCAATTGTGAATGGGAGTTCACTCATGATTTGGCTCTCTGTCAGTCTGTTATTGGTGTATAGAAATGCTTGATTACTGCACATTGATTTTGTATCCTGAGACTGCTGAAGTTGCTTATCAGTTTAAGGAGATTTGGGGCTGGGACGATAGGGTCTTCTAAACGTACAATCATGTCTTCTGCAAATAGAGACAATTTGACTTCCTCCTTTTCTAATTGAATACACTTTATTTTTTTTTCTTGCCTAATTGCTTGGCTAGAACTTCCAATACTAAATTGAATAGGAGTGGTAAGAGAGGGCATCCCTGTCTAGTGCCAGTCTTTGCCCATTTAGTATGATATTGGCTGTAGGTTTGTCATACATAGCTTTTATTATTTTGAGATATGTTCCTTCGATATCTAGTTTATTAAGAGTTTTTAGCATAAAGCACTGTTAAATTTTGTCAAAGGCCTTCTCTGCATCTATTGAGATAATCATGTGGTTTTTGTCTTTGATTCTGTTTATGTGGTAGACTATGTTTATAGACTTGCATATGTTGAACCAGCCTTGCATCCCTGAAATGAAGCCTACTTGATCGTGATGGATAAGCTTTTTGATGCGCTGTTGCAATTGGTTTGCCAGTATTTTATTGAAGACTTTTGCATCTATGTTCATCATGGATATGTGCCTGAAGTTTTCTTTTGTTGTTGAGTCTCTGCCAGGTGTTGGTATCAGGATGATGTTGGTCTCATTAAATGATTTGGGAAGGATTCCCTCTTTTTGTATTGTTTGGAATAGTTTCAGAAGGAAGGGTGCAGCTCCTCTTTGTACATCTGGTAGAATTCAGCTGTGAAACTGTCTGGACCTAGACTTTTTTTGGTTGGTAGGCTATTAATTGCTGCCTCAACGTCAGCCCTTGTTATTGGTCTGTTCAAGGTTTCAACTTCTTCCTGGATTAGGCTTGGGAGGGTGCAAGTGTCCAGGAATTTATCCATTTCTTCCAGGTTTACTGGTTTATGTGCATAGAGTTGTTTGTAGTAACATCTAATTTCTGTGGAATCGGTGGTGATATCCCCTTTTTCATTTTTTATTGAATCTATTGGTTATTCTCCCTTTTCTGTTTTATTAATCTGGCCAGCAGTCTATTTTGTTGATCTTTTCGGAAAACCAGCTCCTGGGTTTATTGATTTTTTGAAGAATTGTTTGTGTCTCTATCTCCTTCAGTTCTGCTCTGATCTTAGTTATTTCTTATCTTCTGCTAGCTTTTGAGTTTTTTGATCTTGCTCCTCTAGCTCTTTCAATTTTGACTATTAGGGTGTCAATTTCAGATGTTTCCTTGCTGCTTTTGTGGGCATTTATTGCTATAAATTTCCCTCTAGACACTGCTATAAACGTGTCCCATAGATTCTGGTATGTTGTGTCTTCGTTCTCATTGGTTTCAAAGAACATCTTTATTTCTGCCTTCATTTCATTGTTTATCCAGGTGACATTGAGGATCAGGTTGTTCAGTTTACATGAAGTTGTGTGGTTCTGAGTTAGTTTCTTAATTCTGAGTTCTTATTTGATTGCCCTGTGGTCTGAGAGACTGTTTGTTATGACTTCCATTCTTTTGCATTTGCTGAGGAGGGATTTACTTCCAATTATATGGTCAATTTTAGAGTAAGTGCCATGCAGTGCTGAGAACAATGTATATTCTGTGGATTTGGGGTGGAGATTTCTGCAAATGTCTATTAGGTCAGCTTGGTCCAGATCTGAGTTCAAGTCCTGGATATCCTTGTTAATTTTCTGTCTCATTGATCTGTCTAATATTGACAGTGGAGTGTAAAAGTCTCCCATTACTATTGTGTGGGAGTCTACATCTCTTTGTAGGTCATTAAGAACTTGCTTTATGTACCTGGGTGCTCCTGTATTGGGTGTGTATATATTTAGGGCTGTTAGCTCTTCTTGATGCATTGATGCTTTTACCATTATGGAATGCCCTTCTTTGTCTCTTTTGATCTTTGTTGGTTTAAAGTCCATTTAATCAGAGACTAGGATTGCAACTCCTGCTTTTTTTTGCTCTCCATTTGCTTGATAAATCTTCCTCCATCCCTTTATTTTTAGCCCATGTGTGTCCTTGCACATAAGATGGGTTTTCTGAATTCAGCACACCAATGGGTCTTGACTTTTTATCCAATTTGCCAGTCTGTGTCTTTTGATTGGGGCATTTAGCCCATTTACATTTAATATTGTTATGTGTGAATTTGATCCTGCCATTTTGATGCTAGCCCATTAGTTGATGCATTTGCTTCATTGTTTCGGTGGTCTTTACCATTTGGTATGTTTCTGGAGTGGCTGGTACTGGTTGTTCCTTTCCTTGTTTGGTGCTTCTTTCAGGAGCTATTGTAAGGCAGACCTGGTGGTGAGGAAATCTATCAGCAATTGCTTGTCCAAAAATGATTTTCTTTCTCCTTAGCTTATGAAGCTTAGTTTGGCTGGATATGAAATTCTAGGTTTAAAATTTTGTTCTTTAAGGATGTTGAGTATTGGCCCCTACTCTCTTCTGGCTTGTAGGGTTTCTGCAGAGAGATCTGCTATGAGTCTGATGGGCTTCCCTTTGTGGGTAACCTGACCTTTCTCTCTGGCTGCCCTTAGTATTTTTTCCTTCATTTCAACCCTGGTGAAGCTGATGATTATGTGCCTTGGGGTTGCTCTTCTTGAGGAATATCTTTGTGGTGTTCTCTGTATTTCCTGGACTTGAATGTCAGCCTGCCTTGCTAGGTTGGGGAAGGTCTCCTGGATAATATCCTGAAGAGTGTTTTCTAGCTTGGATTCATTCTCTCTGTCCCATTGAGGTACACCTATCAAACGTAGAGTAAGTCTTTTCACATAATCACATATTTCTTAGAGGCTTTGTTCATTTCTTTTCACTCTTTTTTCTCTATTCTTGCCTTCTCGTTTTATTTCATTGAGTTGATCTTCAATTTCTGATATCTTCTGCTTGGTGGATTTGGCTATTGAAATTTGTCTTCATGAAGACTTGCTTCATGAAGTTCTCGTGCTGTGTTTTTCAGCTCCATTAGGTCATTTATAGTCTTCTCTAAGTTGTTTATTCTAGTTAGCATCTCATCTAACCTTTTTTCTAGATTCTTAGTTTCTTGGCATTGGGTTAGCACATGTTCTTTTAGCTCTGAGAAGTTTGTTATTACCTACCTTCTGAAGCCTGTTTCTGTCAATTCATCAGGTTGATTCTCCATCCATCTTTGATCCCTAGCTGGTGAGGAGTTGTGATCCCTTTGAAGAGGAGAGGTGCTCCTTGTTTTTGGTGTTTTCATCCTTTTTGTGCTAGTTTCTTCCCATCGTAGTGGCCTTATCTACCTGTGGTCTTTGTAGTTGGTGACTTTTGGATGGGGTCTCTCAGTGGATGTCCTTTTTGTTGATGTTGAAGCTATTTCTTTCTGTTTCTTAGTTTTCCTTCTCTCAGTCAGGCCTCTCTGCTGCAGGACCACTGGAGGTCCACTGAAGACCCTACTCACCCAAGGATCACTGGCAGGGGCGGCAGAACAGCAAGGGTTGCCACTGGTTTCTTCCTCTGCTATCCCCTCCCAGAAGGGTACCCACCAGATGTCGGCCTAAGCTCTCCTTTATGAGGTATCTCTTTGGGCATATGGGGGTCAGGGAGCTGCTTAAGGAGACAGTCTGTCCCTTATAGGAGCTCAAATGCTGTGCTGGGAGCTCCATTGTTCCATGCAGAGCTGCTGGGTAGGTACCTTTAAGTCTGCTGCAGCTGAACTCGTAACCACCTCTTTTCCCAACTGCTCTGTCCTAGGAAGGTCTGCTTTATTTATAAGTTCCTGTCATGCTGCTGCCTTTTTTCATAGATGCCCGGCCCCACACAGAGCAGTCTAATCAGAGTGCCAGCAGAGGTGTTGCAGAGCTGCCACAGGCTCTGCCCAGGTGCTGTGTGAACTGCCTCGATAGTGACAGACTACCTTGGTAGTGGGGGACGCTCTTCCCCCACTGAGCTGGACCATCCTGGGTCCAGCTGCACTTGCTGCACATTTCAGATTGCTCGTTTTGTGAGGGTGTTACCCGCCGAGCCAGATCGCCTGGCTCTCTGTCTCTGCTCCCTCCCTTTCAGTTGAATGGGCAGCTGTGTCTCCCAGGTGTTCCAGGCACCAGTCAAAACAGCCGCCCAGATTTGTGTGAGTTTCTGTGGGCCAACCCGGCACTGGCTGAAACCACCGTGCTGAAAACTCGTGGTGCTTTTTGGCCCCAGAATCTCCTGGTCTGTGGGTAGTGAAAACTTTTTGGAAATGCTGTGAGTGCTCACCCTCTGCACTGTTCTCACTGGGAACTGCATTCTGGAGCTATTCTTATTCAGCCATCTTGGATCCTCACCTGAAGTCAACATCTTGAATGGATATTAAATGCCCATGTTCATAGCAGCATTAATCATAATAGCTACAACATGAAAACAACTCAAGTGTTCATTCATTGGCAAATAAATCGATAAAATGTGGTATATACATACAATGGGATATTGTTTAGCATTAACAATAAGGAAATTCTGATAAATTCTACAACATGGATGATCTTTGAGGACATTATGTTAAGTGAAATAAGCTAGTGACAAAAAGACAAATATATTATATGATTCCACTTATATGAGGTAGCTTGAGTAGCAAAAATCATAGAGACAGAAAGTAGAGTGGTGGCTACCAGGGGCTAGGGGAAGGTAGGGAATGAGAGCTTTTTGCTTAAAGGATATAGAATTTCAGTTTTGTAAGATGAAAATAACTGTAGAGATGGATGGTGGTAATGATTGTACAACAACATGAATGTGTCCAATACCCCAGACCTGTAAGTTTAAATATGGTTAAGATGGTAAATTTTAGGTTATGTGTATTTTACAGTGGAAAAAAATTAAAATGCAGGCACTAAAATGGAAAGTCATCTAGCTATTCCAGAGTATGTTTGTTTTCTTTTCATAGATTGTTGCAAAACTAAAAATAGTTATAGAATGCCTCGTTGTCAAATAACAAACGTGAAAATCATTCAGATGCCCATATCCCAGCATGAAATGCACTAAAGTGGATAAACAATTACAGTAAAATGTGATGTGTATTATAAGAGGGAACAGGATGCTTTACAAGTCCATAGAAAAATATTTAAGGCTACTCAAGGGGAACAATAATCTTCCAGAGGAAGTACGGAATGAGTATATGTTAGTCATACTCTCTGAGAAGTAGGTATGTGTTTTAGGCAGCAGGAAATCATATACATACACCTGGTTCAAGATAGAGTCTGGCACATTTTAAGAATGAATGTCTGGAGCTTAAAGTATGGAGCAGAAGTGCAGAAAGAGACAAGATTCTAGGCTTGGCCAGGGACCAAAATGAGGAGGATCTTGTAAGTAATGTTAGGAAGTTCAAACTATCTCAAGGGCCAGAGTTGGACATTAAAGAAGTTGAGCAGGACATTGGCATGTTAGATCACTCTGGCAGCAGGTAGAACCAGTGAGCCAGAAAATGAGTAACTCGACTAACTGTGCTAATCCAGGTAGGCAAGAGTTGATATTGACTAGGTCACTGGCAACAAGAATGGATACAAATGGATAAAACGCAAGGCAGTTAACAAGTGGCAGGGTCAGAAAATAATGACTACCTATGAGAAGAGTAAGATGTTAAGAACGATAATAATAGCTGACTTATAAAAAAGCTGATGAAGGTCCAGATATTTTATTAAGCACTTTACATACATCATCTCATTTAATTTTCACAATAATCTACAAGATATTTACTATTTTAGAAATATTTCTTAACATGTTCAGTGTTGCACAAACAGAAAATGGCAGAAGCAAGGCTGAAATCAAAGGCTGTTAACTCCCAAGCCCATGTTCAATGATTACATACCTAGACAGTCTATTCTCAAATTGGGTAGAATGGGTATCGCCACTGACTGAAGAATATGGGAGATGATGTGTGGATGTTTTATATATATATATAATTTATCAGTTTTATGATTAAATATTAAAAATTTTACTGTCTCTCAAATTAAATAGATAATTAATTAAAGTATATAATAACATACAGCAAATGGAAATTAATTCTGTTTAGCAGTGTTCCTCAGCCTAGCTGCAAATCAGAATCACCTATAGCATTTTTAAAACCTGTGTATATCTGGACTTCAACCCCATATAGTAGATATGTTGAGAGGTATCCACATTTTTTTTAAACTTCTCAATGAGGCCTGTTCTATGAGCAACTATTATATTCAGTTTATATTCATTGTGAGAAACACAATGGAAGGGTAGAACTAACTGCTGGCGTTAGGAATGTGGGAGTGCTTATTAAAATACATCTTCCAGGTCTATTCCCATTATTTTAAATCAGAATATCTGGGAGTGATGCCCAGAAAACGCATTTTAACTCTCAAGTGAGTTACATACAATGAATTCTGACAACTATGAGTATGTGCTGCACTCATATTAAAGGATATATAGTGAAATCTATACCATTAATATTCCAAGTATATACAGCTGATACTATCCATTGATGACATACCATTTTGGCATCTAATAATTTCTTGTTTCTTCTTGTTAACTGTTTAAAACTGTAATACTTTATTGCTCATCATTCCTGAATTAGTCACCATTGTGTGACAGAGAGAACATGAATCCTTGAATCATCAGGAACTGTTACTTGTTAATGATGTTTCAAATAATTTTGCATGTTACAACTATACTATACCATTCATAATAAATCTAGGCCATAGCACGTTACCGGAGCTCTTTCCAAATAAGGCTTCCATAGAAAATATGTGTCAGATTTGTTTTCCTGTGTCAGAACAATGAGCACAATATGAATGGATTTTTACTCCTTTGATGCCCCAAACTATTTCTTGTTTAATGCCAAGGAACTCTGTCTCCCCTGCAGCTAACCTCCCAAGTGTCTATTAGTTAGATCTGTCTGCATTTTCAGCAATACAGGATATGCAGTACACAAACCCAGGGGGTAACATCCATGTTGTGGTCTGTGATGTGCAACATGGTGCCATTGCTCAGAGGCATTAATTATAACCCAAGGGAGTTTTTAAATTCTAAATTCAGCTTGTCTTTAACGATTTCCTTTTACATCACAATGGAAAATATGTCTACAACTAGAAGTGCCACATGTAAATTTGTTGACTAAAATGACCTGAAAATACATTAGTAAATAAAAGAAAAGCAAGACATATATTAGCCATAGATAGTACCATTAATTTAGTTCGGGAAAAATGTGATAAAGACTATAGCAACTGGTTTCAAAAAAGCTTATATAATTGTTTTAAATATTAAATTTTCAGATAAACAAAGATTCTGATTTTTTCTTAATTTGGCTTTAATTTAAAATGTAATTATTTAAGACTGATTATTTTAGCTTTGACTATTTAAGTGGATGTTAAGTAGATGATTTTTAATTCATGTTCTGAATTATAGAGTTTATTATCATAAAAGCTGAGGTCCCACTTAGAAAAAGGGTTTTCTATTGCATGCATATAAGTTGTGATAATGGAATCATTGGTTTAGTACAAGTTTTTATCAAATAGAGATTTCAATATAAAATTGCCACTTTACATTGGAAGCAAGAAGGTAGAATTTGTAAAATGTTTAAAGAAATTTGCAATAATTGTTACCATTGAGAGAGAACAAATTTTAAAAATTCCTAGTTTTTTAAAATCATCTGTTTCTATTTTATTTTTGACTTCTTTTGCTCTCCTAAGTCCACAAATTTAAAAAGAGTCTAAATGTGAAATATTCATAACTGGAAGAAAGTATTACATTTTATGACTTTATAGTAATTACATTTTCTTAAATATATATTTTAACAATATTTTACATTACTCAGCATGTTGTTATCCAAAACAGATTTTGCAGTATTTGCTAAACATACTAGCCAAAAGTGAGTCAAATATTTTAGATACTTAGAGACAAAATTTACAAACTCACAAACCCTTTTTATGTAGTCCTATAATTTTAATTTCAGAATAAAGACAATTATATTAATGTTTCTGAGTCCAGAAATGTATTAAATACTGATGGTTCAAATCAACAGTTGTTTATTTAGGAACTGAGAGCTCGTGAGGCCCACTCACACTCATCTTACCCTTTCCAGCTCCCTGTCTCACTGATACTTTATAGAGTTATCAATAATTCTACGAGGAGTAGGGAAGAATAACACATACTGGGCCCACTATGTGCACATAATAGGTGAGGGAACTACTTTTAATGGAAATGAGAAAGGGAAGAAGAAGAGGCAAAACATAAATGAGAAAATTTTCTACTGCTTAGTAAATCTAAAAAGCTTAATAAGGAAATACATGACATTACTGATTAGAATTGTAACTGGGGATTTTTCTCTCCATTTCATGCATTCATTGTGATTCAGTCCACAATAAGTACACTTGATTATTGGACATATTTTAAATAAAAAAGGATTTTAGCTGCAAGTAAGCAGTGGAATCTACCCCTGGATAGAAAGCTGTCTACCAGAGTATGCCTTCAAAGGAAAAAGCTTCCTCTGGTGGATCTCTCTGGCATTACTCCTACTATGACACACAAGACAACTTCATCTCAACTTTCTCAATTAAATCCAATAGAGAATTTTTGGCCCAGAGTAGAGTAAGAAATGGAAGCTGAAAGAGACCATTCCAAATCACTGGCATACAACAGCAGATGGAGGTGTTCACTGGTTAGGTTTACAAGGAGAGAGGAGTAAAAATGTAAAGTTCTTTAAATCATTTCAGACAGAAAATACTTGCAGTTCACTAATTGTATGCACATATGAAGAAGCAGAGTGCTCAGTGGAGGAGGGGATGTGTTTTTTTGTTTGTTTGTTTGCTTTTTTTTTCAAAGTGGATGTATATTTCCAGTTCATTCACGTTGGGTTACACTGAATAAATACGTACTGAGTGTATGAACTGGTAAGTACTTCTAAGACTCATTTTTGATTAAAGGGACTGTCTGAAAGATTCCAAGTGAGACAGGGGAGTTTTTAGGAAGCAGTGACTCTGGGCCCCAAGGCGATAGTCTCCTCATCTGTTAAATGACTCCCTATTTCTTGGGTACTTGTGAGGATGACTTGAACCCATAAAGCTCTTGAGGAAGTGGCTGAAACATAATAAACCCTTGATAATTCCTGGTATCATTAGCCTACTATCAACATTACAACATCTATTACTTAATGTGTGGTCATAGTGTTATGAAAGCTCTGAATTTTAGGTATAAAAGCTCTCAATTTTGTGACTAAAGGAATTTCCACTAAAAATGTCCAATCTGATTCTGACACTTTTCCACCAACCAATTTAGTGGCTCCCTCACACTAGTTTCTACTTAGAATTGCTAACGATGGAAAAGGAGTACATGGATTTAGAATGTAAGTGTAATTTCATGCCCTTTATATTAGCCTGATAAATTATCACTAATCCTGGTAGTCGGTGGACAGGGCAGTTCTTACCACATTTCACATATAGCAGGATCCAAACCTCATGGAACATTTTGGTTGAGCCAGGTGCTTGTCATAGGTACTTGGATGAAGGAGAGACTTGCACCTCTGGACAATGGGCAGCCACCTACAGAGAATCAATGGCATAGTAACTCCAAATATCTCTGCTGTTCTCTTGATTCTGCACATTTTTAAATTAGAACTGAAAATATTTATTGCTTTCATTTAAAATCTTCATTCCTTAAAGTATAAACGTTGTATTAAATTATAATATTTTGCCTTCTTACTTACTCTTTCCTTCACTGCCAGTCATCCCATCCAATCACTCACCAAGCTCTGAGAATGTCACCTTCAAATATTTCTTGAACAGTGCTTCTTGAATTTTAATCTGCACATACATCAGCTGGAGATCTTGTTAAAATACAGATTTTGGTTCAGTGGATCTGGAGTCAGACTCATTTTATAAGGTAAACACAATTGAGTATAGAACCCACATTTTAAAAAAAAGATTATTATGAGCACTCCAGAAGTCAACTATAATTGGCTAAATGGTGGTTCCCAACGATATCAGGTTCTGACCCCTGGAAACCTGTGAATGTCATCTTATATTGTAAAGTTTTTGTAAATGTAATTATACAAAGGATCTTGAAATGAAGAAATTATCCTGGATTATCCAGATGAGCCCCAAATGCCATCACGAGTGTCCTTATAACAGCTGCAGAGGCAGCTTAAACACACGTGTGGACCTGCCAACACCTTAATAGGGGACTTCCATCCTCCATAACTGTGAGAGAAGGACTTTCTGTTGCTTTAAGCCACCAAATCTGGTAAATTTTTATAACAGCATTAGGAAACAAGTGCACTAGCCTAAATTCCTTTCAAAATAAACTACCTCTCATCCTTTCATGTGATTAAGACTTATATTCTTTTCTGGTAACACTTTTTAGGAAGTCTGAAAGAGATGAGTGCAAAGTACTCTGTGTGGTATCTTTATATTACTATATGATATCTCCTGCTCATTTTCTACTCTTTTTCATTGAAGATACCCTTACATATTGAGCATTGAGAAACTTTCCTATTTCTGTATCTCAATTACTGTACCTGTTTGCTTAATTCATTAACTATTGCAATTATTAAATTGGTTCAGAACTTTTGTACTAAGCATATGTATGATTCATTATAGAATTTGATTCTTCTAAATAATCCCTGGCTATAACTAATATTTGAATATACTTTCTAATATACAAGTAAAGTAAGTTATTGAAATTTCATACTGTATTGCTTTCTATACTGCTTATAACAAATTAACACAAAATTAGCAGCTTAAAAAAAACACAGTTTATTATCTTACAGTTTTGTAGGTCAGATACCTGGCAGGGGTCTTAGCAAGCTAAAATCAAACTCTCAGCATGACTGAGTTCCTTTCTACAGGCTTCTGGAAGGAATCATTTTTGTTGCCTTATCTAGCTTCTAGAGGTTGCCCACATTCCTTGGCTCATAGCCCCTTTCCTCTACATTCAAAGCCAACATGTTGAATTTTACCTGACCTTCTTGAGTAGTCACATTGCCCTCTCTAATCACAACTGGGGAAGGTTTTTCCTCTTTTAAGGACTCTTATAATTACTTTGGGTTGACTCAGATAATCCAGTATAATCTTTCCATCTCAAGGTCCTTAACTTTAAGCACAGTTTTGGAATCCCTTATGTCAAGAAAAGTGACATACTTAGAGGTTCTGGAGACTAGAATGCATACATCTTTGAGGGAACTTAATTCTGCCTGCTACATAGTTTCCAGTTACACAGCCTAATTTTGATGATCTAGGAGATTTTGAGGTATTCTTAGAAAACAAAAGACTTTTTGATTATATTTATATTAACTACCTTTACTTTGTAAAATCACACAATTTAAAAAAAGTTTTCACTGAAAGTGTTACTCCTCCAAACATTTTATCTTTCTGAAATGCTATTAAATACAATTCTAGATTTTCAACTAGTAGTTTTTATAATGAAATTGTTGTTTTCCCTAAACTAGGGTTACATAATAATGTTTAATATTATTAACAAATATATTGCTAAGTAGCTTCTGATATGTCTTTTGAAGTGAATGATAAAATTGCCCTATTTTTATGAATTGGAAAACTGAGATGGAGAGATTGGTTTTACCAGTGCCTATCAAGAGAAATAAAAAAGCTAAAATTAGAGGTCACAGATATTTCACCTATAATTCTTATAGTTCATTAAATTCCAGTGTCACCAAGTTATTGATTTACTGTATTTTTTTTTTAATTCCTCTCTTTTTGTTCATTATACTTTAAGTTCTGGGATACATGTACAGAACATGCAGGTTTGTTACATAGGTATACATGGGCCATGGTGGTTTGCTGCACCCATCACCCATTATCTACATTACATATTTCTCTTAATGCTACTCTTTCCGTTGCTCACCACCCCCTGACAGACTCTGGTGTGTGATGTTCCCCTCCCAATGTCCTTGTGTTCTCATTGTTCAACTCCCACTTACAAGTGACAACACACGGTGTTTGGTTTTCTGTTCCTGTGTTAGTTTGCTGAGAATGATGGTTTCCAGCTTCATTCATATCCCTGCAAAGGACATAAATTCATTCTTTTTTTATGGATGCATAGGGCTTCACAGTGTATATGAGCCACATTTTCTTTATCCAGTCTATCATTGATGGGCATTTGGGTTGGTTCCAAGTCTTTGCTATTGTGAACAGGGCTTCAATAAACATACATGTGCATGTGTCTCTATAGTAGAATGATTTACAATCTTTTGGATGTATACCCAGTAATGGGATTGCTAGGTAAAATGGTACTTCTAGTTCTAGATCCTTGAGGAATTGCCACACCATCTTCCACAATGGTTGAACTAATTTACACTCCCACAAACAATGTAAAAGTGTTCCTATTTCTCCATATCTTCTCCAGCATCTGTTGTTTCCTGACTTTTTAATGATCACCATTTTAACTGGTATGACATGGTATCTCATTGTGGTTTTGATTTCTATTTCTTTAATGACCAGTGACGATGAGCTTTTTTATATATATTTGTTGGCCACATAAATGTCTTCTTTTGAGAAGTGTCTGTTCATATCCTTCACCCACTTTTTGATGGGGTTGTTTTTTTTTTTGTAAATTTGTGTAATTTCTTTGTAGATATGAGCCCTTTGTCAGATTGACAAATTGCAAAAAATTTCTCCCATTCTGTAGGTTGCCTGTTCACTATGATAATAGTTTCTTTTGCTGTGCCAAAGCTCTTTAGATTAATTAGATCCCATTTGTCAATTTTGGCTTTTGTTGCAATTGCTTTTGGTGTGTTAGTCATGAGGTCTTTGCCTATGCTATGTCCTGAATGGTATTGCCTATGTTTTCTTCTAGGGATTTTATGGTTTTAGGTCTTATATTTAAATCTTTAATCCATCTTGAGTTAATTTTTGTATAATGTGTAAGACAGAGGTTCAGTTTCAGTTTTCTGCATATGACTAGCCATTTTTCCCAACACCATTTATTAAATAGGGAATCCTTTCTCCATTGCTTGTTTTTGTCAGGTTTATCAAAGATAAGTTGGTTCTAGATGTATGGTGGTGTTTCTGAGGCCTCTGTTCTGTTCCATTGATCTATATATATCTGCTTTGGTACCAGTACCATGCTGTTTTGGTTACTGTAGCCTTGTCAGGTTACAGTAGGTAAGGTAATTAGTTACCTTACCTACTGTAAGTCAGGTAGCATAATGGTTTCAGCTTTGTTCTTTTTGCTCAGGATTGTCTTGGCTATATGAGCTCTTTTTTGCTTCTATATGAAATTTAAAGTAGTTTTTTCAAATTCTGTGAAGAAAATCAATGTATTTTTTAACCTATTGAGTGGATGTGTTGCCTAAACATTAGAGAAAAGCAGGAACTCTTATCTGCTGGTTTTTTAGATATCTGGATACTTCTATCTGTTTCCAATCCTTGAATTCATCAAAATCCATTTACATTCCACTTTTCCAATGAGCCTGGACTGATAATCCTAGATCACAGTGAATTGTCATTCTTTTAGTGCATATGAGCTGCCTTGAATTGTTCATTGCCTTTTATATGAATTAAAGATTTCCTTCAAAAAGAATTATGAACTGCTTGGTGGCAAATGATATACATTGTGCTTCTTTATATTCATTTTATTCTTCTTATACTGTTCTTCCCAATGTAGGTATTTATGGTATATTTGTTAATTGATCAGCAGTATCACATCCTCATCATTATTATCAGCATCATTGCAAACCATGTACTGAGAAAATGACTAGTTGTTTAGAACATTGTCTAGAATGTCCTTAAAAATGCTTACTGTCTATTGTTCTCTTGTGCTACATGGGGAAGGAAATACTGTCTCTTTTTCTGGTGAATTCATGGAGGTTTGCCTCCCTCTTCTGCAAGCCTTTACTGGCAGCCTAACTCAAGGCAAGCCACGTCATCTCAGCTGTAACTGTTTCCTCATCTGTAAAATGACCACTATGGCAACTTTTTCCTACGTACACTAATGGACTATGCTGTTGCTAGAATAAGCAAATAGAAGATAATTCACTTTAAAAAGGTAAATTCCTTATAAAAATCAAATTATTATTCATGGTTATCTCAAAGCCACATTCACTGATGAGAATATGCAAGGGGACACACTTAAAAAAAAAATACTCTCTGTAGAATTTCCATTTTTAAAATCCCCTGAATGTCTTTCAAGGTAATAAAAGCCTCTGGTTGGCGTTGCATAGCCCATATGCCTTCCTTGCTTCTGAGACTTTGAAGTCCCTAGAAAACATCCAAGAAACAACCAGGGTTCCAGCAAGGAAAAGAGGCCCACTCTGAAGCCTCATATGTCTTAATTGTTATTTTTTGTCTCCCCTTTACATATAACAAAACTGCCTTATAGGATTTTGTTGTGAATTGCAAATTAGATAATTCTTGTGAAAACCCATATGCAAAGACATTGTTTTTAGCAGCTTAACTTAGAAAAACTGAAACAGTTCATGTCTGAAATTTTCTTTGTTGTTGTTATTAATAAGAAGTATTTTTTCAGGAAAAATTTATGAATTTTACACTTTAGATTTCAGTGATCCACATTCAAATTAAGTTACCCATAATCAGAATATGTAACTTGAACTAGATAGTAGATGTTGCTTTCTAATCTTCAATAATTAAGTACAGGCCGGGCGCGGTGGCTCACGCCTGTAATCCCAGCACTTTGGGAGGCCGAGGCGGGTGGATCACGAGGTCAAGAGATCGAGACCATCTTGGTTAACATGGTGAAACCCCGTCTCTACTAAAAAAAATACAAAAAATTAGCTGGGCATGGTGGCGCGTGCCTGTAATCCCAGCTACTCAGGAGGCTGAAGCAGGAGAATTGCCTGAACCCCGGAGGCAGAGGTTGCCGTGAGCCGAGATCGCGCCATTGCACTCCAGCCTGGGTAACAAGAGCGAAACTCCGTCTCAAAAAAAAAAAAAAAAAAAAAAAAAATTAAGTACATCAGCTACTTCTAATGGTACAATCTATCAATGATGTTTACCAGGTTGATAGGTGTGACTAAAATGGTAAACAAAGGCAGAGAGAACTTAGATGACATAACATTTAAACTGACATCAATGAAAGTAGAAAAGTTGGAGTTTAGTCTTAAAGGCAAATGTTACTGGGTTATTTTGGCTTAGTTATTATGGTTAAGAACAAAATTATTTTACACAGGGAGATAAGAAAGATAAACACACATTTGGTTTTTTTTTTATCTTCAGATCACAATTTTGTATGTGCATGTTGCCCTTAAACCACATCCTGCATGTTTTGGATTTCAGAGACTTTAAGATTAAGAGCAGTTCTTTTTATCTGATGCTTATTTTCATGGTTTGTTTTTATTTTTTTTTCTAGCATGATATATAAGAGTTTTGAATTGTTTAAAAATCCTTCTGGACTTATGAGCAAAGGAAGAAGAGGATTAAGATGATCTTATTTTTATTTCATATTTATTAAGCACATAAGTTTTTCCAGGATTTTTAGAAAGCGCCAAACTAAAATAGCCTTTAAATAATTGGTTTTGCCTCTTAGATTTTTAGAAGACCCATTCAGATGTCTTTTCAGTTCCACCTCCTTTCTTTTACATATGAGGAAATTTAGTCACAAAGAGCTTAAGTTAGTTATCTCTAGTCAGAGAGCTGGCTAATGGCAGAACTGGAAGTAGATGTTTTCACTCCCATCCAGTTGAGAATCCCTTCACTATACCAAACTATGACTTAGAACAATTAAATATTTCCAATAAGGACGGATGTATAATTATATATTAGAATGTAAGAACATTAAAGGTAGAAATAATCTTATTCACCCATGTGCCCAGTACACGGTAACAATAAACACTTTATAAATATATGTTGAATAAATGAAATGTTAACCAGCGCTCATTTCACTGTATCACATGGCATATGGAATCAGTGCATCATCTTTCACTGAGGTAAGCATCTTAATTGAAGACCTAGCTATTCATTTAGCCTAGACTCTGTGGTCTCACTGGTAATAAGGCCACTAAACTCTTCCTATCTAGGATAGAATAACAACCTCTAGAGCACTAGTCTTGAAAATCTTAATTTTCAGAGTGACCATACAAAAGTTCCTGTACAAATACCATTTTATAACTATTCAATGTCATGTTCCAACATCATCTCTGACTGTATTGTTATACTGCCCAGATGAGCAGTTAAGTCTACACAGGTTTAGCAATTTCTATCCCAATAGGATCTTTTAATAATATTTTTAAAAACCAAATAAATAAATTAAAAATTACAAAATTACTATTAGCAATGTGACTTATATAAAAGGTGGTATTAAGATTATATATGATCCCAAACTAGTATCCCCAGATAACTAAACTTCTGTGATAACAACCTTCCCTGACAGGTTCCTAAGACAGTAACTTAGGCAGTTAGGTACCCTGTTTTAAAATGAAGCTTTTGTCCCAAAACCCAAGGAGGCCCATAGGGAGCTAAGTTAAACCACATGAAAGATTTTTCCTGTGCTAAACATTGTCTTATATGACCAAAGACACTCGAAATAGATTGAGAGGCCTTCTTACCTCTTATTACCCAAGCCCTTTTCTAAATTGTTTACTAGTCTAATAAAAAAGTCTTGGCAAGAAAACAACCCAGCATATCTTTGTGAGGCCAAGAGGAAACAGCCTAATCTGCTCACCCCAGTCTTTCTCAGTGTATGAGCAAGGAAAAGAGACTAAATGTCCCTTGCATGTCTACTTAGTACATGTGCCATTTTATAACTCTTCAATGTCATGAAGAGGAATAAAATATCATGAAATATCATAAAACCTTACTCACCACTTCTCTTCCTTGAGTGTAGAATGAAAAGGTGGCTGGTGAGGGGTGGGAGAGATGGGGACTTTGGCTGGGTTTTCCCCTAGATATAAAAAGCAAATTACATGCAGATGAGAAGAGGCTACTGTATGTTTCTGAGCAACATCCATGAGTTCCTGAGTGCTAACCCTGGCTTTTTACCATCTACTACACAGGTGAACTCAGCCAAGTCATCTAGTAGTTCTAGCATAGACATTGGGCCATGGTTGACACCTCTTTCTTTTTTCATGTCACTGGCTGATCCCTCCAGCTTTTCCTTACTATCAGAGTAGGAGAACGTTACTAGAGCACAATAGTGAAGAAAAGTGGCTTAGGAATTTGGCACAGTTAGCTTATAATTCCATCTCTGTCATATATAACTTGAGAAAGTTACTCCTATAAGTGTGCTTGCTTAGTAAGTTATATTGTGAATTTTTTTTAGCAATGAGAAAGTTATTTATTCTACATATTAATAGCTAATTTTAATCATAAAATGATGAAATATTGTGAATGTTAAATGTAATAATGCACAGAAAGTGTTTAGTACAGTGCATGATCCAGTTTGTTCACTAGTAAATATTAGATTTTAGCAACAATAGCTGAGGCTTGTGAGCTTAAGTGGGATACGGGAAGACACTTTTCAGCCAGCTGAAATCTTAGACTTAATTACCTTGGGCACCTAAGTAACAGTTGCTCCTTCATGTGGTTAGGCTATTAGACCAGATATTGCCAACAAAGCCTCAGAGTAGGGAATATTTACTATTCTGAAAAGTTCATTTCCTACAGACTCTTTGCAGTCGTGAGTAGTGGATATGGTTTGAAGGGGTATTCTTGCTAAATCCAATCCTACTACTATCCCTTTAACCATAGCACAGGTTAAATGCCAACATATTGCCTGAAACAGGAACAAATAGAATTTATGTTTATCTTGCTCATATTGGTTGCAACACTTCTAATCATGAAGGATTGGGACAACATCTTCTCTTTGTTTCCTATGTCTCAGCAATCTCATCTGTTTTATCATTGACCCTTATTAATAGGACCATCTGCTCAAGTCCCACACTGTTTTTTTTTTTTTTTTCAGAAGACCTTTCAATATTTTCAGTGACGTTTTTAAAAATCTGACCATTTACATTTTGTTGCATAAAACTGTTCAATGACTGTTATTGCATTTAAGTTAAATTGAAAGTCGTTATTAGAAACCCATATGGTCTACAGAAATTGGTTCCTACCTAATCTCAAATTTTATTTCACATCATGCCTTCTCCACCCTTTTCTTTGCTCTCACTACTGCCCAGTCACATTGACCTTCTATTCTTGAACAGGCAAGGCCATTTCCTGCTTTAGGGCCAGAGTACATATTATTCCCTTTGCCTGTAGTGTTCTTCATTCACATCTTCTTTTGGATTTTTTATTATTCAAGTTTCAATTGAAACAGTTTCCTCTCAGGAAGATCCTGTTCAACTACCCTGTCTGCTAGATTGCTTTCAGTTAATCTCAACTTCATTGCTTTCACAGCACAGTATCTCTACCTATAATGTTGATTTGGGGAAAAATAGTTAATTTTTCTGTGATTATAAAATAGAAATAGAAATACCTAACTTAACAGAAATGCAAATAAAGGCCCCATCACATAAAGGATTGCTAATAAATTGTGACTTATTTATTATTAAGAAGTTATTTTTTCTTTCTATTCGAGCATGCAAATGACTCATGCTCATTTTGAAATTAAATATGAAAAGTGGTAAAAGAAATACTTTTTATCTTCTTTTTTCTATTGTTCACTCACACATTTGTCAATCAACATTATTGCATGTTTCCTCTACGCTGGGTGTGATGCTTGATTGTAAAGATACCAAGATAAATGCTAGCATCACTAATTACAAGCAGCTCAAGCTCTAATAGGGAGAGTTTATTAGAGGCACACTGCATCACATTCATTTCTTGAGACAGACTGCCTCAAGGAATGAGCTAGAAATGAGTTCTGTCAGGACACTGCATTGGGATGGAGGAATTGGTCCACAAAATCCTCCAATGAGATGAATTTCAAAGTGATAAGGGAAGATGGCCAGATGGTAAAGGAGTAAAGGAGAGGAAACTCATTCCATAGTTTTAGGTGATAAGATGTCTGTGTTTTTCACTAGACTGTGAGCTCCATGAGGTCAGGGTCTTACTTTGTTCAATATTGTATCTCCAGCACCTAGGACAGCACTTGGTACACAGTAGTCTCTCATTAGGTATCTGCTAGATTTCTGAGTCCCTCTAAGGCATAGTATGATTTACTCTGTTTGGTGCCCATACAAGATACAGATGGGTTTTTAAGCTCAGAATCTGAAAGAGAAAATGAGTTTTTTGAGGTTGACAATTTATAATGAGAACTGTAAATAATTTACTACATACTCATATTAAGTGAATTATGAAGCCTATCCAGTGGTATCAAATATTGACTTACAGTTTTTTCTTACTAAGAAAGTGGTTTTAACCCATGATTAGCATTAGTAATTGATGGTATTCTGCTCAGGCTTGTTGATAACCTCTGTTGTTTGTCTCAGGATGCTCTTATTCCATTGGTATGACCACATTCTTTTAGACACCTTTATCTCTGATTTTTTTAGTCTTTGCTTTCTCCTGAAGCCCTTTAATACAAATCAGCACACTTTGCAAAGTGCTGAGTGCCTATCTGCCTGCTGCTGAGAATGCCTCTGTAATATTGCTGTCCTTTTTCTGTTAGTTTCCAAGATTGTCCCCTATTCTCCTTAGCAATTGCATTCTTCTGCAAAAACAATATCCCTTAGTGATGATAGTGAAAAGGCAACAAAATTCTCTTTGTTCAGAAGAATCACTTTGTTCGTGGAGTCTCAACTAAAAATGGAACCTAGTTTCCTGCCTGCCACCCTAAAAGCATAGTATAGTAGTAACATCATAGGCTTCATGTCCAGTTGCTTGGGTACAGATCCCAGCATCATGACTGACAATTCCTACCACTTTAGATTCCTTTCTTCCTTCTCCACCCTACTCTACCCAGGGAGGCTGCTTTCATTAAAGTACGTACATGATGTCAGGCTCTGGCCACAGTGGGATATGGCCAGTATGAAACTCTAGCAAGAAGGTACTTATTCCCTTGACCCTACATAGACTTATAGCTGTCTGTGTCCCTTGACATAATGTCTCTGCGGTTCTGTAGGATACTCGCATACGATTTTTTCTCCCTCTCCCTTTTGGGTTCTGATAAATTCTCCCTCTTGGGAATCAGTGTTGGGGGAAGGCTAGTGGCAGAGATGGTGTCAGTTTTATTACTAGTAGTTCCAGGTTCATGCAATTTCCCTTGTGGTAACACTACATGCCATCCATTAGTCCCTGTGTAAACAAACAAATGTTGCCATTGTTTCCTGTTAGAAATCTGACTGATACACTAGGTATGAGACCCTGGGCCAGGTACTTAACCTTCTCACACTTCAGTTTTCTCATCTGTCAAACAGAATTAATAATGGTACCTACATTATGGGGCTTGGGTTAAGAATAAATGAGAAAATTTCTGGCATATAGTAAACACTCAATAAATAATAGCTTTTAGGGCTACTATTTGTTGCATGGTGACACTTTCTCTCAAGCATAATTAGATAAATAGCTCCCTGAAGATTATTTTGTTGGCCTTTGCTTAATTATCTCAATCCCAAAATCCGGTTGATGCATACCCATTATGAATCAGGACAGGAAACATTAAGAATACAAAATTAAGACTGGGTGTGGAGGCTGATGCCTGCAATCCCAGTACTTTGAGAGGCTAAGGTGAGCCGAATGCTTGAACTCAGGAGTTCAAGACCAGCCTGAGCAATATGGTGGAACCCTGTCTCTACAAAAAATAGAAAAATTAGCTGGGTGTGGTGGTGTGCACCTATAGTGCCAGCTACTTGGAAGGCTGATGTGGAAAGATGGCTTGCACTCAAAGGATCAAGGCTGCAGTGAGCTGAGCTCATGCTACTGCACTCCGGTTTGGGCAACAAACTGAGACCCTGTCTCAAAAAAAAGGGGGGGATATGAAGTTTGATAAACATATGCAATCCAGAGTAAGAGGACCTCAAAAGCCACAATATAAAGTGATGAATACTAAAATGGAAACATAGTTATGCCTCAGGGATATGTTCTGAGAAATGTGATGTTAGGCAATTTCATCTTTTTGTAAACATCGTAGAGTTTACTCACGCAAACTTAGATGGTTATTGCTTCTAGGCTACAAACCTGTACAACGTTACTGTCCTGAATATTGTAGGCAATTATAACACAATGGTAAGTATTTGTGTATCTACACATAGAAAAGGCACAATAAAAATACAGTATATTGGGCAACTGTGGCAGGTGGGATTGCTTGAGCCCAGGAGTTTGATAGTAGCTTGGGTAATACAGTGAGACCATCTCTCTCCAAATACTAAAACTAAAATTAGCTGAGTGTGGTGGTACAATCCTATAATCCTAGCTGCTTGAGAGGCTGAAATGGAGGATCACTTGAGCCTGGGAGGTCAAGGCTGCTGTGAGCCATGATCACACTAATTCACTCCGCCTGGGTGACAGAGCAATAACCTGCCTCAAACAAAAACAAAAACAAAACAATACAAAAAACAGTATAAAAGATTAAAAAATGGTACACTTGTATAAGGAACTTACCACAAATGAAGCTTGTAGAACTGAAAGTTGTTCTGCGTGAGTCAGTGAGCGGTGAGTGAATATGAAGGCCTAGGACATTACTGTACACTATGGTAGACTTTATAAACACTGTATACAAGTGACAATAAATTTACACAAAATAATATTTTTCTGCCTTCTATAATAAATTAACTTTAACTTACTCTAACATTTTTACTTTATCAACTTTCAAATTTTTAAAACTTTTTGACTCTTTTATAAAACATAATATAAAACACAAACACACTGTACAGCTACATAAAATATTTCTGTTAACCAAACACCATAGGTTCTCACTGATAAGTGGGTGTTGAACAATGAGAACACATGAACACAGAGAGGGGAACATCACACACTGGGGCCTGTTGATGGGTGGGGACTAGGGGACGGGGGCTAGGGGAGGAATAGCTTTAGGAGAATTACCTAATGTAGATGACAGGGTGATGGATGCAGCAAACCACCATGGCACATGTATACCTATGTAACAAACTTGCACATTCTGTACATGTACCCCAGAACTTAAAGTATAATAATAATAATAATTCTGTCTTTATATCATTATTCTATAAATTTTTATAATAAATTTTTTTTATTATTTTTCTTTACTTTTTAAACTTTGCTGTTAAAAACTAACACCAAACTGACCTACACTGGGTCAGGATCATCAATATGTCACTAGGCAATACAAAATTTTGAGCTGCATTAGAGTCATATGGGGCCCCATGGTGCATGAGGTTTGTTGCTAACCAAAATGTTGTTATGGGGCACATGGATATATTTTAAAAACTGTTACGGGAGCTCAGATGGGAAGCAGAAGAAATTCCCAAGATGATAGTAAAAAGACTTCCCCAAAATAACAGCTAATTCTGTCGGAAATCTAGAAAAAAATCAAGTACAGGTAAAAGAAAGCAGTGAACTTCTGAGAGCACATCCCCAAGAAAATAAAAACAGACAAACTATGAATTCATTGAGAAGATAGTTATGGTTCTGCTGGAAATTTTGATGGGATTAGTGATAGGTACGTAGAAAATCAAGAGAGTAAGCATGATCTCACTTATATGTGGAATCTAAAAATGTTGATCTCATAAAAGTATAGAGGAGAATTGTGGTTACCAGAGGCTAGGGAGGGTGGAGGGAGGGGGAAATGCTAAGAGGTTGGTCAAGAGGTATAAAGTTGCAATTAGATGGGTGGAATAAATTCTGAAGTTCTATTGAGTTCTATTGCACAGTAGGAGACTACGGTTAAAACAATGTAGTGTATATTTTAAAATAATTTGAAGAGAAGATTCTGAATAATCTCACCACAAAGAAATGAGAAATGTTAGAGGTGATAGATATGCTAATTACTCTGATTTGATCATTACACAATGTATACATGTATTGAAATATTACACTGTACCCCATAAATACATACAATTATTATGTGCCAATTAGAAATTTAAAAAGCTTAAAAAATCTGAGGGTGTAAAAAAGTCCAAACAACCCAATAGAAAATAAAAAGTTTCAAGAAAGGAAATTTAATCATAGCTAGGGAATAAATACTTCAGCCTTCCTGATTCTATAGCTCAGCTGTGGCTAATGTTTATAAGGGACAAAAATTGTAAACACTGACTAATTATTTAACCTAAAATTATGGCATAGCTTTATTGGGTGGGGGATAGGAGGAAAAAAAGTTAAGGAATGGTTTGAGAGGGGAAAAGGACACGTTAGAAATCATCAGACACAATTAGAAATCATTATCTTCCATAGTTAAAAGTAGAAACAAAAAGAAAAACATTAAGAAATATCAGTATTAATATGTTATTTAGAAACAGCAAAGAGTTAAAGGAGGTTCATTTGAGGAACAGATATCAAGGTGAGGCAGGAGAAAAGGGTAATACTATATTTCTTGGAAAACTTTGAGGTTAGTATTTGAGTTTTAAAAAGTATATGACTGCATTATTGAATAAAATAAATATAAATATGAAATTAAATATCTTGCACAAAGGATTTATATGTAAGGGAGAGGTGAGAATGGTGCTAGAATAATAGTTTGGTAGGACATGATGAGCAATCTGCAATACTAAAGAGGTTGCACTTTAGAACTCCAAGTAGCTAAAAAAACAAGAGAATCATATGCAGAGTTCCACTCTAGAGAAGAGTTTCTCAGCTAATTTTGAAGATGGATAAAGTGAGGAATGAATGGTATCCAGGAAATTAGTTATGATAGTTCAACAGAGAAACAATGAGGTTTGAAATAAGATGTCCGCAATCATCACATAAAGCAAAGACATTGTTTGAGAAATTTTTTGAAGCTAAAATTAGCAGAATTTGGTGATTAATTAGATGTGGGAAGTAAAAGAAATTACAGTTAATACAGAAGCTTCTACTTTTTGGTTGATGGTGCAGATATTTGTTCTTTAAGAAACATAGAGCGAATTTGTGGAATAATATGGTTTGAAAACCTAGATGCCTGAATTACATCCAGTTAGAATGATGTAGTCGACAGTAACATACACAATTTTAAAAATCAAGGGAAGCCAAAAAACTGGAGATAAAAGATTTAAAAGCTTCTGGTGTATAAGTAGTAGTTGAAGTCACTGTCCCAGAAAATAGTATCTGGCCAAACTAAGGAGAATCTATATTTAAAGAGGATTCAGTAATGAAGCCTATAAAAATGTATTAATTCCTTATTAATTTAATCATTCTTTCAACAAATATTTTTAAGTATCTACTATGAGCTAGGCACTGACAAGTTCTTTGTAAAACTTCCGTCAAAGTTTCCTGTGGTTCTAAGTAAATTCTTTCTTTTAAACCTCTTAATGTTTTGTGAAAATAGATGAAAAAAAGAGAGGCACTAAAGATTTCAAAATTTCACAATTATGTCATTTTACACTTATAAAAAATGTAGGGAAAATACATAGTTGGAATGAAAGGAGAAGGAAAAGAAAGAATGATTGCCTATGTAGGAACTGAAATGTATAGAAGAAGGTCTGGGTATTTGGGGAACCCTGGCCCATGAATCAATCCATAAAGTAGAAGAAAATGGCTTGGGAAAGGCCCAGTCAAAGCATCACACTACCGGAAAAATCAAGTAAGCTACAGGATCATGTAGAAATAATAATTTCAGTATGAAAATATGGGATGGGATGGGACCATCTTCAGGGATATTCAGTTCAGCCTTCATCTTCTACTAAAGCTGATCTATCATTTAGGTATTAGAATGATATCATGCATCTTGGCTGTCTGGCACATTGTTATGTTGGTTACAGTAGCCTCAGTGTGGGACTACAGATGAATTTCTATCATCATTCAAACCCTAGTGATATGATTTGTCAGGAAGGTTCAGCTAGTGTTTATTACAGACCTGAGATTGTGCTACTAAATATATGTCAACTTTTACAAGGATAGATCTGGGCTCCTTTTGGCAATTATAGGAATATAAGAGGAGAATATAAGAAGAGAGCTGGATATTTTTATTCAGACATATCTATATAACTGACTCTTGAATTATTAAACATTTTTGTTTTATCTTTATAATTCCTTCCTGCCTTCTCTTCCCTTTTCTGTTTCTTCTCCTTATTCTTTCTTGCCCTGTTTCAAGTCAGCACTAAAACACAAACACATTAGAATAAAACTGTAGTTCTCGAAGTGCAATTCCCTTGATCAGCAGAATCAGCATCATCTGAGAGCTTGTTAAAAATGCAAATTCTTGGACACCATCCCAGACCTGCTGAATCTGAAACTCTGGGGATGGGGCTCAGCAATTGATGCTTTGCAAGCCCTTCAGGTGATTCTTAAGTGTGGTGAACTTAGAGAAACACTCAATAAAATGAAGAAATTGGAGACACACACACACACGCACACACACACACGCACACAGAGAGAGAGAGAGAATAATAAAATAATAAGATAAATCAAAAAGAGAAGTTTGAACATAAAAATTGTCTTTATGGCAAACAAAAAGTTTGATTCTATGTTTTCCGAACATATAAAAACAAAGAAGGAAGCATTATCAGTTTATGTGATTCCTTTGACACTGCATTCTATTCAAGAAAGAACCAACTTCATTTCTCTGTTACTCTTAGCAGAAAGTTTTCTGAAGGATTATCTAAGTAAGATAAGTTTATTTCTTATTTCTTTATTCACTCCTTAATTCATCACAGTCAGTCTCATTATCTATTGAAAATGCTTGTGATGACATCCTCAGTATAAAGTTCTCTTCCTAATATTCAGCAACACAGCTAGTTATTCTATTCTATTCATTTTGATAGAGGCACATTATGAACACCATCAGTTTATTCACTTAACAAATAGTTATTGAGTGGCCAGTATGTGCCAGGCACTGTGCAGGACATTGTTGATAGCAAATAGAACAAAAAAAGTCTCTACCTTTTTGACTCTTGCAAACTAAGGAGAAAGAAAGGCAATTTATTTTGTTTTATTTTATTTTACTTTTTTGTTCTTTTTTCGAAACAGAGTATCGCTCTATCGTCCAGGTTGAAGTGCAGTGGCATGATCTTGGCTCACTGCAACCTCCACTTCCTGGGTTTAAGCAATTCTCATGTTTCAGCCTCACTAGCTGGGATTACAGGCACCCACCACCACAACCAACTAATTTTTGTATTTTTAGTAGAGATGAAGTTTTACCATATTGGTCAGGCTTGTCTCAAACTCCTGACCTCAGGTAATCCACCTGCCTCGGCCTCCCAAAGTGCTGGGATTACAGACATGAGCCACTGTGCCTTTCCAAAAGGCAATTTTAAAATGAAGTAAAACATGACAAAATAAATACCAAGATAAATATAACTGCTATGAACAAAAATAAAATTTGGCAAAGAAATGCACCTGGAAAATATGAGCTACTTTTGTTAGAGAGGTCAAAAAAGAGTTCCAGAGGAGTGAAATTTTAGCAGAAATCTCTATGAAGTGAGAGACTAAGATTTTAGGTAGCTGAAGAAAGACCATTTTTGGAGAAAACATATCATACAAAAGGGCCCTAGTCAGAAACATTTTTATCAGAAGACCAATATAGCTGGAGTAGAATAAGTTATAGGGAAAATAGTGGGAATTAGGTTGGAAAAATATACAAGAAACAGACTATATATGTTGAAGGTAAAGGCAACAAGACTTGTGAGTGGATTGAAATGAATGTGAAGTGTGATGAAAAGTAGGCATCAAAAGAACACCCAGGTTTTTGGTCTGAGCAATTAGGTAAATAGCGTTGCATATTACATGGAAAGATTTGGTTAAGGTGGTAATACAGGATATTAAAAACTGTGTGATATGCATGTTCAATTTTAGTTGTCTATAAGACCTTAGAAAAGAGAGAAAATAATATATATACTAGTCTGAAATTCAAGGGAGAGTAAAAAGTGATAATTAAATAAATTCATGGAACTGGATAAGATAACTGGTGAGTGAATGCAAACAGAGAAAAGATGAGGACTAAGCCTGGTGGAACTCTAAAATTTAGAGGTCAAGAAGAAAAGAAGGAACCAATAAAGAGATTGGTAAAGCAGAAGAAAATCTTGAGGATATGCCATGTCACCAATGCAGACAAAGAAAACATTTCACAAAATAAGGTGGTGAACAATTATGTCAAATGCCACTTGGAGTTAAAGTAAAAAATTTTTTAAATCAAAATTGACCATTGGATTTGGAAAGATAAAATGGTTAGTATAAGAGACAAAGCTATTTCAGCAGAGTGCTGCAGGAAAATGACTGCAATAGCTAAGGAAAAATTGAGAATTCTACTGTAAAGAGAAGCCAACATGTGGAAATGTAATTAGCTGGTTTCTTTTTCAATTAGTAGATATTATAGAATGTTTAAATGTTAATAGTAATGAACTTACACAAAGTAAATGAGAAATCAATGATTTGAAAGTAACGAGATGAAATGTGGTCAAATGCACAAAAAGAGAGGCTGGCTTTGGATAAAAGCTTGGATATTCAAGCCATTATAACAGTATGAAAGGAACAACATGGATCTTGGTGCAGATGGATCTGTACGTGTGATGGGAGGAAGACAAAATGGTTCTGTTCTGACTGCTTGTATTTCCAGAGAGAAAATAATTGAGTGTGAGAAAGGGTATTGGTAAAAGTTTGATGAAGAGAAGATATGTAAAAAAAATTTCACTGAGACCAGTCATCATAGTTTCCTTCTCTAGCCAAACTCAGCAGTTGCTATGAAAAAAAAAAAAAAAATAGAAAAGGAAAAGTGGGTTGAAGCAGTATCACAATTGTCTAAACTAGTACAATAGAAGGATGTGTGCAAGAAATTTGAAGTGCTACACAACCGAACAATTATGATGCTGCACCATGACATCTAAATTTAATAAAGAGAAAAATGAGGAAATAAAGAGGATAAGCATACTAAAATGTGATGGTTTAATGAATTAGTGGCTCCAAAGAGCTGAAAGGATTATTGGATTGCAGAAAGATAAATGATGGAGGTCAGAAAACAGTGGAAAAAGACAAGATTTTGGAATTGCACAGTCAAAAAAAGAGTAGATATTCATTTTAGGAAATTTAGAAAATATAAACAAAATCACCTTATGGAAAGCATATATATTGCATGCATACACATTTGTGCACATGGATGTGTTTGTGAAGTTATTAGTTTTCATTGATCTATATCTGTCACTGTACCAATGATATATGATTTAATTATTATAACTATTTTGTCTAATACCACAAGTTCTACTGTTTATATATTTCTCCTTTTAAAATCATCTTATTCTTAACCATTTGTTTTTCAAGCTAAAATTTTAGTAATCCAAGATACCCAGTTGTATTTTGCTTAAAATTTCACCACAGTTATTTTATGACTTTTGTTCAACAATGTAATCTATTTCGTTTTTATGTTGTCCTAGAAATTTATTTTACAAAAACGTTTCACAAAATGTTATAATTCTAATAAAAAATAATGCAAGTAAAGATTGCATGCACAATAGCTAATGGGTTATTACTAGCATAAAACCCATTTAATTTTTGTATAAGTATTTTGTATTGGATCAACTTATTGAACTATCTTATAAGTTTTTCAGTTCACTCTTTTGGATTTTCTAAGTAAATTGCCAGTTTATATATAAATATAATAATTTTATTTTCTTCTTCCAAGTAGTTAAAGCTCAATTTTTAAAAATTTTCATTCCCTGAAACTTCCAGGACATTTTGAATACTGGTGAAACGAAGTATTCTTCAATTATTCCTGATTTCACTGTTAATTCAAAATAAAGCCATTTAGCTAGGCACAGTAGCTCACACCTGTAATCCCAGCACTTTAGAAGGCTACAGTAGGCAGATCATTTGATGTCAGGGGTTCAAGACCAGCCTGGCCAACATGGTGAAACTGCATCTCTACTAAAAATATTAGCCTGGACCGGTGGCATGCGCCTTTGTTTCCAGCTACTTGGGAGGCTGAGGCAGGAGAACCACTTGAAACCAGAAAGTAAAGGTTGCAGTGAGCCGAGATCACACCATAGCACTCCAGTCTGAGTGACAGAGCCAGACTCTATTTCAAAAAAATACATATAAATAAATAAATAAAACCATTTAAAATATAGTTATGTCTTATAAACTGGGATAGAAAAATAAATCAATGATTCCACCTCAGAAATCAACCACCAACCATTGCAAAATGAACAAGCCAGCTATATACAAAATTCTCAGTATCTTTATGGTAAATAACTACATATTACAAAATGGCTGGAATTATCCACTTTGTCCTTTATCCATGACCCTTTGCAATGACACTTGATAGCTCCTCCTATCAAGAGAAGTCACTCTGCCCTGCCTCTTGAATCCGGACTGGCCTGCAACCTGCTTTGGCCAACAGGATGTAGAAGTAACAGTGTGCTTGTTCTGAGCCCAAGCCTCCAACAGGAAAGATAAAGAACCGTGCTAAACATAACCCTATGAATTGTATGAACAGTGAAATATATATATATATTTATATAAAACTACAACTGACTGAGAGAATATAGAATTTAAAAATAGTTATCAGCACAAAAAATTCAGAAAATAACTTGTTGCAGAGAGATTTATAATGACAGACCTTTTTAAATGTTAGAAAACAATAGTTTATTCCTAGAGAACTTAAGCTCCATTTGCAAAATCACTTATGTTCTGAAACAAAAAGAAGATACCCTAAAATTAATGATTCATTAGAGCATTCCAGAGTTTTAAAATTCTAGCACATGACAATTCCTTCATTTGTCTCTGTCAGAGAGCACACTGTTGACAGTCTGCTCTCTGGGTAACGCAAGAACTTAGCTTTGTTTGACAGCTCTCATTGCCTGGAAAAGGATGTTTCGGTTTTAGTGCAGCAACATACTGCTTAGTATGCTTTTTTTTTTTTTTAAGTGACTTTGGCTTCACTGTCAATAAAGTCCCGTTTCAATGTATCATGTTTATGTCTCCTCATTAGTATTTGGCAAGAAAAATCAGGCAACACATGTATTCAGCTTATAACAAGTTTATGAATTTGTATTTTAATCCGCTTCTGGGAAAAGACAAGCAGCCAAAGACCCAAATGATATATTAATGGTCTAAATTTCACTTTAATTCATCTTTTTCCAATATATGAGTGATAATGAGGACCTAACTAAGTGCTGCGTGAGTCTTTTCAACTAACGTTGGTTCACTTTTGAGGTCACAGACTATCTCAATAAAATCTCAGATTCTACATGCCCTTTGGTGTCTGATTCCCCACTTCAAAATCAGAAGTAATGTATCTTGATGTTTCTTCATTGCTTGTTCTTGTGGGAATTTTAGATGGTTAAATAAAAACTATTATTTTCTGCTTAGGTTGCTAATAAATAGATCAGTATTCATGGCTTCAAATTAATAGCATTTGATTTATTTAATGCTTTTGTTGGTTGTACCTTGACTTGCTCTAGACAGGATTAAAGAGTCTTATCCAAGGAAGATAGGAATTTTGGAAGTTTTTCTTTAAAAACATAACATCATTTTTAAAAAGGCTTTTGATATATAAAGTATAGTTTTCATGTGTCTTTTGGGAAATGAACTGTGATTAAAAAATGTTATTAGAATGAAAAAGATCATGTATTGTATGATTCAATTTTTATGAAAAATCCAGAAAAGGGAATCTATAGAGAAAGAGAGTAGATTAGTGATTGCCTGGGGCTGGGGGTGGGAACAGGGATGGCTACAAATGGTCATAAGGGATCTCTTGGTGGTGATGAGAATATTCTAAATCTGAGTTTTGTTGTGCAACTCCATAAATTTACTAAAAATCATTAAATTGTACACTTAAGAGTGAATCTTTATGTTATGTAAACTATACTTCAATAGAGCTATTATTTAAAAATGTTATTGGGTAAACCTAAACAATTATTTATAACATTTTAAAATTATTCTTAAGTCTGTAGAGGGCTCTGAATAACAAAGCTTTCAGTTACTGAAATATGTCACACTCAGGCTGAAATAAACCTAATTCTTCAAGGGGCTCTCTTGACCTATCTGTCCCATTCTGGATGCCAGAATAGTGGTTTTATTGTCAACTGGGTGTGTCTTGTGTGTGTGTGTGTGTGTGTATATATATATATGTTTTAAGGTTTAGTTTCTTCTATTATAAAATGGGCATAATAATACCTACTTTAGTGTGTGAATTAAATAACACTATTTTGCTAAGCACTTGGTAATGCCTGGTACATGGTAAGCACTCAATAAATAGTACCTATTGCTTTTGAAAACTTTTGTCACATATAAAACTAAAAAGCTGGTTTCAATTTTAGCTTCAAATTATATCAGAAGTTTTAACTGTGAATAACTAAACTTAAGAAAGAAATTGAACCATAACTATATACACCAGGTAATGGAATTCTGATATGATTATTCCATTTCCATATCCCCTAAGGAATTTACAAAACTCTTAACATACTACAGATACAATAGCAACATTGATGACAAAAGTTTTCAAAAGCAATAGATACTATTTATTGAGTGTTTACCATGTACCAGGCATTACCAAGTGCTTAACAAAGTAGTGTTATTTAATTCACACACCACTTTAGGTATTATTATGCCCATTTTATAACAGAAGAAACTAGATCTTAAAACGTATTAGTAACTTACCAGTTTCACACAGTAAGCAGATGACAGAGCCAGCATTTGAATCCAAGTCTGTCCATCATGCAGTAGATAAGAACCTGAGTGTCATGGGAAGCCAACCTGGGTGTGAGTTTGGTGCTCCACTCTCTACATGTCCTTGGGAGTTACCAAAACTCTCAATGCTTTCATCTCCCGCATTTATAAAATGAGGGCAATAATGCTATCTAGCCATTATAGCATGTTTGACACAATTAAATAAGATAATGAATGTAAAACTCTTAAAACTTCACTGAGAATATAGTGGCCTCTTAATAAATGATAACAAATATTCACAGAAGAAATAATTGCTATTAACTCTGGAGAAAAACATACATTTTGAAATAAATACACAATTAAGCTGATAGTATAACTTCATTCAAATTCTTAGGTAATCCACAAAACGTAAAATAAATAAGACAGAGAAATTTCAACCAGCCCTCAAGTTCTTGACAACTATTAACATCTGCCACCGACTTCTGTCTGATTATCAGTGTTATCACCTCTTCTGCTCCATAACCCCAAACTGTGCCATTTAAAAGATGCATTTCTAAAATTAAATGCTGAGTTGTAATTTCCTGATGATTTGTCAGCAATTACCACATACTAATAGTTCCAATCAAATTTTAAAAATAATTTAATAAGGTATTTCTATCAATGTTAGAAATAAAGCAATTTCTATCAATATTGGAAAAATATTTTATTTTAGCAAACTTTTTAAAAACTTTACTAAAAAGTCTTCTTAAAAATCTTCCCAAGTCTTATACTTTTACCCATATGTAGCCATAGTTGGAAAGACATAATGAGGGAATTTATATTTGTTCTATACAGATTTGTGTGAAAACAGCCTCATATGATTATCTCTTTTGCGTTTAGAATTTTAAGTTTAAAATTTTTAATTGGGCATTTTTTGTTGAAAATTAAACAAAAAATCATAGATACAATGATTATTAACCAGAATTCTAACTGAGGAAAAAAAAAACAGTATTTGTATAATGCTTTTGAATTGGTTGCTGAGGGCAGATGACCCCGACAGCACGTGAATGTAAACTGAGCAGTTCCAGGCAGGAAAGGATTATTCTCTTGCTCTACAGAGTTAAAGGAGAAACATGAAGAATGAGGCTGCTTAATAGCCAAACTCGCTAAATGATCAGGTCTAAGCAGGATTCTGTTGTTTTGTTGGTTTTTGTGTTGTTTTGTTTTTGACAGAAACTTGCAGGATTTTTCAGGAGGATGCTTAACGGCCCAGAACTAATGAATCTAAGCAAGACATTGAGAGTAGTTTGAGTGACTTGCTGAGGTCTCTATATAATGATTCTAGAGGGATGCACACTTATACTCTATTTGACCTCATTTAAAGTCCTCCAGCATCAGAAAACCAAGAATTCACAAAAATCACAGAGAAGACATTTAACTCTCACAGGGCTGGAGAAGTGAGATTTGAAATAAATTTAATCATGTTTCCAGGAAAAGGGGGATTTAACTGACACAAGCAGACTATATACAGTAACATAAAATAGTGAAATCATGGCCAAATATATATAATTTTAGATTATCTGTCATTTTACTTACAAGAACATTGAAGTGTAAAGAAATTTTGATACTAGCCTACCATAAACCCCAAGACTTCATGTTTGTGTTTAAGTCTTTTAAATCCATATTAATTCTATAATTTTTATGTATTCATTATCTTCTTAATCTAGAAATAATGAAGGAGATGAATTAACCAAAGTGATAACGGCTTGTCTACATATCCTTCTAGTTCTATCAATTTGTGCTTTAAATATCTTGAAACTTTGTTTTTAAAGACTTTCTCAAGTTTAGAATTGTTGTATTTTTCTATGACATTAACCTTGTATCATTATGCAGTGAAGCTCCATCTCTAATAATGCTTTTTATGTTAAAATCCATTCTGGCTAATATTAGTATACTGATTATTCTCTTTTTGGATGGAAATTCTCCTGTATATATGTTCTTTGATTACCTAACTTTCAATCTCTAAGTGGTATTGTTTCATATTATATACATATATATATACTAATCACCTTGTTTTTAACTTAAACATTTAGTCATTTATACTTATTGCACATACTTAATTATTTTCTTATTATAATCTGTCTGAGTTTGCCAAGACTGCCACTACAAAATACCCCAGACAATGCCTTAAGCAACACAATTTTATTTTCTCACAGTTCTGAAAGTTACAATTCCAAGATAGTTGAAGGTGTTGGCAGGTCTGGTTTCTTGTGTGGGCTTTTTCTTTTCCTTACAGGTGGCTGTCTTCTTGCTGTGTCCTCACAGAATCTTGACAGTGTACACGCTCACCCCTAGCATCTCTCTGTGTGTCCACATTTACACAATCAGCTTGAATTAGAGCCCACCCTAAAAAGCTAACTGTAATGTATTCACATTTTGATAGGTTCTGTCTTCAAATACAGTCACCTTTGTGGTACTGGAATTCAGGGTGTCAACTTATGAATTTGGGGAGAACACAATTGAACCCATAGCATTATCTTTACATTTTGTGTATTTATTTCTCCTGACTCTTCTATATTTTTCCTTTTAGCTTTTGTGTTCTATTTAATTGATTTATTACTTTTTCTCGCCTTATGTATCCCAATATAATTAAAGGTCATATATATACTATTTCTTATTTCTTAATAATCATCCTAGATTTATACACATGTATTTATCAAATTCTAAAATTGATCAATATATCTGCCCTCATTCTGAAAAATTCCAGGACATCACAGGACTTTAATCACTCCCTCCCAACATATATGTTTATTTAAAACATTTTAAAAATAATATTCTTTGTTTATTTAAGAAGTCATCATTGTTGTTTTATACAGACAATATTTGTTTCTATTTACTTCTGTATTTGCAACTTTCTTTCATTATAATTTTCTTTATCTTTGACTTGCTAGCTAGAATCATTTCCTTTTGCTTGAAATATATCCTGCAGAATTTCTTTGAGCTATGATCTGTTGTTAGTCAAGCCCCTCATTATTATTATTATTATGATGATGATTATTATTTTATCTGAAGATGTGTATATTTTGCTCACTGGAAAGAATTTTCTCTGATGTACAGTTCTTGGATAATTGTCATATTTTCTGGACTCATTAAAGATAGTATTTCATGCATTTTTGATTTCTCAGCTTTCTGTTGAGGCAACACATTCTATGAGCCTCTGTCTCTGAAAGGGTGGAATTTGTTCGCTGCATCCTTACCCTGCAAGGTCATGGAAACCTTGCTCAAATTCCCTGAGGTTGGGCAAATGCTTGCAGGGCAAAGATTATTTTAAGGCCCTGCTCTCCTCCCTGGGTTCCTGCTTTCACTTAGTTTTTGGACTCTTTGAGTATTTCTTTTCCTTGCCAAAGCATCAATGCATTTTACAAGTTATTGTTTTAGATTTTACTCAGAATTTTTATTTGTTTTTAGTAGGAAGGTCAGTCACAATATCTAGACTGCCATTCTTCTGGAGAAATAAGTCTGGTTCATCTCTCATTTAAAGAGTTGGTGGGGGATATTTGGGATATTTTTCTAATAGAATTTCATTTAAGGGGGCTTCTCTCTCTCTCTGAGTTTGTGCGTGTGTGTGTATGTGTGTGTGTGTCCCAATATGACATAATTGATATCAGGAGCATCTTTCATGGTGAAAAAATGCCAAATATCTTTAAGAATGCATATAAATATTAAGAATTATAGCTTATGTCCTTGCTTAAGGAGGTGTAGTATTGCTAGTCATTGGTCTGCAGTGTGAGTCTCAGGAAGTCTCTGAGTTACTATTTGTTTATAATTTGTGCTGCAGAATTAAAGACGTGGCTTAAAAGCATGGAGAAATTGATATTAATTTACGTGGAGTTATTTGGGCAAAATGAAAAGGGCTGAGGATTGAAATCTATATAAGATTGCACACAGGAATCGGAAAGAATGCTAGTTCCTCTTGCCATATCTGTGGGATATATAACTAATCCATCACAACACTTTCTCCTCTTAACCAAGAACTTGCCTGGGAATCCTTTTTAGCACAATATTCTCAGCATTCAATGCTAAACAACCAGAATAAGCAATCCAGGTGAAATCTATCAGCATAATAACAACTAATTGTTAATTGTATCTTCATTGTTCTTTTCCTTTTTCAATTGGAATATTGTTAGTAACGTTTTTTGTTTGTTTGTTTGTTTGTTTGTTTGTTTTGTTTTGAGAGGGAAGTTTGTTCTGTAGCCAGGCTGGAGTGCAGTGGCAGGATCTTGGCTCACTGACAACTCTGCCTCCGGGTTCAAGCGATTCTCCAGCCTCAGCCCCCTGAGTAATGATTACAGTCGCGCACCACCACGCCCGGCTAATTTTTTGTAGTTTAGTAGAGAGGGCTTTTCACCATATCAGAGAGGGTGATCTTGATCTGCTTACCTTGTGATCCCACCCGCCACAGCCTCCCAAAGTACAGGTCTATGCCACCACGCTTGGCCAGTAACGTGTTTTTGTTGTTTTTCTTTTTCTTTTTTTTCTTTTTTTTCAAGGTGTAGTGGGGAAAAATAATCTGTTCAATGTTATAACCACTCTTTTGGAAGCCCTGCTTCCTAAGGTCACTCATAGTAGTGTTTTACATTATCCTATCCTATAGCATTCAATAATAAATCAGCTCTTTTGTGTTTTTCTCTTATTCTCTATTCTGCACTACCAGTCCGTGATCTTTATTCGTGACAGAAATTCTCATGGGCAAGAGATATCAGGATATATCGACTATGCCCACAGGCTAAAGACTGAAGATTTTGAAGTCTACTTTAGCGGGAAAAAAAGACTTCTTCCAAGGCCCAAAGATATGAGGTAAATTATATACAATTCTTTCACCTTTAGAGGCAGGGACAAAGACTTTTTATTTTACTGTCAATATTGTGCCTAAAATGCTAATGTATATATAATAGGAATGTGATACAACTGATTACTAATATGAAAAGAACTAAATCTTAAAATAAGGAATAAGCATAGATGCATTTTTTCCCATTAATAACCTGAGAAAAAGGACTCTTCAGAGATAAGATAAATAAATTCCCAGTGACACTCCTTTTCAATTATAAGTAGTGCCTAAAATTTGCTAACCTCGTGAGGCTTTTGCAGCACTTAGGACTTGGTCTGCCCAGAAGCCTCAAGAGCAGCTCATCTAACATGTTTTGCTCCACTTTTCTTTGGTCACCAGCCAAAGTGCTGGCCCCTGACCAGCTCGCCCTCATTTCTCTCATCTCTGTCCTATTCTGGGACAGCCATTCCTTCACACCCATCATTCTTTTTACTACTGACCCTTGCCTTTTATTCTAGAACCCTTATCTATCACCTAGGATCTATTCTACTCTACCTATCTATCCACAGATGGGTTATTCTACTTCCTTCTATATAGTATGCAAGCTAAAACATTTTGTTCTCTCTTACTTAACAATAGCATCCCAAAATTAAGTAGCAGCATTCTGCTTTAACTCTCCACTACTGTATTCAGATCATTATTTGATAATTATAACAATACTTACCTCCTCTAGATGCCTACTATCCTCTATCTACGCTTATCAATATTATCTGAAGACTTCCTAACCCATCAGCACTTTTGTTGTCGTTGTTGTTGTTGTTGTTGTTAATGAGACAGTGTCTTGCTCTGTCACTCAGGCTGGAGTGCAGTGGCACCATCTTGGCTCATGGCAACCTTTGCCTCCAGGGTTCAAGTGATTCTCCTGCCTCAGCCTCCCAAGTAGCTGGGATTACAGGTGCACACCACCACGTCCAGCTAATTTTTGTATTTTAATAGAGACGGTGTTTCACCATATTGGTCAGGCTGGTCTCAAACTTCTGACCTCAGGTGATCGACCCAACTCAGCTTCCCAAAGTTCTGGGATTGCAAGCATGAGTCACCACACCTGGCTCCCATCACCACTTTAATGGATTTAGCACTTTTCTATTTAACCTAGGATAACGTATCATTTAACTTCTTTCTTGCAATAATCCCCATTGCCCATGTCTTTTTGGTCTTTGGTTATATCTGACCTAATGACATTCCAAAGTAGATTGATCCAGACATTTTTTTCACAGCACTTGTAGCTACACCCCTGGGTACTGCTGAAGAAATTTCTAGGAAATTTCAAAAAGGTGTGGATGGCTGCTGCTTATAATTTATGGTTTCCAAACTCAATCAAGCCCTTTGTGACTCTTAAAACTTGTTTTCAAAATTAAAGTCATTTTAATTCCTGAAGCCTGCTGTTGCTTCTGTATCACCTGTCCTGGCAAATGACACCACCCTTGAAACCGAAGGCAAAATTCAGATGTTATCCTAGCCCTCTTGCTTTTCATCACCACTTTTATAACTAATAATTTAAAAAAAACTTGAATTCTATTATCTTAACTTTTTTGTTAAAGCAAATGTAAGATATCTAATTTAACCTGCAAACACTTCAGCATGGATCTTTATCCGATAACATTTTTAAAGAAAACATCATGACATTATCATACCTAACAAAATACTTTCCTTAATGTCATCTAATACTTAGTTCACATTTCATTTTCACCCTTGTTAACATTTAATTGACTAAATTTTTTTTATAGTTGGTTTGACCAATCAAAATTTGAGTTATATTATGTTTTGTTATACTGTATCTTGACCCTTTGCATCTTTTTTTCTTTACAACAGTCCCCCTCTTTCTTTTTATCTTCTACGCTATTTATTTGTTGGAGAAGCCAGGTCTTGAAAAACATTGTCCTGAAATGTCTCACATTCTAGATTTTACTGATCCAGTAAAATCCTGCTGTTTGTTCTATTATCTGTATTCCTCTATTCCCTCTAAACTGATTTGATTAAATGCAGTATAATATTTTTCTAAGTAGGAAATTTTAATACATGATGCTCTATACTGCCTGTTGCCTCTGAGCTTAATCAGTACATTCAGGTAGTGTCAGTCTAATTACTTCATTACGAGATTTCCCATAAAATTTTATCCAATGATATTACCATCTATTATTGAAAGCTATCTAAATATTTTTACTAAGAGTTGAATAATTATGACTTTATAATTCTGTCATTTATCCTGAATTTTTTAGCTTGAATTCTTCTATAGAGCAAAACTTTTCCTTATCACTTATTTGGTTACCTTGAAATATAATTCATGCAGAAATATAAAATAAATATTTTTCTTAATTTATAGAAAATGCAAAGCCAGAAACATGAAAGAGTGTACAGATTATGCCAAATTATTTTTCAGAGTAGTTATGTTATTTTGTATCCACGAGAAGTACTGTATAAGTGATCAGGTTAACCCTCATCCTCACCAAGACAAGATGTTAACAAACTGTTTTTTCCCACTGTAGTGAGTTATAAATAATCTCTCAATATGGTTTTAATTTTTATTTACTTGATTATTTATTAGATTGGGCATCTTTTATTGGCTGTTCAGATTTCCTTTCTGAAAAGTACCTATTAAGATTTTTTCCTATTATTTAAAGTGAGTTATTCTTCTTTTTCTTGTAAGATTCCTTTTATTTATTTATTTTTTTGGATATTGACTAATCCTTTGCCTCTCATGTGTATTACAAAATATCATCTCTCAGTGTGTAGTTCTTTTTTTTTTTTTCATTGATTTGATGGTCAGAAATCAGAAGTTCTGATAGTCTTTTTAATGCATTTTAAACTTTATCTCTGCAGTTTGCACTTTTGTATTTTGTTTAATAAATTTCATCCTTTTTGAAAGTAATAAAGATACTGTCTTATAGGATATTATACTTTTGCTTTTGATTTTACATCTTTAACTGCCCAGTATTAATATAACATATGGTAGTTAGGCTGTTGTTACTAGGGGAGAAAGTCCCTTTGGTATATGGAGTTCCATGCCTAGTTTGATTCAGAACTAAAGCCAAAATTTGAAATTAGGTATTTCATTAAGTCTCTATATTCAAACCTTTTGGCATGGTCTTTTAGTCTGTGTGGAGACAAAAGTTATTTCTACAATTCAAGTCTTTTGCATTTTTACTGTGGAAAATATAAATATCTGTAGACAGCTACTACTATTATGAAATGCAGCAGAGAAAGGGCCCTGACCACTTGGTAATCTTTTCAATTCAGCTTCCATCTTGACTATGTCTTTAAGATTCAGTACTTTCTTTCTGACACACTTGTGAGTAATTATAAGTGGATAGTAGGTTACAGTTGCAAGCTCCTTCACACTTCCCTATTGATATGGGTATGACAAGTGTTATTCTTACCATCTGAGAGAGAATAAAATAAAGAGTAAACCACCTACTTAAGTTTACAAGTCAAACATTGATGAGAGAGGACAAGTTGTTCAGCATTTTAATTCACTGCTCACCTCCAGAACACTATTCCTGGTTTAAGCTTTTATATCCCAAGGACAACTGTTCCATGTAGAGTCATTTCTATTCTTCTGCACATGTATTTGCTTACATTTCCATGTTTATGCATTTGTTGAACAAAGATCTAAGGCTTGCCTATAGAGCTGTACCCATCCCTCAGATAGGATAATCAAAAAGAAATGAAAACTTTTTCTTTGTGTTTCTTTTTAGAGCTTCCATGAAATATTCATACCCTTGACCAGAAAATGACATAAAATACTAAAGCTTTTAAAGATATTATTGTCAGATTTCCCTTTCAATCCCATTATCTGTTTTATTAAAATGTTTAGTGTTCCAAACCCCTGAAGTTAGAATTATAAACACTTATCCTGTGCTTAAGTGCATTCTTTTGAAAGCATTCTGATAACATATTGGCTGGTTCTCAAATTTAAAAAGGAAAAAGAAAAGCAGTAAATGAACTCAGGGCTTCTACAAATAGTATTACTATTGCCTATTTTTAAAGTTATTAATGCTTTTCCAAATTCCAATATGGGATTGTTCATTAGAATATTAGTTTAGTCTCTTCAGCAGATATTCACTGAATTTGAGAGGGGGAAATTCTTTGAGCGAAAACCCACTACCTGAGACTTGCCACATTTACCTAGCTCCTTGATATACAAACTCAAATGCCTCAGATGCTTCACTACTGGTTCATGGACTATACTTTGTATATCAAGGAGCCAGATCTAGTCCAAATGGCTAATTGGTGATCTCTGGTTTCTGGCTTCTTACATCACACCTATCTAAGATTAGTACTGGTTCTAAAGATTAGGGTGAGATTCAGCCTCTGGGTTGGGGAAAAGTAGACCAGAATAGTGTTGCTTAATAGAGATATAATATAATATGAGCCAACAATGTGAGCCATAGATGTATTTTTGAATTTTCTAGTACTCACATTAAAAATAAGTAAAAAGAAATAGATGAAAATTATTTTAATAATGTATTTTTTAACTTAACGTATCTATCACATTATTATTCTAACATGTCATATAAATTTACTAAGAAGAAATTTTGTATTTTTTATGGTAAGTCTTTAGAATCAAGAGTGCATTTTACACTCACAGTAAACTTAATTTAGGGTTAACCATACCTCAAGTACTCAATAGCCATATGCAAGTAGTAGCTACCCTATTAGAGAGCACCAGTCTAGAGCATGCTTCTCAAAATTTAATATTGCTATGGTTTGAATGTGTACCCTCCAAAATGTATGTTAAAACTCACTACCCATTGTGGTGTATGATGTGGTAGGGCTTTTGGAAAGTCATAATAGCTCTGCCTCAGAAATGGATTAGTGACTTATAAAAAAAAAAAACTGGAGGGAACTAGTTTAAGTCCTTTTCTGCCACCACCTTGGAAGCAGAAAGAAGGCCTCACCAAATAGCAATTCTGCCAGCACCTTGGTCTTGGACTTTCCAGCCTCCAGAACTGTTAGAAATAAGTTTCTATTGTTCATAAATTACTCGGTCTGTGGTATTTTGTTATAGCAGCAGAAACTAAGGCAAACATGCATATGGAAATTTTGAGGATCATGTTAAAATGCTTCTGCTTTAAATTGCTATCTTAGATCCTAGAGGTCATATTTTCTGTTAGAGTAGTCATGATATTCTTTGCTCACCCACTATGGGTGAGTTTAATTTCAGCCCTTGGTCTCCCTTAGGTTGTTCCATACCACTGTGTTTACAAGGTTGAACTGAGTCAGAGTCTGAGATGATTATGATGATGATTTAAAAATGATGATGATAACTGAGCACTTACTGTGCATAGTACTAAATAATAACTAAAGCACTGTATTAAATAATTTATATATATTACATATATAAATATTATATATTACATATATAAATATTATATATATAAGAAAAATTTCACTTCTCTCTTTTCAACAACATTATGGGTTAGGGACCTGATATGGTTTGCCTTTGTCCCCACACAAATCTCCTCTTGAACTGTAATCCATATAATCCCCATATGTCATGGGAGGGAGCTGGTAGGAGGTAATTGAATCATAGGGGCAGTTTTCCCCATGCTCTTCTTCTGATAGTGTGTTCTCACAAGATCTTATGGTTTCATAAACATCTGACTTTTCCTTTGCTGGCATGCATTCTCTCTCCTGCTGCCCTGTGAAGAGGTGCTGTCTGCTTTGATTGCAAGTTTCCTGAGGCCTCCCCAGCCATGCAGAACTGTGAATCAATTAAAACTCTTTTCTTTATAAATTTTCCAGTCTTGGGTGTTTCCTTATATCAATATGATAATTGACTAATACAAGACCTTTTTCACATTTTAACACTTAAAGAACTTATATCATAAAAGTGTCAGCTGGCTTAACCAAAGTTATATACAGATACACACACATACACTATCAGAAATCCAAGACCAAACAGAGATCCACTGCCATATTTTTTTATTCAGTACATTATTGTATTTAAGACTTTGACATGTAAAGATGTCACTTTTGACTTCATATCCATATCCCAATCTTTGTCAAATCATATATTTTTTGGCAGAAGCATGTCTCACTTGACAAAACCTAATTTGGGATTGTTTTTCAGAACTTTAAGCAATCCTGCTGTCCACAGTTAAGACTAGAAAATTTTGGCTATCCTGTACCCACCCTTGCCACTTCCTTCTTTCATTGAGCTTGGCAAAAAACAGCCCTTTGTACTTAACCAGGCTTTCATTTTCAGTCACTGTGAGTAAGAATTACAGTGTCCCCACAGCTTTGTATGTGGAAGAGCTCTGAGCAGAATTAAAAGTGACCTGCAATTGTGGTTTCAGCCTGAAAGTCTTTAGGGAAACATTGGCCCTGACTTGTTGAACCTCAGTTATGTCCCAGGATACTTTTAGAATCTATTCACATCCTCTGAACTGTGGTTCACAAAATTTTTGTAATATCTACTTGGAATTATTTTACAGATAAATTTAATTTTCCAACACTTAACTCATTTTAGCTTCTCTTTATTCCAAGCTAAATATTAAGTACTGTCTCTCATGGAAAATTCAGAAATGGAGAAGAGAGATCCCAAAAGCCATATACTATGCAAATAACTCGTTAACTAGGACTAACAGTTCCTACTGAATCCTTACTAAAATAGCTGTCTGTGTTATCTAATGATAGAAAGGTATTCAGGTGCAGTTTGGTCCATTGCTTTAAGAGAAAAAGTCAGAATGCCAGAGCAATCATTTGGTAGTTTCTTTAGTTGTCTAGAATGTGATTCCTTGAAGATTGTATCTCTGGATAAACCTTAAGTGAATAATTAGAAATCTCACAAAACCTCTAGTTTATTGACACTGACTGTGGTTAAGGCAGGATTACTCTTTACATAAGATTTCCTTCCAACTTTTTAAAATTTGTGGTCAAAAACACACAACATAAAATTTAACAATTTAACCATTCTAAGTATACAGTTCAGTGACGTTAAATATATTCAAATTTTTGTGCAACTTTTCCAACTTTTTATTATTAAAATTTTTTAAGTTTTGGAAAAGTTCAAAGAACAACCGTACAATGAAGGCCAATATACTTACAACATAGACATAATAATTGTTAACATTTTTCCAGATTTGCTTCAGTTGTCTTTGGTATTTTGGTGTGTATGTTTATTTGTGTCTATGTTTATACCATTTCAAAGTAGCTTATAGATTTCACTCTAAAATATTTCATCTTGCATCTTCTGAGTATAAGGACATCCTCCTGCGTAACATCACCATTATTCTAGATAAAAAATTTCATAATTATTTTCTACTATCATCTAATGTTTAGCTCATATTTAAATTTTCTTAATTATGTCCAAAACGTATTATAGCTACTTGTGTGAATTATCATTCTATCAATGTATAAAAATTACATTGCTTGTGTCTTTTAACTGTCTTTTTCTTTAAAAAAGCACCTCTCTCCATACTTCCCAGACAAATATTCTTTGCTTTGTGACAACATTGACTTTTTTAAAACACAGGGCCAGTTGTCTTTTAGATTGTTTCACATTCTGAGTTTGTCTGATTGTTTCCTTATGGTAATATTTGACTCATTTCTCTTATCTCTGTATTTTCTTTATACTCGGAGATAACTCTAAAGGCTTGATTTTGTTCAGTATAAATATTTCTTTTAAACAAGAACTTCTCCATTACATGTTGCATCATATCAAGAAGCACCTAATGTCAAGTTGTCCAATTATCAGTGATGCTCAGTTTAACCCCTTGGTTAAAGAAGTATTGCTGTATCATTCCTCTAAAAAGATATATTTTCTTTTTATAACAAAATTTATGTAGCACCTAAACTAATATGAACTAACTTTTGTGTATTTATATAAGCCTACTTGTTTTTCTATTACTTCTTTAAAATTTATGTTTTACAAGAAAATATATTAGTAACAATTTATCCTTGCTATCTAGAGTTATTTTCATTTAATTTTCTAAATTCAAATAAAGGGTAGTACTTATGATAACAGAATTCAAGTAGAGTTAAAGCTGTAGAGTGGAGCTTACAGAAATTGTATACAACTTTCAATGTAGAAATTAGCTATGCACCAAAATTAAATTGTTTATTGCTTAGAACTGAGAACCATTTTTCTCGAGATACTGTCTTATAAGAGATAGTTTGTCAGGTCATGTCACAAATTTTCAAACCCATTATTTCCATGGAAAATTTGATTTTATTTTATGTGGCAAAAAGAAACTTGAGGATATTAAATATCTCTACCATCCTACAAGTTCCCTGTCTCAGCTCTTACGATGACTATATCATTTGCATTAATAAAAGAAATAAGGATGCATCATGATCATTATTCTTTAGATAACATTCCACACAATAAAATCACTAAGGTAAATGATACTTTAGGGGACACATTTCGCTCTTCGAGGTATCAGGAAATATCAGTTCCTATTCTTGGAGTACATGTAAATCAATATATGTCAGGAAGCATTTGTGCAGTGGTCCAACATTAACAACTCGGGTAGCCCTAGAAGTCTAGTGATAATTGGAAATCTAAAATCTATAGATGCTTAAGTATAAACCCCACAAGTGAAGAGATATGTAATTAGCTTGCTTACGAACAGAAGGGTAGATGTAACAAAAATGGGACTAGATCCTAGGTCTCCTAATCCCTTGTCCAATTATTTTTTAACATTCCAGCATGCTATATATTTATCTATCCTTTGATTGCCTGACCATTAAACGTTAGAATAATTACATGTTAATTTAGCTGTAGAAGTGGCAGTATAATGTTAACTTGTTGGTTACATGGATCTAAAAATCTCATCTCAGTGTTTTCATTTGTTTTAACACTCAGCATTTTATGTTTATTTTTTTTTATTTTTATTTTTTTTTTTTAAGAGAGAGAGAATAGGAAGGAGGAAAAAGGAAGAGAAAGAGAGAGAGAATGGGGAGGAGGGAGAAGGAAAAGAAAGAGGGAGAGAGAATGGGAGTATTGCTTTCTTGCCCAGGCTAGAATGCAATTTAGTAATGGGTATTGAAAAGCTCTTTTATACTGATAATTATACTTAATGATGTAGTCAGGAAGGAATAAGGGAAGAAGATAACAAACAAACAGCCAACCAATATTTAATTTAAACCTATGAAATGCTATGCGATTACTGAGGAGTGATTTACTTCCAATTATATAGTCACCTTTGGAATAGGTGTGAGGTGGTAATGTATGTTTTGTGTATTTGAAGTGGAGAGTTCTATAAATGTTTATTAAGTTTACTTGTTCCGGGTCTGAGTTCAAGTTCTGAATATCCTTGTTAATTTTCTATCTCGTTGATCTATAGAATCGTTAGCTCTTCTTGTTACATTGATCCTTTTGCCATTATGTAATGTCATTCCTCGCCTCTTTTGATCTTTGTTGCTTTAAAGTCTACTTTATCAGAGGCGAGAATTGCATCTCCTGCTTTTTGTTTATTAGTTTATTTTTACTCTCTGTTTGATTGGTAAATCTTCCTCCTTCTCTCTGAGTCTTTGTGTATTGTTGCATGTAAGATGGGCCCGGATGCAGCATACCGATGGGTTTTGGCTTTTTATCCAATTAAAATATATATAGGTTTAATACCGGCGTTTGATGCTAGCTGGCTGTTTTGCCCATTAGTTGATGTAAATTTTTTATTGTGTTAAAGTTCTTTGCTTTTTGATATATTTTTGGAAAGGCTGATATTGGTTGTTCCTTTATATGTATAGTGCTTCTTTCAGAAGCTCTTGTAAAGCAGGCCTGGTGGTGGTGAACTCTCTAAGTACTTGTTTGTTCGCAAAAGATTTAATTTTTCCTTCGCTCATAAAGTTTAGTTTGGCTGGATAGGAAATTCTGGGTTGAAAGTTCTTTTCTTTAAGGATGTTAAATATTGGTCCCCACTCTTTTCTGGCTTGTAGGGTTTCTGCTGAGAGATCTGCTGTAAGTCTGATAGGTTTCCCTTTATGGGTAACCTGACCTTTCTCTCTGGCTGCCCTTAGTATTTTCTCCTTCATTTCAACCCTAATAAATCTGGCGATTATGTGCCTTGGGGTTGGTCTTCTTGAAGAATATCTTTGTGGTGTTCTCTGTATTACCTGGAGTTGAATATTACCCTGCCTTGCCAGGTTGGGAAAATTTTCCTGAATGATATCCTGAAGAGTATTTTCCAACTTGGATTCATTCTCTTCATCACATTCAGGTACACCTATCAAACGTAAATTAGGTCTTTTCACATAGTCCCATATTTCCTGGAGACTTTGCTCATTCCTTTTCATCCTTTTTTCTGCATTCTTGTCTTCTCGTTTCATTTCACTGAGCTGATCCTCGACTTCTGATATCCTTCCTTCTGCTTGATCAATTCGACTGTTTAAACTTGTGCATGCTTCGCGAAGTTCTCGTGTTGTGTTTTTCAGCTCCATCAATTCACTTATATTCTTCTCTAAATTGTCCATTCTCGTTAACAGTTCGTCAAACCTTTTTTCAAGGTTCTTAGTTTCTTTGCATTGGGTTAGAACAAGTTCTTTTAATTCACAGAAGTTTCTTATCACCCATGTTTTGAAACCTGCTTCTGTTATTGGAACACACGTGTAATCTATTAAGCCTTGTTCCGTTACTGATGAGGAATTGCAATCCCCTGTAGAGGGAGAGGCATTCTGATTTTGAGTATTCTCTACCTTTTTACGCTGGTTTCTTCCCTTCATTATATATTTGTCCGTCTGTCGTCTTTATAATTACCGGCTTTCTAACTGGGTCTCTGACGTCCAACTTGTTGATTCCCTGCGCCGAGATCTGAGCAATCCACTGAGCCGGCCAAAAGAGCGGTGTTAAGATTGATGGTGCTTTTCTGCCCGGGAATCTCCGGACTCTGCACCAAGAACGGGCGTGCTAAGGCACCAGCAAAACCACCACGCCGGCCACAAGAGTCGCCCTGGCGACCCGTGGGGCCCCTCCACTGGGAATCTCCTGGTCCGTGAGCAACAAATATTCGTCTGAAAGTGTGGCGTCCTCTCGTTCTTTGCGCTTTCACTGGGAGGTACGTGCCCGAGCTGCTAATCATCAGCCATCTTGGATCTCTCTCCCTGTTTATTTTTTATTTATTTTTTATATATTATTTTTAAAGAGTGGAAAGCAGATAAGCCTTCAAGATATGTCATTTTAATTATTGAACATACCTTACAGTCTAATAACATATGTATGCATACATATGTTACTAGATTGTGTGCCAAAATTTAGTGAAATGTCATAGTGGCACTTTTTAAAGTTGTTCAGCTTTGCTAGTCATAACACAGAATTCAACCTTTTTTTCCATATCTAATGTTCAAATAAATAAAGCAATAATAAATGAGTCCAAACATGAAAAACCAATTCATTCAGAATGCCAATATACCTTCTTATTAGTTCCTATAATTTATCTTCACTGTCATTCATGCAATTGGAAGTCTACAAAGTCAGACTTTTGGGATTCCATTGTTTAAATTTCAGGATAAACTGAGTACCAAAGTCTTTTGACTGTGATGCATTGTCAAGAAAGTTCAGAAGATGAATATAAAAAAAATTAAGGATGGGAAAAATAAAGGAGAAAGGGCGTGAAAATCTATTCAAACAAGAAAGGGAGGAGGAGAGAGAGGATGGAAATGGTTTGAAGTTCATGAAAACACCTCCAAATTAGGAAATCTTATTGAATCCCTTTTGTATAAATACATGAAATGAGTTCATTTAAATAAGAATTATTGCTTTGGGAGAAGGTGGGGGAATGTAATCAAAATGGCAAAGTAGAAAGCCATAGCTATTATTTCTCCGGAAAAAAAATGTCAATATAACAACAATATAAATACCAAAATATTTTAAGGAGAAATTCAGAATGCAGTTAAGAAATAGAATCGGCTGAGTGCGATGATTCGTGTCTCCAATACCAGCACTTTGGTAGGCTGAGGCAGGCAGATCACAAGGTCAGGAGTTCGAGACCAGCCTGGCCAATATAGCGAAACCCTGTCTCTACTAAAAATACAAAAATTACCTGGGCATGGTGGCAGGTGCCTGTAGTCCCAGCTGCTTGGGAGGCTGAGGCAGGAGAATCGCTTGAACCCAAGAGGTAGCGGTTGCAGTAGGCCAAGATTGTGCCACTAATTCCAGCTTGGGCAACAGAGCAAGACTCCATCAAAAAAAAAAAAGAAAGAAAAGAAAAAAAAAGTAGACTCACCCGAGGATGACACACTGAAAGCAGTTACATTTATATGGATTAAGAAAAGGATGTTTTACTTTATCCATGTCTGTTCCTCCCCCAAACTACCTTAGTTTATCACTGAGAAGCTTGCCTCAGTACATTATTTCTCCTATAATGGGGGAAGTGAGGGTGCAGTATGCGTCTGGCCTCCTAGCCTCCTGCCTTTTCAGGGTGCCCTTCTTGGAGCTAGATTCTTCTTGACATCATACTGAGCACTGAACAACCTGTAGATCCCAGTCCTCTAAACAGCTAGAAATAAAAGAGAATTCCCTCACAGCCAGCATTGCTATTCAAGATAAGGAAGAGGCACAGAACTGAGGTTGTATCTCTCGGAGGAAAGGAAGAAAGTACGTGATGTAATGGAATATTATTCAGTCTTGAAATACAAGGAAATACTATTTTTGCATGGATGATGTGGAGGACATAATGCTAAGTGAAATAAACTAGACACAGGAAGCAAAACACTGTATGGTCTCACTTTATATGTGGAATCGAAAACAGTCTCACTCATAGAACCAGAAATAGAAGGGTAGTTTACATTAAGGGAGTTCAGGGGCAATGGAAATGGGGAAATATTGGTCATTATACAAATTTTTAGTTATGCAGGATGAATAAATTCTAAAGATTAAATGAACAACAAAGTGAATAGTTATTGATACTCCATTGTATACTTGAAATTTGCTAAGACAGTAAATCTTAAATGTTCTTACCACACACACACACACACATACACACTCACACACACACATACACACGCAATAGTAACTATGCGAAATGATGGCTGTGTTAATTAGCCTAATGTGGTAATCATTTCACAATGTATACATATATCAAAACATCACTCTGTAAATCTTAAATATAGGCATTTTTGTCATTTATGCCTCAATAAAACTAGAATAAAAGGATTATATTAATTTGAACCACTTTAAATGCATTTGGGTGTAATACTCTGTAGAATTTGGTTAATTAATCTTCAATAAATAAACACAAGATTAGAAATGTTGTCAATATTCTTGAAAAGTCAGGTTATTTGTTTTCTGAATATATGCCTTTAAATTTTTTCACAAATACATGCTTTCATTAGTTTGCAAAGAATATATATATAATTTGAAGGATGCAGAGCTAGATAGTGTTTTTCTGTATTCAAATTCCCTTGACTACTCACTCAATAAAAATATGTAGCAATGATAACTGTCCCAAAGAGACTTCAATCCCTGCTTCTGTCAAAGCTATATAGGATCAGCCCATTCTAATGAAGATGAAAATGAGCTATTTAGCTCATCTGGGAAGCAGCTGTGCAGAATTGTAGAAGGCAGTGGTAAGAAAAAAACCACTATTAGGTAAACAAAGCAACAGAAAGATGGTGAAAAGGGTAAAGGAATAAGAAATTAGAATTCATTCAAACAAAACTCACTCGGATGAATAAGGAAGTAGTTTTTTTCCTGCCAACTCAGTAAATGTTTAATCTGGAAAAGCATGCTTCCACATCTGGCTTATGTTTAATATTGTAAATATTACTTCTTTAATTTTTTATTTTATTTTTGATGTGAATTTTAGTTTATGAAAAAAAATCAGTGGAGAGACATTTTATTTAATATTACAAATGTTGAATATTTGTTATTCAAAATACAAACTAGTACATGATCTCTTACACGTGCTTACCATAGTCTCTAATGAAAACTGAAAACATTAGAAATATTAGATATTTGCACTGTTTGAATTTGAGTCACCTAATATATGAATTAATATTTTAAGAAATCCCAAAATACCCCCAATAGTTATTTTGGGACCCATGTAATACACATGATTTTCAAAGTGGATACAATTCATTAAAAAGGAAATTAAAAGGAATAAAAAGGAATAAACGAATTCATTTACATTTATTTGTTTGAGGACAGTATTGTATAGGCAGGAATGAACTACTTCTAAACTGAATTAGTCCTCCATTTTTTGAGGAACTACTCTGAAAGAGCTTTCTGCTTTTCAGATCAAACATACAAATTAACATGTGGCTTCTGTGGGCTTCCTGCCTTTTCTTTTCAAGGCTTGAAAAAGTTAAATCGTGTGTAACACAAGTAAATTCACAAAAAGAAAATAAATGGAGTGAACTGGAAATCTAACTACCTAGAAAGAGAAATAGGTGAATTGAGTGACAATAGAGAAATAAGTGAAATTGAGTGATAATTTTTCTTTTATTCTATATGTAATAATAAATGTAATGACTTACATTTTTTAGTTTATAACACATTTACACAAGCAAGCATATGTCAATTTAATATATTCCTTCACTCACAGATTTTTTTAACCTAGTCATTATAACACAATGACTCAAAATATTATGTGTTATTCTAGAAGTGCTAAAATAATGTATCTGCATTAAAGTATGATTAATCAAGCATAACTTGCTGCTATAATAATGTATTATATGTGCTATATTAATGTATCTAATTCAGGTGTGATTAATCAATCCTTTGAGGGAAGTACAGGAAAGACTGCTGTAAGAAAATAATTCAGTTTGTCCTTGAAAATGAATAGGAGTTCACTCAAGAGAAAAGTGAAGAGCATGACATTACAAATATGATCAGAAAAGTGAAAAAGTCATGGCGAATTTTAGCAACAGTGAGAATCTGGTAACTATTCAGTAATTGTAAACTTCTGGATATATTCTAGAACCAAGCCGAAATGGAATATAAGACACACAGAAAAAAGAGCAAAAAGAACTACTTAGAAGTTCTTTACAGGGTATTCCAGAGCAGTTTTCATCATTGTGCAAGAGATTAAACATTTCTAAAATTTTGTGTTCTGAAATTTGGTAATTATACATTAGGCATCTACTCTGAGCTATGCTGTGCCTGGCATTGGGAATTCAGCAATTGACATTAATGGTTAACTTCTCTTGGAATGCTTATATTCTGGTACGTAAATGAAACCCATGAATTATTAGATGTACTGATCAGGATCATTAATTGCGGACAACAGAGTCTGTTGAAGCTAGTTTAAGCTTGGAGGGATTTAATAAGCATATAATTAGTTCACAACATCACTGGGAGGACTGAAGAAACAGACTTTAGGTTTAGCTTTCATAATAACTCTTAAAGCCGTGCTGAAGAACTGAGGTGGCAAAAAAGCTGCAGCCTCTACTACAATCACAAAACTGCATAATCAGGAAGTTCCTACCACTGTGGACAGCTCCAGAAACATGTTTCTGCAAGTCAGGAGCCACAATATCAAGAATCTTCTGCCACCCCTGACAACTCTAGAGCTGTGCCTTTTCTACCATAATCTGTTTGAGCCCAGTTGTTCCTTATGTCCCGTATCTTGACTCCGTAACTTAGTTTCACATTAATTTCCCCTGTGAGAGCTTCTGATTTGTGAAAGCTAAGTTGAAATAGGATATTTCGCTGACCCTTCACAGACCTCACAACAGGGGTACCTCACTTAACCTATAGCACTCAACCCCTTGCAGGAGAGTGCATGCAGGTGAGTCGGTGCAGGAGCCAGGGCAAGTGCTTTTGGGCACTTGCAGGAGTGAACTCCATGTGGGGCCTTGTGACCCCATCCAGGGAGGTGTCCAGAACCCCTGAAGCCCCAGAGTGAGTTACATTAAGAGCTCTTTTAGCTCTGCCATGTGCAAATGGCTTAAGTGTTAACAGCTCAGTGAGACCTCTTCTACCCACACTCACAGCTTGAGCTCTTGACTGGTGTCCAAGAAAAATGAGGTCACATGAATGAATTGAAGATGGTAAATGTGGGGCATTTTATTGCCAAAGAAAGTGGCTCTCAGCAGGCTGGGGAATTGAAAAGGGAATGGGCAGGAAGGCAAGCCTCCCCTGAAGTCCTGCTATCCCTGATCAGACTTCTCTTCAAAGCTACACCTTCAAGCTGTTTCTCTGAAGTCAAGCTGCTTCTCTCTAACATCCAACCATAGTCTCTGATCTCCAACTGCTACTCCTCCCTCTGCCAGCTTAGCCTGGGGTTTTTATGGGCACAGGATTTGAGGGTGGGATGGGTGGTTTTGGAAAAGGAAACATCTGAGTGGGAAAATAGGGATGTGCATTCTCATTTTGGGCCATGGTATCAGGCTTTTCAGCTTGATACCATGAATTCTGCCCAGAATTTTCCTGGGAAATTACATGGGAAAACCTGCATGTAAGATAATCTGAGAAAAGCAGGTTTTACCTTTCTACCTCTGCAATCCATAAAGGCATACCATAAAGGGATTTGAGTGGGTATGGAGCAAAATAATTTATGGACTATGACAATGATGATGAGTAAATTAAATGAACAATTTTTAATAAGTAATTTCCAGGAAATAAAAGGAAGCCAATACTGAGAGGAAGCAGGCAGGAGCTACTTTAGACAAGAAAATCAAGAACAGCTTCTCTGAAAAGGTAAAATTTAGGATGATTTCTACAATATAAGGGATTGCTATCTTTCCATGCAAAGAATAAGGAAAATATTATTTTAGGCAAATATATCTATCATTCAGTTAAAGAACAAGATCTCTTTAGTCAAACAGGATTGAACAGTCTCTGCCCCTTACTAGCTTGGTGATCTTGGGCAATTTACTCAAACTCTCTCACACTTACGTATAACATGAGCTTAATAATAACACCTACATGGAAGGCTACTGTGAAGATTTTATGAGACAATATATGTAGAGCACTTAAAACAGTCACTGGCACATAGCATGCACAATTAAAAAATTTTCTATTATTATTAACGTTTCCAATTGTTAAATTTGAGTTATCTATGAGATATGTCTAGATATGAGAGATTTGTAGATACAAACCTAGAAGTATTTAACATAAAGTTAGTGCTTAAATCTCTGGGAAAGAATGCAACTAACTAAGGTAGGGAAAAGATGAGATATAATGTGAAAACAGCCAATTTTATATGTTGGGGAGAGGAAAAGAACCCAAAAAACTAATCTGAGAAGGTAGGTACAGTAGCATAAAAGGAAAAGCAAATCACAATCATGTCATGGGACTCAAGAGAGGAAAAGTCTTTCAGTAACAAAGAAGTGGCCACCTGCTGACTAAAATGAGCGTGGAAGTCAAAGACAGGCCAAGTGAGCTTGAGAAAGGTGATTTTAGACTAGGAATGTGAGAGATTTCAGTCCTGCTAAGGAATAAGAAAGAATGTAGAAGTTTGACAAGAGCAGTCACAGACTATACAGAAATACACAGTGATAAAAAATGCAAAACTCTGGCATCAATCTGCCTGGGTTCAAATCCTGACTCTGCCTTAGCAGCATTGGGCAAGCTACCTGGGTTACTCTCTCTGCCTCATTTGTCCCACCAGTAAAATTGAGTTAATAATACCTGTCTCAAAGTGTTGTTGTGAGAATAGAATGAGTTTACAAATGCAAATTAATTGGAAATGTTTAAAAAGAGATGAACATCTAAAAATGCCCATTGTATCTGGAAATAGGAAAAACATTGGTGACTTTATAAGAACAGCTTCCGTCAAGTGGTGGTGGTTGGATCAGAGAAAAACCCTATTGTAGTGGGTGGAAAGGTGGCTTGGAGGTGGAAGAGAAATAGCATGAGTAGAAGACTAAAGTTTGACAAGAAAATAAATGACATAAAAGTAGAAGAAAGTGTGCGTGTGCGTGTGTGTGTGTCTGCAAGAGCGGAAGGGAACAGTCATATATAATGGAAGTGTGATACGAGAACTAAGAAAGAGGTTTATAAGATAGGATATATAGGAGCACAAGGAAACTGAAAGGCATTTATATAATTCTATCCTATAGCATTCTAAATAAACTTATATTTCTCTATTATTCATTTATGTATTTTGTAACTATGCAATGACTATAACAGAGATAATATTAGCATAGCAATATTCTGTCTGATTGTATATCTTATATTTGAAGACTCTGGGTAAAATATCAGACATGCTACCATGAGCTAAAGCAAAGCATTTATCAAGACTAATATCTGATTTATCAGTTTAGTTTCTCAGTAACTGTATTAATATATGTCACATAAATAAATCTGTTGCTAGGATGGCTGTATTTTAATCTGTTGTAGGTAAAATATGTTCAATAAGAAAATTAAGAAGGGGTTGCTTCTTTCAAATAAAAGTGGAAAAGTCCTAGAAGAAAAGGCTAGAAGTTGCCATAGTTCAGCTTTATATGGCAGTATTCTATGGAAGAAAACACAATTTAGTAGGATTCAATAAATAGTTCTTTTAAATAATAATAATAAACATGGCTGGGATTTGAAATCAATCAAAATTTTTTTCTAATTCTGGCTTCATCATCTTAGACAAGTTCCTTGATGTCTATGTCCTTTGGTTTCTACATTTTATAAAAACGAATAATAATATATACATTAGTTTGTTATTGTGAGGGTCAATATGGTATTGCATATAAGCTAACCCACAGCAGATGCTTAACATTTTAAAGAACTAAGTGACTGAGTATCATTGAGTCATGATGTCAATTAAAAAGGGCTTGCAATAAAAAATTATGAAGGTGAGTAAAAAAGGAATTTTTACAGCATAACTCATCACCATAATAAACAATGGTATACAGAGAGCAAGGTTGTCTGTTGAGGTCAGACTCTTGCTTGGGGCATGAAACAAGTTGGAGAGGGGTTATGGAGGGAAATCAAAATATACCTAGCACAGTCTAAAACATAATTTAGTTACAGAATCTATTCCTGTAGCATATGACTAGGACATGCATGTGCATACACATACACATACGTATCACATATTAAGCTATTTTAATTTTGAAATTCATTACTATATCAACAGGCTTGTTTTTCTAGCAGCTCTCAGCATCCGCTAGGAATATCTTTGGGCAGTTCATCATAGAAGTAGGGTTATGCAATGGGTGTCTTTTGAAACATTCTGACTCCTTCTTTGGGTAAAACTGAGCATAAGTTATTTTCTCTTATGTCATCCAAAGTAGCAAACATTAGTTTAGAAATGTATTTGCTGTCACTTTGCCACTTTTAAGAGGCCTCATGACCCTTAGGAATTGCCACAGGTATATAACAGCCTGTTTAATTTACTTGGAATTTTAAAACTAACCACAGTTGGGTCACCATGCCAATGTTTCTTCTTATTCCACTGTCTAGAACAACAGATTTCCAGACTACATATTTAATAATTATTAATGTTTTATCCTCTGGCCCAATCATTGCCAGCACTTGGTTCAATCCCTTCATTTCTTCCAGATATGGATACCTACTTTAGTTTTGAATATAACTAGAGACTTATTAAGCCTTAAATTTCCAAAGAGAACTCTAAATTAAATCTTTTAAAGTTTTAGAATAGTTTTCATTTTTGCTTCTCAAGGATTGCCAACTGAGTTCTTCCCCTTTGTCCTAAGTCAGCCAACTAACTCTTGGCTTACGTTAAAGTGTGTTTCTCTCTCTCCATCCTCTGATCTTGCTATTTCTAAAATTAAACAGTTTTGCATGTATATATTTATATGACATTGTGAAAAACAGTTCAGCCTTCAAGAATGGCACTTTCAAATAGCCAAACTGTAATATTTTCCCGCTGGGTCAGCTGCCTCCCTCTTTCTCATTGAAGGATGTTCTGAAGTCACATTTCTTCTGTGAGAAAAGTTTAAACATTTTTCCTAAAGTAGAAGTGGCAGAATGTATAATTAAGAGCCCTTTCCTTCTCTGGGTCCAGGATAAGAATAAGGTCTATCCTGACCATCTACATGTTCACAGCAAATTTGTGGCGCAGAATGGCTCCTGTTCCTTTATGTCATTATTTTATTCATGTATATATACACACACTTTGGTGACTCCCTAGTTGTGTTGTAATATATCATCAGTCTTTGGTAAAGAAGGAAGAGTTGGTTTGCTAACCACATAAGAACTTGTTTCAAGACAAAATCATTTTTTATAAATGCAGACTTGTTGAGGCAACTTTTAAAGACTTTGATAAACTACTTTTATTTTTACCTCCAATTAGTTTTAAAACTGTTCCAATAAGAGAATAAATTATCTTTACAGAGTAAAATATATAGGACATTATGTTAGTATTTTATCTAGTTTTAGACATATACATACACACACAAATCATAAGTATATTTCAACTAATATCTGCTTCAAAGAAATTGAGACTATTGAAATATTTTAGTATAATATCTTATAAAATGTTACAGTATAACCAATAAATTATAATTTGCTAGATTCTTAGAAAGCCTCAATCAATGTAAGACTTTAAAATGGATTTACCGGTAAAGAACTAAATCTTTGGTGAGACGATATTGAAAACTTTCCTAACTTTTTGGGTAGAGAGACTATGGAGCATTATAAAGCATCTTTCATTTTGATGACAGTTGCTGCCCTGGGCCACTCTGACCTCAAAGTTGAATCACATGTTTTCCTGCAAATGAGCCAAGGATAAGAAGCCCTTGGTGTTGCTTCTACTCGTATCATTAGTTGGTCTGAGGAGAATTTTTTCCATTTGGCTCAAAAAGAGCCTAAAATTCCAGATAAATTGGAGGAGGAAAACAGGAAACTTGTACAACTATTTATTATGGAGAAAAGCAAATTTCTAGTTATTTCTCAATTATATAAAATAAAATTGAAATCTGAAGAAATTTTTAATAAGATATTATTTTTGTTATAATACTATTTTGTTCTAATTATAAAGACAACCTCTATTAAAGACAATTCAGAAAGTGAACAAAATATAAAAAATTAAAGTCACTTATAATTTTACCATTACTATTATTATTTGGGTTTTTGTTCTACCAGTATTCCTTTATGTAGGAAGATATATATTAGCAATATCAAATTTATATCAAAATACGTACACTGCAGCTATAGATAAGTACATGGATGCTAATATTGCTTTTTTTTTCAAAACTTGGATTATTCTTTCAAATGCTGTAAGAAAGTCCCTCAAAGATATATCTGAGAGGTAGCTAGCTATCAGTCTATTCAATGGAACACGTTAATTAATTTTGATTAGCTGTAACATATGCAGTAATGTAACACATAGTCTCCAGAGACTTTTATTATTTCCCTCATTTACATAGAGATTCATAGAAAAGAGTGAAAGATTTTCTAAACTTCCTCAAGACATATGCACTTAATAGAAAATCTATCATTGTTTATTTGAGGACACACTTCAATGAGATAAAGTCATTTTGAAATACTTCTCATAATGTTCCTGTGTGTGCTAGACCCCATTTAGAGCAATAAATATGAAGTGCAATTAACTGGTTATCTAAGGATTTAAATGAAAGGTTTTCCAGTTGTGAGCGTATTATTTTTGGAAATGTTACATGCATAGCCCTCTGCTAGGTATGATATTCAGTGTTTCTGGGATTAGTCCTCACACTGAGCCTGTTGGAGGGATGCACATTTTTGGTCTGGAAAACACTGGATTAAAGCAATGCTTCCTAAAAATGGTTCCAGAGTCAAATCAGATTGGGAATAGTTTCAACTCTTCTTAGAAACTGGGAGTGCATAAGAGCAAGTTAATGAGTGAGGCTTCCTGCAGTAGAAACACCTACTTCTCTCCACCCTAGGTCCTAGTCAGATTGGCAATTGGGAACCTTTTGCTTGGGTGCTATGAAGAAATATTTTTAAGGAGGCCTAAATCAGATAATTTCAACTTTTTCTTAATATCCTACCAATGGTTTTTTTTTTTCCTCCTTGTTTTCCTTGAAGGACATTTCCTCTGGGCTTGACTTTCCTCATCCTTAATGTAGTAAGATCTGGAGGGACTGATATCAGAGTTAGGGCCTAAAAAAGGAGACAGGGAAGATGTTCAACATGTTTGTTATAGGCCTTAGGTCAACTAGCTTCAAAGAAGACCATCCTTGGTGTTTCCTCATGGTTCAGCCTAGCTATGAAGAGAATATATTGGGATTTGGGACAAAAGCCTAACAATTAAAAATAATGTGTATTTACATATTGGTGAGAAGAGTGGAACCTTACAATGGTTGGTTAAACTGGTATTTCTCCCCCAGGAAACCCTGAGATATATGTCATAAACAGCAAACATGTGTCCTAAGCCTTTGTCACAGGCAGTAAAATGCAATGCTTAATATGAGAGAGAAAAAAAGATTGTAATTTAGAATATGAATAAAAAGTGGTTTTATACTATGTGCTAGTATGCAAATATCCAGCCTAATGATACTTAAAAGTATGTGTGAGATATTAAAGAAATTTTGTGAGAAAGTTTTGTAATAATAATTCAGATTTTTATAAGTTAAAATAAAATCATGTTTTAAAAAATATAATACTTGTACTACCTAGCCTTTTTAGGTTGAAGGGCCTCACTTATTGAATTTGGAAAAAACTGGAAAAGCTTAGTTAAATTAATAAAATGAATATTACTCTATTGCATTGAAAAAGCTATGCTTTACTTGACGGTCAAGTATTACCATTTCAACCATTTGACCATTCCAGTCCATCAAGTTATTGGTCAATATGTTTGAATCTGGTCCACTCAGTGACAGAAGACCAGAAACACATCCAGCTATTAGATTACACTTGCTAGTGAGTTTGACAGTAAACGTGGACTGTCTTCTAATTCCTTTTCCTCAACTGAGACTGCAGGGCTGATTTCCATTTTCTTTTCTAATCATTAAAATATATTGTAATCAGGAAATAGATTTTTTTAAAAAAAAGACCATAATTCTCAAGATTTGCATATGCACAGCAGTAATATTTTTAGTGCTTGTATTAGTCTATTCTCACACTGCTATACAGAGTGTGAGAACACTGCCTAAGAGAGGGTAATTTATAAAGGAGGGATGTTTAATTGACTCGCAGTTCCACAGGGCTAAGGAGGCCTCAGAAAACTTACAATCTTGGTAGAAGGGGAAGCAAACATGTCCTTCTTCACATGGCAGCAGGAATAAGTGCAAAGCCAAGGGGAAAAGCCACTTATAAAATCACCAGATCTCGTGAGAACTCACTATCATGGAAATAGCATGGGAGTAAAGGCACCCATGATTCAATTACCTCCCACTGGGTTCCTCCTATGACATGTGGGGATTATGAAAAGTACAATTTAAGATTGGATTTGGGTGGGGACACAGCGAAACCACATCATTCCATCCTTGGCCCCTTTCAAATCTCATGTCCTCACATTTCAAAACACAATCAGACCTTTCCAACAGTCCCTGAAATTCTTAGCACATTCTAACATTAACCAAAATGTCCAAGACCGAAGTCTGATTCCACCCTTGGCCCCTTCCAAATCTCACGTTCTCACATTTCAAAACACAATCATGCCTTTCCTACAGTCCCTCAAAGTCTTAACACATTCTAGCATTAACCCAAATGTCCAAGTTCAAAGTCTCATCTGAGATAAGGCAAGTGCCTTCCACCTATGAGCTTTTAAAATGAAAAACAAGTTAGTTACCTCCTAGATACAATGGGCATATGGGCATTGGGTAAATATACATGTTCTAAATGGGAGAAATTAGCCAAAATGAAGGGGCTGCAAGTCCAAAATCCAATAGGACAATCATTAAAACGTAAAGTTCCAAAATGATCTCTTTTGACTCCATGTCTCACACCTAAGTCATGCTGATGCAAAAATAGGCTCCTACAGCCTTAGGCAGGTCCACCCATCTCCTGGCAGCTTTCATGGATTAGCACTTTTGCAGGATACAGCCCCCGTCCTGGCTGCTTTCATGGGTTAGCACTGAGTGTCTACAGCTTTTCGCATGCTGCATGTTGCCAGGCAATGTACCATTCTGGGGTCTGGAGGATGGTGGCCCTATTCTCACAGCTTCACTAGGCAGTTCCCTAAATGTGGGAGGACCAACCCCACATGTCTCTTCCACACTGTCTTAGCAGAGGTTCCTCACGAGGGCTATGCCCTGAAGCAGTCTTCTGCCTGGACATCCAGGTATTTCCATACATTATCTAAAATTTAGGTGGAGGTCCCCAAACCTCAATTCTTGTCTTCTGCACACCTGCAGGAGGCTTCCATGTGGAAGACTCCAAGAGTTGGGGCTTGCACCTTCTGTAGCAATGGCCCAGGCTGTACCTTAACCCCTTTTAGCCATGACTGAAACTGAATCAGCTGGGACACAGGGCACCATGTCTCAAGGCTGCATAGAGCAGGGGACCCTGGGCCTTACCAACAAAACCATTTTTTCTTTCTAGTCCTCCAGGCCTATGATAAGAGGTGCTGCTGTGAAAGTCTGTGACATGCCTTGAAGGCATTGTCCCCATTGTCTTGTTAATTAACATTTGGCACTTCATTACTAATGCAAATTTCTGCAGCTGGCTTGAAATTCTCTCCAAAACATGGAGTTTTCTTTACTATCACATCGTTAGGCTGCAATTTTTTCAAACTACCATGCTCTGCTTCCTCTTGAACACTTTGCTACTTAGAAATTTCTTCCACCAGATACCCTAAATCATTTCTCTCAAGTTCAAAGTTCCATAGACCTCTCGGGCAGGGTCAAAGTGCCATCAGTCTCTTTGCTATAGTATAACAGGAGTCACTTTTGCTCCAATTCCCAACAAGTTGCTCATCTTCATCTGCATCTGAGACCACCTCAGCCTGGACTTCATTTCACATAACACTGTCTGCATTTTGGTCAAAGCCATTTGACAAGTCTCTAGGAAGTTCCAAACATTTCCACATTTTATTATCTTCTGAGCCCTCCAAACTGTTCCAACCTCTGCATGTTACCTAGTTCCAAAGTCACTTCCACATTTTTGGCTATCTTTATAGCAGCACCCCACTCCCTGTACCAATTTACTGTGTAAGTCCTTTCTCACACTGCTATAAAGAACTTCTTAAGACTGGGTAATTTATAAATGAAAGAGGTTTAATTGATTCACAGTTCTGCAAGGTTGAGGAGGCCTCAGGAAACTTACAATCATGGCAGAAGAGGAAGCAAGCATGTCCTTCTTCACATGGCAGCAGGCAGGAGAAGTACGGGCAAAAGGGGAAAAGCCCTTTATAAAATCATTGAATCTTGTAAGAACTCATTTACTATCACAAGAGCATCATGAGGGTATCCACCCCCATGATTCAATTACCTCTTATTGGGTCCCTCTCACAACACATGGGGATTATGGGAACTACAAGGTAAGATTTGGGTTGGGATACAGCCAAACCATATCTGTTCTTGAAAGAAATTTTCTGACAATGTTTTTTATTATCAATCTCCCTCACCCAGAATGGTATGGAAAAAAGCATTGAGTTCACCAACAGCAACCTGCCAGAAAACTTAAGAGCCTCCATCACATTCCCTTTGTGACGTGGAAGAACAGTTCTGTTTGTTTCACGTTGGCTTTGCATGCAGAGTTTCACTGGGGCAAAGGGCTTGTCCCTAAGATTTTTCATCATTCTTTTCAAACTGAGATTAACAGGCAAGTGCAAAGTGATTTCAGACTTTGCTCTGGGAACCTAAAGTGTCTTGTTCATAGGCGTCTGAATTTTTCAACTCTCATAAATTCTTCTACTGTTATCCCAATGCTTCAAAACATTTAGTAAGTTGGAGAATGTATAATGCACTATGGTGTTGCAGTTGACACTACATCTGTATACGATAACAACTTGACTTCAGGTAGTACATAAATCCTGTGGGCTACATTTATCAGAGCTGTAAAAATAGCCACAGAAAGTCCGTAACACTTAATTTATTTTGCTGATTGGATGTCCCATAGAGTTTAAATTTTAAACATACTTTTTTCTTACTTTGTTTTGTTCTCCCTTGTTCTTTGTTTAACAGTTTGAGAATATTGATTTAGCGTGACATTCCTACCTGATAAAGTAACAAAGTTTGGAAAAAATTAGTGGAGAAGTGTTCCAAAGTATAGTTGCTCACATGCCAGAATTTTACTCTTACATACTCTGATTTGGTGATGTACCTGCCTGTGCACATTAGTGTCACCAGAAAGCATTTCTTTCACTCTGGTTCTCATTACATCTCCAGATCAAAATGTTCTTTAGACGAAAGTGTGCAAGCCAAATTGCCTTATTGGTAGAACCACACCTCAGGTAATACTGCTAAGTTCATTCAAGTGTTGATAGATACAAATATTTGCTAAAGCAGATTACAAGATTGTTAATGTTAAAGTGAGTGCAAATGCTTATTTCTCTCATCACCACTTTACCATTGTGCTTAATCTATATCTAAAACTCAACTCTGGATTTAATCCAAATGTTTCAAAATACATTTTAAATACACACACACACACACACACACACACACACACATCCTGCCTTAGTTCTACCTGTTTTGAACTCTCAGCTAATGAGAGACACATGTTTACCTTAAATGCTAATGCTAAAATTATGCCTCCAAACCTCTGGAAAGTCTCTAGCTAGGTAAAACTTCATACTATACATACAGTTTTGTTAATTCTCACAATTCTCCCCAAGTTTACAAATGCAAAACCTGTAATCACTTACTTAAATAGCTGTAGTTGTGGTTTTGATTTTGAATTCAAATCTGTATTTCTAATTGCCTTTATTCTTTTTCTATTACTTAACTACAATATTTAACTAGATTTGGTTCAATAGTCACCAAACTTCACTGAGTGCCACGGAGGTTCATTATTGTAGTAAAAAGGAGTTCAGTCTTTTCCAGAAGAATTTATTCAGGGATCTTTTACAAGATTTAGTTTCTGACTTTGGCACGAAATTAAAATTTGTAATTTAATTATAATGACAATGCAAATAATAAATTCATAATTATTCTAAGCAGATATGAGAAATCCATCTATTGCAATTATTAAAAATACATATTAATAACATACAATTTTGAGTCCCAACAATTTTTAAACTATAAATATGATATGCAATGAATGCCTTTATAGTTTAGTGCTCAAAAAAATTCCTGAAATAGTTTTTACTATAAATCTTTCTAAGTTTTTTGAAACTTTTCTTTGAGAAAGTTTTGTTTTAAAATTTTTCATTCTAAGGAAGTTTTCTTCCTAATGACTTCCTTTTATAAACTTTAAATGGGTAAGGATTTATGGTAATTTTTAAACTCTTCTCCTTTACAAATGGAGATATTTCAATATTTCAAATTTATAAATAAATAAGTAATTTTAAAAAGAAGAAATAGTTTACATAAAATATGGAAAGCAGCATACTTTAGACTATCCAATTTCAATATTTTTCCAAAACAAGCTTGCAACAAAAACATTTTTTAATGGTTAAATTTAGCCAAATAACTAAATTTTTTTAAAAAAACTATAAATGGAACTCAAACAACTTATAATTAACTGACTATGTTTTTAATAACAGTTTCTTGAATTAACTCATGCTTTAAAAAAACCACACATTGAAATTTATATCTAAATTCAATATGCAAGAAAAGGTTTAGAACAGCTAAATATATGTTTGATTACAAAAAGTCCTCTTAGCCTAGCAAGCTAGATACCAAATTTACATATAAACTTTACCCTAGAATTGACAGTTTCTTTGATATAAATTATGAATTTTATGAAAACTAATTGTTGTCAACAGAGCTGGTGAGGTTGCAAAGAAAAGGGAACATTTATACACTGTTTATGGAAGTTTAAGTTTGTTCAACCATTGTGGAAAGGAGTGTGGTGATTCCTCAAAATGCTAAAAACAGAACTACCATTTGACCCAGCAGCCTCATTACTGGGTATATATGCAAAGGAATATAAATCGTTTTGTCATAAAGACACATACATGCAGCATGTGTTCATTGTTCACAATAGCAAAGACATGAAATCAACCTAAATGCCTATCAACCATAGGCTGAATAAAGAAATTGTGGTACATATACACCATAGAATACTATGCAGTCATGAAAAAGAACAAGAACTTGTCCCTTATGGGAACATGGATGGAGTTGGGGGCCATGATTCCTAACAAACTAATTCAGGAACAGAAAACCAAATACTGTGTGTTCTAACTTATAAATGGAAGCTAAATGATGAGAACACATGGGCACAAAGAGGAGAACAACAGACACTAGGAGCTATCTGAGGGTGGAGGGTGGAAGCAGAAAAAATGACAATTACTAATCTTAGTACCTGAGTGACAAATAATCTATACAACACACTCCCATGACATTTACCTATATAACAAACCTACACATGTACCTTGAACTTAAAATAAAAGTTAAAAAACACAAGTTATTGTCATCATTGACTACTCTAAAAGCAGAATCGTCTTAGAAGTATGAACTCAGGGTTTTCTACAAGATTTTTGCTTTCCTTTCCAGTTCTCAGTGTATTGGAAATGCTTCCAAATTTTAAAAAAGCAATTTTGATAATTTAATAAACATTCAACAACATGTTATCTTACTAAATTTTTTCTAATCTTTGGCTGTCAGTCTCTCAACTCATCACAAACTTACCATTTAATTCTTAAAATAAGTATTTATCTTTTAATGTATGTAAAGTCTTTACAACTGTGCACTTCAGAGTATTTAAATAAAATAAAACATAAGTTGTTTGATCCTTTCTACATTCCTATGTCCCTGGGCTATTCCATTATTTCAAAGTTTTGCTTGTTTTGCTCAGTTTTTTTTGGGGGGGAGGGGGGACCATCTCATCTTCTTTCCTATATTGTAATGATTATTTTTTTCTACCTTTTTAACCTTTTTTTACTCATGCATTTCTCCCATTCTATTCAGCCAAATTCACATTTGAAGACGTTATTCTGACATAAATATAAGTCAGCTTACAAGAATTTTTGCATCAAATATACAAGTAAATGTGTTTATTTTAAAAAGAATAAGAAGCAAAACCTTTTCTCCTTCGATTTTATTATTAACATAGAATTTTGATAGACTTGGAACCAGTTATCCACTCCAAATGGGATTTTTTTTTAACCATTGTTTGTCCATATGCTAAAAGAAAATTCAAATTGAGTGCATTTATCATTCAAATTGTGATTGTTAAGAACAAAGTCTGGCTGCAATAAGATTCTAGTCAATTCCATAAATCTCATTATGACTTTCATGTCACACTAAGTACACCACATCGACCTCAAAAGCCATACCATATATCAGAGAAAGGAAATCAGAATTGCCTCTGTCAGGATCAGCACACTGTCATAAGAACTCCCAGATTTATAAAAAAGGGAAAAGGCGCTTGTTCTACATTCAAGAAATCTGTGTTCATTTACTTAATCTTTTTTCATACCATGCAAAAAAATGGTTTAATCTTTGACACTGAAACAGATTTGGAACTGAGTTTCAAAAGCTAGATTTGTCTGAAATTGCCTCCATATATATGTACTATAGTCTAAAAGCTGACCTCAGGGCACTAAACCACTGTTATTTAATAACTTCTTTCTTTTAGAGACAAAATCTTAAGCATTTGATCCTCTAAATAAAACTTTCTACTTATTAAGAAAATTGACTATTTTGTGGGCCTTTCAAGCCCACAAAATATCAGAGAAATCTATCAGAGAAAAATAAACAAAATAATAATTACATGCTATTGCCTAATAGAAAGCTAGGTGCAATGAAAAAGAAAAAGAATTGTAAGATATAGTGCCTCTTCAATATCTTAAATTACCTCCACTGGGAAAGTTAACACTTCGGCTGCAGTTATAGAATAGTTAGGCTTCAACTTATTATTACACCCCTGCCTTCCACACATTACAGCAGGAAGCTAGACAAGGATTCCAGTGGCAGAATGCGTCAGAAAGGTTCATCCCTAGTCTGCATGGCCTAAGAGAAACCTTGGAGAACACCTCACCATATCAATGAGTCATCCATTGAAAAAGCCAGTTCGTGCGGCAAGGCAACAGTGACCTTGGAGGACATAGGCTTGGCCACCCCTGGGCTACTGCCTCCTGCATTGTGTGAGGACTGCAAAAGGGGTAAAGTGTTACAGACTGAGCAGAGCTGCAGTTGGACCACAGACAAGGGAGAGTTGGCACACTGGTTCACATGTATGGCTCAAGGCCAAAGGTCAGTTGTAACCCGGAGCCCTGAACCCAGAGTTCTGTGTCTGATATGTCACAATTACCCCAAATCAACTTTCAGGCTAATTCTGGCAGCACTAACTCACATGATACCATAAAATATATACTGTACCAGTCAATAGGAGTGATCCACTGGCCAGGCTACCTTCCCGAAATGTGGGCACACTCCCAAGTACCAGGAAGAACCCAGAGGCCTGAATCTGGCGCGCCCAGAGTCTTGTTGTGGACACTACAGACAGGAGTGAGGAATAGAGGGGAAACCAACACTCTAAAGAGAAGAAAGCAGGACCAGACATAACAGAGGGCTTGGTTCACTCTGATTCCCCACCCAAACAGCACTGCCTACCCCAGTCACTCTTCACCGGTATATACCACTATAAGCATAATGAGAAACTTTTTATAAAGGCACCTCCAAAACACGGGGTCCCCTGAAACATAAATCTTGCCTTCCTGGATCTAAGAACATTACTGATGGAAAGAAGGAACTGGAGCAAGAATTTAAAAGCTAGTAAGGTTTCAGAAACAAATAAAATAGTATTGGACAGTGAGTGAGAGAGAAAAGTTGGGAGGCAGCAAGGGAGCCATCCCAACTGAGAAAGAAGAAAATAACTAATGTGAGAAGGAGGAAAGATACTGACACTTCAAGTCACTACATGAAGATGGGCTGAGGACTTGTGAATATTCTGGAGTGGTATATGCATTTTGGTTTCAACTTCTGTTTAATATACCTTAATGTACAATACTGCATCCAGTTTGGTGGTGTGAACTATGACATTGTAGGCAGCCTCCTAGTTAGGCAAGAGGCTTCACAATTTTGACAGAGACTGAGTGGTTTTGAAAACTATAGGATAAGCCTATAGTTAGAGAAGGCATTTCTGTAATTTGGCATGAAGTTGCTTTTTTCTTTAATCAGCATATTTTTAAGTATAATCTACATATAGTGAAATTTCTTTATTTTAAAGTGTACCATTCATGAGCTTTGGCAAATGTGCACAGTTTTCTACATACCACTGCAATCAAAATAGAGAATGTTCTCATCACCCCCTGAAGTATACCTTTTGGACCTTTGTATTTGATCCTCAACCCCTACATTGGCCCCATTGATCTACTTTTTTAGTACTATGGAGTGGCTTTTTCTTGAATTTCAGTTAACTAGAACTGAACAGTCTGTACAGTTTTTTGGCTATGACTTCTTTCCCATAGACTAATGCTTTTGACAGTCATCCGTGCTGTCCTTTTTATGAATAGTTTATTCCTTTTGCTTGCTAAGTAGTATTCCATTATATAGATATGCCACAATCTGTTCATTCATTCACCAGTTTACAGACATGTGAATTCTTCATAGTCTGCGGCTAATATGCATAAAGTGGGTATGAACACACAAGTCTGTGTAGACAAAGGTTTTTATTTTTCTTGGTTACATATTTATTAGTAGAATTATTGGAGATGATAAGTACATGTTTAATGTTATTAGAAACTGCCAAAGACTTTGTTAACATTTTTCATTCTTACCAGTAATATATGAGCTCCTTTTATTCCACATCCTACTCAACAATGGTATTTTAGTACCCCTTACTTTAGATATTACAGTGTGTGTGGTATCAGATTTCTTAACCTCAGCATTATAGACATTTTGGGCCAGATAATTTTTGTCCTGTGCATTGTAAGATATTTAGCAATATCCCTGACCTCTACCCACTAGATGTCAGTTAGCACCTCTCCAGTTATAACAATCCAAATTGTATTCAGACATTGAAAAAAGTCTCCTGGAGGAAAACGCCTATGCATACTGAGAACCACTAATGTAGTGGTACATCATTGTGTATTTAATTTAGATTTTTCTAATTATGAATGACAGTGAACATCTTTGCATGAGCTTATATATAGGACCCTACAGGTTATTTATTTCCTCAATCAAGCATTGACAATTTGCATCTTTCAAGAAAATCATCCATTTCATCAAAGTTGTCAAATTTATTAACATAAGGTTGTTCATAATATTCCCTCATTATTTCTTTAGGATATATAGTGATGTGTCCCCATTTGATTGCTGATATGAATAATTTATTTCTTTCTTTTTCTTGATCAACCTAACAGGGATTATAAAAGGTTTATCAGTTTAATTGATGTGTTCAAATAACAAGGTTTTGGTTTCATAGATGTTCTTCATTGTTTTTCTGTCCTCAGTTTTATTGATTTTTTCTTTTATGTTTATTATTTTCTTTTTTTCCTATCTTAGATTATTGATTTGTGGCCATTTTTCTAAAATGAGCATATTTTTGCTACAGTTTTCCCCTAAGACTGCTTTGGTTCATTCCATAAATTGTTATGTATTGGTTTTATTTTAATTTATTTTAAATATTTTGAGGGGAGAGGATCCAAGATGGCCGAATAGGAACAGCTCCATAGTACAGTTCCCAGCAAGAACAATGTAGAGGGTTAGTGCCCACCACATTTCCAAGCAAATTTTCACTGCTCACAGACCAGGAGATTCCCTGGATGAAAAGCACCACGAATTTTCAGTATGGTGGTTTCAGCTGGTGCCGACTTGGCACACAGAATACTCACATAAATCTGGGCAGCCGTTTCAACTGGCACCTGGAATACCTGAGGGACAGAGCCACCCATTTAACTGAAAGGGACGAGACAGAGACAGGGAGCCAGGTGACATGGCTTAGCAGGTACCACCCCCACAAAACAAGCAATCTGAAACACTCTGGATTGAGAGTTTCCCAGAAAGCACAGCTGGACCCAGGATGGTCCAGCTCAGTGGGGGGAATGGCAACTACTAATGTAGAGGCAGTCCACCACTATTGAGGCAGTTTACACAGCAGCTGGGTAAAGCCTGTGGCAGCTCAGCAACACCTCTGCTGGCAGACTCTGACTAGACTACTCTGTGCAAGGCAGGGCATCTATGAAAAAAGGCAGCAGCATGACAGGAACTTATAAATAAAGCCGACCTTCCTAGGACATAGCACCTGGGAAAAGAGGCAGGTTATGAGTTCCACTGCAGCAGACTTAAAAGTACCTGCCCAGCGGCTCTGCACAGAACAATGGAGCTCACAGCACAGCACTTGAGCTCCTATAAGGGAAAGACTGTCTCCTGAAGCAGCTCCCCAACCTCCGTATACCCAAAGAGACACCTCATAAAGGAGAGCTCAGGCCAACATCTGGCAGGTGCCCTTCTGGGATGAAGATAACAGAAGAAGAAACTGGCAGCAACCCTTACTGTTCTACAGCCACTGAAGGTGATCCCCAGGCAAGCAGGGTATGGAGTGGACCTCCAGTGGTCCTGCAGCAGAGGGGCCTATTAGAAGGTAAACTAATAAACAGAAAGAAATAACTTCATCAACAAAAAGGAATCCACTCAGAGACCCCCATCCGAAAGTCACAAACTACAAAGACCACAGGTAGATAAAGCCACTAAGATGGGAAGAAACCAGCACAAAAAGGATGAAAACACCCAAAGCCAGAATGCCTTTCCTCCTCTAAGGGATCACAACTCCTCACTAGAAAAGGAACAAGGCTGGATGGAGAATGAGTCTGAAGAATTGACAGAAACAGGCTTCAGAAGATGGGTAATAAAAAACTTCTCAGAGATAAAAGAACATGTGCTAACCCAATACAAAGAAACTAAGAATCTAGAAAAAAGGTTAGATGAGATGCTAACTAGAATAAACAGCTTAGAGAAGAATATAAACAACTTGATGGAGCTGGAAAACACAGCACGAGAACTTCATGAAGCATACACAAGTTTCAATAGCCTAATCGGCCAAGCAGAAGAAAGGATATCAGAGATTGAAGATCAACTCAATGAAATAAAACGAGAAGGCAAGAATAGAGAAAAAAAGAGTGAAAAGAAATGAACAAAGCCTACAAGAAATATGGGATTATGTGAAAAGACCTAATCTGCATTTGATAGGTGTACCTGAATATGATGGAGAGAATTAATCCAAGCTGGAAAACACTCTTCGGGATATTATCCAGGAGAACTTCCCCAACCTAGCAAGCCAGGCCACCATTCAAGTCCAGGAAATACAGAGAACACCACAAAGATATTCCTCAAGAAGAGCAACCCCAAGGCACATAATCATCAGCTTCACCAGTGTTGAAATGAAGGAAAAAATGCTAAGGGCACCCAGAGAGAAAGGTCAGGTTACCCACAAAGGGAAGCCCATCAGACTCACAGTGGATCTCTCCACAGAAACCCTACAAGCCAGAAGAGAGTGGGGGCCAATATTCAACATGCTTAAAGAAAAGAACTTTCAACCTAGAATTTCATATTCAGCCAAACTAAGCTTCATAAGCAAAGGAGAAAAAAAAAATCCTTTATGTACAAGCAATTGCTGAGAGATTTTGTCACCACCAGGCCTGCCTTACAAGAGCTCCTAAAAGAAGCACTAAACAAGTAAAGGGACAACCAGTACCAGTCACTCCAAAAACATACCAAATGGTAAAGACTATTGACACAGTGAAAAAAATGTGTCAACTAAGTGGTAAAACATCCAGCTAGCATCAAAGTGGCAGGATGAAGTTCACATATAACAGTGTTAACCTTAAATATAAATGGGCTAAATATCTCAATCAAAAAATGCAAACTGGCAAATTGGATAAAAAGTCAAGACCCATCAGTGTGCTGTATCCAGGAAACCTATCTCATGTGCAAGGACACACATAGGCTCAAATAAAGGGATAGAGGAAGATTTATCAAGTCAATGGAGAGCAAAAAAAGCAGGAGTTGCAATCCTAGTCTCTGATAAAATGGACTATAAACCAACAAAGATCAAAAGAGACAAAGAAGGGCCTACATAATGGTAAAAGGATCAATGCATTAAGAAGAGCTAACGATCCTAAATATATACACACCCAATACAGGAGCACCCAGGTACATAAAGCAAGTTCTTGATGACCTACAAAGACATTTAGACTCCCACACAATAATTGTGGGAGACTTTAATGCTCCACTGTCAATATTAGACAGATCAATCAGACAGAAAATTAACGAGGATATTCAGGACTTGAACTCAAATCTGGAACAAGCTGACCTAATAGACATCTACAGAACTCTCCACCCCAAATCCACAGAATACACATTCTTCTCAGCACCACATTGCACCTACTCTAAAATTGACCACATATTTGGAAGTAAATCACTCCATGGCAAATGCAAAAGAATGGAAATCATAACAAACAGTCTCTCAGACCACAGAGCAAATAAATTAGAACTCAGAATTAAGAAACTAACTCAGAACCACACAGCTTCATGGAAAAGGAACAATTGGCTCCTGAATGTTGACTGGATAAACAATGAAATGAAGGTGGAAATAAACATGTTCTTTGAAACCAATGAGGTCAAAGACACAATGTACCAGAATCTCTGGGGCACATTTAAAGCAGTGTCTAGAGGGAAATTTATAGCAATAAATGCCCACCAGAGAAGCGAGGAAAGATCTAAAATTGTCACCCTATCATCAAAATTGAAAGAGCTAGAGGAGCAAGATCAAAAAAACCTCAGTATCTAGCAGAAGACAAGAAATACCTAAGGTCAGAGCAGAACTGAAGGAGATAGAGACACAAACAATCCTTCAAAAAATCAATAAATCCAGGAGCTGCTTTTTGAAAAATTCAACAAAATAGACAGACTGCTAGCCAGATTAATAAAAAAGAAAAGGGAGAAGAATCAAATAGATGCAATAAAAAATGATAAAGGGGATATCACCACTGATTACACAGAAATACAAACTCATAGCAATAAAAGCAATATACTACAGACCTACAGCCAATATCATACTGAATGGGCAAAAACTGGAAGTATTCCCTTTGAAATACAGCACTAAATAAGGATGCCCTCTCTCACAACTCCTATTCAATATAGTATTGGAAGTTCTAGCCAGAGCAATTAGGCAAGAAAAAATAAATAAAGGGTATTCGATTAGGAAAAGAGGAAGTCAAATTGTCTCTATTTGCAGATAACATGATTGTATATTTAGAAGACCCCATTGTCTCAATCCCAAATCTCCTTAAACTGATAGGCAACTTCAACAAAGTCTCAGGATACAAAATCAATGTGCAGAAATCACAAGCATTTCTATACACCAATAACAGACTAACATAGAGTTAAATCAAAAGTGAACTCCCATTCACAATTGCTACAAAGAGAATAAAATGCCTAGGAATACAACTAACAAAAGATGTAAAGGACCTCCTCAAGGAGAACTACAAATCACTGCTCAAGGAAATAAGAGAAGACACAAACAGATGGAGAAACATTCCATGCTCATGGTGAGGAAGATTCAGTATCATGAAAACGGTCATACTGCCCAAAGTAATTTATAGTTTCAACACTATCTCCATCAAGCTACCAATGACCTTCTTCACAGAACTGGAAAAAACCACCTTAAACTTCATATGGAACCAGAAGAGAGCCCACATAGCCAAGACAATCCTAAGCAAAAAGAACAAAGCTGGAAGCATCACACTACCTGATTTCAAACTATACTACAAGGCTACAGTAATCAAAACAGCATTGTACTGGTACCAAAACAAAGATATAGGCCAATGGAACAGAACAGAGCCCATGAAGGCAATGCCACACATCTACAACCATCCTATCTGTGACAAACCTGAGAAAAACAAGCAATGGGGAAAGGATTCCCTGTTTTATAAATGATGTTGGGAAAAACTGGCTAGCAGTGTGCAGAAAGCAGAAACTGGACCTCTTCCTGACACCTTACACTAAAATTTAACACTAGTTGGATTAAAGACTTAAATATAAGACCTAACACCATAAAAACCCTAGAAGAAAACCTAGGCAAAACCATTTAGGTCATAGGCATAGGCAAGGACTTCATGACTAAAACACCAAAATCATTAGCAACAAAAGCCAAAATAGACAAATGGGATCTAATTAAACTCCAGAACTTTCTGTACAGCAAAAGAAACAATCATTAGAGTGAACCAGCAACCAACAGAGTGGGAAAAAATTTTTGCGATCTACCCATCTGACAAAGGGCTAATATCCAGAATCTACAAAGAACTATAACAGATTTACAAGAAAAACAAACAAACAAACCCATCCAAAAGTGGGCAAAGGATATCAACAGACAGTTTTCAAAAGAAGACATATATGAGGCCAACAAACATGAAAAAATACTCATCATCACTGATTATTAGAGAAATGCAAATCAAAACCACATTGAAATACCACCTCACACCAGTTAGAATGGTGATCATTAAAAAATCTGGAGACAACATATGCTGGAGAGGATGTGGAGAAATAGGAACACTTACATTGTTGGTGGGAATGTAAATTAGTTCAACCATTGTGGAAGAGAGTGTAGTGATTCCTCAAGGACCTAGAAATAGAAATTCCATTTGACCCAGCAATCCCATTACTGGATATGTACCCAAAGGATTACAAATCATTCTATTATAAAGACACATGCACACATATGTTCATATCAGCAGTGTTTACAATAGCAAAGACCTAGAACCAACACAAATGCCCATCAATGATAGACTGGACAAGGAAAATGTATCACATATACACCATGGATTACTATGCAACCATAAAAAATGATGAGTTTGTGTCGTTTGTAGGGACATGGATGAATCTGGAAACCATCATTCTCAGCAAACTGACACAAGAACAGAAAATCAAACACTGCATGTTCTCACTCATAGGAGGTTGATGAACAATGAGAACACATGAACACAGGGAGGGGAGCATCACACACTGGGCTCTGTTGGAGGGGGGCCAAGGAAGGGCAGTGGTGGGGTGGAGAGGTGGAGGAGGGAGAACATGGGGAGAAATGCCAGATGTAGGTGACAGGGGGATGGAGGCAGCAAACCACATTGCCATATGTGTACCTATGCAACAATCCTGCATGATCTGCACATGTACCCCAGAACTTAAAGTACAATTAAAAAAAAGGTTTTAAAATTTTTCTCAAGTTATTCTTTTTGTAAATATTTTTATTTCAGCTTGTTTTTGAAAGGTAATTTCAGTGGGTATAGAATTCTAATTTGACTGCATTTGTATAAGCATTTTAAAGATGCCACCGAATTTTCTCTAGCTTCCATAGTTTCTGATGGATAGTTTATGTAATTCTTACCCTTTTTACTCTGCATGTAAATGTGTCTTTTTATTTGGTTTTAAAGGTTTTTTTGTCGTGGATTTTCCACACTTTGATGTATTTCACACAATTTTTGATGTACTGGTTCTTTGGTCTAATTTTATTTTGTAAATATTTGTTCTACTTGTTTTTTTTTTTCTTTTTTTTATTGCATTTTAGGTTTTGGGGTACATGTGAAGAACATGCAAGATTGTTGCATAGGTGCATACGTGGCAGTGTGATTTGCTGCCTTCCTCCCCTTCACCTATATGTGGCATTTCCCCCCATGCTATCTCTCCCCAACTCCCCACCCCTCGCTTTCCCTCCCCTATTCCCCCCAACAGACCCCAGTGTATAGTGCTCCCCTCCCTGTGTCCATGTGTTCCCATTGTTCAACACCCGTCTATGAGTGAGAACATGCAGTGTTTGATTTTGTGTTCTTGTGTCAGTTTGCTGAGAATGATGGTTTCCAGGTTCATCATGTCCCTACAAAGGATGCGAACTCATCATTTTTGACGGCTGCATAATATTCCATGGTGTATATGTGCCACATTTTCCCTGTCCAGTCTATCATCGATGGGCATTTGGGTTGGTTCCAGGTCTTTGCTATTGTAAACTGTGCTGCAATGAACATTCGTGTGCATGTGTCCTTATAGTAGAACGATTTATAATCCTTTGAATATATACCCAGTAATGGGATTGCTGGGTCAAATGGAATTTCTATTTCTAGGTCCTTGAGGAATCACCACACTGTCTTCCATATTATGGTTTCTCTTCAGATTGCATAAATCTTTTGCCTGCTACTTGGTTTTTATTGAGCTTCTAAGAGCTGTGAATTTATAGATTTCATTAAATTTGAAAACTTTTAGAACTTTATTTCTTCAAGCATTTTTTTCTAAGCTCCCTCTCTACCATTCTCCCAGATGCTCCGGTTGTATTTCTCCTCTCCTTCTAGAACTCCAAGTACACATGTTACTCTACTGAGCCACTGGTAATTTTTTTATTGTTTCTATCATTACAGCTTTGAGAATTCACTGATTTTTTTCTTCAGCAGTGTTTCTAATCTGCTATTAATTTCATCAAATATATTATTTATTTCAAGTATTATGTATTTTCCCTCTAAAATTTAATTTGGGTTATTTTCATGTCTTCATATTCTCTTCTTACCATATAAATTTTTTAGCATATTTATCAAATATATATTAGGTGTTTTACATTTGGCAACCAGTCGTTTCTACTTTGTCATTTCTGACTATACTTCCATTAATTAATATTTTATTTCTGGGCCAGGTCCAGTGGCTCAAGCCTGTAATCCCAGCACTTTGGGAGGCTGAGGTGGGTGGGTGGACCACATGAGGTCAGGAGTTCAAGACCAGCCTGGCCAACAGGGTGAAACCCTATCTCTTCTAAAAGTACAAAAATAACTGGGCATGGTGGCAGGTGCCTGTAATCCCAGCTACTAAAGAGGCTGAGGCAGGAGAATCACTGGAACCTGGGAAGCAGAGGTTGCAGTGAGCCAAGATCACTCCAGCCTAGGCAACAAGAACGAAACTCCATCTAAACATATATATATATATATATATATATATATATGTACACACACACATATATATATTTCAGTTACAGATCATCTGTTCCTTCATCTTTGTGTATTAATTGCATGCTGTGCATTGTGGATTTTACATTATGGGTGCTAGATATTTCTGTATTCCTTTGAAGAATTTTACCTTTTTGTCCTGAAATGTAGCCAAGTTATTGGGAATCAGTTATAAATTTCTGACACTTGTTTTAAAGCTATGTTTGGGGATGTCTAGAGCATAGGTCAAGCAAAAGTCTAAGTTGCTCCTATGACTTTGCCCAATAACCCATATATTATAAGGTCTCTGTACTCTGCCTGGTGGGAAACTTGAACTATTTCCAATCTTGTGTGAGTTCTGGTAATTCTTCCTTTGATGCTTTCAATAAATCTCTGATTTCTCCCATTTAGCCACAACAGGTTACATAAAATTGTAAATGAAAAGGGAACAATTGTTGCAGGGATTATAAAAGTATAAATAAAAAATATAAAATTATAAATGATATTTAAATAATATAAATTACAAAAGACATTGAAAATCAAGCCAAACTGCCAATTACAATTTGATTTAAGAGTAAAAATAGAATTATTTATGTTGAAATGGTGATACAATATACAGGGAATAAATTCCAAGGTAAAGTAATGCATTCTATGTCTTCAGACAAAGAAGATCTAGACATAGGGAGGCTGGCAAGGTATTTAATTAAGTAATCTAGGAGTTACTCAATAGAGGTAAGCATAGAGCAGCAGGAAGAGGAAAAAAGGGTCAATATCAGCAATATTTGGAAGGAAGAAATTATTTGGAAGAAAACGTGTGGTGGCGAACTGGATAGAATGATGTTAGGAAAAGGAAGGTAGGAGTCAGAGATTACTCCAAAATTTCTAACCTAGGTGATGCTAAGGAAAAACAGCTTCAAATAAGAGAGATGAGTAAGTTTTGGACTTTTGTTTTATGGTAAAGGTAGCACATCCAAACAACAATATCTTGGAGACCATTGAAATATAATGTACTATTTTGCAGATAACAGATCTGGGCAAGGACCATAAATCTGAAATAAAAGATATGGTCAATATGGAGGGGTTCAGTGTTTTACAAATGTATTACTGTTCAAAATTCTATTGTCATGTCAATCTTGCATTACTAAAAGAAAAACTAATAATTAAATTTACTTTAGACTTTGAATGCCATTTGATTTCTAGATTTGAAAATGAATTAGAAATATTGTAACAATGGTAAAGGAGGCTGGTCTTCTGTATAATTACTTACACAAGTATTGGAAACCTCACATAAAATGTTGTGTTTGAGTGAACTCCAGGCCATATTCTCTACCAGAATTTTGGCTAACCTTTAGATAAACAAGCCACCAAATAGTTCAATAGTCACCACCAGCAGTTGCCAGGTTGATGCTTTCATTTCCTTTCCATGGCACATTTCCCAAAGAATATGAGCCTTTTGTGTTTTAAGGAAGGATTTCAACACAGCAGAAATAGGTTCTAAAAACACAGCAGATTATTATTTTGTTCCTTTTATGAAAAAGACAACTATCAAGATACATCTCACAACTGTCTATTCTCTATAAACAATTTCCTAGGGTCGCAAACAATTCAATGTTGCTATTCTAATCATTAAGCAAAGACATAAATTATAGTATTCTAGGGGGTATTAGAAATCGCCTCCTCCAAATGCTTTATATGTAGATATAGAAATCATTGCTATGAAATGATGTAGTTACCTGTCCAGATTAATGGCATATTTAGAACAAAAATTAAATTTCTTGTCCAGTTCAGTGCTTCTTGCTGAACCATTAGCTCTGCTGTTTTGAAAACATTTCTAAATTCCTTTTAAGTTAGAAAGATGCCAATCAAGCATGATTTCTTTGCCTTAAATGCCAGTATCTTATGTTGTCCTGGTTTCCTATTACACTCATCTCCAACTGGCCATTCAGTGGGTTTCACAACACATCTGAAATAAGCATTTTGCTAGTATCTCTTTTGTTACTACATGCCTTGAATCTCATTATGAGATAAACTTCTAGTTCACATAGCTATAAATAATAACAAAGTGAATTTTCCTCTACTGTAAATTGATGGGGAAAGTTAACAAACAATCTGATTTGCGAGTAATCATATATAGCTTATCCTTGTCAACCCAAACCTACAAATGATATTTATTCCAAAATATTGCAAGCTGGCTATAGGAATATTTATTGTTTTCCCAACAATGTTAATGTGACAGTTAAGTAAATTTTATAATACTATCATTTCTATGGAGAGAGAGGAGAGCAAAAGGAGAGAGAGAGAGAGAGAGAGTGTGTGTGTGTGTGTGTATGTGTGTGCTGATTTTAAGGGAAAAATTATAACTAAAATGTATTATAGTACTGGTTTTATGTCTCAAAAAAACTTTTATAAGTTCTAATATTTGTTGCCGATAATATCTCTTCCCCAACTCTAACGATGAGAGGAAGACTTTGCTGCCCCTATCCAGGCACAGGTTGCACAGTAGCAGCTCCAATAGAGGAAGGCATGGGAAGGAGGGAGGAGAGGCTGATGAAATGTTACAGCAGTGTCTGGGCTGCTTCAGTGGCAGCTGCTGCATCAGAAGTTCCAGGTTCAGGGAAGTGGGTGTTGAGGGCATAGGTTCTATTTATAAGGTTCATCTCTGAGGATGTTAAGTTGCATTGAAAGATCTGTAGACTGTGAAGGTGGGTGAGATGTCCAGCAGAAGCAAGAGCCCCTTTATCAATGAGAAGCGTGAAAAAAAAAGCCCCCAAGAAAAGCAAGTATAACTTGCTTGGGTTCTAAGTTATATGGACAAAATCCAGGAACTGTCTGTAGTTTCCACGGTTTGGCACTGAACTAACTCACAACCCTAAGGACTTGAATTCCTTTTCTTCTTACTGTTTTAACAAATACCCATTTAGTTCTAAATACTAGTTCTAAAGCATGCTGCAAGTTGAGCAAATTATCAAACAGAATATTCCTAATTAGAAAGATTTCCAGATCCCACAATTCAAGTTATAATCCAATGTATTCTATCAGTACTTTAGCCTCCATATGTTTTAATAACCATGTTGAATTACCATGCTGCCCTCTAATTCAACTCACTGAACAAATGTGGTACAAGAAATTCCAGGATTTAGCCTCTGGTCATAATCATATCTAAGGCAGAAATGCAGTCATCTGCACATCATAATTCAAGTGTATAGAGTTTTCTGTTATAGTTTCAGGCTATTACAGTGTTTTTCATTTTGAACTGTTAGTATGAGATTCTCAGGTGAAGTAGAATTACCCATTATTTATGCAGTTATTTTATTTTCCAAACTGCATAAGAAACTGTTTTTCTTTTGAGTCCATGACTCACAAATTCAATATGTTTGGATCATTTTGTTATGAATTGAACATTATTTTCTAATGTATTAATTCAGATTTATCTGGTACACATAGAATGAGGACATCAAATTCATTCAAATGAAATATATTAAATACCAATTAATTCCAGGCCATGTTAGATACTACTATGTATAGACTACCATCCAGATAGAATCAAAGAGAGTACGAATTTTTTTATATTATAGACCCAAGTCCCTCCTGTGTCAAAAGTCAGATACATACCTCAGATCATTTGCGCAAGCAGGGCTTTGCCCCCAGCATGGAAGAGTTTGCTTGGATACCCTACCCAGCTCCACAATATTGGCTACAAACATTAGTTCTTATAATTCTCTAAGAACTATCTGACCTTTTTAAAAAACTCTTTCTTAGTGAAAATCTAGAGTTGCAACTTCCTCTATGCAAAGCACTACTCATGTACGGTGCATTCCTCCCACCTCCACTAAAGGATCTCCCATTGAAGTTTTGTCTACCCTTGTATGCTCCTTTTCAAAGGTAGAGGGAAAGACAAATAATCCTGACCAGAACACTTTCCTGACTAACAGTCATAGTGAGATTAGTCAATATCCATTAGACTAATATAGAACTAGACCACCAGCTCCCCATCTTGAATGTGACTCACATATCTTCCCTTCATTGAATACATGCTATATCCTATTCAAGATGGAAACATTTCCTCACTGAACCAAATGGAACTTGAACCAAAGTTAAGCAAAGCCATGAGGATGGAGTCGGGTAGGGCCAGATTGTAGTGTCAACATACCTAACCTGCTTCACTGTGCTACGCAAGAGGCAGAAGCTCACGACTTAAGTCTTTATAAGATGTACATCACTGATTCTCCTTAGGTCTTCAGAGGATAAGGCACATGGATGCTCTTTCATCTTCCAATTCTAGCTCCTTTTCCTCCTTTCCTTCTCTTCATGTATATTGCTTTTTAGCTCTTTTACATGTGCTATCCTGGGCCAGCCTATCCTAAGACATGCTGCCTTTTACTATACCATATTAATGTCTCAACCTCCAGTTTATTTTAGTTGCTTACATGTAATGTCCAGAAGTTCCCTGAATCTCAATGACTTCTTCCTGCAACTGGAAGGGGTGAGCGCTGGTCTCTGTTCTGCCTTCTGGAGTGCATGTGGAGTATTTGGAAAGGAAGGGTTCAGACAGAGACGAACTAAGGGTGAGGATTTTTATTCTGGGCTATGTCTTATTTTCTAAAAGCAATTAAAATTAAGCCGAATTTTCCACTAAAAATGTTATTCTCTTACTCAGGTTACTCAACATAGTACTTATGAAAAGTACACATTCTTTCTATTAACATGCCTTTTATTATAGTCTTTATAAACCAAGAATTATTTTCTTATTTGTTAAATACATGTTTGTTGCCTTCCAGTCTGTTTTTGTAGAGCTTTCTGCACATTAATTGACAAAGTCAAGCACCAAGCCCAGTTCTCATATTCTTAATCCCCAACAGGTTTGGGGAAAACAGTTTAGTGTATTCTCCCACACATCATTTATTACTTTATTTTCAAAATTGATATCATGATCCTACTAGTCTTGGGCATATTATTAAGTGTTTTGATAAAGATTAGTAATACACAATTCCTTCCCTCAAGGAACCCATTTTTTTTTTGGAGAAAGTCAGACTTAGACAATTATAAAATGATTTGGAAATGCAATGAGATAGATATGTTCAGGATGTTTTCCAAGTTACAGAGGAGAGCATAGAAGAAGTTAGTGTGGGGAAAGAGGTAAGAGTTCCTAGAGGAAGTGCTGATAGAGCTAATTTTTAAAGAATGTGTAGACGTTTGCAGGTTTGAAAGACGGGGGAATGGCATTTAGGCAGAAAGGAGAGCATAAACAAGGGCATAAAACTGAAAAACAGCAGCTATGTGAAAGGGAAACTATCAGTAGTTCAGCCTTGCTTTAGCGTAGATCTGAGTAGGAGCAATAAGACATGAAGGGCCATGTAAAAGCAGTAAGACAAGAAGTTTGGGATTTATGCTATAGATGATCATGACTCATTGAAAGAAATTTGCCCCAGGAGATAACATGGTTAAATCTGTGTGTGCAAAACACCCCTGGAGGCTATGCAGAAGTCAGATTGAGTAGATATAAGATGGAGACAAGGAGACAAGCAAGCTGTTGGTGAGGGCCTGAACTAGAGCAGTGTGGAGGCAAGATGATAAGAGGAAGTTATGAGAAATGTTTATGGAGGGAATCTGGTGGTGAATGAATGGAAATGGGATATGATGAGAGGAAAGAGTCAATCACAATTCTGAGTCTACAACTCAAAAAACAGAGGTACCAAATAATGTAAGAAAATTCCTGGTTCAGGAGAAGATCAAGGACTCAATTATGCATATGTTGAATTTAAAGTGCCTGTGGAACATCTAGACTACAGTAGATAGATGTATACATCTGAATCTACAAAATGTCTACAGACAAAGAAAAAGGACGTGGAATTTATTTGAATATAAGTAATAACTAAAACAATGACAGAAGTTGAAGTTATCCAAGGAGGTTGTTCTTTCTACCATTAGCCCTAATATATTGTTCTTTTTATAGGAGCGGTGAATCTGTTCACTCTTTTTGAGAAATTGCTATTATTATTATTATTTACGCATGTGGATTGCACATTTGTTTAGATATATGGTTGGGAGATAAATTTTTACTTGCAAACTAAAATATATATAGGTAAGAAAAAAGGTAAAATCTTTTCATTATCTTATCATTAAAAACTTGAAGGATAATTTTAAATATTGTTCTTCAAAGTAAAACAATAGCTTACAGTTTATAGACTGATTCTATGTCAATTCTTGCTGTTCCAGATAAAAAAACTCAAGGATACTCTATTTCTCAGAATAATTCCTAGTTTATACTCCAACATTTTCATGTAACCTTACAAAGCATATCATGTTCAGACAGATACTTAGAGCCAAAGGAAACTAAACATTTAATTTATCTATATGACATACGTGTTATAATAAAGGGGATTTTTATCTCCTCTAATTAAAAAGAAGCACTCTTTCTCTTTTTGGATTTAAAAGTAATGCAAACCCATTGTGGAAAATATGTTGACTATGGAAGAATATAAAGTATAAATGAGAAAATTAAAATCACTTTGAATGCTCCCAACTAAAAATCTTAAAGTGTTATAAATGTTGAAAAATATGTTATAAAATGTACATATAAAGTATTAGTATAAATATTTTAAAATATTATAAATATAATCTATACATACGTATAATATATGTTAATACTGTATAATGTATACAATGTATACATTTTATATATATTTGAAAGAGAATGGTAAGCGATCAGCTATTGGGCAAAATTGTCTTCACTGTAGGTCACTGTATGCTATCTAATCAGCTCTACATGCTGTCTATTTGCTAAACAAAAGCAAGAACTGCAAAATGTTTACATTTAGATAATCTGCTTCAAGGGGGAACATTTGCTAGCTCGAGGAGGGATTCCTTCCTGGTTGTTATGGGCTTTGCCTTCAAAGGGCTTCTGCTAACACAATAGTTCACCCACAGCCAAGAAGAGGAAGGGGTTACTGATACTCTCAGACCTCACCCCAGTTTGTAGAGTTGGAGTTGAATCCATCCGAGTTCCAAAAATTTTGTGCAATTCACATACACACCCTGTGAACCTCTCACTACACTTCCCATTATTCCTTCCACTACATCCTTTCACTTTTGCCTTTCATTATCATCTCTCAGTGTGTGTGTGTGTGTGTGTGTGTGTGTGTGTATATATATATATATAAAGGCATTTTGAGCATATATGTGCCAGTAGGCCAATATTGAAGAAATTATTTGTCCATTTTCACTGTGACGGTACTATAAGGAAAAGTTTCTCAAACATGATAATGTCAAGTAGCCAACTATATGTGTGTGTGCGTGAATATGTTTATTTGCTGCCCTACTGAATATCCATAACTCTACATCCTATTATATTATGAACACATTATCTTCTCTCTTAAAATTCTTCCTGAATATCAGTTACAGTAGGTGCCACTATGATGCTAGTGTTTAATTAACCAATTTTCATTAATTAAACGTCGTTTCAAAATCATTTTGGTGACCTCTATGGCTCTTTGTCTTTCCTTGGTTGAAATATCAAGACTCCTAGAAATCATGGACCTCATTTTAATTCTGAGCTGTGCAAACCATCCATTTTAAAAATTATAAGACAATTGGGGAAATCTGAATGCTAACTGGATATTTGAGGATATTGAGGAATTATTGTAATTTTAAGGTATTATAATAAAACTATAGTTAGATGTAGTTTTAAAGAGCCATCTTTTAGAGATCCATAATCAACTCTTTTTCAGAAGAAATGATTTGATATCTGAGATTTGTAAGCTTTGAAATGATTTCATTGATGAGAGTGAGTTTGCAGGAAGGAAGAGATGAAACTGGCAGGCATTTGTGAATAACTGTTGATTCTAGATGATGGGAACATGGGATATCATTTTGTTCTCTACTTTGGAGTCTTTGAAATGTTCCATGAAACATTTTTTAAAGGAGAAGAAAGAGTGGGTAACCTGAATCTCTAAGTAAATACACTAGGCAAACATTTTGTGAAACTTTTGTTCACGTTTACCCAGAGAAGTGCACTTTATGATTTTCTATTGTTTTCTATTCCATATCTTACTTTTGGCTGTCGCCCACTAAATTGATCTTACAGTTCAAAAAAAGACCACAGTAGCTGCTCTGTTTTAAAATTACTATTCTTTCCAGGTTCTACCTCTTGTTTACCCTATTTTGCTACTAGCCCTTCATTGCTGTGGCTTGTGGCAGACCCAGTTGAAGTCAGAATTTGGCCTACTGATTATTTAGAATGGGAATTTGGACCACTTAGGCTAATTCCAAACCATTGCTATAATACATAATCGTTGACAGTTCATTATTTATATATATATATCTGTGTCTATAATTTTTCTAGAAGTGAAATTGCTCAATTATTTATGTTACAATTATAATAATTTATAATGTTTATGAGTACATATAAAGCTTGTTATGCACATTGCCAAATTTTTTTCCAAGGTGTATGATTTTCACAAGCTATATGTGAGAATGCTTATCTCACTGCACTCTAGCTCCATCAGCTAGAGTGTTATAAGTATTATACTCTTTCTTATCAACTTTAAAAGACAAAATCATTTTCTTTTACTCACATTTCCTTTGTTATTAGCAATGCTTATGCTTATCACAGTTCTTTATTGACTATTATTTTATTTTCTGTGATCTATCTAATCTTGTCTTCTCCCAGTGTTTAAAGTTGAGATGATTGAAATGTTTTAAATTACTATGTAGAAAAGCTTTATGTTTCAAGGACATTTATGGCACACATTTTCCCTCTTTGCTATTTGTCTTTATTTTTATTTATGACTTCTCTTAATATAAAGTTTTATTTTTTAATTGTTATGATGGTAAACTGACCTTTTCTCCTTTAGAGTTTCTCTCATTGCTCCTAAGCTTACTATGTCCCTCAATGTGTGCCAATCAAATAAACAGTAACCTACCTATTCTCCCTTTATTGCTTGTTGAGGCTTTCTAATTTTCATAATGCTTTCACTCTTAATCTTCTTCCTCTCTCTTTCCTGAATAATATATTCCTGCTTTACCTTTGTAGGGTTCATCATCATTATTAATTTCCAATTTGTGTCAAAACCATATGTTACCAGCTTCTTATGAGTGGACTTTTAAATGCAATATGATTTACCCCACTACAATGATCTCTGCTCTTCAATCTCCAGTGGGGTGTCTGATGCTTCTATCACACTGACCGAGAGAATTATGCTTTGTAGGAGCAAAAAAGATTGTTGAGTATATGATGTGGTTGAAAGACAGGAAACTTTTTCACTTCCCACTCAAAATATTAATATCTCCTCTTAAAAGTGCCAGCATACACCTGCAATTATAGAGATATATGATATTGACAAATGAAAGAGGAGACAGATTATTTGATACTAGTCTATAAGTGTCTAAAAACATCCTGACCTCAATCTCTTAGTGAGGCAAAAGACTAAAGATAAAAGAAGGTAAAAGTAGAGAGAAGAGCAAAAGAGAAGCTGATGCTGAAGATGAATGTCAAGTCACAAGATTCATGGCAGTCTCATGGTAGTAAAGGAATAATTTATTATAATTAGAATAATAATGGTGAACATGTATTGGAACTGGCCAAGTTCCAAGGTGCTGCGGTAAGGTCTAGAAATAGTCAAGTAAGGCGTGGTTCCTACCCTTACAGGGCTCACAGCCTAGTTGAAATGACAGAGTTTAAATCAGTTATTTTGGAACAGAACTTTAGTTCCTATAGTATAGTATCCATTTGTCCCAGAACTTGGAATATAAGTTAGTTTGGTTGTAGGTTCCCATGGGAAGTATTGCATGATATGATATTTGAAGGATGTGCAGAACTGAGCTAGATGAAAAACAATGTGGTGATAGTAGTCCAGGCAAAGAAAACAGTATGCTCCCTGGCAGGAGGCACTAGCAGAGCCTGGAAGGGCATGTTTAGAGAAATGTACATAGTTTAAAAAGCTCAAGAGAAATATGAAGTTTGGGGTGCATGATGTGACTAGAGAGATGGCTTCCACGTTTGGAGGAGTTTGTGTGCTAAGCTACAGAGAGTGTCTGGAAAGCCATCGATGTTAGGGAAGTATTGTAAGCAGGGAGGTAATATCTTATGTGATGTGTTTTGAGATAATTGTGATTGCAAGGGGATGATGGATGAGAAGGGTTGCAGCTCAAAGGTGGCAGGAGCCAGAAGAGACTGATTGCGAAGCTATTATATTAATTCAGGCAAGAATTGATACACAATGAAATGTTTGGGAAGAAGTAGACATGAGAAAGATTAAGGAGATAGAAGATCTATAAGACTTGATGAAAGACAGGATGCAGGGTGAAGGAGAGGGAACAGCCTAGGATAATCCACATTTCTAGCTTTGGTGCCTGGGGCAGATAGCAGTATTACTTACTGATGACTCACATTCATCAAATTATGACTCATAAACATGATAAGACATTGCTTCTTTCTGTTTCACTATAAAAATGGCAATAGAGGGAGGAAAATAATCAGTTGCAAAGGAAAAGTTAGAGCATAGTGGAAAGAGTTCTGATATAGGAATTTAACGAGCAATTATATGGCAATGGTATCACTTGCAAATATAAAACATTGAACATTTTATTATATGAATTAAGAAGGTCCTTAACAGGAGATATATCAGATGGCAAAGACTAGCTGGATGAGAGCTGTAATTATTTCCCTCGAATGTTTTATCTTCTTGATTCTTACTACCATCACCATAATAGGCTGCAACACATAACTGCTCTAATGTTAGTTATGGCCCAGGATAAACCAGCACATATTTCCTTCATTTAACTCTTTACAGTTCAGATAGACGTACATATTTTCCATATAATGTGCAGAAATACAACATTGCTTAGTAAAAAGTCAAAGGTTATGAAGCTTTAGCTTCTCTTTCTACCAGAGGCTGTTTTTCTATGTGGGTTCAACACTAATTTAGTTTGTGTTGTTTCAGTGTTATTTTTGTTATTTCTCCTTGATTACATTATAATTATAACTTATATTCCTGATTCCCCAACCTTAAGTACAAAATGAGGTCAAATTCCTTTCAACATTCAAAATAAATTCCAAGCCTCTGGTCCATCCCAGCATCCCAAGTATCCTAAAATGTTTATTTCCTCTTCAGTCTGCTCCCTTAAGGTAATGCCAAGACCCCTCCAATGTCTAATATATTGGTTTCCTACTGCTGAGTCACAAATTACCACAAATTTAGTGGCTTAAAATTACACCCATTTATCAAGTCACAGTTCTATCTGTCAGAAGTCCAGAAAAGCATGGCTGGATTCTCAGTTCAGGATCTCACAAGGCTGAAATCAAGGTGTTGGCAGAGCTGCATTTCCTTCCGGATGCTCTAGGGAGGAATCTGCTCCTAAATTGACTCAGATTCTTGGCAAAATCTAGTTCCTTCTGGCTACTGGACTGAGTCCCGTGGCCCCTCTATCTGAAAGCCAGCAACAGTGTGTTAAATCCTTCTCATGCTTTGAATTTCTCCTACTTCTTCTGCCTTCCTCTTCTGCTTTTAAGAGTTTAAGTCATTACACTGTGCCTACCTGAATAATCTGGAATAATCTTCCTATTTTAAGGTCAAATGACTAGCAAACTGATAATGTCGGCAAAGTTGTTTTTACCAAAGCACATAACATACTTGTGAACGCAATGCCAGGAGGGGTAGATCACAAGTGTTATTTTCAATTCTGCCTACCACATCTACCAGCACTACCACCTGATACTGTATCCACCTGAGTAAATTCCTGTTCACTTAAGAAAGTTACTTTAGGCCCATGAGGGGTGGGGATCCCAAGGTGGCCAAATAAGAGGCAGCTGTGAAAGCAACTCCCAGCAAGAGAGATGCAGAAGCCGAGTGGTCTCCACAATTCCAAACGAGGTACCAGGTTCATTTTGTGGGTCTGGTTGGACAGTGAGTATAAACCAAATAGGGCAAGTTGCAGCAAGGTGGGGCAATGCCCCACCCAGGAGGAGCATGCAATTGGCCGAAGGACCAGGGGATCTCCCTTTATGGGACTTAGGTTCAGATACAGCTCCATCCAAGCGCTCTACAGCCCACAGAACAGGAGATCTTCACCAAACTGAAAAGCCTCAGCGAGCTGCCTTAACAGGGCAGAACAGCAACTTCCGCCGGCAGCCCTGGGACTGTCAGCATAGATCTAGGCAGAAGCACTGGCTGACACCGAGAAAGTCAAAAAGCCACTGTGACAGAGCTACCCAACCCACAGTAAGAAGGAGAACAGAACACGGGGAAACAGCCCAAATGGCAGGATGGATCCCCTTTTTGCACAAAGCCCAGCAGGCCAAAAAACTCTCACTCCAGAGTTAGGCACGCAGAACATCAGTTAGCGACCAGGAATGATCCAGCTCTGCTGGTGAAAGAGAAGACACCATTACAGAAACCGGCCTAATTTTCCTGAGTAAATAAAAGATGCAGCAGCTCCACTAAATCTGTGGCAGCCCAGCAGTGCCTCTGCAGGCAGACAAAGGAAAGGCTGCCTCCCCAAGCAGCTACCTGAGATGAAAACTATATAAATCCAAGAGATGGAGAGAAAACAGAACAAGAAGAATGAAACCATCAAAAACCAGAACGTCTCTCCCCAACCACAAGTTTATAACTCCTCACAGGCAAGGGAACAAAGCAGGATGGAAAACAAATTTGACAAATTGACAGAAGTAGGCTTCAGAAGATGGGTAACAACAAACTTCTCTGAGTTAAAGAAACATGTTCTATCCCAATGCAAATAAACTAAAAACCTTGAAAAAAGGTTAGACGAAATGCTAACTAGAATAACCAGCTTAGAGAAGAACATAAACAACTTGATGGAGCTGAAAAACACAGCACAAGAACTTCAGGAAGCATACACAAGTTTCAATAGCCGAATAGATCAAGCAGAAGAAAGGATGTCAGATATTGAAAATCATCAATGAAATAAAACAAGAAGGCAAGAAAAGAGAACAAAGAGTGAAAAGAAATGAACAAAGCCTTCAAGAAATATGGGATTACATGAAAAGACCTAATCTACGCTTGATCAGTGTACCAGAAGATGACAGGAAGAATGAATCCAAGCTGGAAAACACTCTTCAGGATATTATCCAAGAGAACTTCCCCAACTTAGTAAGGCAGGGCAACATTCAAACACAGGAAACACAAAAAACACCACAATGATACTCTAGAAAAGCAACCCCAAGGCACATAATCATCAGCTTCACCAGGGTTGAAATGAAGGAATAAATACTAAGGGCAGCCATAGAGAAAGCTCAGGTCACCCACAAAGGGAAGCACATCAGACTCACAGTGGATCTCTCGGCAGAAACCCTACAAGCCAGAAGAGAGTGGGGGCCAATATTCAACATCCTTAAAGAAAAGAACTTTCAACCTAGAATTTCATATCCAGCCAAACTAAGCTTCATATGTGAAGGAGAAATGAAATCCTTTATGTACAAGCAATTGCTGAGAGATTTTGTCACTACCAGACCTGCCCTGCAGGAGCTCCTGAAGGAAGCACTAAACACAGAAAGGAAAAACCAGTACCAGCCACTGCAAAAGGGAACCAACTGGTAAAGACCAACAACACAATGAAGAAATTACACCAACCAAAGGGCAAAACAACCAACCAGTAATAAAATGTCCGGATCAAATTGACACATAACAATATTAACATTAAATGTAAATGGACTAAATGCCCCAATCAAAAGACACAGAGTGGCAAATTGGATAAAAAGTCAAGAACCATCGGTGTGCTGTATTCAGGAAACCCATCTCACATGCAGAGGCACACATAGACTCAAAATAAAGGGATGGAAGAAGATTTACCAAGCAAATGGAGAGCAAAGAAAAGCAGGGTTGCAATTCTAGTCTCTGATAAAATGTACTTTAAATCAACAAAAATCAAAAGAGACAAAGAAGGGCATTACATTTCGTAAAAGGATCAATACAAGAAGAGCTAACGATCCTAAATATATATGCACCCAATACAGGAGCACCTAGATAGATAAAGCAAGTCCATAATGACCTACAAAGACACTTAGACTCTCACACAATAATAGTGGGAGACTTTAACACTCCACTGTCAATATTAGACAGATCAACAAGACAGAAAATTAACAAGGAAATCCAGGACTTGAACTCAGATTTGGAGCAAGCGAACTTAATAGACATTTACAGAATTCTTAACCCCAAATCCACAGAATATGCATTCTTCTCAGCACCACATCACACTTACCATAAAATCAACCACATAATTGGAAGTAAATCACTCCTCAGCAAATGCAAAAGAATGGAAATCATAACAGCCTTTCAGACCACAATGCAATCAAATTAGAACTCAGGATTAAGAAACTAAGTTAAAACCACACAACTTCATGGAAAATGAACAACTGACTCCTGAATGTAGATTGGATAAATAATGAAATGAAGGCAGAAATACAGATGTTCTTCGAAACCAACAAGAATGAAGACACAACATACCAGAATCTCTGGGACACATTTAAAGCAGTGTCTAGAAGGAAATTCATAGCAATAAATGCCCACATGAAGAGCAAGGAAAGGTCTAAAATCAACACCCTAGCATCAGAATGGAAAGAGTTAGAGGGGCAAGATCAAAAAAAAAACCTCAAAACCTAGCAGAAGACAAGAAATAAGTAAGATCAGATCAGAATTGAAGGACATAGAGACACAAAAAACCCTTCAAAAAATCAACAAATCCAGGAGCTTGTTTTTTGAAAAGGTCAACAAGATAGATAGACCACTAGCCAGATTAATAAAAAAGAAAAGAGAGAAGAATCAAATAGATGCAATAAAAAACAATAAAGGGGACATCACCACCGATTCCACAGAAATACAAACTACCGTCAGAGATTACTACAAACAACTTTATGCACACAAACCAGTAAACCTGGAAGAAATGGATAAATTCCTGGACACTTGTACCTTCCCAACACTAAACCAGGAAGAAGTTGGATCTCTGAATAGACCAATAACAAGGGCTGAAGTCGAGGCAGCAATTAATAGCCTACCAACTAAAAAAAAAGCCCAGGTCCAGATGGGTTTACAGCCGAATTCCACCAGACATACAAAGAGGAGCTGGTACCACTCCTTCTGAAACTATTCCAAACAATACAAAAAGAGGGAATCCTCCCCAACTCATTTTATGAGACCAACATCATCTTAATACCAAAACTGGGCAGAGATGCAACTTAAAAAGAAAACTTCAGGCCAATATCCATGATGAACATTGACACAAAAATCTTCAATAAAATACTGGCAAACAGAATGCAACAGCAAATCATTAGAGTGAACCAGTAACCAACAGAATGGGAGAAAATTTTTGCAATCTAGCCATCTGACAAAGGACTAATATCTAGAATCTACAAAGAACTAAAACAGATTTACAAGAAAAAAAAAACAAACAAACCCATTCAAAAGTGGGTGAAGGATATGAACAAACACTTTACAAAAGAAGACATCGATGAGGCCAACAAACATATGAAAAAATGCGCATCACTGGTCATTAGAGAAATGCAAATCAAAACTACATTGAGACACCATCTCACACCAGTTAGAATGGCAATCATTAAAAAATCTGGAGACAACAGATGCTGGAGAGGGTGTGGAGAAATAGAAACATTTTTACACTGTTGGGAGTGTAAATTAGTTCAGCCATTGTGGAAGACAGTGTGGCAATTCCTCAAGGACCTAGTAATAGAAATACCATTTGACCCAGCAATCCCGTTACTGGGTATATACCCAAAGAATTATAAATTGTTCTATTATAAAGACACATGCACATGTATGTTCACTGCAACACCGTTTACAATAGCAAGACCTGGAACCAACCCCTATGTCCATCATCGATAGACTGGATAAAGAAAATGTGGCACATACACACCATGGAATACTATGCAGCCATAACAAACGATGAATTCATGTCCTTCATAGGGACATGGATGAACATGGAAACCATCATTCTCAGCAAATTGATACAAGAACAGAAAACCAAACACTGTATGTTATCACTCATGGCGGGTGTTGAACAATCAGAACATGTGGACACAGGGAGGAGAGCATCACACACTGCAGTAGTAGGGAGTGGCTAGGGGAGGGACAGCAGGGATGGGGAGGTTGGGGAAGGATAATGAGGGGATAAATACCAAATATAGGTGATGGGGGGATGAAGGCAGCAAACCACCTTGCCATGTATGTACCTATGCAACAATCCTGCATGATCTGCACATGTACTCCAGAACCTAAAGTACAATAAAAAAAAATCGCCCATGAGGAATACAGCTAGGAAAGGAGCCTGATAATGCATGTACTTGTGCTAAAACATTGAAAGGCAATAAAGTTGCTAAGAGCCCCCCCCCCAAAAAAAAAAGAAGAAAAGAAAAGAAAGTTACTTTAATAACCTGGTGCTCCACTGCTAACTTGTTGATGTTTCTCCAGATATAGCAATAGAGAAGGAAGTCTCTCTCCTCCAGCATTCTGTCCTGTTTCTCCATCATAGTTCAAAGCTGCCTAAACCTGCATTCACAGTACTCATTCATAATATTATGCTCTTTAACTGCACATGTCTTTTTAGTTTTCACACATTCAGAGCCATTTAACCACAGGCACAGGCACAGTATCTCAGCCTGAAAGAGTGGCCAACAAACCTATGCCTCGCAACAAACCTATACTCCTGAATTTTCTAGCTGATACCTAGGACCCAAGCCCTATTATGGTTTTCTCCCTCATTATACTGATTTCTTTTAATGAAAATTCTTATTTTGTCATGTAGTCATGACTGGAAAATTATGATTCTAGCAAAGCCTAGAAATTTATCCACACATATGAAGGAAAAGTATGGTGATAACAATGAAGAACTTCTGACTACTCACAGAAAGATCAATCAAGCAAAAGAGTATCCCTATATTCATAATGTAAAAATAGGGATGTGGTTGTAATGGCTCAACATATTTTCTTAGTCATGCAATTTGAGTTGCCAAGACCTTGCAAGAAGGAGAGAATATGTTAAGCCAAAGAATGTTTATTATTTTTAAAGAACAGAATTTTAATCTTATAATTCCAGTAGTAACAGCAAAGATTACTTATCCATAAAATCTCTTTAGCCTAAGGTAAATATACACTAGTCCCTAAGAGGACCGTTACCAATAACAGCTACCAAATTTTGGTGTTTATTTTACCATTCTTTTCCTGCATTTGACAATGGGGATCTCCCCATTATTTTTTCATACCTCATATTCCCTTCTGTCCTCACAGTACTATTCTATTATGACTCTCTTGTATATTTGTATGCAAATCTGATCTTCTCAGGACCTTCCACATTTTCCTAAATGTTGATGTTTCATAAAGTCTCTTAACAATGCACTATTTTTCTAATTCCCATCAAATCAGTAGAGCAAAAGGTCAGACATGCTTAAGAAAAATTTCCCTTCATAGAAACTGCAGGCATTGACAAGGTGTTTTCTTCTAATTTGCCTACGTGGTAGTACCACTACCCATCCAGTCTCCATCATACCACTACCCATCCAGTGTCTATCACACCACTACCCATCCAGTCTGCATCACACCACTACCCATCCAGAGTCTATCACACCACTACCCATCCAGTCTCTATGGCACCACTACTCATCAATACTCAGTAGCACCACTACCCATCCAGTCTCTATAGCACCACTACACATCTAGTCTCTATCACACCACTACCCCTCCAGTCTCTATGGCACCACTACTTATCAATACTCAATTACACCACTACCCATCCAGTCTCTATAGCACCACTATCCATCCAGTCTCTGTGGCATCACTACCCATGCAGTCTCTATGACACCAATATCCATGCAATCTCTATGACACCACTACCCATACAGTCTCTATAGCATCACTGTCCATCAGTCTCTAGAGCACCACTATCCATCCAGTCTCTATGACACCACTATCCATCCAGTCTCTATGGCAGCACTATCCATCCAGTCTCTATGACACCACCACCCATCCAGTCTCTATGGCAGCACTATCCATCCAGTCTCTATGGCACCACCACCCATCCAGTCTCTATAGTTTCACCATCCATCCATTCTGTATGGCACCACCACCCATCCAGTCTCAAGGGTACCACTACCCATCCAGTCTCTATGACACCACTATCCATCCAGTCTGTATGGCACCGCTACCCATCAAGTCTCTATAGCACCGTGATCCATCCAGTCTCCATAGCACCACTATCCATCTAGTCTCTACAGCACCACTACCCATCAAGTCTCTATAGCACCATGATCCATCCAGTCTCCATAACACCACTAACTATCCAGTCTCAAGGGTACCACTACCCATCCAGTCTCTATGACACCACTATCCATCCAGTCTGTATGGCACCGCTACCCATCAAGTCTCTATAGCACCATGATCCATCCAGTCTCCATAGCACCACTATCCATCTAGTCTCTACAGCACCACTACCCATCAAGTCTCTATAGCACCATGATCCATCCAGTCTCCATAACACCACTAACTATCCAGTCTCTGTGGCACCAATATCCATCCCGTCTCTGAAGCTAGGAACCTAAGGGTCATCTGTAACACTGCTCAATAATGACTTCTATAATTGCTATCTTCTATATAATTCTTAAAGGTATCTCATTTTCTCCAACTCCATAATGTACAATCCTATTTCCATTCCAGCCTGGGTTTATGAGGCGGATTCTAAACTGGTACCCTGACTTCCAGCTCTTTCTGCCTCAAGCCCCTTCAATCCATTCTCCATCCATTGCCAGGATGGACCAGGAACTGCAAATCGGGCATATCTCTTTATTGCTTACACCCTCAGATGCCCTTATTAACTTCCAAATTTTTTTTCCAAATAAAGTTCATATTGTTTGATGTTGTAAACAAGACCTTCAGAGATTTGTTCTGTGGGTATGTCTCCAGTCTCATTTCTTACACACTGTAATATTATGAAATACATACTTGGTCTTCATTACCATCTCCTGGCATATAGCTTCTAAAATTCTCATAACCTTCAAAGTGATGTCTTTCCGTATGCTAATGAGATGACTGGGGTTTGGGGGTCCTACATAACTGTAGGATGGGTGCATCACCAGAAAGAACAAAGCATGATCAGATGGTTGGGATTTTCAGTCCCATCCTCACCCCTTACAACAACCTCTAGAAAAGGGGCTGAAGGTTAAGGTTATCACCAATGGCCATTTCCTTTATAAATTATGTAAATTTAATTAGGCCTCCATAAAAACCCAAAGGGACAAGGTTCAAAAGGCTTCTGGATAGCTGGAAATGTAGAAGTCCCCAGGAAGGGTGTGGAAGCCCTTTCCATACCTCTCTATGCATCTCTTCACCTGTATCCTTTGTAATATCCTTATAGTAGACCTGAGTTCTATTTTTCCCTGAGTTCTGTGAACATGTTTCCCTGAGTTCTGTGAACTACTGTAGCAAATTAGTAGAAGCCAAGGAGAGAGTCATTGGATTACCAATTAATAGCCAATCAGTTGGAAGCACAGATAAAACAACTTAAAGCTTGTGATTGACATCTGAAGTGGGCAATGTGGGCGGAGCATCTTGAGGACTGAACCTTCAACCTGTGGGATCTCACACTATCTCCAGGTAGATAGTGTCAGAATTAAACTGAAATAAGACACCCAGCTGCAAAATTGTTTGCTTGCTGGTGTTTGGGGAAAGCCTCCCACACATTTGGTCACAGAAATCTGTGTTGATTGTTGTGGGTGAGAATGGAGGGAAAAAAATTGTGTTTTCTCAGTCAGACACACCGGCTTACAGTTTTGATTCCACTGATATTGACTTGCTGGCCAGTTCTTTCCAAGGAAAAATTGGGCAGAACTACTTTGAAGCCAGAAAACTTCCAAAGATCCTTATTTTCCTAAATGTTTCCCTTATAACTTCAAAGATGGCCCAGTTGAGTGGGAGGAGTGACGGAAGATGGTTTCTGAGACAGGGAGAACCCCATTCAAACAAGACAATTGGCAAAATTGACATGAACAATGTCAAGTATTTGGAGATGTTCTGGACCAGATCACCAGTTCTGTTCAACTTGAAGCAGGCCATGTCTCACTCAGCTGTTAACCCTGGCACTTGCACAAGCAATTGCTCCTACAAGAATCTACTCATTTCATAGCTATAGTATGCCAATGATCAGTGCAAGACAAGAGAGGGCTCAGGAACACAAAAAGACTGCACAGGGAGGCTTGATTTCAATCACCATCCTGATTTAGCTAGATGGTTTAGCTAGCTGGTTTAGCTAATTTTAAAATTCTCTCTCTCTCTCTCTCTCTCTCACACACACACACACACACACACACACACACCCTTGGCCTAGTGAACTCAAGCAAAGCTTAAAGATTTTCAATCCTACTCTAACACACATAGTGAAGCAAGCCAAGTTTTCAACAGGCATCACCCTGCATCTTCCATGAGATGAAACAACTATTTCTTTGTGGCTGCTTTTTCAACTGTAAGGAGACAATTGTCATCAAAAGTCCCACTTGGGAGATTATTCCTTGCCTTCCTTCTTCCTGTGGTTTGCTCTTAGGGGAGAGTCTTTACTGATTCCATAGGTTAGCAGGACTTTTGGCCTAGCCTGAAATCTGACATATAGTAGTAATTAGCAAAGTCCAGCCATGAGAAAAATCATCTTAAAATGTAGACTGAATGCCCATTCTGCTATATAACACCTAGAACATTCTATAGCTTCAATTTTCCCTTTTCCCATGTTTCAAAATAACAATAATGATACATGACTAAATGATCTAAGGAACTAAATGAACCTTCTGACTGTTGCCATAATGCTTAACGTTCTTAATTATTTTTATAAAGAATATAGTAGGTTTTTCAACCATTATCTATGTTTTCCTAAATAGCATATCCATTTATTAAATTTCAGATTGAGGTTAGAGATACAATATATAGTCATAAATAGGAGCCAAGTTAACTGACTTATAACAACACTGAACTTTAGATTTTATATTCTTATCAACCCAAATAACTGATCAAACACATATTTTTACATGGAATATAACATTTCAGAAAATTAATCTATTACAGAATATATTATTGCCTTGATATATTTGAAAAACATAAAAAAGAACATGAATATTTATTGTTCTAGATTAAATTTCATGTCTCTGTACCACAAATGCAATTCCATGTAATATAATTTTTCCACAGCAATAAAATGAAATAAGATGAATCAACCATAAAAAACATATTTTAACATTGTTTAAACATCTCTATCATATTTTTGGCAAATCTATGACAAAACTTTGGAATCATTTAGCAGAAACATTGAATATATCAACTCTAATTCAACAGTGTTTAAATGATTTGTAAGTGTGGAGACTACACATCTGATTCCCCAGGATAGTCCAGGCTTACTCTTGTCTTGGCACAATTATTAGTAACAGCCTGTGTCTTTAGCAATAGCATCCTAGTTTGAAAAATAAAATTATAGAGTCACCTTTTTTATAGGCCGGCTACACAAAGATAAAAATAAAAGATAATAGTGCATAATACTTAAATGTCACCATGATTAATATAAAATCTTCTGTTTTCCCTTTTATCAAAAAATTATACATTTAAGGTGTACAACTGTGAAATATATATGTATACATTGTGAATAATCACCACAATCAAGCTAGTTAACATATCCATCACTTCACATTGTTACCATTTTCCCTTCCCTCCCTCTTTCCCTTCCCTTCTCTTCCCTTTCCTTCCTTCCTTTTCTTCTTTCCTTTCTTTTTTCATTTCTTCCTTCCTTCTGTCCTCCTTCCTTCTTTTCTTTCTCTTATTTCTTTCTTTCTTCCTTTTTCTTTCTTTTCTTTTATTTTGAGAAAACTTAGGACCTACAGTACTATATTATTACCCATAAGTCATCATGCTACACATTAAATCACCGAAACATACTCATCCCTTCAACCAACATCTTCTCATTTCTCAGCACCCCTTGGCAACCATCAGTCTACTGTCTGCATCTATGAGTTTGACTCTTTTAGGTTCCACATATATGTGAGATCAAACAGTATTTGCCTTACTGTCTGGCTTATTTCACTCAACGTTAGTGCCCAACAGGTCTGTCCATGATGTCACAAATGGCAGGATTTCTTTCTCTTTTAAGGCAAAACTATATTTGCATTGAATCTGTAGATGGCTTGATGTAGTATAGACATTTTTTAAATGTTAGTTCTTCTAATACACAAACATAAGATATATTTCTATTTTTTATGTCATCAATTTCTTTCATCAATGTTTTCTAGTTTTTAGTGTATATATCTTTCACTTCTTTGGTTAATTTTATTTTTAATAATTTCATTTTTAGAGAGTTCATTGTTAATGTATATAAATGCAATTGAACTTTTATTATTGATTTTATCCTGTAACTTTACTGAATTCATTTATTAATTATAACAATATTTTGGTCAAGTCAATAAGGGTTTCTGTATATAAGATCGTATCATTTGCAAACATAGGAAATTTTACTTCTTTCTTTCAAATTTGAAGGTCTTTTATTTCTTTTTCTTTCTTATTTGCTCTGGTTAGGTCTTATGGTACTACATTGAATATAAACGGTAAGAGTAGTCATCCTTGTCTTGTTCCTAATCTTGGGGGAAAAGCTTTTAGCTTTTCACCATTTAATATGATGTTACCTGTAGATTTGCTATATATGGCCTTTATTGTGTTGAAGTACATTCCTTCTGTACTAATTTATTGAGAGTTTTTACCATGAAAGGATGTTAACTTTTGTCAAATTCATTTTTTTTTGCATCTATTGAGATTATGTAACTTTTTATCATATGATGATATATCACATTTATTGATTTGCATATGTTTAGCCATCCTTGTATCCCAGGGAAAAAATCCTACTTGATATTAGTGTATAATCTTTAGATATCCTGTTCAATTTAGTTTGTTGTAGTTTTGTTGAAGAATTTTTATCTATGTTTATCAGGATTATTGGTCTAGAATAGTCTTTGCAGGTGGATTATTTGTCTGGCTTTTGTTTCAGGATAAAGTAGACCCATAAGATAAATTTTGAAATATTACCTCCTATTCAATATTTTGTGAGAGTTCAGGAGAATTAGTATTAATTTTTCTTTAAATGTTTGGAAGCATTCACAAGTGAAACTATCTGTTTCTAAGCTTTTCTTTTGTTAGCCATAAGCAGAAAGTTGAAATTGAGCCCCTTCCTTATATCATCCACAAAAGTTTTTTTTCCTTGCTGAGTCAACTTTCTTACTCATTATTTATCTGTTTAGATTTTCTCTTTCTTCAAGATTCAGTCTTGTTAGATTGGATGGTTTCAGGAATGTTTCCATTTCTTCTGGGTTATCCAGTTTGTTGGTAAGTGTTAATAATAGTCTCTTAAGATCCTTTGTATTTCTGTGGTATCAAAGAAAATGTCTTCTCTTTCATTTCTAACTTTATTTGAGCATTTTCTCTTTTTTTGAATTAGTCTACTTAAGGTATGTCAATTTTATTTACCTATTCTAAAAGCCAGCTTTTTAGTTTTATCTTTTCTAATGTTTTTCTAGTATCTACTTCATTTATTTCTTCTTTGATCAACAGTGTTTCCTTCCTTCTGCTAACTCTGAGCTTAGGTTGTTGTTTATCTAAATCAAATAAATAAATTTAGTTTATTTGAGATTTTTTTCTGAATATAGGTATTTATCACTATGAAGTTCCTTCTTAAAACTGCTTTTACCGAATCTCATAAATTTTGGTATATCATGTTTCCATTTTAATGTATTTCAGTGTATTTTTTTATTTCACTTTTGATTTCTTCCTTAACTATTGGTTGGTTAGGAATATGGTGTTTGATTTCCACAAAGTTCTGAATTTTTCAACTTTCCTCATATTGTTTATTTCTTGTTTTATATTGTTATGTCAGAAACTGCACTTGGTATAATTGCATCTACTTAAATTCCTAAGCAAAAAGAAAAAAGCTGGAGGCATCATGTTACCTAACTTCAAACTATACTACAGGGCTACAGTAACTAAAACTACATGCTACTGGTACAAAAACAGATACACAGACCAATGAAACAGAATAGAGAGCTCAGAATAAGGACCACACACCTACGACTATTTTATCTTTGACAAATATGATTTTTTAAAAACAGCAATGAGGAAAGGATTCCCTATTCAATAAATGATTCTGGGATAACTGGTTAACCATAAGCAGAAAGTTGAAATTGATCCCCTTCCTTATATCATCTACAAAAGTCGACTATAATGGATTAACAACTACAATGTAAAGCTTAAAACTTAAAAAAATCCTGGCAGACAAGCTAGGCAACACCATTTTGGACATAGAAACAGGCAAAGATTTTGTCACAAAGATGCCAAAGCAATTGTAACAAAAGCAAAATTTGACAAATGGGATCTAATTAAACTTAAGAGCTTCTGCATGGCAAGAGAAATGATCAACAGAGTAAACAGACAACCTATAGAATGAGAGAAAGTATTTGCAAACTATGCATCTGACAAAGGTCTATCCTTGTCTTAAAGGAAATTAAATTTACAAGAAAAAAACATTAAAAAGTGGATAAAGGACATGAACAAAGACACTTTTCAAAAGAAGACATACATGCGGCCAACAAGCATATAAAGAAAAGTTCACCATCACTGATTATTAGAGAAATGCAAATCAAAACCACAATGAGATACCATCTCAAACCAGTCAGAATATGTATTATTAAAAAGTAAAAACAAAGTTAGGTTGGTGCAAAATTGCAGTTTTTACCATTACTTTTAATGGCAAAAATGTAGTTACTTTTGCACCAACCTATAACAGATGCTGGTGAGCTTGTGGAGAAATGGGAATGCATACACACTGTTGGTGGGAGTGTAAATTAGTTCGGCCATTGTGTAAAACAGTGTGGTGATTCCTCAATGACCTAAAAACAGAAATAATGTTTGACCCAGGAATCGCATTAACGTATATATACCCAAAGGAATACAAATTATTCTATTATATAAATGCATCTGTATGTTCATTGAAGCACTATTCACAATAGCAAAGACATAGAATTATCTAAACGCCCATCAATGGTAAACAAAATAAAGAAAAAGTACTACATATACACCGTGGAATATTATGTAGCCATAAAAAAGAACATGATTATGTATTTTCTGGGAACATAGATAGAGCTAGAGACCATTATCCTACCAAAGTAATGAGGGAACAGAAAACCAAATATCGTATGTTTTCACTTATAATTGGGAGCTAAATGATGAGAACACATGGACAAAAAGGGGGGAACAACAGATACTGGGGCCTATCTAAGGGCACAGGGTGGAAAGAGGGAGCAGGATCAGAAAAAGTAACTTTTGGGTGCTGGGCTTAGTACATGCATGACTAAATAATTTGTACAATAAACACCCACGACATGATTTTACCTATATAACAAATCTGCACACGTACTCCTGAACCTAAAACAAAAATTAAAAAAGAATAAAAGTAAACAATAGAACACGCTAAGATGAAGAAAAATAAAACTTGTTATGTGACCTAAGGTATAATCCAGTGTGGAGAATGTTCTATGTGTCCTTGAGATGAATGTATTATGCTGCAGCTGTTGGATGGAATGTTCTACATCTATAATGTCATATATATGTTAGGTTTCCTTGTTCTATAGTGTTCTTCAGATCCTCTGTTTTTTATTGATTTTCTGTCTGGATGATCTATCCAATGCTGTAAATGGGGTGTACATGTTTTCTACTATTATCGTATTGCTGTCTGTTTTTTCCTTCAGTTCAATTAATATTTGCTTTATATATTTAGGTGCTCCAGCATTGAGAGATGTCTTTATTATTGTTATAATATCTTGATGAATTAATCTCATTACCATTATACAATGACTTTCTAATTCTTTTGACAGTTTTTTAAAGTCTATTTTGTCTGATAAAAGAATAACTTTTTTTTTTTTTGATTACTATTGCATAGAATTTGTTGTTGTTGTTGTTGTTGAGAAATGGTCTTACTCTGTTGCCCAAGCTGGAGTGCAGTTCTGTGATCACAGCTCACTGTAGCATCAATCTCCTCCCACCACAACCTTCTGAGTTGCTGGGGCTACAGTTGTGTACCACCATGCCTGGCTAATTTTTTTTGTATTTTCTGTAGAGACATGGTTTCACCATGTTGCCCAGGCTGGTCTCTTGCATTCCTGGGCTCAAGCAATCTGCCCATCTTGGCCTCAGGAATATTTTCTATTTCTTAATTGTATCTTATATGTGTCCTCAAACCTAAAGTGTATCTCTTGCAGGCAGCATATAGTTGGATCTTTTTTAGAAAAAAAATTGATTTAGTCACTGTATTTTGATTGGAAAATTCAATTTGTTTAAATTTGCAGTATTTGTAGATAGGTGAGGACTTTTTATTGCCATTTCAATGTTTTCAAAATGTTTTGTAGTTCTGTTCTCTTTTTAATCTTCTTTTTTCCTTTAAGATTTGTTAGTTTTTTGTGGTGTTATGTTTTAATTGTGCATTTTTTAATCTTTGTGTATCTGCTCCTGGTGTTTTGTTTTTTGTATGACTATAATGAAACTTACATAAAACATCTTATAGTTATGACAGGCTATTTTAAACTTATAAAAACCTAACTTTGATCACAAACAAGAATTCTATACTTTTACTTCTCCCTCCATTTTATGTTATTGATATCATGTCCCTATTTATACCTTTTTATAACATATATCCATTAACAAGTTATTCTAGTTATAGTTATTTTTAATACTCTTTTCCTTTAGATTTTACATTAGCATTAAAAATGATCTTTATGTAATCACTATAGCATTAGAAGATTCTGAACTAGAGTACGTACTTATCTTTACCAGTAAGTTTTATACTTTTAAGTTTTCATGTTGTTACTTAGTGTCCTTTTGATTTATCTTGAAGAACATCCTGTAGCATTTCTTGTAAGGCAGGTATAGTGGTGATAAACTTGCTTAACTTTTGTTCATCAGTGAAAGTTTTTATCTCTCCTTCATTTTTTATGGATAACTTTGCCAAGTAAATTATTCTTTGTTGTCAGGTTTTGGTTGTTGTTGTTGTTGTTGTTTTCTTTCAGTACTTTAAATATATTGTTCTACTCTCTCCTGGCCTATAAAATTTCTACTCAGATTTCTGCTAATGATCTTGTTATTGGGGAGAGGTGAATGTTCCCTTTGTGGATGATGAGTCATTTCTTTTGCTGCTTCCAAAATTCCCTTTGACTTTTGACAATTTGATTAGAATGTGTCTCAGTGAAGATTGATTGATATTTAGCCTATTTGGGAATCTTTGTGCATCATGGATTTGGATGTTCATTTTTTTTCCCAATATCTACAAGATTTTATCTATTTTTTTAAGAAAACTTTCTTTTCCTTTATTTTTCTCTGCTCTTTCTGGAACTCTCATACTACATATACTGTCTCATTTGATGGCATCCTATAAGCAATACAGGCTTTCTTCACTCTTTTTCATTCTTTGTCTTTTTAGCTTTCTGACTGAATAATTTCAAATGACCTGTCTTTGAGTTTGCTGATTCTTTCTTCTGTTTGAGCAAGTGAGCTGTTGTAGCTCTCTATTCATTTTTTTAATCGTTGTAATCTTCAGCTTTATGATTTCTGTTTTTTTGTTGAATTTCTCACTTTGTTTATGTAATGCTTTTCTGATTTAATTTAGTTGTAAATCTGTGTTCTTTTGTAGCTCATTGAACATATAAGATGGCTATTTTTAATAATTTGTCACACAACTTGTAAATATTTCTTTTAGGTCAGCCACATGAACTTTATTTTGTTCCTTTGGTGGTGTCATGTTTCCTTGATTCTTCATATTTTTAAAGTTTTGTGTTGAAAGCAGCAGTCCCATTTTCAAGTCTTTACTATCTGTCTTCAATGGAGACCTTCACAAGTCAGCTGAACTAGAGATTTTGAGCATCTCTCAGGCTTTTTTTATGGGTATGCCCACCCGACTGCTCTTTTATCCTCCTATGAGGAAGTCCTGGGATTGTGTGCCTTCTCTTGATCCTGTTAAGGCAGGCCAGATGTTGAAAGCCTTGTCTTTATTTTTCACATGGAAATGCTCTGACATATTTAGTCTTGTGTGCCTTTTCCCAGTCCTGCAGCATTGAGCTAGCTGCTAATATACATGCACTCTGTGTGGGGATTTGCTCACACCAACTCAGGAGTGCATGTAGAATGAAGAAGGTGCATATTAGCCAGTAGGGGACGATGCTGGTGATGTTTTTCCATAGAGCTCACAGGTGGGCCTCTTGTGGAGTCCCTAAGCCACTTAATAGGATATATGGCCATATTTTGAGATCTGCACAGTGGTTGCTTTGAAGTCGCATCCCTTCCTCCCTGCTCCTGTTCCCCCCAAGACTATTTACTCATGCCAGTCACCTCAGAAATCTGGTAACGGGAAGACCAATGTAAGCCTCTTGGTTACCATTCCATAAAATTGGGGAAGCTAGGTCCTCACTCAGCTCTCACTTTCCTCTATGGGAGAAATCATGGGCCTGGGGGATCTCCCTTAGCCATAGACTATGCTGCCGTAGAAGAGAGTGAGGTGGGTAAAGTGTAACTATTCTTACCCACTTAGTGTATTTATCCTCAATCTTTTTTTTCCTTGAACAGGGTTCTAGAATCTCTCCACTATGCAATTCCTAGATCATTCTTAAAATCGATGTTGCTGTGGGGGTGCGAGGGCTGGAGTCTCCTATTCTGTTATTTTGATCTTTGTGAGTTTTTTACTTAATTTTTGTTTGTACAAATTCCCTTTAAATACTAATATCTCTCTGTCCTAAAGAGTTATACCTTGTAAATATATATAAAAATTACTCAGCCTCATACTACTGTGCTCTAATCAGTTAAAGGCCTAATTCAATTATTTTAATTTGGCATGAGGACAGTGGTAAATATAAGCACACAGATAGGTACTGAGATTATATAGTTGTGTAATGAGTCATAAAATGTTCATCTAGATAATTCAGAATATTCAGTTTTCCATTTGTATCTATGGAGGATTGCTTCCAGGACCTCCTACAGATACCAAAATCCATGAATACGCAAGTCCCTGATATAAAATTGCATGTAAATGTGGTGTAAATAGTTGTTACACTGTATTGTTCAGGAAATAATGACAAGAAAAAAAAGTGTGCATATGTTCAATAAAGACACATTTTTTCCCAAATATTTTGAATTCAAGGTTTGTATTCCATAGATGTGGAATACAAAGGACTGACTATATTTGTATTTTACATGTATTAAACTGCTCAGAGAGGTCACACTCCCAGAAATTTGCCATGGATCTCAGTTTAAGAAACACTGTGCTAGACCAGTTTTCCAAGATCATGTTTTATTTCATAGAAACCTTAATCACAACACCCAGCTGGAACATACTGGGTACTAGTTAAATGTTTGTTTAATTAAAAATTTCAAGAATTTAAAGCAGCCTAGATGTCATAGGAAACCATTAAATAGGAATTTTCTAAATTAGCTCAACTCTTTTGTTCTCATGTTTCTCCAAAGTCCAAATATCTTTCACATACAGCTGTATTTGTTTGTTCTTGCACTGCTATAAAGAAACATCTGAGACTGGGTATTTTATAAAGAAAACAGGTTTAATTGGTTCACAGTTCTGCAGGCCATACTGGAAGCATTGAAAACCCCCTGAGGCCTCTTCAAAAGCAGATGCTGTCATGCCAGGAAACACGGCAGGAAGCATGCCAGGAAGCATGGCAGCATCTGCTTTTGGAGAAGCCTCAGGGAGCTTTCAGTCATGGCATAAGGCAAAGAGGGAACAAAGTGGAAGGCACTTCACATGGCTAGAGCAGGAAGAAAAAGATGGGAGAGGTTTACACACTTTTAAACAACCAGATCTCACAAGAACTCACTCATCATTGTGAGGACAGTACTAGGAAGAAAATGTGCCTCCATGTAACCTCCTTCCAGGCCCCACCTCCAACACTGGGGATTACAATTCAACATGAAATTTGGGAAAGGACACAGATCTAAATCATTTCAACGACTTTCAAATTTATCATCTCCATTTCAGCTAACTGGCTGGGAAAAAGAACATGAAAGGTTTTGATGGGCCCAGGCTAGTAGTGGTAAATAGCACTTTTGCCCTTTTTACAGTGACTCAATTTCTATTACATGGCTACACTGCAAGAGATACCATAGTTGTAGTCTAGAGGTCTACTAAGAAAAAGTTGAAAATTTGTATTTTGATCAGCAGTTATATATGCTACAGAGCTTCAGGTAGTGTAGTCACCACCAGTAGTATGTGGGACAAAGAGTACATGTATAAGTCAGTGCAGGCTCTGGAGTCAGTCTTTAATCGGAATCCAAGTGATGTCATTTCCCTGTCAGTTCTGCATGAATAAAAGGATATTTTACACCTACTCCCTGGATTTGGTGATAAGATTAAATGAGATGATTGATTCATTGGACTTATAACAGTACCTAGCACATGACCATTATTAGATAATTGTTATTTATTTTTGTTAAATATTAATAATTACCAGCTACTATAATTGGCATGTGAAATAAAGCTTGTTTTCCATCTCTGCTTGGGAGAACAAAAGTATTGATGAAACAAGCAAAATGTTTTCATCAAAAGAACCATAATATTTTATATAAATGTTTTCTACATAATAAAGTAAATTTATATTTATATAAAACCTTCCTGGACTTCAATAATGAGACTTTTAATTTGGGGTCTAAGCAATGAGATAGGAATGTGTAGTATAAACCATGCCACTCTCAGAACATCTCTGACTCAAATATTTTGGTAGAATTATCTGTATCTATATCTCTCATAAATAATTATTGAGGGAGAAACATATGTAAAGTTGAAAATCACACCCATGTCCCCCACTCCAATGTGGCAATATTCTAACTGAACTGTCAGCAGTATGGATATCAAATTATGTTTTTTATTGTGAATTAAACTGAATTGGAAAATCCAGCTTGCGTGTATAGTCAAATTGACTCCTAATGCCTTCACCATTGAATGGACTGGCAGTACTGCAGACTCATCCTGTGCCATCACTCCACTGGGGGCTGATCCTGCCATCATAAACCTCACTTGTGAATGCTTATTAAGTTGAGGGCCTAAAAGGCCATGAATGCACAACACTTTTTCTCAGTTCACCAATCACATAGTCATTCCTGTTTTCTTAGGGTGAATTGATAAACAGGCAAAGAGGGTCGGAAAATTACTTTTTGTACTCTGTGACTCAATAGGGCAGATATTCTATGTCTTGGCCATAGAAAAGGTAGTAGGGGTAGAAAATTGTTCTCACTGATATGCTTCCGCCCAGTAACATAAATATGTGATCTATACAATCAGTCCTTTCCAAGTATTTAAAAATTTGAGAGTAAACATTGCACTTTTAGGTAATAATATGAAAGTGGTAATAATGATGCCTCAGAAAACAATACAATTCAGTGAGTTCAATCAGTGAAATTCACTCTTTCCAAAAAAGAAAGGGAATAATAGAGGGCAAAACAACCTAGAAATAGGAACGGAAGATTATCATTAAAAATAAATATTACAAACATTTGAGAGACACCCTGGTTTATGTTATTTCTGTGACTGTCATTTTAAAAGCAAATATAGTATTAGAAATGTATTAATAGGAATGAGATACATAAAAATAAGTATATTGAGGATTCTTTCAACTCATATGACAGTATTACATTCATTTCTGACAAGTAAGTACAAAACAGGATGTAGAAAAAACAGGAAGTTTCCATACAAGATAGAAAAATAAAATAAAATGTGCCGGGGCGGTGGATGACGCCTGTAATCCCAGCACTTCGGGAGGCCAAGGTGAGTGGATCATGAGGTCAAGAGATCGAGACCACCTTGGCCAACGTGATGAAACCCCATCTCTACTAAAAGCACAAAAATTAGCTGGATGTGGTGGCACACTCCTGCAGTCCTAGCTACTTGGGAGACTGAGGAAGGAGAATTGCTTGAACCCAGGAAGCAGAGGTTGCAGTGAGCCAAGATCATGCCGCTGCACTCCAGCCTGGCAACAGAGTGAGACTCAGTCTCAAAATAAATAAATAAAATGCTAGAAGGCAATGCTGAAAAATAGAAAGTGCATATATGTGCTTTGAAACACACAAATTTTGGTTGAAATATTAGCCCTGTGACATGTTAATTTCAAGACTTTAATGATGCTAGTTGACATCCCCTAGTCTCTTTGCTTTGTCCATAAAATAAGAGCAACTTCATATGAGTGTTGTGATAGCACAGGTCACATCATGTTTGGCCCACGGTAAGCACTCAAACATAAATGATTTCCTCACTCCTTGGGAAACATATTATTGAAAAAAAAACTGGAGGCTGAAAGAAATGTATTTATTTGGAATTGTTTTGAATGAAAAGAGGTGTTTTAGTGTACCCTCCCATCCAGTAAACAGTCTGTTAACACCCTGAAGAACCTGCACTCGAACAAACAGCCTTACATTGCATCAATTTTCATCTTGACTTCCTGGGAATGTAATAATACTGTAAGAGGATGTAGGCCTTAGAAGTGTTCAGAAAATAATGCAAAACCATCATAAATATGTGTCTAAATAATTTGAGAATAACCCAATCTAATCTCTTTTGCAAGTATTTTAATCTGTGTATGGCACGTCTTATCCACTTATCTTATGACTGAACTTCCCCAAATCGTTCTGAAACTATATTTGTCAATTTAATGCATTATACATCTTAATTTCTAATAAATGTTTATTTTTATAGCTTTTACAACTGGGACACTAATATTGCTGTTTGTAACTCAAGTCCCAACTATCAAGTGATTGCTGATAATCCAGAAGGCTTACTTTTCAAATTCAAAAGAGACAGAAAAATTCTCAATGTGGACCCAAAGGTAATTCTGCTTTTACACTTAGATATCTCTTAACATGTTGTTGTACTTCTGCCATTATTCAAAAATCTATTAAGTGTTTGACACTCTTAAGTTGTTAAATTTAGAAAGGAAAAAACATTTTGAAACTTAGAGCATATACTACCTTTTAAAAAACACTCTAATGCTTCATAAATTATTAGAAATTAATAAGAGAACTCACAAGTGGAAACACGTCTTTTTTTAAATATATATTTTATTGCATTTTAGGTTTTAGGGTACATGTGAAGAACATGCAAGATTGTTGCATAGGTACATACGTGGCAGTGTGGTTTGCTGCCTTCCTTCCCATCACCTATATCTGGCATTTCTCCCCATGTTATCCCTCCCCAACTCCCCGCCTCCCACTGTCCCTCGCCTAGTTCCCCCGACAGACTCCAGTGTTCTCAGGAAACTGACACAAGAACAGAAAATCAAACACTGCATGTTCTCACTCATAGGCGACTGTTGAACAATGAGAACACATGGACACAGGGAGGGGAGCATCACACACTGGAAACACTTCTTAATGTTTGCATTGCACCAAGGAGTCAGTGGGCCACGCATGTGCTTCCCCTGATCCTGGAGATATCCTGATGCTTGTTGCTGTTAGTTAGAAAAGGGAGACTCTTATCTTACATTTGTACTCAGAATTCTAATACCTCTCTGTGTATGTGACTAACACTAAAAATGGGGTACTTCTTAATGTATTTCTAAGTGTTAATTTGGAAAACACTTTTACTTAAATATTTTAAAGACATGTCTCATGATATTTTGAATTTGTTCAAAGACAAATATTTGTGTCTTGCATATTTGCAAAGACTGCATTTGGATCATGACTTTTGCTTACAATTTGTCATAAGTCTAGGGATGAAAGTTGAAACTTTGCTTGAAGTCATTATGTGTTTGAGTTGTATCGGTAGGTTTCATTTTGTTGTTGTTTTATAATTTTGAAAACTATTATTCACATGACAGCATCACTCTAAAATCCAAATGCACAAAAAATATTCCTTCATAGTAAAATAAATAAAAATGATATGATACATATGGAATATAGGCAAAGATGGGGGGAGTCAGGTTATAAAAACTTCTCCAAAAGTTTTTAGAAAACCAAAGTCAAAAATCCAATCTATATATCATGTCCACTTAGTACAGCTCCTTGCACATAAAAAGTGCTAAGTGACCATGTGTTTGAAGGATTAATGAACAAAATTCTGTAGCAAGAAATAAATGATTACCTGAAATGAGATTTAGCTACAAATATCAGAAATGCTGACATAGTAACTTAAGCAGGATAGAATCTGCTTTCTCTTCCATATGTAAGTCTAGATAGTGACAATCCAAGGTTGATATGACAGCTCTACAGTCATCTGGGCCAAGGTGGCCCTCATTTTCCTGAACCAAGATAGATCTCCAGCCAAAACAACCACATTCAAGACATAATGCATGGATGAGGGTGAGAGGGTACCAAGAACATTCCCCTGCTGCCTTTAAAGGGAGTTTTCAAAAAGCTACCATACAAATGTTCACTTATGTTTCATTGTAAGAAGTTAGTCTTATGGAGATGATTAACCACATGCAAAACTGGGAAATACAATCTTAATTCAAGTGGCATGCACCCAGCTAAAAACAGGTATTCTGAGACAGGGAAAAGAGAGTTGAAGGAGACAACTGGCAACTTCTAACACAATGCTATCTCTTTTGAAATAATAATACTCTTTTTTGGTCTGAGGTTTCTCATTAGTGAAATGCTATTTATTAAGTTTTCTGTACTTTGCCCCAACCGATCTCATTTTGGTTTTGTTGTTGTTGTTGTTTAAATTTATTTATTTTACTTTAGGTGCATACTATATCTGGCATTTCTCCCCATGTTATCCCTCCCCACCCTCCCCTCCCTCCCCACCCCCCGCTGTCTCTCCCCTATCCCCACCAACGACCCCCAGTGTGTGATGCTCCTCTCCCTGAGTCCTCGTGTTCTCATTGTTCAACACCCACCTATGAGTGAGAAATGCGGTGTTTGGCTTTCTGTTCTTGTGTCAGTTTGCTAAGAAGTAAAGAGGAACCATTATGAAGAAGTAGAGTTGATAAACTACTCTGGTATTCATCGATTCATAATAAATGCGGCCCTATAACTCTGATCCAGTACTTCATTTCACTTCCTTAGAAGTCTAAACTACATAAATAAGAAAAGATTTTAAATTATTAACACTCTTGTTAAGATGTGTAAAAGAAATATTTGAATCAGTTTTGAATGACATCATATTTAAACTATTTTCGGGCTGTATTTTAACTAATGGCATATTTCAAGAATGTATGCCATGAATTATAGCTTTTATGGTCTTTGGGGAATCATTATTGAATGTGAACTTTTGCTTAAACATGGTTCAAATGATTTTAACTAAAACTCTCACTTCCCACATAGTCAACTATGAGATTTCAACATGACATATAATGTTTGTCTCTTTTCTTCTGAAAGAGTTTTATTAGAATTTATGATAAATTTGAAGAAAAAATTTTCTAACTCTTGAAGAAAGAAAAAGCATTTGGTTAATGAGTGATAAGAGTAAGAATTATTAGGTGAGACATCCAACAACATTTGGATACATGTATTTCTTTAAATTTTAATTTTATCTTGTGGAGAACAAAAATCAGTAGTAGACTTAAGATAAGAAATCTTGGTCTCAGCATTAATAAATAGAGTTCTAGGCTTTACTATTAATTGGCTGCATGACCTTGATAAATTCACTCAACTTCCCTGGGTTTTAGTGGTCACAATTAGAAGACAGACGGTTTTTCTGTTGTTGTTTTTGTTTGTTTTGTTTCTTTCTGATATATAGAGTTCATTTAAAGCACCAGGCCCAATTTTCAGAGATTCTGCCTCAACTGGGACCAGAAGTACAGATTTTAATAAGCAGCCAGTATGATTCTGCTACAGGTTGTTTAAGAACTGCAATTTGAGAAAAAGCTCCATAAAAAGTCAATAGTCAAAAAAAATGTGTCATTCTGTTCTCAAAAATAAGTAGAAAAACACTTATATATTTTAATTACTATGGACCATATTCACTCTCTTCAACGATCCAAGATCTTTTGTATTTTGTGCATCAAACATAAGATTTCTTATAGACCTACAGAAGAACCAAGAAATAAGCAAAATGAGTGTCTGTAGTTATATTAATAACTACAAATACATAGTGATAGGAATTACATTTTTATATTCAATCGTTTTTTAGCAATTTTATTGAAATTCTTCCTAAGGTGAACATCTCATAAATCCAGTAAAGTGCTATAAAATAATATAAGAGCAATTCAGCTCTCCTTTTCTTCTCCTTCACGTATGCTCTTTGAAATACTTTATGGTTAAAATTAAAGAGGTCAAGATAAAATGAAAGGTGGAAACAGTGATAAACAGGATGTGTTTACTTTGTACAACACAGATGTGGGCTCATTAATTCTGAAGCATGTTTCCCATGAAAGGCAGTTGTTTAGGAATGATAACAATGGAAAAAGAAATTTGTGCAGGTCTTACAACAAGTAATATGAGTTCATTGGTTAAGAAATTCCAAATGCAATAAGAGTTTGGTTGCATTAAAAACAGGACCACTGACTTTAACTTCCCTGCAGCTGTATAACATCTGGAACAAATAAGCCAAGTTTCTATTTTTGAGTGAAGAATGCTTGCTTGAGTGATTCACATCCACCAAAATGTTTCCAGTGTATTATCTTTAGAAGAATTAAATGGAAGCACTTTGCACTCTGTCCAATATATTATCTGGACAAATTTTTAAAATAGGCCTTTTTTTTAAACTTTTAAAAAAACATTAACCATGGGAGAGTTTGCTTTGAGTCTTACCATAGCATAAGTGGTCTAAAACTGGATGAACCACTAATAAGGCAAGAGAGACAGAGAGTTAGAGAGAGAGAGATTGTATACAATAGTTACAAAAAAAAAATTCTTGGTTACACCAGCTTTTCTCCACTTCCCCTTTCTGAGAGACCATCACCTGGAAAAATGCCTTGCTAATAAATATTTAATGAATATTCATTAAATTGATGATTGAATGGCTCATTCCCTCCAAAAGCAATAACAACAACAACAAGAATACAGTAATTAAAAGTTAAGGAGTAAATTATGTTAGTTATTTGATATAGCAGTGATAGAAGAAATGGTATAGTTATTTCCCTCTATACTCACCCAAATAAGTCAGAAAAATTGCAAGATTTATTACTGAAATCAGATTTCAGAGCAACTATGCAGAAATCTTTATTTTGGTCTATGCTTTCATACCTTCTTGTGCAGTCTCCCAGGAATATGTAATTTAAACTGTCTCAAATTAAGCCTATTGATTTAGAACATGATTTTGATTTATCAACAGACTTCAACAGATTAAATGACTCACTCACAGTTACACAGTTAATTATTAGTAGAAACCATCAATGAAGCTTAAATATTATGAGACTCATGGAGGAGGTGAAGATGAGCAAGACTTTAATCTTTGTCCTTTAAGTGCTGTTAGTGTCTTTAGGGAAATAGGCAGGTTATGTTTTAACAACATGCCTGCAGTATAAGGCAGAAAGTGGTACATTGCACAGGAGAGAAATACTTTGGGAATTCAGTGGAAGAAGAGATGATTTTTGATCTGAAGACAGGAGCTAGTAGAAAGGAATGGTGAGGGGAGAGCACTGGAGATAATGTTAAGTGCTAATGGAGGAAGTAAACTTTACCCAGGACTTAAAGGAAGATTAGGAATTGAGCCAGAGAGGGAGAGAATTGAACACATAAGGAGGGAAAGGCAATCAATTCCAGGAATTAAACCTATTACCCAAGATAAGATTCACAAGTGTAAATCAGACAAAGGAAAACCCAAATAGTTCAATTTGGCTGCTGCATTGGCTTGAAGGGGTGAAGTGGGAAATAAGCCTGGAGAGGTCATCAGAAGCTTTGACTGCAGCACTGATGCAGATCTTGTACTGGACTTAATAGAAAATGGGGAAATATGCCAAGGGTCTTGTGCAGGAAATAACAGGATGAAAATTAATGTTAGAAGGTGTAGAGTAGTACAGATTAGGAAGGAAAAACTGGAGAAGACAAGCAGAATAACAGTAATCCAGGTGAAAAGTAAAAAGGACTGAAGTAGAGGTCCTGCTGTAGTTGGCAAATTTTGAGTTGATACTTTCGATATTGCAACTACCAGATCATTCAGGCGTATATAGAACTTATATATATATCTATCTAGAAAAGTTTTTGAGAGACCTCACTTTGCCCCAATACTCAGAAAAAAAAGAGGGGGACAGAGAACGTGTGTGTGGAAGAGAGGAGAGAGACACTATTGCTGGATGAGTATAGAGGAAATAGGTGAGCTGGGTGGGCGTCTGACACCTCTTTGTTTTTCCCTCCACTTCACTCTTCCTCATTTGATGTTTCCTGGGCAACTGTTGAGCACTTTGAGGTATTAATGTGAATCTGAAAGGTAGATTTCTTGCCCTAAAAAGCTTACAGGTTAACTAGTGAGTGGGTGGGAAAATATATGCAGAGACATGGCAAACTAGAAAGTAACCTGAGAGGACAGAAAAAGTTCTGTAAGAATTCAGGGGAGGCAGAATGTACTTTAGACCAAAGATGTTCAAAGACCAGTTAATAAAAGAGATAGCCTCTGAACTGGATCTTGAAGGGTGGGTATGGTGAGGACATGAGGACTGGAGAGGAAGGGTGTTCTGATAGAAAGGAAAATCACGCACAAAGGCATGGGAGCACAGAACACAGGGTTGTGAGGAGAAGGCTGAGGACCTCCTTGTGGCTACAGAGTGGCTGTCAGCACAGATCAGAATCACCCAGGAAGCTTTAGAACTTATGATGCCTAGCCCATCCCAAGAATGCTGGATAATTGGTCTGAGTGGAAGGCTTTGGCATTGATATTTTTCAAAAATACCCTGGGTAATTCTAGTGGGTAAGAAGGGTTGAGACAAAAGTGTAGGAAGGAGAGTCATGGCAGAAAAGTCTTGGGAAAATAACTGAACTCCAAAAGTGGAAGCCAAATCTAATTAGTTTTTGCCACTCTATACACTTCAAGGAGATTCAGTACCATGTGTGTCACAATGACTTATAATCAAAATTTCTAAGTATGAAAATGCATATTCCATTTTGAAGGTAGGTGACATGACTTTTCTGTTGGCTAAACTTCATCGGTGTGCTTTTATAATGCAAAAGAAGATCAATTATATTAAAATGTGAAATTTTACAAGGCAAGCTCTCTTTTTGTTATCTTATTTAATGTCTAGTAGAGTACATCTTGAATATAGTTACTTGGTAAATCACTGATAACTAAACAAGCAAACCAAAAGACATGAAAAATCTCAGAGATGTATGGTTTCTATCGGATGCAGGACATTAGTGAAACAAAAAACACTATTATAGAATATGACTTTCTGGTTCCATGCTGATTGTCACAAAGTTTGGAAGGCATGTGCAATGTGGACTGTGCATGTATTTAGCAGGATTTATTTCTTTGTTCTTTTTGTATCAATACTCCTATTAAGCCCAGATTCCTCTATTTGAAAATTGTTCACAGTTGTTCAAACATAACAATGAGCTACATTGGCATGTAATCTATTGTCACAAGAGCTCTTTATCAGTACCAAGCCTGCCATGGGTTGATTAGGAGCAATTCATATTAATTCAGGAAAACATTTCCTCTTCCTCTCTTTTTCAAATTCACCAATCAGAGAACTCCAGGCTCTGTCCTTAGATATCAAACTAAATCTATCTATGGTGAGGCCCAGGAATTTATATTTTTAAAAGCCTCTTCAGGTAACTCTAAAGATTAGCTGGTTTACATAGTACTATTGTCTTAGCTGTTGCTTCACCTTAATGTATGTGCATAAAGCAATCAAACTTGATTCCTATAAAATAAGCTGTACTTCAACAGTCTTAATTTTAAGTCATTGAAATGACACATTCCTGGGACTGCACAGACCAGAAAGCACAGACCATATACCAAAGAGTGCTGGTAACAAGATACAACTGCAGTAAATGATTCTGCTAATAAATCACCATCACCGCTATTTTTGCTTCTTATTTGGATCATTATGGAAGCCAGAGAGTGGGTAGGGGCATGTGGGGGTTTACACATTCTTGCTATTACTGCCTCATGGAACTTCATTTTGTGAAGTGAGTTTGCCTAAAGGCTCAAATGAAAAAATACACATGACAGAAACTTGTAAAGCATAAACTGTTAAATGTAGGGCAGGAACTCTTTCTGGACATTTTGCCATTGTATCACCAAGGCTAGCACCATGCCTGCACACCAGTAAACATCTGTGGGGTGAATAAATTGATTATTAAATATTTGCTAAAGAAATGAATGGTAGAGTCAAAAATAATTCTTAAAAAAAACTGAGGTTAACTTAAAATATTTTAGGGTCTTAGGCACTGAAAACGTGGAGAGCTAAAGCAATTTTTAGCTAAAAACTAACAAAGTAATTGACTTCAGTGCTTTTCTGCCTAGGTAGATGGATGAATGAATTAACACTCAGGGTTCTTTGGGGGAACTTTCGAGGGTAAATGGTGATTTGTCCAGGGTAATGGCAATGAGTTAGGTGCATGGGGGAATGAGAGTAGCAATTACTTTATTATTTTTAAAATAAATGTATAGTCATTGTTATCTATTATTTTACAAGTGCTAAAAACAAATATGTCAAATTATTTCTTTTTCTCTGAGCAAAAGACTAGACACATAAGGCTTAAAATTAAAAATAAATTCAACTAATAAAATCACCTGTTTTTGTTTTTGCAGTTTTTTTAATTTAGAGGAAGATTCCAGCAACATCTTAATAGAGCTCCCCTCTCCTCTGTCCTGCCCTCTCAAGCAACCCCCACCAAGCACTTGCTACTATTAGTAGGAAAAGTGTTCATTACCTGTTTAATGCCACCTCTGCTTCTGAGGTCATTGGCTCCTCTTCATTTCCCTTGCCTCCCAGACCCTAAAATCCTAACCCGTCACAGCCTTGAAATTGATATTCTCAAAATGGAATCCTATAACATTTCTACATCCTATCAGCAGATGGTCTGAATTCAACCTCTTGGAACCTCGCCCTTCAGTGAAGGTCCTCAGTTTTAAAATCTGCTTTTTACAGGAGCCACATATAATCCTTTTTAAGAAACAAACAAACAAACAAACAAAAAGCTGAAAAGAAGTTTTAAGCAAGGCTATGCTTTCCTCAATGTCTCAGAAATGTTTCTTCAAAGTCCACTGTAAACCTAATTTAATATTGGGCCAGTGGAGCAGGGGATATCTACTGAATCACCAACACCACCTTTTTGGCCCCTGGATTTTCCTTGGAGGCCTCTTATAAATGTTGCTTTTTAACTGTGGCATAGTCACAGTTATTAAGTAAAGCTGAGGCCTTGCCAACTTTCTGGTTTTGCTACCCAAATTACTGAATGTTTGGTTGATTATAGTCCTAAAACACCCACATACTAAGTAGCTTTTAAACATTTTCTCCTCTGGGTAATCACCTGGTATATCTGAACTGAAAGCCCATCACATATAAATTAAGTATTTACTCAACTAACTACTGCTAAAATAGATGGCCATGAGGAATACATTAAAATTATATAACAGAGCTTGGCTTTTATGAATTAAAACTCCTAAAACTTAAATGTCATGTCCTCCACTTGACCTGAAAAACTGACTTTAATTTTATATGCAGTATTTAAGGAACAACCCCAAGAGATAAACACATTGTTCATAAATGTCCAATGCATGAACTCATATATGAACTGTAACACAAGAAATGTAAGCTAGAGGAAAGAAAAAAATACATTTTTTTGAATTTAGAATTTTACATATACATAAATATGTATGTGAATGTTTAGTAATAAGAGTATAAATGATAAGCCTCCAACATCTGAGCTGAATATATGCAATGAAGAGAAAGGTACATATCCCAGTAAAGCATACTTGACAAAGAAAAATTATTATTTTAAGCTTTTAATTCCAAGAGCAGCCTAATCAAAAAACATGATGCCAAAAGTAAAAGTGGCCCATATGGCCTAGAGATATAAGAAAGGAGAGATTTGAGAAAGAGAGCTTTAGGCACAGTTCATGCCCACTTTTTCACAAAATGTATTACCTCAAATCAAGAAGTACAAAAGAGAGTAGAAGTTAATTTCCTGGCAAAATGAAATGATTGAATAAGAACAAAATAATCGTTTCCCTTATGATCTTAAAACACTGATAACTAATAACACAGAAGCAGGCATCAGAAAACACGTGAATCAGGCATGGTGTCATTGCAGGTGCAAGACCACAGTTGAGGGATTATTACTAGTTCAAAGAAAGAGCATGTTTTTTTCTGGGTCTCGACAATTGAACAAGTAGTTAACTCCCATGACGTTTTCTCAGCCATTCAACACTCCCAGCAAATACTCATAATTTCTCAAAAATGGAAATCCCGAAGCAGTGAGAGTTGAAGTTTATTAGAATATGGAACACAATAGCATGAATAGTGACCAAGACCATTAGCAAGAGACAAAAATCTCATGTTGCTAACTTATAAGTGGTTATTGCTGGCTGAAATATCTTTGGCATGTACATTGGTGGCCCTGGACATACACATTGCCTCAAACAGCTGAGGTGAGCTTGAAAAAGAAAAACACAATCAAACGAACAAAAATGTCAACAACTTGGTAGGTCAGAAAACTACCTCTTAAGTATGTGAGGTTGTACCAAGGGGATAGGTTCTTAATTTTGAGGGGAAAACAACTTATTTTAAAAATCTGATAAGTTTCATGGGCTTATGATACAAACAAACAAAAAAAAATCAAACATAACCATATACAGAGTAGTATAATTGTATTTTAGGTTATTCAAAGACCTGCCTGAGTACCTTAATGTATCCCACCTGAAAATTCGCCAAGACCTGAGGATTCTCTAAAATACTTGGAAGCAATTGAAAGCAGCTAAAACTGCAGAAGAAGTTGGAAGAGACTGAGAAATGGCCATCAGGGCTCAGGCCAAGCAAAGTTGTTAAGAGGGGCAATACTTAGAATGAGTTGAAGTTACAGAGATCTTATCAGCTTTGTGATTAGGGAAAATTAGTTTACCCCTTTGAGCACTTCACCTCAGTTTTCTCACCTGTAAAAATCTAAAATTTTATAGCCATTTACAAACAGTTGTTGTGAAAATTAAATGAGGGGATGTGTTTAAAATGCCTGCCACGGTGTAGGTGCTCAGTGAATGAAGATTGCTTCCCAGTAGTGTATTACCTTAGAAACCATGAAAACTCTAAAAGAATGATCGTTTTGCATTTCAGGAGTTAAAAACTGGAAATAATTTTCATGTTCCTGACCAGGCAATGGTTAAATTATGATACATGCACACAAAGAGCAGTATGTAGCAGTTTAAAAAGTTAAAGCCATATTTACTGACGTTGATGGATTAGTACAGATGTTCAAGATATACTATTAAGTGAAAAAAGAAAATAGAAAATAATGTAGATAGACCAGGCACAGTGGCTCAGATCTGCAATCCCAGCACTTTGAAAGGCTGAAGCAGGCATATCACTTGATGTCAGCAGTTAAAGATCAGCCTGGCCAACATGCTGAAACCCCATCTCTACTACAAAAATATTAAAATTAGCTGGGCATAGTGGCATGCACCTGTAATCCTGGCTACTTGGGAGGCTGAGGCAGGAGAATCACTTAAATCTGGGAGGCAGCAGTTGCAGTGATGTGAGATTGATCATGCCACTGCACTCCAGCCTGGAGGGAGACTCTGTATCAAAAAAAAAAAAAAAGAAAGAAAGAAAAACAAGAAAGAAAGAAAGAGAGAAAAGAAAGAAAGAAAAGAAAAAATCAGAAAAAATAATTTTGTAGATAATATTCTATCCTTTGAATTAGTCATAATTGGTATAAGAATTTCCCACTTACGGACATTTAGCTTGGTTTCTGCTTTCCCTTCAGTTTAATTAACAACTCTCTACAATCAAGCTTCTGATTTTACCCCCACTTAGGACAGATTTCTAAAATGGAAACTGCTTAGTCAAAATATATGTATTTTGTAAAGCTTTAGATACATGTTGTCAAATTGCTTTGCAGTTAGACCATGTCAATTTACAATTATATCTGGGCTGTTTAAAATTTCCCATTTCCCATGCCCTCTTTATTTTGCATACTTTTTAATTTTGTTAACTTCACAGTCTAAATTTGTTTGGAGTCATTTTGATTTGCATTTTTTATTACTATTGGAAATGAACATTTCTTTTATATGCATGCTAGTATATAATATTTCTTATTTATATATTTATTTTAGAGACAGAGTCTTGCTCTGTCACAGTCCGGAGTGCAGTGGCACAATCATAACTCACTGTAGCCTAGAACTCTTGGGCTCAAATGATCCCACTTCTACCCCAGCACATCCCCGCTCCCCAGCCTCTGGCATAGCTGGGACCACAAGCACTAATCTCCATGCCTAAGTGTTTTGCGGTTTTTTTTGTTTTTTGTTTGTTTGTTTGTTTGTTTTAGAGACAGTATGTTGCCCGGGCTGGTCTCCAACTTCCGACCTCAAGCAATCCTCCTACTTTGGCTGCCCAAATTAATGAGATTACAAACTTGAGCCACCATTCCCAATCTCCTTTTTTCTAGAATTGTTATTGCCTTCTACCTACTTTCCTGTAGGGTTTTAGAGGGAATTTAAAAATAAATTTTCAAAGTGTTCTATGTATAGAGGGTAGAAAACTTTTGGCTATCATATTTTTGGTGACATGCCACAATTTATTTATCTTTTAAAGTTTACAATTGTTTTGGCATGCAAAACTTTAAATTTCAAATTTTTCTATGGTCCTAACTACTGATTTCTCTTTCTGATTGCTTCTGAATTTAAAAAGAGTGCTCTATAACAATCAGAAAAATATTTGGGTATATTTTGCTCTAAATTTGTTTATGTTCTTTTGATACATTTAAATATGTAATTCTTCTGGGATTTGGTAGAATAAGATTAGAATCTTCTCATTTTGTTCCACCAATTATTATTTTTCAGTAACTTTTTACTGTTGGTCTTACTCCAATGTCTTGTTTTACCCATATTTTATACTTGTCTTGGAGTGCCATCTCTCCTGGGACCCAGTAATGGTTTCAGGCAGTAAGTAATATTTTCACAGCTCCTTATAGCGCCATGAATGTGAAGGGAGAGCTTTCTAAGTGCTGAATTTTCTCAGCCAGTTACATTGTTTGCTGTTACTGTTGTGTATGTGTGACTGCTTTTAGCACTCTTTTTATACATTATTAAGAAACAATTTTTAAAAGAATATAGAAGCATCATTCTCACATAGATATAAAGTAAACATGTGGCAAAGATCTTTAACTCATTAATTAATTAATGAGAGTCCAGTAAGGTGTTACAACTGGTTCCAGAGAATTCAAAGAGCAGAGACATAAAAAGTGAATAAACAGATTTTAAAATATTTACATATAAATTTAAAAGGGTCTGTAAAAATCAATGCAAAAATTATTTGAATTATTGTTGGATTTCTACAATTTGCCGAATTGTAATATAGATCCTAAATGAGAAAGGCTAAATGAGTGAATAGTTAAGATACCCACTGTTTGATTTTTTTGCCCATTTCAAAGTTTCTCACAAGTTTCCCTGGCAGTCTGTCTCCTTCCCTCTTTTTATCATAATAATTTTTGAAAGGTTATCTTGATCATAAAATATAGCTAGTCTTATTAGATTTGCCTTACTGTTTATATAGGTGTAGCAAAAGTGTTATTTTACCATATAGGTCACCATAAGTTTGTAAATTCTAAAGCTATACAATTTTGAAGAAATACAAGAAATCTCAAACTGGACTTCTAAAGCCCTCTATTAATGGTCATCCTGATGCTTGAAAACTAAATCCAAGAAATTCTGTCCACAAGATTTCACCTATAAAACCTACAACTTTGGGTAAATTAGTCTCTTTTAAAAGTCTCAAGATATCTTAAGATAAGTTATACATAGTATACAATATTCTTGACCATTAAAGCCAAGAAGTAGACCAGTTTTTCTGGAAGGTCTCTGTAAATACTACCTCCATAAGTCAAATCAAACTTAATTCCTTAAAAGTCGCTGTTTCTATATGATTCAATGAACATTGTTTTCAAACGTGACATTACAAAGAAGGCTTTGGTTTTATAATCTGTACAATTATATCCTGGTAAAAAGATAACAGGTTCTTACTGAACTGATGCAGATTACTAAATGGCCATGGTAAGTAAAAAGACAATAATAATTTCTGAGTCCTAGAGGAATAAATGAAAATCAGATATCATTTTCAAATGCTTCATTTCATTTTATAAAGTAGATTCTACTAAATTTCTATGCATTACAGATTTATTAAGAAGAAGGAGAAAGGGTGTTCTTACATACCCAAAGGATTATAAATCATTCTATTATAAAGACACACACACATGTATGTTCACTGCAGCACTGTTTACAATAGCAAAGACCTGGAACCAACCCAAATGCCCATCGATGATAGACTGGATAAAGAAAACGTGGTACATATACATCATGGAATACTATACAGCCATAAAAAACGATGAGTTCGTGTCCTTTGTAGGGGCATGGATGAATCCGGAAACCATCATTCTCAGCAAACTGACACAAGAACAGAAAATCAAACACCACATGTTCTCACTCATAGGCGGGTGTTGAACAATGAGAATGCATGGACACAGGGAGGGAAGCATCACACACTGGGGTCTGTTGCGGGGGACTAAGGAAGGGACAGCCGGGCATAGGAAGATTGGGGAGGGATAACATGGGAAGAAATGTCAGATATAGGTGACAGGGGGATGGAGGCAGCAAACCACATTGCCATGTATGTACCTATGCAACAATCCTGCATGATCTGCACATGTACCCTAAAACCTAAAGTACAATAAAAAAAAATTTTAAAAAATGAGTTATTAAGTATAGCACAATTTAACTTTTAATTTTCTAATTTTTTGGAATTTTATGAATATTTGGTTTACATAAGAACATATTTATGTAAGAACTCTATAAGCCAATCAGAACAGAGTTTCTTTAATTTAGGAGATATTTTAATCTAATTCATTACCCTCCAGAGAGAGGAAAATATTATGCATTCATTCAAAAAGAGATAAAGGTTTTTCTAAAGTATAAGCATCTAGACACACAGACACAAGACTGCTTATAACTTCAGATCTAAGTGTTAGCCACATATCAGAAGTAAACACACAAAAAAATCACCAGTTCATATATCAAAGAGGTCTACTGTTTCCTGATGGGTCCAAGAGTCTTCATTTGAGCTCAAAACAGACAAGTAATAAACAATAAAAATAAAATGCTTAAAAAAGATTATTGTCTATCACACAACACACAAAAAAATCACCAGTTCATATATCAAAGAGTTCTACTGTTTCCTGATGGGTCCAAGAGTCCTAATTTGAGCTCAAAACAGACAAGTAACAAACAATAAAAATAAAATGCTTAAAAAAAGATTATTGTCTATCACATAAGGAGAATAAATCTCTATAATCCATTAATCCTTTTACAGAGATCACAATGGCTAGCCCACAACATTCTGAATCACTGCTGTCACCAGCAGGAAATAATTTGTCAACCTCAAAAGTTCCAAAGACAAAAACAATACACAAAAATAGCCAAAAAGGAAAATATAGAGACAGAAGATCCGCAGAGTTAAATTTCTATTGCTACTAGGGATTTACCTTTGGGAGTCTGGGTTTAAGACCCCCAGGGGTACAACACACTTCCATCATGCAGGTTATTCATCTATCAGAGGAATCCACCAACTACTGGCAGTAGAATCTCCAAAATATTTACAAGATAATTTTTTAAAGGGTGTAATCATAATTCTTATGCAGATATAACAAATGTTCAAATTATTTCATTTAATTCATTAATTATAGAAGAAACCAGTTAGATATTATAGCCAGTTCAAAGGAGAATTCAAAGAGCGGAACATATCTGCATAGGGAATAAGGAAAATCGAAATAAAATAGATACAAAACAGGTCTCTATACAGGACAATGATTAATTGAATTTCACTAGGCACAATTATTTTGCATCTTTGTGGGCAAGATATTTCACATTATTATCAATTTTATACAACTTAAAGAGTTGTAAAATAGCACAAAAACAATAAAAAGCGAAACTAACTTAGATGGGGGCACAGTCAGGACACTCACTTTGTTTAGCACAATAAATTAAGTACCATGTGGAAAAGGCAATACCAAGGCTTCTCTTTATCCTCAATTCTAAATTTATAATTATCTCTTCTTAAAAGAGCAAATAATCTCATTTTTACATCAAATATACAAAAGGCCTAGTAACTAAAATTTTCTAATTCTACATATTGTGCAACTCTTTTGGAATCATTTTTTTCCCATCTGTTGAAGCATCAGCCTCACCCAAACTTCTTTCTTCTCTCCTTGTCAATACCATATTAATAAATTCTTGTTTCCATAGAGGCTTTCTAGAAGCCTATTAGTATGATAAGCTATCCTGAATTTTTTTAAAAAGATGAAATCCTTTTAAAAACTTATAATTTGAAGGAAAAAATAAAAGCAGATCAAATAGTTTTTGAAGTGATGAGAAAGATGCTTTATGTGAAGCTCACCATGGACAGGTACTTCCACTGGTCTGAACCAATCCCAAACTTGAGAGATATTATATGACAAACTTGAAATCAAGATAGGATTCTTTTTGAATTATTACCCTGAAGTCACATGTGTTTGTAAAGCCCTTCTACAGTTAGTGACTCATGGAGTTCAGTAGAGTCTAGACAAACATGAGCCTGTGACACTGCTTTGATCCTGGGCATTTTCAGTAATATCACAACCCAGGGCCTCAAAGCTCCTAATTGGAGTTATCATCACTCCTGAGAAAAAGACTGGGGCAGGGGGCGGTGGGGGACATGTATCTACGTCCATGGAAATAGCCTTGCTAGTTTTGTTTTCTACAATATAAAGCAAAAAAAAAGGAAAGAAAAAAAGAAAAAGTAAGGCCAATTATTTGCATAGACTTGACTAACAATGTAATTTATGTACTTTAGGCGCAGCCAGGTGACAACTCTACTAGAATCCCTATTCCAACAGAACTCTACATACAAGCTGTCATTTTTGACCACATTTCCAGAAGGAAGACTTAAGCACCAACAAGTTAGTTTCCTAATACTTTACTAAATTTAAATAAATTCCATAGACAGCGCAAATTAGAATAATAAATCAACTCTGTAGCTGGAAGGCAAATTAGTACAATAAAGTTAATAAAGAAATTAGAAAGAAAACTGTAATATTGACTGTCCTTTTATTACACAGATAGCCTCTAAGCTGATTGCAACAGTTCATGGGAGAGAATTCTGGTGCTACTTCAAAGATACTATAATTGGTGACATATTATGTAGCTCAGATTTTCAAAACGAAAAAACTGTTCCAGATCCTACTATTGCTAAATTGAATGGACCAAGCTTTTGCCATATAGCAATGCTAGCTGCTAAAATCATTGAAAATTGACTGTTAAGGGGTCCTAAATTGGCAGTCAAGTATAAGCAAATATAAATACAAGGTTTATTCAATAGTGCTAAACAAGTAAGTAAAATCTGCAATATCCCATGAGATGATGTATATAATGAATGAAAGTGTTTAATATGCATGTATGCCTAGATAACATGAATCCTGTAACAATGAAGCTCAGGAAATGAAACCTAAAGGAAACTAGATTTTAGAAAAATCAAGACATTATGGTAGAAATAAGCATTTTTTTTTCCTACTGTGCCCTGTAGGTGACTCTTGGGCAGAAAAGATATTATTTGAAGGCCATTTTTTATTAAAAAATAATATTTGGTTATTTCTCTTCTTTTTCCCATTCAATTTGCTTCCTTTTAAACAACCCTGTACTAGGCAATTAGGTGGAGATAAGCCCAGTGGAAATCTGCTTAGGTGTGGGGTTGGGAGAGCCCAAAGCAGGAAGTCACAGTTCAAATGCAAGGGTGTATTCACGGGGAAGGTGATGGCTTGGCACAATATGCCAGATCCCAAGTAGGGTGAGTGGAGTGGTGTTAAATTGGAATTGGGCATATCAGGGTGATCGCATCACTTTCAATGTATACAATATATAGAATAGATATAGAATATACATATGTGCATATATAGTCCCTCACTCTGTTCACTGGAAGAGCCCAGGAGCAGCCACCCACCAATGTCAATGAGCGTACCTAGTGTCCAGACCTTAGATTCTCAACACCATTTTCCACCAAAAAAACAGAGATGGGGATCCTTGGGAAAACAACTAATTTAGGGGCTGAAGCAGGAAAAATGCAAGAGTCTAGAATATCGTTTTGTGCCAGAAATTTTAAAAGTTCTCAAAAACAAATGGGATTTATCAAAAGGATCACGGAACTCAGTTTGTAGGGTACCCTCTGGCCAAATCTGGGGCAATTGGGGCATCAGAAAATTGATAATTACAGAGATAAAATAAGAAGCAATGAGTCCATGTTGATCTACAGACATGAATAAATTGGAAATTAGATAATAAAGAGGATATAGTGTTTATAAAATATTTATTAATTACAGAGAAAACAATGGCAGATACCACTTTCAGCAAATTATCAAAGAAAATATTGTCAGTAATGAAGCAAAATGAAATTATGCCATAGCAAATAAGATTCATGTGTCAGTCAATAGTCAAATACGACATTTGAAATTGGAAGAGCAAGGCTTATCTGATGCAACAGAGGAACGTAGCGTCCCCTTTGTAATAATACTTCCAAAGTTGCATAACCTGAATCTAATCAATAGAAAACTCAGACAAACCCAGATCCAAGGATGTTATTCAAAATAACCGGCCTGTAATCTTTAGAAGTGTCAAGATCATGACAGTGAAGGTAAAAAGAGAAACTGTCCCAGGCTGGAGAAGAATAGAGAGAAAGACATCACAATGAAATACAACACATGATTCTGAAGTGGATCCTTATTTTATAAAGGGAATTTGGGGGCAACTGGTGAAAATTTAATTTTTCCAACTGGCAAAAATTTAAGGTTCTAATGATTAAGTGGTAGTAATATAAGAATATTTATTTCCCAATTTTGATGGTTATATTGTGGTTAGATTAATTCCTACTTTTGATTATATTGTGGTTATGTAGTAGAATGTTCTTAAATGTAGGAAATTACATTAGAGTTCAAGGAAGAATCATGTTAGTAGATTGTTTATAAATAATTCAGGGGAAAAAGCTTTTGCTGGTGTACTTACAACTTTTCTGTTGTAATAAAATAAATGTTTGACTTATTAAATTTATAAATTAAAAACCATAGTTTCATATACTTTGTAATGTATGAATTTTTTATTCTATCTATAGATTTGACCAAATTTTAACACTTTTATGGGCCCTTCTATAGTTTAACTAAATTCCTTTGAACATTTTAAATTTTAATTATAAACTTTATTATATTTAATTTTCTAAGGATTTAAAATTTTTAGCTAAAATAAGCTTTCCCATGCATTTAAATGACTATTTTTAAACCTAATGGAATAAATATAATGACTCTTAAGTTTGCTTAAGATATTCCAGTATGGCTTATAAATGCATAAAATTTAAACTTAAAATCATGTCTGAGTCAATTATTCAAGTATAACACATTAAATTGGAATAACAAGACTTATCTGTTAGATATTCTGTATTGTAATATGCCAACTTCTCTAAAACATAGCTACTTATTTTTAAATGTAGGTATTTACAATTTTTAAAATGACAAATATTATTTGCAATTTATTCCTATATTTAATGCTAAGTTTTAAAGTACTAAAAAGTCAATTATATTATCACAAGTAGTTTTTATATTAGCCTCTGAACTGAATTTACTGACAGTAAATACTAATTGGAAATTTAAGTTGGGTTTTGAGATGTATTTGTTTGCAAGGACTGCTCTAATAAAATCCCACAGACTGGGTGGCTTAAACACAGAAATGTCTTTTCTCGCAGTTCTGGATTTTGGATTTCCAAGATCAAGTGTCAGTAGGTCTGGTTTCTTCTAAGGCCTGTCTTCTTGCCTCACCAATGGCAATCTTCTCTGGATGTCCTCACATGCTCTTCCCTCTCTGTGCACATCCCCGGTATCTTTCTGTGTATCTAAATTTGCTTTTCTTATAAGAACACCAGCCAGACTGGATTAAGGTCCACTCTGCTAACCTCATTTTAACTTAATTATCTCTTTAGAACCCATATCTCTAACAGATGAGCATATAGTTTTCAACATACGAGTTTTGGACAGACAATTCAGACCATAGCATGGCACATAGATTACAAGCATCCAGGACATTTCCCAGTGATTAGACACTAATGGCCAATGCTAAGCCAAGTCTAGACCTCTGAGGATTCCAGCATCATGCCTTTTAAATTAAGGCGGTCTTGTCTAAGTGCCCTGGATTCAAATTTCTTATTATCTAATACTCTTAATCTGATTTGAGTTTTATCATCAACTGAGGTTGACTGATAGTCAATGAGTCTATGCGTGGTGTCATTCATGAGTCTATGCGTGGTGTCATTCTATTTCTAAATTGTTTTCATATTCTTTCTATTGGCCAGGATACAACCCCTATAAAAGATTTAATGGCATCTGATTGTATTGAGCATTATCTCTCAAGTCTTAACTTGACCTGTTGTCACAGTTCTAAAGTCACACTAATGCAGCTATTGGAACTTGGAAAGTCCTTTGTGAAAACTTATTGAGAAGATTTACACCCAGTAAAGAAGAGAGATCGATTAGGGAACTGATATGAATGAGTTCAGGTACACTAAGAAAGTAATTTTAACCTGAAGCTAATGGTTGAATGCAGAACCAAGGAAAGGGGACATGTGAAATGTACATGATAATCTCCATAAAGAACAGTGAGCCAAAGAGGCATGACTGAAGAATGAACTAGCCAACTGAAGGGAAATGAAACAAGGAGTGGAACAATGCAATAAAGAATAAAGCACATTAAGAACCAGACTATTTGTGAAGCTGAGTTGGTATTTGGGCACATTAGCTTATCTCTCCAGACTTTGGCTCCTAAAGGTCCCTTCATATTCAAAACATCTATGATTCCTCCTTGCTGTTTCTTCAATATATTTGTAGACTCCCCCAGCTGAAGAGACTCGCCTAGTAAGTTAGATGTGAAAGGAATATGTTTATATTTCAGGAATAATCATAATCAAAGACTTGAACACTCTCAGAATTCCTTGTCTATCTTGCTAGTATTGAGTTCTCTCTATGCATCATTTCCTCTTTCTGGAAAGCAGCCTCTGTGTTTCTCTAGAGCTTCTGTTGTCACAGAAAATATGTTCTGAACCATTCTAGAGTCTCATACTCTTTTTCTCTCCCTTTCCCTATCTCCTTGCCACTATCCCTCCCTCCTCTCCTTCCCCTTCCACCACTTTTTCCCAAGTCCAGAATTTCAGAGAAGGAACATTTGACTCAGTTGGCATTTTTTGAGATTTTGTTTGTTTGCTTGCAAGCCCCAAAAAAGACAAAAACTAAAGAAAAGAAAAAATCCTCACACATTGAAACAGAGATAAGGTACTGGAATCCAGAGTTAAGACTTGAGAAAGAAAGAATACAGAGGAATTGAGGAAGCCTCTCTGTCTGTCAAGCACTGGCAGTAATAGAGCTAAGCTCCAAATTCTCCCCAGTCCCTTTATGTAAATCCCACATTTTGAATTTCCAGGAGTGGAAACCTGATTGACCACACTAGTGTCAGGGTTTCCTTCTTGAATAAATCATCAATGGTCAGGGTCAGATGGTTAGATATAATACCTAGAGGTTCATCCCTGTGTGTCAAGGGCTGTTTCCAGAGAGGGAAATTTTCATGAGTTGAAAAGACATCACCAGAAATATCTGCTATAAAATCGCTTGAAACATGTACTTTGAAACAAACTTTGCTAAAATTTAGTAAGTAGATGTTGACTCAATTTAATGTTAGAATTTTTACTGGGAGGGATACTTCTTTCCTAAGTTGTTTTCGGGTTTTTTTGGATATTTCACCAGGAATGTGTATCAGTGTTTTCTTCCAAATTCAGTTTTGTTAATCAATTAAAACTATGTTTATAAATAAAATTGTTATATGATAAGCTTTGTATATAAATTTTAAGACGCTTTTCAGTTAAAATGCATCTTGAATTTATTCAATAAATTTTTCAAATTGATTTGCTTGTATGTTATTTGGAAATTTTGCAACTCTTCTTATAGGAGCACTTAATTATGTGTGTAGTTTTTTCTTTCCCTTCTGGCCGGTAACACTTGATTTATGGACACTGAATATCGAATTTCATGCAATTTTTTTAAAAATTTACAGACTTTATATTTTTATATCAATGTTAGGTTTACAAAATAATTGAACACAAAGAACAGATAGTTTCCATATACCTTTTCTCCATTACATATTCACACAGATTCCCCTATTGCACGAGTGTGATATATTTGTTATAACTGATGAACCAGTATTGAAAAATGTTAACTAAAGTCCATAGTTTACATTAGGGATCACTCTTTGTGTTGTTCAGTTTTATAGGTGTTTTTTTCTTCTTTTTAATCTTTTTTTCAGAGACAGGGTTCACTCTGTTGTCCAGGCGGGAGTGCAGTGGCACAATCATAGCTCATTGTAACCTTGAACTCCTGAGCTCAAGCAGTCTTCCTGCCTCAGTCTCCCAAGTAGCTAGGACTACAGGCACACGCCATCACACCTGGCCCAGTTCTGTAGGTTTTAACAAATACATGCTGTTTTGTACCCACCATTTCAGTATCATACAAAACAGTTTCACTGTCCTGAAAATCACGTTTGCTCCACCTACTCATTCTTTCCTCCTTACCCTCTTAAATCTCTAGGAAACTCTACTGTTTTTACTGTCTTTATAGTTTTGCCTTTTCTAGACTGTCGTACAGTTGGAATCATATATGGCATCTTTCACTTAGCAATATGCATTTAAATTTCCTCAATAAATTTTCATGGCTTTGATGGCTCATTTCTTTTTCAATCACTGAATCATATTACCTTGTATGGATGTATGACAGTCTGTTTATTCATTCACCTATGGAAGAAAATCTTGATTGTTTCCAGGTTTTGACAATTATCAATAAAACTGCCATAAACATTTGTGTCCGGGGATTTTATGAACGTAAGTTTTCAACTCATTTGGGTAAATATCTAGGAGCATGATTGCTGGATCATATGGGTTAGCTTTGTAAGAAACTGACAAATTGTCTCACAAAGTAACTATACTATTTTGTATTCCCACCATTAATGAATAAGAGTTCCTGTTGCCCCGCATTCTAGTCAGCACTTAGTAGTGTCAGTGTTTTTTAATTTTAGCAATTCTAATTGTTGTGTAGTAGTGTCTTATTGTTTTATTTGTGATTTCCTGAAGACATATGGTGTTGAGCATGTTTTCATGTACTTATTTGTCATCTCTATGTCTTTCTTGATGTGGTAGCTGTTCATATATTTTGCCCACTTTTTAATTGGGTTGTTTGTTATTGTTAAGTTTTAAGAGTTTCTTTGCATATTTTGGATGTGAGTCCTTTATCAAATGTGTTTTACAAATGTTTTTTTCCCCAGTCTGTGGCTTGTCTCTTCATATATAGTTTTCTTAATGCTATAGCTAACAGATTTATTTAAATATCAACATTAAATTGGCTTTTTCCATATTATAGAAAAGTATGCAGAATTTGTGTTATCTATATTTTTAAGTTTGACATAACCCTCAAAAGTAAGCCATATGGATTAAAAGCTTTTGAGAAAAAAGTATTTTTTTTTTGAGCCAAATTGGCTCAACTTGAATAGTAAATTTTCTCAAAAATAATCTACTTCTTTGAAATATTAATATATTTTATAGAATTGTATAAAATATATTTTATGATATATTCCCTTTGTTCTTTTTATAATATCAAATTTCTGATCCCTACTGTATCTGTGGGAAATACCATTCTGGACATAGGCTTTGGGAAAGATTTCAAGATGAAGGTGCCAAAAGCAATTGCAATTAAAACAAAAATTGACAATTGGGACCTGATTAAGCTAAAGAGTTTCTGCACAGCAAATAAGATTATCAACAGAGTAAACAGATAACCCACAGAATGGGAGAAAATTTGGCAGCCTGTGCATCCAACAAAGGTCTAATATCCAGAATCTATAAGGAATTTAAATTAACAAGTAAAAAATTCCATTAAAAAGTAGGCAAAGAACATGAACAAAAACTTTGAAAAAGAAAACATACATGAAGCCAACAATCATATTAAAAAATGCTCAACATCCCTAACCATTAGAGACATGCAAATCAAAACCATAATGAGATACCATCTCACACCAGTCAGAATGGCTATTACTACAAAGTCAAAAAATAACAGATGCTGGTAAGGATGTGGAGAAAAGAGAACATTATACACTGCTGGTGGGAATGTAAATTAGTTCAGCCATTGTGGAAATCAGTGTAGCAATTTCTCAGAGAACTTAAAACAGAAGTACCATTCAACCAAGCAATCTCATTAGTGGGTATATGCCTGAAGGAATACAAATTATTTTTCTATAAAGACACATGCATGTGTATGTTTATTTCAGCACTATTCACAATAGCAAAGACATGGAATCAACTTAAATACCCATCAACCATAGAAAAGATAAAGAAAATGTGGTATATATATATACCATGGAATACTATGCAGCCACACCCAAAAAAATGTGATCATGTCCTTTGCAGGAACATGGATGGAACTGGAGGCTATTATTCTAAGAAAATTAATGCAGGAACAGAAAACCAACTACTGCATGTTCTCACTTGTAAGTTGGAGATGAGCATTGTGTACTTGAGGATAGAAGACTAGAGCGAGAGACTCAAACAACTACTTATTGGGTACTATGTTTATTACTTGGATGATGAAATAATCTGTACACCAAACACCTGTGACACACAGTTTACCTGTATAACAAACCTGCACATATAACCTGAACCTAAAATAAAATCTTAAAAACTAAATAAATAAAATAAAATTTGTATTGTATCTCTTGTTATATTTTAGTTATATAAGATTTGGTTTTAAGGAACTTACCACTTTAATTGATTCTGATTTTGTTTTTCTGTTCTTTTCATTACTTCCTTTTTGCCTTTTTTTAGGTATATTGTGTTGTTTTTCCCAACTTCTTAAGTTGTGATCAGTGATATATTTTTATCTCTTTTCCGAAAAAATAACACAAAATATTTCTTTCTGAGTACAGCTTTGGCCAAATTCCACAAATTTTGATAATTAATGTTCTCATTTTTCTTACTTAACAATTATTCCATACTTATAGATTTGTATCCAACATTTCTGTTGGACTTTTTTTAAATTTCAAGGTAATTCCCATTACTTTTATCTAAGCTTGTGAACATGATTTCTAGTTTTATTGCATTGTGGTAAAAGAATCTAGCCTTTACACTTTGTACTTTTAAGATTTTATTGATATTTACTTTGTACCTTAATTTAAGATTAGTTTTGGTTTCAAAATTAATCTTCCACAAATGGTTGAAAAAATGTGCATATTTTCATTTTAATATGTATCTAAACTTTATTAGCATAAGTAACTATGTCTTTTATGTATATATGTGTATATATGTACATATGTTTGTATATATTTATTTTGGCTCATCATAATTTACTAGAGACATGGCCATGTTTTCTACCAAAAAAAATGTTTATTACTCTTCAAATTCAGCAGTCTTTGCTGAATTGATTTTGAAGCCCTTCTTTTGCTATTCTTCATGGGCATTGTCAACATGAGTTGTACCGTTACTTTAAAAAAAAAAAAAACTTACATTTTTTGTTTTTCACTTGAATCCTCTTTTTTCTGGATCTTTAAATACCACAACTGCTTTATTTCTGTGTTTATTCATCTGATGAGGAATCATCTTATTGTCATTCCCAACACTTTTTAGTACTTTTTCACGTAATCTGGAGAGGTTGTTATTTTTAATAGAATTTTTCTTTCAATAATATTTATTGAATTTAAAATCAGTTGTTTTTTTTTTTTTTTTGAGATGGAGTTTCACTCTTGTTACCCAGGCTGGAGTGCAATGGCGCGATCTCGGCTCACCGCAACCTCCGCCTCCTGGGTTCAAGCAATTTTCCTGCCTCAGCCTTCTGAGTAGCTGGGATTACAGGCACGCGCCACCATGCCCAGCTAATTTTTTTGTATTTTTAGTAGAAACAGGGTTTCACCATGTTGACCAGGATGGTCTTGATCTCTTGACCTCGTGATCCACCCACCTCGGCCTCCCAAAGTGCTGGGATTACAGGCGTGAGTCACCGCGCCCAGCCCTAAAATCAGTTTTGTAGTGATATTTTTGGTAGTTTACCTTGATTCCCTATTTTTACATGCTAATTTTATCAAGTAATTTTTTTCTTCTTAATTCCAAAATAATATTTACATTTTCATGGGAAATGATTCAAATAGAATTGCAAAATATAAAAATGAAAGTAAAGACTTCTCCCTCACAGTCCAGGAGTAGAGTGAGTCACATGACATGCTTAGGGAACAAAAGAGGAGACAATCTCAGAGTGCTTCCTCAAATTTATTATACCTTGGTGCCTGGCTCACCTCACTCTAGATCTGGCCCTGCTTCCTCATGCACATTCCACTCGAGGTAAGACACCACTCCTAACAGTTTCTTGTATCTTTTCCCAAAAAACTGTGAGTGCATGTGTATGTGTATGAGTAGTGATTTTATGTTCTTGTTTTAAATACCTGAGATCATTGCTATCTACTGTTTCTCATTGTTGTACACTCAGAATGAGGACAATCCACTCACCTTAGCAAATATTTATTTAGTATTGACTCAGTGAACATGAACATATTTCACTCTTCCTAAGACTGCATACCATTTCAATGTTTGAAACTACCACAACGTTTTTAACCAGTCGGGTATTGATGATGTTTAAGCATTTGTTGTCATAATCTATACTTTTGTTAACATTCTTTTCTCAAGTAGTTTTGTGCAATGAAGTGAGTATTTGTGTGAGAGAAATTAGTAAAGATGAAGCTACCAGATCAAAGGTAAGTGTGCTTAAATGTTGACAACTATTATCAAATTACCATCCCAAAAGTTGCACCAATTCATAATTCTACAGTGTGTATATATATATAAATGTATATATATTAAATTTTTTATTTTTATTTTATTTTAGCTGGATTTTCACTCTGTCACCCAGGGTGGAGTGCAGTGGCGTGATCTTGGCTCACTGCAACCTCCACTTCCTGGGTTTGAGTGATTCTTCTGCTTCAGCCTCCCTAGTATCTGGGATTACAGGCACCCACCACCATGCTCAGCTAATTTCTGTATTTTAGTAGAGACGGTATAGTTAGGTGTATCTTTCCCCTCATTGATAATGGGTCCCCATGATCTTTTCGTTATCTGCTTCTGTAGGTAAGTATTTGTATTCCATTGTACTTTTTTGGGTGTATTTCTTTAATTATAAGTGAATTTGAGCATATTCTCATATGCATATTGAACATCTTTATACTTTTTTGCATTTTTACCTAATTCTTATTTTGCGTTCTTTTTTAATTGATTTGAAAAAGTTTGAGATATATGAAAATATTTTTTTCTAAAACATAAAATGCAAATATTTTTCTCAGTTGATTTATTAGTTTTTAATGTTCTATAGTAACTTCTATTTTGCATAAGAATTTACTTGTGAGTAGTTAAGTTCAATTATGGTTTTATTAATAGATTTGCGTTTCATGGCAAAAAGACTTTCCCACTCAAAAATGATAACTTTTCAATTTTTTGCTAATAGTTTTCTCATATTTAGATGTACATTTTTATTCACTTGTGATTGATTTTTCATAAAAGATGCAGAAATTTAATATTTTTCTCAAATAACTATTGATTCATTCCAATGTCATTTTTCAAAAAAATCCATTTTTTTCCATTGTTCTCAATTCCATATTTGTCTTAGTAAATCATCTCCCTCTTTTATTCAGTTTATTTCTACTGTCCCTATATTGTGTCTTGCTGGGTCATCACCAAATGCTTTAATTTCTTTTTACTTACAATCGATTTTAATATTTTTTAGGGGCAAGTTCATGTTCATTAATTTTTTCATAGTTCATACAATAATTTATTGTATTATCTTTAATATTTTTTTAATTCCAAAAGAGTATATAAGGTTAAAATAGACAACCAAGGTAAACATTTAGAATAATACCTGCCACATAGTAAATATTCAATAAATTTTAGCTTCTGAAATAAATCAGCTTTCAATTGAAGTAGAATGTATCTAGACATTATGCATTGCACCTGCTACCGTAGAAGATAATGAAATTTCTATTATCCCAACTCATGTGCTCTCAGATGTTGCTTAAATTCTCTACTCATATCTATTTCACAACTACAGCAAAATGTGTGCAACTGTCTTTTGACATCATTTATGTAGTGTAGCTCTCTTGGGCTGAGGTTGGAACTCTCTTCTATGTTGTTCATCATACCAAATGTCAACGGATATAATGGAAATTTTTATTTCTACCATGCATTTTTATCAAGATCTGTCTCTGACCAAAGATATTATACCTCCAAGCATATGCATAGCACTTCAAGGACCCCTTCCTCTTCTTGTTCAGTTATTGTAAGAGAAATGGTAGAATAGTGGTACCCATGTTAGAGAGCTGTACATTTTAAATTGTATTCTTCAGAGCTCTGATATCATGTTTAGGAGCCTTAAGGGCTTTCTCAAAGGGTGATGGGATGCAGAGCCATGAGCTTCAAGACTCCTGAGCGATTTCAGCCAGAACAGATCTCCTTTATCTTTCAAGAAATGGTTCATTTGGACAAATTATTCTAAAAATAAAAGTGAGGGGAAGAGAGGACAAAGAAGTAGAGAAATTCCTGTCCAGCTTTTTAGTTAGTATAAATCAGGGTTTCTCAATCAGCACTATTGACATTTGGGGCTGGTAATTCTTTGTTGTAACCTGAGGGAGGAAGGATGTCCTGTACATTGCAGGATGTTCAGCAATACCCCTGGCCTCTAGCTGGTAGCATCCACATCACAACTGTGACAGCGTGACAGCCAAAAATGCCTGCAGATTATTTTGGGGTAGCCACTATTATACCCATTGCCAAAAGGGTATATTAGTGGATGCATGAAGCACCTCCTTTCTTTCTTCAGTTCAGCAAGTTTGCTATTTATAACAAAACAAATTATGACTCTCAATCCACTTAATTAGTCTTAATTAGTAGAGGTTTCCTCCCAAGTCTGATTTAGTCTTTAGTGTTTGTAGGGTTAAGAAAAGCTGTATCAAGGCCTCCTAGTGTGATAGCGTTTATTACCAGCCTTCTTAAAGGTTTTAAGCAATAAGTTATGAAATAGTAATACAGCATTTAGTTATTAATGAATATTAACCAGCAAATGCAAATAAAATTATTGAGCAATTTCTCATTGGTGGATTTCAGCCTCCAGCAGCCTATCAAAACTGCATGAATGGACACCTGGTAACTGCTATTAGTCTTTAACTAGTCTTTGCTTTACTTTCACTTATTTCTACATGGTCAAATTTCTGTTCACTGACAATATGGTCTTCTACTTACAAAACTCTCAGATTCCTTCATAAAACTCTTAGAATTGATAGTAAAGTTTCAGGATACAAAATCAACATACAAAAATTAGTAGCATTTCTATACACCGATAATGATCAAGTGGGGAAGAAAATCAAGAAGGCAATCCCATTTGCAATAGCTGCCAGAGAAAAATACCTAGGAATATATTTAGCCTAGGAGGTGATTTATCTAACATTTCATTTGCTCTATTCTTACACTTTGGAAAATAGATCAGTGGATACTACCAGCTTTTACATTTTTATTTGGCTCTCCCAGTTCTTATCACTGATGATCTTTATTTTAATAGTATTTATATTTAAATAACACGAATCAATTTTTAAGAAAGAAAGTATTGTTTAATTTAAAATGGCTTATAACCAAAAAGAGATCAATATTAGGCATAGAGGCAGTCTCTCAACTCTGGTAAGGAAAAGACAAGAAAACAGATTTTCTTCTACAACCTGCAGAAAGGAATATAGCCCTGCTGACACCTTGATTTTAGTCCTGTGAGACCTACATCAGACTTCTGACCTTGTGCTAACTAACTTGTGTTGTTTTAAGTCATTAGGTTTGTGGTAATTTCTTACAGTAACAATAGAAAACACTCATGTGCTGCTAGGTTAAACAATTTAAGAACATATCTGATCACCCATACTCCAACTCAAAATTCTTCCCAGCAACGATTTGCCTACCAAATACAATTCAAATGACTCAAGTTTACATACAAAAGATTTTATAATTTTATTGCAGACATCTTCCACTATTTTCCTTCACCACTACACATCTAAGGAATGTCTATAAGTCTTTCCCCAAATTGGTTCTTCATTTTTTCACCACTGTGCCTTTGCATGTCTTTTGTATAAAATGTGCTTCTCTGCATCTTCATTTGCTGAAATTCTAGTGGTCCTTCAAGTTTAAAATTCATTATCACCTCCTCCAAGTGGTCCTCTCTAATTTCTCTAGCTGGATATCAGTCATTTTTCTCATATGTGCTTTCTTGACCACTGTATATATCTCTTAATTTGGTTTTATCTCATTCTGCCTTCTTTGCAGAAATATTGCTTTGTCCTTATTAAATTCATAAGTTTTGCACAAACAAGAATCTTGACTTTCTTCTTTGAATTCCTAAAGCCTCAACTTCAGGTAATGGCACTAAATAAATATTCAAGAAATTTTTAAATTTTATTTATGATATTTCCTGTTGACCGGTTTAAAGAAGACCTGGTATTTCTGATCTTCTTTAAATAAAACACTTTTGAATTTTAGTTATTAGTTTTATTGAATTGCCTTAATAATATTAAGTAGTATATTATGTTCTTAGAAGGTAGTCATAATAAATTTACCTGATACAACAATATCATCTGGGTCTCTCTATAGTATACAATGCAATAAACACTGTAGGTAACCATTAGACCATGAACATTCTTGTAGTCTGAACATTTCCCTATGTTGATAAGGTGGTTTAATGGCATGCAATGTTTCTTTCTCCATTCTCTGATTTGGTTATATTTTCATATTTTGAAAGTGACAATTCTGTCTTCTCTAAACAATGTCATCTCAGAGCTCTAGGCAGAGGACAGTGTGTAACAAATGTGCCAGACATATGGATGACAGGAGAATGATTTTTCCAGAAATTATAACCACATGAAAGTTCTCAGAATATCCTCTTGGGTTTGGGGACATTTTAGCCAAATGAAATGTAAACTAAATGGACTAAAGTGGGAGTCATTTAAAAAGAAATGAGTTAAGAAAACTGTCTCAATATTTTTAGAAAAGAGAATCTCCTTCATGACATGCAAAATATCTTCATTATTCCTATAGAATACTCACAACACTTCTAAAATGGCACTGTTGAAAATAGCACTTTTTTGAAAAAGAAAATCACTGTTGCTGGGACTAACAAAATATGGGGATATAAAAGGAGTAGTAATTAAATTTTATTTAGGAGATCATTTATTGGATGTCTACTCGATTGGGCACTGGACTGAAAATTGGGGATGTCAAAATAAAATAAGAAACATAAGCACTAAGACAATTCATAGTTGGTTAACTCACAAAGGTTTAACTGGATTTCAATTATTTGTTTTCAGTTATTTAACTTTTGGTAGATTCACCTGTTCCTGAGAACATGTAAGAATTTCTGAGAAGTGAGAATATGATGGTAGGAATAGATAATTGTTATTTTAATTCAGTACTGAAAATAACAAGACAGAGTTTTCACAATGTTATTTGATAGTCTAAAGAAGAAGCATCCAGAAAACTTTCTGGATGAGGTAATCCCTGAGGTGGGCCCTGAAGAAAAAGGAAATAGCTAGGCAAAGATGGGACAGATATAATAAAAGAAGACTCGTGGAGAGAACAGGACATGATTGAGGAATGCTAAGTAGATTAGACCTGCTGGAACAAGATGTCTTGGGTAGGATGTGAATAGTGAGACATCAAGAAGGAGAGGTGCACAAAGACGAGGTCATGAGAGGTCTTGTGCACTCTGCCCATGCATTTGTATTTTGTTCTGATAAGCCTAGGAAAACAAAAGTTGTTGAAATATTAATAATATTTAGGTCAGACAAAATGGAAGAAAGCATTTTAGTTTTAGATTAGATTAAATTCTGGCAAAAAAAAAAAGAGGTTGGTGAGTTTTTGAGCAACTAAGTGATATTATTAGATTGCTCAGTGTAATGGATAAATTACACTGAAGAGATGAGAGGCTGGGAGGGTCACTTAGGAGTCAATGCGATAATTCATGCAAAAAATTACAAGGCAGTGATGGAGGTCTAAGAGAAGGAAACAAATGTGAGGAATATTTTGGAAGTACAATTAATGTGATTTAGAGACCTATTAGTTATGGGAAAATAAGAAATTTCAAATGACCTAGTGATCTCTAGCCTGAGAAACTAGTAAAGTGATGATGGGATTAAACAATATTGAACCTAGTGACAGTGGAACAACATTTAATTGTGGAAGAAGTAGGGGAAAAGCTTGGTTTTTATTATGTTGACTTGTACCTATTAGCCCAGCATCTTCATGGAATCTATTAAATTTATCCAAGAGCTAAAAAGTTGTAACTTAGTATGATTTTGCACTAGAAATATTTTCTCCATTTGCCTAAACATGCAATTAATATATAACAAAGTGCATGAAAGCAGCTTTTGTATCCCCTTTGGGAGTAGTTTCTATATATTTTTAGTGAATAAAAGGGAAGGACAGTAACATTTGCTAAATACCTACTACATTCAGGTACTGTTTTGAGTATGTTTGCATATTCCATCCTCTAATACTCATAAAATTAGAAGAAAAAAAATGACGTCCAGGAAAGTTCAGGTAACTTAGAGGTTGAGTCAAGTCTGACTACATCCATAACCTAAATCTTCATTTTGTAAAGTACTGCCTGTGAGTGCTGAAGGCTACAGACTAGCAAATGTTCTTTGTTTTTCAGCACAAAGGTAGACCATATAGAGAATAATACTTTGTTTTTTGAGGGCACTCAGCTTTGTACGTCTTTGATAAACTAGTAATCTGTTTGGTCTTGTGGTGTGTGATAGTGGACCCGAAATGTATCATTTGGACACTGAATGGCAATATTCTAAATGGACTACTTTCTACTTCCCTGTGTCGGGGGGAATCTAACATACGGTTTGCAAAACAAAGCTTCATTTCTGAAATTCCTTTCGGAATCTGGCTTTCTGAGCCTTTTTGATGTTTGTGCCAACAGAAAATAGAAAAGGCAATTTGGCTAAAACTGCCAGTCAACATAGTCAAACACTTGTAACAGGTCAATCGTATTATCTTTGATGATAGAAACAATACACATAGTAAACTAACTCCAGAAGACCAAGGGCTAGGTTAAGTTTTCTTATAGTGAAATTGAAAATCTGAACACATTCAAATAATTTCTGTCCCATTGAAAAATGTGAATATCAATACTTCTGCAACAGCTATATCTGATTAACATATTCTGAACTGAATTTGGTCTGGGTGTGAATATGTTTTACTGTCCCCCAAATTGGGGAACTTGTGGAATCTTTATTGCAGAGATCTGTTTGGGGCAACCTAACACCAGGTTAAGCACTTGAGAGGAAATAGATGACTTTAACAGAGTCAGCTGGCTAGAATTTGGTATTAAGACAGAAAGGGAAGATGATGTGTGGAAATAATGAAGAAGGTCATTATTATTTGATTTACCTCTACATATGAAAAAATTTAGACTTTTTTATCCAAAAGAAGGAATACATAGTTGTGTGTATTTGAGGTGGTTTTTGTTTCATTGTTCCTTATTTTGTTTTGAAATATTAAAGGATGTGACTTGAAGTCAGACTTGTACAATTCCAGAAAGCAATATGGCAGGATCCTCAGAGGTTACATGGACTAAACTCTAGGAAAAGCTCCTCACTTCTTCAAACTTTTTGGAGATAGATAGGACTTTATAATACATTGGAAATCAAAACTAAATCACTCAAGCCAGCCATGTGCCATAAAAGCACAGATCTTGGCCATCTCCCTGGGCAGTGTCTCAAAATGACAATAAGGGAAAGTAATCTTGAGAACTGCATTCAACCAAAAGAGTCTAGAGAAGTTTAGCTCTTGGAATAGCTGTCAAAGCTGAACTGGCTTCATGTGCAGATGTGTGCCCAAGCCAGAAGGGACTTATGCTCACCTACAATAGTTTGCTCTGCTGCACCATGCTATTGTTCTCTTTATAGTAGGAGTGATATTTTGAAATGCAAGGGAAAAAATTATGCCCCAAAACAAATGTAAGTTACCAGCAACAAAAACTTGCTCCCCATGCGAAAAATATATAATATGTGGACACCATTCAAGTGTTATCTTCTGCTTTACCATGTGGATTTCTATGTGAGTTTAACTGAGGTTGCTGAAGATTCTGAAATATCTAGATCAAAATAATCTTACTTATTAAAAAGAAAATATTAGAAATCAAATACATTTTATTGAATTTCAATTCCTCTAATTTCTAAAATATAGTGGAATTGTGAACTCATGTTTTATGAGTAGCTGATTGTCATTTTCTGGGTATACATCAATGTAATATAGTGCTAAAAAATTTATATTTGAAATAAATAAAATATGCACATTTTGAGCAGCAAGGGAAATAAATCCATTCTACAATTGCAGGTATATTCTCATTTGCATTCTCTATATTCAGTTTCCAAAAAGGTTACATAATTTACTATTTCCAAATTGTTTGTTTTATTTGTAGAGTCAATGGCAGATATATTCAGGTAGGTGATTGTGGAAAAATGTTTAGGTTGTCATCTAAGATTCGAGTACATTCTAAACTTTTGGTGTGATATTACACATAATTGGGAAATTCATTTAAAAATACGCATACTCAACTTCATTTATCTCTAATGAGAATCTCTAGACAGTGGCACATTCATACACTTCTGCTAGAAACAATGAGATAGCCAACAAAAGATTAATATTCAGAGTCTACAAGGAACTCAAACAAGTCAGCAAGAAAAAAACAAACAATTCCATCAAAAAGTGGGCTAAGGGCATGAATAGACAATTCTCAAAAGAAGATATACAAATGGCCAACAAACATGAAAAAAATGTTCAACATCACTAAGGATCAGGGAAATGCAAATCAAAACCACAATGCAATACCATCTTACTCCTGCAAGAATGGCCATAATCAAAAAATAAAAAAAAATAGATGTTAGCATGGATGCAGTGAAAAAAAAAAACACTTCTACACTGCTGGTGGGAATGTAAACTAGTACTACCACTATGGAAAACCGTGTGGAGATTCCTTAAATAACTAAAAGTAGAACTACCATTTTATCCAGCAATCCCACTACTGATTACCCAGAGGAAAAGAGGTCAATATACAAAAAAAGTTTTTGAACAACCATGTCTATAGCAGCACAAATTGCAATGGCAAAAATATGGAACCAACCCAAATGCCCATCAATGAACCAGTGGATACAGAAATTGTGATATATGTATAGCATGGAAAATAACTCCTCCATAAATAAGAATGAAATAATGGCAGTCGTAGCAACCTGGATGGAATTAGACACCATTCTTCTTCTAAGTGAAATAACTCAGGAATGGAAAACCAAATGCTGTATGTTCTCACTCATAAGTGAGAACTAAGCTATGAGGGTTCAAAGGCATAAGAATGATACAATGGACTTTGGGGACTCGGAAAAGGGTGGGAGGGTGATGAGGGATAAAAGACTACACATTGGGTAAAGTGTACATTGCTTGGGTGATAGAAATACCAAAATCTCAGAAATCACCACTAAAGAACTTATTCATGTAACAAAATACCACCTGTTCTCCAAAAACCTATTGAAATAAAATAAAGTACCAAAACAGAAAAAAAGAAAAGAAATAATGAGTTAACTCTCTTCAGTTGTGTTACGGCCTGGCAGGTAGCCCTCCGTGGTGGGATCCTTTCAAGATGTCTCAGCCCTACCCCCTGCTAAATACCGTATACTCTTCAGGAAATTACATATTTTATTTTCCTGCCAATGTATGGAAGGACAACCTTCTTTCTTCAATTTGCTCACTTTCCTCTTGCAGAATTATCCAAGTGGGAAAAAAAATCACTGATTTTCATTACCGCATACATTTCCAACCCCTAACATACACAGAGGTCATACCCGATTCTGTGGTCAAGTCCCGTGGCTACACTTGAGCCCATAATACTGCAGCCCAGTCAACATTGGGTATATGCTTGCCCAATTTCCCTACGTATTTTTGGACTTGGAGACCATGGAGACATGTTGACCAAGTTTGGTCACCATGTAGAATGAGGAAATAAATTGGGTAATTCTCTTGAGAATACAGGAATGTTTATCCCTTGTTTTTAGCTTTCAGCTTTCACCAACATTTAGAAAAAAAAAATCCCTTTTAACATTGCATTTGATAAATATTCAAACTCAGTGAGCTGAATGCAATAATACAAATATATAATTCTTTCTCACTACTCACTGCTAAACTGATTCAGTGGGCCTGTTCTCTCCCCAACACCAAGTACCACCTAAACTTCAGGAGAAATTCATCCCATAGGTTTTCCGTTCTTTGCTCAGTCAAAAACAAACTCAATTAGCTTATACCATTTCAGTTAAATTTTGAAACTGCTTACTATTCAAGGATTCTTCAAGGCAGTTGTTAAAACTTTGGTAGCTTGATATGGACTATGGTGGGAGTATTTACACCGTGAAAATTGGCAAACACTAAAAGTCTGAGTTTGGAGGGAAAGATTCAGTTTACCAACAGTAGTCAAGGGTAACAATAAAAATATTAATTTAAAACTACCCCTCCCTAATATTTGTAAACTGTACTGTAAGTATGACTATTACATAAACAAGATGTTAGTGAAAAACTTTTAATAACTGCTACTTCCCCTAGCCCCAAGACTATGGCTAGCTTCTAGCTTGGAAGCCTAGAATAAGGGAGAATATAGTTTCTTGTACATTCTTCCTTGCTCTTATAATACTCCTCTCCTGCTTGATAGTTGCTGTTTCTTATCTTTCTAGAGTTTGGCTGCAAGGAAGGGAGATTAGGGAGAAAGGACATAGCCTCGGGTGGCTGATGAAGTTGTAACCTAGTGTTGGTTCCCCAACTGTGATGGAGGCACACTCACTGTGCTCTTTCTCCTACTCCGGCTGACTGCTTAGGTCACTCCTCCAGTCACGGGGTCCAGGCTTCAGTTGGAGTTATATGCACCTCTTGACTGTCCTCTGAGGTGAGATTCCTTTTAAAATGATTCCTGATAGGCTGCCTTCTCCCTCACCCGCATTTGCCCTCTCCCCCATCCTTGTTCTCAGAAAATAGGCACTTGAAGCCCTCTATGTGCTCTGTCCTTCAAGACTCTCTTGCCCTTGACTTTGCAGACAGGAGTCAGCTACTGGTCCTTGTGTCCTCCAAACTCCAGACAACATAATTGTAATTCTCTTGAAAAGCAATTCTCTCAAAACATCTTTTCTCACTTGGGTTAATATGAAGAACAATCCTCCAAGTTCTGCTCAATGGGGAAAGAAATCCATAAAGCAGAAAAATACCTCTTCAAAAATGTTTTTCTCCCCCTATTTCTATTTTGTAGCCCATGATAGGTCAAGGACCAATGGAGCCAAATGAGCTTTACGGCTTTTGTACATACTGCATAGAAAATCAAATATGTTGCTTTATTATGTGGACATAGTTTGCATTTATTGTATTGTTCTAGGTGTTTGGAGAAAAAGTCATATTTAACATTTTATTATATATATTTATACATTTGAATTTATTTATAGAATAGACTTAAGTAATACCTATTCACACAACTTAACTTCTGGAGAATAGCATTTGAGAGAAACATGTTCTTTTTTTTGAACAGTGTAGTGTGAACAACTTAACCTCTGGAGTGAAGCATTTAGGGGAAATGTGTTCTTTTTTTGAACAATATAGTGTAATATGTTTTTTTGAACAAATTTTTGAACAATGCAAATATATTACATTGTTCAGAAACAAGGGTTTTTGAAAAAAAAAGGCTGAAACAAATATAGGGGAAATATTGACATTTTCTTTTACTTTGTAGTAGCATGTATATATGTATAATTTAAATATTTCATAAACTGGAAATTTTAAGGAAAAGATAAAAAGAAAAACACTATGTGATACAATAGTTTGAAGAACATTTTCTGTGAAGTCAGAACAAAATCACAACAACTCTCTTCTACCTGTATCACCCAGGCTGAGTTACCAGGCCAAAAGATGTCTTTATTTGTAAAATTCAGATAGTAGTCATGTAATCCATACAAAATTATGTAGTAAAATGCCTTGTAAATTATAACATAATGCAAATATTCATATTTTTCTTATTTCAAATTCCTTAAATTTGGGTACCATACTTTCTTCTTCTTTATATATGCTCCAACTGTAAGCTCAGTACCTAGTTATGGGAATACTGTCTATATTTCCTGAATATAAACTAAGAATTTTCAAATCTGAAAATACAAAGAAATTCATCCCAGGGAAAGCAGTGACTAGGAATTGTAGCCCTGATTTTTTTTCCCCTGCGATTCACCCTCCCTGTGGAAAAATGGTTGTCAATTGTGGCTGCTTGAGTTCAGCAACCTCAAGGGACACTGCTCTCTCCTTATCCATGCTGTCTCAGGGTGCATTCATGATTTCCCTTGGCTGCTCTTAGCCTGGTTTGGAATAAGCCAACTCATTAAATAGACTTGACTAAATACATATAGACAGCAGTAAAATTTCAGTATAAAAATACTTTACTAAATACTTGGAGATAGCAAAAAGAAGATGGAAGGGAGGAAAGAGGAGGAGGAGAAGAGAAGAGAAGAGAAGAAATAATAAAAACCAAATCTGATATACCATATCAGTGAAATACACTAAACCAAATAATCTTATTTATAAAATATTTCTTTCTCTTCAGAAGTCCCAGACTCTATCCCAGCCTAGCAATCATCCTGCCTCCATGTAGAGAGTGCCATGTTAGTACATGCAATCCAAAGGTTAGTACATGACCTTTGAAGAGCATTCTAGTCACTGAAAATGGACTGTCAAAGAATATGACACATAAACACACATTCACACATATATCCAGCTGTTTATCAATTCTCATTTAATCTAATTTAAAAATGTATTCATTAGCTAGAAACATTTCTGGACTATTCAGCAGATGAAGTAAGATTAGTGTCTCAGAAACTCAGGCATGTTAAAGATGTCCTAAGCTTTAGAAAAAGAAAATGGCTACTTGTCTGAGTTTGATGTTCATAACATGATCCATATTATATGTTTAATCAAAAATATTAGCACATAGAATTAGTTGAATATTTCCATTTTATGATCTTTCTTTGGTCTAAAAACACACACCTGTTTTCCAGCTTAAGTAAGATTTAAATAGTAGGAAGAGGAAGAGCTCTTTAAGATTTAAATAGTAGGAAGAGAAAGAAGCCCTTGAAGAATTGTTCTGGGTTCTATAAAGTTCAACTATTTATTTTTTTAAATTCAATTAAGGAAACTATTTTTCTCCCCAGGAAGACACTTTTTTTCTTTCCTATTTTTTTATTTAATTACTTAATAATTTAATAGATATGGTCCTAAAACTCAGGAAGTGAAAAATTAGAAAATAAGCATAAAGGCTCTTGAGGGATAAATGATCTCAGGCACAGATCAAAAACATTAGAGTCATTATTATTATAGAAGAATAAAGCAGGGACTTCCTAATCAAATCAACAAAGAAGAAATAAGCTTTCCACTGCCAAACAGATTCAGTATTATGAAATAAACTGACTTTCTAATATGAGTATATCATAAGCCATGTTCAATTATGTAACTTTAAAACTCTACCATAAAGAAACCGACTACAACCAGTGATCATTCAGAAAATTCCAAAATTCAATAACGAGGAACTTATCCTCTCTGTTCATTAAAAGAGTTTAATATACATCACATTTTTAATGATGCAAATATTTAATCAGTCCAAATGACACATATTAAATTCACTTTCAAGCCATCCTTTAAGCTTCAAGATTTCATTTTTGTTGCATTGTCCATATTATTTTTTCTATTTTTATTTCACTAGATTTAGTGGTACAAATGGCTTTTGGTTACATAGATGAATTGTATTGTGGTGAATTCTGAGGTTTAATGTACTTGTCACCCAAATAGTGTATATTATACCCAGTAGGTAGTATTATATTCCATCCCCTACCCCTCTTCCACTCTCTCCTCTCTGAGTCTCCAGTGTCTTACCACTCTCTATGCCCCTGCTTCCTCCTAACTTAGCTCCCACTGATAAATGAGAACATGAAGTAGCTGGTTTTCCATTCCTGAGTTACTTCAGGAATAATGGCTTCCAGTTATGCCCAAGTTGCTGCAAAAGACCTTATTTCATTCTTTTGTGGTTGAATAGTACTTCTTAATATATTTATACCACATTTTCTTTATCCACTTATTGACTGATAGGCACTTAGATTCATTCCATGTCTCTGCAGTTATGAATTGTCCAGCTTCAAGATTTCTTGCCTGTAGAATAGATGTGGTCAAAACTTAGTAGTATCCAAGCAGTCTGAGGTATCACACTGTTCCCTATTTATTAATGGGTTCAAAACATATCTGGTGAGCACATATTATATAACAGGCTCAAAGGTATGAAAAGAAAACATCACCTCCGTGAGGCTTACTAAATTATAGGGAAAATGACAAAATAAGTAATTAAAACAATGTAAGTATCATAATTGGAGAGGTACAGTATTCTCTGGAAGCAAGACAGAAACAACAAATGTATTATGTGATCTATGGTTGTGAAAGAGGGTGGGGCAGATACCAGAGTAGTGATCTGAAAATTCGTATGTGGCTCTTTCTTCTCCCTACATCCTTACATTTTTTCTATTTTTTTCCTACATCCTTACATTTTTTTCTTCTATTTTTCCTGTTTTGTATCTTATTCCAAATATCTATATTTCTTTTTCTTGCCCCAACATGCCTAGTATCTGTTGTTGTTTGTTTGTTGGTTTTGTTTTTCATTATCTGCAGTTAGAATCAGCATAGGACTTGAGCAACAGTTCTCTTTACAGCTAAAACTCATTTAATTCATATCCCCGTTTAGTTTCCTAGACCCACACAGATCTTGTGATGTGAGTATTAAACTGGTCGTCAACAGACTCAGATCGAAATCTTGATTTTGCTGATTAATAATAGCAATGTGGCTGAAGACGAAATGGCCTCTCAGAGTCTCAACATCTTCATCTTCATGATGAACCAACTTTACAAGGATGGTTTGTAGAGAAATATAGATAAGGTGGTGTATAAACGCAGTTAGTCAAACAAAGGAAATAGTCATCAAAGAAACAAACCAAAACATGTCTACTTGGACTCAGTTGAGAGGTATTTTAAGAGATGGATTTAAAATACATGAAAAGTGATACTGCAATGGCACCATCGCCAAAATGAATGATATTGCAGAGTGAAGATATATGGGGCAATGTTGTACGGAAGTTTGTTTTGTTTTTAATGAATTTTTTCATGAAATGTAAGTATGTGAACCTGACTGAGTTTGGAAAATGTGTTTTTAAAGAATATATGTTCAGCATGTGTCCTACTGTTTCCATTTATATAGCTTTTATGTATATATACATACATAAGAGCAAATTGCCGCAGCACCTTGCATTTACAATAGACCTTTGTCCAAGACCTGGAGTGATAACCCCCCCTTTTCAAGTAGTTTTTCCAGACAGTGAGACACCGTTTAGCAGAAACTTTTGGAAGAGCATATTTTAAACTATAAATATTTTTGTATTTTATAAAAGGATCTTGCATACTTTATTTTCTTGTCAGAATATTTAAATTTTTCTTTTCTGTAGGCAATGTAATCTTCAATTAAAGGCATTTAAGGGAAACCTATATCTGCTTCTATTTTGGTTACTGACTACTCCAGTCACTCCAAACAAGTATTTATTGAGGAACTGGTATGTACCAGGTAACCCTTCAAGGGTTATTTTATTTTATCCTCTGGCAATACTGTGAAGTGCATATGGTTCCCATTTTTAGAGTAAAGGACAGAAGGCAAACTAAGCAAAATTCTATGCAAAGCAGACAGATAGGCTCTCTGTCATTTATGTCTTCATAGAATTAGTTTGTTCATCTAAGCACACTCGAAAATACATGTCAACCTGATTAGAACAGTGTTTCAATGGCATCCCCTGCACTGTGGATAGGTACTGAGTCACTGTGTCATGGCTGAGGATGCTGAACCAGATTTCTACACTGTACAACTGCCAATGCTGTCAGAACCAAGAAAGACCAGGAATCAGCTTTCTCATGTCCAGACGATTTGCCACCTAGTGGTCAGGTTTAGCAAAAATTTCTGGAGTCGCTTGTTTGTTATGACAACTTAACTCTCCTTAAATTCTACTTTTCTTAGCTCTAAATAAGGGTCCCAACTTTGCTCAGCCACTTCCAATGATCAGGGCAGACACATTTTCATGATAAGTTACTAGGCAGAGTTTCTAGGGATGGCAAGAAACGTCTCTGGCTCTTTCTTGAGTAAAGGGCAAAAGTGCATGCCTCAATCAAATGCTGTTGCCTTTGGGGCAAGGCATAATGCTCCTTATGTAACAAAACCATGCAGGTACAAACAGTAGAAAGACAATGTAAATATAAGTAAACAGAATTAGAATTTGAAAGCTTGTGGATTCAAGAAATGTCTGCCTTTGTTTCTCTGACTTTTAAAAAAGGTATTGGAAAATATTTTTCTTCTTGGCACCCTATTTTTTAACTTTTAAAATGCAAATTTCAGCATTTCTCACCAAGTGACAAATTTAAAATGTTTTTGAATTTTCAGAAGAACATTGTTTTGCTAGACACTGACTGCAGTCTACCAAAAATTCTGAAATTGAAGTCTGAGAAGTAGGAGACTTTAATTAAATGACCAAGCAAGAAGGATACCATTTCTACGTCTTGTGTAGGGATATGATTTTTTTCATTTTCTGCTACAACCAGATCATACCACTGAAATATCTATAATATTGTGACCTGGGACCAGGGTATGGTTTTGTTTTAGAGTAGGAATGAACTGAGCCACTCATTTTCAGACAAAATGCATGCAGTCAAGAACTCCATGACTATCTGTGCGACAGATGGGAACTCCTGATGCATACCAGGCAACTGTTCTTCAGCAAAGAAAACAAAAACCCAGGTGCAGAATGTATTGCAACAGTGCAGATGGGTCTTCAAGGGTGTTCACTGTTTACAAGAAAAGGAACAGAGCTCTCATCATCGAGTGACCACTCTTCCTGGGGATCCATTTCCCCCAGCTGGCCTCAAGAAGAATATCCCCCAAAGGCCCAAGCACCAGCTGTCAATGACCTCTGCCCCTTCAAAGAGAGAGACTGGGTGGCCGCTTTCACCCTGTCAAGATGTGCTAATTACTGGAATGCTGAGAATCAGAGCCTACCTCCTACAATGGTATTTCTCTAGCTTGTCTCTTTCCTACACATCTTTCTCCTCTTGTTCTTAAATATTTTTAATATACAACAGCTTACATCAATTTCAGTATAGATTATTGGCATCTTTTCTACCCAGTTATATGTTCTCAGCTCTCATATTTTATATTTTATAAAAGGATCTTGTATACTTTATTTTTTGTCAAATAATTTTAAATTTCTCTTTCTTTAGGCAAGGCAATCTTCAATTAAAAATCCCTTCATATAAGACAGATTTGGAAATAGAAAAAAGCTCTCTTGATATCTACTCTATGCCAGAGGCATGTCCATCCATAGACATGGCTTCATCTAATTATCATCATAAACTTAGAAGAGAACATTATTATTCAAAGTTGCCAGGCAGGGAAACTGAGGCTGAGAGGCTAATACTCTTTATGCATGACTCTCCAACAATTCCTCTCCCAATTCATAGTTTACACTGCCTAATTATTCTTTCTAAAATGTATGTCTGATTATTTCATAGTCTAGCATCCTTTTCTTGTCTGGTAAAGGAAGTATAAACTCTTCTGTTGGCCTTTTATGGTGTAATCTCAGCCTAATCTTCCAATTGTACCTCAAACTTCTCACTAACACAAATCTCTTCAGCGATATGCCAGGTTTCTGCCCTTTCTCTAGCAATTCAGTCTTCTCTGACCCATTTGTCTTAACTTTTATTTTTGCCCTTCTCACAGAGATATCTTAGCATATTCCACAATCAGCACATATATCATCTTCCTCATGAAACCTGTCTTCCACCTTAAATATGTGTAAAACCTATTATAATTCTTATATTAAACTTTTAATTCTTAACACTGTTCACTAAAGATAATGTTGAACAATCTAGATTCACACTGAAAATCACCATCAAAATGGAGTATAATAATTATCTTCACAAGACAGTATACTAGACATCATGTAAGAAAAATTCAAGAAAAGTGACAGAACTTCTGATCTCTTCTGAGTAGTGTCAAAAGATAGAGGGAAAAAGAGAACTGAGCCAGATAAAATAAATCAATTTCAAATATGAAATTGATTTTCCAAGTAAAATTTTATTGTCATTTGTTTTATTTTATTTAAAGGAATAAAGATCAAAGGTTTTCAGATGTAAATATTCTATAGGGATGGCTGAAGTAAAGAAAAATACATATTGCATCCCTACAATTGGCAAAATCCTATTTATTTTCTCATTTCATTCATAGAGAGGTACTAATAAATGTTTAATAACAATTTCTGAAAAGAAAAAAACCATGATTTGAATTCTTTGCCAATTTCTGTAGTGTAAATATTTTTACTACTAATTTTTCCATTTCAAGTTGCTAATGTGGCATTTCTGATCATGGAGTTAGAAAAGATGTTCACACCTGCTTCTCACGCTGTGGTACAATGTCCTTCAAGCACACAACTATAAACGCCAATTGTTGTCCCTATTAACAAGAGGAAGAAAGTGAGAATCAGAGAGGTTTTTATAACTTGCACAAGATCACACAATAGATATACAGAAAACAGATTATTTAAGTCTGCTATGTAAGATTACAATTTCCACTTCTGGCTAGAGCACATGCCTGACCTCTATTAGCAAGTTACTGAATTAAGCAAATTGAAAATAGACATGCCTCAATACCCTCTTGTTTCTACCAGAAGTAGAGAAACAGAACACAGGAATAGTCACATAGTGGACAGGGCCTCAATAAAAGACTTCAACAAGGAAGAAATTTCTAGTAGCATAGAGTAATAATTCTCAGGAACATAAAACAGAAGATGAGCATAGATTGAGCTTTTGCCTTTTCTCATGAGCTTCCTCTGTTTACCCAAGCCTGTCACTTTTATAGAAACCTACTACTTTCTGTTGGCTCTTAACCTAGCCACACAATGAATTTCCCCTTATGGTCAGTATTTTCTCTTCTTCTCTCCCTATTTCCTTTCCTTCCTTTTTCTACATTCCTTTCTTCCTTCTTTCCTTTGCTTTTTTCTTGTTTCTTTCTACTGATACTATTTTATGGTGGTTCTTTAAATTATCAAGTGTCAGAAATACATATACTATTTTCTAATGTTACACATCGAACATAACTCATCCAGAATTGTCAGAAAGGTAGTTAAGTGGTCACAGGTCAGGCTTCGTGGCTCATGCCTTTAATCCCAGTGCTTTAGGGGGCCAAGACAGGAGGGTTGCTTGAGGCCGAGAGTTTAAGACCAGTCTCGGCAACATAACAAGACACTCTCTTGAAAAAAAAAGTGATCACAGAGTCAGGGTATATTAATTTAGGATATAGATGTGCATTGTGAGGGTCAGATAGATTTACCTAGAGGAACATAAAACATTCCTATTGAAAGTCTGGAATGCAAAATTAACTTCTGAGTTACAAGCTGAATTTTGGTTTTCTCAGTGTGTACAAACCAAGGTTAAAGTACAAATGTTTCTGCACATAACTCAGATTCCAGTGTCATACAGAGGAAGAAGAAGTACTATAAGAAGTGGACAAAGTACCCTTCTTATTCCCATAATAAGCTTGCCCAATACACTGTTAATAATGAAATTAATTTCTAACTTAGCCTTTATAATTAGAAGGACCAAGACCAATTCTAGGATAGTTGACATTGAATATCAAGTAAAACATAAAACAACTCATGACAAAAAGAGCCCTTCCAGTTAAAATAAATGAGGGTCTTAAAAAGTCACATACTCAAGAGTCACTTTGTAGTCCTTAGCTTTCTTGTCTAAAGTATTCCCAAGAGCAGGTTGGCCTTTCTCCCACCCACCAGCACCTTCTCTTATTCCTCATTTTTCAAGTCATTTGTCAGCACACAGCAGTATCCAAAGTGCCTGGACTCTGTCACATTCTCATCTGGAAAGCAAAGCAAAGCTGTCTGAAGCCACTCACACGTTGATCTCCTAGCAATGAACAAAATCCAACTTACATGAAACCTGTCACTCCTGAACCATGCTTACGGCAGAGCACTCTGAGCAGCTGTGACCCCTTTATCCAGAGTACCATGTCAAAAATGCATAAAAGGAGTAACAGAAGAGACAAGAGACAGGAATGAAGACCAGGCCATGAGCACCTCCAGGACTCAGTTTCTTCATCTTTACACTAGACAAGATATGGGTCAGATGATTTTAGGATCATTTTTGGCTCAAAATCTCTAAAACTTAAATAAAAGCATCACAAAGCTGAGGTTTCTGTTTATAAAAACTGCATCAGATTCAGGGATTCAATAAGGAAAAATAATTTAACTTTTGTGTCATTTGCTCCAACCAGAAAAGAAGTGTGATACCAGTGTGTGCTTTGGAACTTTGCTCGGGTACCTTAGAAATTTTCTGAAACAAAAAATATATGAAAAAGATCTCAAAAAGAAATGCTAACAGTTTCTGCAGCAGAAAAGGGACTTGCTATCTATTTAGCATCCACTCTGGGTTAAATGATTTGAAGAAATTCGCAGAAAAGCTTCTGAAGCCTGCAGTCTCTTGGTGGAGTCATTATCATCTATGATCCAGCACTGAGTATTCATAGTTGTGACCATTTTAATAAGTGTTTCCTTTCTCTTTGAAATGAATACATTTAGAGAGCCTATCTCACTTTGACTAAATAACAACTGCCATACAAAAACTGTGTTTGGTACTCTTTTTACAATATGTCTTTTGATACTCACCAGAGCATTATATTCCTATCTTATAAGGTGAGAAAAGTGAAATTTAGAAATGTTGAGTCAGTCACCCAAACTCATGCAGATTTTAGAAAGAGGCAGAGTTTGGTTTCAAAGAGAACTGATTATAATCCCAAAAGACACAATCCCAAATGCCTTAAATCTGAAAGCTGAAATCCCAAATATGAAATTTTGGTCTAAAGTTTAAAATCCCAAAAATATAATTCTAGAAAAAAATTAAAAATTATTTTAAAGACATTCATTTACATTTTTAATGAAGATATATTTGAGAAACATATACAAATACACCAGGACATTTCATAGGCCAATTTACACAATAAAATATGCCATATATATTTTGCAAGCATAAACACTCATGTACACTAACGACACTCACATGAGGAGAACAGTTATGAGCAGATGAGCCATACTCATGTTGAAATAACAAGTCCAAAGCCAAATGTATAAACACATACCACTATGGTTGATAATCGTGTGACTCCAGCTTCATAATGCCATCACCTGACATACCTCCATGGATAACTTGTCTTTTGACAAGATTGTTCAAAAACCACAATGGATCACTACAGCATATGCAGTCCCCCAAAGGGCTGAGAGCTCAACAAATTTTATCTTTCATAAATGCAGATGTATAAAAAGGACATTTCTTCATTTATTGGGAAAGTTGCAAGGTTTTAATTCTGAGAACCAGAGAAGTTGATGGTTTAACCCTTAGTACGAAGCTGAAAGTCTAAGGACCCCCCAAGGTCAGGGGTCCTGGAATCCAAAGGCCAGTGAGTCTGGGGTTCTGGTGTTCAAGACAGCAGAAGAAAATATGGTCCCACTCTCAGAGAAAAACCAGTTTGCCTTCTGTGTTTGTTCTCTATGGGTCCAAGGCTGATTGGATGATGCCTTCCAAGATTGAGGGCAGTTCTTTCCCACCCAGTCCGCTCAGACTCACGTACTAACCTTCTCTGCACATATTGATATAGTCTGGCTCAGTGTCCCTTCCCAAATCTCATCTTCAATTGTAATCCCCATAATCTTCACATGTCTAGGGAGAGAAATCATTGAAGATGATTGGATCATGGGGGCAGTTTTCCCCATACTGCTCTCTTGATAGTGAGTGAGTTTCCCCAATATCTAATGGTTTTATAAGGGGATCTTCCCCTTTTGCTGCTCACACTCTCTCCTGCCACCATGTGAAAAGGTCCAAGTTTGCTTGCTCTTCACCTTCTGCCATGATTGTAAGTTTCCTGAGGCCTCCCCAGGCATGCAAAACTGTGAGTCAATTAAACCTCTTTTTTTTAATAAATTACCCCATCCTGAATATGTATTTATTAGCAGCATGAGAACAGACTAATACACCCATCCTCACAGACACATTGAAAATAATGCTTTATCAGGTCTCTAGTTACTCCTTCATCCAGTCAAGTTGACACCAACAATTAAGTTCACAGTCTACCCCTTTTTAAATTGGCATCCATATGTATCTGCTTAAACCATACTTAATTTCCAGATGAAGATAGTAAGGAAATAATTGTTCTGCCTAACACTATGTAACTATCCTGTGATTGTGATGTTCAGGGTTTTAGATATTAGAGATTTTAGATTTTATAGACTTAGACTTTAGGAATTTTGGGATTTCAACATCTCATGTTATGGTGCCCAAGATTGTCTACTGAGATTATGATCCAAACCTGTTTCAAACCCTGTTCTAATTATAAAGCTACTTGTCTTCAATATCTCAGTGCAAAGTGTGATCCAAAGACCACCTACATCAGATTGGTTTAAGGTGCATGTTGATAATGTTGGCTTCTGGCCCCTAGGTCATACTTTTTAAATCAGCACCTGTGTGTGCATGTATTTGAGAGAGAACTGGGAATAGAAGTTTAGATTAAAAAAAAAAAATTCTCAGGTGATTGTTTTACACATTCCAATTTGAGACCTTTTGCACAATATACTCTATTGCTTCTCTAAGTAAAAATTTTAGGAACCTGATACAAATCCAAAATGCATATATAAAGAACTACAACAAGAAATATAGAGACAAAGAACACTGTAATACTCAGGTTGGATGCTTAGTCTATTCTCTCCCCAGCACTTGAGAAACTAAACTCCTCTCAGAATAGGGCCTGGAGAACAAGTGTGGAGGGGGTGCAAAGGGGTTTGGACTAGTTCATGAATCATGCCATCCTGTTTGTCTCCACTCCACAATGGGCTTAAATCTGACAAGGGAATCAGTTTGCCCAGCACCCTCAATGTAGACCACCTGTAAGTCACCCCTGATAAAGTCTCACTCTTTGTTTCCCGTGGCCTACCTTACTCTCCCATTGACACATTTTTAATCAGTTGGGGACCAATAATATCAACTAGATTACGGTTTTTTCAGCTTCTGAAGAAACAGCTTATATACTTCAATTAGAGTGAGACCCTTTCCTGATTGCCTCTATTAATTGCATACCTGCAAACTATTTTTTCAACAGGAACAGTTTTGTAGAAAACATAAATAGCTGTCACTTATATATACCATGTTCTACATAGCATTCTAATAATTGACTTGTGTTATCTTAATCAATCTTCACAGCAGACCTATGAAGAAAATACTGTTCATTGTCTTCATTTTACAAACAGAAATTGAGGCACAAAAAGGTTAAGTAAATTTCTGAGGTCCAAACACCTATAAGCAGCAGAGCCTGAATCTGAACCCTTGCAGTGGAACCCCAGTCCATGCTCTTATCTCCCCTGTTATTTTGCTTCTAAGAATATCTTATATGCTTGTTTTTGCTAGTTTTATTCTTTGATGGTGACAAACTTATCTCCACATTCAGGTGGCATTTTAAAGAAAGATTACAAATCTAACAATTAAATACACAACTGACTCAGCATTACATTTGTCACAGGCATAGGAGAATTACCTGAAAAAAGTAAATAATCGTTACAATACCTGCTTGTTATGTCTCCATAAGCCTAGTACTCACCTTCAGTCAGGACTTATTTTAAAATTACATAATGCAGATTCTAAACATAAATGTCACTGGGAATATTAATCAACTGGGTAAAACAGTGGGATATACATATATCACTCCTCTCTTCTGTTTACCTCACCCATCCTGATGTTTGCATGGATATTTTTACTCATAAATTGTTTCATACTCACCACAATATAAATTAATTGAGACTTCCCTGTTTTATAATATTATCCTTACTGTATTGCTGCTGTTGCTGAAGATGACTTCCAAGTAAGTTAAAATATGTTATACATTTTTATTGTTTCACTATCTCTATTCATTTTGAAATTAACAAATAAAAACTATGTATATTTATGGTGTACAATGTCATGCTAAGCTAATTTATGCTTTATAATTTGTTTTTAAAATACTCTTTTAAGATTCATGACATCAGGAAGTGAGGGTGTGCAGGAATAACAGGCTAGACACAAGTTTCTACTATCTTTCTTTTCTTTTGTGTGAAGCCCTGACTTATACAAGAGCCTAAAATTTCCACACTGCAAACTCACCGATATTGATGCTGGACCTCTCTCAAATAGAGACAAGACTATTTGAATTTTCCAAACAAGTGATTTAGAAAGATGTAATCTCTGTTGGAGTTTAGAACTGGACAATGTTTCTTCTTGAAATGTTTGTCTTATTTTTATAAACAAATTAAAGGTGCAAGAATTTCTCTCCTCCAACTTTCCCATTGCTTTGATTATATGTTTGGTTGCTAAATAGCAACCCAGTCTACAGTATTTCACTTTAAGAAAAACTCCAGCAACTTATCCCAACCGAACACTCAAAATATACCATCATGTTCCATCAAACCCAAAGATACTTACAAATAATGCAAAGACTATTTTATACTTCCTGCTCTACCACGAAGTCAAGCATTCAATCAATTCATAAATTGCCAGAAGATCAAATATTACAACAAAGTCAAAAACAGATTAAATCATTAAGTTGTAGATGAATGACTAGCTAAATGCCAATAGCCCTTGAAAAAGAATATTAAGAAGTCTTTTATTCTAGAGGAATGTCTTAGTTTGTTCAGGCCACTACAACAAAATATTTTCGATTGGGTAGTTTATAAATAATAGAAATTTATTTCTCATGGTTCTGGAGGCTGGGAAGTCCAAGATCAATGCACCAGTAGATTTGGCCTCTGGTGAAGATTCTCTCTCTCTCTCTGCTCCACGGATCGTGCCCTACTGCCATGTCCTTACATAGCAGAAAAGGCCAAGGAGCTCCCTTTAACCTCTTTTATAACAACACTAATCCCACTTATGAGGGTGGAGGTTTTATCACTTAGTCCCTTCCCAAAAAGCCTCATCTTTTAATACTATTACCTGGAGGATTAAGTTTTAGCATATGAATTTTGGAGGGACACAAAGATTCAGACGATAGCAAGGATGAATATCAAATATGCATCTTATGCATAAGTTCTATGATTAACACCTTGAAGGGCATGTATACAATACCAGATCTTCCAAGATTTTCCAGGAAAACTCTGATTTCAAACATCTTTTTTGATGACTTAGTGAAATTATTGAGTGGCTGCTATATGCCATACAGAGTATGTTGCTGTTTGTCAAACTATGTGTCCTAAGTTTTTCTTTAGAAAATGTGGTCAGAATAGAATTTTAATTCTTCCACCATCAATGAGCTTTCTGAGAATCGCCTTTCAAAATGTGCCTGATAGAGAATGGGCTTGATGGAGTTAATTTCAAGAGTTCATGTTTCTGAAACCAGGTTGTTTCAATTTTATTAGCTGTGTGATCTGGGAAATACTATTTAACCCCACTGAGCCTTAGTTTTCCCATCTGCAAAATGAATAATAATAGAGCCTACTCCAGCAGGTTGGAAAGATAAATTAATGTAATAATAAACCTAAAGTTTTTGAAATACTCCTTAACACATACTAAGTTTTCAATAAAAGTTAACTCATATTTTATCTAAATTATTAATCAATTTAATCAATGACTAGATGAGGCCTATACTGAGATATTGCCACTTTACCACAAAAAAAAGGGATCTGCACAATAAAATGAATATTTGCATTTTACCAAAATTATGGATTTGTTGATATAATTTAATCTATTCCTGGGAAAATGTTTTCCTTTTCACCTTGCTTTTAATTTATGATGTAACTATTGTTTTGTATAATGAATACCTTTACAATGTGAGAAAATAATTTTGTCTGTATCTTAGTTAGCCAATATTTTATTGCCTTAATAATTCACTTCAGAAAAACCTTGAGGATTGCAACATCACATCTTCCTCATTATCGGTCTCATACATATATAAATTTGAGTGGAACTGCCTATGACATCAGGACCAAATTATTTCAAATATATCACATCAAAGACATATTTGTTTGCTATGCTCTTTTCTGATTCGTCTATTATTAAACATTGATACATTATATCAAAAATAAGATATTTTATTGTTGATGTCTAATGAAAGCTGGAAGAATGAATATTTATGTGGCTTTTCTCAACTTGGGATAGAAAATACTTACATATGACTCCTTTTTTCATCATTATGCAACCTAAATAGAAAAAATAATATGAAAAAGTGTACAAGCAGGAAAATACAAGGCCAATAAATAAGAATCCATTAATTCTTGAAAAAGTAAATGTCACAATAAGTGTTTATGAAGGCCCTGGCTGACTCTTGCAGGAAATCTGTTCTCCTGGGTCCACTACAGGAAGGATAGATGAGATAACATGTGAGAATCAACTGTGAAGTGCTAAAGTACAGTTAATGCATTAAGGGGGTTGGGGGAAGACAGGTTAATTAAGACATATGTAGAACAACTTTAAACCATACCCCTAACACAAGCAAAACCCAGACATGCAATCAACACTAAGCCTCACCCATTGTAGGAGTTCAAGAAATATTAGGGGGTGAATGAATAAATGAATTAGCTTAATCCTGAACTACAAGAGGATAGAAAATGCAAAATAATTTATGATGTGTGATGTGAGTTTTTCTGTTCATTGTCAGAAAAACAATCAGTTAACCTCCTTGAACCTTGATTTATTCATTAGAAAATTGGATATAATCATATTATAATTTAATAGTCCTTTCTACTTCCAAAGTATTATTGTGACTTGCAAATTGAAATACTTAGAAATTTACAAATTATATACAAAATTAAATTGTTTTTATTTTACTTCCTTAAAAAAAGTGAAAAATCTTTGATATATTTTCACTGATTTTCTTACTCTCAATCTACTTGTACAAACCTAGAGGTGTAGGGATGAGGTTAAGGATAGAGCAGAAAAGAGAAACATGAGCATTGGTATACAGATTACCATCTTCAGCTTTCTCTGTGATAGTTCAGAGGGGTTGCCTGGAGGTGTGAAGTGAGAGAAAGGAGTCATCATTATTTCTTTCTGTAAGTCAAGCACTGGATAGTTTATATGTAACAAGGTGTGGTGAGTCCCTGAGGAAAAAGGTGAGAGATAGCAGCCACAATCATAAGTTGAACAACAGTCATCACAGGTTCAAAGTGTGAAAAGCACGAGCAGTCAAGCCTGGCTATTTTAAGCTTCACTTGCACTCACAGCTGGCAATGTGTGAGAAATGTAGCCCCTTCTGAAAGCCATGGGCGATGGAAGAGGGAGGGAGGAGAGAGAACAGAAAGAGGAACCAGAATTTCCTATGTTAAATATTAATTATATGTGGGTGGTATTTTTTAAACATACCCAGGAGTTGCTATTGAAATGTAAATATGTATTTATTGCCATGAGGGAGATGTTGTAAAAGAAAAAAAAATTGACAATACCCAGAGCTGGAAATTGCCCCATGGGCCAAGGGCAGATGTTGGGTAAGAACACAAACATGCAGGGAGGACAGGAAGAAGGCAGTAGGAACAAGGGGAAAAAAGGACCAGAAAGAAGTAGAAAAGGCCAGCATGAACATCCCAGGAGAACTAATTAAAAAGTTAGAGCTGAGCCCAGCACTTGTCACAAACCAGGAAAGAATTCTCAGGATTTAATGGGTAGAGTGGTCAACTAGTGAGAATTGGAAGACTCTTCTCAACTGAAGCAGAAATGTTAAAAAATGATCTATGCTGCCTTAACAATTGGTGACATAATGGTAAATGGTAAATGGCAGCAAATGGTAAAAATTGATCAATATTTCCTTAAGTCTTCTAAATAGAAGCAAAAACAGTAAAAATTGATCTATGCTGCCTTAGCAATATAAAATAACACTGCACCTGGTGTGATAGAACAGATATTTCCTCTCCTTGTAGTGAAAAGTTGGATTAGAAATAAAGCAAGGTTAGAAAACTCAAGTATGGAGCAGAAAAGTGATATCACTAGAAATGCAATAGAAAAGAGAAATCAGACAGGAAGGGATCCAAGATGGCCAAATAGACACAACTCCAGTGCACAACACCCATCGAGACAAATGCAGAAATCCAGAGCTCTCCTAGCTCCAACCGAGGTACCAGGTGCATTTCAACAGGACTGGTCCAATGGTGAGCAAAGTCCAGGCAGGGCAGACCGAGGCAGGGAGAGGTGCTACTTCACCCAGAAAGTGCATCCGACTGGTGAGTCGGAGGCTCCCCCTCTGGCACTCCGGTCCAGATACAGCACTTCCATACAGCACTTCCCCCAAAGCCTCAGCAATACACAGAATAGGGGATCTTTGCCAGTCAAGCGCCGGGAATTACAAGCACAGAGTTGAATAATAATCCAGGACGGTATCCCGGATTGGCACACAGCCCAGTGGAGGAAGGGCACAACCCGCCATTAGAGGGGTGGGACTGGGCTACATGTTTTAACAAAAAACACAGGAAGTCTACACAGCATTCTTGACAACCCAGCAGTGCCAAGAGGTCAGCAGAAGAGGCGGGCCTAATCTCCCAGTATAAACAAAAAAGACACGGGAAGCTTCCCTAGTAACCTGAAGACCTTCCTAGAAACCCAGTAGCACGTCCACAGGCAGACAAGCGACCTCATCAAGCAGCTCCCTGAGACCACAACCAGGTAAATCCACAAAGATGGGAAAAAAACAGCACAAAAAAGATGAAACCATGAAAGACCAGAATGATTCTAACCCAATACAAAGAAACCAAAAACCTTGAAAAAAGGTTAGATGAAATGCTAACTGGAATAACCAGCTTAGAGAAGGACATAAACGACTTGATGGAGTTGAAAAACAGCACGAGAACTCTGTGAAGCAAATACAAGTTTTAATAGCTGAATTGATCAAGCAGAAGAAAGGATATCAGAGATTGAAGATCAACTCAATGAAATAAAAAGAGAAGGCAAGACAAGAGAAAAAAGAGTGAAAAGAAATGAACAAAGCCTCCAAGAAATATGGGATCATATGAAAAGACCTAATCTATGCTTCATTGGTGTATCTGAATATGATGGGGAGAATGAATCCAATCTGGAAAACATGCTCCAGGATGTCATCCAGGAGAACGTCCCAAGCCTAGCAAGGCAGTCCAAATTTCAAATTCAAGAAATACAGAGAACTCCACAAAGATATTCCTCAAGAAAAATAACCCCAAAGCACATAATCGTCAGGTTCACCAGGGTTGAAATAAAGAAAAAAATGCTAAGGGCAGCCAGAGAAAAAAGTCAGGTCACCGACAGAGGGAAGCCAATCAGACTCACAGCGGATCTCTCGGTAGAAACCCTACAAGCCAGAAGAGAGTGGGGGCCAATATTCAACATCCTTAAAGAAAAGAACTTTCAACCCAGAATCTCATATCCAGCCAAACTAAGCTTTGTAAGTGAAGGAGAAATAAAATCCTTTATGGACAAGCAATTACTGAGAGATTTTGTCACCAGCAGACCTGCCCTACAAAAGCTCCTGAAAGAAACACTAAGCACAGAAAGGAACAAATACCAGTCACTACAAAAGCAAACCAGTTGGCAAAGACCAAAAATGCGATGAAGAAAATGAGTCAACTAATGGGAAAGAAAACCAACCAGTAACAAATGGCAGAATCAAATTCACACATGACAATATTAACATTGAATGTAAATGGCCTAATCGCCCCAATCAAAAGACACAGACTGGCAAACTGGATAAAAAGTCAAAACCCATTGGTGTGCTGTATTCAGGAAACCCATCCCACATACAAAGACACACATAGACTCAAAATAAAGGGATGGAAGAAGATTTACCAAGCAAATGAAGAACAAAAAAAAAGCAGGGGTTGCAATCCTAGTCTCTGATAAAATGGACTTCAAACCAACAAAGATCAAAAGAGACAAAGAAGGACACTACATAATGGTAAAAGGATCAATGCAACAAGAAGAGCTAACAATCCTAAATATATATGCCCCCAACACAGGAGCACCCAGATACATAAAGCAAGATCTTAACGACCTAAAACGAGACTTAGACTCCCACACAATAATAGTGGGAGACTTCAACACTGTCAATAATAGACAGATCAATGAGACAGAAAATTAACAGGGATATCCAGGACTTGAATGCAGAGCTGAACCAAGCAGACCTAATAGACATATACAGAACGCTCCACCCCAAATCCATAGAATATACATTTTTCTCAGCACCACATTGCACTTACTCTAAAATTGACCACATCATTGGAAGTAAATCACTCCTCAGCAAATGCAAAAGAACGGAAATTATACCAAACAGTCTCTCAGACCACAGCGCAATCAGACTAGAGCTCAGGATTAAGAAACACATTCAAACCCTCACAACCACTTGGAAACTGAACAACTTGTTTCTGAGTGTCGACTGGATAAACAATGAAATGAAGGCAGAAATAAAGATGTTCTTCAATACCAATCAGAATGAAGACACAACTTACCAGAATCTCTGGGACACCTTTAAAGCAGTGTCTAGAGGGAAATTTATAGCAATAAATGCCCACATGAGAAACAAGGAAAGATCTAAAATTGACACCCTATCATCAAAATCGAAAGAGCTAGAGGAGGGAAGATCAAAAAAACTCAAAAGCCAGCAGAAGACAAGAAATAACTAAGATCAGAGCAGAACTGAAGGAGATAGAGACACAAAAAACCCTTCAAAAACTCAATAAATCCAAGAGGTGGATTTTTGAAAAGATCAACAAAATAGACCACTAGCCAGATTAATAAAAAAGAAAAGGGAGAAAAATCAAATAGATGCAACAAAAAATGATAAAAGCGATATCATCACTGATCCCACAGAAATACAAACTACCATCAGAGATTACTCCAAACAGCTCTATTCACATAAACCAGTAAACCAGGAAGAAATGGATAAATTCTTAGACACCTGTACTCTACAAAGACTAAACCAGGAGGAAGTTGAAACCCTGAATAGACCAATAACAAGGGTTGAAGTAGAGGCAGCAATCAATAGCCTACCAACCAAAAAAAGTCCAGGTCCAGACAGATTCACAGCCGAATTCTACCAGACCTACAAAGAGGAGCTAGTTCCATTTGTTCTGAAACTGTATCAAACAATACAAAAGAAGGGAATCCTCCCTAACTCATTTTGTGAGACCAACATCATCCTGATACCAAAACCAGGCAGAGGTTCAACTAAAAAAGAAAACTTCAGGCCAATATCCATGATGAACATAGATGCAAAAATCTTCAATAAAATACTGGCAAACAGATTGCAAGAGCACATCAAGAAGCTTATCCATCACGATCAAGTAGGCTTTATCCCGGGGACACAAGGCTGATTTAATATACGCAAATCCATAAATGTAATCCATCACATAAATGGAACCAAAGGAAAAAACCACATGATTATCTCAATAGATGCAGAGAAGGCCTTCGACAAAATTCAACAGCGCTTCATGCTAAAAACTCTCAATAAACTAGGTATTGATGGAACATATCATAAAATGATAAAAGCTATTTATGACAAACCTACAGCCAATATCATACTGAATGGGCAAAAGCTGGAAGAATTCCCTTTGAAATCAGGCACTAGACAAGGATGCCCTCTCTCACCACTCCTATTCAATACAGTATTGGAAGTACTAGTCAGAGCAATCAGGCAAGAAAAAGAAATAAAGCATATTCAATTAGGAAAAGAGGAAGTCAAATTGTCTCTATTTGCAGATGACATGATTGTATATCTAGAAGACCCCATCGTCTCAGCCCAAAATCTTCTCAAACTGATAAGGAACTTCAGCAAAGTCTCAGGATACAAAATCAATGTGCAGAAATCACAAGCATTCCTATATACCAATTACAGACAGAGAGCCAAATCAAAAGCAAACTCCCATTCACAATTGCTACAAAGAGAATAAAATATCTAGGAATACAACTAACAAAAGACGTAAAGGACCTCTTCGAGGAGAACTACAAACCACTGCTCAACAAAGTAAGAGAGGACACAAACAGATGGAGAAACATTCCATGTTCATGGTTAGGAAGAAAATTAATATCGTGAAAATGGCCATACTACCCAAAGTAATCTATAGATTCAATGCTATCCCCATCAAGCTACTAATGACCTTCTTCACAGAACTGGAAAAAAAAAAACACTTTAAACTTCATATGGAATCACCAGAGAGCCCACATAGCCAAGACAATCCTAAGCAAAAAGAACGAAGTCGGAGGCATCACACTGCCAGACTTCAAACTATATAGAAGGCCACAGTAATCAAAACAGCATGGTACTGGTACCAAAACAGAGACATAGACCAATGGAACAGAACAGAGGCCCTAGAAGAAACACTACACATCTACAACCATCTGATCTTTGACAAACCCGGCAAAAACAAGCAATGGGGAAAGGACTCAATATTTAATAAATGGTGTTGGAAAAACTGGCTAGCAATGTGCAGAAAGCAGAAACTGGACCCCTACCTGTCACCTTACACAAAATTAACAACTCCAGATGGATTAAAGATTTAAACATACAACCTAATACCATAAAAACACTAGAAGAAAACATAGGGAAAACCATCCAGGACATAGGCATAGGCAAGGACTTCATGACTAAAACACCAAAAGCAATGGCAATAAAAGCCAAGATAGACAAATGGGATCTAATTAAAATTCAGAGCTTCTGTACAGCAAAAGAAACCATGATTAGAGCAAATCAGCAACCAACAGAATGAGAAAAAATTTTTGCAATCTACCCATCTGACAAAGGGTTAATATCCAGAATCTACAAACAACTAAAACAGATATACAAGAAGAAAACAAACAACCCCATTCAAAAGTGGGCGAAGGATATGAACAGAAACTTTTCAAAAGAAGACATATATGAGGCCAACAAACATATGAAAAAATGCTCATCATCACTGGTCATTAGAGAAGTGCAAATCAAAACTACATTGAGATACCATTTCATGCCAGTTAGAATGGCGATCATTAAAAAATGTGGAGACAACAGATGCTGGAGATGATGTGGAGAAATAGGAACACTTTTACACAGTTGGTGGGAGTGTAAATTAGTTCAACCATTGTGGAAGACAGTGTGGTAATTTCTCAAGGATCTAGAAATAGAAATTCCATTTGACCCAGCAATCCCATTACTAGGTATATACCCAAAGAACTATAAATAGTTCTACTATAAAGACACATGCACACATATGTTCATTGCAGCCCTGTATACAATAGCAAAGACCTGGAACCAACTCAAATGCCCATCAGTGATAGACTGGACAAAGAATATATGGTACATATACACCATGGAATACTATGCAGCCATAAAAAACGATGAGTTGGTGTCTTTTGTAGGGACTTGGATGAATCTGGAAACCATCATTCTCAGCAAACTGACACAAGAACAGAAAGCCAAACACCACATGTTCTCACTCATAGGTAGGTGTTGAACAATGATAACACATGGACACAGGGAGGGGATCTTCACACACTGGAGGCAGTTGGGGTAGAGGAGAGACATCGGCAGGTGGGGAGGGTGAGGAGGGATAACATGGGGAAAAATGCCAGATATAGTATGCACCTAAAGTAAATAAATAAATTTAAAAAAAAAGAAAAGAGAAATCACTGAATTGAGGTAATATTTACTGAAGATATTTCCCACTAACCTTTCCTACTCAGTGAATAATGGCAGAGAAGAAAATTGAAAACTTGCTAGCAGTGGTCTGGAGGAAATGGGAAAAGTCAAATAATCGCATGTCCCATTGTTTAATCACTTCCCCACTTTTAGACAACCTAGGATATGAATTTTAAAAATCTAGATATGCTTATAGACTAAGACAAAATTAATCATCAATGAACCATTGCTATTTCTGGGCATTTTAACATATAAAGGCAAAGTGCTTAGGAAACTTAAATATGTTTAGATTGGATGAAAAGCAGCGATAGAACAAAATTCATAACTTCGTGTCTCCTACAGATACATACTACCTTTGTATGTGACTCCATGTATGTTCATACGAAGTATTGTAGAACTATGTATTTCATTTAGAGATAAAATCCAAATCACGTGGAATTTAAAATCAGTTTTCTTAATTGATTTTTTCAACCGAAACTTATGTGTAAGTGCTTATTAATGTGCCACATGCAATTTGGGTCCTGAGGATAAAGCAGTGAGCAAAGATGGACATACGGCATAAACTTTATGTCCAGATCAGAGAAATGCAAGAGTGTTCGGGAGTTACCCTGGAAAGTCATTTCCTGAATTGCCCAGCTCTTTTATTCTTAATGAGATGGACAATAAGAAATCATTAAATGTGTTTTTCTCAGAGAAAAGGCAGAAGCAATTTATACTGCAAAAAGATGAATGCATTAGTTATGTGCCAAATAGATGAGAGAGAGAATCAAGAATTTGAAAGGTTGGAAACCTATTTTTTGAGGTTGCATAGTTATGAGGACAAAGAAAAATGAATTAGAGTGGTGTAAGTGAACGTATAAAACAAGCAATCAGATCTTTGTCAGAACTGGCAAAAGTTGGGAACAATTGCAGAGGATAAAAGAGGAAGGAGGGAGCACAAAAAATTAGAAGTGTTTAATTAAGGAAGGCCACATGATAGAGGTCAATTTCCTAATGTAAGTGACCTAAATTATTCTAAATCACATAAAACCAATAAATCAGTAAGTTCATTAAGTTTTAATCAAATTGGTGGTAAATGATAAGACATGTCAGAATGCTTACAGCTCTCCAGGCACTGGGGTCAAGAGTGGGGCTCAGACTTCAATGTTACTTGATCTATAATGTTAACATACACTGCATTAGAGCTAACAGTTTGTTTTACAATTGATGGAGATGCCCTTCATCACTCCTAAAAAAAGATAAGTGTTAAAGGAAAAAAACACATTTGAGAATGACCTCTTTTTTAATCAATAAGGACATGAACTCACCTCCTTTCACAGAAGAGAAAATCTTCAACTTTTTTTTTCCTCTAACACTGCTGTGCCACATACTAGTTATGTGGGTTGGATAAGAAAGGCAACACACTATGGTTAAACACACATTAAAACTGAGAACTCAGGTAACATTCTTTCATTCATTCATTCAACAAGCCTGTTTTGAACATCCTCTTCACGCTAGGAACCATTTGAGACCCTGTAGGGAAGACAGAGAAAATAACATCAGGTGATAATAGTGAAACATAAGACAACACAGTATATTAAGAGTGCTACTGCGGAACACAGGAAAGCTGCTCTTGGCTATGGAAATTTCATGAAGGAAGTAAAATCTGAACTCAGTCTCAAGGGTTGAGCAGTAGTTCGCCATATGTATCCACCAAGGAAGATTTTCCCAGTAGAAAGAACTGACCAGCACACTAAATCCCATTGGGTTGGCATTTAAGTGTTGTCTTTTGGAAACCAATCTTGTAAATCTTAAATGCAAAAGTATTTCTTTACAGAAAATAGAGCATATTCTTTTGAGAAGAGATAGGAGAGTTGAGGATGGTAGAAATTACCATCTTAGGGATAAAGTAATGAGAAATTTTATGAAAGCATAAAAGAGTTGAGCAAGAATCACATTTCCACATTGACATCAGAGTAATGTGGACAGATAAAGGATGTTTTTAAATAGTGGCCTGTAAATTCAGTATTTTTACAACGTACACGAGTTTTTACAGGTTTCTTCAATGTTTAATTTTTGCTTATTTTACTGAAAAGGCCTCAAGAATTCTGTTCAATTGTATGAACATTTAGAAGCTTACTGATTTATTAATGTTTCAATCAATTATTAGAAGTGGGGCAATGAGTTTATATTTTGAAATGGTAATTACTTAATTCTATACCATAATTTGCAGTAAATATAGTAATAAATAGTTTTTATACATATCCTTCAACTATAAAATTCTAAAAATACTATAATTTCTTTGAGATATAGGTTCTAACATGTACTTTTAGAAATGATGTATTGAAACAACATAGATTTGCACTAAGTGATCTCTAAATTAGAATGATACAGAAGTCTTGAAAGAGAAAAACACAAACTCTACTTTTTGCCAAGCACATTACATTATCTTATTTAATCCATTTAATACTCTTATGAAATGGAGTAAATTCTTATTATTCAAAATAGTTACATTCTACAAAGTCACCATGAACACTGAATTAGCAAATACTAAATCATTGCTCCTGAGAGAAATACAGGATTAGGTTCCTGGGAGTCTCTGGCCACAATAATTTTATCAACCAATCAATATAAAACCTTGCTATGTGTGTGTTTTTGTTTAAAAACACCTTACTTAATCTATCTCGTTGATTAATTTACATTGAACTAATAGCCAACATTACTGTAATACATGGCTGAATGAAGGTTATCGGACATATGTGCTTTCTCCATATGGCATATCACAGCCTTCTGCTTGAGAACACTAGTCACTTCCACATTTTTAGGTATCTTTTCAGCAGTGGCCCACCCTACTGGTACCAACTTATTGTATTATTCTGTTTTCACACTGCTAGTAAAGACATACCTAAGACTGGGAAGAAAAGGATGCTTAGGTTGGGTGCGGTGATTCACACCTGTAATCCCAGCACTTTGGGAGGCTGAGGTAGGTGGATCATGAGGTCAAGAGATTGAGACAATCCTGGCCAACATGGTGAAACCTTGTCTCTACTAAAAATGCAAAAATAAGCTGGGCATGGTGGTGCATGCTTATAGTCCTAGGTACTCTGGAGGCTAAGACAGGAGAATCTCTTGAACCCGGGAGGTGGAGGCTGCAGTGAGCTGAGATAGCACCATTGCATTCCAGCCTGGCAACAGAGCAACACTTAGTCTCAAAAAAAAAGAAAAGAAAAGAAAAGAAAAGAAAAATATACTTAATGTTCTTACAGTTCCACTTAGCTGGGGAGGCCTCACAGTCATGGAGGAAGGCAAGGAAAAGAAAGTCATGTCTTACGTGGATGGCAGCAGGTACAGAGAGAGTTTTTGCACAGGAACTCTTCTTTTTCAAACATTAGATCTCATAAGACTGTTTCACTATTGTGAAAACAGCACATAAAGGCCTGCCCCAATGATTCAAATATCCCTCACTGGGTCCCTCTCACAATACATGGGAATTGTGGGAGTTACAATTCAAGATGAGATTTGGGTGGAGACAGCCAAAGCATATCACCACCCATGCTAGTGGCCCATATAGTCTCTGATCACCTATAACACTTGTGGGGTGTGTGTGTGTGTGTGTGTGTGTGTGTGTATGTGACAGAGAGAGAAAGAGAAAGAGAGAGATATATAGAGAAACTAAGTCTTAAGGAGAATCAGTAAATTATCCAAGATCAAAACTGAGATACAGGCACAGCCAGGGCTCTGCTCTGATACCTAAGCCCATTCTGTTCTGTATATTACATGTACAAAACCATTAACACTCATTTTATATAGCAGCAAATCAGCACAGTGAAATTCAAATTTAAGTATAAAGTCTAACAGAAAGATGAATATTATCAAGTGGGCTCAGTCAAAGAAATCATAATGTCAAGCATATAGTGTGTTTCCAATGATGTATCACACTGAATTAAAAACTTGCCTGAAGGAATTGAGTTTTGGGCAAAACTTTATAGAATCAAGGAATACATTGGGAGAATGAGTGAGGGAAAGGGTTTCAGGGTATAAATCACTTATTCATGCATTCAACAACTATTTATTGAACAGCTACTGTGTACCAGATGTTTTTCATAGTACTGAGGCAAAAACTGTCCTCAGAGTCATGGAGTTTACAGTACAGAGTAGGTAGGTTACTAGCAGCAAATAAAATAGATGTATTGAGCTTATGGGGAAAAATGAAAATGGAAATAAATTGGATGGAGTAGATTGACAGAAATCCTGAATTCTGGACTGGGAAGTGCAAATGTTAAATGCATTAGGCCCTAGAGAGTCCATATAGATTCCTGAACAAATATGAAGTGAGACATCCTTGGCTCTTCTAGTTCTATCTCTGTGAGATGAGGGATACAAAAAAAAGTACCATCCCTAATCCAGCATGAATATGAGTGCATCCTGTCAATGAAAAGTAGAATAACAGTAATATCTATGGAAGAGGAAAAGAAGTCCTTCCCTTCCCACTTATTCACAGGATTTTTTTAAAAAATCCCAACCCAGACTGACTTTGAGCCAGGCTTAGCTATGCATTCGGATATTACTCTCAGATAAAACATACTATAAAGCACCTGTGTTAGGTAATAAATTCAACAACATTTCCTTTGTATCAAGACTTAATCTATATTTATCAATATTTTGTAGGACTTCCCTCATGGCCTAATAAATAGATAAAGATAAGTCCACTTCTCTGCACAACTGGAGATAAGTACTTCCACAAAATAATTCCAGTATGATGCTACTTAGATCCCATTTACAATCCTGCAATAAAACCAATAATAACACTTTGTACTTATGTACTGCCTCACACTGAAAATCTCAAATGTTTTATAGATCATAAATTCTCCCAACACCCTTCATGAGAAATATAATTACTCTCTCTAATTAACAGGTAAACTGGAAACTAGCATAGCGAAATAACTTGCCCAAGGCCACTGAGGCAAGACAGAGTCCATTTGCTCTGGAGGCTCAAGCAGGACTGTCCTCAATAAAGTGGTAAGGGAGGCAATACTTTATACTGCATGCTGTTTCTGCTTCCCTTTTTGTTCTCTACCAACTTTTGGCAATTGTCCTAAGTTTCCCTTAAGGTGTTAACTGATACCAGTTGATAATGCTCAAGGTGTTAGCCTTCCCAGTGATATCTACCTTTTATTAGGGGGCTCTTAAAGTCTGGCTGAATGTCAAGAACCAAAGAAAGGACCTCTTGAATCACTGATGGAAAGACTGCTCCCATCTCATAACTCACAAAGTGTCCTGCCCCGAGGGCCATTAACTCCTGTACCCTGCCACCACAGAGACCATCTCCAGAGAGAAGCTTCCTCTTCTACTACATCAGTCAGTACCCTAAGGTCTTACTTTGTTTCAAGGGCTAAAGTGGAAACAAAAGGAATTGCCTGTACGCCCAGAACTACCTGCCATCAAAATGGGTCTGGTTCTGTCTGAGCCATCTCTGTATTAGGAGGCAGGATCCCTTACAACGTTTTATAGCTCTCATTCTTTGTGCCTAAATATTGTTGGTAAGTGAATTGTTTCCTGACATTTCCTGTGACTACAACCCAAACACTGCCACCAGGTGGGATTTCTTTCACCTGAAAGGACAGACATTTTCCATGACATTTCCAAGGAGATGAACATTTGAAATATCTTCCTACCTGAGGGGTGATGGAAATGGAACAATCTGAAACCACCAGGAAAAGGCCTGGTTGCCCATTGCCCTTTGTTGGGACTTGTATCTGATTTCCTGAATTAATTTTTAGCAGCTAGTCCTCTACTTACGATTCAAGAGAAAAGTCGGAACGAGGAACCCAGGGACAGAGGTTTGCTGTAGGATTACTTGGCTATCTATTATGGTATGCATCATTTAAATGATTTGGAGAAGGTGTACACGCATTATGAGCAAGTGCTGAATGTAGAGAGAAAAAAATTACAGATGTCGTCCTTTTTTCTGTTTTAACCAATCATCACTGGAAGAAAGTAGTGCCACCTTTCTCGTAAAAAGAAAGCAAATTTCTGCTATCAACATGTAGTTTCCCTGTATAGCTCCTGTTGAGGCTGTTGAGGTCTAGCTTAAAAGTTTTTTTTAAAAAAAGGAAGTTTCTTTTCATCTTTCTGCCATCTTAGATGACGGAATCAGAATATCACTAATTGTTCTTCAATATTCTTCTTTCAACCACTTTCCTAAAGGGTGTTTACTGAATACCTAATGTGGGCAAAGAGTTCTCCAAGTGCTACGCATGATTCTTGTCCTTAGGAAGCTGCATTTTAGCTGGGCATAGTGGTGTGCACTGGTAGTCCCAGATACTTGGGAGGCTAAAGTGGGAAGATCCCCTGAGCCCAGAAGTTAGAGGCTGCAGGAAGCTATGATGGAGCCACTGCACTCCAACCTGGGTGACAGAGAGCCCGTCTCTAAAAATAAAAATTTTAAAAAGCTGAATTCTAAATAGAGATACAAACATACTCAAATGCCCATTTCATATTGTCATCAAATCACAATGAAGAATGAAATCTGAAAGTCACTGATCTGGAGAGGATAAACATTTTGGTTTTGGTTGTGTGTCATATTACCAGGAAATTTGCTCTAGAATGCTTTAAAGCAAGAACAACTGACACAAGCCAGCAAGAGATTCCTTGGGGGTATTCCTTGTCAGTGCCTCAGAATCCAAAAATACATCATGAACTAGCTACAAAGGTAATCACAAACCTCTATTTGATTATTTGCATTTCCTTGAAAATATGTAATTCAATAAAATGTATTGTACACTTAGCATAGATGTGGGATTACAAAAATGGAAAAGCAGCAGCCCTTGGTCTTGCTGAGTATAGAATCTATCCGTTTCCATTCTGTTTTCATTTCTGTTTAGTCAAATCTTTCTCAGCTCACCCAGCACTATCCAGACACTCCTGCTCTGTTTACAGCTCAGCAATAGTTACCAGGATTGACAACATAGATACATGAAATATTTATATAGCATTTATGCAATCACTCTTCATTGCCCAGTAAAAGAACTGGTTTGCAGAGCTTGGCTCCTTGCCAGAGTTATCTCAATCTTAATTTTATAAGGCAAGAATTTACTCCAGAGTTCAAAAATTGAAAAATAGGGTGGAGGAGTTGTGGGTAGGTGATCATTTGTGGTCAAAGAAAGCTGTTTGCTTTTCCGTGGGCAGATATCCAGGAGCAGTTTTAAACTACTTCCTTCAAGGAAGAAATGCCAGAAAAACACCTGGAAACCCCGAAGCACATGTAAAGAATAAAATTAGTCCCCAGTGGTGATATTTATCATTTCCACACCCCCATCTGTCCATATTTTTAAAGCATTCGTCACCACACCTAAGCAATTTTAATTGATCCTGTTAAGGTTTTACATGGGTCATCTGAGCAGCTACACCTGGAAATTTGTAGGGTGAAAAGGCAGACGCCAGCAACCATGCTAATGAATTGCTGAGGTGACAAATGAGATCACCTTTCTTAAGTGCCTTTCAGCTCCAGATACTGGAGGGTCAGTAACCTTTCAACCCACAATCCCATTGCCAAGATTTCCTGGACTGCATGTAAGGATAGGGTGGTGGAAAAGAAGAGGGATGAGAGGAGGAAGAATTAAGAAAGTGGAAGATAGTAAAGAGAGGAGAGTGAACCCTAGAGCTGGACAGGAGAGAAAGATAGAGGTTGCTGCATGTATTTCAGCATTGACAGCTAATCCTTACCTATGGGGGCCTGGAGATATGACCACCTGGGAGAAAATAAGTATAGAAAAATGAGTGAAAATGAATTCAATGAATTTTGTAGGGCACAAGTGCCAGGGCACACAATAAATTTGTTACATTCTTGGCAACTCAGTTCACAAAACTATCACCAAAGGAATTAGGTGAAAAAAAGAGATATAAGTTTCAAAAAGAAAACAAGTTTTAAAGTAACAACTTTTCCCAAAAGACAAAAATCAGACTCGATAAACCGCAGTATACAGAAATGGCTGATAAGACCAAAAGAGAGAAAACTGCTGGTAAAAAGAAGTCCTTTCTGAAGCCACAAAAATTTAAACACAAATTACAGAGGAAGGATGCCAGCTGAACTGCCTGCAGAAAGAAACAGATTAGGACAGTGGGTAGCATTCCACAAAGCAGAGCCTGTTGGCTACACGTGGGAAACAGTACAAAGGGCACCTGAGCAGACTTCCCAAATACCACATCGCAAGGAATAAATCACAGCCCGTGCAAGGGAAATCTTCAAGGTGGGCTCACAAAATTTCTCATGCTGTGACTCAAGCATGACTCAAAATATTCTACCTTTTTTTCTTTTTTTTTTGGTGTGAGGAGATGTAGTGATAATTTCTCATAGCATCATTATCAGTAGAAATTTTCGGTAAAAGTGGAATTGAATTATACGAAGGAAAATATGACTATGTTAATTACTTATTAAACCTTACTGTGGGCCAGGCATAGTGGCTCATGTCTGTAATCCCAGCACTTTGGGAGGCCAAGACAGGTGGATCACCTGAGGTCAGGAGTTCGAGACCAGTCTGACCAACATAATGAAACCCTGTCTCTACTAAAAATACAAAACAATTAGCTGGGTGTGGTGGCACGCACCTTTAATACGAGCTAGCTACTCAGGAGGTTGAGGCAGGAGAATTGCTTGAACCCAGGAGGCAGAGGTTGCAGTGAGCTGAGATCATGCCACTGCACTCCTGCCTGGGCAACAAAAGTGAAACTCTGTGTCAAAAAACAAACACACAAACAAAAAAACCCTTAGTGTACCTGTTGTTCTGATATATTAATATGAAGATGAGCAAGGATATGAAACACCATAAAAAGGGATTCCTACTCTCATAATTTCTTAATTTTTAATTAAGAAAAATCAAAATGCTTTATATGATTCTAAAGACATAATCATACAGAAATATTCTATGCTCTTGGCATAGAAAATGGGATGCTGGGAAGATATATCCCAAAATGCTAATTTTGACTTTGTTCGCATCCTGTGACTATGGGTGATGAGAAAATATATAAAACACAGTCTCTGCCCTTAAGGAGCTAATTCTTATTCTTTATTATATTTGTTTAATCATCTTTACTTTTCATATCATTAAAATTTGAAGGAATGTCTTAGTTTAGGGTGGTTGAAATGAAGTTCAAAAAGGAGGATATAAGCAAAGGCTAAATTCAAATTATTTTGTGTTTTAGGAATATGATTACATATTTTTATTCTGTATATTTATATAGGGAAACAAATGTGTTTGGCAGGAGGTATTTGATATAACACCTGTTTAGCTTATCACTATTCAATTAGATTCAGCTCAACAAATATCTACCAAGCAAGTAATGGCATAAAGGAAATCAGGGGAAAGCAGGGGGAGTAAAAGTTGAATAATAATCTTGCCTTCTAGGTCTCTGTATCTAAAAAGAAGTAAACTAATGTAATTCTACTTCCACTTCCTCCCAACCCCAATTGCATCCCATGGATTCTTGTCTGATATTTCTATTTAGGACAGAGAACAGGACCAAGGCTTTGTGTAAAGCCCCCTGAGAGATTGATTATTCTTAATGTAAATCATTAAGAAAATGGGAGATTGTTAGTCAGTGGACAAGGCCCAGCAGGCAGCCCTCCTTTCCAAGTGCTGCTGTCTGGGGCATGTTTCCTCCAGACTTTATTATGGTTGTCTTTCATACCTTATAGGTCTCAGTTCAAATACCATGTCCTCAAAGAGGCCCTTCCTGACCACCTCACCACCCTAGAACACTGCCACTCCACCCTCTCACCACACTCACATACGCACTATTCTTGATCTACTACTTTGTTTTACTGTTCTAGAAAATTCTTTCTTTGTTTGAGTTTGTTATTTCTTTTGTAATACAAACCCCATAATTGTGGGGATTTGACAAGTCTTTTGCATGGCTATATCCCCAGCTTCTAGAATAGTGTGTGCTTCATAATGTACATTTGATGAATATGTATGAACAAATAAGAGAGGGGACATCTGTTTCTGCCTCTCTTGGTCTTACTGTCTTGACCCTAGACTTTTAAAAAGAGACAAATTTTCACTTCGTTTCCAGTGGCATCTCCAGCATGTAGAAGAATGTCTGGTACATAGTGGATATTCAGTAAAAAGTTGATAGCAAAAATGATAATAGGACAGGAGCCAGGAAGAAAAAGACTTAAATAGCAGAAAATCAAGAGCAAAAATGTTTGTAAGACACAGTAGTTTGCTGCAAAAGTAATTGTGTTTTTTTGGCAATAAAAATAATGGCAAAAACTGCAATTACTTTTTCACCAACCTAATATGTTGGTGTGCATTGATCGCTGTGTGTTTATTCCCGTAAGTCTATAGTCAATTGTCTACAAGTTCCAGTCTTGTCTCAAGTCTGAGACAAAAATTAAAAATGATCTGTGTATTAAAGCTTAGGGCAGAGTAAGTGAGAAGAGAGTAGTAGAATTAGAATCCCACAGTGCAGTGCAGTAGAAATAGGAATCAGCCAGAGAAGGACTGGCAGATGGAAAATTTCTGGAGAAGTAGTCAGACAGGAGGTCCAGCCACTCCCTCTCCAGGTGGATGTTCTCCCATTACTGCCAAGCCTGGAGGAGCTGGGTTTTATTTTATTAGAGAAACAATAATTTCTTTATAAAAGTAAACAAAAGCAGCATGTAACAAAATCTCTTAATGCTGTAAGTACTAAATGCTATGAAGAGATAAAGGATTAAGAACTCACAGCACATCAGGCTTATTAGGAATCATGTCATGAGAGAGACAGCATTTTCAGATACATCTTAAGGAGGACAAACCAGGCAGTGGGACATGGCAAGTGAAGGAAAGCGGAAAAGAAACACATAGTATGGCTGGTGCATAGGAGATACGTGAGAAAGGAGAGAGATATGGAAAACTAGATTGAGGACAAATTGGTCAAGGCTACAAGTACCAAACGGAGGTGTTTGGTTTTTTTTTTTTTTAATTTACTTAGTTGATAATGAGCAGCTAGTTATTGCTTTTTGAGAAAGTTTATAACTCATGGACTAAGTTTTAGGAACATAAATCTAGTGACAGTAATTACATGATTACTATAGTAGGCCGAAATAACTCTCAGTGACCCATCGTCTTGTATGATCCCCTCCATTTTGAATGTGGAAGGAAACTATGAATATGATGGGATATTACATGATTAGATTATGTTAAATGGCAAAGTTGACTTTAAGAATGGGATGTTATCCTTGGTAGGCCTCACTTCAGGGACATTCTCTACAAAGATGGGGTTTCTTTCTGGAGAAATAAATTAGAAGCACTGTATTCAACATACAAAAAAATATTTATTACTGGTTTTAATATGGAGGGGAACACACAGAAGAAATGGCAAGTGGCTTCTAGTAGCTGATAACAAGCCCTGGCTAAAAGTCTGCAAAAATATGGAACCACGGTCCTACAATTACATGTAAGGAACTGGATTCTGCAAAAACCTGAATGAGCTTGGAAGAAGATTTCTACCCAGAGCCTTCAGATCAGAATACCAGCTGGCCAACACATTGAATGTGAGCAGAGAACCTGGCTGAGCTCCCCTGAACTTCTAACCTATAGAATGGTGAAATAATAAATGGGTGTTATTTTAAGTCTCTAAGTTTGTAGTAATTTGTTATGTGGCAATAGAAATCAGATTCATCTGGAGTGGGAAAGACCTGGAAGCTATTTAGACTAAAAACATAGCTTAGATTAAAATAAGTTAATAACTAAGTGAAAGGGGTTGCAATTGAAATAAAAAGAACAAATTAAAGAAATAATAGAGACATCCTGTACGTGACTTAGCAATTAATATGTGACAGCCAGAAAGAAGGAGAAGGTTAATACAAGTCTAAGACTTGGAACTTGGATGACTGAAAGGATAAAGGTGTCAACATAAAGGTTCAGAAACCAAGAATATACTGAGGATAGTTGACCAATTTTAGATGCACTGAATTTATGACACCAGCAGGATAAACATAGTTTATCAAGAATGGGGGTGCTGAAATACTGAAATACTGTAGGGGCCTAAGGCTAGAAATCCTTGTGGAGTTATTGGTAACTAAATAAAAGCATATAACGCAAGTGAGTTAACTGAAGAAATAATGGAGAGAAAGATTGGTATGAAGTTGGAAGAGGATCCCAGAAGAAAGATTTCTCCCACCTATATGTAGATCATATTCTTCCTCTCTCCCTGAAATAGTCTATCTAAAATACCCCCGGAAAACCACCTACTTTGCTTTTAAATCTCAATTCAACTATCATCTCTTCCCTTCAGCACTCTCTGCCTTACTCAGCAAAAAAAAAAAAAAAAAAAAAAAAAAAAAAAAAAAAATACCTTAAAGTTTTTCAAGTGGTTATTTCTATCTCCCAAGTAGACTAAGTTTTCATAGGACAGAAACCATTTCATTTCATCTTTGTATTCTCAACACTAAATTGTCAATAACACAATAGATATTAAATATGTATTGAGTGAATAAAACGAAGATAGGAGTAATAAAAAAAGAGGAAGGAACCAGAACTCCACAACTGTTAATGCAGCCTTACCTAAGTATTCAATAATAATGGTTGAGAAGTTTTTTAGAAAATAAATGTATATCACTCAAGAATATCAATGAAGACAAGCATAATATACATGAATTCATACATACATGCGTAGGATTTTTATAGTCAGAATTCAATGCAACAGAATCCACTAATCCACTAATCTGCTGTTCTTTTTTTAGAAATGCCTTCCTTTAACTCTCCTCGTGTTTAGGAAAAAAGACTGATAAGTATGCTCTGATTCAGCAGTTGGCTATAATAGTCACAATCTCTAACATAAAATAGGAAGGTCCTATTATTTAAAAATTAAAACAACTCTTAATTAATGCAACACAACAGAGAAATCAGATACAAGACACGTGTACCACCAATATGCTTACCTCAGTTCTTCCTGAAAAGCTACAAACCCTCCATACATCAAGGAAACCAGATGCCCAGCCAGAAATGTGAATCCTACGATTTATACCATTTGAGTGGAGGCATCTCAAGATGCCACCATTCTGAAACAATTTAATCCATCCAGATTCGGGATTCTGTAGCCTTTGATAAGACAAACACTGTGCTACTGTCTTGAAATACAAGGTGTTCTGATGAGGGGAGTTGTTTCTTTCCCATTCAATTTGCTTTCAATTCAATTCCCCAAGAGGTCATTCCAAGAGTCTGGCAGGGGTATCATTTATTTGTCATTGCTGGACATGCTGCTGCTGGCTTCATCAATCTCATTCATTGCCTCCTCTTCCTGGATGTATATTAGTTGTAAATGAGTTATTTTAAGTCCAAAATTTCACTGCTACTAGAGTTCTCTAGTTTGCTGGCTCCCTATCCAGACTGTCTATTCTAGTCTTGCAATTACAGCTGGGTATCTCTGTTAGGAATTATTCTACCTGCTCATCATCCCCTGTTACTTTCATTATTCTGAATATAATAGCTGGTCACTAAAATATAAAGATGATTATGCCTTCATTTCTGCCTCAGACAAAACAGACAAGTGATTCTCTTAGGAACTCAGCCGACTCTTCGTAAGTGTTTAAGAAGAGTGCTAGGCCCTATGCTAAGCTCTTGACATGGACTATCCAATTATTCTTTACAACAACCCTGTGAGATGACACTATTATTTTTTGCTTATGGCTTAAATAACAAAATGGAGGCACAGAAAAGGGAAGGTACATATAGCTAGGAAGGTAAAGGGAGGCATTGCAGACATGCTGTCAGTCTTCAGTATCCACAAATGAAGAATCATATGGAGTACAGAGTGGCAAATGCTGTGACAGAAATATGCACTGCACCTAAAGGGAGGGAAGTCTCAAAGATGGTTTCAAAGGGGAAGAGGATGAATTTTTGGCAATGAGGACTGAAACTGGGGTGGCAGGGGGACCCAGAACTATATATTTAAAGGCCAGAGGTGACCACCAAGGCAGAATAAGTGAAAAAGAATTTTCTTCTGGATTTGGCATTCTCCCACGGCAGAGTAAAGATGTCAGGAACACTTGAGCAGGCCTAGAAAGATGAAGCAGCTCACAGAACTGAAAGAGAGCAGAAAGGAATGGAAAAACAACCAATGGTTCACAGGGAAAATCAAAGAGAGAGAGAGAGTTTCCAGGGTCTATTGAATTTTGCAATTAGATCTTCATTATTAATCACAAAAGTTATTGTGTTCTTTATGCCAAGCAAAGATCAAACACATGATCTCATTTAATCCTCATAACTACTCTTGAAGTATGTGTTATTATCTGCAGAACAGTTGTCGGGGTGGCTAAGGGCAAAATCCAAACCGCAGTGGGTTGAGAAGTGACTGAGTGGGGAGAATGTAGTCTGCATTTGGGATAAATTTAGGATAGAAAAGGATTGAGCCCCTACTAAAGGCTAGTCAGTGTGCCAGTCACTTTAGCACTGCTTTCTAGTGTCATCCAAACAAAACTTTAAAAGGAATGTGTTGTTATTCACCATCAAAGAAGAAACTCAGATTTGGAGACTCGGTGTGACTCCAGGAGACTATCTTCTTTTCAATCAACTCTATTGCCCCACGGAGGGGAAGAGGGATAAATGCACTAAACATTGAGGATTTTACTGCATCTGGCCAAGAACTGCACTAAGAACATTTACATGGATTGTACACTGAAAATTCGATTTAAATGCTAATTTCATTATTAATAGTGTGATGATCTGGCCTGAGGCCAGAAGTCAGACTCCCTGAGTTTGGATCCCAGTTCTATCACCTACTGTGTATCCTTTTGCCTCAGTTTCCTCATCTATAAAATGGGCTTTATTGTGAAAATTATTTGGTAATACACGTGAAAGATAAATAACAAGGCATGTCTAGAGCATGAAAAGTTGTGGTGTTTTTTGTTTGTTTTGAGACGGAGTCTTGCCCTGTCACCCAGGCTGTAGTGCAGAGGCACAATCTTGGCTCACTGCAACCTCTGCCTCCTGGGCTCAAGCTATTCTCCTGCCTCAGCCTCCCGAGTACCTGGGATTACAGACTTGCAACACCACGCCCAGTTAATTCTTGTATTTTTAGTAGAGACGCGGTTTCACTACGTTGGCCATGCTGCTCTCGAACTCGTGACCTCGCGATCCGCTCGCCTTGGCCTCCCAAAGTGTTGGGATCACAGGCGTGAGCCACCGTGCTCGGAAGCTCTTAGTTTAATCTCCATTGTACAGCCATGACAAGAGAGAATTAGGAAGACAAAGCTAGCGACTCTCGTATTCTGTTCCGGACTCCAGGATCTTCCAGACACCCTTGTTTTTAACGACCACTGCACCATCCTGCAGGGAAACATTTTAGGACTTGTAGGAAGGAAATCTTTGAGGGGAGCTGTAGGTGGGACTGTGACGTGTTTGCTTGTTTTTTTTTTTTTTTAACTTGTTTTTAATATGGAATTGACTTGCACATATTTCTCACCTCGAGAGAAGACGATGCGGAAGAGAAGGGTGCTATGATGGTTATGCTCTCAGAAAGACAGGAAGCTATGACAGCGGGGTACAGGTGCAGGGGCCCGCAGTCTCCGTCAAGAAGAGACTAAGGGAAGTAAGCGAGAATGGTGTTCACGCTGTGACTTTGTTTGGAATCAGAAGAGCGAAACGCCAGGAAGAAGTTCTATTTTCCTCTGCCTCCTTGCTAGCCAGCATACAGCAACTGTAATTGCAAAATCTAAAAAACCCGTCCCTTCTACCATTTCTTTAGTCCTAAATCTCCTTTTCCCTTCCCCTCCCCAACCATCCCACCCCTACTTCCTCTCCTCTCCCTCCTGCTGCCAGTTCTCTGGTTACTTCCCTCCTTGCTTCTATCCCAGCCTGGTGCAAACTGCCTAGGAGGGCAAGGGCGAGGGAGTGGGAGAGATTGACTGAGGACTCCACAGCAGATCAGCTAGAGAGCGAAAGAACTAAGTCAGTCTCTCTCTCTCTCTCTCTCTCTCTCACTCACACACACACACACACACACACACGTACCCACTAAAAAACTCGGACCAGCCGCGCCGCAGCTACTCCAATCACTGGAAAAGGCGATCGAGCGCCCTCCGGACCGCTGCGCACAGCCCCGGCTCCGACCCCGCGCCCAAAGCAGCGCTAGTCCTAGTCCCTACCGCGGCCCGTTTGGCCGGGTGTTCCCAAAAAATAAAGCGAGGCGGGAAGGTACAGACAAATCCTGAAAACACCCGGGCCACACACGCCGCGACCTACAGCCGTTTCTCAGCGTTGGAGTGGAGACGGCGCCCGCAGCCCCCTGCGCTGGTGAGGTCCGCGCGGCTGCCGGGAAGAGCCCACCTGCCGGGCTGCGCTCGGCCCGCGCCGCAAGTGGGGCTGGCCGCTATCTCGCTGCACCCGGCCGTGACCGGGGCTCCGTGAGCCCTCGCACCAGCTGGTTTGGAATTCAACCCTCGGCTCTGCCGCCGGCTCCCTGCGCCTTCGGAGTGTCCCTCAGCGACGCCGGGAGCGGACGCGCCGCGCGGGTATCTCGCCATGGCTGGAGTGAGCGGGCTGCTCTTTCTGTGGCTGGGCTGCTTCTGCGTGAGCCTGGCGCAGGGAGAGAGACCGAAGCAACCTTTTCCGGAGCTCCGTAAAGCTGTGCCAGGTGACCGCACGGCAGGTGGTGGCCGGGACTCCGAGCTGCAGCCGCAAGACAAGGTCTCTGAACACATGCTGCGGCTCTATGACAGGTACAGCACGGCCCAGGCGGCGCGGACACCAGGCTCCCTGGAGGGAGGCTCGCAGCCCAGGCGCCCCCAGCCTCTGCGCGAAGGCAACACGGTTCGCAGCTTTCGGGCGGGAGCAGCAGGTGAGTGCGCGAGGTGAGAACTCCCTTCCCGCGGTCCCGCCCCAGCTTTCTCCCAGTAGCCCCCACAGCTGCCTATTCTGCCCCTCGCTCAGTGGCGCTGCCCAGGGACCTTTCTCAGCCCTCCGCAGCTGCCCTCTGGATTCCTCTGTCCAGTCACATCCCGCGTGTCGCCAGCTGCATCTCCTGTAAGCCCAGTTTTCAAATCCAAAGTGAGAGGGGGAAATGGAGAGAAGGAAGGGCGCGGAGCAGTGGAGGGGGTAGGCTGGAGGAACTTCGTGGAAAAGGGGAAGGGTCGACACCCCATGCCTGCGAGGCCTCCTGCCCTGAGTGTCTGGAGCACCTCTAAGGTACCTTATTCTGTTGATTCCTAAATCGGCCAGCGGAAATTCCTTTGGACTGGGCTTTAGCCATGTTTACTAAGAGGCAGATGCCATTTTATGCCAATGCTAGGGCCCAAGAGAGAAATCAGTCTTGAATTAGACGCTTTTAAATAGTTGCCCTCTCCTTTTAAATAGTTGCTTCTCCAAATCTTGCACCCGCTCTGAATTCGCACCCTTTGTGTTACTGTACTATATTTGACACTTTACTTGATAGTTCCTTAGTGGCAACAAAACAAAACAAAAGCCAGGTGCTTGGGTGTTTCTATTATTTAAAACGCATCTGGGTAAATAGGGGCTGTACCACATCCATGCTGGGAGGAGCTGGGGGACAAGGGGAGGGAGCAACCCTGGTTGTAAACACCCCTTGGAAACTGCCCAAGAAAATCTGCTCATCCCATTTTTCAGCACAGATCACTTCGGACTGAAATTAATGGCTTAACAAGGTTTCTCCTAGCCCCTGTGGTGAAGGGAATAACTTATGCTAACAGCCTCCCTCCCTTGTGTTAACAGCTTGAGGGAAAGCTTCCTGGACACTAACTCTGTTTTTATGCTTTGAGGATTCACCAGGCTTTTTTGTTCACTACATTCATGATAAGAAGAAATGTAACTGCAAAGCCTATTTTCAGTGAACTGTTGAACAATAGCCAAGAATCTTGAAGGAGTAAGGCCATGCCTCAATCAATACTGTCAGAACCACTAGAAAGAAATCGCCCAAAACTTTGATATGTAGGACTCCTGCAAAAAAGGAAAACTAAAGCATTCATCAAGGAAAGCCCTGTGTTGTCTGCGTAAATATATTCTAGAGCTCATAGGCATGATGACATTTACAATAGATGTGAATTATGCTTCCTAATGCAGAAGTCTTAGCCAGGACTGAACTGAACCAGATTGTACTTTCTTCTTAAAACCATGAGCATGATCTGTGAGGAGCTGGCCACCAGTAAGGAAAGAGAAACCTGCTCTGTGTTATCCACAGCATCCCAGCCACTGGAGGAGCTGTCCTGACAGCTGACCACACCAGTGAATGCTCTGTTTACTTTAGTGCAACTCTAGGGGCAGAGCTCAGTGAAGGACTCGTGTGGGAGTTGCAAGGATTGGAAGGAAGTTGTGTGAGCTAGGCAGGTGGCAAAAATGAAAGCACTCATATAGTTTCTTATCTTCATATTTATTTTCTTGGTTCTATTCCTAGGGAATAGTTGAGGCTCCAAAGAGAAAAACAGTAATTTTTTTTTTGTATTAACAAGTTTCATTTATAGTATGAACCACTTGGTTTGAAGGTAGAATTTTAGCTTGTTTCATTCACAAATTATATGGCTTATATTTGTTTTAGGCTAAGTTAACCATAGATAAAGATTTTAATAACTCAGGCACCAAATAGTCTGTGGCTTCAACTCATTATTTTCAATATAATTCCAGAGAGTCCTTTACCAGCCTCACTGTAGTCTCATAGCATCAAATGATAAACTCTGATACGGAGGCCAGACATTCCCTTGAAATGATGAGTTGCAGCTTGATGCATATATACGAGGCTGTGTGCCCTGATAAGAAAAGTAATCCCTTTAACATCGTAGAGACTGTCTTAATGACTTATTCATCAAATGTAGACACTGGTTTTTGTGGAAACTTAAGTGTCATGTTACCTCATTGAGACTCCTGGAGAGGCGGTTGGTGTTGGACCCCTTCCAAGAGTGTTTAGTTACTAACACACTAAAAAGACTATTATAAGGCAGTTCTGGCTCTAATAAGGTAGGACTCCAGGAAGGTGCTAAAATTTTCATGTGTGTTCCTCTCTCTTCATCCGTATCAGCATGTCCATAACACCCTTTCACCTTGTGACATATGTCTCCTCGTAGGTGAAAGATGCTGTCTAAATTAATATGGTAAATACATTTTCCAGTCCAAAGTTTTTAAGTTTTAGAACATATGGGTTTCTCTACACTGAAGATATTAGAAATTTTAATGGAAGGTCAGGTGGTGTGCTATATATGGGGCAGCTGCTGATCCGGCAGCCTCCAAGTGCTTATTCAGGCTGAGTTATAGCCTTAGAGTCCTATTTGTTCCTTGGAACATACCTGATTAAAATTATTTATTGTTCTAAACCTAGAATATCTTTGGTTGAAATTTAGCTGCTGCGGTCTCCCTCTGATTACTTTCTACTTAAACCATTACTTGATGGTGGGTGGCATCCATCCTAAATACACTTTCTGCTAACCCCTTTTCTCCTCCCTGAATGCTATGTAGTTGGTGTGCCAAAACCGTAAGTTTGGAGTGCTCATAAGTTTTTTGTGATGTAGAAGGGTTTATGTAAAGATAGGTTTTATCTTTCCTTTTTCCAAAGGTAATTTACAAAATATATTAATGACAAAGAAGTTCAGTTTCATAAAACACACTGTGTGAGGGAAGACAGAAGGATATGAAATTAGCATTTATTTTTATTTTGGTTTAAGTTGTCTCTGGCTACTATATGATAAAGAAGAATATTTTACATGAAGTTTTCTTCTGTTTTGATCTTTTAAGATACTTAACGATCATCAGTGTCTCATGATTCCCATAGTCACTTAATCTTACTTTTATTAACCAAACACTGTTATGTTCTCACTCATAGGCGGATGTTGAACAATGAGAACACGTGGACTCAGGGAGAGGAGCATCACACACTGGGGGCAGTTGGGGAGCAGCTAGGGGAGTGACAGCGGGGGGTGGGAAGGTGGGGAGGGATAACATGGGGAGAAATGCTGGATATAATATGCACCTATGCAACAACCCTGCACATGTACCCCAGAACCTAAAATAAAAATTGTTTTTAAAAAACTTACTTTTCATAATGACAAATGTAATCTCTTTAGGAAAAACAACTAAAGCACACGTTATTAGAAAACTATCACTATTTAGACATATACCTACAAAAATATCACATTTTAGTGAGTATTTGTCACCTTTAAAAAAACACACATACTTCATAGGTTTAAAAAAATAATTGAGGTAATCCAGCCCCACAAGTGAATATTTTCCTGCAATGAAGAAGAGGAGATTCTTTCCTCCTATGACCAAAATACTTTTAAAATAAGTAATTATAATATTGAAATGTTTCTGAAGTATAAGGCTAAAATGTAAGGTTTTGGCAAAGATAGTATATTATTAACTGTTTAATGATCATTCCAATAAGAACCATTCCTTCAAAATTTATAGAACCAGTGGGAAAACATCATTTGTGATGAGTTTGATGCTAAGGGACTATAAAAACTATTAAAACATAGTTACCTTGAATTGCCTGGCACCTAGAAGCTAGGCTTGAAATTTACAAGTACTTAGATAATCTGATGCTTTCATTTAAAGGACAATAGTACATCTGGGGAAGAGGAGCTGGATGTGCAGCTGCTTTGAATTACACAACTCTCTGAATACATGATAGCCTTTAATGAAGTTTTTACTGTAACAAGCAAGACAGCTTTACAATCTCTGACATTTAAAAAATCATAATGCCATGAATTCTTGATTATTCATGCTAATGGAAAGGAGAAAGGAAATGAATTACATAAAAAATAATTTAAATTTAACTTTGTAGTACAGCCAGAAACACTTAAAGAGACCAAGAGACCATGGGGGTCAATGAAAAAAAGTCTCCTAAGCACACAATTCACTCAAGGAGTATTTGTATATTAGAAATACATACATAATTCAGAATGAATTAGAAGGGTTACATACATTTTGCCTAAGTAGTGGAAGTTCATAAGCACTTGATTGAATGAGTTCAGATTTTTCTAAAAATTAAATGGAGACATGAATATCAAATGTGCTTTTAAGCATTTTTACATTATATAATTTTATATTTGGAAGACACATTTAAGAAAACAAGTCCTTCCTTTAATGGAAGCAGAAATAAGTACCATGATGTGTTTGCCAGACAATTTTTCAAACATACTGAGCTCATCTCAAAACCTGTTATTTTTAATAGCCAAATCTAATTTTCTAGGATACATTTTCACAAAAAGAGGTCTTTGTGAGTTGTTAACAGATGTTATATAAAATTGGGTCCCATGTTCAAATTTTGGACAATGTGATCAATTTTCTTTGCTGTGGGATCCTTCAAGGCCTTTAAATGCTAATGAGTCCCCATAAAAGGGGAATATTTTCTCCTGGAGAAAGCATTTCACAGAAATGTCCTTCTAAGATGTCTAGTTGGGAAAACAGTGATTCAACTGAACACTGTCTCATTTTTCATTTCCCATGCAGTACCTATCTCACTATGTTTACTTGTATTACTGCTTTTTGGACTTGCATTCAATTGGCATTGTACCATCTTCCTGCTTTTATGTTATAAACTTCTCTGAATGTAATTTTAGAGTTCTTCTGTCATTAAATTTTATTTTCCCCTGTATCTTTATGAGTTCTCCTTCATTGTTTTCTTCCATAAGATTAATATGCATTGTTTCACACAGGTATCATGCTTTAAAAAGAAAAGCTAGTTTATTTGTGGAAAAACTCACTAATAATCATACATATCACTTTGTTAATGTTTTATCACCATTACTATCTTGATGAAAGACACATTTACTCAAGATATCAATCAAATTCCTTATGTTATAAATCGCCAGTATTTGTTACATTTAATAGGCATAATAAAAAAATTATACATATCAAAAAATCTCATGAAAATGCTTGAGCAACTAGTTATATATATTCTGTTGGCTAGTCAGGACTTTTGTGCTTCAATAACAGAACTTCTCTTCCCAAATTTTGATGATTCTCCCATATGCTCAGTTTATATATCCTAATAATCAGTTAGTGTCTTAATACCTTCATTTTGGTGACAGTAGTGAAAAGACATTTGGCATCACAAATAATCTTAAATTGGACTTTTGTATGCCATGTTTCAATTGAGTTAATTTTTATGATTATATTATAAATCCATGAAAATAGAATATGTAATAAAAATATAGACTTAATTAATCAAGTAACACAAGTATATCAGGATTATATCTACTTTTTAGAGTAGTAAAAGATGAAATGTAACCAAAAAGCTTTCATATATGGAATACATTTTACAGCCAATAAAATTACTATTTAACATTTTAGCAGTGGTTGTGTCATAGCATAATGACATATACAGCAGTACTCCTGGATAACACACATTTTGAGGAATGATATTTTAAAGTCATGGATTTCTCTTTGTCTAAAACACCAGCATGTAGATCATAGAGTCAAATGACCATGGGGCTTTTATTGACTCTTTTAACGATCTATATTTCTTCAAAAGCCATCTTCTCATGGCAATAGAACTATGGTAAATGTAGTACCTTGGTGGTATTCGGGCATACCATGAATATAAGTGTGTGTACAAAATGATCTCACTATATTACTAGCTTCAGTTAGTTCTTCTTACTTTGCTAAGGTACTGTTAAATATTTCTTTTTACAAAATAATTACTTCCAACACATTTAAAAGTACAAGGTTCTTTGTTCAGCCCCCTCATTTTACAGTTAAAGCTACTGTCCAACACACTTTTATTTGCTTTTCTTTCAAAAACTTTTGCTTTAATTGCATGCAATTAAAGACTGATTTAAGGATAATTGCTGCACTTGGTGTGGGTTAAGTAAAATGATTTTCAAGTAGAGAAAAGATTACTAGTGTTTTGTTTTTTCTATTACCTAAGGCTAAGAGTTAGGAGATCTAACTCCTATTGCTGGCTGAACTGCTAATAAGTAAAGTCATCCAATATTATTATTCTCAATTTTTTCATCTATCAAATGGGTTAAATTATACCTACTGTGCCTGTCTCACAGGAAGATGGTGAAACTCGATTGAGAAAGTGAATGTAAAGATGCTTTAAAAATTTAGAATCCTATATAAATTAGGTATTCTAATATTTTTAGTATTTTGAGATTGTTTCCCTCTAACTTTCCACAATGCCTTAAACATATCTCAAATGTTGATAATGTGTACTTGTGTGTAGCACAGAAAATATTTGGATGATGATGTAAAAACAGTTGGTAATCATCTGTGCAATCTATGATATCCCAAACCTATATTAAACAAATATACTATTTTCTGTCCTGACCATGGTGGCTGAGTGGTGCACGGTTATACCTTTTTATAGAGATTTGTTGAAGTTAGTTGTTTTTAAAGTATAGTTTGTGGACTAGCAGCATCGATACTACTTAGAACCTTATTAGAAATTTCTCCAGCCCATACCAGACCCACTGAATCAAATTCTGCGGGTGGAGTTCAGAAATTTGTGTTTTAAAAAGCCATCCACAAGATTCTGATTCATATTTGAGAAATACTGCTCTAAGCTTCTGTCCCTAGAGTTTTGAGTATTTTATGTCAAAATTAGCCTCTTCAAATCTAGAATTGATTATCACGTTATTCTTCATCTCATCTGGCTCTTTTAGTGGGCCTATCCATAGACAAATTGTTTATTGACTTATATAATGATAAGCCTTTTTAAATGTATACCTTAGACGGTATATTACAGTCTTTGTGATGGTTTTTGCCATACAGAAGTATTCAAAGTAAGTTAACACCTGCTTACCCTTCTCTTATAGCTGCAGAGAGTTTGTGATGTAATCAATTTGCTAGAAGAAAAATATGGTATGAGTAGGGTCCTACAAAGCAAATCCCTGGGGAGTATGGAGTCTATCTCATTTCCTTTGTGTTCTGAGGACCTAGCACAGTTCGCCATATAGTTGACACTCGCTAAATACTTCAGTTGAGTTGAATTAGATGTTCAGGAGAAGAAATGAAATGGTTAAAAAGCTATCGGCCAGGCAAATATCCTTTAAAAATAAACTTGAAGGAATTTCTTATGGGGCGTTTTACCACTTATATTTATTCATCAAATGGCAATACTTTTCTACTTCATATACAATGATTATGAAAATTCTTTTTCTAATGAACTGAAGGGAAATATCATATGGTATTTGTACCCAAAAAGGGCTCTTGCTGACTTGGGGAACTTGAAATTACTTGAAAGTTTTTACACTTTGGTGTTAAGTAGGAAACACTTTTAAATCTGTTAAGTTTACAGTGTTGTTCATTCAACACACTTAACAAATACCCTTTGGGATTTAAGTGCTCCAGGCTGCGTGAAGTACTAGGAATTCAAAGATTTATAGAACATAGGTCTGCCCTCTGAACGCTCACAGTCTAGGAATGCCTTTGGGCAGAGGCTAAGAGTAGATAAACTGATTAATGAACATTTTACTATTCGAGAAAAACATACATCATATCATCTTTGGCTGTTTTTACTTTGGACATAGAGAATGGTTGTTTTGAGATCCCATAAAGCACAGTCATTTGACTGGACTGTTCAGGAGAAACAAAATTCTGTGACTTCGTGTTCTCTGCAGAAATTCTCCCTTTGCCTGTGCCTGAAAGTTGAAGGCAGCACAGGGACACTGCAATCTTGACTAAGTAATCTGCAGCAAATATTCGGCCAGCGACTGAGGGTGGATGTGTCCCTGTCCTAGGCACTCCTGGCACTTCTAGCAGCTGTACTTTGTTTGAAGAAAGAAGTTGGGGCAGGGGGAGGTTGGGGAGGTGGCTGTTCTTAGTTACATATTTTCTGGATGACTAAAATGTTTTCCATGCTTCCTGAGGATTTAGCTAATCATCAAGATTTCATCTAGTCTATTTGTTTTAAAATCAGACTTTACATAGAAAGCTTTCCATTGTATGTTCTAATTCCCTTTGAAAACGTTCTGTGTGGGCCAGCACAAAGGTGAACTTTCCCTTACCACTCCCTGGACACAGCCTCAGCTACTCCTGGAGAGGCACTGAAGTGTTGCAATAGCATGGCCAGCCCTAAGTCCCTAAATCAGAGCCCAACTTCCTGAAATGAGTCCTGGGCTTCATCAGGTGCAAGTGCTTTGTTTTTAGATAAAAACAGAAATAAATCTTCTACCTTTATTTAATAATCAAGCTCCTTTTAAAAAGTCTACCCAGCTTCCTCTCCAAAGTCAATTGCTAGCTAGCTGGCTAACTCCTATGGCCCTTCATGTTTGCATTTCTCTAATAAGTAAGTTGAACTAAATTTGCTCACTGATTAAAAAAAAAAGCATTTATTGAGTACTGCTTTAGGGTCAAGCCCTGTGTTACAGGAGGCTGAAGAGTCTGATATAATACAGAGCCTTGTCTTTAAGGAACCTATGGCCTTAAGAAGGAGCAACAGTGTAATGAAATATTAATAAAGGCAGGGTCCTAGCCAAAGAAGTGGGTTGTCATGACAAATTTGCATCCAGGAGTGGTATCTCTGCCTTGCCTTAAAAAAACAAATCTGGATTATCAAGGAGAAAAAGGTTGGGTAGAGACATTGCAGAGAGAAGCAGCAACAGGTGCAAAGTCCCAACAAGTGTGTACAAGAGAGTTTGGCTTGTTCAGAAACTCACCTGACTTCTAACCTCCTTTTCAGTTCTCAGGTGTTAAAACTCTAGAAAATTCAAAATATAAGATTACAATGCCACTGGTAAACCCTAACTAGACTGCAGTAGATATATTCCATGTGCCAGTCCCAGCAAACAGTAAGAAAATAGCACCACCTATTGGTAGTCACATTTGACATTAAAATATATCTTTGGGGGAAAGCTAGAAAAGAAAGCTGGTTATAGCTACTTGCAAGGGCTGAGAGATTCTCTCGTTCACCTTTCACACTCTGCCCTACCATAAAAACATCCTCCTGTAATAGTCATGACTTATCTCCAGTTGCCCCATTCCCACAGATGGCTCTCACTAAGTAAAACAGTTTGAAAGTCATGACTTCTATTGCCTTGGATTTGGCCACCATTTAACTATCACCTTTAGACTTCATTCTCATCTTTGACAATGGAAAGAAAAACCTTGATCTCTCCACAGTCCCTCAAATATTTGAAAATAATTTTCATGTCATTGCTAAACTTTCTTTTTCTCCCCCCAGTCCATGTTTTCTTATTTATTCAATTCAAATTTAAAAGATAATTTCCAGACCCCTCAACATTGGTTAGTTTCCAAGTTTCTCTCTTCTGCATTAATAAACTGGTTGGAATGAGAGCACCCAAAATTAGGCATGCAACTCCAGATATATTTAGATGATCAGTGTAGCATACAATTAATATTTTCTAGTACCAAATACTATCCACAGCCTAAAAATGCGTAAGTGTTTTTTTGTAACCTGATAAAATCCACCCTTATTTATTGTATCATTATTATATCAGTTTGCTCTTATTAGTCAGGAAGTACATTCAGGTTTTGTATTCAATCATTCCCAATAGATAAGTATCTAAATATTTCAGGATATTCTTTGTATCATTATTTTATCAGTTTGCTCTGATTCATCAGGAAGAACACTTCAGGTTTTGGATTCAATCGTTTCCAATAGATAAGTATCTGAATATTTCAGGAGAATAGAAAAGGTGAATATTAAGGGACTTTTTATTAACTGATATTCAAACATATTGTGTACATAGATAAAGCATAGATATTTGTGTGCATAGATAAAGCTGTGCTACAACTCATGAGGAAGAGAGAGACAATACAAATCTTTTGTTCATAAGTATGGAAAGATACTTTAAAAGTTAATATAAAATTCAAAAAATAAAGGAGCATGAAAGTAATTGAATAGATATTATTATGTAGTGGTATTTGCAGGAAGGTGTTTACCTCATTCTTATTTACTTCTCTATATTCATTCACTTGACCCCATGCTGCTCTCTTATTACTATTTTTTTGCCCATTGTAAATGCTAACTATATGTTGAGTTTCTTTGGAGAGAAGATTATTAATTTACACAAAATAAAATGTTTTAGGATCAGAAAAGACAAAAATAAAGTATTGGTTAGAAAAGTCAAAGTCAATGAATACTTCATGAAATGGCTGACAATTCTAGGCTATTGTTTTGTTTCTTGGATTTTCTTTTTTTTATTTTTTTAAGCCAGGAGGGAGAGGATCTAGAACAGGCAGAGATCCCTAGCCTAGGGAAATAGCAAGAGCAAACACATCAAGTGTTGGGCATAACATAATGCCTTTGGTTAGCCTTCAAATTGGCCATGCCTTTGCTCAACTTGGATGGCTTAGACATTTGCTAGAACTTCACTTCCATAGAACTGCTAGAACTTCAATAACTAGGCTAATTATAAGTATTTTTCTATTTTCTATTTAAAACGTCCACAACACTTCTTTTGCAAAAGCTTCCAGATATACAGCACTACATACTGCTAGAATGTGTTCTTCCCATTCCCTCGCCAAAATTTCTTTCTTCCTTCGTCTTTAAAAGTCTGATCAAAGCTTAATTCTTACCTGTGTGTTTCTTCGCCTCTACCCGAGTAAAGTTAATGGCTCCCAAAATTCTGTTCCAAACATAGTTAACATCTTCGGCAGCTTGTATTATCATCATGGCATAGCTACCTGCATGATGCTCAATTAATCCTTTCCCCCACCACAGTGTGAGCTGGAATATCCATTTGTGCAGCCCTGTGATCCAGTCCAGGATCCAGCACCTAGTAGATATTCAATTCATGTTTGTAAAGTAAAACAATTTGTTTTGGTCTCTGTTCTCTGCTGGTTTTGGTGTGTTTATGTGTGTAACACACAAATAATACAATTGAAGCTATGTATATAAATAATCTTTATGCCAAAAGGCACTGTTGCTAAAATGCCATGTTCTGTGAAACAGCAATTTGTTAGTCTCAGACTTTTGATTACAGATTGAAATGATTAGCTACAGTTTGTGGAAAAATTAAAAGGTAATCACCAAAATTATCTTTATCTAATATGTCCTTCATAAAGAAAGAATATTGCATTTCAAGAAGTTAATATTTTGTCCAATTTACTGCTTTGTTTGCATATTCATGTTTAGCAGAATTTGAATTCTTTAATGCATTCGGGAAAATATGTCTTTTTTTCTTTCCATTTTGACTACAACACTAGTGATTATTCTAGACCACGACCATCCAATAGAGATTTAATGAGAGTCACAAATGTGAGCCACATATGCAATTTAAAATTTTTAGTAGCCACATATAAAAGTGTGAAAAGCAATGTGAGATTAATTTTAATAATATATAATTTCAATATATATTGAAATAATATAATAATAATTTAATAATTTCAATATAGTTGAATAAAGTTCTTAACACATGCTGGCTCAATATAAAATGATATTTATTTTCATTTTCATACTAAGTCTTCAAAATTCAGTGTGTATTTTACACTTACAGCACATCTCAATTTGAACGTAAGTGGCTACATACTATCATACTGGACACCACCGTTCTAGTTAGCTAACATTTACTGAATATTTTCTTTGTGTTTTGTGTGTCTTATCTCAATTAATCCTCACAACAACCCTGTAGTTGGTAGTACTGGACCCACTCTATAGATGAGCACACCAACACTTAAAGAGCTTAGGTATTTGCATGAGGGCAGCTATTGGGTGTAGTGGAACTGTGACTGGTCCAATGGGCTTTGACTTCAAAATAAAGCACTGTTTTAAAATGAGAGCCATTGGAAGAGGCAGTATGACAGATTCTGAGACTTTTACAAGAAGATGTTATAGATTGGACACAGAGGTAAAGACTAATTAACAGCAGGTCACAAGGTGACTAGAAGGAAACATGTCTGAAAGAAGAAAATATTTTGAAGCAAAATGTGGGGCAAGGGGCAGGACTGGTTTATCCATATCCCTTGGAGTTCATTTATTCCCCGCCACCATGTTTGTTTGGCAACCATTGGATTGCCACATAGCTAGAACAGAGTGGCTTCTCTTCCTTCCACTTTAAACTTCTATCTGCTCTGGTGACTGGTATGAATTAAGGCTCAAGTCTCTGAACAGTCCTGATGCCATGGCTTTGTTATAAAGGTCTGTAAAGTATTACCCTGGTATCATGGATTATACAAATGTGCACCAATGGCAGTTTCCTCCTTTTCCTTCACACAATGTTAAAAATGAATAAAATATGTTTCCCATTGCACTTCCCTTGTGCTTGGGGACTCAATGAACTCATTTTAAGTTTCCACATCTTTATAAAAATGTTTTGTTTTTACTGAAACATGTTTTTGATCAAGAACATAAGTTCACAATGGCGTGTGTGTTTCTGAAACAAATATGTATATGGAACAAGTGCATGGAGAAGGGCTTAGGCCCTGGTGACTGATCCCAGAGCTGGAGATTCCTGAGTACTAACCTCAATCGTGCGGATTTCATTTTATGAGCTTAAAGGAAGGAATCAGATTTGGCCCTTATTAATTAATCTCTCATTCTCTTCTCTCTCATTTCTGGATTTGAAGAATTGGAAGTATGAGTGAACAATTTTAATCATTTCTGTTAAGCTATATAGAAATTTAACTCTTAAATTTATGGAATGTCATAAACTTCAAACAAGCTCCACAACAGCATTCTTTTTTCTTTTTTGACATTTTTGCAGTATGCCTTATTTTTTCAGACGTATTATTTGAATATTGAGAGGCACTGGATCCTACTCACCCAACGCTTACCATGCATAGTACATTATTATTATTATTTTTTTGAGATGGGGTCTCACTCTGTCACCCAGGCTGGAGTGCAGTGGCATGAACTCAGCTCATCCCACCCTCCACCTCCCAGACTCAAGCAATTCTCCACCCTCTGCCTCCTGAGCAGCTGGGATTACAGGCATGCACCACTACTGCCTGGCTAATTTTTTGTATTTTTAGTAGAGACAGGGTTTCACCATGTTGGCCAGACTGGTCTCAAACTCCTGACCTCAAACGATCCACCTGCCTCAGGCTCCCAACGTGCTGGCATAACAGGTGTGAGCCACTGCACCTACATTTTTTGAAGTAGGTAGAAGAAGACATAGTCCCTGTAAGACTGTTAATACCAGAACTAATAACAATAGTTATTTATATTTAAGAAACACTTCATAGACACTTTATGGACTGCTTTACAGATTTCTCATTTAATTCTGATGACATGAGAGGTAGATACTGTCTCATTTTGTGAATGAGAACATTAGCTTGTGTAATGTTGTGAAGTTAATAAGTGGCTGAGAGAGTACTCGAATCAAGGTGAGTGTAATTCGAAACCCTGAGTTTGTAACCCATAGATTATATGTGCCTCAGACAAAAAGCTATTGTAATACTTTACCAAATCTGTAGGAGTAAGTCTTGGTAGTCTTCTGTAACTCTGAGCTTTCACCCCTTTAAGTTTCTTCTGTGTTACAATGTCCACACATTTATGGTGCTTCAGTAAAGGAAAGAGCAAATTAATTAAAATGGCTGATTCTTGTTAATCTTTTTCTGTCTTTTAAAATTATTCCTGTTTATTACTTCCATTTTATTCCACTTTCAGGAACCCTCAAAAACAAGAGACTGCATAATTGTTTTGCTTTGTTTTAATTGAGGTGAAATTCACATAGTATAAAATTAACTAATTTTAAGTAAACAATATAATGACAGTTAATACACTCACAATGTTGTGCTATCATCAAGTCTATATAGTTCCAAAATATTTCCATGATTTTAAAGTAAAACTCTGTAACCATTAAGGAGTCTCTTTTCATTAGCCCCTCCCTTTAGCTTTTGGCAAACTACAATCTGAGATTGTCTCTATGGATTTTACTATTCTGGATAGTTTATATAGTTGGAATCAAACAATATGTGACCTTCCATGTCTGGCTTTCATTTAGCATAATTTTTTCAAGGTTCATCCACATTATAGCATGTGTCAGTACTTCATTTTTTTCATGGCAGAATCATATTTGATAGTATGGCTGTACCACAATTCGTTTATCCATTCATCCATTGGTAGTCATTTGATCCAGTCTAACTTTTGGCTATTGTGACTAGTGCTACTATAACCGTGTAGTTATTTGAGTGCCTGTTTCAATTCTTTGAGATATATATATAGGAGAGCAATTGCAGAATTATAATTATTCTATGTTTAACTTTTTGAGGAACTGCCAAACAGTATTCCATATCAGGTGAATCATTTTACATTCCCACCAGCAATTTGAGAGTGCTCCAATTTCACCACATTCTCAGTAACTTTCTGGGTTTTCTTGTTTATTTGTTTGTTATAGTCAAGTAGAGCTTCACTGTGATTTTGTGTTTCCCTGATGACTAATGACGAGCATCTTTTCATGTGCTTTTTGGCCATTTGTATATCTTCTTTGAAGAAATGTTTATTCAAGGCATTTTTCCATTTTTATTTGGTTTCTTGGTCTGTTTATTGTTCAATTGTAACTGTTATATATACGTTATGGATACTAGATTTATCAAATGTATGGTTTGCAAATATTTTCTCTTATTATGTTGGTTGCATTTTCACTTTCTTGATAATGTCCTTTGATACACAAAATTTTTAATTTTAATGAAGTCCAGTTCATTTTATAAATTTACCTATTTTATTGATGTATCTACTTTTTCTTTTATTCCTTACACTTTTGGTGTCATAAATAAGAAGCCATTGCCAAATTCAAAGTCATGAAGATTAACCCCCAGGTTTCTTTTCAAAAATTTTATGGGTTTAGTTTTTATATTTAGGTTTCTGATTCATTTTGATTTAATTGTCATAGTAAGGTAAGGGTCTTGTTTACTCCTGTTTACTCTCTCTCTCTCTCTCTTTTTTTTTTTTTTTTTTTTTTTTGCCTTCCTAGAAACTCTTGAAAGCAAAGGACTGCATATTTTCAATCTGACGTCGCTAACCAAGTCTGAAAACATTTTGTCTGCCACACTATATTTCTATATTGGAGAGCTAGAAAACATCAGCCTGAGTTGTCCAGTGTCTGGAGGATGCTCCCATCATGCTCAGAGGAAACATATTCAGATTGATCTTTCTGCATGGGTCCTCAAATTCAACAGAAACCAAAGTCAACTCCTTGGCCATCTGTCAGTGGATATGGGCAAATCTCATCGAGATATCATGTCCTGGCTGTCTAAAGATATCACTCAACTCCTGAGGAAGGCCAAAGAAAATGAGGAGTTCCTCATAGGATTTAACATTACCTCCAAGGGACACCAGCTGCCAAAGAGAATGTTACCTTTTCCAGAGCCTTATATCTTGGTATATGCCAATGATGCTGCCATTTCTGAGCCAGAAAGTGTGGTATCAAGCTTACAGGGACATCGGAATTTTCCCACTGGAGCTGTTCCCAAGTGGGATAGCCACATCAGAGTTGCCCTTTCCATTGAACGGAGGAAGAAGCGCTCTACTGGGGTCTTGCTGCCTCTGCAGAACAACGAACTACCTGGGGCAGAATACCAGTATAAAATGGATGAGGTGTGGGAGGATAGAAAGCCTTACAAGACCCTTCAGACTCAGGCTCCTGAAAAGAGTAAGAACAAAAAGAAACAGAGAAAGGGACCTCATCAGAAGAGCCAGACACTCCAGTTTGATGAGCAGACCCTGAAAAAGGCAAGGAGAAAGCAATGGATTGAACCTCGGAATTGTGCCAGGAGATACCTTAAAGTAGACTTTGCGGATATTGGCTGGAGTGAATGGATTATCTCCCCCAAGTCCTTTGATGCCTATTATTGCTCTGGAGCATGCCAGTTCCCCATGCCAAAGGTAGCCATTATTCTCTGTCCTGTACTTCCTTCCTATTTCCATAGGTAGAAAGACACATTGACTAAGTTGAGTGTGTGTATAGAGGGTTTGTGTAAGTGTGTGTGTTTCCATTTGCAAAATCCATTTGGACCATTATTTACTACATTCTAAAGTATCATAGGTAATATGGTTATGCTTTCTTTAATGGCTGTTAAAGTAATATGAAGTCAGTATTGGTATAAAGAAAGATATGAGAAAAAAAGCATTTGTAGCTGGGCGTAGTGGCTCACGCCTGTAATCCCAGCACTTTGGGAGGCCGAGGCGAGTGGATCACGAGGTCAAGAGATCGAGACCATCCTGGTCAACATGGTGAAACCCCGTTTCTACTAAAAATACAAAAAATTAGCTGGGCATGGTGGCGCGTGCCTGTAATCCCAGCTACTCAGGAGGCTGAGGCAGGAGAATTGCCTGAACCCAGGAGGCGGAGGTTGCGGTGAGCCAAGATTGCACCATTGCACTCCAGCCTGGGTAACAAGAGCGAAACTCCGTCTCAAAAAAAAAAAAAAAAAGTATGTGTAAAACATGCTTTTGTGTTGCTTCTCAACATGGTACATATTCAGCCACATAGTTATGTGTGAACCTACACCTGTCCACGTAAGCAAGTCCCAGATGGTAGAAGGCTGATCTCTGAGGAGTATTCAAGGAATAAGTGAATGTCATGGGAGCACAGAGAAGAGCTAATGGGATTGATGCCCTAATGCGGAACATTTTTTAAATAAATACCCTCTTGTGAGATGATTTGTCCCACAGAGGTCAGGATCAGGACGAAGTCAGGTAAACTGGTCTTGTGAAATCCACCACATTCTTAATTCATTTGCTTCACTGATAAACATCAAAAAAGAAAGCAAAATAGGATATGATGGCTCTGTAAACTCTTTCCAAGACTAATTTCACCCTGTCAGAGCTTACCTGTGTCTCTTCCAAAATCCTTAAGGTCTGTACTTTATCATATCAGTTCTCAGTCTCCTGACAAATATATTTGTAGAAGTCTCTTCAATCCCTACCTCCAACTTGCATAGCAAGTTCAAGTGACTGTTCTCTTTGAATTTAAGTTTAAATAGTACACTCTATAGTAAAATATAGTAATGCTCTTTAGGCTTCATTTAAGCTTATTGGTTCACTTCCATTCTCAGCTTGTAGAAGTTTATATCTCTGTTATTTAAAAAAAAAAAAAAAAAAGTAGCTTAAGGAACAGAATTCAGAGGAAGAATACTTTTTTTTTCAAAATTTGAAATGAGTCCATTTTTATTATTGTATGATGATGAAGAAAAAATCCTTTGTCTTAACAAGTGATCAGCTTCTGCTTATACATCTCTAAAATAGCATTTTCATGTTCTAGCCACATGTAATACTTGGCTATAATCATTGGGATGCCAAGCATAACACACACATAAATTCAAAAGCCTTTAGTCTGGCATAGTGGCATGCCTCTGTAGTTCCAGATACTCTAGAGGCTGAGGCAGGAGGATCATTTGAGTCTAAGAGTTGGAGTGAGCTCTGATTGCACCATTGCCCTCCAGCCTGGGTGACAGAGGGAGACAGTGAAACCCTGTCTCTGAAGAGAATAAAAAAGAAAAAAAAGCAAAGGGCTCACTGCACAAGGCTGGGTTAGCCTTTTCAGGCCACAAACTTGATTGAAATTTTATTTTCTTATTTATCATACTTTTCTAAGACCCTTTCTTTCCCAATAATTTTTGATCATTTTATGTTTCATAAACCCAAGCATAAAGTATGAATTCTATACACTTGCAATTATATAAAGAGCTTGTCTTATCTAAATATTCATAAAGGATATTTTACTGATCAAACAAAACTTGTTCAACTGAGATAATATTTAAAATCACATACAACAAAAATGGCAAATGTAACAAGCAGTGATGAGTCTTTATTTTACCGTGTTTTGCCTTGTGGCATTGAGAGGCAAGAATGGTTTCAAAATCTGTCTTTAAACCCAGGAAAACTAACTTCAATTGGGTCTTGAAGTTTGCTAAATAATCTCTCTCATTTATAAATGGTAACATGTTCTGGGTAGCCTAGGGAAGGAGTTTTTCTCTTTTCCCCTGACTATAATTTTCAGAACTCAGGAAGCCATGACAATGCAGAGATACTCTGTTGACTTGCTTTTGAATCCCTAGCTCTGGAGAATTGGTTTGGTATCCACCCCTCCACAATTACTTCCAATTTGTCCCTCTCATCTGTTGGTTCTACTTGCTTTTACTGTTCAGAAACCTGCTGTTGCTTCAGAAGAGCTCTGTCGTGGTTCTTAATGATCTACAGAATAATAATTTAAGAACTGATGAGGAATAAGGCAAAAATAACAGAAATAAATTTAGTAGAGAAGTATGTTAGTGCAGGAGAATAATTAAATGTACATGCTTGGTCATAGCAGGGCCTCTTAAACCTTAATGTGCTGGCAAACTTCCCTGGATTTAGTTAATATGTAGGTTTGGATCCAGTGGATATAGGAGTAGAGCCTAAGATTCTGCATATCTAACAGGTTCCTAGGTTCTACAAATGCTGCTGATCCACAAATTGCACTTTGACTACCAAAATTGACAGTCAAATCCTTTTAGCTTGACTCTTGATTCCACCACTTACCTGCTATGACTCTTTGAAGAAGTTATTCAGACTCTCTACCAGTTATTTTTACAGTTTGAAATGGGTCATATGGTAAATAATAAAAATAATAGTTTCTATATAACAAAAACAGTGGGAAAATGAGACAGTAGAGCACCTTGCACATAGTAGGTTCTCAATAAATATGTATTATTGACATTATTATTCATGGCCATTTCTGAGACTAAAGAGAAAGAAAAGCAAATGTAGGACTTTGAAGAAAGACTGAGTAGGAAATAAGATCAAGAGAATAAACTTTGTAAGGCAGGAAAATGTTTTCTAAATATCTCTAGTCCCTTTTCAAACATCACAAAGCTGACAATAGGTTTCCCCCTGTGGGTTCAACAGTCCACGAGCTCTTCCAAGGAAGTTTCTCTGGAGAGTAAGAGAATCAGGAGAGCATAGTTGCAGCAACTGAACTCCTCATAATATTTGTCAAAACTTGGAATGGCATCAGAACTCCAGGGAGACATAACAGGGATAAGCGTGGAGTTTTCTCTCTGAGCTTCAGATTTCCTTTTGCGAAGTTGAGAGTGGAAGTTTGGCTGTTATGTAAGTTCTCAATCTCTCATCACCTTGTGTGGATCTGCTTAACTTTTAAAGCTTTCTAGTGGTTCCCTTTAAGTCTTCCAGGCTTTGTGTCTTTCAAGTAGTACGGTGACCAAAAAAGATGAGAAACATGAAGCCAAATGAAGCTGCTACATTAGGGGTAGTTAATGCATCCCTGTTATCAGTACGGTGTCCAATACAGCAACTAGAGTGAACTATGTAAACAAAAATATAGTCTAAGCAACAGAGGAGAATAAAGGCTGCTGGTCACATCAGCATAAAACATGTGGAATAATTGAGGTGCCAAAGACCTTTCAGACTTTAGATATACTTTTTGACCCAGAGAAAGTTCTCCCAGGCTAGACTGCTTTGTTGGCCCTCCTTTTTTTTTGGCCTCCTGAGCCAAAGACTGTTCTATATGGCGGGGCTTTTCGTCTGCAAAAGTTGACAACCTGTTCTGTAATTCAGAACAGCTGTGTTCTTTCTGCCTTTCCCAAATTCCAGGCTTTGCCCTTTCACTGATTCCAATTAGATAGTTTCTGGGCTATCACACCCATGTGGGCTGGGCTAGAAGAATTGTGGAGTAAACCTCCATGGCCCAGGTCAGGAATGAAGGCTCTTAGCTGATGACATGCTCTCCCCTGCTAATGCATTTGTAATCAAATTCAACTCGAGGACATCATACACAGCTTGGCAGGTGCAGGCCTGACCATTGTAGATTTCATTCACAGACACAGCAGTTTGGATTTTTTTTATTTCTAGCCCTTACAGCCAATCTGTTCTCCCAGAGAGAGATTCTTGGAATTCTGCCATGAGATGAAAAATACCCATACATTTAAAGCCAAGTTCTATACGTTTGCCTCTCCTCATCACCTCAGAAAATATGGAAAACAGAAATTTCAAATGAAAATGATTGAGCTGTTGTCACTGACAGAGATCCAAAAGAACCAACAATAAGGATTAGAGGAATGAAGTGGTTTTTTTTTTTTTTTTTTTTTTTTGGTAAGCAATTGTGCAAAAGCTAGAAATAGCAAACGCAGAATTAGGCAGCAAAGAATCTAAACACTTTGAAACAAGTATTCCATATAAAGAAGAAATTCACATTTAATGAGTTAAAAGTGATATACTCTCAATTTCTTGAGTCTTCCAATTCTAATCTCTGGTCATAAAAATGAACCCTAAAAACACTAAATCTTGATGTGCTGAGTTATCTAAGCAAAAAATTACCTAACTGCTGTTGAAGTTGTTTTCACCCTGATTAGAAAGAGCAACTGGTAAGGAAAGTAGTACATATATGCATTAGTAATTGATATATTTCTTAATTTTTTAACTTGTTTAGTAAGGAATCATGAGAAACATGATCTGAACTCAGAAACAAATGAAGATTCCGGACTGGCAATATGCTTTACACCAGCAAATTACTGCATGGAGCTTTTGTGCATGACATAGTTGTTTCTGGTAATGGCAGGTTGATCAGAGGATTTCATAGTGAGAAACAAACAAACAAACAAAAAAACGGGAAAATCCCTAGCAATCTGCTAGGTTTCTGATAAGACACACCAATGCAGAATGAGGGGCTTCTATCTGAATTTCAGTGAGTCCACTAAAGACTACTCATATACTCATAGTTTCTGAATCTATCATTTGTTAGTTGGAGCTTAAAAATAAAAGACAGGAATTTTCCTAGGAAACACCCATGAATATTTTCCATATCTACACCAGGTCATTTGCACAGAAACTTGTATTTTTGTTGATAGGAATTATTTCCACGGAAACGGATAAAATGGAGGGTATGCTGTTTCTTTTCCATATTTCATCCATTTAACAAGTAATTATTTTGTGCCTAGATTATACTAGGCACACAGGAACAGTAATGCACTGCAGTATTTATCACCCAAGGTCTCATCTAATTAAGTTGATCCACTTTGTATAAAATTCAAATATTACAGAAGTCATTAAACATTAAAGTTACAGAATAATTTTGGAAAATACAGGTTAAGAATCATTTTTGCTTTCATAAACAGAATAAACAAGCTATTTGGATGATTGAGTCATCAAAATAACTTCAAATCAGTAAAGAAAAGTGGATGACTGCAAAAATTTTCTTTAGAAATTTCCAATAGTAAAAACAAGCAATGGCTACTGATATTTGTTGCACAATACTGATTACCGTTTGTGTAAATTACACAGATATTATTGGTGATGCAGGGCATACAATATGCAAAATAAAACAGCATGGACTTTCTTTCCTTAAGGGAGGAATAACTTGCTTTGCAATTAATTAAAGCTAATTAATTAAAAGTTAACCAGCATATATTGAAAATCTCTAGAAAAAAATGAGTAAGAACAGTTGCCCATCATTAAGACTAATTACTTAGTTCCTTATGCCTAATCACAATAAAGTTGAAGTCTGATATATGGATTTTATTTCATTGAAATTAAAAGATGGGATGAGATAAATGAGATTTGCATTTTTTTTTTTTTTTTTTTTTTTTTTTTTTTACAGTATGCCTGCTTTCTACATTATTTGTTTCTCCCTTGGTTTGTATATACCCCTAACTTTTTAACTTGTTTCAGTTTCCCATGCTGGGAGTTTTAGGAGTTTGAAATTAAAATACCAATTCACTGGGGCGTGGGTTCCTCTGAGTCATGAAAAACATGGCTCAAAGTCTCAAAATTAAAAAGTAAAAGTTTTGGTTGAAATCCTACTCCTGAATTGGTCTCTGGCAAGTTACCAAATTTCTGTTTCTCAGTGTGTTTAAAACAAAACTATTTTCACCTGCCTAAAAGAGGCATCGGGAAAAACTGGTGTTGCACAGTGCAGCATCTCTTAGGAAGTCCTTCTTACCACTCTGGCAATACCTAACATTCTGGGCTTGCAAAAATGACTGTCCCTTTAGTACTTTTAGCTAGAGCAGAGCTGTATGGGTTCTCTAAAGAAAACCACATGCTTCACATGGATGTTAGTGGTCCCATTTGGCTTTTTCTCAGGGAAAAGATTCTTACCCAGACTTCTTTGGTGAAAGTTCTGGCATCCATAGAATAACTTTAGGCCCTGGTAATTCCCAGAGGTAATCCCCAGAGTACATGGCCCACTTTAGAACACACCACCATGTTTAATTCTAAACCAGTGGAGTAACAGTGACCCCCAGTGGCCAGTGGTGTGGTCTTGCTACCCCCAGTTTGTGCTTCTAAAGAGAGTTGAATAATTACGTGTGGAATAGTCACCATCCAATTCATCTTGGCAACTCTTAAATAAATAAATATTCCTCTGACCTGCTTCGTTTTATTTTAACAATGCTTAAATATCACTATAGCAGTGGCAATAATGTATCTCTGTTAAGTAGAGTGCTTGTTAGGGTTATGATTAATATAGGGTTAAGAACAAATCATTTTTGTTGCAATCCTGTTATTGAAAACACTGTAGAATGTATTAATTCCATGTTTGGGGACTAAGTTGTTTGTAATTAAATGATTCTTGCTGAGATAACTGGGTTTAAACCTTCTACCATTTACAAGCTATATGACCCTAGATATGTCATTTAAGCTTTTTGAAACTTTGTAAAATGTAAGAAATGTTAGTTTTGTTGTAAGAATTAGAGATACTACATATAACATGCCTGGAATGCAGCAGGCACTTAATAAATAATAACCATTTTGGTAATGTGGCAGAGGAGATTGGCCTGAATGTATAATGATGCTACAGGTTTAATTAAATTGTTGAAACAGATTCATTAAATAAGTATTTTATGTAATGAGGACTGAGGAGTGGAAAACCAGTTCCACCTAACACATGTGTTCTTCTTTCATTTCTTTTTCTAGTCTTTGAAGCCATCAAATCATGCTACCATCCAGAGTATAGTGAGAGCTGTGGGGGTCGTTCCTGGGATTCCTGAGCCTTGCTGTGTACCAGAAAAGATGTCCTCACTCAGTATTTTATTCTTTGATGAAAATAAGAATGTAGTGCTTAAAGTATATCCTAACATGACAGTAGAGTCTTGCGCTTGCAGATAACTGCAAGCAATGACAAATAACTCATTTGAATGCATAATTCAATCATTAGTTTATTTTTATGGACTTCTTTTTTTTTTTTTTTTTGCACTGCCAATGCATTTTGTTTCAAAAGATTATTTCTATAGTCAGATGGGAATGAGCAAATAGATTGAAGATTTCCACCAAGCAGAAGGACTGTATTTGCTTCTGAATGTAACTTAAAGTAAAATTTTAGTAAATATGGACATCTATTTCTCTTTTTGTAATCAAACACAAAAACTTATCAAACTGTTTTTGGAACTATTAGAGAACACACTGGTTTATTTTTGTAATGTTCTTTGAAAATAGAATGGAAAAACAGCAATAGCGTGTCATTTATCTCTACTCATTTAATGATTAAAGGGAAATAGAGAGTAATTTCGTTTCGAATTAGGCTTATTGCCTTGAATTCCTGAGAAAGTGCTAAATAATCAGCTCTGATGTTTATCTTAAGTTGTTGAGACTTTTGTTTACTCTTGTTTTTCCCCCACAAGTCATTGTGTAAGTGTAATGGAAAGTGTGTGCTGAGCGTTAGTGTGTATGTATGTGTGTACATGTGCCAGGTGCCTGTGCCCTCTGTAGAATGGTTTGCTTAATATGGTTTTATAATTCAGCTTACACAGAATTCTTTATATTTTTAAATTTTATGTTTTGGCAAACACCATTCAGTTATGAGAATGTTGCCAAATATGATAGAATAATCCAAGAGCATATACAGAGAGTTACCACTTGACCCAGCTATCAATTGCAAATACAGTTGTTTTCATTTCATTTCCTACCAGAAAAAGAAATCAGCAACCCAGTTTTATAAAACACAAGCGTAATTCCTCTTCTGTACTTCTTTTACACAAATGCTTTTGTTTATTCTAAATTGAATTAAAAAATCCTTCCTAAAGCCATTAACTTTTTAATTCTCTTTATATGCCTTTACTTCCTATGAAGTTATTGATAGATGTTGAGGTCCAAAAACTGATGGAATATTGAAGATCTTTTTAAATGATCAATTTAACCATAATCACATATTGAGTATCTTTCTTCAGTCACATCTAAGTCAGGCACTTTTTCACATGGATCAGGACTTTAGCTCAGTCTTTAAATCTATACTTTAGCAAAGCTCACTAAACACTATTCACCAGGTATGGGAATCAAATATAGACACTTGTTTGTCTTTGTCTGCCATTTTTATGTGTCACATACATGTGTCCTCTTATACTTTTACTCTTGAACATTATTTCAAAAACCTTCTTCTCACTGTATTTATTTTGTGTGTCGGAAATGTTTTTAGGCCATAGATCATTGTTACTGTTAATCTGTGGTTAAATCTCATTTCAGTTCAGTCTTACCTGATAGTTAGAAACATCTCAGCCATTTCAGAAGCTGTGCAGTATCAGAAGACATGGAGTTTGTTCTGTCTCTGCCTGTAGCTAATTATGGTGGTTCAGTCATTTAATAAATATGTTTCGAGCATCTATTTTGTGAAAGGCACTGTGTTACCTGTGTGTCTTTAGTGTTCTCACGTAAAATGAATAGGCTGGCCATGAGCTGGAAGGGTTAAGTTTATAATTCCAGCTATTTCATATCAGTCTTCCTTGAAGGAATGATAGTGATAGATATAAAATCACTGTAAGTCCCTCTTTTAATAAATTAAATGCAAGAACACCCTGTACTTCACTGTTCATAAACTAGTATGGCATTTGCTTTGGTTTAAGTGGTGTTTTATTAAAACCCCATTAAAAGAACCCATGAAAAGAAGCTCTTTGACGCCTTGGGGTACACACATGTTGGTGTGGTGTGTGTTAATTCTGTGAGTGAGACACATCAGTTCTAAAAGAAATGAGTGAAGTTCTGGTGCCAAAGTTACTACACTTTCTTCTAGTTCATTTTTTGTCACAGTAGCATAAAATTAAAGATTCAAAATGAGATGGAGGACATAATTACTTTTTAATACATGTTCTCAAACATTTGAAAATAAAGGTATATGATAGAAGTGGGACAGAGTGTGACTACAATTCTGATCATACTGTCTTTCAATAAAGAAAACTTTTTCATTGGTAAATTTGGTGAAATTCTAAATTTAGTATTTTTCTAGAGATGTATTAACCAAAACTTTGGCAATTCCCAGTATCACTTCTTATCTTCTTATATCCAAATATCTGTTTGTTACCTTTCTTAATTTGAACCAATGTGTACTTATTACAGATTGCACCCCACAATGGCCAAAAACCCACTATATAATAAAATTTACAAGTACCAACTAATAATGATTATATTTTAAGTAGCAATTGATATAAAATTACAGCACAATGAAAAAACTTGGTAATCTCTTAGCAATGGAAATAGGTTTTAACCAGTAGTTTTTCTGGGTGCTTTGTAACTATCATTTCACAAAGATAAAATTCCTCCTGAATTGAGGATGTATTATGGTATAAATTGGAAAAGTTTTATTTCCAAAGAATAAAGCAAGATTACCTTTCAGTAGTAGAGACCGAAGTAAATGTATTAATATTTTAATCAATACAAATTTATTAAGAATAGTTAGAAAATTGAGTAAGTGCCTGATTTACAATTTGTTAGGTACTCATTTCTGTATAATTCCTACATAGACATTTAGAAATCTCCTGATATTAAATTATTAAATTGGGATTCATGAGAAGAGAAGCTACAATTATAAACGCAGTTTGCTAAATCATGCATGATATTCTCTCTCTCTTTTCCCCGACAAGTAATCCCTCTACCCCTGTTTCCAGATGTAGCTCAAACACACACACACACACACACACACACACACACACACACAGTTACTGAAAAAAGAATTCTTTTTTTTTTTTAAACTTGTTAATATGGAATGTCGCTCTTGTAGCCCAGGCTGGAGTGCAGTAGCACGATCTTGGCTCACTGTAACCTCTGCCTCCCAGGTTCAAGCGATTATCCTGACTCAGCCTTCCAAGTAGCTGGGACCACAGAAGCCCACCACTGCACCTGGCTAATTTTTGTATTTAATAAAAAGAATTCTTTTTGTTCAATTAACTGTTCTCTTGATTTCAAATTAGGGGACGCCAATGTCAATAGAATATTTTTTAAATACTTTCTTGTAACCTGTGTAAATAATATACAATTTACAGGATGTGGGGTTGTAGAATTTAAACTGGAAGATTGGATTCCTCATATCTCAGGACTACAATATTCCAGATAAATTTTTACATTCCCTTTGCTATATATTAACTGATGATCATTTATATGTTAAGATTTTTTACTTTAGTATTTCTAATTAGAACTCTTATTGCCCATCTAACATTTTCATAGGCAATCAAATGTAACACTGTTAACAGTATGATTTATTAAAAATGATTATATAATTACATTATTCAGTTTAGTCTTTTGGCTTTCACTTTTCTCTGTGCTAACAAGTAACTAATGTCTGGGCATTGACTTCTTACTGAATCAAAGTTGGGTTAAGAAATAGCTATGCACACCTGATGTGTAAGATTAAAGAAGAGATTAAATAAGAAATATTGGGTACATCTGACTTTTCTGTATAGATCTTTTTTGCCCCCGAGTTGTATTTTAATGTAGTTTATAAGTGATAAAATAATCCTTATTTTCTAAAAACCAGTCCTTCTCTTCAGCTTTCCACACTAGTTTCTGTAAATGTTTTAGTTGAGAATTTAATACTTGTACAGTCAATGGCAATTTTAAATATATATATTATATATGTATATGGAAAAAGTATAAAGATGCTTTTAATTTATTTAATGACTATTGCTTTCCTATAATAATTTTCATCCTTAATTATGATAATAATTTTAGTTAAAAAATCCTTTTAGCTACAGTTTTTAGATGCATAATACAGTTTGGCTCTTTAGGTAAATCCATTTAAAGGATATATTGCAGTGAAACTGTGAAGAATACTTCACTACCAATGTATAAGCTTTGTTGAATTTGTATCGTTTTCTTTCAGTAATGAAAAGCGATTCATTATACAGTATGAAAATAAAAGTTGCTTCATTGACCATTTCCCTATTCATTTTTACTTATTGGGAAAGACTGTATTTCCAGACACAAGTGTGCTGCATTTGAAAAGAGTTAATAAAGCCTATGCATAGAGTTGAACATTTTCAAATGGTATTCTAAATGGAGCATCATAACTTACTATGAACATAACATGATTAACATTGTAAAATAATATTGAAATACATATGTCAGGAAAAATATATCTTTCAGACTTGAGAAACTCAACTTAGTTGTTTCATATTTTCCCTTCTTTTTAAACCAAACACTCCGTGTTTTATAGTTGGAGATTTTTTCTCTCTGGATGTCTGACTCACCATTCTGACAATAACTTTATTTCATCTATCATTTTTACCATATCCTCTTCTTTTAGAATGATAAGTATCTAAATTTAATTAACCTTATCATTGAGATCTATTTTAGCCATTTTTGTTTAGGCCATAGTTTTTTCTTTAAGGAAAAAAAATGACCTGATATAAAGAAATAAAATATGCTTTTATATTATTTTTATTATTTTAATCCATCTCTGTAACACTGTGTGTGATGTCTGAAATTACAAGGAAATTTTAAAGATCATCTTGAACAAGTTCCTTAACTTCTCAGTGCCTCATTTATCTCACTTATAAAATGGGCCAATAAACTTTCTGCTTCATAGGGTTGTTACAAGGTTTAATGAGATAATACATGTAAGTGAGTTAACCAAGTGTCTGAAACAGAATAAAGACTTAGTAAAAATAAACTTATTATTTTTATTATTATCTAATCTAGTCTTTCCATTTTCCAAGTGTAGAAATGTAGACATGCTATGCTATAAGTTTGAATGTCTACCCATCATGCCTCCCTTTGGAACTGGCTCCCACCAACAGGAGTGGGTTCCTTGACACATGACAAAAGTGGGCATCTGTCAGAAATAAGACCGATGTTGGTAAAGCTGGGAGGTTATTTAGCAGCATGGCTGGCAATGGAGACTGTCACTGATTTTTAGCAGGCATGTAGAAAAGTTGTAAAAGGTAGTTGTGGAGAGAGAAGAGTAAATTGGGCTTGGATAGAGAGAGCATTGGGCCAGTTAGGCACAGTGGCTCATGCCTGTAATCTTAGCACTTTGGGAGGCTAAGGTGGGCAGATCACCTGAGGTTGGGAGTTCAAGACCAGCCTGACCAACATGGAGAAACCCTGTCTCTACTAAAAATACAAAATTAGCCGGGCATGGTGGCACTTGCCTGTAATCCCAGCTACTCAGGAGGCTGAGGCAGGAGAATCATGTGAACCCAGGAGGCTGAGGTTGCAGTGAGCCAAGATCACACCATCACACTCCACTCCAGCCTGGGCAACAAGAGCAAAACTCCATATGAAAAAGAGAGAGAGAGAGAGCGCGTTGGGCTTTGCAAAGTAAAAAGAGTGGCTGCTCTGTTTCCTGATGATATTTTAGTTTTGGTACATTTTTCTCATAAATTGAACTTCCTGCCTTTGGATTACATAGGCTATCTCTGAAAACTCAACAAATTACCCACTTGTACTTATGCTGGTTTAAGCCAATATCTGTAACTTGCAACCAAAACAGTCTTGACTATGACATAGTTGACTAAGTATGCCCAATTTCATAAGACTAGCTACTGGAAAAACTGGTATTAGAACCCTTAGTAACATTACAGAGAGAACGTGGTCTTTGAGATCATACTATCTTGAGTTTGAATTCTGGTTCTATCAGTTACTAGCAGAGTGATGTATGCCTTTGAGGAATATTGATGGAATCATCATACTTTCAGGGTAGCCAGTTTTGTGACTGATGAATACTTCCAAAAGAGTTGCCTCAGTTCTCATGCCAGAGGATTGTTTTGAAATACCATTTAGAATTGGTCTTTGTAGCTATTAGAAGATATGGTGGAGGTTAGGGTTAAGGATAAGAACGTTGAGCACACATTCACTTAGTATTACCAAGGATTGTTCATATTGTACAAAACTCAATTTTAATGGGTAGAGGTGTGCTTGATGATATAAAGCATTAATGCCCATAAAGAAGTTAGTTATATGTGGCTATTAACAAGTGAATATCAATCAGTAAAATGAAAACATATTCACATAGGAAAAGCACAATGTTATAGGGTTATATATTTATATCCACAACACACAAAATGTAAGAACCCATGAGCCTTCCCTTCATACTCTTTTGTTCACAAAAAGTCGATGTTCTCATAAAATGATATTTAAATTTTAATTTGGGTTGTATTTATTTTTCAATTGCATTTGAAGCAACATCAGAATCTATGGAAATGCTACACTCTGAACTTCAGCACTTTCCTAAGTTCCTTCACCTTCTGGAAGTCTTAATTTTCTTCAAGTGGTTGTTAAAATTCCTTTTTTACTCTAGTATACCAGATTTCATGATTCAAACATCCATATTAAATCACAGCTCATAAATATTTTTCTCCTAATTATGTCTTGGGGAAAAAAAAGTCATGATGGAAGGGAGAGAGAGAAGAATATAAGAAAGGACCAGGGGAATAGATCATCCATCCTTCAACTTAGGAGACTGTTGATTCTGTCTCACTTCTATCATATGATGGGTTTTGTGAGACTCTTTTACTTTTCATACCTACATTTTACTTAGAGCATTCATCCTCTTACTTTAATAGTAAAAAGTAGGTATTATTATTTGTCTTACTATATTTTAACAAATTATTAAGACATCTAATACCTTAAAAAAAACAAAGCCAAAATAATTGTAGAAAATAGACTAAAATATTATTTACGTGTGTTTCTGGATATAAGTTTATGAAAGTTTATTGTTATGCATATTGTATTTTATTGATACAGGCTTGGAGTCAGACAATTTACATTAGAGTCTTAACTCTGTCACTTACTGTGGGACCCTAGACAAGTTATTAAGCCTCTTCTGTTTCCATGTCCTCATGTGTAAAATGAGAACAAAACACAGAGACTACCTTCCAGTGCTGTGAAAATTACTTGAGCCATTATACATGAAACACTTATAAATGTTCGTAGCACAAAGCAAATATTCTTCAAAATTAGCTTTTTAATTTTTTAAATGCATTTGATACACTACCATGAATGAGTCCTCATTTGACCCAGAGAAGTAGTGGTGAGTATTATCCATATTTCACTGACCCAGGAAAATAAGTGACGAGCCCTAGGTCAGAACCATGCTAGTAGCATCAAGGCTGGGGTTCCAGCAGTGATAATCTCACTGCAATTGTTCTATTCTTTTGCCCTTTGCCTCAGATGCCTCTACTTAAAGATGCCAGAGTAATCTTACCCATTTTTCCCGGAGTTCTGAGAAATTTGAGGAAAATAGACTATGGCATCATAAAGAAAGCCAAAAAATGTTTTAATAATGGTACTGTTTGATTACTGTTTGGATCTGAGAACTTTCCCTTGAGTTGAACTTCCCTGCTCAATTTCAGCTCAACCCCAGTGGTACAGAAATGGTCTCAGTGAGCTAAATTTTTGGAAGATGGGAAAACGTGTGTTTTGAATAAAAAATTTCTGAAAAATGGAAAGTCAAAGTGGGGCTGAATTGTGTACTCTCAGTTCCCATTTCTTATCATCAATCAGATGTGTTTCTCCCCTTAAGGAGAAAGGATGGGGACAAGAGCAGAAAGTATTACTTCAACACTGTTTCTTATCATCAATTAGGTATGTTTCTCCCCTTAAGGAGATAGGATGGGGACAAGAGCAGAAAGTATTATTTCAACTCTGTTTTCACTCAGAGAGTACAAAGAAACTCCTGTTCCTGTCTAAGGAAAGTAGAGGTGGTATATTAGTAAAAGCCTCCCCCTCAGCCCCACAATGCCACTATATAGGAAATTCTGGCCTTCCCTACATCCCATTAAGCTTGAAAAGCCCACAAGAACAACAGCACAACTGACTGAAATTTTAAATCTAACATGGCCCTGCTAAAAATGTGGGCCAATGGGCAAATTGTTAGTTTTTACACTCTCATCAGGTAGGATCATCGCTTCTTCTCCCATGAGGAAGAGCCTGAGAGGAGGGAGAAAGAAACAGGAAGTGTCTTCCACCACTGCTTTCTCTTAACCAGTGGGGTGGAAGTTGAGCACTTTTTAAAGGAAAATGAAAATTGGGGTAAAAGTGACTTTCTTAATGTATCTTGTGATATGAACTTCTCATCTCTTTTTAAATTAAAATAACATAAATTATGAAATTTAAGCAAACACTATATATAGTACTCATTTTAGGTAGTTGAGATTTATTCTATTTTCATTTTTTGGTATGAATTTCCCTGTCTTATGTCTATGTGTATTTTCTCTAGGGTTGTCAGAGGATTTGGAAAGAAAATCCATCTTTGATTTGCCTCAAGTCCAAGACCATAGTTGTCTAGGTATTTGAGATACCTCTTATAGAGAATGAGAACTCTATTCTCCAAGACAACTTGAGTCTGCTCTGTTGATAATTAACAAGGTCAGAACACCTGAGAAGCATTACTTTTTACGCTCCCTGCTCAATGTTGTCAATTTTTGTTGGTGACAACTTGGTTTTAGTTTATTCCTCATTTCTTTTTGGTTTATCAAAACACTGCCTCGAGGTTATTAAAAAATCCAGTCCCAGAAAAAGTAGGAGGTGTTTTCTTCCCCTTTGTCCCTTGATTCCAGTCCCATATTCAGATACACACACACACACCCTAGAAAAAGTTAAATCAGTGGGTAGCAGGTGTTTCTTTCTCATATTCCCTTCATTCTAACCTGCTCACAACTGGGAACCAGGGATGGGGGAAAGAGGGAGGGATAAAGGGAAAGAAAGAGAGAGAGATAACTAGCTCTTCCAGAACATCACAGAAGCAGGGAGAGAGATATGGTTATGATCCAACCGTTTCCTCAGAATATTAGCCAACTACATTTTCAGATTCAGCACACAGGCAAACTGCCATCAAGTTGCAATGAAAACCAACCCCAACTTCATGGGGACTCAAGCCAGATGTGAATGCAGTGGTCCCAAGGTGAGGCAGTTATGTGCAAGAACCATGTGACAGAGAATTCCCCAAAATGGACTCACTTAAGGAAAACATTTTGGTGTTTATAGGACTTCAGCCTGTTTTCTGGAGATTTTCCATCACTGTAAACATTGACATATACATACATGAACATATGCAGACTTTTTAAAGTGGGCCTAGCATATTTTACTAAATTATCTCATTTATTATAAATGAAAAAAAAAACAATGGTACAATATCAAAAAGTTGGCAGGTGAAACAGTCACATAGGCAAATGCTGAATAGGATCCAGTGCCCACCGGCTAGTGATAATACATGGAAACTTGGAGCTGTTAGTAATCTTCAGATGATTTTATAATGCAGAGGTAGATGACCTGCCTAGCTAGGGAGCGTGTGTCAAAACCAGCCCCTTGGAGCTCTGCTTTCTATTTCTCTGCTTCATTTGATTTAAAGGCCAGCTTCTAACACATCCAAGGGATAGCAACATATTATAAAGAGAGGTTTCAGGTGTAATAAGATAGGCTGAGAGCACTTCAAAGTTCATTTTCTTTAGCAGTTCCCATTTCCTGTTTCACAGTATAATGGAGTTGACTTTAAATTCTATCCCACTATAACCAGTTATAGAACTGAGATCTATAATTTATCATTAGATGCATGAGATTTCTGTCTTGTTGCAGGCAGACTCCTCTACAACAATTGTTTTGAACTGCCTGTAAGAAAATAACCCTAAGCTTTGAGAACAAGGAAAAAATCGTCTAAACACGAGTATATTGATTTAGATTAAAATGTCATATTTTACTTGCATAAAACATCTTAAATAATCTGGACTTTGTTAGTATTCTTTCTTTTGCAGCTTTCTGTAATAAAATTTGAATTTGAGAGAAAGCTCAGTAGCCTCTAGGATGGTTATCAGGCACATATAGATGATGGCCTACAAATCTGAGCTAGTATACAAAAATAAAACAAGTTTTTAAAATGGAGTGATTAAATCTGCTTATCGAACAAGTAGTTTTTGAATCTTTTGTTTATTGAATTTATGGAAAAATAACAGAGCCAAATCCTAGACTTTCATAATTGATGAAAAGTAATTATTTGGACTATAAAACCTCTTATTCAAAAAATAATGTTTGTTTTGAACCACTGGGACTTTGAAGAGTATTACCATGACCACCATCAGAGGCAAGAGGTCCTGAATAGTAATTTATCTATCAATTGACATAAATAGCAGTGGCTGACAGTGGTGAGACTCTAAATAAAAGTAATTGTTCAGTAGTTTGGATTACAGGCAGATTTTCATTTTGGCCTAAGTTTTAAAAGTCTAGCAAAAATAATGTTAAACCACTCAGAAAAATTCCCTTAGTAGATGAAAGAGTTGGGAGAGCGTCTGTGCTGTACCATAGCACTAGTCATATGTGGCTATTTAACTTTAAATTAATTAAAATTGAATAAAATTGTAAAATTCAGTTTCTCAGTCCAACTAGCCACGTTTCAAGTGCTTAATAGCCATGTGTGACTAATGGCTACCTTTATTGAATCAGCTAGTTGTGAAACATTTCCATTACCACAGACAGTTCTCTTGGATGATGTGGATATAAGAGATAAACAGAAAACAGATCGATTTTGACTCTTCAGAAAAGAAAAAATGTTGCCTGTTGTGTGTTCCTCAACTGAATAAGAGGCACTATCAAATAGGGAGATACTTGGCCAATACATAGATGCAGAAAAGCAATAGAGGACTCGGTGTCCTCATGGCTGACTCAAAATTGAAAAATAATTACAAATTTATAACCCATATTTATTTGAGATTATATGTTAATCACTCCCTGACATATACATTGCCTGAGGTCATTTCTTGTGGTCATTTCCAGTATTTACTCAACAGAGATTTATAATACAGATGTTAATTACCATTCAAACACAGCCATGCTATTTATGCCAGCATACACTATGAAGAAAGCTTTCCTAACACATCTTTCCTTTCAAAACAACTTATTTTTGTGACACTAAATCCGTCCACAGTAATTTCTAATTCGTCATTCAGGTCCACTTTTGCAAGAAACTGATCTTCTGCTCTTTCTGAACATTTAGAATCTAGTTAGACAGGTAGGTCAGTTAATATATAGACAGACAGACAAAAAGATATATAGATAGATAGATAGATAGATAGATAGATAGATAGATAGATAGATCAGGTCAAACAGTATTAAACTATTTTAACCTTTTCATCAACAATTATTTCAATTTCTGTTTGACAATAACTCAGTCTGATAATTCTTGTATATAAGCAAATCACTTCAAAATCAAAACATTGATAACATGTACAATGTGGTAGAAAAAAATCACAATAATTTTATAGAGGTTTAATTTAAATTATATTATATATTTATATCTTCTACAATGAGAAAATTTCCTCCAAATTTCTTATCAGTCTATCTTCGAGATAGATTAAAATAAGTAATAAACATTTTAAAATAATTAGATCAGAAAGGTTACTTTTATTTATTTATTTACTTTTTTTGCACTTCCATTCTTACCTGAGGTTGTATTATAAAAGCACATGCTGGTTGTAACACTTCCAGCAATGCAGAAATGAGCAAGGGGAAAGTGGAAATTTCCGTGGACACGGCCACAGGACCACACTTTTGTTCCTGGTTCCTGTTGGGATGCCTGGGTCGGTTTCACAGGTCGCCTCATAGTCCTGTCGGCTGAACCCGTCGACTGCCTCCTGGGCACACTGGGGCTACGCGACGCATGCGCGCTTGTCTAAGGTTCAGTGCCTGCAGTCAGGAGTCTGCACCAAGAATGGTCCATCACTGAGGGAGAGTCCTCCCGGGGAGGGGCTTCCGTGCTTCTCATTCTGGGCACTTCCAGACTTTCTGCAGGAAGTGCTCTCCTTGAGTCATTCTGTTTAGTCCCGAGACTGCTGTGAAGAGGAGGACAGGTGAGCACATGCTGGAGGGTGGGGACATGAGGGATGGCTTCACTCCAGCACAGCCGCAGGTCCCGGCTGCCCCGCTTTCCCTGGCCAGAGAAGAGCAGCCCCCAGAAGGCTGCGGGCACAGTCCCGGCTCATGCACAGCCTAGAGCGCACTGCAGGGCCCCAGGACCCCGCCTTAATTTTCACCTTTGTTCCCTCCTGCTTTCCAGCTTTGGAGTCCTTGTTAAGAGGCACTCGAACCACAAGGTTATAAACAGCACACCTGCATTCCCTTCCAATCCTTCATGGTTTTCTTTTTTGCACACAAAGTTTACAACCTTTACTTTTTCCAACTGGAAAACCAGTTTTTCCAACACTTTTTTAAAAAACAAATTATCCTTTTCTCATATGCTGAAAGCTCTACCCATAACAAGCCCACTTCTGCGTTTGACTCTGTTCACTGACCCTTCATTTGCTTCCTAAACCGCCCCTGTTGGTAACTTTCAGTGAAGAGGTGGCTTTAATAAATATATTCTCCAGAAATCTCCAGAACCTTAGCGTGTGTCAGGGTGAGAGGTGCCGCCACGATGTAAACAGAACCCCTGAGTCTTCCGGGTAGGCGCCAGGTGCCATCTGCGCAGACCGCGTGTGGGAGGCATGGAGTCAGAGGCGCTCCCTCAAAATGCATCCCCTGTCTCCTGCGGAGCACACAGGTCCCAGGGCCCCGTGGACAGGGCTGGTCCTTGCGAATCCACGCCACTTCATGGACTTGGGGACGAAACGCCAGAGGCTGCCTCCAGCAGGAAGCCACGCAGAGGCCAGGGCCTCTTGTTCCACTTGGCAGAGACCCCAGAAGGAGCCAGGGGGCAGCATCAGAGCCTGGGGCCCGGGAAGGGGTCTCCAGGGGCACAGCAGCTACAGGCCATTGGCAAGGCCGAAAGATGGTGAGTGGAAAGCCGGGGCGTGTGGAGAGACCCCGAGAAGGGGCTGTTGAGCTGGGAGTCCTGCATCTGCCGTTTGCGTTTCGTCCGGCGATTTTGAAACCAGGTTTTTATCTGGACCTCTGAGAGCTACATCTGTCTCCCCGGCCAGCCTCTTCTGCTCTAGAGGGCCCAGGTATTGGTGGCGCCGGTGCCGGAAGACGGCACCAGGCTCCAGGGCATGGACGTGCTCCTTGGTGAAGGCTGAGCGGACACGGTGGCAGGCCGCGAGGGGTTTGGCTCCTTACTCAACCCAGCCACAGTCCTCTCTGGCGCAGGCAGATTTGACTACCTAGCCTCCTTGATGCTGACGGCCTAAGGAGGATCCCGAGTGCCGGATGCCTGGCTTGGGCCAGGGAGGCTCCCCGAGGAGGCGTCCACAGACCTGGGGGTGTGGGTCGGCCCCAGCTGCTCTGGGAGAGCCAGTTCACCGAGCCAAAGCTGGAGGGCTGCTGCCGGCCACGAGGTCGCGGGGAGGAGAGACGCATGGTGGTCAGTGGGCCGGAGGGAAGGCCGGGCGGGGCTGGCCAGGCGCGGGATCCACAAGGTCACTATTTTCAAGGCTAACATAGAAAGTTGTGGGTATAAACTGGACAAAAGCAGTCAGTTTTAGCCTCTGCAGCTACTTCTACATGTGATGAATGTTTGTCTGGAAAAGCTTCAGTTTTAGAGGGGAAATAGTCTCTATAGTCACAGGATATACTTGCTTTCTGTATTCTAAAGGACTAGTGTCCCTCTAAAACATTTTATTTATTTATTTATTTATTTATTTATTTATTTATTTATTTATTTATTTATTTATTTATTTTAGCTTTTCAAGGTACAAAAGTTTCTGCTCACTGACCAGAAGAGTTAATGTTTCTGGCACTTAGGATGGAACTCACAGATCATGTGCATGAAATATATCTTAGTTATGTTTTTCAGAATGTGTAGGATGCTTTAGAATTTTTTTCTCAGTATCCTATCTACAGAAAGAAATGGATAAATGAAAATGTGTATTGAATTATTCATTCTTGCTTCCAAGCTAGTTTTAAGTAGAAACTTAATAACTGAAGTAAGATGTTTGAAATGGAAACTCTGAGCAATAAGTAATCAAGAAGATGATACACAAAGTGTTAGGGTTGACAAGTGTTCAGAAATTCTGTTTGAGAAACCAGTAAATAAGTAAATGAGAGACTTCTAAAGATGGGAGAGTAAAGAGTTCTAGCACTTGCTTTGAAATTCTTCCATGGCTCAGAATGAGTCATTACAATTTTTTTCTCCACTGTCTTTCTCATTGAATGCAGGAAGAGGATTTCTCATTCCCTTTCTCATGTATGGTGTGTAGACAGACATGCCTGTGTGTATGCATGCATGCACACACACGCACACACACACACACACACGTTACAGAAATTTTCTCTCCAGATATTCCCCCCCACACCTGACAAATCTACATTAAACTTTCTTCAGTCTCTGATGCACCTGCATTCTGATTTTCTGGCTAGGGAAGAGAGTGGAAACTTTTGGAAGCTATCAAATTCCTCTTAAGCCAGCCAGGTAAATGAGTTACACATGGCTTTTAGTGTTCATGGGAGCTCCCTAATAATATGATGAGGAACAAATGCAATCCACAGTCATGCATACAAGCATACCAATACTGCATAGTTTATTCCTATGTTATGAATCCTGTGGTTGTGAAAATATTCTGTGCACCATAAAATACTATACAACTTTTAGTTACTGTTGGTTTCTATGCATCATTATCTGTCAATTCACTCTCAATTCCCAATAATCCAAACTTAATAAATCTTGCTGGCTTTCTAATTGTGAGTAAGAATGTTAATGGTACTTTTTTATTTTATGGATGTTATATAAATAATAGAAACAAAACTTATGAAATTCTAAGACCTTAAAACAACTTTAGATGTGAATAACAATATTGATAATACCTTTCACTTACTGAGCAATAGATAATACTTACTTTTCACAATATCTGGTTTAATCTTTACAGCAACAGAAACTGAGGCTTAGAGAAAGAAGCTAAGTAACTTTCAAGATCTAACAGTTAATAAAAGTTATATTCAAACTTCAATATTTCTGAATCCAAAGCTAATAGCATAGTCACTATCAATAGTGCTAATGATTTATCATGACCAGAATGCATTATGTTATTCTGTGAGCTTATTATTCCCACTTAATAGATACAGAAAATGAGCCCTAAAGATAAGTGAATTTATAGGAAAAAGTACAATACTCTTCCCATTTTTTCTTATTTCATAATTATTTCGTTATTACCATTTTCATTTATTTTTTCCACAGATGTTTATTAAGCTCTGTGTTCACTATGCTATCTGGGCTGGGAACACAAGCATAAACAAAACAATTTTGGTGCTTGCTCTCAAACGACTCACAGCCCAGTACACAAGCAAAGCAGAGTGACACCACAGGATGTCAGGGAAGCCAGGTGGTGTCCCAGCCCCTTCAGAAATCCCCAGAACATCTTATGAAGAGCAGCAATCAGCAACCTCTATTCTTGATGAAAGAGACAGCAGTGATGATTGTTGCTACCTTAGGCTGACCATAAGAATACATTTAATTATCCAGCAGCTAGAAAGCTGGGCTGACTGCTATGAACCACCCAGAAAATGCTGGGGCCATTTCCGGGCATCTGAGACCAATATTTCCAGGGCATCTGGTCATGAATTCACTGAACATTTACTTAGTAAGTACAGTATGCTAGACATAAAGTCAAATAATATACTATGGAAACACTGCTGTGCTTGCAAGTAATAGTAAAGCAACAAAGTGCACTGTGAATATGTGCTCAGGGAGTTCTCACATTCTCACAACCCATGTTCCCCAGAGAAGTCACGTAGATTCAGTGCTGATAATAAAGTACCAACCACTGTAAACATTGTACAATTTCAGAAAGTCAAATTAAGACCCTTACAACTAGAATGGCCATCCATCTCAGTTTGCCAGATTGCACTTTGCCTCAGCATAACCAAAACATGCCTTTTCACTGTCAAGAGTGATCTTATTTGTTTAATAAATTATTTGGTCACCCAAATTATGACTAATGGAAGTTAATAACCACTTTGCTTTAATATACAGGAAATGGCTTAATTTTCATTTCTGGAACACTGTGTGCTAGGCCCTATACTTGTGCCCCTTTATCTTCACAAGAAGTGAAAGCAATGGGATTATCTCTGCTCTATAGATGAGGAAACTGAGATTTTAGCAAGTTCGGTTATTTCCCCAAGGATCACGTAAACATTAAATGGTAATACTAGGATTCAAGCACAAGGCTGTCTGGCTCTTCCACTGTGGCAGCAGATAGAGTAAGTTTGACGCAACGTTCAAGAGTAGAGAAGAGCATCCTTAAGGGAGCTGCAGATAATGTGCTACCTGCCCAGTGGGAAGATAGCAGAATGTGAGCTCTAAGATAAGAGGTCATGACTGTCACTGAGCCTATGGAAGGCCTGCACAGTCATCAGTCATACCCACTTCCCATAGGCTTATCTCTTACTGGCCATTTCTTCAGCTCTTACACCTTGATGCTGACCACAGCACATACACCAGGCCCATAGGGGGCTGACTGTAGGCAGAGGGGGATGTGTCCTCACCATATAAGCTCACTTTGTCATCATACTTCCTTCAGGGAGGGTCTTTGTGTCTTTTGCAAGTGTGTTTTTTACCTTTTTCCATATGGATGCTTAAAATAGTGCCTAAGAGACATGAAAAGAGAATTTTTCACCAGTGAAATGCAAATTTTATGGTCTGTGAAAAGATGCATCTCTTTTGTTAGTCCCTTTATTTACCTCTGCAGTACTATAAACTGAAGCAGGAAACTGTACTTTCGGATTAGGAAACACTGTGGAAGAGGCAGTTAGGGATCTTCATGAGAATTTGCCCCAGTTGCTCAGGCTTTCTCATCCTCAATAAAATTTGCTTAATTTTGCCTAATTGGTTTGTATACTAATAAAAGTCATTTTTCATAATTGTAGGAAACACAGACAAGAGAGAAAGGTATAAAAAGAAAGTAAAAATTGCCTGTAATTTCAGCACTGAGTGATATCCATAATAATGTTTTAATTTATATTTTTCTGGATGTTTTTCCATGCTAATTCACATGTACACACAATTTACTCTTTTAATAAAATTGTGGCATATCATACATATTCTTTTATAAGCTATTTTCTCCCTAACATCTTATAAGTATTTTTATGTTATAAATGTAGATCTACAGGAATTTTCTTTATAGTGAAATGCTCTATCATGTGGCTCTTCCCCAATTATTTAACCACTCCCAAAGAGCAAGTTATTTAGGGTTGATTGACTGTTTTTTGTTGTTTCTGTTGCTATTATACAAAATGCTAAAATGAAGATTATCACACAGACAATTTCATGTAGCTGTTCATTCAGTTTTTTTTTTCAGATATACCACTAAATATCAAGTATTTTACATTTTGACCCTTATCACCAGCCTTTTCTCCAGACAGAGTATCGATGTATACTCCCTTCATCTAAAAGCCTGTTTACTCCATGGCCTCGACAATACTAGTGATCATCAACTTCAGATATTACTGCTTTAATCAGAATTTTTGATTTTGTTAGTTACAATTAAATTTATTCAATTGAATAATTAATGTTTGAAAATAATTTAACTAATTAACATTTAATTTAAATTATCTAGTTGCTAGTATGCTTAGATGTACTTGTTGCATATTTTTGGAAATCTGTAGTTCTCTTTTTGAGAATGGCATGTTTATATCCGTTTCCCATTTTGTCATCAAAAAGTTTGATTGTTTTAATTCATTTGTAAGAGTTCTTTGTACATTAACAATATAGTTTTATCTGCTACTCATGTTGCAAACCTTTTTCCCCCAAGTGGTCTTCTTTTTGTTGATTATGGATTTCATTTTATTGACTATACACATGTATATTATATATACATATATTACTGTATGTATATATTGTGTTTAAATGTGTATACATGAACAGAGACTAGACAAAGAGACAAGACACACATAGATACAGATCAATATTCATGACACCTCCTCAGGCCTACCACCTCTAGTTACTTATCTAACCCTCAGTATTCTATGTGTAACTCTCTTGTGGCCTTCTGGTACAAAATTTATACTTCCTATGATGTATTTTAGATATTTACATTAATATTTTATCTTTTCTTTTGAGCTTGAAACCCTTTGAGCCCCACAAAGCACCCAGCCTAGTACCTGATTAGTATTAAACGAGTGGAGGAAAGCTTTGCATATCACCCTGGGGTCTTAGATATGAATAAACTGTCACACACAGATTGAGTATCATGGACCTGCCCCAGGTCACAGAGCAAAGACAATTTTCCTGACACTCCACCCAGTGCATTTTCCAATATCTTCTCTTGTTTCAAATAATATTAATAATAAAATGCACCATACAGCAGACATCAGTGTGGGACTGGTTTAAAGTGAGCAAAAGCACTCCTGGCCTACAAAGGCCTCAGCCACAACAGACTCCTTCCTGGAAAAAGGGGAGGTATCAAAGCATCTCATATGGAGAGGTACAGATGCTCTGTCAGAAGCAGCAGCCACTTCCAGAGAACAATACCAGTCTATTTGGTTTAAAGTCTACAAGTCGCTAGATCTCAGTTCATTATTGTGACCACTAGAGGGAGTGCAGCTATTAGCCTGAAAAGACAAGATTGCTTGCTTACTGCATCCTAGCTTCTGTGTGGACCCAGTGACCTCTCTCAGGTGAACCAGAACATGACCTTGCTCCTGTGCAGAAATAATTTTTAGGCAGCCCTTTCTTCCAATGAGTACGATTCCAGAGAAGGTTGGAGATCATAGGGTTTTTGTCTTTCTCTTTACTATGAATTCATTATCCATTAGTGAGGCTCTTCAGTGGAATTTTGAAGTTACATTTATATGTTCATATAATCTCTCAGACTCTCTCCCCTCACCGCAGTCTCCTCTCTCTCATCTTTATTGTTTTCTAAGATAAAATAATCTGTACATCCCTGTTCTCAGTATCATTTATTTCTGCCCAAAAAGAATTCTAAACGACTGCATTTGTCTGGTGACGGCTGTTGCTACACTGAAATAGAAAACATCAAGAAATAGCTTCACTCTTTAATTTAATCGAAAGTATTAAATGCCAAGTGGATCTAGGATGGAGTTCCTTTTGATCTTATGTTCAATTAAAATTTTTTCAGGAAATAGATTCAGGAGTGCTTTTCATCACATTATTGGATGTTCTGTCAGTCACAGTGGACATAGGAAATTAAGCATTTGTCATGTTTTTGTATGCTTTGAATACTTCTTGAATTTATACAGTTTGTAAAAAACCCATCAAATTCACTGAACCCAGAAATATTTGACTGAGGACAGGAATGTTTAGAACACTCCTTCTCTTCTTTTTTTCAGTTTTCTATTTTTTTAAATTGCATTTTAGGTTTTGGGGTACTTGTGAAGAACATGCAAGATTGTTGCATAGGTACACACATGGCACTGTGATTTGCTGCCTTCTTCCCCATCACCTATATCTAGCATTTCTCCCATGCTATCTCTCCCCAACTCCCCACCCCCTGCTGTCCCTCTCCTATTTCCCCCCAACAGACCCCAGTGTGTGATGCTCCCCTCCCTTTGTTCATGTGTTCTCATTGTTCAACACCCACCTATGAGTGAGAACATGTGGTGTTTGACTTTCTGTTCTTGAGAACACTCCTTCTCTTTAAAAGCAATAAAGATAAAGGAGAGAGAGAGACAGAGAGAGAGTCTATCAACAGCTAAGTGCAACTTCAAAATTTCACTGAAGAGCTTCACAAACAGATAATTCACTCACAGCAAAGAGAAAGACAAACCCATGTAAACCCATCAAATATAAACATGAATGAGACATGGCTGAAAGTAAGACAGAGAACAGGGAATAGCATTTTATCATTTTATAATTGCTGAGCACTCACTTTGTAAAATTAAATCCATTCTTCACTTGTACAAAAAAAAATGAATTCCCAAGATTCACCAGGATGCTCACCATCAGTCAAGTAAACCTAATTCTCATTTAGAATCTGAGAAAATATCTTATAGATATATACTCATATGTCTAAATATTGTATCCTTTAAGCAGCTCAAGTTTGTGACAAATGATACAAATTTGCAGGGCTCCCCTGAATCAATCTTCACATTGGTTCATCAGTCCACTTGAGAATGATTGTGAAATTTGAAACACAAGTTTGGGGAAATAACCAATCATTTAACCAGTTAGTAGTAGGGTCCCATAAGTGTGACCTACAAAACAGTAAACTTTCAGATTAAGTCACCTGGTACATTTTTGATGCTTGTAAAAATATATAATGTTTCCTACCCCATAGGTTTCCTTTTAATATATATAGTTCAGGTAGGAAAATAGACTCACACTTTATTTTCTCTTTCCCTGATTCCCTGACAAACACTAAAATTCTCAGGCAAAATTGTTTGAAGACAGGTTGGACCTTGCAGCTTGAAGTGAAAGTCAAAATGTTAGATAATGTTAATGATCTCATTGAAAAATTTAATCAAACATTCCCTAAATTTGCTGCAAATTGGACATTTACATTAAATACATGAAAATGAAATTTTGTCTCTCTGTGCACAACTTGGTCTAATGTGCTCTTCTGCTTAACATACTAATTTGAAAATTTTAGGGTCTATGTTACGTTCTAGCTCTGATTTATTTTAAAAAAGAAAACAGTCAAATTCTAAAAAAGGATCATTCGAGAAATCAACAAGTCAAAACCATACTCTGAATTCTGTGGTCTTTGTATAAGAAAACAAATCTATTCAATTGTAAGCATTTATAAGTAGCAGACAGCCAAAAAAAATTCAAATTTAATTTAGCATATAGATGTTGTAAGGGTAAAACAGTATGCTGAAAAGGTATATTGGACTATAGAATCAGAAAATGGAGACTATAAGGAAGTTTGCTAACATTAGGTGAAGTTGTTTAACTCTTCTAGGTTCAGTTACCTCACCTAAAATTCATTCATTCATACAAGAATGTTTGTTAATTGCCCATGATAGGTGAAGCATTTTTCTACATACAAGGGATACAGCACCTTGTCCTTATCAAAGTTATACTCTACTGGAGGGAGACAGAAAATAACAAAAATATGTAGATAAATATATAAAATGCATATCATGTTATATTATATTATATTGAGTCATACATGCTATGGAAAAAGTAACAAGGGGAAGAGGGATAAAGAGTACTAGAGGGCTTGCAATTTTAAATAGGTCATAAAGAAAAAGCACACTAAGAAGGTTAGATTTGAGTCAAAACTTAAAGAGAAGTCAATATGATCAATATATGGAAGTAAATTCTTAAATTTCTGGAAGAGAAAAAAAGTGCATGCAAAGACCCTGGGGTGAGAGTATACCTGCCATATTTGAGGAAGAGCAAGGGAGCCAATGTTGTTGGAGTGGGGTGAGTGTGAGAGAGAAGTAGGACATCAAGTCAGGCTGCTGACAGAGATGGAAGTGGAATGGGTTAGGCTATTGGTTACGAATTATTTTGGCTTTTCTTCTGAGTGAGATGGGAAGTCATCACAGGATTTTGTAGAGAGAAGTGATATGATTGTCTGGCTTATATTTAGCAGGATCTTTCCCATAGTCTAATTTCTCAGTGTCTCACATGGATTTCTAATTTGTTTCCATATATCCAGTTTTATTCTTTTCAATGTGGATATCCAGTTTTCTCAACATCATTTGTTGAGGAGACTGTTCTTCCCCATTGTTTATGCTTGGTTCCCTTGTCAAGCAGGTCAGAAATCAGTTGACCTTTTAAGTATGGTTTTATTTCTGGGCTCTTTGTTCTGTTCCATTGGTCAATATGTCACCTTATGTCAATATTGTACTGTTTTAATCATTGTAGCATTGTAATGTATCTTGAAATCAGAAAGTGTGTTGCCTCTAGATTTGTTCTTCTTTCTCAAGATGACTTTGGCTATCAGGATCTTTTCTTGTTCCAAATAAATTTTAGAATTGTTTTCTTCTATTTCTGCAAATAGTGCCATTGGATTTTGATAGGTACTGTATTGAATCTGTAGATTGTTTTGGCTAGTATGGACATTTTAACACTATTACATCTTTTTATTCATGAATGTGCAATGTCTTTCTGTTCATTTATGTCTTCTTCCATTTCTTTCATCAATATTTCATATTTTTCAGTGTACATATCTTTCATCTCCTTGGTGAAATGTGTTCCTAAGTATTTTTGTCTTTTTTATGCTTTTGTAAATAACATTGTTTTCTTAATTGCCTTCTCAGACAGTTTGTTGTTAGTGTATAAACGCACAACTGATTTTTATATCTTGATTTTGTATCTTACAATTATACTTACTTTTAAAATTACTTCTAACAGGATTTTTTGGTTTTTGTTTTGTTTTTGTTTTATAGAGTCTTTAATCTTTTCTATATGAGATTTTGTTATTTACAAACAGAGACAATTTTACTTCTTCCATTCCAATTTAGGTGTCTTTCATTTATTTGTCTTGCCCAAATGATCTGCTTAGTACTTGCAATACTATGCTGAATAGAAGTAGTGAAGGTGAGAATCTTCATCTTTTTCCTAATTTTAGAGGAAAAACTTTCAGTTTTTTTTATCATCTAGTATAATATGAGCTGTGAGTTTATCATATGTGACATTTATGATATAGAGGTAAATGCCTTCTACATCTAGTTTTTTGAGTTTTTATAGTGAAAGATTGTTGAGCTTTGTCAAACATTTTTTCTGCATCATTAAAGTGATAATGTGATTTTTATTCTTCATTCTGTTAATGTAGTGTTTCACATTAATTGATTAGCAAGTTATACCATCCTTGCACTCCAAAGATGAATCCCATGATGTGTGGTGCATGATGTATGGTCCTTTTAATGTACTGTTGAATTTGATTTGCTAGTAGTCTGTTGAGGACTTTTGCTAATCGAGAACATTTGAACATGTAGTAATCTTTTTTTGCAATGTCTTTGTTTTGCTTTGATATCAGAGTAATGATGGACTCAAAATATGTTTGTAAGTGTTCCTTTTTCTTCAATTATTTTGGAATAGTTGGAAAAGATTGGTGTTTGCTCTTCTTTAAATGTTTGGTAGACTCACCAGCAAAGACATGTGGTTCTGTGTTTTTCTTTGTTTGGAAGTTTTGATTGCTGCTTCAATCTTCTTGCTTATTATTAGTCTGCTCAGATGTTCTGTTGCTTCATGATTCAGTCCCAGTAAGCTGTATGAGTCTAGGAATTTAACTGTTTCTTCTAGATTATCCAGTTTGTTGGTGTATAATTGTTTATAATAGTCTCTTGTGGTCCTTTTTATTTCTGTGGCATAAATTGTAATGTCCACTTTTATTTCTGATTTTATTTATTTGAGTCCTACAACTTAATAGGAAAATAAACAAATAATCCAATGAAAAGTGGGCAAGACTTTAATTGATAGTTCTCTAAGGAAGACATACAAATGGCTAACAGGTATATGAAAAGATGCTCAACATCATTAATCATCAGAGAAATGCAAATTAAAACCACAGTGAGAAATCACCTCATACCTGTTAGGATAGCTATTATCAAAACATAATAATAACCATTGTTGGTGAGGATGTGGAGAAATTTAAACCTTTGTATACCATTGTTTGGAACATAAAATGGTGCTGTTTCTATGAAAAGCAGTATAGAGATTTCTCAAAAAAATAAAAATAGAACTACTATACGATCCAACAATCCCCCTTCCAGATATGTATCCAAAAGAATTAAAATCAGCATCCAAAAGGGTTATCTCCATTTCCATGTTCATTGCAGCATAATTCACAATAGCTAAGATAGGGAAACAACCTTAATTTCCATTGAGAAATGGATGGATAAAGAAAATGCAGTATGTACATATAATTGTAAATCATTCAGCCTTATAAAAGAAGAAATGCTTGCTACATGTGATAATACTGATGAATCTGGAAGACACAACGGTAAGTTAAATAAGAGTCACAGATGGACAAAAGCTGCATGGTTCCACTCATAGGAGGTATCTAAAATAGTTGGACTCAAAGGAACAGTAGAATGGTTACATGAGCTGAAGCACAATGGAAATGAGAGTTGCTATTCAACAAATAATAAAGTTTCAGTTATGCAACATGAATACATTCAGAGATCTGCTGTAACAACTTAACCAATTGAGAGGGTAGATCTCAGGTTAAGTGTTCCTGCCAAAACAAAAAAAAATCTGTTCATGACCAAAATTTTTATTGCATATATTTTCATTAATTTAAAGAAATATTTAGAACCTAGGAAGCATGGAAAATGATCTATTATTCTGCAACTCAGAGGTCAGCGTTTTGCTAATCGAGAACATTTGGACCTGTAGTAATCTTTTTTTGCGATGTCTTTGTTTGGCTTTCGTATCAGAGTAATGATGGACTCAAAATATGTTTGTGAGTGTTATTTGTTATTTTCTTTTGGTCTTTTCTTTCTCTCTTTGTATGCAAATACATTTAACATTTGTAGCAACCATGAAGTTTAAACTTTATTCTATTCTCCTTAATATTAAACAATGATTCTTTTTATATGATATCCAATATTCCTCTGTAATATAAAAAGTGTACTGAACCAAGGCCAAGTCATTAATATGTAATATGAAATCACATCCATAACCAAGAAATTCTTTGGGGTATTTGACTTCCGTTGCCTTATGGATTATTGTATGTACTATAGGTGCTCAAAGATGTTTATTGAATGAATGTTGAATTTTAATGTAAGAAAAAATTAAATAAAAATAGGCTAAAGGACAAAAAGAAAGAGATAGTATTCCCAACTCTGTTAAACTTAAAAAGTAGCAGAAGTTGAACTTTGAATGAAGACAAATTAAAAAGCTAAGTTTAAAACTCTCCCACTGTGGTCACATTTCATCATCTAAAACCTTCACAACACTGCTTGTACATAATATAGATATTTTGACTGACACCCTGGTATGATGCCTACTTGAGAATATTTTCGACCATAGCTAATACATATTATAGTTAGTGCATGAAACACAAGGTCTTTGGTTTTAAGCCATTTTGAGCTTGAAAATGCACAACACAACAATGAGGATTTAAAACTCTTTTATTCTTCATAAATGGTCATAGTGATAGTAACGGTGTTACCCATTCTGAGTAACAACAATAAATATCATGTACATAGTAGGTCCTTTAAAATTGTTCATTGAATAAGTCTTTGAAGTGTGCTAATTTCTTTTCCAACCTGGGTCAAGCTTCCACATCTATTATTAAGTTGGTGCAAAAGTAATTGCAGTTTTTGCCATTGGAAAAAAAAATGACAGAAACATTAATTACTTTTGCACCAACTTAATAAATGGCAATAATAATAACTACATAAAATGGAGGCAAAAATTTCAAGTGAGATACCATATATAAAGTACTTAGCACACTGCCTGTCACAGAAGTACTTAAAATGTGACTCTCTTTTTCTTTTACCTCATACAGTTCTAATCACTGATATTTGCAACTCTACTTGAAAAATAGCTGATACCACAGTCTGCAAACGTTACTCAAAGAAGGGATATTTTACACACACATATACAGACACACACACACATATATACGTACATACATATCTGTGTACATTCTGTTACCAACTTAGAACCTTGAAAACCCCAAGGATCGTCCTTGCTTATTTCTTCTCTCTCCCTCACTCTCACATTCAATCTCATCACCTCTCTCTCTGGAAACACAGTTCCAGTCTACCCAGTATTCTTTGTCCATGACCCACTTGACACTCTAGTCTGAGCCAGCCTCCATCAGTTTTCCCCTGAATTAAGCAATTCAACTGCCTGCTTCCTTTATTCTTCAATCTATGTTTCATCCTAGCATAGCCACCAGAGTGATCATTCAGAACCATAAATCAGATCCCTCCTTTGCTCCAAAAGAAAAAAAAAAAAGATCAAATGGCTTCATATTTCATTTGGGATAAAATCATACTCTTTACTGTGGCCTACGAGACTCACAATCTGGGCCTGTCTACCTCTCTGGGCTCTCACAGTTCTGGAAACTTACAGGACTGCTTTCTGTTTCTGAAACATGCCAAATTCATTAATACCCCCCAAGCTTTTGCATTTGATTTCTCTGCCTGGAACACTTTATCCTAGACTGTCTCAAGTCTGTTTCCTTTTCATCGTTCAGGTTTCAGCTCGAATGTCACCAATGCAGGAAGGCATTTCCTTACTACTTATTCAAAGCCATTCTCACCTCTTCTCAGCAGCACCCTATCCCATGATCCTGTTTAATTGTATTAATAGCATTTATCACAGAAATGAAAGTTTCTGGTGTATTTATTTTTGCAAAGGGGAAATAATTCTCTTTTTAAATTATTAATGTGATCTTGCCTTTGCTTACCGAAAATAAATCTTGGCTCTTTTCTGGAATCATCCACCTGCCGACAGGATTAGTTCCAGTAGGACTGCACTGAGAAAGTCCTAGGAAACATTAAGCTTTTGAAATTCAAAGGACAAGATTTGGTCTTCAGAAAGGATTATATAAATTCCTATATCTCCTCCTTCAGCTTATAAAGGATCAGGCTTTGTGGAAGAGACAAGAGAGTTTTATGTATGTAAGGGATGTCCAGACATAGCAGAAAGAGGAGAAAATCTGCACTTTTCTACCCTTGGGAAACTATGGAAAGAAAGAGAAAGGGGAAAAAAAATCCCTACTTCCCTGTGTTTGTGGCTCCTCACAGGCTTCCCTGGGGCAGACTGTAGCATAGTAATATTGAGGGTATAGCCTAGTTGGGCAGCAGGAGGCCATGAGCTATAATTTTCTGAATCCTTTTGGGTTTTACATTGTGAAAACATAATCTACAACTCGGAATGTCTAGCTAGGGAGCTGATCAGAGGGGATTCCCTTAGTAGGGAGGAAGTGGGTTTGTAGTGAATTCTGCAGAGCAAATCTTGCCTAGAACTGCAAGAGACTGCAGTCAAACCCTAAAGGTCTCTAGTGCTAGCATAACCAATGGGAATCTGAGTCAATGAAGGAGGCTTTGGGCCCTGTCCCAGCCCAGAGAGACAAATGATGAGCTTCTCTAGCCATAGACTTTGACCACGAGTATCAGCCAGGCAACAACCAAGTAGACATCCTGCCTCCGAGCACTGGCCTTTGCTCCATCTTGGTAAGAACCATGTTTAGAAGAGATCAGAATGAGGATCTAAACATTTTTGTTTAAGAGGGACTGAAATTTTCATAAAGCAAAGGTTCTCATACTTTGTCGTTTGTCAGATCCACCTGGGTTGTTAAGAGAGCTCAGAGAGAACCAGGTTCCTTGAAGGGTGTGGCCTAAGTCTTAATGCATGTATCAACTTCCACACCAAAATCTGAGAACCACTGCCTAGAGGGACTGCTTAAAGTATCTGATTAGATCAACTTTAAACTGAATCAAACTTTTCATTTCTTCTCCCTACCCACTAACTAGTATGTGAAAGCTCAAAAGAGATGAGAGAAGCTACAGACACTACTTTTAAATTTTTTAAGCACAAGTTTTACTTTGAGTTAAATTTTTTAATACCTTCTTTTTTAAACTATTTACTAAAATTGTCATGCAATTAGAATATGTGTTTTATGATGAAAGTGTATATTGTTTACTGCTGAACACCAGTGCCTGGAATTGTGCTTGGAAAAGAGTAGTCACACAAATGTTAGTTGAGAGAATGAATCAGTCAAGTAACTAATTAATTAATAAGTAATATGTATGCATTTAGCACAGAGGATTTATTGTCAGAAAATACTCTGCCTGGAGGTGAGGGAAAAGGTGAAGGAACAAGGCATAGGAAGTCTGATAGAAGTAGGACTAAACATTTTTTTTAAAACAGCCAAAAATTTAACTAAAGAACTTCTGCACAGCAAAATAAACTATCAAAAAATGAAACAGTTTTCACAATAGGAGAATATATCTGTAAACTATGCAATTGACAAAGGTCTAATATCCAGAATCTATAAGGAACTTAAACAAATTAAAAAGTGAAAAACAAACAACCCCATTAAAAAATGGGCAGGACAGGCATGGTGGCTCACACCTATAACTCCAACACTTTGGGAGGCCAAGCAGGGTAGATCACTTGAGGTGAGGAGCCTGGCCAAAATGGTGAAACCCAATCTCGACTAAAATACGAAAATTAGCCAGGCATGGTGGCACACACCTGCAATCCCAGCTAGTCAAGAGACTAAGGTGGGAGAATCATTTGAACCCGGGAGGCTGAGGTTGCAGTGAGCTGAGATTGCACCACTGCCCTCTAGCCTGGGTGACAGAATAGAACCCTATCCAGAAGAAGAAAGATTTTATTAAAATGAGCAAAAAATATGAACACACACTTCTCAAAAGAAGATATACATGCAGCCAAAAAGCATTTGAAAAAATGTTCAACATCACTAATCATTAGAGAAATACAAATCAAAACCACAGTGAGATACCATCTCACACCAGCCAGAATAGTTATTATTAAAAAGGCAGCAAAATAACAGATACTAGCAAGGTTGAGGAGAAAATTCCCACTGTTGGTGGGCATGTAAATAAGTTCAGCCACTGTGGAAAGCAGTTTAAAGATTTCTCAAAGAACTTAGAACAGAGTTACTATTTGATCCAGCAATCTCATTATGTGGTGTATACCCAAAGAAATACAAATTATTCTACCATAAAGACACAAGCAGATGTATGTTCATCACTGCACTATTTATAGCAAAGACATGGCTTCACCCTAAATTCCCAGCAATGGTGGACTGGATAAAGGAAATGTGGCACATATACATAATGGAATACTATGCAGCCATTAAAAAGAGCGGTATCATGTCCATCCATGTTTGCAGTGACATGGATGGAACTAGAGGCCATTATCCTAAGTAAATTAAGGTGGAACAGAAAACCAAATACTGGAGAATTCCCACATATTGTTGGAGGGACCCAATGGGAGGAAATTGAATCATGGGGGCAGGTCTTTCCTATGCTGTTCTCATGATAGTGAATATGGCTCAGCAGATCTGATGGCTTTAAAAGGCAGAGTTTCCCTGCACAAGCTCTCTCTTTTCCTGCTGCCATCCATGTAAGACATGACTTGACCCTCCTTGTCTTCTGCCATGATTGTGAGACCTCCCCAGCCATGTGGAACTGTAAGTCCATTAAAAGCTTTTCCCTGTATAAATTGACCAGTCAGGGTTTGTCTTTATCAGCAGCATGAAAACAGACTAATACATTAAATTGTTAACAGTAGAGTAGGGTGCTGCTGAAAAGACATCCAAAAAACGACTTTGGAACTGGGTAACAGGCAGAGGTTGGAACAGTTTGGAGGGCTCGGAAGAAGACAGGAAAATGTGGAAAAGTTTGGAACTTCCTAGATACTTGTTGAATGGCTTTGCCCAAAATGCTAATAGAAAAATGGACAATAAGTCCAGGCTGAGGTGGTCTCAGATGGAAATGAGGAACTCTTTGGGAACTGGAGCAAAGATGACTCTTGTTATGTTTTAGCAAAGAGACTGGCAGCATTTTGCCCCTGCCCTAGAGATTTGTGGAACTTTGAACTTGAGAGATATAATTTAGGATATCTGGTGAAAAATTTTTCAAAGCAGCAAAGCATTCAAGAGGAGACTCCTGTGCTGTTAATGGCATTCAGTTTTAAAAGGGAAACAGCATAAAACTTTGGAAAATTTGCAGACTGACAATGTGATAGAAAACAAAATTCCAGTTTCAAAGGAAAAATTCAAGAGTCTATAGAAATTTACATAAGTAACAGGGAGCTGAATGTTGATCTCCAAGACAATGTGGAAAATGTCTCTAGGGCATATCAGAGGTCTTCACAGCAGCCCCTCCCATCACAGGCGTGGAGGCCTAGGAAGAAAAGATGGTTTCATGGGCCTGGTGCAGGATCCCCATGCTGTGTGCACTCTAGGGACATGGTACCTTGTGTCCCAGCCACTCCAGCAGTGACTAAAAGAGACCAAAGTACAGCTCAGGCCATTGCTTAAGAGGATGAAAAACCCAAACCCTGGCAGCTTCCACATGGTGCTGAGCCTGCAAGTGCACAGAAATCAAGAATTGAGGTTTGGAAACCTTCACCTAGATTTCAGAGGATGTATAGGAATGCCTGGAAGTCCAGGAGGAAGTTTGCTGCAGGGGCGGAGCTCTCATGGAGAACCTCTGCCTGCTAAGGCAGTGCAGAAGGAAAATGTGGGGTCAGAGCCCCCGCACAGAGTCCCTACTGGGGCACTGCCTAGTGGAGCTGTGAAAAGAGGGCCACCATCCTCCAGGCCCTAGAATGATACACCCACTAACAGCTTGCACCATCCACCTGGAAAAGCTGCAGACACTCAATGCCAGCCCATGAAGGCAGCTGGGAGGGAGGCTGTACCATGCAAAGCCACAGGGCCAGAGCTGCCAAAGACCATGGGAAGCCACTTGCATCAGTATGACTTGGATGTGAGACATGGAATTTAAAAAGATCATTTTGGAGCTTTAAGATTTGACTGCCATGCTGGATTTCCGACTTGCATGGGGCCTATATCCCCTTTGTTATGGTCAATTTCTCCCATTTGAAGTGGCTGTATTTACCCAAGGCTTGTACCCTCATTGTATCTGGGAAGTAACTAATTTGCTTTTGATTTTACATGCTCACAGGCAGAAGGGACTTACCTTGTCTCAGATGAGACATTGGACTGTGGACTATTGAATTAAAGCTGAAATGAGTTAAGACTTTGGGGAACTGTTAGGAAAGCGTGATTGGTTTTGAAATGTGAGGACATAAGACTTGGGAGGGGTCAGAGGCGGGATCACGTGGTATGGCTGTGTCCCCACCTAAATCTCATTTTTACTCTCACATGTTGTGGGAGGGACCTGGTGGGAGGCAATTGCATCGGGAGGGGCAGGTCTTTCCCATGCTGTTCTCATGATAGCGAATAAGTCTCATGAGATCTGATGGCTTTAGAAGGTAGAGTTTCCCTACACAAGCTCTGTCTTTGCCTGCTGCCATCCATGAAAGACATGACTTGTTCGTCCTTGCCTTCCACCCAGCCACGTAGAACTGTAAGTCCATTAAATGCTTTTTCCCATACAAACCCAGTCTCAGGTCTGTCTTTATCAGCAGCATGAAAATGGTGTAATACAGAGCAACACCAGGAAGTCTGTAAAGGTTCAACTCAAAGATTCAAGTAAATAAAGGTGCTGAATGCTGTAGAGGCCTGAGAGAGGCTTAGCAAGTCTGCTGCCAATAAACTAACGTGATGTAGTAAAATTTATAGATATTCAACTGTCTCCCCCCCACCCCGACCTTGCTTTCTTGTGTCTGTGTGCTTTGTTTGTTTTGTTTTGTTTTGAGTTGCAGTCTACTGTGTTGCCCAGGCTGGAGTGCAGTGGGGCGATCTTGGATCACTGCAACCTCTGCCTCCTGGGTTCAAGCAATCCTCTGCCTCCAATCCTCTGCCTCAGCCTCCCGAATAGCTGAGATTACAGGCATCCACCACCACGCCCAGCTAATTTTTATATTTTCAGTAGAGGTAGGGTTTCACCATCTTGGCCAGGCTGCTTGAACTCCAGACCTCGTGATACACCCGCCTCAGCCTCCCAAAGTGCTGGGATTACAGGCATGAGCCACTCTGCCTGGCCCAGTCCCCACTTTTTAAAAATAATCATTCTGATATTTAGCCTGCATTTCCGATTCAAATTTCTTTTTTTAAGTGAAATGTTTTTCTTATTATAAAATATGAGTTCATTTGATAGAATATATAAAATAGAGATGATAGAAAAAATATGCATGATTATACCACCTGGAGATCATCACTGTTAACATAGTTATATAATAAATATAAGTATATATTTGAACTATAATTTTTATCCTTCTGCTGTGTCCTCATCACGTAGAACAATGCCTGGAACATAAGTGCTCAAATTCACAACTGTTGAGTGAAACAGTTAAGACATGTATTCAATAATTTTCTTCACACTCATCACCCATTTGAATAAGAGGTCTCCCTTACTCTCCTTAATCCTTATGAGCACTCAAAGAGAAAAGGCATACTCTAATATTTTGACTATCTTTCTCAAAAACAAAGTTGAGCACAAGACACTACGGGAGGCTGACCAAGGCCAGGTGCAATGGCTCACACCTGTAGTCCCAACACTTTGGGAGGCTGAAGTGGGTGGATTGTTTGAGCCTAGGAGTTCAAGACCAGCCTGAAAAATATGGTGAAACTCAATCTCTACAAAAAATACAAAATAAAGTTGTGTTTGGGGGGTGTTTTGTTTTGTTTTTTCCTTGGTCATGGTGCGCACCTGTAGTGCCAGTAACTAGGGAGGTTGAGGTGGGAGGATTGCTTGAGCCAGGGAGGTCAAGGCTGCAGTGAGCTGTGATTGTGCCACTGCAGTCCAGCCTGGGTCACAGAGCAAGACCCTGTCTCAAAGGAAAAGAGGCTGAACAAGCAGAATGCAGAAAAGAGCAATGTTAGAGCTTTTGCATGTTAGGATCCATTTAGCAATCTGAGGATCCTCCTGAATTTTAAGCAGCAGGATTGGGTGGTTGGCTCATATCAGCTTGTGTTCCAGTGTGACTCCTAGCTTTCTTTCATTTTCCTGAAAAGTAAGCCCCATTTGTTCCATTATCACATCATCTTCTGCCTTTCCCCCCAAAATGCATGTCTGTGTTTTCCTTACTGAGGAAGTTTATACTTATCAAAACAAATTTCATGTTACTTTTCATTGTACCACTTTTAATTTAGCAACCAACAATTAAATAAACAAAAATATCTTGTTTTATGTCTTTCAGAATTGAAAATGCTCCAGCTCTAATTCAGTTTACAGCTTGCTTGTAAATCACTTGAGACAAATTGTTATCAGTGGTTTTGATTGAGTCATGTGTCCCATGCCCTAAATATATTTCAAAGATTATTGGGTAGAAAGAGGGAAAGCAAATCTCATTACTTAATCTAACTGAATAAATTACATAAGAATAATAATATACATTTTGCTAGTTTTAAAACTGAGAGACTTTGTACTGTGTCAATTTAGCTAAGCCAGAAATATGTTTCCCAGAATTCCCTTCTCAGTATGGTTCTGCATTAAGCCTTTTCACAAGAGAAATTTACGTAAGATCTGAAAGGCAGACATGAGAAGCAGCTATATTTGCACTCCAGGGGACAGTATAAGACCAAGTACTGCTGCAGCTCATACACATTGTCTCACTGGTTGACTCACCCTGTTGGTATAGAGCACAGCCAGGCCTCTGGCTCTTCCAGCTCCAGCCAGATTGTTCTTTCAGCATCTTCAAATCCTAAAGCAGGAATGTGTTAAAGGTGCCAGTTTATCCTGTAGGTCGCCTATATAACCAAGGTTGGCAACCAGGAAAGATAGGTGCAGTTCCAATTTGTCCTCATGTGTTCTAGCTTGTGACTACAAATTTCTTTTTTCCTCAAGGATTCCACTTTCTTCTCTTCTGTGCATTTTGTCCTTCTTCCTCCATTTTATGCCAATCTTCCCTTCCCAAATTAGTAGTTTAAAAAAAATGAGCACTTATTATCTCACACATTCTGTGGGTCAAGAACTCCAGAATCACTCGTCTGAGTCCTCTGGTGCATGGGCTCTCACTAGGCTACAATCCAAATATCAGCTGGGGCTGCAGTTCCATCTGAAGGCTCAACTCAGTGGAGGATCTGCTCTAAGTTCAGGCATGTGGTTGTTGACAGGAGTCAGCTCATGATAGGTTGCTGGACTGAAGGCCTCATTTTCTCACTGACTGTTAGTCAGAGGTTCCCTCAGTTATTTGCCACATTTGCTCAAATTGCAGCAGCTGGCTTCCATCAGAGCAAGCAAATGAGAAGAGAGGATCAGGAGAATATGTGCAGTCACCTTATAATCCAGTCTCAGAAGTGACATCCCTTCACTTTGTTTATATTTGTTTCTTAGAAGGAAGTCACTAGGTTCAGCCAATACTCAAGAGGAGGGGATTATAAAAGGCCATAACTACCATAAGCAGGGATTGTTGGAAGCTATCTTTGATGGTGCCTACCACAGCCCTTCAAACAGACCTTTGAGGCATCTCGCATGTGCTGTACAGAACTTCTCTTTTAAAAAGCAAAACTTCTAAGAATCTTAAGTGCATTTTCTCAGAGCATCTTTAGAGAAAAGATTTGTGACTGGCTATTGTACAAAGGACTGCATTAGGAATTCATATATGGAGAAGTCATGAAGTTTTTAAAACAAGTGTATCAGCCTGAAATAAAGAGGCAGAGATAGACAAGTTGAAAGAGGCATTTCTACTATCAAATTTTCACAGGCAGCAATGTGACTAAGATGTCTACTCAGTTGATAAATCAGCTGTATCTTATTGGAGAGGAAGGATGGCTCAGAAGACAGAACCAAGATTTTAAATGGTGGTGCTATGAGCTATAAAGAATGACTCAGAGAGTAGGAGTGAGTCCTAAGTAGAGAAAAGCTCATATGTGTTTAGCCAAATTTCAGGATTATCACAGATCAGTGACTGCTTTGTGCCTTCCATTCTTTCCTCCTAAACCAAGTATCTACTGTGGTCATCCTTTGCTTTTTACTGCTCAATTTGTGAGTGTCCAGGCAGATTACTTGTTTACTTATTTCATAGGATTTTAAACTTAAAATAACATATGGAAGGAATTACACCTGAAGAGTATCATCTAAACCTGAATTGGATTTAGATGACACGACCTGGGACCATAAGCCAGAGCCTGATGATATTTTTAGGGAGGCTAATGGGAGAGAATAAATTGGTTTTTCATATGAGAGTAATTTAAGAAATCTGTGGCCAGAAAGTGAATTGTGGCAGTTTTAAAACTTCCTCACAAATTCTTTAAAACTCTCTTCATTAAGAAGTTAAGTCTGGCAGGGCACAGTGGCTCACACCTGTAATCCCAGCCCTTTGGGAGGCCGAGGCAGGTGAATCACAAGGACAGGAGCTCGGGACCAGCCTGGCCAAGATGGTGAAACCGCATCTCTATTAAAAAAACAAAAATTAGCCAGGCGTGGTGGTAAGTGCCTACAGTCCCAGCTACTCAGGAGGCTGAGGCAGGAGAATCACTTGAACCCGGGAGACAGTGGCTGCTGTGAGCTGAGATCCCACTTCTGCACTTCAGCCTGGGCAACAGAGCAAGACTCCATCTCAAAGGAAAAAAAAAGAAGCTAAGTCTATGTTCTCTCCTCTCAAATCTGGGTGGGTTTGTGTTTCCACCAGCAGAGTATGGCAGAATGGCAGAAGTGATGTTATTTGACTTCCAAAGCTAATTCATAAAGGCTAGCTTCTGTTTCGTTAGCTAGAAAACTCACTCTAGGAGCCCTGGGCTCCTACGAGAAAAGTCTGACTAGTGTAAGGATGCAATGATGTGAGGAATCCAAGCTATGGAAAAGGCATTGTGTCGGCAACCTGGTCCTAAGTCCTGTCTTTGAGATGACACAGCCAGGTAGCAGACGTGTGAGTGAACAAGGCTTCAGATAATTCTAGCTCCTAGCCACTGAGTCACCTTTACTCTTAGAGTCTTTCCACCTGGTTCCCCAGATATTGTGGTGCAGAGACAAGACATCCTTGTCATGAATTGTCTGAATTCCTGACCCACGGAATCTGGGAGAGTAACAAAATGGTTATTCTAAGCAACTAAATTTTGGGGTAATTTGTTACATAATTACAACAACTGGGACTAAGCCACGCAAAACCATCAGAGCTAAATTGTGAATGAAATGTGTATTTAAATTTCAGTGATGGGTACACTGAAAATCAAATCTCCACCATTATGCAATATACCTATGCAACAAACACGCATGTGCACCCCGAAGGTAAAATTTTTTAAACAAGATGGAGATATAAAATCATCATCATCATCATTATCATCATCATCCTAGATCCCTCAGGTAATTTAAAAATAAAATAAATTGAGCATCTATTTGTAATGCATATTTAAGGCCAATAAATAAAAAAAATTGTGAAGAAAGTCAACTCTCAGAGTATTTATAATTATTTTAGAATCTTGTGTGAGTGAATCAATAGACATAAGTACTCCTAGTACAATGCCTAGCAATAAAGAACAAGGATTTATTATTGTGCCCAAAGAAATATACATATATACTTATTTTCAAATGTTTATTATTACCTACCAGTAATAATATTCTGGCCCAAGATTTTAAAGCTTTAAATGTCTCTATCCAAGTTACAGAAGAGTAAAGATGTGATTTCATGTTCAGGGTTACACAAATCTGGGCAGAGCTGGAATTCAAGCCCAGGTTTTTGTTTGTTTGTTTTTTACTCTAAATCTTTCACTTTTCACTACTATACTCTCTTTTCTTCAGATATGTTTATAGTTAAAGAAAACATTAAGAACCTATAATTATGAAAAGTTGGTCCCACCAGAAGAAACTCAAGGATGAAAAATGAAGTTTACATCCTAACAAGAAAGATTAGGAATGATTTAATGGTTAGAAGAATGATGGGTTTGCCTATGTGAAGGTAATTTTCTATATCTCCTTGTATGCGTGTATCTTTAATTCATAAAAATTAAAATTTAGGTTATCTTAATGAAGCACTTCATTGTAGTGAGTTAACCCTTCATCTCATACACCAAAGTTTTTAATCAATCATTTTTACTTCATGGTTTAAAAGAAAAAAAAAAAAAGACAGATTTGAGAAGTACAATTCTGGATACAGATACCAATGATACATAAGATTCAGGACTAAATGGTTATTAAGGCCCCTTTAATTTTAATAGAGACAGTAACAGTAGCTCCCATCTATGCAGCAATGGTTATTTCACAGATACCAGGCAAAAGACTCTCTGCATAACTGAATTGATCCCTGAAACAAGCCTCTAAAGTAAATGTTACTTTACTCTGCCTTTTTCTACAAATGAGAAAGCTAGTACTCAAAAAAGCTAAATCATTTTCCCAAAGTCACTCAGCTAGGACATAGTGGAGTTGGGATTATTTAATGGTTCAATCTCTCATTTCTTCATCTTTTAAAGTATTCTAAGAAAACAATAAAAATTACAGGGGAGAATAACACATTGACATGGCCAATCACAGGAAAAATAAACCTGCAGTACTCTAAATTGGTTTTTATTTCTATATATATGTAAGGTTTTAAAAATTACAACTATTGATCTGGTTTAGAATATCATTGCTATTATAACTGTACAGTTCTGATATCCACCCAATACATAAATTTTCTATTTTTATAGGTTGGTAATTTAAAAATATATACATGGAAAAACATACAGTACAAACAAACCAAATTCAAATAAAAATCTTTTAAAACTCTTAGAAATTCTTTAAGCAGGTTATGTCAATCCTATTAAAAATGATTATTCTATGTACAATACATAATCTTTAAAAACACAGATCCAGGAAACAAAAACTCTTTGGTTCAGCAAAAGGATTATAAATGTGGAAATCTAATTTGTTAAGGATGCACCTTTCTGGGTTGGGTTTCACTTATCTGGCTTAACTCTTCAAGGAAGCATATAGCTGGCTTTCTCTGAATTATGAAATTATAAGTGGGGACTGGGTAGAGGTTGCTTTTCACATAGAACATTACCATATGAAAATATAACCAGAAGCTCAAATAATCCTGGAACTTATGCAGTATTTTTACTCTGCTAGATTTAAAAAAATACAGCAAAGTCTCTGCTCCTCATTCATTTTGGAAGGAGGACAAGGGAGTGACCATGGTCAATACATACAACCATTCACCAGTAAAGTTCTTAAATACTAGGGTTCCATGCTATTGAAACTATCCTATTTATTATTTGGACAATTGCAAGAAAGGGATAGGAGGCAGGGTGTTCTCCCTTTTACTTCTGAAATCCTATCACTTTTCCAGTGGCTTGTCTCTTAACAATTTAAATTTATAAACACCTCCATGACTCAGATGTCTTTAAAAAGAGCTATTAACTCAGCAATGATTACAGTGCATCAACATTTGTCAATGAGATTTTCATTAAAAATTAATGATGGTTATTGTGTACAATTTTGGTTTATTAATAGCAACAATCACAGAACTTTTCAAAATACCTCAGAGTTTCAAAGAGTTAGAAGTCTTACCTATTAGAATATATTTTCCTCTATATTTACTGGGAAGCAAAAGCCTTCATAATTTTGTTCCAGCATATTTTCTACTTTGGTTGTGGAAATATTTTAGCATCATTTAACCACACATTGTAACTACCTTTAACAAGGGCTTTTGAAAAGTCTCTAAAGTATCACAGCTGATCATAAAGGAAAGAAAATAATTCTTGCTTTATTTACTTTTTTTCCAAGTTCCCCAATAGAAAATAATTACCTAACTGGATTGATTGATTCAGTTACTTTAGGAAAAGGTACCACTGCTTAATGCTCAACCTTGCCTTTTCCTGGACTCATGTCAGAGGCATATTAGTATACTTCCAGTTTAAAAGCAGGTGAAAGTCAGGAGGTTCCTTTGACTACCATGCTTTCTGCAAACCACCATTTTAAGATGCCATCATGCTTATATGAAGTTTCTGAGAGCTGGGGATCTCTCCAAAATTTACCACTGTTTTTCCTTCTATTTGTATGACTTGGTTATTCAAGAGCAAGACACTTTTTAAACCTTAGTAGTACTCAAACGAGAAGGATATGATTGGGATAGAACAATAGATTGCAGAGAAAACTGCCGCTTTAACAAAAATGAGTCTGATTGTGGGAAGGAAAATAGGGTAGCCTCTAGCAGTTGATAAAAGCAAAAATAGAATATATCAATAATTCACAGCATCTAAACGAGACATTATAACTCAAAACCACATCCATACCACTCTCCTCTTCCCCTTGTGCAGGGATTTCTTTTCCCTAATGGCCTTCCAAAGATATTATAGTACTCTGAAAAGAAAATAATGTGTTGGATTATTGATCCTTGAGGTCCTCTTCTGTAATGTACAGGGAGTAATCATCTTTTCTTTTGTCAGAAGTCTTTATCCCAGCCTGAGAGCTCATCTGGAGGCATTCCCTTTTCAGGAGGATACTTGTCAAAGTAGCTGTGATCTATGGGTCCATTGAGCTAATGTAGACAGAATTAAAACAAAGGGAAGAATAATGTTGACAAAGCATGCTATTACACATATGGGTAATGCTTTTTATATTAGAATGCTGATTTCATACTGCAACCACTTAGAAGTCATATACAAGGAAAAGATGACCAATTATCATTCTTGAGTCCTAGTCTCAGCTTCATGAGATCTTCTCTTTACAACCTAATAGATTTGGTCACCAGATAACATTCAATAGTAACTACCTGACATGAGGAGTTTTCATAAAGAAAAGGTTACAGAAATAAGGCAGGCACTGTGGCTCATGCCTGTAATCCTAGCACTTTGGGAGGCTGAGACAGGAGGATCACCTGAGGTCCAGAGTTGGAGACCAGCCTGGCCAACACGGTAAAACTCCATCTCTACTAAAAATACAAAAATTATTCAGGCATGGTGGTGCACACCTTGATCCCAGCTACTTGGAAGGCTGAGGCAGGCAAATCACTTGAACCTGAGAGGTGAAGTTTGCAGTAAGCTGAGATCACACCACTGCACTCCAGTCTGGGTGACAGAGCAAGACTCTGTCTCAAACAAAAAAAAGGGACAGAAATTATATCCATTTATTTTTTAATTTTAAACTATTTTAAAATCAAAATCTGCCTTCATTCTTCTTCCATTGTATAAGTTTCTCACCAATCCTGACTTTTTTTTATGGTTAATTGATCCATATAAAGTATTCAGAATGCTGAAAAAGGAGCAATTCAAAATATTAGTGACCCTGTTGAAAGAGTGAAATGATGCTGGTCTTAAATTATGTCACAAATAAAATGGTTTCTAACTCTGCCTTCAAACAAATGTAAGTAGTGCTTATTTGAATGATTAGCTGAAAAGTTATTAAAAATATTATTTATGATAAATCATAATGTGGTGGAGGAACAGAGCTAGAGATCATTCAGAAGGAGCTCAAAGTGACATTGCTATAATAAATCTCTCCATTCCCACTTACATATGTGAGAACATAACTCTTAGAACTTGTATCTGTATAACAATAATTTTTAAAATGAATAGAATTGATGCTGAATCTGATCCCATTCTTAATAAATAATATTTATCCATAAGTACATGCAATAATCTCTTCTCAAAAAATTTTTATTTAATAATCACCTTTAAAAATTTATAATATTTTATGTCATGGACACAGCATGCCATAAAAATGTAATTATAAATGAATTCAGAAGAAATATTGGTGTTATCATAAATTTTAAAACTACAGAAGCACTTTAGGAAGAAATCTTATAAGGAACATATAATGAAAATATAGGGAAAAGGAGTGATGCAATAATTCTGCTGATAATTTATAAGTGGGTGATAAATCTCAATGGTATTTAGATTATAGTAAACATATTAAAAGGAATGAAGTAACAGTAGTGTTTTATTTTTAAATGTCAATATTTATAACATACTAGAAGTCATATTCTCCACAACTATACTTTGATGAAAATTCAGATGTCAATGTACAAATGTATAAGAGAAAACATAGATCTTTGCAATCTTTTGGAAAAAACACTAACATAAACTTAGTGGTATGTTGACCTAGATCATTCCTGAATCATTCTTCCTCCCAAGTTAGCTGAAGTTCTGCTTTCTCCAGAGCTGTGCTATCCAATAACATAACCATTAGCAACAGGAAGTGACTGAACACTTGGAATGTGGCTCATCTGAACTGAGATGTGCTTTTACAGTAAAATTTGCTTGGGATTTAGAAAATTTAGTATGGAAAAATAAATGACATATCTCACTAATATTTTATATTGATACATATTGAAATAGTATTTTGGAGGTATGATAAATAATTAAAATTATTTTCACCTTTTTTCACCATTTTAACATGGCTATTAAACAATTTTATGTTACATACATTGTTTACAGCATATTTCTGCAGTCATTTGTCAGCCTGAGCAACACTGACTACTTTGGGATTTAAGTGGCACTGACATATATTTGGTTCCTGATAGGTAAGTCAATGTCCATCAACTAGGCAGTACTATTTAGTCCCTATAATCACAATTACTAAGACAAATTCACTTAATTTAAAAAACTGTTTAAAAAAAACCCATCTAAAATCTGTTATGGACATATACATACACCTACAATTTGTGTACAGAAACAAATTCTTAGGAAAACAAGTCAAAAGAGTAATATAGTAAATACCATACCTCTCTTTGTAAAGGTGATGGAAGGTTGCGTGCTTTCAGTCCCTCCCAATTAAAACCATTTAACCACCTGAGAAATGAGAAAGAAAGAAAGGAATATTACTTGGCTGATAAACTACTAGCATGTCAAATTACCTGTCATGGCTTTAAATAGCACTCACATACTAATTATTCCTGACCAAGACCACTCCATCAGCTGACAGGCTAAAGTCTACAACTACTATTCGTCTTCTCACAATTGGATGTCTAATAGGCACCTGGCATGTATCGGGTCTGAATAGAAGCTTCAGATTTTCTTCACCAACCTTATCTCAATTCTTCCAGTTGCTCAAACAAAAGTTCTTGTAGCTTTCTTCCCTCTTACATCCTGCCTGAGTCCATGAGCAAATCCTGTCAGTGCTAGCTTCAAATTCTATCTATATTCAGTATCTGGCCAGTCTTCAGTACCTTCACTCTACTAGCATGGACCAAGCCCTACTTTTGTGCTGGGGAAATAACAGCAAGATTGATTATTTATAGCATAAATCAGGCCACATCATGCCTCTGTTCAATACTCCCCAACCTTTTCCTTCTTATCCAGGGTAAAAGGCAAAGTGTATTCCATGTCTTTGCTATAATCTACAAGGCTTTATAAAATCACTGTTTCTACCACCATCCTTCCATTACCTTACCACTGTTTTACTTTTCTCTTTCTTTCTCCCTTAACTCATTTATCTTCTCACTATTCTAACAAGCTAAGAATATTCCCACTTCAAGGCCTTTTTACTCAAGGCTGGATTGTTCTTTCTCTAGATTTCCATGTCTTACTCTTTCAACACCTTCATGTCTTTTCTCAAAGGTCATCTTCTCAGTGAGATCTTCTTTGGCCATCCAATCTAAAATTGCAGCACTCCCCCACCAACACACACACACACACACACACACACACACACACACACACAAGCTTCTTATCCTCCTTCCCTACTTTATTTTACCTGCTTAGCATCTATAGCTATCTGATATATGACTAGACTTAGTTATCATGTTTACTTTCTATCTCCCCACTAGAAAGCAAGCTCCATGTGGGCAGGGATTTTTATCTATTTCCTTTTCTCTGTGCCCCAACACTTGGAGAAGTGCTTGATATAGGACAGGGGCTCAATAAATTTTTGTTGAGTGATTGAATGATTCTGAAAAGGAACACACTTACACAGAAAAAGCATTTTACAGTAATCTGAAAATACGGGATTAAGCTGAAGTTCTTTTATCATTGCTTACACATCATTAATCTAAAAGAACTGAGCTGATCTTCATATATTTCAAGCATATATTTCAAGCTTGATGGTCTAGAAATATAACACCAGCAGTCAAGAGACCTCATTTCTCTTGAATAGAAACAACCTACTCTGTCTCTCTGGATCTTATATCAAGGACATGAAATCATGCTGTTCTATAGCCACTAATCTTTTCTACCTGCACACTAAGGTCAGCTCAGCCAGCCAACTAATATTTATGGAAAGTCAACTTTGTCTCAGGCATCAGAAAAGACAAGCACCCTGCTTTTAAGATGCTTTTGTTTCGCTGGGAGGTTCTAGAAAACAAAGGAAGTAAACAATATAAATTCTTAAATTAATTTCTGATAGTAGTAAGTACAAGGAAAGTCAAAGAGAATAAAGTGGTAGATGATGGCGGGAATAAGGATAGGTTGGGAGGGGCTGCTTATAGCTAGGGTGGTATTTGAAGAAGTTATATTTGAAAAAGCCAGAATGAAGAGAAGGGGAACTATGGGAAGATCTGTGGCAAAGTCCTTCCAGATGGAAGGAGTGAGCTGAAGTGTAGTGAATGTAGAGGAAATTAGAAAAAAAAATGATGTCTGAGAAAGAGCCAGAGGCTAGGTCATGTAAAGTTTTGCAGGCACAGTAAAAAATCAAGATTTCCACATGTAGTGAAAGAATCAGAAAGTTCTAAGTAAATGACACAAGTTAGTTTTCAAAAGATACTTCTGGTTGCTTTAGAGAGAATGACCACAGGGGTCCAGAATGGGATGGTGATGTGGGCATGTGATCAAAGGTGGAGAGACTTTCAGGAGGCTGTCACATTCCTCTGTCTGTTGACCATACCAGAAGTTAGGCTCTTCCACCTTTTTCAATCTCTTCTCATCCCCAGACTTGGGTTTGGTTCAGTGCTTGACTGGATTTCCTATTCCAAGTCTAAGCTTAGCAACAGAAAAGGAACCAAAGACAGAGGGCAGACTCCAGTGCATTCCATTGCAGGTGCTATTCTAAACCAAAATATCATTTTGCTATAAGCTACTGGAACTTTATTAAAAGTGTGAGAGTCAGACAGCAACCTAGTTGTTTTATATCCCTCGTCTGCCCTTGCTGTGAAACCACAGAAGTCCTCTCTTTGTTCTACCCATTGCTTTTTTACACAGACTGAGCCTCCACTTTTAGGGATTTCTAGGTACAGAGTTCTATGGATTCTTTTATTTGTCACCAACTATGGCAACAATTCCTTTTAACATATTTTACAATGCTCTCTACTCAGAGGTACTTCATAAATATTAATAAAAATCATTACCATTACTCTACTGAATCAAACAGCCCATGTGTTTCTTACGGAGAATTTGTTACAATCTGACTTATGGCAATATTTACTTAACATGAGTGGCTATTCACTTAACATTTGGCCTTTTGACACTAACCACATTTTAAGTAATGTAAGCGCCAGCATGCACTGGTGTGTAAAAATATTCACCAGAGAAATATTAGCAGCAACAGCACATAAATTGCTTCTTCATTTCAGAAGACTCATAGAGCTATTCTTGAAAGTAATTTCAAAGACTAGAAATATTTTTTTAATAAGTTAAAATACAGGCATACCTTGGAGATATTGAAGGTTCAGTTCCAAACCACTGCAATAAGGCAAATCACACAAATTTTGTGGTTCCAGTGCATGTAAAAGTTATGTTTAAACTAAACTGCTATGTATTAAGTGTACAACAGCATTATGCCTAAAAATGTACACAATTTAAAAATACTTTATTGCTAAAAATGCTAACAATCACCTGAGCCTTCAATGAGTCATAGCCTTTTTGCTGGTGGGAGGTCGTGCCTTGATGTTGATGACTGCTGACTGACCAGGGTAGAGGTTGTTGAAGGTTGGGGTGGCTGTGGTAATTTCTTAAAATAAGACAATGATGAAGTTTGCTGCATTAACTTTTTCTTTCAAAAAAGTTCTTTATGGCATGTGATACTGTTTGATAGCATTTTATGCACAGTAGAACTTCTTTTAAAACTGAGGTCAGGCTGGGCATAGTGGCTCACGCCTATAATCCTAGCACTCTGGGAAGCTAAGGTGGGAGGATCTCTTGAGGCCTGGAGTTTGGGTAACATGGCAAGACAACCATATCTACAAAAAAGTTGTTAAAAAATTAGCCAGGCATGGTGGCATGTACCCATAGTACCCGCTACTTAGGAGGCTAAGGCAGGAGGATAATTTGAGCCCAGGAGTTCAAGGCTGCGGTGAGTCATGATCACACCACTGCACTCCAGCCTGGATGACAGTGAGGCTCTGTCGGAAAACAAACTGAAGTCAATTTTTTCAAACTCTGTTACTACATTATCAACTAAGTTTATGTAATATTTAAATCTTTTGTTGTCATTTCAACAATGTTTACAGCACTTTTGCCAGAAGTAGATTGTATTTCAAGAAACCACTTTCTTTGCTTATCCATAAAAAGCAACTCCCCATCTGTTCAAGTTTCATCATTAGATTGCAACAATTCAGTTCTATGTTCAGGCATCACTTCAAATTCTAGTTCTATTGCTATTTCTAGCACATCTGCATTTACTTCCTCCAATTAAGTCTTCAACTTCTCAAAGTCATTTATGAGGGTTAGAATCAACTTTTTACAGACTCCTATTATTTGCTATTTTAACCTCCTCTGATAAATCACAAATGTTTTTAATGGCATTTAAAATGGTGAATCCTTTCCATAAGGTTTTCAATTCACTTTGCCCAGTCATCAAAGGAATCACTATTGCAGCTATAGCCTTACTAAATGTATTTCTTTTTTTCTTTTTTTTTTTTTTGAGACAGAGTCTTGCTCTGTTGCCAGGCTGGAGTGCAGTGGCACAATCTCAGCTCACTGCAACATCTGCCTCCTAGGTTCAAGCGATTCTGCCTCAGCCTCCTGAGTAGCTGGGACCATAGGCATGTGCCACTACGCCTGACTAATTCTTGTATTTTTAGTAGAGATGTGGTTTCACCATGTTGGCCAGGATGGTCTCAATCTCTTGACCTCGTGATCTGCCCACCTCAGCCTCCCAAAGTGCTGGGATTACAGGCGTGAGCCACTGCACCCGGCCTAAATGTATTTCTTAATAACAAGACTTCAAATTCATCAAAATTATTCCTCGAGGTCTAGGTTGAAGTGAGCCATGTTTGTGCCACTGCACTCCAGCCTGAGTAACAGAATGAGACTCTCAAAAAAATTTAAAATAAAAAAAAATACTCCTGGGTTCATGGACTGCAGAATGGATGTTGTGTTAAGAGGCATGAAGATGTATTAATCTCCTTGTACAGTTCCATCAGAGCTCTTGGACTAGGTGTATTGTCAATGAATCGTAATATTTGGAAAAAAATTTTATTCTGAGAATTAGGTCTCAAGAGTACACTTAAAATATCCAGTAAACCATTCTGTAATCAGATATGCTGTCATTCAGGCTTTGTTCAATCTGTAAGGCACAGGCAGAATAGATTTAGCACCATTCTTAAGGGCCTTAGGATTTTTAGAATGGCAAATGAGCACTGAACTTCAAGTCACCAGCTGCATTCCACACAAGAGAGTCAGTCTGTTCTTTGAAGCTTTGAAGCTAGACATTAACTTCTCCTCTCTAGCTAGGGAAATCCTAGATAGCATCTTCTTTCAATGTATGGCAATTTATTCTTCATTGAAAATCTGTTTCATCAATGATCTTAGCTGAATCTTCTGGATAACTTGCAGCAGCTTCTGTATCAGCGCTTGCTGCTTCACCTTGCCCTTCTAAGTTCTGGAGATGGCTTTTGTCCTTAAACTTCATTAACCAATTTCTGACAGCTTCTGACTTTTCTTTTTTAGCTACCTCACCTCTCTCAGACTTCATAGAGTTGAAGAGAGTTAGAACTTTGCTCTAAATTAGACTTTGGGTTAAGGAACTGTTGTGGCTGGCTTGATCTCTATACAGACTACTAAAATTTGTGCGTATCAGCAATAAGGCAGTTTTGCTTTCTTACCATGTGCCCATGTGTGTTGTGATGGTTAATACTGAGTGTCAACTTGATTAGATGGAAGGATACAAAGTACTGATTCTGGTGTGTCTGTGAAGGTGTTGCCAAAAGAGATAAACATTTGAGTTAGTGGGCTGGGAAAGGCAAACCCACCCTTAATCTCAGTGGGCACAATCTAATTAGCTTCCAGTGTAGCTAGAATATAAGCAGGCAGAAAAATGTGAAAAGAGAGACTGCTTAGCCTCCCAGGCTACATCTTTCTCCCGTGCTGGATCCTTCCTGCCCTCGAACATTGGGCTTCAAGTTCTTCAGTTTTAGAACTCAGACTGGCTCTCCCTGCTCCTCAGTCTGCAGATGGCCTATTGTGGGACCTTGTGATAGCATGAGTTAATACTTAATAAACTCCCCTTTATATATCTATTCCATTAGTTGTATACCTCCAGAGAACCCTGACTAATACATGAGTGTTTGCTGGAGTAACACTTTTAATTTCCTTCAGGAAATTTTCCTTCGGATTCAAAACTTGTCTAATTGGCACAGGAGGCCTAGCTTTCAGTCTGTCTCAACTTTTGATAAGCCTTCTTCACTAAGCTTAATAATTTCTAGCTTTTTATTTAAAGTGAGGGACATGAGAATCTTTCCCTTGACTACTTAGAGGCCATTGTAGGGTTATTAATTGGCCTGATTTCAATACTGTTGTGTCTCAGGAAATAGGGAGGTCTGAGGAGAGGGAGAGGTGGGAAAATGGTCCATCGATAAAGTCATCAGAACACACAACACGCACTGATGAAGTTTTGCATCTTATATGGCTGTGGTTTGTGGCACCCTCAAAATTAAAATACTAACATCAAAGATCACTGATCACAGATTACTCTAATAGATGTAATAATAATGAAAAGCTTAAAATATTGTAAGAATTACCAAAATTTAACACAGAGACACAAAGTGAGCACATGCTGTTCGAAAAATGGCCCTGATAGACTTGCTTGATGTAGGGTTATTACAAACCTTCAATCTGCAAGGTGCAGTAAGTAAAGCAAAGTGCAATGAAGCAAGGTATGTCTGTACCTGAAACAAATGTTTTCTTTTCCTCTCAGGAAAGATATCATTGTACCCTACAAGTATATCAACCTTCTTTTAAGATATGTGTTGGCAGACATGACTGGTGCCTAGCTTTGAACTAGCTCTTAGATACAGGAGAGTAGAGCTCTGTAACTATTTTGAGGAAAAGTTATTTACTATAGAATGGAGAGGTACATACAACTGTATTGTTTTTAAATACAAAATTAAAGTAACTAGTTCTCTAAGAAAAAAAAAAGTTTTACCTTAGAAGAGACTGGGAAATTTTAATTCTAAGAATATACTGAGTAGAGAAGCTACACAGCTTAAAGACTTGTGGAAGGTTTTTAAATACTCATATTTGGAGAGAGAGACCAAGTTTTCTGATGTTCCCCACCTTCAACTTTATAGCTTAAAAAGCACTATGAAAATGGAATAAAAAATGCTTTTGAGCATTTACACACAAGAAGACACTGTGTAAATTTGGTATATCTTATTAATCACCTCTATACTCTGCACTCCAACTCTACATTACATATAGCAAAGACAATCTTGCCTATTAAGAAGGAATAGGCAAATTAACCCCTACAGGGAAGAAAATTCAAAATTCTTTATTACTATGCTGAGGTGAGAAAATCCTTTAGCATCAATTTGCATGTGCATCTAATGACAATTTGACAGCTACATTTAAATGAGCCTCAGGTAAAGAAGAATTAAAAGCTAAAGCTGGAGCCTATTAACAAATATATCACTTCTGTTTCCCAGCTATGCCAGAGCAAAACATGAAGACCCTTCTATAATTAGAGTAAGAGAGAATGCATATTGGAAGAATGGCTTTAATTGACAGAGCACTTGTTTCCTTAATTTGAATGGTGTGTTTATCTGTCATTTTATAATGAGAAAAGAAATGATGATAACAGCATGTACTGCCAAAAGAAAATAAATTAAAATCTAAGACAAATAATGAGCTTTACAACTGAAGGCAATCCAAAAGATAACACAGAACACTAGGATACTACAAGCATTTTGATTTTATAAAATCTACATGTGTCTTTTTCTTTCTTTCCTTCCTATGTTTGCTCCCTCCCTTTCTTCCTAAAAACACCCTTAAGGCAGAGCTCAGTATGAATGTACAATATTGAATACACAACTTTATTTCAAGTAAGTTCATAAATACATAGAGTAGGGTTGGCAGCTTGATTTTTTGTATTTGTTTTGAAGCTGTACTGCTACTGTTAAGAAACGTGAATAGCATTTCTATTCAGCAACAGCCCCTCTCCCTTTATTTTCATACCATGTTGATGTGCCCCTAATTCTTCAGTGAAAAGATTCATAAAGCAATGAGGTGTTTTCATTTCTAAAAGTGAACATATCAGTGTAGTCAAATGATTTCAATCATGACATTCTCAAGTGTATTTTGCACTATCTACATACTCTTAGAAGTTAATGTTTTATATCTGTGAGTCATAAGCAAAATGAAAACATCTTAAAGATGAAAGGAGTTAGCCAAGCACTGATTTAACATCAAAATCTTGAAGGTTTGAACTGCCACATTTGAATATTTAGTAAATCAGAGAGGGTGTCTTATGAAGGTTATCAATGGCTCTGAAGATCAGCTTTAAAAATTCACAGAACTAGAAAAGTACATGTCAGATTACTGCACAAGGATAAGGCATGGTTTGAGGTTCTGTGGAAAGCAGTGAAATCAGTGTCCTTTACCCAAAAAATAAAATACATCACGGGGGAGAATTTGAGGATATTCAAAGGAAAATTATATTTAAAATAAATATGTATTATTAATTAAACCTGAAATCAGATACTTTTTCACAGTTGATTTAGGTGACCCATCCTCTTGAATACTGACGACAACAATGGTATCCTCCTTTACTTACAAATTAAATGCCAAAATTAGAACATAATTCCTTCACAGACTCCAAGTTGATATTTCAAAGTATAATAAATATATACAACTCGTATAGATCAATAAAAATACACACTAAAGAATAATAAAGACGGAAGTGGATAAAAAGCTAATTTGCTATGATTTGAAGATGTGATTTTGTAACTTCTTTCGTAAAGTCAGTCATTCTGATATGAACTTCCAGCATGAGACAAATTACTTTGAGATTAATTATTGTACCTACATCTACTAAAACACAGATAAAAAGCAAAGCACCATAAAGAAAAAACTGAAAGTCTGTAAAGGGACCCTTGCGGCCTCCTGAGAGAAGCTTCAGGAAGTACCACATTGTTCTCCAAATTTCTATATTTTTCTGGGCAAACAAATAATTATATACCTGTGTTTCTTAATGTCATTTATTCCATTCTTCAGATTTCCCAGCCTTTCTGTTGGATTTTGCCTAAAATAATAATTTGTAAAAGGAAATTGATAATAATACAATTGAGAAAATTATAAATCAAAATTTAACATCTATTTGTTAATTAATTCATTCATTAAATAACATGCATTAAGTTCCTACTGTAGACCAGACATCTGAGTTTAGGGAGGTGAAAAGATGTGACCTCCTCCTGGAGAAGCCACAGCTAAATGAGAGTTTAGTGTGTGTGTGTGTGTGTGTGTGTGTGTGTGTGTATTATTTATAATACATATATATCTATAATTTAACTAATATATATATTTATATTATAACATATAGCAATGCTTTAAATAAGGTACGAATAAATACTTTAAAGAACAGGCAGGCACTATCTTGCTAACTCTGCTGAGAAAACCAGGGCAAGCTTTAGAGAATCATTTACATCTAAACTGGAATCTTAGAAGCATGCAGGAATTCCTACTGGCAACCCATAGCTAGGTTTTTAGTTGTAAATTTACCAAATTTTAATGCTTTTTTAAAAGTTCAGGTAGAAAAAAGCAGCAAAATGAAATTTTAAACAAAAATCTAGAAGTCTCCTATTTTCTGATAAATTATTTTTAATGGTAAGTAGAAACGGTGGTAATTTAAGATAAGAACAGAGGAGCACTTTTTAAAAAATGAAGATTGAAAGAGGTTATATAATGACACTTCATTATCACGACTAATTTTCTTTCAAAATAACGAGATTATAAATAAATTACTCATTTTTTATATTGTCAAAGTTTATGTGGCACATGAAAAATCTGTAATGTGTATATAAAGCCTAATGATCAAGTCAGGGTGTCAAGGATGTCCATTGCCTGAGTACAATACATTTTTGTTAAGTATTCAACTGTCCTCTTCAAACACTGAATTTATTCTTTTTACTGTAAAATTATATATTTAACGCACTTCCCTTCATCCTCCCCGCTCCCTTTGACTCACCCAGTCCCTGTAATCTACCTTTCTATTCTCTATCTCCATGTGTTCAAAATTTTTTAGCTCTTACATAGAAACAACAACATTGAGTATTTGTCTCTTGGTGTCTGACTTATTTCACTTAAGATATTGACTTTTAGTTCCTTCTATGTTGCTGAAATGACATGGCTTCATTCTTTTTTATTGCTAAGATAGTAAATTACTCCTTGGTTTATTTTGCTCTATAACAGATAAAGATGATCCCCAAAGGTTACCTGAAAAAATTAGATCTCTTTTTAAACTACTTTATAAGTAGGTACTGTGATTCTGTAATGTGAGGTCAATTAAAACTCCCTATACTGCAAAACAGAAAATGACTTTTTAAAATATAATTTACCTATATAAAAAAAGCACAAAAAGTAAATATGCACCTTATTTCAAAATGTGTAGAAACAGAAAACAAAGCCTTTACACTTTCTTCAAGACAAGGGGTTACTGACTGTCATTCTTACCTGCAAAGTCTCCGAATCAAATCCTCAGGTCGTCGTGTTATCTTTCTGGGAAAATCAATTTTTTCAATTCCTTTGAGAATCAAATTGTAAGTCATCATTTGGTCAATCCCAGAAAACGGTGGGCTAGAGAAAATCCAAAACAGGACACATTAATAACAGGGTCTGAAACACATTTGGAATGAATTTTCTTCCTTCCATCTTTCCTTCCCTCCCTTCTTTCCTTTCTTCCTCTTTCATAAGTTGTTTTATAACAAATCTGGATATATCCTATAAAATCATCTCACTAATTTAATATTGCTTAGCACATCACGCACACACGCGCGCGCGCGCACACACACACACACACATACAGGTAATTGGTCAGGTGGGAATAAACACTAAAAAGAAAATAAAGAAAGGGACAGAGGTGTGATTTTTTTGAGATAGAGTGAATAAGAAAAGCCTCTTAAAAGCTGACAACTGAGCAGAGGTATGAATAAAGAGAGAGAAGGAAGTGAATGCAACACACCACTACGTGTGGCAGAAGGTTCTAAGACAGGAATCACAAAGGCCATGAGTCAGGAGTGGGCCTGGGTGGTCCTGCATAGCGAGGTGGGCAGTGTGGCTGCTGGAGTGAGGAAGCAAGAGGGGAGTACAGAGATGAGGGCAATATTGTATAGATGAAGTGGCTATCAGAAGGACCTGGGAATATATTCTGAGAGGAATGATCTCAATTATAGCAGCCAGAGTTAAGCTTTTCCTAATGCATGGTGGATAAACTATGATGGTGGTAGTGAGAAAGTCAGGGGAAAGGAGCCCCAGTAGCCTTGCGTAGGACAGTAGTGTTGAAAGTAGTGAGATATTACTGCATTCTAGATCTATTTAGACTGTGCAATATGCTGAATGTCTGTGTTCCTCCAAATTCATTTGTTGAAACTCTAATCCCAATGTGGTGGTATTTGGAGGTGAGGCCTGTGGGAGGTAATTAAATCAGGAGAGTGGAGCCCTCATGAATGGGACTGGTGCCATTCTAAGGAAAAGGTAGCGAGCTAGTGGCCTGGCTTCTGGCCATGTGAGAATACAAGGAGAAGTCAGCAGTAACTCGGATTAGGATGCTCACCATAACCCGACCATCCTGGTAGGCACCCTGATCTGGGACTTCCGATCTCCAGAACTGTGAAAAATAAATGTTTGCTACCTAGGCCACCCACTTTATAGTATTTTGCTATAGTCGCCCAAGGTGACTAAGACACATGGTAAAGCCATCAGGATTTGCTAATGGGGTGAATAAGGCATGTGGGAGAAAGAAAGAATTCAAGAATGATGCTAAAGGGTTTCGGCCTTGTTGGAGATGTTATTTCCTAAGAGAAGAAAGACGGAGTTGGAGTGGGTACAGAGCAGGTTATGGGGAAGGGAATCAAGTGTTATGTATTAAACATCCAAATGGAAATGCTAAGTAGAAAGGTGGATTTATGAGACTGGCATTCAGGAAAGGGGTTAAGGCTGGAAGGATGACTTGGGGAGTCATCAGACAGTATTTATAGCCGTGAGAATTGATGGTATCCAGAGAGTGAGTGGGTAAAAAAGAGAATAGAGGTCAAGGACTGAGTTGGTCCAATGTTGAGGGTTAGGAAGATGAGAAGAATCTAGCAATGGAGACTGAGAAGGAGCCACCAATGTGGGAAAAGGATAGAGAAGAAAATTCTAGAAACCAAGTGAAGAGAGTATTTTTTTAAAAGTACTGCTAAGATTGGTAAGCAAAGACTGAGAATTGACCACTGAATTTGGATAACATTTTAACTCATATACTTTGCTTTTAAAAATACTTTCACTGGGGTCTATTGGGGGGTGGGCTAGGGGAGGGACAACGGGGGAGGGATAACCTGAGGAGAAATGCCAGATATAGGTGATGGGGGGATGGAGGCAGCAAACCACATTGCCATGTATGTACCTATGCAACAATCCTGCATGATCTGCACATGTACCCCAGAACCTAAAAAGTACAATAAAAAATAAAAATACTTTCAAGGCCAGGTGCGGTGGCTCACACCTGTAATCCTAGCACTTTGGGAAGACAAGGCGGGAGGATCACATGAGGTCCGGAGTTACAGATTAGCTGGCCAATATGGCGAAACCCCGTCTCTACTAAAAATGTAAAATTTAGCTGGTCATGATGGTGGGAATCTGTAATCCCAGGTACTCAGGAGCCTGAGGCAGGAGAATCGCTTGAACTCAGGAGGCAGAGGTGGCAATGGGCCGAGACTGCCTCACTGCACTCCAGCCTGGGCGACAGAGTGAGACTCTGTCTCAAAAATAAATAAATAAATAGTAGAAACACTTTCGTATTTATTCTATTACGTCATTTAATTTTTGAAAATGAAAGATGACTTTCGTGAACTACTTTGCTGTATCTCAGTCATGCTGGAGACCTTGTGCTACTGAGCCTTCCCACTGTAGGTAATAAACGAGACAGTCAGTGCAGCAACTTTTTATTAAACTATGTTTCACTTGTAAAGAAAATGAAGCAGGAAACCAAAAACCTTGTTATTATGTTTTTCAACTTATTTATATATTTACACTATTGGTTTTGTTTTTTGTTTTGTTTTGTTTTTTATTTTAATTTCCCTCCTATGCTCTAAAGTTCAGGGCATTTAAAGTTAACCTTTCTCATGCCCTACCCAGAAAATCATTTACAGGGGGGAAAAAAAAACAATTGTTACAAAAAAAATTTTCTTGGCCTAGTGTGATGGCTCACACCTGTGATCTCAGCAATCTCAGCACTTTTGGAAGTTAAGGTGAGTAGAGGACTGCTTGAGCCCTGGAGTTTGAGACCAGCCTGGGCAGCATGATAAGACCCCATTTCTGCCAAAAAAAAAAAAAAAAAGAAAAATTAAAATTAGCTGGGCATGGTGGCATGTGCCTGTAGTTCCAGCTATTCTAGAGGCTGAGGCAAGTGGATTGCTTAAGCCCAAAAGGTGAAGGCTGCAGTGACCAGTGACCACACCACTGCATTGCAGCCTGGGTGACAGAGTAAGCCCGTGTCTCAACAAACAGGACAAAACAATTTCTCAACTTCTTTATGGCCTACTCCTTCTAACACGTTACTCCAGCTGGTGAAAAATGATATATATATCTAATTAACTACAGGAAACATCATGTATCTCTTACAAATGCAGCTGACAAATTTCCCAGAGAGGAAGAAACAAAATTTTTGAAATAGAATTCGTTGTGCCCAAGCCCTTAAACAACTTTTCTCTGAATGACTCTGGATATTTTCTCTTCCTTCCTTCAGAATCATAAGCAATGAATATTTGAAAATGATTACAGACAATATAAAATGATCTTTCATATTTGTTTGCTCAATGCATGTGGACAAAGTTGTAAAATGTAGCCACAAATAGTCTAACACTGAAATTTGTAATGTAAAAAGTTCAAGAAGATTCTATGAAAGTATTTTCGTAAAGTATGTGTTAAGACTTGTATCCTTCAGATTTTTTAATGATCACCATTCTAACTGGCATGAGACAGCATCTCAATGTGGTTATGATAAAAAATCTGGAGACAACAGATGCTGGAGAGGATCTGGAGAAATGGGAACACTTTTATACTGTTGGTGGGAGTGTAAATTAGTTCAGCCATTGTGGAAGACAGTGTGGTGATTCCTCAAGGATCTAAAAATAGAAATTACTGGGTATATACCCAAAGGATTATAAATCATTCTATTATAAAGACACATGCACATATATGTTCACTGTGGCACTGTTTACAGTAACAAAGACCTGGAACCAACCCAAGTGCCCACTGATGATAGACTGGACAAGGAAAATGTGGCATATATACACATGGAATACTATGCAGCCATAAAAATGATGAGTTTGTGTCCTTTGTAGGGATACGGATGAATCTGGAAACCATAATTCTCAGCAAACTGACACAAGAACAGAAAATCAAACACTACATGTTCTCACTCATAGGTGGGTGTTGAACAATGAAAAACCATGGTCACAGGGAGGGAAGCATCACACACTGGGGTCTGTTGTGGGGGGCTAGGAGAGGGATAGCAGGGGGTGGGAAGGTTGAGGAGAGATAACATGGGGAGAAATGCCAGATATAGGTGATGGGGGCATGGAGGCAGCAAACCACCTTGCCATGTATGTACCTATGCACAAGTACCCCAGAACCTAAAGTACACTAAAAAAAAGACTTGTATCCTCACCACTAGACTCATTCTAGTATTTCTTAAAACATTCCAGATGTAAATGCTCTCTGAAATTAAGACTGAGATTATTTGGTGATAAAAAATTATAAGGATGATAAAATCAGTTACTCAGAAATGGAGCTAGAAAACCAGAAAGAAAACTTCCTTGAATCATCTGTGTGTATGCCCATGCATTATATCATAAACGCATATCGAAGGAAAGTGCGTCACATTTAGTCAGAAGACTTAGTATCACGTTATTGATCTTGGACAGGTAGCTCTCTCACCTGGTTTTCTAATCTATAAAATTTAAGTCATAAAATAATCATAATAAAAATTCCTAACTTATCTTCCACACAAGTTTATGAAAACTAAACTCTATAATATACATGTAAGGGCTTTGTAAAATGTAAAGTACTTTACAAATGTGAGGTAATATCACATATAGCCTGTGTATGTGTGTGTGCGTAGGTGTGTAATGTGTGTATAGACGTTAAATATTTGAGATCCTGGATTCATTAATACAGTCCTTTAATCTTTTTGGGAATGACAATTCAATTTTCACTGCTAAAACCCCTGCAGTGTCTTGTCTTTGTTCATTAGCACCTCTAGAAAGCAGCTGACAAGAGGATTAAAATTTAAATCCTGAAATGGGGCTTTGTTCTAGCATTTCTGGTTAATGATATGTTGGGAAGATGGATAAATTTAGTTTAATTGATCAATGGATTTAACTAAACTAAGATTGCTGTTTTCTCCCTTACACAAAAAAGAGGAAATAACATAGCCCACAACTTTCATCCCTTCTCTTATTCTTATGCTGAATTATTAAAGCCTTCATACTTAATTCGTTCTCTACAGTAGTAAGTCTTGCCATGCTAGGTAAACCACAGCAATTCTGTATTTCTTTCCTTTGCCTTCTTGAATCTTCGTGTTATAAACCAGCAAGTTCACTGTATGTGAAACAATGTCATGAGAAAAAGGTATCATATGTAATCAAAAACATTTTCAAAATGTTATGCTCTTAAAGTATATACACTTTATCATTAGTAACGTTATTTTTGCATTTCTCGGAAGAGGTGGCTGCACAAAACTTGAAGGTACATACTTGCCCGTTAGGAGTTCATACACTAGAATTCCAAGTGACCAGAAATCCACACTGAAGTCATGTCCTTTGTTGAGAATGACTTCAGGAGCTACATATTCTGGAGTCCCACAGAATGTCCATGTTTTCTGTCCAGACCCTATTTTCTTTGCGAATCCAAAGTCAACCTGGTAAAGAACAGCAAAGAAATTTTATAGAAACCATATAACTGAAGCTCATCTTTAAGTCTCCATCTTACCTCTGAAATCTGTTTTCTACACTCAACCCTTCCTTTTACACACATACACACACACACACACACACAGAGAGAGAGAGAGAGAGAGAGAGAGAGAGAGAGAAACCATCTCATGTATTCCTTTGCAGGGTCAGATGTGTATCTAGTTGCACTGGGGACTGTTCCATGCACACACCCCTCTGCCCAGGACCCCAGAGGATAAGAGGAATGGCTTAGCAAAGGGGAGCCATAACAACACCTTTGAAGCTCAGGGCAAGCAGGACTAAACACATGTTCAATTCAACGGTGGTATTCTTTGGGAAGAAGAGACAAGGAAGAAGTGATGGACACCTGTGTAAGTAAAGCTCCATCATGAATGTAAAAACAATAACAAAATCAAGAGTTTGAGAAATGTATTACTGCTGAGAAGAGGGGCTTAAAATTCTGGGCAGTCTTTAAAAACCATTATATGCAATGTCTGCACCCTACACATTTTGGCAGTCCAAAGCAAAGCCAGGGTAATCTCACGCCAACTTTGTCTGGGCTCTATATACTTTTTGCCTCTCTCAGGAAGGCAAGGGATGGGCAGCATCTACATTAACTTATTTATTCTGAAAACATACATTTCGCACCCAGTCAAGGTCAGGCTTTGTGCTAGGCTTACAGATACAGAGTTAACTCAAACATTCAGTATGTTAGCAAAATGTACACATACATGATTAATATTATGTCATGTCATGTGATATAATTAAACAAAGTATAAACTCAGAGGGCAAAAAACATGTATGTCGAGAACATTAGGGAGATGATGGTTCGGGAAGATGTTATTAGGAGGTGACATCCAAGCTTAGCCCTGACTGAGGATTAGGAACTCTCCCAGGGTAATGAATCAGTGCCATCCTCTTCCGTCTTGGCAAAATAGACTTTTCCTCTTCTCTGAGGCCCTATTCAAAGAACTCCATGCACAGAATAGACAGAAAAAAAGAAAAGGGAGCTACAGAAGGGCCCCTCATTGAATCGAGGCAGTGTATATGACTGAAATCCTTCCCTGCAAAACAAACCGTTGGTTTCCTTTCACAGGGGTATTTAGCACATACTTTTCATCTCCAACATGTACAGATATTATTTTAATAAAACTGTCCTCCACTTTCCTCAAATAAACAGTCACACAAATTGTTCCTGGGCTTCAACGTGCACATTTCACATAGACCTTCTCAATAATACAGCAACAATCTTGGCTAAAAGATAAACAAACAAGGTTCACATATCAAAATAAGCCCTCACCTAAAAAAATACGAGTCAGTGAACTATAAAATCCAGCCCCTATTTATTCAAATATTGATATTTAAAATCTTAATTTACCTTAAATAAGCCCCTTAGAAATTTACCATTTTACTGGTTACTTTTAGTATTTATCATACAACAGCAAGGATTTTCCTACTGGAAAAAAAAAGAAACTTAAACAATCTAATTTTAAGTGGGCATTTGTTGATTTTTCATCCGCACAGAATGACTCACAGTGATTATATCTACTAGGTGGCTGGGGATATTACAAAATTAAAATTTGTAACCAGCTGAGATTAGCACAGCAACATACTCCCCAGAGAAAGAATCAATATGAAAATCCTAGCTAATTTTATAAAGACCAAAATTCAAAAGGCAAGAAAGTGATGTTTATAACTGCATTTGTATGCAAACATATATGAAAATATTCTATTTTGTTGGTTTATAACAGGCTTTTGACTCATTTTTTAAAATTACATTTAAGTTTTCCTCGTAACGATCACTGGAAGCTTACTAGCTATTTAGGAGAATTTCTCTAGCTCTGAAAGCGGTGTATTTCCATTGAAATTGCTGGTTTAGCTTTTGCAGTATTTGAATATTGGCCCAAAGAGATGGCAATACTTACATTAAAATTTTAAGATTTATGTAAATGTATCACTTTCTTTATCTCCTTTGATCATATCAACTTTGATCTAATTCATTTTGTCAGAGGAAACTGACACTCAGACCGATCCAAAACATGTGCCTAATACAGAAGGCCCCAAATCTTCCACATCACATTCTGTGTATTTTCTATAAAAATCATGCTATGCCTGTCTTGTACCACCACGGATACCACCAGAAAGTCTCAGTCTTTTTTTTCACCCCAGCTCTTCTAGACAACAGAAAGGTTAAGTTTCTGTATTCATTCAATGAATATTTATCAAGTATCACTATATACCAAAAAGACTCACTGAGGAGGTAGCATTTGAGCAGATTTGAGTAGAAATCTCAGTGAAATAAGAAAGAGAGCTCTGTAAGTATCTAAACAGCAGTCATGCTGGTAACAAGAAGAACTATGCAAAGGCCTGAGATGGAATCATGCATGGTAGGTTCAAGAACTGGCAAGAAGACCAGCATGGCTGGGCAAAAATGGATGAGAGGAAGAGAGGCAAGAGTGAGAGCACTGTGGGTTTGTAAACCACAGAAACAACTTCAGATTTTTTTTCTTTTCTAAGAAATCACAGTAAGATTAACAAAAGGGGTGTGGCATGGTCTGACATATTTTAAAGGGATCTATCTAGGAGACAAGAAAATAGACACTCCCCACTTTTTTTTCAAACTCTACTAGCAAAACTAGTAGAGGTTTCAAGAATACCTGAGGGAGCAGTACACAGGTTTGACCTTGTCTCTATTAAATTCTCATTATTAATGACGGCTTACATCGTGCTGAAACCATCATCTCCAAAGATTTTAATAAACTAGAAGGTTTTAAAATGATTCTAAATCTGCAGTGATGATTGCATCATTCAGAAATAGAAAAAATTGCATTGTGGCTTGCTGGAACTGGTATCCAATAAATATGAACTCTTTCCCAGAAGTTGCTCTCTAGGTCAGTAAATTTGTCAGACATTGGTTCTCTTGGCCACATAAAAATGGACACAAAATGACCAGTGTAATTAAACCAGATGACTCATGGTGACATATCATTCCAAAAAAATATTTACGTGGCATTTTTAGTGTACTTCCTTTATCCAAGTCTACACAAGGGTAAAATGAAATCTGTTTATCCTGTCCACCAACAACCAAAGTTGATGTAATGTCTTTCTGCTACTAACATCCATCCACTAAAAGAGGCAACAATGGATGGTTTCAATTGAGTGGAAGTGAAAGTGAAAGAGGCTAAGATACGGGATGAATGAGTCTTTCCAAGTAATGGCCCATTCTTTATGTTTGGTGTACAAATTCAGCTGAAATACCTAAGAGTATTTAGTAGAAGGTGGGCGAGATGAAGGGAACTCTTGCATACCTAAGGACAAACTGGAAATATTTTCTGAGGCTCATCTCATATGCCACCATTTCTTTGAAGTCTTACTTGAATTTACAGAACCAATTCCTTTCTCCTATAAGGTTCTGCAACACTTTTTATATTCCTAATTACATCCCTGATGGCAGCAGTGTCAAGTTGTGAATAAATCTAGCTCCTTTGAAAAGGCAATTCATCCTATACATTTTGTACCTCTACAGCATTTGCAACACAGATGTTCAACCTGTGTTTGGTGAAAAAAAAATGAATGAAGAGATAATCATTAATGTCAGTTTCAGTAAGACATAATGAGGTTTAGCAAGCTCATGGATACTTTTCTGTAGTAAAATTTGAACCAGGTTTCAAAGGGGCGCTTCTTATTATATAAATTGATAAGGAAGTAGAAGGTGTTAAAGTGAGAAGCCACAGCATGTGTTAAGCACATTGGTAGGAAAAGCTTAACTGTCAAGTATAGCTAATAATGATCTGGCTAATAATGGTGTGGCAATAAAAATATAGTTCAAGTTAGTGATTATTTTTAATTTTCGATTTAGAAAATAATTGATACATATAAAATGACATATAAACAAGTTATAAAGCATGAGAATAAAAACACCCCTACACATACCACCAGTTTAATGACTACACAGAACCAACCACAGAAGCCTCTGTGTTCCTCCCACAGTACCCTCTTGCTCATTGCCCAAAGATCCCACTACCCTGACTTCTGTGTTCATCATCTGTTTGCACTGATTTCTAATTTAGCTACAAATCTAATATCCTTCTATATTTATATTTTTTATTTTTTGTTTAATTTTAGGTAAATCTTAACCTATTTGATCTTGGGCAAATAGTCTTTTTTACTGAAAAATTATATTTGTCAATTTAATCCAGACTGTATATGGTCCATTTATTTTTACTGCTGTATTATAACACCATTGGATTAACACAGCATGATTTTTTGTCCATTTTGCTGTTGACGGACATGTGTGTTATTTCCAATTGTATATTATTGCAAAAATGATTCTATTAACATAACTTTCTAAGTTATGTAGTAGAAATGTACACAAGAGTAAAAATGCTGGGTCAAAGACGTGGCTTCTTCAACTTTACTAGATATTGCCAAATTATTTTCCAGAGATTGCACGATATTGCCACCCCTTTGTTGAAGAGTTCTGACTGCTCTACATTTTCACCATCATTTAGTAATATAAACTTTTTAGTTTTTGCCACCTGTGAGTATAAAATCACTGTGGTTTTAACTTGCCTTTCCTACACTAATAATTAGTTTGAGCTACAGCATTATAATTAGTTATCATATCTAAGGGAGGAATTTATTCCCACACTGTTCTCCTTGTTTATCATCAGAAATGTCTTGGCTATTTTTGGCCCTTGGTTATTCTACATAAGTTTTAGAATCAGCTTGCCAAGTTTCACAAAAAGCTCTGCTAGAATTTCCATTGGAAGTTTATTTAATCTGTAGCTAAGGAGTGATTCAGAAATGCAGGTTTCTTCCATCTTAGGGCTCTGTCAGCTTCCAACTGGCTATGTTCTTTAACAAGCCAGAAAGAACGCATAAAGATCAGCTGCAAACAATTTTTATAGTTCAGGTCTGATAGTGGTGAACATCACTTTTGCTCACATTTCATTATCTGTAACTATGCCACAAGGTCAAAACTAACCAGAAAGAAGGCTGAGATGTATTGTCTAGCTCTGTACCCAGAAGAGAGAAAAAGCCATATTACCTATTAATTTAAGTCTTTTAAACATCTTTCCATACTTCTTTATGTTTCTCAATAAAGCTTTTATACACTTTTATTAGAGTTAGCTCTAGATACATATTATCATGCTTTTTGTAAATGGCATTTTTATTCCTATGTATCAACTATGTTTCTGGTATTTAAAAATACACTAAGTTACTGTATTATTAATCTTACACCCATAACCAGACTAAACTCTCTACTTGATTCTTGTTTTTTTCTAACTTTTATTTTAGTTCCATGGGTATACGTGCAGGTTTGTTATATAAGTAAATTGTGTGTCACGGGGGTTCACCCAGGTGATAAGCATAGTATCCGATAGGTAGCTTTTTGATCCTCTCCCTCCTGCTATCTTCCACCCTTAAGTAGGTCCTGATGTCTATTATTCCTTCTTTGTGTCCATATGTACTCAGTGTTTAGCTCCCACTAATAAGTGAGAACATGCAATATTTGGTTTTCTGTTCCTGTGTTAGTTCTCTTAGAATAACTGTCTCCAGCTCCAACCATGTTACTGCAGAGGACATGATTTCATTATTTTTTATGGCAGTGTAGTATTTCTTGTTGTATATGTACAACATTTTCTTTACTGTTGATGGTGATTTAGGTTGATTCCATGTTTTTGTTATTGTGAATAGTGCTGTAATGAACAAATGTGTGCATATGTCTTTATAGTAGAATGATTTATATACCTTTGGGCATATACCCAATAATGAGACTGTTGGGTTGCATGGGTAATTTTAAGTTCTGAGAAATCACCACACTGCTTTCCACAATAACTGAACTAATTTACAATTCCTTCAGCAGTGTAAGTGCTCACTTTTCTCTGCAACCTTTCCAGTATCTGTTATTTTTTGATTTTGTAATGTTAGCCATTATGACTGGTGTGAGATAGTATCTTACTGTGGTTTTTATTTGCACTTCTCCAATGACTAGTGATGTTGAGCATTTTTTTTTCATATGCTTGTTGGCCACATGTATGTCTTGAGAAATGTCTGTTCACACCCCTTGTCAATTTTTGAATGGGGTTGTTTGTTTTTTCTTGTAAATTTGTTTAAATTTCTTACAGATTCTGGATATTAGACTTTTGTCAGATGCCTAGTTTGCAAAAATTTTGTCCCATTCTGTATGTTATTTATTTACCCTGTTGTTACTTTTCTTTTCTTTCCTTTTTTTTTTTTTTTTTTTTTGAGACAGGGTTTCAATGTGTCACCCAGGCTGGAGGGCAGTGGCATGATTTTGGCTCACTGCAACCTCAACCTCAACCTCCTGAGCTCAAGCAATCCTCCCACCTCAGCCTCCCAAGTAAGCAAAACTACAGGTGCACACCACTACACCCAGCAAATTTTATATTTTTTGTAAATATGGGGTCACATTGCCCAGGCTGGTCTCAAACTCCTGAACTCAAGCAATCCTCCCACCTCGGTGTCTCGAAGTGCTGGGATTACAGGCACTGTGCCCAGCCTCTTGTTATATTCTGGATTTGCATAGATTTAATCATATCACCTGGAAGGTTTTATTGTTCACTTTCCAATCCATCTTTCAATTTTATTCATAGTTTGCTGCATTGGGATGTCCCGTAAAATAGTGAATAGAAGTGCTTATACCACTGACTTTTGAGAGTCAATGGTACACTTCTAATGCTTCGCAATTATGTACAGTGTTTGCCCTAAGTTGTGTACAATATCGTTCATTAGATTAATAAAATTATTTTTCTTCACAGTTTGCTAAGATATTTTTTCATAACTGAATGTAGAAATATGTTAACATTTTCTCAGCATCCATTAAGGTAGTTATATAATTGTTTTTCTCATTTAATCTGGTAAAGTGGCAATTTAATAACATTTTTAAAAAAATTTTAAGACCTCATTTTTTTAGAGCAATCGGTAAAATGGAATGATCCAGAGATTTCCTGTGTAATTCCTGCTCCCATATGTAAACAGTTTTCCCATTATCAACATCCCTCACCAGAGTGAAACACTTGTTACAACTGATGAACCTATATTGACACATCATAAACACCCGAAGTCCACCTGTTACATAAGAATTCACTCTTGGTTTTGCATATTTTATGGATTTGGACAAATGTATAATGACATGTTTCCACCGTTACAGTATCATACAGAGTATTTTCACTGTCCTAAAACTCCTCTGTGTCCAGCCTATTCATTTCTTCTCCCCTGCCCCAAACCCCAGCAACCACTAATCTTTTGCTATCTCCAATAGTTTTGCCTTTTACAAAATGTAATTTAGTTGGAATAATAAAGTATGTAACCGTTTTTTAGATTGGCTTCCTTCACTTAATAATATACATTTCGTTTTTCCATGTCTTTTCATGGCTTGATAACTCATTTCTTTTTAGCACTGAAAAATACTCCATTGGTTGGATTTAGCACTGTTTATCCATTCACCTACTGAAGGATATTGTGGCTGCTTCCAAGTTTTGGCAGTTATGATTAAAGCTGCTATAAACTTCTGTGTATAGATTTTTGTGTAAACAGAAATTTTCAACTGCTTTCCATGAATATCAAGAAACATGACTGTTGGATCACATGGTAAAGGTATGTTTAGTTATGCAAGAATCCTTCAAACTGCCTGTCAAAGTGGCTGTACCATTGGTATTCCCATCAACATTTGGTGTTGCCAGTGTTCTAGAATTTAGCCACTTTAATAGGTGTGGAGTGGTATCTCATTGCTTTAATTTGCAATTCCCTAAAGACTTAACAATTTTGAATATGTTTCATGTGCTTATTTGAGACCTGTATATCTTCTGTGATGAGGGGTCTCTTCCAGTCTTTTGCCCATTGTTTAATCATGTCGTTTGCTTTCTTACAATTTAAAGCATTCTTTATATATTTTTATAACAATCCTTTATCAAGTATGTTTTTTACAAATATTTTCTCCCAGCCAGTGGCTTGTCTTCTCATCCTCTAAACAGTCTTTCACAGAGCAGAAGTGTTAGTTTGTTTTGTTTGTTTGTTTTTTTATTTGTTTTGAGACAGGGTCTCACTCTGTCACCCAGGCTGGAGTGCAGTGGCATGATCTCTGCTCAATGCAGCCTCCTCTTCCTGGGCTCAGGCAATCCTCCTACCTCAGCCTACCAAGTAGCTGAAACTACAGGTGTGAGCCACCATGCCCACTACTTTATTGTGTTTTTTGTAGAGATGGGGTTTCACTATGTTGCTCAGGCTGTTCTCAAACTCCTGAGCTCAAGTGGTCCACCCATCTTGGCTTCTCAAAGTGCTAGGATTACAGATCTGTGCCACTGGACCCAGCCAAGAAGCTTTTGATTGTAATAAAGTCCAGTTTATCAATTATTTCTCTCATGGATCATGCCTTTGGTGTTGAATCTGAAAAGTAATTGCCATATTCAAAGTCCTCTAGATTTCCTCCTATGTTATCTTCTAAAAGTTTTATAGTTTTTCATTATACATTTAGGTCTTTGATCCATTTTGAGTTAATTTTCATGAAGCATACATGTTCTGTATCTAGATTTACCTTTTTTGCATCTGGATGTATAATTGTTCCAGCAGTATTTGTTGAAAAGACTATCTTTGCTCCATGTATTGCCTTTTCTTATCTGTCAAACATCAATTGACTATGTTTCCATGAATCTATTTCTGGGCTCTATATTCTGTTCCATTGATCTGTCTTTCCTTCTGTCAATTCCACACTGTCTTCAGTATGGTAGCTCTATAGTATGTCTTGACATTGGGAAGTGTTAGTCCTCCAACTTTGTTCTCCTTCAATATTATATTAGCTACTCTAGGTCTCTTACTTCCACATATAAACTTTAGAATTAGTTTCTCACTATACACAAAATAACTTGCTGAGAGTTTGATTGAAATTAAATGGAATTAATAGATCAAGTTGGGAAGAACTGACATATTAAGGATACTGTCAAAGCAAACTAAATATGGCCTGAGAAGGACTCCATACTTCTATATTTGAGTCCTCGTGGACAAACTGCAACCGAACCAAATAGGTAGACAAGATTGAAAACCTAACTTTGGAGTATGCACCTGTAACAATGGCTGAGTCTTGGCCATTGTATGAAGTATGGCCCAGAAGCCATACTTCAACCACTCATACACTGCTGAGTGTTCAAACAGTGTTCAAATAAGGAAAACACCAACCTATAACCAATCCCCAGCTGTATATCTTACTTCTGATTTCCGTATGTCACTTTCCTTTTTTTGTCTAAAAACCTTTTCTGACCATGAGGTACCCCTGGAGACTCCCTGAATCTGCTGTGATTCTGGGGCTGCCCGATTCATCAATCATTCATTGATCAATTTAATTCTTTTAAATTTAATTTGACTGAAGTTCTTCTTTTAACAATACTGAGTCTTTCAATTCATAAACATGGAATACTCCCCATTTATTTTAGTTTTTTTTATTTCTTTCATCAAATTTTTGCTGTTTTCTTCACATAGATCTTACATATATTTTGTTATATTTAAACTTATTTTTTTGTGTGAGTACTAATGTAAATGGTATAGTGTTTTTAATTTCAAATTCTGCTTGTTCATTTCTAGTATATAGAAAAGTGATTGATTTTTGCATGTTAGCCTTGTATCCTGCAACCTTGCTATAAGCGCCTTTTAGTTCCATGAGATGTTTTGTTGTTGATTCTTTAAGATTTTCTACATAGACAATCACCATCATCTGTGAGCAAGGACTTTTATTTCTTCCTTCCAAATCCTTGTACCCTGTATTTCCTTGTCTTGCTGCATTAACTAGGACTTCCAGTGTGATATTGGAAAGGATTGGTAAGAGGAAACATCCTTGCCTTGTTTGTGATCTTAGTGGAAAAGTTTCTAGTTTCTCATCATTAAGTATGATGATGTGAGCTGTAGGCTTTTTGTAGATATTCTTATCATGTTGACAAAGTTCTGCTCTGTTAATGGTTTACTAACAGTTTTTATTATGGATGAGTATTGGATTTTGTCAAATGGCTTTTCTGCATTTATTGATATAATAATTTGATTCTTCTCTTTTTTTTCAACCTGCTGATGTAATGGATTGCATTCACTGATTTTCAAATATTGAACCAGTCTTGAATACCTAGAATAAATTTTATTTGGTTGTGGTATATAATCTTTCTTATACATATTCTATTTGTTAATATTTTCCTGGAAGCTTCTGCATCTATGTTCATGGGAGATACTGGACTCTAGTTTTCTTTTCCTAGAATGTCTATGTCTGCTTTTGGTATTAAAGTAATGATGGCCTCATAGAATCAGTTACGGAGTATTCCCTCTGCTTTATCTTCTGAAAGACATGGTAGAGAATCAGTATTATTTTTTCCTTAAATGTTGGCTGGAATTCACCACTAAACCTATCTGAGCCTGGTTCTTTGTGCTCCAGAAGGTTATTAATTACTGATTTAACTTCTTTAAGAGATATAGGCCTGTTTGAATTGTCTATTCCTCTTGTGTGACTTTTGACAGATTGTGTCTTTCAAGGAATTAGTCCATTTCATCTAGATTATCAAATTTGTAGACAGAGCTGTTCATATTATTCTTATCATTTTAATATCCATGGAATATGTAGAATCCATATCCATGAAATCTATGAAATCCATGTGCCTGCTTTCATTTCTGATATTAGTAATTTATGTCTTCACTCTTTCTCTCTTTTTTCTTAGTTAATCTGGACAGAGACTTACTGCTTTTGTTGATCTTTTCAAATAACTTTTGGTTTCATTCATTCCTATATGCTAAACTACATGCTAAGTTCAGCAGTAGACACCCTAGCATAGTTTGCCATTACAGGGCTATCAGCATAGAGAGGTAGATAGGTGATCAAGAGTCAGGCAATGATATCAACATTTAATATGTATTGTATTATATTTTCTTATACTCTGTATAAGATTAAATTGCTCTGTTAACACATCCTGTGAAAAAGCATGTAGGCAGGCTCTGAATTTTAGTTGAGGTGTATTACTTCACATGAGTCAACAATACACTCATATAGGACATTTACTGATGAGCAGCAGCTGAGATTTATTGGATTATTATTTGTTAGAGTAAAACCAAGTTTTCTCCTGAAGAATTGCAAAAAGGCTAGATATTATGTAAATGCTACATAGGTTGCAAACAAAGTGGGTTTTCCTTTAAATTCTTTAAGTATTGCCCTACACCTTAATATTGTTATTGATTCATTCACTACAACCAGAAGAAAGGTTCTTAACCACTATTGCCTTCATCAGTTCTTCTTGGCCTGAAAAGTGAAGTAAGATATAGGAAATTCTGTGATGCGCAGGTAAGGTATAATGATGTGAGAGTTTTCATGATCCTTTAGTTCTTTAATTTCCACTCAATGTGTTTTCTGATAAAAACAGCTTGAACCCAGGGGAGATTCATTTGAGAAAAAATCAGGCTGACAATCTCAATCATGACTAAGGAATAAGAGTAGAATGAGGTCTTAATCTCTCAGCACAAACTCATCATCTGTAATTATTATGAAAGGACACACCATTACAGGCTTCCAAGACACACTTCCAAACTCCAGACTTTTCTCCTCTTATTTAGGTCTTTTTTTCTGGGATTTCCCTGGTTTTTCCTCTGCTGAAAAACAAACAGACAAGCAAACTTTCCCTTACTTGCCTTCCTTAGGTATCTGACCTCTCACAGATATTGCCAAGAATTAATGAAGTAGGATAAAAATGCCAATTAATAGAATTTGTAGAATGAGACCAAAGTCACTCTTATAAGACACTGTATCCAAAACTGGACTGCCCACAGTGTCCATCACCCAGATGGAAGTCCTGTTGTACTGCTACAGGGGACACCCCACCCCGGTCCACCCTTTCCAGCCTCCATCCCACTGTAGTCCGCTCAAGAACCTCAGCTAAAACAGCTTTGCTGGGCTGCCAACCCAATCAGTTCCCATCTTTTCTATTTGATGAAACTTGCTTAATGTCCCAGTATATGATCACATTTTGTTAATGTGTATTCTCCACCTATAGGGAACAATATTATACAAGCCCATTAGATGAAGTGTATTATTTGTGTTGTATACATCCTCTAAAGCTTTAGTGATTTGGGATCTAAATGTTCTACCAATTTCTGAGGACCATATATTAAAATTATGCAATTGCTCTTATGTCCTTATCTGCCGAGTTTCTTTTATTTTTATTTTTGAAGCATTTCATTAGGTTAATAAAAGATTATGATTTTTATATTACTTTGGTGAAATTGGTCTTTCATGATCATGTGGTAACCCCACTTATCTCCAGGAATTCCACCTTTTAATTCCAACCTGTGTGCATCCTCATATTTTAATCATATCTCTTGTAAACATCACATAGGTGATTTTTATTTTTTAAATGTATTTGACAATTGTTTTTTACATGGAGAGTTAAGTAAAATCCATTTGCATATACTGTATTTCTTTTCTATTTTCTTAATTTATGCTTTCTCTTTGATTATTTTTTAGATTTTGTTTCTTTTTTGCAGCTTTTTTAAAAATAACACTTTCTCAAAAAAAATTCCTCTTGCATGTTCTTCACATGTACCCCAAAACCTAAAATGCAATAAAAAAACTTCTTTATTTTAATTCCAATTATACCTACTCTCAGTTTGCATGTTCAGTTACTTCACATTATTTTAAATTTTAATACTATATATGGGAATGACAATTATTACTTTATGCCATAATTTTTAACAAGTTAATATGTTTACTATTTATTTATGGTCACCACTTTTTGTGGCATATCAGATCCTTCATTAGGGATATTTTTTTTCTCCCTTTAGCATATCCTTTGTATTTAGAAGTAAACACCCTTTATCTTTTTCTGAAAATGTCTTTATTTAACCTTTCCTGAAAGACAGTTTTCCTGGACATATAATGCAAGTTTTTCATTTACTTTTTTTCAGAACTTTAAATTCTACTGTATTTTAGCTTCTATTGTTGCTGTTCAGATGTCAACTAAAAGCATAATTTTTATTCCTTTATATGTATACTATCTTTCTCCTTGGGATAGCTTTTAAGACTTTATCTTTGTTTTTGTTTTGTACTTTCACTACTACAAGAGCGAACATCCATGATATCCTTTTGGTACTCTGACCTGCCTCAACCCACAAGGAATAAGGGCAGGCCCTGTGTAGTCAAAAGAATACATTGGAAGTGCTATTGTGTGACTTTCAAGAGCAGGTCTTCCAAAAGCTTTGTAGCTTTTTCATTGTGTCTTGAATGACTCACTCTGAGGGAAGCCAGCTGCCATGTCCTGAGAACATTCAACCAGTCCCAGGAAGAGGCCCACCTGGAGAAGAATTAAGGCACCCAATTAATAGCCAGCATCAGCTTGCAGCACATGAGGGAGTTGCCTTGGATTCGATTCCTCTAGTCTAATGGGTCCGTGAGCCTCCCAGTGACTGCAGCCCCCGACACCACCTGACTATAACTTCCTGAGAGATCTCAAGCAAAATCACTTCCAAATTCCCTACTCACAGAAACCTGAGACCATAAATGATTATTGTTGTTTCAAGCCATTATATTTTGGAGTGATTTGTTAGGTAAAATAGGAACTTGTTTATCCCAGTTTAGATTTGTTAGGGTCCCTTTACTTGATGATTGGCATCTTTTTTAATTTCTGAAAAAATTTCAGCTTTTATTTCTTAAATATTGCTTTTCCCTCATTCTCTATATGATTTTGCCACTCTGTTCTCCAACTCTTTTCATTTCTTGTTCTTGTGTTCCATGTTTTCATGTCTCTATTCTATGTAAATTACTTAAATTTATCTTTCAGTTCACAGATTGTGTTCTTTTTTGGGTCAATCATCTGCTATTTAACCTTTATGCTACAGTTTTTAAAACTGATTTATAAGCAATAAAATTTATTGATTTTTAGTGTACTGTTCATTGAATTTTAATGCATATTATACTGATGTAGCCGCAGCCACTGTACTGTCAAGATGTAAGAATTCCCTCATAATGCAAATCAAAACTACACTGAGATACCATCTCACGCCAGTTAGAATGGCGATCATTAAAAAATCTGGAGACAACAGATGCTGGAGAGGATGTGGAGAAATAGGAACACTTTTACACTGTTGGTGGGAGTGTAAATTAGTTCAACCATTGTGGAAGACAGTGTGGCGATTCCTCAAGGACCTAGAAATAGAAATTCCATTTGACCCAGCAATCCCATTACTGGGTATATATCCAAAGGATTATAAATCGTTCTACTATAAGGACACATGCACACGAATGTTCACTGCAGCACAGTTTACAATAGCAAAGACCTGGAACCAACCCAAATGCCCATCGATGATAAACTGGACAGGAAAAATGTGGCACATATACACCATGGAATATTATGCAGCCATCAAAAACGATGAGTTCGCGTCCTTTGTAGGACATGGATGAACCTGGAAACCATCATTCTCAGCAAACTGACACAAGAACACAAAATCAAACATTGCATGTTCTCACTCATAGATGGGTGTTGAACAATGGGAACACATGGACACAGGGAGGGGAGCACTATACACTGGGGTCTGTTGGGGGTGAGTGGGGGGACAGCGGGGGGTGGGGAGTTGGGGAGAGATAGCATGGGGAGAAATGCGAGATATAGGTGAAGGGGAGGAAGGCAGCAAATCACACTGCCATGTATGCACCTATGCAACAATCTTGCATGTTTTTCACATGTACCCCAAAACCTAAAATGCAATAAAAAAAAAAGAATTCCCTCATGCTCCTTTCCAGTCAAATGTTTTTTCCAGAGATAACCATTGTATTGATGTCTGCCACCTGCTCTAGAACTCTTATACATGGAATCATGCAGAAAGTTCTCTTCTGTGTGTGGCTTCCTCTGCTTGTCAATTTAAAAAATGCATTCATGTTGTTCCTTTTTATTGGTGAGCAGCATTCCATTGCTGAGTGCACTACTATATGTTTATACATTCAGTTGATGATGGATATTTTGGCAGTTTCCAATTTGGGGGCTATTAGGAAAAAAGTTGTTATAGAACTTGTGGCCAAGATATTTGAAAATATGACTTCAGTTTTCCTGAATAAACACTTAAAAAATGGAATTTCTTGTCACAGACTAGGTATATGTTTCACTCTATGAAAAACTGACTAGATATTCTTTGAATCGGATTTTCTTTTCCTAACAGAAATGTAGAGAAACATCCTCACCAACACTCAGTATTATAAATCTTTTTAAGTAGATATGAAATGGCACCTATGTGGTTTTAATTTGTGTTTCCTTGATGGCTACTGACATGGCTTAGTGACCATTTCTATAGTTTCTTTTGTGAAGTCTTATTATTATCATTATAATAACTTAAGTACTGGGATACATGTGCAGAACATGCAAATTTGTTACATAGCTATAAACGTGCCATAGTGGTTTGCTGCACCCATCAACCCATCATCTACATTAGATATTTCTCCTAATGCTATCCTTTCCCTAGACCTCTGTTCCCTGACAGGCCCCAGTGTGTGATGTCCCCCTACCTGTGTCCATGAGTTCTCATTGTCCAACTCTGACTTATGAATGAGAACATGTGGTGTTTGGTTTTCTGTTCCTGTGTTAGTTTGCTGAGAATGATGGTTTCCAGCTTCATCCATGTCCCTGCAAAGGACATGAACTCATCCTTTTTAGGGCTGTATAGTACTCCACGAAGTATATGTGCCACATATTCTTTACCTAGTCTATCGTTGATGGGCATTTGGGTTGGATCCAAGTCTTTGCTATTGTGAACAATGCTGCAATAAACATATATGTGCATGTTTCTTTATAGTAGAATGATTTATAATCTTTTGGGTATATACCCAATAATAGGATTTCTAGGTCAAATGGTATTTCTGTTTCTAGAACCTTGAGGAATCGCCACACTGATTTTTTAACTAATTTACATCCCCACCAACAGTGTAAAAGCATTCCTATTTCTCCACATCCTCTCCAGCATCTGTTGTTGCCTGACTTTTAATGCTGCCTGACTTTTAATGATCAGCGTGAGATGGTATCTCCTTGTGGTTTTCATTTGCATTTCTCTAATGACCAGTGATGATGAGTATTTTTTCATATGTTCGTTGCCTGCATAAATGTCTTCTTCTGAGAAATGTCTGTTCAGATACTTTACCCACTTTCTGATGGGGTCATTTTTTTCTTGTAAATTTGTTTAAGTTCTTTGCAGATTCTGGATATTAGCCCTTTGTCAGATGGATAGACTGCAAAAAGTTTCTCCCATTCTGTAGGTTGCTTGCTCACTCTACTGATAGTTTCTTTTGCTGTGCAGAAGCTCTTTAGTTTAGGATCTTTTGTTGCCATTGCCTTTGCTGTTTAGTCATGAAATCTTTGCCCATGCCTATGTTCTAAATGGTATTGCCTAAGTTTTCTTCTAGGGTTTTTATGGTTTTAGATCTTATGTTTAAACATTTAATCCATCTTGAGTTAATTTTTGTATAAGGTGTAAGGAAGGGGTCTGGTTTCAGTTTTCTGCATATGGCTAGCCAGTTTTCCCAACACCATTTATGAAATAGGGAATTCTTTCCCCAGTACTTGTTGTGGTCAGGTTTGTAAAAATCAGATGGTTGTAGATGTGTGGGTTATTTCTGAAGCCTCTGTCCTGTCCCAATGGTCTCTATATCTGTTTTGGTTACTGTACCCTGTAGTATAGTTTGAAGTCAGGTAGCATGATGCCTCCAGTTTTGTTCTTTTTGCTTAGAATTCTATTGGCTATATAGGCTTTTTTGGTTCCATATTTCAAGTTGTTTTTTCTAATTCTGTGAAGAAAGTCAATGGTAGCTTGATGGGGATAGCATCGAATCTATAAATTACTTTGGGCAGTATGGCCATCTTCACAATATTGATTCTTCTTATACATGAGCATGGAACGTTTTTCCATTTGTTTGCGTCCTCTCTTACTTCCTTGAGCAGTGGTTTGTAGTTCTCCTTGAAGAGGTCTTTCACATCCCCATTGCATCCCCAAGTATTCCTAGGTATTTTATTCCTAGGTATTTTATTCCCTTTGTAGCAGTTGTAAATGGAAGTTCACTCATGATTTGGCTCTTTGTTTATTACAGGTGTATAGGAATGCTTGTGATTTTTGCACTTTCATTTTGTATCCTGAGACTATGCTGAAGTTGCTTATCAGCTTAAGGAGATTTTGGGCTAAGACAATGGAGTTTTCTAAATATACAATCATGTCATCTGCAAACCAAGACAATGTGGCTTCTTCTCTTCCTATTTAAATCCCTTTCTTTCTCTTGCCTGATTGCCCCGGCCATAATTTCCAATTCTATGTTGAATAGGAGTAGTAAGAGAGGGCATCCTTGTCTTGTGCCAGTTTTCAAAAGGAATGCTTCCAACTTTTGCCCATTCAGTATGATATTTGCTGTGGGCTTGTCATAAATAGCTCTTATTATTTTGAGATACGTTCTATGAATACCTAGTTAATTGAGAGTTTTTAGCATGAAGCGGTGTTGAATTTTATCAAAGGCTTTTTCTGCATCTATTGAGATAATCATGTGATTTTTGTCATTGGTTCTGTTTATGTGATGGATTATGTTTATTGATTTGCTTATGTTGAAACAGCCTTACATCCCAGGAATGAAGCCAACTTGATCATGGTGCATAAGCGTTTTGATGTGCTGCTGGATTCAGCTTGCCAGTATTTTATTGAGGATTTTTGCATTGATGTTCATCAGGGATATTGGCCTAAAATATTTTGTTTTTGTTGTGTATCTGCCAGGTTTTCATATCAGGATGGTACTGGCCTCATAACATGAGTTAGGGAGGAGTCCCTCTATTTCTATTGTTTGGAATAGTTTCAGAAGAAATGGTATCAGCTCATCTTTGTACCTCTGGCAGAATTCGCCTGTGAATTCATCGGGTCCTGGGCTTTTTTTGGTTGGTAGACTATTAATTACTGCCTCAATTTCAAAACTTCTTATTGGTCTATTCAGGGATTTGACTTCTTCCTGGTTTGTCTTGGGAGGGTGTACGGGTCCAGGAATTTATCCATTCCTTCTAGGATTTTCTAGTTTATTTGCATAGAGGTGCTTATAATATTCTCTGATGGTAGTTTGTATTTCTGTGGGATCAGTGGTGATATCCCCTTTATCATTTTTTATTGTGTGCGTTTGATTCTTCTCTTTTCTTCTTTATTAGTCTGGCTAGTGGTCTAACTATTTTGTTAATCTTTCAAAAAACCAGTTCCAGGATTCATTAATTTTTTGAATGGGATGTTGTATCACTGTCTCCTTCAGTTCTGCTCTATTCTTAGTTATTTCTTGTCTTCTGCTAGCTTTTGAGTTTGTTTGCTCTTGCTTCTCTAGTTCTTTTTATTGTGATGTTAGGTTGTTGATTTTATATCTTTCCCACTTTCTCCTGTGGGCATTTAGTGCTATAAATTTCCCTCTAAACACTGCCTTAGGAGTATCCCAGAGATTCTGGTACATTGTGTCTTTGTTCTCATTGGTTTCCAAGAACCTATTTATTTCTGCCTTAATTTCATTATTTACCCAGTAGTCATTCAGGAGCAGGTGTCTTTGCACATGAGAAGGTGTCTTGAATACAGCATACTGATGGGTCTGGACTCCTTATCCAGTTTACCAGTCTGTGCCTTTTAATTTGGGCATTTAGTCTGTTTACCTTTAAGGTTAATATTGTTATGTATGAATTTGATGCTGTCATTGTGATGCTAGCTGGTTATTTTGCCCGTTAGTTGATGCAGTTTCTTCATAGTGTCGATGGTCTTTACAATTTGGTATATTTTTGCAGTGACTGGTACCAGTTTTTCCTTTCCATATTTAGTGCTTTCTTCAGAAGCTCTTGTTGGGCAGTCCTGGTGGTGACAAAATCTCTCAGCATTTGCTTATCTGTAAAGGATTTTATTTCTCCTTTGCTTATGAAGCTTAGTTTGGCTGGACATGAAATTCTGGTTGAAAATTCTTTTCTTTAAGAATGTTGAATATTGGTCCTCACTCTATTCTGGCTTGTAGGGTTTCTGCAGAGAGATCCACTGGTAGTCTGATGGGCTTTCCTTTGTGGGTAACCCGACCTTTATCTCTGGCTTCCTTTAACATTTTTCCCTTCATTTCAACCTTGGTGAATCTGACAATTATGTGTCTTGGGGTTGCTCTTCTCAAGAAGTATCTTTGTGGTGTCCTCTGTGTTTCCTGAATATGAATGTTGGCCTGTCTTGCTAGGTTGAAGAAGTCCTCCTGGACAATATCCTAAAGAGTGTTTTCCAACTTGGTTCCATTCTCCCCATCACTTTCAGGTACACCAATCAAACATAGGTTTGATCTTTTCTCATAGTTGCAGATTTCTTGGAGGCTTTGTTCATTTCTTTTCATTTTTTTTCTCTAATCTTGTCTTCAGGCTTTATTTCATTAAGTTGATCTTTAATCTCTGACATCCTTTCTTCTACATGATCAACTCGGCTATTGATACTTGTGTATGCTTCACAAAATTCTCCTGCTGTTTTTCAGCTCCATCAGGTCATTTATGTTCTTATCTAAACTGGTTATTCTAGTTAGCAATTCCTCTAACCTTTTTTCAAGGTTCTTAGATTCCTTGCATTGGTAAGAACATTCTCCTTTAGCTCAGAGAAGTTTGTTAAGTTTGTTATTACCCACCTTCTGAAGGCTACTTCTGTCAATTCAAATTCACTCTCCATCCAGTTTTGTTCCCTTGCTGCTCAGGAGTTGTGATCCTTTGGAAGAGAAGAAGCTTTTTGATTTTGGGAATTTTCAGCCTTTTTGAGCTGGTTTTTCCTCAACTTCACAGATTTACCTACCTTTCGTCTTTGATGTTGGTGACTTTCCTGTGGAGTTTTTGTGTGGATGTCTTTTTTGTTGATGTTGATGCTATTCCTTTCTGTTTGTTAGTTTTCCTTCTAACAGTCAGGCCCCTCTGCTGCAGGTCTGCTGGAGTTTGCTGGAGGTCCATTCCAGGCCCTGTTTGCTTGGGTATCACCAGTAGAGGCTGCAGAACAGCAAAGTTTGTTGCCTGCTCTTCCTCTGTAAGCTTTGTCCCAGAGGGCACCCACCAGATGCCAGCTGGAGCTCTCTTGGATGAGGTGTCTGTCGACCCCTGCTCGGAGGTATCTCCCACTCAGGAAGCATGCGGGTCAGGGACCCACTTGAGGAGGCAGTCTGTCCCTTAGCAGAGCTCAAGCACTGTGCTGGGAGATCCGCTTCTCAATTCAGAGCTGCCAGGCAGGGATGTTTAAGTCTGCTGAAGCTGCACCCACCACTGGCCTTCCCCCAGGCACTCTGTCCCAGGGAGATGCAAGTTTTATCTATAAGCCCCTGACTAGGGCTGCTGCCTTTCTTTCAGAGATGCCCTGCCCAGAGAGGAGGAATTTAGAGAGGCAAGGCTTTGCGGAGCTGTGGTGGGCTCTGCCCAGTTCCAACTTCCTGGCTGCTTTGTTTACACTGTGAGGGGAAAACTGCCTACTCAAGCCTCAGTAATGGTGGATGCCCCTCCCCCACCAAGCTCCAGCATCCCAGGTCAACTTCACACTGCTGTGATGACAGCAAGAATTTCAAGCCAGTGGATCTCAGTTTGCTGGGCTCTGTGAGGATGGGATCCAATGAGCTAGACCACTTGGCTCCCTGGCTTCAGCCCCCTTCCAAGGGACTGAATGGTTCTGTCTTTCCAGTGTTCCAGGCTCCAAGGGGGTATGAAAAAAAATTCCTGCAGCTAGCTCATTGTCTGCCCAAATGGCCACCCAGTTTTGTGTTTGCAACCCAAGGCCCTGGTGGCGAAGGCACCTGAGGGAATCTCCTGGTCTGTACATTGCGAAGACCATAGGAAAAGTGTATTATGGCTTTCCTTGGCTACAGGAGGGCATTCCCTAACCCCTTGTGCTTCCTAGGTGAGGCAATGCCCCAGCCGGCTTCTGCTCACCCTCCATGGGCTGCACCCCATGTCTAACCAGTCCCAATGGTATGAGCCAGGTACAGAAATCACCTGCCTTCTGGCTTTATCTCACTGGGAGCTGCAGACCAGATCTCTTCCTATTCACCCATCTTGCCATCCACTGTGAAGTGGTTTTTTAAGATGCTGATCATTTAAAAGTTGTCTTTTTATTAGTGATTTATCAGAGTTCTTTATAGATTCTAGATACAAGTCTTTTGTCAGGTAAACATATATTGCAAATATTTTAATCCAGCTTATGGTATGACTATTCATTTTTTTAAGTGTATTTTGATGATCACAAATCTTTAACTTTGATGGAGTCCAGTTTGTCTTTTTTTCTTTTAAGATTAATATTATTTTTATTATAAGAAATACTGGCCTACCTCAAATTGTGAAAATATTACCCTATGTTTATGTCTAGGTGATTTACAGGTCTAAGATTCATCTAGAATTAACTTTTGTATATGGTTTGTGGTGGGATTTAGGTTAATTTATTTCCACATATGGATATCCCATTGTTTCAGCAATGCTTTTTGAAAAGATTTTTTTGCTGACTGTGCATGCTTATTTTGGACTTTATTCTATTAGAATGAGTTATTTGTCTATTTCTCTACCCATATCACACTGCCTTGATTACTGTAGCTTTATAGTCTTGATATTGATAGTATGCATTTTTAAGTTTTGCTCTTTTTCAAAGTGTTTATTGACCCTTCTAATAATTTTGCATTTCTATGTAAATTTCATAATAAATGCCTCTATTTTTTAAAAAAATGGCTGCTCAAATTTTTAATGCAGTAACATTGAATATTAGATCAATTTTGGGAGACTATCTTATCAAATATTAAATTATCTAATCCATGAACATAGTATTTCTTGCCATTTAGTTATTTTTTCTCAGTGATATTTTGTGGGTTTTAATGTAGAGTTCTAATACTTTTTTACATATTAAATTTACTCAAAATTTTGTTATAATTTTTGGTGTTATGTAGGTTATTTTATTTCATTTATGAATTTTTATTGCTAGTATATAAAAGTTGAATTTATATTTGGAATTTATATTTGTATATTGACTTTTTACCTATAATCATGCTTAACTTATTGTTTCTAGTACCTCTTCGGTAGATTTTTCAGACTTTTCTACATAAAAATTCACAACTGCAAATAAACACAGGTAACATCTTCCTTTATAATCTTAGGGCTTTCATTTTTCTTTCTTAGTTTATTTAATTTGCTAAGACCTCTATTACAATGTTAAATAAAAGAGGTAAGAGCAGATATTCTTGCCTTGTTCATGACCTGATAAAAGATGCTATCTTACCATGAGGTGATGCAATTTTAACTAAAGGCTTATTCCCCATTCCTTATACATTGAAGAGTGTTCTGAAGTGAACAGCTGCATAACAGTTGTTTTAATGTGAATCTCACTCAGTATGGTTTTCTTTATACAAAGCTTGCATATCTACTCTTTGTTTCTTTTCAGTGCCTTCAGTTACGATTACTCTTATCAAGAGGATAGTCCAATGCAAGCTACTCCACCATTAATAAAAGCTTTCATTGCATATATAATTTCAATCATTATACTCTTAATTTCTTTTTAAATGCTCTATTTGTTAGTTTCCTTCCAAACCTGTTGGATCTTTTTTGAGTGTCTGATCCTTGCTCATTTTTTATCCCTCTCTTAGTTTTAAAACATATTAGATGTATTCATTTTACAGTCTATATCTGATTACTCCAATAAATGAGGCACTTATGTATCTCCTTCTCCTCTTTTTGTTTCTGGAATCTAATGCTTATAATAGCTTTTTTCCTCATACATTTTTTTTTTTAATGTTGGCTTATATTCCCTAGAACTTTAGATCCAGTAGTTCTTTGTGTCCTGAGTTCAGAGTATCTTCCAGAAGGAATATACATTGATTCTTGGGACCTTGGGCATGCCACAAACATAGATTCATTTCATTTAAATTCTTGCTTAGATTTTTCCATCCTTGAAAACTGGGGACCCAACCTCCATTAAGACCAATCTGTGGCCAAGAATTCTTAGAGGAGAGGTTTTTATTCCTCTACCAAGAGCCAAAAATGAGTAAAACATGTTTCTTTGCATGTAACCTGTCAATATAAATTTGATATTTTTTCTTGTTTTCTATTTCTGTGAGAGTTTAATCTGTATGATTCCTAGTTTCATGCAATATTCTCTGATTCACCTACTCACATTACATAGGTCCAAAGCTTGGTCCCCTGTTCCCAAGGAGCACAGCTACTAAAATCAAAACTCTAGACCACCTAGGATTGCTAGGTGCACATAGGATGGCAGCTTCAATGTGTGACTTCTGCCAGATACCACTGCTCAAGTTTGCTTTCAAAGCCCAGAGGAATTCTCATGCTGTCTTATAAACTCAGCCATATATTTCATACTGTTTTCATGTTTCATCCAGTAGACATTTTGTAGTGAGAAGATTTCAAGATATCTAGTTTAATATATAGCTAGAAATTGAAATATTCAATGTTTACTTTTTAATCACTGAAAAATGTTGTTCTTATTCTTTGTTTAGCTGATCGGCAAATGAATTAGCAGAATGATAACAGCAGTTACTTATTGACATCTATGCCTATACATGGGAAATGTTTTTTAAAAAACAGCTTTTTAAGAAAATCAGTTATGAGAAAAAAGAGATGGAGCTACTGAATTGCCTGTATCCCTCATGTTGGTTTTACTTTACAATACTCCAAAGGATTTCTGTAAAGCAATGTAGAGGGCATAACCAAGGAAGGAATTGTGAAAAACAGAAGTGATTGGGGTCTAGTGTTAGTAACTCACCAGTTCTCAAAGCTATCTTTCATGGATAAAATAAAGCTTGAATGAATAAGAATGTTTCTTGGAAGTTAGCCAGATTTCACATGAAAGGGCTTCTATTTTACTCTTTTACCATGGAGAACAATATCTTAGCAATTACACACAATACATTTAATTCCTAAGGATGAATTATACAACTATAACATGTGGATGATAAAATCTATCTAACCTATCTTATAGATTGTTCAATAAGTTAACCGTAAAAGGTTTAGCATAGTAGCTTTAAACATAGTAACTGCCCATTAAATGGTAGCTATTTTTATTTCCTCTTATACAAGTTCTGACATGAGAAACTTTTAATGTCTTTGTAAATGTTAAGTTCAAAAATTGTTTAACATCCTTGAAGTAAAAATGGACTCAGGAAAAAGCTTGGGTTCCCCATTCCAGTGGGGCTCCTTCCTGAGGTCCAAAGTGCCTTGCTTTCCCCTCAAGTTATGACTATCCAGTCTATTACAGTTTCTCACTGAAAGCAGTTTATGTGACGGATAGTAATTTTTTTCTTTAGTGTGATGTTCAAAGGAGTTCATATTAGGGATTGGTGAGTTACAAAGATGGACAGCAAGGAAAGTCTCTATCCTCAAGAAGTCTGTACTCCAGGGTTGTGATGTTAAACCCTGGGGGCCCATTATAATCACCTCCAAAGATTCCAAGAAAAGTACTAACGTCTCTATGTTTATCTTGTCTTTTTATACAGACAGTTGATATCTTGGGGCAGAAATCATATTATCATCTTTTCTTATTCCTTATAGCCACTCCCTAAGTGTAGCAATTATCAATTTAAAAATAGTTAAAATTACTAAAAATTAAACAAAACTACTGACAAAATACAATTTTAAAGGCAATCTATTATGTGAATCTTCAGTGGGAGTTACAAATAAATTCTTAGGTCAAAAATAATGTACATGTAACATTGCTCCCTGTATTGTCTCGAAATTTCAAAGGCCATATCCCCCAAAGAGAGAACAACAGCTGCACCAAAATTATAAAGAAAATTGCAACTATAACACAACGTTTGCCAGAGGAAAAATTTCATATGAGACTGTAAGTGAGAAAACTTGTCTTACCAATTTAAGGTAACCCTCAGCATCTAGAATTAAGTTTTCTGGTTTCAGGTCTCTGTAGATAATACCTAGTCGATGCAGGTAATCAAATGCTTCTGTCACACAAGCAACGCAGAATTTGGAGGTGGGTTCATCAAAGCTGCCTCTGCAAAGAAATCATTTTCCCTTTAATACTCTGGATACACATCTTTGGTGCTGTTCTAGGTGTCAAATCAATTACTGGATTGGCAAATTTATGCAATATGAATATTTTGCAGGGTATCAATAATAAAATGCATTTTATACATTGTATAAAATAATACATTTTAAAATAAAATGTATTATTAAGCTGTTTGCAAATCATAAGGCAATTCAGGGAGATATGTGATACAAACAAGAACTATTTCACTAAAATTAAAATACCAATAACTGTTTCTGGTAATCACACATGAACATGTGAAACAGAAAAATCCAAAACAAAAACCTTCTTTAAACACCCATCACAAACTCTGGAGAAACCGCAACTATTTCAGTGGAGAGCTTAAACCAGACTTTTGCACTGTATTACTTGACTTAAAAATGACTCAAAGGATTATTTTCATTTCCTGTTTGCATAGTACGTAAGAGTAACCCAGGTAGAAATGGGGACATAACTTTGTTCTTTTTGGTGCCCCTTGATCTTTTATTAGAGTCCTCTCTTTCAGCACTATGTGTAGTTTTACACACTGAATTTTTTTTAATGTAGTGGTGATTTGCCAAAGGGTCTCACAGAGGAATGTAGCTTTGGAGTGACAGGAACTAAATTTGACACCTGTTTATTTTACTTACTATATCCTTGATCAAGTCATTTAACTGTTCAGAGGCTCAGAATCCATATCAGTAAAAAGGGTTTGCTACTTACTTAAAAGCGTTTTCAGGATTAAGCACAGTGCTTAACAGGTAGGGATAACTGCCTTTCCTAAAATGATTTAGTTTTTCTCAACAAATTTGCCTATTGAAGCAAAGATAGAAGAGGCTAATGCATTTGCAGGTGTCGTGAAAGTCTCCTCATCCTTCCAGGTTCTCCCCATTCAAATCTGTTCAACAAAATGTTCCTGACACAACACATTCATCTTCTACTCAGATGCTCAATGTTATTTTCTTGCCTAAGTCGGTGATTCTCAACCATAAATGCACATTAAAATTGCCTGAGAAGGGCCGGGCGTGGTGGCTCACGCCTGTAATCCCAGCACTTTGGGAGGCCGAGGCGAGTGGATCACGAGGTCAAGAGATCAAGACCATCCTGGTCAACATGGTGAAACCCTGTCTCTACTAAAAATACAAAAAATTAGCTGGGCATGGTGGCACGTGCCTGTAATCCCAGCTACTCAGGAGGCTGAGGCAGGAGAATTGCCTGAACCCAGAAAGCGGGGGTTGCGGTGAGCCGAGATCGCGCCATTGCACTCCAGCCTGGGTAACAAGAATGAAACTCCGTCTCAAAAAAAAAAAAAATTAATTAAAAATAAAAATAAAAAATAAAATTGCCTGAGAAGCATTTAAAAAATCATTTACTGGACCCCATCCCAGATTAAATAAATCATAACCTCTGGCATTAGGGCCCAGTATTTTTACTTTGTAAAAGCTTTCTACGTGAATGCATTGAGTGGCCAACTTTGAAAAACACTGACCCAGGTATCATTCTAAATATGTGGCCTTGCGTCAACTCCCACAATCTAATCCAATCTACATTCTCATGCCTTCTTCTGTTGACTTTATCTTCCACCCAAATTCTTCTGTTCACCCACAAAGAGACTTAATACTACCCCAACTTCCCTGCTCTGTCTTAAAGCAGTTTCCCTGCCTCTGCCTTTCCAAATTTTGGTCATGTTTAGAGCTTAATTCAAATCCTTCCTCTACCATCACATTCTCTCTCTCTCTCCCCGCTCCTTGGAGCTTACCATCTACAACACTATTTGACATTTAACTACAAATTTTCAACTTCTTTGTCAACATTTAGTTTTCTCACTAAACAATGAAATGTTTTAAAACTGTATACATAATCTCACAAGGAAACTCTGAACTCGTTGGTGAAAAAGTTTTTACTTTTACTCTTCTGGTTAGAAAAGTCCACACTGTCTAGAGCTTCTCCTCCTGACCCCTACTGTGCACTACGAAGCCTTTTACATAGGTGGTGCTTAGTAAGTATCTGTGGTTTTAATTGTGTGAGAACCACCCCTTGTGTAAAACTGAATCTTTGCAGGCATCTTGCTCTGCTTTTCAGTGAGGGCTTACCCACTCTCCACCCCGACCTTTGTTTACCATCCTACTTCTGCTAGCAGATCTGGAATCAGAAACATCTGGGTTTTTACCCTGACTCTGCTTTGTTTGTGTAATCTGGGATAGTTCACCTCTCTAGTCCGGGATTCTTTAATCCCTAAAATAGAGATGACAACAACTACCTTGTGGGGTGTTATACCACTATTGTAGTGTTAGCTAATAAAACATCACGATTACTGCTTTATTTTATCACATATTTGCTTATAACAATTTCGTAATGATTTCCTCTATGCCTTTTTAAATGATCATAAATATAGCACCCCTTAGACCAGATGTGAGTACACAAACTTTTTCATTACCTGTCCCTTAATATACTCCATAGTTCCCCACCTAAGCAGGCCTCCAGAAGCATGTATACATACTTATTGTCCTTGAAAGTACGATATAATCTGTGAAAACAGATAAAAACATGATTATTTTTAGAAATCTAGTTTAAAAACCTTTTTAAAGCTGCTTAGAACTATCACCATAACATTATGAACAGTAATCCTTATCTCCATATAAATATCCCACAACTGCACTGGCCAAATTCTCTGATTTCCCTATTGTCTTCTTCTGCTCCTGTGGACCTCTTTACTTAGACTGCCCTTTCTCTAACCACAGACTGAACTTAACTTCAGTTTTACTGTAAAAATTTTATCCATACTTCAGGGTCAATCTCCAAGTCCATCTTTTAAACAAAACAGCACATTATCCTAACTACCAAATATGGCCTCTCCTTTTTCCAAAAACTCAGAGACCTCTGAGTATGTCACCTTTAAGATCTGCCTTGCATAGTAGTTACTCATGTCCATGTCTTATGTTCCCTAGTTGGTTAATTGATGTTGGATTCCCCTGGAAATAGACTCTGAGACAGATTTGCAAGCAGTCAGTTTAGTGGGGAGTGCAATTGGAAACAACGTCTGCCAAGGAGGAAGGAAGTAGAATTGGGCTATGTTTTAGTTTTGACAAAAACCTCAGCTTCAAGGGGCTCTGCAGTTGTTAGATGGATGTACCTGAAGACAGCATATGATCCTGGGCAAAGTGGTTCTCTTCACCAAAAAAAATTCAAAAAACAATGTCCAGAGAGGAAGTGAGCTAGAGTCTTCAGCTGACAACCACACTCCTAGAAGCTGGGAGAATGGGGGCCTCAGTTCCGAAATGGGACCTGGGCAGGGCATCAATTTCAACGTTGTGTAAAAGCAGTTTTGGGGTCTTAATCCTCAAGAGACCCCCCTCCCTTTTCTCCCTAGCACTGCACTCAGGCCAAAGCAGACAGTAGAGCAGCCATATCGTGTACAGATAGAAGAAGCAATCGGGTAAAATGGTGCAAAGTGTGGGCTCTGAACCAACCTGCCAAGGCTTGAATCCAGATCAGACATTTATCAGCTATGCAACCTCTGTTTTCTCATTATTTCTCAATGAACATCTATTTTCATTTTACTCTATACTGATCACATATTATTAATATGTATATTATTGACTTACATTCATTGAAATACATATATATATCCATTTGATTCTAATTGACCAGTGAGATAAATGTGTTGATTATCTATACATATAGAAGATATAGCTTATAACAGCATCTGGTATGTTAATTTCTCAATAAATGTTGTCATTAATATTTATTCTTCATATTTTTGCCCTACTACATGCTAGACAGTTTGGAAAGAGTTGAAAATAAGACAATGAATGCAATCTAATCCATGCCCTGAAGCTGCTCATCATAGCTTGTTAATGAAATATTAATTTTAAAAGGGCATCCATTCTAGGAACATAATTAACATAAAGATAATTGCATGTCTCTCTATTGCCAGCACTGCCTGGGTTCAAATTTCTTTGTTAATCTTGAGGGGAAAAAAATGGGTCTGGAAAGATGGATAGGCAGAAAGAGTCTTTTAAAGCATTTGATCAAAAAGGATAAATTCTAGTCATTATAGGGACATTTTACACTGCCCAGATCACTAAAACTATGCTCTGGGGCATTAAGACATATATGAAAGCATAAATTGGCTTACATCACTACCCATGAATTTACAAGGATGGAGAGCTGTGGCCTATAATAATTAATATTTCTTCTGCAAACTCTTATGACAGTTACGGAAAGAATAAGTATTAGGACATGGATGTTTTGGTACTTACGGTACTGCTAAGACCAGGGTACATTCCACCTTGGCATCCCACATATGCCCAAATGCCACCCCTACAGAAATTCAACATCAGGATGCTTTCTGAGGAGTTTCTTACAAATCCTTGCTTCCCTAGTCCCCAATTCTGCATTAGGTCTGAATAAAATAACCAGTTCAAATTATTCCCCAATAATTTTATATTTACATATATACATACTCAAACACATATACACACACACTTTTGTGATATTTACTCAAGGATAAAAACAACTGGAAAACATCTGACCCCAGATCTCAAACTTCTAACATTTTTAGTACTGTTGCTGTGACTGGGATGGAGAATCCAGAGTGAGACCTCCCCCTAGAAGAGCCATACAAAAAAATGAGATTCTGTCATTTGCAACAACATAGATGGAACTGGAGGTCATTATGTTAAGTGAAATAAGTCAGACATACAAAGACAAATATCACATGTTCTCACTTATTTGTGGGATCTAAAAATCAAGCAATTTAATTCATGGAAATAGAGAATAGAAGGATGGTTACCAGAGGCTGCGAAAGGTAGCGGGGAGACAGGGGTGGAAGAGGAGATGGTTAATGGGTACAAAATAAAATAGAAAGAATGAATAAGATCTAGCAATTGATAACACAACGGGGGATTGCAGTCAACAACAATTTAGTTGGACATTGTAAAATAACTGTAAGGGTATAAGTGGATTGTTTGTAACACAAAGGATAAATGCTTGAGGGTATGAATACCCAATTTTCCATACTGTGATTATTATGCATTGCGTGCCTGTATCAAAATATTTCACACACCTGATAAATATATATGCATACTATGTACCCAGAAAAAATAAAAATAAAAATAATTTAAATAAATAAAGAGTATGAAAATCCTAAGTCCTAGGAAGCCAAGGGCTCACTTACTTCACAATGAATGGAGAGCACAGTTCCTCTAAGATCCTCTTCTCTGAGTAGACATGCTCCTGTTGCTTAGTGTCAACGATGTGCTTCTTCCTTATACACTTCATAGCAAAAGCGACATTTTCATTTTTTACTTTAACCTATGTAAGAAATGGAAAGATACATCAAAATTAACTTATAGCTACATAAACATGCTAACTGATGAGAGTTAAAATTGTTCCATGTTTATGGAAGCCCTTAACACTTATCCCTCTGAGAACTTTCATCCAAATGTACACACTTCCCTTTCATCGTAATTTCTAGAATAGTTCATCTATCTGGGATGTGGCTCTAAAATTTTTGTATTAAAACAAATTCTGTTAGACTTAATAGTTAGACAGTTATTCTGTTTTTAACTGGGTGACATAAAAAACTTTGATCAGAATTGCCAGACATTTTTTTCTTATTATTCACTTTGCTTTCAAAGAAAGATATATTATTATTACTATTTTAAAACACAGTTTCACTCTGTCGCCTGGAGTGCAGTGGCACAATCAGGGCTCACGGCAGCCTTGACCTCCTGGGCTCAAGCTATCCTCCCAGCTCAGCTTCCTGAGTAGCTGGGACTAATTTTTCTAATTTTTATAAAGATGGGGGTCTCACTATGTTGCTCAGGCTAGTCTGAAAATCCTGAGCCCAAGCAATCCTTCCACCTTGACTTCCCAAAGGGCTGGGATTACAAACTTGAGCCACTGCACCCAGCCTAAAGCAAGATATGTGAAATCAAGCTCTATATCTGTACCATCCAATAGGATAACTGTAAACCACATGAGGTTACTTAAAGTTAAATTAATTAAAGTTAAAAATTCAGGTCCTGAGTTATATTAGTCACATTTCAAAAGCTCAACAGTCACGTCTAGTTAGTGGCTACCCTATTGAACAGCACAGATACAGGACATTTCCCTCAGCACAGTTTTATTAAACAGTACTACTCTAGATGCACAGTTGAGTATTTCCTTAAAGGAAATAAAGATTTTAAAATACTTTTTTTGATAGATTTAAAACTCCATAAGCAGACTATGCTAGACAAATAACTATATTGTGCAGAAATGACTGCGTTCCATATTTTGCTCACGTTTGCCATTAGTGCTGCCCATGACTTTTAAATCAATGGTGGATTTACTGCTTCAATTATTACTAGAAAAACAGATTTCAGCTTTGTTAATTCAATCCTTTTGCCACAAACTTGGATGAAAAATACCACTGCAGATGGGTATTATCTTTATCTGTCCATAAGGCATAAGAGACATTACACACATTCTTTGTCCTGAGGAACCATTTGCCCCCAACCCCCATCAGAGATGAAGTAAGGACTAGGTGTGAAGTATACTGTCCAGACTACCCTGACAGCATTTCAAATCTACAATGCCCAGGGCCAGCCAGCAGACCAAGGGGTCAACAGAGTTCCCAGAAGTTAAGGTATGGTGAATCCTTAATGAATCATTAAAAACCTGATGGGCAAAAGGACTTGGTAATTGCCAAGGCCTCAGAGCCATCTGTACCCAGTAAGGCACAGATCTCTACTCCACAGTTTCCTCAGAACACTTGATTTGACTACTACTTTCGCTACTCCTTGGAAGCTGATAGCTCAGAGAGGGGGTGATGTGGAAGGCACAACTGAAATTAGGCTGTAAGTTCCCAGATATCCTGATCAACACTACAAAAGGCTGCTCTTCGAATGTTCCCTTGCATTCATCTTGTCTTTTCTCACATATGAAATTTTGAGCAGCCCAAAAATAAGGTAATAAAGGTGAAATACAGACATGGTAGGGGAGTTGTTTAAAGAACAGAAACTATAACACTGAATATTTCATTTCTATGGCATTTTCATTTGACACATTCTTCTTTTCTTTGGTGAATAGAGACTAAATGTGTCATAAATGTGTATATAGACACACATTTGCTGTTAGAAAATACATTTTTTATGTTTCCTTTTGTAAGTGCTTACTTGGTACATTGATAATTATCAAGAACAAAATTCACGAAAGATGTGATGTAAGCTTGAACTAGCAGCTGATTATTACAAGTTACTTACTAGGACAGACCTGCTACTATACAATATACAGAGTGAAAAGTTTACTTTCTCAATTTCAGTTCAAAGCAACATTTAAGATAGCAGTAACAATTCATATATTCCTCCAAGATATGCTGGAACATAAAACAAAAAAAAAGTCAAAAGGCTTCTCTCAGATGCTTGAAACGTAAACCCCTTACAAGCTCAACTCTTCCGAACCCACCAACGCCCAGAGTTGCAATAATCTCAAGGTTCTGGAATGGGGATGATGAGGAAAATCTGGCCACCTTCTCCTTCAGCTGAATCATTTCCAAAGAGAGCGCTTTAGACAGCTTCCAGTTAGACATGGACCGCCTGGACAAGAGAAGTGAAACTTTACACACACACACCCATAATCAAGCAGGTGTCATGCCATACATAAATTTCACTCCTATGACAGTCTTATTTCTGCTGTAACTATGATTTATAGTTGCCACAAAAGCTATCTCAACTTTTATGGATCAGATTCAGTCCCAAGCAGGGAGAAAACAATAGAATAAACAAACATGAAATTAACACATACATATACACCAAGAAACAGACAAATGCCAAATTGAATCAATGAGAGATAAAATAGGTATCGTTTGTGGTATTTAAAATATACCTCTTAGATTTCTCCTCAGTGTGAAAAAAAAATTTTTTTAATTAAAAATATGGCCAGGCACAGTGGCTCATGCCTGTAATCCCAGCACTTTGGGAGGCTGAGGCGGGTGGATTACAAGGTCAGAAGTTCGAGACCAGTCTGGCCAATATAGTGAAACCCCATCTCTAATAAAAAAACACAAAAAATAGCCAGGTGTGGTGGCAAGGTGCTTGTACTCCCAGCTACTCGAGAGGCTGAGGCAGGAGAATTGCTTGAACCTGGGAGACGGAGGTTGCAGTGAGTCTGGATCACAACACTGCACTCCAGACTGGGTAACAGAGCGAGACTCCATCTCAAACAAAACAAAACAAAACAAAATTAAAAATATATAAACCTCAATAAAGCTATTTAAAAAAACACCATAAAAAGCAGTCAATGAAAGGGAATAAAACCAGAGAACCACTTCCTTTGCGTCATATACAGGAGAATGCCCCCCTGAGAATCTTTCCTATGTTTTTCTACTTCTATCAGATCTTGAAGCTTTGCATGGCTGAACCAAAATAACTGCTTTGTGAAATATGACAAGTACATTTTTTACTTTATATCTAAGTACTGTTGTTTGGAAATACCCATTTTTTTTTGTCTTTTAATCAAGATTTACTGCTCTGGGTTATATATTCATTAATTGTTACCACAAGAGGGCTTCAGCATAAAAATTGCAAATGTATTGCTTGCAGAAAACATATGAAGTACTGATGGAATATTCTAATTTAATTCAAATTTAAGTTTTCTAAGAATTTTGACTATATGGGTTTGATAGCACTATCTAGTGAACATATGCTTAAGCATTCACTCTAAAAATGTTTCAGCAAACAATTTTCAAATAATTTTCATTTAACAAAAGTAGAAATTTCTAGGAAATTTAAAAAAATTAATCACTATTACTACATTTAGAGACCTACTCAACCCCCTCCTCCACATATCCCTGGGTAATGGTTTCCTTATATTTTGAAAAAATTCTAACGGTAACCCTGCTCTTTACTTGTAATCAAGTATTAATGTTTTTTTGAGCTAAGTCACCAGGCAACATAAAATATCCCTTTAACATTTCTCCTTAACATTCCTACTCATCACCCAAAAGAAAAGGAGTAGACTTCTTATAGACTTGGATAATATCTATTCTAGTGGAGGTGGTGCTGTTTTTGTGGAAGAAAAATTAAAAAGAACTCTCCAGAATTCTCTAGTGAAGGCACATTAAAAATTACCACACAGCAAGTCACACCCTTTGTTCCCTTCTTTATCAGCTGCTGGAAGTCAGCTCTGGCTCAGGAAAACATTCCTTCACTTACTTGGCATGTCTTTTTTCATCATCACGGTTCAGGTTTGCCACATATCCCTCAAGGTATTTTTGCAGCTCTTCAAATGTACCGACAGTTTGGTTGAATGTTCTAAACAGATAAAATAAAATAAAATGCTCTGTGCTAATAGTTACCAAGGCAACTTGACATTCTTCTAAGCTCATAAAACACTAGCTGGTTATTCATGACTTTATAAATCATTTTTTAAATAATTTATGAAATGTTAAGGTTGGTGTAATATATAGAATGGTTATTAAAAGCTATATGTAGTTGATCCTTTGAATTTATAAAAGCAAAAGGGCTATTAGTGAGAATAGAAAACTTTTTAAAATAGGTTTCTGCCTTGTATTTAAGGTTTAACAACAAGATTTTTTAAAGAAGATAGTGGAAAGGGAACATCCTTACATGATCTGTTTACTGAATCAACAGGTTACAGGGGTTACAGATTCTTTTAACTTTGCTTAATTAAGTTAAGATATATATATACACATATATATACACACACACATATATATGTATATATATTTTTTAAATCAAGGATAACATTTATCTCTTGTTTCAAGATAACTCCATTTCACATTCTTTCATAATTAAATCCAATACATTTGTCTTAACTTAGTAGTTCTCTGTCTTAGATTCAGCCAACATCTCTTCACCTTTCTCACCCTTCCTGGATCACAGGTTTCTCGTGGGCCTGATCTAATCTCTGTCTCCAGTCCATGATCCTTGGGAATTCTAACATAGTCCTATTCCCATGAAAAAAATAATCCCAGTGAAAGGCCAACTTTCTTGATTACTTCCAATGCTTCCCTGCTTCTATATCCAATAATACACCTTGACTTGTGATTTTTAGAGTGCTTCTTTTCCACACTACAAAATAGTATCCTTCTTAAAGGTAAAAACCATGCTTTAATCATCTTTGTAACATTTGAAGTACCTGGTACACAGTAGAATGAAAAGAGTGAGTTTACCTCTAAATATCTAAAACTAACAAGCCAGAGCCTCCTCAATATTGTGCTATCTCAACTTACTGCCTCTACCCATTTACCTGACAACCAATCTATATTTACTTTATTAAGCATGTATTACATACTGTGTAGGATATTTTTTCTTTTCCCCTCCAGATCTATTCTCTATTTTTCTCTAGCCTGTTCTATGGACTGACCTTTGTTGACTGTAGAGTAGCAAGACATAAAATAAGATGGCTATGAATTTTATAATTTCCAATAGTTGAAATTTTCTGTTAAAAAGGAAGCATTCTTACTTTGTTTTACTTTTATTTATTGTATACTTCACCATTATTTTGCTTGCTATTAAACTAACTGCAGTATTGTAATAAAAAATAAAAAATCTTATTTTTTAAATAGAGGTGAGACTGGTGCTATAGGTCTCTAGAAATTCTCCACTAGCTAATCCTAAAGCCAAGTTCAAACAGCTACAACATTGTTGCTGTGATATACAAATAGCCCATATTAATTCAGATCCTATAGCCTGAGTAATAACTAATCTACTTTTTTTGAAATTTGTCCAAACAATCAATGGTAGAGATGTGACAAATAGCATTTCCCATGTGTTTAGAGCTCTTGCCCTACAAAAGGATTAACATTTTATTACATTTAAAATATGAAATATAACTCAAATGTTAACTCTCCTTCTTGCACTGTATTCAATCTAAACATTTGTAAATATCGTGAATTAAGAAAAGTAGAAAGTCATTGGCTTTCAGTCACTATACTTTATTGCAAGGATGGTGCCCTGTACTCAACCACCATCTGGTGAGCACTTCCCATGTGCCAAAGACTACGTCAAAGGCTGGGCACTACAACTGCAGTGAACAAGTTACATGATTCTGTATTCATGAAGCTTACAGAAGCATGGGAAGACAGATGTTAAATAAAGCAATCAAAGTGTTATAATGATATGATAAGGGTATAAAGGCTGCTAGGAGAGCATTATTGCGGGATCTTATCTAGTCTATAAGTCATAGCTAGCATGATCATATAATTTATCATCCAAACTGGAATACATTTCAGAGTGAAATGCTGTGTCAATATTAAATATGCTGTGTAATCCGGACAGTCTCAGTAAATCCAAGATGTAAGTAAATCTAGTCATATCTGATAATCAGCTTGTTTCACCTACAGAAAAAATTCATAACTTTTTAAGTCTCATTGTGTCTAATGCAATATTTTGTACGTTGCAGACTCTAAATTATACACATGTAAACAAAACATTTTAAAACTATTAACTGGCAAGTAACTTGAAAGCTATATAAAAGTACTGCATCCTCTTTATGGATTATGAATACGTGAGATATTGTATAAACATGTGGTATATGTGATTACAGTGAAGAAAAAGGAAATGAGTTCTTCCTTTCTATCCTTCTATTTTTAGTCCTAGCATTTTGCATCAATTTGTAATATTTTACCACACAGCTAGTGCCACTCAGTGCTTGCACACACTTTAAGGAACATATATACAAGACGATGCATTATAGATATAACACTGTACCAACATATTTTCCATTTGAGAGTTGGCATCCAAAGATTACCTTTATCTGAAAACACTTGGCACTTTTCTAGCCCCATGCTTTTGCTTGAGAGTTTTATTTCACCTACGGTGACGTAGACATTTCCTCTTTGCCTAGAAAAATCCTGAAAGTCCCATTTCCACACATAAAAATTAAGATAAAACCTTGACCACTTTACTGCATAGTGATTGCTTCTCTTTTTGAACGTGTGCTTGGGAACCAACTGGCAGGATGGAAAGCATGAGGAAATGAGTCAGGAAGCCTGGCCAGAGACAGCTCCCACACAGGGAGCACTGCTAGGAAAATTATTTAATCTACCTGGAACTCATTTTGTATCTGTAGAGGAGAGAATCAAAATAACTCTAAGTGATATTAAGAATTATTGTTGGCCAGGCACGGGGGCTCACATCTGTAATCTCAGCACTTTGGGATGCCAAGGCAGGCAGAGCACGATGTCAGGAGATCAAGACCACCCTGGCCAACATGGTGAAACCTCGTTTCTACTAAAAATACAAAAATTGGCTGGGCATGGTGGCATGCACCTGTAGTCCCAGCTACCTGGGAGGCTGAGGCAGGAGAATTTCTTGAACCTGGGAGTCGGAGGTTACAGTGAGCAGAAATCATGCCACTGCACTCCAGCCTGGCAACAGAGCGAGATTATGTATTAAAAAAAAAAAATTATTGTTAACTTTTCAGGCATGTTAGCATTATTGCGGTCATGCATTACATATAATACTTAGCTTTTATAAATGCAACTCAAATGTATAGATAAAATAATTTTATGCTTGGAATTTGCTTAAATAGTGTGGAGATAGCAAAGAGTGGTAAAGGGGTATATATCAGGCATGAAGTGATTATTGTTTAATTTGCATTATGGGTTTATGATACCATTCTGTCTATTTTTGGATATGTTTAAAATTTTCCATAATAAAAACATATTCTAAGTGCTCTAACTTTTTTTCCAGCTCCATATCTCTAGAATCCATGTTCAATAAATGTTGTATTTATTTAGCAGTCAACTTTATACTCCCTCATGGTATCTGTTGTCATTTTATAATTTTTGTTAATATTTCATATGAGTATGCTCTATTTCTTTGACTACACCATGACTTTTTTGACAACGGCCTGCCTTTGGTATCACTGAATTTCCTTTATTTTGTCAAGCAGATAATCAATATATAATGAATTGATAAATGGGAAACCCAAGGGGGCTGATTCAAACATGGTTTAAAATGAGTGATGGTTATAAAATGAGACCTATTTTGAAGAATGACCTAAGACATTTTGAGATTAATACTGATACACACCACTTATAAATTACTACAAATGTTCAATTAAAGCCTCTCTGGAAAATATAAGCTAATAAATATTTTATGCTTTGAGAGAGGTTTTGTTCAAAAATTTTTTGACTACTAAAAGCATTTTAGAAATGGTTTACTATATTGTTCACTATATTATATGGAAGAAATCCATCAGAGAACTAATAAACTTACTTTGCTAGAAGATGCAGAATTTAAATCAGTCTATTGCTGATATTTATGTACAAACCCTGCACACAAAATATTTAGCCTGCCAGCAGATCTGCCACTGCCACAGACCGATTCAGCTAAGAAGGCCCTGTTTCTCCCCATGAATTTTAATAGAATGTACTTGCAGCTGAGATTGGCCAGTATTTCCAAGTGGTGATGAATGAGAAAACTGATCGGCCTTGGAGTAACAGAAGGCCAAGTCTTCAAAGGTGGCAGTGGTCTGCCTCCTCCAACATCAGTATACTCACTCTCGGTCTATAACCAGGCATGCAACATCATTTTCTTCAGCAATAATGTTAGCTGACCTGACATCATCACTGCAAACAAAAATAGAAAGTCAATTTTCACTACAGTTAGAAATTAAACATCCATCTTTATTAGGGAATTTACTAACTTTGTATGAAAACACAATCATCACTTAAACCTTCCAAAGACTTCTTATTTTAAACATCATAATTTATATCCAAAAAAAAAAAAGATTTGAAATATGCCCCAACAAAGGTTAGGTACACAAAGAATTCAGAGGAGAAGAAGATAATTGCACTGGAAACAGAATAATTAGTGACTACAACTGTTTATGGAATCTCATTCTGAGCTTTGTGAAAGTCAAAATAAAATAGCTCTCTTCGGATCAAAGGAGAACTGTTCATTAACAAGAAGACAAAACTGAAATTAATTGATCAAAGCAATATTTTGAGAAAAGTCAAGTAATTAGCATAAGATAAACCAATCAATAATAAAATAAAAAAACAGTTTCGGTGTCATATCACCAAATGAATACCAAAATACTTTCATTTCAAAGCATAAAATGTATATTTTACAAGAAAATCTCTGAAATTAGAGCATATCTTAAAATTGATAAATTATAGTATATTTAGCAGCACTTTCTTTTTCTTAGGTGTGCATAATATAGCAGTGCATCTTATAACTGACATCTTGCAATTGTATATGATCTAATCGTAGCAAATTTAATTACCTAATGAATGCTAATGGGTCAAGTACCACTTAAAGTACTTCTTTAGAGACCTCTTTACTTGTATTAGCTTCCTCCCTCTATTCGTTACTAACTCAAAGACACACACCAAAAAGGTACATCCACAATGCACGCAGTGCTCTGAGATTTATTTAAAGTGACTTGGGAGTAGCAAGCATACCCTGGAGTATGCTTTGGGACTCTTCTAGTCAACTTCATCAAAAATGTTATCACACAAAGTGTATTTCCTTTACCTTCCCTTAGTAATAGGACAGGGAAAACACTGGCAGCCTATCTCTACTGTTTCAAAGAAGACCCTCATCTATCTAGCTCACATTCTGAGACCTTCTGACATAACTCACAGTCCCTCGGAAGTTTACAGGGTCCTTGTTAGAGATACTAGTGAAAACACTTCCGTTTCATGGACTTTGGGGACAGAAGCAGGATAGTTTGTACTTGTATACGTTGAGGTAGAGATAGAGATAGAGATGGTGGATGTAGAGCCAGACAGATCCAGAAATAGACATAAACATAGACATAGATATAGACATGATCTTGACTGTGGGCCAACCATTTGATTTGTGAGCTTAGAGACAGGAAAGGCATATGGTACTCCTTCTGCATGTCAGTATCATGATTTTGACTAAGAATATTCTCTGCAAACACTTTACAAGTATTAGATGTGTGTAAATACACTTATTTTTCTTTCATAGTAACTGTGTAAGTGACATAGTTTTTTATTTTTTTTTTTTGCACATAAAATTCTGAAAGAATTCCAGGGATTATTTAATGTCAAGTCACGGAAATATACAGAATATAAGGAATACTGAATCACAGTCAGTGGCCCTAAAAAGTGATAGCATTAAAATGCACAAAAATATAAAAATATTTGTTTCTAACTTTCCTTCTCACTGATTTTAGCTTAATGCTTTCAAACACCTTTAGGAGTTGAGTATCTATATTAAACATAAATTCCCATGTTTCTTATGGGAAACACTATAATTGGCTAGCTGTAACATATAGCATAAAAAATTATTTCAGGCCCAGCAAAACTAAATAACATATTTTCTTTCAAGAGCTATTTTGACTCTATACTGCATTTATAAAGTTATGTGCATTTTCAAACTTCAGTTTTTTTGCTTGAAAGTATGGGGAGACCCATAAGTGTTAAGAACAAATACATTTAAGTCCTGGATAATGATATTACATTATTATATTGCATGAGTGTATTAATATTCTGTGACAAATAAACAAAAAGAATAATTTTCCTAATATTGAAACTAGTTCATCACCACCTGTAAAGTGGTAAAGAAGAATTCAGCTTGTCTTTAAATTCCACTTTTAAATTGTTTACATAATAGCTAAAACTTTATTTTTAGTAGATGATTTACTTTAAAAACTAAGAGATTTATGATTTTTAAAGACTGAAATTTGTCTTCAAGTAATTTCTGAACACGTTTGCTTTGCTCTGTTCTTAGGTAAACCTGATCTACAAATCAGCAGAATTGGGGATTCATAGGCAAAGGTTAAGAAGATAAATGAACAGAAATACTATTCCTGTTTTGTTTTGTTTTGTTTCACATTTTGGCTCAGACTTTATTTTGTGTATAAAAGCCCTCCTAGTGGCTCTATCAAGTGAACATTTAACATTTACTATTTTGTTTATAATAATTAAAATAGCAATGTTTGGCCTTGTCTGCTTACAAAATAAATCATAGCTGTCCTGATGCTGAGAAACATACCTCAGGAAATCTGAAATACTATTCCTTTTCTAAAAGCATACAGTTGAAACAAATGCATTTAGTCTTACATAAATTTTAACTGATTTCTTAAGTAATTCCAAGTATTCATTTGAAAACATAGAAATTTCCAGTAAAGTGTATTGCCCTAACTTTAACTTAGTATTTTAAAAAGTTATTTATATTTAGGAAAATGTATTTGATCAGACTTGAGGTTTTATGCATTCCAGGAGGTGCAAAGTATGCCTTGAGCCATTTAATCGGCTTTTTTTTTAAATTGCATTTTAGGTTTTGGGGTACATGTGAAGAACATGCAAGATTGTTGCATAGGTACACACATGGCAGTGTGATTTGCTGCCTTCCTCCGCATCACCTATATCTAGCATTTCTCCTCATGCTATCTCTCCCCAACTCCCCACTCCCTACTGTCCCTCTCCTATTTCCCCCCGAGCAACCCCAGTGTGTGATGCTACCCTCCCTGTGTCCATGTGTTCTCATTGTTCAACACCCGCCTATGAGTGAGAACATGCGATGTTTGATCTTGTGTTCTTGTGTCAGTTTGCTGAGAATGATGGTTTCCAGGTTCATCCATGTCCTACAAAGGACACGAACTCATCGTTTTTGATGGCTGCATAATATTCCATGGTGTATATGTGCCACATTTTTCCTGTCCAGTCTATCATCGATGGACATTTGGGTTGGTTCCAGGTCTTTGCTATTGTAAACTGTGCTGCAATGAACATTCGTGTGCATGTGTCCTTATAGTAGAACGATTTATAATCCTTTGGATATATACCCAGTAATGGGATTGCTGGGTCAAATGGAATTTCTATTTCTAGGTCCTTCAGGAATCGCCACACTGTCTTCCACAATGGTTGAACTAATTTACACTGCCACCAACAGTGTAAAAGTGTTCCTATTTCTCCACATCCTCTCCAGCATCTGTTGTCTCCAGATTTTTTAATGACCGCCGTTCTAACTGGCCTGAGATGGTATCTCAATGTCATTTTGATTTACATTTCTCTGATGACCAGTGATGATGAGCATTTTTTCATATGTTTGTTGGCCTCACGTATGTCCTCTTTTGTAAAGTGTCTGTTCATATCCTTCGCCCACTTTTGAATGGGCTTGTTTGTTTTTTTTTCTGTAAATCTGTTTTAGTTCTTTGTAGATTCTGGATACTAGCCCTTTGTCAGATGTGAAGATTGCAAAAATTTTTTCCCATTGTATTGGTTGCCGGTTCACTCTTATGACTGTTTCTTTTGCTGTGCAGAAGCTGTGGAGTTTGATTAGGTCCCATTTGTCTATTTTGGCTTTTGTTGCCAATGCTTTTGGTGTTTTGGTCATGAAGTCCTTGCCTATGCTTATGTCTTGAATGGTTTTGCCTAGATTTTCTTCTATGGTTTTTATGGTGTTAGGTCTTATGTTGAAGTCTTTAATCCATCTGGAGTTAATTTTAGTGTAAGGTGTCAGGAAGGGGTCCAGTTTCTGCTTTCTGCACATGGCTGCCCAGTTTTCCCAACACTATTTATTAAACAGGGAATCCTTTCCCTATTGCTTGTTTTTGTCAGGTTTGTCAAAGATCAGATGGTTGTAGATGTGTGGTGTTGCCTCTGAGGCCTCTGTTCTGTTCCATTGGTCTATATCTCTATTTTGGGACCAGTACCATGCTGTTTTGATTACTGTAGCCTTGTAGTATAGTTTGAAGTCCAGTAATGTGATGCCTCCAGCTTTGTTCTTTTTGCTTAGAATTGACTTGGCTATGAGGACTCTCTTTTGGTTCTACATGAAGTTTAAGGTGATTTTTTCCAGTTCGGTGAAGGAGGTCATTGGTAGCTTCATGGGGATAGTGTTGAATCTGTAAATTACTTTGGGCAGTATGGCCATTTTCATGATACTCATTCTTCCTAACTATGAGCATGGAATGTTTCTCCATCTATTTGTGTCCTCTCTTATTTCATTGAGCAGTGGTTTGTAGTTCCCCTTGAAGAGGTCCTTTACATTCCTTGTTAGTTGTGTTCCTAGGTATTTTATTCTCTTTGTAGCAATTGTGAATGGCAGTTCGTTCTTGATTTGGCTCTCTTTAAGTCTGTTATTGGTATATAGGAATGCTTGTGATTTTTCCACATTGATTTTGTATCCTGAGACTTTGCTGAAGTTGCTTATCAGTTTAAGGAGATTTTGGGCTGAGACGATGGGATCTTCTAAATATACAATCATGTCATCTACAAATAGAGACAATTTGACTTCCTCCTTTCCTAATTGAATACCATTTATTTCTTTTTCTTGCCTGATTGATCTGACTTCCAGTACTATATTGAATAGGAGTGGTGAGAGAGGGCATCCTTGTTTCGTGCCAGATTCCAAAGGGAATTCTTCCAGCTTTTGCCCATTCAGTATGATATTGGCTGTTGGTTTGTCATAAATGGCTTTTATTATTTTGAGATACGTTCCATCAGTACCTAGTTTATTCAGGGTTTTTAGCATAAAGGGCTGTTGAATTTTGTCAAAGGCCTTCTCTGCATCAATTGAGACAATCATGTGGTTTTTGTCTTTGGTTCTGTTTATGTGGCGAATTACGTTTATAGACTTGTGTATGTTGAACCAGCCTTGCATTCCCGGGATGAAGCCTACTTGATCATGGTGGATAAGTTTTTTGATGTGCTGTTGCAATCAGTTTGCCAGTATTTTATTGAAGATTTTTGCATCTGTGTTCATCACGGATATTGGCCTGAAGTTTTCTTTTCTTGCTGAGTCTCTGCTGGGTTTTGGTATCAGGATGATGTTGGTCTCATAAAATGATTTGGGAAGGATTCCCTCTTTTTGTATTGTTTGGAATAGTTTCAGGAGTGGTACCAGTTCCTCTTTATATGTCTGGTAGAATTCGGCTGTGAACCTATCTGGACCTGGGCTTTTTTTTGAATGGTAGGCTTTTAATTGCTGCCTCGACTTTTGCCCTTGTTATTGGTTTATTCGGGGTTTTGATTTCTTCCTTGTTGAGGCTGGGGAGGATGCAAGTGTCCAGGAATTTATCCATTTCTTCCAGGTTTACTAGTTTATGTGCATAGAGTTGTTTGTAATAATCTCTGATGATGGTTTGTATTTCTGTGGAATCTGTGGTGATATCCCCTTTATCATTTTTTATTGCATCTATTTGATTATTCTCTCTTTTCTTTTTTATTAATCTGGCTAGTGGTCTGTCTATTTTGTTGATCTTTTCAAAAAACCAGCTCTTTTAAAAATATTTCTTTCATAAATTAGATCAACAGTAAATAAATTCATACCTCAAAACTGAAGGTTGTGGGAGAAATTTCATATACACTATTTTGAGTTTTTTTTTTAACCTTGCAAAATGAGCTGATAAAAATTCTTAAGAAAATACTACTTTTGACCTGATGATTTAAAAGCACACAAAATATATAAAGCCAGTGTTTCCTAATTTTTAAAAAGGTAAAACCTCTAAAGTAGGAAATATTTCAAGCCTTGGAAATATAAAAACCTGTTCACAAGGGAAAATATAATTTTTACATTTTTAATCTTTTCTCAGACCCTTTTTGAAACTAAAACATTTAATAGAACACCAATTTCATCTTCACTAGCAAACTTAAGATTTTCCAATTATTTCCTCTGCAAATTAGTATACTTTTTTCCTGCATAATTTTTTAAAGAAATCACTTCAAAATATTTAATATTAGGATATATGTTGCCATTAACTCAGTAGTTCAATTTAACAACTCTAAATGATTTTACATGCAAAATAGTCAAAGCATTTTATCTAAAGTATGACATAAAAATTCATGAATTCACCTGATAAGAGCTTTTTCTCCAAAGTATTCTCCTTTCTGCAGTGTTTTTATCAGTTGTGGTTGATCGTGGCCTTCTGTACTCTGTGTTACTTTTACCTAAACAATGTTAAACAATACGAAGAGAAAGAGACAGAAGAAAACGGAGAACCTGAATACACATTTATTCAACCAAATCCTCCAGACCTATATAAACTTGATCAAGGAAAAAGACAACACTTTGTTTTGATTTTACAGTAATTAGGACAATTTACCTACACTCAGCCCATTTTGATGGATGTGGGAAATCCTATGGTCTAATATGATCAAATAACTCTACCCACTGTAAGAGGAAAATTCACCATCTAAACCCCACCTTCTAAAGTTATATTTTAAATATGAATCCAGTGATTCCTTCTGAGAGATCCACAAAGCAAATAATAATGATCCTGTGAAATTTTTTCTATTTCGTAAAGTCTAATAGAGTTGACAAAAATTAATCAAAAATAAGGGTGAGTATCAGTAGTTCTAAGTCTGGTAGCAATAGATTAACTGGCTGAATCCTGTATCCCCTAAAACTGAATGCAAAATGTTGACTGAAGAAGGGTCTACAACTTTCATGGGCATCTCAAGGCAATCTCTTGCCCAGGAAGGCTTAAGAACCCCCCACCCAGCAGGGCCAAACAGCAAAAGCCTTGTTTGTGGCTAGAGCTATTCCAATTCAACATGGTAACAAGTGCTGCTTCAGGCTGAATAGAAATTCTGTTTGGCACTTATGTATGTCATGATGAATTAAAATTTCAAAAATAATAAATGCAATTTTTTATTAGTAAGAATTCTTTCAAAGTATGGCATCTAGGTTGGGAAAAAAATGACAAGAAGTAGTTCTAAGTGTTGAAGAGTTTCAGAGGTTCAAAACTATTTTGTTCATGTTTTTCCTTTACTTGGGGCCAAATTCAAAGTTCAACCACAATCCAGTTCACAAATGGCAGTGCCTCACTCCCTGATGATAAGCTGTTCCATAGAAGAAAACATATGTAAAAATCTGACATTTTATACACACAGGTGCTCAAGGATTGACCCTTTCCTTCAATATTTCACAAATGCTTTTCATCTCTGAGGAACACTGTTGAGTCAACATTGGAACAACTGGTAACATGTTATCCATTCAATATCTAGATAAAGAAAAAGACTTATTGTACATGTTAGTATAAATTTTGCATCAGCATCTAAATTCACTTGAGCTTTTTTGTATCAGTTGAAATTCTGAGCCATATTGGTTCTATAAACTTGATACATAATCGTTACTGTCTGCAATTGCTGAATTCATTCTCTACCTGCTATGTGTCATATCTGTTGGGATGAGAAAATATTCTAGTACTGATCTGGAATCTGGGGATGATTGAGAATCACATATTCACAGCTAGAAGGGACCTTATAAATAATCCAGCCATCTCATACACAATTAAGCTAGGTCTCCCCTCCCAAAAAAAATCAAGTGACCTATGTAACATCACTAAGAAGTTATTATCTCTTAGGGGGTCCTATGGCTTCCATTCCAAACCCGGTGTTCAAACAGAACTGCATGGGACTCTACTGGTAGAAGCTCCTTTATCTGTCCAAAGTGGAGGACTTACTTGGCAATGCAAAGCATAGTTCAGCGTATGGCAAACTGATTTAAAATAATCTTTTTGATTTAGTAAGCTTTAATTAGTAGTTACCTTTCCTTTTGCCAAAATGAAAAAGGTACTTCCTTCCTCGCCCTCTCTAATGATGTAATCTCCTTTGTCATAATATTCCTATTGAAATGAGAGAGAAATGTTAGATCAAGTGGAGACATGCAACTGAAGACATAAAGAAAGCAGAACTCCTTTTGTCTTTGAAATGAGTATTCCACGCGTTTTTTTGTTTGGTTGTTGTTGTTGCCTATTGTAACTGTGAGCTTTTCTTACATTGCAGTCATAAACTGTAGAAAAGTAATGAGACTTTTGCTTTATTATCTGCACTTATGTTCTTTTTTTTTCTTTCATAGAGTAAATTCACCTGGAATACTGAATTTTAGGCATGAAGTCCAAAGATGTAAAGAGAAATGAGAACCTGGCAACAATCACTGGCTATCACCTGTATAATCTAAATATAAACCGTTTGGTGATCAGTAACATTCTAAAAATTAAGTCTGGGGTCTAGAAAAAGAACAAGTGATTATATAATATACCCAATGGATATTAGGAACATTGCCATTAATTTCTAATTCCTTGAAAAGCAACTTCTAGGAAGATTCTACATTCACAGTAGGTAGCTCTGTCATCATACTATATCCAAAGATTTGTCATCACAAAACATTGACATTAGAATTTTATTTAATGTAAATTTATCCTCATGAAATCTCAAATTGTTGCATATTTCTTTTCATTTATTAACATCTGTTTTTCTCATATATGTTTGTGTGATTAGAAGATTCTTGAGGAGGGGAAAATAATCTGTCAGACCAAAAGAGCAACTAAGTATCTTAGAAAACAAAAGATAGATTAAACTGTCCACCTTTACTCTGCTTTAATTTGACATTGTCTTAAAGTCACAGAACCAAAATGGATCTCTTAATTATTCATACAAACAAAAATGGCTTCTTTAATTTTTAAAAATGGCATAACTAACCACATAATTACTCTCTCTTGTTTTTCATTTAGATTTGAAAATAAATTCCAAACTACTTTTGTGTTTGTTGTTTTTCAACACTTTCTTGATCATTTACATTTCTGGAATCAATATTATTCATAATACTAATAAACATGCCTTTTATTTTCATAACACTATGTACATTTTATAAGACATGTCAACATCTCATGGAAGGAAGTATAATATTTTTGAAGTGAAAAGTACTTTGAAGTCAAACAGATTTATATTCAAATCTCAGTTTACAATAATTTTTACTTTCCTTAACCCATAAAATTAAAATAACAACACTTATCTCCAAAGATTTAGGAAAGTGCATTAGTTTTTTATTGCTGCTGTAACAACCACAGACTTGGTGGCTTAGAGCCACATCCTTTTATTATTTACAGTTCCTATGAGTCAGAAAGTCTAGTTACAGTGTTGCTCAGTTAGATTTCTCAATTAGGGTCTCTCAGGACTGAGCTCAAGGTGGCTTATATCATTCTGGAAGCTCAGGGGAAAATTCACATTCAAGCTCATTCAGGTTGCTGGTAGGATTCACCTGCAGGATAAGATCCCATTTCCTTACTGACTGACAGTGGGAACTGCCCTTGAGGTCTCTCCCATCCCTGCAGAGGGCCCTCTCCATCTCAGAACCAGTGATGGCATGTCCAATTCTTACCCTCAGAGTTTCTCTGGATTCCACCTCTGCTGCACCTCTCTGGCTCCAACCAAAGCTAATTCTATGCTCATGTAGCTATATTCAGACCACCTAGCCAATCACGATAATCCATTTTAAAGTCCCAAACTTTAAGCATACCATTAAAGTCCCTTTTGCCAAGTAATATAAAATATTCATACATTCCAGGGATTCGGATCTGGATATCTGGCAGGGGGTTGGGTGGGGCAGGGGACCATTCTGCCTACCACAATAAGCCAATGAAAGGTAATGTCTGAAATATTAGGAGCATCTAAAACATAGTAAATGCAAAATCAACAGTTGCTATGTTAAGGAGTATGACAATGATTTGCTCCACTGTTTCCTACATCTTCTGGACCTCTGTTTCCTTTTCTGTAAAATTAAGATTGTATCTACTACTACACCTAATGTTGTTTGAGGACTAATTAAGATGGTGTATCTAAAGTACCTGATGGAACATTTAGTACACCCCAGGTAACCAGTGACTTTTAATTTTGTGAAAGAGGCTGTGAGCTGGTCATGAGAGTCTTCCAGAGGAATATATGACTGTCCAGGTAACTTGCACTTGCCAGCCTTCTGCTCTTAACTACGGCCATGTGATGAACTTTTACCTAAAAGTATCTGAGTGAAAGGGATCTGTGACACTTCCACACCAAGCCCATGCACACTTTATGCATATGTCTTTACACTGTTTCCCTAATTATAATGGCATGGCCCACACAAACCTGGAAAACCACATGTTAAAAATGGCAGAGTAGTCATCAGCTTGGGTTCCCGAATGACTGTGTGGAGCCAATTGGGACCATTTTCCCTGGACAGTTATGTGAACAAAAGACAAACTTCTATTTCATTTAAGCAATGATATTTGGGGTTTCTTTGCCTCATAGTTTGCTTATTCAAACTCTTCATCCCTTCTCAATTTTAGCTTTATCACAAACCTTGACTATATGCAAGTGTGATTTTGAGGTGGAGATGACTATGACCCTTATGGGATGATCCTGATCCCACAGTCCAGCTGTCTTCACCATGTAGCTAACATTCAATGTTCTTTGCTATAGCTGGGGATTGTGTTAGCTGTTCCTATTTCAGATAGTCTGCTCTTCAAGCTCTCCTGTTCCCATCATAATTTTAGTCCTTATTACCCACATGGAGCAGAAGAAACACGAAGTATTTCTCAAGTGTTATTAGGCCATTCTTCAGTTATTATAAACCTTTGATGTGTGAAGAGGTGTGGCTTTAATTCCTGACAACTGGATAAATTCAAAGCAGGGAAAGCTTGAAAGGGGGCACTGAGGAAGAGCTTTGTTATTTTTCAAGGGACAGCCTTCCTAGTGGTATTTTTTTTCCATGGATGATTGTCACCCAAAACCATAGGAGGAAGATAAATAATACCTCCCAGTGTGTTGACAGTAATTTCATAGATCAGAAAAGGCTGTGGAAATAGGTCAGACCAAAAATATATAGTGGTAAGTACTGACTGTGATGCTAGACTGCCCAGTGTTTGTCAACTGGGGAGTGCAACCAGTCAAACCAGGGTAGTCACTGAGACCAAAAAGAGAAATGCAAATAGTGTGGTTATTGTCCTTGTGGTTACATTGCAAAGGTGTCCCTTAGAGGACCAAGAAGCCATAGACCGTATCCTGCAGAGCAATGGTTTTCAAGCATTTTTTACTCTGACCAACAGTAAGAAATACATTCTGCATGTACACCCAATACACATACAAGAGCATGTACACATATTTACACAAAATCGAAACATTTTTAAAATAATACTTCTACTTACTATTCTGATTTTTTATATTCCTCTAAATTGGTTTCATAACCTGGTAACAAGTTGTAACCCATTTTTACTGTAAACAAAATGTTCATTCTGTGATTATCTAGCAAAATGCTAGAGCCTGCATATCTATAAATACAATATATAAGACCAAAGGAAATTCCAAAGTGACAAAGGACAAAGACAAAGAAGGAAGACGATGACTTCCCTAGAGTCTTTAATTTGCAGCTAGAAATCTTCTTTACAATATCTTGCAAAAAGAAAATAAAATCTTCATTAAAAAGAAGTATCGGAAGTATTGATGATATACAATCAGATGTATACATACACACACACACACACACACACACACACCTCTGTGCATTGTGTGACTATGTACTCAAGTTTGTTTAAAAAATTGTTCACAGTTAGTTATTTACGTTGTTAGTAATCTTTGTTTTCCATGGATGATAGTTGAGAACACCTCAGAAATTTTGAAGCAAGCACAACTGCATCAGGTGGGCCCAGTCAGCCATTTGGCAGTGCCTGACTGGTTATTTACAAAGAAGCAGATACTACAAAATGAAAACAAACAGAAGTTATTCCTATTTGGGTAAGCCAATCATATAGAATTCTGTGATTTCAATGTTGAAAGGGGTCATAGAGATAGGCCCACCACTCCATTATTTTGTAGATGTGGAGATGACATATTAAAGCTCACCACAATTAACTGACAGCTGATAGAGCAACAGAGGCAGAACCACAAGCCCTAATCTCCAGACTTTGGACTAGTGAACTTTCTACAACACCTAGCTGCCCCACCTTTAGCTCAATGGTTCATAAACTGTAGCAAAATCTACAATTATTTCAACTTTCTTATAGCTCTGGATTTAACAATTAAGATGACAGGGAAAAAAAAAAATCCTGGTTTATGCAAGTGTTGGTAAGGACTACAAGAAAAACTAGACTTTTCAAAAGTGATTAAAAATGGAAAATTCTCAAATAAACAGGCAGATGGTTGCAAACTCTAAATATTTATAACTAAACCAATGCCTCTTAGACTTTAATATGCATACAGATCCCACCATTAGAGTGTTAAATGTGGATTTGAGGGCCCCACCTTGAGTTTCTGATTCAGTAAGTGTGGGGTGGTGCTTGGGAATATGCCTTCTCATCAGCACCATGGGTGATATGACTAAGGGCAAAGGGCAAGGGTGTTCCACACTACACACCTCCAGCTTTGTGAAAGATGGCAGGTCACAGTTGTGGTGCAAAAGGCCACTGGGTCAAAGTCCAAAGCACTGTGACTAACAGGTGATTTTACAATGAATCACAACGTTTGTGGCTCAGGAGGATGGCACAGTCAAATCTCATGCTTAGTGGATTCATCACCATGTGTGGGAGCAGAAACTACTTCCACTCTCATCTTCCATACTGCACAACTGCCAGGTGCATAAGTCACATTGTTATTTTCATTGTCATTAATCTTTACACTCCATTCTGAATCTGTATCATGCTTTTCTGTTTTCATTAGTTAACTCTTAATGAACCCTAGTATGTTGGTGTTATTCCCACCCTTGTTTCCTATCAGAACACAAGAAGAAGCTTAAAGGCAATGGCTGCCTCTGTAACTAAATGATCTGAGTGATTTAAGCTAAAGCAAGAAATGCTATTGGAACATTGCACAATCAGGGCCATTTGTTATATGAGTTCAACCATCTAAGTTTCAACAAACACATCAGATCAACTGCTTGGTGATGGGAAATTTTGATTCTCCCTTCCCTACCCCCTGCTACATCAAAACTCCCAGATCAACTCCTAAACTGCATGACAAATTTAGCCTGGTTTTTTTTTTTTTTTTTTCAAAGATTATCGGGCCAGTTTGTGGGACAGCTGGTCCTAGAACTCTGGACACTGTCAAAACTGATGGATTAGTGATTGGCTGTTGTCAGGACTAAGTTGATGGATCATTAGTCCAAGCTATGCTGGTAAATCACATGCTTTTCTTAGAGCTAAATAGATCACATTACTCCCTTGTTAATCACTTTCGCATTTGAGAATTTTCACACATCACAGAGACACATTTGTTTGCCAGGTATGAATAAAGAGCCCTTTATAAACTGTGCTACTGTCTGCAAATGCTGAGATACAGCAAATCCTTTCCAGGGTGTTTGAAAAGATGAGATTTTCAAATTTGAAGTGTGTGTTAATTATTACTGGATTTGAGCCCCCATCTATATATTCTGTAGCAATTGCCATGGCTGCTATAAATATGTCTAATTTACCATTTATTTTTAATGATACAAAATTTTTGTATTTGCTTTCAACACAGAATTCCCTTGTGGTGAATCTACTCTATTAGTATTATATTAAAAGCATATTTCCGTGGTTAACAAAAAAAAAAAAAAAGAAAAGAAAAGAAAAGAAAAGAAAACCTGGGGCCTCTCCAGCTTAAAATTAGAAAAAAAAAAGCCCTTAGAAATTAGGATGAATTATTAATTTGTAACATCTGTGATTTGGTTATGTTACAATGGGAGACTCCCAAGAGATGCAGGGTAAGCAATCTTTTTGAAAATGACTTCATATCTGAACCCCCTGGGGCCACAAGGGCAGGAACTGTGTCACCATGGTCTGTCCTTGATAAACTGATGGATGGGTTCCATGAATTGTAAATGGAAACATTGCTGGTGTCACTTACACTTAAGGATAAAATGGTCCCTACTCCCTGCTTGACAGATATTAGTTACATTGTATATTGTGATTGACAGAGGCATGAATCTGTCAACAATCAGCCTTGCAGGATTTTCGGGGTTTTTTTTTCCTCCCACTGAGAACAGCTTTATAAAAGCTTAAATTCTATATGTGACTTCTTTACTATTCCTTACCTCTTTTAAATTCCATAAAAGCCATCTGGGTTTCAATGAAATTGACCGTCTCAAAAAAGTTAAAGGACTTATTTGCTTCGAATTTTAATCTCTGAAACCTGAAGAAGTTTTTCACAAAATGCATATCGTTGGAATCCAAGGTACATGTCGTAAAAGTATTATTCATAAAAAGACTTGACTAGTCTTGGACTAGAACCAACCATCTGGGTGATGCCTAAAATGAGTTTTTGAACACATTCCAATATGCCGTTTCCCCCTAGATGTTAAAATAGATAAAGTGCTTCTTAAGTACAGTTTTTAAAATGTGTTTTTGTGGTCTAGAGTGTTCAAGCAGAAAGTGTTTCACAGCCTGACTCAGAGGCTTGCCACCAAAAGGACCAACATACCCTTTCTCTGCTCCATTTCCTAATTATGCATCAGTGACTCCTTTATACTATGAAAACTCTGTAAGGGATTGTGATGTTAGTTGTAGAAAATCAAATGCTTCTTGAGTAAGGCAGCTTCGTTTTATAAGATATACTAAAAAGATTAAAATATGTAAATCAAATTTCACTTTACACATGCAAATCCAATTTCCTTTTTTACATCTAAAGAGTTTAAACCTTTCTCTGCCCCTTAATGCAGCATGAGTTGGCTTAAGATTTTTCACCACAGAAAAAGGCTCTTGGTCTTTGTAAACTGGTGCTCTGGCATCTTTTTCTTATTTATTTACAGTGTTAATAATATAACTAAATTCTAATATCTTCTAATGAAATTTATTTTTTACTTCAAAATCTCTTACCACTTCCAAGCAGTCAATAATCTTGGTTAATTTATCTTCAGGTAAATTCTTCAGCAAGGATACACTTCAAATATAAAAAGAAACCTTCAATTATCTTCCTGAATTAAACTATAAATACACATATATATGTAAATTCTAAAATCTTTACATACATTTAAAAAATATAATGCACTTTGATTCTTCCAAAGTAAATGTCCAAATAACTGAAAACACAGCAATAACTGAATTTCACATACATTGGAAATTATAGACATGTAATCACAGACATGCGCCACAGGCAAGTAAATGAAAATAGTAAGATACCAGACAGGAGAAAAAAAATTACATTTTGCCTATTTGGTGAAAAAAAATTTACATTTGTTGTTGGTTTTCAAAGTGAATTGCATTTGGAAATTTCTTGCTCTCCACATCTCAATATATCTCTTATTAGTTTATGCAAGGAGCTCTGCTTCCAGTGGAGAATCCGATTTTTGTCTAAATCCTTGTAATTAACTAAGGACTGAATCCGGGGGTGCGAAGGAACATGGGAATTGACATTGAAATGATCTCTGATTATTAGTCATACTCTACTGTCTTTGAAAATTAATGACAGCCAGAGGCATGGATGAACTTCAGAAATAGGCTAAATCAAGCTACAAGCAACATTTTAAAGAATACCAAGGGAATGAGCACTAAACATCAGAATGCAGATACCCTCAAGGAGAGGAGGAGGAAGAGACAGAAATAACATGGGGAAGTACATAAGAACTTCAGCAACTGCTTTCTCTTCCTTAGGCTGGCCAGTAGCTTCACAGGTGTTCATTTTGTTGACATAACTTACATATGTACTATGTATCACATAGAATACCACATACTTCATAATAAAAAATGTAAATTCAAAAAACAACATACTGTATATTATGAAACAAAGATTACTGTATTCCCCTAATTATATATCACTATAGATGAAATGGTAAAAGAATCAGTCAGAACTTGTCATTAACACAGGCTATCATAAAAGTTTTACTTCTGGTCCGAACAGGGATCTATAACATCAGTGAAAATTAACTGTTACAAACCTAACACCTTTGGAGGTTGGTGGGAAAAGAGATACAAGAAAATATCTTTTCTCTGTCTCCTCTCTATGAAGGCAAGAATCGGATTTATCCTATTCACTACAATATTTAGTGCCTGCTAATAAGTATTAGTTAGATGAATGAAATAACAAAAGGAGGGAAGGAAAAAATACTATTACTAGTAGATTATCTGAGCTTTTTTCACTAAGAACGTGGTAGACTCCAAGGGAATTAACTGCTATGCCTAGTTCAGGTTTTATCTCAGATATTCAAACACAACCAGGCACACTGGTTTATTTATGTACCTCTTTTTTGCCCTTGTGTAAGTGTAGCTTATCAGTATTAAATGCTAAGTTGGTAGATTTTGAGATCACCTAGATTCAAGTCGACCCCACGATATGATAGCTAAGGTATTGGCTGGCATATAGGTAGAGAACCTGCTTGTCATTATTGCAGCTCTCGGCCAGGAGACATTATTGTCTCTAGGAGGACAAATCAGTAAGACTTTATACGAGAAATCTTATTCATGTTTAATTGAGCCTACACTATAAGCTAAGCACTATACAGCCCTAAAATCACTGGCTTTGAAGGGTTCTCATGCTAGAAAAAAAATCACCATAAGAAGAACTTACAATTTATTTTTGGAAATCATGTGATACATTATTTTTATTATTATTACATATTACAGGTAACATTTCATTATAGAATGTATTGCAGCTTCAGAAACTTGCAAAACTCCGACTAAAGATACAGCTTTGTTTAAATAAATAACTTACACTTCTAAATAAAGTGTTCATGTGGGACTAGTTTTTTCACTTACATAGACACTAGTTTCCTTATAAATTGATGCATCCAAGTTATTGAGGTACAGAATAATTCACAAAATGAGTATGTTCTAAGTCCCTGTCATCATGACGAGTATATTAACATTTTTAGCAAGTCAATTTGCTACAAATATTAGTAATTTGGGAGATGGTGTGACTATGCAAAAAAGAAAGCCTCAGGTAAAGCAAATAAGGGAAAAAATTAATTTTACTACTATTCTAAGCAAAGAATTTTTAGAAAGCTTGTCTTTCAGCTAACCACTTTCAAATTTCAAATGCCTTTCAAAGCCAACTGAACAACCCAATGAATAGTTTTGGTTTTTTGCACATTTTTCTATGCTGTACACTATGGCTCCATCAAAACAAGGGCAAAAACTAGCAGCAGATATAAATGGGTGTACAATGCAAATGGAAATTAAATATAGTTTTTGGTGTGCACAGGCATTTACTGCAAGCAACATCACTTTGGTTTAGTCATGTGGAAAATGCTTACATGAGAGAAGCTATAGTAAAATTATTATTATAATAAAACCAACATATTCACAATATGGCAATTCCACTGTCTGCACTTTCTCCCAACGTATTATTCTTACCTTCTGAGGAAGTTTCTGTATTGTTCATCTCTAGCTTGGGCTGTTCTCCTCATTATATTCTGGAATACCTCTCGATCTAGTGCCCACGTTTTAACGTTGGTAATAGCTTTAGAAAAATCAAGAAAACAATAAAACATTTAGTACCACACTGTGAAAACATTCCAAAATATAAATCAATAAATTTGTTATATGTTCTTACAAAATGATATTTTTTTTGGAAAATGCATTATTTAAACATACAAATGAGGGAGATAGCAAAATAAATAGTGAACAATTTTATAAATCATTTTGGCCTTGAAATACACCATTATTTGGAAATGACTAGAAAAAAATGTCCTTTCTAATTGTGTTATAGTTAGAATGATATTCAAATTAGTTTGCAATTCCCAATTATGCACTAGATCATCAGGATGTACTCTAGAATTCCTGCTACGATACAAGAGAAAGCCAATTTGTAGCATAATAGGAGAGTGAAGTCACAAACAGATGATTGAAAGCTAAAGATACCTGTGTGTATGTGTGTGTTTTAATGTGTCTTTTTATGTTGTTCAGACACTATTGCTAAAGAAGCTACATATTATTTAAGAATCTTTACAGTTACTTTTGTGTAAAATGCATACAAATTACTTGAAAGAGACTATAAAAGAAAGTTTTTGAGACAATTTTTTTTACAGGAAAGACTTAAAGGCAAGTATAAAATTTAAAAAGAAAGTGGGGCAGAAATGGTGGCTCTTAAAAATCTAGATGAAATTGTGGTTGTATAATTTTTTAAAAAAAGAATAATCAAAGTCTACAAAATAGGGTAAAACCCAAAGCTCTGGATTAACAAACTTTAAATTGGAATCATCCTGATATTCTTGTTGGAAATACAAGATCCCTGGGCTCCATTGCCAGAGACTCTGATCCAGGTTGGGAGTAGAGCCCCAGAATCTACATTTTAATCAAATACCTCAGCAAAGCTAACACATATAACCCAGTCCCAAACACTGAAAAACATCATATATATGTGTTTCCGAGATCATTTCAATGTCAATTTCCATGTTCCTTCTCACCCTCAGATTCAGTCCTTAATTACAAGGTTCTAGATTGCTGTAAAGTCAATAAAACAGAAATCTAAAGAAAAGCAAATAAAGTAATCCAATCCCAAAGTCATTCATGAAAATTCTAATTACTCTAATTCTTATTCCTTTTGATATATACACATTTTCATTGGTTTAATTAATTTTTCTGGCTTATAATATGGTCAGAATCTCATTGAGACTAGCTAGAAAGCAAACATTCTTGATGAGCCAAAGGCATAAGTCTACATAGTAAAATGTGAAGTGGCAATTAAAGCAAATATTGGAATCAGTCAGCTTAAAGCCATTGTTTTTGGCAGAAAAAAACGTTTTTATATTTATTTTTATTTAATTTAAAGTTCTGGGATACATGTGCAGGGCATGCAGGTTTGCTTCATGGATAAATGTGTGCCATGGTGGTTTGCTGTACCTATCAACTCATCACCTAGGTATTTAGCCCCGAATACATTAGCTATTTATCATGATGTCCTACCCCCCACCCCTCCCGATCAGGCTCCAGTGTGTGATGTTCCCTTCCCTGTGTCCATGTGTTTTCATTGTTCAACTCCCACTTATAAGTGAGAACACGCAGTGTTTGGTTTTCTGTTCCTATGTTAGTTTGCTAAGGATAATGGCTTCCAGATCCATCCATGTCCCTGCAAAGAACATAATCTCTTTCCTTTTTATGGCTGTGTAGCATTCCATAATGTATATGTACCACATTTTCTTTACCCAGTCTATTGCTGTCATTTGGGTTGATTCCATGTCTTTACTATTGTAAACAGTTCAAAGTCGTCTTACATTATATACACAGGTATCCAGAAAAGTTCTTTTTATCTTAAATTATATAGGTAAATGCTTCAATATAAATCCCTTAATAGGCATAGCATTTGTATTATAAGAACATATGGGGTAAAATAGGAGAAAAAAAGACTCTGGATCAGGGTGCAAATGTGACTGAACTAGATTATCTTTAACATGGCACAACAGTTCAAAGATGGATCATTTCCTCTTTTATTACCTTTAACAGAGGCAGTCCTTGTACAGTTGTATAAAATGGCAAGCTCCCCAAATGTGGTCCACATAGGAATGGATGACAGCAACTTCTCCCCCTGGAACACCTCTAGTCGACCCTCTATCAAGTAGAATTTTTAAAACACCCACACAAATAATCAAAATCCATGTAGATACCATAAATTAGAAAAATAAAACAATCACACAAAGCACACAAAGTATACAGGTAAGATATTTTATGATTCTCATTATAATATACCAGTTAAAAGCGCAGAATGAAAAAACCTCTGCCACTTACTATTAGCTGGGTCATCTTAAGAAACTTACTCTATCTGTCTGAAGTTCCTCATTGACAATGAGGACGATAATAATAATAATTATTATTATTTGACAGTGGTGAGAATGAAATAAGTTAATATAAGTAAGGAACTTAGGACAATGACTAGTGCATAGTAAATGCTATGTAAGTGTTAGCCATTATTAATATTATTATTTTTACAATGTTCTTTTCCTGAAGCAGTGGATGGCAAGTGTTTTGTTTAAAATTCATTATAACCTATGAGAAATGTAATACATGAAACTATTTCTTTTTTATGAGGAGCTCAACCATCACTGTATGTCTTAAAAACACAGAGCAGTTATTCATACTGATGGAATGACAATCTGTCATAACCAGTAAGTAGATCAGACCTGGAATCAGACTGCCTGGTTGTGTCCTAATTCAACCTGTTTTTGCCTATGTGACCTTGGGCGAGTTGCTTCGTAGTATATCAATTGTTATCTAACCTCTCATTTATTTAAATGTAATACATAACAGTTACAAATGAAAATCACTAAGAAGAGCATTTGGCACTTATCTTTACCTAGGCAAAGACTGGAGGAAGAGAGAGGCAGAACTGGGCAACCCCTTCACTATTTTTTTGCCTTGGCAGCTTGACTCTTCTTTGGCTTTGAACAAATACAAACAAAACTTTAACCAACTAAAAGCATAAGCGAAAAAGATGTAAGTTCTCAGAGGAAAAAAAAATGGTGGGGCAATGTCTCCTTTCCTTAAAGAATTAGTCTTTCTTTTTCCTAATTCACCACTAAATAGCTCTGGGTCATCTCTGTCCATCCACTCATTCAGCAAAACTGATCTGACCACCTATGTTGTGCTGAAAACTGTTCCAAGTGTCAAAGCCATAGAGAGGACAAAAGAGAAAACATACTTAGTCTGATATAATTTATATTAGCAGGGAAAAAAAACCACTCAGTTGTGGCTCCAAATCCTACAGGTTAGACATGCAATTCAAAATTTCTCATTATCTAAATTCTATTCTATCAAAGCCACTTAGTGGTACTGTCCATTTGATATCACGAATCTTAATGTATTTCAAGTTTTTTTCTTGAAATTGGTTACAGCTCATGATACCTGAGCAATGCTGAAGGATTATATGGAATATCAAAAGTTTAAGCTAAATATGCTTTTACTATTTGCTATTCATGCTATGTTTCATAAAGGAAATATTTTTAATTATAAAATTAATTTGCTCAACCAGATAATTAAACCAGGCAATTCAGTCCTTAGGTGACACTGTAATTAATTCAAATAAGAAAACTTCCAATTTTCACTTCCATGTGTGCCATAGTCCTGATCTCAATAGCTATTTTGATACTGACTTGTGTTCAACCTCTTCTCTCCCTGGGCCTTTCATCAGAACTACTTGGGAAGAGACAAGATAGGCTAACATCAGTTTCTTATCCTCTCCTAGGAAGTTCCATAAATATTTGTTGACTTAATGACCCATCTTCTTTTGCCACAATACTCTAGTGTTGCTAAAACAGAAGTTAAAATGGCTAAGAGAAAAGTTGCAAGAGAGAAAACTTGTCCCTAAAAAATTGAAGGCTGGCTAAATTAAGACTATAACTCATTAGTTAAGTAGAATGATTACTTGTGAATGACTGCATAATTTTAAAGGTACCTACAAAAATATATATGGCAGATTGATAAATAATCATAAAATTAGCATGTTCAAATAATCAAAGTATATAAAAACAATCTTTTATATACTATAAATAGAATAATATATGTTTATTAATTTGTTTACATAGACAACTTCTGCCTCATACTTAAGGCCCCAAAGGAACAAGAATAAAAGCATTATTTAGATTATCAGGAACTATACTGCAAAATAAAAAGCATACCTCCATTTATTACTCCTTCTGCGTAAGCCAGTTTTAACTTTTTTCCCTAAAACTCAAAAAGTTGTGCCAGAATGTGACAAAATGTTCTATAACTTTAATCCCTGTTAAGATACTTTTTTTGCTTTGATGTATAAAAAAGAAAAACACTGAATAGTCATTTTAAGATCTCTAAATCACAAAAATAAATCCTTTGCCTAATCTAATCATTATAATCTTCCCAAAATGTAAGCATGTTCAAATTATCATAGATAAAGGAAACCATTTAAATGATTCTAAAAACACCAGTTTTAATTGTAAGACGTATCATTTGATTTGTGTGTTGGTCAAATGTACCTAAATTATGTTTTTAAAGCATTGGTATAAAACTAAAAAATTTTCCAGAACCAAAATAATAATTGTTTTCTTTTTTTCCAGGTGTATTATCTTAAAATGTTAACTTAAACAGCAGTATTTTGAATAAAAACACTTTTTGAGTGAGTGGTATTGTGATTAGAAGGATTCTTCAGTCAAATTGCCTACATGTGCATTTTACCTCTACTGCTTATGAGCTGTGTGGCATTACTCTCTCTGAGACATAGTTCACGTTAGTAACATGGAAAAACCAGAACTTGCCTTACAGGGTTGGTGAGAAGATAAAATGAGATCTCTCTATCAAGTGTTCAATAGGATACCTGATACATAAAAATCATTCAGCACATATCAAGTATTACCATCATCATGATTAGATCAATAATCTTGCTACTTCATGAATTCAATATGTTACATTTTCTACAAATAGAGCAACTAGTTTCACATTTTTATAAATGTTTGCAAAAAATCATAATAGGCAAAATATTTATTATATAATAACTGGAAAAATCTGTCGAACCCACCTGCCAGCACAAAGATATGGTTTCCTGGTTCTCCCTGCTTAATAATGTAACTCCCTTGCTGATAGTTTCTCCCATACATGCATTCCACCATGTCTTTGATTTGCTGAGGATCCAGTCTTTTCAGAAACTGATTTTTATTAAGGGCATCTGTAATGAGCTTCTTCTCGCTGGTATAATGAAAAGGAGATGTTAGTTACAATTAATGAAAATCATGTTTTACTATTTAGATTCACTTTATTCTGATTCTTTATAATATTACCTACAAAATTTTAACTTTCTAGCAAGGACATTTTTTTCTAACCCCACCAAACACTTCACCCTTATAACTACCAAACTTACATGGAAAACCTATGACAATGTTTTGAATATTATTCTGGTAGTCATTATGACACCAATATTATTATTGTGCTTAACTGCCATCACCAGAAATGTAGGATTTCTCAAGATCCATAGATGCACTACTAATGGACACATGATTTTTTAGATGGAAAGCAAATCTCGTGGATATAAAGGAGTTGTATTTAAGAGATTACAACACAGTCTTCACTCATTGGTGTATTCATGTATGCATAGAGCCTATAGTACTAGTTATTTATATTTTATTTAATCCTCATGACCATATTATGAGATAATTACTATTCCTATTTTATGAAGAAGTAGACTAAGAAGTAAGAAACAACTTATTTTTCATGGGATTTAAAACTAAGTAGGTCAGTCTGAAGTCTGGGCTGCTTCCATTCCATCCCATTTTCTCTTCTAAGGGAAAAAGCTTCTAAGAGAGAAAGCTCTTGGGGCTGGTAGGTTTGATCAGCCATAGGTGGTGATGGTGATAGTCTAGGTTTGACTAGGTTTTACTCTAGATATGTGTGAACTAGACAGAACTAACATTTCCAATCTCACAGCCCCATTCATTCCTTAAATCCAAGTTCTACTTGTTGATATTTTTATAACTCTCTGCTTTATTTTGGAAAAGATGTAGCTCAAAATAGTTACTCAATCTTCATTAACATAAATTTAAAATGTTTTAATTAAAATTCTTTATATATAGATATCACAAAATTATTGCACCAAAAGAAAAGATGCTCTATGGGCTATGTCAGAATCTGCACAATATATTTAATCTTGATCAAAAAACCCCGCATGATTTTGTAAATATTTTTTTCTGTATTTTTCATTCAAACTCTCTCTCAATTACTGTTTGGAAACTGGTGATCTTTTCTACACAAAAAGTTTTCAAACAAAAAGTAAGACTTAATGAAATTAAATAATTCTTTCATGGCTCTATCCATCAGATCATCAGGCTACATGAAGAAAACAGTATGAAGTCTTGTACAAAGAAATTTCTTCTTCCCTCCAGTGACTCAAAGCTATTCAAATTCTTTGAGTGCCTCCAGAACTTTCATCTAATCTATTACCAAATCTTATCAATTCTCTTTAAAAAGTATCACTGTTACCCATTTTATTTCCCATTTTCAAGGATGCCACCACAGTCCAAGAACAAATGTTAGGTCTGGACAACCTTCAAAGTTTCTTTTCTTGGATTTAAGCTTCTAGCCTATTTCCCTTAAAATCCATCTGTACTGTATTATCAGATTATTCTCGCTTTAAAAAAAATCAAAAAATGGATTTCATGCTCATCCCATTCATTTTTATCCACTAAAGTTAACTCACTTAATATATATTGAGAACATATCTTTGCTAGGTAATCCTCTTAGTACAACTAGTAGAACTGAACAGTATCAAGAAGCTCCAGCTTTCACAGACTTTATATGTTAGTATAATATTCCAGTCAGTGTTTCCTCAATGCCCACACATCCCAATTTTCCAAACTATGTTCCAAGAAACACTGTTTCTCTAAAAGCAAAGTGTGCTAAGTTTAAGCAACTTTGGAAATTTACAATGCACACTTTAAAGATTCAAAGAAGTCTTGCAGTAAACAAATCTCTTTACCAGTATTTTGCAAGCTTCAGTGTATTTTTTATTTATTTCTTTTTTGGTTTAACTTCTGCCAACATTCCGTGGAAGTACTCAAAAAGACTCTTTTGCCCATAGAAGAAAATCAATATCCTACAACCCGGTATTCACCATTTTCTACAACATGGCTCCACTCTATCTATCCATTACTTAGTCCCTCAAGCAAATTTTCTATTATAGATAAGCTGGTATTCTTAACTTTGAACTTTACCTTAAGAAATGGAACATGTTTTCTTTTTTGACTTAACTTACTTTTAACCCCTCAACCTTTCCAAACCTTATACATCCACCAAGAAACCCCTCATAAGTTTAAATGGATGCTGTAGCTTATACAGTCCTTTCTTTTTCTTTGGACTCCTAGAGTTCTTATATTCACATCTGTTCTGTTTCTAAAATGTCATTAAGCACTTACTTAGGACATAAAAATTAAACATGATCCATGGCCTCAAAAAGTTCCCAGACTTTTATAACTTAGTGTGTAAACATACTGTAATAGTCTTTAATTAGTAAAATTATCTCTGAATTTTTCTCAAAAGAAGATTATAAATTTTTGAATAATTATCTTTTCTTGAGCTTTCTGTTTAAGGGCAGCATGCAGCAGTGATTAAAAACATAAACATTACAACTGTGACAGGCCAGCTATTATCAGCACAAGTCTTCTTGTTCCCACAAAACCACCAAAAGGTGATTAGATAGAAAATATGTTGAAAGTATTGAAGATCTAGCAACATAGCAACAACTTAGAGTCATGACCTACAAGAGAACAGGAGGCTGACATTCTGCTCTGCATTTCCTTCAAGGCATTTGCTGCTTTGCAAGCAGCTACTTAACATAGTTTGGCTATCTCAAAGAAAAAAGTTAGTGTTCAAAGCACACCAAGAAGTGAGATGATGGGATGGTTAGTTCTTACTCCTAGGATTAAGCCCTTCAGATGTCCCATCTGAAATCCTGGGTGTTTACCAGAATCCCAGGTAAACCAGAATCTCAGGTAAACACCCAGGATTTCAGATGGGACATCTGGAGGGCTGCAGCCTAGGAGTAAGAACTAAGCAAAACAGGATAGCTTTCAAAAACACAGCTACCAAATAAACAAAACACTAGTTTGGTTACAGCTATCAGCTACTAGTCTAACTGCCTGCCAGAAGTAAAAGTAAATATTCTCCATAGGAAGTTCACAAAATCTAGACACTCAAAGTTTCTCCAGTTTTTTTAATAAGAAATATCTGTCATGACATTAGAAGTTACCAGGCATACTAAGAGAAAAGGCCAAATGACTAAGGACAAAGAGAAAAAAGACAATAGAAACAGAACCATAGTAGATCAGTATATTGCAGCTATCAGACGCAGACTTTAACTATAAGCACTATGCTTTAAGGAAAAACAGAGATATCAGTAAAAACATATATCTTAAAAAAAATCAAATGGAAACTCTAAAACTGAAAAACACAATATCTGAAGCTTGAAACTCAAAAGATCAGTTTAAAATCTGATAAAATGCAGCTGAAAATAATTATAAACTAAATATAGGCAGGTAGAATATATTTATAGAAGATTAGAGAGAATCTAGGATGGAAAACAAAGCAAAATATAACAGCAAAAATCAAAACATAAGAGATCTGTGAGGCATAATAGAGAAGTTGAACATATGTATAATCTGGGATACTGAAGAAAGAGAAATAATTGAGCTGAAACAATATATGAAGGAATCATATTCAAGAGTTAGCTTAAATCAGGCTGGGTACGGTGGCTTACACCTGTAATCTCAGCATTTTGGGAGGCTGAGGTGGGCAGATTATGAGGTGAAGAGATTGAGATCATCCTGGCCAACATGGTGAAACCCCATCTCTACTAAAAATACAAAAATTAGCAGCACATGGTGGTACATGCCTGTGGTCCCAGCTACTCAGGAGACTGAGGCAGGAGAATCACTTGAATGCAGGAGGCAAGGTTGCAGTGAGCTAGGATCATACCACTGCACTCCAGCCTGGCAACAGAGCAATACTCCATCTCAACAAATAAACAAACAAACAAACAAACAAACAAACAAAGAGTTAGCTTAAATCAATTAAAAGACATCAAGCACAGACAAGATTCATTATAAACTCTGCATGAATTAGATACAAAGAAAACCATATCTAGGCCTACCATAGTCAATTTGCTGAAAACTGAATACAATGAGAAAATTCTAAAAAAAAAAAGGCATTATTTTTCAATGACTGACTTACTCTTCAGCAGAAATAACAGAAGCCAGAACACAGTAGCATACCTTCGAAGTGCTTCAAAGAGCCTGTTTCACTATCTTTACCCAGTGGAAATCACCTTCAAAAATGAAGGCAAAAGGAAGATATTTTCAAAATGTATTTTCATTGGCAACAGATTCATAACAGTGAAGAGCTCCAGACAGAAGAAACTGGCAGATGTTAGAAGGAAGAAAGAGCAATGGAAAACATAAATCTGTGGGTGACTAAAGAAAGCTTGTATTTATCAAAGAGCAATAATAATGCCATGTGCAGTGTGAAATATGTAATAAACAAATGTAGAAAACAGCCAAAACTGCAGGAACAATAAATGGAGTTAACATAATGTAAGGTCCACCAATTGATAAAAGTACTAACCTATGTTAAAAATTTAGTAAATTAAGGATGGATGCCATAATTTATAGTGAGGCCTGAAAGATTAGTCAAGAATGTTTAACTAGAAAGCTAACAAGGATAGGCCAGGCATGCTGGCTCACACCTGTAATCCCAGCCCTTTGGGAGGCCAAGGTGGGTGAATCACTTGAGGTCAGGATTTTGAGACCAGCCTGGCAAACCCCATCTCTACTGAAAATACAAAAATTAGCCAGGCATTGCGGTGGGCCCCTGTAATCCCAGCTACTTGGGAGGCTGAGGCAGGAGAATCACTTGATCCCAGAAGGCGGAGTTTGCAGTGAGCCAAGATTGTGCCATTGCACTCCAGCCTGAGCAACAAGAGCAAAACTCCATCTCAAAAAGATTAAATAAAATAAATAAATAAAAGCTAACAAGGATAAAATGGAATTAAAATATATAATTACTGAATCCTCAAAACATGGCAAACAGAAAAAGAAACTGAATAAGTGGGAGATATTAGATTTAAACCCAAATATTTTATATTTACATCAGAGACAAATATAGCAAATACCCAAAATAAAGACAAGATTGTCAAACTAGTAAAATAAAATTTAAAAGGAAACGATAAGTGTATACTGCTAATAAGATACATCCCTTAAAGATAATGTATAGAAAGGCTGAAAATAAAAAGGTGGAAAAAGACATACTATGTAAACATCAATTAAAAATAAATTTTTCTCTGATACAGGAAAGTAGACCTTAATGAAAAACATATTTCTAGAAATAAAGAGGAATATTTCATATTTATATCATGAAAAATATCTAAATATTCTAATATATATGCACTTAATAAGAAAGCATCAAAATACATGGAGCAAATTCGGCAAAATTAAAAGAAGAAAAAGTCTCCCACAATGATTTTGGAAGATTTTAACATATCTCTCTAATTAATAGAATAAGCCAGCTGGAGCCCAGAAAACTATGATTATGTATGTGAAAAATACATATCATACATACCCCATGGAGCCCAGAAAGCTATGATTATGTATGTGAAAAATTCAAAACAAAATACAGGTAAACCACCAATATTAACAGGTGATTTCAACAATTCTCATTTGATTTAAAGTCAGTATACAAATTTAATTGTATTTCTATATTCCAGTATTAAACAATTAATAATAACAATTTAAAATAATTTAAAATTATATCAACTATAAAGGATTATATCTAACAGATATAAGTAAGATGTCCATATAGAAGAGTACAAAATATTATTAAAAGAATGAGAGAAAACCTAACCACATGGAGGAATATACCACAGTCATAGATTAGAAGATGATATTTTTATTTATGTTAATTATATTCAAGTTGATCAGGTTCAGTGAAATCCCAATCGATTTTCAAAAAAATTACGAAAATTGACAAGCTAATACTAAAAAGGCCAAAGAATAGCTTCAAAACACTGAAGAGTAATAACAAAATTGGAACACTTAAAGTAATAGGTATCAAAAATTGTTATGAATGAAAATAATTGAGAGTATATATACTACTGGCCCAATGATGGATAAAAAGACTTCTGCAGAGTGGCTGGAAAGATGGTCAAATAGGAATAGCTCCAGTCTGCAGCTCCCAGCAAGATCAACTCAGAAGGCAAGTGATTTCTACATTTCCAACTGAGGTACCCAATTCATCTCACTGGGACTGGTTAGACAGTGGGTGCAGCCCACAGATGGCAAGCTGAGCAGGGCAGGGTGTCGTCTTACCCAGGAAATGCAAGTGGTTGAGGAATTCCCTCCCCTAGCCAAGGGAGGTCATGAGGAACAGTGCACTCAGGCCCAGATACTACGTGTTTCCCACAGTGTTCACAACCCAGGAGACCAAGAGATTCCCTTTGGCCTACGCCACCAGGGCCCTGAGTTTCAAGCACAAAACTGGGTGGTCATTTGGGCAGATACCAAGCTAGCTGCAGGAGTTATTTTCATACTTCAGTGGTGCCTGCAAGCCAGCAAGAAAGAATCATTCACTCTACTGAAAAGGGGGCTGAAGCCAGGGAGCTAAGGGGTCTACCTCAGTGGATCCTACCCCCATGAAGCCCAGAAAGCTAAGATCCACCAGCTTGAAATTCTTGCTGCCAGCACAGCAGTCTTAAGTTGACCTGCGATGCTCTAGCTTGGTGTGAGGAGGGGCGTCTGACATTACTGAGGCTTGAGTAGGCAGTTTTCTCCTCACATTGTAAAGAAAGTCACCAGAAAGTTCGAACTGGGTGAACTTCAGCCCACTACAGCTCCACAAAGCTGCTGTAGACAGAATGCCTCTTTAGATTGCTCCTCTCTGGGCAGGACATCATTGAAAGAAAGGCAGCAGCCCCAGGCAGGGGCTTACAGATAAAACTCCCATCTCCCTGTTATGAATCTGTTGCCAATGAAAAAACATTTTGAAAATATCTTCCTTTTGCCTTCATTTTTGAAGGTGATTTCCACTGGGTAAAGATAGTGAAACAGGCTCTTTGAAGCACTTCGAAGGTATGCTACTATGTTCTGGCTTCTGTTATTTCTGCTGAAGAGTAAGTTAGTCATTTAAAAATAACGCCTTTTTTTTTTAGAGTTTTCTCATTGTATTCAGTTTTCAGCAAATGGACTATGGTAGGCCTAGATATGGTTTTCTTTGTATTTATTTCATGCAGAGTTTATAATGAATCTTGTCTGTGCTTGATGTCTTTTAATTGATTTAAGCTAACTCTTTGTTTGTTTGTTTGTTTGTTTGTTTGTTTGTTTGTTGAGATGGAGTTGCTCTGTTGCCAGGCTGGAGTGCAGTGGTATGATCCTAGCTCACTGCAACCTTGCCTCCTGCGTTCAAGTGATTCTCCTGCCTCAGTCTCCTGAGTAGCTGGGACTACAAGCATGTACCACCACGCGCAGCTAATTTTTGTATTTTTAGTAGAGATGGGGTTTCACCATGTTGGCCAGGATGATCTCGATCTCTTCAATGCAGCTGAAAATAATTATAAACTAAATATAGGCAGGTAGAATATATTTATAGAAGATTAGAGAGAATCTAGGATGGAAAACAAAGCAAAATATGAAAGTAAAAATCAAAACATAAGAGATCTGTGAGGCATAATAGAGAAGTTGAACATATGTATAATCTGGGATACTGAAGAAAGAGAAATAATTGAGCTGAAACAATACATGAAGGAATCATATTCAAGAGTTAGCTTAAATCAGGCTGGGTACGGTGGCTTACACCTGTAATCTCAGCATTTTGGGAGGCTGAGGTGGGCAGATTATGAGCCAAGATAATTCTAAGCAAAAATAACAAAGCTGGAAACATAATGCTACCTCACTTCAAACTATACTACAAAGCTACAGTAACCAAAACAGCATGGTACTGGTGCCAAAACAGATATATAAACTAATGGAACAGAATAGAGGCCTCAGAAATAACACTGCTCATCTACAACCATCTGATCTTTGACAAATCTGAAAACAACAAGCAATGGGGAAAGGATTCCCTATTTAATAAATGGTGTTGGGAAAACTGGCTAGCCATATGCAGACAACTGAAACTGGATCACTTTCTTATGCCTTATACAAAAATTAACTTGAGATCAATTAAAGACTTAACTGTAAGATCTAAAACCATAAAACCCCCTAGAATAAAACATAGGCAATACAGTTCAGGACATAGGCATGGGCAAAGACTTTATGACTAAAACACCAAAAGCAATGGCAACAAAAGCCAAAATTGACAAATGGGATCTAATTAAACTAAAGAGCTTCTGCACAGCAACAGAAACTATCATCAGAATAAATAGACAACCTACAGAATGGCAGAACATTTTTGCAATCTGTCCATCTAACAAAGGGCTACTATCCAGAATCTATAAAGAACTTAAACAAATTTACAAGAAAAAAACCAACAACCCCATCAAAAAGTGGCTGAAGGACATGAACAGGCACTTCTCAAAAGAAGTCATTTATGCAGCCAACAAATATATGAAAAAAAGCTCATCATCACTGGTCTTAGAGAAATGCAAATCGAAACCACAATCAGATACCATTTCATGCCAGTTAGTATGGCAATCATTAAAAAATCAGGAAACAACAGATTCTGGAGGCGATGTGGAGAAATAGGCACACTTTTACACTGTTGGTGGGAGTGTAAATTAGTTCAACCATTGTGGAAGACAGTGTGGCAATTCCTCAAGGATCTCAAACCAGAAATACCATTAGACCCAGCAATCCCATTACTGGATATATACCCAAAGGATTATAAATCATTCTGCTATAAAGATGCATGTACATGTATTTATTGCAACACTGTTTACGACAGCAAAGACTTGGAACCAACCCAAATGCTCATTGATGACAGACTGGATAAAGAAAATGTGGCACATATACACCATGGAATACTATGTAGCCATAAAAAAGGATGAGTTCATGTCCATTGCAGGGACATGGATGAAGCTGGAAACTGTCATTCTCAGCAAACTAACACAAGAACAAAAAACTAAACACTGCAAGTTCTTACTCATAAGTGGGAACTGAACAATGAGAACACATGGACATGGGGTGGATAACATCACACACTGGGGCCTATTGGAGGGTCGGGGACTAGGGGAGGGATAGCATTAAGAGAAATACCTAGTGTAGATGATGGGTTGATGGGTACAGCAAACAACCATGGCATGTGTATACCTATGTAACAAACCTACATGCGCTACACATGTATCCTAGAACTTAAAGTATAATAATAATTTTAAAAACTAAAAGAATTAAAAAAAAAGACTTCTGGAACAGAAAATAAAATTTAAAATTGACGTACACATGCATAGATTCCTGATTTTTGACAACAGTTGTACTGCAGAGCTATGAGAGATAAACGGACCTCAATAGAAAATATATACATTGAAAAGTGCTCACCATTGTTAATTATCAAGGAAAAGAAAACTAAAAGGATGCTGAGATACCACAAAATACCCAGTGGAATGGCCCAAAATGAAAAATACTGACTGAATGCTATTGAACACGTGAAGCAATTTAATACAAATATGTGTTGGTGGGAATATATATCTGTTTAGCCACTTTGGAAAATTATTTGGCAATCTATCTTAAACTTGGATATAATGTACTACTCAGTAACTTCACCCCTAGGTTTATACCCATCATAATTTATATGCACTATAATACACGTACAAAAATGTTCATCATGGCATTATTTATAACTGCTAAATACCAGAATTAACCAAATGCCTATAAGTCATAGAATGAACAGATTGTGTACAGTCATACAATAAATACTATATAGCAATGACAATTAGTGAACCTCTGTTACATACAATAATATAAATGAATCTCACTATAGGAACAAAAGAAGCCAGAGTCTTTAGAGTATATACTCCATACTTCCATTAAATACATTTTAACAATAGGTAAAAAGTAGTGCCTCTGGTAAGAGTAGTGCAAATAATAGCTCCCTTTAAGGTAGATAATGGGTAGAAATTGAAAGAGGCATGAAGGGCTTCCAAGGTGCTGATAATGTTCTATTTTCTGATAATTTTGGTGGTCACAGGGGTATGTTCAGTTTATTTTTTGTGTACTCCAATTAAAAATTAACTTTACAAAATGTGTGTATGACTTTGGAATCAGAACATCTTAGGTTGAAATATCAACTCTGGCACTTCCTAGCTTCAATTTTAGCATACGTGCTGCCAGAGTAAGCAACACCATCCTCAGTTCATCATCTTGGACAAGTAACTTCGCCTTTCTGAATCTCATACTTCTCATCTGTGAATAGGGCACAGTAATTATGCTTACTTCAAAGGAATATTATGCACATTAACTTAAATAACGTGCTAATGACATTAAATGGCAGTAGTAGTAGCAGGAAATGGTAGAAGTTTTTCTGGGGGAAAGAGTGGAATGAGAAAAGTTATGGAAACCATAGAACAACAAGGAGGCAATGACAAGATCCTCTGCCCAGTTCAAAGTTCCTCCAGTGGGGCTGGATCTTGAATTCTTACCCATTTGAGGTGGCAGCAGTAATCCTTTTGTAATCATTTTGGGAACCCTAACTTACACAGTCAGCATTTCTTGAAGCAGTAAATTTTCATCCTCTAAGTTGCTTCAGGAAGTTTAACTTGGCAAAGTTTACCTATAGTTGTTGTATTAGGCTCTCAATCTTCCTCCTCCAGGCTTGTATATTAGAGGCCTGTGTTCTCACTGCTGTTTTTTCAAGTCAAAGTATGTATCTTGCAACCTTCTTTGAATAAGGCTCAGTGCAAAGCTGGGACCAGTAGCCTTCACCTCCCTTCATCCTTATCTATCAAGGATTTTTTGTGAGCATAAGAGGCAGCAACTTTACTTGTATTTCATTTCATAGCTTAATTATATCCACATGCAATTAGAAAACATATGGCAAGGCATATTTGTGAAGGTCACAAAATCTAGTAGAGCTGGAATGCCAGGATTTTATTCCAACTTCTGCCACTTACTAACTGCAGAAGCTTAGGCAAGTCACTTAACCTCTAAGTTTCCTCAGCTGTAAAACAATAATAAACACAGTGCACAGGTCACAGGATTTCTATGAGAATTAAATTAGTTAACAAAATAAAGCACTAAGAACAGTGCCTGGTACATAAAATATACTGAATAAGGGTTAGCTATCACTATAATAAATAGGCAAGTTACCAACGCCTTAAATGCTGAGTTGGAACAGATTTTTAAACTATGCTGGACAGGTGCGGTGGTTCACGCCTGTAATCCCAGCACTTTGGGAGGCCGAGGCAGGCAGATCACCTGAGGTCAGGAGTTCTAAACCAGTCTGGCCAACACGGTGAATCCCCATCTCTACCAAAAATACAAAAATTAGCCGGACATGGCAGTGGGCACCTGTAATCCCAGTTACTCAGAAGGCTGAGGCAGGAGAACTTCCTGAGCTTGGGAGGCAGAGGTTGCAATGAGCTGAGATCACACTACTGCACTCCAGCCTGGGAAACAGACAGAGCAAGACTCCGTCTCAAAAATAGTTTTTTAAAAACCCAAAAAACAAAAAACAAACAAAAACATGCACACACAAAAAAACAAAACTTTATACTTAAGATCTATCTTTACTTATTGAAGGAGGCCACTTCAAAATGGTAATGCTCCTGACAATCCAGGCATTACCTCTGCCTGTCCAGGTTCCTCATACTTGAGGTACCCCAGGCCCACCAAACCACACAGTGCCAGGCCTCTTTGTCTCCTACAATCTATTCCTCCTTAAAAACTCAGCTAAAGATTTTCTCTTCTACCCCACCAAGTAAAGAATGTGCCCACCTTCCTTTGTATGCCAATCTCTTAGAATATTAATCCCATAAAAATATAAAATAAATTATAATTTCCCCAAAGAGACTCTGATCTTCAAAGGTATGACTATGCATTCTTCATTTTCTTATTACTTAATATTTGGAACTCTATTTTGCACACATTAGAAACTTGACAAAATTAAGAAACCCAAAGGACATTCAAATTCTTTCTCCCAATTTAAAAATTATGGGTACAAGGACAAGAGTGGAATTGGAAAACGTCAATTCCACTATAATAAATTCACCCTAATAAACAATGCACATTTAATAAACAGGATACACATCTCTATTTTCTTCCCCATTCCCTGATAATTGTTTTTAGTGATGAAACAAAAATAAAAAACCTAATAAATGCATAAGTTTATAATTTGAGAAACTGGCATGAGAAAAACGAGGTCATCCCATGGAAGTCATAAAATAAGCATGACTTTCTTCTGTCAGTTCTTTTACTTATTGCCCATATAATTAAATACGGTTGTATATTAATTCTGTCTGCTGTTATTTCATGCTCAGAACAAAACATTTCTCTCTCTTTTACTTAAGTTTGTGTAGATGATGCTATTCCCATGAGCATTAAAGAACAGGGTTTAACAATGAAATGTTGAAAACAGCCAAAACTTACAAAGCAGTATGTCTGACACACTCAATGACAAGCATGATCATCACTGTGTGGCAGGGTAATTAGGTATAAATGGCAAACAGTTCCATTACATGTCTGTAATTAGTACTGCTCTTAAATCTTCAAACCAAGTATTTGAGACGTCAGCAGCAGGAAAACCTGCTCCTATGACAAAATGCTTCTCAGTGGTGTCTTCATATGAGAATCAGCAGAGGAGCTTTTAATATATATATGTATTAAAATCCATATGCCCAGGGCTCTTGCCTCAAATCACTTTAGTTAGACTATCTGGGGGTTAGACCCAGACATCAGTACTTCTTATTACAGGTTATTATAATGTGCACTTAAGATTAAGGATTATAGCTGTAAACAAGAACATGTAAGGGAGTTGAAGGGAGTTCCCTCTATATTTCCACAGCACTGGGAACATGCTCTACTGAGGGCTCATCAAGTAATCAATCAATTAGGTAATTACAAGTGTTGATTAACAATGATTAATTAACGTTTGTCACAAGACTTTGGCATAGCTTGTTCTTTTCTGCAGTATAATGTACAAATGAGAAAACCCTTACTCTCCTCTCCCTCCTCCCAGCATTCTGTCTGGAACCTGAAGTGTAGCCTGGCACCTATACACATGCTTTCAAGTCAGCCTCAGTGTCTGGTCTTCTTTTTTTTAATTGTAGTAAAATATCTATAACACAAAATGCACCATTTTAACCATTTATAAGTATGCAGTTTAGTAACAATAAGTATAGTCCCATTGTTTTACAACCATCACCACCATCTATCTCCAGAATCTTCCCAAACTGGAACTCTGTACCTATTACATACTCTCTGGGTTCCCTCATCCCTCCTGTCCCTGACAATCTCCATTCTACTTTCTGTCTCTATGAATTTGACTACTCTAGGTACTATTCTAGGAGTCCTGGAGCATTTGTCTTTTTAAGTCTGGCGAATGTCTGCAAGCTTCATTCCTGTTGTAGCATGTATCAAAAGTTCATTTGTAAGGCTGAATAATATCCCATTGCATATATATATACTACATTTTGTTTTTCCATTCATCCATTGATGGACACTGGGTTGTTTTTACCTTTTGGCTACTGTGAATAACACTGCTGTGAGCATGGATGTACAAGACGTTTTATGCATAGCTTTACCTACCCAGCATGACCAATATTCCTAAACAGGAATCTAATACCAGAGAAGCAAAAGGGCTTGGTGAGTCAGGAGTGGGAACCTGTGACTTGCTTCTCATCAACAAAATACAGCAATGATGATGGAAAGCCATTCTGGTGTAGTTTATATAAGACTTCATCTTAGCCAACTGTAAAGGGCTTATCCAGCTGGCTGTGAAGAAGTAAGCTGCCATGCTGTGAGAGGGCCTGTGAGAGAGACACATGGCAGGAACTCTAGGCAGTCTCTAGGAGCTGAGAGAAGCCCCACCTGAAAGCCAGCCAGAAAACGGGGACCTCAGCCCTACAACCACAAGGACCTGAATTTGGCCAAAAACCTCGTAAGCTTGGAAGAGGACCTCTTCCTGTAGAAAGCTCCACTAATGAACACAGCCAGCTGACCCCTTGGCTGCAGCAGAGAAGATGACTTAAATAAGCCATGCGTGGACTCTTGGCCCACTGGAAACTGAGATAGCAAATATGTGTTGTTTAAGCTACTTAGTTTGCGGTAATTTATTACACAGCAATAGAAAACTAATATGCTTGGGTTTCCTGAATTTCTGTTGCCAAGAAATTTCAAGTTATGTCTTGTTCCTGTCACTTGTTTTTCCTCCTTCCTTATCTCACCTGGAAAGAGGGAACTTGAAGCTCCAGGTCTTTCTTTCTTTCATATTTCCCAGAGCTTCATCTGCAAGTCCCAAAAAGACCATTTAAACAGCTGCTTCAAATTTACCAATTAAAATTGTTTTGGCGTCACAAATAACCAAAGAAGTATTAAACAGATGTTGGGGGACCCTGATCATTCACACACTATAAAATATATATAAAATATGTAATGTCCTCTGGCGATTACTGGCTATAGATTAAAAAAAAAAAAACTGTCACACATAACTGCACTGAAAAATCTACAACTAATAAATACCTCTAAGGAGAATCAGCAGAAAGAGAAGACAAATCATTTTAAAATGAGACTTTAATGAAAAGAAACAGTTTTAGTTAAAGGATAGATATAAGAAATGTATCTTTCACAAAGAAGGGACTTCCAAAGAGTTTGAAAATCGAAAAGTTTCATTCTTGTCTTCAGATCTGTTCCTTTTTGAAAATTGTATTGCAATTTAAACTCTAGAAAAAGGCAACAGGAGCTGAGCTTTACAGAAAGTGAAAGGAGGTTCTGTGGAAACTGAGTACTGCTCAGTTTGGGAGGCAAAGGCCAGTGGTGATGTTTGTCTCTTATCCAGCAAGCAAGGAAAAGAAAGACCAGTGTCTTCTCAATGATACTATTTCTATTACAGTCCTTTCTGGGTATCTAGCAAGGAACGGGCAGTATCCAGAGTGTTTCTGAGAAAAAACAATGGGTCAAAAAGACCTGCACATTTCAGAGGACATTTAGAAGACATAAGGGAGAAGAGGTGGAGGCTCCTGCCCAGGCATCCAGAATCCTTGATATAAGCTAGCACTGCTCCAACTCACCTGAAATAACCTATCTGGAACCAAGCGGATCTGAAACTGCTATAAATATCCTATATAAATTAAAATGATGGCAAGTGAAATAAAATGAGAATAGATTTCAGAGTTATTGTGATTAAGAGTCAGATGTTTTAACATCTAGGTGAGTTTATACAAGCCTTAGCCACTACTAGAGATAACCACGGGCTAGTTACTTACTCTTGATAAGCTTCATATAAACTACTTGCCTGATAGGTTTACTGTGAAAATAAGTGAGATAACTATAGATAGGTCATAGCAGAGTGTGACCAATAATAGATACTCAAAATTCATACTGTTGGCCATTGACTAGTTAGATACTGAGAATGAAAGAAGATTAGGAAGAAACCAAACCAAAGAATTAGTGAAAAAGATGACGAGGGAAGACAGTAAGAAATAAGGAAAAGAGAAGCAAATGTGGAAGAAAATATTAAAGAATCAGATGCATTGATTCAATATTCAATAAATATTTGTTGCATTGAATGTATCAATCTGAAGGAGTAAAGGGAACCTTGGACATTATAGCTGCTAAGCCAAGGCTAGGTACTGGGTCCAAAAGTGCCATGTTTTTTGTGTAGTGCAAAAATAGCTTTGCGCGTCCCCTTAGGAATGTAGCCCACAAGGCAATGGTAGGCTCCTGAGAGTCAGCACAGCGCTTATAATGAGCACTTAGACCTTTGACTACTCAAAACAATTAGGCTTCAAATCCTCAGCGTTTTCCAAGGCTTCATTAAACATTTTTCCTAATGCCTAGCAACTAACAAACCAGAAGTTTTTAGGATAAAGTGAGAAGGACTAAAGGGCAGATACCAACTAAGCAGAAAACCATTTGAGACACTGAGGGGGCTGAGGTGGGGAAGCAGAGTGAGTAAAGCCCAGAGCCTTTTGGCTCCTTAGAGAGAAGAAAAGAGAGGCACAAAGGGAGAGTGGCTGGGTGCCAGGACTCAGACCAGCTGCCAAAGCTTGTTTAACTTCATCTAGATGTCAAGGAAGCTGCCACTTGATTCCAGTCAGGCTCCTAAATTCCTCCATGTTTTTTACCTCTTCCTTTTTTTGCAGCTTAACAGTACCACCCACCCTACCTCACCCCCACAAAAAAAGCCCCCAGACTGGTTACACAACCCCAAGAGAAGCCACTCACACGGTAGGCTGCATGGGCTATAAATGTTGTGCACATTGTGGTAGAGAATACACATTTGACATCAGACAGACTCAAATTGGAAAGCTGTTTCCAAAAAAAGACAAACATTACAAACTGGAGCAAGTGGAATGACCCTGAGCTTTAATTTCATCTTCAGTAAAACAAAAAAACTGATGCCTCATTAGGCAAGTCTAAGGCCTCTATGAGTTAATTATGGAGAACGACAGACATGTAATAGCCAACCAATAACTTAGTTTTCTCATCGCATCCCCGAGTAGCTTGTTTTGATATGAGTGTCTACATGTACATTATCTATCACTATGAAATATAACCTTTTGTTTTCAAGCATACTGACAACTTTCACCAGACACATCACCCAACTACTTTCACCCACAGATTCTGAGTATCAGATCACCACACAACTGGACTATTTTTCTTCTTCCATGCCTTATTGTATATAGACAGCTTCAATTTTTGCTTTTCTGAAGACCCAGGTTAAGGCAATAGTATTTATAAGAATATGTACCAATTTTTTAACTATCCAACTAGTAAGAACCTGTATATACACTCTTAAAAATTTTTAATTGTCTATGTAAAATCTAGATCTAGAACTTCTCATATGGCAACATGTAAGTCACTATTTTATGGAAGGGAAAAAAGGGGTGTTTCCACCCCAGCCAAATTTCTCACTACTGCAAACTGCAGTTTCTTTCCGGAAGAATCATTTTCAGGGAAAAATAATTGCGGGCAGATTTTTATAATCATTGCATTTTTAAAAATTTTTAACTCTGACTACATATTTAATTTTAAAATAAGAGTCCACCTCTGATTGTTATCTTAAAAGACATCATCTATAGTAATGATTAGAGCAGACTGTAGATAGCGAGTTTTCTGATCTTGAATCCTATTTCCCATATTAAGATCTATGTAGCCCTTGGCAGGTTATATAATTCTGTATGGCTCAGTTTTCTCATATATAAAATGGGAGTGATAAATAATATCTAACTTACAGGTTTGTGAGGATTAAATGATTCAGTATTTGTGAGACATTCAGAGTGGTAACTGGCTCATAATTTGTGGTATATATATATTTTTTCCATGGAAACATTCCTCTCCAATAAAGAAAACATTTTCTGTAGTGCACATCCTCAAATGCTCAGTACTGCTTTAGAAAGGAAGCAAATTAAAAACAAACATATTCTTTCACAGTCCTTTTCCACATCTTATTTAATCATATGACTCACTAGCATTTTCTTCTTTTACCTATTCTGCTCCTGTGGTAGGAGTGACAGATAAAACTAATTGTCCTTCCTAAAACTGGAGTCAACATCTGAAGTCAGACGGCAAGTCTTTGTTTTATCTTTCCTTTTCATGAAAGAACAATAGTTTCAAATGATAGTTTAAGCATCCCTAGCAAAATGCAGTCATACCAGCAACTTGCCAGATGTCTCTGATTAATTTGCCTGTGTTCCACCAGACATTCAGAATGAGCTACTAATTTTGCTATGATGAAGTTTGCTAAACAATATCTACATAAACAGAAAAGAAAAACTTAATCTCAGTAAAAGGTCTGACATCTGAATACATGGTTGTCTTGGTGCTCAAGGCAGACCAGACATGGGCAGAAATGCTATGTTAGCTCTTCTCTGCCCTCTCTGCCAGTGATATTCAGTTCTCAGTCTTGAGAAGCACTGTACTTATTCAGGAACCCATATGTGACCCTTCATATATGCCACAGTTAGTGCCATCAGATGGATCAAACCCATTCTCAATGATCTTTTCTCACAGACCTCAGTTCTAAGGATCCAGAACTTGGTAGGCATTGATGCAACGAACAGCCTCTGCTCAACTCCACATGGATGAAGCTAGGGAGCTCCAGGAAGCACCACCATTCTTAATATCAATCAGTGAGACATATTATAACAAGGCAGACTAGTGTCTACGCTGGTCTAATCAAGGCCTTTCACATTTATGGGTAGTTCTTAGAACACAAGAGTAGGACTCAAGAGGGAAAGAACTGATGTCAATGTCAACAGTCTTGGATTCCAATCTTAGCTCTGCCACCAACCATGGTATATTCTGTAACTCTCCAGCATCTGTGAATTTACTTCTCTACTAAGGGACGTAGCATCAATCTCTAAGGTTCATATGGCTCTAAGGTCTTCTGATGTTCAGCATATTAAATTTAAATCAGAGATCAGAGTATTTGATACTGTGTAGTACTCTGACTTGTCATGAAATTTATAATACTTCAATAAAGCTGAGTGCCTGTTACAGAAACAGGCTATATGCCCACTGCATGCTGCATGCTTTTGAAGATCTAAAATGATCAGTAGGCACAAAACCAAGTCCCTACAAAGGACTATGATATACTGCAGGTTGGGTGTAGCTGACCAGTGATTCCACATTGTGCCGACCTCAATCTGACAGGCCTTTACAGTGAGGCAAATCATCATTAATCCATATACAGGAGAGAGAATATCCTTCCTTTGTCCCATTCACTATAGACAGACAGAACGAAGTCTGGTTTGGCACAGAAATTGTGTATAACTACTGATTCCTTTTCCTGGTTATAACAGAGCTAATAATTTATCCTTAAATACATTCAAGGAAATATGCTTATCTCAGATTGTTCAGCACCAGGAGAATGCTGTTTTGCCTCAAGATGAGTGTAAGTCTTTTAACAAAGTAATTGAACATAATCTTGGTTCAGGAGAATACATCTGGTGTCATATATAGGGAGGAGGTCACAGATGAATTGCTACTAAATTCTCTTACATGTCATTCTACATAAAAAAGCACATTGCTATTTGTAACATTTTTGTGGGTAAATAATATATTATACTTATGTGTGCATATATAGTAATGTAATGCATATTTTATAATATTGTTATTATGTATAGTGCATATATATATACACATATACTATATAGAGTTCATATATCTCTGATATAGCAAAAGAGAACACTGGATGATGTTGTTTTTGAAAAGAAATATAAGCTCATGCCATCTATTCAGAATTCATGCCACTAAAAATACTATTACTTTGAAAGGAAATAGATAAGAAATTTTTAGACCAATAAAACTTTTGACTTAATAAAACTCTGCTGAAATCCAACATTAATCAGATCTCCTTCAGCCACAGGATATTACGATTAATAATCTGGCATCACTAGCTTCCTTCACAAATATTTATTGATCATTCACTATGAGCCAAGTACTGTCGACAAATTGATTAATTAAAGCTCCCTTTATAATTCTGTTGTTAAAATTAATCATTTGTTTGTCTAGGTCAGATGTTTTATCTTAATTCATATTACTTTGTTCCTGAATAAGTTAAAATTTGTTTTAATTTCACAAATCTTGCATTTTACAATAGTGATTCAGGCTCAGCCAAGGTATTATCAAGGCAAAAGATAGAATTTCAATTAATAAATACTCAGTTAAAAATAGTGAAGAAAGGGGATCCTAACTCATGATGTTTCTAATAAATCTTTCCTGGCCCAGAAAATCAAACTTTTGCTCATAAAGAAATGTACACACACACACACACACACACACACACACACACACACACACACAAATGCAGTGGCAAATATTTATATGTTCTTTTAAAAAGTCAAAAGTAATTCTAGCTTTTAATTGTTTCCTGTTCCTGAAATCCTCTTTCTGCCTGGTTCATGCTCCTTTTCATCACTGAGGTCTGGTTAAAGGTCACTTCCTCAGCGAAGCCTTCATGACAAGCCTGCTTCTGTTGTCTCTTTGCCCTCCTTTCCCCTCACTCCAGACACCACCTGCTATAGTGTTGGTTTTATCATATTATTGATTCCAATTAATAATTACACATTGCTGACTTGTTTCTGTGTATACTGTTTACTGCCCCCACTAGAAAGGCTCTATGTGTATTCACTGATACATACCTAGCATCTAACACAGTGACTGGCAAAGAGTAGTAATCACATAAACTGGAATGAACAAATTATGTCATCTTTCTTTGAAGTTCCAGCATGTTCCTTTTTCATGATACTTGAAGACTAACTACTAAAATGTGATTTTTTGCTAACATAGCCACAATTCATTGTGATGTGTGTACATTTTTTTTAAGTTCATTACTCTAGAAAGAGAAGTGTACACTTCCTAATACTATTTCTCTACTCCCCTAGGGTTTTCAAGGTAATAGAAAAAACTGTCAGTAAACTGAGTTCCTCACCGAGAGAGACATATAGTGGAATTTCTGCTTTAAACTTCTGCCCAATGGGAGATTCTGTTACAAAACAAAATCATTTCAAAAACCCCTCTACCCCCAAAGCTGAAAGGGTTAATATGTTCTTTATCATTAAGGAGGCTTAATAAATATTACTCTCATATTTTGCAATATTAAGACCATCTGAGTCTAAATGGTGCAGAAACTTCTTACCTGGAGTCCTTTCTGACTCTTGCTTTCTCAAAGGAAAATTCAGGGGGTTTGTTGAGGTCATAGGTCCGGGTTGTTGGCTCAGCAGACACGCCAGCCTTTGCTCCCCTTCTGCTATGGAGTGAGACCAATCCGGAGGTCTTCCGGTGGACCTCAAGAGGCACTTTATCTGGAGAAGCCTGAAGCGGGCTTCCTCCCTGCATATGCACCACATCCTGAAGCTTGTTCAGCTGGATGCACTTGTTCTGGAGCTCCTCTGTGAGCTCAGCAATGGCCACAGTCTGCTTCGACAGCTGCTCCCGCAGCTCCTTCAAGTGGTACTCCCGCTCCTGGATCTCAGCATCCTTCCTTCTCAACTCTCTCTCTAGCTCTGTCACCTTGTTCCGCAGAGCATCAGTGGTGAGATTCCCAGAGTGTCCATCTGGGTGCTTGGAATGTTTAGGTTTCACTGAACCATTTCCCATTTTGCTCAGGGACCTGAGAAAGGGCACAGAATTGGTAAGTATCAAGTGGAGTTTCACTTCCCAGCAGTCCCCACCATTCCTCTCATTCCGATCTTGTTTCATAAATAGGAACACAGCAATCATCGTTTGAAAAGCAATAAATTTCCTCATGTTTCCAGAAGAGAAGCTAGCTATTGATTTCTTTTTCTCCTCTATGAAGAGGAGTTGGCATTTGTGTTCATTCTTACCTGTCCCTTTGAGAGCACAAGTATCACACCTAAGCATTTTGTACAAATGACCTGAGTTACTTGCTGTTTTCTCAGGACACTCTCTCTGAACAGCTGTCAAAAGCATTACAACAAAACTGCGATTTGGATGTCAGCATGGCAAAGATAAAACGCAAATGAGCAGCTAAAACAACAGAGGCATGGAAATGTCACAACTTTCACAGCTCCCCATGTGGCAATAGTAAGAAACCTTCCCCAGATTTAGAAAATTATACATCTGCATTTCTCAGAAGACAGAAGCAGGGTTGGTGATGCCTGATTAGCATTTTTCTCCTGCTATATGTATCTATTAAGTTTTGCATTTCTGATAACACTCACTGCTAAAAACTTCTGAATGGTGGTCACCAACAGGAAGAAGAGTTTGAAGATTGTTCTACATCCTCTACTTTATGTCAAAAGCTAAGAATCTCCAAAATTTATGACCCATGCTGCAAGGCTCTATTCTTTTCCTATTAAGAATATCCTCCTATATTGGTGTAGTGTGGGAAGTTATGAAAATTTCAAAAATTAAAAAAATTAATATCCTGAATTCAGGCCCAAAAGTAATCAAGAATCTAGTGAATCTCAGGATGTGATATGCAGATCAGGGGTTAAGAGAGTTGACTTAGTTGATTCAGAATTTGTTTTAGTCTAATAGCTATATATTTAACATTTATTTGAAATATAAATAACTATCACCACAGAGTATTGTGTGTATAACAGTATACACAGAAACTAGGTATTTAGGTTTACTGAGTCAATTCAATGAAAATAAAAAATAAATCATCTGCACATAATAAGCACATATGAGCATAATCACAAAAGTAGAACTTGAATGAGTGAAGTTTGGGAAATACTGCTCTGATTAATTATTACAATGTTTAAAGGGTTTTTAGATTATCTATTTAAACTTCATACTTTTGCACATGAAGTTTTTGACAATTGATATTGTTTGGCTGTATCCCCACCCAAATCTCACCTGAATTGTAGCTCCCATAAATCCCCACGTCATGGGAGGGACCCAATGGGAGTTAATTGAATCAAGGGGGAGGGTCTTTTCCCATGCTGTTCTCCTGATATTGAATAAATCTCACAAGATCTAATGATTTTATAAAGAGGAGTTTCCCTGCACATGCTCTCTTACCTGTCACCGTGTAAGACTTGCCTTTGCTCTTCCTTCACCTTCTGCAATAATTATGAGGCCTACCCAGACACGTGGAACCGTGAGTCCATTAAACCTCTTTCCTTTATAAATTATCCAGTCTCAGGTATGTCTTTATTATAATAGCAGCATGAGAACAACTAATTCAACAGCCACAACCCAAAAAGCATTATAACACTTGTAAACTAAGCTTGAGTTATTTCTGATTATCTCAAGTCAGAAGTCAAACTTTGCAGTTTTATAACCCACATGTCTGCCCCTTTCTCTCTCTAAACTTCAAACTTAAATAGAAATGAAATACTTAGAGTTTTTCCCTAGTTCTACCAAAATTGTGACCTCTACAACAATAAAGGCACAGATGCAAAGATGTAACACAGCTTCTAGCTTTCAAACAGATGCAACCAAATACCCAGTGCAAATCGCCTATGATGGATGGTACAAACAGAAAATAAATGTGTTTATAAAGCAATCTTGAAACACCTAGATATTTCTCATAGAATTCAGGTTCCAAGTAGTCATTAATAAACATTAGCCTTTGGAGAATTGCCTTAATATGTTGCAGAGATTTGGCAGGTTTTACTTTTAAGTTTCTGTTGACTTAGCAGCATTTACTGATCTTACATATTTTGAATACATAAGAAGCATGAAGAGACTAGAATTCAAAGAAGTAGCCCTGGACATACTTGTATCCCAAGTAAGCAATTCAGAATATGTTAGATTGAAATCTGAGAATAAACCTGAATGAGATTATGAATTACAAGCATAAGAAAAGTACTCCAAAAATATCTTAATGTGTACATACATTTTTAACATGCATCAGTAAGCCATTTTCTAGACAGCCTTCTTGCTTCATGGACAAGTATTCTTAGTTCAGCAGAGAAAGAAGGGAGATGGGATGATAGGAGGAAAACAATTTGCCTTATAAAGAAAAGAGCAAGAGGGATAACAGGGGAGAAATGCCAGATATAGGTGACGGGGGGATGGAGGCAGCAAACCACATTGCCCTGTATGTACCTATGCAACAATCCTGCATGATCTGCAAATGTACCCCAAAATCTAAAGTACAATTAAAAAAGAAAAAGAAAAAAAAGAGCAAGCACAAAATCTTTCAAATCTAATATTAAACTAACAACTACTTCATTTTTGTTCATGGAAAAATTGTTTACTAAGACCTAAGTATCACATACTATATCAGGGGCATAGCCCATCATGGATTTGCAGTCAAATTTGACACAGAAAACAGTTTTAGCATTCTAAATATTAAAAGGTTTAGAATCCTTTTTGCTCTATGAATGGTATTCAAAAACATCTTGTACCAATCCAATAGTTTTACAAACTTGAAGCACAGTTAGGTAGAGGATGTTAAATTCTCCCAAAACACCAACTATCCTCTGGTTTCCTTGGAAGTTATGTAAATCTTTCAAGCTATTTAGAATTTCAAAGATGGGTGAAATGAGAGTAACCAACTGATCTTTGAAGTCACTAATTCAGGATACATAAGTAAGTTACTAAATGGCTCAATACTAGTCTGATTTCTTACTTAGTTCATCCATTTAAATATTGTTGTCCCTGAAGCCAAGGTTTCAAGTCTCTGGCTTCATAAAACCTAATTAGGTTCACTCTGTTTCCTGTATCAGTCACTAAGATAAGCTATTTCTCAAATATGTGTTGCTAGCCACAAGGAGAATTGAACCATAGGATGTTGCTCCATCAATCTGGCAACTGCACGTTATTAAAATCATTCTTACAGTAAGAGGGCAGCACATGACGTAATAAGAAATGAGTTTGAAGATAAAGATCAGAATTTAACATGAGCAATAGAGTCAGGCCAATTAGGGTTATAAAACAATCTTCTCTTTCTCAACATTCTATATATTCCTTAAAATCTTTGAGTCTTACTTTCTTATCTATAAAAGGGAATATATTTATAGCCATCTCATAGGGTTACTATGATGATTACATGTGTAAAGTACTCCATGCAATGCTTGGCAGGAAACAGACATGAAGTAGACAAGCAGCTCTTATTAGAGTATGTAACTAGAAACAGGCAATTAATATCTTGGTGTGAAGAAAACTCAGAAAGAATCATTTTTGGGTGGAACAGAAGTCTAGTAAACTGGACATCTTCCAACAAGAGTCTTTTGTGTTTTTTTTCTTAAGTGATAAGGTCTCACTCATGCAATGAGATGCAGTGGCCATTGGTGCAATCATGGTAACCTGAAACTCCTGGGCTCAAGTGATCCTCCTGCCTCAGCCTTCAGAGTAGCTAAGACTACACAGGCACTCCACCACGTTCGGCTGATTTTTTTAATTTTGTTGTTGAGATGGGGTCTTGCACTATGTTGCTCAAACTGGTCTCGAAACCCTGGGTTCAATGGATCCTTCTGCCTCGGCCTGTCAAGTGTCAAAACCATGCACATTATTCCTTTTGGAGGTGGTGGCAGGGAGCAAGGGACTCTTACTTTGCCTGGATTATATCTTCCATTGAGAAAAGAAGTCATTTGGCAACAAACAGCCTGGAAAACAAGTTCCCTACCAAAAGACAGAGACAAAAAAATAATTATGAATGACATGGAGCCAGTTCATGACTACAAGGACTTAGTAACTGAAGCTCTGTAATTCCCTCATGTAGCCCCTATTTATTTTCACACATTGCAGTGAAATCTTTAAAACACAAAGGCACACCTAACTATCTTTGAAGACAACAAAAAACTGTAGCTCACTGTGGAGGCAACACTCTTCCGCAGTTAGGTATGGGAGACAGCAATCAAATGAGTAGTGGCATTTAGCAAGAGCAGAGGAAAACTAAGACTACAAAGTATCATATTAATGTAATCGCCATTTAGGAAAAGCTGTCCACCAAGAGGTAATTAGAAGAGACATAAGAAAACCAAAAGTGACTGTGAAGGCACTTGCAGGCGGATTAACACCTGGCAGTCAATGTGGGAGGAATTAAGCTTTGTTTTCTGTTTTTCCTCCAGCCCTGTAACAGTTTGAAACCAGAATCTTGGCTGTGGTCTAGATAATATCTATTTCTCTCTCTACCCATCTGGAGTCTGTTATAAATATACACAGACAAACACACACATATATAGATGCGTGTGTATAGCTACATGTATATCCGTCAATATGGGAGATGGTATGGTGCCGGCTAAGGTTATGGAGCCAGAGTTTTAGTCGAAGCACTTTCATTTAGTGGTCTATATGCCCTCAGGTGAGATACTTGCGTGTCAATAATGGAAGAAAAAGAAAGAAACATTGATAGATAGACAAAATAATACTGCCTGTCATTTAGAGTTTTTAAGAGGATTAAATGGGATAAACATGAAAAAAAATTAGCACAGGTATTACCATATAGTATTTGCTTAACAAATATTAAATATTACTATTATTATTACAGTTAACATTATTTATCCAACAGGACAATTTATCTTAAAAGAAAAACTTATTGATCAGAAAATATGTACTAAACCAACACAATATTGAAGAAGAACTGATACTATCCAACTTTAAGGCTTACTGATAAAGTAACAGTAATCAATATAGTGTTGTACTGGTGAAAGAATAGACAAGTAGATCAATGGGACAGAACAGAGATCCCAGAAGTAGACTCAAACAATAGAATCAACAGATCCAAAGATTAAAGAATACAAAAGAGAGCAAAGACAAATCAATGGAGTAAGGATAATCTTTTTTAACAACTTGTAGTGGAACAACTAGGCATTAATTTTTTTTTTTTAAAAAAGTAAAATCTAAATACAGACTTTATAGCTTTCACAAAAGTTACCTTAAAATGGATCACAGCCCTAGATGTAAGACACAAAATTACAAAATCCCCAAAAGACAACATAGGAGAAATTCTAGGTGATCCTGAGTTTTGTGATGACTTTTTAGATAAAAGACCAAAAAGCCTGATTCATACATAGAAAAAATTCATAATTTTGACTTGATTAAAATTTAAAACTTCTCTTCTGAAAAAAAAGAAGAGAATGACTGTTCTGAAAAAAAAGAAGAGAAGCCATACTGAGAGAACATACTTCTAAAATATATGTCTAATAAAGGAGGAATTCTGAACACTCGATAATAGGAAAACAAATAACCCAACTGAAAAATGGGCACAAGATCTGAGCAGACACCTCACCAAAGAAGTCACACAGTTGGTAAATAAGCATATAAAAAGATACTCAACATCATACTTCATTAGGGAATCTTAAATTTAAACAATAATGAGATTCCACTCACATCTTTCAGAATAACTACAATCCAAAACAGTGACAACACCAAATGCTGGTGTGAATAGGGAGCAACAGGAATGCTCATTCATTGCTGGTGGGAATAAAAATGATATAGTTACATTAGAGGACAATTTGGCAGCTTCTTACAAAGCTAAATATACTCTTGCTCTACAATCCAGCGATCATGCTTCTTGGTATCTACCCAACTGATATGAGACATATGTTTTCACTAAAACCTGCACATGAATGTTTATGGCAGTTTTGTTTGTAATTCCCAAAACCTGGAAGCAACCAAGATTTCCTTCAGTAGGTAAATGGATAAACAAACTGTGTTACATCCATATAATAGAGTATTATTCAATAATAAAAGCAATGTCAACCAATGAGAAGATATGAAGAAACTTTAAATGCATATTGCTAGGTGAAAGAAGCCAATCTGAAAAGTCTATACATCGTATGATTTCAACTGTATAGCATTCTGAAAAAGACAAAACTTGGAGACCATAAAAAGATCAGTGGTTGCCAGGAGCTTGGGGAAAGATAGAAAGGAATATGTATGAAATAATTTTTTTAGGGCAGTAAACTACTCAATATGATACTGTAATGATATATACATTTCATTATATACTTGTCAAAACCCATGGAATATGCAAAAGGAATGAACCCTAATGTAAACTATGGACTTTAATAATAATGCATCAATAACAGTTCCATCACTTGTAACACACGTACCATACTGATGAAAGATGTTAAGAGCAGGAGAAAGTCCTGTGAGATGGGTATATAGGAACTCTGTGCTTTTTACTCAATTTTTCTATAAACCTAAAATTTCTCTAAAATAGTCTACTAGTTTAAGAAAAGAATATGTATTAAAAAATGAATTTAAGAAAGCTGATAGCACATTCAAGGGACGGCTAAAATGTATGATAGATGAAAGGAGAGTAATGAATAATGAAGCTGTAAAAGTAAGATACTGGGCCGGGCGCAGTGGCTCACGCCTGTAATCCCAGCACTTTGGGAGGCTGAGGCAGGCGGATCACGAGGTCAGGAGTTAGAGACCAGCCTGACAAACATGGTGAAACCCCATCTCTACTAAAAATACAAAATATTAGCCAGGCATGGTGGCACCTGCCTTGTAATCTCAGCTACTCAGGAGGCTGAGGCAGGAGAATCACTTGAACTCGGGAGGCAGAAGTTTCAGTGAGCAGAGATCATGCTACTGCACTCCAGCCTGGATGACAGAGCGAGACTTTGCCTCAAAAAAAAAAAAAAAAAAATTCTGAAAAATTTCCTAGGGTATCTGAATTTTAAGATACACTAAGTTTTCTAGTTATGTGGTCAGATTTGTCCTTTAGGAAAATAATATTCTCATAAATAAGAAATGGAGTAAAAAGAGTTTAGAGGAAGTGAGACAAGGAAAGATACTATTGCACCAATCCAAATAGGAGGTGATCATTCCAGGACTAAAGCTCAGAGTCCCAACACTATTTAACGACTTGAACTTCTTGAACTCGAGAAAAAAATGGACCATCTCCATGGCAGCCAGAGAGAAAAACATTGTCATAGGAGACTTAATAAAAGTTACAGCTATAGGTAACCCTGCAATGTCCTTCTCTTCAATAAATCACGAAAAGCAGAACTGATTTTTTAATGATAATGGGCCGTTCAGTTTGAAATCGGAGGAGTGAATTATACAGACATTTATAGATAATATTCTAGGTGGATAGGAAACTGATACATTTGGTGTTACCATTAGCTTGTCTCCCTAAAGTTTCTTTAGAAAATAATTGAATATATAAATCCCTGATTCTTCTCCCTGAAGCAAACTACACCGAGTTGTCCATGTGGGAATCAGCTCACTTTCACATCAATGACACAATTAAAAGCTTCTGTCTGTCTGACCTTGTAACTGTTGACCTGAGGCTCAGTTTGGAATCTTCTGCTTGTTTTGTCTGTCTACAGCATCTTGGTTGGAGAAAAACTTTCTCTTGACAGGCAATCACATAAGCTTATTGTACCAAAGTTGCAGCTACTCTGGAGGTTGATTGTATCTTTGAAGTGCCCCTCTCTCCAGCAGAGTGTTTGCAGTAATTTCGTGAATGCCACATATCCTATATGTGACTGCCAAATTCAGCTATTTTTGGGGCTACATTAACAGATAAACAAGCAAACACACAGAAAGGTAGGTCTGTAAGTCTAGGTCAGAAGATTACAGCTGACAGAATTTTTGAGTGGTGGCAAGAAGAAAGAGGATAAGGATTTGAAAGTTTACATTGTAGCAACTGAGTAAAAAGTGATGTCATTGACCAAAATGAGGAGCACATTTGAGGGACAGGACAGTGGGCTTAATTTTGGACATACTCAGTTTAAAGCACCTGTGGAAACTTTAAGATAGAGAAGTTTAGTGAGCAGTAAGAAATGAGGGATAAGAAAAGCTAAAGAAAAAGGAAAACTGAAAATACTCAGAAGTTGTTGATATATAAATAGAGGCTGAATTTGAAGACATGGATGCAAGTGCCTAGGATATTGATGATGAGGAGAGGAAGAGGGTCTAGGCCTATATGAGGTTGGAAAGAAAACTGTAAGACATGGTAAGAAGCTACTGCTTTGATTAAAGTGAGAAAGGATGTGAAGAGATTAATATTACAAGAAGAGGATGAGTGGGAGGAACACTGCAGAGTAGCGTCTCTAATGTAGTAATTAAGTGGATGTGCATGGGAGGGCAATCAAAATGATTTCAATGTTTTCATCTTAGGAATCTTGAAGGAAAGTAGTACTACCTACGTTTCATTCATTCAGTTATTCAAAAAGAACACATAGGGCACCGTGTATGGGCTAGGCACTGACACTGACAGAAATCAGGAGAATGAGCATGCTTTGTAAAGACAGTAATGAGTCTGGATTTACATTTATTAAGCTTGAGATGCTTGTGGGTCATGATGATGCAAAGGTCTAGCAGGTAGAAGCAAAAAAGAAAAGTGAGGGGAAGAGACTGCTCCATAGAAATAAGACTTGAAGTCCCATTTGTAGATGAGATCACTAAGGGAGATAAGAAAGGAATGTCTCTATTGTTACCTATGAACATATAGGTAATTTCTGTGGCTATTATCTGAAGGAGAGGAGAAGGAGAAGCAAACAACAAAAAGAAGGAGAAGGAATCAAGTGTACCAGTAAGAGATTTAGGAGAAGCATCAGAGAGGCCATGCAGATAAGATCTTTAAGAGGTGAGAGCAGGCTGTGCCTCACATCCCACAGGCTTGTCACAGCAAATGAGATCAGAGGGAAAAGTACTGAATCTAACTTGTCAAAGAGTGAGGATAGACACCCAATTACAAAGGACCACGGAAAGAGCTGGCGCCAAGAGTAGGGCCTGCAAGATGGCATCGTGGTTCATGCGAGGGATTTTTAAAATAATGAAAACTTCAAAGTGTCTGTAGCTCCAGGATAATGAAGCACAGGAGATAGGAAAAATGAAAATATGGGAGAAGAAGAAATAATTGATAGGAAAAATAGCCTAGAGGAAGCAAGACAACAAGGGATCACAGGACTTGGGCAACAGCCGGGCAACATATGCCTTCACTGTGAGGTGAATTCTTATTACCCTCACTTGTAATGACTTCATAGAACTGAAGTTAAGGATTTCATGTAAAAGAGAAAGATCCCTGGGTATCATCTTTTCAGGTCGTTTATTCTTAGTTACACAATGTTCCGACAGAAACGATAAGCTCTAATTCTCCAAAGAGAATTCTCTACCCTACTAGCTCATACCCTCCTGTGCAAAACTGAACAGGAGTACTGAAAACAGCTACTGTATGTTATGTGGGATGATCGCCTTCTCCATGAGTTAAATAGAAACTTGCAAAGAAAAGAGACAATTTCTAAGAAACTGTAAGTATGGGGGTGTGGTGGGTGGAGGCAGGTGTATGTTGCTCTTCCTTTAAAAAAAAAAAAAAGCAGCAGCCCCCCCGGAACTTGGGAAACAAGATGAAGATCAGGAAACCAAGACATGTGTCCCAGCGTCATCCTTTTCTACCTACTCATTCTGCATGCACTGCTTCTATTGTCAGCTCTAGCCTCAACTGCTTTGTGCTTGCACCGTAGTTCTCAAAACTGAACCCATTTCTTTTTCTCTCATCCCCAAAGTGGCTGATTTCTGGGCTTTGTTTGCTTGCTCTTGTTTCTTCATCACCGAGAAATATAAATATGAGAAAGCGCCTCACGGTGCCGAGAGTGACAAGAGGACATCCACACAAGTTTACCAGGACTCCTAGAAGTCCTTGCCTGAGTACTGTCCCCTAGCAACTACCCTGTGCTCCACGAGCAAAGCCGGGAGCGCACGCCCTGACAGCACCGCCAAACCCCCAGCTCGGAGCAACAGCCTCCACCGCCGCTCCTCGCTAAAGCCTGGAGAACACTGAGGACTCCTCACTGGGGCTGAGCCCCTCCCGCCCTCAGCAGAGCCTCTAAACACGAGTAGCCTTTCCCTGCCTCCAGGGGCTCACGAAACGCTGCCACACAGAGCGAATGCAACGCGTGCACACGTCCATACTCGAACAGCACAAGCCGAAGACCGGCTGGGTGTGGAACAGAGGCGCGCATCCCGCAACGCAAGCACAGCATGCACATGCTCGCACCCCGACCCCGTTCCTCCCCGCGCGCCCTGAACACCCCGGCGCCCAAGCTCCCCAGCCCGCGAACCTCACCAGACAGACAGCCGGGTAACTTTCCAGGTGCGCAGCTTGTCACCTCGGCGCGGCCGCCCCTGCGTCTCGGCGTCCTCTCCCACGCCGCCCTTCCCAGCCGCCAGCGGCGCCGGAGCCCCGCGCAGGTCAGCTCAGCCAGCCCCGCCGTGCGCACAGTGCGCAGCGCTGGCCCGGGGCTGCCGGCGCAGCGGCTCCGGCTACGTGCGAGCCGCGGGCGCGGGCGAGCGCGATGCGGGCAGGAGCTGCGGCGGCGTCGGTGCTGCCGCCTGTCTCCGCGGCGGGGGCCGGTGCAGAGGCGACACGCAGGGAGGGAGGGAAGAGAGGAGGAAAGGAGGAGGGAGGGGGTCAGCCGGGGCTACTGCGTGGAGAGTAGGCGCCGGCTTCCCTAAAGGTGGGGTCACCCGCGCCCGCACCCACACTAGCCCGAACCTTTACTCCCGACACCGCCGCAGTCTGCACTTTATACCCCATACCCTCCAGAGTGAGGCAACATTAGTAGGGCGATAACATCGTGGTTGTAGGCATTTTTTGTTCGTGTTATTATTTCTATTTCAAGTGTGTGGGACGAGGAAAGAGGAAAGTTCAGAGGTGTTCGTTTTTTCCTTCCCCTCCCTTTCCTCCATCCTTCCAGTCTGTGTTCACTGCAGGCTCTCACCACTTCGGCTTCCCTCCCAGAGCTCAAACAGGCGCACGTACCCTGGACAAGCCCTCCTCTATTACACCAATGCCCTTCTACAAAGACATGTGACCCCGAAGCAGCTCGGCGACGCGCCCCTCCCAGACTCTAGGGCCATAACTTACATCTAGTTCACGTGATGCTGGGGGCAGGGGTTGAATCGAGTTTCGAGGGACAGAAATTATACCTTCCGAATCTGCAGGTCTTTGGGCAGGGAGCTTTCTTGAGCACCCAAGGAGATAATGTTCTCCCGTCTCCTTCTGAGTACATTTTTTTTTCCTGAAGGGTGCATTATAATTTTCTAAATATATATGTACACCCCACCGCATTATTTGCTGTGCTCTGGAGTTGTGAGATCTCCGTGTGGCTTTTTCCTTTCCTCCTGCTCCCAGAGGAATTTCACTAGCAAATCCACTGAGGACAAGGGCAGTTTCTGTGTTGAGAGATGGAGAGTACAGTGAGGGTCTATTCCTCACTGTGCACCTAGAGAATGTTAGAACCAGCTCTCTTGGGTTTTTAAACCACATGGTGGCAGTGGGGCTCATGTAACATTTGTATACGCTGTTACATACATAAACTTATATAAAAAATGAGACCCGTGTGAAATATGTTGAATGAGGCCATTAAGTTTCAGAGGAGGAGGAATATAGTCCTGCTTGTTTTTGTGCTAACCGGAGGAAAATAAGCAAAAGTACACAAAGTACTGTTTCATGAAGTTATCCCAGAATCTGCACGTTTCATACAGACCGCAAAAAAAAAAAAAAATTAGAGGAGAAAGGAGTGAGGAAGAATTCCACAAGAAAAGAGAAAATCAGGCATTGTATGTCACTGTAATCATGGGCTTTTAAGTTGATGAGCTGAATTTTTATAAAGAATTTAATGACAAAAAGGAGAAAAACAAATTTTCAAAGTCTTTAAAGGAAACATTTTTTAGATTCAAGGGTACAAGTGCAGTTGCATTACACAGACATAACACACAGTGGTGAGGTCTGGGCTTTTAGCACACCTATCATCCGAATAATGTGCACTGTACCCAATAAGTTGTATTTCCTACCTCACCCACCTCCCACCCTTCCACCCATTGGTGTCCCCAATGTCTATTATTCCGTTCTGGGTGTTCATACCTACCCGTTGTTTAGCTCCCACTAATAAGAGATTGTGCAGTTTTTGACTTTGTTTCTGAGTCATTTCACTTAGGATAATGGCCTCTATTCCTATCCATGTTGTTGCAAAAGATATGATTTCATTCTTTTTGTGACTGGGTAGTATTCCATAGTGTGTGTGTATGTGTACATACACACACACATATGTATACATATATACATATATATAGTACCCCTGAATCTGAAATTTTTTAAGAATTTTTCAGGTGATAGGTACACATTGTGTGTGTGTGTGTACCACCATAGTATGTATATTACCACATTTATAAATCCAATCACTCCTTAATGGACAAGGAGGTTGACTCCATGACTTTACTATTGTGAAGAGTGCTGCAAAGTCCTTATGTCTCATTTAGTCCCGGGCTTTTTTCAACAATGGGTTGCTAATTAATGGATCATAAAATTGAGGTATTGGGTCAAAGCCAGCATTTTTAAAATGATACAGAATAGAATAAAAAATAGCAGAGTCTGTGTGCACACTGGGTCAGCTGGGTCATACGTACTTTCTTACTGTTCATTGAAGTAAAAGCTTGAAAGCTGGGAATGTAATTCAGGCTATTGCCCAGGGTCACCCAGCTAGGAAGAGTTTGAGGAGAAACTGAAGTTCCCTCCTAGCAATCCTGTGCTCTGTCAACTCCACCATGCTCAGCAAGGAAAAGGAGGAAGAGAAAGAAAGTGACCACTTTTCAAGCCTTTTAATCAGGCTTTCAACAAATGTGCTTTCAGCAGCTCCTGCATATTAGGCCCAGTGCTAAATGCTGGGAATTCAATGGTGAACAAAATTAACTTGTGATCTCCCAATTTAAGAGTGAAACAGTGAGAGAAACAGACGTTAAACAAGTAAACACAAAAGTAAGCATATATGGGAGAAATACTGTGAAGGAAAATGAGAGAAAAAAGTATGGGGTTATAATTTAGATGTGAGAGGCTGCAATTAATAATTAACCTAATTTGGAATGTCTTAAATGATAAGGAAACTTACTGTTTCACAAGGCAAGAAGTCCCAAGGTCAGGAAGCTTTAATTGGTGAATTCAGGGAGACAATTGTGTCCAGGAAGGCCCTGAGCTGTTCCCGTTATTCCCCCTGCCAATCTCCAGTGTGGCAGCTTTGTCCCTGGGACTGTACCACCCATGGCTCTAGGATGACTGGAACAGCTCATTATTACGGGCAATCCCAACAGGGCCCAAAGGTCGCAGAGAATCTCTTTTCCAGAGTCAGGAAATCATTCTTGGAAGCTTCTAGGAGACTTCTCACCTGCCATTAGTCCAAACTGAGCATGTTCCCACCCCAAAATGCTGGAGATGGAGTGGGGAATCACCATTCCCAGGCTCTTAGGCTCTGCAGGATTGGTTCCTAGCTTTTCCAGATAGCATTGTTTGAGAAGTGTGTACCCGAATAAAAAGGAGAGGATGGCAGTGGATGCTGAATAGGCAATCTAGAGTCTGCTACAGGGACTCAGGGATAATGTCTCTTGGGAAAAAAATGGGGCACATTTAAACTTAAGGTGAGTAAGAGTGAGACAGGGAGTGAGGAGGAAGCACTTTCAGGCAGGATTCTGACCTGTGGTGTCGGACTCTGTGTCATGTGTTAAAGGCTCCCATGTAATTTCTCATTTACTCTATTGACCTGTGGAGGTAAGCGCACCCCAGGAAGGAAGCTCAGAGGGTTAAATAACTTTGATCTCATTCACAGAGCTAACAAGTTGCAGAGCCAATTTTTGTAACTCCAGACCCTAAAATCTTGATGACTTCTACCTCTACAAAGACGAGAAATCAAAATCCACTGGCCTTTCTCTGCCATTGACTGAGGAACACAGCCCCCTCAGAGCCCCATCTGCAATGTTAAATCGAGCATACAGTCAATGTGGGACATGTTCATGACTAATCCTCCTCCCGCTGGGTAAGCCTCTGCTCCGCTAGATGTCCTGGTCTCTGCTAAGCCCTGTCACCGAAGCACTAGCGTTCTCATGATGTCAAAGTTCCGAGGTAGCCTATGGAGATGGGGACAATGAAAGGCCTGTCTTCCCTTGTTTTATACACAGCTAAGTCCCCAAGCAGCCCTGGTGTTTTACAGAAATCTCCCGGTTTTGCCTGCTTTCTGTTTCTTGGGGGGACCTGCATCCAAGAGGCTGGACTAGGAAGTGATCCAGTAATGTTTCCATACTGAATTCAGACTCACAAGTCTTGGGATAAATTTCCGCACAGGAGGCTCTGTAGTTGCCTTCGTACACAGACTCCTGTCAGGGCACCTCATCAGATAAGCCTTGTGCTCATAACCTTTAAACTCCAGCTTGGAGCCCTCCAACGCCCAAATGAGGTCCCTTCTATGTATCAGCAGAAAATCTCCTGGGAACATAAGAGGGACAAAACTGCCATGCTGGTGATTCACACTCCATTTTCTTGCCATTTCTTTGGTTTTGTTTCCTTCCCTTCTTTATTCTTTCCTTTATCTTCAGGCTTGCTTATCCTACCACAGTGACTTCATCAGCAGCCATTTCAGTTGCTAAGGCTAGAACCTCAGGTCATAATGCCCTTCTTTCTGATTGGTTTTGCCAAACCCTAACCCAGAAAAAAAAAAAAATCCTTTTTGCCTTTGATGCTTTAGCTGTCCAGGTTCCAGCATCATTCAATATGGTTATAAAACTAGGCCAATTGATTCCACCCCAATTTTCATGTTGTCTAAGCTCCCTGCAACCCACAATCCTTTTATTTACCTCAGTGCCATTTATCTCTTCCATGAAGTCTTGCTGACCATGCAAGATAGTGCTTCTCTCCCAATACCCCACAGCAACATGGTGCTGCTCCAAGTTAAAAATCCTTGTTGACTTGTCAATCTCCCTCATTAGACTTCAGAGCAGGGACTTTGTTGTATCCATGCTTATATCTCCAGAATATACTCAGCTCAAGTCTCTTCGTTATTTAAAAAGCAATTTAAAATTTTCACTCTTTAGTCTACTATCTTCTTTAAAAAAAAACTGTCTATCAAGATACTAGAGAATACTTACTTTGTGGGAGTTCATCAATAGTGTCATACAATTTTTCAGGCCTAGCATTGGAAGCATCACTCTTCTTTCCACTCCTTTTTCCAATGGGACAGTGACCTATCATTCACCAATGCCTTCCCAATGATCCCGAATGGGGTTGAGAATGTTACAGGCATTAACTCCTGGCACATCTGGGCCATGTCCAAGCTCCTCCAAGCAGCAGCCAAGCCTTCATGTGATCCCAGTCTAGAATTGACCTGTCTCTTGCCCATTCTCTCTGTGAATGTCCCCCCTCATCTATTCCCACTCCCACCCAGTCCAAATTTTCCCAGGATTCTGATTCTGACCTTACCTTCTTTCTTCTCTCTGTCATTGTCTCTATATCTGTCTCTCTGTCTGTCCCTCTCTCTCTCTCTCTCTCTCTCTCTCTCTGTCATCTCATAGCTTCACTGATTATTTCTAGGTATCCACCCTTTCCAGAACTTGCTAGCACTGTACTTTGTCTCAGCCCTTCTTATGGTATTTATCACTTTCTACTTTGTATTATTGGTGCCTAACTACATTTATCTCTTCTAGGAACTGTAAACACTTGGAGGGCATGGTTCACATTTGATTATCTTTGCTGTATCTCTGTCAGTACCACACACAGGAGATCCAATTCTAGAGTTGATAGAAAGCCGTGATTTGTTATCCGGAAGAATTTTGCTTATGTTTCTGAAGTTCTATAGAAAGAATTTGAAGCACCTTCTTGATTTTCCTTCTGGAATAAAGACAATTATTTAGAATAATGATATAAATTAGAAATTAATTGTCTGCCCAATTAACAATCAGGTAATGGTAAATTTTACTTTAAAAGTACAAAATATAAATAAATTTGGTTTTCTGGTTTTATTTATACATAGTAAGTTTCGGCCCAGGGTGCATTTACTTTCCTAAATAGTAATTTTTTTCTAGGTATAGGTAGTCATTAAATAATATAGTTAGTGTGCACTAACTATTAGCATCCCACCATCTTGTGCTATTTTAGAGTCAACCCAGACTACCCATTCAACACTTTAACCTCTCAGCTCCTTAGTCTTCCCATATCTAATAGCTCCATCTCAGCTTCGGCCCGTCACTACCATAGTCACACCTAGAACTCTCTCTAAAATCAACAATTCTGCTAATGCATATGCACCCCAGATCCACATGGCCCTGCCTGCCTCCAGGGCTTCAGTCCTTTGCCTTGCTTCTCAGCCAGAATGGCCCAGGCAATGGCTGGTGTTGTCCCCATGGTTGTAAGTCCCATTCTAATGCTGTCACTGACCTCGGCCTCCCTTGGATCCAGGGCCAGACCAGCATGACCTTCATAACACCCACTGTAGAGGGAACATCAGCAGCTCCAGGCCCCTGGGCTGACCTGACTGAACCCACAGAAACTCTGGCTTCCCTCACTGCTGCCTTGAGAGGCCCAAAACACAACCCAGAAATACAGTGGAATTAATGCCCTGTGGAGCCGACTTTGACCACTGAGAGACAGGAGCCAGGAAGAAGACAACAAATAAATTGTCCACCCTTCCTGCCCACCCAGGAGCTGTTCAAAGATGCAATGGTTCTGTATTTCTGGCTGCTCTGACATGACTCAGCAACCAGCTTTGTTTTCTAGAGAAGCTGTAGGCAAATTGGTAATGCACAACTTGGAATCTGCTTTTTCTCCTTCTCTCTTTTATTTCTGTTTTTTTTTTCTGCTCATTCTTGCTTCCCTAGGATAATATTCTAAATAGAATGTCACATATGAACTTTACCTTAGGTTCTATTTCCTAGAGAAACCAGACTAAAATAAGACAATATATACTCTATGACAACAGCTTTCCATTCTTCAAACTTAATTGCTCAATTATATTCTCTTCATGTGTTTCTGGCCCCATAGTGACCTCTAGTTCCTTTATCCCCTATTTACTTCCTTGCTGTTTTTACTGTCATCCTTACAGTTTTGTATGGAATGCATTATCTCACACTACTGGTACCTTGCCCCAGACTTATGTTTTACGATAGCCAGGAGAAGCCCACATTATGAAGGAATTCCACTTCTTCTTATTGTACTTAAACAATAAGCACTGGTGAAACAAGGTAGAGATAGGTCCTGTTCTCATAAACTTAAATTCTGGGTCAACAGTAGGAGATTTGACTGGTAACACCATTCTAGAGAACCATCTGGCAGGATTTACTCAGATTAAGAATATGTATAGCCCATTGGCAATTCCACTTCTGAGTATATTATATATCCTAGAGGAATTCCCATATGAGTCCATAAGGGAACATTTACTAGGATGTTTACTACCACTCCCTTTTTATTGTTAAGATTAAAGGCTAGAGGGCACCTGGTATGCATCTCTGGGAGGGTGAATAGGTTAAGTTCCTATGGCTATATGCCATAGAATATTAAACAATACTTAGAAACAACAAGTTAGATGTTCACAAAAGCAAAATGACATACCTTAAAAATAACAGTATCTAGTAGAAAACAGAAGCACAATGAGATATATATATAAAACACAATATCCTTTGCATAAATTAAGAATAATATGCAAAAAATACATTATTCATTTTGCATAAACACCTACAAATAAAAAGATACCTAAAAAAGCACATTATAATGTTAGGGAATGGAGTATTTGAATAAAAGAAATGACAGGGGAGAAAAGGAAAAACTAGAAAAGTAAATGGAGAGCTACTTCTGAGAGGTGATATTCAGAAGACCTCTTTAAGAGGGAGCATTTGAGTAAAGCCCAAATGATGAAGCAAAGCCTACCACAGGATGATCTAGGGAGGAATATGTCAGGCAGAGAAGAGCAAGTGCAGTGGCCAACAGGCCTGTATTAGTCCTGTTGGACTAATAAAGAACTTCCTTGAGACTGGGTAATTTATAAATGAAAGAGGTTTAATTGACTCACAGTTCCACATGGCTAGGGAGGCCTCAGGAAGCTTACAATCATGGCAGAAGGTGAAGGGGAAACAGACTTGGACCTTTTCACATGGTGGCAGTAGAGAGATTGGGAGGAGCAAAGCAGGAAAAGCCCCTTATAAAATTATTGAGTCTCATGGGAACTCACTGTCATGAAAAAAACATAAAGGAAATCACCCTCATGATCCAATCACCTCCAACTAGGTTTCTCTCTAGACAAGTGAGAATTACCGGGATTACAATTCAAGATGAGATTTGGGTGGGATCACAGCCAAACTATATCAAGACCAAAGACCTTGGTGAGTTTCAGGGATAGAAAGAAAGCTATTGTGGCTGGAACCCAAAAACATGGAGGACTGTGATACAGCATACATCAGAAAGGATACAGTGGGGCCAAATTACATAGGGCCCTGTAGGCAATGGTAAGGAGTTTGGGTTTTACACCACTCTGAATTCTTGATATCAATCTCCTCTGGGTACTGAATACTCCCTGGTAATCTTGCTGAATTTACGTGGTCAGCTATATTTCTCTCTACTACATTGAAAGTGGTAAACCTTTTTCCTCTTTCTTCAAATCTTTATCTAGCCATTCTTACTCATTGGTCTCACTGACTTTTCACAGAAAGTAATTGCTATGGATTGAATTGTGTTCCTCCTAAAATTCATATGTTGAAATCCCAACTCCCTGTACCTCAGAAATGTGACCTTTTTTTGATAGAGGATTATTACAGATGTAATTAATTAAGATCAGGACATTAGGGAGGCATTAGGGAGGACATTAATCTGATATGATTCATGTCTTTATTAAAAAGGAGAAATTTGGACACAGAGACAGACAGGCAAAGCGAAAGGATAATGTGAAGACAACCATCTGCAAGCTGAGGAGAAAGGTTTGGAACAATTCTTTCCAAAAGCCCACAGAAGGAACCAATGCTGTCAACACTTTGATTATGGATATCTACCCTCTTGAATTGGGAAACGATAAAATTTGTCATTAAAACACTTGGTTTATGGCACTTTGTTACAGCAGCACTAAAAACTCATACAATAACAATAGTATGTGTTGAGCAGTTTCAATGCTTGTGAGCACTGCACGTGACATGCATTAATGCGGTTAATCCCCAGGAAGATCCTATGATATATCATTATTATAGCCATTTATTAAATAAGAAAACTTAGGCACAGAGCAATTAAGTACCTCTCATCAGTGAGAACTACCTCAGTGTCCCTACACAAAATCTAGAAACTTGTCTGCACCAAGATATAGCCCTTTTTCCCTCGTTTCCCCTTAGGATGATGTGTCCATTACTCTCTCCAACATCAGTGCTTCTACCTGTGCTCTTGATCACCTGCCTGTCCTTAAGGAACTTTGCTTCCTTAAGTTTCTCCCACATGAAGCAAGAGCTCCTTCCATTATATCTTATAATATCATATACTGCTCCTTCACAAATTTTCCAACATCCACACACACTGTCTTCATTTCCTCTGTCATTCTTTTGACTATCAGTATAGGTATGTTTCCTAATGCTGCTATAACAAATTATCACAAATTTAGTGGCTTAAAGCAACACAAATTTATTTTCTTACAGTTGATAGAGTCAGACTCTGAAATGGGTCTCACTGAGCTAAAATCAAGATGGTATCAGAGGCTGGGCGTGGTGGCTTACACCTGTAATCCCAACACTTTGGAAGGCTGAGGTGGGTGGATCACTTGAGGTCAGGAGTTCAAGACCAGCCTGGCAAACATATTGAAACCCCATCTCTACCAAAAATACAAAAATTAGCCAGTCATGGTGGTGGGCACCCGTAATCCCAGCTATTCGGCAGGCTGAGATGAGAGAATAGCTTGAACCCAGGAGGTAGAGGTTGCAGTGGAGCCAAATCGCACTACTGCACTCCACCCTGGGTGACAGAGCAAGACTCTTTTTCAAAATAATAATAATAATAATAATAATAAAATCAGGACTGTTTTCCTTCTGAGGACTCTAGGGAAGAATCCATTGCCTTGCTTTTTCCAACTTCTAGATGCTGTCCACACTCCTTAGCTTGTGGCCCCTTCCTCCATTTTCAAAGCCAACAGCTTGGCATTTTCGAAGCTCTTTGACTCTGTCTCTCTTGCCTCCCTCTTTCACACCTAAAAACTGCTGTGATTACATTTGACACACCTAGATAATCCAGTATGATCTCCCCATTTTAAGATCCTTAATCACATCTGCAGAGTTCTCTGCTGTGTAAAGTCATATCTTCATAGGTTCTGAGGATTAGGACATGGGCATCTTAGGGGAGCTATTATTTTGTCTACTAGACTCAGTGATTTGGCTTCCAAAACATTCTACCAAAAGCATTTTCCCTAAGGTGACTAATGACCTCCATCTTTCTAGTTTCATGAGAAATGTCTGTCTTACTTGGCCACTCAGCAGCATTGAGTGCAGTTACCTCACTTCTCATAGGAGTAGTTGCAGTGACCACATAATCTCCAGTTTCTCTTCTTCACTGGCTGCACCTTCTCAAGGCTCCCTTGCAAACGACTTTGCCTCCAGCCACAATTGTTAAAAATCCTTGCGGTGTTGAGCAAGGTTGTCTTTCCTTTCTGTGGGCAGCCATCCTCTTCAAAGTAGTACCCTTTTTCCATTTCTATAAAGAAAGAGAAGCCTAGAAACATCCTTGTTTTAATTACCATCTATATATTCATGATTCTCTAATCTGTATTTTGATTTCTGAGTTCTGTGATCAAGAACAGATTATTTGTCTACCTTTTCAACATTTCCACTCTAGAATTAAAGTGTTTGCCCCCTCAATATCAACACGTCCAAAAGCAAAGGAGTATCTTTTCCCTAAGGACTAATTCTTCATCCAGTGTCTTAAACAAATAAGTCATCCTCTAATTAGATTTTTTAATTTTAAATTTAGAAAGTTGTCTTTGTATTCTTTTCTCCCTCACTCTCCATAAATAATCTATCACAAAGCCCTGGAAATTCTGCTCACATATATCTATAATATTCCTAGGAGTCTCTTCAATGTTACCATCAGCAGCATTTCTTGCTGGGATGTCAGGAGAGTCTCTTCACCATCTCTCTGTAGCCACTCCTATGCTCACTCCAACACTGCTGTTAAATTGATCTTTTTAGAATCCAAAGCTGCCTTTGTTACTTCCCTGCTGTAAGTTCCTTAGTCTAGCAGACATAGCCACAGTGTTTAGGGCTATAGGTTATCAATAACCTGTAGAATTGTATGGGGCTCCCATGCTATAAAAAAGAACATTATGAAATTGAAATTATAAAATGTTTAATTATATACAAAACAATATTATGCCAACTAGCAATTCTGGTGTGTGTATGATTTTATGTATACATATATACGTGTGTGTGTGTGTGCATGTGTGTGTGTGTGTGTATACACACTGTTTCCCCAGTGCTAGAACCTGATGGTGTCTTTGGTGGTATCACTGCTTTTATCAAGCAGTTTTATAATTATATGTTAATTTGCCTTTTTTAGAATTGAACTGTAATCTCCAGTGCAGCCAAGATAATGTCTTCTTCATGGTAATCACTTAGTTAAGATCAGTGAATAAAAGAATGATGTTAAAAACCTTCTCAAGTATAACTTCCAGCCAGAATGCAATATAGCTCTGGAATGCTGAGAAATAATTCCATCTGATAGCACAACCTCACATAGAGTAACCAGAGAGAAGTTAGCCATTTTGGCATGCAGATGCCATGTGTCCCAACAAATAGAAATAGCACATAGCAACTGGTCTATAAATGCAGCCCTATCTATAATTGTTTTCAAGAAATCCATGCCTAGCTAGCAACAACTAGGGTAGCATAAGCTGCTTTTTTACTAGTAGCTAATTTTTGCTGCTTGGTTTTGGTTTGTGCTATTTGTTGTTCACATTGTTATTATATACTAATTTATATCCGCAGCAGTGACACCTTTACCTTCAAAGTAATGAAAGATAAATGAAAATAACTTAGGTGTTCTTTTTTTCACTAGGCTTTTTTTTTTTTTAGATTCAAGTATTATACCATGAAGATATGGGCTATTATCTGTCCATCCTGGCATTTAAATAGAAGAAACCTGGCTTGAACTATGTTAGATTTATCTTTTCACATAACCTTTCAAGAGGAACTAAATCTATTAGGACCTCATTGGAGATGCAGTCACATTTCCTAAACCCAGACTGTCCGTAACTGATCCTTCCTCCCAGAAAGTCCTCCAGATACCAAACGTTTTATTTAATCAGTTAGCAAGAATATTTCTTTGAAATAAAGGTAATTGAGAATACTATTTAGATTCAGTCTTTCATTGGGTCAAATTGTTTTTCAGATTTTGTTTGGTCTGTGTAAACAGTGTACAACTACGTGAGCTTATTTGATGCCATAACACCAAGTAGAACCATCTGCTCAAAGACAGCAGATAATAAATCATCTCTGGACCTGTAACTAGCCAGCATGTCGCATGAGGAAGTCTCTGATGCAAGTACATAGTCTTCTATCTTAGCATATTGTCACATGCCACTATTTATTTCCATTTTATGATCTTGCCAATGGGAGTAACTATAGATTAGCCTGAGCTACATGAGGTTCTCCTTTTTTCTATTTTATTTGTTATTTACTTCTCAATTTACACATCTCACTTCCCTTAGGAGATCCTAATTGGGAATAATCTACCAATTTAGTTGTCCAATGCGGTGCATTTAAAACAGGCTCCCATGCTAATGAAGCATAATAAAAATTTCACGCATAGTTTGTCCTGCTCTTTAGTTACTTCATTTTATAAGAGGCAAGATTCAATGACTATTTATCAGAGGCCAGTCACAGGCTACACACCAGCTTCTAGGCTGGTTATTTACAAACATTCACAAAGTGTACCTAACACATAATGGGGAGTCAATAAACATTTCTTAAATGAATGTATGCATGTGCTAGGCTACTTAGCTGTAGGACCAGAGGTAAAAGTCTTAATTTTTTGGCAATTTAATAAAAATGAAAATGTTTTTGGATCAATTTTTAATTATAGATTCTTATTAGAAATTCTGTGACTGTGATTAAAGGTCACTTTATTTTTCCCCATTACTGAATAGCTACTTTATTGAGAGAACATTCCAGAAACTACATAATTAGCACAACTGCCAGTAGCTTATTATAATGACTTGCGCTTGAACAGATTTTGTGAAGGAGTTGAGGGTCCATGGTGCTGGGAGACAAACACTTTGAGGGATTTGCATTAGGAAGAATGCACACTAGAGTTTGGCCTCAGGCCAGAGATTAAATATTCAATTCTAGGCTGGGTGTGGTGGCTCACTTCTATAATGCCAGAACTTTGGGAGGCTGAGATGGGAGGATTGCTTGAGCCCAGGAGTTTGAGACCATCTTAAGCAACATAGCGAGAACTTGTCTCTACAAAAAAATTTAAAATTAGCCAGGCATAGTGGCAACCACTTGTAGTCCCAGCTACTCAGGAGGCTGAGGTGGGAAGATCGCTTGAGCCCAGAAGGTCGAGACTGCAGTGAGCTGGGATTGTGCCACTGCACTACAGCTGGGGTGACAGAGTGAGATCCCGTCTCAAAAATAAATAAATAAATAAGTATACATTCAATTCTAGTTGCAGATTTCTGGGAAAAAAGTAGAGTTACTCTTATAGAAAGACTAAGTTAAGAGCAATAAAGCAGAGAAAAAGATGGACATCCTAAACTATGTAAATGATTCACCTTCTGCCTTTTATGCCCACCCTACACAGCAGCAAGAACGAAACATTCTCTAGGCAATAGTTTCTGAAAGGACAGTGTGTTTTGAAACTTCTTATGAGTCCAGGTTTATCTAATTTAGTGGTTCTAAGATTTTTGGTCTCAGAAGAGTTTTATAGTCATACAATTATTGAGGACCTCAACATACTTTTGTTTATGTGGGTTATATCTATCAATATTTATCATTTTCTAAATTAAAACTGAGAAGTTTTTATAAATATTTACTCATTCTAAAATAACTATTATAAGACCATTACATATTAGCACAAATGACATCATTTTATAAAAACTATTTCCCCAAAAAAAAAATAGTGAAGAGAAGCATTGTTTTATATTTTTTCCAAATTTCTTTAATATTTGGCTGAATAGATGATAGCTAGATTTGCATACTGATATCTACATTCAATCTGTTGTTACGTCCATAGTGTCTGGGAAACTCTACTTAATGAAAACCAAAAAGGTGAATAAGATCTCGGTGCTGTCATATAATCATTCTGAACTGTGACTCTCTGAAAAGATTCTGGGGACTCCCAGATGTCCCTGGACCACATTTTGAGAACCAAGACTCTAATTTATGCATCGCATAGTACTTCATATGTCATGGATGGTCCCAAAGGCAGTTACTAATCTGGCTGCCTCTAAGATTCAGCCAATAGCCCAATTAGCTTCCCCAAGATCAAACTTCCAATAATTACCAAAAAAAAAGTGGAGTAATTATTCAGTTGCAAGATGCTTTCTCAATTCCTAAGTGTAAGTGAGCAAATGAATGAATAAATAAACAAATGACACAATAAAATTGTTCCTAGATTTTAATATTTTCAGTTCCTTGATCTTGTAATTAGATTAACTACATTCAATCTGCAGTTAATGGAGATGAGACAAACTTTTGGGCCATTGTATCATGTTTTATCACTTGCTCTCAACCCTTGTTAAATACAAAAGGAAAATTGCCACATGCAGGGCTTCTAGTCTGCTGTAATTATTCATTTAAGTATTCATTCTTCCAAATTATTCATTCAACCAGCAGACTTTTATTCAACTCTGTGGAGTAGAAATTGAAAAACGCAAGGTCTCCCAGAAGTTCACAATGTAATACAAAATGCTATTTTCATTCTATAATCCATGCATGCATTTATTCAACATACACTAATCTTTTCAACAAATATTTATTAGGCACCTACTATATACTGTTACTAAAGCAAATGCAAATAAAGAAACATTTCATGTATAACTTAACGTAGTAGAGATCTGAAATAGCATAGCATATCCAGGAAACAAATGAAATAAAGTAAACTTGATAAGTGTATATAGTAAAATATCACAAAGTCCTTATTGAGGTAAAGTCAGAATTTCATTACTTTTGCTTAAATGTCACGCTCTGAAACACCTACAAAGAAAAAAGAAACCAAGATAGAAAGCCTTTGCTACGGTATAGCACAATGCTGGCGGAAAAGATAGAAAGGACTGAGTTTCTGCATTTAAAACTAGGTGATACAGTTTGGCTCTGTGTCCCCACCCAAATCTCATCTTCAATTGTAATCCCCATGTGTGAAGGGAGGGACCCGGCAGGAGGTGACTGGATTATGGGGGTGGTTCCCCATGCTGTTCTCCTGATAATGAGGAAGTTCTCATGAGATCTAATGGTTTTAAAAGTGGCAGTTTTCCCTTTACTCTCTCTCCTGCTGCCTTGTGAAGAAGGTGCTGGCTTCTCCTTTACCTTCAGTCATGATGGTAAGTTTCCTGGGGCCTCCCAAGTCATTTAGGGCTGTGAGCCAATTAAAACTCTTTCCTTTATAATTTACCAGTCTCAGGTAATATCTTTATAGCAGTGTGAAAATGGACTAATAAAGAGAATTGGTACCAGGGGTGGGGCACTGCTACAATGATAACCTAAAAATGTGGATATGACTTTAGAATTGGGTAACAGGCAGAGGTTGGAACAGTTTGGAGAGCTCAGAAGAAGACAGGAAGATGCAGGAAAGTTTGGAACCTCCTAGAGACTTATTGAATGGTTGTGACCAAAATGCTGAAAATGATATGGATAATGAAGTCCAGGCTGAAGTGGTCTCAGATAGAGATGAGAAACTTTTGAGGAACTAGAGTAAAGGTCACTCATGCTATGCTTTAGCAAAGGAACTGGTGGCATTTTGCACCTGCCCTAAAGATCTATGAAACTTTGAACTTGAGAGAGATGATTTAGGGTATTGGAAAGAAGAAATGTCTAAGCAGCAAAGCATTCAAGATGTGACCTGGCTTATTCTGAAAGTGTTCAGTTACGTGCATTCACAAAGAGATGGTTTGAAATTTGAACCTGTGTTTAAAAGGGAAACACAGCATGAAGGTTTGGAAATTTTTCAGCTGACCATGTGTTAGAAAGGAAAAACCTGAGAGAAGATCCCAGATGGCCGGTTAGGAGCAGCTCAGGATTGCAGCTCCCAGTGAAAGCGCAGAAGGTGAGTGGACGCTGCATTTCCAGACAGATTTTTATTGCCCACGGACCAGGAGATTCCCAGGTGGAGGAGCCCCACGGGTTGCCAGTGTGGCTGTTTTGGCTGTCGTGGCTGTTTTGCCAGAGCCCTGGTGCGGCTGTTCCTGGTGCAGAGTAAACAGGACTGGGTCCCCTGTTAGCCAGCAAGAGGAGCTCCAGGAAGCTCTGGGAAGGCAGAGTCACTCATTCATCTTACTTAAAAAGAAGGGGACTGAACCAGGGAGCCAGACCAGGAGATTCCAGGGCAAAAAAGCACAATGAATCTCAGCGCCGCTGTTTCAGCCGGCACAGTGGGTCGCCGCATGAGAAATCACACAGATCCTGGTGCCTATTCAACAGGACTGCAACACCTGGGAGAGAGCCGATCATTCAACTGAAAAAAAAAAAGGCTCTGAGGCAGGGAGCCAGGTGATCAGGCTTGGCTGGTCCCACCCCCGCAAAAAAAAAAAAAAAAAAAAAAAAAAAAAAAAGCAAATGGAAATGCTCTGGGTTAAGAGTTTCACAGCAAGCACAGCTGAACCTGGGAGGGTCCAGCTCTGTGGGGGAGGGGTGTCTGCCATTACCGAGGCACTCCACCACTATGGAGGCAGTCCGCCATTCCTGAGGCAGCCTGCTGTTGCCGAGGCAACCCGCCATTTCAGAGAGAGTCTGTCATTACAGAGGTGGGCCACCATTGCCGAGACAGTTCTAAATACACCCATATAAACAGGACTACCGGGAAGTTCACATGGCAGCTGGGCAGAGGCCACAGCAGCTCAGCGAAACCTCTGCAGGCAGACAGTGACTAGACTGCCTCCTTGCTGGGCAGGGCATCCCTGAAAAAAAAAGGCAGCAGCAAGTGGAAAGTCATAAATAAAGCCCTAACTCCCCAGGACAGAACACCTGGGATAAAAAAGGCGTTTATGAGTTCTGCTACAGCAGACTTAAACATACCTGCCCAGCAGCTCTGAATGAATAACAGAGCTCACAGCTCAGCACTTGAGCTCCTATAAAGGACAGACTGTCTCCTCAAGCAGCTCCCTGACCCCTGTATATCCAAAGAGTCACTTCATAAAAGAGAGCTCAGACTGACATTTGGCAGGTATCCTTCTGGGACAAAGCAGAAGAAGAAACTGGTAGCAATCCTTACTGTTCTGCAGCTGCTGCAGGTGATCCCCAGGCAAGCAGGGCCTGGAGTGGACCTCAGCAGTCCTACAGCAGAGGGGCCAGACTGTTAGAAGGAAAACTAAGAAAGAGAAATAACTTCATCCTCAACAAACAGGATGTCCACTCAGAGACCCAATCACAAAGTCAGCAACTACAAAGACGACAGGTGGATAAATCCACAAAGATGGGAAGAAACCAGCACAAAAAGGAGGAAAACACCCAAAAGCAGAACACCTCTCCTCCTACAAGGGATCACAACTCCTCACCAGCAAGGGAACAAGACCAGATGGAGAATGAGTGTGATGAAATGACAGAATCAGGCTTCAGAAGGTAGATAATAAGAAACTTCCATGAGCTAAAAGAACATGTTCTAACCCAATGCAAAGAAACTAAGAACCTTGAAAAAAGATTTGATGAAATGCTAACGAGAATAGACAACTTAGAGAGGAATATAAGTGAATTGATGGAGCTGAAAAACACAACACGAGAACTTCGTGAAGCATGCACAAGTTTCAACAGCCGAATTGACCAAGCAGAAGAAAGGATATCAGAGGTTGAAGATCAACTCAATGAAATAAAATGAGAAGGCAAGATTAGCAAAAACAGGGTAAAAAGGAATGAACAAAGTCAACAAGAAATATGGGAGTATGTGAAAAGACCTAATCTACGTTTGATAGGTGTACCAGAATGTGACGAAGAGAATGCATCCAAGCTGGAAAATACTCTTCAGGATATTATTCAGGAAAACTTCCCCAACCTAGCAAGGCAGGCCAATATTCAAGTCCAGGAAATACAGAGAAAACCACAAAGGTATTCCTCAAGAAGAGCAACCGCAAGGCACATAATCGTCAGATTCACCAGGGTTGAAATGAAGGAGAAAATGCTAAGGGCAGCCAGAAAGAAAGGTCGGGTTACCCACAAAGGGAAGACCATCAGACTCACAGCAGATCTCTCAGCAGAAACCCTACAGGCCAGAAGAGAGTGGGGGCCAATATTCAACATCCTTAAAGAAAAGAACTTTCAACCCAGAATTTCATATCCAGCCAAACTAAGCTTCATAAGTGAAGGAAAAATAAAATTCTTTGCAAACAAGCAAGTACTCAGAGATTTCATCACCACGAGGCCTGCTTTACAAGAGCTCTTGAAAGAGGCACTACACATAGAAAGGAACAACCAGTACCAACCACTCCAAAAACACATGAAATGGTAAAGAGCATCAACACAATGAAGAATCTGCATCAACTAATGGGAAAAACAGCTAGCATCAAAATGGCAGTATCAAACTCACACATAACAATATTAACCCTAAACGTAAATGGACTAAATGCCCCAATCAAAAGACACAGACTGGCAAATTGGATAAAAAGACAAAACCCATCAGTGTGCTGTATCCAGGAAACCCACCTCACATGCAAGGATACACAAAGGCTCAAAATAAAGGGATGGAGGAAGATTTACCAAGCAAATGGAGAGCAAAAAAAAGCAGGAGTTGCAATTCTCATCTCTGATAAAATAGACTTTAAAGCAACAAAGATCAAAAGAGACAAAGAAGGACATTACATAATGGTAAAAGGATCAATGCAACAAGAAGAGCTAACAATTCTAAATATGTATGCACCCAATACAGGAGCACCCAGATACATAAGGCAAGTTCTTAAAGACTTGAAAAGAGACTTAGACTCCCACACAATAATAGTGGGAGACTTTAACACCCCATTGTCAATATTAGATAGATCAATGAGACAGAAAATTAACAAGGATATCCAGGACTTGAACTCAGACCTGGAACAAGCAAACCTAATAGACATTTACAGAACTCTCCACCCCAAATCCACAGAGTATACATTCTTCTCAGCACCACATCACACCTACTCTAAAATCAACCACATAATTGGAAGTAAATCACTTCTCAGCAAATGCAAAAGAACGGAAATCATAAAAAACAGTCTCTCAGACCACAGTGCAATCAAGTTAGAACTCAGAATTCAGAAACCAACCCAGAACCGCACAGCTTCATGGAAAATGAACAACTTTCACCTGAATGTTGACTGGATAAACAATGAAATGAAGGCAGAAATAAAGATGTTCTTTGAAACCAACAAGAATGAAGACACAACATACCAGAATCTCTGGGACACATTTAAAGCAGTCTCCAGAGGAAAACATATAGCAATAAGTGCCCACATGAGAAGCAAGGAGAGATCTAAAATTGACACCCTATCCTCAAAATTGAAAGAGCTAGAGGAGCAAGATCAAAAAAATCAAAACCTAGCAGAAGACAAGAAATAACTAAGATCAGAGCAGAACTGAAGGAGATAGAGACATAAGAAACCCTTCAAAAAATCAATAAACCCAGGAGCTGGTTTTTTGAAAAGATCAACAAAATAGACAGACCACTAGCCAGATTAATAAAAAAGAAAAGAGAGAATAACCAAATAGATGCAATAAAAAATGATAAAGGGGATATTACCACAGATTCCACAGAAATTCAAACCATCATCAGAGATTATTACAAACAACTCTATGCACATAAACTAGAAAACCTGGAAGAAATGGATAAATTCCTGGACACTTGCATCCTCCCAAACCTAAACCAGGAAGAAGTCGAAACCCTGAATAGACCAATAACAAGGTCTGAAGTGGAGGCAGCAATTAAGAGCCTACCACCCAAAAAAAGCCCAGGTCCAGATGGCTTCATAGCTGAATTCTACCAGACATACAAAGAGGAGCTGGTACCATTCCTTCTGAAACTATTCCAAATAATCCAAAAAGAGGGAATCCTTCCCAAATCATTTTATGAGACCAACATCATCCTGATACTGAAACCTGGCAGAGACTCAACAAGAAAAGAAAACTACAGGCCAATATCCATGATGAACATAGATGCAAAAATCTTCAATAAAATACTGGCAAGCTGATTGTAACAGTACATCAAAAAACTTATCCACCATGATCAAGTAGTATTCATCCCGGGGATGCAAGGCTGGTTCAACATACGCAAGTCTATAAACGTAATCCATCACATAAACAGAACCAAAGACAAAAACCACATGATTACCTCAATAGATGCAAAGAAGGCCTTTGACAAAATTCAAAAGCCCTTTATACTAAAAACCCTCAATAAACTAGGTATCGATGGAATGTATCACAAAATAATAAAAGCTATTTACAACAAACTTATAGCTAATATCATACTGAACAAGCAAAAACTGGAAGAATTCCCTTTGAAATCTGGCACAAGACAAGGATGCCCTCTCTCACCACTCCTATTCTATATAGTATTGGAAGTTCTAGCCAGAGCAATCAGGCAAGAAAAAAAAAATAAAGCATATTCATTATGAAGAGAGGAAGCCAAATTGTCTCTATTTGCAGACGACATGATTGTATATTTAGAAACCTCATTGTCTCAGCCCAAAATCTCCTGAAACTGATAAGCAACTTCAGCAAAGTCTCAGGATACAAAATCAATGTGCAGAAATCACAAGCATTTCTGTACATGAATAACAGACAGAGAGCAAAATCAAAAGTGAACTCTCATTCACAATTGCTACAAAGAGCATAAAATACCTAGGAATACAACTAACAAAGAATGTAAAGGATCTCTTCAAGGAGAACTACAAGCCACTGCTCAATAAAATAAGAGAGGACACAAACAGATGGAAAAACATTCCATACTCATGATTGGGCAGAATCAACAAAGTAATCTATAGATTCAGTGCTATCACCATCAAGCTACCAATGACCTTCTTCACAGAATTGGAAAAAAACACTTCAAACTTCATATGGAATCACAAGAGAGCCTGCATAACCAAGACAATCTGAAGCAATAAAAACAAAGCTAGAGGCATCATGCTGCCTGACTTCAAACTATACTACAAGGCCACAGTAATCAAAAGAGCATGGTACTGCTACCAAAACAGAGACATAGACCAATGGAACAGAACAGAGGCCTCAGAAGCAACACTTTACATCTACAATCATCTGATCTTTGACAAATCTGACAAAAACAAAACAGTGGGGAAAGGATTACCTGTTTAATAAATGGTGTTGGGAAAACTGGCTGGTCATGTGCAGAAAGCAGAAACTGGAACCCTTCCTGATGCCTTACACTAAAATTAACTCCAGATGGATTAAAGATCTAAACATAAGACCTATCACCATAAAAACCCTAGAAGAGAACCTAGGCAAAACCATTCAGGACATAGGCATAGGCAAGGACTTCATGACTAAAACACCAAAAGCAGTGGCAACAAAAGCCAAAATAGAGAAATGGGATCTAATTAAACTCCAGAGCTTCTGTAGTGGAAAGGAAACAATCATTAGAGTGAACTGGCAACCAATAGAATGGGAAAAAAATTTTGCAATCTACCCATCTGACAAAGGGCTAATATCCAGAATCTTCGAAGAACTAAAACAGATTTACAAGAAAAGAAAAACAAGCAAACCCATTCAAAAGTGGGTGAAGGATATGAACAGATACTTTTCAAAAGAAGACATATATGAGGCCAACAAACATATGAAAGAATGCTCGTCGTCACTGATTATGAGAGAAATGCAAATCAAAACCATATTGAGAGACCACCTCATGCCAGTTAGAATGGCGATCATTAAAAAATCTGGAGACAACAGATACTGGAGAGGATCTGGAGAAATAGGAACACTTTTTCACTGTTGTTGGGAGTGCAAATTAGTGCAACCATTGTGGAAGACAGTGTGGCAATTCCTCAAGTATCAGAAATAGAAATACCTTTGACCTAGCAATCCCATTACTGGGTATATACCCAAAGGATTATAAATTGTTCTATTACAAAGACACATGCACAAGTATGTTCATTGTAGCACTGTTTACAATAGCAAAGATCTGGAACCAACCCAAATGTCCATCAACAATAGACTGGATAAAGAAAATGTGGTACATATACACCATGGAATACTATGCAGCCATAAAAAATGATGAGTTCATGCCCTTTGTAGGGACATGGGTGAATCTGGAAACCATCATTCTCAGCAAACTGGCACAAGAACAGATAACTAAACACCACATGTTCTCACTCATAAGAGGGTATTGAACAATGAGAACACATAGACACAGGGATGGGAGCATCACACACTGCGGTCAGTTGCGGGGGCTAGGGGAGGGACAGTGGGGGTGGGGAGGGATAACGTGGGGAGAAACACCAGATAAAGGTGATGGGGGGATGAAGGCAGCAAACCATCTTCCCATGTAGGTACTTATGCAACAATCTTGCATGATCTGCACATGTACCCCAGAACCTAAAGTACAATAAAAAAATGAAGAAGAAGACAATTCAACCCATAACAATCCTTAATTAATTGTGAAACTGAATCTAATAATGTATGTGGTGGTGAGAGTGGGTCCGATGGACTCTTTCCACCTGTCCAAAACCTACCTGAAATGATAGAGTCATAAAACAAACGTAACAGAGTGCCTTTGAATATTCCAACTCAACTGAGGTATTATTAATGAATTGAGGAGTAATTTGCTGTATCAACTGTGTCAAAAAATAGGTTTTGGACACATGATGATAAACCAAGGTGTTTGTTCATGACCACTGAGGCATTAAGGACCTATTGATGTTTCTAAGTACCAAAACAATGTGATCAAGCATGTTATAGAAAAATTATTCCAGCAATAGTGTGAATAACACATAGTTCAGGGAAAAGATTAGAGGCAGAAGTAATAATTAGGAAACCTCTACAAGGTCTTGGAGAAATAAGTTAGTGGGAGAGGGCTGAGATATGTGTGTATATGGCAGTGGGCAGGTATGTTGGTTCAGTGACCATAAAGAGAAAGCCTTAAAATGGAGGGGAATGATTAGAGAACACTCTGAGTGACTATCACGTATGACTAGTAAGAAAGGCAGAGGAATTGATATTGACTCTGAGTTGATGGGCTTGGGTAAGTGGATAGAACGTGTCACCATTAACTGTCACAGAAACCACAGGAGAAAATGCAGATTTTCTTTTTTTATTCCTTTTATTGTTATTATTATACTTTAAATTTTGGGATACATGTGCAGAACATGCAGGTTTGTTAACACAGGTATACATGTGCCATGGTGGTTTGCTGCACCCATTGTCCCATCATCTTCATTAGATATTTCTCCTAATGCTATCCCTCTCCTAACCTCCCACACCACCACAGGCCCTGGTGTGTGATGCTCCCCTCCCTGTGTCCACATGTTCTCATTGTTCAACTCCTACTTATGAATGAGAACATGCGGTGTTTGGTTTTCTGTTCCCATGTTAATTTGCTGAGAATGATGATTTCCAGCTTCACCCATGGCCCTGCAAAGGACATGCACTCATCCTTTTTTATAGCTGCATAATATTCCGTGGTGTATATGTGCCACATTTTCTTTATCTACTCTATTATTGATGAGTGTTTGGGTTGGTTTCAAGTCTTTGCTATTGTGAATAGTGCTGCAATAAACATATGTGTGCATGTGCCTTTTTAGTAGAATAATTAATAATCCTTTCAGTATATATCCAGTAATGGGATTGCTGGGTCAAATGGTATTTCTGATTCCAGATCCTTGAGGAATTGCCACACTGTCTTCCACAAGGGTTGAACTAATTTACACTCCCACCAACAGTGTAAAAGAGTTCCTATTTCTCCACATCCTCTCTAGCATCTGTTGTTTCCTGACTTTTTAATGATCACCATTCTAACTGGCAGGGGATGGTATCTCATTGTGGTTTTGATTTGCATTTCTCTAATGACCAGTGATAATGAACTTTTTCTTTCATATATTTTTTGGCCACATAAATGTCTTCTTTTGAAAAGTGTCTTTTCATATCCTTCACCCACTTTTTGATGGGTTTTTTTTTTGTTTTTTTGTAAATTTGTTTACGTTCCTTGTAGATTCTGAATATGAGCTCTTTGTCAGATGGATAGATAGCAAAACTTTTTCCCATTCTGTAGGTTGCCTGTTTGTTCCAATGATAGTTTCATTTGCTGTGCAGATGCTCTTTAGTTTAATTAGATCCCATTTGTCTACAACCATCTGATCTTCCACAAACCTGACAAAAACAGGCAATGGGGAAAGAATTCCCTATTTAATAAATGACATTGGGAAAACTGGCTAGCCATGTGCAGAAAACTGAAACTGGACTCCTTCCTTACACCTTATACAAAAATTAACTCAAGATGCATTAAAGACTTAAACATAAGACCTAAAACCAGAAAAACTCTAGAAGAAAACCTAGACAATACCATTCAGGACATAGTCATGGGCAAAGACTTCATGACTAAAACACCGAAAGCAATGGCAACAGGAAATGCACATTTTCTATGGGATAGAGAGAATAATAATAGACAAAATGTTAAACAGGGATCACAAAGGCATGAGTTCTATAAAACACATTTATGAAAAACTACCTTTGCCTGGGGAAGTTATGCAAGGACACTGCATTGCAGTGTTCTCTAATCAAAAGGGCTGCAGTCACTCCACAGTCAAAACGTCCCAAAGGGCAAATTTTCCCTTTTTGTTCTCAACTTTCTCCCCTCTCCCACAGCCAGTCTTGTATTTTCTATTCTGGTGGATAGCACCACCATTTACTTATCTCCAAACCCATAGAACTGGAAACTTCCTCAATGTTTCCCTATCATTGAACCCTCATATCTAGTTATCAAGTCTTGTCTATTTTATCTTATGAATCTCTTAAACCTACCCCATCTCTCCATTTCCACTGCCTCTGCTTTACTTAAGGTCACAGCATTCTTTCCCCTGCTTTATTGCCATAGCACCTTACCATATCAATCTGCCATTGCACTTGTCCTCATTTCAACATTGCAGCCAAAGTGCTCTTTGCAGAAGGCAAATCTGATCATATTGCTTCCACCTCAAGACATTTCACTGTCCCCTGCCTGACTGCCTGTCAAAAAAACTTCAAACTGCATAACGTGACCTACAAACCCTATGCTTTGCATCTGCTTATTTCTAAGCATGGTCTCCTTCTGTAGGACTACTTTCCCAGTACTGTAGGATTTTCCAGCACATTTAAGGATTGGGGACCTTGCTTCTTTGCATGGAGTTTCCTCCACCTGGGTTGTCCTTTCCTACCTGCTCCTCTGGAATGACCTCTGCTTTAATGCTCTCCCTGATGCTGCTGTGCACAATTGACCCTCTAATTTTCTCTCTTAATTCTGTATTGACGTACTTCCCTTGTTACACTTACAACATTGTGTGTCATTTTTAATGCAGCTGAATCCCTAAGTCGTCTGCAAGCTCCTTGAGGGCAGGGATTGTCTAAATTCCATTCTGCAGCAAGCTGAGCAGCTATTTTGTTTCATGCACTATATTTTTGCTCAAGATATGAAGATGAATGTGTTGCTTGTCTCAAGTTTATATAACCTGTTGACCAAAAAATTAGATTATTCAAATATTGGAAATGAGTTTACCCTAATAGGAAAGTCAAGGAAAATAAAAATATTAGAAAAAAATTTTTTGGTAAAGTCAAAACTGAATGATAACGGGTAAGATCACAATATTAAGGCATTTAGTTGAAAGCCACAGTAAGACATACAAACCAGAGTAGCTACAGTATATTCTTTAAAGCAAACCATATGATCAAAACAGAACAAAGTGAGAGTTAATTTCCAAATATAAAATGACATTTTTTAGTTCTTTCAAGGAAGAAATCAGTAGACCGATACATTGCCTTTGACGTTTTCTTTGCACCAATTAAAGTAACTCTGTGCTTTTCTCCAGTCAAAATGGAGACATGGTATAAAAATAAATATATTTTAAGAAAACTAGAGTAGGTAAGCTCTTCATTTTCTGCTGATAACTGACCTCCAGAAACATCTCACCTGGCTTCTGAGGGAGACTTTCCTTCACGGCCACCAACACATGTGAAAGAACCACACCCTTTCCCCACCTGAGTTACTGAAGTTATGTCCTCCTCGAACTTCCCTGATCTCTCTTGCTCTTGAATATCATATCATATCTCCTTCTTTGTTCTTAAGGTCCAGTCCCCTATTTAGTTTGCAGATCCCTGCATAGTCTGCCCATGCCTATGTCTGTATGCAGCCTACTTTTGAAATGGAAAAAGTTCCCTTGTCCCCCTCACAGGGCATGCAATGGGGTTGTGTCTTGCTTCTTCAGTGCCCAGCTGCTTAAAAGTCTAGGGGAGCACACAGATGGGCAGACTGTGGGGCTCTGACCCCACAACAGTGTCTAGAGGTGAATTTCTAAAGCTCCTGAAGCCCCCGTGGGCGTGTATTACAGTGTGCTCTTTCTTAGCCGTCTGTATGAGGCTTGGGTTATTAGCTCAGTTAGACCCTCTTCCTTATCACAAGGACAGAAGGCTTTCTATATCCCAGTGTTTATTCCCTTGGTGTACCAAAAGAATCGGATCAGACATGGACTTGGAGAATGAGTACAAGATTTTGAGTAGAAGTAGCTCTCAGCAGATGGGGGACCCAGAGGGAAATGGCTTTCCCCTGGAGTCAGGTGGCTCAATGTCCCGGCTCTCTTCTGACTGTGCTGGCCAAACTCTGCCTTGTTCTGTCGGTCAATGGCCTGCCAGCTTGCCGGCATTTGTCCCTGTGCTCCTGTTCCACACACTTGCTCCCCTCGATGTCCTTTCGATGTCCAGCATTTTTCTTCTTCTGCCAATGTGTTCCTCTCGCCATCCAGCATCTGTCTCTGCCTTGCTAAGGTCTTTGGTTTTTATAGGCCCAGGATGTGGGTCATGGCAGGTCAGGATGGTCTTAAAAATTGCAATATTTGGGAGCAAAGGTGGAAGTGCCTGTCCTCACCTAGGACATAGGTGAGGGAGTAGAGCCCTAGGGGACCACCTGCCTTTCCCTAGCCAGCACTTCCCTGGCCCTATTCCCATATCATTTAAAGGGGCCAAGCTCTTCCCTTCCCGGCACTCCCGTATGGCTTTCAGCTTCAAACGCTTTCTTTTTTTCAGGGAATTTGTAAAATGCCACATTTAAACAAACAGACTCAGCAAATGCTGAGGATTTCATAACAAAACTATCTTGAGATAATTTGATATGTAACTTTTAAAAGTGAAAGCATGAACACGGTTGTGGTGGAAAAAATCTGAATCTTGTGGAACTTGCTTACATCTACTTTGTGGTTTAGCATAGTTTTAATTTTGAATTACTTAAGGATGTATATGTTTCTGGGGAAAGGAAGAGCAATACTTTTTCAGAACTTAAGACTTCTTTCCATCTTAATTCAGTTTGCTGTAACAATGTGAATGAAGATTTTTCTCATCCCTCCACTAACTGTTCTCACCTTAAATAAAATTTACTTATTTAGAGAGGCCCTCCCTTACCTTTCTACTCCACATCATGCCTTCTCATTATAAGCCTGCACTTGTCTGTCTATTTCTCCATCACATGGCCCTAGGCTAGGCCACTGTCTGTCCTTCTTGACTTCAACTACTGCAGCAACTTTAAAAGTGGTTCCACAAAAAAGAGCCTGCATAGCCAAGACAATCCTAAGCAAAAAGAACAAAGCTGGAGGCATCATGCTACCTGACTTCAAACTATACTACAAGGCTACAGTAATCAAAACAGCATGGTACTGATACCAAAACAGAGATATAGACCAATGGAACAGAACAGAGGCCTCAGAGGCAATGCCACACATCTACAACCATCTGATCTTTGACAAACCTGACAAAAACAAGCAATGGGGAAAGGATTCCCTGTTTAATAAATGCTGTTGGGAAAAGTGGCTAGTCATGTGAAGAAAGCAGAAACTGGACCCCTTCCTGACACCTTACACTAAAATTAACTCCAGATGGATTAAAGACTTAAATATAAGACCTAACACCATAAAAATCCTAGAAGAAAACCTAGGCAAAACCATTCAGGACACAGGCATAGACAAGGACTTCATGATTAAAACACCAAAAGCAATGGCACCAAAAGCCAAAATAGACAAATGGGATCTAATTAAACTCCAGAACTTCTGTACAGCAAAAGAAACAATCATTAGAGTGAACCGGCAACCAACAGCATGAGAAAAATTTTTTACAATCTACCCATCTGACAAAGGGCTAGTATCCAGAATCTACAAAGAACTGAAACAGATTTACAAGAAAAAAAAACAAACAAACCCATCCAAAAGTGGGCAAAGGATATGAAAAGACACTTTTCAAAAGAACACATACATGAGGCCAACAAACATATGAAAAAATGCTCATCATCACTGGTCATTAGAGAAATGTAAATCAAAACCACATTGAGATACCATCTCACGCCAGTTAGAATGGCGATCATTAAAAAATCTGGAGACAACAGATGCTGGAAAGGATGTGGAGAAATAGGAACACTTTTACACTGTTGGTGGGAGTGTTAATTACTTCAGCCATTGTGGAAGACAGTGTGGCGTTTCCTCAAGGATCTAGAAATAGAAATACCACTTGATCCAGCAATCCCATTACTGGGTATATACCCAAAGGATTATAAGTCATTCTATTATAAAGACACATGCACACGAATGTTCATTGCAGCAATGTTTACAAGGGCAAAGACCTAGAACCAACCCAAATGCCCATCAATGATAGACTGGACAAGGAAAATGTGGCACATATATACCATGGACTACTATGCAGTTGTAAAAAACTGTGAGTTCATGCCCTTTGTAGGGACGTGGATGAATCTGGAAACCACCATTCTCAGCAAACTGACACAAGAACAGAAAATCAAACACTGAATGTTCTCACTCATAGGTGGGTGTTGAACAATGAGCACATGTGGACACAGAGAGGGGAACATCACACACTGGGGTCTGTTTCGGGGGCTAGGGGAGGGACAGTGCGGGGTGGAGAGGTTGGAGAGAGATAACATGGGAAAAAATGCCAGATATACGTGATAGGGGGATGGAGGCAGCAAACCACCTTGCCATGTATGTACCTATGCAACAATCCTGCATGGTCTGCACATGTACCCCAGAAGCTAAAGTATAATGTAAAAAAAAAAAAGTGGTTCCACTAGTCCTATTTCTAATCTTCTCAATCTAATCTCCACACAGCAGCAGATTGTTCTTATAATAGGTCATGTCACTTTCTGCTTAAAATCCTCCTGTTGCTTCTCACTTTATTTGAATAAAATCAAACATGATCTGGCTCCTGCCCCACCTGGCTCACTATCCTCCAACCATGGTGATCACTGGTCTTCAGTTAAGATGCAGGTTGCATCATATCAAAATTATTTACCCCTCTGAGCTTTGCATTTCTTGTTTCTTCTGCCTGGAAATTGTCTACCCTTTCATCTGTAGATTTCAGCTTAGATATCACCTTCTCTGCAAGTTCTTATCGGATAACAGCCTCTAAAGACAGCCCCACTTTGTCTTTTTCTTGTTTGTTTTCTCATAACACTTACCACAAGTTATAAGAATGATTAAATGTTTGTTTATTTTTAATTAGTTAACTAATTGGTTTTTGGTCTTTCTCTCATCCTAGAATAAAGAAAGGGATGGGTCTGACTCATTAGCCTTGGCATTCCCAGTGCCTAGCACATTAACTACCTCATCATAAGCTATCCAATATATGCTTATTGAATGAATGAGATTTTATTGCACACTTTATGTTATAGTTAGAACTTTTTACAATTTTAATTATATTTTTATGTGTGCTCTTACTGACTTAATATTTTCTTTGCTAAAGTTCTATTAGAGTAAGAATCAGGTCCATTTTGTTCACTGCTATATTACTAGAACATTGCAAGTAATAAGGCCCTCAACATAGTATTTATTCAGTAAGTGAATTAAATAATTATCAATCCAAGGGAGATGCTTTAAAAGGTAATATTGATGATTCTAGAACATCTTTTGTGTTCAAAGTAGGTGAACACTGCTTTGAATAACCAGAACTTGGGAAAGGCAGTTTCAACAAGTAATAATTTGCTATGATGCCTTTAATTGTTTAATTCTGTCTATAAAACTTGTATCTGATAATCAGCCTGTCAGGTAGAGATTTTGCCTTCTTTTTATAGTGATTCAGTCCTTTTACGTTAGTATCTGCATGAAATACTAGTTGATTATGGAAATGGAATACACTTAAAATCACCTATGATGTTTGACAACCTAGTCTGTTATTTAGATATTAGCCTCAGTATAATTTTCTTTTCTTTTCTTTTCTTTTTTTTTTTTTCAGAGAGAAGGTGGATCTCACTATGTTGCCTGAGCTGGCCTCTAACTCTTGGGCTTAAGGGATCCTTCTCCCTCCTCAGCCTCCAGAGTGCCTGGAAATATAGGCATGTGTCCCCATGCCCAGCTTAGCCTCAGTATAGTTTTGACAGAAGGTTCCCTTTAAGAGGTTTATTTAATTGATATTAGAGCATAATGTAGTCCCATATTTCTGATCTCTGGAAAAGGTTTAGTGCTATAATGTTAAATGGCCATTGTGGTAAATGGCAAAAATCGCCACAACATATGTCTTCTACCAAGAGGTGGAGTCTATTTTCCCAGCTGTTGCTGTCCTGGCCCTGGGACTTGCTTTGATCAATGAATTATGGCAAGAGTGATGTTGTTCCAGATCTAAGATTTAAGAGGCCTTACACCTTTTGCTCTTGCTTTCTTAGAAATTTGCCAATGCCATATGAATGCACCTGGCTAGCCTCCTGAAGGATGAGAGACAACATAGAGACAGGCCCCAATTCTTTCAGATATCCCAGCTGATGCCATCACAATCAGCCAGGCTGGCCAACCCACTGGCACCTGCAGATGCATGAGAGAGCCCCGCTGTATTTGTTTGGGAGGGCGGCTGTAACAAAGCCTGTAACACCACACACTGGGGAGCTCAACCAATAAAAACTTATTTTCTCACAGTTCTGGAAGTTAGAAATCTGAAATCAAGATTAGGCAGTATTGTGTTTTGTGTGTCTTCTCGGGTTTTTTGTTTGTTAGTTTTTGAGGACTGTGAAAGAAGAATCTGTTCCAGTTCTCTCTCCTGGGCCTGTAAACATCTGTTTTCAGGTGGCATTTTCCCCTTATCTTCATATTATCTTCCTCTGTACAAGTCTGTGTTCAAATTTCCTCTTGTTATAAGAACAACAGTCACATTGGATTAGGACTCACCCTAATGACTTTATGTTCACTTAATTTCTTCTGTAGAGACACTATCTCAAATACTATTATCAATCTGAGGTACTAGGGATTAGGATTCTGGCATATACATTTTTTGGAAGGGGAAGAGATGTAATTTGGGCCAAAACACTAGCAAGACTAGCAAGACAAGGAGAACTGCCCAACTAAGCCTATCCCACAATAGTGGCCCATGAAGAAAGCCCAGTAAATGCTGTTTTTTAAGTTACTAAGTTTTAAGGTGGTTTGTTACACAGCAAAGGTTAACTGATTACAGCCATATTTAATTAATTTTGGTTTGTTTATTTGGTTTTAAAACTGTAGACTTTTTGCGTATTACTAAGAGAGTTGCCAGAGCTGTGTTGGTTATACTGGAAATGCTGAGATCAACATTTCCTGGCAATATAGTGTCTCTAGCACTTCAAGGATAAGCTAGCTGTAATTTCACATAAATATTTCATTTCTTCTTTCAGGTTGTCCTTTGGGAAGTCCAATAGCACTGATCACACTATGGCCTTAAATTTAAAGTTAATATATTTCACTTAATACCGCTGCCAAAAATACGTTCTTCAAAGTATCTTCTTGTCCAAGTTTAACATGACCCATTTTCTAAAAAAAAATCAAATCAAGTGCACCTCATAGCACCTTCACTCAGATAGAAACCATGGTTTATTTATTTTTAGGCATAATGCTGCATCTCTAAATACCAATATTTTCACCAAAATAAACTTAGTCTTGTGAAGTTAAATTTCATGCATGTCAGAAGTATTTCCTCAATTGAGTAAATATTGAGAGGAGCAATTCTACTTTTTGACAGAAAGTGTTCAATGTGTTTGGTCATCAAATTTGACTTAGTATTCCAAAGATTATCCAAATATTTTTGGCAGTCTCAAAGTTCTTACGAATTTCCCAGCCAACCATTGCTTTGATGGGCAATTTCTTCACCTGGCAGGAAGTTTTTCTAGTTAATTCACCTTTACTTCAAGTTCTATATTTTCCTCTTTCATTTTTTCCTACATACTTAAGCACAGTTAGACTGTGACCAACAGATGCTTTGGAAAGTCCTACCTGGTTAAGTGGCCTCATGGTTCCCTTATTGGGAAACTGATAACTTGCAATTCTAACTGGATTAGTCTCATTCAAAATCCTGTCCTGCATATTACACATCTTATTACCTATGTTAGTCCATTATGTATTGCTGTAAAGGAAAACCTGAGACTGGATATATAAAGAAAAGAGGTGTATTTGGCTCAGTGTTCTGCAGACAATACAGAAAGCATGGCACAGCATTTGCTGCTGGTGAGACCTCGGGAAGGTTTAATCATGATGGAAGGCAAAGGGGGAGCAGGCATGTCACAGGTTAAGAAAGGGAGCAAGAGAGAGGGGAGGAGTGGTCACATTCTTTTAAAAAAAAAAAGCTATTGTGTGAACTAATAGAGCAAGAACTCAATACCACAAGGGTAGCACCAACCAATTTATGAGGGACCTACCTCTATGACCCAAACACCTCCCACTAGGCCCCCCTTCAACACTGGGGATCATATTGTAACATGAGATTTGGAGGGGACAAGTATTCAAACTATGGCACTACCCAACTTCATGAAGAATTTAGTAACTATTAAAAATGCTGTGAATTAAGATGTTTTCTACTTTTAAAGGACCACTACTCACATCCTAGAGCAAAATTTAGAACTAAGTCAATGTTTTATGTAGTTATATTTTTCTTTCAAAGACATTTTTGTAAAAATTTAGTTTACTGGGGATAATCCACTAAAAATCATGGACAATTCTACTCTCAAAAATGTCACTGTACCCATATCATCCACTACCACCACCACCACCACCACCACAGTTTCTCACTGTATTAAGGGTCTGTTACTGTCTTGCTTGCAAGTGTCAACATTTTCCCCTTGTGGTTGTCTGGGAATTGGACAGGGCTTTCCACTGCTTGATCTTCACACTGCTTTCCTTTTTGCATTGGCTTTAACTGGGCTTCTGCCATTTCCTATGTTTCAGGAAGGCTGATGCTTTGGCTTGACTCTAAGTCAGTTTGTTAATATGTAAAATTTATCTTGTTTATGAACATAGATTGATTTATAGATAATTTCATCTATGTTTGCAAATTGTCCCCTTCAGATAAGAGCCTTAACCTCCATGTGAGCTCGTCCAGACAGCCTTTTGTGCTTTGACCTTTTATTTCAGTAGTCTGTAGCTGGAAAAAGTTGGTTTGGCATATAATCGTCACTTCTTTGGCTGGTGATCTTTTTCTTTCTTCCTCTCTGGTAATGCAAGAAGATCACTGTAGTTTTCTTTCTTTTTAAATTATTTTTTAATCTTTGAAGGTTGAAAAGCATTCTCCAATTTTTCTTTGTTTTTCTCCTTTCTGGAGATACTCTAGCTCCCTCAGGGGTCCCTTTGATAACCTATTTTCTTTGATTTTACCAGATCCAACAAGGAAGTACTTTTTGCTATAGTCTCTCTAGAGCAGAAAGTCTGCGTATCAGACCATATTAGAAAAATTTCCCCAAAAACCTCTTAAAATTGAGGATACATTGATGTCTATATTCTTGGGAAAATAACCTTTAGAATCCCCTTTCTTAAGGTTTCCAGGAGCTTCCTGTCTTTGGAATGTACTCTTCCTTGTTCAACAAATTTTCCACAAATATAGAGATTATCTGTCTCTGTTTAGGAATATCAGTTCCTAACAAACAAAACCAAATTAAAGGTACAGCCAATTACAATAGCCAGAATTGTTCCTTAACATTGCCCTGCTTCTCTATTTAAAAAATAGCCCTCTGAGCTTATGATCACTATGACTGTAAGGGCCAGGGAATAGAACATTATTCCAAACAAATTATTTTGATGGTTTTTATGATAAATGTAACTCATATCAGATAATGTAATCAGCCATTGAGATGGTCAGAATATTCTTCAGATAGATTTTATCATGAGGCCTCCTTTTAGGGCATCAGATACTCCGTGAGACTGTCTGTATTGCTGGGTATGTGAAAATCACTAATTTTTGGAATGTCCTTAAAAGCTTTTCTAGGTATCAGATATTCTGAGAAAGTCAGATGAATTGGTAGTTTTAGGAGTTTTAAAAGCAGAATGTTAAAGTGCTTAGATGACAAATGAATTCCAGTAAGAGCAAAAAAAGAAATCGATATTTATTAGGTTTATACTGTAATGGAGACACTTGACATAATGGTCTCTTTTTCTTTCCAATAATCCTTTAAGTACCTATCTCTATTTTACAAATGAAAAAGCTAAGACTTGGAGACATTAAGCATCCTGTGTGAAGTCACACCCTGCCCTGGCTGGTGGGCTAGAGCCAGGATTATAAAGACTATGCTTATTGCCCTCTAATCATATGGCTTCCTAAGAAGCAGAACTAAAGGGAAAAGGCAGAGGGATAGGATTTATTCATCTTAGTCACATTTACTAAATGATCTATTTTTCCCATATACTAGAAGCTTAGGAAAATGATGTAAATGTCGTGGGACATAATGAATATATATGTTTTCTGCATAGGCAACTGATGACTGAAAAGACTGACATCAGCATTGAAGTCTGTTATTTAGGATCAAATGATATGAATCAGATACTCTATGGATATGTTTTCATATTCACAGATGATCAGGGATTTAGTATAGTGGTTTAAAACATGGGCTTCTGGAGGAAGAGAGGAGGAGGGCAGGATAGGGAGAGCTTGGTTAATGGATACAAAATTACATCTAGAGAGCAGCAATAAATTCCAGAGTTCTATACCACTGTTGGGTGAATATAGGCGACAACGATTTCTTGTATATTTTCAAAAAGCTGGAAGAGGGGATTTTGAATGTTCCCAAAACAAAGAAGTGATTAATGTTTGAGATTATATATATGCTAATTACCCCAATTTGATCATCACACATTGTATACATGTACTGAAATATCACTCCGCCTTCCATATTATGTGTCAAGTAAAAACAAAAGGGAAAGAAAGAACATGGGCCTCTGGAGCCAGACTGGACATGTCAAGACCCTGTTCTTCTTCTTATCGACTGTGTGACTCTGAGCAAGTTACTTAGCCTCTTTGTGCAATAATTTCCTCATCTGTAAAACGAGTGTGGTTTTAAAGAACAGCTTACCTTGCTGGGTTAAAAGGATTAAATGTGCAATATGTAAATGTTATTTAGAGTAGCGTCTGTCTGGCTTATAGTAAGTACTTAAAACATGCTTCCTCTTATTATCTTATGCACTAAATCTCAAAAATATTATAAATCTCTATCACAAACATTAGCCATCAGAACTAATGGTAGTATCATTAGACTGTCTTTGAAGTTCTCAAGATATATCACAGAGTTCTTGGGAGCATAATCTACTATATATAGTAATCTGTTAGTCGTAGAGAACCAGTGTAGAACATTGGTTAAAACTGCAGATCGTCAAGCCATTTGTTCCTACTAGAAATATAACCAGGGTGTCCTAGCTTAGTGTTTTTCATCTGTAAAATAGAAGAATAGTAACTACCTCACAGAACTATAGTTGAGATTAATAAAATCATGCTTTGAAGAGTATCTAGAGACTCTTAATAAATTATTTATCAATATATTCATCATATCAGTTAATTATTTTAATCCCAGAATAGGAAATTATTTGTTTAGTATCTTCTTAGCTTACCAACCATAAATCTTACATTGGTCATATCATCTTTATTTATGTATTTGTTTGACATGGGGTTTCACTTTGCCATCCAGGCTGGTTTCAAACTCCTAGCCTCAAGCCGTCTTTCAGCTTCAGCCTCCCAAAGTGTTGGGTTTGCAGATGTGAGCCATCACGCCTAACCTTGATAAGCTCTTAGACTTGTGTGGTTTGTTACAACTTCACTGTTCCACATTCATCATATCATTTTATACATAACCTAATTTTTGAGACAGGTATCATTACTCTTAGGTTGCAGAGAAAGGTGGAGAGTTTTACCAAAATCACAAAGTTGATAAATATAAAGTTAGAACTTGAATCCAGATCTTCTGAATTAAGACTTCTGTAATAGTTTTTCATGTTTTCCTACCTTCTTCTGAATGTTCTCAGGAGAAAGAAATATTTGAGGATATGTAGGAAAGGAGTCATGTCTGCAACTATCATACATTACATTGGCCAAAGTGAAGCAAAAAAAAAAAAAGTACCCAGTTTTAAAGTAGATAAAAGGAAAAAGAAGCAAGATGATGTGCTTCATCTTTTGCAAATATCTTTCACTTGCAGCTCTCAAGTCAGTTAAGAATCATGTGAAAAGTTTACAGAGTTCCCATTGAGATTAGTGAACCCAAAAAAGGTAGGCAGGAAAACAGACAGACAACCAAATATTTTATGTTTTCACTTTTTAAAATATTCTATTTCCGTGCACACCCAAATATAAACATTGATAAACTGTTCTAAAACCTAATAGTGACATTATTAAGGTATTTAAAAAAACAGTTGAGAGGGATATGGAAATAATTACTATAATTTTTTTTTTTTTTGCCTTAATTCACTGTCAATAACTTATTCCAGTGGTATAAACTGACATTTACTTTCTTACCTTTTTTAAACTTCTGGGTTTCGGCTGAAGTTCAGTTTCCAGGAAATCTCTCCCCATTTGGGGTCAGTGTGTACCACAGCCTCAAATTCCTCCCAAGTCTCTTGCCCATGTACACAATCATACAACTCGCTGTCTGTTCTGGATGGTTTAGTGGACAGTGCCCATGTGACAAAATTATATCCCTCTGAAAGGAACTGGAATGAGAGAGAACAGATATTACCCACTCATGGATGGGTTTTAATGTAGGAAAACTATGGCCATGACACAAGCTTTGCCTGCAGGCTCAGATATTTGTGCTTCAGTCTCTTGTATCTGTCACAGTCCCTTTTCAAGGTTGTTAAGAATATAGAAAATATAAGAGCAAGTACTTTTATCCAGGAAGCTAGCCCTGCTGATTTTCACATTGAGAAGTTTAAACAGACATAAGGTCAGGATATTATAATAATCACTCCTTGAAGAGGAGTAGTTACAGGTCAAATATAAATACCTTGACAAAGCTAAAAGGACTGAAGAAATAAAACTGTGAATCAAGCTATACTGAGATTCACTTTGGATTAATAAAAAGAACAGGTTTGACTGTATTTTCTAAAAACATTTTTCCCAGAATGATACATTTAAAAGCCTGAATATTTGCTATTTCGCCCAATATCACACATTCCTTCTCCCACACTGAAGAGACCACTGTTACTTAGAAAAATCAGTACTTTTAGTTGTTCACTGTAACTGTTTTGTGAGCTTATTTATCAGCTGCACAGACGCACTGCAAAGCCTTCAGTGGGCTTGGGACCACAGGTGAGTGTGTGGTGAAAAAAGACCTCACCATGCAATTTAGCAGATTCCAAAAAAAGGAACAAAAATCTTAAGAGAAGGCATTCATGACAGTAAAAATTATGGTTGGTGAAAGTTGGCTGAACTGGCTAAGAAAATCATCTTTCTAAAAAGATTTGCTTCATGTATTGGGGTTAAGTTCAGCCCTGAAAGGACCTATTTGAAATCATGTTGTTCTTGCATCTGGTTGAGGACAAACTACACCAAATTAACTACACACAAATGCCATTTTTAGTCTTTCAACATTTTATTAAATCAAGGGTTTGCATCCTTTGAAGCACAATTCTTTATGGTTTTCATATGGTCAATAAAAATTTGAAGGCTTATTACACTCTGATGAAGAGAATTTTCTGCCTAGATAAAATGTTATTCATAATCAATTTTTCTCTCAGTGTTTATTGAAAGTCATGCTAATATGTCTTAGACTAGTTTTCTGCTTTAGAAATGATAGTGCACTGATGTAATTTAATACTTCTTAAATAATGGTAACCTACAAGCAAAGAAAGATAATAAATGTCTTAAAAATTGTCTTCTGAACTGTGATCACCATGACTCTATGGCCCAGGACAAAGAACACAAATAATGAAATATCTGAACAAGAAATTCTGCCTTCAAACAAATATTTGGTTTAGATATCTTGGTGTGCTTTCAGGTTACCGTTATGATTATTAAACATATATCCTAAGTGATGTTTAAAAGATGTTGACTTACCAACTAAAGATGTATTCTCAAACATTATTTGTAAAAATTACATGATTTGTATTCATAGCAGCATTATTCCCAATATTTAAAAGATGGAAACAACCCAGGTGTCCATTGTTTAATGAATGAATAAGCAAAATGTGTATATACACATGAGGGAATATTATTCAGCCTTTAAAATGATGGAAATTATGACATATACTACAATATGGATGAATCATGATGAGATTATGTTAAGTGAAATAAGCCAGTCACACACACACAAAAATACTGTATGACTCTAAATATGAGGTATTTAGAGTAGTTAAAATCATAGAAAGAGAAAATAGAACAGCGGTTGCCAGGGGCTGGGGGGCATACAAAATTGTTGTTTTGTGGGTGTAGAGTTTCAGTTTTGCAAGATAAAAAAGTTCCAGAGATTGGTTGTACAACAATGTAAACATTCTTAACACTAAAGTTTATGTACGCCTAAAAATGGTCAACATTCTAACTTTGATGTTATGTGTATTTTACTATGATTAATTTTTTAATTTGTACAAATTTTAAAAGTACAAGTATGATTTTGTTATATGGATATATTGAGCAGTGGCAAAATCTAGGCTTTTAGCATATTCATCACCTGAATAATTTATATTACACCCATTAAGAAATTTCTCATAATATCCCCCCTCACATTGCCACCTTCCCAAATCTTTCATGCCTATTATTCCATACTACATGTCCATGTGTACACAAAATTTAGCTCCCACTCGTGGGAGAACACGTGTTATTTGACTTTCTGTTTCTGAGTTGTTTCACTTACAATAATGGCTTCCATTTCCATTCATATTGCTGCAAAAGGCATGTTTTCTTTTCATGGCTAAATAGTATTCCATTATGTATGTATGCCGCATTTTCTTTATCTAATAATCTGATGATAGACACTTAGATTGGTTCCATATCTTTGCAGTTGTGAACAGTGCTGTGATAAGCACACAAGTGCAGGTATCTTTTTAATATTATGATTTCTTTTCCTTTGCATAGATACACAGTAGTGGGATTGCTGGATCAAATGGTAGATCTAGTTTTAGTTCTTCAAGAACTCTCCATACTGTTTTCCATAAAGGTTGTACTAATTTACATTCCCACTAACAGTGTATAATAGAGTTCCCTTTTCTTCACATCCTTGCCAACATCTGTTATTTTTTCTTTTTTATAATAGCCATTCTGATTGGTGTAAGATGATATTTCATTGTGGTTTTAATTTGCATTTCTCTGATGATTAGTGAGGTTGAACATTTTTGCAAGAGCTTATTGGCCATTTGTACATCTTCTTTTGAAAAATATCTACTCATGTATCTTGCCCACTTTTTAATGAGGTTATTTGTGTTTTTGTTGTTGTTGGGTTGGGTTGTTTGTGTTCCTTGTATGATCTGGGTATTAGTCCTTGCATAGTTTGTAAATAGTTTCTCCCATTCTGCAGGCTGTCTGTTCACTCTGCTGATTATTTCTGTCACTGTGAAAAAGATTTTTAGTTTAATTAAGTTCCGTTTTGTCTGTTTTTGTTTTTATTTCTTGTGCTTTTAAGGTCTTAGTCATGAATTCGTTGCCTACACCAATGTCTAGAAGAGTTTTCTTTAGGTTTTCTTCTAGTATTTTTATAGCTTCATGTCTTACATTTAAGGCTTTAATTCATCTTGAGTTTATTTTTAAAGTTTTTTAAAAATTTTTTGGATACATTGGTGTATATATTTATGGGATACATGAGATACTTTGATAAAAGTATACAATGTGTCATAACCTCATTAGGGTAAATGGGGTACCCACCACCTCAGGTATTTATTATTTCTTTGTATTACAAACATTCTAATTATACTATTTTAGTTATTTTTAAATGTACAATAAATTATTGTTGACTGTAGTCACCTTGTGCTATCAAATACTAGATTTTATTTATTATTTCTAACTATATTTTTATACTCACTAACCACCCCTACTCCTCCCTCCCAAACTCCCTTATCCTTTCTGGCCTCTGGTGACCACCATTCTACTCTCTATCTCCATGAGTTCAATTTGTTTTCATTTTAGTTCCCACAAACGAGTTAGAACATGTGAAGTTTGTCTTTCTGTGCCTGGCTTATTTCACTTAACATAATGTCCTTCAGTTCCATTCATATTGTTGCAAATGACAAGATCTCATTCTTTTTTAAGACTGAATTGTACGCCATTGTGTATATGGGCCATATTTTCTTATCTATTTGTCTATTGATGGACACTAAAGTTGCTTCCAAATCTTGGCTGTTGGGTATAGTGCTGTAGTATATATTGGAGCATGAATATCTCTTTGATATATTGATTTCATTTCATTTGGATATATACCTAGAAGTGGAATTGCTGGATCATATAGTAGCTCTATTTTTAGTTTTTTGAGGAACCTTCATACTGTTCTTCACAGTGGCTGTACTCATTGACATTCCCACCAACAGTGTACAAGCATCCCCTTTTTTCCACATCCTCACCAGCATTCATTATTGCCTGTCTTTTGAATGAAAGTGATTTTAACTGGGATGAGATGATATCTCATTACAGTTTTGATTTGCATTTTTTTGATGATAAATGATATTGAACACCTTTTCATGTAACTGCCATTTGTATGTCTTCTTTTGAGAAATGTCTATTCAAGTCTTTTGCCCATTTTTAAACTGGATTATCAGACTTTTTTCTTAGTTAGTTGTTTGAGCTCCTTGATTTTTGTATATAGTGAGACACAGGGGTCATGTGTCATTCTTCTGCATATAGCAACCCAATTTTCCCAGCATCATTTATTGAAAAGTGGGTCCTTTCCCCAGTGTATGCTCTTGTTGACTTTATCAAAGATTAACTGGCTATATATATGTGGCTTTCTTTCTCGGTTCTCTATTCCCTTCCATTAATCTATGTGTGTATTTTTATACCAGTACAGTGCTGTTTTGGTTACTATAGCCTTGGAGTATAATTTGAAGTCAGGTGATGTGATGCCTCCAGCTTTGTGCTTTTTTCTCAGGAATACTTTGGCTACTTAGGTTTATTTTTGGTTCTATATAAATTTTAGGATTGTTCAAATAATATTATTATTTTTTAATTTAAAATGTCCATGATTTAAGCTTGGAAGTCTGTCACTTCCTTCTCATAAATTTATGTTTAGGAAAAAAAATGTAGATTGGTAAAGGGATGTTTATTGAGATTTTACTCTACAAGAAGCATGGGGAACAACAAGGATACAATTATCCGGTAGCCTTGGTTTCCCTTTTAATGCAGACAGTGTTGATGAGAAATACAATCTTTCCCCTAGAAATCAATGAAGAGATTATTTTCAAGAATACAGAAAAGGTTGTTCCCTAACATTTTCTAATTCCATTTATCTCCCCTCTATTTTGTTTCTTTCATTTCTCTATCTCCTCTGACTCTTTGCCCATAGTCTATCTACATACTCAGGACTCCAGAATCCACTAACTTGATTTTCCCTCATTCTACCTCCTATCATTTTCTACTCCTTTATACATACAACTGGGACTTTATATACCATTGGGACTAGGTGGGAGAAAGTTGATAAGAGAGTAGGAAATTCAAAATGCTAGGTAGGAAATCTAAACTCTGTGGAATCAGCATTAAAGATTCAAGCCTAGATCTGAGAGAGGAGGCAATGGAGCGAGTGCTGGAGTATAGGCTGAAGAAGGGGCCAGGTAAAGGAAAAGAGTGGTCAGAAGACCAAATAAGGGACAAGGTCTTCAATTAAAGGTACAAAGAGACCTAGTATAGGGCCAGGTATGACGCCCATACAGGACTGCAAACAAAGTACTGCCAACTTTTACATATGCTTTTAGGGTGAGTCCTTAAAACAGTAAGTTCCCATTGAACAACGGCTGTTTTTTAAATGCTACAATTAATGGAGCAATGCTTCTAAAGCTTTTTGTAATTTAATCGCAGTCTATATTTTGGCCGCCTATCTTGGTCATATATTCCCAGTAAACTACTTCCTCTTTCACCTTTCTGTAATTTTATTCATACTATCCTTGATCTAGATAGAGTGTTGTCTAATAGAACATTTTTTGTTGATGGACATGTTCTACATCTACATGGTCCAGTACAGAAGCCACTAGTCATATATGACTAGAGAATAAAATATTGGACAGCACAGGTCTAGAATCTTCTTTCCTATTTTCAAATGTTGAAATTCTACTCTTTCCTTTCAACGTCCATCACTGTAGGGAACACAGTCAATGTTTCACCTACAGCCTCTCAGATCTCTTTTACCACTGCTGTTTGTATTTCTCCCTGCCTCTCAGCTTATGCTTCTAATAGCTTGTACCTATAACTCACTTCAGAGGACTATCCTGAAACTACTGGAGCCATTGTGCACACAGAAGCAGAGCTCAGAGGGCCTGAGAGTTTATGTCCTGCCCCCTCTCCCCAACCTCACCCTAGGGCAGCCTGTAGCCCCTGACTGACTGATATAGAAGCATGAATATCCAGCCCACTTCCCTTTAACTCACAGTAAAACTCAAACTCTCAGGTGCCCCTGCAATATCAGACCAAAACTACCTCTGCAGGACTTTGCCTGAAATCTCACCCTTATTCCTGGCTTATTTCCTTCCCCTGTTCTGCTTCCCCTTTTCCTTACTAGTTTCTCCTGGGAGCACTTCATCACTTTCACATGAATCTTCGTATCAGGGTCTGTGTCTAAGACAAACTAAAATGCTAATTCCTCTATGAAGCTTTGATTGGGGATCCCAGTCTCCAATTGAAATTAAATATAGCATTTTATTTATATCTTCATATGGTACCAGTTAAAAGTTAGATAATTGTATTCATAACTGGTTCCCTGTGAACTGTATCCCCTGTAAAATTCATATTTTGTCCTAACCCCTAATGATTATATTTGGATATAAGACTTTTAAGGAAGTATTAAGATTAAATGAGGTCATAAGCATGGGGCCCAAATCTGATAAGACTAGTGTTCTTAAAAGAAGAGACACCAGAGATCTCTGTCTTCCCCACCCTGCTCTCCTTTCCTGTCTATGTGTACCCAAAGAAAAGGCCATATGAGGACACAGTAAGAAGGAGGCCTTCTGCAAGCCAGAAAGAGAGGCCTCGCCAGAAACTGAATCTGCCAGCACCTTGATCTGGGACTTCTGGCCTTCAGAACTGTGAGAAATCAATTTCTGTTCTTTAAGTCACTCAGTCTGTGGTATTCTGTTATGGCAGCCTGGGCAGACTAATACAGTCCCCAACTAGAACGTAAGCTCTCAATGATTAAGAATCATGCCATAGTCATCTCTCTATTCTCCTGCTCAGTGTCTTGTATGGTAAATGTCCTTCAAAATATTTGTTGAATGTATTGACTATAAAGGAAAAAGTGGACATAATGGCTTTTCTGGTCATTTTTTTAAAAAAACATTTTATGATTTAAAAGTATTAAAGTTGTAGAAAACAGAGTTTATTGCCATGAGGTATTTATCTATCATACTACAGATTCTTTACATACTCCGTAGTGATGGCTAATCATTCTTTAAGTTGAAAAAATAATATAAAAATGATTCATACTCACTGACAATAACAATGATTATACTTTTTTATTTTTATGAGTTCTTCAAATTTAAGAGTCTTTAGAAATCCAATTAGGGATAACTCAGATATATTACTGAGCTGAATCAGTGACACACATACAAAAGAAAGAAAAAAGCCATACCCCTCCCATCCTTTGTTGAACACAAGTTGGTAAAACTAATAAAACATGGACCATGTCGACTATCTTGTAGTGACTTAGAAATGAATAGTTGAAAACACTCAATAAATACCTATCAGATGAACAAATAAGTAATGTTTAAACACAAGCAATAAAACAGGTCACAGAATAGTGCTTTTTTATAAAAATGAAGTATATAGGTATATGTTAAATAAAAGAAAAAATAAACGAGAATCTTACAAATGACTGACTCTGAGTGGTGAGATTTTTGCATGTTTCTATTAACTTCATCATAATTTGTTAGCTTTTTCCATGTTTTCTACTGTGAATATATACAATATTTGAAACCAGGAAAAATAATATTTTTTAAGCCTCTAGCCACATCCACATCTTCTAGCTCTGCCTACACCAAAAATCCGCAGCACCAATCAATCAAAAACTTAGGTTTGGATACGAGGGAATAAAAATGAAAATAACAGTTATTTTACTCATTAAGGTATCATTTACAATTCAATCCATTATAGGGTAATCAGCTTCTGAAAGCTTGATCTTATGAGTCAGGCAAACCCACGCACTAAGCTGTTATGATAAAGATGTAACCAAATACAAACCATGTGGAGCCAAGATGATTGCACAACTTGATTCTTCCCTTAGCACTCTCATAAAGCCTATGACATGATGATAAAAGGCACTGATGATCAGAAATAAATCATTCAGAGAATCTCTGCTGACCCAGTTGCTCAGATTTCTCAAGGAAATATCCTAACTTTTTGCCCTTAGAAATTCACCTTTGGCAATAAAATAATTAGAAAAAACAATAAACCTCACCTCAACCTCACCTTATGGAAAGACAGATGGTCTATAAATTACAACATTTTTAGGTAAGCTCAATATTAGCCTCTGTCTAAAATTATTTTAAATGCATAGCAATATTTCTTTTTAAAATATATTCATCTTTATAAGCACATGTTATACATATAATGGCACCGAGAAATTGGTGGGGCAGATATCATTATCCTTAATTTACTAAGATAGATTCTCTTGAAACCATGCTGCATTTTGAGCACAGCCCTTTTGACCTTGTATTCCAAGTGCATTCCAGCAGGTATGGGTTTAAATACCCGAGGGATGGTCTGTGCACGTTGCAAGCTGAGAGGAAATAATATTGCTCTACCACCTCGGAAAACTGCTGAGTGCCCTGATGTCCTGAGAAATTCTCCCGAATGCTTGGCAGAAATGCCCCACCCCTGAGTGCAGAATGGGGCCATGTACCCCTACTCCCACTGTGGCCTGCTTGATCTTGCACCATCCATCCATCTGGGTGGTCTTCAGGGGAAGCCCTCAGAGGAAGACTGATTGAAACCAGAGTTGCTGTGCCACCCACACCAATTCTAGTGTCTGAATGCAGCCAGCTAAAGCATATTCGCTATCCTAAAATAATAAAAACAAATTAATGGAATTGGCTCAAGGGAAATCAAGTTCCACTTATAGGCCCAGTGGCAGAAACAGCTGTTAAAATTCATTAAATTGGAAGTTCCTGTAGTAGCTTCTTAAGAATGTTGTTTAAAGTCTTTGGACCACTACTATTAAAGACCAAGTTAAACATTATTCATCAGGAAGTGTTTTTGTGGAAGGACAAGGAATGCATTTGGAAATCTGCATAGGATGTAAGATTGTGGCTGGATCATTGGCAAAGTTTGCGTTTCAATAAGCTTTGATCGACAAGCCTGTTGTAGTTTGAAAATTTAAGAAGATATCAATTGCTACATTAAAAATCCCAAAAGCATTTCCACTGAGTATGAATTTCCTTATTATAGAACTTTCTATAAGATGTTTACAGAATTTTACAAGTCTGGCTATGAATTCTACAATAAAAGTCTCAGGTAATAATGACAATCATTTAAAACCTATGCTATTTAAAAAAATTTTTTTTCAAGAGTTGTTTATATACCTTTTTTTTTCCTCCAAAGGTATTTCTATGCTGTTAAAATAATCGTACTTTTTATCTACATGAACTACCTTTTTTTTAAAGCTTTATCATGTAAATTTATTTATTTGTTTTTTATTTTATTTTACTTTAGTTTCTGGGGTACATGTGCAGGTCATGCAGGGTTGTTGCACAGGTGCATACATAACCAGGTGGTTTGCTGCCTCTATTCCCCCTTTGACTATATCCGGCATTTCTCCCCATGTTATCCCTCCCCCCACACTGCAGTCCCTCCCCTAGCCCCCGACAACTGCCCCCAGTGTGTGATGCTCCTCTCCGAGTCCACGTGTTCTCATTGTTCAACACCCGACTATGAGTGAGAACATGCTGTGTTTGGTTTTCTGTTCTTGTGTCATTTTGCTGAGAATGATGGTTTCCAGATTCATCCAAGTCCCTACAAAAGACACGAACTCATCATTTTTTATGGCTGCATAGTATTCCATGGTGTATATGTGCCACATTTTCTTTGTCCAGTCTATTTTTGATGGGTCTTAAGAATTTATATAATGTTAATAATAAAGGACTGTGTCTGAAAACAAACAAACAAAAAAATGAACTTAGCTGCTCTCCATCCTTCAAAATTCTTCATCTTAAAAAAAAAAGAAAGAAGTAGAGTTTGGATTGGATAATGTCCAAGGATTTCTTTGACTTTTGATTCTAGAAACTACAGTTTGAAGGGTGCTATTTACACCAGTAGCAGCCAGCTCTCTATATGCAGAATTAAGGCCAACCAAATTCATTCTGCAAAAATTGAGGATGCCAACACTGGAAAACTGAATTCATAAATGTATCCATTAAGGTTGTTTGATTACAAATATCAAAACTCAAATCTGACTAACTACAGGTAAAAGGGAAATAAGGTCATGGTGGGGGTTCCCAGACCCTGAGGGAAATCTACAAAAGCAGAAGCCTAAAAGGACAGGAATCAGGGCGTTTGGAGGATCTAAGTAGCTAGTCTTCAGGAAACTGCAAGAGGATCCACTGGCTCCAATCATTTTCTTCTGTTCTTTAACCACTGGCTAAAGAGCCTAGGGAGAGAGTCCATTGTTTACATGGTGGATTAATATTCAGTATTTATTCTGCCCTCATTCTAGGGTCCCTTCAGTCATTGTCAAGTCTAGAAAGCTAAATACTACATTCCATAGTCTAGTTTACAGACAGTGTTCTTAGTTGCATGCATTTGCGTGAGATCAGAAAGGCAGAAGTGAGGTAGAGGACACATTTGTGCTGATTTTGCAATATTTGGTGTAGAACATAGATGGCAAGGTGTTTGATTTTTCTGCAACAGCTTTAGCTGAGTTCCTAGTAGCTAGTCACTTATTATATATTGAGAGGATGGCATGGGTCATCCATTTTGCTGGTGCAGTCCTACCTAGCAGGCGTGTTATGGCTCTGGAGCCAACAATTGTGGCCATGGTTTCTGATCTGTCAGTCACAGCTAACGTGCATATTTCTGATATCAATGGTTGCAACGACAATCAGAAGTTGGCATCATGGTTCCTACTTCCTCAGCTTCCCGATGTTAACAGTTGTCTTTGCAGACTGTTATTTGTTATATAGTAATTGTCTGTTATGGAACAATTATTTGTTCTGAAAATAATTACTGGAGACTCAATTCTCTGTAAGAAATCCCCTTTTGCTTAAACAGGTAAATAGTTCCATTTCAGTCCAATTTTCCATTATGGCTCATATGCCTACCCCTTGGTGGGGCTGATTGGCAGCCCTACCAAGATTGCACACACAATGGAAGAGGGATAATTCCCCCAGAAGAAAATAAGATGCCCTTATCAAAAAAAAAAAAAGGGACGATTGTAGCAGAATATAACTACCAGCTATCCTCTAGACAAATACAAAGATAATTAATCAATATCATATTCAGAGTGTCTTGTAGGCCTATTACACAAAGCAAAGTTTTCTGAAGTCCCGAAATAGTATAATACATTATGAAAGCTTAACTATCTCAAGGGAAAGAGTCAGGGAATGTCTCAGAAAGAGACATCTGATCTCAATCTTAAGACTCAGATATGAAGGTCTTTCTAGGTAGTGAGAAATTAATGACTTAATTTGTACTCTGTGCCTGTATGTGTCTGTGCACACGTGCTTACACACATGTGTGTCTAGTATCTAAATAAAGATTGAAGAGTCGATAAACTAGTAAAGTGGAAAGTTTCATTTTGAGCTTTTCTCTCATTAATAGTTGTACATTTCATAGTCAGAAGGAACTTTTAAAAAGGCATGGCAAACAATTAAGACACTGTAGATTCAGGTTAGCTAGCAGGAGATTCCAAGAGCCCGTACCCAGAAGACACACAGAAGCAGGCAGCTGCCTATCACTACCATTTAAATTGCCCTATGCATTCTGACCTCCTTAGATAGAAATTCAATTTAACTCCTGAACATGTTCCAAATGCTAAGGTTCATGATCCATGGACTTTCACATCATATGACTTTTTTCATGACTTTCCAACATTCTTTCCTGGGCTTAGTTTGCCTCCCACAGTCGTGGTCGCTAGCTCATGGATTGGCCCCTGGGGATGCTAGGTTTGGGCTTCTATTTATTCCTACTTTCCCAAGAGAAGCTAGACCCATATTATTTCCTTCTCAATGCCAGGTAAGGCTACAGCTTTATTCCTATCCTGATCTGTGACTTTGCTATTTTTCTCACTCAGCCATTTCACACATTGAATTGAAGTTAACTTTTACCTGCATTGAAAGTGCTACTGAGACAATATTGTCACAGTGATGCTCTGACCCCAACTTACACAATCTGTTTTTGGTCCCACCTGGTAGCACCATCAAGAGCGGGAAGGGAAGGAAAACAAACACTAATTGAATTTCCGTTAGTGTTACATATGCTTCTAAGATCTTTCCCATGTGTTATTCATTTCATATAATTTATACAGAGGTCTGTGTCCCAGAGCCAATCACCCTTCAGTCTATGTCAGCACTTCCCAGGGACTTGCTACAGCAGAATTCAGCTTAATTAAGTACCTTCCATTCAGCAATGTCCTCTCTCCCACTCAATCTGCCTTTTGATCCAGGTGACTCTCAAATGGAATCTCCTCTGCCCTTGCTTTCACCACTGCCATCCTCAGAAACCACTTCAGTCCTACCTCCCTGCTTTCCTATTCTTTTGTTTCCAATCTTTCTACAGTGAAGCTCGGACCCCAGCCCCAATGTCAAGCCAGCTCTAAGTAAAATGCATGTATCCCCTCAGATATCAGTACTGACCTCACAGAGAGGAAGAAATTATAATAGGAACCAAATATCAAACATTCATATCATTTTTCTGAAACTATGTCCACCTGTTTTGAATCAATGTCATATATTAAATGAATGTGATTCTTCTTCCAACAGGATAAAAATGAGTACATGTTACCTATCATACAATTTTTCAAAGCTTTTCTCCTCTTCTTGACATTCCACATTTTCCTTCTGAGTAGCAAGAGGAGTACTAAAAGATAAGGTTTCAGCATATGATAGAGTATTCCTCAAAAGATTAGGGAGTAAAGATAAAAATGAATAGTGATGTAAGCAGCGCTGAGGAGTCCTCTGTGAGCTGCTGAAAAAAGAGGAGAGTCATGATTTCCCTGTGTACAAGCTTCTGCACACACAAACCCACCCACAAATTTACCATTTACTCTTCTTAGGCAGCATTTAAAAGTCTAATGTGTTGCATTGCCTCCATTTTTTCACACACTGAATTCCTAAGCATAAAAGCTGTAAAGAAAAAAAAACTCTATTTTTGCAGTAGGATTCCTGATAATAGGTGCTGGATCAGGCTCTGCCTTGTAAAACAACTATGACCATAGCCGAGGGAAAAAAGAGTGCTAAGTTCCTGAAAGAACTGTGAGAAGTTGAGTCCAGACACCTTTCCAGGGCTTGAGGTGTTAGTACAAGGCATTTCTACGTCTCTTCTCCCATCGGGTAACACTACAAAAGAGAAATGGGAGCCAGATAGAGTTCCCTTTTAGGGGAGAACAGTGGTGTTTTTAATAAGAAGAAACTGTTTCCTTTCTGCAGCTCCCCCTAGTGGAAAAAGGGGATTTTTCCTCTCTGAATGCAAGGGAGAGTCGCCCCTCAAGATTTCTTGTAAGATTTAGGGTGACTGCAGGAAGTGCAGATTGATGTTTCACTCCCTGGTTACAGTTCTGCAGAGGAGCTGAGCTGGTTTGTCTGCCCAATGCTTCTCAAGTCCAGACATTGGACACTGGGGAAGGTGGTGTGGTGGCAAGGGCGAATGGAGGGAGCCAGTTCTAGTATCTGTCCCCATCCACCAGATCCTTGCCCCTGAGATGTCATAGGAGATAGATCACAGAGGTGGGGACTGCAGCTAGTGCACAGGGCATGCAGTCTTGCTGGGAACCACAGCAACACGGGGGCAAAGAGAACTTCTTAAGAGAAATACTAGGTAGTGCCATCAGTCACATATGTGGTAAGAATGAAAATATTTTAGCCTTTATATATCATTACATATCAGACTGAAGTAGTAAAACACGTATGTGCTTCACAAATATTTCTCTTAAACTATTTTCAAGAAGAGACTTCAAAACAGATTTGAGTAATGACAACTAAGTGGAATGGGCACATTATTTTTCATAGTGGTAATTTCGAAAGAAAATCCATTTGGATACACCTATTTTCTTGCATCTGTTGTAAAGAATTTCTGTCCACACTTTGTAGTCTCAGTTTACCTGGATTGTTACATAACTGAAGTAGCTCTACTCTTCTCTCCAATCAGGAATACGTCTAAAGGTGAATTCCCTTGATTAACTTTTGCCCTCCCACTCTCCATTCATTGACCTGCCACAGGCAGTGACGTTTTGAGAAATGTTTAACAACGGTGTCTTCTGGGAGAAAAAACACATCAGATATGTAAAGATTGCCAGTTACTGTGGTAAAATTACTCCCACCACAATAACTTCAAGCTACCACTGTAAGCCCACTAAATGTGAAGTTAGGAAGAGGTGAGCACAGTCAGCTCTCAAGAGCCACAGCAAACCATCTCTAGCACAGCAGTGACCTGAAATGTGATCTTAAGATCCACTCCATCTTCACTATCACTTCACTTAAAGCCGTTGTTGAACTACTGCTTTTTATTTGGTGCTATATGCCCTTCCTCAAACAATTCCAAATGGCACAGAAAGAACAAATATGGAAACCAAATATAAACAAGAAGAAAAATAAAATAGAGAAAATGAAAAATGTCATTTTTCAGAGAGGTCTTGACAGATGAAGTAGCTAATTGTTTACAACATGGTAGATAAAAATCATGTTTTTAATAAGACAAAACAATAGTCCCCCAGTTTTAGATTCATAACATATTGACGCCTACTGTAGCATATCTTAAAGCATAGGGCTTTGGGGTAAGTTTGCTGACTGTGGCTTATAAAGTATCTCAAAGGTATGTGGTATTCATGGAACTTGCTTTTCCTTTGTATGGGAAGTAAGCTTATCAGCCACACAGGGAAGCACAGTTCTTTACACCTCTGCAAAGGAGAGAAGGCCAGAGTGAAAACCTGGTGGAGGTTTTATTCCAAAGAAGAAGGTGTTGTCCTAACCTGATAGCAGGGTGTACCAGTGGCATGCCAAAGAAGCCCAGAGATTGTGCCCAGCTGGTAGTTTCTGAAATAAGGTTTCTACCTAGGCCTCTAAAGTTGTTCTGCATGAACTCAGATCCTCAGCTGTAGCCAAGTGGAGATAAAAATGATCATTAAGGTACACACTCAAAAAATGAAATAAAAAGATTATGGCTGCTAGCACTGTCCTTTCTTAGAGGAAAACTCCCAAAAGTCATACTGTTTTCAATCAAAAACAAAAAAATAATTAACAACATGACCTCAATTTCACATCTGCATTAACAATTCAAGAAGAGCAATTTTGCAATCATCTATGAGTAGAAGATCTATCACTGGCCCAATTCAATTACATGTTGAACTAAGGCCAGGTTCATAAAAAAAGCTTCCGAATTTTCACACAGAACGATTATAGAAGGTTCATTTTGATTTTGATGGCTACATTTACACACTCCAATTATGCCTTTATAAAGCTCAGTGAGCAGCATGAGATCAACCCAATTAAATGGCAGCAAGAAGACCTTCTTTCACTCCCAGGTCCATTCCTGTCTGGCTCCAATAATCTAATTTTATAATAACTAAAACCTTAATATAAAGCTGAAATTTAGAGGTCTTACAATTTCTCTAATATATTAAATAGAGGAAGAGGTTGTCATAATGGTTTTATTTAAAACCCATTCTAGGTATATATAATATAATATATTTTCTCATCACCAAATGTATAGGTCAAAGTTATATTATCATATGTACTCATATTTTTCACTTGTCATAATCCATTCTCTTTTTTGTCATGAGAGAAAGAGGAAAGAAAGAAAAAGAAAGGAAGGAAAGAAAGAGAATGAAAAAGAAAAAGAAAGAAAGAAGAAAGAAAAAAGAAAGAAAGAAGAAAGAAAAGAAAAGGGAAGAAAGAGAAGGAGGGAAGGAAGGAAGGAGGGAAAAGGAAGGAAGAAAGGAAGGAAGGAAAGAAGGAAGGATGGAAGGGATCAAGGTGCTTATACTACTATACTGCTTATACTGCTTCAGGGGACTCTTCCCATATTTAAAGAGTTTCTTCAGTCATGCAGAGGTAGAAGCAATACCTGCAATGTGTCAGGAAATTGTCAATCCAATATTGCGCAGATGGACAAAGAAGAAAATCTAATTAAGCAGGCTAACATCTTTGAAATGCCAGCAGGCAGAATGTGACTTCAGAGCCTAATGTCCAAGTCTGAACATGGTGAAAGTGATACCTACCTTGGAAGTCACGTCTTGCTTGGGCATTTCCAACAGCATTCTCAGTGAACCTATTGAACAGGAAATGGCCAGCCAGAGACTCCAACAGTAAAGTGACATTCATACTGGCATGGCTTTAAGGAACTGGCCCCATTTGGAAAACAGATGACCACCAGACACTCAAGGAACTTTCATAATTGTGAGCTAAGTAGGGCAGCCACAAGCAGGATGGGACACAAGGACTATTTTAAGGATTCCCTGAAGCACAACTTCAAATGATGAGGCTCAGCTTTGTCACACTGGCATGATGAGGCTATGCTTTTAAAGACCTTAGGCTGACTCAGGAAACTCATAGCAAGCAAACGGCTCCAATTCTGCAAATAGCAGCTGCAACCACACTTCCAAGAACAGAATGAGTTCTTTCTGCCATGCTTATTCACTGTCAGTCTCTGTCACTGTCTTCTTGGAATTGAAAAGGCTATATGCAAGTGATGTGATCTGGACAGAGAAATTCATTTGGAATAATTTGTCCCAGTAATATACATAGCAGGCAATGAGTCAATATATAAAGAACTGTCACATATTTCTTAAAGTAGATCTACAGTCCTCAGTAAATATGTGAAAAAAAAGTTCAATCTAAATATTGAACAGACATAAAAATTACACCATTAACAAGATACCAATTTTTTCCTATTTGAAGACTTCTTAAATGATAATAGCCAGTGCCAGGAATATGGTAGGAAAACAGAGATTTATATACATTTATTTCTTTAATATTTATTGAACATATACCATATGCTAGGCACCATTCCAGATGCTAGAAATATGGTAAAGATCAAATGAAGCAATGTCTTTGTCTTCGTGGACCTTACATTCTATAAGAGATATAAATAAATTATTAAAATAAGTTCAGACAGTGATAATCCTATAGAAAGTAAAATAAGGTAATTGTATAAACAATGACAGAAGAGGGGTCCATTTTATACACATGGGAAAAGACCTCTCAAAGGAGATAGCATTTCATTCATAGTGGGAGTGTAAAGCAATTTTACCTCTGAAAACATATGTTAAAGAAATAATATTTCTAAAAATATTGCATTGTGAAGATCTTTAATTGCACTCTTGTTTTTATTTTTATTTAATACATAATAACTATGTATGTTTATGGGGTAAGTGTGAAATTTTGATAACTGCATATAATGTGTGATACATATATGTAAATGTATATAATGATCAAATCAGCTCGAATATGTATCATTTCTTTGTGTTAAGAACATCTGAAACTCATTCTTCTAGCTATTTGAAAATATAAAAAAAATTATTGTTAGTTATATTCACCCTGTAGTGCTATAAAACACTAGAACTTATGTCTCCTATCTAACTCTAGTTTTCTAGATGTTAACCAACCTTTGGCTAGTCTCCCTCCCTCTCCTTTTCTTGCCTCTAGTAACCATTATTCTACTGTCTACTTCTATGAATAAATTTTTTAGCTTCTACATATGAGTAGGAACTTGTAGTATTTATCTTTTTGTGCTTGTCTTATTTCACTTAACATAATGTTCTTCCATATTATCCATGTTGCTGCAAATGACAGAATTTAGTTCTTTTATGGCTAAATAGTATTCCATTGTGTATGTATACCATATTTTCTTTATCCATTCATTTGTTGATGGACACTTAGATTGATACCATGTCTTGGCTATTAAGAGTAGAGCTGCAGTAAACATGGGAATGCAGATATCTCTTTTATATGCCATTTCCTTTCCTTTGACTCTATATCCAGTAGTGGGATTGCTGGATCATATGGCAGTTATATACTTAGTTTTTCTGAGGAAACTTCATATTGTTTTCCATAATGGTTGTACTAATTTACATTCCCACAAAGAGCATGTAAAGTTTCCTCTTTTTCCACATCCTCACCAGCATCTATTTTTTGTCTTCTTGATAACAGCCATTTTAAATGGCATGAGATTATATCTCATTGTAGTTTTAATTTGCTTTTCCCTGATGATTAGTGATGTTGAGAATTGTTTGCATACCTGCTGGCCATTTGTATGTCTTATTTTGAAAAAATGTCTATTTAGCTCACTGGTCCATCTTTTGATCCCATTACTTGGTGGTTTGTTGTTGAGTTGTTTGAGTATTCTGTATATTCAAGACATTAATCCCTTGTCAAATGAGCAGTTTGCAAAGATTTTCCCCCATTCTACAGGTTGTCTCTTTACTCTCTTGATTATTTCTCAGGTTGTGCAGAAGTTTTTTAGTTTGCTATAATCCTATTTGTCTATTTTTACATTGTGAAGATGTTAATTGCACTCTATATTTCATCTACACTTTTCAGATTTTCTTCATAAAATCTTTGCCCAGACCAATGTTCTTAAGTGTTTCCCACATTTTTTTTTTCTAGAAGTTTCATAGTTTCAGGTCTTACACTTAAGTCTTTAATCCACTTTGAATTGGCTTTTCTATGATGAGAGCTAGAGACCTAGTTTCATTTTTTTGTGTATAAATATCAAGTTTTCCCAGCACATTTTATTAAAGAGACTATCCCTTCCCCAGTGAATGTTCTCGGAATCTTTGTTGAAAATCAGTTGACTGTAAATTCATGGATTTATTTATAGATTTTTTATTCTGTTTCATTGGTCTATGTGTCTCCTCTTATCCTAGTGCCATGCTACTTTGATTAATATCACTTTATAATATATTTTGAAGTAAGGTAGTTCGATGCCTTCAGCTTTATTATTTTTGCTGAGAATTTCCTTAACTATTAAGGGTCATTTGTGGTTCCACACAAATTTTAGGGTTTCCTTTCTATTTCTATTAAGAATGTCATTGGCATTTTGATGAGAATTGCATTGAATCTGTATATCACTTCCGATAATATGGTTACTTTCACAATGTTACTTCTTCCAATCTATGAACATGGGATGCCTTGTCATTTTTTGTGTGTCCTCTTAATTTTTTTTTATTAATGTTTAAAGTTTTCCTTGTAAAAACCTTTCACCTCCTTGGCTAAATTTATTCCTAGGTATTTTTTATAGGTATTGTAGATGAAACTGCCTTCTTGATTATTTTTTGTATGCTAATTTTGTAATCATGAAACTTTATTGAATTTGTTTTTCAGTTCTAAGAGCTAAGAGTTTTGGCAGGGCTTTTAGCGTTTTCTATAAATAAGATTATGTTGTGTGCAAGCAGAGGTAATTTGACTTCCTTCTTTCCAATTTGGATGCTCTTTACTTCTTTATCCTGCCAATTGCTCTAGCTAGGACTTTCAGTACTATGTAAAATAAAAATGATGAAAGTAGACATTTTGTGTTGTTCTATATCTTAGAAGAAAAATGTTCAGCTTTTCCCTATTCAGTATGATGTTGACTTTGAATTTGTTATATATAGCCTTTATCATGTTGAGGTACGTTCCTTCTATACTTATCTTGTTGAGAGATTTTCTTATGAAGAATTGTTTAAAATATCAAAATTTTTCTGTGTGCATATTGAGATGAAAAGATGTTTTTAATCCTTTATTCTATTGATGTGATATGTAACACTTACTGGTTTTCACATGTGGAAACATCCTTGCATTCCTGGGATAAACCCAACTTATTCACAGTGAATGATCTTTTTAATGTGCTGCTGGAATCAATTTTCTAGTGTTTTGTTAAGGATTTCTGCATTTTATGTTCATCGGGGAGATTGGCCTATAGTTTTATTGTTGTTGTTGTTGCTGTCATGTCCTTATCTGGTTTTGGCATCAGGGTAATGCTGGTTTCATAGAATCATTTTGGAAGAATTTCCTTTTCTTCAATTTTTTGTAAGAGTTTGAGCAGAATTAGTATTAGTTCTTTTTTAAAAATATTTTGTAGAATTCAGCAGTGAAGCCATCAGGTCCTGGACATTTCTATGATGGGATACTTTTTATTCTGGCTTTGATCTTATTTTCCATTATTGGTTTATTGAGATTTTCTATTTCTTCATGGTTCCATTTTGATAGGTTTTATGTGTCCAGGAATTTATTCATTTCTTCCAAGTTTTCTGATTTCTTGGTGTATAGTTTTTCATAACAGTCTCTAATGATTCTATTTCTGTTGTCTCAATTGTTACATTTTTCATTTCTGATTTTATTTATTTTTGATTTATTTGAGTTGTCTCAGCCTACCTAAAAGTTTATCAATTTTTTATGTTTTCAAAAACCCAACTTTTTTGTTGATCTCTTTTTTTTTTCTTTTTTTTTTTTGAGATGAAGTTTGTCATTCTGTTGCCCAAGCTGGAGTGCAGTGGCACAATCTAGGCTCACTGCAACCTCTGCCTCCAAGGTTCAAAGCACTTCTCCTGCCTCAACCTCCTGAGTAGCTGGGACTACAGGTATGTGCCACCATGGCTGGTTAATTTTTGTATGTTTAGTAGAGACAGGGTTTCACTATGTTGGCCAGGCTGGTCTTGAACTCCTGACCTCATGGTCCACCCACCTTGGCCACCCAAAGTGCTGGGATTACAGGTGTGAGTCACTGCACCCAGCCAATCTTCTTTTTAAGTCTCAATGTCATTTATTTCTGCTTTGATCTTTATTATTTAAAAAATAATAATTTAAGTTCTGGGATATATGTGCAGGATGTGCAGGTAGTTACATAGGTAAACTATTATTTTTTTATTCTACTAATTTGCAGTTTGGTTTGTTTCTGCATTGATAGTTCCTTGAGATGCATCATTAGATTTTTTATCTGAAATCTTTCTACTTTTTTTGATATAGGTGTTTATTGCTATAATTGTCCATTTTAGAACTGCTGTTGATGTTTCCCATAGGTTTTGTTATGTTGAGGTTTTTGTAATTTAAGAAATTTTATTTTTTTCCTTCTCAATTTCTTCATTGACTCAGTTATTCAGGAGCATGTTTTTAAATTTCCATGTATTTACACAATTTCAAAAATTCTTTTTGTTACTATTTTCTAGTTTTATTTTATCATGGTCAGATAAGATATTTGATTTGATTTCAATTCTCTTAAATTTGTTAAGACTTGTCTTGTGGTCTAATATGTGGTCTATCCTAGAGAATTTTCAATGAGCTGATGAAAAGAATGTTTTCTGAAGGCATTGTATAAAATGTTCTCTAAACATTTCTTAGGTTTATTTTGTCTGAAGTGCAGTTTAAATCCAATGTTTATTTGTTGATTTTCTGCTCAGATGAGCTATCCAATGTTAAGTGTAGGGTCCTGAACTATTATTGTATTGGATTCACCTCTCTTTTTAGATCTAATGATATCTGAGTGTTCTGGTTTGTTGATCTGAGTGTTCTGGTTTTGGATGGATATATATTTACAATTACTTTTCTGCTTTCTGAATTGATCCCTTTTTCATTATATAATGACCTTCTTTGTCATTTTTTAAATTTTTAACTTAAAACTAATTTTATCTGATATAAGTATAGCTACTCTTGCATACTTTCAATAGTCATTTGCATGGAATTTCTTTTTCCATACCTTCACTTTCAGTCTATATATGTCTGTACGGATAAAGAGAGTTTTTATAGGCAGCATATAGTTGAGTTACTTTTTTAATCCATTCAGTCAGTCTTTATCTTTTAAGTCAGTAATTTAATCTGTTCATGTTCAAGGTTATTATTGATAGATGAGTACTTACTTCTACCATTTTGTTTTCTAGGTTTTGGTATATACTTTGTTCTTTTTTTCCTCTCTTTTCGTTTGTCATCAAGACTTGTTGGTTTTCTATAGTAATACAGTTTGATATTTTCTGTTTCTCCTCTGTGTATCTTCTCTATCAGTGAGTTTTATACTTTGTCATGTTTCCATGATAGTGATTCCTATCTTTTCACTTCCTGATATAGGACCTACTTGAACATGTCTTGTAAGGCCAGTCTAAGTGGTGATAAATTCCCTTAGTTTTTGTTTATCTCGAAAAAAATTATTTCTCCCTCATTGTGAAGGATAGCTTTGCTGGCTATTGTATTATTGGCTGCATATTAATTTCTTTTGGTACTTTGAATATGTCATCCCATTCTCTCCTGGCCTGTAAGATTTCTGTGGAGAAGTCTGCTATTAGTCTGACGGGAATTCCCTTATATTAACTTGACACTTTTTTCCTGCTGTTTTAAAAATTATTTTTGTCTTTTATTTTTGACAATTCGATGATAATGTGCCTTATGAAAGACATTTTGGGTTGAAACTATTTGTAAATCTTTGCAGTCTCTGAATCTTGATGTCCATCTCTCTCCAGACTTGGAAAGTTTTCAGTTATTATTTCGTGTAATAGGTTTTCTATGCTTTTCCACTCCTCTTCTTCTGGAATTCCCATATGCAAACATTTATTTGCTTAATTGTGTCCCATAAGTTTTACAGGATTTCCTCACTCTTTTTCATTCTTATATTTTTTCTCTGATTGGGTAATTTCAAATGACCTATCTTTAAGTTCAAAGATTCTTTCATTTGCTTAATCAAGCCCACCACTGAAGCTCTCCATTGTTTTTTTTTATTTATTCATTTAATTCTTCAGCTGCAGAATTTCCTTTTGATTCCTTTCTTGTGATTTCTATCTCTTTGTTAAATGTCTTGCTGATATCATTACTTGTTTTCCTGATTTTATTGAATTGTGAATATTTTCCTCTATTTCATTGAGTTTCCTTAAGATCATTATTTTGCTTTTGTTTTCTGGAAATTCATTGATTTTCTTTTCATTTGGGATCTGTTTCTGAAGAGTTATTACGTTCCTTTGGTGGTATCATATTTCCTTGCTTTTTCATATTTCTTGTATCCCTTCATTGATGTCTGTGCATCTGTTGGGACAATCACCTCTTCCAAACATTCTAAAGTGGCTTTTGTAGAGAATGACTTTCACCTGCATTTGGGTTTTAGTGTGCTGATTGGTGACTCTGTTTCTATATGGGTCTGTGCAACTTCTTCAGCTGCATTCAGCATCAGTAATAACTATTTGCACTTCAGTGCCTAGTCAATTACTTTCTATTTCCTTTTTAATTTTTATTCATTATTGAATAATAACTATTATTATAGTATAGGAGACTTCAAGAATATCAATTGATAAAGCTGCTAAAATTGCAAGGTTTGCAACATCATCTATGTTGGACTAACAGAGAGACAGACGAATTGAAATATTGGTTCTTTTGTAAATTTAAATTATTAGCTAGAGTCCTGCATTGCCTAGTGTCTTAGAAGTTTCCCTTGCCTGCTTTACTTATTATAATCCATTTCCAAATATGGGTGTATAAGAGAGTCATTCTTCAAGCATTAAATTGCTGCTGTTCTCGGACCAAACTGAAGATCGGGCTGCTATTTCTCATGGACCAATAATGAGATGCAGATGAACTGGGGAGAAAGAGAGTTTCTATTTCTATAACCATTTACAAGGAGAAGGCCTGGAAATTATCATCAGACTAACTCAAAATTACAAAGTTTTCCAGAGCTTATATACCTTCTAAGTTATATGTCTAGGTGTAAGTGTACATTCATCTAAAGACATAAGTTATTAACTTCTTTTAATCTATAACTAAGGTCTGAGTCTTAAAGACCTTCCTCGGGACTGGAGCCTCAGTAAACTTACTTAATCCAAATGGGCCCAGGTGCTGAGGTTATTACCCTTATTTTGTCTGCTTCTAAATCATGGAAGTTTAGGGAATTCCTTCAGACCCCCAGTAAACTTGTTTGTGGAGGCCTCGAGAGTTTCTTTAGACCCCCCAATAAAACTTGTTCAATCTTAAATGGGTCCTGCTAAGAATTCCTTTGTTATCTTGTCATGCTTTGAGGCCTAGGCAAAACTCTTGGTAGGCTTTTGTTACATTCCAGCCTTTGTATAAGGACCCTAGCTCTTTCAGCTTTTAATGTTTAACTTCACAACTCAGTCAGTACTGAAACAGTTGTTATGGAGGCCCGCATTAGTGAGACCTGGCCTACCACACTACCATATTTTTCAATCCTTGCCTAGCTTCTCTCCACTATCTAGCTGACACCTAAGTCCAGGATGCATGACTATTTAGATGTTAGCTTTAAGAAAATAAACAAAAAGACCAGCAAAAATAGCCCACACCTGTAATCCCAGCACTTTGAGAGGCCAAGGTGGGTGAATCACCTGAGGTCAGGGGTTCAAGACTAGCCTAGGCAACATGGTGAAACTACATCTCTAATAAAACTACAAAAATTAGCTGGGCATGGTGGAATTACATGCCTGTAATTCCAGCTACTCAGGGGGCTGAGGCATAAGGGTTTGGCTAGGTGGTTCTGGATGCAGTCAAATAGTGTCCAGGACTGAAATCATCTGCAGTCTCACTCACTCACATGTCTGAATGGGGTACCTGCAGCCTCTCTCTCTAGCCCTATGGAGTCTTCAGTGTAACCAGACTTCTAATATGGCAAGGAAGTTGGCCATCAAATTCTGTCAGAAATGAAAGTGATATTGTTGGACTTTCTCATTTGTCTTTTATTTTGCAACTTGTTTAGGACCTGGGCAGGAAGTAGAGCTGCTATTTGCTAGGGCACCTTACAGTCTCAACACTACAAAATAACTTTCCTTTCATTCCTGAAGAGTCTTCCTGTTTGGGGCCCTGCCTTGCTTGGTGCCCTACTGCACCCATATCCTTATCTCCCCAGCCCCTGCAGGGCTTCAGTCTGCCTAATTTACTCCACCTGCCCCCCACTCCCCTATAGGATCCTAAGGCAGCCCTATGGCTTATGTCATGCCCTTGGCTATCTGCTCATCTCCTGCTAACACTCAAAATCCTGAGTATTAGGCAGGGCTAGGAGATTGCTTCCTTGCGTAGAACTCCAAAAGGTGGAGTCTATATGGATGTGGAGCTGTCTATAAAGTTTTCTGGGGGATGTGAGGTGAGAGAGTACAACAAGGAGTGGCTGTAACTTAACTATAATGGGGAGAGAAGAGCATACCCCTCCTGATCCCCACTCACCCATAGTTCCAAAAGAAATTTTCTTTTCTCTGTCTACTTGAAAGAATTGTCAAATTAAATGACATCAAGTATCTAATAGTGAAATGTCACAATTCTCTTTGTGCTCTAACAGTAGTGAAGCCATATGACCAAACACAATCACATGAAGCCATCAGTGCCTTTCAAACAATATTTTCATGCTATGCTTGAGGCCAAAGAGCATGAAAGGCCTATGATGTAGGCCTATATAATTTTCACTCTCTTTCCTTCTTCCTGAGTTAGGAAGGTTATGGAGAAAAGGGAGCGCTTCCACACATCAGTGGCAATGTAAATTGTCGTAGCCATTACAGAAAATAGTATGGAGGTTTTTCAGAAAACTAAAAATAGAAATATCATAGGATGCAGCCGTTCCACTATCGAGTATATACCCAAAGGAAAGGAAATCAGTGTGTGAAGAAATGACTCCACTCCCATGTTCACTGCAGCATTGTACACAATAATCAAGATATGGAATTAACCTAAGTGTCTGTTGACAGATGAAGGTGTTGGTATGTATATATACAATGGAATATTATTCCACCTTAAAAAGAAGGAGATCCTGCCAGCTGAGACAACATGGATAAACTTGAAGGGCATTATCCTAAGTGAAACAGCCAGATGCAGAAAGACATATACTTCATGATCTCACTTACATGTGGTAAAAACAGGTATTAGAATGATGGTTATCAGAGACTAGGGATGTGGGAAATGGAGAGATGTTGGTCTAAGGGTACAAATTTTCAGTTATAAGATAAATAAGTTCTAGCGATCTAATGTACAGCATGGCAATTATAGTTAATAGTAATGTATAATTGAAATTTGCTAACAAGGTAGATTTTAAGTGTTATCAACATGAAAAAGGGGGGCAACCGTATGAGGTAACAGATATGTGAATTAACTTGATTGTGATGATTATTTCACAATGCATATGTATATTAAATCATCACATTGTATACCATAAATGTATACGAGTTTAATTTGTCAATTATTCTTCAATAACACTGGAAAAAAATAGAAGAATTTTATGCTATCAATTTTCTCCCATCCATACCCATTGGTTGTCTATTTGGAGAGAAAGAAGGAGACTTGGGAACATTGTCATTTTCTATCTTCTGACATAAAATGCTTTCTTCTCCAAGTATTTTGGTGGATTGCGTTGCCTTCACCTGGGTTCCCCCAGAAACCAACCCTGAGACAAGATTCAATTGCAAATAGTTTACTTGGGAGGTGATACAGGAAAACACTAGTATGGGTGTAGAGAAGAGAGGCAAGGAAGAGAAGGAAGCCAATTAAGAGGGCATGATCATGTCAGTTTCCATAATAGGCAATTGAAGCTCCAGGAATTGGTGTAGACCACTCACCTCAGAGTTATTACTCAAGTTGAAGTAGGTGAGCATGTTTCCACCAGCCCACATCAGTGACTGATTCAGTGACTCCTTTCCTGGAGGGCAGCAATCTCCCTTTACTTCCAGCCTCCCTAGCAGTCAAAAAGACTTCAGAAAAAAAAAAAAAAAAAAAAAAAATCAGAGGTGCTAACAGTTTGCAGTCGACCTAAAATGGTAACTTGTTTACTACAAAAGTTGATTTCTGTCTTTTCAGGTGACTCTCTCTTTCAAAATGCAAAGGCTCATCTCCTAATTCCTCAGTAATATAGTTCCAAATTACTGAGTGTCCTATTCTAGAATAGTGTGAGGCTCACTAGTCAACTTGATATTTTAGGAAAACTTACCTGCACTATTGCTTAGGTCCAGCCAGTTCCTCTACAGTCCTTTCCTACTCCCATTGGGTTTCCCAGGGAAATATCAATCAGTGAAAACAAGGTAAGTCCACTCATATCCTCTCCCCTGTATTTAGGCCTAGACCGACCGACCTGAGTTGTGTCACTTCTGTGCTTTGGAGTATTTTACATATATTTATCCACTTAGTCCACATGACAATCCTGTTAAGTATGCACTGTCATCAACTTCATTGTATAAATAAAGAAACCAGCAAAGTGAAGTGAAGGACTTTTTCCTGGTCTCATAGGTAGTAAGAGTAGAGCAAGAATTCGATTTCAGGCTGGGCGCGGTGGCTCAAGCCTGTAATCCCAGCACTTTGGGAGGCCGAGGCGGGTGGATCACGAGGTCAAGAGATCGAGACCATCCTGGTCAACATGGTGAAACCCCGTCTCTACTAAAAATACAAAAAATTAGCTGGGCATGGTGGCACGTGCCTGTAATCCCAGCTACTCAGGAGGTTGAGGCATGAGAATTGCCTGAACCCAGGAGGCGGAGGTTGCGGTGAGCCAAGATCGCGCCATTGCACTCCAGCCTGGGTAACAAGAGCGAAACTCCGTCTCAAAAAAAAAAAAAAAAAAGAATTTGATTTCAGGCAGCCCTGTTCTACAGTTTGTGATCATGACTCCTAGGAATTGTCCAGAAGGTGCAATGGATTTTGGTTTACTTTGTTTTGTTTGGAGGATTTGTTTGTTGTTTAATAACATTGATTTTCATGTCTCCTTACACTTTCCAGAATTTTCTTATCATCATCTAAAGTCTCCTGGCCTCTTGTCACAGGCCTGAACATTTTCTTTTTCTTTTTTCTTTCTTTCTTTTTTCTTTTTACTCTAAGTTCTGGGATACATGTGCAGAATATGCAGGTTTGTTACATAGGTATGCATGTGCTATGGTGGTTTGCTGCACCCATCAACCCATCATCTATGTTTTAAGCCCTGCATGCATTAGGTATTTGTCCTAATGCTCTTCCTCCCTTTGCCCCCTACCTCCCAACAGTCCCTGGTGTATAATGTTCCCCTTCCTGTGCCCATGTGTTCTCATTGTTCAACTCCCTCTTATGAGCGAGAACATGCAGTGTTTGGTTTTCTGTTCCCGTGTTAGTTTGCCAAGAATGATGGTTTCCAGCTTCATACATATCCCTGCAAATGATATGAACTCATCCTTTTTTGTGGCTGCATAGTATTCCATGGTGTATATGTGCCACATTTTCTTTATCCAGTCTATTATTGATGGGCATTTGGGTTGGTTCTAAGTAAGTCTTTGTATTGTAAATAGTGCTGCAATAAACATACGTGTGCATGTGTCTTTATAGCAGAATTATTTATAATCCTTTGGGTATATATCTACTAAAGGGATTGCTGGGTCTAATGGTATTTCTGGTTCTAGATTCTTGAGGAATCACCTTACTGTCTTCCACAATGGTTGAAGTAATTTACACTCCCACCAGCAGTGTAAAAATGTTCCTATTTCTCCACATCCTCTCCAGCATCTGTTGTTTCCTGACTTTTTGATGAGTGCCATTCTAACTGGTGTGAGGTAGTATTTTATTGTGGTTTTGATTTGTATTTCTCTAATGACCAGTGATAATGAGCTTCTTTTTTTTTTCAAATGTTTGTTGGCCACATAAATGTCTTTTTTTGAGAAGTGGCTGTTCATATCCTTTGCCCACTTTTTGATGGGATTGATTTTTTTCTTGTAAATTTGTTTAAGTTCCTTGTAGATTCAGGATATTAAACCTTTGTCAGATGAATAGATTGCAAAAACGTTCTGCCGTCCTGTAGGTTGCCTGCTCACTCTGATGATAGTTTCTTTTGCTCTGCAGAAGCTCTTTAGTTTTATTAGATGCTATTTGTCAATTTTGGCTTTTGTTGCAATTGTTTTTGGTATTTTAGTCATGAAGTCTTTGTCCATGCCTATGTCCTGAATGGTATTAACTAGATTTCCTTCCAGGATTTTTATGGTTTTAGGTTTTACATTTAAACCTTTAATCCAACTTGAGTTAATTTTTGTATAACATGTAAGGAAAGGACTCAGTTTCAGTTTTCTGCATGTGGCTAGCCAGTTTTCTGAGCAACATTTACTAAATAGGGAATCCTTTTCCCATTGCTTGTTTTGGCCTCAGAAATAACACCACACATCTACATCCATCTGATCTTTGACAAACCTGACAAAGACCTGAATATTTTTGAACCAATGTTATTTAAATATTTACATGCCATTTTTCCCAGGACACTGCCTTATTTGTCTTTGTAGCTCTCACAGAATTTAGTATTCTTGTTTATACATGGTGGGTTATATATGTTTATATGTGTATTGTTATATGAATATGTATAGTTGTGTGCATGTATATATGTACATATGTGTGTATATATATACATTTAATATATACCATGTCTTACTTTTTCAATAACACAATGTTTTGACTCTGCCATTCTGTATGAGAAAACCAAGCCATTTCTCATGCTCAAATTTGACAGTGCAACCACATAAATATGACAGCACTCTTGACATATCACAGATTAGTAAACATTCTGACTTTCCCAAGGTCTCATGCTATGTATCAAACTCAATACAAAATTTAAGTGTTTCATGTACATGTGGTTTCTAATGTATCTGCCCCATTTTTTAAACTCAGCTGTTTCACATCACATGCTACTTACAAGTAGGAAATGATTGCAATATGGTTTTAAAAACATAATACAGAGGTATGTTCTGGTAATATTTCTATAGACTTCAAAAAAAATGGTGACAATTCACCAATTCCTTGCTGAAGACCTGTGCAAAGGCACACATGGTTTCCTTACCTGCACTAATCATGGTACCTGGTTAGCAAGAGTAAACTTTTTATGGCTAGTGAGAGAAGGAAGGGAAATTTCACAAATTCAAGAAAAAAAAGTAAAGCAAAATAGTTAAGATGAAAGAATGGACCTAGTAAATAAAACATAGGATACCCTTTAAAGAAAATTATTTAAACTTAAAAATTATAAATTTTTGTAACTATAAGTTTCTAAAAAAAATAATATAGCAATTTTTAGCATTGTGCCTACCCAGTTCTTAGGACAACAAAGAAAGGTTACTTCTCATATTCTTTGAAGAATATGTCCGTGAATTTTAGGCCCTTTTAGTCAAGAAATATCTCAGGTAATCCTGTTTAGCAATGTTTCATTAGGTAGAGAACATTGCAGTATATTTTGGATATAATCCAAATCTACAATGGGGTGATATAGGTGAGAAGCTTGATATAACTTGAAAAGACCTAGACTCAGATTCCAGTCCAGATTCTGCGAGCCCTGAGCTCCTACATTTCTACTGTCCCTCTGGAGTAATGGCCTTAATCACCAAAAAAGGGTTGAGCCTGAAGATTCTATAGTTCCTTCCTTTTCCAGGATTATATCAAAGCATCTGATTTAGGCAGTTCATATTCCAAATGTGCCTTTAAAATTACAATTCATGTGTCTGACTCAACTAGAATAATAAAGAGTACAGTCATTAACACATGTATTTAATCAAAAAACTATTTACTCTTATTTTCCATTTTATTCTACTAGCCAGCTATTTCCTTAAATAGACTAAAACCAATCTGTTGTTTAAAAAGTCATATAGACACAGATTAGATGAGGTGAAGATGGTTTTAGTAAGTCAATGTCTAAATAAGAATCAACAATACTCTGTTCCCTCCTAACATTGCTGGCTTAGTAACGTGACTTTATTTTGACTACATTATAAAGCAAGGAATATGGTAGTTTTGATTAAATTGTCATTATAAGCCAGTTTTCTATATTAGTATTGTATAATGTGTGTTCAATAAAGGAAATTAGTATACATGAAAACAACTATCTCTATTCTAGAGCTAATAGTAGAATAGATTTAACTTATTTTTTAAGCACCTTCTAAATTGTTAATAAGATTTGCTGATAACACCCTGAACAGTAGCAGTCAGTCCCCCAAGGCTAATTTTAAACGTCTGCTTTCATCATTAAAGTTATTGTTCATTTCTTCTTAAAATGGGAATAATACAGCACTCAGCTATTCCAGAAATAGATCTATCACTCCTAAATAATTACTAGTCAGAGCATTATATTACAGATAAAGAAAATTTATACTCAATAATTCAGCAAATAGACATATCCCAGTTTTAAGATAAATCGCAAAAACAGACCCTGCCATAGACTAAATTCTGCCTGTTCTCCCCATCCCTTCACCACCACAAAATTCTTAGATTGAAGCCCTGACTCCCAGTGTGACTTCATTTGTAGCTTCGACTGTTACTGAAGTACTTAGAGATAATGGAGGTGATAGGGTGAAGCTCTGATCAGACAGGCTTTGTGTCCTTATAAAAAGAGAAAGTGAGACCAGAGCTTTCTTCCTCTTCTCTTCACTCCAATGACCAAGGAAGGACCACGTGAGAACACAGCAAAAAGACAGCCCTCTACAAGCCAGGAAGAGAACCCTCACCTGCAACTGAATTGGCCGGTCCCTTGATCTTGGACTACCAGCCTCCAGAACTGTAAGAAATACATTTTGTTCTTTAAAGCATACAGCCTGTGGTATTTTGTTTTGGCAGCCCATGTGGGCTAATACAAATGCTATGATGGGAGAAGAAAATCAATATTAAGATAGGAAAAGAGAAGATGAATAATCCATTAAGTAAAAGATGAATGTGGCTTTTAGTGTCTTCTTGCAGTTATTATTTGCTTGTTTCTTTGTTTTGCAGAAGTGGAGATTCCCAATATGGACTGTGAAATAAAGAAAACATTCAAAAAAGGGCAGAAAGCTAGTGTGTACATGACATACAATTCTTGACAAGCTCTTTCTGTGCTTTTCAGGAAACCAACCTGAGCTTCCAACTACCCGATTAGCAGATAGGCTTACGCCTCTTCTATCAGCCATGACACCTATCCATATTTTCTTGACCTGTCTAGAATTACTATCTAGGTCTCACCGACTACCCTGAAGGACCCGTTGAAGGGGCTAAAAATACTATAAATTTACAGATCTCATGAGATTGGTAAAGATAGCAAAAGTAGGTCCACATGAACACTACTGTTGTTTGAGATCTGATGTCAGACTCATTTTTATCTTCCCAAGTGGGAGTACAGTTAAAATATTCTATTAAAAAAATAGTGTTTGTTTCTTTTCATAAGAGACATAGCAGACAAAATAGCTGGGTGAGAGCTAAAGGAGTCATTGTAGAATCACAGAGATAGATTAAGTAACAAATATATGCTGTGAATAACATTTCTGGAACACAAACTATGCAATGTGTACTCTGGGGAACTCAAAGAGGTGGAATCTGACCCTGCATATGGTGTAAGGTGATCTTATGAAACAACACAGCACAAAATCAATCAACTCATATTTACTCAACCCTAACTATGCTCAAAGCATCATACTTGGTTCTATGGTGCATATTCAGTTTTTCTAGATTTAGGGAACTAATTGGAGAGAGTCTGCACACACATACAAATAGATGATTTGCAATAGAAAATAACAATAATTTACTAGAAAGTTGTTTAACTTACATGAAGACAATAATTCTTAACCTCATAGCATTTTGGGTAATCAGGAGTGAGGATTAAATGAAAAGTAAAATACTTAAAGGCTCCAGATAAACTTGAGTTTGATTCCCTGCATTTCTTCTTATGAGATTACCTTAGACAGCTGATTTACCTTTTATTAAGCCTCAGTATCTTCATTTGTAAGAAGAGGTGATAGTAGCTTCTTATGATTGTTGAGAGGATTAAAGAAGAAGATTTGTATATAAGTATCTAACACAGTACCTGACATGTAGTAAGTTCTTAATAAATATTAGTTAATCCATTATATGCATTTAAATACCCAGCACAAGAACTGGTTTGTATAATCGTAACAGATGATATTTTTCATTCTTTTTTTCTAAGTGTCAAAATAAGAGGATCATTAACAAGAAATAACATATACAATAAATATGTAATTAGAAATAAATGAACAAAAAAACAGTGAAGGAATGGGACTATAGGTTTATCTAATCTGAGCTACAAACAGACATAACCAAAAGCAAAAAGTATTAGAAGATTACTGCCCAAAGCCAAATAACTCTTTGCCTTCAGATCTTTGCATGGGCTATTCCCGCCACTTGGATCTTTTGTCCCCCAGGTAACTCCCTCATCTTCTTCAAGCCTTTGCTCAAAACTCAACTTCTCAATGATGATTACCTTATTTTAAACTGTCACCTACCTCCTATAACTACCTCTTCCAGCACTACTCATTACATAAATCCCTGCAGGGTCTATGTAATCAAATCCATTAGGAAATCCATTGGACGGTGACTTTAGAATAGGTCTTGCTACCACCACTGTTATTGCCAGGTCCAGATTACATCATGTGGTAGCTGAGTTACTGAAGTCATCTCTTGACTATTTTCCAGCCTCTCCCCCACCCTTTGTGCTCTATTCCTACATGGGCAGAGTGATTTTTTTAAATTGTGAGATTGCCTTTGTCTGTTCAGGCTGCTATTTAAAAAATCTTAAACTGGGTACATTTATAAATAATCAAAGCAATAGAAATTTGTTTCTCACAGTTCTGGAAGCTGGAAAGTCTAAGATTAAGACTCCAACAGATTGGATGTCTGCTTGTTCCTCACCAGTGGCACCTTCTCTGTGTCTCACATGGCAGAAGGAGAAGGCAGACCCCTTCAACTTCTTTTATAAGGGTACTACTTCTACTCATGAGACTGGAGCCCTCCTTAAAATACCCCACATCTTAATACCACCAAAATGGGGATTCAATTTCAACATGAATTTTGGAGGCACGCATTCAGATGACAACACAAATCATGCCATTCTCCTGATTAAAACCCAACCATAGCCCCCAATTTCACTTACAGTAAGAGCCTCTATCGTTACTATGTCCTACCAGGCACTCATGATGAGCTCCCTGCATCTTGCACCTCTTCTCTGCTAGTTCCTGACCTCATCTTCCATCAGTCTACCCCAGCTCCCTCTGCTCCAGTTACAGAGCATCCTTGCTGTTTGTTGAACATGCCAAATAGCTCTTTGCCTTAAGATCTTTGCATGGGCTGTTCCCTCTACTTTGATCTTTTGTCTCCCAGGTAACTCCCTCATCTTCTTTAAGACCTTGCTCAAAACTCAACTTCTCGATGATGATTACCTTATTTAAACTGTCACCTCCCTCCTATAACCAACCCCTCCAGCACTACTGATTTACTTGTCCTGTTCTACTTTTTTTCCCCATAGCACTTAGCACGTAGTGAACTTTCTCATTTATTATGGTTATGGTTTATTTGGCTTTCCTCCAGTAGAATATAACCTACACTTACAAAGATTTGTGTCTTTTTTGTTAATGATGTTTTTCATAGGACTAAAAGAGTATCTGGCAAATAGCAAGTATTCAAAAATTGCTGAATGAATAATCTAATATACTATGAAGATAATTAATATACTACTAAAAATCCTAATACACTAATAATTACTTATGAGTCTAATCTTCTAATATAGTACTAATCTAATATAGACAGGTAAGCATTTGAAGTGTCATGGGTTTCCATGGAAGACACACATCCCTTTGAGTTTGTTGACTGAGCATCAGTTCTGTAGGTAGGCTTCTCATGGGCCTGGTTAGAACAGTCAGAGGTATTGCCAGACATAAAACAATAAAAAAAGAAAGAATCTTACCAGCCTTCACTATGGAAATGACCAGCAAACCTATCTGGGGATGCAGTGGTTATAGCTTAATGATCAAACTGAGGCTGTGAATTGGACTTTTAGGTGGATGACTTAAATCAGGATCATCTAGCAAGTCTTTTAAAAAATAAATCCATTGGCCTGATAAATTATGTAATGGATTATTAATCTCTGAATATATCATTTCCAGAAACTGAGGGATGAATACACAGAGAAATACTGCATTTGTCATGCTCCCAAAAAAGCAGAGTTGATAAAGTCAACATATTCATCATCAAGTGTGTCTTTAAAAGAAGACCTTGGCTCTGACCCTGGGTGCTGTCAAGCCCCTGACACCAGATGAATTTCTTTCCTTCTGTACCTCCCCCAAGGCCCCCAGTCTGTATGGCATGCACATGCAGTCCCTTCATATGAAAGCAACAAAATTTCTCCCACTTCTTCCCCAGATACATTGTTTATCATTTTCAACTTATACCTAAAGTGTGGAATACATAGTTTCCTCTTACCAAGACAAGGTTCTGTTCTCAACAATTTGTTTCAGTGGTCCACAGGGAAGAATAGGTGTTTCTTCACATAACCAGATGTGAAATGTGGATTTTTCTTTAGCAATTTACTGACATATATTTTCTCTCTCTCTCCTCTTTTCTTTGCTTTTATATCTTTTAAATCTTGTAGGGTGACACAAAATTTTGTGAGAAAAATAAAGTGTCTAGAACTTTGCGATGAAATTTACTTGAGGATAAACTTTTTCTAAACTTTAATATACATTTTCATTTCAATAAAAAACTGAATTCCCTTTAGTTTTCTTCATTTAGAGGAATGAAGACATTTTTATTTAAATACAGGAAAGTTTTACATCTTCATTTAGAGGAATGAAGACATTTTTATTTAAATACAGGAAAGTTCTACATTTTCAACTATCTGCTGTAGTAAGTACTACGTGAATACCAATGGAGAGGGCTACTCTCTTAACAGTAGAAATCAGGTCTAGAAAAAAAAGTTTAAAAGAAACTTCCAAATTCCAAACAATAACAAAGCATATATTAATAAGTTCTCTATTAAAAGTTTCATGTTAATGTAAGGGGTAGCTTATTGAAAAGGACTCTCTATTAGTTTTGGTGGCTGACTATGAGAACTATCACCTTGTTTTGTTATTTCAGAATAATGTTGCCGCCATGTTCCCTTATATTAACAAAAATCTCTGGACTTTTTTCTGAGTCAAGGTCAAAGTTTGAAAGGAAAAGGGTTACTGCCTACTCCTTTAAGCAAAAACCACCTTTATAAGAACCTAAAGAGTCTCAAAAGCATCTCAATTTTTTTAAGAGATGGGATATAAATAATAAATGAACTCTGGAATCAAAAACATCAGGCAAGATGGCCTAGCTCTCTAATAGAACACCAGGCTCTGCACTGAGAGCTGGTGACAAGGAAGAGCCAAGAAGGCATTAATGGTTCCTCTTTACATCATTCAGGCTGGGCTGTGTGCCATGCCTCCATAGTGTCTTGACATGACATCAACCTCTATAGTACATAACTAAGTCACACAGGAAGGACACAGACACATAGCTTCATGTGGTTTCAGGGAGCCCTATACAGGACTCCAACTGACAATATATGTTTTCATTCATTGGTTTTTTTTTTAATCACTGAGCTCTGAGATATAGATAGGCATGCCAAGAAGAATGAACCTCCCACAACTTAAAAAATAAGTTTTTGTGCCTTACCTTGTTAAAGGGTATGCTCAGTAGCAATATTTTAAGAACCACAAGTGTTAGAGCCACCGAATCTTGAATTTGTTGAGATACTATGTGCTCTATAGATTTTTTTAACTTCTAACAGTCTCTGAAAAGGTCACCTTTTACTGACTCTAGAGTCAAGGAAAATGAAGCATTTCTTCCAGATTTGGTTTAGGGCAACTTCTTTTAATAAGAGGTGAAGTCAGTGAGGTTTCAATTTGACTTTCAGAGTAATTCAGATTAATTTATTTTTAAAGAGCACACATATTATTGCCATGCAGGGATTTGCACATTAGCCATTAGGTGTAGGATGAAAGAAAATGAGAATCAGTCCTGTTATCTCACTTTGGTATCTCCCACAATGCTTGCTTTCGTGAGTTAAACTCAGAGTTATTCACTGCACCCCATTAGTAGTATTCAGCAGAGAAACAGTCACTGTACTGTTCAGTTCATCGTTGATACAAACTTGGCTTTAGTTACAGAGAAGAAGATCCCCACTTAGGTATATGAAGGGACTGTGTCAGTCACCTAAAAAACTCAAAAGTGTTAAGCACAGCTTGAGGGAAACCTCCACCGTGGTGCTTAGGATCTGCAAGTCCTTAGAGGTGTTTCTATGCCAAGTTCAAGTCCACAAAACTCACACCACTTTCCACTTCTTTGAGTCCATTCACCTTTAGTTTTCAGCCATGCCCAAAGGTCTCAGGAAGAGGTATTTTTAACTCCACTTTCACCAAGAGGCTGATTTGGCTGGCTGGCAACCATTCCTATAACTCTTTCTGCCTCCACAATTTCTCTGACAGGAAATCCTACAACACTGCCTTGCTTTACCATGTAATTGTGTCCTATTCATGCGTGAACCTCCTCAGGGAGTCTGAGAGCCTGTCAAGTGTGAAGCCAGACCTCAGCTTATGTTGGTGGTTTTCCCCCTCCTTCCTTTCACCCCTCCCACGGTGCTTTACCCTGTGTCCATTTTGAGTAAATTGCTTTACTGAATAGGACTATCATCCTTTATAGGAAAAATATACTTTAAGACAAATTGGTTCTGTGACTCTTTATAAGTTTATATTTTACCCGCATAGGCAAATTTTTCAAAAAAGATCCCAACTGTAATAAACATTTCTCCCAAAAACTGATTAAAAACCAAACCTGAATGGACAATACTGTCTTATCAATGGACTGTGGAAAGTATAGTAGTGACACTTGTGAAATTAGCACATTCACAGGAATAATGTATTATTTTAGAATTGTACTAATTCACTTCCCACTTCTAATAATTTAGTGTTTATATCTCTCTCATTGAAAAAGGATTAATAAAATGTTTAATAAATAAAGACTAATTTTGAAAGAGCTTTGCTGACTCAATTCTATGTAAGAAGAGCATGTTGTAATCCCAGCTACTCAGGAGGTTGAGGCAGGAGAATTGCCTGAACCCAGGAGGCGGAGGTTGCGGTGAGCTGAGATTGCGCCATTGCACTCCAGCCTGGGGAAAAAGAGTGAAACTCTGTCTCAAAAAAAAAAAAAAAAAAAAAAAGAAGAGCATGTAAGAAAAGGGAATAATACAACATTTTATGAAATACCCTCTGAGACTCTTCCTCGTCAAAGAAACAATTTGTAAATAAATTGTCCTCACATTATAAACTCTTTGTCTTCATAGTCTGACATATGGGTGCCAAGCTTAGTGATTCATAGCATGGGAAGGCAAGTGTTGTAGCTGGATAGTCATAGTGACATGAAGGTTCTGCTGGTTTGGAAAGCAAGCATTTCATATTTTTGTCCCACAATTAAGCCAATGTTTTGCCCCAGGGACAAGAACATTTCCTCAATTATAAGAAAAAGCAAGAGAGTATGTCCATTCCATGTTCTTGAGAAGTCCTGGCTCAAGCCCATAAGGCTTGTCCTTGTCTACAAGGATGGAGATCAGTTTCAGTCTGTGGTCACACAGACTCTGGCAGACAGAGACTAACAGGATCTCCTAACAGTAAACCTGTTGCTGTCCAAGACAGAGCCCCAAGTTGCTAACAGGCTGTCAGGCTTAAAAAAGTAAGTTCACGGGATTGGATCCAAGATGGCTGGTTAGGAGGAACTCGGGATTGCACCACAAAGATATTCCTCTAGAAGAGCAACCGCAAGGCACATAATCGTCAGATTCACCAGGGTTGAAATGAAGGAGAAAATACTAAGGGCAGCCAGAGAGGAAGGCCAGGTTACCCACAAAGGGAAACCCATCAGACTCACAGCAGATCTCTCAGCAGAAACCCTACAGGCCAGAAGAGAGTGGGGGCCGATATTCAACATCCTTAAGGAAAAGAACTTTCAACCCAGAATTTCAAATCCAGCCAAACGAAGCTTCATAAGTGAAGGAAAAATAAAATCCTTTGTGAACAAGCAAGTACTCAGAGATTTCATCACCACCAGACTAGCTTTACAAGAGCTCCTGAAGGAGGCACTACACACAGAAAAGAACAACCAGTACCAGCCACTCCAAAAACACACGAAATGGTAAAGAGCAGCAACACAATGAAGAATCTGCATCAACCAAAGGGCAAAACAGCCAGCTAGCATCAAAATGACAGGATCAAATTCACACATAACAATATTAACCCTAAATGTAAATGGACTAAATGCCCCAATCAAAAGACACAGACTGGCAAATTGGATAAAAAGCCAAAACCCATCGGTGTGCTGTATCCAGGAAACCCATCTCACATGCAAGGATACACAAAGGCTCAAATTAAAGGGATAGAGGAAGATTTACCAAGCAAATGGAAAACAAAAAAAAGCAGGAGTTGCAATTCTCATAAAATATTCTCAATTGCATATTCATAGAATATGCAATTCTCTGATAAAATAGACTTTAAAGCAACAAAGATCAAAAGAGACAAAGAAGGACGTTACATAATGGTAAAAGGATCAATACAGCAAGAAGAGCTAACAATCCTAAATATATATGCACCTAATACAGGAGCACCCAGATACATAAGGCAAGTTCTTAAAGACTTACAAAGAGACTTAGACTCCCACACAATAATAGTGGGAGATCTCAACACACCATTGTCAATATTAGATAGATCAACGAGACAGAAAATTAACAAGGATATCCAGGACTTGAACTCAGACCTGGACCAAGCAAACCTAATAGACATTTACAGAACTCTCTACCCCAAATCCACAGAATATACATTCTTCTCAGCACCACATCACACCTACTCTAAAATTGACCACATAATTGGAAGTAAATCACTTCTCAGCAAATGCAAAAGAATGGAAACCATAACAAACAGTCTCTCAGACCACAGTGCAATCAAGTTAGAACTCAGAATTCAGAAACCAACCCAGAACCGCACAGCTTCATGGAAAATGAACAACTTTCACCTGAATGTTGACTGGATAAACCATGAAATGAAGGCAGAAATAAAGATGTTCTTTGAAACCAACAAGAACGAAGACACCACATACCAGAATCTCTGGGACACATTTAAAGCAGTCTCTAGAGGAAAATATATAGCAATAAGTGCCCACATCAGAAGAAAGGAGAGATCTAAAATTGACACCCTATCGTCAAAATTGAAAGAGCTAGAGGAGCAAGATCAAAAAAACTCAAAACCTAGCAGAAGACAAGAAATAACTAAGATCAAAGCAGAATTGAAGGAGATAGAGACACGAAAAACCCTTCAAATAATTAATAAATCCAGGAGCTGGTTTTTTGAAAAGATCAACAAAATAGACAGACCACTAGCCAGATTAATAAAAAAGAAAAGAGAGAATAACCAAATAGATGCAATAAAAAATGACAAAGGGGGTATCACCACAGATTGCACAGAAATTCAATCCATCATCAGAGATTATTACAAACAACTCTATGCACATAAACTAGAAAACCTGGAGGAAATGGATAAATTCCTGGACAGTTGCCTCCTCCCAAGTCTAGACCAGGAAGAGGTCAAAACCCTGAATAGACCAATAACAAGGTCTGAAGCTGAGGCAGCAATTAAGAGCCTATCACCCAAAAAAAGCCCAGGTCCAGATGGGTTCACAGACAAATTCTACCAGACATACAAAAAGGAACTGGTACCATTCCTACTGAAACTATTCCAAATAATCCAAAAAGAGGGAATCCTTCCCAAATCATTTTATGAGACCAACATCATCCTAATACCAAAACCCGGCAGAGACTCAACAAGAAAACAAAACTACAGGCCAATATCCATGATGAACATAGATGCAAAAATCTTCAATAAAATACTGGCAAGCCGATTACAACAGCACATCAAAAAGCTTATCCACCATGATCAAGTAGTATTCATCCCGGGGATGCAAGGCTGGTTCAATATACGCAAGTCTATAAATGTAAATCACCACATAAACAGAACCAAAGACAAAAACCACATGATTATCTCAATTGATGCAGAGAAGGCCTTCGACAAAATTCAACAGCCCTTTATGCTAAAAACTCTCAAAAAACTAGGTATCGACAGAACATATCTCAAAATAATAAAAGTTATTTATGACAAACCGACAGCCAATATCATACTGAATGGGCAAAAACTGGAAGCATTCCCTTTGAAATCTGGCACTAGACAAGCATGCCCTCTCTCACCACTCCTATTCAATATAGTACTGGAAGTTCTAGCCAGAGCAATCAGGCCTGAAAAAGAAATAAAGGGTATTCAATTAGGAAAGGAGGAAGTCAAATTGTCTCTATCTGCAGATGACATGATTGTATATCTAGAAGACCCCATCATCTCAGCCCAAAATCTCCTGAAACTGATAAGCAACTTCAGCAAAGTCTCAGGATACAAAATCAATGTGCAAAAATCACAAGCATTCCTATACACCAATAACAGACTTAAAGAGAGCCAAATCAAGAACGAACTGCCATTCACAATTGCTACAAAGAGAATAAAATACCTAGGAATACAACTAACAAGGAACGTAAAGGACCTCTTCAAGGGGAACTACAAACCACTGCTCAACGAAATAAGAGAGGACACAAACAGATGGAGAAACATTCCATGTTCATGGTTAGGAAGAATTAATATCATGAAAATGGCCATACTGTCCAAAGTAATTTACAGATTCAACGCTATCCCCATCAAGCTACCAATGACCTTCTTCACAGAACTGAAAAAAAACCACCTTAAACTTCATATGGAACCAAAAGAGAGCCTGCATAGCCAAGTCAATTCTAAGCAAAAAGAACAAAGCGGGAGGCATCACACTACCGGACATCAAACTCTACTACAAGGCTACAGTAATCAAAACAGCATGGTACTGGTACCAAAGCAGAGATATAGACCAATGGAACAGAACAGAGGCATCGGAGGCAACACAACATAACTACAACCATCCGATCTTTGACAAACCTGATAAAAACAAGCAATGGGGAAAGGATTTCCTGTTCAATAAGTGGTGTTGGGAAAACTGGCTAGCCATATGCAGAAAGCAGAAACTCAACCCCTTCCTGACACCTTACACTAAAATTGACTCCAGATGGATTAAAGACTTAAACATAAGACCTAATACCATAAAAACCCTACAAGGAAACCTAGGCAAAACCATTCAGGACATAGGCGTAGGCAAGGACTTTATGACCAAAACACCAAAAGCATTTGCAACAAAAGCCAAAATAGACAAATGGGACCTAATCAAACTCCACAGCTTCTGCACGGTGAAAGAAACAGTCAGTAGAGTGAATCGGCAACCAACAGAATGGGAAAAAATTTTTGCAGCCTACCCCTCTGACAAAGGGCTGATATCCAGAATTTACAACGAACTAAAACAGATTTACAAGAAAAAAACAAACAAGCCCATTCAAAAATGGGCGAAGGATATGAACAGACACTTTACAAAAGAAGACATACATGAGGCCAACAAGCATATGAAAAAATGCTCATCATCACTGGTCATTAGAGAAATGCAAATCAAAACTACATTGAGATTTCATCTCACACCAGTTAGAATGGCAATCATTAAAAAATCTGGAGACAACAGATGCTGGAGAGGTTGTGGAGAAATAGGAACACTTTTACACTGTTGGTGGGAGTGTAAATTAGTTCAACCATTGTGGAAGACAGTGTGGCGATTCCTCAAGGACCTAGAAATAGAAATTCCATTTGACCCAGCAATCCCATTACTGGGTATATATCCAAAGGATTATAAATCGTTCTACTATAAGGACACATGCACACGAATGTTCACTGCAGTACAGTTTACAATAGCAAAGACCTGGAACCAACCCAAATGCCCATCGATGATAGACTGGACAGGAAAAATGTGGCACATATACACCATGGAATATTATGCAGCCATCAAAAACGATGAGTTCGCGTCCTTTGTAGGGACATGGATGAACCTGGAAAACATCATTCTCAGCAAACTGACACAAGAACACAAAATCAAACATCGCATGTTCTTACTTATAGATGGGTATTGAACAATGGGAACACATGGACACAGGGAGGGGAGCACTATACACTGGGGTCTGTTGAGGGGGAGTGGGGGGGACAGCGGGGGGGGGAGTTGGGGAGGGATAGCATGGGGAGAAATGCCAGATATAGGTGAAGGGGAGGAAGGCAGCAAATCACACTGCCACGTATGCACCTATGCAACAACCTTGCATGTTTTTCACATGTACCCCAAAACCTAAAATGCAATTAAAGAAAAAAAGAAAAAAGTAAGTTCACATAGAACAATTGTATTCTCACAGTCAGCATTGTGTCTTCCTCTGGTTCTTCACGTCATCAATAAACCTTTAAAACTAGAATCCTGAGAAATGTTCCATCCCTTCCCACACATGATCAGCCTCTTCTGCTACCTATCCATACACACTAACCAGTATTTTATTTTATCTTAGGAACTAACAGAATCGAGAATATAGTCTTGAGGTTATCTTGAAGCATATCTTCACTTTATGAAGAGAATTATTAAAATGTGTTGATACTCTCTTGAGGCATATTGCTCCAGGGTTCTTGGGATTTTGTTGGTATAATTATATGCAGCAAATACAGTATCCAAAGTTCCCAGTATGTGTAGAATTTCTACCAAAATCATTGATAATAAATTCTCTCACATAAAACTCCTCCTACAGGCATAGAAATCTTCACCAACTGAGGAATGTGCACTGATCCTTGGATGAAGCTTTACACCATGTCATACCAATATTATATGAACCAGCATTCCTTGAGTATGTTATATGTGCTAGATACTGTGCCAGAAAATTTTGCATGTTGTTTTTTTTAATTCTTCCATCAGTCCTTGGACTTATGTATTACTCCAGTTTTTGCCAATGAAAAATCGAGGCTCAGAAAGGCAATACAAGTAATTAGTAATTCAAACTCAGGTTTTCTGAACCCAACTTAAGAACTTTTTTCACTATTCAAGATGTTTCTCACTTATTTAGCTCCTCAACATCTGTAACAAAATTCCAGCAATTTAAAAGTTAGGGATCATTCAAAAAGGACCAGGTTCTCTAGAGCAAAAAGAGAATATATTTGCCTCATCAGTTTAAAACCCAGTATGTTCTTTTGCTTGGAGCCAAAACTAAATTGGAGGGTGTTCAACTTGCATGCTTAAAATACAAAAACAGTGTTAGCCTATAGCAATTATTTTAAAAGAGTAAATTAATAACCTATTCTTACTGTAAATTTAGTGGGAAATGTCTTATTTTCTTATTTTCTGCCTTCATTTTAATCCTGTTTCCTGTGGCTTACATAGAGGTCAGCAGAAAAACCATTTTCTATGTCCTTGCACAAACATCTAGCTCATGGAAGGACTACAGAATCCACTAAGACAGAAGCCTAAGGTTGCTAAGACAGGTTAAAAGAAAAAATTTGTGCTTCCATTGCTATTTCCTAAAGCCCTAGTCATTCTGCCTCTGAAGAGCAGGGTTACTTATTAAATCATTCGCTTTATATCTTAGTTTTTAATCTTTCACTAGTAAGACCACTGGACAAAGTTCATTGAGATTTACTGCTGTGTCCAAAAGTTTAGTCAACTGGTTGTATTATATTAGAGTCATGCAGAGTAGTCTGTTTCCACAGATAAAGATAATAAAAATTTATAACGCTGCATGCTTTTTAGCAAAAGGAAATTGAATGGCATCCTCATGTCAAATGAAAGCACTCCTGTATAAATCAATAAAGTAATATGACAGCTAATTATTTTGTTATGATAACTCATTGTTTAAGTATCCTCTCTGATTAATTTTACTGAAACCAATCACTGTGTCTTTCCTACAGACTGAGATTTCTGGTATTCTTGACTTCCCCATTTCCTCTGAAAGCCACCCTTCAGCTATCAGCATTGGAGCCTTGGAAATTAGCATGTGGATTCTAAGAAGCCGTCAATATATATTTAAGAGAAACTCAAATAGAGAAAAACAGCCTCAATGAACAAAAAACTATGAAACTTTTGAAGAAGAATACTCTTTTCTACTTCTGAGATGCAGTGCAACACAAGGAATTTTATTTAGATCAGTAAACAAACTGATCTAAATAAACTTTGGAAGATATCATAATCCCCTGGGGAGATCATTTATAATTTAGATACCTGCTCCTCACATCCTTGGATGTTCCAATGCAGTAGGTTTATATAAACCTGTGGTCTCACTCCCTGTTTCCAGCATTTCCTATGCCCTTCTCAACTTTACTTTTCTTCACAGTACCTATCACTTTCTAAGATATTAGACATATAAATTATCTAATGTGTATGTTGTCTCTGTCAGTATCTTCCCATCTGTTTTGTTCACTAGAAAGGTGTCTGGAACACAGTGATGTTTGCAGGGAAGAAAGGAAGGCAGACAGGGTGATTGGCAATGTGATCTTCTCAAAGCCCTTAGAGTCTAGTGTTAGAACCAGATGGCAATCCCAAGACTGTAATGCCCATTTAAGTCCATAATAAACAGTATGCCAGGGCTGGCATAGGCTATCAATGAGTCTTTTGAGGACTGGCATACACCTTACTCTTACCTCCTTGCCAACTTTCCTATCTTGCCTTATTACTCAAACTACACCCAATCTCAGGAAAACCAGGAAAAGTGATGAAAACTTTGTCAAAAACTGAGTTAGGGGTTAATTTTTCTCTTCTCATGTAAACATGAAGGAAGGAAATGTGAAAGAAGAAAATAAGAAGTAGACAAGTGAAAGAAATCTCTAGATCAATCCTGGAGATAATTGTGCAGAACTTTGCCAAGTATCCGCTTAGTTACAATGCTAATCACTTTCACATAAAAAGCCTTAATAAACTCTACACCGCACATTATTTTGGATCTACTAAATTCTAAATCTGAACTGTCTTAAATCTCTTCTTTCTAAAACGTTTGATATATGGACCTGTATTACATTTAAAGAACATAAAGAGAAATTTGGAAATACTGAGACATTGATGAGTTGGAGACTTGGCTTAGACTCCTATAAGACTTACGATCTCAAACTCAGAGAGCCTGGGGAAAAAAGGCAAAATAGGACTAAATTAAACTGTGTTATTTAACCATCTCTTGTTTAAAAGAAATGTAATAATAAGAATGAAAATTGTGTAATGGATACTTTTCTTATTGTCTTTTTGTAGGTAACTTGCTTTTTTTGGAACAGATGGGCTCTATTGATTTTGATCATAAAATAAATTTCTATGAAGGAAATGCTATTTTCCCCCACTGACCTCTACTATAAAGTATTCCCAGAGAAAAATAATAGTACAGTAGTAAGTGAGAATAGCATCTCCTTTCAAAAAAATATAACTAAAGAAGTGCTTGCAACTGTCTTTCTCCTAGATCATAATGTTACATTCTAAGAGGTAGGGTTTTCTAGTGTGTTTCCACCAACTATTGCACAAGTAAAAATTAATTTGGAGCAATAAGTTATTCTTTTAAAGCTATTCTCTGGATGAGCTAATCCTCTCATTGATTCATTCAGTAAATATTTTTATTATATTTAATAACAGTGTATACTAGGGAAATTAAATAAATTAGGTTCCTGACAATCTCCATATAGCAAACACACAGTGGAATGTCTAATAAATAATATTAACTAAACAGACAATATAAATTCAGTATTATTCTAAGACTGTAGGGTTGGTGGAAGAAGTATAGAAAAATAAAAGATGATTGAATCCTTAGATTATGAAATTAACAAACTTGAATATCATGCTGTATTTTTTAGAGGAAGAATCCTATCAAGTGCCTAGCAAAATGAATGAAAAGTAAAGAGCATAATATAAAATAAAAGGGTAAATTTAACTATCAATGTATGCCATATTAATAAATTATATAGAAGCCAATGGTTATAACACAAAGACTCTAAGAATGGACATAGAGTAAAATATAAATAAATATAGCATATGGGACATTTACAACAAAATGATTTTTAAAGACCTTTTAGGAATTTAAAGATATGGTTCCTGAAATTTAAAAATGGTAATAATTAATAACACAGAGATAAAGTCAAGGAACTCTTTCATGGTAAACTAAAGGAAAATAAAAATGCTCAATCAATGCCCAGCTCATTGAATTAAAACATACACACACAGAGGAATATTATTTTAAAATGTTAGAATATCAGGAATAAGCAGAAAATCCACAAAGTTTCCAGTGACTAAAAGAAGGTCAAATACAAAGGTACCGGACAACAGATATCCCAGTAGTAACATGGGCTGCTAGAATACAAAGAATTGCCTTCAAAATTCCAAGAAAATAATTTCAATTTTAATTTCTAGAATCAACTGTGGTAGAATGGAGTATTTTGATGTGTTATAATATCTATCTCTTATATACCCTTTCTTATAAAGCTACTAGTAGGTGTAATACAGTATAGCAATGGCTTAAACTAAGAAAGAGGAAGACATGTTTTCCAAACATAATAGCTCCAACCCCAGAGCCTAACTATGTCCTAGGATGACACCTATGCAGCAAGTCTAGAGAGAAACCAGTACGAATTGGAGAAGGGTGGAAGACTTCAGCAGAGAAGACTTCAAGAATTGCTAAAATAGATGATGTAATCAAACATTTCAATGTAAGTAAGTATATATGGAGAACAATAAGAGAATCAAAACCAGTGATAATGGCTAATATACAGTGAACTAAATTTCATGGGGGTAAAGATAATCATATAACTAAAAACATTATACAAGTACTCAATTATTAAATTCTAGGGAAAATGCTTTATAAAAAGGGAAAAATTCACATACACTAGTTGTACATACATTTACCAAGATACATATAGTAACAATAAGATGAGCAATGATAGATTTAACTAAAAATGCTGATGTCACTGACTTAGGAAGATTGTATGGAGAAACTAATGGAGTTTGAAAGAGCAATGTTTTCATCTATTACAATAGAAAGTTAATACGTAATGTCCAGAATTGGTAATTCAGATAAAAGCAATGTAAGAATATTCTTTCTAAACACAAAAACAACTACCAGAAGAAAAAGTTAAGTGTTAAATGGGTTGCCACACAAAGTATGACTGTGTATCAGACTGGATTTTTTTTTATTATAAAGCTTCCAGAGATAATTTACTTTTTAAAATTATCAAATGCACTTGGTTTATTTAAAATGTTTATTAAAGTAAAAGATATGCATTATGAAATAAAGAACAAAGTGGTACTTTCAAAGATCTCCATTACTTAAAATACTCCAGCCATTTTTACTCCATGGCATATACCAACGTGTGTTTGCTAGTTCCCAAGATATAGATATTCCCACTGCAGTTGATTTCAGGTTACTAACATAACATCACTGAATGTGGAGTTGAGAAGAGATGCAAAGTAACACACTATTATGTAATATCTCCATCATACAGATACAGTAAATGTACATAACCTTAAGAACACAGGTAACACTAAAATGTAGTAAAATAATTAGGAACTGATGAGTTTTTAGTGTCTATTAACTTTATTTTTAATATAATTTATTTAATTTTAAGTTTATAAAATTTGATTTATAATGGTTGTATGGAAAGAATGTACATTTTTTAGAAATTTAACAATCATCACTCACAAGCCTGTATGAGCCAGACTCAGCACACAACTGACAGCTAACATTAAAATGCCCATCATACTCCTGCAGAGTGGGATGGATATTAGATGAATTGGATGGATGGATGGCTGGATGGCCTGATGGGTCAAAATGTAACTAACAGAAATGATTAACCACCCAACAGACCATTCTCAGGGCTGAGTTTCCTCTTCTATGATTAATACTTCAAAATTAAAAGACAATGTACCCACAATGACAGTCACTCTGTGTGGTTGCTTTAGTCAAATGTTGTGAATAGCTCTTTTATAAAAAACACCATTGGTTATTTTCTGACAGTTTTGGCCACATTCACATAAAAGAAAATTTAAATGTTTCATCAGGTAGTACCATCTTCAAATCTAAAGAAATTATCAATAATTATCAGTCACCATAAATCTGGGCCTAGAGTAGATATTTACCTAAATTATCTGATGAAACTATATTAGAATTAAATCCTTCAAGTAAATTACAAGTATTTCAGGGCAGATTTTGTATCTGGTTTGTTTTTCTACACTCCTTAGCACCAATACAATGTTTAAAACTAAGTTGGAATTTGTCTCCCAATATTACAGTTATTTATGTGTTTTTTTCTTCTAATTAACTGTACGTTTTCCTTGAAGGTGAAAATTTCATCTTGTCAAATTTATACACCAGTACCTAGTTTATATTAACCCCTTACTAAATATTAGTTTGGTTAGATTGAAGAGCTGTCCAATTAAATTAATTAGAATGGATCAGAATTTAATTTGATGCCATGTTAGCATAATACTAAAAAGGCTATCAAACAAAGTTTTGTATCATTAGGCAGTATAATGTATTCAAGGTGGATTCAAATTCCAGCTCTATTTCTTATAAGCTTCCAGATCCTAATCAAGTACATAATCTCCATAAACCTCAGTTTGTCCATTCTAACAAGTAGATAATTGCATGGTTGTTAAGGATTAAATTCATATAAAGTGCTTAGCATAATACCTGGCACATAGTAAGCTCTAAATAAATGTTTGCTGTTATATTGCTATCTTTTATGTTATAGATAAATCTGAAATGTGGTCATAATATGTGATTTGCCTGAAAGGTGACCTAGGTCTTTAAAACAGTGACACATTTGCAATTGCCCATCATGACGCTTCTCACAAAATTGAACTTCACAATGCCATCAGATTGTCATAGTTTCCCTTCTAGAAAGGGAACCTATGATTCATTAAGCTAAATCAAGACTGAGTATCAAGTGACTATTGACTTTTGATTTTTTCTTGCCTTAGTTTTACCTTGATGATCTGGCATATTAATAGAAGCTGGTATATTTATATTGATCTTCATGCTTTCTCATTGGGTTTCATGCCAACCATGAAGACTGATTGGTTTTATTAGTCCTTACAGGAAAACTGATTCTCTAAGTCAAAAGTCTCAAGCAGAGAACACAGGATATTTACCCATCGATTCCCACTACACAAAGCCCTTTCTAGGAAAGAATACTGTCTCTCAAAGATTACATATCTCATCTCACTTTTCTTACCAGAACTTCTGCCCTGAGATGTGCCATCCAGAGAAATCAATTATGTCTGTTCATTCCTGATCCTCAATTGTTAACATAAAGTTGTATACTGAGGCAAGTTTAAAACATAGCTGAAAATCCTTTAACATTTATATGGTTTGGCAATGTGTCTGCACACAAATCTCACCTCAAATTTTAATTTCCATAATCCCACATGTCAAGGGTTGGACCAGGTGGAGGTAATTGGATCATGGGGGTGACCTCTCCCATGCTTTTTCCATGATAGTGAGTGAGTTCTCACCAGATCTGATAGTTTTATGAGCATCTGGCATTTCCCCTGCTTGCACTCATTCAATCTGTCCTACTGATCTGTGAAGAAGGTGCCTTGCTTCTTCTTCACCTTCCACCATAATTGTAAGTTTCCTGAGGCCTACCAAGCCATGTTGAACTGTGAATCAATTAAACCTCTTTCTTTATATATTACCCAGTCTCAGGTATTTTCCTATAGCAATGTAAGAATGGACTAATATAGTAAATTGATATCAAGGCAATGGGACATTGCAATAAGATACCTAAGAATGTGGAAGTGACTTTGGAACTGGGTAACAAGTAGAGGTTGGAAACATTTAGAAGGCTCAGAAGAAGACAGGAAGACATGGGAAAGTTTGGAACTTCCTAGAGACTTGTTGAATGGTTTTAACCAAAATATTGATAGTGATATAGGCAATGAAGTCCAGGCTGAGGTGGCCTAACATGGACATAAGAACTTATTGGGAACTAGAATAAAGATGACACTTGCTATGCTTTAGCAAAGAGACTGGCAGAATTTTGCCCCTACCCTAGAGATTTGTGGAACTTTGAACTTGAGAGAAATTATTTAGGGTATCTGGCAAAAGAAATTTCTAAGCAGTAAAGCATTAAAGAAGTGACTTAGGTGCTCTTAAAAGCATTTAATTTTATGCATTCACAAATACGTGGCTTGGAATTCGAGCTTATGTTTAAAAGGGAAGCAGAGCATAAAAGTTTGGAGAATTTGCAGCTTGACAATGCAATAGAAAAGAAAAACCCATTTTCTGAGGAAATATTCAAGCCAGCTGCAGAAATTTGCATAAGTAACGAGGAGCCAAATGTTAATCACCAAGACAATGGGGAAAATGTCTCCAGGGCAAGTCACAGGTCTTCACAGCAACCCCCTTCCATCACAGACCCAGGAGGCCTAGGAGAAAAAAAAATGGTTTCCTGTGCTGGGCCCAGGGCCATGCTGCTTTGTGAAGTTTCAGGACTTGGTGCACTACATCTCAGCCATGGCTAAAAGGGCCTAATGGACAGCTCAGACCATTGCTTCAGAGGGTGCAAGCCCCAAGCTTTGGCAGCTTACACATGGTTTGGGGCCTTTGGGTGCACAGAAATCAAGAATTGAGGTTTGGGAGCTTCTGCCTAGATTTCAGAGGATGTATGGGAATGCTTGGATATCCAGGGGTGCAGAGGTGGAGCCCTCATAGAGAACCTCTGCTAGGGCAGTGTGGAACAAAAATTTGGGGTTGGAGTACCCACACAGAGTTCCCACTGGGTCACTGCCTAGTGTAGCTATGAGAAGAGGGCCACCATCCTCCAGACTCCAGAATGGCAGATCCACCAACAGATTTCACTGTGCAACTGGAAAAACCAAAAACACGCAACACCAACCCATGAAAGCAGCCAGGATGGGGGCAGAGCTGCCCAAGGCCTTGGGAGTCCACCTTTTGCATCAGCGTGATGTGGATGTGGGACATGGAGTCAAAGGAAATTATTTTGGAACTTCAAGGTTTAATGACTGACCTGTTGGATTTCAGACTTGCATGGGACTGGTAGCCCCTCTGTTTTGGCCAATTTCTCCCATTTGAAATGGGAGCATTTATCCAATGCCTGTACCCCTATTGTAACTAGGAAGTAACTAGCTTGCTTTAGATTTTATAGCCTCTTAGGCAGAAGGGACTTGCCTTGTATCAGAGGAGACTTTGGACTGTGGACTTTTGAGTTAATACTGAAATGAGTTATGACTTTGGGGAACTGTTGGGAAGGCATGATTGGTTCTGAAATGTGAAAAGACATGAGATTTGGGAGGAGCCAGGGGTGGAATGATATGGTTTGGCTCTGTGTCCCCACCCAAATCTCACATTGAATTGTAATCTCCATAATCCCCCGTGTCAAGGGCAGGACCAGGTGGAGGTAATTGGATCAGAGGTGTGGTATCCCCCATGCTGTTCTCATAATAGTGAGTTCTCACCAGATCTGATGGTTTTATGGGCATCTGGCATTTCCCTTGTTTGCGCTCCTTCACTCCATCCTGCTGCCCTGTGAAGAAGGTGCTTTGCTTCTCCTTTGCCTTCCACCATAACTGTAATTTTTCTGAAGCTTTCCCAGCAATATGGTATTGTGACTCAATTAAACCTCTTTCCTTTATAAATTACCCAGTCTCAAGTATTTCTTCAAAGCATTGTGAGAATGAACGTTACAGGCATTTCTTAAATTCAGACATGAGATCTACGTTCCCTTTCTGGAATCTGTATAAGCTTGTAACTGCTTCAATCAGTAGAGTATGACAGAAATGCCACTGTTAATTCTGAGGCTGTGTCATAAAAGGCCATGCATCTTCCACCTTGTTCACTACAGCACTTGCTCTTGAAGTACTCAACTGCTATAGGCATGCCATATTAAGAGGAAGCCCAAGTCACATGACCATAAGTAGACCCTCTGGTCTACAGTGCCAGGGGAAGCCAAATTTGAGTCATCCCAGTCCAGAAGACAGATATGTGAGTGGAGAAACCTCCAGAGGACTCCAGCCTTCAGCCATTCAAGTCACCATCCACTAGCTGTTCCATTATTTCCAGCTAAGGCCCCAGACCTGAAGCAGAGAAAAGGAGTCCCTAACGTGCTCTGTCAAAATTTCTGACCTTCAGAATCTGTGATCATAATAAAATGATTGTTGTTCTTTACCACTAAATTAGAACTGGTTTATTATGCACCAGTGGTAATTGCAACATTTAACATGAACCACAAGGAAAGCCATTGAGATGGAAATTCACAGAAAACAGGAAACACTGACAAGTGCATGAAAGGACATTGTTGCCAGGAAACTAGACTCAAGTGTTCACGGTACATATATATATATATAGCATCTCCTATCTTTTTTTTTTTTTTTGGTACCAATGAATGCTGTCACTTTCTTACTAATTCCTAGCCTCTATCCTGTTGTCTGATCTCTGAAGCTATGCCAAGTACCACCAAAATATAGGCATCAAGGCAATATCTCTGATTAACTCTATGTGAAATGCAGCTATGCATAGGAAGAAATTTTTCAAATATGAGAAAAGAAGAAATGTCTCCTGTTGAAGTAAGAAAATGAAAGATCATGAGTTTGGGAAAGACTTTTATTCTAAAGGTTGTTATCTGACCCTATTCTCTGGGGATAAATAATAAGGCACTAAATAATAAGAAACACCATAGACTTTTTTAAAACCTAGTAGAAAAAAAAGATGCTTCGTTAATTTATCTTACCAAATTATGCTCAAAATCTTATGATGCCTACAAGGTACTGGACGTTTATTAGTGCCTGCTATTGCTTCTCTGACCTGATGTGCCTTCACACTATAAATGTGACAAAATCATTAAGACTTAGCTACATGCGGTATTTCTTTTTTATAATGCTCAAGCTAAAAAGTAAAAATACCATCAATTACAAAACTAAAAGTATAATATTCATGGCTGTGAAATAAGTAAATCTCATACAAATGAATGTACAAAAATAACATTTTAGTAAAATACATTTTAGTAAAAAGCAATAAATTTTCTTTAGATGGAGTCTCACTCAGCCCTCCAGGCTGGAGTATACTGGTGCGATCTCAGCTCACTGCAACCACTGTCTCCCGGGTTCAAGCAATTCTCCTGTCTTAGTCTCCCAAACAGCTAGGATTGCAGGCACCCCCGCATCATGCCCAGCTAAGTTTTGTATTTTAGCAAAGACGGTGTTCCACCATGTTGGTCAGGTTAGTCTTGAACTCTTGGCCTCAGGTGATCTGCACACCTTGGCCTCCCAAAGTGCTAGGATTACAGGTGTGAGCTACTGCGCCTGGCCTGTAAGTTAATTTTTAAAAAGTCCCTGTAACTCCCTGTAGTTCTTCAAAGGCATTATTTAACATTGGTCTTAGTAATGACTAACAGTCATAATTCAGTAAAATTAGGTGACATCACCCATTTAATGCTTATAGCAATCTTATGAGTGGGGTATCTTTCCCCCCTTTTTAAAGGTGAGGAAATGAATAGGTCCAGAGATATATTATTCATAAGGCAGAACAAGAATGAAACAGAGGGTAGCCTATTTTAATGCCTATGTGCCAGGGTGACTGTCTACATAGCACCTGATAATTCAAAATATACTTCCACGTGCATCCTTTATCCTTTTTGAATCCCAAAAGTGACACTGTATGCCAGTCTGTTCTGTCTATTTTATAGATAAAGACTTATCAGCTCTGGGAGGCTGAGCAAATTTCCCCAAGGAAAACCATAGGTGTGAAATACGTTTATATATCACAGCTTCTCAATAAGTAAGACTTGAAATATGTTCAACTATGAGAAAAAGAATGTATCACCTTGAAAATATGATACCTCATGAAAAAACACATTTTGGTTTTGTGGGGGACCATTTATGGAAAAGAATACAGAATTACAATTACAAAATTTGTTCAGAATGAGAAAATGAGTCATCATAAATTACAAATGTTAAAAAGCTGAAAATATCTCTAACACTGCATAAGTCTTGAAAATAGCAAAAGGAGTTTTATAAAATAACTGCTAACATGGCTTGGCAATAACTTTCCCCTACATTTTTGGTTGCATACTCCTGTATGACCTCTTCCTATGACAATGATTTTTAATATATTATGAAAAGAGAACAAAAAGGTAACTCATTCTTTCTTCTAATATGATTGGTTAAAATACGTCTTTTATTATTGGCAATTGAGAGGATTTAAACCCATGACCTCACACATAGAGTTCACTGTATGTCAATTGCTACAAGTTTAAGTCCTACAAACACAGGAACTTGGATATGCTCTATTTTGCCAGTTCCTGTCCAGTGCATGGGGGGGTTGATAATTATATATGTTGCATTGTTGATTCTATTCCCAACATGAAAGAACGTTCATTTTGACTAGGAATCAATAGGAATGTAGTCCTCTACAGTGCTTACAATTGTATGCATCCAATGATTGGAGTAATTTTTCACCAATTGGGTTTTGAGTCTCCATACTTCAAGCCTTGTTTCTCCTCCACTACCCACATGCTTCCAGTACTGGACACTGGTGTATAACAAGCCACCACTGGCCCTGTACCTTCCTGTGGCACACCGCCACCTGAAAACCATTCTCACAGAGAAAAAAACTGGCAACAATTTAACTGACAGTAAACCATAAATATATATCTTATTTGGGAAAAAGAGTCCAAAAAATGTTCATAGCCCCTCAAAGGCCACCTGACTGAAGAGTAAATATGACTGAGAGGAAATCAAAGAGTAAAAAAACTACGGCCTAAAGGGGTTGCAGTTAGATATTATAGTGTTTCAAATCTTACAAAAACCCATGTCCGTAGGGAAACGTTGCTTGAACCATGCTCCAAGGCACTGGGAGCCACCTCTGTCTTCCTGAAGAAAAGAGTGATAGAGAAGAGTCTTACAAAGAGATCTAAAATTTATTAAGAGCTCAAAAGCTTCCATTGCTTTTCTAACTTTGACTTTCTTTAATTAGCCGAGAGAGTCAAATTCTAATTGTCTAAGGATTTTCCCACAGTGTTTTTTCTTTACCAGGGAACTGCAAAGAAAGCTGCTGGGCTGTAAAGGGGCAAAATGAGGCACCTAGAGTTTCCAAATAATTTAAGATGCAAAACCACTTCATTTAGATCAATTAAAAATGTTCTTGACTAACTTCATTTGCATGTTTATATTAGTTCTCCACTTCACTTGGATTATGTAATTTAAAAGCTGCATTTAATTATAGCACAAACCCTTATTTATCAACCATCACTGATGTTACCGGTAAATAAGCGTTATCTTTCTATTCAGTATAAAAAGTACGTCATAATAAACAAAGAGGAGCAATCTTCAAGCTGGAAAGGTTTGAATGAAAATGATGGCAAGGGAACGGAAACCCAGGATTAAGTGGAAAGCAGTTGGGGAGAAAAAAAGCTCTTCGTTACTTTAAATAAACTAAAATCTCCAGACAGAGATGATTTCCCTCTCAAAGTACTGAAAGAATCTGCAAATGTGAACATTGCTCACTTTCATAACTTTTGCATAATTACAGAAAACAGAGGAGATGTTGAGAATATAAAAATGGAATAGTTGCCCATTCCAAAGAAGAGGAGAGAAATGTATTTGAAAAACACAAGACCAAAAATCTTGGAGTCAATTTCTAACAAAATGTTAAAATATATAATGATTTTCTCAGTTAGGAATTCCACAATCAACAACTCATAGTTAAATCTGATTTCTGGCTACCAGCCCCAATTTCATCTGACAAAAAATAATCTAAATTCTATTAAATTCCACCATTTTCTCAATTATTCAAGTTTATAGTTCAGAAAGGGTTTAAAAGCCTCTCTCAGGGCTTTTTCCCTTTCCTTTCCTCCATGAGGCTGATTCTAAACTCTAGCGGAGGGGCATATATTATAATAAATGCCCTCATTGTCTCCCCTCCTGGTACAGAGAGCTGGTTTCATTTTGAGTTTGCTCTTTCTGCCTATATCCTGTGTGAGCCTCCTGCTCCACATCCACAGAAGATCCACTAGGGGACAATGGACACAGCCCCCTCCAACAGCAGCCGAGTAGGTCTACATGGAGTGAGTTGGCTGCCACTAGTGCCTAGGAAATCAACTTCAGCCTCCCACGAACCAAAGGTCCAGGCTCTCTTTTCTGAGAAGCCTCATTAGTTGCCAACTCAATTGCTTCAAGACAACCTGCTCCATTTCAGTTTGTGTTTGTAAACAGCCCTCACAGCAGATTTATGCTCCTCCTATGAATTTGCAATGATCTTCCATTTGCAGAGGTGTAACTTACAAGGCACAGACTTTGGTGTTCCAACATGAGTACAAATGGCCTGAATTGCCTGAGAAACAGCAGAATGCAATCGTTTTCTTTCATTTTGGAAGATTACACTGTCCACTAGGGAGCATAATGAAGGTTCAAAAATAAAGTGAAGCTTAGTTTTAAAAAAAGTCCTATTTTTGCACAACTAAGCTGGTAGCCTATAAAATTCATATCTGATCAATATAATACTGTCTTTTAAGCACTAAGTAAAGGAGACATTTATCACTAAGAGCCCACATGGGCTTACAAATAATAAGGCTCATTAAACTAACTGCTTCTTTTTCTGATACTTACATTTGTATATATTCATGGGGTACATGATAAATTTTGTTACGCACATAGAATGTGTAATTATCAACTAAGAATATTTAGGGTATCTACCATCTGAGTATTTATCATTTCTATGTGTTGGATACATTTCAAGTCCTCTCTTCTAGCTGTTTTAAAAGTACAAACCGTTAACTATAGATATTGTACACTTCTATCTAAGATTAGAACTTATTTATTCTATCCAAATGTATGTTGTACTCATTAATTAACTTCTCATGCTTTTTTATTTGAGAAATAAAAAAAAAACCCATAAAACTGTGTCTTGACTAAAGAAAAACAATACATTTTTTATAGCATCTCAGAGACAAATGACATAGGAGAATTACTTCAAACTCCAATAATTCTAATGAGAAACATGAGGCTCAGGTTGACATCTTCAAGGTGAATCTGTCACATGGTAATGAAGAGCAAACTTGAAATCTGGGCTCTTGAGTCTCTCAAACCCTTTGGTAGAAGTTGTGATGTAAAGATGGATAAGTAACAATCCTAGCTTTACGCGGCTCAAAGATAATTCAGGGACATTAAATGAACCCCAGTTGGCTTCAGTCTCTAGGCCCAGGGGAAATCCTGTCAATTTCCTTCAAAGGGGTATCCTGGAGCTGGCCTGTAACCAGCTCACAAAAGCCATTTGCATTCCGTGTTCAGTGATATTATGTTGGTATACTGAAACTGGCAGTGGTGGGAATATTTACACTAAGGAAACCAGCAGCACTACAAATCAGAGCTTTCCCCCACCCTGGGACAATTTTTTTAAGCATTTACTGGTACACGACCGCCTCAGGGACTCTCCTGCATTTCATTCTTGTTGCTGGCAGTAGTCTCCTCCAGCCCATGACTCTGTTTTCCCTAAAAGCAGGATTTGGAGTAAAAAGAGGGCTTCCTACATTTTCCTGTGACTCTTAAAACGATGATCTTATCATTTTAAGGAAACTGAGGCTATTATAGAGGTAAAAATAATTAAATAAGCACATGAGAAAGTTACAAAGATTCATATAGTTTACATTGTACCATCCTGACCTCAAGTCTCTTTCCTAGTTCTCCACTGAGTTGGTGAATAAATAAGATAATGTACCTAAAGCTCCCAGTACACTGCTTAGCACATAAGATTATGCTCAATAAAAATAGTCACTACAATTATAGTATTAATAAACAGAAATATCTCTAGTATCCAGTCCTTGGCCTTTGTGGGGCTGAGGTTGGAAAACAACAGTCCTCCTGATGAGCCCTCTTTCCTCAGGTGAATATCTATCTTCCTGGAAGTTTCCCTGTGAGAAAAAAAGAAGCCCGAAGATGCAATTAATATGGAACAAAATATATCCTGATTTTCTGATTCCCTTTTTTTTTTTAAACATCCCTAACTATACTTAAACTGGAGCCTGGTCTTACACAGGGACTCTAATCCCCATAAAGACGCCCCCTCCTACACACACATTGTTCCACAGAATTTTCTCGTCAAGAAACATAGTTGAAAATAAAGTGGAAATGGTTTTGAGAAAACTAGATATCCACATGCAAAATAATAAAATTGGACCCTTAGTTTACACCGTACCCAAAAATCAACGCAGAATGAATTAAAGGCTTAAACTAAGTAAGACCTGAAACTAAAACTCCTAGAAGAAAACAGAAGAAAAGCTCCTTGACATTGGTCTTGGCAATGATGTTTTTGGATATCACACCAGAAGCTCAGGCAACAAAGCAGCAATAAACAAGTGGGACCACATCAAACTGAAAAGCTCCTGCATAGTAAAGAAAACAATTTTTAAAAATTCAGCCTATGAATTGGGAGACAATGTTTGCAAACTATATATTTGATAAGGGATTAATAGTCAGAATATGTAAGGAACCCATACAATTGAATCTCAATAAGACAAATAAATTGATTTTTAAATGGGAAAAGTATTCGAATAGATATTCTGCCAAAGAAGACATAAAAATGATCAACGGGTACATAAAAAAGTGTTCAACATCACTAACCATAAGGGAAATGTAAATGAAAACCACAATAAGATATGATCTCACACTTGTTAGGATGGCCAGTATTAAGAACATAAATGATAACATGTGTTGGCAAAGATGTGAAGGAAAGGGATCACTTGTACAATGTTGGTGAAAATATAATTTGGTGTAGACTGTTATGGAAAACAATATATAGGTTTCTCAAAAAACTAGAAATAGAACTACCCTACAAGCCAGTAATCCCACTGTTGGGAATACACACAATGAAAATGAAATCATTGTGTTGAAGAGAGATCGGCACACCCATGTCTATTGTAGCACTATTCACAATAGCTAAGACGTGGAAACAATCTAAGTGTCCACTGACAGTTGAAAGGATAAAAAAGATGTGGTATATGTATATTACACATAATGGAATATTACTAATCCTTTAAAAAAAGGGGGACCCTGCCATTTACAAACACATGGATGAACCTCGGGGACATTATGCTACATAAATAAGCCAGACATAGAATTAAAAATAATGCATGATGTCCCTAATATGTGAAATCTTAAAAAGCCAAATACATAGAAACAAAGAGTGAAATGAGGGTTAGCAGGAGTGCAGATAGGGAAAAATGGGGAGATGTTGGTTAAATGGTATAAAGTAGCAGATACATAGGATGAACAAGTCTACAGATCTGGCCAGGCATGATGGCGGCTCACACCTATAATCCCAGTGCTTTGGAAGGCTGAGGCAGGAGGATCACTTGAGCCCAGGAATTTGAGACCAGCCTGCTTGGACAACATGGTGAAACCCTGTCTCTACAAAAAATACAAAAATATTAGCCAGATGTAATGGTGCTCATGTGTAGTCTCAGCTACTCAGGAGGCCGAGATGGTAGGATTGCTTGAACCCAGGAGTTCGAGGCTGCATTGAGCTGAGATTGTGCCACTGCACTAAAGCCTGGGCAAGAGTGAGACCTTGTCTCAAAAAACAAAAAAACAAAAAAAAAAGGAAGAAGAAAAAGAAATGCAAGTCTAGAGAACTAATGTACAACATGACTACAACTAATAATATTGTATTGCATTCTGAAAATTTGCTTAGAGAGTGGATTTCAGGTGCTCTTATTATGAAACGAAGGCAACTATGTGAGGAGATGGACGTGTTTATTTGCTTGATTACAGTAATCATTTTACCTTGGATATGTGTATCAAAATATCATGTTGTACACCACAAAATCATACAATAAAAATGAAATGAAATGAAAATAAAATGGCAAATACTACAGTAGAGCACAAATGCAATGTATGTTAGCAGTTTAGGCTGGGATGGGGGCAATGTAGAATGTGAGAAGGCCTCATAGGTTTTTTGCAGGCAAGCTGTGTCTATGAAGCAGATGCAGAGATGTGAGCATAAGGACAGTACATTAAGGAAGATTTATGACTAAGGGAGAAAGGTGCCAGGATTCTGTGATAAAAAGGGTCTCAGTGAATTCAGAGGGAGGTTTAGTGCCAGGCATGTGTCTTTCTACTTGTCCCTAGGCTGCTTAGCCATCTGACATAAGAGAAGATGGAAGATATTTGCTTATCACACTTTTGGATGGCACAAAGTTGGGAGTGAAACAATAAGATACCCACAAGAAGAACAGAAGATCTCTTGGGATGATAAGATGAGCTCCTCCCAAAAGCAAGGTAAAGTTTAGACGTGATATAAGCAAACTCTGCTTCTTGGGTGTGCACTTAAACAATGAACATAGGGAACATTCTGCCCTTCAAGTATGATCTGATTAGCACAAGTCTGTGCCAAAGAGCTTGGAGCCTACCTTTCTCAAAAGTTATCTCTTTCAGATCCTGGGAAATTATTTGTGCGATTGCTTGTTGATTTTAAGGATGTAGTCTGTGGCTGTGGTGCTAGACATTTCTTTCCATATGGTTATCTGACCTTTGAAGTGAATGAACCTGATTTTTGATATTAAATGAAATGTATTCTAATCAAATGAGCTAATCAGAATTTAAGATTTGGATTGGGAGGAAAATTTGTATTGAATTATTGGGGCAATTTCTCAATTCTTTATTTAACATTGCTTAACTTAATAGTAATAGATAGAATACCAAGGGTCCTTTCATCCCTTTAACTGGTTAGTGAACATTCCATTAGTGGTACAAGACAGAATCCAAATATGGCATGTGAGAGATGCTATCGAGAAGAAAAATTGTTTTTAATTTTGACTGTCCATAAAGATGACTTCATGACCAGTTCAAGAAAATTCTTAAGCAAATAACTTCATTATATACTAGGTATCATTTCTGATGAATGCATTCATACACTTTAAAATCCTAAGAATACATTCTTTTAGTGAGTGCAAAAGAGTTTTTGTATTAAAATCCAATTGACGTTATCTGCTTCCCTCAAACATGTAAATAAAGTTTACTATCTTGTTAACGAAATTTTTCCATAAAGGTATATTATTACACTATATATATTTAAAAGTAGCACAGGCTGTAAATTACACTAATTTTTTTTTCTGAAATGCATCTGCTCTAGATAATGCTAACAATTGTTCCTTCCATACTGCCCAAAGCGATTTACAGATTAAATGTTATTCCTATCAAAGTACCAATGACATTTTTCACAGAACTAGAAATAACTATTCTAAAATCCAATTAGAACCAAAAAAAAGCCTAAATAGTCAAAGCAATCCTAAGCAAAAAAGAATAAAACTGGAGGTATCACACTACTGGACTTGAATCTATACTACAAGGCCACAGTAATTAAAACAGCATTGAGCTGGTACAAAAACAGACACATAGACCAATAGAATAAGTCAGAGAACCCAGAAAAAAAAAAAAAGCTGCACACCTACAATGATTTGTTCTTTGATAAAGTTGACAATAACTGGCAATGGGTAAAGGATTCCTTATTCGTGGTGCCGGAATAACTGGCTAGCCATATGCGGAAGATTGAAACTGGATCCCTTCCTTACACCACATACAAAAATCAACTCAAGAAGAATTAAAGATTTCACTATAAAACCCATAACTATAAAAAGTCTGGAAGAAAACCTAGGAAATACCATTCTGGATATCAGTCCTGGCAAAGGCTTCATGATGAAGACTTCAAAAGCAATTATAATGAAAAAAAAAAATTAAAAGTGAAACCTAATTATACTAAAGACCTCCTGTACAGCAAAAGAAACCACCAACAGAGTAAACAAACAATCTGCAGAATGGGAGAAAATGTTTGCAAACTATGCATCTGACAAAGGTCTAATATCCAGACTCTATAAGAAACTTATACAAATCAACAAGAAAAAAAAATGACCCCATTAAAAAATGGGCAAAGGACATGGACACTTATCAAAAGAAGTCATACATGTAGCCAACAAGCATATGGAAAAAAATGTTCAATACCACTAATTACTAAGGGAATGCATATGAAAACTACAATGAGATACCACCTCACACCAGTAAGAATGGCTATTACTAAAAACTCAAAAAGTAATAGATGCTGGTTAGATTGCAGAGAAAACGAAATGCTTATACACTACTGGTGGGAATGTAAATTAGTTCAACCATTGCAGAAAACAGTCTGGAGATTTCTCAAAAAACTTAAAATAGAACTACCATTTAACCTAGCAATCTCATTACTGGGTATATAGCCAAAGGGATATAAATCCTTCTACCATAAAGACACATGCACATATATGTTCACTGCAGCACTATTAACAACAACAAAACATAGAATCAACCTAGATGCTCATCAATGCTGGATTGGATAAAGCATGTGTGGTAGATATACACTATGGAATACTAGGCAGCCATAAAAAAACAATGAAATCATGTCCTTTGCAGAAACATGGATGGAGCTGGAGGCCATTAGCCTAAGCAAACTAATTCAAGAACAGAAAACACAATACGACATGTTTTCACTTTTAAGCTATGCATTGAGTACACACGGGCACAAAGAAGGGAATGACAGACAATGGAGCTTTTTTGAGAGTAGAGGAGGGAAAATTGAAAAACTCAATATTGGACATTATGCTCATTACTGAGGTGATGAAATTATCTGTACAGCAAACCCCCTTGACATGCAATTTACTCATGTAACAAACCTGCATATGTACTCCTTGAACCTAAAATAAAAGTTGGAAAGAAAAAAAATGTCGCTTGTATACAAAAAAGTTGTTGCTTGTATACAAAGATACTAGAAACCCCCTCCTTGTTTTTGTAACACAATTTTTATCAGAAAATATTTTAAATTTAACATTTTAAAGATATATTAAGAAAATGCATCCACTCAATAGAATAAAAAAAACTTTTTGGTAAATCAGGGGAAATATTAGAAAAAACACATGCTTACTGTGAGGTCCTATTCATTCAATTCTGAATTTTTAAGCCAAGAAATCAATCAAATGTTACATTCACAGTGTTTGTAGGATAAATAGTACCCAGTTAAGAAGAAGTAGAGTTATTATTAAATATAAATGTTTGAGAGATAGTCTTCTCATGGATGTTCAGCTCATCATCAGACAATCTGCAGTTTAATCAGTTTATAGGCTTCACTAGTAATTACAATAGCATAGGTTAGTCTACCAGTGAGCTCTATCACCATTCCTTTTGTAGCCAATGACATTGGTGATAAAATCTGTGACAAAAAGAAATGTTAATGAAATTCTGATTCTCTCTGTGGGTAATGAACAATTGTTACAAGGATTTAGAGAAAGAGAGTGAGATAGAGATAGACATAGCAATATAGAGATAGAGAGGAACATAGAATTTTAAATACATATATTTATTTAGAGCACTGGATCTGACCTTCTCATTGTATGATACTCACTGCTCCAGATGAAGGGAGAGAGGCAATTTCTTCCTCAAAATATTTTGAAAAGCAATGATTTCTGAAGAAAAGAGGATTTATTTGTATAGGAACCTAAGGATTTGGAAGCAAGAAGGGAGCCTTAACCCCTACTTCTCCGAAACTGTAAGTTAGAGACTCCAGTGGGCCAAGTGGCTTTGACAAGACTTCACTGGCAGGAAAGATCATCAAAAACTTCACATTGTTCAAGGGAAGTCAGTTTTGATGACCTGCATTCTACACAAGGTCTTAATAATTGGTGGGAGGACTGGTTCCAGCACAGAGGGTAACTGAAGCCAGAATCACCATATATCTTAGCTCAGTGGCTGCACTTTCAGAAAAGCCTTTGACCACATGGGAGTGAAATGAAAAGAGTTTCAGCCTAGGATTCTAAGAGGGCACCAGTGAGCACTGGACAGACAGGGAGCCATTCACTAACCATCTGACAACTGACTGCAACAGCAAGAAGCAAGGGCAGAAGTAGACTCATCCACTATTCTGGTTTGCTTTGTACTTGGCATTTGAAAGCTGTGCTAATCCCAGGCCCCCTTCCCAACCCTGAAGGTTGTGGGAAATTAGTGTTGTGGAGAAGGTATTAAGAGAGTGATTCTGGACTTTATTAATAATAAAAGTGGTCTTCTCAAACCATTATTTGGAAAAATGCAAGAAGTGCAACAATATTTATTCCCCAGGTATATGAAGCAAGTAGCAACAATTCCACGGGGCTCAGGCACCACATTGAGACAAACAGCTGTAGCTGATCAACCACAGTTAGTCCTAAACTTGCCAAGTGACTTCTGCTAAGCTTCGTACAACTGAAGGGAGAGAATTCAGAAAGCACATGTATCCAGTGTCTATGCCAGGAAAAAATAAATGCAGCCCTTGACAAATCTTCAGTATGAATTTTGGCATCCTTAATGCCCAAAGTGGCTTTCCATAATTGAATATTTATTAAGTATCCTGGAGAAGCCATTGTTTTCCTTAATAATATCTGATGGCCTATGGCCATCCAAAGTGCTTAATTAGTGTTTATTATAACTGTAAACATATTGTGTACTTGTCATTTCCCTACCATACATCTTATAAAACTGCCACCAAAGACAATGTCCACTAAAATATTCAATATTCCTGGGTGAAAAATTATCTTCCAGTTAATGCTAAAAAGAAAAAAAAATTGAAAGGAAATACACTTTTCTTTGTATTCTGATATCCACTCATTCATTCATTCGTCCATCCTTTCTATTATTTCAATTATTGTCTTAAAGTATGAACTATGTGACAGTCATTTGCTATGTGATGGATATACAAAGATGTGTGGAATGCATCTTAAACCTCTAGAGATGCCCAGATAAAGTGGAAGAGGAAGATAAGCACATAATATGTTAACAGGATGCTGTAGATGGTATGGGCTTATAATGGGGGCCGTATTTAACCTGGAGGTAAAGGAAGACTTGTAAAGGAAGCAATGTATGAGCTGAGTCTTGAAGAGTGGGGGAGAAGCAGGCATCAAGATGAGTCCCAGCTTTCAGACTTGGCACCCGTCAATCCTGGTGCCAGTAACTAAGATAAAGAAGGAACAAAAAAGGACTCATTTCTGGGAGACCATAAAGAGTTCCGTTTTATAATTGCACCTTGATACTGCTGCCTTGGTTTTGATTACAGTATGGCATAGCTGATTGGCACCTGCTTTCAGGTCAGCTGAACCAAGTTCATGTCCCGTCTCTACCACTTTCTAATGACATTACCTTGGGCAAAGGTCTTAAATTCTCAGGGCCATGATTTTCTCACCTATAAAACAGAATTAATGATACATACTTCTTAGGTTACAAGGATTAAAATGTACAATACTAACTAAATTGATAATCCTTTTAATAATCCTTTAAAATAATCTCTTGAGCCCAGTGTGGACCCAAACTGAATCTATTTTGCTTCTCTTTTTTGGTCTTGGTCTTTGCTAATGAGTGGTGCACTTCTTTCTGTTGACTTCTCTCACCTTTATGTCATGCTGGCTGGTTTCCTAGTGCCCTACCTTTTTTCCATCTAGAGTTGAACCTCCTTATTCCCAACATGTTTCATAGCCAGTGTTGAGAAGTGCATACTATCTCACTGTTGTCTTTAAGCCTTGAGGGAGTGAGTAAACAAAAATGAAAGTACATGTTATCTCTGCTGTTCAAATATCTGTCACCTGTTGGAACTACACCTTGCTGATTGATGGGGTGTTTACAGCTATTAACTTTGTCCTAACTTCCTTCATTCTTCAATCCTCCATCATCCAAGGGGAGTAATGTCACCCCCTAGTCTTGGAGTGAAGCCAGGGTACACAGTAATGTCGTTCTGCTGGACTGCTCACGTGCATTGGAGGGTGACAGCTGGATCCCAGGCAGCTGTAGTATGACTAGCTGAAGTGGGATAATCATGAGCTGGGAGGAAAGAGGAAATGCTTTCAGGATTCACTGAAGCACAACTTTAAGAAACACAAAAAAACTGGAGCCAATTAGGAAACTCAGGCTGACAAGCAGCTATCAGGAACCAACTTTTTAAACAAAAGCATCAGGCTAACTAAGAAACAGTCACAAACAGCAAAATATCTTTCAGATAGACGTGGCCAGCAGTAATTAAAGCACATTTCCTGTGTGCTCAGTTTAGCAAGGACTGCCGAACCATTGAAGATATTTTTGGCTACATGCTCATCCAGATTTCAATGCCTTCTATTTGAAGAGGGACGATCAGATGTCTTTCCCCTAATCTATCTGTTTAGCAGGGCATACAGAAGTAGGGCCTTCCAGCCATTCTTAATTCAGATAAAATGACTTCAGCAACGAGAAGAAAAAGAAACACAGCACATGAGGTTAGTAAGCCAGAGAGTTGGGTCAAAAAGTGAATGATCTGACAGACTGACACTGAGGAGTTCAGTATGTTGTGCCAATGAGTCAGAACTAGAGTCAAATCCCAATTCTGCAACAATGTGATGATTTTCCTCCTGGCCATTAAAATGGAGAGAAAGTACCTCTCATGGCTTTCTAAGTATTATGAGAAATAATGCATAGTGTGCTCATAATAGATACTTTAAAAACAATTAGTTCCCTACTTTCTCTTTTATGTACTAATGGAAAACAGTCAGATATAGAAGTGGGACTTCAGTTATGCCCTTAGCTATGCCATATATGACTCTCTCATGATCAGAGTTTCCTTTCTGATTAAAGAAATGAACACGATGTTGTCATAACCTAATTTTGGTATTCCATTTGTAAGTTAGCTAGTAAATAATGCAATTACTTTAACATCTATTTCCCTCCGTGAGGACATAAACTTGAAGAATGCTTTCATTTATGGTATACAGTTTTTTTTTTAAGTAAGCTCCAAGTCAAATTTTCCAGCATGATGTCAGAAAGGGGGAAGGATAGTGAACAGGTAAGATTCTGAGGGCTTCCCTAACCAGAGCAGTCTTTGAAATAGTTCATGTGCTAGCCTTCTCATAAGGTTTTTCTATACATAAACATAAAGGTCCATAGCTGAAAAATTAAGTTCAAAAGTCATTCTTCTATAATATTTGTGTTAAAAAGACTTGGGTAAAAAATTATTAATTTTACACCCTGGGTCAATTAACATGGCCACCCCTCTCATTTAGTCTATGCAGGACCGGAAATTGATACATAGTGTGGAAACAGTTCTCTGTCCCTACCAGAAACATTTCTGCAGTGAACTGGCCCCAATATGACGCAGGGAATAGGAAACTTTTCAAGGATACTGAGTTGGGGGTTACCAAGACAACCTTCAGGTTTGATGATTCCCTATGAGGACTCACAGGACTCAACCTATAGTGATCTTCGTAGTCATGACTTACTACAGCTAAAAGATGCTAAGCATAATCAATACAGGAAAAAGATTCAAGCGGCTAAGTCTGGAGGAAACCAGGAGCAGACTTCAAGAGTCTTCTTCCAGAGGAGTCACATAGGATGGGATTAATTCTCCCAGCAATGAGTTGTGACAGCACATGGGAAATTTAGCCCAGAACAAGTACCAGTTGCCAATGTTTGTCAGTTGCATTTGTGTTATCACAAGGTGTGTTTCAAGGAATTTTCTCCACACATATTCAAATAAGCTTTGATGTTATGTGTTCAGTATTCAAATAACTTGTACTTTTACACATTCTATACTGATTTTCACAAATTTCATTTCCTTGGTGGATTTCAGTGTTTCATCCATGATTGGACTGAGTTAAGCGATCATGTGATATTGCTAACCTTCTACTCGAGGAGAAGACTCAGGTTCTAAAGAGGCAGAGGAGTGTGTGGGGAAAGAACTGGCTGACATTAGGATCTGAGCTGCTTCCTGTGCTCTCTCTCCAACCCCTTGTTTTAGCAAATAGGGCTGCCTTTCAGGATTAGTATGAAGGGCTATTGCCCAAACTCATTTTCCACGCCACCTCTCAGAAGTCCTCACTCCCCCTAGGGGTGAGGAGTTGGAATGGCATGGCAGGTAGAGCAGTGCACCCCTAGACACCTTTATATAAGATATTAAGATCTATTGAAAGGTCATTTATTTCGTTGAGCAGCATGCAACAATCTTGCATATTCTTCACATGTACCCCAAAACCTAAAATGCAATAAAAAATTTTTTTAAAATAAATAAATAAATAAAAAGGTCATTTAAACTCTGAAGAAGGAACAACAGCAAGAAAATAATAGACTTAGTCTTGGGGGATGGATAATATAAAGAATGAACTACCAAATGCCCATTCCACTCAAGTTTCTCTATCAATGAAAGTGGTATTAAGTCCAAATTTAAGAGGAAAACAACTGAAATTCAAAAAGATAAGGGAATTGTAAATTGTACGCAATTCTCCTCGGTCTTCATGAATTATATCATCCTGCTTGCAAAGAGCATGGAGTACCTACAGGAGACCTGGGTTTTCATTTTCTGATTTTTAGAGACAAAGAAGACAGATATGAAGAGTCTACAGATGGGCAAATGTTTTCATGTTCAAAAAGAAGAGAATGTAGTTATAGCAAATAAAAGACTTCTTATCTTGAGATTCATTCTGAGCAAGATCCTATAGATGACAACAATAGAACATTGTGATATTATACTGCATGCCAGGCATTGTGCCCCGTGCTTTACAGATCTTAACATTTAACATCCACAATGGCCTTCTGAGGTAGGTACGTCTGAGGTTCTCACTGTGCTGCTCCCTTGCTTAGAGTCTCACCTTCTCCAAATGGGCTAAAGATTTTCTCTCAAAATCACATTCTTCTGCTAGAAAATAATTCTGATTAGTACAACACTTTTCCACCACATATCATAAAGGATAGGGGTGCAGTGGAGGGAAATAGGCTTCTTCTCTATTAAAAATTATTATGAAAATCCTATTCTGTGTTCTGAATGTGCTTCCTTTCTCTGATCCAGACAATCTGAAATCTGTAGGAGAATCACCGAAGGACCAAATCAAGGTTCCCTGAGTGGGAGACAGTTATTGAGTTACCTGGTCTCTCTGCTGTCCCTGTCATCCATGAGACTGGGAAAGTGAGACTGGCCTCTTCCATTCCCCAAAATCTACAGATAGCCTTTCTCTAAGCTTCATCCAGCAATGAGAAGTGTGCCCTCATCTTTGAAAATGCTGAGGGTGTAAGGTGCTTGAGCTGGGATTAAGGAGAGACTGTATAAACCTTTGTTTATTCTGAATATTAGCCTATTTCATATCATTCATCCAGGTCCATGTAATTCCTGGTTCAAGTATTTATTCTTTCATATTATTTGCCTGTTCTTGTGTAAACCAAAATTGATGGAGAGAACTCTGGGTAGCTACATCTGTTTCTCGGATACAGTCCTCTTATTCTCATGGCCATTTGCATTTCTGAGATCCTAATCCTATTCTCTTAGCTTTCTGCTATTTCCGAGAACTCTGGGGTTACATCTGACTGGGGGCAGCCTTCTTTTTTAGTACAGTCCTGTCCTGCTTTACCAAGAACTTCTTCCTTGCTGATCAAATTTTCTCTAGAACAGTAATTCTCTTCATGGTTTCCTTCACCATATGAAACTTGATACAGACAACAGGCTAGGTTAAAATACTTTTTCTTTCTTTATTTTCAGCTGAATGGGTTTTCAAAAACTACACACATGCTCAAATTTTAATTTTAGTGTAATCAGTTTGAGTGAGTTGTTTGTTGTTTGTTTTATGGTTTTTATGTATAAATGTGAAAGAGCAAGATAATAGGGGAAGAGACGTGAGAAAGGTCTTTCATTGCTTTTGTTTGGTTGGTTGGAAATGATGCAATTTCATGGTTATATGAGTATCACAAAAAAGACTACCTAAACAGGCATGCTGAAAAATCAGAAGAACTCGGTTTTTTGGTTCCTTTAAGGTCAGACTAAGGTAATGGTTGAGAGCTTAAGCTCCGGAGTTTGACAAGCCTGGCTTTCAGTGCTGGCTTCTACACTTACCCACTCTATGACTTAGTGACTTAGTCTTTTTCATACACAATTTATTAAAATATCTCATTGTGAGGTGGAAATTATATAATACATAAAACATAGTAAACACCTAAAAAAAGAGTAGTCGTTATTTTAGTAGAAACTAGATAAATCCTTGCATTATTTTGGGGCTAGCCTCATGAATAACAAGAGTAGGCTTTGTGGTCTAATTTGAGTTACGCCCTCATGATCCGCTTGCTCATCCTCCCACTGGCCTTCAGGAAGTAAGGCTCTTGAATTTAGTTTATTAAATAAGCTGGATTCAATAGAGTGCAAGATTTAAAAAAAGAAAAAAAAACAACTTTTCCTCTTGCCACTGTCTCTTTGAATCTACACTGCCAACTTGTTCTTTCTCTACCTCTGAGTGAATATTGGACAGAACTCATAGTTCACATGATACTATTAAGTAATAAGGCACTATTAAATAAGTTAAAACCTAATCTTATTCAAAAGTCACATAAATCTAAACTCATTCAGTTTAAATCTCCCTCACACCAGTTCAGGTCTCCTTTAGGTTTCCAAGCTGTGGAGGTGGAGAATGGCTGCTGGCTGCTGCTTTATTTCCTTTCTTTGTTCTTTATTAAAGCCTGTCTGCAAGAAGAAAAGATTGAACTAGTGTTAGCTCCCAACATCTCAATTCAAATTAAGTTATTAAATTAGCTCTCAACTCCTTACTTCCCCATGGCAGCCTCAGTGGGCATCGCTGATTCCCTTTAACTATGGGTACAGTTGTGCCCATTTTGGCAAGGAGAGAAAGAGTAGGGACCTCAGCTTCATCGGTCTGACTCCCCTCTGCAGAGGGTCTTAGCCAGGCTGGTATTTGGGGGTGTCCATGGCAACGGGCTGGGTTGGCTTGTTGTGGCTACGTATCACAGACAGGGCAGGCTACATAATTTGTGGGTTCCTGTGCAAAATTAAAATGTGGGATCCTTGTTCAAAAATTATTAAGAATTTTAAGACAGCGACAGGAGGGCATTAAGCTAAGCTCCAGACAGGTCACATGGCTCTGAACTGTACCCATAGCTAGAGGGAATCATCTTTAATCATTAAACAAATCTAAGAGGAACATGTGACAGGAAGTCAAGTGAAGAATTAGGGTTCTGTTCCCAGGCAGGAGTGGAGACTAAGAACAAAGTCCAGAGCTGAAACAATAAAAGGAGGTGATTCAAGAAGAGGCTGAAGGATTCCCAGAAAGAGACCTGAGGGCGCTGGCTGGTTTATAAAGTCATTAATCCGTGGTGTTATTTACACCACTGTGCAGGGTGCCTGAGTGAGGCACCTGTACAAAGCTCTATGAGCTCCCAGTGCACAGAGTGATGGGCAGCCTTCCTCTAGACTTGGCCCAGGAGCCGTGCCTCACACTATTTCCCCATCGGCACGGGGTCTCCCTTCAGGTCCCTCATCAAAGCCCCAGCAAATTTTCATGTGGTGGATGACAATGTTCAATGCTGAAAGACTGACATAGCAGTACAGAAAGAAAGGTCCCAGAAGCACCTATTCCTTAAGAATAGTCAGCAGATCATAATGCATTGAACGTCAGACTTTCAAAGCAAGTCTGCATCTACGGTTTCATGGACATAATATCCGTGTTCATAGAATCACAAGGTTGAGTTTCAGTAAAAACATCCCTGATAGATGAGGCCATCAGAGCCCTCTTTCTGAAAGGCAAAATGTGAGAAGACTGGCCACTGACCGCCACAACCTCCCTGAGCCTGGAATCAGCTCTGGGCCCTACTCCGCCCTGTGGGTCCCAGACAGGGTAGGGCCCAGAGCTGACCTTGTCTCACTGCTGACCTTCAGCTTCACCACAGCTTGGCTTTCCTCTTCTTGATGCTATTTCTTAGCCAGGAGGAGAAAGTGCAAGGAAGGGGTTGGACATTGTTCTGCAAAGATTAGTGAGACCCTTCTCTCAAAAATAGATGTTATCTATTTCATAGACATGAAAATGTCTTCCTAAATACTAAAATATTATATGTGAGTTGCTTTGATCTGCAATGTCCTGCCATGTCACTGTGGCTCAGATTACTTCAAAATGGTCAATTGATGTAAAAAAAATCAGTGGCTTCTCTACAATGTAATCCAAATACTTGTCACATATAAATTTTTTTTTTGAGACAGAGTCACTCTGTCACCCAGACTGGAGTGCAGTGGTGCAAGCTCAGCTCACTACAACCTCCACCTCCTGGGTTCAAGCCATTCTCCCACCTCAGCCTCCTGAGTAGCTGGGATTACAGGTATGCGCCACCACACCTGGTTGATTTTTGTATTTTTTATAGAGACAAGATTTCACCATGTTAGCCAGGCTGGTCTCGAACTCTGGACTCCTTCCTTGCACTTTATACAAAAATTAACTCAAAATGGATTAAGACATCTAGGCAATACCATTCAGGACATAAGCACTGGCAAAGATTTCATGACAACATTGCCAAAAGCAATTGCAACAAAAGCAAAAATTGACCAATGGAATCTAATTAAACTAAAGAGCTTCTGCACAGAAAAAGAAACTATTGTCAGAGTGAACAGGCAACCTATAGAGAGGGAGAAAATTTTGCAATTTATCCACCTGACAAAGGTCTAATATCCGAATCTACAAAGAACTTAAACAAATTTACAAGAAAAAAAACAAATGACCCCATTAAAAAGTGGGCAAAGGACATGAACAAACAATTCTCAAAGGAAGACATTCATGTGGCCAACAAACATTTGAAGAACAGCTCAACATGGCTGATCATTAGAGAAATGCAAATCAAAACCACAATGAGGTACCATCTCACACCGATCAGAATGGCGTTTATTAAAAAGTCAAGAAACAACAGATACTGGCAAAATTATAGAGAAATAGGAACGCTTTTACACTATTGGTGGGAATGTAAACTAGTTCAACCATTGTGGAAGACGGTGTGGTGATTCCTGAAAGATCTAGAACCAGAAATAGCTTTTCACCCAGCAATTCTATTATTGGGTATATACCCAAAGGAATATAAATCATTCCATTACAAATGAACAAACGCATATGTTCATTGCAGCACTATTCACAATAGTAAAAGACATGGAATCAACCTAAAGCCCATCAATGATATACTGAATGAAGAAAATGTAATACATATATGCCATGGAATACTATGCAACCATACAGAGAAACAAGATCATGTTTTTTGCAGGAACATGGATGGAGCTGGAAGCCATTATCCTCAGCAAACTAATGCAGAAACAGAAAACCAAACACCACATGTTCTCACTTATAAGTGGAAACTGAACAATAAGAACACATGGAGACAGGGAGAACACATGGAGACATGGAGACACTGGGGCCTGTCAGGGGGTGGGATAGGAAGAGAAAGAATATTAGAAAAGATAGCTAATGGATGCTGGGCTTAGGTTGATAGGTGCAGCAAACCACAATGGCACACATTTACGTATTTAACAAACCTGAACATCCTGCACATGTACCCCAAACTTAAAATTATAAATTTCTCCTGAGCTAAAACCTTTGTTTAAGTCTAATATTGTTTATTTATTTAATTGTTCTCAATGTAGATATTTAAAATTGTGTTTAAATACTATGTTGTCACTAATATGTTTTAAAACCTGTTAAAGGGAGACAAAATTATCCCAATATTGTAAAAAGAAAATGCTTTATGCATGAGTACTTATATATAATGCATATTGCTATATAATTTTAGTGTTAAATGATATAATACAATAAAATGATATAATTTATATAGCATGTCACACACACATACACACACACACACACACACACACAATGTTTAAAGAAAGAGAAAAAGAAGATTGAGAAAAAAAATCCACCAAAAAAATTATAGTAATTCTCTGGGTAGTAGAGTTGGAGATGGTTTTTATTTTCTTCTTTACCTTTTTCTCTGCTTTTCAAATGTTTTACATTGATAAAACATCGCATATTGTCAGAGGTGACAAATTATTATTTTTAAATGTCCCTTGTGAGCCAATAAGACATGTTTATTTAAACATTTCCAGGCTTTAAAAAACACTCCTTTAATATAGTCATGACATTTTCTTGCAATATGCATGTTCACACAACTCCTTGCCCCACTAGAATTTATTATCTTAAGATATGTGATTTACCTGTTTTTATATTCCTATCTACTCAGCTATTTAGTATACATAGTAAATGCTTAGTAAATGTTTGTAGGATATGAGAATACATATATGAGTAAATGCAGCCAGGCTATTTTAAAATTCAGACCAAGCTAAATAACTTTACTTTTGTTGCCTTTTCCCCAAGCTTACCGGTTCATTTTCTGTACTAATTTTAAGTAAAATTTTAAACTCTTTCCAAAACATTTAATTTTACTTTCATAAAAACAAAACCTTTTTCTTGTAATCATTTTTTCTTTGGTTTCCCTAGTATTCTATTAAATTATATAGTTAAAAATAGCGAGTTCAACTGGCATGAATAAGCTAAGTTTCAAAACAGCAGACTACTGGGGAGGATACAACTCAAGTGTGGAAGAAGCGAGGGAGAGAACTAGAAAGTGGCACGAGGGCAGCAATACTTCAACATGCAAGGGACATTCGTGTGGGTTTAAAAGAAAACTGGAGCAAGTAAGCCAAGCGGAGTTCAGTTAAAAGAGCTCTGATTTGCTTGCATCAGGCCACCTGCTTTGCCTACAAGATTCTTTTGAGGGCACCAGTACTCTGTGCATCATGAGCATTTGCTCCTGCTTTTCGGAAGCAAAATGAAATGGCTGAAAAACAAGAAACAAAATCAACTAAATTAAACAAAGAAATAAGAGCTCAAATCCTCTGTTCAGCGTGTGTGTGTGTGTGTGTGCGTGCGTGTGTGTGTGTGTGTTTCTGGCACTGAAAGAGTTAAATTTTGGAAAAATAAATCAATTAGATGTAAGAGGGGAAAAAAACGTCCAGTCACTTTGTTACAAAAATATCCTACATTCTGGGAAACTGGCCCAAAATCTAGGAAGATTTGGATTTCATATTAGACAAGCAGCATCAGCCACAGAAGAACTTTCTAGTAAAAAAGTGTGCATAGAAAAAAACTGTAATTAGTTGAAAGAGAAAAAAATTGAAAATAAACAGGGAGGGCTGGGCATGGTGGCTCATGCCTGTAATCCCAGTACTTTGGGAGACCAAAGTAAGTAAATCACCTGAGGTCAGGAGTTCGAGACCAGCCTGACCAACATGGTGAAACCCCGTCTCTACTGAAAATACAAAAATTAGCTGGGCTTGATGGTGAATGCCTATAATCCCAGCCTCTCGGGAGGCTGAGGCAGGAGAATCACTTGAACCTGGGAGGCGGAGGTTGCAGTGAGCCGAGATCATGCCATTGCACTCCAGCCTGAGCTATAGAGCAAGACTCTATCAAGAAAAAGAATGAACAAACAAGAAAGAGAGAGAGAGAAAAAGAAGGAAGGAAGAAAAGAAAAGAAGAAAAAGAAAAGAGAAGAGAAGAAAAGAAAAGAACCAGGAGGTCAGAAATCATCAGAAATTGAGTTTGGTTTATGTCTAAATTACCCTTGAACTTCCATCTTAAGTATAGTGCTTGCATGCTTAAGTTTAAATGGTTTGATAGATTTTTCCCCCAAAAAAATTACAGTTTAGTTAAAACTTTGATTAAGACCCTAAGCCTTATTGTTTGAATTCTGTAACCATCCTAGTATTCCTAGAATATGTAGCCCATCAACATTTCAGAATTTTATTTTGATGAGTAAATAAAACTAAACATAGATATAAACTTAGGTACACAGCAACCATAAACATCATAATTACACACATATATATGTGTATATATACACAAATTCATAGATTAAAATTGCTTCTCCACTCCTTCACTTGAGTTAAGGAAAAACTCAGGGAAAGTGTCTTCATTTAACACTGAACTGAATTTGTTTATTTTTCCTTTGCTGCACCTAGCATTTTCTTTGATTATATATTATTAAGTTATATTATTAGAGACTATTTAGAGTATTGCATAAGTGTTTTGAAAGGCAAATTATTTTCTAATGAAATCAGCACTATTTCTTACAGCAGATGTGACTCATAAAATACCTGTCAACAGATGAGGAAAGAAATCTATTTGTGTAATGGGTAAAAGATACATATATCTTGTTTTGCAAAAAGAGACTAATGTTCAGAAGTTTTAAGATCTTTATATAAACCAAGGTGCTGTTTTAGCAATTATATATATATAAAATAAAGTAATATAAAATCAATCATTAAATCACATACAAATGTATTTGGACAACTCATCTGATCTATACTCGTTTTAAAGAAAAATGTGCAATATAGTCATGGTTGTTTCCATGTCTAGAAAAATGTGAAAAAAATCCAAATGAAAATATTTGATAGATTTACTTTGCTGATATGATATTTGTTCTGCAAAGAAATGGGACAATAAACATTGCTAGTAATAAGATATGATTGAAATTTGTTGTAATATTTAGTCTTAACAGTTTTTCTATTATTTCTTTTCCATGTTCTATTTTTTTCTTTCTTTACTTTTTATTTCATCACAATGCAAAAATCTATAAAAGCAGACACTTATCCTCAGAAATTGTGCTTTCCTTTATACTTCAACATTGAAGTAATAATTAGTGCCACCTGGACATCTAATCAACTTTTTTCCTTTTTCAAAAATATCCCTCCTTACACCAAAAGTACGGTAATAAAAGAAAAAAAGATAAATTTGTCATCAAAATTTAAAACTATTGTAATACAAAGGACACAGTCAAGAGAGTGAAAGACAACCTATAGAATGACACAAAGGTTTTTTCAAATTATGTATTTGATAAGGGACTTGTATCCAGAATATATAAAGAACTATTACAACTCAATAATAAAAAGACAAATAACCTCACTTAAAAAATGGAAGGATTTGGATACACATTTCCCCAAAGAAGATACACAAAGGACCAGTAAGCACAAAAAAAGATGTTCAGCATCATTAGCCATCAGGGAAATGTAAATCAAAATCATAATGAGACACCACTTCATACCCACTAGGATAGCTATTCTCAAAAAGTCAGAGAAGAACATGTGTTGGCAAACATATGGAAAACTGAAACTCTCATATACTGTTGGTAGGAATATAAGATTAAGAGCCACTTTGGAAAACAATATGGCAGTTCTCAAGTGGTTAAATGTAGAGTTATACAATCCAGCAATTCCACTCCTAGTTATATACCCAAAAGAAATGAAAACACATGCTCACAAAACGATTTGTACATAAATGTTTATAGCAGCACTATTCACAATAGTCAAAAAGTGGAAACAACCAAAATGTCTACCAATTGATGACTGGATAACTAACTGTGGTCGATCCATACAATGGAATATTATTTGACAATAAAAAAGGATTAAAACACTGATACATACTACAACTTGGATGAACCTTGAAAACATTATACTAAGTGAAAGAAGCCAGACACAAAAGACCACACATTGCATGATTCTATTTATGTGGAATGTCAAAAATAGGCCAATCTACAGAGTCAGAAAGTAGTTTTCAGGTTAGTGGGTTTCCTGTGACTGAATGGGGAATGGGGAGATTGGGAGTGACAGCTAAATAAGCTTTTAAAAAAATAACTCCTTTATCTAGAAAGAGGAAGCTCTCTTGCAGCAAGATATTGGCAAGCCTACAAGTTGTTGCAAACTCAATCTCATGAATTCTTATACATTTGTGTACTCACCTGTCCCTGGTAGTGGAGAAGCTCTGAATTTAGCCTCAGAAGTGCTAGGTTTCGTGTCCTGTATTCCTCTTACTAGATGACCTTGAGAAATTTGCTTAACTTTTCCAAGTCTTATTAGATATAGATCATAATAACTACCTCACAGACACATTATGACTAAATAAGATGACATCAGTTAGAAGGCTTATAAACTATAAATTACTATACAAATGTAAGTGGTTGCTGTTGTCATTTCCATAGGCTCAGGGCCTTGAGAAGTCAGGCCTAAAGAGACCTGCCTCGAATCACTAAATTATACCAAATTCAAAAGCCAAAATCTTTTCTTTCCATAAGTTATTGGGGTACAGGTGGCATTTGGTTGCATGAGTAAGTTTCTCAGTGGTGATCTGTGAGATTATGGTGCACCCATCACTCGAGCCAAAATCTTAATCTACAGTGAGAAATCACACTACCAAGCAGACAGAATAATGTCAGTCTGTTCACTCATTTCCTTCCAAGGAAAGAAATCTATTTGAGAAACCCAGTTACCATCAGAAAGTTGCTTAGAGAGTGTGGAATCAGGGCCACGGAGTTGGATTATTTTGGAAGCATTATGAAGATAAAGCAAACTAATGGATCTCTTTCCTCCTCTATGGGGATAGAGCTGTCAAACAGACCAAACACCCTTCCTTCTTTAATGCAGTAGACTGATCACAAATATACCCTTACACTGCTATTTTTCCAGGTAATATTTCTCCCACTCTGATTATTTATAACTACCTCCACTCAGCACTCTTCATTTCACACATTGTTATAACAAGCCAATTCCCAATTTCCGATTCCTTTTGTATTTATTGCATTTTGTGGGAGACTGCTTTCCTGGTGACAATTTGCAAAGTACAATTCCTCACTTTCTATAAAAACTTTGACCTAAGCATTTCCCAGAAAAAGCTAATCTCTCTACATGGTGTGGCTTCTTTTCCGATCCAGTTGCCTTGTCTTCTTCCAAACAACTATCTCCAAAGTGAAAAGTACTCTACAAGTGTGAATTATTATGATCACTGTTAGTTATGCAGATCAATACCTTAATGCTTGGTTACCATGGCATGATTAGAACCTTCTGGTAAAACACAATCCTCAATGTCTCTAACTTTTCTGCCTTCCTGGCAAACACATACTACCATTTTAAAAAATCAGCTTTACTTGGGAAAAAAATGTCTGTAGTTATAAAAAACATTCAAGTCACTGGACCATTCTTACTCTCAATGAAAGTTTTCTGCTATTCTAAAATTAAAATGTAACTATTAACAGATTTACTGAGTGTGTCCAGAAATGTAGATATTATTATTGATCTCACATGGCATAGTGGAGAGAATGTGATTTCAGAATCAGAGAGTTAGTTTTAGATTATGACATGGCCTCTTATGAGTATGTGTCTTGGTCTAGTTACTTAACCACTCTGAACTTCACTTTCTTTATCCATTACAAATAACACATTGGGGATGTCCTACAGCAGTGAAAAATAAAGCAAGATAGCAAGCAGAGTAATTGGTATGTTGTAGGTACAATATAAAAGACAGCTATTATTGTTGGGACCCTTGCATTCTTTAAAGAGGCCTCTATCTTTGTGAGTTTAAAATCAGTATTGGTCTTGGCTTGCTAGGTGACCTTCATGAAGTCTGGATCTTTCTGTTCATTATTTGAAAAGTGAAGGGAAAGTGACATTTTTCATGTTTAAAAGTAATAACAGTGTGGTTACATAAGTTTTCCTCAGCCTACTGAATTTTTTTCTTATATATTTCAAAAAAGTGTCTCAGTGCATTATAGAACCTAAGTAAGGTTTATAGGGCAGACTCTTAGAAATGACCTTCTATGTGGAGAAACACAAACAGTATCTGTATGAATTTTCTCATCTGATCTCACCCACTATTTCAGGAGAGAGAGCAAGAGAGAGAGAGAGTAGCTCACAGCATTATAGGCCTCTGACTTCAAAGCATCTTAGTTTTTAAACTGCTGTTTGACTTGGAAAAACCATGGTCAGATGCTCAGCCTTTTAAAAAATCAAACACCATTTAAAAGTCCTGCTAACTGCATTCCCTGGGTTTTATAACCTGATTCTTTTCCAGAAAGGGAAGAATGATCTGTGAAAGGAATACTATGTAATGAAGCATTTTTAGTGAGTCAAATTTTTTACTTTCTAAAAGTGCTCTGAGTGTTGATGACACTAGTGCAACTCTTCCACTGAATAAAACAGATGCAGAAAACAGAAAAATCTAAGAGGAAAGGCCTGGTGCAGAATACCAAATTTGACAGTCCTACATGAAGCAAAGGGAGTTTTTAAAATTTCTTATTTCTTGGTGATGTCCCCAGCTGCTTTATGCTCTTGGGCTGGCCTTTCAGGTTTCTCGAGCCTGTCCTACCCCTGCCACAGCATCTCAGTCACTCAAAGGAAAATTGATTCCTTATTTTCCATTGACCTCTCATATTAGTCTGCTAGGGCTGCCAGAACAAAATATTATAGCCTGGGTGGCTCAAACCACAGAAATTTATTTTCTCACAGTTGTTGAGGCTAGAGACCCATGATCAGGGTGTCAGCATGTCAAGTTCTAGCGAGGACATTATAGATGTCCTTGCTTATCTATGTCCACTGTCTCACTGTGTGATCTTTTGACCTCTTTGTGCACAAATAGAGAATGGGAGCAAGCTCGCTCTGGTGTCTCTTCCTAAAAAGGCACTGATCTCATCAAGAGGACCCCACCCTCATGACTTCCTCATAACCTATTACCTTCCAAAAGGCTCCACCTCCAAATATCATAATGTTGGAGGTTAGAGCTTTAACATGGGAATCTGGAGGCAAAAACAATTTAGTCTATAGCACTCCTTTAAACCTCTCCCTACCATATCACTTTACTGAAATGTAATAGCTTCATGGTTTATTCTGCCTTATAGTGTGACAGTCACCAGATAAAGTGAACGGATACACTTGCGGAAGTTAAGTAGAGATTTAAACCCACACCAAATTTAAAGTCTGAACACAAAAGTGTCAGTGGCTTATTGTTCAAAGGGTTTTACATAATAACTTTACTTTGATGAATTTGCCAATATTCAGAGATCTGTCTTTAGTCTTCCAGACTCAGAAATCAGTCTTTGTAAATCCAGCTTTCAAAACCCAACCTCTAATGAGAAAATTCACATTTACATAGCTCATGAAACTTATGTACAAATAAGAATGCCAATACATTTATAGACAATGATAAATAAAAACTCTCACACACACCAGAGTATTCACATTGACACAGACTCAAAATTCTAACGTGTTATGATCAGAAAGCTGCTTGCTAAACAATAATTGAGAGGACAAGAGATTAGCTTCATAATTAAAATGTCTAGTGTTATGAGGTTAAGAAAATCTGATCTGTTCACCCTCACTGTAGAAATAGCCTTAAACCTAAAAGATCATGAGAAATAGTCGATTGGCAGGACCTTCTCTTTCTGAAGTGTACCCAGATTGGACCTCCCAAGTCACTCTGATTTGCCAGACTTCTGTTGCTACATTATGCCATGGATGATGAAATTCTCTAGTCTTGCTAAGGCCTGGGAGCCACTGCACCTCCTTAGTAAGGATATTATAATGTGAGAGTTCAGGGCAAGGGTTCAAGAGCCCGACAATCTCAGTTCTGGCTCTTTCTGACCATGTGACCTAGAGGACTTCGTTGAAAATGTCCTAAACATCAGTTTCCTCCATTGCAATATTAAGAAAATCATCTCATTTAATTTGCAAAATTGTTGTAAGAATTATGAATGTAATATTTTTCACAAACTAGCCTTAGTAAATACTAAACAAATCTTACCTAATGTGGGAATTTACAAATCTGTTTATATTCATTACCTGATTTTATAGTGTGACTACCAGGGCACAATCTTATTTGTCTTATTTCCAACTTCCTTGCAGCTATGGTTTATCTCATATTTACTCCTGGAACCTATCTATCATACTGATTATACAGACATGGTTAACTCTTTCTAGAGTACACACTGACTTTTCTGGCCACCGACAGAGGACTTCAGGAGATACCATTACTTATCATTTTTCTAGGACAGGAGTGGAGAGTTCAGGCCATAAAAAGAGAGAGCATCACTATGGAAAGTTTGTAATAGTGTTTAAAGGAGGCAGCAGAAGAGACTACAGAGGTAAAAGGCAGAGGTAAACTGCTTATGTTTTCATGACTTTGCCAAACCCAGGATTACCTCTTTCCTTTATCTTATACTTTCTTTATTGCAAAATATAATATATCTATTTAAAAGTATATATTCTGACTTTGTTCATAACTGTTTCCTTGCTTTTATTTATATTTTTGCTATCTTAACATTGGTCCCTAGCTATTCTAGTTTCATAAATATAATCACACATTATTTTGTATCTGACTGCTTTGTCTTAATTTTATGTTTTTAACTTTCATCCATGATGTTGGATATAGTTGGGGTTAGTTCATTTTCATTACTGTATGGTATCCCATTCTATGAACATAACATAGATAATTTATGTATTCTACTTTTATAGAAATTATTTTGATTCTCTGGTTTCATTTCAAATACTATAAATTTTTCTCCTTTTACTAAAGATTTTCATGAAGAGGAACAACTCTGAGTCTTAAATCAATTTTTGAAACCTTATTTTGGCAAGGGTCTCTATATAATATATATTAATATATAAAAATAATTAAAATTATTAACATAATTTTAAAAAATTATTTATGTTCCAATTTTATCTATTCTGAATAATGCTTCTTTGAACATACTTGTATATGTCTGGTGTGAATCTACAACAAAAGAATCAAATGAACATTTAAAAATTTTTAAAGGTAGTATGTGAAAGTAAGACTGCAACAGATTGGTTTAACAGCAGATGGGACACAATTTCTATTAAGTGAAAGACCTATCAATGCAAAGGACTCAAAGTATAGAGAGAAAAAGAACTGATAGGATTTTTAAAAATGTAGAAAAGATCCAATGTTGAATTGTGTGGCCTGACCTAGTCCCAGCCAGTCAAGGTGCTAATATTCCCTTAGTCACAGGATTGAATCAAAAGTTGGCAAGTAATTTGTTTGGGTGCAATCAGAACTAATCTTGGAGGCTAGTATCGAACCACTGGGATGTAATGCTCCCTTTTCCATTGAACTTGAACCTGAAACTTCAGTGTTGACCTGGAACTTCTAGACTGGTGTCTAGATGTAGTCAAGAGAGAAGTCCTGATAAGATCGTTTGAGAGCCACAACAATCCTATCCTTGACTGTTCTGTTATGTGAGAAAATATTTCTGCTCTTGCTTTAGCTCTGTTAGAGTTGGTTTTGGCTTTGTTTTGTTTTCTCACCTTCAACAAGAGCCTTAACTATAAATACTTCTTCACTTTCGTGCAGTCCCCAAATGCCCTCTTGCATGTCATCCAAAAGGAAAGGTAGAGCTAATAGTATGGAGAGCTGTAGACCAACCCCCTGGACTATCTCCTAAAGTGTTATGATCTTGAATCTGGCCCTTTCCCAGTAAAGCTACAGCCTTGCTCTAGAAGGCTGACTGGCAGCATATGAGACAGCTGTGCAGAAATCTCCTTCTTCATTGGCTCCCCAGTGACCTATATTCATCTAGCAAACCTTGCATTCCTCTGTCCCTTGCTCATTTTTTAGACCCTAAGTTTAACATATTGTTTTAATTAACATTTTAAGAGCTAAACTCAGAGAGCAGTAATTATATCTGAGTGGGAAGGTTCGTGATTACTCTCTGAATGGTATCACATTCAAAGTAAGTAAAGAAATGCTTGTGAATTTCAATTGCTTTTCCTTTTCAGCCTGAAGATAAACCTAACATTCAAAATTGCCATCAGACAGAGAAGAAACCCTGCTTGTTTACATCTCTGTAAACTGACTTCTCTGAGCCTCATGGCCCTCTCCTCTTGAGTTCTCTTTCCATTCCCATCTCCTTTTCAGTTGTAATATCCTAGGCCCCGGGCTCTGAGCTTTGAACTCTAGGCAGGGCACGATTTACCGATTGGCTGATTATTTGACACATAGAAACTGCCCTCATTTGCAACTAGACTGAAAATTGTCTTTTTCTTTCAGTTTTATACTATCCTTTATTCCTTCTTTTTCACTGGGATAATATTTTTTAAAAACTCCTGGATCAAGCTTTGGTTCCAATATTTCTTTATATTCTTTGTTCTGCCTTGCTCTTTATATCCCCTCCCCCTCAACCCACACGCACATAAAATTAAATAAGTCAGAGCTTACAAACTGGCAGGCTGTAAAACTGGCCCACAGATACGTTTCATTTCACCTTAATATATTTTAAATTTTTGTCTTTGTTATATGTAGTTAATATCAGGAGATGCCACATAACAATAATCACTTCAGGATTTTCTTGAAATGTCAGAATATCTGGCACCCTGAGCCCAAATTCCTTTACAGCAACAATTAGATAGAACTAAATAGCAACAGCACCTTTTATCTTACAGCTGGTCCACTTCACTCATTTACCCACTTCACTCTCCCACTTGGGGCCGCAGGAAGGCAGCATGGTGCAGAGTAGAAACAGCTGCAAAGTGTGACCACTGGGCTTGGGCAGCCCATGGACTTCCCTGCACCAACATGGTGTCCTGTTGTACTGAGCAGGGACAGAAGCAGCTCAGAATGCTGGACTTCAGAGAGCCTTGTTCTTGCAGTCAGGGACTAGAAACCCTAAGCAGTGATCTGTTAGTGGACATGGGACCAAGGAAATGTCAGTAGTTGCCACAGGGTGAACAAATGGTAGCCAAGATCAGAAACTCCCAATGCCTCAGCATTGAAGGAAAATGGAATGACGAAAAACACAAATTATGTTACCTTATCAGAATTTTTAAAATTATTTCTTCTATATATCTGAATACATAGACTGAGATTCATGCTCTCCATACTATTGATTGAGACCTCATTTTAAAATACTTATTTTCTCTGCATATAATCACTGACCACATTATTTTCTCTTTTTCTTATTTTTTTTTTCTTAAATTATAGGCTCGAGGGATATATGTGAATGTTTGATACACAAATATATTGCATAGGGGTTTGGACTTCTAGTGAACCTATCACCCAAGTAGCCAACATAGCACCCAATAGGCAGTCTTTCAACCTTGCCCCCTCTTAACCTCCCCACTTTTGGAGTCTTCAGTGTCTACTGTTGCCATCTTAACGTCCAGGAGTACCCACTGTTTAGCTCTCATTTATAAGGAAGAACATGTGGTATTGTGTTTTCTGTGTCTGAGTTATTTCACTTAGGATAATGGCTTCCACCTGCATCCATGTTGCTGCAAAAGACATGATTTCATTCTTTTTTATGGTCCTGTGGTAGTCCATGGTATACATTAATACCACATTTTCTTTTAAACATTAAACATCACATTTTCTTAAAAATTAAACACCATATTTTCTTTATCCAATCTACTCTTGACACTTAGGTTGATTCCATGACTTTGCTGTTGTGAATAGGGCTGCAATAAACAAAGGTGCATGCTATCTTTTTGAATAAATCGTTTATTTTCCTTTGGGTAGATATCCAATACTGGGATTGCTGGGTTAAATGGCAGTGCTGCTTTAAGTTCTTTGAGAAATCTCCAGACTGTTTGCCATATAGTTGGAACTAATTTGCACTTCTACCAACAGTGTATAAGCATTCCCCTTTCTCTGCAACCTTACCATCATCTGTTGTTTTTCAACTTTTAAATAATAGCCATTCTGACTGTTGTGAGATGATATTTCATTGTGGTTTTAATTTGCATTTCTTTGATAATTAGTGACACTGAGCATTTTTTCATGTTTTTTGGCCACATGTCTGTCTTCTTTGTTTTAAATTTAACCTTTAAGTTCCAGGGTACATGTGCAGGTTTGTTGTATAGGTAAACTTGCATCACGGGGGTTTGTTGTACAGATATTTTGTCATCAAGTTTTAACCCTAGTCCAATTAGTTTTTCTGATCCTCTTACAACTCCAACCCTCCACCCTGCTATAGGTCCCAGTGTGTGCTGTTCCCCTCTATGTGTCCACATGTTCTCATCATTTATCTCTCACTTATAAGGGAAAACGTGCATGATATGGCTTGGCTCTGTGTCACCACCCAAATCTCACCTTGAATTGTAATAATTCCCATGTGTCAAGGGCAGGACCAGGTGGAGGTAATGGATCATGGGGGCAGTTTCCTCCCTCAAGCTGTTCTCATGATAATGAATGAGTCTCATGAGATTTGATGGTTTTATAAGCATCTGGCATTTCCCCTGTTTGCATTCATTCTCTCTCCTGCTGCCCCTGAAGGGATGCCTTCTGCCATTATTGTAAGTTTCCTGAGCCCTCCCAAGCCATGTGGAACTATGTGTCAATTAAACCTCTTTTCTTTATAAATTGCCCATTCTCAGGTATTTCTTTATAGCAGCATGAGAATGGACTAATACAATGTGATATTTGGTTTTCTGTGCCTGCGTTAGTTTGCTAAGGATAATGGCCTCCAACTCCATCCTTGTTCCTACAAAGGACATGATCTTGTTCTTTTTTATAGTACCATATTATTCTATTGTGTGCATGTACCACATTTTCTTTATTCAGTCTACCATTAATGGGCATTGAGACTGTGAATAGTGCTACCATGAACATACATGTGCATGTGTCTTTATAACAGAACAATTTATATTCCTTTGGCTATATTCCCAGTGATGGGATTGCTGGGTCAAATGGCAGTTCTGTTTTTAGGTCTTTGAGGAATTGCCACTGTCTTCCACAATGGTTGAACTAATTTACACTCCCACCAACAGTGTATAAGCAAGCGTTCCTTTTTCTCTGCAACCTCACCAACATCTTGTTGTTGTTGTTCTTTTTGTTTACTTTTTAATAGCAGCCATTCCGACTGGCGTGAGATGGTACCTCATTGTGGTTTTGATTTGCATTTCTCTAATGATCATCGACGTTGAGCGTTTTTTCACATGCTTGTGGCCAAATGTATGTCTTCTTTTGAAAAGTCTCTGTTCATGTCCTTTGTCCACTTTCTAATTGAGTTGTGTTTTTCTCATAAATTTGTTTTAAGTTTCTTATAAATGCTGGATAATAGACCTTTGTCAAATGGGTAGATTGCAAAAATTTTCTCTTGGTTGTTTACTTTATTGATAGTTTCTTTGTGCAGAAGCTCTATAATTTAAGTCGCATTTGTCTGTTTTTGTTTTTGTCACATTTGTTTTTAAGGTCTTAAGTCATAAATTCTTTGCAGAGGCCAATGTCCAGAAGAGGTATCCTATGCTCTTTCTAGTGTTTTTATAGTTTCAATCTACCATTTAAGTCTTAATCTATCCTGAGCTAATTCTTGTACATGCTAAGAGATAGGGTCCAGCTTCGTTCTTCTGAATATGGCTAGCCAGTATTTCCAGCACCATTTACTGAATAGGATGCCCTTTACCCATTGTTTATTTTTGTTGACTTTGTCAAAGATCAGTTTTTTGTAGATGTGTGGCTTTGTTTCTGAGTTCTCCATTCCATTTCATTGATCTATGTGTCTGTTTTTATACCAGCACCATGATGTTTTGGTTACTATAGACTTGTAGTACAGTTTGAAGTTGGATTATGTGATGCCTTTGGCTTTGTTCTTTTTGCTTAAGATTGCTTTGGCTAGTTGGGCTCCGTTTTGGTTCATATGAATTAAAAAAAAAATTTTATTATTCTGTGAAACATTATGTTGGTAATTTGATAGGAATAGCATTGACACTATAGATGACTTTGCGGGGTATGGTCATTTTAATGATATTGATTCTTTCAATTCATGACCACAGAATGCTTTTACATTATTTTGTGTCATCTATGATTACTTTTATCAGTATTTTGTAGATCTCCTTGCAGAGATCTTTCATCTTCTTAGTTAAATGTATTTCTTGGTATTTTTTGGGGTGTGGCAATCACAAATAGGATTAGTTCTTGATTTGTTTCTCAGCTTGAACATAATTGGTATATAGGAATGTTAATGATTTTTGTATGTTGACTTTGTATCCTGAAACGTTATTGAAGTCATTTATCAGGTCTGGGAGTCTTTTGGAGGAATCTTTACAGTTTTCTAGGTATAGGATTATGTCATCAGTGAAGAGATAATTTGATTTCCTCTTTTCCTACTTGAATGCCTTTTATTTCTTTCTCTTGCCTGATTGCTCTGGCTAGTGCTGCCAGTACTAGGTTGAATAGAAATGGTAAGAGTGGACATCCCTGTCTTTTTCAAGTTCTTAGGGGGATGCTTTCAACTTTTGCTCATTCAGGATGATGTTGCCTGTGAGTCTGTCATATATGGCTCTTATTATTTTGAAGTATGTCCCTTTGATGCCTAGTTTGTTGAAGATTTTTTTTCAACTTTCATTGTAGATTCAGGGGGTACATGTGCAGGTTTGTTACCTGGGTGTAAAGGTTTGGGGTACAAATGATCCTGTCAACTCAGGTACTGAGCATAGTTCACTACAGTTAGTTTTTCAACTCTTGCCCCTCCCCCTCCCCCCGCCAGTAGTCCCCAGTGTCTATGGTTGCCATCTCTATGTCTGTGAGTATCCAATATTTAGATCTTACTTGTAAGTGAGAACAAGTGGTATTTGGTTTTCTGTTTCTGCATTAATTTGCTTAGGATAATGGCCTCCAGCTGCATTCATGTTGCTGCAGAGGATATGATTTCATTTTGTTGAAAATCTTTATCACGAAGGGATGTTGGATTTTAACAAGTGCTTTTTCTGCTTCTATGAGATGATCATATGGTTTTTGTTTTTAATTCTGTTTATATGGTGAATCACATTTATTGATTTGCATTTGTTCAACCATCCTTGCATCTCAGGAATAAATCCCACTTGATCATGATGAATTATCTTTTTGATGTGCTGCTGAATTTGTTTTGCTAGTATTTTATGGAGGATTTTTGCATCTATATTAATCAGGAATATTGGCCTGTAGTTTTCTTCTGTTGTGTGCTTGCCATATTTTGGTATGAGTATGATACTGGTTTTGCAGAATGAGTTAGGGAGGAAACCCTCCTCTCTGATTTTTTGGGATGGTTTCAGTAAGATTGGTACCAGTTCTTTTTTGTACATCTGGTAGAATGTGACTGCAAATCCAGCTGGTCAAGGGCTTTTTGTGTGTGGGGGGGTAGATTTTTTTAAATTACTGATTCAATTCCATAACTCATTATTGATCTGCTCTAGATTTCAATTTCTTTCTACTTCAATCTTGGGAGGTTGTGTGTTTCCAGGAACTTATCCACTTCCTCTAGGTTTTCTAGTTCGTATGCATAGAGATGTTCATAATAGTTTCTGAGGATTTTTTGTATTTCTGTGGTATCAGTCATAATGTCACCTAATTATACATTGTCATTTCTGATTGTGCTTATTTGAATCTTCTCTCTTATTTCTGATTAATCTAGCTGGTAATCTATCCATTTTGTTTATTCCTTCAAAAACCCAACTTTTCATTTTGTGTGGGGTTTTTTGGTCTCAGTTTCATTTGGTTCTGCTCTGGGCTTTGTTATTTCTTTTCTTCTGCTAGCTTTGGGTTTGGTTTGTTCCTATTTTTCTAGTTCCTTTAGATGTGACATTAGGTTGTTAATTGAGATTTTTCTATCTTTCTTAGATAGGCATTTAGCATTATAAACTTCCTTTTTAGCCCGGGTTTTCCTCTATCCCAGAGGTTATGGTATGTTGTGTCTCTATTTTCATTAGTTTCATTTTTGTTGACTTCTGTCTTAATTTTGTTGTTTACCCAAAAGTCATTCAGGAGCAAGTTGTTTAGTTTCCACGTACTTGTGTGATTTTGAGAGTTCCTCTTACTCTTGATTTATAATTGTATTCTACTGTTGTATGAGAAAATGCTTGGTATGATTTTGATTTTTTTAAATTTATTGAGACTTGCTTTATGACTGAGCATGTAGTTAATTTTAGAGAATTTCCTATGCACAGATGAGAAAAACCGTATATGCTGTGGTTGTTGCATGCTGTATTCTGTATTGCCTGTAAGACTATTTGGTCAAGAGTCCAATTTAAGTATAGAGTTTTTTTGTTAGTTTTCTGCCTTGATGATTTGCCTAGTGCTATCAGTGGGATGTTGATATCTCCCAGTATTATAGTATGTCTGTCTATCTCTTTTCTGAGATCTAGCAGTATTTGTTTTATGAACCTGGGTGCTCCAATGTTGGGTGCATATATAATGAAGATAGTAAAATCTTGTTGAATTGAACCTTTTATCATTACATAATAACCTTTTTTTTTTTTTTTTACTGTTGCTGCTTTACAGTATGTTTTATCTGATACAAGAATAGCAACCTCTGCTCTTTTTTGTTTTTGTTTGCATGATAGATCGTTCTCCATTCCTTTACTTCGAGCCCAAGGCAGCAGAAGGTTGGACCTTGTTTTTTTTTCATTTGTTTGTTTTGTTTTGTTTTTAATCCCACTTGCCACTCTATGTCTTTTAAGTGGAGCATTTAGGCCACTTGTGTTCAAGGTTAATATTGATATGTGAGGTTTTGTTCCTGTCATATTTTTGTTACTTAATTGCTTTGTAGTCTGAATTGTGTAACTGTTTTATAGGATCTGTAAGCTTTGTACTTATGTGTGCTGTTATGGTACCAAGTGTAGTACCATAGAATTTCTTTTAGCATCTCTCATAGGCCCAGTCTCGTGGTGATCAATTTCCTTAGCATTTGTTTGCCTGAGAAAGATTTTATTTATCCTTCATTTATGAAGCTTAGTTTGGCAGGATATGAAATTCTTGGCTGGCATTTTTTTTTCTTTAAAAAGGCTAAAATTAGGTCCACAATCTCTTCTGGCTTGTAAGGTTTCTGCTGAGAATTCTATTGTCAGTCATGGGATTTCCTTTACAGATAATCTGATCCTTTTCTTTAGCTGCCTTTATGACTTTTTTCTTTTGCATTGACCTTGGACAGTCAGATGACTAATGCTTGGGAATGGTTGTCTTTCATAATATCTTGCAGGTATTTTCTGAATTTCTCCTATCTGAATGTTGATCCATCTAGCAAGATTAGGGACATTTTTTCTGAAGTGTTCCTTTGATTATTTTCTTACTTTTTTATCTTCTCTCTCAGAAATGCCAGTAAGGTGTAGGCTTGGTCACTTTACATAATCCCCATTCTCCCCTGTGCTTGAGGGCTTTGTTCATTCTTTCAATCTCTTTGTTTTTGTTTTTATCTGATGGGGTTAATACAAAAGACTAGTCTTCAAGTTCTTAAATTCTTTCTTCTGCTTTTCCTATTGTTAAAGCTTCCAACTGTATTTTGAAATTCCTGTAGTAAATTTTTCAACTCCAGATGGCCTATTTTATTTTTTCACTGTGTATGTGTGTGTGTGTGTTGAATTTCAACTTTCCCTTGGATCTCATTGAGTTACTTTGAAATCTATATTTTAAATTCTTTGTCATTCTAGACTTTTAAATTTAATTAAGATCTGTTGTTAGAGAGATAATGCAATCCTAGGTGTCAAGACACTCTGGCTTTTTGTATTATTGGAGTTCTTGCACTGATTCTTTCTCATTTGAGGGAGCTGCCCCTTCTTATTTTTGAATTTGCAATCATTTGGATGAAACTTGTAAATTCTTTATTCTTTTTTTCCTTGAGGATATGACTGTGGAGTATGTTGTATATGGTCATTTGACTTTGTTTCTGGGCGCTTTCAGAGGTCTAAGGCTCTGTTCTGGTTCCTTGATTGTGGATAGCTTCTGTGTGCCTTCTCAGGTTCTGTTTGTTATAGTTATGTATCATATGAGCTTATTAACTATCTCCTGCAGGGCTGAGGGTGTGGGGAATCAAGAAGCTTATCTCTGGACTAGCACTAAGCCCTTCTGATGTCAGGATTTTTATTTGGTAGTGCAGTTCAGACTTACTGAACTGAAACATTATCCGTAGCCTGCAGCCACACTGGTGGTGCTTAGAGTAAAAGCCAGCTCATCCTCAGATGAGCTGATGAAGATTGAAAACACCTTCTCTAATGGAGGGTCATAAGGTAGGAAGAGATTGTGTTGAGGAAGGAGCGGGTCTCTGGGGAAGGAGCAGGAGGGATTCACCAGCTCCTCATTCAAAGCAGGCAAGAAAGCAACACACTTTACTCTCATGCCCCTGTCACAGGTCTTGTGAACTTCAATCCGTAACGACTTTGACCTTTGATTCCTGACCACAGTGTGGCTGCAGACCATGGATATGTCCCTCTGATAGCTACCACCAAAATGAGTTTAGGGCAAAGCTTCTTCCCCAAGTCCAGAGCAGGCAGCTCCATAACTTTTCTGTCCTCCGTTGCCAAGACTTTGCCACTCTGCATAGGGAGGAGTAGTTAGGTCCAGCCCTTTGGCATCCAAGTGCCATTGGCTCAATTTCAGTGGGAGTGAAACTGGCATGAAAACCAGAAAAAATGCTTTCTCCACATGCACACACACTCACCCCTACAGTGAGAAGAACCTACTGCTGTGTCTGCAACAGAGGATGGGAGTGGGGGTGGGTGGGCAGGAGATAACCCCCACTTCACATCCATTTCCAGGCATTAGTGCTGCCCCCTTCAGTGATTGCCACCACACCCCTGTTTCCTTTCTCCCAAGGGAGGCCCTGGTGGGCTGCACTCCCCCTTCCCTTAGGGGTGGCCCATGCCAACTGTTAGATTTCCAGGGATTCTGCAGCTTCCTGGGGACCCACTGTCCCCTATGATTGCCATAGTCTGAGTAGGTTGTGAGGTATGGTGGTGTGGTGACTCAATGGCAGAGAATCTCTGGCCAGGGCAGTGGCCCACTATGGGTGCACAATCAGTATGGCACCTGCTGTCTCAGTTCAGGTATGAGAGCATGTGGGCACGCCTGCACGAGCTGGCCACCCAGGTTTCCATCCCTGGAAAGTTTCCAAAATTGCCACCAACAGCCTTGCTCAGGGTCACCAGGGGAGAGGGGCTCTCCGATAGTTGGTGGTCAGCAGATGGTCAGAGAGGTGAGGGGAGCAGAAAAGCACTCCCACCTCTCTTTCTGCAGGGCTCCAAGTTCCTCAGGGGTTGATCTCTGCCAGATTCTTGCTACTTTCCTTTTCTGCAGCCCAGCTTCTTCCTTTGCACTCTCTATCAGATCTTGGCTCTCTTCCCTCAGTTTTCCATTTGAAGCTTGTCCATTCACCATTAACTTCGATCTTCTTTCTGAGTAGAACTGGCATCTGATGTCACTATGTTAGACATCTTGAAAAGTACACATTATTTTCTTTAATAGTTTTTACCCACACATTTTGCATAATCTCCTGTTATTTGATTATGAGAAAGAGTATTTTTCAAAGTACATGGGCCATAAACTTAAGAGTTAACTGGATAAGTTGTTATTCTGGTTGTTATTACTGTTTAACAAACCAGACCAAAACACGGTGCCTTAAAACAGGAATTATTCATTCATCAATTTAGGGCAGGGCATGGTAAGCTTGACTTAGCTCTACTCCACACAGTGTCAGCTGGTGCTGCTTGAAGGTGATTCACATCCAGGGGCTGGAAACCTGAGAAGGCCCACTCTCTCACTCACGTGTCTTGGGCTTGTTGCTGGGTGTTAGCTGGGGTTGCTGGCTGAAACCTATGTAGGGCCTCACCATACGGCTGCTTGGCTTCCTTAAGCACTATGGCTTGGTTTCATCAGTAAGTATCCCAAGAGACAAGAGGTGGAAGCTACTGTTCAAATTCTAGGCCCAGAACCCTGCACAGCATCCCTTCCATTGCATTCTCTTGGTTAAACTGTGACTTTACTCAGACTCAAGGAGAGAAGACAGAACTCAGCTCTCTATACAAGGAGCATCAACGAATGTCTGGACCAGGTTTTAAAACTGATATAGCTATTCAAAATGCAAATACTTGGGTTTTACCTTAGACCTATTAATCCATTTTTCTGAGGCTTGAGGCTAGAAATCTAGTTTTAATAAATAATCCCAAATTTAGACCAAAATTTGATTTACATATCATCTTACAACCTCCCATTTAACATAAAGTTCCAACTTCACTATATTGCTTCAGTCAAGAGTATTTTGTGATATCCCACAATCGCCATGTTTTGTTTGAGGGGAGGGTATAGTGCCAAGTAGTTTGTTCTGAACTTGAATTCCTCTCACACTGCATACAGAGCAGAGCACAGAAGAATGTGAAAGGCACTGAGCAAGGGAAGAGTTAGTAATTCTAAAGTCATTATGGATATGCATCCAGTAAGCAGCTGCATTCTGATAAAAAAAAAAAAAAACAAAAAACTTCAGCTGATTTTTATCGGCAGTACCCCTCCCTTTTGAGATGTGCTTCCTTTCCATATAAATGTTAAAGAGGGGCAATTATTTCAGTAGGGGTGTGCGTTAGTGGGGTTCCCTTGAGAAGCAGACCCTGAAATAAGGACTGAATACACATAGTTTATTTGGGAGATCCAGGGACAGACAACATGGAGAAAATAAGGCGTTCAGTGCAGGCACATTATTAAGCCAGCTAACTCAGTGGGCAACTGGAGTTTAATCCAACGGGGAAGCTCTGGGAAAGGAAATAAAACACACACATCCAAGTTATCCTGCTAAGGGGAAGCAGAGCTGGAGTATTCATATTCCTACCCTCTCAAGTAATCTGTAAAGATGCTCCTAGGGGGTAGATAATTCCTAGGTATTTCAATAGGCAAAGTGCATTCCAGTAGCCCAAAAGCAGATATTGGCCACTGTAAACCTGGCTGGTATGCATGGAAATGGTTAAGGATTTAAGAGGATATAAGCAGAACACACCCACAAAATAGATCTCACATCAGCACTCTGGCTTCACTGAAAAAAAATCAGGCCAAGGGCTCTGACGTATCAGACATTCTAACTGGTTCTTTAACCTGCTCAGTATCATAGGGCCAAGTAAATGCCAGAACTGGCATATAAACCTAGGCCAGTCTGCTTCTAAATGCTTTTATGTCATTACCTTCAAAAGAGTAAAACTCTGCTTTGATTACTCTCTGTTGTGTTGTTTTAGATTACACATGGAACTCCTTACTTACTTTTTATTTTCAGTAAATAATCTGCCTAACAGAATGTGCTTTTGTTGTGCTATTTTATTTTTCCTAAAGAAGCAACTACTTATCAATGAAAGAATTAGCTTTTGGAGCATTTGTGACATGTTTCCAGATGTGTACTGTCCAATATGAGCTGGCCAGATCCAGAGGAGCTCATGCCACGGTACAGCAGAAAACGCGCAAAAGCTGTATCGATATCTTTGACTCCATTAAGACCCTGGCTTTGCAGACAACTTTGATGTCATCTCTCCCAATTTATTGTGTGGTATTTTCTTTTACAAGCAGTGGAAAGCATCTGGGCTATTTCTCTCAGCTGGTTTTGCTCTTTTAGGTAGTGTTTGGGATTATTGTTTGGAAGGCTCTGTTCTAAATTGCCAGTGATAACACATGTGCTGGCTTCATATTTCCTAATGCTCTTTCCCGTTGTTCCGCCATGTATCTAAGCCAGCCCCTGTGCTGCTCAGATGACCCTTCAGCTACTATTTTCACATTAATTCTCTTCAGAAGGCAAGCAAATTGCAAGGCAACTAATGAGTTTTAATGACAAGGCTTCTGCCTAGAGTGAAAAACAATTATCTAATCATTATTCACCCAGGAGGTGGCATGGAAGGAGGTCTCAACTATTTCAGTTACATTTCTTTGGTTCATAAATTTATCCAGCTTACTAAGTATGTATCATTTTTCTCTCCAACAAGAAACCTGTTTTCTTTCTGGACCGTTTCCATCTAAGGAATGTAAAGCCATGGTATTAAGATTCATATTTGTGAAGATCCCACAGACACATTGACACTTAACGAGGTGGAATTGTATTTCTTCTTATGCCATTTTTACACTAGAGACACTTCACACAGGCTTTTTATGAACGCGTCTATTTATCTTTTCTTCCCTTGCTCTACCACCATTTGCATTGCCCTTTGAATTGAAGCCCTTTAAGTTCATACAAGCCATCAATAAGTCAAAGATAGAGTATGTTCTCATGAAAGTAGATAGTGATATTAAATTTTATGCCTCTAAATAGAGGATGCAAGCTAGAAGCTTACTGGTCAAATTTACTGTGTAGATATAGATATCTAGATATAGATGGATTTAAAGATACATACAATCAACATTTTTATAAATCTTTATATCTGTCCATATGTATATGTGCATACCATAATCAGAGTGCACATATATAGATATGTTCAGTGTGATTTTAACAAAAATCTGAATTATCTATATGATATATATAAGAAATATATTATTATGTAATATGTTAATTTTAATATAAGCATTAATTAAAATAATTTCACTTTGTTCCTCACAAAAATTTAATTGAGTACTTTTTTAAATAGTATATTTTATGTAACAGCATAGATTTCCTACTTTTTTTAAAAAGCTAAAAATGAAGCAACACTGGGCCCTCATTCCCACATAGCATTGATATGTTAGAGTGATTAACATTGACTCCTTTAGATTGGGAGAGTACTCTCTAATCTGCCATTGACCTCGTTACTCTCCTTGTTCACCCAACACTAAGGCCCAATGTTAGTTACCACTGTGCTTGCAATAGTACTCAAACACATTCATGTGTTTGCATGAGTGGCCTAGGCTCTGGATGATTGGAAATTCTGGTTCTACATATACTGAAATTTACAGGATAGAATATATGTTTGTCTATCCTTGTTTATCTAGTACCAATCATATAGTAAGTGCTTAATGAATATGAGTTAAATGAATGAAGGAAAGGATAAATTGAGTCTTTAGCAAGAAAAGATACTTGGTTATAAAAATTACATTTCTTTCAGCATGGTAGAATTTTATGTCCCAGTTGCCAGTAATTTTGCCTAGTCTTTAACTGTGCTGTCTTGGCTCTGGACCAAAGTTATCAGCAGCATGCAGAGGGGTTACAGGATGGAGTGACCAAAGTGACAGTGAGCTGAGTTTATTGAGAGAGACTCCCAGAACTGTCCCTGCTTCCACATCACATATTATATTATTAATGAGGGGAAAGTGACTGTCTGTACCTTATTAAAAAAAAAAATGCAACCACTTGAGATGTGAGCAAGTGGTTGCTGTGGCTCCAGATGCCAGGAAGCCCAGATTTCTCCCCCAGTCTCCCTCATGCAGCCCTTATCCTATTAGTACTGATCAACTAATAAAGAATATTGAATTTAATTTAACTTTTTGGAAAGAAATCTCACTAAAAGAGATTCGTTCACTTGTTTACTGTCTGTTTTCCACTAGAAAATGTTTCCTTAGAGCAGAGCCCTGATCGCAATTTGTCACTGTGTTCCCAGCATGTGGCATACAGTAAGTTTTTAATAAATACCTGTTGGAAGGGATGAATAAAGAAAAAACGCTTCTGTAAGCAGAAAAGAACAAAGTTTGATCATCTTAGAAGCAAGACTAAAAGAAGCAAGAATGGAAGGAGACAAAAAGAAGAGTCCAAAATAGTAGAAAGAACAAAAACAGGAGTCAGGGTCTGTCCTTCTCAGCCAGGCGGTCCTGCTCAACCACCCACTCTGTTAACTCTCCTGCCAAAGCAGCTTCAAGATGAGCAGAGCATTTTAAAGGTAAAAGCATGAGGGGCAGGAATCAGCCGCTATTGCTCACTTCAGCCCACCTTTATGCTGGGTTCCCAGCTTGCTCATTCTCTGTAAGAAGCCTGCAGGATGCAGCCACCTGGCCAGCCACAGTGCCCTGCCTGGAACATGTCAGCTTGCTTAAGCCTCCAGGAGGACCAGCATGTTTGCACTGGCACCTCTTCTTCCTTCTGGCAGGGTCATGTATGCCTGGCCTTTGTATCCTACTTAGGAATCTGAGTCTCAGGCTTAAAAGGCTATGGAAGGGCAACATGTATTCCCAGCAATGAACTGTGAAGTCACCTTATCCATAGTCCTGGCCTGTATTTACTGAGGGCTAACAAGCTGAGTTCTTCATATGCCTTACTCCACTGAAGCCTCTCCACCCCTCCAGGAGGTGGCCACTACTATTATCCACATTTCTCAGCTGAGCAAACTGAAGCTAAGAGAATTAAACAACCTGCTCAACATCACAAGGCCGAGTAAATGCTGGAACTGGCATATAAACGTAGGCCAGTCTGCTTCTAAATGCTTTTAAGTGTCATTACCTTCAAAAGAGCAAAACTCTACTTTGACTTTCTTCTTGTCTTTGGTACCTTGCTTTCTTAGCCAAGTAGCTGATTCCCTTTTCTTCCATTATCAGTGTTGGGGATAAATACCTAAGTGCTGTATATTCATCTAATTTACTCTGTTTAGTAACCATGATTTCCAAAGAAATGTAGCGATCTTTGCACATCTGTTTAACTTTTTCCATAGGGGTAATTGTAGGGATTATTTTTTAGCTGGTCTGGTTTTTCAGTACTCCCTCCTCACCTGCCCTAGCCCTGGAAACCTTCCACAAACCCTTTAAAGCAAGGAAGTGGCATCTACCTGCCCACACTTTCTGGGCCATGCTGCCCTCTAGTGGCTAAAGTAAATGCGGCTTCAGCTCAAGCCTCATTTACATCTTCTTAAGGGCCCAGAAGCTACATGTTCTTAAGGCTCCCCCATACCCACATTTAAGGCCAAACCAACATTAAAATACTTTGCCTGCATTTACTTAACAGCACAGGAACAACCACAGTCTCACTGCCCAGTAATCCAGGAATGGGACTTGGATTCAAAACGATTGTGTGAGGCAAATGAAACATGCTTCATTTCCCGGGCTTCAGGTTTCAAATCATTTCTTATTGTTTCTTTTTCCTTTGATCAGAAACAAGAGAAAGCTCAAATGTGCATAGAGAAGACAGTGGTGGTAATTAATGTGTGCTCTACAAGCAGTGCCTTCCTTTTACGTGTTACAGAGGGAGCATAAATCAGATGGCACTGCTGTTTTTACAATGAAATGGAATGTGGAATGCAGGTCCCTTATTAGGAATTCTGACATTTTCTTCAAATTTGAAGGAAGAAGTAGGGACTTTGCAGGAAGACTGGAGAAGCTGGGAATAATTCTCTAAAATGCCAAATGTTATAAAGAGGTACAGGTGAAAGTTGTAAGTCTATCTAAGATTTGTTTGTTTGTTTGTTTGTTTGTTTGTTTGGTGTGGCTCTTTTTAGAGTTTGTATATGAGAAAACAAAAACTTGGAAGCTGTGTCTACATAAAACTACAAGATTGACCATACCGACGGAATTAACCCATGATTCTGCTTTTCTTCATTGAGTCCACCAGTTGTTTTGATGATTCATAGACATGGCACAACTAGCCCAATGAATTAGCCCAGACCACAAAGTTTGCGGAATCTAAGTTTACAAGAATTCTAACTTGTAATGGCACAACCCACCATTAGAGGGGTGGGACTGGGCTATATGTTTTAACAAAAAACACAGGAAGCCTACGTATCAATGGGATGGTGTTCTTGACCACCCAGCAGTGCCTCCAGGTCAGTGGAAGAGATGGGCATAACCTCCCAGTGTAAACAAAAAAGACACAGGAAGCTTACCTAGTAACCTGAAGGAGTAGCAACCTAGAAATCCAGTAGCGCCTTGACAGGCAGACAAGCGACTTCATCAAGCAGCTCCCTGAGATCACAGCCAGGTAAATCCAAGAAGATGGGGAAAAAACAGCGCAAAAAGGATGAAACCATCAAAGACCAGAACACCTCTTCTCCTTCAAGGGATCACAACTCCTCAACAACACGGGAACACAACATGACCAAGAAAGAGTATGACGAATTGACAGAAACAGGCTTCAGGAGGTGGATAATAACAAACTTTTCTGAGCTAAAAGAACACGTTCTAACTCAGTGCAAAGAAACCAAAACCTTGAAAAAATATTATACGAAATGCTAACTAGAATAACCAGCTTAGAGAAGAATATAAACAACTTGATGGAGTTGAAAAACACAGCATGAGAACTACGTGAAGCAAACACAAGTTTTAATAGCCAAATCAATCAAGCAGAAGAAAGAATATCAGAGATTGAAGATCAACTCAATGAAATAAAAAGAGAAGGCAAGACAAGAGAAAAAAGAGGGAAAAGAAATGAACAAAGTCTCCAAGAAATATGGGATTATGTGAAAAGACCTAATCTATGCTTGATCAGTGTACCTGAATATGATGGGGAGAATGAATCCAAGAAGGAAAACATGCTCCAGGATATTATCCAAGAGAACTTCCCAAGCCTAGCAAGGCAGTCCAACATTCAAATCCAAGAAATACAGAGAACTCCACAAAGATATTCCTTAAGAAGAGCAATCCCAAGGCACATAATTGTCAGATTCACCAGGGTTGAAATGAAGGAAAAAAACGATAAGGGTAGCCAGAGAGAAAGGTCAGGTAACCCACAGAGGGAAGCCAAGCAGACTCACAGTGGATCTCTCCACAGAAACCCTACCAGCCAGAAGAGAGTGGGGGCCAATATTCAACATTCTTAAAGAAAGAACTTTCAACCCAGAATCTCATATCCAGCCAAACTAAGCTTCATAAGTGAAGGAGAAATAAAATCCTTTATGGACAAGCAATTACTGAGAGATTTCATCACCACCAGATCTGCCCTACAAGAGCTCCTGAAAGAAACACTAAGCACAGAAAGGAACAAGTACCAGCCACTGCAAAAGCACACCAAATGGCAAAGACCAAAAATGCAAAAATGAAGCAAATGAGTCAACTAATGGGCAAGAAAACCAGCCAGAAACAAAATGGCAGGATCAAAGTCACACATAACAATATTAACATTGAATGTAAATGGCTTAAACGCCCCAATCAAAAGACACAGACTGGCAAACTGGATAAAAAGTCAAGACCCATCAGTGTGCTGTATTCAGGAAAACCATCTCACATACAAAGACATACATAGACTCAAAATAAAAGGATGGAAGAAGATTTACCAGGCAAATTGAGAACAAAAAAAAAGCAGGGGTTGCAATCCTAGTCTCTGATAAAATGGACTTCAAAACAACAAAGATCGAAAGAGACAAAGAAGGGCATTACATAATGGTAAAAGGATCAATGCAACAAGAAAAGCTAACTATCCTAAATATATATGCACCCAACACAGGAGCACCCAGATACATAAAGCAAGTTCTTAACAACCTAAAACAAGATTTAGACTCCCACACAATAATAATGGAAGACTTCAAAACTCCATTGTCAATGTTAGACAGATCAACAAGACAGAAGATTAACAAGGCCAGGACTTGAATGCAGAGCTGGACCAAGTAAACCTAACAGACATATACAGAACACTCCACCTCAGATCCACAGAATATACATTTTTCTCAGCACCACATCCACTTACTCTAAAATTGATCACATCATTGGAAACAAATCACTCCTCAGCAAATGCAAAAGAACAGAAATCATACCAAACAGTCTATCATACCACAGCATTATCAGATTAGAACTCAGGATTAAGAAACACAATCAAATCTGCACAACCACTTGGAAACTGAACAACTTGCTTCTGAGGGTCGACTGGATAAACAATGAAATGAAGGCAGAAATAAAGATGTTCTTCAAAAACAATCAGAATGAAGACACAACTTACCAGAATCTCTGGGACACCTTTAAAGCAGTGTCGAAAGGGAAATTAATAGCAATAAATGCCCACATGAGAAACAAGGAAAGATCTAAAATTGACACCCTATCAACAAAATTGAAAGAGCTAGAAGAGGAAGATCAAAAAAACTCAAAAGCTACCAGAAGACAGGAAATAACTAAGATCAGAGCTGAACTGAAGGAGATAGAGACACAAAAAACCCTTCAAAAAATCAATAAATCCAGGAGCTGTTTTTTTGAAAAGATCAACAAAATAGACAACTGCTAGCCAGACTAATAAAAAAGAAAGGAGAGAAGAATCAAATAGATGCAATAAATGCCACAGAAATACAAACTACCATCAGAGATTACTACAAACAGCTCTATGTACATAAATCAGTAAACCAGGAAGAAATGGATAAATTCCTGGACACTTGTACTCTACCAAGACTAAACCAGGAGGAAGTTGAAACACTGAATAGACCAATAACAAGGGCTGAAGTTGAGGCAGAAATCAATAGCCTACAAACCAAAATAAGTCCAGGTCCAGACGGGGTTCATAGCAGAATTCTACCAAACATACAAAGAGGAGCTGGTTCCATTCCTTCTGAAACTATATCAAACAATACAAAAAGGAAATCTTCCCTAATTCATTTTATGAGACCAACATCATCCTGATACCAAAACCAGGCAGAGACTCAACTAAAAAAGAAAACTTCAGGCCAATATCCTTGATGAACATTGATGCAAAAATCTTCAATAAAATGCTGGCAAACTGAATGCAATAGCACATCAAAAAGGTTATTCATCATGATCAAGTAGGCTTCATCCCAGGGATGCAAGGCTGGTTCGACATATGAAAGTACATAAATGTAATCCACCACATAAACAGAACCAAAGACAAAAACCACATGATTATCTCAATAGATGCAGAGAAGGCCTTCGACAAAATTCAACAGCCCTTCATGCTAAAAACTCTCAATAAACTAGGTATCGACGGAACATATCATAAAATAATAAAAGCTATTTATGACAAACATACAGCCAATATCATACTGAATGGGCAAAAGCTGGAAGAATTCCCTTTGAAATCAGGCACTAGACAAGGATGCTCTCTCTCACCACTCCTATTCAATATATTATTGGAAGTTCTAGCCAGAGCAATCAGACAAGAAAAAGAAATAAACAGTATTCAATTAGGAAAGGAGGAAGTCAAACTCTCTATTTGCAGATGACATGATTGTACACTTAGAAGACCTCATCATCTCAGCCCAAAATCTTCTCAAACTTATAAGCAACTTGAGCAAAGTCTCAGGATACAAAATCAATGAGGAGAAATCACAAGCATTCCTATATACCAATAACAGACAAACAGAGAGCCAAATCAAGAGCAAACTCCCATTCACAATTGCTACAAAGAGAATAAAATACCTAGGAATACAACTAACAAATGATGTAAAGGACCTCTTCAAGGAGAACTACAAACCACTGCTCAACGAAATAAGAGAGGACACAAACAGATGGAAAAACATTCCATGCTCATAGTTAGGAAGAATCCATGTCATGAAAATTGCCATACTGCCTAAAGTAATTTATAGATTCAGTGCTATCCCCATCAAGCTACCAATGACCTTCTTCACAGAACTGGAAAAACACTTTAAACTTCATATGGAATCACAAGAGAGGCCGCATAGCCAAGACAATCCTAAGCAACAAAAAGAAAGCTGGAGGCATCACACTGCCAGACTTCAAACTATACTACAAGGCTACAGTAATCAAAACAGCATGGCACTGGTATCAAAACAGAGATATAGACAAAGGGAACAGAACAGAGGCCTCAGAGGCAACACCACACAGCTACAACCATCTGATCTTTGACAAACCTGACAAAAATAAGCAGTGGGGAAAGGACTCCATGTTTAATAAATGGTGTTGGGAAAACTGGCTAGCCATGTGCAGAAAGCAGAAACTGGACCCCTTCCTGATACCTTACACTAAAATTAACTCCAGATGGATTAAAGATTTAAACATAAAACCTAACACCACAAAAACACTAGAAGAAAACATAGGCAAAACCATCCAGGACATAGGCATAGGCAAAGACTTCATGACTAAAACACCAAAAGCAATGATAACAAAAGCCAAGATAGACAAATGAGATCTAATTAAAATTCAGAGCTTCTGTACAGCAAAAGAAACCATCATTAGAGTGAACTGGCAACCAACAGGATGGAAAAAAATTTTTGCAGTCTACCCATCTGATGAAGGGCTAATATCCAGAATCTACAAAGAACTAAAACAGATGTACAAGAAGAAAACAAACAACTCCATTCAAAAGTGGTGAAGGATATGAACAGACACTTTTCAAAAGAAGACATATATGAGGCTAACAAACATATGAAAAAATGCTCATCATCACTGGTCATTAAAGAAATGCAAATCAAAACCACATTGAGATACCATCTCATGCCAGTTAGAATGGCGATCATTAAAAAATCTGGATATAACAGATACTGGAGAGGATGTGGAGAAATAGGAACACTCTTACATAGTTAGTGGGAGTGTAAATTAGTTCAACCATTGTGGAAGATAGTGTGGTGATTTCTCAAGGATCTAGAAATAGAAATTCCATTTGACTCAGCAATCCCATTACTGGGTATATACCCAAAGAATTATAAATAGTTCTACTATAAAGACACACGCATGCATATGTTCATTGCAGCCTTGTGTACAATAGCAAAGACCTGGAACCAACCCAAACGCCCATCAATGATAGACTGGACAAAGAAAATGTGGTACATACTCACCATGGAATACAACACAGACATAAAAAACGATGAGTTCATGTCCTTTGTAGGGACTTGGATGAATCTGGAAACCATCATTCTCAGCAAACTGACACAAGAACAGAAAACCAAACACCACATGTTCTCACTTATAGGTGGGTGTTGAACAATGAGAACACGTGGACTCAGGTAGCATCACACACTAGGGGCATCTGGGGGGGTAGGGGAGGGACAGTGGGGAGTGGGGAGGGTGGGAAGGGATAAAATGGGGAGAAATACTGGATATAGTCAAAGGGGGAATAGAGGCAGCAAACCACCTGGTTATGTATGCACCTGTGCAACAACCCTGCATGACCTGCACATGTACCCCAGAACCTAAAGTAAAATTTAAAAAAGAATATTTGTATAAAGAAAGGTATGAATGGATGGTGGATGGTCCAAGGGGTACAAGGTTTCTGATATCTTTTCTCTACTAAAAGATCCCTGAACCTATAGATGGATGCAGAATTTATTTTTTTATTTGTCTGTTTGCAGCTTAAAGTGGTCATATGACATAATTCTAGCCAATGAGAGACAGATATCCCTAGTGAAGGCAACTTTTCCCAAGTAAAAAGACAAGGTCTCATGGGTAAAACTGGACAGACTTCAACTTTCTTGCATTTATTTGAAACACAGGAAGTGTGGGGGTGTTGCCAGCATTCCATGACTATAAGGCAACAGGCATGGAAATGAAGGCCTAAGTGTCAAAGACTGGGGAGTGGGTCAGAGCGGCACTGCTGAGCCACCACCCGTGTTTAGCACTGACTGCTCCTCCCTGAATTTGTTTGTGAGTGGGTCAGAGCGGCACTGCTGAACCACCACGCGTGTTTAGCACTGACTACTACTCCCTGCATTTTTTTGTGAGACAAGTGATATGGTTTGGCTCTGTGTTCCCACCCAAATCTCATCTTGAATTGCAACCCCCTGTGACTGGGGAGGGGCCTGGTGGGAGGTGATTGAATCATGGGAACAGACGTCTGCCTTGATGTTCTTGTGAGAGTGAGTTCTCATGAGATTTGGCTGTGTGAAAGCGTGTGGTCCACCCCCTTCACTCTCTCCTGCTTTGCCATGGAAAGATGTACTTGCTTCCCCTTTGCCTTCTGCCATGATTATAAGTTTCCTGAGGCCTCCTAGTCATGCTTCCTGTACAGCCTGCAGAACTGTACAGGCAATTAAACCTCTTTTCTTCAGACATTACCCAGTCTCAAGCAGTTCTTTACAGCAGTGTGAGAACAGACTAACACAACAAGTAAATCCTAATGTTGACTCTGCTGTTGTAGAGTTTTCTGTTATTTATAACTGAATATATTCCTAACAGATTGCTGAGCTCAGGTTGCTATAACAAAATACCAGATTGGGTGGCTTAAACAACAGAAATATCTCTCTCACATTTCTGCAGCCTAGAAGTCCAAGATCAAGGTACCAGCATATTCTGTTCCTGGTGAGGGCTCTCTTCCTGGCTTGAAGATAGCTGGTGTGCTCCTATGGCCTTTCCTCAGTGTGGACTTGTGGAGAAAGAGCTCCCCCACCTTTCCTCTTCTTCTTAGGGCACTAATTCCATCATGAAGATCCCACTCTAATGACCTCATCTAAACCTAGTTCCCTTCTAAACGCCCCACCTCCAAATAACATCACAGTGGGGACTAGGGCCACAACATAGGAATTTCGGGGAATACAGACTTTCAGCTGATAATGCAGATACATCTACGAATCAACATATAAGTTTTGTAAGTTTACCAATATTCCCCTAACTGCCCTGTGTTTTTACTTGACATATGCAAAGCTACCTAATCAGTCCTAATATGCAGAGCAAGTACATTGGTAAAGCTATTCTAGGGGCCAAGAATCAAAGGTTAGCATTTGACGCATTTGAAAATTTTGTAAAATCTCTCTTACTAGGGTAGGCCCACTTAAAGAGATAGAAAATGGTTGGATAAAAAGCTCCATTTAATTAATTTATATTTAGCTATCAACTTTAGAGATGTATATCAGTTTTTAAATGACACATATGACATAGACATTTAAATGTACTAACTTCATTTTAGTGTCCGGGCTATTTCTAGCTCCACTTGTCCCTAAAGACATAGACTCGTCTGAAGAATCATGAGGAGGAATAGTGCAGACTGTGAATAATAAAATTGTCCGTCTGCAGCTGACCTTTAGGAACTCACCTATAACTGTTAATTAATGTACATTTTAAAATAATGCATTGTGTTAGTACACTTGAAAAAGAAATTCAACACAAAAATACAAGATGTCTTTGTGTTAATTCAGCAGAAAAGTATCTGAATATCATTGAAAGAGAGCCATTAGCTGCATATGGGACACATAAATGTATGCATAATAGTGATTCATAATTGCAATTATAAGTCATAATTATGCCTTGCATTATTATGTGTTTTTATTCCATTGCATGAGTACTTCCATTAAGTAATTAATGCAAAGAAACCAGTGAGAACATTTTAAAACATTTCACTGAATTTTTTTCATTCATAACAGTTATAAGGAGCACTAAAGATGGAATACATTTTAAAATTTCCCCTTCGTATCCACAAATCACTCAGCATTATATAAGAATCCTCTAGGTTTGAAACCTACGGGTTTATGTCTCACAGAAGGTTTTTTTTTTTCCTTAGTTGGTAAGTTAATCCCTTTCTGCTGCTCCAGCTGGGGTCCTGGTGGGGATTGGAACACAGCGTAAGGTAATGATTGGTTGGTGAATAGGGAATAGGCCCAGCTTCAGTGTCAGAAATTATGTCCAGGCAGAGAGATGGCTATTTTAGGATTAACAACACTTAGATATCTTTTCTCTTTAAAAAAAAAAAAAGAAAGAAAAAAACAATTTTTATGGTAAAATGTTTGGGAAGTGGTTAAATTGAAATATGCCACATATAGGTGTCCCAAATCCCACCCCCTTGCAGCCAATAAACAATGCAATGCTTTGGACAATACCAGTGAGCCACTAGGGTTTATAGTCAGAGTTAAGTGACCTGAGAATTCATGTCCTCCCCTATGCAGATTCCTACACCTGTCTTTTGTCCCAGCACCAACTCTGAAGCATTACAGAGATTGTGTAGATTCCCTGTTGATGTCTGAAGGCTGTCCTTAGAATCTAGATCAAATCAGGTTTTCTGTGATCACTCTGGAAGTATATGGAGCTCTGTGCTGAAAGGAATAAAAACTTTGGGAATCCTTAGGACAAGTAAATAAGCCAGCTCTGAGTAGACATCATAAGATTATTGACAATGCTTGGCCCCATCCTTTTCCCAAGTTCCCTCTCTCTCGTAACCCTTCTCACTCCCACACATATCCCTGAGGGGCCAGAGATAATATAGGCTCTAAAAAGTCCACTCTGATAGGATTTCGGGATTAAATCGTGATTTACTTTGCTTATCTAGACTATAGTCTCTACCTTATAAGTGGTTTAAGGTTGTTCACATAGAAATTAATAATCTGAGCTGAAAGAAAAGGGAAGAAAGGGATGGAGGAGGTAGGAAAGAAGAAGTGAGAGAAAAAACAAGGAAGGAAAGAAAGGAGGGAAGGAAAGAGAAGGAAAGGAAAGGAGAGGGGCACAGCTAACTATTCACTCCAAGTAGCTTACTGCATTTCATGATAGAAGGTTTCAATTTTGCTGACTTATTTCTTCATGAGAAGACATGTTTATTCATCTCACAGTTTACATATGCCATGAGTCTTTGAGTCTCTACTTTTATTTAAGAAAACTTTGGCCTGGGTTGCCCTAGATTTCTGTCTTATAGTAATAGATCTCACTCTAAGGCTTAACCTTGAGGTAAAGGAGTTGTTGCAGCCCTATTCATCACTCACAAGTTTGAAAGCTGTAGGCTCTTCCTGACTTTTGCTCTGAGAAGTTTATCACTTCATACCCTCGAAATTGTGACTGCCTTTACTTACACCTGGCCTGATTGTTCTCTGAGCTTTATCAGATAGTAAAATACCAAATAATGTGCTCTACCTTTCTAGAAAATATCAGCAAATGGCATGACTAGTGGCCAATAAACATATGAAAAAATGCTCAACATCACTAATCATCAGAGAAATGCAAATCAAAACCACAATGATCAACCCAGGTGCCCATCCACAGTGGATTCGATAAAGAAAATGTGGTACATATACACAATGTAATACTCTACAGCCATAAAAATAGAATGAAATCCTGTCTCCTGTCCTTCGCAGTAAAATGGAAGCAGCGGGAGGCCATTATCTTAAGAAAAATAATGCAGAAACAGAAAACCAAATATCACATGTTCTTACTGTAAGTGGGAGCTAAACACTAGGTACACATGGACATACAGATGGGAACAATAGACACCGTGGACCCCACAACAAGAGACGCAGGGAGGGAGGCACTGGTTGGAAAACTATAATACCTACTGGGTACTGTATTCACTATTTGGATGATGAGTTCAACTGAAGCTCAAACCTCAGCATCGTGCAATAAATATCCATGTAACAAACCCATACACGTACCCCTGAATCTAAAATTTAAAAAAAAGAAAATGGCATGATCTACAAGATATAACCTGATCTGGTAAGATCAACCTCTATAACTGTTTATTAGGCGGTCATACTGAAACTTCATTATAAATAAGAAATATATTTTAAAGTATTCTATATGTCTAAAAGAACTTCAGTTATGCAATTGAGAATAAACACAAATATGTGAAATACATTTTTATGTATACATTTATTTCAATAAAAAGATATTTTAAAGAAATATAGTAAGTTGTGGCTATTTGAGTTCATTTCTGTTAAAAATATTATCTTTGTCTATTCAAATCTTTCCTAATTAAATCAAGTTCTTTGGGTTCACATACCCCTGGTGTATAGTTTAAAAGTATTTTCTTCACCTGCAATGAGGATGACCATTATGGGGAAGTATTGGGGTTACAATTTGTATTCTGTGCTTGTAAAATACATTGTACTGAAAACTCTAGAGAATCAAATCCATGATTTATTCTCATAACAGGTAGCACCTGCTAAATGGAAGCACCACAGCTCCCATTCATGGCTCCTTCCTGGTTTTTGCCACAGACAAGGACCTAGGGAATGAAGGAATCTTGATTTGTAACATATAAACATATGATTTAATCACAATAAAGAAAGGAAATTTTACCCACATGCAAAAGTCGGAAATGGTTATAGGGTTTCCCAAAGACATTTTCCATGAAGCTATATATTCATTACTCCCAAAGCATTGACTCAGCTATGAATCTCATGCCTTATTTCCTCTTCACTCTTACCTAAATGGCATGTGTGTGTTTGTGCCTGAATATGTCTGTTGACATTTATTTATATACAAGTGAAAGAGAGTTGCTGAAAAATGCATTTGAAATGTGTATTTAAGCAATCGTTAACCAGTAGTCATTCAACCATATAAGATTAATCTATCCATGGATTAGGCAATATTTCTCAAAGCATATTCTACCCCTCCTCATATTTACTAAGTGAGAATATCTGCCATTGAAGTCTGGGCATCTGTATTTAAAAACAAGTTACCCAAGTGATTCTTATCCATACTATGGTTTAAAGAATGAATAGGTTAGATCATCCATTCATTTATTTGTCCATTCAACAAATATTTACTGAGCTCCTGTTAAGAACTGAGGAAAACAAAAATTAACAAGACAATTACAGTTCCTCTTTTCATGAAACTTTGAATCCAGCATTTGCTGAACTGGCTTGCACAGACCTCAGTGCCCTGCAAGACGTTAACAGTTGTTACAAAATGTTGAGCAGAATTTTCTGCTAACTAGACCCAAACCAGAAACAATCTGCATTCTGAAGAGTAAAGAGAATTGTTGCAACTGGAGACCAGATGCTCACTATCTCTCAGGCTTAGTAAATAGCAGCTAAACTACCTCCAAGAACTGCCATCATCACATAAGCCTAACCCCATCTTTTATGCATGAAGAATAAAGAGGGAGATGGGGAAAGACAAAAAAAAATTAGTTTAAGAGTTTTGGGCCTGAAATGGATAGGACCATAGCTCTGGCTTCTCCTCCCTGTGAAAAGAGAAGTCGCTTCCTCACTTCAAATACCAAGTGAAGAAAGGGCTAGTAGAGATTCCCTTAGAAATTGGCAGTGCCTTTAAGAAAGGGCAATGGATATCTAATTCCCTAGTTAAAGCCTTACTCATGCAGCAGACTTGCTAGTCTACCATCTGTGGCTATCTGAGTTGAGTTGAAGAGAATCAGAGAGGCAAGGCAAGGTGGCAAGGCTTAGTAGCAGAACAAACTAGGCTCCCATGGAAGATTGCTGGATTTGAGCCATGGTACCAGTATTGCACCTAAGAGGGCAGCCAGCTAGTGAGGGGTCCCCAGAAGCAAGAGGACCATGCAGGTTTTAACTGAGAGGCGTTGGAAGAGGTCAATCCAGGAGATCATCAGGGCATTATGTAGTAAAGATCCATCTCCCACAGAATGTAAGCAAGGGCCCTCTGAGAGAATTAGCATTTGGATGTCAGTCATGCCAAATCACACATAGGGCTCCACAGCTAACTAGTTTTCAAAAAAAAGTCATGATGTACAATGGTATATTAATATGCACTCCCATCTATTTTTTAAAAAGGACATTTACTCTAAACCATTAATTGTTCTTTCCTATCCCAACACAAATAAAAGATAACCCAGAAGAAGGAGGACAGAAAAGGTGAAGGATCAGACCAAGTTCCCTCCCTATTGTGAATGCCCGTGCTGGGGAAGAGAATGGTCTACAGTACTACATAGGAAAGGAGACTGAAGTTGTTAACTGGACTATTTCATTACAATGACCAGAAAACTATGAGATCCAGTCTTATCATTATGACACCAAGTGTGCAGTTGAAGGCAGTAATGAAAAAAATTAAGCATTTCATGTTTATATCACATCAACTCCAGACCATTAAATAAACCACATATATAGGTATTCTGGGTGGTGACGTGGTGGGTTCTTTCATCAAATAAGATTAGAAAACAATGTAACCTATAGTCTTTGCCATCACTACCACCACCATGTTGAAACTGACAATGACAATCAGTGTACTAAACAGTCTGGGAAGTTCTGCAGGAAAGACTATTTAACTATATTCAACCCAGGATTTTTCGATCTTCTTTATCCACAGAGAGAGAGAGAGAGTGTGTGTGTGTGTCCTATTATATCTTTTGCAATGCTAATGTTCTATGAAGAACAGTTTGGTAAATAAATGCAGGGATAAACACAATTAATAGCTTTCATTGTGTATTATAGGATGCAATATTATGAGGTGATAGATCAAAGAGATTACCTGTTGTGGTCTAATCTTAATATCTTATTATTATTAATATTTATTATGGTTAATAAAGGTAACTGAGTATATTATTTATTTTTAAAAACTAATCTTTATTGGTGCTACATTCCTTCTGGAGATCTTCTTAAGCATTTTACATGCATTATCATATTTAATCTTCCCAAGAGCCCTATGAGGTAGATACTATTTATATTCCAAGGTTACAGTTGAAAAAAATGGAGCCTAAGGTCTCATAGCTAGTAGAAATCCTTAAACCCACATCTGTCAGATCTAAGCCTTCTATGGACCACTAGGATATACTGCTCTTTATCCATATTTTTCTCTGCACTCTTATGGGAAATTATTCACACTATGATTCTAATATTACTCACAACCACAGTGAATAATCAGTCATAGCTGTGAACCTTCTGGCAATTAAAATGATCCTGACTCTTTTAACCAGCATTTTCAGATTAAACAACAATGTAAGGATCTAGGTAGTGAGTGCAGCAATGATTTGAAACCTATATGAACTACAAGAGAAAGGCCAAAGCAAGGCTGAGCAGCTGTAAGCTTTGGAAATGTTAAGGTTCCTCTGGGTGGCATATTATATGAGTCTCTGAGTGTACTGAGCGGGTGGGTGGGTATGGGGAGAATATTTATCTTCAATATACCCTGAGTATGGGGAAATTGGTTGCAGATGGCTCACAGCTGTAAGGAATACCTTTGTTTCATTTGAAACCTGTTATAAATCTGTTCCTTAAACTACCTGCTCCAATGACTTTTAATTTAGAGGATGTTGGGTAAGTCCCTGTATATGACCCTCATATATCATCATAAAAGTGGTGGGGTGGTTTGGGCTGGAAACCCCTGGGAGAGTCCCTAGATTTATCGAAGGGCTGGGTTACCACGGGCACTTTGGGGAGTTTGAGTAGAGGCTTTTATTGATTATCAACATTATAAAGAAGAAATCAATTTTTACAAAGAGTGTGTTTGAAAAAGGAAATCCCCTTTGGCTAGAATTTTTATGTTAGAATTATTCCTTTTCTTTTCTGAGAGCATTTTGAAAAGTGGCGATATTATACCATAAGTTAAAGAAGTTTGGGCTGCGATAGAAAAGATATAGGTTTTGTGAGTAAGCAGTGAAACTTGCTTTCCTCTAGAAGGGCAACTAAGGTTGAATCAACGTCCAGGAGTACATTTTTATTTGCGGGGGGGGGGGGAATTTTTCATAATCAAATGAATTATTTGGTTTCATATAGTCCAAATTAATGAATCTTATCTTTGTAAACAAAATATTTTTGTCTCATACAGCAAGTTTTCATTAAATTCTGTAAAATAACTTTTTTTTTTAAAAAAAGGAACTTTTTAAAATATTTTAGGAGTTTCTATAATTTTCACATTACTAGTGTATAATTTTCATATTACTAGTGTTTCCTTTTTTCTTCCTGAAATTTCAAGGGTCTTTTTACACTAACTGTTTGAAAGGCTAAAGTTTGGTATGTGGCATATTTTTCTGATTGCCTGAAAGTCCTGAAGAGTCCTCAGTCCATGGATGTGTACTCTCTACAGCCGCTCCACTCCTCCATCACAGTCAACAGATTGGTCTTCTCAGAGAACTTCCTTTGAAGTCAATGGGCATCGTACCTCCCCGAGAGGTGGGTAAAAATGGGTTTCCAGCCACACAATCTTTTATTATTGTGCCATAAGAAGTAAGAGTCTTACTATTATGTATGGCCTAACTTGTAATGACTATCTAGAAATTATTTAATCATATTTTGGGGAAAGGTATTATCATTCATCAATTCGTGGTATTTATATATGTTTTTATTTTTTTCTAATACAATTACTTATTTTTTAATTGCCTACCACGTTGCAGAAAAGATGACCCATCCAAACGTTAGAACTACACTTTTCAAATGTTAATGTCTATAAATTACCTAGGGATCTTATTAAAATGCAGATTCTGACTCAGTAGGCTTGAATGGAGCTGAGATTCTGCATTTCTAACAAACACACATGATGATGATGTTGATATTGCAAGATATTAGAATTCCTAATACTTGAACTGGGGTGGGGGAAACAAGAAAGGTCCTAAATAAATAAGAAAGCACAGCATAAAACCCTAAACACTTTGGTATCTAAGTAGCCATCTAGATATATCTTAAAAGAAAATGGATTTTAAAATATAGTTAAAGCCATAATGATAATACACATAGTTAAGAAATGCATTAAAAATTATAGCAAAATAGCACCAGATTGGAAGTCAAGATAGTCTGGTTCTAACTTTAGCTCTGCCACTAATTATGTGAACATGGGCAATTCAAATACAAGGTCTGAATTTTGGTTTCCTTATCTCTCTAATGATGTAGACATGTCCCCAGATAATTATAGCACCGCAAACAACATAATTAGTGTGTTCATGAAAGTATTAACTGCTACAGTCAAGAAAGACAAATTGCCATTCTCATAGGCTGCTATGGGAAATATTTTCTGGAAAGCAGATTAACAATCTCTACCATTCAACAATAATTCCACCTTTAAAAATTAATCCTAAAATATAATCACAAGTGCATACAAAGAGAGGGCATCACAGCTTCATTTGTCATAATAAAAACTCAGAAAAAAAATCTGTATTTCCAAAAGGATAATACAACTATTACATTCATTATGGTTCATCCACATGATGAAATGCCATACTGCCATTAAAATTTTTTAAGAATTTTTGTGATAAAACTTTATGTAATAGGTATGTGGGGAAATTCTGGAAAAAAATAGAACAGGTTGAAATGAGATTTTGTCTATATTCATCAAATTTTTTACTAAATATCTTGTAAGTTTTATCATCATAAATAAGTGAAGTTTTTTGAAAAAATTAATTCTAACTGGAGAATTTGAAAATTTTTCATAGATGTTTTCATTTGCTCTAGTCTTTGCAAAGCTGCATGAAATCATTTCCAAGGTCTTTCTAGCTCCAGAATGCAATTATTCTATAAGTAGGACACTTTTCACTAACAAAGCAAACCAAAGAATTGAAACTACTATCCAGATAATTATTTAAAAGTTGAGTAGAGTTTTTCTTTGTATTAAGTCTTCAGTGAGTGTACAATGTCCTTATGAGGCTTATGTAATACCCACTGTTTTCACTCAGTCAACATTCTATATATTGGTCCTTTGGGAACTAAATTTTACAATCTCGTGTGTTTTCCAGAAGTGTGTCAGTTTTTATCCTTTCTCAATCATATAATCATATAAGTGCTGTTTTACTAACATAAATTTAAATTTTATCAAAAAACAGAACAAATCTTCACTTTAAAATTTCTCTCTCACCACAAAATGCTGGCAGTGGGGTACAGGATAAAAACTAGCCTTACAGGCTCACAGTGGTATGTATATCAGGCTTTACCTATGCAGCAATCTGTGAAGGCATGTTTTGGTTAAATGTTTGACAATGTAGCTGAAATTGCAATTTACAGAATTTGTTATAAACCAATAAACATTTTTTCAAAAATCAATTTCTCAAATATTTTCTCAAAAACCAACCAAATGCCTTATAATTAGAACAATATCCTAAGTTTTTTTTCTGACTTAACATATATATGAATCTATGTTAACCCTCTCTTTCTTTGACCTGAATCCATCAGTGAACATTATAAGGTCTTCAATAACCCTTAGTTTGGGAATGAATGCTATTACAGTTGTTCACTACCCCTACAGTTAGGCATACACTCAGTGTCTCCTTGGACCACACTGGCGAGGCTTCCAGGACCTCTAGAATGTGGGTGAGTAAACAGAGAAATCCCAAATAAGTGGTATAGTTAAAAAGTGCTTTAAATGTGCTTGTTTCATGTTTAGCTATTTCTTATTTTTCTCTTTGATAGAAAAAGGCTAGCTTAGTGGAAAGTTGTTGGGTGTGTAAACCCAAAACCTGTTTTTAATAAATTAGAAAATTCATATAACAATTGACACCTACTTGACTTCCATGATGTTAAAAAATTAGACTTCAGTTTTTACTTTTCAGCCATATCAGTCCCTACAAAAAGTTCAATGGAAAGACTTTTTTCTACTCCCACCATATCACTGTGGGTAACGGAAGGGTGCACTGCCTGTTTGTGACCTGCCCTCTAAGTGGCAATATGACTTAGGACATCATTTTGCAACTTCCTTCCAAGTGACTTCACATTTATGATGTTTTTACAGTGATGACTTCATTGTTTTCATAAAAATGGTGCACATTCAATATTTCTAAAAGTTAAGCAATAGGCCGGGTGTGGTGGTTCATGCCTGTAATCCCAGCACTTTGGGAGGCCGAGGCAGGAGGATCACCTGAGGTCAGGAGTTTGAGATCAGCCCGACCAACATAGCAAAACCCCGTCTCTACTAAAAATACAAAAAAAAAAAAAAAAAAATTGGCCAGGCGTGATGGCGCATGACTGTGATCCCAGCTACTTGGGAGACTGAGGCAGAATTACCTGAACAACAACGAAAAACAAAACAAAACAAAAAGTTAAGAAATAAGAAAAATACAAAAAAGAAAACCACACATAATCCCAAATCTTACCACTTAAAAAAGTCTAATATTTGATCGGAAATACATTATAAAATATTAAAATATTATAATTAAAGTAAATATTAGAAAGAAATTTCTAATATTTTCCAGATCTCATTCTCTAGATATATAAAATAAATGGAGAGAGAGGGAGAATGAGAGGTCATACTATAAATATGAATGAATTTACACTTAGAATTGCCTTTAGGATAAATCTTGATTTTAATCTTTTTTTTTTTTTTTTTAAGTTTTTTTGGCTGTAAATTCATTCAATGCAAAATAATCCTCTCCAGTTTTACTCAGGTGGTTGACCATGTCTACGACCAAATCCCACCTCTAAACTGGAATTCAGTTGCTGACCCAGCCCCAGCCTCGGCTTTCTTGTCTGCAGGTGTCTCTCTTCACTTCCCCTCTTGGGAGTCCTGTGGGTAGCTCACCCTCCAGACCTTTAGGCCGAGGCCTGCCACTCTCTGGACGGCTGCGGCGTAGGGTGGCAGGCACAGTCTCCAGGGGCAGATGAAGGTAGTCACGGAGATACTGGATATTTTCATTGGTAAGGTACTGGTAGAAACGTCTCCAGACAAACTATTCCTTCAGGGCGCCTCAGGATTGAAAGACTGCACGGCCTTCGCGACATGAAGGTTGGGCACGTTCTTGTCTGCCAGCTCCGGGTGCTTAGGCATGCGGACATCCTTTTGGCCACCATGACTTCCTCCTTGTAAGGCATTTCACACATGGCAATCCGGTTCTTCTTAGGCATCACATCTTGGCGGCTGTAGGATCCCGGGCCGGGGCTGGAAAGCTACTTTAATCTTTTTAATCTAAGTCCTATTTCCAAATTGTCCCAAATACTGTTGTGCCCTTGCCTCTCACTAGCCTCTCCCAGATCCCTCCATCTTAGACGAAGCATTTAGCATGTTGTATTAAACAAAGCCCAAGCTTTTCTCACCTTTACTCTTACTGATGCCTTCCCCGGCTGGCTGGCACAACCCACCCAGAGCAGAAGCGCTCTCCTCCTCCTCGGGGCTCAAAAAGCACCTCATGACCCACACATTCTTTTGGCACTTGCTCTGTCTTCTTTTATCGTTTGTTGTCTTCTTGTGACATAGTGTCCTTATTATATTATTTTCCAGAACAAGAATCGTGTTTTCTTCTTTTATGAGTGGCGGGGGACATCTGGGACTTTCCACACAGTGCTGAGGACAGTGTAGGTAAGTGCTTAATCAATAATTCCCAGATAAGTGTTGATTGATAATTCCCAGATCACACAGATAAAAAAGCTGCATTTTGCATTTGTTGGGTAGTTTTGATTTGCTGCCTACTTGCTTTGCAAAAGGCAGATGGGGTGTCTGGAATTGTCACAGAAATGGTGGGGTTCACTAGAGGATTTATCAATGTCAACTTGGGGACATATATTTAAAAAAAAATACACCTCCGGAGAAAGGCTAGGAGCTTAGTGGGAGGAACCGCAGAAAGGTGCCTGACAACAGCACCGCCAAAGCACATCCCCAAGTCACTTCACACAAACCCAGGCTAAATGAGGGTAAATAAATGCGTGTAACATTGACAGGGAAGCTAATGCATTAGTACCCCTTGGATTAAGAAAGGATGAAGAACAAAACATTGAAAAGATGAGAAACAGACTGAGGAGAAAACTGCCTGTTGAGAGAAAAAATAATTAGAAGTTCCTCAGGGGGAAATGCAGGAAAGGTGCAGTCAGGCAAGGCAGTGTAGTTCTTTGTCTAATTGAGTGTCATAAACCCGCTAAAAAATCCTGCTTATGTGAAAAAGAGCAAAACCTTGGAATGAGTGAGATCCATAATTGAGACCATATGCATCCCTGTTTTTCAGACTTTTCAGGGACTGAATAGTGAATATACCATGAAGACAATCTTAGGATCTCATTTGCATTGGTCAATAATGTAAAGCAGTTCTACTTTATATATGAAGATATATTCTGTTAAAAGTGGAAAAGAAAAAATTAAGGATGATTTCTGAACCTTGACTTCTAGCTAATGCCTTTTTAAATTTATACACACACACACACACACACACACACACACACACACACAATTCGTCCAGTATCTCAGAGATACAAGTAGATTGTGAAATGAGAAGGTGCTGTGGATACCTCAGAAGTATTACCCAAGTTCATGGCACTTTGAACCGAGGGCTCTGCCACCTCCCTTTGAGACAAGTCCCAGGAAAATGTTTTCCTCTGGTTCTGCTTTGGGTAGGGAATGGCAATCCTGCCATCACAATTCCTGCAATCTCAGGAAAGTAGTTGATCTACTTTGTCCACGTATGTTATCATCTTCTCTCTGCAGCAAATCGTTTACTAGCCAGAAACTGAGAAGAAATAGATGAGAACAGGTCACAGCTTTGGAGTTAGGCTCAGTTTGGGGTTTTAACTTTATGATCTAGAGGAATTATTTCCCTCTGAACCTCAGTTGCCTGGTGAATAAAATGGAAATAATAATTTCTGCCTACTAAGATTGCTGTTATACTAACAGCACAAACATAATAAAGGTTTGTGCTTCTCTAACAATTCCATCGACACAGAGGAGCAAAGAAAATCAAAGTAGCAATGTCTATACTGTGTGACATTCTCCCATATCCATTACTGAATAGAAAGTAAGCGATCCAAACAAATCTTTCCACAATCTTGGCCTAGAACTAAGAAACACCAGGCAATCTAGATTGGCTACTTGATGAGATAGAAATGTGTGTGGTGGTATTTAGCCATATGATTGCCAAAGCAAGAAAAGTTGCCTGAAGAGGAAGAGAAAAAGGGAAAGACTGAAGAAGAATATATTAGTCCATTTTTGCACTGCTATAAAGATCTGCCCAAGACTGGATAATTTACAAAGAAAAGAGGTTTAATTGACTCATAGTGCCACATGGCTGGGGAGGCTTATAATCATGGCAGAAGGGGAAGTAGGCACGTCTTACATGGCAGCAGGTGGGAGCAAGAGGGAGACAGAGAGAGAGAGCATGTGAAGGAGGAACTGTGAAACACTTACAAGACCATCACATCTCATGAGAACTCACTCACTATCACGAGAAGAACAGCATAGGGGAAACTGCCTCCATGATCCAATCACCTCCCTCCCTCCACACGTGAGGATTACATGTCCTTCCCTTGACACGTGGGGATTACAATTCCAGATGAGATTTGGGTGGAGACACACCCAAACAATATCAAAGAAAGAAGGAGAGAACTCCTCACCTGGGTTCCTGATAGCTGGCCAGTACCTAGGCCCTCTTCATGATATTTAACTTACTTCTTGGGTTTGTATCCATGAGATAATTCGATAGATTTACACTGAATTTCTCTGATGCATGAAATGGTTGGAAATGAATATTTGTCACTTGGCAATCATAAGAGATTTAACTAAAGTCATATCTTAATGTCCATAGGACAGCAACTAACACAGTAATGTACTCTTTTGGTAATCACTTTATATCCTTTGAGTATGAAGTTCTTGGACACATTTAAGGAGATTCTTAGGAAGTCCTAAAAAAGAACTAAAACCTCCTTTTTACTATATCTAATAACCTGATTTTAAAATGGACATTTTTAAATGCATCATTTTTACTGGTGTAAGGTAGGTCTCCCAGAGCAATTGGTGGAGATATTTTTTTCAAGTGATTAATAAATACAATAAAATCAGGCCAGGCATGGTGGCTCATGCATGTAATCCCAGAACTTTGGGAGGCCAAGGTAGGCAGATTGCTTGAGCCCGTTAAGTTCAAGATCAGTCTGGGCAACATGATGAAACCCCATTTCTATTAAAAAAAAAATACAAAAATTAACCAGGCATGGTGGTACAAGTCTGTCATCTCAGTTACTTAGGAAGCTGAGGCAGGTGAATTGAATGAGGTGGTCGAGGCTGCAGTGAGCCATGATGGCACCACTGCACTCCAGCCTGGATGACAGAGCAAAACGCTGTCTCTAAAAATAAATAAATACATGAATAAATCCTATTCTGGTTTTTTTTTAACTTTCATGGGTACATAGTAGATATCCATATTCATGGAGTACATGAGATGTTTTGATATAAGCATGCAATGCACAATAATCACATGAGAGTAAATGCAGTATCCATCACCTCAAGCACTTATCCTTTGTGTTACAAACAATCCAATTATACTCTTTCCATAATGTTTAAATTTATAATTAAATTATTATTGACTACAGTCACCTGTTGTGCTATCAAATATTAGTTCTTATTTATTCTTTCTAATTACTTTTTGTACCCATTAACCATCCCCACTTCCTCCCAACCTCCCAATTACTCTTCCTAGCCTCTGGTAACCATCCTTCTACTCCCTGTCTCCACAAGTTCAATTGTTTAAATTTTTAGCACCCACAAATAAAACAAACATGCAAAGTTTGTCTTTCTGTGCCTGGCTTATTTCACTGAACATAATGATCTCCAGTTCCATCCATGTTGTTGTATATGACAAGATCTCATTCTTTTTATGGCTGAATAGTATTCCATTGTGTGTATGTACCACATTATGTTTATCAGTTTGTCTGTTGATGAACACTTGAGTTGGTTCCAAATATTGAATATTGTGAATAGTGCTGAAATAAACATGGGAGTGCAGATATATCTTTGATATATTGATTTCCTTTCTTTGGGGTATCTACCTGAAAGTGGGATTGCTGAATAGTATGATAGCTCTATTTTTCATTTTTTGAGGAACCTCTGAACTGATCTCCATAGTGGTTGTACTAATTTACCTTCCTACCAAAAGTGTACAAAGGTTCTTTTTTCTCCATATCCTCACCAGCATTTTTTATTGCCTGTCTTTTGGATAAAAGCCATTCTAACTAGATTGAGATGATATCTCATGATAGTTTTGGATTTGCATTTATCTGATGATCAGTAATGTTGAGCACATTTTCATATACCCATTAGCCATTTGTATGTCTTCTTTTGAAAAATATCCATTCATATCTTTTGCCCATTTTAAAATCAGATTATTAGATATTTATTTATATAGTTGTTTGAGCTCCTTATATTTTCTGGTTATTAATCCCTTGTGAGATGGGTAGCTTGCAAATATTTTCTCCCATTCTGTGGGTCATCTCTTCCTTTTGTTGATTGTCTCTCTTGCTGTGCAGAAGCTTTTTAACTTGATGTGATACCACTTGTCTATTTTCGCTTTGGTTGCCTGTGCTTCTGAAGCATTATTCAAGAAATCTTTGCCCAGCCCAATGTCCTCTAGTTTCCTCAACGTTTCCTTGTAATAGTTTCATAGTCTGAGGTCTTCAATTTAAACCTTCAATTTCCTTGTAATAGTTTCATAGTCTGAGGTCTTTGATTTAAGCCTTTAATTTTGATCTGATTTTTGTACATGGCAAAAGACAGGGGTCTAGTTTCATTCTTCTGCATATGTATATCTAGTTTTCCCAGCACCATTTATTGAAGAAACTGTCTTTTCTCCAACGTATGTTCTTGACACCTTTGTCAAAAATGAGTTCACTGTAGATGTATGGATTTATCTCTGGGCTCTCTATTCTGTTCCACTGATCTAGGTATCTGTTTTTATGCTGGTACTATGCTATTTTGGTTACTATAGCTCTGTAGTGTAATTTAAAGTCAGGTAATGTGATTCCTCCAGTTTGTTCTTTATACTCAGGATATATCTGGCTATTCCAGGTCTTTCGTGATTCCATATAAATTTCAGAGTTTTTGTCTATTTCTATGAAGAATCTCATTGATATTTTGACAGGGATTACACTGAATCTGTACATTGCTTTGGTAGTATGGACATTTTCACAATATCGATTTTCCATTCTGTTAACATGAAATATCTTTCCTTTTTTTTTTTTTTTTTTTTTTTGGTGTCCTCTTCATTTCTTTAACTAATGTTATACCATTTTCATTGTAGAAATCTTTCACTTCTTTGGTTAAGTTAATTCCTAGGAACTTAATTTTATTTGAAGTTAGTGTAAATGGGATTACTTTCTTGATTTCTTTTTCAGATTGTTTGCTGTTGGCATATAAGAATGCTACTGATTTTAGTATGTTGATTTTGTATCCTACAACTTTACTGAATTGTTTATTAGTTCTAATCATTTTATTGGAGGGGTCTTTAGGTTTTTCCAAATATAAGATCATGTCATCTGCAAACAAGGATAATTTGACTTCTTCCTTCCAATTTGGATGCCCTTTGTTTCTTCCTCCTGTCTGATTTCTCTAGTTAGGACTTCCAGTACTGTGTTAAATAACAGTGGTGAAAGTGGGCATCCTTGTCATATTCCAGATTTCAGAGGAAAGACTTTCAGTTTTCCCCCATTCAGTATGATACTAGCTATGGGTCTATCATATATCATTTTTATTATGCAGTTTTTTGAGAATTTTTAGCATGAAGGAATGTTGAATTTTATCAAATGCTTTTTCAGCATCAACTGAAATGATCATATGGTTTTTGTCCTTCATTCTGTTGACATGATGTATCACAGTAACTGATTAGCATATGTTGAACCATCCTTGCATCCCTGAGATGATTACCAGTTGGTCATGATGAATGATCTTTTTAATGTGTTATTGAATTTGGTTTGCTGTACTTTGTTGAGTATTTTGCATCAATATTCATTAGGGATATTGGCCTGTAGTTTTCTTTTTCTAATGTTTCTTCATCTGTTTTTGGCATGAGGGTAATACCTCATTGAATGGGTTTGGAAGTTTTCCTTCCTCTTCTGTTTTTTGGAATAGTTTGAGTATTATTGATATTAATTCTTCTTTAAATGTGTGGCAAAATTCAGCAGTGAAGCCATCAAATCCTGGGCATTCCTTAGCTGGTAGACTTTTTAATACAGCTTCCATTTCATTACCTGTTATTGGTCAGTCCAGATTTTGGATTTCATCATGGTTCAATATTGGTAGGTTATATGTGTCTAGGAATTCATCTATTTCTTCTAGATTTTCCAATTTATTGGCATATAGTTGCTTATAGTAGCCACTAATGATCCTTTGAATTTCTGTGATATCAGTTGTAATGTCTCCTTTGTCATGTCTAATTTTATTTGCTTGGGTTTTCTTTCTTTTTTTCTTCGTTAGTCTGGCTAAAGATTTGTCAATTTTGTTTAAGAAACCAACTTTTCATTTTGTTGATTTTTGTACTGTTTTCTTCATTTCAAATTCATTTATTTCTGCTCTGATCTTTATTATTTCTTTTAATCTACTAATTTTTGGTTTGGTTTGCTCTTGCTTTTCCAGTTAAGACACATTGATAAGCCATTTATTCAAAGTTTTTCTTCTTTTTTGATGTAGGTGCTTATAGCTATAAATTTCTCTCTTAGTATTGCCTTCCTTGCATCCCACAGTTTTTTGGTATGTTGTATTTCCATTATCATTTGTTTCAAGAATTTTTTCAATTTCCTTCATAATTTCTTCATTGACTTACTGGTCATTCAGGTGCATATTATTTAGTTTCCATGTGTTTGTACAGTTTCCAAAATTCCTCTTGTTATTAACTTCTAGTTTTTTTCCACTATGGTCAGAGAAGATGCTTGATATTATTTTAATTTTGTTAAATGTTTTAAGACTTGTTTTGTGACCTAAAATATGGTCTACCCTTGAGAATGCTTTATGTGCTGAGAAGGAGAATGCATTTTCTGCAGCCATTGGATGAAATGTTCTGTAATATTTATTAGGTCCATTTGGTCTATAGTGCAGATTAAATCTGATGTTTCTTTGTTGATTTTCTACCTAGAAGATATTTCCAATGCTAATTGTGGGGTCTTGATGTCTCCAGCTATTATTGCATTGGAACTTATCTCTCTCTTTAGCTCTGATAATATTTCCTTTAAATATCTTGGTGCACCAGCATTGTATGCACATATATTTACATCTTTTTGTACATATTGTTACATCTTTTTGCCAAATTGACCCCTTTATCATTATACAATAACCTTCTTTGTCTCTTCTCATAGTTGTTATCTTGAAATCTCTTTTTTCTGATATGAGTATAGTGACTCCTATTCTTTTTTGGTTTCCATCGACATGGAATATCTTTTTCCATTCCTTTATTTTGATTCTATGCATGTCTTTATAGGTGAAGTGTGTTTCTTAGAGGCAACAGATCACTGGGTCTTGTTTACTTATCCATTCAACTACTTTATTATATTCTTATTGGAAAATTTAGCCCATTTACATTCAATGTTATTATTGATAAGTACAGACTTACTCCTGGCATTTTGTTATTTGTTTTCTGGTTATTCTGTGGTATTCTTTTCCTTCTTTCCTCCCCTTCCATGTTTCTTTAGTGAAGGTGATTTTCTTTGGTGGTATGATTTAATGTCTTGCTTTTCACTTATTGTGTATTTTTTGTGTGTTTTCCGAGGTTACTATGAGGCTTGCAAATACTATCTTCTAGCTCATTATTTAAAACTGAAGAAAATGCTGAATAAACGAGCAAAGAGAAAACTAATAAAAACTGTGCATGTTAACCTCATCCCTACTTTTAACTTTGTATTGTTTCTATTTATTTCTTAATGTACTGACTATGTCTTGAAAAGTTGTACTTATTATTTCTGATTGCTTCATTGTTTAGTCTTTCTTTTTAAGATAAGGATAGTTTGCACACCACAGTTACAGTGTTATAATATTCTGTGTTCTTGTGGGTATTTGACAGTGAGTTTTGTACTTTGAGATGCTTTCTTATTGTTCATTAACATCCTTTTCTCTCTGATTGAAGCACTCACTTTAGAATTAATTGCAAGATAGGCCTGGTGTTGGTGAAACTCCAGCTTTTGTTTGTTTGGGAAGTCTTTATTTCTCCTTTAAGTTTGAAGGATATTTTTCATTAGATTTTTCATCAGATATACTATTCTAGGGTAAGTTTTTTTTCTTCAGCACTCTAAATATATCATGCCACTCTCTTCTGGCCTGTAAGAATTCCAGTGAAAAATATCCTGCCTGATGTATTGGAATGCCATTGTATGTTATTTATGTCTTTTCTTACTACTTTTAGGATCCTCTTACTCTTGATCATTGGGAGTTTGATTATTAAATGACTTGATATACTCTTCTTTGGGCTAAATCTGCTTGATGTTCTATAACCTTCTTGTACTTCATTCAATATTGGTATCTTTCTCTAGTTTTGGGAAGTTCTGTTATTATCCCTTTGAACAAACATTCTACCCCTATATCTTTCTCTACCTCCTATTTAAGGCCAATTACTCTTAGATTTGCCCTTTTAAGGCTGTTTTCTAGATCTCGTAGGCATGCTTCATTCTTTTCTATTCTTTTTTCTTTTGTCTCCTCTAGCCATGTATTTTCAAGTAGTTTATCTTCAGTCTCACTAATCCTTTCTTCTGCTTTTCAATTCTAGTATTAGAAGACTCTGATGCATTCTTCAGTATTTAGTTTTATTTATCAAATCCAGATTTTCTGCCTGCCTCCTTTTAATTATTTCAATCTTCTTGTTAAATTTACCTGATAGAATTCTGAATTCCTTCTCTATGTTATCTTGAATTTCTTTGAGTTTCCTCACAGCAGGTGTTTTGAATTCTCTGTCTGAAAGCTCACATATCTCTGTTTCTCCAGTATTGGCCCCTTGCACCTTATTTAGTTCATTTGGTGAGGTCATGTTTTCCTGGATGGTATTAATGCTTATAGATGTTCCTCAGTGTCTGGACATTGAAGAGTTGGGAATTTATTGCCGTCTTCACAGTCTGGACTTGTTTGTACCCATCTTTCTTGGGAAGGCTTTCCAGATATTCAAAGAGTCTTGAGTGTTGTGATCTAACCTGTATCTGCATTAGAGGAACTCCAAGCCCAGTAATGCTGTGGTTCCTGCAGACTTATATAGGTACCATCTTGGTGGTCTTGGATAATATCCAAGAGAATTCTTTGGTTTACCAGGCAGAGACTCTTGTTCTCCTCCCTTAATTTCTTGCAGACAAGCAGTCTCTCTGTGCTAAGCCACCTGGAGCTGGGACTAGGGGAATACAAGCACTCCTGTGTCCACCACCACTGGGACTGCATTGCACTGAGTCAGACCCGAAGCCAGCATAGCACCAGGTCTCACCCAAGGACCAGTGTAACCACTACCTGGCTACCAACTATGTTCACTTAAAGCCCTTAGGCTCTATAGTCAGCAGGTAGCTAAGCGAGCCAGGCTTGTGTCTTTCTCTTCAGAATGGCAAGATTCTCAAGCCCTGGGCAGGTCCAAAGATGCTGTCCAGGAGCCAGAGACTGGAGTCAAAAACCCTAGGAGTCTACCTGGTGCTCTATTCTATTGCAGTGAAGCTGGCACTCAAGCCATGAGACAAGGTTCTTCCTACTCTTCCCTCTCCTTTTCACAGGCAGAGGAGCACCCCACCATGGCCATTACCACCATCACAGACCCACAGAGGGTACTTCCAAGCAACTGCTGATGTTTCTTTAAGGCCAAGGGCTCTTTAGTCAGCTTGTGGTGAATGCTGCCAGGCCTGGGATGCATCCTTCAGGGTAGTGGGCATTTTTCTGGCACAGGGAAGGTCCAGAATGCCATCCAATAGCCAAGGCCTGGAATCAATGACCCCAAGAGCCCATTTGATGCCCTACCCCATTGTGGCTGAGCTGGTACCTACAGCCAGCACATCCCCAGTGCCAACCAAGGCCTGTTGCATACTACCTTGGGATTGCTGCTGTTTTTTCAGGACCTGGGGTCTCTTTAGTCAGTGGGTGATGAACACTGCCAGGACTGGAGCCTTCCTTTCAAGGCAGCATGTTCTCTTTTGGCCCAGGGTGTTCTAGATATGTTGTCTGGGAGCTAGGACCTGGGATAGGGGCCTGAAAACTCTTCCCAGTGCCCTATCCTACTGTGGCTGATCTTGTATTCAAGATGCAAGACAAAGTCCTCTTTCCTCTTCCCTCTCCTCTCCTCAAACAGAAGGAAATAATTACTTTTGTAGTAATTCCTTGATCCCTTATACTAATGTCCCTAATTTCCTTCATTGCCTTAACCAACCTCCTTGGACTCATACCTCATTCATTCACACCAGCCACTCAACTATCAATAAATCTAGACATAGCAATTCTCTTATGAGCAGGCTTATAGGATTCTACTTTAAAACAAAAATATCCCTAGCTCACTTTCTACCACAAGGCACAGCTACACCACTTATTCCTATATCAGTAATTATCGAAACTATTAGCCTATTTATCCAACCGATAGCACTAGCAGTACGATTAACAACCAACATCACAGCCTGTCACCTATTAATACACCTTACTGGAGGAGTCACAATAGAACTATTAATGATTAATCTCCCCACAGCTGTGAGCTGCACTGCCCATGGTTGGGGGAGGGTGACATGAGCACTTCTTCAGCCACCGCAGTTGGTGTCCACATCCACTGTCTTTGAGCCCAGCACAGCAGTAGGACTTGCCTAGGAACTGCAGTCCTTGTAGCCATACCACCTTTCAAGTTTATTTAGGGCCCCACAGCATGTTAGCCCACAGTGGCAAGGCTTGCTGGAACTCAAGTTCTGACCACTGGGATGGGCAACTTCCCTCTGGCTAGGGCTGTCTAAGTGTTCCCTCCATGGGTGGGTGTTGGTTGAGTTTAGCACAATTTTGTTTTCCACTGTGACAGGGCAGCACTGAGTTCAATGCAGGGTCCCACAATCACTGTGCTGTCACTTCATCAATCACACAGATTTGCTGTTATGCAGCCACTGCCAGGGTATGGGAGAGGAATGGCCTTGGTGATTAAAGACTGCCTTTCCTACCCTTTTCAGTGCCTCTTTCAGTGATATGAAGTTAAAATTGGGTACTGTGATTGTTCACCTGATTTTGCATCTTATGAAGGTGTGCATTTTGTGCAGGTAGTTATTAAATTAGTGTTCCTGTTTCGAGGGACTATTGATAATGGCTTCTATTCAGCCATCTCCCTATTCTTATTCTCTGGAGAACCCTAACTTAATACAAATGTACACTTTCCCAACTTAATTTTACAAACTTACGTTAAGCTTATATAATGGTCAAGGTATTTGGTGACTGTATAAAAAGATGATCAACACTCTGCCCTCAACAAAGTTGTAGTGTCTCTAATAGAAGAGATAAGACAAGTATACAAATATAATAATTTGAGCTGAGTTCTGAGACAGGAGTTTAATAGGAGAAAACATGAGAAGCAAAGCTGAAGTCAGAATACGCCGTTTCCTCTATCAGAAATGCCCTCTTCCATTCCCTTCCCATCCTAACAAGCTCATACTTTCAGACTTGGCTCCTATGTCTCCTCCTCTAGAAAATATTTTATGATTAATTTGCTCTGCCCCAGTCTGGTTGAGGTGCTCAGCTCTGTGCTTCTCCCCATCACAGCATTTATCCATCATATTACCATGACTGTTTATTTATGTGAGTCCCCCATTAGACCAACAATTAACATATTAATATGGATCAAATATTCCTCAAATACATCACAAATTTGTTACTAATGTTTTCTCTTTTTATCGCCTTTTAGAGAATATTCAAGATATACCTGATATCTTCACTACTCACTTGTACTAAGCTATATTTACTCAGCTGGGAGGGATCAGGTGCTTGTGTGAAAATTTAGGCCATTGCTCTAAACTTTCAATTCCCCATTTGTACTTGCACAATAGTCCTGATATTTCTAAACTTGTGCCACCACAGTCTGTTTGGCTTCAGTGATGCTGTGGCATCTATATCATTACAGGCCAGACATTTATAGTGGGCTAGAAAATAGATGCACTCATCCTAGAATTTGGAGAGTTTTATTCAAAATATTTAAAAACCTGTAGGGTATGAGCAGTGACCAGACAGGACACACACCCTGGTAGTGCTGGAGCAGGATCCTGAACCTCTTCCTCCCATCCCCACACCCCTGCCAAGTGATAACCTTTATTCATTAGAATATGTAGAAGTCTGGAAGATCTCAGCAGAGAAACCAAGATAGCAAGTGATACAGGGTGCATTTAAGGGTTCAGAGAAATTATTGTTTGCCAACTGTTACAGAAGTATTTCAAGACATTTAACAACTGGACAGGCTATACTGTTGTGTACCCAGAAGATATCAGCATTGCCAGCTGGAAGAGAGAACTGGAGCAATTAATATTGAAAAAAGGAAACAGATTTCAGGTGTGCTGAGACCCTGGAGAGGATTTCTAGACAGTAGCTCATAAGATATTTCTAGATGATCCAAGAGAATATGTTTCTGTGGTTAAGTAAGATTGAGAAATACTATAACATGCATATTACACTCCTCTTATATTCCACATTAGTGAATTATAATTATATAATAATGTATAATAACAATTACATATTAGTAAATAAGACATAGAGTGAAGAAACTCTCAAACTTTACTTGGACCAAGCATATAATAAATTTATTTCCCCCAAGCAATCACTTTGTCAGGAAATTATCAATCTTTCTTATGGCACTAATGTTCTTTGCAATGATGTTTAGTAAATTTCACCCAAATTGGCCAGGCACGGTGGCTCATGCCTGTAATCCTAGCATTTTGGGAGGCCAAGGTAGGTGGATCACAAGGTCAGGCATTCGAGACTAGCCTGGCCAACATAGTGAAATCTTTACTAAAAATACAAAAAATTAGCTGGGTGTGGTGGCAGGTGCCTGTAATCCCAGCCACTTGGGGGGCTGAGGCAGGAAATTGCTTGAATCTGGGAGTAGGAGGTTGCAGTGAGCAGAGATCGTGCCACTGCACTCTAGCCCAGGCAACAGTGGGAGACTCTGTCTCAAAAAAAAAGAAAGAAAGAAAGAAAAGAAGAAAATAAAATTTTGCCCAAATTATCAACTTTGAAAATCTCTGGGATTAGAGACACTGACCCCACACACAATCAAAAATCTGTGTGTATCTTTTGGCTCTCCAAAAACTTAACTACTAATAGCCTACTGCTGACCAAAAGCCCTACCATAACATACACAGTTAATTAACATATATTTTGCATGTTCTATTTTATAACACATTATTCTACATTAAATTCTTAAAGTGAGCCAGGGAAAAGAAAATATTATTAAGAAAGTCATAAGGAAGAGAAAATACCTTTACAATACTGTACTGTGTTTATTGACATGGAAAGTTTAAGTCGTCTATTTACAAGACGAATTATGTCTGAAATGGCAGGCAACTGCAGCTGCAGTCCTCAATCTGCAGTACATATCAAGCAATTCAACTTTTCCTTGTAATGCTATGACTTTTCTCCGCCTCTTGGGAGCACTTCCAGCATCACTAGTGGCACTTCATATGGGTCTCACAGTGTTATTCAATGTTTATGGTATTGCACTAAACACAGTGAAAAATATGCAAGAACCTTGAGAATCGTTTTTTACTGTGATATGCAATTTACCGAAGAGATGAACTGCTCACTCAGAGATAATTAGCATCACATGGTGTTGTAAGCAGATACTTGCAACACTTGAGCTCACTGCAATAGCAACAGGAGGTGACTAGGAAATTATTATGATATAATTTTTCCTCAATTTTTTTCAATATTCTTCCATTACGTTGGTTTGCAAGGCTTTTCAAATTCTGACAAATCTCCAAAACATTTCTCATATATTTCTTGAAAAAATTCACAGATAGGTGGAGCTGTGCAGTTCAAACTTATTGTTCAAGGGTCAGCTGTACATCCCGGTTTTGAATTCTGACCAACAGCTCGATGTGTGCAAAGGCCAAATTTGCCCTGTTACCATCATTTCCAGGAGCTTTGTCTCATGCTTTAGTCCACAGGCTCAGGGGCCTTGGCCACTTGCTTGCTTCATAGCAAAACCCAGGAAAGTCCTTAAACACTAACCTCTAGTGGTCAGGGATTGGCACTTTGTATAGTAGAACAGAAAGTAAATATCTTTGGTTTTGTGAACTACATTAGCTCTGTCACAATTTCTCAATTCTGCTCTTATACTGTGAAACCAGCTATAGGCACCATGTTAATAAATAAACATGGCTGTCTTCTAATAAAAGTTTATTTAGAAAAATAAGCAAAGGATAGGATTTGTCCTGTGGACTGTAGTTCACCAAGCCCTCCCTGATCTAAGATAAAAAATCAGCAGCCTCTTCAGTCCCTTTTTTTTTTTTTTTTTTTTTTTGAGAGAACGTCTCACTCCTCTGTTGCCCAGGCTGGAGTGCAATGGCATGATCTCAGCTCATTGCAACCTCAGCCTCCTGGGTTCAAGTGTTTCTCCTGCCTCAGGCTCCCAAGTAGCTGGGATTACAGGTGCCCATCACCACACCCAGCTAATTTTATTTTATTTTATTTTATTTTATTTTATTTTATTTTATTTTTAGTAGAGATGGGGTTTCACCCTGTTGCCCAGGCTAGTCTCAAACTCCTGACCTTAAGTGATCTGCCCACTTTGGCTTCCCAAGGTGCTAGCATTACAGCATGAGCCACTGTACCAGGCCCCTCAGTCTCCTTGCTTTTAGCCTCAGAATGATCTTTGCTCTCCTCATTTGTGTCCTGTGAAAGAAACTTGACCTCTGAGGTAAATTAACTGAGACTGATTAATTAACAGTGATACATTAACCAAACAGGGCTTTGTCACTGTTGAATCTATTCTAACAAATGGAGGCGGGGTATAGAGGGCAAGAAAATGTCAAATGGCCATAAAATGTATGCTCCAGGGAGTACAAGTAGGAACGTTCTTTCACTGAGCTCCCTGAGAATTTAAAATTAGCCTCACTTCAGCTACTTCCACGAAACATTTGGGGACCAAAAGCCTAATGACAATTCTTTGGCCGAGAATCAAGTAGCTGTCACTTCAGTGATCCTGCTGTTTGCTACTATTTTTGTTTGATAAGCAAAACCTTATACTTGGGCCTAGATTTGAGGCAAGATCATCAATGATTCATGGTTTGGAGATGGGAAGGCCGCCATCTCCATGTTGGCCTGTGTTTGGAGTTCTTTGGCAGGAGTATTGTAGATGTTTTCAATTAGGTGAAAAGCAAAACCTCTAGAGAGTATGGCTTTAACCCAAATAAAACCACTCCTTGAATATAATTTCTGTCTTCCTCCCTTTCTCTTTCTTTCTGTGTATGTGTGTGTGGGTGTGTATGTGTGCATAAAATGGTTGAGACAGCTGCATTACACAGGTGGTATCCTAGGCAGTAAATAATACAACTTTTATAGATGGTTTGAGACACATAGTCTCAAAACAATTAATTTTACCACTACACATTTGACCTAAGAGCACTTTTTATCACAGCAGGAATTCCTTATCAAATTCTCAGGTGCAGGTGCCCCATAAACACTTTGGAGGCATATGGACCTTGTGGCTGAGATGGCTATTAACTACACAAAACAGCAAGAGGTGGCCTGGGAAGAAAGAAAAATATATAACACCCACTCCAGCTCAAAAAAGTAAACACAAATATTCAACTTTACCCTTTCTGTGAATTTGTGTATTTCTCACACACGGTAGTGCCAGGAAACCTTGGGAATTTAGAAGTCAGTCAGCATGTGGAAGGTTTTGCTTCGTTGTCATAAAGCATGCATATTCATATGGTTACAAATAACTTATTTAAATTTAGAAAAAAATTACCAAAAAATAGCAAATGGAGGACAAGGAAGTCATCCTGTTTGTAAATCAAGGCTATAGAACGCTTGCTAAAACCTAATCAATGAGAATATTTCATAGAAAAATACTGATATGTCTAGAAATATATGTGCGTACATGCATTTATTTATTTGAGATGGAGTTTCACTCTGTCACCCAGGCTGGAGTGCAGTGGTGTGATCTCAGCTCACTGCAACCTCCGCCTCCTGGATTCAAGCGATTCTCCTGCCTCAGCCTTCTGAGTAGGTGGGATTTCAGTTGCACACCACCATGCCGGCTAATTTTTTTTATTTTTACTAGAGACAGGGTTTCACCATGTTGGTGAAACCTGGTCTCGAGCTCCTGACCCCATGATCCACCCATCTCAGCCTCCCACAGTCCTGAGATTACAGGCATGAGCCACCGTGCCCAGCCGTATATGTATATATTTAAATATATCCTTAGAGGATATATTTAGAGAAAGATATCCATCTGTCTCTGACACTATCAGTGTTATTTATTTATATATTGTCTTCCGAAAACTCCTAGTCCAATTTTCTCCCCTTGATTAGCTAAACAAAGATTTGTTCAACCAAGATATACAGCCTGCAAATTAGAAATTCTTCCAGAATTTATATTTCAGGTACCAAACCTGGGGGTTTTGTTTGCTTTTGTTTGTTTTTTTTTTTCCATTAAATAGCTGCTGGGGCATGACATTTTTGCTTAAAAAACAAAAACAAGAGAGTAGGGGAAACTATTACAGACCCATCGAAGAATGTTGACACTGTTCCAAGTTCAACAAACATTTTATAGGCTACCATCCCTAAGTGAGAGTTCCATAAACAGATCCAAACAGTGCAGAAGAGCATTCATTTACTTACCATCCATGAGCCTCTCCTGAGACAGAGGTCCGTATAGACAGGGAAAGAGGAGGAGAGTAAGTAAGATGGGGAAAAGTATTAAGGGAGAAAAACCTGACAATTTATTTTCTGAATATGATCCCATATGTGAGTTTCATGTAGAATCATAAATTTGTAGATTGAAAAAATTCCTTTTTTTGGATAAAAATGGTAAAGAGATTATATTATACTTCTCTACATCTTAAGATTTCTATTTCATTACATCTTCTATATCCACTGTGTCATTATAAATAAAATTGTTTCAGTCTCTTCCTGAGCAAAGAGTCCTGATTTTTGATGACTGAGGTCTTGATCTCAAGAGAGAAATTAAGTAATTAACATGAGACACATAACATCAACACATAACTAATTAGAAGGCGGGGGAAATCACAAAGGCAGCCTTTAACCCACATCACTTTCTAGGAAAAGTTTATTCTTTATTTAAAATCTGAAATGCCTATTTCAAGTACTATTTTATTATTTTTCTCAAAAGTGTGAAATGTTTAGAACCACATAAGACTCCCAATGATTCCTTTTCAGAGAACGTAGCATAGATTTTCTCTTTTAAAGAATAATCAATAATAAAATTTAAATGACAAAATAGTTTTCTTTGCATGTAATTTTAATTGGGCATCTGCCTTTTTTCCACAAATAATGGGGAATATATATGTCTGTGTACATACACATATTCAAGAAGACCATAAATATGAGAATCTTCTAATTTATTAAATCGAAAGGCAAAAATACGTGTATGTCTTCCATGTGCACAGAGGCAACTGAACACAGCAGATACACAGATTTACAGCTTGATTCTACAGATGTTATTTGGAGAAATAAACCCTCTTGATTTAACTATGAAGTCATAAAATCACCCCATACATTTTTTAATTAAAAAAATATAAAGAAGAGTGGGACTAAAATTCTGTTCCATTATACTTGAAAAACTGGGAAATAGGAGTAGGTTAAGGATCCATCCTGAATCAGGAGGTACATCCTTTTAACACGGCTACCCTTCACAGACCTGAGGAAGCAACAGAGTCTTTTCTCCTCTCACCTGCCTTCTAATATTTTTATTTGCTCCAAGAATTTCCCCAGGTTTCCCTTTCTTTCTGCTCTCAACTTCACATTCAGTAACAGGAGGTTGGTAGCTTGAAATCAGTCATGGTGGAGATATTTACACCATGGAAATTAGCAAGTTTTACATATCGGGGCTTTTTTTCTTCCTGGAGTCTAGCCCATTTTTAATCACATACCAACATACCAGTGCCTGGGACAGATCTCTCTACTCTTTTTTCTTCCCGTTCTGTATCAAATACTATCCTCATATAGCCACACACACTTAAAATGTTGTGATAAACTAATTTACTAAGTTATTAGTGGGGAAAGAGGTGTTTAATGTACCACCTCTATCAGGCATTTATTGAACAGCATCCAATGATGATAACTCAAAGTAAAAAAATTTCTATCAATTAAAGTCTGGGCATTAATGAAAGATAGTGTATTTGTCCAGGACAAGCTTCTCAGCACCCTTCATGTCAAACCATAAAGGCAGCTAATGACTCGGCTTAAAAGCAGTGTTGACAATGGATGTTAAAAGCAGGGCTGGAAAAAAACAACTACCTGGATAGAGGGCTCAAAATTGATTGGAGTGCATTGATAACTTTATCATGAGAAGAGAGACAAGCTAATTTTCAAATAACTAAGTAGTTACCACAGAGAAAGGTGATAAAAAACAAGGATTTTTTGTCATTGTTGTCCACTTATAATCGATAGTGGTTTCTATTTATTGTAACACTAGATGATTGCTACCATGTTTCATCAAATCTAACACTGATAATATTATATTCCATAAAGAAAGAAAACAAAATGGCTACCAATTAAATTGTAACTCAAAGTTTTCTTCTCACTTAGAATTATTCTCTTTATATGTTTTGAAATATCTTCTAGATTTATTTAGACAGATTTTCTCATATATTTCTCTTGTGTGTAGCTATGTATGGTGAGTGAGAGTGATGCTGCATTTCTTAAAGGAGAACACTAGCCTCGGCATTTTCCTCCAACCTGCTGTCACTCTGGCTGCAGGTGATGATGCACCTGCTCAAGCTGTCTATGTGCCTGCCTTGGTTGACCATGACCCAATTTCAGAGATGCATTTGGCAGAGGTGGGCAAAAGCTATGAAGCCTATCTTAGAATCAATTAAATATGATAATTAGTCTCTCAGGTTTAGACTTGAGCTCTGAGGTCCAGGCCTAGAGTGGATGGCCCCTCGGTAGGGTTTTTGGGCTGTCCTTAGATTCAACTAAAGCTGACTATACACTAGAATCACCTGGGGAGTTTTTTAAAAATCACCACCACCTCAATTAAAATAAAATTTCTGAATTTAACAAAAACTTTCCAGGTGATTATAACAGACAGTTACATTTTAGAACTACTTGACTACATATTCCAAAAATCCATCCTTTACATTTTCTCATTCCAAACTTCATAACACATAGTATACAAAAAAGGTAATGTTCTTGGCATTATCCAAATTATGTCAGATAATTATGTCCAGAAGTTGCTAGTACAGAAATAAATTACAGTTGCTTTTTTAACATGTTTTTCCTTAGGCTAAAAATCCCATGCTTCATATGTTCTGGTTCTTACTGATTATTTTGTCCTTCATTACTGCAGATCTACTTCTGCACGTTTCTGAAACAAATTGATAATTCATTATCATCTAAGTGCTATTCTCTTCAAATTTATTTTAAATCTGTGAAAAAATGTGTAAATGTCATATATTGATGGAAATTTGTAATTTTTCTATGAAGATACCCTTGGATTTAAAAGTTAATAAAATATAAACATCATACAAATGTTCCATCCTGAGACCAAGTCTCATCCTAGTGTATGAATGATAGACACAGTTGATTAGAGACAGTGGCTTTCGTCTGAATTTCTTTCTCCCCAACAGGGACATAGGGGTCTTATTAGCCCATAAAGAATCTGATGTCTAAATTAGCCCCCATAAAGACCGGGAACCACAGTTTTCCCAAAACTTGATTTTCCCCTTCATTCCCTGCCTGCCCCTGCCCACACTCCTTTCTAACAAAATCCTAATTGCTGTTCAAGTATCCACTCCACTTCTAGCCCCAGAAGGAGACTCTGATTATTCCCAGCCAATTAATGTATGTGGTTCTCCTGGCTACAATTAGTACTCTGGTGATGGAGGTGGGGGCCTAATTAGACTAAAGGTAAAAACACTCATATGCCATCTGGCTTTTGTTTGTTTGTTCTTGTTTTTGAGACAAGGTCTTGTTCTGTCGCCCAGGCTGGAGTGCACTTGTGCAATCACAGCTCACTGCAGCCTCAATCTCCTGGGCTCAAGCAATCCTCCCACCTCAGCCTCCAAGTAGCTGGTAGACTACAGGAGCAGTCACTACACCCAGTCAATTTCGTTTTTCTTTGTTTGTTTGTTTGTTTTGTAGAGATGGGGTTTCGCCATGTTTCCCAGGCTGTTCTTGAGCTCCTGGGCTCAAGTGATCTATCTGCTTTGGTCTCCCAAAGTGCTGAAATTTCAAGTGTGAGCCACTGCACCTGGATAATATGCCATCTTTGAAAGTATGGTTTCTCTTCCTTCTCTCCCGCTGGGTGTGGCAAGAATGCATGTAGCCCTTTGGCCACCATCTGAAATAAGGATTGGAACTAACATAAAAAAGTGAAATCAACACTAAGCAGACAGAACAGAGGGACAGAATGAACATGTGACCTTGAGAGCACCATTGGCTTCAGGTTAAGATGGTTAATAAATTCCTGTTAAAGTTAGTTTGAGTCTAATTTGCTGTCACTTAACAGCTAAGAGCATCAGATTACAACTCCTTCTCTGTGCATCATTCAAGTGTCTGAATCCTAGCTTTGTTGGAATGCTGGTGGGCCAGGGTAGGGATAGAATAAAACTTTTGCTGATACCTGCCTACTTGATATTTAGGAAGCAGAATGGCTTAGTGGAAGGCAGCAAGATCAGGGAAGGAGCAAAGACAGGATCTACAGAAAGAAGGCTTAGTGGACCCTGCTTGCTCCACTTACTGACTGTGTGATATTAGGCAAGTTCAATTTCTCAGTTGGAGCCCTTGGTTCCACATTTGGATAAGTTTGTTATTAAATGTACACACTAAACCAAGGGTTAACAAATATTTTTGGTAAAGGACCAGATAAATATTTTAGGCTTGGCAGCCTATACCATCTCTGTAGCAAGTACTCGACTCTGCCATTATCATAGACCACATGAGCGTGGCTGTGTTCCCATAACACCTTATTTACAAAAACAGGCAGCAGGCTGGACTTGGTGCATGAGCTATAGTTTGTGGGACCTGTCTTGAACTACCATGTAGGTGGAACAACCAGATATCACATACCTCCTGATGTGATGCTATAGGAATGACACAGGACCATCTATAAAGTATTTGTGCACCCATCCACCCTCTATAAATGTTGAACTTAATGTAATCAAAACTAAGATCCAGTTTATAGGAGACAGAAAAAATCACATCAAATGATGCAATGAGAAAATGCACAAATCAAGAATGTGGGACCTTTCAGGTGGGCTAGGAACTGCTCTAGATTTAAAGTGAGTTTTTGTTTTCTCAAGAGATTCTCACATTGTCACTCATGCTGGAGTGCAGTGGCATAATCATAGCTCACTGCAGCCTTGATTCTGGGCTCAGATGATTCCCCTATCTCAGCATCCCTAGAAGCTAGGAGTATAGACTCACCACCACGCCCAGATAATTTTTCTTTTTTTTCTTTGATAGATATGGGGTCTCCCTGTGTTGCCCAGGCTGGTCTTGAGCTCCTGGCCTCAAGCAATCCACTGACTTCAGCCTCTCTTCAGAGCAGCTAGGATTACAGGTGTGAGCTATTGCATCCAGCTGAAGTGATTAACATTCAAATCCAATGTGTGGACTTTGAACCCTAAGTCAGCTAACTCTAAAAAAAATTGTTATAATCAGAAAAATTTGATAATGTTATTGGTATTAGATTGATACCAAGGAATTATTAACAGTGTTAGGTATGATTCATTGGAATGATGTCAGAAAATATCTAAATTTCTAGGGCACACCCCTAAGTATGTATGAGTAAAATTATATGAAGTTTAATTTTTTTAAATGCTTCACACAAAAACATATTAAGACAATGAAGCATGTATGACATAGTATTATTTTCTATGTCTGAGACAATCTATCTCTGCAATTCCTTTCCTTAGGTCAGCTTTTTTCTTAAGAGAAAGCTAAAGTTATTTTGACACACAAGTTAAAATACAGTACAGTTAAAATGCAAATAACCACAGTTGATTGGAGAAATTAGAGTGAGATCTTGATCTGATGATTTCTTGGAAACCAGCCTTAAAATGTTACCTATATTTATTTTAAGGAGTTGCTTCTATTTCGTATCCATGTAGATACTCATAACTAAGCAGAAATTCACCCGAGTAGAAAGAAGCTCATCAATGGCTTCGTGATGGCCAAGTAGGCTATAATAAAATAATTTGAGGAGTAATTTATTTCTTAGTTCATGGAATCCTATGTGTTTGACCTGGACACACTAGGCTTTTCCCAAATCTACTCAACACAAAACTAAAGTCAGAGACTCATGGAGACACAAAGCCATCAATTACAGGATGGATATGTTAGTGAGGCAAAAAAGGGTTCTTATCAGAAATATACTAGCATGAATGTGCTCTTATTCCTTTAGCTCTCTTCTTTTCCTTCTGCACAGTGAGCTTTCTTCATGTCTTAACTCCTATGTTGGCCTGGCAAGATGAAACCTAAGGACTTCTTACGATCAGGGGTTCCCGAAACTCAGGAGGCAAGAAGGAGACTAACATAGATCCCAGAGGAAAGCAGGCATGAAGATAGTGCAAATCTCTCATGTGTCCCTTTTATGGTAAGAATAGACGCATCTGGTGGACATAGGCAAACATAAGCAAGAGATCAGGGAGTCCCCAACGTACAACTGTCTTGGCTTATACCTAAAGACAGAGAGGAAAAACATGTCCTCAAACAAGTCAACCCACTTCTGTATACCAAATTGTCAGATTTTAGTAAAGAGAGTGCATTAGTCTTGAGTATTCTAAATCTATACTATGGCCAAGTATTCAGTGACTGGGAATTCCAAGCCACTCCCCATCCACGAAACAATTTATAGAAACTTTAGGAAGCACTGAGATCCAGTTTCTCTTGTCTACAGTTCCCCTTACACGGGGTAATATTTAGGAGGTTAGATAGCCCTCATGTTCCTCAGTAAGAAGTCTGCTCCACCTTGAAATATCTGCTATATGTTGTCACTCACATTTGACTTTGTATACAACTATCTCATCATTAAAACTCTCCCAATCAAGGAACCACTCTCCTCACTCCAAAATATACTTGTATACCCTTTGGTTCCAGCCTCCTACAGGCTGTAGAACAAAACTGACCATTCTGGAGGAGCTGCCTTATGAATTCCATTACATTGGGAATTAATAGGCAAATCTTCACTCAGGCTTCATATTAGTTCAGGAGACATTTATGAATGACATATGCTTATAAAATTTCAGGCATTGTGGTAGGTGTCACTACTCAAGTCACTCACAGTATAGATAAGAAAAAAGTCCTGATCACACACAGTGCCATCATGGGGGAGGAACTCTGACACTGGGGCAGCAAAGGAGAAAATGACTGATTCTACCTTCAAAGCAGAGGAAGTGAGGCTGGAGGAAGGCTTCACAGAGGCTAGGCAAAAAAGAAAAAAGGCATTTTCTATCAAAGAACATTACATTAGGTTGGTGTAAACATAATTGCGGCTTTTACTTTGAAAGTAATGGCAAAAACCACAATTACATTTGCACCAACCTAATAAGTACATGATAGGGTCATAATAGGAACCAAGACCTGATTGAGGAATGTTAATCTCAAGTGGCAGAGGAGAAACAGAGAAAGTAGATTAAGCCAAAAGTGCGAAAGACTCTTAATTCTCTATTAAGGAATTTGGACTTTATTCTCTAGGCAATGAGTTGTCTTCAAAGATTTTAAGCAAGAATGAGAGAACCAGATGCTTATATTTCAAGGACCTGCCCTATATTTATTGTTAAATCCCATAAATGGATCCCACCCACCAATAAAACCCATTCATGCAGTGTTCTGGGAATGTATCTTTTATTGTCCCACTTTTCCAATTTTGCATACTTTCATCATTTCCCCTAGCTGGAATAACTTTCCCCACCTTTCTACTTTTCCAAAATCCATCCATCCATCAAAACCCATGTAGGTCCTCATTATCCAAAGAGCCTGCCCAGACCTTCCCCATCTTGCCCCAAAGGGACAGAGAAGACATCCAGGACTATAAGCTCTGGACAGGGGTCAACAGTTCTTTCACTCACTGGCTGTGGCTTGGAGGTATCCCCTTACCATCCTGGCTCTCTGGGCCAAAGTTTGTGAGTTCATTGGGGTGCAAAAGGAGGCAGGGAAGCAGGAATACTTAGATAATTCTCTAAGTTCACATCATATTCTACCAATCTTTCCTTTGTCTAAATTCATAGAACATGTTATGTACTTCAGTCATTTTTCTCTTAACCTTGGGTCCTATGGTTTGCATATTCATCATTTTTAGCACACAGAAGTCAATAAGTATCATTGATTGGGTGACTGATCTGTCTGTCTCCTAGGAAAACCCCTTTCAAGCGATTTCTTGTATCAATTCTCATTTTCATTGGCAGCTTATTGTATCATTTCAAATTGTGGAGCTTTCCTCAGAAGAAATAATTTCACTGAACAGCTTATTTCACTATTTTAAAGTCAAAGGAAGGAATATTTCAAAAAGATAGACAATTCTTTTTAGGGCTGGGGAACTGAGCCACATGTGGACCTAGTCTGGCTTTGGTCTTTGGTGACTAAGCAAGGAGGTGCAATTCACTTTCTAGTGAACTATAAAGATGTGCATAAAAATGGGAGCACACGCAGCAACTGATCCTGGCTATAGTGCCCTGGTGCTACTTTTGCTTTCAGTTTAAAGGTCCATGTATCTGTGTAAAAGCAAACATACTAAAACCTGAAGACTCATGGGTCATTAGTGAGCTTGTTTCACAGACCAAGTGACAGCTCCTCATGACTCTAGATTGGTCCTGAAAATGTCTAGAACCTTGTATTAAATTCCTACCATATCACTACATTTACTATGTCCACTAAAAAAAAAAAAATGCAATTAAATTCAATGAACATATTATTATGTATCTCCAATCATTATATATTTCCAATATTCCAAACACTATTAGGTACCAGATAAATTAAAAGTATTTTCATTGGAGCTCTGCCAAGATGGTCAAATAGGAACAGCTTCTGAGCACAGTTCCCAGCAAGAGTGATGCAGAGGGCGAGTGATCACCACATTTCCAACCGAGGTACCAGGTGCATCTCCATGGGACTGGTTGGACAGTGGGTGTAGGCCAAGGAGTGTGAGCCGATGCAGGGTGGGGCAATGCCTCACCCCAGAAGTGCAGCGGACCAGAGGACACCCCCTCCTACCCTACAGAGGCCATCAGGGGCTTTTCCGGCCACTCCAGCACTTTGGTTCAGATACTGCACTTCTCCTGTGGTCTTTATGGCCCACAGACCAGGAGATTCCCACTGTCTGACAAGTGCCATGGGTTTCCAGTGCAAAAACCAGCACAAATCTGGGTGGCCATTTTATCTGGCACCTGCAATGCCTGCAAGACAGAGCCACGCATTCCCCTGAAAAAGAGGGAGCTGAAAGCAGGGAGGCAGGTGATCTGGCTCGGCAGTTCCCACCCCAACAAAGATCAGCAATCTGAAACGAGTTTTGCAGCCAACACAGCAGCTCGAGCTCCCTGACCCTGGATGGTCGAGCTCCATGGGGGGAATGGTGTTTGCCATTACTGAGGCAGTCCGCCATTACCGAGGTAGTTCTAACTTTACCTGTGTAAACAAAGCTGCAAGGATGTTCAGCTCAGCAATGCCTCTGCAGGCAGACTGTGATGAGATTCTCTCCTTGCTGGGTAGGGCATCTCTGAAAAAAGGCAGCAGCTCATCAGGGACTTATAAATAAAGCCCTACCTTCCTGGGACAGAGCACCTGAAAAACGAGGTGATTGTGAGTTCCACTGCAGCAGACTTAAATGTCCCTGTCCAGCAGCTCAGAAGAGAGCAATGGAGCTCCCGGCACAGCACTTGAGCTCTGATAAGGGACAGACTGCCTCCTCAAGTGGCTCCCTGACCCCTGTATATCCGAAGAGGCAGATCATAAAGGACAGCTCTGGCTGACATCTGGCGGTTACCCTTTGGGACGAAGATGCCAGAAGGAATAGGCAGCAACCCTTACTGTTCTGTAGCCCTGGTAGGTGATTCCTAGGCAAGCAAGTTCTGGAGTGGATCTCCAGCAGTCCTGCAGCAGAGAGGCATGACTGTTAGAAGGAAAATTAAAAACAGAAAGAAATAGCTTCAACATCAACAGAAAGGACGTCCTCTCAGAGACCCCAACCGAAAGTCATCAACTTCAAAGACCAAAGGTAGATAAATCCATGAAGATGGGAAGAAACCAGAGAAAAAAGGATGAAATCACCAAAAACCAGATTGCCTTTCCTCCTCCTCCAAGGGATCACAGCTCCTCACCAGCAAGAGAACAAAACTGGATGGAGAATGAGTTTGACGAATTGACAGAAGCAGGCTTCAGAAGGTGGGTAATAACAAACTTCTCTGAGCTAAAGGAACATGTTCTAACCCAATGCAAAGAAACTAAAAACATTGAAAAAAGGTTAGAGAAAATGCTAACTAGAATAACTAGCTTAGAGAAGCATATAAATGACTTGATGGAGCTGAAAAACACAATATGAGAACTTCATGAAGCATACACAAGTTTCAATAGCTGAATTGATGAAGCAGAAGAAAGGATATCAGAGATTGAAGATCAATTCAATGAAATAAAATGAGAAGTCAAGATTAGAGAAAAAAGTGAAAAGAAATGAACAAAGCCTCCAAGAAATATGGGATTATGTGAAAAGACCTAATCTACATTTGATCGGTGTACCTGAATATGACAGGGAGAATAAATCCAAGCTGGAAAACACTCTTCAGGTTATTATCCAGGAAAACTTCCCCAACCTAGCCAGGCAGGCCACGATACAAGTCCAGGAAATATAGAAAACACCACAAAGATATTCCTCAAGAAGAGCAACCCCAAGGCACATAATCATCAGATTAACTGGGGTTGAAATGAAGGAAAAAGTGCTAAGGGCAGCCAGAGAGAAAGATTGGGTTACCCACAAAGGGAAGCCCATCAGACATAGCGGATCTCTTGGCAGAAATCCTACAAGCCAGAAGAGAGTCAGGGCCAATATTCAACAACCTTAAAGGAAAGAACCTTCAACCCAGAATTTCATATCCAGCCAAACCAAGCTTCATAAGTGAAAGAGAAATAAAACCCTTTACAGACAAGCAATTGCTGAGAGATTTCATCACGACCAAGCCTGCCTTGCAAGAGCTCCTAAAGGAAGCACTAAACATGGAAAGGAACAGCCAGTACTAGCCACTCCAAAAATGTACCAAATGGTAAAGACCATCGACACCATGAAGAAACTGCATCAACTAACAGGCAATGCAACCAGCTAGTATCAAAATGGCAGGAACAAATTCACACATAGCAATATTAATCTTAAATGTAAATGGGCTAAATGCCCCAATCAAAAGACACAGACTGGCAAATTGGATAAAAAGTCAAGACCCATCATTATGCTGTATTCAGGAGAACAATCTCCTGTGCAAAGACACATATAGACTCAAAATAAAGGGATGGAGGAATATTTATGAAGCAAATAGAGAGCAGAAAAAAGCAGGGGTTGCAATCACAGTCTCTGATAAAATAGATTTTTTAAAGAAAATAAAATAAAATAGAAAAAAGATCAAAAGAGACAAAGAAGGGCATTACATAACGGTAAAAGGATCAATGCAACAAGAAGAGCTAACTATCCTAAATATATATGCACAAGATACATAAAGCAAATTCTTAATGGCCTACAAAGAGACTTAGACTCTCACACAATAATAGTGGGAGATTTTAACACTCCACTGTCAATATTAGACAGATCAACCAGACAGAAAATTAACAAGGATATCCAGGACTTGAACTCAGACCTGGAACAAGCAAACCTAACAGATATCTATAGAACTCTCTACCCCAAATCCACAGAATATACACTCTTCTCAGCACCACATTGCACTTACTCTAAAATTGACCACATAATTGGAAATAAATCACTCCTCAGCAAATGCAAAAGAACATAAATTATAACAACCAGTCTCTCAGACCACAATGCAATCAAATTAGAACTCAGGATTAAGAAACTTACTCAAAACTGCACAACTACGTGGAAACTGAACAACCTGCTCCTGAATGACTACTGGATAAACAATGAAATAAAGGCAGAAATAAAGATGTTCTTCAAAACCAATGAGAATGAAGACACAACACACCAGAACTTCTGGGACACATTTAAAGCAGTGTCTAGAGGGAAATTTAAAGCAATAAATGTTCATATGAGAAGTGAGGAAAGATCTAAAATTGACACCCTATCATTGAAATTAAAAGAGCTAGAGGCGCAAGATCAAACAAATTCAAAGCTAGCAGAAAACAAGACATAACTAAGATCAGAGCAGAAATGAAGGAGATAGAGACACAAAAAAACACTTCAAAAAATCAACAAATCCAGGAGCTGGTTTTTTTAAAAGATCAACAAAATAGATGGACCACTAGTCAGATTAATAAAAAAGAGAGAATAATCAAATATATGCAATAAAAAATGATAAAGGGGATATCACCACCGATTCCACAGAAATACAAACTACTATTAGAGATTACTACAAACACTCTATGCATGTAAACCAGTAAATCTAGAAGAAATAGATAAATTCCTAGACACTTACACCTCCCAAGACTAAACCAGGAAGAAGCTGAATCACTGAATAGACCAAGAACTAGGTCTGAAGTTGAGACAGCAATTAATAGTCTACCAACGAAAAGAAGTCCAGGTCCAGACGGGTTCACAGCCAAATTCTACCAGACATACAAAGAGGAACTGGTACCATTTCTTCTGAAATTATTCAAAACAATACAAAAAGAGGGAATCCTCCCTGACTCATTTTATGAGAACAACATCAACCTGATACCAAAACCTGGCAGAGATACAACTAAAAAAGAAAATTTCAGGCCAATATCCATGATTAACATCGATGCAAGAATTTTCAATAAAACATTGGCAAGCCAAATGCAACAGCACATCAAAAAGCTTATCCATCACTATCAGGTAGGCTTCAACCTCGAGATGCAAGGCTGGTTCAACATATGCAAATCTGTAAATGTAATCCATCACATAAACAGAACCAAAGACAAAAACCACGATTAACTCAATAGATGCAGAGGAGGCCTCCAACAAAATTCAACAGCCCTTTATGCTAAAAATAAAGGGCTTAATAAACTAGGTATCGATGGATCATGTCTTAAAATAATAAAAGCTGTTTATGACAAACCCACAGCCAATATCATACTGCATGGGCAAAAACTGGAAGCATTCCCTTTGAAAACTGGCACTAGACAAGAGTGCCCTCTCTCACTATTCCTATTCAACAAAGTATCAGAGGTTCTATCCAGAGCAATCAGGCAAGAAAAGAAATAATGGTATTCAATTAGGAAAAGAGTAAGTCAAATTGTCTCTATTTGCAGATAACATGATTATATATTTAGAAAACCCCATCATCTCAGCCCAAAATCTCCTTAGGATGATCAGTAACAACAGGAAAGTCTCAGGATACAAAAATCAGTGTGCAAAAATCACAAGCATTCCTATACACCAACAAACAGCTAAATCATGAGTGAACTCCCATTCACAATTGCTACAAAGAGAATAGAATACCTAGGAATAAAACTAACAAAGGATGTAAAGGATCTCTTCAAGGAGAACTACAAACCACTGCTCAACAAAATAAGAGAGGACACAAACAGATGGAAAAACATTCCATGCTCATGGTTAGGAAGAATCAATATTGTGAAAATGACCATACCGCCCAAAGTAATTTATAGATTCAATGCTATCCCCATCAAACTACCATTGATCTTCTTCATAGAACTGGAAAAAAACCACCTTAAACTTCATGTGAAACCAAAAAAGAGCCCGCATAGCCAAGACAATCCTAAGCAAAAGAACAAAGCTGGAGACATTACGCTACCTGACTTCAAACTATTCTACAAAGCTACAGTAATCAAAACAGCATGGTACTGGTACAAAACAGAGATATAGATCAATGGAACAAAACAGAGGCCTTGGAAGTAAAGCCACACATCTATAACCATCTGATCTTTGACAAACCTGGCAAAAACAAGCAATGGGGAAAGGATTGCCTGTTTAATAAATGGTGTTGGGAAAACTCACTAGCCATGTACATAAAGCTGAAACTGAACCCCTTCCTTATACCTTCTACAAAAATTAACTCCAGATGGATTAAAGATTTAAACATAAGACCTAAGACCATAAAAACTCTTGAAGAAAACCTAGGTAATACCATTCAGGACACAGGCACAAGCAAGGACTTCTTGACTAAAATACCAAAAGCAATGGCAACAAAAGCCAAAATAGACAAATGGGATCTAATTAAACTTAAAAGCTTCTGCGCAGCAAAAGAAACAATCATTAGAGTGAACTGACAACCAACAGAATGGGAAAAAATTTTTGCAAGCTACCCATCTGACAGCAGACTAATATCCAAAATCTATAAGGAAGTAAAAACAAATATACAAGAAAAAAACAAACAACTCCATCAAAAAGTGGGTGAAGGATACGAACAGACACCTTTCAAAAGAATAACTTTATATGGCCAACAAACATATGAAAAAATGCTCATTATCATTGGTCATTAGAGAAATGCAAATCAAAACCACATTGAGATACCATCTCATGCCAGTTAGAATGGCGATCATTAAAAAATCTGGAGACAACAGATGCTGGAGAGGATTTGGAGAAATAGGAACACCTTTACACTGTTAATGAGAGTGTAAATCAGTTCAACTATTGTGGAAGACAATGTGGTGATTCTTCAAGGATCTAGAAATATAAATACTATTTGACCCAGCAATCCAATTACTGGGTATATATCCAAAGGATTATAAATTGATCTGTTATAAAGACACACGCACACGTATGTTCATTGTGACACTGCTTACAATAGCAAAGATTTTAAACCAACCCAAATGCCCATCAAAGATAGACTGGATAAAGAAAATGTGGCACATATACACCATGGAATACTATGCAGCCATAAAAAAGGATGAGTTCATGTCCTTTGCAAGGGCATGGATGAAGTTGGAAACCATCATTCTCAGCAAACTGACACAAGAACAGAAAACCAAACACTGCATGTTCTCACTCATTAAGTGAGTGTTGAACAATGAGAATACATGGACACAGGGAGGGGAACATCACACACTGGGGTCTGTTGGGGTGTGGGGGGCTAGGGAGGTATAGCAGGGGTTGGGGAGATTGGGGAGGGATAGGATTAGGAGAAATACCTAATGCAGGTGATGGGGGGATGGAGACAGCAAACTACCATGGCATGTGTATACCTATGTAACAATCCTGCAAGATCTGCACATGTACCCCAGAACTTAAAGTAAAATTTAAAAAAAGAAAAGAAAAAAAATTTCATTTATAAGCTTTTATTATACTATGGACTATCATTTATACTAAGCATTTTACCTATATTATATAATTGTTAAAATGTTTTATTAGTGACTTACTATCTTCATGTGTCATGGAAAAAAACAAGGGAAAGGAACTTTTTCAGGGCCACATAGATATTAAAGAGCAGGATTCTTACCTAATTCTGACTCTAAGTGTGTGCTCCTAACCTCTTTGTCATCCTCTTTCCACTCCTCAGGATGCTCTACCTAGTAAACTGGTTAAGGAATCTGAAATTTGGATTCGGGGTCCTGGAGGCTGAGTTTAGATGTAGGCAACTACAACAGTGGAAGAACAACCAAAGCAAAGAAAGGAAAACACAAAAGCAGAGACATGGATGAGTTCAGAGCATGGTAAGCTAATGAAGCCCAAAGTAGTTAGCTCACCAGAGTCTAGTTCCTCCTTATCAGCCTCGTCAGGACCAGGGATGGGCCACACTGCTCAGCCACAGTAGTTTGCACTTGGCACCAGTGTCAAACAGGATCTAGACAGGTTCTTGGACTATTTACAAAGCTGTTTTGTCTGGGTTGGCTCCAGGCATCAGAATTGAAGCTGAGTTTGGGGATATGGGGTAGCACATTGTCTAAAGTGAGGCCTTCTCCACAAATCGTTCTAAGGAAACGTATTGACATGTGGTATTCTTAAGTCAACAATGAAAAGGCATGAGAGAAGGAAAAGTAAGACCTGTGAGCAAAGGGAGACAAAGGTTGGTACCATTCTCCTCTAACCAACAGGCTCGCTCTTTCTTACATTAGACCTCAAGGAACCTGGGGCTGTGGGCTCTGCCAAGCTTGGCCCCTGCATATTCCGTCTGCCAACCTCCAGCATGTTCCCCCTTTATCTCCTGACTGAGAAAAGCACGTTTTGATCTAGCCTGCAGCAACAGTCCTGACTTGCCTTTGAATCTGCCTTCTTCACTCTTCATAACACAGCTCTGACTCTGGCCTGCTCCATGTCTCTGCCCATTAATCCTTTTCTCTCAGTCCTGCTCATTTGCCTGAAAGTGTCTACAATAGCTTTTCCATAAAAGTGCAGATTCTTCACCTGTTCTAAGTAAGCGTCTGCTTCTAATTTAGCTAAGAACTGGGTTGACCTCAGGAAAATCAACGTGAGTGCAGCATATACGGTGAAGGCAAGAGGACTCATTGGATGGCACCACAGAGCTCCAGGAGAGAAGTGGTGAGGGCTGAACTAGCATAGGACCCAGGGCATGGAACACAGTAAGAAATATCATGGAGGACTAACTAGCCTTGGCCACTCTACTACACCACAGGATGGAATGTGGATTAAGTGAGCTGATACATGTCACACACCTAGAATAGTGCCTGTTACATAAAAGTGATACAATAAATATTAGGTGTAATTTTCATTCACCATATGTACTACAGTTTGCCTTTGTGTCTGAATAATGCTCTCTATTACTGGTATTCATTATTCAGGCAGGGAATTATGTCTTAATCTCCTAAGAAGCATAAAGTAATTTGTTGTAAAATGTTACCACCCCACTTACTGCCCCTACTTAATATTGTACCTACCATAGACCACAAAGTTAATTCATATTCAGGTACAGGTTACAGAGACAATTTGCTATATTGCAGCAGAATTTGTAAAAACCAAATTTGTTCAGAATGAGTACAGAACGTTTCATTTTGGAACAAATTTCCCACATTCTTGGCTTAAAGAAGTTACTCTAACCCTTATCTCTAGTCACCTCTGGCCAGTTATCCAGCACTAGTTCCATATTGTAACACATTATGTAATCACTGCACCACACTCCTGATTTATCTCTCTCTCTCCATCTTTAGGAGTTTTTGTCATCTCCTGAGGCAGGTGACAGGATTTTCTACATTTCCTAAAGAGGTAAAAGGAAGTTCTATGTGGCTATGCCATGCAATGCCTGACTTACAATAACCTTTTGTTATCATTTAGAAAAACGAAAACTGTGGCTTTTGTCCAGGAATAGAGCAAGGATTTTTTTTCTGCATGTCCTGAAGCCCTCATGTCTGTTTCGGTCAATATTTACCTGTCAGCCCAAAACATGTTGATGTCGAGCTCAGAGGAATTAAATCGATCTATTTTTCTTCTACCTTGTTGGACCTTTTGTTAGCTATAGCTCTTTGTGAGCTGAATACTTTTAAATGACATGCACAGCAGAAACCCTTTATTCTACAGGACAAAGGGACTGGATTCACACTTGCCTTAGGAGCTCAACAACTGTGATTCATTAGGCTGTTATAAGCTATAGTTGCAGCGATTCTGGGAACATCATTAGACTTACAGGGCATTGAACCCATGTAATCAATAGGTATTATGAGAAGATTCTTCATTATCTGAGAAAATAATATTTTAAAATGCATTTAGGCAGCCATAATACTATATAATTAAACAATTTTTATTGATTTTGGCTCCTGGGATTTCTTCTCCTTTTTTTTTTTTTTTTGAGACGGAGTCTCACTCTGTTGCCCAGGCTGGAGTACAGTGGCACGATTTTGGCTCACTTCAGCCTCCGCCTCCCGTGTTCAAGTAATTCTCCTGCCTTAGCCTCCTGAGTAGCTGGGATTATAGGTACGTGCCACCATGCCTGGTCAACTTTTGTATTTTTAGTAGCGACAGGGTTTCACCATGTTGGTCAGGCTGGTCTCGAACTCCTGACCTCGTGATCTGCCTGCCTTGGCCTCCCAAAGTGCTGGGATTATAGGTGTGAACCATCATGCCCAGCTCTTCTCCTTTCTTTATTGGCATGACATACGTTTGACAGTAGTTTGTCTCCTCAGTAATACATTATATCTTGTAGGCATGAATAGGATTCTTTTTTGAATGTATATGGTAACTTTAGTTCTGTTGATGCTTTATCTTCACTTGTCCTCTTCCTTGGGGTTCTGCATGAATTTTCCAACTTACATTTGTTTTCTACCCATTTGCCCTCTGCTTCTTACTATACTCATATAGTGGTTAGTTGAGAAACAACAAAACAAAATTCACTCCTTCCAGATTCTTCCCCTCTTAATGTTCCAATGAGAAGAAGATGCCATCCTATCAGTAAACAAAAGCTACATAAAACCAGAAAAGACTTTCCTGTAAAATCTCAGCAGAAATATTCAGGGGAAGTTAGTATAGTGAGAAATCATTTCTAATAAGTACATATGTAACAAAACAACACAGACCTTTCTGGGGTGGGGGTGGCAAAGACTATCAATTATATCAATGGTAGTAGCCCTTTCTAATTGTAAAAGTGGTCTAGTTTTATAAAACAGAATCATACACATAAAACATATTCCACTTTCATCTTCCTAAGATGATCACCAAAAATAATTCACAGTAGGGCTTTCAAAATGGTTTTCCCTTCGTGCATTTTAAATGATTATTTTATTAGAATTTAAGTTACATATAATTTGAGAAACATATAACATTTGCTAAGATAAGGCCCACCCAATTGCAGTATAAGATGAGAGATGATCCCAATCTGGAACAAAGAAACCTGTACAACTACAAAAGCAGTAGAGACAAGTCAGGCAGTCAACATATAAGTGCTGAATGCTTGCTCTATGCTGGACACCACTGTGTGATGGATACAGAATAAATATAAGAAGGAGAAGACAATGTCACTAATCTCAAGTTTAAATCAGTGGCTACATTACCAATAGAACATTTAATTTCTCATTTTGGGTTTGTTTTACTGTGTTTAATTTTTCTTCCAAGAACCAATGGTATATATTTGTGTTTAATGAAATGGGTCTACCATTAAAATATTTCCGTTTGGTTTTTAGTTTTGAATAAAACTAGAATAGAATAAAACCAGAACAAAAAGAATAGGAGGCATGATGGCATGGACCTGTAATCCCAGCTACTTGAGAGAGACTGAGGTGGGAAGATTGCTTGAGTCCAGTGTTTCAGACCAGCCTGGACAACATAGTGAGACCCTACCTCATAAAAAATATTTAGAATTAAGATAATATACCCCAAAAGTAAAATCAACCCTCCATTTCTAATAAGGCAGAAAATAACTTAAAAAATTTTTTTTAATTTTCTTTTTTTCTTAATTGTACTTTAGGTTCTGGGGTACATGTGCAGATCATGCAGGATTGTTGCATAGGTACACACATGGCAATGTGGTTTGCTGCCTCCATCCCCCCGTCACCTACATCTGGCATTTCTCCCCATGTTATCCCTCCCTGACCTCCCCACCCATCCCTGCTGTCCCTCCCTTGCCCCCCCAACAGACCCCAGTGTGTGATGCTCCCCTCCCTGTGTCCATGTGTTCTCATTGTTCAACACCGACTATGAGTGGGAACATGCGGCATTTGCTTTTCTGTTCTTGTGTCAGTTTGCTGAGAATTATGGTTTCCAGATTCATCCATATCCCTACAAAGGACACAAACTCATCATTTTTTATGGCTGCATAGTATTCCATGGTGTATATGTACCATATTTTCCTTGTCCAGTCTATCGTTGATGGGCATTTGGATTGGTTCCAGGTCTTTACTATTGTAAACAGTGCCACTATGAACATACATGTGAATGTGTCTTTATAACAGAATGATTTATGATCCTTTGGGTATATACCCAGTAATGGGATTGCTGGGTCAAATGGAATTTCTATTTCTAAGTCCTCGAGGAAGCGCCACACTGTCTTCCACAGTGGTTGAACTAGTTTACACTCCCACCAACGGTGTAAAAGTGTTCCTATTTCTCCACATCCTCTCCAGCATGTTGTCTTCAGATTTTTTAATGATTGCCATTCTAACTGGCGTAAGGTGGTATCTCAATGTGGTTTTGATTTGCATTTCTCTAATAATCAGTGATGATGAGCATTTTTTCATGTTTATTGGCCTCATATATGTCTTCTTTTGAAAAATGTCTGTTCATGTTATTTGCCCACTTTTGGATGGGTTTGTTTTTTCTTGTAAATCTGTTTCAGTTCCTTATAGATTCTGGATATTAGTCCTTTGTCAAATGGGTAGATTGCAAAAATTTTTTCCCATTCTGTTGGTTGCCGGTTCACTCTGATTGTTTCTTTTGCTGTACAGAAGCTTTTAAGTTTAATTAGGTCCCATTTGTCTATTTTGGCTTTTGTTGCCAATGCTTTCTGTGTTTTAGTCATGAAGTCCTTGCCTATGCCTATGTCCTGAATGGTTTTGCCTAGATTTTCTTCTAGTGTTTTTATGGTGTTAGGTCTTATGTTTAAGTCTTTAATCGATCTGGAGTTAATTTTAGTGTAAGGTGTCAGGAAGGGGTCCAGTTTCTGCTTTCTGCACATGGCTAGCCAGTTTTCCCAACACCATTTATTAAACAGGGAATCCTTTCCCCATTGCTTTTGTCAAGTTTGTCAAAGATCAGATGGTTGTAGATGTGTGACGTTGCCTCCAGGGCCTCTGTTCTGTTCCATTGATCTATATCTCTGTTTTGGTACCAGTACCATGCTGTTTTGATTACTGTAGCTTTGTAGAATAGTTTGAAGTCAGGTAGTGTGATGCTTCCAGCTTTGTTCTTTTGCTTAGGATTGTCTTGGCTATGCAGGCTCTTTTTTGGTTTCACATGAAGTTTAAGGTGGTTTTTTTCCAGTTCTATGAAGAAGATCAATGGTAGTTTGATGGGGATAGCATTAAATCTATAAATTACTTTAGGCAATATGGCCATTTTCACGATATTGGTTCTTCCTAACCATGAGCATGGAATGTTTTTCCATCTGTTTGTGTCCTCTAATTTCATTGAGCAGTGGTTTGTAGTTCTCCTTGAAGAGGTCCTTTACATTCTTTGTTAGTTGTATTCCTAGGTATTTTATTCTTTTTGTAGCAATTGTGATGGGAGTTCACTCTTGATTTGGCTCTCTGCTAGTCTGTTATTGGTGTATAGAAATGCTTGTGATTTCTGCACATTGATTTTGTATCCTGAGACTTTGCTGAAGTTGCTTATCAGTTTAAGGAAATGTTGGGCTGAGATGACAAGGTCTTCTAAATATACAATTTTTAAATGACATTCTTCTTGGTTTTTCTTCAGTTTCTTTTTTTTGAGACGGAGTTTCACTATTGTTACCCAGGCTGGAGTGCAGTGTCACAATCTCGGCCTCCTGGGTTCAAGCAATTCTCCTGCCTCAGCCTCCCGAGTAGCTGGGACTACAGGCATGCGCCACCATGCCCAGCTGATTTTTGTATTTTTCGTAGAGACGAGGTTTCACCATGTTGACCAGGATGGTCTCAATCCCGTGACCTCGTGATCCACCCACCTCGGCCTCCCAAAGTGCTGAGATTATAGGCGTGAGCCATTGAGCCCGGTCCAGAGTTTCTTAAAAACAAAAAACAAAAAAAAAACCTCTGAGCTCCAAGTCTTTTCCAGAATATTATATTATCTCCGAAGAAAGAAACAGGACAGAAGAAATAAAAATGAGACAACTTAAGTGGCAAGAGGGCCCTTGTTAGAAATAATATTTTTAATTACGGCTTTAGTGTCAAGAAACTACTAAACAAACACTAGATGAAAAGTTCTCCTCCAGGGGCTTGGCTGAGACAGTCAAGAAAGTCTAAGTATCTTCGACCACAATCAGGGCTCCAGCTCTCCTGGAACCAATTCGGAGCACTCACTTTGCCGTGCTTTGTGAAGGCAGCTCCGAGTTGGCTTTCTCAGTTCCTGCTCCTAGGAATAATGTTATGGAGAGATACACTAAAAAGGCCGTGTGTCTGCCTAAGTATTTGGTCCACACTTACACAAGGTATAGTCTCCTACATAGAAGTCCCAGAACTACTTGTGCTGTTTTATTGTGCCACATACAGAACTTCTTATCTGTTCAGCTAAATAAAGGAAAGAATTTAAAGACACATATTCACCAAACTGTCATTGCCATTTAAAGCTTCACCCTTTTCTAAGTGTACATTAGGTTATTCTTTTTCCTATTGAAAAACTGTTGTTCCAAAAATCGTGCCTTCAGGGAAGGAAGCACTGCACAGCTCTCTAGGGGAACATGGTGTAGAGTTCATTACAGTTAAGGCTGCCATATAGCAACGTTAGATTTTACTGTACATTCAGTTGGCTAAGAGGGGCTAGAAAGCTGTTTCCACTTTTGTTGTTGAGTAGATTAAGCCTGGAAGAATGTGATGCAAGCTGGGGGGCCCCTGCACTCCACGCTGGCCAGATCTCATTTCTGTGATGCAGAGACATTTGGCAAGGCTTATAGCTGGAACAAGTGCTTCTTAATCCCCAAGGTCGGGGCTACAGATGTTCCAACCTGAGCAGCCTTCTGGGCATCCAGAGCTTGGTGGGTCTGATCCCAAGAAGGTCATGTCTGAAAAGCAAATGAATCTTTGCTTTGGGTCTGGCAGCTACAATGGTCATGGGGCTGCACATCTAGCATGTAATGCCTCTTAATGGAGCTACAAGTGGAATGTGTCTGTAACACAGTTATAAATCGGTTTGTTTTTATTGAGCCAGATCCATAGTCTCTGAAGGCAGTAACAGTTCTCTCATAGAGCTTTGGAGGATAAGAATCTGGAATCTGGCCTGGGGTTTAACCTTTGCAGAACATGAGTGTTTGATTCCTTACAGAATGTTGCAGTGGGACTTCTGAAATCCTTCATTCCCACATTTGGGGAAGGGTGTTAACTTGCCCTTAGGTAGCAACAGCAGGACAAGCTCAGATCAGCACTGATTTCTTGAGGAGTCAGCTGTGTGTCACTGAACCATGGAGAGGGCTCAGTTGCAAACTATAGTTGGAGAGGATGGTGTCGAGTCAGGGAATTACACCAGTGCCTGCTCCTCACAGCTATTGGAAAGTTTAAAGTTCCCTGAACATCTCTGACATTAGCATTTGCTGTCATCTGTGGCATGACTTTGTCCGTTAATGTCAATGTATCTGCATATACATCTGTGCAGCTTTTAATTCAGAACTATAAGAGAGGTTCAAGCTATAGCCATGGTAACAACATAACCGATAACAAAGAACCATACATAACTTTAAATAATTTTCACATTTATCATTCTTGCATAGCTCTATATTTTGCAGAATTTACAGAACACCCTTTGAGTTATAGTTATTGTATATGTACTCTCATCTGTTCTAGGCTTAAAGCCCCTTGGAGAAAGAAGCCATATTCCAATCATCTTTGTAGCAAACATGAGACAATGAGAAGAACATAGCCTTCAAAATCAAACTGGCATGGGTTTGAATTCCATCTCTTCCTAGGTTGGTGACTTTGTGCAATATAATTAGCTTCACCAAGCCTTGGTTTACTCATGCATAAAATAGGAATAACATCATCATCATAAAGTTCTTAGTTTTTTCTTTACATTCTGCCCCAAAGTGTTTACTATAGTGTTTTACATGCATGTGGGAGACATTTGGAATATCTAAATTGAATTCCTGAAAATAAGTACTAACATTTACAAAGAAGGGGAAAATGTCTCACTTAATCCTACACATGAATGAGTGAGAGGGAGAAGAGACAACTAGAGGAACTCAATGAACTGTAGAGCATCCTGATTCCACGATAAAATCAAGGCTCCTGAATCTTAGTGAGCTCTTCAAGGAGATCTGAGGCCTTCTGCAAATGTTTGATTTCACAGTGAGCAATGGTTCATCAGGAAAACAGAACAGAACTGGCAAGTGGCAGATCTTCTGGGAATCCTGTCAGAGAGAGTGCACTTCCTGGATGTTCCACACATCAGCTTTGTAGCCTCAGTCAAAGGCGTTAGGAGAACAGAGACAGGCCCAGGAATGCCTAAAAGGAACATTTTCTTGGCTAAGGGGACAATATCCACATATTCCCTTTGCCACTGCAGGCAAAGGGAAGTGGGTTAAGAAGAGCAAGAAGAAATTATAGTACAGATAATTTCCCATCCGTATCTATTCCTCCAATTGGTCTTCCATTTCCATACCACACTGGAAAATCAAGAGGAGAACAACAAATGCTTTCAGACTAATACCACGAATGATATTACTACAGAACTACCGAGGGGGCTACAGCCAAAGGATTCCCCCACAGGGACTTCTGGTTTAGGTGACAGATTATGACAGGAGGAGCTCCAGTCTGGGAGCAACGAGCCCCACTGCTCCCTTGCTGTCTTCTTGTCCAACAAGATTAACCCATCTGGGAGCTCCCATCTGTGAAAAAGAGTCTATCCCAGTGGTTCTCAGCTCCTTTGGAATCTAAAATGTGATACTTCAAGTAGCCGGTGTGTCTGAGGACACACTGATCCACACAGTGCTAGCATTCTGGTCCCGTGCTTTACCTTCGCTGCCCTCGGTGACCTCTGGTCCTAAAGTTTAAAATTATTGGACTAGGTGATTCCTTGACATGTATTAAAGTATATCCATTATAGAAAATGTAATGAAGAAATTTGTCTAGATAAATAAACAGACAGATGAGAGTCACTATCAGCTAAAGGTCAACCAGATATTCCAATTAAATATCTCTGAAGTGAGACATTTGTTTCCAATGAGAAAATATGTTTTCATTCACCAAATTCAGTGGTATGACATATGATAGAGGACACATTTGTTGAACAAAAAGTGGGAATTAAGACCACATGTGTTTAAAGTTAAACATGCAGGAATGGGGCCACTTCCAGGGTTTTGCAGGTTTCTTTTCAGATATGTGCCACCTTCTCCCTTGCTAAGCTTGACCTTCTCCTTTTAACACCACTGTAATGAGTGGGCAGAGTAATCCTAGAGAACTTGGGAAATGCACTTTTGGAGTCCAGGACAGGAACCCTTAATATTACTGTATCTGTCTAAGGCCATCTTGTCCTCTCATTGCCTGCCTCTCCAGATTGGTAAAATAGAAAAGGTGACATGTTGGAAGTTTCCCATAATTTTTGTTAAATAAATTATTTGTAAAACAAATAGATCTTCCAATCATTTTAGGCTCAAAAACCTTAACTGAGAGAGCAGGATATTGGAAATCAAAGAATCAGATGCCCCGTGTCACAGAAAAAGCCTGCCACAGCGGAAGCACCACAATGTCCATGTGTCTTATAGTGTCGAGAAGATGGGGCAGGCATAGATAAATCAAGGTCCCAGGGCTGCGTTTTCACTTCCTCCAACTTGCCTGTTTTGCTTTTTTAAAATTTATTTATGGGTTTTTGTTTTTTTTTAGATGCAATACAGTTGAGATAAAACTGGCAACACACTTTAATGTGTGTCAGGTTGTTCTTTTTCTTTTTAAGGGAAGCACAAGAAAGGCAATACTAACAGACAAGGGAAGCCCCAGCCGGGTTTGCCCTACTTAGTACCCTCGTCCCACAGCATTCAGACACATAACAGACAGCATAGTCAAACTTTGTATTTAGTTCTATACCAGGAGAGAGGAGGAAGACAGAGGAGATTAGCCTGAGAGAGAAGGCAAATAAATAAAGGATAAATAAAAGGTGTTTCTTCTAGGGAGAGAGATCCCGTAATGGGGTGAATATGCAAGGCAGAATGAGGGGAAAGAGGAAAGGAAAAACAAGGGAGATGCCAGGAGTTAAAATTCAGATGCCAAAGGCCCCCAGCAGATGACACAAGATAGCGATGCAGGGGCCAGATAGGGAGTGGTAAGGACTGCAGGGAACTGGAGAACCCATGTCCCATCAACTCAGCCCAGTGTCCGTTCATCAAGAGAGATTGTGGGCTTGGGGTTGCTAGATCTTCTGATTTTCTCAAGGTCAGTTTGAAATCCAAACTTTTATGTGATTTTTTTCCAGTTTCTAAATATTAACAAAACGTTGTTCATCATAAAGAAAATATCTGCAGGGCAGATTTGACCCAAGGGCCACCAGGGTCAAAGCTCTCTAACCAACAGGCTCACTCTTCCTTTATGAGCTGAATACTTTTCAATGACATGCACAGCAGTGAGCGAAGAAAGGGTGAGAGAAGGAGCAGGCACCCTTCAGAGGGGAATAGATTGATTTAATTTTCACAAAGCAGAAGGGTGGCTAAAGAACAAGAATGAAGAGACAGTTGGTTAAGGAAAAAACAAAAAGAGAAGCCAAGCAGGACAAAAGACCATCAGAGCGCTGTGGTGGCGGCTGGGACAGGAGTGTTGGAGCCTGGCAATGCTAGTTTGAACGCCAGCTTTTGCTGAGCATGCTACTTGACCTCTGTGGGCTTCCACTTTCTTGTCTGAGAGCAGGGGAATGATGCTTTCCTTGCATGGTTGGTGAGATTATCAGATGAGATACACTAAATGGGCATGCCTGGCATATACTCTATGCTTCATAGATACTGGCTATGTTTCATTTTTTCCTTTCATAGATGAGATAGTTGGGTCGCAAGAGGACCAAATTCTTACACTCTGGAAAGCCATTTAGTTGACCTCAAACATTTTGAGGGATTACAAATCTTTTTAAATACTCTATGAAATATATGGACTTTCTCCTCCAAAATATAGACATAGCAAAACATACACATACATGCAGAGTTTACATACCATTTCAGAAGGTCCCAAGTCCTCTGAAGCCCATCCACGAACTCCAGGTCAGGATCGCTGGTTTACAGTAATTCTGTTCCAGCACACTGGAAAACAGTAAGCACATGGCAATTGGTCTCTCATGTTCATGACAACAGACCCAGATTATGAGATTAAAATCTGGGGCATGTGCAAGCATATGTGTTACATGTGCCTTGCTCATGCAGGCTGACTTGTCCTGGCCCCAACGTCCTACAAAGGAAATTGTGCATACCTCCTTCTTAAATGATCCACATCTGATTGAAATGTTTCCAGGAGGCCAGAAGACCACAGGCTGCAGAAATGAAATTGAGTAGGAGGCAAACTGCATTTGTCACTAAGTGACAGCGATCTGAGGAATGCTTCCCTATGGGACTTGTGAGTGACTGGGACAGCGGGGGTACTGGGCCCATGGGTAGGTACGCTGTGATACTTGGAATGTCATTCAGGAAGAAAGCAGGAAACTGAGGCAGTAATGGAGACCAGGTTTCCCTGAGGAGGAGACCACCTCTCCCCGAAGGCCATGCCCTCTATATTCTAACAAAGCACTACCAGGTAACAGGTGACAAAGCAGGACCACAATATCCACTCGCCTTGCCTAGAGAATGTTCTAACCTTTGTAAAGTAATTTTCTAAGATTTCACATATCCCACTTGGACACATTCCTTACCTCATATAAATTCCTATACTTGATACAGAAATGGCTTTAACACGTAACTGCTTTTTCTTCTGTACTTACCTAAAATGCAAGGCTAAGGCTTTCTACTTTCTATACGTTCCATGTATATATATATATATGAAAGGTCTATGACTGTGTAGTTCTTAGGTGTTGTCAGTTGAAGAGAAACAAGGCTAAGAATCACAAGGAGGAAAGATACTGTGAAAACGGAAGTGGGGTGGGTCTGGGGAGATCCCAAGCCGATGGCAGCACTGGCTCCCGAGGAAGCACGGGCCTCCTCTGCTGGATATTTGGTGAAGTGAAGAAGGGACATCTCCCAGAACCTCCAGAGCGCCCCAGTACCCACCAGACAGGGCTGATGTGGGGAACTGTGTTTTTTCTTAACAATCTAATGATGAAAGAAGGCAGCACTTGAGACCTGTGGAAAATGAGGGCAATCTTTTGGGAAAGTTCAGTCCTGGAGGGATTTCTGGGTTGTGAGTTCAGGGTTATCATCTTTAGAGGTGTGAACTTTAGAAAATTGAAATCAAAAAATAATAAAAAAAATTTTTTTTAAAGAAAATTGAAATAAATGGCCCTGTTTCTTATTTGTTGTCAAAATTTCATGGGAGATATTTATCCAGTTTGACAATCTATTGCTCCCTTTACCACTGTAAAGAAACAGGATGAAAAGTAATGTAAGCAGGGGTTCCATATTCTTCTTAAGTAGGTAAGATTTGGACTGTGTCCTTGGCCTCTTTATGGGAAATCTGTGTTTTGTGGATCTCATGGCCTCCCCTGCATTCAGGATCTGCCTTGTGTGTATGGCAAGCATCAAAGGAAGTGGCGACCTGCAAAATGCAGCCTGTGGGGAGGAAGTAGAAGTGGAGGCTTTAAACAGGAGCTGAGTTAAATGAATCTATTTGACTGAACTTCTCGGTTCAAAAAAAACTAGAAATTGTCAAAGAGAGGGATGAGGAGGATTCAAGGTCTAGAAAAGTATGCTTCTTTACAAAAATAAAAATGTATTTTTTCTGCCCTGCCATGACTATATGAAACAGCACAAGGCCTGGCATGGTGGCTCACACCTGTAATCCTAGCACTTCAAGGCCAAGGCGGGTGGCTTGTTTGAGCCCAGGCATTTGAGACCAACATGGGTAACATGGGTAACATCTTTAAGAAAAATACAAAAAATATGATCTGTACATGGTGGCATGCACCTGTAGTCACAACTACTCTGGAGGCTGAGGTGGGAGAATCACTTGTGCCTGGGGAGATTGAGGCTGCAGTAAGCTGAGATCACACTACTGCACTCCAGCCTGGGTGACAGAGTGAGACCCCCATCTCAAAAAAAAAAAAAAGAAAAGAAAAGAAAACGGTATGGCGCAGTGGCTTACGCCTGTAATCCCAGCACTTTGGGAGGCCGAGGTGGGTGGGTCACCTGAGGTCAGGAGTTCAAGACCAACCTGGCCAACATGGTGAAACTCTGTCTCTACTAAAAATACAAAAAATTAGCCAGGTGTGGTGGCACATGCCTGTAATCCAGGCTACTCAGGAGGCTGAGGCAGGAGAATTGCTTGAACCTAGGAGGTGGAGGTTTCAGTGAGCCGAAATCATGCCATTGCACTCCAGCCTGGGCAACAAGCGCAAAATTCCATCTCAAAAAAAAGAAAAGGGGGAAAAAAAAAGAAAAAGAGAAACAGCACAGCAGTCATACATACTTTAGTGTGAAAAGGAGGCAAATAATAAAGGGAAATGATACTTATTTTGTTTTATATATGTTATTATGTCCATTTGCACATTTTCCAGATAAGAACTGAGACTAATCAATTTACCCAAAGTCTCACAGAAGTGACCAAACAACTCCAAAATAATATATGCCCTTTGCCTACAAAAAAAGAGGACAGAAATATTAAAGATTCATTCTGCAAAATATTAAAGTTTAATTCTGCTGGCTTGGCAATTTTGCTCAGAGATAAATTCCTACTATAAAGAGTCCAAATTTCTCTTCGTAAAATTAATACACGATTTCTCACTTGCTCTCAGTACTTCTTTTCACATCTCCCGCAGGTGGCAGCATTTCTCCAATGATATAGTCATCATCAACTAACGCGACAGGAATTGGATGATAGAGCCAGAAGTAGAAATCAGGAGAATAATTAATATAGAACTTATAAATACAGGAAAGGTTCCAAATCTGTGATGGTACCCAAATTAAATAAAGGCTTTTAAACCCAATAATTACTTTGACGTTTAATATCTTCCAGCCTCCTTGCCACTTAGAAAAAAAAATATTAAATTCTTTTAGCGCTATCCTTGTTTCCACCACTTGATGGCAGTAAAGACCCCTTAAATAGCTAATGTTCATTTTCTTTTTGGAAAGTTGGAAGGTCTGTTTCAAAAGTTCAGCAGTCTAGTGTTTTATCAATACTTTCCAGTTTCATCCTGTTCAAGTCTGGAAGTAGAATGCCCCAACCATTCCCTGGGTCCATCGCCTTTGCAAGAATTCACAGAATCATACTTTCTCCTTGGTTGTTCTAATGAATTTAGTAATTTTCTACCTCCAATTCCCAACCTTCTACAATAAACTAAACCTTCTTGGATTCTTTCTTAAAATACCTCTACCAACTCATTGCTGTTTGGCCCTACCCCATTCACACATGTAACTCCTATATCTGTACCTATAGTCCACCACAGGGCTTGAGACACTGAAACTTTGTAAAATGCAGCTCCAGTTGGGGGCGGTGGCTCACACCTGTGATCCCAGCACTTTGGGAGGCCAAGGTTGGTGGATCACCTGAGGTCAGGAGTTCGAGACCAGCCAGACCAACATGGCGAAACCAAGTCTCTATTAAAAATACAAAAATTAGCCAGGCATGGTGGTAGGTGCCTATAATCCCAACTACTCAGGAGGCTGAAGCAGGAGAATCGCTTGAACCCTGGAGGCAGAGGTTGCAGTGAGTCAAGATCGCACCATTGCACTCCAGCCTGGGCGACAGAGCAAGACTCTGTCTCATAATAAATAAACACATAAATACATAAATACAGCTGTGAACTGATTATCTTTACTGGTGCAAGCAGCACCTAAACAGTTCCTTGAAAACGAGACTGTCTTGGCATTCTGTGTGACACCAGCTTTTAGGCTGCAGCCAAGAACCTAGCATGATGCCAATACTCGATGTGAGTTTATTGAATAAATTGTGATTGTGGAATTATTATTTAATCCTTAGTGTCAGTGATGTTGATGGTAAATTTCCTAAGCAAAGGGATACTTTCAGTACCTCTACTTAGAAATGGGCTTACCACTGCCCTGGTGATCTGTGAAGATGATGACAGGAGGGGTGAGTCAGTATCACACAGGAGAAAGGGATAATTTGTAAGTAATGGGAGTCAATGACACAACTGTTGGTGTGCTTTTAGAGTAATGGTGATGGACTGCACCAAACCACACTCACTCTCTAGGCTGGTATGCCTCCTCCAGGATCAACAGTAGCTTTGAATGCAATGTCAAGGCTGCTGCAGATTTTTCTTTTCCTGAGTTAACTTATACATCAAGATGCTATTGCTTTGGCCTTTTTAGCAATAATTTTTTTGGGTATTATTGGAAAGTAACAATAAAGATGATTCAGGAAGGCCACTCAGGCAATGAAGGAAAGGAAAGGATAGAGGCTGAGGCCCCTGAGGTATGAATGGGGAAAGCCAAAGAGCTGGTTGCTTTATAACTCCTTAAGTACTTAAAGTTTACTGAGGAAAGGGATGGAGGATGGATGGATGGCTGGCTGGCTGGATGGATGGATAGGATTTGTCCTAAGAAAGGAAGTGGTCTTCATGAAATCATTTTGATATCTACTTATTTTGGGCGATTTTCTGTGACGGTAATTCAGGATGCTGTATTTTATCTACAGATTGTATCTTTGTGCCAAGTGAAGCAATTTGACGTTTTGGCATTCACATCATACACGTTTGGTGTTTGTAGACAGTTATCATATCATTAGTCATTGCCTAGTTAATTCTGCTTTCATGTTTCCACATAAATGAATCCCTCCCACTCCCTCAGTCACGTCTATCCTTACTCTCTGATCTCCTTCCAGTATTTCTATCTCCTTCAAGCCCCCGAGCATCTCACTGACTACTTAGTGTTTCACGTAAAATACCAGAGTTACCCAGAACTAAAAAATAATGTGCTGTGTGAATTCAGGGGAGAGTTAACACTTTTCATAGAGTTCCAAAGTCAGAATCAGAAACAAAGAAACTATATAACTGTCTCCCATATTTATATAAAATGTCCGAACTGTTTTTAAGTACTTGGTTATTTGCTAGTTACACCCATAATAGAATTTTTGAAAGTATACCTCTACAATATATTACGGTACATTTAATGCCTTTCTCCCCCATGATACTGAAACAGGGACCATAACCTTTTGTAAAAGGAGTTGGAGCAAGATCCAAGAAGAGGAGAGGAAATGAGATGGTGATCACAGGAAGAGACTGCCCTTTGAGAACCCTAGGAAATAGTCATGGTGGGGGCGGCCAGAGATAAGGTGGAAAGGAGGGTGGGGAGTAGATGGAGACAGATGGAAGATGAGTTAATTTGCCATTGTTGACGTCAATTTTCTTCATGAATAAGGAAGCAAGATTATTGGCTGAGAGTGAATAGCAATGAAGTTGGAAAGACTTGAAGAAAGCAAACGCTGGAATAGCCATGGACAGAGGGAAAAATTTAGGACCTAACTGAAACTGGAAGCCCTCTCTTTGGAGTGGATTTAATCTAAAATTCTAGTGGTTTATTTTTGTTTGTCTGTTTGTTTTTGTTTTTCCAGCATGCCAATTATATTATCAATACGTATACATTCTATTAAATATTCTCAGTCCTCTTCTTTTCTCCATCCTACTACTTTCTTGTAACAGGAGTCATTATTTTTTGTCTGCACTTGATTTGTCATTACCTCCAGTCTCACCTCACCAATGCTTCTTCCTCTAGCTGCTGGAGTGACAATTTTCACAACCAAATATTGCAGCCAGTGCCATCATCAATGAGTTAAACCCAGCTGAGCACAGACACATGAACAAGCCTAGTGCAGACCAGGATTTGAGGCTGGAGAAGCAGCAGAGTTAAAGCTCACAGGGCTGCACTGGGAGTGAGAAGAACTGACCAGCTGAGTTCATCCCAAAGTACTAACCCATGGTACATAAGCTAAACTGTTAAGTTCTAAGTCTGGGACTAAGTTGAGGGAAGTGAAGCACCTAGGGTGCAAAATTTAAGGAGGCCTCATTTGCACCTCCACAGCCATAAGAGTGAGCACCTCTTTAAACTGTGTGCCCCTGTTGCCGCACTCACCTCAGTGGCCTCACCCGACTCACTTACCACTTGTACGGCCCTGAGAAGTTGGTTCCACACCATGAATGACTGATACAAGGATTTTCTTCACCTGGCTCCAGAAAGGCTTCTTTTGGTCAATCATGGCACATGGACTACGGCCACTACTCCCTTTCTTACTTTAATCTCCCTGTCATGCCCAATAACATGTTAATCTATATTCCCAGTGACAGCTGATGGCCAGCAGGCCCAGGCTTTCCAGCAAATTAAGAAATATGCTGATACAAAATGTTCTTCTCAGACTAGGTCACTGATGGTTTGCTAGGTCAACCTCAGATTTTGAATCAGGAAAGGTAGAAAAAAAAATCTTCTAGAGAACTAAAATAATAACCCATTGATCCTCCAACGAGATATCTGTATCACCTGAACCCTGAATTGCCATCCAGAAAAGCCTCCATGAAGTATTGATGTACTATAGATTTTTCCCTAAAATTTCCATGGGATTCCCTTCTCTCCTGAGACAACCCACTGAAGGCGTTTTTCCTTAGTACCACAAAAGTTGACCACCTTAGCTCTTTAGCCTTTTTCTTCCTATTCACCCTTTTATTCCAGTAAAACTGCACCAGTCCCTCTAAGCACACATCATATTCCACACCCTTACTTGGCTGGTTCTTTGGCTAGAAGACCTTTCTTTCTTTCTTTCTTTCCTTCCTTCTTCCATTTTTCCTTCCTTCCTTTTTCTTTCTTTCTTTTTTCTTCCTTCATCACTCTCTCCCTCCCTCCCTTCCTTCCCTCCTTCTCTTCTCTTCTTTCTCTAAGACAGGGTTTTGCATTGTCACTCAGTCTGGAGTGCAGTGTTGTAACCATAGCTCACTGCCTCCTGGGCTCAAGAGATTTTTCCCACCTCAGCTTCCCGAGTAGCTGGGGCCACAGTTGCATGCCACTACACCTACCTAATTTTGTATTTTTTTAAGAAACAGAGTCTTGCCATGTTACCCAGGCTAGTCTTCAGCTCCTGGCTCAAGCAATCCTTCCACCTTCCACACAGCACATTTTTTTCCCCAAAGTGTTGAGATTAGAGGCATGCACCACCACACCCAGCCAAGACCCTCTTTTTCATGTCCCTAGTAAAGGACACTGATGGTGCTTTCACCAGATCCCTTTAAGCATGTCATGTACTCACCCTCCAACTTCTTCATGCCTTGCTGCCAATGGCTCACATCCTACACCTACGACCTTCAGAGCATTGCTCTGGAGATGCCCTGCCCATCGCATGCCTGGGCATTTTGTATTCCAACCCCCTCCTTCTATGGAATATCATAACCATGGATAGACTAGTGTGACCGTACGAAAGCTCAGCTCCTTTGCTTCAAGGGGAACGAACTCCGAGGTGTAAATTATGCTGCAGATTTCCCCATGGGATCAGGCCGAGTCTGGGACTTCATTTGAAATTGTACCCTGATATAATTTGGGTCTGTGTCCCCACCGAAATCTCATGTCAAATTATAATTCCCTAATGTTGGAGGTGGGGCCTGGTGGGAAGTGACTGGCTCATGGGGGCAGATTTCCCTTGAGTGATGCTCTTGTGATAGTGAGTGAGTTATCACAAGATCTGGTTGTTTATAAGTGTGTAGCACCTTCCTCCTCCTCTCTCTTCCTCCTGCTCTAACCATGTAAGACGTGTCTGCTTCCCCTTTGCATTCTGCCATGATTGAAAGTTTCCTGAGGCCTCCCCAGCCATGCTTCCTGTATAGCCTGCAGAACTGTGAGCCAATTAAACCTTTTCTCTTTAAAATTTACCCGGTTCAGTTATTTCTTTATAGCAGTGTGAGAACAAACTAACACACCCTTACTTGGCTTCTTCACATCCTTATATGATAAACTTAACTATTTTACTAGTTTCTCCAGGGAGCTTTCTGTACCACTTATCCCCCTGAAAAATTCTTACCTATGCTTCTAAGTTATGTTTAATTAACACTTCTGTGAAATATCCCTGACCACCTAGGGAGAGAATTAATCACTCCTTCCTCTGTGCAACTACAGACTCTTACAGCAACTTCAGTGATTGCATTTAAGCAGGTCAACATTTATAATTGAGCTGTCTCTCTTACTGGTCAGTGAGCACTTTGAAGGTAGGGGTAGGGTTATGCAACGATCCACTGGAATATCTTCTGTAATCATTAGGGATGCAGGACATCATTGTTGATTAAAAAATATTGACATTTACAGGAAAGAAGTGCGAAGATGGCCAGCTAGGAGCAGCTCAGGACTGCAGCTCCCAGTGAAAGAGCAGAGGGTGAGTGGACACCGCATTTCCAGACAGATTTTTATTGCCCACAGACCAGGAGATTCCCAGGTGGAGGAGCCCCACGGGTCGCCAGGGTGGCTGTTTTGGCTGGCGCGGCTGTTTTGCCTGCGCCTGGGTGCAGCAGTTCCCAGTGCAGAGTAAACGGGACTGTGTCCCCACTTAGCCAGCAAGGGGAGCTGAAACAGGGAGCCAGGCCAGGAGATTCCCGGGCAAAAAAGCACCACGAATCTCAGAGCCACGGTTTCAGCTGGCGCAGTGGGTCACCGCACGGGAAATCACACAGATCCCAGCGCCTATTCAACAGGCGACCAGGATACCTGGGAGAGAGCTGACCATTCAACTAGAAAACAAAAGGCTCTGAGGCAGGGAGCCAGGTTATCAGGCCCTGCTGGTCCCACCCCCACAAAAACAAAAACGAAAAGAAAAAAACAGCAATTGGAAATGCTCTGGGTTGAGAGTTTCACAGCAAGGGCAGCTGAACTCGGGATGGTCCAGCTCTGTGGGGGAGGGGCGTCTGCCATTACTGAGGCACTCCACCACTACGGAGGCAGTCCTTCATTCCTGAGGCAGCTTGCCATTGCCAAGGCAACCCGCCATTACAGAGAGAGTCCATCATTACAGAGGTGGGCCACCATTGCAAAGGCAGTTCTAACCACACCCATATAAACAGGACTGCAGGGAAGTTCACATGGCAGCTGGGGGGAGCCGACAGCAGCTCAGTGAAGCCTCTGCAGGCTGAGAGTGACTAGGCTGCCTCCTTGTGGGCAGGGCAGCCCTGAAGAAGAAGGAAAAAAAAAAGGCAGCAGCACAGTGGAAACTCATAAAGCCCTAACTCCCTGGGACAGAACACCTGGGGAAAAAAAGGGGTTTATGAGTTCTGCTGCTGCAGACTTAAACTTACCAAAATCAGAAAGTCAACAACTACAAAGTCGACAGGTGGATAAATCCACAAAGATGGGAAGAAACCAACACAAAAAGGATGAAAACACCTGAAACCAGAACACCTCTCCTCCTACAAGGGAGCACAACTCCTCACCAGCAAGGGAACAAGACTGGATGGAGAATGAGTGTGATGAAATGACAGACTCAGCCTTCAGAAAGTGGGTAATAAGAAACTTCCATGAACTAAAAGAACATGTTCTAACCCAATGCAAAGAAACTAAGAACGTTAAAAAAAAGATTTGATGAAATGCTAACGAGAATGGACAACTTAGAGAGGAATATGAGTGAATTGATGGAGCTGAAAAACACAACACAAGAACTTTGTGAAGCATGCACAAGTTTCAACAGCCGAATTGACCAAGCAGAAGAAAGGATATCAGAGGTCGAAGATCAACTCAATGAAATAAAACGAGATGGCGAGATTAGAGAAAACAGGGTAAAAAGGAATGAACAAAGTCAACAAGAAATATGAGACTATGTGAAAAGACCTAATCTACGTTTGATAGGTGTACCTGAATGTGACAAAGAGAATGAATCCAAGCTGGAAAATACTCTTCAGGATATTATCCAGGAAAACTTCCCCAACCTAGCAAGGCAGGCCAATATTCAAGTCCAGGAAATACAGAGAACACCACAAAGATATTCCTCAAGAAGAGCAACCCCAAGGCACATAATCATCAGATTCACCAGGGTTGAAATGAAGGAGAAAATGCTAAGGGCAGCCAGAGAGAAAGGTCAGGTTACCCACAAAGGGAAGCCCATCAGACTCACAGCAGATCTCTCAGCAGATACCCTACAAGCCAGGAGACAGTGGGGGCCAATATTCAACATCATTAAAGACAAGAACTTTCAACCCAGAATTTCATATCCAGCCAAACTAAGCTTCATAAGTGAAGGAAAAATAAAATCCTTTGTGAACAAGCAAGTACTCAGAGATTTCATCACCCCGAGACCTGCTTTACAAGAGCTCCTGAAAGAGGCACTACACATAGAAAGGAACAACCAGTACCAGCCACTCCAAAAACATACCAAATGGTAAAGAGCATCAACACAATGAAGAATCTGCATCAACCAATGGGCAAAACAGCCGGCTAGCATCAAAATGGCAGGATCAAATTCACACATAACAATATTAACCCTAAACGTAAATGGACGAAATGCCCCAATCAAAAGACACAGACTGGCAAATTGGATAAAAAGACAAAACCCATTGGTGTGCTGTATCCAGGAAACTCATCTCATATGCAAGGATATGCAAAGGCTCAAAATAAAGGGATGGAAGAAGATTTACCAAGCAAATGGAAAGCAAAAAAAAGCAGGAGTTGCAATTCTCATCTCTGACAAAATAGACGTTAAAGCAACAATGATCAAAAGAGACAAAGAAGGACATTACACAATGGTAAAAGGATCAATGCAACAAGAATAGCTAACGATCCTAAATATATATGCACCTAATACAGGAGCACCCAGATACATAAGGCAAGTTCTTAATGACTTACAAAGAGACTTAGACTCCCACACAATAATAGTGGGAGACTTCAACACACCATTGTCAATATTAGACAGATCAACGAGACAGAAAATTAACAAGGATATCCAGGACTTGAACTCAGACCTGGAACAAGCAAACCTAATAGACATTTACAGAACTCTCCACCCCAAATCCACAGAATATACATTCTTCTCAGCACCACATCACACCTACTCTAAAATTGACCACATAATTGGAAGTAAATCACTCCTCAGCAAATGCAAAAGAACAGAAACCATAACAAACAGTCTCTCAGACCACAGTGCAATCAAGTTAGAACTCAGAATTCAGAAACCAACCCAGAACCGCACAGCTTCATGGAAACTGAACAACTTTCTCTTGAATGTTGACTGGATAAACAATGAAATGAAGGCAGAAATAAAGATGTTCTTTGAAACCAATGAGAACAAATACACCACTATCAGAATCTCTGGGAGACAATTAAAGCAGTCTCTAGAGGAAAATATATAGCAATAAGTGCCCACATGAGAAGCAAGGAGAGATCTAAAATTGACACCTCATCGTCAAAATTGAAAGAGCTAGAGGAGCAAGATCAAAAAACCCAAAAGCTAGCAGAAGACAAGAAATAACTAAGATCAGAGCAGAACTGAAGGAGATAGAGACACAAAAAGCCCTTCAAAAAAAATCAATAAATCCAGGAGCTGGTTTTTTGAAAAGATCAACAAAATAGACAGACCACTAGCCAGATTAATAAAAAAGAAAAGAGAGAATAACCAAATAGATGCAATAAAAAATGATAAAGGGGATATCACCACAGATTCCACAGAAATTCAAATCATCATCAGAGATTATTACAAACAACTCTATGCACATAAACTAGAAAACCTGGAAGAAATGGATAAATTCCTGGACAGTTGCCTCCTCCCAAGCCTAAACCAGGAAGAAGTCAAAATCCTGAATAGACCAATAACAAGGTCTGAAGTGGAGGCAGCAATTAAGAGCCTACCACCCAAAAAAAGCCCAGATCCAGATGGGTTCACAGTCGAATTCTACCAGACATACAAAGAGGAACTGGTACCATTCCTTCTGAAACTATTCCAAATAATCCAAAAAGAGGGAATCCTTCCCAAATCATTTTATGAGACCAACATCATCCTGATACCAAAACCCGGCAGAGACTCAACAAGAAAAGAAAACTACAGGCCAATATCCATGATGAACATAGACGCAAAAATCTTCAATAAAATACTGGCAAGCCGATTGCAACAGCACATCAAAAAGCTTATCCACCATGATCAAGTAGGATTCATCTCGGGGATGCAAGGCTGGTTCAACATACACAAGTCTATAAATGTAATTCACCACATAAACAGAAGCAAAGACAAAAACTACATGATTATCTCAATTGATGCAGAGAAGGCCTTCGACAAAATTCAACAGCCCTGTGTGCTAAAAACCCTCAATAAACTAGGTATTGATGGAACGTATCTCAAAATAATAAAAGCTATTTACGACAAACCAACAGCCAATATCATACTGAATGGGCAAAAACTGGAAGCATTCCCTTTGAAATCTGGCACTAGACAAGGATGCCCTCTCTCACCACTCCTATTCAATATAGTACTGGAAGTTCTAGCCAGAGCAATCAGGCAAGAAAAAGAAATAAAGGGTATTCAATTAGGAAAGGAAGAAGTCAAGTTGTCTCTATTTGCAGATGACATGATTGTATATCTAGAAGACCCCATCATCTCAGCCCAAAATCTCCTGAAACTGATAAGCAACTTCAGCAAAGTCTCAGGATACAAAATCAATGTGCAAAAATCACAAGCATTCCTATACACCAATAACAGACTTAAAGAGAGCCAAATCAAGAACGAACTGCCATTCACAATTGCTACAAAGAGAATAAAATACCTAGGAATACAACTAACAAGGAATGTAAAGGACCTCTTCAAGGAGAACTACAAACCACTGCTCAACGAAATAAGAGAGGACACAAACAGATGGAGAAACATTCCATGTTCATGGTTAGGAAGAATCAATATCGTGAAAATGGCCATACTGCCCAAAGTAATTTACAGATTCAACGCTATCCCCATCAAGCTACCAATGACCTTCTTCACAGAACTGGAAAAAACCACCTTAAACTTCATATGGAACCAAAAGAAAGCCTGCATAGCCAAGTCAATTCTAAGCAAAAAGAACAAAGTGGGAGGCATCACACTACCAGACATCAAACTATACTCCAAGGCTACAGTAATCAAAACAGCATGGTACTGGTACCAAAATAGAGATATAGACCAATGGAACAGAACAGAGGCCTCAGAGGCAACACAACATATCTACAACCATTCAATCTTTGACAAACCTGATAAAAACAAGCAATGGGGAAAGGATTCCCTGTTTAATAAGTGGTGTAGGGAAAACTGGCTAGCCATATGCAGAAAGCAGAAACTGGACCCCTTCCTGACACCTTACACTAAAATTAACTCCAGATGGATTAAAGACTTAAACATAAGACCTAACACCATAAAAACCCTAGAAGAAAACCTAGGCAAAACCATTCAGGACATAGGCGTAGGCAAGGACTTCATGACCAAAACACCAAAAGCATTGGCAACAAAACTCAAAATAGACAAATGGGACCTAATCAAACTCCACAGCTTCTTCACAGCAAAAGAAACAGTCCTTAGAGTGAATCGGCAACCAACAGAATGGGAAAAAATTTTTGCAGCCTACCCATCTGACAAAGGGCTGATATCCAGAATTTATAATGAACTAAAACAGATTTACAAGCAAAAAACAAACAAGCCCATTCAAAAGTGGGTGAAGGATATGAACAGATACTTCACAAAAGAAGTCATACATGAGGCCAACAAACACATGAAAAAATGCTCATCATCACTTGTCATTAGAGAAAATGCAAATCAAAACTATATTGAGATACCACCTCATGCCAGTTAGAATGGTGATCATTAAAAAATCTGGAGACAACAGATGCTGAGAGGTTGTGGAGAAACAGGAACACTCTTACACTGTTGGTGAGAGTGTAAATTAGTTCAACCATTGTGGAAGACAGTGTGGCGATTTCTCAAGGACCTAGAAATAGAAATTCCATTTGACCCAGCAATCCCATTACTGGGTATATATCCAAAGGAGTATAACTCATTCTACTATAAGGACACATGCACACGAATGTTCATTGCAGCACAGTTTACAATAGCAAAGACCTGGAACCAACCCAAATGCCCATCGATGATAGACTGGACAGGGAATATGTGGCACATATACACCATGGAATATTATGCAGCCATCAAAAACGATGAGTTCGCGTCCTTTGTAGGGACATGGATGAACCTGGAAACCATCATTCTCAGCAAACTGGCACAAAAACACAAAATCAAACACCGCATGTTCTCACTCATAGACGGGTGTTGACCAATGAGAACACATGGACACAGGGAGGGGAGCACTATACACTGGGGTCTGTTGAGGGGAAATAGGGGAGGGACAGCAGGGGGTGGGGAGTTGGGGAGAGATAGCATGGGGAGAAATGCCACATATAGGTGAAGGGGAGGAAGGCAGCAAATCACACTGCCATGTATGCACCTATGCAACAATCTTGCATGTTCTCCACATGTACCCCAAAACCTAAAATGCAATAAAAAAAAAAATTTACATTTACTTGAAATCTGCTCCCTTGTAGTTTTCATATATTGGCCCCAATTCTTCCCTTTTATACAGTAGAGTAAGCCTAAATGAGACAATGATTAATTTTCCAACATCTTCCCTTCAGATTTAACAACTCTGAATCCAGGAAGAGTCTCTCATGGTTTTAATTCCCCCAATTCACCACCCTTATCACAGTCTTCTTTGTGCTCTTGAGTTTGTAAATATTTCCTTTAAAGCTTGTTATTCATAAATGAAAACAATAGGATTAAATATAAAAGATATGGTTTAGCAGCCCAATTCACCTCTATTCTTCCTCAATCTGGATGAGGGGTTTTTCTTAATGAGACTAAGATGTTTTCTAAAAACACCTGTGTGGTTGATGTCACACTCTGGGTCCACATGATGAGAAAGGTCAGTTAAAATCACTAAGTTTCTTTACATGAACTTTGGTAAGAAATGTTATTTCCCAGCCAAGCGTGGTGGATCATGCCTGCAATCCCAGCACTTTGGGAGGCCAAGACTGGCTGATCACTTGATGTCAGGAGTTTGAGGCCAGCCTGGACAACATAGCAAAACCCCACCTCTACAAAAAATACAAAAACTAGCCAGGCATGGTGGCATACACCTGTAGTCCCAGCAACTCCAGCGGTTGAGGTGGGAGGATCACCTGAACCTGGGAGGCAGAGGCTGCAGTAAGCTGAGATCGCACCACTGCACTCCAGCCTGGGCAACAAGGTGAGATTCTGTCTCAAAAGAAAAAAAAAAAGGAAAGGCAGAAAGAAAGAAATGGGGCCGGGCGCGGTGGCTCACGCCTGTAATCCCAGCACTTTGGGAGGCCGAGGTGGGTGGATCACGAGGTCAAGAGATCGAGGCCATCCTGGTCAACAAGGTGAAACCCTGTCTCTACTAAAAAAATACAAAAAATTAGCTGGGCACGGTGGTGCATGCCTGTAATCCCAGTTACTCAGGAGGCTGAGGCAGGAGAATTGCCTGAACCCAGGAGGCAGAGGTTGTGGTGAGCCTAGATCGCGCCACTGCACTCCAGCCTGGGTAACAAGAGTGAAACTCCATCTCAAAAAAAAAAAAAAAAAAGAAAGAAAGAAATGTTTTCTCCCCACCTGAATTTACAAGATTGAGTTTTGAACCTAGCAAAGTTTAACTTCAGTATGTAGAGATTTATCTGGTTTGATTTAATTCATTACTGCATCAAAACATTTTTTGAATATTGATGCCACATCAGTTTTTTTGGCCTCTCCAGTCTTCATCCTGGTCAATAATAGAAATGAGAGCAAGACCAGGGCAGAGCCAGAACACTGCAACACTATTACAGACCTGTGTCGAAGCGGGTACTGACTTAATAATCCACACTCCGTGGGGGCCATTGCTCAGCAGGCTCTGAATTCTCCTAACTATGCTCTCATACAGTCCAGTTTTGTTTGCCAATAGGATGATATAAATAATTATTTTTAAAATTGCCAAAATCCAGTTTTATTATGTCTTTAGAATCTTCCTAATCTATGGAGCAGACTTACATAGCAATTAAGAAGATAACTGTAAGAGTCTGACAGATGGATCCATCCGAGTTCTGCCGCTTACCAGCTTTGTGAACTTAAGCTCATTTTAATATCCCTAAGCCACAGTTGCCGTACATTTTAAATAAGAATAATAGTTTCCATTTCATGGGTTAGCTGTAAGTAAATGAGGTTATTTATTATATATCAAGAGTTCAACAGAGAACCTAACATGTAATAGTAACGTTTTCTCTTATTATTCCAAACTAATGGGAATGTTGAGAAGAGAGTAGCTGATTTAGAGGAGACCAGAGGCCTCATGAAGAAGGAAACATATGAGCAGAGAAATGATGAAGAGGGAATGAGCCACAGAGCTGCCTTGGACAGATGTTCCAGGCCAAGGAAATGGCAAGGAAAGGGCCAAGCATGTGCATGATCTAATGAGGAGAGTGTGGCTACACCCAAATGATCACAAAGCATTTTGCAGGCGATGAGGCTGAAGAGGCAGCAAGGTTGGGTCTTACAGAGCCTTGGGTTTCTCTTGAAACCATTACAGAAATATGAGTAGGCCAGGCGCGGTGGCTCATGCCTGTCATCCCAGCACTTTGGGAGGCTGAGGCGGGCAGATCACTTGAGGTCAGGACTGCAAGACAGCGTGGCCAACATGGTGAAACTGTCTCTACTAAAAATACAAAAAATTAGCTGGCCGTGGTGGTGGGAGCCTGTAATCCTAGCTACTCTGCAGACTGAGGCAGGACAATTGCTTGAATCTGGAAGGCGGAGGTTGCAGTGAATTGAAATTATACTATTGCACTCCAGCCTGGGCAGCAGGAGTGAAATTCTGTTGGGGGCCGGGGGGTGGGCTGGGAAAGGAAGGAAGGAAGGGGAAAAAAGGAAAAGGAAAGGAAAGAAAAAAATATGAGTAATAGGATGAGTGACACAAGTGGACTTGTGTTCTGAACAGGTGTCCTAGGTGTCCTAGCTGACATATGACAACTAGAGCATAAGGAAGGCAAGGCTTTAGAAGACTTTTGTGATAATCCAGCAGAAGATGACAGTGACTTGACATGGAAGTGGTGAGAAGCAGTCAGTTTCTAGAAACATTTAAAGGCACAGTCTCTGGGACTATTGATGTGCAGTGAAAGAAACATAAATCAAGGATGAAATCATGTGATTTGTCCTGAGCAACCCAGAAGATTGAATTTGTGTTTACTGAGCTAGAAAGCCAGGAAGAGACACAGATTTGGGAGGTATATCTAACAGCATAAGTTAGGTTTTGCTGTGGTAACAAACAACTCTAACATCTCAATGACTTAACCCCCAAAAATCTCTTTCTCGCTCATAGGACTTGTCCATTGCCAGTTGGGCAGGGGCCTCCACTCAAAGGATTCACTTAGGAACGCACAGGGTCTGAGGCTTCACTTCAACACTGGTTGCCTTCACCACCACAGCAGCAAGAAGGAGCATATAAAATTGCACTCTGGTTCCCAAAGTGCCTGCTCAGAAGTGAAGTTGCTTCCACTCACATTTCATCAAACAAAGCAATCACAGAGCACTGCCTAACTTCAAAGGGGTTAAATGTAAGCACAACCTACTACAGGCCTGCGCATAATATAATAAAGTTGGAAATATTTGGTGAATAGCACTAATGACTGCCACCAGTGAGAAAACCAGGAGTTTCCTTTTTGTGTTTTGGACATGGCAATTCCCGTGGAGGTATAGTGTACTAGTCTAAAGTTCAGGGGAGGACAAAGGGTACATCCAGGCTCGTGGAACCTGGAGTGTATATATTCTGGGGGGAAGCGCCTTTGAGATAAGGAATGCCAGACCATGTACAAAATTAAATGTAGTCTTAGAAGAGCATATGCAAATGAACAATAAAATATTATACTAAGAAACATACCTAGCCAAGGACGTAAAAGACCTATACAAAGAAAGCTATAAAACACTGCTGAAGGAAATTACAGATGACACAAATGAATGGAAACACACCCCATGCTCATGGATGGCAAGAATCAATACTGTGAAAATGACTGTATTGTCAAAAGCAATCTATAAATTCAATGCAATTTCCATCAAAATGCCATCATCATTCTTCATAGAACTAGAAAAAAAAATCCTAAAATTCATCTAGAACCAAAAAAGAGATCTCATGGCCAATGCAAGACTAAACAAAAAAACAAATCTGGAGGCATCACATTACCCAACTTCAAACTATATTATAAGGCTATAGTCACCAAAACAGCATGGCACTGGCATAAAAACAGGCACATAGACTAATGGAACCCAATAAAGAATCCAGAAGTAAAGCCAAATACTTACAGCCAACTGGTCTTTGACAAAGCAAACGAAAACATAAAGTGGGGAAAGGACACCCTATTCAACAAATAGTGCTGGGATAATTGGCAAGCCACATGTAGAATAATGAAACTGAACCCTCATCTCTCATCTTTTAAAAAAATCAACTCAAGATGGATCAAAGACTTAAATCTGAGACCTGAAACCATCAAAATTCTAGAAGATAATTTTGGAAAAACCCTTCTAGACATTGGCTTAGGCAAAGACTTCATGACCAAGAACCCAAAAGCAAATGCAACAAAACAAAGATGGACTTAAACTAAAAAGCTTTGCACAGCAAAAGAAATAATCAGCAGACAACCCACAGAGTGGCGCGGTGGCTCACGCCTGTAATCCCAGCACTTTGGGAGGCAGAGGCAGGTGGATCACGAGGTCAAGAGATCGAGACCATCCTGGTCAACAGCTGAAACCCCATCTTTACCAAAAATACAAAAAATTAGCTGGGCATGGTGGCCTGTGCCTGTAATCCCAGCTACTCAGGAGGCTGAGGCAGGAGAATTGCCTGAACCCAGGAGGTGGAGGTTGCGGTGAGCCGAGATCGCGCCATTGCACTCCAGCCTGGGTAACGAGCGAAACTCATTCTCAAAAAAAAAAAAAAGAGAAAAAAGAAAATCTTCTCAAACTATGTATCCAACAAAGGACTAATATCCAGAATCTACAAGGAATTTAAACAAATCAGCAAGAAAAAAACAAACAAACCCATCATTAAGTGGGCAAAGGGCATGATAGACAATTCTCAAAAGAAGATATACAAATAGCCAACAAACATATGAAAAAAATGCTCAACATCACTAATGATCAGGGAAATGCAAATCAAAACCATAGTGTGATACCACCTCACTCCTGCAAGAATAGCATAATTAAAAAATTAAAAAATAATAGATGTTGGCGTGGATGTGGTGAAAAAGGAACAGTTTTACACTGCTGGTGGGAATGTAAACTAGTGTAACCACCATGGACAACCACGTGGAGATTCCTTAAGAAGCTAAAAGTAGATCTATCATCTGATCCAGTAATCTACTCCTGGGTATCTACCCAGAGGAAAAGAAGTCATTAAATGAAAAAGACACTTGTACACGCATGTTTATAGCAGCACAATTTGCAATTGCAAAAATATGGAACAAGCCCAAATGCTCATCAATCAATGAGTAGATAAAGAAAATATGGTATAAATATACCATGAAATACTACTCAGCCATAAAAAGGAATAAAATAATGACATTCACAGCAACCTGGATGGAATCGGAGACCATTACTCTAAGTGAGGTAACTCAGGAATGGAAAATCAACATCATAGGTCCTCACTTACAAGTGGGAGCCAAGCTATGAGGATGCAAAGGCATAAGAATGATACAATGGACTTCGGAGACACAGGGTAATAGGGAAGAATGGCAGGGGTGGGGGTGAAAAATAAAAGACTACACATTGGATACAGTGTATACTGCTTCACTGCTTAGGCAATGGGTGCACCATAATATCAAATCACCACTAAAGAACTTACTCATATAATGAAACACCACCTGTTCCCCCAAAACCTATGGAAACAAACAAAAAAAGAGGTTGTGCAAATGAGAGGCCCTAAAGTTTAAGCTCCATACATTTAAAGGTGAATTCAACCCTGAGTGAGAAGGCCTAGTTCTGTAAATGAGAAGTCATCAGGTAGTGGAGGATTTTAAAGTCACAGGAATGAATGAAGTCATCTATAAAATGGATATAAATAAAAGAGCTCCTGAATCCTGGGAGAATCCTATGTTTTGAGATTGAGGTATAATCAGAAATGGAGATTGAGAAATGACCAATGTGATGTATTTGATAAAATAATTTTATTTTTTCTTTACATTTACCTCATGCTTGCTCTCCTATAGACTGCTATTTATTTTTATTGCACCTTTTAATCGGCTGCAGGATGGAGAGTCTCCAATCATTTGACTTTCAGCATCTGTATTTAAAAACTAGGCATAGTATCAAACTAACTCAGTTCAGAATGAAATTCAGCATTAAATCAGCAGTATAAGGAGAAAAAACTGTCTCTAGGTCAAAAGATTAAATCTTAACTTCTAGCCCTGTCACCAGTTTGTTAAATCACTTGCTCAAGGTCATATAAATTCTCAAGACCTTTTTGTATGCATCAATAAAATGAAGACATACACTGTTTTCTCTAGAGTCCTTTCTGACTCTGCCATTTGCCTAGGCATTCCATCTTGAGGTGGGCTGGGCCTCAGGACTAGATCACATCAGTTTCCAGGATATGTGTTTAATTGCATTCATTGATTTAAGTATACATTTCAAATTCCCTATTTGCTTTACATTGATTAAGATGTGAAACAATTGAAGGTAATAAATAAATGAAATACGAAGCCTTCAAAGGATGTTTGGCAATAACATGGAATGACTGTAGTTGAGGAGTTCAAGGTCAAGTGTGGGAAGTATTGTTTAATCCCCTTATAAATCTCCTCTTTATTAAAGGGATTTCATTAATCAAAGATGTTAGCTAATAAATAATTTATTCATAAAAAACAAACTGTATTAGCTTTTTAGGGCTGCCATAGCAAAGTACTACAAATTAAGTGCCTTAAACAACAGAAAGGCCCCATCTCCCAGTTCTGGAGGCCAGCTATCCGCGAAGGTGTCTGCAGGGCCATGCTCCCTCTGAAGGGGCTAGGAAATTATCTGTCCTAGCTCCTCTTCTAACTTTTGGTAGTTCTTTGACTTGTGGCAGCATAAGTCCAATTTTTACATGGGTTCTCCCTGTGTGCGTGTTTATGTCCACATGTTCACCTTTGTTAAGGTTACCAGTTGTATGCTTTTAATGCCCACACTAATAATCCTTATTTTAATTTCATTACCTCTGTAAAAGACCCTACCTCCAAATAAGGTCACATTCGGAGGTGAGGGGATTAGGACACCCACATACCTTTTTTGTGAGGACAAAATTCAACCCACAGGACTGAGAAAATGGCATTCCAAGCTGAAGTCCTCAGATGCAGTTTCCCTCTGACCTCCTCCTGGCCTCTTATCTCTCAACTCCCAGCCTCCCACCGAGGCAAGCCATAGAAACTAGAATCCTGTTCCCCAAAGCCAACCATAAAACCTAAAAATACTACTCTAACCTTCCCCTTGTCTTCCTGTGCAATAGCTGACCATAAGAAATTCAGACTCGCATTTCAGAGAGGTCCTCCTACCCCATAGCTGAGAGGAAGAAATGCTGCACAGAGAGGTAAGAAGAACCTAAGCAGACAGGCTTTGCTAGGTTTCTGGGCCCAGCCTATTAGATTGTTCTCTTTTGTCCAATCACCCTTCTACACCACCCTCCCTGCTTCATTGAACTGAAGCGCAAAATCAGAATCTTCACTCGTACCTTTGGGTTTTCATTCTGAAGGGTCCTGTGTCATGTGAAACTATAATCAGTTAATTTGTTATGCTTTTCCCTTGTTAACCTGTCTTTGTTATGGGGGTGTTAGTTGTGGCCCTTGTGGTGAGGAGGGAAGAGATCACCTGCTCTGTGCCCTACAACATAGACCTACCCACAACAGCTTCTGCCCAGCCTCAATTCCTCTTCATCCACAGGGTGCCCACACGGTCCAGTCCATCGCCTTCACCCAGGGCTTTTATCTCTACCGCCTGAACATTTTGTAAATCCATTTGCTCCTCTTCATCCTCCCTGCTTTAGCTCAGACCCTCCTAGTTTATTTTCTGATCTAAGATAAGACTGTCGTATCCAGTTTCTCTAACTTACTCCACGACCCTCCTTCCCCAACTACCTACCACTCATCCTCTACTGAGCAGCCAGTGCTATCTTGCTAAAATGTACCCCTGACTTTGCTACTTTACTGCTAAAAATCCTTGAGTGGTTTTACATTGATCTTTAAAATAAAGTGCAGTTCCTCAGCAGAGAGTCCAAATTTGGCTACTAACCACCTCTTAAGCCTCAACTTTACCATGTTCTCAGCCATCACAAACAACAGAAGTTCTTTCAGTAGAGCATTTTGTTAGTGTCCTTTTGCAGGGCTGCTGCTAGCATATCAAAAGTATTTGTGCCAATTAGGAAAAGAGCCCCCTCGCCGGGCGCGGTGGCTCAAGCCTGTAATCCCAGCACTTTGGGAGGCCGAGGCGGGTGGATCACGAGGTCAAGAGATCGAGACCATCCTGGTTAACATGGTGAAACCCCGTCTCTACTAAAAATACAAAAAATTAGCTGGGCATGGTGGCACGTGCCTGTAATCCCAGCTACTCAGGAGGCTGAGGCAGGAGAATTGCCTGAACCCAGGAGGCTGAGGTTGTGGTGAGCCGAGATCGCGCCATTGCACTCCAGCCTGGGTAACGAGAGCGAAACTCCGTCTCAAAAAAAAAACAAAAAGAGCCCCCTCAAGGAGGATGAATTACAATAAAGTACCCTCCCTCTGGTGGAGGCTGCCTCGGTGCAGGCTCAGTACACAGCTGGAGGACTAGGGACTGGTTGGATTTCAGTCCCTAGTCAGCCTCCTCCACCTTGTGCAGGATAAAACAATATGCCAACATGTGGCTGCCTGGCCCTGTACTTACATGCAGTAGGAGTTCCCAGGCAAACATTTGTAAAGTCTCAGGTTTGCCTCCACCATGAGAAATCCCTGACCTTCTAAGCTGAGGAAGCTAAGATTACAGGATTCAGCGGCAGCACGAAGGAGAGATTGATTCTGAACACCTGCTGCACTGCAAGGGCAATTTCCTCAGAAGTTGAGTTCCTACAACACAGGAGCTGGGTGTTCATCACATTTCAATAGCTCTGACGCTATGCATTGTATGTAGTATACGTAGGTACTCAGTTAATCTCAAAAGAATTCCATATTTTCTTGATAATTAGAGAATTCAAAATGCTGGAATAGATGAAAACACTAAGAATTGCTTAGGAGAGTGCAACTGGGCAGAATCCCAGGCAGACTGGCCTACTTTGTAGGGAATCAATCTGCTTAATGCAAGAGAGCAGTCCTAGATTGTGGTTCTAGTCCCAGGCCAGTCACCAACCAGCTTGATGGCTGAATGAACCAATCACTTGGTAATACCTTTAAACCTTTCATAATTTAGGGCTTTACAGGGCCCTTCCATTCACATTTCTCCCCTTGCTGCCTGAATTTTTAAATTTCACTCTATTATATGCCCTAAAACTCTAGCAGCTAGAAAGCTAACGTGAAAGGATTCTCAATCACATTACAGTATGAATTAGATTAACAATTTTAAACCACCAATTTTTTCAAATTCCTTGCTAAGATGGGTAAACCATGAAGAAACAGACATCTCGATTTGGAGAGAAGACTGATGGGAAGCCTCAAAACATAGAGCATGTTAGGAAGTGGGATGAGAGCTGGGAACTTACCAGCCTTATTGGAAATGCTGTCATCTGTTATTGGCGGGGCTGAGTTTTCTCTCTTTATCCCCCAATCCTCTGCAGGTGCGGATGGGTACATGCCCGCCGACCTCCTGGGGCCCAGACCCAGGAAGCAAGTATAATAGATAGGACTCTTTGTTAAAGCAAAGAAAAGAGAGGTTCTCTAGACATCATATCACTTGGGAGTCATGCTATAAGGGGTAGCCAATCAGCAGCAGAACTCTCCTCCTTCATTCCTTTCATCTCTCGTAGAACCATGGAACTAGCAAGAGCCTCGAAATTGAAGTTCCAACAGCCTACACCTGGGCCTACAGGAAAACCGAGTAAAGACCTCTTCAGGTTCATTCAAGATTTAAAGAGTCAGCCAGGCTTGATGGCTCACACCTGTAATCCCAGGACTTTCGGAGGCCAAGAAGGATGGATTACCTGAAGTCAGGAGTTCGAGACCAGCCTGCCCGACATGGTGAAACCCCATCTCTACTAAAAATACAAAAAATTAGCCAGGCGTGCTGGTGGGCGCCTGTAATCCCAGCTACTTGAGAGACAGAGACAGGAGAATCACCTGAAGCCAGGAGGCGGAGGTTGCAGTAAGCCAAGATCACGCCACTGCACTCCAGCCTGGACGACAAGAGTGAAACTCCATCCAAAAAAAAGATTGACAGTCAACCTTGAGGAGAAAAACCAAAGAACTGCCTTCACTGTGCTGTGAACTCTCTGAACACAAGAAGTTCTACTATTAAGAATACTTTGGGCTGGGCGCGGTGGCTCACGCCTGTAATCCCAGCACTTTGGGAGGCCGAGGCGGGTGGATCACGAGGTCAAGAGATCAAGACCATCCTGGTCAACATGGTGAAACCCCGTCTCTACTAAAAATACAAAAATTAGCTGGGCATGGTGGCGCACGCCTGTAATCCCAGCTACTCGGGAGGCTGAGGCAGGAGAATTGCTTGAACCCAGGAGGCGGAGGTTGCGGTGAGCCGAGATCGCGCCATTGCACTCCAGCCTGGGTAACAAGAGCGAAACTCCGTCTCAAAAAAAAAAAAAAAAGAATATTTTGGTAACAGACCTGCATTCTGTACACAGCTGAAGGACTCTGTACACCTTCTTATAAAATTTAGTAATAGACCTCACTCTGACCTGCTCTCATAAAATGTAAGAACAGAGCTAAGGGATCACATGTATTCCACTATAAACCTGGGCCATTGTAGGTTGGATTAATCTTTAAGGAAATTTTGTAAAAATATCCTAAAGGAAAGAGAATTTTACAGTTCTGGAGCCTTTTAGGGGAAGTGCTAAGAACCTCCTCGGTTATTCTTTGTTCTAGGTCTGAACTGGTCGAGAGTAAGCACTCCATCTAGTTCCTCTTTGCCCTTCACAAAGACCTTGCTAATTTTAGAATCGGTAGAAAGGGGTTGCTGACACCTAGTTTCCAGAATTTTATGAAATTCATTTTATTGAGTCAGTTCAATGACTTACTGTAATTGAAAATAACCCCCCAGTTATCTAGTTCAGTTCATTTCCCTAATATATATTTTATTAGCAAATAATTTGTGACCTCCCAAGAGAATATATTTCCTAGCTTCATTGTTTTCTTACTAGATTTTAAATGAGTTCAAATGTATCGGATGCTTGAATGCTACTAATGTCATACCTCTTCTTAAACTTTCCCTTGTCAAAAGCTATTTAATTTGTTATTTACATCTCCCTCAACATTTTTCTTCCTCTTATTAGTTTTTGTCTTTTTCTTTGATCATTTCTCTTTTGCAGAAAAGGCCTACCTGGAATAGGATTCAGAGAGTACAGCCCAAGGAAAGAAGGTATTCACCCTCTTGGGACTGATACATGCCCTGGTTTCCTTCGCTGGAGGACTTTCCCTAACATGTATGTCAAATTCAACAGCTTACCCTGTCTGGACAGCCTTCAAGGAGGTCCCCTCTATGGTCTAAGAAGTGAAAGTTGACAAAATGCAGAAGTTGACTCTGACCATCACTACTCTAAGTCTTGGTCCTTTGAGCCAAGTAGTGACTCATTTGCAAATGACTAGGTGTGAACAGGCAAGTTATATGTTATTTTATCTATGTCAACAAGCACAATTACAACAGCTGCTATGACAAAGATGTAGTCTACACAACAAAGCTATTTTTGCAGTCTTCAGAGACTATGTTTTCTTAATCTAGCACCTTTGAAATCATACAACTGACTTTTCACAAAGGATATTTTCTAATTCCTGGTCTGGGTTACAATCACTCTTTATCATGAAGAACTGTGTATTTTGTGTAACTGCCTGCAACTGGAGGGGTAGGGGTGAGTTAAGCCTTTATCACTCCTTTGTGTCCTACCGAGTAGCAATTAGCCTCTTATTCCTTTTTCCTTCAAACAGAATTAAACAAAACAGAAAAGAGTGAGACAGGAAGAGGTTGGAGTCACACATGCAGGATGCTGCATTTACTTGCTAATTTACCTTTTAATCCAGCAAGCTCAGAAAGTGCTTTACCAAACCACAGACCCCTGAAGGCCCATTCCATCTCAATTAGTCCAGACACATTACTCACAGATGAGGACCCAGAAATTCAGAAAGGTGGGAAGGCTTCCACAAAATCCCAGAAATCAGGGAGAGTGAGGTTTAGCGCTTCGCTTCGTTCTCACATTCTTAGACAACAGTTCTCACATGGTATATTTCAGATTTATCCCACAACCCTAAACCACGTTGGTCCCAGGTTTTTTTTAAATGATGGCTTTTTATGTTATTGTTAAGGTTGGATTTATTCTCTTGATTATTGGTACTAATTATAAACACAGAAGAGTATAACAATCTAGTTAATAATTTTAAATTTTGTAAAAACCCTCAGTGGCTCGGATTTCCTTTGTTGATTTCTGGGAATAGTGCCACCCGTGACAACGGATTGGAATCACTTACATTTATACTTATTTTCAAAATCCAGATGTTTCACGGGCACATTTGAGATTTGTTACAACATATAAAGTGAAATTTGTGAATCCTCAGTGATAACCAGATTAATTGCCTTGCTCATGCAGTCAACACATATTTACTGAGCATACATTAACTCCTCACCACAGCTCACCTGCACTTAGGAGTACTCCCAATTGCACTGCAGAAACTGTAATAATGCCAGTCTTCCAACTGCCTTATCTCAACCAAGTTAACAGCACATTCTGCTAAACTTACTTTCCCACTATGATTCATCTGGAGAAAGGTGATTTTATGCTAACTTTCATTTTCTCCAGTGTGGGTGAAGAGAAAGAAAGCAAACTTTGTTTCATTGTAGAAAACTCACTGGTTTGACACCCATCAAGAAGTAATTATCCTTTTTATTTTCATAAATTAAATATCAGTTTCCTTATTCCTATTCCTTTTTTTTTTTTTGGACAGGGTCACACTCTGTAACCCTGGCTGGAGGTGCAGTGGGGCAATCTTGGATCACTGCAATCTACCTCAGCCTCCCAAGTAACTGGGATTACAGTCGTGCACCAACACACCTGGCTAATATTTTTTTTTTTGTATTTTCAGTAGAGACGGTGTTTCACCAGGTTGGCCAGGCTGGTCTCAAACTCCTGACCTCAAGTGATCTGCCCACCTCGGCCTCCCAAAGTGTTGGGATTACAGGTGTGAGACACTGTGCCCAGCCCCTTCTTCGTCTTTAATTTTCTAAAATATAAGCTACTGTTACCTAGAAATCCTGAATTGGGTGATGTGCACACTTTAATATTCTAATAGTTAACAATATTCCAAGACAGTTTCTTCATACTGTCCAGAATGTGATTATACATATTTGGATGTCTAATCTCCTGTTATGTAGAATCTTAGAGAGGTAAAGCAGGGTTTCAGCCTTGCAGAGCAGAGTTTAATCTTGCTAAGGCTGCTAGCAGTATAAAGAAAATTGGCTACCTGGGAATTTCCTCACTGCATAAAATTTAAAAATGCATCTTTTAAGAGGACGTCTTACTACAAAATTAAGGCAGTATTCTTATTTTGCATGGGATCAGTCTTGTTTGCAGTTTTGAATGACAAGTCCACAAACTGAAAGGTTTGGTTAATAAACCGTAAACTCCAACATCTCTTTATTAGCACTGAAAGAGTCAAGTGATCTCAATTACATGGAACAGAGAATTGAGGCAATTATCCAATCATTCAAGCCCAGGAAAAAAAAAAAATCTTTGGCTTGAATTATACAGAAAGTGCCCCAATTTCCTATTAAAACTTTAGAAGACCAACTCTGACAAAAGTCTTTCCTTTTAAAATGTCTTAAGGGTAAAGCTAACGGAGTCACCACCAGAGTATTGAGTTTTATATGTTGTTAGTAGTTTCCAGGTCACTTACTACATTTTTTTCCCCCAGGAAACGAATTCAGGAATTTCTTTGAACACTTAGCTCCAACGGAAAATTAGTCTAAGCTTCTTTTTTATTCCCAGGCATGCATTCTTTATCGGAATAGTAAGACACCTTTGGAACAGGGGCAGGTATTGTCTTTTGTTCAGATTAAGGGGTAAACAAAAGGCACCAAAGGAAGGTAGAGGATATTAACAATCTACAGCTCAAAATTCTTATATAGTTCAACAACTAAAATTCTAACGGTGGACTATGTTTTCTTGGGATTCTACACACAGGTGTCATGTGGACAGCAGTTGGAAAAAGAAAGAACAAAAAGAAGTTAAAAGTATGCTAGACAAAAAAAAAATGAGAAAATGACAGAGGAGCCAGAGCCAGGTGAAATGAAGAGGTAAAGCAAAAATCCTTCGAAGACAAAGACAATCAGCTTTCAATTCTGTAGTCTGTTAGATGAAAGGTAGGCCACTCCTGTGTCCTCAAAATGGTCATTTCAAGTACTAGAAGGTGCATTCTCCTGTTATTTTCCTAAGTTCAACCAGTTCTGAACCCTGCCCCCAACCTTCCCTGCAGTCCTAGCTCCAAGCCTGCAGCTTTGAAATGCAAAGCTTTGAAATGAATGGCATGCCTAGACAGAACACATCCTGAATCAGTCTATCGACTGGCATTGCCCGATGCTGTTTATGCTTGTATTTACCCAGGCTTCCACCCAGCCACATAAATTATAAATTCATCTATACACCCACTGGGGAATCCAATGCACACATGGCACGAAAGGGAGAATATGAAATACTTCCACGGGCAAACACGGGATTTAAATAAAGCTCTGGCTTACCTGGACATTAAAATGAATATGAAGATGTAACCCTTTCTGTAAAAACTTATTGCCTTAGACTCACTTTTTTTTTTAGGCCTAATACCACTTCAGGAAATTTTTTCAATGGCTACATTTAGGTATCTAATGTTATAATAGAGCTCTCATAGCATTTTTGCAAACTATTTTTGCAATGCTTAAAAAAAACAGATCAGGGGTCAGTAAACTTTCCATCAAGTCCCATAAAGTAAATATTTGAGGCTTTATGAGCCATGCAGTCTGTTACAAGTAGAAGGTGCTGCAGTTGTAGCAGAAAACAGTCACAAGAAAATATATAAACAAATATGTGGCCACGTTCCAATAGAACTTTACATAAGGACACGGAAATTTGAATTTCAGATAATTTTCACATCATGAAATCTTTTGATTTTTTTTCAACCATCGTTACCTTGTGGGCCAGATCTAGCCAGTTGTTTGAACCATAGTAGATGGTTCAAAGGTAAACCTTGTTGCTGTCACAGCAATAACCGAAGTGGTAGAGGGATCAGGGAAAGGCAGTGCAAGGAGAAAGGAGGCAATATTGTGACGTTGCATTAATCATGGTTTTTTTCTGTATCTTATGATGTTCTAATATCTTATAAATCTTGCTGGCAAGAAAGAGACTCCAAGACTAGTTAATTCTTGGAGACAGCAAAGGACTGGGCCCCCGAGCATACCCAACTATTGCCAAGAACATAGCCCCAACCTTCCCCTATGTCTAACTCTCACACACCAAGCCAATATAGAAATTGTCCTAACTCACCCCAGGTGCCAGGTACCCGCAAATGGAGACCACCCCTCCAGGCACAGACTCTGCTGGAATTACTCAGACTTGCCAATCTGAAACTGTTGGCTTTGCTCTGCCTTGCCTCCCTGCAGAAACCTGTCAAGCCTATGCTTTCTTGTTGCTCCTGCTTCTGCCCCCGACACCAGTGCTTCCCTGTGGCCTGGCATGGCATGGCATGTGCCCTTCCCTCTCAGGAAATTGAGTAATATAAAGCTTTCAGTGGCACTGACCTCTCTGTGTCACCACTCAGCTACCCCCATAAATTAAAATCTCAACAGGTATCATGAGACGGAAGTGCCTTCCTACTCTTAGTAGATCCCAGGACCAGCAGCATCAGCATCCCCTGGGCCCCATCTCAGACCGACAGAATCTGCATCTGCATGTAAAAAAGATCCCCGGGTTATTTGCAAGGATATTGAAGTTTGAGATGCTGTGGTGGTGGGATTTAAAGCTTAGGGTCTGGAATTAAAAGGTCCATTTCAAATATTTGTGCTTCTCATTAGCTATGTGGCGTTGCACAAGTAATTATTAATGTATACCCCTTTCCACCCCTAATAAGTAGAGATGAATCTATGCTAAACACTTAGAAAATGCCTGGCAAATGATACAATCATTCATTTTTAGAAAACAAATGCCCATGCACACACTGTTAAGGCAACTTCCTCAGATACATTCTTAGCCAGTTTCTTGAACTGATCTACTGTGATTATAGCCCATGCCCACCTCCAACAATTCCATCCATAAAAGAAAAGAAAGACGCCACAACTCCTGGCCGCAGAGTGTAAAATATATTGATGGTTGTAAAGGGACAACTTGGGGATATTTTAGGTCTGCTGACATGATGCACAGCATACATACATGCTCTAGTTTTTGGAGCCATGTCATTAAGTTTTCAAATACATCTGTTTTGAACATGGCATTTTGTTTTTTTCATTAGCACAAATTACTACTCTACAATTTCTCCTAGAGTAAATAAATATAATGGCTGTTTGCAGAGCGACTACAGACTTACTTAGATGTTTAACAAGGTGAACGATTTCACAATTAGATAACCACTGAGTTAACAGCAAGGTGTTTTTCATCTGTTTTGTTTACTGCTATAGTGGGGGATGGGTGGAAACTTTTCCAATTTCTTTGTTGACATCTTTAGTTACCAACACAGACTCCCAAAAGTAATGAAAAATAACAGTCGGTTAAAAAAAATTAATTGTTATTAAGCCATGGGTTTTCCCAAGATCCTTAAAGTCAACTCATTTAAATTTACAAGAGAAAAAGAATAGGCATCATGGAAAACTAAGGAACAAAAAGTTACTGAAAAATACATCTGTAGAACACAGTGGTCAGTTGTAAACAGCTCAGAAGGGCAAAAAAAAGAAAAAGAAAAGTCCATCTAGTGTGTTAAGCAGTCCAATGACAAACTCTGCTTTTTTTTCTTCCTAGTGGCTATTTTCCTACCACAGTGTTGAGCTTCATTATTATATTAAATAACTTATATGGGTAAAAAGGAGTTTGCTAACCAGCAGCCAACTCAAAACCTTGTAGGAGGAGGGAGGAGAAAAATTTACAACACAGCACACACTAAAGGGAAACAAAGTCCACGGTCAGCTTCCAACCAGTCTTATCCTCCTGGCAATACTGACTGAACTCAAGTTTGGAATCTAAACTGGGGGATGGGTGTTAGGGAGGGTTTGATCCCCTCCCTCCACGCCCTTCTTCATTTAAATTAACAAAAGAAACATGGGCTTCCTCAGAGCCAGCACTCAGCTGGGCAAGTCCCATTAGCAGCAAATGTTCAACCAAATTAAAAAAACACACACAAAAGAAAACCCCATCCAGGTGCAGAGCTGTGATTCACATGGAAATTCCAGGAGATGAATCATGTGCAGAGCCGGGATTTTTAGAGGATTCTTTCTCAAGTGTCTTCACTGAACATTTCAGTCTCACAAAATCGGAGTCTATCTGGAAGTAAGTTCTCCATCTGGTCTTGAGCGAGCTTGCTTGCTTTGCTGACCTGGGCGCTCCAATAACTGAGGGTTCTTCGTTAAGTGTTCGTAGTACTAGATACCAGAAAACAAAGGCCAGCCCTTCAGTGATCTGCAGGAAGCAGCAGCAGCAGCAGCAGGCAGGCAGCTCCCACGTGTTAAACTCTGCCTAAGAGGCTCGACCTGAGTAATAAAAACAACACAGCCTAAGACAGAATGTACCAGACTACTTGAACTAGGATGAAAATGCCTTGTGTGATACCAATTTTATCTCTTGTGTTTTAAGTTTGATTTTACAAAGGCAAACCAGGAAGAAAAAAAAAATTCAAAAAAAGTCCTATTGGCTCTCTGGGAAAACTGCTAGTCACTTAAAACAAACATTTATTAAGGGAGATGGCAAAAGGTTTAACAGATAAATCTATATCTTGAGTAGGTTTATATTATAACAAAAACAAGAAAAAAGCAAAGATCATTAATGATAAAGAGCTTTTAGGTATGGGTTATCACAGATGGGTTTACTTGGTAGATATAAGCATTTTCACAAAACATTCCATGAACATTGGGAGAGTTTAATAAGTGACAGTAAGGGTGTCTGCCATCAGAGGTGTATTTGTCATTGCTATTGATCAATCTACGTGTCTGCAATGAATGCCTCTAGGTCCAACAAGGAAAACATCTATGTAAATTACTGCCTTCAAAGCTAATGTATAAACGTTTTCAGGTTAAGTACAGTGATTCCAGAATACAGCCAGCCCTCTCTATCTGTGGGTTTTGCACCTGTGGATTCAATCAGCTGCAAATCAAAAATATTTGTAACAAAATCAAGTGTCTGTACTGAATATTTATAGACTTTTTTCCTGTCATTATTCCCCAAGTAATACAGTATAACAACTACGTATATAGTATTTACATTACATTAGATATTATAAGTAACTAGAGTTGATTTATGGTACAACAACAATTTACATAGCATTTACATTATATTAGGTATTATAAGCAATCTAGAGATGATTTAAAATATAAGGGAGGATGTGTATGGTTATATTTAAGTATTATCTATTTATTTGTTATTTTGAATTTACCCTAACAGGTCATGTTGTATTGACTCAGTAAGATTGATGGCCATAAGAAAAGAATGTTTCTTAAAACAACAGCAACAAAAAGTTCCATTTTATTATACCAGGGACTTGAGCATCCTCAGATTTTGGTATCTGCAGAAGGTCCTGGAACCAATCCCCCATGAATACTAAAGGGGTGATTATGCTTCATCTTAGTACCCACTTAACATATGTATCTTGTAAATTATAATAGGCTGTTTGGTTTTGTTTTAACTTCTTTGTGGTTGCTATGCCTTGGCCAACACCTGCAATAACCCAGTACCATTCAATGACATTACAGGAGCATGGGCTGGAGAGCAAGACACTGTGTCCAGAGCTGGGGCAAACATTAGGGGAAAGACCTGTGCTTGCCCTCAAGGGGCTTACACATCAATCGGGAAAAGAACCACAAACACTACACAAACCACATAGCTGGTAACGAGAGAGGAAGATTGCCTCCTGACTGTATGAGTTCTGGAGAAATTCTTTCTAAGGAAAAAACAGGCCAGGGATGGGGGAGGCATTGGAGCTGGGCCATGAGAACAAACAGGATATGGAAAAGGCAGAGTGTGTGGCTTCAGCACCAACACAGCTGGGAACTATTCTTCAAGACTCCTTAAAAAACAATTTTAACATGGAAACTGTGTTTTATACCAAAGAATATAACTTTCATTTCAACCAACTGATACGGGAGTGCTGGGGGGGAAGAGCACAGTCCCTTTAAATAATATGGAATGAGGGAAGGAAGTGCTGGGTAGAGAAAGGCGGGTCCCTGGCTAGGGCTCCACCCCCAAGGACCTAGGTGAGGACAGGCATTTCCTGCTCAAATGTTGCATTTCCCGCCCAAATGTTGCATTTCCCAAGACCACCCTGGACAACCACACCCCCATCCTGGGCCTGTAAAAACCTGAGACCCTAGCAGGCAGACACACAAGTAGCTGGATGTCGTGAGGAACACATTGGCAGCAGAAGATGCAAGCAGCTGGTCGTGGAGAAGACATTGAGGAGAGCATATATTATGTTAACAGTACAGATGTGGGAAGATATTATATAATTCAATCTTTAGCTTTTATGAACCTTTCCAATCTAATCACTAGTTAATAGTAATGTCATAAAATAACAGGAACTAGAAAATAATTTTGTAGGTAGGTATGGATTAATTTAAAATGTCTGGAGACCACAGGTAATGCAGATACCAGGTATCATTTATGTGTAGCCAATCTGTCTGCTTACCAATTTTTAAAAAAATCTACAAGAAAAGCAACAAAAGCTAAGTTATACCCAGGGGCCCCACAAAACTTAATGTTTTAAAAAATATATAAAGGATTAAAAAGGAGACATATGGAAGGCAAAATATATCAAAAAAGGATAACTAAAATGAGTAATTTTCAAGTCTTTTATAGAGCAAGATATGCATTCTGAGTTCAGTTCATGTTTTGCACATGAATAATATGAAATAGCACAATTAAATATTTTAATACAAACACAAAGTAATACAAAATTTTAATTGAAATGTGCCACTGCTAGGCACAAAATTATGTGTTTTATTCATATATATCTAATTAGGCATCAGCCTGTACATGTAGGAATATATTATATGCATAAGCCCAACAAACCCATCACATTACCATGGCTCAAGGCATTGGCCAAACCTTCTTTATGTTTACCTGGGGATACAAGAAACATCTTCAATCCTTTACCAATCACCATGATGTCCTAAGGATAAGAATTCCAATGCCTTTATACCTTATCCCTCATCATGGGAAGGTACAAAGAAGGCCTAAGCTTTCCTTTGAAACAAACCCAACCACACAAAACCAAGTATATCTCAGATATCCTGGTTTGTAAAATCTAGCCTAATATCAAGTATAATGAAGGGTCTCAAATGATTCTTGGACCATAAAAGGAAGAGAAAAATGTGCTTGCAAACCCTAGTACAAAAAGGTATACATTCCGAGTTTCTCATTAAAAATATGGTAACAATTTTGATTGTATTATACTATTTCTTGGGCTGCTTTTTGCCTATTAAAGTATCTCAAATGCTTAAAATACAAATCTAATCCTATTCTAGTTTTGTTCAAAAATACTCATAGAATAGCAGAAGTTGTAAATCTGAAAAATCTCTAGATTATGTTTAAAGTCCCAACTCTCTCAGAGGGGACTGAGATCTACCTGGAAGGTGGCAAACCCAACTATATAAAGCCTACCAGTGCTTCTTTTGTTCTTAATCTCAGGTCAAAAAAAATTTATGTTTGAATAACTATTCGGAAATAAAGTCTGAACTTCTGATACTTTAGACAAAGAAAATTAGTTAATGCATTTTATTTTACCATACTATGGTTCAGTTCCTCATTCTATTAAATAATGGGAGAGCAAAAGAACAGTCACTATACATCTGCCAGTATAAAAAAAGAAAGGCAATAAAGCAGAATGACGGCAGTGAGAATTCTGAGCCACAGAGATTTGGTGCACAAGAGATGAAGTACAGAGGACTTGGAACAGATGACAGCAGCTTCCCATATAACGCATGTGGCTTTCTTCAAGTAAAGCCAATTTCCTTCAGACTTAGGCAGCAATGAGAAGAATGAGACCCACCTTAAAGACTTCCATCTGTCTTTTTCTATATGATTTTCAGGTCCTTCACTTTCATAAGAAGCCAAGTAGAGAGCTACAATCAACCAAAAGAAAGTGCATTAACATTAAAGCCTTCTCCTGACATATTATCTACCACCATCCATCCATTGTTCAACTTGAGCCAAACCCCATAGCAAAATACTCTTCAAAATATCAAATCATGACCAAGAAGCTTCAACACAGAATGTCACTTTGCCTCTGATGGACCATCTCAATGAAATCCCAAGGGCTTTTAGGCCAAAAAGGCACTTAATTACCTAAGAATGTATGAGGCAAAAAAAGCTTATAAAATGCAAGTCATATGACACTATCATACACTCAGACTTATGTTCTTCACAAAGACAGGGGTGGGAGTTGTTTCCTGGTAGCCTGAGTTGTTTTGTTCTTTTGTTTTTGTATTTTAAACCCTTTACTGGGTAAAAAGCCAGGTTCTCTAGGCCAATTTTCTATCATTCTAATATTTTCCTTCCTATTTAAAGCAGAAAGATTCTTCATTTAAAAATTCAAAAGTTTGTTATTAATCCTCTTTACACAGAGATTAATAACAATCAAATCCCCTCTGGCATAGGTGATATTAATTCAAAATGTCCTCCTGGCTGGGTGTGATGGCATAATCTCAACACTTTGAGAGGCTAAGTTGGGCAAATCGCACTAGCCCAGTAGTTGGAGACCAGCCTGGGCAACATGGTGAAACCCTGTCTCTACAAGAAATTAAAAAAAAAAAAAAAAAAAGGAAGGCCAGGCACAGTGGCTCACACCTGTGATCCCAGCACTTTGGGAGGCCGAGGCAAACAGATTACCTGAGGTCAGGAGTTGGAGACCAGTCTGACCAACATGGAGAAACCCCATCTCTACTAAAAGTACAAAATTAGCTGGGCATGGTGACATGCACCTGTAATCCCAGCTACTCGGGAGGCTGAGGCAGGAGAATCACTTGAACCCGGGGGTGTGGAGGTTGCAGTGAGCTGAGATTGCACCACTGCACTCCAAGCCTGGGCAACAAGGGCAAAACTCCATCTCAAAAAAAAAAAAAATCAACTGAGCATGGTGGTGCATGCCTGTACTCCCAGCTATCTGGAAGCCTAAAGTGGGAGGACTACTTGAGCCCAGGAGGCTTAGGCTGCAGCGAGCTATGACTGTGCCACTGTATTCCAGCCTGGGTGACAGAGCGAGTTGCTGTCTCAAAAAAAAAAAAAAAAAAGTTCTTCAGTCGTTATTGTAAATACTATCAATCTACTATGAGAAATTGTTAATAGGTGCTATTAATTTCTATAATATTAGGATACATAACAAATCAAAATCTCTATTTTATGAGCAGACTTCTGATGATTTTTTTCTGTATCTATTCAATCACTTTTTCTGCTTCAACTCCCTAATGTTTTAACAGGTCAAAATATTCCAGTACTTTTTTCAACAGCAGGGTATAGCAATTTACTATCTTCGGTTTTTTTTTTTTTTTCTTCAAATTACACTGACTATCAACATAACATAAAATACCTTTTGTCTATTCAAGTAAGCCCAAACAAGAAAAAAAAATTCTTTGATAACCCCATTTGTGCCCATAACTTTGTAGATGTGGTATTATAAAGAATGCTTAAACACAGAAACATACTATTCATAGATGAATATTAAGTGCAAATATTTTAGGGACATATCAAACATTTTCTGTGAAACAGAAAACTCTTAACATAGAACAGATCAGAGGACAGGCCTCATTAATTTATGAGTAACCAAGCATTTCTATACTAATTTCCTAAATAAAGGATCTGGGGATGTTAGTGGTAGCTCCCATTGAATGGCCTCACCATCTTCACTGAAGACTGGTACTGTGAGTAGATACTGCAAGATCTTCCGGTCCCTCTCAAATGGACACTCCACTTGTTTCCATGTCATAAATTCACTCACTTGTTTGGCCAGTTCCCAAAATTTCTGGAAGGTAATTTTAAAAAAGAATATAAAGGTGATCATAAAAAAAAATTATGAACTTGGGAGAGGCAATTTCATTTGAAATGATTCCTTTTTTTTTTCGTAAAGAGACAGTGTTTCATTCTGTCACCAAAGCTGGAATACAGTGGTGCAATCATAGCTCACTGCAACCTCAAACTCCTGGGCTCAAGCAATCCTCCAGCCTCAGCCTCTCAAGTAGCAGGGACTACAGGTGCAAACCACCACAACTAGCTAATATTTCAATTTTTTGTAGAGATAGGGTCTCACTGTTACCCAGGCTGGTTTCAAACTCCTGGCCTCAAGCACTGGTATACAGGGTGAGCCATTGCAGCCAGTTCCTTTCTGGTATTTAATCTTCTGAATTATATGGTTTTCTTAATTTAATAAAACTATATTTGTGAGGTATAAATATTTACTCAAATTCCCCCAAATAGTAATAATCATCATCATAATGGTGCAGCTGCTCTCTTCTACTTGCTATTGTTAATTTCTTGCAAAATAATATAGAAAGAGATAATTTTTACTGAAACTGCAGAACTGGCTTTGGCTGCCTGGCCTGGAATGCAGTGTTGGAAAAGCTGCCCCCATCCTTGTGCTCAAATTTTTGTATCCTACTTTATCACACTCACCTCAAAATTGACATGGCCATTGGGAAGGCGGTTGGCACAACCCTCATTGAGGAAATAAATATCTTTGATTAAGAGACTGAAGAATGGTATCACAATCTAGAGGAAACAAAAGATACTGGTTTGTCTGGGCAAACAAATATTTAGCCTCACATAAAAGAATACATGAGATAAATGAACAACATTAACTTCTGATTATATGAAAGGCCACAAATAATTAAGGTTCAGTGTTTTGTTTCTTACGCAACTGCAGTTTCTTCCCTTACATTATTTTGCTTACAATACAACTGCTATTTATAACCAAAGGACAGCAAGGACAAGTATTCATTGGGAAGTGAATAGGTTAGTACTTTTATTACAATTTTTCCTAATTTTTCTTAATGCAGTAGTATGCAATAAAATCTGAAAACTCTAGCTATTATAAAAGAAAAAAATACCTAAAAGAACTCTGGCCTTCATTTAGCAACCCCTCAGCAAAATGTTACTGGAATATCTATCACTGCAGGCATCAATTTTTATTTTTTTAGAGACAAGGTCTTGCTCTGTCACCCTGGCTGGAGTGCGTTGGTGCAGTCATTCCTCACTGCAGCCTTGAACTCTTGAGCTCAAGTGATTCTCTAGTCTCAGCCTAAGCAGCTGGGACTACAGACACGTACCACCACACCCAGCTAATTTTTTAAAATTTTCTGTAGAGATAAGAGTCTCATTATGTTGCCCAGGCTAGTCTTGACTCCTGGGGTCAAGCAATCCTCTTGTCTCACCTCCCAAAGTGCCCAGATTACAGGCATGAGTCACCAAGCCCAGCCATGTACTAATATTTTAAGATGCATGACCCATGTCCCTGCTAGAAGCTGTACTACTTATTATTACATGTCTACATTTAAGATAAACTTTTTTTTAAATGGACTTTTTATTTATTCTTGAAGACATTCCTCAAGATAATGTGAGAGCTCAAGGTTTTAGAATAGTTGCTACAAACTTTTCTACTGTAAACCTGTCCTGTGTATGACAGAACAAGTTAGCACCTGTTCTCATGGGAAATCACCTAAGAAGTACCTTGCACAATATGTTTTGAGACAAATGTGCCCCAGGTGAAGGAGGAAATATGAATGTATAAATTAAAATTAATGGTTGTTTAAAAACAATAAACCTTTAAAAATACTTTCCCATCTGAATTCTTTGGTTTGATGAGATGGCATTTAATTAATTAACCTAAAGCAATAATCTCTCAGTAAGTACCCCAAATCATACTAAACCCACAAGAAACAGAGATAAAGGCTCACATACAGTAATTTCAATTTTCTCTCAAATTTCAACATATTTTTGAAGACTCTAAATTTCCTACAATGTAGAAATGCACTAAACACTGATTGTGCGCCTATCTTGTTTCCCCAAGGTCAGTTCTTTGAAGTTTCCTAAGCTTATGACTCAGGTGGTACTTCTATATAAAGTGAACAGGAAAACATACTTTTAAGTATCTATTCCCTTCTAAGGAAAAATTCAGATTTTCCCCAAAGTCATTTAAAAAACAAGTTTTGATTACTTTCGTTTCATTGATTTCTGAAAATAACCAAAATGCATCTTCAGTTTCGACATCTCACTTAAATATACTTTTAATCATTTATTATCTTTGAAAGTCTCTAAAGCCACATTAGTAAAGATCTCATTACCTTTCCTTCTAATATGATTGTCTATTTTCCATTATGTTAGAACTAAACAGCATAGTAACAATAATAAAAGTACAACTGAACCTTGCCTCCGTGAAAGACTATTTGTGAATGGGAATGCTAGACTTTGGATGCTGCCAGACAACAGTAAAAAAATTTGCTTCAGAATTTACTGGTGGTATAAGCTAGGAGCTGGCAAACTGTGGCCCTCAGGCCTCTGTTTTATGACCTAGGAGCTACACATTTTACATTTGTAAGTAGTTAAAAAGTCTAAAAAGTATTTCAAGATGCATAAAAATTATATGAAATTCAAATGACAGTGGTCATAGAGCTTTACTGGAAGACAGCCATACTCATTCATCTCCATACTATCTATGTCTGCCTCCGTGCTACTGTATCCAAGGTGAATATGCACTTGGAGGATAAGGGTACATCATCATAAGACAGCCCCAGGGAAATAAGAAAATTATAATCAAGATGTAATATCTGTATATTGTAGCAGCTTTTAAACAAGAACTTTATTTCTGTGTTCCATTCTTTGGTGCTGAGCTGTGAGATCATGTGGTGTTTCTTATTGATATTTAAACTTCTCATAAATTCACACCATGTTCCTATAGCTGGATTATAAATTCTAGGTGGCAGAGGCTATACCTAACATGACTTTTGCATTCAGGGGTGCCTGCAAGATGCTCCACTATTGACTGTCTCAATCACTCGTTCATTGAAATAGAAATAACACTAATCTTACTTAGTTATAACTTTTAAAATATTGTGTTTACTGTTCTGTTCCTTATGCCCGTATGCAAGAAAGAAGTATCACAAGTTTCAACTTCTCATTTATTCATGGATAACTGCCTTTAGATCTGTAGTCCCTATACAAATCTAATATGGTGAAAAATCAGATTTTAAGGACTTCAGATTTCCATGAGCTAAGTGAATGTACACATTATTAGTAGGAGAAAACAAAAGTTTATTTTCCTGAAGATCTTGTCGATGATGTTTTTAGTGGGAGAACTCCTCAAGTAATAATATTTTTGAATTTCCTTTCAAAATATTCTTAATTCAGAAACCCAGCTACTATACCATAAGGGTTTACCAGTTCCAAACCTATAAATGAATGCTGATAAACAGGACCAAGTAAGTTCACAGGAGCAGAACTGGAATGGCAAGAGGACTGAAAGCCATGTAATCATATGAGGAATGGTTAAAAATCTGGAGACACGAGTACCCACAAAAAAAACCCCAGCTATTTAAAGAACATTTAAGGGCTGCTGTGTGGAAGACACATTTGATTTGTTCTATATTAGGTACCCAGAGATATGCCACTTTGACCACACAACTTGAGATTTAAAAGAATACCAAAGATTCTATTAGCCAGCAACCCTGTAAAATAGTAAATTACTTTGGAATAAAGTAAGTCCTCCCTTAGCTTGAAAGAGAAAAAAGAATCTCAATTTTCTTGAATAAAAGATGGATTTAACTAGAAATGCTTTCATTCTTAGTCTTTGAGACTAACTGTAAAAAGAGATGGCTTTTGTTTAAATAGCTGTGATTTTTTTTTTTTTAATTTTACTTTAAGTTCTGGGATACACGTACAGAACGTGCAGGTTTGTTACATAGGTATACATGTGTCATGGTGGTTTGCTGCACCTATCAAACCGTCATCTAGGTTTTAAACCCCATATGCATTAGGTATTTATCCAAATGCTCTCCCTCCCCTTTCCCCCAGCCTCCTACTGGCCCCAGTTATGTGCTGTTCCCCTCCCTGGGTCCATGTGTTCTCGTTGTTCAACTCCCACTTATAAGCGAGAACATGTGGTGTTTGGTTTTCCGTTCCTGTGCTAGTTTGCTGAGGATGATGACTTCTAGCTTCATCCATGTTCCCGCAAAGGACATGATCTCATTCCATTTTATGGCTGCATAGTGTTCCATGGTATGTATGTACCACATTTTCTTTATCCAGTCTATCATTGATGGGCATTTTGGCTGGTTCCATGTCTTTGCTATTGTAAATACTGCTGCAATAAACATATATGGGCATGTGTCTTTATAGCAGAATGATTTATATTCCTTTGGGTAGATACTCAGTAATGAGATTGCTGGGTCAAATAGTATTTCTAAATCTAGATCGTTGAGGAACAGCCACACTGCCTTCCACAATTACGTAAATTATGTTGAACTTATTTATATTCCCACCAATAGTGTAAAAGTATTCCTATTTCTCCACAGCCTCACCAGCATCTATTGTTTCTTGACTTTTAATAATCGAATGGTTGTGATTTCATTTGTTTTATCAACTACAGAGGAAAGTTTATATGTTCATATAGAATATGTTTAAAACAAAACTAATCTAAAGCAGATACAATTTATTAAATGATGTAAAGGGTAAATACTTGGGACTTTTTCTAGAAAAAAAAAAAAAAACTTCAATTCCACAACTGAGAGATCTTAGAGGGATTGCACTTCAGAATTTCTTTGGCCAATGTTGCAGCTCCCCACTCACAGATATGATTCCACAGCCTCCTCACTAAGGCAGAGCCCACCAAGCCCTCACTGAAGCCCATGCAGAGAGAGCCTTGCCTGCCCTGCATCACAGAGAAGGGGAATGAGGCCACGTACAGCCCCTTCAGTGGACTTACTCATCAGTGTGCTGCAATCCTCCCACATGTGCTCATTGTCTGAAGCTTTAAAGACCTCTTATTAGATTTTTTTCTCAATCTAATCACAAAAGTACTGGGATTGGGCAAGTAAAACTTAAAAGCTGGCAAACGCTATAAGGCTACAGTAAGACATATCACCTCTGCTTCATACCCTCTCTGATCCTGTAAGTTTCTTTATTTAAAGAAAAAAAGTTAAAGTATTTACAATATCCCTCAAACATTATTAGAACCGCTATTTCAGATCTGATAGAAAACCACACTAGCATTTACTGAAGGTGGGGTTTTGTGTTTATTTTTCTTTTAGATCATTGAGGTTGAAGCTTTTTCAGGGGAAGTGATTAGGAAGCCGGGCAATGTTTTTTACCTCGTTTTCTTTTATTTGTGGAAGATATAGTTTAAGTTAAAAGATGGATGGAATCTAAACCAAAAATAACCTCCATCAAGCAACCTTCATTAACCCAGTTACCATAACCAAGTATTCACTTCTCAAATAACATGACTGCCAAATGTTGAAACAGCTTATCCTTCCTTTGTAAGGAAATTTGACAACAAAATGTGCCAAGAAACGACCCTCAGAATCAAGAACATGGTAGATGCAAGATGGTATTAACTTGTTTAACAGTAGGATAGAGTGAGAAAGGACCATTAATTTCTCAGACATTACCCCTGTACTTTTTCTGCTACCCCATAATCCAATTAGTAACTGCACGCCTAATGCTATAGCAACTAACCTACTTTCTGAAAATAAATGACTTAACCATGGGAGGTAAGCTAATTCTTATAAGAGAAAAGGTTACATTAAGTCAGCTACCTTGCAGAGCTTAAATGTCTATTTTCCATTAAACTAAATTACTCTCTAATGCTATTAGTCATCTTAACATATGACTTAATGTATTGCTTGAAACACAATTAAGAGGCACTACAGAGTAATTATTTAAGTAATGTAATAATAACACAGCAATATCCACTCTAACAAACTTTCTGGTAGCATTCTCCTTCTCTGTGTGGCAAGTATTATCATATCTAGAGTATACATGTCTCTCTCTTAAATCTCAACAAGTAAAAAAATTTCCTTCAGTGTAGTTCACACAGCATTTTAGCATAAAACACAGCAACTCTACCATAAGAAAGACACTACCTTAAGTGCATACCTTCTCTCTGCTACTATGAGCAGTTAAAGACCTTTGGGCTGCTCCACGAAGAGCTGTTCGATAATTATAGAAATTGCTTGAAGGGTCCATCTGATGCTATAGATAAAAGAGAGAAGAATATTAACTTATTTATTTATTGTAAACTACTGTATCACACATTTAGCTATACATAAAATTCAAAATAAGTTAGGAAACTCAGTGGGAATATGATTTATCCTTCTCATACACACAAATGCAAATGACACACATTACACAAGTGTTTTCTTTCCTGAGTTTTGGTGTAATTATGCAAGCTGATGTCAGCTTCATTAATGTTAAACCTAAACCACATTCTTTTTAGGCTAATTGTTGAGCTTAGACGTAATACAAATAAGAGTCAAATGCCAGCATCAGAAACATTTCCTGGTTGCATCTGAAGGTCAATGGGCCCATTGATGGTTAGCCATGTATAGTGACCCAACCCTCTGTAGTGACAAATCATACACAAAAAATAGAAGCACACAGGTTTGTAAGAAGGAAAATAAATGTCTTAGGTAGTATGAATAGATCATATATAATATATATAATGATAATTTCCAATTTGGGAGAAAATTTGGGAAAGAACACTTCCACATTATCTCCAAAGCTAGTGATTCAAAGCACTGACACACCAAAGTAGTGCTGAGATGAATGTGATTCAAATACATAAACTCTTGTACACAATTTTGTTTCTTTTTTTTGAGACAGGGTCTCACTTTGTCACCTAGGCTGTAGTGCAGTGGTGTGATCTTGGCTCACCGCAGCTTCCACCTTCCAGGCTCAAGTAATCCTCCTGCCTCAGCCCTGCAAGTAGCTGGACTACAGGCATGTGCCACCACGCCTGACTAATTTTTTTGTATTTTTCATAGAGATGGGGTTTTGCCATGTTGCCCAGGCTGGTCTTGAACTCCTGAGTTCAGGTGATCCTCCTGCCTCAGTCTCCCAAAGTGCTAGGATTACAGGTGTAAGCCACTGCACCTGGCCCAAAATTCTTACTATCCTTAGAATTATAAGGGAAGGGCTTTTTTTTCACAGGTCAGCTAAATTTGCTGAAAGGATGATGAATAAATGTTACTACAGGGATAGGGAACTCTTGAAGATAATGAAGCTAATAGGCTCACAGTGAAGTAAAACTCTCAACTGCTCAGGACCAAAATTCCATTCTGGCATTTAAGGTGATGTGACTGACAGGTCACTATTTCCCCAGTCAATTAACCTTCAGAATGGACATCTCTACCTATAAAACAACTAGTACAAAACCTGATTTATTTTCCTCTCCAATTCTACCCACTTTCCTTTCCCTGGGTCTGTCAGGATAGATGGGCTTTTTCCTCTGTTGTAGTGTCTGATGGAGAGACAAGACACATAAAAAAATCCCACTTTCCAAGTGCAAAGTGTTACTTACAGAAAAACATCAGCTTTACATACCTCAAGAATGTCAAATTTTGCAGTCTTCACTTTGGCCCAAGTTTTTTTTAGTCGAGAAACTGGGCTCATATTCATACCAGCTTCCCATTTGAAATGGAGGGGGAGAAAAAAGGAAAATTGAAAGAGAGAAATAAGAAAAACCATAAACATATACTTCTAAAAAGCATTCATTACTAAGTGAGAATTCTAAAATTAGTAAATAACAAACTCCAATTTTATAACTTTTTTTTTTTTGCAAATTCTCCCTGAGTTGAGAAACAGCATAAATGCTATCATTTACTCTGTACAGAGGTGAGCAGACTTTCTCTATAAAGGGAAAGACAGTAAGCATTTTAGGCTTTGCAGTCCATATGGTCTGTCATCACTACAAGACACTATCACTGTGGTGTAAAAACAGCCACAATCCAGTTATGTAGATAACTACATAAACAAATGGTTATGGTTGTGTTCCGATGAAACTTTATTTATGTGCACTGAAATCTGAATTAATCTTACAGTCACGTTAGAAATATTAATACTATTCTTTTAATTTTTTTTGATCATTTAAAAAGATAAAAACCATTCTTAGCTCACTGACCATAAAGAAATCAGTGGTGGGCCATATTTGACCCACAGGTTGTAGTTTGCTGACCCTTGACCTAGAAACTAATGTGTCAACCATGCTTTGCACATATTATCTCATATATCCCCTCAACATTCCTACAAGAATATGCTAAAGTTCCAGGGAGTAAGAAATTTTCCCAAGGATATCCAGTTAACAGGTAACAGAGATGGAAGCTCACACAGAGCTAACACCATAATTCACACTCACTCCAACACACCATGCTGCTTCTCCTGAATGATACTTTATGTACTATAACTATTCAGAAAAATATTACAGGGGCTGTTGTACAGAAAAGGAATCCACACTAGCCTAAATGAGTACATATACTAATTCTATGCCACCCAACATTCATATTTTAAGGACCAGAATTGGGAGATTTCTTCCTAACTGAGGTACAATTTACATACAAAAAAATATACAGATCTTAAACACATAATTGGATGAATTTTGACTAATGTCTAAGATCATGTATCACTACTCCAATTAAGATATAGTAGCACATTTCATCATCCCAGAAAGCTCATTCAGACCCTCTTCTGGTCAAGCTCCACACCTCTCCACCACCACAGAAATCAGTAGCTGCCTAAAACCACCAAATCTTTTTGCCTGTCCTAGAACTTCGGATCAATGAAATCATACTGTACCTACTCTTGTGTCTGGCTTATTTTGCACAACATGATTCTGAAATTCATCCATGTTACTTATATGTATCAATTGTTCATTTTTATTGCTGAACAGTATTTCATTATATTAATATGCCACAATTTATTTAGCCATTCATTTGTAAATGGGCATTTGGATTGTTTCCAATTTTGGGCAATTATGAAAGCTCAGTTCTGTTACAAATCTTCCTGTGGACATGTGTTTGCATTTTTGTGGAGTAAATAGGTGTGTGCAATATCTGCATTACAGGGTAGAAATGCTTAACCTTGTAAGAAACCACCAAACAGTTTTCCAAAGTAGTAGTACCATTTTATACTCCTGCCAGTAATGTGTAATAAAAGCCCCACTTGTTCCACATCTTTAACACTACTTGATGTAACCAGTTTATAAAATTTCCTTCATTCTAGCGTGTGAAATGATGTTAATACTTTGCTTTAATTTGTATTTCTCTGATGACTAATGATGTGGAACCCCATTTCAGATACTCATTAGCCATTATTTACAGTATTTTCTTGCATGGCATATCTGTTTCAGTCTTTTGCCCTTTTTTTCAATGGGTTATTTGTCTTTTTATTGATTTGCAGGATTCTTTGTAGATTCTGGATACAAGTTATTTGTCAGCTCTATGTATTACAAGTATTTTCTCCGATGCTATGGCTTGCCTTGACATTTTCTTACTAGTATAAGAGGGAAATTAAGTAATCTATTAATCTAGACTGTGGGCCTTTCAGTCCCTGATTCAGATAATCTTTCTACTTGCTATTTTCATGAAGCTAGTCAGATAAATAATGAGAAAATGAGCTGAGACTTGGCCAGTATTTTTATGGGGGGAGAGAAAAGGAAAATGATATATATATAAAAATGGAAAACTAAATTGGTAGAAGGGAGAATTTATTAGGTCAAGATTCTTGAATTAAATTTGGTAGACTCTCTAGCTTCAAATTGATCCTCCAAAAAGACCTCAACTCCCTTCTTTTTTTAGACTGACTCTCACTCTGTCGCCAGGCTGGAGTGCAGTGGCACAATCTTGGCTCACTGCAACCTCCGATCCCCTGGTTCAAGCGATTCTCCTGCCTCAGCCTCCTGAGTAGCTGGAATTACAGGTACGTACCACCATGCCCAGCTAATTTTTGTATTTTTAGTAGAGACAGGGTTTCACCATGTTGGTCAGGATAAAGTGATCTGCCTGCCTCGGCCTCCCAAAGTGCTGGGATTACAGGCATGAGCCACCACACCCATTCTATTCTTGTATTCCGATGTATACTGGGCACCTACAATTTGTAAGATGGCCATATAATTGATCATACTAACTAGGACACTTTTTAATGAAAGAGCTATTATCAAAAGCTATTATCAATAATTATGTTAAGACAACACGTATAAATTGGGACAACCAAGACATATTGTTACAACACATCTTGTATTTACAGAATGAAAGGAAAGAAACTTGGCCTCTGATTTAAAACCTCCATGACATAGAGGAGTGAGTTTGTATACTAGAGTATAAGGTCTGTGGGTGATAAGTACTAGAAGCCTGAACAGTTAGAAAACGTGCCAGTTTCTTAGCCCACCCCCTTGTCCAAGAAATCAGATAATTTTGTCTTGGATCATTATTTCTATAATACTTGATATGCAAGCTGCCCAAATACTTTTTAAAACTATTTGTTTAGACAAATATCTTACCTATAAGCCTTTGCAGATGATGAATATTTAGCTGATGTTAAGTTAACTTAAAACATTCCAATAATTCTTGCATACTTAATAAAGATTATACAAATACTTTCACCCCCTTGACTATTTAAAGCATTTTGGACATTCTGAAATAACTCAGGATTAAATACTACAGTCTGTATTAACAAAACCATATTATTTCCAAATTTTCCATGGGTCATTTTACAGGATCTGTAAAGATAAAGGACATGTATCCTCCACAAAATACTCACAGATTATTGCCATCAAGGAATTGAAGTTGCCAATGTTAAAACACTCCCGAGCTACATCAATGAAATACTCAATCATTCTTGCTCGGTGCTTTTTCTTAACGGGCTATACAGAAAAAGACAATAGAGGGAGTTACCCAGTACGAAGGCCCAACAGTTCTAAAGTAAGTATGAAAATATAATACTAAGAGCTAGGAGACAGAAAACTCATTTCCTCACCATACAGATTTCTGTAGCAACCAAGTAGCTGAGGCGGTTAAACCATTCCACGTAAGCTTCTAAGTTTCGTGTTTTCTTCCGTTCACTGTAGCAACTCTTTAGAGAAAACCAAGTAAACAGATGAGTTAGAGAAAAAAGGAATGTATTAGGCTCTCATTTTGTAAAATACAAACCTTTATTCTCAGTTTATAGATTAGGAAAGCTTTTTAGAACAAGAAAAAGAGAAAGACAACCACTAGCATTCTTTAATATCCTTACAGAAATATTGAAGTCATTTAGGATAGTCCAGTGAAACACCTGAGGTCTAGAAATGTACTCTGATGCATTTATAGAGGTGTCCTTACCTCCCTTCCCAAGAAACTAAGTTAGTCTGGATTGTGTCTTCAGAAACACAAAATCCAGAGGAAGAGTTCTGGCTGCATTCCAAAACAATCTTGACCCAGTTAATAGAGTGCAAATACCAACTGCTATTAACACAGCAAAAAGTGGCTAAGAGTACTGAGCAGAAAACTTTCCCTTAAAATTAAGCATAGGACAAAATTTTAGAACACGATGTCGCAACAAACTAAATATCTTCCAAGTACATAAACAGAAGTCTATACCATTATGGTCTTTAGTAGGGTGAGTAACACATTGTTCAAAGGCAAAAAAGTTAATCTCAACTTGAAGTTCAAGGGCAGCTTGAAGAGGCTAATTACAGCCCTCTTTCCTTTCTTCCAAAAGAAACAAACAAAAAGTCCACTAGATTCTACTGCAAAACAAATTCTTCACTTCCTGTATTAGCAGAAACTATTCTAAGGCTGGAAAACAGCTGTTGCCCCTATTCCCAGAAGGGGGCTTTCATCCGCGGGTGTTGTAGTCTTTGCCTAACAATTCAAAATACTTCCAGGTCACCGGGAGAAAAACATTCTCATATGCATACATTGATTTGACAGTCCATGCCCAGCATTATTTTCTTTAATAGTGGGCTGCCCCTAGGCAATAAACCTCTCACGAGAGATTCACCTTAAAACAAGAGGCAAAGCAGTCAAGCCCCTTGCTCAGCAAGCTGAATGTGCATCCTGTCTTTCCTGCACCTGCTATTGTTGAATCATGGGCAGAACCTTCTCTCTTATTTTCTTTCTGACTTCATCTGCTAAAACCATTATGCTTTCATCTCCTACTTTAATCACCACAAATGCCTGCATCTACTTGCTGTAAAGGTCTTATTAAATTTCCCAATAAGGAGGAAGAAGAGGCTACACGTCAGTGATGGGGCAATGTTATAAAGGAGCTTGGAGATCTCATTCAAGAAAACTGTAATGTATCAGACATGGCTGATGGGAAAAATAAATAAATAAATAAACTTTCTGATTTTGAAATCTACAACAGAATATAGTTCTAACTTCTGTCCCTTATACCCACTATCACAGACTGAGAAATTCCATTTCTGGTTTCAGGGCTGACCTTTGGGTAGACTGATTACCTTGTCATTATCCAAAGGGTCCTTCTGCACGAATGCCTGAACAAATTCTTCTGGCCCAATATAATTGAGCCTCTCCTGAAACACAAATGCAGCATGTCAACAGTATTAAAGAAAATGAAAAGGACTGTCAACTCCCTCTATGACTTTTGGCACCTTTCCCCATTTTTTAATGAAGATTATAAAATAAGCCTTTAACCCTAAATACTTTCATCACCTTCAAGATCTGAGCAGAGGCAATTTTCTGCTTGGGTCAATGTTCCACAAAATAGTGAAAGACTGAGTGGGTTTTGGAAAAACTGATTAGGGGCAGAAGGTTAAGAAGATCAATAAACTCTTTGCTCTTCAGCCTTCTTCAGTATTTATTTACAAGTGAATTCCCAGAATATCAGAAACCTTCATATTCAAATCCATAAACAAAGTATGTTTCGGCTATCTCAAATGATTTCCCATTTGGATTTTTCCGACCTCCCCTGTGACATTACTGCCGACAAGTACATTGTCTGGTTGCCAAAGCAAAGCACATTTGTGGTTGTAAAGGGCAAGCATGATAACAGCCTTACCAGCTCTATATGAGTCAGCTGCTGGGCCAATGTGTAAGGGTCGTTGCATATGGTAATGATATCCCTTTGTATGGATTGTGGCTTGGTCTTGAGAACTGTGAGCCGATCTGTGGATGTGGAGCTGATTTTTGCCAGGACTTCTTCGTACTGGCTAAGTGTAGCCAGTTTGCGGATCAGACACTGCATCATCTGCTGGACATTCTTTCTGTACGTCTGCTAGGGAATAAGCAAATAATTACATCTGTGCTCTGCATGTCTGGTTTTGCCACTACGCAAACTCAGAGACTATGTCCTCAGATGATTGTACCTGGACACTGGAGAATAAATTTGGTTAAGGGCAGTTGCAGGAAGATTCAGCTGGCTCTAACAGTTTAAGACACGTGCATAAGGCATCTTTTCAAACCTGTAAGGTTTATTTCTTCTTTGGGGTTGCCACTGAGAGTACAATTCAGGTTGGGCCAAGAAAACACTACAGTGACAATGTAGATTACCTCTTGAGGGAATCCAGTATGACGAGTGCTGACTATAACTAAATATCCTCTGTTCCAGCAAAGAAATACACCTACCAGTTTACTTCTGGTGGGTTGGAATACATACATTGATCACAAGTCAATGCATCCTTTTCCTAACACTTTTTCTTTAGGGCCACCGTCTTGATTTCTCTAGTCCTATCATCCCCAATCTCATCAGTCTGGCTACCTAAGAGAAACACACCATTACTTCCCACTCACCCTTCAAACTAGCTTCTTGACTTACACATAAACCATAGATGACCATGAGGAAGAGGCAGATATTCACTTTTGGCATTTGACCTCTACTTGGCTCATATTCATTTCTTTTGCATTCATGACCATTAATGTTCACAACCAAACTCTTCCACATGGCAATTCTCCCTGTAACACTATTCTCAGGGGCCACCTTGTTTACTACTTCATAATGCTATAGCCACATGCTTAAGAGAAACTGGTTTAAGAAAGCATTGCAAGTAATTTAGATAACTGTCGATCTCCTGGTTCTTAAAACATTTGTTAAATCAAGAAATGACATCACAGTCCATCAATCCCAGGGCACAGTTATCATGATATAAGTTGCAGAGTCCATTGAGTCTTCCTTTTCTAGCCAAAAATTGCCAAAACAATATTCTTCTAGGTAAATGATAATGCCTGTATCAGAAAAAGGCACACAGGCTGATTCAATGCTAACAGTGTCCTTAGGTTAAATCTCCAAAGGAGGATGGCCCTAGTAAACCTAGAAATGTAGAAAGGCCTATGTTTATAACTCCACTGCCTTTAACAAAAATACCACAATATCATTTGCTGAGATTAATTATCTGAAAATTAAGTGGCATTTACCTGCAAGTATAAGAGCCATAGTTTAGTTTTTTTTTTAATTGAGGCAATTTTATCAGAGCATATTACAAAAACCCTAATGAAAAGATACCTGCTTATGAGAATGACAACGTATCTGGAAATGGTTAATTCTCACATAGTCAAGGCATAAAAAGCATACACAGCCCTCTTTTCCTTCTCTTCTTCGCCTTTTGTTAGTGTACATTCTGCTGAGTTCTTTCAACTGGTCCATTAGATGACCTCTATTTTTCTCTACAGTGACGGGCCACCCTAAAATCACTACTGAAACACCTGCGTATTTAAAAATGGAACCATCAAACATCCTACCTTCCATATAGCATTAAGGTTATCAGTTAAGAAAATTCTATTTGGTAATATGTTTGTCACTCAAGGGAAATGTCTCTTTTTTGGAATTCAAAGCTGTTCAAGGCTAAGTTGAGGGTTATCTTAAATCTCTCATTCCTATTTCCCTCTCCTTTTTTACTTTTATAAACTTGAGTTACATTAAAAATCTATGGCCAGGCATAGTGGCTCAGATCTGTAATCCCAGCACTTTGGGAGGCTGAGGCAGGAGGATCTCTTGAGCCCAGGTGATTGAGACAACATAGTGAGACCTTGTCTGTACAAAAATTTATTTATATATAGATTGGTTGGTTGATTGAGACAGTCTTGCTGTGTCACCCTGGCTGGAGTGCAGTGGTGCAATCTCAGCTCACTGCAACCTCTACCTTCTGGGTTCAAGAGATTTTCGTGCCTCAGCCTCCTGAGTAGCTAGATTACAAGTGTGTGCCACTACACCCAGCTAATTTTTATTGCTGTTGTTGTTGAGACGGGGTTTTGCCTTGTTGGCCAGGATGGTCTCAGACTCCTGACCTCAAGTGATTGCCCATCTTGGCCTCCCAAGATGCTGGGATTACAGGTGTGAGGCAGCGTGTTCAGCCTCTACAAAAATTTAAAAATTAGCTGGGCACCTGCAGTCCCAGTTACTTGGGGGAGACTGAGGTGGGAGGATTGCTTGAGCCAGGGAGGCTGAGGCTATAGTGAGCCCTGATTGTGCCACAGCACTCCAGCCTGGGTAACAAAGTGAGAACCTGTCTCAAAAAACAAAACAAACAAATCTACCAACTTAAAATGTCTTCTTCAGTCCATTGTCCCAAATGTTATAAAAATGCCTACCTGAGAATTAGATACTACTTGTAATAATTATGCAAATATTTCACAGTGTATTATACAGAATGGTTAATAAACAACTTCTTGGAGATACTTTAGTTACTGCATGTGCTATCCAGGATAGAATCACTTCTCAGTCATTGGCTAAGATCAAGTGCAGAATAGAAAATACATGTTACAAAGTTGAAGTTTCACAGTCAGTAAAGCCTGTTTAAAAAAGCAACCCACAACTATATGTTACTACTTTACTAAACATAGTTTATATGAAGAAGGGACTTATCTTCTATGCTAAGTCTTTCTCAGAAAATGCCTGAGATTTCTGTATAAACAAATTTAACTTGTGTCCAATAGAATAGTTTTTAAAAAGAAAAAGAAACATGGTTCAATCACATACTGGACTACTGTGCAGCAGCTGAAAGAAGATACAGCTATCTGCACTGGCGTGGAAAAATTTCCAAGACATACCACTGATATAGCAAGCAGGATCAAGAATACTAGGTAAACACATAGGGAGGCAAAAGCCATACACACTACTTTCTATGAACACCTGTATACATAGGAGCAGCTCTAGAAGGATACACACAAAACTGACAACAGCTGTTATTTTAAGAGAGAAGTAGGAATGATGGAAGCTTTTTGGCTTCTTTTGCTTTGTATGAACTATTTCTTTTTTAAAAAATCCAAGTGAATATATTCCTATATTACTTAATATGTTAAAAAGAAAATGTTTTAAAACTTTCCCACAGAATGGGATTTCTTGGATAACACAAGTATGAGACATGTACAAAAAAGTTCATTGCACTTAAAAAAGCCGACAACTCATTTAAAAATATTCATTATTCTATGCCTCAGCTGCTATTCCATGCATGTTATCATTCCTACATCATGCACCTTCTCCTTGCCCCTTCCCAGGATCCCCACAAAAAATACTTTATTCAGAAATGACCACTTCTTTTCAGGGTACCACCAAGGGTACCCACTGAGAAGCAATGAGCAGAACAAATAGCTGAATGGGGGCAGCCTGGGTTCCACCCCAGAGATCTTGATTGACTTGGTCTGTAGTGCGCTTGGGTCACATGATCTAGATGCTCCTCAGCTGATCCTTGTATAAGCCAAGTGTAAGAAGCAACACTCTGCCTGCATATCTGCTGAAAATTTTTATTCTGCTGAAAACTTTTATTCTGCAATTAAAAAAAAATTATTGGGGGAAGAGGCAGAGAAATGTACAGTCAGGTTGTTAGCAAAAAACTGCATCAAAATATAAGGGAAAAATGTATGCAATAGAGTATGGGGAAAGCTATTCAACAACTGGTGTGTGAGCATGTGAGAGAGGGTATGTATGTGACCTCTTTTAAAAGTTTCCTGCTGCCATTTGATTCCATTTGAGAAATCAAGCTTTGTGTTGTTAAGCATGGTTCCTGAGTCATGAATTACTAAATATGCACTTATTCTTTTTTATAACTTCAAATGCCAGTGACAGTAATTACCTGGCAAATAAAGATAGAAGTTCTTATTATAAAGACCAGCCCCTTAAGGAAGAGAAAATTGCATTCTACCCACTACAGTCATTTGTCATGTAATTCAATCATTAGTTTCATTTTATAGTTTTTGCATGCAAGTCCTAATAAACCACTTCATTTTGGGCAAATCCCCAGGGGGGAAACATATTAAGCCAAATTACGTAGAACTGTCCTGGCAGATTCAGAAGAACCTGACTAAATTATATATAGGGCACACCTGGATTCACTGACTGCCAAAAAGAAAAAAAAATAAGTCCCAGGCAAGAAGCAACAAATCCCAACCCAGGCCCACACTGCTTCCAGTAGAGGGAAGTAATTTTTCCCTATTCCAGTAATTCATTTGTTCATTATTCACTGATTCACTCATTCATTCAAACACTACTGAGAGACTACTAGGTGCCAGGTTCTGAGCTAGGAGTTGAGGATTCAGTGGTGAACAAAGATGGCGCAGCATGGGGTCTAGAGGGGAAAACAAGCAATAAAAATGTAAGTACAGTCATCCCTCAGTATCCTTGGGATGGTTCCAGGACTTCCCTCAGATACCAAAATCTGCTCAAGTCTCTTATAAGATGGTATGGTATTTTCATAAAATGGTATGGTATTTTCATACAACATCTGCACATCCTTCTGTATACTTTAAATCATCTCTACATTATTTATAATACCTAATCTAAATGCTATGTAAATCACTGTGATACTGTATTGTTTAGGGAATAATGACAAGGAAAAAACGTCTGTATATGTTCAATACAGACTTAATTTTTTTTAATATTTTCAATCTGAGGTTGGTTGAACCCATGGATGGAGACCCCATAATACAGAGGGCCAAGTTATAATTACTCATCACAGAGTGCTAGGAAGCACTGTGAAGGGAAGAGCAGTGACAACCAATAATGGGAGGGGTATGATCATAGGTGGGGTGCTGAAGGAAGGTCTCTCTGAGGAGAAACACTTAAGCACATGACTGATAGGGAGCCTTACAGGCAAAGAGCTGGAGGAACAACATCAATCACACAGTTTCAGAGCTAAAAGGGCATTAACACAAGGCAGTTACTTCTATGATATATAGAGATGAGGAAGGAGTAAGGATTTAGAAGACTTGCCAAAACACACTCAGATAAACCAGCTGGTAAGTGTGGATTTGAATTCTGAATATTGAGTAGAAGCAGCTAAAGAAACAACGTCTCCCTGTGAAACCCAACCTGATCAAGGCAGGTGACACCTCTCTACTCAACCCTTAGTTTAATCAATTTCTCAGTTAGAACTGGCTTGTCTTCTTATCTCCTCTTTTCATGCTCAAAACCATCTGAACTTCTCAAGGTTTCCATCAAGAATATGTTATTAACACAGGAGTGCTGAAAAGAAGCCAGGGTCAGAAGGCTGTTTGGCCCTCCTCTCTGTTCTACCCAGCTCTCTAATGGCTTGATTCTGTTAAACACAAAGACCGATTCCCATCTGGTAAACACAGAGAGAAATGATCTCCCCTTTGACTCCCACAACAAGAAAGACCATCCATTTGGTATTTTCAAAACACCAACATTTTATCTAAAAAGAAAAAGATTGTTAAGGTTTTTTTTTCTTAGAAGAACTAAGTTATAAAGGCAATAGAGGGAAAATAAGATGACTGACATATAATGCTAAGTAGCTAAAGAAAACTTGGCCGAAATGAAAACTGTCTGACTTAGGTCTCAGCCTTCATACAAGAAAAAGCCCTATGATGTCACTAATCTCTTGAGCAGCTTCACATACATAAACCAAGGTCACTGAGCCAGTATTGACCCTTCCAAAGAACTCAACAGCTAACCCCTCTAAGATAAGATTTACTACAAAACTGCACTGTGATGCTTAACTTTTGCCTTTGTAAGCAAGGAACCTATCAATTCATACCTGGCTAGAACCTGTAACAGGCAAACTGGCAAAATGATTATAATCGTCATAACTTGCACAGTGACTCAGGAAATGACTCATTCAGCCTGGCAGAAATAATGGCTGTCTCAAGCACTTGGTTTCATAATAATATAATGTCATAAAGTAACAGCAAAATGGTTAATCCCATTTTCAGGAGAATGTAATACAGGAAAGCCCATACAAATTTTTCAAGAGCTGTCCTTATATAATTTTAGTCTGATTTTTTCTTAAATTGGGAGAAAGGGCATTAAAATGTACTCACAAATTTACGGCTGGGTGCCGTGGCTCACACCTATAATTTCTGCACTTTGGGAGGCCAAGGCCAGTGGATTGCTTGAGCCCAAAAGTTCAAGACTAGCCTGGGCAACACAGTAAGGCTTTGTCTCTACAAAAAATAGAAAAAACTAAAAACTAGCCAGGCACAGTTTTATGCACCTGGAGTCCCAGCTACTAGAAAAGCTGAGGTGGGAGAATTAAGCCAGAGAAGTCAAGGTTACAGTGAGCCATGATCGTACCACTACACTCCAGCCTGAGGAACAGAGAAAGGCTTTGTCTCAAAAAAAAAAAAAAAAAAAAAAAAAAAGATAGGGTATCTTGTTATATGTTGCAGCACACCACTGAAAGAGTGCTCAAGAAAGATTATTCATAATGGAAAACGGATTTTAAGACGAATGAAATGCAACATCAGTGCAAATGCCAAATGCTTCGTCTTTTTCCAGGTGAAAGTGTATCTGTGCCTAAACAACTTGTTCGTTCCCAGAAGCCGACCTGCAACACAGAAACTACAAGGACATCCTTGCCCAACAAGTCTCAACACAGAATACTAGCCCTCTGGGTCTGCTTCAGAAAGGTTAACCTTGAATTTGTCACAGCTAGTAGTTGGTGCTTATCAAAGGCTCAACTGAGGGAAGTGATATTTGTGAAAGACTATCTCAGAGACTTACTTTTAATCTCCACCTATACTAGATTCTATCCTTAAATCAACATCTGGGCACTGGAAGACTTGCCTCATTTTCTCAGTCTTCTCCTCCCTCAAGAATTACCTTAGCTAATTTGCACATGAATCTATGAACTTAGCCTTCTATCCAGGAAAGTGTGTTATAAACGCCATAAAGAGCAGTTTCCAGGATCTCATTCTATGCCCCCATACAAAGTTCTTCAGAAGATAGTTACTAAATTTTTCATTTAATTCCCTCAAGAGTTAGTATACTTTCCCTTTTCTGACAGTGAGTATCACATGACCAGCTGTATTTCCCTTTCATCTGGAACTTAAACTCATGCCACAGCAGTCCTGTCCTCCTCTACTGGTTCTCAACATGAGCATATTTGTTTTCTCCCTGCCATGGCCCAGAATGTCTATTTCTATTTATGATTTATTAGTCTAAATTTATCATCTATTAATATATTAATGTTATTTACTTTGTATCTACTAGTGTTTGCATCTATTAACATGCCATTTATTATTATCAACTAGCTGTGGCAAACCTTTTTGGAAGGAAAAAAGGTATAAGTAAAGTAAAATTAAATCACACTTGCAACATAAATCCTGTGCATGAGGTGACATGAATATAGCCCCAAATTAATCACATAAAACTCTAGATCATATCCCTTTGAAATGGGATGGTATAATCATTCCCACTTGATATACTAAACAGACCAATATGTGATGTGAAGGGCTTGCCCAAAGGCAAAACAAAAAGAAAGCAGTAGAGATTATGATGCATAATTCAGCACCATTTCCCACCCAGGCTCTGCCTGGGAATTCCAGTGGCTGTGCTAAATTCAGGTTACCAACCTCTTCGCCACTGGCTATTCGGTGAGCCAGATCTTTTAAGTTTCTCATCATTCTTTCATCCCGAAAATCATAGGGAAATGTTTCCGTCCATTCCGTGAGGAGCTGAAGGATTTTGGGTGCAATTTTTCTCATCTGGTTCTAGGAAGAAAAAGCAAATCTAATTCAGTGATATTTATCACTACAGAAGACATCAAATAAATAGTTACAAACAGTTTTCACTGATAAACTTCTAGTGTAAAGTCTTTAGGGATGAAGAAGCTCCAACCCCCCTCCCTCTGTGTCAATGCCAAGTGCCAGCAACTTAAGGCAGGACCTAGGGTTCCTCCATTGCATGTATTTTTTTTAGATTTTTTTTTCTGTTTTTATCTTTTTATTATTATTACTTTTGAGACAGAGTCTTGCTCTGTCACCCAGGCTGGAGTGCAATGGTGCGATCTCTGCTCACTGCAACCTCTGCCTCCCAGGTTCAAGCAGTTCTCCTGTGTCAGTCTCCAGAGTAGCTGGGATTACAGGCACGCGCCACCACACCTAGATAATTTTTGTATTTTTAGTAGAGACAGAGTTTCACCATGTTGGCCAGGCTGATCTCGAACTCCTGACCTCAGGTGATCTGCCCACCTCGGCCTTCCAAAGTGCTGGGATTACAGGCATGAGCCACCATGCCCAGCCTGCATTTGATTTATACTGTGTTCTTTTTTCTTTATACCATTCACTATTCCCCTTACATAGCCCCAGTGCCATTTATGCAATTCAGCCTGAGGGTAAGCCAGGGTTACTTAAAAAACCAATTCCACAGAATCTAAGCCATAGAGTTAACATTCCTAATAAAACAAATTGTAATATTATAATATTCAAAATGTACCATTACCTTATCACTATCAGGATCACTTAGTTGCTGGTGCTCAACACATAAGTGGCAAACTTTGGCCATTAGCTCATACGGATGCATAAATAACCGAGAACTGAGTAGGAAGGTAAATATGTATGTTCTCTGCAGCAAGAGAAAAAAAGTCATCATGGTTACATTCTCTCCGCAATTAATATTTTTCCTTTATACTATAAATCTTATTTCATTAAGTTCTCCTGACCACGTTAATATGCTGCAGTTTCAAAAGTAATGCCTACTAGTAGTAAAACAGTGTAAGCTGGATTTCTCCTTTATCTTCTGATTATGTTTTCCCTTAAACCACACTAAAAAAACAGAAGTACAGGATAAGTTTGGCTCCTGGAATTATTCAGAGCACATTTTTACATCCATCCTCAGAAAGCCAGGATACCAAGACACATAACTCACTTTAGTAAAGAAGAATGAAATTCAGCCCAGTGAGATAAATCTTACTTGAATATCCTACCCATACAGAACATGGTTCTGTGTCCAAATATGTTGTAACTCAGTGAAAACCAAACAAAAAATAACAACAAAAAACCCAACCTACCCAATGCACGTAACAACACTCAAGAATTCTCCAGTGTGTCTAGCATGTCACACTGAAGTGTTTGTGTCAGAACATTCAAAGGCAGGCTTTCAAGTAACCTATTTATTTGCTTAAAGGCAAAGCAATTTAATAAAGCACAATATAACACTATATACTTTTCTTTAACCACATTGTCTTGCAAGACGCCAGTAATGAAGTAGTGCTTATTTGTTATAATAATTTCAGACTCCCAATGAAAAGAGAAATTCCATGGGACTTTTCTTTTTTTCCTTAGGCGCCTTTACTAGCTCATAAACACTTACAGGGCTGAACAAGGGGTTCCTTTTACTTTTGATTACAAGTTTTCCCTGTATGGCAACACATCTGAAAATGCCATGTAACAAAATACACAAAGAGAGATAACTCAGTAAGAAACACTATGGTGAATTACTGTGGCAAGCACAAACTATCCTTTGCACACCAAGGTTATCATTAAATTTATAAAAACAAACGAACGCAGTCTCTGGATATTTTTATGAGATCTTCATCAATAACCAGCTGCTCAGTAAATCTCCTACTACTAAGCTCAATTCCATAGAGGCAGCTGCGGCACAAGGGAAGGGGGCAAAATCACTTATCCCAGAAAGAAAACCTGTGTTTGACTGCCGCTGCTGGGAGCGAGACCGTGAGCAAATACTCAACACTCTGAATTAGTTTTCTCCTCTCTTCCCTCTCGGAATTACTGCAAAGACTGAGAAAATACACAACAAATTCCCTAGATTGGAAAGCGCTACCTACATAAATGTAGGTTACCAAGGTAAAACAAAGCAAACATGTCATCTGATGTCAAATCTATAAAGAATTACATCTTAAGCATAAATCTTGTTTTCTCTTCCATATACTTTCCTTTGTTACATTCACTTTTCTTAGCATAGTGATGGTCTTGGAAACAAACAAAAAAAAGCATTACATATTCTGGGAGCATCCAATGCTCTCTGACATTTCTATTTAAGGACTAAGCTATATGCATGAATCAACTCTACAGATACTTCATTTAGATAGTATCAGACTGCCTACAATGTGGTACCTAACCTGAAAAGAAATTGATATGCACAGTACACCAAAATCTGATCCTTATCCAGGCTCAATTTGATTTCAAAGCAATTGATAATCAATATGCAATTTCTTATTAGAAAAACTCTTGGCAACCTAGATATAATTCTGTATCATCTATGGTCCCTGCCTACTGTACTGTAATTTCTACTCACTGCCAAGGATGTGTTTCAGAGAAACATGAATACCTACATCTGGATAGTAATCCACATTAGGTACTAAGTGCTGGATGAGTGCTTCCAGGGATCCAGAGAGGAGGTTGTTGTCATGGTAATACAACCCTCCACAGCTGTCCTCTGCAGACTGATAGAGGTTTCGATTGTAACCACTGCTGTCAAACATTGCTGAAAAGGGAGGAGTCTGAGGCATGCTTTCCTAAAAGGAATAAAAAAGATGAAAAATAGTGTCAGCAATATGCAGTATGAAAATAAAGGTAAGCTTTAATAGGCACTAAGATTTAATAGTAATGAGAGAAGAGGCAATTAAAATAATGGTTCAGGTTCTAACACAATATCAGAGCCCATCAAGAACCAAATTGCTCTCTGAGCACCACATGTATGCACACTTTTGAGTACCACTCTCATGCAATCAAACATCAGACAATGCTTAGACCAACGGCCCCATCTGGACTTAAAAGTCAAGTCTCTGGCTGTCATATTTAGATGTCACTCCTTCACAGCAGATTGTGGAAGCGGGCAAGGAAACCGAACTTGGATTGCTTTATTGCACAGAGTCAAGTATTTTCCTAAGGTGAAAATGTGTACACCATAAAATTTGGGTGGGAAAAGTTACCTAACACTGAAGAGCTATCCGAAGTACTGGAAGACAACCAAAATTGAAGCGAAAACACTAAATTGCAAAATAGGCCTAGAATCAAAGTACACTGTGTGCATGTTTATATAGGTATGTGTGTACACACAAGGTTTCATGCAGACTCCTCAGTTTTCACTGAAAGGACTGAAAAGTCAGATGTTGATTTTCACCCCTTGGTGTTAAATTCTCCTGGGGATGTGGCATGGTTATCTGTAAAGCCTCAGTTCTCAATAAACATGCAGGCTGAGAAGGCACCTGATTTGGGAAACAAGGAGTACTGTGACAGTCCTGAGATAAGTTGCTTCTCTCCATCTGTGTACTTTGTAATTCACAAAGGCCTTGTCAGAGGGTGCTTTGCAGAGGCCAGAGGCTATTAAGTTATTACTTGGATTCCTAGGGACAGAGCACCCGGCCCTGAGAACAGACTCCCTCTCTGGCACCACGTCTGCACAATGGAGGCATTGAAGAGCTGCAGAGACTAGGGGCTTCAGAAGGCAAACAATGAGGGGAAGCCACACTCCAGGCCGAGGACTGACAGAGAGAGGGTGTGTGGAGGCAGCAGGAGGACACAACCTGGACTAATCTTTCTTTTCAAGATGCCAAAGGATATTTGCATCTCAATGTGGGAGGTGTGTGGAGCTCTGTCTGAGAGTCACATCCATCACTCCTTGAGCATCTGTTCCAGCTACAGCTGAGAGGGGGACACAGAGCGTCACAACCTGTGCACGTGCCTCAGCAGGGGTTGGCCAGGGGTGGGGTGTTAAGAGAAAACATCCATTATAAAGCCTACCTGGCAGATGAAAACATCATTAGAGAAAAGACTCATCAAGAAAAATAAATAGGAAATAAAAAACCAACTTCATTTCTGTGTACTTTGTCCCATCCACAAACCAGTGCTGAAGGACAGTTTAAAGGGATCCATGAAAACGCCACAAATGGGAAGAAGGTGATGACTAAGAACCACTCTATCCAGGGGGATTTGTCACTACCAGGGTCACTGGCCCCATGGCTCTCCTTTAGGTAGCACATGGTTATAAGAGCCAAAGTGTCAGGCACTATGGGATATAACGTTAACACAATGGTCTGCACACTCCCTTAGTTTGCAAGACTTCACATGTAGGAAATGCAGTTAAATAAATTATTCAATGTCAACATTTTATAAGGCAATAGACAAGGTATGTTTTTTTCCTTTAAAAATTGCCAGGTTTCTGTGAGTACAATTCCTGTGCAATACAGTCATTGCAAACTGACTGCCCTTGGTGGGAAGAAGAAGAGCCAGTCTGCCCTTGCCCTGAGAAACTTGTAATGTCCTCAAAGTAGTAGGCAGGGATCTGAGATGAGAAGCACCTAAACGTTCCTTCAGATAATAGAGAGAAAACCCTTTGTCTGGATTTGGTTGCCTCTGGCTTAAAAAAGCTTTAGATGGTTATAACCACAGTGTCCTCCACCTACAGCATGAGGAGTGTCATGCTCTTGGAATTGGGATTTTTTTTTTTCTTTCAGGAACCACACACTTTCTTTCACTGTAGCACTTACTCATTGCTAGTGCAACCATTCTAACAAAGTGCTTTTGAAAGATGGTCGGCCAGGATTCGGGAATTCCAGAAAATCCGAAAATGATAAATATTCAAAGGAACTATAGAAATCACCTGGCCCAGGATCTAGAAAACATTTCTTTTCATTTCCAACTGCAGTCAATTAAAGTGGTCATCTAAAGTATGGATGAGCAAGGAGGATTTGGAAGCTGTAACTCCATGGGAGAATGTGGGTTCTAAGTGATTAGCAATGACTGTCAGGCAGTCATGGAAGGAGCCACAGCCCATGTGCCATAGCAATCTACTCCAACCTCCTCTTCTTATAAATGCTCACACTGAGACCAAGGGGGTAAGGTGAGCAGGCTAAGATGACCCAACAATGAGGCTACAGCACATCGCTGCACTCTTGCTGGATGGAACTCCCCTGCATCAACTACTCTCCCTTCATGCGCTAATTAGCCTAAGCACCAACCCACAGAATGATTATGGGTCACTCAGATTTCACTTTCAAGGAATCAGCACCAAAAGCCACCAAATATTTGTACTTATTTATTTACTCCTGTCTTAAGAGTAGGCAAGGACTCAGATCTGGACAAAGATTCAGATTTAAAGATTCAGAATTAAGTCCTAATTCTGACACTTAATGGCTGTGAAATCTTCAAACCCTCAACACTACCAGGTATGTTTTCCATCTGTTATTTCCAATTTTGCTTATCCCTTCCAAAATCCTAAATATTAACAAAACTACTTATATTCTTTAGTGCAAGGATCTTCTTAGAGCATTATGATTAGTGCAATGGCAAAAGGCTTGTGTACTGTTCTTTGGAACTATATCACTCAGAGTATCTCTTTGAAGAGGTGAATAATATCAATACTTGGAAAACTTCCTTCAACAAGGCACCAAAAGAAAATAATGCAAATAGCGATAGAAACCAAACTGAGGTAAATGAATAAGGGTTATGGCTTACTGTACATAAAAATCAACTGTAAGTAAAGTTATGTCAAAGGCTATTTTCTGTCTTCTAACTAGCCCGAAGTTATGCTGCTAATTAGCTGATTTCATTTTCCCATGAAACCACCTTGATTGTCGAACTTGCACAGAGCAATAACCAACTACTGATATTCAAGTCACTTCAGCCCCTTATTTGTTATGCACAATAGTCTTATTTTTCTACCTCCCTATATACTCCAGACAGAATCTTTTCAATTCCTTAATCCCTTCTCCCTTCATTAGTCATAATTCTTCTCACTGTGGGATACTGTGTGCTGGAAAATGTCTTCACATTTCACAGATCTTTCCCTCTCTGAATCCCCCGTCAAGGTCTCTCTCATGACATCTGTGATATGGAAGGCTCTCAGAATTTCACTGGCTCCATTTGTGTCATGTTTTACTGACTACAAATGCCTTCCTGGATTCTACAACCACCTCGTCTGGCAGGCATCCTCACCTTTTCTTGACTACGAAGCTGAGGTTCAGAAAAACTGTAATAATTCGCTTGGGGTTAGACAAGGAGTAAGGGACAGACAGGGTAGGGTTTCAGAGATGGGTCTTCAGATTCTAGGTTCAAAATTTATTACGCTACATCATGATATGCTGCGGATCATCTTCTTTGAACTTCTAATGTTTAATCATAAAATGAAAATCCTGTCAGTCTGTCTCGAATTATAGGCTATTAGAATAATTCATATGTTTTACATGTTCTACATAAATCCTTGCTCCAAAGACATATTAATACCATTAATTACTCTTATTAAAAAATCCACCTGTCAACAACAGTATTTAAGCTACTGGCCTTTGCCATCAAAACATAATCTCATTGAGACATAGAGATTCCAGAGATTCTAATATGGATGTTAAAAAATATTACAGTATCCTCAAAACTAGGATGCATGTAAACAGTTGAGAGGTAAGAAAACATGTTTACTTAACAGTCTTTTTAAGTGATATATGCAATGACAGAGCATCTAACAACGGATCGCCTCTTAGATTCAGTGAAATACAGTAATATTTGCTTGTGTGTACTTTATAGATTTCCAGCAAAAAATTTTAATGAGAGAAATGACCAAGAGAAAATCATGGCTCACAGTATTCATCACTCATTCCTGGACAATGTCTAACAAGTGGCCAGTCTAGCTGTTTCAGAAGGATCAACTGCCTGTGTAATAGAGGCATTTGATAAACACAAGGAAAAATCAGCATAATAGTACAGAAAGTACTGATTGTGAAAGAGAATTTTAAACACCTACGAAGACAAACATAATGGTTTGTTTTCTCTAAAGTATCTTTTCTCTTATTAACCACACCAAGAGCGATTGTTTGTTCGGTGTTACTCAGACTTGATGTTTGAGTCTTAACTGCTTCAGTTCTGGAATTGGAAAGAGGGGCCCAAAAGATTAAATATTGGTTTAGTTCCTGTTAAGAAAATAAATCCAATATCCAAAGTACTGGACATGAGAATCCAGACAAGTATTTATCCCTGGGCACTATTAACTCCAGGAATCACTTCCTAATGATTTCTCCAGGGGAAGAAATGCTCAGTGTGAGGCTACTCTTAACCCATAACTTCCATTTATTTCATTCAGTCAGTGCAGTTCTCATGCCTTCCTTATTTGCAGCAAATCTTTTCCTTTCAGTTTCCACAACTAATATTTTCTGTTTCTGGGAACCATAAACTCTCAACTTACTCCTCTGAACACTTTGCAACACAGCCTCAAAACCAGCCTCTCCACTGTCTGCCATCTGTCGTCAGCACAAATTTTGCCTAGCTCAATATACCTATCAATGGGGACCAGCTAAAAATTTTGTTTGGGAAAAACTGACTCTTCTCCAAAATTAGAATATGTGGATTGAACAGCAAGCTAAATACTGGCATTAATTTATCATAAAGTCCAATTTCAAAGTAGCTAATTCCTTCAGAAAATAAGAGATTTGTATGAGATACAAGAAAAAGCTGCTAGCTTTATGCAAATCCTACCAATAAACATAGAGCAGAGGGCAAGTTAATCTCAAAAGCTATTCTCACCTTACAAAGTTTCATTTGTAAGCCAGTTTCTTACAACTCAAAATAAATTCAATCCAGTTAGTGGCTCTTAACTTTTTAAGGAGATCCACAAACCTCTCCCCATCACCACCCCAAAAGAAATTTACAAACCAGTTTTCATATACTTTCAGGGAGTTTACAGACCTGAGATTAAGAAGTCCATGTGCTGGCTTACACAGAACCTAGATATGATGTATCTTCCCCAAGGAAGGAGAACATGATGGCTCTCACAGTAACCTTGGTCTAACACTTTCAAGACTGGCTCCTTAGAAATCAAGGAATTCTTGTATTTTCCGGTAGTACCAATCAAATTGAGTTAAGAGAATAAAATAATCATAATTCTTTTGGTTTGGGTACAGCTATTGAAATGGGCTTTTTCTTTTTTCTTTTCTGCGTAAATTGAGGCAGCACTTTCGGATGTGAGGAGATGCAGGGAGATAATGGGAAACAGATCCTGGTTTTAAAACAATGAACCAGGTGAAAAGAAAGTATAGAGCCACCAAAATTAGCATATAGATTACATGTTATGCTGGAAAATCTTCCAACAGGAAGTCAAGATATACCCAACCCAGGTATATAAGATTAATGTTCTTTCTTAAAATTAATTTGGGAAGCTGAAAAGTTAAGTTGACAGACAAGACATCTTACAGGGGCAGCTAATTTGGTCACAAAGATAGATCATGTTCTTCCAAGGACCCTGAAAAAGTTCAGCCTGACATTGATCCAGCAGCAAGGAAGCAAGCTCTGGGTGATTTACGAGATGAATGGATTTGAAAGGCATGCCTAATGGTTTCAAACCCACTAAAGCACCAGATGAAAAGCTGCCTTTTTCTAAACAGCAGACTGTGTTTGAATTAGCGACTGCTTTTGCACAATGTTATTTATGATGAAGCAGGTGCACCAGGATAAGGTGGTTTCAGGTGACAATTCGAATTGGAAAAGAGGTTGAGGAAAAGACGAGTATGGGAACTAAATCAAAAGCTATCCCTCAGTGTCTGTAATAGGTGCTCTGTAAATCTCTACCAGAATGTCAAGTCAGCATTTCCTCTACACTTGGAATGAGACAGAAAATGTAAGAGTCAAAGATAAAAAAGGTATATTTTTTCAATCCCTATTTCATCATATATAGAGTGCTTCATTGAAATATTTAGTAAATCCAATGACTTGATGTTTGTCATAATATTTTAGCTTCTGTTCAAATGTTGGGCATGTGTCCCAATTAAAGAAGGAAAAAAAAACACTTAAGTAGACGAAGGCCTCTGTATCACAGCTGAATTTTGAAAGCATATTTGTTTAGTGGGGAGAGGTTTAATGTAATATTCCGGAATTACAGGTTCCTGAATTCCCATCTAGATGCCAGAGAAACTTTGCCCTTTGGTGAGACTCATCTTCAACAACTTGTTTCTTCCTTTTCTCCCTTGAAGTTGCATAGATCTGAATTAGTTCACATATCAGCTTCACTCCAGCTGTTACCTTAAGTACTTGCAGCCCGCCTCCTTTTGGTCTGCTAGAACACAAAGATTGACTGCACCTTCCACGGGTTGTATCTGGATTTGAGCCAGGATGAAAGGCAAAAGTCAAGTTTCTGACACTGTCTAAAACATGACTTAAGATTGAAAAAGTCTAGATTATCTTCTCATTTCTGTCCTCAGTCAGAGGAAGTCCTAAAATCACAGATTTCTAACAGCATCTCTGGAAATGCAGAAATGCTACACCTCTGCTTACCTCCTTTAAAAAAAAAAGGTATTGTATTGAGAGGGCAAACAACACAGAGAAGACCAACTCAGAATCAACTCACTTCTTTGGTATGTGAACAGAAAGAAATTCCAAGACTCCAAGATAAGTACCTTCTTTGAAACTGAGTCCCAAATACTTAGTAGATTTCAAAGTTGAGGGAAAAAACATTTAGTATTTTTTGAGGAAGGAAGATCCTATTTCTCTCTGCAATGAAACAGTGATATTATTTCCTGATTTGACTTATTGGCATCTACACAAAAAGTGAATTTACATTCCACTTGATTTGTCCTGGATTCTACTTAAAAATTTCCTAATTCCTAATTGATGGAGGAAGGGGATTCTGACTCAAATAGTTTACTATCTTTGGTTTCCTTGGAAGAAAAACAAAGCTAAGATTTGTCATCTTTCGTCTTGGGGATATGTTATCAGCAGTTTGTTAAAACACAAATGACATTTCAGCACATGATGTGAACAGTCAATTAAAACTCTTCTATGAAATGAATCTTTACTGTGTGGGAACTGAACACAGGACATACTGAATGTAAAGAATGTAATGCGTACATTATGCATTGACTTTCTAATCAGCTACATCTTCCATGCAGTTCCTAAACTGGACGGTAGATGGCTCCTCATTCCTTGTCTTTCAAAGGGTTGACACTAGCAGTAACAGTGCTGATTTAGAAAAGCAAAGGGACAACTAGACTGATGGGGAAAATATATTGAAAAACTGGTGTTTGTAATCTTGGCATATTATTGAACTATGCATCTTATGTCGTACAGGGGAAGACGTACTGGCTAATAATGCCATTTGGTCATAATGCCTTACGTTATAGGTGCTCATCTACAATGGGAATTAAATATTTGCCTAGAAGAATAAAAATGATCTCTGGATAATCAAAATCATCATTATCTAATTGAGTGCTGTCAGAAAGAACTTTCTGGAATGCTGAAAATGTTATTTTTTTGCACTATCCAATACAGCTACACTTAAAATGTAGCTTATTGCAACTGAAAAACTAAATATTAAATTTTGTTTAATTTAAATAAACTTAGGTTTAAATATCCTCATATGACTACTGGCTACCATACTGAACAGCACAGATATGAGTAGCTGAATCATCCTTTATACATGGTAGAGCTCAAGACAAATATAAATAACATCATTTGGAGAACATTCTTTAATAAAAGGTTTTATTTTTCTACAACTAATTCATCTCAGGAAAATAATCTGATACCTAATGAGGATGTTTATTAAAAAGTAGAGTTTTCTATTTATATTTTAGTATGTAACATGGTTACTGGGAAAATTTTCCAGCTGCAAGTTTTTGAAAAGCTATATTCATCCATCTCCATTTTTCTCTTTGAGATCAATAGAAAGATACTGGTAGTCCAGGCTAATTTGTACTTTCTCTGGGTTAAACTAATTTTCTAAGCAGGGTTTCCTAATAAAATTTGAATCAACTGAATGATTTCCAGACATAGGCATACCCTAAAATGAAATAATATATAAACCTAAGAAAAAATGATTGTTCAAAAGAAATTTAAAAACTTAGTGGATTACAAGTAATATTGACTTAATAGGAAAAAAAATCTTCTGATGCCAACCCTTTTGATAATTAGTCATTTTTAATATTCATACTTAGAGAAAAACAAAAACAAAAAGCAGTTTAATATCAAATTTCTATATAAATTCATCAATAAAATGAAATTTCACCCTCCTCTTTTCATTTTCATGTACCCAGAAAGTAGGTGAACATTTAACTGCAAATCACTTCCCCTTCATTAGTCCATCCCTAAGACAGGGTATAACTACATGAAGTGATAGTACAACAAAATAATGCAGTTATGATAGACCTAAACAAACTCATAAATCATTCCATTCAACTCCCCACAGTCGCTTTACAGATACTGTAGGTATAGAGAAAAAAATAAGTCACTGGTTAGGGTTCCAGATCGGCCAGAACCCAAGTCTCCTTATTTCCAAGGCAGAAATATGCCCACAGCACTAGGCTACAACATCTATCCCTTTAGGATAAGCAAAGGTTGCATGGATCTTTTTAGTAGTTTTAACTGGAGAACCAAAAAGGACAACTATAGGTCTGAAAGAGTGAGGGGGGTGGGGTGGAAATACCTGACTTCAACTACTACTACTAAAAATCCCATAAATCTTAGCATTTTCAACAGTGCAATTGGCCTCTTTAAGGAGTCACAAAATGTTTCCATAGCTTTTTCATTTATTATGTGTGGCATCAGAATCAAGTTTCCCAATCCTGCTTCAAGGATTCTAGATTCTTCTCCCAAGCAAAGGAAAAGACACTCCTTCCCCTCATCCCCTTTCCAGGGAGGTACTCTCCTGGGGCCACCACAATGTTCCTCCCCAGTCCAATTCTTCCAGGTACTCTGTGGGTATTGACAATGCTGATCCCAACACTTCCTGAGCCACAGGCCATACTAGGGATCCCAGCTTCTCCCCTTCAATTTTCTTACTATTTCTTTTTCCCTTAGAAAGGTATATTGAATTATTTTTATTTGATCTATTGTACTCTATTAATCAGTAGTTAATTTTATAGTCTAAGAATAAAAAGTTATATAAGAACTATGTGTTATTCTAATACTTCGGTTTAGTCATGTATAAATACATACGCATATACGTACATATATGTATGTATATACACACATATATATGTAATCTATCTAGATGCTAAGCTGGAGGGGGTTGGCAGGAGACAATACGTGTGAATGTTTTCTGGTGATTCTCTTCTCCAAAAGACAGTATGATTCCCAAATATCAGGTGTGGTAGTATCAGATAAAATATCTAGAGGAGCACATAAAATGAAGCAAGGCTGAAAATGCACCACAGGAGAAATAAATGCTAAGAATTTAACACTTCGTTAGACAACTGGAAAGTACAAGGCCAGTATGCTTAGTAGTCACAAATGTTGCCACCTCCAAGAAAACAAAGGATTGGCCGACATGCAGTGGAAGAATGCCAACAAGAAACTTGTTAATCAGTGGCTGATCTCATCTTCACTAGAAAATCTGCTGGAGAGGCATAATATAACACCGCTTGTAAACCCTGATTCTGTCAAAAGTGCCCTAAGGTCCTCCTCTCTAGCTCAACTACTGCCCCTCACTTAAAAAAATAAAATTACCTTTAATGATAGGGTTTAACAAGCTGCCATTCTTTTTTTCTGTTATGAAAACCTCAACAGCAAAGAATTTTTATTTTCTTTTTTTAAAAAAGAAATCCTTTCTGTATTTGTTTTAAATCTCATGTGACCAGTTATTTTCATCCAAATCGCCAACCAGGTATATATACTCTGCTTAACCGTAAACCTCCTTGTTTCTTAGCAGAGGCTTATCGCCATGGTCTAACTATTTGTTAAATTAAGCCACAGCCATCACATGCCAAGCTCTAGCTACTGTTTTCACGAGGAAAGGGCAATTATTCACCCCATCTGAGTGTGACTGTGTCAGACATCACTCAAGAGTGCACCACCCTGATCCCTGGACTCTTCCCCTTTATGCACCCAGTCCAGAGACCCTCCCTCGGCCATTAGACCATCTGAGCTAAATATAGATCTACACACACAGTTCCTGATCGTCATCACATGGTGCTGCTGACGAAGGACTCCTTGGAGACGCGTTCAACCCAAACATATACACAAAATTTGTGTGCATATTCAGCTATATACACCATATCCACCGAATTCATCAAGGATGATGGACACATCTACGTTCTGAAGAAAAAATCGCTGTCTAGACAATCTCCTCGTGCTATCTGCCACACTTGTGCCACCCTCGGCAGTGTCAGAGGACTAAGCTACGCTGCTTTTGCCTGAACTGCGCCGATTTGGCTGGGGCAGGACAGCAAGCAGTACTCAAATGTGTGTGTCCATACACACACAAAGGCCCGTGCACCCCAGCCCCCGTCTCGCCCTTTTCCCTGGTGCAGCACTGAAGTTGTTTTCACAGCTCCCCTAGAAAGAGCCCCCCCCCGCAAGCTGACCTCCCGCGAGGCTCCCAGATACCTCTAGTTTATCTTAGAGTCCCCCGACAGGTGACCCGAGACTACTCCACTGGGCTCTGGCAAAAGCAAGGCGACTCCGTGTCTCCCAAGTTTGCCAGGTGAACACCGAGGGATGACAGCACATTGCCTCGTCGGAGGGGAGTACGTGGCTTCTGTTCCCGTGTGCCTCCCTAAGAGTCAGACTTTAGATTATATGGCACTGACAACAAAAATAAACAGCTCCCCTACACACACACACGCACACGAAACTAGTCAAGAAGTGGAAGCACCAACCTAGGTATACACACCAAGGAAAGATGGGATGAAAAAAATGATGGACGCCGACTACAACTCAAGACAAATCCTCAAAAACCACCGATCTCGAGACAGAAGGCCTGGCTGCGGGATCGGGGAGAAAGAGGCACCGCACAACCCGACCCGCCCGTCCCCGCCCGGGTCCCACTGGCTCGGCCTCGCACCTGTTGGGGCCGCGGCGGTCCCGGGAGCCCGCAGCGGCCGGCAGGGGCCCTCCTCCCCGGTCCCGGGCTGTAGCCGGGCTCCTGGCGCCGGCGTTCGCGCTCTCTCGCCTCGGGATCTCCGGCCGCCTCGGAGCGCACCCGGCAGCCGGTGCAGTCTCAGAGCCCCGCTCGCTCCCCGCGCGGCCGCGGGGTCTCCGGGGAGAGCGCAGCGCGCAGCAGGGTCCCGAGTTCCCGCCGCCGGGCTGTGGTCCCCCCCGGGAGAACAACCCAGCTCGGGTACAACCTACCCGCAGGTGGACTCCGGATCCTCCGCCTCCCGGCTGCTTGCCGCGGGCCCACAAATGCGACCAAAGGACACGGAAGGAAAGTGCGCGGGAAGAAGAAAAACAAAATCTCCCTAACCAGTCGGGTTCCTTGTTTATACTGAAACTACGGCCGCCGCGGCCGCGCACACCCCCTCCGCTCGAGCGCCGGCCTCCCGCCGCCAGCCCCGCCCACCCCGGCGCCAGCCCCGCCCCCCGGCAAGCGCGGGCCAATCACCGCGCAGCTCGCCGCCCACGCCGCCGCCGCCCGGGCCCGGCTGGCAAGTCCGGGTGGGCCCGGGACTCCCGTAGCGCGTCGGCCCGGGCGCCCTCCCACGCAGGGTTTTTAGTGGCGCTGGTTGGGCTGGCTCCGAGTGCGCGCAATTCCTCTGGAGTGCACCTGCCTGCCCGCGGCTGTTGTGCAGTCGTGAGTGTGTGTGTGGGGGGGTGTTCGTGTTCATTCACGTGTATACTATCTGTAAATACCGGCCCGACTCGTTACACAGTATCTGTTAACATAATTGTGAGCTAAAAGTTTACTGTTCATGTAACTTTCAGAAGACAGCGGAGAGGAACCACAGAACATTTACTTAGCAAATACCACTTAGATCCTGGTGCTAAGCACTCTGCAAAACGCTGGAGGCACACCGTTGGCAAAGTAGGCTGGTCTCTGCCATCGTGAAGCTTACGTAGTCTAATGGAGGACATACATTCAGCAAATGATCACCCAAACAAAATGTGAAATTACGGCTCCTAGAAGTTGCAGGGAGGAGAGGAGCTTGTTTCCTGAAACATGATTCCGGAGGCAAGGCAGGGAAGTTAGTCCTCAGTGAGGGCTGTGTTGTCATGGTAACCACGTACTCATTCCAAAACAGGATACTTGATAACTATTTCAAAAAAAAAAAAAAAAAAACCTAAAAAACCTCAGTACTTAGCTTTGTACATAAAGGAGGCCAGAGGGTAGTAATGATAGAAACACAGGAAGAAAGAGACCTATGGAAAGAAAAAATTTACAGAATTAGGAGACTACCAACTATATGTCCTTGAGTAAGTGATAAAGCTTTTCTGAGCTTCGGTTTTCTCCTATATAAAACAACACTATTCATACCTGTCCTATACTGCTATTAATTAAGATTACTGACTGAGGAGGAATCATTTCCCTCCTGCTCCATGGGACCCTCCCACTCTCCTTCCTGGGGTGGAGTCACCTTGAAGCACACTTTGTTTATTCTTAGTTAATGCCTCCTTCATTTCCTTCATTTATGCCTCCTTTTACTTTTCTTCCTCTTTAACATGCTCCTTCCCTCCCTTCTGTAAATCTGACTCCCGTGATTCAGGAATTCACTCTAACCTAGCTGAGCCTTTGACTTAACCATCACTTCTCTGCAGTTTAAATGAGAAGCCATAAGGCCAAGGGAGCTTGGTGGGCCAGCCATGCAGAGTGAAACACAGAGGCTGGGTGGCCCTGCCCTGCAGTTGTGGTTGTGCTGCTTGGTTGATTTTTGAAGCTTAGTTTTCTCTAGTTTTGTAACAAACAAGCCATATGACATTGGGCCAGTCGCTTAGGCTCTTGACATTACTTGTCCTGTAGCAAGAAATTAAGAGTTGGACAAAATCAGGATTTCTTAATGGAAATATCTGACATATCCTTTGTAACCTCTGGATATGCACACTAGACCAGGAGATTTTGCCCAGTTTTACTTTCTAAAGTATCCCCCAACAAAGATGTTTAGATTCTTAAGATGTAAACTGGATACCATGATAATATTAATGCATTGCTTTCCAAATAGCATTCCCACTCCCTATTCTGGCAGATCCCTCTGGGTTCCTTCTAACTTTCTGTATGCCAAGTATTAAATAAAGAGACAGTTCTGGAGCCAAGCATCCTGAACCCTAATCCTATCTCTCTTACAGAGCCACTTATGAGGCCTTAGAAAAGGCACTGAAGGACTCTGGACCAGTTTACTCATCTGAAAAATAGCATCATGGTTAATCAAAGTAACTTTTTCATAGGGTGTTGAGAAGACCAAAATAAATCCTATTAGCAGGGAGCTATTTTTTATTTGCATTATCATCAATCCTCACCAAAACTCTGAGAGATAAGTACTATTATTTCCATTTCTGAGATGAAGTAATGAGGCTTGGGAAGGTGAGTCACTGACCAAGGCCAGTCATCTGGAAAGGCCATGAATTAAACCTATATATCTGTGATTTAATCCTCCTGCCTTCCCAATTCGTAAAATTCATTCAATTACTGTGGGACTTATGAAATAATGTTTAAAACTACTAGATATGTGTATTTAAGTTAATCTAGAAGCCCATTATTTTTTTGCAAAGCAATATTATTTGTCTCAAAGACACAAGTTTACTTTTCTTCATAGACATGAGTTTAACACTATTATTTGTAGTTTATGGAACACTTGAACCTTCCATGAAAATCTCGCAAAGTATTGTCTTCAAATATTTAAAATTTATCATTTTAAAGAAGAATGAGTCACCAGAACACCAGATAAGATTTAAAAAGGAATGGTATAAGGGAATGGATTGTGGCTTCAGTGTAAGAAAAACATTAAAAATGTCCAAAGCAGAATGGTATCCTTTTTCAGCATTAAATTCCTGCTCTGTGCATATTAAAGGGCCTTGTGAAATGGCCATGTAACTCCCAAAAACACTGAGATGAGCAGTTCAAGGATATGTAATTTTAGCCTCAGATTATAAATGGAAGAAAACAAACGCATTGATCAAACCACCTATCAACAGTCAATCTGGACCCTAGCCTAGGCCTTCTCACTTTCAAAGCTAAAAAACATGAACCTTTTTTTGCTAAGTCTGATGTACATGGCCTCTCTTGTATGATGACAAAAGACTATGGGGTCTTAGGCCAATTAGACCAATCCAGCTACATACTTTAGAGAAAATCCCTTACTTTCCCCTTGCTATTTAAGTATGCTTTTCCTTGACTTCCCTTTCCTCATCATCTGAGGGCCTAGAGAAAAAGCGGAAGGAGGCTGCTTGGTGTGTTTTGGTTTCATGCCCTCTTCCTGCTGCTAGCGTGAGTAAAAGGAAGGCTGTCCATGGGTCAGACTTTTTGGTTTCTTCTGAATGAGTTGGTCTTATAATGAATTAAGAACAGGTTTTTCTAACTCAGATTCTTATAGCCTTTAATATTAAGTCTGATTATTTTACTAAAAGATACCCTTGGTTTTGACTAATTTTCAATCTATGTCTAGCTTATTGAGTAGGAAGGGACAAGGGAGAAAATGAGTAATAAAATAATAAAATTAATAGGGGACCATATTGGAACTTCAGAGTAATTTAAAAAAGTGTATGTATATGTTTAGCATCAACCTTTGTACATACATAGCCCTGAAATATGATAAGGTTGACCACAGCCGGACACAAAGACTTCGATATTCAAAATTCCGAGTCCCTGTCTAGTGCTATCAATCCCTACATAACTATAAAATGAGGCCGGGCGCGGTGGCTCACGCCTGTAATCCCAGCACTTTGGGAGGCCGAGATGAGCAGATCCCAAGGTCAAGAGATAGAGACCATCCTGGCCAACATGGTGAAACTCCATCTCTACTGAAAATACAAAAATTAGTTGGGCGTGGTGGTACACGCCTGTAGTCCCAGCTGCTCGGGAGGCTGAGGCAGGCTAATCACTTGAACTCGGGAGGCGGAGGTTGCAGTGAGCTGAGATCGTGCCACTGCACTTCAGCCTAGTGACAGAGTGAGACTCCATCTCAAAAATAAATAAATAAATAAATAAATAATAAAATAAAATGAACTCTGATACTTACAAGGAATTTCTGTGATGAAACAAATGACTGGGTCAGCCTTTGAGTGGTCATTTCAATAATAATTTCCAACATTTGTTATAGTTTACACTGTTCTTTCACATCTATTATCTTATTTAGGAAGAACATGGGGTCTGTGAAGGTCATTCAATTCTGACAGTGGTCATGATAGAAGGCATATGCTTTTCTCTTCTGGGATCACTAAAATATTATAGATAGCCATTCATTTAAACTTGCTAAGAAGATACTCCTCAACAGAAGAGAACTGGCTAAAAAGGTAACTTCAGGAGGTCTAGTTCACATATCCAAGTGATTCTTCATCGCTGCCACTTTTTATCTCCCAGGTCCTAAAGTTGTATGAAAGAATGTAACAACCGCATGGAAAATCCCACAACAGACAGTAGGTTTTCAAGTCCCCTAAGAAGATGTAAAAAAACTACTATATCTTCCATTTATAGACAAGAACTGTTGAAGGCAACTTTACTGTTTTTTCTTTAATAAGCGTCATTATTTTACTCATTTGCCAATACTTTATTTACTCTTACAAAGTAATTATTTGTAACACCCTCAGGAAGGTTATTGATAATGAGAAGTAATATAACTTGGCCTGATCACAAGGTCATGAGACAGTTATCCTCTTCACTGATTATATAACACATAGTAACTTATCGTCTCTGTACTGACAAAGAAATATTTAATACTCTTAAACATGCATCATTTTGATTAGATATGTTACTGTTTTATGTAGAAATTCAAATATGTTTAACTTGAATCTATTTAGATAAATATTATTCATCCTAAAAATCTTTACAGTAAATATGCATATTTCTCTGTGTATAATTTCTCTCTCTAGCCATTTTTGGTTTCTGAATGAGTTGGTCTTATAATGAATTAAGAATAGGTTTTCCTAAGTCAGATTCTTGTAGCCTTTAATGTTAACTCTGATTATTTTGCTAGAAGATCCCCTTGGTTTTAACTAATTGCCAATCTATGTCTAGCACATTGTATAGGAAGTGTCAAGGGAGAAAATGTGTAATAGAATAATAAAAATTTAGAGCTGGGAAAGTACTAATGATCATCTCTTTTAATCTTTCCCCATCCCTGTGCCACCAACCAAGGGATTTTTGAATGAGGAGTCTGAGTCCCAGAGAGATTATATGATCTCTCCTAGGCCAACAAGATAATGGCAAAGTTATACTAGTCAAAGAGCACAGATAATCCCAGGACTTTGAATGCTACATGATTTTACTTCCTAATTATTCCTGTAGGGGTAGATCTATAGAGCTACTTTCACATTATAGAAGTATAATTTGTTTTCAAATATTGATCACAACTATTCTCTATGAAATATATTTTGATACAATAAATTCTCTAGATATTACATTTTATTAGAATGTTCTAAATGTTGCTAATGCCATTTATTATCTTATTTAATATTCAAGGTAGTAAAATAGTAAGCTCTTTAGTGGCTTTCTCATTAAAGTAGCCATACTCTAGACTATGAATTAGACTTCATAAAGTAAATTCAAAAAATATGTCAATCAAAAAAGCTTCTCTAATTAGCATTTATTATTGTCACCAGGAAAGCATATACCTAAGATATTTTCTATTTTGTATAACAAAATAATTTTCACAAGACTATTAGAGTATTTCCCTAAAGTCTTCGTATGATTTCTAAATGATTCTATAAAGTTTAAACTTGTAAAATGTCTAAACATTCATTTTGACACACAGATTATTTCAGTAGTAAAGCCAGAATTTCTGTACAATATATTTAGACATTGTTATAGAAAAGCATAATGCTAAATCCATTTTCTGCACAAAAATAAAAGGAAACATTATGTAATTTAATTGTATTTCACTAGAGAGAGAGCATGACTATCTCTGGGAATGGCAATGGAACTTCAATTTTACCTGTAGTATTTGATTTCTTTCCTAAAGAACAACATAAAGCTGATACAACAAAATGTTCATTATTATCTTTTGTGCATCATAGGTAGATGGGTATTTATACTTCTTTATTTTGTAAATTTCTTTAAAAAATTAAAGAATTTTATTACCAAAATTGGATATTTTCATGTACCTATACTATATAACCTTAAATTTCTATATTTAAAACTTACATTTTAAGGCAATATATACTGATAATGTTATGCCTTTGCCTTTTTCTTCTCATTGATTGATCACATAAAGCATAACTGTCAATCAACAGTCCAGAGAATTTTATTTGGCCTTGCTGTACAAAATTAAACTCTCTGTGATATGAAGTTTGTTAAAGCATGTTGTATATCTCACATAGCCTATCAGATTAGGCCCCTCCTGCTTTTTGATGTGATTGTGTGTGTTGCCTCTAAAACAGGGATGTATATTGTGACACATGGTTAACACACAAATGAGCTTTGATTCGTGACTTAAACCTGCTTTAAAGTCAAATCTCCCACAGACTAACACCATTAGCACATGATTAATGTTTCCAGGACCTGGATTTAACCAGTGATAATTTTAGAAACTACAATTATCCACATAATTGTCTCCAATTAACTGTCTCTGAAGAGTGGTCAAGAACCAAAGTGAAATGGAGGTTGAATGTAAGGATATGTCTTCCTATTAGGGGGATGATGCATTTACTTTAGGTCTTTCATGACAGTGAAGGAGTGTGTTTGGAGATGTATTTGGGAGAGGAGATGTGATGGAAGAATATGACTGTTGCCTAAAGTGGAGTTTGGAAAGTGTTGAAGAGATGAGGCATTTTCTGACCTAGACTACTGCTCAATAATTTGAAAGAGATTATCTCGTAAGTATGTAAGGAAATAAGTCTAAGAAAGACTAAGGTTTGAATTTAACACCTCTCATAGTAAGAAATTCACAGCCAAGAGCAAAATAAAATCTCTTAATCTGGGTAAGATTCCACAGATAAATAAAACATGTGACTTTAGTCTGTTTGTTGTTTCTTTAAGAACTCACAACAAACTCTTCAATGTCCTGCCTTCTTAAGTTAAAAAGTCAAACACCAGCTGTTTACAAAAGGCAGTCATGAACCCAAATTGCTAAATTCCAAAATGCTAAGAAGTTTTATTTTTCTCCAAAATAGCTGAACTAAGACATACTCTTTGAAAACATCACTAAATAGATACAATTTTGGTTAGTCCTATTCTTGCTCTTGCATTAAGGCTAGTGGCAGATATATTGCCATCTTTTGATTCAGAACACACAACAACAACAAAATGAACATGAATTTTGTTCTGTGTCTTTCCAATGGTGAGAAAAAAAGCATATATCCTGCCAGAATTCAAAGTTTATCACAATGACAAACCTGAGGCATATCTCACCTGACAAGGTACCTAGTAGACTTCATACATGAATACAGGAGTTTTTGGGTCCTTTCTTAATTCCTTTTTTCCTTCCTTCCATCCTTTCTCTTTTAAGATCTGTAAACTACATAGCGGTAGAAATTTTTCACTTCAGATTTAACAGTAACAACCCATGCTTCAAGGAGGGAATGTTTGAACCTGTTAAACAATTATTTTAGGAAGAAACAACCAGCATATTGAAATGAGTCATTTGCACAAAGGCTGGCAGAACTCATTCCAGAGCACACAGGAGGAGGGAGGAAATGCAGAACAGGACAACCTGTTGAGAGCAAATAGTGGAAGAGACTCATTGTCTCACCTGGGGAGCAAGAACCTTTGGCCGACATTTCAAAGAGACTCTAGTCAGTGTAGAAACAAATACAGGAACCTGTCATACTGGCTTTGCTGTGGGAGAAGCTAACATTTTAGATTCTTGGTGTTCTCAACTGTAAAATGAAGGGATTAGGCTGGATCTTTCTGGATACCTTAGCAGTCTAGAGGCTTGCAGAGCCCCAGAAGTGATAGACGTGACCTAACCACACTGATATTAGGGATTACAGGCATATCTTTTCTCTGAAGCTCAATATCTGCATTATTCTAATCTTTATGATGCCCAAAAGATCCCCCGGGGATCTGCTTTGACTTTTCCCTAAGGCTCCGGCCTGTACTAAAGGCAGTGGCTGCAATTAAGTGGATCATGGCATGATTTAAACAGACTTGAGATTCACCTTCAATGATGGAAGTTCTACTTCTGGACTAATATTTTTATCTTGCAGGTGCATTTCATACAGGGAAACTAACTGTCTTGATCTGCTTAGGACTGGTCTGGTTTTAGTACTGAATGCATTATGTCTTAGGCAAATCCTCAGTTCAGGCAAACTGGGATGGCTAAATCACCCTAATTACAAATATTTCTTAAGAACCTTCCATGAGCCAGGCTCTAAAAAAAGGTATTGAGAACCCAACAAAACAGCCATCCAGGAGGTCAAGACAGACATTATACAAAGGAATAAATGAACAGTCAGTCATTACATATGATGACCATTACCAGGATGGAACGGGATGAAAAACAGCTGTAAGGACCTGCTTTGCTTAGAGGGAGTCAAGGAAGGCTTCACTTATAGTAAGACATGAAGTGCGCTTTCTGCGCTGCCACAATGGTGCACATGAATGTCCTGGCTGATGCTCTCAAGAGCATCAACAATGCCGAAAAGAGAGGCAAACGCCAGGTGCTTATTAGGCTGTGCTCCAAAGTCATTGTCAGGTTTCTCACCGTGATGATGAAGCATGGTTACATTGGTGAATTTGAAATCATTGATGATCACAGAGCTGGGAAAATTGTTTTGAACCTCGCAGGCAACCTAAACAAGTGTGGCATGATCAGCCCCAGATTTGATGTGCAACTCAAAGATTTAGAAAAATGGCAGAACAATCTGCTTCCGTCCCGCCAGTTTGGTTTCATTGTACTGGCAACCTCAGCTGGCATCATGGACCATGAAGAAGCAAGATGAAAATGCACAGGAGGGAAAATCCTGGATTCTTTTTCTAGGGATGTAATACATGTATTTACAAATAAAATGCCTCATGGACAAAAAAAAAGACATGAAGTATGAGAAGGAGTCAGCCATGAATATTGCCAGGACAGATTAGTTCTAGGTCATGTCTAAGAATGAAGTGGCACCTCAGGAGCTAAGGAGGACATTAACACTCTTGCGAATTATGTTGTTTATATACTTATACACTTAGAATACAATTCTTTTTAAAATTATTATTATACTTTAAGTTCTGGGATATATGTGCAGAATGTGCAGGTTTGTTGCATAGGTATACAAGTGCCATGATGGTTTGTTGCACCCATCAACCTGTCATCTACATTAGGTATTTCTCCTAATCCTATCCCTCCCCTAGCCCCCCAACCCCTGACAGTCCCCAGTTTGTGATATTCCCCTCCCTGTGTCCATGTGTTCTCATAGTTCAACTTCCACTTATGAGTGAGGACATGCAGTGTTTGGTTTTCTGTTCCTGTGTTAGTTTGCTGAGAATTATGGTTTCCATCTTCATCCATGTCCCTGCAAAGGACATGAACTCTTCCTTTTTTATGGCTGCATAGTATTCCATGGTGTATATGTGCCACATTTTCTTTATCCTGTCTATCATTGATGGGCATTTGGGTTGGTTCCAAGTCTTTGCTATTGTAAACAGTGCTTCAGTAAACATACGTGTACATGTCTTTATAGTAGAATTATTTATGAACATTAGTGTATATATATATAAATATATATATATATCTCTCTCCAGTAATTCTGGGTCAAATGGTACTTCTGGTTCTAGGTCCTTGAGGAATCACCACACTGTCTTCCACAATGGTTGAACTAATTTACACTCCCCCCAACAGTGTAAAAGCATTCCTATTTCTCCACATCCTCTCCAGCATCTGTTGTTTCCTGACTTTTTACTGATTGCCATTCTAACTGGTGTGAGATGGTATCTCATTGTGGTTTTGATCTGCATTTCTCTAAATGGTGTTGGGAAAACTGGCTAGCCATATGCAGAAAACTGAAACTGAACCCTTCATTATACCTTATACAAAAATTAATTCAAGATGGATTAAAGACTTAAACTTAAAACCTAAACCCATGAAAACCCTAGAAGAAAACCCAGGCAATACCATTCAGGACATAGGCATTGGCAAAGACTTCATTACTAAAAACAATGGCAACAAAAGCCAAAATTGAAAAATGGAATCTAATTGAACTAAAGAGCTTTTACACAGCAAAAGAAACTATCATCAGAGTGAACAGGCAACCTACAGAATGGGAGACATTTTTTGCAATCTATCCATTTGACAAAGGGCTAATATCCAGAATCTACAAAGAACTTAAACAAATTTACAAGAAAAAAACAACCCCATCAAAAAGGGGGCAAAGAACATGAACAGACACTTCTCAAAAGAAGACATTTATACAGCCAACAAACATGAAAAAAAGCTCATCACCACTGGTCATTAGAGAAATGAAAATCAAAACCACAATGAAATAGAATACAAATTCTAATAGGACAATTAGAATTAAAAGTACATGCTAACAATAATTTTGTCTAAATCCTAATGAGACAAAATATTTTGCATTTTTGATCTACTACATACCTCCCCAAAACTCACTTTCCAGAATTACTCCCTCTTTTCCTTTTTTTTCTTTTTCTTCATTTCTTTTGTTTTGTTTTTGAGACAGGGTTTCATTCCATTTCCCAGGCTGTAGTGCAGTGACACGATCATGGCTGACTACAAGACTGACCTCCCTGGAACCAGGTGGTTCTCCTGCCTCTGCCTTCTGAGTAGCTGGGACTATAGGAATGTGCCATCATGTCTGGCTTATTTTTGTATTTTTCGGTATACACAGGATTTGGCCATGTTACCCAGGCTGGTCTCAATCTCCTGGGCTCAAGGGGTCTGCCTGCCTCAGCCTCCCAAAGTGCTGGGATTACAGGCATGAATCACCACAACTGAACTTATTCCCCTTTTTTGCAACTACCCTATCCATAAAGAAGATTGAGTTATAGACCCTATGGGCCATGGAACACCCATAAATTTTAAGGTAGGTGTATTCTGGGCTAGTCTGTGCTTACTGACTCAAAGAGAAACTCTGAAAGCCCTTTCCTTTGTTTTGAGTCCATTTATTGGCTCCTAAAGATGTCAGGTGCCCTGCTCTGCTAACTAAGAAAAGATATATCTCACTGTTTTAAGCCTTCAGCCTTATGATGACCTGACTCTTAAGGTGGGTTTTAGTGTGACTCATTTTAAAAAGGCACAGAGATGAGATCTAACAAACTCATCATTTCCATTAGGAAATTTCTCACCTCCCCCAAGCCAGGTCCCCCTTTTGATTTTCTCATTTCTGATCATGATACTTTTATTCTCCTGGACACACATGCTTGAAACTTCAGAGTCAGCTTGACCTCCTGTCTCAGGCTGCTTGCCTACATCCAATCAGTGGCTATATTCTCTTATTTTGTACCCTACAAAGTCCCCCTACTTTATTTTGCTATTCCTGGTCCCATTGCATGTGGAAATTAGAGAAATGACCACCTACTTGATTACCACACCCCACCACACACACAGATTCACATATTAATATACTGTTCTTTTAGACTACCACTGCTCATTTGCTGCAAACTGACAGTGGTTTACTATATTTAGGAAATCAAGAGTCTTAACCAAACTTTCCAATCTTTTTTATTATTTGCACTTTTTTTCTTGAAACAGAATTTCACTCTTGTTGCCCAGGCTGGAGTGCAATGGAGCAATCTTGGCTCACTGCAACCTCTGCCTCCTGGGTTCAAGTGATCCTCCTGCCTCAGCCTCCCAAGTAGCTGGAATTACAGGCATGTGCCACCACACCTAGCAAATTTTTTGCATTTAGTAGAGAAAGGGTTTCACCATGTTGGTCAGGCTGGTCTCGAACTCATGACCTCAGATGATCCACACACCTTGGCCTCCCAAAGTGCTGGGATTACAGGCGTGAGCCACTGCACCTGGCCTCTCTTATTTAGACTTTTAGATACACGGTAATTCAATTGAGTGTACTTCGTGTCTTTGGGGGAAAAAAATCCTAAATTTTCCTATGTCTATGACTTTCCTCATACTATTCCACTTATCTGGAATGAACTTGCATAGTCCCAAAATAGATTACTAATAACTATTTCTGCCTAAGTTTTAGAAACTCTTCGAAAATATCCTAATTTTAAGTTCCTAGAGGGAAAATTTAATACCTGACACAGACTTAATAAATAAATCATAATGACAATCATATTGATGGTTTAACACTAATAAACACATATTTTTGAATACTAGTTAAGTTCCATTGTAGCTTTCAGGTATTCGAAACCATAGTCCCTGATGCCAAGTTGACAGTTAATGGTTGCTTCAAGTGACTGGGGGATCCAACATTGGCAATCACTTTGAATATCAGGGGATTTTCTGTATAAGCAGGAATTATTTATAGCCATCCAAATTAAATTTCAGGGAAGGTGGGGTGGGTGGGGAATGACTAACATTTATTGAGCACTATATATATATATATATATATATATATATATATATATATGCACCAAGGACTGTACTAAGTGCTTTCCACATATATTTATGTCATCTGAATAACAATCCCTATGCAGCACCTAGTATTATTTCTATCTTCATAGAAGAGAAAACTGAAGCTCAGAAAAGTGTTTATAAATTGCTTAAGAACAGATATCTAATAAATTATAAAGTGAAGATTTGGACCCAGCTGGGCCTGATACCAAAGATTATGTTCTTTGTACAATAAGGAGGACATAGTCTATAGAGCAGACACATAAATAATTAGGTGAATGTGCATTGCAGTAAGTGCTGTAACTGAAGTAAATCCAAAGCACATGGACTTTCCATTACCTCAGTGCTAATGTTACAGTTTAGGGTGGAGGCAATGCTGCAGGATGATCAAGATCACCCACAATGGAAACAGGAAGAACTTGGTTCAAATCCTAGCTCAGGATGAACTTGAACAAGTGGTTTAATCATTCCAAGCGTCAGTTTTCTCATTCATAAGATTAAAATAATCAAGCTTATTTTAAAAATAAAATTAAATCATGCATATAATGTCATCAGCACATTATCTGGAACACAGAACTCACTCAATAAATTGTAGTTAATTAAATAGAATCATCATCACTATTGAGTAGCCTCTTTCATCTTTAATACCTTGGCCTCTTCCAAACTCCTTTAACAAGTGTTTGCTTATCTATATGTGTGATTTCATTTTGTGTTGCTGAAGAACTATTTGAAAACTGCAGACACCCATAAAAATACTTTAGTGTGAATCTTTTAAAAATAAGGACATTCTTGGCCAGATGCTGTGACTCAATGCCTGTAATCCCAGCACTTTGGGAAGCAGAGTTGGGGCAAATCATGAGATCAGGAGCTCGAGATCAGCCTAGCCAACATAGTGAAACCCCGTCTCTACTAAAAATACAAAAATCAGCTGGGTGTGGTGGTGCAAGCCTGTGATCCCAGCTACTCAGGAGGCTGAGGCAGGAAAATCGCTTGAACCCAGGTGGCGGAGGTTGCTGTGAGCTGAGATCATGCCACTACACTCCAGCCTGGGGCAAGACTCTATCCTGAAATTTTTTTTTTTTCAAAAAGGACATTCTTATGCATACATAATAACATAATTGTCACCTAAGATAAAGCAACAATATCTCCTGATATCCTTAATATGATCTAATTTCTAGTACATATTTAAATTTCCTAAATTGTCCCCATGGACATTTTGAACCAGGATGCACTCAAGATTCATCTGTTATATTTGGTTGGTGTTTCTTTATTCTCTTTTAATTTATATATGTTCTTACCTCACTTCTAACCTTTTCTTGTTTTTCCTGACATTGTCTTTTTTGAAGAAGCCAGACCATTTGGCTTAGTACCAGTTTCTAAACTTGTTTGATAGTTTTCCCTCAAAGTGCCACTTAACTTGTTCTTCTATCCTCTATGTTCTCTATACATTGAAATGCAGGTCTTTTACCTCTATTGCTTTTAAGTGAAACGTTGTGACAAGAATCTTTCCAAGTTAATGCTACATAGTTCATATTACGTCACAACAAAATTTCCACCACCACTTCCTCTTCAAAATATTGTGTGGTTTCCTAGCTATATCTCTGAGGTCTGGCTAGACTGGTGCTTTCAACTCCAGCTTCACTTAGAAATCATCGGGGAGTTTTTAAAAAATATTTGTTCCCAAGTTATACCCCTAGAAATTCTTGATTTGGACAAAGGGATTGGTATTTTTGTAAAGCTTCCCAAGTGATTTTCATGTGTTAACTGGAGCAAAAAGGACCTGGTTTAGAATATAAGTTCTGAAAGGCAAAGGATATACCTTTCTTATTTACTACTACATATTCTCAGAGTTGAGCAGATGGCCTGGCTCATAATTACTACTAAATAATACATGCTGAATTAATTGTTAATTAATTAGCATTCAGCATACAGGCAACCTCATCTTTGTCCTTTCATACTCTGACTTTTCTCTTTTTAACTACATGGCATACTATGAAGCCAACAGGTTAATTTTACAGCATCTTTATTGAAATGCAATAGGCCACTACTCTGCAAATTTCTGAAAACTATATATCAATGTGAAAAGAATCATTTTAAAACTTCTGAGAAAGGAAAAAGAGCAATCATTGAGCTATAATGTTAGATTAGTTTTGCTGCAGACAGTTCACTCTCTGTTTTGTTTTGTTTTGTTTTTTTCACACTACCAGTTCTTCCTGTTCTTATTTTAATGATGGGTAGAATGATTCCAAAATTACTTGAAGTGAAAGAAAGATCAGGCGTTTGTCTTAGTTGTAATTGTTGTTGTTTTAAAGATACTGAGCAAATTTTAACCATGTGGAGGAATGCTATAGAAAAAGAAGGATTTGGGGTATAGTTATGCTTCTATTTGTTAAAATTCAACTTTGGCCAGATCCTAGGAACGGAATGAAAAAATGTGGATGACTCATAAGTGATTGCCACAATTTTACACCTGTAGCTTCAGATAAAAAGGAGTCAAGAATGACTACCTTCTTAAAAAAAAAAAAAAGAGAACCATAGCAAATTTAGGAAATGATAAATATACACTTATTTACTGTACTGTTACTAAGTGAAAATCATTAATAATCCAACAGAAAATCATAAAAAGATACAAACATACAGTTTGTATCTTTTCAAATGCATATATGTTTTCATCAAATAATACCAACTAAGGAAAAATATTGTATAGATACACTCCACTCATTATGTGAAATAACACATGAAGAACATTACTCATTCCATCATGAGAAAAGATTAGAAGCAACTAAATATCCATCATTAGTGAACTGATGAATAAATTTTATTCATTTAATAAATAAATAAATATAGTAGCAAAATCAAACACTTTGCTGTATAATAGGAAACCACAAGGACACTACGTATTGATATGGAATGCTAATATATTGTTTAGTGAAAACAGATAGAGAATCATTATGTGGAGTATCCTACAATATATATAAAAGAAAGAGACCAGGTATGATGGCTCACATCTGTAATGCCAACACGTTGGGAGGCTGAAGCAGGAGGATCACCTGAGGCCGGGAGTTAGAGAACAGCTGGGCAACATAGCGAGAAAATGATGTTTTAAAAAATTAACTGAAGGCCAGGTGTGGTGACTTACACCTGTAATCCCAGCACTTTGGGAGTCCGAGGCGGGTGGATCACCTGAGGTCAGGAGTTCAAGACCAGCCTGGCCAACATGGCGAAACCCCATCTCTACTAAAAGTACAAAAAATTAGCTGGGCATGGTGGTGGGCACCTGTAATCCCAGCTACTCAGGAGGCTGAGGCAGGAGAATCGTTTGGGCCCAGGAGGTGGAGGTTGCAGTGAGCCAAGATCACACCATCATGCCATTGCACTCCAGCCTGGGCAATAGAGTGAGACTGTCTCAGAAAAAGAAAAGAAAACAAACAAAAAACAACAACAACAAAAATTAACAGAGCAAGACCCTGTTTTTTGTTTGTTTGTTTTTGTTTTGTTTTTTAAAGAAAGGAAGCATGAAAAAGCATATATTTATACTGAATTATTTTATACATAAAAAATTTGAGGGCAGATAAATAAGGAACTGGTAAGTAGTTAGCTATTGAGGAGGGGTATGGGAACTTGGTGGGTGTAAGACAGTGGGTGGGAGAAACAGGAAGGAAACTTTTCACAAGACATTTTGTCATATTTTATTCTGTTTGAACTGCATGAATATAGCACATATTCAAAAATTAAATATTTTGGAAAAGCCCTATCAAAAGTTCTGGGAAATGTATGTTTTTAAGTAGAAAATATTCTGGACATTCTTATATCCCTTATTCTTGTTGTGGAGTTTTAGAATCAATTCTATTACTTCCAATTTTTCTAAAATTGAAAATGAAACACTGCATACGTCTCATATCCTCAGTCCTAAAAATGGATTCCGGGAAAAAAACTCAGAAAAAAACCTTCTCATGATAATTTCCAATCTTGATTTTTGTTGCTCTACGGAATTTCAAAGTTTTATATTACACTTAAATATGCACTATTTAAAATCCAAACAGACCACTGTTGAAAGATATCCAAGGCATGTGCTTACGTAACACTGAAGTAATGGCATCAAAGTAAAATTAATCTTTTTCTCCCGTCAAGCTCTCCATGGAATCCACAAGAAAGGGGAATGCTATCTCACACAACGATCGAGAAAATTTCATCTAAGAAAAGAAGGAATTATTTTTTTTTAACAAACAAATCAATAAGATGAAAAGTGACTGTGGTTTACTCATTTGCCTCTAAGCATTTACTACTTTGGGTGTCACTTATCTCTGTGCATGTATTCTATTACCAAAAAGTATGGGATTGTTATCATTAGCACTTTGCCCACTGCAATGCATACAATAGGTGCACCATAAAAATCTGACCTACCAGAGTAAATTATATGGGTTCTCAGATCTCTGTGGCCTTGCCAAGTCAAACATCCTTTCCCTGGCTTAGCTCTCGATTTCTTTATCTGGGGGTGGAGTGCCTAACTTGGAATACCTCACAATGTTGATTCAGTGGCCAAATAATACAATAAATGTAAAAGATTTTGGAAAGTATAAATGAAAGTAGTACTACCGTTACTGCAATTATGACACAGATATAAACAGGGCAGAGGGAGAAAAAAACTGATTCCGTAACATGTTTCATGGAGTCTCACTCCTACAGAAGAGCAAAAGGAAACCTAGGTAGGTTAAGTAACTTGTTCAAAATCAAGTAGCCAGTCAGAAGTAGAAGTGAAGACAAATTCTCATTCACATGTTTTGACTGAATGACTGATGTCTGTACTACTCTAATTCTACTACTTGGCCTTGAAAGCTCATGGAAATTGTGAAGAAGGAGAGGGATCACCTGGTGACGGCAGTCAGAGGAAGACTGGAAAAACATTAAGGAAGTGATCAGAGAAAGCACGAAAGGATAGGAGAGTAGTGATCGAGTCTTGGCTGGGACGGTTATAAGAAAGAGTATATGGGTGGAGGGATGTTACAGAAAACTTTTACTAAGCATTTCTGACCTACCAAGGTCTTTAGGGCTTTATCTCATGTAACCATCACAACAATCCAGTCAATGTAATCTCCATTTTGAGGAATAATAATAATAATAATAATTGAGGAAGTGGGACAAGAAGCAGCTACTAGGTGGTTGAGCTGTGATGAATCTGGAACTGCATAACTCTGTTCAGGCCCCTTATCACTATGCCTCATTCCACAACTATTGATAAAGATCGTAGAGGATGTGGGACAAATGGGAGAGTATTAGAGACTTTTTTTTAGGGAATATATGCTCAAAATGTAAACATTATTTATCTTCACTAAATATTTCCTTTCTAAACTTGTAGAGTAAAATATTAGTAAAAATCTCGAGATGGATTCATGCTGGGTGTTTTCTTTTTTTTTCTTTTTTTTTTTTCGGTAAGACAGATCCTTGCTCTGTCACCTAGGCTGGAGTGCAGTGGCATGACCTCAGCTCACTGCAACCTCTACCTCCCGAGTTCAAGCAATTTTTCTTCTGCCTCAGCCTCCTGAGTATCTGGGGTTACAGACACCTTCCACCATGCCAGACTAATTTTTGTATTTTTAGTAGAGACGGGATTTCACCATGTTGGCCAGGCTGGTCTCGAACTCCTGACCTCATGATCTGCCCACTTCGGCCTCTCAAACTGCTGGGATTACAGGTGTGAGCCACCCTGCCTGGCCAGGTGTTTTCATCTTTAAAGAGAAAAGATCTTCTTTAAGATGAACACCTTTAGGACCCTCCAACCAGAAGGACCAGAACAGGTGGTTTGAGTCAATGAATAAATGCTATAATGGCCAGGCACGGAGGCTCACACCTGTAATTCCAGCACTTTGGGAGGCCAAGGCAGGCAGATCACCTGAGATCAGGAATGCGAGACCAACTTGGCCATCTCTACTAAAAATACCAAAAATTAGGTGGGTGTAGTGGCTGGCGCCTGTAATCCCAGCTACTCAGGAGGCTGAGACAGGAGAATTGCTTGAACCTGGGAGGTGTAGGTTGCAGTGAGTCAAGATCGCACCATTGCACTACAGCCTGGGCAACAAGAGCAAAACTTCATCTCAAAAAAAAAAAAAAGAAAAGAAAAAGAAAATGCTATCACATAGGTGTCTTTGAATGAAATTAGCCTGGGATATTTTATTTCTCTATACCAAGTAAGTTACTGAGTAATAATAATATCGTACACATACACAGAACATTCTAAATACTATGTACTATTCTGAGAAGTTGCACATTCATTTAACCCTCATGACTGTATAAGGTGGTTCTCTTATTATCTTTATTCTGCAAATGAAGAAACTGAGACACAGAGAGGTTAAGGAACATGTCCAAGACCAAACAGCTACATAGTAGTGGAGCTGGGATTCAAACCCATGTAGCTTGATTAGCACTACTCAGTGTTGCACATTGTGTATCACTTTGTATATTTCCTCACCTAAGGTTTAATTTAAAAAGTAATTTTTTAATCTAAAGTAAAACTTTCAAATTCAGAAGTTAGACAGATGCAGGGTCACTTATTAATTAATTAAGCCATTCTACTATTCATCCATTCAGTATGTATTATAATCCTACTATGTAACGGGCTAAGTAATAGCAAAAGTAGAGATAGTTTCTGCTATCTTAAAATTTAAAGTCTAACAAGGAGATACACTTAAATCAAATAATTGCAAATAAATATAAAATTACAAAACTCTTAAAAGAACTACGAAGGAAAGATACAAAAAGTTATGATAAGATTAAAAAAAAAAAAACATGGAAGAGGTATATGTCCTAGTCGAGGGTGGTGGTTCTGAGGAAATGACCTTTGAAGTAGAATTACTAATTTAGGGTTTTTATGGTTTTTTTTCTTTTTGTTTTGAGACAGAGTCTCACTCAGTAGCCCAGGCTGGAGTGCGCTGGTACGATCTTGGCTCACTGCAACCTCTGTCTCCTGGGTTCAAGTGATTCTTATGCCTCAACCTCTTGAGTAGCTGGGATTACAGGTGCTCACCATCAGGCCCGGCTAATTTTTGTATTTTTTAGGAGAGATGGGGTTTCACAATGTTGGCCAGGCTGGTCTTGAACTCCTGGCCTCAAGCGATCTGCCCACCTCAGCCTCCCAAAGTGCTGGATTCCAGGTGTAAGCCAACACTCCTGGTCTTAGGGCTCTTGAGTTGACATTACTAAACCCTAACCCCCACCTATGAAATAAGGGAAATGGATTGTCCTAAAGTCTTAGTAACATAATAAATGCAAATAGGTTATCCCAGCACTTCGTAAGTAGTTAATAAACGATAGTCATTGGCTTTGTGATATTATTTTTCTCTTTGCCCCTTGACAGGTATCCAATTGAAGAATAGGATACAAGAAACGTGAAAATTGAGCATAATAGCCATCATAACATTAGAAAGGATGGGGGCAGGAAGAAAATATTTTTAGAATACTATGGATTTTAATTTGTAAAAAAATAGAGTGATTCCAATGGGTTTTAAGTTTTTAACAGAGTTAGTAAAATAAGCAGTAACCAAGTGGGAAAATAAATGCACATGGGAAATGTAATTCTTCATTAAGGTTTTTCTGGCATTTTCAGAATTTTACCATGATATTGATTATGTCTACAGATAGCATGTTTTTCTGCGTTTTTAAGTATTTCTTTCAGTGTTATTCCTGGATTGACTGATTAATATGATCTTCCTTCTACCCACAGCTTAATATTGCAGCATGTAGGGGAAAAGGTTAGGTCATCTGTAGTTGGTGTAAATGGCAATGGAGGTGGGCACTGAGAAGCTATAGCTCTAAGGAAGAAAGATATTTCAGAGCTAATATGTGGATCACAGAGGGTTTCTAATCTGATTGTTCTCTGCTTCAGCTTAGTGAGAAAAAGATGGAAAGCCTTTGGTGTCTTCATAAAAACTTATTTACTCGTTCCAGAATTGTGAGGTATCTCTGGAAGAATTTCCCTGGGGATAGGTTGAGTCCTGCTACATTTTTCTCCCAGAAATTTGGTTATGCCCCCTTGGGGAGAGCACTTCAAAGGTACAGAGGACACTTCAAAAGGCCCGGAGCCTCATCCATGACTGGTGTAAACTGATTGAGGTATGCGCCCTGCAAATTCCATGAGTACACAGGCAGGCCAGCAGGTAGGCAGGAAGCTCTTGGGGAGAGGGCTGTGCCGATGTGGACCTGAGCGCATTCTTATCCAGAATCCAAACTCCACACCTCTTGATCTGGGGGAGGAGAGAGGAACTGTGGACAGGAAGGGCAGTAGAGAGTGAAGCCATGGGAATCTGTCCAGGCCACATATGGACTTTAGCTTTACCCCCTATTTCACCCAGCTGGTGTTTGTCCCCAAAGAGACAATCACAGCAGTGGCACCTTTCAGGATTCTGGTTGACCGAGTACTCTGTAAAAAAGTTCCCTGTCTGCTAGGCATGGTCGCTTACACCTGTAATCCCAGCACTTTGGGAGGCCAAGGTGGGCGGATCACAAGGTCAGGAGTTCGACACCAGGCTGGCCAACATGGTGAAACCCCGTCTCTATTAAAAATACAAAAAATTCCCTGGGCATGCTGGCTGGCAATTCTAGCTACTCAGGAGGCTGAGGCAGGAGAATCACTTGAACCCGGGAGGCAGAAGTTGCAGTGAGCCGAGATCGTGCCATTGCACCCCAGTCCAGGTGACAGTGTGACACTCTGCCTCAAAAAAAACCAAACAACAAAAAAAAAGTGCGCTGTCCTTGATTCCTGTACTCTTGAACACCATGAGCTCTGGATATTCCATCAGTATAATATTTGCTTTTCCTTGACTAGTCAGTCTAAAGCTAACTAACAAATGTGACTGACATCCTCTCTTTTATTCCTTCTGAGATAAATTCTGAACTATGAAAGGGAACTATGTTGCAATAGAAGTGGGACATTAAGTAACGATAGCCCTAAAAAACCACCATTAACTATAAATGGAATCGCCATGTTCTCTCTAAATGCAAGGGTGTTTTTCCCATCATCAGGGATGAGTACTGGAGATGTCTCATGTTTCCAGGGCAATTCTGAGGGGCTGACTTCATTTAAAAGCTAAGTTTTGTAACTACGATTGCATCTTTTCCCATGTAATTAGACAATTGCATCTGACTACTGACTAATGACAACAGTATCTTTGCTCCCTCCTCTTCCAAGCTAACCCACAGACCCATGGACTCCAGCTTAAGGATGGTTCAACTTAAAAGTTTTCAACTTTACAACGGGTTTGTCAGAGTATCAGTGTATTTCCTATTTATGACATTTTTGACTTATGATGGGTTAATTGAGATATAACACCATCATAAGCTCCTGAGGAGGCTCTCCCTGGAGGGATGACAGAGAGAGTATAAAGACCAACAACAAAAAAAAGAGACAGAAATAGAACTTTCCAGATATAAGGAGGTAATAAATAGAATCACCATGGCGAACCTGGAACTAAGAGAGGCTTTTAAAGGCAAGATTGCCTTCTCCAGAAGCTCATTCTTCAAGTCCCTTCCCCATGCAAAGACAGGCAGGCGCTGTGAAAGTTACATGGGTGAGATACTACTTCATTCAAATTCTTCATCTTAAAACTGCACAGCAAAGAAGATGTCTTTACCCACCTAGAATTTTAAAAATGTGTTTTAAAAATTTATTTCCTGTGTACATTTAGTCACTGCATTACTGACCACACCTAGCACATAGTAGGTAGGTAAAGCGTTGTGGGATGGCATATATAACGTATGGAACACCCTATGCATTGCTAATTCCTGCTGCCATCTCAGAAAACAGCTTGAATTATTTGTTGTTGTCAAGCAACAAAAGCCCCCTTGTCACCCAGCTCTTATGTTTAAGGTCTCCAGAAATAGGAAATACCTTCTTGTTTATTTCTTGACCTGTGACTGCTGTATCTGAAGTTTAGCTCTAGAAATAAAAAGAAAAAAAAAAATCTCTAAACAATTTTTTAAAAGACCCTCCCCCAATGCTGTTTGCTGCCACCCTCTTTTTTTCCTTGGCTTGCTTCTTTCAGCATGACATCCTCTCAAACGCTACCTGACAGACTGCTGCAATCACCCTGTGAATGTAAGTAATTTCCTTATTGACAGCCTCCCATTCTCTCTGACATCTGCCAGCACTCCCTGACACTTGAATAAGCATTAAGACATTAACAGTCTGGCACAGGTTTAAGGGCTGGAATAGTAATGCTTGGCAGGCCTGCTGCACAAAGCCACATGCAAAGAGACCCCCACTCATTCAACTCTGCTGTCCTTCTGGTTGGAAAATGTGGCAGAGCCCACAGTAAATGCCGATTATTCGCTCGACTGCTCTGGCATTTTGGTGTCTCCTTAGACAGGCCAGATCGTACATTAAAGGAAAAGAAAGGGAAAACACGAAAACGCCTGCTTGTGAGGCAGCATGAAAAGGGAATGTTAATAAAAAGGCAAGTCTTTCTTTCCTCAGTGAGATGAGTTAATATATTATTTATTGATTTATTTTTTGAGATGGAGTCTTGCTCTGTTGACCAGGCTGGGGTGCAGTGGCGCAATCTTGACTCACTGCAACCTCCACCTCTCAGGTTCAAGCAATTCTCCTGCCTCAGCCTCCCGAGTAGCTGGGATTACAGGCACCTGCCACCACACTTGGCTAATTTTTGTATTTTAAGTAGAAATGGGGTTTCACCATGTTGGCCAGCCTGGCCTTGAACTCCTGACCTCTAGCAATCCGCCCACCTCGGCCTCCCAAAGTGCTAGGATTACAGTCATGAGCCACCATGCCCCACCAATATGTTAAAGGCATTGACTTCAAATAGAAGCAAAGTTAAGCTCCCCTAACATCACAGAACAATTTGCATCATACTTTCTTCTGAGAATATCAGATTCTTTCCAAATACTGGCCGGCAAATGTCATCTTTGTGCCATGAATTTCTGAAAGCCAATTTGTGAATCTATATACAGAAAATGATTAGGAAAGAACACCATAGTACTCTTTGTTGCTAGAATCTGTTCACTGAGCAATGGCAAAGCTATTAACATGCTTGACATTAACAAGTGAGTCAGAGACTTGCTTCCATTCTGTTTTAAGCAGAGCTTGTTTTGGATCAGAAACCTGTAATCTACACAGGTAATGCTGAAGTTAACATCAAAATAAGAGGGACAGAGCTGTTCCTGTGAATGTCACACTTTTTCTTGAGTGAAAAATGAGTCAATATGACTGCACTTGGGAAACCAAAGAAGAATTAAAACAGGTATAACAGAAGTTCAAGGTAGTCTGATGAAAGGGTCAGGAAGATGCTTCCATTGGGCACATTCTGTGGCTCATGAATCTCCTGACATCTTCTGGGGCTAAGAGCCCACATCTTTCTCATTCCTCCACTGGACACTGTTAGGACAGGGAGGTGTCACAGAGAATGGTTGCTAACTGCACGGTGATTCCTTCTGCAGATTGTCTTCATCTCCCTGTTGATTGGCTTGAACCTGGGGTCACTATCTCTGCTTTGCAAATGAAGGAGAAAAAGAAGCTCAAAAAGGACAAGAAACTTTCCCCAAATCAAACAGGTAGTAAGTGGTAAAGGCCTAAAATGAACCCAGGTCTTGACTCCTGGGTTGGTGTGTTTCAATCATGTTAAACTCCCAGCCCCAGGAAGCTTGGTGAATATTACAAGATACCTGTCTAGGGCCAAAAGAGCTGTCTATGACCTCGACTGTGCTGACTGATAAGTATCTGAGCAGAAGCAGCAAAAATCTGTCCTAATCCACCAAAAGAGGCTGCTGAGATGGGCAGCGTGGTCCCTTTCAGACTGAACTCAGGCAGGAGAATCAGGGCCAGCCAAGTGGTGGGTGTGGGAGGTGTTTGAAGATGGGTGGGCAGAGAGAGTTGGAGTTTTTAAACTAAATTAAGTGCCTCTTCTGGATTTGCTCCAAACCTTGAATGTTTTAAGAGTATGGGCTTTGGAGTCAGGGGGACCTGAGTTCTGCACCTCACTAGCTGCTTAGGCTGGGCTAAGTTTAGTTAACTAAATCTCATTCTCTTCATTTGTAAAATAGTAATGACAACCATATCTTCCTCATAGGCTTGTTGTGGGGACAAACTGAGATGAGGCTTGTCAAATGTTCAGCACAGAAAATGCTCAACATCTCTCTCTGGACGTCCTGCAGTTACTCCAAATGCATGTCCCAAGGCAGTTCATCTTCCATGTAACCATAATAATCACAATAAAAAGCTACTGGGAGCTGTCTGTGTTCTGTGCATTACACTTATTATCTATTTAATCCTACAGTTAGGAATTATTTTTCACTTTTACAAATGGGGTAACTGAAGCTCAGAGAGATTAACCAACCTGCCCAAAATTTCACAGCTTTTAAATGTCAGACCAGATTTTGAAGCTAGGGTCATCTGATGACAAAGCCCACTCTGGGCTAAACCACTTTGCCCTTACCAGAGACGAGGCTGCAAATCACTGGAACTTTGATTTTCTTTTTACCCTTGGTTTCACATTCACACAATGAGGAATTCTTCCCCTGTTGTTCTATCTCATGGGGATCTTTTACATCTTGTCCAACCTTTGCATTCCCTCTCCTTACCCTGCTTCAGGACCAGTTTTGCATCTGCTGGAAACCATGAACTGCTTCTGCATGGCAGGAACTGCTTTCTGAATGGCCCTTCTTCCACCCAAGCCCCTTTCTAGTTCACCTCTACGTACCACGGTGCTGCCTGATTAACCCCCAAAGCCTAGCTTTCATCATGTCCCTGCAGAAAACCTTCAATGACACCCCACTGTCTGCAGAAGAAAAATGATACTAGTTAGCCTGGTAATCAAGGTCTGCTTCCTCCACAAATGCACAATTTAGCTTTTCAGTTCTCACTGCTTCTCTGGCATACTCGGTAGAATGCAGATCCCATGACGACAGAAATGTGTACCCTTTCTTCACTGCTAGACCCCAACACCTAGAATAAGGCCTTGTTTATAGTAAGTGCTTGTTAAATATTTGTCAAAGTATGAATTGAATGATTTTTCGCAGGCAAAATTATTGTATTTTCTTCCCACTGTATTTTACTGTGAAGACATTGAAAGACATGAAATACGCTGTCTTTTTTTGAAGCTGCTGGTATATTTTTTTCAGAAATGAAGAAAAGCCAAAACAAGATTTTTAAAATTTGATATATTTTCAAAGATAACATTTATCAAATTAGTGCTTTTAGTGTCTACAAAACACAATGTAACATAATTGTGCTATTCAAAGATAATTACAGGGTCTGTAAAAATATTCATTCCTAGTCAGCACAGGCAGTGTGATCCAGTACTGGAACAGTTTCAAATAGGGTGATGGAGGACTTCTTTAGCATTGCCAGTGTATGCATTACTGAGTCAGGGCATAAACTCTTCTGTGGGCCTTCCTGAATGTGTGGCCTGGAACTAATGGCTCTGTGGCCCCACCACATGTCCTTATGCCCTATCTTCATGCATTCTTTTCCTTTCCTTCCATCTGCCCATTTTCATACTCCATCTATCCTTCAAAGACTAAACCAAATATCTCTCTCCCATCTTTTTCTAGGGCTCTTTTACCAGAATAATTCTCTTATTCTTCTGGTTTTCCCACAGCAATTTAATTGTAGGTTCATATGTGTTTATGACTTATTCTTTTAGTTATATATATCTTCACTAGGTACATGGGAACAGAACCCATCATCTATTTCTGCTGTATCTTTGTACCCACTCTCTGCCTACTGCTTTGTATCACGTCATGTCCACAGATGCTCAATATATATTTTTAAATAAATAAATGAATGTGGCAATGCAGGTAAAAATAACAGATGGCTGAAGTCTCAGCATTAGGCATTTGGCTGACTTTACCAGTTGGTGGAGGGAGTGGGGGAGAAGGGAACTGTGTCTGATAGAGGGTTAGCAGATGAAAGGCAGCAAATCATGAAAAGCAGCATGGCCTATTGATTAAGGGTCAGGATTGAGGCCTGGGCTCAGATACTAGCTCTGTCTCTCATTTGTTGTATAAGCTTTAGATATCAGATGATATTTTTACCTATCTAATCGGTTTTGTTGTGATGTTGTGAAGATCAGATGAGCTAATAAATGTTAAGTGGTGAGTGCCATCATGGTAGATTGCAATATTGTTTCAAACATTTTGCTACTTTTCATGTTAAAACACACCCATACATCTGTCTTAGCTTTTCATGTTAAAACACACACACCCATACATCTGTCTTAGCTGCTGTTCTGGCTACTATAGCAAATTTCCATAGACTGGATGGCTTAAACAACAAATACTCATTTTTTAAAGTTCTGGAAGCTGGAAGTCTGAGATCATGATGCCAGCATACTTGGGATCTGATGAGGGCCCTCTTCTGGGTTGCATACTGCTGACTTCTTGTATCCTCACGTGGCAAAGAGGATGAGAGAGATCTCTTGGGTCTCTTTAATAAGAGCACTAATCCCATTGATGAAGCCCCACCCCCATGACCTGATCACCTCCCAAAGATCCCACCTTCTAATACTATCATATTAGGGGTTAGGATTTCAACATATGAGTTCTAGGAGAACAGAAATATTTAGTCTGCTGCATTATCCCTGGCAACTGTCATGTGACTTGCTGTGTTCCTTTCATTGACATCAGGCTTGGCCATGTGACTTGCCGTGACCAGTGGCATTTGAGTGGAAATGACATATGCCCTGACCGAGCAAAGGCTATCTGGGCCATTGCGCCCTTTTCTCTCTGTCACAGAATGAGGTATCTCAAACAGGGTCTTCTCATTCACCCTGATCCTGCATTGAAGAAGCCATTTGGAGAAGTCGCACCCATCACAACCCCCTACAACCACTGTTATTGTAAACCACTAAGATTTGGGGGTTATGGCTATAACACAGCCTGGCGAAAGCTGACTAACAGCCCAATGTAAAGAAGTACTCAATCCATGTAAAGCCCTTAGAACAGCACCTGGAACATGATAAGGGCTCAACAATGATTATCATGGTAAATGCACTGACTTTTGACATACTTCCTAATTTGCACTTGCTTGTCTTAAATTAAAAGCCTCATCCTTGGAGTCTTCCAAATACTCTGTCACAGACAATCATCTGACTAGCAGTTGAAAGGCGTGGGTTCCTGTTCTGACTCTGCCCTGTGACAGTGCTCACGGGACATGTTCTTTCTGGGGCTCTGTTTCCTCATAGATGATTGTCAAAGTTCCTTCTAGTTCAAGAAGTTTCTGAATCTAGAGACAAGCCGCTGTTAGAACCCTCCACATCAGAAAACGTGTTAGTTCTACCAGTCACAAAGCTGGGTGATTTGTGCACCTCAACTTCTCCATCCTTTTCTCTCTTCAGAGGTTTGTACATTAGGCTTTAACCATTGCCAGTTTGCAAGTCAGTGGCATTTTTATAGGCTCCTGCAGCCAGACAGTGGTTTTTTTTTTGTTTTTTTTTTCCATTAAGTTGGGTAACAAAATTCTTAGCCAGAGGGAAAAGGTGCTTCCTTAGAAAAGGGAAATTCATGTTTTTTTTTTTTTTTAGAGACGGAGTTTGAGTTTCGCTCTTGTTACCCAGGTTGGAGTGCAATGGCGCGATCTCAGCTCACCGCAACCTCCACCTCCTGGGTTCAGGCAATTCTCCTGCCTCAGCCTCCTGAGTAGCTGGGATTACAGGCACACGCCACCATGCCCAGCTAATTTTTTGTATTTTTAGTAGAGACGGGGTTTCACCATGTTGACCAGGATGGTCTCGATCTCTTGACCTCGTGATCCACCCACCTCAGCCTCCCAAAGTGCTGGGATTACAGGCGTGAGCCACTGCGCCCAGCCCGAAATTCATGTTTAACAGGAGTTATGAAAAAATCTCTGGCTAACCAAGTATTCTCTACCTTTAAAGTACTTAAAATAAAAATTTAAAAACAGGGTACAATCAGAGAAGAAAGCAAGGCTGCCATGGTGAGCAGAGCTCCAGTCTCAGAACCAAAGCCTTGGGTGCGAGCCTCTTTCTGTGGTTAGTCGGCCAGGTGACCTTGGGTAATCACTCATTTCTCCCTATATGTAATAATAAAGGATCTCCAGATTCCTGTCAAGCACTAGCTAATATTTCATCACTATGACTCCATCAGAGTTAATTGACAGGGTTGTTTTTTACAGGCATTAAGTGGCAGTTCTTTTAATTTGCAGAGTAGGGAAAATATAATAAAGAGGGAAATGTTTACAGGGGAAGCCCAGCCCACACTAATCTTCTGAATTGGTAATAAATTTTGATCCTAAAGGAGGAATAAAAGAAAGAACTAGATTTATAATCATTTAACAAACAAGCATTATATGATTTATGAGAAGAACAGGTAGTCTAGTATCTTTTCCTGCCCATCCTTGAAGGATTTTCTGCTTCAACTGAAGAGAGCTGATGTCTGCCATATTTCTCCCAGATCCATTGCAATGTATCCAAAGCATGGCTGAGATCAGCCAGAGGTCTGTCAAATAGAGTGTGGGTACCAAAGCTGGCCCACGGATTGATGTATTACTGGTTTCAAAACCAGGTCCTCCTCCCATCCCAGAACCTTGGGATGGTAGGTTTCTACTGTTCCCAAGTCTCTGGCTTCAGCAGAATTGACAGAGTCCAGCTTTCAGGCCCCTTCTTTTCCTAGATTTCTACCATCATGCTTCCTCAGTCTGGCCCACTCTTGCATGTGAGCAGAGGTGGCTCCAAGATTGGCTACAGTAAATATACAATCTAAATAAAAACATATGCTTCAAGACAAGTTCCTAGGGAGCCCCTACCCCACTTTAAGAACATATTATCTTTCCCATAATTCTATGACTGTCAGAACTTTGTGGAAACCCACCCCCAGCCTCAGAAGGGCATGCCAGAAGAATGGGCCACAAAGGTGCCCTGTTTGAATCTCCCTGTGGGAGGGCCTGTTGTGTGGGACCTAGCTGATTGATGGCCTCCAGCTGTTGTACCTTGGATTGACTGCAGCATTGACTCCCAGGCCACACTTCTCCAGGCTGCCCCAGTCAATGACTGGGTACAGTGGTGGGTGCTAGAGCTGGGCCATTCCTGCCTAAAGGGGGATTCCTCAAATGGGCATTTTTTGTTCAGGGACTCTCCATCCGGCCACAACTCCCAGAACTGCACTTTGGCCTGAAGCACTTCCTACTCAATCCTTTCTTCTGTTTCTCCTTTCATAGGTCTCAGAGCTGCATCGTAGGCTGCAGGCTTCCTCCACCTCCTCCAGTTCCCTCCACTTCACCCTTTATCTTATCTATCTTAGTAAGGTTCTTTCCTTAGTAAACCTCTTGCACATCTAATTCCAGTTGGCACCTGTCTCTTAGAGAAGCAGGGTATGATGTTTTTCAAAGTCTGTATGCCTGGCCCACTGTATTATCGAGGGTTCAGAGAAATATAAGCAATATGATATATCTATATATGTAGATATAGCCTATAGATATATTCACATATCTATATATGTAGATATGTAGAGATAGCCTATCAGTCTACAGGATATATATATATACACACACACACACAGACATACATATAGAGACACCACACACATACACACACACACACACACACACACACACACACACACTAAGGAATTGGCTCATGCAATCATGGAAGCTGAAAACTCCCTGGATCTGCTTTCAGTAAGCTGGAGACCCAGGAGGGCCAATGTGTAATTCCAGTCCAAAAGCCACCAGGCTCAAGACCCAAAAGGAGCTTGTGTTTCAGTCTAATTCTGAAAGTCAGAATAGGCTAATGTTCCAGCTCAAGGAAGTCAGGCGAGAGGAGTTCCCTCTCACTCCTGGGAGGGTCAGGCTTTTTGTTATAGTCACGTCTTCAACTGATTGAATGAGGCCCACCCACATCAGGGATGACAATCTGATTCCCTCAGTCTATCAATCAGTTTAAATGTTAATCTCATCCCCAGAACATTCATATCCAGAATAATGTTTGGCAGGATATCTGGGAACCCCAGGCCCCATTCAAGGTAATGAATACAATTAATCATCACACTCACATAGTGCAACAGTTAGTCAGTTAAATCACTTTTGCTGAAGTCATGCATACCAGTCAAGTTTTCATACTGCTAGATGCATTTATGTTTATATCTGTCTCTAAAAAGTCTATGAATGCCTTGAAGGTGGGAATCATGTCTTATTCATTTTTAGATCCTAAATACATAGGAATTCAATAACTTATACTTATTGAGTTCCTACTGTATGCCATGCACAAGGTGCTGGGGTATGGCAATAAGTGAAACAAGCTAGGTCCTTGTCCTCAGAGACTGTACATTTAGGTAACAGGTAAATATAAAACAATTGAACATACAATATAATGGACTGGTGATAAGTGTTACAAGAGGAGAATAAAGACTAGCAAGGGGATAGAGAAGAATAGAGAAGTATCATTTTACATAGGTGTTCAGATAAGGCTTGAATGAATAACTGAATAGATGACAGAATTTATGAATGAAGGTATCAGGAAAGTTGTGCAAGTGTGTTGGGGTAAGCAGAATCTGGAGGCACAAAGAACAGAAGAAAGGCATCCTCCTCATACCAGGGAATCAGCTCAACTAAATTGTTATTTCTCCCAGCTGTGGCTTTATAGTGTTCTTCTTTGCTTTCCTCACTCCTATTTTCATAACTTCTTTCCCTTTTTAACAGAGTGGGTACAGAGTGCCTTTTAAAAGGGACTTCCTTACTGAAGTAAGTTTTAAGTCAATGTTATTGCTACACTGACCTTCTTCAACATGAGGGCTTAGGACCAGTTTCCACTTCTGAAGAAATTCCTCTAAAAGTAGTACTCTGGAGACACTTCAGTAAATGAAGATAGACTTGGCAAAGAAATTCCAAGCCTACAGGCAGATAATTAAGAGAGATTTTCAAAGCCAAGGGGGAAATCAAAGACCATTATGTATGTATGGTTTGCACTAAACCACTTTTATTACAAATTGAGCTCCATACAGCTGTGCAGCAATTGAAGCGAAGACTAAACAGCCAGCGAAGGAATGACAGCCATGTGGATGCCAACTTTCTAGTAGCCTACAGAAGCCACACATGTTAGGTTTCATGGCTTGTCATGTGTAATTTCAAAAACCAAAGTAGGTGATGTTATTACAAGTCTAGGAAGAAAATGATGATGTAGCAAGTGAGGGGGAAAAAAATCAAAATTTTCCCTTCCCTCTTAGACCTCCCTATTCAATTCCTTACTCTCAACAGGGATGTGGTAAAAGGAGTAAGATTTTGTGTAGCGTGATCTGAAGTGTTTGAGAGGTTTAGTGGAAGAGTCTGGGCTTTGGAGCCAGACAACAGAAATACAATTTATTTCTGCCACTTATGAGCTGTATGGCCTCAGGCAAGTTATTGAGTCTCTCAAGCTCCACTTCTCTTGTCTGTAAAATAGCTACTGGAGTTGTTGTGATGATCACATGAGACAGGGCAAGAAAAGTACCTGGCACATGATAGGTGCTCAAAGAACAATTTGTTTTCTTGGGAAGGAAGTTACTTAAGAAACTCAAATGAGCATTTGTTACAGTTTCTCATCAAGAATAGGATTACAAAATCAAGTGTCTTTGGTAAGTCTGCAGTAGAATTTGTGATTTGTATTGGGAGGGAACAGCTGTGGCAAACTGGAGGGCCACATCTATCCAAAGAGGGCAACTAAAGGATTTATGCCTCATAAAAGGGGGTCCCATCTCTCCTAAAGGTGGCTGCTGGAAGCCTTGCCTCATATAGAGAGGACAGTTGCTGCTAGCTCCTCTCTGGGAACAGTACAGACCCCATACTGGGAGATTTTCTAAAATGCAATAAAAAAAAAATTGAAAAAAAAATAAACTCCAAATCCATATTTCCATGTGAAATTTCCAAGTCACATACAATGGTTCCTAATTCAATTAATAAAAAACATGTAACTGGGTATGGCAGCTCTCTCCTGTTATTCCAGTGCTTTGGGAGGCCAAGGTGAGATAATCAATTGAGGCCAGGAGTTCAAGACCACCCTGGGCAATATAGCAACTCTATTGGAAAAAAAAAAAAATTGCTGGGTGTGCTTGCACGTGCCTGTAGTCCCAGCTGCTGGTGAGGCTGGGGCAGGAGGATCACTTGTGCCCAGTAAGTTGAGATATAATCATGCCACTGTACTCCAGCCTGGGTGACAGAATGAAATCCTGTCTAAAACAAGAAGAAGAAGAAAAGAAGCCAAAAACAGGCAGACCACAAAAAGTATCCCTGCAGGCGTGTGTGGGTTGCCAGTTTGCAACTTCTAGAAGAGGAACATTTCATGATTACATTTTCGTTCTTTGTATAATAAAATATTTTAATTTAAAAATAATTATTCAAATAATTTCACCCAGAGCAAGGAAGTCAACATACAAATAAATTTCTTTTTTTATATTTCTATTTCTAGGACATCAAGGACCCAAAATAATCTTTAAAACCTACAAAGAAGTTTGTTGGTATTTATTCCTCTGGAGTCAGCTGATTGCTGATGGGAAGACAGTTCAATAGTAATGCATAGGAAAAGACAAATTGATCCCTGCTGATAAAGCTGTTTTCCAGGTAGGTGCTCATAAAATGTGATGTCCCCCCAACCCCCACATTCTATGGTAGCACAGAGGGGTCAAAGCATTAATGAATAGTCCATGAGATTGTTTCTTTCAGATTTTATGAGAGAGGGCAGAAAGCCCCTAGAAGAAATTATTTTGTGTTAGAAAAATCTTCCTATTGGCTCCAGATTAGCTTCACAATGACAAAAATGCTCCAGAGAAGAGCTGACTGGAAACTATTGGTGGCTGAAAAGTATTAAGCCGCTAGTATTTTAATTAACTTGTTCCACTCCATTTCTGAGCTTACCACAGAGGAAGAAAAGAAATTGTATTTCAATATAAATAGTCACAGTAAATGTTAAGCTCTATGTTTGATTGACAGTCACCCGCACACCCGCATACACTCAAACTAGCAGCTATAAATTTGGACCATTTGTAAGACCCAAGGGATTTCTAGAGTGTGTGACAATCCAGATATATGTGCCTCGTTTACCCACAGAAGCGGTCTCCTGTGGGGGAAATGTACTGTGACATCCATTTTGATAGGTAACAGGCACATTAAGATGGAATTACCTCAGCTGGAATATGACTGTGATAACAGGAATAGAGAAACACTGGACCAGAAAAACTACAGGGCATCTTTAGAGAACACGCTCAGTTCCCTTAACAACATGTACAGGACTGTGTTCAGAATTGCCTGGGGGGAAGTTGAAATGATCAATACCTCTTCCCAAGGTATCCATGTATTCTACAGACATATCTTTAGCAAATAATTGCTCAAAGTATAACTGTCCAGACAGTATTGGGCAAGTATTGGATCTGAAGTCAGACTTCAAATTTGCAACCTTAGGAACATGCAACACAAGATAATTCAGTATTCTTCTGCTTATTTTTCCATATATCCAATATTGAGTAGTAAACAAAGTCCATAAAGAGGGCCCTGAAGATGTTCGTGTTTATATCTATTCTAGGCATGATGGATTTCCTTCCCTCTTAAAATATTAGGTTAGGAACCAACAATAAGGATCTATGGAAAAGAATGAAAAATTATTCTACCCAAATGATGTTTCAGGAATATGCTGTAATTTTTTTTTAAATTCTCACTTATTACTGGCAAAAGGCATATTTTGGAAGTTACAAAATTCAGAACCTGAGACACATAAATGATAAAAAGGTGTTACTGGTAAAGTATATTGAGATCGTTGAGAGGCAGGCACGAAAATAAAACAGCACTTCTGTGAAGCAGCATACAAATAGAATTTCTATTTGAAAAACAAATCCTCAGTTGCTTCCCTTGTTTGCCAGTCTTTTTCTTTCTCATGACTCGCTGTCTCTAATGTTATAATGACCCCAGTAATTAAAGTATTTGACCCAGGAATCTACCCATATGGATGGTGAATATATTTCAGTTATGGTATTGAATACACTTTAGTTTGAGAAAGTCTTTCTGGAAAAGATGAGTCAAATTTAAGTAAATAAATTGGTTTTTTGGCCACCATGTTTCTTGGGATTATAATGTTCCCAAGATATTTAGTAATCTCAGTTGGGTCAATACTACAATTGACTTGAATGGTAGAACTCCAAGGGAAGTTGCCATGCTGGATTTGGCACTTAGTGATGCTGCAGTTATGTTTTCCCTTGAGAGAGTGCCCCATTATGAGAATGGAATCTCCAGAGTGGGATTTAAGGGGGTAGTCAAGATATCATTCTGCAATGTCAGTGATGATTTTATTGGCCATTCGGGTGGAAGACAGGACACAAACTCTAACTGGGATAGTGTTAACAATCATTTCAGTGTAGATTACTGCATTCTGTTCAAATTCCTGCTGTCATTTCAATTAAAATCAATAGTCTTCTTTCTTACCAATTTCCTCAAATGTGTAGGTTGCTGCAACCTGCCAAGAATGTATTAGATTTCCTTAATAAAGATAGATACATCACAGCAGTGGGTTAAGTGATACGGCCAACAGTTAATTCTTGCTTCATTAAGCCAAACCAAATAATTCTCATTTAAATGTAGAAACCCATACTGCTTCTCAGTAACTATTTGGTATTGAAGCAGCAATGAGAACTCATGCCATGTAAACCTTACTTCTCTTTAGGGACTCTTAGGGCATTTCCACTAGTACCCCATTGAGAATGATAAACATTCCAAACAAAATGATACTTGTCCAAGGAAACGTATAAAATAAGCTTTGTGAAATGTCTTCCTAGAGTTTATGTTTTTAAAAAAATGTGTGTGTTCACTCTCTTGTTCAATCATGAAAATGTGAGAATATCATGGGCCTCCCAGCCATTAGTATGAATTAGAAAATCCTACTGAATAATCTCTACAAATCATCTTGTGGAAAGTGCCTGGGCTTTACAGACTAAGTGCACATTATACATATAAATCATTATCACTTTGGGGTTGATTAGAAAAGGGCAGGTATTTTGCAATCCTAGCAGTGTGTGTATGCCTGTAGCAACTGATTAGCTATTTCAAATTAATAGCTTGAAATTAAATCAAGCCTAGGGTTAGAATAAAGGGAAATGGTTTTTCTATGTAAGGAAAGCTTCAGCCTCCTCGGAAAGCACCCTCCTCCCCTTCGCCCTTTCCTTTCCTCTTATTATGCAACCTCCGAATGATGTCTGTCAGCTAGAGGAATTACATGTGTGTGACTTAGCATGTGAGTTTCCAGATCTCACAGGCAGGAGAAATCATGAGAATAACTGGAAACGACGAAGATGTCAATAAAATGTATTTTTCTGTAGTCATCTCACAAAAGGGCCTTGAAAGTTCCTCAGGGGGAGTTTTCCTGCTGTGAGACAGGCTGAACCCTCCCTTCTGTCTCCCACAGCTCAGGAGATGCAGTTGGCCTCCCCCAGCACGCCCACTACACAACACAGGTGTCTCCCATTCAGTGACAAACTGAACAGAAAGAAAAAGCTTAACTGAGAAAAAGAGATAAAACAAATACTCTTGTTCCCAGGGCAGCTGGGGGCACAGGAACAGGGAAATTGGGTAATGTGGTTGAGGTTTATAGGTAGAAAAGGGAACTGGATTTTAATGAAAATTTTTATTAAAATTTGCTTTTTTGCTGTTTTGACTTCTTACTATACTGGGCCTAGATTTTGTTTTGGAAAGTATTAGAAATCAAACTTGCATTATCTTACTTTGTCTTCTAAAGTCAAGCAAGAGAGAAATGAAGAACAATGTGGATCTTTGAAAGACACTTTTCCAGGCAATAGAAAATATACCTTGATATTCTCACTGCTTCTCCAAAATGTCTGGGAGCCTGAAGTTTGTCTAAACTCAGGATTTCTTACTTAACTAAGCTGGGCAAGGTTTTATTTCCCTAACTTTTGAATTCATTTCCCTGATGATTTCCTTTATATTTCCATATTTTATTTGATAATGATAAACTGTCTTCTATATAATTTTAATTTTATTTTAAAAGAAGGACGATAATGCCATTTTATAGGCAAAACTAATTTTTTTCATCAAATTACCCATTAAGAATACATAGTAATATTTTATTTTATATTTTGAAAAACAAATTTCTTTTTTTAATATTATATTGTACTTTAGGTTCTGGAGTACATGTGCAGAACATGCATGATTGCTGCATAGGTACATACATGGCAATGTGGTTTGCTGCCTCCATCCCTGTCACCTACATCTGGCATTTCTCCCCATGTTATCCCTCCCCAACTCCCTACACCCAGCTGTCCCACCCCTAGTCACCCCCAACAGAACCCAGTGTGTGATGCTCCCCTCCCTGTGTACATGTGTTCTCATTGTTCAACACCTGCCTATGAGTGAGAACATGCAGTGTTTGATTTTCTGTTCTTGTGTCAGTTTGCTGAGAATGATGGTTTCCAGATTCATCCATGTCCCTACAAACGACACAAACTCATCATTTTTATGGCTGCATAGTATTCCATGGTGTATATGTGCCACATTTTCCTTGTCCAGTCTATCATCAATGGGCATTTGGTTTTGATCCAGGTCTTTGCTATTGTAAACAGTGCCGCAATGAGCATATGTGTGCATGTGTCTTTATAAGAGAACGATTTATAATCCTTTGGGTATATACCCAATAATGGGATTGCTGGGTCAAATGGATTTTCTATTTCTCGGTACTTGAGGAACCACCACACTGTCTTCCACAATGGTTGAACTAATTTACATTCCCACCAACAATGTAAAAGTGTTCCTATTTCTCCACATCCTCTCCAGCATCTGTTGTCTCCAGATTTTTTAATGATCACCATTCTAACTGGCATGAGATGGTATCTCAATGTAGTTTTGATTTGCATTTCTCTAATGACCAGTGATGATGAGCAGTTTTTCATATGTTTGTTGGCCTCATATATGTCTTCTTTTGAAAAGTTCACATCCTTTGACCACTTTTGAATGGGTTTTTTTGTTTTTTTCTTGTAAATCTGTTTTAGTTCTTTGTAGATTCTGGATATTAGCCCTTTGTCAGATGGGTAGATTGCAAAAATTTTGTCCCATTCTGTTGGTTGTCAGTTCACTCTAATGATTGCTTCTTTTGTGGTGCAGAAGCTCTGGAGTTTAATTAGATCCCAATTGTCTACTTTGGCTTTTATTGCCAATACTTTTGGTGTTTTAGTCATGAAGTTCTTGCCTATGCCTATGTCCTGAATGGTTTTGCCTAGGTTTTCTTCTAGGGTTTTGATGGCATTACATCTTATGTTTAAGTCTTTAATCCATTTTGAGTTAATTTTAGTGTAAGGTATCAGGAAGGGGGTCCAGTTTCTGCTTTCTGCACACTACTAACCAGTTTTCTCAACACCATTTATTAAACAGAGAATCCTTTCCCCATTGCTTGTTTTTGTCAGGTTTGTCAAAGATCAGATGGTTGTACATGTGTGGCATTGCCTCCGAGGCCTCTGTTCTGTTCCATTGGTCTATATCTCTGTTTTGGTACCAGTACCATGCTGTTTTGATTACTGTAGCCTTGTAGTATAGTTTGAAGTCAGGTAGCGTGATGCCTCCAGGTTTGTTCTTTTTGCTTAGAATTGACTTGGCTATGCAGGCTTTCTTTTGGTTCCATAGGTTTAAGGTGGTTTTTTCCAGTTCTGTGAAGAGGGTCATAGGTAGCTTGATGGGGATAGCATTGAATCTATAAATTACTTTGGGCACTATGGCCATTTTCATGATGTTGATTCTTCCTAACCATGAGCATGGAATGTTTTTCCATCTGTTTGTGTCCTCTTTTATTTCCTTGAGCAGTGGTTTGTAGTTGTCCTTGAAAAGGTCCTTTACATACTTTGTTAGTTGTATTCCTAGGTATTTTATTCTCTTTGTAGCAATTCTGAATGGCAGTTCATTCTTGATTTGGCTCTCTTTAAGTTTGTTATTGCTGTATAGGAATGCTTGTGATTTCTGCACATTGATATTTTATCTGAGACTTTGCTGAAGTTGCTTATCAGTTTAAGGAGATTTTGGGCTGAGACAATGGGGTCTTCTAAATGTACAATCATGTCATCTGCAAATAGAGCCAATTTGACTTCCTTCTTTCCTAACTGAATACCCTTTATTTCTTTTTCTTGCCTGATTGCTCTGGCTAGAACTTCCAATACTATATTGAATAGGAGTGGTGAGAGAGGGCATCCTTGTCTAGTGCCAGATTTCAAAGGGAATGCTTCCAGTTTTTGCCCATTCAGTATGATATTGGCTGTGAGTTTGTCATAAATTGCTTTTATTATTTTGAGATATGTTCCATTGATACCTAGTTTATTGAGAGTTTTTAGCACACAGGGCTGTTGAATTTTGTTCAAGGTCTTCTCTGCATCTGTTGAGATAATCGTGTGGTTTTTGTATTTGGTTCTATTTATGCAGTTAATTACGTTTATAGACTTGTGTATGTTGAACCAGCCTTGCATCCCTGGGATGAATCCTACTTGATCATGATGGATAAGCTTTTTGATGTGCTGTTGCAATCGGTTTGCCAGTATTTTATTGAAGATTTTTGCATCTATGTTCATCATGGATGTTGGCCTGAAGTTTTCTTTTCTTGTTGAGTCTCTGCTGGGTTTTGGTATCAGGATGATATTGGTCTCCTAAAATGATTTGGGAAGGATTCCCTCTTTTTGGATTGTTTGGAATAGTTTCAAAAGGAGTGGTACCAGCTCCTCTTTGTATGTACGGTAGAATTTGGCTGTGAACCCATCTGGACCTGGAGTTTTTTTGGTTGGTAGGCTATTAATTGCTGCCTCAACTTCAGCCCTTGTTATTGGTCTATTCAGGGTTTCGACTTCTTCCTGGTTCAGGCTTTGGAGGATGCAAGTGTCCATGAATTTATCCATTTCTTTCAGGTTTACTGGTTTATGTGCATAGAGTTTTTTGTAGTAATCTCTGATGGTAGTTTGCATTTCTGTGGAATCTGTGGTGATATCCCCTTTATCGTTTTTCATTGCATCTATTGATTCTTCTCTTTTCTTTTTTATTAATCTGGCTAGTGGTCTGTCTATTTTGTTGATCTTTTCAAAAAAACAGCTAATGGATTTATCGATTTTTTTTAAGGGCTTTTTGTGTCTCTATCTCCTTTAGTTCTGCTCTGATCTTATTTTTTGTCTTCTGCTAGCTTTTGAGTTTTTTTTTTTAAAATCTTGCTCCTCTAGCTCTTTCAATTTTGATGATAGGGTGTCAATTCTAGATCTTTCCTTGCTTCACATGTGGGCATTTATTGCTATAAATTTTCCTCAAGGCAGTGCTTTAAATATGTCCCAGAGATTCTGGTACATTGTGTCTTCTTTCTCATTGGTTTCAAAGAACATCTTTATTTCTGCCTTCATTTCATTGTTTATCCAGTCAACATTCAAGAGCCAGTTGTTCAGTTTCCATGAAGTTGTGTGGTTCTGAGTTAGTTTCTTAATCCTGAGTTCTATTTTGATTGTACTGTGGTCTGAGAGACTGTTATGATTTCCGTTCTTTTGCATTTGCCGAGGAGTGATTTACTTCCAATTATGTGGTCAGTTTTAGAGTAGGTGCGATGTGGTGCTGAGAAGAATATATATTCTGTGGATTTGGGGTGGAGAGTTCTGTAAATGTCTATTAGATTTGCTTGGTCCAGATCTTAGTTCAAGTCCTGGATAGGCTTGTTAATTTTCTGTCTCGTTGATATGTCTAATATTGACAGTGGAGTGTTAAAGTCACCCACTATTATTGTGTGGGAGTCTAAGTCTCTTTGTAGGTCATTAAGAACTTGCTTTATGTATCTGGGTGCTCCTGTATTGGGTGCATATATATTTAGGATTATTAGCTCTTCTTGTTGCATTGATCCTTTTACCATCATGTAATGCCCTTCTTCGTCTCTTTTGATCTTTGTTGATTTAAAATTTGTTTTATCAGAGACAAGGATTGCAACTCCTGCTTTTTTTTGCTCTCCATTTGCTTGGTAAATCTTTCTCCATCCCTTCATTTTGAGCCTGTGTGTATCCTTGCACATGAGACGGGTTTCCTGGATACAGCACACCAATGGGTCTTGACTTTTGATCCAATTTGTCAGTCTGTGTCTTTTGATTGGGGCATTTAGCTCATTTACATTTAAGGTTAATATTGTTATGTATGAATTTGATCCTGCCATTTTGATGCTAGCTGGTTGTTTTGCCCATTAGTTGATGCAGTTTCTTCATTGTGTCAATGCTCTTTAGCATTTGGTACATTTTTGGAGTGGCTGGTACTGGTTGTTCCTTTCTATGTTTACTGCTTCTTTCACGAGCTCTTATAAGGCAGGCCTGTATCTCTGAGCAATTGCTTGTTCATAAAGGATTTTATTTCTCCTTCACTTATGAATCTTGGTTTGGCTGGATATGAAATTCTAGGTTGAAAGTTCTTTTCTTTAAGGATATTGAATATTGGCCCCTACTCTCTTCTGACTTTTAGGGTTTCTGCCAAGAGATCTGCTGTGAGTCTGATGGGCTTCCCTTTGTGGGGAACCTGACCTTTCTCTCTGGCTGCCCTTAGCATTTTTTCCTTCATTTCAACCATGGTGAATCTGATGATTATGTGCCTTGGGGTTGCTCTTCTTGAGGAATATCTTTGTGGTGTTCTCTGTATTTCCTGGACTTTAATATTGGCCTGCCTTGCTAGGCCGAGGAAGTTCTTCTGGATAATATCCTGAAGAGGGTTTTCCAGCCTGGATTAATTCTCTCCATCACATTCAGTTACACCTATCAAATGTAGATTAGGTCTTTTCACATAATCCCATATTTCTTGGAGGCTTTGTTCATTTCTTTTTACTCCTTTTTCCCTAATCTTGCTTTCTCATTTTATTTCATTGAGTTGATCTTCAGTCTCTGATATCCTTTCTTCTGCTTGTTCGATTCAGCTATTGAAACCTGTGTGTGTTTCATGAAGTTCTTGTATTGTGTTTTTCAGCTCCATCAATTCATTTATATTCTTCTCTAAGCTGTTTATTCTCATTAGCATGTTGTCAAATGTTTTTTCAAGATTCTTTGCTTCTTTGCATTGGGTTAGAACATGTTCTTTTAGCTTACAGAAGTTTATTACCCACTTTCTGAAGCCTGTTTCTGTCAATTCATCAGACTCATTCTCCATCCAGCCTTGTTCCCTTACTGGTGAGGAGTTGTGATACCTTGAAGGAGGAGAGGTAGTCTGGTTTTGGGTGTTTTCATCCTTTTTGCACTGGTTTCTTCCCATCTTTGTGGATTTATCTACCTGTGGTCTTTGTAGTTGGTGACTTTCGGATGTGGTCTCTGAGTGGACGTCCTTTTTGTTGATGATGAAGTTATTTCTTTCTGTTTTTTAGTTTTCCTTGTAACTGTCACGCGCCTCTGCTGTAGGACTGTTGGAGGTCCACTCCAGACCCTGCTTGCCTGGGGATCACCTGCAGCATCTACACAACAGTAAGGGTTTCTGCCAGTTTCTTCTTCCGTCATCTTTGTCCCAGAAGGATACCTGCCAGATGTCAGCCTGAGCTCTCCTTTATGAGGTGACTCTTTGGATAAACAGGGATCGGGAGCTGCTTGAGGAGAGAGTCTGTCATTTATAGGAGCTCAAGTGCTGAGCTGTGAGTTCCGCTGTTCTGTTCAGAGCTGCTGGGCAGGTACATTTAAGTCTGCTGCAGTGGAACTCATAACCGCCTTTTTTTCCCAGGTGCTCTGTCCTGGGAAGGTGGGGCTTTATTTATAAGTTCCTGACATGCTGGTGCCTTTTTTCAGAGATGCTCTGCCCAGCAAGGAGGTGGACTAGTCCCAGTCTGCCAGCAGAGGCATTGCTGAGCTGCTGTGGGCTCTGCCTAGCTGTTTTGTGAACTTCCTTGCAGTTTTATTTACAGAGGTATAGTTATAACTGCCTTGGTAATGGCAATCTGTCTCAGTAATGGCGGACTGCCTCAGTAATGGCAGTCTGCCTCAGTAATGGTGGACTGCCTCGGTAATGGTGGACTTCCTTGGTAATGGTGGACTTCCTTGGTAGTGGTAGACTGCCTCAGTAATCATGGACTCCCTTCCCCCTACAAAGCTGGATCATCCCAGGTCCAGCTGTGCTTCCTGTGAACACTCAATCCAGAGTGTTTCAGATTGCTGGTCTTTGTGGGGGTGGGACCCGCCGAGCTAGATCACTTGATTCCCTGTTTCAGCCCCCTTTTTTTCAGTTGAATGGGTGGCTCTGTCTCTCAGGCATTCCAGGTGCCAGTTGAAAAGACCATCCAGATTTGTGTGAGTTTTTGTGCGGAGACCCCACTACACCAGCTGAAACAGCTATGCTGGAGACTCGTGGCCCTTTTCCCCTTGGGAATCTCCTTGTCTGTGGGGAGTAAAAACTTGTTTGGAAATGTGGTGATCACTCACCCTCTGCATTCTCACTGGGAACTGCACTCCAGAGCTGTTCCTATTCAGCCATCTTGGATCCCATAGTAACATTTCATACTCCTCAGTCTTAAAGATTGCTACCCTTGCAAAATATTGAGTGAAAAGAGGGAAAAAAGGAAAAGTTTTGACATCAAACAGATCTGTTTTCAAATTCCAGCTCTGCCACACAGTAGCAATGTGGCACTGGCAAGTCACTAAGCTTTTGTGAATATCTGCTTGTTCATCTCTAAAAGGTAAGCTTAACAATAAATATTTGGCAGCATTTTGTGAGGATTGCTTTAGATAACAAACACCCATCACAGCAGATATTATGTATCCATTTCATTCATTCTCTGCCTCCCAATTTGAAAATGGATTCTGAAGATTCAGTTTAATTGGTATCCTTAGAACACCTACTCAGTCCAGCCAGGTCTGTGGTAGGCATTAGGAGAAATGATAAATAAGCAAAAAACCAAACCTAGGTCTCAAAACAACAGTCCTGTGTTTGAGCAGACAAGATGTATGAATAAAATACAAGTGGGAAGTAAGTAGAGCACATATAGACAAGTTATTAGATGTTATAGTATAAACAGCAGATGCCAAGAAAAATTATGGGAAAGAGATGGGTTTTATATAGGCTCTTTTGATACATAGAATTTTAATTGGCATAAGCAAAACAGACCACTTTAAAAACAAATAAACTCAGGAGACTTCTTTAATGGAAAAAAGATAGGTTAAGATTTGAAGGTAGAAATAAACAAAGGATTTGCCTTAGAGAAACTGATCTACTTGGAACAGAGAGCTTCATTGGGTGAAATGGCTCAAAAAGAGTATACAGGGACAAGTTGACAAAAAGCCTTGAATATTATCCTAACTAATATCATCTGATCTAAGAGCCCTTCAGAAAAAGAATGCAAGCATAATTTTGGAGAGGTGATTGCTATCTAGGATGGACTGGAGCCAAAGTCTGGGGCCAGAAACTCTACTAGGGTCATGTGTGTGGAGGTGAGTTAAGCTGTTTTGTGCTACTTGGATGCTTCTTTCTAGAGTGTGTGTTCCAAGCCATAGGCTCATTGTTTCACCAATTTTCCTATATAGATGGTTCAATCCATGTTCACTAAACTCAGGAGAGACTGGCCTATAAAAGCTAATTTAATAATATAGAAAGTATTAAGAGGAATTTCTATGTTGTTAATAATATAGAAAGTATTATTAAGAGGGGTGCGTATATGTTAGAGAATTTAGCCTACCTAGTTTCTGTAATAAGAACACTTTCTGGAAAATTAAACCAGTGTCAGAAAGTTCATGGGACATTCCAGTTTATTGGTTATTGGCCATTCATGTTTATCATCAATTTAACAAATATTAACTAAGCACCTACTAAGTGACAAACAGCATGGGGGTACTAAGACCTGCAAGTGGTTTAGTGATGCTGGAGAAGGAAGGAATGGCATTAGGGAGTGGGTACAGAGGGGAGGGTAGGAGCCCTCATGAGAGGACACAGAGGGCCATGGATTTCCTGGTGAGGGAACTTGGATGTATTTCTCTTACTGATGCAAGCCAGTGAAATGTCTTGGTACATTTAGAAAATAAATAAATGTATTTTAACTTTTTTTTTTTTTTTTTAGACAGAGTCTCACTCTTGTCGTTCAACCAATTCTCCCACCTCAGCCTCCTGTAGCTGAAACTACAGGCATGCACCACCACACCTGGCTAATTTTTGTATTTTTTGGTAGAGATGGGTTTCACCATGTTGGCCAGGCTGGTCTTGATTTCCTGACTTCAAGTGATCCATCCATCTTGGCCTCCCAAAATACTGGGATTACAGGCTTGAGCCACAGAGACTGGCCTGTTGTAACTTCTAAATATGTTACTATTTAACTTGATAGAGCATTGACTAAATAGTCAGTATTTTACCCACCACAGAATACATGTGTTTGCCCCAATAATGCTACTGGTTTGAAATAAATGTATATAGAAAACACATGAAAGCCAGATATGACAACCTCTAGAAACCTGTTTTGGTTACAAAAATGAACTAAAGGCTGATATCACTAACATCCATAGGAGTTATTTATATAAATTAAAAAATTGTATTGTTATGTTTCCAAGTCAAGGAATAAATTAATTCCAAACTAGAGGCAAAAAAAGAATGAAATCAAATAAAATAAATATTAGGGGAATCATCATCAAAAAATTGAGTAAGCATATATACTAGAGAGGCTCTAAATTTTATAGATTCCAAACTAAGCCTCATTATAAATTTGCAATTTCATTTGTTGATAGTTAATACATTTACAGGATTCAAAATCAAAACAACATGAAAAGTATGAATGGTGAAGCAAAGCTCCCACCCATTCCCCAGACTTTTTGCTAACATTTATTAATTATTGCTTTGCTATTCTGATCTTTGTGTATACCCCAAATATGTTTTTGGTAAATACGAAATAAATTTGGAATAAAAAAAGAGAAGGAAGCAAATCAACATTCACTGGGCACCACTACTTGCCAGATGCTGTAAAGTGTTCTCCCACAAGTTAGGTCACTGATTTCTTACATCAACTCTGTAAAGTTGGTCTACCACAAGATGAAATGTCATGGCAGGTGGGCGAAAAACCTCCCTCTTTGCACTGTGTGTTTGAAGTAGTTACTTTCTCTACATTTCCTGCCTCTAGAGTCACATTGGATAGACCTTTTGATTTCTGTATTTTAACTAATTGCACCACTTTCACAAGAGCTTTAAAATATCCATCTTTCAGGGCTGTTTTGAGGATTGAGTTGCTAAGTATATGGCATATAGTAAGAGTTCTATAAATGGAAGCTATCATTATTATAATGCCTCTGGGAGAACTTCCTATGTCAGGCTAAGCTCATTTGATATGTGTTGAGTTTAACTCACGGGGATGGCCCCCTTTTTGGATTTAGTCTATTCTGATGCCAACTGTACTCTTGGTTGAGTAACAACCATATAAATAGAAATAAATCTAGCTATTAAATGACCACTTTCACCCTATCTCAAGGGTCAGCAAGCTTCTATAAAGGCCAGATAGAAATATTTTAGGCTTTGTGGGTCTTTGTCAAAACTATTCAACCTTGCATTGTTGAATTGTTTGTGTAGCACAATTATGTTGAATTGTTTATGTTGCACTGTTTATGTAGCACCAAGCAGCCACATAAACAAACAAGTGTGGCCATGTTCCAATACAATTTTATTATGGACACTGACATTTGAATTTCATATAACTTACATGTGTCTGATATGGCTTGGATATCTGTCCCTTCCAAATCTCATGTTGAAATATGATCCTCGGTATTGAAAGTGGGGCCCAAGAGGAGGTGTTTGGGTCATAAGGGTGAATCCCTCATGAATGGCTCGCTGCTGTCCTCATGATAGTGAGTTCTTGTGAGATCTGGTTGTTTAAAAATATGTGGCACCTCTCTCCTTCCTCTCTTGCTCCCATTCTCACCATGTAACATGCTGGCTCCCCTTCACCTTCTGCCCTGACTGGAAGCTTCCTGAGGCCTCACCAGAAGCAGATGCCAGCACTATGCTTCATGTACATACAGCCTGTAGAACTGTGAGCCAATGAAACCTCTTTTCTTTATAAATTACTCAGTCTCAGATATTATTTTATAGCAAATACAAAATTGACTAATATAGTGTCACGAAATATTATTATTCTTTTGATTTTTTTCCCAATTATATAGAAATATAAAAATCATTCTTAGTTCATGGGCCATGCAAAAGGTGGTGGGCTGGCTTTGGCCTCCGGGTCATAGTTTGCCAATTCCTACTCCAAATGATAACTGGATAATCTGGTCAATCAACTCACTCTCTCCCCCCACACCCCAATTCCCCAACTATCATGAGCAAGCAGAGAGGGAAAACTAAAGGCCCGTTTGGAAGGAATATTCCTACTTACCCAAGGAGCTACAATTTTCTTTCTTTTAAATGCAGCTTAGAGTTTTGTAAATATGAGTAAATGATTCATATACAAATTTGAGTTGCATTGATATCAACTAAATGACCTTGGTGCTGAAAAAATAGTAGAAAATATTTCCAGCTGCTAGGAAATCAAGCAGCATTGGAATCTGAAAGCATGTAATAATTTCATTTGAAAACCAAACTTCAGAATAAGTTAAGGTATTCTTGCTACTGGTGTCCCTTAAAGGCAGGGGGTTTCATGCCATTGAACACACAAGGAAATCCTTGATGCTGCAGGGATCTCAGGAACACCTTGGTTTGGCCTCTGTGGGGGCTTTACATTGGCTCAGAGCTTAGAGGTCAGACTTGTTGGGGACACAGACAGCCACTGCCACCTCTCTGAAATGCTGGGCCGCATGCAGCCTCTGCCTGCTCCTAAATCTTCAGCACTGTCATCTTCATGGCCTGCCTCCAACCACCTTCATCTCTCCCTTCCTCACTACCATGATTTCCTTAAAAGCACAGGCCTCAAGAAACAAAAGTCAGGAAGGCAAGTGGAAAAATTTTGCTTTCTTCAAAAATCTCTCTTCTGAGACAAAAGAGCCCCAAACCTTGCTAATTCCTTGGAAACGGTTAGGGAAAAATACCTTAATAATTCCATAAATTATCCTACAACACAAGCATCTTCTTATCATCTGGGAAGCTGGCCATTCTAAAGAGGCAAATAATCAGCTCCAGTTCACTCAGGAAAATTCTATCTGCTCCCGTGGGTTTTTCAGAGTTATGGAGTCTTTGAAACAAGACCTGGAATGCTAGGTTGACAAGGGAGTACTTCTGAATTTATTTTAGAATCTTTATTGTTAGCACAGAAACTAGCCTTTTACAGTGCTCAAAAAGTATCTAAATGTTGGAATTTTGCTGAAGAAGTACTTGGAGTTAAAGAATTACAATTGACAAGAGGTGAGTGGGAAGTATGGAATGAACCAAAGCATAAAGAAGTGAAGGCATGAGATATTTTAAGCTCCAGAAAAGCAAGAACCTGTCTAGCTTATTCCCCTTGATGTTCTTCATCATCAGCCCTTGGAAGAGTACCTGGCTCAGAGAATGTTTGTTTAGTGAATGCATGTAGAGAGAGGAATTAGAAAACATGGCCTATCGGTCAGGTCCCAGCAGAAAACAGAATTTCCCCCAGATAATTCAAAAGAAGAGACTTTAATGAAAGGATGACTTAAAGAGGTATGACAGGGTTAAGGGAAGAAATAAGAGATGCTGAAGCCACCCAGATGCCAGCAACAGGAGGCTAATAATACTGCTAAGCCTGAAAGGGCAGGAGCAGTTCCTTGGCCAAAAAAGATGCAGCTCCTTAGCCAAAAAAGATCCAGAGAAGTGAACTGAAGTAGAGAGAGTATGAGGAAGAGACCCCCTGACCTTTCTTCTCTTGCCCTTCATTCTCCTGCCAGTGCCTTCCAATGACTAAATCCATCTAGAATCCAGAAAGCCTGGGAGCGGGGCAGAGAAGATTGGAGGATGGATCTGGGAATGGGGACAAAGAAAATCACTAGCCCATGGGGTGAACTGGAATGTAAAGCTGGTTTAAAAAAATATTTCTGCCTTCACTTCCCTATGCCTTCATTCATTCCCTACTCTCCAAAGATATGCTCTGGCCCATTCATCTCTTGTCAATTGCATTGATAAGCTATTAGCTATTGGAGGTTTTAGATGAGGGAGTGGCAAAATATAAAGCTTTGGAAAGCTTTGCCTATGTTCATATTCCAGCTCTGCCACTCTTTAACTATAAACATAGGCTAGTTACTTAATTTCTGTGCCTCAATTTTCTTTTCTACAAAATGAGGGAAGTTAGGGTAGCCACCTCCTAGCATTGTTATACAAATCAAATAAGATAATCTAAGGAAAGTGCTTAGGTCTGACAGAGTTTCTTTTTTAAAAGCTTATCTTGAATAAAGATTTAAGCAAATTTGTCTTATATTAAAGAATTTACTATCAAATCAATGTTAGAGCGAGGTTTTACTGAATCTGACAATCATAAAGACTACAGTCTTCTCCTGAGTACATAGCCATGCAATTTCACTCTGCTTTGGTCCACCCAGGCTAAGCAGTTCCCTTTCTTATACATTGATTTCTTTCTCCTTTAAGTAATACTAGAATATCATACAGGGTTTAGGTAACACTGGTGAGGTCCACCTACATGCGATCTCAACCTTCAGCTGTGATTTAGCTACCAGTGCATTTCTGAAAATTGCTTCCTTGGCATTTAAGCACGTTATTTGAAAGAACAACTGAAGTAGAAAGAAAATCAAGCAACAACAGGAGGCCCTCGTTTTTAAACTCATTACTTGGCAAGCTGAAAAATTTGCTTAGATCAGTTGGGGTTTCAAATGCAAGAATTGGCTTCTGAGAACAAAAGCCAGTAGCTACAGTTTAACAGTCTGAAGCACATTTTCCCCACTCACTTCCTTATTATTTCTAACAAGAGTTTCACATGCCTTTTTAATAGGTGAGATGTGCAACCCATGGAATGCAGGGTATTCCTGCTTATTTCATTATTAAAATTTAAACAGACATACACTTTATGGAAAGACTGGTTCTAATCATAATTTTTATCCCCTCCCCCATTTCTAATTTTTAAATAAAATTGCTATATGAGAAACATTATTCTGACTGAGGTCTTGTTGAGTATTTGTTGAAAATGTCTACAACTTTAAATGCATTTACAATTCTGACAAACCAATTTAACTTGAGTAGGTTAAGTAACAAGAAGATATCAAAGTTTAAAATATTTAGATACCTGAACTTAAAGTGAGCCTTCACGATGGTTCCTAAAGGTAAGTTATTATCATAATATATACTTTATCTAGTAAATATGTTCTAGTGACTTAGTTTTTTTAATGTACCTAAAAAATAGCATCTTTTGGGTTATGAAAGCCCTTAAACAATGATTTTCGAGGACTTCCATCGTTGCTTAATAATATGCAAAATCTGTAGACAAACTTCAAATTACATGTTAAAAATTGTACATGTTGAATATCCCTTATCTGAAATACTTCAGAAAAGAAGTGTTTCAGATTTTTTAATTTTTTCAGATTTTGGAATATTTGCATATAAATAATGAGATATCTCAAGGATGGGACCCAATTCTACAATAAATACAAAATTTATTTATGTCTTATATACACCTCATACACATAGTCTGAAGGTAATTTTATACAACATTTTAAAACAATTTTGTGCATGAAACAGTTTTGACGTTGTTTGGACTGTGACCCATCATATAAGATCAGGCATAGAATTTTCCACTTGAAGCATTATGTTGGCACTCAAAAAGTTCTGAATTTTGGAGCATTTTGGATTGGATTTTCAGATTAGGGATGTTCAACCTGTATATGCAAACTATACATAATTACAACTATGCTTTTTTAAAAAAAAAAAAAAGCAGCAAAATTCATTGCAAAGAAAGATGAAAAGAAATTCACCAAACTCTTAATAATAGTTATATATGAGAGACAGGAATAAAACAAAGGTTTTAAAACAATGCTAATCTCTCCTAGGAAATTCCTGATCCATTTTTTTATACCTCTATTTCACAATATGGTGTCAGAGGTTGTGAGGAAGAACAGGTGATAATCCTGGTTCCATCACTTACTGTGTGACCTTGAACAAGTACAAAAGTCTCCTTGTGCCCTGGTTCAATTGTCTATAGAAAAGAGATAATAACAATACTTACTTTGCAGAGTTGTGAGATTAAATGAACTAATGAACGCAAATTACTTAGAACAGTGACAGGAACTCACTTGAAATAAGTGAGAGCTATGATTTTGTTATTTGTAATGAATCTGCTTACAATTTCAATTCTACCAGTGGAATGTGACCTCTTGAGGGTAGTGATCACCTATTTATTTATCTTCTGTAGCCCTGGACCCTAAGACCATGTCTAGCAAATAAAAAATGCTCAATAAAAAGTTGTGACTACATTAATGAATGATTTCCCCAAGGCAAAGTGATAGAGAATTTCACTGACTATTTCGTCAGTAATGATCTAATGGTAGTTGCCTGCCCCTAGTCTCTGACCCTTCTTCTCTTAGCCTCCACCATACTTAGCTTCTGCTCTCAAAGTGTTCCAAGCCTATCTACACTGATCCAGGCCACTAGCAAATGGTTCAACTCATGATGACATATCTATAGACCAACAAAAAGCACTTCAGAGGAAGAGTGTTACTCTAAAATATATCAATGTATAGTGTTAGAAACTGTAATCACCTTCCAGATTCTCGCATGGATGATAAACACTAGATCATATCAGTTCGAATCAAAAGGCGCTTCATCTATGTGTAAAAATCAAGGTTTATAAGGCAGTCAGTATTTTTCTCTGGTACCACTCTCCTCTTCAGCAGCTGCAGCCCAAAGCTATTGGGCAAAGTTGTACTTGCCTCAAAAAATCTTCTGGGAAGACTAGAAGTCTACATAAATGGCTGGAGTACACCTTCATAGAGAATGAATTTGCTCTTCTGAATTTTCTTCAAACTTCATTTTTCGTTGATTTTTAAAACAAATAGCATTTTGTAAAATTGTAATAAGCTGAAGACCTATTCTGAATTTTTGTGATGAAACAAAAATTGTCATATTCAATTAATGTTCAATTAATATAGGATAATAGCTAATATTTGTCTTTCCTTACAAGGTTAGCCAATAATAGAAAACAATCTCCTCAGCTTCCTCTGTGCGTGTTTCCACTCCGGTTCTTCCTCTCTTGCTTATGCAGAGGTTGTCCTTAAAAAATACTAAACACGGGCTGGGTGCAGTGGCTCACGCCTGTAATCCCAGCACTTTGGGAGGCTGAGGCGGGTGGATCACAAGGTCAGGAGTTTGAGACCAGTCTGGCCAACATAGTGAAACCCCGTCTCAACTAAAAATGCAAAAAATTAGCCGACTGTGGTGGTGTGCACCTATAATTCTAGCTACTCAGGAGGCTGAGGCAGGAGAATCGTGTGAACCCAGGAGGTAGAGATTGCAGTGAGCCAAGATCACACCATGGTATTCCAGCCTGGGTGACAGTAAGAGACTCCATCTCAAAAAAAGAAAAAAAACACTAAACACACACACACACACACACAAATGCCACACCTATATCTTTACTAGTTTGAGTAAAAAAGATGTGTATTATCATATCCCTTTTCTAAGATCAGGCACCCAAAAGGAGTGAACAAATCACCTTGGCAAATTACCTTACAGATCTTCAAAGGGCTGTACCCTAGCATCCCTAACTGCCCTTTATTAACCCATTATGGGTTATTACTTCATTAAATGAAACTATTAAAATACCCAGGGGATGAGGTGGAAGAAACGGGTTGGATAGAATTAGTAAATATGGTGTAACAGAGGGAATTTAGTACATGAGAGAGGGTGAGTGACTAGCTCACACTGACTAATATTTATATAAGGTCTAATAATTTATAAAGTCCTCTTACATAAAGGAGGAGAACAAAAAGACACAGTGGAGGAGAGGGTAGTGAATTAGACTAGGTAGGGAGGCTTCACTAACACATTTTCTTTAGACCTTAAAATTACCTTATTTTAAGTTCCATGGAGATAATGGAATTCATGAGGACTACAGGGATACTTACATATGCTTTTAATTATATTGAAATGTAAAAAATAGGTGGGTCAAAATCTGGCTTAAAGTTTTGTAAGCTTTGACACCATGACTCCTGTTATTCAACTGAACAAAAAAGTTCATTCTGAATTCTACCTTTTTTTTTTTTTTTTAAGAGATGGAGATAGGGTGGACAGCAGTGAAATAACCGCAGCTCATTGTAGCCTTAAACTCCTGGACTCAAGTGATCCTCCCTCCTCAGCTTCCCACGTAGCTGGGACTACAGGTGCAAGCCACCATGTTCTGCTCTGACATTTCTAAATCTTCATACATAGAGTCAGGAGACAGGTTTCTAAGAGCTTTCATTCATCTGTTTCACAAGATTTCCCTGTACCACGAACATGGCAAACTCAGATTATCACAGCAGAATTGTAGCACAAGGTATAAATGACCAAATGCCCTCCAAAGCCTGGGGCTGACCAAGAAGAAAATCCTACTTCTCAGCACTTATTCTGAGGCAGGCTTTGATTCAATCAACTGGATGAAGAAGCAGAGCAGTATTTCCACCCAGAAGACCGAGGCAGCCTTTAATTTCATGACAGCTTGTCTTTCAAACCACAAACCAGAACACAGTCAAAATCCCATAAGGTGCAGTCTCCCTGCTCTGAGGTATGGCATTATTCTGTATGAAATTTAGAAGAAGGAAAGTGTGTAAGTCTGAGTGTCTAGCCTAACCCCAACACAGGAGGCCATTATGGAGCATTTTACTGCAGTTTCTCTTTGCTTTGTTTTTTCCAAGGATGCATTTAGCTACAGCATGTAGAGAGAAACCCTACTCAAGAGAGTGGGGTCATTATCCACACACAAAAGGCCATTTAGAGAAAGAACAGTGCAGTCAGTTCAAGCTATGGCTGCCAGAGTCCAGACCTATTAGAAAAAAAGGTTAGCTGTTTAAGTGGGAATGTGAAACAAAATGTAATAATTAGGGCTAACTAGGCACCCTCCCCAATGCCGAGAAAGCTGCTTGGGATCATAAACTAATTCCCTGAAAGTTCTAAGCTTAGGGGAAAGCAAGTCATCAACACTAAGTGACAGTTCAGTTGTTAACCTTTACCCTAGAGGCTAGGTTTTGTTTTTTTTTTCTTTCTTTCTTTCTTTTTCTTTTTGGTATGTTTTTTATAGATGTCACTTTTATAGGCTGAGGCTGTTCTTTTTCTAGTTACCACTCTTGACAGTTTCAGATCACTGTTGTGTGTGTGTGTGTGATTGTGTGTTAAAAAACACACATGAAAAAATATAAGTTCTAAAATTAATAGTGGTTACCTTTAGTGATGAAATATACCAAAAAATTGGGACTTAATTTTTCTCTATTCAACCTCATACTTCATAATTGCTCTTTTACTAACACATAATGTAAACAAGAGGAGAAAAGACATATATATTTCAGGCAAAATTTCCTACCATGTTTCACTTAAAAGAGGAAAAAACAATTAGAGCTTCGACAAGAATAATCATGCACAGATGGGAGGTATAAGCCTCTGAGAACAGGCAGTGTCATGGAGGTATGAGAACTGATATGCATGCTAGCCAGACTTCACTCTCTTTTCTTCAGCCATTTAGTGGCATCTGCATAAAAGTAATTTCAGACTAACAGACATTTCATAGTTGTCAGTAAGACAGCAAGTTCTCAGCATTTAGCATGCTCAGAGGTTCACTGTTCTGGTTAATAAAGCAATGCTAGGATAAGCAAATGCTGGTCGTTTAAAAGACATTTCCTGTTGGATTGACTGGCTGGAATATTATGGTTACAAGAGAGTAACCGTGTATACAGAGCATGGATAACCAATATTCAATAAATAAGATGTGGCCTAGAATGCTTTTGAAAATTTAACATGTAACGATTCAGAAGGTTCTTTCAGTTTTGCAGAGCCTTGACTAATCGTGTTGTATATCAATGATGAAAATAGCAGAGAATGGCCAAAGTACAAATTCATAAGGAGTTCCCTTTGCTAGATTACCTGACAAATCTGCTTTTATATGATATTTCTAAAGTGACTTAGAGATAGAATGGAGATAAAAATTAATTGCTCGGGAAGTAGAGATTAAGCACTTCACTTACACCTTTATGGACGTTCATTACCACTTGCTTTCATTTTATTGCTCTCATAACAAAGTATTTACTGAGTGCAGGACATTTAATCCAAAAAGCATAATTACTGTGTTCACATTACTTAATTACAAATTTAAGAATTATGTGTGGTAAGGGTATTTCCTTTAAATCACATGAGACTTCTTTTAAAATTTTTGCATTATAAAGTTTTGCCTAGGTGGAGGAAGGAGCAAGGGAGACTCCTTACATATATAATTGCCTTTTGCCTTGTGGGAGAAGAGTAAATGTGAATGAACAGGTATGGGCAGATCAAGAGTGAGAAAAGGATACCTATATAATTCATTCATCAAAGATGTCTGAATTCCCACTCTGTGCCAGGCACTGCTGTAGGTGTTTGCACTACATAGATTTTACTAGGGGAGAAAGACAATAAACAATAAGCATTTTCAGTATACAGATAATATTAGAGGATGATAACAGTTATCAAAAAAACACAGCAAGGCCCAGGGGATTAGGAGAGAGGGTTGCTTCTAAAATTTTAAATAGTACGATTAGTAGACTTCATTGAGGAAACTATTGAGCAAAACCTTGAAGGAGATGATTCAGCCCAATTGATATGGGACGGGAGGAAGTCATTCCAGGCTACAAATAAGAGATAATAGAAAGGGGGAAACTATTGGCTGAGAAAAATAAAAATAGCAGAGTATGGGAAGAAGACAGGAAGAGTAATTTACAGCAAGGAGGTGACCAGGAAATTCTTAATATTATGGAACTTTAAAATGCTTGGCTTTAGAAACTGTGATTGGATGGAATAGTAAAAAACAATCTTTTTGCTCAAAATGTGATTAGTGTATGTGACATGGCCATACAAAATAAATAGATAAATGTGGTCAACTTGTATACACCTGTACCTCTAGCTAGGGACTAACAAATTGAACGTATTCATTCTTTTACTATGTATGTTCTGAGTACCACATATACCAGACACTATGTTAAGGACTGTGGTGTGGTGCTGAGCAAAACAGACACGATTCCCCCATTCATAGCAGAGACCTACTTCAATTAAATGATGTATTTATCTATTAAAAGGGCTATGGAAAATTACATAGAAGTAGAAAAGCATATTACTAAGTTACCTGACCTACTTTGAGAGTCAGGAAAAGCTTCCACTAGAAAGTGATATTTGAGCTGAGATTTGAGGGATGAGTTAGCATTAACTAGGAAAAGAGAAAGATTCATCTAGGTCGAGATGGAAGGAAGCACGGAATATTTGAAGAATTGAAAGGTCAGTGGCTCCAGGAGAGAAGAATGGCTCAATCCATCAAGAGCTGGCAGAAAACAGAGGGCACACTCAACTGGGGCAATTGAGGACACTTTAATAAAGGGGCTCTTTACAATGATGTCTGAATGGTTAAGGGAAAGGAACAAGGAATGAACAGTACTCCAGGATAAGTAAGAATGGAAAACTACTTCTATGCCTAGGCATCAAAATGGAAGGTGGGAGCATTTATCAGAGAAAATGGTAATAGGAAAGAGACATCACATGGTAGCTGTGACCTTCCATAAAGAGGTGCAGCCAAAATGTAAGAAGGCTCTTTCCAAAATGTAAATTGTCTCTTATATAAACATTGTTTCTTAAGTAAATATTGTTAAGCTGTTAATTATTTACAAACAAAAATAAAGGGAAATATGAATAGTGATCAAAACTACTGAATACAATTATATAAAAAGGAAAAAGATAATGAAAAATTAAAAATCTATTGAAATAATTAGAAATTTTAATATTTCCAGTTTTTTGACTAGAAATGCACTTGGTTTTGGGCATAGTGAGTATTTGAGAAAGCCAGCTATACAGGATCTTTGGGGTGTTGCTTTTCCAGCTGGAAACCTCTGTGACCCATGGTGCTTTTGCCCAAGTTTTGCTTGGGCCTGCTCAGTTCATTCCACCAACTCAGCCTGACAGGAGCTGCGCTCGGCTAGCACTACTTGCCTGGATCCCATGCCTGTCAAGGGCAAGGCAGACACAGAGCAGCAAGGGGTGTGTAAGTGAGTGAGCATGGGGTCCAGCCACTGTGCTCAGTCACAGATGCTGGCTGCAGTAGGGTGGGCAGTTCCAGATGCCAGCAGGGATGCTGGCTCCCTGTGAGGCTATGGCTGGACCAAGCATATGGCAAGCATCTTCTATGGCTGGCACCAGGGAATGCAGTGGCCCCCAGAAGCTTGGAGATGCTAGGAACCACAGAGCTCCAAATAAGGTTTGGCACAGGGAGCTCTTAGATCTGGGCTTTCCAAAGGGCCACAGCAATTCTCTCCTTCTCATCACCTGCGACATGGTGAGCAAGGGGACTGTTTCAGCCCTATTTGTGTTACAGCTCTTTCAGCCCCACCATTCTGCAGGTCCTGAGTTCTTGTCCTGTGTCCAGGAAGAATAACATACACAGCCAATTTGAGGGTGAACAAAATGAAAAGGTGTTTTATTGAGAGACAGAATAGTTCAGAGGAGACCCACAGTGGCTAAGCTCCTCTCTGCAGGCAGGGCCTCCTGACCAGTGTTCAGCTCTCAGCAGAGAGGAGATAACCAGCTGGTAGCTCCTCTCTGCAGGCAGGCCCTCCTGACCAGTGTTCAGCTCTCAGCAGAGAGGAGATAACCAGTGGGCAGCTCCTCTCTGTAGGCAGGTTGTCCCATCATCTGCCCAAGTCTGGCTGAGTCTGGGGTTTTTATGGGCTTCAGAAGGGAAGGTATGTGCTTATTGGGCAGCCATGAGAAAGCCAAGGAAAAAGCACCATAATTTCTCACTCTGGTCCTTGGAACTGGCAGCCTGGCCTGAAGGTGGGGTTTCACCAGGGATCCGCTCCTTTCTACCCAGGAGCCTGTCTGCCTCCTGCCACCATTAAACAGCCATCCATGGTGCCCACAGCACCCAGGCTGTTTGTGCACAGAGTTGTCTGCAAGGCCATGCCAAGCTGCCCTTAAGCCCCCTCAGCTTCCCTCCTGTGCTCATCAGCACCCAAAGTCCAGAGGCAGCTGAGGCAGCAGGGGGTGGCATATCAGTGCTGCCCCAAGTGTGTGCACACCCAGCCAGATTGTGACAACACCTGGGCTTGGTCACAACTTTGCTTTGAAATCAGAGCTGGTACTGGGAGCAGGGAGAGGCCAAACAATGGGAGCAGGCACTTCCGAGCCTGGAGTGGAAGTGGGGCCGGGGTCCCTGAGAGTGCAGAGATGCCCGAGACAGAAGCCCAAGTCCAGCTGGGTGGCTGCAGCTGCACCAGGAGGGCAGGGCTCCTGCCCCTCTAACTTGGAATGGGTTGGGGCTTCTGTCTGTTTCTGGCTCCTGCTAGCTCCGTGGAACCTGCAGCTTCAGCCACGCCTCTCTTACTGCAGCTGGCATCATGGCAGTGACTGCTAGACAGGATGCCACTGCCATCAACACCACACAGTAGCTGTGACCTTCTGTAAAGAGATGCAGTCAAGCTGAGGCTAGGCAGCAGGGAGAAATTCAAGGGAATAAACACCATACTGTAATCTCAGCCACCTTCCCATCTACCACTGTTCTTTAATCAAACTAATTGGAAGTCAGAGAGGGAGCTCTTTGATGCAGGCTAGAAAGATCAGCTCCCAGGGCACAGCACTAGGTGAAGAAGGATAAAGTGCATCTGAAGGGGTAAATGGAAAATACCCTGCAGAGTATGAAGCAGATCATACCATCTTATTGGCCAATTAAAGGATTCAGGTGCTGGTTTTTCTGAAAGTGATAGGCAGCCAGGGAATAATGTGATCAGATTTGCCATTCATAAAGGAAGGCTATTCTCGCATATAAGCAGACTGGAGCCACTCATGGAGGATACAGGAAGCTCAAATGGAGGTATAGTGATGGACCCAGCGAGAGAAGATGGTAGAATCAATTAATCTGGTGGTTGTGGAAGGTGAGGAGATAAAGAGTTTGCACTGGTTTGCAAATGGGAAATGTGAAAGAAGGTATGAGAAGTGTCAGAGAATTCTAGATTTGGGTTTGTGTAACGAGATGGATAATGGTGCCATTTCCTGAAGAAAGACCAGGTTTGGGAGTTGCAAAAGGTCATGAACTTGGTTTTGGGCACAGTGAGTCCTTCAGAAAATCAGCTATAAATTAAATCAGCATCTACACTTAAGTAGGTATTTATCAGCCTACCTTATATTGCACCCCAACAAGGCTCTGTGTTAGGCATCTTATATATTTCCTCCAATCTTCAAAATACAGAGGCAGAGATTTTATTTTTCTCACTTTATGGAGAAGAAAACTGAAGCTCAGGTTATAAAATTATCTGCTTAAGTTCATTACTGAAACCCAGACATTTTAACTCCAGCTGGAGTTCTTTCTCCTTTGTACTGCTATATCTGCAAGTAATGGATGCATCAGAGAATCCTGTAGAAACGTTGAGAAAAAGTGAAAGGATTTCTGTAATGAGGTCTTGTTTCATACTGGGGAGAATGTAGGCCTTATCTCACTGAATTCTAAAGTAGGCTCATGTGAATTTCAATTAATCAATCAAATCAGTACTCACTGAGCAATTAGTATATGCTTATCACTTTGTTGGCTATTGTAAAGAGATTATAAGTAAGGTAAGATGATTCTTGATTCAATGGCTTAAAATTTAGTTGGGGAAGCAAATATATACACAGAAAACACTCTCAGATGTGGTAACATTATGCACTGATATAACAAAAAGACAGACAGTAGGACTGACAGCTTGAGAAAGGATAGTATATATTATGATAAAGTCTTATTTAGGGGAGAGTTCCATTGTATATACAAAAGGAAATTGATGACGTGTTGATGGTCTAAGAAAACAACATCCAGCAACTGAACATTGATCTGCATATTGAATAATAAGTGACATTTGTATGGTACCTTATGGTTGGCAAGGTACTTAATATGCTTTATCTTATTTGACAACTAAGCAAAGCTGAATTTTCGCCAGAATGTTATACTGGATAACATACTTCCCCAGAGAGGAAAAAATAACGTGTTGGTTTTCAACACATTTATAAACAAATAATCAGTCTTAGGTACTTAGGTAGTAAGAGGGAGGCCATGATTGTCATATTGTGTAACTATGTAGTTATGTAGAAATGATGACAGTTGTAAAGATAATTAACATGAATTGAGCCTTTCCTATTCATCTGGTACTAGTCCATGTACTTACATGTGTCAAACTGCTTAATACTATAAAAATCCCATGAAGACGATAAAATTATTTCCATATTATAGATTAGGAAATTTAGGCACAAATGTCTAAATTGCCTGAGGTCACATAACTAGTAATCGACCGACCTGGGCTTTGAACCCAAGGAAGTCTGGCTTCAGAGCTCTCACAGTTAATTGCTACTCTTTCCAAATGTAAATTGTCTCTTATATAAACATTGTTTCTTAAGTAAAAATTGTAAGACTGCCAATAATTTACTAACAAAAATAAAAGGAAATGTAAACATTGATCAAAACTACTTAATAAAATCATATAAAAGGAAGATAATGAACAATTAAAAATCTGTTTAAAGATTTAGCAATTGAAATATTTCTAGCTTTTTGACTAGTCTTCAAAAAGAGAAAGGAAGGTTAAAAAGGAAGAGATTAATTTATGATGTAAGTCTAACTCAATGTTATCATAATTATAAAATTCTTTTTAATCCTAAAAATATTTCCAGCTTTACTTAGAGAGGTTCTTTTAATATAGAATAATTCCATTTCCTAAGCAAGAGAGAGAGGGTCTAGAGACAAACAGAATATTCTAAGATCTCAGGCACCTCACTGAGGGTTCTAAATTTTTTGATCCATTCCTCATACTAGGTGTGAGAGGAGCAAGGGGAAAGCAGCAGCAGAATAGGTTCTTTTAACTCTACTCTCTTTGAAGTGAGGATACCTAGTACCCAGATGCCCCCAGCTTTGGAGAATTCATTCACAACAGGAAGGAATGTTGTCCCTTGAGGCTTGAAGATACCAGTATTTTGAGGTAGAAAATGATCAACCTCCATCAGCTCTGATAAAATCTAAAAATGAACTCTTAGTACTTCTTTGCTTTTGAGGTTAGATGAAAGAGATTTTTCTCCAATGTTCCCCTCAAGAAGCTAGAATATGGAATTTTCTCCTAAAGTGTCTTCATGCAGTCAGAGAGAGGTGAGTGTAGATCTGTTATCGGTACTTTTGTCTGCTACTTAGAGTTAGAAAGTCACAGGGGAGGTGATGCTCAGGTGTAAGGTCTGTGGGTGTTTAGCTTTCGTACTCCTAATCTAGAAAGTTACCTACTATTTCCTATTACAAGGAAAATAAAATTTATTTTTCTCATTATGATGACAAAATTTAATTACTTTCCAAAGTCATCTGAAGAATTAGTATCTTGTGCTGGACTTCTTCAAAATTCAGTTCAGATAAAAAGACTCCTAAATATGTGGAACTTTTTTTTTTTCTCATTGAGGAGCTTCACTAATATGGAAGACAAGATCTTATAATTATAGTGATTGTAACAAATAAAAAACACTGTGCATAAATATTTTGTGGATTTTACTACACAGTTTTCTTCTAGTCTGAATAAAATTCATAATGTTAAAAATAAGCATGCTATACATTTTTTTTTTTTTTTTTTACCTGCCTGGAGTGCAGTAGTGCAATCTCAGCTCACTGCAAACCTCTGCCTCCCAGGCTCAAGTGATCCTCCCTGCTCAGCCTCCTCCATAGCTGGGACTACAGGCTTGCACCACCACACCTAGCTAACTTTTGTATTTTTTTTTGGTAGAGATGGGGTTTTGCCATATTGCCCAGGCTGGTGGTCTGTCAAGGGATCTGCCCACCTTGGCCTTTTAAAGCATTGTGATTAGAGGCGTAAACCTGGCCAGCATGCTATATTTTCTGACCTTGTAATTCATTTCTGACTGTAAGACTTAAAGTAATGTTTTTCAAATTGTGATTTGCAATACAGAGGGAAAGAAATCAATATGGTGAGCCTCACCAAATGCCAGTTAAACACTACAAAGTAAAAATGAAATAGAATGGACAAGAATAGAAATATCAGAGTATTTCATACACAGTAAAAATATTATTTTATTAAACTTTGTTAAAATTATTTATGGTTGTATGTGTATTGGGATACAACATAAAATGTTTTGTTTTGATTTTTGAGATAGAATTTCACTCTTGTCACCTAGACTGGTGTGCAAAGGTGCAATCTCAGCTCACACAACCTCTGCCTCCCAGGTTCAAGTCATTCTCCTGCCTCAGCCTCCTGAGTAGCTGGGATTACAGATCCCACCACCGTGCCCATGTAATTTTTGTATTTTTAGTAGAGACAGAGTTTCAAGAAGCTGATCTTGAACTCCTGATGTCAGGTGGATTGGCTGGCCTCAGCCTCCCAAAGTGCTGGGATTATAAACATGAGCCACCATGCCAGCCAAAATGTATTTCCTTTTCATAACAGTAAAAACAAATTGAAATCCACTGTCCTAGAAAAATTCCTGGACAAGTGCATCAGCCTAGTCCGGATTATTTTTCCTTCACAAATCCAAAATGCCGCTGTCAAGATTCACTAATAAATTTTGATGTAGTCACATAATGGAATATTATATAGCAGTGAATATGAGTAAATTACAGCTTAAACAACAGTATAGATGAGTCTTAGAAACATAATATTGGAATGAAAAACCAAAATACAGAAAAATGCATACACTAAGATATCATTTCTATGCTACTCAAAAAACAAGCAAAACTTCTTTTTCATTTTTTCAGAAATAGGGTCTCATTCTGTTGTTCAGCCTAGAGGGCACTGGCATGATCATAGCACACTATAATTTCAAACTCCTGAGCTCAAGGGTTCTTCCCACCTGAACCTCTCAAGTAGCTAGGTCTACATACATTTGCCACTAGGCCCAGCTAATTTTCTTTCTTTTTTTTCCTTTTGGTAGAGGCTGGGTCTACCTTATCTCAAATTCCTTGCCTCAAGTGATTCTACCAGCTCAGCCTCCTAAAGTGCCAGGATTACAAGTGTGAGTCACTACCCTAGCCAAAATTTAATATTTTATTGACTAGTGATACATGCTTATATGATAAAACTATTAAAATTAAGCCATAGAGTAGACAAACATAAAATCTAGGAGTGTAGTTACCTTTGTATGGAGATTGGGGAGAAAGTGGAGGAGATAAGGGAAGAGCACACAAGAAGTTTCCATAGCGTTGTTAGTATTCTAGTTCTTGAGCTAGAAGATGGGTTTTATTGTTTCAAAACTTAAATACATTCTTAATTTTGTGTTATATTGTTTTGATTGTATCCAACAATAAGAAGTGAACTTGTTGAAATTTGTTAAGAAAATAAATCAATTTTTTTTTAAAAAAGAAGTCTGGTAACTAAACTTATTCCTAAAACACCGCACCTTTCCCTATGATGGAGTGATCAATAAGAAATATCCCAGATAACTCACCTAAGAATAAGATTGGCTTTCAACTAGCTTCCTGGAAATGACAGAATAAATAAGGAGCATTTTCTCAAAATTGCAGACCCTCCTCTATGACTTTGCATAATGTTCTTCTTTTCATTGCCTCAGTTTCTCCAGCTGCAAGGAAAAATTACACGTAACTCTGGATTCTTGCTCTCTCTCTCTCTCCTGCTCTAATCTTCAAAAAAAAAAAAAAAAAAGGCTAAGCATTTCTATAGCAGTGCTTCACAAACTTGCTATTTGATGGACCTACTATCAAAGGACTCTTGAATGGCTACCAAAATACCTAGCTCCAATCCAAACCCCTAGTTCATTTCATAGTTCAGCTCTTTTGCTATAATGGAGCAAAGTGATTCTTGAATGTGTAGAAAAGCTGTCTGTAGTTTGCTGTCCTCACAGAATTAATTTTTTTTTTAAATGTTAACATTGAACATTTTTTTGAGCAGAGAGTCTTACGTACATGCAACCTCTCTTCCTCAATGTAACTACACACAATTCTCAAATCAAACAGTCTGTGTTCCAAATTTATTGGAGAGTTAGTTGTTTGGGATGCAAATTATCTTTTCCAAAGGAGATGATGTTAGAAATGATGGAACAGGTCTCTAAAGGGGAAAGCGCTGATAGTGGCCCTAGTCCTTCTTGCCTCTAAGGCCTCAGCAGGGTGAAAGGATTTGGTGGGGAAGACCAAGGGGCAGGAATCTACAGTCAGCAGAAATGTCCTATAAAGAAAAACTATTAAATGCAAAGTTGGGGCATGTCCCTCTGGGGATACTGCTCAGTGGCACTCAGCCCTGGGCAGCCGACAGTGAGAGTAGGGAGGATATAAAAAGGAGGGCCTTTCACTGCAGGATGCCAGTGTCAAGAGAGACTTTCAAAGGCAGGCAGACCAGATGGGACTTCAGTGGGTATCTGCAGGACCTGTTTGTAAGTACTGAAGAAAAAGTGGCCTCCAGGGGTGTTGGAAATTAAAAAGTATGTTCAAACCTTTGTCTACTAGATCAAAGCTCCCAGAGAGGGAAAACTACTATGTTTAGCTGACATGAACTTATTTTGTTGTTGTTTTCTTTTGCTCCTCTTTAGTAAGGGGGTAAAAATCCCCGGTACCTACAGCTACATCTCCAGTCCTGGTGGTCACCAGCACCACAGACCTAAACTAAAAGCAATGAAACCATGGCCATAGCAGAGCAACAAGAGTGATCCTGATGGGGAGTACCATGGAGAGGACCTGCGGGTCATGGGAAGATTCTATATATGTGTTAAATACTATTATTCATTGTCACCAACATGAAATTCTCTCTAGCATAAAAAAGGTCCATTCAGTTGACAGCACTGACTAAGCATATTTAAGATGCTGAGTACCAGTCCCGTGGCTGCGTAAGGATGCCAGGAGATCCTGGGCATTTGTGGAAGCAGCTCTATGCCTAAGAGCTTGCCAGTTCCACTTTTGGTGAAAAGGTCCAGGTAAGTTTACACGGACAACTGAATAAATGTTAATAACATGCTTTTTATATTTTCTTGTAACAATTCAGAGTAAAACTGTGGTTACTCAATAATTTTGAAAGTTGTCATTTTAAAATACTAAGATTTTGATGATAAGGGAAGAATGAGAAAAACTAAGATAAAATTTAGGTCTACCTCAATACAATCATGCAAATTAGCAAAGGCACTATGATGAGAACCTGAAAAGTATTAGACTACGTCTTTAAAAAATATGTTATGGTGAAAATACGTTTTTACAAATTCATTCTTGTCTTCAGCCTTGAGACAATTCTCTAGGTTCTTATTCTGAACTATCAACCAAGTCAGTCTCCCCTCCCCTCCCTTCCCCTCCCCTCCCCTCTCCCCTCATCTTTTCTCTTCTATTTCATATAATAATTATTGAGAATTAATGTAGTGTTTGGGATGATGTAAAGGAATGAACAGCAACAGCAAGAGCTATAATCATTTTATTAAATAAAAAAAGGTAGGCAAGAATTTTGCTGATGCATCTCCAACATGATCTGAAAGCCAAATGTAAGAGTGAAAACTGGCCAGGTCTGGTGGCTCATGCCGGTAACCCCAGCACTTTGGGAGGCTGAGGTGGGCACATCACCTGAGATCAAGAGTTCAAGACTAGCCTGAACAACATGGCGAAACCCTGTTTCTACTAAAAATACAAAAATTAGCTGGGCATGCTACTCGGGAGGCTAAGGCAGGAAAATCGCTTGAACTTGGAAGGCAGAGGTTGTGGTGAGCTGAGATCGCACCATTGCACTCCAGCCTGGGAGATAGAGTAAGACTCCGTCTCAAAAGAAAAACAACAGTGAAAATTGTAATTGGATCATAAGTTCCAGATGACAAATCTAGGTGATTCTTTACAAGTTTGACACTGAGTTGGTGATTAATAGAAGGAAAGTTTTAGAGAGAAAAAGTAGTGTAAGAATTAGTGTATCTAAGAGTAAAGACATTTTATTAGCTTACACTCCAGAAAGTCAATCCTTTAAATAAATCAAGACTATACCATCACTTTGAAACACACTAACATCCTCAGGTGAAGGCAATGCAAAATACTTTACAAAAGATTCATCAATTATAATCCACTCATACAGTTAGATAAGTATTTTATAGGCACTGGACATTTTTTAGCCTCAAACTCCTCAGTTACCCATGAAATCAGCACACTCAAAGTCTTCATTCAATCAGAAGTATAGATGAGTTGATTGATTCATTCCAGAAATATGTACTAAATGGCCCTGCGTGAGGTTCTGTGAAGGAGGCGATGATAAATCAGGTGTAGACCTCATTTTTCTAGGAACTTTGTGTCTAATAGGTGAAATCAGAAATCCCCATAAATAACTAGACCACAGGCAAAAGATGCTGAGCATCACAAGAGAAGTGTGGGTGACAAATCAGGGACAAGCAGATGTCATAAACTTTAGACAGGAAAGAAATGGACTGGCTATGAACTAGACATACAGGACGGACAGGAAGTGCAATCCAGACAGAGGAAAAGGTATAAACAAAGCCACGATTTAGGCAATTTCAAGCCGCTCAGATTCACTGGCATGAAAGGGAAAACCAAGAAATACGATAGGAAAGGCCTCAATGAATCCTTCATGGAAAGAAGGATTAAGAACATCAGGTCGAGGAGATGAGTTGAACAGCTTAGATCCTAGCTCACAGGCGACACACTTCTTTCCCTACACGTACCTCATCCTGGCCATTGTTTAACATCCACCCTTGAAATAACTCTTCTTTACAGATTGAGACTTTAGTACATAAGGAAGTATATTAGGACATGAACCTGTGAGTTTAAGGTAGGCTGTAGAGTAACACACATAATGCGTTATTTTCTTTTGCTGTATGTTTACAAAGAAATAACCACATAAATATGGTTGAACAAAATAATATATAAAAGAATGAGTGTGTGGATGAATGGGTAGGTGGATATGTGATGGAGCTGTAACTGAATGGGTGGGTGGGGACTTGGACCTGTGAGTGGCTGAGCATATAGGTGGACAGGTGAACGGACAGGTGAATGGCAGTAAGTAGATGAGTGGGTGGATGAATGCTGAGTGCCTGGCTTGCTCGGTACCTAAAGCAGTTGGGTGATTTTTCTATGATCTCATAATTACGTAGTCAATAACAAATCAAAAAAGGTCAATAATATATAATTATTTGCTAGTAAAATTTTAGTCTGGCTATAGGAGCCCAGGACCTTTTAAAGTACGCTTATGAAGTGAGCACATCCTTCACTGCACATTTTAACAGAACTTAAAAGACACAGGTTCCTTCATTTCCCAAGCCATTTATCCCTTCCTGCAATAGTATAGGAATTAAAGTTTTCCTAAAAACAACCTAAGTGAAAGAAGCCCAAACCACTGTAAAGGTAAAAGTAAGTTTTACCTTTTAGATTTAGTGATTTTTAAAAGTGACATTCACCATCCTATAGAATGAAGACATTCAGCTATATCAACAGTTCCAAAAATTGTAGAACAATGAAGTTTATTTTATTTTTTTCTTTTTTAAATTATATTTTAATTTGGGCACTGAGATACATGTGCCCAACGTGCAGGTTTGTTACATAAGTATACGTGTGCCATAGTGGTTTGCTGTACCCATCACCCTGTAATCTACATTAGGTATCTCTCTAATGCTAACCCTCCCCTTGCCCCCCACCCCCCAACAGACCCTATTGTGTGATGTTCCCCTCCATGTGCCCATAGTTCTAATTGTTCAACTCTCACTTATGAGTGAGAATATCTGGTGTTTGGTGTTCTGTTCCTGTGTTAGTTTCCTGAGAATGATGGTTTCCAGCTTCATCCATGTCCCAGCAAAGGACATGAACTCATTCTTTTTCATGACTGCATAGTATTTCGTGGTATATGTGTGCCACATTTTCTTTATCTAGTCTGTCATTGATGGGCATTTGGGTTGATTCCAAGTCTTTGCTATTGTGAATAGTGCTGCAGTAAACATATGTGTGCATGTGTCTTTATAGTAGAATGATTTATAATTTTTTGGATATATACCCAGTAATGGGATTGCTGGATCAAATGGTATTTCTAGTTCTAGATCCTTGAGGAATCACCATACTGTCTTCCACAATGGTTGAACTAATTTACACTCCCACCAACAGTATAAAAGTGATTCTACTTCTCCAGATCCTCTCCAGCATCTGTTGTTTCCTGACCTTTTAAAAATTGCCATTCTAACTGGCATGAGATAGTATCTCATTGTGGTTTTGATTTGCATTTCTCTAATGACCAGTGATGATGACCTTTTTTATATAAGTTTGTTAGCCATATAAATGTCTTATTTTGAAAAGTATCTATTCATATCTTTTGTCCACTTTTTGTTTTTTTCCTGTAAATTTGTTTAAGTTCCTTGTAGATTCTGGATATCAGCCTTTGTCAGATGGACAGATTGCAAAAATTTTCTCTCATTCTGTAGGTTTCCTGTTCACTTTCCACCCCAAATCAACAGAATATACATTATTTTCAGCACCACATAGTACTTATCCTAAAACCAACCACATAATTGAAAGTAAAACACTCCTCAGCAAATGCAAAATAACAGAAATCATAACAAACAGTTTCTAAGACCACAGTGCAATCAAATTAGAACTGAGGATTAAGAAACTCACTCAAAATCGCACAACTACAAGGAAACTGAACAACCTGCTTCTGCATGATGACTGGGGAAATAATGAAATTAAGGCGGAAATAAGTAAGTTCTTTGAAACCAATGAGAACAAAGATACAATGTACCAGAATCTCTGGGACAGAGCTAAAGCAGTGTTTAGAGGGAAATTTATAGCACTAAATGCCCCCCCTGAAGAAAACAGGAAAGATCTAAAATCAACACGTTATCATCACAATTAAACGAACTAGAGAAGAAAGAGCAAACAAATTCAAAAGCTAGCAGAAGATAAGAAATAACTAAGAGCAGAACTGAAGGAGATAGAGACACAAAAAGCCCTTTAAAAAATCAATGAATCCAGTGGCTGGTTTTTTTTAAAAGATTAACAAAATAGACCACTAGCCAGACTAATAGAGAAGAAAAGATAAAAGAATCAAATAGACACAATAAAAATGATTAAAAGGATATCACCACTGATCCCACAGAAATACAAACTACCATCAGAGGACTGTATAAACACCTCTATGCAAGTAAACTAGAAAATCTACAAGAAATGGATAAATTCCTGGACACATACACCCTCTCTAGACTAAACTAGGAAGAAGTCAAATCCCTGAATAGACCAATAACAAGTTCTGAAATTGAAGCAGTAATTAAGAGCCTACCAAGCAAAAAAAAAAAAAAAAAAAAAAAAAAGCCCAGGACCAGATGGATTCACAGCTGAATTCTACCAGAGGTACAAATAAGAGCTGGTACCATTCCTTCTGAAACTATTCCAAACAATAGAAAAAGAGGGACTGCTCCCCCAACTCATTTTATGAGGCCAGCATCATCTTGATACCAAAACCTGGCAGAGACGCAACAAAAAAAGAAAATTTCAGGCCAATATCCCTGATGAACATTAATGCAAAAATCCTCAATACAATACCAGCAAACTGAATCCATTAGCACATTAAAAAGCTTATCCACCATGATCAAGTTGGCTTCATCCCTGTAATGCAAGGCTGGTTCAATATACTCAAATCAATAAATGTAATCCATCACATAAACAGAACCAAAGACCAAACCACATGACTCTCTCAATAGATGCAGAAAAGGCCTTTGATGAAATTCAACACCGCTTCATGCTAAAAACATTCAATAAACTGGGTATTGATGGAATATCTCTCAAAATAATAAAAGCTATTTATGACAAACCCTCAGCCAGTATCATACCAAATAAGCAAAAGCTGGAAGCATTCCCTTTGAAACAGGCACAAGACAAAGATACCCCTCTCACTACTCCTGTTCAGCATAATATTGGAAGTTCTCACCAGAGCAATCAGGCAACAGAAAGAAATGAAGCATATTCAAATAGGAAGGCAGGAAGTCAAATTATCTTTGTTTGCAGATAACATGATTGTACATTTAGAAAACCCCATCGTCTCAGCCCAAAATCTTAAGCTGATAAGAAATTTCAGCAAAGTCTCAGAATACAAAATCAATGTGCAAAAATCACAAGCAATCCTATACACCAATAATAGACAGAGAGTCAAATTATGAGCAAATTCCCATTCACAATTGCTACAAAGAGAATAAGATATCTAGGAATACAACTTACAAAGGATGTGAAGAACCGTTTCAAGGAGAACTACAAACCACTGCTCAAGGAAATAAGAGAGAACACAAACAAATGGAAAAACATTCCCTGCTCATAGATAGGAAGAATCTACATTGTGAAAATGGCCATACTGCCCAAAGTAATTTATAGATTCAATGCTATTCCATCAAGCTACCTTTGACTTTCTTCACAGAATTAGAAAAAAAAAACTTTAAATTTCACATGGAACCAAAAAAGAACCGTATATCCAAGGCAATCCTAAGCAGAAAGAACAAAGCTGGAGGCATCATGCTACTTGACTTCAAGCTATACTACAAGGCTACAGTAATCAAAACAGCATGGTACTGGTACCAAAACAGACATACAAACCAATGAAACAGAACAGAGGCCTCAGAAATAATGCCACACATCTACAACCATTTGATCTTTGACAAAACTGACAAAAACAAACAATGGGGAAAGGATTCCCTATCTAATCAATGGTGTTGGGAAAACTGAAACTGGACCCCTTCCTTACATCTTATACAAAAATTAACTCAAGATGGATTAAATATTTAAATGTAAGTTCTAAAACCATAAAAACCCTAGAAGAAAACCTAGGCACTACCATTCTAGACATAGGCATGGGCAAAGACTTCATGACTAAAACACCAAAGGCAATGGCAACAAAAGCCAAAATTGACAAATGGGATCTAACTAAAGAGCTTCTTCTCAGCAAAAGAAGTTTATTTTCAAAACCAACAAATACCAACCAATTCACTACTCACCCAAACAGTCAACTAAAAACCTTAAAAAATGACTGTATGTAAGGGGGCACAATTCACTGCTGAAATAAGGTTTTAAGAAAGACACCCCTACTATTTAAAATACGGGCCTTGGACCAACTGGATCAGCATCATGTTGGAAATGCAGAACCTCAGGTGCCATTCTAGACTCAGTAAAATGCATTTTTATATGCACATTTTAGTTTGAGAGTACTACTAGATGCTCTTCATAAAAATTCAAAATGTATGTAGTGTTATGTATGGTTTAATTTTGTTTAATTCAATGTTAACCAAAGTTATTTGATCATACATTCTTTTTTTAATAGAATACTCATTTAACATTGCATAGAAATTGTGGAACACAGTTTGAGTGATATTGAGGTAATAACTGAAGCCCTTCCAAACAAAGCATGTCAAGTCTGTGTTAACTATATGGACATAGATACATACACACACACACAGGTGTACACACACACACACACACACACACACAGGTATATATAGATATATATCAATTAAACTATTATCCATCCATGTATCTAGTAAAAGTAGCCATAATTCTGTGTATACATTTAATAAAACATAAAAGGAAAATGGATTTATTAGATTTGAGAAAAATGGTGGAATGTAATGTTAAGTTTCTGGTTAAGAGAAGAAATTTTGTGAAAAGTCAGTCAAGACATCAGTGTCTACTGGGGAACGTTTCTGTGGGGCTGGGATTTCCTTTTACTTTTCAAGATCTTTTCCAAAACATCTTCTTCATTAACAGGGGCTAATTTTTATGTACTTTCTTCCACTTGTTCCTATTCAAATACGTTATTTTTAGAAGGCATGTTGTTTTGGGGGCCGTTAACATTTCCAAGGCTTTTAAGAATGTTAGTTTTTATGTGAAGCTTCCTTGGGTAAGTTCAAATTGATGATAAGGATTTGGACTTAATTTGATGTTATTGGAAGTAACCTGAAAATAACAATCTTTCCTAGTGGTGGTGGTTCAATCATTTAAGCCAATATTTCAAACAGGAAATTATTCTTTGCCTTTATATTCTCTAGTGTCTATTGAAAAGCACAAGAATTTCACCCTTTTCACCCAAAAAAAGCACATGGATCTAGGATGGTGGCTCTTTTTATTCCAGAGACTAAAAGCTTGAAAATAGAAAGGGCTTTGTCATTGCGGATCTCACTTTATTCTACACAACCTTAGGAATGAGCAGGAATAAGAGTGAAATCATGCTATGGCTGTAAGAAAGCGTGGTAGATGAGATAATTTCAGGTGGTATAGGCATATATTTTATTATAACGGTCACAAATTTATATGAGAAAAGATATAATCAGTACAGTCTATGTGTCACTTTCTAGATATTATCATTTAGAATGAGGTTAAGTTCAAAAAGTGAGGCCATTTTAGAAAGCAAATAACATTAGAGGTGTGTATACAATAAAAATTAGGACTGTGGTAATGTAAAGACTGCAATGTGGGAAATACTCCTCTAAGCCAATCCTTTTGTTCTGCAGATGGAAATGAAGCCCTCCATACATGGAAGTTAATGGGATTAGGGCCCAGCAATTTTTACTTCTCAGAATCAAATTTAAATCCCTATAATAGACTCAGATAAAAATACCTTAAGTATATCTAAAATATCTTTAAGATATAGAAGTCATCAATCACAATGAATGCCTACTTCCTCAGATATTAGACAACTGATTATATGCATACAGCTCATATTTTTCAGGATTCTCCAAAGCATTCAGATGCATTCTAATAGTAAAGTAAAATAACATCTCCCTCCTTTTGAATAGGTTGGATTTACCTTACTTTAGATATGAACACTGTCATTGGGATTTGCCTCATACCTGTTACTACTGCTCTGAAGGCTGGTTTTTCCTGCCATTTGAAGATGGAAATAAACAAGTAAGATTCCACCTCTAATTTATTATACAAAGCATATAGGCAAAGACTCTACACCATTTAACTTTGTGGTGCCTTGGTTTCCCCATATGTGAAATACCACTTAATTAATTGATCTCTAAGGTAACTTCTAGCTTCAAAGTTCTATAACTTTACAATTATTAAAAAATAAATAAAACCCATAAATAGCTGGACTTCCAGAGAGAAATATGTTATTAGATATTAAACCATCATTATTTTAGTGCCCAACATGTTACAGGTAATCAATAAACCTTGTCTCATTTAATCTGCCCAGCACACATACACAATTCCTATTTCACATATGCAGAAATCGAGGTTCAGAAGGCTGCAGTGACTTATTCAAGATGACACAGTCAGTAAGTAGTGGAGCTGAGATGTACAGCCACATCTCCTTTTCTTCAAAGTCTACTCTCTAACCTCATCATGCCAAATTACCTTACTATGGTCAAAGCATCATCATTACCTTTTAGGAAAAGCTACTGGGCAGAATTACAGAAAAAATATCTTTTTATTTGTCAATTTGTCAATACAGCTAGAAAAACACCCTAAGGACTGTCCAATTGATAAAAAATATTGAGAACATATGTCATTTTGAAATGACTTCCTTAAATATATGGAATAGATTGTTGATATGAATGCTGATCAAATTCAATTTAGATGTGAATTTTCCATTTGAAAAACCCCAAGCTCTAATACTGACCCAGGCTACGGAGAGTAAGGGATTAAATCTTATTTGTTTGAGAAAGGGTCTCAGTCCATCACCCAGGCTGGAGTGCAGTAACATGATCAAGGCTCACTGCAGCCTCGACCTCCTAGGCTAAAGCAATCCTCCCACTTCAGCCTCCCAAGTAACTAGGACTACAGGCATGCACCAGCACACCTGGCTAATTAAAAAAAAATTTTTTTTAGAATGGGATCTCACTATGCTTCCCAGGCAGCTGGTCTGGAGCTTCTGGGATCAAGCAATTCTCCCAAAGTGCTGAGATTACAGGCATAAACCACTGTGCCTGGTTCTAATTCTGATTCTTGAGAGGCAAAAGAATAGAAAACATATGAATATTCTAATGCATATAAAAGTATTTCCATAGTTTCAGGATTACATTATATTTTATTTCATTGAAAATAGGCAACAAATATTACTACCACCTGTAAGAGAATAACTGGTTTATGACAGAAAAATTGAAATGAATCATAAAATTTGGGAAATGTCTATAATTATAACGATAATATTTATAAATGAAAAGCTATATTTTATAGCAAAATAAAAATTTGTATAGGTATGTTTATATAAGCATATATTATATTTAGGTGCTGAGTCAAAAATCAAATATAAAAAAATGTATTAAGTAGCATCTATTTGTTGGAACAGACTTCAAATGTAAACTGTACACAGATTTTGCATTACCTTTTGAAATAACAACTTAGCTGAAATAAATTCTCTTTGAGACCAAACAGCTTGATCTTCAAGGTGATTTTGAGGTGGCAAGAAAGAGAATTTTTGGGGGATACAGAGAATCAGCTTAAGATAATGACATCGGCTTTGAAAAATAATTTCAGGAGTAATCTTCATTTCTAGCTGCAGGCTTACTCTTCACCATATTCCAAACTCAGAGCTCACAGAAATTAACAAAAAATATTTTAAATGCTTGAACTAGCACATTAATACCTCATGACAACAGTAGCTTGTTTATTTTAACTGATACTCATTTAAACAGCAACATGCAAAATGTCGGCATTTCAAGTGGATTAATCAGTTGATATCCCTAATATAATCATCCATTTTGGACAAAGTGCTGATGAACACATGCTCAGATTGAAAGTAAAATGAGGGTAACTATAATTTTCCCAAGGGCCATAAGCTTAAGCATATGAATGAGATCACTTAATAATCTAATTTTCACTGGCTTCACCTACATGAGGCAGTTTCTCAATAGCCATGTGAAGCTTCCCCAGTGTCAAACATTTCTGGGAGTCCCGAGACACTATCTCGTGCTCTCGTATGGAATTATGAGTAGATGCCTGCTGGGTATTGCGGCTCTTCTGACAATGCTCAGCAAAGCACCACAGCCTCTCCTGCTGCTCTACAAGGCCCAGCTCTGGCTAGTGTGCTTCACTAATACTATATCACACCACTGTGCTGGCTTTTCCAGGGTGCACGACACTCCTCTGCCTCACCCTGTTAGGCACACTGATTTCCTGGGCCTCAACAGTGTACGAGCAGTATCTGGGTTGTATAGGAAATGAGATTATGATCCACCCTGACTCCCTGGTTACAATGGATAAGGTACAGATTCTAGGAACTGAAAGATAGTTTATGATCACTTGTGGGTTTATTAGTAAACCAGATTTATTAGCAATCTGGGCAAGTGCCCAAGAGGCCCTGAGAACCACAGTAACTTGGATTGGACAATGCAATTTGGATCCAAAGCCAAAGTGTGTCATTGCATCCCCACTCACATTCAGGCCCTGGAGTCATCTGGAGCCTGGGTGGACTGGGAGGGTAAGGAAGAAATAGATCTTCAGAGCAAACTCGCCATCAAGCCAGGTGCAGGGAACATCACAGTCCTGTCCCATTTGACCCCATTACTGGCTGGCCAGAGTATAAAGAGGAAAGAGTAAAAGGTTGACTCTCTCTCACTGTGCTTTATCCCATGGAAGCAGAGGGCTGCAGAACGTGAGCGCCACTGCTAGCACAAAAGTCATAAAGAGCAAGAGACTTGTACAGGAGCAGTCACTTTTAACATAGGGACATTCTTCCTAATAGGAGGCTGTCACCAGTCCAAGGAGCTACCCTTCTCCTTTGTAGGGAAGCAGGGATGGGGTTGGCAGAGAAGCTAGAAGCTTTCTTTCAAAGCCACAGCCTTGAGGGGAAGAAGTTTCCTCCTCTGTAAAAACATGAAGATGGTAGATTAAATTTCTTCCTTTAGACTAGGCAGTTGATGAAGTGCTGGTGAGGAAAGAGCAGAGGGAAAATGGCTGAGCCTACTTTGTGTTATACTCTGTTTGAGGGATCCCAAAGCACTCTAGTCTATGCCTCCCAAGTGTTAGAAAGTTTATTAAGAGAGTTCTTTCAGCTTTGGCTTATCATCTTCCTGCCTTGCTGGTCTAATGGGCTGGCAGAGAAGACAATCCAAGTGGCAGCCACTAGTGCAGAGAGCCCCCTTTCCTTCCAAAGAAAGAAAGAATGTGCCATTGGTGCATTCACTGACCTGTCACACTTGGCTATTTTCCCTTAGAATTAATTCTCTTCCAGTCCCCTTCCTCCCTGAAAACCTTTGCAGCAGACCAAGAATTTACCAAACACACACTATATATGTCTATAATGTCAGCAATAATTATCTTTAGTGTATTTTCACCAAGAATCTCTTCCTCACACAATACAAAGACAACTTGTGGGTCTGTCCTGTGAGTTAACCAGACTTTGCCAGCCATGTCTACACTTAAGAAGTGAATCTGACCCAGGCCCAGGTTGTCATTCCCAACTCTGCATAAATCATAATCTCATTTTGTAAGCAGGTACAGCAACTAGAGCTGGTTTACTTAAGGAGAACTGACCTTTGAGACACTTAAAATGTGAAACTAACAAAGAAGATAGAGGAGTTCAAGAAGTCATTTAAATGGAAGAGTCTATTAATTCATCTCTTCATTATTTTACTCAGCATTTATTTAGTACTTTTGTAAGTGCTAAATACAGTGTGTAAAGATAAAAAAAATAATATTTACTTCCTGTCCTTAAAGATCTCACAGTCTAGATATAAAGGCAGACATGTAAACAGGAAAATGATACCCACCATAAATCCTTTTCCACAAAATGTGGGCATAATACATTTTATAAAAATGAAACATGATAAATGCTATAACAGACACATAAAGTGCTCTAAAGTATAGGAAGAAACTAATTTTTGCTATAATTTTTACCATTTTTACTAGAATCATAGGGCAGTCTCTAAATTGGAAAGATTTATGAACATATAAAAAATGATAAGTACTTAGGCTTAATTTTTTCATACATGACTATTCTAGGCCTGAATTTCTAGTATAGTATTTCCTGAATGTACTTATTTTTTTAAGTTTATTTATGGAATAATTATGGTAGAAATGACTAGTGATGACCTTTGGGTTATGAAAATAGAGATTTTATAAAGTAAACTCATTTACTGAGAAGTCATCAGAACATTTTGGTCTTGTGGAAAAACACAGTTATTATTTATTGATAAATTATTTCCTGCTTATGTAATTGATCTGCTATGTTAAAGCATTAAATTAACATTTTGGAAAATCGAACAAATATCTTTCTACAAATAGAAAGGATCATTTTAAGGTTTTTAATTTGTTTCTTGCTTTTATTCAGTTTTCTGAGATAAAAATTAAAGAATTAAAAATATTTCTTATAGCTAATAAGTTTTAAATTACTTAGAAGTCATTGTAGCTCATTTGATCTATATTATTTTTCTGAACTGGTGGGACAAATCTCTACATCCATATAGACAGCTCCTAAATATCAATGAATTAAAGGATTTGGGAATATGGTTTACTGATTGTATCATGTTGCTTTACTTTTTACATTGCTTTTCTTTATTCAATCTTACTTTTCATTTCAGTCGCCTTTTTCCAGCCTTGTCTGTTCATGCCTTGGGCTCTTCAGTGGTACACTGGAATACTGTTTAACTCTTTGGTGGACATCAGTTTCAGTAAGTGATTCTGTGTCTCTCTCTTGGAAAACCTGGTATAGACCTCTCCTTACAGACAATATTCACGTATAGAATAGACACACTTAGTATAAAGTAGAAATTGATACAAACAAAAAAGTAAATGAATCTAATGTTTGTGGGAATTCATGTTTCATATAATTAGTGATCATGTATGGTAAAACATCTGTTGTTTCTTCTGCTAGTAGCACCCTGGTTTTTCCTTGTAGACTTATCCATCCCTAACTCAGTTCATATTACCAGACAGCCAATGACAATGGTGTATCACAGGAACCACAGTGTGTGTACCAGAAGTGGTCACATGAGCCAAGAAGGGTTCATTAGAGCCAGCCCTGAGACTTCTTCAGGAACTAATGAGTTGGGGTTTCTGTTTTGGTGAGAGTAAGCTCAGAGCTGTTGGAACCAATCTGCTGCCTAAGAATAACACCATCACAAAGAAAGCAAAGTCAAAAGCTGGAAAGAGAAAGACATTCTGGTCCTGATAATATTGTTTGAGCCCCCAGATATAGCTGGTCCTGAGGCTAGTGTAATCTTATACATTTCAGAAAAGTAAGCCAATAAATTGCTAAGTTTATTATAGAATATTATCTTTATGCTTCAAGTTCACCTTTATCTTATTGATTTTTTTAATTGTCTCTTATTTGTTTCCCCTACTAGATTTGAAATGCCTTGAGATCAGAATTCCCACTAGCTGGCAAATAACAGATGCTCATTAAATATTTATTTGACAAACAATTAAGAATCTATCCTTAAAATGAAAATCACACAGCTAGATATTTAGCAACATTGATAATATATAGTAACATTTTTCAATAAGGGCTAGATTTTATAGTGATCAAATTATCATATTTGTGGGGAAAAAATGGAATACTACTTGGCTTAAAAATATCTGGGAAAGACTGCACCAATAAAAATTCTGCTAATAAAATTTCAAAAATAAAAGATATGTGGAGAAAAATCACACCTTTCATTATAATTAAAGTTACTGGTATTATAAATACTGACTGACAGGATACCTACATGAAGTCTCACAATCTAGTTTCTACTCTGCTTTCTTGTATTAGTCCATTCTCACACTGCTATAAAGAACTACCTGCGACTGGGTAATTTATAAAGATTGACTCACAGTGCCACAGTCTTAATTAACAGAAAGTATAACTGGGAGGCCTCAGGAAAATTACAATCATGGTGGAAGGTGAAGGGGAAGCAAGCTCATCTTACCATGGCAGAGCAGGAGAGAGGGCTGGAAAAGGAGAGAAGTTGTGGGGGTGGGGAGAAGTGCCACACACTTTTAAACCTGCAGATCTCGTGAGAACTGACTCACTAGTGTGAGAACTGACTCACTAGCATGAGAACAGCATGGGGAAATCTGTCCCTGGGATCCAATCACCTCCCACCAGGTGCCTCCCCCAACACTGGGAATTACAATTCAACATGAGATTTGGGTGGGGACACAGAACCAAACCCTATTACTACTGTAACAAATGAATGGCAAAGTTATATAATATGTAACAATTCCAATATACAGTTTCACTCGACTCTCTCTCTGTTGGGATGATGTTGCTATAATTGTAGAAATCACCCTTCATTCAACTAAATGTGTATTTAACCATTTGGAGAGTTTCCTTTTGTGTCCCACCCTGAAAAGTCTTTAAAGAGAAGACTAGAAATATTATCACCTGTCACTGCTTAAACTATCTGTTGGTGGGGTCTATTTATCTATGGGATTTCTGGGTAAATAAGGATTAATAACTAAGATCAGTAATTCACAAAACATAATTTGCCATTCACAATAAGCAGTGTTTAGAGTGGCAGGTAGAGGTAGAGACTAATCACAAAACTTTATTTGAGTGAGGAGTTCTTCGTTTGAATATTATAGGATTTTTCTGTTTTTAAATCAGTAAAAGAAACTGGTCCTAGAAGCTCCAGTGATCTAAGTGACAGTGACTTTGTGCATTCTTTATTGTTGTTGTTTGCTTAAATACATTTAAATTAGTACACTCTGGCACACCTCATTTGCATGAAATCTGCACCATACTTACTTATTGTAGTAAAGTTATACCCTTCCTGAGGTGGGGGGTGAGGGTAACTACTCTGAAGATAATTTTCACTGAAATCTAACCAAACTTCATTAAGTGGATTGTGACAAGATTATAAATGATATGAAAAATAACAATCTAACATTTGTTCATAAACTTTAAGAAATGGTTTGCCTATACAAATTTTTGTAATTTTTAAAAGATAGCATATTCTACCTTCATATGGTCCTCAGAATTAAAGCATAATGAACAGGAAAGAAAAGGAAAAGAATGCAACTGAGTGCTAAGGCAGAACATCTTGTGAGAAGCAACTAATGAATGTAGAGTATATACTAAATATCAAGTGCAGAATTTCATAGGGCCAACAGGGTAACAGTCTGTATTTTTCACTTACACAGGTGAGGTGGATTTTGCAATTACCAGTTGCATTAAATGCACCAAACACAATTTCAAAAATACACCTAAAACCTATAATAAACCTACACTCTACTTCCTCTATCATGAAGGACTCATGCCTCAAAGGAATAACTATACAAAAATGAACAAGCATACATTTCCCTGGAATACCCAGCAGATCCCCTTCCCATAATCAACACAAACTTTTACTCAACAAAGGGTGAGGCTCAGCCATCAGTAGGTGTGGAATTATTCCAGTCTCTCAAGGTAGTTGACTCTGGGTTTTCTTTCTTCACTTGGAGTTTTTGTTTAACTGAAGTCTAACTGAAAGTTCAATGTTGAATGACTTCTAGCCAACAGACCTTCAAGATTGCCTTTAAGATTACTTGGCTTCATTTTGGGAAAGAGACTTTAAAGCATTTTTTATTATATGGTTTCCATCATCTTTCCTGGTTTAGAAAGTTGAGTTCTGTGTGATTCTGCGAGCTGACATTTGGCATGCTTTGTTCTTTGGTGGTAAGAATTATTCAGCAAGTCTTTCTATTGTTTGCTTTCTGAATTCTAATTCTAACATTTTAACTTTGGAAGGCAAGACAAGCTTACTCATTTTTTAAAGTTTCTGCTTCATATGATGTATCTCAATTTTTGTAAATATGTTTGTTTGCTTGCATATTTGTTTTTGTGAAATTCTTTGTCCAGTTCTTCTTAATCCTTTGAGATAAGTCAGTTATTTAGTAAGAGGCTTCTGTGCCACTTCCTTGCAATAAGAAGCAGACACTTCTTTAATTATTTTTTTTAATGAATAAGCAACACAGTTTCTAACCACTGTTTTAACTGAAATATTAAAGGATGCATGTGGGTCTCAGTGATCCAGGCTAAAGTACCTTTGAAAATATTCTATGGAAGATGCTCTTATCCACATGAATAGGAAAAAAATGTCATAGACATCTATCTTGTTCTCCCAGGTATATATGAGTATTGCTGCAAACACTGCAATTTCTAGGGGCACTTCAGCTCAGATCCTTTAAATATAATCCAATTCTCATTTCACAGTTATATCAGTAGCTAAGATGAGTTGATATCAGGTGATAGGAACTGATATAAAGATCTGTGAACTTCATTCTGATAAATTTTGAACTGCATTTGATTTCTTTTTTATGTGACTTTTCTCATTAAAGTTAGAAGGAATTATAAATAAAAAAATCTACCTGCAATCCCAGCAATCCCTCTTATTTTAATATTTATATATCTAGATTTTATTTATTTAGTAATCTATCTTTACCCTTAAATTATAAAGAACTTTCCAAAATGTTATGCTCTTTTAAATAGACATCCTGCTTACAGAATCTGCCTCCACAACTTTGAATGTTTAAGCAGAATCTTGAGGTAACCTCTCACAGCCTAAGTAGGCAAGGTTATATTTTTTGGAATAAATCCCTCTTGTGTCCTGTTGAATTTATAAGCGCTCTCTTCCTACATATCATGGACAAAATAATTTGGAAGCTGCTTCTTGGATTTATGAGTCATTTAATAAAGTCAAATCCCCCACTCAGGTTTTTCCTAGATCAATAAAGTTTTCAAAAGTAATTAATTCAGCCAAAAGAAGCTACTAGAGAGCTTTACAAAGGACTCCACATACAAGGAACTCTGTTGAATATCAATAATAGTATTCTAGATCCATGTGTGATGCAACCTCGTAACGATACCAGTGTCTGGCACAGAGTAAGCCAGCAGTCACTCCTGAATGAAAATCAAAACAAAATGAAATAAGTGACAAAAGAAATCCCAAATCTACAGTATCAGTGCTGGTGTTGAAGCCCAATAGGCTATTGACTGCTTTTTAAATTTAAGTCTTTAAATAATGTGAGATGCTAATGAAAAATTATGTAATATTGTAGCAATTTTATAAAATAGCCTAGAACATTAGCAATAACCAACGTTTTAAGGCACTTAATATGTAACTTACATTAAATATATATGACACTGCCCAAGTGGCAAGCTGCAGAAGAGGATACATCAAGCTTTGTGTGACTCAGATGCGCTTTGCATTATCCTTACAATGCATGTGGCATTCTGCAGATATTTATATGACTCAAGAGTCCATTTAGTTTCTACTAGGTTAAACTTCCTGACCTCTAGTAAAGCAGGACAGTTAGATACTCTAATATGATTCATATTTGGGTCCCACCAAAGATCTGTCCAGAGATGTACTTTTTGTGTGGTTCAAGACACAGGGAAACCTCTAGATTATGAATCCCAGAATGCAAATCAACTGATATTTAGGTTTTTCATTGAGTACACGAAAATAAATTTCAACTGCCTTCTCCTTCCTTAAGAAGAACCTTACCTGGCTCTGAAAACATTGTCAATGGGGTATATGCAATAGAAGAGGATAAAGTGAATTGAAATGAATTAATAGAACTTTATTAAAGTTAATATGCATATAACTAGTTTTAAAAGGTAAAGAAACAACAGAAAATGAGCTCAGCAATATATTAGGAGTTACCCAACCTGGAAAATATGATGACAGTGATAAAACTACTGCAGCATTGAAGAGAGAGAGAGCATTTCTAAGGCTACCTGATGAGTCTTTGAAACAGAAATCCAGCTGGCTCTAACCTTTCAGAAGATGGAATTTTTTCTAAAATATGGCTAACAAGCTTATATGACTTATTCTCCATCAAAAATGAACTCTGAAGAGCAACCTGACTCTAAGAATAACTTCTAATATCTAGGATGTGCAACTGCGGTTCTGTTTGCTCACTAACCTCACAGTGTCATTTCCTTTAGGAGTAGATTTGGCATTTTGATCAAATTTATTTTCTTTCTGCTTTTTTGGGGGGTGGGGGGACAATGGGAATTGACCACAGATTATAGTTGCCAGCACCATTCTAGGTGCCAAGGATCCTTGGCACCTTACCACAAGTACCTCTCAGGCTGGCTGAGAAGGGAAATGTCAGCAATTAGGAAACAGTGACAAGTGCTGTGACGGGCCACAGGTGCTCAAATTTCATGGCTGCATGGTGAAGGGGAGTAGGGGCAGAGTGGTGGTGGGAAAGAAAGTTTCTTGAGAGATTTTGTAAAGGACATGTGTGGTCCAGGTGAACAAGGGTGTGAGGGTTGCTCTAGGCTAATAAGCTTATGAATGAAGGAACAAATGTGTGACAAAGCATCCTTGAGGAACTGGAGATAATTAAGTATGGGATGAGTGTTAAGATGCAGATAGTGAGTGTTGGGAGGTGAGGTCAGAGTCTCTCATTAGCCAAATATTCTGTACCTTCTGCTATTCACAAGGTGATGAACCAACCATTTATGAATAAGTCCTTTTGCTGTTTTGTGCATGTGTTCCTTCCTGTAACTCAGTGGGGAGTGTGTGTGTGTGTATGAATATTCCTGCCTACTAAGTTGTTAGCTCCTTGAGGACAGGGACCACATAAGTCAGGAAACATTTTAGACTGAGCATCATCCTTGAAGTCAGGGCAGTGCAAAAGTGGTACCCTTAAGGGAACATAATACATAAAAGCTGAGACCAGTTAGAAAGCATTTTTCAAGTCAATTGTTGAGTAAAAATGAAAGGAATGTAGACTATATTTTAAATATGTATGGATCACAAAACAATGTTAATTAAAGACTGTTTTCCAAAGGAGACACATGCTGGATTTACAGGAAAATATGGACAGAGGTTAACAATGAGGAGCATTTGTAAAGTCACATGACTGGGAAGTCTCACACCGCTTGTGGGTGATGGCAGGTGGATTCACTGAAACGGTAGATAGGATAGTGTGACTGGATTAAGTTAAATAGGTGGAAAGGCTGATCCAGCTAATTCTTATAAAAAGTGTGTAGGGTATAAACCATAAATAAACAAATTAAGACGATAGTGGAAGATCCTGATCACCTGACAGAAAGTAAATAATTGGTTTGAAACCAAAGCAGCTCCTGAGTCTTAGGAAGGAAAAAATATTAGTATCATGATTAAAATAATGTTTGAGAAAGACTTTCCAGCAATAATTTATATCTCTTCACAGAATGGAAATACTAAATTAAAAGGGTGGAAGTTTCTTTTTTTAAAAAAAAGATCTTGTTTTTAATATGACCAATTCCATATAAAAAGCTGGACCAGATATAACAAATAGACCAGAGGCTTTAGGTTCTATCCCTGATTTTCCCTGGGTTACCACTTCTCCTTTCCAATCTGACAACTAGATTTATTTTTTCTTTTATCTTTTAAACTTATTTTTGTCATTACTTTGTTATGTTATCTGGGGCAAGTCACATTAGCTCTCTGGGTATCAGATTCTTCAACTGAAACATGAGGAGGTAGGTTCCAGATTGTCACTAAGGATGGCTTTCAAATTTAAAATTCTAAAAAATTCCATAAAATTAATAAAAATACAATCCTAATTTTTCCCACAGTTAAGAAAACTCCCATTTGTCTTATCAAGGGAAGAACATAGGACCCAGAAAGCCTGAGATGAGCCCCCCAGTGAGACTTAGTTCAGTGTTCATTTTAAAAGCAATACTTTTAAAGAAAGTATGTATTTTTCATATTTTAACATGCCTATTAAATGTCACAGAATTCATGGGATTTTATAATAATAATTAGCAGCATTTTTTTTCTTTCCTAGCAGCTCAGAAAATTATAGTGTGTTAGACATTTAAATTCTCTTTTAACTCTCAAGTCCAGTTAAGATCCGAGCATATATAGAAGCAGATCTTTCAAATATCCAATGCAACAGTATTTAGATAAATCAGGAACACAGGTGGAATTAGACAGAGTCTCCAAAGTGGTTGTCACAATTTTATTAATTTTCAGAAAATCCTTATACACTATAAAATAGTCCCTCTATATCTCCTACTTAAGGTCACTCGTAAACAAGTAATTTTTCTAAAGAAGATCCAGGGTTCTGTTGGTTGAAGCCTTTTATTTTATTATTATTTGCTGTTGTTATATTTATCATAATTATTATTAATTTAGATCAATGTCTTTTAAACTGTAGACTGAAACCTATTTGTGGATTGTATCGTCAGCATAGTGGGTCATCACAGCATTTTAATCAATAAAGCAACATATGCTAAAACAGGAAATCTCATCCTACCTGGTAAGAGTAACATTTCATGAGACTCTTTCCAGATGTACTTTTTTTTTTTTAATTTTTATTTTTAGTTCTGGAGTACATGTGCATGATGTGCAGTTTATTACATAAACATGTGGTCTGCTGCACATATCAACCCGTCATCTAAGTTTTAAGCCCAGCATGCATTCGCTATTTTTCCCAATGCTCTCCCTCCTCCAACCCTGCTACCCGACAGGCCCCAGTGTGTGTTGTTTTCCTCCCTGTGTCCATGTGTTCTCATTGTTCAGCATGAGAACATGCCATGTTTGGTTTTCTGTTCCTGTGTTAGTTTGCTGAGGATAATGGCTTCCAGCTTCATCCATGTCCCTCCCTGCAAAGGACATGGTCTCATTCCTTTTTATGGCTGCATAGTATTCCATGGTGTATGTGTACCACATTTTCTTTATCCAGGTTATCCATAGGCATTTCTGTTGATTCCATGTCTTTGCTATTGTGAATAGTGCTGCAATGAACATACACATGCATGTATCTTCATAATAGAATGATTTATTTTTCTTTGGGTATATACCTGATAATGGGATTGTTGGGTCAAATGGTATTTCTGGTTCTAGATCTTTGAGGAATCACCACATCATCTTCCACAATGTTTGAACTAATTTACATTCCCACCAGCAGTGTAAACTAATTTACATTCCCACCAATGGGAAAATTCCTATTTCTCCACAACCTTGCCAGCCTCTGTTGTTTCTTGACTTTTTAATAATCACCATTCTGACTGGCATGGATATATGTACAAGCATGCATTCACATATGGGAGTCCTGGATCATGGTTTAGGTGCATTTCTTTTGTGGATTGTGATCAAAAACGATTTTAAAATGCTACTCTAGGCCCAGCCTTGAAGGAGGCTGTGGCTATTAAACAGCTTGAAGCATAAGCAACCATGCAGAAAGATGCTGAATTTGGGGCAATGTCTTTGCAGGAGCACCATGTCCATAACTAAACCAAAAACATGCTTGGCAAAATGAAGAGGTGCTTTGGATTGCCTTGAACTAGCTACTCATTAAGAAATCTTTGGAGAATCTGTTCTCTTTACAAGCCATCTATATCTCCAGTCTCATTTGACAACCTTTCTACTTGATGGACCCTAACAATCTAATTACTAATAGTAAATTGATAGGAATTTATAACAAAAAATTTCAATTGACCTCTGATAGTTGGTGAAATATTTATTTCTATTGTAAGAAAATTCCTTGGGAAATTCTACTTTGAAATTTGGACTCAGATGTTTAATATCTTTTAGGCAGTACATTCACCTAAGGAAGGTATTATTTGAGGAAGCAGACATTGTTAAATACCTTTCCTTCCAAATTACTCAGAATGATAAAGAGCTAGGTTCCCTTGCAGGCATATACATTCACTTGGTGTTTCCTATATTGCCTGGAGTTTCTGCTTTCACTTCTATTTCAAGCATCCTTCCTGTACGTCAAAACAGGGGGTTCCTACAAAGGAGGAAATGAAACCAGCAGCTGTAATCATGAAAATGAGAAAGTATTTTTTCCTTCCAACCTGTATAGGTTGTGGAGTCTGTGTCATAGCTGAAGAATATTCTTCCTATCCCTTAGCTTTATCAGATCAACATTCTAATGTTGACTCTCTTTGAGATTCTATCCAGGAGTAGCACCCTGTGCTTATCTGCAATCTCCTCATGTAACCAAATAATTTCATTTTAGACTAGCCCAAGTTCAGAAAGCCTGTTACTGGGAGATCTGACATGGTAAAAATGTCCCACAGCAGACTGGTTATGTTATGTTAACTTACTGCATTTAGACTCTTTTTCAAGGATGTCTTAAAACCTTGAGAGAAGTATAATACCTGACTCAGTATTTTAAATCTATTATTGAGTTTCCACATGGAAGTTTCTCCTCTTATTGAAAATCATGCTAGATGGGTACAACTCGTAAATCCTAATAAATTTGATAAGCGATATAATCTGATTTTAAATTCCTTGCTATAGTTTCCATGTACTTCAGAAACAGAGGAATAAAACCTATATTTTCTGTCTCAAGATATCTGTAAGGAAGATCAATGGTGAGTAGGTTTGCCTCTAGCATGGACATTCTGTTACCAAAATTCTCTTTATCCATTTGGATGCTATGAAGTAACATATTATCAATAAATATAAAAACAATACACCTGGTTTAAATATAAGGCTTGAATCACTGCTACTTCAAAAGGAGTCAAAAGATTTTATTTATAGGTTGGAGAATACAGAAAATTCAGAAAAGGAGTAGCCTTTTAAAAATCATTATTTTAAATGAGAAAAGGAAGACCAAGTTTAAAATAAGCAAGATGAGCAAGAGAGAAAACACTTTTTGACATCTGAGTAAGCAAAACAACCTCAGATGTCTTTGATTAGTGTTTTCACAGAGGTTGCTGTCAAGAAAGTTTCCGTCTAAATAAATTCTACTTTTTAGTTCATATCTTTGTAAAATACATCTTTCTCGAAAAATTAATTTATCTTGTATAATTTATACAGCGTGGTTAAAACTGACAAAAGAAAATAAGGTATTAAGGCAAAATTAATCTGGTAAAAAACAATTATGTTCAAATATCAAATACATAAATTCGTAAAATAAGTGGAAAAATCTAAATACACTGGTATGTACAATGGCCAATAAATATACACATTGGAGTACACCCATTCAATATACTATGCAATAATTGAGCTGTTCATGGAGATTATGTTGCAAAGCAAAAATATTTATGATATGTAGAGATGTTACAAACTTGTATACAAAATGTATACCATATATACAAAATGATGAGCTCTATAATTCCATCTTATTACTCCCATTTAAAAGAAAACCAGCAGTCATTTAAATGGTAGTTTCTGAAAGACCATATATTAATAGTGGGTATCTTTGGTAAAATTTTTGAGATCTAAAAAATTTGTATTTTAAAAACTTAGTAAAATAGCCAGGAATTAAAGTTTTTAGAGTAATAAATGTGTTTTCATTTTGGAGAAAATAATCTGCCCTCCTTTTCTGCAGAATATTATTTCCACAGTCAAGTTTGTGTTCAATAAAGCTCAACAACTGGCTAGGATTTCCTCAATTTAGGTTAAAAGTACTCCATTTTTCCTGAATTCACCTGGAAGTATCTGTTAATGACATCATAGATCAGCATATAAAACAAAACAAAATAACTATAGGCATCCAAATAATGCCACGAGGTTCACACACTGAAACCAACAGACTGACAAATCTGACACACTGAAGTTCAGATATTTTGCTCACATCCTGATTTAGAACCTATTTCCTGTTACCTTATCCATAATTGTTTGTACACATAGCTACTTGACTTCCAAGCCTTTAGTAGATTAGATCCAACCAGTTGAAAGGCGGTTAAGAAGGGGTGGAGTAGTTACTGATAGTGTGGCAACAAGGAAAGGAACAGAAACCTATAAAAAGAAAATCTTGAAGGTTAATATACAGATTGTGCATAGGGGCAAACAAGTCTACATTCTTCAGTAGGTCCCAGATCATCAATACATAATCGTAGAGAAAAATAACCTCATTTTAACAACAGTTAACACTGAGTAATAAAGGAAAGGCAAAAATATAACCAGAATATACTTTTTAAGAAGCTAAAAAATGAATTACCTTGCTTAATGTAATTCCACATAAAAAGCTTACGATAAAATTAATCTAGTGTTTCAAGGGACAAATAATCAACTATGTTGAATGACTCATCCCCAGCTGTTTTAGGGATGAGTCATTTTTATGGTAATTTAAAAAAAACCTTTTGCTTACTTTTTGCATCACTTGAGAATATCTGCTTCTTTCTTAGTGTTAGCCCAATATTAGGGCTATTATGTTAATATTTCTGCCCAACTGAATCTGTATAGACAGGTCATAATGGTACCAAAAGACAAGAATGGGACTAGCTTGTCGCGTCCTTGCTTTCTGTGGATGTTCATCCCAGCATTCACAGTAGACTAATACATGTCTTACATTGGCAGACCAGTACATTCATTGTTCCTGTGCAGCTAGTTCTCTTGTTGCCTGGTAGAACTCGCTGGTGTCCTTTCTATGGCACAGCCAGCTGCTTGCGAAGAGCAGATCAGGGTTAGACACAGTTCTAAACCCGGAGAACCAGGTTCCAGTTCCCAGAGCTTAGCCCTAAAATTGGGGGATCTAGCATCCGGGTGATGATAACACTGACAAACTGGTGACACAGAACCCCCAATTTCTTTATCATCACAGAATAAATAACGCTCCTTAAAATGAATCATAGGCAAACCCTTAGGTCAAAATCCAGTTGGGGTATTTTTGACTTGTTCCTTTGAGTGAGGGCTCCTCTTCCTACCCTTGTTCCTCCATTTAGGTACTCAAGTTTTTCTCATGTAAAAACGTCACTTTTGTGATTGTCAGTCCCCTCTTTGCCTTTCTCTCTCAACATTTCCATTTCCCTCATCTTCTAGTCTGGAGGTTGCTCTGCTGAGTCCCCCGCCTCCCACAGCTCTTTGGCCACAATACGAAGCTGGTGGGTAGAACACTGTTTGTCAGGGACTGTCTGGGTCAGAAGTGGCTGGGCCACTGCTCAGCTGGAGGGACAGACACAGTGTCCAGCTGCACAGCTAGTGGATAAAGGACCCTTTCAGCACCCTCTCTTCTCCTCACAGGATAAGGGATCACAGGAGCTTCTTTTTCCTTTCTTGCTCTTTACCTGCCTGTCACAGCATCCCATTCCCTAGCCTTCTGCCTCCTAGATGGAACATGGGGACAGAAAGTTAGAGAGACCCATCATTGGCACCTGGAAACTACCCAGAATTTATATCTAAAAGGAAAGAGTCTCATCTAAATCAAAATACTTGCTCTCTTATCAAGTGTCATGCCCCCCTCAATTCCCACTGAATTTCTCTATGGGGATTTTTATTCCCATTTTTCTTGGAGCCAAGGTTAGTAATCCCTCAGTCACTTGCTGAGGGGGCTACTTTTCTTCAATCAACTGTTTTGTTTTGTTTTCAGCCCAGTTTCTTGTTTCAGTTTCTGTTTTTCTTTCCCCTTTTCACTCCTCCCTAGCCAGTTGCTCTCTGATCCTGCACTAATTCCACCTCCTCCTCTCCTGATTTCTTTCCAGATTGTTCTTCCCTCTGTCCCATTTCACATTCTGGCCTCACGCCCCTCCCACTGTCACCCATTCCTTCCTCATTCTCATTTGTTCCCCTTATTCTTTTGGTAATTTTCCTCCCCACAATCCTTATCTTTTCTGTCCTTCATGGTCTGTTTGTCTTTCTTTCCCTCTTCCGATATAAACTGAATCCAGTGAGAAGGAAAGACACTTCCTGCTTGTGAAATTGTCCCATTCCATTTTAACAAAAATAAGCACTGCCAATAAAATTGCTTAACACTAATGAAAAATAAATGTTTGTAGAAAGATAGGGAGCAGGACAAAAAGTACTTATTTGCTATGGTTGAATTTAAAATTTGAAACTGTGAACTAAAAAGGAGACATTGTTTCAATAGTTAATGAGACAAACTTGGGAAACTCAGTGTTAATATTTCTAGGGTTTATTACCAATTCTGTCCTATTGAGCATTTTAATCAAATATTGGACAATTTATTACTTCTTTATATAATTCTTGTTTTTAAAAATTATTAATTTTAATAGCATAAATCCATTGTAAAAAAATTAAAAATAGAAAAAGATATACCATGAAAAGTTATTTACCCTGTACCCGAATCCCAGGCCACTTTTCCAAATGTAAACACAGCTCATTCATAATAATAATGTGTATATGTATGTTTATATAACACACACATTAATAATATGTATATATAACTATGTTTCTCTACATGTTTATTTTCCCCTTTTTATACAAATGGAAGTATACTATACATATTATAATGCAACTTGCTTCATTCACATAACAATATAGTATGGAATAAATTTCACATACATACATATAAATCTACTTCACTCTTTCACTATTGCATAGCACCCCCACTTTTTTGTAGATTCGGGGGTTCATGTGCAGGTTTCTTACGTGGATATAATGCATAATGGTGAGGTTTGGGTTTCTAGTGTACCCATCACCTGAATAGTAAACACTGTACCCAATAGGTGATGTTTTTAACCCTCACCACCCTTCCACCATTCCCCCTTTGGAAAACTCTATACTATCAATATACCACAACTCAGCAATTTTAAACATTTTTGGTCTCTGAAAACTTTATACTCTTGAAAATTACTAAAGATTTCAAAGAGTTCTTTTTCTGTCTATCTACCCATCTGTCTCAATGTCTACGTATCAGAAATTAATCCTGATATATTAAAAAATATATTTATAAGTTAATTTATAAGCCCATTGCATATTCATATAAATGTGAAAATCATATAAATGAATTTCACTTTTTGGTGAAAATTAAAATTAACATATTTTTCAAAATAAAAAGATTTAGGGAGAAAAAATGGCATTACTTTATAAAATTTGTAACTCTCTTTAATGTTTGACCTAATTGAACACAATTGGACGCTCATATTTGCTTCTGCATTAAATCTGTAGCAAGATGATGTTTTAGTTGCAGTAAATCTGGCCTAACATAGATATGGAAGTGGAAAAGAGAGGAGTATTTTTTTTTTTTTTTGAGACGTAGTCTCACCCAGGCTGGAGTGCAGTGGCACAGTCTTGGCTCACTGCAACCTCTACCTCCTGGGTTCAAGGGATTCTCCTGTCTCAGCCTCCTGAATAGCTTCGATTAAGGCATATCACCACACCCGGCTAATTGTTGTATTTTCAGTAGAGACAGGGTTTCACCCTGTCAGTCAGGGTGGTTTCAAACTCCTGACCTCAAGTGATCTGCCTGCCTCAGCCTCCCAAAGTGCTAGGCTTTACAGGGGTGAGCCACTGCACCCTGCCAGAGGAGTATTTTAATAGGCTTTTCAGATAATTGTAAATGTTCTTCTCCAACTACACTGAAATTCAAAGTGGTAATTTTTTTGTTTGTTTGTTTTTAGAGACAGATCTCACTCTGTCTCCCAGGCTGGAATGCAATAGTGTCATCATTGCTCACTGCAGCCTGGAACTCCTGGGCTCAAGTAATCCTTCTGCCTCAAGCTTCCCAAGTAGCTGTGATTACAGGTGCATGCTACCATGCCTGAATAATTTTTTAAAAAACTTTTTTAGAGGCAGGTTCTCAGTATGTTAACCAGACTAGTCTTGAACTCAAGTGATCCTCCTGCCTCAGCCTCCCAAAGTGCTGGGATAATAGACATGAACCACTGAGCCCAGCCAAGGTGGTAGCTTCTTTCTTTTTTTTTTTTTTTGGTTTCTTTTCTTTTATTTTTTTTGAGAGGGAGTCTCACTCTGTTGCCCAGGCTGGAGTGCAGTGGCACGATCTTGGTGCACTACAACCTCCGCCTCCCTGGTTCAAGCGATTCTCTTGCCTCCGCCTCCTGAGTAGTTGGTACAAGTGGGGGCCACCACACCCGACTAATTTTTGTACTCTTAGTAGAGATGGGGTTTCACCATATTGGCCAGGATGGTCTCAAACTCCTGATCTTGTGGTCCACCCACTTTGGCCTCCCAAACTGCTAGGATTACAGGCATGAGACATGGCGCCTGGCCACTAGTTTCTTAAAAGTTAGTTGCATTTCAGAATTTTAAGTTACTCAATAAACTTTTCCTACTTTGTTATATTAAAATCTATTGAGCTGTCTTACACTTTGAATCAATCATTTACCCATACATGATTTTGTAGCATCATGCATTAACCATTTATTTCAAATGTTGACATATTTTACTATATATTACAATATTATATATATTGATATCAACACCAATCTTCCTAGAAAGTTATTAAATATAGAGACTTTGTCAAGTTTATAGGGCAGATATATGCTTTTCAAAAAATATTTTGAGACGACTGGCTCTTCACCTAGGCTGGAGTGCAATGACACAATCTCAGCTCACAGCAACCTTTGCCTCCTAAGTTCCAGTGATTCTCCTGCCTCAGCCTCCTTAGTAGCTGGAACTACAAGTGAATGCCACTACACCCAGATAATTTTTGTATTTTTAGTAGAGATAGGGTTTTGCCGTGTTGGCCAGGCTGGTCTGGAACTTGTGACCTCAAGTGATCTGCCTGCCTCAGCCTCCCAAACTGCTGGGACTACAGTGAGCCACTGTGCTGGCCTGCTTTTCAAAGTTGCTAATTTTCCTTTGAAAGCTCAAATTGTACCATTGTCAAGAAATATGGTCCACTGCTTTCCTTGAAGTGACAAATTTACTTCATTTACTTTTGAGAAAGTATCTTTCGAATACTCAGTGCTGTCATTTTGTCTGTCAGTCATTTTTTTCAAGTAAAATGTTACTCCACTATAGTTTAACTTCCAACTGAAACAACTGCAGAGTGCTTTTTCTTGAGACAACCCCTGCACTTTGATATGCAGCCAAAATGCTTTTTGCATACTTCCCATTTTGTCACATGAATATTAAAGCACAAGTACTCAAGAGTAGAGTCAAGATTTAATGAAATTGGTCATTATCTATACTGCTTCATTAAGGATATTCTTAAGTAAAATTGGCCTTTTATTTTTTTCAAATGAAACTGTGGTGGTGAAGAATATGACAACTAGTAGGATAGTTGGAGCCACTACCTTGATTCATGCTAAGCACTACAAACATTTCTACAATAAATATCCTTAAATCAACATTTCTTGATATTTCATTTTCTTTTTATTTTAAATTATTTTCAAATTCAAGGGTATTAAAAGACGTAAAAAAACTTTTATTTTCTGTCATCCTTCTCATGACTACCAAAGTATATATTGACAGCAAGTATGATATCCTGTTAAAAAGAAAGACCAACCAGCTTCTGTTATTAAAATAGCATCCTTTGGTATATGAAGCTGTCAGTTGGCCTGCATTTAGAGATTCATGGGATGAGTGGGTTTTATTCCATATAATTCTTTATAGAAAAAAATAGAGAAATTTGAACAGAACTGTGCTATGATCCTCATCATTCTGGTACTTTTGGAAATTTTCAGACAAAACAGAAAATGGAAGTTATTGATTTAGAATATCTGTTATTTGAGAATAATTGGATTGATACAGAAACTAAATTGCTTATAATAATCCATTTAGTCATTCAAAAATCTTTTCTTAGGAATCTACTATGTTAAGTACATTGTACCAATGCCAGCCATTGCAGAGACAGTAAAACTGCATTAGGGACAAGCCCAGACAGCAAGGAGCTTACCAAGAGTTGAAAAGCTTTTCCAAAGTCAACTGAAAAGATCACATCCACTTCTTTCAGTTTAAGAATCATGGAGAGTAATGTATTAGTCCATTTTGTTTGTCTATAAAGGAATATCTGAAGCCACATAATTTATCCAGAGATTATTTGGTTCCGAGTTCTGCAGAATGTACAAGAAGCATGGCACCAGAATCTGCTTCTGGTGGGGACTCAGGAAGCTTTTACTCACATGGCAGAAAGCAAAGGCACAGCAAGAGAGATGCCAGGCTCTTTTACATAATCAGATCTCATGTGAACTAATAAGATGAAAACTCACTTATACTACAAAGGTGGCACCATGCCATTCCCGAGAGATCCACCCCCATGACCCAAACCCCTCCTGCCAGGCCCCACCTCCAACATTGGGGATCACATTTCAACATGAGATTTGGAGGGGGCAAGCATCCAAACTATATCAAGTAGGTTGAGCTTAGGCAATGCAAATATATGATCTTTTATCTTCCTGATAATTAAGATGACTATAGAGTCTTGGGCTTACACTGGCTGCCTTAGCATAATTAATAGCAAAGTGGACATGGTAGTGTGCTCCAGTAGTCCCAGATGCTTGGGATGCTGAGGCAGGAGGGTTGCTTGAGCCAACAAGTTCAAGCCTGCAGTGAGCTATGATTATGCCACTGAGTTCCAGCCTGGGCAATAGAAGGAGACTCCATCTCTAAAAACAAGAAGTATTATTAGAACCTCCCTTCAATTCTCAAAAGTGTCCCACTTTGGACAATAAACTACACAGTCATGTACTAATAATAGACTTACAGTTCCTCTCCAAGTCTCATTTTATCACTCTACTTTTTACATAACCCTGGTAGAAAACTTTGGAAGAAAACTAACATTTACTGAATACCTACTATATGCTGCATGTGCGTTCTATGCAAATTTTATTCTATATTTACAACGACCCTATGGGAGTATTATATCCTCATTTTACAGATAAGGACACTGAGACTCAGAAAGTGCAGGAACTTGCCTAAGACTACCAACAAATAAGTGTCTAAATTAGGATTTGTCTACTTCTGTCCACTATCAAAATCCATGCTCTTTCCTCAATTTTTCAAAGGTGTTTCATGGAGATGGCATCAAAATCACCTGGCTACTTACTTTGAAGGCAGATTATAGGGCCTCACTTCAAACCTGCTGAACCAGAATGTCCCACAGTAGGGCCTGATATCTGCATTTGCAATAAGCCCATTAGATGATTCTCATGCACTGGAATGCTTGAGGACCACTTTTTAAAAATTATACTATTTCTAGACCTCAGCCACCAATTATTTCTTCAAATAAAAATATTCAAACATTGGTGGGTTCCAAAAGTAACAGCACAGATCCTACTTGGACGCTCCAGTTTTCTTAAATAAAAACCAGATAGTGTATCAGCTGGCAACTTTGTACAACTGATCTCTTCTGGTGATTTAACTAAATATTCATTCTCCCTGTAAACTGTTTCCCTTTCCAAGAGATTTTTCATAGGCCCCTCACAAGGTTAAGTGGAAGCTTTTCTCTGAGAAAGCCAATTCTATATGTTTACACTGATGCTTGAGCAGTGCCAATTATGCCTATATAGTCTCCCAACTTTAGCAAAGGACCTTGGGATATATTATTTTTCTGATTGTTGAAAAACTATAACAAAAATCAACTCTTCCTGATACTCATTACAGCAGAATCATTTAACAGCTATTACTGAATTTTTTTGAGACCTATCGCTCAGTGCCCAGTGAATATATCCAATTCATATATTTTACATTACAGAATAATAAAAATTAACTAAGTCCATGTGATGTGACTTTTACAACACACTCCTGGCTTACAATTTAATAAATTTTGCAAGGCATATTTGTTCAAGCTTGACATGCCCTTGAATCTACAAACAGAATGTTAATGGCTACCTTCTGCAGTCTCTTATCTGTAAGAATATCTAAACTTCTCCAGATCATCGATGTTCTTGGAAAGTACCCTCTACCTGTGTGTTATAATATGCATTTCTAGATTTCATATATAGCTTAGCCTAGGTCATGCTCTGATAGAAGCTTTTGCCTGGGAGGAAAGACTGAAGCAGCACCAAGTCAGGGCCCTTGGAAAACCCCACTAGACAGCAGGGTAGCATTGTTAGATCAAAACAAATATTGAAGGAGGGTGTGAGAAACTCCAATCAAATCTGGGACAGACTCAGTGGTCAGAGTAAAAAACGAATCTTAGAGGTGTCAGGAAGTCATCTTGCTTGTCCAGATTTTGAGGTATTTGCCCTCAGTAGCCATGGTAGGATTATCCAGTAAGCCTGGAAGCCCAAGGTGAAAACAGTGAGGAAGTCCTAATTCAATGAAAAATGGTCCCATAGAAACTAGCTGAGAAAGTAATGTAGGCCTGAAGAGTTAAAGGGGGTAGGCCTAGCAGGTAGGCCAGGCAGGCAGAACTGCCGTGTCACAAAGGTTAGGGGAGGCTGTAGCTCAGGGTTTACATGGGCGCTAGGCTTCTGCTCACCTAGCAATGTAGAGGAAACACTGCTTCGAGACTCCACTTGCAAGTGAAAGGAGATGGGGAGCAGCCCTAATGCAAAACCTGTTTGGTTCTCATTGGCCTGTGGCTTTGGCTGGTCTAAATTTGGAGATAATACCATCATTAATAGCTGTAAATTCATTGGCATGTTTTAATACAGTCTCACTGGCTAGTGCCTTTGGGTTATCAATGTCCTACTTAGATTCATCATTAAGTATGGTAAATTTTGGAGTCTTTTGTTGAATGGTTTATTGAGGTTGAAAGGGATATTATACCCAAAGTTGACGTCCAGAACCATCTGGAAAGGTGGACTTTAGTTTATTGTATGCCAGCTCCAACAGATATTTTGACTTTGAAAGCCTCTGGTTCATCTTCTTATGATAATAAGAATGTACATTTAATTGGTAGGAGCTCAAACTGATGCATGTCAAACTACGAGAAGACAACAATCAGAGTCCCTTGAAATAATAGCAGGATTTCCTCCCTAGAATTCGTCGTTTATGAGCAAGACATTTATACTAATGGCTTGTGAACAGTTTTAATTCCTCAGATGTGCATATTCCATCTTGGCCATACTACATGCAAGGCTTCTGAAAACTATTTAAAAGAAGAAAATGTTTTAGTCAGAATTTATGACTAATAGTCTGGAGTAAAATTTGAGAAAAATATAAAGGTGCAGCACTATAGTACTGTAGTAAAGTCATAGAAAGTGATTAACAATCTTTAGACTAGAACCTACTTGGCTCTTTCAAGTCTTTAGAACTTCCTTAATAATTTTGCAAAATAGCATCACTGCTTCTTGCTCCATCCTCATATTAATAATCACAGCGCTGTACATATACAGGAGTGGTACCTGGGAATTTCCACAATAAATTTTGTAGTTCCCTCAGTTGACTTTCAGAAATTGTGGCCTTGAAACTTATCTGTGTCGATAGTATCATGCTGGATGATATGAGCAAGGGCTCAGCTGAAAGGATGGGATCATCTGGTAGGGATAGCAGTACTGAAGATGTTCCATTACATACTAAAAACGTGGAGTCATTCTTGGAGAGTTATTTACCTGGACCCTCCCTGTCCTGCTTGAGATGAAAACTTAAAACAAATAAAAGTCATATGGATCTTTTTGAGTGTGCTCTTATTCTGCTCATTTTGACACAACTGTTGAGTACTGCAAGGAACTGTGAGTATATTGATGTGACCTCTGCTTCAGTGAATAGTCACAAGCCTGTCTTCCACAAGAGCCAGAGCCCAGATGTAACAGCAGGGGGGACTAGGAAGGCAGTCTTTCCAGCATAACCAGGCAAGAGTAGTAACACTAGAAGGAACTCCTCTAACACCGCTTGGCATGGATATTTCAGCCAACCCCTGCCTGGGGATCACCAGGACTGGAAAGATATAAATCAGTGCTTCTTTCTAGTATTTCTACTTTTACTAATATACACAGACAGCTTTGAAAAGGGATCCTTCTCACATTTTATAAGATTGCGTTAGGTAAGCAGGAAGGTATCATATAATCTGGGGACACTGTAGTTCACCATTAATATGGCAATCTACGTGATTTCCCATAGTCGTGCCTGCCATTGGTGATGGAGTGTGAGTTTAATCAATGGTGACTTGTTTCAGTGCTGATACACGTTGTTCAAACAAAAATAGTATTTCGTTATAATGATTATTTTAAAATAGCCACTGGACATTCTGGAGTAAACCAACACGCAACTGTGTTGTCTTTTGCATTTAAAGGGAGGAGTATTCAGAAAAGTGGTTATGAATCTTTCTAAGAACATGGGTCTCATACTTGAGTCCTCAGAACACAGATTCATTAGACAGCCAACCCTAAGCAACAAGCAATGATGAAGATGTGGCCAGCTTGTTAAGCAGCCTGGCTTTTCTCCATAGGGGAATTAGTCTGTCTTGTCTTTTGCTGAAAAGATCACATTTCAGCTCAAAAGTGCACCGTCCAGGAGGCAAGGAGAGGACTTCCTGCTGCCAGAGAGTACTGTCATGAAAGGTGACCCAAAGTCTCCAGGACCCAAGCAGACCTTGGAGAAGGATCTGAATGTAGACAGGGAAGAGAACCCAGGACTTACATCTCCAGAGCCTCAGCTTCCAGAGGGTCCCACAGATCTGGTGAGAACAACAGAGGGGAAGGAACCCCAAAAAAGAGCCTCTGTGTAAAATGTGGATGCTGACACAGCTTGTGCCTGCATGGTGGAGAGAGAAGCTTCGACTCACCATGAGAACAGAGGATACTCTCTGAATCCGAGAAGTCCCAAAAGAAGCAAACTAGATGCCACCTGTTTCCCAAGAAGGGCCTCAAGGAGTAGCCACACCTGTGGGCAACAGAGACTCGCAGGAACCAGCTGGGATAAGTCCAGTTAATTCCCCAGGCCCTGCAGACGCAGGCAGTCACCCCAATGGCCAAGAAGCCATGGCACTGCAGCCCTTTGCATGTGACGTGTGCAGTAAGAGGTTTAAGTATTACAGCAAGCTAGTCATCCAAAAGAGATCACACACAGGAGAGAGACACATTCAATGTAATCTCTGTGGGAAGTGCTTCATGCAGCCCATAGGCCTCCAACTTCACCAGTGAACCCACACTGGTGAGAAGCCCTACACGTGTGACGTCTGCCAGAAGTGGTTCACCAGGAGATTCTCCTTGAAATGTCACAAGAGGAGGCACACAGGAGAGAAGCCATACAAATGTAAAGTCTGCAAGAAAGTTTTCACCTACAGGAAGAACCTGAAGGAGCACCAGCGCATCCACTTCAGAGAGAAACCCTATAAATGCTCCAAGTGTCCAAGAGCCTACAGCTGGCTGAAATCATTAAGACGCCGCCAGAAAACACATCCAGAAACCACTTCCTAGTGATTCCATAATCAGGTCTATGTCTTTTGCACCAACAAGAGGTGAATGATGATTTTTCTCCAATGTTATCAGATGACATATGACAGGGGCAAAGATGCCTGGCACACAGAAGGGGTGCCTTTGATATAAATTCCAAGGATATTTGAGTAAATATGTATCCTCCCCAGTGAGTTTTGTTTTCTGTTTCATTATGTCTGTTGTTTTCTTATAAGTTTATTTTGGTTTGTGTTGCTGTTCTTTCACAATAAACAATCATCTTATTAGTTTTCAATATTGTATAATGAAAAACTGAGTGTCCTGACTGACATGCTGTTACCCACTGTTTTGCTGTAAAGTACAGTTGTCCAAAGAGGGTGTCCAGATTAAATACACAACGTCTGGGTAAATTTGTGTTTTAAATAAAGAATTTTTTAGTTAAAAAAAAAAAGTAGCAACATAGACTTGGTCAAGGACTTCTCCCCTAGCTCCACCCCACACTGAGCCTACACACCCAGCTGGGAATGTGGTGGTTTGGCAAATTGAATGTGAGTTCAGAGATTGCTTTAAACAACAAAAACAACAACTTGATGTAATTTGCAAAAAAAAAAAGAGAGAGAGAGAGAGAGAGATACACATAACACATACATACATAAAAAGAAAGAAAGCAAGCAGCTAGCTGCAAAGTAATCAAAGAGCAAAAAACACTGGAACCTAACTTGCCAATTGCCTCATGTCTAAGTAGAAGTCCAGAATCAGTTGGATCCCACTGAAGCCTGCAAAGTTAACCTCCCATTTAACTCTTTTTTGATCTTAGTGCTTAATACAGGCCAGCATCTGCTCACACATTAACTGTGGAATACTCCAGATCAAAGGGCCTCTAATTATCTGAGATTTCTTCAGAACTTAAATTTCACTAGTTTAACTAGTAAGATAAAAAGGTATCTTAGGTATAAGCACCTGAATAAACCTGCTAGATATTCAAAGATGGCAGCACAGAGGAAGATGCCTGTAACAAATACTGTTCACTTGTTTTCTACTTCACTTTAAAAGAATGTAGTAAAACCATTTTTCTTAACTGGCATATATTGAAGTGTTTCGCATGAAAGTTACCAAAACGTTACAAGTGGTTCACTAAGGTACATATGTACATATACATATTCTCCTAAGGATGTCAAAGCATCTAATAAGATGGGAGAACATTAAATCAAGAAAAGTTTAAAATGGAAGTTCATTTTAGTATTAAGAATATATCATCCTGCACATCATTTGGGTTATAGCCCCAAATAAACCTGAAAACCATGTCTTTTCCATGTTTGTGTCTTGGACTCTGGCACAGTGCCTGCCTAGTACATGGTAGATGTTCAATAAATGTTTGTTGAGAGAATTATAAGAAAATAGTTCAGAGGTCTCATTGCACTTCCTCAAGTGTAAGCAAACTCATTACTTATGGAATGCATGGGGTCGAGCTTGACTGCTGGTGTTTTGGTTGTTATTTTAAGTCATTTTATTATCCAAATTTAGCCAGTATCTACTTTTAAGTAACAAGGCAATGATATATCTTGCAAAAAATGGTGGAAAAGAATATAAAACAATTTAAATGACTGTTAAGTTTTCTACGTACTGTGTCATATCATAGCTTTATGAGAAACCCTGCCATCATCTAACATATTCTTTAACCTCTGCTTAAACTCTTCTAATAATAGTGAGATACTATCTCACATGGTAACTCATTCTGGTTAGGGGATAGCTTTGATCATTATATAAAAATCCTCCTCATTTGGAAGTGAATTCTGCCTCCCATAAATTCAATGCTTTGTTTCTATATGAAAGCCCTCTAACTTCATGAAGATCCTTCAAATATCTGAGAAGTATTATTATGATCCCTTCCCCCCATTCCCCTCAAACTGAATATTCTCATCCAAAATAAACATTCGTATTCCCTAAGACATGGTTTGCAACCCCTCATCCCTATTTTGGGCATCTTCCAGTCTGCTTATGGCATTTTTTCTAATGTGAAATACTAAAACCTGAAAAAAATTATTTTGGACTTTTTTTTTCTATGATCATTGTCTTGTACATGCTTGATATTAACTAACACTTCAAAGATGTTTTTATGGCTGGGCATGGTGGCTCACGCCTGTGATCCCAGCACTTTGGGAGGTCGAGGCAAATGGAGTACAAGGTCAAGAGATTGAGACCTTCCTGGCTGACATGGTGAAACCCCATCTCTACTAAATACATAAAAATTAGCTGGGCGTGGTGGCATGCGCCTGTAGTCCAAGTTACTCAGGAGGCTGAGGCAGGAGAGTCACTTGAACTTGGGAGGCGGAGGTGGCAGTGAGCCAAGATCATGCCACTGCACTCCCGCCAGCCTACAGAGCGAGACTGTTAAAAAAAAAAAAAAAAAAAAAAAAAAAAGATGTTTTTATGTCATTACTATTACACAACATCAGCCTATCCTTTATTTGTATGTTTAATTTTTGTTTGTTTCTGAGTTTAGAGTTTAAATTTATTTATATTTAATTTTTTTCATCTCATTTTTTTGCATATTTCAAACTATCATTATAGGCTACTGAGACTTTTTCAGTCTTGAGTCTGTCATTCATGTGACATACATTGTATTAGCTTATCCTCTCCTAAACCAATGGTGAAATAAATACTAAATAAACTGAAAATCAAGTCCAGGAACTTCTGTCTGAATCCTATTTTCAGCTTCTCTAAGGCTCGATGCAGGGGAAATTTACCTGTTCTAAGTGCCTTTGAGCCAGAATTATCTTTGAGCATTTTGATGCCCAGAAATGACTAAATGCCTCAGGACTTTTGTTTGCTTTAGGTTAAGCTGGAGAAGTTTTAAATTGTGCAAGAATCTTCTTTTTCTTGCCAGCTTGCAGTCCTGTTTTCGAATGGAAGCTTGAGACTTCTACCTTTCCTTTCCTTTCCTTTTCTTCCATAGTGTAGATCTCATTTTATGCTCCTCCCAATCTCTACTTCACCCTGACCGCAAAAGACTTTATTCTCTTCTTAAGAGATCATGTTAATCCATCAAGAAGAAACACACTGGAGAGTAGGAAGCCAAAACCACCCGAGTAGAGAGACAGACACAAGCGTAGAGTGAGACTGTACTTCACATCTGGAAATTCCCTCATTCCTCTTTTGTTTCTCTACTGTTGGTATTATTTTAACATGAAATGAAGCTAACAATTTGAAGTGTATAAATAGAGGCCCTTAACAAAATGTAGCTCATAGCAAAATGATGGTATAATGAAACCTAAAGATTAGAGTTCTGCTTTAAGTCAACAAGGTGTTAACAAACTTCCAAGCTCTAAAGATGTAGAGCAGAGTTTACAGGTATATGGCACACTCAAAGATCTGCTACCTACAGGCTCTGACTTGCAATCAGAGGCTTTTATCTCATTTGGTTCAGGCAAGGCAGTATCATGTGCAGCTGAGATCCTTTAAGAATAGCATTGGAAAACTCATAGCTTGGCCACTCCCTTGTGCTGTGATTTTGGGCAAGTCATTTAATCTATGCGGGCTTGTTTCAACTTTTATAAATCAAGGTGGTGCCGAATTATATTATCCTGAAGTCTTTTTTAGTTTTAACATTATCAATCTTCTAAACATGTTTTTGTGCATGAAGTTTATAATGTTTGTGATTATAAAATGATTCATTAAAGAAAAATTAGACAAAGAGAAAAATCTTTGTAAAATCACTGCTGTTAATATTTTTATTTTTCTAATTCTATTTTTATGCATATTTCTACATAATACTTAAGTACTAGACACATGTATAATGTTTGTTCACCTAGGGCTCCTCCAGCCTGAGTGTAATACCTTACACCAATACGACCTGATCTCTCTGGCCACAAAGAACTTAGGAGTTGTGGTTTGCCTAAAACAAAACAAAACAAAACAAAAAAAATGAGTTAGACAACTCGATTTAGGAATTTGTAATTGGAATACTGAGAGAGAGATGAAATCAATTAGTAATGAGACTGAGATGAGCAGATGCATGGTATAATAGAAGCTAAGGAAAACATTTTGGACAATGTGGATGCTCAAGTTATGAAGACAGCAAAATTATATTTAAGAGGAGGAGGCTGAAGTGATAGAGAAATACGGAGTAGGCATGCAGAGAGAAGTCCTGAGAGGAAAATCTAGTAGCCTGAGAGAAGACCTTTGTACTCAGTAATTTTCCAGATTCAGTTTCCAAGAGGTCCATCTGTTGTTGACTCCTATGCTTTGATTCTCATAAGCCTCCTGAAACATACTTAAAAGTCCTTTTCTCTGAGCTGGGTCAATGTCACTGCCAACCAAAAGAGACCTGACTCAATTTAAATTTGACTTGAGATATTTTATTGATGATTATAAACTATTTCCCCAAATTATTACATATGCTTTAGATGCATAGTTTTTAATGGCTAAATAATAATTTATAGTGTGGATACATTGTATAAAGAACCTGAATGACAGTGAAGCTGATTACTGTTAATGCTGTTAGAATTATTCCCTAGGTATTAAGGAATCTAAGACCTGCAGTTACCCAAAGGATTCTGGAAAAGCTCCAACATTCTTTCAAGAATCCTTTCACCTTCCAGAAGAGGCAACACACACACACACACACACACACACACACACACACACACACACACACAGCTTAATCAGTAGAATTTAACATAGAGAAATTAAGCCTGAGTTCAAAAAATCTCTTGAGTGCTGCTTTCCCAACTTAACCCATTACAAATGTTTTTGTGAGGGCACAGTGGGTATTTTCCAGCTTCCCCATGCCATCATAATTCAGACATAGCCCCACCCTAACCTGATCTTAGTAATGGAACAAGAAAATCTGGGACAAAGGCCACTGTGAAGTTCAGATGAGCAGGTTAGGTACACAGGAACAACAGGTGCACCTAAACAATAGATTTACATTTTCTTTCTAATAGAAAGATAAAAAGAATATAAAATGCCATAATTACCTTTATAAGAAAAGTCAAAATGGTATCAGCTCATAGACGGCACCAATGCTTGGCAAAGCCTCCAGCAAGCTATCAGGAATTTAGGCTCCATTCAAAATATGATATCAAATGTTGTGCAAACTTGGATATTGCTTGAGAAAAAAAAGTCTATCCCCTTCCCTTACACAAATTTTATCCACATGGTAACTTGAAAATTCTCCACTAGCTCTTCTTTCCCAACATAATAGGACAATTAGTCTTTCTAATCTGAGTTTCTCCCAAACCCCTGAACTCACACTAATTCTTTCATAAAATTACACCTATTCAATATTATTGAATACAGCAGAGAGACACTCACAGTTTTAATTAAAGAGGCAAAGGCATCTCTGAATAGAAAGTAGTCTGTGAGTGCTTTGCTTTGTGTTTTCAGGGAGTGGATGACAGATACTGTGATGTCGATAAACAGCCTATAAGGTAAGGGATATAAAGTTTTTGTGTTTATTTATATGATTTAGACTTTATTGTGGATCTACTTAAACATTACTTCTGAGAAAACGTAAAATAAAGTATGTACAAGCGTTTTATAATATTTAAATCTACTTACCCTCCAAATGGAGTGCTTTGCTTTTGCTGGAAGGACAAATAGGCAATGAGGTCTTTTGAACACATCAGACTGGAACATCACAGATTTGGCTTCAAATCTTACTACCTGTTTGACCCTTGGCAAGGTCCTCACCACTCATGTTTTGATTCTCTCATCTATAGCCAGGCGCGGTGGCTTACACCTGTAATCTCAGCACTTTGAGAGGCTGGGGCGGGTGGATCACAAGGTCAGGAGTTTGAGACCAGCCTTACCAATATGGTGAAACCCTGTCTCTTTAAAATAAATAAATTTAATAAATAAAAGATTTTCTCATCTATAATATAGTATCATTGATGCATTATGTATTTAATCAAGGTTAAATGTATTCTGTATTAGTGATGCCTCCCTTACTAAGTTAATGAGAATATTAAATGATATTTGTAATGTGTCTGCCATAAAAAGTGGTCTTAATGGCATCAGAGTTAGATAGGAATGTCTCTGGTGTCGTATTATTAGCTATGGGCTGGCTATTGCTTTCCAATATTATAAAAACTTTCCTGGAAAATCTTCCAGTCAAAAATATAAAAGGTGAAATTGATTTTATCTCTTTTCTAGATATTTTATTTCTAGCTATATAGAGTATACATCTCTTTAGAAAGCCCAGGAGAGTGAATAAAACATTATAATTAATGTTTTAAAGGTTCAGTGTGGTGATCAAAGTCAAAGTCAAAATGGATATTTAAAATTCACAAGTTGTTCTATGTACTGTGAACCTTAAATAATGAGATGTGTAGAAAACATGATTTTTTTTTTTTTCAGACAAAGTCAAAGTTTCACCCATGCAAGAATGCAGTGGTGCTATCTTGGTCCACTGCAACCCCCACTTCCTGAGCTCAAGTGATCCTCCCACCTCAGCCTCCCAAGTTGCTGGGACCACAGATGCATACCACCACACTGGGCTGATATTTTTTGTATTTTTGGTAGAGATGAGATTTCACCCTGTTGCCCAGCTGGGCTCAAACTCCTAAGCTCAAGTGATCCCCGCCCACCTAGGCCTCCCAAAGTGCTGGGATTACAGACATGAGCCACTATGCCTGGCCTAGAAAATATGATTAAATATTGAGTTTACACTTGATCTCAGCCAAAAGGCTGAGAAGTGATGAAATACTGAGTTTATAATAAACTCTATATTTAGTAGTCTTAATGGGCATTCCAGTCTTGTGTCCGTAAATACAGAGTTTATAAAAAACTCAATACTTAACCATCACCCAAAGCTTGAGAATGGCCACCTGATGGCATAGACAAGTTGTCTTCAATATATACTCTCATTAGTGGTAGCTATAGGTGGGTTTTTTGGGAAAATAGAAGAGGTAGTTCTTAAGGTGTTTACCAAAAATTTATATGAAGTTAATATAAACTATTAATTGACTATATATTGATTGTTGTATCACAATTTGCAAGAACATGAAGATAATGGGTGAGGCAGTTAGGAGAAAAAATGACTTTAAATAATTGTCCCGAGGGATGAATATGGGGCTGAATTCCCATACTCATGTCTCTGGGCCTAATAAATTTTATATATCCCAGCTCGGACTGCTCTGAGCTATTTTTCTTTCTTCAGTATCATATACTAACAGGGAATTAATTAACTTCCCAATGACATTAGAAAAAATGGTATAATCTGGAGAAAAAAAATCAGCCTTGATTCTTACCTCATCCTATACATCATCAAAGTCATTCAACCCATCATTGTTTCAGTGTTAAATGTCATTACTGACATTACAGAAAAATTGGAAGTAAAGAAAGGTAATGAGATTGGGTCACTCCAATGAACACATACATACTCCTGTAGATTTAACCATATAGAGACAGTATTACATGAGTATCTAATGTATATGTGTGTCTAATGCATATAATAGACACATATAATACACATACACAGATATTTATAATTTGGTAATATATGAATATATCTATAATTTGATGTATATGATTTAGGAGTCAGAAATATAATACAGTAGAAGCATAATATAGTCAGCCCTCCATTTAATGAAAGCAGCAGAGGCATCTCTGAATATGAAGTCCTCTTTTTTGAGTATTTCGCCTTATCTTTTTTCAGGGACATGGAAGGCCACTGTACTACACCATTTTGTATCAGGGACTTAAGCATACAGCAGGGACCTCAGATTTTAGCATCTACAGGGTCCTGTTACCAATCCCTGCTGATACTGAGGTATGAATGTGACACAATTGACCCAAGTTACCTGCTTCACTGGAAGGGGCCCAGGGGAAAGTTCCTCAAATGTCGCTGTATTATATGTGTGTCTAATGCTATATATTTGGTTAAAGAAAACTTATTTCCTAGATAGAAGAGACTTGTTTTTCAGTCTAAGTTTTGTAAGTTTCTATATCCACCTCCTAGAATGTCCATGCCAATTCTGACTCTAAAGCAGTATAAAAGAAAACTTATTTTTAAAATCTCAACCAATTCATCTTTTACGCCAAGTTAAAAACATTTGCATGTATATCATCTTCATAAAGTTTTATGAAAGCCTTAAAAGATGAAACAAATAATAGGAGACATATTTGCTTAAAAATATAATAGGATTATTTACATTTATTATGTGAGTTTAACCTAAATAATAAACCTGGGCTTTTCAAACTTCTGTTAAGGCTAATCCTAGCCCAAGGACACATGCAAACAAAGCACAAATCAAATTCTATGACCTTGAAGAGCACTGTAGACACTTTATTAAGGACTGTTTTGTTTTGTTTGGAGAAGTAGAGGTATTAATAGCAGGAAAAAAGAGGTTTCGCTTCATGAAACACAGTAAAATTTATTAAAAATCCTCTTTTCCCATCCCTTTCATCAAAGCCTCATTCATCAGAGCAGCTGCTGGTACTCTTTGTCATCTTGTCCCCAGACTGTAGCCCCTTCTGGCTTTTTCCTTATCTTCCTCTTGTCCCTCTTGCCACGTAACTCCAACCTCTTACTGTTTTCATAAGTTTCCCCCCCGCCAATCAGGTATCTCTATATTTCCACATCTTATTTTTTAAAATACATGTCCATGCCTTTTCTTATGTTTATCAATTTAGCCTATACTCTCCCAATCCCACCTCACTCCAATCAGCAGAGTTCAACATTCCTCCTTATGAGCGGAGAAATGAGTAACAGAAAAGAGAGAAGGGGAAAGGTGGAGAGATTACACAACAATTCCACAATTAAACAAATACATGATTTAATATATTTTTCTTTTACCCCTATCACATATATTTTTTAAAAGTCAGTATAAAGTTTGAATAGAAGAATGGATCAAGGAAATGAACATGTATTATACAGATGAATAAATAAAAAACAGTCATGGGAAAAAATAAACCTTGCTAGTAAATAAAAAATAGCAGATGAAAACAATGAGATTTAATTTATTGAATCAGTAAAGATTAAAAATTGTAATATTCAGGTTGGACATAGTGGCTCACACCTGTAATCCCAGCACTTTTGGAGGCCAAAGCGTGTGGATTACTTGAAGTCAGGAGTTCGAGACCAGCATGACAAACACAGCGAAACCTTGTCTCTGCTAAAAATACAAAAATTAGCTAGGTGTGGTGGTCCGTGCCTTTAATCCTAGCTACTAGGGAGGCTGAGGCAGAAGAATCGCTTGAACCCAAGAGACATAGGTTGCAGTGAGCCAAGATCACGCCATTGTACTCTAGCCTGGGTGACAAAGTGAGACTTCTCTGTCTCAAAAAAAAAAAAAACTATATTATTCAATTCTGATGGAGGTATAGTGAGACTGACATTCTTACATATCACTAGTAAAAACACAGACTGGACATATTTTTAAAAACTAATCAGGTAATACATATTGTAAAATTTTGTTTCTAATCTTCGTTATTCATTTCTAGGAATAATTATAAGGAAGTAATTATAGAAACATACACAGATCTATGTATAAGTATGTTCATCATTTATTTTAACATTATTTATAATGACAAAAATTAGAAACTACCAGAATTGGTTTTTGGTAAAATATCTTAAACAAATTTACAAGAAAAAAACAACCCCATCAAAAAGTGGTCAAAGGATATGAACAGATACCTCTCAAAGGAAGACATTTATGCAGCCAACAAACATATGAAAAAATGCTCATCATCACTGGACATTAGAGAAATGCAAATTAAAACCACATTGAGATACTATCTCATGCCAGTTAGAATGGCGATCATTAAAAAATTAGGAGACAACAGATGCTGGAGAGGATGTAGAGAAATAGGAATGCTTTTACACTGTTGGTGGGAGTGTAAATTAGTTCAACCATTGTGGAAGACAGTGTGGCGATTCCTCAAGGATCTAGATCTAGAAATACCATTTGACCCAGCAGTCCCATTACTGGGTATGTACCCAAAGGATTATAAATCATTCTATTATAAAGACACATGCACACAGATGTTTATTGTGGCATTGTTCACAATAGCAAAGACTTGAAACCAACCCAAATGCCCATCAATGATAGACTGGATAAAGAAAATGTGGCACATATTCACCATGGAATACTATGCAGCAATAAAAACGGATGAGTTTACATCCTTTGCAGGGACATGGAGAATGATGCAGACCATCATTCTTGGCAAACTGACACAAGAACAGAAAACCAAATACCACATGTTCTCACTCATAAGTGAGTTTTGAACAACGAGAACACATGGTCACAGGGAGGGGAACATCACACACTAGGGCCTGTCAGGTGGTGGGGGACTAGGAGAGAGATAGCAGGGGCTGGAGGGATAGGGGAGGGATAGCATTAGGAGAAATACCTAATGTAGATGATGGGGTAATGGATGCAGCAAACCACCATGGCACGTGTATACCTATGTAACAAACCTGCAGGTTCTGCACATGTACCCCAAAACTTAAAGTGTAATAATAAAAAAAAGTGAAAAATAACTTAAGCAATAGTAATACACTCAAATATTGGTTATTAAAATTCAGATCTTTGAAATCTATTTAATGATGTAAAATGCTTATGAATATGAATATGCTTATAATATGAAGCTAAAATGAATTAGGTAGAAAACTACATATGCTGAATTAGCTAAGTTATATAACACAAATAAATGCACTCATAGAAAGAAAATACAGCAAAATATTAACTATGGTTATCTTTGGATTGTAGAAATTTTCATTTCCTTTTTGACCTTTCCTGAATTTTCCAAATTACTCATAATGAGGAAAAAATAAAGTATTACTCCCATAATCAGAAAAAGAGCTTTGTGTTTATTTTAAACCAAGAAAAGACATCCAAATTGTACTGTAAATAATCAAATGACATTTCTATTTTTCCAAACTCATGGATGAAACTTAAAGATTAAATTTCTTGTCCCTGGAAGAGACTTTCTTGAAGATAAAAGATACCACTCTGGTCCCAGATAATTTGATAAAGTTGGTAGAGATTAGAGAAAGAGGTGGGAAGAGAAAATTATAGACTATAATAAGAGTTGTATAGTTTCATGAAAAGCCTTAGTTATTTACTCTAAATGATGAAGGCACTTAATTATTAGAAGCCAATTTAGATGAATTATTATTATACTTATATTTCCCATTTGTCTGAGACATTTAATGGGTTTTCTAAAAATAACTTTAAAATAGATTATCTCCACAATTTTATCAATAAATGGTAACATCTTTCTTTGATATTTTTGGGTCATTTTTAATCTTTGTTTTTGCATGACAATGGACAACAAATTTTTGAGCACCTGATACTAAGAATAGGATTTGATCTTGACCAGATATAATTGCTTAGCACATAAGCCTTCTGGACATGTCAATTACAAATTGCACACAACATCATAGAGCTGAAAGTTAACATTAGAGAAGGAACTTGATTGATTTTTTAATATCATAGCTTAATCCAATCATCCATTGTTTTATTCAAGCCTCCCATCTTCCCCTGAAAGAGCTAGGTAGGAAGATTAAAATAATTAAGAATAAATCTATCTTAGAAAGCCATCTCAGAGTTTGCCTATTCATAGAAAGTCCAGAGGACAGTATCTTAATTTATCACATATAGGGAGTTCTTCTGATCATTAAAAACATCCCATATGGATGGGATTTAAAAAAGAAAAAACAACTTCTCAGAGAATTCTTGGAGTACTATATACCAGTACTAATATTCCTGGAGTATCATATTTTAGAGTGGTTCCAGAATTGAATACCCGCACAACAGCCAATAATGCCTCTGGGGAACCCAAATAGCCAAACATGAGTTAGGAGTTCCTCTTGGAAACAGCTTCTACCATATAGAGCCCTCACCCTACTGTTATGCTGGTCTCCATTCTAAAGCAGTTATGTCCACTTTGGTCACTCAGGATGATTTGGAGCCAACCACCACATAAAGCAACTCAACTCAAGGGTGACCACACTTGTTGAAGTTTTTTTAAAAAAAATTCTGTATTATAAAATATAATGCATTTACCTAAAAGGGCATAAAATCTGTATGTACAGTTTAATAAGTAGTTACAAAGGAACATCCATATGGCTACCAACCAAATTAAGAACATTGTCAACACCCCTAGAAACATCCTATGAAGCCCTTTCTTGTCACAACCCACTCCCTGAGTTCATTTGAAACACCACCTCTCCGACCCAGCAGAGATTCTTGGCTGGGATTTTATCACCACTGAAGAAGTGTTAGAAAGACTTTCCCAAAATAGTCCTTACTGTATAGCACATGACACTTTTTTGGCATTTAATAAGAAGGCTGTTACTATTTTCAAAAATGTCTCATTGATCATAGGAAATAACTATTCTCCAGGACATAATAGGCATAGATGTTCTGGAGGACAGCTTGCTTTAGCAGTTTTAAATAATTGAGCTTGCTTTTTAATGATTATTTCCAAAAGGATATTTTAAACAATTTACTTTTCCTTTTCTGAATTCTGTTCATATCACTTAGCTATTGGATGCTTAGCATTTTTTATCAGTCTGCATGTATATGTGTATGCATGTATGTGTATAAAAACAGATGTTAATTCTTTGTCTGCCACATTTATGACTAATATTTTCCCTAACTTGCTGTTTAAGAAGGCATAGAAGTTATTAATGTCATTTAAATAAAATATGTTAACCTTTTCCTTTGTGATTTTTTCCAATGACTGAAATAATTTGAATGGACATTTCCAAACATATACAAAAGTAGTGGGAATATTATAATAAACCCACATGTTGTACTAGTTGACACAATAATTATCAACACTCTGCAATTCTTGTTTCATCAGTTCTATCCCCTTTGCCCAGGGTTCGTTTGCTAAAGCATTTTAAAGTAAATCTCAGATATAATGTCATGTCACATATAAATACTTCGGAATATGTCTCTAGTGGATAAGAACTTTTAAAATACAATAAACACACTCATCAACATTAATTCCTTCATGTCGGATATCCAATCAGGCTCAGTTTTTCCTGATTTTTAAAAAATGTCATTTTAGAATTGGATTTTTGAATCCTGATTCAAACAGGATCCATGTGCTATATTTGGTTGGTATGTTATTTAAGTCCTCCCACCTTTTTCTATTGCAGGCCATTTATTTGTTGAGGAAACTGGGTCATTTGTCCTAAAGAATATCCCACTTTCTGGGTTTGGATGATTATACCCTTGTGATGTCATTTACTATATTCCTTTATCACTAAATTTTCAGTCAAGTGGTAGTCAGATTTACAGATCTGATAAACTTCAGGTTGAATATGTTTAGGCAGAATACATCATACGTGGTGCCATAAACTTCCTCCTGCATCATGTCATGAAACACATAATTTCGAGTGTCCCACTTTCAGCAACATTAAAATTAATTAGTGATTTCAGGTATTGTTACCCTGATGTATCCTTTATAAAATTCCCAAAGAGCTAATGCTTTTAACAGTCATTGATAATTGTTGCTGAGATCCATTAGCACACTAAGGCTCCAACATTTTTTTTTTTTATTGTACTTTGGGCTCTGGGGTACACATGCACATCCTGCAGGGTTGTTGCAAGGTACATAAATGCCATGGTGGTTTGTTGTCTTCATCCCCGCCTCATCCCCCACTACATCAGGCATTTCTCCTGGTGTTATTCCTTCCCATCCTCCCCACCCCCTGCTGTCCCTCCCCTCCACTCCCCTCCACCCCCTCACCTAGCCCAGTGAGTGTTGTTCTCTTCCCTGTGCCCAAGTGTTCTCATAGTTCATCACCCGCCTATGAGTGAAAACATGCGGTGTTTGGTTTTCTGTTCTTTTGTCAGTTTGCTGAGAATGATGGTTTCCGGATACATCCATGTCTCTACAAGGGACATGAACTCATCGTTTTTTATGACTGCATAGTATTCCATGGTGTATATGTGCCACATTTCCTTTGTCTAGTCTATCATTGATGGGCATTTGGGTTGGTTCCAGGTCTTTGCTATCGTAAACAGTGCCGAAACGAACATACATGTGCATGTGTCTTTATAATAGAACGATTTATAATCCTTTGGGTATATACCCAGTAATGGGATTGCTGGGTTGAATGGAACTTCTATTTCTAGATCCTTGAGGAATCGCCACACTGTCTTCCACAATGGTTGAACTAGTTTACACTCCCACCAACAGTGTAAAAGTGTTTCTATTTCTCCACATCCTCTCCAGCGTCTGTTGTCTCCAGATTTTTTATTGATTGCCATTCTAACTGGTGTGAGATGGTATCTCGATGTGGTTTTGGTTTGCATTTCTCTAATGACCAATAATAATGTGGCTCCAACATTTTTAAGCTAAGGAAGTCTTACTCTATTAAAATATCAGATCATTAAACAATCACTAGTATTTTTTTTCCAGAATTTTACTTATTTATTTATTAACATTCAATTCTTGAAATTCATTTGGTGTACAAGGTAAATTAAGATTTAATTTGATGTCTTCTAGAAAGGATGTGTCCTAGAAAGGTCTGAAGACAAGTAATCAAAATGGCCTTTATCACACCATCCATCTAGTGATGGAATTCTAACTAGCTACAGTGTTTTTCTAGGGGGAATCCTAAACTGTTTTCTAAGCATTTAAAAATTTTTCCAATGCTCTCAGCGTTCTGGCATTAGAACATTGAGTAGAAAGAGGTTTCATTATTTACAGAGACCCTACACTAAGACTCAGTTTCAGTGAATATCTGAGAAGGTTGGGTGTCTGTTGTGTTCTCTTACAGTGAGTAGGACTTCTATACCAGAATGGAAAACTAACACTTCTGTGATTACTCAGGGTTTTGTTGAATCACTAAGTTTTTGAATCTTGAAACTGTCAGCTTTTTATTTTGCAAACCATCGTTTTGCCATGGAGGGAAATAACCTTGAAAAATCTGTCCACATGACATACAACTCAAATTTAAGCAGAAGTAGTTACATTTCCTTTTCCCCTTCTTTAAGAAAAGGAACACATTCAACTCTTTCCAAATTTTGGCACTTTGTGCCTGCTCCTTAAGTTGATCGAAATGAAACTTATTGTGAAAGCAATTATTTGGGCCATTTCTTTTCTACCTTAGGGAAAAACAGTATCAGATGTTTGGTTTCAATCAAAAAAAAAAAAAAAGCTGTAAGGCTTATTAAGAATGGTTTTCCTGACTCCAAAAATTTCCATTCAAATTAATGCTAGGTTGGCCTTGCAAAAATTTTAATCACATTATGTTTTTGCTCAAGAACTATCTATAGTTCACTACTTACCAAATCAGATTGAAATTCATGTTCTCTCACTGTAGATCCCTTACCACTCACTTAGCCATGCTTTCTTCTCCCAGTCATTTTTCAGTTAACTCTCTAATCTTGTCACTCTAGTCCGTTCTCTGATCCTGTGTGCTTTTACACTTGCCAATCCCTAACGTAAACACCTTTCTTCCAATTCAGATTTTAGCCTTTTCAAAAATCTAGACCAAGTTTAATCTCATCTAGAAGCATTTTCCTGATGGTGGCCCTTGCAGATCTTTCTGTCCTTTGAATTATGCCTCTTAGAAACAGAATGTTACCATTAACATACATTTTTTTCTTTTATTGTTACAGTGTATTGGTAACTAGATTGTATCAGCAAAAGTGATATGATATAGGACTTTATTTTTAGACATTATTAAATTGAAATTGCTAAGAAGTTTTAAAGGGGTAATTTTGATGGCATGCTTATCAAATCCATGAATGACATGATTCTAAGAGGGTGGCAGATTTCAAAAATGACAATCTTCCATGTCTTCCTATGTGTAGGAACTTTGAAAGTGATTTTTGCATATTCTTCCATCAAGTGATAGAGTTTATTTTTCCAGCCTTGAATGTTGCTGGCCTTGAGATTTGTTTTGGCCAATAGAATGTGGGGCAGGTGATGATGTGCCTGTCCTGAGCTGAGGACTCAGGGGGCCTTCTTATTTCATTTGCTGTTATGGGATCCCTCCCTTTCCCAGGCTAGCCTGTTGGAGGATGGAGGATGAAAGGTCATGTAGAGCTGAGACTAGCCATCCCGGCTAAGGTTCTTCTAAACCAGCTCCCATCTGACCACAGATGCATGAGTAAGCCCAGTCAAGTCTAAAAGAACCATTGAGCTGAGCCTAAACTAACTGCTGACACATGGAATTAGAAGCAAAGTTGCAATTTTAAAATTCACTAAGTCTTGGGTGACTTAATGTATGGCAAATGTTGATGGGTACAAAGGGAATATAAAAATGTCACATGGCAGAACCTCAATCCCAAAAGATTTCAGCATTCTAGAATAATAAACCACACAATTAAGACAAAATTAACTGTGATAAGTGCAAAACTCTAAATTCAAATTAAAAAATCAACTTGTGAATATAGGAAAGCAGAGCTAGAGCTTACCAACATTTATGCAAAACATTTAGTCGCTTTGATTGACCACAAGCATCTGACTCAACCTTGTGTTTCCAGTCTTCCAACAAAGCTAATTCTACATAAAAATTAATTTTATTTAGTGTTAATTGTATAAGAGCCTAAAATAGAGTCAGTCCAGAGGGCAGTTACCATGATGGTGAAGGGTCCAGAAACCATCTTACATAAGGAAAATTGGAAGGCAATGAACTGTAAATTCAGTAGAAAGACTGAAAGGGTCTAATGGGTTAGATAGCTACCTTCAACTGATTTAAGGGTTGCCATGTGGAAAAGAGATTGGACATGTTTAGTGTCAACCCACCAAAAATTAGGACCCATGAATAGAAGCTATAAGAAGGCAAGTTTAAGGTCAACATAGGAAGGAAGCTGAGGTAGAGAGGTCACATTTGTAGACTGTTTATGAATGAAGACCATGTGGTCAAAACCAGGTCCTCTATTTACCAGCTATGTGTTGTTGGGTAAGCTGCCCAACTTGCTAAGTATCAGTTTTATCCTTTATGAAATGGAATTAATAACTGTACCACTTTATAAGGTTGTGATAAAGATTAAATAGGAGTTTTGAAGATGCACTTAACTTGGGGTCTGAGACATAATAAGCCTTCAATAAATTTTATTATTATTCATAATAAGATCTGTATAAATGTAAAATGAGCTGCCTCACAAGGCAGAAAGTTCCCTATCATTGTAGGTATTTGCAAGAGGATTGGCAGATGTTTGTAGAAGAGATTTAAGCAACAGATGGGGAGCTGGAGTAGGTGGCATTTAAATGACCTTCCAGCGCTGAATAAGTCTATCTGTATCCCTTAAGAATGGAATAACTTCTTTAGTATGTTTCAGAATAGCTAGCCCTATTGATCAAATGATATTCATCTAATACATTTGATAAAACTTTGTTGGTTGTATCATTATAAATGTGGTTTCCCCATAGTAAGAGTTGTTCCATGCTGAAATTAAAGTATGTGAGGATTTTGATTTGTTTGTATCTCATATCCTCTAGAAGTATATCATTAAAGTTTGTTTTGGTAATTATCAGTTTTGACTAAAACCAAAAACTACAAATTTTAATGCAATAAGCTCTTCTTTGTGTGATGTTTAAATTCATAGATGCAAAGCTCTTATCTTTTTACACTTGGCTTTCCCCTATCAGAATGCCTAACTATAAACAGGTCAGATATTTTCAAGGTACAGGAAGCCTAGGTTTCTTCTGTGATTGGTCTCATATCAAAAGTCCAAGCTAGAGTCAGTAACCATTTTTCCTTCTCTTTATACATGCAGCATCTGGAAGTGCTAATCACATTTATCACTCTTGCCTACTAAAGCCACAACAGGCAGTTTGAACTCCCATTACAATTCTCTTTAATAAAACAGATTGGGTAGAATCATCTAAATTGTTTAATATGCTTATCTTCCTCTATTATCTCATTGTTACCAGTTAATAAAGAGGAATTCACACTGGCCAAGGCTTGAGTCTTTATGGTGTCAACTGATAAAAATCTTTCCTTTCCTAAGATGAGTTTCAGCATAGTAATAGGCATTAATCATCTGTAAGGAAAATAACTGTTTCGTTTTCCTCATTAATGAAGTTAAGACTCTGGTACTCTGGCTGGAGAATGCAAAAACATGTAAGTGAGAAGAAGAGTTCTGAATTCTAGGTTTGAATGAGCTCTGCATTCTGAGTATGTGGTGATGTGAATAGAAAAGGTATTCACAGGCACAAGCAGGATTTCTGGACCATACTGTGCCTAGCATGTGCCACACATTCAAGACAAAGATTAGAGACACACTCATTACTCAGAGGAGACAATTACATGCTATTTCAACCGAGTGAGAGCAATGCTGTAATAAAAGAAAGTGCAAGGTACAGTTTTAACCCAGAATAGAGGTTCTAGCAGTGGAGGAAAAGGAGTGGAAGTGAATTGTAAGATAGATTTTTTTTAAAAGAGAAAGGAACTAGGAAAGAACAAGCAGAAGGAGCAGGATGAACGATGGTGCCAAGTTGTAAAGTTAAGAGTGGGGTACGGTATTGGAGGGAATGGGCAATGGGCACTGAGGCCAGAGGGGTGGATACGTCCCATATGCCTCCCTCTACCATCCAGTGATGCAGACCAACTCAGTAGCCAATGGGATGCCATTCCACATCTTAGTGGAGAAATTAAGTTGATCATATTTACAACTTGTATGCAGTGTCAGGATGAGAGATGATGAGGGCTGTAAATTCTTAATGAGGAAGAAGAGAGCAAGATGTTAAGGACCTAGGACCATCTAAATCCCTTTGGTGACTGGCTGAATGCATGAGAAGGAGGAATTGTGATGACACCCAGACACCTGGGCTGAATTGCTGGGTACAAGATAGGACCATTTACTAAGGGAGAAATGGAACATTTGTAAAGCAGGAGAAGCAGAAGGGAAAGAGAAGCTGACTAGTTCAGTTCTGAACATGTTGAGTAAATGAACCAACAGAATAAAGACAACTGCTCAAAGAGAGAGAGTTGATTAAAAAAAAAAAAAACACACAAAGTGCACAAGGGATGGAACACTGAATAATGCAAAATTGAAGGTATTGTTGTAAGAGAGAACAAGAAGGTCAGACAGTAATTAGAATAGTCTGCTCTCATAAAAGCCAAGAGAGGAACAACTTTCAAGAAGAGTGCAATTGAGTCAAATGCTGTGAAGATCAAGTCAGAGAAGAATTGGAATGTATTCTTCGGGTTTGGCAGTTAGGGGTTTCCTACTGATCCTGGCAACATCACTTTCACTGGTGCTGTGAATGAAGGAAACAACTTCCTTTCACAAAGCATGAGAACATTTTCATTTTCTCCTTTCTCTCTCTTTCTTCTTCTTCTTTTTTTTTTTTTTTAAGAGATGGGGTCTCACCATGTTGCCCAGACTCTGGAGTGCAGTGGCTGCTTTCAAACGATCCTCCCATCCCAGCCTCCCGAACAGCTGGGATTACAGGCACACATCACAGGGCCAGGTTCTATTTTGTTTTAAACTCAACATAACATCTCTTATGGCTGATTCCTTTAGAAACTCCTTAGTGTAAAAATTTCAGTTTCAGACTTTTGCAAATGAATAGAGCCTTTTAAGACTTATCATTCTGTAAGCAACTCTCTTTTAAGGTAAAGTTAAATTTTCCAGTAAGGAATTCATTAGAGAGATTTTAGAAGACATGTAATACAAAGCAACCTGAACCCAGATAATCAGAAAACAGATCTCAGACTTGTCAGTTTGAGAGTTTCTTTCCACATCTTAGTGGAGAAATTAAGTTGATCATATTTACAATTTGTATGCAGTGTCCAGATGAGAGATGATGAGGGCTGCAAATTCGTAATGAAGAAGAAGGGAGCAAGATGTTAAGGACCCAGCACCATCTAAATTTGGTGACTGCCTAAATGCATTTTCTTTCCTTTTTCTGCCACTACCTCTCCTTAACAAGCAGCTACTATGTGGAAAGAATTGTGCTTGGTGCTTTGGGGACATTAATGAATAGGGTACGATCCTTCCCTACCTCAGCCCCTAGTCAAGGAGATTACAAGCCAGTGCAAAAAACAGATGTGCAATCAACCAACCTTAAAATAAGGTGGGCTGAAATAAATGTTCACAGTAGTGCAAGCAAAGTTCTATGAGGGCCCAGATGTAATCCCCCATCTTTTATGAAATACAGGAAGTGACCTTTAAAAACACAGACATAACTGGGGAGTTTGTTGCTCCACTAATTACCTCCCTACTGTTCAGACCATAAATTTTTATGCGATCTGCTCTCTGTTCACCTCATTTGTACTCGTTTATTTTAACAGGCATCCAAACTGCCTATATGCAAAAACTTTACAGGTATTAGTGGTGAGTGAAGATTTTAGCTCCAACCTTGACTTTATTGTGATCCTTTCATTAAACTGAACTTTAATGATATTTAATAACATCACTTTGAGTCTTTTCATTGAGAGTGTTAAAGTTCTGAAAATTAAATGTATAACCTCATGGATTAGATGAATACTAAGTCTTCTTCTCCCAGGGGAGATAAACTGGGACACCTAAATATATGAAATGGCTTCTGAAGAACACTATTTTGATCTGAGTAACCTCATGGTGACATCTTTGCAGCTCATATCCCTTTTAAAGTTCTTTGTAAAGCAACTGCTTTTAAAGGATCAGCCTAAGGCTGCATGCTCACACATTATTTCCCATTTGTGCACAGTTGCTATTTATAACTGGGGCCTTTAGAAAATGAAAATCTAAGGTTGGTTAACTGTAGCCAAAGTGACCCATAACATAAGCCAGGTCATACTTTTTTTGGCATCATTCTGTGTCCTCTCAGGAAACTTTGATTTTATTTCAACTAGCAATAGGAAAGAGATTGTCCAAATTAAAAAAAAAAAATTCTCTAGCAGGTGGTTAAGACATAGGTTCTTGAGTCAGCATGCCTGGGTCTGAATGCCAACTTACCATTTATTAGCTATGTGACTTTGAACAAGTTGCTTATCAGCTAGGCTTCATCTGTAAGATGATTAAATGAGATACTGCTTATAAAGAACTTATGTTAGTGTTTGTCACAGAGTCCTCAAACAATGGTAATTGTTGTAATAATTATTACTGCTGTTATTATTTATACCAAATTGCCCTGGATTACAGTTTGTAGCACACTGTCTCACACACGGTAGGTATTCAATGTCTGTTTATTTCTTAGTGGATGCTTGGCTAGCTTTTAGCTGAGAGTGCGATATTTCCAAGGAGTGCTTCCTTTGGCTTTCTCAAGGGTACCGGGAAGATAACACAAGGAACTCAAGGGCAAGGAGATTGGGCGGGTAGCAAAACTGCCTTAATTCTATATTAATCCTGCTGATAATTCAGTGGTGCAGCCTCACAGAGCTCAATGATATATATTTTTTCCTATCTATGTGAAAAGAGGGTATAAGCATCCTATGGCAGCCTTAGGTCATGTTTTTTTTCGTTTTCTCAGGTGGTACAAATTAAGGTTTCTTTTTCCTTCAGTAATACACCAGGCTGTCTACTTAGCATTTTTCCATCAGAAGTTCCACTTTATATTTTTAAGCTGGGTTTTGGAAGAGACATTAGGGTGCTGTTAATGGAAAGTATCAGGACATTGCAACAAGGAAAGAATAAACAATATCTCTGTAATACAAATGTGACTCTGTGACCTTTGATAGTAGCATATTCCATATCAGCAAGGATCTGGGGATGGTGTATGCTGTGTTTGTGTGTGTATGCTGTTAACAAAACATTTATTAATATTTGAACATGAGTATATGGTGATGTGTGTGTGCATTTAGTCCATACATGTTGTACTATACGTTTTAACCTTTATGGAGAAGCAGTAAAGCAGGATCAGAAGAACAAGAATGATACTTGTTTCTCACGTTTACTGTTTCTCAGTTTTATAGGGAGGAGGCATCTATATACTTCTAAAATTAATCAGTTTATAAGTCTAATACTCTACAGATATTAGTTGTTCAGATTTCATTTATTTTCTGTGGCTTTTGAGAGCCAATATTAAATATTTTTATCCTTACAGGAGGACATAAAATGAATTGCCACTGGCTTAAGCTCATTTGTTAAATTTTGTTACAACTCTTCTGAGTTTAGTGAGTCTATTTATAGTGCTGTCTTGCCTGTTAGGAATGTTAGGCTGGATAAACTTCTCACCTTTAAGCATCAGACTGCATTTTTTTACCCAGTTGAACTCTTATGGATGGAACTAATGCAGTAAACTTCAGTCTAGGTTACGCTTGGTTGGTAGTGGTAGTGAGAACCCAGGACTCTAAATTTAAGAGAACTATATTCTCCCCTCTGACTATTTAATATTTACAAGATAGTACTCACAATACTGATTTTAAAAAATCTTTGTCTTTAGTCAAAATAGTAAGCTACTAACATAGACTACTACTTCAACAACCATTATGAACGAGGATAAGAAGATGAAAAGACCTAACTAAATAACAAACTAAAATTGGGCATTCATTTCACCATCAATAGACAAGCACTGCCTGCCTACTATGTACATTTCATGGTAGAGAATCCAAACCTGCTTCAGATAATAAAAGAGTAGAATATCATGTGAAATACAGACATGAAGATATTTGTGAATATCTCCAAACTAATGACACCTCCTACATACAGTAATTACCAATGGGAAAATTATTTGATAGACAATGGACTCCACTACAGTGGACATACGGTAAGTATCAATAGAAACATTATTTGATAGACAATGGACTCTTGAGTTTGAGTAGTTTCAGTAGAATCTGTTTGCCTCAGTTCTAAGGGGAATTTATTTGAGACTAGATACCTAGGTGTACTACCTTCAGAACTCAAAGACAGGGTTCTCTGCTAAGCAGAGTCCTGCTCACCACCATGTTCTTCAAGTCAGAAGTTAGCTTCTTTATCTCTTCTGAATTTGGGAAGTGGGTGCTAACAAGTTAGCATCTCCATTCATTTAGCTGGTATTTATTGTACCAGTTTCTCTCAGTGACTTCCCACAGAGCAGGCAGCCTACTCTCTGCTCTGTGTAACTGTGCAATAAGATATTATTGCTGCCACAGTAATAATGACCAGAATAGTAGTGGCGTAAACCAAATGGAAGTGGATTTCTGTCTTAGGCAATTATAGACAGAGCACAAGCAGCCAAGGGTTCTATGGAATCAGAGACCCCAGCTTTTCAATGTTGTCTCTCTGCCCTCCTCTCTTGGTCTCAGGTGGCCAGTCTAGCTTCTGTTACCAGATCTGTATTCCAGCTGATAAGAGGGGCAGGGCTTTCTTAGAAAGGTCATGACTTATAAATTACATACATCATGTCCACTCACATCCCATTGGACATAATCTAGCGATATAGCCACATCTAGCTGCAAGGGAGGCTGAAAAAAATGTGCTTTTTACTTGGGTGGACATATGCCCAACTGAAACTTCAATTATTTTAGAAGAAAAAAAATAGACTCTTTAACTGGAAGGTTTTCTTCACCTCATCACAAAAAGCCCCAGAAGAAAATTATTTCACTTAATACATTTTGCCTCAGTGACCAGAAGCTAAATGTATAGAGAAAGAGTTCCAGCCAAATCAGGGGTACTCACACAAGAAAACTAAGATCATGTCCTTCTACAACTATAGTAATTGTAATGGCTTGCTTTGCTAAGAATCATAATCTTCCAATTATTCTACATACAAGTTTCAGTATTTTTTGGAAGCAGCAGTGGTCTATACCCTAGTTTTTGAGTTGGCTTCTCCATCTTCTTGAGTCACTGACAGCCCTTAATAGTGAATATTATGTCCTAAGACACCAGTAGATTTGGTGATGTCCATCTAGATCTAGCCATAATATAATCATATAATATTCAGTGATTTTGAATAGCCTGTGACTTACAGGACAACTTTTTAAATGGTCCCCAGTAGTTAAGCTATTCATTCCTTTGCTAGGAAAAATTATGTAGTGGTAACGGAAGCTAAAGATTAGTCTATGAAAAGGATACTTCTATTTTTTTCTTCCCACAGATGCCTCCCAACTTTGAAATAAAGCAGCTTTATGTTTTGTTTATGCAAAGTTCACCAGTTCCTTTCTTTTTAATCTGTTGTTTATCCAGTTGCTTCCAACTGGCTCCTTCAGTTTCCCTTTCACTCACTCAGAAATACAGAACGCTTAAGGAGTCTTGTTTACTTTCTTAGACACTCTTTCATTTAATAGTACTGCTATCCTTCAAACCGTTTATCTCTACATTTCCTTCTGGTCAAATGAAATAATTTTATTTATTACTTTTTTTATTGAGGACAAGTCAATCAGATTAAGCTGTCTCCTAAATTCTTTTGAGAAAGGCAGGTTGGCAGTTATGGTCATGGGCAGCTCCTTATTCAAAACAGTTCTATCTGCTTGTGTATCTGGAGAAAGCTGCACAGTTTGCTGAGGTCATGGCATTTTACTGGGTTGTTTTAACTTGGCATAATATGCACAATGCCTCACCAGTAGCACCAATGAGAATTTAGTGAAGAGCTTGGTAGTGTTTTATGTTATCCTCTAATGTAACCCATATCCCTAAATCTCTGCTTTTGTCTTCATCATCATTGTCCAATTCCCTTTCAGTAGTCTACTTTGGATCTTTCATTAATTTATTAAAATCCTGCTTTTCTTTTTGCATGTATTGTTGGCCTGTTCAACCTCTTGGGAGTAACGTTCACTGTCAAATATCTTAAAGTTTACTCTGTCTTAATTCATCCTCCACAGTATCTCCTATAAGTTACAAAGAAAAGTCTTCTAGTTGTAACATTGTGGGATTTGATGGGATAAGTTCAGTTGGAGATTTCACAACACAATATTTAGCAGCTGCAAAGGAAAGGAAGACAAAGCTGCCAGGTTATCCCCAGGAAATCCCAAGACACATATTTTTAACATTTGCATTCTTATTTACATAAATTTGTATATTCCATTCAAAAGGCGCTGACTCCAATTATGTAAAATAAAACATTCGATTTCTCTTTATCTGATGGGTAGATAACCACATATTCTAGGTTTGCTTGCCTGTTGCCCAGAGTGATTTCACTGGTTTCTTCCTCTCTGCTCCAAGAGTTTCCTTCCCTTATGCCTACCAAAATCATAACCATTAAGGAAAAGAATTATCATTTAGTTGTAATATTTGAGTTGGCTCCAAAATATTGTTTTGTATTATGTGTCCACATTGAAATCCTCTGTTTTCCAATTGTGGGTTTTCACAAGACCCTCCCTTCCCCAACAACAAAAAAAATCCTGGCTCCTGATTCAGCTTGGAGAATCATTGTTTGGGTGGTGAAAATCCCATCCTGAGCCAGCTTTCAGCCTTACACTCAAAATTTCTTGGTAGTGAGGAAGATAGTTTGGGTTCTGGGCAGAGTAACTATAGGTTTCAACTATCCACCCCAAATGCTGCCTTCCATGGACCCCCATAATTATAGATTGACTCTGCTTACATTTTGTAGTATCATTTCTCACCTCCAGGTAGCTGAATATCAGAGCTGACTGCAAAATAAATTCATTAGAGTAATTTATAGCAAGTATATTAAGCCCGGAAGCCAGAGCTATGAGAAAAGAGAAAAGAGAGCAAGAGCGTCCTTTGGGAGCGATCTCACTCGACCCAGAAAAGTCCTGGTGACACCATACGGAAGACCCACCTTCTAACTCCGCCCCAGTGGGGAAGGAAGACCCGAGAATCACACGAAGAGACAATATCACGGAACCATGGATGGTCATACTGTGCTAACTTCACTTCCACCCTCTGAAAAGCATTTCAAAAAGTCACTCTCTAACATTTGTATACTGCTGCTTCTGTTCTTCATCATGCCTAGGAAACCAGTGAGTAAAGTCAGGACCACTTACTGAATTGAAATGAAATTTAGTGAAGAGACTCCTGAGGGGTTCACTGACTTTTGACCTTAGCCTTTGAAATGGCTTCTCTGTGTCTCCACAGACAAACTGATGATCTATTTAGAGGCCATATAAACAATGTCAAAATACGTGGGGCTACAGAGGACAGCCATGGAGGCCAGGCCGTGAACACTGGAATAGTTACCAACACATTCTGTGTACCCAGGGTGTGTTTTGTTGTTGGTTGGTTGGTTTAATCTTCGGGCGAATGGATATTCCTCTTACTTGGAACTGATGTCAGCAAAGGGGAAGTGCAGACTTCACCAAACACAAAGTACAGAGACACAGCCCCAGGAAACTTGGGTTGCTCCCCTGCTACACCTGCAAAACATCAGCCCCGCTGACAGCGATGACAGGAGGCTTCTGCTTCACTCGGGATTTCACACTCCCCATACAGCTGCCTTGGCAGGACTTGTGGCCAAGGCAAAATTACCAGGAATTAGCTAGGAAAACAAGATTCATTTCCTTTAAAAACTGCAAAAACCCCCCTCTGGTTCTACCCACATATATCTATAAGAACCTTATTTAAAGAATTTTTATTTGTTTGTTTTTGGCTTTTCCTGGCAGTGATGATGTTTCATACTGGATGTTGAATTGTGTGTGGTCCGGAGATGCACTGCAGTAGCAAAAGACAGGAAGGTGGTGGGAATCCCAGGAACACTGTGGTCTTTCTGTTAAGGTATACCTGGAAGGTGTGCTTGATCTACTAGCCAGAATTTGGTTTCTCTTTCTGAAATACAATACCTCTTTCTTCTATTTCTTGAGATAAGTAAATTAGGGATGTAGTCTCTCTAAGCTTACTAGTTAGCTTTTAATTTATTCATGTATTCAATTCATTTGCATAAGTCCTTGAGTGCTTGAATACATAGTGAACAAAATAGGTAAAAATAAATTTTAAAAAAATTCCTTGCTTTTGTGGATTTATATTAAATTATTTAGGTAGGGTGTGGTGGCTCATGCCTATAATCCTAGCACTTTGGAAGGCCGATAGGGGTGAGTTGCCTGAGCTCAGGAGTTTGAGACCAGCCTGGGCAACATGGCAAAACCCCGTCTCTACTAAAAATAAAAAAAAATTAGCTGGGCATGATGGCACATGCCTGTAGCTAATCGGGAGGCTGAGGCACAAGAATTGTTTAAACCTAGGGGTATAGGTTACAGTGAACCAAAATCACACCACTGCACTCCAGCCTGGGCAACAGAGTCAGACTCTGTCTCCAAATATATATATATATAAATTATTTAATTTTTGTGATAGCCCCATAAGGCAGGTACCATTATGATGAGTTTTTATTTCCTTTTTTTTTTTTTTTCCCAAGGGATTTGCTCAAGTCACACAGCCAGTCAATGGCAGACCTGTGATTTGAGCCGTAGGCTGGCTTTAGGGAGCCCCACACTCATCCCTTAGGGCTCCACACTCCCCAGTGGGACTGATGGCTGTGACTGCAGGTCCAGAACAGGAACAGTTCAACCATATACCTACAGTTTCTAGAAGCAACGTCTTTAAGTTCACAAGATAGTTTAAATGACAAATATTGTACAGTTAGTATTGTGGCTGATTTCCACATGAAGATGTCAGTGACTAAATGCACCCTCTTTCTTATAAGTTTATAAGAAAGAAGGTGAATCAGAGTCGAGAGATCAGAGGGGTGAAGGAAGATGGGGAGGATGTCATAGGATAGGTGTGGAGGCAGTTGCTGAGGCCAGCGACTCTTGGATCAAAGATCCTCAGGCTCAACATTTTGCCTGAGAAAGTCCTACTAAGGCCAACCAAATAGTGCAAATTTTGGATTATATCAGTTACTTATATGAGATCAATTTTATTATTTCACCCAAATAGCTCAAGACAAAAAGAAATAACAGCCAATTGGCTTGAATCATACTGTCTGATAAAAGTAGGTTCATTCTTACTTTGCCTATTGGCTTCTCAATCAGAGGGCTTGGAAAGCAAACTGGAGTTATGTTGCTGTACACGGAAGGTTTCCATTGCTGTTCCTGCAAGAAAGGAAACAGAGAGAGGGAAATTTCAGGGATGTGAATGGCTTTCCTGCTGCATGGAACCATTTTCTTCTTACTCACAACAGTGCCCCTCAAGCATTTAAATTTGATGGCTGTCACTTGAAAATCTTGAGTCAGCATTTTTGCCTGGTCTCCTTAGTTTGCAGCCTGTGCAAATCCATTTAACCTTGTGCAGGCACACCATTTATGGTATTTTGAAGGAATTAATACACACATGTTGACATAAATTCAGAATATGTTCACCTCTTAAAGATATCTTCCTAGAACATGGATCAGACTATGTGAATCTTCTTAAAAATAACTTTACTAATATATCATTGCATAAAAACAATGACTTGGCTGTGCCTGGTGGCCCACGCATGTAATCCCAGTGCTTTCGGAGGCTGAGGAGGGTAGATCACTTGAAGTCAGGAGTTCAAGACTAGCCTGGCCAACATGGCAAAACCCTGTCTCCACTAAAAATACAAAAATTAGCCAGGTGTTGTGGTGCATGTCTGTAATCCCAGCTACTTGGGAGGCTGAAGCAAGAAAACTGCTTGCACCTGGGAGGCAGAGGTTGCAGTAAGTCAAGACTGTACCACTGCACTCCAGCCTGGGTGACAGAGTGAACTCCATCTTGAAAAGAAAGAAAAAAAAGAAAAAGAAAAAAAATGACCCCATGTAACCCTCTGTTTTCCAAATCTTTAATTCCATATTGGATAATTTCCAGAGTCCTCTACCTGTTATTCAGAGCCTTCTCAAAGAGCCTTTGTTTTTTCAGTTTTGACTCCAACTCTGCATTATAGTTTACCCTAAATCTCAAGTCACATTGGTCCATGTGATTTTCACAAATGTCTCTAATTTATGCCTTTTTTATGCTGCTCCTGATTCCTAAAATAGCCTTTCTGCAATTTTATCTGCCTGTGAATTCCTACTTGTTCTAAAAAGTCCAGCTCAAATTCCCTAAGAAACATTTCACTATTTTCCTCTACTTCTTACTAGAGTCAATAAATTTCTCTCTACCAAGTCCCATGGTACTATTATTAGAATGTGCTATAGTTTGAATGTGTCCCCTATAAGTTCTTATGTCAGAAACATAATTGCCATTGCAAAAGTATTAAGAGATGAAGCCTTTAAGAGGTAACTAGGCTATCTGGGCTCTCCCTTCCTAAATAGATTAATGCTGTTATCATGGGGATGTGTTAAGTTATCTTTGGGAATAGGTTCCTGATAAAAGAATAAGTTCAACTTTCATTTTCTCTCTGTCTCATGTGCTTACTTCCTCTCATCTTCCATCATGGGAGGGCCCTCATCAGATACTGGTGCTATGCTGTTGGACTTTCCAGCCTCCAGAACCATGAGCCAAATAAATAGCTTCTCTATAAATTACCCAGTCTGTGGTATTCTGTTATAGCAGCAGAAAATTGACTAAGACAGAGTACTTGTCACGATCTGCTGTGAATGTCAGATACAGAGGACAGAACTCATGCTTTAGTTATCTTGTATCCTTCATATCTAAAACAGGTCTTATACAATGTATGTGCTCTTTTTTTTCAATTAATTTTTTCTTTTGTCAGCCAAATCTTTTTCTTTATATCTTTACTAATTTCTAAAACACCCCACTAGATCCAGCTCTCTCCAACATCCAGCCCCAATTCTCACTACACACATTTTTCACCCACTTTTTTCAGTCTTGGTAAAGAAGACATCAAGAGACTTGTTATTAGAAAAAAAAAAAAAGTAGGTACCAATAAATCCCATAAAATAAAAATGAACTTCAAAAATTAATCAACAAATATTGACCCATCCCCACCCATACTGACCATTAATTGGCTGTGTTTCTTGAGTAAAAGGAAGATTTTTTTCCTGTAGTCTTAGCAAGGAATGGAGTATGACCCTCTGGAATCTCTATCCCTGCTGTTACTAATTATTTTACCCCCTTTCCCTAAGGCAAATTATTTGTACTCTCAACCAGGGTGGCCCTGTCTGCGAATGTGGTTTGTGTTATTTACACACATCTCGCAGGGTATTTTGAGACTAATTGCAAAGATATCTGTGGTTTAGAAAGGCACAGTATAATTCCTGGGGAACAGGCCCTATAGTTTATCCTCAGGAGAAGCCATTCAAACCGCTAACTTCTTCCCAGGATCTGAAAACAAGGGTTATAGTTGGATTCTGAGAGATGTGGATTCCTGTCCATTAGGAGTTAAAGTGAGACCAGCAACTCATTTCACAGGTCATGTTCCAGCCATCAAAGAGTAACGACCATCAAACCCCACTGGCATAGCTCCCAACAATATTAGTGAATGCATGCATGCAAGTTTCAAAGGATACAGTTACCAACTCCCACCTTCTAAAGATAAAAAGATACTGAATGGCACCAGAGAAAAAGCCAAAATATATCAACTTAAGAGTGTAACATTTTAAAAATGAAAATAACTGTTCAGTATTGATGACTGTGAAACATGATTGTTTCAAGGAAGTCAATCTGCAGAGGTAGTAGATGAATCTGAAGAACTCTGCCCTTCACGCAGAGGCTCCTCCAGTTGCTATGGCAACACATAACTAGCTTTCTTAGGGTGTTATGCAGCCTAATTTTCTTTAGACCAAACATTCCCCTGATACATTTATACTGGGTATACCTAAGACCAAAACAACTTAGCAGTTGCAAAGCATAGATTTCTTACTAATAAATTATGTATTTGGTTGGAAAATCTAAGTCTGGGCCACACATAAAAGGGAACTTCTGAAACAGTGGGTTCATATGCAAAACACAGAGCAGTGATGGACATATAGTTGTTATTAAATAGCATTTCCCTTTTCCTATCCCCCATCCTCATTTCAGGCTTTTCCCACCTGCAGGGTTTTGTATGCACTATGTATGTATGTATTATATGTACGCAAGATATGTATGTACACACACACAGTCTGGGTGACTGATGCTTGAAAGTGTTTCACACTAACTCACTATTTGCTGAATGTGGGAGTGTGGGTGCTGAGGATGGACTTGGAATAAAGAAACTAGCAGAGAATTAGAAGTTGAAGCCTCTGGCAAACCAGCCATCCTCTCCAGACCTCTGGGAAATGAGGGTACTTGCCCCCTTATCTTCTTCCCATAATAACTTCAGAGCTACAGAACTCCAAAGAGCTACAGAACTTCTCAGAAAATCTCCACATGAAAGGTATCTGGTGTTAACTTTCCATATTGGAGCCCTAAAAGGAGACCAAAGAAGTTGTTATGGCCTTGAACTGTAATTACTACCTTCAATGTTTATCCTGATGCCTGAAATATAAGAGCAACTTCTGGTGCAAAAGGAAAGAGATAATCTAGGTTTTTAAGGAAAATAGATGTGAGGATCATCTGGCAAGCTCAGCTAGTTGACTGAGCGGTGGGATCAGACTAAGTAGCATCTGCTTAAGGCTGAGTCACCAGGCAACCCAAACAATCCTAATAATTCTGAGAGAAAGAATGCCTACTCTCGCAGAAGTCTTAATTCTATATTCCATATAAAATAAGGATGTTCACGTCCATCTAATGCCTGTCCCTCCTCCCCACCCTTCAAGGCTAGTAACAGTGTGTTCTGTTTTGAGATGGAAGCAGATTCTACCTTAAAGATTGTCATTCCCATCTCCACCCTCACCCTGTCACTCATTATTTAAGGAGCAAAAATAACTGCACCTTGCATTGGTAGAGTGCTTTCAACAAACGTGACAAAGCACTTTGCTTGCTCCTCAGGCTGCTCAAAGGCTACAAACTGTTTCTGGGGCCTAGGATATGGAGGGAGCTGTGGCCTTTCAAATACTCAGAGGGAACAGAAGAAAAAGAAAGTTGCTAAAGGGGGATATAATGCAGATAATCACCAATGCCCTGGCCCCTGCTCTCTCTGGCCTCTCAACCTGGCTGTTGAGACCAGCCAATAGGCATTTGGGCTGGCCCCTCCCGTCGCAGCTGGAGTTCCTTCCTTGGAAGGGTCAAGCTCACAGACATAAAGCTGAGGTGGCCTTGGGAAGGGAGGAGAACTGGGTGGAGGGCGATTAAATGTTGACTCACTCAGGCTTGACCAGACTTCCTCCCTTTTCTACACTTGAAAATTTTGGTGAACTTAAGTAAACTGTGCATACTGCTACATTTTCTTCCTTCCATTTGGGCTATTATCACAGGCTTGCCAGCAGAAAGAAGGTCACAGGGGAGAACAAACTCACAAGCATTCTGGGTTTTCAGTTTTTTTTGGCAGGATCTTGCTAGAGTCTGTCTGACCTGCTAATGTGTTCTTCAGCACCTCCCTCAGTACCCATTTCCCTTGAATGCTCTGCTAAACTTTTGCATTTAAATTTTTATTTCCTGAATGTTTTACATGCTGATTTTTAAAATGTCCCTTGTATGGTTACCTTCCTTCCCCATGTTTCATGCATCTTCAGCACCACCTGTGCTCACCACAAGGCTACAATTACAAAAAACATTACAACAAGAAACACACCACATTGATTGGACTTTTTTTTTTTTTGAGACAGAGTTTCACTCTTGTTACCCAGGCTGGAGTGCAATGGCGCGATCTCGGCTCACCGCAACCTCCGCCTCCTGGGTTCAGGCAATTCTCCTGCCTCAGTCTCCTGAGTAGCTGGGATTACCGGCACGCGCCACCATGCCCAGCTAATTTTTTGTATTTTTAGTAGAGACGGGGTTTCACCATGTTGACCAGGATGGTCTCGATCTCTTGACCTCGTGATCCACCCGCCTAGACCTCCCAAAGTGCTGGGATTACAGGCATGAGCCACCGCGCCCGGCCCTGATGGGACTTCTGAAAGAAGAAGGCACCTTCCCTTCACCATACCCACATATCCTGGAGTTTTCTGCCAGGGTTTATCCAAATGCATGTGTATTAAGCTAGAACATCACTTTGTATTAACCTCTTGTATCCACTTAGCATCACTTATCACATATTTTGTATTGTTGCATAGGGTCTCTAGAGTTACAATATTCAGTAATCATAAAATGTTCCATCAACATAGACTATAATGTATTTGGTATCCTGATACATGTTTTTATCATTTACATTTTCTCCCTGTAATTACATATGCTCTTATTTTTGTCTTTTGAGTCATTTATTTAGAATATATTTCTAAAAGTAGGATTTCTGGGCCAAACATATAGACATTTTTATGGCTCTTTTTATTTACTATCCAATTATTGCTTTTCAAAAGGATTGAACTGGTTTATATGGCTATCTTAAATATATATGCACAGGTACTATATATTTATATATACATATGTACATATATACTGTATATGTATATATATTAGAGGTATAGTACATATTTATGTACTATGTATATGTAGTAGAGATATAGTACACATGTATGTACATACACACACACCCAACTCTTTTTTGCTTAACAGCAAATCCCTGAGGAACTGCCATGATCAACCTCATATTTATAAGTTAGGACACTAAACACCACAGCAGTTAAATAACTCAGTGTCAGATGACCAATGTCCCTTTTATGGGCTTCACTGGCTTCAAGTGCCTGTATCCAAGATGTTCCTAGTTTCAATGAGTAATTGCTGACTATGTCTCCATCCTGTAATTTCTTCAGCTTGTGTCACAGTGAAACAGTGAGCACTGAGTCAGAAATATGTTGGCTCCGTAGCTTACTACCTTTGAGACCATGCATAAGTTAATGAGCCTTGCTAAGCCTCAGTTTCCTCAAGTGTAAAATGGGATGATACCTATATCACAGGCTTGTTTGAAGGACTTTAAAATTCAGTCCAGCAAATGAACTTATGTAATAAGTGCTACTATTATATTTCATGTTAATAAAAAAATGTTTTCTTGTAAGTCTTCTCTGGTGCCTTCTTCAGAGTAAAACAGCAGGTATCAGTTAATCTCTATTATAATTTAAAAATAGATTTCCTCCCCTATCATTAATCAGCAAATATTTTCTAAGTACTGTAACTTAGTTCTTTGCTAAGATTATAAAAATTTTATATAAAAATATTTATTTATAAGTAATATAAAAGTTTATGGAAATGTAAATAAGCTAGAAGCATTCCCCTTAGGAACAGGAACAGGACAAGGATGCTTACTCTAACCATTCTTTTTCAACCTAGTACTGGAAGTCCTAACCAGAGAAATCAGGCAATATAAATAAATAAAAGGCATACAAATAGGAAAAGAACAAGTCAAATTATCTCTCTTTGCTGACAATATGGTTCTGTGCTTAGAAAAACCTAAGGACTCTACCAAATGCTTCTACAACTGATAAGTGACTTCAGTAAAGCTTTAGGCTACAAAATGAATGTACAAAAATCAGTAGTATTTTTATATACCAATAATGTTCAAGCTGAGAGCAAGATCAAGAAAACCATACTATTTACAATAGCCACAAAAAAATAATAAAATACCTAGAAATACATCTAACCAAGGTGGTGAAAGATCTCTACAAGGAGAACTACAAAACACTGCTGAAATAAATCACAGATGGCACAAACAAATGGAAAAACCTTCTATGCTTATGGATTTCAAGAATCAATATTATTAAAATGGCCATACTGCCCAAAGCAATCCACAGATTTAATGTTATTCCTATCAAACTTACCAATGTCATTTTTTGTGGGATTAGAAAAAAATTATGCTATACTTCATATGGAACCAAAGAGCCTGAATAGCTGAGGAAATTCTAAGCAAAAAGAGCAAAGCTGGAGGCATCACCTTACCTAACTTCCAACTATGATGTATGGCTACAGTAAACAAAAGAGCATGGTATTTGTACAAAAACAGAAATATTAGCAGACCAGTGGAACAGAATAGAGAACTCAGAAATAAAGCTGCACACCTATGAACATCTGGTCTTCGATAAAGTTGACAAAAATAAGCAATAGAGAAAGGATTCACTATTCAATAAATGGTGCTGGGATAACTGGCTAGCCATATGCAGAAGAATGAAACTGGACCCCCTGCCTTTCCCCATATGCAAAACTCAAAATGGCTTAAATATTTACTAGTAAGACCTCAAACTACAAGAATCCTAGAAGAAAACCTAGTAAACACCATTCTGGACTTTGACCTTGGCAAAGACTTCATGACTAAGTCCTTAAAAGCAATTGCAACAAAAGCAAAAATTGACAAGTGGGGCCTAATTAAACTAAAGAACTTCTTTCTGCACAGCAAATGAAACTATCAACAGAGTAAACAGACAACCTACAGACTGAGAGAAAAGACTCACGAACTATCTGACAAAGGTCTAATGTCCAGAATCTTTAAAAAACTTAACAATCAAAAACTGAATAACCCCATTAAAAAGCAGACAAAAGACATGAACAGACACTTCTCAAAAGAAGACATACAAGTGACCAACAAACGTGACAAAATGTTCAGCATCACTAATCATCAGAGAAATGTAAATCAAAACCACAAGGAGATACTGTCTCACACCAGTCAGATGGCGATTATTAATAAGTCAATAAACAAGTGCTGACAGGGCTGTGGGGAAAAGGGAACACTTATATACTGTTGGTGGAAATGTGAATTAGTTCAGCCACTGCAGAAAGCAGATTAGAGATTTCTCAAAGAACTTAAAACAGAACTACTATTCGACCCACTCATCCTTTACTGAGTATAGGAAAATCCTCAGTATTTTCAAAGGAAAATAAATCATTCTACTAAAAAAGACACATGAATACATATGTTCATTGCAGCATTATTCACAATAGTAAAGACATGGAATCAACTTAGGTGCCCACTAACAGCTGCCTGGATAAAGAAAATGTGGTACAGATATACCATGGAATACTACACAGCCATAAAAAGAATGAAATCATGTCCTTTGTAGCAACCTGGATGCAGCTAGAGGCTACTGTCCTAAACAAATTAACACACGAACAGAAAACCAAATATTACATGTTCTCACTTACAAGAAATATTACATGTTCTCACTTACAAGTGGGAGCTAAACATTAGGTACCCATGGAAATAAAGATGGAAACAAACGACACTGGGGACCAGTAGAGTGGAGAGAGCAGAAGGGCAGAGGCTGGAAAACTACCTATGGGGTACTATGCTTATACCTGGGTGATGAGGTCATTCTTTCCCCAAACTTCAGCATCACGCACTACACCCACATATCACACCTGCACATGTACCCCTGAATCGAAAATAAAAGTTAAAATTATCTTTAAAATGCTTAAATAAAAAGCATAACAATTATAAAAATTATAAAAGGTACAAAATAGATTAGTTTATTAAATAAGTTTAAATGAGTATGTTTACTTTTAAATTGTAAACATATCCAATAATTTTCTATTATAAGCCATAATTATAAATTTTAAACTCATTTAAAATGAAACATACAGTTAAAGTTTCTACAATGGGCAAATACTTTAAATATTTTTTAAAAGTAATTAATTGAGTTAATAAAATAAGCATAGGTTTACAAAAGTAAGTGCTTATGAAATACATTTATGTCTGCTTCTAAGGACCTTATAAATAAGGTAATGATATAGTGAAAAGCACATTGTTGGCCTTGTAGTCTGAAGACCTGAATTTGAAAACTGGCTTTGACACTTACTTGATATATAACGTCTTTGGGGCTTATTTCTTTAGCAAAAAAAAGTATAGTATATAATTTGCTTTCATATATATATATATATATATATATATAAAAGAAGATCCAATCTTCTTTGTTTGTCAGAAAACAAGCAACAATCTTTTATACCTCTCTTTGAATGTCAAACCATGACAGGTGATATTACAGTGCATGATAGTTCATTCACTTGTATGATATAAACTCTAGATTCTATAGGCATTCAGAAAAAATAAGAAGAGAAATGAAAATAGCAAGTCATTTTTACAGACATGCGAAAGTATCACATAGAAGAAGAAATAATTTTCCATAGTTCCCATATATCACTGGAGGTCAACATCATACATGAAATCCCAGAACTATGAGGTGCAAGGGAGGTCCAAATGCAAACAGCTCATAACAGTGCTTTCAACAAGTGGGAAAGAGGGAGGCAGGGATGCTGTAACCTGCATCTCCGAAGGTGGGAGCTGCTTGAGACTGGCAGCAAATTTGGGGAAAGGTATTAATGGGTAAGAGGCACTTTATGGGTTATTTTTTCTCCAAGTTTATATGTCTTAACTCTCAGTACCTCAGAATATGATAAATAGTAATAGGACTGTATTTGGACATAGGGTCTCTAAAGAGGCAATTACTTAAAATGAGGTCATTAGGGTGGGCCCTAATCCAATCTGACTGGTGTCCTCATAAGAAGGAGAGATTAGGGTACATATACGCACAGAGGAAAGACCATGTGAAGACTTGGGGAAAAGACAGCCATCTGCAAGGCTTCAGGAGGAACCAATACAGCCCATGCCTTGATCTCAGACTTTAAGCCCTCAGAAATGTGAGGGAAACAATTCTATTACTTAACGCCCTCCAGTCTGTAGTACTGTATTATAGTAGCCCTAGTCAACAAACACAAGGCATCCTAGGGGGGAAAAAAGCCTCAGTATTGGTAAAAAGGACTCAGGGCAGAAGGTAGTCAGCATGGGAAAAGTTTTCCAGTGAACTGGGGAGAGGATGTTGCAGTGACCAGTGACAAAGCAGATGCAGACATGTGAAGGGGTGGAGATCTGCATGGCAGTGCTGAGCAGGCACTTGGGACATCATATGCCTTACCCTCAAGGAGCTTCCCACAGTGTAGTTGGGGAAAGAGATGAACAAATTCTATTTAAAAGAGGTGGTGCATATTAAGGCTAGAGGTATGCAGAAGATGCAGGGAGAGCAAAAAGAGGAGCATCTAACACATCTGGGATAGAAACCCCCTGTTGCTGGGAGGCTTCCAGGAGGATGTGGCCCCAGAGCTGAGTACAAGGGGACAGAATAAAAGTTAGGTGACAAAGAAGTGGTGTGGGCTGGGAGAAGAGAGCAGGTCTGAGGATATGAAAAGAGATATATGGTGTTTGAGGAGGAGCAAATCTCATGAGTGCAAGAAAAAAGATATGGAATAAAAAGAAATGCTGAGTTTCTTTGTGAACTGCAAATAACTCTGCTGCTTGATCTTTCCAAGTGAGACTGGGATGGTGAGACATGGTGCAAGAAAGAACTACAAGGCAAGAACCATCAGATTCTTTTTAACAATGTTTCAATGGATTTCCTCAGTGGAGAGGAGGATGCGTTTGAAGGGAAAAAAGACTGGAAACTAGGCAACTATTTAGGCTGCTGGTACCACAACCAGGAAAGGTAGGCTAATGTCTGAATATTGGCACTAGCAAATAGCAGAAAGACTACAGAAGAGCAGGCAGTCTGAAGAAATCAGCGGAACTTACCCATTGGTTGGAAATGGAGGTTGAGCTAAAAAGGATTACTGGCAGGTTTCTAGAAGTGGAGTGAGGAATTACGCCAAAGAGTACAGAATCTTGCTAGAATTACAAGAAAAGGGAAGGACATGGTAAGAGTGCAGGTGACAGGCAGGTGACAGACTGTCATTAATTTAGGTTAAGGTATGGCTCAGAACCAAAAGCCACAAAGAGCATTCACCACTTTTAAGCTCTGCTTTTAAATGTATTATTATTTGGCGTAAATTTTGCACTGAATTTTGGCCTTAACCTGTCTTCCTATCTCAACTTTAACTTTTTGTTATAGCTAAAATTTTCTACTGTCTGTCATGCATACACTATACTTATTTATCCCTCTGTTCCTTCTCATGCCTTCATCCCCCCTTCTCATTGGTGTCGTAGTGAAGAATGGATTAGAAGAGCTGGAGGCTGTATGTGGTGGCTCACACCTGTAATCCCAGCACTTTGGGAGGCAGAGGTGGGCAGATCACTGGAGGTCAGGAGTTCTAGGCTATCCTAACCAACATGGTGAAACGCCGTCTCTACTAAAAATACAAAAATTAGATGGACATATACATCATGGAATACTATGCAGCCATAAAAAGGATGAGTTTATGTCCCTTGCAAGGACAGGGGTAAAGCTGGAAATCATCATTCTCAGCAAACTAGCAAAGGAATAGGAAACCAAATACCACATGTTCTCACACTTAAGTGGGAGTTGAACAATGAGAACACATGGACACAGGGAGGGGAACATCATGCATTGGGGCCTGTCAGTGGGTGGGAGACTAGGGGAGGGAAAGCATTAGGAGAAATACCTAATGTAGATGATGAGTTGATGGGTGCAGCAAACCACCATGGCACATGTATACCTATGTAACAAACCTGCACGTTCTGCACATGTATCCCAGAACTTAAAGTATAATAAAAAATATATATATGCAAAAAAAATTAGCTGGGCATGGTGGTGCATGCCTGTAATCCCAGCTACTTGAGAGGCTGAGGCAGGAAAATTGCTTGAACCCAGGAGGTGGAGGTTGCAGTGAGCCAAGATTGTGCCTTTGCACTCCAGCCTAGGCAGAAAGATCAAAACTCGGTCTCAAAAAACAAAAACAAAACAAAACAAAAAAATAGCGTCTGAGGCTGGAGGCCCAGAGATCAGGCGGGATCCTGGGAGCTAAAATACGATGATGGAATCTGAGTTTACAAAGAGGTCAGATTCAGGAGAATCAGTCTGTTTCCCACAGCTCACTGTAGAACAACATTAAAGTTTTCTTTAATATGACTTGTCTCTGTGCCTGTGCTTAGTGAATGCCCTCACTTCATCTTCTACATATATTCAGATCCATGTTAGTCTTGTGTCTTTGTGGTCCAAAAAAATAAAAGAAGAAGAGCATGAAGGTGCCTTTAGAGTTTGGGTAGAGAATGGGCAAGGAAAGGTACCAGTCAAAGGCACAGAAACCTGTATATTGATTGGAGATGCAGAGTTTCATCTTTTAGAATAAGGTGTGCTGCTTTTGTTCCATGCCAAAAGAACAAAATGTGCACAGGTGGTATGAATAAATAATCCAGATATAAATAAATCATAGTAGTATGTCCTTCTGGATGACATTTTGGCAACAAGCTATCTTTGCGATAGTTCATTCAAGGCCAGCTCTATGAATGTTTGATCTGCACACTAGCACTGAACTTGGTCCTCAGAAGGGCCCCCACTTGGTATAATGCTATGCTGTTGCCATTTAAAAATTCTTAATAACTGTATTCTTAAACTTAGTTTTATAAGTGAAGGTGGATGGAACAATGGTGGATGCACACCAGCAGAGGAGATGAGTACCACATGCATGTCTGTTGCTCCTTGCCACCCCATGTGCATGTAATGTGTGCAGTGTCCTGTAAGCATAGAATTCCAGTGAACTCACAATGCATGGAAGTTCAGGAAGACTCAAAACAAGTACAAGGTTGTATCTTCAACTGAGTAAACAAGGATGCTGACAGCCCCAAGCGATCATGCTTTCCACTTGAACCAGAACTGGCTTCATATGCAACATGAAGATAGTGGTGTTATAATAAACACAAACAACCAAGAAACCCTGTATACTTTTTTATTCATGTTATTTTCCTGTATTAGCTGCTTATGCTGATAACAATGGCATAGAAGGTTAAAAAAAAAAGATAAGGCAATCTATAATCATTTTCTTTTTAGTCCTTCTTTACTCATCAATATTGGGCAGAAGTAGAAAGTTTTGGTAGAATGTATGTGTATCAAGAAATGGAACAAACACTGTTGAATCAGTTGGATAGCATGTCTACTGTTCTGTAAGCATGAAATACATATGCATGTATAAGCTACAAAATACAAATTGTATAATTTCAGTGATTCTGGATGTGAATTTAATATTATGTTTACATTCAAAGCTGATATTGTACAATATAAAGATGAATGATAAAATTCATATTAATAATTTAAATTTTTTCTTAGAATGACAACAAATCACAAATTAAAAAAAAAACCATGACATCATGACATCCTGAGAGAGACTACAGAAGAATAAAAAACACTTTATGTTTCAGCATGTTGAACGACATTTTTTCCCTTCTTCTTTGACAAAGGACTCTGCATTTGCATTTTGCAAGGGGCCCTGCAATTAATGAAGCCAGCCCTGCAATTAATGAAACCAGCCCTGTTGAAAAGGAAAAGATTTCCAGATACCAAAGCACAGACAAGACAATCACCAATCCTGTTGGTGAGCAGTTAGAAAAGTTACTGACAAAATTCAGTTTTAAAAACTGGTTTGTCTATGTAAACTGCATTGGCATTCACGGTCTACCAAGTGGCATGTATATTAATGTTAGAGTCCTGTGATGAACTGTACTTGACACATTACAGCACTTTTCCTAAATCAGGAGCTCAGGTAAAATACAAGTGACAGAGATAGTCAAATTGGATCCCAAAATCACCGAAAACAATCTGCCTAAAAACTCAGGAGCTTCGTGTGGTCTATGCACCTGTGAATACTCTACAGGCTGAAGTTAAGCTTTGGATTCTGAGACTATACGGACACACAGAATTTCTGTTCTCAAAGATTAAATCAATCAGTATTAGCATAAATTTTAAGAAATGCTAAAATAATAAAAAACAAGAAATATATCCATGCACTTCTAGTTACATGCAACTTTAAAGGAAAAGAGAAAAAGCCTTTGTTCTCACATTTTCAAGGCTTTCTCTGTTTCACAAACAGAAGCATTTTGGCTGACAATCTTAAATCTTTCTTATGGTGACTCTTGAATTCATTTTTTAACTAACTCTTCTTATAAGACAAATAGCTCTGAATATAGTAGTGTGGAAGATACCTTAATTTCCTTGAAGCTAAAAGATCGCTCAAAATGACTCTAATATTTCTAAGAAGCATGTATAGCAGTAACATTTCCAAAAAATATAGATTTTAACTAGTCTTCCTAAAAATTTCTGTGTTACTAGAAATTAAGTGGGGCAAGTTGCAGATGACATGCCAAATGGAGTGATAATCCATTGGCCTAATTCACCCAGCAAGTGGAGAGGTGGGGCAATTATAAGTGTAAAGGTTAAAGATGCCCCACCCACTGATTACCTGCACCTGAACTTTCTTGATGGCAGGAGACACTCATTCTGTGATTAATAATTAGCAAAAGGCTTAATGTGCAAAATTCCCTGGGAGAGATAACACATTGGTTTTTATTCACAATAAGGAGAAAGTAGCTGAGGGAGAATAAACTCTTATCATCAGGTTTTGGTAGGAAATAGAGCAGAGAGGAGTAACCAGTGACTACAATTGAGAGGGAAGGTGCAGTGGGGAACCCAAGATTGCATCTGCTCTATGACTGGGTCTTGGTATTCCCTGATTGCATGTTCTATACCACAGTGATTTATAAGCCAAAAGCAGAGCTCTCCATTTTAATCTCCAGTCTAACAGGGCAAACAAGTAAATACTCCTAAAAATATTGTCTATATAATTGACATTATTTTAGGTATTTTTTAGGAGTGAAAATAGTGTTTTACAAGAGTAGTTATTGACCTATTAATAGATGTGCTTCTCTTGATAACAGGGGAGTCCTCCCTGGACTGTTTTTAGAATAAGACTAGAGTCTCCAAAGACTCTGCTGTTCACAAATATATCACATTGATATCAATTAGTTTTAAACCCAAGAGAGAGTTGATTCAGGCCCGGTACTGTGGTTCACGCCTGTAATCCCAGCACTTTGAGAGACCAAGGCAGGTGGATCACCTAAGGTTGGGAGTTTGAGACCAGCCTGACCAACCTGGAGAAGCCCCATCTCTACTAAAAATACAAAATTAGCTAGGTGTGGTGGTGCATGCCCGTAATCCCAGCTACTCCGGAGGCTGAGGCAGGAGAATCGCTTGAACCCAGGAGGCAGAGGTTTTGCGGTGAGCCGAGATCACGCCACTGCACTCCAGCCTGGGCAACAAGAGTGAAACTACGTCTCAGAAAAAAAAAAGAGTTGATTCATTTATAAAGGGTATTTAGAGCAGATTCTGTTAACTCTTAATAACCTCAAACATCACTAGCCATGTTCTACCTTTCATTTTTTCCAGGGTCTGTGTAGAGCAACCTAGGCAAGACAGTAGATGTGTCATGAGAAAAACAGAACATTCCAGGGAGTGGAGTGCATGACAACTGTTTATGAATATTCTTCATTCACTGCCAGCTACTGATGCTGCATTCCAATATACTCAAAACAGAGTCTTAGGTAATAATGGTAACTCATAATCATAAAATATTTTGCATTTCTAACGCATTACAGGTCAGAATGCTGCTAAGTCACAAAATACCATACATTTTTTCACTCTCTACACTCAAGTCCTTTTTTAAAAGATGCTGCTTTTCACAGGGTGAATGTAGAGAGGAAATATAATTTTGTTTACTGTTACGTTTTTATTTCATTCTTATAGTTAAATACAAAATTTGAATCAGTTTATCAAAATACTGTATACATTTAACCTGTAGGAATTTTACATGTTAAAGTATTGACGCATTTTGGTTGGTTGGCTGGTGTGGAAAGGTGCTTGGCCTTGTTGTTGTTATGTTGGTAATGTTATTTGATGTGTGATTGGCATAAAGTTTTACTGGTTCATGACCCCTGACAAATGCCTCAGGGACACTTTATTCAAATATAGAGGTTCCCTTTGTTGGATGAGATTTCCCTCAATTCTCTTTTTAAGTTTCTATGATTTTTAAAACACATGTGACATAAAAAAGAAAAATTTAAAAACTGACTAGATTTAGAACACACTAAGGTCAATTTTGCATATCATGTAGCACCTATAAAGTCATGTTACATCAAAGGGCAGCACTGGAATCTACTTGGAAATCAATAGTTACAACCCCTAAGCAAGGACTTCCCTTGGCCAAATAGGAAACGGTAAAGTAGGGCAAGAAGAAGAGTTTAAATATTTTCTCTTTGAAGCCTATTTAATTACATCGTTTGATAAACCAATTCTATTTTGAAAGCCTCTCTCTAAAAATTACTATTGAACAGACAGTTACAGTATCATCTGTTGCCTGCTGCTTATAATTTACAAGTTATTGCTACATGTAAATTGTATAATTAATCAGCCTTAAAGAGAAGCGATGACTGTGTCCTCCATTCAAATGCAAAGCTAACTTTTGGTGTCAGTACTTTCTAGTTTTGCAGTTTAGGCTGATGTGAGTGTTTAGCAGCCACATGTATACCAGCTGCGACTTCAAGGAGTGCCACTTTGTCTTCCGAATGTGGGCAGCTGACTCCCTCAGGAATGACACCAGGTGAGCCTCAACATCTTAATATACTTCATCCTCACATTCATAGGCAAGGAACTGTCTTCCCACTGTCTGGGAAAGGCAGCCTTTTCTGGAGAAGGGCAGACACTCAGCGGATGCAAAGCCCAGTTGCTCAATACCAGGAAAATGTATATCCCAGTAATTCAAGTTCTGAATGGATAATCTACTCTTTTTGAGTGTCCCTAGCATTTAATTTATAATCATAATTATTAAAAGATGATTTCTGAACCATGAAAATTCACTTGATAGCTAAAGACAGACTGAGGTATAATTCAGCTCTTGATGGAGAACAATCCATTTAGGCCCTGAAAGTTTTTCAAAAACTCAGCTAAGGAACTCTGAGGATGAGTCAACACTGCAGATCTGGAACCTGGTATTTAGGTGTCCTTACCACCAAAGGTGTCTCCAACCTGGTATTTAGTTTCTCTGAATCACCTACCTTCTAATTCCCATTCCCCAATGTATTTAGTGATTTTATTGACTTAAACTCTTAGAGAATGCTAAAAATACAAATAAGACATGACAACACAGCCATTATATTCTTCTTAGCATTCTCTAACTTTACAATTTATCTGTTAATAATAGTATATGCATATAAATAATCAAAAAAACAAAAACACAAGTTGATCCACTTTAATTTATTATTACATTTGGTCTATATCTGGACTCTACTTGACTTGATAAGAATTGAGAAGTTCTAGTACCAATCACAAAATAAATGAGAGTGTAACAGAAAGCATTATGACAGAATTCATAGAGTAAGGAAGAGTTATTTTACCAACTTTTATATAGGAGATATCCCTGCTTTTGACTGAACCTGAACTCTGGTCTCTGTGAAACCTATTTGTGTTGGCTGAAAGTTGAAATCTAGCTAATGTCAATGTTAGCTTTACCATTAGTCAAGAATTAAGCTTAATATTAAATTTTATAATAAACTGAGAGGATTCACTTGCCTGCTTATTTTCTATGGGTGTCATCCACACATTTGAAATGTAGCTATGGATTTTGTTAATTTAGTGAAAATTATGGTGCAGAAGCAGCTGTTTATTTGCTTTTCATAACCTATGATATCAGTCCAATGCATGTGTCTTGATTTGGAAGGTCTGATGCCCTCTGAGAGGGACTTTGATTTGAGAATAGGCTACACCCAAAGCAGCTGTAGGTTATGGCTGTGCCCATTTGCTTCAGTGTCCTAAAGGTAAATGTGTGTGTGCAAATAAAAGAAGGTCCCTCTTCTTTAAAATCAGGAGTCAAGTCAAAAAACACTGATTTCAATTTCATCTTTAAGTGTTTAACAGTTATTATCTCTGAATAGTACTCCATGGGGGCAAGAAGTCTGCTTTCCTCACTGCTGTATCCCTAGCACCTACTAGTCTGCCTTGCAACACACAAGTGGTAGTGAAAATATTTTTTGAGTCCTTGTTGGTGAGTTGTGTTCTGTGTGCATTTCTCACGCCACTTAGAATGACGATCAGTAAAAAATCTGTAGACAACATATGCTGGAGAAGATGTGGAGAAATAGGAACATTTTACACTGTTGGTGGGAGTGTAAATTAGTTCAACCATTGTGGAAGACAGTGTGGCAAATCCTCAAGGACCTAGACATAGAAATTCCATTTGACCCAGCAATCCCATTACTGCATATAGATCCAAAGGATTATAAATCATTCTATTATAAAGACACATGCACACGTATGTTCATTGTGGCACTGTTTACAACAGCAAAGACCTGGAACCAACCCAAATGCTCATAGACAATAGACTGGATAGGAAAATGTGGCACATATACACCATGGAATACTATGCAGCCATAAAAAATGATGAGTTTGGGTCATTTGTAGGGACATGGATGAATCTGGAAACCATCATTCTCAGCAAACTGACACAAGAACAGAAAATCACACACCGCATGTTCTCACTCACAGGTGGGTATTGAACAATGAGAATACATGGGCACAGGGAGGGGAGCATCACACACTGGGATCTGTTGGGGGGGACTAGGGTAGGGGCAGCAGGGGGTAGGAAGGTTGAGAGGGATAACATGGGGAAAAATGCCAGATATAGGTGATGGGGTGATGGAGGCAGCAAACCACTTTGCCATGTATGTACCTATGCAACAATCCTGCATGATCTGCACATGTACCCCAAAAACCTAAAGTACAATAAAACATATATAAATTAGGGCATCTTAACATATTTCTCTTAAAATAAACTAAGGTGCCCACTATTTCAGAGGCACATGTAGCTTTAAAAAAAAAAAAGATTTGTAAAGACATGATAAAGTATTTATAATAAAAGTAGCCAGATAATATTAAAAAATTCCAATAAAAGGTTTAGAAGAAAATACAACGAAATGTTATCTATTGAAAAAAAAATTAAAGTAGTGCCATATGCACTGCCATGCCAAAAAATGAAAACGATTATGTAGTATAAACTTGTTTTCATTTAAAGTTATATACACATATGTGTATACTTAGAAAAATAAAAATAAATTTATTTCTGTATTTTCTTTAAAAAATTTATAATCTATATTTATAAAAATGAAAAGAATGGTATTTTATAATGCTTAATATTCTCTCTTAATATTCTCATTTAAGTAAATTTCTTTTCCTTATATGAGTAATTTGTCTATTAGTCTACCCAGAAATTATAATTTTAAAAAAAGAAATAGGAAATGTCTAATTGTTTTCTGGCACTGCCTACTTTTACAACCACTGCCTGCAAACATTTTATAAATTCAACCTGTTCCATGAGGAATTGATAAATTCACCATGATAAAAACTGGGCCTATTGACACTGCACAGCTTCTCTTGCCAGGCCTGAGTGTTCAAGGTCAGTGACTGGGCTGATACGATAGAATTTCCTTCACAATAAGATAAAAAAGCCAGAATCTGTTGTCTTTAGAAGATAGGGGCACTTGCTTGTCTTGCTTAATGGGTCTTAGGGGGTCAAGTCCACACGGACATCTCTATTCAGAAAGATGGACTCTGCTGGAGCAACTTCACAAAAACAGGACCTCCTGCGGCCCAGCATTGTATATGTTATATTGACTTAAGCCACTGAGATTTTAGGGCTAAAAACAAATTCCCTTTCAATAAGGGAAAAGGAAATGAGTACTGAAAGGTACTGGTTCAGGTACAAATTTTCATGGTAGGCCAGTAAGTCTTGACTGAATCACCTGAGTGGGCCAATGACTACATCTTTACCTTTGAGTGCAGTTGTTTTCCTTTAATTTACTGAAAAAAAAATTGCCTTAAGTACTGTTCATACATGTGCAGTAACATTCATGTCATTATCATTAGTTTTCAGACAGTTTTTGACGTACGTGTGATCACTCTTCATTCCTGTGCAAGTAGCTCAAATAAATTATGCAATTCATTCATTTGTTCAACGAGTAATGACTGAACTAGGCATTCTCTAAATGCTGCAAATACAACACTAAACAAAACAGAAAACGTTTTGCCCTCATCGAGCTTAGAGTCCATGGAACTTAGATTCTGTGGGTGAAATGAAACATCAGTAAATGTAATCGGTAGCATTTCAAAAAGTTAAAAGTGCTAGCAACAAAGATAAATCAGGGAAAGGGGAGAGGGAGTGTCAAGGGCAGAGAAGGGTTGCCATATTCCTGATATCTATGACAGTGCCTGGCACCAAGTCTTCAGTGAATGAGGGCCAGAACATACTAACTGCCTTTGTACAAATGCTCGGCTTCCTTGCAGTTTTTCTCTTGGATCGGTCTAATACATCTCTTTATAAGTATATGGCCTTGAGAATTTGCCCTATTTCCTTCATTGCCCAGTAAAGTGTGGCAGATACTAGCTCTGAAAATAAACAGATCAGCCTCCACTGGCGATGTTTCTTAGATTCCTTCCCCTACTGCTCACTGCCTCTTCCTGTCTTCCAAACTTGTCTTTGCTGCACTCTCAAATATTGGTTCCATTTTTTTTTTCCCAAGCTACTCTTGATTCTTTGAACTTAGTGCTGATAGTTAAAATCCTCAGTTAATTTTCACTCTCCCTCAAGAATATGTCTCATTTCCCAAGTTAGAGAAGTCATTTGGTATCTGCTCACCCCGGCTGTCTTTTGAGATAACTTTTGTCCACTCTAACTCCCAATAGCTAAGCAGCCACATTTTAAACACACAATCCTTTTCCTTTCTTCCCTCCTCCCACACTCCTCCAGGCTTCAGGTAATTACACTAATGACACCATCTGAGCCTAGCTAATCCTTGGCTTGCTGGTATTGAAAAAAAGATAAGGATCAGGCATGGTGGCTCGGGCCTGTAATCCTAGCACTTTGGGGCAGTCGAGGCAGACGGATCACCTGAGTTTGAGACCAGCCTGACCAACATAGTGAAACCCCATATCTAGTAAAAATACAAAATTAGCCGGGGGTGGTGGTGCATGACTGTAATTCCAGCTACTCGGGGGGCTGAGGCAGGAGAATTGCTTCAACCCGGCAGGTGGAGGTTGCAGTGAGCCAAGATCATGCCATTGCACTCCAGCCTGGGCAATGGTCAACAAGAGCAAAACTCCACCTCAAAAAAAAAGAGCCTGGACAACTAAGTTCTCTGTCTCCTAAATTTGAATTAAATTATGCAAGCAGACTATACCAGTTGGTGGTATAAATTAGAGCTGAAGGAAAAGCACCATGAAGCAGAATTGGGTTCACAGCCAGGCACATGAAATCCAAAATCATGAAGCAACAGCAGAAAAAGCCTCCAAGCAAAGAAAGGAAAACAAATCTGACATTGGGTGGTGGAACCAGAAAGAAAAGAAAAGAGAGAAAGAAGGTGGATGAGTGTACTTTATTATTCCTTAGAGTTGTATCACGAGAGCTTTCTAGTTTTAGTTCTAATTATGATACTAAATCAATATATGTCCCTAATGTTTATTAGCTGAGCATTCAAGGACTTCCTACCTCAGAGCCTTTGCCCTTCCTATTCCTTCTGCCTAGAACATTCTCGCACCCCCTTTCCCATTCATCCCTTCAGCAAATAATGGAGACAAAAAGAAACAGCAAGGGCAAAGCCCCTAAGGCTGTACCTCATGTTTCAGTACTGTTTCCTCCCTGCCTTTCTTCAGGTCTCTGCTTAAATGTCACCTATGACAGAAGCGTTACAAGTTGATGGTTTAGAAAATGACATCTTGCCCATCACTTTCTCCCTCTGTCTTCATTTTGTTTTATTCTATTTCATAGCACTATCTCCACTTGACAAATCGTATAGTTATTTTTGTGTTTCGTCTGTTTCCCTAAGGAAAAGGTGAACTCGGCAAGACAGAGTAACACTGTCAGATTAACTACTGTATCTCCAGTGCCTAGGACAGTACGTAGTAGGGGCTCTATAAATATTTGCTTAGTGAATTAATAAATCCAGAGATAGGTGCTAGAGAAGATGAAGCTGTGCTGGGTCACAAACAGTTTTTCATGTGAATATAGATAGGAAAGGCATTCTAAGCACAGGAAATAGCTTTAACTAAAGCTCAGAATCAAGAAACAAAATAGTATACAAAGCCACAAAAATATGAATGAATTGGCACAGATATAGTGTAATTGAAATAAGGTGCAGGGACACAGTAATTAGAGACAAGTCTAGATAGATAGGCCAGATTATGCAGTCTTAGATGCCATGCTAAGAAATGTGGGCTTCATCCAGTAGGTGAAGTGCATCCACTGAAATATTTTAAGCATATATTAGGACTATATGGTAGGCAAAATTCTAAGATAGTTCCCCAAATTCCCAGCCCAAGTGGCATCCATATTTTCTCTCAGTTATTGAAGTAAACACTAATATATAACATAACATATATAATGATATATTATGATATTAAAATTGATATATCTAATATATATCAATTAGTATAGTATATTAGTATATATGATATATATTATATAAGGACATTAATATACATATATTAGTGTATATTACATATAGTACATATTAGTATATATTATGTAATTGATATATATATATACACATACATGTATATAGTAAAGAGATTTTGCAGATGTAATTAAGGTCACAAATCAGTTGACTTTAAGATAGGGAGATTATTCTTGGTAAACCTGACCTAATCAGATGAGCCCTTAAAAGGGGCTCAGCTTTCTTTTTCTTTTCTTTTTTCTTTTGTTTTTTTTGAGATGGAGTCTCACTCTGTCACCCAAGCTGGAGCGCAGTGGCACAATCTCAGCTCACTGCAACCTCCACCTCACCTCCTGGGTTCAAGTGAGTCTTCTGCTTCAGCCTCCTGAGTAGCTGGGATGCTGGGATTACAGATGTGTGCCACCACACCCAGTTAATTTTTGTGTTTTTAGTAGAGACAGAGTTTCAATATGTTGTCCAGGCTGGTCTCAAACTCTTGATCTAAAGTGATCCACCTGCCTTGGCCTTCAAAAGTCCTGGAATTCCAGGTGTGAGCCACTGCACACAGCCTGAGCATTTTTGATAAGTTGGATATAAGGACGATTCTCCATTCGGCTGGGGCCATGTGACAAGGAATGGGAATGGCCTGTAAGAAACGAGAGGGCCCTTGGCTAACAGCCAGCAAGGGAATGGCACCTCAGTCCTACAATGAAAGAAACTGAATTCTGCCAGCAGCCTGAATGAGCCTGGAAGTGAATCCCAAGTTCCAGATGAGAACACAGTCAAGCAACACCATGATTTCAACCTACTGAGACCCTGAGCAGAGATCCACCAACTCTTTGCCTACAGAAATGTGAGCTAATAAATGGGTATTTCTTTATGACACTGTGCTTGTGGTAATTTGTTATACTAGAATAGTAGAATAGAAAAACTGCTAGGCAGTGTGGAAAACAGCTTGGAAAGGGTTAAAACTGGAGACAGGGAGTCAGGGAGGGGGGTGCTGCAGTCATCCAGACACAGGACGAATGCCCAGAATTGCAATGAACATATACCTCTGAAATTCATAGGGGCCTTCCTTCCCTGCTGCAGTGAGCACATCACTGCCTTTGAACTCTACACCTTAAAGCACCCTGTAACTTTGGAGGAAGCTACTTTCCATTGATAGGTTGGCTCCACCAGCTCTAATCAGTCCATTCCCAGCTTTTCCATCTTCCTGCCAACATGCAGTACTGGTTATCAACAAGTTTCCTGTCCAAGACCCCTGAGTTATGAATATCAGCCATGCTTCTCACCAATAGCATCCCTTGGCAGCATGGACACATAGCAATTCTCAACCTTGGCAGCCCATGAAAATGATCTTGAGAGCTTTTAAAAACATGATATCCAGCCCAATCCCTCAGAGATTCTCATTCAACTGGGTCTCAGGCATTGTTTGTTTGTTTGTTCATTTTTTTTTAACTCTTTCAGTGATTGTAGTGTATAGTCCTGGTTGGAAACAACTGAAATATAGCCTCAATTTGAAGGTACAGGATTTGAGAAATAATATTTAATAATAAAATGTCATTTTCTCATCTATCTTCAGAATAGCACTATAGAATAGATATTCTCTTTTCTCCTCCCTCTTCTCTTCTTCATTCTGCTTCCAACTTTCCCAGTAAGGAAACTATCATCATTATTATGTAAAATTTGTTAAATTAACATTTTATTATAGAAATGATTTCAAGTAGTTGATGAGGAAACTAAGGCTCAAAAAAAGTTAAATGAATTGCCTCATAATCACATCATTTGTGGGCTAAGCCCAATCTCAAACCATCTTCATGTCCAAAACCCTATGTTTTCCCCACCAACACCATTCCATAAAGAACTGTAAAGAACATATCTATCTCTCTTTATATCAGCCACCATCTACTGAATATGTTCTAGATACTGTCAAGTATGTTTTAGATTTCATTTGATTCTCACATTGATGTTATGTGGCGAGAATAAATACTTCCATGGTGATAAAACTGAGATGTGAAGTTGTTAAAGAACTAACTCAGGGTCAGACGACAAGAAAATGATTAATTCAGAATATACATACCAACCTTCTGATTCCAAGTTCAGCGTTCCTACTGTACTCACTTGATCCTAGAGACGAACGACTCTGGCAAAGGCAGAATATCCTTGGAAAGAACATTCTTCAGCCCAAATAAAATGAAAATAATCCCTACTATTTCTTTACATTTCTCCCCTACCACTTGGGGTACTCACATAAATCTCCACTTGATTCTAAGACTGCGCTTTATGAAAAAGCTTGCTGATGACCACAGTGATCCTAATAAGACACTATATTCTAAAAAATCATGTGATTATACAGGCACACATTTACACATATGTGAATGTGAGTGAGAAACACAAGACATCTATGCCACAGAAAGCGAATCATGATTATTCTAGGAAGTGAGCAATGTTTTTCCTTCTTGCTTTCCTTCACTTTCTCTTTCTTCTCCCTCTCCCTCCTCCTCCTCCTCTTCTTTTTTTCTTCCATTTCTCTTTCCAAAGTTTTCACAATGAAAATGTAATATTTTGTAATTAGGAAAGAGTTAAATAAGAAGAAGAGAAAAAATGAGTCTCCAAAATTCCTTTTTCCTGCCTTATCCATCTCATTGCTATGTATTAGTACCTAACCCCCTTCCTCCAAAGTTTATTTGGTATTAGGCTCAATTAACTCTCTCCTTATATATTGCTATATTCATTCACTTACAATTGCAGCTACACATTACTGCTGAGTACTTATACCCTGCCCATGGCACTAGAAAGATAAATAATATTCTCCCTTTGTCCACAAGAACCTCACATCTAGGGTGGCCGATTAATTGATGGGTTATTATTACATAATTTCAGTATTACACTATAAGAAAGAAGGAACTCCTTCATTCTCTACTTTTCATCTTGAGAAAAATGTCTTCATGGTTCCACTTATCTTTAGTTTGAAAGGGTCTATACCTGGCAGCTGCTCCATCAGAAAGTCACACAAATCAGCCTAGAAACAGCATGTGTATTTACAGAAAGACACAGAAAAAGAAAATATCAGTGATGGAAGACTAGACCTACAATACTGGACTCTAAGTAGGGTGGCCTTAGCATTTATTTCAAACCTTTGAGATGCTTGTAAGAATGGAAAAGGGTGGCATTAAGAGTTATCCTGAGGGCCAGACATGGTGACTCATACCTGTAATCTCAGCATTTTCAGAGGCCAAGGTGGGCAGATCACTTGAGGTAAGGAGTTCCAGACAAGTTTGGCAAACATGGTAAAACTTCATCTCTACTAAAAAATACAAAATATAGGCTGGGTGTGGTGGCTCATGCCTGTAATCTCAGCATTTTGGGAGGCCACAGTGGGTGGATCACCTGAAGTCAGGAGTTCAAGATCAGCCTGGCCAACATGGTGAAATCCTGTCTCTACTAAAAATACAAAAATTAGCTGGGTGTGGTGGTGCGTACATGTAATCCAGAGCTACTCAGGAGGCTGAGGCAGGAAAATTGCATGAATCCAGAAGGCAGAGATTGCAGTGAGCCAAATCATGCTACTGCACTCTAGCCTGGGCAACAGAGAGAGACTCTGTTTCAAAAAAAAAAAAAAAAAAGGCCAGGCATTGTGGTGCATGCCTGTAATGCCAGCTACTCAGGAGGCTGAGGCAGGAGAATCGTATGAACCTGGGAGGCGGAGGTTTCAGTAAGCCGAGATTGTGCCATTGCTCTCCAGCCTGGGTGACAGAGCAAGACTCCATCTCAAAAAACAAAGTTATCCTCAGCAACAGGCATCAAACTCTCAATTTTTCCAAGAAAACGGGAACATAAATTAATGCTTATAAGGGATTAAGATAGTCAAGCCTTTTTTTTCCCTCCATTGAGATGACTTCTTGTGGAAAGTCAAGGATATTTACTAAGCCTTTTCACATTCAGTTTTGCAGCAATCCTGAGATAATTCCCATTCATATCATTTGCCTCATTCCACACTTGGACCACCTGCTTTAAGAGTTTGGGCTGAAGTTGAGGCAGCAATTAATAGTCTACCAACCAAAAAAAGTCCAGGTCCAGACGGGTTCACAGCTGAATTCTACCAGACGTACAAAGACGAACTTGTATCATTCCTTCTGAAACTATTCCAAACAATACAAAAAGAGGGAATCTTTCCCAAATCATTTTATGAGACCAACATCATCCTGATACCAAAACCCAGGAGAGACTCAACAAAAAAAGAAAACTTCAGGCCAATATCCATGATGAACATAGATGCAAAAATCTTCAATAAAATACTGGCAAACTGATTGCAACAACACATCAAAAAGTTTATCCATCACAATCAAGTAGATTTTATTACAAGAATGCAAGGCTGGTTCAACATATGCAAGTTTATAAATGTAATCCACCACATAAACAGAACCAAAGACAAAAACCACATGATTATCTCAATAGATGCAGAGAAGGCCTTCAACAAAATTCATCAGCCCATTATGCTAAAAAACTCTCAATAAACTAGGTATCAAAGGAACATATCTCAAAACAATAAAAGCTACTTAAGACAAACCTATAGTCAATATCATACTGAATGGGCAAAAACTGGAAGCATTCCCTTTGAAATCTGGCACTAGACAAGGTATTCAATTAAGAAAAGAGGAAGTCAAATTGTCTCTGTTTGCAGATGACATGGTTGTATATTTAGAAGACCCTATCATCTCAGCCCAAAATCTCCTTAAACTGATAGGCAACTTCAGCAAAGTCTCAGGATACAAAATCAATGTGCAAAAATCACAAGCATTCCTATACACCAATAACAGACTAACAGAGAGCCAAATTGTTAGCAAACTTCCATTCACAATTGCTACAAAGAGAATAAAATACCTAGGAATACAACTAATAAACAGTATAAAGGACCTCTTCAAGGAGAACTACAAACCACTGCTCAAGGAAATAAGAGAGGACACAAACAGATGGAAAAACATTCCATGCTCATGGTTAGGAATAATCAACATTGTGAAAATGGCCATACTGCCCAAAGTAATTTATAGATTCAACGTTATCCCCATCAAGCTGCCAATGACCCTCTTCACAGAACTGGAAAAAACTACCTTGAACTTCATATGGAACCAAAAGACAGCCCACATAGCCAAGATAATCCTAAGCAAAAAGAACAAAGCTGGAGGCATCACGCTACCTGACTTGAAACTATAATACAAGGCTACAGTAATCAAAACAGTATGGTACTGGTACCAAAACAGAAATATAGACCAATGTAGCAGAACAGAGGCCCTGGAGGCAACATCACACATCTACAACCATCTGATCTTTGACAAACTTGACAAAAACAAGCAATGGGAAAAGGATTCCCTGTTTAATAAATGGTGTTGGGAAAACTGGCTAGCCATGTGCAGAAAGCAGAAACTGGACCCCTTCCTATCATACCTTACAGTAAAATTAACTCCAGATGGATTAAAGACTTAACATAAGACCTAACACCATAAAAACCATAGAAGAAAACCTAGGCAAAACCATTCAGGACATAGGCATAGGCAAGGACTTCATGACTAAAACACCAAAAACATTGGCAGCAAAAGCCAAAATAGATAAATGGGATATAATTAAACTCCAGAGCTTCTGCACAGCAAAAGAAACAATCATTAGAGTGAACTGACAACCAACAGAATGGGAAAAAATGTTTGCAATCTACCCATCTGACAAAGGGCTAATATCCAGAATCTACAAAGAATTAAAACAGATTTACAAGAAAAAAACAAACAAACCCATCCAAAAGTGGGCAAAGGATATGAACAGACACTTTTCAAAAGAAGACATATATGAGGCCAACAAACATGAAAAAATGCTCATCATCACTGATTATTAGAGAAATGCAAATCAAAACCACATTGAGATACCACCTTATGCCAGTTAGAATTGCAATCATTAAAAAATCTGGAGACAACAGATGCTGGAGAGGATCTGGAGAAACAGGAACACTTTTACACTGTTGGTGGGAGTGTAAACTAGTTCAACCATTGTGGAAGACAGTGTGGCACTTCCTTAAGGACCTAGAAATAGAAATTCCATTTGACCCAGCAGTCCCATTACTGGGTACATATCTAAAGGATTATAAATCATTCTTTTTTTTTTTTTTGAGACGGAGTTTCGCTCGTTACCCAGGCTGGAGTGCAATGGCACGATCTCGGCTCACCGCAACCTCCACTTCCTGGGTTCAGGCAATTCTCCTGCCTCAGCCTCCCGAGTAGCTGGGATTACAGGCATGCGCCACCGTGCCCAGCTAATTTTTTTTTGTATTAGTAGAGACGGGGTTTCACCATGTTGATCAGGATGGTCTCAATCTCTCGACCTCGTGATCCACCCACCTCGGCCTCCCAAAGTGCTGGGATTACAGGCTTGAGCCACCGTGCCCGGCCATAAATCATTCTTTTATAAACACACATGCACATGTATGTTCATTGTGGCACTGTTAACAATAGCAAAGACCTGGAACCAACCCAAATGCCCATTGATGATGACTGGACAAGGAAAATGTGGCAAACATACACCATGGAATACTATGCAGCCATAAAAAATGATGAGTTTGTGTCCTTTGTAGGGACATGGATAAATCTGGAAACCATAATTCTCAACAAACTGACACAAGAACAGAAAATCAAACACCACATGTTCTCACTCATAGGCCAGTGATGAACAACAAGAACACATGGACACAGGGAGAGGAGCATCACACACTGGGGTCTGTTGTGGGGGGCCAAGAGAGGGACAGCAGTGGGGGTGTAGGGAGGTTGGGGAGGGATAACATGGGGAGAAATGCCAGATGTGGGTGACGGGGGGAATGGAGGCAGCAAACCATATTGCTATGTGTGTACCTATGCAACAATCCTGCATGGTGTGCACATGTACCCCAGAACCTAAAGTACAATTAAAAAAATAAATTAATTTAAAAAAAAAGAGTTTGCCATGTATTTACAGGACATTTCTACCAGCTCAGTCTTCCTAATGGGGCTCCCAGTTCCTCACCTGCATCCTAGGACAATTCTGCCCAGGAGTTTATTCTTCCGGGTCCTTTGTCTCTACATCCACGCTTCTGAAACTACAGCTGCTGGGCCTCTCTGAGACTCCTTCATGTGATGGCAGAGGCAGGCCTAGTCGCAGCTGCAGAAACAAAGGTAAAAGACCCCCTGAAGCTGGCTGCTGGGTAAAGAGCAGTAGCTTAGGCTTTGTTGCTGGTACAGATTTCTCCTGTTTACTGTGGAATACAATTTAGGGAAGTAATGAGGGAACCCTGTCGTGTTCACCACACACAGCCTTCATCAGTGTGAAATTTCACTCAGCAGATGAACACAGACAGATGCACATTTTCGTCACCAATGAAATATTAAACATGACAGGTGTGTTACTCATCAGGAAAGGTTGCATACAAAATGCATGTGTAACCCACGAGGTCTTCCCCATTTCATCCCTCCTGCTAAGCTAGGGTTCTAGGAGATGATACTCCTCCTGCAACTATGTTCAGGTATTCAATTCCAAAAGTTATGACCAATGGTATCTTTGGGAAGATAATTTAAAGACTTTTGGCTTTAAATTAAGAATCCATTAAGATAATAAAATGTTGTCTTCGACTTTATTGTTATTCTGCCTAAGGGATCTGTGGGGGAACACAGGATAAAAACTATGGAGAGAAAGATTCCTGTCGCTATGGAAACAGATTCATTTATTTTTATGGGCTGATTTCTAATTCCTCTCCCTGGGCAAAGCTACCAGTAACTTCTGATGCTCATTCAAAAGAGATGTTGTTGCTTGGGGTTGCATTTCCTGTTTATTTGGAGAGAAGGGTGGTAGGAGAGAAGGGCTCAGTCAAGAGGAAAGATGTAATATGAATATCTTTCCAATGATTTGACTTAAATCAGAACAGCCAACTGATTGAAGTGAGAAACCCATATTCAGAACTCACTTCCAATATAGGAAAAGGAAGCCCCTTAAGAGTTACTATCTTGACATCAACTCTTAAAACTGCAAAATACAGAGAGGAGTTTCAGGCAAGAAGCATAACTCCTGCATAAAATTCTATCTGTTGACTATTTCAGCCTAGAACCTCATAACTATGTTTAGGGATCATCCCAAAGGGTCGCATTTTTTAGGAACCACCATATGTTTCCAGTCAATTATTTTTAACTACTCATTTCTCACTGTTTGTGAAGTTTATATTCCCTAATGAGATGCCAAATTCTCTCTCTTATAAGCAGGGATCTTGTGGATAAGGAACAGCGTCTTACTTCCCCTATTAGCAACTTCCAAGAACAAATGAGGATTGTGATTGATACCTGCTGTTAGGCTGTTGTACTCACAGCCTGAGAAGTGTTAGGGATATAAATAGCACCTTGATGATTTAACTCAATCTGGTTTAAGAGATCATGTGTTGCTGTTACTTTGCATGAAAATGACATCATGCCTGGTTATTCAATGTGCTATACAATCCAACAAACTGAGGATGGCCAATCACAGATCTTTGCATCAGAATTTGGTCAAAGGTCTGGAATGCAGGATGAAATAGTGCATGCAGAACTGGTAGAAAGATCAGTGGAGTAATTCATCCTTCAATTCTGACCAAACAGCTGCCACTCCCCTTTCAGGCAACTCAGACATTAACCATCAGTCCTGGGTAGCCATGGGAGCAAAGCCAGTTAAATCATGATTCAGCAAATTGAGGTTGAAGTAAAGTGCAATGAAGCAGCGTGTTTGTGCACGTGTGTGGGTATACGTGTTTGAAGAAGGCCACAGGTGTGGTGAAAGTTTCCCTAGATTGGGTTCTCTATTTAATCTCTAATATAGAGGAAATAAAATTTAGAAATTGGTTTTAAAATGTCTAAATGTTTCACATTGCCAAATATTTGACATCAGGAAATACCTGGATGTTTGACCAACCTTCATCCCATATTTGACACAGGTACTGTTCTATGTTTACTTCAGAGCATATAGACACACAGTCCTTCAGAGACCAGTTACCCCATTTACCCCATTTGTCTGCCTCTTATCCAAAGGATTCTAAGTGATACTGAAAGCAGGATGCAGAGGTGGGTAAAAATATCTGTAGAATAAAACTAAGCAACTAAACCTGGGATGGAAGAGTACGTGATGTATGGCAGGTGGGGGAGGGTGGTACATGATTTAAGGATTTTGGCAAAAGCATAGGCATCCTTCTGTATTATAAGTAAAAACTAAGAGATATCCATATAGAAAACTGGATAAATCACACACTAAAATCTTTATTTCAAGTCAATAACCATATGTTGAAAGAAATGTGCAAGGTACTATGCAGGAGACAACATTACCATACACAGGCCTTGCCCTCAATGCCTTTACAGTCCAGTGGAGGATTGAGACACAGAAACAATGAATCATTGTCAAAAGGAAGGGGGAAGGAGGAGTCTAACATTATGCTAAGGTTCCTACTTGAGGGACTAGCAAGAAATATGGAAGGATGAGCAATGAAACACTTTTTTCAAATACTACAAAGGCAACACATGCTTATTCATCCCCATCACACCCCACTCCAGGAAACAATATTAAGTCAGATGACTATCCTTCCACATCCCATGTCCATTCAGACACACAAACACATATACACAGGTGGAGTTTTTTATTTTTGTTTTTATGATAATGAGATGATGTACATACTAATTTGCACTGCCTTTTCACTTCAGAGCATATCATAGATGTGTTTTCACACTGAAGAGCTACAAAATGGCCATAATTCGTTGTCATCTATTCTGCTCTGATGGGAATTCAGCTTGTTCCCAGTTTTCCATTACTAACAGTGAACATCCTTAGAAATATATCCTTATATAGAGAGGTGCTTTGAATTTTATAAGATAGTGTCTAAAAGTGAGATTGCTGGGTTAAAAGGTATATCTTTTTTTTTTTTGAGACAGAGTCTCACTCCGTCACCCCGACTGGAGTGCAGTGGCATGATCTTAGCTCACTGCAAACTTTGCCTCCTGGGTTCAAATGATTCTCCTGCCTTAGCCTCCCAAGTAACTGTGATTACAGGTGCCCGCCACCATGCCCAGCTAATTTTTGTATTTTTAGTAGAGACAGCATTCACCATGTTGGCCAGGCTGGTCTCAAATTCCTGACCGCAAATGATCAACCTACTTCGGCTTCCCAAAGTGCTGGAATTACAGGTGTGAGTCACTGTGCCCAGCCAGTATATGTACTTTTAATTATAACTAAGTCTTTCAGATTTCTTTTCAAAGAAGGTGAAGCAATTTATGTGATAAATGAAAATTCTTACTGATGATGAGCAACTCTGAGAACTGGAGTCCTGAGTACAGCAGAAAAAAGAAGGGAATAGTATTTAGTTTTATTTTCAACTTGTTAAGTCTAAGATGTCTGCTGGGTGTTTATAGGTTCATACCCAGTAGGCAGTGAGCTATCCAGCTCTGACACTAATGGATTTACATGTAAGTGAGCGCAAAGGAGTGGATGGAATAGCTCTAAGAAAGAGAACAGAGCAGAGAAGCAGGGTGACTACAGATCTTAAGGTAACTCCTCCATCATGAAGCTGAGTGGAAAAATTCAGAATTAGCAAAGGAGGCTGTGGGTGTGTCTGAGAGGTAGGAGCAAGCAGAAAGAGTGCAAACTAAGGGAAACAGAGGAGGAGCCAGTTTCAAAAAGCAGAGCATGGACTATGGCATCAAACGTGGGGTGAGATCTTTAATCACACTGACCTGGATGTAGCTACTATATCTCATATTTAGGGCACAGAAATGGAAATTCCTATCTCATATTTTAAAAAAAAATTAATCTGTGCCAGCTATAAGGAATAGGGCAATACTGACATGTTAAATACAATTTCATCCAAAATCATCCCAGGGCATCCCAGCTATTAGGGATTAGATGGCATGCCCCACAGGAAGTTTTTCGGCAACACTGGAAATGAGTTGGAAAATGGTCATGTTTGAGTTTTATCTCATTTCCCCTCCCCATGCCCGCCCTTTGAAAGAAGCGCTGGCAGTCACAGAATAAAAGGCCCTAAATCATTCACTGAGCAGAAAAACAGCCTGTAAATTATCAAAAGCTGATTGCATCCATGTTGACAGCACATAGACTATAATGCTGAAATTTCACTCTCAGCTCTCTCTGGACAATGGAAATGGAGTCTTCACCTGCCTATTTCAAAAGTCCTCTTGATGACAAGATCTAAATTTGTTGCTGCAACACACCATGTGATTATCTACCTTGTATACCTCGTGACATTGTCCTGTGTTTGCGGAGGGAATTCAGGACAGGAAGTGACTCTGTCATAACTTACATACACACTTAAAATGTTTAACCTCCAGGGAACACTGACAATCCTCTCCCTCTGCCTGCTCATTTCTTTTGCTTAATGATGGCCCACTCCTATTGATAAGCAGTATATGTAAGAAACGCATCAGAGGAAAAGAACAGCCATTTTACCCTATGACTAGGCCATATCTGCACTGGCCTGATGAGAAGGACAGCAAGCTTTTCAACACTGGCCTCATGGAGTCAGGTGATGCACAGGTATCAAGTGCTATTCCTCAGACAGGTTTTAAAGAGGACAGTGTTTGCACAACAGTGATAAAGGCTACCATGGGAATTGCAAATTTGATTTGACTTACAGCAGTCATGCTTGCCTCTGGAGACTGAGAGGATTTGAGCTGCAGGGGAAAAAAAAAAACACCCAACTCCTTGCACTGCCTGAAAATTAGTATGGATTGACAAAATGAAATAGCATAGGAGACTGGAAGAGAGACGATAATTGCAGTGGGGTAACCAGGGCTGGTCGAGCTCAGAGGAGGAAATTATCATTTTGATTATGTTCAGGAGAATCTATTTATGAGTACAGGTTTCCTAGTTGAGTCAGATTAAATATTTTTCAGGATCTAAAACACAAAATTTCTATAAAAATAAACTTAGGTGAATTATTTGACCCAGAATCTTTTCAATCATTTCTGCTTGATGAAAAGCAGTTGTACAGGGGAAGGCTTCTCATTTATCTCACAGATCATTTACACCTGCAACTTGGCAGAGGTCTTACCAAGTGTCTCCTGTCCACATAGCCACCCACTATACCTGAGTCTCCTTTTCCTCATGCTTCTTTAACCCATTAGCTCACCCCACATGACAAAGAACACAGCCTCTGTAAGAATGAGGAAGTAAAAGGACTGTGCAAAAGAAAAGCTGGTACATAAAAAGGCCGGTGCTAGGTCTGTAGGAGGCAAACCGCAATGCATTAAACTTGAAATTCAGACAGATCTGAGTTCAAATCCATCTCAGCTACTTACAAGGTGCATGACCGTGGGCAAGTTACATAACATTTGTTTCCTTATGTATAAAGATAGGAAAAACAATATTCACTCTTAGGATTGTGGTAAGGGTTGCAGGGGAAAATTAATAAGTAAATACATGGATCCAGGCGTGCACATATTTAGTGTCCCTGGCATATTGTAGGCGCCATTACAATGTAACGATTATGTGGAGAATCCATAAAATCCTATAAAAATTTGCCTGAGTTGTTGACTTCGAAGTAATAAACTAGTTTTCTTTAATGTTAAATGCCAAAAGTATTACTCAAGACATATTCTTTCTTATTGTTTTTTTTTCTTATAAAACCCACAACATTCTTTCCTATCAAGCTGGCTGGAGGGTTTTCAAAGTTGGGGACCCCACTGGATCCAGATTTTGTTCTAATTTAATTGCATTAAGGCTAGAAAAGAAGAAATGATTTAGGAAGCTATTTCTAATTCCCTATGTGGCCCCAGGGAGTCCACACCACCACAGCTCATCTTGTCCTATAGATCCTGCTGTGGAACCACAAATTTCCTGCCTGCTTTCACATGGAAACTCCTGCCTCCCTTCTCCACTAGTGCTGTTCCCGCTTCAGGCTCTGCTCAAGTTCCCCACTGAGAGCTGGCCTGGCAGAGGGTCTCAATCAAGAAGACGGGTTGTAACCAGAGGGCTGGGGCTAGAGGAAGGTATCCACAGGACCCACTCTTGGAATGGGAATAGCCAGAGAGGTGAGACCAGGTGCCTTCTCCACACCCAGAAGCATCTGTGTAACAATTGAATAGTGCCAGGCCACAGCTAGGCATCAAGGACACAGTGCCCAGTAAGTCATAGTCCCTTAGCACTTTATAAGGTGAACACATGAACAGTACTTATAACATTGTCATCATTCCTAGTGACTGAGGAAAGAGAGGGTGCACTGAGATGAGTCTCCTAACCCAGAATGGGTTTCCCAAGGAAGTGAGGTGAAAGATGTAGTAGGAGTTAGCCAGGTAAAGGAGTCTGGGATGAGGGATCAGTTATTATTATTAATAGGAATTATTCATAGGAACAACCAGATGAACATTAGGTTCAGCTGGCAGGAATGAGGCTATGGGAGGAAGATGACACCAAGAGACAGAGCTCAGCTGAATGTAGATCCTCAGGGAAGCAGGAAGGGAAATGAGCACCAAAGACCCAGGTGATGCTATGACTGCGTTAGACCATCCTGTGATTCCTCATTATTGGTTACCAGACCCTCTCAAAAGCACAGAGACGAGACTCAGGCTCAGGCAAATGATCAGTTTCTCAGTGCAGGGGGTCCTCTTCACATTCTGGGTGGGAAAGTGCTTTGTTGTGCAGTGTCTCACATTGAAAGCCATTTAGCATCTCTTGCCCATCCATCAGATACGAGTAGTCCCCTCAGTCTTTGTGACAGCAACACCGTTCTAAACATCCTCCAGGTGTAATTCTGCTCATCATTAGGAACCACTACAACAGCTTTTTATCCACATATATTTTGAATTTGAAAGCATCTCCTAGGAAGATTGCAAACTCTCAGCCTAGCAGGTGGAAAGGGATCTAGAACCTCAAAGTACTAGGCTCCAGTGATGGTAAGTGCTCTAGAATACATCCACATTGCAAGTTCAAATTGATAAATACACAGTTCTTCAAAGGAAAATTCTAAATAGACAATACTCATGTTACTTGTGCCTTTCTATCCTATATTCAATTGTAAAGAAGTAACCTCTGTAAGGATAGGAAGTTCTGATTTTCGAAGTAGAGATAAGCCTGTTCTACATCTCTGGCACATACCCAGAATGAAGCAGAAGTTGACACAAATTATGTAGATGGAATAATTATAGGTGTCTTTCAGAAATGTCTATAAATAAATTTCTCTGGCAATTTAAGGTTTTTTCAGACCTAGTGTCAGAGAAAACAACACCTAATTTCTTACATCATCTCACAAAAATGATTCAAGGCTGATCAGATTTTGTCTGTCTATTCAGTGCCCCTCCTGGGTCCATTTCCCACGTCCACCCTGCTCCTTCCTGCAAGGGAAGGATGAAACACCATAGCCTCCACCATTAAGGAGATAACCATCTTTTAAAAATTTACCAGTTAATTTTTAATTGACAAATAGCACACAAAAACTTGTACACAACTGGTCATGGCAGTACAATTTTAGGAGCCAAAAAGTGGAAACAACCCAAATATCCATCAGCTGAGGAATGGATAATGAAATGTAGTATACTCAATGGAATACGCCACTATAAAAATGAAGGCAGCACTGACACATGCGATAACATGGATGAACCTTGTAAACACGCTGCCAGAAAGACGTAAGACACAACAGGCCACATACTGTAGGACTCCACTTATATGAAATGTCCAGAATAGAAAAATTCATAGAAATGGAAAGTAGCTTCATGGTTTCCTAGGGCTGGGGTTGGGGGAGACTGCTGGGAAAATAGGAAGGGATTGTTAATGGTCCAGGATCTTAGTTTGAAAATATATGCAAACTTGAATATATCCATTATAGGTTTATATTGGGAGAGCATACAGACTGGCTGTATATATACATGTTATATATCTAAACTAACTGCCAATGTCAATCTCTGCGCAAACCCTGCTGGCTGCCTCTCCCCACCCTGACCAGTGACTGCTGCCACGATTTGTTCCTGCAGGGACTAGGCATGGGTATAGGGAGGATCCAGATAGAGCATGCGGGCCCTGGCATCTCAGGACAGGGCATGGCTATTGCCATCTCCTCTCCAGACTGGCAGGACCATGCATGCTTAATGGGTGGCTGCAGGGGGTGGGGTGGGGATGGGCCAGGAAGTGAGGAGAGGGGAAGGTAGGTAAGTCTTTCACCCACCTGGATCCACGTACCCGGTTTGGAGGATACAATCCCCTTGGGCCACCAGTCACTGTACCTTGAGATAGCAGGCCCATGGGAAGGGAAGATTGACTCCTCCCACCCCTCAACCCCCAGCCTCCTGCCAGGACACAGCTGTTGGCAGGCCTGGCATCTGGAGAGAGAGGAAACCTGGAAGCTGGTGAGCTGAGTTGCAGGGTGGGATCCCTGGGCACCTGTGAGGGTCCAAATTATATAGTTGGCCCTGCCCAGGGAGAGTATGATCTTGCAAATTGCACACAGCAAAACTCTAGGGTTTGCCATAGATCATGGTGTGGATGGTGCGTAGAGCTGCATAGTGAACAATATGAACAGCCATACATGACAGCCCTATCTCAGTGACTCTGTCCTACTGAGGTTAGGTTAACACAGATTCTCAAGGGGAATTCTAGCTTAGAAAATCAGGAGTCTGAGGAGTTCTTTGACTTTGAAGTCTAGTTCTAGAATGGGCTTAAGGGAAATAAGAATGCTCTTGAGCAAGGCCTAATATGGGAAAATTTCCTGAAGAATTACGATTTTCTGTCCTGTCATCTCTTTCTCCTATTTCTATAGATGGCACCACCAGGCTTCTGTTTCTCCTTTGTTCCCTAAATAGCAATAATAGTAATTCTGTATATGAAATGTGTTAATAACAAATTTAGTGCTTACTATAAGCGAGACACTATGTGTGAAGCAGTGGTTAACAGGAGGAAGTGAAGCCGAACAGTCTTGGCCTGCTATAAACCAGTTGTGTGACCTTGCACAAGTTACTGGACCAGTTTCTGTATCTATAAAATGGGGATGGTTGGAGAACCATATTAATGGGTTTGTGATGATTAAAGGATCTAATATATGGAGACCACTTAGAACATTGACTGGAACATAATAAGCATTGTGTGTTTTCTATTATTCTCAAAACTCCTGATTCATTAAATATTTTATTTGACAAACATTTAAGGAGCCTGTATTATGTACCAAGCACAATCCTAGGTGACCATGAGGTAGAGAATATTACTCCCATTTATATATGGGAAAATTTATGTTTAGAGAAATTGTGCCCCTTATCCAAAGTCTATAATTATCAAGGGGCTGAGCTAGGCTTAGATCACCAGTCTGTCTGCAAAGAGGATGTCATTAATCAGTCAGCTTTTTAAAAATTTTCTACAGGAATGAAAACATAATTGCTTTTACTAAATACTTGCTCTGTGCCATCCAGTACTTTTATACATGATCTCATTTATTCTTCACCATGCCTCTGCAAGGTCAGGATTATTATCTCTATTCCCAGAATGGAGATCCCATTTAAAGGAGGAGTTACAGTGCTTGCTCAGGTTATAATGCTGGAAGCTGGGCAGAGTGAAATTCAAACCCAATTCCATCCACCTCCAGAATCCCCATTCTTCCTGCTAAATCTTGCTGTCTGTTTTATCAGGTTCTTGGGATGATTATTTAGTGCATCTCTGGGACTTGCCCTCCTTTTTCCTTTATCATGGGCACAATGCTATCCTGTTGCTCTGAAAACTCATGCCAGGATTTCTCTATGGATTTCTATTCCCACTCATTTCCAGGAGCTCCACCCTTTCTCCAATCCACTTTCCATTACCAGCTTGCTCTCTCTTACAGATCACTTCCATTCTATGTCTCCATCACTTAAGAATATGCAACGCCTATGGAACCAAATCTAAATTCCTCAGCTTTGAATATGTGGGTCTCCCCAATATACCCTCTAAATCTAGCTGTACACTAGAGCTTTTTAAAATCCCATTGCCAAGCCACACTCCAAATAAGTTAAGTTAGAATCCTTAGGGGTGGGACCCAGGCATCAGTATTTTTTAAACCTCCCTAAATGATTCCAATGTGCCGTCAAGATTGAGAAGCACTGAAATAAAACAACTGACTACAACTTAAACCTTTCTCATAACTACTGAGCTAATCTCTATTGTCTCTCATATCTACCACCTCTCTTTCCACAATGTTAATACTTCTGTTAAGATTTTGCTCAGGGAGAATGCCTTCTCCTTTCCTCTACTAGTTAAGTCTCCTAACCTGTCAGATCTTGAGATCTCTCCCCACTCCAGGAAGATTTCTTTAAACATGCCAACCTCAAAACAAACTCTGCAACTAAGTATGCATTTACAGTCCAGACAGTTGAGTTGGGCACATGATATTACAATACTTTTTCTTGTTCTCTAACTACTTTACAAGTATTGGTCTACACTCCCTCCAATTGTATAAAATATTAGTGCCAAGATCTTCTCCTGTATGCTTTGTTATCCCACATATGTTCCCATTTCTGACTTCTCAGTACCTTGCAACCTTTAAGACCTAACTTGTGAGTGTGTTTCCTTTCTCTGAAATTTTGTCTACGCACCTTTGTCCTGGTGCCTCTAACTTGTTGCCACTAGACAGGTCACTCCTTCAACAGACTTTCATTTTCACTCCTCTGTGTTGTTGCCTTTGCCCAGATTTCCCTACCCTTCAATCTGGCAAGATTCTGCTCTATTCATCTTTCAAGGCTTCCTTCTTTCTCACCTCATCTATGATTCTTCCCTTATCAGGCAGAACTGATGGTGTCTCGCTTCATGTTCCTATTGCCCATTATTTATACCAGTCATTTAGAGCTTATCACAATGTATTAGAGTTGATAGGCCTCTGTGCTGATTTTAAATTTAAAAAGCGTAAATGTGCATGTTATAAAATAGTGGATCACTCAAACATAAAAAAACAACTTCTGACACTTTGCTTTCCTTATCAGCCTGACAACAAAGTGCTGTTGATGTGGACCATTTTCACAAATCAGAACATCACTGGGTTGGGGCTAGCCTTTGGAAGGCTCTGGCCCAGGAAACCTGTTATTTTGTGTTCATGTCGTGTGTGTAGGTGTGTGCTGGCTTCCTTTCACTAAAAGATACATAGAAAGGAACTGGCAGAAAGGGAAGATGTGCAAAATGTGTCCCTCTCTTTGAAGTTCACCACTGATCAGAGATTAAAAAAAAAAAAAAACCTTTGTACTGCAGAGGAGACCTGAAAGCATGATGCCTTAATAAGCACGTTCACATAGTCATAGTCTCTTATTTTTTTTTTGAAATTCCAGATTCAAAATAACCTTGCAATAGTCAATTTTTTAAAGTCAACAAGAGAAGCTGTGAAAAATAAGAATTCCATACTCAAGAGGATTGTATCAATAAGGGACTCTAGATCTTGCCTCTGAGAAATACACTTTTTTTTATAGAAGACTAAGAAGTTAAATACACAGTTCAAAATCAAATTGAGGCATGGTTGCCACTATAAAATAGAAGAGCTTTTTTTAATCTTGAATTTGCCACTCTTCCATCTCCATACTAGCACAATATAAGGATGATAGGTAGAGAGGAGAAAGCACAGAGTATGTGACCATAATTCTGTTGAAAATATTTTTTCTATTTTTTTGTTTAGATAAGGTCTTGCTCTGTTACCCAGGCTATAGTGTAGTGGTGCAAACATGGCTCACTGTAGCCTCAACCTCCTGGGTTCAGGTGATCCTCCTGCCTTAACCTCCCAAGTAGCTGGGACTACAGGTGGGTGCCACCAAGCCAAGTTTATTTTTTATTTTTTGTAGAGATGGGGTTTCATCATGTTGTCCAGACTGGTGTCAAATTACTGAGCTCAAGTGATCCCTCAAGCCTCTCAAAATGCTGGTATTACAGGCATGAGCCACCACACTCAGCCTGTTGAGAATTACCTGATCAGGAATCCAACATTATACAAAAAAGTGTCCAATCAATTCTTCCTTTGAACTAAAGACTCATTTTCCAGCTTCATATTCTAAAGTGCCCTTAGGAGATCCCAGGCTGAACTCCAAGTTCTCCCCAAGTTCCCCCTTTGACATGTAACATGGATGAATTAACATGCAGGTTTTAGTAGACTTCAGATCACATTCCCATCTCAGCATGATGAAGCTTTCCCCCACTTCAGCCAAAGTTCATTAAAATTAAAACCCTAGTTTTGTCTAAACAAGCATTCATACTGTGTGATTTGTCATGATTTGTCTATAATATTTGTCCAGCTCTAATCAAGTTTTCCTAGGCTGACAAATCTTCAATGATAAAGATGCATGCATATGAATGGAGGCAGAGGTTCAACTGAAGTGGGTGGGGAAGATGAGGAAAGGTAAAGGCAAAGACTCTCGGAGTCCCATTTGGATCCATTTTGGACAGTGAGTGTATTTTAAATGCCTAGAGAGGAGATAATGATTCCCTATAGGAAGGAAGAGCACACACAAGGGTTCAAGGGTGGGTAGAAGGAAACCTGCCTCTATATGACAAGTAAAGCTGTTTGTCTATTGTTATGGGCTGATATGTCTCCTCTCAAAATTCATACATTGAAGTTCTAATGCTTGGTACCTCAGAATGTGACTTTGCATGAAGATATTTTCTTTAAATGGGTGATTAAGTTAAAATGAGGCCATGAGCCCTAATTCAATCTGACTAGTGTCTGTATAAAAAGAAAAGACCACATGAAATGAGGAATACCCACAAGCCAAGGAGAGAAGTCTCAGAAGAAACCAACCCTGCTGGCATCTTGATCTTGGACTTTCAGCCTCCAGAACTGTGAGAAAATACATTTCTGTTGTTTAAGCCATTTTGCTAGGGTAGCCCTAGTAAACTAATATACCTACCAAACAACCATTCCTCCCTTCCTTCATCCTACCTGGCAAAGCCCCTCCCCTACCACAAAGTCTCCCAATTGCCTTTGAAGCCAGGGCATAAACAACTGTGCCCATCCTGACACAAAAGGGTAAGGCTACTGATGGATTCTGGGAAAGGTTTTCCTCCATCATGAATAAGAAATGACATACACAGGTCTGTCCTCCCTAGGACTAGGTCCCTATTCTGAAAGGACATAATCCTTGGAGTTATGGTAGCCACTTTGTACCATGAAGGAGACACACAAAAATTATAGAGAAGTTGCCCCAGCACCATTAATGATATAGAACCATTGAATCAACTCTATAACTGCCTTCCTTGGGATTCCTGTCATGTGACACAATAGTGCCTATTGTCAAAGCCCAGTTTGGATGGATTTATTACATGCTAGGTCCAGCAAGGAGAATGACCTGACTAATGGAAGAGATTAAGTTAGTGAAACCAAGTAGACCCAGGTCTAGAAAATAATCTTTGAACATTCAATAGAAAGTAATGCAGGAATGTGGGCAAGAGAAAGAAGAGTTAAAAATAAATTCTGGGTTTCTAAACTGGGAGCCCATGAGAACGGAAAGACCTATGAGGAGTATGGTGACTTTCTCCTTTGGAGAGAATTTATTAGTTTTATAAGCCCATTGTATTAGTCTGTTCTCACACTGCCAATAAAGATACACCCAAGACTGGGTAATTTATAAAGGAAAGAGGTTTAATTGACTCACAGTTACAAGTGGCTGGGGAGGCCTCATAATCATGCAGGAAGGCGACTGAGGAGCAAAGTCACATCTTACATGGTGGCAGGCAAGAGAGCTTGTGCAGGGGAACTCCCATTTATAAAACCATCAGATCTCGTGAGGCTTATTCACTATCACTAGAACAGCATAAGAAGAAACTGCCCCCATGATTCAATTACCTCCCACCGGGTCCCTGCCACAATATGTGAGAATTATGGGAACTACAATTCAAGATGAGATTTGGGTGGGGACACAGCCAAACCATATTACCCACTTCTCAAAATGTGCTTAGTGGATTAGCAAGAGTTCAGTCTATTGGGAGGAGAGATTGTTCTCTAAGATGATGACAGTGAAACTGGGAATGGGGTAGCAATTGAAAAGAGACTTGGATGGGTATCCTATCAGTGGGCCTGTTAGGTAGATATTAATATATGCTGTTAAAGTAGGTATATCTATTGTTTACATCAGACCCCAAAGCATAGAAATGAGTGCTTGAAATATATTTTTATGAGCTGTTGCTATCTGGTGCTAGTTTATAATAATTCAAGTAAAAATTGTTTTAAGTAGTGAAGCCTTGAAAACTATGAGTTTATACAAGCTTTGATTGCAAAGCTTGGGATCTGACAGTCTGGGATCTGATGTCTGGGCCTAAATCTACCACTAACCAAAGACCTTAGACAAGTCATTTCATGTCTCTAACCTCAATGGCTTCAGCAATACAAGGAAATTTGACTACAACCAGAGCCTTTTATTTTCCCCCTACAGTGGAACTCTTCATTGTTGAGATAAATAATATTCAAACCTCTAATATCTAATAATAAAAATAATTCAAAGCTGTTATATAAATAGAATCTGCCAGGCTTTGTGCTAAGTGCTGTAGGTGAATTACCTCATTTAATTGTCATTCTTAATAATATTATAAAATAGGACATTTTATTTTCATTCCCACTTTACAAACAAATATACTGAGGCACAAAGAAGTTAAGAATCTTGGCCAAGGCCACACAGCTAGAAGATGACAGATAATCTGACTCTCTTGCCTTGGCTAAATAAAAGTCCTGTTTCGGGGTGTGTGTGTGTGTGTGTGTGTGTGTGTGTGTGTGTGTGTGTGTGTACTTGGGGAGGGGACGTGTGAGGTTGTTTAGACATCACATTGCAGAAAATTGGGCCTTCCCTTCAGTGGACTTTATGGCACCCTCCAGGGACCTGGAAAATCACAGAATAAAAAACTACTAATTCATCTGATCACCAAAGCAATAATTTATTTATAGAGTAGGCAGAAGTGAGGGTATCTGAATGGGTTTTGTGAAGGGAGAGAAAAAAGATGTGTTACAGGTTGAAAACAAAGCAGCATATTTTCCCATTGTTTTAGTTTGTTTTAGTTACACTCTTGATTTTGTTTTAGATTTCAACTAGCATTAATGTATTAACAATCATATGAGGATCACACACATATATGTAAAGGAACATAGGCTATACAAGTGTTGAGAAGCACTGATTCTGTGGCTCTTTAGATCTATGGATTTTAGTTTCCCTGGTTCTGCCATCTGATTATTTTCTACTCATTTTCACTACTCCTTCTCCAACTTCCTAATCTTGTAACAGGTAACATTGGTTATACTCCCTAATTTAGATCAGCCAATAAAAGATGAACACCCATGTGACACATCAACCACTGGCTCCCATAAGGATACTAATCATTACAAGAGCTAACATCCATTGCTCTTTACTATGTGCCAGAAACTACATATAAGCTGATTTAATTATCACAGAATCCCAAATATATACTGCATGCTAGGTAGCAATTCTTCAAGGGATCTTTCCTAAACTCCTGGCTTGAGAAAAGTGGTCTCCTGAGAGTTTCCATTAAACAGGGAGCTTATTTCTAACAAAGCATATGCCTAGTAATATCAATTCATTTGACTCATATCTGCCTCCCTGAATAGAATATAAGCTCCTAGAGGATAAGAACTTTATCTTACACATCTCTATCTCTCTAACACTAAGCACAGGGGTTGGCATATAGTAGGCACTTAATAGATGCTTGCTCAACACTGGAAGACACTTTCAATTAGCTACTCCAGATGCTTTCCAAGCCTTCCCACCTTGGTTAACTCCAATCTAGAGACTGGGAAAACTGGATATTTTCCAGTTTGCTGGAAAGACTCTTGGAAATAAACTATTCTTTCTGACTAAATTATAAAGTTGTTTGACAAGAAAGTTCTGTTAGAATTTGATGCTTAGAGCCACTGCAGCCATTTTGCAACAATGAAAGACAGACCAAGAGAATCACAGGAACCCAGGACAAGATCCTTGTTGTCTTTGAGCCACTGAATCCTTCCTAGAATCACCTCCCTGCAAGACTACCTGCTGTGTAAGACAAAGAAATTCTGTTTGTTAAAACCGCTGTGAGATTTCCTTTTGCTGGTTGTTTAAGACTTTCCCTCTTATACATAAGCATTTTGAAATCAATAAAACCTGGTCCCTAACCTTAACAAAAGACCTCAGAGATAAAGTTTCCAGATTAAATATAGGACTTGTCAAAACAAGTCATTTTTTTTTAGGCCAACAATGTCCATTCAATATTTGGGACATGTATGTTTAAACCGATACTTACGTTATATCTAAAATATAAATTTAATTGTATATCCTTTATTTGTATTTACTAAAGCTGGCAACTCTTCTTGGATGGTAAAAAAAAAAAAAGACACCTTCTAAGAGAAGCAGAAAAGAGGCTTCAATTGGAACATATGATTTAGCAAACAAAACTGCTTTCCAGATGAGATAACAACAATAACTTAAATTGTATTGGACTCAATGATTTTCAGAAAAATTTTTTTATTTTTGAGACAAAGATATCACCAGGCTGGAGTGCAGTGGAGCAATCCTGGCTCACTTCAACTTCCATTTTCCGGTTTCAAGCAACTCTCCTGCCTCAGCCTCCTGAGTAGCTGGGACTACACCAGCTAATTTTTTGTAGTTTTAGTAGAGACAGGTTTCGCCATGTTGGGCAGGAAGGTCTCGATCTCCTGACCTCGTGATCTGCCCCCTCTCAGCATCCCAAAGTGCCAGGATTACAGCACGCCCAGCCAATTTTCAGAGAACTTTCATTGGCATTACTTATTCACTAAACAGTTGCTGGGCTTATGCTGAAAAAAAGACACTTGATCCTAACAAGCTATTTGTTCAAGGTGGCACTTACTCCACTAAGTATAGGAGTGGAGACCTGAATTTTTCTCTTCTGGTTTCTGGCTTAGTGCTGGTTCTTAATAGCAGAGGTTCTTAAACTTTAATATGTATCAGAATCACCCACAGGACTTGTTAAAAATACAGATTATTGTACCTTCAACCAGGAGTAGTATGAGACAGGGCCCAATAATATGCATTTATTACAAGTTCGCAGGTGATACTGATGCTGCTGGTCCTAGAACCACACTTTTTGGAAACCACTGCTTTATACTATACCAAGGCATCTATTTCCTAGCAGGACAGAATCTAGAAACACCTACCGTCTTTGGAAGAAGAGAAAAACCTATGTAGTATATCAATGCCAAAGGTCTTTGACAACACATTAATTGTCAAGACAAATAGCTAAACCCTTTTTTTTCTTTCAGTGGTACTATTTGGAGTTTGGAAGTTAAATGCACACATGAGGAAGCAATTTGAAATGAATGTGGTGCCTCTACTTCACTCTCTTGAACACATTGGTTTCTATTCACAGATAGAGATGCTGTTCAAACTAGCTCGGGGCTTTACCAAAGTGTAGGAGGCAGGAGTGGAATTTTGCGTGGGTGTGTGTGTGTGTGTATGTGTGTATGTGTGCATGCACAGCATTTCTGGAGGATGGGCTGCAAAGAACTTAAGGATCTCTACAAAACTGCTTAGGCACCTGGAAGTTAGAATGCCCAGTACCTTCATCTCTAAAATCACGTTTCATTCAGATCATAAAACTTGATCTTTTGAACAAAAAGCCAAGAAATACTCTTCTTTATCTAGAGTCAATTACATTCTCTTTCTTTTCTTCTTTGCTTGCCTCCTTCATACTCCCACAGCAACCACCTACCAGACAGGAAGATAAAATAGAAACCGAGAGGAGCAGCCAACTGTAAAGCAGTCAAGTGTTGCTGCCAAACCACAGGCAGGCGTAGGGTGAGAAGGGGGATGTGGAAGAGAAGAAAAAGAGCTATTTATTCTCTGGGTCTCTGACTGGTAATTTCACTGTCTACATAAACAGTAGCTGAGAGCATTAAAAACAAATACAATTATACTTGTTTCATATTCTTGGGGTCTTCTCTCCATGGGTGAGTCCTGAAAGTCTTTTGAGGACCTCCAATACTCCCCAGCCAACCCCAGAACCCCCACTCAGTAGATATACCAGTATCACTCATCGCACTTCTGTTAGCAACCACCACCTCATCTACCCAAATAGGGTTTCTTCAGCTACGCAACAATGAAGGGTCATTGATTGCCTTTTAAACTTTTCAAAAGCATGAATGTTGCAGAAAACTATAAATAAAAATATAACAACAAACAGTTGTGGCTCTGTGGTCCATATATAACAACTGTTAACATTTGATTGCATTTATTCCAGGTTTTGGTATTTTTTTTAAATGGAATAAATGACAGATATAGTCCAACGACTTTTTTAGCCCATCCCTTTTCCATTATCTTTTTCTGACAACAAATATCATAAATTTTGTATAATTCTATGTTTTAAAAACGATATACATATAACATGCATCAGAAAACAATATGTTATTTTTATTCTTTTTTGTTTATATAAATGATTCATTCTGAGTTTTTTTCCACCTTATTTTCACTCAATATAATATTCTTAAAATGTAATCAGTTGATGCAGGTCTTTACTTTCAACTGCTCATTTTATTTAACCATTCCTCTAAAAATGGACACTTAGATTGTTTCCAATTCTTTATTCTTACAAACAATGCTACAATACCCATTGTATTATATGACTAGGTGCATATATACCAGAGTTTCTGTTGGATATGTATACAGAAGTAGAATTATGGAGACTTTAATATTAAATCTTGAATTTTACTAGATGATGTTCAGTATATCTTGAAAGTGGGTCTATCAAATTACATTCCCAAGAGTAATGCAGGTGACTACCATTGTACCCACATCCTGAAAACTCTCAATATTGTCAGACGTCTTAATTTTTGCCAACCTGACATATTACAATAAAAGATGTCCCGTGTTGTTTGAATTTTCATCTTCTTGTAAATTATTGAGTTTGTCCTTGTTCAGATTGCCTTCTTTATGACTTGCCTGTTCACATCCTTTGCACATTTTTCTAGGTGGTTATTTGTCTTTGCTTACTGATTTGTAGAAATTCTTTTAAAATATATTGTGAACTATAGTACTTTATCTATTAAATACTTGTTGAATGAGGAAACGCTCTACTTATCACATTCTGTAAGCAACTGCCCATGGCTAGGAAAAGTTTTGGGAAGTCCTGAACTTAGCCTCAAATCCTCAACTTATCTATCCTGCTAAAAAGGAGATAGTCACCAATGATTCATTCCACATGCCAAGTGCTCTTGGACTCAGTTATTGACCCTCTGCACTGACAACCATCATCTAAAAGTACATATTATGAAAACAAATGTTCCTAATTACGCTGGTATCTATAAAATGACAGTCAATTCAGTTGAGAAGCAAATTTATCTAAACTCTTTACTCTGTGAAACCAAAGACCCAGTTTCTTTGTAAGCTAATGCTTAAAAGGTACTTACTGGTTTCCCTTCCATACCTCTCTTTTCACCTTATCCTGGTGCCACAAAGTAGAACAAGTTCCTAAGGGCCCCATACTTCATGATTTCTCTTTGAGGCAAGCATGATTCATTGGGCCTAACCTTTTAGCCCTGACAATTACCTGCATCCCATTTAGACCACCCCTGTCTTTGATCACAACTGTCAGCATTTTCCTTCTTCTATGCATTAGTCACACTCTATAGAGAAGATCAGTGGGTCTTCTCCCCAAGGCAGGCCAGCAATGATGCCTTTAACTAGGTAAGAACGTACCATGGCAGATCTGGGTGTGATGCAATGGTCAGAGATGTTTAGCAGGGAAGATAAAAAGTAAGCATTTCTGAGAGGTTTGTCACCTCCACCCAGTTCCAGTTGCTTAAAGGGGTAGATATCTCTGAATATTCTCAAAAAGTACAATGAAGAGAGGCCCAGAGAAGTATATCTGAGTGAAAAGTAGGATACAGCCATGAGGGAATGCAGTTCAGGGAGGTTCATTTATCTTTGATATTTTTATTTTTAGAAATAACATTAAAATTGTTTTAAGTATAAAGATGTTAAAACTCCTTATAGGCTTAATCAAGAAACACATGAAGATGTTACTGAAAGACAGAATGAAGTCATCTTCTCCATAGCTAGAGGAGGTGATACTGGGACGCTTATCTTCTCATTCCTAAAGTGTGGTGAGATCAGTGGCATGAGCTGCAGGTGGCAGCTGAACAGAGGTGGGTGGAATATCTTCTCTGGAGGAGGGTATGGAATTCATGCTTTCTCTTCCACAGGCCAGCAGCCAAGCACAACCCTCTTCTGATCTTCAGAACAATTGGCCTCTCTTCAATTCTTCCCTGAAAGAGGCAGACTGAAGGGGGATCCACATAAAACTGTTGTTTGGGCCTCCATGTACTGTGGGTGTGTGTGGGAGACACTTGCAAACATAATGCACACAGAGTATAGGAATTTGTTGGCTGGTTTCATCAACTGACAGTAGTTTCTACAGCTCAGATGAATGAATTCAATTTTTTTTTTTTTTTTGCCTGAAAGGTTATATATAGCCCCTGAAAATATTTTAAGACATATAATTCTGATTAATTTGCACCGGACTCATAAAAATCACTTTTTCTATGAGTTTAATATTGTGTGATAATTATTTTCTGAGCTTTTTAAAGATCATGGCCATGGAAACAGGAAGTGGGAAACCAAACTGGAAAATAAAACAGTTCAAATTTAGGGCAAAATCCAAGAGTCATGAAAATGCTGGCACTATGTATTTTCTAATCTTGACATCACAAATAATATTAGTTTTGCAGCAGTTGTTTTGAGAAGAAATAAAGACTAGAGTTAAAATAAAATGTCTGTGGGAGAAAAATATATCTCAATTGTTTTCTTAACTTTTTTATACATAAACTAGTGTTTGATGGGAAAAAAACAAGATGGAAAGGTGACTCTTGGTCTTCTTATGGCAGATTGATTCATACTCCCCTCATCTCAAAAGCTTCAAGCTCCTCTAGCCTCTTTCCCGTGATCCAATCTTTCCCACCTATTATTTGCTTCTCCCCTCTTCCCACAAGTGCAGGTATGTGAGTGTGTGTGTATGCATGCATGCGTGTGCATGCATGTGTTTGTGTGTGTGTACATATGTGTCCTTCACTCTTACATCTTATTTCAATGTTCCAGAAGCCAAGACATTGTGGCAACCCTTCTTGGACCAATAACTTTCTCTTTTCCCTGGCCACACCCCATTCCCCTGCCTTCTGCCTGCCATCTCCCAAATGAGTAATTATGATTTATGTGATCATAATCGACTGTCATGTCTCGAGTGCTGCCTATGCCCCCGATACTGCACTTGGTACTTTACATGTCTCCCATTTAATCATGAACATACGCTTATGGTGTACACAATAACATCTCCATTATAGAGCTAAACAACTTGAGGATCACAGTATGGAAGTCTCGCATCTAGAAAGGTTTGAAGTTGTCAAACTCATGTCTCAGTGATTCCAAACCCCAAGATGTTTCCTCTACATGACACCTTTAGGAAGAGAAAAGTCCTGAGAGTGTAACGTTACGGCACATTTTATCTAATTGTTTTCATCAAGTTATCTGTAACGGCAGAGAAGAGTGAATATATGTGGTAGAGTGGGTGAATGAGTATGTTGGAAATGAAAAAGATATAGTATGATTTTGAGGATGTTAGTCTGAAGCACTCGGTTGCAAGCACATGATTTCTTTGAAGACTTCTCTTTATCTTAACAATTTTATTCTAATTTTGCATTCTACTCTATAAATATTGATGTTTGCTATAACATTTAAAAAAAGGTTAAAAATACTTGCCATTGACTAAATTAGTGGTCTAGGAAAATGTGCCATGTTTATCCTGCTAGTCTCTGGGTGCTAGGCACTTTGCCATTGCCCTTGGGATTACTGTACCCCAGGGTGAAAAAGAGAAAAAATAAATCCATTTCCACTATAGAAAATATAACTAAAAAGTACCTTCCTTATAATGGGTGTGCCAATAGGGTAATATTTGCACCTAAAATGCAGTTCATTACTATTAAGGATCATAAGGTAGATTTTGAATACTTAGAAGGTGACTACAGATACACTGGTAAATAAGAGCAGTAGAGCAAAAATGTTGATGACAGGGAATTATTTCTGCAGCTTAAATCAGTTTTTAAAACCTAGGACAGAGACTCAATTAAATGTTCAATTCCCAGCAAGACACAAATAATTAAGATATACAGAGGCAACAAGGTAGCAGGGGAAGGGAACTGGAATGGAACTCAAGACCTGAGTTCCAGACCCAGATGTGCTACCAGCTAGTTTGCATATGCATTTTGGTAGGTGCTTAGCCCTTATGCTTTTTCCCTCATTATATGTTAACAATATTTGTTTTTTTTTAATTTTTGTGGGTAAATAGTAGGTGTGTATATGTATGGGGTACATGAGATGTTTTCATACAAGCATGCAATGTGAAATAAGCACATCCTGGAGAATGGGGTATCTGTCTCCTCAAGCATTTATCCTTTGAGTTACAAACAATCCAATTATACTCTAAGTTATTTTAAAATATACAATTATGTTATTATTGACTATAGTTACCCTATTGTGCTATCAAACAGTAGGTCTTATTCATTCTCTCTTTATTTTGTATCCATTAACCATCCCCACCTCCCTCCCTGAAACCCCTCCTCTCCTTCCCAGCCTCTGGTAACCATTCTTCTACTCTCTATGTCCATGAATTCAATCAACTTGCTTTTCAGATCCCACAAATAAGTAAGAACATGTAATACTTGTCTTTCTGTGCCTGGCTTGTTTCACTTAATGATCTCCAGTTCCATCCCTGTTGTTGCAAATGACTGGATCTCATTCTCTTTTATGGCTGAATGTATGTCATTGTGTATATGTGTCACATTTTCTTTATCCATTCATCTGTTTGTGAATACTTAGGTTGCTTCCCAACCTTAGCTATTGTAAACAGTTCTGCAACAAACATAGGAGTACAGTTATCTCTTCAATATACTGATTTCCTTTCTTTGGGGTATATACCCAGCAGTAAGATTGCTGGATCATATGGTAGCTCTAGTTTTAGTTTTTTGAGGAGCCTCCATACCATTCCCTATAGTGGTTGTATTAATTTCCATTCCCACCAACAGTGCACAAAGGTTCCTTTTTTCCCATACCCGCACCAGCATTTGTTATTGCCTGTCTTTTGGAAATAAGCCATTTTAACTCAGGTGAGATGATATCTCAATGTAGTTTTGGTCTGCATTTCTCTGATGAACAGTGATGTTAAGCACCTTTTCATATGCCTGTTTGCCATTTGTATGTCTTCTTTTATATTCAAATATCTTGCCAATTGTTTGATCAGATTATTAGATATTTTTCCTGTAGAGTTGTTTGAACTCCTTATATACTCTGGTTATTAATCCCTTATCAGAGGGATAGTTTGCAAATGTTTTCTTCCATTCTGTGGTTTGTCTCTTAAATCTATTGATTGTTTCCTTTGATGTGCGGAACTTGATGTGATCCCATCTGTCCATGTTTGCTTTGGTTGCCTGTGCTTGTGGGGTATTGCTCAATAAATCTTTGCCCAGACCAGTGTCCTAGAGATTTTCCACAATGGTTTTTTTAGTAGTAGTTTCACAATTTGAGATCTTAAAGTTTTTAATCTGTTTTGATTTGATTTTTGTATTAGTATATAGTGAGAGATAGGGGTCTAATTTCATTCTTCTGAATATGGATATTCAGTTTGCCCAGCACCATTTATTGAAGAGACTGTCTTTTGTCAGTATATGTTCTTGGCACCTTTGTAAAAAATGACTTCACTGTAGGTGTGCTCATTTGTTTCTGAGTTCTAGATTCTGTTCCATTGGTGTCTGTGTCTGTCGTTATGCCAGTACCCCGCTGTCTTGGTTACTATAGCCCTATAGTATAATCTGAAGGCTGGTAATGTCACTCCTCCAGTTTTGTTCTTTTTGCTTAGGATAGCTTTGGTTATTCTGGGTGTTTTGTGGTTCCATATACATTTTAGAATTGCTTTCTCCATTTTGGTGAAAAATGTCATTGGTATTTTGATAGAGATTGCATTGAATCTATAGATTGAAAATATCTTTCCATTTTTTTGGTGTCCTCTTCAATTTCCTTCATTAGTGTTTTATAGTTTCCATTATAGAGATCTTTCACTTCTTTGATTAATTCCTAGGTATTTAATTTTATGTGTGGCTATTGTAAATGGGATTACTTTTTAAATTTCTTTTTTACATTGTTTGCTGCTAGCATATAAAAATGCTACTGATTTTTGTATGTTTATTTTGTATCCTACAACTTTACTGAATTTGTTTTTCAGTTCCAGTATTTTTCTTGTGGATTCTTTTGATTTTTTCCAAATATAAGATCATATCAGCAAATAAGGATAATTTGGCTTCGTCCTTTCCAAGATGTCCCTTTATCTTTCTCTTGTATAACTGCTTTAGCTAGGTCATTCAGTACTATGTTGGATAACAATGGTGACAGTGGACATCCTGTCATGTACCAGATCTCAGAGGAAAGGCTTTCAGCTTTTCCCCATTCAGTATATTAGCTGTCATATATGGCTTTTTATTATGTTGACATATGTTCCTTCTATTCCCAGTTATTTTTCTAAGACAAACTCTCACTCAACTCAGTCTAGAGTGCAGTGGCATGATCTCAGCTCACTGCAACCTCTGCCTCCTGGGTTCAAGTGATTCTCCAGCCTCAGCCTCCCAAATATCTGGGAATACAGGTATGCACCACCACACTCAGCTAATTTTTGTATTTTTAATAGAGGCAAATAGGGTTTCACCATGTTACTCGTGCTGGTCTCGAACTCCTGACCTCAAGTGATCTGCCCACCTTGGCCTCCCAAAGAGCTGATATTTACAGGCATGAGCCACTGCACTCAACCTATACCCAGTTTTTTGAGGGTAATTTTTTTTTATCATGAAGGGATGTTGAAGGTTATTTTTCAACATCCATTGAAATGATCACAGAGTTGTTATCCTTCATTCTGTTCATATAATGTATCATGTTGATTTATTTGCCTATGTTGAACCATTCTTGCATTCCAGGGATAAATCCTACTTGGTCATGATGAATTATCTTTCTAATGCATTGTAGAATGTGGTTTGCTAGTATTTTGTTGAGGATTTTTGCATCAATATTCGTCAGAGATACTGATGAGACAGAGTTTCTATCTCTTACCCAGGCTGGAGTCCAGTGGCGTGATCTCAGCTCAATGCAACCTCCTCCTCCCAGGTTCAAGCAATTCTCACCCCTCAGTTTCCTGACTAGCTAGGATTACAGATGTGTGCCACCACACCCAGTTAATTTTTGTGTTTTTCGTATAGATGGAGTCTCAATATGTTGGCCAGGCTGGTCTCAAACTCCTGACCTCAAGGTGGCCCACATCAGCCTTCCAAAGTGCTGGGATTACAGGTGTGATCCACCACACCTGGCCTAGTTTTCTTTTTTAATGTGTCTTTGGTCTGGTTTTGGTATCAAGGTAATACTAGCTTCATAGAATGAGTTTGGAGGGATTCCTTCCTTGTCTATCTTTTGGAATAGTTTGAGTAGGACTGGCATTTGTTCTTTATACGTTTTGCAGAATTTAGCAGTGAAGTTATCAGGTCCTGGGCTTTTCTTTACTGGAAGACTTTTTATTATGGCTTCAATCTCGTTACTTATGATTGGTCTGTTCAGGTTTTGGATTGCTTCCTGGTTCAAGTTTGGAAGGTTGTATGTGTCTAGGAATTTGTCCATTTCTTCTAGATTTTCCAATTTATTGGCATATAGTTGCTCATACTAGCCACTAATGATCCTGTGAATGTCTGCAGTTCTCAGTTGTAACGTCTCCTTTTTCATGATTTTATTTGGATCTCTTTTTTTCTTGGTCTAGCTAAAGGTTTGTCAATTTTATTTAACTTTCCCAAAAACCAACTTTTTGTTTCATTGATTATTTTGTATTTATTTTTTCATTTCAATGTCATTTATTTCTGTTCTGATCTTTATTATTTTTCTTCTACTAATCTTGGGTTCAGTTTACTCTTGATTTTCTAGTTCTTTAAGATGCACTGCTAGATTGTTTATTTGAAGTTTTTCCTCTTTTTTGATATAGGCACTGGTTACCTACCAGCTTCCCTCTTAGTACAGCTTTTGCTATATCTCATAGGTTTTAGTATGTTGTGTTTCCATTATCATTTGTTTGAAGAACTTTTTCAGTTTCCTTAATTTCTTAATTGACCCAATGGTCATTCAGGGGCATATTTTTTAGTTTACATGTATTTGTATAGTTTCCAAAATTCATCTTGGTATTAATTTCTAGCTTTCTTCCCTTGTGGTCAGAGAAAATGCTTGATATTATTTCAGTTTTTGGAATGTTTTATTTTTTTGTGTGATGTACCATGCAGTCTGTCCTTGAGAATGATCTATGTGTCAAGGAAAAGAATGTGTATTCTGCAGCTCTTGGATGAAACATTCTGTAAATATCTATTAGATCCAATTGATGTACAGTGCAAATTAAGTCTGATGTTTCTTTGTTGATTTTCTATCTGGAAGATCTGTCTAATGCTGAAAGTGGAATGTTAAAGACTTCAGCTATTACTGTATTAGGGCCTATCTCTCTTTTTAGCTCTAGTAATATTTCCTCTATATATCTGGTTACTCCTGTATTGGGTGCGTGTGTATTTAAATTGTTATACCCTCTTGCTGAATTGACCCTTTTATCATTATATAGTGACCTTCTTTGTCTCTTCTTATACTTTTTATATTGAAATCTATTTTTTCTGATATAAATATAGTGACTCCTGCTCTTTTTTGGCTTCTATTGGCATGGAATATCTTTTTCCATCCCTTTATTTTCATTCTATGAGTGTCTTTATAGGTAAAGTGTGATTCTTGTAGGCAAAAGATCAATGGGTTTTGTTTTTTTCATCCATTCAGCCAGTCTATGTCTTTTGACTGGAGCGTTCAGTCGTTCAGTCCATTTACATAACCCTTGTTTTGGTTTCTATAAAATGGGTTGAGTAGTGGGCTAGATGATTTCTGATGTGCAATCCAATATGAACACTCTGTGAATCTATGATATTTGTCTAATATATTACAGTGAATAGAATACAGGCACTGGGATCAGATAGACAGGATTTGAATCCCAGTTGAGGCATTTAATAGCTCTAGAAGCCTTATAAGTTCATTGTGAAGGATAACTGAGAAAACATTTGTAAAAATCTTCCACAGTACCATGACAGATATTTGGCACTCAATAATGGTAGCTATTATTTTGATGACATTGTTATATATAAAAAAGAGATGTAGGAGAAGCATCCAAGTTATTCTGCTGAGTTTTTAGTTGCACCATAAACTTACATTATATCTTCGTTTGTATTAGATCCTGTTGTCGTAAGCTCTTAGCACCATGAACTTTTCCTTCAAAGCATTTACCACAAGTTTTCACTTATTCTAAGATTATCTATTTAGTAGGTAGATTGTCTATTAGGATTCCAAGGTTCAAAGATTATAATGTAATATCTTCCTCCTCATGCTTCTGTAAGCCCCATAAAGGCAAGAAACACATATGTTTTGTTCACATCTATATTACCAAATTCTAGCATAGCGCCTGAGACAAAGTAAGTGGCCAATAACTATCTGTTAACTAATGAATGTATGAATGGGCCTGAGAAATTCTGGTCCTTAGATCACCTACTGAACAGACATCATGAGAAGAAATGCACACATTACTTGGGGCCCAGGAAATTTATTTGTTCAATCCCATCTCTATTATTGAGTCTGATTATTCTACAATAGGTAATTTCCTATACAATATAAATGTTCAATTTTAGGCCATTCTGCTATTGATTCATAAGTCTGCCAATGTTTAGATATTGTACCAAACTTCTGTACCACATCCCACGTTCTGCCACACATACTCACCAATATGAGTGAGTTCCATGTTCTGCCACACATACTCACCAATACATGGCTGCCCAATAATACGCTTTTCACAACTCATAGCAGCAACGGGGAAAGCCGTGTTTCTATTCTGTTTACAGAGGAATGACAGGGTGTTTCTTGCATTTTACTTTTTTTTAATGTTCTAAATGTATGGTCCTTATTCTACAAAGTATATCAATGTCATCTAAAAACCTATTAAATATATAGATTCCTGGATCCTACCTCTACATATTTTATTCAGAATATCTAGTGTGAGGTCCAAGGATCTGCATTTTCAGCAAGTTCTCCAGGTGATACAAAAAGACTGGCCCATGCTTTGGGAAACAATGTTTTGAGTCTACAATGAAAATAATTACCATAGATTTTCTTAATGACTTTCATTCAAATAAAATATTTTGAACCAACACTCCTGAGATTTAAGTGGACATAACGTGTGTAAACTGTTTTGAACTTCTCAGTGGAGTCCTAAAGGACTGACAGAGATAGAATTCTACATTAAGCAAAACAGGAGAGAGAGTTAAGATTTTTTATCTTTTAAGAATTTGGATATAAATTTCTTTTGGAACCTCAAGGTATTAAATTATTGACTGTTACAAAAGTTGCTATTTAATTCAACAAAGAAAGAAGAGACCATTAACAAATACCCAGGCCTCCAAAATGGCCATTTCCAATGGCTAAGGACATAACACATAATACAATACTGAAGACTTGCTCGTGTTGTTCTGAACGTCTTTGAAGGAGTAATGAGGGCACCTGAGACTCTCATACTTGGTAGAGGTAATAAGATCAAGCAGAAAAAGTGCAGATCAAGACAATCATCTCACCCATGCCAATGGGACATTCCATACGGAATATGGGGTCACAAAAGCAGCAAAAGTTCTCACTCTTGACAGATTGCTTCAAGAGGGCAATGACGAACACCCATGTTTAGTTTAATAAGTTTAATAGACTGAAGGGAGTAAATCTCTGAAAACTCAAAGCACAAGGCATATTGCTCATTTAAAATCATACATGTGACATATCTTGCAACTTAAATAGCTCCACTCTATAGGTGCTAAAGCCATTTTGTTCCAAACACTTCCCACACACCTGAGAATACATTATCAAGCTACATAATGGAATTCTGCCTCTAATTTAGAACCTGAATTTCACGTCTTTGGAAATATATAAGAGGCCTATGTCAACATTTTGCTTTCTGCACAGATAATAATTTAGGCTCTTGCCAGACAGCTGTCTAACCTGTAATTTTTTTCTTACTCCATTTTATTTTGTCTCCATGAATATGCATATCACAGTGGTTGCCAGAGTGCTAAAGTGAAGTACAAAGGAACATGCATTTAATTATTTAGGTGGAGGTGAAGGGAGGTGCTCAAAGGTGGTGAGTGCTAGCATTGGGATCAACTGTTCTTCTTCATTTCACCCCAGATAATTAAAGACTATCTATTATACTTGGTATGGTAAGCAAGAATCCCCAAAAGTCAATTAGAGAAAGGAGAAAAAAGGATATTAATGTAGCTGATAAAAGAATAACAGGGACTGGCATAAAGAAGGCCAACAGAAGGTATGTTCATGAAAAGAAAGTCCTCAATTGACTTTGTTCCTCTCACTTATTCAGAAAGAGCAGCAAAGGCAATATTATCAACTAGTAATGTAAATGTTACCATGTATATTAAGCAGTGGAAAGACTCTCAGGTTCCTTGAGGTCTGTTTCAGAGAGATCTAGGAGAAGCACCCAAGTTGTTCTGCCCAGTTACCAGGTGCACTATAAATTTAAATGTTACATCTTGGCTTGTATTAGACCCTGTTGTCAATGTGGGCATTAATTCATTATTTTACTAATTTAGAAAAAGCATTTATCAAGCACCTTCTACATAATTGGGATTTTTCTAGGCACACAGAATGCAACAGAATAAGACACTTTCATCTACAATGAGTTTAAGTCTACTGAGACAAACTAGTGAGCAAGTAATTTCAACTCAGTATGTCTTCCAGGTAGGACTTGGGGGTTAAGGAAGGTTTCTGGAACTGATAAGCTATAATTCCAAGGACAGCAGAAGTTGAGAGGACACAGTGAGGGGGATTATGCAAGAAATGGATAAGGATATTTCGAGGTAAATGCTTGCTTATAAGAGAGAAAGTAGGATCAACAAAGACATGGGAAGTAAGGAAGTATACTGATTGGAGGCAATTTCTGCAGAAACAGAAGAAAGATCTGTAGAATAGAAAAAGGGTTTTACTTTTTTATCCCACTGTTGCTAGACACAGTAAAATTCATATTCCTTCCTGGCACCTCAAGCTATTCCCATCAATCAGTCAAGCTTTGAAGACTGACTTATGGTAGTCTTGGATCCATTTACTTGTAGCCAAGGTAAATACAAATTATATTTTCTTAATCTACCTACATACATCAAACCCTAAGGCTCTGTTTCCATTTGGCCTTTCTTCTTTACTTCTTTCATTTCACACACAATGAACAATGATACCTACAGTATTGCCTTCCCAGACAGACTTAATACTATCTCTCTGTGTTTATATTGTCTAGATTAACTTTGTAAAAATGTATCTCTCCAAATTCTTTTGGTTTCATATTTGGTTGTGTTTATTTTCTTTTCAAAATTTTAGAATCTATTCGATGTTTTCAGGAGTGGCCTATCTGGCAAGCCTGGTCTCCTCACTCTTTGCTGTTGATACGATCTAAGCATTAAGTTGCTCAAATGCCAGGGCTTTCACCTGGCACTAAATAAAGCAAGTTAAATGGACACATCCCTGCCTTTATTTTGCACAAGGTAAGAGTTTATAATCACTTACATTTCCCTGTCTACTTTTTCAAGAATTCCCAGGGAATTAATAAACTTCAGTCCTGAAAATCTTGTGCAATGGCGTGCTGGAACCAGTCCATACTAGCTCATAAGAGCCAACTGTTAAATTTTCAGGAATTTTGTGACCCAGTTGCTAAACATAACTGTTACTAAAAATTAAACTATATGAACGAACAAATGAATTATGTGTAAAACAGGTAACATATACTCAAAACTCATCACTTTCTAATTATTTTGCTACATTTTACTATTATCTATTTTCTTTTCTTTTTTTTTTTTTTGAGACAGAGTCTCACTTTGTCACCCAGGCTGGAGTCCAGTGGAACGATTTCAGCTCACTGCAACCTCTACCTCTAGGTTCAAGCGATTCTTCTGCCTCAGCCTCCTGAGTAGGTGGGATTACAGGCGTATGCCACCACGCCCAGCTAATTTTTGTATTTTTAGTAGAGACGGGGTTTCACCATCTTAGCCAGGCTGGTCTCAAACTCCTAACTTCATGATCTACCCGGCTTGGCCTCCCAAAGTGCTGGGATTACAGGCGTGAGCTAATGTGCCTGGCCATTATCTATTTTCTTAAGTTTACTTACATGTATGGCTTTTGCATGATGGTAGGACCATAGAATGGTGTGCTGCTGGACTTCTCTTCTCAACCTTGTGTTTAATGATGCCATGTTGGTAGCTTAAAAACAGCCATGGTGGGAGTATTCACCCCACAAAAACTGGAAAATCCCACGAATTAGGGCTCCTTTTTTTCTTTAGAGATCTAATTGTTAAAGCTGTACCCTCACACCTTTGCTCATATGGAAAAAAGAAAAGGAAAATTGGTTGAGAAGAAGAAAGAACAAACATTGGCAGAAAAACAGTAACCATTTCCAGTAATATGAAGAAAGTCCACTAAGTTCATAGTTCAGGAGAGGATCAGTTAAAATAAAATCGTATTCTCTCTGAAGATATGCGGATCTGGCCTCTGGAAGTTAACAGATTTTCAGGAAAGTGCAACCATGACACATGACTCCTGTTTTTGTTTGTTTTTGCCTTTTACAAAACAAGTGTATGTCAGAGAAGAGAGTACAGAAGGCTGAAGGATATAAAGTCTGATTTGGTCACCTGCCAACACATGCTTATGCCCTGGCAGCTGCTTTTGTTGCTTAAATTATTCCAGATATTTGAGAAATCCCGAAGTGGATGAACTTGTTTGTGGATTTAGGTAAAAATCACATTAGTATTTCACATCCAAAATGACTTCTTCCGATTCTGGGCACTGTTACTGGTATCTTTGTGCTTAAGAGAATACGTACGGCTCTTTAACATAAAAGCACAGGGTAGGTAACAACCTCACTGACATCAAAAATGCTAGTAACATGAGTGAGTTTCACCAGATAGCCTTAAAGGACCTCCTGGGATGTCTATGATTCCTGGAATATTCTCGAGGTAGAGTCAAAGGGCAGAACTAAATATCCCATTATTTGAGAAGCAAAGTAGATATAAGATGCTTCAGCAACTTGTCTAAATTTAGGAATAGATCCAGTTAAATAAAATAGGTCCAGAACCCCAAATTCCAACTCCTACTCAAATATAAAGTACACTGCCAGATGGTAATGAACAGTGATTCCAAAGCCCCAGCTTTAATTCAAGCAAATTAGCCTCCCAGGTAGGTAGACAATGGTTCAAATCTTCAAAGAACCTTCTGAGATTCTTAGGACCTTGGAATTCTTTATTAAATTAGCAGACAAAAGACAGATTTGTATATCTGAAGCTCTTCAGGGCACTTATAAATCCCAAGGCATACAAGTCAACATTATAATTATATGGCAAACTTTCTCCTTAAGATTGTATAGCCTTGAATAATTGTATGACTTCTGCCTGATTTAAAGACCTCTCAGAGCTGATTCCATCAAATGAAAATTATAAAGTTTCCAGTTTACAACTAGCTCTAAGCCCTTCATACCAATGTATTATGAGTTGATTGACTAGTAAACAAAGTAAAACTTCCAAGTCCTGTTTAATGAGAGTGAGGAAGAAATGTCTGGGTACTTTCATTCATTCCCCAGACAGGGTATATCATCTGGCCATTTGTTCCAACTGGTTATGGATAATCAAAAGCAGATTATGAGAGGCTGGGCCAAAGCATTAGAAAGAATCAAGTTTCTAAAAACCTATCTTGGTCAAGAGAACTTCTATTTCTGCTTTTGAAAATTACAGAATACTCTTGCAGCTTCTTCAGAACGATGCATTACACTTCTCTAAAATAGAGATGAAATGCACCATAGAGTATATTACTAGCTAAGGTTAATAAAAGGCATTCCTGTCATTGCCTATCCAGCATAGACATAGCTAATCAATTAGGATAAGCCTGGATCTGAATCAATAGATCAGGCTCTTCATTCCCACTGTGCCTGCATTCAGTCTTATAATCTTTCTCCACACTCTCCAGCATACCACCATCAATGAATCTGAATTGGCACTTGAGACAAGTCCAGAGCTGATCTGATTTTATACCATTGAAAATGAAGGCAAGAGAGGTTAAACAGTTTGCTTCATGTCACAGTGGCAAACCAAGATTTGAAAATAAGGTTTCCAGTGCTCTTTCTATTGTGATGCACTACCTTACTTACGGCACAGTAGGTTTGGTCTGTGGGCTCATGCAAGTTGAATTCCCAGCCATAGGTCTAAGTATCTATGGATAATACCAGGGCAGACTCTTTCTGAAAGGCAATGCCAGACATCTGGTAGATGGAACTGGTAATGAGTTGCTGCTCAGCAAAAAAAATTCAAACAACATCTTTTTCTTTCCATACATGAATTATCAGTGTTTATGATATAAAAGTCAAGTGGAGAAATTAAATGTGCCAAAGACAGAGCTCTAGGATTAAGAAACTCTGCAATTATTTATTAGTGTATTTACTTAAGAAGAGCTATGAATTTAACCACAAATAAAAAATCATTTTACATCTTACCAGCTTATCCTTGCCTTACGAGTTTTGAAGACACAAGGTAGATACGTAGAGAATTGGAAGAAATCATAGGGCATAGAAATGCAGAGTAGTAAAGAGGGAAATTTGACCTTGCTTTTGTTGGAAGCACTATCTGTGTTCATTTTGGGGTAGGTTTCATCAGCAAAGTTCAGGCCTCTGTTATTCTGTTATTCTCAATCTAAAGTTCAGATTCAGCTATGTTAGTAAACATTTTCAATATGTCTAACAATTCTAAAACAATCATTAGAAATGGTGTGAAATTACTATTTCTACTTCTGTAACATGCTTTTTTATTTTTATTTTTTTACCTGTTTTAGGTTTCAAGACATGCATATGTGATAAGGAGAGACCAGTTCCATGCATCCAGCAAACCCAAGAGCAATAATTTTAGGTATCGTTGTAAAAGGTCTGCAACTACCAGATGCATGCAACTATGTGATTGGGACAGAGAAAAGGAGTCAGTATTGCAGGCACAGCAGTACTCTGAGAAGAGTTTCAATGTAACAGCTGCCTACACAATGTGAATAATACCCTGTTCAGCCTCAGAGACACTGACCTGGTTTCTACCTCCACCCTTGGCAATAAACCTATTTTGGAAGTGCCATTTTGGTTTGACACTTGCTTATGTGGGTAAATACGACTTAGGAATTTCATATTTCTAAAACCTAGTTGAAATTCAGACGTTCTAGAACAAGAAGAATTCAAAAGCATTGAGGTTTCTACATGTTCTTACATTTTAATACTTCAGCAGATGGTGTGACCTTCTTTACCCAACAGGTGACTTGAAGAGTTGTATTAGACTCTTGGTTAAAACTATGAATGTAGACATACAGCCTCATGGCCCCAGATTAATCTCATTTGTTAGAAATATAACATTCAGTTGATATTTTTATCATTGGAATTATTGTGAATTTTATAAACCAACTACGGTAGTAATATAACTTACTAGTGCTATTTTACAAATCTTGTCCCTAAAAAAAAATCCACATTTCATTCAGAGAATATCTTGGTAAAGGTGGATCAGCCTCTCTGGCCTTCTCATTGTCTCCTTATATCTTAGATATTTTTATTTTGTGTCAGATTATGTATATTATTTTCAGCTTAAAAAAAAAAAATGAGTCCAGGCACAGTGGCTCACACCTGTAATCCCAGCACTTTCTGAGGCCGAGGGGGGCAAATAACCAGAGGTCAGGAGTTCTACACTAGCCTGGCCGACATGGTGAAACCCCTTCTCTACCAAAAATACAAAATTAGCCAGGTGTAGTAGCACATCCCTGAAGTCCCAGCTACTCGGAAGGCTGAGGCAGGAGAATCACTTGAACCTGGGAGGCGGAGGTTGCCTTGAGCCAGGATCATGCTGTTGCATGGCAGCCTGGGCGACAAGAGTGAGTGAGAGAGAGAGAGAGAGAGAGAGAGAAAGAGAGAGAGAAACACAGATCAGTGCAGACAGTACTAAACCAGGAGGCAGAAGATTGAGTTTTAGACTAGTAAACTTCCTCAGTGTCTTTGAACTTACATTTACCCAGTCCTAAAACTGTCCATGGCCTCTGGGGATGCATGTGAAGAATAGTGAAATCATGTTTAAGAATATTTGGAAATCATTACTCTCTTACAACACTGAACACTATTTTGGCTCAGGAGATAATGAGAGGACCAGTGAGGGTGGTCCGCATTTTTCACATTTAAGATATAAAATGTTTATGAGGGATATAGGCAGACACAGTGTTTTATTTTAAGTTTCTCAGAAATTCTCTTCTTACAAGATTTCTTTTTAACTGATAATAGCTTCATTCCTGGTCACAAAAAAATCCTCCCAGACAATGTTCTTCCCAGAGCTATTTTAGCCCTTTTGTACTAATTTGCTGTTACTAGTTTTATAGTAATAAAAATTAGGAAAAGTCCACAGTCAAAAATGCCAAAAGGAAACCAATGCAATGAGGGCATCATCAGCCTGAGGTTGGCAACCCCCAGACCACAATCAGTGATGAAGCAGAAGTGGCAATTAAGAATGGAGATAAAGAAAGCAGACGACAGAGAAGTCCTGACTTTCAGGCATAGCTGATTAGAATGGAGAAGCTGAAAGCAGACATAAAGGGAAGGAGAGTTTGAATGTCTGGGCACATCTACAGGTATTTCTACCAACCTTGGCTTTGCAACCTATCTTCTACATTCCTAATACCACATTAGAAATGTGGCAAGACTGGGCGTATTGGCTCACCCCTGTAATCCCAGCATTTTGGGAGGCCAAGCCTGGAGGATCAACTAAGGTCAGGAGCTGGAGACCAGCCTGGTCAACATGGTGAAACCCTGTCTCTACAAAAAATACAAAAATTAGCTGGGCATGGTGGCATGTGCCTGTAGTCTCAGCTAATGGGAGTCAGAGGCACGAGAATTGCTTGAACCCGGTAGGTGGCAGTTGCAGTGAGCCAAGATCACACTACTGCACTCCAGCCTCAGTGATACAGTGAGACTCTGTCTCCAAAAAAAAAAAAAAAAAAAAAGGTGCCAAGATTCCTGATTGCAACTTCAACAGGACAATCCAGTTCAACGTTTCCCAAAGTTTAGTATGCTTATCACTAGTGTTACACAAGATGATTTTAAGTAATACACATATTTTAAATTTTAATTTTAGTTGTCATGGGTTTCTTTTTTATGTGCTAGGAAAGTAGAACATAAAACCTGTAATTTCTTTCTTAAGACAAAACTACAATATGTTTTTTTAAGGTACATTCATTTAAAGAAGAAATCTTGGAAGTAATAGAAGAGGTAGTATATAGACACAGAAACAAATCATAAATGGTCTTTGAGTAAGTTAGATTTGAGAAAAGCTGAGGTCGTGTGGCTGATATTAACAAATGTTTGCTTTCTTGCTCCTCTTTGTGTCTCTATGTTCTATTCTGAGCAGGGCTCCTGAGGTGTGACACATTGCAGTAAAGGTGCCCAAGAGAACATGGGAGTCACAAGTGCTTGCTCCTTTCCTGTTCCTGGCAAGATGTCATCGGCTGCCTGATTGGAAGCTCACCACTGCTCTGCCCCTCTACAGAAAATGTTTTCCACTGTTTCACCCTATATCTTTTATAGTACAAAGAGTCAAGAATTTATACTATAATTCACAAAGAGTCAGAGAACTATTCCTTTACATTTTCTTATTTGGAAGGAATCTCTCCTAAAATGCTGCTTTCATTAAAAAGAAAAAGGAAAAGAAACAGGCACCAAGTTACAAGAGATTAAGAAAAGGAAAAGGCACAGGAACAGGGCAGAAGTAAGGAATGTTGCATCCTTATACATTACATCATCATATGAAGGCAGAGGTTTTTAAATATATTTAAAACTATTTTAGCTATTTATTCTATAATCACTTATTCCTTTATTCCCTCCATTCCAGCAGTGAAAATGAAACTTTATCTCACTCCAAAATGGTTCTTAAAATTACATTGCTTTTTTCCCCCGTAAGAACATGGAATTTGTTTAACTTGAGGGATGTATCAGTTTAAGGCCAAACATATGTCTCACAAGTTTTCCCCATGCATGCTAGGATTTGTGTGATAAAGTCTAACAGGGCAGTCCACCTTGGCCTCATGAACAGATAATTTCAGAATCACATAAAGAAAGAATTAGAGATTGGAGTTCTTAGGAAGAAAGAAACTTCAAATACAATCTTCTTAAAATGTAGCATGTTTTTAAAAGACAGTGTGGGCCCATGAGCCTCCCAACTTCAACAAGGTATCACAGACTGTCCTAATCCACTGTCCTTCCTGTTAAGCTCTCCTGTAATCAAAGAAGTCTATCAGGAGGCAATTTTGGTCAAAGTAAAGGAATGGCCAACAGATCTAGTTAACCTTGGTCCCAACCAGTATCAGGTACTCCTCTCTCTCATAGAGTAACTGAGAATGCAGGTGAGAGGCAATGAGATAACGATGGGTACAGAGCTGTAAGAAAAACCTATTAATTATTACTAAGTAAAAAGTACAGAGGCAGGGCTATGTGAAATACAGATTTGTAAAAGGCACAGATAAAGCTTTTATTGTGCAAACTATGAGTCAAACACAATATTAAGTAATTTCCATATTACAGCTTGTTTGAGACTAACAATAAATGTGTGAGGTAGGTATTACATAGATGAGGAAAATCAGATGCAAAGATACTAACTACCTTGGCTAAAGTCATATAATGAAATCAAAAAGGAGGTGACTGTGATCGAAGTGGGTGGATCCTAAGCCTGTCTAACTCCCCAATTCTCAAGTGTTTTGCTTATCTTTATCTGCTTGTTTTTGTTATTATTTCTCAACTCCTTACTACATATCGGGTATTATACTAAATGCTTACATGGATTATATTAGTAAACCTTCACAAAAACCCTATTACATAGGTACTGTTTATTTCAGAACTTGATAGATGATAGAACTGAGGCATAGAAAAGGTGCGTTACTTATGAGAGGTCACACAGCTAGCCAATGGTGGATCTACGACTTGAGTCCAGGCAGTTTGATTTCAGGGCCCATACGCTATCATATCAGTATCTGCCTTTTTGGCATTGTTGTGTCTGACTCCAAAGTATTTTTGAGAACAAGACCCTGAGACTACACTGAGCACTGGTGCTAACAACACACACACACACACACACACGCACATACAGAGTGTGGACTGTTATCCTAAAGATACATATAATAGGAAATCAGGAGACAGTAACTGACTGTAGCATGAAGTAGCTAGGGAATTCTATTGCTCTCATTAAAATGATTCCATTGTGAAAAATCATCTGATTCAGTAGAACTTAATATTCGTTATGATTAAGATGTTTTAATACAATGAGTCTTATTATTTTGGATTCATATATCACACAAATTAGATAAGCAAAATATGGGTAGCTATCTTAAAAATTACCTTTTTTTGCTAAATAAGTGAAAAACAATAATTGCTACTCTCGATATCATTTTATAAAACGAAACATAATACAAATTTAAATTTGTGAAAAACTACTTACCCTGCAATTATTTTACACTATTGGAATGGTGAAGATGATACCAAATATCGCACTGGCTCACAAACTCATGCTTCAGAATGATGGTTCTAATTGCAAACCACAGCTTCTACATAACAGGAGCATTGTATACATTATGCTGAATCCCTATCATAACTCTACAAAATAGATGTCATTACCCCCACTTAAGAGATTGGGAATCTGTGTTTCAGAGTATTTAATGATCATGACCAGAGCTGTCCACCTAGTAAGGGGTGCTATCTAAACACAAATCCTAACTTCAAAGCTTATGTTCTTTCTCTTGCATATGTCACCAATCAAAACTTTGGTACTGCAGAGAGTTACCTCCTATATCATCAATGGGTTTATAATTTTCAAATAATTAGAATACACTATATCCTGAATATATGGTAAGCATTCTAAAAGCAAAAATATATGTTAAATGCACCACCTATTCATTGACTACGAAGACTCAAATCTGTGTATGAAGTCATGGTATCATCAGGAGAACAAGATTCTTTATTCAGTGATCACCAATTAGTACCTCACCACCATCTGGCTGTTTTGCTCCTGCCCAGTAGCTAAGCTGATGTCGAACACAAGCCAAGCCTCTAAGAGAAGGAGTATAGGAAATGAAGACTCTGGGTGTATGGAAGTGCTGGAAGCATGTGGGAAGACCCAGTTTAACTCATTTAAATCTTTGACATATTCTATTTTAAAATATTCTGTCCACGTACTCCAGAATATATGTGTGAGATGAAAAGAAAGAGCCCAGTCAAACCCACCACTTTAACATTTTACAGAAGGCAAAATTGAGACCCAAAGGGATTTCAGTGACAGCCCCAAATCACCCAGCCCGTCAGAGCAGTAAAAGGACTAGAGGATGAGAATTATTCAATCCCATGCTAGGAACACTGGTCCTTCTAGAGGGTAAGTTCTGGGAAACTTCTACCTGTTATGAAAGAAAGAAATACTGTAAAAGATAGGCTTCCTAGAGATTGGTAAGCGAACAACTGTTTAAATTACAGTACTCAGAGCACAGAGCACAGTCTCCAACTCCAGAAAACCACTCTTGGAAAAGAGGGTCCCTTTCAAGCCACTAATAATGGGTTAAATGTATAATGTTTAGGCTAGAATATATTTTTTGCATTTGAAGTTGCTTGGAAACTGACTTTTAAGATGACATTATAAATGTGAATGTTCTAATTAATATAATTTAATTACTTTTTTATGACTTAGATTTTTAGGATGTCATCATTTAATTTAATCATTTAATGAGGTTATCATTAAAAATACCAGTTATAGATCTATTAAATATGCAGAGGTTCTAGTTAATGAAGTTTGGCTAGTAATTGAGTGCATGATCACAATAACCTTATATTTTCTCTCCAGTTTTATAGTGAAAGTACCTACCGCAATGCTTGGCATGTAGCAGACACATAATGGATTTGGATTTCTCTCTTCCTTTTCCCTTAATAGCACACATGGCTATTTTTGACACAGGCAGGAGCATGCGTGTATGATAACTGTGTATCTGTTGATGGAGAATTAAAGACATGGTGCCACAAAAGCCCAGACCCCAAAGGAGCTACCTTACGGCTACCCTATTGGTGGTGGTAGTAAAATGGTAACCAGAATCCGCATCAGACACTTTACTTGTGTGTTGTCAGTCCTGTTCTATAACCTGTAGTAACACAAGTCTCCCCACTCACAGATCAGCCCCAGTTCTAACCATAGAAAACTATAGAAGGACCCTGGAACCAATGTCATCAGAGAAATCCCCTCTCCCTTTAAAGTAGTGATTCTTCTCTGGAGGGAAAGACCCATTAGACTCAGTAAATTAAGTAATTTACAAATTTAATATGCATGTAAATTCCTTGAGGGTCTTGTAAAAAGGCAAGTTCTAATTTTTTAGGTCTAAGATGGGGTCTGAGATTCTGCATTTCTAACTGGCTTCCACATAATGACAAATGCTGCTGGTTCATAGACCACACTGTGAGTATCTTATCTAGGAAGCAACTGCAAACTCTGTATTGCTGCCCAAGGCCACCTCCTTTCCCTGCAGTCATGAGTTCTCATACTGGTGGAGTGTGTTAAACCCTCCTGGCGAGTTAGAAAAGAAAATTATTTATATTGAGAAAGCTATAGAGTTGGAGTGAGAAATAAAAACAGGAGAGAGGGAAAAAAGACGAGAGAAGGAGAAGGGAAGATAGCAAAGGGAAAGTGCAAGTTTTTAGGTCTTTAGAGACACTCATCGTCAGTTCTTACACGACAACATCCATTTTGCAGTTTTCTTCCCCCAAAAGTATTTTTCAAATCCCGATATTACAATTTTCATAACTAAGTGCATTTCTGAAATTCTAAGTATCTGTCATACAACAGACAATTATGTAAGGTTCTCTCCCCAAACCCTAGCCACTAAGAAAATCAACAACTACTAACCTATATCAAGATAAAATTTCAACAAACTGAGATTAAAGATCCAATTGCTTTTTATTAATGATTCATGAATTGGGCAACACTTCATCCATAAAAAAGTCAGTGCTCCATTGAGCATGGCACGACAGTTGGTTTTTATAAGACAGCTTAAGCAGGAACAAAGAAACAGACTAATGGCAAAAGTAGACTGGTTAATAGCAGGTTACTTTCTTATAAGGGTTAAAGCAGAGAGGACGTCCATACTCTGCTGGCTCAGGTTAACTGGGCCATTTCCAATTGTTTGCTGTGAATCTCCTGTTTTTAGGAAAAAGTAGTCTGTTGAAGGATTTTCCTTCTTCCTTGAAATTTCAGTTTAGTCATATAGCACTTAGCATGAGTGACTCCATTTTGCTTTGGTCTTTGGGGCATGGTACAGGAGCTCAGTAAAATTAAAAAAAATTAAAGGCCTCCTATCATTTGATTTAATACCCGTTCTGTAGAACTGTGGTCCCCAACCTTTTTTGGCACCAGGGACTGGTTTCATAGAAGACAATTTTTCCCTGGGGTTGGGGGTGGGGAGTTGGTTTCTGGATGATTCAAATGCACTACAATTATTGTGCACTTTATTTCTATTATTATTACATTACAATATATAATGAAATAATTATATGACTCATCATAATGTAGAATCAGTAGGAGTCGTGAGCTTGTTTATCTGCATCTAGACAGTCCCATCTGGAGGTGATGGGAGACAGTGACAGATCAACAGGCATTAGATTCTCATAAGGAGCATGCAGCCTAGATCCCTCACATGTGCAGTTCACAACAGGGTTCATGGTCCTATGAGGATCTAATGCTGCCACTGATCTGACAGAAGACAGGGCTCAGGTGGGAATGCTCGCTCGCTGCTGTGTGGCATGGTTCCTCATGGGCCAAGGACTGGTCCATGGCCCGGGGTTGGGGATCCCCCTCTAGAACATGGTGTGAACATACCTGTGTATGGGAAGGGGAAGTGCAGCAGCACCTATTTCCATTTGGCTTCTAGCAGTTAAGGAGCAACTGGCGTAAGAAAGTTTCTTACCTTTCATTCACTGCATATGAACATAGTCTATGGCAATTTTTTAATCTGGTAAACTATGCAACAAAGTGGAAAAAGCCTGGATTTGGAGTCCAACTTTCCTGGGTTTCCACCCTCACAATTTGTGTAGCTTTAGGAAAATTACTGAAACTCTCTTAGCCTCTACTTTTGCATCTATAAAATACGGATAATTATGTTCCATCTTATAGGTTCTAAAAAAAACTAAATGAAATAACACATGAAAGTGTCTATTACAGTGCTTAGCACAGGATAGATGCTGAACAGATAGAGGCTAACATTGATATTTTCATTTTAAAAATGAAAATCATTATTTTCTTTTAAAAATATAAGTGATGACAAAAATTATTATTATAAATTATTATTAATTAGCCATTTTAAGGTTACATTTAAAAGAAAACAGAATAAACCTTAAACACCATAATTGACAATGTGACCCATTTCAAGCCCTCAGAATCCACCTGTGGTAGGCTTCCTACAAAATGTCTTCAAAGCCATCAAAACAATATTTTAATTCTAAAAGATTCAGGAGAAATAGGAAGAAATGTTAACATTAGCAATTTTAGCTTTTACAAGTATCCTATAATTTAAAGAGGAAGATATAGTTTCCATTTAAGGGTTAAGAACATTAATGATAAAGCCTAACTCCAAGGTGAATATATAGTCACTGTAATTATTTAAATATCAATTACTATTAATTGAATACAGACAATCCTTGTGTCATTCTACTTAATTCCTATCTACACCATCTGAACATGATGGCTATTCACTTTTAACTTCACAGAGAATTTCTCTCTCACAGAAAAGATTGACTTTTAGACCATCTGGATATCATCAGAAATGAAGATCAGAAAGAATAATGTACTGACTGAACAGACACTGAAACAGCTAGTGTGGTGGGTGACAGGAAGCCCATGTTTTTGTTTTTTAAAAAAACATTTTTGTCATTTGGCTCATATGTATTTCACATTTCGAAATATTTTGGAACAAGCATTTAAACTGTGAGATTAAATTTCATCATTACGGAGAAAGACGCAGTCCTAATGGAAGCCACTGCCAAGTCACCCAGACGACTGACCCCACTTCCAACCTTGTTGTCTGTTTCAGGAGGGAAGCTTAGGTCAGAAGATACATGTGGAGTGAGACTGCCTGCAAGGAAAACAGGGAGGTAATCATGCCTGAAATATTGGAAAAGCTTCGAGTTGAGTTCTGTCTAGCTCTGTGAGCATCCTCATGCTGCTTTGGGTGATTCTTTCACCTCCCAAATCTTGCTCAATCTTTTCTGCTACCAAATGTAAAGAGAAACTATTCTAGGTCCCTGATTCCTTACTGGGCAGAACTGGTTAGAAGGAGAAGGATATAATTCACGAACATTTGTAATCTACACATATAACCTGGGGCACACATTATTTCCACCCAATCTGATGGTAGAGAAGGAAGCAGCATTGAGACTTGGAGCTGCCATGAAGACAGGTAGTATGCGGAGACTGCAGGGTCCAGGCACCAGATTCTCTCTTAGCAGTCAGCAAGGCAGAACCAACAAATGCAGTCCCAGGTGGTAAGAAAGGAAAGGCTGAAGCCTAATGCAGAACTGCGCCAATAGGGTCACATTACGTTATGCACATTCTGTTATGGAAACCACGCCTTTTGGAGCAACGTCAAAAGCAGATTATGACATGTCTGGGAAATGTCAGGCCTTTGAGTTTTCCAAGATTTTCCCTCCCTTCCTCCTTGCATTTATATTGCAGTCTGTGGCTGCCTCAAAACCCCAGCTTTCTTGAAGAGGAGAAAGAAGAAAACCTATACCCAATCATTAGTTAGTAAAACAAATATTCAAGTGCATTTGTACTTAATTAGGTTTCTTCATCAAGGTCTTTCACATGGGGACCTCACTCTCTGAGGCAATTCGAAGATGCTGTATTAGATGGGTGAAAATAGAGCAAGAATAACTGATGGTCATCATGTGCATAGCAGTGTACACTACTCTCTTGCTATTCATGGGGAACTGGTTCCAAGACCCCTCGCAGACACCAAAACCCATGGACGCTCAAGTCCCTTATATACAATGGTGTAGTATTTGCATATAACCTATGTACATCTTTCCATATTATTGATTGATTGATAGATAGAAACAGAGTCTTGCTCTGTCGCCCAGGCTGGAGTGTGGTGGTATAATCTTGGCTCACTGTAACCTCCACCTCCCAGGTTCAAGCGATTCTTGTGCCTCAGCTGTCTGAGCAGCTGGGATTATAGACGTGCACACCTGGCTAATTTTTGTATTTTTAGTAGAGATGGGGTTTCACCATGTTGGCCAGGCTAGTCTCAAACTTTGGGCCTCATGTAATCCGCCTGCCTCAGTCTCCCAAATTGCTGGGATTACAGAAGTGAGCCACTGTGTCCAGCCCTTCCACACACTTTAAATCATCTCTACATTACTGATAATGCCTTATACAATGTCTATGCATGACTTCATTTCTGTGGCTTCAGTGTAGTAGATGGCATGTGGCAAATTTTCAATATGCCATTGGTTGACCTGATGTATAAAGAACCTATGAATGTGGAGGGCTGACTGTATCTTTTTAATAAACAAGCCACAATAAGGGCACAGAGAGACAGGAAGCTCATAGTTATGACAGCTGTTCTCAACCCTGCTTGTCTTTCACCTTTTTAGCTCAGAAAGTCTGGGATCGGGCCTTGGCACAAACATATTTATTTTAAATCTCCACAGAATAGAGTTACAGATTTGAGAACTTGGCTGCAGAATCAAACCAACATCTGTTCAATCACTAATTACAACAATCCCTGCCACTCCACTGTTCCCCACAAGATGCACAAGCTGCTTCATTAAAATATGTTTAATATTATACTTGCATCAAAGAGTTACTGCAGAGATTAATAAGCTTAGGGTTGGCACATCATATGCCTTAAATAAACTATTACCTACCTCTCACTATTTATCATTACTACTTTTCTTCTTATGACTAAATTAGACGCAGCTAAATTCTTCTAGAAGGTTGTCAAAGGACAGTATCACTGTTCTAAAATATTTGGGTTATATCAAGACTTTGCTCTGTGTTCTTCCTTGAGTAAGTAAGTTCTGTCCCACATGTAACTAATAGTGAGCTACCCTATAGGCGGCTTCTGAACTTTGCTTGTGTAATCTGGTTTACAATAAGTGAAACTGCCAAGTCAGAGGGAATGCATATCTTACACTTTGATATATGTTGCCAAACTGCCTTCCAAAAAATTGTACCAACAACAAACACATGCATTTTTCAACTGAGCACCTATTATGTTCTGAGCACTGTGCTATATCTCATTTTATTCTCAATACATTTGCACCAAATAGATTTTATCTTCATCTACCATATGATAAAATGAAGCTCAAGTGTATCCAATCATGTGTTGAAATCATACTGGCAGTAAGTGGTAGAGAAGAATTTGAACCAGATGCTTTCCAACTGCACCATGGAAAAAATATAACCCAGGATAAAAATTAATTTGGGGTGTTGAAATATACCTATAAATCTATCCGATTTATAACTGAATGATGCTAATCCGTGTATTTGTTTAGTTATCTGTAAAATGAGAAAGTTCAATTTAAGTAGTGTCTAAGGTTTCTTCCAATTCAGGGAGTGTGAGTTTGGAAATACTGTTTGGCATCAGTCCTGAGAGAGGATAGGACGTCTACACATAAGTATTTTTAGATCATGACTTGTGTTAGTTGTCCTCCATGTTTACTAAGTACCAAGCAAAATAAATAGATCCTACGTAAAGCCCAAAGGTTTTAGTTGACTTGAAAGATCACCTAGGGATTATCTGACTGTCTCAGTGATAAAATCCAGATATATTAATGGGTTTTCTGTCCTCAAACATCTTCAGTAAGGAAACAGACCATTAGCAGTCATGTGTGGTTTGGGTATAAATATGTCTGAAGCTCAAAGCTTAACCAAATGATCTTTTAAAGTCCTTTTAGCATTATTTCTATGACTCCTACCATGCTAGAGATGCAAGCTTATTTCAGTGTTAGGGCTGACACTGTGACCTTACAGATGAAGGCATGAAAACGTTGTAATTCTGTATTCCCCAAAGTTAACATCATTTTGCCTGTCGTCAGGTCCTATACCTGTAAAGATCAGGCACTAAGCTGACAACTTTCAAACGTTGGGTTCTTGTTAAAAACGTGGTTTCCTAGTCCTCATCCCTGAGAGATTTTAATTCACTAAATGTTTGATGGGAGCAGGAATCTGCACTTGTACTAAAAACCCCTGGAGATTCTAAATGAAGTTGTTCCTGTGCACTACTATAAGGAACAAACATTGCACACAGCTGATGTAGCAGAGGAGCAAAAGCTCTCATCTTGCAGCTGCTCAATATATAAAGAAGAAAAGTCATTACGAGGTTAGAATAGGTAGTCTGGAAAAGGAGTTCCTTTGGGTATATTTTTCTGCTGCATGTCATTACTAAGTTATCAAAGACCACATATATTGTATTTTGTTGTTGCTTTTTCTTAAATTATATTGTGAAGTTAAGCTCTATGTATTGATAACAAAATAAATCAAGAAAAATGGTATAAATAAGTATCAGCATGAAACTTTTATAGTCTCTTTTGAGAGGCTTGTCATCCTTAGTTTTACAAACAACGTACAGTTTCCTTCACTGACTTCACTATTTTAAAATGCTACTTTAGCATTTCTCAAGAGATAAAATTTGTCCACTGTTTCTTTTGGAGATATGTTAACTTAATCCTATCCTGTAGAAATATATGATTCAATCAGTCAACAATATTTATTGAGCACTTAGTAGTAGAGATATATAAGTTAATGGAAGAAACAAAAGAACTGCTCCCATAAAGCTTACAGACTACTAGGGAAAGTAATCATTAAATGTAAAATGTGAAGTATGAACAGTATTACAAATACAAGGAGATGATGCAATGAGAGGATACAGTGGTGAAACCCAACTATTCAATGCATGAACTCATGAGATCATGTTTTCCTGAAGAAATACGTTAAACCTTGCCTGTAATCCCAGTACTTTGGGAGGTCGAGGCAGGCGGATCACCTGAGGTCGGGAGTTCGAGACCAGCCTGACCAACATGGAGAAACCCCGTCTCTACTAAAAATACAAAAAATTAGTGGGACATGGTGGTGCATGCCTGTAATCTCAGCCACTCAGGAGGCTGAGACAGAAGAATTGCTTGAACCTGGGAGGCAGAGGTTGCAGTGAGCAGAGATCGCACCATTGCACTCGAGCCTGGGCAACAAGAGCGAAGCTCCATCTCAAAAAAATATATATATATATGTTAAATCTGAGACTTGAAGAATTAGAAGGAGTTTGTTAGGGAAAAGAAGGTAAAGAGAAAATCGTGTGATAAAAAGACATATGCACTCAAGGACCAGCAAGGGAGTCTGAGTGGCTAAAGCATGAAACCATCAAGGCATAGAAACAAAAGAGAAAAGGGTCATTATTAAGGTTCAGTTAAGGATTATAGACTTTACCTCAAATAAAATGTGAAACCATTGAAGGGTTCTAAGCAAAACAAAATAGATCTGATTTGTTGTTTTAGAAGATTCTAAAACTTTCAGCTACAACACACTGGTAGAATTGTAAAAGGGCAAAGGCTCCTGAAGTGATCCAGTGGACAATATTGGTGGACCCAAGTATGATAGTGGCAATGGGATGGGGAGAAACAGGTGGATTCACACAATATTTAGGAGATAGAATTGGCAGAAATTTTTGGATAGATTGGATGTAGGGAAAATAAAGAGTCAAGAATGCTTAGGCCTGAGTGTTGTTCACCAGCCTGAGCAATTGTATACCATTTCCTGAGATAGGTGAAGGCAGAATAGGAAAAGATGGTGACAAAGGGATCATGGATATAGACAAATTACTTTGTAATGTCAATTCAGGAATACGGGAAATGTAGTTAATTGGTAAGTAGCCCCATGAGAATCAAGCAAAAGAATATCCACCCCTCCTATTCAGTTCACTCCAATCATTATCATCTTTAAAATGTTATTTAAGATGAAGTTCTTGATGTAACATCCAATAAACGGAAAGTCTCACAGCAATTTCCTGCCCAATCTTCGACTTACACAGAATTCTGAGCTTTAAACCAACAATTTTCTAAGCTAAACCATACTTTAAGTCGAATGGTTTAAGGAGCCTGTCTGTAATGATACTTGATCTGCTTTTTTATTCCATCTATGATAAACTCTTTCAGAGAGGCCAAAATTGAAAATTAATTGACCACTGTATACCCATCATTAAAATATCTCAAAAAGAAATAAGGAAAACACTATTGGAGGTCCCTTTACTATTGGGTGTCTCTTTGAATATAAATATTTCTACACTTACTGTACAGATATTCATTGAATTTTTCAAATAAATATTCTTAATAATCCAAACTATAATCCAGTAGGATTTCAAGTTAAACTGGGTCAAAAAATATCTAATAATATATACTATGTACTGAGTTTCTATTTAGTGCTATGTATTTAGTTTCATGTCTTTCGACAACCCTAGAGACCATTTGATGGTTGTGAAAAGTGGAGTTGGGTAAGGCTGAGCTGCCCAAGGTCACACGGCTAGCAGGTGTTGGAGCTGGAATTCATACCCAGGCCTACCTGGTGCCTGTGCTCTTCCCACTTCTCAGAGCTGCCTTTTGTGAATTCAACCAACCAAAAAGTCAGATGATATTTTCAGGTTTTGAGAAAAATGTTAGGATTCTTCCCAAACCTGCAATTGGGAAACAGGTTCTTAAGACTCTCAGTCCTCTTTATTAGAAGCATAAATGACATCTAGTAACCTCTTATTACACATCATTCATTTTTCTCAACAAACAATTGAGACATTGGTTTTAATGATAATGCATGTGAAAAGGATACCCTTGATTTATTTCAACCTAATTGATGAAGAGTGTGTGTGGCAACATACCATTAAAAATGATACTTAAATTGACCCAAATTGGAAACAATCTAGTTGTTCATCTACAGTAGAAGAAAAAAGTTGTGAAATATTTAAGCAATTGACTACTCTATAGCAATGAGAATGAACTTAGTCAAACTGCAGACAACAACATGTATGAATCTCATAAACAACGCTCAATGAAAGAAGAGAGATGTAAACCATTATCTGTAGTGTAATGCCATGTATCTAAAGTAAAAAACAGGCAAAACTAATCTACGCTGCTAGAATGCAGACTAGTGGTTACCTTTGAGAGGGCACTGACTGGAAGGGGGGACACAGGATGAAAGGGTTCTAGGTGCTTGTCATGCTCTGTGCTGGTACATAGGAGTGTTCACTTTGTGAATATGTATCAGGCCTTCTATTTGTGATTTGTGCACTTTTCTGTATTACTTTAATATAGTTCAATAAAAAATTTAAAAGAAAACGTTGAGATCTTAAGATATTTAGAGGACTCTAATGAATACAAGTATCAACTATTTCCCTATGTTTAAGCTCTGACTTAAAATTTACAATAGATATATAATGAAAAAATTCACAAAAGCACAGATAAAAAAATTTTAAAAACACAAAATGCTGATAACAAGTTGTTGAAAATACTTTTCATCAAAGGTTATCAAGGCATTTAAAAGACTCCAAATGAAGGATAAGACCACAGAAAGACTTCAGCCGTATGGAATACTGAATGACACTTCCCATGGCGATCATAGATAAATTACTAAACTCTTCAGTTTCAATGAAACCATATCTAAGAGCAGGATAATTCCTACCTTCCTCTTAGGGTGTTGCGCTGCTTAATTAATGTTTGTAAAGCACTTTCTGTTCCCTGGGTGAAAGGTACCTCTAAAGAGCAAAGTATAATTATGTTTTAATTGCAGGTCTAATTTTGAAGACGCCAATAAAATGTGCCTATGAATAGTAATTTAATCTGATCACTCCATTAGAACTACAGCCATAATTTCTGTCTTCTGACTGAAAATATCACCTGCTGTGCTTGAGAAATGACTTTTTGTTCATTTGCTTTTTAAGTCTTTCTTTCTTGGCTTCTCTATCTGTAAAATGGGCTAACATGCTTTCTGTTATCTACAAGTATTTCTTCATTCTTTGCAAACCATTCAGTGATCCTTAGGTGAAAACAAGGCATGTACTGGTACAAGAAGAAATGAAGCCTCCTCCCACCTGGGGAGAATGGAATTGCTTTTCTCTCGGGGAAAATAAAGTGCCAGCTGTCCTGCATAAAGGCCGCTGAAGGATGGCCCCACAGAAGACAAGGCTGAGAACAGCCTTGGACATTTGGAAGACAGTTTGTGGCATTCGGGGGTTATATTTCATTTTCTCAGAGACAGTTGATTCTACCTTCTCTTTTGCTGAGGCTATCTTTATTTCTACTCTTAATTTAAACAGTTTACACTTACACAAAACTAGACATTAGAAATCCACTGGAAAGTACAATTCAGACCATACCCTTCTTGTATTATGTGATGACCAACCAAATTGGCTGTGATCTTGCTTTTCTAAGCCCTGAGTCTGGGGTCTTTCATGGATCCTGACTTGGAGAGAACAAACAATTATGTCACTATGGATTCCATATTTTAGAACAGAAGGCACTTGTAAGGAAGAAATTCGAACAATATTTTTCATTTCTCCTACTTAACAGGCTAAAACATAAAGAGACCCACAAAAAGGTTTTGAATTTCTTGATGAAAATTTTTAAAAACTTCAAATCATAGATTAACTAACAATATAGAGCTTTTCTAGCATTTAATTCCCCCAACATGTGGACTTTAGTAATGTGTGTCTTCTTTTTTTTTTGAGACAGTCTTACTGTGTCATGCAGGAGTATAGTGGTGTGATCTTGGCTCACTGCAACTTCTGCATCCCAGGTTCAAGTGATTCTTGTGCCTTACCTCCTCAAGTAGCTGGCATTGCAGGCATGCACCGCCACGCCCAGCTAATTTTTGTAATTCTAGTAGAGATGAGGTTTCTCCATGTTGGCCAGATTAGTTTCAAACTCCTGGCCTCAAATGATCTGCCCACCTCAGCCTCCCAAAGGGCTGGGATACAGACATTTAATTAAAATATAGAAATATTTCTTAGCACCCCACCCCTCTTCAATAAAAGTAAATAAATGTCCAGTCAGACCAGACAACTTCAAGCTGCAGGTCACATTTTGGGGCAATACAAACATGGAAGTATCTGTATAAAATTTTTTAATAAATAACCTTCTTTCCAGAAAGACAAATCATATGGAGTTACTTTAAAAATAAAAAGCAGTGTAAATTTTGTTGACAACAGATGTGACTTTTCAGTAGCTAAAATTCCCCTGAAAGACTAAAATGTCTGTTTGAATACCTTTGAGTAACCATTAAAATCTTTCAGGGAACAATACTGATGCATTCCCTTAGGAAAATACAAACCAGTCAAGTGTGCTGAGTTAGTGATGTATATAGAATATACACACATATAAAGAGATTTATTATGTCACACACACACACACACACACACACACATCTCTCTCTCTCTCTCTCCTGTTGACTCTGTTCTCTGGAGAACCCTAATACAGCTAACATGAACAGTCAAGTTAGTATGAGCTCAATTCAAGGTAGACTGATTCAAATTCCTTCTATAGGACCAATAAATTAAGAGAGATTCTAGAAGTTTATATTGTAGTCCTTAGAGCCATCTACCAAACATTTCCAACTCTGACATCTGGGCATGATTTAATTATAAAAAGTATAATCTTTATAGTTAGGCATGGCCCTGTGACTTGCTTTGTCCAACAAAATGTGAGCAGAAATAATGTATGTTATTTCTGAGCACAAGTTTGAAGAGCCAGTGAGCGGTGTGCCATGGCTCTTTCACTATACTACAGCTACTGGCAATGCTCCAGGTGGTGTCTACTTTGTTGGCTGAAGTGCTAGAGTGATAATGCCATGAAGCAGAGCTCCTGGCTCACACACAATGGACATGCACATAGTGTAAGGAAGAAATAAAACCCACTGCCTTAAGACACTGAGATTTGGGGTCTGTTATGGAAACCATTACATAACCAAGCCTCTTTGATTCAGATTTTTACCAGGGTAAAGATCGCCTTAGAACTTCTGGGAGGATGTCAGAGGGTGCATGTTATTCTTAAAATTGCATCCTCCCCTCAGACTCACACGGACTGGTCCTAGGCTGTGAGATCCATTTCCTTTGCACTCTGTGACCCCCAGAGAGACTCTCAGTAGTACTCTCTTAAGTCCCCAGCAAGGTCACCACTTCAAATGACTACCAGTCCAGGCAGGTGACCTAAATGAATAAGCAGACCAATGCTTGCATATCAGACACTTCTTAACTTCTCACCTCTTCCTCAAGAAAATTCCTTTCTTGAAACACTAGGTCCTTGTGACCTGGCATTCTCTTCTATTCAAAGGAGCAGTACAGGTGTGACAACGAATTGTTAACACAACTCTATACCAGTGTTAGGGAAATAATAGGTACCAAGGGCAGCTACAACCCACTTCTGGTATCTAGTGTCCATACTGGAATGAATACCAAATGTTTTCACAGTTTTTAGTAGCCAAAATTCTAGATTTTTATTCTAAGTCTCCTACCATCCATGCCAAAGAAAACACAAGTGGGCTGAATTCATTGCTCAGGCCCACTGTCTGCATTCCACAGGTATCTGCTGATGAACCTTGCTTTATGCCTTTGTGGGGACAATGACTGTCACCCACTTTCAAGAAGTTCTTGATGACCGAGCCAAAATCCAGGCCAGAACAAAGCTCAAAGCTGAGGAAAAATTGTCAATGCCCCTCTTCTTCTGGAAGAAATGTCCTTACCTTGCTAGCAAAAATGAAGCTTCCCAAGTCCAAGTCAAGTCAATACCCTGATTTGACATTTCTGTTAGTTTCACTGACTTACCGGCTCTTTAACTCCCTCTGTCTCTCTTTTTTCAGGTTATTAAAGTAATTCATACTCACAACTGAAAATACAGCAAAGTATTAATAAGAGGAGAAGAAGTACTCATATAAGTCCATGACCCAAAGACAATTTATGTTGCCATATTAGCATAATCCTTCTGGTAATAAATAACATTTGAAATATATTTATGTTTAGAACTCTGATATTTTTATCGCTGCCCACAAAAAAAGTCAAACTCTGTAAAATATTTGAAGAGATTTATTCTAAGCCAAATATGAATGACCAATGACCCATGACACATGCCTCAGGAGATCCTGAGAACATGTGCCCAAGGTGATTTGGGCATAGCCTAGTTTTATACATGTAAGGAGACATGAGACATCAATAAAATACAAGTAAGATTTATACTGGTTTGATCTGGAAGGGCAGTACAACTCAAGGGAGCAGAGGTCTGGTTCACAGGTAGGTTTTGACATTTTCTGGTTGGCAATTGGTTGAAAGAATTATCAATAGAAAGGACTGTCTGGATTATAATAAGGGGTTGTGGAGATCTAGGTTTTATCATGCAGATGAAGTCTCCATGTATCAGGCATCAGAGACAATAGCCATCAGATTCAGGATCTGTGTTGATGTTAATGCTGGTTGTATTTCCCTGAGTTCTGAAAGGGAGGAAGGTATAATGAGGAATGTTCACAACTGCTTCTATTAAGTCCTGAGTAAGTTTTTCAGGTTAACTTTGGAATGCCCTTGGCTGAGAGGAGGGGTCCATTTAAATGGTTGGAGGGGCCTTAGAATTTTATTTTTGGTTTATATTACCATCTTTCTTTCACTTCTTCATGAACTGGTTAAGTTTTAGATTTTGACTTTTTTTTTTCCAGTTTCCAGAAAGAGAAATCTGTTCTTAGAATGTTTCTTCTCAAAGTGTTTTACTAAATCTTGTAATCCTATAGCAGGGCTTATTCCAAAAGAGGTATTAGGAAGTGTTCACTGATCTGTAATGAATCATTTGTAGATAAATAATTTAATCATTGATTTTTTAAATTTTAGTAAGCCCAGTTTTTTCATTAAAGGGTAATTCATGTTAATTACTATTCAATAAATACTAAAATATAGAGAAAAGAAAAAGATATCCATAATCCCACAACCAAAGGATAAGTAGCATTATTTATTTTGGCATATTTTCTTTCAGTCTCTTTTTTTCTATACATAATGTTTAAGTGTGTGTGTGTGTTATATGTGTATATAGTCATAATCACATATTTTTATAACATGCTTTTTCACCTATTACATAAATGTTGGTTAAGGAACATACTCACTCCACTCATATTTCCTCATACTTCTCTTAAGAGAGAAGTTCTTCCTGACAGGGGAGAATATAGGAGAAACACTTCGAGCATCACTCTACACCTCTGAGGCAGAAAGGGTAATATATATGATTGTGGAGATTGTGAATCTGACATCTACTGCTCCACTGGTCCACATATCCATTTGGGTAAAATTAATGGGTTAATAACCTTATCGCACAGTGGCCTTTCTCTGGGGTCTATTTGCCTACATAAGCATGTATGCTGGCTCCTCTCTGAAGAAAGCCTGCTGGAAGATGATGGCCTATAATTCTGAGTAGAATAGTTTAATTTAGGAAGGGAATTAATAGGAAGCCTGATGGTGGCCATACATCAAGCTGCTTCCTCTAATCTAGCTTAAACAGTAATGTAACTGACATGTCCATGTTATTACACATCATTGTAAATAGCTTTTTCAACGGCTGGATAAGACCAAGGAGAGAGTTTATTTAGCCATTTCTCTGTTGGCATTAGATGAATAATAGTATTCATCTTCAAGCCTCTTCGACACTCCATGACCAAAAATAATTCTGTATAATATCTATTGATTGGGTTGGTTTGACTTTTTTAATGGCAGCTTTTATTCTCCAGAGAGAGCCACAACAATAACTCCCATCCTACACTTTTCACATAACAGGTATGAGTACCACTCCTCTTCAAGTGAAGGAATCTAATTCCTTTCTTCTTGGATTTGGGCAGGCCTGTGAAACCTTGATCAGTATAATATGCTGTAAGAGCCTATACAATAGGTTATTATGTGGTGTTATGTCTGAGGCTGGGTAATAAAATGTGATGCAGCTTCTGCTCTGTTCATTGGAATAGTCATGGTTGGAGCCCTAAGAGAGATGCAAAGAAGTCTAATGACCCTGCAGCTGTAAGGACTGTCACATAGAAAGCCTGCACATAGATGCTCCAGTTGGTATTGCTGAGGCAGCCTTGACTAGCTGCAAGGTATGTGAGTGAAAAAATTCTAACCATCAAGTCATTCCAACCTTTCAAATCTTTTCAGCCATAGTTCTGGGTATGTGCAGCAAATGTAAAGCATCTTCTTTGTGCCTTGTTGGAATTTCTGACCCACAGAACCCGTGAATAAGAAAATAGTTATTGCTTTGCATGACTACATTTGGAGATCATTTATTATGAAAGTTATTAACTGAAATAGCACCAGCTTTATGTATTGGCATCTCACTTTCATTTCCATAAACATTTACTGAATATCTCTTCTTCACCAGGCAATGAGCTAAGCTCCTAAGGTTTATAGGTAAATCAAACACAGTCTCTTCCCTTAAAATGCCCACCGTAGTAGAAGAGACATGATGAGTTGCCCTTCAGAAAGATGAGTTCAACAGCACTGATGTGAGGAGATTGGAGATCTCCCTCTGCTGGATAGAGGATGGTGTAAACAGATGGAAGCCCTAGCCTGATATATATGTGGACTGCTTGCTCTCTGTTTCATAGCCACAGTGTCACAATTTTTTGCTTATAAATGGGACTAAGATAAGTGTGGTTCTTAAAATGTGAGAGGTTCTCATAAAGAGATATCATTTAAATTAAATTCAAATATAAAAATAAAACACATATTCTACAAATTGTTTATTGTTTTGGGCTAAATTCTGTTACCTGTGCCAAATCTATATGTCTAAGTCCAACCCCTGGTACTTCAGAATATACCTGTATTTGGAAATAGAACCTTTAAAGGAGTAATTAAGGCAAAATACAGTCATATGGGTGTGTCTTAATCCAATCTGATTGGTGTCCTTGTGAAAAGAGCTGACTCAAGAGATGTACAGAGGAAAGACCATGTGAAGACACATGGAGAAGATGGTCATTTACAAGACAAGGAGTGAAGCCTCAGAAGAAACCAGCCCTGCCCACACATTGATCTCAGATCACCAGCCTCCAAAACTGCAAGAAAATTAATTTCTATGTTTAAGCCCCGGTCTGTGGTATTTGTCTTGGCAGCCCTAACAAACTAATATAGTCCTCATAGGAAAACCTTTATGCTCCATAGCTGAACGCCACAGGAATGGGAGCAGTGGTAGAGGTGATGGTGGGGATAGGGTGTGGGAAGACCTGCCCACACTCTTCCCTGATGTTGCCATCTTATCTTATGAAAGGTAAGGCAAGCAATTATTGATAAAGAGGCCAAGTTAACTTTTATGTATACAGTATAATTGACCTCTCTGTCTTTAATTGACAATATAGGAACTTCACCTTGTACCTGAATCATTGATATAAACATTACTTTATATAGGAACTTTAGCCCTAATACAATTAGCCAAGAGTGTTAGAAAAAGGAACATTTCCCATACCATTTGAAGAAGCTACCTGTCAAATAACAAATTACATAAAATATAAATTTTCTTAATAATTCTAGGATAATTTGAATAAACACACCACTTTAAATAACAGGCAAAAGAATACCAGAACATATTGCTAACATTTTGCAAATGCTGAATGTTTGTTAAATTAATCAAGAATAAATGAATAAATGGTTATATGAATGAATGATGTTTATATCAGGCAGCTGCAAATTTTTTTTTTTGTAAAAAGATCAGACAGTAAATAGTTAAAGCTTTGCAGGCTATTTGGACAGATGCTTCCGTCACAACTACTCAACTGTCTCATGTGGTCCAAAAGCAGCCATAGACAATACATACATGAATAGGCCATGCTGCGCTCCAATAAAACTTTATGGCAATTCAAATTTGGGCCACCCGCCAGAGTTTGCCAACCCCTGGTTTAAAATATTCACTCCCTTGATCAATATCTTTTCCTAGTACCCTAATGCCTACAGATTTCAGGACAAGCCACACATTTGGAATCCAATATTCCCCACGGCCTGAGCCCTCCCCACCTCCCCTCTTATTTCTCATAACTACATAGGTAATCTCTACTCTGAATAAACTGGACTCTTACAGCTATGCTCCAGGGTTTCCTATTTCTTTACCTTTGTTCATGCAGTTCCTCTGCCTACTAAAATCTTGTTTATCCTTCAATGCCGTTCTCAAAATCTACATTGTCCAAGAAACTGTTTTGATTTTTTTCTGTTGGATGGGAGCTTTCTCTTCTCTGAACCCTATACAGGTATTTTCTCACTTGCTAATGGCACTTATTAAGCTCACCCTCACATTAGAGTCACCTGAGTGATTTCTTAGACCCTATAAAACCCCAAACTTCTTAATAGCAGCGGCTGTGTTCTCTTCAGCTTGGTATACCATGAACATCCTATGAGTTCAATAAACACTTGATGAATACACTGAATGACACCATTTTGAATTTCCTGCCCCAGCAGGGCAGAAAAAGAGCATGGATTGGTCTCTGCTCTCAATGGAGCCCAAGACTTGCCATCTCTAGAATATTTGTACAGGCTGCTTCTCTGTAGGGTCATTAATCTGGCAGGAATTGAAATAACCTTGTTTGCTAAAGAACTTTAAAAATGCATTAGGGAACTAGAATTCTTGGAGCCAGCTGTCCTTTTAATTAACTTTGGTCTGGGAGAAGAAACTAACGACCTCCTCAATTGCTAAGCATCTAAAGAGGTTAATAGGAATTGAGATTCTACCTGTTGTATTCCTAAGGACTTGATTACATATTGTTTCTTTATGACTGCAAGTGAGGAGTTCTGTTTGACTCAGACACTTCCTGAGTGCCTGCCTGCAATGCAGAAAGCACTATGAGAAATGAAAAGATAAATAAGACATGAGCAGCCCTGACACCCAGGAGTTAACTGTCTAGTCAGGGAGACAGACACAAATCCAAGGCCTAAAATACAAAGCAGGCTGTGGTAAGGGTTACCATAGGATACATGATGAGACAGTATCACAAAGAAATTAATGTTTATGGGGGCAGGGTAGTCTGACCACAGAGGTCTCTTGCAGTGGATAGGACTTGAGCAGGAACCTGATAGGAAAACAGTAATAAAATGTGGATATTGTGATATCTTGGTGTGTCAGAGTTGACAATGACCTCAGACAACTCTCATTTATCAGATAAGGAAGGTGAGACCAGGGAGGAACTGCAACCAGCTTAATAGCAGGCAACTCACTTGCTCTTCTTTATACCAGTTATGAGCAACTTCAAATTCACGAGAGGCAGAAAAAGAATGTTAGGCTAGAGTATCTTCATTCCTGGGCATTTGTGACAAGTATCAGATGCAGTAATTAGCAGTCTGACCACACAGCATGCCCAAGGCCAACTGTGGCCCCTGTTGGAAGCCACTGCCTTTGGTAGTTATCAAGGGACCAGATTTAGCTGCTAGCAAAATTGCACCTGCATCCTGTAACTGAAGGCTACAGAACCAAGCAATGGAACAAAAGATTGCAGGGAACTGGGGATAGATCAGAGTGAGCTTTAAACTCTGGGTAGGGAATCTTAACGGAACAGTCCGACATAGGCTCAAAAGCACAGGTCTCAGAAGTAACCAAAGGAGTTGTGATTTTGCCCTAGAATTACAGCGTACAATATATTACAGGGGAAGGCATGTGCTTCCCTGATGGAGTCTGGGAGAATACACACAGGTATCTCAAGTCTCCCTCTATCCCTCGCTGCCCCACACTCACTGCCTACCCCTGAAGTATACTACTACCATCAAGGACAATGTGATCCTCAGGAGTGGACTGATGTCAATCCAGAAAGTAAACTTTCCAGGGTGAGATGAAGTAGCCAAGGCCCCCAAAAATGTAGGGTGACAGTGTAATTTAGATAATTATTGAGTTCCCTTCACTCTCATCACTTACAGGGAGAATGTAGCTGAATAATTAAACAATTATTTATTTATTAATTTTAGATTCATAAGCGCAACTGGGTCTTTTTTTCCCCCCTAAAAAGAAACATGAACTTGATTAGTATCCTTTTTGCTTTTACTTGGTTCTCTCTGCACTGTATTCCTTCAACTCTGCAGCCCAACCTAACCACCCCATTCCCACCATGGAAAATTTGGTGCCCATATTAACCTATTGAATAAAAGACATCATTTTTCCATAAAATTTTTTTAAAAAAATTCTTTTGCCTCCAGATAGCAGAGACAATAAAAGAGTCAGTTTAAACTCTGGAGTTTTATTCCTTTTGAAAAAAGTTACATTTATTTTCCACACATGAAACTCCCAAGATAAAAGAGGTATGAAGGGAATATTACACAAATAATCTATTCAAGTTTATTTATTTTCCAATGATGCGGAAAAGTGTGTTTCTGAATGGCGAGCAAAGTAACTTTTACTAATGTTATCAATTTAATATAGTTACATCAATGTATTATGCACACTGAACGTATAGGAGTTACCACTTTTTCCTAGCAAAAGTTAAATAGAATGTAACAATAGAATGCTAGAACTGGGGGGAAGGGCATAGATTATAAGCAGCCTCTAGCCCAACTGCTAATTCATAGATGGGACAACAGGTATAGAGAAACCAAAAGATTTGTCCAAAGTCAGACAACCAGGACAAAGCCTCACAGCAGCCTGGGAAAATCCTGGTGGAAATCCTCAGTTCAGGCCCCTTCACTACATCCTGTCTCTGTCTCTTTAACAGTGTGTGTGAGATACACACACACAGACACACACACACACACACACACGATCAAACTTTGCATTTCTACAATAGCAGTAATAGGTTTGTAAGGTACCTTCAGAAATGGTGCTAGTCAGGCTATAATGGAGCAGTACAAATTGTCCTAACAGAGATATCTATTTTTCTGCAAGATGATTGAAAACTTTATACATCCTCATAATAGAAATCTCCATGACTAAAGAACTCTAGTCCCTACCTGTCCCATGCCACGGCTTGAAAAAACACCATCACCAAACAAGGCAGAAAACTAGATCCAGTGGTTTGGTGCTGCTGTTCTTAGAGCAGAGAAACACACTGATCAATAGTGTGTTGGAAATGTCACTTAGATAAAAGCCACTCATCAGGTGTGTAGTCTCCCTATCTCTTATTTAATAGCTCTCTTCATCCAATTAACTTGATAATTATACACAAGCCAGAAAACTCCTGCTATGTAACTACCCTTTAGTTCTGTGTTTCTCCAGCATTGCAAATGCTTTCAGAGAATTGTCTGGCTGTCTGAAAATTCAAGGAGCCAAATCTGTGTCAGATAAACTGCCATCCAGCCTCAAAACTGAATCACTTGGTATTCTCCTTTTCTTTATCATCAATCATGTCCATTTCATTACTAAGAACTCTGTGTTTTTCTTTTTTTTTTTTTAAAGATGGGGTCTCTGCACAACTACATGGAAACTAAACAACTTGCTCCTGAATGACCACTGGATAAACAGTTAAATCAAGGCAGAAATAAAGATGTTCTTCGAAGCCAATGGAACGAAGGCACAACGTACCAGAATCTCTGGGACACATTTAAAGCAGTGTCCAGAGGAAAATTTATAGGAATAAATGCCCAAATGAGAAGTGAGGAAACATCTAAAATCGACACCCTATCATCAGAATTGAAAGAGCCAGAGGAGCAAGATCAAAAAAACTCAAAAGCTAGCAGAAGACAAGAAATAACTAAGATCAGAGCAGAACTGAAGGAGATAGAGACACAAAAAACCCTTCAGAAAATCAATAAATCCAGGAGCTGATTTTTTTAAAAGATCAATGAAATAGACAGACCACTAGCCAGATTAATAAGAAAGAAAAGAGAGAAGAATCAAAGAGATGTAATAAAAAATGATAAAGGGGATATCACCACCGATTCCACAGAAATACAAATTACCATCAGAGATTCCTAAACACAACTCTATGCACATCAACCAGTAAACCTGGAAGAAATGGATAAATTCCTGGACACTTGCTCCCATCAGACAAAGGGCTAATATCCAGAATCCACAAAGAACTAAAGCAGATTTACAAGAAAAACAAACAAACCAACCCATTCAAAAGTGGGCAAAGGATAAGAACAGACACTTTTCGAAAGAAGACATATATGAGGTCAAAAAACATGAAAAAATGCTCATCATCACTGGTCATTAGAGAAATGCAAATCAAAACCACATTGAGATACCATCTCACACCAGTTAGAATGGCGATCACTAAAAAATCTGGAGACAACAGACGCTGGAGAGGATGTGGAGAAATAGGAACACTTTTACACTGTTGATGGGAGTGTAAATTAGTTCAACCATTGTGGAAGACAGTGTGGCGATTCCTCAAGACCTAGAAATAGAAATTCCATTTGACCCAGTAATCCCATTACTGGGTATATACCCAAAGGATTATAAAGCGTTCTATTATAAAGACACATGCACACATATGTTCATTGTGGCACCATTTACAATAGCAAAGACCTGGAACCAACCCAAATGCCCATCAATGACAGACTGGACAAAGAAATGTGGCACATAAACACCATGGAATACTATGCAGCCATAAAAAATGATGAGTTTGTTTCATTTGTAGGGTCATGGATGAATCTGGAAACCATCATTCTCAGCAACTGACAAAAGAACAGAAAACCAAACACCACATGTTCTCACTCATAGGCGGGTGATGAAGAATGAGAACACGTGGGCACGGGGAGGGGAACATCACACACTGGGGTCTGTTGAGGGGTGGGGGGTTAGGGGAGGGACAGCGGGGGTCAGGGAGCTTGGGGAGGGATAACATTGGGAGAAATGCCTAATGTAGGTGATGGAGGGATGGAGACAGCAAACCACCATGGCATGTGTGTACCTAAGCAACAATCCTGCAAGATCTGCACATGTACCCCAGAACTTAAAGTACAATTGAAGAAAAGAAAGAGATGGGATCTCACTCTGTCTCCCAGGCTGGAGTGCAATGGCATGATCACAACTCACTGCAGCCTCAAACTCCTAGGCTCAAGTTATTCTCCTGCCTTAGCCTCCTGAGTAGCTAGGACTACAAGCATGTACCACCATGCTTAGCTAAACTTTTAAAGATTATTCTGTACAGATAGGGTTTTACCATCTTGCCAATGCTGGTCTTAAATTCCTGGGTCAAGTGATCTTCCTGCCTCAGCCTCCCAACTTGCTGGGATTATTGATATGTCCTTTATTTGGACCTTTACCTCTCCTTGTACATCATCCTGTTACCCAACGTTTAAATTCACACATTGGCTATTACAACACAATTTAGTCAGCCTCTCTAAACTCTCAATCCCAGTTCAACGTCCATCCTAGGCCAGGCATCACTTTTAATGTATCACATTGTTGCTCACAACTTAAAAAAATCAAATCATCTAATTTAGTTACAAAGGCTGTACACTACCTCTGAAATCTTATTCCTTGCAAATTATTTTGTAGAATCTTCTGATCCAAGCAGGCAAATCTCCTCATCAAATCATGAACTTGTGATGTCTTTCACTGTTTATGTTCTGACTCATGGGGTTCTGCTTAAGTTATTTATCTAACATTTCAGAGCCTCAATTTCCTTAGCTATAAAATGAGGACTCTGGTCCTAAATGGGGCTTTGGTGAGGCTCAAGGAAGAATAATTCATTTGCAAGTTCTTTCTAAATTGTTAGACTCTAAAGAAGTTCAGCTATTTATTAACCTTGGTCTTGCATTCACCCCAATCACTACCCACTGAAATCATTCTACTATTGATAAACATGTATCTCCACCAAACTTGACTGCGACACATTTGAAAACAGATCTACATTTCATCACTAATTGCCTCAAGTCTTTTTTTCTAAACAGAAATATTTGGTGGGATGAGGTTTGGCTAGCTTTCTTTGTCTTTTTCAAGACTCTATATGAAGTAGACGACAAATATATATTTGTCAGTTTCTTTAGTTAAGCATTGAGAATGAATAAGGGTGAGCAGCAGACGCTCATCTCACCAGTCCCATTTCTCTATTAAGGAACAACAACAATAAAAATATATGACAACTAGTGAGAAAATATCTGTGAAGTGCTAGAAATAGTTTGAGAAGCATTTGAAATTATGATTTCCAAATAGTGATTTGAAATCCAAATCTTGCATTTTGCAGTTTTAAGCTCAACAAAGGCACATGGTTATACACAGGCAACAAAATGTCATGAAAGACAGGAACTCTCAATGGGCAGAATGTTCTGATTTAAAGGTGGTTGAAACTCCTAAAGTTTTTGTTGCACCTTTCCATGTGTTTTTGATCTTCTGCCTTAACCTAGAGGAGTATGCACACGTCTCTCTCTCTCTCTCTCTCTGCGTGTGTGTGTGTGTGTGTGTGTGTGTGTTTTAGCTGAAAAAGAGAGTAAGCTCCTAGCAACATTCTCTAACAGTCCTTTGCTCATAAAACTATAATGCATAGTTAGCAAACTTCAGTGAGCTCCTCCTTCTCTAGACCACCCAACCTGCTCCTTAATTAAATCTTGCCTTTCCTTTCTCCCTGGGGCACGCAACTGCCATTTCTCTTCTTAAGATGTCTGTCATTCCTTCCACATAAAGATGACACATCCCATATTATTTATAACTGTCCATTTTTGAAACACGATCCTGCACCTTGTAGATGGGAATAATACTCAGGGTAGCCTAGAATTACAGAACTATCAGAACACTTAAAACCATCTATGGCCGGGCGCGGTGACTCAAGCCTGTAATCCCAGCACTTTGGGAGGCCGAGGCGGGTGGATCATGAGGTCAAGAGATCGAGACCATCCTGGTCAACACAGTGAAACCCCGTCTCTACTAAAAATACAAAAAATTAGCTGGGCACGGTGGCGCGTGCCTGTAATCCCAGCTACTCAGGAGGCTGAGGCAGGAGAATTGCCTGAACCCGGGAGGCGGAGGTTGCGGTGAGCCGAGATTGCGCCATTGCACTCCAGCCTGGGTAACGAGAGCGAAACTCCGTCTCAAAAAAAAAAAAAAAAAAAAAACCATCTATAACAGACTTTAATACAGTTAGAACCTTTCCAGGCAGATGAAGTCTCTGTCAATCTTGATTTCCTAAAGATGTGAGGAAACAATTTGTAAAAATTCTATAACTGCCTATCACCTTAGCAAATTAGTGGGGACTTATTTTTTGTTAATCTTCACCATTGGAAATGGTGTAACAAAATGGTCACTTTCATACATAACAGGAAGGAGTATAAGTTTGCAAAACTCTTGGCAAAATATTTGAAGAGCCTCCAATTATTCGTATATTTTGAATTCTACATCTAGAAATGGCTTAACGATATAGAACTAAAATACAGGGAAAATGTTGTTTTTTTTTCTTTTTTTTCATGCTTTGTCCAAAAGGAAGAGGACAGATGTTTAATGTTGCAAATACTTATTAATTACAATTATAATAGTTAAAAAAACTTTTAAAAATTTAAATGTTCAATATATAAACTCAACATAGAATTGAGTATGTAAAGTATGCTATTATAAGTAACAAAGGAAAATTGTAACCACATTTCTTATCATAGAAAAGAGAAGAAGAGTCAGTATGCAAAACAGATTTACTATCTTAGCTGATGAAGCACACATCTGAAATCCCAAAGGATTTCTGTGACTCTAATGATATAAAGATACAGTGGGACAAGATTTATTTCACCTCATCTTTTTCAAGCTCTAACACAAAGTAGACAACAAATACTTGTTTGTTGATTGCTTTAGGTGGTCAGTGAAAATGAATAAGGTAGAGAAGCAGAATCTCATGAGAGAAACTTTACTATTAAGAAAAAAAAATACATGATGAGTGAGTGACAAAGCACACATATCAAGTGGTGGGATTCGAGATGGGTGCTCACAGTCTATTCCATTCACCCCCAAATTCAATCCCTACAAAAACTTAACTGTAGACCCCTGGGACACCATACCGGCTTCAGTGGGGAAAAATATTACATCTATCAAAACACAGTAAAGGAAAACCTTCTGTTAAGATATTTTAATGTTTTCTTATGTTAACGGATTACCCTTCTCTTTCTCACTATTAATTGACATTACAGCAGGCTCCTTTCTTTTTAGTTTAATAAAGGGTTCCCAAATTATAGGAACGAGAACTAGTAGGAGAGGGGAATAAACTCATCCCACTACAGTTGTTATGTGGTCATTAAACTGAGAAGGAAAAATCAAGATAAAATTATAAATGGGAACACGGATGACTTTTTATTGTTTTTGATTTCTACTTTTCAATTTTTTTCCCCAAATTTTCTATAAGGAGCAAGTGCTACTTTACAATTTTTAAAATTTAGAAGAAAATACATTTTTAATTAATTTAATTATTAGTAGCAAAAATTTAAGACAATCTGCTTTTCTTGTTTCAACAAACTGTTAATCAACAGGTACTGTGCTGGATAAAAAGATGAGGGACTTTCAATGTTCCCAACAGCCCAAAAAAGTGATAAATGTTTGAGGTGATAGATACGTTAATTACTCTGATTTGATCATTATACATTGTATATATTAAATATCAATGTATTAAAATATCATTCTGTACTCCATAAATATGTATAATTATGTGTCAATTAAAAATATTTTTAAAGATGAAAAAAATGGGCCATGTTCACAAGGAAGTCACAGATACTTGAAGGAAAAAGAAGTGCTATGCATTCAAGTGATGATAATATGCAATATGTTTTGAAACCTAAGAATGTGCAGAATGCAACAGAAGCAAAAGAGAAGGAAGTATTAGCTCTTCCTGGAGCAAGAATGTGAATAACAGGAGATGTACCCGAAAAATGAACACTCAAGGCTGAGCTTAGGAGAAAGTTTATTTCACTATCAGGGGACAAAAGTGGGAAGAAAATTCTAAGCAGAGAGAATAGAATAAAAAAACAAGATCAGGTTAGAACCCACGAAGCTACTACAATAATCTAGAAAAAGATGAGGCTGTGATCAATAGCAGCAAAAGAAAGAATGACAGGCAGGGAGGACTTGAATGGCAAGCGGTAAAATCACAGGACTTAGGGATTGATTGGTTGTAGAAAGCAAAGGACTGAAAAGTAACTCCAAGTTTTGTAGTGTGGGCAAGATTAACTAAACATCCCTATATTTAGTGAGGTCATTAGATAAACCCAGTAAATAAGAGAAAGGGTAGATTTGGGAGAGAGAGAGGACATAAAAAATAGGAATGTATTCAGGGCATGTGGAGTTTGAGCTGCCTCTACAACTGACTTTCCATTTCTAATACAGAAAAATAAACATGATGCTGAAATCCAGGACAAAGATCAAGGGTTAGAGGTTGACATTCAGGAATAGAGGTTATTTTCAAAATAGTGGTAAAGGCAGAAGAACAGAAACAGCCTCCTAACGATCCTCCCTAGTTCCAGATCAACCTTCCCACTCCCACCCTTCTCAGCTTTCCCTGTTGTAGCCCTACTGATCTTTCAAACTGGAAATTTTACTATTTAATGCCCCCACTCAGAACCTTTCAATGTACCCAACCTCACTGGCAGTCAGAGAAATGTCAATTGAAAGGACAACGAGATTCTATTTTTTGCCTGCTGGACTGGGAAAAAATTGAAGATTAAAAATATCCACTGCTGGTAAGCACATGGGGAAATGAGCACTCATATATTTCTGGTATGAGTGCAAATTGCTATGATATTTCAGGATATCTATTACCATTTTAAAATCTCATGACTTTTGATCCAGCAATCCCACTTTTAAGAATATATCACTTAGAAACAGAGCAACATAAAAAGGGATATGCGTACAATGGTCTATTGCTATATTATTTGTAAGAGTAAAAGCTTAGAAACAATCAAATGCCTACTAAAAATGTAGTGTTCAAACAACTGGTGATCCATATTAAGCAGCATTAGGCAGCTGTTAAAAATTAATGATATCTACATATACTTGGATTTGAATCTAGAAGGATGCCTGTTGATGGATCCAGTGGGGGGGAAAAATAAGTTGCCAAGTTCTATAAATGATATAAGAAAAATATAGCATCTCATTATAGCTATGTTAGTAATAGCTAATATGAGAATAGTACTAACTTTGTACCAGACATTATTTTAAGTGTATTACATACTACCCATTTACTATAACAACTGCATAAGGGGAGTAAAAGAATGTTCCATTTTATAGTCTCATTTTACAGATAAGGAAATTGAGAACAAAATTGGTTAAATAACTTGTGCAAGGTCACACAGCCAGCAAGTGGCAAGCAGGATTTATATCAGGCAGTCTGGCATAGAGCTTGCACACTTGGCCTCTGCCATACATGTTACTAGAGAAAAGCAGGATTGGAGATAGTCAATTGTTTCTAAACCATTGTCTTACTGGACTTATTTTAAAAATGTGTTATTTCTGGCCGGGCACGGTGGCTCAAGCCTGTAATCCCAGCACTTTGGGAGGCCGAGACGGGTGGATCACGAGGTCAAGAGATCGAGACCGTCCTGGTCAACATGGTGAAACCCCGTCTCTACTAATACAAAAAATTAGCTGGGCATGGTGGCGCGTGCCTGTAATCCCAGCTACTCAGGAGGCTGAGGCAGGAGAATTGCCTGAACCCAGGAGGCGGAGGTTGCGGTGAGCCGTGATCGCGCCATTGCACTCCAGCCTGGGTAACGAGCGAAACTCCGCCTCAAAAAAAAAAAAAAAAAAAAAAATGTGTTATTTCTATAATTTAAAAGAAATTCAGTAGAAATATGTGGGGAAAGAGACTCCCAAAACTCCCCATTGCCTTTACATCAAAACTTCATACTTCCCTACATGCAGTGCCATAAAAGGTCATTTTTCTAAAATACTTGGTAACTGAAGTCGAGGGTCTAGCCAGCTGGTAATTTAACTGCTTGCATAGCTTAGAAACTCATTTTGTACAAGACAATGGCTATCTATGTTCATAAATGGCTTCAAGAGCTTCTAAGGATGCAGCCTTCTACAGGGAGAAGTAGGAAAAGAGGAGCCCAGCTTACCAACTCGGTTAGTGTTTTCAGAGCCTGATGGCGCCTCCGAAAGGAAATCCATTATTAGCAAACACAAAGGGTGCTGCCTTGTCAGGCCTGACAGGGAGCAGACTGGATGTAACAAAGCCCTGGGCCTTATTTATGTGGCAGCTCACAGCTGCCGAGGATGGGCCCTCCTGTTCCCCAGGAGCCAGCCAGGCCTTCAAGAGGTCATTCTCGGGCCCGCTGCTTGGGTCACCTATAACCAAAGATGCAAGGATGAGACCCAAAATAAATACCCAGAATGCTCTTCCTCCAATATTCACAGGACTAGCTGCCTCCCTGCATTCAGGTCAAGGTTCAAATCCCCCTTCTCAGAAGATTTCCCCCAAGGGAAAGATCAGCCTCTCTCATACTTTATCCCTTCACCCTGCATGGTTCTTCCTCACAGTATTTACCGCTATCTGATACAGCATATGTTCACCGGTTTCTCTCATCAACACCTCCTCTCACAGGGCAGCCATGAAGCCTATGTAAAAGTACCCTCTTGAGTCATGTAATGGGGCAGCTGGACTCTCTCAGAACACTGGCTTGTTAGGGCAGGGGCCTGTCTTGTTTAAAGGCACAAATTAGGTATTCAGTGGATATTTATTGAACAAACATCCTGACTTTCATAATCCCTTCCTTGCTAGATTCTAGTAGAACTCTCTTCAGTCTTTTCCTCTTCCCAATCCAGGCTTTCTTGGCTTGGATATTGAGACACATATGAACATATTGTAGCACAAGCAATTTTTCTTTTTACTGGTAATTACTAATAACCAATTATGGAAATAATGCTATTTTCAAGCAAGTGCATTCCAGTATGCTTAAATTGCATGGCAAGGGATAGAATTTTATAATGTTCGTATTATAAGTAGAGTTATTACATACACGTACATACACATAATCTAAGAATATATGCATTTATTAAGAGTCTTACTGAGGTTTTTAGTATTGGTAGGGGAAAACAATTTTGAAAGTTTAAAGACTAGTGGTTTAACAAGAGAGTGTGAGAAAATGCTAACTTGTTTCAAGAAATACTCATTTCTCACATAGGGGACTCACTTAGCAACCCAGTACTGGCTACACAGAGAAGAGAAGGAACGATCCTTTAGGCAATTGCTATTACAGACAGAAAATTAGAGGCACCGATCATCCCGCTTATTCAGAAAACTGCAGGCCCATCTTTTCTTTAGAGTGACTGTGCATTGGTTGCTATTTTTCTTTCTCCTTTTCAAGTTTCTGTCCGTTTTCTGACTAGTGAGAACCCAGCAGGCTCCGAGTTCTCCTGTGCAACAGCACCAGCACCCTGCCCTAGTCCCATGCCCAGAAGGGCAGAGAGAAGAAGCTTTGTGAATTTACATGAATAACTTCTGCCCCAGGAAGCCATCACTAAACTAAACCTAAAGATCTTTGGTTTTAAACCACTCATCACCTAAGATCTCCATATAATAGATTCCATGATAGGCATTCGGCAAAGGGCAGAAAATGGGGGCCTATTCTGATTTGGGGTTGGAGAAGGTGCACTTGTTGCACTTGAAGAACAACCTTCATTAAAGACTGAAGAGCAACTTCCTGTTGAGAACAGCTGCATGTGGGCAGCCCCCTTTTGGTGAACAGGGAACAAAGAACTGCACAGGCATAATTTATCTTCCCCATCAGTTCTGCAAGTAGATTTACTGAATACATAAGCTTTGAAACATTCGTTCTGCAGACTCATAAAATGTCAGCAGCATCTCCCCTCTCTCTTGATGTCGCTATCAGTCAGCTCCTTTGATTGGTACATGATGCCAATGGGACCAATACCGTCCATCTGATGTCCACATATGTCAATTAGTTTCACACAGAAAATTGTCCCATGGACACAAACTAAACCAACAATGCCAGTCAGTGATGTCACAAACGCTGAGTGAAAGACTGTAGATGAATAGTTGTAAATCCATCACTGCTACTATTCAGAGCTTGGCCTCCCAATGAGAAGGGCCAGAGAAATCAACTTTATGTATAAAAGCTTATTTTGTATAAATGCTAGGGATGAGAATATCTGGTGACTCTAGATACCAGCTTCTCAAAGTACAAGAGCAGGTTTTCAAATATTATTTAAACTATTTAGTTCCCTGCTACATGTGGATTGACTGGTTTCAATCTAGTTTAATTTCTTTTAGGCTCAGATTTCTCTCCTAAATTCCAGAACCATATACCATCAGCTAACTGAACATCTCTACTTAAAGATGCCAAATTGTCCTAAACCACACTCTTCCTGACCTCCTGATTTTTTTCTCCCTCTGGTGTTCCCCATCATAGTGAGTACATTGTAAGGAGTAGTTTGTGTCCTCCCTTCAAAGCACTTCTCACCTCCAGTCTATCAAGTACAGTGCAGGATAGAGTGGTGGTTAAGAATTCAAAACCTGTCTCTGCCACTTACTAACTGTGTGTCCTTGGGCAAGTAGTTTAATTACTCTATGCCACATTTTCTTCATCTGAAAAACACGACAACAATAATAATAATAATAAAAAATATCAACCACATATGGTTGTGAAGATTCAATGAAATCTGCATGTGCAGAGTGCTGAGAACTGTGCCTAACAAATTGTGAGCACTCAATAAACATTGGTTACTACGAATTGCATCATTTACACACAGCTTTTCCTCTCCAGCCTCACTACCACTACTCCATAGCCTCCAAGCCTGTCTTTTAAAATTCAGACTTCAACTGCATCCTCCTCCTTGTTGTTCTCAGATTGCTGCCACAGTGATCTGTCTAGGAGCATCCCTAGGTAGTGAAACTGGGTACTGCCCAGGGCCTATGCTTGGGAACAGGGGTAGGGGTATCTTCAAGCATAGGCCCCAGGATGGGGGTATCCCAAGAGGCTCACAAAATATGCCAACAGCACAGCCTTCTTTCAAGTACAAATATCTTGGGATACTTCTGTACTAGTGAATTTGCCCTCTTCTCACAACCCCAATCTTCTAGGGACTGCCATCTACTTTTTTTTTTTTTTTTCATTCATTAAGTCATTTATTGGACAAATCTTTTACAAAACACCAGCTATAAGACTTGGAAAAAAAAAAACCACATAGGCCCATTAACTCTAGGAGGTTAAAATATAAAAGGTGAGCTAGATGTTTATACAAATGTGACCTAACAGATACAAAAAATAGGAAATAAAGCTTGTCAGTATAACAGAGGTAGTGATTTGTGAGCACCAACTTAAAAAAAAATAATAATAAATAAACTTCGTGGGCGCAGTGGTGAACACCTGTAGTCCTAGCTACTTGGCAGGCTGAGGCAGGATTGTCTGAGCCCAGGAGCTGGAGGTCAGCCTGGACAACACAGAAAAAAAAATTGCTAAGAGGAGAGAATACTTAAGTGTTCTTATCACCAAAAATAACATACAGCAGGAGGAAACTTAAAAAAAATTTCTGCATAACTATTAATAAATAAGAAATCATGGGAACCTAACACCTTTGTCCTGATCATCACCATTTCCCATCATCTAATAAAGGATTATAAGGCAACATTGACAAAAGGGCAGAGAAGTAAGGGCTGGGTTGTAGATAACTTACCTAAATAGAGCCATGTGGGTCATTAGCTGTTAGTGCTGCCTCAATCTGCCTGAAATGATTATATGACATGGAGGCTGAAAATAATTTGAAGATAACTCAAAGACAGCACAAGGCTTTTTGGCCATTCTTACTTGAAAGGGTCCTGGGTATCTCAAATTTCCTGATGCTCCTTGCCTTCCAAGTCTCACCTAGACCTTTAGCCCCTGCAAATAGGGATGAGAAAGGGGTGGGTATGGGATAATGATGTGAGCACAAAGCCTATCTAGTTGGGATTACAAGGGCAAAAGATGGCTAAAAGGAAAAAAAAAACAAAAGGTAAAGTCCTGAAAATCTGTATGTATAAAAATCAACACAAATGATATAAATTTATACAACTATGAAGCTTTATCCCCTAAATACCCAAATGTTGAACCAATCCCTACCATCTCCTTTATCCACAAAATACAAGATACTATACAATTCCTGTTATAGGGACCGCTGGGAAGGAACATGTAGTTGAAAACATATAGTTAAAAGGACTTTGGATTCAAATTCATCAGAGTACCATTTTCCTAAACATGTTTTGATAAAGGCCATGGGAACACTTGTCACACTGTTCAAATGCCCAATGGTAAGACTTCTGATGAGACCAAACAGGTCATATTAAATCAATAGAATATCTTAGAAATAAAGCCAATATGACTAAATCCAAAACTTCACATGAAGTACCTCATGTACAATACAAACCTAGTTTAATAAATAAAAGAAACATAGGTGACTATGAACTAACAAGGGCAGAGTCTATATCATTTATCTTTGTACCTCTCCAGTATAGCTCAGGGCCTGGCATGTAGGAGGCTTTCAAAAAATGCTTCTTGAACAGCTACTTGGATGGCCACTATGCATTCTGTAGGTCCAGGCCAATTTACTATATTCTGACAATAGAGCAAATTGGGCCAGAGGGCAAAAATTAAACCAGAGATATTTCATTCCTAAAGCTTCCATATACTGTTTATTCATACCCTCTCTGTAAAAGGAGGATAATAATTTTACCTATCATGTAACACTAGGTCACACAACTCCACCCCCTGTTTCAATGTCACAACCAGGACAACTAGAGGAAGGTTTGCTAGAGTCTAGCAAGGAAATGATTATGGAAGCTGAAGGGAGTTGCCAGCACATTTATCCAACCAGAAAATATTTATTTAACACCTGCTATGCACCTGGCACTGCTGTCACGGGAGATCAGGACTTCTGCACCATACAGCTCAAGGGGGTGCCATTTATACCCCTCCCTGTGGAAGCTATGGGTTAAAGCTCAGTCTCGTTTACACACAGCACAGCATGGTATTTGGAAACTCTGGTTCTTTCTGATAAAGAATTTGTTTCCTTCGAATGGAATTTTTCCTCATTATTTCTTCTAACAGTTTATCATAATACATCCCTTTCATAATATATCACACAATGCTTCATATTTGAACAGTCTGACTCTTCTGTTTCAGTCCCACAAAGACAATCATATCTTCCTGAGCACCACAGCTAGGTAATTAAGAAAAATGGAGTGTCAGATGCCATAGAGAAGTATCCATCTTTGAGGGAAAACCAGCTTGCTTTCTGTCTTGGAAAATTGGGTTTTCAAGTGAATAAAGCTTCAGTTGATATTCTAGGTCCGAAGCTGTCATTGACTCCTGTGACCTTTGCTGGATCAAGTGTCTCCTCTGGGCCTTGAGTTCCTTCTCTCTAATAGGTAATTGATATTCCCACCCCAGGGCTACAAACAAGGGGCCACCTGCCCTTTAGACCAATCACTTGCATCAGGGAGAAGATTCAAGAGCTTGGTTTAGAAATGCCCACGACTTTGAAAGGATCTAAAGATTATGAGAGAAAAATGGCTTTTCTGTAAAGACCTCTTGGTATTCTGTGGGGAAAGAAGGATCCTTCTCTTCCTACATATATCTTTCTTGACCTGAGTTCTAAATATTTTATTTAAAATACTCAGAGTTCCCTCTTCCTTCCCCAACACATACACTCACACAATTACTATCCATTAATTGTCTAAAGCAGTGCTTCTCAGCCATTTTAATTCCACAAAGACGTGGTGGTACTGTTATGCACTGCATGTCTGTGTTTTATACATCTATATGTGTGTATATATATATGGGTGTGTATATATACACATATGTGTGTGTGTGTATTTTACTCCTAAGAAATAATTTTCAGCCTCTAGAAGGTGATATGGCCCTCAGTGAGATTTTATGGCCTAGAGAGGGCAATTAATCAATGTAATATTTTAAAACTAAATTTTACTTTCTGTATATCTTAATTCAACATTTATTTGATTTATTAGAATGTTATTCAGTTCCCTCAGACTCAGAGTCTTTGTTGGTAGAATGAACATTTGCTGCAGGAAAGCCTGTGCTAGAGAACTGGGGGGCTCACTGTTCTAGCAACAGGGAAGGGTGTTCATTGATGACCGTGGCTCTGGATGCCTTCATCTTCCAACACTCGCAGGGAATCACTGCCTCACCCAAGGCCACATTTTCCAAGGCAGCCTGTATCCAATGACTGGTCAATGTGGGCTATAAAAGCTCACTCCCTGCCATCCCAACTTGAAACAACTCTCAAGAGCTATCCCATTTTCAGAGAACCCTATGTGGTTTGCTGAGGCCAAGCAACCACCCAACTTCTCCCTCTGTCCAAGGTTTTGACCTCAAGAGCCCTTCCTAATAAACTTGCTGCATACCAATCTCCATCTCAGAGTCTATTTTTGGGGAAAGCTAACCAGGACATTTGCACAACCACTTCTATTTTCCCATGTTAGTTCACATCCCTTTCTGTCATCCATTCTCCTAAGCCTTTCCCTTTATTGTCTCAGGTCCTTCTTTTCTGTCCCATCTTGACAAATCCCATTCTATTTTCTATAATCTATACATCAAACTCTTCTCATTTTAAAGCTATAGTCTTCAAAGTAGTCAGCATCCCAGAAAGTTTGAAAAGTATTCATCACTTTAGGAAAGAAAAATATTAGAATTTCAATGTCTATTCATTTTTATCCAAACACAAAAAAAGAAATTAAGCTTGACTGATACCATATACACAGAATGGCAGTGGCACATTCACACAATTGGCTGCATATCCAAAAGTTAAATATGGGACATGGTGAATGAAGTATCCCAAGAATCAAGGAAGTCCCAGACTCAGAGGAGCTGACAGTGGCATCCTTAATCACTGATTTTCTTTCAACATAATGCAAGTATCTATCACATTAAGTAGATTTATAAATTATTTTATCTTAAGTAATAGAATACTTATAGTATTTTATAATGGAATGGTTGTATGAAATGTGAAATATGAAACTCATGTACTCCAAAGAGTTTCATCGGCTATCTTGTGACAGTATTGAAGAGTTGTCAAACTTAAAGATGAGTTTCATATTGTTTTACAAAAATACATATGTTCAAATTTTATGAAGTTTTATGTAATATAACAGATTACCAACCCTAGAAGGTATCTAGAATATATTTTTTTGGAAATAATAAATCCACTGATTAACTTTCTAAAGATTTGATTCTTTTTTTTCCTTTTTAATATATTCTTCCATGAGAGGGGAGCATTTTTTACAATGAATTTTAAAAATCACTTAAAAAAGGAGAACATTTTGAAAACAGATGTCTGCAAATATTTCCATGATTACGTGATCTTGTTGCCAGAAAACACTATGTCTCACTGAAAATATTCTCTTATCTGCTTTCTTTAGAAACTTGGAGCTATTTTTAAATATTTCAGATAAAGACATTCAATGGGGTTTGAATCTATTTGTTAAAAACATATGGACTTAGCCTGGGCAACATGGCAAAACTCTGTCTCTACAAAAGTTTAGCTGGGCATGGTGGCATGCAAGGGCTGAGGTGGGAGGATCACTTGAGCCTGGGAGAGTGAGGTTGCAGCGAGCCGTGACCATGCCACTGCACTCCATCCTGGGCAACAGAGTGAGACCCTGTCTCAAAAAAAAAAGTTTATTGACTTGATATCATCTGATTAGTTCATAAAAGCAACTGATTGACAAATGGTTAAGGTGAAAATTTATTAGCTGTGATTTTTAAAATTATCTGCATAATTTGCAAATGGAATTAGAAAATAAAATAATTTCCTGATTTAGTAAAGATAGTCAAGGATGTACTACTTCTTTTTGAATCTGCATATCCTCATAATGTATCTTTTTAAGCCACATAATCATTAGAATGAAATATCTAAATGAGCCAAACTTTGAAGCATATCTTTAAGAAAGTGTTAAATAAAGATTTTCAAACTATGTAGCATATTTGATCATACTGCTTTCACTGTAAAGCAATAATTTTTAGGAGTAAAAGATTTTTTATACCATTAGTAATATAAAATTACCTTTAGATATTAAGTTCCCTTCTTAGTGCTTCATTTAAAATTTTTGTTTTGTGTGTCTTATAATGTATAAATTGGTACAATGTTATGTAAAAATATTTATGATTCAGCATATTTTGGATAATGTGTTCAAAATATTTTATTTATATTTGTAAAACCAAACGATTTGAAAGATGCTGCTTGTATTAGTTGCCTGGGGCTGCTGCAACAAATTATCATTATTTGGTGACATTAAATAACATAAATTTATTCTTTCACAGTTCTAAAGGCCAGAAGTGCAAAATCAGTATCACCAGCCCAAAATCCAGGCGTTGACAAGAACTCTCTCCTTCCAGAGTCTCTCGGGAGAACTGCCTGCCCCTTGCCTCTTCCAGCCTTTAGTGGCATTCCTTGGCTTGTCACTGCATCATTCTAATCTTCAAGGCCAGTATCTGTAAATTTCCCTCTGCTCCATCTCCTATTTGCTTCTCAGTGTGTGTGAAAATCTCCCACCATGGCACATGTTTATCTGTGTAACAAGCCTGCACACCCAGCACAGGTACTCCAGAACTTAAAATAAAAATAAAAATTAAGAGAAAAGAAAACTCCCCCCCTACTTCCTTCTAATAAGAATACAAGTGATTTCATTAGGGCTCAGGCAGGCAATCAAAGTAAACCTCCCCATTTCAAGAGTCTTATATTAATCACATCTGCAAAGACCCCGTCCCCCAGCTTTTTTTCTTTGCCACATAAGTTAACAGTCTCTGGTTTCAAGATTAGGATGTGAATATCTTTGAGGGGGAAGCCATTTTTTCAGCCTGCCTCGCTGCTTTATTGCAAAGTTCCTCAATCTCTACTAGGAATAAGAATCACCTGAGAAGCTTGCTAAAAGTATAGACAAGTGTGGCTCACTGAGAGATTCTGAATAAGACTGGGAGTGCAGATGCATCTAAGAAATTTCATTTTTGAAACACCAGCTGATTTTGGTGAAAAATTTTGAGGTGAGAGAAACACTGCTTTAAAAGTATACTGCTCCCCATCCTTAACTGTCTCTCAATTCACCACATTTGGAATAATAAGGTATTCATAATGTGCTTTTAATTTCTTAAAAAAGATGATTATTTCCTCTAACATACACTTACATAGCTCTTACCATGGCACTATTCTAAGTTACTTATAAATATTAACTCATTTAATTCTCCTAATCACCCTGTGAAGTAGCCACTATTATTATTCCTATTTTACACAGGAAACTGAAGCACCTAGTGTTAAACAATTTGTCCCGGGTCACATAGCTACACATCATAACAGTCTAAATTTGCACCAGTGTCTGGCCTCCAGCCTATGTCTTCACTGGCCAAAAAGCTATTTTACTGTCTTAAAAACCACACTTCTTAACTTTTGTTACCTGTTTTAAGAGTCTTCCAAATGAAGTTTCAGTACAGTATGAAAATGGTATTTAAAACTATAAAAATAACTCCCTCCAAATCTCTAATTATCTTGAATGTTTAAAAGTGGTTCTTAAAGCTAGGCTTTGATATTAACAGAGATTTTATGGGACATATGGTGAAATTGAAGAAAGTTTCATTATTATGGGTAAATCCCAGAAATATCTGATTCTACAAAAAGTTCTCAATATGCTTTATTTAAACTTGAGTTAAAACCTAAGATAAAACAGATGAGAACCATGAACAACAATGAATTACAAAATAGTGTTGAGGTCTGCAGTTAAGATCTGTCCATTTCAGTTTGTGAAAGGAGTGGTTCTCGGACTTTCACACATTTCGATCCCTAGAGGGACTGTTAAAACAGAGGTTGCTGGGCTTTACCCTCAGAGATTTTTAATTCAGTAGGTCTGTGATGTGTCCAGAAGTACCTATTTAACAAGTTTCCATGTAGTGCTAGCTAATGTGGCTGTCCTGAGGCCAAACTGTGGGAACCACAGCAGGTAACATATATTGAGGGCCTATCATGTCAGAAACAACAAGGTAGGCACCAGGGGAGCAAAATGCGTAAAACAAGTCCCAGGGCTCCAGGAGTGAATAGCCTTGAAAGCCTAATGGGCAAAGAAGACATGTCACAAGCTCATTTTAATTTGCAGTAGATGTCTGATGATCTAGTATTCAGTACCCCAGATACTCCAATAGTTCAACTTCAGTCAGAGGTAAAGTTATTAGAATATCTTTATGTTTTACAATCTTGATACTCACACATGCAGATTGTTAAGGTGAATTTCATTAACTGGACAAGTGAATCTATCATTAACTCAGAAATCTTCTAAGAAATAGAAAAGTAAGAGGAAATCCTAAGTAAATTAATCTGTCACCAACTACTGTTATAAAACAGAATTACTCAATGTTATGAGACAGCCATTACTCTATGCCAGAAATAAAATATCAGAAACATGATCAAGAAGGCATCAAACCGCCTCCTACATCTGTACTAGCTACTGCTTCAACGTCAGATGCTCCTGAGTCAACCTGGATGAAGACGTTGTTGAAGATAATGTTGATGAGGGTGCTCACAAGCATTCAGTCATTCAACAGATATTTACTCTACACTATTTGACCTTGCAACTAATGTTCTAATGGCCTATGTAGCTGACTAGTTTAAAGTCTGCTATGCTATACCAGTATACAGGTTCTCCTTTTCCTTCTGGCCATGATGTCTAAACTACACTTCCCTCTTACTAGGGTGTGTTTGTATGACCAAATTATAATCAATAAAGTTAAGTGGATGTAAGTGGGCTCCTCCTGGCCTGACCCATAAACATCTCAGTGCATAAAATTCTCTCCTTTTTGAATGCTGATACACCACTAGTGGGAATGTAAACTAATATAATCTTTATGAAAAACAGCATGGAGATTTCTTAAAAAATTAAAAGTAGAAAAAAAGAAGAATTAAAAGTAGAAATACCATTTGATAAAGGAAAATGAAGTAAATATATATATATATTTAAAACCTGCACACATACATTTATTGCAGCACAATTCACAATTCATAATTACAAAGACAGGTAACCAACCTAAGTGCCCGCCCATCATCCAATGAGTGGATAAAGAAAATGTGGTATATATACATGTGGAATACTACTCAGCTATAAAAAAGAATAAAATAATGTCTTTTGCAGAAACTTGCAGGGAGTTGGAGGCCATGATTCTAAGTGAAGCAACTCAGGAATGAAAAACCTAATACCGTAAGTTCTCCCTTGTAAGTGGGAGCTAAGCTATGGATATGCAAAGGCAGACGGAATGGTATAGTGGACTTTGGAGACTCAGAATGGGAGGGTGGAAGTGGAGAGAAATGTAGAGAAATGGAAACGTAGAGAAAAAACTACATATTGGATACAATGTATACTGCTTGGGTGACCAGTACACTAAAATATCAGACTTCATTACTATTCAGTTAATCCATGTAGCCAAAAACCACTTATACCCCAAGAGCTATTGAACTTAAAAACAAAAATTCTCTGTTTTTTCATTCTCCAGCTGAATGGACAAGACGCTAAGGATTTAAAAGAGGGTAGAACCATAAGATGGAAAGAACTTGGGTCTCTGAATGAAACATCTCTCCCTCCTATCTGAACAAGAATATAAATTTTTATTGTATCAAGCTACTAAAATGTGGGGTTTTTTCATACAGTAGTTAGCCTGCTTGGCTAATGAGTATTATTATCACCATCCAAAACCAAAGTTTTAATAATGTAAGGAATGGGATTTAAATTATAAATATATGTTTACTTTAAGTTTCATTCCAGTGAAAATAAGATACTTGTAGATATTAATAGAACAATGTCTGGAAAATCTGGCATGGACCTGTCTGTATTGCAGTTTTAATGGAGACAGTCACTGTTTGCCAGGGCAAGGGAGAAGGGAGATACTTCCCAATCTGAGAACTCAGGGTAACATTAACTTAACATATAATTAATTATATTAATTTACATATATGTTATATATTAACATAAATATTTATGTATAATATATTTACATATGTTATGTTTACATATATGTTATACATGTAATTTTTAGAAGAATCATCAGTATATTGGAAAAGCATCTTAATCTTTTACTCAGTTAGCCAAACCTAAAAGAAATCCAGCTGTTCAGACCATAAAGATCATAATTCAGACTCTGTTATTCATTTGGTCATTGACGATGATCATGGGAACAAAACACAGAGGAGGAAATAACACAGCTCCTAACCTTCTAGTCGAAAAAGTCTAAACCTATAATGTCCTACAGTAATGTCCCTTTTTCACTTACATTGTCCTACCCTATCTTGCATGAGTGAACAGAGATGTCAATACCACAAGGGTGACAGGTCACTGTGGTAAACACAGACAAAAACTGACTGTACTGACACCAGCAGAGAGAAAGTCTGTAGGCACCATCTTAGCAGTATCACAAAGCATCAGGAGTTGTCAGGACCCTGCCACTGCATCATGGTTTCCTTACAACTCCTGAGGATATGAGGAGAGGGAAGGAATCAATGGACAAGTCTTTGAGTCTTCATCCAGGATCAAACCCTGGTCCTTTCCTTGTGTAAAAGTCACTCGCTGAGACTTCGTCAAGAGTCAAATGCCAGTCGGTGTTCCTGGGAATGAAAATCAGTACCCTTGTCAATGAGCTTCCCCTTCCTGGGTTGGTGAACATGAATATTCTCAATTCTTCTCAGGATTTCATTGCTTTCCCACCTCCCCGCCCCCTAACACACACACAACTGTTTTCCTTTGTCTCTTGTCAAATACAAAGAAACTACTTCTTAAATTTCAGCTTCTATTATGTGAACATCTGTGAGCAAATAAACTGTGAATATGGTTTCCATCTTTTTCCCTGCTTGGGACCCCTCATTTCACTTCCAACCCATTGAGGCCCAGTGCATCTGGCAGATGAGTCGGTGCTCAGTGGGGTGGCTTTAAATCTATAAATGATTCAAAGGCAATAAACAAAACAAAGACTCCAACCCTTTCACTGAGAAAGGAGACTGTAGTTAGAAGATTATCACCTTAGGCTACAATTTAGAAAATTATTTTCTAATCCCAAAAAAGCTAATAATGTAAAGGTAATACAAAACTTTCCTGAATATTATTAGAAAATTTTCTGCCATTTTCTATTCTGATTCCATGTTGTTTTTTAGTAATATGGTGCTACCGGAACTTAACTAAATAAAGGGCCACACTGGAAATTCTAGCAAGCTTTTTGAATATAAATACATACAAAATTAGAAACAAAATAGCACATTAGCCCAAGAAAACACATTTTAAGTGATCAATAGAACATGAATATTTTGGAGGAGTTATTTTCCACAGTGTGCGCCCATGGTATTATTGCATAAATCGAGGGGAAATCAAGGTACTGGGGACACCTGGTCGGTTGGCATCTTAATCATCTTTCCTTTGTTTTAAGGGTAATTGGAGAATTATCAGGCTGAGCCAAACTATAAGCTATCCTAAATGTTTGTAGACTTGGTGAGACTACTCTTTGCTTCTAAGGTTACTATGACAAAATATGGAAATGAGCCCCCCAAAAGGGCTTTTGATATGGTGATATAAATAAGCTTTTTCTAAATGTGGTCAGCTCTGGGAAAGAGTGATGCTGCCATAGGGATGACAGCCTTAAGAAGGGCTACATCCCAATTATCCACCCCAATTCATTCACAAGCCTCTTGTAAGAGCAGATAAAAAAAGCTATGAATGAGAATCTCCAGATTCAGGAGTGAGGATCTCCCAAGTTCATTCTCATTATACTTAGAGCATTCAAAGTTAGTCTAGCCATCTCCGGCTTGGAAAAGCTATAGGACTTGGCAGGAAAGGGGAGGCAGACTGGGTGGAGGCGGCAGCATATGTAGAGTAGCACTGGGACCTTTAGACCGCACCTCTGCTCTCAGGCAGGGCTCTCTTACAAATAAGAGCTGTCTTTCTCTTGGGAACTAGTGGCTGGTGTGTTTGCCGAAGTGAGGGGCCACAGAAAAGCTTTTGGGTAAACAGAAAAGCTGTAAACCATTGGTAGAATCTTGTTGATACATCGTTCCTATTAGGTAATGATTACAAGGAAATCTCTGTAATTGTTTATATGTTCATTCATGTATTCATTTATTCAGCATATGTATATGGAGCACAGTTACATGTGAAATGCTAAGTGCCACTCTGTGTTGAGGATACAGCTGTGAACAGATGAGGACCCTGTCCTCATGGTGCTTACATTTCAATAAGAGAAATTGAGAACCCCCAAAGTCAATGAACAAAGTACTTGCTGATTGTGATACATACAGCAGACCCTTGAATAACATTATTTTATTCAATGTTGTTTCATTATAACATTGAGGGAAAAAAAATCACTTCTTGGCAGGACCACTGTCTATGTGGGGTTTACACATTCTCTCCATGTCTGCATGTTTTCTCCAGGTACTCAGGTTTCCTCCCACATCCCAGAGATGTACATGTTAGGTGAATGGGCATGTCTACATGGTCCCAGTGTGAGTGAATGTGGGTGTGCATGAGTGTGCCCTACAACGGGCTGGTTCCCACCTTCTGCCCTGAGCTGCAGGATCAGCTCTGGCCACTCGCAATGCTGAACCAAATTGGGATAAATAACTATCTTAGTTGTTTTGATTAATTTTTAAAAACATATGTATAGCTCACATATATTTCAATATTCAATATTAGAAGTGTTTTGGGTCTTTAGGAGTTTAGCGATGTTTTTGTAACCAGAAATACATCGTGGGAACTTAACTCTTGTTTCCGTCAATTAGCCTATGGTAAAATTGGTTTCATTATGCATTGTTTTGCTTAAAGATATAGTTTTCATGACATGTTAAATGAAGACTTTCTTTAAAGGAATGAAGCAGGGTGCAGAGACAGAAAGTAACAGGGTGGACATCGTTCCTATGGAGTGTTCGGGGGAAGATCTCTCTGACATTAAAGGTGACATTTAAGCATCTAAGACTTGGGGCATGAGAAGACGCCAACCATGCAAAAGCCAAGAAAGGCTCATTCCAGAAAAGGAAGGAACAAGCTCAAGGCCCTGGGGCAGCACAGCACTGGGCACTGAGCAAAGGCCAGCAGGCCTGGAGCAAGGCTGAGAGCAGATGGGAGCTAGAGCCTACATGGGGTAGTGAGCCCTGGTCAGGCATGCACCACAGTTTATTTTAAGGCAGTGGGAAGACTTTGAAGGATTTTAAGCAAGAAAATGACAAAATCTGATTTATGTTTTCAAAAGTTCTCTTTGGTTGCTCTGTGGAAAATGGATTGGACGGGGTAAGAATGGAAGGATATTGCACTAAGAGTCAAAATGAGTTAAAACATGGTCCATGCAACAGAGGAGTTCACAGTCTGATGTGAGACAGGTGAGTGAATATGTGACTGTAGTGGGATGTATGCAGCGGAGTGCATGTGCTCCAGGCACCAGGGTGGTACAAAGAAGGGACAACTTGGTTTGATCTCCTGCCACCTATCAAATGAAACCATGTTAAAATAAAGTCAGATATATGTAGATGACTTTACCTGGTATAATTAAGATGTTGATTGATCTTCATGCAAAAAAATGGTACAACTGGAAAACCACTGAACATTTGATCAGAAACTGAAGACTATCTATGGAGAAACATGAGATTTTGCTAGTGATCCCTAGTTTATAAAAAGAGCCTATTCCAACAGTTAAATCGGAAGTCTTTGGTTTAGAATACGTTTTCTTCTGACAAATTCTAGGATCAAGTTTCTCTGGGTGTAGTGATGTCTCAACTGTAACCCCTGTACTGGGATACCGGAAAAAAAAAAAAAAAAAAAAAAAAAAACCACCTCCCTTAGTACTTAGGAAAATTTACCCCTCAGATTTGTCATGCTGTGGAGCTTAATGCAGATTACCAAAGGCATTTTCTATCTTAAGGAGTCAATAGTGGCGTAGCTGCTTTCAGGTTCAAGTGAGCAGTAAGGATCTCTGCAGGATGAAAAGCACAGGAAGGAGGCGAGAGAGGGGACTGTGTCATAAGAGAAGGATCTAGAATAGGGAATTAGGAAACAAGGGTGCCCACCCCTTCACCTGCCCTGCCGCCCTCACCCCCTCCTATGTCAAAGAGACTGGCACTGGGTATGGCAGAAAAGCAAAGGAGGGAAGGGGGCTTTAGCCAGGCAGAGGGACAAAGGTTTTCCTTCCCTTTCTTCATCTTCATTGCCACCTGGTGCTAGAGATATAGTGACAATGGAAATGCACTGTGGAAAACATCACTCTGGATGTCACAGCTTGTCTGTAAATCCAGTTTTGACACTTTTGTGCTCCTGAGTTACCAACGTTTTAGAACTTTAGTTTGTTTCCCCATAATAAAGTGAAAATAAAACTCCTACTTAGGATTGTTTTGAAATCAAACAGGAAGTGAGTTGATTCTGTATCTACTCTCCTTTCTTTTAATTAACCCACTTGAAAACAGCTATCAGTGTCTCAAACTGAGAAAGACCCATCCTCACAACAGGAAAAAAAATGGCTAGAAGAAGAGAGGCTGCATGTGTGTTTCCTGCTGGGACAGTGGTTACAAAGAAGGGACAAGTCAGATGCTCCAAAATCAAAGATTGCTCATTGTGTTCAAAAACCATAAAGATATGCCAAAAACTCTCCAGTCATTGTTCTGACATTAGCATCTGTCATTCAGCCCCTCCCCAAAAGCAATCTCTGTGACCTAGTTCTCTTACCTTTCACAAAGAATGAACTAATATTCCTACCTTTGCAGATTTCCTTTCACCTTGCAATGACAGTTTTTAAACTCCTAGTTATTAATAGTTTTTATAGCAGGCATCAATAGAAACTCCACTTGTAAGAACTCCCTTCTCATAAGTTTATTTCATTGACCACCAGTCCTTCCATATTTCTTAGAATATTATCTACTATAATTCACTAAGAAACATAGCACGAGATTGGAATTCTGTGAGCTTGAGGACATTCTCTACATTTTCCACAAAGATATGTACAATTAGGCACATAACTTTCAGAGGTTCCCAGGGGCCTCAAAGTATCACTGTGGCTCTTTATCCTAGAACTGAGGTTCCCTTGGGATGCACTGTCTTCAATTAATTTTTCAATCTAACTGAAATCATGTTCTAACCTGGGACCAGCCCAGGCAAAATGCCTATTCTCTTCTCTCTGCTAGTGATGCAGCCTAGTGCAATGGTTAAGAGGGTAGAGCCACAAACTGAACTGAGTGAGTTTGAGTCTTGGTACCACATTTACAAATGACATTAGGCAGGTCATATGCGTATATTCCTAGCTGCTCGGGAGGCTGAAATGGGGAGATCAACTAAGCCCAGGAGTTTGAGGCTGCAGTGAGCTGAGATTGTGCCACTGCTCTCTGGCCTGGGGGACAGAGTGAGATCTTGTCTCCAGTAATAATAATAACAATAATAGCTAGCATTTATTGGGAGATTTTTCATAACTCTGTAAAATGGAGACAATTTTAACCTACTCTGTGGGTTAAGAAGAACAATTGGTGGCTGGCAAGATGGCCAAATAGGAACAGCGCTGGTCTGCAGCTCCCAGCAAGATCAATGCAGAAGGCGGGTGATTTGTGCATTTCCAACTGAGGTACCTGGCTCATCTCATTGGGGCTGGTTAGACAATAGGTGCAGTCATTGGAGGGCAAGCTGAAGCAGGATGGGGCATCACCTCACCCAGGAAGAGCAAGGGGTTGGGGAACTCCCTTCTAAGGAAGGGAAGCCATGAGAGACTGTCCCATGAGGAATGGTTCGTTCCAGCCCAGATACTATGCCTTTCCCATGGTCTTCGCAACCTGCAGACCAGGAGATTCATTCAGGTGCCTATACCACCAGGGCCCTGGGTTTAAGCACAAAACTGGGAGGCCGTTTAGACAGCCACCAAGCTAGCTGCAGGAGTTGTTTTTTTTTAATATATCCCACTGGCGCCTGGAATGCCAGCAAGACAGAACTGTTCACTCCCCTGAAAAAAGGGCTGAAACCAGGGAGCCAAGTGGTCTAGCTCAGAGGATCCCACCCTCACGGAGCCCAGCAAGCTAACATCCAGTGGCTTGAAATTCTCTCTGCCAGTACAGCAGTGTGAAGTCAACCTGGGATGCTCAAGCTTGGTGGGGGAAGGGGCATCCACCATGAATGAGGCTTGAGTAGGTGGTTTTCCCCTAGTATAAACAAAGCCATCAATAAGTTCGAACTGGGCAGAGCCTACCACAGCTTGGCAAAGCCACTGTAATCAGACTGCCTCTCTAGATTCCTCCTCTCTGAGCAGAGCATCTCTAAAAGAAAGGCAGCAGCCCGGTCAGGGGCTTATAGATAAAACTCCCATCTCCCTGGAACAAAGAACCTGGTGGAAGGGGCAGCTGTGGGAGCAACTTCAGCAGACTTAAATGTTCCTGCCTGCTGGCTCTGAAGAGAGCAGCAGATTTCCCAGCACAGTGCTTGAGCTCTGTTAAGGGAAAGACTGCCTGTTCAAGTGGGTCCCTGACCCCCATGCCTCCTGACTGGGAGACACCTCCCAGCAGGGATCGACAGACACCTCATATAGGACAGCTCTGGCTGTCATCTGGCAAGCACCTCTCTGGGACAAAACTTCTCGAGGAAGGAATAGGCAGCAACCTTCATTGTTCTGCAGCCTCCACTGGTGATAACCAGGCAAACGGGGTCTGGAGTGGAACCCCAGCAAACTCCAGCAGACCTGCAGCAGAGAGGCCTGACTGTTAGAAGGAAAACTAATAAACAGAAAGGAATAGCACTAATATCAATAAGAAGGATGTCCACAAAAAAATCCATCCAAAGGTCACCAACATCAGAGACCAAAAGTAGACAAATCCACAAAGATGAGGAAAAACCAGCACAAAAAAAGGCTAAAAATTCCAAAAACCAGAATGCCTCTTCTCCTCCAAAGGATCACAACTTCCTGCCAGCAAGGGAATAAAACTGAACAGAAAATGAGTTTGACAAACTGACAGAAGCAGGTTTCGCAGGCTTCAGAAGGTGGGTAATAACAAATTCCTCTGAGCTAAAGAAGCATGTTCTAATCCAATGCAAGGAAGCTAAGAACCTGGAAAAAGGGTTAGAGGAATTGCTAACTAGAATAACCAGTGTAGAGAAGAACATAAATGACCTGATGGAGTTGAAAAACACAGCACAAGAACCTCGTGAAGCATATACAAGTATCAATAGCTGAGTCAATCAAGCAGAAGAAAGAATATTAGAGATTAAAGATCAACTTAATTATATAAAGCAGAAAGATAAGATTAGAGAAAAAAGAATGAAAAGGAACTAACAAAGTCTCCAAGAAATATGGAACTATATAAAGGGACCAAATCTACTTTTGATTGGTGTACCTAAAACTGATGGGGAGAACGGAACCAACTTGGAAAACACTTTTCAGGATATTATTCAGGAGAACTTCTGCAACCAAGCAAGACAGGCCAACATTCAAATTCAGGAAATACAAAAAACACCACAAAGATACTCCTCGAGAAGAGCAGTATCAAGACACATAATCGTCAGATTCTCCAAGGTTGAAATGAAGGGGAAAATATTAAGGATAGCCAAAGAGAAAGGTTGGGTTACCCACAAAGGGAAGCCCATCAGACTCACAGTGGATCTCTCAGCAGAAACCCTATAAGCTAGAAGAGGGTGGGGGTCAATATTCAACATTCTTAAAGACAAGAATTTTCAACCCCAAATTTCATATCCAGCCAAACTAAGCTCCATAAGTGGAGGAGAAATAAAATTCTTTTGAGATAAGCAAATGCTGAGAGATTTTGTCACCACCAGGCCTGCCATACAAGAGCTCCTAAAGGAAGCACTAAATGTGGAAAGAAAAAACTGGTACCAGCCACTGCAAAAACATACTAAATTGTAAAGTACATAAACACTATGAAGAAACTGCATCAACTAATGGGCAAAATAACCAGCTAGAATCATAATGACAGGCTCAAATTCATACATAACAATATTAACCTTAAATGTAAATTGGCTAAGTGCCTCAGATAAAAAGCACAGATGGCCAAACTGGATAAAGAGTCAAGACCCATCGGTGTGCTGTATTCAGGAGACCCATGTCACATGGAAAGACATGTATAGGCTCAAAATAAAGAGATGAAGGAAGATTTACCAAGCAAATAGAAAGAAAAAAAAAAGCAGAGGTTGCAATTCTAGTCTCTGAAAAACCAATAAAACTCAGACTTTAAACCAACAAAGATCAAAAGAGACAAGGGCATTACATAATGGTAAAGGGATCAATGCAACAAGAAGAACTAACTATTCTAAATATATATGTACCCAATACAGGAGCACCCAGATTCATAAAGCAAGTTTTTAGAGACCTATAAAGAGACTTAGATTCCCACACAATAATAGTGGGAGACTTTAACACCCCACTGTCAACATTAGACAGATCAATGAGACAGAAAATTAAAATTATATTCAGGACTTGAACTCAGCTCTGGACCAAGTGAACATAATAGAAATCTACAGAACTTGCCACCCAAAAACAACAGAATATACATTCTTTTCAGCACCGAGTCATACTTATTCAAAAATTGACCACATAATTGGAAGTAAAACACCCCTTAGCAAATACAAAATAATGACAATCATAACCAAAAATGATAATCATAACCATCTTTCAGGCCACAGTGCAATCAAATTAGAACTCAGGATTAAGAAACTCACTCAAAACTAAATGGAAACTGAACAGACTGCTCCTGAATGACTACTCGGGAAAAAACAAAATGAAGGTAGAAATAAATAAGTAATTTGAAACCAATGAGAACAAAGACACAACATACCAGAATCTCTGGGACACAGCTATAGCAGTGTTTAGAGGGAAATTTATAGCAGTAAATGCCCACAGGAGAAAGTGAGAAAGGTCTAAAACTGACACCCTAACATTACAATTAAAGCAACCAGAGAGGCAAGAGCAAACAAATTCAAAAGCTAGCAGAAGTCAAGAAATAATTAAGATCAGAGCAGGACTGAAGGTGATAGAGACATGAAAAACCCTTCAAAAAAGTCAGTGAATCCAGAAGCTGGTTTTTTGAAAATATTAACAGAATAAAGAGACTGCTGGCCAGACTAATAGAGAAGAAAAGACAGAAGAATCAAATAGACACAATAAAAAATGATAAAGGGGATATCACCACTGATCCCACAGAATACAAAATACCATCAGAGAATACTATAAACACCTCTATACAAATAAACTAGAAAATCTGAAGAAATTGATAAATTCCTGGACACATACATCTTCCCAAGACTAAACCAAGAAGAAGTCGAATCCCTCAATAGACCAATAACAAGTTCTGAAATTGAGGCAGTAATGAATAGCCTACCAACCAAAAAAAGCCCAGGACCAGAAGGATTCAGAGCCAAATTCTAACAGAGGTACCAAGAGGAGCTGGTACCATTCCTTATGAAACTATTCCAAACAATAAAAAACAGGGAATCCTCCCTTACTAATTTTATGAGGCCAGCATCATCCTGATATAAAACCTGGCAGAGACACAACTAAAAAAGTAAATTTCAGGCCAATATCCCTGATGAACATCATGGAAAAATCTTCAATGAAATACTGGCAAACCAAATCCAGCAGCACATCAAAAAGCTTATTCACCATGACCAAGTCACCTTCATCCCTGGGATGCAAGGCTGGTTTAACATATGCAAATGAATAAACATAATCCATCACACAAACAGAACCAATGACAAAAACCACATGATTATTTCAATAGATGCAGAAAGGCCTTCAATAATATTCAACATCCTTCATGCTAAAAACTCTCAATAAACTAGGTATTCATGAAATGTATCTCAAAATAATAAGAATTCTTTATGACAAACCCAGAGCCAATATCATACTGAATGGGCAAAAGCTGGAAACATTCCCTTTCAAAACTGGCACAAGACAAGGATGCCCTCTCTTACCACTCCTAGTCAATATAGTATTGGAAGTTCTGGCCAGGGCAATCAGGCAAGAGAAAAAAATAAAGGGTATTCACATAGGAAGACAGAAAGTCAAATTGTCTCTGTTTGCAGACGACATGATTCTATGTTTAGAAAACCCCATCGTCTCAGCCCCAAAACTCCTTAACCTGATAAGCAACTTCGGCAAAGTCTCAGGATATAAAATCAATGTGCAAAAATCACAAACATTCCTATATGCCAACAGACAAGCAGAGAGCCAAATCATGAATGAACTCCCATTCACAATTGCTACAAAGAGAATAAAATACCCAGAAATATAACTAACAAGGGACTTGAAGAACCTCTTCAAGGATAATTACAAACTACCACTCAAAAAAATAAGAGAGGACACAAACAAATGGAAAAACCTTCCATTCTCATGTATAGGAAGAATCAATATCATGAAAATGGCCATACTGTTCAAAGTAATTTATAGATTCAGTGCTACCCCCATCAAACTACCATTGAAATTCTTCACAGAACTAGAAAAAAACTACTTTAAATTTCATATGGAACCAAAAAAGAGCCCATATAGTTAAGACAGTCTTAAGCAAAAGAACAAAGCTGGAGTCATCATTCTACCTGACTTCAAACCTACAAGGCTACAGTAACCAAAACAGCATGGTACTGGTACCAAAATAGACATATAGACCAATGGAACAGAACAGAGGCCTCAGAAATAACACCATACATCTACAATCAATCTGATCTTTGAAAAACCTGACAAAAACAAGCAATAGGAAAAGGATTCCCTATTTAATAAACAATGTTGGGAAAACTGGCTAGCCATATGCAGAAAACTGAAACTGGACCCCTTCCTTACACCTTATACAAAAATTAACTCAAGATGGATTGAAGACTTAAACATAAGAGCTAAAACCATAAAAACCCTAGAAGAAAACCTAGGCAATACCATTCAGGACACAGTCATGGGCAAAGACTCCATGATTAAAACACCAAAAGCAATGGCAACAGAAGCCAAAATTGACTAATGGGATCTAATTAAACTAAAGAGCTTCTGCACAGCAAAAGAAACTATCATCAGAGTGAAAAGGCAACCTACAGAATGGGATAAAAATTTTGTAATCTATTCATCTGACAAAGGGCTAATATCTAGAATCTACAAGGAACTTAAATAAATATACAAGAAAAAAACAACCCCATCAAAAAATAGGTGAAGGATATGAACAAACACTTCTCAAAAGAAGACATTTATGTGGCCAACAAACATATGAAGAAAAGCCAACATACATATGAAGAAAAGCTCATCATCAATAGAGAAATGCAAATCAAAAACGCAATAAGATACCATCTCATACCAGTTAGAATGGCGATCATTAAAAAATCAGGAAACAACAGATGCTGGAGAGGATGTGGAGAGATAGGAAAGCTTTTACATGATTGGTGGGAGTGTAAATTAGTTCAACCATTGTGGAAGACAGTCTGATGATTCCTCAAGGATCTAGAACCAGAAATACCATTTGACCCAGTAATCCCATTACTGGGTATATACCCAAAGGATTATAAATCATTCTACTATAAAGACACATGCACAAACATGTTTACTGCAGCACTGTTCACAACAGCAAAGACCTGGAGCCAGCCCAAATGCCCATCAATGATAGACTGGATAAAGAAAATGTGGCACGTATACACTATGGAATACTATGGAGCCATAAAAAAGGATGAGATGATGTCCTTTGCAGGGACATGGATGAAGCTGGAAACTATCATTCTCAGCAAGCTAACACAGAAACAGAAAACCAAACACCACATGTTCTCACTCATAAGTAGGAGTTGAACAATGAAAACACATGCACCCAGGGAGGGTAACATTGCACACTGGGGCCTGTCAGGGGGTAGGGGGCTGGGGACGGATAGCATTAGGAGAAATATCTAATGTAGATGATGGGTTGATGGGTGCAGCAAAACACCATGGCACTTGTATACCTATGTAACAAACCTGCACGTTCTGCACATGTATCCCAGAACTCAAAGTATAACAAAAAAAAGAAGAATACAAATAAAATGCTTAGAACACAATAACCCAATAAATGCTAGTTGTTACTATTATTTTTTGGAGACAAACTGTCACTCTGTCACCCAAGCCAGAGCGTAGTAGCACAATCTCTGCTCACTGCAGCCTCGAATTCCTGTGCTTAAGTGAACCTCTCACCTGAGCCTTCCAAGTAACTAGGACTACAATGCATGCCACCATAACTGGCTAATTTTATTTTAGTTTAGTTATTTTATTACATTTTTTGTGGAGACAGACTCTCACTTTGTTGCCCATGTTGGTCTTAAACTCCTGGCTTTCAATGATCCTTCTTCCTTGGGCCTCCCAAAGTGCTGTGATTATAGGCAGAAGCCACTATTCCCTGCCAATTCTTGCCATGATTGTTAGACGGTAAGCTGAAAAGCTTTGTGTCCCCTCCCAAAATATGCACAGTTGCACACAGCATAAAAAAACAATGCCCATGTTCCCCTGTCTTCGTCCCTCCATCAAAAATCTAAAATAATAAGTGATGTTTAATTTTAATGCCTAATTCAAAACAAAATTTAAATCCAGTTTTTCTAAGTATTCCAGACAAGTATTCAAGCAATATGTGTCTCCCCTGTCAGGACAGCGTGTCTTGGGGCTCTCACCTTCTGCCCTTAGTACAAGAGACCAGAATGGCAGACCAAGGTGTCCTGGGAGTACTTCATCCCTGAGTGACAGCTGGTGCTGTCAAGAGTCGTTATTGCTGGTGTGCACAGACCTTCTGGCAAAGCCAGGCGCAACAGAGAAACTGCAGTCTCCCTGCCCACCTGTCAGCCTCGTCCAGGAACAGCAGAGAAATTTGCTCTTTTCTTTCTTCAAAGGGTCCAGCAAGCCCCAGCACCCTCATTAATGCATGCCTCTTCAATCCCAGCCTGCCTCCCTCCCCTCCCTGAACACAGACTTCCCAACCTATTCTTCCAAGAAGGGGATTAGCTCAATTAATCTCTGGACAAATGTCAAGGAGTCTGGGGGAGGGGGCACCTTTCAAGTGCCGCGCCCCAAATAGCGAATAAAGCCAGACATGCGCTGAGGCCGCACCGCACAGGGTGAGCTGGAGCAGCTGCCAACAGGATGGCACCAAGTCCTCTTAATCTCAGGCTTAGCTTCCCAGGGGCTCACTTTCTTGCCAGCCTGTTCTGACAGACCACAAGCACCACGTGCTCCAGATCTCCTCTCACCATCTGGGAGGGGGGTTGTGGCAGAAAAGCAGCTTTAGGATCAGAATCCATTTCTGAGGCAAAGTTGCTATCCTCTCATCTCCCGTGTTGCTGCCTTCTGTGCTTGCCCTCTCCTCTCTGGGCCCACCTGCCTCCCCCACCTTCAGAGGGCAGATACTCCCCTCCAAAGCATGGTTAAAAAATGAGAGCTCCTAGGTTCAGAGTAAGAAAACCAAGTAGGCATAAAAAACCACAGGGAGAGAAGCCAGGAGTGTGTGGGAGTGGAGGAAATTCTTATTATTTAAACACAAAATTATTTTTCCCCAACCATAAGTTTCATCAACTTGATCCACAGAATTTTGGGGAAAGCCCTGAGAGTGCTTCCTCTTTAATTCCCAGAAATACTTCATTCAATCCATCCAAGGGAGTGGCTGAACTGGTAATAATTCTCTAGAATAGAGGTTTCTCAATTGCTCTATGCTCATTCAACTTTTTAATTTGTAAGGTATTTTCTAGTAGTTTAATCCTTCTCTCTTTCTCCCTTACTCTTCCTTTTCTCCTCTCTCCCTCTCCCCATCTCTCTCCTTAGCCAGCAAAATCTGGCCTAACCAGCAGGCTATTAAACAGCACTTCCACATGCTACAGTCCAATGATTCAGTAATTAATTTTCATAATGATGATCTGGAAGGATTTCTAGAGCCTCTTGAAAGATCCAAGAATATATATACCCTACTGGTTATACATATGCTTTGAGTGCGAGAGGTAGCCTGGATGTCCAGTTCTGGTGGTGCCACTTTCTAGCCATGTGGTTTCAGGCAGGTTATTTAACCTCTCTGCCTATTACCATTTCCTCATCTGTGATACAGGGACATAAAGTCTATTAAGAAAGATAATGGTTAACACTCTAGTTATGAAATATGTCCTATGAACCAGACACTATGCCAATTGATTTGCCTGAATTATTTTACGCAACCTTCACAACAACTGCTGAGTCAATATTAAAGGCATTTCATCACATCTAATTTTTTCAGTATTAGCAATACATATATTGCACCTAGGGTGACTATAAACGAGAATATCTGATTAATGTAAATACCTCACTTCCTGGCTAAAAGACACAGGCAGTCTACTTCAATTTTTATCCAAAACTCTTTGGTTCAGATGTGATTTTGAATACATAAAATTTTTGGACTTTAGAAAGACAATATGGTTCATATAACAAATAGAACACACTGGTCTGGGGCAGCATCCTGTAATTGAACACATTAACATTTCTACTCTAAAACATGAATCTTCTCCCTCAAGAGGACAACAAAGAGCTTCCTGTCAACTCAAAACAGGTTTTGTTACCAAAAGTCATTCAGAACAGGTAGTTTTGCCATCAAATGAGTTAGGAAAGAAAAAAAATAAATTAACTTAGGCTATTGTTTATATTTCAAACTTTCAGATAGGACATTGTGAACTTTATCACACAAAATCACTAATTAAAGAACTGAGATTCTAGTCCCCTCTCTGGTAGTAACCACTGTGTAGCGTGGGCAAATTGCCAAGCTGCTCTTGTTTCAGATTCGTCATCTACAAAATGGGTGACTACTGCTTTCTCCTAAGTTATGCAGAAGTAGCTGTGAAGATCAAATGAGATAGGATTCATTAAAATACTTTGAATAAGCTAAGTGTTTAGTAAGTTCAAGCAGTTAATTATCTTTTAAAATGATTCTTTTAATGATTATAGATTTAATTATGCACTACTGCTTCTTGTTTGAATGGCACAGTGTTGCCTACATGGGAAAAGATTCCCCAATTAAATCTCCTTTTTGCATGCATCACTGTTGTTGTTTCTTATACATCAATAAAGATCAGCAAATACATGATGACTGCACTACTGAAATATTTCTCTGGGTTAAACTGCAAGAATCACCTCTAGGAAATAATGACAAGCTGCTGTGTCAAATCACTGCAGTTACTGAATACCTGAAAGACCTTTTTTGTTTTGAAGAAGCAAGCTGTTCAAGTGTCAGGTTGATTTTAACCTGATTTTACAACTTCTTAAAAATCTGCTCATGTCTCCATTTTCTGTGCAGTCTATGAAGACAGCAGTGGCCTGGGAGTTTGATGATCCAGTCGCTAGTCCCAGCCTGACCTCTAATGTTCTGTGTGATCTAGGACAAGTCACAACACATCTGAGATGAACTCTCCCAGTCCCTATGCCTAGTTACACTTTGGGTGGCAAGAGAGGGCTCACTGCTGCTACTGGGTGTCCTCAACAGAAGATTTTCTTGTTACAAGATTCAAGCCCTGGTTTTCCCTGCCACATACTTCTGGCTGGGAGCTGTCTTTGCACTGATATCAATCACATGTTGCTGATGTCAGCCCAGCTGTGACAGCTGAGGCCACCACCACCCACAGCTGACTGAGTGAGTCACATCTGCCTGCTTTCTCTTTGACACGAACCTCTCAAAAACCCAGGGGCAGAGCCCATGACCTGCTTCTCCCTTTGCATCTCTTTATACTCTGTCTGCTTGCAAAGTCTCCATGGCTGGGTGATTTGTCCCATTAGCCATGGTTTTACAAAACTAACCATGAATGTTCTCCAGCATCCGTGGTAACCTTTCCGCCAAGGAGCAATTATAACTATAAGCTAGCTTCTTTTGATGTTGACTTTTACAAACAGAGGATCCCTGGCAACTAAAATGTAATGAGGTGGGTATCTCATTAAAAAAAAAAAGAACTATAAATATTTCCTTTCATAGAGAAGAAGGACACATAAAGTAACATTTACTATATAATAAAGCCGGTAATTATTATCAATAACTGAAGGATATTCTGTGTTTTAAAATCCAAGGTCCATGACATATGTGAAATGGTAGTGTAAATGTAATATAGAAAAAAACCACTAGACTTAGAACCTGAACTTTCCTTACCCCAGGGAGGCTGTGATCAAACAGATGAGGCAAAAATATAAAGCAATTATATTATTATATTTATTATATAAAATAATATGTAGGGGTGGAACAAGATGACTGAATAATATTCTTTAGCAATTGTCTCCAGACGGAAACACCAAATTGAACAATTATCCATATAAGAAAGCACTTTAGCAGGAAGACTAAAAGATAAACCTACCAAAAATAGTAACTATGACTGCTTTTTAAGAGACAGACAATATAAAAGACATTAAAAGAGACAAGAAAAAGTCTAAAAGCAGGATGGGAATTAAAATGTAGACTGTTTCCGTTTTCTCTTTGCTTGTTTGTAACCAGAGTTAAGTTGTCATCATTTTAAAATAATTGATTATTTGGTCGGGTGCAGTGGCTCACACCTGTAATCTCAGCACTTTGGGAGGCCAAGGCGGGTAGATCATAAGGTCAAGAGTTTGAGACCAGCCTTGCCAACATGGTGAAACCTCATCACTACTAAAAAAAAAAAAAATACAAAAATTAGCTAGGCATTGTGGCACACACCTGTAATCCCAGCTACTCGGGAGGCCAAGGCAGAAGAATTGTTTGAACTCAGGAAGCGGAGATTGCAGTGAGCTGAGATCACCCCACTGTACTCTAGCCTGGGCGACAGAGCAGGACTTCATCTCGAAATAAATAAATAAATGAATGAATAAATAAAATAATTGATTATGTTATTTGTAAGCCTCATGGTAACCACAAGACTGAAGCCTATAGTAGATACACAAAAAATAAAAAGCAAGAAATTAAAAAAATACTACCAGAGAAAATCAGTATTACACAAAGGGACCAGAAGAAAGAAAGAAAGAGGACCAAAAAAAACCCAAAAACCAACAACCAAAAAAGAAAATGGCAGTAGTGAAGTCCTTACCTTCAATGATAACACTGAATTTAAATTAACTAAATATTCCCATCCAAAGACACAGTGCCTGAATGGATAAAAACAAGACTCAGTCATATGTTGCCTATGAGAAACTCACTCCACCTGTAAAGACACATATAGACTGAAAATAAAAGGTGGGAAAAAACATTTCATACAAATGTAAACCAAAAAAGATCATGAGTAGCTCTACATTCATATCAGATAAAATATATTTCAAGACAAAAGCTGTAAAAAAAGACAAAGAAGGTCATTATTAGGTGATAAAGGGGTCAATTTAGCAAGAAGATATAATAATTCTAATTATATATGAGCCTAATGCTGGGGCACTCAGATACATAAAGCAATTATTATTAGAGCTAAATAGAGACATACACCCCTATGCAAAATTAGCTGGGAATTTCAACACCCCATTTTCAGCATTGGGCAGATCATATACACAGAAAATCAATAAAGAAACATTGAACTTTATCTGCACTATGGACCAAATTTACCTAATAGATATCTACAGAATATTTCATCCAATAGCTACAAAATATGCACTCTTCTCACTGGTGCATTGAACATTCTCAAGTATAGATCATATGTTAAGCCATAAAATAAGTCTCAAAAATTCAAAACAAAATCATATCAGGTATCTTTTCTGAACATGATAAAATAAAACTAGAAATCAATAACAGGAGGAACTTTGGAAACTGTATAAACACACATGAAATCAAACAATGTGCTCCTTAACAACCATTAGGTCAATGAAGAAATTAAAACGAAAATTTAGAAAATGTTTTGAATCAAATGAAAACGAAAACACAATGTACCAAAATCTATGGGATACAGCAAAAGCAGTGGTAAGAGGGAAGTTTATAACAATAAACATCTACATTAAAAAGGGAGAAAAGCATTAAACAACCTAATAATGCACCTTAATAAAAAACTAGAAAAGCAAGTGCAAACCAAATTCAAAATTATTAAAAATAAAGAAATAAAGATCAGAGTACAAATAAATAAAATTGAGACTAAAAAAATACTAAACACCCACAAAATAAAAAACTGTTTTTCTGAAAGCATAACCAAACTTGACAAACCTTTAGCAAGATTAACTAAGAAAAAAAAGAGAGCAGACCCAAGTAAATAAAAACAAGATGAAAAAGAAGACATTACAACTGATACCTCAGAAATTTAAAGGATTATTACAGACTATTATCAGCAACTATATGCCAATACATGGGAAAGCCTACAAGAAATGGATAGATTCCTAGAAACATACAACCTACCAAGATTGAACCGTAAAGAAATCCAAAACCTGAATAGACAAATAACAAGCAAAAATAAAAAGTCTCCCATCAAAGTAAAGCTCAGGACCTGATGGCTTCACCACTGAATTCTAACAAACATTTAAAGAATTACTTACACCAGTCCTACTCAAACTATTAAAAAAAAAAAAAAAAAAAAAAAAAACAAAGAAGAGGGAATCCATCCAAACTCATCCTATGAGGTTGATATTACCTTAATACCAAAACCAGACCAAAGCACAACAATAAAAAAAACTAGAGGCCAATATACCTGATGAACATAGATGTAAATATCCTCAACAAAGTACTAGCAAACCAAATTGAACAAGACAGTAAAAACAGAATTCATCATAATCAAGTGGGATTCATGCCAGGGATGTAAGGATGGTTCAAAATAAGCAAATCAATCAATGTGATACATAAAATCAACAGAATAAAGAATAAACACTATATGATCTACCAGGTGTGATGACTCATGCCTGTAGTACCAGTACTCTAGGGGGGCCAAATTGGGCAGATCACTTGAGCCCTGGAGTCTGAAACCAGCTTGGGAAACATAGTGAAACTTTGTCTCTAGAAATAAAAAATACAAAAATTAGCCAGGCATGGTGGCACATGCCTATAGTCCCACATACTTGCAGGCTGATGTGGGAGCATCACTTGAGCCCAGTAGGTCAAGGCTATCATGAGCTATTATCACACCACCACACTCTAGCCCAGGTAACACGGTGAGACCCTGTCTCACAACAAACAAACACCATATGATCATTTCAATAAATGCTGGAAAGGCATCCAATAAATCTCAACATCCTTCATGATAAAATCTCTCAAAAAACTGGGTATAGAAGGAACATACATCAACATGATAAAAGCCACATAAAACAAACCCACAGCTAGTGTCATACTGAATGGGGGAAAAACTGAAAACCTTTCTTTTGAGATCTGGAACGAGACAAGAATGCCCACTTTAATTACTTTTATTCAAGACAGTACTGTAAGTCTTAGCCAGAGCAATTAGGCAAGAGAAATAAAAGGAATACAAATTGGAAAGGAAGAAGTTAAAATCATCCTTGTTTGAGATGATATGATCTTAGATTTAGAAAAATCTAAAAATTCCACCAAAAAGTGGAATTATTTGTTTATTATAACTAATAAACAAATTCAGTGAAGTTTCAGACACAAAATCAACATACGAAAGTCAGTAGAATTTCTATATGCCAACAGTAAACAATCTGAAAAAGAAACCAAGAAAGTAATCTCATTTACAACAGCTACAAATAAAAATAAATACCTAAGAATTAATTCATTTTTTTTTTGAGACAGAGTTTCACTCTTGTTGCTCAGGCTGGAGTGCAGTAGCGCAATCTGGCTCACTGCAACCTCCACCTTCCCAGGTTCAAGCTATTCTCCTGCCTTAGCCTCCTGAGTAGCTGGGATTGCAGGTGCCTGCCACCACACCTGGCTAATTTTTTGTAATTTTAGTAGAGACAGGGTTTTATCATGTTGGCCAGGCTGGTCTTGAACTCCTGACCTCAGGTGATCCACCCACCTCAGCCTCCAAAAGTGCTGGGATTACAGGTGTCAGCCACTGTGCCCGGTCATACCTAGCAATAAATTTAACTAAAGAAGTAAGTTCTCTACAACAAAAACTATAAACATCGATGAAATAAATTAATGAGGGCACAAAATAGGAAAGATATTCCATGTTCATGGATTGGAAGAATCAATATTGTTAAAATGTCCATACTACCCAACATAATCTACTGATTCAATGCAATCCCTATCAAAATATCAGTCACATTATTCACAGAAATAGAAGGAAAAAAAATCCTTATATCCAAAGGATTATAAATCGTTCTACTATAAGGACACATGCACACGAATATTCATTGCAGCACGGTTTACAATAGCAAAGACCTGGAACCAACCCAAACGCCCATCGATGATAGACTGGACAGGGAAAATGTGGCACATATACACCATGGAATATTATGCAGCCATCAAAAACGATGAGTTCGCATCCTTTGTAGGGACATGGATGAACCTGGAAACCATCATTCTCAGCAAACCGACACAAGAACATAAAATCAAACACCACATGTTCTCACTCATAGGCGGGTGTTGAACAATGAGAACACATGGACACAGGGAGGGGAGCACTACACACTGGGGTCTGTTGGGGGGAAATAGGGAAGGGACAGCAGGAGGTGGGGAGTTGGGGAGAGATAGCATGGGGAGAAATGCCACATACAGGTGAAGGGGAGGAAGGCAGCAAATCACACTGCCACATATGCACCTATGCAACAATCTTGCATGTTCTTCACATGTACCCCAAAACCTAAAATGCAATAAAAAAAAATCCTAAAATGTATATAGAATCGTAAAGATCCAGAACAGCCAAAGCAATCCTGAGCAAAAAGAACAAAACTGGGGGAATCACATCAATTTCCTCACTTCAAATACTACTACAAAGCTATAGTAACCAAAATAGCATGGTACTGGCATAAAAACAGGCATGTAGACAAATGGAACAGAATAGAGAATCCAGAAATAAATCCATGCATTTACAGTCAATTAATTTTTGACAAAGGTACCAAGAACATACATTGGGGAAAGGACAGCCTCATCAATAAATGATGCTGAGGAAATTGAATATCCATATGTAGAAGAATGAAACTAGACCCGCATCCCTCACCATTTACAAAAAGCAAATAGAAGTGGAGTAAATACCTTAATCTAAGACCTCAAACTATGAAACTACTACAAGAAAACATTGGGGAAACTTTCCAGGACATTGCTCTGGTCAGAGATTTCTGGAATAAGAACTCAAAAGCACAGGCAACCAAATTAAAAAATGGACAAATGAGATTACATCAAGCTAAAAAGCTTTTATGCAGCAAAAGAAGACATCAGTGAGGTGAGGAGACAACCTACAGAGTGGGAGAAAATATTAATATTTGCAAACTACCCATCTGACAAGGGATTAATAAGCAGAATATATAAAGAACTCAATAGAAAAAAATCCAATTAAACATGGGCAAATATGCAGAAAATTGAAGCTGGACCTCTTCCTCACACCTTCATACAAAAATTAACTCAAAATGGACTAAAGATTTAAATGTAAAATCCAAAACTATAAAAACCTCAGAAGAAAATCCAGGCAATACCATTCAGGACATAGGCATGGGCAAAGATTTCATGATGAAAACACCAAAAGCAATTGCAACAAAAGCAAAAATTGTCGAATAGGATCTAACTAAAGTAAAGAGCTTCTGCACAGTAAAAGAAACTATCATCAGAGTGAACAGACAACCTACAGAATGGGAGAAAATTTTTGCAGTCTATCCATCTGACAAAGGTCTAAGCAGAGTCTTCAAGGAACTCAAATGGATTTCCAAAAATCCAACCCCATAAAAAAGTGGGCAAAGGACATGAACAGACACTTCTCAAAGGAAGACTTTTATGCAGCCAACAAACTGTGAAAAAAAGCTTAACATCACTGATCATTAGAGAAATGCGAATCAAAACCACAATGCAATACCATTTCATACCAGTCAGAATGGCAATTATCAAAAAGTCAAAAAACAACAGAGGCTGGTGAGGTTGTGAAGAAAAAGGAATACCTTACACTGCTGGTGGGAGTCTAAATTAGTTCAATCATTGTGGAAGGCAGTATGGCAATTCCTCAAGTATCTAGAGGCAGAAATACCATTTGACCCAGCAATCCCACTATTGGGTATATACCCCAAAGAATATGAATCATTCTATTATAAAGATACATGCACATGTATGTTCACTGTGACACTATTTAAAATAGCAAAGACATGGACTCAATCCAAATACCCATCAATAATAGACTGGATAAAGAAAATGTAGCACATATACACCATGGAATACTATGCAGCCATAAAACAAAATAAGATCATGTCCTTTGCAGAGACATACTTGGAGCTGGAAGCCATTGTCCTCAGCAAACTAATGCAGGAACAGAAACTAAACACCATATGTTCTCACTTATAAGTGGAAGATGAATGATGAGAACACATGGACACATGTAGGAGAACAACATACAGTTGGTCAAAGAAGAGAGAGAGCATCAGGAAGAATAGCTAATGCATGTGGAGCTTAATACCTAGCTGATGGGATGACCTGTGCAGCAAATCACCATAGCACATGTTTACCTACGGAACAAACCTTCACATCCTGCACATGTACCCCTGACCTTAAAATAAAAGTTGAAAGTAAAAAAAAGAAGATCCTTTTGCCATATTAAAAAAAAAATAAAGAAAAAAATGGGCAAAAGATCTGAATAGACATTTCTCAAAAACAGACATACATATGACCAACAGTTATATGAAAAAATATTCAATAGCACTACTTATCAAAGAAATGCAAATCAAAACTATACTGAGATATCATCTCATCCCAGTTTAAGTGGCTTTTATCCAAAATATAAGCAATAATGAATACTTGTGAGGATGTAGAGAAAGGAGAACCCTCATATACTGTTGGAAACATAAATTAGTAGAGCCACTATGGAGAACTGTATGCAGGTTCCTCAAAAAGCTAAAAATATAACTATCATGTGACTCAGCAATTCCACTGCTAGGTATATATCCAAAAGAAAGAAAATCAATATATGGAAGAGATATCTGTACTCATGTTTATTGCACACTATTCACAATAGTCAAGGTATATAATCAATCTAAGTGTACATTGACAGACGAGTAGATAGAGAAAATCTGTTACACATACACAATCTAATATTTTGCAGCTGCTAGAGAGAATAAAATCTTGTCATTTGTAACAACATGGATGGAACTAGAGACATTATGTTAGGTGAAACGAGCCAGGCACAAAAAGACAAATATCCCATGTTCTCACTAATATGTGGGTGCTAAAAAACAAATTAAACTCATGGAAATAGAGAGTAGAATAATGCTTACCAGAGTCTGGGAAGGGTAGTTGGAAGGGAGGTGGGGTAAAAAGGGGATGGTTAATAAGTACAAAAATATAGTTAGATAGAAAATATATCTAGTGTTAGGTAGCACAACAGGATGACTACAATAATAATATACAATAAGTTATTACAGGTTAATAATTTATTGTATATTTCAAAATAACAAAAAGTATAGAATTGGAATGTTCCTAATCCAAAGAAATGCCAAATACTTGAGGTGATAGATACCCCAATTACTCTGATTTGATCATTACACATTATATGCTTGTATCAAAATAACACATTTATCTCATCAGTATGTACAGCTACTATTTACCTATATTAAAAATAAGTTTTAAAAATAATATGTAGTATAATAAACATAGTTGCAAATTGCTATGGGAGATATAACAATGCTTAATTTATCCTGAAGTTTAGAGAAGACTTCTTGAAGGAGGTTATTTATTGATGTTAAGTTACTTAAACTCTCTAGGTCTCAGTTTCATCATTTTTGTAGTGTAATTTAAAAATACCTACATCTACATTTATGATGAAAAAAATCAACATGTAGGTAGAAGTTGCCCTAACATTTCCAGATCAATAAACCTGCTGGTCTCTTGTACTAATACAGAAACTAACATTCTTAAATCTAAATTCTTAAAGCAGAAAACACTTTTTACCCAAATGTCCCACCAATAATTTCTTGGCCTAAGTCACTTTCTATTGTTCTAAAACACTAGAATCTGAAGATGAACCGATCACTGTTCTGAACACCTTTGCTTTTCAGTGACTTCTAGCAAACAAGTTTACCCAGGTCAAAGAAGAAGTTGTGTTTCTAAATGCATTTTTCTTTCTTTCCCCTCCCTCCTTACTACATATCTGGAATTCTTTTTGGTCACAGCATTCTTTTGCCTGGAAGAAATGTTTCAGTATTCAGAACCTGTACTGCATGTCCATATTCTTGATGGCAATCCAAAAGCTAAAGAAGAAAGGTAACCAACAAGTAGATCAAGTGGCTAGGAGAAGATGGAGCACATTTTTCACACTAAATTAATTATTCAACAAGTATTCACTCCATACAAGGCATCAAGGAGGATAATGAAGAGTAAGAAACAGTTCTTCCTTCAAAGAGTTTGTGATCTAGTTTGAAAGATAAGACTAACACAATTGGAGAAATTAAAGGATAATAAAATGTAATATACCATAAAGTATAAAACAATGTGAAATATGTACACTGTGATTGTTTAAAGGAAAATAAATTATTTAAGAGGGTGTGGGGCAGCAAGAAGGAGGCACTCAGGCTCTGCAGGCTTGGGGAGATTTGACTGGCAGGGAGGAGCAGGTCCTGCAGGTGAGAAGACTAAGACTCAAAGGGCAGAAAGAGCATGATCTGCCCTCAGGGTGGTGCACAGACCAGTCTGACTGAAGTGGAGGAGTATGCTATGTATGAATACCATCCTTCAAGGCTTAGCCATCACCTAAGGTGACTCAGAGGTAGACAATTTCCTCATCCCTTGCCTGACCCTGTAGAAAAGTCTTATCTTATAAGGATGTACCAGAAATCTAAATATATCTGTAAGCTCTGATGGATTTGTAGCCATTCACTGTGTGATAAGTAAGCGAATAAGAAGTATTATTCTAGTTTAAGATGGGGTGGAGTGTTGAGAGGGTTTGCTGGGATGCAGTTGTCTGGGTCTCCTAGGAGGTCAAGTGATAATACACTAGTATTAGGAGGAGCAGGACAAGTAGGACTAGGCCTAAAATATCTTTAATTGTGCAATAAGGGTGAATGGGGTTTTATAAGAGTCTGATGAAATTTCCAAAGGGTCGTTGGATCCCATTCATGTAGGAGTAGGAGGTAAACAGCCACTAGGGCTGTAATAATGAAAGGGAGAATAAAATGGAAAACGAAGAATTGTGTAAGGGTGGCTTTGTCACTGAAAAGCCACCTCAGATCCATTGTACTAGGTCGGTTCCAATGTACAGAATAGCTGACAGCAGGTTTGTAATTACTGTTGTTTCTCAGAAAGATATTTCACCCCATGGAAGGACATAACCTATGAATGCTGTTGCTATTAGAATGTTATCAATGTTTCAAGTTTCTAGGAAGGTGTAGGATCCATAACATAGACCTCGTTCTACATGTAAACATAGGCAGATAAAGGATATTGAAGCCTCGTAGGCATGCAGATACCAAATTATTTAGCCATAGTTTATAACCTGACAGACATGTGTGACTGAGGAAAAGACTCAAAGGGCAGAAAGAGCATGGTCTGCCCTCAGGGTGGTGCATGGACCAGTCTGACTGAAGTGGAGGAGTATACCAGGTAAAACACCCCATTTACTTGCCATCCTGTGGTCTCCGCACAGGGTCAGCATCCTGATGACTTCAGAAGTTCTTGGGTACCCTTTTTACTACACATGAAACTACAGCACTGGGCTCTTTGCTCAACAAAAGGAAGACTGAGTACCAACCAGGTTCCCACAGCAATATGAAAATTCCATAACAGTATAAAAAGTTGCTTGGATTGAAAACTATACGAAAAAAGAAAAGTCATGAAGACTTAAAGCCTCAGAATCATCTTCAATTTTTTTCTCCTCCCACATTCCTATCCCAATCCATTACCAAATCTTACCAATCCTACATCTTCATCACCTTGTGTATCCACTTGTAGCTGCTATTCCAAAGTCAGGTAGTTCAAGTTTTTGTTACTTTTCTTCTGAACTATATAATAGCATTATATATATATACACACACACACATATATATAGTATATGCTATGTATATATAATATGTATATATAATATAGCATATTATATATGCTATGTATACAAAATATATAATAGCATAATAAAAGCATCTTTCATCCAGACCCTCTTCCTTATCGCTATGTTCCACCAACACATTTTTACCTATTTTCCTTAACACATGATTAAGTCCTTCCCTCTTTGATGGCTTCTCATTTCATCCCTCCCCCTACACACATGCACACACACACACACACACACACACACACACACCCTTTCACCTAAACTTCAACACTCTCCTCTATTATTCTTACTATTTAACAAAAAGAGATAAATGGAGATTATTCTTTTACTGCTGGTTCAACATTTTATTTGTTCTTCTTTGACTGCCAACTTCTTCACAAGAGTCCCTATAAGTAAATTAATGCTATGCTGGATTGCTTCAGTTGTGTATGCCAAAACCATTTTAGCCTATGATTTATTCTTATGAGAGGAGCCTAAAAATTAAGCCTAAAATTATGTCAAAGTCCAAAATATTTGATCGTGGGTGGGATTTAATGATAATTTAAGAGTATCTCGCCGGCCACCGTGGCTCATGTCTGTAATCCCAGCACCTTGGGAGACTGAGGTGGGCAGATCACAAGGTCAGGAGTTTGAGACCAGCCTGACCAACATGGTGAAACCCAGTCTCTACTAAAATTACAAAAATTAGCTGGGCGTGGTGGTAGGCATCTGTAATCCCAGCTACTCAGGAGGCTGAGGCAGAGGAATCATTTGAATCCAGGAGGTGGAGGTTGCAGTGAGCCGAGATCACGCCATTGCACTACAGCCTGGGCAACTGGGCAAGACTGTCCCCTCACCCCCCCTCCACCACAAAAAACTATCTCTGTCCAGATTTTAAGTAAATTCAAGGTCAGAAACATCTCAATTTTCTATTCACATTGGAACAAAGGGAATTGCATCCAGCCATTTTTGCGTTGCCAAAAAGAAATACCTGAGGCTGGGTAATTTATAAAGAGGTTTAATTGGCTCATGGTCCTGTAGGCTGTACACAAAGCATAGTGCTGGCATCTGCTTCTGGTGAGGCCTCAAGAAGCTTACAATCAAGGTGGAGGGCGAAGGGGTGCCAGAATGTCACGTGCTGAAAGTGGAAGCAAGAGAGGAAGGAAGGAAGTGCCATACACTTTTAAACAACCAGATCTCACGGGAACTCAGGATCACAAGGACAGCACCAAGCCATTCATGAGGGAACCACTCCCATGACCAAAATACCTATCACCAAGCCCCAGCTCCAACACTGGGGGTTACATTTCATCATAAGATTTGGAGGGGACAAACATCCAAACTATATCAGAAATTCATCACCTGTCCTAAATGAGTGGCCAGAACTTGGTGGCTCCATGGATCTGTGGAGGATTTTCTGAAAGATCAAATTTGAGTAGACATACAAAAGAGCACCTTACTGATCTGCTGCCTAAGGGTCTAATAATTCTTTCTCCGGAGACATGTCAGATATTGACCTTCAAATCCATCCTCCAGGTCTTCAATCCTGTGGGACTAACACAGGACTGTAGGAAAACCCATCATGATACTAATGCTCCAAGAGGGATTTCCCTATAATAAGATTTCTCCTTTCTAGATAGTTATAAAGACACTAAAGCATGTAGAAAAAATATGTTTGACTTTAGGAGTATGAGGACTTTTATTTAAATAGTAGATTTGTGATATTGGGCTTAATATTGTGACATGTAGCCAGTATAATCCTCAGTTTCCTCTTCTATTAAAAAAGCAGCTGGCCGGGCATGGTGGCTCATGCCTGTAATCCCAGCACTTTGGGAGGCCGAGGCGGGCAGATCACGAGGTCAAGAGATAGAGACCATCCTGGCCAACATGGTGAAACCCCGTCTCTACTAAAAATATAAAAAATAGCCGGGCATGGTGGCACGTGCCTGTGGTCCCAGCTACTCGGGAGGCTGAGGCGGAAGAATCGCTTGAATCCAGGAGGCAGAGGTGGCAGTGAGCCGAGATTGCGCCATTGCACTCCAGCCTGGCAATAGAGCAAGACTCTGTCTCCAAAAAAAAAAAAAAAAAAAAGCAGCTATAATTAAGTATATGAAACTTTATAAATTAGGGTCTGAACAAGAACACAGACATTACTTTGAATATTTTTAATAGAGAGAATGTAGTGCAGGGAACTGGTTATACAGGTGATGGAGATTATAAGCCAAATAGCAGACAATGAGCTAATCCAGTCATGAGCAAGAGCAAGAAGTTTCACCATCCCTTGAATGGAGAGACTAAGGGAAGAGATAACCTTAGTTATTTTGGAACCTCCACTGGATCCACCAAGTGGAAGCTTGAACCATGGCCTGCCAGTCCTATGGGGCTGAAGCCATAGAGAAGATGCAGCCCAAGGCAGAGAGGAAGCAGAGAAATAGACTGGCTCCTCTCTCCACCCTCACCTCCACCAGTGCCTGAATGCCCAGACCCGGCCTGGAACCAGTGGCCAGGAGAGGCTGCAGTCTTCCTGCAACCCTGACAGAGCAGAGGGAGGATGAGGCAGTATACAAGAATAGTGGGCCCAAGGCCTGTCCAAGACTCCATAAAATTACTGTGAGAATTAAAGATGACATCATATAAAAGTATCCACCACAAGGTCTCACGCATAGTGAGCTTTCAATAAAATGTTGTCCATTTGATTATATAGTGCCACTCAAATGGAGGACATGATAACTCACAATGTTACCAAATCTGTTGGTACAAAGTAAGACTGTTATTACTTCTTCAGGAATAGTGAAAAATAAAAACAAAAAGCCCTTCAGCGAAAACACATTACCAGCTTCCAAAGAAGAAGCTGCAGATGGTATTTGTGATTTTCACAAAAGTGTCTCAGTTAAATTAATTGCTTATCTATTAAATGTTTAAGCTGGCAGCTCTTTTTGTCTAATGTGATCACTTCATGCAGAATCCAAAAACCAATTAAATCAGAACAAATGACTAACTAATCTCTAAGGTTGCTTCTGGCTCTACCATTCTGATTGTTCAGTTGCGTCAATGTTAAAATGATGAAAGCTTTTGAGTTCTGCCATTCCTCAGTCCAGAGTATTACCTGAATCAGTATCAAGAATACATTGTCTTTCAAATATCTCAAATACACACTAGGCAGAGTAGAATTTAATGTTCTTAGCTTTGGAGAAGACTTTTCCAAGATTATTTACTTGAGAAACACATTTTTCTATACCATAAATGAACACTGAAGAGATCTACAATTTGTTTTAGGTTTTCTCTGCTCATAATGCAAATATTTATATATTCTGTATATGATTTGGTATGGATTTCTTATTCATAAACTAATTGGGAAATATCTCCTGAATAGTGATGCTCTTTATTATCATCAACATCATCACACTACATCATATTTATATGGTGCTTATGATGCTTATACTTTACATATATAAACTCATTTAATTTCAAGTTTATGAGATAGGTACTATTATATTCCTTATTTTACAGATAAGGCAACTGAGACACAGAGAGGTTAAGTAACTTGCTTATGGTCACAAAGCTTGTAAGTGGGAGAGCTGGTATTTAACCCCGGCAGCCCGACTCCAGAATTCAGGCTCTTAACTACGGTAATAAGCTGAGGAGGAAAAGAGGATGTATACATTCTAACAAAGACAATGATAAGCCAGGCTCCTCTCATTTTCATAAGGATGGCTTTTATGACTGACCCCTGCCTACTCCTCCAAAATTAACTTGTCTTCCAATCCCCTCTCTCCCCACTTGAACCACAAAGGTCTCCATTCATCCCTCATTATCACCAATATCCTTTCTTCCACAGGGCCTTTGCATGAGCTGCTCCCTCTGCCTGGAATGCTCTTATCCCCCCTCGCCTGGTTGAACTCTTCTGTCCCCCAGATCACCGAACAAGCTCTCTCTGGCCATGGTGAACCCTCATGATAGCTCTTGTGGTCCAGGGCACCTTTCTTTCCTAGCCCTCATTACAGTTACAATTTGACATTTGTTTTACATAACTCGTGTCTAATTAGCTTCCTGTAGTATCCCCTGTGCAAGGAACATAATTATCATTCAATAAATACTTATTGATTGACTTATTGATTGAGTAAATAATACTTGTCACCTCATTGAACTATGAACCTCATGAAGGAGGAAACCATGTTTATTCTTCCACTGTATTCTCAGCACCCAGTAAAATGCCTGACAAATAAGATAATATCTATTGAGTAAATGTCTAAACCAGAGCACAGTTTTGTTACCTTGATGACAATTATTTCTCAGGACCCTTTAAAAAATAAACTTTGATTCTTTTCATTTCCAAACAAAAACTCCAATATGAACAGAAGGCAGGGATTTCAACACTATTTCCAGGTGGCCAAATCTGACAGAACACGCAAAAGCTAGATTTCAGCAGGGACCTCCAGGACTCATCCATCTCCTCCACAGGCTGCCTGTCTTCCTGAACAGGAATTCAAGGACTACATCAATGCAGTTGGGTTTGTACCTCCACCTGTCATCCTCTGACCCACTCCTACCACCATCCTTCACCTCTTTGATGTCCATCTTAGACTATACATGTGCTTCTAACAAGTGCAATTCTAAAGAAAAGAAAAGCAAAAGTCAGTGCCATGTGGCATCACTGGTTTTCATAGCTTTGTGTATGTTAATCCTGGTGTATCTATTGATATGATATTTCCATAGAATAGAAAAGAAAGGGAAAGAAAAGAAATCACCAAAAAGGATAATAACACCCCCAGACAACTTCTGACAAGTTACTTTTCTTTAAGCAAAAAGAATGATAAACAAGACTCCCTCTGTCTTTGATGGTCCACAGGATGACTGAATATGACTTCAGGATCTGTGCCCATTGTCACAATCCCTTCTGAAAGCTCTAACTATCTGCTGACACTGGGCCAACCTTTGCTACTAAAAGAAATAAAAACTGCCTCTCTTCCTCAATTTGTAGACTATGGCAATCCTTTCCTCATATGAGCAGAAGGCAGAACCTCAACACGCTGGCTTTGAAAGCACCCTTAATCCCTGACCCAAGGGAAGCACAGGGCTTGGAACTTGCATTTTAGCTGGGAAGGGTTGCTGACCTCTGGCCTGGAAAGCATGAAGCAACCTCAACACACAGCCAGAGTCAGTCCTTATGATTCTTGTCATCCCTCTTCTTCTTGGAGCAAAGACTGTCTTTGAAATAGCTAGATAGATATAGGAGTTGCCAGCAAAAACTGAAATCTAATCTTTTATACCAAAAATGAAAAAAAGAGGATTTAAATAAGCCAGACACAAAAGAACAAATATTGTATGATTCTATTTATATGAGTTATATAGAGTAGTCAAAATTGTACAGACTGAAAGGAGAACAGCCAGGGGCAAGGGTGGGGTAGAGACTGGGAAGAGGGAATGAGGCATTATTCTTTTATGGGCATGAAGTTTCAGTTTGGGATGATGAAAAAGTTGTGGAGATGGGTGGTGATGATTGCACAACAGTGTGAATGTACTTAATGCCACTGAGCTGTACACTTAAAAATACAATAGTTTAAATAGTAAATGTTATGTTACGTACATTTACCATAATTAAAAACAAAATAAAACAGAGGCTTTATGGAGCTTGTCCTGGGCATTTTAACACTTTTTTAAAGGTCCTATACATTTACTGGCCCCAACAGTTGTTAAGATTAAAACAAACATACAAGAAATCTTCAAGTCCTTTCCTCTTGAGGGATTTCCTTTGTCAACATTGCTATTAGACTTTAATACAGAGCTTTAACATGATTTCCTTACCAATCAGACTATGTGGATAACCCCAAAATTCAGTAGCTTCAAATAACAGATTATTTCTTGCTCTCTCTCTACATGTCCATAGTAGGTCACTAAGGAGATTCCATCATGGACCTGGGCTGATGGAGCAGCCCCATTCACCATGCTAGCAGAAAAGGAGAGTGTTGCAAAGCACACGCTGGCTCTTAAAGCTTCTGCCCAGAAAAGCCCTGTTTCTTTTCCATGCTTACTTAATTGGCCCAACAGTCATAAGGCCACATCTAATTCAAGGGAGTGTGGGATGCAGTTCTATATTGTACTGCACACCTGGAAGGAGAGTGAGCTGTGGAGTGCCCTTGTGAATCCCACAATGTCTTTCCGACCACTCTAGCCTCTCTCTAGGTTTTGTACCTATCATTGCATTTTGATGAAGTTCATTTTAGTTATAGTTTATATTATAGTATACCTATATATAATTATACATTTGCAATGATATAAATTATAATATATATTATAATCAGAAAGAAACAAAACCTGGTCCCATCATCAAAGGACATTCCCAGCATTCTGCCATGTGCATCTTCCTGTAGTTCAAGGACAGTGAATTCATGGGCTGCTCTGTCAACAAAGGAGGAGGAGCATCTCCTCCTTCCATCACCTCCTCAACTCTGTTCTGTCCTTGAGCCCAGAAGTCAGAGGAACCCGCAGCATTAAAAGATAGGTTGCTGAATGCTTTATTTGGAGAAGTGAAAATGCAGTCTTGGCCTCAGAGGAGAAAAAGATTTAAAAGAAAATAAACCTATCCTTTACATTGACTTACTCTAGGCTTACTGGTCCCATAAGACTGAGAAGCTGCAACATATTTTAGAGGTGCTAGAGATTCCATATATCCACATGGATGGCCTTCACCCACTGACACTGAGTTCAAGTGCAGAGCCCCAAGCAAGAAAAGCTCCTGATGGCTCTATAGTGGCCAGATAAACATCCCTGTCATAGAAGAGCCTCACATCAGGACCCTCAGAAGAACAGGAATCTCAGACAGCAGCGAAGTGCAAGCCATTCACTCAGAGTGCACTGAAATGACAGGATTTCTCAGAGGTAAGAGCATCACACTAAATGTGCAGGACAGAAATTAGTGAAAGCCATGTACACCGGGACCTCTCTCTATATACATATACACACAAAACCAAATGCAGATTAACAAAACCTTCATTTACTGACTTCCTGTCCTCTGTAACTGTTTATTTGTGTTGTAGCAACATAGTCAGTGTTAAAAAACCTCACACCATCATGCCTCATGTCTTCATCCAATATACCCAAATATTAATAGGCAGAGAAATCCTGGCCCTGTTTTATATTGCTTGCTAATGATAGCTTTGGGAAGATTTTCAGGTATCTCTGGCACATGAGCAAAATGTTATAATAATCATTAGCTAAAGCAGAAAAATAAATTTTATAAAGTATTAAATTTGGTCTTTGATGTAGACAAAATAACAGCACCAATAATATGAGTCAACACATGAGCATATTCAGCAACTCTTTTAGTTTTTTGTTTGTTTGTTTTTGTGTTTTTTTGGTAGAGACAGGATCTCACTTTGTTGTCCAAGCTGGTCTCAAACTCCTGGCGTCAAGCAATCCTGCCTTAACCTCCCAAAATGCTGGGATTACTAGCATGTGCCACTGTGCCCAGCCCCAGAACTGTTTATTATTTTGGATTTTATTGTTGTTGTTTCCTTCTTGGGATTTACTAAATTGCATAAAGAAACATCTCAGTCCCCAGTCATAAACTCAGCTGTTGTTTGAGGGTCATGTATGCTCTGGCAAACTCTTACAAAAAAAACTTAATTTTTAAATAAATCAACCAAAAAATTGTATTAAAATTCAATTAAATTTTTAGGGAGGGTTAATCTAAGGGTCTGAGAAATAAGCAAAATTGAATTATCTTATCCTGGAGGTCTACAAAGCAAGGGGAACAGTAATAAGAATTTGAATTTTGAAGTCACAGATCTAGGCTTAAATCATTGCCCTTACATTTACCAATAGCAACATAATAACCACATCATAGGGCCACACAAAGCCTCAATTTCTTCACCGGTAAAATAGAGAAAACAGCATGTAATTCCTACAATTAATGTGAGGATTAAATAAAATAATCCACACATAACCCTCAGCAGAATGCCTAGTACATAGCAAGTGCTCAGCAAAGGCTATATGTTACCACTGATAGTATTTGATAGATTTACAAGGAAGGGAATTCTTTAACTACAATCAAGGATGTCTTGACAGTTACCTGAGTGTCCCAAGATGCTGAAAGACAATGTGAATCTGACCGACATTCTCTTTTCCAAGTCCCCAGTGGCATAATTTTCTGGCTTCACAGTCTATTCACCCGGAGATTGGAGGTGACAGATCTAAACTCTTGGCTTTGGTGTCTATTTGATGTTTACTGAAAACCGAGTTTTTGTTTGTAGAGATTATTTTGTTGCTTGAACTCCAGGGAAAACCAATGGACACATTGCTAATAAAGCTGTACCTCTGGCCTGCAGGCTTCCTGAGTATCAATGGGTATTAAAGTTTAAGAGAAGGGGACCATAACTTTCATGGATACAAACAGATTAATGACAAGAAGAAAACTTGGGAGAGATGAAGTGTTTTCTCTGGCCTCCTCTAACAGACTCCTAGCCATGGATGCTGCTGTTTTGTAAACAGAAAGACTTACATTTAGGTATTTATTTTCAGTGTCTTCTCCTTTTAACTAATGATGTCCCTATAACATGTCCTTTCATGTGACCCAATAGTCTGAGGAATCTTCCTAAATTTCTCATTAGAAAGTAACTCTAAACCTTCAGTTCTTAGCCCCATCTGTGAATTAGAATCACCTGGGGAGATTTTGAAATTCCTGATGCACAGGCCACACCCAGACCAATTGAACCTGACTCTCTGGAGGAGGAATCCACCCATCCGGAAGTTGTAAAGCTCTCCAGATAATAACAGTGTGCAGCCAATATTGAGAACCACAGTTAAGCTAAACAATGTAGTTATAATTATGTCTCACAATACATTGAGAAAACAAAGACAAGCCCAAATAGAGGCTGGTAATCAGTTAATCCTGAAGATTTACCCAATAAATTGACAAGTCAGATGTTGCTGTCAATCAAGTTGATGGACACACACACACACACACACACACACACACACACACACACACACACCCTTCCTTCTGCCTGCCCCAGTTTGCTATGATTACCATCTGGGAGAGGTATTTCTGCCCCTCTTTCTTCTCAGGAAGATTACCGTCTGTACACATCTCATTCCCTCAACATGATGATTTAGGAGACTAACGCCTCACTAAAGAGATGATAACCTTTGAGATACAGGAAAATAAGCAGGTAAGGACCTTTTTTCCTTCCTCCACTAGATGAGGGGCAGAATAAGCAGATCTGGGTGGTTTCAAAGTCACATCAGAGCAGAGAGGAAATTAGGAGCAATAACCCCACCTTCTGTATTTGCTATGTAAAGCGCTCAAAAGATAAGCTACATCAGCCAGCTTATGAAATGAGACAAGATAAATTTTAACCTAACTCGTATTTTAAGGACTCCAACTAGATAAAGTTGAGAATATTCATGTTTTATTTTTCAGCTTTCAGACTTAGCAAGGACACAGAGAGCAATAAATCCCCTTCACTTCCATTTCCGAGCCATGGACAACTACAGATAACCCCTGACTTCCCTCCCACTGCTCTAGTTCAGAAACTAAGACTGTGGATTTGCTTGACACCTCCCTTCAAACCAGTTTGTTTGCATATTTTTGCCTGGTTGAAAATCATCTTCGTATTTTCTCCTGCCCAGTTCTTGGCAACAGAGTCTCCTCCGTGACTGGGGTTGAGAACAGTGAAGCAGAAAAAGCCTTTTGCCTGGCACATGGACTTCCAGTCCATAGGACTCCAGGTGAAGACACCTGCTTCAGAGGCAGCAAGAGGAGCTGGGGAGAGAGACAAGCAAATGCAGTGACAGGGAAAGAGACAGGCTAGGAGTGGTCTTGGGCCTCTTGTGGTTGGCTGATTCAGCTTGCATATGCAGAAATGAAAAACAGCTTCCCATGGAAAACAGGGTCTCAATTTAACTGTATGTGTAAAAACAGACAGCTGTGCCAGGGGAGTGGGAGCCTGGTTAATTTTTCTCTGAGGGCCCCATAGAAGATGGTTTGGGAGCCAAAGCCCTGAGGGTCTATGGACCATGACAGATGGCCATCCCCATACAGTCCGCAGCACCATTCTGTGTCCTCCTGTGCCTCCTCAGCTGTGGTCTCTTCCCCCTCTCTTTCCTTCCTTTTTTTCCCAGGGCTTGTTCAAGATTTATAATAATCAGGCTGACTATGTAGCACAAAGGTATCTTTCTTTATTTTCAGGATTTAGAGAGTGTCCTCAGTTCTAAAGACCCTTTAGTAAGCAAATATTCACCAAATTTTACAAACTTTAGGTCCAGTTCTTATCTTCAAGACTAGTCTCTTTTAATCCCCTTTAATTTGTTCCTCTAGTCTAGTTTCTTCCCACTTCTTCTGTTTCCCTTCCTACCTTTTGTCTCCAGCTCTTGGTTATTGTAACCATCAGCAGTATTTTCACATCAGTGGTGCTATTTCTTTGTTCCCCTATTAGGTGTTAGGTGCTGGGTATTTTATTGTTGTTGTTCTTTTTATTTTTTATTCGTCAATTCCCTCTCTGTGACTCAGTTTCCTTATCTGTAAAATAGGATAATAATAAAGAGCTATTGTAAGGATGAACAAGTTAACTTTTGTAAGACACTTAGAACAGTGCCTGTATGCAGTAAGTGCCAAACAATGTTTGCTGTTGGAATTGTTATTTACAGTAAGTTGTTGGCTTGGAAATACAAGTGGGGGTCAGAGGTGAGTGCAAGGAGTGGAAAATAAGGAGCGAGCAGGAACACTTTGAATGTCTACCTGATAAATATAGTCCATAGTGATTCTTATGTAATTTTACTGGGTAAGAAGTTCAAAATTCAAGACACATTATTAGACTCTTTTCACTCTGCTATAAAAACTACCTGAGACTGTGTAATTTATGAAGAAAATAGTTTTAACTGACTCACAGTTGTGCAGGCTTAAGAGAAAGCATGACTGGGAGGCTTCAGGAAATTTACAATGGTGGGGGAAGGCAGAGGGGAAGCAAGCACATGTTACCATGGCGGAGCAGGAGAGAGACAGAGAAGGTGGAAGTCACTATCACAAGAACACCAAAGGGAAAATCTGCCCCCATGATCCAATCACACCTCCCACCAGGCCCCTCTTTGAATTCAACATGAGATTTGGGTGGGGACACAAATCCAAACCATATCGTATATTTTGGATTACTTTCCCAAAGGGCCATTACATTGTATTTATCCAAATTTTAGCGGCTTTCACTCCTTACACTTAACCTGGAGAGACTTGTCTTGTAACTCAAACCCCTAAGTTTGGTGTTTCATTTTCTGGAGGTGCTCAATGTTATCAGGTTATGCACCGAAGTAGGTTTCTCCATATCTTTAATGCTGAATGTGTCTTCTGAGCTACCAGTGTCTGAAGGGTCAACTGAGTCCCTAGAGGGATGTCTGCCTTTCTTGATTAAAGAGATCTTTCATTAGACCCTGACAACATCTAAAATGTGCTCCTTTAATTCTTTCTTCACGCATATAATTTATGGTCTGTCTGCAGCCTCCCACACATCGGGTACTTTCCTGTGACCTCCTGTAGGCTAACTCTTCATTTTTTGGAAGATGTTTTTCTCATCTAATCTGATGACCAGCTGCCCACAGCTAGGTGGCCACAGAGGGCTGTTACCCAAACTCTGTTTTGATCTGCCACACACATTTTTCCAGGCCTTACAATAAAGCTTTAAAAAAATAGTGGTCAAGTGTTGCTTTTCATTTCCTCTTCTCAGTGGCTAAGCCCATTGCCTCTGTGTTTTTTAGGAAAATCAGATCCACAAAGAACCACCCTCAACCCCAAACGAGCAGACTACTGAGCAGATTTGGGACATATGACATTCTAGATTTTTTTCCAGCTTGATTTAAGTGAAGTTGGTACATTATATCTTGCCTATGATCGCCAACTAAACAAATATCACATTTTTCTCAGCTGTTGAATGTGCCAGCAATCTCTCATGCAATGTCAACATGGAGCTTCCTGTATGTTCCAGGAATGGTACCTAGGAGCTGGGAATAACCTAGACACAGTCTCTGCATACCTGTAACTTAGAACACTATATTTGGCCTAAAGATAACTTTGATAAGAGATAAATATGGAAATTGTTCTCTACAAACTGCTTGAACCTGGGAAGCAGAGGTTGCATGCAGTGAGCTGAGATCATGCCACTGCACTCCAGCCTGGTGACAGAGTGAGACTCCGCCTCAAAAAAGAAAAAAAAGAAGAAATTGTTCTCTCCTTCTAATCTGCATTAGAGAAGTCTCGTTTAAAGAAACATAAAAAAAAAACAAACACTTTTTTTTCTGAGGCTATCCTTGAGGTGTGGAGCACAACTGTAATATTTAGGTAAGGGTTGCCTTAGTTGTATGTGTACTATGTGTATTGAATTATATTTGTGTCTAGCCTAAAAGGCAAATCTGATGCTTCAAATTTGCGAGGTATAATATTACATCCAACAGACCCCTGGTGTAAACTGATTGGACCTACAGCTTTTGACTCTTTGAGTAACTCCAAATAATAATTAACAACTTAGGAGCTGGAGCCAAATGGCGTGTGGCTTTAAATCCTTCTTTTGACACTTGCTGACTTTGGCAACCTTATTCCTTATTAATCTCTCTAATTCCTCTTTTTTTCTTCTCTCTGAAAGGCAATAGTGCAATAGTGCCTTTCAGAGAGAAGGAAAAAAAAGGAGTTACAGAGTCATTATAAATATCTGATATTAATATTTTTCAGATACTGTGCCCTGGCACTCACTGGGCAATCACTAGAGGTAGTTAATAGCCGTGACTATTGTCATCATTACAATGTGTGATGACATGTCATCTTACCCAAGTACATTTTGAATTGCACATGCTCTGAGAGTGGTGTACAGGAGGAACTCAGTTAGTAAATAAATTTAGTTACCAGCTCAAACAACTTTGCTGAGTTGCTACTTATTGTTAGTAACCCTTGAGTGGCAAAATCTTTGTTTCTTTATTAAGAAAAAAATGCATCACATGAAAAAGATAAATGGAGATATGATTTAGGAGAATGCCAGTCAGCTGTATAAACATTTCTATATTTATAATTTCAAGGAATATTTGAACATCTTAAATGTATTTCTTGTAGATACTATTGTTTTAATCATATTTTATTATTTTTACAATCCTTGTAACAAAGAGGACAGATTTTACTAAGTGAAAGTGAAACACTGTTTCCTACTAGCTGAAGAGATAAGAGCAGGGGTCAGCTGGCAAACAAAAAAAGGGTAGCTGGCACTTCCTCCTCTTCCTCAGGGATTGATGATGAGAAGATCAAGGCCTCCACAAACAACTCAGGAGGGTGAGCCACAATTCTAGGAAAGAGAACTGTCATTCTAATCTTCCAGCTGCTAAGGAATATTCAGTGGCTCTGTGAATGGCCAGCTTTGATAGCACAATCACAATTCACATCTGATCTTTAGCGGACCCATGAAGACATTTCCAAGGATTCTTGTGTTTATCATGGAAGTGTAAGGTCAAATTGTCTTCAGGAGAACCTATTGTGGGGAACATGATTGGCTTGTAGGTTCCAGCTGCCATCCTTTGAATTTACCACTCTAAAGCCATGCTTCTCCCAGACTACTCACAGCCAGCAAGTGAGCATGGTAAGAGGGCAGGTATGAGCGCCAACCCATTGCTACCCAGTGAGAATTCTTCTAAGAGACAGTTTTGCTCAGGGAACCCATCATCCTGGCTGAAACTTTCTTAGAATTGTGCTATAGTCTGGGACCCTATCTTCCCAATTCTTCCTTCTCTCTCTCCTTTTATAGGTGTCAGACCTGCCTTGTAGTCTGAAAACTCTCTGTGCCTATAATGGCTCCCTTCCTCTTTATCTTCCCAGGCATTTCCTCCAATAAAACTCTTGTAAGTCTTATCCCATCTTGGCTGCTTCTTGGAGGATTTGAAGTGGCATTCTGTCCACCAGATGTGATTCACAAAATTATTGGATATGTTAGCCTCTGAGTGGAAAATCAATTGGTAGTGACTGCCTGGAGCACTCTCTTGTGAAAGTCTCTGAGAATGTGTGCTACAATTGATTATCAATGTCTACAATGGGCATAGAAGGGAATAGAAAGGCACACATGCCTTTTTTTTGGTCTATCATGAACACAGTAGGTAGGCCATGCTAGCCTAGACTTTTAATCTTCCTATCTAGTTATTCAGTGTTGTTAAATTTTAAAACTCAAAACGTTGTAAAATTGCTGTTAAAATGCAGAACCCTACGCTAAATATCAGCACCTCTTAACTTGACATCTTTTTGAATGGCAAGCTAAAAGTAAAGCAAGATACATGTTTTTATCTTTTTTATTTTTTAATTTTGTGGGTACACAGTAGGTGTATATATTTATGGAGTTCATGAGATATTTTGATACAGGCATACAATGTATAATAATCACATCAAGGTAAATGGATATCCATCACCTCAAGCATTTATCATTTCTTTGTTATAAACAATCCAGTTATACTCTGTTATTTTTATAATTATTGTTTATTGTAGTCACCCTGTTGTGCTATCAAATACTAGATCTTATTCATTCTATTTAGGTACAATATATTTTTGTACCTATTAACCATCCCCACTTCCCCCATCTCCACCCCACCACCACCACCCTTCCCAGCCTCTGGTAACCAGCATCCTACTCTCTATCTCCCTGAGTTTAATTATTTTAATTTCAGCTCCCACAAATAAGTGATAACCTGTGAAGTTTGTCTTCCGTGACTTGCTTATTTCACTTAACATAAAGTCTTCCAGTTCTATTAAGGTACACGGTTTAAGCCGCAATTTCTTCATCTATAAATAAGATCTAAATATTTACTACTTCTCAGAATTATTGTGGAGTTTAAATTAGATTATATTAGAAAAGCTTGCAGCAAAATATTATGCTATTTTACAAGAACTCAGTAAGTGTTAGTGTTTAATACTGTGGTGCCACTTAATTTTAAGGTGCATATCTTTATATATAATACTGATTAGTAGTTAATTCAAGACAGTACAGCATGGCTTGCTCAAGCATTTAACTAAAGAATGTAACATACTCAACCAAAGTAATAACATGGTTGGGTTCTTCTCCCTTCTTTCTGTAATATGGGCATCTCACATGGATTGCACTGTTATTAGAAGTTCAGGTTGTTTACTTAGTGTATAAATAGCTAGAAGATGAGACAAATAACATTCATTGAATTCTGGAAGGACTATCCTTTAAAAATAATTTGTCCTCAGTGAGAGATACTGAAGCATAATACTATAAATCAATAATGACCTCATAGCACTTCCTATATATTCAATAAAAAGTTCTCGTCAAAATCAATACACCTTCACAATTCATAAGGGACACTAATTTTAAGATAATGGGACTTCCTTTAGAAAAATAATAATGTATTTTTGGTCAGCTCCATCTGCCGGGTCTTCCAAGTCACGTCACCCCTCCAGGTGTAAATTCCCCAGGCCTCTCTCCCTGTCTGAGCCACCTCCTACACACACAGCTTCATTCCAGGTAAACGTGCTCACTATTTCACTGGGAAAATTAAGCTATCAATATTCAACTCCCTAAATAAGCTTCCTCCTCCCACCCCTACAAACTTGTCTACATCCAACTCATCTCTGCCCCTTCCAGGCCCTCTTCCATTTCAAGCTTAATCCTTCTTCGTGAAGCTTGATCCCTTTCCTCTATGCTGGAAGCTTGTTCAGTTATCATTGCTTCTCTCTCCTTCTTTACATTGGATTTCTTATTATGTCAGGCCATATTGAACAGCATAGCACATGCATTTTAAGTCATCTCTCACTTCAGAGACCCCTCTCCTGAACTACATCTCCTTCTTCCATCCTTCCTGTCATAAGACAGTTCCTCATAGTTTTAGGTTCCACTCTTTCGCCTCCCAGCTGTTCTTCAAACTCTACAGTCTGATTTCTATTTTGAGCTCACTCCACTGAAGCCACCCTGATAAAAGGCATCACTGACCTAATATTCAAATCCTTAAATATTTTAATTCTTTATCTCACAGGATTGCTTGGTAGCTCTCAATATTACTGTTTCTTTCTAGAAACTTCCTTTATTGGTTTCCATACTGCCCCTCTCTCTTTATATTCCTTCTACTTCTATTACCATGCTTTCTTATTGTTCCTTTAGCAACCCTTGGTCCTCTGACCATTCATTCAGCGATTAGTTATTGATCATCTGCTATGTGTCAAGCACCTTTGCAGGACTGAGGTGAAAGGTTGCACTAGACACAGACCTTACCAGCAGGAACTAAGCACAAAGGGAACAGAGAGACAAACAGGCCATTTTATTTAGTATGATAACTCTAAGAAAGCATCTAGAAGGGGTACTGTTCCTGGGGAGGGGATTGCTTTAGAGGTGGGTTTTGAAGGATCAACAGGAGTCTGCTAGGCTCAGAGTGAGCAAGGAATGTTTCTGGCAGAGCAAAAGCTTGTGAAAAAGCTGGAGGTTAAGACAGAATGTGTATCCAGAGAATCTCAAGTGGGTTAGGTTGACTGGTGTATGTACTGCTGAGAGGAAATGGTATAAGGTAAGATCAAAGAGATAACAATAATAAAGGCCTATGAAAATATCTGCTGTTACCCACATTTCTATACTCAGATCTCTTTCCAATTTCATCTATTTTGGTTGCTTCACCTCCTGCTGGATGTTCATGACTCCTGAATCCATAACACTGGTCAGGACCTCATTGCTGAGCACTGGGTCCATAGGTCCAGCAGTCAATAATAAGCACATTTCCATGTCCCATAGGAACTTCTAATATGTTGGAAACAAAATTCATAACCTAGCTCTCTCACTGCCTAAAAACAAAACAAAATGCCTTGTACTTTCTGTATTCCCTATTTTAATGCATATACTGCATTATATTACTAAAGCAAGAAACCTGAGAATCATCCTTTATCTAATACAATATCCAGGTGGGGACTAAGTTTCCATAAAGTAAACTTTCTTATATTTGTATCATGTCTCCTTTTTTCCTTCACTTACGCTAATTTATTTCGGATTCTGCCATCATTCCTCATCTGGACAATGGCTCTTTACTAATTAATCTCCCTGCATGTAACTGGAGAGCCTCCAGTCTACCCAAATGCATTGAGTCATGATTCTAAAACAGTGCTTCTTCAACCTTAATACTATTCAACAAGGTCACCTGATTTGCGAAAACATGGGCCCCTTTCCTGGAGATTCTTATTCAGTATCTCTGGGTGGGGTCTGAGAATTTAAACTTCTAATAGAGCTCCCAGGCAATACTAACACAGCAAATACACAAGCCACACCTGGAACAGTGCTGATCTAAAACAATCTGATACAGTTACTCTACTGCTTAAATTCCTCAATCATTCTCTGTTGCTTAGGGAACTTCAAAGCCTTGTCTGGGATTTAAGATCCTCCATGATCTAGCCACTGCCAAGCCCTGCCACAGGGTTTCTCATCACACCCCTGACCTGCGTGTGCCATCTGCAGCTCTTCTGAGCTACTTGCAGCTTCCTAAATTTATTCTGCCTTTGTTCATGCTCATAAATCTCTTGCCAGCACCCCTGGCCTCACTGTCCTCTTCCTGGCAAATACCCAATCACCTTTTCAAACTCACCTCAAAAATAGCATCCACAGTGAATCCTTGTGCAAGCCACCTCCCAGCTTCATCCCCCTAAAACTGACAATCCTCTCTTTTGCAATTGCACTGTTTGAGTACTTATATTTATTATTAATCCATAAAGACTTCACTTTACACACTTATGTAACTGTCTGTTATTTGTCTACTTGGCAACTGCATGCTATTCAAGGACAGGACTATGACTCATTCATATTTGTATCTGCATACACAATGTAGTATCCTTTACCTAGCAGGTCCTCAATAAATGCTGAATGAACAAATATCATCATAGTTAGAAATTCATTAGGTATTTACAATATGAAAATCATTGTGCTAAACAGTGTACATACATATACACACATAATATATACATATAAATTAATTTAATCCTCACAACTTTAGGAGGTACATATATTATAATCCCCATGTTACAGGAAAGTAAATCAAGGCTTCTAGAATTTAAGAAACTTTTCTTAAAAAGTTGTGAGAGGATTGTCAGTTTTAGGGGGATGAAGCTGGGAGGTGGCTTGCACAAGGATTCACTGTGGATGCTATTTTTGAGGTGAGTTTGAAAAGGTGATTGGGTATTTGCCAGGAAGAGGACAGTGAGGCCAGGGGTGCTGGCAAGAGATTTATGAGCATGAACAAAGGCAGAATAAATTTAGGAAGCTGCAAGTAGCTCAGAAGAGCTGCAGATGGCACACGCAGGTCAGGGGTGTGATGAGAAACCCTGTGGCAGGGCTTGGCAGTGGCTAGATCATGGAGGATCTTAAATCCCAGACAAGGCTTTGAAGTTCCCTAAGCAACAGAGAATGATTGAGGAATTTAAGCAGTAGAGTAACTGTATCAGATTGTTTTAGATCAGCACTGTTCCAGGTCACATATCTAGTAAATCACTTATCTAGTAAGTAATAGAGACATAAATTCAAGTCATCTGATTTTAGACTCCAATCATTTCACTACTATGCCCTCCTAAAGTGCACCTATGTCATCAAATCAGCATGTTGCCAAGGATTCCACCTTGGCAACATATTGTTCTATAGTTAAGAACCTTAAACATTAAATTAAGAAGAAATAATCTAAGTATAGAAGACTCCACTAAATAAATCCATAAAACACCATTGCATTGGCTTATGAAAATATTCATTGCTTTTGTTCCTAGTGCATTGACACTTTGGATTTTAAAATAAGAAATTAAGAATATCAGCAATAAATATCTAGGTCTTTGCCCTGTATATTTTAAGAGGAAATAGTCCCTTCTAATAATAATTATTATTATTATGGCATTATTCTACCCCAGCATTTCTCAAAGAAAACTAGCTCTTGGGGATGCTCCAGGAAAAATAAATGGTCAAATAAATTTGGAAACCCTGTACCATAGAGTCTGTGTCCTGGAGATTCATAATGCAAGTATGTTAAACTTCTAGATATCCTGCAGTTTAGGTTTGAAAAAAACTACATATATTCCTCGAGTATCTCAAACGTATTTGATCCTAGAACCCTTTACAAAGAACTAATGTTCTGTAGAGCACACTCCAGGGAACACTGATTTTAGCCATGTCTTTTTGGCTTAAAATAAGTGGCACAAAGCTTCACAGCTGACATTTTTTGCCATGTACATATACTTTGAGCTGAGCCAGTACCACTCAGGGGATCCTTAGTCATGAGCTCATTACTTTCATTGTCTTTGAGCACCAGGAGCTGTAATTTTACTATTTTACTTGCAAAGCTTTGAGACTTTGTATCATAATTTTTTTATGTTAGAGAGAAATGTTATTGGTTTCTTACTATACAGATCACAAAAGGACATGCAATCCTTAAAGGAGTTGGTGTAAAAGTTAAAGTGGATGAGAATATAATAAAGGGTAAAATTAGTGTTACGGTTTTTAGAGCTATGTCCCCAGTTTAGCTCTAACTTCCTAATGGCTAAAGCAAAAACGGAAAAAAAAAATGTTACAAAGGTACATCATATCCTTAAAAGGAAGACAAACCAACCACTAACAGTAACATGAGTTTTCCTGGTACTGAGATATCAGAGCAATATCTCTTGTGGGACATTAGGGGTGTGGTGGACAAAGTCATTAAACACATCCCACAGTAAAATCAATTGCAAAAGATGCCCAGCTGTTGTTTAGGAAAGCCTGTGCTAAAAACCAAGAGCAGTTCAAACTGAAGTGCAATGAAGCTAAAGCACTTCCATAGAGGTAGACAGTTCTCTGATGGTCTTCTTAATCCAAAAGAAAAACTTTTCTGTCTAGAGGAGTGTATGGACTGTAACATTCACAAATGCTACTTCATAATTATTTCTCGCAATGAAGATTTTGATAGGGATTGGATGGAAAGAAATCAGGGACTAGAGTTTAGATCATCAGTATTGTTGGTTAAGAGCAGATCCATACGCTTTGATATTGAATGGTGGTCTGGGGGGGAGGTGAGAATAACAGCCAGTTGTAAGAAATATTGGTGCACCTTTCTTGGTCTGTTTGGGCTGCTATAATAAAATACCGTAAGCTGAGTAGCTTAAAACCAACAGAAATTTCTTTCTCCCAGGTTTGGAAACTGAAAAATCCAAGATCAAAAGGTAGGCAGGTTCAGCAACTGGTGAGAACCATATAAGGCACCTTCTCACTATGTCTTCCCTTGGTGGAAGGGTCTAGCAGGCTCTCTAGGTTCCCTTTTATAAAGGCCCTAATCCCATTCATGGAGGCAGAAAGAGCTCCCAAAGACCCCACCTCCAAATTCTATCACCTCAGTGGTATTTCAACATATGAATTTTGGGAGGATACAAACATTCAGACCATAGCATCAGCCATATGGAATATCAATCTATTTGAAAAGATTCCAGATTCCAAGATACCTGCAGGATTAGAGGGAAGAGAGTACCACACAGCGTGCAGGCCAACATGTGCTGGGCCAACTTGTCCCCTTGGCAGCCCGTGAGTCAGCTGCACAATCATGCTTGCTGCGCACCGCTCATTTCCGGCTCTATCGAACAACATTGCATTGGCTTTCCAGTATTTCCTCTGTGCATCCTGTTTGACTAAACTCTTTAATCTAGACCAGTACACGAGAATCACCTGAACCTGGAAGGGGAAAGTTGCAGTGAGCTGAAGGATCATGCCATTGCACTCTAGCCTGGGCAACAGAACGAGACTCCGTCTCAGAAAAAAAAAAAAAAAAAAAAAAAATTCTGACAGTGGCATCATTGGCAATGTATAACATGAAATCAGGCAAAAGTAAACAATAGCAGGCTATTTTCCAGCCCTTTAAAGTTAATTCTGAGACACTGATGTTTCATGGTACTCTGGCAGTCTCATTTCCTCATCAGCCAACCTAAGCCACGCTCAGGTAAAGTTGCTATGACTTTTTCCATACAGCGTTTAAGACAAAGCTATGAGGAATAAAACTGCACCATAAATAATTTGGAAAGTTCTTAATGCACAATGTCCAGAGCATAATCTAAGACCTAACATGCTTAACAAATCACTTAAAAGTGAAGTAATTGAGTCTTAGAAACCAAATAGATCAGCCTTACAGACTTTTTTAACTTACATAAATTATTTTTTAAGCTGTCTTATCTCTTTTCTATGTTCCTATCAACTTTGTTCTCAAAGTAAGTAAATAGAAAGTAACACAAAATGTAAAGACTGCTATGGTTTGAATGTAAAATTTAAAAATTCATGTGTTAGAAACTTAATCTCCAATGCAATGGTGTTGGTAGATGGGACATTATAAGAGGTGTTTAGGTCACAAGGGTTCTGCCCTCATGAATGGATTAATGCTGCTATAAAAAGGGCTTGTGAGAGTGGGATCCCCTTCTTCTGTTCATCTGCTCTTCTGCCATGTAAGGACATGTTGCTCCTCTCCTCTGGAAGATCTACCATTCGAGGCTCCATTTTGGAAGCAGACAGACCAGGCCCTAATCTGCCAGTGCCTTGATCATGGACTTCCCAGCCCCCAGAACTGTAAGAAATACATTTCTATTCTTTACAAATGACCCCATTTCAGGTTTTCTATTATAGCAGCATGAAACAGACTACAACAAAGACTAAATCTGAGCTAGTTAGGTAACCGCATTTCACTGAGAGACAACTTTACAGATTTTAAAACTTTCCATGACAACTGTCATCCAAAATTTCAATTTGTTCTAGTCATCAATCTTGCTTTTAGTGGCTTTAGTGCTTGTAGAACTGAAAGGTACAGTCTCCTACTCTCTTCCCTCAGTGCTGGAAGGCAAAACTCTCTAAATGTATTATAACTATAAATGTCATATCTTATGACATTTATGAGGGATTCAAGCATAAAGCTTTGATGAGCAGAAAATGGATCCTATGACATGCATGAAGAGGCTAATAAAAGGCCTGGTATATCAGCAAACAAAAGTTTACTATGTTGCCGAGAATATGTTAATAAACACATTTTTATTAAAAGAACAATCCTAAGTGCAACACGACTTATTTGAAATTTGGTAGCACTGAGGGAGAATTTATTATTCAGAGCAGCAATCACATGTGTGTTGCTTTTTCTTCAGCTCCTAGAGATTTGACATCAAAAGTGAAAGAAAAACCAGACTCTCCATTTCCTTTATTTAAGTAACCATGCACAAAAATAAGCAAATAAGAAAACACTCTTTCCTATGGGAAAAGCTTTTCATAATTAATCAGCATTAAGCAGATCTTCTGCAACTTCAGTCCTGGCTGGTCACTTCTCATAGAGATTTCACTTCATTTTCCATGTAAATTGTGAAAAAATGAACCTTTGCCTTTAAAAAAAAAAAAAAAATCAACTGCTTTTACCCACATTTGGCTGGAGTAGGCATTTCTTATGGCCACGATCTTTTCTTCACCTGGAACGCTTCATCTCCAAAATCTTAAACTCAAAACTTCTACTTTCTAAATACAAAATGTGATCTCACCAGCTCTCAAATTCCTAAATCTGAATCCTTTGTTTTTAAATTTCTTTCAGATCTCATGTGGCTCGACTTGTGATTTTTCTCCTCTTAGCATCAGCTCCTTCTTCCAGGACTAAGCCAACAGGTCATTACTTCAACTCCCCACCAGGTGGAATATTTAACTGCTTCACCCACTTAACCTTTTTGCTGATACCTATTTTTCAAATTCATTAACCCTTTCTCCACCTACTTTCTGTGTTCCTCTTGCCAGATCATAAATCACCTTTGCAAAAGTTTACTATCACATCAAGTACTAGACCACCTATCAATTCCTTGTCCTGAGCTTGTGAATTTCCTCTTGTATTTCACAAAGGGGATATTTCGACCCTATCTTAGAGCCCTTTACCCCACTCCTTATTTGCTGCTCTCAGGAGATGAGTTTGCCTCTGACATAACAGAAAAATAGAGACAATTCATAATGAATATTCTCAACTTCTTCCTCCTCGCCATCACCAAATTTATCCATACTCATGCTTCTTCCCAACCTCATTCCCTGTCATCACTAAGGACTAGGCATTCTCTTTCTGTGCATTGATTTTCATCTTTTCTCATATTCTTTGGGGCTTCTCCATGCATTTTCTTCCTGTATTTTAACCTTTTGTTTTCAATAGCTCCTTCCTCTCAACCTCCAAATTTTCTCATTGCTTTTCAATTAATAAAAACCTTCCTTTAATTCAATGTCTTCCTCCGGCCAATTTTCCTAGCTTGCTCCTCTTCTCCTGAGCAACCCTAGAAAGCATAATCCATAGGCACCATCTCTATTTCTTTATCACAAATTCATTTCTCCATTCACTTAAAACTCTTCTAGTACTTTAACCACTTTCCTGAAACTGTCTTTCCGAGGTCAACCAAGGGCCTCTTTATCAACCAATCCAATGACATTTCTCAGCCCTAATTTCATGGGGCCTTGCTGCACCCAGTGTCACAACAGTTTGTAACTCCTTCCTTGTGAAACCCTCCTTTAGATTCTGTTCTTTACTGAGAGTAAATACTATCTTTTGGCTAGTGTTTCTCAGGCCTGCTTCTTTACTGTTCTGGTTGGATGTAGTTGGAAAGAACCCATTCTAATCATGTTTTCTTCTACATACCGGGTGAGGGGAGACTCTTTAGGCTTATTGTTAGTCCAGTTCCTATCACTCTCACCGAACTGGCAGGTAAATATGTAGCAGAGCTGTGTAGTAGGATTTGGTCTGTTCCATCCTTTCCCTTTCCTTGAGATGCATCCTCATTTGCATTCTTCACAATAATGCCTGAAGAACACATTTTTCAATGAGCTAGTTAGTAAGCCTGGGGCCTTCATTTAGCATTATACAAAGGTCGAAAATTTTCAAAACACCACAGAGTGTTTTGCACATTTACAGGAAAATGAAAGATAATTATGGGGATGCCATTTTCTTAGCAATCTGAATAATAAATTTATTTTACTTGAACGCATTAATAGTAGGCCTGTTTTTACAAAACACTTGAAAGTCTATGTTATTAGCTCCTGAGGATCTAGCTTCAGGAAAGAGGTGCCAGAAGGGTTCCATTCAGAAATCAAAGTGTAGCCCCTGTGCTTTGTGTATGGAGCCTTCCCCTTTGTAACCACCAGGCTCACTGCCAACAGGGTGATGGACTCACAGCTCTTCTCCTTTCCTTCCCAAGCAGCAGCAGCCTCTCTGACAAGAACCCTCTTTGCTCCTAAGCAGCCTATTTGAGGGCAAGCCCTTTCCTGTGACACTGTAACAGCAGTGAAGAAAGCCATATCTTAGAGCTAGGAAGCCCTGAAGCCCTTTTCCTGCTCCAGCCCCCTTCCTATCCCACCCCAACAAAGGGAGATTTATCTACATCATGAAAACTACCTTGAATGGTAAGGAAAGATGTTAGCAATATTTTCTACATTTTCTCTATGAGATTACCAAAATATGAATATATTGACTTTAAGGGGATAATGTGAGAAAACAAAGTGGCAGAATCAACAGAAACCCGTTCTTCCTGCACAACAACACTTCATTTTTCTGAAACAATTAGGCAAGATAGAAATGCACTAGTATTCTGGAAATACGGAGTGACCTTAAAGGGAAATGTCTAAAAGCTGTCCTTTTGAATATCTGTGAACTTTATTCTGAGCTGTTTATTCTTATTTTCCATTTCTAATCCACTTGTCCTCAATATGAATTTGAAAAAAAAAAAAAAAAAAAGCTACTTTTTCAGTGCTACTATAGATCATCAGACCTGGAACCACAAGCACAGATTTTTTTGTAACATAAGTCCCCTCTCCCCCACCAAGGGCATGGTACAGGAATACATTCTTGCTGCCTAGATGGTGGGGAATCTTTATTTCTTATACCAAGACTGCTGACACAGCAATGAAGAGATGAGCGCTCACAGAAAAATATGACAGAGAAGGACAATAAGACAGAGAAGGACAACCTTTGCCACACATAATTTGCATGAGCAGCTCCTGAGGGGATGGTAGGCCCCGGAAAATGTGCGGAAAGAACAAGCTGTTTGTTTGCTATAAGGAACAGAGGTGCAGGAGCCCAGACATGTGACAAGGCAGCCTGTTATAAAAGGGCCCTTTCTGTCCCAAATCCAGCAGCTTTTCCCAAAGGCATTCTTCAACCCCCAACATGCTGGCACACACCAAGGGCAACAGATCCCCCGGGCCAGCTCAGCCTTACCAAAGGCAGTGGGATCTGACTAGGCCCGGAAAGAACTCTAATAAAGAAGATGGCCACAGAGGCAGTGAGAAGGATGTATGTGTGTAAGTGACCACAGTCAAGAGGTCATGTGCTATAGGAAGATAAGCATTTGCAGAACAGAAAGGAGAAGTGCTTTCTAGAGTTATTACTATTTTTAGTGTCACAGAAAAATATTTACTGTGTTCAATCACCAAGTCTATTGAAGGCAATTTATGTTCATTAAAAAACAAGCTCATCATTTAAAATTGTAATGAGAGACATCACAAGTATGCACACAGATGTGATTGCACAGAAGTCTGCCAGATTTGGAACTATCCAAACACTCCCTGCCTTATCCTGGGGATCTCCCAGGATATTTACAGCTGTGTGGAGCCCTCTTTAAGCATCCTTCAGCTCGTGGAACACCAGCCTACTGATCATTTCCAAATAGAAAACTCTAGTGGACAGGACAGCATTGTTACATGCTTTAGTGCTGTGCCATTGAGTACTCCTCATTTGGGGAGTGCGGAGATGGAAAACAGGGCACATTTCATTACACAGCTTTTCATTCACCTGCTTATTGCTTAATATATGCTGTGCACTCTGGGTGTGCCAAATTAGGCCCTCATAGAAAGAATGGTGAAGTCTCTATCAAGAGAAATGGATATAAGCAGGTAGAGCTCAACTTATTTATAACCAAGGTGTCTCTGTAAATTCTACACAAACACACCATGTGCGAGTAGTCCCTCAGCGTCCATAGGTGATTTGCTCCAGGACCCCACAGATAACAAAATCTGCAGATACTCAAGTCCCTCATATAAAATGATGTAGTATTTGCATATAACCTATGCACATCCCCCTGCACACTTTAAATCATCTAGAATACCTACTACAATGTAAATGCTATGTAAATAATTGTTATACTCTATTGCTTTTTTGTATTATTTTTATTTTCTATTCGATTGATTGATTGATTGAATATCTTCCATCCTCACTTGGTTGAATCCTCGAATGTGGAACCCATGGGTATAGAGGGCTGACTATATATATATATATATATATATATATTTTTTTTTTTTTTTGAGATGGAGTTTTGCTCTTGTTACCCAGGCTGAAGTGCAATGGCGCGATCTTGGCTCACTGCAACCTCCGCCTCCTGGGTTCAGGCAATTCTCCTGCCTCAGCCTCCCGAGTAGCTGGGATTACAGGCACGTGCCACCACGCCCAGCTAATTTTTGTATTTTTAGTAGAGACAGGGTTTCACTTTGTTGACCAGGATGGTCTCGATCTCTTGACCTCGTGATCCACCTGCCTCGGCCTCCCAAAGTGCTGGGATTATAGGCGTGAGCCACGGCGCCCGGCCGACTATATTTTTAAAAGTTCCACATGACCCTAAAATTCAGGATTGGTTCTGCTCTTCTCCAGGGATTGTTCCCTGGATGACTATAAGCTCTATTCTAAAAGGAAATGGAAAGTAAATGCACAATTATTAAGCAGAAAATCAATGTGTAATTGAGACAGGGTTTCTCAGCCTTAGCCCTATTAACATTTTGGGGGCTGGGTAATTTTTGGTTGTTGGGGCTGTCCTATGCATTGCAGGATGTTTCTGTAACATCCCTGGCTTCTGCACGCTAGATGCCAATAGCACACCCCCATACCCAAGTTGTGACAACCCCAAATGTCTCTAGATGTTGACAAATATACCCAGGAAGCAAAATCACCCCTACTTGAACCACTGACTTAAGAAGACTACTGGGGCCTTTTAGGAAACGTTTTTATTTTTTAACATAGGGTTCCTCTAGCCAGGTTTTATAACATAGCTGACAGCCTCAAACAAAAATACAAAACTATTAATTTCCTTTATGTAACTATAGTCCTATGTCAACCTATTTCATTCCATCTAATGTTCCTCCCTACCTTTCCTTCTTACATTTACTTAACATTGTTACAGACATAGCATGCCATTAAGCCCTGAGAACACAAAAGTGAATAAAATACAATCCCTTCACCGAAGGAGTTCAGAAATTCAAGGAAGAAACAGATTTCTAAACAAATAAATACAAGAAAGCCCAAATGCCCTGCCAAACTTGCTCTATTATCTTTCCTCCATATCCCTTCCCTTTTGGTACCAACCTAAACTTCTGACTATTCAGAGGTTTTGAAAATTCAGCATTCTATCCATCCATCATCCATGATTTTATTTCTCAGCATATGGAATATAGAATTGTCATTGGTGACTATGCAAATTTCACATGTATAGTCATGGATAGATTTTGACCCACCTGTGTTCTGTACAGCTGTGCTCTACTCAGGCATGTGGGTATAAAAAAGAATCCAAGAAGAAGGATAAAAATATCAGATTTTAATTTTGCTTTATTAGAATTCTTTAGGGCACAGGCCTGGGCTCTTTCTTATTCTGTATCTCTACCTTTCCCCATATGATTTCATGGGTTTACATAATGGACATTGAGGTTGGCTTCCCAAATTGGTTGTACTCCAGGTACAAAATACGTTATCTACGCCAATAGTGGAAATCCTACGATCATTGTCAGTGACTGGTTCAGGAGTGGTCGGGCCTAAGCCAATTTGGATCAATAAGACATCAGCAAAGGCTTGCTGGGGGTTTTTGGAAAATCAGCTTTTCTTGTTCTTAAAGGAGAGTCATAGTTAGCCAGTTCATCCCCTGATTCCTCCTCTTCTCCCTCCCTTTTGATATGAATGAGGAAGTCCACAGTTAGCCTTTTTTGTTCTTAAGAGAAAGCCATAGTTAGCCAGTCTCTCTCTCTCTTTCTCTCTCTTTTCCTCCTCCTCCCCTCCCTCACTTCCAATATGAATAAGGAACCCTGTAGCTCTGACTTCAGCTATGAAGCAACAAACTTTGGGATACGGAAGACACTACTACAGTATAATGAAAAGAAGGGAATATTTGGGTCTTTGATGATCTCATTGAAGTACTGGATGAGGCTGGGTGCAGTGGCTCACGCCCATAATCCTAGCACTTTGGGAGGCTGAGGAGGGTGGATCACTTGAGGTCAGGAGTTTGGGACCAGCCTGGCCAACATGGTGAAACCCTGTCTCTACTAAAAATATAAAAATTAGCTGGGCTTGATGGTGGGTGCCTGTAATCCCAGCTACTCTGGAGGCTGAGGCAGGAGAATCGCTTGAACCTGGGAGGCAGAGGTTGCAGTGAGCTGAGATCATGTCACTGTATTCCACTCCAGCCTGGGTAACAGAGCAAGACTCTGTTTAAAAAAAAAAAAAAAGGAGTGGATGAATTCATCCAGAAGCTTACGTATGTCCAGGTTTCCTCTTACGTGAAATAATAAATGCCCTTATCATTTAACCTAGTTCAATTTGGGTTTCCTGTTACATGTAGCAGGAAATAACCTAATTGACATAATTACCTACATGCATGTAACCAAAATTTTTATCTCAGTTGTAACTTCCACCTTATAATCCAGATTTAGATATCTGTCTACTTGACATCTCCACCTGATTATATAATGTTCAGGCAAAACTAACTTTTCCAAAAAAGAGCCCCTGATTGCCCCTTTTCCTCCCAAATCTGCTTCTCTCCTGGACTTCCCAATCTCTGTAAATGTTACCATATGCTCAAGTCAAGCCATGGGGGTTCTCTTGACTACCCTCTTCCTCTCAGCCATATTCAAGCTACCCACCACTTCTGTCTACCCTACCTACGAAAATAAAAACCCACAACTTCACACTCCTTTTCTCTCTACTCCTAACTTCCAGGCCAAACTACCACATTCTCTCACTTGGACTCATGTATTGGCCTCCAAACCAGCCTCCTGCCTCACCTCTAGTCCCTCCTGTAATCTCCTCAGAGTAGCTGGAGTAATTATGTCAAACAGCAAACCAGATCACTAGCTTTCCTGTTTAAAACCCCCAAGCATCTCTCACCAAACCTAGAATAAGACTTAAATCCTAGGTCTTGGCCTAAAAGGTCCTCTGTGCTCAGCACGCTGGCTGACTCTGCAGCTGCCTGCCTGGCCCTCTCCGCATTGGGCTACATATCCCTCTGGCCAGGTTCATTCCCACCTCAGGGTGCCACACTTGTTTTCCTCTCTGCCAGGAATGCCTGTCCTTCCAAAACTTTCTTTGGCTGGTTTCTCCCATTATTTGTGTCTCAAATTGAGCATCACCTCCTCAGGGAATCCTTCGTGGGCAAACCCAGTCATTGTCACATTGTCTCGTCTGACCTCCTTCACTTGCTGGTGTGGTCTTTGTTTACTTTCTTACTTACCCAGCTGGCTGGGCTTACTAGATGACAAGTCCCACAAGGGCAGGGTCATGTCAGCCTTGTTTACTGCTGCGTCACCACTTCCTAGAGCACTGCTTACCACAGGGGAGGCGATAAGTAAATATTTGTTAACTTGGTTGAATGAATGAATGAACGGATCTACGGGTGGACAGATGGCTTATGGAGAAGCACACTTTGGCTTTATTAACTCTTTAATTTTGCTGAAAGACACTTACAAAAACCATCTTAGAAGCACGCACACAGTGAAGCTGACTCTCTGAGTTGGAAGACCCACTAGGATTCTACCAGTCGGGGGCTGTGGACAAAACAACTTTCCTATGTTTATTTCTCATCTGTGAACTGAATTACTAGTAGTATCTACCTCACAGAATTACTATGAGAACTAAATGAAATAATATTTCAGAGGGCCTTAGAGCAAGGTCTAGCACACAATGAACACTGTCTAGGTTTTACTATTATTTCATATTCTCTGATTATTATTCCAGAGCCCCTCTCCAGAGCAGGAGTGGGTAAATTATGACCCAGGTGTCAAATCCAGTCCTCCACCTGTTTTTGTAAATAAAATGTTGTTAGATTACAGTCACACTCATTCATTTATATATTTTTCATGGCTATTTTTGCTTGATAATAGCAGAGTTGATAGGCTGGGCATGATGGTGCATGCCTAGTACCAGCTACTTGGGAAGCTGAGGTGGAAGAATCATTTGAGCCCTGGCCAACATAGTGAGACCTTGTCTCAAAAAAAAAAAAAAAAGAGTTCTATTGAAACAGAAAGACAATAGTAGTACTTAAAATATGTACTATGTGTCACTTTACAGAAAACGTCTGCCAACCATTGTTTTATAGTATATACCAGAGGTTTACATAGATGTATATATAAAGAGAGCAAGGATGGCTCTTTATGTCTTGTAGCCCTTAGCATCTGGACCCTGATTTGATCTCTTAGGCCTCAAGTTGTCTGACGTTACGTAAAAGCAAAAGTACACAAGATTGATCAGGAAGTCACCTGACACAGAGGAACTGCTGATGGTTGTGTTAACTTTCCTAGCGATCCCCGTTTTAAATTGACAGAATCTCAGTAATTACTTATGGTCCACTGGTGGAACAACCCATAGAAAAAGGGTTTACAAAGAATTTCTGAAGCTCAAAAACAAAATGGTTACACAGATATTAACTAATCAAAGCCTTCAACATCAGCATCTCAGCTATGTCTCCAGTTTCTTCTGGCGCACACTGTAGGCTGGATCACATAAACCTCAGCTTCGTTTCAACTTTATTCTCCTTTTCCTGCCTTTGCTATAGAGAATAGTAAACAAACAACACAATATAATTTTCCAGCATCTCTTTGAATAAGGGATATTTATATGTCACAATTCTGGACAAAAGGATGCAGATGAAAAGCTATTGGCATCACCTTTCCACTTCTTATCTTTTTGCCTTGAATACGACACAGTATATCAAGCTGCCACAACTATAGTGATCACAAGAGAACAGAGACATCAGTCAGAATCATTCAGAGCCTTTAATCTAAACCAGCACCAGCAGTGCCTACCCCTGCCCTGGACTTGATGTGTGAAGAATAAACCACTCTTTATATAAGCCACTGTTTGTGTTTTTTCTTACTTACTTCTAACAAAAATCCTTCCTAAATGATGTATTCCCCAAACAGCAAACTGGGGAACTAGGGAAAGGCAACATGTTGTAAGAGAAAGGGTGCAGGACTAGACATGAAAAGATCTGAACTCAAACTCTAACCCTTCCATTTATCAACAAGAGGACTTAATGGCATTAAGATCATTTGCCTCCTCTGTCATTCCAAGTGTTTACCTACCTCTAAGGGTTATTTAAGACTCAAGTCAGGAAACAAATGTGAACATGCTCACAGATGAAGTATAAAGCTTATGTAGAACCATGATTGAATACATGCCACCAAGGAAAATGATTTGAATTTTTAATCACACATTTGCAATACTCCGTTGTGAGGAAATTGAGTTTATTTTATCTTTTTTTGGTAGTGTATTGGGTCATCAACAGGCACAGCTGGTCAGAGAAGCTAAATATCCCTGTTAGCTGAAAGAAAAGAAATGGATGTCCGCCAGGCATAATAGCTCATTACTGTAACTCCGGCACTTTGGGAGGCCTAGGCAGGTGAATCATCTGGGGTCAGGAGTTCAAGACCAGCCTGGCTAATATGTCGAAACTCCATCTCTACTAAAAATACAAAAATTAGCTGGGCATGGTGGCGTGTGCCTGTAATCCCAGCTACTCAGGAGGCTGAGGCAGGAGAATCATTTGAACCCGGGAGGCGAAGGTTGCAGTGAGCCGAGATCCTGCCACTGCCCTCCAGCCTGGGTGAGGTGACTGAGCGAGACTCTGTCTCAAAAAAAAAAAAAAAAAGAAAGAAACTGATGTCTAAATAAGGGTTCATCATGCTCGCCCAGTGCTTGAGACTTTACCTGCATTGAAATAGACTGTGCTCTGGATTCTGCCTAGTGCTGAATCTGCTTCTCCATTTTTCAGACATAAAATATTAGTTTATTTTAATATATGAAAAAGTGCATTAATAAATATAGCATTAATATTGCAATAAGGAATTATGTACCATTTCCCCAATTCTCATAGAAAATATCTGCTTAAATAAAAAAACAAAACAAAATACCATGCAGACATCAGACTGTATTTAAAGAAAACACTATTTTCTCACACTGATTTAAAGAGGATGTACTTTCCCAATCACCAGATGTAGAAAACAAAAATCTGTTCTTTACTCATCTTCTATGTGTTGATTCCTGTAATTCTTGATTGATATACCTTAGCTATACTAACTTTAACATGCCAAAGATTTTCATATTTGAATAGCTAAGTACCTACGTAGTAACAAACCAGCTTAAGAAATAGAATAAGAACCCCTTTAAGTTTCCCTGTATACTCTTTCTCAACCCACCTCCCTCCCTCCTCATTAGAGTGAACTCCATCTTGAATTTTGTTAATCATTCCCTTGCTTTTGAGGGGGCTTTTGCCACAGAGAGGGGTGTGTGTATGTGTGTGTGTGTGTGTGTGTGTGTGTGTGTGTCCCTAAATGACATTGTCTAGCTTAGCTTGTTTTTGAGCTTTACTTACTAGAACCTCATAGTATACATGCTTGACATTTTGTTTTTGATCATCATCCATGTTGATATATGTAAGTATATTTCACTTACCTCTACTGCTATATGGTAGTTTATTAATTACCAAATTTATTTATTTATTCTTCTATTGATTGACATTTGGGATGTTTTCAATTTTTTGCTGCTGTGAACTGTTGCCAGGTTGCCATGAATATTCTTATACTTTTCTCCTGATATCTAGATACAAGTTTCTTTGTTTGTATACCTAAAAATGGAACTGTTATGTTATCATCTTCAATCTGACTTAGAAATGCCTAAATATTTCCAAACCATTTATAGCAATTTATAACCATCCCACCAACAGTGTATGAGTTCCCATTTCTTCATATCCTTGCCAAAAATTGGTATCCTCAGATCTGTTAGTTATTGCTGGTATTGTGGATGTGAAATGTGTCTTGTTGCTTTTCTGGAACACACCAGAAACCCCCTGACCTCTGTAGGGACTGCTTCTTCACCTCCTTGAAGTCTGTGCTTATGCCACTTTCTCACTGAGATCTTTCCTAACAACCCAACTTAAAATTGCAGCCCCTAGATATTTCTAATCCCCTTTCTCACTTTATTTTTCCTACAGCTCTTACCACCTTTGGACATTGTTATGGGATGAATTATGACCACCCAGCCCCCAAATTTACATACTGAAGCCCTAACTCCTCATAATTCAGAAGGTGACTGTACTTGTAGATAAGTTCTTTTTAAAGATAATTATATAAAAATGAGGTTAATAGGGTAGGCCCTAATCCAATTGACTGATGTCCTTATAGAAGACATTTGGACACAGAGACCCACAGAGGAAAATTATGTGAAGACACAGAAAGAAAATGACCATCTGACAAGCAGAAAGGCCTCAGAAGAAACCAACCCTGTCAATACCTTGATCTCAGACTTAGCCTCCAGAACCATGGGGAAATAAATTTCTGTTGTTTAAGCCACCAATTCTCTGGTACTTTGTCATGGAGGCCCTAAAAACAAATACAGACATATTGTGTTTTTAATTATTTATTAGTTAGAAATATACAAACATACACCACTGTTGATTGATTCATTCTTGCCCCAGGGGAGAATACAAAGCAATGATAGTGGTCATCTTTGTCTTACTGTTGAGAGTAAAATGAATACCCTCAACTTTTTAATTATATATATGTTTAACATCTGATCATTTCAGGGCATAGTGGCTTATTTTCTCATGTCTATAAGGATTTTTTATATTATGAATGAGTTCATCTTACTTGGAACATCATCTGTGGAAATATTTGAGGTCCTGTTTAAAGTACATACCTTCAGGGAGAATTCATTTTGCTTCTACTTGCCACCCAGAGGCCATACCAGCCAGGGCCATCTCACATTAAATACAGTTTGGAGTGTTTTGGCACCTCCAAGATACTGTGTATTCAAGTCCCAATCCCATGTGAGTGGAAGCTTGTGCTAAGGAATTATCAGAGGAGGTAATTTTTATTTTTTTGTTCCAAACCCAAGCCAAAACTAAAACACATCATCTCTGGGGCAGAAAAATTTCTGGCACATCCACTAAGCATATTGCCTTTGGGGGTTGTGGGCTTACATTCAAACTCTGATCTTACCTTCCAACCTGCTTGGGCCCCTAGGCTGCTTCCTACTTCAGTGTACGTGTGGCCTATTAAAACCCAAGCTTTGACCAGCGGGATTTGATGGCATCATGTCTCACAGAACGTTCTCCACTCCCAGACATGGGTCCCTCGGCTTCCTGCCTCAGAAGTACAGCAGCAGGCATCGTGGGAAGGTGAAAAGCTTCCCCAAGGATGACCCTTCCAAGCCGGTCCACCCCACAGCCTTCATGGGATACAAGGCTGGCATGACCCATATCGTGCGGGAAGTTGACTGGCCAGGATCCAAGATGAACAAGAAGGAGGTGGTGGAGTCTGTGACCATTGTGGAGACACCACCTATGGTGGTTGTGGGCATTGTGGGCTACATGGAAACCCCTCAAGGCCTCCAGACATTCAAGACCGTCTTCGCTGAGCACATCAGTGATGAGTGCAAGAGGTGTTTCTATAAGAACTGTCATAAATCTAAGAAGAAGGCCTTCACCAAGTACTGCAAGAAATGGCAGGATGAGGATGGCAAGAAGCAGCTGGAGAAGGACTTACAGTAGCATGAAGAAGTACTGCCAAGTCACCCACATCATTGCCCACACCCAAATGTGCCTGCTTCCTCTGCACCAGAAGAAGGCCCATCTGATGGAGATCCAGGAGAACAGAGGCACTGTGGCCAAGAAGCTGGACTGGGCTCACGAGAGGCTTGAGCAGCAGGTACCTGTGAACCAAGTGTTTGGGCAGGATGAGATGATCGACGTCATTGGGGTGACCAAGGGCAAAGGCTATAAAGGGGTCACCAGTCATTGGCACACCAAGAAGCTGCCCCGCAAGACCCACCAAGGCCTGAGCAAGGTGGCCTGTATTGGCGCATGGCATCCTGCCCATGTGGCCTTCCCTGTGGCACGCGGCTGGGCAGAAAGGCTACAATCACTGCACTGAGATCAACAAGAAGATCTGTAAGGTCGGTCAGGGCTACTTTATCAAGGATGGCAAGCTGATCAAGAACAATGCCTCCACTGATTATGACCTGTCTGACAAGAGGATCAACCCTCTGGGTGGCTTTTTCCACTATGGTGAAGTGACCAATGACTTTGTCATGCTGAAAGGCTGTGTGGTGGGAACCAAGAAGTGAGTGCTCACCCTCCACAAGTCCTTGCTGGTGCAGACCAAGTGGCGGACTCTGAAGAAGATTGACCTTAAGTTCATTGACACCACCTCCAAGTTTGGCCATGGCCGCTTCCAGACCATGGAGGAGAAGAAAGCATTCATGGGACCACTCAAGAAAGACCGAATTGTTAGGAAGAAGGAACTTAATGCCAGGAACAGATTTTGCAGTTGGTGGGGTCTCAACAAAAGTTATTTTCCACTGGAGAAAAAAAAAACCCAAGCTTTGGATCACCTGTGATCAGCATATACCCCAGATCGGAAACAGCTTTGAAACTTGGCTTAATTGTATGGAGTCAAACTTCTGTATCATACCTTAATCCAAAGAATTCCATTATTCTGCTTCCAACTCAATTACATATATAATATAAATGTATGTAAGTTTTAATATCTTATTTCGTATTTTTAAATGTGTTTCAGGAAAGTTTTTTCTGATAATCTAATCTATCCTATCACCAGAATTTCTTACAGCCATTAAATGTTTAGTTTTAAAAATATTTTATATATTTCTTGAAACAGAAAAGAGAAATGTGTTCTAGTTCACCCTTCAGCTCCATGGGAAACCAGTTCTCACACTCTGCTGAACCACTATTGTGTAACATGTCCTTGGGAAGTTTGCTGGGGCCCGTGGGCATTACAACCAATCTTAATGAAGATGAAAAAAAAGTTCATAATGTCTAATGGAGCATTAAGGGCACAGAAAAACAAGAGCTCTAAACTTAAGCCCTATGATGAGATGACTTAGGCCAAGAGAACCAAATAAAGCCTTTCTTAGATTCTAAGGAAACTATTTCTATGTATAGAAAAGAATAGGAAAAGGTCATAGATTGAAATAATTTGAGGAAGTTTTTGAAGAGACCAAATATTTTTTTCCACAGCTCATGAGGAATCGTAAAATTATAGAACTGTTTGGATTTAAAACTATACACAGACATTCTCTGACAGTAAGGAGAACTACACGAAGATTTATAGACACAATCAGTGGTAACAATTTAATTCAAAATGATACCACTCACATTAATTATAGGAAGACGTGATTAGCTATTTTACCAATTGATCTGCAAATGCTGCTTAGCTGAAACGTTCCTTGTTACAGGGTCTACCACTATGTTTTGCTGCCTTAGAAAACCTGTTGCAGCCAATGCACTTGCAAACATCTTGACATGCACTAGTATACATATAATCAGATTAAATGACTTCATTTCTTTTCTTTTCAAATTTAAAAATATCTATCTCTAGTACCCACCACCCACTCTAACAGTTTACTAAAAATTCATATTCTAAATGTCTTGCTTCAAGAAAATTGAAAACTCTGCTCAGCTCATTCAGCCCATTCGTCATTTTCATTTCTCAGTTAAAGTTGCTCTAGTGGTGACCACACGACATTGATATTGAAAATTCTCACAGCCCATAAGGCCCTTCCCCATTGTTTGAGGGCTACACCAGCTAGCTCAGATCCTTGCACAGGCCAAGCCAGTTTTCCCAAGGAATGAGATGCTGCTCCATTCAGGTTAACTCCTTGAAGTCCAGGGTCTTTGTTCTCTAGCTACAGTAACACAGCCAGCCATTGTTCCTAAAGCAATGTCAGGGTAATAGGTAGAGTAAACCTGTTAGTTAATGTCAGCTCTCCACCCAGACCTATAAGTCCAGCTGTTGAGCCCATCTTGCCAACTAAGACTTCTCTTTTACTCATGAGTTTCCTTTAGGCTGGGAAAAGAAAGTGGCATCCTAGAGCCATTTTAATCCACCAGAGAGCTTCCCAGAACAGTGAGCCTCGAAAAGTATAGAGTTGAAACTTAACATCTCCTTGGCCTTTGTGAAGCTATCCAAAGAAAGGTCATAATTTCTTTCCTCCAGCATAATTATCCTCAAACAAAGCTATTTCTAGGTGGCTTTTCTCCATCTAGTCAGAGAAGTGACTTACATAGTTAAATAGCATTGCTCCAAGGAAAGAAATTTCAAATCCTCATCTAACCAGGCATTGTGCTACATATTCATTTAAGTCCTAACTGCAAACTCATGATTTTTTGCAAATTGCATCACCCTCTTGTTTCCCTTCAGATAGTTAAACAAGGAAGCTACTGTGGCTAAGAAATTACTATCTTCCATTAACAGACTCCTTGAAATATTTTTTTACTTGCTTTGAACAAAAAGTGGCATAGTTTTAATATGGACAATGCTCAATGGTATAGTGCCTACCAGAATGAAAATAACTTATTCATATTTTGCCTGGAAGAAAATCTATGTATTATCAGAAGTGTGTTAATTGAGGCAAAAGTTAAAAAAAAGCAGATGTGGATTCTTTCTATAAAATTGCACAGGCTAATTATCCTCTACATTTGCAGTGCAAAGGTCAAAAGGCTACTATGTAGATTAATCAGAAATTTATGTAAATTAGCATAAATAAAGCACATTATATAACCCCCATAATCAGTAAAATATATAGTTCACTAGCAAATTAGGTGAAACTTCTAACTATCTGGTGAGTAAAGAAGGAGGAGGAAAACCCCAAACATGGACAACTGTTTTATCTCAGGTCACGATGATTTTAACACACTAATAAGAAAATATAGCACTGAAAAAAGGATATACACTCAAGAAATAAATGGAGATGACTTGGGAGGAAATTATTAGAATGTGAGCACTATGAAGGCAGGGTGTTTTTTGTTTACTGATGTATTTCTATTACCTAGAACAATGTCTGGTACATAATACTGAATAAATATTTTTGAATGAATACTGAATGAATTATAAGAACAAAAATGTCATGAGAAAAACAAGATAATGCAGGTTTCAAAATAAGAAAACATAACTACATATCACAATTTCATGTATTTCTTCCTAAAGTTATTTTATATTCACTATGCTAACAATCTTCCATTCTTTACCAAAAAAAAAATAGAAGAAGCATTGAAATAATAGTAGCCATATTAAAAATCAACTAATTATTTGTGTTAACAGAAATAGCTATACTGAAGGCAATTCTTTTTTTAACTCTAGTAATATTAAACACCTCTCATAAATATTTGGAGACATATCTTATGTCAAAATCCACTCCAGAGATGAGAAGGAGACACAAAGAGGTGGAAGAACTTTTTTCAAGAGCCATTGAGAATTGAAACTCAAATACAATTGATTATACAGGGTAAGAATCTATCCATTTCAAGTCATATTTTATTATTATGAAATATTTTCCTTATCATATTTCACATTAACACCATTGTAAACGTACTTTTTTGTATCTCTGCATAATGAAAACACCATCATTGTTCTTAATTTCTCCAATCTTACTATTACTTTAAAAATGCATCCCTTATATGTTCCCAGGTGGGAACATGATATAAAGAAGAAGTAACTTTTTAAATAGGTAATATATGGGTATTACCATATTCCAGAAAAAAACTTAAGGAAGCTTACAAAATTGTACATTAGGACAAAAAATAGAATGCTATTTAAAAACAATAAGCAGGTGATAAAATGAAGGTGGAGGGAAATGAGGTGTAGAAGATGAAAGCAAAGATTAAGTTATTACTCAAAAAACAAAATTGAGGTTCAGTAGTTAGTCATGTTCCCAAGCTTCCTACAACCAAGACAAAGAGGGTGACACAATCAAATGATTCTGAGAGATAAACCAGGTAAACTGGTCAAGAAAACACAGCCATGTTTGGTACTAGAACAAACAGAAATATCTTCTATTGACCTTCATAGTAAGAATAGTGGATAATGTTATAAACAATACCCTCAAGATTTTTCCAAATACACTTACGAGTGTCACACACTCTTTTTTAGATATCCTTCAATATGAGGGCTGCTTGCCAAAAGCAATTCAATAAAGCAATGGGAAATAGAGAAGGAGAGCAGCAAATGATGAGGTCCAAACACTATCGGTACCCAGTCTGGCTTAATCCAGAAATTGATTTTAGCATGTTTAGAAGAGTTTGGAGAGGCCACAAATCCTTCAGAGAGTCTCTTCAAATGCTTTCTATGAGCTTTTGATAAGAACTAAGGGATATGTTCAAAATTCTATTTCCTGATCTGGACCAAGAATATAACTACTTGATGATACCAGATCCAGATAATTACAGAATCTTACACAGAACCAGCTACACAATGTGTGGAATCTTGTGTAAAATGAAAACTGTGGGACTCCTTGCTCAAAATCATTAAGAATTTCAAAATGGCTATAGAAGAATATTTAACCCAGAGAGGCCCCTCTGCGAGTAGGGGTGTGCATGACTGCATAGATCACACATCTGTGAAGCCAGAGTTGATCATATGCTTTAACAGCCAGTCATAGTTTTCTTAGACATGCTCTTGGATGATCTGGAAAGAATATCCTCCTTAGATAGAGCTTCCCTGCTCCCTTAGGGAAGTCCAAGATTCTCCCATTCTAACTCACAGATGAATCAACAATCTCAATGACACAAACATGAAAACATAGCCCCAGTATTTTAAGCCTGGAAAGTTATAAAAATAGATATTATCGAATGACTACTTGGCCATTTAAATATATATATCAGTAAAACACCAGCAAAATACTTACCCTTGATTAATAAACTTCTTTGTATATGCGCCAAAATGAACTGCTTGCTAAGTGTATCAGGAATGTAACCAGATAAGTTACATTCCTGAATGGGGTTAATTATAATTCAGTAAATATTAGATGTCAAATCTATCATGATAACTCTATTTTTGAGGTCCTTCCTTCTGGCAGCTAAGAGGTAGCAGGGCTCATTGCCTATTAGGCCCTTCTTAGGTTATTACTAGAGCTAAGATATTTGTGGGTAAAAGGACATAGGATCTTCTGCTCTCTTTAAGGAGAGAGGGAATGTACCCAGCACACTCAAAACAAGCATCAAGTCATCAAAGCAGAGGTTGAGAAGAAGAGTTGTAGTACATCTCTGGTATACCCATGTAGAAATTATACCTCTCATTTTCTTTCTTCTCCTGCTTTCCTAACAAATACATTCCATCCAAAGGAGGAACCGTAACAATCCATGATCCAGTTGGTGCTTGTTAGGATGCATTATATATTTTAGGACACAGGATACATTAAACATGTCTTAAAATTACTTAAATAATAAATTTTCTAAATTTTTCTAATTACAAGGAATCCAGAGATGAGGCAGACTGGGTTGATTCAGTGGCTCAAAGATATCATTCAAGACTCAAGATTTCTCTCTCTCTCTCTCTCTCTCTCTCTCTCTCTCTCTCTCTCTCTCTCTCTCTGTTCTGCCCTTCTGGTGTTGCTTGCATCCTCAGGCTGCAGCACTATTCACAATAGCCAATAGGTGCCATAATTCCAGACAATACAAGTAGACATAGCGGTATTCAAGAGGACATTGTGTCTCAATCTGAGAACTGAGGAACTATTTCCAGAAGTTTTCCAGAAAATCCCCCCTCAGGTGTCATTGGCCAGAATTGGGTCACATGTCCATTCCCAAACCAACTACAGGCAAAGGGAATGGAATTACCACGATACCTGGGGTAGCTAGATGCTGGGCAGTCAATTGCAATGATTCCTACTTGGGCCCCCAGCCACTACTAAATAAACGAAATTTGGATAAAAACTTCAGAGGAACCAACCCACAGGCACATGAGTCAATGAGATTCTTGTTCTCTAAAATCTGAACTAAGAGACATAGAACCTGAGAAAGTTTGGAGCTAGCTCATATTAATGGCAGAACACTGGATTAAAATTCCTTGAATTTGAGCTGCTGAGATCCTCAGAGTCACCCTGAGTTTCACCTTTCCTACAGTGTGATTGCTCAATTTTTCTTTGGTTTCTGTAAGACTTCTTATAATAAACTCTCTTTTCTTAAGCTAATAAGTAGCCGTCTATTTCTTGCAAGTAAAATGCTATGCTTAAGATAGCCTCACTAGAAATTAGGATCCTATAATCTAAAACCACATTATGGCTATTTGATTACACAGGTTCTGTTTAAGCTTTGAAGTTAGGGTGACTAAATATTCTAGTCTGTCCAGGACAGAGCGGTTTCCTAGGACCAAGGATTTTCTGTGCTAAAACCAAGATCATTTGTCACCCCAACTTTAATAATCAGGATCAATACCAAATGCTAAATTCCCTCCCATATGTAGTACCTGTTCTTAGACTCCAAGTTTGAGAGATCAACAAAAATGATATAACTTCCTTAACTACCTTATAGTGTTTCTTCTAGACTTTGCTGAGTTTAAAAGCACAGAATAAGACAGCTATATTCAGTCCAGGGCCCAACATGGCATAAAATTCACAGTGGTAGTTCAACAGACATTGAGAAAATAAATCCAAATGAGTACCATTATCCCTAACACAAAAGAAACAGTTTTCCTAAATAAAATATACTATTATGTTCAAGTAAAGAAACATTCTCTGAAGTGAAAAGAAACATCTCTAAAGAGGCTCCTGATCTGAAAGCAGCAAGAGTCATCCTTAGTGTAGCCCAGGCCCTTCCAAAGCAGGGCTGGTTTATAAATAAAATAATCGCGATTAATAATACATTGCATTTTCTCATGAAATAGGATAAAAGACCTCTTGTTGTCTTTAAAAAAAACACTCAGGAAGGAAAACCGGACAACATTAAGCACTGATTGTAAGTTGCCCTGAGAAACATCCCGAAAGTGTGGCACAAAATGACAAGAAAATGAGATTCAGCAACCAGAGGTTCTAAAGCTATATTTACTCCCTGTCTTTAAGAGCATAGTCAGGGATGTGACAAGATAAAATTCAATCTCTTTCCTCACAGATATGAAAGGATATCTTATTTGTACCTATTGTAGAAAAGTCACCAAGATAACAAACAGAAAAACTAATTGCACCTGAGGCTGTGGGCAAGCTAGTGGAATCCCATCAGATTCAGCAATAATGTCAACAACAAAAAAAGCCCAGATCTTTCTCCTAGGCTATCATTTTTCCATCAAAATTAACAGCATGGTTATCAAATTTTAAACTTTTTAAATGGAAAGCAACTCTGATCTCATTAGGTCTGTACTTCCTCTCAAGAGTCCATATCCCCTAATAGGACATAAGCTTACTGATGATAACTTGATTCATTTTTATGGAAACCTTGCCTACCTAAAATCCAGCCCATTTGCAGCTTTTTTGAGGAAACTTCATACTGTTCTCACAATGGCTGTACTAGTTTACATTCCCACCAATTGTGTGTAAGAGCCGCCCTTTCTCCCCAGCCTACCCAGAACTTGTTACTTTTTGTCTTTTTTCATTTTAGCCGTCCTTAGTTGGAGTCAGATAATATCTCACTGTGGTTTTGATTTGCATTTCCCTGATGATTAGTCAATATTCAGAATTTTTTTCAAACATTTGTTGGCCATTTGTATGTCTTCTGTTTAGATCTTTTTCCCATGTTTTAATCAAGCTGTTTGGTTTTTTGCTGTTGAGATGTTTGAGTTCCTAGTATTTCCTGGATATTAATCCCCTGTTGGATGAATGGTTTACAAATATTTTCTCCCATTCCATAGGTTGCCTTTTCTTTTTTCTTTTCTTTTCTTTTGTTTTGTTTGTTTTGTTTTGTTTTTTTGGGATGGAGTTTTGTTCTTGTTGCCCAGGCTGTAATGCAACGGTGTCATCTTGGCTCACTGAAACCTTCGCCTCCTGGGTTCAAGAGATTCTCCTGCCTCAGCCTCCTGAGTAGCTGGAATTACAGCCATGCATCACCACACACAGATAATTTTGGGTTTTTTTAGTAGAGACAGGGTTTTTTCACCATGTTGGTCAGGCTGGTCTCAAACTCCCACCCTCAGGTGATCTGCCCGCCTCAGCCTCCCAAAGTGCTGGGATTACAGGTGTGAGCCACCATGCCCAGCCTCAGGTTGCCTTTTCACTCCATTGATTATTTACTTTGCTGTCCAGAAGCTTTCCCACTACTAAGCATTTCTCTAAAGAAAAGGAAGAAATCGATACACGGGAGAAACATCTGCACCCCCATATTTACTGCAATACTATTCACAATAGCCAACATACGGAATCAACCTGGGTGTCCAAGAATAGATGAATGATGAAGAAAATGTGGTATGCATTTACAAAGGAAACTATTCATCCATTAAAAAGAGTGAAATGCTGTCATTTGCAGCAACATGGATAGACGTGGCAGACATTTTGTTAAGTAAAACAAGCCAACAACAGAAAGTTAAACATCACATGTTCTCACTCTCATGTAAAAGTTAAAGAAGAAAGTTGATCACATAGAAGTAAAAAGAACAGAGGATACTAGAGTCTGGGAAGGGAAGGGAAAAGGTGAGGATAGGATAGGAAGCAATTTGTTAAAGGATACAAAATCATAGCCAGATAGGAGGAATAAGTTCTAGTGTTTTATCGTACTGTGAGATGACTATAGTTAACAAGAACGTATTATATAGTTTCAAATAGCTAAAAGCAGCATACTGAATGTTCCCAACACAAAGAAATAATACATGTGCCAGGTGGTGAAATCCAGGGTAAGATGCTAATTACCCTAGTGGATCACTATTCATTATAGGTATTGAAGTATGACTATTTACCCCATAAAAATTTTTACGTGTCACTTAAAAAATAAAACAAAATTTAAAAATAAAAATAAATATGGCATCAATTTGGACACAATAAATATTTGTTGAACAAATGTGAAAGAAATGAACAAAGGCAAAAGAGAGCTAGTTGGGTTAAGGGGGTTGCTGACATCAAAATTTAAAGTTGTGGGTCAAACTTTCAAATAAAAATTAACAAAACAGTTCTATATGAGGATGTGTATGCATATGCATACATATATTTTTTTCTGCCTCACCTCTTTCCCAAAACTATATGAAGCACAGCAAAAGTAAGGAAAAATAAATTACTATAAGATTTTTAATTGGAAGGAAGAAGAAAAAGGTAAATATTCAAAATATAATGAGTCAGGTGGTTGTGATTGATTGAAAAGACCAACTACAATATTCCTGACAAACAAGACTACGGAAAATGTGATAAGTTGTATAAGTCATTTTGATCTGAGAAGAGGAAACCCACTACTTTCCCAAGGGAGATAAAGCTTTTCCTAGAACTAAGCTCTGATAAAAATTTCCCAGGCGAGGGGGGAGCAGGGATCACACAATGACATAATGACAACATATTTACAATTTCAGAAAAAGTACAGAAACATATGAAAAGATGATACCTGATGAGGTTTAAACAATACTTAGAGTAGTCACCTTACATACCAAGAAAAGTTTTCTATAATTAGTGAGTCCAGACAGGTTCAAGTAGTTTGTTCCATAAATAAGTATATAGAACGAGAAGTTAATAAAGACAACACAATCTTACATAGATTTTTCAAAGATTTTTTTCCTACAACATAAAAATGTATAATAATGGCCAAAGTAACAATTTAAACAAATGTACATTTATGAGCATTTACCTGGTTCTTACATAAGTCCTTTACAAATAGTACTCATTAGTATTTGCAACAATACTATCTAAGCAGTATCATCTGTTGTTAACTGAAAACGAAACAGACTCAGAAAGGTAAAGAAACTTTGTCCAAGAAACTTGTCACACAGCAAAGTCAGAAATAAATCTTAGGATTCTCTGACTTCAAACTAGTATAATCTTTTATTATTATTATTATTTTTTGTTTAAGTTCTGGGATACATGTGTAGAACATGCAAGTTTGCCGCATAGGTATGTATGTGCCACGGTAGTTTGCTGCACCTATCAACCCATCATCTAGGTTTTAAGTTCTGCATGTGTTAGCTATTTGTCCTGGTGCTCTCCCTCCCCTCCTCCCACCCGACAGGCCCAGGTATGTGTTGTTACCCTCTCTGTGTCCATGTGTTCTCATTGTTCAACTCCCACTTTATGAGTGGAAACACGCAATGTTTGGTTTCCTGTTCCTGTTAGTTTGCTGAGGATGATGGCTTCTAGCTTCATCCATGTCCCTGTAAAGAATATGAATTTATTCTTTTTTATGGCTGCACAGTATTCCACCATGTTTTTTTGCCCCATTTTCTTTATCCAGTCTATCATTGATGGGCACTTGGGTTGATTCCAAGTCTTTGCTATTGTGATTAGTGCTGCAATAAATATATGTGTGCATGTATCTTTGTAGTAGAATGATTTACATTCCTTTGGGTATATATCCAGTAATGGGAATGCTGGGTCAAATGGTATTTCTGGTTCTAGATCCTTGAGGAATCACCACACTGTCTTCCACAATGATTGAACTAATTTACATTTCCACCAACAATGTAAAAGTGTTCCTATTTTTCCACAGCCTCGCCAGTAACTGTGGTTTTTTGACTTTTTAATAATCGCCATTCTGACAGCATGAGATGGTACCTCATTGTGGTTTCAATTTGCATTTCTCTAATGATCAGTGATGTTGAGCTTTTCTTTCGTATATTTATTGGTCGTATAAATGTCTTCTTTTGAGAAATGTCTGTTTATATCCTTTGCCCACTTTTTGATGAGGTTGTTTTTTTCTTTCGAATTTAAGGTCCTTGTAAATTCTAGATATTAGAACTTTGTCAGATGGGTAGATTGAAAAATTTTCTCTCATTGTGTAGATTGCCTGCTCACTCTGATGGTAGTTTCTTTTGCTGTGCAGAAGCTCTTTAGCTTAATTCGATCCCATTTGTCAATTTTAGCTTTTGTTGCAATTGCTTTTGACACTTTTATCAGGAGATCTTTGCCCATGCCTATGTCCTGAATGGTAAAGCCTAGGTTTTCTTCTAGGATTTTTATGGTTTGGTGTTTTACATTTAAGTCTTTAATCTATCTTGAGTTAACTTTTGTATAAGGTATAAGGAAGGGGTCCAGTTTCAGTTTTCTGCACATGGCTAGCCAGTTTTCCCAAAATTATTTATTAAATAGGGAATCCTTTCCCCATTGCTTGTTTTTGTCAGGTTTGTCAAAGATCAGATGGTTGTAGATGTGTAGTGTTATTTCTGAGGTCTCTGTTCTGTTCCATTGGTCTATATGTCTGTTTTGGTACCAGTACCATGCTGTTTTGGTTACTGCAGCCTTGCAGGTATGAAATCGGGTAGAATGATGCCTCCAGCTTTGTTCTTTTTGCTTAGGACTGTCTTGGCTATATGGGCTCTTTTTTAGTTCCATATGAAATTTAAAGTACTTTTTTTTTTTTTTTTTTTTTACTAATTCTGTGAAGCATGTCAATGGTAGTTTGATGGGAATGGCATTGAATCTATAAATTACTTTGGGCAGTATGGCCATTTTCACAATATTGTTTCTTCCTATCCATGAGGATGGAAGGTTTTTCCATTGTTTGTGTCTTCTTTTATTTCCTTGAGCAGTGGTTTCTAATTATCCTTAAGAGGTTCTTCAAGTCCCTTGTTAGCTGTATTCGTAGGTATTTAATTCTCTTTGTAGCAGTTGTGAATGAGAGTTCAGTCATGATTTGGCTCTCTGCTTGTCTGTTGTTGGTGTTTAGGAATGCTTGTGATTTTTGCACACTGATTTTGTATCCTGAGAATTTGCTGAAGTTGCTTATTAGCTTAAGGAGTTTTTGGGCTGAGACGATGGTGTTTTCTAAATATAGAATCATGTCATCTACAAACAGAGACAATTTGACTTCCCCTCTTCCTATGTGAATTCCCTTTATTTATTTCTGTTGCCTGATTGCCCTGGCCAGAACTTCCAATACTATGTTAACCAAGAGTGGTGAGAAGGCATCTTTGTCTTGTGCCGGTTTTCAAAGGGAATACTTCCAGCTTTTGCCCATTCAGTATGATACTGCCTGTGGGTTTGTCATAAATAGCTCTTATTATTTTGAGATATGTTCCATCAATACCTAGCTTAATGAGAGTTTTCAGCATGAAGAAATGTTGAATTTTATCAAAGGCCTTTTCTGCATCTATTGAGATAATCATGTCACACAGCAAAGTCAGAATTAAACCTTAGGATTCTCTAACTTTTAACTAGTATGATCTTAACCACTGCCTCCTGAAGTAGCATAATGATGCCTGAAACCCACTTGTTTCTTCTCGTAAATATTGGACCAAGAGACTCAAATATGCATTTTTTAGAAGAAAGATAAAATAAACTGTTGAAAGTGTTTTTAAAAAATGATGATTCTATAGCTTTGATATTCAATTTATTGACTAACCTACGCTTTGAGGCCATTTAGATGGCATTGTACCTGAAGAATGACTTCAAGGAATTTGTCCTGGATTAGAGCTTCCTAATTAGAATGATCCTTGAAACAATTCTAGAAATGGCAAATATGCACCTAGAGTTCTAGGCAATATTATTAGTTGAACTGCTACACAAAGGGTTGATTACAATATCTCGTTCAAAAGAGAACTCAGTGTTGATAAAATTTTAATAATTTTGCTGATAAGAAAAAGACTTTCAGGCTGGGTGTGGTGGCTCATGCCTGTATTCCCAGCACATTGGGAGGCCAAGATGAGTGGATCACTTGAGGCCAGAAGTTCAAGACCAGCCTGGTCAACATAGTGAAACCCTATCTCGACTAAAAATACAAAAATGAGCTGGAAGTGGTGGCACAGGCCTGTAGTCCCAGCCACTCAGGAGGCTGAGACAGAAGAATTGTTGAACCCAGGAGGTAGAGGTTGCAGTGAGCAGAGATTGTGCCACTGCATTCCAGCCTGAGCAACAGAGTGAGACCATCTCAAAAAAGAAAAAAGAAAAAGAAAAAAGAAAAGAAATAGACTTTTCAGATGTCTTCCATTCATCTCTAACCAATGCCATGCCACAAAGTAATGATGGTCTCTGATTACATAACAATTGGTCATAAAAGCCAAATCTCCCACTGGGATTTGTTCTACTTGAGTTTGGGGTTTCTCTTCACCTTCTTAAAATAATAAAAGTACACCTGTAAGATATAAACTATGTTCATGATATAAGCTCTGGCTTTTGCTTGATGTGCCATCTAGGTAACCTATTAAACCTCTTTTTGTTTTAATTAGGTTTCTCAACAAACTTTATGAATATCAGGGTTAGGAGGACAAAGACCTTTTTAAAAATAATTACTACAGAATAGTCATGGCTTTGAAGATTATCAATACTTCAAAGTATGAGAGAAACTTCTCAGAGGAGGCAATATATTTAAGAATGTATTGTATTAACAAGAGATACTAGAAAATTGGAGTTCTCAAATTCCCTGTTAATCCTTGCCTCAGTCCACTTGTAGATATAAGCAGGATTGGACAGAGTTACATTTAAGATAAGCATGATGGGAAAACAATGGCTCCTGATGTCACAAATAGTAGACTATCAAAGCTGTAGTTTTTTCATTTCCTAAATGCTGTTTCTTCACAGTGACAGTTATTCTTGTTTCCCTAGAACTTCATTGGGCTGCCAATCATGATTGGCACTCACTAGTCTCAGTCACTAGTCTCAGTTACAGACAGGGCAGCCAAGACAGGCTAGTCACAGAACCATGTGCTCTAAAACCAATGATTGGCTATGGAACTGGCACATGATCCTCAGGAACCCAAAAGGAGTCCTCCTTGGAGCATTCTAATAATGCCCATTGTGGAAAAGACTCTCCTTATCTATTTCACAGAAAAGTATAACTCTATGAGCTGAGATTTTGTAGGAACTATTTTTTATATTACGTAGAAAAAAAGGCATGTCTGCTCTAAGAGAGAATTACACAAACATGCAAAGTGAGAAAGAAGTAAGTCAATAAAGACAATATTGTTTGGGCCTCTAGTTTTAGCCATTTGACATATCTCCCGTCCACCACTGAATCCCCAGATAGGGGAGTCAATAATTTCACTCCTTTGGTTTAATGTAAGTGGATTTGGGGTTAATCTCTCTCAAAATATTGATTCTATGGATAAGCTAAACATAAGCTAACTCCAAAGTTATCTAAATCACAAGCCCCTAAGTTAGCAGTATTAGTAATATTTTCTTCTGATTTGTCTCACAACATGACTTAAAATAAATGTTTATATATTGGTTAGTCCTGTACTGATACACTTATTGGAGATATACTATCTACATGAAATTTGGAAATCAAATGTTATAGGTGACAACAGTACTATATGCTCCCTACTTGAAACTGGATCTTACACCAATCTTTTCATTCCTTTATATATATATATGTGTGTGTATATATATATATATATATATGTATATATGTGTGTGTGTGTATATATATATATATTTATTATTGTACTTTAGGTTCTGGGGTACATGTGCAGATCATGCAGGATTGTTGCATAGGTACATATATGGCAATGTAGTTTGCTGCCTCCATCCTCCCGTTACCTATATTTGGCATTTCTCCCATGTTATCCCTCCCCAACCTCCCTACCCTCTGCTGTCCCTCCCTTAGTTCCCTACCAATAGACCCCAGTGTGTGATGATCCCCTCCCTGTGTCCATGTGTTCTCATTGTTCAACACCCGCCTATAAGTGAGAACATGCAGTGTTTGATTTTCCGTTCTTGTGTCAGTTTGCTGAAAATTATGGTTTCCAGATTCATCCATGTCCTTACAAAGGGTATGAACTCATCGTTTAGTATGGCTGCATAGTATTCCATGTGTATATGTGCCACATTTTCCTTGTCCAGTCTATCATCATTGAGCATTTGGGTTGGTTCCAGGTCTTTGCTATTGTAAACAGTGCTGCAGTGAACGTACGTGTGCATGTGTCTTTATAATAGAACGATTTATAATCCTTTGGATATATACTCAGTAGTGGGATTGCTGGGTCAAATGGAATTTCTATTTCTAGGTCCTTGATGAATCGCCTTCCACAATGGTTGAACTAATTTACACTCCCACCAACAATGTAAAAGTGTTCCTATTTCTCCACATCCTCTCCAGCGTTTGTTGTCTTCAGACTTTTTAATGATCGCTATTCTAACTGGCGTGAGATGGTATTCAATGTGGTTTCGATTTGCATTTTGATGACCATTTCTTCATATGTTTCTTGGCCTCATATATGTCTTCTATTGAAAAGTGTCTGTTCATGTCCTTTGCCCACTTTTGAATGGGTTTATTTTTGTCTTGTAAATCTGTTTTAGTTCTTTGTAGATTCTGGATATCAGCCCTTTGTCAGTGAGTAGATTGCAAAATTTTTTTCCCACTCTGTTGGTTGCTGGTTCACTCTAAGGATTGTTTCTTTTGCTGTACAGAAGCTCTGGAGTTTAATTAGATCCAATTTGTCTATTTTGGCTTTTGTTGCCAATGCTTTTGGTGTTTTAGTCATGAAGTCCTTGCTTATGCCTATGTCCTGAATGGTTTTGCCTAGGTTTTCTTCTATTATGACAGAAGTCACAGCTTAGAAATCTGGGCTCTCTTAATTATGGAATTTGAAGCCACTAGAAAATTTAAGCCCTGAACTATAAGCCTTCAATTATCAGACTACTGGGTATTAGATCTGTTCAACTTTGTGCATTGTCAGGATGTGAAATTATAACCAGAGACTGTGGTGGTTAAACACATTTGTCAAATATAACTGCAGAAAGCATTCTCCACTGGATTTACTCTCTACAGGCAGGCAGCATGGATAACAGAAATGACTGCAGGGCTCAGGATGGCACTACATTTCCCTTGACTTCATTATTAACTGTAGAACAAAAAGGGACAAAAACTAAAATTCTCTTCCTATTCCATATAGCTAAAAAGGCTATCAATTGTCATTATACCTCACAAACTTTGTTTTTAATAACATACATTATTTTCAAATGCTGAGAAATGTATAGGGCAAAACATGAGTTCTACCCTTAGATAAGCCTTAATGTTTTTAAATGACAAAAGTCTTACACACACATCATCAAAAACCATGTAATTTAGAAAGACACAAGATGAGATGTAGAATTCTCTCTCCCCTAAACCCCACTCCTTCTCTCCACATTTAACTATGAACAAAAATTTTTATGTATCCTTCCAAAACCAATAAGTTGAAATTGACTAGTATATGTGTGTCTGTGTATATATCCTTTTATTTATATCAATGGAATCATTCATAATGTTCAGTATTTTTTCTTTTTACTTAATTTTGTATCTTATAAAATATTCATATTAACACAAGGATTTCATTCTTTTTAAAAGCTATATAGTCTCATCATTTACTCAGCCCATTTCTTACTAATAAACATTTGCATCTAGGGTTTTCTACTATTGCAAATAATTCTGTAGTATGTATGTTTACATGTGTATGATATATATGCATATATGTAAACATACATATTACAAGCACACATACATAGGGATCTCAAAATATATACATATATTATATCACAACCACACACACAAGTGTAAGTATCTACATATCTCTCTCTCTCACACATACACCAAGTACACCCTTTTAGGTATTATAATGACATTTTTCCCCATCTGGTAAAATCAGCTCTGTTATTTAATTCACAAGGCAAGGTATAATTAACAAAAAGGCACCATGTGTTACGATCCTTGGAATGAAGGTGGTACATTTTGCAAATGTGAAGAGTCACCATTAATGTTTTATCCTTAAAAATCAAATGGTTTCTTTTTATTTGAGAACTGCCATTGAGTTTTGTTCTAGAGAATGAAGTACAATAAGACCTTTCTCCTACATCCTAATTATTTCATGCTTTGTCTATATTCTCTGATTTAATCATTGGTTTAGTGAACTTTCCTATTTTGCAGAAAAATTTAACAGTCAAAAAAGAAACAATACCTATTACATTTCTATACTGAGGCAAATAACATCCTGTGCTGTGTTTTTGTTGTATGTGAGAAAGACAGGCCTTTCTCAAAATTTTTCATTAAGATATCCAATCCTGCCAAGAAAGTAACACTCTGTCACTATTCAGGTCATATTTATCTATAAATCATGTTATGCATGTGTGCTTATCTCTAGCAGTACATACACAAACTTTTTTTAATGAGCCTAGTTCCTGACTCTTGAAGCAAAAGTCACTTCGTAATCACCAAAATTGCCCCTCTAAAAGTGAGAAAGCAGGTTTTTGCATAGCACTCACTTCACGTTTTGTATTTAGAAGCCCCAGACCTTCTAACACAGTTGTGCAGACTTGAAACTGAACTTCAAAGGTTGTTAAGTGCCATCAACTAGTAGCATTTCTCACAGTGCATTCATTATGATACTTGACACAGTGCATTCCTAGAGAATTATTTAAAAAAAAAGAAGTCATTTACATAAGGTTTCCTCACCAAGAAAATATTAAGCACACCTCCAAGTTAGTTTGCCACTCTCACATAGTGCCTGGTTGCTATGGGTTACCACCTTCCCTGATGCATTTATCTCTGGAGGAAGAATGTAAGATACCAATGAAGGGATCTATCACTGACTACACTGACTATAGTGTATACTGACTACAAAAGAATAATACATGCAAATAGATTCCAGTGTGAAGTCATTTTTAAGCCATAGCAAGGGCTCTTAACTTCCATTTCTTTTTTCATTCCATTTCTTTTTCTAATTTCTTTTTTCCTTTTGAGGGCAAAGTTTTGCTATTGCAATTGTAGCTGTTCTATCATAAACAATTTTGCTGATTCTTTAAAATAACTCATCCAGCCACCATAATTCCTGTCTACCAAAAAAGATTGTTAGTTAAACATCAGGTCTTTCAACATGAAATGAATTGCTCCAGAAAAAGAAAGTTGACAGCACAGATTTAACAAAAAATTGGTACTAATATTGAATTGTCCTTTTGAGTCTACGGGAGGTGTGTTTGTGTGTTTGTGTGTGTGTGTGTGTGTGTGTTTCAAAAGCATTTGAAGTTCATATCTCAGAAGTAAACACTGTTAACATTCATTGTACTTGTATTTAGTGACTAAAAATGGTTATAAATATTCCAAACTCTTGACACATATTTCCACATTGTCCTTTAGAAAGGCTATGCCTTTCATACTGCCAGTGTGTCAAAATGTCCATTTCATTGAACCCTTTTATTTTACCAAAATCCTTTGATCTAATTTTTTTTTTTTTTTTTTAGAAAGGGTCTCCTTCTATCTGTCTCTCAGGCTGGAGTACAGTGGTAAGATCGGAGCTCACTGCAGTCTCAACTTCCCTGGCTTAAGTGATCCTCCCACCTCCCAAGTAGCTGGTGGCGCCTATCACCATGTCTGGCTAATTTTTTATTTTTATTTTTTGTAGAGATGGGGTTTTACCATGTTGCCCAGGCTGGTCTTGAACTCCTGAGCTCAAGCAATCTGCCCACCTTGGCCTCTGAAAGTGCTGGGATTACAGCATGAGCCACTGTGCCCAACCACCAGCCAGTTTTTATTGCAAGTAATTAAATCTTGCCACTGCACATTGAAAGCAGCTATAGACAAGAAGTGAACAAGTGGGTATACTTGTTCAAAAAACTGTGTTCTAATAAAACTTTATTTACAAAAACAGGCAGCTGGCCACATTTGGTCCATGGGCTATAGTTTGCCAAAACCTCTCAGGACTATATAGTCTTACAATTTTAAAAATGAAGATTTTTACATTCTTAGAAATCTACAAAGAATCACATGTGTGTTCTTGTTGTAAAACCTACAAACAAATTCATGCATCATAAGTGAGCAAAAAAGGAAAGGGCAACTTAAAACTGACAGTGCAGAGACTCCCTAAAAATTATAATCACCATCATCATAGCTAAAGCTCATATGGCACTTTGCAGTTCATAAAGCATGTTCTCATATATTATCTCAGTTGATCTTTGAACACTGAGGTAGCTATGATTATCCCAACTTTACAGATGGGGAAATCAAAGCTTAGTGCATTAGCTGTGAGACAGAAGCCCAGAGATGACTTTGTTATCACAACTGCTGGTTAAAGTGTACACCACACAGAAAAGTCAGTGCTAAAAATTCTCCTCATAGTGCAAACCCAGCGAGGCAAAATTACACACATATCTTTCCTCTGTTTTTCAGGTAAATTGTTTGTTTTCTCTTTAAGACCTGAAGATTTTGTCAGCAGATATGGGTGATAATTAGTAAGATAAGAGATTGATCTTGTATTCTAGTCTGCTAATGTTTGTTCTCTGCCAGAATCGTCCCAGTGGTACTGAGCCAAAAAGAATGAAGCAGCTATAAATGTCTAGGCAGAGGCCTAAAAAATAAATAAGAAGAAAGAAAACATACAATTAGGAAACTTAAAATTTGAAGATATTCACAAGCTCTGTGAGTGTTTGCAGTGTGAAGAGAGATTCAGATACCAAATAGCAAAGAAGAATTGCATTTTTTTCCTTCAAAGAAAGACACCAGGAAGAGTGCTGAAGCATACTGAAAGGAAGAGGTTAGCAATTTTTCTTTAACTATAGAGGAAATGTTATCCTGTGACCACAAAGAACATTCTGCTGACATTGACCATTTTTCGTCTCTTTTCCTCTCATCAATGTGCTATGCATAGTCCTCAGGCAGGCACAAAGCAGAGTCAGGCACAGCCCTTGAACTCCAGTGCTTGTTCTCTGAGACTTAGAGTCAGTCTGCACCTTTGTGGGTAAAGGACTCTTCCACCCACATTAGTTAAGAGCCAGGCTGGTCAATGGCCACATATTGCCCACTTACTCCCTGCAGTTCTTCAGCACTTGAGGCAGAGCTGTAGGAAGGCCCTCACAAATCTTTCTTCTCACATTTTCCAGTTTCCAAATACAGCTTTCTATACAACAGCTACAGGGGTGTTCTGATGTTGTCTCCTCTTTGAATGCACTAGGCAAGTGAGGTTGCATCACAAACAGCTGGCTGCCATGATGCCCTGGTGCCAGCTCAGATGTGTGCAGATGGCTGAGTTTTCAAAGTGCCTACATGTTACGGGCAGTTTGCAAAGTCAGCACTGTGTTTTGGAAAAAGAACAAGCCCAAAGTCAGCCAAGCTCATTCACTAGAACACAGTAGTGAGCTGCTAAAATTTTCTTTAGAAACACAGCCCTGAAAACGTTCACAGAATCCTGCTAACCTCCGCAACTTGTGGCCTGGTAATGAGTTGATCCACATAATGGGTAGAGCTGAACTGGAAGAAGGGCAAGTTGCAGGAAAGCTGGCAATCAATTCCAAGGGGGTAAGCAACAATTTCTGGAGTGGTTTCTAGTTCTGGCCCCCGCCATTAAGTTATGTTACCTTAGCAAGTAAGTTCAGCTCTCTGGACTGCATCTTCTCCATTATAAATATGGGAAAGACAATGTATTCTATGGTGTTTGTGCAAAGATGAAAGGAGAATGAGTTTTCTAAACAGTGAAATGCTATCCAAATGTCAGGAACTGTTACATAGTTATAGATCTTACTCTACTATGAATCACTAGGGATGTCATAAATTGTTCTTATGCAGGTTTATCAATACCACCTCAGAGACATACTGAACATCAACTGGCACTTCAATGGAATCAATGTAAACACCTGGCCCATAGCCAGTCACCATAGCATGGAATTAAAAGTGAAAAGAGAGGGTGTCTGTGATTTCAGGTTGTTTCCTTGTGCTCAAAAGAAGAGTTGAAATTTCAGGATTTGATGAAAAATAAAATCAATCACCCTGCCCAAGTTTGTATATCCTTCACATAAAGTATTTTATTACTGCCAACTTATAGTTACCTTACTGGGCCTAGAATGACTGATTCCAGATCAAGGAAACTATATGTGTGGGAAGTAACCTAAAAATGCTCTTTCTTATTATATAAAAATGTAATATATTCCTATTAGATCGAACCATATGAAAATGGCCCTTTTAAATAAATCAGACACATTCAAATATCAGCAATTTCATATGGTTCAGTCTGACAGATCAGAGATTGAACTAAATATTGTGCAAGGGACCTTGTCTTCCACAAATTTACAATCTAATACTTGTTAAAATATGTCCCATATAATCTACTTCTTATCACAGTTTTTGTTCTAAGTCATTAAGTGCTTGCTTAAATAAAGCACCTTTTAAATTATTTATAAACTCGTACACTCAAGACACAGTATTTAAAAAAAAATAGAGTCTCTACCATTTAAATAAATTTTTACAGGAAGCTATCTTAAAGGAAGCTGCCTCTTTTTTCTTTTTTTCATTTTCTCCTTCTATATATTTTCCTTTAAATAATGGAACTCAATCTTTCTATTTGTCAGGGTTCTCCAGAGAAACAGACCAATAGGAGGTACATATATATATATATATATACACACACACACACGTGTGTATATATATGTGAAATTAAATCTCTCTCTATAAATATATATATTAAATATCTCTTCCAAACACACACACACACACACACACACACACACACACACAGAGAGAGAGAGAGAGAGACAGAGAGAGACAGAAAGAGAGATAGGGAGAGAGAGAGAGAGATTTCATTAATTGGTTATTCTATTATGGAGGCCGGCAAGTCCAGAATCTGCAAGGGAGGCCATTCTGCTGGAGTCTCAGGGAGGAACTGAAGTTCAAGCCCAGAGGCCCTTTGCTCTAGAATTCCCTCCTGTTTGGAAGAAGTCAATCTTTTGTTCTACTCAGGTCTTCATTGCTTGGCTAAGGCCCACCCACTTATGGAAGACAATCTGATTTACTCAAGGTCCCACTAATTCAAATGTTTATCTTATTCAAACACACCCTCACAGAAACATCCAGAGTAGTATTCAACCAAATATATAGGCATGATGGCCCAGCCAAATTGACACATAAAATTAATCATTCCAACCTCAGACAGGATATTCTATGTACAATACAGGCTAAAATTACAGACAGGATATTCTATATATAATATAGGCTAAAATAATACCATATTTCCTATTAGCATTAAATTTATATTTTATATGTACCTTATTATAATAAAATTGTGGCTGTTTCTTCAATGAATCTTTAAAATAGAAGTTGCTTCATTCACACCCTTAAGAAGTATGGCAGGCAGACAGCAAGCAGAATTACCTCCCTTTCTGGTAATATTTCTGAAGGAGACTCCATTCCACCTCCTCAAAAGATGGATGTGACATGTTTACCTTCAACATTCAAATTCAGCTTTGAGAATTGTATCAAACATCTTGAGATCATTTTTCTTACATAACCAAGCTTGGAAACCACCAATACACTGAAAAAAATCACACAGCCACTTCCTGTCAAAAACCAATAGAGATTTTGCTCTGTTGAGCTACATATAAAAGAAGGAGAAAATGACCCAGAGCCAGAAAACACGAAATTATTTTTAAACCTATTGATCAGCTTTCCCCACAAACCTCTAAACTCATTCATTTAGATTCCATCTGCTTAACTCATCTTTATAGGGCCCATTGAGAGATGAGTAATAACAGGAACTAGGAAAAAACTCACTTTGAAGTTCACCAGCCCTCACCCAGGAGCTCACAGTGCTTCAGAGGCTTCGGGGTGGAGGCTCTAAGAGCAGCCGCAAAGCCCTCTGGGAGTAGGGAGCAGGGCAGAGATAAAGGCAAAATTAACCTTCTAGCAATTTCCTGGTTTGAGGACTTAAGTCAGCATTTAATCTCATTGGGATGTGGTTTTTCCTGTTGGCTTTTTAAAATTAAATTTGTCAAATACAATTCATCTAATCTTATATGTAGTATTCTTATTAGGGTATTACCATGTAAAATATATTATCATTACAGGACTGTTACAAAGGCTAAAGCTCAGAAAAATAGAGCAATTATCATCACTCATAGATTCATGGAGAGCAGTATGGCATAATGGAGAAAGAAGTAGAATAAATTTGATTTCAAAAACCACATCCACCTTCTTCCCAGCCAGGTATGTCTTAGGGTTTCTGTCCCAATCTCACTGGCCTTTCTCCTGTCTCTCTGGGGAAGGAGAAGAGTTATACAGGGTGAACCTTGTCCCCTCTCCACATCTGGAGGACTGAGTCAGCAGGTGCACAAGAGGCCCAGGAGAGAACAGCACCCCAAGTATTTTACTCATCAGGAACCTTGTGATACTATATGTATCACACTGATATGTTATATTAAAAAATTAATCTGATATAGTCTTATCTTAATCTTGCATTTTATCCTTACAATAGATAACAAGCACTTTTGTTTCTTATAGCTTCCTTTGTTTCCTCAATATTGATTTCCACAAAGCTGAGCACATAGGAGGACTAAATGAACATGTAATAACCTGTTTTTTGTTTTTTTGTTTTTTAAATTTCTGGGGTAGGTAGATTGAAGTGAAAGAGGAAAAGGTGGATGCTTAATGTGTTATTATGGTTTTTGTTTGGTTGATTGGTTTGGGGTTTCTTGGAATTGTTTTTAGAGCTGGGGTCTCACTCTGTCACCCAGGCTGGAGTGCAGTGGCACAGTCACAGCTTACTGCACCTTGACCCCCTGAGCTCAAGCAATCCTTTCACTCCAGCCTCCCAAGCAGCTGGGACTGTAGGTACAAGCCACCATGACTGTCAAATTTTTTATTTTTTATGTTTAGTAGAGACGATGTCTTGCTATGCTGCTCAGGCTGGTTTCAAACTCCCAAGCTTAAGTAATCCTCCTGCCTTGGCCTCCCAAGATGCTGGGTGGTTTTACTAAAGTGGAAAAACCAATCAAGCATACTGCCTGTTTTTTATTGAATATTTCACTATGGATCTCAGCCATCATAATATTCTAGGGTTGTGAAAATAAGACCCACTTGACAGGTTAGGGAAAAAAGTAAGACAATTGAGAATTTCACATGTGTAGCCACAGGTTTATGATATGCTCCACATCCCCCTTCTCTTTCTGTGTGCTTCCCTGGAGCACTCTAACTAGCCCATGACCCATCTCTCCCACTAAGGACTTGAAAGCCTTCTACCCCAAGCCCTGGGCCATAGCCAAGTGAATAGGGAAGACATTTGATTCAAAACAGGCAACCAGATTTGAAACTGGGATGGTCTCTCTGTATGGCTGCAGCAATAATTAACTCTGAGACCAACATTCCACAATGCAGCAGATATTCCTCCAGGTGTATTGGTGAGCAAAGAAAGCTGGTCCCAATGAGAATGAAGCTACTGGGCAGAAAGGAGAAAAGGAGAGATATGGTGAAAATCCTCGTGTCTAGGCTCAGCCCCTTTCTGAGATCTGCTTAATTCCAGCCTTTGGGCTTATGATTCATTCATGCCTTTTTACAAGTAAGTTATTTTTTGTTCAGCCAGTTTGTATTGATTTCTATTACAACCAAGAATCAAAGTTAATGTAATGGGGATCTATTCTGGAAGGCAAAGGGGAAAAGAAGAAAACAGAAAACATAACCTGGTGCCTTTTTGGACAGATCAATTCATAATAAAAATTATTTCTTTTCAGTGGAGCCTTCTGAGACAACTCAGGCATCTGGTATTTTAGTTAACCACATGCCCAACCCATCACTGTCATCTTCAGGCTTCTTAAAGCTGGAATACAGTAACCCTGAAGTGTGCATAAATTCTATACAGCATGTTCTTTTTCCTTTAGCCTAGTAGATGCACAGTTGTGCTCTGAGAGTGTGCTATTTTTTATAGATCATAACAAAATATTCATTACTGCTGGTGGGATCACGTATACTCTTGAGAGAAGCCACCCATCATGAATATGGAAGAGGAAACAAGCATAGAAAAGGTTACCCTCCCATGCTTGCCCACTTTTAAACTTTATTTTTATTCTTCTTGTCTTTGTCAATCTTCTCATACATGCCAAAAATTCTCATTGATCCATCATCTGTTTCTATACCTTTAATAAATGGCTCATTTCCATTTTTCTACCATCGTCATGGCTCTTCCTTACTGTTCCCACAGTATATATACTTCTATGATATTGGATTCTAAAACACACAAGGTTGTATGTATTTTTAATTCCCTTATCTCTCCCACCAGGCTGGGAGCTACTTACTAGAAAAGGCTGTGCCTTAATTGCTATAATTTCACTATCTCATACATTGACTAGAAACATATTCGATGAATGGATGAGTGTATGAGTAAGTGAATGAATAAATGGCTTTGCTCCATCTAACATTTCTGATAGTCCAGTCCTGTATTTTAAATGTCTGCTCCCTTTCTTTTTTATCAGAATAAATGACCAGCATGCTCTCTGACTGAGATTCTATAATTATATCCTTTTTCATTAACACTCCAAGTTTTCTTAAGATAGTATGATGATCTTTTGATGTGTCAATCTGGCCAGGCTACAGTCCCAGTCATTCAATTAAACATTAATCTAGTTGTTGCTGTGAAGGTATTTTGTAGTTGTGATTAAAGGCCATAATCAGTTGACCTTAACAGAGATTTTCCCAGATGATCTGGGTAGGACTGATTCAATCTGCTGAAAGTCTTTAAGAGCAGGTCTGAAAAAAAGAAGAGATTCCTACTGTGGGTAGCAGCTTCACCCCATGCATAAGAGTTCTAGCTTTCCTTTCTGGACAGCTTGACCTATGGATTTCAGAATTGACCAGGCAGACACGTGATTGTATAAGGAATAGAACATAGCAGGCAAGACAAGGTTTGATTCTATATATAGCCTACTGTTAATCTCTGTATCAGTCAGGGTTCACCCAAAGAAAGCAGAATCAGTAGGAGACACAGATTAAGAGATTTATTGCAAGAAGGTTAGACCACTCAGTTGTTGCTGTAGCTGAACTTTCAACGGGTATTTTATTCACATTACATTTCACATCTATTGTCATTTTTGTGGCACTTAACTATTGTTAATACCATTTACCAGCTTTCTCATTCTATATGCATATTGTAAACTTGATCTGAATGTTGTGCTTCAATCTCATCTTCTGGCTGATTTATTCCAAGTAGCTGACTTCATATATCAGAAATCAGTTGCTGTGGGCTCCACCATTTTTTCTCAAAATATAAATTAAGTTATTCCCTCAAACTGTCATTCTTACAATGCAGAAAAATGTATATTCTTAACTTTTCCATTCCACATATCTTTTGAGGAGGATGTGCATTCACGCTTTTTTATGAACATCTTCCAACTCAGATTCCATGCAAGAGAAATCTCCCCTGTGTACACCTCTCCTTTCCTCCTTCATGACAGTGGGTTTCCACTTTGTATCTAGCTTCATTGTTGGAACTAAAATTACATCGTTTCTCTTCTGTATTAGGCCATTCTTGCATTGCTATAAAGAAATACCTGAGGCTGAGTAATTTACAATGAAAAGTGGTTTAATTGGCTTATGGTTCTGCAGACAGTCCAAGAAGCGTGGTGCCAGTATCCACTTCTGGTGAGAGCCTCAAGGATCTTACAATCATGGTGGAAGACGAAGGGGGAGCAGACACATCACATGGTGAGGGAGGTGGCAGGAAATTGCTGCACACTTTCAAATAAGCAGATCTCATGAGAACTCACTATCATGTGTTTAGCACCAAGCTATGAGGGGTCTGCTCCCATGACCAACCACCTCCCACCAGGCCCCACCTCCAACATCGGGGATTACAATTCAACATGAGATTTGGGCAGGAACACATATCTAAACTATGTCATCTTCTCTCCAGCCACATAAACTACACTGTTAGTCTTCTACAATGTATTCTTTTTTCTCCCCTTACATTCTAGAAAAGCCATGTACTTTATTATTTTTGTGTGATATGTGCCTACTGTAACTTGCACATATATATTTTTTTCCTAAGAACATGTTTAATCCACTCACATCTCTCCATGTCCTAGGTAAAAGCTTACTTTTCTACTATTATATTTCACCTCTCTCTTCCTTGGTTCCCTTTTGCTGCCTCTTCTAGTAGTTTCAGTTTGCATTTATTGTGCAGATCCAGCTTGCTGGCTTAGCTTAATTTTTAAAATGTTGATCAAGTAATCAGTATATGGCAGACAGAACACAGAGGTAGATAAAGATTGTCTTGTTATCTAAAGAGCCAAGAGTAAGGAAAGGCCTAAAAACAACTAAGTTACAAAGCATGCTTTTAGTTCTGGCTTGAGCTAATACAGTAGCATCTTGCTTTTAGTGCTAACCAGTTCTAAATATATTGCATGCTGCATTTATTAGAGAAAATACCTTTTTCAAATGTATTTGAAAATGCTTAAAATTCTTCAGTGAATATTCAGTCTGAAGGATGGAATTCAAACTACTTAGGAGGTCATTCATCATCCAGTCTTCAACTACTACATGTGCCTCATCGTGCATCATACTTCCATTGGCCTGTGTCTCTTTGTATACATACATGTTCATATCTGTGCCTGCATGTTCAGATACAGGTGGGAAGTGGGGTGGGAGAGCTAGGCCAGAAGACTCAAAGGAAAATAAAAGTCTGAAAGCCTAGTGAGAGAGGTAGAAAACATGACCAAATTTAGAAATGGGTGCAGGTGGTTGTTGAAATCAAGTATGAGTCAGATTTTGGAGACAGAGTGAAAGCAAGTGGGTCAGAATCAAAGAGTAGTGTACTAGTGGAAGCCCTGAACTCTATCAGCTAACCTTTGCAGCTTGTGTTCACAGTTGTCTTCATTTTAAAAGACTAGAATAAAGTGAAAGTTGGTACATGGCCTTCTCCTGTAATCCTTCCCTGGACAGTGGGTCTCAAGGCTATTCTGGATTTGTCAGATGGTATATACCAACATGGCCAAACAATCGTTCAGGTGAGGGGTAGGCTGAGGCCCATAACTTTCCCTTGAATCAGGTGTTGGAAAGGATTGTTGCCCTCTGGGATGGTGAAGTCTACTTCTATATACTCTGTGTCTGCCTAAGGCTCTGAGAGCTAGGCTGAGAATGGATGTGAGGGCAGAGTTTCTGAGGGCTGGATGTGATAGCGAGCAGTGAAAGCCAGAATGAGCAAACAAGCACAGGATATTAGAAACAGAATGCCATCATTTTTGTTTGCTTGTTTTAAAATGGCTCAAAAGAGTGGTCCCAGATTGTTTTATGGGACAGATTCTGTATTTGTGCTTGGAAAATAAGGTTTCTTCTATTCAGACTGCTTTCCTGATAACCAGGTCTGTAAGAATTAGCACCAAATTGCCTCTTGACATAAAAAGGGTATCTTGCAGATCTTCTTGAGTAACTGGCAGTTTTTCCAGGTATCTGCCAGATATTGAAGTTATAGTATTTGGAAGTGCAATAAAAAATAGGGAGAGAAACTGTAGGGTTTTCTGTATTGAGGAGGGTTTTAAATCATTATATGTTAGGTTTAGCAGTGTTGAGATACATGGAATGGCAGGTTGTATGTAGAAGGGGCTAGGATTCCACTAATATGTTACTTTGGATCATCAGCATGAAGATGAGGATCCCAAGATGCGTGATTCTGGACACACACAATTTTGAACCATGCCTTCTAGTTTCACCATATAAATTGATACCTGGAATCAGAGTTCAAACATTAATTGTCAAGGGAGGAATTTCCCTAAAGAACAGAGTAGGAAACTCTGCAACTATTATATTTTCCTCTGTGTTCTGCCATCTTAGTAAGGGCAGACCCACTGTAGCTGTGGGATAGGGTCAGGTTCATGGTGTCCATCATAATGGCAATCTATCAGTCCTTGCGGATTAAGAGCAAATCTATTCTCCACTTTGGGATTTTGGGTGTATCTGGTTCATGCACATTTGTTCCAATAACTGGTGTGTAGGAATGGGTCTTATCATTAATAGGGCTACCAAAAGTCCCTATAGTCATGCTCAGGGTCTTGAATGGCTACTGAAGGTCAGCCAATGGTAATATGGCAATAAGGCAGACCTGTAGTATTTGAGTTTCCTGCTCATATGTACAAATAAGTAAGTGACAAATAATTCATTAGACAAGATCCTCCCATTTCTGTATTTAATATCTTTTGGGGGCAATTCTTGGGTAAGTTTGAATTTCAGCAAATTCTATGCATCTTTTGGCTGCTGGGAAATCTACCCCATTTCCTCTAAAAACAAAAATCTGCTACAAAAACAAACACATACACCAAGGGAACAGAATAGAGACCCCAAAAGTAAATCCATGCATTTACAGTCAACTGATTTTCAACAAAGACACCAAGAAAATACAATGGGAAAAAGGACAGTCTCTTCAATAAACAGTATTGGGAAAACTAGATATCCACAGGCAGGAAAATGAAATTAGACCCTCATTTCTCATCACATACAAAAATTAACTTAACATAGATTAAAGACTTAAACATAAGAACTGAAACCATGAAACTACTAGAAGAAAATAAAGGGGAAATAACATTGATCTGGGCAATGATTTTTGGGCTATAACTACAAAAGCACAGACAACAAAAGCAAAAATAAACAAATGGGATCACATCAAACTAAAAAGCTTCTGTACAGCAAAAGGAAACAATCAACAGAGTGAAGAGACAACCTACAGAATGAAAGTATTTGCAAACCATACATCTGATAAGGGATTAATATGCAAATATATAAGGAACTCAAACAACTCAATAAGAAAACAACCCAATTTAAAAATGTGCAGAAGACCCAAACAGATACTTCTTAAAACACAAATGGCCAATAGGTTTGTGAAAAAACTACTCAGCATCACTAATCATCAGGGAAATGCAAATCTAAACCACAATGAGATATTACATCACTCCTGTCAGAATGGCTATTATAAAAAAAAGAAAAGATAACAAGTGTTGGTGAGGATGTGGAGAAAAGGGAACTCTTGCACACTGTTGGTGGGAATGCAAATTAGTACAGCCATTATGGAAAACAATATGGAGGTTCCTCAAAATGTCAAAAATAGAACTACCATATGATCTAGCAATCCTACTTCTGGGTATATAACCAAATGAAATGAATGTAATCAATATGTTGAAGAGAAGCTGCACTCCCACGTTTACTGTAGAACTATCCACAATAGCCAAAATATGGAATCAACTTAAGAGTCCATCAACAGATGAATGGATACTGAAAATGTGGTATATATATATATACACACATATATAGAATACTACTCCACCATAATAAAGAACAAAATCTTGTCATTTTCAACATGAATGAACCTGGAGTACATTCTGGTAAGTGAACTAAGCCAGACACAGAAAGACAAATACTACATGATCTCACTCATATGTGGAATCTGAAAAAGTTGGTCTCATGGAAGTGGAGAGCAGAATGGTGGTTATCAGAAGCCAGGGTACTTAGGGAGAGGAGAATGGAGAGATGTTGGTCGAGGGATATATAATTACAGTTAGATAGGAGGAATAAGTTCAAGAGATGTATTGTAAAGCATGGTGACAATAAGTTGATTATATATTGAATTCTTGAATAAAAAAAGCAGAGGTAGGAATAAGTATGTGAGATAATGCATTTGTTAGCTAGACTTAACTATTCTTCAATGTATATATACTTCAAAACATCATGTTACACACAATAAATATATGATTTTAAAGTCTGATTAATGGTAGATTTTGCAGCTGCTAAATGAATTCAAAGACATAAGTTACATTTTTTATCTTCAGTGGATTATTCAGAGTTTGAGACTTCTGACACTCCCTGATATTCTGGTTTATGAGCAAAGGTGGTTGACTACTCCAGTGTCAGATATGGAGTGGATGTAAAGCTCCATGCTGGATGACTGAAGCCCTTCTGGCCCAGCTTAGTCAAGTCACCTGTCTGCTCCATGCTCTATTGGTATCCTGGAATAGTTATATTAGATAGGCTTCTCTAAGGTAGTGTCTACAACCTTTGGGAGAGTTAACACAACCTGGAACTATTTGCTTTGGGGACAAAAATGTTACCACTGCATTGTTGGCAGCATGAACTTCAATCAAAACAATCAAGGTAAGACAAGATCAGGCAAAAATTGTATATTATTTAGGAACAGAAGCTCATTTTTCTGTCATGTACCAGTCTGGGGTGAGTGTTTCAGGTTGGCTGTCAGCTGTGCTTCATGTGTTCTTTCAGATCCCTGGGCTGACAACGGTTCTGCCAGCTTCAACATGTGGCTTCCAAAGCTGCCCTGGTCAGCTAGCAGGAAGGGTGTAGGGAGGCCACAGAGAAGGCTGTTCACTACCCTGAGTCCCAGTCCAAAAGCAGTAAACATCACTTCTACTTTTTTTTTCTTTTTTTGAGACAGAGTCTTGCTCCTTTGCCAGGCGCCAGGCTGGAGTGCAGTGTCGCCATCTCGGCTCACTGCAACCTCCACCTCCCGGGTTCAAGTAATTCTCTTGCCTCAGCCTCCCGAGTAGCTGGGACTACAGGCACATGCCACCACACCCAGCTAATTTTTGTATTTTTAGTAGAGACGAGGGTTTCACTATGTTGGCCAGGATGGTCTCAATCTCTTGACCTCATGATCTGCCTGCCTCAGCCTCCCAAAGTGCTGGGATTACAGGCGTGAGCCACTGCACCCAGCCCACTTCTACTTTTTATTAGTGAAATCTTAGTCTCGTTAACAACAACTAATTGCAGGAGGAGTGGAAATTTAACTCCTGTCTAGGTAGACATGTGCCCAGCATACCCAATTACTATAGAAAAAGGGATGAAGAGGTTTGGTGGGCAGATAGCCTAGCAGTTTCTATCACTGACCGAATACATTACAGAAGTTCAAATACTTACTGATGTCTTCCAGGTAAAATTCAGATCGTTTAGCAGAGGACCTCAATCAGAGTCTGACCTATTAGAATCATCTGAGAAGTTCTTCCTAACCGCAAATGCACAAATCTGACCGGATACAATGACAGACCCTATATTTTTCTTGAGAGTTTAAGTAAGGATGGATATGTGTATTTTGATGTGCATTTAGACAGTATTCCCCAGGGTATTGTGAACCAAATGGATAACTTCAAGTTGGCAGTCTCTGAAGCCCAAATGAGCTAGTTTGAGAGAGACACCTTCAGGACATGATTTTCTTGAATGCCATTTAGCGTGTATGGTTTAGATCAGCAGTCCCCAACCTCTTTGGCACCAGGGACCAGTTTCATGGAGGACAATTTTTCCATGGACCAGGGCATAGGAAGGAATGATTTCAGGATGATTCAAGTGCATTACATTTATTGTACGGTATATAATGAAATAGTTACACAACTCATCATAATGTAGAGTCGGTGGGAGCCCTGCGCTTGTTTTCCTGCAACTAGATGGTCCCATCTGGAGGTGATGGGAGACAGTGACACCTGAAGTGTGTTGCTTATGTCCAGTCTACCTCCTAAACTCATTTTGGTTGCTCTCACTGCAGAAAACCCTGCTTTACAAAGATAGAATGTTGAAAATGGAAGCAGCCTTTTCAGTACTTTTCGTGGCAATCTCAGGTTATTCCACCTTGACTTTAATTCAGAATGTATGGAGATTTGAATCTGTCTCAAACATACTTTTAAGTCACCAAATGCAGCTGTACAGTTGAAATACATCAACTTACTTGCCACTATAAAGCCTGCCACCAACTTAATTGTCACCTGCCACTCACTGATAGCATTTTGATATGAGTTTGCAAGCACTTGATTTATCATGGTCTCTGTGCAGTCAAACCTCTTTGCTAATGTTAGTCTGTATTTGCAGCCACTCCCCAGTGCTAGCATCACCACCTCCGCTCTATCTCAGATCATCAGATGAAGCTTCATTCACTTACCCACTGCTCACTTCCTACCACATGGCCCGGTTCCTAACAGGCCACAGACCAATACCGGTCTGTGGCCTGTTAGGCCTCCAAGGTTGGGAGATCTCTGGTTTATATTACAGATGAATCAGTTTAATTCCAAGAACTGAAAATGAGGTTGATACACTGAACTCCCGGTGATGCTAGAAATGCAAACCACAGGCATCTCAAGTCTCCCCAGGCTTACCTGAGCTGTTCTCAACATAAATGTCTCAAAAGGAGACATTTATGTGGCCAGCGAACATATTCAAATAAAGCTCATCACCACTGGTCATTAGAGAAATGCAAATCACAACCACAATGAGATACCATCTCACGCCAGTTAGAATGGCGATCATTAAAAACTCAGGAAACAACAGATGCTGGAGAGGATGTGGAGAAATAGGAAAGCTTTTACACTGTTGGTGGGAGTGTAAATTAGTTCAACCATTGTGGAAGACAGTGTGGCAATTCCTCAATGATCTAGAAATAGAAATTCCATTTGACCCAGCAATCTCATTACTGGATATGTACCCAAAGGATTATAAATCATTCTACTATAAAGATACATGCACATATATGTTTACTGCAGCACTGTTCACAATAGCAAAGACTTGGAACCAACCCAAATTCCATCAATGATAGACTGGATAAAGAAAATTTGGCACATATATACCATGGAATACTATGCAGCCATAAAAAGGATGAGTCCATGTCCTTTGCAGGGACATGGATGAAGCTGGAAACCATCATACTCAGCACACCATCACAGGAACAGAAAACCAAACAGCACATGTTCTCACTCATAAGTGGGAGTTTAACAATAAGAACACATGGACACAAGAAGGGAACATCACATACTGGGACCTGTTGCGGGGTTGGGGACTGGGGGACGGATATCATTAGAACAAATACCTAATGTAGATGATGGGTTGATGGGTGCAGCAAAACACCATGGCATGTGTTTACCTATGTAACAAACTGGCACGTTCTGCACATGTATCTCAGAACTTAAAGTATAATAAATAAATAAATAGTATTTCCTCTCCCCACCAAGTCATTCTCCACAGAACATCTTTCATACCCTTAGATTCTCATAAAGAGCTCAAACCTAGATCCCTCGCATGCACAGTTCAGAATAGGGTGCGCGCTCCTATAAGAATGTAATGCTGCCGCTGATGTGACAGGAGGCAGAGCTTAGGTGGTAATGTGAGCAGGGATCAGCTATAAATACAGATGAAGCTTCATTCACTCACCCATTGCTGACTTCCTACTGTGTGGTCCAGTTCCTAACAGGCCACAGATCAATACCGGTCCATGGCCTGGGGGTTTGGGGCCCCTGGTTTATATTACAGACGAATCAGTTTAATTCCAAGAACTGAAAATAAGGTTAACAGTTACACATTGAACCACCAGTGTTTCTAGAAATGCATCCACAGGCATCTCAAGTTTCCTCAGGCTTACCTGAGCTGTTCTTTCCAAGTGAAATGGTCAGTATTTCCTCTCCCCACCAAGTCACCTTCCACAGAACATCTTCCACACCCTTTGGGTAGTTTATTTGCTGCAAACATTACTTCCTTTACTGGACTGTGAGACCCTTACAGACAGCAGTTTTGTCTTATGCATATTTGAGTTCACAGTGCTTGGCACATGACAATTGCTCATGAAGTATATGTGAATGAGTGCTGCAGAAACGAAATACGTGTCCGGTGAATGAGTGCTGCGGAAACTGAGTACATGTCCAGTGAATGAGTGCTGCAGAAACAGAGTACATGTCCAGTGAATGAGTGCTGTGGAAACACGGTACATGTCCAGTGAATGAGTGCTGCGGAAACACGATACATGTCCAGTGAATGAGTGCTGCAGAAACGGAGTACATGTCCAGTGAATAAGTGCTGCAGAAACACGGTACGTGTCCAGTGAATGAGTGCTATGGAAACACAGTACATGTCCAGTGAATGAGTGCTGCAGAAACGGAGTACATGTCCAGTGAATGAGTGCTGCGGAAACGGAGTACATGTCCAGTGAATGAGTGCTGCAGAAACACAGTACATGTCCACTGAATGAGTGCTGCGGAAACGGAGTACATGTCCAGTGAATGAGTGCTGCGGAAACGGAGTACATGTCCAGTGAATGAGTGCTGCGGAAACGGAGTACATGTCCACTAAATGAGTGCTGCAGAAATGGAGTACATGTCCAGTGAATGAGTGCTGCAGAAATGAAGTACATGTCCAGTGTTCTGGGAAACAAAAGACAGAAAGCAGCTCGGCAAGTGGTGGAAGTCTCTGCCACCGAGGTAACGTGTGATAGGGGCCTGCTGAAGCGCTTCCTGGGAAAGTAGGAGGGAAAGGTAGAAGAAACAGCATGTTGAAAGACATAGAGCAGTAAGAGATCTCAACTAATTCAAGTGGCTTGGCATTACCAGTATTAGGGCTCCTCTTTCTCCTTTAATCTCCTGAAACTAGCTAGGTTTTTGGTATTTGTCTACCTTACAGTGTCAAGCTTTTTTTTTTTTGCATAAAAGTATCCTCCCGGCCAGGTGCGGTGGCTCACGCCTGTAATCCCAGCACTTTGGGAGGCCGAGGCGGGCGGATCACGAGGTCAAGAGATCGAGACCATCCTGGTCAACATGGTGAAACCCCGTCTCTACTAAAAATACAAAAAATTAGCTGGGCATGGTGGCACGTGCCTGGAATCCCTGCTACTAAGGAGGCTGAGGCCGGAGAATTTCCTGAACCCAGGAGGCGGAGGTTGCGGTGAGCCGAGATCGCGCCATTGCACTCCAGCCCAGGTAACAAGAGTGAAACTCTGTCTCAAAAAAAAAAAAAAAAATCCTCCCCAAGAGGTGATTCAAGAAATTCAACTATTCTCATTCTTTACCACTAAAACACGTTTCATGACTGAATATTCTTGCTTAAATAATTTTCAGAGTCATTTTTATATCTTGTTTATCTTTGGCTGTTTCCTATGCCTGATATAATTCTTTGTTCTTAAATGAAAAATATAGGCCTACAGATAACCTCATTCTCCCATGCCAAGTCCTAACCCTATCTGTGAATAAATCTGTTTAAACACCACATTTTCTTCCATCTAGATGACCCACTATTTTTCCAATCTCTCTAGAAGCTAGTATTTTAGTAAGCAAAACAGAAGAATAGAATAGAAGGTTCTAAAAGTCCTAATCCAATTTCCCTTGATTCACTCATGCATGCAACAAACATAAACAGAGTGTTGACAGTGTGCAAAGAAGACCCTAGTGGGTTTACAGTTCTTTAGCATCTAAATTTTCAGCAAATGCTTCAAGGTCAGACTTTTAAATAATTTATTAACACAGCTGTATTTCCACAAATTCACCCAATTTTATAGGGGCTGCTCTTCTTTTCCAGTGCACATTTTGCATAACATTGTCTGTATGGCAGCAACAGGGGGTTTTCCATTGTCTCATTTTTGGAAGACAAATCTTGAGACTGAAAATGCAAGAGATACCTTTATTACTTGGAAGTCCCATAACCATATTTACATGGTCATTTCCTTTATCACATAAACAAATTCCTAACCATCCCTTGCAGCTGCAGCAGCAGCAGGGGTTCAAAACAGTCTGCCTGCTGTTTCACCAGTGTTTTGCACTTTGTATTTTGAACCCTCCTATTGGTGTACCCTACAGTTTTCAAATTAATCTAAATTGCACAATCATCAGATAAAAGTTGTGCATTCACTTATTCATTCAGCAATCATTCATCTAGAGATTGCTTTGTATCCCCACGTGGTTATGTCATACCTTGGATCCATTCATTCGTTTATTCATCATTTAACGAGCATTCATCAAAAACCTGCTCTGTTCCAGGGTCTGGTCTGGGTGTGCTGGGAAGACAGAAATAACAGTATTGCCATTCCTGCTGTTGAAGAGTTAGCAGTATATAGGGTTCATCATAGTGTAATTTGTGAAGATGGACACTGCCCCAGCTTGTCTCATTAGAAAGGAATGGAACAGCACAACAAATTTTCTCCAATTCATTCTTTCTGCTCTGTTCCTCCCTTCACAAAACCAGAACAACTTTTTAAATCTTCCCGTCCTGTCCTCCCATGGACCTCACAGAAAGGTCTTCTTTTAGCTTCCTTTCTTTTCTCCTCTTTCCCACCCTCACTAGAGGAAACCACATTAATGCCCCTCCAGCAAATATACAAGTAACCCTCACAAAAAAACTGTACATTGGGCCTAAATACTATTACAATCATTTGCCAAATAAGAAAATAAATCCTGAAATTAAGATACTTCCTCCAAACCACACAAGTATATGACAAAACCAGACCCCAGGTCTTGATCTTGATCTTTTAACTACATCATGATGACTGGAACATGATTTCCCTTGAATCAATCAATATTAGTTTGAGAGAGCATACATAGCTATAAGTAGCTAATTTTCATAGGACCAATCTGATTTCAGTTTTTCTTTTTCTCTGGAGTTGTGCCTGTTCCTTCACATAAAGTATATATATTTTTAAAATTCTGCTACAAATAGCAATAAAACATTAAGCCAAACTGGAAGGTTTTCCTGACCAGGTCATGAATTTACCTGGTATTCGCTGATCCCACTAGAAGGAATTTGCAGACAAAAGGCAACTTTTTAAATGCTGAGGTAGCAAGCTTGGTTTCAAGGATTGATCAGTAAGTGAACTAGCTTCCTTTTTTATGAATGGAGGTAAAGATAAGAATCTACAGACACTCTGGCTCTCTGGATCCTTTCAATCCAGACACTGTTGAAATGAACAACGTAACAGAGATAAAGAGCACTGAAAACATAGAATGAATTTCCTCGACCAACTCACTAGGGTCTGGGGTCTGGAGGAACAAAAAAACAAAAATTTTACTTAATTTACCCTCATCGTTTTCTACTAGAAAGTCTTGTGAGCACCGACTTTGGACAGGTTATCAGAACATCCTAGCTAGTCAAGATTAGGATTACCAGGCTCCCTGTTTATGAAACTGGACCACTGACCATCTGAGTATATATATTTATAAACTAAGATACCTAACAGCTGTTCTTGGATGAAAGAGAGGGTAGAAATTTTGGTGCAAGGGAGTTCAGGAGCAAAGAACAAAATAGACAAAGAAGGGGTAGGCAAGCACAATAGAGGGGAATACTGTGGCAAAAATCTTTCCTCTTAGATTTGAAAATATGTCTCGAGACCCATTGGGGAGGATGGTAAGAACAGACGCTGACAGCACTGTGTTCATGAAGGAGTTTGTGAAACTCTGAGCACAAGCTGGTTTGAGGCCTAAAGGCCCAAGTTCTTGGTAGAGCTGGGGGGAGCGACGTGTTCTCCCATCTCATCACTGAAGCACAGCAGCACTTTGCAGGATTAAAGAGCACAGCCAAGCAGCGGCGTGGCACCACCCACCACACCAACAGGGGAGCAGTATTTTCACAGAACTCCGAAGGCCAAGGCAGTGACAATCTTCCTTCAAGTAATTCTAGTTGGCAGATTTCCATGAGGAAACCTGAGAAGTACCTGTGAAAAACTCTTGGAGACTTCCAGAAATACACGATGTGAGAAAATTGGCCAAGAACTAAGTTGACTACATCAGCAGGTGGGTGCTAGGAGTTGGCAAAATATAGTATTCATTCTTCACAGCCTGATGAGACCAGGGCACACAGGCAAAACACACTGGATAAAGCCAGAAATTCCATAGTTGATTTTTCTACAATTTAATATGAAGAATTCAACTCAAATAAAAGAACAGTAAATGAAATGAGTAAATGTAGTCCTGCTTAATAGCACAAAGATTCCGGGTTCCAACCTTCCTCTCAACCAGGCTGCCTTAAGAAATTAAAGGTCACTCCTCAAAATTTCCTTAGACACATGTGTCCACCCCTTCTGCCTTTAAGTAAGATCAACCGATCTGTAGCACACAAAACTGAAGCTGCATTTGTAAAAGCTCCATGTAGACCACACTCCAGCAGAAGTCACTTGATAGACCAGTACCATCTGCTTCCTTCCCCTTGTTTAGCTCCATCCGCGGGACTCCCAGGCCCTTGGCACAGGCAGAAGATGAGAATTCCAGCCATGATTCTTCAGACACTTTGACCTTGGAGCAAATCCAATCAATCCAGCGCTTAATGAGAATAAACTGGAAGACAGATGTGATGCTGTGACTGCTTCCTTCCCCAAGGAAATCCTTGAATGAGTCAAAGGATGAGGTGAAATTCCAGCCACCCTGCCTGGGCACAAGGTCAGTGCTGCTGGCCCCTAGAGCTTATGAAGAAGCCAGCTCCAAAGAAAAGGGAATGTAGTCACCTGCTTTCTCCCAAGGGGTTTCTGAACAAAGAGGGAGCTTAGCTGTCAGGAGTGTTCTTGTAGAAGTTCTAGGATCACTGTTCAGTTAGGACAGGGACTCCAAGACTGTCACTGATAATGTCTAGGGAATGCAAGGGGAGCTGGTGGTCCTTCAAAGAGCTGAGGGCAGATCCAGTCCAAGAAGTACTAGTAGCCACTGAAGAGGTGCAGCTAATCAAAACCCCCAAGAAAAAGGACCAGGGAGCCAACACACCTCACAGAACCCTCAGCAGACTTTGCCTTCCCCTTCCCTGAAGGGAGGAGAGCATCCTAGAAGTGGAAATAGCTCACGCCATCAAGGGGTTCTGGTCAAAAAGATTCTTTATCCAGGTTCTATGAACCACAGTGGAGAATGGGGCAAAACTTATTATAACTGGTATAGAGCTTGCAACCTCACAGAGCTCTAGATTATAGTACTTATCTCTTACAGACTATGAAAAGAAGTGAAACATTATTATGGAAAAAATTAGAAAGGCTCTACTAAAGCTAAAAATAAATACCTATGCCTTATGGCCTAGAAATTCCACTCCTGTACAAATGCCCAAGTGAAAGAGTGCTTGTGGCCACAAAAAAAAATGTACAAGAATAATCATAGTAGTGTTATTCACAATAGTCTAACATGAGAAGCTACTAAAAAGTATACCAACAGTTGAATGGATTAATAATTGTGGTATGTTCTGGCAAAAGAATACTGAACAGCCTGGAAAGAAAAGAACCATTGCTATATGCAATACCACAGAGACTCTCACAGGCATAATGTTAGGCAAAAGAAGTCAGAAGCAAAAAAGTATATATGGCATGATTCCATTTATTTAAAGTTCAAAAACAGGCAAAACTAATCTATGGTGATAGAGGTCTGAAAAGTGGTTGTCTTACTGGGGGGCATGAAGTAGTCTGCCAGGGTACTTGGAAAGTTCTAGATCAGATATGGATGGTGGGTACATGGGAATATACAAATGTATTGAACTAGTATACTTAAAAGCTGTGTATTTTCGATATGTAGGTTATACTTTAAATAAAAAAGAGATGTAATTTTTTTAAAACAAGGCAATTATGAATATGCCTATTAACACATGAAACTGATTGGAAACCAAAGGAGAATGCCAACTAAGTTTTTGAGAGCACTAGAGAGCCTAAGACAAAAAGGGACTGTGGCTGTTCAATGAGCAGGTAGTAGGCTGGGAGAGTAGCTCCTCCCCTAGGAAGGGCATATTCTCCAGTGCCATCTTCACATGTGGCCAAGGAGAACAGTGAGAGCAAGCCCTCTCAGAGGAAGAACGAGTGGTGTGGTAAACTGTCCCCTGGAAACAGAAGTGAGACCTAATCAAGGGTCAACGGCCTGCACAGGTTATCAGGACTGTACAACCAGTAGCTGCTGCAAGTGTCTAAATTTCCCCTTTCTGATGGGAGTAATTCCACCATTATATGTGGCACGTATGCAGGTTAGATAATTTACCATGGAGAGGTTAGGTAGATCTGTCTCCAAATCAAGAGAAGCTACATCCAGAAATGATGTAGATACTCTCATAAGGTCCTAATCTTTGGATTCAATGTCATGATTGGATAGTAATTCTATGAAGTGGATACTGTTATTATCTCCATTTTAAAAATGAAGAGATGGAGGCTCAGAGAGGTTTAGCAATTTCACCCAGCATTATAGAGCTAATGAGCGCTGCAGGCAGAATTTTATACAGACAATTTGGATGCAGGGTCATCTAGTGGTTACAGATGAACTGGAAATTCTACCATCTGGTGCTTTAAATAATATTATTTAATAAATATTACATATTATATAACAAATAATATTAAATTATTTAAATATTACATATTATGACAAATAATATTATTACATAACTCATGTTCACCAGTAAATACATAACTAATAGCCCCATTTGATGTGTGAAAGTACATCATCGTGTTCTTAAGACGCATCAAATGTTTTTAGAAATACTTGAGAGAGCCAGGAGGATCATTGAGGAAATAATCATAAAAAGAATTTTGCCCACCAAGATGAAGAGTGGCCCAGGATTAAAGCCAGAGGAAGGAAGCCAGATGCCCTGGGGTGGTAGGACTAGAAGATTCACAGGCGATCACCCTCCTTGCAGTTATATGACTTCTTTCCTAGTATAACTCTGTAAAGGAAGGTGGGCACGTTCTCTGTCCTTTCTGAGTAAACCAAAGCACATCTTCCAAAGGGCATTCTTTGCAGCAACATGAGCAGAGGGTGCTGTATGGAAGCACAACAAAGGCACACAAAACATTGCAAATCTACAGGATGCTTCCTCTGAGACACCTGGCAACAGCACTTGTCACAACTGAGTCCCCAATCACCTTAAGAGGTAACGAAAGGAGATCTCCCTCAAAACACCAGATCACCTTGATAACACTTGAACAATCTTGAGATTTCCAGAGCCAATGCATAATAACAAACTCTGATTCAGCAAGGAGTGCTGCCTTGTTAGACACCTTCTGCTTGCTCTAGGTACTGACTTTCATGACTCTCCAAAAGAAAACAGTACTTTTCTTTTCATCCTTGTTCCTCCTCTAGGATTGCATGGAAGAAAAGACTGCGCCAGGAATATCTTTGCAAAGAACACCAACTGGAAACAGATTCTTCATCAAAAGAACATGGCACCTGTCTTTCCCATGGAGTCAGGTAGATGCTTGAGGCAGGATTTGGGGAAGCAGCAGGTCGCTGGCAAGAGCCTTCTGCAGTTCTTTCCACAGGCAACTGTGTTCGGGTGCTTTCGTGGCAAACTGCCAGCCCAAAGGGCTAATTAATTGAAGGGCTCTCCTTGCCAGAGATACACAGTGGCCATTTTGACATCTCAGTTTGACACTTGAGCTCATGAAGGCTCAGCTTTGGAAGAGCAGCTCTGCCTTTATCACGTTTGATCTCCCCAGTGGGAAAAGCTAAGTGCCCAAGGTTGCAATAATCATGTTAAGTACCAGTTTCCTTTGCCAAAAAAACAGTGCACTCTTTTCTTTATCCTTCCCTTGAGGAAAACTCCCACTGAGTCATTTACTGGGTTCTCTGCTTATCTTGCAATTCTATACCAGCAGCACCATTTTTTTTTCAACATACGTAGGGAGTTCTTCAAGTCTGCATGGTCTGTGGTTTTAAAAGAAAGCATTAAATTTAGGCTCAACCGCAAACAGAGCAGAACACAGCTCAAGACCTTTTGTGACAATATTTAAAGCACTAGCAACTTGGGAAATTATTCCACTCATTTCCATGGGGCAGGCAAGGCTTTAAGAAGACCTCCCTCAAGCCCCTGACTCAGAAATAGTCCACCAAGCAGCCAAAACTTATTCAGTAACCCAGAAATGCATTCAGATGTTGCCCCAGTAAGAGTATAAAATGAAACAGGTAGAACAAGTTAGTGACTCTCCCAGGGAGGGTTATTCACAACTTTTTCTCTGCTATCAAAGTATTTCATTTGTACATTTATTATAGAGTTTACTGTATTGTGATTCATTGATCCAAGTAATTTTATCTCCCCCAAACTAAACCATAAGCTCATTTATGACAGGGAGTCATTTGTCTTTTATCTTCCAAATAATCCATGAGAGGCCTTCAATATGTATTAAATAATTAATTTATTGAGTGTAGGTGAATCCAAACCAACCTCTCAGCCAGGGCCTAATAAATTTGGTGTATCTGTGAGGGTAAGGGTAGGGTGGGGACATGAAAACAACTTATACTTTATTACTTGATGTATTAAATCAAAAACAAAGGAAGAAAGGAAGGAGCGAGTAGAAAAAGCTCAATAGAGAAATGAAAAAAAAGCAAAAGAGAATGGAGGAAAAAAAGAGATTAAAGCTACTGAGATGCACAACCTAGAAATCATAATTGCAAAAATACCTTATGATAGGTTATACCTATTTTAAAAAGCCAAATATAGGCTCTTTCCCCAACATAATGAACATTTTGTGGTCAAAGCCTCAGTAATAGTGAAATGATAAAATGCTAAATCTTTTTGTTAATCCTTGAAATGAATGTACTTAAGCAACTACAATCTCCATAAATATAAGCAGGCTTCTGGCATCACACTAAATTTGCCTAAACTGACACTTATCTTTGCTTGGGCTGAGTAGAAACATAAACCTAAGCTATCAAAAACAGTCTGAGTAATAATTTGGTAATAGGTTTGGAGCTTGTCCAAATGAAGGGTAGAACTTCAGGATCTCTGGAGGCTTCAAACTTCATGAAATGTCACAAAATATACCTCTAGATGCCCATACTTTTAAAATAAAATAGTAAAATTAGCAATGCTTTTGTGACTTTAGGGTATGTGCTGAAATCCTCTACCTTTTTGATACCATTAATGTTACTGACAGAATTAAGAAAAGGCAACATGAAACATAGCCCAAGTGGGAAACATCACAGATTCAGTTCAGAGCAGACTTTCACCAATGCCTTTTACCAGAGTCAAATAACACTTTTAAAATATCATTATGTAATCTAACAGGGCCCATTTTCTATACATATTTCAGCAATCCCATATTCTCAAGCACTTTGCAATTGCCCCCTACCCAATTTATTATCAATATTTGAAGACCAACACTATGCAGAATGCAATCTATGTTAAATACTTTTCATGCTTTTCCATAACAAAGGCCCAGTCTCTATGGGAGTTTTGAAAGATGATATGTTGAAATGGCACACATGGCACTCTCTAAAATACTGTATATTTTTCTTCAAAAATTGTTTTCAGGCTGGGCACAGTGGCTGACACCTATAATCCCAACACTTTGGGAGGCCAAGGTAGGTGGATCATTTGAGGCCAGAAGTTCGAGACTAGCCTGGTCAACATGGCAAAACCCTGTCTCTACTAAAAATACAAAAAATTAGCCAGGTGTGGTGACACATGCCTGTAATCCCAGCTACTCAGGAGGCTGAGGCAGGAGAATTGCTTGAACCCTGGAGGTAGAGGTTGCAGTGAGCCGAGATTGTTCCACTGCAGTCTAGCCTGGGAGACAGAGCGAGACTCCGTCTTAAAAAAAAAAAAATTGTTTTCTACCATCTCAACTCCAGTATCACTTGTGACTTTTTTTCATACTTATAATTCTTGCCTTATCAAGTAAAAGAAGAAAAACTAAGAATATATGAGAAAATGTAAAGGTTAAGAACCAAAGGACATGAGAAAAAATTAGAAAGGAAATAGGGTGGCAAAATGTCATTCCTATGGCCAATAGTAGACAGCTGTTGCTTTTGCCTGCTTAGTATCAGTTCATCTCCCTTGATTTTCCTCTGGAGAACCACCACTTCCTACTTTCGGTCCAGAGGTTTGAGTGGCCCTGACCAGAGCCCCAACTCAGAGGTGGATACATAACCCAGGCCTAGTCAATCAATATATTCCAACTCTCCAGACATTGTGATTTATTCATCAGTGCTGATTTGCCCAAATCAGGGCAAAAAGGGTCAATTCTGAGATTTTGCTTTGAATTATAAGTTCTTCTTCCAATAGACAGTCAGTAGCTCTTTTACTACTTCATGGAAAGATCCTATTGGAGAACAGGATCTGACAAAAGTATAAAGTATATAACCAAAGAAAGGCAGAGAGATTCCAAATGACATCACTTAAGAATCTGGATCCAATCATACCTGAGTCAATTATTCCTGGAGTTTTCCAATTATTTAGGTCACTTTTCTTAGGCCAGGTTGAGTTGGCTTATGCCATTTCAACTACACAGAGTTGAAATTCTCACAGTGCAAGTGCCGCCATGTGAGTAGATTCATACCAACCCTTCTGAAAAAGAGCAAGTATGTGTAGCTCCATTTCACTGGTAACAAATAAATAAAATTAAAAGCTATTTCTTGGGCAAGGGCTAAGCCAGCTTCAGGGTCACAGTGCTTGGCCCACTCAATTTGCCTACATTGTCTTTTCATTCAGGAGGAAAGTTAAAACTCCACATAAAATGCATGACCTAACAAAATAAAATAATGCCATGAGAGGCAAAAATCTCAGCCCTCACCACTTTCACCAGATTCAGTCATGAAGCTGGACATTTGGTTTCCAGTAAGCAAATCCTGTCTCCCAATAGCAGGCACTTCCCTCAATTTGTCTCAGCAAAAGAAAAAAGAAAAGAGAACAACCTGAGGAAACCTCTGCCAGGTGGTATTTAATTCAACTCCTGCCACATAACATATATTTCAAAATGAATTAATAAGTAATATTAATATAATTAATTAGCATTCACTAATGAGTTGATCAATAAATAACAAAGAGCTCTCACATTGACCTGGAATGCTATTAATCATAAGTAAAAACTACTTTTGTTACTCTCTCGTGTTCTTTAAAAGTGGTTAAAAAATTAACTTGAACTCTAGAGTCAGACAGTGTAGATATGAATCTGGGCAATCTGCATCTGACTACTGGGTGACTGTTAACAGGTTAATTAACCTCTCTGTGCCTCCATTCCATTATCTGAAAATAAAGATGGGAACAGAAGGCTGTTGTGAGTATGAAATGTATTCATTCCTAAAAAAGGGTTTATTATAGTCACTGGCACATAATAAACCTTCAATAAATGTTAGCCTTTATTATTTTTATCCACCCAGCCACACTGGCCTCCTTACCCTTCTGTATATACCCCAGGCACATTCTGGTCTTAGTGTTTTGCACTGGCTGTTCCCACTACCTGGAGTGCTCTTCCTCCAAAGATCTGTGTAACTCCCGCATCTCATTTGGTCAAATGACAGCTTCTGAACAACCACCCTATTTAAAATTGTAACATGTGCCTCACCAAGAGACTCCAAATCTCCTATATTTTCCCTTTACATTCAAAGATACTAGGCAATTAATTAATTTGTGTTTTGTATATTATGTCTCTCCTGCCAATAGCATATATCCTGAGGTGACAGGATTTTTTGTATCTCTTTTAGTCACTGATGTAAACTGGTACTTGAACACAGTAGCTCCTCAAAAAATGCACACTGAAAGCCAGTTCGGTGGCATGCCTGTAGACTCAGCTACTCAGGAGGCTAAGACTGGAGGATGGCTTAAGCCAAAGAGTTTGAGGCCAGCCTGGACAGCATACTCCATCTCTTACACACACACACACACACACACACACACACACACACACCCTGTTAAAGGAATTACTGGCAGTATTGTTACCACTGCCACTATTTCCATCACAGCAAGTTAATGAAACCATAGAGTTTTAGAACTAGACATGACCACAGAGGTCATCTCTAGGACAACTCCTTTTGTAAACACAGAAATAACCCTCTCCCTGAGACACTGCATCCTGTTGACTCTGCCTTGCCTGAGCCTACAGGAGAATTCATAGGTCCAGAATTCATAGGTCCAGCAGTCCGTGGCAGGTATGTCTGGGTCACATGGTGCAGCCACCACACCGGCTCCTTAGTCTAGCAGCTCTGAGGTCACCATTACATAACTGTTCTATCTAGTGGTTGGCTTGAGCAATGATTCAGGAGATTATAGCAATCAAAAAGGGTGGAATTAAAATAATAAAGAAAAACAGTAAACAGGAGGAGAGAAGGAGGGATTGCTTTTCACTCCACAGATCATTTATGTAAACAAAAGAAAAATCACAAAGCTAAACCACTGAATCAGAGGTTGCAATTAGCTCAATTGTAGAGGAGTGACTTGGTGCCATTTTGAGCAACAATAGCTAGAGTGATCACTCTTAATTGAGGTACATTAAGTATTCATAAAATACATTAAGTATTTTATGAAAAGAGTTGCAAGCCAGTACAGAGATCCAATTTACATGAACTCTGCTCCATTTCTCATGCTGACTCATATTTTAATTTTTTTCTGCTTCTTTTCACATCTAGCACATTTTGCTGTAGACTAAGAAAATAAGATAAAATACAGTTGGGCCTCCTCCATGGGTTCTGCATCCACAGATTCTACTAACAGTGGATTGAAAACACAGTATCTGAGGGATGTAGAACCCCTGTATTCTAAGGATCAATTTTTCATAGCCATGGTTTCCTCAGGGTAGACTGTGGGACTTGAACCTCAGTGAATTTTGACATCTACGGAGGTCCTGTAACCAATACTGAGGGATGACTGTATCTCTATGAAAGCTCACCCTCCAGAATACATTATGTAAAATTAAATGCATGTGTGTGTTTATGTACATGCACTTTAATAACTACTGCCCAGTCTCGATTATGTAAGATTCTGGAAAATCTGAAAAAAAAAAAAAAATAGGTGAAAGGAAGGAGAAAAAGTTGCTACAGTGCCCTTGAAGCTCAATAATATAGCAACCAAGCAGAAAAACTCAAGGGAAACACAATTTACAGCCAAAAGCACAGCATTAGTATCTTTAGCACTTAACAAAGAAATGAGGGAAATCAAGTTAGTGATTATGCAGCTGAACTAAATAGTTTGTAGCATTTGCTCACAAAAAAATTGCAAGAAAAAGTAGTATTGTTAAATGCCTTTTTCATGTACTGTTTGCAAGATTAGCAACACTCCTTTATTTCTGCTCCCCCTTCAAACTATTTGGCTGGCTGGAATTGCTATGAGAAAAATCCATGTTTTATTTGTGGCTCAAAATAGCTTTTTTAAAAAGGTGTATGTGTGGGGAAGAGGGGGTTGTATTGCTAATTATTACTGTTTCCAATATATCCCTGAACCAGAGACTACAAAGGTCATAATCTTGAAACTTGTTTTCATGCAGATGCAGCCACAATAATTATAGCTCAAAGAGGATCAGAGCAACATATTCCATGACATTTGCCCTTAACTACCTTTCTTCTTATTAGCAATGATACTTCTACAGACAATGACTATATTATACATCCATAGATCTAAATGTGCTGTTAATTCTGAAGTGACAGTGACAATTATAGCAGCTGCCAGGAAGGAATAATGGGTATACCTAGTATTTGCAGTGATATGGTTAGCAGTAAGGCCAATTCACAAAAAATACCACACCCCAAAAGGCACCAGGTAATGCTACTGATGTGATTCTGTTGCTAAATTTTAAAAATTGAAGTTGTTAAACTGTAAACTTAAGATCCCTACATTTTACTCAATGTAAATTTTACCTTGACAAAAATAGGATTATTATTTATTTATTGATTCTTGCTCAGGGTGTTAAACAAAAGCAGGCATTGCATTTCTTCTGGCTATGAGACTATTTTCCACAATCAATTTTAATCCTATAAACTATGACTACTTGGTTTGACCTTGGGTATATGTGACTTTCCATATGAAAATTTCATTATCATAAGCCTAAGAATAAAAAATTCCTAGCCTAGGGATAACACTATAACATGGAGGAACTCACCAGTATTCACTCTACTCAATTATCTCCATAGCTACTACACTGCAAGCAAAGAAGTGTACATTTCCATATTACTTCATATTTATCAGCCCAAATCCTCCATATGTTGAAATGCTTCCTTTCAATGAAAAGAAAAGCCCACAAGTCCACTCCACCCACAGTATTGACTCCACCTGGCCCATACCACATTAATAAATAATACCTCCTCTAACATATTATAATACCAATGGTCAAAAGAGATTAACATTTAGAAAAAGCAATGGATATTTATTTATTTGTGGAAGAGATATTTTGTAATTTATTCTATATCTCTAAACAGGTAATAAGGTACTTTTTTCCTTCCTGTGAATGTTCCAGGTGCTGGCACACAAAGACATACCAAAAGGGGACTCTTCCCCTTCCTTTCTCTTCTACCTCAAGCCTTACTCTGGAAGCCTTCAGCGAAATAATATCATGCCAAAGTTAAAAATTAATAAGCATTATTGAATGTCTACTATGTGCTCAAAATTGTGTTCGGTGTTGGAGATACAGAAAAGTACATTCATTATATAGTACTGTTTGGAAGGTTTTATGCTTCATTTATTAAGAAATGCATTGCTTCTACAGAACTGGAACTTATAACAATACTGAACTTGAATCTATTTCAATTATTTAGAATTATCTTAAGATTTAAAAAACCATCTGAGGGTATTTCTCCAGTGCAACTATGGTCCAAGTTTTTTCCAAATGCTAATGTTGGCCCAAGTCTACTGTTGTACTTTCCTTGATATTGTTGCTCTGTTTGAGCAAAAAAGAAAGTGAGACTCAAAGCTACCAAGGCTCAAATTATTCTCTGTGAGCACAGAGATGAAATAATAATGACCAACACCTACTGAGACACTGTTCCAAGAGTATTACATGGATCCAAAAAAAATTCAATCCTTACAACAATTCTACAGGTCAATATCATTCTTTGTCTCATTTTATAGATGAAACAAGTGAGGAATAGAGAAGTAACTTGGACGAAGTTGTAGAGCTCGTCGATAGTAGAGTCACAGAAATAAAGCCCTCAAGCCTGTGCTCTTAACCCATCTCAGGAGAGGAGGATGGAGAAGTGCAATGATAAAAACCAAAGCCAGGCAATAAGGCCTAAAAGGACAGGGCATGGAATCCAAAACCACAAATCCTTTTCCAGAACACTGCTAGGAGCTCTTTCTTTGCAGGGAGAGTGACAGCAAAAGAGAGAGGGAAGGAGGGATGTGGTGGGGGGTGAGGGAAGGGGAGAAGATTGCAGCAACTCCCTTCTTTCAACAGTGATACAACTTCCCATAAATTAGTGGCCTGTGTTGGCACATATGAAAAAAGATAGGAACTTTGCAATGTGTATATATCATCCTGTATCCAGCAGAGAGCCCTACAGCAAGTCAGCAAAAACAGCACTCTGCCAAAAATGAACCTTCACTGCTTCCAAAAATCTATTTTAGAAGTAAACAGTGTTTAAATTTGTTGGAAATGATATTCTTTGCTGCGACTGCTCCAGAACATGGCATTCTGTCATTCCAGAGGAGAACTGAGGAATTTCCTCCACGCTGACAGGGTTGACTTTGTCTTCATGCCTTTTCTCAGGGCATGGGAAGAAGTCTCTGTGACCTACCAGCATGAAAATTCTGCCAAGAGGCTGGGAGTCATGGGAATCTGACCAACCAGCTTTGTGGAGGTCACTGAACATCATCTAGACATTAAAATAGGAAGTCAGACACAATACAGTTTCAAAGGACTATGAGAGTAAATGTCTTAACCACTGATTATTCCCTTGAGTTGTGATTACCTAGAGACCTATTCATCAACATTGATGAAAAGGTTGAATCTTTCAACAGCCCATTATATTCTTTATTCTTAGTTATCTCTTCCTGAAGGAAAATTACTTTGTCTATGTGAACGAAGCATTACTGATGTCTAGTAAAAATAAAAACTTCATCCAGTGGGCCAAGGGACCACATGAGCACATTCTCCACAAACTCACACACTCACATCATTAGTAATAGCGAAGAGAACCCAAGTGAAGGCCAACAGTTGAAAGGAAGAGATAACACAGCCACCAATAATTCCACAAAATTACCATGGCTAACGGACAGATTTCCTTTAGGAAGTCCCAGATATTCTAAAACCAATACTTTTTTATATGATAGGAATACATTTTCTAAATGTTGTTTTTCAACTATTTTTAAAATAGTCTTTTAAATGAAATTTTTAAGCTATTTTTAAAAAGTTGTCATTTATATGGATTAAGATACCAGAAGTCCAGGGAGAGAGAGCAGGGGAAGACACACAAAGAGAGAAACAGAACACCCTCCCCCTAGAAAAGATATAATAAACCATCAAAATGGTAGCTGAATTTTAAAAATATGCTTCCAACCTCAGGAACCTATTTCTATGACTACATACAGGGACTCCAGATGGAATTCTAGGTTACCATATGTAGATAGAAATTACAGCAGGATGAAGCATGGCATTTTGATGCCAAACTGGAAACATCATTATTTTTTTATTTCGAGTAATTTGTGAATCAGATATCCCTAAACTTTAACCCATCCCTGGGATTCACTTTACCATGACCCTCACCCCGTCTATCACACATACCTGTCTATCAATCCTATCCTACCTCTAACCTATGCCCCTGGGGTGGGAGTCGTGAGACCTCGGAGAAGGGGTGAGGATATCCCTTTTGCACCTTCCCTGTACTTTCAAATAATTAAAACGTTGGAGGTTTAATAGTGCTATGTCAGAATGTCCCTGCGCAAAAATTGCCGAGTCAAAATAACTAGGTCCAAACATCCCGCACCAAGAGATGTAAAAATATCAAGATACAAAGACATAAACATCAATAATAAAACAGGGCATGAGACACTATGGAGCAGGCTTGAGGAGCATTCTCTGGTGGCTCATCAATGCAACATGCATCTCCTAGATATGAACTTTAAATAGTGTAAGATGCAGAGGTTGTACAGGGAATAAATGAGAAAATATGAATTAGGCTTGTCCTCTAAGAGTCTGACTGAAGCTTAATATGTGCCCTGGAGTTAAGTCATTTCATGTTTCAGCACATTAGCTTTTTCCTCTGCAACCTGTTAACAATAACAACTGTCTTGCAATAGAAGGCATTCAGTAAATGATTCTTAATGAAGGAGTGAATTCATTTATGTCCCTTAGATGTTCCTAGGTTTTCCAAATTAAGGAATAAACTGGTCTTTGGCTGAAAATAACAAGGGTTCTTATAACTCTATAAAGTGGTATTTGGAGGCAGGCCTTGGGGGATTTGCTACCTCAGGCTAAACAAAACACTTCCATCTCCCCAGCTATCCATTAACCACTTATGTTGTTGTGGAAATTCCCTTCCTGAAATCTCAACTCCTATAAAAAAGAGAATAAAAGATTATTTCTAATAACAAACAAAATGATACTAGAATAATCTCACACCAATTGATAATCATGTGTATAGCAAATCCATTCATTGAATAAATGTTAACTGAGTTCTTACTACTTGTGAGGTATTGTTTTACTATACCTAACTGAACCAGTCATTGTTTCTTTCCTCTAAGAGCTGATAGTTTAGGGGGAGGCCAGACTCATAAATAAGCATTAAAATCCAATGGGGAAAGGAGATAGTAAAACACTAAAAGCAATGTTTCTGGTGTCAGACTGCCTGAATTCACATGGTAGCTCCAACACTTATATTGGAGTGTCCTCAAGCAAGTTCCTTAATGTTTGGAAGCCCCAACTGCTTTATCTGTAAAATGGTAATAGTAATTGCCTACCTTAAAAGGTTGTTATAAAAATCAAATGAAATAATCCATGTAAAGCACTTCTCACAGGGCTGGGGACATGGTAAACTTTGGACAAGGTGTGTGACTGTTGTTAGATTTTATCTTAAGTGCAAAATATTATGAATCCAGTAGGTAAAACCTCTAGTCTTTCCTGAAGAAATAGAGACAGTCTTTGCAAAGAAAGTGACAATGTAAGGATCCTCTCCAGAAAAAAAAAAAAAAGTTTTCCAGACAGACAAGAGGAAGAGGATAGCATAAACAGTTTATACACCAGACACAGTTATCCAAGAGTTTCACATTCTGGAGCAGTCTGCTCAAGGCCTTTAGACTTCAACATCAGGGCTGTACCAGGAGATAAGTGTGCAGAGAATGGAAATGACTTCTCAAGTTAAGTTGAGACTGGAGACAACAGGAATAGGAACAACTTTGCAAGAGGAATTGGAATTTATTTTGAATAAAATTGAAATCCCTCAGATATTTGTTAAGTACAGGTTTGTAAACACAGAAAATCTGAGAGAGGTCTTAGTTAACTTAGAAAGCTTAAAAATAAGCTTGAACCTTGGGAAAACCCAAGGTTGAGGACATGCACCTGTGACACAGCCTCAGCAAGTCCTAAAGACATGTGCCCAAGGTGGTTGGGATGCAGCTTGGTTTTATACATGTCAGGGAGATATGAGACCTCAGTCAAGTACATTTAAGAAATACATTGGTTTGATCCAGAAAGGCTGGGACAACTCAAGGGGTAGGAGGGCTTCCAGGCTATAGATAAATTTAAACATTTTCTGGTTGACAATTGGTTGAGTTTGTCTGAAGACCTGGGATCAACAGAAAGGAATGTTTGGGTTGCGATAAGAGGTGGCAGAGGCCAAAGTTTTATCATCCAGATGAAGCTTTTAGCTAGCAGGCTTCAGAGGAAACATGCTGTAAAATGTTTCTTATCAGACTTAAAGTCTGTGTTGATGTTAATGCAGAGAGGTGTAATGAGGCCTGTCCCACACCAGTTCCCTTCATGACCTGAACCAGTCTTTCAGGTTAGGTTTTAAGAGCCCTGGCTGAGGAGGAAGTCCCTTTAGATGGTTGGAAGGCCTTAGAATTTTATTTTTGGTTTACAGATTTGATATAAACAGATGTGTTTGTTGTTTATTTGTTTTCCAGAAAGTAACTTTCATAGTATTTTGGAAAATGGAGTGGATATGGGAAACTTGATATAAGGAAAGAGTGAGGAGGGTGTTGTCGGAACCTTCTAAATGGGGGGTGAGGAGGAAAGGGAAGAGATGACAGAGAGATTCCAGGAATGTTTCAAAATGAAATTTACAGGATTTGATAGTTAGTTGGATGTGAGAAGTAAGGGAAAGGGAGAAACCAGGAATGATATTGAAGTATGATGAAGCCATTAACCAAAGTGGTGAATATAAGAGAAGAGTGTTCAGAATGTAGAAAAAAATCATGTACATTGGACATGGTCTGTGGGATATCAAGTGGAAAAGACCTCTAGTTAGTCAGCAGCATGGATCCCTGGCTCAGAAGATATTTCATTATTTTGGACACAGATTCAATAATAATTTTCTTAAGATAGATCTCGTCTGAACAAACTAGATTGCCCAGAGATTGTTGATTATGTGAATGATGCTATCTATGTAAAATATTATGGGGGAGTAGCTATAGACTAAATAAACACAGTGAAAATAGTATAACTTGACATTAATAATATATTTACCAAAGTCCCTCTGTATTTTTCTGCCTATAAAATACACAAATAATATTTCTGTAAACACCTTTAAATGTTTCTTTTGTAAATGTTCTACCTCATGAATGGATAATATAGTTGTACAGACTCAAAGAGGTTGAACAATATCCTACTTCCCTACCAAAAAAAAAAAAAAAAAACATAAAGTGACCAAAGTCATCTGATGGTATGGCCACATTTTAGCTTCCTGCTTCCATAACTCCTTTTTTTTTTTTTTGTGATGGAGTTTCACTCTTGTTGCCCAGGCTGGAGTGCAAGGGTGCCATCTTGGCTTACTGCCACCTCCGCCTCCCAGGTTCAAGCCTCAGCCTCCCAAGTAGCTGGAATTACAGGCGTGCACTACCACACCCAGCTAATTTTGTATTTTTAGTAGAGACGGGGTTTCTCCATGTTGGTCAGGCTGGTCTCGAACTCCCAACCTCAGGTGATCTGCCCACCTCGGCCTCCCAAAGTGCTGGGATTACAGGCATGAGCCACCGCACCTGGCCTCTTCCATAACTCTTAACACATAAATTCTAGCCCTTCTTCCTTCTTTCCTATTGCAGGGCAAAATATGTCCCTCCGTCAGAGGGGTAATTCTGTGCTTTAGAATCCGAAGTCTTCAATCTTCTCAATGATCTCACTCAAAGAATATTCCCCTCCTTCCTTGTGGATCCTTACCCTCCTTTCCCTTCCTATTGTTTTCTTTCTAATAGTATTTAAACACACTCAAATGTCTCATCATTGTAAAATGCTCTACCTCAACCCATAAACCTACCCAACTACTCAATTCTCTCCTTCCTCTTATAACAAATTGCTTTTAGAAGACTCTATTTTACCATTTTTATTTCTTTATCCCCACTAAGTCCATCCTGCCTTGCAATAGGAAGGAAGGAAGAAGGGATAGAATTCATGTGGGTGAAAGTTATCAAAGCAGGGAGACATTTTTCTTTCTTTATCCCAGCTAAGTCCCAATCCCACTACAATCTGGCTTCTGCGTCCATCACTTCCATCTCAATAAAACAATCAAGCCTATGGTATTAAGAAAGCCAGTGGATACTTTTCAGTCTTTATCTTACTTAATCACTTCGCAACAGTTTTGATACTTATGACTACCTCTTTTTTTATTGACAACTATTGACTTGACTTCTCAGACATCACATTCTTCCGGTGTCTTCCAACCTCTGTGGCTTCTCAGTTTCTTTCTTCCTTCCAATATCCATAGTTTTCTCCCAGATCTTACATGTTAACTCTCCTCAATACTCTTGAAAACTCTCCTCCTTTTCACTTTACATACCCTCTCTGGGAAATCTCATCCATTTCCACTCTTTCAATCATTCTCTCTATGCATATTCCTCTCATGGCCATATATCCAGCCCATAATGCTTTCCTCAATTATAAATTAAAGTGTCTGCTAGTTATCCTTACTAGATCTTACACACACCAACAAATTGATATATACCAGTGTGAACTCTCAACTTCTTCCCTAAATATGGTCCTCTGCTAGTAGTTCCTGTCTCAGAAAATAGCACCAATATTCTCACACTGGCCCATGTCAGAAATCTAAGAATTGACCTTAGCTACTTCCTCTCCCATATATCCAAACTATCATATACTGTTGATTTTTTTTTTTTTTTTTTTTTTTTTGAGACAGAGTTTCGCTCTTGTTACCCAGGCTAGAGTGCAATGGCGCGATCTCGGCTCACCGCAACCTCCGCCTCCTGGGTTCAAGCGATTCTCCTTTCTCAGCCTCCTGAGTAGCTGGGATTACAGGCATGCACTACTATGACCAGTTAATTTTGCATTTTTAGTAGAGACTGCGTTTCTCCATGTTGGTCAGGCTGGTCTCGAACTCCTGACATCAGGTGATCTGCCCACCTTGGCCTCCAAAAGTGCTGGGATTACAGGAGTAAGCCACCATGCCTGGCCCCCAGTCAAAATTTTAAAAACTAGTAGGAATAGCTAAATGTCCTATGTTCATATTCAAGGAATCATTTACATAAATATAAAAGAAAGTCCTGTTAAAATATAAAAGAAAGCAGCTTGTGTGAAAATGCCTCAAGGCAAGGACTTCAAACTTCACATAGCCAACAGAAAGATATGACTCATATTACAGAAACTGATGCCATCTTACACTGCAGTAGTGCTACACTTAAGAAAAGCTATAGCTTGCTTTGCATCATAGCCCATACCTTACAATGTACCTCGCATACACCAGGTGTGTAAACAGAGCTTGTTGAATGTAGAGTGAGAAGTCCCATGATGCTTTATGCCAGACAGACCCCATCTGGAGATAACACACAATTCTTGGCATCAATAAAAAAGATTGTGTGGGCAAAAAAACAAAACAAAACAAAAAGGATAACCTTGTCTAGAGGCAATAATAATACTGGCAATATAACATTCACTATGTGTCGGGTAATTCTGTAATCATTTTTTATATATATATTCATAGACTATATAAGATAGGCACAATTATTATTCCCATTTTGCAGATGATAAAAATAAGGAACCAATAGGCTATACAACCAACCCAAAATCACATAAGTAGCGAGTGGCAGAGCCAGGTTTCAAAACCAGATAACATGATCTCATAGTCGATGCTCTTGGAAATCAATCATATCAATGTCCCATTGAAATGAAAAAAGGAAAATTGTTAGCCTGGAGATGAGGTGAAAAGGAGATTCAGAAAATATTTTAACTGGCTTCATACTTAAATATATCGGAATAAATCTAAAGGAGGCAGCTATTGGTTCAGTAGCATAAAGAACTTTCTAATACTTTGGATTGTCTCACTAGTGCACATACTGAGATTGACTATGTGTCATTGGGTTCCCTGTCAATAGAATACTCAGTTGAGGGATAGGGGTCCATCCATAAATAACGTCAATGGCAATCCCACCCCGGTAGAAAGGTGAGTTTAGAGATCCCAGAGAATTCTTTCATTCTTTAAGATCTATAATTCTAAAAATAATACATGGTCTCCATTCTCAGGCAGCACACAACCCATTTCAGAGAACAAGACAAATGTAGCATAATTCAACTAAGATGGAGATTTAATAAAACAGATTTTAAAATTATCAAAATAATGCAATGAATGGTACTTAGAGCAGTAGGCCCTCACACTACCTTTAAAGGTAACCCTGCTACCTACTTCCATATCAAGCAACATTAGAAACAGAAACTGCATAGCAGACAGTGCCATAATGTAAAATTCTAATAAATGCCAAGGAATCATATATTATGCACAGGTCAACTCTATTGCACCTGGTTTTCTGTATCAATAGATAGTGTCAAAGAATTTGAGTTGTTTGGACTATGAAGCTACTTCTCTTCACCTCAAAAGGAGAATATCTAGCTAAATCTGAGATTAAAGAAGTGGATAAACATGACCCCTGGCCTGCAAAAGCCAGGAACTAGACATGAGGCTATAGCAGGCAGTCTTCAAACTTGATCTATTACAGGGATGTCTTCCATCAAATGCTAGTGAAGCTAATCCTTTTGCAAAGCATGACAGCTTCTCAAGCTCAACTGTGGTAAATCCAAACCAGATTTTTATGCTATATGATCAGCTTTCAAAATACAAAATTATTTTTACATTGTATTAGATTTAAGTTTGCAAACAAATATATAAAAGCCTGCAATGCAGTTTATACAGCATTCCCTGAACTCCTCTGATGTTCATCTGGCAGGATAAAATGTCAGATAATAGTGAGATAGAAATATATGGAACCAGAGCTCCTCTATAACAAAATGCTGTCGAACAATAATGGAGTTTCCCACATCCTTAAAGTGAACCATTTATGTTTCCACCTCTAAAAAAACAGAGCCATATTATTCCATCAGAACATTCCCACTGATATCACAGCTTTTCATTCAAGTATCACCAACTGTGAAGCCTTTATTACTCTGACAGCATGCTGGAATTCTTGGATGCTGACTTACCTTTTTGCAGTCAGATAAGGACTTCTCACTGGCCAATGCACTGAAAATGGTGGTCTACAAAATAGAAAGATGGAAAACACTTTAGAATTGTCAACATATAATGATATTGACCCTTCCCTGTTCATTTCCAATCCAAGGTAGGCACTACCTTCTGTGCCCCCAACTGATTTCTCTGAATTTTAAAATCTGTCTGCGCTTTACTATTCCCAAAGCTACTCTACGCAACTTGAAACATTCATTATGGACCAACAACCATTCAGTGAGGTAAGGACTCTTAATCTTCATTTTACAAACAACGTAACAAAAGCACAATTAGGTTAATTGCTATATACCTTGGACATAGTTAGGTCAGGAAGCAAAGCCATCTGACTCCAGAACCCACCTCCAACCACATATGATCTATCTTGAAGAGATATGTGCATAATGTTAGAGTCAGCTGTGCCTAATCTTTCAAATGACACCTGTTATGAGCCCAAGTGGGAGAGTGGAGCTTCTGCCTACGTAAGAGATTTGTGAGTCTGAACAATACCAGGGCTTGCTACCTCCTTTCTACCTTCTTTCATGCACTCACTCTCCCTGTGGTTGACTTCTTGCACATTTGTATGTATATTTGCTTGGCCTGATGAACCACTCAAAAGGCACTGCAGCATTCAAGGCTATAGGGATTTATATGCAAGTGTGTTCCCTTTGGACAATCCTATGAATAAATCCATAGCCATGGTCAGCCATACAAACAGTATTAAGATTTTTTTCAGTAAATCTTTTCTACATTTCCTTTAATTATAAAACAAATACTTATTCTTAATGAGTTAGTCTCTTTTATACCCGTATTCTTCTGAGGTAACCAATAATACACATTTGTATTCATCCTTCCACACTTTCTCTATTCCCATGCAAATATGTGTGTACATACTACATAGAAGTCTCATGATCATACCATCTTAATTAAGAATACATTCATTAATGATTCTTATGATCATACCATCTTAATTAAGAATACATTAACATCTTTCCAGTTCAGCGCATGCAGATTGACTCATTCTTGTTAATATCTATACAACATTTCATATTATGAATATATCATATTTTAATGCTTTCCTTTATTGATCAACAGGTTTTGGTTCTTTTATGTTGCTGTTTTTTGTTTGTTTTCTTTTGTTTTCTATTACAAAGTATGCTGCAATAAACATGCTTGCATATGGCTAGAATAATCAAATGTATATAAATTTTCTCCCACTCTCCGCTCATATAACGTTTTAAAAATATTTACCACCTCATCTAGGGTTTGGTTTGCTTTGTTTTTTGTTAGTTAATTTGTTTTGCAATAAGCATATGAGAAAGCTAAGGATCTAAGTCAGCACATATTCCAGTTCAAAACAATATGCAGTTGACAGAAAAGATAGAATGTGAATACAGATACAAAAATGCATCTTTAATTTAAAAAATTAGGTTCAATGTTTAGGTTAAATGTAATCCTCAAGTTTGGTTTGCTGGCCATTTTTATTTCCTTTGAGAGGGAAGGGATAAATGTTACTGAGAAAGTTTGAGGGAAAAATTCTGGTGGCAGAAGAGCAAAGGCAAAACACAAAAAGGACAAGATGAAAAGTCCAAAAAAACCAGGCACAAATAGCAGAACTGTCAAAAAAAATTAAAAAGAAGAAAATGGTTTCCATCGAGAAGCGTCATCTTCGCTGAAAGAGAATGAAAGCACATGACGCATTCTTGCTATTATGATTTATCCTGTTGACCTAATTTCAGCCCTGACACACAGGTGGTGAAAGGACAGGCATAGCCCTGCAAATTTCATATCCTCTTGCTCTTTGTGCTGCCAGGTATATCTTAGTTTCTCTCATTTCTGTATTGCATGGGGATGGAAGAAGTAGTATTCTTGCTGACTGTTCAAAGATTAGGCCAGGACAGAGAGGAAAAGCCAAAGAACCAGGTAGTTCTCCACATGCCACCATGAACCACCCCATCCACAACCTTCCCATCAGATGTCTTCCTCATGACTCTTCATCATCTTTACTCATTTGTACACATGAGCACTGTGTCATCAGAGGGGCCTCAGTGTTGATTCCCAGGTTTCTTCTCCAGGAAGGTAAAGACCCATTGAGACTTGGTCATTGCAGTAGTCCCATTACCTAGCCCAGTGCTTGGCACAAAGAAGATAACCAATAAACATGTACTGAGTAGATGCAAAAGAAAATAACATCTGGAAAACTGCAATCCTTATCCCAAAACACTGCTTTGGAAGCACCGCACTAGAAAAGCAGCCTTATGCATAACAGCTATAAAGTGAAGCTCAGGGACATAGGAAAGAAGAGAGATAGAAGATTTCTAAATAATGGTAAAATACATCTTTCTATTTAGCATAAAGCTGTTGTCTATGATATGCTTGGTTTGGCTGAACTAGGCTTTTTCAGTGATGGCCCTGTGAATGTTTTTGGACTAGATAACTCTGTTTCGAGGGCATGAGGAAGCACACTGCGCACTGTAGGAGGTTTTGAGAAATGTGTGGCCTCTATCTATCAGATGCTAGTGACAATCTCCACCTACCTCAGCTATGATAAACAAAAATGCCTCCAGACCTTGCTAAATGTTCTCTAGGGGGTAAAACTGCCCACATTTGAGGAAACTGGTCTAAACCAGTTATAGTTTATATGGGGCTAGTTATAGAAATGACCCTGATTCCCTGGCTAATGCAACTAAAATTTTTTCTAGAAAACACAAGTCCAGTGGTGAAAATTTATCTTCTCAACCCTGAATTCGAGTTTCATTCTCTGTTTGAAATGGGACTCAGAACATAGGGAGGACCCAATCTCCAGCTACTGAAGACTCCATGTGGGGGCAACTCAAGAGACCATAACTGCATTTTTAAGTAAGCTTAAACACACCAGCACTGCCACACTGGGGAGAGTAAATTAAGGAACATGTCTAAAAATTCAGACATTAGTGCCATAGCCCCAGGGGATATGATCTTCAATTAAACAATACCATTCAACCTTTGAGAACAGTCTCAGGTAACATAAGAAACATGTTTGGAGGAAAATTTAGAGTCAGAGATGGGTGAAATTAGCTTCAGTTAAAAAAAATTAATGTAAGTAACTTTAAATGTTGTACATTTGTTGAGAGAAAACACTTTAGCCAAAGGGCAAAGTATGCAAAATCTCAATACTTGGAATGAGTGTGAAAGAGGGATGGCACAGGTCAATGAGAGTCCATCTCCTTACTTCAGCCATTTTCTAAGGGGAATTTACGTATACGCTTGGTCAGTCTCATTTCATTCTCCGCTTCAAAAGACTTTAACTGGCATTCCAGCTTACTAATTGCAGCTATTGTGAGTGACTTTGGGTAGGCTTTCTAAACCTTCCAATAACATGTTCACTTTAATTACTGAAAATGAAAGACTCAAAACACGGTGACTTGGCCATGCTGTGACTTTCTTGATGATTGCATCAATATTTTTCTACTAAAGAGGAAACTCCTAATGAGTCACCTCCACCAAAGCTGGCATGATGCTGGGTTTGTCACAGGAGCACAAGCAAAATAAAGCACAGTGACTTTTTTTAGAGCATTGACTCCTAACCTTGTTAGTGGAGTGACTAGCATGAAGTGAACAGTATTATACACAGACAGTTTTAGCAATTTCCCAAAAAGAATTTAGATAGGTGAGACCTCTCTTTTGACCATTTATATACTAATACCCGAAATTTCACCTATTAGAGCTCTGTTTTTAGCATAAGACTTTGATTCATAATAGACAAACTCATGAGGGATGTTAAGGTATGCTGGGGGGAGGGGATCCCTTGCAGAAGGGAAAATAGGATACTTCATGTATTATAGTTCATTGGTCTATTACACCTGAAAGGGAATGAGTTTATCAGATGCCTTCCAAAAGCATATTTTTATACCTTGGAGCTTTTGGGGGGTTTTTTAAATGATTTTTTTATTTTATTTTTTGAGATGGAGTCTCGCTCTGTTGCCCAGGCTGGAGTGCAGTGGCATGATCTTGGCTCACTGCAACCTCCATCTCCTGGGTTCAAGTGATTCTTCTGCCTCAGCCTCCCACATAGCTGGGATTACAGGCACCTGCCACCAACCACGTCTGGCTAATGTTTGTATTTTTAGTACAGACAGGGTTTCACTATGTTGGCCAGGCTGGTCTCGAACTCCTGACCTCAGGTGACCCGCCCACCTAGGCCTTCCCAGTGTTGGGATTACAGGCGTGAGCCACCACACCTGGCCTGTTTTTTTTAATAATTTCAAAAGCAGATTTTGATAGATGAGAAATGAAGACTTAGGTCATGAGGATATTGGACACTAACAGTGATGGTAAGCAATCTAAAGACACAGGTCACAGGTTAGGTTCCCTAAAAAGCAGACTGTAAGTTGGAAATTAGCAAGCAGAAGGTTTTTTAGAAAGTATTCCTGAGATCACTGTTCATAGAAGGATATGAAAGGATGTGGGATGGAGAAGATAAACAAGTTGGACCATGGGGCAGACTCAACAAAGATCTCATCCAACAAAATGGAGAGCTCAGAAGCTGGGTAAACTCATCCCAAGCTGGAGTGAGACAGAGCGCTGCCCTGGGAAGGCAGCATGATCCAAGAGCAATTTCCTGGGAGGGCTGAGAACTGAGGGCAGGAGCTGGCGGGACTCCTGGCAGCAGGGAGCTCTGTGCACAGCATCACCAAGTCTACTACAATCTACTTTACTTTGACAGGCTTTTACCAAGGGTAGATCCTGGCTGTGATGGATTTACTCTAGTTGAACATGACCCCATATTATATCTAAAATCTTGCTGGCCTTTTATGATAGGGCCTTTGGATAGAAAAGTAAATTTGCTCAGGAGTCTAGGACCTAATTCTTATCCCTTCTTAACAGACTTCCTTGTGAGCTTAAGGTGGGTCACTGGCATTGGGGTCTTGAATTCTTCACTATGAAATGAGGAAACCCATATTCATTTCCTTTTAAGTCATGAGAGCCTCAGCTAATTTGAAGAAAATGGGCCTGATTTTATCAGACACATTGTTTGGAAATCAGTGAGCATACTGCCTCCTTCCTTTCTCCATCCTCTGATAAAAGAACATATCTGACTAAATAACATGGTTGGCTCCTAATTATCTACAGAGGTGAAGAGAATTTCACAGATGTATTTGGGTTCTCCAGAGAAACAGAACCAATAGGATATATAGATATATATAAGAGGAGATCTATTATGAGAATTTGTTGGTGTGATCAGGCCAGCTGAGAAGTCCCACAGTCTGCCATCTGCAGGCTGGAGACACAGAAAAGCCAGTGGTATAATTCAGCCCCAGCCTGGAGGCCTGAAAACCCAGAGACAGAGGGAGAGAGACCACTGGCATAAAGTCTGAAGGCCCAAGAATCAGGAGCTCCAATGTCTGAGGGCTGGAGAAGACAGATGTCCCAACCCAAACAGAAACCAATTCCCACTTCCTCTCCATTTGTGTTCTGTTTGGACCTTCAATGGATTGAAGGATGCCCTCCCACCTTGGTGAGGGCAGATCTTCTTCACTCAATCTTCTGATTCAAATGCTCATCTCTTCCAGAAACAACTTCACAGATATAGCTAGAAATAACATTTTACCAGCGATCAGGGCATCCCTTAGCCCAGTCAAGTTGACACATAAAGTTAACCATCACAACGGGTGATTCACAAAAGCGTAATCCTTTACATTAGACTTTGTGCCACATTAGTGGTTAATTTAGAAGACATGTACTTCAACATATCTTCCCTAAATTAACATTAATAACTGTTTGTAGAAATATTCCAAGTGGGCAGAAAGGGAAAACTGACCTAAAACAAAAAGTGAACTGGGATTAAAAAACAAACAAACAAAAAAACTGTCCCTAGTAAGTCCTTGGCCAGAGAGCCCACAGACAGGAAATCAGTAATTGGTGGTTCATTTAGTCCAGCCTACAAAAAGAGACTTCCAGAAGGTGTACTGCTTACCCAATTCTCACTGATAGGAATGTTTTTGCAAAGTGATTGAGCACTGAAAAGAGATCTCATATACTCTTTCTAAATATGAATTAATTAATTTATTTTGAGACAGAGTCTCATTCTGTCATCCAGAATGAAGTGCAGTGGCTCAATCATGGCTCACTGTACCCTTGATCTCCCGAGCTCAAGCAATCCTCCCACCTCAGCCTCCCAAGTAGCTGGGACCAGAGGCATGCACCATGATGCCTGGCTAATTTTTAAAAAAAAATTTGTAGAGATGGAGTCTCACTGTGTTTCCCAGGCTAGTCTACAACTCCTGGGCCAAGTGATCCTCTCACCTCAGCCTTCCAAAGTGCTGAGCACTTTTGATTGCCACTTTTTGATTGACTACAGGCATGCACCACCACGCCCAGCTAATTTTTTTGTGTTTTTAGTAGAGACGGGGTTTCACCATGTTGGCCAGGATCGTATTGATCTCCTGATCTCGTGATTGGCCCACCTTGGCCTCCCAAACTGCTGGGATTACAGGCATGAGCCACAACACCCGGCCTCACATTAAAAAAAAAAAAAAATCTGCATAATTATAAAACACCAGCCAAAAGAAAAAAACATACCACCAAATAAATGATAAAATTAAAGCGTTTTCTTGTGGTCCATCAATACTGAAAATTTCAATTAACCAGACTAATGACCATCATCTGCATCCTATTTAGCTAATGAAGGCTTGGAACACTTGTGGATAATTAAGGGCAAGCTGATGGGAGGAAATTCAAACTACTGAAAGATCAAATCTATTTATGTCTGCATTTAAAGCTAAACATATCTAATAGTTCACTCAATCAAAGCATAATGTCTGTTCATCTGGGATAAGATAGATGTTCAGAAGTTAAGTAGCTTGGTTAGCTCCCCAAACTCCAAATTCATTCCTCCTTCATTCATTCAATACCCATCTATAGAATACCTACCACATATCCCTGCCCTTGTGAATTAACATGACAGCACCATAATCCTCCTACTGTTTTTCCCACGACTTCCCCTTTTCCACCTTAAATGTACCACTCTGGTTTTCACTTCATCTAGTAACTACTGTCCACCTATCATAACAGACATGGCATAGCTGCAATCCAGGGGCATGATGGGAAATACAGGGTGTACAGTGAACACCCAGTTTTTTCTCAGACCTGGCAGAGCAGGGGGCAGGCCCCAGTCTGATTAATAGATGGGTGTTCATGTGAGGAAGACTAAAGGTGTTTAAAAAAAAAAAAAAGACAAAAGCCTGGTATTCAGAAGTAGCCAGAACAGGAACCAAGCTCAGAGCAGCTCTGTTGAATTTCACAGAATAGTTTATGAGCCATCTCATCCAACTGTAATTTTCTCACTTAGGGAGCACCTTAAAACCCCCTCTCTAAACCCCTACCATAATCCCTGATTCATTTATGTTTAGCAAAGGTGTTGCTTCAAGAACCTACAATCCTAGAATCTATTCCTATGCTGAAAAATGTCAAACATCGGTGGCAGGATGTTATGACAGCTCAGTCCTAGGGGCACACATTTATGCCTGCAGAACTCCTTCCATATAGGAAAGGAAGCTACTTGGAAAAACATCAGCACATCAGAGCCTACCCATACCCGGCTGGGCACAGCTTTATCTAAGCCAAAGGAGCTCAAACTTTAGAGGCATAAGAATCACCTGGAGAGCTTATTAAATCACAGATTGCTAAGCTCCTCCCCCGGAGGTTTCAACTTAGAAGGGATGGGGTGAGGCCAAAGAATATGCATTTCTAACACATTCCTAGGTATGGCTGATGCTCCCAGTCTTGGAACCTTACTTTGAGAGCCAGTAGTCTAAGCTATACCTAAAGCAAGTTAACGCCGATGATAACTACGATTTTTATGACTCACAAAACAAGAAAATGTCTCTGGAATTTCCAGAGCATACTTTTAATTAGTAACAATCCCAATGACACCTCCTGACATTTTTATAACACTTTCCATTTCTAAAGCCCCTTGACACCCCCCTTTTTTTTGTGAGACAGAGTCTTGCTCTCAGTCTGGAGTACAATGGCGTGATCTTGGCTCACTGTAACCTCTGCCTCCTAGGTTCAAGCACTTCTCCTGCCTCAGCCTCTGGAGTAGCTGGAATTACAGCCTCCAGCCACCATGTCTGGCTAATTTTTGTATTTTTAGTACAGATGGGGTTTCACTATATTGTCCAGGCTGGTCTCGAACTCCTGACCTCAGGTGATCCACCCACCTCAGCTTCCCAAAGTGTTGAGATTACAGGCATGAGCCACCGTGCCAGCCAAACACACATTACTAAACTTGAACTTCCAAAAAATCTTATAAAGTAGTTATTAATCTCATTTTAGGACACTAAGAAACAGATTAAGTGACTTGCCCACATTTTCTTAACTAATAAGTACCCCTGACCCTGGCAAGGAGGTTCCTGTGAGACCAGCAGGACACTAAGCTCTGGGGCTAGAAGACGGGAAGCTGTCAAAACACATTTCTTGCACTTCACAACAGTGTTTGAATGTGGCCAATTAGTGCCAGGAGGAGAGAGCAGAGCAACAAAGATCCTCAAAGAAGACACAATAAAAAGCAACATATTTTGACAAAAGGCACTGAATGGTAATAGGCTCTGTCTCACAAAGCTGCAGACCAAGTCTCTCTAAAGCGATCAACATTAATATAACAAACCAGGCACAAGGCCTCTACTCAGGCTCTCATCTCAATGCAGGGTATCCTAGTCTGACACTGTCAATGCTGCAAGGAAGAAGGGTTGAAAGAATTGAAGCTAAGAAGAGAGTAGAACATTTCTATGCATTTTGACTTTAAAAGAATAGTAAGGAAACTGTACTGGAACTGGGGGCCATTATCCCAAGTGAAATGACTCAAAAACAGCCAAAAACTACACATTCTCACCTACAAGTGGGAGCTAAACAATGGGTACACTCAGACATACAGAGTGAAATAATAGACACTGGAGACTCCAAAATGTGGGAGGGATGGGGTTAAAGGATGAAATACTACCTATTAATACAATGCACACAATTTGGGTGATGGGTACACAATAAAACCCCAGGCATCACCACTGTGCAATATGTCCACATAAGAAAACTGCACTTACACCCCCTACATCTATAAAAATTAAAATTCAATGTATATTAGCATCTATAATTTTGAGTCACAGCTGTGGTACATTAAATAATAGGATTATCAATGATTTCAAAATATTAATACTCAATATTTAGGAATTTAAATCTTTAAGGCCCCTCCAAATTTCCAATGTACTTTATACAAACCCCTTTTACAAAACTCACCACAGGTGATTTATCTTGTGCATTGCACTATAAGCTCACCAGGACCAGAGACCAACTGTTAGTTATCTTTCTACCCTCTACTTCATTCAGCACAGTGTTGGGCATAGGAATGAGAACACAGTAGGGATGTCACAAACATCTGTCAAATGTATAGTGAATAGGGCAAGGGAGGCAAGAGGAAGGAGAGAGTGAGAAGGAAAAAGGAGGAACAGAGGAAGGAAGGCAGAAAAAGACAAATGATAAGAAGGGGACAACACACTGCAGTGGAAAGGGTCTTATGAGTTGAATTGTGTCCCCTAAAAAAGAGATGCCGATGTCCTAACCCCTGGAACCTGTGAATGTGACCTTATATGGAAATAGGATCTTGGCAGACGACCCAGTTAAGATGAAGTAATTAGGGTGAGTCCTAATTCAATAACACTGGCATCCTTACGGAAAGGGGGAACTTGAACACAGACACACACAGAGGGAAAATGAGGTGAAGACAACCACGTTGGGACAGAAGCAGAGATTAGACAGATGCAACTACAAACAAAGAAGGCCAAGGACTGTGGCCACCACCAGGAACCAGGACGGAGGCGAGGGAGAATTCTGCCCAGGGTCTCAGAGAAAGCCCAGCCCTGCTGGCACCTTGATTTTGGACATCTAGACCGCAGAACTATGAGACGATAAGTTTCTGGTATTTTAAGCCACCCAGTTTGCAGTACATTTTCCAGCAATCCTAGCAAACTAATATAGGGAGTACAGTACTGGGTTCTCTATTGATCTATTTCACTGGTTGGTAAATTTTTGCTGTAAAGGGCCAGGTAGTAAATAATTTAGGCTTTGAGGTCCCTAAGGTCTCTGTCACAACTACTCAACTCTGTCTCTGTAGCTTGAAAGGATGTATAGACAATATGTGAATGAATAATCTTGGCCATGTTCTGATAAAGCCTTATAGACACTGATATTTGAATTTCATATAATTTTCATGTGTCCTGAAATATTATACACTTTTTTTTTTGTTTTCTTTTACAACTATTTAAAAATGAGAAAACCACTCTTAGCTCACAGACCATTAAAAAAAAAAAAAAAAAAAAAAAAACAGGCAATGGGCCAGATTTGGCCTACAAGCTTTAGTTTGTCTACCCCTGGGTACAGATTTAGGAATCAGAAAAACCTCGCTATAGTCCTGGTTCCACCAACTATTCTCATAAATTTGATTGAATCACCACATTTGGTCTTCAAAGGAGCATATTTTTTTTCTGCCCACCTGGAAGTTTATTATGAGGATGAGATAAATATCATAAGTTTTAAATACATTGCATAAAGTAATAGTATTGAAAACTTGAAAGATTTAGCTCTTTCTTACTCTTCCAGAAATAAATATTAACACTAAGGCCAGGATGATGATCAACTGACTCTGAGTCATGGAGTCCGCATTGGGGTGGAAACAAACACATAAGCCTGCCAATCACCACATCTTCAGATGGAATCAGTAAAGAAGACAAGAAGATGCACACCACACACAAAAGTGTGAGCAGCCAGAGGGCCTTCTGAGGTAAACAAGGGCAAATGGTCACTATCTTTGGTCACATTTGACTCTTGGGTACTGTTGAACCAAACATTCCTTCTCTCAGGCAATGTTCTGGACTAGAAGGGGACTACTTCCCAGAGGCTGTACTGTAACTTGGGTCCTTAGATCATCATTCTAAATAAATATTCATCTTCCACCAAAGCTTCTTTGACCATCTTGAGCTCATGTCTATAGTGCCAACCGCTGACAAAGCCATAAATATTACCCTGCATGCAGAAATGTCTTCACACACACCACCATAAGGAATTGGAACCCTGCCACTGTTCTCAGGAGGGGGCTAGACTTGAGCTGACAGCTCCAGATTTTCAGGTCTGGCACAAGGTAAAGCCAAAGAAAGCAGCAAGGAATAAAGAAAATAGTTCACAGGAAAAAATATCATTTGCTAACACTGCTTGGGGTTATAGACCCCCTGGAACTAAAGTTGATGTCCCTGAGGAGAGTAGATTCTTCCAAATTACTGGTATAATCCACCATGGTCACAAGTTCTTAGAAAGAAGGGCTTTTTCTCCAAATTATTTATCCCAATTCCCCTTCATCCTTACAACTGTGTTTCACTGATGTACACAGAAGTGTTACACTAACCTTATTCTCAGTTCCTGACTCTTCATACTCAAGTTTTAAGTGAACAGAGAAAATCCACAGTCTTACCCAAATCCTGGCTGCTACTCTCTCCAGAGTCTCATCCTCCATCACCTCCTTCCCCATTCCCTCCACCCTAGCACATCGCCACCACCTACTTTCAAAGAACTGAGAAGAAAGCCATGGTTGCTGAATGTCTCTTAGCAATTTGACATCCTTCTCAAAGATGCTCACATAAAAGTGTGGGGTGGGCAAAGGAGTCCCTCTAGGGAACAGTCCCTCTAATGAAAGGGAAATGGAGCAACCCCAGCTCTGCCGCTTGTTATATAGACTGGGATTTATCATTGAAATCTCTGAGCCTGAACTTACTATCTGTAAAATAGGAACAAGACCATCTACTTTAGAGTATTTTGTAAGAGTTTAAGATGATGTGTATTATATAAATAATAGTGACTCTCATAATAAGAATTTCTGAGAATTCTGGATATCTTCTACATCTCCATCTCCAACCACACTTGCCCTACAGAGTTCACAAATGCCTATTTATAGGGATATATCTGTGCCACCAAAGCACACAATGGTGGCTTGGGAAGCAAGGAAACAGCTACATACTCACTTAAAGCTCAAGCTCTAGAGCAACCAGATGACAGCAGGGAGGAGGGATTGGCCTTCTCTTCCTCAGATGATCTTTGTGGGGATTTTCGTGTGTGTGTGTTTGAGACAAAGTCTCACTCTATCTTCCAGGCAGGAGTACAGGGGAGTAATCTTGGCTCACTGCAACTTCTGCCTCCCAGATTCAAGCAATTCTCATGCCTCAACCACTCAAGTAGCTGGGATTACAGGCATGCACCACCACACCAGGCTAACTTTCATATTTTTGGTAGAGATGGGGTTTCACCATGTTGACCAGGCTGGTCTTGAACTCCTGACCTCAAGTTATCCACCCACCTCAGTCTCCCAAAGTGCTGGGATTACAAGTGTAAGCCACCTTGCCCAGCCTGATCTTTGAATTAGTATATACTGGTAAATTCTCAGCTCTTGGTTAAGCTACCTGAATAACTTACACAGTGAATACCATGCAGTGCCTGAGAGGAAAGAAAAGTGCTGTGGATGATCATTTTCAACACATACCCACGCATTCACACACATACACATATACCCATGCACATGTGGTTATGCTTGCAAGTTTGAGTTACTGAGAAAAACATTCAAGGAGCTCCCACAGCTCACTCTCCAGAAAGCCATGATCTTTTCTGCAGCAAGAGATCGAATATAATCAGGAAAAAATACTTTTTAACTTGAAAAACTAAATGTCAACTAGATAAAAAAATGAAAAACATTATACCATAATCGCAGTTATTTGTGGGGATGGGGATGGGAAGGTTAAAATGTACATTAGTCTCAAGCCTAGCTGTGTGTGCTTGATGATAAGATTTCTTCCTTCAAAATTCTCAAAAAAAAAAAAAAAAAATGAGAATGAAACAGATGACCAACCTCAGGCAATGAAATTGAAGGTGCTAAACCCTGGAAAAGATCCTTCATGTTGGAGTGAGGGAGTGGAGTAGGGGAATATATTTTATCGTAAGGCTTTTACCACAATGGTTTTCTTCCTTTTTCTTTTTCATAGTATTTCTGCATATTAACATATATCTAAATAGATCCATCTTTAAAAAAATAAAACATCAAACCATGTTCACTTGTAATCCAAGCTGATAAAATACTAACGTGCAAATTTGGCAGGTGGAGAAGAAAGGAGGGAGAAGGTCAAGGAAGAAAGACATTTTCATAATTACTAGCTATTACAAATCATTTAAACAACAAGAATGGAGGTTGCAAGGCCCAGTATGATGGGTTCCTGTTTAAAAGCTCAGCACTGTCATTAGTAAATGAATGGTGATGTGGCATTATCTCAGACTCTCTAAGTGATGGTTTGACAGAAAATCGATGGCTACACAATTTTACTGCACACCAGAAATAAAAATAAAAAGGTCTTGTTTGCCATAAGCACATTTCATAATTAGAGCACTGACAGATGCAGTGCTTATTCTGGTTCTAAATTGCTGCATCTTCATTTCTTCAGAGTTTATTTTGAGTTCCACCTGCACAAGCTTTCCAAGTGAAAAGCTAACAAGACATGATTCACGTGTTCCCCAGGGCTTGGGGAAATCCCATGCTTCTTTTTGTCTTTTTCATCCTCTACCAACTGCCCTGGGCCCATTTATTAAACAAACAGTACTGAGCATTCATGTTCCAGGATTAGGCTGGGTACTGCTGGGAGGATAGAGACGAATGAGATACATGTGTGCCTTCAAGAGATGATGAAGCTGTGAAGCTTATTCTTTGAGAAGTTTGACTAAGTTCTGTTCTGGTTTTCTTCCCTTCTCTCTTCCTTGTCTTCCTCATCCTTCCTGTGATCTCATTTTTCTTTGTGCCAATTCTATACTTGTACACACTTCTATAATAACCATGTCATTTTATATTGCATTTGTTATGTTCCTTGTCTCAATAGAACTCTTTGGAAGCAGTGACCATGCCATACACCATACTCTCCTATTCTACTTTTTGTTTTTTTCTTTTTGAGACTGGGTCTCACTCTGTCACACAGGATAGAGTGGCAGTGGCATGATCACAGCTCACTGCAGCCTCAACCTCCCTGGGCTCAGGTGATCCTCCTACCACAGCCTCCCAAGTAGCTGGACTATAGGCGCACACCACCTCACCCAGCTAATTTGTTTGTATTTTTTGTAGAGATTGGGTCTTGCCATGTTTCCCAGGCTAGTCTGGAATTCCTGGACTCAAGCAATCTGCCCACCTCAGCCTCCCAAAGTGCTGGGATTACAAGCGTAAGCTACCACACCCAACCATACTCTTCTACTCTAAATGACACAATGGCTATAGATTTTTAAAAATGTATTGATTGTGGGTAACCCCTGACATAGGTACTGAGGAAGGAGAGCTAAGCAGAATCCTGGCACAATTCGTGCCTGAAGAATATCTCAGTTTATAGTGTTACTCCTCAGTTATTTCCCTTTATATAACCCTTTCTATATAATCATATATTAGTTCATAGAATGAGTGCCTAAAGAATATCTTACCACTCAGTTATTTCCCTTTATATATATATAACTATATCTTAGTTCATAATCGGAGGAATGCCTAGAGTAGAACAGTACAGAGCATGAATTAAGGAATAAGCAGCTTATAGTCAGAGGAATGTCTGGAGCAGACACCGTGCAGAGCATGATTTAAGGGAAAAACAGTTATACCAGGACAAGAATCCACGGCCCAGGCGGTAGTGTTCAGAATCGTAAAGATACCCGCTGTATGGCAGGCTTGGGGCAAGAGCCACTCCTCCTGATAAAGGAGTTGTAGGACCTTGTTCCAGTTCTTGTGGAAGGCTGCCCTCAGACCGGCAATCCCTCGAGCATCTGAGGGCTCAAAACCCCTCCGGATAATCGCACCTTGCTGACTGTGAACTTTATCAGCATTTGTTACTGTGCTAGCTCAAAAAGCATCCTCCTATATAACTCATTGGAAGCTGCCAGCAGGTGGCGGTAGACCCTGACAGCTCTGTCACTGCTGTGTGACTTAAGCATCCTCCTATAGCTCTTCTTAGGAGTAGTATGCCCATGGATAGAGGTATTGCACACTGCACCCTCTTCACTGCACACGGCCCACCTCCCTGCCTTGGTGACCTAATGGGGGTGGATCCCTTACTACACACAGCCCACCTCTTTGCCTCAATGACCTAATGGGGGTGGACCCCTTGCTGTGCATTGTCCACCTCCTAGCCTAGGTGACCTGATGGGGGGTGGACCCCTTGTTTTATTGCTCATGACCCTATCACTATCCTTAAAGATGACTTCACTCACTACCCTGCCTCCTAACCTATACCCAATAAATACAGACACTTCTGGACATTGAGGGCCTCACCTGTCTCTGCTTGTAGGTGATGTGGCCCTCCTGAGCCCAGCTGCGTCTTCCTTGTACTTCTGTGTCCTATCTCTTTATTTCTCGGATTCTGCACCCTAGCACAGCATAAGGGATACCCCACGACCCTGTGGGGCCCATAGTCCTACAACTGATATTTTGAAAATATATTTAAATAGTAGATATTTCTAAAGATTTGTTGAATATAAACATAACCATCCACTTTTATGGCTTCCATTATTCACTAAACAATATTCATTTTAAATGTGTTTGTCCATCCCTGGTCCCCCTCCCAAGCTTCAAATTCATTATTTCTCATTGCCTATTACAGATCTCCACTCAAATGTCCCATAAGCATCTGTAAGTCAATTTGTCCAGAACTGAACATATTATAGTCCTCTACTCCAAATCTGTCTCCAATTGCTCATATCTTGGTTAATGGTGAGACCATCTATTCACTCTTTCAGCCAGTGTCTTTTTTGACTCTTCTCCTTTCCTTACATTTCTCTCAAATCATCACATCCTAATGATGCTACCGTAGAAGATTCTCAAATCATAAAGCTTTCTTTTCTCATTGCCCTTGCCACTGCCCTAGTTTGGACCCTAGTCACCTCCTATTTAATTTTCTACCAGATTTCCATGCTACCAGTACATCCTCTATATACCTACCACAATGTCTACCTAAATCAAATGTGATTCTGCAATTTGCCAGTTTAACTATCTCTGCTAGCTTCCTGATGCCTAATGTACTTGCATCTAAAGATGGTGTCTGTTGACAATTTAACTACACCTTATTTTGTCAGGCTATATTCTTACACTAGATCTTTACAGTGTAAGAATCCTATAAACTAGCCACAAACCCATAGACTGTTCTCTGGACAAGCCAAGGAGACTGCCAAGTAATTGCACATACTAATGCATTTTCTCTGCCTAAAAATCCCTTCCCCTAATCAACTGGTCAACTGCCATTTCCCTCTGAAAAGATTTCTCTGAATCCCCCAAGAGTAGGTAGTTAGTGGTTTCCCTCTCTGTGTTCCTAAAGTCCTTCATTCTCATGTATTTTGTAATATCTTATGCAGTTCTTGCTAGCTAGACTGAAAACTCAGTGAGTGCTAATGAAGGCAACTTTATTCATCTCTGTCACTCCAAGTACATGATATATAGCCAATGGATGTTTGATAAAATACTGAATAAATCACTCTAATTGTTTAATAGTGTAAGGCTGATTAGAGATACAGTTATGTGTATAACGATAGTCAAAGCCATAGATACGACTGAGAATGCCTAGGAAAGTGTTTTAATTATAAGAAATAAGGAACTGAAGCAAGCCCCAGAAAGCACTGATATTTATTAAGATGAAGAGAAAAAAGAACCAGTCAAGGAAATTGAGAAAAAGTAGTTGGAGGAGTAGGAGAAGAGCCAGATGAGAATCTTGTCACAGAACAAGCCCAGGAGAGTACTTGCAGAAACAATCCCTCCCAGTCTCCCAAATCAGGACTAAAATCTTCTATCTCCTCTCACCTCACACCATACTTATCCCTATCATAGTGCTTATCACCATATATTTAACTGCCTATTTATGTGTAACTCTGATAGAATATTAGTTCCTCAAAGACAGGGACTCTGTCATATTCACAGAATATCCTCCGTACTTGCATAGTACATGACACATAGCCAGTGTTCATATAAATATAAATATTTGACATATAAATACATGACACAAAGCCAGTGTTCAATAAATATTTGTAGAATGATTGAGGGATAAATGATTAAATAAATGAGACGCAACTAAGAAATCGCATAAGGTAAGAACTAAAAGAGGTCCCAATTTTAGTATTCAGAAAAATATTAGGTGACTCTGGTCTTACATTTTGCCACATATACCCATACTATCATTGGTTTCACATTGGAATGTCCCAGAATTTAAAATGAAATACAAAGCCTAAGGGCTTGTCACTTGGCCATCCTTCCCAGAGTGATCACTTTGAAGATGGATGGATGGCTCTCAATAGGTGCAAGCAGTTTTCATTCAATGGTTTTCAACCAGATAACACATAATAGAGTCATTATGTCCCTTAAGTGATTGAAAGTTAAATATATCATTTCAAAATTGCCTCAGCATATATAGTATCATCTTTAAGCCAAAGAAACTTTAAACAATGGCAATCAACTCATGCCTCAGTGATCTTGAATTTTTAACTATTATTTCCTATACATGTTGTAATCATATGCCCAAGATTTGAGACATCATTGTGAAATGGGACAACAGAATATTTATCATCATAAAATCCCAAGTTGCTGATATAAAAAGTATTTTGATAATAAATCCCTAGACAAATGAATGGAACAGAACCTCTGACAGATTGCTAATGTTTCGTTTTTACATTTACAAATGAGGGGAACTTGAAAGAGGAGAATTGAAAATGGAAAACATAAGTACATCCTGTAGACAACAAATGCCCTCCAGGACATGTGGTAGGGAATTAAAAGGCAATGCATTTCAGCAACTTCTGAGAGTTTCTGGGAATTGAAATTTAGCTACCTCTGGCCTGTGCAAACATAGTGATGATCAGTAAACTGCTTTCTTCTCTCTCTGCCCTTCTTGCCTTTACCAGTCAGTGCCATTTGCACACAGATGACTGTCAAAGCAAAGAAGATGTACCAAAGGAAGTTGCTCTTCATTTCTCAGCCTTGCCCCTTGGGAAGTAAAGGGACATTGACTAAGTGTTTCCTATCAACTGCATCTGGCCTACAGCTTGGATCTCCAGGACACTTACGGACTCTGATGGAAACTGTAACACAGAGCTGATAAACTAGCTTTCTGTAAGGAAGAGACTTGGAGGAAATACTTCTTGGACTTTTTTTTTCCGGTTAGGGGATAGGGGGGTGTTTGTTTGTATGTTTCAATTCAAGGCATTTTGAAAACCGTTTCCTAAAGTGGGTCTACCAAAAGACTAAGGGGATCCAAACGCTCTACATGAGTTTGACACACCCCATGCTGTCTCTTGCAGAGCACCATTTACTCTCTGGAAAAGCAATTCACCTCTCAGAGACATCGAGTCTTGTTCCATCTTTCCGATCACAAAGATTGCGACTGGAGTTCAGAAAAATCATTCTTAGGTTGTTTAATCAAAGATTTTTAATTGACATTTTTAAAGGATTGTCAGGAAACTACATTATTCATAGAGGGCTGAGTTCTATGTTAGAAAAATGTTCTGATGTTAAAGGGAAGTAGTATATGCTAACATATCAATGGAACACAGTAGGAAAAATGTAAGATTTGCAGTCAGAAATACACCATTCCAAACAGTAACCCACACTAGTAGTATCACAAGTTACAAATTGTACAAGTTACTGACCTTCTAGGACTTGGTTTTCTCATCCATAAAATAGAAACAAAAAAAGCCCATTTTCCAGCACATGAGTATTAAATATAACATATTAGCAAAGTGTATAGGTCAGACATCTACTGGACATTCAATAAATGTTACTTTCTTCCATTCTTAACTCCCTAAAAAATTTTATCAGAGGTCAGGCATGTTAGGTCATGCCTGTAATACCAGCACTTTGGGAGGCTGAGACAGGTGGATCACTTGAGGCCAGGAGTTCAAGACCAGTCTGGCCAACATGATGAAACCCTGCTTCTACTAAAAATACAAAAATATATCATTAATGATGACACACAGCTGTAATCCTAGCTACTCAGGAGGCTGAGGCACAAGAATTGCTTGAACCCGGGAGGTGGAGGTTGCAGTAAGCCGAGATCACACCATTGCATTCCAGCCTTGGCAACAGAGTGAGACTCTATCGAAAAATAAAATAAAATATTTTTTAATAATTGATTAAAAAAAGAAGTTCAGCTGTCAAACAACTCTTTAAGACATCCCTGAGCTCTAATTCAGATGAATACATTATAATATCAGATGCAATATTTTATCAAGTTAAAAGTTGATTATAAGATATTACTAAGAAAGAGAAGTGCTACCAATAATTGTATGTTGCTATTAATTATATAAAGCATAATTTCAGAAATGTTAAAATATGAAAATAAGTGCATATTTTTGTAAAATCAATAAAAGTGTCCAGGATTCTAGATAAGCTTGGAAATAGACACAAGAAACAGAAAACAAAGAGACCCATTTTCCTCCTATTGCTTAATCTCTTATGTTTGGAGGAAGAAAAATCATCAAGGTGCAGGCCTGAGAGTCAAGCAATTGCTCACTTGAGAGTTCCTTTAAATACCAGTTTACTTGGTTTATACCAGTGACTAGATATGCAGAAACAGCATTTGGGGAAAAAGGCATAAGGAAGGAAGAAATAAAGAGCATTTTGTGTTTTACAGCCTTCTGTAAAAATTTTAATTTCAATTTTAAGGTTTTTTAATACTTAAGTACCCTAAGGTACGTATTTCTAAATCTATAAGGAGATTAAATGGTAGTTTTCAAAGCTTGTAGACACTAACATAGAGCACTCCTGACCACTTAGTTATGTAACCTATAGCGACATTTAGTGGTGGTGCCCGCAAATTACAACTAGGTGTCCCAAAGGGGTAGGACAATTGTTTGGATAAAATGACTCAGCAAAATTCTCCTTTATCATAGTGCGAGTGATATCACAAAATCCAGTCTTCTGGAGGTGGTGCTAGAGGTGGTAGCAGCTAATGTCATAGCAATCTTACATTGTGAACTAAACTCTGACCTTTTTCTTTTCTTGCCCAAATTTATATCTAAGAGGCCTGGGAAGTTATACCCTACAATCCAAAACGTCCCATCAAAAGAGGTTTTATTTAACCCTATATAATGTGGCTCACTTTCCAACCTGACTCTGGCATAACATCACGTGACAGATAAAGAAAGAAATCGAAATAGTTTAAGTCCAAGTATGTTTTATTTGTCATGTCCTGAAATAGTCCTGCAAAGCTGACTGTTGTGGGAAAAAGCTACATTCTGAAGAGAATCCCCTTCCTTTTCCTTCCCTTTTCTGGTCTAGGAGAAAGAAATCAACTCTGATAAATATTTACAATCTATTCTCTCTGAAATCTGCTACCTGGAGACCTCCTCTGCATAAGATAAGGGTTGGTTGGTCTCTGCAACCCCTTATCTTAACCCAGACATCCCCTTCTATTGATTTTATCTGCATAATGGGAACCCTGGTCTCCACAACCCCTTATCTTAACCCAGACATTCCTTTCTATTGAGTCAAGGTCTTTAGGCATAATTTAACTCTTTTTTTAAATTATTATTTTTATTTTTAGACAGAGTCTTGCTCTGTCACCCAGGCTGGAGTGCAGTGGCACGATCTCAGCTCACCACAACCTCTGGCTCCTGGGTTCAAGTGATTCTTCTGCCTCAGCCTCCTAAGTAGCTGGGATTACAGGTACGCACCATCACGCCCAGCTAATTTTTGTATTTTTAGTAGAGAATGGGGTTTCACCATGTTAGTCAGGCTGGACTTGAACTCCTGACCTCATGATCCACCCATCTCGGCCTCCCATATTGGTTTGTTTCAGAAAGGCAGGACAACTGGAAGGGAGGGCTTCCAGGTCATAGGTAGAAATTGCCAATCAGAAAATCTTTGACTCTACTTATGACCCGGAAGCCCTTCCTTCCAGTTGTCCTGCCTTTCCGGACCAAACCAATGTACATCTTACATATATTGGCTGATGCCTTATGTCTCCCTAAAATGTATAAAACCAAACTGTATCCTGACCATCTTGGGCACATGTTCTCAGGATCTCCTGAGGGCTGTGTCACACGTCATTGGTCTTGGATATTTGGCTCAGAATAAATTCCTTCAAAATATTTTAGAGTCTGACTCTTTTCATTGACATATTTTATATAGTTTGGTATTTTCCGCATATGCTTTTCTTCATAATAGAATCATAGTGCTGGAAGAGATGCTAGGGACTATCTAATCCAATTCTCCCATTTGCAGATGTTAAAGCTGTGACTTAAATATGCTAGTCCAAGCTAGGCAGGGGCAGTTCCAGGCCTTGCCAAGAATTCTAAATGCATTGCTCTTGCAATTAAATGGCTTTGTTATTCATACGGTGCAGATTAGAGTATTCGCTACTGTTTGCAACACTTATTCATTGAGCACTTAATATAAAATCAAGTGTATTAAAAAGATATTTACAGCTCTATTAGAAAGTTTGAGATGAATTAGAGATTAGTACATAAAAAACAAAGTCCATGATAATTAACAATTAAACTTATATAGTTTTGACTACTCTATGAGATAGGTACAGTTATTATGCTCATTTTACAGTTCAAGAAATTGAGACAAATAATTCTTGGTTCAAAAAAAGAAAAAAACTATAAAAGTTACACAGAAAAGTAAATGCAATCATATTATACTACGTGGTTCAGCTATAAATGATAGTAACACAGGCTCAATGATAGAAGCCACAGCTTTCAAACAATCTTATTTGGAAGACAGGAGGGAAGTATGTGTTGAAGAACAGGGAGAGGAGGACAGAGACAGGGGATGTAAAAAAACTCAGCAGTTTCTGTAGAAGGCATGAATACACATCCAATATTAGCTGGACGTGGTGGCTCATGCCTGTAATCCCAGCACTTTGGGAGGTCCAGGCGGGAGAATCACTTGAGTCCAGGAGTTTGAGACCAGCCTGGGCCACACAGCAAGACCCTCAACTCAATAAAAAACTAAAAAATTAGCCAGGCATGGTGGCACATGTGTAATCCCAACTACTCAGGAGGCTGAGGTGGGAGGATTGCTTAAGTGCAGGAGGTTGAGGCTACAGTAAGCCATGATCGTGCCACTGCACTCCAGCCTGTGTGACAGAGCAAGACCCTGTTTCAAAATAAGAAAATATTCAAAAGTGAAAAACTGACACATAAGCATAGAGACATTTGTATAGAGATTAATCCAAATGAAAAATGGAAAAGGGAGATGAAGTGATTACCTACAGAGAACAGTAGGTATTAAGAGCAGGGAGAAATTAAAAACTACTATTTTTAATTATAAGGTTTGTAGGATTGTTTGATGCTTTAAAATATGTACTTTTATAATACGAGAAAATATAAAATCAAATTTAAAAACTAAAACATAATACAGACAAATCACTAAAAATACTGCTTTCAAATTATGTGTAAAAAGCAATAATATTGTTTATACTGAATAATTGAAAGCAATAAAAATATTGCTTTCAAATTATGTGTAAGAAGACAACGATGTTTCATAAGCTGAAACAGAACATTTTACACAATGATCTACTTACGTTATCTGCACAAGATGTAAAACATCAACAAGTGGCCCATACTTGAAGGCCTTGTTCCTATAAAAGACAAATCAACTCATATTCCTATATTTTAAGTTGAAATAGAGCATTTGTGGCTGTATATATATTTTTTATGATTCTCTTCTTTGATTGACTTTTTGAATTCACCTACCAACACCGCAATGGCATTAGTGTAGTCTTGGCTGCTGCGGTGCCCTGCCCACATCTCCTCCTCAGGACTGGAGCACTCACTCCTCCAGCTGCTGGGACTGTTAGCAGAAGATGACTCTCAGCTGAGTTATTCTCCAGTGATTGCCCTTAGCCAGAGTGCTGCCTAGCCCAAGGTCATTAGGCCTTTCCAATAATAGTCAATGTGGTAGTATAAAGACTTGGTCTTGTTGACCCAAGGCAGAGCAACTCTGAGGTGCCGTCCAGTTTCAGAACTCTCCCACAGATCAGCTGGGACCTATGTTGGAGCTGTTCTGCCTGCTTCCTGCTCCCTCTCTTCTACAGGTGTTGATCCCAGCCTCAGAGCACTCCCCTAAAAACTTCTTGCACACAAATCCCCATGTCAGTGTGTGTTTGCAGGAAATCTGAAGTAAGATAGTCCAGTAAGAGCCTTTTTACTGTTCTACTAGGTACAATAATATCATTATTTTAGTTTAAGAGATACTAAAGACAAAGTCTCTTGATTCGTTTACCTTCCTTTAACTTCCCTTTTGAGAGAGTTTTAAATGGCACATGCCATGTGCATTAATCTTATCTTACACAGCAGAGTGAAATTTATCTTTAATGTTTAAGATAAATATTAAACTTATTTAATATTTAAGATAATTATTTGAATGTCTACTATATACAAAGTATAGTGAAAAGTGAGGAGGGGGAGGGCAGAAGATAATCCATAATTAGTAGGCAAATAACTCAAATGTGGGTTTTTTTCCTCCTTGATGAGTTTATAATTTGGTAGAAAAGATAAAAATGTACACTAATTACTGTAATCACTGGAAAGTAACAAAGAAGTAAAAAGTGCTATAGATGTTCAGAGAGAAGATAATTTTGTTAGTTTTGTAATTGGTTGGGGTGGAAGAAGTGAAGTGTTGTTAAAATTTCTTTTCCTTTTTTTTGAGACGGAGTCTAGCTCTGTTGTCCAGTGGCGCCATTTTGGCTCACTGCAACCTCCACTTCCCAGGTTCAAGCGATTCTCCTGCCTCAGCCTCCTGAGTAGCTGAAATTACAAATGCCTGCCACCATGCCCAGCTAATTTTTGTACTTTTTTTTTTAGTAGAGACAGAGTTTCACCATGTTGGCCCTGCTGGTCTCGAACTCCTGACCTCAGGTGATCCACCCACCTCAGCCTCCCAAAGTGCTGGGATTACAGGCATGAGCCACTGCTCCCGGCCAAAATTTCCCTTCTTAACCTACTTGACATCAACTAGACTTTTAACACTGGATTGGAGTTTGGTGGATGAAAAAGGTAGGAAAGTGATTTGAGACAGATGTAACAGACGTGTAAAGCCTCAGCGGTATAAAGGCTGGTGGTGTTTGGGGAGTAACTATTATACAACAGAGTTTGACTGGAGCACTGTAGGTACAAAACAGATAAGCACAGTGAATGCTAGAAGGGGGAATCTGCCCAGAAATGCATCCTCTTCTTCTGTTACACCCATCAAATCAGACAAATCTTCTTCTGTCGTACTCACCCAATTAGACACTCTAGGACAGGACAAGTGGCCAAGCCAAAGATCATCACATTTCATGTGTCATTAGGAATGATGGGGACTGCCCTCTGGGCTCCAGGCCATCTGAGCAGCCAAGAGGCCCCTGTCCATTGAGCCACTGGTGAAGTCCCAGGGGGATTCTCATTCAAAGAGAGGGATTTTCAATTCATTTACAAAGAATTGCTTTTAATACACTATTACATTATAATTTTAAAACTAGAGGCTCTTGTAGGGTAAATGCACCTGACAGCAATAACTGAAGCATACTTTTAGAATGACCCTGTATGAGAGATGCACCTGAATGTGTGTTCCAAGCTAGGGAATTAGGGAGTGGCCAACCTGGACATTAGGTTCCTGTCTATGAAGAACACTGGAGCCCCCAAGCCCCATTCTGTAGAACACAGACCATACAGAGAATTGAGGCCCTGAATTTTGGGCTTGATGAAAGTTGCCAGGTGGAGGTCATTAGCAGGAGTGATCAGTGAAAATGCTATATGAATGGCATGCTGTTTGCAAGTGTCGTGGTTTTCCTATCCAGCCCACTACCACTGGGTCAAGTGGTATGTTGTCCAGTCCACCACCATTGGATTGTTTCTGTGTGTAAGGGAGATTCTCCTGTCCAGCCCACCACCGGTGAACTCTCTCCCCTGTATGTTATCCCTTAGCAAAACTCCATGTCTCCTTTGCTGGTTCCAGGTCTCTTCTTCAGCCTCTTGAACATGGTGCCTTTCCTATTGAGGTAATAGTTGTTAAACACAACACCTCTCCAGGAAAAAAAAAAAAGTTTTAAACTTCATCAGCCAAATTTCTACAAAGTACCTTTCAGTATCTGCTATCATAAAATAATTTTCTCTTAGAATATTTTGATGCTTGATTATCTATATTTCTAAACATGCTCTTTTGTAAAGATCTCCGTAATTTAACTGTACAAAAGCTGTTTAATTCACTGTTAATGAATATTCTTCTCATTCAGTGCCCTCCTTTTAATTTTATACTTCTATCAAGTTCAACCCAAATAAACAAACTATAGGAAAACCATGTCCCACCTTTTATTTACAAGGCAGTGTGGAGGAGGGAGTCTGACTCTCTTCCCTTCCTGATAATTAGTGGTCTAATTAGCAGTCAATCAATGTTCTACATTTTTCTCAAATATCTGACCATTTTTAAAATCACAGCCATATTTATTATATGAAGACATATTTTTATAATTTTAGGCTTAGATACATTCACACTTGCATAAATATACCCCGAAACAAAATTTTTTCATCTTAAACTTCTGAACATAAACTGCCCAGTGACCATTTCAGACCACTGCATAGTAGTGCTACCAACTGGCTAACTGTTCAGTTCCAGCAGTGATACCTTCTTTGCCTGTGTCACAATATCTTTTGTGGGCAATTTTTTGGATATTTTATTTTCTTTTGTCCTTTTTTTGTAAAACCAAAATGAGACAAAAATAAATTCACAGGCAAAATTAATGATAAGAAATAAGGATCTCATCAAAATTATACAAAAGAGAGACAAAGAAGCAAATTCTTAGCTCTCCCAAAAGTGGAAACTCCTAACTTTCAATCAAGACATGATGGAACTTAAGCTTGTCAATCACGTGTTTAATGGGAAAGAAAAAAATTAAAGAATGTGTATGAAATGAGGCAAATATATCAATGAAGAGGATATCTAAAAGGAGTAATTAGGATTTTAGAATATATTTTTAGCTCTCTGGCACTAGCTCTCTATCCCACCCTATGGCACCTTGAAATTTTCAAATCTGTTGATCATCTTTTATGCATTCACCTTTCATGCACATTTTCAAGATTTCCTGGAAATTGGCAAACATGCTAATTCAGAGCTAATCTTATTTCAACATAGCAGTATAGGCAGGTATTCAAATAAGGACATTATTTATAAGAAAACATCTATGTTATACAGCTCATAACTAATTACCAAAAAACAAAAGCTACATTATCTGAAACTTAGAGCAGATTCATTAATCTCTGCTAAACAGAATTTTATAACTGGAGGAAAAAGAAACAAGACATATGAATCATGCCTCCATATAATGCAGTTCTATGAAAACCTGAAATAATCAAGAAAAAATGAGGACCTAGAGAAAGAAAGTCAAATGTGAGTGAATGATTAAATACATACGCGCTCAAGAGGGACACTAATCCATTCAAAACGTGAAGCAGGTAGCACAAAGATTGGACCACGTTTGGTCTGGATGACAGAGCTGTTCAGCTTACAGCATTCCATGCCAACACTACATAATTTGCTCTTCTGATGGAAATCTTCCTCATTTTTCACCAAGGAAGAATCAAGGGCTTTTAATTAATTATGCAAGTGAAGAGAACAACCTGTTGCTGTTCAAGTTTTCTGACTTTACAGAGTGGTTCCCATTGGGAGTAAGAAACTTATGAGATGATAAAATGGTCATTAATTTTATATTTTCACATCCAGTTATTCCTATCAGACTCTTTACTCCCAATACTTAGGAAGAAGTTTCCAAACCCCATCATCAGAAGTGCGTAGAACCTTCTAAACTGCCCCCAAAATACAGAGCTTACCTTTTTTTTTTTTTTTTTGAGATGGAGTCTTGCCAGGTCACCAGGCTGGAGTGCAGTCACTTGATCTCAGCTAACTGCAACGTCCACCTCCTGAGTTCAGGCAATTCTCCTGCTTCAGCCTCCCAAATAGCCGGGACTACAGGCATGCGTCATCACACCAAACTAATTTTTTTTTTTTTGTATTTTTATTAGAGATGGGTTTCACCATGTTGGCCAGAATGATCTTGATCTCTTGACCTCATGACCACCCACCTCCGCCTCCCAAACTGCTGGGATTACAGGTGTGAGCCACAACCACACATGGCCAGACTTTAACTTCTTAAACTTAACTGAAAACATAGAGACTCTACCGAGTCTCTCTTTAGAAATAACTGAAATTCACTTGGAAAGTATTACAGAAGAGCAGTTTGGCTGAATTCAAATTAGCTTTCAGTTGTACCTATTTATAGAGAAATTAATTATGAAAATATATAAGAACAAGATGGGTAAAAACAGAACTTTATACTTTCTACAAAAGATGTACCTTAGCCTTGGATTTGGGATTATTTTCCACTCCCAATGCCAGACTCTGGGCCAGTTTGTTCATAGGAGTTGGCTAGGAAAGCCTTCTTAGGTGCCAAGCTTCTCAGGCCAAATATCAGCATGAGGACATCCCTATGTGTTGGTAATCTCTAACTAATTTACCAGCAGCCAGAGACTCGATATTCAGTCAAAATGGCTCAGGTCTGTTCCCAACCAACAGAGAGTCACAAACATACCATCTTCTCTATCTCCAGGAAAGTCTTCAATATAAAGTTATACGTAAATGATCATGACCCACATCTGCAGAAAGTCGACTGGTCTCTACTTCAAAAAAGGTTTGGGTTTATTCCATACTTCAGCATATGTCTGTCTGACTGCACAATGGGACAGAAATCTTGCCAAATAACCTGGCACTCTTCATTCTGGCTTTCAGAAGACGCAAAACCATAAAGCCATGGTAAGTAACCTGCCAAGACAATAAATTGGTACATCTCCCAAGCAATTTCTTCACTCAAGATGAAAGTGGACTTGGATAATTTCTCAGTCTTCAGTAATACCACATTTTTTCACAAATATATTGAAGGCAAGGAGTGAAAAACTTCAAAATCTCTCAGGTGACGGTGTAGAAACTGCCCACCCATATGCTATATGACAGGTGTTCTTAAGGTAGATTAAATATATCAGACTGATAAAGAGTGTTTTTATTCTGTTTAAATCCAGATCTAACCATGAAAATTTCAGTTTCTCTCTAAATTTCTCCCTCTCACATTTCATATATTTGTACACAGTGACTAGAACAATATCTAAACAATACTCAATACATATGAATATGTATTAAATAAGCAAAAAAACACAAATGTTAATCTCTAGAAGGAGCTCAAGGTTCTCCCCGACTCTCCTACACCCACTCCTAAGGAGAACATATATGGTGGGTATGATGGGAACAAGGAAAATATTGGGTCACATTTTTGGTGTGATAAAGATTAAAGATCTGGGGCCATAGCATTTATTTTGGGTTTAATCATTGGAATCCTGACTTCCTTTTGAATTATCTCTCCTGTACTCCACTCCCCCAACTCCTGCCCTACCTATAGCAGGAGAAAACGCCACTGTCATTCTCCTTCTCATTTTTCTCCTTTCCTTCATTGCCTCCATATCCCCTCTATAGAAAGGCAAGCAGAAACCATACCCTAAAGTTGGCAATTTACAAAAAAGGTTTAATGTTCTTAAAGTACCACGTGGCTGGGAGGCCTCACAATCATGGCAGAAGGTGAAAGGCACATCTCACATGGCAGCAGACAAGAGAAGAGAGAGAGCCTGTGCAGGGAAACTCCCATTTTTAAAACCATCAGATCTCAGGAGACTTATTCATTATTATGAGAACAGCACAGGAATGACCTGCCCCCATGATTCAATTACCTCCCACCAGGTCCCTCCCACAAGACATGGTAATTCAAGATGAAATTTGAGTGGGGACATACCCAAACTATATCATTCTGCCCCCGGCCCCTCCCAAATCTCATATCCTCCCATTTCAAAACCAATCATGCCTTCCCAACAGTCCCCCAAAATCCTAACTCATTTCAGCATTAACTCAAAAATCCATAGTCCAAAGTCTCATCTGAGACAAAGCAAGTCCCTTCAGCCTATGAGCCTGTAAAATCAAAAGCAAATTAGTTACTTCCTGGATACAATAGGGGTGCAAGCATTGGGTAAATACATCCATTCCAAATGGGAGAAATTAGCCAAAACAAAGGGACTATAGACCCCATGCAAGTCCAAAATCCAGTGGGGCAGTCAAATCTTAAAGCTCCATTGACTTCATGTCTCACATCCATGTCACACTGATGTAAGAGGTGGGCTCCCAGGGCCTTGGGTATCTTCTCCCTCATGGCTTTGCAGGGTATAGCTGCCCTCCTAGCTGCTTTCACAGGCTGGTGTTGAGTGTCTGCTACTTTTCCAGGTGCATGGTGCAAGCATGGTGGATCTACCATTCTGGGGTCTGGAGGACTGCTGCCCTCTTCTCACAACTCCACTAGGCAGGGCCCTAGTAGGGACTCTGTGTTGGGGCTCCAACCCCACATTTCCCTTCCACACTGCTCTAGCAGAGGTTCTCCATGAGGGCCCTGCCCCTGCAGCAAACTTCTGCTAGGCATCCAGGGTGTTTCCATACATCCTCTGAAATATAGGTGGAGGTTTTCAAACCTCAGTTCTAGACTTCTGTTCCCCCACAGGCTCAACATCACATGGAAGCTGCCAAGGCTTGGGGCTTCCACCCTCTGAAGCAACAGACCAAGCTGTACCTTGACCCCTTTTAGTCACAGCTAGAGCAGCTGGGATGCAGGGCACCAAGTCCCTAGACTGCACACAGCAGAGGAACCCTGGACCCAGCTCACAAAACCATTTTTTCCTCCTAAATCTCTGGGCCTGTGATAACAGGGCTTGCCACAGAGGCCTCTGACAAGCCCTGGAGAATTTCCTCCCTTGTCTTGGTGGTTAACATTCGGCTCCTTGTTACTTATGCAAATTTCTGCAGCCAGCTTTAATTTCTCCTCAAAAAACAAGATTTTCTTTTCTATCACATTGTCAGGCTGCAAAATTTTCAAACTTCTATGCTCTCTTTCCCTTTTAAAATTGAATTCCTGTAACAGCACCCAAGTCACCTCTTGAATGCTTTGTTGCTTAGAAATTTCTTCTACCCGATACCCTAAATCATCTCCCTCAAGTTCAAAGTTCCACAAATCTCTAGGGAAGGGGTAAAGTGCTGCCAGTTGCTTTGCTAAAACATAACAAGAGTCACCTTTGCTCCAGTTCCCAACAACTTTTTCATCTCTATCTGACACCATCTCAGCCTGGATTTTATTGTCCATATCATTATCAGCATTTTGGTCAAAGCCATTCAACAAGTCTCTAGGAAGTTCCAAACTGTCCCACATTTTCCTGTCTTCTTCTGAGCCTTCTAAACTGTTCCAACCTCTGCCTGTTACCCAGTTCCAAAAAGGCCTTGCCTTTTATACATGTATCACTTTAGAAAACAAAAGCTTAATTTTTGGTAAATGACTGGTTAAATGTTTAGAGCTTGATCATGGTAAAAATCATCTTGACATAATCAACACACAAATAAATAGATCAGCAAGAACTGCCTTCAATAAATGAAATTAATCCATGACCTCCCCCAAAGATTTCAGAGTGGTGAATACAATATAATATCTATAGGGCATCACTGTAAAACTATACAGGGTGAAATGGGTGAGAGGGCAGGATTCAGTCCCTCTCAAAGGCCAAGAACAAGACAATAACACATACAGCCTCTGAAGAAGCAATAACAAAGTTCATTCGCATCCTCAGTAGAATGACAAGGACATATCCAAGTGAGCTACAAGTAGGGGAATAGTCTAGAGCCTCCTCAAAAGGCCTCAATCTCATCTATAGCTACAGCCCCTTCTAGACCTCCCTTGGTCCATTATTATCCTTCTTTCTTGGGGATAAATTAATATTTATTATAACAGCTAATCTCTAATATTTTCATTATAACACTACTGGCAACTAACTTTGCATGTAAAGAAGATTTATAGTTGCCAAATTATTTAACTCTTACTCCATCTTTTGGAGAAGTCTAAGAAAGGTCAAAGCTTATAGAGCCCAGTAGTGGTTCCTTTCCATCACAGACTAAGCTGCATGTGAAATTAGACAGGGCAGATGGAAAAGAAGATATTCAAACTGCTAATCATGTTCTCATGATACACTTCATTATTATTTTATTTGAAAAGAATTCTGCAAACAGTAAAGTCATTTTCTTTCTTCTCTCTCTTTTTTTTTTTTTTTTTTTTTTTTTTTGAGATAAGGCCTTTCTGTCACCCAAGCTGGAGTGCACTGTTGCAATCACTGCTCACTGCAACCTTTAACTCCTGGGCTCAAGTGATCCTCCTGCCTCAGCCCACCGAGTATCTAATACAGGCACATGCCACCATGCCAGGCTAATTTTTATATTTTTCACAGAGATGGGGTCTCACTATGTTCCCCAGGCTAATCTCAAACTCCTGGGCTTAAGCAATCTTCCTGCCTTGTCTTCCTGAAGTGCTAGGATTATAGGCATGAGCTACCACACCCAGCCCAAAGTCATTTTTAAATGTGATTATAAATGCTACAATGTATACAATTTTACATCACCTTAATATGAACTTTTTATACTAGACTTTGTTATAACTCAGGACTGCTCTACTTCTAAAACCCTAAATTGTAATATAATAGTTGACTACCACAACCATCTACCCCTCCAACTTTAGTATTCCATTTCTCCTAACTGTTCCTGTTCTATATCTTAAACTCCCAAATCATATTTCCATTCATAAACTTGCTATTATTCCAAACCCACACACAATCCTCTTAAATCTCTTCATTCGAATGATTTACAGACATACAAACTCAGTATGTCTAAATTAAATTTATATTTTCCTACAAACCCTGCCCTCTCCTTGAACCCCGTGCTTCAAACTAATGTCCACTGAATGGGTTCTTCTGAATGTCTCCTATGCATTTGCTAATATCTTTGCCTGAACTTATATCCCACATTTCCATCCAATTCCTTCCAAGTTCTCCCCCAGAAATATGCCTACTCAACACTTACTCTCTCTTAAGACACATTTCAAGTATTACTTCTTACTAGCTCTTCTTGATTATATTTCAAACAATCCCTTCCACACCAAGGTAGCTTGGCCACTTTTCTTTCGAGTTTCCACTGATTTCTACATGTTCCAAACACTTCTGCAATGAAGCAGAGATTATTATTATACCTATATGGGTTAAAAGACTTTGGAAAACCACAAGCCATTTTCAACTTCAAAAGAAATCTCAGGAACTCTTAGGTCTATCATCATGTTAACCTCTTGAGTCACCCTGCCCATCAACAGTAAACAGAAATGTACATACAGTCTCTAATTTGGTGAGGCCTAGGAAATATGGGAGTAAAGATGGTAATATCAGGCTCAGATAAATAAGGTAGAGAGGTGAGCATTGTATTGGAAATATGCCTCTGCAGCTATCCTTGCAAAACAGTGACCCCCAAATTAATGTAACCACAGCTTTCCTCCTTCCTCTACTTTGCCAGAGAAATAGGTCTTTGTGACTAGGACGGTCATCAGGCCTGGATCTCATGTTGCATTGATTTGAGGTACAGGATGAGTTGAAGAAAAGAAGAATCATAACAGCTAATGTGATCCATACTAGGAGAGGAAAAAAGAACAGGAGGTAGGTGAGGAAAGGAGAGAAGAGATCCAGAAATGCAGAGAAGACAGTGTGAGAGACGAGAGCCAGTTTGGACATTTGGTGGTGGAGGAGTCCTTTGAGGTAGATGCTTTGCAATTCCTCAGTGCCCTTGTTTGAGCAGGGCATATGAGAAGTCCTCCTCAGTGTGTCACATGACATATCCTATTTCACTGAATCTAGGATGCTATTTCTCATAAGGGACATTATTATTTTATCTATTAATAAAAATACAGAATTGAGAGAAAAAGAGATGGAGAAAAGCTTTTTATTTCCTGCTTTGTACTGCATAGAAGAGGCTACACTACAAGCATTTTAAAGGAATTTTTAAGAAACTTGTAATTTTTTCTATTGTTTGTAGCACTTTTTAATGGGATATTAGACAGATGTTTCAGGGTTTTGTTATGTGTTTTTTGCTTGTTTTTAAGTGACTAAGTGCAGAGGTTAACTTAAAGGCAGCTCAATTTTACATAGTTATATTTAACTCTCTAGAGCTTTTTTCAACATTAAAAAATACAGATTTTTCAGATGCCTCACTCTATCTCCCTTTCTGGTATCAAGGTAAAAAAAGCATTGGTGGGGACCCCAAATAATGATAATATCTATAATTTTTTAAAACTTCGACTTAAGATTTTTAAAATTAATGAACTCATTTAATTTTTACAACAACTCTGTAAGAAGATCGAGTTTATTATCACTATTGAACATAGAGAGCTGAGTAATTGCCCAAGCTTATATAACCAATAAGTGACAGAGCTGGGGTTCATATCCAGTTATTCTGGATCTAGTGTCCATGTTCTTCATTGCCATGTTCTACTGCCTCACACTTTAAAATACAGCACATTTTCCCTAGAAGGAAGCCACTTAGTCCTCTTCCACATAAATAAAGTCAATCGCACTATGACTTTATGCCATTATACTTCTGTAAGCAGGTATACACCCAAAAGCCTAGTGTAATAAGAAAAACAGAAACTTTTAAGCCAACTGATCATTGAAACATGCACAAATAAAAAGAATATTATTAGACAAAGTCAAGATGGGATTTCCTGCAACTATAGTTGTGTTATCCTAGAAACTAAAGAGCAAGTAAATCAAGAAACACAGTTCATGTTATTTGGAGGAAAAAAATAAAAACTAAAAGACACTGGTAAGAAAGTTGCAAAGACTGAAGATTCTCTTCATTTTGACATTAGATTATGCAAATCACATGCAAACTATGCAAAGCTGCATGAAGATAGGAAGAATCTGTGATTGTTTTTTCTTTCACTAAGCCTTATGTAAACACCTTGCAAAATGAAGAGAGAGGGTACTGAATATGAATTTCACAATGGCATGATGTTCCAGGTACATTAAAGTCTAGCCCATAGAAAACTGAATTAGCTACATAGTCAAAAAATGTAAACGCTATACAAAACTTTAAGGGGAAGGCAGAGCAAGATGGCCAAATAAAGGTCTCCAGCGATCATCCCCTTCACAGGAACACCCCATCGAACAACTATCCACACAAAAAAGCACCTTCATAAGAACCATAAATAAGATGAGGAATCACAGTGCCTGGTCTTAACATTACATTAAAGAGGCATTGAAGAGGGTAGGAAAGATAGTCTTGAATTGCCAACCCCTCCCCTCCCCACTACCTTCTGCTGTAGCAGTGTGGTGTGGAGACAATCTGTGTACTTGGGGTAGGGAGAGTACAGTGATTGTGGGACTTTGCATTGGAACTCAGTGCTGCCCTGTCACAGCAAAAAGCAACATGAGGCAGAACTCAACTGGCACCAACAAAGGGAGCATTTAGATCAGCCCTACCCAGAGGTGAACCATCCATCCTAGCAGTTGGAACCTGAGTTCTGGCAAGCCCCACCACTAGAGCCTTATGTACTCTGGGGTCCTAAATAAACTCAAAGGGCAGTCTAGGCCACACAAACTGCAATTCCTGGGCAAGTTCTGGTGTTGTGGTGGGCTCAGAGCCAGTGGACTTGGGATGCATATGACCTACTGAGACACCAGATTGGATGGCCAAGGGAGTGCCTGCACCACTCTTCCCTCAGCCCCAGGCAGTGCCGCTTACAGCTCTGGGAGTGATTCCTTCCATCCACTTGATGAGAAGAGAGGGTGAAGTAAAGAAGACTTTGTTTTGCAACGTGGATACCAGCTCAGTTACAGTAGAATAGGGCACTAGAATAGGGTTGTGTCCTATGGCCCCCATTCCAGGCCCCAGTTCTTGGACAATATTTCTAGACACCCTGGCTCAGAAGGGAACCCACTGCCTTGAAGGGAAGGACTCAGTTTTGGTAGAATCTATCACCTGCTAACTAAAGAGCCCTTAAGTTCTGAATAATCAGCAGTGGTAGCCAGACAGTACTTGTTATGGGCCTTGGGTAAGACTCAGAGCTGTGCTGGCTTCAGGTGTGACCCAGCACACTCCCACTAATGACTATGGGAGAGGTCCCTTCATCTTGAGGAAAGAAGGACGAATAAAAGGGACTTTGTTTTATACCTTTGGAACCAGCTCAGCCACAGAGGAAAAGAGCACTAAGGGGGTTCCTGGGGTCCTTGATTCCAGGCCTTAGCTCCTGGACAGCATTTCTGGTCCTGCCCTAGGCTAGAGGGGAACCCACTTCCCTGAAGGGAGAAACTCAGGATTGGTTTTCTGTTGGTTGGGAGCAGACACCAGCCATTTTGACTGAACATGGAGTCCATGGACTACTGATAAGTTAGCTAGAGATTACCAACCTATAGGGATGTCCCTATGCTGATATTCGTCCAGAGCAGCTTGGCATCTAAGAAGGAAAACTGACAAAACTTTAGCCAGACTAGCAAAAGAATGAGAGAGAGAGAGAGAGAGAGAGAGAGAGAGAGAGAGACGGGGGGCAGGAGGGAGAATACAAAAACATAAAATCAGAGATAAAAAGGAAATATTACAACTGAAACCATAGAAATTCAAAGGGTCATTAGAGGCTACTATGAGCAACTACCTGCTAATAAAGTGGGAAACCTACAAGAAGCAGATGAATTCCTAGACACATAAAAGCTACTAAGATTGAACCATGAAGAAATCCAAAACCTGAATAGACCAATGACAAGTAATAGACCAATATCAAAGCTGTAATAAAAAGTCTCCCAGCAAAGAAAAGTCTGGGACCCAATGACTTCATGGCTGAATGTTAACAAATATTTAAAGAACTAATACCAATCCTACTCAAACTATTAAAAATATATATATAGAGAGAGAGAGAGTAGGACAGAATACTCCCAAACTCATTCTAAAAGGCTAGTAATTGCCCTGATACAAAAAACAAAAACACATCAAAAAAAGAAAACTACAGGCCAATATTCCTGCTGAACATTGATGTAAAAAATCCTCAACAAAATACTAGCAAACAGAATTCAGCAACACATTAGAAAGATTATTCATTATGACCAAGTTGGATTTATCCTAAGGATGCAAAGATGGTTCAACATATGCAAATCAATGTGATATATTGACAGAATAAAGGACAAAAAAATTCATTTCAATTGATGCTGAAAAAGCATTTGATAAAATTCAACATTCCTTTATGACAAAAACCCTTAAAAGGCTGGTCACAGTGGCTCACACCTGTAATCCCAGCACTTTGGGTGGCTGAAGTGGGTGGATCATGAGGTCAGGAGTTCAAGACCAGCCTGACCAAGTTGGTGAAACCCCATCTCTACTAAAAATACAAAAATTAGCCAGGCACAGTGACAGGTGCCTGTAATCCCAGCTTCTCGGGAGACTGACGCAGGAGAATCACTTGAACTGAAGCAGCAGATATTGCAATGAGCCAAGATCATTGCCACTGCACTCCAGCCTGGGCAACAGAGTGAGACTCCATCTCAAAAAAAAAAACCTGAGTGTATAAGGAACATACTTGAACATAATAAAAGTCATATATTACAGACCCCCTAACTAGTATCATACTGAATGGGAGAAAACCGAAAGTCTTTCCTCTAAGATCTGGAACAAGGCAAGGATCCTCACTTGCATCACTGTTATTCAACATAGTACTAGAAGCCCTAGCTAGAGCAATCAGACAAGAAAAATAAATAAAGGGTATTTAAATTGAAAAGGAAGAAGTCAAATTATCCTTCTTTGTAGATGATATAATCTTATATTTGGAAAAAACTAAAGATTCCACACAAAAAAACTATTATTCCGGGTAAAATAATTTAGTAAAGTTGCAGAATACAAAATCAATGTACAAAAATCAGTAGCATTTCTATATGCCAGCAGCAAACCATGTGAAAAATAAACCAAGAAAGTAATTCAATTTACAATAGCTACAAATAAAATAAAATACCTAGAAATAAGCTTAAAGAAGTGACAGATCTCTACAGTGAAAACTATAAAACATGGATGAAAGAAATAATATGAAAGAAAAAACTATAAAACATGGATGAAGAAGACATACCAAAAAAAGAGAAAGGTATTCCATGTTCACGGATTGGAAGAAGTAATATTATTAAAATATCCATACTACCCAAAGCAATTTACAGATTCAATGCAATTCCTATCAAAATACCAATGACATTTTTCAAATAAATAGAAGAACAATACTAAAATTTATATGAAACCACAAAACACTCACAATAACCAAAACTATCCTGAGCAAAAAGAACAAAATCAGAGGAATCATATTGCCTGACTTCAAATTATACTATAGAACTACAGTAACAAGACAGCATGGTACTGGCTGGCATAAAAACAGACACGTAGACCAATGGAACATAATAGAAAATCCAGAAATAAATCCATACATTTACAGTCAACTTATTTTGGACAAAGGTACCAAGAACATACATTGGGAAAAAGACAGTCTCTAATAAATGATGCTGGGGAAAACTGGATATCCATATGTAGAATGAAACTAGACCCAATCTCTCTCGTCATATACAAAAATCGAATCAAAATGGATTAAAGACTTAAATCTAACACCTCAAACTATGAAACTATTACAAGAAAACACTGGGGAAACTCTCCAGGACATTGGTCTGGGCAAAGATTTCTTGAGTAATACCCCATAAGCACAGACAACTAAAGCACAAAGAGACAAATGGGATTATATCAAGTTAAAAATCTTCTGTACAACAAAGGAAACCATAAAGAGAAAACCCACAGAATGGGAGAGAATACGTGCAGACTATCCATCTGACAAGGGATTAATAACCAGAATATATAAAGAGCTCAAACAGCTCCATAGAAAAAAATCTAATAATCCAATTTTTTTAATGGACACCTGAATACTTATTTTTCAAAAGAAGACACTTGAATGTTCAACGGGTACCTGAAAAAAATGCTCAACATAATGAATCATCAGATAAATGCAAACCAAAACTATAATTAGATATCATCTCACCCCAGTTAAAATGTCTTTTATCCAAAAGACAGGATATAATGAGTGCTGGTGAGAATGGGAGAAAAGGGAGCCCTTGTACACTGTTGCTGGGAATGTAAATTAGTAAAAGCACTATGGAGAGGAGTTTGGAGGTTCCTCAAAAAACTAAAAATAGAGCTATCATATGATCCAGCAATCCCACTGCTAGGTATATACCCAAAAGAAATCAGTATATGGAAGAGATACCAGCACTCCCATGTTTATTGCAGTACTATTTACAATAGCCAAGATTTGGAAGCAACCTAAGCATTCATCAACAAAAGAATGGATAAAGGAAATGTGATAAACACAATGGAGTACTACTTAGTCATAAAAAAACCGAGATCCTGTCATTTGCAACAACATGGATGGAACTGGAGGGCATTATGTTAAGTGAAATAAGCCAGGCACAGAAAGACAAACTTCACATATTCTCACTCATCCGTGGGAGGCAAAAATGAAAACAACTGAACTCATAGAGTAGAGAGTGGAAGGATGGCTACCAGAGGCTGAGAAGGATAATGGGAGCTGGGCAGGGGAAGTGAAGATGGTTAATGGGTATGAAAATAGTTAGATAAAATGAGTAAGATCTACTATTTGATAGCACAAAAGGGTGACTACAGTAAATAATTTATTATACATTTTAAAATAACTAAAAGAGTATAATTGGATTGTTTGTAACACAAGGAAAGGAAAAATGCTTGAGGTGATGGACACCCCATTTACCCTGATGTGATCATTATATATTATATGACTGCATCAAAATATCTCATATACTATATATATATATGTATAACTATGTACCCATAAAAATTAAAATTAAATTTTAAAAAAGAAGATTTTGTAATCCCTATATCACTATGGTAATTTAAAAATGGGTTTTATGTGCCTTCTAGGACTCTTTACTTCCAGATCTCCAGTCCTTATACCATATGCTATTGCTCTTTCGCACTGGTGCTAAAAGGCAGAAGTATTATTTACATCAAAAATTAAGCATGTTACATCAGAACTGGTATCATTAAATTCAAAAGACTCAATCTAACCATGAGTATATCCTAATCTCTGATTTACAACAAACTCTAGTGCACAGGATAAAAAATTTCCAAGTATTTGATTATCTGAGTTAATTTGCATTGACTAACTCCTTTACTGAGGAACAACTATTTCGACACTACATTATTCTTACTTCAGAAGAAAACCATTATAGGAAAAAGCCCACTCTTCAACCTATTCTGGTAACACAGAACAGCTGTTTCACTGCCATTTCTGTTGAGTCTGTAGTCCTTGAGATAAATGAAAAAGAATTCCTCAAATTAAGTAGAAAAGTAGATGCATAGAAAATATGGTAAGCACGGAGAACGCCAATTAAAAGGGACTAAAAAGATTTCTGCTACTTACTTCTTTAGAAAGAAAATCTACTAAGGATAATGGAGCTGCATAGATAAATGAAATGATTTCTGCCTTAAATCTTCTCATATTTTTAAACTTTCAATTGGAATCCAAGATAGGAAATTTTAGATTTATCAAAGCATATAATAGTATCAGTTGGGGGTGAGGAGTGGGGAGGGAGATACTTAAAAGAGGCCCAGCAATTCTTTATTAATCAGAGTAAATAAACTATCCTATTCTTAGGGAATATATGTCCTAGTCTTTATTGACAGGAGAAAATCCTGCTTTCTGCTCAAGCTCTCTTAAAAAATATGGTAGGGAGGCCAGGCACGGTGGCTCACGCCTGTAATCCCAGCACTTTGGGAGGCCGAGGTGGGCAAATCATGAGGTCAAGAGATCAAGACCATCCTGGCCAACATGGTGAAACCCCATCTCTACTAAAAAATACAAAAATTAGTTGGGCGTGGTGGTGCATACCTGTAGTCCCAGCTACTTGGGAGGCTGAGGCAGGAGAATTGCTTGAACCAAGGAGGCAGAGGTTGCAGTGAGCCAAGATCGCGCCACTGCACTCCAGCCTGGTGCCTGGTGACAGAGCGAGACTCTGTCTCAAAAAATATATATATGGTAGGGAAGGAAACTGAATCCACTGGATGATATCTATAAAATATTAGCATTGTAAGAGACTTCATAGAATTTGTTCAACTGCCTTATTGGTCAGATAAGGAAACAAGAGGAAGGAGGCAAAGAGAAGTTATTTTTGTCACAGTTATCTGAGACAATGGAATAGGGACCCAACCTGATACCAGTTTTTTACTTATTATGCCAAACAATTTTCATCTAAGGATTCCAATTATTTATGCTTTCCTAGACCCAACTTACAAATAATTGGCTACTGTCCACACATTCCCATTCCCTTAAAATTAGCAAGTAATATCTACTCATAGATTACTTCCAGACCAGTATTCCCAAATATATTGGTAATCATGTCACTTGTCTGCTTTAAAAATCCTTTCATTCCCAGTGGATAAATTCCAACACAGGTTCTTTCATGACATAATCACTCAGCCTAGACTTCAAGATCTTCCACTTCATATCTTACATTCCAGGAACACCACACTGCTTGAAGTTTCCAAAATGAGATTGTTTGACACTGTCTTGCTTTGCACAGGTTCCTCCCTCCACCTGACAATCTATTCTACCCCATTCTACCTTTCAGGATGAAATTAATCGCAGCTTCCCTTGTACTTTCAACATTGCTCTGCTGTTAACTAATCACGTCACTCAGCAACTCTCTCTATCCCTGTCTATTAGACTGTGACTCTTCAAGGGGATAGTCTATAGCTTTATGTCTCTACATTTCCAATTCTGACCACAAAAGAAGTATTCAGTAAATATTTGTTGAATTAAATGAGTGGGTGGGGGCTAAAACAGTGCAGTTATTTCTGTCTCCCTTTGTTTATATGAGAGAGATCTCTTCTAAATACAGTTGACAACGAAGAAATGCAGTAAAGTGAAAAATTACCACTTGCAATTATTACTTATTTGGAATTAGCAGAAAAATGTTTGAAACCTGATTTTGGAAAAGGAGCTGCAGCACAGAGAACAATCTATACATAATGTGCATTGATTTCAGCAGGATTTTTGAAAGAAAAGCTTTCTTGGAACAGGTGACCTTTATTACCACTTTGCTTTAATTGCAAATCTTTTAGTATCTTATGCCTATTATTTGTCAGCCTTGCCAGGAGCAAAGCCAAGAAACCACAACAAAAGAAAAATAAACCTTTAAATGCAGGCAATAAAGAACTGGCTCTAAGTAACAATTACTTTGGGTAATGCAGAAATGCTAAGTAGCCAGTACAGTTCACTAAATAAATTTCATTCTTAATTATAGAAAATAAGGACGGCAAAATAAAAACTTCATTATTCATTGTAATTTGTAGGAATCCAAAGGGAAGTATAGATTACTTCATTTTATTTTATTGAGTAGAACAGTTCAGCTTCACTGAGGCAATCACATCCAGCAGAAAGGACCTTGACTGTTTGTTCATAGCAATATGTGTGCTACCAAGGGGCAGAGGATCCAGATATAAATAGCCAAAAAATTTCTCTCCAGTCATTCTAGAGGTCATTCCAATGATAGCAAGTCGATACAACTAAAGAATTATTTGGGTAGTGTCTAATTCTTCCTGAAAATTGGATGCTAAACCTGGCATCAATAAAATATTTGGAGTTCCCATAAGGCTTTGATATTGCAGTATGACAGAAAATAAATATTCTAAGCATGCAAATATTTCCCTGGAAGTCAAAGTTCATGTGAGTTCCTGACCCTGGTGTTTCAAATCTACTGACTGGCTATGAAATCGAGTACCTGCTCCCAGAGGCAGAGAAAAGGGAGATGAGAAAAGCAACGTTTAATCCTGTCTTAGTCTGTTTGTGCTGCTATAATTTAAAAATACCTGAAACGGGGTAATTTATAAACAACACAAATTTATCTCTCACAGTATGGAGGCTGGGAAGTCTAAGGTCCGAGGCACTGGCAGGTTTAGTGTCTAGTGAGGGCCCAGTCCTTGCTTCCAAGATGGCACCTTGAATACTTTATCCTCACATAGCAGAAGTGGTGGAAAGATAAAAAAGAGGTTCACCTAGGTCTCTCCAGTCCTTTTATCAAGTGTTTATCCCATTCTTGAATTGAAGCCCTCAATGGCCTAATCACCTCCTAGAGGCCTCACCTCATAGTACTGTTGCATTGAGGATTAAGTTTCAACATGAATTTTGGAGTTAATGCAAACATTAAAAACCATAGCACCAGCCAATTGAACAGTTCAGAAATGAAAGAAGAGATTCCCTAAAGAAAAATTGGATGCTGTTAAAATAAAAGAGAATGGGGGAATGGAGTGGGCATTGTGGCTTATACCTATAATCCCAGCACTTTGGGAGGCTGAGGCAGCAGATTACCTGAGCTCAGGAGTTCAAGAATGGGGGAATGGACACTGGGTAAATAAAAACATAAGGTTTACATTTCAGATGCAAGAAAGTTAAGAACTGCTAAATGTAGACCAGAGAATAAAGATACAACAACATACTCAAGTACTTCAACTCTGCCAAAATAATTTGTAAATTTATTCCATGAGTGTCAGGAAAACAGAACTAGGACCAAAGGTAGAATATTTAAAAAGCAGCTTCAACTTACAACAAGGAAGAACTTTATCACAAAATGAGATATTTTAAAATAAATAGGTTGTCCTGGTAAGGAGTCAGTTCCCCATGACTGAAAGCAGAGATTCTTCTTTCAACACTTACACCTTGGACCCACTTCTCTCATTTTAAGAGGAGACCTTCTCCTCTGTCTTCTCTTCTTACCCTTATATGCTCCACCCTATGGGAAGGGGAGAGATTCCATGCCATGTTTAGACAAGGTTATCTTGAGGCTTCTTTTCAGAGCTGCCTGCACGCAGTTCACCTCATGTAACCCAGATACCCTCATGCTCCTTCCCAGTCAATGCCACCCCCACTCTTTACCCACAGAGGCACTTTTTTTTTTTTTAACTTAGGTTAGTTTTGCTTGGTCTATGACTGTAAGTTAACAAATGAGTACAAGCATTTGTTCAAACGCAGAAAAAATACGCTTAAGATTTGGGGATTTCACTGCCTTACCACAAGAGAAAAAATTGTAATAAATATTGCTTGGTGCAGTGGCTCACGCCTGTAATCCCAGCACTTTGGGAGGCCAAGGCAGATGGATCACCTGAGGTCAGGAGTTTGAGACCAGCCTGACCAACATGAAGAAACCCCATCTCTACTAAAATTACAAAATTAGCCAGACGTGGTAGCGCATGCCTATAATCCCAGCTGCTAGGGAGGCTGAGGCAGGAGAATCACTTGAACCCGGGAGGCAGAGGTCATGGTGAGCTGAGATAGTGCCATTGCACTCCAGCCTGGGCAATGCGAGTGAAACTCTGTCTCAAAAAAAAAAAAAGTAACAAATATTGAACTCTAAAGATTTTCATGCTTAAATGTTTAATTAAATGTTTAGGGGAAATGTACTCATGTCTGCAATTTACTTTGAACTGTATCAGAAAATAAGATGAATTTGTGTATGGACAGGGAGATGAGTAGATGAACAAGTATACAATAAAGCAAGTATAGTATAATGTTCATGGCAGAATCTAGGACATGGATATTAGTGTTCATTATAAAATTATTTAATTTTTCTGTATATTTGAAAATTTTTATATTAAAATGTTAGAGGTATGTGAATGTCTCCAAATATCGGAGTAAAAGAAAATTTATAGCTCTTACTTACTGAGTGTTTACCATGGTCAGGTACTATGCTAGATGTTTTATAAGCATTACCTAATTTACTCCTCACAACCAGGCTGTGAGTCAGATGCTATTATCATTCCACTTTATTAGTAATTAAGCAAAGGCTTGGGGAAATAAAGTCGCTTGCTCAAGTCACACAGCAAGTAAATGAGGAATGACCTCAGCTCAGACTGTCTCAACTACACATTATACAAATTTTCTATCTGTGTGGAAAGAACAAAAGGAGAAAAACAGAATAAGAAGGAAATAGGAAAGTAATCTCAATTGGTAACAAACTAAAGATTGGAATATTTGGTCAGAATCCTCACATCACCCATCTTTTAATTCTAAACTACAAGAAAGACTATCTACATAATTTGTGGAGCTTAGTGCAAAATAAACATGGAGCATCCCTTGTTCAAAAATGAACAACTATTGTAAGAAGACAACAGTAGAGCATTAAACCAAGTGCAACCTTCTGACGGCCAGCTCTGTGTGACCACACAGGTCACAAGCCCATGAAGCAGACCCTGAGTTCAAGAACATGAAGTGCTCCATGTGCTTATGATTACCACAAATTTCTCAGAATATCAAACAACCCTTTCTGTGATTACATCTTTTTCTTGTCTTCCTCTCCTATACTTAGCATTTTTGTACCAAGAAACAAAAAGACCAAGCTCGAACATTGGTGGTCATGCTGTCTGAATACCAAAGCTGTAGTAAGTCTCCGTAAAAGACGTGTTTGTTTTCTTCCTCCAAATCAAGACATATTAGTCATAAATGGCACTGATCTTCCTTTCAAATTGGTTGTCACAGACACAGCTGGGAAATGCTGATAGATTTCATCCTATGAAGGTAAACAGGTTTCAAAGAGGCAAGCTTTGTCATTAGCGGAATGAATCAGTTATCCACCATTCTCTTCCAACTCCAAAACTGACCAGGCAGTCAGAGAATGTCTCCTGCATTTATGTAGCTGCCTTTTACCCTCAGGATTTCTAACCAAATATCTTATTTATGTTTTAGAAAATGGAGACCATGGCACCAATTGAAAGTGTTCTAAAAAAATAAATAAATAAAGCTCCCATCTAATTTCAGGCCACAACAATTCAGCAGCAGCTTAGTTGCTTCCTGCCTGGGCTGTTGCTGTAATCAGTAATTCTCAGACAGACATAAAACACTGTAGTTTTGCTATGGATAATAGGCTGTTCATCCACTGAAAAGACTTCTATATTTTTTCATGTACTGTACAAAATGCTTCATTTCGACTAGAATCAAAATGACAAATCCTTTCACATCAGAGTTTTGCTGGCTGCCTCAGGAAGCTAAAAAACACTGTCACTAGAGAATAACTGGACAGATTTTAAGAAGCCCAGGATAGGGAAAAGGCACAGGAGACATGATTGCCCTCCCTTTTCATTCTGCACCAGACACTGCAAGGGTTATTCAAATTAAAATGATCAGTCTGTAAGCTTTGATAACTCCACATTCAAAAATGATGCCCCAAATTACTAGAATATGTAAGATCTCTATATAAGAAAGTCCACACAAGATGCAGCATAAGAATGAGTTGTCTTGAGGACTCTCAGGAAGTCCTTAATTTTAAAGTGGAGAAGCCACTTGAACTGGGAACAGGGGAAAGACATTCAATATGCTGATTCGCTAGCAATTTCTGGGGCTGCTGCCTCATTAAAGGCTATAAAAGCCACTTTGCAAAAATGCAGAAAGCCAGCCTGCTTCCACGGTGACCGAGAGGCCCAGCTGCCTTCCTTTTGGAATGTGAAAAACAGTATGCATTTTGAAGTAAAAAGAGATTCTCCTCTCCTTTGCAGTCTTTCAACACGCCTGGAAATATGTCAAGAAATTCTGCCTTATAGGGATGGCTAGGCTATTTGAATCAAAGTCTGTTTTGTCTTCGTAGGAAATAAGAACAAAGACAGGTAAAATCAACATGGGTTTTTAATTTGGAGAATTCACCAGCATTAGGGCACTTGCATCCAGCAAAGGAAATCACTACAATGAAGACTTAGGGTATACTTCCTGCCGCCTGTGTTTACCACACAGATCAATGCACACAAGCCACGGAGTACGAAGCTAGGGAAGCAGCCGAAGCCATGTACACATTTATACCTCCAAGCAAAGCCAATCCCTCCTTCAAATAAAGTGGACAAACGGGTAATTTCTTAGACCTGGACATGTAATAGATAATGTATCTGAATACAGATGGATCAATTTTTCACTACTCTTGTTTTTTAAATTTACCTCTATTACCACTCTCAACTAACCTGAGCTTGGAGAGAAAGAGAACAGCATTATTTTAACTAGGGTGGGGAAATATTTATTTTAAAAATAAATATGTTGATCTCTTTCTATTAAAATATTTCTAATATTTTTTAAATATCACCATTTGTCCCTCCTTGTTTTTCTTCAAAATGCTAAGTTGGGAAAAGGATGGGCTTTAAGGTTAGGTAATCCCATATGGAATCCTGCCTCCATCGGTTAGTAGTTAGCTCCAAACCTTGTTCTTTCCTCTTTTGTAAAGCAGAGGAAATACTACCTAATTCATGTGTTGTGAAGATTAAATAAGATAATGTATGTAAGACACCCAGCACAGGCCTCACACATAAAAGGTGTTAAACACACATTGGTTCCTTCTCCCACCCTCCTCCCCTTCCCCTCATCAAGTCACTGGAATTACTATTTTGGGCGGCCTCCTCTTGCATGCATGCTAATGATTGCCTGAAGGTGGTTTGAGAGCAATTTTAACAATCTCAAGTTATTCTACTTGTTAGTGTAGTTACAGTGAATAATAAATAAAACTTGTTAATCATTCTGGACAGTTTCTGCATTGAAAAAAATCACACTGGCAGCTTTGCATAACAAAAGATTAAACTATGAGCCTTGAAGGGAATAATGCTTGATAATTCAGATCAAAATTCAGTATTTCATACTTTTGCCTTTCAAATTGAGTCCCACCGAAGTGCCTGCAATTGCCTTTTACCAACATTTAATCCATATTTTTCTCTAACAGGTAGCAGTAAAATTACAAGATCCTCCCTCAAAAATAGTGAAGCCTCAGGCTCTGGGACCAGACCACCTGGGTTGTAATCTCAGCTTCTTCACTTAGTAACTGTGTGAACTTGACAAATGATTGATCCCTTTCAAGAGCTGGTTTCCATAACTTTTAAACGAGGATGAAAATAGCATCACTTTCATCTTACCAAATTATTGTTAGAAAAATTTATAAGCATATAGAATAGTATCTGACACAAGAGTAAGGGCTTAAAAATTAATTTTTTTTCCCAATCCAACTAACATATCAGTTGGGATTCTTTCTGTGAATGAGGGCATTGGATGACTTTCTTCAAATGGAATGTTATCACTATTTTCCTGACAAGGGCAATTTCTCCATCTGTGGCTCTACAGGGTACTGGAAAACTCTGGTTAGGAAATGGAGAAGGGAAAGTAGGACTGAAGATATCCACAGATCTGCTCTGGCTTGGGTCTAGAAGGCATACTCCACACATATATACACATACAAATACTTTAGACCACTGCCTCCTCATAGAGAAATGGAATTTAAGAAGAGATTAAGTGACTAACTCAAAATCCATATTCACTTTCAACTTAAAAAGCAAAAAAAAAAAAAAAAAATATATATATATATATATATATCAAGTATTTAAGTTAGCCCATTTACTAATGATGATTTCCAAAACAGAATTAAGTGAAAAAGAAGATCTCTTCCGATTGCTAGGTAAAAGTCAGGTGATTTAGTGCTGTCCTTCTCAAAATTTATACACAGAAATCACCTGCATTAAAGTGCAATTTCAGATTAAGTAGGTTGGGTGGGCCTTGAAATCCTGTTCCCAGGCAATGGCAATAAGATGGCTCCCATGGACCACACTTCGAAGAACAAGGATTCAGAGACCCACTCCAATACAGTCTATTAGTAAAGAACAACACTTGCAAATTCCTCTTTTCTCAGAAAAATCAGCCCAATATCCAAAGAAAATTGGCCTGTACAAATACTTGGCTAGAAGGATTACTTACTTTGGGCTTTTGATGGAGATATTCCATAGAAAGTAGCTCTTTTGGTAAAAATATGCTACTAACAGAGGTCTAGAACTTGGCCTTGACTTCATCAGCCATTTATCAGCATAGTTCATTATTTATTTATTTATTTATTTTATTTTATTTTATTTTATTTTATTTTATTTTTAAGACAGAGTCTTGCTCTATTGCCCAGGCTGGAGTGCAATGGCACAATCTCAGCTCACTGCAACCTGTGTCTCCTGGGTTCAAGTGATTCCCCTGCCTCAACCTCCCAAGAAGCTGGGATTACAGGCATGCACCACTACACCTGGCTAATTTTTGTATTTTTAGTAGAGACCAGGTTTCACCATGTTGACCAGGATGGTCTCGAACTCCTGATCTCAGTTGATCCACCCAGCTTGGCTTCCCAAAGTGCTAGGATTACAGGCGTGAGCCATTGCACCCAGCCATCATAGTTCATTTTTAAGACTGTTGAGTGACTCCTCTGTAAGCAACACTGTTCTAGGAACTAGGTAGAGAGCAATGATCACAACAAAGTTCTTGCTCTCATGAGGCTCATACTCCAGTGAGGGAGGCAATAAGCAAGTAACCAAGCAGATAAACAGCATGCTGGGGGTGATAAATGCTATGGAGAAAAGTAATGCAGAATAAAAGAGGTCAGCATCAGGCCTTGGATTTAAGTGGAGTATTTAACAAAACATGGTCAGAAAAGGCTTCAATCATAGCTAAACTTTGAGAAGAAACTTGTAGGAAGTGAGGGACAGAACCATGCAGACATGTTGTAAAAGAGTGTTCAAGGCAAACACCAAGTTCAAAAACTGAGATTGGGAACAAGAAAGCCAGGATGCGTGGAGTACTATGACTAAAGGGCAGAGAAACAGGAGATGAGGTAACGTTCTGAACTGTGCTGCAGAATTACTTGGAGTTAAAATCATGCCAAAGTGAAAACAGGAACAAATCAAAACTATAATAATCTAACTTAAGATGAAAATGAACATTTGACATGGGAACACTTATTAGTGGGCTTTAGTTAGAAATTAATGGTGGACCACCTTCTCTACTAGTAAAACAGGTAAATCAGTGTCCTTCTGATAAGGCATTACAAGAGAAAAAGTAATAATGTCCTTAACATGAGAATGATCATTCCAAACAGTTACATCATTACTGAGATGCATTAGAGTATGGGAAAGTAAATGCTTTGCCATTTGGTCAATGGGGTATCACAAAGTAGTTTTTCTATCAAAATTACCTTTCCTAATAGATGCACCTAAATAAATGCATACCCATCCAAATGTGCACCTAGAGGATTTTAAACACAATGCTGCCAAGCCAGGACTTCTGCTGTCAGTTCCAATAAATGCAGATGCGTCCCTGAGTGAATATTCAGATACTCATATTGCTTAGATCACGCATTCGTTGTTCCTAGAATACACGTTCTCTCAGAAGCTTCAAATGAGCACCAATGCAAGTAGATCACAAATCACAAGTTTATGACAAGCCTGCATGCAATGCTTTTGCACTGTGTTACACTCTCTAGTGAATACCCTGCACCAGCAGGAGGGAGTTAAGGGTGGTCAAAGAGAAGGGAAGGAGCTTGGAGGCTCTGGCAGGGCAAGAGCAGAACAACTGGCCATAGTTATAGTCAAGCTGTGTACCACCTCAATCATATGGGACCTCAACATGATTTCAGGAATAATCCCACCATTGGTCAGGCATTCTCCATGGCCTTCTCTGCTCCTCAACATATCCTACTTTTTAAATGAATAAACAAGCATACTTTATATGATTTTTCATCACAATTAAAGTAAAATCCAGTCATTTTCATGGCCTACAAAGCCTACACACACATCCTACTTGACTTCTGGTACTCCATTCCAGCCACACTGACCTTCAGGATCTTCCAGAAAACACCATGAACATCCTTTCTCAGGGCCCTTGTAAGATCTGTTCCCACAGCCAGGAAAGCATCCAACAAACATTCACATGCTTCATCCCCATACTTTACTCAGGTCTCTGCTCAAATGTTACCTTACTTTCCTAGCCCAGCTAGGGGGGCACCCATGTGACTCCATCACCTTATCCTGCATCATGGTTCTTCATGGCACTGCCACTGCTTGACATGACACTGCAATATGCTCATTCAGTGCCTGTCTCCCCACTAGGATGTGGCTGGATCTTGTTCTCTTCTATTCATCATGGCACCCTTCAGACTAGAAACATCAGGCATACATTAGGTGTTCAACAAGTATCTGCTGAACAAATGAATACACAGACACATAAAATTTTTTAATATAAATTAGAGGAGCTATGTTGGCTTTCTTTGAATATTTTACAAAAATAGTGACTATAGGTTTATGTTTATTTTGTAGGCATGCACTTTGTTACTAAAGGATACATTTTGCAAGCCAAAAGAGTGAGAAAAAAGATGATACAGATATTAGTGCATCAAACAACACATTGGAGGAAAAGAAGGAAATAGAGCAGAACCAGGTCCCCCAAGAACATGGAGAAGATAAAGAAGCCTAAATGATGGAGTAAATAAACAATTTGGATGATCACAGGAGGGACCAGACAAATAAATGCCCTAATTACAAAATTATTTTCCAAGTTGGTGCTCAATAAATGCTGAATAAAGAGGGTAATGATAATGTAGTATAGGTTATACTTGGTGACTCTTCAAACTCTGCATAGCTCAGACGGTGAATTGAAAAAAAATTTCTTTCACAAGGAAGATTACATTATAAATATAATTTTAATAACCAATAGTTGGATATTAACATCATGATTTTTCAGAGAACCCTGTATTTCCAGTTATAGGTGATAATTTTTATTTATTCAATCATAAGCCATAACTTGAGTCATAAACTTGAATGCCCATAGGAGTCAGGCAGGCAATGTAAATGAGAGAAACGGCCAGCGCACAGGCTGAGGCCACCTGGAGGTGGCGTGCCATGTCCCTTCCAATGGTATCAGGGCTACTCAGCTCCAGCCAGATGAGCACACGCATTGCTGGGAAAATTGGGCTTTCTGGTAAGATCTCTCAATTTTTACTGTTGGCAACGAATTCAAGCATTTTAGAGAAGCCATGCAAACAAAACACATTTGCAGCCACCATCAGTCTTCAGTTTGTAATTTCTGATAAACTGCTCAAATATAAAATCCAACTGGAAGGCCAGAAGCAGCATGTCTACTTTCTAATTATCTGACCAAATTCCAGAAAAAAAAATTTGCTATCTACACAAATCCAGATCTTTGTTAGCTTTAAATGAGGCAAACTGAGGAATATCTGAAATACTTGAGGCAAAAGATAGCCATTAAAGGCTTTATAAATGAAACATTAATAATGAAATGGCTTCAATTTTGTCCATAGACTACTAAGATTACACGACTGATAATTTAGTTATCAGGTATTTGTTAAATAACAAGCTTCCAATCAACACATGAAGTACTTAAAAAGAAAAGCTTTGTCTGACAGATTTACTTTCTAATCTATTAGTTTAACTAAAAAACATGCCTACAATTACCATACAAATCACAGATCATTAGTATTGATGAATTTAACATCCGTGCTTTCAAGTGCAAGTGAACCTTAAAGGGCCATATCTTGCAAAGATCACTCAGCTTGTTGACAATGGACTTGGTGACTGAATCTAGCAACTGCCTAGCATGCTAGCAAACTAGCATCTCTCTGCAGCTTTGTTGTTTTCTATTCCTCATCACATACCAAAAAATTTTTTACTAAATGTCTAAAAGAGGGGCCAAGCATCGTGGCTCATGCCTGTAAGCCTAGCATTTTGGATTGGGAGGCCAAGGCAGGCAGATCACTTGAGCTCAAGAGTTGAAGAACAGCTGGGCAACATGGCAAAACCCTGTCTCTAGAAAAAAATTTAAAAATAAAAAAAAAAATTATCCGGGTGTGGTGACATGCACCTGTACTCCCAGCTACTCGGGAGGCTAAGGTGGGAGGATCACCTGAGTCTGGGGAGGTCGAGGCTGCGGTGAGCCATGATTGTGCCACTGTACTCCAGCCTGGGTGACAGAGTGAGACCCTGTCTCAAAATAAAACAGGTTCATTAAATTTTTCAGTCATGCTTTACTGCCCTCTGTGATCAGATTTAAATTTTACCATAGTAATAGCATATTGGGGGATTCACAAAATTATTCGCATGTTTTCCTTATTAATGCCAAGGTATACCTCACCTATTGGCATTCAGTGAAAGCAATCCTTATCTTCACAAATGCCAGAAGGCATTTCCACCCTCCCCAGTTCTGTCTCCACCTAGTTTCATGTGTCTTCCTGTCTGCCTATGAGCCATCTCTACTTGCATTTGTGCCCTGGTTCCTACTCCCCATTGAATCTACTCTCCTACTCAATAAGTCTGACAAAACTCAGCTGTCTCTTTCTACGCTTCCTAGCTCAGCCTGCAGGCCTGGCAGGATGCTATATCAGTTTGGGTCCACTTGTAAATGACAGACACTATGGTAGCTGGTTTAAGCAAAACAATATTTTATTGCCAGGTATTAAGTGCTTAACACAATCACTAAAGAAAAAGGCGGAATAAACTAAGCTAAGCTTCCAGGAACAGCTCCCATTATCATATATCCTTTCCTGTGATCTAAAAAGCTCCTCTCTCCAACGCTGGAAGTAGAACCATACCTCCTGTATCAGGACAGGAAGAGCACTGGAGCCTGCAGGAAGCCAGCAAATCAGGAAGTTAGGACCTCTCACCTCCCTTCCAGCTCCTGTAATAGATCAAGTCCCTCACTGGTGGTTCTTACAGGAGCAGTCACCTTATTCTTTGTAGTTCTGACTATTGCCCACTGTCGTTCTCCTGCCTAAAAGCCTCCCATGGCCCCACATGCCTGTTGTAAATCCCTTAGGCAATCATATACAGCTTCTTTACAATCTCTATATACTTTCTTGACTACAGAGCACTTTTCAAATCCACAAGCATCCCCCTCTGTGTTGTATCTCCTGCCTTTTCATACTTTGTCCCTTGTCTGGAATGGTCTTTGCTATCTTTCTTCATTTTCCAAGCTCCTACTTATTTTTCAAAAACTACTTTAAATGCCACTCCCACTGTGAAAGTACCTCAAGTTGACATGCTTAAGGCTCCCTTTCACTTTCTTCCCTACTCTTAGAGCACTTAATACTTACTGTTGTACTGGGAATTCTAGACTCCAAGTATTTTCTTGCACGTATGACTCCTTCATTTCACTGTAAATGGGAATCATGACTTTTAAAAGTATACCTTTTGAAATCTTAAGTCTTTGGACTAACTCCACATAAAGCTATACTAAATAAACGATTAGAGTACCGCTAGGTTTGTGGCATTTCCAACCAGGGGAAAAAAAACTCCAAATTCCTAAATATAATCAAGACAAGCTATTTCTCAGGCACACGTTTTTAAAATTCAGTAAACTTTCAGAATATGCAAATGACAATAAAACTTCCCTTCTGCACATTAGAGTGACAGTTACAAGAAAATGACATAAAACTGCTCCCTGAGGAACCATCTCAAGATAGCATTAGATACTCAGGGTTGTCACTATGAAGGGTACCATCTAAGTCATATTTTTCTCAGCTTTAGTAACGAAGATGGCACAGTTACCAGTATTTTTCATTATCATCTTTGCCTTCAGAACTTTATTTGGCCTGTCCCTGAGAGCAGAAAAGAATCTGTTATGAATGTTAAGCACATGATGGTAGAGGACTACTGGGTTTCAAGCAGATACGTATGAGGATGTGGATTTGTAGTCCATGGGGCCCCACCTTCTCCGGGATACCAATGGAGCTGCTCCATCCCTGAATTTTCCTGTGTAAGCAACAGCCCTATCCCAGTTCTTGAAACCAGGATGAGCTACTTCCTCAAGTTCCATTCAGTCTCAGAGTCTGTCCCAGATGCTGGGGCTAATGAGAGCTTTTAGAGTCTGTGAGAACCCTGAGGCAGGTGGGAGAAGTCAGGGTACTTCCACACAATTGATATTGCTGGAGTTTCCTCAGTCATGTTACTCTGCATACTTATAGGAACAACTCTGGGTCAAATTAAGGTCCAAGCAAAGTCCATTGCCAGTTCTGCAGGGCAGAAAATCATTCATCATCGCCAGTAAAAAATTTCCTACTTTCTGGCTTCTGCATGTATTCAGCTAGTCAAGTGTCAGCATAGAGCCCAGAAGTCATATGCTTTGTGGCTTTCATTTGACAACTGCATTTCTAAGCCTATGGTTGCAGGAAAGACAACATTTGTAATTGTCTTGTTGGCTCAGGGTAAAACAAATACACATTTAGATCACAACAGATAAATGCTTCCTCTGAATTAATCACACAAGGGAGGCCAGAAAACACACATCTATCAGGGAAATTGAATCTCACAGTGGCAAACCCACAAAGAAAACAGAACTTCTTGAAATAGAAGGAAATCATAGAATATTAATGGTATACTTTGAGTGGGAGCTTTTGTTAGGAAACAAGTCCATAAATGGCAGCAAATAGATAAAGCTAACTGAGAATGCCTGAAGGGGAACAGCCATCTCAGAGTCGTGTTTCTGGCGAATCCCTCCCACCCCAGCTAGTAAGACCACGCTGATTACAGTGCCAATATAATTTATTTTAAAATGTAACCTTTGCAAGCCCGCTGTATACTTGGCATAGAAGACCATGAAACCCACTTCCATATCCTACTAGCAGGAGAGAGAAGCATAAGCTCTCTTGGTGAAAGGTCCTCACTATAGAAGCCGTAAGTAGATTTTTCCCCTTTTCTTCTAACACATACATTTTCTTCTGCACATCCAATGTTTTTCTGTTCAGAGAAGAGCTGGTTAAGTTTGAAGATGGTGGTGCAGAGCAGGAAGAGAATGGAGAAACCAGGTTTTGTAATAAAGCAGACTCTGTATACAGAATTACTACCTAACCCCAGTACTGGCCCTTATAGTGGAAGGTGAGCAGAATAATTCATTATTAAATAATCTCAATGTTAGCTGAGCAAGCACATCAAGGGAATCCAGAAGAAAGTACAAAGAGTCCTTTACTTCAAGTTGGAGTCATTTGTCTAACTATACTGAGTTTTTCTGGAGGTTAACAGAAAGGGGTCTTTCAATTTAGAGGCCTTCAGGAATGATGGCATATGATCATCCACAGGGAAAAACTCCCTCTCCTTTGGGTTCTCACCCCTTCCTTTTACTCTCCTTACTTTCCCTTCTTTTCTCTATTCTCATAGGTCCAGCTCTCCAGGAAAAAGACTTTAAGATGGAGATTTGCATTCAGGAACTTTATTGGGAAGTGCTTGAAGAATCACAGCTGTAAAGGGTAAGAGAAACAGGCCTGGGCAGAAGGAGAAGTTGAACTCGAGCAACAGAAGCCTCAGATAACTCCACAAGAAACTACCAAGCCGGATGGCCCTCCAGTGAGTCCTGGCAGTGCCAACTTGATTAGAGAAGGGTTGTAACCTTGAGCTAAGCCGCTCCCTTCAAGCAAGGGCAACTTCTGAGAGAGGACTCAGCTGTGAGCCTTCAGCAGCCAATGCACTGTTAGCAGCTGGAGATGGAATAATTCCATTCTGAAGGGGAAATCTCAGTGGCCCATCACAGCTCCATTTGCTTTCCTTACTTTTCCCTTCCCTTTCCTTCCCTTCTCTTCTTTTTCCCATGATCTTGAGCCCTTGCATTCCTTTGATCTCCTTTCCCCAGTGTCCTGGTTCTTATTTCCTTTGGTTTACGGGACAAGTTTGTATTAATTCCATTCCATCTAGCTCCACTAGGATGGAGTAAGCCTACAACACAATCAACCTTTCACAGTGATAATATGTAATTTCTCTTAGTAGATCTGCAGTAAATTTTCAAAAGAAAATTATTCTTTTTACAAGACTATTCACTCTCACAACTCCTATTTGACATGATATTAGAAGTTCCAGCCAGAGCAATCATGCAAGAGAAGGAAATAAAAAGCATCCAAATACAAAAAGGAAGTCAAACTATTTCTCTTCACTGACAGTATGATTCCATACCTAAAAAACTCTAACGACTCTACCAAAAGGCTCCCTGAACTGATAACTGACTTCTATAAAATTTCAGGATACAAAAACAATGTACAAAAATCAGCAGATTTCTATACACCAATAATGTTGAAGCTGAGAGCCAAATCAAGAATGTAATCCCATTTACAATAGCCACACAAAAAATAAAATATCTAAGAATACATCTAACCAAGGACGCGAAAGACCTCTACAAAAACTACAAATCACTGCTGAAAGAAATCATAGATGACATAATGGAAAACCATTCTATGCTCATAGACTAGAAGAACAAATATCATTAAAATGTCCCTGCTGCCCAAAGCAATCTACACATTCAGTGCTATTCTTACCAAACTACTAACGTCATTTTTCAAAGAATTCGGAAAAAAAAATTCTAAAATTCATCCAGAACAAAAAAGAGACTGAATAGCCAAAGAATTCCTAAGCAAAAAGAACAAACCTGGAGGAATCACATTATCTGACTTCAAACTACACTATAAGGCTACAGTAAACAAAACAGCAGGGTACTGGTAAAAAAAAAAAAACAGACACGCAGGCCAATGGAATAGAATAGAGAACCCAGAATTAAAGCTGCACACCTACACCCATCTGATCTTCAACAACATCAACAAAAATAAGTAATGGAGAAAGAACTTCATATTTCATAAATGGTGCTGGGATAGCTGGCTAGCCATATGCCGAAGAATGAAATTGGACCCCAACCTTTTACCACAAACAGAAATTAACTCAAGATGAATTGAAGATTTAAATGTAAAATCTCAAACTGTAAGAATCCTAGAAGAAAACATAGAAAACACCATTCTGACATTGGCCTTGGGAAAGAACTTATGACTCAGTCCTCCAAAGCAATTGCAACAGAAACAAAAACAGACAACTGGTACCTAATTAAACTAAAGAGCTTCTGCATAGAAAACAAAGAAACAAACAAACAAACAAAAAAACCTGCCAACAGTATAAAGAGACAACCTACAGAATGGGAGAAAATAGTAGCAAACTATGCATCTGACAAAGATCTAATATCCAGAACCTATAAGGGACTTAATTCAACAAGCAAAAAACAAACAACCCCATTAAAAAGTAGACAAAAGACAGTAACAAACATGTCTCAATAGAAGACATACAAGCAGCTAACAATCATATGACAAAATGATCCACATCAGTAACCATCAAAGAAATGTAAAGCAAAAACACAATGAGATATCATCTCATACCGGTCAGAATGGCAATTATGTAAATTAGCTTATCCGCTGTGGAAAGAAATTTGGAGATTTTCAAAGTACGTAAAACAGAACTACCATTTGGTCCAGCAATCCCATTACTGAGTATATATCCAAAAGAAAATAAATTGTTCTACCTAGAAGACAAATGCTCTTGTATGTTCATCACAGCAGTATTCACAATGGCAAAGACATGGAATCAACCTAGGTGCCTATCAGTGATAAACTGGATAAAGAAAATGTTGTACATATAGTCATGGAATACTATATAGTCACAAAAAAGAATGAAATCATGTCCTTTACAGCAATTTGGATGCAGCTGGGGGCCATTATTCTAAGAAAATTAATGCAGCATCAGAAAACCAAATACTGCATGTTGTCACTTAGGAGTGGGCGCTAAACACTAGATACTCATCAGCATAAAGATGGGAATAATAGACAGGGGGACTAGTAGATGGGAGACAGAAGGAGGAGATGGAAGGGCTGAAAAACTATCCATTGTGTACTAAGTTCACTACCTGGCTGAGGGGATCATTTGTACCTCAAACCTCAGTGCTCTATAATATACGCATGTAACTAACCTGCACATGTACCTCATTAAACTACGTTTTTTAACTTATTTAGAAAATGTTTTAAAAAGAAAACTGTAATTTTTATCTAAAGTCCACACTACCAAATGGGTACCATACATTACCTTAGCCTTAGTATGCGCCATGGGCCCAGTAGGAGTTATTAATCTAAAAGTCTCCACTTCTTCCACCTTAAGACAAGAAACTACATGTCCTCTTTGAGTTGCCCTACTTTGCATGTGCCATGATCATGGCTGAAGAAAAATGTGTTAACACATTAAGTGCCTTAAGTATCTTAACTGAATCAAAATATGAAAAGTAACAGTATTGTAACGGGTCTCATATATTAAGCATATGCTAAGCTCTACTGCTGGATACTTCTAATATACTGTATCATCTAATATTTACAATATCCTTAACAGGATTATATTATCCCCATTTATAAGTAAGGAAACAGAAACTTAGAGATGCTATGAACTTGCCTGAGATGACACAGGTAGGAAGTGCTAAAGGCTGGATATGGAAGAAATGATTAGCTGTCACTAAGAGCCATATATCTCAACCATATGTTGAGTGGTCTCTTTGAGAAAACTGTCCAGTCAAGGACCATATTCCTGTCCTCTTTGTACCTAGGTAGGTCATGCAGCTAGTCCCAGTTAAATGAATGTGAACAGAAGTGATATATGTCACTTGGGCATTCAGCATTCTCCATTGTCTGCCTGCGAACCATATGCAGTGGTCTCAAGACTTAGGGGAAGGCACAGCCATGAGACAGGAGTCCAGATCCATGAATCACCAAGTAGAGGAAAGCCAGCATCAACTATGAACATTACATTAGACGATTTAAATGTGATAACTATACTTTTGCTGTGCAAAGTCACTTTAATTTTGCGGCTTACTTGTTATAGCAACTAGCATTATCCTAATTAGTACAGGATGAAGCCTAGACTTCCATCTATATAGTCATTTATTCATTTAACTAAACATTATTTGAGTAACCTCTACCAATTAAGCATATATTCAACATTGGGGATGTAAAATTGCACATAACATAGTCACTTTCTTCTAGAAGTTCACGGAAGAAAAGAGATCACAACATTATGGAAACATTTGGTCTCATTTCTCCCCTATGTAGGCTGACATTCATAGGCTGACATTCATGTGGTAATCTTATTTGTACTTATTTTTCTAAATTTATTGTATTAATACAAATTCTTCTCATGTGGATTTTCTGACAGAAAGACCTATTTAAAAAAAAAAAAAAATCCCTGAAATCAATTCTGGAGAGGTGTTGCTTAAAATGTAAAGTCAGGCAATGTATTCAGTAATTACTAGTAACTGTCCTAAAAATAATATTTTGAGAGTTGGTTACTTTCATCCTATGCCTTCAAAAACTGGTTGGTAAAATAAATAGGTTAAAAAATACATTAAATGTGGGCTCAAGAAAAAGTGGCATTTTTTTTCTTTCTTAATCTCACTTCAAATTATACCTTCTTGTCAAAGGGAAAAGCCAAATAGAACAAAAGAGATAAAATAAATGTATATATACATATGAACGCATTCCTCACTCCCTCCACCATTTCACCACTTCCCCAATCTCTGAAGCTGGCCCAGAATACTCCCCTTTCCTGTTCTAATTGTTGCCACTGGTAGAAAACCCTTTTTCATCCTCCTATGTCTCATCCATCTTTCTACCTGTATCCATCCCTCCACATCCACTTGCATACCACCCTGCCTATGCTCCAAGTATTCCAGCCTGTGCTATGCTTTCTTTTTCTTTTTTTCCTGGCAATTCTACATTTACCACATAGCTGTGATTAAGAATTTAATTGTTCTCCAAGCATTTTTTTTTTTAACATTTACGTCTTCCAACGTGACCGCAGACTCCTTAAAGACAGAAAATGTGACCTGACTTTTATTCTCCATGTGCCTAGGAATATACTGAGCACATATATAACCAAAAAAGAAATGCCTAATGAGCAACCAGCTGATTAACTGACCATTCCAGGGTGATCTCATGGTACCATGTGAAAAGAAGTGTTTTAATAATATGCTGTTTTTAGCAAACGTTTGGCAACAGGACCAATGACAAGGGCTGAAGAAAGAGCACCATGCTAATTAAGAGCAAGGCAATCTTAGTTCTACTTCCATTTCAACACTTGTGTGGCCTTGGGTATAGAATTTACAGAAACATCTCTGAGCCTCAGTTTCTTAGTCTTTAAAAAGGTAATAATAATACCTTCCTCTGAGGATCAAAACAGGTTTAACAGAGGAAAGCCCTTCAAAACTTCGGCTTTGTTTAAGGGATTTCCTTCTGTATTGAATTAGTGAGTAACAGAATCCAGTCATTCTTGTCCAAAGTAATTCTAATAAGCATCCTAGTAATCAATGACCAAAGAGGGATTACCTCTCAGAACAAAGGAGCACTCCCTTCTAAATCCGTACTTCTCCCAAAAGCAATTGACTAAATAAATGAAAGATGTGATGCATTTAAATCTGTTCCCCTATTGCTTTTACATCCTGATTCTGCAAACTGCTGAAAAGGCACCTCTCTAAGGGAACCAGGAGGGCGATGGTGGATCGTCTGGTCACAAGCCCAAGCTACGAACAACATGGAGAAGTATCTCCTGCCACGGCATTGCTCATTAATTGTCCCATATAAGGCGAGTCATGGGGGGAAGAGTGAGCTCTTCCAAGATGCAGCAGGCAGGGGGAGCCCAGCAGCAGGGGTCTCCTGCTGCTCTGTCAACAAGCTCCAGGCCTCACTGGGGGCCCTAGGCTCCCTCAGAGAGCTTTATTCTTCTGTCATCTGTGAGTCCCCCTCCTCTCATTAATGCATGTCCTGGGGTCTTCTCTTCAGAAGCTGAGGCAGCATTCTTCAAGACAGTTCTCCTAATTGATGGAGGAGCGCTGGGAGGTGCACATTCAAGCAGAAGCAAATGTTGACATAGTTCCTTTCCTTATCCCTCTTCTCAGCAATACACACGAGACCCCTGGGGCACAGTTTTCTTGGATGTGCATTAATACTGGCTGCCTCCCTTTTTTATATTCAGTATCTCCATGGTCTCTTCATCACCACAGAGTGGGTTAGTAGCAGAGGCTCCAGGGTAAGCCTGCCAAGAATTGAACCCTGGTCCTGTGTAAATTTGGGCAAGTTACTTCATTTTCTGCCTCCTGACCTATAAATTCAAAGTAACAGCATCTTCCACACAGGGTTATTATGATAATTAAATAACATAATGTATGTAAAGCACTTCCAAGCACAGGCCCTGCCATGTAAAATAAGTACTTAGTATCATCAACTATCCTCTTTGATCACCTATAATCTGGTTTCTGTTCGTATCAATCCCATAAAACCGTTCTCTCTCAGAAAATACTTCCGTACCCTCTTCCCATCATAATCCTACCATTTGACCCTTCTCCTATTCCCTCTGCTGCTTTTAACCATGATGTATCAGTTTACATGACACCAGAATACCGAGCACTCTTTCCATAGGTCAAGACTGTACTTGGGAGTTTTGTGCAAAAATTCAGAGTACTACAGACCACTTGGAAAATTCACTACTACCTTCCATTGTATTCTAACCTTGATGTGATCTGAAAGTATAAATTTGTATGAAAATCAGGGAAAAAATCCCCACTCTATCGATGGGGGAAAAAATGCTGCAATGCGATTTTCAGCCACAATCAATCACTTCCATTGTTTCCCACCTGTCCTCACAAATTTAAGAAAAAAGCATACTTTCATCTGCTTTTAGCAGATACAAAATTTAAGAAGAAAAAAATATCCTTCTACACAGCAATTTACTTAGCCACCACCAATTAATTCCCATTATTAATTAAAGTGATAACTACTGGATTTTCAGTTTCAAGACAATAGATACGTCCAATATATTTCATTTCAAGACAGAGTCTTACTCTGTTGCCCAGGCTGGAGTGCAGTAGTGCGATCATGACTCTCCACAGCCTCAATCTTCTAGGCATAAGCAATCTTCCCACTTCAGCCTCCTGAGTAACTGGGACTACAGGTGTGTACCATCAAACACAGCTAATTTTAAAATGTTTTTATGGAGACAGGATCTCGCTATGGTTCCCAAATTGGCCTCAGAATCCTGGGTTCCAGCCATTCTCCTGCCTAGGCTCCTCAAAGTGCTGAGACTTCAGGCATGAGGCATTCCACCCAGCCCAACCTCTCTCATCTTAAACATCACCCAAACACCTAAGGAAATAAGAATCAGAAATAGAAAGTCAACTTTCATCCATTTTGGAGACAGTTTTAATTGTGAACTAAATCATAACATGGCAGAAAGCAATAGAGAAAAAGATGGCTCACCAGAGAGGAGTTGGGACACAGCTAAGTGCTTGCAAAGGGAGGCACTGATGAGAAGTGAGTTGTGGAAATGCCCACAGAATCCAGACAGGCTCGGAGCACAAATGCCTCTGAAGGCGGGAAGAGGCTGGGTCTGGCTCCTGATCTCTTAGCCCTGCAGGAGGAGGTAAGGGTCCAAACTCAGAGACAAGAGGTAGAAGGTCAAGCGGAAGTGACACATATGAGCGAAAACGGAGATGAAATGAAAGTCGGCAGACTGCACAGAATGAGCCGCCAGATTATTGGAGGAAACTTCTCTAGCAACACAGAGCACCCTTCAGCCAAAATACTACAAATTCTGACATTTGAAGGTCCCTGCTGAAAAAGCCATGTCATCCTAATGGCCCTACAGTGAAGCCCACCAGTTGAAAAATCCAATGAATAGACACAAAACCTCCCCCTCAGCTTTCCAAAGATTTTTTCTTAAATATGAATAGACAGTCAAGAACTCCAGATATTGGGAAAGTCGGCAATATTAAAGTGAGACAAGCAAATTGGTAATTGAGAAAATAAAAGAAACTCACAAGAAACAGATACAATGCAGGAAAAAAAGAAAACTTCCAAGACACTCTAATCAGAAGTCTCAGGAATTCTGACTTTTCTCCCCAACATGCATAGGGATAGACACACTCTTGGCACCAGTCCACTCCTGCATGGAGGATGTATTAGCATGTCTACTGGGAAAGGAAAAAAGTAAGTAGTTTAAAAGTAATTTTTTAAAAACTTGCATCTATGAAATTAAAACATGATGCTATAAAAAAACTTTTTTAATAAAGTTATTTTAGGTACTATCTTTAAAATAGTGCTAAAATTCAAAAATAAGAAATAGCAAAAAGGGAACAAGATTAGGTCAAGGAATTTACCCAGAAAGAACAACAAAATGACAAAGCAATAGAAAATAGGGCAGAACACTTAAGAAAGTTAGAGGTTCAATCCAACTAATAAAAGTTCCAGAAGAGAGAACAGAGAAATCATTGATGGAGAAATTCTGAAATAAACAATCCAAGGAAATTTACAGAACTGAAAGACATTAACTTCTTGATTAAAAGATGAAACAAATGAATGAAAAGGTAATCCACACTGAGGATAGCATTGTGAAATTCAAGATTATCAGAGATAAAGAGATCTTAAAGGTTTCCAGCAAGGAAAAACAGGTCACAGGCAAAGGACCAGGAATAAGAAAAACATTCGTCTTCTTAAAGGCAACATTACAAGCTAGATGTCAATGTAGTCATATCTTCAACATTACAAGCTAGATGTCAACGTAGTCATATCTTCAAAATTCTGAGAGAAAATTATTTGCAACCAAGGATTCTCAATTTAGCCAAACTATTAATCAGGTATAAAGGTAGAATAAATAACGCTTTTTCAAACATTGGAGTCTCAGAACATTTACCTCTCATGACTTCTCAGGAAGCTAAAGAAGGATGAATACAATACATACATACTAAAAAAAAAAAAAAAAAAAAAACCTGGCATGGCATCCATAACACAAGAGAGAGAAGCAAAGTGAATTCGGCAAATATCAGTCTGTAACAGGATTCGAGAGAAACCAACCTAGGATGAAAGAGTAGCTGAAAGGTACAGGTGTCTCAGAAAAAGTGGATATGATAGATTATTTTACAGGTTTGATTATCAGAAAAATTTAAGAAAGACATTTGACAATGCTGTTGTAGGGTATGGGAAGAGTTGGACCAGAGATTTAAAGGCAGTGAAGCAGATTTAAAAAAAGAATAAGGCAGTTATTACATCCAGGAAAAACAGAACGTTATAAAATAAAGCTATGAGATCATAGTCTATTATTTACCTAGTAAAAACAAAACAAAAAAAAATCCCCATGAATATGGATTTAACCAAATATTATTTAAAAAACTATATTTGAAGGATATAGGCAGTGAGAGATAGGGTATGACACTAAAGATTCCAACTTCATAGTATAGGAAGTCAAAGAACAAGAAATGAGCTGTAAGCAGTTTATTACTGTTGGAGAATGGTCTTGAGTTGGGGCAAGGAAGAAGGTGACTGCTATTTTTGTATATATGTTTTTTAGTACTTTTTGGCTTTTATAACTATTTTCATGTCTTTGTATGATAAATTTTTAAATTTAAGTAAAAAATTGGATAAAATTATAGTATAGTTAACCTCATACCATTTCTTTTCTGCTACTTAAAAATTTCTAAAATGCACTGGGGAAATTTTTTGAAACCCTCTCCACTGGAACTAAGCTATGCATTTGTACTAAGCTTATTTCATTTAAAAGATTTAGTTATAAATTATTAATTCCTTCCCTCATCTATCCTTTCTACCTACAAATTACCAAAGTCCAAAGCTCTTTGCAGCCATCTTTCTTTTTCATATTATTATTATTCACTCATGACTCTAGATGTTTAGAAGTGACACAGAATACAGAATATCTTTAAGACAGAGGATCACAGAAATCACATATGAAATCTCCTTCCTCTTATTCCATTCCCTATTGCTAAATCAGGAAAGAAATGTTGGCATTTGTCCAGAACCATCTACCATATGACCTTAAAACTTTCAGCAGTGATGCTTATCATTTTTATCATACTATCATTAGGATTAATTATACACTCTAAGGGCTGTGATAAATAAATACTGTGAGCTAGCAATTTGCTAGGTGTCATGGCTAACATGAAGTTAGAAAGGATTCTCCCAAGAATTTATTAAAAGGACCAAAAAAAAGTAAAGGTTACATCAGGGGTTCTGAACCACTTTTCTCCCCAGTATGGCTAAGGGATAGAGCACTCTCCATAACTCAGAGACTCACCAGTCACCTCCCCTTACCCAAGTGGGGCATAATGGCCTCTCTTCTAGTGGAAGAAGAGAGCTAAGTAGCTTGAAAAACCCCACAGGTAATTCTAGCAGGCCCTGTGTCCTTTGCTCGCCTTCCCTCTGCATTTTGCTCCTTTCATCCAACTGAGATAACTCATTTAGAAATCAAATTAAGAAGAAGGTATGTGTCACCATGGAGCAGAAGATAAGAGCTCAGAGCAACTAGGACATAGAACATTTTACAACCTACCTCCACCACCTCATGCCAAGATTGATGTTGAGACCACGGCATGATTACAAAAAGAGGGACTATAGCCTGCAGGAGACAACTTTTGACAGTTGTCCCATCATCAGTCCAGACACAGGACTCCCATTTCCCTTCCCCAGCCCAAATCCAACAAGGGACTCAGCACTTTCTCACTCTCTCTCCCTCACCCTTCCCATACCTGCTTCCCAAACACACTTGAGTGCTTTGGTTAATTATTAAAATAGTAACAAGAGCCAACATTGACTAGACTCTTATTACAACTCAACATTTTGTGAAACAAAATTTCACATGTCATTTGAGATTTTGTTCATAACATTTAGATATATGAAGAACACAAACATAAGGTGGAAGGTTTTCCAACACTTTCACAGATTCGTGTTCTAGCCTAAGGTAAATCACACACAATTTCATATGGCTTTTTGTTTTTTCACCTGCTAAACAAAAAGAGCAAAGGGACACTCAGATAGGTCTCTGGCCCCCTTCTCTACAGGCCACTTTTACTCTTTACCCTCAATGATTCCATCAGCATAACTCTGACATTTAGACCATGCTAACTTCCACTGTAAGACTGCTTCTGAAACGCACTTGAAAATGGCAGGTAAGGCTCCTTTCAACTCCAGCAAGACCTTCACTCCAACACTGCTTGTCAACCAGTCACCCCTTGGCTTAATGTTTCTCCTAGGCTGACTACATGGTCTATACACTTACGTCTATGTTAGAGGTGTCTGCTCTGATTCCTTAGAATATAATACAGGGCACTGCCAAACAGCCCAGTTCAACCTTTCTCTGCATATTCTACCCCATCTAATTATCCCCACCCCACCTCACAACGTACCCTTTGCATTAGTCACTAAAGCACCTGGCATTAGCTCATCATTCCAGGTTATTACATGTCTCTATGCCTTTGCTGATGCTGTTTTTTCTTACTCAGCATGCCTTCTATCTACCAATGTCCATTTTGAAAACTCATACTACCTTTTAATGGTCAACCCAGATACCACTTCCTATATGAAGCCTTTTCTGATTTCTCCTGGCAGGATTAATTACTCTTGCTTTTGTACTCTCTATATTAAAATCATCAATTATAAAACATAGTTCACTGCTTATATATCTATGTCCTATGCTACTTTAGATTCAGGGAGTACATGGGAAGGTTTGTTACATGGGTAGATTGCATCATGCTGAGGTTTGAGGTCAGCACCTAGGGTCCCATCACCCAGATAGTGAGCACAGTAACAGTAGGTAGTTTTCAGTCCTTGTACCCCTTCCTCCTTCTCTCCATGCTTCTACCAGTCCCCAGCATCTATTGTTCCCATCTTTACATTCATGAATACCCCATGTTCAGCTCCCACTTACAAGTCAGAATATGAAGTATTTGATTTTGTTTCTACTTTAATTCACTTAGGATAATAGTCTCCAGCTTCAAAGCATATTTATGAGTGATAATCAAAGTAGTTACTATTACCAACTCCCTGACTTTTTTATTTTTAAAAAAGATAAAAAACCTGAGGCTTGGAGGGTTTATGTGTCTTGACTGGTACCAAAAGCTTGTAAGTGACAGAGTCATGGCACTATGTTTCTTGGTATCTACAGTAGATGCTGTGGCTGTTTCACACATCTCTCCTTTATTAGGTCAGTTTATCCTTCTCTCAGCAACCTGTGGCTGTTGCTGCTAACGGCCCATAGCTGCACCTTTCTCCAGAGAATTTCCCTCTATGTTAATGCTTGGGAGATTATATACATCTACCCCAGGGGCCTCCCACAGTGAATGACTGGCTGATACAGGGGTACCAAAGCCCAGCCACCTTGGTGACATTCAAGCTCCGAAGTTCCCTGTGCAATCAGGCTGAGACTAGACTTCAGCTGAAACACATCTTTGCTAATATTGGTTCCCTTCCCATCCTATTCCCTCACTTCCTTACAGGTCCTTGCACATCCCTGTCTCTATCAAACCTAACTTCAGACAAGAACTATGTTTTATGATTCCAAGTCCAGTGGCTTTCCCACTGCAGAGTGCTGTGTGACTAAGCAAATGTGGAAGATGCTGGATACTAGTCCCTTACTTATCAATGCTGGTAACCTGATTCAGGATAGACATTTTTTCTCTATCTCAGAAGAATCATGTAAATGTGTTTCTCAGTCTATCTTATGGTTATGTCGTTCCCAAATAAGGACAATGATGTTATGCTGTTATATATAAACGTTTAAGTATTTCAATTAATATGTTGTAGTGGGATCATTTTCTTTCACATTAGATCATTTGCTAATTACAAAAATGTTATAAATCCAAAGTGCATATTAAAGAAACTCAAAGGTCTCTGAAATTAATGTCTCATTTTATGGCAATATATAAAATAATTCATCAGCTCAGAAATAGCTGCCTACAAAATGATATCATTATTACCTTCTAAGTTTTCCCATACCATTCTCTTCCTTCAGGTCTAAAATGAAGTAAATTTTATAAACTTTAATTTTCCAAAAATTCCATGAAAACAGTTTATTCTGTTAGCAAGTATCCTTGGGAAATGATACCTATATCAGCCAACGTCTAAGTAGGAAATCAGAAACCACTTTATATCTAAAACAGAGACTTTAACAACAGAGAATTGGTGGTACAGGCAATGGGAGAGCTGCTGAGAGCCAAATAGGAAAGTCAGGCAGCCTAGAGATTATCAGTAGCAGAAAGCCACTACCCTCCTCCCCAAGCTACAGGCATAAAGAGAGGTGGCAGATATTGAGGTCACCTGGAGGAAGCTGGGGGGCCCTGGCTTCTCTCACCCTCCAACCTTCCAGAACCTTCCATTGGTTAACTCCTGCCAGAAATCAACTGAAAAGGAGGAGCGTGAGAATCAATCTAATCTGCAAGGTTTGATCCTACTGTTACAGGGGCAGAGAAGAGGAAAGGCAAGGCAGGCATGTGCAGGCAAACAGGACCAGGATTAGCACATTGCCAAGGTGCAATTGCAGGAAAGAGCATCAGAAACAATAAAAGGCCCCCATCGGAGAAGCAGCATATGTAGAGATCATTGCCTGGAATTCTAGCACCAGAGAACAAAACAAGGGGGAGTCTTGTCTTTGATTTTGCAGCTAATGAAATTATAAATCAAAACCACAGGGCAAGCCTTCCAAATACTCAGGTTTGTAGCAGCCCTCATGAGTATTTCAGGAACCCTCACTAGCCTCATTAGCATCAGCTTGAGGAACAGTCTAGGCAGCTTCGCATAAAAGTGTATTTCCTATCAAGCAGAAGAAAAACTTACCCAGTTTTTTTTTATCACTGCGTTCTTTTTCTTGTCAGCTAACCTCCAAGCCCTTCCATAAAAATGTAAATATTTGCTGCCTATCTGCTATGGTAGGCTTATTTAAAGGATTACTGATCTTAAAAATATGTTTCTACATTTTTTGGGTGAAAATCATAGTGTGAATACTACATATTATAATTAATGCTTACAATGATACTCCTTATTAAAATAAAAGAGAGTTGCTTCAAGCATCAATCTTTGAAGCAAAATATTAAATTTAGAGAAAAGTCTATTGTGCAAACTGGAAATGTACTCATTAACATAATAAACCTAATGCTTTTTCAAATTAATTTTTACCATTTTTATTTCATAGGTAATATAATCAGAAATGGAAGTGTAATTAGAAACTGTGTTATGAACAATCAGGATTTGTGGAAAGCAGAAAACTGAAAAATACAGTAACTGTCATAATCCCACTAGCACAAATATTGTTAGCATATTCATGTTCTAGTCACAAATCATTTATTGACATCCCCAAATGAACTAAGTCTGGTGCAAGACAATGCATAGTCTCAATTTGATTTTAAGTCTAAATTAAAATCTCAGTTGTTGATAGCACATGGGAGCCATAGAGAAGAGAAGCAAGAAAAATAACGTATTTGCTACCCTTCCCACCATACTTCAGTGACACAAGAGTCTGGGTCCAAGGAAACCTACCACATCTGTGGATGCCATATACTGTGAATCAACTGTCTGGTTTCCAATAGAGATTTCTATCTCCAATCAGAATCATACTTTGCAAGCTCCCTAAGTAGGCTCCTAAGAGAAGAAGATCCCTACAGGAATGAGAACTAAAGTTCCATTAAAGAAAATCTTTCTCACCTTCTTACTTTAGTTCTCTTGCCTTGTCATTAAAAATGTTTGAATCTAACAAAATTACTTTTAAAAGATGAAAGACTCAAAGGGCTCCTTCAAAACCTAGAATTCGTGTCATATAATTTGGTGTCAAATAACTCCATAATGTTTTACTATTCTATATTTTTACATGCGTATTTTTTCTCAATTCTCATCAAGATTATAAACAAGGTGGCCAAGGTCAGGTCTCAGATTCCCCTGTTATCCACCCCAACCCCACCCACCAAGCACCCAGTACATGCTTAATAGATACCTTTGATATGAGTAACTCTAATTTCAAAATAAAACCCAAATTATTACATAAAAATTACAAATGACACTCGGCAACACACTTCACTGGATGTTTACATGGCTTTTTTCCTGACTTTACCCAGGCCCATGCTCACACACCAGATCCCTGGAGAGACCTCCTTTGGCTATATATCAGAGAACTCCCCACTATTCTCTAGCCTTTACCTTGCTTTCTTTCTTTTCATAATACTATGGCTGCCTGCTACAGTGTTGAACAGATTCCCCATTGGAATGTGAGATCACAGAGCCAAAGCCCTCCTCTTTCTCATTCACTGTCATACCCTATGCCTAGAACCGAACCTGGTTCATAGTGACACTCAAGTAAGTATGTATGGAGCAAATCAGTATGTGAATGAAATTTGTTATTTGCACATGAAAAATTATATTTAAAAACATAAAAGCAAGGAATTGGTCTAGAAAATATTTAAAATACCATTAAAACCTTTAATTCTTTTCTTTAAATTTTATACATGAAGGTCAAATAAGTTAGACTCCACTAATTGACTATTGTAAAAAGTTCAAATGATACAAAGGCATAAAGTAAGCCCAGGCATCCTGAAGAGTTTGGGGCATACTCTGAAAACTTTTCTCTATGTACATACAAACATAATAAATGATAACTAATGGGTAAAAGATTGTAAACATCTAATCCTTTTAAAGATAATCCTTTGAAACTTAATCTTTTATAAACATCAAGGATTCTAATAACAAGATTCCTTTATTTTTTAATCCATAAATCTTAAATATTTACTCTTTGGGTCTCAGTTTCTTCATTATAAAATGAAGATAAATAATAATTCATAGGATTGATAAAGAAGATAAACGACAAAATATATCTAAAGCACTTAGCATAGTGTTTGCACACAGAAAAAACAAAGTAGGTAAAAGATAAAAGATATGTAAGTTTCACCTCCATAAAGTGGAGGTGAAAGATGCTACTTGGAAAATAAGGCACTTGAGGTGAGTTTTGAAGGACCATTGAGCATCAGCCAAACTCAGGAACTGGAAGCTGAAGGTCATTTTAGGCTGAAGGAAGAACAACTTCCTCATACAATAATTTTAGCAGCTGGCATCCTTGAGGAAGGAACCATGCCTGTGGAAAACATCTTAAAGGGCTGCTCTGCAAAGGCAAGGCAAAGCCACAAGGACATTGTCTGCAAGAAGACCTCAAAAGGCAGCTAAATTGCGTGGCATGAAATATAAACCAAAAACTGCAAGTGGGTACTAGCAGAGAAGAGAGGGGACATAAGAATGAGAAAACAGAAGACTTGGTAGGCAATGGAAGGAAAACCCTGATAATTATTTGAGTCTAGAATCAAGCTCTGTTTTACATATAATTACAACGTATTTTTTCATGCTTTGAATACATAATGAATTTTCAAGAAGGAAGCTATCATATAAATTTTATAAAGACTGTACTTTGATAGTGCGGAATTTTCCAAGAGTTAATGGCTGTATTAGCATCCTATTGTTGCTGTAAGAAATCACCATCACCACAAACGTAGGGGCTTCAAACAACACAAATTTATTCTCTTACAATTTTAGAGATCAGAAGTCTAAAGTGATCCACTGGGCTGTGGTCCTTCAGGAATTTTTAAGAATAACCTCTTCTCTTGCCTTTTGTAGCTTCTAGTGGCTGCTGGTATACACTGGCTCCTGGCCCTGGTTCACTCCAGCCTCTGTTTCTGCTGTCGCACTCCCTTCTCTGTCTCTAACACTCCTGCCTCTCTCTTACAAGGACCCTTGTGATTCATTAGGCCCACCAGACAATGCAGTATAACCTCCCTATCTGAAGATCTTTAACTTAATCATATCGGAAAAGTACCTTCGGCCATGTAAGGCAATGTATTCACAGGTTCCAGTGTTTGGGACATGAACATTTTGAGAGGAACAATTATTCTGCTTGCCACAGTCACCCTTTCAGGCAACCATGTCATGGAATATAACAGTACTCACATAGTAACTACTCATATTGCTCTGAGGGGCTAATATAAAACACCTTATCGGACTGCATTATTCACAGTCCCAGCTAAAAAGAGGTAAAAATACCTGACAGACATATTTCTCTGGTAGAGTCCTGCCCAATATTGATATTTACTTATTTACTTAATTTCCTGTTATTTTTTCTTGTACAGTTAGAGAATTTTTAAAAATATGCATAAATAGGTTATATTATCCACACAAGTAATGAAGGAGTCATCATTACAAAATGTTAAATATTTTTTGCCCAATGGGTTATTAAGTGTGACAGGACTCAGAATCGCTGAATAAGAGAGTTAAATATTTTTAATGAGCTAAGTGGTGCTGGAAAATCTACCAAATGTATTTTAAATCTGGTTATGGCAGTAGCAGCAAGTCTGAAATTGAAGGTAAATATTCTATAGGAAATATTCCTGTAAAATAGACAGACATGCTTCCAGTGTACTGCAAATGTAACAGAACTTCCGTCTTAGCTCTGCATGCCTTCCCTCTCAGACACTGCCATCCCTCTCCTCCTCACCCTCTGCTTCAGGCCCTGAAGGCATGGAGAAACTGACAGATAATGAAGCACTCCCAGCTACAGGAGCACAGAAAACTGGGTTCTTTACTATTTCATGAAGCATCGCAAAGGAAAAACATGGCTCCACTGATAAAGGCTCTTACATTAGCGTAATGACGGCTAGGGAGGCAGAGGCCAGGGAAAAGGGAAGGTCAGTGAAAAGACAGGAGGACAGATACCTCAGATGGGGAATAGGGAGTCCTGAAAGCAAGAATGTGGCCCACTGGGCTCTTCTGAGTTGCATTAAACACCTTAGGCTATTTTTATTAATATATGGACTGTCAATTTAAATTTTTTTTTTAATTCAAAATGGATGTTTAGGGAAGGATAGGAGAAGAACACAGCAAGGAAGCCAGAAAACAACCTTGAGTGACCTCAGACACACTCCCAGAGACTGGAAGGTCATTTCAATACAGCTCTAGTATGAGTTATGTGAATTCTCTTCAGCTGCAGGATGCCCCTGTGCTCTTCATTCTGGGCTCAAAGTTTATGATGAAACAGTCCCTTCCCCACTGCTCTTGCCTCCAGCAACCACAGGTATCTGTTCATCATTTTGGTCTTTAGGTTCCAGTCTCTCTCTGTGTCTATGTATTTCCCGATTCTTTCCCATTCCTTCTCTCCCTGCGTCCTCCCTTTCCTCCCTAACACTGCATTGAACAGAAGGCGTGAAGTACAAGAAAACCAACAGGTCACATCTTCCCACTAAATTAATTCAGCTCCCCAGCCAGTCTATGTACAGCTGTGCTGAGGTCATGAACCTCGTAGGTACCATCAGGATGGTGGAGTCATGTCAACATCCAATGAGCGTGGGCTGAGTCAGCCAAGCATTACTAGACTTTATAGTTCATGGACATGGGTAGGTTCTGGAGTCAAGCTGTTTGGATCCTGGCTCTGTCAATTATTAGCTGTTACCTTGGACAAGTTATTCAATATCTTTAAGCCTCAGTTTGTTCAGCTGTAAAATGGGGAGGATGGGAAATAATAGATCTTATTAATAAACTATTTGCAGAGGTAACTGAGATTGTTGGAACCTTCTGAAATTCTGTGCCTGCCTCACTCACCTTACCTTAAACCTGGGCCTGGTCATGGTTCTGGAGGTTCTGGACCCATCAATACAGAATCCTATCATTTGCATTTTAAAGTCCAGATTTTCCTTGCTACTTCTCCCTTTTGTGAATATATTAGTATTTCTCCCTCCTATTTAATCCCTATATTGGTTGTTTTATGATTAGGTATGGATGTTTGAGAATATATTTTGGCCTGAAAGATTCCTGTTTGGAATAACATATGAACTTGGACTAATGTAATTACGTAGGAAGCCAACATATTCATGTGTTAATATCTATCCTTAATTTCATCTTAATAGAAAATTATTCTTAGCTTAAATAGAATGTAGAACTGTCATTCTATAAGTCCAGGGACTCTTGGGAAATGCAAAATTGTATGAAATGGAATTATCATTTACTAAAAAGTATTAATGTCATAATGCATTGCAAGAAAGTAAGTTTAAAACAAAGAATATTTGTTCAAATTAATTTTGTTGAAGCCTAACATGTTTCAAAGAAAATCTGAACCATAATTAACGAATTTGCCAAATAGAATATGTTCGCAAGACAGCCCAGGGTTGAGCTCAGGTAAAACATAAGGACCTCAAACTTCTTCGGGAAAATAGTAGCATAGTATCCCATAGATTAGAAGTCAAAGACTTCAGTGCTACTAGGGGCTGGGAAGGTAGTGAAAGGCTTGAGTTGGAGAGGATCAGGAATATAACAGGAAAATGTGAGGACCATGGTTAACTGCAGGTGCCTTGCCCTGTTTAGAGGGAGGGGGTGTCCCTCATCATGGTTGATCATTAGCATTTGGAAATCCATGATAACGTTCCAGATATTCCAATTTTTTAAAACAAGCCAGAAATACAGGTATTTATGTGATAACACTCACATTTAAAATATTGGCTCCATATTTTTTAAAATCACTCAAATGGGCAAAATAAAACATAACTAAATTGTGATTTTTTTTTTTTTTTTTTTTTTTTGAGACAGAGTCTCACTCTGTCACCCAGGCTAGAGTGCAGTGGCATGATCATAGCTTACTGTAACCTCTAACTCTTGGACTCAAGCAATCCTCCCACCTCAGTCTCTCAAGTAGCTAGGACTATAGGTGTGCCACCATGTCTGACTAATTTTTTAAATTTTGTTGTAGAAATGGGGTCTTGGCTATGTTGCCTAGGCTAATCTTGAGCTCCTGACCTCAAGTAGTCTTCCCACCTTGGCTATCCAAAGTGCTGAGATTACAAACGTGAGCCACTGCACCCAGCCTGATTTTCTAATCTCTGCACAGAGAATGATATTTGTTGTAAGAAGTGGGAGAAATGAGATGGATTTTCATTCTTTTTTTTTTTTTTTTTTTTTTTTTGAGACGGAGTTTCGCTCTTGATACCCAGGCTGGAGTGCAATGGCGCAATCTCGGCTCACCGCAACCTCCGCCTCCTGGGGTCAGGCAATTCTCCTACCTCAGCCTCCTGAGTAGCTGGGATTACAGGCACGCGCCACCGTGCCCAGCTAATTTTTTGTATTAGTAGAGACGGGGTTTCACCATGTCGACCAGGATGGTCTCGATCTCTTGACCTCGTGATCCACCCGCCTCGGCCTCCCAAAGTGCTGGGATTACAGGCTTGAGTCATTCTTTACTTCTTAAATCTTATCTTGAACATTTATGAAGAATTGAAGACTTTATGAAAACCTTTGTTTTAATTAACCTAAAATAAAGGACATAGAGACACAAAATTAAAATTTTGACCTCATAACAGTCTGACCAGCTTTTCTGAGTTGTGTCATGAGTTTTCCAGTTGTCAGTCCCTTAAAGAAGAGAAAAAAGTTGCATCACATTTGGGTGGCTTTACAGCTCCTTTCCAACATTTCCCAGCAAAACCTCACCTAGGCCCCACCTCCAAGAGTGACTGTCATTCCAAAACACTGGGTTTAACTTGCAGGTTAGAAATGCACTCTAGAGGATGAGCTTGAAGAAACCTGCTGAAACTCAGGGAACCACAGGGGAACTGGGAAGTGACCATGTTGAATATATAACAAGATGAGCTGTACTCTGAGCCACTATTATTTTTCCTTTGCTCCAGAAATACAAGGTAAATGCTTTGAGCAATCCAGCTTGGGCCTTCTCACAGAATTTACGAGAATACACCTGTTCTTTGCTGAAGAGGGCTCCTAAAGCCATTGGCCTACACCATTCCTGAAGCCCACTCTTCTGAGTTTGAAATGCCTCGCTGTAACTTAAGCAAATCTGAGCATGCAGTCTATCTTTGGGATGTCTCAGGATATTTGAAAATTAAAGGAGAGAAGATGAAAGTGAAGGAGATCCTTGACGGGAGCCAGTGGGATACAGGGGGAGTACACACCTCGGTAAGACTTAGGTTGCTCTTTACCAAGGCAAGGGAAGAGAAAAGGTATAAGACAAAAAGTGAAATGATTTCAATTCCCATTTAACACACGCTATCACATTAAAAATCTATTACACATTGGACCCTATAAAGATATAAAATTATTTGTCAATTACAAACGAAATTTTTAAAAAATCTATGATGTACTCTCAAAGCCTCAGACCCAGGCTGATAGTCTCCAAACACTAGTCAATATACAACAAGTTCAAGAAGAATAAAAGCACTGGACAGCCTGTCCCCTGTAGGCAATAGAATTTGACCTACATTGCTAAAATGCCAAGTTTGTCCTTTTGAGTCTTTTTATGGCTAAAATTCGAAGAGATGACTGTAAAAGTTAGTGTCAGTCTGTCTAACACATAGCCTTTGATCTTTTGAATAATACTTGCCTCAAAAATTTCCCTCTATCTAGAAAAGTTAATTAGTATTTTTTAATTAACCAAAATATTAACATGTTAAGTCAGCATTTTTTCTGGAAAAAAAAATAGAAATAATAGACTCTCCTAAAGTCCCTATTGCTGTGAGTCTGTAGAGAGGATCTCTAACTTTTAAATTCAGCTTGCTTGTTTTGTCACTTTTATTCAGGCAGCATCTTCCAGAAAGCCACTGGGCACCTTTCACAAGCCGTGGAAAGATAACATTGGTCTAAAGATAATACAGGCTTTGCTCTAGGGAGCCTGATTCCCTTTCCATCTCCTGTCAGGACCTTCAAGGGCAATTGTCACCACCAGAAAGCCGTGACTTTTATTTTCCCTTAAGGTAGATTCAGTGTTCAGACCCTTATAGTGATGTAAAAGGCCCAAATCCCTCTTTCTGATGACAGTAGGAACTGCAAGGCAGGACTGGAATTTAACTCTTGGGTGCTATAAACTCATCCTCTAGTTTCTACTTCTTGACTTGTCCAAATCTAGTTGTTACATTAAAAACCTTCCTGCATGGGCCAGGCATGGTGGTTCACCCCTATAATCCCAGTACTTTGGGAGGCTGAGGCAGGCAGATCACGAGGTCAAGAGATAGAGACCATCCTGGCCAACATGGTAAACCCTGTCTCTACTAAAAATACAAAATAATTAGCTGGGTGTGATGGTACATGCCTGTAATCCCAGCTACTCAGGAGTCTGAGGCAGGACAATCGCTTGAATCCAGGAGGCAGAGGCTGCAGTGAGCCAATATTACGACACTGTACTCCAGCCTGGAGACAGAGTGAGACTCCATCTCAAAAACAAAAACAAAAACAAAAACACTTTCCTGCATTACTGTTATATAGCATCTGACTCTTTCTTACATTCCTCCAAGGGAACATAGATTATTCTTGGGGACTCTGGAGGCTTAATGCAAGAAACACATGGCCAAAACCAAGGAAGCACAAGTGAGAAAGCACAATAGTTGGATCAGATACTTGAGAGAAATAGAGCAAAGGCTCTGAGTCATCTGTGGGGGGAAAAAGATAAATGAAAATTGATTCAGTAATTGTGCTCCTTGGTTTTTACCCAAATGAGTTGAAAACACATCCACACAAAAACCTGCACATAGATGTTTAGAGTAGCTTTATTCATAACTGCCAAAACTTGAAAGACACTGAGACGTCCTTCAGTAGGTGAATGAATAAATAAACTATGATGCATCCAGAAAACAGAACATTATTCAGTGCTAAAAACAAATGAGCCATCAAACCATGAAAATACATGGAGGAAATTTAAATGCATATTACTAAATGAAAGAAGCCAATCTGAAAAGGCTATATACTGCATTATTCCAACTACATGACATTCTGGAACAGACCAAACAATGGAGACAGCTGGGTGCAGTGGCTCACACCTGTAATGTTAGCACTTTGGGAGGCCAAGGCAGGCAGATCATTTGAGGTTGGGAGTTCGAGAACAGCCTGGCCATTGTGGTGAAACCCTGTCTCTATTAAAAATACAAAAATTAGCCAGGCGTGGTGGCAGGTGCCTGTAATGCCAGTTACTCAGGAGGCTGAGGCAGGAGAATCACTTGAACCCAGGAGGTGGTAGTTGCAGTGAGCCAACACCGCACCACTGCACTCCACCCTGAGTAACAGAGCAAGACTCCATCTCAAAGAAAAAAAAAACAACGGAGACAGTAAAAAGTTCAGTGGTTGTCAGGAGTTGAGGGGAGGGGAGATTAATAAGCAGAGCACAAGAGTACTTTGAGCAGTGAAACTACTCTGTTTGATACTATAATATTAGATAGATACGTGCCATTATACATTTATCAAAACCCTAGAATGTTCACCAAAAGTGAACCCTAATGTAAACTACTATAGACTCTGGGTGATAATGAAGCATCAACATGACTTCATTGATGATAACAAACGTACCACTCTGGTGCAGGATGCTGAAAGTGAAGGAGGCTGTGCATGGTGGCAAGGGAGGGGGAAATGAGTCGAGAGATTAGAAGGGCAAAAGAACACTGCTAATGGAGCATTAGAATCAAATGAGAAAACAAGAATAACATCAGAAATGTTCAAGAGCCTTTTTTAGTCCTTAGCAGGAAAAATCAAAAGCTACTTCTCCAGGGACCTGGGACTAACATTAGGCATCACCACTGTCCATGGCTTGGTCTGCTCTGCTGTAAAGTGGGGCACTGGGTGTTCTTATCATGATTTATGAAGCTCTCAGATACTAGAGAGAAGGAAGTTGGGAAAAATTAAAAATATTAACAAAATACAACCTCTCTTTGGAGGAGAGTTTGCAGTTGAGTGGGTATGAAGGACACTACACTCCTAAGTGAGGAGGTTCATGGGGAATTGGGGTGGGAGGAAGATCATGGACTGCATACAAAAGTGCTAGCCTCAATGCTCCAAACTGGAGTATTGGCTCCCTACCAAGGATATGCATTGTGACCCTAGGTCATCTAACCAGTTAATGTTTCCTGCCAAACTAATCTTGAAGGTAAACAATGTAATTTTAAGAGCAAAGATAAGGCCTTTCTAATAACCAAAACATGTGCCCTGCTTGCTAACATGTACCCTTCTGCAACCTATTAAAATGCAAATACCCTTAGGAAATATTAGACTTGAAGTCATATAAATCAAGTGTAACTTACTGTGAGTGTATTTACTTGATCTGAGAAGATGGCTTTGATAGGAAAAAGGATATAGTAAATTCAAGATCACTGAACACCATGGCATGGTGAAATGTTTGACTGGGGGACCGAGGATATTTAAAACATTCTATTAACTATAGGCTTTAGCAAATCAATTTTCTTTCAGAAAAAAATGGAATGAAAACACGAAGGCATGGTCCATGAAAGAATTGATAAGCTGGACTTTATTAAAATTAAAATTTTCTCCTCTGTAAAAGACACTTCAAAAGAATCCAAAGATAAGCCACAGACAGGGAGAAAGAACTTGCAAAAGACAGATCTGATAAAAAAAAAAAAAAAAAAAAAAAAAAAAAAAAACTATTATCCAGAATATACAAAGAACTCTCAAAGCTCAACAATGAGAAAGAAAACAACCAGATTAAAAATTGGCCAAAGACATTAGTGGACACCTCACCAAAAAAGATATATAGATGGCAAATAATCATATGAAAAGATGCTCCATATCACATTTTATCAGGCAAATGCAAATTAAAACAATGAGTTACCACAGTAGACCTATCAAAATGCCCATAATCCAGAACATTGACAATACCAAATGCTAGCAAGGATGTGGAACCATAAGAACTCTTTCATTGCTGATGACAATGCAAAAGACAGTTTCGCAGTTTCTTACAAAATTAAACATACTCTGACCATACAACCCAGCAATCACACTCCTCGGTATTTACCAAAAAACAGTTGAAAACTTACGTCCATCCAACAGGAATGGATATAACTGCCAAAACTTGAAAGCAACTAAGATGTCCTTCATTGGACCAATAGATAAACTGTGGTACATCCAGACAATGGAATATTATTTAGTGCTGAAAGGGTCAGAGCTATCAAGCCATGAAGAGACATGAAGGAAACTTCAATGCATATTACTTAGAGAAAGAAGGCAATCTGAGAAGACTACATACTGTATCATTCCAACTATGTGACACTCTGGGAAAAGCAAACTATGAAGACAGTAAAAAGATCAGTGGTTACCAGCGGTGGAGAGGAGAGAAGGATGAAAGGCAGAGCACAGAGGATTTTAGGACAATGAAACTATTCTATGTAATACTGTAATGACACGCATCATTATACATTTGTCAAAACCATATAATGTAATGCACCAAGTTATATAGATTAGATGTTATCCCCTTTAAATCCCATGTTGAATTGTAATCCCTAGTGTTGGTAGTGGGGCCTGGCAGGAGGCTACTGAATCATGGGGGCAGATTTCTCATGACTGATTAAGCCCCATCATGTTGGTGCTGCTCTCATGATAGTGAGTTCTCACAAGAACTGACTAATGAAAAGTGTGTGAAATCTTCCCCTTGCTCTCTCTCTTGCTCCTGCTGTTACCATGTGACATGCCTGATCCACTTTACCTTCTGCCAAGCTCCCTAAGACCTCCCCAGAAGTCAAGCAGATACCAGCACCACACTTGTACAGCCTGCAAAACCATGAGCCAATTAAAACCTTTTTCCTTATAAATTATCCGGTCTCAGGTATTTCTTCATATCAACACAAGAATGACCTAACACACCAAGAATGAACCTTAATGTAAGGTATGGTCTTTGAGTGATAATGATGTGTCCATGCAGGCCCATCAATTGTAATAAATGGTACTACTCTGGTAGAGGATACTGACAATGCAGAAGGCTTTGCATGGGTAAGGAGCAGAGGGTATACAGGAAATCTCTGTACCTTCCACTCAATTTTACTGTGACTCTAAAACTGCTCTTAAAAAAGAAAGTATAATCTGAAAAAAAATTTTAATGAAAACAATGCAACCACTCAATATTTGCAAAGCAACCAGAGCATTGACTGAATATTATTTTACTATTGTTATTACTCTTGAAAAGATACTTAGGGAGCAGTGAGTAGATTTTATGGAAAGGAGACAAAAGAGTCTTCTATTTCTCTCAGCCTAGCTCACTGAAGTTCTACATTAAGAAAGCAATATTCATGTGCAAGTTTTTGTCCTGTATTTATTTATTTTCCTCTGATTCTCTTGAACCACAGGGATCAAGGACAGGTTTTGGATATTCCCATATCCTACAGACTGTATCTCCACAAAATCTAATCTCTTTAATTTTTCCGGAATTTCCAGAAAACACTACAAGACCTTGGGTACATGACTATGACCTTGGAATTTTCTCATGATGATCCTGGACACTACCACTACACCTTGCTGGCCTCCAAGGCCAGCTTCACCTTAAAGTTGTGACCAAAGTGCCTACACAAAGCTTTTCCATTAGTTCACTTAGGGCTACTCAGGCAGCTGACACTTTTAGACAAAAGAAAAGTAAACGTAGAGGGGGAATAAACAGTTTTTAAGAAGTCTGACTTATATAAAAGAGGTTCCTGAGCTTATCACATTTACCTACTACCAGGACTCTAAGGTTTTGGCTGTCCTAGGCACTGTCTCCCAAGCTATCAACCACATTAGAGCAAAAAGGTCCATTAAGCATCATGGCATCCAGCCTGGACCCTTTAACTCTCACATCCCTGCATACAAACTTCTTATCACCTACCACCAGGGACCCAAGAGATTTCCAGTGTGCCTGGCCTCCCAGCCTTTCCCTCTAATTCCCTGTGTCTAGTTTGACACTTATCTCTTCCCCAGTTAATGATCACTGTCCTTCAGGGGAGGCAGCTGCCCTCCCCTCATACCTCCCTACACCCATTAATCTCCCTTGGACATAAGTCAACTCGGTCATGGGCCTAACAGTATTTTACTCACAAGACAGCATTACATCTATGTAGTGAGACATACACATACATAACACACCTGCCAAGATGAAAAAGAGTGAGGGATTATGTGCAGCTGAGGTGTTGCATCATACTCACTACTAAATTGTAAGAAACAGACTTGAAAGCAGGGTCCGTCTGTCAGGGTTTATATCACCCTTGATGGCCAGCAGAGCATCCAGTACAATTAGGCACACAATAAATAATTGTTGCATTAAATAATGAATAAGTTTAATGATTTCTCCCACAGCTTAAAATCTGAAGTGAAAGACTAATTCTGTGCTCTGACATAGCCCCTGATAAATTTTGAGTTATTAAGGACAACCTCAACAAAGCCTCCATTGACCAAGCTCCAGGATTAACTCCTCTCTGCTGTTTACTTTCCAACACAGGAAACTTTAAAATATGTTAAGTTGGAGGAATAACAATCAGCTAAATAAACAATCCACTGGCGATGGAACCACTCCAAGGCAAAGGCAATATAGATACTTTCATAAATACACATAAAGTCACCAAGGCAAAATGAACTTCTCATACTTAAAACAAGAAAAATATATTTAACAAGAATTAGTATTTACTGAGAACCTACTACATGCCAAGAAGTATAATCGGCACATCATTTATATTGTTTTGCTTAACTCTTACGACAGCCCTACACATTAAGAAGTATTATTTCCATTTTGCAGATTTTTAAAAAGACTCAGACGAGTGTTTCTGTCCACAGTCACTTGTTTAAGGGGTTAAAGGCATAAACTTTTGGATCCAGACTGACTAGGTTTAAATTCTGCTTCTGCCTCTTCCTAGCAGTGTGACTCTGGGCAAACACACAGCTTAACATATTTGTGCCTTGGTTTCTTCATCTGAAAAATGGAGCTAATAATTGTGCCAGTTACTAAATTATAGTCACTCATCTCCAAGCCCACCTTTCTATAATGGGCTTTGTGATACTGGGTCTGGAACTCTGTGAACCACATAACCCGATTTCCAGAGTCACCTGCTTCTTATTATATCTGCCACAGGGGGGTGCTAGCGAGAGGGGCAGAGCCCGAGGGAGGAAGATGGGACTTGATCTTTCCTGTGTGCTTCCTGTGAGCTTCCCCTCAGCATTACTATCCTTTCCTTCCTACAAAGCCACTGAGCCAGTTTCTAGTTTTTCCAGAATCAGCTTCATTATGTGCCCCCGGGACACTGGCACCTGCCTCTTCCTCAGAGGTCTGACTTTCAACTGTGTGGGGCCCTTCCTCTAAGTGTCCAGGAAGTGTTAGTAATCCCAGCTCTTTCCTTTGCTCCCTCAGCCCTGGAGATAGCAGCTGCTCCCTGGAATTGCTTGCTACCTACCTGATACCTTACAGCTCTCTTTCTACCCTTTTAATTACCTAGTTAAAACATTGCAACCAGTTAACCAGTTAGATTCCCTGTTCCAATTATTGGTGTAATATTCTCCTGATAAGCCCTGAGAAACAAGAACACCTATCTCATTAGGTCACTGAGAAAAATGCTCCTATTGTACCTGGAGCATAGGGCTTGCTATATCAATGTAATAATTGATTAGGAGCATAGGGCTTGCTATATCAATGTAATAATTGATTAGGAGCATAGGGCTTGCTATATCCATGCAATAAGTGTTGGAGCTGGGTGGGAACCCGAGTCTGTCCATCTTCCTAATCAATATGTTTCTCTAAGAAAAACAGCTACTGTTTACACAGGCACAGGTTTAGTGCTTCCACATACATTGCCTCTCTTAATTCTCTTCATCACCTCTTAGATGCTTTGAATTTCTGCAGTGTTTCTTTCTCTGACAAATTGGCATCAAGAAAGGTATTCTGAGTTACTATGTCTATTATCCTGAAAGGCTAGGCAAGTACTCCCATCAGTGCAAATTTCTACTGGAAGAATAATATGTAAACATGAACCTCTCTAAAATTAAACATGAACTTCTCCAAACTTGCCCCATGTATCACCAGGAATTAACATAATTTAAGTGTGTATGTGTGTATTCATGTGTGTTTGAGAATATTTTGAAATTTCAAATTTTCTGTTGTTTGAATTTCTAAACTATCAATGAAATATAGAATCTAAAAATTATTAAAAGGCTATTTTGCACCAGGTACTGGGATATAAGTGTTTTCACATATATTATCTCATTTTATCCTTAATATATACTACCCTAGTAGGCATGATCATCTTCTTGGTACAAATATGTTCAAGGTCACATAGCAAAGTGGCAGAACCAAGAATTGAAACCAATTCTTTCTGACTCACAGAGCTCATGTTTTAACCAATTCATCACAGGTCATAAGTGAGGGTCATTCTCCACAACAGATGCTAAGACAATAAAGTTGAGTAAAAATATGAACTGAGATAGGAACACATTCCTTCACTGTGAAGTGCTTAGAAAACAAAAGAGCTGAATATAGTACTGTATCTTCTGACCTTGCTTTCAGAATTGTTTGTAAGCCATGGGAAAATCCTCAGGTTCTGTCACTGAGTTTCAAGAGTCTCCCTCAAATTATATTTCGTTTCAAGGATTTCTCTCCAATTTCAGTTTTGCTATTATGAAGGCAAAGCAAATGAGAATAAGAACGACTTTGTTTCTGGGTATGTCCCGGCAACCCAAAGACAAGTCCTTCTTTTCAGCAGAAAAAACAAAAATAATGAACAATACAGAAGAAAAAACATACCTTTTGCTTGGTGCTTGATTTCAGGCCAACTCGGGAATGACTTTTGGACTAGAAGGAAGAATGAGAAAGAAATCTATGAAAAACACAGTATAATAGTAGAACTTATTTTGAAGTCATTTCTTCTATTATAGGTCTAAGTTTTAAGTTAAAATCCTTTCCCCTAAACTTCCTTCACAGCCTCTAGAAATCAAAGACTAGAAACACAGCACAGGCTCCAGGGTTAAAACTTGAAATTTACATATTATTTAAGTCCTAGAGCTGAAAATACAAAGACTGACCTACACTTTGGCAATGCCTTGTTCATATTTACCAAGTCAGCATCTTTTCTTAGAGGACATTGGCAGAAACTAAAAACTGCAGCACACAAAGAAATGCCCACAGCTCTAATAAAGGAAAGGGAAAGAAGGAATAAAATGAGTGAAAAGAGAGGCAAGAAAGAAAAAAGAGAAGGAAAGGAAAGGAAAGAAACAAATGTCCTATAAATTGGAACACAATAAAACAGGCAGAATGAAGAAAACAGCATGCTTATACAAGATTTCCAAGGGCAGATTTTAATCTGTTAATTCAAATAAATTTGCGTTATATTGAAAAAAGCTCTCAAAAACATTAGTTCTTATATAGGGCTTTTTTTTTTTCCAGTTTATTCATGATTATCTAACTGATCTGGGATTAGCAAAGGTAAACCAGGCATTAAGCCATGCATCAGAATATTTTGATATGGAACATTATTATGATTTTTCTCCCAATGAGAAAAAAGCAAGTCAAGCTTACTATATTTAGTATTCACATAGTGAATATATATATATATTAAGCATACTATGAATCAAAGTTAACTCTAAACCATTTGTGGCAACATAGCTAGAAAAATGTCTTCCTAAGACAGCAGTCCTCAAACGTTTTGGTCTTAGAGTCCATTTATACTTCTTAAAAATACTGAAGTTCCCAAAGAGCTTTTGTTTATGTGGGTTATATCTACTGATATTCACCTCATTAGAAATTGGAGTTCAGAAATTTTTAAACATATATTTATTAATTCATCTTAAAATAGCAAGAATAAGTTCATTACATGTTAAAAAACATATTTACGTATACACCAAAACAGAAAAAACTAGTGAGATGACATTTAACATTTTTGCAAATTTATTTAATGTTTAGTTTAAAAAGAAGATAGCTAGATTCTCATACCTGCTTTTGATTTCATCTATTTTGATAGGTTTTTGCTTTCAGCAAATGAAGAAAATCCAGCCTCACTCAGATGTGAGGTTGGAAAAGGAACGAGTATTTGTAATAATCCTTTCAGAAAACTGTGGATATTCTTCTCTGATAATATACCAAAACTTGACAAGTGGCCATTTCTTAAGGGTTAGTTGCAATATATAATCTGAAATCATATCATGAACATTTTATACTCTGTTACATTAAAATGTGTTGGTCTATCTTACACTTTGAATAGATCTTTTGTAGCATCTTGCATTGGTCATTTTGAAAACATTGGTTCAGTGACTTATGCAGAATTCCCAAATGTTGACCCATTTCATTATATAATATCCCAAAAATCACATTTGTTAATAACCAACCTCCCTGAAAAAATCTTCAACTCCTTGTAAGCTATTAAGCTCATAGTAACAGATACAAGCTTTCTAAAATTCTAATTTTCTCTGGAAAGCTTGAATTTTATCGCAGGCAACAAATACTGTCAGTTGCTTCCTTGAAGTAATACACTTATTTCATTCATTTTTGCAAACATGTCTGCCAGCCACCTGAATCTAAATAATCGTAGTTCATCTCTTGTTCTTTTAAGATAAAATGGCCATTTATGAAAAAAGAGGCTAGTTCAGCTCGCAATTCAACTGCACAGTGCTCCTCCTCAAAACAGTCACTGAACCTTTGAATGCAGCAAAAGTGCTATATGCATACTGTCCATTTTATCACACAGAATACTAAAGAGATATGTACTCAAGGGTTGAGATTTAACAAACTTAATAATTTTTGGTATTTCATCAAGGACATTCTTAAATGAAAGAGGCATTTTTTTTCCTGCAGTGCAAATGCCAGAGGTGAAATTATAAAGATTACTATACAGTTTGGTGCTACTCCGTTAAGACATGCTAAAGCACCGACAATTTTAGCTGCCATTGCTTCTACACAATCAGTGCAAATGTCACCCAGTAAAAAAGGCAAAGAATGTTCTCTTAATATTACGACGAGAGTTTTTTAAATTATTATTATTTTTATTTTAGAGACAGGGTTTCACCATGTTAGCCAGACTGGTCTTGAACTCCTAACCTCCGGTGATCTGTCCTCCTCAGCCTCCCAAAGTGCTGGAATTATAGGCGTGAGCCACCATGCCTGGCCTTGACAAGAGTTTTTACTTCTGAGATTCCCTTTGAGCATTGCCACCCTTAGTCCTAACAGTTGAGCCTAAAGCAAAGAAATAGATCTTTTGAGAAACAGGCCAATGAAAAGCAAGTTGTTATTGCCCCTACTTCCCTTCTGCTGCCTTAGACAAGAGAGACAAATCAGTAGTAGACTTCCTTCTAATGGACAGAAGCCAGGATGGGGAAAGAAACTTAAGATGATATCAAGTGTTCATCTTTTACTTATTCATATCACATTTTGAGATCCATCTAGACTGTTATGAGCTGAATTACTTCCTACTAAAATTTATATGCTGAAGTTCTAATCCCAGTACCTGAGAATGCAATTGTATTTGGAGATAGAGGCTTTCGAGATAAATAAGGTAAAATGAGGTCATATGATCTGGCATCCTTATAAGAGGAGGAGATTAAGACACAGACAATACACATACACAGAGGAGGCCTCCAAAGGAAACCAACCCTGCTGACAGCTTGGTCTTAGACTTCTAGTCTTAACTGTGAGAAAATAAATTTCTGCTATTTAAGCTACATAACCTGTGGTATTTTATTATGGCAGCCCTAGAAAACTAATACATAGACCCTGACAAATCTAGTCCAAAGAAGAAGTCAAAAATCCAGAAAATGGAGGTCCAGCAAAACTAAGCCCTGAATCAAAATAGACTTGTTACCATCACGTTCATTGTCAACTATGTAAATCCTGAGAAAGGAAGTCTGGATCAATGCTTCTCAAACTCCAGAGTTCATAAAAATAAGTTAGGGGGCTGTTAACCATTCAATTTCCCCAACTCCAACTCCAAAAATTCCAAGTAAGAAGATGCAGGTGTAGGCTGTCTCCCTGGAATGTGCATTTTAACAAGCACCCCAGAGAACTGAAATAGATATACAGTCTACAAAGAACAGTTTGAGAACCACTCACCTGCCAAGGACAGTGGTAACTTGGGCTAGGAGAATTGAAACAGGGCAAATGTTGGCAAATTACTCACACTAGCCCAAAAGCAGATCTACAACAGTTCTTTAACCTCGCCAATTAAAAAAAAAAAAAAGAAGAAGCACACAAATTGTGTGTTTATTTATATTTTTTAGAAATTTAGCTGGGCTTCTATACCGTATTAAATTCTGCAAATATCTATGAATATGGCCTTTATATACAACTCAAAGTCATGACAGTCAACATGACTTAAAGGAAAAGCCCTCAATTTCTATAGGGGATTAAAAGCCAATTTAGTTCTAAAGAAATACCTTTTTTTATTTGACATTAAATGAGCTCTTGGGTCCTGACAGAATGGAGGGTGGACTTAATAAAGATCACCTGTGTTGCACATATCATGCTATGGAATGGGTTTCCTATTTACAATCTGGTGGCCTTCTAAAAATTTCTTTCATAAGTTAGGTGTTAAAGACTAGAGTTTATTTGCTCCATAGAGATAATTTTATAGGCTACACACAAAGGTCTCTTTAATCACTAATATAACTGAAATGCTATGTAATCACAATAAAAAGCAGTAAACTACCACACTACTGACAATTAAAGCAGAAAATAATAAAAATCAACTAAGAACCTGTTTTACTTTTTCCATATATCTTGAACAATAGTGTAAATCAAAATGTATATTTAATTTGAAGAAGATGAAAACCCAGGTAGAAATTCTGGAATTCTGTAGAGGCCTTTATAGAAATTTGAAGACACGGTATTCACAGCTAATGTGTCCGATGCCCCTCGCCCTCCCCTTCCAAGTGGATGGTTTTGCTTTTCTCCATTCAAGTGCATCACCAGCATTGCTGTGATCTTTAGCAACTATGAATAGGGCCACTCGGGACGCCTAGTGGTAGGGAGCAGCAAGGGAACTAAAAAGGCTGTTAGACGGTTCCCTGAGGCAAGCACACTGGCCCAGGCCAGCTCTCACCAGAGATGGACTATTGCCTGCTTTCACCGGTGCCCTAGCTTGGAAAATGCAGAAATGGGAAGAGGACATGAAAAGAAAAAAAAACTTGCTTTTCTCAAAAAATTGAGTAAAAATTTGAAAAGAAAGGAAAGATAAGGCAACAAAAACTATGCTACATGAATAACTGCCTCAAAAGAAAGAAGGAAAGTCATGAAGAAGAGTTAAGTAGGTCAGAAATTTGCCTAAGTCAGACTTTAACTGGCATTAGTAGTCAAGGACCCCAAGATTGCTCTCTGGAACCAGTGAATGTCAAGAAGAAAAGGAGAGCAGAATAGCTTGGCAGTGGGGAAGGTAGGAGGAGTTATTATGTGGTAACTGGCACCACATATGCAAGAAACTTTTTGTGGGAGAAGGAGCCTATGCAACAGCTGGTCTTAATTGGAAAGAAGAAACTGTACGGCACATTTTGAGAAACTTAGTGCATGGGCTCAGTGGGCCACCTGGTGGGGCATCAGCTTATAATGGGTTCACAGCTAGGGCATTGATGGGTCTTGCCTTTGTATAGCCGAAGCCAGATGACAGTACCATTGTCCTCTTCACAGATGCAGACTACTATACTCTTGTTGGTGATGGAGGAAACTAAATTAGGGTCTTCCTTGCTGCCTAAAACTGCCTTTTGAGGTAATATATAGGTTCAGTCCCTTCCTTGCAACCATCATGACCTCCCTCTCCAATCCAGTCATCTGCTCATCATCACTAAAAACGCCACCTCCAGATGTCATGGAGCACACCACAGCCTCCCCATTGGGACCACAGGCCCTCAGGGCCTGCACGGCCGGTGCTCCAGCTCCACAAAGTAACCTTGAAGGCAACTTGGAGAATGTCTGTGTAATGTTTTATTGCAGACTTGAACACATTTAAATAAACGTAGCCTACCTAACAAAGCTTACCTTGACTCCCACATACACACACATACTCAAAAGAGGAAGGAACGACAGCAGAAGAAAACCTTATAAAAGAAATTCCCTATTTCCTTCTATAATTGAATCATAACAAGCTGTCTAGTATTTTGACCTTAACTTTTATAAGTAAGTATTAATCAAAATAGTGTGTTCTCTAAAGTTACTCCAGAGTTCAAAACAGCAAGGGTTGAATGTGATTATGTTTTCCAGGCTTATTTATGAAAATGAGTATTCTGACATCTAAGCCTGCAGCTGTGATTGGGTACATTGCATGCAGGTCTTTAATGGAAACCAAAAGGGAATTTAAGTGGCCTCTCCCAGCAAATACCACGCATTTTCCCCACCAGTGATACTCACATGGAGAAAGGGGCCCACCTCTATGACCGCTCTGCTATTTTTAGCTGAATTAGGAAATGATTCAGGTTGCTCTACCAACATTATTCAATTTAAACTCCAAGATGAAACAGACAAGCCAGCACTCTTAAATACGGGCTTTGGTCTAAGCTCCCTTAATTGAACACTGCAGGGTAATGTAACGGGATCACTCTGTAAATGGGGTGATTAGCAACCCAATTACTCATGGGAGTAATAACCTGTTTCAAAGTGTCACCCCATGCTCAGAGAGTGGCACGGGGACACCTCTGAGCTGATATGACATTAAGAAAGCCTCCCACTTCACATCCATGTGTTGCTTATTTTCTAGAATGATACAAGAAGAAATGGCTAAAATGGAAAGTTCAAATACAAGAGTGTTTGTCACTTAACGATTTGCAGGATACTAACAATGCAGTCAAGACTGACTATACAGCATTGACAGAAGATACTCCTTTGATTTGGGAGCTGTTTTTCAATCCAGTCTTCTTTAAAAGAAATCTTGAAGATATTTTAAATTAAAAAGTCCTATGACACTCTGAACTGCAATTCTTTTAGAATGTAAGATCACCATCTCCTTGTCCACACTAGGGAAAGAGAAAGTATCTGACTTACCAACAGAAATGTAAGGAGTCCTTCCTTTTAGAGGATTATCTGTACAAACGTTTAGGGAAAAACTCCTCTCTGGTCATTCTGGGCTGCTATCAAGCCCTTCTAGATTCTCTTTTTCCAATTTTATTCTCTTCCCACATCTGGGGTAACTGGACAGCTGTGGACCCAATCCTGTCTTCAGGGGATGACTGGAGAGTTATAATCCAGGGAGCCATAGTGGGTCAGCGTCAGTTGCTGCCAGACATCTGTTGTTATCACTTGCCCTGCATCCATCCCCTTCTTTCTGGTAACAGCACTGTATCACTGCAACAGCCAGGAACCCAGCAGGAAACACAAGGCTCTCTGGAGAGAGTTTAATAAAGCGATGTTGTACAGAGGTCCAAATAGATTTAATGAAACCAGTAAGAGACGGGGAGGCACCCCAGGCTAACAACAGTAGGAAGCGATTATCATCACTAACCCCACACAGGCAATCTCTGAGAGCTTTAGCCACAGGAGAAAGTACTGCAGGGGCACAGTGGCTGCCAGGATGCAGCCCAGCAGGCGAGGAGCTGGAGAATTCTCTCCTGTCATCCTCCTATCACCTGCTGCCAGTGCCCACTGGCCAAACCAAAGTGGAAGGCAGAGGACAAAGGAGTTACAGTCTGTAGTTCATCTAGTGATGGACACTTGAGTTGCTTCCAAAACCTACTATTCTTAACCACTATACTTAATCATCTCCCAGATGCCTTTCTGCCTGCTGTCTACATTTACACCCTCTTCCGTAACTGCCTCATGACTGCTTGGGTGCTGTGGTCTGCCTACTTGCCTTGTTCTTTCTTCCCACCACCAGCTCATGCCTCTGCCTGGCCCACCCTTAGCCTCTGTCTAACCCTGGGGTGGGGATAGGAGGGCTTTAGTTCTAGGCTCCAGTTTCTCCCTGTCTTCCCTGGTTGCCTTGATTCACTCCTGAATGCCAGCCATATCATGAACCACGTCAGCAACAAAGAGCAGGGTTTCTATGGAGTGGTACTCCAAGCATACAAATTACTTAGGAGATGAATCTGTCTATCTCTTTTGAACATCCCTCTCAGGCATGTCACTGAAGCTGGGAAGCTCCCATTTCTATTAATAACTCTATAGTACAGAGGGGAAGAAGGAGCTGTGCTCAAAATAAAACAATGAACTCAATACATGAACAAGTCCAAGACAAATGACTATAATGTATTCTGGATTCATATGTCTCTAAGGCTAATTAATGTAGGAAAGTCTAATACTGAGCGTTCTCTGAAAACACAGTGCCACAAAGAAAGTATTAATAAAGACCAGATATTTTCATGTGATAAACTCCAAATCAAGGGTTATGTCTTAGAAGTCTCTACCATTCTCTGAAAACACATAATAGGCACTTACTTATTTATTCATTCCACAAATGTTTTCAAGTTTCTACTCTAAAACAGGTGACAGATAAGTGCAGGGGATGCAATGGTGAGCCAAGCAGATACAGCCCTGCCCTCAGAAAGCCAAATAAGCCAGCTATGACTCAGTGTGATAGGCATATTGATGCCTGTAACAAAGCAGTTATGAAACTAACAAAAATCCAGATGGAGGAGCTTCTTTTCCAGCTTATTACTTTTCAACTACTTTTTAGCTAGAGAAAAAGACACAAAGCCTGAGAGGCAGACATTTTATTTGCCACTGCAGAAATAGAAAGATGATTAAAATTGCTTAAAAAGCATTTAGAAATACACTCCCACCATGCCCCACTCCCCATCTTACATCCTTAAAAGAGCTTCATTTTTTTCTCTCTCTCTTTTGGTTCTGAGATCTTGTCCTCCTTTGCACCTCCTTGCAATAACACATGAAGAATGACACAGTCCTGAAGTGTCAGAAGCAGAGTCCATGAGGCCTTTTCCTCTTCTCTCCTCTTTCTAGACTTCAAAAGGAACCAAAACATACACATGCACACGGAGAACTCTCAAAGCTGGTCAATCTGAAGGTCTACACGTTCATTTACACATCCACGCATCCCCACATTCTTACAAGTAACCATGGAACCTGACCTATGCCAGTTGCTGTTGGGGACCCAGTGCTGGACAGGGTCAGTACAAGTGCTGTAGACCTTCATGTGCAATGAAGCCATCACTAAGCCCTTTCTAAACCCACATATATAAAGTGTACCCTCTCCAGAGTTTGACAAATATTCAGTTTGTTTTTTTCACACTGGGCTGTGTTTGATTTTTATACTTAATTACTTAATCTATTTGGTATTTATTTTACTAGATTCCCCTATCTGCCCCCAAAAATGCTAATCAGACATCCTAACAATATCTATAGAAAAATTCTGCCCTTTGTCTCTGTTTTGTGTTATGTCTGGAATAATATAATTATTTTTTATGTGAAGGGATCATAATTTTTCAAAAAAATACTACCCAATGCCTTTTCTTTCAGAGTAATCCAGCTTCTTGCCCTGTTGTGTTTGGGAAGGCAGGGAAAGCATATTAAAGCTTTTTTCCACCATTGCTTCAAATGAAGACTCAGATCAAGATGAGATTGTTTACAGGCATTTTTAAAATTTGCATTATAGTATAATATAAAACATGCATGCATACATAAGACAACAAAAGAAAAATATATTTTTTATTTGTGAATGGGTACTAAAATATTTTAATAATTGTAGCTTTTTAAAGTCTAAATAAAGTAGCCTCTCACAATATACTTTTTCAGAATTTCCCCTGTAAATTCTATTTATTTTTTCTGATAAATTTCTCCCCATCCCAATAAGATTTTAATTGCTATTATATTAAGCCTACAAATCACTGCAATTTGGGGAAATCTTTACATGATCTAATCTTTCCATCTGGGAGATATTTACTTTTAATGAACTTGGACAATTACGCTTCCCAAAGTTGCCCTTCAATTCCAGAATCCCTGACCACAGCCATCCTGACCTGTCTCCATGAATAGCATCCTCACAAACACGCTGCACAATGACAGAGCCTCAACATAAAAATGTGTGCCCCAAGTCCTCTCAATCATAGACCAACATGTATTAAGACTCTACATAAAGTTTAGAGCTGAAAATATAGCTCTGCCCTCAAGAGCCTTATAATTTAGTTAAATAGGTATATAATATGCCCAGGAGGAAAAATAACCATAAAGGTAACATTTATTAAATATCAAATGTGCTACACCTATAGGAAGTACTAAAGTGATGAGAACTGAGACCATTGATTAGAAGAAGATGCAAGTGTGAGTAGGACTTGAGGAGGCCTCAAACAGTGGAGTCCTGTTTAGGAAGGAAAAGATAAGAGCCCAACATGATGTCAGACACAAAGGTAATCAATAACTGCTAAATAAACAAGGAGGGGCTTACCAGACAGAGGCAATGCCATGGACAAAGGCACAGAGGAAAGAATAAATGCATATGATGTCCCTAGGGAATAACAAGTTGACCAGCTTCTCAAAAGGTTATGGAAAACAGGCAGAAGAGATGGACGAACTAGGCTCGTTTCAAACTGGTAAGGGCTCATAGGATATACTCTTATCTAAATATTCTATTAGAGACAATTCTCTGGATTTGTTGTTAGTGGTCAATTCAATTCTATAAGCACTTACTGAATACTATACGTACAAGGCATTGCACACTCAGGATGTCAAAATGGGTAAAACCTCTCTCTATACTCAAGGATCTCCTAGTTGAATAGTCAAACATATAAGCAAGTGACTGTCAATCAGTGTAGCAGGTATTATAACAGAAATGCAACTACGTAGAATATGGAAGCACAAAGGGAGAAGGTGCCCGAAGGCTTCTGGGAGGCGGCAGTATGAGGCTAAATTTTGGAGGATAAACAGGAGTTAAGCACCAAGGAGGTGGACATGACTCCCAGGAAGAGATCATAAAAAGGCATGAAAGAAGATGAGTCCCAGTACTGCACATGGTCAGGTAGAGCATGAGGATCAGTGGTTGGGTACATATGACCAGAGAAATAGGTAGGGGTCTGGCTACTATTCAGAGGAGTCATAGAAGACTTTAACATGGAAGGAATGATGCAATCAGATTGTTTTTAGAAAGAAAACTCTAGCAGGATTAAAGAGGTCTGAAGGAGGAGTTAGACAAATTGGTAGTATTTTAGTCATATTGCTTTTTTTTATTGCCAGCAATAGTAGCAATGTGGGGTTTCACCCTGTTGCAAGTACCTTAGTTCTTTTCCCAGCACCGACACTAACAGTAATGCACCTTGGAAAAGTCATTTCTCCTCTGTGGCTCTAAGTTTCCTCACTGCAAAATGAAGACACTGTACTAGATGACCTCTAAGCTCCAGATGGCAATAATTCTTCAGGCCTTCTTACTTATCATCAAGGAAAAACTGAGTACATAGAAAGAAAGGCAGGTGGAGTTTCAACTTTACTTTGATTTTTATTGAAGGTAAACAGTTTAAATAAATGTGCTATCAAATTTATCAAAGATTTTATTCTTTTAAGTTTTATCTAAGTTGCAGAGAGGCTTAAAAGTCCCAGAAAATTGTGCTTTATGTACTGCATGTGCTTGCATAGACTTTAAATTAAACTGCATTTATAAAAACCCTGTGAGCTTTTTGGATTAAATACTATATTTCAGTCCTAAGAATTATGCCAGTGCACAAAGTGCACCCAGAGGAACATTAACACTCTCTGATTGCTTATGCAACCTCCCAGTCCTAGCTCAGCCCAGTTTTATTAAAATTTCTATTAGTGCCACTCAGTTATGATTAAATATTCTTCCTACTTTTTCAAGAAGAAAAGAACGCAGCTAACTCTTGATAGCTTGTGTCAACTGGGGACATGGATCACAGGGATAAATTAAATCCATAAATAATCCAGAACCTTAATTTAAGCCAAGAGCTTCAATCTCCTTCCTCAACCAACCTTTTCTAAGAGCTGTTAACAAAGTATTCAAATTGCCTTAAGTAAGACTCCTCTGTACAGGGTCAGCTCTAGGTGAAATTGGGACACGGCTATTTGCTACCCTCCACCCCTAGGACCCTCACTGCCTTCTTGCTCTGTATCGCATTCATAACTATCTAAGTGTCAACTTGTAGTTTTCTTCTTATTTGACCACGTTGCAGATTTTGACACCGTTAACCACTCCTAGTTGCCTCAATCTCTATCCTTGGCCTCCACAGCTACTCTCCCCTGGGTCTCTTCCTACCTTGTCAATCATGCTATTTTTGGCCATCTCTTATGTCAGTTCCTCCCCTCCCCACCCTGCTACAGTTTGTTTTTTCTCTGCATGGTCTTCCTGAGAGATATCATTCACACCCATGGTGATGCCACATAAATATAGCCCTGTATTACCTCTTTTTAAACACCTGTTAAATGCTCAGCAAATACTTGTGAAGTTGAATATAACAAAAAAAAAAACAGTTATGTGCTTCTAATATGAAATTAAATTAGACTGTACAGGGAATGTGTCTCTGTCTAGGTCATCTCTCCCATGTCTCTCTCACACACACCTTTCCTCCATTACTGCATGAGTTCCTGTCCACCTATGGCTGCCCCATGACTAATAAGCAAGTTCCACTCTAACTTTGCAGACAGCATATCAGCAGAAGGGTGGCTCCCACCTACTTCATGTGCCAGACATAGCAGTTGTCTGACAGGCTGTGGCTTATAGGTCCAATGTAAGCTTTACTAATTTCTTCATCCCCTTTTCAACCCCAATTCACCTTCCAAACCCACTTCCAATGTTAGGGCTTCTGTGAAGTATTATCCAGCTCTCTCTTTCTACTCAAGCAGAATTGCTCACCCACACTACTAGACTCTGAAAATGCACTTCATTTAAACCAATCTGTAATAGCATTGAGCAAACTGAAAAATAGTTGATGGTAAACTGGTCCATCTCCTGAACTAGATGGCAAACTCCCTAAAACTAGGGACCATATTCTATTCCATTTTGTATCTTAAGTGACTAGCACAGTGCCAGACATATGGGGATCATATCACTCCATTTATGTAAAGGGTTTTGACTAGACAAAAAGAGTGGGAACCTATGGATCATGAAAGCAGGCTTTAAGTTGGGGCCTTCATCTCTCTTTCATCTTTTATTTCTTTTTTCTTTCACTTAATAACAAACAATGTTCAAAAAGTGTGGAAACTAATCCCATTTCTCATTCCACAGCCAAATACATATTATACCAGTCTAAACAGGGATACCTGTAATTTAAAAAATAAGGTCATGGATAGCCTCTGTATTATTTATAAATGACTAAAATATAAGAAACACAAAGTTCCAAATATAACACTGAACTCACCTATAAAGAAACACGTAAAAATTTCATAAAACATACATTATATAAAGGTAAGTTACCATTATTTTTCTACTTGATAGATTGCCAATGTTGAACACTGATTTGAAATTACAAAAATAAATGCTAGATGACTATCTTTGGGGCAGCCTTCTTACCCAAGGAGGGGATCCTTATCATACGAATTGTCACTGAAAGCTGACTTCCCATTGTTGACAACAATAGCTGTGGAATCAACTACGTAAAAACACCAAGACGAAGAGATCATCAACAACATTACACGATACAAGTATGCTTGATAAGTTATGTCTGTGAGAAGTTTTGTAAAACAAATCCAGTTTTCCAATTGACTCATATTTTGCCTTAAGAGAAGTTTATCTTTGTTTCTGATTGCTCTCCAATTGACAGCCAATTAAAGTAGCTTCTAACTCTTAACATGTATATCCCTTCTCTTTAGTCACTTCAAAATAATTTGTGATGTATAAATGTGTACTTTAATAACTGTATTTAAAAATTCTACAGTGAATCTTTTCCTTAAAATGTAAGATTCTTTGAAATAAAAATATCGATTAGAGAATGCATATATTTGACAGACCTGGGGCAGTTATTATCTACTACTATGGTTTCCACTACAGATGCAAGAAAAGAATGACCTCCACTTTTCAAAAGAAGACATATATGAGCCCAAAAAACATAAGAAAAAATGCTCATCATCACTGGTCATTAGAGAAATGCAAATCAAAACCACATTGAGATACCATCTCATGCCAGTTAGAATGGTGATCATTAAAAAATCTGGAGACAACAGATGCTGGAGAGGATGTGGAGAAACAGGAACATTTTTACACTGTTGGTGGGAGTGTAAACTAGTTCAACCATTGTGGAAGACAGTGTGGCGATTCCTCAAGGACCTAGAAACAGAAATTCCATTTGACCCAGCAATCCCATTACTGGGTATATACCCAAAGGATTATAAATCATTCTATTATAAAGAATATGCATACGTATGTTCATAGCGGCACTGTTTACAATAGCAAAGACCTGGAACCAACCCAAATTCATACACATGGAATACCATGCAGCCATAAAAAATGATGAGTTTGTGTCCTTTGTAGGAACATGGATGAATCTGGAAACCATCATTCTCGGCAAACTGACACAAGAACAGAAAATCAAGCACCACATGTTCTCACTCAAAGGTGGGTGTTGAACAATGAGAACACATGGACACAGAGAGGGGAGCATCACACACTGGGGTCTGTTGCGGGGTGCCAAGGGAGGGACAGTGGGGGGAGTGGGGAGGTTGGGGAGGGATAACATGAGGAGAAATGCCAGATGTATGTGACAGGGGGATGGAGGCAGCAAATCACATTGCCATGTGTGTACCTATGCAACAATCCTGCATGATCAGCACATGTACCCCAGAACCTAAAGTACAATTAAAAAAAGAAAGAAAAGAGTGTCCTCAAGCTTTCTGATTGTGACAGCCAAAACTGAATGTGGGAATACGGAGAAGAAACAGAATTTTGCAACTCAAAACTAACCTTGTAAACAGTGAAGACCCTGCTTTCCTCCAAAGAAGAATCCAAAATTTAAGTTTAAAACATTTAGTTGGACAATTTAATATGAATAGCAAAAAACAGACCCTATGTTTTCTTAAAATGTAAGAAGGCATAAAGGCTATGGCCAGTATTTCCGTGCTCTCACTACATTCAACTTTCAACTTTCACTACACTCCTTTCAACTTTCAAGATAATGGAGAGAAATACGCAGAAAGCCTAGACTTTAAAAGTATCTAGTAAAAGCTGTGTTGTTCTTTACAACATTCTATTATACATTATACATCTATCATTCACAAGAGGTTCTTTTCCTAAGTTAGAGTAGTCCCCATTACTTCACAAGAATGTCTTAGAGACCCAGAATAGAATAAATTCCTCTTAATATGAAGTATATCTCCTCCACACTACCTACTCTGTTATAGAACTTCAAATTGGATTTCTCCAATCATGTCTCAGTGTCAAGAGACCATCACTTGTACCCAAAAGGCAATTTCTGAGAGTCTGATGCATAGCCACCACTCCCTCCAAATTCTGTTTGTTAGTCTATTCCAAAAGCCTAAAAGATGATTCTACTTTTCCTGGATTAAAAATACTTTGACTTGGTTCTAGGGTCACAACTGTCCCTTATCCATCTCCATCTAAGACCTAGGCTCTTAGAGGAACTATAGCCACTAACCAGAAATTTTCCCAATTGCATATTTATATGCTCCCTTTTCCCAGACATCCCACTTGGTACTTTCATGACACCACTGTAGACAGGTTATAAGTTTAGTGACGCTCATTTTGCTTTTAGGTCTTATAGGGGCTGTTCCCATATACAGTTAGATGCTTAAACTGGAATTTTACTAACACACGTTCCAGAGTCAGAGAGACTTGCCTTTAAATTTTTTTTTTTTTTTTTTTTTTGAGACAGAGTCTAGCTCTGTCACCCAGGCTGGAGTGCAGTATGCAATCTCAGCTCACTGCAACCTCGGCCTCCCAGGTTCAAGCAATTCTCTGCCTCAGCCTCCTGAGTAGCCAGGATTACAGGTACCTGCTACCATACCCAACTAATTTTTGTATTTTTAGTAAAGATGGGCTTTCACCATCTTGGCCAAGCTGGTCTTGAACTCCTAACCTCATGATCCACCCACCTCGATCTCCCAAAGTGCTGGGATTGCAAGCATGAGCCACCATGCCTGGCCACTACATAAGCTTTCTAAGCCTTGGTTTCTTTGGCTATGAAATGGGAATACTAATAATAGCTACTTCAGAGAGTTCCCATAAGGTTATGAGAAAATGGTATAAATCACTTAGCACAATTTCTGACCCAGTAAAAAACAGACAAGAAGGTATAGTGTTACAGCAGTGATAGTAGTGGCAGTGGTGGCAGTAATGGTTAGCTAAGGTGCAATTTTCACGTGCCATTGTGTTGTTTCTTTAGCCAGTTCTTGAAGACACAAGGTTCCACAATCATAACTCATGTGTGCTATGTTCTAAATGATAGAAATGCTGTCCCAAGACATTAGTAAATTTTGTATAATTCAATGTTGCATTGTGAAGACATCTTATACCATTCTTTGCTCTTCATTTGATTTCTCTGCTCTCTCCCCAACTGTCAACTAAATTTTCTCAATTACTATCAATGGGCATATGAAAATCCACACAGCTTCAGATGTCACAGGCCAATACAAATATTTTGCAAGATTCTGGAGTACCTGGACTGCCACTCCTGCCATGGGAAAACAAAAAGATTTGGGAGAGGTGCTTGCATCAAGGGCACAGAAACATGAGAAGTAACCATGAGGGACCTTGCATTAGGTACAAGCTTCACTAGATATACAACTTGTCTCCAGTATGATAAAAAGGAAAAAGGTTTTAGACAATTATTTTTGCAGCATATGCAACCCCTTGACACATTTCAAAAAGCCCTTAATTAATTGGAAGCATAAATGAATTCTCAAGAGAAAAATTATTTCATTTCTCAGAAAGTATTCACTACTTGAACAAGTAGTTGTGGTTTACTAATATGGTGAGTATTTGGAAGCCATCTTCTTTCTACACAATTTTGACACATTACTTTGGGAGGCTTTGTTTGTTAGCTTGCTTTTGTGGAGTTTTTTGGGTTATGGTTTTTGGTTTTATTTTTCTGTTTGTGTTTTGTTTGTTTTTTGCTTTATACCTATCTAATGATCTCAACACAAGATTTATTGTGTGATGCTAAACACTTCCAATGGCACCAAAATGTTGCAATGCTATTTGACAATTAAATAGAAGTATTTTCACCAAAAGTTGAGTATTGTGTAACCCCTAATGAATATACTGTATTTATGGGAGAAAAGCATACTGATTACTACCCATAATTGAACAGAAACTTCTTACTTTGGTAAACTAATACCTACTTTCAGGATTGTTTCAGAGTCACAGTTACTATACGGAAAAAGTAAGATTGAGGTGGTCAACCAGTTTCCCTACCATTTTGGGTTCCCTGGCAGGAGAACTGCTCCTGCATCAACCAGTGGGAAACATCATGAGTGCCTGAAAGGAGAAAAACTTCTGAGGACAGCCAGAGACCAAGAGAGGGAAGTGGGACAAGCATTGCCAGCCCAGAAAATGCTACTCTGTATCTGGACCACATGAGACATCACATCAGAGTGGTTGTTCAGCAGCACACTGTAGGGGCTTATTCCATGGATTCTCTGGGTATGAACCCCTACCTATCCTTCCTACACTGCAGGGATATAACTTTTGTGACATCCCCCATCCGGGACAGACAGAGCTCCAAAGTTTGCCAGAGCCAAAACAAACCTGGGCATAAGGCACCATCAAGTACTTAAAAGGAGGCAGTGACCTAGCCGAAAAGATATTAAACAGATATGTTGCAAAGAAATCTCTAAGCAAACATAATGAATAAAAACCAAAACAAGCCAAATAGAGAAGACTGAAATAACTAATCCTTAAATGTGAATACAAAGATGTACATTCGCAAGAAACAATAGCAAACAGGGAAACATGACCCCACCAAAAAGAAAAAGCAAGGAATCAGTCATCAACCCAAATGAGACAATAATAGGTGAGCTCTCTGATAAAAACTTCAAAATAGCAGTTATAAGAAAACTCAGTGATCTCCAAAATAGGACAGAAGGCAACTCAAAAATTTATCAGATAATTTTAACAAAGAGATTAAAATAATTTGTAAAAATCAAACAGATGATCGATCCAAGATGGCCGATTAGGAGGAAGTCGGGATTGCAGCTCCTAGAGAAGGCACAGAGGGTGAGTGGACACCGCATTTCCAGACGGATTTTTACTGCCCACAGACCAGGAGATTCACAGGAGGAGGAGCCCCACGGGTCGCCAGCGCTGCTGGTCTAACCAGTGTGGCCGCTCGGCCTACGCCCTGTGGCGGGGGGCAGCGGCTCATTGAGCAGAGTGAGAAAGACTGAGTCCCCTCTGAGCCAGCAAGGGGAGCTGAAGCAGGAAATCAAGCCAGGAGATTCCTGGGCAAGGGTGCACCACGAATCTCAGAGCCGCTGCTTCGGCTGATGCAGTAGCTCACAGGGCAGCAGATTTTTACTGCCCACGGACCAGGAGATTCACAGACGGAGGAGCTCCACGGGTTGCCAGCACCGCTGGTTGGAACGGAGCGGCCGCTCAGCCAACACCTGGGGCAGAGGACAGTGGCTCCTTGTGCAGAGTGAACAAGACTGGGTCCCCTCTGGGCCAGCAAGGGGCAGCTGAGGCAGGAAGTCAAGCCAAGAGATTCCGGGCAAAGAGGGCACCATGGGAAGCACGGCTGAACCCAGGATGGTCCAGCTCAGTGGGGGAGGGGCGTTCCCACCAGGAAACACCCTGCAGTTCCCAGGGCAATTTGCTGTAACCAAGGTAACCCGCCACTACAGAGACTCTGTCACTACAGGGGCGGGCCAACAAAACGGAAGCAGTTCTAACTACACCCATATAAACAGGACTGCAGGGAAGTTCACATGGAAGCTGGGCGGAGCCCACAGCAGCTCAGCGAAGCCTCTGCAGGCTGAGTGTGACTAGGCTACCACCATGTGGGCAGGGAAAACGATAGCAAGACAGCGGGAAATCATAAAGCTCTAAGTCCCTGGGACAGAACACCTGGGGGGAAGAAAAGGCGGTTTATGAGTTCAGCTGCTGCAGACTTAAAATTACCAAAACCAGAAAGACAGCAACTAAAAAGTCAATAGGTGGATAAATCCACAAAGATGGGAAGAAACCAGTGCAAAAAGGATGAAAACACCTGAAACCAGAACACCTCTCCTTCTACAAGGGAGCGCAACTCCTCACCAGCAAGGGAACAAGACTGGACGGATAATGAGTGTGATGAAATGATAGAATCAGCTTTCAGAAAATGGATAATAAGAAACTTCCGAGAGCTAAAAGAACATGTTCTAACCCAATGCAAAGAAACCAAGAACCTTGAAAAAAGACTTGACGAAATGCTAACGAGAATGGACAACTTAGAGAGGAATATGAGTGAATTGATGGAGCTGAAAAACACAACACGAGAACTTCGCGAAGCATGCACAAGTTTCAACAGCCGAATTGACCAAGCAGAAGAAAGGATATCAGAGGTTGAAGATCAACTCAATGAAATAAAACGAGAAGGCAAGATTAGAGAAAACAGGGTAAAAAGGAATGAACAGAGTCAACAAGACTTATGGGACTATTTGAAAAGACCTAATCTACGTGTGATAGGTGTACCTGAATGTGACGAAGAGAATGCATCCAAGCTGGAAAATACTCTCCAGTATATTATCCAGGAAAACTTCCCCAACCTAGCAAGGCAGGCCAATATTCAAGTCCAGGAAATATAGAGAACACCACAAAGATATTCCTCTAGAAGAGCAACCCCAAGGCACATATTCATCAGATTCACCAGGGTTGAAATGAAGGAGAAAATACTAAGGGCAGCCAGAGAGAAAGCTCGGGTTACCCATAAAGGGAAGCCCATCAGACTCACAACAGATCTCTCAGCAGAAACCCTACAGGCCAGAAGAGAGTGGGGGCCGATATTCAACATCCTTAAAGAAAAGAACTTTCAACCCAGAATTTCATATCCAGCCAAACTAAGCTTCATAAGTGAAGGAAAAATAAAATCCTTTGTGAACAAGCAAGCACTCAGAGATTTCATCACCACCAGACCAGCTTTACAAGAGCTCCTGAAGGAGGCACTACACATAGAAAAGAATAACCAGTACCAGCCACTCCAAAAACACACGAAATGGTAAAGAGCATCAACACAATGAAGAATGTGCAGCAACCAATGGGAAGAACAGCCAGCTAGCATCAAAATGACAGGATCAAATTCACACATAACAATATTAACCCTAAATGTAAACGGACTAAATGCCCCAATCAAAAGACACAGACTGGCAAATTGGATAAAAAGCCAAAACCCATCAGTGTGCTGTATCCAGGAAACCCACCTCACATGCAAGGATACACAAAGACCCAAAATAAAGGGATGGAGGAACATTTACCAAGTAAATGGACAGCAAAAAAAAGCAGGAGTTGCAATTCTCATCTCTGATAAAATAGACTTTAAAGCAACAAAGATCAAAAGAGACAAAGAAGGACATTACATAATGGTAAAAGGATCAATGCAACAAGAAGAGCTAACGATCCTAAATATATATGCACCTAATACAGGAGCACCCAGATACATAAGGCAAGTTCTTAAAGATTTGCAAAGAGACTTAGACTCCCACACATTAATAGTGGGAGACTTCAACACACCATTGTCAATATTAGACAGATCAACGAGACAGAAAATTAATAAGGATATCCAGGACTTGAACTCAGACCTGGAACAAGCAAACCTAATAGACATTTACAGAACTCTCCACCCCAAATCCACAGAATATACATTCTTCTCAGCACCACATCACACCTACTCTAAAATTGACCACATAATTGGAAGTAAATCACTCCTCAGCAAATGCAAAAGAACGGAAACCATAACAAACAGTCTCTCAGACCACAGTGCAATCAAGTTAGAACTCAGAATTCAGAAGCCAACCCACAACCGCACAGCCTCATGGAAAATGAACAACTTTCTCCTGAATGTTGACTGGATAAGCACTGAAATGAAGGCAGAAATAAAGATGTTCTTCGAAACCAACGAGAACGAAGACACCATATACCAGAATCTCTGGGACACATTTAAAGCAGTCTCTAGAGGAAAATATATAGCAATAAGTGCACACATCAGAAGAAAGGAGAGATCTAAAATTGACACCCTATCATCAAAATTGAAAGAGCTAGAGGAGCAAGATCAAAAACACTCAAAACCTAGCAGAAGACAAGAAATAACTAAGATCAAAGCAGAATTGGAGATAGAGACATGAAAAACCCTACAAAAAATCAATAAATCCAGGAGCTGGTTTTTTGAAAAGATCAACAAAATAGCCCACTATCCAGACTAATAAAAAAGAAAAGAGAGAATAACCAAATAGATGCAATAAAAAATGATAAAGGGGATATCACCATAGATTCCACAGAAATTCAAACCATCATCAGAGATTACTACAAACAACTCTATGCACATAAACTAGAAAACCTGGAAGAAATGGATAAATTCCTGGACAGTTGCCTCCTCCCAAGCCTAAACCAGGAAGAAGTCAAAACCCTGAATAGACCAATAACAAGGTCTGAAGTCGAGGCAGCAATTAAGAGCCTACCACCCAAAAAAAGCCCAGGTCCAGATGGGTTCACAGCCGAATTCTACCAGACATACAAAGAGGAACTGGTACCATTCCTACTGAAACTATTCCAAATAATCCAAAAAGAGGGAATCCTTCCCAAATCATTTTATGAGACCAACATCATCCTAATACCAAAACCCGGCAGAGACTCAACAAGAAAAGAAAACTACAGGCCAATATCCATGATGAACATAGATGCAAAAATCTTCAATAAAATACTGGCAAGCCGATTGCAACAGCACATCAAAAAGCTTATCCACCATGATCAAGTAGGATTCATCCCGGGGATGCAAGGCTGGTTCAATATACGCAAGTCTATAAATGTAATTCACCACATAAACAGAACCAAAGACAAAAACCACATGATTATCTCAATTGATGCAGAGAAGGCCTTCGACAAAATTCAGCAGCCCTTTATGCTAAAAACTCTCAATAAACTAAGTATAGACGGGACGTATCTCAAAATAATAAAAGCTATGTATGACAAATCGACAGCCAATATCATACTGAAGGGGCAAAAACTGGAAGCATTCCCTTTGAAATCAGGCACTAGACAAGGATGCCCTCTCTCACCACTCCTATTCAATATAGTACTGGAAGTTCTAGCCAGAGCAATCAGGCAAGAAAAAGAAATAAAGCGTATTCAATTAGGAAAGGAGGAAGTCAAATTGTCTCTATTTGCAGACGACATGATTATATATCTAGAAGACCCAATCATCTCAGCCCAAAATCTCCTGAAACTGATAAGCAACTTCAGCAAAGTCTCAGGATACAAAATCAATGTGCAAAAATCACAAGCATTCCTATACACCAATAACAGACTTAAAGAGAACCAAATTAAGAACGAACTGCCATTCACAATTGCTACAAAGAGAATAAAATACCTAGGAATACAACTAACAAGGAACGTAAAGGACCTCTTCAAGGAGAACTACAAACCACTGCTCAATGAAATAAGAGAGGACACAAACAGATGGAGAAACATTCCGTGTTCATGGTTAGGAAGAATTAATATCGTGAAAATGGCCATACTGCCCAAAGTAATTTACAGATTCAATGCTATCCCCATCAAGCTACCAATGACCTTCTTCACAGAACTGGAAAAAACCACCTTAAACTTCATATGGAACCGAAAGAGAGCCCGCATAGCCAAGTCAATTCTAAGCAAAAAGAACAAAGCGGGAGGCATCACACTACCGGACATCAAACTCTACTACAAGGCTACAGTAATCAAAACAGCATGGTACTGGTACCAAAACACAGATATAGACCAATGGAACAGAACAGAGGCGTCGGAGGTGACACAACATATGTACAACCACCCGATCTTTGACAAACCTGACAAAAACAAGCAATGGGGAAAGGATTCCCTGTTCAATAAGTGGTGTTGGGAAAACTGGCTAGCCATATGCAGAAAGCAGAAACTCGACCCCTTCCTGACACCTTACACTAAAATTGACTCCAGATGGATTAAAGACTTAAACATAAGACCTAATACCATAAAAACACTAGAAGGAAACCTAGGCAAAACCGTTCAGGACATAGGCGTAGGCAAGGACTTTATGACCAAAATACCAAAAGCATTGGCAACAAAAGCCAAAATAGACAAATGGGACCTAATCAAACTCCACAGCTTCTGCACGGCAAAAGAAACAGTCAATAGAATGAATCGGCAACCAACAGAATGGGAAAAAATTTTTGCAGCCTACCCGTCTGACAAAGGGCTGATATCCAGAATTTACAACGAGCTAAAACAGATTTACAAGAAAAAAACAAACAAGCCCATTCAAAAATGGGCAAAGAATATGAACCGATACTTTACAAAAGAAGACATACATAAGGCCAACAAGCATATGAAAAAATGCTCATCATCACTGGTCATTAGAGTAATGCAAATCAAAACTACATTGAGATACCATCCCACACCAGTTAGAATGGCGATCATTAAAAAATCTGGAGACAACAGATGCTGGAGAGGATGTGGAGAAATAGGAACACTTTTACACTGTTGGTGGCAGTGTAAACTAGTTCAACCATTGTGGAAGACAGTGTGGCGATTCCTCAAGGACCTAGAAACAGAAATTCCATTTGACCCAGCAATCCCATTACTGGGCATATATCCAAAGGATTATAAATTGTTCTACTATAAGGACACATGCACACGAATGTTCATTGCAGCACAGTTTACAATAGCAAAGACCTGGAACCAACCCAAATGCCCATCGATGATAGACTGGACAGGAAAAATGTGGCACATATACACCATGGAATATTATGCAGCCATCAAAAACGATGAGTTTGCGTCCTTTGTAGGGACATGAATGAACCTGGAAACCATCATTCTCAGCAAACTGACACAAGAACACAAAATCAAACATCGCATGTTCTCACTCATAGACGGGTACTGAACAATGGGAACACATGGACACAGGGAGGGGAGCACTACACACTGGGGTCTGTTGGGGGGAGTGGGGGGGACAGCAGGGGGTGGGGAGTCGGGGAGAGATAGCATGGGGAGAAATGCCACATATAGGTGAAGGGGAGGAAGGCAGCAAATCACACTGCCACGTGTATACCTAAGCAACAACCTTGCATGTTTTTCACATGTACCCCAAAACCTAAAATGCAATTAAAAAAAAAAGAATTTTGGTTCCTTGACACATACACTAAAAGGCAATTTTCTTGTCTTTTTTTTGGAAACAGTTACTTTCTTGACACTGCAAAATACTCCCAAATCTACCTGGCTTAAGATAAGAACTGATTTCTTTTCAACTATAATAATTATTGGAAAAGCACTCCCAAAAATAACAGAATACCCCACAGAGGGATGGTGAAGTAACAAAACAGTCAAGAGCCAAAAACAGACCTGTATTCATGGAACCCAGGGAAGAAAGACAAGATATTCTTCCAGTAATAACTAGAAATGAAGGTTCGATTACATTTGAAGTAAGTAATAAAGAATAAATAACCAATGTTTGGGGTTGCTAAGACATTTCATTGAATTTTTGTGAATATTAGATTAACTCTGAAGGAAAACTAAAGGCATCTGGCAGCAGGCATAAGAGCAACCAGCACTACCTGCATTTATTCCTGTGCCCTGCCAATTACTAACTCTTAACACCTAGAGAGCTGGCAGTTGGTTGTCGCCCTGTTGTTCCTCCACATCCATGTGCCATCCTATTCTGTGTCCTGGAGGCTAAACCATAGTGACTGCATCAGTGGCTCTTTTGCCCTTTAACTTCCAGTGGGATTCTGCCAATGAAAGGCACCAGCAGGATGCCGGAGGGCAGGAGAGTGAGGCTAGATATTTATTATTACTCTAGCTCCCTGCAGAGTCTATGAGCCTGGCAGCATACCTCTCTCCAAACCCACAGACCCCATCAGGGAGTCCTCTTTGCAGAGCTTTGGATCCAGGAACTGTTCCCTCTCCTTGTCCCCTTAATTGTATGGGTAGAACTGACTCCCAATGTTGCTAACTCGTTGTTCCTTGAACCTTGCTAACACCCTCATAAATAATCTCTTAACTAAACTCTCCTCCAAACACTCAATTTGAATGTGTTTCTTCATAGGACCTTGACTGATCAAGTTATCTAACTTCTTTGGGCTTCGGTGTCTGCATCTATAAAATCAGTCTAGTCAGAGTACTGCTTTTATGGTTGTTGTAGGTGCCTAGCACACAGCAATTACTCAATTACTCCAAGTATATTACATCTCCTGTCATTATTCAAACAGTGTGGACTTTTTATCAAGGCAGAAATGCAATTTGTTTTGCCTAATAATACTATTTTGCAAGATGTCCATGATTCTTCTGTTTAAAAATGAAATTTTTATTGCTATTGATTGCTGTAGTCTTGCTATCTTGATAGCCCCTTAATGTTCATCCTTTATCTCCTGCTTTTTGTAGTGAATAAACTAGCCTTTTTAGTCCAAATACAAGATATAAACAGAAAAAAACAAGGTTCAACATTAAATGATCTATCTCTTAAAGATGCTCTGGGGATAAGGAAAGGAGAAAAAAGATTTTAACAATGCCTATACATGTTTCCTGAGGGACACATGCTCACCCATTTGAAAGGTTTTATTGGCAGTGCAAAAATTCCATCCATGAAAAACAATGATCATTAGCTTTTCCATGACAATTCTGTTTTGCCTACAATATCCATCACGCTCCTGGAGACCATAGCTTTTTCACAATTCCAGTACCTTGGTGCACAACTTTATTGAGTATTGATGCTATTTTAATTGTTTCTTACATAAAGTCCACTGCTACTTGTCACAAAGTCCACATACACTAAAAATCATTATTGAACTTTTGGGAGATCTGTACGTATGAAGCAATTCTGAACTTGCCCTGCAATTTTAACAGGTCATACAAGTGAAAGCCTTGGCAATTTGGTTTGATTAACGGGGTCAATTTAAGTGAGACCCCAGATTAAAAAACATTTTTTTAAAGTGGCAGATCTGTACTAAAATGTCTACCAAAAAAAAAGATAACAGAAGGACATATCACAGAACACATATTTTGCAAGAAAAACCAAATCACTTTTACTTAAATTATTTATTTTGCTAAAGATCCTCAATTTCAGAAGTCAAAATAAGCATTATTTTTGAAGCCTGAAATAGCTTAAGCCCTAAGAACATTACAATGGACTTCTGTTTCAAGTAATTTCCAACATTTAAAATAAGCCCAAAAGTATAGCAGTCTCAGATTCCAGCTGTACAGTGCCAAAAGAAAAACAATTTTCTGTACTTTCTATATAGAGTATCTACAGCATTCCAGACAGAGTCTGACTTCTAATATATAGAAACATAGCTTTTAACATTGTCTATGCAGCTGAATGGGTATGTACAAATAAATCTATGTATTAATTTAGTCACATATCTACACACACATACATGTATACATAAACATACAATGTAGTTCAGCAATTCTAAAGTGCAATATTTTTTCACATGTTAATATCTCTGAAAATGGGATGCATCATACATATGTAATATATAATATATATTATATAATCATAATATAATAATGTATTTTGGTGCTGCATGTCTTCAGTTTTAGCAGCAGTATATACTATAGGACATGTGCATTGAAAGATGACACCATATTATAATCAATGGCATCTTGGATTGTATGTGTGTAGTCTGTGTATATGTCTTACTCTTACTGACGTCTTCTGTTATTATCTTAGCATTTTCATCTTTTATGTGTTTCCTATATTAATTTTAAGCTTAAACTCACAGGTTTATAAATCTGGTAAATAAACACTAGTTACTAAGAGAAAATGAGTAAGCCCACTGATGAAACATCACATCAACACTCACCACACAGAAATTAAAGCTTGAATTTGTTAAGCTTATTATAGTGTAACCAAACTTCAGGAACAAAGTTCCAAGAGAAAACACAGCAGGTGAGCTGCACCATTTCCACAGTAGAAAATAATGATCCATGAAACTAACTGAAGGTTATCAGGCTTAAACTTTATGGATACCTTATCACACTTACCAATGATTAAAATGACTTTTCAATGCATGAATGCATAAAACCAAGTTTTACATAATATTAAGATACACCAGCAGTGCCTAGTTTCAAATCCATGCTATTAAAACCACAAATACTAAAGCTAATTTCATCTTTTCTATGCTTAACCATGGGTACATTTCAGTAATCCCAATCATTCCCATTAATCTTGCTTTCCATTTGCTGTGTTTAGCTCTTACAGTCTGTCATTTTTCTGATTTAACCTTCTCTTTTCTTCCCTTTATTTAGGTCGAATTTGGACTATAGTAAAGGTGGAGTTCCAGTTTTCAGAATTATTTATTCTTATTATTATTTCCTTGAGTTTTTTTTTTAAAAAGGAATCTTTCACTTGGTAAAAAAAAAAAAAAAAAAAAAAAAAAAAAAAAAAAACAGAACAAAACAAAACTTTATCCAAAATCTTCAATAGAAAGTGCCAGGTGCCCATTCTGCTAGGGACCAAGGATATGAAGGTAAATGACACAGTCTCATCCTCCCTCCTCACAATGTGGCCCATGGCCCAGGAGCATTAGCATCACCTGGAAACTGGTTAGAAATGTACAATCTCAGGCCCCACTCCAGACCTACTAGATTAGGGCTATCCAGAGAAACAGAACCAATAGCCTATTGATTGATATCTTTAATTATATATAGATCGATTTATTATAAGGAACTGACCCGTACAATTATGGAGACTGAAAAGTCCTACGATCCACTGGGTGACTTAGAGAATGAGAGACTCAGGAGAGCCAATGGGCTAGTTCTAGTCATAATGTCAGCAGGTTCAAGACCTGGGGGCCAGGCGGCGGGGGGCCCTGATGTTTCAGTCAAAGTCCAAAGCCATGAAGAAACTGATGTGCCATCTTTAGAAGCCCAAACCTCAGCATCACTCAATATACCCATGTGACAAACCTACACATATACCCCCTGCATCTATAATTTTAAAAATGAAGAAGCTGATGTTCCAGTTGAAAGACAGTCAGGCAGGAAGAATTCTTGCTTACTCCAGGAGAAAGTCAACCTTTTTGTTCTATTAAGGCTTTCAGCTGATTGGATGAGGTCCACCCACATTTGGAAGGACAATCTGCTTTATTAAGTCTACTACTGATTTAAACAATAATCTCATCCAAAACACCCTCACAGAAACATCAAGAATAATGTCTGAACAAATATCTGAGCACTCTGTGGCCTGCTCAAGTTGATACATAAAATCAACCATCACACCTACTGAATTGAAACCTGCATTTTAACAAGATCTCTGGGCTATTTATAAATATATTGAAGTTTAAGAAACATGAGATAGTTAGTCTACATGTACAAGGAACTCACAGAAATATGAACAAATGACTACAATACAGTGTGGGTTCCTGCTACAATTAAACTGCTACAAGATAGTGGTGGCTTGCATAGGTAGCAGTAAACAACCCTCCCAAACATAGCACGAAACGCTTCACAGAAGACATCACAAAAGAGAGGCCCCTCACCTAGGTGCTAAAAAAGAGCAGGGGTTTCCCATGCACAGCCTCTGCAGCCAGACTGTCTGGACATGAAGCAGTAACTCTGCCACTTTATTAGCTGTGTGGCCTGGGGCAACTTAAACTCACTGTGCCTCAATTTTCCCATCTGTAAAACGAAGGAAATAGTAATGTCTAATATATAGGATTATTGTGATGATTACATAAGCTAACATATGTAAAATTAAAACAATGCCTGACACATAGTAAGCACTATAAATTATTATTATCACCACTGTCTCCTAATCCACCAAAAGTTAGTGCTTTTGATTTGTTTTTTTTATATTAGATTTGCTTCTGTCCCACTAACAATGGGATTCTCCTTCATGGAAGAGCTTTGCTGGAGACGGATACAAGATGGCCGATTAGGAGCAGCTCAGGATTGCAGCTCCCAGCAAAAGCACAGAGGGTGAGTGGACACCGCATTTCCAAACAGATTTTTACTGCCCACAGACCAGGAGATTCCCAGGCAGAGAAGCCCCACAGGTTGCCAGCGCAGCTGTTTTGGCCAGCACAGCTGTTTTGGCCGACACGGCTGTTTTGGCCGGTGCCCCGGCACGGTGGTTCTCTGTACAAAATACACGGGTCCGGGTGCCATTTTAGCTGGCAGTTGGAGCTCCTGGGAGACAGAGTCACCCATTCAACTGATAAAAAAAGGGGACTGAAACAGGGAGCCAGTCCAGGAGATTCCTGGGCAAAAAAGCACCAGGAATCTCAGTGTGGCTGTTTCAGCTGGTGCAGTGGGTCGCCGCACGGGAAATCACACAGATCCCGGCACCTTTTCAACTGGCAACTGGAACACCTGGGAGACAGAGTCGACCGTTCAACTAAAAATAATAAATAAAAGGGCTCTGAGGCAAGGAGCCGGGTGATCAGGCTCAGCTGGTCCCACCACCACAAAAAAACAGCAGTTGGAAACACTCTGGCTTGAGAGTTTCACAGCAAGCACGGCTGAACCCAGGATGGTCCAGCTCTGTGGGGGAGGGGCGTCCGCCATTACCAAGGCACTCCACCACTACAGAGGTAGTCCACCATTGCTGAGGCAACCCGCCATTGCCGAGGCAGCCCACCATTACAGAGACAGTCCATCATTATAGAGGTGGGCCGCCATTGCCGAGGCAGTTCTAACTATACCCGTATGAACAGTATTGCAGGGAAGCGCACAAGGCAGCTGGGTGGAGCGCACAACAGCTCAGCAAAGCCTCTGCAGGCAGACAGTAACTAGGCTGCCTCCTGGCTGGGCAGGGAAGCCCTGAAAAAAGGCAGCAGCACAACAGAAACTCATAAATAAAGCCCTAACTCCCCATGACAGAGCACCTGGTGAAAAAAAAGGGGGGGTTTATGAGGTCTGCTGCAGCAGACTTAAACGTACCCGCCCAGCAGCTCTGAATGAACAATGGAACTCACAGCTCAGCACATGAGCTCCTATAAAGGACAGACTGTCTCCTGAAGCAGCTCACTGACCCCCGTATATCCAAAGAGTCATCTTATAAAGGAGAGCTCAGACTGACATCTGGTGGGTATCCTTCTGGGAAAAAGATAGCAGAAGAAGAAACTGGCAAGAACCCTTACTGTTCTGCAGCCGCTGCAGGTGATCCCCAGGCAAGTAGGGCCTGGAGTGGACCTCAGCAGTCCTACAGCAGAGGGGCCTGACTGGTAGAAGGAAAACTAAGAAACAGAAAGAAATAACTTCATCATCAACAAACTGGACATCCACTCATAGACCCAATCTGAAAGTCAATAACTGCAAAGATGACAGGTGGATAAATCCACAAAGATGGGAAGAAATCAGTGCAAAAAGGATGACAACACCCAAAACCAGAATGCCTCGCCTCCTACAAGGGATCACAACTCCTCACCAGCAAGGGAACAAGGCTGGATGGAGAATGAGTGTGATGAATTGACAGAATCAGGCTTCAGAAGGCGGGTAATAAGAAACTTCTGTGAGCTAAAAGAACATGTTCTAACCCAATGCAAAGAAACTAAGAACCTTGAAAAAAGATTTGATGAAACGCTACCCAGAATAAACAACTTAGAGAGGAATATAAGTGAGTTGATGGAGCTGGAAAACACAACATGAGAACTTCATGAAGCATACACAAGTTTCCACAGCCGAACTGACCAAGCAGAAGAAAGGATATCAGAGGTTGAAGATCAATTCAATGAAATAAAACGAGAACGCAACATTAGAGAAAAAAGGGTAAAAAGGAATGAACAAAGTCTCCAAGAAATGTGGGACTATGTGAAAAGACCTAATCTACGTTTGATAAGTGTATCTGAATGTGAAGGAGAGAATGAATCCAAGCAGGAAAATACTCTTCAGGATGTTATCCAGGAAAACTTCCCCAACCTAGCAAGGCAGGCCAATATTCAAGTCCAGGAAATATAGAGAACACCACAAAGATATTCCTCAAGAAGAGCAACCCCACGGCACATAATCATCAGATTCACCAGGGTTGAAATGAAGGAGAAAATGCTAAGGGCAGCCAGAGAGAAAGGTTGGGTTACCCATAAAGGGAAGCCCATCAGACTCACAACAGATCTCTCAGCAGAAACCCTACAAGCCAGAAGACAGTGGGGGCCAATATTCAACATCCTTAAAGAAAAGAACTTTCAACCAAGAATTTCATATCCAGCCAAACTAAGCTTCGTAAGCGAAGGAAAAATAAAATCCTTTACAAACAAACAAGTACTCAGAGATTTCATCACCACCAGGCCTGCTTTACAAGAGCTCCTGAAAGAGACACTACACATAGTAAGGAAAATCCAGTACCAGCCACTCCAAAAACAAACCAAATGGTAAAGAGCATCAACACAATGAAGAATCTGCATCAACTAATGGGAAAAACAGCCAGCTAGCATCAAAATGGCAGGATCAAATTCACACATAACAATATTAACCTTAAATGTAAATGGGCTAAATGCCCCATTCAAAAGACACACACTGGCAAACTGGATAAAAAGCCAAAACCCATCAGTGTGCTGTATCCAGGAAACCCACCTCACATGCAAGGATACACAAAGGCTCAAAATAAAGGGATGGAGGAAGATTTACCAAGCAAATGGAGAGCAAAAAAAAGCAGGAGTTGCAATTCTCGTCTCTGATAAAATGGACTTTAAACCAACAAAGATGAAAAGAGACAGAGAAGGACATTTCATAATGGTAAAAGGATCAATGCAACAAGAAGAGCTAATGATCCTAAGTATATATGCACCCAATACAGGAACACCCAGATACATAAGGCAAGTTCTTGATAACTTACAAAGAGACTTAGACTCCCACACAATAATAGTGGGAGATGTGAACACCCCATTGTCAGTATTAGACAGATTGACCAGACAGAAAATTAACAAGGATATCCAAGACTTGAACTCAGACCTGAACCAAGCAAACCTAATAGACATTTACAGAACTCTCCACCCCAAATCCACAGAATATACATTCTTCTCAGCACCACATTGCACCTACACTAAAATTGACCACATAATTGGAAGTAAATCACTCCTCAGCAAATGCAAAAGAATGGAAATCATAACAAACAGTCTCTCAGACTACAGTGCAATCAAGTTAGAACTCAGAATTCAGAAACTAACTCAGAACCGCACAGCCTCATGGAAACTGAATAACTTTCTCCTGAATGTTGACTGGATAAACAATGAAATGAAAGCAGAAATAAAGATGTTCTTCAAAATCAACGAGAACAAAGACACAACATACCAGAATCACTAGGACACATTTAAAGCAGTGTCCAGAGTAAAATATATAGCAATAAATGCCCACATGAGAAGCAAGGAGAGATCTAAAATCGACACACTATTGTCAAAATTGAAAGAGCTAGAGGAGCACCATCAAAAAAACTCAAAACCTAGCAGAAGACAAGAAATAACTAAGATCAGAACAGAACTGAAGGAGATAGAGACACAAGAAAAAACCTTCAAAAAATCAATAAATCCAGGAGCTGGTTTTTCGAAAAGATCAACAAAATAGACCACTAGCCGGATTAATAAAAAAGAAAAGAAAGAATAAAAATAGATGCAATAAAAAACAATAAAGGGGATATCACCACAGATGCCACAGAAATTCAAACCATCATCAGAGATTATTACAAACAACTCTATGCACATAAACTAGAAAACCTGGAAGAAATGGATAAATTCCTGGACACTTGCATCCTCTCAAGCCTAAACCAGGAAGAAGTCAAAACTCTGAATAGACCAATAACAAGGTCTCAAGTTGAGGCAGCAATTAAGAGCCTACTACCCAAAAAAAGCCCAGGTCTACATGGATTCACAGCCGAATTCCACCAGACATGCAAAGAGGAGCTGGTACCATTCCTTCTGAAACTATTCCAAACAATCCAAAAAGAGGGAATCCTTCCCAAATAATTTTATGAGGTCAACATCATCCTAATACCAAAACCCAGCAGAGACTCAACAAGAAAAGAAAACTACAGGCCAATATCCATGATGAACATAGATGCAAAAATCTTCAATAAAATACTGGCAAGCCGATTGCAACAGCACATCAAAAAGCTTATCCACCATGATCAAGTAGGATTCATCCCGGGGATGCAAGGCTGGTTCAACATATGCGAGTCTATAAATGTAATTCACCACATAAACAGAGCAAAGGACAACAACCACATGATTATAATATTGATGCAGAGAAGGCCTTTGACAAAATTCAACAGCCCTTTATGCTAAAAACTCTCAATAAACTAGGTATCGACGGAACGTATCTCAAGATAATAAAAGCTATTTATGACAAACCCACAGCCAATATAACTGAATGGCAAAAGCTGGAAGCATTCCCTTTGAAATCTGGCACTAGACCAGGATGCCCTCTCTTACCACTCCTATTCAATAGAGTATTGGAAGTTCTAGCCAGATCAATCAGGCAAGAAAAAGAAATAAAGGGTATTCGAATACAAAAGGAGGAAGTCAAATTGTCTCTATTTGCAGATGACATGATTGTATATCTAGAAGACCCCATTGTCTCAGCCCAAAATCTCCTGAAACTGATAAGCAACTTCAGCAAAGTCTCAGGATACAAAATCAATGTGCAAAAAATCACAAGCATTCCTATACATCAATAACAGACTTAAAGAGTGCCAAATCAAGAACAAACTGCCATTCACAATTGCTACAAAAAGAATAAAATACCTAGGAATACAACTAACAAGGAATGTAAAGGACCTCTTCAAGGAGAACTACAAACCACTGCTCAACGAAATAAGAAAGGACACAAACAGATGGAGAAACCTTCCATGTTCATGGTTAGGAAGAATCAATATCATGAAAATGGCCATACTGCCCAAAGTAATTTACAGATTCAAAGCTATCCCCATCAAGCTACCAATGACCTTCTTCACAGAACTGGAGAAAACCACCTTAAACTTCATATGGAATCAAAAGCAAGCCTGCATAGCCAAGTCAATTCTAAGCAAAAAGAGCAAAGCAGGAGGCATCACACTACTGGACATCAAACTCTACTACAAGGCTACAGTAATCAAAACAGCATGGTACTGGTACCAAAACAGAGATACAAACCAATGGAATAGAACAGAGGCCTCGGAGGCAACACAACACATCTACAACCATCCGATCTTTGACAAATCTGACAAAAACAAGCAATGGGGAAAGGATTCCCTGTTTAATAAATGGTCTTGGGAAAACTGGCTAGCCATGTGCAGAAAGCAGAAACTGGACCTTTCCTGACACCTTACACTAAAATTAACTCCAGATGGATTAAAGACTTAAACATAAGATCTAACACCATAAAAACCCTAGAAGAAAACCTAGGCAAAACCATTCAGGACATAGGCGTAGGCAAGGACTTCATGACCTAAACACCAAAAGCATTGGCAACAAAAGCCAAAATAGACAAATGGGACCTAATCAAACTCCACAGCTTCTGCACGGCAAAAGAAACAGTCATTAGAGTGAATCAGCAACCAATAGAATGGGAAAAATTTTTTGCAATCTACCCATCTGCCAAAGGGCTGATATCTGGAATCCACAAAGAACTAAAACAGATTTACAAGAAAAAAAAACAAAGAAGCCCATTCAAAAGTGGGCGAAGGGCATGAACAGATACTTTACAAAAGAAGACATACATGAGGCCAACAAGCATATGAAAAAATGCTCATCATCACTGGTCATTAGAGAAATGCAAATCAAAACTAATTGAGATACCACCTCACGCCAGTTAGAATGGCGGTCATTAAAAAATCTGGAGACAACAGATGCTGGAGAGGATGTGGAGAAATAGGAACACTTTTACACTGTTGGTGGAAGTGTAAATTAGTTCAACCATTGTGGAAGACATTGTGACGATTCCTCAAGGACCTAGACATAGAAATTCCATTTGACCCAGCAATTCCATTACTGGGTATATATCCAAAGGATTACAAATCATTCTACTATAAGGACACATGCACACGAATATTCACTGCAGCACTGTTGACAATAGCAAAGAACTGGAACCAACCCAAATGCCCATCAATGATAGACTGGACAGGGAAAATGTGGCACATATACACCATGGAATACTATGCAGTCATCAAAAATGATGAGTTCATGTCCTTTGTAGGGACATGGATGAACCTGGAATCCATCATTCTCAGCAAACTGACACAAGAACACAAAATCAAACACCGCATGTTCTCACTCATAGGTGGGTGTTGAACAATGAGAACACATGGACACAGAGAGGGGAACATCACACACTGGGTTCTGTTGGGGGGAAATAGGGGAGGGACAGCAGGGGGTGGGGAGTTGGGGAGAGAGAGCATGAGGAGAAATGCCAGATATAGGTGATGGGGAGGAAGGCAGCAAATCACACTGCCATCTGTGTACCTATGCAATAATCTTGCATGTTCTTCACATGTATCCCAAAACCTAAAATGCAATAAAATTAAATAAACAAAAAGAGATCTATCATCTCACATCATTAAAAAAAAAGAGATCTATCATCTTACAAAAAAAAAAAAAAGAGCTTTGCTGCATTCTTATGCTATGTGAAAATAAGCACAAATGCAAAGGTCTTTGGAAGTCCTAAGCTAAATCACAACAAAGTCCTTGAATAATTTCAAGAAATGATATTTGTGTGTGCTTACTGCAAGCCAGAAAACATCTTAAGCACTTAGATTTATTAATTCATGTAAATCTCCTGACATTCCTCTGAGATAGGTAGTGTTATCACCAGTATTTTGTAGGTGGAGAGACAAAGACATCGAAAGATTAAGCAACTTGCCCAAGTTCACAAAGACAGTAAGCAACAGAAGCAAGATTTACACCCATCCGGCTCCATAGACTACACACAACCACTATGCCATGCTTCCTCTCAATGACCTAAGCATTTGAGAGAATAATTTGGGACTTATAAATCTAAGGAACACTAGTTTCATTCATACATCTGTGCCCACCTATAGATGTTGCAAGCACAGGAAATGTAGCCTAGTCTTCTCTTCTTACTATGAGTTCAGATGGACAAAGGATTTTTCAAAGACACAATAAATATAGAGTAACAAGGTCAGAGGTCTATCCAAGGGAGTCTATTTCCTTTTCTATGATAGGGTAATGTTAGCTGATTCAACAAATAGACCTACAAATGTGTAACAGTTCAAACACAATAAAAATTTATTTCTTGCTCAGGTAAGAATAAAAAGGTGGGTGTTATGAATTGACAGGTGGCATTCGCAATGGCCCCACCATGCTCAGGTGGAATCATCTGTGTGCAGCCAGTAAAGAGGAAACAGAACAAAACAGTGGCATCCCTGCTTCTTAAATGCTATGGCCGAGATACAACACACATCATTTCCATGACTGTTCTATTAGTGAGAAAAAGTTACATGGCCACACCTAGATGTAAGAAAGATTGGGAAGTTTAGCTCCTGCTGGGTAGCTACTTATCAGAGATGACTGTCTACTATAAAAATGGAGCATGAATTTGGGGGTATGTCTGGCCACCTCTGCCACATTCATCCCATGGAGATTGTGTGGACTCTCCACCACTCAGACATACATGACAGTCTATGCCTATGGGGGACTCTACCAGGGAAACTGATGGGAAAATAATAGGACACTATTTCCACAGCTCATCCATGTCACTGATGGCTGCAAGGGCAGTGCTCCTTGAGAATGCTAGATACATAGACAGACCACCTTTCCTAAATATGACTGTAAAACCAAGATTGAGGCTATTTCTTGTAATTCCTACCCATCCCCTAGTATAAAAAAAAATGTGAAATCAATACCTGTGTTTACATAACTCTTGCTGATTGAAAATATCTGGCAGCAATACACAAATATCCTCAGTAATTTTTAGATGAAGAAAAAGACCTGAAAGAGTTAAACTCTTAAGTGATTAAAAAGCACTAAACAAATAGCATGAATTTCAGCTCCTTAAAACCAGCAATTCTCTAAATTGAGCTCCAAATCACTTTCAGAATAGCAGAAAAAAAGGCTCTGATGTATTCAATGACAGTGTATTTTCACAAAAATATTTCCCAAGGATGTAATGGTTATGGTAACCACTGCTAAATGTATGGCCAGCACAAAGAAAGGCATAACCGAGATCATCTATTTCAATGAATAGAAAGTAAAAATCAACTTCAACCATACCTTTTGCCCCTTCTAGGGATGCCCTGTATTTCCTATGACAGCATCTCCAGGTAGAGCTGAGAAAGCACAGTGAATTCTTTTCCAGCCCAGTAAATGGTTTTGCAAAGTTAGATTTAAATGTCAAGTATGTTAAGCTCCAGAGCCTTCTCCGTCTTATTTATGTAATTATATAATAAAATTAAAATTGTATCAAATGTTTCAAGCTTCATCTTGGCAGTAAGTATACTATCCTCAAGGAAATCAAAATTCTGCTGAATAAATACATATATTACAGAAGAGAAACTGTATCAGAAGTGAAAAGACTGTAAATGTCCATCACTTTTTTTCTTGTAAACTTAAGTACTGGTATTACAAATCCACAGCTCTTCACTGAGAAATCAAAAACCAGGGACTCAATCAGCAGGATCCCCAAGGATTGTGAAGACTGTACCAGCCATGGTCTGTCTATATTTACATAGAACAGAAGTACACCTCTAACTAAGAGCCTAAAAAGGTGAGCCCATTCATTACCAAGGCAGGTGTTCTGCTCCCAGCTCCTGGATCTGCTGGGTTTCTTGCCCTTTCTCAAGCCTGAATCTTAAGCCTCCTGCAGATTCTATGGGCATTGCAGCAATTTCCAAAACATGCTCTTCCACTTAAGGTGGTGAGAGTTAGTTTGTGCTGCTTAGAGACAAAACTCTAACAGAAATACCTGCTTTTTCACCTGAGAACACTGAGGCTCAAAACAGTTCTACGTATTGGCAAAGGTTACACAATTGGTTGGTAATAAAGAATGGAGTCTTATCCAGTGTTACTTCTGCTTTTCTGAGTGGAGTCACTTGTAGGAACTCTCAGTTACAGATTTCTTTCTAAATTTGAACGTACTTGCCCTGATCTGAGATGTTTCCCCGAAGGCATGTTCTCACTTCATCCCTTTCCCCCTTCTGGGTTACAGCTGGCAAGTGAACCTGGACACTGCACCATGGAAACCTATTGTGCTCCCACCTCTTAGGGCACCTTGATTAGACATGAGTTCTGAAAGCACAATTCTACGCCACCCACAAAGTCAGAGGTTTGTCAATCATTTTGATTTGGGCTGACTATGCACAAAATCTAGGTTAATCAGGAGGATATAGCTGAGGATTATTAGAACAACTGTTTCTTTACAAGTGTTCCTCCACAACTGAGGGTTGAAATAAAGAATTACATTTCTGAATTTGTATACTAAAAATGTCACAAATAAAAGCCACCAGCTGTTTTCCTGAGCTAGAATTTTGCCAACCCCACTTTTCCCCCCACACAATGAGAGGGCTCAGCACTATGGAGCAGAGACTTGCAGCAGGGGAGCCACCAGAAATGCAGTTAAAAAGTGCCACTCCACCACTCCACAAAGGGACACTGTCATTAGAGAAGAAAAAGGCTGGTCCCTTTCAAAGGTCTAAGTCCTCCTCTCCAAACAGAAAGGAATGCTGTTTTATTAGTACATCTGATCAGGAAGGAATTAAGAGATAGCCCCGAAAACACTGTAACAAAGCAGGAAAACACCAGTGTGCTCCCTTATATATCAGAAAGGCTTATTTTTTCTTCAAGCAAGCAAAGACTTTGCTTAAAATAAGAAGTACTCCATCCAGTACAGGAAGATCTACCTTGAATCTCTGAGAGGTTTCCACGAATATTATCTTCCCTCAAGTAAAGCTTCTAATAAAGCTTGATTTGACTCACTGGAAAATTAATTCTCTGCAAAAGAATTCACATAGATTGTGAGCCAGTTCTCTGAAAATGCTGCTGCTTGCAGCCTGCATAATTCACTGGTTAGACTATGAAGAAACATATCAGCCAGGAACCCCAAGAGAAAACTAGAAATCCTCAAAGGGCTTGTTTTTGCCTAAATTTATGCTCTTGAACGTGGGGACATTCCAGAAAGTGGTATCCAGATATGTAAAATTCTTGTTGGTTCTGAAAACGATCCTCTGTCCATAGAACTGCCAGAATTTTTCACCTCCCTTAAAAACTCAGCTTAATAAACTTTATCATAGGTGTGTGCATGTGTCCAAACTCATCAAATCATGTATATTAAATATATGCAGTTTTTGTATATCAATTATACCTCAATAAAACTTAAAAAAATCAATTCCTGTTGAAAATCTTTCCTATTTAAAGTCAAATCCGCCGTTCCACTCTCCCCAAGCTTATTTTACATCATCCTCCACATTAACTGGCTCTTTGATGTAGAAAACATCACTTTGCCTCTCGGGGTCTAATGCCCTCATTTGCAAAATTCTGAGAGGGTTGTTTTGGTGACCTTGATATAGTTTCCCAAGTCTACCATTCAATGAATCTAAGTAAATGGCCTCGGGAATCAAGTGGTATGGAATATGGTGCTCTTTTAATGGGAGAAGTTATAATTGAAGGAATTCAAAAGAAACAGAAGATTCCAGGATATGTAGTGATTAAAATGGTGGATTTAAAGAATAATAACACCCTCAAAAATACTATCTATACAGCATATATAATCATTTTAAAAGTCATTACATTGAATACTGATACCAAGTCCCTGTCTTAGGTGTCTTAGGACCTCATCAAAACTCAAAATTGACACAATCTAGAGGCACACCATAAGACTGCCTGTCATGGTGTGCCAGCCAGAGGGTGGTGGCCACGACTGGACTCTCCATTCCAAACATCTCCGTTCATTATTTTCCATTCAAACATCTCATCAACACTCCTTTTCATCTGTCTCGTAAGTAGCACAGATGTAATAGTCATCATATAGACTATGCTTTGAATTTTTTCCAGCAACAAACTAGTGTCTACTCCTGACTTGTTTCCCTTAGCCCTTCTGAGCCTCAAGTCTTGCACCTATGATACATAGATGGCAATATCTATTCTTCTCAGGAGATAGTGGGAAGGGCAAATCAGAGCATGCATTGAATAGCACTTGGTAAGCTTCATAAAACAGTGCATAATTATGACCACTATTGTTATCAATAATAATAATATAATTTTTCTCCTTCTGGATTACTCAAAGGTGGCTTACCTTGGATAAATACAACATAAATTCACCAAAAATTTATTAGAAAAATAGGCAACAGACTTACACAGCACTTCATCAAAGAGGATATCCAAATAGCCAATACCTGCATGAACTCAGAGGTGCTCAACTTCCCTAGATATCAGAAAAATTCCAATTAAAACCACAAGGACACAGGCAGCAACAATGAAAATAAACAAATTACATAGTAGCAAACTAAAAAACTGCACAGCAAAGAAAACTATTAACAAAAATACAACTCAAAGAATTAGACAAAATATGTTAAAACTATACATTTGATAAGCAATTATATATCCAAAATATATAAGGAACTCAAACAACTCAATTAAAGAATGGGCAAAGGATCTAAACAGACATTCCTCAAAACAAGACATACAAATGGCCAATGGGTACATGAAAAAATGCTCAACCTCACTAATCATTAGGAAAACACAAATTAAAATTTTCCACTATAAGGTATCACTTCACACTTGTTAAAATGGCTTTTATCAAAAAGATGACAGATAACAAGTGTTAGAATATGGAGAAGAGGAAACTCTTGTACACTGTTGGTGAGATTGTAAATTAGTAAGTCTTTATGGAAAATGGTATAGAGGTTCTTTAAAAAACTAAAAGTAGAATTACCATATGATCCAGTAATTCCACTTCTGGGTAAGATATCCATAGGAATTGAAATCCATATGTTGAAGAGACATCTGTACTTCCATGTTCATTGCAGAATTATTCATAAAAGCCAAAATATAGAAACAATCTAAGGGCTCTTCAACAGATGGATAAGAAAGGGTGATGTATAAAACGGAATATTATTCAGTCTTTTTTTTTTCTAGATGGAGTTTCACTCTCATGCCCAGGCGGGAGTAAAGTGGTGTGATCTCACCTCACTGCAACATTTGCCCCCCAGGTTCAAGCAATTCTCCTGCTTCAGCCTTCCGAGGAGCTAGGAATACAGGCGCCCGCCACCGTACCCGGCTAATTTTTATATTTTTAGTAGAGAGGGTGTTTCACCACGTTGGCCAGGCTGTTCTCAAACTCCTGACCTCAGGTAATCCACCCACCTCAGCCTCCCAAAGTTATTCAGTCTTAAAAAGAAAGAAATCCTGTCATTTACAACAACATGGATGAATCTGGAGGATATTATGCTAAGTAAAATGTGCCAGGCACAGAAAGACAAATACCACATGATCTCACTCATATGTGGAACCTAATAAAGTTAAACTCATAAAAGTAGAGAGTAGAAAGATAGTTACAGGAGACTAGGAGGGTAGAAAGGAAGGGAATGGAAGAGTTGCTGATCAAAGGGTAAAAAGTTTCAGACTGACAGGAAGAACAGGTTTTGAGATATATTGCATAGCAGGGTAACTACAGTCAATAGTAATGTATTATGTATTTCAAAATAATTGAGTAAATTTCAAATGTCACACCATAAAAAAGATAGGTAAGTGAAGCACATTGTACGTATACATCAAAACATGACAAAATACCCCATAAATATATATAATTATTTAGCAATCAAAAATAATATTAATAATACATTTTTAAAAGAAAACCACAAGGGACTATGACTACACAACCACCAGAATGACTAGAATTTAAAAGATAGCACATGCTATGTGTTGGTGAAGATTTGGAGCAACTGGAACTGGTGGAAGTATAAATCAATGCAACCTCTTTGGAAAACTGGCAATATCTTCTGAGGTTGAATATACTCAGACCCTATGACCTTGCAATTCTACTCCCAAGTATGTATTCAACAAAAATAATTCAATATAAAATCATATACTAGAATATTTATAACAATTATTACTTATAATAGCCCAAAACTCAAAACAACCCAAATTCACATTAATACCGGAACAGATAAATCATGGTATATTCCTACAATGGGATGCTATACAGCAATGAGAATGACTAACCCACAACTACATGGAACAATATGGGCAAATCTCATGAATATAATTTGAGAGAAAGAAGCCAGACACAAAATAATACAGACTGCATTATTCTACTTAAATAAATAAGAAAAACAGGCATAACTTCATTGTGTTGTTAGAAATCAGGATACTAGCTACCCTTGGGGGAGATGGGGTACCTACCCTTGCAGGAAAGAGACCTGAGGGAGGCTCCAGGGATGCTGGTAATGATCTGTGTTCTGCTTCCACCAGTGAGTTCAGTTCATGAAAATTCATCAAGTCATAAACGTAGGATATATGCATACATATATATGTATATATGTATGTTTATATAAAAAAACTTCAAAACAAGTTTTTTTTTAAATCACGTCTTCATGAAGTTTATATTCTAGCACAGCCAATGATATTGTACTTCATGGAAGCAGAGGGCTACCACTGAATTGGGCAAATGCATCATTTCTTAGCCTGAATTTTCCAGGTTCCTGGGACATGCACAGCAAGCATCCTACCACTGTTAAACTGTATTCTGGCTTCACTTCTGTCCCTTCATACTCAAGCTTATATTATCATTGCCCTACAATTTAACAATCCCTGCACTTATATTTAAAGTGAGCATTCTTAATGTGAGATTCTCAGACTCCTATGGAGCCCCTGGATAGAATTCAGTGCTCCCTGTACCTAGATGGGGGAAAGTTATGTCTTTATATCACAAACCCTAACTGCAATTTAGAATTTTCTTCAGTTAGGAATGTAGGCAACAAAACATAATAGTGCCAGAAGCACCTAAGACTTTATCACCAATAAACACAGGAGATATTTTCACAGGCATTTCCGCATTGCAGGTATCTTGAAATATCACTTACATTTATTTAGAACATTTGGTCATTGTTAGATTTTATAGTTTCATGTGTTAATAAACAAGCATCTATACTACTTAATCCCAATTTCACATTTTTAGTATTTTGATAACTGTATTTCAATGTAATTGGTTTCTTTTGTAATCCTCTGTATTCTATTTTTTTAATATTTATTAAGATTATTTTGAAAATGGACCTGAGAGTTTTCCAGACTGCCCAAAGGGGGTTCTTGGAACAACAAAATAGATGTTTATATGCTATTTTCTATTTGCCCTCACCACTGCCGACCCTGCATCCCTGCCCTTGGGCCATGCACACTCTATGCTTCCCTGCCTTGCTCTGTGTTCTGGAGTGTGACCCTGATGGAATCATCACCTGGGCTTCCTTGCCCCTTGCCTCAGCTTCTGGTTGGGAGTGGCCCTGGGGAGATACAATAGCAGAAGAATGGCAGTTGGATGAATTTCCCTAACTCACTGGGCTTCCAGTAGACAGCTGCATTTTGACAGCTCTCTTTCTCAGTGACATCTCTCTCAAGGCATCAATAGCTCTGTTCCTGTGCCTTGCCCATTCTTGCCATCACCAGTCCCTGTGTATTTTGCCTCCTGTTGGTTCTTAAACTCACCCACATTGTTGGAAATTGTCCCTTCATTAAACTCTTGCCAGTTTAGTCTTCAAAGAACAACAACCAGTCTTGCCAACCTGATTCTATTTACAAACACTGGGCTCACCTGATTTGTGGACTAAACCAGCAAGGATATGGTCACATTCTCTTTTGGGGTAGGGTGCAAGTGTGTGTGTGTGTGTGTGTGTGTGTGTGTGTGTGTGTGTGTACACTCACATGTATTTGTGTTAGAATGGGGCAGAAGATAACAGAGTCAGTGCCCAGGGACCCATGAGCAATAACTTTCTTCAGCCTTCAACTACCCTGAAAAACTCTAAGACTTTAAACTCACAGTCTAAGATGGGAAGCCAGGCAAGGGCTGTTGAGAAAAGGTCATCCCTGAGTTGAATGTGTAAATAGCCAGCAGGAGGTAGCCAGGGGGAAGTCTGGAGTAAGCAGGAAACAAGATTCTTAAGAGAGGGAGCAGCATTTTCCTAGGCTCGAACATAGAAAAGCTGCTGCCCAAGGTCTTCCTGTACCTGTCACATGTTAACATCACCTGGAGCAAGCCCAGGCAGCAGAAGGAAACATAAGGGAAGCTGTTCTTTGAGAATGTAAAAGATGAGAGACAGTCTGCTTGAAGGAGATCCACTGCTAGAGAGAAGCACAGTCCAACTTTCCCTGCACATGCTGGATATGCTCCTAGGTATCTCTGATTTCCTAAGGCCTAACTGACAGGGAAAAAGAAACTAGATAAAGTCCTTCTTGCAAAGAAGATCATTTCTCCTAAGATATTTCTAGGCATTTGCCCTCCCCTCTAATTCCCCAGGACAACACTGGCAGATAGTCCTCTGATATGGCAGAATGAACGAAGGAAACTGGCCAGGCAGAGAAGGAAGAAAGGAAGGAAGCCTGCCAGGAGCACACTTCCATATATCAGTGTAAGCTCAAGATAAATAATCCCAGCCAGCCCATGCAGTTATCAAACCAAAGGGCATGTTGCAGGTAGCAAGATAAATTGCTATTGTCAAGGATGTCTTTGTTTGTTCCCGACAACCTCTTACTATATCTCCCTCTCCTGACAAAGCAACCCCAGGAATAGGTTTCTAACACACATTGGCCTCTGGAAATGATAGTGCTTTTAGGGAGAGAAAAATGAGCTTGAGTTCCTGGGTCCAGTAGCCAATACACAATTGGCTGTGGGGACTACTCACTAAATACTGGTTAGAAGCAAAATCTATTGTAAACAATAGCTACATGCTGTTTTCACCAAAGGTCATTCTATCAATCCAGCCTAGCAAATCTGAATTACCAATGCTCCATCAACTGGCTCATTTCATGAATTTTATCCACATTGGCCTTTCATGGAATTCCTCCTGACTCCATCATAGGGATCATATTCACTGACAACAGAAGAGCTCCACGTAAAGAAGATTATAAGAAAAATAAGTGGTCAGTTTTTAAATCTAAACACAAATTGTTTTAAAATATTTCCAGAAATTTCAGAAGTAGACAAACTCTTTATTTGGGGTAATAATTACAAATATATTTGCTAAAACATTCCAGATATGTCCATCAAGATTTCATCTAGGTAATTTGAGGAAGGGAGTCTCAAATTATCTCTGTGCCAGGCTCTCTCTATCTACCACCATTTCAAGGTTTACTTGGGGTTTCTAATTGTGTCTGAAGCAATAGAAATCAAAAGTAACACTCCAGATTTCATAATGGGCAGCTTCAGGAACACAGGACCAGGCTTTGGCAGTGATTACCCTCCAAGAATGAACAAAAAGCTGGCTGAATTCCCATAACACTCAACAAAAATTCCCCTGTTTATATATCCAGTTTCTTTCTTTCCCTCTCTCTCTCCCCGTCCCCCGCTCCCCCGCTTCACACACAACAGTAAAGGTCAGAAAAAGTTAAGATGAACCTTTTTCTCTTTATGTAAATGCAACAGGAACATAAGTTACTGTATTATCACAAAGCAAGGTGCCTATCTGCTTTTGGTAGAAGCTTCCTTGCGTTTGTATAAAGATAGCCCCTAGGAGTCTAGGTGTAGCTGTGCCTTTCCTATCTTGAAAGCCCAAGTCCCTCATCCTCTCTTTTGCTCATCAACAAGAGTTAGCATGGTGAAGGGATTAAGAAAATGCAACTGAGCTGTCTGGGTTTCCATCCTGGCCCTATCTACCACTTACCATGGGTCCTTGGGTAAGTTATTTATTTGTGCCTCAGTTTCCCATGGAAGTAAAAATAGTTTTGTTATGAGAATGAATATATAAAACATATGGAATAGTGTCCACTACATAGTACTAGTATATGTTAAATAAACAAGCACATAACAAACAGATCAAGCCACCTCTCACCCATGTCCAGCTCTATTCTCATGTTGCCAGTAGCTCTTATTCTGGAGTGTCTCCCTGTGCTTGGCTGTGCCCATCCTGGCCTCCTTCAAAGGCCCTTGTGATGAGGATTCTAGAGAATACTGTCCTGTTAGCGTCAGATCCTCACACACCTCTTTACTTCATAACTAACACATACTCATCCATCAAGTTCCCTCTTACATGTCTCTTCCTCCTGGAGTCTTCTCTGAGCAATCAAGCCTCCCTATTACATGGTCCCATAAAGCAGTTTTTCTTCTCCTTGGTCATTAATTCATCCATTCAGCAGAAAACTGCAGAAGGCACTGTGCTAGGTTTTGAGAGTTTACATTCTAGAGAGAAACACACAGGAGGCCTTGATAACTTTCTGACGAATGTATGTATATGAATGACTCACCCATGTATCTGATCCTTAGCATTTTCTCCCCACTGGAACAGATAAGAAACTGTGCATATTACTAAATAATTCTGACTTTAGCCTACAGCAAGAGGATGTAAGAAGGTTAACCCCATCCCACTCTGGACCCAATTGACATGGACTTCCTTCTGAGCTGCAGCACTTACTTTGCAGCTAAGTATGCAGCACAGAGCACCAGCCCAGTGCACACAAGCCTCGACTATTGCTAGATCTGTTCAGTGGTCTGCAGTGTCCATTCAAGTGGACTGTCAGACTAAGACAACGGGATGACTGGTGAAGGGAGACATACCCCAGAGAGGGGAAAGGCAAAGACAAAACTAAAATGAGTCCAAAGATCAAGCAAAAGTTACTTTTAAAAATTAGTGAATTTTTCTTTTCATAAAGAAAAATTACCCCATTGACTCTTTTGTTCTAATCAATTGCATAATTTGGCAAATTTTCATTCACTAATTGAGACACACACACAGATACCATGGTGCTCTAAGTCCTTCTCATAGATTGAATAGCCACCAGTTCTCAATTTATCTTCCTTTGAATATGATCGCTTTTCAAATTACTCAGCATAAACCTTAAAGAGTATTCAATATAGCCATCATTCAGCTCTTTAATGAGATATAGAATGTAGGACATTGAATTCACAGATTTGGAAAATTGCAAGACAGAAAATTTTAAATGTGAAAGAAAAACTTTTTTAAGCATTAAAAAAGATATTTGTAAAGCGAGAAGGCTAAAAGCGGAGCCTGAAGGCCTCAGGCAAAGACATTTGGATTGCCATTGTGTTCAGCCAGAATTCTAGAACAGCAGGGTAATCAGCAGAGAAAATTAAAGCGAGGCAGAGGGGAGTGACAGGGTGGGAACTGGGAGAAAGCATTGGGTTTTAAGTCAGAAAGTCTGGATTTCATTAACAGTCTTGATTTTCCTTTTATTAGCTAAGTGATTTTGAGAACCATTTATCCTCTCCAGCCTCAGTTTCCACATGTATCAAATGGAAATAATATTAGTTTCTGCCCAAGCTATCTCTTAAACTTGGCACTAGGATCAAATCAGTCATGGGTTATGTCAACTCTCAGCAGAGGGCCTGATGTACAGTGAAATGCAATAAAATGTTTTGCTTGTATTTTTAAGTTAGAACAAAACAAATCACTAACCCAAGTGATCATCTTGTGTGTTTCTAATTTGGACTTTGATGAAATATACCAGTCCTAAGATTTTACCATCACTTTTTAAATCACTAACAATGATGGCAGCTAACACCTACTGAGCATTTATAAAGGAGATGCCGGGAACTATGCTAAGTGCTTTAAATATACGTATGTATTCCTCACATTATAATAATAGGTCTATTATTATAGATGAGGAAATGAGAGTGCAGGGAAGTTCGGCCACACTCCCAAAGTCTTATAGCTAATAAGCAATGGAAACGTTTCTTATAATTTTTGTTTAAAAAGCAAAGTAGAAAATTTGATCAGGAGAGGAAAGATATGAAAAAATATTCAAATGAATTTGAGGACACATATTCTTTATACTCTCATCACATCTCCTACCAAAGAGAGAAGCATGCCCCTCCCAGGGCTGTTAATTTTCCTTCCGTCCCTGCTACTGTTAAGGCTTCTCCCACTGTTGCAGGGCCCTGAATTCTAGGCAACAGCCTTGACAATGCTTGCAGAATCAGCTGGTACCCTAAAAAACGTGCTTGTTTAGTCTTTACTTTGCTTTTTAGATCATAAAGAGATTTCTCAAAAACAGTATATTTTATTTGATAGATAATATTTGTACATATTTATGGGGTACATGTGATATTTTGATGCATGCACAGAATGTATAATGATCAAGTTGGGGTATTTAGGATATCCAACACCTTGAACATTTATCATTTCTTTGTGTTGGGATCATTTTAAATCTTCTGTCTACCCCAAAGTATACAATATATACAGTATATTAACTACTATGCTATTGAACACAAGAACTTATTCCTTCTATCTAACTGTATGTTTATATTCATCAATCAACCTCTCTTCACCACCCCCACACACGTAAATGCCCTTCCCAGCCTCTGGTAACTATCATTCTATTCTCTGTCTCCATGAGATCAATGTTTTTAGCTCCCACATATGAAAACATGTGATATTTGTCTTTCTGTGCCTGGCTTATTTCACTTAATATAATGACTTCTAGTTTCATCCACATTGCTGCAAATGACAGGATTTCATTATTTTCTGTGGCTGACTTGTATATAAGTACCACATTTTCTTTATCCATTCATTTGTTGATGGACACTTAGGTTGATTCCCCATCTTTGCGAATAGCGCTATAATAAACATGAGGGCGCAGGTATCCCTTTTACATGCTGGGTTCCTTTCCTTTGGATAAATACATAGCAGTGGGATTGCTGGATCATATGGTGATGCTAATTTTAGTTTTTTGAGAAATCTCCGTACTGTAAAAACAATATTTTTATCAAGAAGACAATGCACCTGTGATTCTGGCTGACAGATTTTTTTTTTCAGAGAATAAATCAGTACTCTAATACTATGCATATGTCATACATTCTAGAACCAGCTTGCACACCTTCCAATGCTGGCTCCTCTGCTTATGCACTATGTGACATATTGATGGGCAGGCCACTTCCTCTCTTGAGGCTTCACTATCCTCATCTGCATTATGGGTGCAATACAGTACCCACCTCATTGGGTTGTTGCAAGACTTAAATGAATGAATAAATAGGGAGTGGAAGAACAAAGTGAGAATGGTAAACTGATCAATAAATATTAGCTGTTGTTATTATTCATAGAAATCCAAGGGACTTAATGTAAAGGTGTTGTTGAAAGAGTACTGAATATAGAGACAGAAACCTGGGAGCTAGGCCTAACACTTACAAGCATTATGACTTCAGAAACATTATAAATAAGAGGCCAGGCTGACCCACAGACATGTTTTCAGAGGCCAGCTCAAGGTTTTTCACATTTTTAGATCTAAGCATTTTCAGAGCAGGCAGTTTCTTTGCAATTATCTCCCACTCCCTATTGTCTCATAACTGATGGGGTTTGAGTTTGCAGCACTGATCACCCTCCATGGGTTTCATTCCCAACCATGAAAACAGGGAGAACACCTGCTCTTCTACTTAGCAAAACTGTCATTTGGCTCAAATGAGATTATGTATGTAAAAGTACTTCATCATCATAAAGCACTACACAAATGGGGCTGCTTATTTGAAATGCTGGACATTTTCAGCATTACATTTGTATATTGTAGAAAATAGTCTTGTTTGAGGGTACATGAAAGCTGGTGGGTGCTGTAGTTGTTTTTAAACACTTCTTAGTGCCAATTTTGTTCAAGCAATATATCCATCCCAATAATCCTTTCAGGGAGGAGCCCAGGGAATATATCTCAATCATTCACAATTAGGGAATTAATTCATCTAGATGCCTTGGGGTGGGAAAATTCTATCTTTCGCTTAGAAAAATATCCTCTGAGAGCAGGAAAATGAAGCTCCCCAGTGAATTGGAAAGGCATTGAGATCTCTTTACTCACCCGCCCAGGTTCTCCAGAAGCTTTCTCACTCTTTGACTTTATCCCAGTGTTTTCTTCTCTCCAGTTCATAGATAACATTTTGGGATCTAAGAGACTATCCAAATACTAAAAAAATCATTTTGTCTCTGATTACAGTTTTCATTTCTCCCTGAAATGAGCACCATGTCACAAGATCAGTTACACTAATTATTTGTTGACCTTTAATATTTTTATAGTATTAAAAGGCTATGTGTCTAAAATGTAATAAGGATGTCTCACAGAGTTTATTAACAACAACACAACAGTGTCACAGAAACTTGGTGTTGCCATGGAAAAAAACAACAAACTCTGAATCTGGGTTTCAGTCCATCATTAAAAACCTCGGGCTGGGCAGCTATAACAAGAATACTGTAGACTGGGGGGTTTAAGTAACAAACACTTATTTCTCACAGTTCTAGAGGCTGGGAGGTCTAAGATCAAAGTAGTGGCAGGTAAGGATCCTCTCCCTGGTTTGCAGAGAGCTGCCTCTTGTTCTGGCCACTTCCTCTTCTCATAAAGGCACTGATTCCATCATTGGGATTTCACCTCACAATCTCCTCTAAACCTAATTGCTTCTCAAAAGCCCACTTCCAAATATCATTGCGGTAGAGAATAGGGCTTCAATATGCATTTTGGGGGAACTCACACATTCGGTCCATAGCAGCCAAGTTGCTTCCCTCTGTGAACCTGTTTCTCAACTGCAAATAATAATGATTATAACAATAGCTGTCATTTAGCATTCCTATGATGTGTCAGGCACTATCTATTAATAGGTATCTTTATCTATATTTTTTCATTCAACCCTCACCCAGAACTGTGCAAGGTAAGTATTAGTATCCCCACTCTTTGGAGGTGAAGAAACAAGCTTTATGAATTTAAGTAACATGCTCAGGGAAACACAGTAGGACCTGAATTCATGGGTGTGATATTGTTATGGGGAAGATGCTATCTGATCTGCCTGCCTCCCTAAACTGTTGTGAAACTGAAATGAAACTGTGTTTGTAAAAACATTTTACTAAAATGGAAAAGCACCATAAGTATGAAATGTATATCCATTTGGAAGTGACAGGTAATGAGCACAACGTTTCAGTGCTGCAATTAATTAATTCAATCAGCCCAAATCAAATACGTAGACTCTGACAAAGGAAAAAACCTAGATTTTCAGATTATTACACTGAGTCTATTTCCACAGTGTTAACGAAGCAGCTCTCCATCTTCAGCAAAATTTCCCCTTTTATCAAATTTCAATGGGGTAAGCAATAGAAATCCAAGAAGTATATGGAACCCCAAAAGACCCCAAATAGTCAAAGCAATCTTGAGCAAATAACAAAGCTGCCAGCATCACACTTTCTGAAAATTCCTTACAAAGCTATAGTAATCGAAACAATATAGTTCTGGCATAAAAACAGACATACAGACCAATGCAATAGAATAGAGAACCCAGAAATAAACAGATGCATTTACAGTCAACTGATCTTCAACATGAATTCCAAGAACACACAATAGGGAAATAATCTCTTCAAAAAAAAAAAAAAAATGAAGTTGAACTTTATCTCACACCATACACAAAATCAACTCAAAATGAATTAAAGACTTAAGCATAAAACTTGAAACTATAAACTGAAAACATAGAGAAAAACCTTCTTGATGTTGGTCTTAGCAATAACATTTTGAATATCCACCAAAAGCACAGGCAACAAAAGCAAAAATAGGCAAATGGGGAAAGCTTCAACACTGCAAATGAAACAATCAACAAAATGAAAGGCAACCCATAGCAAGGGAAAAAATATTTGCAAGCCACATATCTAATAAAAGATTAATATTCAATACATATAAGGAACTCATACAATTCAGTGTCAACAAACACAAAAATCCAATTTAAAAACGGGCAAAGGACCTAAATAGACACTTATCTGAAAAAAACACATCAGATGTTCAACAGCATACAACAAGGTGCTCAATATCTCTAACCATCAGCGAAATGCAAATCAAAACCACGCGCTATCACCTCATACCTATTAGGATGTCTATTATCAAAAAAGACAAAAGAAAACAAGTGTTGGTAAAGATGTGGAGAAAAAGAAACCTTTGTACACTGTTGTTCGGAATGTAAATTAGTATAGCCATTATGAAAAATAGTATGAAGCTTCTTTTAAAAAATCAAAAATAGACTACCATATGATCCAGCAATCTCACTTCTGGGTATATATCCAAAGGAAATGAAATCACTGTGTCAAAGAGATATCTGCACTCCCATATTCACTGCAGCAGTATTCACAATCGCCAAGATATAGAAACAATTTAAATGTCCTTTGACAGACAAATGGATAAAGAAAATCTAGTATACATACATCCATATATATAGGTACCTAGTAGAGTTTTTCAGCATGGAAACAGGAGCAGCACTGACTGTATCACAAAATTAACCCTGCCACCAGCACTGTGCTCTACATACAGATATGTATGTGGGGTGTTTTGGGGGTTTTTTTACTTATTTTCTTTTTAACTTGCTCTCTCTAACTAGAATGTAAGCTCCATAAGGACAAGGATTTCTTTTCCTGTTTTTAGAACAGTGCTGAATGAAGGGATAAGCCATGAAATGCACAAGCAGTGGAGACCAGAGTGGTAGAAAGACCCAGAGGAAAGTCCAGAGCACAGACACCACAGTGAAACAGAGGCAATACAAGAAGATTTAGAGCAATGCAAAGAAAGAGAGTGAATCTGAAATGCACAGTGTCTAGGCCTCAGTGATGAACCAGTCCTAGCTGAAGCCAAGTTGGAGCCTTGGAAGTGGGTTGAACTTCTCACAATCCACAGATGTTTGTACTGCTGTACCAGAGTACTGTGTAAAACATCTTACTGAGAAGACAAGTGAGTGTAGTGCATTAAAATGGATACGGTATGCTCAAAGATAGCTTCTACTGAAATGTGGCTTAGAAATTAGAGAATATGAATTTGGACACATTGCAGAGACGGCCCCTGGAAGTTGGGCTTTTCCATCTGTGAGTCTGTGAATAATCACTGAACCATGATGGCAGGTTCACATCAAGAATCAACCAGCCTTGGAAACAATGGCACAAACATCTTCTCCATGACCCAGAGCCATGACACTTGTTCAAGCTCTCATAGAGTGACAGGAGCCATCAGCATAAGAGGTCTACCAGAAAGGTCCCCTCATTCAATCTGACCTTTCCACACACCAGACCAAGAAACTCTCTCATCCTCTTCTCCAAACTCCTATCAGGTCATCCTCCCTCCCAGTCCCTCTGAATAAGAGACACTGCAGAGATGAGGAAATTAGTAACAAAACGAACAGAGCACTTCATCAAGATCAAGCACATGGCTCAGTCCTACAAAGTGTCCTATATCCTGTGAATTAGAACACAGACGAAAAGCAAATGAAAATTACCTTTGGCTTATTACACTTGCAATGGAGCACAAAGCACTGCTCTTTGAGCCTTCTCACTCTGTCTAGAAAGATAACTTTACATATTTTTTTAGCCATCCAGGGCATCTGCCACAAAAATACTACAAAATATAGTTTATCACTGGCTTTATAAAAGCTCTGGGATAGGAATAATTAAAGCTATCTATGCTGCTGGGGACATTCCATTTTACACCAAGAAATGTTACATCATCTGTAACCATGCCAATTTCCATTTAAGAACGTCCAATTATTCATATTGCTAGGGGGTGAATTCTGGCTTTCTTGCTGATGGTTCCATTACCTCTTCTCCATCCGCCTTCACAAAAAAAGACAGATTGTAGACTTTTGGGGGTGGGTTGGGGAGGGGTTAGATAGCCATATACAAATGGCAAGGTCAACTTCCCAGTACTGCAAAACTGGGTACTATTTTCCATAGTTCCAAATGGCCTCTTCAAAACCACATAAATAAACCTATTTCATTTTTATACACACCACTGTTTCCCTGCAGGTTGTAGAAATGTATTTTCAGTTGGTCAGCAATTGTTCCATGTGACTGCAAAGTTTTCCTTATTGTCCTACCACCAGAGCACCTCAGACTTGGATAGGGAAGGAACATTGGAGAGTGTGGAAAGAGACAAGAAAGTTAAGAGATGGCCTGCAGATCCCATAGGTGGCCACTGTAGTCATGGGGGCTGCACCTGCCAAGAGCCCAAAGGTTACAGAGAGGCAGCTACATTGGCTGAAGAATCAGACAGATTATAGAACTTGCTTCCCAGGCTCCTGATGGCACTGTGCATAAATTAACATCTCATTCCCTGCAATCACTGCAGTGGCTGGAAGACATGATTGATCTAACATTTGGCCTCCCTAGGAGAGATGTGTTAATTCTTTCTTCCAGCACTCCCCACTTCTTTATGAGCTCAGCTTTTCATCACTAAATAAATATCTGGGATGGAGAGCTGGGACCATCATGCAGCAGGCAACCTGCTGGGGTGGTTTCTCCACCTTCTGTCTGTACAGCAACACTTAACTGAAAAGGCAAGGTTAGCAATCTGTAGTCAGTGGACTCAACAGCATCAGGAACCACAGCAGGTCCAGTTTCAAATTACTAACCTTCCTCACCTTGAGGACTTTGTTAATATTTTTCTATGTAAAATTGTACAGCCTGAGCAAAGTTGCCTTACTTTGCAGGCAGGGCTAAATTTAAATTATTTTGGCTTATTCCCCTTGAAGTAGCTAATTAGCATTTGGTTTGTTTCTTTTCATAGCATCGTTCTTAAACCAACAAGCATTTCCAAGAGCTTTTCTGTTATCAGAACTGATTTGCTGGCTTGTCTAAGAGTGATTCCACTAAGGCGTTTGATAGAGAAGGGCAGGGGCTTCCTGGAGAGCAGAGAGGACTTTTCTAGGAGTCTACCACAGAGGAAACATTTTCATACTTTGCACAAGGACTTTATATAGATGTGCAGCCTCATCTATATAAAGTCCTTGTGCAAAGTATAAAAAGTAATACCATCATGTCACTGCAGTAAAATGTACACATGGCCTCTCAGAGGTTACAGGAGGGCTGTGTAGTCGGTGCAAAGTAAAGGCTCAATACGTTTTAGCTAGCTATTGAGAGAGTTCTGTGTGTGTGAAATGCAAACTAGTTTCCTTTTTTAGAAGAGTAGGAGGAGAGGAATTAATTGAAGTAATTCTTGGTGTGCTTTTGACTTATCAAAAAAGGTAGATCACTTTGTGAGAGATTGAAGGAGTTAGAAGCAAAAGTGATGTGCTCAACTCTTCTAATGAGGACTGAGACTTGGGAAGAAAATGACATGAGAAGTATTGAAGAAATTGTTTTTCTAAACTGAGGTTTACAATACTAGATGCATATTCTATGGGGTTAGCTAGAATATGCTCTTCCATGTAACAAATATATATCAAGTCCCTGCTACATTCCAGACACCGAAGGAATGCATTTCATAAAGACTGTGAAGAATAGGCTTGCCTGGAACCACCACTTAAGACAGTCATGTGCAAAACAAGCAGAAGGAGCAATGGTGTCTGGGAAAGAGTGAATCAGTTTAAGAAACTGGAAGTGGGAGCACTCAGAGGGTGGAGGCAAGGAGCAATGACAACTGTGTTCAACAACGTGAAGAGCTGTTCTAAGAGATTCGATTAGTTTTGTGTGACCCTTAAGTATAGGACCACAGGTGAAAGTGTTGAGGAGGCAGAGTTTGAGTATCAATGGAAATAAGAACTTTCAAACCACTATTAACTGAAGCTTTGAGTACTAATGACTTTTTCATCACAGAAGGTGTTCAAGCAAGACTTGAACAGCTACTTGTCCTGGATGCTACAGTTGAAATTCAAGCAACACAACAGATAGTGAACAAATTTAAAGTCCTTTATGATCCTTATATTTCATGCGATTCTGAAAGAGGAAATCCTTGTGCTTTTCATGTCAATTCTAGGGACAACTCTTTCTCCCTCTTCTATTAAATTCATTTAAGTTTAATAATGAATGTGTTATTAATCATATAATTTGGGTTATCTCCTAGCATTTTTGCTGTTATTTATATTTTACGCCCTAACATTTATGCTATGCCCTAACATTTTTGAAGTTTATCTTCTGTTTATCTTATTTTATAAATAAGAAAACTGGGAACATTTGTTAAGCAACAATCAGGGCAGAGTTTATACTATGCTAATAATGCTTTGATTCTCAAGCTTTATGTTAAGTATGGATGACTATTCTGTCTATCTCTTTATCTGACTGTCTAATTGGAAGGCTGCAACAGAATTAGAAAGAAAAACAACTAACATTAGAATGCCTAGACTCTGACTTTTTACTTTAGAGCCCATAACTTACACAGCATCCATATGTAAGATTAAGAATATATAACCTAAGTTAAACAATTTTTCACTTGGCTTCTAGATATCTGACCTCATTAAAAATGTCATAATTACTACTCAAATTGGCATCAGATTCATCCACATTTTTCAGTGCCCCTCTCTTGGCTTAGTGACTATGCCTACTTTTCCCCTTCCCTTCCCCAAACCACCCAGGGTATTACTAAATGAAAGCAAAAACTATCCAATCTCAAATACAATCAAACATACCATCCTTCTCAAGTTGCCCTGATTTTTTCTTTCTCTCCCTCTCACCATGATTCACCTAAACCCCTTCATTGCATGCATATACACCACACACACACACACACACACACACACACACATTCCTCTGGAAAATTCATTGCCTCCTAGAGGCTCTGAGCACTGGCAAATTGCACAACATCAGAAAATACACACACACACACACACACACACACACACACACCAGTAGGCTATGAAAAAGAATTTCCCCTGAAATTTTATGAGATGACCACCCAGAATCAGAATAACACTTATTTGAGACATTTAAAACACACCAGACAAAGCACTAGAGACTATAATGTACAGATTAATTCTCCCATCACAGAGAAATGGACGTGATTTAATGTACCTTTCCTATTGTTAATTTCTATGATCTTAAGATTAATTTGAATGCAGATGGAATCCATTTGAATAATGGCTCAAGAAAAGAACTTGGTTGCTAATTCAATAGGTGCCAGAGTGTGAAAAATTATTGCCATGATTATAGTAACTGAAACTGAGCTTGTAAAAATATTTTTGCAGAATATTAATCAGTTCTGTAGTGACTAGGGCCACACACACTTACATACAACACAGCAGGCTTTTATCATGAATTAATATCTTTCCTGAAGCTAATTGTGCCAAGATACTGTTGGATTAGGATTGTCTTTGTACATCTCACTACGATTTGGTCATGGTTGTGTAAGAGATATGAGATAAATAAGAATATCAGTTAGGATTGAAAGGTCACTGAGAGCTAGAACAAATACTTAAAACTATAATGTTGAAGGACATGGCAGGGATGGGGGTGTGGTAGGAAGACATCCTCAATATTTGCATTTTGGATTTCTCGTGTCTTCTAAGACACAGGTTTGCTTCTTTCAGTAGTATCTGTCCATCAAAGGCTCATTTTGCCCTTGTCTATCAACTAAATTCCCTGACAGCTTGGGTAAAATGCTGTAACCCCTGTAGCATATGCCTCAATATTGGCATTTGCACTTACGGTATATGTTACCTCAGTGATAAAATAATAAATGATAAAGACTTGCATAATCAATGAATAAAGATACTAAAAATACAATGCATCACAATGATTTTATGTTTTATTTTATGTTTTGTTTGTTGGTTCTTTTTTTTTTTATTTGGATAATGAAAAGGTCAGAAAATAATAAAGATGGGTAAGAAACAGTTCATCTCCTACTTTTCAAAAACAAATTTTAAAATGTAGTAATAACATCCATACTTCACTGGGCATCTACTACATACTATGTAGTTTATGAGCAGTCTTAGATCCCTATGAAAACATGTATGCAGGCATTGTTATTTTCATTTTAGGGATGAATAAACTGAGAATTAAAGAGGTTTATTACCTTGTCCAAAGAAGTCAGTGGCCTAGTAAACATACCATTTAACTCCAAAGCGCATGCTATTTCACTTGCATGTGTCAGCATCCAACATGAATATCTGAAGGGTGATGGCCCCTATGGATAAATGGTGATTGTGAGGGAATGTGTTCTCTTTCCGGGTCCATGAGGGGGCATGGTTTTAAGGGCAAGGATTTCCCAGTGCCATGGCCCCCTCCCATCTGTCTCCATCCTGGAGATTTAACAGTTAAAGTTTTAATTTCATGGTTGTGGGAAGAAACTAAGAGTCAGTCACTCCAGCAGAAGTTTAAAGGAACTCCTTTCATTGGCCAGAGGAACTTGGGAAGGTGGGAATGTCTCCCAGGATAAATCCCCCTGCTCCTTCACCCACACTGGATTTCCAGCTCTTTGGAATCCCCTCCCACATGGTGGGAGCTCCCTTTCCCCTCTGGGACTTCCCCTCTGGAATCCCCTTCCACACTCTTTGTGGAAGTCTTTCTCTTCTTCTCTTTTCCTTCTCTTTTCTCTACCTAAATAAAATCACCTTTCTGCAACATTTCTTGGGTTCAACATTTACCTTTACGAGCATATGGCACACCTGCAGTGGTCCCATCGCTTATTCTTTAAGAGATTGGAGGCTAAGAGGCTGTGGACGGTAGGCAGCCGGGGTCGGTGAAGGATCCCAAGATGGCTGGGAGAAAACTTGCTCTAAAAACCATTGACTGGATAGCTTTTTGGGAGATCATACCCCAAAACCAAAAGGCGATTGCTAATTCCCTGAAATCCTGGAATGAGATCCTCACCTCCAGGTTGGCTGCTTTACCTGAGAATCCACCATCTATTGACTGGGCTTACTACATGGCCAATGTGGCCAAGGCAGGCTTGGTGGATGACTTTGAGAAGAAGTTAATGCCCTGAAGGTTCCTGTACCAGAGGATCCATATACTGCCCTGGTGGATGCTGAAGAAAAAGAAGATGTGAAGTCTTGTGCTGAGTGGGTGTCTCTCTCAAAGGCCAGGGTTGTAGAATATGAGAAACAGATGGAGAAGTATAAGAACTTAATTCCATTTGAACAGATGACCATTGAGGACTTGAACGAAGCTTTCCCAGAAACCAAATTGGACAAGCAAAAGTATCCCTACTGGCCTCACCAACCAATTGAGAATTTATAAGATTGCGTCCAGGAGGAGGCTCTGGCCCTTATATTACACATTCTGGATATTAAAAATAAAAGTAACTATACAGTTAAAAAAAAAAAAGAGAGAGATTGGAGGCTAAGAACCCACAGCATTCTCTCGGGGGAGCTGTGCCTCACCAGAACTCAAGAAAAAACCCAGTTACAATTGGGCTTGACTTTTTAGGGTTAATATTTTTCATTTGGACACAATTTTCCTCTCAAATTATTTTGCAGTGCAAAGCTTAACTGGACAGACCTTAGAGAAAGAGTGTCACTTTTTTTTTTTTCGAGACAGGGTCTCACTCTGTTACCTGGGCTGGAGTGTAGTGGTACAATCTTGGCTCACTGCAATCTCCACCTCCTGAGCTCAAGAGATCCTCCTACTTCAGCCTCCTGAGAGGCTGGGACCACAGGTGTACACCACTACACCCAACTAATATTTGTATTTTTTTGTAGAGATGGGGTTTTGCCATGTTGCCCAGGTTGGTCTTGAACTCCTGGGCTCAAGCAGTTCACCCACCTCAGCCTCCCAAAATGCTGAAATTACAGGCATGAGCCACCACAACTGGCCAAGAATCATCATTTTGATCTTGCAAAACAGAAGACTGATAATGGTCTAATGTAAATCCTCCAGAGGCTAACTATATTTTAACATATACCCTTATGCGCTTAGCTCAAAGGTACAGGTAAGTACTACAGGAGTTTCAGACAAAACGAAAGGCACACTGAGGTGAACGGTGGGTTTGTGGGGACATACCTGGGATTCTTGGTGTCTCATCCTACAGAGGTAGTGAGAATCTGGTACTGTGTTTCCTTTTTTAGGCCTCATAGCTGGCAGCCCAGACTCTTCTTCACGTAGAGTTTCAGTATGAAAAACATCCCATTGGTTGAATTCTGTCTAATTACTTATGACATATTGAGATCTGCAGTTTACTTCTTACTGGTGTTATCTACTTAGACAATGACTATATGAGATTGATGTGCAAGGACAGTCAGGATTTCATCTCACAAAGATATGCTTTGAGACACAATCCTCAGAAATACTTTTCTTCTAAAGCAGATGCCACATGTACCAGGAAATAGCAATCAATTAAATATTTATCAAGTACCTAAGACAAGTAAGGCCCTGAGGAGAATACAAAGAAGCAGCAGGCCTGGTGTCTTTCCTTGAGAGCTTAAAATACAGTTGAGGATTTTAAAAGACAACTAATAAGAGAGTAGGTGGCAGGTGTGGCTCTGGCCTGGTGCTATGTCTCTATAGCTTGGCCTGGATCTAGACCAGGAATGAACCTACTCTGAGGCAGAAGGGGTTATAGAAGCTGCCTCTGAAATAAGATCAAGTCTGTAAAGCACTAAACAGTCTCTGGCACACAGCAGATATCCAATGAAGACTGTTTTCCCTCCCTTCCCTCTTTGCCCCAATCACTCTAGGGAATAACATCAAGCTCTCCTTGCAGCTAACCCTCCCCAGGCCTGATAAAGATGACTTTTCTTTCTTCTTGAGTGCCAGTCTCCACTTGATAGCCCATTTCTGGAACTCTGTCTTGCTCCCCATCTTGGTAACCTTCCCACATCCTGTTATCTTAACAGGTACATCACGTCTTGCTTTTGCTTGTCACTCTCCAAAGGACTAGAATTCCAGGCTAGTTAGTAACTAAGAGCTTGCTCTTAGCAACGATGCCTATGACTGCTGTTCCAGATACTGCCTGCTGTGTGATTTCTTAACACCTAGATCTGTCTGCTATTTGAGTTGTCCAATTAGACTACAAGGATCAATGCATTTAAGTGTACTGGCTGACTAGAGCACTTTGTTGAAAAGAAGTCCAAGGCCACGTTCAGGTTAAAAAAAAAAAGAATATCATTATCAATTAGTGATGCCTTTCAATGGTGTAGAAGGCTAGGGCTGGTGAGCACAAAGGCTATATCCTTTCTAGTCCTACATCATGAGCTACTTTAAATTTCCTTCCTTACTAGGTACCATGTTTACCATGCTACACTTACTAACTTCCAACTAGCAACTGGGTATCTCCTTCCCATCCTACTACCAAGATCCCAAATGAATCCAGATCCAAATGCAAATATCATCCCTGGCTTCACCATCCTATCGTTGAAGAAATCACAGGCTTAGCACAATAAAAGTTATATAGTTCAGATTGGAGAGGTCAGGGAAAGAGCAGTAAGAGAATAGGACAATGATGTTGAAAGATGTGGCAGCCAGAATATGCACGCATAAGCAGTCCACCATGACGGACAGGAAGCCATTTATTCAAATCTACCTTCAAAATACTATACATCACAATTTGAACTCACTTCTCTAGAACACAAGTATCAACAAAATTATTAACTCATTTCTAACTCCTCCAAAGGAATTCAATATAAGATTTTTACCATTGAGCTGAGCTCCTAATTAGAAATATTAATTTGCCATCTAACTTAAATAATGTAAAAATGCAGACATGTTTGTAACCAATTTTCAAGTGGCCTTGCATAAACTTGTTTTCCCATTGTCCTTGGCTAATTAAGAACCATAGTTTCCATGTATATTTTATTTTGCAGGTTGGTTAGGAGGGTTAATTGCCTACTCCCCTTATTTGTCTTTTTCTCCTTAATGGAACAAGCCATGAGTTTGTCTGAATTGAGACACAAAATTACCAGGAAAAAAAAAAATCCACACTTAATGGTGGGCAGAGTTTCAAATTGCTGTGGATTTTATTTGGTCTGCATGTCATAAACAGTATTTACCAAACTGAATTTAAAAGAAATAAAATACAGAGGAACCACATAGAAGTTTCTAGAGATTCATTTTCTACATTTTTCTAGCATTCTTTTTAGTTCATTTTTTAGGGAAACAAAGTTGATAGACCAAAAAAGTATCTATCCCTTTAGAAAGTTCTAAGGTCTAACCCATCACAATGAATCCAAGATATATCTCTATCAAAGCAGACTGGGTTCATTCATGTTCATTTCCAACTGTGTATTCTATTTCTGTTTGTAATCTTGTGCTGCAGAAAAAGGAACACTATCGTGTTGTCTCTGTAGTCTTGGAGATATCCTTTGGAGGGGAGGAATAATAATGTCCTGTGATTAGAAAGAACATTCAAAATCTTAAATATCTTGGGACAAAGGATATTTCCTTCTAAACTCCTGTATGGTTACAACATGGTATTATATAACTGTTAAACTATAATCTAACTATAGTTACCATTATTGGAAATTCATACTCCAGGGATAGTTAACCACCATGTAATCACAGGCAACTACTACAAGCCTTCAGCTATCGTTATCTCTGATCAACACCAGAGGCTTTGACAAGTGGCTTAATAAAGGCTGAAAAGGGTTTTCAGGGTGCAATTAGTGGCTTGTAATTCGTATAACAGATTCTAGAAATGGGTTACCACAGATGAAATTAGAGGGATTCCAAACAGGTGGATTGGGACACACCCCTACATGTATTAATACATGAAAACAGTATCAAAATATAATGAGCCTTATAGCTGTAGTTTAATCACTAAACATCTTGTGCCCAGCCAGTGGGTCGGCAGATTTTTGGTTTCCCAATAGTTTACTGATTCCTGACACTGAAATAGGGCTGCATTGCCTCAAGTGAACCTTGCCTGTAAGACATTTTGGGAGACCAAAAAGGAGAGAACTGTGGCTTCATTCACCTGCAGAACAAGTGTTATAACTGTGCTTGCTAATAAGCACCTGCATGAGTGGAAAAATTTAATCTAAGACTTGCTTTCATTACAACCTGGCGTCAAGGATGTGTATGTTTGGGGGTGAGGAGTGGATAGCTAATCCTTATACCCTCTAATTATTAGGTAGCTACTAAGATCTACCCAAAAGCCTATCCAAGTTTGTTTGGGCCTGTTTACAAAAGGCACCCACCCTCTGAACACACCTGAACACAGATTCTTGTTACCAAATAATTCTATAATCTCTATTCCATAAAATCCATCCTTACACTAATGGGATTAATTTAAACAATGAAACTGATATTGAAATTAAAAGATATAAACAAGATGGAGCCTCTGAAGGACAAAACAGACTGCATGGTTGAACGATCATACTAAGCAATAATTTCACCTACTATATCATTACTACGTCTATAACCACACTGCATTTGAGAAAATCCTAGAATTACATGTTTCCTGTGTGAAAAGGAAAAATCAAATCAAATTGTTACCAGAATCAAAGTGAGCTGGTTCTGCCCGGTGGGCACAGGTTGGGGGTGTGTGCACAAGGGCATATCTCACATCGGTGAGGACGAATGCTCTGCATGGCCCTTCCCCCTTTAAAGGCAAGTGGAGGAGGGTGGAAAAGGTCAGTATTAATGGGACTTTAGTTTGAAGAGAATGGTGCCTGGAGCTGACTTTGGCAGCAGTTGAATAGAGAAAAACAGACAATGAAATAGAAGAACTTTCTGGGGACAGAAAAGAGAAACTGAAAACAAAGAAAATGAAAGTAAACTAGAGTTTAGGTTGGAGGAAATTGCAACAAGGCTTTTTTGTGAATGATAATACAAAAAATTAAATTTCAATTTCAAGTTACTAATGTTATTGAAGAATGTAAGCCCCTTTGACTCACAATGAAGTCTGATCCAGACGCAAAGATCTTAGGTGAGTGGTTTTGGTGCTTGTTTGGCATGAGGTGAGGCAGGGGAGGCGCACAGCAGTAGAGGTGTGGAGCTATCAAGAAAAGGCATTTTTTTTCTGTTTGTGTAGACTGTGCAATGCTCGAATAGCACATATGAAATAGTGAGATGATTTATAAACAGTACTAGAGGTGATGGGAAGCAACTTCCTTCAGGGCACATATGAATTACATATTACATACATTACATAAGAATTATACTTATATATTAATATATATTTACATAAATATATATTTAGGTTGGTCCAAAAGTGTTTGTGGTTTTTGTCACTAAAAGGAATGGCAAAAGAAAAAGACCAAAAAAAGATAAAAAAGAAAGACAGCAATAGAAAAAAAAAAATAAGTAATGGCAAAACTGCAATTACTTTTGCAACAACCTAATAGATACCATTGTGGGTGCCCTGAGTTTGAATGTTAAATAAATAGTAATTAGTTAATTATAATTTTCTTGGTAACAGAATCTTATACCTAAATCAGAGTCAAGGCTTCCTTAAAAAAGATCATTCATTCCTACATACTTAAATCTCTACCCAAAGAACAAAATTTCAACATCAAGAGGTTACTGAGGGGCATATTACCTTCACTTGGGGTTCACAGCTCAAATGATGGAGACACCCGCACTTATGAGATGCTGAGTTCAAGCTACTCTCTGGGGCTCATGGGCAGATGAGCAGACACGTAGAGGCACTCCTAGGAAATTGAGGTAGAAGTGGTCCAGAAAGCTGCTCCAGTTAGGTAACATGTGACTCACAGCCAGGAACCTGGGCTCTCAGTCCCTGCTGGCAGACCCTACCCATCATCCCTCATCCGTCCACAGGGGCTCTCCACCCTCCATTTTCTACTAGAACACTCACTCTTGAGATGGTTTCTACTTACCCTAAGACATATTCCCCAAATGGACAGAATCTTAGCCCCCATATGATGACCACTTATAACCATTATCTTAAATAATTTACAAAGATGAACTTACATACAAAGATATAAAAATATAGATGAATTACAGATTAATACAATTTTCTACTTTATAATTTTCATACTCAGTGACCTCATATTAATAAACAATATGTCCACCAAACTTCAGAACTGGAGGTGAAACCACTACTAAGGCTGAAGGTGATTGTGCAGTGTTTACCAGCATGAACTCTGAAGCCATTTTATTTGTGTGCCCATCCTGGATGCCCCACTTACCAGCTTTGTCACTTGGATAAGTTAATTTTCTCAGTGTTTCAGCTTTCTCATCTTTGAAATGTGGCAGTTACAGTATCTAAATCATAGCGCTGCATTAAGAGTTAGCACATGTACCCATCTAGCCAGTGTTGTTTCGAAGTTGACTCCTATTTGTACACAAGAGCCTTCTGGTAGCATGTCTTCTTACTTCCCAACTCCCTTCAGTGACAGCACATTTGTGGCTTGAAACTGATGATGGTGGGAGTATTTACACCATAGAAACTGGCAAAGGCCACAAATTGGAACTATTTTTGAGAGTCAGTTCCTAAATATTTACCAGTGCACCAGTGTATACAGCACAAGAGCTGGCCAATATTAGCTCTCAAGAAATGTGAGCTATTAATAGAAAAGGCAAAAAGACCCTCTGGCAAGTTCAAGGAATTTTTCCTACCACAAACAATTCTTTGCAATTACACAAAGAAAATTGAGTCAAACTATTCTTTAGTGATAAGGAAACTTAAACACAAATCAAATTCCCACATTTGATTAGCTAGATTCATCAAACTATATGTTTTAGGCTGGAATCACCTGCCCATTTCAATCTAATACATGGCACTAATGTGCCTTATAAAAAATATATCACATATAACATGTTGGTTCTTTTTCAATGGTCCTGCCAAACTCAAGGACATGTGGATTACATATTCATACTGAAGCCTGTAAATGAGTTCCCGCTTTGGAATCAGTTCAAGAGCAAAACTCTTAAGTACTCCATGAACAACATGAATGTCTCAAAGGTACAATTTTAAAGAAAGGACTGATAGACTCCTTCTTTACCCCAACTAAGAATGAAACCAGTGGAACAGAATCTTGTCAGCAGTTCCACTTTTGTTTTAAAGAAGATGGACAGAGAGTGAGAAAAATGAATAAAACGTGGTTTTCTTTTCCTTTTTTACATTTATTGATAGAATTTAAAATCAAGTTTAGGTTCCTGGAGTTTTTACTCCATAGCATTCTTGGGCAGTACAGAAACAAAGATAATGAGTTTTTGTGGCCTTAATTTTATTTTACTTTTTAATGTTAATTAAAAAAAATGAGCAAATCTATAAAGGCAAACTCAAATTACCAATGAACCAGAAACCTGGGAATAATTCCCTGTCATGAGAAATCCTAACTGTTTCAGAAACATTATTAATAATATTCTAAAATCTCCTTTTGCCATCTCTCTTCAACTAAGAATTTGATTGTGTGACACAGGCCCACACTACATAACAAGCCAATAACTCACCACTGTATCCCACAAGTCTCCACCAAATATTTAGTCATTCACACACCAGAGGTGTAGGTTTTTGCCTATAGTTCTGGGTGAGATGTTCATTATTCTTCTCAGACATCCAGATAATCAGAAAAGAAGAAAAGTAGTCATTACCAGCACACTATTACTGAGCTACAACAATTTCAAGTGTCTCTTAAATCAAAAAGCAACTTTCTGTGCACGTGGTAGTCAACATGATGACTTTGTCTAGGGCACTGCTGCAGGTAGATGGATTTGAATGACAGGTTGCCTTAATATTTTGATTAGAGGTTTGGGACATGGCTGTAGATGGAGTGGAACACACAAGGCTTTCAGAGATGAAAGTAATAGATGTTTATGGCATTATTCACCAGGAAGAAAGTGAAGGAAAGCATTCTGCTCCAGAGACAAAGATAATCAGGAAATCATGTATCCTCAGAAACAGATACGCATGTGCACAGCTGTCTACTCCCCTAAAGAGAAACATTGAACACTCACTTTATTGTCCTTCTCCTCCTCCGCTAACAGCAGAGAATCCCTTGTTGACTATGGGGCGATGAGTTCTTAGCAGTGCAAGTGCAGATCCCTGGGAGCATATGAAACTTACTTAAGCAATGAAGTAACTTCCTGCAGGTCAGTTTAGGAAATCTCACAGGGCAAGGGTCTAGGCTGATGGCAAAACCTAGAATTAAGCCAAGTTGCTTAAACTGTATCCATTCATGAGGTTGCCATTCCCTCACAATTTATAACGTTTAAATGCTAGAGGGACAGAGGAAGCCCAAGTATATTAAAACACGTTTAGTTGGCCGGTAGCAGTGGCTTAAGCGTGTAATCCCAGCACTTTGGGAGGCCGAGGTGGGCGGATCATGAGGTCAAGAGATCGAGACCATCCTGGCCAACATGGTGAAACCCCATCTCTACTAAAAATACAAAAAAAATTAGCTGGGCATGGTGGCGTGCACCTGTAGTCCCAGCTACCAGGGAGGCTGAGGCAGCAGAATTTCTTGAACCCGGGAGGCAGAGGTTGCAGTGAGCCGAGACTGCACCACTGCATCCCAGCCTGGCGCCTGGTAACAGAATGAGACTCTGTCTCAAAGAAAAGAAAGAAACCACACATTTAGTCTTACAATCAAATAAAATTTCAAAGAAAACTAAGAGGTTCCACATTTATGACATTTTTGGTCATTATTATACATGTGACAGTAGTCATGGAGATATTTTCTGCTAGCTATTCTAATTAGTATTACTTAGATATAGCCAGACCAGTTTTAAGTTCTCCACTCTTTTTGTTTGTTTTCCAGCATCCATAAATACCATTAAGATAAGTTGTCAGGATTCTTGAAGGGGGCCTGTTAAATAAAACCCTATGTCCTTCCTGGAGGAGGGAAAGGAAAGAGGAGCCTAAAAGGGAGGAGGCCTTTTGGAGTCAGTGACTGAGGACGCCTGAAAACAGTAGGTCAAGAAGCTACGCAACTCACTGTTTGTTTACACACCTGACTCTCTCTGCCTCAGGGCTCCCACCCAAAGGTAAATCAAGCCTCTTCCAAGTCCACATCCTACTATGTGCAGGAAAGCTAGAAAACAACGCTGTAGCCTTCTAGCTTTTAACTTCTATGTAGAATGGGGGGTTAGGAGGACAGATGCCTATATTAAGTGCCTTTTCTCTACCCTTTCCTCTCCCTTTCCAGAGAGCTCAATACCCAACTATGCTCTTCACCATTCCTCTCCTAGGAAAGAATGACTGACGTAGCCTTGCTCACTTTATATAACATGATAGATGCATTTCACCTGTTTCAGATCCAGCCTTCAACATTATCAAAACCACAGAAATAAGTACTTGGGGTTACCAGCTTCTTTCGGTCACAGCTCTTGTATAGGCTTTTGGAGTGAAGAAACACAAGTTAGAATTCTATTTTTACTACTTACTATCTCTATAACCGTGGATAAATTACCCTCTCTAAAAGACAATTTTGGCTTCTATAAATGAGAATAAATCCTATTCCTAATGCTTGTTATGGATGAATTGGGATAATGTATATAAAATGACTAGCATATGACAAGCTACAATCCCAATGAGTAGCATTAAATAATGAGAGTTAATATAATCAAATAATTTAAAATAAATACAAAAGAGACCCTCCAGAAGCATGAGCCCAGTGACCAGATTTAGTGCATGCAGAGGAGGAACAGGGGTAGAAGAGGGGATAATAATGGATAGAGGAGGTCTACAGTTGTTTTAAATCCAAGATCATGTCTTTGGATGATAGTGTGGTTGAATCTGTTTATAAACAGATGATTAAACTGTATACAATATGAAAAGAACTGTTTATGCATTAAAAGGAACACTCCTCTGCTTTTGATGAAGATTTCCACATGGAGGGAGTTTATTTAATGTAACACCCATGAGCTAAGGGAGTGACTTGCCTAAAGGATAAATTTAAAGGAGTAAACTGGACATGCTCAGCTCTTCTCTTTTATTTCCTAGTTATTTTGTAGTCCTCTAAGAGCAACCCTGACATCTGTCACCCCAACCCACAGAGAATGGGCCTTGGTCTAGCACAGTCTACGACTAGATAGGAACATCTGATTAAACACATACTCCAAGTGATCCTTTAGGAGTCGTAAAGTTGGCATTTTGAACTCTCATCTTCTTTACTTTCTTGCTTTCTTTTTTTTTTTAAATAGTAGAAGGTACTATAATATATATTTTTAAAATTTTCCATAAGTTATTGGGGGGTACAGGTGGTATTTGGTTACATGAGTATTATTTAGTGGTGATCTGTCAAATTTTAGTGCACCATTATTTCAGCAATATACACTGCATCATATTTGTAGTCTTTTATCCCTCCCCCACACTCTTCCCTTCAAGTCCCCCAAATCCATTGTATCATTCTTATGCCTTTGCATCCTCATAGCTTAGCTTCCACATATCAGTGAGAACATACAATGTTTGGTTTTCCATTACTGAGTTGCTTCACTTAGAATAATAGTCTTCAATCTCATCCAGGTGGCTGCAAATGCTATTAATTCATTCCTTTTTATGGCTGCGTAGTATTCCATCATGTATCACAGTTTCTTTAGCCACTTGTTGATTGGTGGGCATTTGTGTTGGTTCCACAATTTTGCAATTGTGAATTTTGCTGCTGTAAACATGCACATCTAAATGTCTTCTTCAAAAGATGACTTCTTTTCCTCTGGGTAGATACCCAGTAGTAGGATTGCTGGATCAAACGGTAGTTCTACTTTTACTTCTTTTTTTTTTTTAATTGCATTTTAGGTTTTGGGATACATGTGAAAAACATGCAAGATTGTTGCATAGGTGCATACGTGGCAGTGTGATTTGCTGCCTTCCTCCCCTTCACCTATATCTGGCATTTCTCCCCATGCTATCCCTCCCCAACTCCCCACCTCCTCCGCTGTCCCCCCCACTCCCCCACAACAGACCCCCATGTATAGTGCTCCCCTCCCTGTGTCCATGTGTTCTCATTGTTCAACACCCTCCTATGAGTGAGAACATGCGGTGTTTGATTTTGTGTTCTTGTGTCAGTTTGCTGAGAATGATGGTTTCCAGGTTCATCCGTGTCCCTACAAAGGACGCAAACTCATCATTTTTGATGGCTGCATAATATTCCATGGTGTATATGTGCCACATTTTTCCTGTCCAGTCTATCATCGATGGGCATTTGGGTTGGTTCCAGGTCTTTGCTATTGTAAACTGTGCTGCAATGAACATTCGTGTGCATGTGTCCTTATAGTAGAACGATTTATAATCCTTTGGATATATGCCCAGTAATGGGATTGCTGGGTCAAATGGAATTTCTATTTCTAGGTCCTTGAGGAATCGCCACACTGTCTTCCACAATGGTTGAACTAATTTACACTCCCACCAACAGTGTAAAAGTGTTCCTATTTCTCCACATCCTCTCCAGCATCTGTTGTCTCCAGATTTTTTAATGATCGCCATTCTAACTGGCGTGAGATGGTATCTCTCTTGCTTTAATTCTTACCTTCCTTAGCACTCAGTTGGACGGCGGGTTTTATTTGACAGGCCTCCTTTAGGGATCTTGACAATTTGTCTTAATTGGTTTTATGGATTCTGGAAAACTACCAAAAAGAATGGAGAACTTAAAACTGGTCTGGCTATATCAAAGTAATACGAACTAGAATAACTGGCAGAAAATATCACCATGACTACTGTCACATGTATAATAATGACCAAAACGTAATAAATGTGGGTCCTCTTAGTTTTCTTGGAAATTTTATTTGATTATAAGACTAAATGTGTCTTAATATACTTAGGCTTCCTCTATCCATCCAGCACTCAAACATTACAAAATTGAGAGGGAATGGCAACCACATGAGTGGATACAGTTTAAGCAACTTGGCTTAACCCTAGGTTTTGCCACCAGCCTAGACCCCTATCCTTCAGGATTTCCTAAGGTGACCTGCAGGAAGTCACTTCATTGCTTAAGTAAGTTTCATATGCATCTAGGGATCTACAACTTCTACCCTAGGGAGGTAGTAATTTAGAGAGAAAGCAGTTAGGATGTGAAGTTCATCAACAGTAGAAACTCTCAGGATGACCCAGATGGCCTACTTCTAGGATAGAAAGAAGGATTTTAATTGACAGATTGGATCCTAGGTTCCTCCCAAGGGCTTCCCGGTAGAGGTCATGAACTGTGATGCAACTGCATAGTTTCAAACCACTTTCAATTCAGTTCACCCTAGATCCCTGTGGAATGCATTTCAGGTAGCAACAATATTCTATATCCCAATTTCAATTGCTCTGTCCCATCTCCCTGTTGTCCTATGTTTACGACCTTAATACAAGAAGTTTAAGTTGTGTCAATCTCTGTTACTGATTATGGACCTGTCTTCCAGACTACTTGAGACCTTTCCAAAATGCATCAGCTCTGTCCCCCAACATTGAACTCTCTGATATAAGCGGGTGAGTTCTTTCTGCTCAGGTACAGACATAAAGACTTCACTTTCTTGACCCAATTACAGTCTGACTGAGAATCTGACAAGAATTTATCCTTGAAACCAAACAAGAATCCTAGCAGTTCAGGGGCTCTATTTGGTAGTAGGATCTTTAAACTTGGGGGCTGTTCTTTTATTCAGTTCTGAATCCCCAGTGCTCAGCAGAACAGCTTGCATGAGTAGGTGTTTAATAAATCCTTGCAAGTGAATAAATGAAGTACTTGATGCTTTAAAAGCAAATCTCTGTACTGAAAGCCTTAGGAAATACTCCATAAATTAACAAGATGATGAGCAAGAAGGATGATTAAAGGAACTTGCTTATAAAGGTATAAGAGACCCTGACTCCACTCTGCCAGATCTCATTGCCTGGGAGAAGTTTCCTCTTTTATACCCCAGATGGGCTGAGCTGTTTACATTTTTGTTGGGTTTGATGCTCAGAATAAACGTCTCCCGCCATGCAGCTTGAGTATTTTGGCCATCCTACATTTTATTTGGTAACTTCACTTTAGGAAAAAACTGCACACACACACACACACACACACACACACACACACACAGCCAAAGGTGGACTCTAATTGACTTAAGTTGGTCAGCAACCACTTTTCCTTGGCCACTGTGATTGGTCCAAATTGTCAAGATCATTGACTCAATCTAATGAGATGTGAAGAGACGCTTCTTAGTTTTTTTTTTTTTTTTTTTTTTTTTGAGGCGGAGTTTCGCTCGTTACCCAGGCTGGAGTGCAATGGCGCGATCTCGGCTCACCGCAACCTCCGCCTCCTGGGTTCAGGCAATTCTCCTGCCTCAGCCTCCTGAGTAGCTGGGATTACAGGCACGCGCCACCATGCCCAGCTAATTTTTTGTATTAGTAGAGACGGGGTTTCACCATGTTGACCAGGACGGTCTCGATCTCTTGACCTCGTGATCCACCCGTCTCGGCCTCCCAAAGCTTCTTAGTTTTTAAGAAAGCTAGTTCTTTACTCCTCTGTGACTACCACTGAGTTTTTTTCTCCTGCAGGACAGAAGCAAGGAAGCAAAGAGCACTAGAAACTGCTAGCAGCTGTCTTGTGATAAGAGAGGCCAGCCTTAGACTAAAGCAGACATAGTGAAAACAGAGAAGAGAAAGGTAGAGACAAAATGATGGCACAGGTGAACTGCTGGCCCCAAGCCTGACCTACCTCCGTGACTTCTCAGTTACAAAAGCTGATAAACATCTTATTGCTTTAGCCTGTTTGAGCCCAGTTTTCTGTTACTTGCACATGACTAAAGCCAAATTCACTGAATTCATCAAGGCAGCTCTAAAAAAGTTGCTACGTCTTTGCTGGGTTGAGAAGATTTAAACACGGCAAGGTTAAGTGGCCTGCCGGTGTACTTTTGGTGCAGCAAAAGGACTGTGAGAATGCAAAAGCCTTACCACTTCCCAGCCTCTGTCCTCACCCCTGGCCACTTCAGCCTCCTTGGATTCATTCAGTAATTCACCTACAATCACTGCCTGCTATTTATGTTCTATCCAGTGCCTACAAAATGAACAAAGACATTGTCCCTACTCTCTAGAAGCTTGCAAATAACTCTAGAATGTTTGTAGGCAAAGACTTAGAAGTATTTAAAAATCAAATGATTATGTTAAAATTAGTATGGTAGATTCCCCCATTAGGTTTCCTTTAATTGTAAGCCATATTGTTTTCTACAATTACAACTTTGATTTAAAAGAAGTTTAAAATCAACTAGAGATGTATTTACAGTAAGAGCCATACTGTGAATATAAACATTACAATATCTGTGAAACCTTATGGAACACAGAGCCCCATGTTTAATATTTATTGGACATCTACCCTATGTCATAAACTGGCATATGCTGAGCACTTTGTATACAGTATCTCAACATCCACCATAAATTACTATTTCCATATTACAGACACAGATGCCAAGAGGCAGATAATTTGACTGACTTGCCCCAAATCATACAGTGAGGAAGCAGAAGGTTAGGACTTGAACTCAGGCAGTGTGACTTCAGTGAGCCTCTTGCCACTGTATTATTCTGCTAAAAGACTTCACAGAGTATGGGAAGTAGAATAATATCCCCCCAAAGATGTACACGTCCTAGTTTCCTGCACTCGTGTATATGTCAGATTATGTGGCAAGGGGGAATTCAGGTTGCAGAAAGAATTAAGCTTGTTAATCAGCCAACCTTGAGATGATAAAATTATCCTGGATTACAAAGTGGGCAAAAAGTAGAAGAAACAGTCAGAGTCAGAGACAAGAGACATGGAGGCAGAATCAGAGGTCAGGGTGATACAATGTGTGAAAGACTAAACCAGTCGTGGCTGGCTTTGAAGATGAAGAAAGGGACCATGAGCCAGGGAACTGGGGCAGCTTCTAGAAGCTAGAAAAGGCAAGAAAACAGATTCTACCCTACATCCTCTAAAAAAGAATGCAAGCCTGCTGGCACCTTGATTTTAGCCCAGTGAGACCCATTTTTGAACTTCTGACCTCAAGCAGTGAAAAATAATAAATTTGTTTTGGTGGTGGTGGTGGTGGTAGTGGTGGTGGTGGTGGTGGTGTTTGAGACAGAGTCACACTCTGTCACCCAGCCTGGAGTGCTGTGGCCATGATCTCGTCTCACTGCAACCTCCACTTCCCAGGTTCAAGTGACTCTCCTCCCTCAGCCTCCCCAGTAGCTGGGATTATAGACACCTGCCACTATGCCAGGCTAATTTTTGTATTTTTAGTAGAGACAAGGTTTCAGCATCTTGGCCAGGCTAGTCTTGAACTCCTTACTTTGTGATTCACCCACCTCGGCCTCCCAAACTGCTGGGATTACAGGCATGAGCCACCATGCCCAACCAAATTTGTGTTGTTTTAAGCCACTGTTTGTGGCAGTTTGTTGCAGCAACAATGAGAAACTAATACACAAAGAATGCGTAAATTTTCATGTCATGTAGTATAAGGGAAGAAAAATAATTTTCCTCTTTTTAGGTTCACTGGTGGGACAGACCCCATAACAAAAGACAGATTAACAAGAGAAAAACAAGCAGTTTATTAAAATGCATATTCCATATGCATAAATGGGAGACACTCAGGGAATGAGTAATTCTCTAAGAGGAGGTTTTGAATTCCAGCTTATATAGCATCTTCAAAAAAGAACAGTAAATTTTTAGAAAAGTGTCAAGACAAAGGTAAAGAACATTTGAGTCTCTAGGGGCAGCAAACTGTGGTAAGGCAAATAAATGGTAAAGACTAGTTAGTAAAGTGTGTTATGTAGATAACTCTGGTGTCCTCTCCAGGCTGATAAGGGTCTAGATTTGTCCTCAGCGGTTAACCTTTGTTCTCCCTGGTAAGGAAGGGAGGCCAGACACCTTTGCCTTTGTAAATATAGGTCCTGCTGTAAACATACGTACAAGGGCAAAAAGGTGGGTGATGGGGTGGAGGAAGAGCAGAGAGCCTTTCCTATGACTGCGGCCTTCCATTAGCCCTCAGCTCAAAATGAGTTTTATGTCAAAGAGACATCTTTGGAGTGATATATTCTGGCTTCCTTCAGTAGATGAAAGATTAATAAAATGGGTTATCCCCAATACCATCTTAATAAGTGATATCAAAATTTATTTAACCCTGTAGGGAAAAAAAGTATTTGGGCCTTGGAGACACCAGAGTTTGGTTCATACCAGTAAGTTAGCCAAGCTTTCTGTGTTTCCTGCTGTAAATTGGATATAGTGCTACCGAAGGACTAAAAGAGAGAAGACACTTTTTTGCTTCTTTTTTTGCTTCTTTTAGGAAGAAGCAAACGCAATGCTGAGCACTCAGCTGAGAGTCTTCTGACCCTTTCTTCTCATCAGTTCCCAAGAGAACACTGAGAAAAACCAAGCTCATCTTTAGAAAAGCCGTAATTTGTGAATATTAAAAATGTCAAATAATTTAAGTATCATCAATATAATTTGCTAAATGGAAATGGTATGCCATTTAATAAAGAGATACCCACATACCCAAAACTTTAGGGCAGCAATTTCTCATCCTAGGGGTCATTCTAGAGTTTTGTGCACTCTCTCTGCAGAGATGAAGTTAAAGTATAATAGTAATCCAATAAAAACAAGGATATAAAAGATTGATTTATGCTCATTTTGCTGAGCAAATAACTAGCACTGCATTTGTTACATAGGCTACTTGTCAAGAGGAATATATATTTTTAAAACATCTTTCTCTGGGGGCTTCGATTCAGATCTGCATATCAAGGTTTTACCCTTTCCCCAAGTGACCTATTTGTCTGAGGGAGGCATTCAATTAGACTGCCAGCATAAATTGATTCAGTATTGATCAGGAAACCCTTCTCACTTGAAAGACATATCACGCAGAGGTAGAGGTGTCACTGCTACAAGTCAATACTCCAAGTGCAAAGGCCCAGATGATTCAAGAATATGAAATGAGGAAGGGTCCTCCCCGGGCATTTGGAACAGAAAAGCCTCCTCTTCCTCTTACAGAATAGCAGCATGAGAAAAAGAAGCTCATTACAATGTTTTCATAAAGGCAGGAAACTGATTCCCATTCTCTGCTAGTAGTAAATGGGAATAAAGGAATAAGGCAACGGTTTCTTTGCCTCAAGAAGCATCACTGGAATCTGAGGTTCCAATAATCTCATCTCTCAAGGTCACCACTCTTTAGGGAAACACCCCTGCTCTTTCCAAATACCCTTACTCCACGGGCCCTTTCCTGTTGCTCTGATTCTCCTCCTCCTCTAGATCCCAGCTGTAAAGCCCAGGTCTGACAAATTTATCAGAACTCTTTCAGCACCCTTCACACATTATGTTTATCTTTATAAACAAAAGAAACTCAGTTATTTTAGACAGGAAACTGAATTTTCTGACGTCTAGAGCATCAAAAAGCACTGTACACCCAGTGAGATCAAAATAAGTGCTAATCAATGATAAGTATGCTTTATTTAATGTAAAACTGCTACTTGGATTAAAGGGCAGGAAGGATGCAGGCTTGTGGTATCCAATGCTGGCTTTTAATCTTTGTTATTTCTCAAGTGATGGCTTTGATTTGTTGAAATGTTTTAGAGCCCTGAACATCTGACAGAATAAATTAAGCCCTTCCTAACGGCCTTCCCTTGATTATCCAAAGTACCCACTATAGATAAGATTGTATTTTACATCCAGCTTGAAAAAAATCATAAAATTGGCTCCATTAAAATAATTAGGACTCCTTACTTTCATTTTAAGATTTAGCCTCTATATATTTACAGCATTCATTTTTATTTACACTTTCACATTGTTATAACGGGGTAATCATTTGTATTATGTGGCACACATACCATTTAAGATATGTAGTTTCCAAATGTCACTGGTAAGAACTGAAATCCATTATCATTTACTCGCAGAAATGAAGTCCATCATGCTGTGCACTTGCAGAAAAGAATAAAGAGGTTTAAACCAGAATCTGCATAATCCCAGGTAGAGGCAGCAGCAGCAGTGGGGGCGGGGCAGGGGGAAGCATCATCTCTGATATGCAAACCATGGAAAAGAATGGCATATATTACAAATCAGGCCATCTGAATGCAGAGGACCCAAGAATATGCTCAAATAAGTACACATATTGTAATCAATCAATTAGAAACACTGATGATCATTTGATAAGATGTGTGATAAAATTCCTCAGACATATATGCACAATTTTGCAGTTAACAAAATACAGCTTCAGTGTCTTATTTTCACTTGGAATGAAATGTCAGCTAAAAATGAAAACCTCTGCCTTTGACACTATCCAAAAAGATCATCTTCAGAGACCACTTCTTTCACTCATTATTTCATTCTAAATAAGTTTCCAATATTATTCATGTATACGTGAAAAATTATTCCAAGTATTAGCAAAAAGGGGAAAATAAGAGTAATAAAGAAATAGGTGTGCACATGGCCCAGGTGAAGAGGAGAATGACCTTTGTATCCCAGAACCCTGCTCAAACAACAAACAAAACAGAAGCAGAAATGTTTCACAAAGAATCAATTTCTTCTAACTATAACTCATTTTGCAATCATCACTTTAACCCAGTAAAGCAGTAAACAGCCACTAAAATGATAAATATGAAGATCATGTAAAAAAAAAAAAAACATGGAACAGAGTCTACAAAATGCAAATAAAAAAACATGGAATGTATTTATGTTATTATTGCAACTATGAGAAATTATACCAATAGAAGAAGTTACAAAATCCATATTATACACAAATATGGTGACGGTAGTTATTTTTGGGGCAGAGTGGTAGTTAAGGGCAATTTTTTTTCTTTTTATTTCCCTGCTATTTCTAATATTTTACAGTAAGCATATATTGCTTCTTAATTTAAATTTAAATTCTATTTTTTATTTTAAAGATCCAGTCAGGCATGGTGGTTCATGCCTGTAATCCCAGCACTTTGGGAGGCCAAGGCAGGTGGATCACGAGGTCAGGAATTCAAGACCAGCCTTGCCAAGATGGTGAAACCTCATCTCTACTAAAAATACAAAAATTAGCTGGGCGTGGTGGCATCCGTCTGTAAACCAGCTACTCAGGAGGCTGAGGAAGAAGAATCGCTTGAACCCAGGAGGCAGAGGTTGCAGTGAGCCGAGACCATGCCACTGCACTCCAGCCTGGGTGACAGAGAGAATCTCCAACTAAAAAAAAAAAAAAAAAAGGGAAAGAAAGAAAAAGAAAATAATGGTATTTAAGCCTGACAACTCTTTAAGATTTACTCTAGACATTTACTCATTTCTCTGGGTTACTCCCCATGCAGACAGGAGGCATACACGTTATTAAACTTCTGCTTGTTTTCTCTTGTTAATCTGTCTGTCATTACAGTGGTCTATTCCAACTAAGAACTACAGAGGGTAGAAAGGAAATTATTTCTCCTTTTCTACACTCTAAACTGGGTCCCAAAATTTTTGGTAAAGAAAACTATTTTCTTAAAACACTGAATTCTGAATTCTCAAAGCCAGGAGAAAAGACTGCCAATAGGGGCTTAGTATAATATGGCTGCAAACCAGTACGTGCTGAATTTTTTAAATTATGAATTTTTAAAATTAAATTCACAAAGGCCATACCTGCTAAGGAGAATTTAGGAAGAAAAAGAAAGAGTAAGAGAACCCAAGAAAGAAAGTGTCAGGTACAGTTGTGGCCACTGAGCTTTCCTGGATATTTACTCACAGCATCATGATGAAAACTTACACTAATGTGCCAGGAGTTTGAGACCAGCCTGGCCAACACAGTGAAACCCTGTCTCTACTAATAATACCAAAAATTAGCTGGGCATGGTGGTGTTCATCTGTAATTCCAACTACTCAGGAGGCTGAGGCACTAGAATCACTTGAACCGAGGAGGTGGAGATTGCAGTGAGTCGAGATCATGCCACTGTACTCCAGCCTGGGTGACAGAGCAAGATACTGTCTCAAAAAAACAAAAAACAAAACAAAACAAAAATACTACACTAGTGAAGGTTGTTAAGTCCAAATCACTTTGGAAAAATTTTAACTCATCAGAAGAAGGGACTCATCCTTTGCATTACTACAGCATCCTTCAGCATTGATCTACACCAGATTAAGGTAGCTTCTTTCCTCCCAATAAAAATGTTCAGACTCAGGTAGATGACACCCGAGAGCCTGACAGGTAGGAGGTAATAATGGAGGCTTTACCAACATCTGAATAAATGTGAGTGAATGTGCTACTTACAAAACTGAAAAATTAACAGCAATTAGGTTAGACCAGGCACTGCAGGATAATGTGTTCAACTTCTGTCAGTGTTCATATCCTTTTGCACTATCTCCTTGATAACAAAGACAAGCACATCTCTTCAACAGAGACAGTCAGTTGTGCCAAAATTAGGGAAGATTTCTTACCTGTCTCTTAGGAAAACAATCATGGTAAAAGACAGTACTTTTGATGTCTAGAAAAAAAATAGAGTTGTTCTTTGAGTATCTAGACACACATTAACCAAACGGACACAAAGAATAAGAAACACTGAAATGAACGATAATGATATGTAAACAAGATGCCAAAGAGCACAGAAATCTGATAACCAAACTCAACCCTGTCTGTCTAGAGCACAGATTGAACAAAATGTCTGAACATGTAGTGCTGACATATATTCTAAGAATGAGCTAGGCAGAGCCTACTGATACTTTTCAATGGCTAATTTGCAGAACTATAAAAATCTTTTGGAGGGAGATAAAAATATGTAGCTTGTTATTTATTTATTAAAATAAAACCAAAGGACAATCAACATATTAGACAATATTCCTGACTTTTCAATATAGTCGTGGTAGAGACAATAGGGCTCACCAAACATTCCCACTGCTCCCCAACATAAGAAAAAACTGCCCCATCACTGGGTCACTACTTGAAGAACAGTGTCCCCACTCACAGCAACTTTTGTGTTGTTAAGCAACTTCTTTTATGTCAGAACACTAACATTTATGGATTATATGTTCCCACAAAATGACCTAGCGTAGCTGAACTAAAACAACAGTCTACAAGTTTTCTTTCTCTTAAAACAATAACAAAAAAAAATGATAATTGAAAAATAAGCCTAATCTTTTACACATACGAAGATAAGCAAAGAGGTATCCTAAATATTTAGGATTTTAGTTAGCATTATATCCATTGATATTAATTGCTGTTCAAGGCAAAAAAGGGCTCCACAATTAAGTTTGGGAAACAGAGATATGATATCCCTTCCTAAAGATTTGAAATGTAAAGTCATGTGTTCAAGGCTCTGAGATCCAGCATTTTTCAAGCAAATCATCAACATTTCCAAGGAAGAGATCTTGGGAAATAATGCATTCTATTCTCCCCACCCAAAAAGAACTGATTTGCATATTAATAAAATCTACATCCAGCTACTATTAAAATTTATTTACATTCCCTAAGTAATTATCACCTGGTGAGTGGGGAAAGGTGATATTAACAAGGGCAATAGTCAAGATATTTAACAATATATCCTAGATGTTGACCAATCAAAATAGACCCTCAGCCCTGCAGACATCCTGTTGTGCCAGGCTTCCATTATTTACTTGCTGGACTGTAGACAGCCAGGGTACTGAGGGCAGTGGAATGGGTAGGTGTTCAGAGCAGTGGCTATACACCAACTGATATAGTTTATGTTCAATACTAATTAAATATCAACTCTGCCTAAAAGTGATAGGTAACTATTATCTACTTTAAGACTATTATTTGACTATCTCTTCATTTGCCTAAAAGGCTGAAGTCTTATTTGATATTTTATTTATTAAGACTTATTTTATAGTGGGCATTATTGAAATACAAAAAAATGTTTATTAGTTATCTAATATATGACTGGCACTATGGTAGGTGCATTCATAAAATTAAACAAGAAAACATGTTTTTTTATAGTCCAGGACATATTGAGATATTTAATTAACATATATCTGTAGACTGAAATATTGACAATAGTCTAACTATATCTTTCCTTATATGGAAGACCATTTGACTTTGTTGAAAGAATATCTGAAAATAAATCTCATTTTACTGGTAAAAGAGGTTTATTGAAAGGATATTGTTAAGGATTACTTATCAAAACAGAAGTATGCCAGAGGATTCTTCAGTAATTGATTTGCCTCATCACCAGGTGTCAAGTTATTGAACTATAAGAGGCATTTTTAAATGTGGGAGAGTGTTCTGTAACATTGTATCATGAGTTTGGAATGGAATGTGGAGGGAGTCAATTGAGCTAATCTTCTATATCCTTTCCTTCACAACCAAAAATTCATATCTGTCTACTTACAAGGTATTTAAAACCCTGTGCTGGATCCAAACATCCAAGAAAATGTACTGTTTGTGTGACACTTCAGGACCCTACTCTAAACAGGGTCCTTTGGGTGGCTGAATTGATCAATGAACTAAAACATTTCTCAAAAATCTCAGATACTACCAAATGTAATTTGTATAAATGATAAACATGATCAAGTTGATCCAAGAATTATTCTTGACTTTTAGAAAAAGCTGTTGTCAGTGTTTACTTCTATATCCTTTAAAAGGAAGGTAGAGATTTGAGGCATTAGCCCAAAGAAAGACAAGCCCTGGATTTTTGCAAACAGGAATTTAATCCTGCTACTTCTTTACTTCATTTACATCTCCTTAAATTCTAATCAGATTTTCATTTTTCACTCAAATGGCTTTGACAAACAAAAGAAATATCCAATCTTAATGTCTGAATAGTTCCATCATCATTTATTAATTCTTAATTTGTTGGAAGTTTTATTCCACTGGGGTTGGTCTTAAATATTCCAATTTATAACTCCTTGGTCCAAAATACAAGGTCAGACCATGCTATGATAAAGGATGATGAAAAAGCTCTCAACTCAGTTCATGTGGGATAAGCTAGTCAGATATGTTGTTTTGCCATGGTCTGTAATTTTTTTCTGTTTAAATTACAACTCACTTATAGTTCGGAAAGCACTTTCAGACAATGTTGAATTAGATTTAAAATCTAACTCCAGGGCAGAGCCCTGATGTAATTTGCAGTAAAAATCAATATGGATCCCTATTGTTAGGTGATTACTATGACAATTCTCAACTTAAATGCAATATGGTGGGTGAGGTAGTTTTCACTTAGGTAATTTATTCTCTTTATTGTGAATTATTTTCCTTCGTTGGATTTATTTAATATAGTACTGCTTTATAACCTTTAAAAAGTACCAAGGAAACACAGTGTATCTATTTACATAATAAATCAATAGTTCCATCATCATTTATTAATTCTAAGTTTGTTGGGAGGGACTGGGATGTTAAGGTGAATTGAATTTCTTATTGACTGAAAGGAAATGAGAAGATAATTAGCTAAGAAAGATTTTGAAAGACTTTCTAAAATGTACACATTTACTTCCTGTTAAACATGATGCGTTGAATACCTCTGATACTCCACTTTTGGGAAAGGCCAACCAAAAAAATTAGAAGACAGAAACAAAGTATTGGAGGAAGGAAAGGAGACAACAGACAGACAGATGATCCTGATTTAGCAGACCTAAGGAAGTTTAATCTTAAGTCAGCAGTGAAAGAAACCAGTTGATTATGTCTTCAGAATCATGAAAATGTTCAGTAATTAGAATTACTCTGTATCTCTACATAGAGTAGAAAATTGTGCAGGGCTGAAAACAGGAAGATTGACTGGGCATCTGCATGAAAAGCCCTTTGACTTCTAAACATCCTTCCCAACCTGCAAGAGACTAGATTCACTAAATCTAGTGAATAGGAGGCATTGTGGGCTGGGGATGCCAGGGGCACAGAAAGTAAGGAATATCTGAACGAATACAGTAGTCTCCTCTTATCAGAAGTTTCACTTTCTGTGGTTTCAGTTACCTGTCGTCAACCAGGTCCAAAAATAAGTAAGATACAATAAGATATTTTGAGAGAAAAAGATAGTGAGATCACACTTACATAACTTTTATTATAGTATGTTTTATGTCCAATTTTAGTAATAGTCCTTATTATTAATCTCTTACTGTGTATTAAACTTTATCAAGGTATGTATGTAGAAGAAAAAACAGTATATATGGGGTTTGGCATGATGTGCAGTTTCAGGCATACACTGGGGGGTCCCAGAATGTATCTCCTATGGGTACAGGGAGACTACTGTAATAGGGCAATTACACAAAACCACACATTTAAAGGTGAGATTCCCAGATTCTTATCCACCCTTGCTTCCAGAACTCACTTAACTTTGCACTTGTCTCCCCCAACAAGTAGAAGCTTGGGAAATTTCTTTCTGGAGAAACTAAACAGCCCCTCAGAAAGGAGGAGCAAGTATTCATGGGGCAATGAAGAAGGAGGTAGAGGCAATGAAATGGCTTAGCCCAATCATCCTGAAGTAAAGGCTACCAGTTGATAAGTATTCACACACAGAAGTTCCAATCCAAATAGTGCCCCATTCTTAAATATAAAAAGCAGAGAAAAAGATATTTCCTAGGGATTAAAAAAAAAAAAAGCCTCTCCAAATCTGTAGAAACAAAGCAGAAAAAAGACAAGTTTTCTAAAAGTCACTAGTATTGTCTGGTTCATAGGAGAAGATACTACAATAACAAAAATAAGAAAAAGAATTTTTACAAAGAAACATCGTCAAAGAGAAATTGCACCAGACTAGTTAGGCAAGCAAGAAAGACTTTATTCAAGATCATTGCAATAGGGTTGAGACTACTTTAGAAGAAACAGGTTGAACTCAACTCTAAATATAACAAGGACATTTGGAGATGTATATCCAATGGGCAGAATGAGTGAGCCATTGGATGGAAAATGACTAAGAGAAACTTTGTTGGGAATCAAGCCTGGGAGAATGAGGAACTTGATTGGATATTAAGAATGCTATGGTGGGGTTGTGGGGAGGGTTGCTGGCAAGACGGCCAAATAGGAACAGCTCCGGTCTGCAGCTCCCACTGAGATCAATGCAGAAGGTGGGTGATGTCTGCATTTCCACCTGAAGTACTGGTTCGTCTCACTGGGACTGATTGGACACCGGGTGCAGCCCACAGAGGGTGAGCCAAAGCAGGGTGGAGTGTCACCTCACCCAGGAAGCACAAGGGGTTGGGGAGCTCCCTCTCTTAGATAAAGGAAGCCATGAGGGACTGTGCCATGAGGAACGGTGCATTCCAGTCCAGATACGGCACTTTTCACACAGTCTTCACAACCTGCAGACCAGGAGATTCCCTCTGGTGCCTACACTGCCAGGGCCCTCGGTTTGAAAGACAAAACTGAGCGGCCATTCGGGCAGACACCAAGGTAGCTGCAGGAGTTTGTTTATTTTTTTTCATAACCTAGTGGTGCCTGGAACACCAGCAAGACAGAACCATTCACTCCCCTGGAAAGGGGCTAAAGCCAGGGAGCCAAGTGGTCTGGCTTTGTGGGTCCCACACACACAAACCCAGCAAACTAAAATCCACTGGCTTGAAATTCTCACTGCCAGCACGGCAGTCTCAGCTTAACCTGGCACACCTGGTGTGGGGAAGGGGCAACTGCCAATGCTGAGGCTTATGCAGGCATTTAACCTCACAGTATAAACAAATCCACCTGGAAGATCAAACTGAATGGAGCTCACTGCAGCTCAGCAAGGCCACTGTGGCCAGACTGTCTCTCTAAATGCCTCCTCTCTGGGCAGGGCATCTCTGAAGAAAAAAAATGCAGCAGCCTCAGTCAGGGGCTTATAGATAAAACCCCCTTCTCCCTAGGATAGGGATAAATATAGATAAAACCCCCTTCTCACCTGAGGGAAGGGGCGGCTGTGGGTGCACCTTTGGCAAACTTAAACATCCCTGCCTGATGGCTCTGAAGAGAGTGGCAGATCTCCCAGCACAGAGGTCAAGCTCTGCTAAGGGTCAGACTGCCTCCTCAAGTAGGTCCCTGACCCCCGTGTATCCTGATTGGGAGACATCTCCCAATAGGGACCGACAGGCACCTCATACAGGAGAGCTCTGGCTGGCATCTGGTGGGTGCCACTCTGGGACAAAGCTTCCAGAGGAAGGAACAGGCAGCAATCTTTGCGGTTCTGCAGCTTGAACTGGTGATACCCAAGAAAACAGGGTCTAGAGTGAACCTCCAGCAAACTCCAGCAGACCTGCAGCAGAGAGGCTTGACTGTAAGAAGGAAAACTAACAGAAAAAAAGAGCATCAACATCAACAAAAAGGACGTCCACTCAGAGACTGCATCAGAAGGCCACCAACATCATAGATCAAAGGCAGATAAAGTCATGAAAATGGAGAGAAACCAGCACAAAAAGGCTGAAAATTTTAAAAACCAGAATGCCTCTTCTCCAAAGGATCACAACTCCTCACCAGCAAGGGAACAAAACTGGACAGAGAATGAGTTTGATGAATTGACAGAAGCAGGCTTCAGAAGGTGGGTAATAACAAACTCCTCCAAGCTAAAGGAGCATGTTCTAACCCAATGCAAGGAAGCCAAGAACCTTAAAAAAAGGTTAGACAAATTGCTAACTAGAATAAGTTAGATGAATTGCTAGAGCTCCATCAGAATATAAATGACCTGATGGAGCTGGAAAACACAGCATGAGAACTTTGTGAAGCATACACAAGTATCAATAGCTGAATCGATCAAGTGGAAGAAAGGATAACAGAGATTGAACATCAACTCAATGAAATAAAGTGAGAAGACAAGATTAGAGAAAAAAGAGTGAAAAGAAACAAAGCCTGCAAGAAATATGGGACTATGTGAAAAGACCAAATCTACGTTTGATTGGTGTACCTGAAAGTGATGGGGAGAAAGAAACCAAGTTGGAAAACATTTTTTAAAATATTATCCAGGAGAACTTCCCCAACCTAGCAAGGCAGGCCAACATTCAAATTCAGGAAATACAGAGAACACCACAAAGATACTCCTCGAGAAGAGCAACCCCAAAACACATAATCGTCAGATTTACCAAGGTTGAAATGAAGGAAAAAATGTTAAGGGCAGCCAGAGAGAAAGGTTGGGTTGCCTACAAAGGGAAGCCCATCAGACTCAGAGCAGATCTCTCAGCAGAAACCCTACAAGCCAGAAGAGAGTGGGGACCAATATTCAACATTCTTAAAGAAAAGAATTTTCAACCCAGAATTTCATATCCAGCCAAACTAAGCTTCATAAGCCAAGGAGAAACAAAATCTTTTGCAGACAAGCAAATGCTGAGAGATTTTGTCACCATCAGGCCTGTCTTACAAGTTCTGAAGGAAGCACTAAACATGGAAAGAAAAAACAGGTACCAGCCACTGCAAAAACATACCAAATTGTAAAGACCATTGACATTATGAAGAAACTGCATCAACTAATGGGCAAAATAACCAGCTAGCATCATAATGACAGATCAAATTCACACATAACAATATTAACCTTAAATGTAAACAGGCTAAATGCCCCATTTAAAAGACACAGACTGGCAGATTGGATAAAGAGCCAAGACCCAATGGTGTGCTGTATTCAGGAGACCCATGTCACATGCAAAGACACACATAGGCTCAAAATAAAGAGATGGAGGAATGTGTACCACGCAAATTGAAAGCAGAAAAAAAAAAAAAAGCAGGGGTTGCAATCCTGCTCTCTGATAAGACAGACAACAAAGATCAAAAGACACAAAAAAGGGTATTACATAATGGTAAAGGGATCAATGCAACAAGAAGAGCTAACTATCCTAAATACATATGCACCTAATACCAGAGCACCCATATTCATAAAGCAAGTTCTTAGACACCTACAAAGAGACTTAGACTCCCACACAATAATACTGGAAGACTTTAACACCCCACTGTCAATATTAGACAGATCAATGAGACAGAATATTAACAAGGATATTCAGGACTGAAACTCAGCTCTGGATCAAGTGGACCTAATAGACATCAACAGAACTCTCCACCCCAAGTCAACAGAATATACATTCTTCTCAGCACTGTGTCACACTTATTCTAAAATTGACCACATAAATGGAAGTAAAACACTCCTCAGCAAATGCAAAAGAACAGAAATCATAACAAACCATCTCTCAGACCACAGTGCAATCAAATTAGAACTCAGGATTAAGAAACTCACTCAAAGCCACACAACTACATGGAAACTGAACAACTTGCTCCTGAATGACTACTGGGTAAATAACAAAATTAAGGCAGAAATAAAGAAGTTCTTTGAAACCAATGAGAACAAAGACACAAAATGCCAGAATCTCTGGGACACATTTAGAGGAATGTCTAGAGGGAAATTTATAGCATTAAATGCCCACAAAGGAAAGCAAGAAAGATCTAAAATCAACACCCTAATATCACAATTAAAAGAACTAGAAAAGCAAGAGCAAACAAATTCAAAAGCTAGTAGAAGACAAGAAATAACTAAGATCAGAACAGATCTGAAGGAGACAAAGACACACACACAAAAAAAAACCCTTCAAAAATCAATGAATCCAGGAGCTGGGTTTTTAAAAAAATCAACAAAATAGATAGATAGCCAGACTAATAAAGAAGAAAAGAGAGAAGAATCAAACAGACACAATAAAAAATGATAAAGGGAATATCACCACTGATCCCACAGAAATACAAACTACCATCAGAGAATACTATAAATACCTCTATGCAAATAAACTAAAAAATCTAGAAGAAACAGATAAATTCCTGGACACATACACCCTCCCAAGAGCATGGAGGGCTCAGAAGAATACAGGAAGATAAGGGACAGTTTGAAACATCCTAGGGACTTGTTTAATTTTTATGACCAAAATGCTGATAGTGATATGGACAATAAAGTCCAGTCTGAGGTAATCTCAGATGGAAATGAGAAACTTATTGGGAATTGAAGTAAAGGTCACTCTTGCTATGCTTTAGCAAAAAGACTGGCAGCACTGTACCCCTACTCTAGGGATCTGTAGAACTTTGAACTTGAGAACAATGATTGAAGGTATCTGGCAAAAGAAATTTCTAAGCAGCAAAGCTTTCAAGATATAGCCTAGCTGCTTCCAATAGTGTATGTGTGAGCAAGGAGATGTTTCAAAATGAAACATCTATTTAATGGAACTTCTATTTAAAATGGAAGTAGAACATAAAAGTTTGAAAACTTTGCAACTTAACCATGTGGTAGAAAACAAAAACCCATTTTCAGGTGAGGAATTCAAGCCTGCTGCAGAAATTTCCATAAGCAAAGAGAAGCCAAATGTTAATAGCCAAGAAAATGGGAAAATACCTCCAAGACATTTCAGAGACCTTCCTGGTAGCCCTTCCCATCATAGGCCCAGAGGTCTTAGAGGAAAGAGTGATTTCATGGAAAAACCCCAGGGCCCCACTGCCCTGCACAACCTCAGGACACTTCTCCCTGCGTCCAAGTCACTTCAGCTCCAACCATGGATAAAAGGGCCCCAGATATGTCTCAGGCTGCTGTTCCGCAGTGTGCAAGCCCTAACCCTTGGCACTTCCACACTGTGTTAGGCCTGCAGGTACACAGAGGGTAAGAGTTGACACTTGGGAGCCTCTGTCTAGCTTTCAGAGGTTGTGTGAAAACACCTGGATGTCCAGGCAAAAGTCTGCTGCAGAGGCAGAGCCCTCATGGAGAATCTCTACTAGGGCAGTACAGAGGGGAAATGTGGGGTTGGAGCCCCACACAGATCTACCACACATGGTAGTCCTCTTCTCACCGCTACCATGAGAGAGCTACTGTGAGAAGAGGGCTACTGTCTTCCAGACCCCAGAATGTTAGATCCACTGACAGCTTGCACTGTGCACCTAGAAAAGCCACAGGCGCTCAATGCCAGCTGTGAGAGCAGTCATGGAAGCTGAGCTCTGCAGAGCCACAGCCGTAGAACTGCACAAGCCCTTGGGAACCCACCCCTTGCATTAGTGTGGCCTGGATATGGGACATGGGAGTCAAAGGAGATTATTTGGGAGCTTAAAGATTTAATGACTGCCCTGCTGGGTTTTGGACTTGCACAGGGCCCACAGCCCCTCTCTTTTGGCGATTTCTCCCTTTTGAGATGGGTATATTTATCCAATGCCTGTAGCCCTACTGTATCTTGAAAGTAACTAACATGTTTTTCATTTTACAGGCTTATAAGCAGAAGGGACTTGCTTTGTCTCAGATGAGACTTTGGACTATGGGCTTTTGAGTTAGCGTAGTGCTGAAATGAGTTAAGATTTAGGGAGCTGTTGAAAACAGATGATTAGTTTTTTTTCCTTGAGACAGAATCTCACTCTTTCATCCAGGCTGGAGTGTAATGGCGTGATCTTGGCTCACTGCAACTTCCGCCTCCTGGGTTCAAGCAATTCTCCTGCCTCAGCCTCCTGAGTAGCTGGAACTACAGGCACATGCCACCACACTCAGCTAATTTTTATATATTTTTAGTAGAGATGGTGTTTCACCATGTGGGCCAGGCTGGTCTCAAACTCCTGACCTCAGGTGATCCACCTGCTTCAGCCTCTCAACACATGCCTATGCTGGGAGTACAGGCATGAGCCACTGCACCCAGTCGACTATTGTATTTTGCAATGTGGGAGGACATAAGATTTGGGAGAGGTTCAGATATGGAATTATATGGTTTAGATTTGTGTCCACACCCAAATCTCATGTCAAATTGTCATCCCCAATGTAGTAGGAGAGGCCTGGTGGGAGGTGACTGGATCATGGGGCCAGATTTCCTTTTTGCTGTTCTTATAACAGTGAGATCTCATGATATCTGGTTGTTTAAAAGTGTGTAGCACCTTCACTGTTTTCCTCCTGATCCAGCCATGTAAGATGTGCCTGTTTCTCCTTCATGTTCTGCCATGGTTGAAAGTTTCCTGAGGACTCCCCAGCCATGCTACCTGTGTATAGCCTGTGGTACCATAAGCCAATTAAACCTATTTTCTTTATGAATTACCCAGTCTCAGGTATTTCTTTACAGCAGTGTAAGGCCAGATTAATATAGCTTCTATTAAATCTGAATCTCTAGTGAGCATTAGAATCATCTCAGATTCTTATTTAAAATGCAGGATCCCAAAGGCTACCACCAGAGATTGTGTTTAGGTAGGTCTGATGGGGATCTAAGGAAACTATATTTTTAACATGTGTAACAGGATGTTAAAAGGGCAGCATCTCTCTGTCAGTGTCAACTGAGGTGTCATATCAAATAAGATCCCATCAGGAAAGACATGACACACTGAAGTGAGATAACTGAGGGATGTTTCATAAAGGCAGAATTCACAAAAGGTGTGAGCAGCGTATAGGGAAGCCACAAGGGGTAATGCAGCATCCTAGGACTAGTAACAGTAAGGCATCTATTAACTTCCTTAGACCCAAAAGGGCAAGGAAAGAGACTGGTTACCAGAATCGGAGGGTACAGGCGGTGGGTGGAGAGAACTGCTTGACAAGAGCTGTGTTGTTTGTTGAGGGAAGCAGGCAGCCCAAGGAAACCCAGAGAGGAAACCCAGAGAGGGAACCCAGGGAAACAACACCCCCACCTTACTCTCCCCACTTCTTCCTGCTTCTTCTGATACTCTCATTTAACAAATCTCAACAGGAAGTCAGAGGGTTCCCTTAGGAGCACATTGATACAGTTTATGCAGCTCAGTCTCTTGGGCTGCCCAAGAGGATAGAGAGGACCTGAGAGAGATTCTGGAGGGACAAAATGAAATGTCCTGCACTGGCAGCAATATGGTAGATATCAAAGTAAGTGTGAACCACACCCCTCACTCACTCACTCCTCCCATGTGCAGAATCCATAAAAGAAATTATTAAACCTAGTTCAATAACACTGGATGCTTCATCTAAACAAGGATATAAAAAAGGGTCAGAGTATGAAAAGAGAGGGGACTCCCACAAGATCATTCATAGGGCCTGAAATGTGTTCCTGGCTATTGAAAGAAAGCAGGCTCAACTTACTGCTAAAAAAGTGACAATGTCTGAGGATATGTACATATGAAAACTTAAATATATCCCTTACCCCCATAAATTCTGGGAACACAGACTGAACTCAGTCCCACCAGCTTAGTTTAGTCTGTGCTCACAGAATTTATGGGGGTAATGGATATATGTATGTTTACTCTATACCAGATAGGTCTCATAGGACAGTGAGCAGGACTTAAATTGTTTTAGATTCTGCTGCAGAGAACTTCCTAAAGCACGAATTAGTGTGGAGTGGATCTCCAAACAAAACTAGGATAGTGAGAGAAAAAAACAAAGCTGCACTTAGATTACATCCCACCTGGCAATGTTTATTCAAAGAATCAGTTATACAATATAGTGATTCTGATGCTGTTTATCAAGAAAAAGTTTTTGTGAAACACTGTTCTGGGCTATTGAAATCTGCAATCTGCCTAGGTATGGTAAAATGGGCAGGAAAAAAAGATGATTTATCATGGTGTTCTTATTCTTGGAATTAGGATTGAATGAAGTAGTTAATGTAAACTCTAAATTCATATTGCCTGTAAAGAAAACACAGGTCTACCATTTATTGCCTGAGTAATCTTCCACAAGTTACCCAGCTTCTTTAAGTATCAAGATCACCATTTATAAAGTAAGTGCAGTAATAGTACATACTTGCAAGTATTGTCAGGATTAAAAAGGATGGTCCAGATTCCTTGGCAGAGTGCCTGGCACACGGTAATATATAATGGTTACTTTTATAATTCAAAAAAACATTTATAGAGTTATTACTACATGCTATATTTAAGTTCTGATATACAAATAACTAAGTTCTACTATGAAACCTAATTCACCTAAACTCATCCTCCTCTAGTTTTCATAGAATATTTGTTTTGTGCTAAAACACTCAAATCCTGAATAAAAACTTTTGATATATGAAGCTAACCTACTGGTTTTCCCACAAGGAAAGGTGATAGGTTAGTTAGTTAAGAATTATTTATTAAGATCTCAGCTTGCACTGAAAGCTACATTAAATGCAGCGAGAAGCATTATTATTCAAACTGAATATACACGTGCCAGAGGGATGTTGCCCCAGTGGCACACTCAGAAGGAATAGCATTTATAGAAGATTTCCTGCAGGAATAGAGTTTTGATCGAGATAAGAATCGACAGATTAACCCTTAGTAATGTAGTTGATGTGGGAGGCTTTTCAGATGGTGGCAAATAGCCTGGCAAGGGTGAAGAACTGGGCATTAAGTAGTCATGAACTGGGCACCACACACAGCAAGACTCCAGAGAGGAGCAGATGAGCTGTGCTGGGACAAGAAGTGAGGTCAAATAAGGAGAAAACATCTCCTGTTGTAAATCATCCAACTCCAGTACATCAAAGTCCATTTATGCACCCCACAAAAATGTGTATAATCAGTAGCAATTTCTACAGTTCCCAAAATGAGGGTTTTCTGCATCTCCCTGAAAATTAAGTAAAAATTGGTATTGTAAGAGAAACTGTAGGTAATCAATGATTATTGCTATTGAAAATTCAGGCATTTCTATAGCTGAGCATAGAACACAAGGAAGAAGTTTGAGAATTAATTATATCTTCTTGGTCTTTTGGAAATTTCTCAGATTCCCATTTTCCTCTCCTGTGAATTAGGTAAAATTGCTAATACACTCACCTTTTATGCTAAAGTCTAACAACACACTCACAATAATCATTCTTCAGAAAATGTCCTTGGAGTGTGATAGATCTGGGGGGATAATGAATTCTGCTTCCTTCCTTTCTCACTCACCCCAGATCACTACCAGCACCACTTCTAATCAATTTTAAACTTAAATAAAAATTCATAAGGTTTCAAATGATCAAATGACATGTTTATTTCTACAATGATTAATTTCCTTAAAAAGGAGGCAAAGTTCCCAAAGAAATATTGACACTAGATTTGAAGCCAATGAAAACCCTAAGAATGTTTTCACCTCCTTTATTCCCAACCTGAATGGTTTTTAAGACCAAGAAAGACATGAGGTCAGGGAAAGAAAAGAAAGCAACCTTCTCTCATGGGAAGACTTAAAAAAGTACTCAACATGGCGAAAAGTAAAATCTCTTTACAATTCTGGTGATGGAGAATAGAACCAATACCTGAGTCTTAAGCTAATGGTGCTAAATCTATTTTTTAAAGTAATTCTCATGTTTATAGAACAGGAGAACAGAAATTGACTCATGGCATATCTGAAATGCATAAAAATGATATATACACTGCCATCATATTTGCAAATTGAGTAATAAGGAAGTAATGTATCCCAAGCCCCAGACAGACACATCCAGAAAAATTAAACTCCTGCATTAAAAGAATTGTACCAGCAAGCCTCCTCCAGCGAGGCTAGTTTCTTTTATCACAGTCTAGTTTCCATTTAATTAACCTGTGGGTCAGCACTTCCAGAAAACTGTTGGCAATATCTCAAATAGAGAGATAAATGTGTAAAAGGGACTGCTCAGGGAGGAATTCTGGGAACATGATGGCAACCACAATACAGTTTTTAAATCTCCCCAACCCACTGCCCCCACTCCATAAAAACAGACAAAGCAAGCAGAATATCAAAACCAAAAACTCATAGCCAATATTTGCATTATGGTAACAATGAGGTGCTAAAATTTCCCCAGCAACCTGAAAATGTGAGCAGATAAACCACCAGCCAGCCACAAGACCTATAGGGTATCAGCTACCATGTAAAAGATAAGAGAAATAAGCAGAATATCTAAGGGATCTGAGAACAGGAAAACTCAAAAATTATCAACCAGTGGTCACTGGAAAGCACAGCAGGCCAAATGAGGACAGTGGCTGAGACTCGAAAGAAGTGCACATTCCAATTTAGAGTGCAAAAGGTTCTCAGTAAGGAAGGGCTGAAGGGGCTGAAGGAGGGTGGCTCTTATAAAATCTCAAAATTAAGAAACAAAAGCTTCCTTCCAGGACAAAAACCCATGGAGAAACTGCTGGGTATGGATGCCAACTTGAGCAGGACAGGAATAACAGGGATAAAAAAAAAGAGAGGTTGACAGAGGACACCCAGATTAAAAAGTGTGAATGGAACTACACATAAATACAGTTAATTTAGTCAAAGTTGTCTGGTCAATTCAGCACGACCATTAAAATGAACACAGTCATCCAAAGCTAATGCTTTTTCCATTTTTATTAAGAAGTTTGTTATCATATGGGCAAAGACTGAGAATATGAAACAAAATAAAGCTTACAAAATAAATTAATACAGGAATATCATACTCGAATATAGTTTTTCAGTTATAAGATTCTGGGAGAAAAACAAATGTATAGTTTGATGTCAGAAGGCCGAATATTACAATTCTTTTCTTACTTTATTAAAACAATGAGTTTATTTCACATGTACATATTTGTCTCCCACCATTTCCATGTCTGGCCACTGCAACTACTATATCCTAGCATACATTTCATACATACTAAAAACCAAGCAAAGGGTGGAGTTCCATCTTTAAAAACCAAATAGGCATTTTGGAAAACACATTCTTAGCAGTGGAACCTGGACATTTATTTATCAAACACAGTAGGGAAAGTTCTTAATCTGTGTTATAAAACAGTCATCCAGAGATCAACTGTTACAGAAATCAAATAAGAAGGGAAAATTCTTTTTGAGAGAGAGTCTCACTCTGTCCCCCAGGCTGGAGTACAGTGGCAAGATCTCAGCTCACTGCAACCTCTGCCACCTGGGTTCAAGCAATTCTCCTGCCTCAACCTCCTGAGTATCTGGGATTACAGGCACCCGCCACTGTACCCAGCTAATTTTTGTATTTTTAGTAGAGATGGGGTTTCATCATCTTGGTCAGGCTGGTCTTGAACTCCTGACCTTGTGATCCACCCACCTCAGCCTCCCAAAGTGCTGGGATTACAGGCATGAGCCACCGCACCCAGCCTAAGAAGGGAAATTTTTAACAAACTGTTTAAACTATTTTCTTAAGGAGACTTTCACCACTGCCAGAGATCTTGAGTAGCCTCCTGGTTATTCATCCAGAAGCAATTATTTACATAACTGATTAACTGTGCTTCCACTTTGGGAAGAGAACCACCTTTTTCTATACTTGCTTGCATTTTGGCTTTGGTGTCTTCTACAGAACTAGGTCCTTTTGGTGTTTTGAGAGTTTTTTTCCTTCAGATCTCATGAGAACTCAAAAAAAAAGGGAATTTTTTTTCCTGTTTTTTGAAGAATTCTTGACCTTTAGATCTTTTAGTTAATGGTTTTTAGTCTTTTTCCATTCTGGTTTGATTTTTGGCAGGAGTTTCTCATACAGATTTGCTCACTGGAGCTTTTTCTTCAGTTTCCTCATTATCAAAATCATCATCATCATCTTCATCAGCAGCAAGTTTTATTTTTCTCTGTGGAAACTTGCTATCACCTCCACAGGTGAATTGCCTTCTAGATATACTTAAAAGTTTTACATCCTCCTCCTCTTCATCTTCTGACTCTGCATCTGCCTCCATAGCTACTAAGTGCTGTCCACTAATAGGCACTGGCCCTGAACTATACCTCAACCAGAAGACCACAGGTGGTGTATTTCAAAGCCCTCAAGGGGCAAAAGCAAAAACTGACAAAAAGGATCTAATTAAATTAAAGAGCTTCTGCACAGAAAAAGAAACTATCATCAGAGTGAATAGACAACCTACAGAATGAGAGAAAAATTTTGCAACCTATTTATCTGACAGAGTTAGAGGTAATATCCAGAGTCTACAAGGTACTTAAACAAGTTTACAAGAAAAAAACAAACAACCCATTAAAAAGAGGGCAAAGGACAGGATCAGACAGTTCTCAAAAGAAGACATTTATGCAGCCAACAAACATGAAAAAAAGTTCAACATCACTGATCATTAGAGAAATGCAAATCAAAAACACAATGAGATACCATCTCACACCAGTCAGAATGGCAATTATTAGAATGTCAAAAAAACAACAGATGCTACCAAGGCTGTGGAGAGATAGGAATGCTTTTACACTGTTGGTGGAAATGTAAATTAGTTCAACCATTGTGGAAGACAGTGTGACAATTCCTCAAAGACTTAGATCCAGAAATACCATTTAATTCAGCAATCCCATTACTGGGTATATACCCAAAAAAATATAAATCATTCTATTATAAAGATATATGCATGTGTATGTTCACTGAAGCACTATTCACAATAGCAAAGACATGAAATCAACCCAAATACCCATCAGCGATAGAATGGATAAAGAAAATATGGTAAATATATACCATGGAATACTATGCAGTCATGGAAAGGAATGAGATCATGTCCTTTGCAGGGACATGGATGAAGCCGGAAACCATCATTCTCAGCAAACTAACACAGGAACAGAAAACCAAATACTACATGTTCTCACTCATAAGTGGGAGCTGAACAATAAGAATACATGGACACAGGGAGGGAAACAACACACGCTGGGACCTGCCAGGGGTGGAGGTGGCAGCGGGAGGGACAGCATCAGGAAAAATAGCTAAGGCATACATACTAGGCTCAGTACATAGGTGATGCATTGATAGGTGCAGCAAACTGTCATGGCACACATTTACCTACATAACAAACCTGCACATCCTGCACATGTACCCCAGAACTTAAAATAAAAAATTTAAAAAGCCCTTAAAGGAAATCATTGGCTCTGAAGACATTTTCAAAGTTGTCTGTGTTATTTTAATTAACCGGCCTTCATCATTCATTGCCTGTGCTTCAACAACATACAATTAATCCTTTGTACCAGCCTCTAAACTATTCTTTTTTTTTAGAATCAAAATATATGTTTATAGGATTAAATTTGATATTAATTTACAGACAAATTTGTGAATAAGTGAACAATCCAGTTTTTAAAGTTTTATTTTAATTGGAATTTTCACATAATAATTGTACATATGTACAGGGTACAGTGTGTTTCAGTACATGTGTGCACTGTAAAATGATCATTCATGCTAAATGCTCAATGTATTTAGCATATCTATTATTTTAAACATTTATCATTTCTTTGTGGTGATAACATTAAACTCCTTTCTTCTAGCTACTCAGAAATATACAATACATTACTACTAGCTATAGTCTCTGTAACAAACCTACACATTCTGCACATGTATCCCAGAACTTAAAGTTAAAATAAAATAAAATATGAAAAAATGTTCATCATCACTGGTCATTAGAGAAATGCAAATAAAAACCACATTGAGATACCATCTCATGCCAGTTAGAATGGCGATCATTAAAAAATATGGAGATGGAAAGGAGCAAGATGGCCAAATAGGAACAGCTCTGGACTGCAGTTCCCAGTGAGAACAACATAGAGGGTGAGTGATCACTGCATTTCCAAACGAGTTATTACTGCCCACAGACCAGGAGAGTCCCAGGCTGAAAAGTGCCATGAGTTTCCAGCATGGCTATTTCAGCCAGTGCAGCAGGTCTCTACACAAAAACTCACACAAATCTGGGTGGCCATTTCAACTGGTGCCTGGAATGCCTGGGAGACAGAGCCACCCATTCAACAGAAAAAAGGGGGCTGAAACAGGGAGCCAGGTAATCTGGCTCAGTGGGCCCCACCCCCACAAAGACCAGCTATCTGAAATGCTCTGGACTGAGAGTTTCACAGCAAGCCCAGCTGCACCCAGGACAGTCCAGCTCCGTAGGGGAAAGGGGGTCCGCCATTACCTAGGCAGTCCGTCATTACTGAGGCAGTCTGCCATTACCAAGGCAGTCTGCCATTACTGAGGCAATCCACCATTACTGAGGCTGTCCACCATTACAGAGACTGCCCACCATTACAGAGACTGTCCACCATTACTGAGGCAGACCGCCATTACCGAGTCACTTCTAACTAAACCTCTATAAACAAAACCACAAGGAAGTTCACCCAGCAGCCAGGTAGAGCCCATGGCAGCTCACCAACGCCTCTGCTGGCAAACTGTGACTAGGCTAACTCCTTGCTGGACAAGGTATCTCTGCAAAAAGGCAGCAGCACGTCAGGAACTTATAAATAAAGCCCGACCTTCTCAGGACAGAGCACCTGGGAAAAAAAGGCGATTATGAGTTTTGCTGCAGCAGACTTAAACGTACATGCCCAGCAGCTCTGAACAGAACAACGGAGCTCACACTTAAGCTACTATAAGGGGCAGACTATCTCCTCAAGCAGCTCCCTGATCCCCGTATATTCAAAGAGACACCTCATAAAGGAGAGCTCAGGCTGAAATCTGGCGGGTATCCTTCTGGGATGAAGATAACAGAAGAAGAAACTGGCAGCAAGCCTTACTGTTCTGCAGACACTGCAGGTGATCCCCAGGCAAGTAGGATCTGGAGTGGGCCTCCCGCAGTCCTGCAGCAGAGGGGCCTGTTAGAATGAAAACTAAAAAACAGAAAAAAATAACTTCATCATCAATAAAAAGGACGTCCACTCAGAGACCCCATCGAAAAGTCACGAACTACAAAGACCACAGGTAGCTAAATCCACAAAGATGGAAAGAAACCAGCGCAAAAAAGGTAGAAAACGCCTAAAAAACCAGAATGCTTCTCCTCCTCCAAGGGATCACAACACCTCACCAGCAAGGCAACAAAGCTGCATGGAGAATGAGTCTGATGTATTGACAGAAACAGGCTTCAAAAGGTGGGTAATAACAAACTTCTCTGAGCTAAAAGATCATGTTCTAACCCAATGCAAAGAAACTAAGAACCTTGAAAAAAGGTTTGATGAAATGCTAACGAGAATAAACAGTTTAGAGAAGAATATAAATGACTTGATGGAGCTGAAAAACACAACATGAGAACTTTGTGAAGCATACACAAGTTTCAATAGCAAAATTAACAAGCAGAAGAAAGGATATCAGAGATTGACGATCAACTCAATGAAATAAAATGAGAAGGCAAGATTAGAGAAAAAAGAGTAAAAAGAAATGAACGAAGCCTCCAAGAAATATGGGATTATGTGAAAACACCTAATCTACGTTTGATCAGTGTACCTGAATGTGACAGAGAGAACGATTCCAAGCTGGAAAACATTCTTCAGGATATTATCCAGGAGAACTTCCCCAACCTAGCAAGGTAGACCGATACTCACGTCCAGGAAATACACAGAACACCACAAGGATATTCCTCAAGAAGAGCAACCCCAAGGCACATAATTGTCAGATTCACCAGAGTTGAAATGAAGGAGAAAATGCTAAGGGCAGCCAGAGAGAAAGGTCGGGTTACCCACAAAGGGAAGCCCATCAGACACACTGGATCTCTCAGCAGAAACCTTACAAGACAGAAGAGTGGGGACCAATATTCAACATCCTTAAAGAAAAGAACGTTCAACTTAGAATTTCATATCCAGCCAAACTAAGCTTCATAAGCGAAGGAGAAATAAAATCCTTTACGAACAAGCAATTGCTGAGAGATTTCGTCACCACCAGACCTGCCTTACAAGAGCTCCTGAAAGAAGCACTAATCATAGAAAAGAACAACCAATACCAGCCACTCCAAAAATGTAACAATGGTAAAGAGCATCGACATAATGAAGAAACTGCGTCAATTAATGGATAAAACAACCAGCTAGCATCAAAATAGCAGGATCAGATTCATACATAACAATAGTCACCTTAAAAATAAATGGGCTAAATGCCCCAATCAAAAGACATAGACTAGGAAATTGGATAAAAAGTCAAAACCCGTAAGTGTGCTGTATCCAGGAAACCCTTCTCACATGCAAGGACACACATAGGTTCAAAATAAAGGGATGGAGAAAAATTTACCAAGCAAATGGAGAGCAAAAAAAAAGCAGGAGTTGCAATCCTAGTCTCTGATAAAATAGACTTTAAACCAATAAAGATCAAAAGAGACAAAGAAGGGCACTACATAATGATAAAAGGATCAATGCAACAAGAAGAGCTAACGATCCTAAATATATATGCACCCAATACAGGAGCACCCAGATACATAAAGCAAGTTCTTAATGATCTACAAAGAGACAGACTCCCACACAACAATAGTAGGAGATTTTAACACTCCACTGCCAATATTAGACAGATCAATGAGACAGAATATTAACAAGAATATCAAGGACTTGAACTCAGATCTGAACCAAGCAAATCTAAAAGACATATACAGAACTCTCCACCCCAAATCCACAGAGCATACATTCTTCTCAGCACCACATCACATCTACTCTAAAATTGATCACATAATTGGAAGTAAATCACTCCTCAGTAAATGCAAAAGAACAGAAATCATAACAAACAGGCTCTCAGACCACAGTGCAATCAAATTAGAAATCAGGATTAAGAAACTAACTCAGAACTGAACAACTTCATGGAAACTGAACAACTGGCTCTTGAATGTCAACTGTATAAACAATGAAATGAAGGCAGAAATAAATATGTTCTTTGAAACCAATGAGAGCGAAGACACAACATACCAGAATCTGTGGGACACATTTAAAGCAGTGTCTAGAGGAAAATTTATAGTAATAAATGCCCACATGAGTAGCAAGGAAAGATCTAAATGTGACACTCTATCATCAAAATTGAAAGAGCTAGAGGAGCAAGATCAAAAAAACTCAAAAGTTAGCAGAAGACAAGAAATAAGTAACATCAGAAGAGAACTGAAGGAGCTAGAGACACACACAAAAAAAAACCCTTCAAAAAATCAATAAATTCAGGAGGTGGTTTTTGGAAAAGATCAACAAAATAGATGACTGTTAGCCAGATTAATTTAAAAAAGGAGAGAATAATCAAATAGATGCAATAAAAAATGATAAAGTGTACACCACCACTGATTCTGCAGATATATAAACTACCATCAGAGATTGCTACAAACAACTCTATGCACATAAACCAGTAAACCTGGAAGAAATGGATAAATTCATGGACACTTGCACCCTCCCAAGCCTAAACCAGGAAGAAGTCGAAACCCTGAATAGTGCAATAACAAGGGCTAAAGTTGAGACAGGAATTAATAGCTTGCCAACCAAAAAAAGCCCAGGTCCAGATGGGTTCATAGCCAAATTCTATCAGACAAACAAAAAGGAGTTAGTATAACTCCTTCTGAAACTATTGCAAACAGTCCAAAAAGAGGGAATCATTCCCAAATCATTTTATGAGACCAACGTCATCCTGATACCAAAACCTGGCAGAGACTCAACAAAAAAAAAGAAAACTTCAGGCCAATATCCATGATGAACATAGATGCAAAAATCTTCAATAAAATACTGGCAAACCAATTGCAACAGCACATCAAAAAGCTCATCCATCACGATCAAGTAGGCTTCATTCCAGGGATGCAAGGCTTGTTCGATATTTGCAAGTATATAAACATAATCCACCACATAAACAGAACCAAAGACAAAAACCACATGATTATCTCAATAGATGCAGAGAAGGCCTTCAACAAAATTCAACAGCCCTTTATGCTAAAACTCTCAATAAACTAGGTATCAACGGAACGTTTCTCAAAACGATACAAGCTGTTTATGACAAACCAACAGCCAGTATCATCCTGAATGGGCAAAAACTGGAAGCATTCCCTTTTAAATCTGGCACTAGACAAGGATGCCCTCTCTCACCACTCCTATTCAATATAGTATTGGAAGTTCTAGCCAAAGCAATCAGGCAAGAAAAACAAATAAAGGGTATTCAGTTAGGAAAGGAGGAAGTCAAATTGTCTCTATTTACAGACGATATGATTGTATATTTAGAAGACCCCATCGTTTCAGCCCCAAATCTCCTAAAACTGATAAGCAACTTTAGCAAAGTCTCAGGAAACAAAACCAACAAGCAGAAATCACAAGCATTCCTATACACCAATAAGAGACTGAAAGAAAGCCAAATCAAGGATGAACTGCCATTCACAATTGTTACAAAGAGAATAAAATACCTAGGAATACAACTAACAAAGGATGTAAAGGACCTCTTCACAGAGAACTACAAACCACTGCTCAAGGAAATAAGAGCAGACACAAAGAGATGGAAAAACATTCCATGCTGATGGTTAGGAAGAATCAATATCATGAAAATGACCATACTGCCCAAAGTAATTTACAGATTCAACTGTAATCCCCATCAGTTACAGATTCAACGTTATCCCCATCAAGCTACCTATGACCCTCTTCACAGAACTGGAAAAAATCAACTTAAACTTCATATGGAACCAAAACAGAGCCCACATACCCAAAACAATCCTAAGCAAAAAGAACGAAGCTGGAGGCATCACACTACTTGACTTCAAACTATACTACAAGACTACAGTAATCAAAACAGCATGGGACTGGTACCAAAACAGAGATATCGACCAATGGAACAGAACAGAGGCCTCAGAGGCAACACAACACATCTACAACCATCCAATCTTTGACAAACCTGACAAAAACAAGCAATGGGGAAAGGATTCCCTGTTTAATAAATGGTGTTGGGGAAACTGGCTAGCCATGTGCAGAAAACAGAAACTGGACCCCTTCCTGACACCTAACACCAAAATTAACTCCAGATGGATTAAAGACTTAAACATAAGACCTAACACCATAAAAACCTTAGAAGAAAACCTAGGCAAAACCATTCAGGACATAGGCATAGGAAAGGACTTCATGACTAAAATACCAAAAGCATTGGCAATAAAAGCCAAAATAGACAAATGGGATCTAATTAAACTCCAGAGCTTCTGCACAGCAAAAGAAATAATCATTAGAGTGAACCAGCAACCAACAGAATGGAAAAAAATTTTTGCAATCTACCCATCAGACAAAGGGCTAATATCCAGAATCTACAAAGAACTAAAACAGATTTACAAGAAAAAAACAAACAAATGTATTCAAAAGTGGGTGAAGGATATGAACAGAGACTTTTCAAAAGAAGACATATATGAGGCCAACAAAGATATCAAAAAATGCTCATCATCACTGGTCATTCGAGAAATGTAAATCAAAACCACATTGAGATACCATCTTACGCCAGTTAGAATGGTGATTATTAAAAAGTCTGGAGACAACAGATGCTGGAGAGGATGTGGAGAAATAGGAACACTTTTACACTGTTGGTGGGAGTGTAAATTAGTTCAACCATTGTGGAAGACAGTGTGGCCATTTCTCAAGGACCTAGAAACAGAAATTCCATTTGACCCAGCAATCCCATTACTAGGTATATATCCAGAAGATTATAAATTTTTCTATTATAAAGACACATGCACACATATGTTCATTGCAGCACTGTTTACAATAGCAAAGACCTGGAACCAACCAAAAGGCCCATCGATGATAGACTGGACAGGGAAAATGTGGCACATATACACCATGGAATACTATGCAGCCATAAAAAACGATGAGTTCGTGTCCTTTGTAGGAATATTGATGAATCTGGAAACCGTCATTCTCAGCAAACTGACACAAGAACAGAAAATCAAACACCACATCTTCTCACTCACAAGTGGGTTTTGAACAATGAGAACACATGGACACAGGGAGGGAAGCATCACACACTGGGGTCTGTTGGGGGGAACAGGGGAGGTACGGTGTTGGGTAGGGAGGTTGGGGAGGGATAACATGGGGAGAAATGCCAGATACAGGTGATGGCCTCGGAGGAAGGCAGCAAATCACACTGCCATGTGTGTACCTATGCAACAATCTTGCATGTTCTTCACATGCACCCCAAAACCTAAAATGCAATAAAAAAAAGAAATGTACCTCAAAGTCAGTCAGAATTTTAAGAAGGCCTTCAAAAAACTCAAAGGTGAGAAATAATTCAGAATTTTTTTTTTAATTCAAACAGGATTTATAGCCCTCAAAAGGATTGTTACAAGCGGGTGACATTTCATCAGTGTATCCAACACAGAAAAAAAAGTCTCTCTGTATTTTCTTGTATCCAAATAGTTTATGAAGACTCATAATACAGTAACTCATTTTTTAAATTGAACCCTAGAGTTTTACACATTTAACTAACTCTAGTTGGGATCCTCCAGGTTTGAAGACAAGTTTGCCAGTCTTGAGTAATAGGGAAAGCACATGGATTCTTCTCCTGATCAGCATTACAAGCTGTAGGTTAAGCACTCCATAACATTCATTGAAAATGAGGGACTTAGAATAAAATGTCTAAAAAGACAGTATAATAGTATAATTTCAGCACCATGGACAGTCACCATGGGTAGGAAAGGCCACTGAAAAGGAGAAAAGCTAAAAGGGTTGTTTTAAAAGTTATTGTAGCAAAAGTTCATGGATAGTTTTGCCTTTGGTTTTATTTTTTGAGACAGGGTCTAACTCTGTCACCCAGATGAAATGCAGTGGCAAGATCTCAGCTCACTGAAACTTCTGCCTCCCAGGCTCAAGTGATCCTCCGACCTTAGCCTCTGGAGTAGTTAGGACTACAGGCACACATCACCACACTCAGCTAATTTTTTGTATTTTTTGTAGAGATGGAGTTTCACTATGTTGTCCAGTCTGGTCTCAAACTCCTGGGCTCAAGTGATCCACCCGCCTCGGCCTCCCAAAGCGCTGGGATTACAGGCATGAGCCACCACACCTGGCCGATAGTTTTAATATTTCAATTTAATGTAATGTTTATGGTAATAATGAATTTTTTCTATTTGCATTGTTTGTAACACCTTTCAAAATGATCAACATCTTGGAATAAAACAGATACTATTTTCCTTGAGAAGAAAACCTCCTGTATTTACTATCTAACTGTTCCAATTAATGTTGATTAAAGATCTGTACAGAAAATGCCTCAGGAAATAAAAATGAACACACAAAAAATTCTCCAAAAAAGTGAAATAAATGCATTAAATTTTGTTTCTGTACTCCTCTGTTGAATGATACTAGTAACTTGAACAGTTTTAAATGTATCAACTTAAAAAGTCAGATATACGCACATATTTTTAATCAATTTAAACAATGTTAAAGTTGCTATCACAATATAAATCTTAGAATTTACAATCAGTGTCACCCTAAAATATTTGAGGGCCCAGTGCTTTTCCAGAGAAGGGAAAAGCACATTAGGGATACTAGCATTCCTTCCTATCCACCCTCAATATTTAAAGCAAATGTAATCAGGTTAATATGAGAGTCAAATCTGAAAACCTTCAAGGCCAAAGAGAAAGAGTGAAGGAGCCTATCAAAAAAAAAAGCATCTTAGTGCCTCACACCTGTAATCCCAACACTTTGGGAGGTTGAGGCGGGCAGATTACTTGAGGTCAGAATTTCAAGACCAGCCTGGCCAATGTGGTGAAACCCAGTCTCTGCTAAAAATTAGCCAGGAGTGGTGGTGCACACCTGTAATCTCAGCTACTTGGAAGGCTGAGGCAGGAAAATCGCTGGAACCTGGGAGGCAGAGGTTGCAGTGGGCTGAGATCACACTCCAGCCTGGGCAACAAAGCAAGATTGTCTCAAAAAAAAAAAAAGCAACTTATATTCTTAAGTATGTACACTCATGAAATAGAATATCATTCAAGTTTTCTTAGTGACGATGAAAGAGATAGTGGAAGGGAAGACGTGGAAAAAAGAAGGTATAGTTTTATAAATTCATTCATTCATATATTCATTTTACAAGCTTGCTCTCTGGAAAACACTGCTATATGCTTGGGATCCAACAATGAAAAAATAGATATAGTTATGACTTTCTAATATTGAGATTCTTGCTGGGACAGTAACTTCACATTTGTTGAAGTGTGGAAGGAAGAGAGTGAATCTAGGGATAGCAAGAAAACTTGCCACATCTTTTCTGAGAAAGAGCTTTCTACTCTTAAAAGACAGAAAGGAAAAAGAAAGAGTAAAAAAAGAAAAAGAAATACCTGTGCATTTTTACAGGTGGGAGTTTTTCCTGGCCCTTATCAGTTTAGAAGGAAGAAAGGAAGAAGAAAGAGAGACAAACATATGCATATAGTGACTTTACCTACTCTCACATATGGCCCAGTCTATGAGTCCTGCAACCTGTTAGGTCTGTATTATTCCACCTTTGGGTACAAAGAGAACTAATTTGATAAAATGAAATGGCATTGGTCACCCTCCCTACAGGATAATGGTATAACTTTCTATTTAACTTTCTTTTTAAAGGAAATGCCATGATCACAATATAATTTTTACATTTGAGTAAACATGCTTGCCCATTATCTTTTCTATAGATCTTTCTTAGAAAGCTTCACCATTCAAAATATAATCAAGCCAGTGCTGATATTAAAAAGACAAGAACCCATATATGATGTTTTAAACAAATTGAACATATTTGCATTACACAGAAGCAAATTTTAGAGTTTAAAATTCTAACATATGCATTTAATATAGTAATGTGTACTCTAATGTTACTATATAATTCTGCACTAGAAAGCAGAATTAGAGCAAAGGTCATCTTAGTACATTATAAAAATGCAAGCAAACTAGCACAACGACTGGTGTGAGTGACTGTTGTTATGCATCAATATAAAAGTATAAAAACTAAACCCAATATACAGATTATGTTAATTAATTTTCAAGGTTTTATGCGCAAGAAAAGTGGTTGTTTCATAGTAAAATTGATTTAAACCATCATGTTATTGATTTGTTTACCTAAACAGTTTCACTTTTTAATATTAAAGAGATAATATTGAATTGATAATCCAATTGGGTTTTCTAGATACAAACCCAAATAGAAAAAATTGTCACCACACTCTCACACAATATATAGCAAAATAATAGTCCCAATGCATAAGCCATCTAGCCTAGCAACTATGAGCTGGATAAAACACAGATTAGACCAAAGCTACCTACCTACCTACTTTTGCCTTCCTTCCTTCCTTCCTACTTCCTTCCTTCCTTCCCTCTCTCCTTCCCTCCTTCCTTCTTTCCTTTCTATTTTTGACACAGGGTCTCTCTTACCCTGTTGCCCAGGCTGCAATGCAGTGGTGCAGTGGTTCACTGCAGCCTCAACCTCCCAGCCATAAGCAATCCTATTACCTCAGTCATCTGAATAGCTGGGACTACAGGCATGCACCACCAGGCCCAGCTAATTTTTTTACTATATATATATGTTTTTAGAGATGGGGGTCTCACTACATTGCCCAGGCTGGTCTCAAACTCCTGGTCTCAAGCAGTTCTCCTGCCTTAGCCTCCACAAGTGCTAAGATTACAGACATGAGTCACCATACCCAGCCCAAACTCCCTTTCTTATTCTTGAAATACTGAAATAACACCTACTGTGGTTTCATTTATTTATTTGCCAAACATTTACTAAACAATTATCATTTTCCCTGCCTACATGTAAAAGGTAGAAGAGACTGTTTAAAAATGTAAATTTTCATCCTCGACTTCAGGGCCCTACCCTTTAATTGAAGGGGTTATCTAGTAAGGCCTAACAGTTGGCTTAAGCAGAAAATTTTACCCTGTTTACTTTTATCTTTTTTTATTATTATACTCTAAGTTCTGGGGTACATGTGCAGATTGTGCAGGATTGTTACATAGGTATACACATGACATGGTGGTTTGCTGCATCCATGCCCCTGTCATCTACATTAGGTATTTCTCCTAATGTTATCTCTCCCCAATCCCCCCACCCCCTGCTATCCCTCCCCTAGCTCTCCCATCCCCCAACAGGCCCTGATGTGTGATGCTTCCCTCCCTGTGTCCACGTGTTCTCATTGTTCAACACCCACTTAAGAGTGAGAACATGCAGTGTTTGGTTTTCTGTTCTTGTGTCAGTTTTGGGTATCATCCCTACCCTATCTCCCTTGCATTAGGCTGTTATGTTAAGGGCAGAAACACTGACACTTTCTGTGTAATAACCACTCTAATTCTCAGGGTACACATACCACATACACAATAGAAAATACAGTAATTTTCTAATATGAAAGAGTGAAGCGAGACCAGTTCCCTGGAAACTCTTTCAATAATAAAATATATTTGGGAACTGGGATTCCTTTCTAAATGTTTTTATAATTTATCACTCATCACAAGTATGTTACATTTTCTAAAGCAAAAAGTACTATGCAGCAAAAAATCCTCTTATGAATAAACAAATTTAAAAACAGTGTTAATATCATCATAACATTGTTTTGTTTGGCCAAGTTGACATGACAGGTGATTTACTGTAAACTTAAATTCCTCACTTGCACTTAATTCCCCTTTCAAAAACAAATGGAAATCCATGACCACTAGCTTTAGAGTCATAAGATGAGATTTAAGACCCATATTTGCCACACACTAGTTGCTATGGTCTGAATATGTAAGTCCTTCCAAAATTCATATGTTAAAATCTTCAACCCCAAGTTGATTGAGTTAGGAAATTGGGACTTTGGGAGGTGCTTAGGTCATGGGATCAGAGCTCTCAGGAGTGGCATTCGTGCTCTTACAAAAAAGGCCTAAGAGAGTCTCCTTAACTTTTCCATCAAGTGAGGTTAAACTGAAAGACAGCTTCTGTGAGGACCCACAGAATCTGTTGGCACCTTGATTTTGGACTTCCCAGCCTCCAGAGCTGACAGAAATAAATTTTGGTTAATTATAATGCTAAGTTTATGGTAATATTTTGTGTTAGCAGTATAATGAACCAATATACTAGTCATCTGACCTTGGCCAACTCAGATCTAACTTCTTGGGGATTCAAATTCCTCACTTGCAAGTTAAGAAGCAGGGATGCAATGATTTTGTGTTCTACTACATCTGTAAACACTCTACTGTTTTAAGACTGACATTTACAGAAGCTCTAATAATATCCTCATTCAACCCAAATCACTTTTCATTTAACTACAAACTGCAACCCAAACAAATTACATCGTTATATATCATTCTTGTGAATTCATGTTGTGAATTTATCCACTTTTACATGCATATATAATGAACCACACAGCATTTTAATGAATTGACAGAATTGTTGACAAACCAGTCATTCAGATGGTCACTCAGATCTTTCAAGAAGTTGCTACTGTTCCTCTATCATTCAGTATTCTGGTAGGAAACAGATGTTATATTCAAATTAGGTAACTTAAGGAAAATTCAATAAAACTTTGACTCTTTACAAAAATACAGGAAAGATGTAAGAAAACCACAAGACATCGTGCAATATTTTAAGGCAAGTAACATGCCCAATTACTAACCCTAAAGTAGCAAGAGAAGGGAGAATAACAGGAAACTGGAGAGAGGCTGTATGGTGAGGACCACCTTACAAGAGATGTGATCTTAGGTAGAGGGACACAGCCAGCCTAAGGAAATCCTACATGTAGGGAATAGTGGCAACAAATGTCTTGCCTGCCCAGTCTTCACTGCCTCCAGTTTCTCTCAGCAAAACTCCTCATTGGCCAAACCCAATTAGAAACTGAGGCCAAGAGAACTCTACTGCTGTATTTCATGCAGGTTGGCTTCCTGGAACTTGTGGTGGGGAAGGTCAAGAACTGCAGTGCTAAAGGAAATACCTAACACAATCCTCTTCCCTCTACTTATAAATGGGCTAGATTCTCCAAGAGCTTCTTTAATGATGTCATGAGTGCAAACTACTTGTCCAGTGAGCTCATGTAATGTGTTAGATCCCTTCCAAATTCTGACTATGTATTTAATGTTCAAATAATCTTTATTCTAACACCAAGAGCCTATTAGAACCCTTTAAGGTAGTCATCTGGGATAATTTTAGATCTCCACAGGTTTGCACAAAGAATGTAAGCAAACCAACTGCTTAAGTTGGAAGAAGTGTCAATGTTATAGTAAAGATTGATTTTCTATACTCTCTCTCTCTAATTAGTTGCTCTGGACATCAATGGGTTGCACGAAATGAGCTATAATGATTTCTCTGATTAAGTAGCTCCAGCAAACCAGAAAGGTTGAAGCACAGCATTATTAACTCTTTGATGGGCTATGCATGAGGAGCCATGACAAGCTGTAAACAACATCAAAATGCTCCAGGGGATAGCAGAATAAAAGTGAACAACAGGAGGAGGGACTCCAAAAGCAGGTTTCATTTAAACCTCTAGTCTAGGAAAGACAAGGAGCATATTCATCAATATAGAAAGAAAAATATTGCTAACTGCATATTGCTACCATGTGCCAGGCGCTGAGTGAAAGTTAAGTGTTTTCACATCATATCTCATTTAATGTGCAGCACAGTCCAGTGAGATCTTTTCATTTAGAGCATTTTACATATGAGGAAAGTAATTTGCCTAAGGCACTACAAAACAAAATCAGAAAATCCAATAAAGAACCGTTATTTGAAAAAGGTTTTACAACCAGATACAACCCCAGACATAATCTCAATTTTTTACCATTTTTAATCATTACTTGTGTCTTAGAAAGTAGCAAGATACAAATGATAATGTATTCTGCCTATTTATAGCATCAATTTGGAAAAGCATTGTTTCTTCTGTAATGAACTCCTTTTGAAGAAATATTTTAAGTGGTGTCACAGCACTTGGAAGCATGTTGGGAAGAGACTTAGCTCATGAAATCTTTACCCTAGAACAGACATAGTGGTTTTCTACCACACCTCAGCTCAGAATAGGACGCTATTTTTGTGCTTAGAAATCAAGCCTCCTCAAGTAAACTTGAGGCAGAAACAACATCTTGTTCTATTTGTAATCGTTACAGCCACAAGTACACATATGGAACACATAATTGGGACTATGTAAAAACTTGTTCAACGAACAATCAGCATAGCACATTGTATGTGGTGGGCAAGAGACGTCACAAAGGAAAACAAACACTGGTTTATTTACCAAGAAAAAAAATCGAACCAATCTTCTATCACCGCAAGTGCTCTGGAGTCTAATTTGGTTTCCATGTGGGCTGAGGACAAAGTCTATAGTAGGTGTCTTCTCCTAGGCCTTTCTCACCCTCATCACATGTCCACTGAATACCTGCCCCTCCAAAAATGTTAATACACGAGGAACCTGGCTAACCTGTAAATCAAGCCCAGTCATAAAGTAGAAAACAAGAAAAATAAGAAGAGAGGTAGCACCTAATGTTAATTACATGCCAGGCATAGTGCTTAACACTTTGCATATATTTCTTCATTAAACCTTCATAATAACCACTGTCCCCACCTTACAGATGAAGACACTGAAGCTTAGAGTTGTTAGGTAGCTTGTCTATGGTCACACAGATAGTGTCAGGTGAGAATAATGATTCAAAGTTAAACTCTAGAGGATAATCACTAAAGGGCAGCCTTAGATACAGAAAGTGGGAAGTGTCACCTCTTTGCTTTGGTGATGTTGAAGTCATCACGGAGATGATTAATGTATATGAGTCTTGCTTGCCTCCTTATACTGGTGAGAGAACACAGTTAACACCTAGGTTACCCTAGAAGGAATGAAAGAACTTGGAAACAGAAGACCTAGAGCTCAAGTCCTAGCTGCATCAGTTTCTGCCTGTTGTTATGTCAGTACATTCACCTTACCTCTCTGGACCTCAGCTTCTAAATCTATCAAATGGGAATAATAAAGTATCAAAAGCTGTTAAGAGAGATTTGGTGAAAGTGCTTCAAAATCCACAAAGCACTGTCCCATGAAATGTGTTGATTATTCTCTACCACTGATAATCCTCTCAGTCAGCAGAACAGAAGATTCCATAACATAAAATCCTGGGTCATCACCCCAACCAGCTGCACCTTAGGAATAATTTGTCCAGAGAGAAAAATATAACTATTCTCTACAGTTCATAGCTTGGGTACTCTTCACCCGGTGATATAATGAAATCAAAGGAAGAGATGGAGATGGTCAGAAATGACAGATGTGATTTATACTAATGTTGTGAGACAGAAAAGCCTTGGGAATGATTTTGGAAACATATCATTAAAGCTGCTCCTATTTGTATTCACATAAATGAGCAAGGCCAGAAATGTAAAGGCCCTTTACTAATGATGAAATTTTTCATTTAAATAACAATAACATTTTATGGCATTTAGGTGCACCCCGCATTGTCCTAAACTCTATTTGAGATAGATACCTTATATTTTTGTAATACTTTGTGATTTTCAAAAATTTCATATTAATGATTTCAATTGGTGATGATTTTCTAGTGCTATCTTTTTATTGAATATATTTAAGGTACACAACATGATGTTTAGATGTACTTATACATAGTGAAATAGTTACTGCTTTCAATCAAATTAACATATCTATCATCTCATACAGTTACCCTTTGTGTGTGGGGAGGGGGGTAAGAGCATGTAAAATCTACTCTCTTCACAAAAATGCCATTATTAACTATAACGGCATGTTGTACACTCAGTCTCTAGACTTACTTATCCTACATATCTGCAAGTTTGTATCCTTTGTGCTACATCTTCCCATTTCCTGCTCCCACCCCAATCCCTGATAACCATTACCCTATTAAGAAGGAAAGCTTACATGGAAAAAGGTGGTAAATTAATTATCTGCAAAACTGATTAAACAATTTTAGACTCAAGCTCTTTTCCAATTGCTAATATTTCTTAATTCTTTGATCCTTAGTTTTCCATCTGTACATAGGATAAAATAGCTCCCTGACATTTCTGTTTCTAGTAAAATAATGTATATAAGATGCTTTGATAAATTCTAAAGAACCATTAATATTGTTTATTGCCCATCAACTCTGCAAAATGAGAGCATTTCTTAGTCACTCCAACCCACAGCAATTCCAAATCAAAAATGCAACCCAAGGTAGGCCAAGAAAAGTCCCCCCATTTGTCTAGGAAGTATTCACATGTAAGGAAAGTCCACACAACATGCAGAGAGACAGAGCTGCATTGACTAGGAACCCCGAGGGTCTGCCCAGCTGCTTGGACATGCAAACCTGGCACCAAGCAAATAGACTCCTAAAAATCACAGGAGGCATCAGGAGTACTCACCCAGCCATCTGACATGCTCTCAGCATCTGGGCATGAGAAAATTGTATTTCCCAAGTCCCTCTTCCCTGCCTCCATCTTCCCCAGCCACACATACAAACAATCTGGATAGTCCATAAGGTAGAGGGTAATTTTAGGGAGTTCCCCAGGGCTTGACTGGATGCTTTCCAATCATTTCTTTCTGGCTTGTGAAATCAGATGCACTATTTCTTTATACATGAGAAAAAATGAAATCAGTTTCTATTTGCAGAGTAAGATGGAAAAAACGAAGTTGCACATAGCTATGTCACAGATTCTTAGAAAGGAACTCCCTAAGCTGGAGGACAAGAAAAAGGCACAAGAGAAACTCCCTTTCTAAAGGAAAGTAAGTTCAGTTTGTTAACCTCTGAGAAGTATCCTGTGAGGTTGGCCTCAGGTACACAAGCATGTTTAAGGTCTGGAGCAAAGTTGGTAAATAAAATCAGTGAGATTTCTTGAGTCACTTTACTGGTCATGATGTGGTTTAATCATCATGGCCATTTCAGTTGCAAATCATTGTGTGCCTGTCTGTCTGTCCTTCTGTCTGCATGTGGCTATGTGTGTGACTGACCTCTCCAGACCACCCCACTTTCTCCTAACAGACAAACAATACTTTTTAACACATATAAAATGTGGTTAAAATGAACATCAAAAGTAAGCTCGTTGTGAGAAAAAAATGGCTTGGTGGATGTATTAGTCTGTTCTCCTGCTGCTATAAGGACATACCCGAGACTGAGTAATTTATAAAGGAAAGAGGTTTAAATGACTCACAGTTCCACAGTTCCAGGGAGGCCTCAGGAAGCTTACAATCATGGTGGAAGGGGAAGCAAACAAGTCCTTCTTCACATGGCAGCAGGAAGAAGAAGAATGAGCAGGGATGGGGATGCGGGGGTGGGGAGCCCCTTATAAAACCATCAGATCTTGTGAGAACTCACCCACTATTATGAGAACAGCATAGCAGTAACTGCCCCCATGATTCAATTAGCTCCCACTGGGTCCTTCTCACAACATGTGGGGATTGTGGGAACTAGAATTTAAGATGAGACTTAGGTGGGGACACAGCCAAACCGTATCAGTGGAGGATTCGATTTCACAAAAGACCAACCTGTAACCTGTGGGAAACACTGATTCAAGAATGGAATAGGAAAGAAGGAAGTTGACAGGATTATATGGACCCATTTTATGTACACAAATACAATTACGAAGGAAGTCACCTTATCACTTACACTCAAATAGTGTTAGCCACATAATCGCACTCCCACCCTAAGAATATAAAATTCTCTTCCAAGGATCCCTCCTCCCTCTGGTGTCAGGAGGTGTCCTCTGGGGGAATTATGTCATGTAAGCACTTGAAACAATCCAGGCAGCCATTGGACCAGGCTGGCTCCAGGTGCTCTGTGCACCCCTACCACCCCTGCAGCAAACTGCCCATGACTGCTCTGCCCAGGCCACCAGTGCTCCCTTGCATTGAAAAAGCTGCTTCCTTTGATTCTGCTCTCTGAAAGGGCACTGTGGCAGGGTTGCTTGGGTCATGATATGTTAAGCTGTTTTTCCTGGCACAGGGCACTAGACTCAGGGGGCAGAGAGAAAGAGGAGGGAGTTCAAACACCAGCCACTATCTGTTTCTGCAGTCTATAATCCTAGACCCTCAGACCCTGTTTCTGAATCTAGCCCAGCAGCCCTTCCAATTGGTCTTCTGTCACTGATATCCCTCCTCCCCTATGTTGATAGAATTTTATTCTTAAACCTAGTCAAAGTTGAGTTCTCAGGAAGTACTTTAATATCTATGTAACTATCTGGCTACATACAGACTCCAGAGGTTGTCATACAATGGACATAGACAAATCTCAGCTCTGACATGGCAAGGGGGCCCTCCATTATAAATGTATTATATACCTCTGGGAAATTTTTTAATACCATCTAGGAACATTGCCTCTGTTACTTCTACTTACTGATCCTTGAGAAGTTCTCATTTACCAGATAGGGACTGCCTGGAGAATGTCGAGTGTGTTATTTTTCCTTCTAGGCATCAGTAGTCACAGATATAAAAGGGTAAGTATGGAAGTATTTTGAACTCTTAGAAGAAAGTTTTAACATGGTTCTAATAACAAAGTTGGCATTACACTTGGAACAAAGAATGAAATGGAATTTCTGACCCAACAATTCAGATTTTTTTTTTAATGCTCACTATTCCTTTTCTCTATACTCTATTCCCTCCCTTCCCCTTGACTACAATACAGTTGTGCCTATTGCAAGTAATAGCACAATTCTAGATAGTTACTAATAAGAATTTTAAAGATTAAAACCATGGGATGCTCCAGGACTAGTTTGGTAGACAAATTATTGCTGTTATGAATAACTATGTCACAGATACTGAGCTAAGTACATTACATACACTACCTTACTACCTCATAAGGTAGGATCTATTAAAACATCAACTTTACAGAGAAGAAATTAAATCCCAGAGATGTCTATGCCTAACCCAGTTTCACAAAAGCTAAGTATGAAGATTCAAAGTAAGAGACATATGAACCTGTCATATGCCTCGGTGGTTACAGCCATTGTGGGGACCTACATATAAAAGGGGAATGAACCACTCAAGCAGTCACTCTTCCCCATCTGTCTATGAGCTTAAGGCTAGGCTAACCTTACCCTACTTTGTATCTTCCATAGGGCTCCCCCAAGGCAGGACGCACTGTTTAAGGTAAAATATACTAGACATGGTGAGAAACTAAAAATAAATCAAGTACTTTCTCTAGAAAATTAGACTCTGCCCAAGGCAAATTGTAAACTCCACTGACCATTAGGAATGCATTCAAGCCTGCAGCCTTCCTCTGAGGTCTTAATCATGGTCAGATTAATTCCCACCATATCCCTTCGCAATCATAGTCTAAACAGAATAACATAATTCTAGGAAAAAAATCTCCATAAAATAAAACCATAGCATCTTAAGGCTGCCTGAAATTCAGCCTGTCACCAAAGTTCCTAAGCATTCCAAAACACCTTTTCGAAGAAAGATGAGATGCCTATTTGGTGACCTGAGCATTGGATTCATAAACCTTGAGCTCTAGTTGAAAATTCTGACTGCTTCATCTTTCCTTCTCTACCCTTCAAATAGAAACATTTCGATCCTTCATCATTTATATACCACCCCTAACAATCCATTCCCCAGCAAGCTCCTGCATGCCCAGGATGCCAAGTATACACCTTATGTTTCTGTTCTCATCATTACTGAATCAGTAATGACAATTTACATTTGTGTAATGCCTGACATTTTATAAAGTCATTTGCATTTACTACCATACTAGAGCCTCACATACTTTCTGTGAGTGAAGCAAATTGAATATTGATACTTTGATTTTCAAGCTATGAAAGCTGACACTAGAGAGGTAAGGAGATTTCCTCCAACAGCTCACAACTTGTGAGGAGATGGTCTAGACTCCAAATCCAGGTCTAAGGACTCCCCATGCAGGTTCTTTGCAATTGGTAACACTGTCATTCTTTAGTTTTCAGCCCCTTGTGCCTCCCTGTAGGTACCCTCACTTGACTTACAGTCAAGTTCAGATAATCTCCATGAAAGTAAATTCCCATGTCTCCAGGCACCCAACAGAGCTTCCAGAGAAGTAGGGCATCATTACTTTCCCACTGGAAATATGATACGGAAACCCACTGGGTAAGTGTTCTTTGGAGTAAATTACTTTTGGAGTAATCTAACCTGACTTCCAGCCAGAATCCTCCACCAACGGCATGGAAAACAAAAGTCTGATTAATAAAATCTTGACTTATGGCATGGATTCGCTTCACTTGACCTACATTGAGGATACATGTTTGCAACCCAATTGAAAAATAAAAAATACTCTGTATTTAATTATATTGCAAACTATGGTTGAATTTCATTTAAGTGGCATTTATAATTGGCACATTTTTCAAGTACTGCTTCTGTCACAGTTGTATATAAAAGTACATTATCATCATTTACACAACTGCTGCCTAAGTTAACATTAATACACATCCCATAGATCAGAGATGGGATCACTAAAGGACAGCGGCTGTCACATTTTCATGAAATATAATTAAATATATTCAGAAATAAACTGGTTCCTAGATTCTGCTAAAGCAGCACAAGGCATGTTTTCAAAATTAATAAGCATTGATTTAGCACCTATGTTTTTCTCAGCAGTGCAGAACATTCAGAAAAGTATACAATATGTTCTAAGATAGTCAAAGAAGAGGAATAATTCAGAGTTTGGGGTCAAGGGGAAATTTATAATAATTATTATACATATTATTTGTCAATTACTATATTCCAGACACTATGCTAAGTATTTTATTTGAACCACTTTAATTCTTATGACAACTCAATGAAATAGTTATCATTATTATTATTATACAGAAAGTAAAACTGAGGCACAAAGAAGTAACTTACTTTATTAAGGTCACATAGCTGAGAAGTAGAGGAGACAGGATTGGAAGTCAAATATATGTTCCTCAGCCTGCATGTTCTGAGTTTCTTTGCTATATTGGGGAATGCTTCATGGAGGGTTGCCTCTTTGATATGGCCCTGAAGATTACGTAGGGTTCAGTTAAGGAAGAGCAGAAAGAATGGACATAAGTCATGTTAGAGGACTGCCAAATAGCATAAACAAAGGCAAGAATTTGTATTTGAACATGTGAGGATCCTTGAAGAAAATCAATGGCAGGAAATAAAGTTGGCTAGGCAGGGTGAGACGTTTACTAGAACACCTTAGAAATAATCTAGGCAGAATTTAGGGACTTGACCCTTTGGAAATAGGAAGTCATGTAGACTCTTATGCAGGAAAGTGATGATGAAAAGGCATTGTGGTATAATAGCAGTTTATTCAGGAAGAGTCGAGAGAAGTAAGACTTGAGGAAAGAAAAACAATTAGTCACTTATTATGAAATTCTCTCTGGGCCCTACTGCTCCTAGGTCATAGCAGACATTCAATAAACATTTGTCAGATCAGTGAATGAAGAGTTATACGGATAAAAAGAAAGGTATAAATCCAAGAAAGAATCTGCAGGAGTCACTGACAAATTGTCCATGGAGGAAAAGGGAGAAAAAGCAAAGATGGCACCAAAGTGCTACTTAAGGTGAAAAGAAAATGGGCACTTTTGGCTGAAATAGAGTTGGAAAGGAGAACTGGGTTTCAGGTGGATGCCAGGAGGAAAATGAGGCTTCCATTTTGGTTTGAAAATGTAGGGGCTTGAAAGGAATATAAGATACTCTTAATATATTATAGGTATTTGGAGAACGAAGCCTAGACTACATTTAAGAATCTTGAAGGGTAGAAAGCACAGATTCTACTCATCACAAATTCAGATAAATAAAAGTTGCCATTTTATTTATGGGCTACCTCAGTAGGCAACTCTAGGTAGGTAGAACTCTCCTAATGTGCATGTCACTATTGGACCTACTATATCTTATCAAAGACATGCAAAGTAAAGAAATTCATAATACACAAGAACACCATTATAAACTGAAAAGAACTAAGCAAAGGGAAATACATCAAAGAATTAAACTCCTATCCCTGCTCCCTATGACATGCTGTCAGCACTGGCCATTTGGCAGATTTGAAACACCAGCCTTTCCTTATCAAACTAAAAAAAGAAAAAAAAAATCATATAACAGTTTCTCAGCAAGAAACCATTAGACAGATGTAATCATAATGGGACCAAATATTCTTATAAATGAAATGCGAGCATTTAGGACCACATGTGGAGTTTAAAAGCAGCAACACAAAAGGTAAGTAGAATTGCCCCTGCATATACAATGGCTCAGATGTGGTAGAGCAATCCAATGGCCCTCAAACAAACTGAATTGTGAATTTACAAGACAAACCCAGTATCCATTAGCTTAAAATTCAAATGACCCTCACAGACAGCCCAGCTGTGGCAATAGGAGCTATTATTCTCGAAGTAAACTTCTCTCTTCTGATCATCCACCAACATTTAGTCAGAGAAGCTATGGCCATACTTGTCCAAGTTATTTGCTTTCAAAACAGTCTGATCATGAGTTTCATCCTCTAGATGCTTGAAGCCCATCAGAATGACCAAGTGGATGCGAGTGTACAAGATTCACTTAGACAAAGGAACGCAGCTATTCAATTGTAATGGGCAAAATTAAGGTCTTTAACAGGCAAATGAGAGTGAAAGAAAAAAACTGCTTGAAAGTATATCCATTTTAAGGAGAGAAGGGATGGAGTTAACTAAAATATAAAAATTGAAAGATTTATAAAATGTAGCCCGGGAAATCAATCCAACCAGTGGAGCACATTTGTCATTAGTGGGTGCTAAGAGAGAAATCATTGAAATTCAGGCACATTGTTTAAATTAAAAACCATACCATAAAATATGTTTGGGTAACATGCCAAATCTTTTACCCAAATGCTTCCCAGTTCAGAGACAGAATATTTATCAAATTCTGTTTGGCAAGTCAGTAGTTTGAAACTCTGAAAACATTTTCTCCCCCAAAAAATAATGTTATTACATGGTGACTGGTTTCCCAAGACAGACAACAAGAATCTCCCAATGTATAGTGTAATGATGTATAAATATAGTACTGGGATAATGGGGTAATACAAACTGTTTAGTAAAAATAGAATCTTATCCTATATAGCAGTGCTCTTCAAATTGTGGGTCATAACCCATGAAATCAATTTAGTGGGTCTTTATCAGTTTATTTTTTAATAGAATAAAAAAGAAAGATTAAAACTGCAAAGATCAGAGGATATCCCATGTCATAAGGAAAAGTATTATTCTTGAAAATTAATTTCATTGTTATAAATAACTCAGTGCATCCAGGATTGCAATGTAAAATATATTTCTTACCATAAGTCACAGTCAAAACAGTTTGAGTGTCTCTTAACAAGGCTTCCATAGGGTGCCTAGCACAAAGAAAGCATTTAAGATTTGCTGAGTAAATGAATGACTGAGTTGGTGAACACATTAAGAATGAATAAATAGAATGCTAGTTACACACTTCTCAGTCACAGCCCTGATACTGCAATAGGAAGTTTGCTCACTTCCACATTTTCATACTAGTAAGGCAGTGTGGACAGACAGTTGACCCAGCTGCAATTCCCTATAAGTGGCTCCCTTGGCTTGGGACAAGATCTTGGGCAGAGTAGGAGCTATAAAGAGAGAAGGGTAAGAACAAGGATTCCGCAGGTAAGTGGGATTGGACTCTAGGAGCAGGGTTCTAGAGGAAAGAGGGAGAAGGTAAGATGGGGTCACCAGATTTGACAAATAAAAATACAGGGTACCCAGTTAAATCTGGATTTGAGAAAAACAGTAAATAATGTAAAGGCAAAGAAAATTATGAATGTTAAGGGTTAAAAAATCACTTTGATCCATCAGACATTTATTTGATGCAAAACTGTGTCCAAAATACATGCCAGGTACTAGAGAATTAAGAAATACATGGTTCCTGACACTGAAGAGGACAGAGACACATGCAAGAGCCTCAACAATTAACACGTATTGAGCACTATTCTAAATAAGTGCTTCACAGGCAATAACTCGTTTAACAGTCACCACCCTGCATTAAGCACTACTGTTATCCCCATTGAAGACATAACTGGAGCTTAGAGAAATTCAAAGAGGAAGTTGTCCAAGGTCTCAGAAAACACACACACACATAAAATATTCAGTGGGCCTCTGGTAGAGGCTGGATATTGTTCAAGATGGGTGGATCTGGAAGTAAGATTTGAGCTGAACCTTGAAGAAAGATACAACTTCAATAGATGACTATTAGGGGAAGAATATTCTGGGCAGAGTAACAGCTTGGAAGTGAGAGAACATAATCAAGAAATGGGAGTAAACTTGCTAGAATATTAGGAATATAAAGATAGGAAGGAACGATTAGGCAAGTTAACCAGGCAGTGACCATACTGTGGAGGAAGTCTGCATACCCTGTTGAATCTGCACATGTGGTGAACCACTAATGGAACTGGGGTAAGTAGTTGGTGCAGTGGTGCACGCCTGTAGTCCAAGCTACTCTAAAGACTGAGGCTTGAGGAACCCTTGAGTCCAGCGGGTTAAGGCTAGCCTGAACAACATAGCTGGATCCCATCTCTAAAAAATAAATATATAAAACTTTAAAAAACTGGGTTTGAGTCAGGGTCTCACTATGTCACCAGGCTGAAGTGCAGTGCAGTGACACTATCATAGCTCACTGCAAGCTCAAGAACTTGTGGATTCAAGCGATCCTCCTGCCTTGGCCTCCCAAGTAGCTAGGACTACAAGCACACGCCACTATGCTTGGCCATTTTTTTTTTTTTTTTTTTTTGGTAGAGACAGGGTCTCACTATGTTGCCCAGCCTGGCCTCAAGCAATCCTCCTGCCTTGGCCTCCCAAAATGCTAGAATTGTAGGCATAAGCCACCATGCCAGACTTAAAAAAATTAAGCATTTGTGGAAAGTAAATGGGCACCATGTTGAGTTGGGCTTTTAGAAAGATGATTTTGGTAATAGTACTAAAGATAGAGTAGATGAGACAAAAAATCAGAGGCTACAAAACCAGGTAAGTCAATACGGATAGCTAGCAAAGCACTGTGGCACCAGAATCCAGGATTTACCTTCCAGATCAGACACTTAGTAGGTGAGTGACCTTGGACAATTCATGTAGCCACTCTGAGCCTTGGCTTCTTCATTTCCAAAACAGGGATGACAATATCACTTACCGCATCATTGGGGTGATAAAACAAGCCAATACACAGAAATGCTCAATAAATAGAAGCTATCTATAAATCACCATGGCAATTGAACTTGAATCTGCCCTTAACAACTTCAAGTTCGATCAGCCTTTGATTAAATGTCTCTGGGAATAAGACATTTGTGCCATCCTGATATATTTGGCTCTGTGTCCCCACTCAAATCTCATCTCCAATTATAATCCCTACATGTCAAGGGAGGGTCCTGGTGGGAGGTGATTGGATCATGGGGGTGGTTCCCCCATGCTGTTCTCATGATAGTGAGTTCTCAGGAGATCTGATAGTTTTATAAGGGGCTCTTCCCCCTTTGCTGTCTCTCTCTTTCCTGCCACCTTGTGAAGAAGGTGCCTGCTTCCCCTTCACCTTCTGCCATGATTGAAAGTTTCCTAAGGCCTCCCAAGTCATGCAGAACTGTGAGTCAATTAAAATTTTTTTGTTCATTAATTGCCAGTTTTGGGTACTTCTTTTTGTTTCTTCTTTTCTTTTTTTTGTTTTTGGGTACTTCTTTATAGCAGTGTGAAAACTGACTGATACACATCTCAATGGTAACAAAGTCAGGGCAGTGAGAGAATAGGGGATTGTCTTTCCTTCTTCCAAAAAGAATATATCTAAGAATGAAGCTAAAAAACAAAACAAAAGGTAAAACAAAAAGCAAAACAAAACAAACTGCAGAATATCAAGTAACTATAGTTGGAGAAGGTGAGTGAACTTTGAGATAAAGCAGACTTGTGTTTGCATCCTCTCTCCAGCATACATTACAAGAGTGATCTTAAGCAAACTAAGCTCTCTAAACATTAATCTTCTCATCTGTAACACATGGTTGTTAACACCTATATCATGAGACTACGTAAAGGATAGCTGCGATCCATGTATAGTATGCCTTCAGAACAATGCCTGGCCTAGAGTAGGCAATAACTGATAGTTATCATGTATTGTCACAGTTAGGCAGTAGTACAAGTGGAGACAGAAAACAATGCAAAAACACAGACAGTATACATGAGTTTGTCAATTCTGGAGACCATAATCATGAATAGTGGTATGGAATTAAACATCCCTTTTCTACGTGTTCAGCCCAATGAATTTGGCTTCTTAAAGGTGTACCACCAGGTAAGATGATGAAGAATAACAGGGATTTAAAAATGCAGAATTGGCCAGGCGTGCTGGCTCACGCCTATACTCCCAGCACTTTGGGAGGCTGAGGCAGACAGATCATGAGGTCAGGAGTTCGAGACCATCTTTGCCAACATGGTAAAACCCCATCTCTACTAAAAACATATAAATCAGCTGGATGTGGTGGCACACACCTGTAGTCCCAGCTACTTGGGAGTCTGAGGCAGGAGAATCACTTGAACCTGGGAGGCGGAGGTTGCAGTATGCCAAGATTGTGCCACTGCACTCCAGCCTGGCAAAGAGCAAGACTCCGTCTAAAAAAAAAAAAACACACACAAGAAAATAAAAATGCGGATTTGTGGATTGGAGGGAAGAGGGGCACAAAAGATGAAAAAGTAACAGCCTCTGACTATATTATTTTCCCACCACTTCCTGTCCTGGAACTCAAACACCATCACTGACTACCACCCCAAATGCTACTAAGTCACCATGAAAAGCAAGACTGGGGCTGGAGGGGGAGGTCAGGTTCATAATTCAGAGCTTCTTGGGGAGGAATGGATGCCAGGGCCAGACATCAATCCATCCATTCAAGCACACAGGGACCTGCAAGGTCTGAAACCCACCTGCCTGCATGCTTCTGGACATCAGAAAACACAGCAAGCCCACTCTTTCTGTAGGTGCTCTGCATTGGTGTGGCACAATCATTATTCCAAATATCCAGACCAGTGCTCAGGGCACAGCCATGGTCCTGGGGTAAACAAGATCCTTTGCTTTTTTCTAGAAATTTAATTGTTCTCAACAACTTGGTGTGCAAACTGAAATACTTTACTAAGATAAAATAAAGCAAAAGGGTAATAAAATGATCATTAAAACACTTTGTGTTTCCGGTATACATGCTCCGTGCCGCAAGGCACACACTGGAGCTCCTTTTCAACCACAGTGACTTTTTTGGCCCTATTTTCTCTATAACCTGTCATTTGCTCCCTCTTGCCAGACAACTGCAAACACATTAAGAGGTCCCAGATTCAGTTCTCAGGGTGAATATCCTCTGTGCAAACCTAAATGGCCTGAGTGGGAGGAAACTACATTCTTGTCCACATTCTAACCAAAATGAAACCAAAGGCCATTCATTAGAAAAACATCCATCTCTTCTCCTGATCTCTCTGAAATTAAAGATAACCAAAGTTAGAATTGGAGCATTTGGTGAAAATGAAAAGCTGCCTAAATTTCTCTCAAGTGTCCTAGCACTTTCACTTTTGGAAATGAATATTTAGAAAGGTTTAAGAATATCTTTCTTACACATTTCTCTCTCCTTCCTTCCCGAATGACTGCCTCTTCATTTATGAGCGACAGTGTGTTGAAGGGGCTATTGCCTGAGAACCCAGCATCCTCAAGCACATTCCTAACTCAGTTCTTCATCTTTGGGCACTGATTTTCCCCAGAGGTAGGAAAGGGATGATTACCTAGATTGTCCAGCAATACTGATTAAGAACAATACCTAGGTGGGATGTGTTAGGTCAAGTCAGCCAATAATGACTCAATCCTTTGTAAAAAGACAGAGAAGGCAAATGCTACAAATAGCTCCTGAATCTAGATGGGTGGAAAATAACACAGAACAAGACATGAGGCGTGACCAAGGACTGAGGGAATTCCCTTTCCTGGGAACTCTTCAAAGACAAAACAGCTGCTCATTTTTTTAATTGTCTAAATATGTCTGTGGCTAGTTTTTATAGGCTGCCTCCTCTCTGGAATGATTGGGAGCCAATCATTCTGAAAAATCAAGATGGGGCATCTATTGGCTGGAGGATAAAAGCAGCAGAAATATTCAACCAAATATATAACCAAAAGGCAGTATACACAACCAAAATCGCTGGGCATGTTTGGTGATTTAAGAACAAAAATCCAAACACAAGTGAAGAGAAAGCCAAAGAGAAAAGCAATTTAAGGGAGTATCTCAGGTCTCCAGAGCGACCCCCAAATGCTACATAACACTTCACAGACCAGCAAATGGGCAGTGATGTCGCATGCCAAAGGTGACAGTTAATTTTCCCAGCAGGTCTGGAAAACAACTTTTCCAGGTTCTTCATTATTTTATAGGTTTCAGGCTACCAACTGCCCAAGCCTTTCAGCCTGGTTTCTCCCACACCACTCTCGTTTTCCCAGCTCCTCCTTATCACCTACTATTGGGATCTCCCTGCTTAAAAGCCATTCTGTCACACAGTGGAGGTTATGGGTTGGGTAATTTGAGCTTCAAAATCAAAGGTATGTGATCCTAAAATCTCAGAAGGTAAGAACAGCTACAGGTGCCAAAGGTGAGAAGAGACTCACCAGCAGCCAGGGAACATATTAAGAGTCTGGAACCTGAAGAGGAGCCTTGCTGAAGGACAAACTCCTGCGTTCACCAGAGAAGAGACCAAGTTGTGTTTCTCTGGCCAGTCAGGAAACTGCAGACAGGGAAGGCTGGGGCAGCTCCTGGAGTGGCTGGCCTGGAAAGTCGTCAGGCTACCGTGACTGTGACTGAGAGAGGAGAGCAGTGCAACGCGGCCAGCAGCACTGGTTAACCTGGCCGAGTCCGTCAGGCCGGCGTGTCAGGCAGTCTCTTGAGGAAGGGCAGGGTAAAGAGACAAAGGACACTTTCTGTTCTCACCGCAGAGATGAGGCCGGGGTGGGGTTCCACAGCATGAAACTCTCCCTACTGAGTGGTCAGTATAGGAAAGCCAGCCAGCCCTCTCCTAAATGATTCCGTGCGAAGCTGCCTCACCGCAGCAGCACTGCCACCGCAAGCAGGTGTGAGCAATCAGACGAACCTGCCTTAGGAATTGCCGTCTGTTCACCTGATTTGGCAAATCCCTTTTTAACCCTCCTCATCCCTGGTGTATCTCACTCACAGAAGATACAAGTTAACTTAAATGGAGTTTGCGCTGTGCGGGAGATTGGGGGAGGGGAGCAGTTGGAGGAGGTAAGAAGGTGGAAACCTTTTGCCCGAAGATTTTTCTGTTGTTTTTCAGACTAAAAGGAAAAAACAAAGTAGGCAGCAAAGAGGACTGCAGGATACTGCTCATTTTTAGACATCCTGGCATTTTAGGTAAAGAGCAACTGGCAGAACTCAGCCAGATTGACAGAAAACGTGTTCACCTGTCAACTGGGGAGGGGAAAAAAACAAAACCCGAAAAAGATTCACTGAGGTTCAGGAGCCAGAATCCGGGCTCCTAAGCTCCGGGTCTCCTCCTCGCCCTCCTCCCCTGCCAGCCCCGCCCCCATGGCCAGGTGGAAACCAGGCAGGTGAGCCTGCACACGTGTCAACTCGCGGGGACCGCGGGCCGGCCAGGGGTCCCTCAGGGGACACACCCTCCACCTACCTCAAACATGGGAGAGGCGCCCTTGCTCGGCAACGTGCAGCCCAGGAGCTCGGCGAGAAACTTTGCCATATACAAGCGGTGAGGCAGGGTCCCTCCCGACGCGCCGCTTCTGTCCTAACCCCGCGCCAGAGCCCGAGCGCCGGGATCCTGCCTGCAGCCCGCACGCCAGCCGGGGCCGTGGCTTGGGGGCTGCCCCGCGGCTGCGGCTGCGGCTGAGGGCCCGGGCCGGGCCGGGCCGGGAGAGAGCGGCGGCCGCCCGCCCCCGGCGTCCAACGTTGCGAGTGGGCGCAGCTGGGTCAGCGGCCAGAGCCCCGCGCTGCGGGAGCAGGGGCGCCGCCGCCGCCGCGCTAGCCTTTCCCGCTGAATGTCACTATTACCATAGTAAAGGGAAGGGCCCCGCCGAGGGGGTGGCGGGCGGGCCGACGGCGCCGCAGGACGGGCGCCGCGCACGGGCAAGGGCCGCCGGCGGGCGCAGCGCCGTGGCGCAGGGACGGGCCCGCCCCGCCCCTGGGCAGGGCCACTCGGGCGACTCCGCCGGGCGGGAGCAGATACCTGAAGCTCCAGGGTAGAGCGGGCGGCCGGGGCGGGGGAAGGTCTGTGGATGCGAGCCCCAGTTTTCCCCTCGGCAGCGCTCACGGAGGTGGAAAGGCGGCCGCCTCGCTCCGCTGACTGACCCGGGAGAGTCGCTGCAGCCGGGAGCAAGCCGCCCGCAGGGGCTCCCGCACCGGCCGGCGCCGCCCCGCCCTTCCTTTGGGAAAGGGAAAAGGCTCCTGAAGCCTCGGAGGAGGAACTCCCCCTCCTGTTCTCACATTATCCCAAACCAGTGAATCGGGCAGGCCCAGGTAAGCCCCCAAAAGGGAAAGGTGACTGTATGCACTAGGGCCTGGGCCGGATACGCTCCAAGATCACAGCTCCCGCCCTGTCCTTAGCTCCGGCAAGAAGAGCCAAGGACCGGCACAGCCAGGTGACTGAGACAGGTGTGGCCCTGTTTTTCCCTCCAAACTGGGGAGGGAAAGAAACAAAACCTGAAAAAGATTCACTGAAGTTCAGGAGCGAGAATCCCGGCTCCTGAGCTTGTCTCAAACGTGTAAGGCTTGTCTTTTCATTTAAAAAGACATTTTTAGGGCCAGGCCTGTATTATGTATTTATTCTGCACCCCCATAGCTGTACATCTCAAGCTTTAACGTGCATAAGAATGGCATGACCTATACAGCATGTTTAAAATGAGAGGTCTTGGGCCCCCAACCTATGTTTCTGATCCAGTGATTTTGATTCTGATCCTGGGCCATCTCAGGAGATTCAGATGTAGATGGTACCCCAGGCTATACTTTGAGAAACATGGCCCTACTATGTAAAAAATGCTGACGTAAACTTATGAGGACTGAGAAAACACTAGATTTGGTGACAGATATGACCCTAGAGAAAGTTGTGTCAAATCACCTGATTTTATTTGCAAGGAAACAGAACTAGAAAAGTTTTTATTACTTGAAGTCATACTGTATCAGTGACACCCAGGGCATGGAGTGGACACTCTACGAATGCCTGTTGGACAGGATGAACAGAAGATGGATGCTGATAAATAGCTGGGTCTCGATTTCGTTAATTGCCATTCCAGAATTCTAGCTGGTGCAGCAAATTCACTGTGAATTTAAGGGATAAAAGAGGAAAGATGTCACACTAAATTAATTTGAATATGCCATCTCAGTGCTTCTCAAACTTTTTTGGCTATCGGTTTTATCTTCTGCATTCTACCCTATGAAATATTCAGGCTTGTTATAAAACAAAAAGACCTACCCCCCATGAGTAAAACTAATGTTCTAAGTAAGTTATTTTTATTTATTCTCTGTTTTCCAGAACGCTGCCACACCACCAGCTAACCCCCAGCAGCAAAATCAAGAAATGTGGCAGCAAGGTACCCCCAGGCTGTACTAAAACGGAAATAGAAGAAAACTAATGTGTAATAAAGACCTATGAATGCCTCAGGCACTGTGTCATGGGCTCTGGGGGCAGACTACCTCCATTTAAATCCCATTTCTGATACTGCTATGGATTGACATATGAATTTTTCCCTCCAAAATTCATGTTGAAATGTAATCCCCAGTGCAACAGTATTGGAGGTGTGGCCTTTGGGAAGTGATTGAGTCATGGGGGCTCCACCCTCATGAATGAGATTGGGTGCCCTTATAAAAGGGGTTCATGAAGGGAGTTCACCCCTCCTGTCCTGTCTTCTGCCATGTAAGGATGCAGTGGCATTTTTCCCTTCCAGAGGATACAGCATTCAAGGCACCATCTTGGAAGCAGATAGCAGCCCTCACCAGATGCCAACCTTGATCTTGGACTTCCCAGCCTCTAGAAATGTAAGAAATAAATGTCTGTTTTTATAAATTACTCAGTGTGTGGTATTCTATTATAGCAGCACAAAATTGTCTAAGATATAATTAATAAATGTGACACTTAGAAAAGTGACTTTGCTTCTCTGTACTTCAGTTTTCTCATCTGCAAAATGGGTTTAATAATAAAGGCAACTACCACAAGTGGTTTATATTAGTTTTCTATTGCTATCATAACAAATCACCACTATTTAGCAGCTCAGGATAATGCCCATTTATTATCTCATAGTTCTGTAGATTAGAAGTCTGTGGGTTCAAGTGGGTTCTGTGCTTAGAGTCTCACAAGGTTAAAACCAACCAGGCTGTGCTCTTACCTAGAGTCTCTGGGAAGAAGCCACTTCCAAACTCATTCAGGTTGTTGGGAGAATCTAGTTCCTTGCAGCTGTAAGTCTGAGGTCCTTGTTTCCTTGCTGGCTATCAGCCAAAAGCCACTCTGCTTCTAGAAGCTGCCTGGCCTCTTTATGCAGCCCCCTTCATCTTCAAGAAGAAACCGCATTGAGTCCTTCTCATGCTTCAAATCTCTCTGACTTTCTCTTTTGCCAACAGCCAGAGAAAACGTTTACCATTTAAAGGTCTCATGTGATTACACTGGGCCCACCTGGATAATTTTTCTATTCTAAAGTCAGCTGATTAGTCACCTTAGTTGCATCTTCAAAGTTGCTTTTGCCATGTAATATTGCAGAAGTAATTCCAGGGTGAAGATCATGAAGCTACATAAACTCCTGCTTCCTGCATGATTATCTTGAGGAATAAGTAAAGGTGTGTATTTAAAACATTTGGAACAGTGTTTTATTTTGTGATACCAATAATAAGAACTCAATAAAGATTTGCTATTTCAGTGGCTACACATGGCATTTCATTTGATTGACACAACTCTGTATTATTTTAAAGGAGAGAAACTGAGAATCAATCCAAGACCACACAGAGAGTTAATGGCAGAGCCAGGAATCAAACCTAGAACATCCATCAATCAAGTCTGTGCTGAGCACTAGGAGATAGGGCAAAGGACAGATGATGTTCATTTGAGAGAGAGGGACTTGAGAAGGGGAGTGCAATAATGAGGAGCACAGGGAATATTTACAAATAGTCACTTGCTGTATATGAATAATCTTTGGTGTGGGTGCAAAGGAGACTGTACTAAATACTAATTGAAATGTTTTAAGTCTTTAGGCTGACTCTGGGCACACTGCCTAGGAGTTAGCCCTCTTCTACAAGGAGCAGCTATTAAAAAAAAACAATCTTTAACTGAACCTGGTGATTTTTACTGAGCAGATGCATTTTCTTGTGGTGACATTCATCTTAAGAGGGTATACATTACTTGCAATCTAGACTCATTCCTTTGATGGCTTCTTCCTCCCTATGCCCCCTCCTCTGTGATGTCTCATGTCTTGTAGAGGAAATAAACGTCTGAAAGGCAGCAACCCACTGACCCTGCCTCAACAGCAAAAGCATTGCCCAGACTTTCTCCAGGGCATGCCCAGGCCTGAATCACTACCATGTCTATTTCTTCCTGTAGCTGGTACAGCAAGGACAGAGACCCAGGACAAAAAAAGAAAAGGAAGGAAAGCACACTAAAAAATCATCTTATCATCTACAGTCTTTCCCCATTTAGGACTGTGACTGCAGTATTGTTTGCTAGAAGTGTTGTTCATACTCTTTCACCCAGTATTTCTATTTCTAGAGTTTATCTTAAGAAAATAATCTGAGAATCACTCAAAGATTTTGGCATTTAAAATTGTTTCATGTCTGTAAGGGCAAGTGAGTATCTTTTCTACTGACACAGTAATCACCATGGCTAAAAGACTGGGACTGAACTCCGGCTGCCTGGGCTTGAATTCTGGCTCTCCCAATTGCCAGCTGAGTGATCTTGGGCAAGTCACTTCAATTCTCTAAGCTTCCATTTCCACATCTGGAAAACAGGGACAATAATACCTGAACTTGGTTAGATAATAATACCTGAACTTAATTAGGTAATACTATTATACTCAGTTATTAAAATGATTATATTCATATAATTATTATACTAATACAAATGAAGGACCTAACATAATAGTAATATGTTAACTCTTACTAGGGTGATGATTAATGATATATCCTCAGCTTATGGCCCAAAGCCTGGCATGCAATACTCAATAAAAATTGATTAAATAAATGAATATATGAACAAACAAATGAACAAGGAGACTTGTTACAGCATTATAAAGCTAAAATTTGTAAACCATAAAAACAACAGGGTAGTGGCTTAATATAGTGTGGTACATATAATCAAAACTAAGTGTGTTTTAAAAGAATAATTAATGACCTAGAAAATGTCTTTATGTAATGTCAAGAGGGGACAGCATACAGTATATGTAGCATATCCTAAATTTGTAAAATACTTAACATATATGTGTATAGATTAGGGGCAAAATAGAAGGAAATACACCAAAAGGCATTAATAGTTCTCTGTGAGTGATGAAATTATGGATTATTTTTATTTTTTCTTTACACATTCTTTAATTTTCTAGATTCTCTGCCATGAACTTGAGTGTAATACCAATTTAAATACTTTTTTACAATCTCATAATTAAGAACTTAGACTTTTTTTAAGTAATCAAGTTTAACTTAATTAAGATCTTATCATTTTAATAAATCATTTAGGATGGACCAGTTAACACAACTAAATCTACTGCACTGACAGTCTCTTGAAGTAATCTCTGGTGTTTGTGAAAAGGCTCTACTAAATATCATCCAAAATTTGATTTTAAAGACACTCACCATTGCTGCTAAGAGCCAACAACTATCAACAATAGCCTTAATAACTAGAAATGTGAAAGTCTTAAGAGGCAAATATAATCTATGTTTAAAACATACTTATTTTCTCTTCTGATTTAGTTTACAAGAGAATGTTGAAGTTGAAGAATCAACCTTTGGAAATTGTCATTTGCCCAGAATGATTAATTCTGGGTAATTTATGCCTGTCAAGTCACAAAGAACACTTTCATTTACCCTGCTTCCTTTGTGGTTCTTAAAGAGAGATCCTGTGTTACAGTTATTGTAAACTCTGCACTTCGTATGGTCAGGAAATAGAGCAGTCTGATTAACCAACTATTCTGACCAATTATTGTCTCTGCGGCATATTAATTACTACTTTTCAAAAAATTAGGCTGTCTTAAATTGCAATTAACATTGAAAGTCTACTGAAGGTTTCATAATTATTTGATGACTCAGAAGGCACCTCAGTGTTTCTCAGGGTGTCAGGTTCACCAGCGTAACAATCATTTATCATAGTAGGACAGATGAGGAGAGACGCTGGTTAATAGGAATTTTCAGTTGAGAGAAATGCAAGCAAGCCAGGTTTACTACGTTTACAAGGTTGAATGAATGTCTACTGAGCTCTTTAAGCACCTTCTGAGAAAGACACTCTATTTGTATAAGATGTTATAATTATTATTCCACAGAAATTCAATGGTAACATTCTATTTTACAACAAAGAAAATTAGATTACAAGTTATCCTCCAACTCTCCCTCCTCCCGGCTAAGATCACACACCGTATAGAGTTACAATGGTGCCAATTACAACAGCTTTTCATGCACTGTATGTTGCTTTGGCTTTTGATGATCTGAATGGATTGCATACCAAATAGCAGCTACTAGCAGCAATCAAAACAATTTGGGAGAAAATAGTTTTGTCTTCTGTGTTCACCTAATGCTATTGATTTAAATTTAATATTTGTTTCATTTCTTTCTTGGTACAGTAAGCAAGCATGTCGTGTCTGTCTGGGCCCCCATTCTGCCTTAAAGAAGGTGGGTGGCAAAGCCTGTGTATACCAGGCATTTTCCATCACTAGTTGCTAGAAGCCAATATCCATTCAAAAGAGTGTTTTTAAGATTATTTCATCCAATCCCCACTACATATACATATTCTCTCTCTCAAATCCCAGTTTACAATTAAAGAATCAGAGGCACAGAGAGGTTACATTTTTTGCCCAAGTTTACATGGCTATTATATTGGTAGAGCTGCGGCCAGATTCTAAATCTCCTGATAGATAACACATACCCTTTCCATTGAGGCATTGCCCCAACACCATGTTGGACTGAGACTTTGACTGAAAAATGAACTTTTCTCTGAGCAAGGTGAAAAAAAAAGAAGAAAGAAGGAAGGGAAAGACAGATGAAGGAAGAGAGAACTCAGCATCATGGATTTGGGGTACCACTCCCACATCACAGCCAACTTTACTCCTCTTATATAACAATTTGAGGTCCGGGCACAGTGAGCCTAAGTTTCCTTATTTGAAACACTATATTGGGACTCCCTGGAAGGATCTTTGCACTATATCTTGAAACTGATGACCAGAGATTCTTTAATGAGCTAACAAATACACATAACCTTCCAACTCATGCCCTGGCTGTCCTGGATGGGAAGAACACATTCTCTAATATGGGAAAGATTCAAGATTCAGGTCAGTCTAATCAACTAATGGTCAGCACCAAAGGAGGTTAGGCTGTTTAAGGAGTTAAGCCATTCAATGTGATGCCAGTTCCCTCCTAATCCAGCCCTAAAGGGAACTTGTATTATGACTCACAGGAGAGGCACAGCCTGGAGAAAATGAGCTGAGAGAAACTGGAGAAAATTGAAAACTTACAATATTACAGCTGTGTTAATAAACTACAAGAATAGGCCACCCCTCTCCTCAGTATGGGATTTGATGTAAGAGTCATTGTGCTGTGGCAAAGGACCCGGTTCACCATGGTGATAGTGGGAGTGCCTGGACCAACACTAATGACAATGAGGAGACTGGTACTGTGTGACAACCACAAAACCCACAATGGCATCAAGGCTATGCCACCCCTTAGGAACCACAGCTCAAGAGTGGAGAGCTAGTGTTCACTTCGGCGGGAAGTGAAGCATCAATCTGGAGCCCCTGGAGCCCAGCAGGCAGCAGTGAGTAGGATCATAGCTAGATAGCAGGTAAGGAAGCATCCGAGCCAGGACTGTGCACTGCCAAGTAAGTAATGGTGGCTGCAGAGATCAAAGAGCATAAAGGTCACAGGCAAAGGAACAGAGAAAGGGAGCCAGCTGCTACAAAGCAGAGGTGCAGGAGGTATAGTATTGAACAGTGAGCCAGCCTGGGTCCTCTTTGGGAAACAGAGCCAGAAACCTAAAGGTCAAAAAAATCACCCAGAAGGGACTTGAGGCAAGTATCATTTTTATTTGCATTTCATTGCTTCCACCCCTTCTTGGACTGGTCCATCACCTAACTGGTGCAGCCTGTGTCAGTAGAAGTCCACATGAGAGACAACTGGGACAAGTGCTGCACAGACTCTTGCCTCTGGCCAGATCCACCCCATCCCCTAAACTTTGGCTCATTTCTCCCTATCCGCCACAGTCCAGATCTGCTCTGTGTTTGATACTTGGTTAAAGAGTTCTAGACAAGTTTACCCCTTTGTCACCATTGATAGAGGGCTCTAGCAGTCTCGCAATCAATATAGGTCAAAAATGACTCGAGTTAGACCAAATCTAAACACCTGAGGGTACTGGGGAGTGAGCAAGGCTAATCCTGCACCAGCCTGAAAAGGAGAGACGTTTCCATCCAATCACACACCTCCATGAATTCTATAGCAGCCACATACTTAAACCAAAGCTTTTTCTTTTATGCCATTTCTATTTTCTCATTCTTCAGGACCTCTCAGTTCTCCATGGACAGAGGTGTGTTTCAGACATCTTCCAGAGCCAAACAGAACAAGTCATGATCTGGAATCAACAGGTCCATTTTTCTCCGTGTTTCATTTCTGTAGTATAATAACAGTAACAATAACCAGCATGTTACTATTTGGGAGGCAGTGTGCTAAGCCCTCTACATATATTATTATGCATTATTACATGTGATCATGTCATGAACTCCTTTGGGTGATACCTTCATAATCCCTCCTTTACAACTGAGGAAAACACTGCATGAGATGCTGATTACCTTCCCAGGGTCACAGAGCTAGGAAGAGATGGAGCCTGAATAGGCATCCAGGAAGTCCTCCATACCCACATCCTCACCTGGCATCCCATCATCCTTAGACTAGAAGAGCAGCAAGAATTGGGCTTGCTCAGCCTCACCATAGAGTGAGAAGGGAATGTGGAATGTGTTTAAAGAGGAAGCAGTTTTAATTATGCACTGTCTAATGCAAAACAATGCCAATTTTGCTGACAGAATAAAAATGAGCAGAACTGAAGAATTTTGATCCCTACGCTTTTAAGCCTGCACAAGAAAGCATTCCAAGTTTACTTTACTATCTTCACCCCTGCCCACACTTGCCGAATAGTGCTAGGAGAGTTGCAGTGGTATGCCCACCCAACTTTCACGTAAATTAAAGAGTTTTCCAAATTCTGCTACCAAATTTTTCTAACCTAAGTGAGTTTTTAAGATAAGAACTCCATTTGCTTGGTTCAGCTTATATTCTTCTCTTTAGAGCTCAAGATCACTCATGTCAATTACCTTTTAAAAAAATGAGAAAAGGATTCTAGTTCAAAGACCCAATAACCAAATAACTGTAGTCGTACAATGAGCTACAGCTACTAGAATAGGCCCATCAACAGTCACAAGATTTCTCTCAAAGGAGGAAAAAAACTAAAGTTTCATCCCTCAGGAAAACAGCACTCAGATTTAGCCTGGAAAGAATTTTCAGGTATCCATGGTCTAATCTGTCCCCACCGGGAATACCTGTCATTTAATCCCAATCACCTCATGGGCTCATCACAAGATTTTTATAGATGTTTATTTCAGGGATATACTCTGTAGGGGCAAGATGGAAATCAGGAAAAGGGAGATGATTTATTTAAATATGCCAGAGGCATCGGAAAACAAAGTGAGAGTAAATATGATTGCAGAAAGGGTGACCCTAGTAACCTATTACAAAAGACAAAGAAAACACAAATGATCTCAACTAAAAGGCTTTGAAAAAAAATGAAAACGAAAGGGAAAGAATAGGCCCTTTGTGTTTGATTCTGGAAACATATATTATGCTCACACTGTGAGCTGGCGGGCAGATGGTTGAAGCTCATACAAGGAATATTAAATCTATTTGGAACCCTGTTGCCCTCCTGATACAACACTGCTGATGCCTAGAGGGCAAGACAATGAGCACACAAATGCCTACAAATCACTCAGACTGTCACTGACTGGGAAATCCTCCCCACATCCCAAAGCACAGGGAGCTTGAGAGGTTTGCCCCATCCCTCACAGCAGGTCAAATAGAGGATCAGAAGGGAAAGCCAAGCTTTACACACACACATAGCATCTCTTTATATTCAGACTGGTTTCTGCTGTTATGGCCAGATATGAAATGAAATGGAGCAGGAAAAGCACCCAGTGTAGAGCCTGTTTGTGGGATTCCATGTGTTCTTGCAATCTCTTCAGAGGAATAAAAATAGATAATTCAATTTCAAAGGCCAGGAGAAATGAAGAGTCAACAAACTTTCACCCTGCCCAGTTGCTCTTTGCTTTGTGTATTTTCCAGTGGGCAACACAGTGGAGGTCACACACATGCCACTGATTCGGCCTGGTAAGAGCAAGGCATGAGACAGAAGAAAATCATTCCAAAATAACAGAAAAGATCGTTTCAGCCTGTCTAACCTGAGCATCCACATCTCAGTGGCTTATAAATATTTGGAAAGCAAGATTCTTTAAAGGCCGACTACTGAAAGTCCGGATCACAAACCACAAGCTCCCCAGGTGATTTGTCTGCTCATGAAAGCACTGCTCGAGGGCAATAATCTTCAAAGTGTGATATGTGGTCTATTACCATATGGAAAGACATTGTTCAACTTCTATTCATTTTTATTTATTTTTTGTTTATTATTATCTTAAAGAAGAAAAAAACTCAGCTTCTCTGCAATTTAACATTTAGCTTAATAGTGGTGCATGTATAAACTTATAAATAAATATACATACACTGGAAGTACAAACTCAAATTTTTTTAACTAATGGAATTTTCCATTAAAAATTGGGATGGGCAGGGTGCAGTAGCTCATGCCTGTAATCCCAGCACTTTGGAAGGCCAAGACCAGCGGATCAAAAGGTCAGGAGTTTGAGACCAGCCTGGCCAATATGCTGAAACGCTGTCTCTACTAAAAATACAAAAAATTAGCTGGGCATGGTGGCACGTACCTATAGTCCCAGCTACTTGGGAGGCTGAGGCAGGAGAATCGCTTGAACCCAGGAGGCCGTGGTTGCAGTGAGCTGAGATCATGCCACTACTCTCCAGCCTGGGCAACAGAGTGAGACTCTGTCTCACCAAAAAAAAAAAAAAAAAAAATAGTGGGATGATACATCTCCTGGCTAAGCACTTATCTAATCAGGCCATCAACTCTCTGTCCAGGAAGCTTCTACTATTACATATTGACTAGATGTCCCTGCCTCTTCCAGTTTCCTTATAAATCTGTACAATGGTACACAGCAGGGTCCCTCTCTTGGAGCACTTCCCACAATATGTCGAGATGTGCCTAGCCCAGCTTGCATCTCAGCTAGTCAGCCAGAGAACAGATCATAAGAACACATGCACCATGATAACCCTTTTGCCTGTACTTTTTCAATAAACCTTACTTTATATTCATGCCATGTGATATTAGTGTGTTCAGATCCTTTGCAAGACCCACATATAAACAGATAATCATCCTTATAATTAGTTGGCTCATGTCATTTGGAGCATGTACCATGAAGGAGAGCACAGGAGGATCATGGAAAGTTATTCATAGTCTGGAGGGCGGGAGGAAGTCTCTATGAGGAAGTGACATTCAAGTGGGGACCTAAAGGATGACCGTGACAGGAGCATTCTGGCAACAAGTGAAAATGCCTATGTCCGGGTGTTGAACAAGGAGAACACATGGACACAGGGAGGGGAGCACTATACATGGGGGTCTGTTGTGGGGGAGTGGGGGGGACAGCGGGGGGGTGGGGAATTGGGGAGGGATAGCATGGGGAGAAATGCCAGATATGGGTGAAGGGGAGGAAGGCAGCAAATCACACTGCCACGTATGCACCTAAGCAACAACCTTGCATGTTTTTCACATGTACCCCAAAACCTAAAATGCAATAAAAAAAAAAAAAAAAAAAAAAAAAGAAAATGCCTATGTCAAAGAAAGAATGGGGAACAGATTAGTTTCTGAATCATGGCTGGTGTAGTTGACACTGGTGAGCAAGAGAAAGGGTAGCAGGAGGGAAGCTCAAGGGGAAAACAGGGTTCATATGTTTGGGCTTATGTTAAGGATTTTGCACTTCATTACGTAAGACGCTTGAGGCTATGGTGATGTCCTAGTTTCGGTTCATCCAAATACAGACCATGAGACAAGGATTGAGTGCAAATGCTTTACTTGAGAAGTAATCCAGGAAGCACAGTGAGTTTTGAAGAAGTAAGACAAGGAAGGAAGGTGAGCCAATAAGAGGGTCATTGATGAGTGCTATGGGCAATTGGGTTCGGTCTGGAAGATTGCATGAAACATGCCTCAGAATGTTCCCACTGGGAAGCAGGGAAGCTGGATACATATGCACCAACTCTTACTCTTCATTGTTTGATAAATGTTTCTGCAGTGTTAACTCCCACCGTGTCTATCTGAAGCGGAAGGGCTACAGCCAAAGAACATCCTCATCATATGCATGAGCCACCCCATGTACAAGTAGAGTGAACAACCCATCTCTGTCTGCCTAAGAATTTCATGATTTTAGTTCGGAAAGTTCTGCATCCTGAGAACTCTTAAGTCCCAGGCAAACTGAGATGATTGTTCACCCTATTATAGGAAATAACTACAGGTGACCTCTGATGTAGATCAAGAGGATATGAAGGGGGCATTTTCAGCATCTGCAAAACGGCATCAAAAGATTCCACGATTATAACCTGTCTAGATCCTGAAACATCAATGACATTTTGTTACCAGAGAGATAAAATCAATAACATAACTTATCAATGTACAAAAAGATTATAAAACTGGACATTAAAATTTCCCGAATGCAATATATCCTATTGCTTGTAATAGCATGTTTGTATTAATTTCCTATTACTGCTGTTACAAATTTCTACAAACTTAAAATACTACAAATTTGTGATCTGATAGCTCTGGAGGTCAGAAATAAATCTAAAATGGGTCAGCAGGGCTGTGTTCCTAATGTAGGCTCTAAGGGAGAAAGAATTCCTTTTCTTGCCATTTCTGGCATCTAGAGGCCTGTATTCCTTGGCTTGTGTCCCCACATCACTCCAAATTCTACTTCAATAATCATATCTTCTCTAATTCTGACCTTCCTACCTCCTTCTTATAAAGACCCTTGTGAATACATGGGCCAACTAGAATAATCCAGGATAAGCTCACTATCTTAAGATCCTTAATTTAATCACATCTGCAGAGTCCCTTTTGACATGTAAGGTGACATATTTACAGGTTTCAGGGATTAGGACATGAATATCTTGGGGGAAGGCAGTAATTTTTCTATCTACCATAATGTTCTTGATTCTAAGACACATTTAATTGTATAACAGTTTAGTAGCAGATTTAAGGGGTGGGAACCACTGCCACATTAAAGGTGTGTTTTTAATGTGTACCCTGATTTTAGAAATGTTAAAGTATGGGAAACTGCACATCTGAGAATAGAGGATCCATGATAATGCAACAAGCAGAGGAGAGCTGCATGTTTTAGAGGCTCAGGTTCTACATTCTGAGGCTAAGGTGGAAGGTGAATACACTCATCCAACTTATGGTTTTTGAATCTCTATAAGGTACTAATACCTGGGGGTACAGCAGTAAGAGACACAGTGCCTGTCCTCATGGAGCTTCCTTTGTGGTGAGAGAGGCAGACAATGCACAGTTACAGAGGAGGAATGAGCGCCACAAAGAAGTATGGAGCAGAGTCAGGAGGCTGAGGGTGTCACAGAGCAGGGAGGGGAGGAGCTGTATAGACAGAGCAGGTCAAGGAAAGTAGGTAAGGAGGTAACATCTAAGCCGAGTCCTAAAGGACTGCCTAGGAACAGGAGTTTAGACCAAGGGAAGCCTGTTCACAACGACTGTAAGGCAGAAAGCAGCTTGATGCTGGGACATTCATCAGCTCCACAGGAAAGAGACTTTCCAACCACCACTGTCCCTATGCTGAAGCAGAATGTTCCTTAGAGAACATTAAACTGTGAAACTTCATACAGAATACTTTTTTTCCTCTTTTTCTTAAGATTGAGTGAGAGATGTGGAGGGACAAGGAGGTGAACAAAGTTGAATGTGAGAAAATTATTTGCTATAAAAATAGTAGAAACTACCATATTGTTCCTAATTTAAACTTGAGTGCCTACCTCAATTTGCACCAAGGCCCAAAGGATACATAATGCTCTCAACTTCCTGCTTCTATTCCCTTTAAAACTGACTTAGTTATTATTAAAGTTTAATTAGGCAATTTTTTATTTTTTACTTCTGTTGGTACATAATATGTGTACCATTTATGGGGTACATGAGATGTTCTGATACAGGCATGCAATGTATGATAATCGCTTCATGGAGAATGAGGTATCCAACCCCTCAAGCATTTATCCTCAGTGTTATAAACAATCCAATTATTTGTACATTTTAGTTATTTAAAATGTAAAATTAAGTTTTTATTCACTATAGCCATCCTGTTGTGCTATCAAATAGTAGGTTTTGTTCTTTCTAAATATATTTTTGTACCCACTAACTATACCCATTGGCCAATTGTTTTTTAAATTCTCACTCCCACTCGCTCCAATATTTCCACCATCTTTATCCTAAAACACCCTATACCTGCGCTCCTGTAGCCTTGTTCCTTCATCAGAAAAGCAAAGTTCTGGCAAGCATGTGACTCCTGTCTCTACTGTGAGTCAAGGGCCATGACCAATGTCTGTTGATTAAAACCCCATCAAAGGGAATAAGCACAAGTCTTAGTCCTTCTCAAGAGAAAGGGAAAAGCCATCTGGAAAATCCCCAGCATCATTATGACAGCTACAAGTTGCCAATTATTAATGTCTCCCAATGTAATAGCCAGACTGCAACAGGGATTCACTTGATTTGTTACAAAAAGGTTGTAGACAACCAGTTCCCCAAACGAAAGAGCAAACGCACAGGCACAAAGACACCCCCACCCCTGGAGCAGTTCAAAGGTTCAGAATCTTGTAGTTATAGAGGAAAATCTGGAGGCAACTCATTAGTGGTAGGAGGGTGATGCCTCAAGCTGTGGCTCATGACTAAATCATATAACAAAACACCTTCTTACTGACCTTGAATTATACATCCAAACAATGTGTCCTGACGTTAAATTTGCGATCAAGGTAAATACAATTAATATAAGCACTATTCAGAGTTGTGTATAAAATAGAAATAGGATTTGGGAGGTCTCTTATCTTGTTCATGAAAGCATTTTTAAAAATTACTCACCTACATGCCTGTGAATTTGAAAATTAGTTTATAAATCATTAGAAAGTCAACTATGTATAGTTTATTACATATATGTAGTTTGGCAACTCAGTTGTCAAGGATGTGTAGCTTAAACCTCTAGCTTTTAGAACTAAATTTATATGATTCCATTATTGTTAGCACAGTCATTTAAAAGTCTTACTATTCCACATATACTATATCTTGACCCAAGTCCTACAGGAAACAATTAGGTCCTGGAAATTTATAATTGTATTTGACCTGAACATGAAACTATAATCAAGAAATCAGGAAATTTTCAGTAACAGCCTGGACTAAGCTGAATACTTTCCAAACTATAAATCATGGGTTTGTTGGACAACCTTACAGGTTAAATGATGCAAACAGTTTTAGTGCAGGCTGATGTGATGCCCATTGAAATGAAATGTGAACCAATACCTACAGGGAGATGTTCAGGCTGATCCATGAAGATTTAACCATAAGTCACTCATTAGTGTTAATGGAGCATGACTGTCAAATTCCAAATGACACCTTAGACTTTTACTGCCCACAGAAAAGGTAGATCAGGCAGCAGCACCTGCTGTGATCTGAGAAAATTGAAGGCAAGTAAAATGTTTTCAACTACTGTTATTGGAGGAGACCAAAAGGCGTGGTCTCTACTTTTTCCAAACTGTCAATACAGGATATTTTATAAAAAAATTCATCTGGTATTCATCATCAAAAACTACCTTCTATTATGGCTCTTACAGCCCCTGTATATAACTAAACTGCCCAAGCAGATATGGAGGACAGAGATTCTGTCTTACGTCTTTGGATATTTCTAAATTTGGCTTAGTGTGTTGGCCATAATAGCTGCTCAGTAAATAATTCTTGATAAGAATGAAAAGGAAAAGGAGGAGGATGTAAAATATGCTCAATTGTAATCTTGAAGAGGCAACAAACAGGCTCGAGTGCAGGCTCAATTTTGAACTGTGTTCCTCTTGTGATATGAAGAAAGAATGCCCAACACCTCCAGTAAAACTCAGGTCTAAGTTTAGAAAGTGCCATTTTGTCATTCAAAATTGGCATTCCTCAACCTAGATGGAGTACTTCTTGTGGCTCATTCAACTGAGGCTAGTGTAATACATTGAACCTTAATGGTGCTTACCCTACACTTGCTCTGCTAACAGAAGACACAACAAGTGGATTTTTATTTACATGTTCTCCTGGATGGCATCCTTGTGAGGTAAGATAAGCAAAGACGTAATGTCGGCAGGCACACATTGCTAATGAAGGATGAAGTTAATTGGTATGTGGCCACGATACTGATTCCTTGCAGAACCATTCAGTGCTATTAACAAGGTTCTAAACCCCAATAGTGTTCAGCCACAGAAATTCATAACTTCTTGTCAGAGTTGGGAATTATTCTTGGAAAGGACTGACTTTCCTAAATTAGGTAGTCAGGGATATTAACTTATCTGAGGACTTTTCTACCCCATAGGCAACTTTCTCCTGTTACAATAATAACTACATGTCCTAAGCACGAGGGTAAATGTTTTATGTACATCATCTATTTACAATAACCTTGAAAGGTAGAAGCTACCTTCCACATTAGTATACTTCTTAGATGAGAAACTCAGACAGGCTAACTAATTTGTCAAAGCTCATACAGCTATCCAGTGGCAGAGTTAGGAACTGAAACGAAAGCCTGGACTCCAAAGTCCATATCTTTATTGGGTATAAAATGCATATCCTAAAACCTCACCCCACTCTCATGAAGCCAGCCTCAACTTCCTGTCATTTCATTTGGAACCACTTACTAAGTTTCTCCTATTCTGGGGATCTAGAGTTGGGGTGGAAATCATATTGGCAGATGGGAATCTGATTTCCCTCAAAAGTCTTCATGACTATGATCTAGCACTTTGCAAAGATATTGTTATTATTATTGTTGTTGATATTACACTAAATGACAGGGCAGCACTATACTGCCAAAGTTGGATTAAATGGAATGGATCAAGCTAAGTTTTCCACTGGATCAAACTCACTTAAAAGGACCTAAAGAGTTAGGGTTCTAAAGAAATTTATGAAACACCAATGCATAAAACAAAATGAGCCAAAGATGTCTCCATCTTGAATGTGAATGGGTTGTTTAAAGGGAGAGTTGAGACCTGCTTTGAAAGAAAAGTCCTATCTCTGGAAACATCTCAACCCACGAAATTATTTAGCATTTTCTATTACCGTAGTTTCTAAAACATTCTATGTGCTCATTTTTGAAAACTTAGAAATATAGAAAAGATGTAAACAAACACAAACCTCATGACCCCAGTACCCAGAGGCAAACTTGTTAACATTTTGTTATAATTTCTTGCTTCCTGTCTATTTTCTATGTAGCTTTCATTTAGTTGATTTCATATCACAAATATAGCTTTTAATTCCCAAGGAGATTTGGGGAATGTAAACATACAGGAACTCAGTTTTAACTCCAGCATATTAAAATAATAAACATTGATCAGAATTTTAAAACATACTATATATAAATTTAAAACATACCATATAAACATACTGCGTAAAGGTTGACTTTTAGAATTTATCAGTTTAAATTTATTGGTCTCAAGGAGCCGACCCAAAGGGCCCTACATTTATTCAGATATTATGTTGTAGAAGTCCTTCATGCTTCCTGGGCTGCATAATTTCATAAATTTCCCTTATGACAGGAAAACCCGAGTGAGAACTACAGAATTCTGCAAAGTTAGGATAAGCAAAACAGAAATTAAAAATTATAAGGAAAAGGACATTAAACAGACTTTGTTCATTTGTTTTAATTAATATAGCTGAATTTTAATTATCACAATTCTTCACCAGCTAATAGTAAATGTGCTGAAATCATCTTGTAAAATTAGCAAAGCTTTAACACTACAAGGCCTTGTTTAATTTTTGAACTATTCTTCATTTGCAATAAAGAAAAAATAAAGTGATTCAAGTGAGAAGGTAGGGCATTTGGAGCAGACAAGCAAAACAGAAGTTTTGTGACATTTAAGTAATTCATTTAATGGTAACGTCCATGAAGGCAGAAATGTGTCTACCCTGTTTGTTGTTTTAGATATCGCATCTAGTATAGTTAATAATTGCTGAATGATTGAATGTAAAAATGAAAAAATGATTGTTTCTCTTGTCTCCTCAAAAGTATTATAAAATTCACAATGGCAGATTTTAACTTTTATTTCTTCTTCACACATAAAACATCAGCAGAAGTTTGAGTAATCAGAAATTAGCCTCAACAGATACTCCTTAGAAAACACATATTCTGGGGAGGAACAGCCTTCACTAACCGTCTTTGCAAAAAACAAAACAGTCTAAACATAATCCAGCCAAATTCGTGTGATCCTAGGAGAAGTGGAACTCTGCTGCTTCTCCCCTCACCCCCACAGGAAAGTTGGTTTTTGTTGGTTTTTGTTTTGTTTTGTTTTGAGTCAGAGTCTCACTGTCGCCCAAACTGGAGTGCAGTGGTGCAATCTTGGCTCACTGCAACCTCTGCCTCCCAGGATCAAGAGATTCTTGTGCCTCAGCCTCCTGAGTAGCAGGGATTACAGGAGTGTGCCACCACACTCAGTTATTTTTGTATTTTTAGTAGAGATGGGGTTTCACCATGTTGGCCAGGCTGGTCTCGAACTTCTGGCCTCAAGTGATCCACCTGCCTCGGCCTACCAAAGTGCTGAGATTACAAGCGTAAGCCACCATGCCTCAGTGAAAGGTTTTTGTTTTGTCTTTTTTAATAGCAGAATTGTCCATAGACTGTAAGGAAAAATATCTTGTTATTCTCTGTGGTAATATAATCATGAGGTTAACACCAGGGATATAAATAAGATTGGAGTAAAGGTCTGCCTGCACTCCCTCATCCATCACGTATGTCCTCAGGCCTCTTCTTATATACATTTGTGTAGCTATTTCTCTGTCATGGGGATTATTTTTCCTACAGATATGAAAGTTTAGGGGAATGAGGTAAAAAGCTGCCTCACCTAGGAAAGTCTCTCGATCCTAGCACTGTCTCATCTGACTACTGATTCCTTTTGTTTCAGCTCCATGACCACCATCAGACTAGATCTTGGATTATGCTACCTGCCTGAGTCCTTGATTTTATCACCACTTAAAATAATTTTATGTTCATTTAATTCAACCCATTTCTTGGCTGAATTTGCTGCTAGGCTTGTTCTGATATGGATAGTTTCAGCCCCCGTTCTCACTCTGAAGCCTAACATCTCCGTAGCCTACCACGTACAGCCATGGTTGTACCTGCAACCACCTGCCTCCCATAGCCACAAATATTAGGTTCTGCCCAGAAAAAATAAACAACTCTATTTCTGAAAATGAAAACCTTTGAATTATTATGAAAGTAACATGCACACACATTTTAACACAACTTAGACAATACAGAAAATCACAAAATAGGATATAAAGCTTCCTTATACTGAGACTTTCAGGAATGGCCTCTAGTATCATCTTACTGTGCATTATTGCAAAATCCTTCCTGTTTCAACATCTTAGTTATGGGAGAAGAATTTTGTTTCATTCGTGTGATCCATCAATATGGATTGAGAGTCACAAGAAAAAGACATCACAGTGTTATAGGCACACAATGTAGTCAATAAATAGCTTTTGGCATTAATTGTAGAGTAAATCAATTGCCAAGAACAAAAGTATGAGGGATCTGTCACAATTCAGCACTTGTTTGTTTCTCTGGTTGGATGCTCATAACATTTTCATTTAGAATGTTTATAGGAGATATACGAAGAATAGAGAAAGGCATAAGAACGGCTTGGCATAATGGTTCAATTCGAGTTCTGCTTCCTTCCAATCAATGTTTTCAACCTACTGGGCTTCTTTCCTAACAATGAAAATTTGATTCCTTCTATAACCTACTTGAATTACAATCCTTGGTTTTTGTAAGTCAAGTGCTCTATGGATTTTAAACTTTACATAAATATGGCTAAGTCTGAAGTTAGATTAGTCTTTACAATACAAACAGATTTCAGATAAGCTCTCTATCCAAGTGCTTATATTGCACAAGCAAGGTTGAATTTTACATATATGTATGAATACCCATAAGTCTTACAAAGGTCAGATACAACTAATAGTTTTATCTCACCTGTGTGTAAACACCTCTAATCAAACTTAAAATCTTGTTAGACTAATAATGAACTCTAAAAAACAGAAAGGGCGACAATCATTATTAGTAGATATAGATGTTAGCCTTTCTTGCTGGGAATCAAAGAACAGTGTTCAGTCTTTTGTCTATGTATCTAGATGTCTAAGGATGCATGTGGGGATGTATTATATACATTTATATGTACTTTGTGTAGCATTCAAGGAAAATAAATATCACCCCCATCTAAAATCAATGCATATTAGAAGATTTGGAATATACTCAGATCACTACCCCTGCTTCAAGGAATCACTGCAGGATGTAAAATAAGAGCACAGAGCTGCACCATTTTGCCTTTTTCTTTCAGGAACTGAATTTGCATTAGCCTTCTGCCATATGTTCAGGTGGCTTTCAATGGTACCTCATGCAGCTGTGTCATTAAATTCCCAAACCTTAATGAATAAACTAATTACAGTCTGAAATGAACTCTTGCACACTAGCTATCTCCTGCCACAGATCAAGGAGAGAACTTTATTCCCACAAGTATCTAATTTGCATTAGCCATGAAAAGTGCACCAGAGCATCCTTCCCTACTCCAACTGGGCAACCAGAGCTGTATCGATAGGATACTACACCATTGGTATTAATTACTCACATTTCAAATTTGCAGCAATAAATTTGCCACTGCCACAACAATCCTCAAGTACAAATGCAGCTAGGAAGCTATTGATTTACTTGAGTTGGGTGGCAGCACTGAAATAATTGTTGCATTAAATTTACAGTTGAGCACTATTATTCACTTGGGACTTGGAGTTCTGTTTATTTACAAAAGGTTTCCAAGGAGGTCAAAATAAAGGTTTCCCATTTGAAGTATTTTAAAGTAGTAAAAGCAACTTTATCAAATACAAATACAGCCAAATCAATGTCAAAAGTTACCAAGAACCAGCATTTATTCTCTGAATTCAATGTCTATCCTCTGCTACCAAGGTCCTGCTGAACTTGTTAATTATAACAAGTGCATTCCAACCACATAATGTTCAGATGAATAGAACCTTATGGTGGCAAGTCACATATTTTTAAGAGACTGACTGGGCTGTTTGGTTTCATTCTCCCTCAATGTGCTCACAAATTTCCTATCAAAATTGTAGCATTTTAAAGAGCGGAAGCTGGGGCAACTTATCATAAAAGTAAAAGTTAGGAGGCCTAGATTATAGTCTCAGTTTTGTACATATTCACTTTGGGTCCCAAACTCAAACAGCTTCTACTTCCTTTTCCACAAAATAGGGGGAAGCTCCATTAAGATCATGTACAGGAGTGGAAACTGTATGCCTTTGAGACCTACATGCATTTAAGACATTAATAGAATGATTTGCACTTCCCATCTTTACCTAGCTCAGACTTCCTGTTGCTTATTCTATTCACAATGCATTCAGATCCTCTTATGAGAACGTTCAATAATTAACATTATCATCATCTAAGTGTGATGTGTAGAATACATTTCAGATTTCCTTTTGAGAGCTAAAGCATCTTCCCCCCATTATGTCTTATGTCTCACAGAAGCACAAGGTTGCAAGATAACTAAGGAGATCATAAATTACTTGCAGCAGATGAGATTAAATTAAAGCCATCTTTACAAAAAACAATAGTCCTGTATTAGGTCTGGACAGAATACCCTAATAACGGTAGAATATTGAAAAATAGGATTACTATTGTAATACATAACTTTCATTTATGTAGCATGGTACAATTTGCAAAATGTGTACTGTATATTTGTTTCCTACTCAATGCCTATCTTATGTAATCCCTCTGCATATTCTAATGTCATGTGATGAAATGAATGAGTGTTTGGTTTTCATATAATTTATTTATTTACTTATTTATTGTGAGACGAACTTTCACTCTTGTTGCCCAGGCTGGAGTGCAATGGCATGATCTTGGCTCACAGCAACCTCTGCCTCCTGGGTTCAAGCAAGTCTTTTGCCTCAGTCTCCCTAATAGCTGGGACTACAGGCATGTGCCACTACACCCAGCTAATTTTTTTGTCTTTTTAGTAGAGACAGGGTTTCACCATTTTGGCCAGACTGGTCTCGAACTCCTGACCTTAGGTGATCTGCCTGCCTCCAGGTAATCCGCCTGCCTCAGCCTCCCAAAATGCTGGGATTACAGGCATGAGCCACTGCACCCAGCCAAATGCCTTTACATTTTTGATAACATACATCCAGATCTCTTTCTTCCATACTCGTGCCTAAGCAATTTGTTTTTCCTTCCGAGACTTGTAATACCCTGAAGTATACATTCTCAGGCAACTTTACATTTGTTTCTCAATTTTTCCCTAATTTTACTTTACCTCTAAAAAAATAAAATTTACAAGCTAATGTAGTATGACCAAGACAGATGGAACTGTGTTATGCATTTGGTTAATTTAACCAATACCGTGCTTTTGGTCTGCCAAATCCTCTTGCAGACTCCAGGAATAGCCAAGGACTTGTACATAGGCACAGAGCTGTTCTCCTCTCCAATATAATATCTAGAAGCCAGCAGAGCTCCTTTGATGATTTAGGACAATCTTCTCTCTCTTCTCAATGGGAAAAAAAGAAGGAAATCAGCAAGGAATAGAACCATACCCGGGGCTAGTAAGATGATGGTGGTTGGGAAGGAAAAGATTACCACCCAAGACCTGAATAGGACATGCAGTATCAGAAGCCAGAGAGAAGAACTTTTTCAAAGGGGGCATGCCTGAGTCTGAGACTGTGCCTTTCAAGAGACGGAAGCAGCCAACCTCGGTGGTCCAGCATAGTAAGAACAGGACTGCATACTCCTGCCTCTCTTAGATGTCCTCTCAGTTCCCTGCATTGGCAAAACCCAACCAGAAGCCAGAAGGCAAGGGATCTCTAGTCCTGATAGACAAGCTTCCGCAGTCACTCATGAGGTTGAAGAAAACCAAGAACCTGTCTTTAGGGCAAACAGGAAGAGTGCCAACAAAGTGGATTAGCCAACAAAATTTCATCAATGGTAGGTAGCATGCTTTCTCTAATGGCACGACAAAATAGACAAATTCTTTTATATTAATACTCTGCATTAGTACTGGACCATATTACTTTCCCATGTAAATTATTTTCTTGTTTTCTATGCATTAATTAAGAAGTTGGGACATCATAGAAATAAAATGAATGGATTCTTACAGAGTATGTCCTCAAAGTCAACTTTGGAGCATTTGACTTAAGTTTTGCCTGTAACAAATTGCATATCTGTTTTAGTCTCCTTGACCTGTCATAACAAAATACCATAGACTGAGTGGGTTAAACAACAGAAATTTACTTCTCATGACTCTGGAGACTAGAAGTCCAACATCAAGGTGCCAACATGGTCAGTTTCCGTAGAGGGTTCTCTTCCTGGCTTGAAGATGGCCATCTTCTCACTGTGTCCTCAGAAGAGGACACAGAGAGGGGTTGGGGATAGCACTCTTTGATGTCTTCTCTTAAAAGGCACTAATTCCATTGTGAGGACCCTGCCTTATTCCCTCATCTAAGCCTATCTCCCAAAGGCCCCATCTTCAAATACCATTACCTTGAGGGGTAGAGCTTCAACATAGAAATTTGGGGGGGGACATAATTCAGCCCATAGCAACATCCAACCCATCACAAAGAAGAAATGATCAACAGTGCTTTTAAAATGGCTCAGTTGTCCAATCTACCCATAGTCTTTTTCCTATCTGCCACACTACTACTACAGTTATATTTTTAAAACATATATCTGATCACATCACTTCTCTGTTTAAAAGTCTTTAATGGCTCCCAATTGTCTAGCATAAAGTTTCTGTGTATAGCATTGAAGTCCTTGAAGTCATATCCATAGCCCACTCTTTAATTCTCATCATCCACTACTAAGCAGATCACATATACCTTACGTTAAAAAAAAAAAAAAAAAAAAAAAATGTCTCAGGTCAGGCACACTGGCTCACGCCTATAATCCCAGCACTTTGGGAGGCCAAAGCAAATGGATCACTTGAGGCCAGGAGTTTGAGATCAGCCCAGCCAATGTGGCGAAACCCAATCTCTACAAAAAGTACAAAACTTAGCCAGGCATGAGGATGCCCACCTGTAATCCCAGCTACTCAGGTGGCTGAGGCACAAGAATCGCTTGACCTCAGGAGGAGGAGGTTGCAGTGAACCGAGATTGTACCACTGCACTCCAGCCTGGGCAACACAGCGAGACTCTATCTCAAAATAAACCAAAAACATGTTTCCACCATGCACATTCACAGATATTTGCCTTTTTTCACATCGTTTCCTTTCTACCCAGAATGTCTTTCTCTGATGAACTCCTATTCGTCCTTCAAGGCTCACTTCAAATGTTCCCTACTCTCTGATGCTATCCCCAAAGCTGTTAAGGGTAGTTAACAGCTCATAATACAGAAAAACTATTATTCTATTTTAATAGAATGAGCTTTTTACATATTCATCTTTTCTACTAGATTATGAGCTCCATTAGGGGCAAAACAAACCCTCATTAATCTTTGACACAATGCTGGTCATAAAGCAAATTAAAGACTTTGCTAACTTTCTCACTACCATGGATAGTGAGCTATACCCCTAAAGAAGAATCTCCTTGAACAATAAAAACTTGGATAGAAAAAAAAAAAACTAAAAACAAACAACAACAACAATAACCAAAAACCTTGGGTAGATATAGAAAAACATTACGTAAGATGTGCAAAGTCAACACCAACCAATTAAGCCTGGGTCTTAGAATTAGCACAAAGGTTAAGAACATGGAATTCAAAGAACTTAGGTTTGAATTTACAGATAAAATACAGGGAACTCATTTATATTGAAACTGGAATGTCAGATAAACAATGAATTTTTTTTAGTGTTAGTATGTCTGAAATACTACAAAAAGAGGACAAGTACCACATGAGTGTTCTGTTTTTGTGTGTTTTTCTCCAGCATCAAAACCATTCCTAGGTTCAATTCTCGGTTCTGCAGTTTCCTGATTGTTTGACCTCAGACGAATTAGTTCATCTCTCTGTACTTAAGTCTCTCATTCTTAAAGTGAGGATAACATAAGTACCAACCTCATAGAATTGCTGTGAGGATTAAATAAATTTATACTCATCTTTGTAGCTCAATTTCAGTTGTTTCTAAAGTCTCCAAAATGAGTCAAAAACCGGTGATAAATTTAACCCTATGCAATCTAATGGCATAGGGTTAAATTTTTAGCGATAGAAAAGAAAAGCAGATGACTTTAAAAAATCATGTTCTAATGTCAGAGAACGACAATCTCATTTTCAGTCATGAAAATGAAAAACAAAATTTAAGATTAATCACTTCACCCATATGTTAATTTATCAGCTCCATGACAGTAACATATTAGAGTTATGATGCTGGACTTTAAGCCCACCCTGATGGGGATTACTAAAAATAATATCACAGTACTGGACCATCCACCAGGTGTGATGTTATACAGATTATTAGAGCATGTGTATATTTCAACACTGTCATTATTGCTTTGTCATCGCCTAGCCAGTCAAACACAGTCCAAGCCCCCTTAACTAAAAGCACAGCCAAGTGAAGAGAGAAATGTGTCAAGTAAGAAGTGGCTTCAAAAGCTCATATTAATATGCTCTGGTGGGAAATATTGTCTCATGTATCACTATTAAAAACATAAGTGCACACACACACAAACATACACACACAGAGGCACATCTCAAAGCAATAAAGGGCCTGCAGAGATGGAAGGTGAAATATGCTTGCTGAGCAATCATTACCGAATGCGGGGAAGCCTGAAATCAACAAAGGACTAGTCATAGGAAATTTATAAGTTAATATCAGTCACACCTGCAAATTACTACAGTGAGACCCCCTAACCAAATCGAGAATACCATTTGATGGATTTGGTAAGATATTTATACATCCCTTGAAGTCATCAAAATGCTCTGAATCTAAATTTGTCAGTTACCCCAATTAAATGCATGGAAGTAATATCCATTACAGTTCAGATGAAGCAAATTTAACCGTACCACTCAAGAGCAGAATTTTCCTTGGGAATCTGTAATGCATTTATTCACACATCTTGTGATTCAGGATATAAATTCACTGTTTATTTTTAATGATCAATTCGGATTTTTAAAAACCCTTATTGCTTAAAAATAATGAGACTCTTATATGCCTTAGAAAACCCAAACACAAAACATGCCTACTGGTACCTTCTGGGAGTTTAGCAAAGCATATATTTTGAACTGTTGGCCAAAATAACCCCATTTGAGTGACAATTTACACACATGTCACATCTTTTCATCTCCCTTGTTTTCGTGGAAAAGGTCAAAGCCATCAAGACGACATGCTCAGCCAGAGTCAGGGAGACTCATCATTTCACAACCATGAAGTGGAACCCACACAGCAAATGAGGCTAATCATTCAGCAAGTACAAGGAAAAGAGATTATGAGATCATAATTTTCTCACCAATTGAGAATCACTGTGCATAAAAATAAGAATTATTAGGAAAAATTTAGAATACTTACCAAGAAAATAAGAGCACTAAATAAAATGATCTCTCGTCTGGAAAATGACTTTCCAGGCAAAACAGAAAGCTCTCAGATATACAAAAGATAAGATTGCAAGAAAGCAAATCCCACTGAAAACAATTTAATTCTGTTGCTTTATTCTCAAAATATGATTTGTCACACAGAACGCCCTGAGTGACCTTGTAGATGCCACTGACCTGGCATCACGGAACTCTTTTTGCTAGCAAGTGGGAAATAATTCTAATTTCCTTTATTTGGCCACAAATATAAATGATGTATTTTTTAATATGTTAGTAAAAGTGTCATAAAGGCTGATGAGATTAATTGAGAGGCCCTGATGTGTACTTGCCTTTTAAAACCTTACAAAAATTCTGCTTAACTTTTTCTAGATGACCATCTCCCAGCAAAAAGATTCTTTGATAATGTAAGAAGGAAAAACTTCTTCTCAGCTTTTATGCATTTGGGAAAGCCAACATAGAATTAATTTTTCCACATAAGAAATATATAGTAGACCTTGTTATATAGAAATGTATTATATATTCTACATATTATATAGAAATATATAATAGACCTTAGGAAAATGCTATTTAATCCCAAAATTATATTCTAAGGAGGATGGATTCTGTTAAAGAAAAGACAAGGTAGGTAGCCCTTTTATGCAACAAAGCACCTTGGTTGGTGTTGGCTCTAGGGGGAGTTTGGGAGTAGGAGCTCAAACAAGAATGAGTTGATGTTTTCTGAATAAAAGAATGATAAAAACTTGGCAGTCCTGAGAGCATGCCTGGAGAGGTGACAGAAGTGAAGGAGACCAAGGAGCCAGAAAGAGAGTGGCCAGGATATGATATGAAGTGACTTTGACTGGTGAGACATATCCTGTGATGAGATGGCCAAAAACACTGTCAAGGCCAGGAATGTTTAATACATGATTGTAAGTTGAATTCTATGCTGTGTGATACGGCAGTGTGACCAACTACTTCCCTTTGATTCCTCAGTCCTCTATACAAATTCTGTTTATGGCTGGATAGATCAAGAAGGAGTCTACCACACTGGGAAAGAGAAGATAAAGGGTCATCTCTAGACACAAAGCACAAAAAAAGGGATCTTCCAGAAGTAACCCTGGGGAGATTAAGTCTCACAGGATTTGCAAAAATCTTGCAGTTTCACCTTCCAACTGAATATTCATTTTGTGCTTTAATTCTCGTAGTAATTCTCAGTGTAGTCCCCAGCATCTTACCTTAGAACTAAACCTTAAACGTCCTGAGCCATAATCTATTCACCAGTTGTTTACTATACACTTTAGAAATGTGATTGTCATTCAGACCACTGATTTCACACACAGGCAAAACCCAATATACCCACACACAAAATCACAAAGGTATACTTTGAAGCCAGCTGGTTAGAAACAGCAGTACATTGTTCCTGTAGAAGAAATGTTATAAATCAGATACTCAAACGTTAATGTACATAGCATAGGAGACTTGTTAAAAATAAATTCCTGAGGTCTACCACCAGATTCTGGTTCTGGGATAGAATGCAACAGCTGGCATTTTGACTAAATACCCAGGTAATCTGATGCAGCCACACTTTAGAAAATATTGGTATTTGTAGTGATGAGATTTCCTTCATAACCCCACAAAACTTAACCTAGAATGTAACTAAAATAGTTGGGTCTTACCTGTGTGTGAAATTAGTGGTTTAGATGACAATCACAAGTAGTAAAATAGTAATAATGATCATTGTCAGCCCTGAATACCCTTCTCCATATATCAGATCCTTAGACTTTTTAGTTAAACAGCTCTGAGCACTGAGATGGGTGGTCCAATGAACCAAGAGGATGCCTCTACAGGAGGGGCTAAGTCAATGGAGCCAGGCAGCAGCAACTGCCATACAGAAGGGTTGCCCATAATTGCACTTTTTGTCCTCTGAACTTGTCACCCCATACAGAATTCTAATTAAGAATCTTGTGATGTAAAAGAATCAAGATATCTCCCCAACTTAGACACAGCCAAGCAATAAAATTGGGAAAAAATCTGGCTTCATTAATTTCTGTATAAAGATAATGTTTCCAGAAGAGCATAGCTTATCTTAGGATTTCTTTCCCATGGAAATTAATTGAAAGTAATATTCAATTACAGTATCCAAGATCCAAAACAAAGAGTGAATTGAATGTTGATTTGTGAATAAACACTCAAGAAAACATACCACAAGACTTAAGGTAGAGAGGCTCTCTCTGGCATAATGTCCAAAGTGATAAAGAAAAAATACGTAAAGGACTAGAATTGTTCTAAGTGGCTGAAGGATTTCAGATGTCTTTTGCATGATAGTCTGCCAGAATCTTAGTCTAGCAAAGGTTACTAAAAGACACTAGACAGGAACAGGACAATTTTTAACTTGAAAAAAATCCATCAAGCTTCTAGCAGAGTAACTTCTAGACCTTGAATGACAAGACATGACAATTTTATTGGCTGACCTTTCAAAAGAGAGAAGATCTAATTAGACACTGTGATGTTCAGGTTCTGAATTACGATGAGAAAGCAGGGGTCTCTAATCCCCCCACCACTGCAGCTAAACATTTGGGAGTAATATTGCTAATTAGAATGCAGCATTCCAACCTGAAAGCAGAGCTCTCTGCTCAGTTCTATATTGGCCGAGCCTGCTGTTTCTGCTGCCTCTTCCCTAAACACTACCTACTATTTTCCACCACAGAGATTCCCCCTTATTACAGTTTTCGATGTATTTTTGTAACAGATGCAATGTGTTTACTTGGGTGCCTGGAGACTGGATCTCTTCAGGTGAGTAATCATTAGAATGAGGAAAGTCAAGAAATCACTGTAATCCCCACCTCACTTCCTGCACAAAATAAATTCCACGTGGATTAAAGATATAAAGCTAAAAAATAAATCCACAGAAGACTATGAGAACAAATGAGCATGTTTGCCAAGAGTTTATAATAGTAAAAACCTGGCAAAAAATTGTAAATCCTGACTGTTCATCAATAGGGAAACACACAAACATAAATGATAGTTTATTCATTTAGTGGACTAGCGTGTGGCTAAAAATAGCTCTTTAAAAGGAGGAGGTGGAATTCTATAAACAGATGCAGAAAGGGGCCTATGACGTTGATAAGTGAAAAGAGAAATTAAAGTATGTACTGAACAACAACAATATATGTTTGAGTGCATGCTAAAAGAAATCCCAGGGGGAAGAATACACAAATCCCTAACATTTGTTATATGTGGGGACGAGAATATGGGTGATCATCTCTTTATGGTATACTCTATGCCTTTTAGTATCATTTGAATTTTTGCTACAACAAGAAAATCTCATCATTAAAAATGTTTAAGTTGTTAAATTCCATCCTTCCTAGAGAGAAAAGGGGAAAAGATCAGTGAACTAGTGCAATCGTGGTGAAAAGCGTAGAGCAAAGCAGTTAAGAACAAAAGCACTGGAGCTAGACTGCCTGAGTTTGAACTCCACCTCTGCCACCTTCTCACCATGCAAGTCTCTTGACTTCTCTACCTCTCTGTGCCGCGATTTTACTTTCTATAAAATGGGTAGAATGATGACACTTTCTAGTTTTTTATAAGGATTAAGTGATTGTGTATGTAATGTGCTTAAAAGTATTTGATAAATGTTAATTTTATTACTTTTACTATTATGTCATGGAAGAAGTGAATACGCCCCATTTTTTCCCTTAGTTGGCTTCTGTTTTTCACCTCTCACAGCAGGAACATCTTGCTAGATTCCATAGGATTATAGAATCTAAAGCTATATTTCTGATACAACATGGCCCCTAAACACAACTACTTTTAGCAGTCAAATAAATAGTAATTTGTTTCAATGCTGCTAGAAAATCCAGCCATGTTAGATTTACTAAAAGATGGTATGTCAGTCGTCATTGTGACATTAAATACAGCCATCTATATTTATCTATGAGCAATTTAAGAGAATTTTGAGCACTCCTTGCTTATTTTCATTATTTTTCTTTATATGTTGACTTGAGAATTTAGTCACATATAGTATACAATTCCTTCCCAAAATCAAAAAAAGAATAAACTCCCCAAGTTTGGCATATTACAGACACAGTGGTTAGAAAGACTACCAGACTTTTCACATTGCTTAAATTACCTTTTTTAAATTGCATTTCTCCTATACACTCTTATGCTATAAGGAGTTCTGAATTACAACTTGAATTATTTTGTAATTTGGCTTGGATAAGGAATGGGTGCCTAAGAAGCAGAAAAATAGCAAAATTATAATATTTTGCCCTTTATGAGATAGAACATCACAGGGCCTCCGAGCCCTCATGCTGGCAGCTCTGTGGCCTAGAAACCAGCACTCCTAGTACAGACAGCAGGGCCTTGACATCAGACATTGGCATCCTGTGCTTCCTGGGCACAGGACTTGGCTGGCATTAGCAACAGAGGCATCAGCTTCAGTGGGCATCAGCCATGTAGGAACCACTCTCAGGACAAACGCAAACGGAAACATTGCCACAGTGGGACAGAGTAATTGCCGTGAGACAGACAAGGTGCCATCTTGTAATACCAGAGTAAATGTCACCAGACGAATGAAAGAGACCTAGTACCTGCAGCATAATGAGGAAATCTCAAGGGCATTTCAAATTGAAATCCAGGTTTGAGTTCCCACTAGAATTTTTAACACATTAAAGAGTAGAATGTCAAATTTGGCAATGGACTTGGATCTAGGACTTAAAAGAATCAGTATGCTCTATATGAAGACAGGGTAGAAAATCCTGAACTTTCAGTGACTGCTCTAGCCAGTGGGAAAAATATCCTTTTTGTGAGACAATTCTATGCCCCAGAAGTGTTTGGTATGCACAAATCTGGGGATTCTTGAATGTCTCCAGAGACGGTCACCAGAAATGTCAAGAGTCCATTGTAGGCTCAGAGAGGCATGGTATTCAGACATTTGATCATCCAACAAATATTTATGCCAGGAATTATAAAACTATACTGAAAATATTCTGGAAGAACCTCCCTTGGGGATATCAGAGAGAACCTAGAAAAGTTAGTACCCCAACTGAGGAAGGCTGGAATAGTCCAAAGCACCCAATCACACTGTCTAGTCAGCAGATCTAGACTGGATGTGCACTTCAGTGGACTTGCTCCTCAGTCTTCACCCTCAAACTCAAAAGATGTATTTATTTTAGCTATGTAGAAAATCTCCGATGAGAATACACACTAACTTTTATTTGGAGTTTTATTTTTTTTAATATTATTTTGAATGTTATTGAATTACTGAAGCAAGAGAGAACACCACACAGGTTCTGAAATACTGTCTCGTTAGGGGAAGCGAGTGTCCATTTTTCACAGCTTACAGATTAGGCTCAGAGTTTTCAGACAGAGTATGAAAAGCAGGTGCATCTTTGGAAGGTTGATTTCTTAAAGTGAGTCAATGCAAGCAAAGAAAGGTTCTGAGCAAGAAGCAAGGCAATCTAAGGTTATAATTACAGAGCTGATAGGACAGTTCCTCTGATTCTCACTACTGAAAAATAATAAAGATAACAACGTCTTGCATTATAGATAAGAAGTAGAACAATCACCACCATCAATTATTCTACACTTTAAAAAAATTTTAGATAATATGTATCCAAAAGACAGGACCAGGGCCTCTTTCTTTGAACACTACCTAGAAAACAACCAAGTGCAGTTACATATTTATCAAGGCTTTCACATCCGGTTTGCAACTAATGCAGTTAGGATCAGCCCTGCAAAGTCTTTTTCACTGTTCCTATGAAGACACTATCTCTGGAAAAGTCTTTCAAAGGGCAAGGAAAGAAATTCTAGACTGAGTTACTCAGTTAGGACTCATCTAACTTTAGGGATCTAGAGTAAAACATGGTTCAACTTAAAAGTATGCTATGTGTGCATAAAATGAAGACTTTCCTCGGCAAATATACCAGAGAAGGGAATCACGTGAACAAGCAATGGATTTACCGTGGCTCAGGGAAGCAGAGAACAAAAGGTAAAGAAGCAAGTGGCAGTCAAAGCTGATATGGAGACTCATAGTGCACGTCCATCAACACAGATTCTTCCACACTCACCCAATCAGGATCTGCTTTCCATACACACATCTAAACTTCCTTGCTACTTCTTCAGATGTGTTCTCCATTTCTTTTCTCCTTCCAAACAGTATTAGTAAACTCATTTCTTCCATATTAAAATACTCCCACATAGGAAGTAGATAGACATGGGTTTGACTTTTGGACATCCAGACCATAGAATTTGCATACTCTTCTTTTTTTAATGAGATGCTGTAAGAATCCCAGATACCTCTATCACATTCTACTGGATCTTAAATCCGAGACAGGAACTTTTCTAAATCAATAAATAGTGATTGCTTATTTAGTGTACAGCTAAAGAGAAAAATGTCATGATCCATTTCCGTGGGTCTTCACCCCAGGAATAGCATCTGTCTCTAGTGATGAGGTAAGGATCCTGGACAGAAGGCCCAGCAGGAGTAAAGATTTAAACACACAGCCAATTCAGAGTCATTTATGAGAAAGCAGGCCATGATTGTAATGCTTTCCACGTTCACCTCTCCTCAGGTCTGGAGGGCTTGATCCCCAGGGATACAACACACTAACCCTTTAATACCACAGGGTTCTAAGTCCATAAAAATCAGTAGGCTGGATACCATGCAGGACAGTAAGGAAGATGTTTACTATACGTAAAAGGAGAAAAATACGTAAATATGCCAAGGTACCAATATCCCTGTTTTTGTGGAAGGAGGTCAACAGTCAAAGGTCCCGTGGCAGACACCATTAATTGCTTTCCTAATCTTTCAGGCTAAGAATTCCAACCCTGTAAAAAGGACAAAATGCCCAACCACAGGCAACAGAGCAAGATTAGTCCTAGTCAGTCTTGTCAGTCCTGTTCCTCACTTTCTCAGCCTCCTGTGTGGCTGGAGGGAAGGGGTGAGGGTGTCATCTGATTCAGGATTGAGCAAGAAGTTTAAGAAGAACTTGTTTTAGAAGAATGTTTTTGACAACAAGCTAGAATCAAAATGGCAGGATCAAATTCACACATAACAATATTAACCTTAAATGTAAATGGGCTAAATGCCCCAAACAAAAGACACGGATTGGCAAATTGGATAAAAAGTCAAGACCCATCGGTGTGCTGTATTCAGGAAACCCATCTCACATGCAAGCATACACATAGGCTCAAAATAAAGGGATGGAGGAAGATTTACCAAGCAAATGGAGAGCAAAAAAAAACGCAGAGTTGCAATCCTAGCCTCTGATAAAATGGACTTTGAACCAACAAAGATCAAAAGGGACAAAGAAAGGCATTACATAATGGTAAAAGGATCAATGAATGCAACAAGAAGAGCTAATGATCCTAAATATATATGCACCCAATACAGGAGCACCCAGATACGTAAAGCAAGTTCTTAATGACCTACAAAGAGACATAATCCCACACAATAATAGTGGGAGACTTTAACACTCCACTGTCAATATTAGACATATCAACGAGATAGAAAATTAACAAGGATATCCAGGACTTCAACTCATATCTGGACCAAGCGGACCTAACAGACACCTACAAAACTCTCCACCCCAAATCCACAGAATATACATTCTTCTCAGCACCACATCGTACCTACTCTAAAATTGACCACATAACTAGAAGTAAATCATTCCTCAGAAAATGCAAAAGAATGAAAATAATAACAAACAGTCCCTCAGACCACAGTGCAATCAAATTAGAACTCAGGATTAAGAAACTAACTCAGAACTGCACAACTTCATCGAAACTGAACAACTGGCTCTTGAATATTGACTGGATAAACAATGAAATGAAGGCAGAAATAAAGACATTTACAGAACTCTCCACCCCAAATCCACAGAATATACATTCTTCTCAGCACCACATCGTACTTACTCTAAAATTGGCCACATAATTGGAAGTAAATCACTCCTCAGCAAATGCAAAAGAACCGAAATCATAACAAACAGTCCACAGTGCAATCAAATTAGAACTCAGGATTAAGAAACTAACTCAGAACCGCACAACTTCATGGAAACTGAACAACTGGCTCCTGAGTATCAACTGGATAAGCAATGAAATGAAGGCAGAAATAAAGATGTTCTTCGAAACCAACAAGAATGAAGACACAACGTATCAAAATCTCTGGGACACATTTAAAGCAGTGTCTAGAGGAAAATTTATAGCAATAAATGCCCACATGAGAAGCAAGGAAAGATCTAAATTTGACACCCAATCATCAACATTGAAAGAGCTAGAGGAGCAAGATAAAAAAAACTCAAAAGCTAGCAGAAGACAAGAAATAACTAAGATCAGAGCAGAGCTGAAGGAGATAGAGACACAAAAAAAACTTCAAAAAAATCAATAAATCCAGGAGATGGTTTTTTGAAAAGATCAATAACATAGACATATGCTAGTCAGATCAGTAAAAAAGAAAAGAAAGAAGAACCAATTAGATGCAATAAAAAATAAAGGGGATATCACCACCGATTCCACAGAAATACAAACTACCATCAGAGATTACTACAAACAACTCTATGCACAAAAATCAGTAAACCTGAAAGAAATGGATAAATTCCTGGACACTTGCATCCTCTCAAGCCTAAACCAGGAAGAAGTCGAAACCCTGAATAGACAAATAACAAGGGCTGAAGTTGAGGCAGCAATTAATAGCCTACCAACCAAAAAAAGCCCAGGTAGAGATGAGTTCACAGCCAAATTCTACCAGACGTACAAACAGGAGCTGGTACCATTCCTTTTGAAACTATTCCAAACAATACAAAAAGAGGGAATCCTTCCCAAATCATTCTATGAGACCAACATCATCCTGATACTAAAACCCAGCAGAGACTCAACAAAAAAAGAAAACTTCAGGCCAATATCCATGATGAACATAGATGCAAAAATCTACAATAAGATACTGGCAAGCCGATTGCAACAGCACATCAAGAAACTTATCCATCACGATCAAGTAGGCTTCTCCACAGGGATGCAAGGCTGTTTCAACATACAAAAGTCTAGAAACATAATCTACCACATAAACAGAATCAAAGACAAAAACCACATGATTATCTCAATAGATGCAGAGAAGGCCTTTGACAAAATTCAACAGCCCTTTATGCTAAAATCTCAATAAACTAGGTATCAACGGAACGTTTCTCAAAATCATAAAAGCTATTTATGACAAACTCACAGCCAATATAATACTGAATGGGCAAAAACTGGAAACATTCCCTTTGAAATCTGGCACTAGACAAGGATGCCCTCTCTCACCACTCCTATTCAATATAGTACTGGAAGTTCTAGCCAGAGCAATCAGGCAAGAAAAAGAAATAAAGGGTATTCAAATAGGAAAGGAGGAAGTCAAATTGTCTCTATTTGCAGACGACATGATTGTATATTTAGAAGACCCCATTGTCTCAGCCCAAAATCTCCTGAAACTGATAAGCAACTTCAGCAAAGTCTCAGGATACAAAATCAATGTGCAAAAATCACAAGCATTCCTATATACCAATAAGACTCACAGAGAGGCAAATCAAGAGTGAACTCCCATTACACCCAATTCCTACAAAGAGAATAAAATACCTTGGAATACAACTAACAAAGGATATAAAGGACCTCTTCACAGAGAACTACAAACCACTGCTCAAGGAAATAAGAGAGGACACAAACAGATGGAAAAACATTCCATGCTCATGGTTAGGAAGAATCAATATTGTGAAAATGGCCATATTGCCCAAAGTAATTTATAGATTCAATGCTATCCCCATCAAGCTACCAATGACCTTCTTTACAGTACTGGAAAAAACCACCTTAAACTTCATATGGAACCAAAAGAGAGCCTGCATAGCCAAGACAATCCTAAGCAAAAAGAACAAAGCTAGAGGCATCACACTACCTGTCTTCAGTCTGTACTAGAAAGCTACAGCATGGTACTGGTACCAAAACAGAGATATAGACCAACGGAACAGAGCAGATGCCTCGGATGCAATGCCACACATCTACAACCATCTGATCTTTGACAAACCTGACAAAAACAAGGAATGGGGAAAGGATTCCCTGTTTAATAAATGGTGTTGGGAAAACTGGCTAGTCATGTACAGAAAGCAGAAACTGGACCCCTTCCTGACACCTTACACTAAAATTAATTCCAGATGGATTAAAGACTTAAACATAAGACCTAACACCATAAAAACCCTAGAAGAAAACCTAGGCAAAACCTTTCCAGACATAGGCATAGGCAAGGACTTCATGACTAAAACACCAAAAGCATTGGCAACAAAAGCCAAAATAGACAAATGGGATTTCATTAAACTCCAGAGCTTCTGTACAGCAAAAGAAACAATCATTAGAGTGAACTAGCAACCAACAGAATGGGAAAAAAATTTGCAATTTATCCATCTAACAAAGGGCTGATATCCAGAATCTACAAAGAACTAAAAGAGATTTACAAGAAAAAAACGAACCCTTCCAAAAGTGGGCAAAGGATATGAACAGACACTTTTCAAAAGAAGACATATATGAGGCAAAAAAACATAGGAACAAGTGCTCATCATCACTGATTATTAGAGAAATGCAAATCAAAACCACATTGAGATACCACCTCACACCAGTTGAAATGGCAATCATTAAAAAATCTGGAGACAACAGATGTTGGAGAGGATGTGGAGAAATAGGAACACTTTTACACTGTTGGTGGGAGTGTACATTAGTTAAGTCATTGTGGAAGACAGTGTGGCAATTCTTCAAGGATCTAGAAACAGAAATTCCATTTGACCCAGCAATCCCACTACTGGGTATATATCCAAAGGATTATAAATCATTCTATAATAAAGACACATGCACACATATGTTCATAGCAGTACTGTTTACAATAGCAAAGACCTGGAACCAACCCAAATGCCCATCAATGATAGACTGGACAAGGAAAATGTGGCACATATACGCCATGGAATACTATGCAGCCATAAAAAACGATGAGTTTGTGTCCTTTGTAGGGACATGGATGAATCTGGAAACTGTCATTCTCAGCAAATTGACCGAAGAACAGAAAATCAAACACCGCATGTTCTCACTCATAGGCGGGCGTTGAACAATGAGAACACATGGACACAGGGAGGGGAGCATCACACACTGGGGTCTGTTGGGGGCTAGGGGAGGGACAGCAGGGGGTGGGGAGGTTGCAGAGAGATAACATGGGAGAAATGCCAGATATAGGTGATGGGGGAATGGAGGCAGCAAACCACCTTGCCATGTATGTACCTATGCAACAATCCTGCATGATCTGCACATGTACCCCAGAACCTAAAGTACAATTTTTAAAAAAAAGAAGAAGAAGAACAATATTTCTGAAAAGGACAGACTTTTCTTTTTGTTTTTCTTTGATTTTTTTTCCCCAATCATGTTCCTTATAAGAATTGAGCTTTCTTGATGTGAAGGACAGAGGTGGACTGTGCTCCTTCTTCTAAAAACAAAAACTAAACCCAGAAAGACATCAGATCCAACTTACACTGCCACTGAAACAACTCCATCAGTGGTCACCTCCAGATTTTTTGCAATGTGAGAAAAATAAATCATCACTTGCTTAAGCCAAAGTGTTATGTTATTTGCTGCCAAACATATTCTTAACTAACATGGTTCTTCTCATTAAAACTAAATGGTTCTAAACCAATGATAATTGTAAAAGGCACACCTTCTCTGAAGAACAGCCAAACCTCAGCTCCTGATTTCTCTCCCACCTTCTACCCCATCCCAGGGTCCCGCATGGTGTTTCCCCCCAGGAGGAGGGTGAGGCAAGCAAGGCACTTGCCCATCATGCAAATGGTAAGGGTGTGCCAAAAAAAAACTCAGTAACCAAGATAAACACTATTTTAATACCATCGTTCTTAAAAAACAAAAGATAATGATTTCTCTTTTTATTTCAGGCTCTTTTGTTTCACGGCTCAGAACAACACTGCTACTAATCCTGTCTTTATTTAAAATTTCAATATTTTGGCCAGGCATGGAGACTCACGCCTGTAATCCCAGCACTTTGGGAGGCAGAGGCAGGCAGATCACTTGAGGTCAGGAGTTTGAGACCAGCCTGGCCAACATGGTAAAACCCCATCTCTACTAAAAATGTAAAATTAGCCAGGCATAGTAGCACACACCTATGGTCCCAGCTACTTGGGTAGCTGAGGCAAGAGAATCACTTGAACCAAGGAGGTGGAGGTTACAGTGAGCTGAGATCACACCACTGCACTCCAGCCTGGGCAACTAGAGCAAAACTCCATCTCAAAAATAAATAAATACATAAATAAAATTTTAATATTTTGTTCATATTTTTGTGTTAATTGTGCTTCTTATAATAAACAGATTTTTTTTTTAATCTTGACGATAGTTTGGGGGCCCTCCTTACATTTTGTGCCCAAGGGGAGTGCCTTACTCAGTTACCCTAGTTCCAGTCTTGGCACCACTTCATATAAGCAAATAAACGTGCAGTATAATGACAGCTGGTGCTCATACTAAGCATGACTTTTTATTTTATTCATTTTTTCTTAATTTTGACTTTTGTCTTAGATACAAAGGGTACACATGCAGGTTTGTTACGTGGGTATATTGCATGACGCTGACATGAGGTACAGAGTCTGTCACCCATGTAGTAAGCATAGTACTCAATAAGTAGTTTTTCAACCCACACTCCCCTCTTACCCTCCCGCCTCTAGTAGTCTACCGTGTTTCTTGTTTCCATGCTTATGTCAATATGTTTTCAATGTTTAGCTTCTACAAAGACATGGAATCAACCTAGGTGCCCATCAATAGTGGATTAGATAAAGAAAATGTGGTACATAATACACCATGGAATACTATGCAGCCATAAACAAAGAATAAAACCATGTCTTTTGCAGCAGTATGGATATAGCTGGAGGCCAACATCCTAAATGAATTAATTCAGGAACAGAAAGTATGTCTTTTTATTGTGATGCTTTGACATCTGGGGCTGTACTGATTCTGGAGAGACTGCTCCTCCCAGAGCTGGCCAATTCTTAGAGTGTGTCTTTCATGTGCAAACCAGCCAACTGGAAGCCCATATCCCAATCACCTCCTTTACTGGGCTCTCACACTCAGGTCACTATTTCCCTGCCCTAGTCATCCCAGAGCCAGGTACCAAACAGCTAGGGACAAGCCCTATTCCCCAAAGCAGTGAAATTATTCAAACTAGGCAATCCCGAATCTGCTCACCCTGCTTCTCCTGCTCCTTCCCACAAAACAACAATAAACGCTCCTGCTAATGTTTGTTGCTCACTCCCCTCTTCCTCCTGACTGACTCTGGGTCCTTCCCTGAGTGACACCCTGCCGCCACCAGCCTCCCATGGCATGCCATGCCCCGTCTTCTTCAGAACTGTGAGTAACAAACTACCTTTTTAAGGGCAGCTCTCTCCTAATCTGTTGATCTCATCATATCTGAATAATACTAAAATCTACATTTTAAAACGGCGCTCAGGGAAGGTGATAGGAAGTGATGAAGCGTGCTGTTTTAGGTAGGTGGTCTGGGAAGACATCTCTGAAGCAAGGTCTTTTGAGCAGAAACCTGAAAGCAGAGAGGGAGAGGAAGGTCTGGAGAAAAGAAAATAACCTCATTCCTGACAAATTGCTCATTTCCAAACCACCTTCCCCTCCTTTCCCCCGGCTTTTACAGGACCATTTTATCCTGCTTTTCTCTTGCCTTTGTGACATCCCAGACGTCCTCCTCCCCCAGTTCTCCCAGGTCTCCGGCCTCAGTGATGTTCTAGGTGCTGATCTGTCTCCTCGAGCTGTTCTGAGGACTTTTTAGCCTTCCTGAAGATGATCTCACCAACACTTTAACTTTATCCTGTCTAAAACCAAATGCATTATCATATTCTTCCCCTACCCAAACAGAACTTTCCATACCTCCCACCTGGATTATAAAAGTTTCACAAATGGTCCTCCTCCCTCAAATCTTTCCCATAACCAAATTATGCTTTTCAGTGTTGCCAGAGTACACTTACTATGATCCCTCTGCCTAATAATTTCAATGGTTTTCCATCTGCAACATAAAGTCCAAAAATATGATCCCCAACCCATCTTTCTAGCTTCATTTGCAACAATATGCTTGACAATCGAGCCTCTGCCCCACCGCTGTCCCCAAACACCAAAGCCCAAAGTCTACTGACTTCTTTCACCACAATAACCTTCACCTCCACTGCAGCCAGGCTCTGACAACCCTACTCCAAATATTTTTAAATATTCTAATTATGAAAGAAAGACATGTTCATTGCAGAAAATCTAGAAAATATAGACAAGCCCAATAAATAAAATTGAAATCACTATGTATAATCCTACCACCCACTACCATTCATTTACAAGTATTAATTGAATATCTACTTTGTGCAAAGAATAAGACAGAAGCCGGATATAAAGGAAGTTGAAATTCTTTAAGATATTTGAATGACACAGAGAGAAATTTTTTTCATATGTTGTTCCCGCTGTCTGTAATGTTCTTCATCCCTCTATCAGGTGGCAAATTTTTCTTATTCCTAAAGATCAACTCAAGCTTTCTCTTTTTTATGAATCCTTCCTGATTTCCCCCTAGATTGAGCTAATTACCACTTGATTTTATCACTCTGTACATTGTATATTCATCCATGGTAACCCTATCACATACATAAAGAGTTTTGACTGTATATCTGCCTCTTCTTCTACTCCATGGGCCTTTGAGGCTGGGAACTATGGTAACACATCTCCAGCACCTGACACACAATAGGCTCTTAACAAATGAATCATGCTTCACAGGGCCTCCCTTGAGTCAGAAAAACCCAAGTGGTTTTTGAAGCTGCAACTCCTTTTGACAAAAGCTTTGTATATTTCCCAAATACCTCTTTTTATCTTAAAGCATTTTCACAGGTCATGTTTTAATGTAATAACACACATAACTCATTTTAATGGGGCATGTTATACAATAGGCAAATTCTATTAGATACCAAAGCAAATTAAGAGAGTCATTTTGTACAGTTTGTACTCCCATTGAGCCTGCTAAAATTATTTAGCCTGCCTTTCTTACTAACACTCTGCCAGTTTCAAAACATTTAAAATAATCAATTAGCTGATCCTTGCAACACCTCTCAGGGTTTGGCAAATGGTCTCATAATATTTTAGAGATTTTTTTTTTTTTTAGAGACAGAGAGAGAGAAAAAAAAAAAACCCATCCTCTAAGCAGTTGGATTGCCCAATAATGCATAGTATCTGAACAGTCAGCAGCAGCCAATGCTCAGAATGAAGACACCAGCAAATGACTTCTACTTCACCAGGGACCCCTGCTTCCACCACTCACCATCTGAAGAAGACTCATCTGCAAATCCCACAGACTTAAGGTAAGATCGTCAGAGCAGTTGCCACCACCCATGGGAAACATAGTGCCATTTAGATAAGCAGGAACTTGTGAGGCATGGTGGGTGGAGGGAGTCCACATAATGTGAAACACAAATATCAGCAGCACAAAGTGTGGGGGAGCTAAAAAAGAAAAAGAAAAATGACTGCTTGGGCCTGGCAAGGTGGCTCATGCCTTTAATCCCAGTACTTTGGGAGGCTGAGATGGGTGGATCACCTGAGGTCAGGAGTTCAAACCAGCCCAGCCAGCATGATGAAACCCCATCTCTAATAAAAATACAAAATTAGCCAGGTGTGTTGGCACACGCCTGTAGTCCCAGCTACTTGGGAGGCTGAGACAGGAGAATTGCTTGAATCAGGGAGGTGGAGACTGCAGTGAGCTGAGATCATACCACCGCACTCTAGCCTGAGCAAGACAGAGCAAGACTCCATCAAAAAAATAAATAAATAGCTGCTTGGTAATTTACCAGACCTTACCAGTAGGAAGGTATTCAGTGTATATTAAGGGGGAACTTAACCATTATATTATTATAGTATACTATATTATATTATATTAATTACTCTATGTTATATATATTATATCCAAACTAATATAATAACATTTTTGATAACTCATACATATTTTTGTAACAATTCTGTAAAGTTGGTAATATCATCCCCATTCTAAATTTGAGAAAACTGAGGCTCAGAGTGGTTAAGTGATTTCTACTCGTAGTTAGTAAGTGATGAAAATGTAGTCAAACCTAGATCAGTCTTTCCCCAAACGGAAGTAACCACTATACCCTACTAATTCTCAGTAATATGAGTATCATTGAATTAGCTTATCTATCAGGACGTGTATTAGTCTGTTCTCATGCTGCTAATAAAGACATACCTGAGACTGGGTAATTTATACAGGAAACAGGTTTAACTGACTCACAGTTCCACATGACTGGGGAGGCCTCACAATCATGGCAGAAATAGAATGGGGAACAAAGTCATGACTTACATGGAAACAGGCAAGAGAGCTTGTGCAAGGGAACTCCCATTTATAAAACCATCATATCTCATGAGACTTATTCACTACCATGAGAAAAGGATGGAGAAACTGCCCCCATGAATCAATTATCTTGACCTGGCCCACCTTTGACACATGGGGATTATTACAATTCAAGGTGAGATTTGGGTGGGGACACAGGCAAACCATATCAGGACCCCTGCAAGAAACTGATGGCGAACACCAATTGGAAAGTATAATAAAGGGCCTGTCTACAGTGGGGTTGCCAGCAGGTGGGGAAACCTTAAGAGACAATGCAGAGTTAGTATCAGTGGTCCTTGTTAATACCCGCAAACCTAAAGGGACAATGTGACTACTATAATTTGGAGACAAAGAAGGTGTGTCTAGGGGCATTTTTCAGAAACTATAACCCAGGCCAGAAATAGAGCCTACCCATGGAACACTACAAAAAGAGAGAAGGGAGGTCACCTTCAGGCCTCAGGCTCCTTCCTCCCTCTAATCCCTGCCAACACTCCCATTGGCCAAGCCAACCTAAAGCCAGAGTGTGAGGTTAGCCTATTGAAACTGTCCAACTGTCAGGGTACAGAACATGGTGGGAAAATGCAAAGAGTAGGCCTGAGAAAGCAAACAGATTGACCAAACATGAATTTAAGTAAGAATTGGGGTGTCATGAGATATCTTCAGCATCAGCAACAAAAGGCAAAGAAAAGTATATTATTCCAAAAGATACAAGCAGGAGGTGGAGAGAGAGAAAGATTGGATTAAAACATAATACAAATTACAATTTAAGATTATAGAAAAAATATATTACATCCCTGAATTTTAAATATCTGATAAATTAAGAATAATCAAAATATGACTCTAAGTGTATATGGTTTGTCCTTGCTTAACCTGATGGTTTGATGACTTAAAGGAAAGGCAGAGAGAGTTAAACTAAACTCTCTAGGGAAAAAAAATGGACTGGAAAAGTGGCCAATTTCTGCCAATTCTTTTTTCTATATTTTCTCATGACTAGTAGGCTCAGACAATGTCCAACCACATGGTCTAAGCTGCTCCCTTTTTTGAAATGAGCAAAATCTCAGGAACTGAAGAAGAGACAACAGAGAGGAAAGCAGCAAAGAAAATACAGAAACAAATGAACAAATGGAGTCCTTCTGTTAGAACATCAGACAAGGAATATGCACATTCCTTGAATTTAATCAACAGATACTGTGTATCAAATAAATATCTATATCTATAAGTTCTTCTTTTCATTTTCACTATGATGAATTTCTGTATAATGAGGAATAACTCTATCATTAAAGAATAAATGGACATTGAAGCAAAAGGCTACTATAAAATAATATTTAAATTGAGATTAAATACAGACATCAATACCAGCCCCATTATTCCTTTAAGACAACTCTCAATATTCAAAAGCAAAGAGATTTTGCTGCCTTGAACAAATTATGCAACCTGCTAAGAGAGCAGAACTATATTTAAAAGCAAAGATGGAGAGATGTGCTACACTCATCGTGTTTTTTTGATCGATGACTGCATAAAAACTGAAAGAAGGGAGTTGAATCCCACAGATTTCCCCTTTGATGTACTTCCTAGTCTAAAGGATGCCCCACCGATAGCAGAGTCTTGGTACTATTACCATACACATCCATTTGTCACTACCAGAACAGAGCTGACTGAATTATCAAATAGTGATGACAAGAATTCTCTGATTCACCATCATGAGGGAAAAGACCCATACTCAAGTGAGCAGTCCTTTTAAAATGCAGGCCCCATTCCATAGCTTGACTTCTCAGGCAGCTGCAAGCTTAGCCTAAGAAAGCCTCTGCTGGGGCAAGGACGACCTCCTCAGATTATCAAAGCTACAGGGAAGGAAGAGCTACTCTGGTCCAAACCCCTCATTTTAGAGGTGAAAGGAAGCAGAACCCCAAAATACTAAGGTGGAAATCTTTCCACACCAAAGGGAAACTTCTAAATATTTTTTCTGTTTTAGCAGATCTTTAAATCTTTCAGGCCAAAACTAACTGCATTTAGCTCAATGGCAATAGTAAATAAAGTAACTTAAATGATCACTCAGAAAAGTAACCAGATTACTGCTCTTCATCCACTTACATGTAAAAGGAAAACTGTTGTCATGAGTAAAACTGGGGCAGGAACTGTGCTAGAAACGGAAATGAGTACGTGGCCAAAGGCAAAATCTGCATGAATATGGAAAGATAGCAACAACATGGAGAGCAGCTGAGTTTAAGGGTTTGCATAAGTCCATCATGGTTCAGTGTCCATCATGGTTCAGTGTCCATCATTTACTTTAAAAGTCTTCAGCACAGACAATGGAACACAAGAATGTGTTAGTGTGTTAGCCTGTTTTCATACTGCTATAAAGATATTAACTGAGGCTGGGCAATCTATAAAGAAAAGAGGTTTAATTGACTCACAGTTCCACATGGCTGGGGAGGCCTCAGGAAACTTACAATCATGGCAGAATATGAAAAGGAAGCAGACACCTCTTCACAGGGCAGCAGGAGGCAGAGAGAGTACAAGGGAAATTGCTACTTTTAAAACCACCAGATCTTGTGAGAACTCCCTCACTACCATGAGAACAGCATGAGGGAAACTGCCCCCATGACCCAATCACCTCCCCCCAGGTCATTCCCTTGACATGTGCGGATTACAACTTGAGATGAGATTTGGGTAGGGACACAGAGCCAAACCATGTCAGTTACCTTAAGCTCTACTCAAAGACAGTCAGTTGTCCCAATCAGGAGCCCATATTAACGGGGTAAAAGTCCACACACCGGAGGGACTACTGCTTGCACTTCATGTATTCGTATCTTGGCCATCACCTGGCCTTTGCTAATTACAATAAAGAATTCCAGAAAGAGAGTTCTTTTGGTTAAATTAGGGGGCATCTTAATCAGCATCATGAATGTAGAAATAGGATCCTGCTAGTGAAAATAGTGGCATTCAAGATAATGTAAGACCGGTTAAAATATTTGTCACCTTCCCTACCCTCACATGAACAGAGTAGAAGAACTGATTGAGGCCTCCATCCTGAATGCTTTGTGTGAGGCTTCATACCTAAATGGTCCTGTGCCCTTCCCCTACATTAATAGAAATGCAAACAGAAAGGAAGGAAGTGCTGAGGGGAGAAATGAACAAAATGGCATTCCAGGACAGAGATGCTGTGATGCTTTGCTTTTGACGGCAGAATTTCTTAACTATGCAATCCTCAATTTTTAAGATTTTGAATGCATTTTTTTTTTTCAAATACATACAGTAGGAGAGACTATTGGTTATCCTAAAGCCTACATCATACTAAAAGAACCAATTTAAAGGAGAACAGGTTACCCTCAACCCCTATCCAACACAAAAACACACTTCCCAACCACAAATACAAGATCTCTCAATTTATGCTATGACTTTGTTCTCTGCATTGCACTGAATAATTTACCTAAAAGTAACTGAGTCTGTTTCACTGTCCAATTTTCATACGGTAGCACATTGTAGCAATCTGTTGATAAATACCTACCCTGCAGTGCTTCTAGATTAAATTTTTAAAACATACCTCTAGAGATTTTTAGTGATTTCCATTTAAATAATTTTCAGGTTTCTGCAAAACCCCAATTTAAGCATCTTCAATATGTGGGAGTTTGTCTGATATAAATATCTTCAATAATTATTTAATATTAAATTATTTGTCCACTTTCAATATAGTATGTCCATTTTTTTAAAGTACCCAGCTAATTGCTTTTCCAAACTCTATACTGAACAACAAAGAAGAAAACATTACAAATCAATAGACAATAACAACGGCAATTGCTGGGGCTTCCATAATATTAAATACTGAAGATGAAGCAGCCAATTGTACAGACCCGACTGAGGTTTCTTTGCATAATTCCTTAATGAAATGAGACTGCTACACTAGAAGTTGGGCAACCCTGACCTAGATTCTTACAGTAAGAGTAGCTGCCCTAGATGTCTGTCAAGATTGTGCACTAGAGTGTATTCTTAACCAGTGAACAATCAAAACAAATATTTCACTTCACTTCATAAATTCATGTCGTGTGATTGCATCTGACACATCTAGGAGAAGATAATCCCTTACAGTTCACTTCTTCCTGTTTCTAAATGTAGGCTGCATTGACTTAAACAGTGTTCCCCACTCTGTCCTGTATTGCAGAGAGTGTTCAGAGGATCTGGTGAAACAAGAATTCCTAACTGGTCCTTGGAGTAGGAATTATGAGAAACAGGACCCCTTGCCTAATCAGGACTGAGACTGCCAGAGTGGGTAGAATATTCTCAAATTAGGCACAAGAAGAAATCAATGTGATATTCTTTTCAACAGAAATAAGGGTATCAGTATGTATTTTGGCATTGTTTATTTCAGTGTGGTTTATTTCAGCATCAATGACCGTGGCAAAAAAAAAAGAGAGGAAATCACCTCGATCTCCAATCAGTAGGGAAATGATTGAATAAATTATTTTCCCCTCATTCATGGATTATTATGCAATTAGAGAAGCAACATAACTCAGAGGTTAAGAGCTAGACTGCCTGTTTCTTGCTCTACCACTTTCTAAGCTAGGTGACTCACAAATTATTCAATTTTCATTCTCAAACTGAAAATGCCAATAATAACAGTATCTACTTCACAGAGTTGCCGAAAGGATTCCATATATGTAAGCCTTTATCAGAGTAATTTGGACAGCCTAAACATTCAATAAAGGAAGGTATTAATAATTAAAGGACTTAATTAAGCCTAATCTTTTATTGGATGGATGTCCTTGGCAAAGTAATGTTCCAAGTAGAATAATATGAAAAACTAACCCTACGTATCTATATATATTTGCCTTGTACAGAAAAAGGTATGGACGAGTACACAACAAATTATTAACATTGGTTACCTTAGGGGTGGCCTTGAAACAAGATGAAAGGAAAATAACATTTTTTTCTATGTATACTTTTGCATTTGATGTATGATAGTAAGCACGACTTACTTATATAATTTATTAAATCCAGTAAGGTAAGAAAAAATGTATGTATTAATATCTAAGCATGTATTTGGATACTTAGTCAGGGGACATTTGGCCTTGGGCCTACATATGGAAACCAGAACTGGGGTTGGGAAGGAAAAAAGGCTGTGTTGCAGGTCAGGCCTGATACGGCATCTCTTTCTTAACCGTTCATTTGTGTAGCAAGGTGGCAGACGCCTAGAGGACGATGACGGCATTGGTCACCTTAACTGTGTCAGTACCCACAGATGTTACCTGAAAGGATGTCTCCATCACAGGACATATGATTTTGTATGTGTCGGTGAAGATGGTCTAAGTTATTCTGTGGAGACTTAAACAACACAGGTGTTTTTCTCATTCCTGCTACATCTCCAGTGCAGATCAGCCAGAGCTCCATGTCAGGCATCACTGGGGACCCAAGAGGCAGGACTCCAGCCCTCATCTGGAGCATTGCTGAGCTCATGGCAGAAAGAAAAGAGAGAATGGAGAGCTATGTATTGCCTCTTAAAAATTTGTATGACAGTGGTTCCTCTGTTCATATTTATTTGCCAAAGAAAGTCATATGGGTGTACCTGAGTCCAACAGGGTATAGATGTGTAATCTTCCACAATGGAAGGCACTCATGTGGATGAAAGGTAACGTAGTCTACCCTATTGCACTCCACTGTTCTGTGTTATCCACACCTATTCTCCCTCTTCTTCTTCAGAACCAATCTAGAATCTCTTACCCAAAAACCTTGGGGCCAGATGCATTTCAGAATTCAGAATTTTTTGATTTTATGGTACAATCATAATTAGGTAATACCCTAAACAAGATTTGAACAGCACCTTGTACTAGTATTTCTGTAGCAAAATACATAAATATCCACATTAAATGAAATAAATAATAACTAGAAATAGCCTCGTTTTAGTTTAGGTCTGATATTTCCACCAAATAAGTTTGTACCAAACTTATAGAAAAATTGAGGATTTTCAATGCTTTCAGGAATTCAGAATTGCAGGTAATGGACTGTGCACAAATATAACCAAGAATTAGCTATAGAGTAAATCTGCTTTAATGTCTCTTTCTCCAACAGAAAAAAAGCAAAACTCAAGTGAGTAAGGAATTTAAAAGGAAAATGACATATTTTGGCAGTGCCATGAGACTTTCATTCTACTTCCTGTCAGGAACTGAATTATGTCATCACTTAAACCCAACAACAAAGCATCCAAAGGAAATCAAACCAAATTTGGACATCCTTCAAATTTATTTTTATTGTAGGTTTGACATAATTTATATCAAAGATAATAGTTTATTTGAATAAACTCCAGGTAGACAAAATTCCAATGTTTATTCCAGAATATGGACCAAATAAGCAATGGTATGCTAGGGCAATCATCCTAAATACATGTTAAAAGAAGAAACTTGGCCAGGTGCAGTGGTTCAGGCCTATAATCCCAGCACTTTGGGAGGTCAAGACTGGCAGATCACTTTAGATCAGGAGTTTGAGACAAGCCTGGTCAATATGGTGAAACCCCATGCTCAGGAAAGGATGGTCAGGATGTCTCTCCTGGAGCAGACTTTTGTGATTTCAGTAGGAGTGACCAGCTGGGCAGTGGAGAGCACCCTGCTCCAGAGACTCAAGGAGGCAGGTGCATGCTGTGAGCAGGGGGTCAAGCTGGAGTGTCAGAGGCCGGAGCAGGGGCCACATGGTGTAGCATCATCATTCCTGAGGCAAGGGAAGCTCAGGAAGGGGTTTGGGTAGAAAGCAGCCTGACAAAATTACACCTTAAAAGCCCACTCAGAGCCAGACACAGTGACTCACATCTGTAATCCCAATTCTTTGGGAGGCCAAGGTGGGTGGATCATTTGAGGCCAGGAGTTCGAGACCAGCCTGGCCAATATGGTAAAACTCTACCTCTACTAAAAATACAAAAAAAATTAGCTGGATATGGTGGTGGGTGCCTAGTAATCCCAGCTACTCGGGAGGCTGAGGCAGGAGAATCACTTGAACCTGGGAGGCAGAGATTGCAGTGAGCTGAGATCGCACCACTGCACTCCAGCCTGGGTGATACAGCAAGACTCAGTCTCAAAAAAAAAAAAAAAAAAAAAACTCCCCAAAAAACTGCATGAAAAGTAAATATCTCATACCAACCCCAATCTTCAGGCCATCCATAGCTAATGAAATTGGTCAGCCTCCAAAGAACTATAGCAGTCACTATCTCAGGAGGTGATGTGTGGAAATGAGCAAGATGTATGATTCGCAATTCCACTGCTTTCTTACTACTAAGATTTATAACATCCTGAGCACCCATTTCTTATGTATAAGATGAGGTTAGGAAACAAGATTCCCTATCCTACTGCATCACAAGATTGTTGAGAGGCTGGGATGGGAAAACATTTGCAAACTTACAGCTTCCTGCAAGTACTAATCACTATGACGATGATTGCTCCTTGAAACTGTCATGGGAAAGATAGTAGAATCCCTTTTCTGTCCATCTTTCTACCACATAAACACAGAGACCAACTTAAGGATTCACTGGGCTCCTCTTATTTTAAGGTACATTCTGCTCCTTTAAAATTGATGTAAAAACATATGTTCTTATTGAGGTTTGGTTTGTCTTAAGAGTCTGTTTGCTTTTTTTAGTTCCTTCTGTTTAAGAAGAATAAAATTTCTAATTTATTTCATGAAAAACTTGGTTGTGATATCAGCCTCAGTTCATTTGCCATGCTGCAGTGACCACCACCAAGAAGTCAAATCCAATCAATTTAAAACACGAAAGAAAAAAGGATGAATTGTGTTAGTTCAGCTCAGGCTTTAATTCAGAAAAGATACTAACATCCCAATATTAGGAACATAGTAGCAAGAAGTGGATTTAGTTAAGGCAGCAGGGTCATAGTGATTTTTCCTCTCATTTTACAATATATAAGAACTGAGATAATAAAATATGTATCATTGGTTTCATTTTTCAATCTTGTTTACCAAGAAGTTTTAGGTGGAAAAGTTGGCTCTTATAATATTTGAGCTGGGGGGAGGGATGAGAGTATTTTTTCTGGAGTCAGAATCATCAATTACAGTGGACTGTTCTAGATTTTAAGCCTCAGTACTATTCAACTTAAGTCTCTGATTTAGAGAGTTTTTTTACCCTTCTGTGTATGTTCATATTACAGAGGGTGTGGAAAGGATAATGCTTTTAAGTCAGTATTTTGGAATGGTAAAGCTATTTTTATCTGTTAGTCCTAAGAGCTGAAAAGAATGTAGGAAATATCTCTTGATAACTATAGGGAACTACAGGAATTACTGTGAACAGAAATGGAATCATAGCTTTCGTGTTCTTTTATTCAAATGATTTTCCTTCAAGGTTCCAAACCCTAAAATGTAGATTTCCTTTTTAAAATGCCATAGTCTGTACACAGCTTCATTCTACACTTGACCAACAATAATTGAGTAGCTACTATGCAGGAAATATGAGAATGAGCAAATCAACATAATGCCTGCCCACATAGGGCCTAAGTCAATGTCTCAGTAGGATCTAGGTTCTGATGGAAATGGAAGCTGGAGAGCCAGGAGGAGTCAGTACCCAAGGCCTGGTTTCCTAGGTGGGGATCTGATAGATACTGCCAGCAAGAGAGGCGAGGGCAGGTGAACAAGGCTGCAAGATTCAGTCTTAATAAAAAGGGCATCCCATGAGCAAAGGAAACAGTCAAAAAAGTGAAGAGACAACCCACAGAATGGGAAAAAATATTTGCAAACTGCCCATCTGACAAGAGATTAATAACCAGAATAAATAAGAAGTCCAGGCCGGGTGTGGTGGCTCACGCCTATAATCCCAGCACTTTGGGAGGCTGAGGAGGGTGGATCACTTGAGGTGAGGAGTTCAAGACCAGCCTGGCCAATATGGTAAAACCCCACCTCCACTTAAAAAAAAAAAAAAAAAAAAAAAGCCAGGCATAGTGGCTGTGCATGCCTATAATTCCAGCTACTCAGGAGGCTGAGGCACAAGAATCGCCTGAATCCGGGAGGTGGAGGTTGCAGTGAATCAAGATCAGACCATTGCACTCCAACCTGGACAACAAAGCAAGAAAAAAGAAAAAAGAATCAATATCTTGAAAATGGCCATACTGCCCTAAGCCATTCATAGATTCAGCACTATCCTCATCAAGCTACCAATGACCTTCTTTACAGAACTGGAAAAAAACCACCTTAAACTTCATATGGAACCAAAAGAGAGCCTGCAAGGCCAAGACAATCCTAAGCAAAAAGAACAAAGCTGGAGGCATCATGCTGCCTGACTTCAAACTATACTACAAGGCTACAGTAATCAAAACAGCATGGTACTGGTACCAAAACAGAGATATAGACCAATGGAACATAGAACAGAGGCCTCAGAGGCAATGCCACACATCTACAAACATCTGATCTTTGACAAACCTGACAAAAACAAGCAATGGGAAAAGTATTCCCTATTTAATAAATGGTGTTGGGATAACTGGCTAGCCATGTGCAGAAAGCAGAAACTGGACCCTTTCCTGACACCTTACACTAAAATTAACTCCAGATGGATTAAAGACTTAAACATAAGACCCAACACTATAAAAACCCTAGAAGAAAACCTCGGCAATACCATTCAGGACATAGGCATAGGCAAGGACTTCATGAGTAAAACACCAAAAGCATTGACAACAAAAGCCAAAATAGACAAATGGGATCTAATTAAACTCCAGAGCTCCTGTACAGCAAAAGAAATAATCATTAGAGTGAACCAGCAACCAACAGAATGGGAAAACATTTTTGCAATCTACCTATCTGACAAAGGGCTAATACCCAGAATCTACAAAGAACTAAAACAGACTTATAAGAAAAAAAACAAACACATTCAAAAGTGGGCAAAGGATATGAACAGACACTTTTCAAAAGAAGACATTTATGAAGCCAACAAACAAATGAAAAAATTCTCATCATTACTGGTCATTAGAGAAACACAAATCAAAACCACATTGAGATACCATCTCATGCCAGTTAGCTGGTGATCATTAAAAAATCTGGAGACAACAGATGCTGGAGAGGATGTGGAGAAATAGGAACACTTTTACACTGTTGGTGGGAGTGTACATTAGTTCAACCATTGTAGAAGACAGTGTGGTGGTTCCCCAAGGACCTAGAAATAGAAATTCCATTTGACCCAGGAATTCCATTACTGGGTATATATCCAAAGGATTATAAATCATTCTATTATAAAGACATATGCACACGTATGTTCATTGTGGCATTGTTCATAATAGCAAAGACCTGGAACCAACCCAAATGTCCACCAATGATAGACTGGACAAGGAAAATGTGGCACATATACACCATGGAATACTATGCAGCCATAAAAAATGATGAGTTTGTGTCGTTTGTAGGGACATGGATAAATCTGGAAACCATCATTCTCAGTAAACTGACACAAGAACAGAAAATCAAACACCGCATGTTCTCACTCATAGGTAGGTATTGAACAATGAGAACACATGGACATAGGGAGGTGAGCATCGCACACTGGGGTCTACTGGGGGGCTAGGGGAGAAACAGTGGGGGATGGGGATGTTGGGGAGAGATAACATGGGGAAAAATGCCAGATATAGGTGACGGGGTATGGAGGCAGCAAACAGCATTGCCATGTATGTACCTATGCAACAATCCTGCATGATCTGCACATGTACCCCAGAACCTAAAGTACAATTAAAAAAAAAAGTAGGCAAAATATCTGAATAGACATTTCTCAAAAGAAGACATACAAATGGCAAGCAGGTATATATGAAAGGTACTCAGTACCACTGATTGCCAGAGAAATGTAAATCAAAACTACAATGAGATATCATTTCACCCCAATTAAAATGGCTTGTATCCAAAAGACAGGCAATAACAATTGCTGGCGAGAATGTGGAGGAAAAAAAGGGAAACTTCATACATCAATGGTGGGAATTTAAAGTAATACAACCACTATAGAAAATAGTATGGAGGTTCCTCAAAAAACTAAAAATAGAGCTACCATATGATCTAGCAATCCCACTTCTGAGTATATGCTAAAAAGAAAGGAAATCAGTATATGGAAGAGACACCTGTACTCCCATGTTTATTGCAGTACTGTTCACAATAACCAAGATTTAGAAGTAACCTAAGTGTCTATCAACAGATGATTGGATAAAGACAATGTGGTGCTTATACACAATGGAGTACTATTCAGCCATAAAAAGAACTCGATTCAGTCATTTGTGACAATGTGGATGGAACTGGAGGTCATTATGTGAAATGAAAAAAGCCAGGCACAGAAAGACAAACACTGCACTTATTTGTGGGTTCTAAAAATCAAAACAATTGAACCCATGGAGACAGAGAGTAGAAGTACGGTTACCAGAGGCTGGGAAGGGGAGTGGGAGGGGCGAAGAGGAAGTGGGGATGGCTAATGGGTACAAAAAGGTAGTTAGAAAGAATTAATAAGGTCTACTATTTGATGGCACAACCAGGTGACCATAGTCAATAATAACTTAATTGTACATTTAAAAATAACTAAAAGAGTATAATTGGATTGTTGGTAACACAAAGGATAAACCCTTGAAGGAATGGAGACTCTATCTTCCACGATGCGATTATTACTCATTGCATTCCTGTATCAAAATGTCTCATACCCCATAAATACATACACCTACTATGTATGCATAAAATTAAAAATTAAATTAAAAAGCAAGTGCATCCCAGGGAGGTCAGGTAAGCTGGGAGGCACTAACAGGTGTCATAGCTCCAGACAGACAAGGCCCAGAGTCTAGAAATATCAGAGAGATTCAGCAAGAAGGCAGGAACCGGTGGGCAACACTGTCACAGACCCCGAAGGTAGAAGGCCTTTACTCTCTGCCTTACTTTATCCTCCCTCTCAGCTCAGTGTAGGCAGCCTTGCTGCGTCCCCCAAAAGTTTTGTAAGCACCACAATCTGGAGGTCTGCAAGAATGTTCTAGCTTTGGTTGGCACAGAAGCAGAGCTTCTGGGTTCTCTATGCGATCAGGATGGTGGCACGTCCAAGACCTCACAGTGCCCAAATATTTTCTCTTGTAGCCAGAAAGAAACACTCAGAGTTTAAACAAGTGAGCCATAACCCTCTCGATCTGCTCATGATGAATCTGGGCAGAGCAGTGGAGAAGCAACAGCTTCTAAGTTAGTAGTGAGTGTTCACATATTCCCAATGCTAGAGTAGCCTGAAAAATTTTTGCAATAAATCTAATATCTTTTTCTAAGACATCATATAAGTATATCATGGACAGTGATGCTTCTATTAAATAAAATAGAGGGTCCCTTTTTACTGATATACTTTATTAGGAATTACGTTGCTAGATACAGGAGTTATATAAAAGAGTGCTGTTCAAGTTGTCAGAAGAAGAAATGGATCAGAGCAGGAAAATGTGTTTAAATGCTTCTGAGATACCCCCAAATGGGTTGGAAGCCATGAAGATGGATCATGATATGACTTTCTGTTTCATGCACAAAGAAAAAGGGGCCGATTGCATATGCATCTGGCACCGCAGTTTTACTGCAGGCTTGCCTCACCACAGTGGCAGAAGGGCTGGCTAGCTGAAGGCCCAGGAGCTGTACAGAGCAGCAGATGAAATTGGCTGTGGCTCAGATGCAATTCACAGCCTACAAAACAGCCCACTTCCCTGTGTGGTTTTGTTGAAGGTCAGGACTGTGCTCAGAAAAAACCTCCTGTGCATGATTCAGGGAGCCAAATACAATTGTGGCTAAGACTCTCTGACAGTGGTTAAGACCTTGACCTCCTGGGTCATGACACTGAGCCACTGCTTTGTCATCTCACTACATTAAGAGTTTCCCCTGGCCACCCAGGAACCCTTCCCCACCACTAAGTCAGCCTCCTCAAAGCTCACTAGTTTTGCCATTTGTCTAGCACAAGGAGTACCACATTTATACTTTCTAACTCCAATTCAGCTATTTCTGGCAGCAAACTCTATCTTCCATCCAACATCATTTGGAGCTTAAGGTATGTTTCATTGCTTCAGTCCATGCTACTCTGATACCAGCCATCACTTTCATAATGCACAATCAGAAGACTCTAAGTGAGCATACGTGGAAAATGGGCTCTGATGGGCTTTCAGACAAACCACAGAGCCCAGGACTTGCTCCCTGCTATTCCGATCTTGTAGCTCTGAGGTGGGGCCCAGGGATCAAAACGACATTTCAGGTTATTCTAATGCACGTCAAAAGACCACACTGTGAAAAGAGTCTGAAATGATATCCTGGCCTTTGGACATATTTTAAACTAAACACAGAAAATGCAAAAAATGCCATAAATTCAATTTCATCAGGTATTTATGTGGTCCTATCACTGGTGGTTTTATCTGCAATATAAATGTTCTAAAGTCTAGTATTCATCTTGAGCATCTCAAACCATTGACAAAAAGTCATAACTATTTTATGCCAATTGTGATCCACAAATGACCAAAGGAACTCAATACCTTACATATGATGGACAGAGGCTAGGGGAAATTAAGCATTGTACCATATCACCTAACCCCATGTATTTTCCCATTGGGGTTCACAACTCATCATCTTGAACATGTACTTTGTTTTAGCAGCAAGAATAATACTAGATTTATGCATCAAGGCAATGTGCTTTGTGTAATGCAGTGCTTAATTTACAGTTGATTTTAAAGCTGGTGATGCCAAACTTAATGAACTACTTTACTTTCCTTCATTTTAATTTCAATCCTCCTTTTGGGCCCAAATTTATTTTGTACTTCTACAGATGTTCTCTACAGTTTTTTATATATCACTACCATTAAAGGGTCATTTGGAACACAAAATGTAGTATGTCTGCAAAACTAAAGGAGAAGGGCAGAGGAAGATGAAGTGAAAAGAATAATAAAAGGGAAAAGAAGGAAAAGAAGAGGCAGAAGAAAAAGAAAGGGAGGAATACGTCATCTGAGCAGTCCCTTCCATGCAAAATTTGCTACTGTTTTTTTGTACACCAGCAGTGCTCAATAACATCTTGTCCCATCTACCACCTTCACCCTTCCCTTCCACTTGCCCCATGACATGAAGTCCATACTATCTCTCCCAACTCCAGTGATCTAGCCCATGTGATCCCAAGAGGCTCTCAGAGATTTAGCAAATACTCAAACATACCTGGAGCCCAGCCGTCCACCTCCTTCTTAGAGAGGAGACCACTGCAGGTAAGGCAAGGCTTCTGCTCACGCCCATGTTGGGCATGCTCCCCTTGTCTCACTGATGCTCCATCCAGCAACAGGGATTTCACATGCTGCTTAGATCTGGACACACTCATGGTTTCTGAAGAGTAATTCAACCTCTCTCCCACCCGCCCTGACCTGGCACTCAATGAACACTTATAAGGACAACTAAATGTAGGTACTGTTTTTGATGCTGGGATGCAGAGTTTAATAAGATTCAGAGCTTACAGTAGAGGAGGAAGGACAGACATAAAAACAGATAGAGAGCCCCACTGAAAGAGATGATGGAAGATTTCCTGAATCACCAGCATTGAGTCTTGAAGCGTGAGCTAGCCAACTGAAGTGGTCAAATCTAGGGTTATATTACAAGACAAAAAAAGAGGCCTGATGAAAGGCATGGAGCTGTAAAATATTTGGAGGTGGGGGTATACAATCAGTTCAGCATTACAGGAATATAAAGTATGAGCCTGGAGAGATGGTGCATGAACCTGAAGACCAGGCGGAGGCCAGAAGGCAGAGGGCTGGAGCCCTCCCTGGGGGGATGGGGGAGGGCTAGGATTTAATTTATGAGCAGTGGAGAACTGCCAAGGAGTGTTTTGTTTAAGGTATGCTCTGCCAGATTTGCATTTTAGGAAGCACCTATGGTGGTGGTGTAAACCCTGCGCGTAAGGTGGGGTGGAGTGGGGTAGGTGGCAGGGGAGCAAGATCTAAAGTATCAAGGCCATCTGGAAGCTTCTGCAATAGAACAATCCAGAACTAACGAGGGTCCAAATAGACAGACGTAAGCATAAAGATGAAGAAAGGGATTTGAACAACTCTTTAGAGGCTAAGTCAATTGGGCATGCCAGAGAAGAATTCTAGGAAGAGTCCCAGGTTTCTGACTCATGTGACTCAGCAGTGGGTTTACTGGAACGGGGAAGGAGGAGAAGATATTTACTCAGGGATGTGTTATGCATGAATTTATTACGAACTCCAAACCCCTTTACACAAGCCAAGCAATCCCGGCAAATTTTGAAGACTTTAAAAATGTTACTGGCAGTATCATAAAAGAGCTATTTTCCCAAAGGGTTTGTTCACTGAAGTTTCATTGGCTGGAATTCGATTTGTACCTTCCTAACTCCATTATTATTGAATGTCCATATTCAGAAATGGTGTGTTTTGCTTTCAACACTGATTTCATCATTCTGCTCATTTGATGCTAAATAGTAAACCCCCAGGCTTGGCTCATGCCCGCATTTACCCATCAGTGCTCTTCATGTCAAGGATCTGCTGCTGTGCTGGCCAGTGACTCAGCCAAGCTCTGGGAGCAGAAAGGACAAGGGCTTCAAAGGGTTGTTAAGAGAAAATCTTAAGTATTGTGTCTGTAATATCTTATTTCATATGTTTAAAGAGCAAATATGACAATTTTTTAAAACTATTAATTCTAGATAATAGGATCCACAAATATTTATTTTCTGCATATTTCTTTTTTTAATCCTCAGATTTAATTTTCACAAAACCAGCTCATAAATATCTTCCATCTCCTTATTCCCACCGATCATCTTGCCCTTCTCCCAAACACAAAACCCAGGGAGTTTCCTGCTCCCTTTGATAACTGTAAATTTGTTGCATAAGGAAAGGAAAGAATGCCAAAAAAAACAAACCTAGTAAATTAAGAGAATATATCATTTCCAACCTGTCCCAATTAAAGTTCTTATTGAGATGTTGCAGTATTACTAGAAATGTGTGTGCATATAAACTTGTAGATAACATATCTTGTATATAATATGTTATAGGCTGGGTGCAGTAGCATATTATCTGTAATCCCAGTGCTTTGGGAGGACAAGACGGGAGGATCTTTTGAGACCAGGAGTTTGAGACCAGCCTGTGCAATACAGGGAGACCCTGTCTCTACAAAAACAACAAAAAAAAATAGCTGAATGTGGTAGCACATACCTGTAGTCCTAGTGACTGGGGAGACTGAAGCAGGATTGCTTGAGCTCAGGAGTTGGAGGCTGCAGAGAGCTATGATCAAGCCACTGCAGTCCACTCTGGGTGGCAGAGCAGAACCCTGTCTCTAAAAAGAAGTGATAACAATAGTAATATATATATATATTACATATGTATTCATATACATATATATTGAAACTTGAGTTAACTTATCACTTTCATGTTTACTCTCCAAGAAAATTTACAAAGAGTTTAAGACAGTTCAAACTTCTTGGTACAATTTTTTAAAAGACCCAATTAATCCAGAATATCCTTCAAAGGTTTGTCTAATGCCCCAGTTCAGCTCCCTGAGAAGCAGACTGAAATGGAAGTTGCATGCAGGACATTTATTGGGCAGTGCTCTCAGGACCAATGCCTGGAGGGGAGGGAGGAGAGCAGCACTGGGCAGAAGGAGGAGCTGGGTCACAATGCAGGGACAACTATGGCTTCAGCTGATCCTACTGACTTTTCAGAGTTGTTCCTGTTAGGGCTGAAGACACCAGGCATTTATACCGCTGCATCAACCAAGACACCCTAGTCATTAGGTGCAAACTGCCTTGGGAATAGGAGGGTGACGTTGGGTAAAGAATCAGCAAGTTCAGCAAGGGTCTGCAGCCAAGGGCAAGTCCCAGAGAGGGACTCGGCTAGGTGCTGTCCAAGGCCAACACTCCTACAGCTGGGGTAATAAGTCCTTCTGTAATAAATCCCTCCATAATAACATAATAACAGAAGGTTTCTGATAAGCATACCACACTGCACTTAAGTTCTAAGAAAGGCACCAAAACTGTCATTAATTAGGACGGGCGCAGTGGCTCATGCCTGTAATCCCAGCACTTTGGGAGGCTGAGGCAGGCAGATCACCTGAGTTTGGGAGTTCGAGACCAGCCTGACCAACATGGAGAAACCCTGTCTCTACTAAAAATACAAAATCAGCTGGGCGTGGTGGCACATGTCTGTAATCCCAGCTACTCGGGAAGCTGAGGCAGGAGAATCGCTTGAACCCAGGAGGCGGAGGTTCTAGCCTGGGCAAGAAGATCAAAACTCTGTCTCCAAAAAAACTGTCATTAATTACATCTGAATTAATGTAAGCATGGTGACCTTAAGGCTATAGGGTCATTCCCCTTATCTATCAAATGAGGCAGGATAATCTTCCTCAAGTTTCTTCAACCCTAAAGGTGTAGATGTGGCCAAATTTCTCACACTGTAGAGATGTGTTTACTTTCTATGCATATTTGGGGCCTTTTAAATAAACAACACATGCCATACATTTATGCTTACTTTATATGACCTGAATTAGTGGAGCCACTTGGGGGCATTCAAAGGAAAAATTTGTAGAAAGATATTTCTTGTTTTAATGACAAATTCTTTATCATACCTTCAATGTATTTGATTCTAAGAGAATTGGTAGGAATCTGTAGGTCTTCAATTGTGGTGTTATTCTTATTAGAAATTAGGAGTTTCTTAAATCTTTTTGAGGACACAGTCTCCACGAACATGTTGTGGGGAAAAAGCCAGGACTTCTGGTAGTACATTACCAATGAAGAGGACACAGCCAGAGTAACAATGAGAATAACAATGATATCATGCTCTTTATCAGTACAGTAAGAACTAAAGGGACATCCAGAGGAAGTACAGGCTACTTCAGAAAACAGGCTGCTAAGATCATCTACCAGCCCACAAAATAAATAAAGGCTTTTGGATTTGTTAGATATTTCCAAGGCTTCCACTAATCAGGACTGTCAACAGCAGAGAAGGAGAAATAGGAGGATTTTAAACATCTTAGAACTCTGGGTAACAAACGAAATTGGCAAAGCAATAGTGATGTTGAGTTTTCTGGAGTTAGTGTCAGTGCCCAGGTACTGTTCACCTTAACTCAAAGGGAAGGTTTTCTCTTTTCGCTACCTCTTATCAACATTTATCTCTATATTGTCATATATGTTTAATTGCTGTATTTAGGGACATACAGGAGATAGGTTGAGAATAGATTGCACCACACACTAACATGCTCTACCTCCTTCCTAGTAACCTCCAGTCTTGGAGGAGATGTAGAGGCGAAGTCTCAGAATACAGATAAATACCTCACTGTGGTACTGAGCACAGGCCACACTTGGTCCCTGAGTGATTCAAGCCACCTACTCATTTCCAAGAAAGATCTCCAGAGATGAGAAAAAATGGCTCACTTCAATTGCCTGACTGACGGCATGAATGTAGTGAAAGAGAACACTTTTACACTGGTGGTGAGAATGTAAACTAGTACAACCACTATGGAAACAGCGTGGAGATTCCTTAAAGAACTTAAAGTAGATCTACTATTTGATCCTGCAATCCTGGCTATCTACCCAGAGGAAAAGAAATCATTCTATGAAAAAGATACTTGTACATGTCTGTTTATAGCAGCACAATTTGTAATTGCAAAAATATGGAACCAACCCAAATGCCCATCAATCAATGAGCTGATAAAGAAAGTGTGGTATACCATGAACTACTACTTAGCCTTAAAAAAGGAATGAAATAATGGCATTTGTAGCAGCTCGATGGAATTGGAGACTATTATTCTAAGTGAAGTAACTCAGGAAGGAAAACCAAACATTGTATGTTCTCACTCATAAGTGGGAGCTAAGCTATGAGGACACAAAGGCTTAAGAATGATACAATGGACTTTGGGGACTCAGGGGAAAGGGTGAGAAGGGGGTGAGGGATAAAAGACTACATATTGGGTACAGTATATCCTGTTCAGGCAATGGGTGCACCAAAATCTCAGAAATCACCATTAAAGAAGTTATTTAAGTAACCAAACACCAGCTGCTCCCTAAAAACCTATTGGAATATAAAATAAATTTAAAACAAATAAATAAATTGTCCAACTGAGTCACTGACATAGGGAGTCTGCATAAGACATGATATACCCTGAAGAAGAAAAATATTGCCATCTTCTTTCAGGGAGGATTTTTTAAAAGGACACTGTGAGCCAGGCGTAGTGGCTCACGTCTGTAATCCCAGCACTTTGGGAGGCCAAGGCAAGTGGATCACCTGAGGTCAGGAGTTCGAGACCAGCCTGCCCAACATGGTGAGACCCTGTCTCTACTAAAAACAAAAAAATTAGCTGGGCATGGTGGCGGGCACCTGTAATCCCAGCTACATGGGAGGCTAAGGCAGGAGAATTGCTAGAACCCAGGAAGTGGATGTTACAGTGAGCTGAGATCACAACATCACACTCCAGCCTGGGTGACAACAGCGAGACTCTGTCTCAAACAAAAAAGGACATCGTGAAGTGGAGTGTGGACGTATCTCACAATGACTTTACTTACTGAATGAAAAATTTAACAAAGCAAGTAATCATCCAGGAAGGATGGAGAATGTGAGTTACCCATGAGACGGGAAAGGCTCCTCTGCATTTGGAAGCCCATCCTCTCTTTTTAACAAAGGTCAGGAAAGTCCTTCTGCTGGGGAATCACAAGCAAAAAGATGCAACCACACTAAGTCACAGTGAGGCCACCAAGGACCCCAGGTGGGTGGAGGGGTCTGAGCAGGTATGCTGGGCTGAGCTGCCAGCCTCGCCTGGCCTTGAGCTGGATGTTCCTCCATAGACCCTTTCCTATGGAGGGCCTGGCCAGGCTCCCTCTTGAAGGTGCGGTGGCTCATACCTGTAATCCCAAGGCTTTGGGAAGCTGAGGCAGGAGGACCGCTTGACCCCGGAAGTTTGAGACCAGCCTGGGCAATGTGGTGAGATCCCATCTCTACAAAAAAGAAAAAAAAAACAATTGGGGAGGTGAGAAGAACTTTGAAGTCTGTGGCAGGTGTGCCCAATACAAGAATTAAGAAATATGTTTAATGGCATGCTGTAAAAAATGCCACCTTACACCCATTAGGATGATTGCTATCAAAAAAAACCACACATTCACAAGCACACATACACACACAGAAAATAACAGTGTAAGCAAGGATATAGAGAAGTTGGAACCCTTAGGCACTGACAGTAGGAATGTAACTACTGTGGGCACTGTGGAAACAGTATGGTAGTTCCTCAAAAAGTAAAAATAGAATTGCCACCTGATCTAGAAATTCCACTTCTGGATATATAACCCAAAAGAAATGAAGGCAGAGACCCAGATATTAGTATATCCATGTTCACAGGCGCATTATTCACAACAGTCAAAAGGTGGAATCTACCCCAGTGTAATCAATGAATGAATGGATAAAGAAAATGTGGTATATACGCTGAAGTCGCATTCAGCCTTTAAAAGGAAATATCTCGGGCCGGGCTCGGTGGCTCACGCCTGTAATCCCAGCACTTTGGGAGACCGAGGCGGGTGGATCACGAGGTCAAGAGATCGAGACCATCCTGGTCAACATGGTGAAACCCCATCTCTACTAAAGATACAAAAAATTAGCTGGGCATGGTGGCGCGTGCCTGTAATCCCAGCTACTCAGGAGGCTGAGGCAGGAGAATTGCCTGAACCCAGGAGGCAGAGGTTGCGGTGAGCCGAGATCGCGCCATTGCACTCCAACCTGGGTAACAAGAGCGAAACTCCATCTCAAAAAAAAAAAGGAAAACTCTCACACATTCTACAACATGGATGAATCTGAAAGACATTACACTAAGTGAAATAAGCCAGTCACAAAAAGACAATGCAGTGTTAATCCACTTATAAGAAGTACCTAGTGTAGTCAAATTCTTAGTGACACAGAGTAGAAGGGTGGTTACTAGGGGCTGATGAAAGGGAGAACGGAGAGTTGTTTAATGGGTATAGAAATTCAGCCTCACAAAACGAAAAGGGTTCTGGAGATAGGTTTCAAAACAATGGGAATGTACTTAACACGAAACTGCACACTTAAACATGGTTAAAATGGTAAATTTTGTGTGTTATGTGTGTATTTGACTGCAATTTTAAAAAAATCATTACTTCATGGGAAAAATTGCCAATGGCTGCAGAGCTGAATGAGTCTTTCTGCTCCTAACTATTGGCTGGAGTCTGTGGTTAGACTCAGTACTGCACGGGTTCCCTGGAGAACTTGTGCAAATCAGGAGGAACCCTAGGGAGTCTGTAGCAGCCTGAGTGAGGCAGGAAGATCGTAGCTGATCAAGTTAGACAGCAGGGGTGATCCCAGCTCCACCATCCTGCTATGTTGCCCTGAGCAACTTACTCAGCTAGAGCCGAATTCTAATTGTAAAATGAGGTAATAACAGCTATTCCATGTAGGACTGCTGTGAGGATTAACTAAAGACAAAGCACAAAGTGGAGAACAATGTAGAATGTGTTACTATGTGTGCCATGAAGCAGGGGAAAAAGATATAGGGGTGTGTGTGTGTGTGTGTGTGTGTGTGTGTGTATTTTCAAATTTTCTTGTCTATGTGTAAAACACCTCTGGGAGTTTATAGAAGAAATGAAAAGCATTCATTATTTATTTCTCTGGGAGATGGTAACTCAGTAGATGGAAGGAGGAAAACTTTTACTAAATATCTCTTAAAATTTTTTAATTTTAAGTGATACAGATATAGTACTTATTCAAAATAAACAACTATGTCAAAAGACAAGATATATGGAGTACACATCATTCAATGTATATCATTACAATGATAATTATCATTAGAACCATTATCCTTATACCTTACCTAAATTTCTGAGCCAGATAGCACTCCTAAGTTTTTGTTTTAATTTTAGATTCAGGGGCACATGTGCTTGTTTGTTACATGGATATCACATGTGTAATGATGGGGGTTGGGTTCCTAGTGTATCCATCACCCAAATATTGAACATTGTATCCAGTAGGTAATTTTTCAACCCTTACCTTCCTCCTACTCTACCCCCTTTGGAGTCCTCAGAGTCTGTTTTCACCATCTTTATGGCCATGTTGCACCCCTTATTTAGCTCCCATTTATAAGTGAAAACATGTGATATGTGATTTTCTGCTTCTGTGTTAGTTCACCAGGATAATGGCCTCCAGCTCTATCCACATTGCTGCAAAGGTCATGATTTCATTTTTTTGTGGTTGTGTAGTATTCCATGGTATATACATATAAATATACACACACCATATTTTTTTAATCCAACCAACTGTTGATGGACACTCAGGTTGGTTTTATGGCTTTGCTATTGTAAATAGCAGCCCTATGTGGAATAGCTGTTATTACCTCATTTTACAACTAGAATTAAGCTCTAGCTGAGTAATTTACTCACAGAAACAAAGCAGGATGGTGGAGCTGGGATACCCCCAACCCCCTCTAACTTAATCAGCTATGATCTTTGTCTTTAGGCTATCCTGCCTCACTTAGGCTGGTAAGAACTTCCCAGGTTCTTGCTGATTTGCATTTTCACAGGTTCTCTTAGTTTATCTAACAAAAAGTCAAACCCCTGGCAGGAACCCTGGAATCTTTTTAGAATATGTAAGATTCAAGAGTCTCTATGGCTTGTCCAGAACTCCTAAGACAGCATCTACATGTAAAATTCTGTAATGCTAAGGTATAATCCCATTACTCTCAAAGATGAAATCTAAGCACATGATTAGATGCCAACCAAACAAGAATACAAACTCAGGACACATGGACAAGGGGAAAGATGGGGAACTGGAAAGCAGGAAGGAAGAAAGAGAAGGGGACAGGGTGAAGAGAATGGACAGGATATAATCTGTAAATGTATGCATGGGTATGACCTGTTTTCCACTTTTGCTCACCTAACTCTACTCACAGTTCCTTCCACCACGCTGCTTCTGGTTAAACACGTGCACTATACAATTCAAGCAGCAAAGAGCCTAGACCCCTTTATCAAACAAACCGAATCACATGATGCCAGGTCCTGGAGACAGAATATCCCTGCAGCAGCAGGTCTGTCCTGCTTCCCCAGCTGTCTGACCCCACCAAGGCAAAAAAAGAAAGCAAACTCCCCATCTAGAGCTACCAGTGGTGACATACTAGATTGTCCTCCGGGGTGAGCCAGCCCTGTCTGCAAAACCCCACAAGCTCTTCAGAGAACACGGCCACCTGACTAACGGCACCATTTCCATGGCTTTGATTTCCAGATCTTGTCAGCATCCATTATCTGGTCTCCATGTCACTGCCAGTACAAAAGGACACAAAAGTTATTGAATAGCATGACAGTCACAACTCTAAGGGTGACATGAATCAGACAGCTGCTTATGGCATGTTCTCATGTACTACACAGGCTGCCTTGTTGGGCAGTAAGTTATTTAAGCCAATCTGCATTTTTATATCTTATCCTGTGCAGAACTATTGGTTCCACTTGGGTGCACAGGAATATAGAGAAAGAAAAAACATTGTGATGTTAGTATTGGGAGCATTCAGAGCCTCAAAGATTGATCAATAGAGACACTATATTGGATGCAAAATTCTTCCCTAGCAGCCAAGTTGTCACTCATGGCGGTTTTCAGTCCATATTCTGTGCTAACCTCAAAGATTTATTTAATTATTAATTCTCAAAGATTTATTTAATTATGGAGGATCAAGGCTTTCAAAAAATAATTAATTACAAAAGCTACTTAATATTCAGAGGTGTCACACGAGCAGATAACTGGCATTCTCTGTTGGTAGTTTAATTAGACAAGAAGATGCAGAAAGCTGTCACTTGAGGGTGGGGGCTTCAGGGGAGGGAAGCCCTGGTAAGCACTACCAGTTGGCCATCTGTACCAAACACAAAAGCACCACTCTTCAGCTGGCCTCCCTGAGAGCAAGCCCCGCCACATTTCCCATCTCATCCACTGGTAACTCCTTTCTGCAGCACATAGCTGGAAGGCAGAAGATATTCATGAACTATAATTTCAAATTTGATGTTTCGTGGATGTGGAAGGTTGGGAAAAACAATTAACCACTTGGTACCTCAGTTTCTCCATCAGAAAAATACAATTCATAAATGTCATCCATCCATCTGCCTCCCAGAGCAACAGCTGCTGAACATTTTCTTTACAAATGGCCAGGAACATGCCAAGTAACAAAACAGGCTCCATGTTACACACTTTGATATAAATATGCTGGCAGGAAATAGGAAACCTTCTTAATTTTACCAAGCAATTGATTCTTGATTATTTCAGAGTTGATTTTTCAAGTTATGGCTTTTCTGTGTCATTCCCCCACCCCCATTTTAAAAAATCATCCTTGACAATCTGTTCGCTAGATAATTCTCTTTCCTTTAGCATCTTCACTAGACAATAAGTAATAATAATAGCAACAATCACTACTGTAGTTTATTGTATATTCATATTTAGTCCTTACAACTCACTGAGATAAGTATTATCATTTTTATTTCTATTTTACAGAGAAGAAACTGAAATTTAGAGAGCTTGGGTGATTTAATCAATGCCCCAAAATTAAGTAGCAAAATTGGGATTAAAATTCTGGTCACTTAAAAAAAATTTAGGTCACTTTGATTCTAAATCCCATAAATCCCAAAAGATGACTTTTACCATTGTTCCATACAGGAGGAAAGAAAAAAAATCCAAGCATGCGTGCACACACACACACACACACACACACACACCCCGGTCAAGATTTCTGCTGCTTGGCAATTATAATAAAATATGGGTACAATAGAAATGACTAAAATATATAAATGACTAAAATAAAATGCACTGTAAATGCAATGAGGTATCTTGGCTTAACTCCTGGAACAGAAAAAAGACTTTAGGAAAACTGATGAAATCTGAATAAACTCTAAGCCAGATTTTTTAAAAAAATTAATTCTAAGGAACTCTTGACATCTGTATGCAAAACTGTAAATACCATTTCCACTAGTAAGGTTAAAATTTGATAATTGTTTAGTCTTTTAGCATTGTTTTGAGTATTTCATGTAATGTCAAACCCATAAACCTTTTCCTAAGAGTCTTGTTAGGAAGAGAAAAACATTAATTTTGTATATTTGTGAGGTTTTTTTAAATAGCACAGACAATTGCAGGTTAATTAAGTGACAAAAAAAATCAACCAGTACATTGAAAGCGTTTTCATATTTAAGAAAAAAATAAAAATATTAATATATTGATACTGATTTAATTTATCCAGTATAGGATCTCTAATTCCCTTCTTTAAATAAGTTTGTTTTATGCATTATATAGGTTTATTTCATACATTAATCAATCAATTTGCTTTAAGTAAAATTAGATTTTGTTAATAATTTTTAGTGAGCAATTAATTTCCAGAAAAAAAAATTAAAACAACATAGGTTCAAAAGTACATAAATTTTCATATGAATAAAAAGACAAAGAAAATGAAATACATTGGTATAAAACTACAGATCCATTAAAAGTTTATAATTTAATTTAAAATTTTCTGTTATATTTGCAAGCTTTTTTTGCTTTACTGTATTTCTGGCCTGTGTACAGAATTTTGATGTACCTATATACTGCAGAATTTTATATGATTTCCAGTTTCACTGTATTCTTGAATAAGCATTTTAAATTTTGTTTTGACAATAGATTTAAATCAAATCTAAATGAATTGTAAAGCAAAAGTTAGAACTACATAATGTCTCAGAACACTGAAATAAAATCAACCCAAATTAATTACTTTTCCTCACAAACCCTTCCAAGGTGTTGTACTAACAAAACAAAAAGTAAGGAACTGGCCTCAGATGGACACATTCATATAATGTACCAGAAAAAAACAACAACAAAAAAAACCCAGAATCATTCAAATATTTTCGGCACCATGTCCAAACATTAATTCAAGTCCACATATTCTATAGAAAGCTCACTGATATGGTACAGGGCCCATCTCAAGCTCACTTCTATAAATGCTGACTTTAATTTTTCCATCTTCTTTATTTATGAATGATAACAAAGCTAACCATATCTTAATCCTCCTCATTTTCAGGAACTGATTAGAGGCCCAGGCTCAGGAAATCTGACCCAGCTTCAAGTAATATTAAATTCCTTTTGAGCCTCATGCATTGATGGGTTCTGTATGGAAAAAAGCCTCAAGTGGAATGTCTACCCAATTAGCCAACATTTCTCTTATCTACTACTAACCAAAGCTGGACCACACCTCATTGGAGTTCCAGGTGCAGCCAAGCATAGCTGCATCTCACCCTTAATAGGCTCAAACCCAGGGAATGCCCAAAAGCAGAACTGTCATCCCTTACAATTGATCTGTGCTTAAAATCTGGCATCAGGAGACATCTTTAGAAACTGAGAGAACTGCTCCAGTCATTTGGAAGAGTTGCTGACCTATACTTAGACTTCGGTTTTGCTGGACTGAGGATGAGTTTTACAGGACTGCTTTCAGTTTCTTCAATTATCAATATTCAGGTGAAAGATATAAAATTGTAACTTAGTACCAATGAACTTTGCTTGCTAAGTTGTGTGACTTTCGAAGAGCTAGTTGATGATTTGATCACTGAATTCCCTGACTTCGTGGTTTTAATAGCATTTGCACCAGGATTCTTGATCCTAGGGATCCATAGAGAGAAAGAGGGTTGAGGATGGGGATAGCTGTTTGTAAACTCCTTGATGTGAAACTTAATATATGTGTGCTTTTTTTCTGGGTGCCATGCCCCTACTTTTCATTTTCAAAAAAATTTCTAACTCAAAAAACGTTAAATACTACTGTATAACATCCACTATGTGGTCATAGAACCAAAAGACTTCTCAACAGAGAGGAAAGTTTTTCAGATGTTGTTATGGGTTGAATTGTGTTCCCCCAGCCCCAAATTCCTAGGTTGAAGTACTAACCCCGGTATTTCAGAATGTGACCTTATATGGAGATAGGGTCTTTACAGAATTAAGCTAAAATTAGATCATTACGGTGAGTCCTAACCCAGTATGACTACTGTTTCTTTAAGAAGAGGAAATTTGACATAGGCACAGGCAGGTGAAAGACTATGTGAAGACACAAAGAGAAGATGCCTTCAATATACAAACAGCCAACAATCATATAAAAAAATGCTCAACATTACTAATCATCAGGGAAATGAAAATTAAAACCACAATGAGATACCACCTTACTCCTGGCCATAGTGGCCATAATTAAAAAGTCAAAAAACAGTCCATGCTGGTGTGGCTGTGGTGAAAAGGGAACATTTTTACACTGCTGATGGGAATGTAAATTAGTACAACCACTATGGAAAACAGTATGGAGATTCTTTAAAGAACTAAAAGTAGAACTACCATTCAGTCCAGCAATCCCACTACTGGGTATCTACACAAAGGAACAGAAGTCACTATATGAAAAAGACTCCTGTATATGCAGGTTTATAGCAGCACAATTCACAATTGCAGAAATATGGAACCAAGTAAGTGCCCATTGACCAACGAGTGGATAAGGAAAATATGGTATATATACACCAAGGAATACTACTTAGCCATGAAAAGAAATGAAATAATGTCTTTTGCAGCAACTCGGATGGAGCTGGAGGCCATTATTCTAAGTGAAGTAACTCAGGAATGGAAAGCCAAATATTGTATGTTCTCACTTATAAATGGGAGCTAAGCTATGAGAACACAAAGGCATAAGAATTATATGGACTTTGGAAACCTGGGGGAGGGAGAAGTTTAAAGAGGGTGAGAGAAGACTCCATATTAGGTACAGTGTACATTGCTCAGGTTATGGGTGCACTAAAATCTCAGAAATCACCACTAAAGAACTCATCCATGTAATCAGAAACTATCTGTACCCCAAAAACTACTGAAATAATTAAAAAGAAGATGGCCTTCAGAACGAATCTGCCAACACTGTGGTCTTGGACTTGTAGCCTCCAGAACTGTTAGAAAATAAATTTGTCATATAAGCAACTCAGTTCGTAGTACTTTATTATGGCAGTCTAGCAAATTAATACAGATTCTTAATATATTCATTTTGGAATGCAAAGAATTCTGCTCAGGAAAAACTGAAAAGACTATTTGCAAGTAGAAAGTCTCCAGTGTTCACAGATTTTTTTTTCATATACAAGGTCATAAAATTTGAAAAATTAAGTATATTCACTGGCTTAAATAATCCATTTCTAGTAAGAATAAAGGACACAAAAATTATTTTTGCTCAACTCCCTTAAGAATCAGTGAAGGAACAGAATCATAAATTGTGAGCCAGCGTCTCATACACTCTACACTCTTTTCTTTCTCTCTCCATGGGTGTTCTCTGAGCACAGTTGAAAAACACACTGTGTTTAAAATATTATTTATTTTTTAAACAAAGCCATACATGGTTATTATTAATAAATTTTTAAATATAGGTAAGCAAAAAAATAAAAAGAACTCCCCACTATCCAGAGGTAACAATTGTTAATATTTGTTACTATATTTTCATTGCTATCAGATCTCAATCTAATATTTTCCACAAAACTATGAATGATAATTTGAACTTGTCTTATCTAAATAAACAAGCTCATTATACAGATTGCTTAACAATAAAGAAATGTAAAGCTGTCAGAATTATTTTGAGAAATCATTAGTGAATGTTCATAAAGAAAATAAACAATAACAATACTGTATTTTCTACTTACAAATTTGCTAAGAGAATAGATCTTATATTAAGTATTCTTATCACAAAAAAATAATATAGAGGGTAGGAGGAAACTTTTTGAGGTGATACATATGGGTATGTTAAGGGTATGTTTATGGCATAAATTGTGGTGATGGTTTCATAGGTGTATTTATTTATTTATTTATGAGACAGAGTCTCGCTCTGTCACCCAGGCTGGAGTGCAGTGGTGTGATCTTGACGTGACCTCCACCTCCCAGGTTCACGCAATTCTTGTGCCTCAGCCTCCCCAGTAGCTGAGACTACAGGCGTGCACCACCATGCCCGGCTAATTTTTGTATTTTTCAGTAGAGACAGGGTTTCACCATGTTGCCCAGGCTGGTCTCAAACTCTTGACTTCAAGTGATCCACCCTCACTTCCCAAAGTGCTGGGACTACAGACATGAGCCATCGCCCCCGGCCCGACAGCTGTATTCTTATAAAGTGATTTTTAAAAAATAATGTGAATATTAATTACTTATAGAGATTGTGTTTTATAAAACAAAAGAGTTACATAAGATCACATCTGACTTGAGATACATTATTTACATTCATAACAGAAATAATAAAATTAATCACATTAAGTCTTATAAATAATTATTACTTTGACCACTAATCTCACACATGGATAAAGCTCTACTGATCAAGGAAAATACTGAAACATTTGAAGATAACATCAGTGACACTATCATTGAACTAAGGTAGGCAAATATGAAAGCATGCAGGCATGAAGGCACCCACAATCCACACAGCAAATAATTAGGCAGTACCTGAGAAGTGGAGAAAACAAATAACTTCTAAAGGAAATGAGAGAAAGTATTCAATATGATTAAAAGGGAATTAAATCAGGGCAATCAGAAGGAACTCAAAGGAAGGGAAATGAATAGCCAACAAAATATGTGATTAAAATATTAGAAACAAAGCGAATACACACAGTAACAGAGCAAATCAAATACTGCATGTTCTCACCTATAAGTTATAAACATTGAGTATACATGGACGTGAAGATGGCAACAATAAACACTGGGGACTGCTAGAGCAGGAAGGAAGGGAAGGGAGGCAAGGGAAGAAAGGATGGAAAGACTAACTATTGGGTACTATGCTCAGTGCCTGGGTGATGGGATCAAGTGCGCCCCAAACCTCAGCATCGTGCAGTATACCCAGGTAACAACCTGCACATGTACCCCCGAATCTAAAATAAAAGCTGAAATTATTAAAAAGAGAAATATTAGAAACAATCTCCTAAGGAAAATTATGTAAGAACTATGACTCAAAAATGGAAAACAGAGGGACTTAGTGTCTACTTAGCCTATTTTCTGAAATAATTCTGATTTTTAGTAATTTCTGAATTAGCGTCTCAGAGACCTCTGCTTCTAGGAGCCTGGTGTAGCACTCTGGTTTGAAACTAGGCAAATTCAATCGATTTTGTGAACAATTTTTAATTGAAATATGTATGTTAACCATTCCTCTATATTTGTATACACTATCAGTAAGGAAATGAATTGGCACCATATTTTGAGGGCTGTTGGCACTATCTACCAAAGTTTTACATGCATATACTTTCTATTGCAGGAATTTACTTCAGAGATTTTATCCACAAATTTCTTGACCAATACACAATAAATATAAATACAGTTGACCCTTGAACAGTGCAGTGCTGACTCCCCCATGCAAAAATTCATACATAACTTTTGACTTGCCAAAAAGCCTACTGTTGACCAGAGCCTTACTGATAACATTAACAATTAATTAAAACATATTTTGATTTTCACATGTATTATACACTATGTTTTTACAATAAAGTAAGCTAGAGAAAAGAAAATCATGAAAATTAAGAAAATCATGAAAAGAGAAAATATATTTACTGTTTATGAAGTAGAAGTGGATCATCATAAAGGTCATCATCATCATCATCTTCGTGTTGAGTAGGCTGAGGAAGGTGAGGAGGTTTACTGTCTCACGGGTGGCAGAAGTGGATGACAATCTACCTGTAAGTGGACCCACAGAGTTCAAACCTGTGTTATTTAAGAGTTAACTATACAATAGGCCAGGCATGGTGGCTTACACCTGTAATCCCAGCACTTTGGGAGGCCAAGGCAGGTGTATTGCCTGAGCTCAGGAATTTGAGACCAGCCTGGGCAACATGGCAAGAACCCACACCTACCAAAAAATACAAAAAATTAGCAGGATATGGTGGCATAGGCTTGTGGTTTCAGCTACTCAGAGGCCGAGGTGGGAGGATCTCTTGAGCCTGGGAGACAGAAGTTGCACTGAATCAAGATCATGTCACCACACTCCAACTGGGTGAGAGAGCAATACCTCATCTCAGAAGAAAAAAAAAAGGTTAACTGTACAATAATCACATTGCAGCAGCTTTTCTTAGAACAAAAATATGGAACCAGGGCCAGGTGTGGTGGCTCATGGCTGTAATACTAGCACTTTGGAAAGCCAAAGTGGGAGGATCACTTGAGGCCAGGAATTCAAGACCAGCCTGACCAACACAGCAAGACCCCATCTCTTTAAAAAATAATAATAAAATTTTAAATTCTGGAACCTGTCAAATGAGCATCTAAAAACACCTAGTAAAATAAACTACGATTTATTTATAGAGCATATTACTGTATACAGTAAAGACTAATAAGTCTTTATATAGGGATGTAAAAAGAGGTCTAAAATTTGGTGTTAATTAACTGCAGAATATTACATTCGGTATTATCTCACGTCTGTATGGTGGAGGTATTTTTAAGGGATATTCTTTATTTTTGTGCATATGTAGAAACTTTCTAAGAGGATACACAAGAAACTATTTGGAAGAGGTCTTGCTTTATGAGAAGGCCTCCATATGACCTTCTTAATTTTTTACGAAAATTATGTTATTACTTTCAAAAGTGAGAAACCTACATCTAGTTTATTTTTAACTTCCAAAAGACAGCAAGCAATTCCTTCATGGCATTTGTTCAGTAATTTTTAAACATTTCACACATGTTCTATTGTAGACTTTGGTTGCTGAGCTTATATTTGCCTACATCATCCCTAATGACATAATCATCCCTAATTATGTCATTATCTAGGTGGAAGCTTCTTACAGAACTATGGGTTTTATGAAACAGAATGTTCTTATGCAGTTCTTGGCAATTCTGTTTGGGCCTTTCTAAAATGTATGAGCCCACTTAACTAGTATCTTGCCTTTTTTTGAGAAAGAGAGAAGGGGTGAGAGAGAGGGAAGGAGAGGAGAGAGATAAAAACACAGACAGAAAGATGGTTGGATAGAAGGAAAGAGGAAAGAAGGAAGGAAGGAAGGGAGGAAGGGAAGGAGGGAGGAAGGGAAGACAGACTAGCCACTCCTCTGCTCTGGGCACTTGCTTGGTGAGGTGGCTCACATCCACACTCTTGTGGCGTCTAAGCCCTTTGTTATGGTGTCCATCTAAGACTATAGCTGTGGTATTTGTCCACTTACCTTTGACACTGGGGATGACAGCATCAAAAGGCGTGCCAATGGGACACTGGAGAGCAAAACATATTCTTCCTTGCCTTCATTGTGTAACAGAAGCACTATTACCTCCTGAAGATTATGTGTCACCAATATGGTGACACCGTTCCTTGCCTGCTAGTCACAGTGATTTGAAAAGAAGGTTAATGAATTGTTTGCTTGTTGGTTTGTCTTTTATCAGTTTTAATTTTTATGTTATTGTGATAACCTAACCTAGGTTAGCCTAACTGACTTCATCTTAGCAGCAAACCTGTCAAGCTCTCTCGAGCCTGTCCCTCCCTGCCGCAGCCCCTCAGGTGCATTACTGGGTCACGCTGCACTCAAAGCTTTGAAGCGTTGAGAGTGGTTCACACTGTTCACGGCACCTGTAACCACTGTAGCTGCATCCTGCTTGGCAAGTCTACCTGCTGTTGTGAATACCTTCCTTGTGATTGATTGTACGGAAAGTTCCCCCTGCTATCCCTCTTAGTGATTGTATGGAAATACCCTTAGCAACCAACAATCCTGGGAACCTCCTGCCCCCTGGTTACCAGCCTCTTCCTACTAACTTGCTTGTTCTGCTTCTGTAAAATTCCGCTTCAGCTAGGCTGCCCCCTCCTCTGCCTAAATCAAGGTATAAAGGGAAATCAGGCCCCTTCCTCGGGGCCGAGAGATTTTGAGCATTAGCTGACTCTCTGTCACCAGCTGAATAAAAGACTCATAATTTGAACTCAGAGCATGGCGTTTCCTTCTAACTCGCTTGGTTATTACATTATGTTGATTTATTCTATTTTAAATTCTGGGATACATGTGCAGGATGTGCAGGTTTGTTACATAGGAAAACATGTGCCATGGAGGTTTGCTGCACCTATTAACCCATCACCTATGCATTAAGCCCAGCGTGCATTAGCTATTTTTTCTGATGGTCTCCCTGCCACCCTGGAGTTAATGAATTGTTGCACCGTATATTCAAACATATTCTAAAGCTACAATAATCAGTGCTGACTTTACAAATAGAAGTCAATCATGAAGTCTAGAAAGAGATCCAAATACAAAAATATTTAATATAGGATAAGACATTTTTAGTCAATGGGGAAAGGATGTAATCTGTATCAGGGTAACCACTGACTGGGAAAAAAAAATAAATCTCATCCAGGGCTGGTATTTGGTAAGAACTACAAATCTGGCCACACCCAGGTTCTATGGCTGGCATTCATTCTGACTGGCCAGTACCTACAGCATATGGTTGTTAACTACTTTGAACATTGTCCCTGGTTTGATCTCTCCATAATGAAAGAAATTCCTCATATAATTAAAGTGTAAATTAAAAATAAAATTCCAGGCTGGGCATGGTGGCTCAAGCCTGTAATCCCAGCACTTTGGGAGGCTGAGGTTGGCAGATCACTTGAGGTCAGGAGTTCAAGACCAGCCCGGCCAACATGGTGAAACTCCATCTCTAATAAAAATATAGAAATAAGCTGGGTATGATGGTGCATGCCTATAATTCTAACTACTAGAGAGGCTGAGGCATGAATCACTTGAACCCTGGAGGTGGAGGTTGCAATGAGCTGAGATCATGCCATTACATTCCAGTGTGGACAACAGAGCAAGACTCTTCTCAAAAATAAATAAATAAAAATAGATAATAACATTCTAAAAGCATGGGAAAATATAGTTGAATATTTACATAATATTGGAGTGCTGAAAGACTTTTAAAGTATGACCCCAAGAGCAGACACCATTTACTTGAAAGACAGAAATTTTGATTAACCAAAAAATTTAAATTCTTCAGAAATAAAACAATGAAATAAAAAGGGAAACAGTAGTTTGAGAAAAATATATCCAACATAAATAAGGAATAAGTGATTTTATCCTTAATTAATAAAGAGCTACTATAAGTCAATTTTAAAAGAAGTCTAACAACCCAATAGAAAAATAGGCTAAAGATGTAATTTTATTAGGAGAATACATGTAAAAAGATAATAACATATAAACAAATCTTCATCCTCTCTAGTTATCAAAGAAAATCAAGTTAAAACAATTAAATACATTTTAAATATGAGATTAGCAAAGCTTTCTAAAATATAAGACCCAATATTGGTAAGAGTTCAGAGAACTGGGAACTATTATTCACAGGTAGTAGGTTAAAAGTGTTCTAATCTTCCTGGGAGTCAGTTTATAAAGATGTATTTTAAAATCTTCTAAAAGTATATCATTTTAGGTGCTAAAAATCTGCTAGGAACTTATCCAAGGATATTGCTTATTGTAGGATGCATAAATCAGAGCATTTATATCAGCTTTGGTAATTAAAGTGAAAAACAAAACCTGCAATCAATTAGAATTCCAATAAAGGAGCACAGATTAAACAAATATATATTAGTTAAATAAATATATAAAATACTATTTTTTTTCCCACTTTTGTATAACAGACTTTGTCTTGGTCCATTTTGTGTTGCTATAACAGAATGCCAAAGAGTAATTTACAAAGAAAAGAAATCTATTTCTTACATTTCTGGAGTCTGAGAAGTCCAAGGTCGAGGGGCCGGCATCTGGTGAGGGCCTTCTTGCTGCATCATCCCAGGGCAGCAGGTGGAGAGCAAGAGAGCATGCTCAAGAGCCAGAGAGTGAGAGAGGGCCAAACTTGCCATTATAATAAAGCCTCTCTCACAATAATTAAACCATTCCTGCAATAATGACATTAATTCATTCATGAGGGCAAAGCCCTCAGGACCTAATCACTTCTTAAAGGTCCCATTTCTCAACACTGTTGCATTAGGGATCATTTCCAATATATGAACTTTGGGGGACACATTTAAACCATAACAGGCTTGTATTAATTGAGTAATTAGATATATTGTTAAATTTGGGGGATAAAATTTAAAACTTTCCTGTTTTCCGGTGATAAAACTTCTTTCCAAAGAAGGCCTATGGGAGAGGGAATCTAATTAATGGAAGCATGATTCCTAAGAATTAGGTTTTATTATAAATAAAAATACAATCAGTATGTCATTAATACCTGTCAAGCAAAACCAAATACAGAAACTGCAAATGCAGTGAAACTTCATAGCTCAGAGATTTGGTAATGAGATGTGAACACATCTACTTCCAGCAAAATTCCATGTGTCCACCCCTACTTGATAATTCGAAGAAAAAGTCACATCTGTGCAGTGACATAAATTTTACTCCAAATGGATCCTGCAAACTTGAAATGTCTTAGATTTCATCATTAAAACTGTACTCCTGCAAGATTCGTAAGGTGAAAGAGATGAAGAAGACGTTCTTTTTTCTTCCTCCGGCAGCACTGGCAGACAAATACGTGAGTTTCACAGATAATGTTTATTCAGTGGCTTCTTTATTTCCTTCTCATTTCAGCCCCTTAGGACTGAGGAAAGCTGTGATGCCACCGTCAGCATTCCTGCAGGTTCCTGATTCCGAGCAGCAATAGCCCTCTGCTTTTTTGTGGCCGTAAACCCGAAGCCAATGGCAGTCCCTACAATTTTCACTCTTCCAGTTTTTCCCGTGGTTTTGTAAGCACCTCAATACCTATATTAAATCTCTCCATATTTAAAATGTCTACAGGGGTTTTGTTTTCCTGACTGAACCCCACATGATCCAGCCTGGTTACACCATGAAAGACAAATGTCACATCTCTGCACTAATGGCAGCTATCACAGTCTTGAAATGAAAGGACATAAGTGATCTCAGAATTTTCTTTAAAATACCTTTAGAGATGCTTTTTAAGAGGCTTCTTCATAATTCTGTAATTGGTTTAGAAAGGACTTGGGAAATCACTCACAGAGAAGAAAAATAGACACATAAACATGAACATAAGGGATATTTTCTTGAACATAATAGGATATTTTCCATGAACATAATAGGATATTTTCTTAGGCATTCTAAACATGGAAGCAGAATGCTTGTTTAGTTGGAGAAAACCCTTACAGACTCCCTCTAGAGAAGAGCAACATCAAATCAAAGTCAATACAATCATTCTGGGTTAGGTAAATTATCCATGCAGGGAAGTGCTCCTAAAATACCAGCTTCCTTCTGATCTCCTAACTCTCATGCCTTTCCACTACTTCATGGCTCTTTTCCAAAGGATTTGCACCTGCCCCAGTCACTTCAAATCCTACTTCCTCCATGTGTTCCTTTTCTACCCAGTCACCCTAATGTCTTAGCATTTACTTAAATGTTCTAAGTGCTCCAGAACCTAGACATACCAAGAACCCTATCCAGTGTTGTCAAGGAAGAATATGTTATATACATAAATTTTCTAATAGACTAGAATGACAAGGTTTTAATTTCAAGTATTTTGAAGAAAATCTAGCGTGTGTTAAACTATCTTTTTTTAGGAAAAAAATCTGAGACAATAGCACGAAGTTGAAAAAACATATGGCTTATTCTTCAAAGACAAACTGAAGTCTAAAATCTGCCACCTGTGTGACTTTGGTTAAGTAACTCAACTTTTCTGAAACTTCATTTTTCCTATGTAAAATAGTGACAATAATAATACAAGAAGCCATGCATACTCGGAGGGCAGTGGTTCTCAAAGTGTGGCCCCAGCCAGCAGCAGCAGAGTCATGTGGGAAATTGTCAGGAAGACTGATTCAGAGCCCCACATCAGACCTACTGAAATAGAAAGTCAAGTTGGAAGGAGGTAGGGACAAGGAAGCAGCAATGAGTGTTTTAACAGCTTTCAGGTGATTCTGACGAATGCTGCCATAGAGACTTTGCGTTGATTTAATAAGACAATGTAGTGTAAAGAATTGTATTTTTTTAAAGCTATGCAAATAGGAGCTAGTGGCATTAGGGCTATTAATTATTGTGCTATTTAATGCAGCACTGCTCAGAACGAAATGGTCTCAAACCATTGTGCTGAAGAACCAGAGAGAATTCAAAAGAAATGATTCTGCTTTCAAGAGTTCTTCTGTCCCCTCCCTCTGCTGTCAGCTGTCATTTCTCACCGAGGTCTGTGAGTCCTGCTGCTGTCATCTGCTGCATATACACACAGTGGTTCTGAGCAACTGCCTGAGGGCAATTCTGTCTTTCCTATGGAATAAAGTCTCTACCCCTCTGCAGCTTCTAGCCTCCCTCATGACCCTTTTCCAACTTGTGTTCTGAATGTTTGAGGCCACCACCAGTCTGACTTCTGGGTATAAGGAGCTTTTCTAGGATAATAACATATACACACATCTTTTACATAGAAATATGCGTACATGTATAGCACCAAAGCAGTGCCTGCTACCTTGTGCATGCACAATACGAATTTTCAGTTGAAAAAATGAATATCTGTATGTTCGTATCTCAGAAAAGTGTGAGTATACTTCATCACCACTTACATCCCCCAAATCTATTAAAAAAATTTTTTAATTCAAAAAGTGTAAGGATATGGACAATACATGGTTTCACCCTGACATCTCTAACTCCTGTGGGCTATCATGAGACTGAAAAGTGTGATTTAATCAAACAAGTCTATAAACACTTCTGGGAAAACAATGTAAAGGGCAAGCGCTGATGGGAAGCCACTGGCATTGTCTCCCCAGGGAAAGGGCAGCACTTTATACACGTGCAGTAAGAGAGGAGAAAGCTCTCTGAAGCATTAAAAGCACTAAATAAATGAAGATGCTCCTATTATTGATATGATTCCATCCCTGCTGGATGCCCGTTAGCTCCAGGTACAGGGCCTCTCCCACCCTGAGTTCAGGGTTCTTTGAGACCCTGCTCACTGGCTTGACTCCCAGGGCTGTCCTGTGCTGTCTTCTGCAAAGGGTGGCACCTCCCCTCACAGCCTATCAGGGCAACCCACCTCTCAAGAGAAATGCTGGCTACTTGCCTCTGACCTTGACATACCTTCTGCCCCACCATCTGCTCGATTTCCATAGCTTTCATTCGAGGCTTTAGGACTACATGACTGCCTCTTCTTGGTCTATTGGCCACAGCACCAAGCTTCACTCCCTGCAACTACAACAAAGAATCTTCATTCCTGCCCCTACCTTGGCTTCCCTGTGGTGACCCTCATGTCAGGTCAACTAGCACACCCAGCCCTGCACCCTCCATGGTGTCTGAGCACTCACCAGCCCACTTTCCTTAAATCAATAAATTGACCCATCGGCCAGATCCATGTTCTGCCAGTACAGCCAGCCCGAACCCCTAAGACAAGCCATCTGTGGCCTTCTACTTACTATTAACTCTGTTGCATAGCACTCAGTAGCACTCAGTAGACAGTGGGTGCTCAATTAATGTTGCTGTCTGCATGAAATGGTAAAAGTTTAGAATGCTGATTCTCAACTAAAATCAGAAATCTGCTTGAGGAGAGCAAGTCAACACTCTCCTGAAATAGTGATGCAATCAGCAGAAATTTTTACTATATCAATCAAAAGGGCTCTCAGCAAGTAGTCAGTGAACCAAGTAAAGTGACCTTCGTACCCCCTCCCACTCCTACCCCACTCCATATTCTTGTTAGCTACTGTTGATTGATGGCTTCCAGGAAAAGATGATCCATCACTGTTCAGACTAGTGAAGCTTCTGCCACTATGTTCAGGTTACTCCAGCATTTTGTAAAAGTGAGACAAAATATAAAGTCTGAAAAATGCCAACTCATGGTAAAATAAGAAAACCTCAAAATAGCATGGTATTGCCAGAAATCAATGAAATTAACATGGGTGGACGATGGACAGATTCTTTAAAAATATATGTAACAGTGTATGATATGTTACAAACACATCAGGAGGCCTGTGATAGGGTTTTCAATTCCATACTGGAAATTATTCACTACCAGAATTGTTACTGCCCAGGGCAAGTAACAACTACCACTTAAACTGGGCTCTTATTCATATCAGGCACTGTGCTAGCTGCTTCATATATGTTATCCTATCCAATTCTTACTTTCACAAAAGGTGTGATATGGCTTGGCTCTGTCTCCCCACCTAAATCTCATGTTGAATTGTAATTTCAAACGTCAGAGGTGGGGCCTGGTAGGAGGTGATTGGATCATGGGAGTGGTTTCCAATATTAGCACCATCCCCCTAATGCTGTCTCATGATAGAGTTCTCACCAGATCTGGTTGTTTGAAAGTGTGTAGCACCTCCCACTTCACTCTCTCTTCCTTCTGCTCCAGCATGTAAGATGTACCTGCTTCCCCTTCGCCTTCTGCTGTAATTGTTAAGTTTCCTGAGGTCTCACCAGAAGCAGAATATTGTACAGCCCGCAGAACCATGAGCCAATCAAACCTCTTTTCTTTCTAAATCACCCAGTCTCAGATATGTCTTTATAGCAGCATAAGAATGAAGTAATGTACAGGTAAAAATCTCTATTTTGCCAATGAGGACTTGCTGTTGGTCACATTGCTGATAAATGACAGAGCCAAATTTAAACCAATGGCAGTCTGACTCCAAAGCCCATACCCTTACCATTCTACGTGCAGTTCTTCTCCCTATCTCCCAAATTTCCAGAAAGGAAGAATCAGGTTTAAATGATCTTAACTACAAAAATGAGAGGATGAGTCTGAAAACATATGTACTGGAAGTTGTGTGTGGGATGGGAGAGAGACAGCCTCGCTCTTTACATTGTATGACAGTCAAAATGTGTCTAGACTGTAGAACACTTGGGAAAGACACAGAAATAGGCTTGAACAAATGAAAAGGCACGTTGTGCTTCTGTTAGGAAAACTCAACATCATGAAAATGTCATTTCTCCCTAAATGACTTTATGAATTTAACATAATCCCAATGAAAAATACAGCCATACCTCGTTTTAATACACTTCACCTTATTGCACTTCTCAGATACTGCATTTTTTACATATTGAAGGTTTGTAGCATTTTTCAACAGCATGTGCTCACTTCATGTCTCTGTGTCACTTTTTGGTAATTTTCATAGTATTTTTTAAAAATTTATTACTATATCTGTTATGGTGATCTGTGACCTATGACCTTTGACGTTACTAATGTAATTGTTTTGGGGTGCCATGAACTTAGCCCATAAAAGACAGTAAACTTAATCAGTAAATGTTGTGTGTGTTCTGACTGCTCCACTGACTGGCCATTTCTCCATCTCTCTCCTTCCTCAAGCCTCCCTATGCCTTGAGACACAACAGTATTGAAATTAGACCAATGAATAACACTACAATGACCTCTGAGTCTTCAAGTAAAAGGAAGAGTTGCACATCTCTCACCTTAAATCAAAAGCTAGAAATGATTAAGCTTAGTGAGGAAGGCATGTTGAAAGCCAAGACAGACTGAAAGATAGGCCTCTGGTGCCAAACAGTTAACCAGACTGCGAATGCAAAGGAAAAGTCCTGGAAGGAAATTAAAGTACTACCCCAGTGTACACAGGAATGATAAGAATGTGAAACAGACTTCTTGCTGATCTAGAGAAAGTTTTAGTTGTCTGTGTAGAAGATCAAAGCAGCCCCAACATTCCCTTAAGCCAAGGCCTAATCCAGGACAAGGCTCTAACTCTCTTCAGTTGTACAAAGGCTGGAAGAGGTGAGGAAGCTAGAGAAGAAAGGCTGGAAACTAGCAAAGGAGCAGAGGTTGATTCATGAGGTTTAAGGAAAGATGCTGTCTCCACAACATAAAAGTGGAAAGAAAAGCAGCAAGTGCCAATGTACAAGCTGCAACAACTCATCCAGAAGATCTAGCCAAAATCATCAATGAAGGTAGCTACACTAAATAACAAAACATAAATGAAACAGATTTCTATTGGAAGAAGACACTACCTAAGATTTTCACAGCTAGAGAGAAGTCAATGCTCGGCTTAAAAGTTTCAAAGGACAGGATGACTCTTGTTAGGGGCTAATACAGCAGGTTGAATTAGTAGGTTGAAGAAGTTGATGCTCATTTACCACTCCAAAAATCCTAGGGCCCTTAAGAATGATGCTAAATCTCTCAAAATTGAGGTAAAACCACTGTCCGGGTGCCCCCAGCCAACTCCACCATCACTGTCGCCACCGCGGTGGGGAGGAGGGCCATGATCCAAATGAACCAGAGCAGTTGAGAAAACTGTCTGTTGGTGATCTGAGCTGTGAAACTACAGATGAGCATTTAAGAGAACATTTTGAGAAATGGGGCACACTCACAGATTGTGTAGTGATGAAAGACCCCCAAACAAAACGTTCCAGGGACTTTGGTTTTGTAACTTATTCTTGTGTTGAAGAGGTGGAGGCAGCAATGTGTGCTAGACCACACAAGGTTGATGAGCGTGTAGTGGAACCAAAGAGAGCTGTTTCTAGAGAGGATTCTGTAAAGCCTGGTGGCCATCTAAAAGTGAAGAAAATTTTTGTTGGTGGTATTAAAGAAGATATAGAAGAATATAATTTGAGAAACTACTTTGAAAAGTATGGCAAGATTGAAACCATAGAAGTTATGGAGGACAGGCAGAGTGGAAAAAAGAGGATTTGCTTTTGTGACTTTTGATGATCATGATACAGTTGATAAAATTGTTGTTCAGAAATACCACACTAATAATGGGCATAATTGTGAAGTGAAAAGGCCCTTTCTAAATAAGAGATGCAGTTTGCTGGATCACAGAGAGGTCGTGAAAGTGGATTTGGCAAAATTTTATGGGTCGCAGAGGAAACTTTGGAGGTGGTGGAGGTAATTTTGGCTGTGGTGGAAACTTTGGTGGAAGAGGGCACTATGGTGGTGGAGGTGGTGGTAGCAGAGGTAGTTATGAAGGAGGTGATGGTGGATATAATACACTTGGAGATGATGGTGGCAACTATGGCGGTGGTCTTGGTTACAGTAGTAGAGGGGGCTATGGTGGTAGTGAACCAGGATATGGAAACCTAGGTGGTAGATATGGTGACTGTGGTGGAGGACATGATGGTTACAATGAAGGAGGAAATTTTGGTGGTGGTAACTATGGTGATGGTGGGAACTGTAATAATTTTGGAAATTACAGTGGACAACAATCAAATTATGGACCCATGAAAGAGGGCAGTTTCAGTAGAAGAAGCTCGGGCAGTTCCTACAGTGGTGGTTATGGATCTGGTGGTGGAAGTGATGAATATGACAGCAGAAGTTTCTAAAAACAGCAGTAAAGGGCTACAGTTCCTAGCAGGAGAGAGAGTGAATAGCTTTCAGGAAAGCTGCAAGTTGAGACAGTTGTCCCCAGTGCATTAGAGGAAATGTAAAAATCTGCCACAGAAGGAATGATAATCCATAGTCAGAAAAGTTACTGCAGCTTAAACAGGAAACCCTTCTTGTTCAGGACTGTCATAGCCACAGTTTGCAAAAACTGCAGCTATTGATAAATACAATGTAGTGTCAATAAGATGTACGTTCCTGAGGTCTTTTATCTATTGTAGCTTTGTCTTTGTCTTTTTCTTTTCATTACATCAGGTATATTGTCCTGTAAATTGTGGTAGTGGTACCAGGAATAAAAAACTGAGGAATTTTTAACTTTTCAATATTTGTGTACTTCAGTCTTTCTACGTTTTAGCACAGAAACTTTAACAAAATGCAGTTTTGAAGGTGTTTCCTTGTGAGTTAACAAGTAAAGAAGATCATTGTTAATTACTATTTTGTATGCATTTTACTAAAGTTAACTGAAAAGAAACACCTGCTGACTTGCAGTTTAAGGGGAATCTATTCTCCCCATTTCCAAACCATGATATGAATGGACACTGACATGTGAAGAGAATAGATATCTGTGTATTTGCAGTGTGTGTTTTAGATAAATAGGATTGAGTATTTAAATTAGCATTTGTAAATTGAATAGCATTAAGATTACCTTCAAATAAAAAAAAATCTCAAAATTTATATTTGGTTTTTGCGCATTTTCTTTTAAAATGTAATCATATGATTTTACTGTGTTAGACTTGCTGAGTCCTAGCTGTGTTTAGAACATCTCCATTCTACATTTATCTTGGTCAAATTTGAACTGCTGCCATAGGTTCTGGGTGTAAAGAATGTTTACTTCCCTCCATTTAAAATTCTGAAAAGGGATAGTGGATGTTTTCCCTCTCCTATGTTAGAAACCATTCTTAAAAACTTTTCAAAATATAGGACCATTAAGCCTGCTATATCTGAGCAAATTGGTGGGTGCCTTTTTTTTTTTGTTTTTTTTAAAGCATAAGAGGTCCATACATCTTGAGTTATTTTCCTTGGTTTAAATTTTTTTATACAATTTCTCAGAGCAAGAGAATAAAAATAATGCGTTATTAAACCCCTAACTGGCTGGCATCCTTTCCTGTTGGTACCCTATACATTTTGCTGGATGAAACCAAGGATAGTTTAGGTATAATTGTCCAAAATAACCTAGCTGCAGCAGAAATGTAGCACAGTTGCTTAGTACAAGCTTCTCACTTCCTACAGACATGAATTCAAATTTGGATAGTCTGAGTTCTTAAATTCCCAAAGAACACACTGTTATTTTCTGTGTATATTTTAACATAAATCATGTTGTTACCAATTTGTTTGAAAGGCCCTGGTTGAGAAGAGTTTTGGATAATAAGGTCATATGTATATATGGTATACATACACCAATGTCTACTGTTTTGCGCCAGCTAGTGCTTACAATTTCATTCAAGCCCTGAGTATGTGCCCTGCCATTACTTTGGCAGTTGAACAATGAATTCAAGATTCTTATTTTTGTTTTAAGAAGTACTAAGCAAAACAAGCAATAAAAAGGGGAATGAGGCATGTTTGAATATGCTCTCTTGCGCTAATTCTGTGCCTCTGTGCATTAATATTTGCATGCATGCAATGCCAGCATGGAAATTGGTCTTCACACATACTGCAGTTTTCCAGAAACACTCACAACCCAATAAATGTAACAGACATTCCATTGTTAATGGGCATATATGTGAAAAGCAGTTAGAAAATGGGCTAATATTAGAAAATGGTTAAGTCCTTAATAACTTCAAGTGTGGTTATATAATGGACACTGTCAATGTTCATAACTTAAACCTGGGTACCTGGTCAAAATAATGCTTGGAGAACATTTTATTATAATTGAGCTAAATTGTCTCAAGTTCTTTTGTTCACATAAATAAAGTTTAAAGGAATTGGGGGGAAAAAGAATGATGCTAAATCTACTCTTCCTGTGCTCTATAAACGGAAGAACAAAGCCTGGATGACAGTACATCTGTTTACAGCATGGTTTACTGAATATTTTAAGCCCAATTTTGAGATCTATTACTCAGGAGAAAAAAATCCTTTCAAAATATTTCTGTTTATTGACAATGTGCCTGGTCACCCAAGAGTTCTTATGGAGATGTACAAGAAGATTAATGTTGTTTTTACATCTGCTAACACAACATCCATTCTGTAGGTCATGGATCAAGCAGTAATTTCAACTTTCAACTCTTAATTTTTTCTTTTTCTTTTTTTTTTTTTTTGAGACAGAGTTTTGCTCTTGTTGCCCAGGCTGGAGTTCAATGGCGTGATCTTGGCTCACTGCAACCTCCGCCTCCCAGGTTTAAGCGATTCTCCTGCCTCAGCCTCCCTAGTAGCTGAGATTGTAGGCACCCGGCTAATTTTTTGTATTTTTAGTAGAGACAGGTTTCATTATGTTGGCCAGGCTCGTCTCGAACTCCTGACTTCAGGTGATCCACCCACCTCGGCCTCCCAAAGCGCTGGGATTAGAGGCTGAGCCACTGTGCCCGGCGAAGTCCTAATATTTAAGAAATATATTTTGTAAGGCTATAGCTACCATAGACAGTGATTCCTCTGTTGGATCTTAGAAAAGTAAATTGAAAACCTTCTATAAAGAATTCACCATTCTAAGTACCATTAAGAACGTTCCTGATTCACGAAAGGACAAAATATCAGCATTAACAGTAGTCTGGAAGAAGGTGCTTCCAACTTTTATGGATGATTTTGAGGGTTCAAGACTTCTGTGGAGGACGTCACTGCAGATATGGTGGAAATAGCGAGAGAACTATATAGAAGGGGAGGCTGGAGATATGACTGAATTGCTGCACTTTTACAATAAAACTTGAAGAGGTGAGAACTTGCTTCTTATGGATGAGCAAAGAAAGTGGTTCCCTGAGATGGAATTTACTCCTGGTGAAGATTCTGTTAACATCGTTGAAATGACAACACACAGTTTAGAATACTTCATAAATTTAGTTGATAAAGCAGGTGCAGTGTTTGAGAGGATTGACTCTAATTATGAAAGAAGTTCAACTGTGGGTTAAATGGCATCAAACTGCATCGCATGCTACAGAGAAATCTTTCATCAAAGAAGAGTCCATCGATGCAGCAAACTTTACCGTTGTCATATTTTCAGAAATTGCACACCTGCCTCAACCTTCATCAACCACCACCCTGATCAGTCAGTAGCCATCAACAATGAGGGAAGACCCTCTGCCAGCAAAAAGATTACCACGTGCTGAAGGCTCAGGTGGTAGTATTTTTTAGCAATGAAGTATTTTTCTCATTAAGAAATATACATGGGCCGGGCGCGGTGGCCCACGCCTGTAATCCCAGCACTTTGGGAGGCCGAGGCAGGCGGATCACGAGGTCAAGAAATCGAGACCATCTGGCCAACACGGTGAAACTCTGTCTCTACTGAAAATACAAAAAAATTAGCCAGGCATGGTGGCACGTGCCTGTGGTCCCAGCCACTTGCGAGGCTGAGGTGGAAAAATTGCTTGAACCCATGAGGCGGAGGTTGCGGTGAGCCAAGATTGTGCCACTGCACTCCAGCCTGGTGACAGAGCAAGACTCCGTCTCAAAAAAAAAAAAAGAAAGAAAAGAAATATACATGGTTTCTTCAGATATAATACTATTGCACACTTAGACTATACGATAGTGTAAACATAACTTTTATATGCTCTGAGAAGCCAAAAAAATCATGTGACTTCCTTTATTGTGATATTCTGTTTATTGTAGTGGTCTGGAACTGAACTTACAATATCTCTGAAGTATGCCTGTATATATCATTTTTTTCTCAGAGATAGACAAGTTAACTATATATTTTATATGAAATAACAAGCAATAATATCAATGGAAACACTAAAAAATAACAATGGGGAAGGGAGGCTAGCACCCCGCCAGATATTAAAACATATTATAAAGCCTTCAGTATAAGCATGCAAATTGATAGATAGACCAATAGGAAAAGAAATTAAAATCCAAAAGTATACTACACTGAATACAGAAGTTTAGAAAGTTATAAAAGCAGCATCTCAAATCAGTAGGGAACAAATGTACTATCTAAAGGACATCTGGTTAGTTATGCATACAAATTTAAAACTAGAGTCATTTCTTACACTATATGCCAGAATTAATTCTAAATGAATCTAAATGTTAAATAAATGAATAAATAAATGATATAAGTATTAGTAGAAAGCATGGGTTACTCTTTTGTTACCTGGAATTTGAGAAAACTTCTTTGACTTAAAATCCAGAAGTGATAAGGGAAAAGTGATAAATTTAATCACAAACAAAAAAGAAACTTTTGTATTAAAAAATAACACAAGCAAAATCAAAAGACAAACATAAACTTTTGTGGAGGTTTCTGGGGAAAGATTTGCAGCATAAATCATTTGTAAGGTCTTAATACCTCTAATAGAGAACTATTAGAAAAGAATATGAAGATACCTATACAAAAATGGGCAAATGATACAGTTCACAGAAAAAGAAAAGTAAATGTCTCTTAAACATATGGGAAAAATTCCAAATATTTAACAACATGCTCTGTGGTGAGGCTGTGGAAAAACAGACACCCTTATACTTTGCTGTTGGAAATGTAAAGTAGTACAGTCCCCAAGGAGGGGAATTCAGGCAATATCTAGAAAAATTACATACAGTTCTACAAATTGACTCAGCAATCCCACTTCTAAGAATTCTACCAAAGATACACTAGCAAAGAAGTAAAATTATGTAAGTAAGCATAAAGGCATTTATTGCAGCACTTTGTATAATAGCAAAACACTGGAAACAACTCAATGCCTATCAATAGGCTACTGCTTGAATAAACTATGGTACATGCACAAAATGGTATGATGCTGAAATGAGAAAGCTCTCAGTATTGTTATAGAGCACTACTCTCAGCTGGGGATCATTTTGCCATAGTAGAGTTTTCTCCAAAATATATTATTAAGTGAAAAAAAGCAAGGGCAAAACAGTGTGTATGCACAGGTATAAGGCTTGTGCCTTTTAACAAAGAAAGAAGAAAACACAAACATATAATTGTATGCTTATATGAATATATTTTTGATTAAATGGAAGGATATCCAAATATAACAAGATGATCACCTGTAAGCAGTGTTTCTAAATCTCTTTATTATCTTCCTGAAGGAAAAATTCAAGTGCTTAAATTCTCTCTAATGACAAACATTAAATACTAAGAAACAAGATGTCGTTGGGTAAATTTGAGATTTGGAGGGCCACAAACCATTATGACTATTCAAATTTTTTCACACAACACCCAAACAAATTTTTACCCCCTTGGGAAGAGTATCACCTTCATTGAGGGTGCATGCTCTAAGAAAAGGGAGGGAATAGAGTAGAGGGGGCAGAAATGGAAGCGAGACTTCTGCTATAATCTGAATGTGTCCCTCCAAATTCATATGTTGAAACTTAATTACCAGTGTCATAATATTAAGGGTGGGGCCATGTGAAGACATAGAGGTGATGTCCTCAGGGCGATGTAGCAACAAGGTGCCATCTTAGAAGCATAGAGAAGGCCTCACCAGACACTGAACCTTCTGGCACTTTGATCTTGAACTTCCCTGCCTCCCAAACTGTAAGAAATAAATTCCTATTATTTATAAATTACCCAGTCTCAGGTATTTTGTTATAGCAGCATAAGCAAGCAAATTCTCTGATTATTTTTTGTTCATAGCACTTATTGAGAAACCAAGTAAATGTTTTACATAATTATTAAAAATTAATTTAAAATTGAAAATAAAACTAAACTCTAAAAATAAAAAGTGAATAAAACAATCTCTCTCCCCAAAGGTATATAGCCTAAGAATAAAAATAACTGCAAGGAAATCCTAAACTATATTCAATAATAATATTGTTAATAATAATAATGATATTATTTTGAAATTTATATGTTGTAGGAAAAACAGTAAGTAATTATTATTATATATATTATTGTACTTTAGGTTCTGGGGTACATGTGCAGATCATGCAGGATTGTTGCATAGGTACATACATGGCAATGCTGTTTGCTGCCTCCATCCCCTCATCACCTATATCTGGCATTTCTCCCCATGTTATCCCTCCCCAACTGCCCTACCCCCCACTGTCCAACACCCAGTCCACCCCAACAGACCCCAGTGTGTGATGCTCCCCTCCCTGTGTCCATGTGTTTCGTCATTCAACACCCGCTTATGAGTGAGAACATGAGGTGTTTGATTTTCTGTTCTTGTGTCAGTTTACTGAGAATGATGGTATCCAGATTCATCCATGTCCCTACAAAGGACACAAACTCATCATTTTTATGGCTGCATAGTATTCCATGGTGTATATGTGCCACATTTTCTTTATTCAGTCTATCATTGATGGGCATTTGGGTTGGTTCCAAGTCTTTGCTATTGTAAACAGTGCTGCAATGAACATACCTGTCATGTGTCTTTATAATAGAACGATTTATACTACTTTGGATATATACCCAGTAATGGGATTCCTGGGTCAAATGGAATTTCTATTTCTAGGTCCTTGAGGAACCGCCACACTGTCTTCCACAATGGTTGAACTAATTTACACTCCCACCAACAGTATGAAAGAATTCCTATTTCTCCACATCCTCTCCAGCATCTGTTGTCTCCAGATTTTATAATGATTGCCATTCTAACTGGCATGAGATAGTATCTCAATGTGTTTTTGATTTGCATTTCTCTAATGACCAGTGATGATGAGCATTTTTTCATATGTTTGTTGGCCTCATATATGTCTTCTTTTGAGAAGTGTCCCTTCATGTCCTCTGCCCACTTTTGAATGCGTGTGTTTGATTTTTTTCTTGTAAATCTGTTTTAGTTCTTTGTAGATTCTGGGTATTAGCCCTTTGTCAGATGGGTAGATTGCAAAAATTTTCTCCCATTCTGTTGGTTACCAGTTCACTCTAATGATTATTTCTTTTGCTGTACAGAAGCTCTGGAGTTTAATTAGATCCCATTTGACTACTTTGGCTTTTGTTGCCAATGATTTTGGTGTTTTAGTCATGAAGTCCTTGCCTATGCCTATGTCTTGAATGGTTTTTGCCTAGGTCTTCTAGGGTTTCTATGGTGTTAGGTCTTATGTTTAAGTCTTTAATCCATCTGGAGTTAATTTTATTGTAAGGTGTCAGGAAGGTGTCCAGTTTCTGCTTTCTGCGTGTGGCTAGCCAGTTATCCCAGCACCATTTATTAAACAGGGAATCCTTTCCCCATTCCTTGTTTTTGTCAGGTTTGTCAAAGATCAGATAGTTGTAGATGTGTGGCATTGCCTCTGAGGTCTCTGTTCTGTTTCATTGGTCTACATCTCTGTTTTGGTACCAGTACCATGCTGTTTTGGTTACTGTAGCCTTGTAGTATAGTTTGAAGGCAGGTAGCATGATGTCTCCAGCTTTGTTCTTTTTGCTTAGGATTGCCTTGGCTATGCAGACTCTTTTTTGGTTCCATATGAAGTTTAAGGTGGTTTTTTCCAGTTCTGTGAAGATGGTCATAGGTAGCTTGATGGGGATAGTGCTGAATCTGTAAATTACTTTGGGCAGTATGGCCATTTTCACAATATTGATTATTCCTAACCATAAGCATGGAATGTTTTTCCATCTGTTTGTGTCCTCTCTTATTTCCTTGAGCAGTGGTTCATAGTTCTCCTTGAGAAGGTCCTTTACATCCTTTGTTAGTTGTATTCCTACGTATTTTATTCTCTTTGTAGCAATTGTGAATCGGAGTTCACTCTTGATTTGGTTCTCGTTTAGTCTGTTATTGGTGTATAGGAATGCTTGTGATTACTGCACATTGATTTTGTATCCTGAGACTTTCAGGAGATTTTGGGCTGAGACAATGGGGTTTTCTAAATATATAATCATGTCATCTGCAAATAGAGACAATTTGACTTTCTTCCTTTCCTAACTTAATACCCTTCATTTCTTTTTCTTGCCTGATTGCTCTGGCTAGAACTTCCAATACTATATTGAATAGGAGTGGTGAGAGAGGGCATCCTTGTCTAGTGCCAGATTTCAAAGGGGATGCTGCCAGTTTTTGTCCATTCAGTATGATATTGTCCATTCAGTTTGTCATAAATAGCTTTTATTATTTTGAGATATGTTCCATCTATATCTAGTTTATTGAGAGTTTTTAGCATAAAGCGCTGTTGAATTTTGTCAAAGGCCTTCTCTGCATCTATTGAGATGATCACGTGGTTGTTGTCTTTGGTTCTGTTTATGTGGTGAATTAAATTTATAGACTTGTGTAGGTTGAACCAGCCTTGCATCCCCAGGATGAAGCCTACTTGATCATGATGGATAAGCTTTTTGATTTGCTGTTGCAATTAGTTTGCCAGTATTTTATTGAAGATTTTTGCATCTATGTTCATCATGGATATCGGCCTGAAGTTTTCTTTTTTTGTTGAGTCTCTGCCAGGTTTTAGTATCAGGATGATGTTGTTCTCATAAAATGATTTGGGAAGGATTCCCTCTTTTTGTATTGTTTGGAATACTTTCAGAAGGAATGGTACCAGCTCCTTTCTGTATGTTTGGTAGAAGTTGGCTGTGAACCCATCTAGATCTTGGCTTTTTTTTGTTGGTAGGCTCTCAATTGCTGCCTCAACTTCAGCCCTTGTTATTGGTCTATTCAGGGTTTCGACTTCTTCCTGGTTTAGGCTTGGGAAGGTGCAAGTGTCCAGAAATTTATCCATTTCTTCCAGGTTTACTGGTTTATGTGCATAGAGTTGTTTGTAATAATCTTTGATGGTAGTTTGTATTTCTGTGGAATTGGTGGTGATGATATCCCCTTTATCATTTTTTATTGCATTCTTCTCCTTTTTCTTTTTTATTAATCTGGCTAGCATTCTGTCTATTTTGTTGATCTTTTCAAAAAACCATCTCCTGGATTTATTGATTTTTGAAGGGTTTTTTTGTGTCTCTATCTCCTTCATTTCTGCTCTGATCTTAGTCATTTCTTGTCTTCTGCTAGGTTTTGAGTTTTTTTTTTTTATCTTGATCCTCTATCTCTTTCAATTTTGATGACTGGGTGTCAAATTTAGATCTTTCCTTGCTTCTCATGTGGGCATTTATTGCTATAAATTTTCCTCTAGACACTGCTTTAAATGTGTCCCAGTGATTCTGGTATGTTCTGTCTTTGTTCTCATTGGTTTCGAAGAACATCTTTATTTCTGCCTTCATTTCATTGTTTATCCACTTGACATTCAAGACCCAGTTGTTCAGTTTCCATGAAGTTGTGCAGTTCTGAGTTAGTTTCTTAATCCTGAGTTCTAATTTGATTGCAATGTGGTCTGAGGGACTGTTTATTATTTTCATTCTTTTGTATTTGCTGAGGAGTGATTTACTTTCAATTATGTGGTCTATTTTAGAGTAGGTGCGATGTGGTGCTGTGAAGAATGTATATTCTGTGGATTTGGGGTGGAAAGTTCTGTAAATGTCTATTAGGTTTGTTTGGTTCAGGTCTGAGTTCAAGTTCCGGATATCCTTGTTAATTTTCTGTCTCATTGATGTGTCTAATATTGACAGTGGAGTGTTAAAGTCTCCTACTATTAATATGTGGGAGTCTAAGTCTCTTTGTAGGTCATTAAGAACTTGCTTTATGTATCTGGGTGCTCCTGCATTGGGTGCATATATATTTAGGATACTTAGCTCTTCTTGTTGCACTGATCCTTTTACCATTATATAATGCCCTTCTTTGTCTCTTTTGATCTTTGTTGCTTTAAAGTCTATTTTATCTGAGACTAGGATTGCAACTCCTGCCTTTTTTTCTTTTCTTTTTTTTTTTTTTTTTTTCTCTCTGCTTGCTAGGTAAATCTTCCTCCATCCCTTTAGTTTGAGCCTATGTGCATCCTTGCATGTGAGATGAGTTTCCTGAATACAGCACACTGATGGGTTTCAGCTTTTTATCCAGTGGCTTTTTGCCAGTGTGTGTCTTTTGGTTGGGGCATTTAGCCCATTTACATTTAAGGTTAATATTGTTATGTGTGATTTGATTCTGCCATTTTGATGCTAACTGGTTATTTTGCCTGTTGGTTGACACAGTTTCTTCATTGTGTTGATGGTCTTTTCTATTTGGTACATTTTTGGAGTGGCTGGTACTGGTTGTTCCTTTCTATGTTTAGTGCTTCTTTCAGGAGCTCTTGTAAGGCAGGCCTGGTGATGATGAAATCTCTCAGCAATTGCTTGTTCATAAAGGATTTTATTTCTCCTTTGCTTATGAAGCTTAGTTTGGCTGGATATGAAATTCTAGGTTGAAAGTTCTTTTCTTTATGGATGTTGAATATTGGCCCCGACTCTCTTCTGGCTTGTAGGGTTTCCTCCAAGAGATCTGCTGTGAGTCTGACTGGCTTACCTTTGTGGGTAACCTGACCTTTCTCTCTGGCTGCCCTTAGCATTTTTTCCTTCATTTAAACCCTGGTGAATCTGATGATTATATGCCTTGGGGTTGCTCCTCTTGAGGTATATCTTCATGGTGTTCTCTGTATTTCCTGGACTTGTATGGTGGCCTGCCTTGCTAGGTTGGGGAAGTTCTCCTGGATAATATCCTGAAGATCACTTTCCAGCTTGGATTCATTTTCTCCATCACATTCAGGTACACCTATCAAACATAGATTAGGTCTTTTCACATAATCCCATATTTCTTGGAGGCTTTGTTCATTTATTTTCACTCTTTTTTTTCTAATCTTGCCTTCTCATTTATTTCATTGAGTTGATCTTCAATCTCTGATATCCCTTCTTCTGCTTGGTCGATTCGGCTATTGAAATTCGTGTATGCTTTGAGAAGTTCTCTTGTTGTGTTTTCAACTCCATAAGTCATTTATATTCTTCTCCAAGCTCTTTATTCTCATTAGTATTTCATCAAACCTTTTTTCAAGGTTCTTAGTTTCTTTGCATTGGGTTAGAACATGTTCTTCTGGCTCAGAGAAGTTTGCTATTACCCACCTTCTGAAGCCTGTTTCTGTCAATTCATCAGACTCATTCTCCACCCAGCTTTGTTCCCTTCCTGGTGTGGAGTTGTGATCCCTTGGACAAGGAGAGGCATTCTGGTTTTGGGTGTTTTCATCCTTTTTGCACTGGTTTCTCCCCATCTTTGTGGATTTGTCTACCTGTGGTCTTTGTAGTTGGTGACTTTCTCATGGGATCTCTGAGTGGACATACTTTTTGTTGATGTTGAAGTTATTTCATTCTGTATTTTAGTTTTCCTTCTAACCATCAGTCCCCTCTGCTGTAGGCCTGCTGGAGGCCTGCTGGAGGCCTCCACTCCAGACACTGCTTGCCTGGGGATCACCCACAGGGGCTGCAGAACAGTAAGGCTTGCTGCCAGTTTCTTCCTCTGTTATCATCGTCCCAGAGGGTACCTGTCAGATGTCAGCCTGAGCTCTCCTTTACAAGGTTCTCTTCGGATATATGGGGGTCAGGAAGCTGCTTAAGGAGACAGTCTGTCCCTTACAGGAGCTCATGTGCTGAGCTGGGAGCTCCATTTTCCATTCAGAGCTTCAGGCAGGTACATTTAAGTCTGCTGCAGTGGAACTCATAAACGACTTTTTCCCCAGGGTCTCTGTCCTGGGAAGGTGGGGCTTTATTTATAAGTTCCTGATGTGCTGCTGCCTTTTTTCAGAGATGCCCTGCCCAGCAAGGTGGTAGTCTAGCCACAGTCTGCCAGCAGAGGCATTACTGAGCTGCTGTGGGCTCTGCCCAGCTGCCATGTGAACTTCCTGTTAGAACTGCCAAGGTAATGGTGGTCTGCCTCAGTAAAGGCAGACTGCCTCGGTAATGGTGGACTGCCTTGCTAATGGCGGACTGCCTCAGTAATGACAGACTGCCTCGGTAGTGGTTTACTGCCTCGGTAGTGGCGCACTGCCTCAGTAATGGCTGACACCCTTCCCCCTACCGAGCTGTACTGTCTCAGGTCCAGCTGGGCTTGCTGTGAAGCTCTCAATCCAGAGCATTTCAGATTGCTTCTTTGTGGGGGGTGTGACCCACTGAGCCAGATCACCTGGATCCCTGTTTCAGCCTCCTTTATTTCAGTTGAATGGGCAGCTCTATCTCCCAGTTGTTCCAGGCACCTGTTGATACAGCTGCCCAGATTTGTGCGAGTTTTTGTTCGGAGACCAACGGCACTGGCTGAAACAGCCATGCTGGAAACTTGTGGTGCTTTTCAGCCCAGAAATATCCTGGTCTGTGGGCAGTAAAAACTTGTTTGGATATGCGGTGATCACTCACTCTCTGCATTCTTCTTGCTGGGCACTGCACTCCGGAGCTGTTCCTATTCTGCCGTCCAGTAAGTAATTATTAAGTCATTAGAAATAAAATGTTAGGTGTAAAAGAAATGAAATGCAAATAGTATATCAAAGGAATTAAATAAAAATCTTTATACTATTAAATTTGATTAGAAACATCAGTGAGAACTCATCGAATTTTTCTCTTTAAAAGAAAAAACTTACTTTCAAGCTCTATTCTCCAGAAAAACCTAGACACAAACTCAAAATCAATGAGCACCCCTAGCACACAGATCATGATCACTAAATAAAAACTCCCAGTGAAACAAACCAAGACTTCTTAGGAAAATGGCTGACTTCAAGACTAGAAAAGGGAATTGTATGAGATGATCCTATAACACCTTGTCATACCAGAAAATTTAAAACTTACTAAAGACCACATTCTTGTCAAAAGAGACAGGAGCAAACTTTAAGGGGCTCATATTTCCCACAGGGCAATTCAAGCATCAGAAAAAAATAATGATCACAGTGGATTAAAATGCATCAAATATATTTTTAAAGCCATGCATTCAGAGTTATACTAAAAAAAAAAAGACTCATTGGACACCAATTCATTTTTCAGAAAAAAGGTAAATAATGAGAATTAACAAAATTTATTCTCCTACTCCTGCAGAAGTTGTTTTATGATGATCAGATAGTTAATGAGGAAAAGTTCTGCTATATAGAACAATTCCAGAAAATAAGTGCTGAAAGAAGATAAAATTGCAGGAAGAAAATCTCTCCTGCAATCCCTAATAAAACAATTGGTCTAGGCAATGATCATCAACAGCTGTTGAAATCCTTTGGCATAAGATACGTGGGAAACTGGCTGGGCACGGTGGCTCATGCCTGTATCCCAGCACTTCAGGAGGCCAAGGCAGGTGGATCACGAGGTCAGGAGTTCAAGACCAGTCTGACCAAAATGGTGAAACCCCCATCTCTACCAGAACTACAAAAAGTAGCTGGGCATGGTGGCAGGTGCCTGTAATCTCAGCTACTCAGGAGGCTGAGGCAGGAGAATCGCTTGAACCTGGGCAGCAAAGGTTGTAGTGAGCTAAGATGGTGCCACTGCACTCCAGCCTGGGCAACAGAGACTCCATCTCAAAAAAAAAAAAAAAAAGGAAAAAAAAAGATAAATGGGAAACTTAATGAATCATGTTCCTAACACTTGAACCCATGATCAAAACGAGATGCTTGTAATGTAGTGGAATAAGAAATATCAATGGTGAAAGATTTTTGCCAAAATATTAAATATCAGTGGGATTAAATCCCATTCAGTGGCTCTCAACTGGGGTAATTTTGCCCACAGGGCACATTAGGAAATGTCTAGAGGCATTTTTCGTTGTCACAGTGGAAGCCAGTGCTATTGGCATCTAGTAGACAGAGGCCAGGGATGCTGCTAAACAACTTAGAACATAGAACAGTGCCCCCTACCCAACAAATAATTATCCAGTACAAATTGATAAGAGTGCTGAGGTTGAAAAACCCTGCTCTGAATTTACCAATTTGCGGAAATATGGGGCCCAAAGTATGTACCAACCAAATGCAACCTTGTTTGAATCCTGAATCAAATTACAGGTGGTCCCTGACTTACAATTTTTTTGATGTGCATTGAGTAGAAACCATACTTTGAGTACCCATATAACCATCCTGGTTTTCACTTTCAAAACAGTACTCAATAAATTACATGAGCTATTAAACACCATTACAAAATAGGCTTTGTATTAAATGGTTTTACCCAACTGTAGGCTTATGCAAGTGTTCTAAGCATATTTAAGCACATAGCTAGGCTAAGCTATGATGTTCATAGCTTAGGTGTATTAAATGCACTTTTGACTTGTAACATTTTCAACATATGGTGGATTTACCAAGACATAACCCTGCTGTAAGTTGAGGAGCATCTGCAATTATAAATACACATTTATGATTCAGAGAAATTTGAACACTAACAACACAGAGAAATTGTTCACTTTTAGGTGTATTAATAGTATCATTCTTAGGCTAATAGGAAAACTCTTATTCCTTGTTAGAAATATACACTGAAGTGCTTTAAGATGAAATGACATTATATCCGGGATTTACTTTTAAATAATGTATCTGATGTAAAGAGCAGGGAGGAAAGTGAAAGGCGAGTTAGAGATAAAGCAACTTGGTCATGTACTGATATTCACTGAACTGAGTGATCGGTACAGCTTCTATTTTTGTGTGTGTTTGAAAATAAATAATTAAAATACAATAAAATATTTTAACATTATGGATTTTTCATATGTGCATGAAACTTAGATTGGTTTTGGAAACAGTTACTTGAGAACTGGGATACTGCTGTTCTCAGAAGCAATTCATCCACAAGGCATAATCCTCAAGGTACTAATTTTCTGGTGAAGCTGGTAAAGCCTTCTCCAATTTTTCCACCAAAGCACCCTTAAAGGCACATACTATTGTATCTATACATTTTTTACCCCAGCTTTATTAAGGTATAATTGGCAAATTAACAACACATATGCTTATGGTGTACAAAGTGATGTTTTAATATATGTATACATTATGAAATGATTAAATCAAGGTGATTAACATACCATTGCCTCACATATTGTCATCTTTGTTATGGGGAGAATATTTAGTATCTACGCTCTTGCTGCACACTAGATTATCAGAACTTATTTATCATGTGTAGCTATAACTTTGTGCCCTTTGACCAACTTATCCCCATTTTATTTTAATATTCTTTAGTATAGATTGTGTGTGTCTATTACAGCTACATACTTGTTACAGGATATTGCCCTGATCATATATCTACTTTTAGGGATGATTAGCTAATTTTATTAGAAAGGTCATACACTAGAAAAGACTAAAAGGTCTTTAGTCATTATTGTCTTCCTTCAATGTTGGAGCTTTTCTAATCAGCATAATATTAGAAGTGGGTTTTTATTGGTGGGATTTGTGGCTGGTTAATTGATAAAAATTCAGCTTCCACTTGGGAAATTAGAAATATTTTATGGATGTTCTCCATGCTTACACAAAGAGGATGAGAGATTCTAGTGAGCTCTGGAACCTACATACTTAGGAATAGAGCCCTAGGCTAGATCCCTAAACTATGTTTACAGAGTAGTTCAATATTGTTTTGTGCCTGCTTTCAGACATGCTACTCTATGTGAATAGTAGAATTTGGTCTGGGACTTGCTATTCTAATAACCTGATACAAGGTTATGAGAGAGTAATTAACCCTCATTACCTCCAATCATTAACAACTCCCAATATACACCAAAAAGAAGTGAATAGTTGTGCATACTAAACTGGCTTGGACTGGTTCTCAACAACAGAAAAAAGGAAATGCACTATCCAGTATAGCTGAGTCCTGGCCCACCATTAAGAGTAAAGTTATCTTGAAATTACATGCTTCATCTTTAAAATTCATGGCACATTACTCCATTGCTGACTCCCACTGAATCATGTCTTCAGTATTCAAGCCCTTTCCACATTGACTCTAGGTGGGGGCATGTGATTTCCTTTGCCCAGTGGGGTATTAGCAAGTACAATGCAAACAGAAGTTTAGTAAATACTTTCACAATGAGCTTTGTCTTCCTGGAATTCTCTCTCTTGATGTCCTGAGCCACCATGTAAAAAGATTCAGCTACCCTAATGGAAAGACTGTGTGGAGAGAGACAGAGATGCCTGGCTAACCACCAGCTCCCGCTGCCCTTGCAGCTGAAGCACCAGTCACATTAGTAAAGAAACCATCTCAAACACTCCATCTTTTTTTTTCCATATATTTACTTTTCATTGAATTTGTTAATGTTACAGAGTTCTTGTACTGCCAAACCATGCCTGAGAATTCAAACAAATGGTACAATGGACAGCCTCATCCACCCATCATGCAGTATTTTAAAACTTGATTCATGTACATTTTCGTATTTTCACAATCTTTTGAAGTTATAACAAGAGTTGGAATTTAAATCTGCTGCAGGTCTTCGTTTTTTGAGTACAGTATGCCTTTACATAACACCTCCACTTACTCATCTCTGTTCATGCTTCAGTAACATAACCCCCAACAAAATTTTGCTAGGGAAAAACACATACTTTTCAGGAAAAATACACAGTTCAGTGATGAATGGAAGGTTTTTGGTTTTTAGGTTTTTTGGTTCCCAAATAAAGTCTTCAGTTTACCAAGGATCCCATTTCTGATTTAATCATTCAAACACTCCACCTTAAATACTGTAACTCCAGTGGTCACTAAGTGGAGCAGCAGAACTGCCCACACTGAGCCCAAGTTAAACTGGAGAACTTTAGGAAATAATAGCTTAACTTTTGGGAAATGATACCAACTTATCTTGTGGTTTTATATATCCCTTGGAATGCTATTAAATATCTTCCCCATACTCTAGCACCAACCACCACAACATCACAGACAGGAAAGTCCATGTTATTCATTGCTCTAATGCTGTGGAAAACTTCGGAAACTGAGGAAAAGTTAAGAAAAGAGACATGCCCAGGCATGGCTGTTCACACCTGCAATCCTAGCAGCTTGGGAAGACAAGGCAGGAGGATCACTTGAGCTCAGGAGTTTGAGACCAGCCTGGGCAACATAGTGAGACTACACCTCTATAAAAAAAAAAGAAAGAAAGAAAGAAAGAAAAGATACAGTAAGTATAGGGTACAAGGTGCCTCCCAAATTAGGCTATCCATTATTTAGGAAACACCACAGATATAAGGAGGAGTATAAGAATTCAGAGAGTGGATACAGGTTAGGCCAAACCAGAAATAGGTCCCCCACATGCTCTAGAGATGGTCTTTACTATCTTCTGGACAACTGGATTCCTTCTATCTTATTTTTATGTCCAGGCAACTTAGATCTCTTGGAAGTAGGGCTCCAAGTGAGAGCATTTGGAAATGTGGTCAAGAAGAAGGCAATAAGCTAGTATTAGGAAGAATCAGTATATAAAAGAAATAACCATCTTGTACTGGTACCAAAACAGAGATATAGACCAATGGAACAGAACAGAGGCCTCAGAAGTAATGTCACACATCTACAACCATCTGATCTTTGACAAACTGGACAAAAACAAGCAATGGGGAAAGGATTCCCTGTTTAATAAATCATGTTGGGAAAACTGGCTAGTCATGTGCAGAAAGCAGAAACTGGACTTCTTCCTTACACCTTCTGCAAAAATTAACTCCAGATGGATTAAAGATTTAAACATAAGACCTGACACCATAAAAACCCTAGAAGAAAACCTATGCGATACCATTTGGGACATAGGCATAGGCAAGGACGTCATGACTAAAACACTAAAAGCAATGGCAACGAAAGCCAAAATAGACAAATGGGATCTAATTAAACTTAAGAGTTTCTGCACACCAAAAGAAACAATCATTAGAGTGAACCAGCAATCCCCAGAATGGGAAAAAATTTTGTAAGCTACCCATCTGACAAAGGGCTAGTATCTAGAATCTACAAAGAACTGAAACAAACATAGAAGAAAAAAACAAACAACCCCATCAAAAAGTGGGCAAAAGATATGAACAGACACTTTTCAAAAGAAGACATTTATGTGGCCAACAAACATGAAAAAATGCTCATCATCACTGGTTATTAGAGAAATGCAAATCAAAACTACATTGAGATACCATCTCACATCAGTTAGAATGGGGATCATTAAAAAATCTGGAGACAACAGATGCTGGAGAGGATATGGAGAAATAGGAACGCTTTTACACTGTTGGTAGGAGTGTAAATTAGTTCAACCATTGTGGAAGACAATGTGGCAATTCCTCAAGGATCTAGAAATAGAAATACCATTTGATCCAGCAATCCCATTACTGGGTATATACTCAAAGGATAATATATTGATCTATTATAAAGACACATGCACATGTCTGTTCATTGTGGCACTGTTTACAATAGCAAAAACTTGCAACCAACTCAACTGCCCATCAAAGATAGACTGGATAAAGAAAAGGTGGCACATATACACCATGGAATACTATGCAGATGAGTTCATGTCCTTTGCAGAGACATGGATGAATCTGGAAACCATCATTCTCAGCAAACTGACACAAGAACAAAAAACCAAGCATTCCATGTTCTCATTCATAAGTGGGTGTTGAACAATGAGAACACATGGACACAGGGAGGAGAACATCATACACTGGGTCTGTTGGGGGATGGGAGGCTAGGGGAGGGATAGCAGGGGGTGGGGAGATTGGGGAGGGATAACATTAGGAGAAATACCTAATGTAGGTGACAAGGGGATGAAGGCAACAAACCACCATGGCATGTGTATACCTATGTTACAATCCTGCAAAAGCCGCACATGTACCCCAGAACTTAAAGTAAAATTTTTTTAAAAAAGTAAAAAAAAGAAAGAAAGAAAGAAAGAACCATCTTGGTAAGGAGCTGTATGTGTATTAAAGTATGCATACCCCCAAAGTCCAACTCTACCTGACAACTCAAGCTTTACTCCAATCACACAGGATACAGAAACTACAGCTGTACAACTACAGCTGCATTCTTTACCCACCTGCCCAAGAGTCTAATAGAAGGTCCACCTTGCTCAGGATCAATTAAGGTTTGACTTAGGGACTGGAGAGACTGAGCCTATATGTTGAAGATATCAGTACCAGTACTTGTTTTCGCTGGAGAAGATAGAGTCAACTATCCTGTAGGCTAAGTCCTAGCAGATATTTCAGGAGGAAAACAACAACAGCAAAAACCATGTGCTGTAGTAAGATATTTTCACACTTTAAAAAAAATCCAATTAAAAACAAAATACTCTTCATACTTTAGTTGGAGAGATTATGAATGGTTATTGACATTTCCATCTGCCACAAGAAAGATTAGCCAAAATTTCTAAATTAAGACAGTTATTTCTTCTTTAGGTTTATGAGAATAAATTATTATAAGGTTTGGTCCAAATCAGTTATTTTCCAGATAAAGAGGATATCTGGAATATGTTCTCTATCTTTAGAGAATCAATAAACCTTTTACCCACCGAGGAACAATAGGATGGACCAAGTAGATTTGGCAGTAAAAGTATATGAATGTAAGACTAAAGAAATAGATGGAATCTGAGCCATAAAAACACAAGGACTTCTAGGGCTAGTCATGAATATCTGCAGAAACAGTAATTGTCCAATATGTCAGAGAATAGAATGCAGCCTCCCCAACCTCCAAAAATAGTGAGTCAGGTAAACAGTCTGTTATAGGCATACACACCCATAAAGCAAACTTAGCAAGTAAACTCTGCATTACTTTCAATCAGCATTTCTCCACCTAGAGTCTATTCTAAGTCTTCCTGAGGAAACTGAACAGACCCTTTTATCATAATTCTAGTAATCAGGTTTTCTGTTAAGAAATTCCAGTTACCACTTATTTTCAAAGTATTACATATCTATTAAAGGATAAGTTTCTTAGTAGCATCAGACACAAATGGTTGTTAAAGCCATTAAAATGTAATAAAACAGGCCAGGCACAGGGGCTCACGCCTGTAACCCCAGTATTTTGGGAGGCTGAGGCAGGCAGATTATGTGAGCCCAGGAATTCAAAACCAGCCTGGACAACATGGCAAAACTTCATCTCTACAAAAAATACAAAATTAGCCAGGCGTGGTGGCACATGCCTGTGGTTCCAGCTACTCAGGAGGCTAAGGTGGGAGGATTGCTTAAACCCAGGAGGTTGACTGTGAGACGCTGGAGTGAGACATGATCATGCCACTGCATTCAAGCCTGAGTAACACAGCAAGACACAGTCTCAAATAAATAAATATAAAATGTAATAAAACAAAAGAATAATATCAGTCCTCATACTGCTAAAATTGTACACCAATAAATATACACCACACTAACAGCATATGTACAAGAAAATGGACAGTAATAGAAACATGGGTAACTGATCAAGTAATATTTTATTAAAGTAAATATTAGGCTGGTGCAAAAGTAACTGCAGTTTTTGTTGGTAAATGATAGTTCAAACAGGCAAAATCAGGCAAAGAACATATTCTGATAACTATTTGTATATAATAAATATACCTATCTGTATCTAGAAAAGTAATTTAAACAACTGTGGAACTTGAGAAGTCGCATGTTCTCATGTTCTCTTATTGTGAGATATTTGAAAAATGCATATGGTCTAATTGATGGGTAGATAGTGGTGCTAACACACAAGAATCAGAACACACAAAAATATAGTAATGTCTTGTTCTTTTCCAATATTGACCCTGTGATGGATAAATCATTCCCTATAGTCAAAGAGAAAAGATATAGAGCCCTATTTGAGAGAACTCGTCAAGCTCTTGTGAATTCCCAGAGGGTTTGCATTAGCAGGAAATAGCATGACTTTCACACAATGGAGGTGTCACATGAATAAAGATTTACATATCAGTAAACAAATGAAATTAGAAGGCAAGTAAGACAGAGTAACAGTCTACTCCAAGACTAGCATTCATCCATTTTTTATTTATCTTAGAGATATGTCCAAAGAGAATACTCCACACAATTATTTCCAGTTATTCTCCAAAATAAAAATGTAAACCATTATGTATTTCTACCACGTTCAAGAGTTATAATGGGTTTAAATGTTCAACTGAGTTACTTTTGATCTTCCTCCAATGAGCTTAGAACCCAAGTGAATAAGTAAACAAGCTGTAAACAAGATGCAAGAAATATGCTGAGGGGAGAGATGATCTTGAACTGGACAGGTGAAGATAAACTGAGTTGGGTTCATCCATTGTTAAAAAAAAATAGCAACAAAAGTCTATGAATCACATTCCCTTCCACAGATATGACTAGATACTAGAAATATGAGCAAGTAGACTGTTCTCAAATATCTACTATTATTTTCCAGGATCATTAAAATTAGATTGAATTATTATGGATTTTTCATGAGGCAGCATTAGACTGCTGCTAGTGTTACCATCTAATAAAATCAGTGATTTGCAACACAGGAATACTTCACGCCAAAGAAGGTGTCTGCTAATTTATCACATCAGCTAGTGCATTGTTTTACTTGAGAGAAAACCTTTATGGAATACCAAGAGAGCTTATAGATTAAAACATACATTTTGTTGTTCCTAATTTTTAACATAATGTAAAGGCTTTTTCTCTACTCTTCTAATTTATTCTTTAGTGTTTGCAGAACCACATGGTTTGTTCATTTGCATATTTGTGCCGCTGTTGTTGGTTGCTTCTGTGAATTGAAAGATTAAGGTCTCCAGCAAGGCCTTAGTGGATCCCACATGGCCTAATAATTTGGCTGATTGCTGTTGTCTAAATACCATCTTTGGGACAAAAAAGACCCAGTAAACACTAGTTCTACTCACAGACGCTGTTAGTAAACCTTAACAAATTAGGGTACAGAACCTTCCAACCATGTTTAATTCTCCTACAGGCATTTAGCTATGACTATCTTGCTTCACGTGATGCCTAGCTTAATAACGCATGATAAATAATATTCAAAAATGTTATTAAATGATGATAACCTAATTTACCAAAACCTCCCTAAGTTGCCTCTTCTTGAAGTTTTGTTACCAAGCCAGATGTGACTACATAAAACAAACAACTCTAAATTTTTCTCCCTGCTTTAAACTTTAAAATGTTTCCAATTTGCATTTAGAAATGAATTTCCTCCCCACTTTGGGATACAGTCTAGAGGTTCCCACTAATGATTTAAAAACGGTACATATTCTTGTGCTGGTTACAGGAAAGTCTCCTGTTAGAAGCAACACTGAAGAGTGTTAACAAGAACGATTACCAGAGCTATGGACTAGCTATACCTTTGGCTGCCTACATATTTGGCCACTGAGGAAAAATTCAAAGGTAGAAATTGTAGAAATGTAACTTGAAAGTGTTTTCAGTCTGGTCAACCCTTGATTAACATCACTAATAGAAGGGAAAAGAGGTATTGCTATATACAAATAATGTATAATCAAAATTCATTTGCCTATTGATTAAAATTTAAAAATATACTAGGACTCATAGTTTTTGAGAATAATTAATTATCTATAATGTGTTCAGAAAGAATAGGAGCTTGGGCATGGGTATGGGATGGAGTAAGTTTTGGGTGGATTAGAGTCAAAGGATAGAGCAGATAAGTGAGAACTAAATATTGGCTTGTAAATTAAGAAATAATAGGAAGCTAGATGTGATAAAACTGGAACTCAGAAAGAGAACAGTGATGAGCTGAAAAGATGGGCCAAATATTTTTAAATAAATATTCTAAACTTAGGTAGAAACAAATCAGTAGCAGGAAAAAAGCTCAGTGCAGATGCAATGTCATTTAACAGTTGTACATCGTTTTTTAAAATGCTCCCGAAGAGGTGTTAATCATAAACTCAATGAGTCTTCTGTGCAATTTGCCAGATTTAAGCAAAAATATCTTCCTTGATTATGATCCTAAGGTTGCAACTTCCTGAGACCTGAATCCAATCATTGGCCAGTGGCAGGCTTTGGTTTTGGGTTTCCATGTATCCAGACCCCTCAGTCAGCAAAAAGACTATCTACGGAAGTCAGGGTTAGAGTAAGCTCTATAATCTATTGTTTGCATTTTTTCCCACACCCTACTGATCTTTCTCTGGCCTAGCAGGTCATGCTGTCATTATTTATTTAGCTACCAAAAATATGTATTACAGCAAAGTATTTGTCTAATTATCATCTTACCCTTTAATTTCTTGACCCAGTATAGGCTAAGGATTAGCTGCAAAAACAGCAGAGATCTACCTACCTGCTGGACATGGCAGCATCAAAGAGTATGAGAGCAGTACTCTCGCCTGGGGCAGAGTAGGCACTAATTAATCATTGTTAAATACTGAATGGATAACCCAGTGGTCATGCTTCTAGTACCACTCAGTGAACAAAACGGAGAAAAGTCTCTGTCTTCATGAAGCTTATGTGATAATGGGAGACAGACACAATAGAGATAAACAAGTAAAATACCCAGTCCATTAGGGAATAACATGCTTTCTAGCAGATACTGTCAGTGCCCTTCTCAAATTCCCTTGAGACTCCCCATTCTCATCCACTCTGACCCCAAGGCTTCTACTACAAAGCAAAGCAGGGGGCTTTCTCTGACAGCTGGAAGACACATGTCCAAGCACAGAGAATGGAAGAGTTGGGAATTTAAAGCTCCTATCCCCCACACAGTAGCCTTTGACCACAGAGTGATGAGAGTGGGTAGATAAACACACCAGCTTCCTTTGCCTCACACGTAGCAACTCCAAGGCATACTGTGCAGGCTCCCAGAGATCCCCAGTGGGACTGAATCCCAGCTGTCCACGGTAGTAATCTGTTGATTGACACACCCTGAATTGCTTTCCTTCCTTTCCCTGTCTCACCCTCCCATTCCCCTACTGGGCTTCCTGCAGTTACCTCCCAAATAAACCACTTGCACTCAAATCCTTGTGAAGAGATCCTTCTTTGTATTTTATTTTATTTTATTTTATTAAGTTCCAGAATACATGTGCAGGATGTGCCAGTTTGTTACATAGGTAAACGTGTACCATGGTGGTTTGCTGCACCTATCAACCAACCCATCACCTATTAAGCCCAGCGTGCATTGGCTATAATATTTTTCCTGATGCTGTCCCTCTCCCCACCCGCCCTCCACAAGACCCAGTGTAAAGACAGGCCACACTGTCTTCCACAATGTTTGAACTAATTTGGACTCCCACCAACAGTATAAAAGCATTCCTTTTTCTTCACCACCTCATCAGTATCTATTTTTTGGTTTTATTTTTTGTTTTTTGTTTGTTTGTTTTTTGAGACACAGTCTCACTCAACTCTGTTGCCCAGGCTGGAGTTCAGTGGTGAGATCTCGGCTCACTGCAACCTCTGCCCCCTGGGTTCAAGCGACTCTCCTGCCTCAGCCTCCCAAGTAGCTGGGATTACAGATGCCTGCCACCATACCCAACTTTTTTTTTTTTTTTTTTTTTTTGTATTTTTAGTAGAGATGGGGTTTCACCAAATTGGCCAGGCTGGTCTCAAATTCCTGGTCTCAGGTGATCTGCCCACCTTGGCTTCTCAAAGTTCTGGGATTACAGATGTGAGCCACCATGCCCAGCCCACATCTGTTGTCTTTTGACTTTTTCATAATTGTCACTCTAACTGGTGCAACATGGTATCTCATTGTGGTTTTGATTTGCATTTCTCTAATGATCAGTGATGTTGAACTTCTTTTCATATGTTTTTTGGCTGCATAAATGTCTCCTTTTGAGAAGTGTCTATTCATGTCCTTTGCCAACTTTTTAATGGAGCTGTTTTTTCTTGTAAATTTGTTTAAGTTCCTTGTAGATTCTGGATATTAGACCTTTGTCAGATGGATATATTACAAAAATTTTCTCCCAAATACCTAATGTAGATGACGGGTTGATGGTTGCAGCAAACCACCATGGCACATGTATACCTATGTAACAACCTGCACATTTGGCACATATATCCCAGAACTTAAAGTAAAATTAAAAAAAAAAAAATTCTCCCATTCTGTAGGATGTCTGTTCACTCTGATGATAGTTTCTTTTACTGTGCAGAATAGATCCTCTTTCTGAAGAAGACAAGTATTAAGGAAAAACATAATTCATAGAAAGAGGAAATGAAATATTGTGTCATGTGAGATTTTACATTGGGTGATTGGGAAGCATTTCACCAAGGCAATTTAGAAAAAAACACTCGAATGAAATAAGGAATGAATTATAATTCCAAAATAGGGTCATTGCCAAGCCTATCATACCATGTCACAACCAGAGGCAATAGTGAAGCACTTGCTAAGGTTGGGGGGACTTTTTTCTTCTCTCTAGTGTTTGAAAATAAAATGTTCATCCCCAGTAATTTGGTGAGGTTTGGATTTTCACTGCCAGAAGCAAAACATTGATTTTCCTTCACAGCATTTTGATATAAATGTATGTGAAGCCCTTAGGGCATCCTGCCCTCTTATTCTTATTATAAGATGTCTCATCAACTGTCTCAGTTCAAGGCCACAAAACTGACTCAATACTGAAACATTCTCCCTCAGAGGACTTCTCAACAAAATTTCATGAGTGCCCATGTGAACGTGGTGTAGATTCATGTCACTTTCACTTACAATCTCCAAAGAATAAAATGTCACTCCTTCTATTCACCCTAAGCTTACTGAATGACACAAACACAGACCCTGTGTGTGTGCTGGCCTACAATATATGCATTAAATTGTATACGTAGAAAGACAACAATTTAACGGAATCACTGACTTCTAAAATGAGAAACTACCTCAACAGTTAAACCTTTTACTCAGGACAGGAGTCCCTGTTCCACCATGCCTCATTGGGGGTCACCCAGGTCCTCCCCACACACTTCTATTAAAGGGTGCTCAATCTAAACAAATCTATTCCATTTTTCAATAGCTGGTAAAAATTATTCTTTATATTGATTGAAATGTGCTTCCTTTATCCCTCATTATTCCTTCTGGAACTAAAAAAACCAAGTTAAATCCCTCTTCAGCATAGCAAATAGGTTCCCTGTAAATATCATCTCTATATGAAAGTATTCACCACTCTGTTTTGACATGGGTTCCAGATTCTGCAGCATCTGATGGTTTTCCTTCTGACACACTGTGATTATCACTGCCCTTTTAAAAGGCTGGCACTCAGAAGTAAGCACTATATCTGCAGTGGTCTAATTTATTTATTGATCAGACCAAGGATTCTATTTCCCTTGGTCTAAACCAGTAGTTCTGAGGCTGTCCTATTTTTTCCTGGTTTCCCTCAAGTTTCCTTTGTTCGCTTGTTAGACAGCAGTGCTCCCAGGCCTGCTGCTGTCAGCCCTCTAATACCCTTAGTAGTACATACGCCTTCCCAAGATAGGTTCATCACAATACATGGGCTCAAAAGCCAACTGTAAGCTGGTTTTGATGACTCCAAAAACCATATCTCTAGCCTTCACCCCTAAACTTACCTAAGTCAAACGCTGAATGAACACTTCAACTAGATATCCCATAGAACTCATGCTCAACATGCTCCAAACCAATCTCAATATTTTACCCTATAAACTAGATCTTCTGTCTACATTCCCTACTCTGGATAGCAGCTCTATTTCCTCCCTAGCCAGAAATCACCAAAATATATCTCAAACCTTTCAATTCATTTCTATCTCCTTTGCTGCTGCTCTAGTACCACCCTGGTCCAAACTATCAACATCTCTTTTCTAGACAATCCTATGGTTTCTAAATTGATTTCCCTACTCTTCTCCTCCTCCCTACTCCAACTAAATCTCAACTTATTCTTCAAATAACCATCAGAGTGATCTTTCTAAAATGCAAGTATGATCATGTCACTCCTCTGTTTAAAACCCTTTGATGGCAGAAATGTGCCATGTAAATGGGGCTGTGGTGGGAAGAGATGTTGGAGAGGCAACTGTTGGACACATCAAAAGTGATGCTAAAAAAAATGAATAAATACAATTTTTTAAATGATGCTAAGGAAAATTATGTCTTCATATGCACAATTCCTGGGTCTCACTATGTAGATCTTAAAAATGGGTGACAGGGAGAATCAGAAAATCCTATATTGGCTTGACTGATTTTTATAGGAAAGGGCCAAAATTTACTCTAGGCAAATAGAACCAGAAAATAAGAGAGTAGGGACAAGAAAATAAACGCCAGTAAGGGCTGCTTTTGAAGTTCCAAAGAATTTGGAGAGAGTAGGAGTGATTCAAGTCATCTACCATACCCTGATACATGAGACTTTAGCAAGATAAGACAAGTAAAAGCTTTTAGAAGTTTTGCAGTGTGTTATGTCATCTTTATTTGGCATTGTTCAAGAGATTATAGCAAAAGTTGTAATTGCTTTGCAATTGTTTTTAGATGTTAGACTGGTATTTCTGTGGCTAGAACAATGAACAGAGAAAGGCCCTATGGTTAGAACAAAGAAGCTTAGTGGCACTGGAATTAAATACATAACAGAGTCAGATATTCTACCTGCAAAATCTGCCTAGTGCTTAGAATAGTAATAAATACATGAGTGCTTTAAGGTGTCATATCTAAAGTGTTATGACTTCCACATGCTCTGTTCTACTCTACCCCCAATTCTCAACCAAGCATGAAAACCATTACTCTTGACTTGATGGTAACTATTAAAAGAAAGTATAGAATACATTCCTATCTGATTGCAAGCTTATAATATGCTACAACATGAGTATCATAGATCTCTCACTGTAAAAGTTTATTTGTAGCATGTCATAGCCCCAGTATAGATAATTTATCCTTGGAGTGCAAACCAGATATTCTTACTGGGCCTACTTAGAGATCATTTAGGTGCCAGCTTTATTATCACACCTAAGCAAGCCTTTCCACTGGCAAATTGCCTCTATCAAAATAGCTTCCACTTTCAGATGAGAAGGACTCAACAGGTTTTCCTGAAAATGATTATGTTGCTGGACTAATACTTTTATAAAACACAAAAGTAGCATGGGAATTAGAGAAGCCAGGAAGAAGTCTATGAGTGAGAATGAATCTTCCACCAACGGGTCTTCTTCTTAGACATTGTGTTGAAATGAGGCCCTAGCAGAGAGATGAACCATTTGATCTGTATTCCATAACCTGGAGGTGATCATGGCAGGCATTTTGGGCACCAGTCATGAGGATTTAGATCAGATTGCATGCAGAGAATCCATTCTAGCAGGGGTGGCCTATGGAGGTGTGCTCTAGGCTTATAAATCAGAGAACTTTGAAAAGCGTGACCACAAATGGTGAAATTTTTACATAGATCTGGACCAGAGGAGAGTATCTCTGTAGCTCTCTTATTAGATCAAATAAGCCAAGGAGTCCTTGAAACAGACCCTGTGGGTGGTCCTCTGGATAAGAAACCACTTGGGTTTAAAGTGGACCTCCTTTCTCTATCAGGAGAGATAATCTTTGCTGAAGTAAACAACCCTTAAATTGTCATGAACAATTACAGAAATTTATTAGCTCACAGCTCTAAAAGCATTGGTCAGATACGGTCTGGTCAGGGTTCTGGCCTATTTCTCTTCCTTCTTCTTCCATATGTCTTCTTCAAGTTGACCATAGTAGTTGCAGGCTTAACATCAAAAACATGTCCAGAGGAAAAGTAGGCATCTCTCCAGGAAGCCCTCTCTTAAAGACAAAGAAACTACTCTATCCAAGATCCCCAGCAATCATCTGTTATTGTGACACACATCTATTCCAGAATCAATCACTGTGGCAGTAGAGACAGAATTGTGTTGATGCCATTCAAGGAGTCCCAGGAAACAGAGATGTACTCAGCTTCCCCTAGAGCCCATGGACTGTGTTGACAAAAGTTGAATTCTTGTATTAAAAGAAGGGTGCTTTGGGGAAAGGAGAGAAGAATGAATATGGGGAGAAGACTAATGATAGCCTCTGCATTTCCTGGGGCAGCTTTGTGCTCCCTGGCTTTGTTCTTTTCTCTGTCTACTCTCTTGGGATCCAGGAAGTATAACAATAGCCAGAGCAACAGTCCAGAGAAGTATTGGGTTCTGGTGAGAGTTCTAGCCAGGGCTGTGGACTTGCCTGATGCAATTTATATAGAACTGAAAATCACTGACCGATTTCATTTCTGTGCCCAATTGTCAGTTCTGCATTCTGACACAGGCCTTTAACAGCTCTGTGCTCAATTCTTTGAAATTGAGAATATAGAGTAATACCAATAAGGAAGTCATATCTTTACAACCCTATCTTCATTCTTCATTGTCTTTAAACAGGAATATTCAACTAGTTAATATGATGATCATTTCCAGCCCTTGATAAGATTTTTCCATTTTTTCTCTCTTCCAATGCTTTTAAATTGTAATAAAGCTTTAAAGACTGAGCTACCAATAGCTTCATTTGTCCATCTTTCAACTATAATGAATACAGATGGGCAGAGAAGAAAAGAAATCCAGGATTTGGTCTAATCCTATAATCTTTCTCATTTGTTTGTGAAAGGTTGAATAATTCCAGAAGAATATCTTACAATGCCAGTGTTTTCTCATACCAATGATTTGTTTTCTCATCGACACTAAAGAAATAGTTAATATAATGTGCATATATAAACTATAAAATGATAATAACCGCCATATGAAAAGTTGTAAGTAACCAATATAATCAGAAGTAATATGTGGGATTTTATGCATATATACATATCATTAAATATAGGAACATTTTCTAGAAAATGGGCCACAAACCTTACTAAATAAAAAAATACTGTGAGCACATTTTCTGCCCCATAGAATATGAAATTATCTTGTTTTTCTTTCTAACCATAGTTGTTTAAATAATATAGGTGATATACCCATATGTGATAAGCTATAACATTAAAATTCTTCCATTGAAACCCACTTTATACATTTCATTTTACTTCCCTCCATTTTATCTAGTCACTTGCAGTATAGTTATATAACATGAAAAGAAATTGATTTTGGCTCACTCATATCTCTGGAGAATTGATGCTTTCTACATAAATTTTACACGGTTTTCCCAGTCCAAAAACAAAAAATGTCAAACCCCAAGTGTTCCAGGTTCAGGAGAGCAGGAAGAATTATTAAATCAGTTCAATTTTTCTTGGTTTGGGGGTACACTGTGGTACAATGCTTAGCTAGGACAATGCAACTAATAAGTGGGGATGAAATAATAATATGGCATACATCATGATAACTAATGATAAAATCCACACTGCGCTTTGTCTACTAAATGAGAGAAATTGCATGAAGGTGACAAAATCTTTACAATGATGGAGTAGAAACAAGCTCTTGGAGGAAATTTTCTCAGTCGTGAGTAGATTTGTAGGAAACTTGTTTATTTCCTATTGACTTTCATCTGTCTCTTTCTGAAAGAGTCTCTTACTCAAATCCACCTTGTTGTCAACACTCTGACATTCAGGAGGATATTATTTCCTCTTTAATATTCTGGCTCAAATGTGAACAAAATCCACTTCATTTGTCCACAGAACAGAAAAGTTAATTTCTAAATTGGATTTAAAAACATAAGAAACCTAAAAAGATTTAAACTTACAAAGTATAGTTTCCTGATCTCAGCTGACTTACATAGATGGTTCAGAAGCCCTGTTTATTTAAAATCCGATCTCAGATGTGCTAAAAGACTAAGGTGCAGTGTGATTTACTCACACTGTACCAAAAATAAATGTACCATTTTAGAAAAAAAGGAAAGAAATTCAGGGTCATTTTGCCTATAATTGGGGCAAGTTTAAAAGGCAACTTGGGACATAAGGAGACAGATAGTTCAATTGTATAATTATTTTATAAACTGGCACATCTTTTCATTCAATCTCAAGCATATTTAAATGAATATTCTCATCATAATTTAAAGTAGTCACTGTGTTTACTCCAGAAATTCTTGAGTACCAAGAATATAGTCCTTTGAGAATTAAAGGCATATGAAAGAGGGTTAACTAATGCATACAGTGATCAGACCAAACATGTTGCTGAAAACTACTTGAAAAACTGAATAAATATTTTTAAAAATCTGTTTGAAGGCATAAGAAAGATAGTAAAGAATTGGAGAATTACATAGCCATCATACACAAAAATAAGGAAACCCAAGCACTGAGCCTGGACTTCGGAACCGCTTTTCTAACAAAGAACTCTGCCAGTGTTCCAGTAGAAACAGCTGAGAGGCTCAGAAGCTGATCAGAGGTTTTAACACATTCACAGGGCTATGACAACAAGGACTGGAATTCAGGGTCCACTAAGAAGGGTAACAGTTGACAAATCCTCTGACACTGGGTTGAGATCCTGAGGACCTACCCACTATGAGTGTGAGTAAGAATAAACTAAAAGCAAATCAGAGGTTGAAACTCAACTTCTTGTCATTTCAAATGTTGATTTGATTAAGAAGATCTGGGATTGCTAGTGTACCTAGCCTACATAAATGCAAATATAAATTTTCCCTGAAAGGAAGATAACAGCTAGAGCTACAAATTATCTCTAGTTTTTCATAATCTTAAGCACTCAGTCAAAATTACCAAGAAACATGAGATGACAAGACAAAGTGACTGAAGACAAAAGTAAACAACAGCAAACAACCAGAAATAAAGAAATGTGTTCTCATCATTTAGCTCCCACTTATAAGTGAGAACATGTGGTATTTGCTTTGCTGTTCCTATGTTAGTTTGCTAAGGATAATGGCCTTCTGCTCCATCCATGTCCTTGCAAAGGAGATGATCTCATTCATTTTTATGGCTGTATACTATGATCAAGAAAAATAACTAATGAGTACTAGGCTTAATACCTGGATGATGAAATACCCTGTACAACAAACCCCCACAACACAAGTTTATTTACATAATACTCCTGCATAAATGTAAAATACAAGTTAAAAAATGGATGGAGATAATAGATCCAAACTGGGAGGCTTTTTCTTCCTGACACCCAGCCAATTCTGATACCAACTGGGTGTCCTGCAATTCAATTCATTTCTGATGCTAAATAACCAACTTTTGCATCATGCTCCACAGGTGTAAGGGCTCAGTCCCACAAGACTGCCCTCACCTCAGATGCCAGTCACAAATGTCAGATGTCAGGTTACCTGCACTTCTGTCAACTTGGTTACAAAGTTAGAGGATTCTCCAATGCCCTCCTTCAAGTTCAATAATTTGCTAAATGACTCACAGAATTCAGGAAAGAGCTTTATCTATTATTAGCAGTTTTGTACAAAGGATGCAACTCAAGAACACCCCAATGGAAAAGATGCAGAGGGCATGATATAGGGATAGAAGAGTGGAGTGGAGCTTCCAAGCCCTCTCTGAGCACACCACCCTTCCAGCACCTTGATATGTTCAACCTAGAAGCTTTTCAAAATTGTCAGGAGTTTTTATGGAGGTCTCTAATGTAGGAATAATTGATTAAATTATTGGCCATTGTTGGTTAACTCAATCTCTAGCCTCTCTCCCCTCCCTGGAGATTGGGAGATGGAGCTGAAAGTTTCATCTCCATAATCCTTCCTTGGTCTTTCTGGTGACCAGCGAACATCCTGAAGCTATCTAGGAGCCCCAGCTACCAGTCAGCTCATGTCTCACAAAAGACATTCTCATCACTCCAGAGATTCTAACAATTTTAGGAGCTGTGTGTCAAAACAATAACTATGCTTAATATGTTCAAAGAAATAAAAATAGAATGTTTAATTTGGGGAGAGAACCAGAAAATATAAAAAAGAACCAAAGGTAAATTACAAAATTGAAAAATAAAATAGTTGAGATGTAAAATTACCTATATGGGCTTAACAGTACACTAGATACAAAACGAGAATTAATGAATTGGAAAATAAATCAAAAAATGCGCCAACTGAAAGAAAAATAAACAAGATTGCCTGGGGTTAAAAAAAAAAGAAGAAGGTAAGACATATAGGGGCTATAGTGAAAGGGTAATTTGAATTTAAAAGAAAGAGGATAGAAGTAATCGGAGGATAATGGCAGGGAATTTTTTCCAAACTGGTGAAAGATATCAAGTCAAAATTTCAAGATGCCTTGTCAACCCCAAGCAAGATAAATGGAAGTAAAATACACTTGGGAAAACCATAATAAAAATACTGAAAAACAAAACAGAGAAAAATCGCGAGAGCAGCCACCCCCAAAAATGAAATACTACCTTCAGAAAAAAGAAAATATCACTTTTTGACAGAAACCTGGAAGTAAAAAAAAAAAAAAAAAAAAAAGAGTACTATTTTTTCAAAATGCTGAAAGAAGAAAACAACTGCCAACTATCCCCAACACCAATATTCTGTAACAATGCTAATAAAATAAGGACATTTTCATACAAACAGAAAAATAAGAGAATTTGCCACTTCTAGACCCACACAAAAGGAAATACCAAAGAGTGTCCTTCAAGTAAAAAAAAATCATCTCAGGGAGAATATTAAAGATACAAGAAATAAAGGAATGAAGATTAAAAAGTGGGAAATAAATACTAATTGTATAAAACAATACAAATGCTATTTTGTGGGGCTTAAAATACAGAAAGAATTAAATATATAACAATGATAGATCCTGATGTGTATAAATGGAGTCAGTGTGTTCTTAGGTCTTGAATTTCTTAGAATAGGTAAAAGTACTCATTTATATTAAACTTTGATAAGACAAGGATGCAGACTTAATCTAGAATCAAAGATAACCATAAAAGTATAAGGACTAACTTGCAACTCCTACTCGGATGAACAGAACAGCATGTGAAGACTCACATTGCGAACTTTTGCTCCAAGAACTACTGCAGGAACATACCAAGGAAACTGAAAGAATTCACAGACCCTTTGAAAGAAGCAGCTTATTGCTGCAAACTCTGTGAGACAGTCAAAAAACTGTGAGTGTCCAAAGAGTGAGAGAAGGAATGTCTACCTCCAAACACACATCCTCACTGGGGGGCCTGAAAATCTAGATCATGGGAGAAGAATTTAACCTTACCTAGAGATGAAACAGATTGAGAGAGCTGAGAGAAATATAAAAGTAGAAAAAGCAGGCCATGTGCAGTGTCTCATACCTATAATCCCAGCACTTTGGAAGGCCAAGGCAGGTGGATCACGAGGTCAGGAGTTTGAGACCAGCCTGGTCAATATGGTGAAACCCTATCTCTACTAAAAATATAAAAATTGTCTCGGCATGGTAGCACACACCTGTAGTCCCAGCTACTCGGGAGGGTGAGTCAGAAGAATTGCTTGAACCCAGGAGGCAGAGGTTGCAATGAGCTGAGATCATGCCACTGAACTCTAGCCTGGAAAACAAAGTGAGACTCCATCTCAAACAGAAAAAAAAAGGGAAAGAAAAGAAAAAGCAGCAGGAAGAGCCCCATAGGCACTCTCGGTTCCCGGGGAAGCCATTTCTCACTCTATCTCCTAAGGGTCCTTGGAATGGGTGGGGTGTGAAGGGTGGGCACTGCCAGTGCAATTCGGGAAGGACCACAGGGAGAAGGAAACTTCAAGCTGAACTTTCTAAAAATTTTGACCAAGCATAAATTTACCTGGGCAGAATCAGGGGTGGGGTGAATGGGAAGTACAAATATGAGCACAGAAGCCACAGCAGGCAGGGAGGGGTGGGACCTGAAAGCTCTTCTTGCTTTCTCAGCAGGGAGGCTTATAGCCTGGGGCAAGTTCTTAGCCCTGCTCACCTGCTGCCTGCATATAAACTTGATGCTGTTGGTGGGGCATGGTGGAAGAGAGACTATCCCTGCTGGCTGTGTGGGAGCTGGGTGAGGCCTATCACTGCTGGCTTTCCCTCACTTCCCTGGCAACATGTAATGCAGCAGAGGTGGCCATAATCGCCCTGGGAATATAACCCCATTGGCCTGAGAACCACAACTCCATCCCTCACAGTGACTTCAGCAAGCCCTACCAAAAAAGAGTCTGAGTTTAGACATGCCTAACCCTGCTCCCACTTGATGGCCTTTATCTACCAACCCTGGTAGCCAAAGACAAAAGGACACAACCTTTTGGGAGCTCTATGGCCCTGCCTATCACCTGAGAAACCCAAACACTTATCCAGGTAACCTTAGAGCAAACCTGTATCTCTCCTGTACTATTACTGCTGATGTTCTCCTGAAAGTGCCACCTGCTAGCTGGAGGCCAATGAACTCAAACCATTACAGCAACTCATAAAAGAACAATGCTGCTCCAAGAAAGGAGAAAACAACAGCTAACTCCATCACCTATAACATCCTGGCTAACCAGAGGTCCTGAGTCTGTCCATATGACAACTTCACTGCTAGCACAACCAGCATTTGAGAAAACCAGTACACTAAACAAAACTACAACCAAGTACCCTCACAGAGTCTGCTTCACTCCCCTGCTACCTCCACCAGAGCAAGTGCTGGTATCCACAGTTGAGAGACCTGAAGACAGATCACATAACAGGACTCTGCAGACACTCCCCAGTACCAGCCCAGAGCCCAGTAGCTCTGCTGGGTGGCTAGACCCAGAAGAGAGATAATAATCACTGCAGTCCACCTCTCAGGAAGCTCCATCCCTAGGGGAAAGGGGAAAGTATCACATCACGGGTCACTCCATGAAACAAAACAACCTGATGAGGAGCCCTTAAGCTCTAGATCTTTCCTCTGACATACTCTACCCAAATGAGAAGGAACCAGAAAAAATAATTCTGGTAATATGACAAAGCTAGGTTCTTTATCATCCCCAAAAGATCACACTAGCTCACCAGCAATGGATCCAAACCAAGAAAAAAAACTCTGAATTGCCAGAAAAAGAATTCAGAGAGTCAATTATTAAGCTACTCAAGGAGGCACGAGAGAAAGGTGAAAAACAACTTAAAGAAATTTTAAAAAATAATATAGCATATGGACAAAAAAACTCCAGAAAAATTGATAGCATAAATAAAAAGCAATCACAACTTCTGAAAATGAAAGACACACTTAGAGAAATGCAAAGTACACTGGAAAGTTTCAAAAATATAATCAAACAAGTAGAAGAAAGACCTTCACAGCTTGAAGACAAAGCTTTCAAATTAACCCAAACAAAGATGAAGACAAAAGAATTTATAAAAACATGAACAGGGGATCTGGCAAGATAGCCAAATAGGAAGAGCTCTAGTCTGCAGCTCCCAGGGAGACCAACACAGAAGGCCGGTGATTTCTGCATTTCCAACTGAGGTACCCAGTTCATCTCACTGGGACTAGTTAGACAGTGAGTGCAGCCCACAGAGGGTGAGCAGAAGCAGGGTGAGCATTGCCTCACCTAGAAAGTGAAAGGGGCTGGGGAACTCCCTCCCCTAGCCAAGGGAAGCTGTAAGGGACTGTACCTTGAGGAACAGAGACATGTGGCCCAGATACTATGCTTTTCCCCAGATTTTGCAACCCAAAGACCAGGAGATTCCCTCCTGTGCCTACACTACCAGGACCCTGGGTTTCAAGCACAAAACTGGGCAGCCATTTGGGCAGACACCAAGCTAGCTGCAGGAGTTTTTTTTTTTCATTTCCCATTGGTGCCTGGAACCCCAGCGAGACAGAACCATTCACTTACCTGGAAAGGGGGCTGAAGCCAGGGAGCCAAGTGGTCTTGGTCAGCGGGTCCCACCCCCATGGAGCCCAGCAAGCTGAGATCCACTGACTTGAAATTCTCACTGCCAGCACAGCAGTCTAAAGTCAAACTGCGATGCTTGAGCTTGATGTGTGTGGGGGCAAGCAATTGAGGGCAGGATAACTTAAGTGAAGGAAACAAGAACAAAAAATTTTAGGTTTAAGTCCTTACCTGAAAATACGAAGGACAAAATCTTGCTTTTGTCAGCTTAATGGCAAGGTGCATCGGTTTCATTGCTCAGGGAAGTTTGCCCAAATAAACATTGTTTGCAACCAAAAAACAGTGTGTGTGTGTGTGTGTGTGTGTGTGTGTCTGTGTGCGTGTGCATGCATGACAGAGTGTGTGTGTATCCATATCAAAAACTGAATTGAAATATGAAGTAATTTAAAGAAAGTGATGAAAATAGAAGGGACAGTAAATACCCTGCACATAGTTTTAAAAGTTAGTCACAGAATCATTGATCATCAGAGAAATGCAAATCAAAACCACAAGGAGATATTATCTCACCCCAGTTAAAATGTCTGTAATCCAAAAGACAGGGACCAATGAATGCAAACAAGGTTGCAGAAAAATGGGAATCCTCTTACCCTGCTGGTGGGAATGTAAATAAGTACAGCCACCATGGAGAACAGTACGGACATTCCTCAAAAAAACTAAAAATAGACTACCATATTTTCCAGCAATCCCACTACTAGGTATATACCCAAAAGAAAGGGCATCAGTATATCAAACAGGTAATTGTACTTCCATGTTTATTGCAGCACTATTCACAATAGCGAAGATTTAGAAGCAACCTGAGTGTCCATCAGCAAACAAATGGGTAAAGAAAATGTAATGTAGTACATATAAACAATGGAGTACTATTCAGCCATAAAAAAGAATGAGATCCTATCATTTGCAAAAAACATGAATGGAACTGAAGAACATGTATTAAGTAAAATAAGCCAAACTGCACATGTTCTTATTCCCATGCATGAGCTAAAAATTAAAACAATTGAATTTATGGAGCTAAAGAGTAGAAGGATGGTTTATGAGAGGCTGGGAAGGGTGGTGGGTGGCAGGTGGGGGAAGAAGTGGGATGATTAATTGGTACAACAATATAGTTAAATAGAATGAATAAGATCTAGTATTTGATAGCACAAAAGGGTGACCACAGTCAACAGTAATTTATTGTATATTTTAAAATAATTAAAAGAGTATAATTGGAATGTTTGTAACACAAAGAAATGATAAATACTTGAGGTGATGGATAACCCATTTACCCTGATGTGATGGGTTATCACACAGGGTAACCCATATGCCTGTATGAAAAATGCACTACATGCCTGTATCAAAATATCTCATGTACTCCATAAATACACCTACTTATGCCCATAAAAAATAAAAATTAAAAAAGAAGTGCATCCCAGAGAGGTCACATAAGCAGGGCGACACGAGTAGATGCCATGGTTCTAGACAGACACTGTCATGAAAAGTTCACTTGGTGGGGCACAGTGGCTCATTTCTGTAATTCCAGCACTTTGGGAGACTGAGGCAGGTGGATCTTGAGGTCAAGAGATCAAGACCATCCTGACCAACATGGTGAAATCCTATCTCTACTAAAAATACAAAAATTACCTGGGTGTGATGGCACATCTCTGTAGTCCTAGCTACTCGGGAGGCTGAGGCAGGAGAACTGCTTGAACTGGGAGGTGGAGACTGCAGTGAGCAGAGATCGCACCACTGCACTCCAGCCTGGTAACAGAGCGAGACTCCATCTCAAAAAAAAAAAAAGTTCACCTGTGGCAAATGCATTAGGTATCTAGAGTCTTCAGTCCCAATGACTGGACAGAAGACTTCTTAGATACCAAATCTCAAGTACTGTCCATAAAGATTGAGACTATGGACTTAGCTATCTTCTTACACTCTGTCTTGTGAGGGAGAAGAGTGTCTCAGAAGTACATGTTTTATTCAGTAAATACCAGTGAAATCTCACTAATTTCTCCATTGAGATCTCATTGCTAACATCCTCTGGGCTATTAATTTTATCAGTGAAACTCTGTTTTTAACATTCATTATGCTAATTATTACTAAAGCTCTGGTGTTGATCAAAGAAAAAGATTGAGAAGTACGTCTACTAGTACATCTGTATAGTGCTGGAGCTGGGCTTCTTGATTAGAGCACTAGCTGACCCCACTTCAGATGCTGATTTCTGGTTAGGGCAACTGAGAATACTTAAGGGGCCACCTAAATTTACTAATGCAAACATACATTCAACCCTGTCTTAAAGTACAAATATCCTAATTCAAATCCAACAGGCAACAGGATATGTGAATCTGGTGCTTGGGGAAAAAATCTGAATTGGAAATCTTTTTAGGAGTTTTATGGTTGGCATATTTATTTCTACCCTTTTTCTTTTATAGTACAATTTTCCTCTTGATTCTTATTTTGTGAACTATTTCATATGTATCTTTATTCTTCCCTCTAAGCCACTTTAAATTCTTTTTGGAGAGTGGAAGGTTTAAATAAATATCAGTAAATAAGACTTTTACCCCTCCATATCATTTATTTTAAATTTCTACTAAGAACTATTTTTTCTGCAACTAACTTTTAAATTTTTTTAATTTTTATAAATACATAGTAGGTGTCACGGTGACAGCTAAGAGGACAGAGTGTAAAGTTCCATCAACTTTACAAAACAGTTGATACTAATGATTTTTGTGACTGCTGCTAATAAATTCTTATATATAAAATCTGCGTGTGTGGAGAAATTGTTCTTAAGACTTGGACTTGCTGTTAATGTAACCTGATACCAGTATATAGGAGTACAGCTGGCCCTTGTCCACTTTAGACTTTTTGGTGGTTACTATTATCAACCCCTCCCCCCCAAAAAAACCTCACAGTTATGCAAAAACAAAATGGCTTAGGTCAAATCACAGCTTGCAACTGATATTATATTAAATGCAAAAGCTAAAACTAAACTCCAGCCACCCACCCCCAGCATTGTATTCCTTCTGGGGTTTTTCCTTAATTAATTAATTTTCTAATTAATTTACCTTGTCATCTGTGAAAGAAAAAATTGTTCATGACACTTGGTAAAGAACAGTAAGACAGACTTCATTCAGGACCATCATGAGAGATGTAGGGACCACTGCAATGGGGTTTTGCAGTGGAGGAGAGAGACTGGGCTCAACTCCAAAAACAACAGAGAAAACTGGAGACAGAAAGAGGAGGGAAGGGAGGAAGGGAGGGATAAAGGGAGGGGAAGGGAGGGGAGGGGAGGGGAGGGAAAAGGAGGGGAAGGGAGGGGAGGGAAAATTATTATACACATTAAAATACACATTATAGTAATCTTCTGATGAAAGATTCCTATAAAAAACATCTACAAATTCTGCTTCTATATTTTCTATACAACTGTTTTTTAGCTGTGGTGAAAGTAGAGTGAAAGAGTCAGAAGATTCAAATTGCCATCAGACTGTGTTATGTTAGTATCTGACATTTCACAAAATAGTCTGGATAGGACTCCCAGTGACTCCAGCGTACAAATCACTGGACAGGAACTCCCAGTGATTCTTACACTGCTGTTGAGATTCCTTCCAGTCTCTGTGCTGGATCCAAGTTATACCTCAATAAGCAAAAATAAACACAGGTCCCACCCTCAAGGAGTTTTCTGCTGAATTGGAGGAGACAGAAGGTATATATCAGTCAAGGTCTAATCAGGAAAACAGGAACCACTTCAAGTCTTTTCTACATAGGGAATTTAATGCAGGGTATTGGGATGGAGTATCTGAAAAGTCAAACAGGGCAGCAAGTACCCAGAGAGTAACAGCAGGAATCCATTATCACCCCTAGGTAGAAGGACAAAGGAAAGAGACTATATTAGTGGAGCCCAGGGGCTGGGGCCACCTACCAGAAGATTGGTCTGTGTAGAGGAGATGGGTCCACTGGGAAGAGAGCTGCTGCTGGAGCTACAGTCCAAAGCAGAAAATCAAAGCAAGAAATAATCTTCCTTGTTCTTCCCAGTCCCCAATTTCTTGCCATTGCCTGACACTAGGCAAACCCAGCCTGAAGCTCACAGAGTCAGAAGCCTGGGAGCCATGGCCTGCAGCAGGGTTCTAAACAAGGAAAGTGTAAGAAATAGATCTGAGGGCAAGCACTTCCAGATATGCAAGAGGAGAAGACAAATATTAATCGAAACCATACAAATGTTCCATTGCAGTTTGTTCTAAGTTCTGGGAAAAGGAAATGTATTTCCAGAGCCTGTAATAGGAGCTCCCATACAGTCTTGAGAGTCAGGGAATTCTTCCTTAACAGAGAGATGATTCAATGGCTCCTGAAGTATGGAGCATGTACTGACTAGGTGATGAGGTGGGGGCTTATTAGAGATGGACAGTAATGGACACTCAAAGAAAGCAAGAGGATCATGGAGTTTTCAAATAACTTAGAAAGTCAGTACAGTCAGAATGCAGAGTACACTGTGGAGCGTGGTGCAAGATACAACTAGAGAAGAGGACGTAGACAGCCTTGCAGACTGTGGGTTAAGGGTTTATTCTATATGCAAAATAAAGTCACTTACAAGTTTTAAGCAGGGCAGGAAAGACATCATCCATGTCTTAAGAACACTCCCAGTGCTGCAGAACAGGTTTGAGTGGGGCACATATGGCTCTGGAAAGGCAAATGCAGCTGTCCCGGTGAGAAATAGAGTTGGCTTGACCTGGAGTGGGTAATGATGATGGAAAGAACTTGCCTTACTCTGAGTGATGAAGAACTGTGAAGCCAATTTGTTGTTAACTGGATCATTTACATGGAGAAGTTGCCTAGAATGGGAGCAGAGCTAAACAGAAGAGGAAGACTGTGTGTCAGGGGTCAGCGTCCCAAATGAATGTGAAGATCTGACCAGGAGGTCGGGGAAAAACAGTGGATAACAGTGACAAGAAGGTTAAAGGTCCACAGGAGGAGCAGCTGTGAAAGAATGGATCAATTGGGACAAAGTGCAGTAAGGTAGACATGTAGAGGTGGCTTAAATACCACATGAGCAAATGGGACAGGAGTGGAAGGTGAGGTAGGATTCAGTGACCTCAAAGTTCACAGTGGAACTCTGACTACAGTGGATACTATGACGTACCCCCCCGGTAAGCCTTCAGGATTGAGGAGTTTATTCCTCTAGCTGCTGGGAGTACTGCTGACATTCTGTCCTCAGCTGCCAGCCCTCTTCCAGAACCACCTTGGATTCCAGAACCTTCTGCTCCCAAGGTCACATCGGCTTCCTGGGAAGCCCACAGCCACTGACTGGTTGATTCAGGAATATAAAGGCCTCCACCTCTAGCCCCAACTCAATACAACTCTGAAGGGCCATACCAGCTTCAGACTCCCATGTGGCTAGCTGAGGGGTTTGTTGAGACAACATCACAGCCCAACTACTCCCTCCACCCAATCTGCTTCTTCCCTTCCACAGGGGATAATCCCAAGAACAGTCCCTAGTGCTAATCTCAGAACCGTTCCTGCATGCTAATCTCAGAGGCTTCTTCCAAGGCAACTCAACCTGTGACATTAGCATATAATTTCTTCAGAATAGACTGAGGCCCCAGAAGTTTCCCTGAGACCCAATGTGTTCACCACCTTTGGACTGTGTTCAAGGTTCCAGATGGAAACTAATAATAATCACAAATATTTACTGAGTCATTATATGTGCCAAACAATGTACACAATGTTAATTCATTTAATCTTTACAACTTTATTTCACAGATGAGTAAACTGAAACACAGAGAGATTAAGAAACTTAATCAAGGTCACACAATAGAATATAGTGGTATCAGCGCACAAACCCAGGCAGTTTCTGGTACAGGCAGCCCTTCTCCTAATCTCTTCTCTACACTACCCCTCATGTCGGTGAGTTTGGTGAATGGCTGTTTCCCCATGTTGATAAATGTCCAGTCCCAGGTAGGTACCCATGTTCTCTTTGTGAAACCAGATTATTGGAAGGAAATTATAACATGTTTCCTATGAATAAATCCATTTTTCTTAGTGTGTTCAATTTATGCTACCAACACTACTTTGCACTAATTAGAGACACTGATTAGAAGCTGGTGAAACAGGCCTAGAACAAAACATCTGTTGAACCTAAAGAAAAGATAGTAACCAAGCAGATCATCAAGAAGCAAATTTGCAGAAACAAAACTATTCTTGTGCTCATTTTGGCAGCACATATACTAAAATTGGAATGATACAAAGAAGATTAGCATGGCACCTGCACGACGACACTATTAAAAAAATATTCTTAACCTTTTGATTGTAATAAGTAACAGGTAAAAGTGCATCATTTTTCAAACTCATGGCTAGAAGATATGGGTCACAGATAATACATTCTAAAGGCCAAACAATCATGCAATTACCATGAGTTGTCTATTTCTTAACTTTCCTTCCTAGAAAAACACAAACTTAACAGAATTCAATAAAAAAGGAGTTAGTGTGTCAGAAAGAAAATAGTAAAGCAAACCTACTAGGAAACTCTAATTGGCTTCATCTTTCAGGTTCAGCTTCTTTTTGTGGCCAGGACAGGGTCCTAAAGACAGTCTTTATTATTCATTTAATTAAATGACAAATAAAACAAGTTCTCTTTTACACGTGTTTTCTTTTTCAGCTTCTATGGTGTGAAATAATCATGAAGCTGTCAAACAGAATAAACTGAGACAGGCTAAACTAATTTGCCACTGATGATAGTCATTATAAACAATCTGAATGCTGTTCCACCTCACTGGGATTTAAGTAATCTGTCAAAAAGCCCTATATTCTAAAATCTGCATATGTAATCAGGAAACATGGGGAAGAAATGAGAATAGTTAGTTCAATCAACAGAAATATCCTCATTCCTGATATGAAAATAGAAGAGTCACTTCAGGATTAATTTCTTTAGGCCCTTCTCTCTTTCTCATTCAAATGTCATCCCATGCAAACAATTATTGTTAGCCTATTCCTTCTTCAATATTTAGGAATATTGCTCAATATTGTTAGAAAAGTTAATCTTTTCAGAGCCAGCTAGAGGCAAAATTATTAAACAAGATGAGCTTGTCTTTCAATTAAAAAGTAAGAATACCCAGTGCTAATAAAGACCTGGTTAAATGCACAGTCTCAAAAATTCCTGGGGAGAATTTTTAATTCTCTTAAAAATAAAATTTTAATTATATTCAATTTATGAGAATATATTCTAGTGTAATCATCCTAAAGATGGAAAAAAAACTTTATACACAAAGATGTTCATTATAGTACTATTATTTATAATAAGAAAATACAGAAATAAAGCAACTATCCAGCAATATGGGAATGGTTAAATAAAATACGATGCATACACAGGGAAATAGCATGAGCTGTTTTAAATGTCAAGAGTTTTAATAACATTTGAAAATGCATATGTTATCAAGTTAAGTGAAAAGTAGCAGGTTATGAAATTATATACATAACATGTTCTCAATTATGTTAAAACATGCAAAAATATGGCAAAAAGCGAATAATAAGATAATTTTAAAGAAGTTAGAGGAGGAGGGGAATTTTACTGTTCTAGATATCAAGGCTTACTGTTAAGTTGTAATTATTAAAACTGTGAGTATTAGGGCAGAAATAGACAAACAGATCAATGGAAGAGAACAGAAACTTTATTTATGTATTCATTTTGCTTGTTTTGCTTTTATTATTATTATTTTGAGACAGAGTCTCACTCTGTCACCCAGGCTACAGCACAGTGATATGATTTCAGCTCACTGCAGCCTCAACCCCCGAGGCTCAAGTGATCCTCAGCTCCCAAGCTGGGACTACAGGTACAAACCACCATACCAGCCTATTTTTGTGTTTTTTATAGAGACAGAGTTTCACCATGTTGCCCAGGCTGGTCTCAAACTCCTGAGCTCAAGCAATCTTGCCCACCTCAGCCTTCCAAAGTGCTGGGATTATAGTGGTGAGACACCACGCCCAACAAGAGACAATTTACATATGATATAATTTATGTATATACACACACACACACATATATATACATTTATACATGTATACACACACATGCACACACTTACATATAAAGGTGGCATTATAATCAAAATAAATAATTCTAAAACACAGATTCCAAATGGAAATACATATACAAATAATTTATATCCCTACTTTATATTGTATATAAAAACTAAAATCCACATGGATTGAAATACTTAAATATAAAAAAACTCTGAAACTTTCGCAGGAAAATATAGTCGTATATCATTATGACCTAAGAGTAGGAAACAATTTATTAAATGAGATACACAAAGGCAAACCATAAAGAAAAAAGATTAATAAATTCAATTACATAAGAAAATAAAATCCCACATAACCCCTCCTTAAAAAAATAAAGTGAAAAGACAAGCAACTGACTGGGAGAAGATATAGCAACATCTAATTGTATTATATATTCAGGAATACATAAAGAATTTCTACAAATTAATAATATGAGAAACTGAAATTGCACAAACAGAAAAAGAACAAAGGGTATTAATAGGAAATTTGTACAAGAAAAAAACCAAATCATCAATAAACATATGAGAAGATGTTTAATCTCACTAGTAATCAAGGAAATGTGAATTAAAATCAGAGTAGGACCCTATTTCTTACTTAAAAGAGTGACACAAGATTAAAAAGTCTAACACTATTAGCAGAGATGTTAAGATGGGCATTCTCAAACATAGCTAAGGTGTCCTGGGAGAGAGCTTGAGAAAGACAGCCCAATCTAGGCTCCACTTTGCTTTCCAGAAACCAGATTTGTAACATACTGAGCTCTTGTTAATGGTGGAGAATTTGACTGGTGAAGAGGTTAGGGTATCTTTGGGCATGTGAGCTTTTAGCCCTCCTTTAAATCTTGCCGCACCATCAACTGGCAACACAACTCCCAAGCGAAGCAGAGCTTCCTCTGCCTGCATCTGTGATAGAACTAGTTCTTCTCTCTCAGCCCTTCTGACCAGGGTCCCACTGTCCCAGTCAACTGAGCGAACTGGAAAATAAGTCAGTCACCTGCCTTCTGCCTTGTAAAACCTAGACTATAATTTTAATGGAATCCTTCTCAAGGCAATAATCTCAGTATTCATCTTTGGGTAACTAAGGGGACAGCCATCAGGAGCCCAATGGTTCAGTATTAGACCTTCTGTTTCCAGAAGACCCCAAAGGGGTGCAATCTGAAAGGGAAAAGAAAAGAAAGGAATCCACACCATTTGGCATAATAGTATAACTGCCTGACTCTGTGGAGAGCATCACACCTTGCAAGTTACAAGGCAGCCAGGGATGGGTTTTTTTCTTTCTCCTATGAGTTTAGACTGCACTGTCTCTGAGAATTCACATGTACCCCAAAAGGAGTGTGTGTGTGTGTGTGTGTGTGTGTGTGTATGTGTCCGCTCATGCACTCATGCATGCATGTAAGTTCAGAGAATAAACAGAAGTGATTGCACTCATACTTTTGTGAGAGCTTAAAGAGGACACAAAAGAGAGATTTCTATTCACCCTGGACCATAATGTGAGACTGCCAGAGTCTCCATTTCCATCTGGACAGTTTTATCATGCTTTAATCCACTATTGTATCTCCCAGAGTGGGATGGCCACAATTACTTTAGGCCCAGCCACTCAGACTTGGGAAAACTGACTCCAAGAGGAAAGAGAAGAGGAATGGTGGCTTAAGAAAACACAAATGTTGGCCAGGCATGGTGGCTCACGCCTGTAATCCTAGCACTTTGGGAGGCTAAGGTGGGCAGATTGCCTGAGCTCAGGAGTTCAAGACCAGCTTGGGCAACATGGTGAATCCCGTCTCTACTAAAATAAAAAAAATTAGCTGGGTGTAGCAGCATGCACCTGTAATCCCAGCTACTTGGGAGGCTGAAGTAGGAGAATTGCTTGAACCTGGGAGGCAGAGGCTGCAGTGAGCCAAGATTATACCACTGCACTCCAGCCTGGGCAACAGAAAGAGACTCTGTCTCAAAAAAAAAAAAAGAGAGAGAAAAGAAAAAGAAAATGCAAATGTTTCCTCTCACAGTTCTGGAGCCCAGAAGTCTGGAGTCAAGGCATCAGGAGAATGCTGCTGCCTCCAGAGGCTTTCAGGAAGCACCTGGGCCTGGCTTCTTCCAGGCTTCACTGCTGTTCGCACTCTGGCTTGAGGCTATATCACTCCAATCTCTGCCTCCATCTCCACATCAGCTTCTCCTCTATGTGCAAAATCTCCTGTCTCTCTTTTAAGGAAACATGTGACTAGATTCAGGGCCCACCTGGATAATCCAGCATAATCTCCCCATGTCAAGATCCTTAGCCTAATCACAAATGCAAACACGTTTTCTTTATAAGGTAACATTTATAGGCTCCAGGGATAAGAATCTGACATCTTTGGTTTAACTATTAATCTGCCTACGACAGGAACCCTACTGTGAAGCATTTCATTTCTTGATGTTTCCCTCATAGACCTTCTTAAAGGTCATACTTATCACACAGATTTAAGTTTTCAATTCACACCCTTTAATTGTCCCTCAATTTTGCAGCAAAGTAAGTCAGATACACTCCCATCGCCTTGTGTGTGGTGTTGATATTGCAATGGAGAATAAAGGAAGACAGCAGCAATAGAAAGGATGCCTCATTCAGATCAAACTCTCTGCATGTCCTATGCATGTCCCTGCATTCCTTCCTGTCTCTGTACCAGTGAGACGTGCCTAAGTGTTCCAGCAGTAACCGGCAGCCACAGGGCGAGTGAGGGTTCACGGCAGAGCTGAAAGCAACAGAGGAAACACGAGACGCTAAAGATCATTTTCCAGGTTGATATCCCAGTAGTGGCCGCAAATAGCAGCTTCTAATTTCCCACCCTAGGTTTGAGCAAATTGGCCCTGGAAGGGGAATACAGGTAAATTCTTATGTGGCATAAGTGTCCTAAATGACTTTTAATTTGGAATACAGGTAAATTCTTATGTGGCATAAGTGTCCTAAATGACTTTTAATAAAGACTTTTACTTTAAGGCTTAATCGCTTTAATAATAACATTACTTCCGTCCTCTTTTCCCTCTCCCAATTCCCATTTCCCATGTCTCTGACTCTCTCTTTCTCCCTCTGTCTCTCCTTGTTTCTCTGTTTCTCTCTCTCTCTGTCTCTCTCACACACACACACGTACACACACCCCTCCACGGCCCCTAGCCTCCTGCCAACAACAGTTAAACAAGGCTATCCAAAATTATTATCCACTCCTGCCTCTCTTCTCACCACCACTATTACAAGCATCACTCAGAACCAAAAGAAAAAAAAAAGCTTGATTCCACACAATACGTAACCATGGAAAATGACTGATTGAGATATAGTGCATGATGTGTGCTGCCAATGGTGATATTGTAATAGTAAATTCATCATCCTGACACGTTCATAATGTGTGACACTGCTGTCCTATTATGTCCCGTGCTACAGGGCTGCAGCCCACATTGTGTAACTCAGGGAGACACATCGCATGGAGCAAAGCAGCCTCACCCCTTACCCTCACTAAATGCTCTATTTATGCACCACGTGCTGGTGCGACTGGAACACTGCCGGGTGAGGGAAAGGAAGTGCACAGGGACAAGGTCAAAGGGGCACTGGCACCTGATTAAAATGGAAACTAAATAGCTTTTCTCATCTGGGCTTTTCTGAGGAGGTGTTCTGAGCAATGCCATCAATATCAGCTGCGCCAGAGCTGATGAATAGGCCCACGGCAAAGGACTCTGTGAAGCAAAGGAGATTTTCCTGAATGATGCAGTTACTTGTAGACGAGAATGCCTCTCACCCCCTCAACACAAATGGGTTAACAGCCCACAGTAAGCCAGGGAAGTCAAGTGTCAAGGGAAAGCCATACACCCCATCCCTGTCCCTCCATTACCCAACCCCAACACAGCAAAAAAGAAAAAAAAAAACCAAACCACACACACACAGCAGTTTTTAAGGTGTCCAATCTTTTGGCTCCCCTGGGCCACATTGGAAGAAGAAGACTTGTTTTGGGCCACACATAAAATACACTAACACTAATGATAGTTGATGAGCTAAAAAAAAAAAAAACAATCACAAAAAATATTCTGTTTTAAGAAAGTTTATGAATTTGTGTTGGGCTGCATTCAAAGTTGTTCTGGGCCACATGTAGCCCACAGGTGATGGGTTGGACAAGTTTGTTTTAAATGATGATCACAAAATACTTGTGTTTACTGAGCAAAACCCATTGTCTTCATTTGGGTTCTCTGTGACATTTGGTTCCCCTGCCACTCATTCTCTCAACAGACCCCATGGCAAGAATTCAAATGCAAGAAGTTTCTGGAGGAGACACAAGAAGCACTACCTGCAGTAGGTGAGTGGAAAGTGAGAGATGGAAGGAAAGGCTGAGAATAAAGGCTGTGTTCTCAAGCAGCTACTACTGGGAGTGAATGGAGCTGAACCCTATGGGAAAACGGGAAACGGTATAAAACACCTACCTAAGATGCCTCCCCAGAGAGGCAAGGGGGCTGGGGTATTTGTCCTCAGATTCCCATCACTCATTGGTTGAGGACTACTCCCTGGAGGGATTAATTTCTGAGCATTTCCAGTCTAGCACTTCCAGTTTGCTGTGGACAGGCCACTAATTCCAGCTTACTAGATTCAATGAACACCGCCTCACAACAGTTCCCTAGGAACTACAGATTAAGTCAGTGAAGTAGATGGCTGCTAACTCCACATCTTAAAAACAAGTCATAGAAGAGAAAAAGAAAAAAAGGAAAAACAAAAACTCTGCCAACACACAAAACTGAAGTACTCTGCTAAGACTCATTTTCCAAAAAAGGCTTCATTATTGTCGCTAGTATTGTAGCTCTAGGTAGCATGCTAGGCACTTCGGACACTAGAAAGACTTTACCCATTGGCTTAATTTTGCACAAGAATAAATTTATGAGATTTTTCTCATGTTGCTCAAATAGTTCCATTTTCAGCTAGCCAAGGTGAAGTTGACTGTTAGGGAAATTATGAAAGAGACAAAGTTTGCTTTAGTGTTCTCTGTCTCCTCTCTCTGACTCTTTCCCCTTTTTCCTAGAGATCTTTCCTCACCAATTAGGCACCCAGACACATTTCTGTCAAAAGCAGCTATCAGAGAGAGTTCTGGTGTCAGTCATTTTTTCCATAAGTGTAAATGTATGCTCTCATTCATTCAACAAATATTTAATAAGCAAATTATTTTAGGCCTGACAGTGTGCTGGATGTTGTGGACATGGAAGTATAACTTGCAGTCCCTGTCTGCACAGCATGATATGTGCCAGGATTGAGACAGGGAGTGGTATGAAAGTATTTGGGAGTTGCTGCTAAGAAGTGTGTCTTCTATTTAGGCTTTTGTTGCCATTGCTTTTGGTGTTTTAGTCATGAAGTCCTTGCTCATGCCTATGTCCTGAATGGTATTACCTAGGTATTCTTCTAGGGTTTTTATGGTGTTAGATCTTGTGTTTAAATCTTTAATCCATCTGGAGTTAATTTTTATAAAAGGTGTAAGGAAGGGATCCAGTTTCAGCTTTCTGTATATGGCTAGCCAGTTTTCCCAACATCATTTATTAAACAGGGAATCCTTTCCCCATTGCTTGTTTTTGTCAGGTTTGTCAAAGATCAGATGGTTGCAGATGTGTGGCGTTATTTCTGAGGCCTCTGTTCTGTTCCATTGGTCTATATCTCTGTTTTGGTACTAGTATCGTGCTGTTTTGATTACTGTAGCCTTGTAGTATAGTTTGAAGTCAGGCAGTGTGATGACTCCAGCTTTGTTTTTTTGTTTTGTTTTGTTTTTTGCTTAGGATTTTCTTGGCTATGCAGGTTCTTTTTTGGTTCCATATGAAGTTTAAGGTGGCAGGGACATGGATAAAGCTGGAAACCATCATTCTCAGCAAACTGACACAATAACAGAAGACCAGTCATTGTATGTTCTCACTCATAAGTGGGTGTTGAACAATGAGAACACATAAACACAGGGAGGGAAACATCACACACTGGGGCCTGTCAGGGGGTGGGGGACTAGGGGAGGGATAGCAGGGGGTGGGGTGGGGGGCTAGGGGAGGGATATCAGTGGATGGGGAAATAGGGGAGGGATAGCATTAGGAGAAATACCTAATGTAGATCATGGGGTGGTGGATGCAGCAAACCCCCATAGCATGTGAATACCTATGTAACAAACCTGCACGTTCTGCATATGTACCCTAGAACTTAAAGTATAAGAAAAAAAAGAAGTGTATATTCAATTAGTGATTGAAAGTTTTTGTCTCTTTTTAAATGCATTTCACACATCAGTAAATAGGCAAAAAAAGACGGTGGAATGGAAGGAAGCCCACATCCCAAATCCTTAATCTCACATTGTAGCTACAGAGAAGTCAAGCATTTGGGCCATTTTCTGTACCACCTACATATAGAGCTGGCCTGTTGCCAAGGCCTGCAAAACAAATAGAAAATGAACAAAAAAACAGCAAAGTAAGCATCTGCTCCTGAAATTCGTGCTATGCATGAAGGATGTTTTTTAATTTGCTTGCACGCTCCAGAAAAAAATGAGATTTCCTATTTATGTATGAATTAGAGATTCCAATAATAATGCTCTCCTAGGTTATTGTTCATTGTAGAGATTTCCCCTTTTCCCCTGTGTTTCTGCCTAACACCCGTTTGGTTTCCCTATCCCTGCATCACACGTTGAAGAATCAGAGCCAAAGCTCTAAGAAAATTCTCTGTGTCTTGTATTTCTGCATCTGTAAAAGGAAGATAATAATATCTCACAGAGAAGTCAAGAGAATTAAATGAGACCATCTAAAGGACCTAGGCCAACATCCGATATGAGGAAGGCAATCAGTAATGGGAGGAGTTGAGGAAAGCAGGTTTGGAGAGTTTATTTTTCCTAAAAAGCTCCAGGCTTGTCTGAGATATTACAATAAAATCTTAATGCTATGTTTCCTAGGTATAGTTATCAAGTGCTCACTGATTTCTTAGGAAGAAAATAAGCAGGCCCTTGAAAATACAGATGTGCTACAGGGGGGATGTTCATCTAACTGCCCAACTGCAAGGAAGGCTCAGGTAGGCTGGTTGTCAGTCAATAATCAGAGTCCAGGGACTGCCATATTGGGTTACACTCAAACACAACTGAGAGCAGGATCCCAGGCCTTTGCCTTATACACACACACACCCATCCAACAAACACATCTTAATTGAGTTTTTATGTTTTATTTTTTAAAATTATGTTTTTGTGATATAAACATGACTGCACCCCTTTTTGTTGGTGTAAATTGCAATGTTTGAGTTATCTTCTATACCAGAAGAACATTTTAGATTTTGCAAGCCAAGAGACAATGTCCTCAGTTCTTAAGCAAGTATTCTAATAGAAAGGCCAACAGTCTTTTTATTTTATATTTAACATTGTAAAAACCATTCATAGCTGGAGGCCAAGATTTGGCCCAAGGGCCCCTAATTTGCTAACACTTGTACATATTTTTTTGTGTTTTGTATTATAGTACTAAAAAAGATGACGCTAAGTATTTCAACCATTGTATTACTTTTGAAATTTCAATGCTAATGAGAATGCAGTTTCTTTCTAACAGACATTCTCACCAAACAGACCAGGAGATATATTGTACTAGCACTCACCCATAATTTCTAATATGGCCCGAGCCAAACATATCTCATTTCTACCTGAAATGGCCCATCTACTATTGCCTAATTCCTCCATTCCAAACTTCACCTTTTAGTACTAAACAATTTTTTTGAGAAACCATCTAAAGGGGACAGTACCTTAAGTCACTAAAATTTTAACAATAATTTTTATTTTCTCACACGGGAATCTTTTTTTTTTTTTTTTTTTTTTGACACAGGGTCTTGCTCTATCGCCCAGGTTGGAGTGCAATGGTGCAATCTTGGCTCACTGCAACCTCCTCCTCCTGGGTTCAAGTGATTCTCCTGCCACAGCCTCCTAAGTATCTGAGACTACAGATGTGTGCCACCAAGCCCAGCTAATTTTTGTACTTTTAGTAGAGACAGGGTTTCATCATGTCAGCCAGGCTGGTCTCAGACTCCTGACCTCAAGTGATCCACCTGAGTCAGCCTCACAAAGTGCTGGGATTACAGGCATAAGCCACCGCGCCTGGCCTTATGTGGGAATCTTGAACAATATATGCAAAATAAAAGAACATCAAAAGAAGGAGGGGGAAACAAGGGTTGTTCTCAACAGAAATTTGGAATGTTTCCTAATTCCAGATCAATTTTTTAAAAAAAGGTTAGTGATGGGGCAGTGCTATTCTGATATATCTGCATTTCCTACCTGCTTTCCCTAAGGGAAACAGAATAAGCATGTTAAGCACGCAGTCTCTGGAGGCTGCATCCAGCTCTCACCAGCAGGAGAGGTTCAAAGACCTCTGGGCAAGTCTTTGAACCTCAATGAGACTCTGTTCAACTATCAAAAAATGGCAGTAATTATAAGATTTATTTCAGAGAGTTGTTGTAATGATTAAATAAGGTGCATATATGAAGAACACTTGGAATAGGATTGGCACATAAGAGAGTCTCAATGAGTGATAGCAATAATTGTTTTAACAGTTGTTCTCAAATCTTAGTGCAAAAGAATAAATATAGAATTTGTTTTAAAATTTCTACTTCCATCCCTAATGGAAATTTCTACTTCTACCCTTTCAGAAGGTCTGAAGTGGGGTCCATGAATATGTATTTTAATAGGAATGTCAGATGATTTTGATGTCAATGATATAGGACCACACATTTTAAAAATAATGCCCTACAAAACAAATCAATAATGCTTAAAGTTGAAATAGTGATCATAACGAGAGGATGTGGGAGACCGTAGTGATTAGGAGAAAGTTCAAGGACTCAAGGAGATCATAAGGTGCAGGTAATGGTCTATACCTTGGCCCAGGTGTTGGCCACATGGATATGCTCATCTTATAATAATTTATCAAGTTGCACACACAATTTTCTATATATAAGTTTTTTCTTTAATAAAAAATACAAATATAAAACCAACCAAAACAAGTAGTAACAGAATCAAACCAGTGCTCTCTGTCAGTGGTTCTTATCTCTGACTGAACATTAAACTCACTTGGGGAATATATAACAAACATCCTTGCTCCAGTGTTAATAAACATCAAGTCCCCAACTCTCAGAAATTCCGATTTGATCGATCTGGTTTGGGGTCCAGCCATCAGTATATTTTAAAAACTCCTCACGCGATTGTATCCTTTGCAGCCAGCGTTGAGAACAAATATGCTATACCAGTGTTCCCAAACCTTAGCATACATCAGATTTATCTAAAGGGCCTATTAAAATACCAGTGCTTAGCCCCCATTTCCAGAGTTTCCGAATAAATGGGATAGAGCCTGAGAGTTTGCATTTCTAACATCTCAGGTAATGCTGATGCTATTGATCCACATAACACAGACCACACTTTAAAAACCATTGGCTTTTGCTTACCTTCCTAATAAGGTTAAACCTGTAGCAGCTAGTCCTCTCTTCCTCATTCCTCTAATATTCCTTATCAATAAAGAGCTAATATTCCTCAAATATTTAAAATCTATATCCCAGGAATAACTGAACTGTGTCTACAGTTATCACATGCAGGTAGTTCTGACATCATAACTTTCAGTTAAACTAGCAAACATTCTTTCATTTGAATATTCATACATTTCATAAACAGACATTAGATGTGCCCCTAAAATATACCAGACACTGAACTGTGTGCAGACCTTGCTTTCTGGTCCTCACACTAGAGCAGAACTCCTGAGTCTCATACATATAGGAAATGTGTTGACTGGTGATTGCTGACTAATCATGCCTTCTAGGTTATTCTTGGGATGGCTATCGCTTTCTATAGGTGGACACAGCAAGAGGCACTGGAAGAACCTGGAGGTCCTTGGGCAATAAGTATGGTCATCTCAAAAGGACACATACACTTCCACACAAATGTAAGGGATGTTTTTTTAAATATTTTTAGGTGCTCACAACATATTTGCCCTGAAGGCTCCAGTAGGAACTTTACTTCTCACCAGAGGCAGAGATTCCACTGTGAGAAATCTAGCGGCAATCTTAAAGACCACTCTACATGTATAGCCCAGATAATACAATGCAGAACAATCCTCAATAGTAACCCAAGCATAACCCTTATATCATCACTCAAACTGATTTACTCCTAAGGACTTTGCTCTGTACATTTTCATTCCCCCATGCCCTTTTTTTGTTTACATTACTTAAATTCTATTGGGAAGAAAGGCCTTGATATTGGATTGCAGAGCCCACGTAAAACATCTAGGCTATTGCATTTGTCAACTCTCAAGGCAGGTAGAGTAATTGAAGTCCATTTATAAAGCTTTCCATAACTCACTAGCCGGAATATAAACTGACAAGTTCAACAAAAAAGGAAGGGAAATTCTTATGAAATTATATTCACTATGAATTTCCCCATGTTTCTAAGGACATTTCTATAAAACAGAAAGCTTTGGCTTAGTGTCAGTTAGTACTATAGCAATAAAACAAATCACCAATTTTCGTCAATTATTACAGTCTTACTCTTAGTCTTAGTTTTAGAAAAAAAGCTGCTCTACCTTGTACCTTGCATCTCACTATCTCTTTCAACAGAACTAAAGCTATGTCAAATCCTATGTGATCTGTACCCAATTTTATGAAATAACTGGTACTTTAGGCAGAATTAAACCCAGCAATATATAAAGAGTAAAACACCATGTTCAAATGGGGTTTGTCTTAGAAACAAAAGATTTAACATTAGAAAAGCAATCAATGTGGCCAGACACGGTGGTTCATGCCTGTAATCCCAGCACTTTGGGAGCCAGAGGCAGGCAGATCACCTGAAGTCAGGAGTTTGAGACCAGACTGACTAACACGGTGAAACCCAGTCTCTACTAAAATTACAAAAAATTATCCAGGCATGGTGGTGGGCACCTGTAATCCCAGCTACTCAAGAGGCTGAGGCAGGAGAATTGCTTGAAACTGGGAGGTGGAGATTGCAGTGAGCTGCAATCATGCCACTGCACCCCAGCCTGGGTGACAGAGTGAAACTCCATCTCAAAAATAATAATAAAAATAAAATAAAAGTGATCAATGCAAATTCACTATATTAACAAAAAAGGATAAATACAGTATGATCCTCTCAATAAATACAGAAAAGGCATTTAATTAAAATCTAAATTCATTCATGTTAATTCCTCTCAACAAACTAGAAATAGAATGGAACTTCTTCAACTGACAGATGAAAAAATCATACTTAATAGTGAAAAACTGAATACTTTCCCCCTAAAATCAGAAATAATGATGCCTTCTCTCACTACTCTTACTCAACATTTTGCTAGCAGTCCTATCCCAGTGCAATAATGTAAGAAAAGGAAATAAAAGGCTTACCAATTGGAAAAGGAGAAGTAAATTTTCCTATATTAGTAGACATGACATGGTAACGAACATAGGATATCCTAAGGAATCTAGAAAAAAGCTACTAGAAAGAAGTGATTTAGGAAGGTAGCAGGATAAAAAACAATACCTAAAATCAATTCTACTTCTATATTCTAGAAGCAATTAGAAATTGAAATCTTAAAATACTACCATTTATAATATCAAAAAATATTAGATAATTAGGGACAAATTTTTTTAATGAATGCAAGGCCTTACACTGAAAATAATAAAATATTGCTGAGACAAAATAGAGACCTAAAAAATGGAGACATAACCTATATTCATGTCAGAAGACTCAATATTGATTAGATGTTAATTTTTACCAAAATGATCTATAGATTTTTCATAATCTCCATCAGAATCCCAGCAGGCTTTACTGTAGAAACTGACAAATTGATTATAGAATTTATAAGGAAAGTAAAAGACCTAAAAAAGCCAAAACTATTTTGAAAAATAAAAACAAAGTACTCATACCACCTGATTTTAAGACTTAATTATGCAACAGTAGTGAAAACAAAGTCACATTGGCATAAGAATAGACACATAGATTAATGAAACAAAATAAAGACTCCAGAAAAACACCCACCCATATATGGTCAATCTGTGTTTGATAACAAATGGTGCTGGAACTACTGGATATCCAAATGGGGAAAAGTGAACCTTGATCCTTACTTCACTATTCACAAAAATTAATTTGAAATGGGTTATAAACCTAAACATAAAAACAACACTATAAAACTTCTAGAAAAAAATACATATATCTGGCCAAGACTTGTAGGTAAAATACATAAAGAACTTTTGTAACTCTATAAAAAGAAGACCAATAACCCAATTAAAATGGGAAAAATATTTGAACCAAAATTGCACAAAAGGAGTACATAGAATGCCAAAAAACATATGTAAAGATACTCCCATCTATAGTCATAAAGAAAATACAGTTACAACCACAATAAGTTACCACAGCATCCCCACTCAAATGGCTAAAAATGTAAAAGACAGCATATCAAGTGTTAGCAAGGATATAGAGCAATTAGAGCTCTTAGACATAGCTGGTAGAAACGTAAAACAATATAGCCACTTGGATAAACTATTTGACAGTGGAAGCAGATGTAAGAGGGTCCAGCAGAAGAAAATATGACTGCCAAAGTGTCTGAGTCCATTGGCAAGTTTGGCCTGGCCTTAGCTGATGCAGGAGGCATGATGAATTCTGCCTTATATAATATGAATGATAGGAACAAAGTTGTCATCTTTGACCGATTCCATGGAGTACAGGACATTGTGGTAGGGTGAGGGACTCACTTTCTCATCCCATGGGTATAGAAACCAATTATCTTTGCTGTTCTTGGCCACATAATGTGCCAGTCATTACTGGTAGCAAAGATTTACAGAATGTCAACATCACACTGTGCATCCTCTTTTGCCTATTGCTAGCCAGCTTCCTCACATCTTCAACTGCATCCGAGAGGACTATGATGAGCCTGTGCTACCGTCCATCACAACTGAGATCTCAAGTCAGTGGTGGCTCACTTTGATGCTGGAAAGCTAATCACCCAGAGAGAGCTGGTCTCCAGGCAGGTGAACAATGACTTATGGAGCAAGCAGCCACCTTTTGACTCATCCTGGACAACATGTTCTTGATGCATCTGACCTTAAGGAAGGAGTTCGCAGAAGTGGTGGAAGCCAAACAGGTGGCTCAGCGGGAAGCAGAGAGGGCCAGATTTGTGGTGGAAAAGGCTGAGCAGCAGAAAAAGGCAGCCATCATCTCTGCTGAGGGCGACTCCAAGGCAGCTGAGCTGATTGCCAACTCAATGGCCATCACAGGGGATGGCCTGATTGAGCTGCACAAGCTGGAAGCTGCAGAGGGCATCACGTACCAGCTGTCACGCTCTCAGATCATCACCTACCTGCCAGTGGCACAGTCCATGCTCCTCCAGCTGCCTCAGTGAGGACCCACACTGCCTGCACCTCTGTGGGCTGACTGGGCCACAGCCCGGATGATTCTTAACACGGCCTTCCTTCTGCCCCCACCCCAGAAATAACTGCGAAATTTCATGATTGGCTTAAAGTGAAGGAAGTAAAGGTAAAATCACTTCAAAAAATAAAAAATAAATAAAATAACTTTAAAAATGTAATTGAGTTGTTTGAAACTCAAAGGAAAAATGCTTGAGGGGATGAATACTCCATTCTCTTTGATTTGTTTATTTCACACTGCAGGCCTGTATCAAAACATCTCACATATCCTATAAATACATACACCTACTACGTACCCACAAAAATTCTAAAGAATAATTTTTAATTTTCTGTAAAAACACTGAAAACAAAACTACAAACTTATTTTTAAAAGTACACATAGGTTTATAGCAATGTTAATAATAATAATAATAATAATAATAGCCAAACACTGAAAACAACCCAAATTCAGTTACCAAAAAAACTAAAACTACTGCCAGGCGCAGTGGCTCCCGCCTGTAATCCCAGCACTTTGGGAGGCTGAGGCAGGCGGATCACCTGAGGTCAGGAGTTCGAGACCAGCCTGGCCAACATGGTGAAACCCCGTTTCTAAAAAAAAAAAAAAAACAAAAAAAACCTACTGTTCCATGCCACAACATAGAGGAATCTCTAAAACATTACATTGGAGGGTAGGCAGGGGGGAACCTAACACAAAAGAGTGCCTACTTCATAATCCCATTCATATGAAACTGCAGGAAAGAGAAATATGATCCATAATGATAGAAAGCAGATCCGTGGTTGCCTACGACTGAGATTGGGAGATGGGGATTATGGGAAGGAGAACGGGGGACCATTTGGGTGGACAGAAATGTCCTATATTTTGATTGTGTATACATTTCTCAAAACTTATGGAAGACAGGCAGAGCAAGATGGCTGAATAGAACTCTCCAGCAATCGTCTCCCAACAGAAACACCAAATTGAACAACTATCCATGTAAAAAATCACCATCATAAGAACCAAAAATCAAGTGAGCAATCACTACACCTGGTTTTAACATTCTATCAAGGAAAAGGGCCTGAATCAAGAAACAGGCCAAAAAAAATAAGGAAAGGGGCACTGAAAATGGTAAGAAAGACAGTCTTGTATGGCATCTCACCCCCAACAGTAGCCGGCAGAGAGAGAATTTGTGTACTTAGAGAAGTAAGGGAGCGTTTAAACTAGCCTCAGCCAGAGGGGAATCTTCTGCCCCAGGGAAGGAACCTGAGTGCCAGTCAGCTCTACCACCAGCTGAGTACAGAGCCCTGAAGTCCTGAATAAATTTGACAGGCAGTCAGGCCACAAGGAGTGCAGTCCATGGGCAAGTCTGGGAGCTGCACTGGGCTGGAAGCCAGTGGAATTGGAGTGCACATAATCCATCAAGACACCAGTTACGGTGACCAAAGGAGTGCTTGTGTCACTATTCCCCCAACTCCAGGCAGTGCAGCTGGGGAAAAGACTCCTTCCATTTGAGGAGAGGGAAAAGCAAAGAGGACTTTATCTTGCAACCTGGGTACCAACTCAGCAGCAGCAGAAGAGGAAGAGGAAGAAGAAGAACCACCACCACCACCACAACAACAACCACCACCACCACCACCACCAAGCAGATTTCTCAATTGGCCCAATTCCAGGCCTTAGCTCCTGGATATCATTTCTAGATTCACCCTGGGCCAGAAGGGAACCTGCTGCCCAAAGAGAAGGACCCAGTCCTGGAAGGATTCACCACCTGCTAACTAAAGATTTCTGGAGGTTTGAATAAATATCGTAGTAGCTGGGCAGTAGTCACCACAGGCCTTGAGCAAGACCCAGTACTGTGCTGGCTTCAGATGTGACCCAGGATAGTCCTGGCTGTACTGGCCATAGGAGTGTGTGTGTCACCCCGCCCCCAACTCCAGGCAGCCCAGCACAGAGAGAGAAGGAAAGAGACTCCTGTTTGAGGGAAAATGAAGAAAGAAAATGAGAAACTGCCTCATCAGGGAATTCTCCCCATCTTACCCAAGCCCACCAAGGCAGTAGAAGTCTGCAAGAATAATAACATTACTGGACACAGGGTGCTCTCTAGTGAAAATATGACTGCAGTGACCAAAGATCTAGATCACAATTCCTTTGAATACCTGAAAAGCCTTCTCAAGAAGAATGGGTACAAACAGGATTTGGATCCAAGATGGCCCGTTAGGAGGAACTCGGGATTGCAGCTCCGAGAGAAAGCGCAGAGGGTGAGTGGACACCACATTTCCAGACGGATTTTTACTGCCCACAGACCAGGAGATTCACAGGAGGAGGAGACCCATGGGTCGCCAGCGCCGCTGGTTTGACCGGCGCGGCCGCTTGGCCTGTGCTCTGGGGCAGGGGGCAGCAGCTCCTTGTGCAGAGTGAGCAAGACTGAGTCCCCTCTAAGCCAGCAAGGGGAGCTGAAACAGGGAGTCAAGCAAGGAGATTCCCAGGCAAAAACACGCCACGAATCTCAGAGCCGCTGCTCCAGCTGACACAGCAGCTCACAGGGCAGTGGATATTTACTGCCCACAGACCAGGAGATTCACAGGCAGAGGAGCTCCATGGGCTGCCAGCGCCACTGGTGAGACCGGCACGGTGCTCGGCCTGCACCTGGGGCATAGGGCAGCAGCTCCTTGTGCAGAGTGAGCGAGACTGAGTCCCCTCTAAGCCAGCAAGGGGAGCTGAAACAGGGAGTCAAGCCAGGAGATTCCTGGGCAAAAAAAAAAAAAGCGCCACAGGAAACACAACTGAACCCGGGACGGTCCAGCTCTGTGGAGGAGGGGCATCCTCCATTAGGAAACACCCTGCAGTTCCCAGGGCAATTTGCCATAACCAAGGCAGCCCGCCACTACAGAGACTCCGTCACTTCAGGGGCGAGCCAACATAACAGAAGCAATTCTAACTACACCCATAAAAACAGGACTGCAGGGAAGTTCACACGGAAGCTGGGTGGAGCCCACAGCAGCTCAGCGAAGCCTCTGCAGGCTGAGTGTGACTAGGCTGCCACCTTGTGGGCAGGGAAAACAGCAGCAAGACAGCGGAAAATCATAAAGCCCTAACTCCCTGGGACAGAACACCTGGGGGGAAGAAAAGGGGGTTTATGAGTTCAGCTGTGGCAGACTTAAAATCACCAAAATCAGAATGACAGCAACTACAAAGTTGATAGGTGGTTAAATCCACAAAGATGGGAAGAAACCAGCGCAAAAAGGATGAAAACACCCAAAACCAGAACATCTCTCCTCCTACAAGGGAGCACAACTCCTCACCAGCAAGGGAACAAGACTGGATGGAGAATGAGTGTGATGAAATGACAGAATCAGCTTTCAGAAAGTGGATAATAAGAAACTTCCGTGAGCTAAAAGAACATGTTCTAACCCAATGCAAAGAAACCAAGAACCTTGAAAAAAGACTTGATGAAATGCTAACGAGAATGGACAACTTAGAGAGAAATATGAGTGAAGTGATGGAGCTGAAAAACACAACACAAGAACTTCATGAAGCATGCACAAGTTTCAACAGCCGAATTGACCAAGCAGAAGAAAGGATATCAGAGGTCGAAGATCAACTCAATGAAATAAAACGAGAAGGCAAGATTAGAGAAAACAGGGTAAAAAGGAATGAACAAAGTCAACAAGAAATATGGGACTATGTGAAAAGAACTAATCTATGTTTGATAGGTGTACCTGAATGTGACGAAGAGAATGCATCCAAGCTGGAAAATACTCTTCAGGATATTATCCAGGAAAACTTCCCCAACCTAGCAAGGCAGGCCAATATTCAAGTCCAGGAAATACAGAGAACACCACAAAGATATTCCTCTAGAAGAGCAACCCCAAGGCACATAATCATCAGATTCACCAGGGTTGAAATGAAGGAGAAAACACTAAGGGCAGCCAGAGAGAAAGGTTGGGTTACCCACAAAGGGAAGCCCATCAGACTCACAGCAGATCTCTCAGCAGAAACCCTACAGGCCAGAAGAGAGTGGGGGCCGATATTCAACATCCTTAAGGAAAAGAACTTTCAACCCAGAATTTCATATCCAGCCAAACTAAGCTTCATAAGTGAAGGAAAAATAAAATCCTTTGTGAACAATCAAGTACTCAGAGATTTCATCACCACCAGACCAGCTTTACAAGAGCTCCTGAAGGAGGAACCACACATAGAAAAGAACAACCAGTACCACCACTCCAAAAACACACAAAATGGTAAAGAGCATCAACACAATGAAGAATCTGCATCAACCAATGGGCAAAACAGCCAGCTAGCGTCAAAATGACAGGCTCAAATTCACACATAACAATATTAACCCTAAATGTAAACGGACTAAATGCCCCAATCAAAAGACACAGACTGGCAAATTGGATAAAAAGCCAAAATCCATCAGTGTGCTGTATCCAGGAAACCCACCTCACATGCAAGGATACACAAAGGCTCAAAATAAAGAGATGGAGGAAGATTTACCAAGCAAATGGAGAGCAAAAAAAAACAGGAGTTGCAATTCTCATCTCTGATAAAATAGACTTTAAAGCAACAAAGATCAAAAGAGACAAAGAAGGACATTACATAATGGTAAAAGGATCAATGCAACAGAAGAGCTAACGATCCTAAATATATATGCACCTAATACAGGAGCACCCAGATACATAAGGCAAGTTCTTAAAGACTTAAAAAGAGACTTAGACTCCCACACAATAATAGTGGGAGACTTCAACACACCATTGTCAATATTAGACAGATTAACGAGACAGAAAATTAACAAGGATATCCAGGACTTGAACTCAAACCTAGAACAAGCAAACCTAATAGACATTTACAGAACTCTCCACCCCAAATCCACAGAATATACATTCTTCTCAGCACCACATCACACCTACTCTAAAATTGACCACATAATTGGAAGTAAATCACTCCTCAGCAAATGCAAAAGAACGGAAACCATAACAAACAGTCTCTCAGACCACAGTGCAATCAAGTTAGAACTCAGAATTCAGAAACCAACCCAGAACCGCACAGCCTCATGGAAAATGAACAACTTTCTCCTGAATGTTGACTGGATAAACACTGAAATGAAGGCAGAAATAAAGATGTTCTTTGAAACCAACGAGAACGAAGACACCACATACCAGAATCTCTGGGACAGAGTCTCAGAGGAAAATATATAGCAATAAGTGCCCACATGAGAAGAAAGGAGAGATCTAAAAGTGACACCCTATCATCAAAATTGAAAGAGCTAGAGGAGCAAGATCAAAAACACTCAAAACCTAGCAGAAGACAAGAAATAACTAAGATCAAAGCGGAACTGAAGGAGATAGAGACATGAAAAACCCTACAAAAAATCAATAAATCCAGGAGCTGGTTTTTTGAAAAGATCAACAAAATAGACAGACCACTAGCCAGACTAATAAAAAAGAAAAGAGAGAATAACCAAATAGATGCAATAAAAAATGATAAAGGGGATATCACCATAGATTCCACAGAAATTCAAACCATCATTAGAGATTATTACCAACAACTCTATGCACATAAATTAGAAAACCTGGAAGAAATGGATAAATTCCCGGACAGTTGCCTCCTCCCAAGCCTAAACCAGGAAGAAGTTGAAACCCTGAAGAGACCAATAACAAGGTCTGAAGTCGAGGCAACAATTAAGAGCCTACCACCCAAAAAAAGCCCAAGGTCCAGATAGATTCACAGCCGAATTCTACCAGACATACAAAGAGGAACTGGTACCATTCCTACTGAAACTATTCCAAATAATCCAAAAAGAGGGAATCCTTCCCAAATCATTTTATGAGACCAACATCATCCTAACACCAAAACCCAGCAGAGACTCAACAAGAAAAGAAAACTACAGGCCAATATCCATGATGAACATAGATGCAAAAATCTTCAATAAAATACTGGCAAGCCGATTGCAACAGCACATCAAAAAGCTTATCCACCATGATCAAGTAGGATTCATCCCGGGGATGCAAGGCTGGTTCAATATACGCAAGTCTATAATTGTAATTCACCACATAAACAGAACCAAAGACAAAAACCACATGATTATCTCAATGGATGCAGAGAAGGCCTTCGACAAAATTCAACAGCCCTTTATGCTAAAAACTGTCAATAAACTAGGCATCGACGGAATGTATCTCAAAATAATAAAAGCTACTTATGACAAACCAACAGCCAATATCATACTGAATGGGCAAAAACTGGAAGCATTCCCTTTGAAATCTGGCACTAGACAAGGATGCCCTCTCTCACCACTCCTATTCAATATAGTACTGGAAGTTCTAGCCAGATCAATCAGGCAAGAAAAAGAAATAAAGGGTATTCAATTAAGAAAGGAGGAAGTCAAATTGTCTCTATTTGCAGACGACATGATTGTATATCTAGAAGACCCCCTCATCTCAGCACAAAATCTCCTGAAACTGATAACCAACTTCAGCAAAGTCTCAGGATACAAAATCAATGTGCAAAAATCACAAGCATTCCTATACACCAATAACAGACTTAAAGAGAGCCAAATCAAGAACAAACTGCCATTCACAATTGCTACTAAGAGAATAAAATACCTAGGAACACAACTAACAAGGAACGTAAAGGACCTCTTCAAGGAGAACTACAAACCACTGCTCAACAAAATAAGAGAGGACACAAACAGATGGAGAAACACTCCATGTTCATGGTTAGGAAGAATTAATATAGTGAAAATGGCCATACTGCCCAAAGTAATTTACAGATTCAACGCTATCCCCATCAAGCTACCAATGACCTTCTTCACAGAACTGGAAAAAGCCACCTTAAACTTCATATGGAACCAAAAGAGAGCCCGCATAGCCAAGTCAATTCTAAGCAAAAAGAACAAAGCGGGAGGCATCACACTACCAGACATCAAACTATACTACAAGGCTACAGTAATCAAAACAGCATGGAACTGGTACCAAAACAGAGATATAGACCAATGGAACAGAACAGAGGCGTCGGAGGTGACACAACATATCTACAACCACCCAATCTTTGACAAACCTGATAAAAACAAGCAATGGGGAAAGGAATCCCTGTTCAATAAGTGGTGTTGGGAAAACTGGCTAGCCATATGCAGATAGCAGAAACTGGACCCCTTCCTGACACTTTACACTAAAATTGACTCCAGATGGATTAAAGACTTAAACATAAGACCTAACACCATAAAAACCCTACAAGGAAACCTAGACAAAACCATTCAGGACATAGGCGTAGGCAAGGACTTTATGACCAAAACACCAAAAGCATTGGTAACAAAAGCCAAAATAGACAAATGGGACCTAATCAAACTCCACAGCTTCTGCACGGCAAAAGAAACAGTCAATAGAGTGAATCGGCAACCAACAGAATGGGAAAAAATTTTTGCAGCCTACCCGTCTGACAAAGGACTGATATCCAGAATTTATAACGAGCTAAAACAGATTTACAAGAAAAAAACAAACAAGCCCATTCAAAAATGGGCGAAGGATATGAACAGATACTTTACAAAAGAAGACATACATGAGGCCAATAAGCATATGAAAAAATGCTCATCATCACTGGTCATTAGAGAAATGCAAATCAAAACTACATTGAGATACCATCTCACGCCAGTTAGAATGGTGATCATTAAAAAATCTGGAGACAACAGATGCTGGAGAGGATGTGGAGAAATAGGAACACTTTTACACTGTTGGTGGGAGTGTAAATTAGTTCAACCATTGTGGAAGACAGTGTGGCGATTCCTCAAGGACCTAGAAATAGAAATTCCATTTGACCCAGCAATCCCATTACTGGGCATATATCCAAAGGATTATAAATCGTTCTACTATAAGGACACATGCACACGAATGTTCATTGCAGCACAGTTTACAATAGCAAAGACCTGGAACCAACCCAAATGCCCATCGATGATAGACTGGACAGGAAAAATGTGGCACATATACACCATGGAATATTATGCAGCCATCAAAAACGATGAGTTCGCATCCTTTGTAGGGACATGGATGAACCTGGAAACCATCATTCTTAGCAAACTGACACAAGAACACAAAATCAAACACAACATGTTCTCACTCATAGGCGGGTGTTGAACAATGAGAACACATGGACACAGGGAGGGGAGCACTATACACGGGGATCTGTTGGGGGGGAGTGGGGAGGACAGCGGGGGGTGGGGAGTTGGGGAGGGATAGCATGGGGAGAAATGCCAGATATGGGTGAAGGGGAGGAAGGCAGCAAATCACACTGCCACGTATGCACCTATGCAACAACCTTGCATGTTTTTCACATGTACCCCAAAACCTAAAATGCAATAAAAAAAAAGAATGGGTACAAACAAGCCCAGACTGAGAGATTAAAATAAATACCTAATTCTTCAATGCCTAGACATGGATGAAAATCCACAAGCATCAACATCAAGCAAGAAAATATGACCCGACCAAATGAACTAAGTCACCACTGACCAATCCCCCAGTGACAGAGATATGTGACTTTACAGGGAGAAAATTCAAAATAGCTGTTTTGAGGAAGTTCAAAAAATCTCATGAAAATACAGGGAATAATTAGGAAAATCCTCTCAGAGAAACTTAACAACAAGATTTAAATAACTAAAAAATCAAGCAGAAATTCTGGCTGAAAGATTCAGTTGACAAACTGGAAAATACTTCAGAGTCTCTCAACTCAAAATTGATATAGCAAAAGAAAGAATTAGTGAGTTGGAAGATAGACTACTTGAAAATATGCATTCAGAGGAGAAAAAATAAAAAACAAAAAGGAATAAAATATGCTTACAAGATTTAGAAAATAGCCACAAAAGGACAAATCTATGAGTTATTAATCTTAAAGAAGAGGTATAAAGAGAGATTGGGGTAGAAAGTTTATTGAAAGAAATGATAACAGAGAACTTTCCTAACCTAGAGAGATATCAATATTCAGGTACAAGAAGGTCATAGGACATTAAGCAGATTTAATTCAAATAAGACTACTTCAAGGCATTTAATAAACAAAACTCCCAAAGGTCAAGGATAAACAAAGAATCCTAAAAACAGCAAAAGAAATAAATAACATGTAAAGGAGCTCCATCTTGAATTAATTACTTTGAACAAAAAATAATTAAAAAAAAAATAAAGCCGCTCCAATACATCTGACAGCAGACTTCTCAACAGAAATCTTATAGGCCAGGAAAGAATGGCATGACATATTCAAATTGCTGAAAGAAAAAAGAAAACAGTGCACAAAAAAATACAGACTACTGTAACATTATAATAGTGATATTAAACCACTCATATCTTGAATGAGACAACCAAAAGACAAACCAATCAAAAATAATAACTATAACAACTTTTTAACAGATAGATAGTATTGAAAGATAGAAACAGAAACAGTGAAAAGTTAAAAAGTTGGGGAAGGATGGTATTAAAGTGTAGAGTTTTTATTAGTTTTCTTTTTGCTTGTTTAATAGTGGAGTGCTTTTTGGTCATCAGTGTTAAGCTGTTATCATTTTAAAATAATGAGTTATAAGATGTTATTTGCAAGCAAGCCTCGTGGTAACCTAAAATCAAAAACCTACAACAGATAAATTTAAAAAAAGAAATTAAACTCCAGCCTGGGTATCAAGAGCGAAACTCCGTCTCAAAAAAAAAAAAAAAAAAAAGAAATTAAAACATACTACCAGAGAAAATCACTTTTACATAAAGGAAGACAGGAAGAAAGGAGGGCCACAGAACAGCCAGAAAACAAATAACAAAATTGCAGTGGTAAGTCCTTAACTATCAATAATGACAGTGAATGTAAATGAACTAAACTCTACAATCAAAAGATATAGAGTGGCTGAATGGATTGAAAAATAAGACCTTAACTATATGCTGCTTACAAGAGACTCACTTCACCTATAAAGACACACAGACTGAAAATAAAGGCATGGAAAAAATATATTCCATGCAAATGGAAACCAAAAAAGAGCAGGAGTAACTATACTTGTATTAAATAAGATAGATTTTAAGACAAAGAAGGTCATTATATAATGATAGAGGGATCAATTCAGCAAGAGCATATATCATTTGTAAATACATATGCACCCAACACTGGAGCACCAGATATATAAAGAAAATATTTTTAGAGCTAAAGAGAGACAGACCCCAATACAATAACAGTTGGAGATCTCAACACCCCACTTTCAGCATTGGACAGATCATCCAGACAGAAAATAAACAAGGAAACATCAAACTTAATCTGCACTATAGACTAAATGGACCTAATAGATATTTACAGAACATTTCATCCAATAGCTACAGAATGCACTTTCTTCTCAGCATATTCATCTTCTCAAGGATATGCTGTATATTAGGCAACAAAATAAATCATTAAAAATTCAAATAAATTGAAATCTTTCACTTGATCTTTCCATGGTATTAAAAAGAAAGAAAGAAAGAAAATTGAAATAACATTAAATATATTCTGTGCCCACCATGGCATAAAACTAGAAATCAATAACAAGAGAAACTTTGGAAACTATACAAACACATGACAATTAGATAGTATGTTCCTGAAAGACCAGTGGATCAATGAATAAATTAAGAAGAAAATTGAAAATTTTCTTGAAACAAATGAAAATGGGATAACAACATACCAAAATCTATCAGGTTTAGCAAAGGCAGTACTAAGAGGAAAGTTTATAGCAAATAAGTCCCCACATCATAAAAGTAGAAAAATTTTAAATAAATAACCTAATGATACATCTTAAAGAACTAGAAAAGAAAGAGCAAACCAAACCTAAAATTTATAGAAGAAAAGAAATAATAAAGATCAGAGAAGAAATAAGTGAAATTGATAGCAAAAAAAAAAAAAAAAAAAAAACCAAAGAGCTATAAAATGAAAAGTTGGTGTTTTGAAAAGATAAACGAAATTGAAAAACCACTGGCCTAACTAACTTAAATAAAAGAGAAGACCCAAATAAACAAAATCAGAAATAAAAAAGAAGACATTACAACTGATAGCACAGAAATTCAAAGAATCATTAGAGGCTATTATGAGCAACCATATGCCAATAAATTGGAAAAACCTAAAAGAAATGGATAAATTTCTAGACACATACAACCTACTGATTGAACCATGAAGAAATCCAAAATCTGAATAGGCCAATGATAAGTAATGAGATTGAAGCAATAAAAAGTCTCCTAGCAAAGAAAAGCTCAGGACTCAATGGCTTAACTACTGAATTTTACTAAACATTTAAAGAAGAACTAACATCAATCTTACTCAAACTATACCAGAAAAAAAAAAATTAAGAGGAGGGAATATTTCCAAACCCACTCTACAAGGCCAGTATTACCGTGATACCAAAATCAGACAAAGACATACACACACAAAAGAAAACATCAGGCCACCATCTCTGATGAACGTAGATGAAAATTTCTCAACAAAATACTAGCTAGCCAAATGTAACAACATATTTAAAAGATCATTATCACGGCCAGCTGGGACTCATCCCAGGAATGCAAGGATGGTCAAACATATGCGAATCAATTAAAATGATATCTCATATAAACAGAATCTAATAATTTCAATTGATACTGAGAAAACATTCAATAAAATTCAACATCACTTCATGATAAACACTCTTAAAAAATAGGCAGTGATATATCTTAACACAATAAAAGCCATATATGACAGATCCACAGCGAGTGTCACACTAAACAGGGAAAAACTGAAAGCCTTTTTTCTGAGATCTGGAACAAGATAAGGATGCCCACTCTCACCATTGTTATTCACCATAGTACGAGAAGTCTTAGTTAGAGCAGTCAGACAAGAGAAAGAAATAAAGGACATCCAAATTGGAAAGGAAGAAGTCACATTATTCTTACTTGTAGATGATATGATCTTATATTTGGAAAAACTTAAAGACTCCACAAAAAAACTATTAGAATTGATAAACAAATTCAATAAATTTGCAGGATACAAAATCAATACACAAAAATCTTTATGGCATTTCTTTATGCCAACAGTGAACAATCTGAAAAAAGAAATCAAAAAAGTAATCTTATTCATAATAACTACAAATGAAATAAAATATCTAGGAATTAACCAAAGAAGTTGAACATTCCTACAATGAAAACTATAAAACACTGATGCAATAAATTGAAGAGGATACCAAAAAATGGAAAGATATTTCATGTTTATGGATCAGAAGAATCATAGTGTTAGAGTGTCCGTACTACCCAAAGCAATCTATAGATTCAGTGCAATCCCTATCATAATACAGATGACATTCTTCACAGAAATAGAAAAGATAATCCTAAAATTTATAATAACCATTAAAGACCCAGAATAGCCAAAGCTATCCTGAGAAAAAAAAAAAAAAAGCCTAAAACTGGAAGAGTAGCATTATTTGTCGTCAAATTATACTACAAAGCTATAATAGCTAAAACAGTATGGTACTGGCATTAAAAACAGACAAATAGACCAATGGAATGGAAAACACAGACATGAATCCACACATCTACTGTGAGCTCTTTTGACAAAGATGCCAAGAACATACATTGGAAAAATGACAGTCTCTTCAATAAAAGGTACTGGGAAAACTGGTTATCTATATGCAAGAGAATGAAACTCTTGCCGTATATAAAAATCAAATAAAATGGATTAAAGACTTAAATATAAGACTTTAAACTATGAAGCTACTAAAAGGAAACACTGAGAAAACTCTACAGGACACTGATCTGGGCAAAGATTTCTTTAGTAATACCTCAAAAGCACAGGCAACCAAAGCAAAAAGGGACAAATGAGGTTACATCAAGTAAAAAAAGCTTCTGCATAGCAAAGGAAACAATCAACAAAGTGCAGAGACAACTCACAGAATGGGAAAAAATATTTTCAAACTACCCATTTGACAGGGGATTAATAACAAGAATACATAAGGATTTCAAACAACTCAATAAATAATCTGATTTAAAAATGGGCAAAAGATCTAAACAGGCATTTCTCAAAAGAAGACATACAAATGGTAAACAGGTATATGATAAAATACTCAACACCATTAATCATTAGGGAAATGCAAATCAGAACCACAAAAAGATATCATCTCACCCAATTTAGAATGGTCATCAAAAACTAATAACAAATCCCAGAGAGGATGTGGAGAAAGAAGAACCCTCATACACTGTTGGTGGAATGTAAATTAGTATAGCCACCATGAAGAACAGTATGGAGGTTCCTCAAAAACACTAAAAATAGAGCTACCATATGATCCAGCAATCCCACTGCTAGATTTATATCTAAAAGAAAGGAAACCAGTATATCAAAGAGACACCTATGCTCCCATGTTTATTGCAGCTCTAGTCACAATAGCCAAGATTTGCAGTCAACCTAAGTGTTCATCAATCGATGAACAGATAAAGAAAATGTGGTACATAAGACACAAGAGAATACTATTCAGCCATAAAAATAATGAAATCCTGTTATTTCATGTCAGTTTCATGGATGGAAATGGAGGACATTATGTTAAGTGAAATAATCCTGGCACAGAAAGACAAATTTCACTGTTCTCTCTCATTTGTGGAAACTAAAAATTAAAACAATTGAACTCATGAAGATGTAGAGTAGAATGATCATTATCAGAGACTGTGCAGGGTAGCGTGGGGGGAGGGGAAATGGAGTGGGTGATTAATGTGTGCAAAAATATACATAGATAGAATGAATAAGATCTATTATTTGATAGTATAATGGGGTGACTACAGTCATTAATAATTTACTGTGTATTTAAAAATAACTAAGAGTAGAACTGGAATGTTCCTAACACACAAAAATGATAAATACTTGAGGGGATGGATATTCCATTCATCCTGATATGTTTATTACATATTGTATGCCTGTATCAGAACATCACATGTATCCCATTAATATATACATCTATTATGTTCCCATAATAATTAAAAATTAAAAATAATATACATATACACTCATGGAAGCATTTTATTGTATGTAAATTATACCTCAATAAAGTTAATTTTTTACTTAAAAAGTTAACATCTTTCACATTTCTGACTATATTTTGACACTGTTGGTATAATAAAAAAGAAGCAATGAATATGAAGCATTGAATAAAAAGAACTACCATCTGTGCTCAGCATTTGAAAAAGATTCTTTCACTTAATTTTTCCATAAAGCCAATGGCTTGACTTTATTTCTAGTCTCACTTAAGAGATAAGAAAAGTTGACATTATAATAAGCAGTGTGGTTGGCTTGGAAAGTCAGATTCATCGATCTCCAAAGTAGTCCATGCTCTCAGCACTACATCATGATTTTTCCCAAAGGAGGAAGACACTGTACCCTCACTACAATGAAATGCTCTTAACAAGATGCCAACAAAGAGGAAAATAAGTGGGTTTGTCACCTGGGCAGAGCAAGAACATCAAGAAGTTTTTCAGGCAACACTAATGTCAACAGACCATCAAGTCTGAACTGATGGAGCAGCAAATGTAATTACTGCACCAGGAAAATTCCAGTTGAAGATACTGCTTAATCTCAAAGGTACAAAGGTCCTTGTTATTATTCTCATTTAAAAGAAAATTAACTTGCAAAGAAGGGCAGAAATCTTCAAAGAATAAAAAACACATACCAACTTTCCTCTCCCACTTATCTTGTTTACCAGAATGGTTATGTTCCCAGCTCATCATATTTTACAGGTAAATTCTTTTAAAATTTGAGGAACAGATAGTATCACATGAAGTAAATGGATCTAGCACCAGAAAGAACATAAGTTAAAAATGGAAAACAACCTCATAAATTCTAGAAAAGCAAATATAGCCTGAATACTAAAACTTCACAAAGACAGCACAAATTGGAAAGGCTAAGGGACAGGGAAGAGAAAGGAAAGAAAAGAGCTGAAAGAAACTTAGAAAAATTTCATTTAAGAGTATAAGAGTGAAATTACAAATAAAATGTTAGCAAATATAATTCAACAAAATATCACCTATGATAACCAAATAAAATTAAGCATAGAAAACAAAAATGACCCAGTAGTGAGAAAATTTTGAATACAATGTGCTGTAACAGAAAAAGCCAAACAAAAAAATCTATAATTTACCATTTAATCATTTGCCCCAACTTGTCATTTGTATTTTTATCTTAATATATGAATACTTAGAAGTCACTGAAATACTTTCTTTGAATAAGGAAGAATATCAATTTATACTAAAGATGAAACATACATTCATAATATTATAACATCAATAAATAAAACCCAGATGCCAAAAAGGCATTTAATAAAATTAACCTCCATTCCTGATTTCATTAGTAGCTTTAAAATAGGACAAAAAGGGCCAGGCGCGGTGGCTCACACCTGTAATCCCAGCACTTTGGGAGGCTGAGGAGGGCAGATCATGAGGTCAGGAGATCGAGACCATCCTGGCCAACATGGTGAAACCCCCGTCTCTACCAAAAATACAAAAATTAGCTGGGCGTGGTGGCTCATGCCTGTAATCCCAGCTACTCGGAAGGCAGAGGCAGGAGAATCGCTTCAACCAGGGAGTCTGAGGTTGCAGTAAGCCAAGATTGTACTATTGCACTCCAGCCTGGTGATGACAGAGCAAGACTCCGTCCCAGAAAAAAAAGGACAAAAAGGAGAAAAGACTTTGTTAAACAGACCCAGATCAAATAAAAATGCCGCCACTAACCTCATGTATACATAGCAGAGTGTGGCACATAATAAACACCCAATAAACAGAAACTAATTTATATATCAAACAAACAACCAGCTTCATGCTTAATAAATTATATAGGCATAGTATTAAAATTGGGCACAAAATAAGGAAGCTTTCTATTATCAATATTTAGTATTAAATATATGAAACAAAAGTCATGAATGCAGTAAAGGAAAAGACAAAATTATCATTATTTGCAGATTAGTGACTACCTTGAATATTCAAATAGAGAATTCCAATAACTAGTAAAACTAAAAAAAGAGTTTAAAAAAATGGCATGATACAACATAAATATTTTTAATCAATAACATTCCAATATAGTAGTCTCATTAGATAATATAATTTTAAAATAGATTTTATTTACAATAGAACAAAAATTTTAAAGGGAAAATTTCCATGAGAGATACATACATCATGAAAAAAAAACAAAAATATTTATAGAATAATATTTGAATAACAAGAATAGGAAAATTATTATAAATATATAAAGACTTCCAAAATGTATATTTGTATTTAAAATCCCAACAGGATTAAGAAGACTTTAAATGTTCTGAAATTCACCTGAAAGAATAAGCAGGTAAGACTATTTACAAATAAAAATTTGTAAGTTACTGAGCTGGATACATGTAACCTCTCAAAAAATTTGCTGAACCAATCACAAAATTAAGGTAGTTAAAATAATATATATACAAAGAGTAAGAGGCCCATATGCCTAAATTCAAATAAATAACCAGAATTACATCCTGTGGCCCTAAAACTTAGACCCTAAAAATTAACAGTATGATATTGTAGCCATTATAAAGCAGGAGAGGAAAAGTTACTTAATAAATGATGCTGAGAAAATGAGACAAGAATGTGAAAACCAGCTGCGCACAGTGGCTCACACATGTAATTCCAACACTTCGGGAGGCCAAGGTGGGAGGATCACATGAACCCAGGAGTTCGACACCACCGTAGGCACCTTAGTGAGACCCTGTCTCTATAAACAATAGAAAAAATTAGATGGGCATGGTGGTGTGTGCCTGTAGTCCCAGCTACTTGATAGGCTGCGGTGGGGATCTATTGAGACCAGGAGGTCAAGGCTGCAATGATCCATGATTGTGCCACTGCACTCCAGCCTGGGTGACAGAGTGAGAACCTGTCTCAAAAAATAAATAAATAAATAATAAAATAAAATAAAAATGTGAAAAACAAACTAATAGAGAACTTCTTCTTTTGCCATAAGTATAGTCATCTCCAGATGGATCAAAAAGTTGAGTAGTTATAGCTTGTAGCATAGAAAAACTCTCAGTGGGTGGAAGGGGAAGGTGCTAGGTGAAGGAGTGCTGATTCTATCTGTCCCTTCTCTTCCTCTGCTCCAGAAAGGTCCTGGTCACAGACCATGTCTCACTGCACGTGCTTATGAAGTAGCACCTGCCCCTTAAGTACCAGCTGCTACTCACCCTTTGTGCATTCAGTGGAAACCGTCTTCCCTGCCCAGTAATAGCCAGGCGTCAATATTTGCCCTGTCCCGACCTGGGGCCCTTTACCCTTATACACTCCTCCAGGTCTCCTCCTGCCCCCTAGCATCAATTAAGTGGGACAAACAGAAAAAAGAAAAAGAAAATCCAAAAAACCTCTGGAAGAAGGTATTCCTAAGCTCAAAAGCAATGAGGAAACAAGATCAATAGCCTTACCGCATAAAAATTGGAAATCTCTCCAAATCAAAAAAAATTAAAAGGCATAAACTGAGAAAAAAATTTAGCTTATGTAGTAGATAAACAATAACTCTTTCTGCAACTTACAGGTTCACATATACAATAAGGGAAACCTGATAGCCTTATAATAAATAATCCACAAAAGAAACTACAGCTGACAAACCAACATTGGGAAATGTTCTAATAGAAATTAAAGAAATGCAAAATAAAACTACAGTAAAAGTGCTACTTTTTCTCATGAAATTAGCAAGTGCTTTGTTGAATGATAATAATACATACTGGCAACAATGTTGTGAACCTGATTTTGTTTGTTTGTTTGTTTGTTTTTCTGAGGCAGTCGGTCTCGCTCTGTTGCCAGGCTGTAGTGTAGTGGCGAGATCTCAACTCATTGCAACCTCCACCTCCTGGGTTCTAGCGATTCTCCTGCCTCAGCCTCCGGAGTAGCTGGGACCACAGACCCGTGCCACCATGCCTAGCTAATTTTTGTATTCTTAGTAGAGACAGAGTTTCACCATGCTGGCCAGGATGGTCTGAATCTCTTGACTTCATGATACGCCTACCTCATCCTGGAATTACAGGCGTGAGCCACCAAGCCCGGCCAAACCTGATATTTGTATATACCCCTATTGAAAGTATAAACAGGCATAACCATTTTGAAAGTAATTTAAAACATTTATCAAAGGTCTATCATTCATTCATAGCCTTTTACTCAATAATTCCATTTTGAGAAATTTGTCTTAGAGAAATAAATATAGGAAATGCTTTATGTGCAACGACATTCATTGGAGTATATATAACAGCAACATTTTGAAGAAAAATCTTAAATACCCAATAATAATGAAAAAACTAAGTAAATTATGGTTATACCAACTGAATGGAATAATAAGTAGGTATTTCAAATGATGAATAAAATAGTTAAAAATGTTACCTCTTGGAAGTAAAATTATAAAAAATTTCATTTGGTACTTAATGCATTTCTAAATGTTTGAATTTGTTATATATTTCCTATTATAACAAGAAAAGGGATGTAAAGATATTTCTGTTGTGAAAAAATAGTTGAAATAATAGTTACAAAGCTTGTAATAAATGGAATATGTGCTTGTTATCCTTTCAGAAAAAAAAATCTGGAATGACATTCCTCTAAACACTAATAGTGGATGTGTTTACTGATGAGAATGTAAATTTTTTGTGTGTTTTCCAAATTATCTTTGATTTCAGCAAACATTTATTGAGATCCTAAGTAAAAGGCACAGACTACAACAAAGATGTATAATTCTTATAATATTCTGAACAGTCATGTTCTCCCTGCAGAAGACCTCTTAGGAAACACTGTATGATCACAAAACAATCTGCTAAGAGTTTATTATTATACAGCATTTGTGGTATAAAATTATAATATCCATTTTCAAATATGTATGAGATAATACTACTAAGATTTAATAATTTTAATTTATAACAACTTCCAAACATCCAATCACTCTATCAAATCTGAGAAAAGAGAGAGAGAATTTTATTTCTGTTTCTTCAGATCCCTGAGAAGATTATTTAAACATCTACCTTGATCGCAGAAATTAAAAGTAAAAATTTTTCAAAGCTGGGTACATACAGTAAATATTTTCTATCAGCCTCAAAAGCCAGTTTGAACATGTCCTGGAATTTTAATGAAATATTGACCAGATTAGCATCTGCCCAGATGAAAGGCAGTTTCTTTTGTTATCGTTCCTAACATTCATTCATCTGTTAAATTAAATGAGCTAGTGCATATAAAGCACTTAAAATAGTGTCCAGCATATTGTAAGCACTCTGCAAAAGTTAAATATTACTTTTAGCAATTTAACAAATATTTTTGGGCAACTACTATGTGCCTGTCGTGATGCTTTAAATAAAGCACAATTATGTAACTGAAAAGCAGCTCTGAAGAATGAGGAATCCTCTTTTCCCTTTAACATGTTCCTGGGCCCACATCAGATCTCCACAATCAATAACAAAATGTCAGTAACAAATGTGGGCAGAATGTCTATACCATTGAATAGAAAAGAGAAATAATGTCTTTCCTTTGTGTCTTTTGAAAAGGAGTAGGTCCTTGATGTAGTTGTTACCTGTTCACACTTGAAGTAATCAAAGAGTAGGCAGGGAACAAATATGTAAAAGCCAGCGTGGTAACAGAGAATGATGTTGAAGTCTCTGGAAATAATATGGTGGGGTGGGGGGGTTCACTGGCTGAATATGAGGGGGCAATGAAGACAGAGTTGGTATTATGTCTGCACAGACCACCCCCAACTTCAAGTTCTTTCTCGACCTCTCTTAGTACCACCTCCTTACTGACACATGCTAATTAATGGCTGAGCGACAGCTCATACCAAGGACAAGCCATTTTCTAAGACTCATAGAAGAAAAAGAGAATAAAGAAATCATTTGCAAAGGCTACTGGGGTTGAACAAAGGGCAGCTTTGCTAAAGAAAACTGTGTCAAATGTCACCGAAGAGTAACCACAAATCTTAGTTAGAATCTGTTTTCTGAAAGGAAGCAGATCCACAGTCAAGTTGCACATCTTAATAACCAATATTCATAAATAGCTACCACCCTGCTTCCCTTCCCTCCCACAAAAACAAAATACCTTCTAATAAGGTAAACATAAAAGTGTTTAATTGATAAATAAGAAAAACAAACAATCTGATCAGCACCACAGGAGGTGAATTTGTGTTTTGACAGTAACAGAATCCAAAACTCTAAACAGTACTACCAAAAACGCTTAAAAAATTTTATCAATTTCATGTTTCCCCTGCTTCATTACCACACTGCAAGTTGATTAGGGGAATACTATATGTTTTTATTATAACACAAATAAGTTTCTAGGCATTTAATTGCAGCTTAACATCCATCTCTCTCCAATGAAAGCTGGGGGAGGAGAGGGTGAGTAGCAATGAGGCAATTCCCTCAGCAGCAGGGAAAGTGAGGGAAGCCTGAAGCACACCAGAGGTGTTTCTCAGCCTCCTTCAGGTACAACCGTGCACAGTGTCTTTCCCAGAAAAGGAAAGGAGCCTCTCTGATTCCTCAGGCAGCTTTCTGAAGCAACAGCCTTGCAGTTTCTCGAGCTAATATTATAAATAAAACATTAATCATTATTAACCCTGCTTGGAAAAAAAAAGACTGCTGTGCTAAGGAACAATCCACATTTTTCTGGGCCAAATTCAGAATTGTTTACCCTTAAAGAAAACGCTTTGTTCCTTTCACTGAGGTTTTTTGACTCAAGTAAAATCCTCAAAGAATCTTCAAAGTTGAAAAATGCCTTGGCTATCAAGAACACCAGAGTCAAATACTTGAGTGAAATGAAACCTTGTCTTAAGCTGCCAAACAAGCAGTGTCTTACATTATGTAGGCTGTAATGTCAAATGATAATGTTTAACAACTTGTTTAACTAAAGGTTATTTCAACACAAAAGACCCAACATTCTGCCAATTCCTATCCAAATCCAGGCATTCACTCTTAGGTTAAAATAAATATACATATATTTATTTATTCATTTTATATATATGTATATTTATTTTATATATATATTTATTTTATATATGTATTTATTTTATATATATATATATATCCTTTAGGAGACACTCAAATCACTTGCTTGGCTTTCTGGTCATCCAGTAAGTGAAATCCTGATAATCATGAAGAAACAAAAATGACCACTAGGGACTTGTGCCTAATTTACCTAACAATTTAAACCTTGGCAGTGACTAGTTCTATCTATTATTGATTTTAAAATTCCTCATTATTACAGCCCCTCCAGGTGACATTATTCTTTGCACAGCCAAAGTCATTCGGCAATATCAGAAAGGGTTGACAGGTCTGAAATTACACTGCACATTTGCTCCTTAAGCGTATGCAGTGGTCATGCATTTTTTGTTAAAAATGTAAAAAGATGAGCATGCATAAAGAAGTTAGACAAAATGAGTTCATTTATCAGTCAGACTCACCAGCCCTCCAAAGAGGCAAGATAACTTAAACTCACACAATACCCTTCACACATTATCTCCAGAGCAGCATAATTCAAATCTCATGCCTACGGCAGGAAAAGTTTCACTAATTTCAATTACTATTATTTTAACCTCTTCAGAATGGATGACTCAGAAAAAGGCTAAAGTGATAGATTCAACAGAAAAACATAACCACAAACAAAATGTCTTCAACTTTCTAGTCCAGCAAATAAGAATAATTATTATAATTTACACTAGTATCATATTTTATAGTTTGCTAACAACATTTAAATATATTACTCTATATTTGATTCTCACAACAGCCTACTTAATATTAGCCCATCCTATAACAATTACGGAATATTATACAGTGAGGCAAAAGAATAATGTAGAACTAATGGAATGGAAATATATCCATAACATATTGAATGTAAAATGCTGACTTCAAAACAGAATGGATCGCTTGGTCCCATTTTTATAAAAAGATGCATGTAAATATCTATAAATATATATATACACACATCCATATACATACATACTTGCATATGCATATATAGAGAGAGAAAATGTCTAAAAAGAAATCAACCAATTGTGGTGTCTTTCCTCTAGTTTATTTTATTTTCTGAGATTTCTGCAATGACTATATATTACATGTATGATCAGGAAAAGATAATCATATATGATAAAGTGGTCATCTTATTTTTCTCAATAAGAATTTTTTTGGTGAACTTCAAAAACCATAGCGTAATATCACGAGATATGAGACCTTAGTTTGAACTGCTTTTGAAACAAGCATTTCTGGAAATATCAGAGTTCACTGCATCTTACAATCATCCATAGCCTTAAGGTCTGCTAGGTAGGATAACCATCACAAAAGATATACTGAGTGATATCTTAGCACAAATCCTTCAGGAAGCAGAACTTGAGGTAAGAATTAAAGTGCTAAATTTTTATTAGGAAGTTATAAGCCCAAAAAGGCTTCAGTAAGAAGAAAGGAAAGGGAGGCAAGGAAATACATGAAGCAATGTATTGCTGTGTCACTTACGCAAGTGAAACCAGCCACTGACCACAACAATCTGCAGAGACACAACATTTCACTCAGCAGGAGCTCACTTAGTACAGGGACTTCTCTGTAATTGGCTACAAGAATAACCATCCTGGAACAGTCCAGTAAAGGAAAAAAAGAGGAGGGCTTATTTGTCCTGTTCCTTATTGTCTCCAGCGTCCTTTAATCAAGATCCACTTGGAACTGACCATCCCACCCCTCAGAACCTGCTCAGGAGACTAGATACCATGCCTTGAGTGGTGTTGTAGCCAAATATGAGAGTAAATAGGCAATTCCATTCAGGTAGGGCCCAGAATTTGCATTGTGAATGCCAAACAGATCCAAGCTTCAACTCAGATTCCAAAAAGTAAATGAACCAACAAAGGCAGAAGCACTGAAATGAAGGTGACTCCTTCAAGAGAAGGAGAGTCTTCTCAAGGAACTTGAGAAATGGTTAAAGGCTTATTGTGAAAGGGTTAAAGGCTTATGTCCGATATAAATGTCTTGCTAGGTCTTGGAAATAGTTCATCATTGGCCGGGTGCGGTGGCACACACCTACAATCCCAGTACTTTGGGAGGCCGAGGCGGGTGGATCATGAGGTCAAGAGATCGAGACCATCCTGGTCAACATGGTGAAACCCTGTCTCTACTAAAAATACAAAAATTAGCTGGGCATGGTGGCACGCGCCTGTAGTCCCAGCTACTCGGGAGGCTGAGGCAGGAGAATTGCTTGAACCCAGGAGGCGGAGGTTGCAGTGAGCTGAGATTGTGCCACTGCACTCCAGCCTGGGTAACAAGAGTGAAACCCCGTCTCAAAAAAAAGAAAAAAAAAAGGAAATAGTTCATCATTTTATTACATCAAATTCCCTAAATGACATATTTCCCCATATTTGTCAATAGTCAATAGACTACAAGGGACTGATATTGTTTGGATGTGTATCCCCACCCAAATCTCATGTCAAATTATAATATCCAGTGTTGGAGATGGGGCCTGGTGGGAGGTGATTGGATCATAGAGATGGTTTCTCATGGTTTAACACCATGCCCCTTGGTGCTGTCATGATACTGAGGTCTCATGAGATCTGGTTGCTTAAAAGTATGTAGTACCTCTCCCCTCTCTCTCTCAGTCCTGCTCCAGCTTTACCTTCTGCCATTAGATAAAGCTCCCTGAGGCCTCCCTAGAAGCTGATGCTACCATGCTTCCTGTACAGCCTACAGAACCACAAGCCTATTAAACCTATTTGATTTATAAATTACTTAATCTCAGGTATTTCTTGACAGCAGTGCAAAAATTAACTAATATAGAAAATTAGTATTGAGGAGTGAGGCATTGCTATAAAGATACCTGAAAATGTGAAAGCAGTTTTGGAACTGGGTAATGGGCAGAGGTTGGAACAATTTGGAGGGTTCAGAAGATAAGAAGATAAGGGAAAGTTTGGAACTTCTTACAGACTTTGTTGAATGGTTGTAACCAGAATGCTGATAATGATATGGACAGTAAAGTCCAGGCTGGGGAGGTCTCAGATGGAAATGAGGAACTTATTGGGAAATGGAGTAAAGATCACTTTTGCTATACTTTAGCAAAGAGGCTGGCTGCATTGTACCCCTGCTCTAGGGATCTGTGGAATTTTGAACTTCACAATGATGATTTAGGATATCTTGGAGAAGAAATTTTTAAGTCACAAAGCATTCAAGATTTGACCTGGCTGCTTCTAACTGCCTATGCTCATACGTGGAACTCACATTTAAAAGGAAGGCAGAGCATAAAAGTTTGGAAAATTTGCAGCCTGGCCATATGGTAAAAAAGAAAGCCCATTTTTAGAGGATTTCAAGCAGGTTTCAGAAATTTGCATAAGTCAAAGGAAGGTAAGTGTTGATAGCCAAGACAATGGGGAGAAGCCCTCGAAGGCATTCCACAGATCTTGTTCTCTTTTCTTCTTTTTTTTTCCTCTTGTAATAGATGGGGTTGTGCTTTTTTGACCAGGCTGGACTTGAATTTCTGGCCTCAAGTGATCCGCCCATCTCGGCCTCCCAAAGTGCTAGGATTACAGGCATGAGCCACCATGCCAGGCCTTCAGAGATCTTTGTGGCACCCTTCCCATCACAGGCATAGGAGGACTGAATGGTTTCTTGGGCCAGGACCAGGGCCCCACTGCCCTGTGCAGCCTTGGGACATTATTCCTCACATCCCAGTCACTTCAGCTCTAGCTATGGCTCAAAGGGCCCCAGGTACAGCTCAAGCCACTGTTTCAGAGGCTGCAAGCCATAAGGTTTGGCAGTTTCCATGTGTTGTTAAACCTGCAGGTGCAGAGTGCAAGAGTTGAGGCTTGCGAGCCTCCACCTATATTTCAGAAGCTGTATAAAAAAAAGCTTCAGGCCGGGCGCGGTGGCTCAAGCCTGTAATCCCAGCACTTTGGGAGGCCGAGGCGGGTGGATCACGAGGTCAAGAGATCGAGACCATCCTGGTCAACATGGTGAAACCCCGTCTCTACTAATACAAAAAAAAAATTAGCTGGGCACGGTGGCGCGTGCCTGTAATCCCAGCTACTCAGGAGGCTGAGGCAGGAGAATTGCCTGAACCCAGGAGGCGGAGGTTGTGGTGAGCCGAGATCGCGCCATTGCACTCCAGCCTGGGTATCAAGAGTGAAACTCCGTCTCAAAAAAAAAAAAAAAAAAAAAAAAAAAAAAGCTTCAATGTCCAGGAAGAAGCCTGCTGCTGCAGGGATTGGGCTCTCCTAGATAATCCCTACTAGGGCTGTATAGAAGGGAAATGTAGGATTGGAGCCCCCACACAGGGTCCCCACTGGGCCACTGCCTAATGGAGCTGTGGGAAGTGAGCCATCACCCTACAGACCTTGGAATAGTAGAGCCACTTGCAGCTTGCACCCTGAACCTGGAAAAGCCACAGGCATTCAACACCAACCTGCAAAGCAGCCTTGGGGGCTGAACCCTGCAAAGTCACAGGGGCAGAGTCATCCATGTCTTTGGGAACCCACCCCTTGCATCAGTGTGCCCTGAATGTGAGACACGGAATCAAAGGAAATTATTATGGAGCTCTAAGATTTAATGACTGCCTTGCTGGGTTTCAGACTTGCATGAGGCCAGTAGCCCCTTTCTTTTAGCCCCTTTTGGAATAGAAGTATTTATCCAATGCCTATACCCCATTGTATCTTAGGAGTAACTAACTTTTTTATTTTACAGGCTCATAGGCAGAAAGGACTAGCCTTGTCTCAGATGAGACTTTGGAGTTTGGACTTTTTAGTTAATGCTGGAATGAGTTTAAGATTTTGGGGAACTGTGAGGAAGGCATGATTGTATTTTGAAATAAGGTAAAGGTTAGAAAAGTTTGCAGGGCTCAGAAGAAGACAGAAAGATGTGGGAAAGTTTGGAACTTCCCAGAGACTTGTTGAATGGCTTTGACCAAAATGCTGATAATGTGTGGACAATATAGTCCAGGCTGAAGCGGTCTCAGATGGAGATGAGGAACTTCTTGGGAACTGGAGCAAAAGTCCCTCTTGCTATGCTTTAGTGAAGAGACTGGTATCATTTTGCCTCTGCCTTAGAGATCTGTGGAACTTTGAACTTGAGAAAAATTATCTGAAATTGGAACTTATGCTTAAAAAGGAAGCAGAGCATAAACATTTGGAAAATTTGCAGACTGACAACGTGATAGAAAAGCAAAACCCAGTCTCAGGTATTTTTTTATAGCAGTGTGAGAACAGATTAATATACTGCTGCTCCAACTAACACATCACTGGGGACAGGGTGATAATAAAGAAGTAGCAGCATCAGTTTCAAGAAAGCAAAGACTTCCTCCAAAACCCTCAGCAGACCTCTGTTCACTTTTTATTAGCAGAATAGTGTCAGAAGGCCACACCTCTGTAAAGGAATCTGGGAAAATTAGCATTCCAAGCTCTATAGCAAAGGAAGCAGATGTTGAAAGATTGTTGAATGCACCAATCTAGAGAATATCCTTCAAATACCTATTCCTGACCAATGAATCCCTATGGTCAACCAGACTTTGGTCTTAATTTTTTGTCTCAGTGTCAGGAGACAGCAGTGTTCTGTGATCAACTCAAGGACCACAAGAAATAGAACTGCCACTCCCAAAAACACTAACCTTACCAAAGAAAGGATATAGAAAAGCACCCTGTAAAAAAAGCATTAGTATTACCACGATGATTAAAAAGACAATAAAATACACACTCATATACACACAGACACACACACACACACACACACACGCCATTGCTGCAAAAAGTTGGCAATTCTTTAAAAATCACACCATTATTGTCTTTCTCTTGTAGGGTAGAGGTGCAAAGAACAGAATCACTTTCATTTCTTTATGTATCTCCCAAAAATGGTTGAACAGTTGCAGGTGATTTTATTCTTTTCTTTGGCTTTTCTTTCAGTACCTTTTAACTAGCAAAGAAAATTTTAAATTATTAATAGTAATATGATAACAAACCAAATTTTTGTTAAAGGAAGATACAGGATTAATTCAGATCTTTTGAAAATGATGATCCTACAATGATGCCTTATCATCATGAGGCAATATTTATTAGGAAGGGGATCAAAGAGAAAAAAAACTGGAAAAAGAAAGAATCATGAATAATGAAAACTAATCTCTCCCATTTAATTTTCCCTTCCTCTCTCTGGGTAAAATTACACCTACTAAATATAGACTTTGCTTCTAAGGCATGTGACGTATTTTATTTGACATAGACCACTACATTTAACCTTCGGATAAGGATGGAGCCAGCACATCTCATTCAGTGACACAGAAGAAAGTGATGCATAAAGAAGTGAAGTAATGAACCTGGGCTCAATTGTCACATAGTAATTGCCTCACAGATTCCTCTGCCACCTATGGGAGGCCTGGGTGACTGAGTTTGCTGTGGCTGCTCTGCAGCCAGTTTATACTCCTACCCAAAGAGAAGGGGTTCTTTACCTAGAGCACTATGAACATGGATGAGAAAAAAAAATTATTTTCTTTTTTTTTTTTTTACAAACCCCTAACTTAAGTTTCTATCATAATGCAGGGCATAAGCCACGGTACTTTCAGCAGCACCGATGAATCTGTCACCAATCAAAAGGCCAAATATTTCCATATCACATCACATTGTTGTTGGATCCTTGCCATATCATTTACTAACATCTCTACTTCAAAATCACAGCAGCTATTAGACCTACTGTAACGTAACCAGGTTTCAATTAAATTAGTTCTCTTTGTAATCCTATATATTTCATTTAATGCATTCAAAAACATCCTTCTGACTTCCAAAGGGATCCATGGCACCAAAAAAAGAAAAAAAGATGAAAATCCTCTACATAAAGTTATCTCAAGTACTGAGGCGTCTGTAGGAGCCTCTGAAGACCTTCCTAACACCTTCCTTAGGTCTTAGGGGGAAAAAAAACATTTTTGTTTCAGGCCTGCCTTGGTGTATGACCACAAAACATCAGACCTATGGCTTGGGGTACAGGTTTGTCCCATGTTATAAACATATGATGAATCAAGTCTTGAATCTTCATTTGGTGCTTTTCTTCTTCCAGGGGTCTCTCAAGAGAACTCTATTCTCACAGCTATCGAGGAGCGTCACACATTGACTGGGTCACACACAAAGCAATTGCCATTTCTCCAATGTAATCACAGATGCTGCAGCAATACAATAGCTCACAGTCAACATTCCAAGACACAATCCATAAAACTAGAAGCCACGTGAAAAGGTTAAAACCTATCAGTGTTTCCTCTTCACCTGTTGAAATACTCCCTTCTTAAAGAGACAATTACAGGTATTTCCTTTTTTTCCCCAGAGATAAGGTCTCTCTCTGTCACTCAGGCTGGAGTGCAGTAGCACCATCATAGCTCACCTCAGACCCGACCTCCTGGGCTCAGGCCATCTTCCCACCTCAGCCTTTCAAGTAGCTGGGACCACAGGTCTGCACAAGATGCCCAGTTAATTTTTTTAAGTTTTTGTAGATATAGAGTCTGGCTGCCTTGCCCAGGCTGATCTTGAACTCCTGGCCTCAAGCAATCTTCCCACCTTGGCTTCCCAAGGGTATTTCTTCCACTACACAAATTAGCTGTCACTTTTGGTGTTTTCCTATGGGTTTTGAAGTTAAACAGAACTGGTTTTGAATACCAGTTCTTCTACTATCTACTATGAATGACCTCAAGCAGATATCCTTCCTGAGCTTTGGATTTTTTCATCTGAACAACCTTCAATGGGTTACCCATTCATTCATTCATGCACTCATTAGTCAGTAAATACTTTTTCAGCATGTGCTACAAGCTATCTCTATGAAGGTCCTTAACAGATAATATAGAAAAGAAGGAACTCGAATAAACCAGTATCACACTGTATGAACTTGAACTCTCAAAACCTGAATGTTGAACTCTCAAGACAAAAATCCACAAATCATTCAGAAATAGTGGGCCCATTTTGTTGTGTCTCAGAACTTGGTATAAGACAAAATAGAGTTTCACAGCAGCACAGAGCAGGTAGGGAGGAAGGGAATTAAAGATTCAGCAGATAGGCTGGGCACGGTGGCTCATGCCTGTAATCCCAGCACTTTGGGAGGCTGAGGCAGGCAGATCACGTGAGATCAGTATTTCAAGACCAGGCTGACCAATGTGGTGAAACCCCATCTCTACTAAAAATACAAAACTAAGCTGGGCATGGTGTCTGGCACTTGAACTCAGGAGGCGGAGGTTGCAGTGAGCCAAGGTCACGCCATTGCACTCCAGCCCGGGTGACAGAGAGAGACTCTGTCTCAAAAAAATAAATAAATATTCAGCAGATAGGCCTCAGAACCAGGTTAGGACAGCCACTCGATGACAGACCCAGCCAACATAAGGACATGGGCTGGGTACAATAAAAACAATGTCAGTTGTTGAAACAAAGGTCCTCCAAGAAAATCCAAAAGAAGAATGGAGGAGGGTTCTCAGCACATGGGTAAAAATAGGAGCTATAAATAAAGGGAAAAGAAGAGTGACATTATAATATTTGTCCAGGGTAAAAGCAGAGCCTTCATGACCCAGCTCAGAAGTCAAGGCAGGGTCCTGGCTCTTGGGAAAAGGCTTGGCAAGAACAAGGCAATTTAAGAGGCACCAGAGCTGACAACCAGAGCAGGTAGCAATGCATACAGGAGTAGACAGGATGAGGCACAGGGAATAGAATTGGAGCCCAGTAGTCACTGGAGCTTGAAACCTGGGCTTAGAGTCAGGCAGTCTGGCTGAAGCCCAGAGGTGTAGCCAAATCCCAGGTTTGGGAAAACAATTCACGCTAAGCAGAGAGTAAGGAACCTAAGACTGTGATGTCCGGCCTCCATGAGAACTGGCTTTGAACCTGGGTCAAGATGAGATCAGTAGGTAAGAGGCTTCTGTTACCAGCTGTGAAACACCAGAAATGGCAAAGTAGAGGAAGTGATGATGGGAAGGGGTTAAGTCAACCAGTGGTTCAACTTTAAAATGTGGTCAAGCAAAGATGCACATGAGGCTCCCCTATCACTTTCCTAGTCCACTTATTCCCAATCAAGGTCCTTCCTATCTTGGGAATATCCAAGCACCCAAAGGTCTACTGGGTCAGGATTTGCCAAGAAAAAATGCATTAGCCTGATTACACTGTGAAAGCTTTTAGAGAAGCTCTATGTTAGCGACTAATAGATGTTGCCAAAGAATATCCTGTGAAATTAACATATCAGAGATGAATCCATTTCAAAAGGCAGTTTCTCCTCAAACTAGCACACAAAAATAATGAGAAGCAATATAATTTGTTATATCTAATAATATGGTTTGCCTGTGTCCCCACCCCAATCTCATCCTGAATTGTAGCTCCTGTAATTGCCACATGTTGTGGGAGGGACCCAGTGGGAGATAATTGAATCATGGGCAGTATCCCCCATACTGTAGTGAATACGTCTCACAAGATCTGATGGTTTTATAAGGGGTTTCCTCTTTCCATTGTTCTCTTTCTCTCTTTGCCTGCCACCATGTAAGATGTGCCTTTTACCTTCCACCATGACTGTAAGGCGCCCCCAGCCACGTGGAACTGTGAGGCCACTAAACCTCTTTCCTTTACTATTACCCAGTCTTGGATATGTCTTTATTAGCAGCGTGAGAACAGATTAATACGTCTAGACTTAAACAATTTGGGTAAAACATTTGTAAACCTGAATCATGAGTTTGTACTTTAAAAACTCAGCCTACCTACTGGGTGAAGTGACTCATGCCTGTAATCCCAGCACTTTGGGAGGCTGAAGCAGGCCAATCACCTTAAGTCAGGAGTTTGAGACCAGCCTAGTCAACATGGTAAAAATCCCATCTCTATCAAAAATACAAAAAATTAGCCAGGCATGGCTGTGCATGCCTGTAATCCCCACTACTTGGAAGGATGAGGCAGGAGAATGGCCTAAACCCAGGAGATGGAAGTTGCAGTGAGCAGAGATTGCACCATTGCACTCCAGCCTGAGCAAGAAGAGTGAAACTCCATCTCAAAAAAAAAAAAAAAACAAACTCAGCCTACAGTCCTTCCCAAGGCCAACCAATGTCCTCTGTTTCAACAACCCAACCTTATACATCATGCCAAACAATTTCTTAATATTTTTATTGTGATCTTTTTATATGACAGGTCAAAGTTGAAGATGTCTTTTAAAGTTGGGATGGCCTTCATTTTCAAAGAAGGAAACATGTTGAATTTACAAAAATATGCTTTACTTTATCATAGGGAAATCACCAACCTTAAAATGGTATGTCACTGTGCTACAAAAGAGTGGGAGGTAGAATGCAGAAATGAACATATTTGCATAAGGTTTCTGAGATTATGGCAATTTTAAATTTTTTCAAAAAATTTTTTTCAAATTTTCCTTTAATGCTGTTATGTCGTCTTTCCAAGAATATATATATTCAAATGCCCTTTTTTTCTTGACTCAGTGTGAATTAGAAAATTGACCTGATCTAGCCTATGATGAACTATACCATGTGATACCAACCCCATAACTTAATTGCAAGTGTTACTTGGACACCTTTACTGTTATTTTAGGCTCTTGTTACTTATCCACCACTAAGGAGTTCTTCTGACTTTGTTGTCTAAATGCTCCCCTAAAGTACTTTAAAATTAAAATGCTTTTTTAGAGCAAAAGTTCCTGGAAATTGTATAACATCCCCACACACACACTTCTTATGACACTGATTCTAAAAGTCACTGAAAGTGCTATGAGGGATCCCTCTAGGACTGCAGAGGGGGCCTTCACCTGACCATCACATCTGAGAGTCTAAGAGCAATACTATTATTTTCTTTTAAAGGAACAATTTACCTTATGGTCAGAAAAATATAAACTTCTGCTTGATTAATACAGCAGTCCTCAGAGCTTTCTCCTTCTAGCATGAAGTTTGGGCTGCTGGCCAAACATGTAAGCTTAAATTCTAGAATCCCACATAAAAATATCTATATGTTCTTTCAAAAATGAAAATCTTTCCAATCAAAAACTGATTTTGGCAGTATCTGCACTTGTAATTGGCAAACAGTAAAATGACTTCAGTAAAAGTTGCTTTCTAATTTTTAACATGCAACCAAGGATATTAGGCAAGCATGTCTGTTATAGGTTAAATTGTCTCTCCCAAAAAGATACATTGAAATTCTGACCCCTGTTCCCTATGAATGTGACCTTATTTGGAAACAGGGTCTTTGCAGATGTATTCAAGGTAAGATGAGGTCATTAGTGTGAACCCTAACCCAATATGACTGTTGTCCTTATAAAATGAGGAAATGTCATATGAAGAGAGACACACAGGACACTTGCCATGTGACGAAAGAGGCAGAGATTAAAGCGCTGTAGCTGCAAACCAAGGACAAGAAGGATTATTTGCAAGCCACCCAGAAGCCAGGAAGAGGCAAGTCAGGCTTCTCCTACACGTTTCTGAGGGAGCAGGACACTGCTGGCACCTTGATTTCAGGGCATCTGACTTCCAGAACTATGACACATTAAATCTCTATTGTTTTTGAGCCACACAGTTTGTGCTACTTTGTTTCAGCAGCCTTTGGAAACTAATAGAGTATTTCTACTTCTTCATGCCATTTTTCTCATCTAGGTGAGATTCTTGGTCCACTTTTCCTTGAAAGTATCTTGTTCATTCAGCTACTACAGTTGGAGTGCTAAAGAAAGAACCTCATATAATACATGCAATTAAGGGGTTTAGTATTTAATATGTATAACAAATCGTCCCTGTTGCTAGGATTGCCAGATTAAAAACAGGATGCTTCATTAAATTTTAATTTCACATAAACAATGAACAATTTTATAGTACAAGTATGCCCCAAATCATGCATAGGGCAGACTTATATTAAAAATTATTCATTGTTTATCTGAAATTCAAATTTAACTGGGTGTCCCACATTTTATTCGTTAAATCTGGCAGCCCTACATACTACTTCATGGACGGAAGGCCTGATTCTGGAACATTCACTTACTTGCCATTTGTTTCCAGTCCTTGAGCCAACAAGACAAGCTACCACAATTTGAATGCTACACAGCCTATTTTTCCTCTTCAGATTCAAGTTCCTCCAGTTTAATTTGTGGACACTGTTAACAATTATAGATGGATGATGATCGCTACAGTGAGTTTGCTTTGGGTAAGCACCATGACATCCATATAGCTTTTATAAAATGCTACACAATCAATAAAAAGAAATTAGAACCATCAATTCTAGGTGTAAACATGTAATCAGCTTGCAGGGGCAATTTTAATTCCTTATTTCAATATTGTGGCCAGCATTAGAATATAAAATGAGCATGAAAGGAAGTTTTAAGCTTTTAAACATCACTAAATTAATTATTTTTTACAAAAACATAATATATCCCTCCATGGATAATGCTGTTATTATGAGACTTTGTAATCTGCTACTTCAGTCTGATTTCTTATTCTCCCCAGACCACTGCTCCTTCATCTGTAAAATGAGGGAGGTAGAAGACACAACTCCAGGGCCCCTGTCAGGATTCTGGAGTTTGCCGCAGGTTTAGTCCGCCTTCTTCTCTGTCTATTTCCTTTTGTCTCCCCTCAGAGGTCACCCCACCTCCCAGCAAAGTTCCTCTTCCTTTGGGTGGGAGAAGGCCTTTTCAAGCATAACAGAAACCACAGAAGAAACTTATTAAATTTGACTGTACACATCAAAAGACTCCATGAATAAAATTAGAAGGCAAATGACAAACTGGAAAAAATATCTGCTTCGTAAAATATAGAAAATTTTTAACATGCCAAAACAATATGGACAAAGGACACAATTTACATACACAAACACACACACACACCCCAAAGAGAGAAACAATAAACATGAAAATATGTCTCATCTATTGGTAATTAAAGAAACATAAATTAAAGAAAGCACCATTTGCCCATCAAATTGACAACATTCTTTAAAGAAAACAACTCAGTGTTAGAAAAGTGTACTCTTATAAACTGCTGTTGTGTAAGGTTATATATTCATTTTAGAAACCAATCTCACAATTCATATCAAAGCTCTTAAAATCTACAAATGTTTTGATTCATCAGTTACACTTCCAGGAATTATGCTTAAAGATTTGGCTAAGACCTCATTTGCTACATCATTGATGACAGCAATAATTTGGAAGCAACCTGAATTTATGTTTCATTCAATGAATTATAATACAACCATATGGTAGAATACTATGCAGTTATTTAAAAAGTATATGATACAATGAGATACCATCTAACACCAGTCAGAATTAAAAAGAAAAAATAACAGATGTTGATGAGGTTGTGGAGAAAAAGGAATGCTTATACACTGTTGGTGGCAGCGTAAATTAGTTCAGCCATTGTGGAAAACAATGTGGCAATTCCTCACAGACCTAAAGACAGAATACCATTCGACCCAGCAATCCCATTACTGGGTATATACCCAAAGGAATATAAATCATTCTATATAAAGACACGTACATGCATAGGTTCACTGCAGCACTATTACAATAGCAAAGACTTGGAATCAACCTAAATGTCCATCAGTGACAGACTGGTTAAAGAAATGTGGTACATATACGCCATGGAATACTATGCAGCCATAAAAAATAATGAAACTATGTCTTTTGCAGGGACACAGATGGAGCTGGAGGCCATTATCTTTAGCAAACTAACACGGGAACAGAAAACCAAAGATTGCATCTTTTTATAAGTGAGAGTTTAAATGATGAGAACACATGGACACACAGAGAGGAACAACACACAGTGGGGCTTTTCAGAGGGTGAAGGGTTGGAGAAGGAGAGGATCAGGAAAAATAACTAATGGGTACTAGGCTTAATACCTGGGTGATGAAATAATCTGTACAACAGACCACCATGACACAACTTTAACAGAAACCACAAACATGCACTTGTACCCTTGAACTTAAAATAAAAGTTTTTTTAAAAAAGCATGTGATAGAAGAATACTTAATGACGTGAAATATTTTAATAGTATATCAGAACATTTTAAAGAGCTCACCAACAGTATGATTCCATTGTTCTAAAAGAAAATATCTATACATAACATAAAACTCTAGATAAAAGAATAGAGCAATATACGAAATAATCATGATAAACAGTTAAGTATTTCTAGGCAGTGGGATTATGAGCTCTTCCTCCTACTTTCCAAGTTTTCCACAATAAGTATGTACAATTTTTTATGTTAAGAAAAATAAATAACAAATACTATATTTCTTAATTCATTTATCTTAAAACCTGCTCTTTTGGGGGCTGCAAGTTGGTTAATCTAATAAACCATGCCTATTAATATACTGGTTGGTAAAATAACGCTTTAACCTAGTGAACTACTTTTGAATGCTTCATTGTAAAAAGCAGAAATCCAAGTTTGAACTAGATTAAGCCAAAAGAGGAATTATAAAAAGTAAAGTCATATAAGAATATGGGTTCTTAACAATAAATAATGTCACTGGCGTCACAGGGAATGAAAGTTTCCAAAAGAAGAACAAGTTCCAGAAAAGAGAAGGCTTGCTAGGAAAAATATAATAGATACCCACCGCACCAGTTAAAGCACAGGTTTCATTAGCAGGGCACTGAATGGTTTCTCTGGCGAACTTCCAGTCTTAGACGGGTTCCCAAACAGACTCTGAGGTGGAGAGCTGAGTGTTTTCAGGAGCACTCTGCTCTCCACCTCACTTGTAAGGAGGTTAATAAGCTGCTTCACCTGTAGGGAGTTGAGAATGGCAGGAGGGCTTAAAGGGAGCAGCTGACAGCAAAGCAGTTGCAGCTGAGATACCAGCCCATCTACAGGGAGCTCTGGGTTGGGATGGCCCTGCAGAAGTTGCTCCAAACTGAAGCAAGCACGTAGACATTTGTACAGCCACATCAGCCAAAAGGAAGCATAAGCCTGGGTGAGGCAGTAACCTGCGTCCAAGGTAAATCGCAGTGAAGGACACAGCTGTGAACCTGGGAGCCAGGGGAGTGCCATCCCTGAGGAGGGAATCAGGCTGAGGCACCACAGTGTGTCAGTATAGTAGAGCAGAGCTGATCTCACTCCCACCTCCTTTGCAAAAGTACAGTAATGAGAAATTTAAAATATTTCAAAGGTATAGCAGTGCTGAAAAATAAAATAAGTTTATCTGTCACCCAGAAAAGAAAATCTAAAGACAAATAACAGTGGAAAACAAAGACCTACCTACTGGGCTTGGAGATCAAAAACAGGCAATGCTGTCTACAGCCATGAGGCCAGGGAGGAATATGTGTGGAACCAGGAGATGGTGGCTCCTAGCACCGCCATGCCCATTGGTAAAATATGAATAGAAAACCTAGCCACTTAATTCATTCAGGAAAACTAAAGGCTCACATGCAATAGAAATAGGAGTTTGGATCACCCACCAGGTAAAAAAAAAAAAAATCACAACCTGCTGACTGAGAGCAAATGGAACACAGAATAAATGGTAGAAAAAAAGGATTATAAATACCAACTCTAATCTTCTGGCCAGTTGCATAAATGAGGACTGTAGTAGCTATATATTATATACTTTCTTCTTTACTTCTTCTTTTTTTTTTTTTTTTTTTAATTTTTTTATTTTTTATTTTTTATTGCATTTTAGGTTTTGGGGTACATGTGAATAACATGCAAGGTTGTTGCACAGGTGCACACGTGGCAGTATGATTTGCTGCCTCCCTCCCCTTCACCTATATCTGGCATTACTCCCCATGCTATCCCTCCCCAACTCCCCACCCCCCCACTATCCCCCCTCCCCCCCAACAGACCCCCGTGTATAGTGCTCCCCTCCCTGTGTCCATGTGTTCTCCTTGTTCAACACCCGCCTATGAGTGAGAACATGTGGTGTTTGATTTTGTGTTCTTGTGTCAGTTTGCTGAGAATGATGTTTTCCAGGTTCATCCATGTCCCTACGAAGGATGTGAACTCCTCCTTTTTAATGGCTGCATAATATTCCATGGTGTATATGTGCCACATTTTTCCTGTCCAGTCTATCATCGATGGGCATTTGGGCTGGTTCCAGGTCTTTGCTATTGTAAACTGTGCTGCAATGAACATTCGTGTGCATGTGTCCTTATAGTAGAACGATTTATAATCCTTTGGATATATGCCCAGTAATGGGATTGCTGGGTCAAATGGAATTTCTATTTCTAGGTCCTTGAGGAATCGCCACACTGTTTTCCACAGTGGTTGAACTAATTTACACTCCCACCAACAGTGTAAAAGTGTTCCTATTTCTCCACATCCTCTCCAGCATCTGTTTTCTCCAGATTTTTTAATGATCGCCATTCTAACTGGCATGAGATGGTATCTCAATGTAGTTTTGATTTGCATTTCTCTGATGACCAGTGATGATGAGCATTTTTTCATATGTTTGTTGGCCTCATGTATGTCTTCTTTTGTAAAGTATCTGTTCATATCCTTCGCCCATTTTTGAATGGGCTTGTTTGTTTTTTTCTTGTAAATCTTTTTTAGTTCATTGTAAATTCTGGATATCAGCCCTTTGTCAGACGGGTAGGCTGCAAAAATTTTTTCCCATTCTGTTGGTTGCCGATTCACTCTATTGACTGTTTCTTTTGCCGTGCAAAAGCTGTGGAGTTTGATTAGGTCCCATTTGTCTATTTTGGCTTTTGTTGCCGATGCTTTTGGTGTTTTGGTCATAAAGTCCTTGCCTACGCCTATGTCCTGAATGGTTTTGCCTAGGTTTCCTTCTAGTGTTTTTATGGTGTTACGTCTTATGTTTAAGTCTTTAATCCATCTGGAGTCAATTTTAGTGTAAGGTGTCAGGAAGGGGTCCAGTTTCTGCTTTCTGCATATGGCTAGCCAGTTTTCCCAACACCACTTATTGAACAGGGAATCCTTTCCCCATTGCTTGTTTTTTTCAGGTTTGTCAAAGATCGGGTGGTTGTAGATATGTTGTGTTGCCTCCGACGCCTCTGTTCTGTTCCATTGGTCTATATCTCTGTTTTGGTACCAGTACCATGCTGTTTTGATTACTGTAGCCTTGTAGTAGAGTTTGATGTCCGGTAGTGTGATGCCTCCCGCTTTGTTCTTTTTGCTTAGAATTGACTTGGCTATGCGGGCTCTCTTTTGGTTCCATATGAAGTTTAAGGTGGTTTTTTCCAGTTCTGTGAGGAAGGTCATTGGTAGCTTGATGGGGATAGCGTTGAATCTGTAAATTACTTTGGGCAGTATGGCCATTTTCACGATATTAATTCTTCCTAACCATGAACATGGAATGTTTCTCCATCTGTTTGTGTCCTCTCTTATTTCGTTGAGCAGTGATTTGTAGTTCTCCTTGAAGAGGTCCTTTACGTTCCTTGTTAGTTGTATTCCTAGGTATTTTATTCTCTTTGTAGCAATTGTGAATGGCAGTTCGTTCTTGATTTGGCTCTCTTTAAGTCTGTTATTGGTGTATAGGAATGCTTGTGATTTTTGCACATTGATTTTGTATCCTGAGACTTTGCTGAAGTTGCTTATCAGTTTCAGGAGATTTTGGGCTGAGGCGATAGGGTCTTCTAGATATACAATCATGTCGTCTGCAAATAGAGACAATTTGACTTCCTCCTTTCCTAATCGAATACCCTTTATTTCTTTTTCTTGTCTGATTGCTCGGGCTAGAACTTCCAGTACTATATTGAATAGGAGTGGTGAGAGAGGGCATCCTTGTCTAGTGCCAGATTTCAAAGGGAATGCTTCCAGTTTTTGCCCATTCAGTATGATATTGGCTGTCGGTTTGTCATAAATAGCTTTTATTATTTTGAGATACGTTCCGTCGATACCTAGTTTATTGAGGGTTTTTAGCATAAAGGGCTGTTGAATTTTGTCGAAGGCCTTCTCTGCATCTATTGAGATAATCATGTGGTTTTTGTTTTTGGTTCTGTTTATGTGGTGAATTACATTTATAGACTTGCGTATATTGAACCAGCCTTGCATCCCCGGGATGAATCCTACTTGATCATGGTGGATAAGCTTTTTGATGTGCTGTTGTAGTCGGCTTGCCAGTATTTTATTGAAGATTTTTGCATCTATGTTCATCACGGATATTGGCCTGTAGTTTTCTTTTCTTGTTGAGTCTCTGCCGGGTTTTGGTATTAGGATGATGTTGGTCTCATAAAATGATTTGGGAAGGATTCCCTCTTTTTGGATTATTTGGAATAATTTCAGTAAGAATGGTACCAGTTCCTCTTTGTATGTCTGGTAGAATTCGGCTGTGAAACCATCTGGGCCTGGGCTTTTTTTGGGTGGTAGGCTCTTAATTGCTGCCTCGACTTCAGACCTTGTTATTGGTCTATTCAGGGTTTCGACTTCTTCCTGGTTTAGGCATGGGAGGAGACTACTGTCCAGGAATTTATCCATTTCTTCCAGGTTTTCTAATTTATGTGCATAGAGTTGTTTGTAATAATCTCTGATGATGGTTTGAATTTCTGTGGCATCTGTGGTGATATCCCCTTTATCATTTTTTATTGCATCTATTTGGTTATTCTCTCTTTTCTTTTTTATTAGTTTGGCTAGTGGTCTGTCTATTTTGTTGATCTTTTCAAAAAACCAGCTCCTGGATTTATTGATTTTTTGTAGGGTTTTTCGTGTCTCTATCTCCTTCATTTCTGCTTTGATCTTAGTTATTTCTTGTCTTCTGCTAGGTTTTGAGTTTTTTTGATCTTGCTCCTCTAGCTCTTTCAATTTTGATGATAGGGTGTCAATTTTAGTTCTCTCATTTCTTCTCATGTGGGCACTTATTGCTATATATTTTCCTCTAGAGACTGCTTTAAATGTGTCCCAGAGATTCTGGTATGTGGTGTCTTCATTCTCGTTGGTTTCGAAGAACATCTTTATTTCTGCCTTCATTTCAGTGTTTATCCAGTCAACATTCAGGAGAAAGTTGTTCAATTTCCATGAGGCTGTGCGGTTCTGGGTTGGCTTCTGAATTCTGAGTTCTAACTTGATTGCACTGTGGTCTGAGAGACTGTTTGTTATGGTTTCTGTTCTTTTGCACTTGCTGAGGAGTGATTTACTTCCAATTATGTGGTCAATTTTAGAGTAGGTGTGATGTGGTGCTGAGAAGAATGTATATTCTGTGGATTTGGGCTGGAGAGTTCTGTAAATGTCTATTAGGTTTGCTTGTTCCAGGTCTGAGTTCAAGTCCTGGATATCCTTATTAATTTTCTGTCTCGTTGATCTGTCTAATATTGACAATGGTGTGTTGAAGTCTCCCAATATTAATGTGTGGGAGTCTATGTCTCTTTGTAAGTCTTTAAGAACTTGCCTTATGTATCTGGGTGCTCCTGTATTAGGTGCATATATATTTAGGATCGTTAGCTCTTCTTGTTGTATTGATCCTTTTACCATTATGTAATGTCCTTCTTTGTCTCTTTTGATCTTTGTTGCTTTAAAGTCTATTTTATGAGAGATGAGAATTGCAACTCCTGCTTTTTTTTGCTCTCCATTTGCTTGGTAAATCTTCCTCCATCCCTTTATTTTGAGCCTTTGTGTATCCTTGCATGTGAGGTGGGTTTCCTGGATACAGCACACTGATGGGTTTTGGCTTTTTATCCAATTTGCCAGTCTGTGTCTTTTGATTGGGGCATTTAGGCCATTTACATTTAGGGTTAATATTGTTATGTGTGAGTTTAGTCCTGTCATTTTGATGCTAGCTGGCTGTTTTGCCCATTGGTTGATGCAGATTCTTCATTGTGTTGCTGCTCTTTACCATTTCGTGCATTTTTGGAGTGACTGGTGCTGGTTGTTTTTTTCTATGTGTAGTGTCTCCTTCAGGAGCTCTTGTAAAGCTGGTCTGGTGGTGATGAAATCTGTGAGTACTTGCTTGTTCACAAAGGATTTTATTTTTCTTTCACTTATGAAGCTTAGTTTGGCTGGATATGAAATTCTGGGTTGAAAGTTCTTTTCTTTAAGGATGTTGAATATCGGCCCCCACTCTCTTCTGGCCTGTAGGGTTTCTGCTGAGAGATCTGCTGTGAGTCTGATGGGTTTCCCTTTGTGGGTAACCCGACCTTTCTCTCTGGCTGCCCTTAGTATTTTCTCCTTCATTTCAACCCTGGTGAATCTGATGATTATGTGCCTTGGGGTTGCTCTTCTAGAGGAATATCTTTGTGGTGTTCTCTGTATTTCCTGGACTTGAATCTTGGCCTGCCTTGCTAGGTTGGGGAAGTTTTCCTGGATAATATCCTGAAGAGTATTTTCCAGCTTGGATGCATTCTCTTCGTCACATTCAGGTACACCTATCAAACGTAGATTAGGTCTTTTCACGTAGTCCCATATTTCTTGTTGACTCTGTTCATTCCTTTTTACCTTGTTTTCTCTAATCTTCCCTTCTCGTTTTATTTCATTGAGTTGATCTTCAACTTCTGATATCCTTTCTTCTGCTTGGTCAATTCTGCTGTTGAAACTTGTACATGCTTCGCGAAGTTCTCGTGTTGTGTTTTTCAGCTCCATCAATTCATTCATATTCCTCTCTAAGTTGTCCATTCTCGTTAGCATTTCATCAAGTCTTTTTTCAAGGTTCTTAGTTTCTTTGCATTGGGTTAGAACATGTTCTTTTAGCTCACAGAAGTTTCTTATTATCCATTTTCTGAAAGCTGATTCTGTCATTTCATCACACTCATTCTCCGTCCAGTCTTGATCCCGTGCTGGTGAGGAGTTACGCTGCCTTGTAGGGGGAGAGGTGTTCTGTTTTTGGGTGTTTTCATCCTTTTTGCGCTGGTTTCTTCCCATCTTTGTGGATTTATCCGCCTATTGACTTTGTAGTTGCTGTCTTTCTGATTTTGGTAATTTTAAGTCTGCAGCAGCTGAACTCATAAACCCCCTTTTCTTCTCCCCAGGTGTTCTGGCTCAGGGGTTTAGCACTTTATGTTTTTCAGCTGTGTTGCTACCGTTTTCCCTGCCCACAAGGTGGCAGTCTAGTCACACTCAGCCTGCAGAGGCTTCACTGAGCTGCTGTGGGCTCCGCCCAGCTTCCGTGTGAGCTTCCCTGCAGTCCTGTGAGTGTAGTTAGAACTGCTTCCGCTATGCTGGCCCGCCCCTGTAGTGACGAAGTCTCTGTAGTGGCGGGTTGTCTTGGTTACGGAAAATTGCCCCGGAACTTCAGGGTGTTTCCCGATGGAGGACGCCCCTCCCCCACAGCTGGACCGTCCCGGATTCAGCCGTGTTTCCAGAGGGGCCCTCTTTGTCCGGTAATCTCTTGGCTTGCCTCCTTGCCACAGCTCCCCTTGCTGGCCCAGAGGGGACACAGTCTTGTTTGCTTTGTTCAAGGAGCCGCTGCTCCCCGCCCCCCGTGCAGGCCGAGCGGCTGCTCCGGTCCAACCAGCGGCGCTGGGAACCCAGGGAGCTTTACCGCCTGTGAATCTCCTGGTCTGTGGGCAGTTAAAATCTGCTGCCCTGTGTGCCGCTGCGTCAGCTGAAGCAGCGGCTCTGAGATTCCTGGCGCTCCCTTGCCCGGGGGTCTCCTGGCTTGGCTCCCTGCTTCAGCTCCCCTTTCTGGCTCAGAGGGAACTCTGTCTCTCTCGCTCTGCATAAGAAGCCACTGCCCTCCGCTCCAGGGCGTAGGCTGAGCGGCCACTCCGCTCAAACCAGCAGTGCTGGCGACCCGTGGGGCTTTTCCTCCTGTGAATCTCCTGGTCTGTGGGCAGTAAAAGTCCGTCTGGAAATGCGGCGTCCACTCACCCTCTGCGCCTTCTCTCGGAGCTGCAATCCCGACTTCCTCCTAAGCGGCCATCTTTGAGTGATCTCTCTTCTTTACTTCTTAATCTATACTTTTTTTATCCACTTTTTCCCCATTTTATATAAGGTATATTGTGTGATTAACTTTATAATATAGTCTTTGAAATATAGGATATCAAGCTGGGATTCTAACCAAATTAAAACAGGTATGATCATCACTCAGAATCAATGATGAGAGTGTATCCTGAACCAAGGAGGATAATGAATGCAGTTCTGCAAGCTGGATCTAAAGGGGTTGGGTGGGGGAAACCAACATCCCCCAGAGGTGGTGGCATTGACTGATAGGATGCTACATTTCGCTGTTCTGGGGAGAAAATGTGTTTCCATTGGACCCAGAGTCAACTGTGAAACCTTAGACAGGGACATGTGATTGTTGTGGAAAATGTAAATATGGGTAGAAGTGTGTAAATAAATGCTAACCACGTAACATTTCATCAAATGGATAAACCATAATTTACCCTTACAATGTGAAACTGTACAATATGGTCCCCATATTTTTAGGTTGCGATTTAAGTTCTTTTTAGTACTTGCCATTACAAATTCTGTAGTGATAACACTTTCCATGTTTTGTCACTTTTTAATAGATTCCTAGAATTGAGATCCAAGGACTAGTCTCTAATCTTCTCAGCCTTCCACTCTGCAGATGAGTTCCCTTTTTCTTTTTGGCAGAGTAGCCAATGAAATGTTCACTGCAGCACTGTTTACAATAGCAAAGACCTGGAACCAACCCAAATGCCCATCGACAATAGACTGAACACGGAAAATGTGGCACATATACACCATGGAATACTATGCAGTCATAAAAAACGATGAGTTCGTGTCCTTTGTGGATGAATCTGGAAACCATCACTCTCAGCAAACTGACACAAGAACACAAAATCAAACACCGCATATTCTCACTCATAGGCGGGTGTTGAACAATGAGAACACATGGACACAGGGAGGGGAGCATCACACACTAGGGTCTGTTGAGGGGGCAAGGGAGGGACAGCGGGGGGGAGGTAGGGGAGGGATAACATGGGGATAAATGCCAAATGTAGGTGATGGGGGGATGGAGGCAGCAAACCACATTGCCATGTGTGTACCTATGCAACAATCCTGCATGATCTGCACATGTACCCCAGAACCTAAAGTACAATTAGAAAAAAAAAAAAAAAGAAAAGTCCCAGGGTCAGGAAACCATTTGATAATGGCACTTTAGTGCCTCAGTCTCAACACTTGTTCATTGGAGACTTCCCCAACTCTCCATGCTAAAATCTTCATACTCAAAAGAGGGAAGGAGAGAAGGAAGGAGCTTCTGCCCACAGGGGCTATTACTCTTAATTCAACAAACTTTTATGGGAAACTATTGAACATCATGCTAACAGTGTTTCTTTCCCACAAAATAAAACTTTAGCTTTCTCCTAGTAAGTATACAAGATCTCACGATATACCTTCTGTGTGTTAACATCAGTCCTCTCTCTATCTTCCTTTTTTTTTTTTTTTTTTGCCTCTTTTTTCACCTATTCCAAATTTCTTTAACCATGCTGCATTGTGGCATACCTTAAATTCTTTCTAAGACAAAAAAGTGAAAAAATAAATTAAGAGTATACCTGTATACTGGGCACAGTGGCTCATACCTATATCTCAGCTACTCGGGACATGGGAGGCTGCGGAGAGATGATCACTTGAGCCTGGAGTTCAAGGCTGAAGAGGGCTGTGATTGCACCACTTCACTCCAGCCTAAGCAACATAAGTGAGACCCTGTCTCTTTAAAAATAAAGTAAAATAAGAGAGAATATTTGTATACCTATGACCGCATTAAGGTAATACCAAACTTAGGGTCATTTAAGCAACAAAGACATCTAATTATTTCAAGTACGATGAAATCTGACGGCACGTAGTTCAAGAATTGGTCCAGCAACTTGCGATGTCATCCAGGACCTAGGCACTTTCCATCTTCTGGCTCTGGTATGCTCACCATATTGGGTTTTCATCCTTTGGTTGATTGTCTTACGGAAGTAAGATCACTGCAACAACTCCAAATATCGTGTCTTCTCACCACAGGGCACAGAACAGGAAGAGAAAAAAAAATTCCCTCCTCATACAAATCTAACAGGGAGAAAGATCTTCCCCCAAAACACCCTGGAAGAATCCTTTTTACATCTCATTGGTCAAAATGGAGTCATATAAATACGATTCACTGTTGAAAAAAGGGGAATCTGTCATTTTCAGCTTCACTTAAGAGGTGTGTTTTCCAGAAGGGAAGAGGTAGTAGGAAATGTTTACTGAGTAGACAACCAAGCATCTGTTATGGATACAGGATAGATGGATGGGGTTGGGAGTGAGTAGATGGGTGAATACATACACGCACACATACATGCATACATACCTACCTACCTATATATAGATAAAGTCTTTTTCTAAAACTGTAAAGCCCAAATTTCTACCTTCAAGTTTTCTATCAACTATGTATCTCATGGCTTATAATATTCACAGACATTCTGCCTCACCCACTCCCTTCTCTCTCACACACAGGAAGCCTCAAACTTCCTGCAATATCTTTCCTAATATTTTTATTTCAACATTGTCAGTGATGCAATACCTAATTGTTCTTTGTTGGGTATGGTTGACACGCCCCAGACATATTTACAAAATCTCGTTCCTCAGTGATACAGCCTTTGTTAAATAACTACCAAACTTGTCTGGAAGTCTAATAAGTCATGGTGAATAAGTTGCAATATGTAATTCAGTAAGAAAAAAATTCAATAAGAACCTTAACATTTAAACAGAATTATAAAATACCTATTTATTAATATATAATATTCTACCATCTGCTAACCAGTTTCATATTCATTCTCCTATTTAATCTCCACAATGACCCTGTTCAGTTAGCATCACTATTAGCATTTTACAGATGAAGAAATAACTGCTTATTAAAATTAAGTGACCTTGGCCAGTCACAAATAATAAAGGACAGATCAGGACTTTAACCCACTGTCCAGAGACATTATACCAATTACTTTTTGGTTCTACATCAAGTAGGAAAGAATCCAGTAATTTCTCATAGTTTGCTGTATGCCTGCATTTTTAAGAATTACGACACTTTAGGCAGATCACTTAAAGTCTCTGCAGTCCTTAGTATTTTGTTCTGTAAAATTAGGGATGTAAACAGGTTAAAGGTACCAGCCACTAAGATAACAATCAGAAGACAAGGATCATCAGCAAATCTCTGAGCCTTACCTGAACAATGTTGGAACAATTACCACTGCCACAATTCCTTTTCTTCCAACCATTACCCCAAACATGGTTTTACTCATTCATACATTCATTCAGAACATATTTATGTAGCACCTGCCACGAGCAAATAATTTTCAGAGGAAAAGATAAAGCAACAGGAATAGAGTTTTTCCCTTATGCCTAAGACTTCACTGCCAATAACTTCACCCCTGCCCAGATTATCACAATTTCATGGAGAGATTAAAAGCAGTAGATTTCTGAGCTTTCTTCCTGTCCTAAAAGGCTATGAATCTATGGCTTCAAACATGATAAATCAAGTTAAGAGAGTGGTTACAGGAAAGGGAGACCTGTAGAGAGAGAAATAATCAGGGAAAGGGAGAGACCAAAGCCAGAAGTAACAGCTCACTCTGTTTCCCATTAACACGTCTTCGATTACACAGAGAATTTGAACAGGGTCCAGGTAGAGCCAGCACTTTCACAGACCCAAAAGTGGCCCCATCCTGTCAGCCACAAGTCCCCACTGGCCCACTGTGTCTTGCTCACTAGATTAATTCGAGAGCCTTATGGTCTGGCCACAGCTTGGATTATGGGACCTGCTGAGGACCTTGGGTACAGCTCTGCACCATGCCTTTGAAATTCCAGATTTCCCAGTGGCAAAGATGGGTGGTGATGGATGTTTATGACTCCAAAGGACCACTGTAAAGATTAATGACTTGTGTTTTGCAAAGTGTTTTTAAATCCCCAGATGAGAGCTGCTCATACAGCTGGCTTCTGCATGATTAGCATTTGCTTGCTTTAAATTGGTTACTCCTGCCATATTTCAAGACCCAAAAAAAGACCCAGATTAAAGGCAATGCCCAGGAGCCTACTGATGGCTTTTAGATTGTACTTCCCCAGAGGCTGATGAGCTGACAGAGATAGAACACTCCTATTCAGCACCACCTTTTGAGAGACACATTGCATCTTTACTTTTCAGATGTGGGATCAAGAGCATAAAAGTCACATTTGAACTAACATCTGATGTCTCCCTTGATACCATGCTGCAGACTGCCACCACACTTAGATTTTTGGAACATTTCCAGGCTAATAGCAAAATGATTTCTTATGGGATCATCAGAGGGGAAAAGACTGTGTGGAGATTTATCTTCCTATTTAGAAAAATAATTAGTAAATAAGTTTGAGTGATAATCACAGAAAATCCAAACTGGTTTAAAATATGTGGCTTCTAATGATGTATAAATTGATTAGAAACTATATTTAGAATTTGATTATCCTTAAAAAAAAAAAAAAACAACTAGAACAAAGCCTAGTTTGAGAATTCTATATTGTTGTCTACTTCAAAACTGATTTTTTTGATAGGTCAGTAGTTTGAGTGACTTACACTTTACAAGACCAAAATAAATTACAGATTGGATGCAGTGACTCATACCTGTAAACCCAAAACTTTGGGAGGCTCAGGCAGGAGGATCCCTTGAGTCTGAGAGTTTGAGACCAGTCTGGGCAACATAGTGAAACTTAACCTCTACAAAAAAAGTTTAAAATTAGCAAAGCATTGTTGTGAGTACTTACATTCCCAGCTACTTAGGAGATTATGGAGGGGGGATTAACTGAGCCCACGAGGTTGAGGATGCAGTAAGCAATGATTATGCCACTGCACTCCAGTCTGGCCAACAGAGCATGACCCTGTCTCAAAAAATATATATATTATTTCTCACAAAATTTTTAAATAAAGAGTAATTAAAATAAATTAGCATTGATTCAATGAAGAGAAAATACAATTACTATATTGTTTTTCCCCTGTGAAGCATTTTTCCTGCCCTTTCAAGTTTTATTTAAGAATACCAAAAGTATCAAAATGAGCAAGAGTTTATAATTTATAATTATATGACCCATGCACCACATTAAAAGGTTTCCATAGTACCACTAGGACAGATTTGGAAGTCAGCCTTGAAGTGGTTACAGTGCACTGAAAATCTGTATTTGAAAAGTTCTGATGGTTTCTAGAGTCAGAGTTTTCAAAAAAGAGACAGAGAAAATCCTTGCCCTATAGATAAATTAGTTTTTAAATGAATAAACTAGTAATAATACATGAAGTAGTCACATTAATATTATCAACACTATTGACTATACACATCAAATGTAGAAGTAAATTAGGAAAAAAGGTGTCTTCATCAAAACTTATTTTGAATTTTCAATTTTCTTCATATTTGGTTAAGGTGTAAGTGGCTTGAGGAATAACAGTAAGTTCTACAGCCTTTGGCTTCCATGCTATTCTCAGGCCTTCTCCTTGAGTCTGTATTGAAGAATAAAAAGACAAACTCGTGAAGGTCACCCTCTGGCAATATTTCCCTATCTTCTTAAGTAAATTTCACCAGTGACTACAGGTAATATTGAATGACTTGGTCTTAATAAGAAATTCAAAGAATATTCGTCTTTTGATTACCTACAAAGGAACAAGGGATTTTCTGCCATAGTAATATTCACTATGCAAAAATCTAGAAGTAGCCAAATTCACCAAGACACAGAAGCCTGGAGAATGAGGGTCAAGGCTGCACCTGTGGCAGTATCTACTTGACTTCCTACTCCCATTTAGGGTGCTGGTCCGTAAAATGGGTAGTGCTATGGGACTGATAGATAGGACCGGAGTAATCCAGGAGGTACGTGGATAGTCTTAACTAACAATGTGACTATTAGGAGCCCAATGGTAGGGCTCGGATACCTAAAAACCAAGTTGCTACTAGGCTAGAAGCCCTGGGAAATGGTCAAGTTAACTATAATAATAATTATGTCTACCATATGACAGACTCTTTGCAAACATTATTAATACAACAACTCCACGATATCAGAATGATTGTACCCATCTTGCAAATAAGAAAACTGAAGGCCAGGAAATTAAGTTATTTACCAAGTACATATAGTTAGTACAGTACAGAAAAAGCATAATCCAAATAGACCAGTCTGACATCCAAGTCCATGCACCAGACTTCCCCAAAAACCCACCACCTTAAGTGTAGAACTGCAAAAGTATCTTTAAGCATCCTTGTAAACTTTTTTTTTTTTTTTTGAGACACAGTCTCACTCTGTCGACCAGGCTGGAGTGCAGTGGTGCAATCTTGGCTCACTGCAACCTCTGCCTCCTGGGTTGGAGCAATTCTCCTGCCTCAGCCTCCCTAGTAGCTGGGATTACAGGTGTGAGCCACCACGCCCGGCTAATTTTGTATTTTTAGTAGAGACTGGGTTTCGCCATGTTGGCCAGGCTGGTCTTGAACTCCTGATCTCAAGTGGATCAGGTGATCCACCCACCTCAGCCTCCCAGAGTGCTGAGATTACAGGCGTGAGCCACCATGCCCAGCCCCTGAGTACTTCTTATACACTTGGATCTGTTTTATGTATACAATCTTTAGAAACAAAAACACAGAAATCGTCTAAGACAGTGGTCATATTTTACATAGTACATATCAAGACATCATCTGAGAAATTATTTTGTGTCACTTTCTGGATGTAATATCCAATATGTATGATATAATGTAGATTACAGTGCAATGGAATTTTTTATGGTGTTCATAGAACAAGAAGGAAATTTTAAATCATTCCAGAAAATAAAATATAGATAAATAAATATGAGCCAGAGTCCCTACTTCTAAGACACTTTCACACAAAGGGGCAAGGCATTAAAAAAATTAAATTTAAAAAAATACTAAATAGCATGTAACTAAGCTAGCTTTCAACTGCGCTTAAGAGCCAAATAAACAAAAATGTTGGATTTCCAATTCTAGCAACCTGGATAACTAAGTACTATGGCTAATACTACCATTGTAAACAATAGACAATACTGAATAAAATATATTTAGTCTTCTAAATGACAAGCTGAGTATTCCAATTAGTAATAAATATTCAGAGGGAAAACCCTGGGTGGAAATGGTGCCCAGAGAGGAAGAACACAGAAGCTACCTTTCACCTTGAGGGATTCACTGAAATGTATGAAGCTGAGCCACAGGAGTTTCAAGGCCTCACAGGCTGATTTGGCTTGGCTTTGTGTCCCCATGCAAATCTCATATTGAATTGGAGGAAGGGCCTGATGGGAAGTGATTGAATCGTGAGAGCAGATTTCCCCTTTGCTGTTCTCGTGATAGCAAGTGACTTCTCACAAGATCTGATGGTTTAAAAGTATGTGATATTTTCCCCCTCATTCTTTCTCTTTCCTGCTACCATGTGAAAAAGGTCCTTGCTTCCCCTTCACCTTCCACCATGATTGTGAGTTTTCTGAGGCCTCCCAGCCATGCTTCCTGTAAGCCAGTGGAACTGTGAGTCAAACCTCTTTTCTTCATAAATTACCCAGTTTCCCATAATTCTTTATAGCAGTGTGAGAATGGACTAACCCACAGGCCATAGAGGATAGAAATCAAAGCCATCCCAAAAGGTGAGGCACATAGAGGATGGTCCCACACAGAGCAGGAACTGCCTATCCCCAAAGAAACTACATCCTTGAAATTCATGTGGAATAGAAAACCAAAACCAGATCTCTAAAAGGGAAATTGCCCATTTCAATCCTGGTGTTGAATATCAACCCTGAGAATTTTTGTATCTACCAGTTGGGCCTCATAGCAGCCCAAATTCTTACCTAAAAAATTCAGATTCACTCAGAATTTAAAATACCTCAGGCTGGTGATAGCTGCAGCTATCTGATACAAGGGCAGATTCTCCCTGAAGTAAGATACCCTCAGCCTAAACTAAAAGAAATGATCACAAATGAGTTCCAAAAAATATGAGCTCATTGTACAAACAAAAGAGACACTGAACACATATGGGAACAACATATGCTAGAGGCAGAAATAGCTGTTGGCAGAATCAGACCTGCAAGACTTCAGCTATTAGAATACTCTGATGCATCTTGCTATAAGTATAATACAGCCTAGTATAATATAACATAAAGAATAAATGAAGGCATTGAAAATATGAGTAAAGAGCAACACACTATAAAAATACCCAAGTAGATTTGGAAAAAAAGTATCATCGTTGACAAAAGAGTTAGTGAACTAGAAGATGAGTCTGAAAAAAATTATCTAGAATAAAAAACAGTCAAAAAGATGGAAAATATGAAATAAAATTGAGTCATGGAAGAAAGAATGAAAGGGACTAAAAATAAACCTCTATTGGGAGGCCAAGGCAGTTGGATCACGAGGTCAAGAGATCAAGACCATCCTGGTCAACATGGTGAAACCCCGTCTCTACTAAAAATACAAAAAAATTAGCTGGGCATGGTGGCGCGTGCCTGTAATCCCAGCTACTTGGGAGGCTGAGGCAGCAGAATTGCTTGAACCCAGGAGGCAGAGGTTGTGGTGAGCCGAGATCGAGCCATTGCACTCCAGCCTGGGTAACAAGAGCAAAACTCTGTCTCAAAAAATAAATAAATATATAAAATAAACCTCTAATAGAAGGGTTTTTTTAAGGAAGAGGATAGAGAATAGAGGCAATAATTGAAGATATAATAGCTAAGAATTTTCCAGAACTGATAAAAAGATACCAATCCACAGACTCGAGTATTCCAATGAGTTTCAAACAAGATATATAAAACACAACTAAACAAATTATACTGAAACTACAGAACAGAAAAGAAAAAGAAATTAAAAAAAAAAAAAAACACCCTAACAAAAGACAGATTATTTGCAAAGGAATGGCAATTGTACTGTGAGCTGACTGCTCAACAGCAGTAATGTAGACAAGAAGACAATGGATTGATAACCAAAGTGGCAAATGCATGCTTAAATCTAAACAAACGCAGACTATAAACACAACAATAAAAAAAAAAGCTTGTGTGGTAAAGAAAAACAGCAATGATATCATATAAGTGAAAGGGACTGAAAGCAGTAAAATGCTCTAACATCCTTATGCTGTCTAAAGGAAGGTAAAAATATTGACTAATCTTACACTTAGGTGACTTACATATACATATTTGTGTTACAGGTTGAATTGTGTCCACCAAAAAGATATGTTCAAGTCCTAACTCCTGGTGCCCATGAATATGACCTTATTTGGAAATAAGGTCTTTGCAGATGTTGAGATGAGGTCTTACTGAGTTAGGGTGGGCCCTAATCCAATGACTGATGTCTTTAAAAGAAGAGATGCATTTGGATACACGGACAGGGAGAGAATGTCATTTGATGATGTAGGCAGAGATTGGAGTGATACATCTACAAGCCAACTCATTTTATTATGAGCCTAGGAAAACCTTGATTCTAAAACTTGTTGAGGGCAGGACAAAATAAATTACAGCCCAATATTTCCAGGAGACACAGATGCAAATATCATACAGAAAATATTGATGAACAATAGAACAATGCATAAAAAAGAAAATATGTCACAAATAAGTTGGTTTTACCCCAGGAATGAAAACTTAGTCTAACATTAGAAAATCAGAAAATATAGTTTACCACATTAAAAATTAATGGAAGGAATTATACAATTACCTCGACAGATGCAGAGAAAGTATTTGATAAATCTCATAGCAACAACTTTTAGCAAACTAGAAATTCTTACCCTAGCAGATAATATCTATAAAAATTTGACTCCGGCAATCCATTACTTGGTATATACCCAAAGAAATGTAAATCATTCTGTTACAAAGATAATGCACGCATATGTTTATTGCAACACTATTTATAATAGCAAAGGCATGAATCAACCCAAATGCCCATCAATGATAGACTGGATAAAGAAAATGTGGTACATATACACCATGGAATACTACGCAGCCATAAAAAGGAATGAGATCATGTCCTTTGCAGGGACATGGATGGAGGTGGAAGCTATTATCCTCAGCAAACTAATGCAGGAACAGAAAACCAAACACCACGTTTTCTCACTTGTAAGTGAGAGCTGAACAATGAGAACACTTGGACACAGGGAGGAGAACAACACACACTGGGGCCTGTTGGGGAGTGAGGTAAAGGAAGGGAGAGCATTAGGAAAAATAACTAATGTATGCTGGGCCTAATACCTAGGTGACAGGTTGATAGGTGCAGCAAACCACCGTGGCACATGTTTACTTATGTAACAAACCTGCACATCCTGCACATGTGCCCCAGAACTTAAAAATAAAAATAAAGAATATCTATAAAAACCTATAGCAAACTTTTCACTTAATGATAAAACCCTGAAAGTGGCCAGGCACGGCAGTTCAGGCCTATAATTCTGGCACTTTTGGGAGGCTGAGGTGGGCGGATCACTTGAGGTCAAGAGTTTGAGATTAGCCTGGCCAACATGGTAAACCTTGTCTCTACTAAAAATATAAAAATTAGCCTGGTGTGGTGGCATGTGCCTGTAGTCCCAGCTACTCAGGAGGCTGAGACACGAGAATCACTTGAACCCAGGAGACAGAGGTTGCAGTGAGCCAAGATCACACCACTGCATTCCAGCCTGGGCAACGGAGCAAAACTCTGTCTCAAAAAAAAAAAACACTGAAAGAATTCACTTTAAGGTTAGGAACAAGACAAGAGTGCCTGCACTTCCACTCTTACTCAACATTGGTTGGGTATCCTAACCAGTGTAGTAATGCAAGATAAATAAATAAAGAATCAAAAGGAAGAAACAAGCAGTCGTGTTTATAGATGATGTAATTGTCTATGTAAAAGATTAAATAATAACCTATAAGAGAATTAATAAGAAAGTTAATAATTAATAAGAGAGTTTAGCAAAGTTGAGCAATACAAAATCAAGGTATAAAAATCTACTGCATTTCCATTCCCTGTCAACAAAAAGGAAATATTTAATGAATACATACCATATATAATAGCACAAAAACATATAAAGTCCCTAATTAAAAACCTATTCGAAGATGAGCAATACTTTTCTGATAAAACTATAAAACTTCATTTTTTTAAAAAAAGGCTGAATATCATATTGACAGATTAGAAAATTCAGTGTCATAAAAATGTTAATTCTCATCACACCAATCCATGGTTTGAATGTAATGCTAATCAAATTCTCAAAAGATGCTCTTTTTTAGATCTTGACAACATGATTCTATAAGGAACATATGGAAAAGCAAAGGTCTGAGAATAACCAAGAAAGCAATAAAGAAGAACAAGTTGGAGGTGAAGGAGCTTATCTTACCAGATATCAAAAAATATTACAAGGCTTTAAGATACTGGTATTGGTGAAGGGACAGACAGTTCTCACACATATGGAAACTCGATATGATGGAGCTGGTACAACAGATCAATGAATAGGACAGACACCAATAAATACTCCTAGGATATTTAGTTAACTGTATTTAAAAAATAATAATAAAAGCTACACATGGTGGTGTGCACCTGTAGTCCCAGCTACTCAAGAGACTGAGGCAGGAAGATCACTTGAGTCCAAGAGTTCAAAGGCAGCCTGGGCAACATAACAAGACCTTGCCTCAAATAATAATCATGGTAATAATAATAGATTGGAGCTCTTTCCTCACACCAATTCCAGGTGGATTATAGATTTGCATATACAGTAAAAATTCATTTCCCCAAATGTCAATCTAATAATATAAAAGCCCCCAACACCTTCTTTTTCAATTATAAATATGCCTAAAGGGGACCTGTAATGTTAAAGTACCGCAGTGTGAACAAAGTGACTAACTCCCCTGTGGTTATGTTTCATATTTAGATTAACTTTGTAAGACTCTGTGTTACCCACATCAGAATTTCTCTGTACACCTAAATTATCATCACCATTTTCCTCAAATATGTTTTAACAACAATATCTGGGGTCATATTTTTTACTACTTTGATCAAAAGGTGGCAAATAAGTAAGTTAAAGACAAGTAACAGACCAGAGGGAATATTTGCAACATGTAGAATAGGAAAGAAGTTAATATTCATAATATATACAAAGATCCTACAAATAAGAAAGAAAAAGAAACAAAATTCAATTAAAATGAGAAAGGATGTAAACAGGTCATCCATTTATTCATTCACTCAACTACTCATTTTTTAAAATTCCATATCATTCACATCCTGGCTCCCCTATTCCTAGTTGTATGACCTGGGACAGTTTGTTTAATTTCTCTATGGCTCAGTTTTCCCACCAGCCATAAGTAAATAATAATAGCACCTACTTCATTGGGTCTTTGTAAGTATCAAAACAGTAAATATATGCAAAGCACAAGAAGCCTCAGAAATGCTAGCTATCACGTTATTATCTTACATATAATAAGATAGGCAGTCTTCTAGGCACAAAAATTCTCAAAAGAAGAAAAGCATATGGTCAGAAAATAGTAAATGATGCTTACTATCAACAATATGCACAGGTTTGTGGCGATATAGCATTCTCATATTTCATCAGTGTAAACTCGGCGCAAAGATTGTGAAACAAGTGAATAGCATCAACTTTAAATGCACATACAACTTGATGCCAGGATTCCATCCAGAGGACTTCACTTGAGGGTACTCACAAAAGCATGAAAATGTTTATCGCCACATTTTTATAACAGAAAAGAAACTAGAAATATCCTAAATGTCCAGATATGGGGACTGGTTAAAAGAAACATGGTACATTAAATTATGGGAAATCCATTAAAAAGAATAAGATAGATGTATATGTACTATATGAAGACATCTTCAGGATATAATATTAAGTTTTACAGATGAATACAATATGATTCTTTTGTGAACATCTTAAAGGATTTACACATTTATTGCATATGCATGAACATTTTCTTGGGAAAGAAAATGTCACTGTGGGAAAAAGAACTAAAGATCAGGGATGGTGGGGAGTTATTTTCATTTTTCCTTTTTATACTACTGGAATTTTTCTATAGCTATTCTTTGTAATATGGTGAGATTATGAGTCATCTTTTTTCTTCTTTATTTTTTCAGGGTTTTTAAACCTAATACTTAAAAAAAAAAGCACAGGTGCTTATTATCTCACAGTTTTTAAGGGTCAGAAATTCAAGCGCAGCTTATTAGGATGGCAGAATGCTTCTAGCTCAGCATCTTTCATGAGTCTGCAGTCTCAGCTGAAGGCTTGGTTGGGGATAAAAGACTTGATTGCAAGGTCACCCATCTGTCCATCAGCCAGAGGCCTCAGTTCTTCACTAAGTGGGCCTTTTCATAGGTCTGCTCACAATATGGCAGCTGGCTTCCCCAGAGCAAGTGATCCGAGAGAGAGAGCAAGAGAACAAGTAGGAAGCCACAGTGGCTTTTATGAAATGGGCTCTGAAGTTTTATTCCATCGCTTCTGCTTTATTCTATTCATTAGAAGTGAATAGTATCCATGAATTTGTAGACATTTCAAAACCACAAATGACAGAAGAGGAATATTTATGAGGTAAATATAGAAAGAAAGAGAAGTAGGACTTGATGTATTGAAGTAGATTTGTGGAAAGAACACTAGCCTTGAATCAGAAGAACTGGGGTTTATTTCATCACATACAGTAAGTACTTAATAAAAGTTTGAGGCCAGGTGCAGGGGCTCAAGCCTATAATCCCAGCACTTTGGGAGGCAGAGGCAGGTAGGTCACTTGAGGTCAGGAGTTTGAGACCAGCCTGGCCAACATGGTGAATCCCTGTGTCCACTAAAAGTATAAAAATTTATCGGGCCTGGTGGTACATGCCTATAATCCCAGCTACTTGGAAGATAGGCAGGAGAATCACTTGAACCCGGGAAGCAGAGGTTGCAGTGAGCCGAGATCATGCCACTGGACTTCAGCCTGGGTGACAGACTGAGACTCTGCCCTAAAAATAAATAAATAAGCATTTAGTAAGTGTTCATTAAATCAATGAATATAGAAATTATGGCTTTTCTGAGACTGTTTTCAAATCTTTGATTATGTGCGTAAGAGCAGTTACCACATTACAAAGGCTCTCCAGAGGGTTGGGTGGGATAATGGGTATCAGAGGTCTTTGTAAATTTAACACTTGTAGCCAAATTCCGCGTGGACACAAATGTGGCCTGGGAAAAAATGAAGAGGCTGTGGCACACTGGAGTCCTTGCCCATGCCAAGTGTCTTTCCTGCCTGGCAGAGTCCCAGGACCTGGGGCGGCACTCTGATTCCAGCTCCATCTGAACTCTCAGCCCAGTCCAGACTCCTTGCCATGTCTTACTTCCAGTTGTTGCTAAAAATGCATTTTATTTTATGACAGCACCAAACTCATTGGTCTTCCCTGTCTTGATAAATAGCAACTCGATTTCTCCCATCACTCAGGCCAACACTTGGAGTCATTCCCAACACCTCTCTCTCTCGCTCCTCACATCCAACTGATCAGTAAATCCTTCTAACTATATCCAGAATCCAGCTTCTCACCACTTCTATCACTACCACGCTATCCAAACAGTCCCCTACCCTACCCCCAACCAAACATGTCACCTGGTACACCAACATGATTTCTCTCTAAAGAGAAATCTCTTTTCAATAAGCCATTTGCCTGGATCTAACATCCAAATCTGGATACAATTTCTGACCCTGCCATCAGCATCATTTTGCAACATTTTCCACAGATTATATAATCTAATATTATATGATGAGTGTGATGCATGCCTGGTGGCACCACATTGCAGCCCTGTCATGATGACCAGTCTGTATCATTTGTCTCCTGCATCACAAGACCCAGGCCTGACTAGGGTCTACCATGGCAGGTGACACCTGAAACTACTAAGCTGTATGTGACAGGAAGGGGAGACTCCACCAAATACTGAGATTTATAAAGCAGAAAAAGTGAGTATACATGATACTCTATGATATCACACCATTGAATTAACCTATCCTGGAACTGCCAGACTTCTTGTATCAGATAATAAAACTCTTATTGCTTAAACCACTTATTCGTTTTTCTGTTGCAGACAAAACCGTCCTTTAATACATCAGCTATTGGTAAGTGTTCATTAAATGAAGAGCTAAAACTAGAAAGGATGATGGCAATTTTTTAAAAAATCAAATACAATCTGTCAGTTAAAATGCAATAATGAAATGATTCAAGAAACATAGTAGAGAAATAGGATACACGATGCTATTGAAAATCTCAGATTAGATAGTCATTAATATTAAATCTAAAGTTCCTGATTCCAGAGGAAAACAAAAAGCATACCAACACTTTAGGAGAGAAAAGCCTTTTCCTGATACTAATTCTATGCAAAATCTACCATGAGAAGATAAAGTATATGGAATAACATAATAGAGGTAATGTTTCTGTGGCAGAGATTGTTAATGCTCACCAAATATCCATGTGCTCCATATACTTCAAGACCCCATGAATCCCAGTGGGATCATGTCACTAATTCTTAATGGAATGTGAGCTAAAGTGATGTATCACTTGTGATTCAGGAAGGATGCACTTTCCCCACACCTTCTCTATCTCCTGTCCATACAGCTGGAAACAAAATGCTCTCAAGATGACAGTTCCCAAATAAAAGCAACTTGGATCCCTGAGTTGTCACTTGATGGAAAGCCAAGCAGGAGACCAACCCAATCTACATCAGATTGTGATATTAAAAAGAAATAAATCTTGTTGTGTTAAGCCACTGAGATTTTCAGGTTTATCTGTTCCACTGAATAGCTCAGCTTAGCCTGGCTACTATAGTATCCATCAATAACTTTACACTGTACCTAAGATTCTGGAATCAAGAATGCCATTTGGAAAAGACAGATGGTTGAGGTTTAATTCTTCTAAGTTGAACACATCCTTCCTTTTACATAACCATCCTCAGTTCCTCTCCCAAACACACGCAGAAATGCACACCATGATTTGATATCTTTTCTTGAGTCCAGTAAGTATCTTATCTCTCTAAAAGTTGTCCTTTCTCAGAAAACTCTTTTTCACATCCATTCTATTTCATCCTTTCAATGCAGCATTTAAGAAGCTGAAAACAGAGAAGGAAGACAAGGATAAGTTTAAAACACCAATTTCGTGATAGTAAGAAAAAGAACATCACTGATAGGTTTTATATATATTGGGAGAGTCATCTTTTTTCAGCACTAAAAATCATAGGTTTTATACTCTGGACTGCAAACTCTGTGCTGGGAGGCTTTGCAAGTGCTTTGTGTACCGTTTGCATTCAGTCCTCAGGACCACTCCATGAAGTGCAACTTACTTCCCCACTGTACAGATGCTGAAGCTGAGACTCAGAAAATTTTAATAATTAATCATTTTAATAGTGACTTGAAGTCTCAGAGACATCAAGAGGTAGCAGGGAAAGTTCAAATCTAAGTCTCTAAAGCTTGGGAGAGTCATCTTTTTTCAGCACTAAAAATCATATCAATTGTATCATTTCAAATGCTCTGGAATTCAATAATCCATTGCTATAAAAAGTGTGCCAAACCAAAAATATCCAAGATCTCCAAATGAGCACTTTCTTGTCTAGAAAAATCCTGGGCACCTACATCATCTCAAATGTATAAAATTAAACTGTAAAAGAGTAAAACACGGGGGGAGGAAGGCAAATACTTGTATTTTATCATTTCAGGTGCCAATCTGTAGATTTTTCTACCTCTTTCTTTCTGGGTGTAATGCATGGACTGATCCGAGTTTCCCTGAGCTGCTCCAGCACTCAATCTGGGGATGTTTCACTGAGTCATCCTTCCTATTAGGCTGCTTAGGGAAGGAATTACTGGGATTCCCAATGTAATCTGAGCACCCTTTACTGCCACTTATACCAAAGATGCTACATCCCAAAATGACAACTAAGTTCCTGTGTGGACCCTGAATCTCTCCTCCTACCCTAAGTTTTTATCATTAAGCTCCTACTTTTGACTTTATAGGATTTATTCTTTGGTCGCTATTTCAAGCTATTGTTCCTACGATTATTCTTACTAGTCCTGCCCTCCTCCAAAATACCCTGGTGCCTAAAGTTGGGGCCTATGACCAAGTATGTTTAATAATACTGGGTATTTGTCATATATCAATAATAAATACATGATGTTTTATCATTTAAGGTAGGGGTCACCAACCCCGAGGCCACAGACCAGTACCAGGCCATGGCCTGTTAGGAACTGGGCTGCTCAGCAGGAGGTGAGTGGCAGGTAAGGGAGCAAAGCTTCATCTGTATTTATAGCCGCCCCCCATGGCTCCCATTACTGCCTGAGCTCCGCCTCCTGTCAGATCAGTGGCAGCATTGGATTCTCACAGAAGCACAAGCCCTATTATGCACATGCGAGGGATCTAGGCTGCACACTCCTTATGAGAATCTAATACCTGATGATCTATCACTGCCTCCCATCACCCCCAGATGGGACTGTCTAGTTACAGGAAACAAGCTCATGGCTCCTACTGATTCTACATTATGGTGAGTTGTATGATTACTTCATTGTATATTACAATGTAGTAATATAGAAATAAAGTGCACAATAAATGTAATGCACTTGAATCATCCTGAAACCATCTCCCTGCACCCCACCTCCATGGTCCATGGAAAAATTATCTTCCACAAAACCGGTCTCTGATGCCAAAAAGATTAGGGACCACTGATTTAAGGAATCAAAGAAAAATGATTTCTAAAAGTTAATAAACATTTTTTAAAAGACTGAAGCCACAAAGTACAAAGTCAGTTCATTTCAAAGGATAGTCTAGACATAATGATCAGGCCATAAGCTAATTGGTTTTCCTACAGAAAACTTTAAGGTAGGTACCATTATATTAGCCCTACTCTGTAAAAGAGGAAACTGAAAACTAAAGAAGTTAGGTAACTTGTCCAGAGTTTCCCGGCTAGGAAGTGGCAGAGTCACTGCTGTCTGACACTATTTAATTTAAGGAATCAAATATTCCAAGTTATAATGGGTTTCAATAAATTAATATGTTGTCCAAAGGCAAGCCAGTGAAAATGCTTAACGCGTTGACAGAGCGCAGTGTGTTCCTATACTACCTAGAGCCTCCCAGGCTTAGGGGGTATAACAGCACCTGCTCGAGAGAGACACTTGAGTGTGTGTGTGTGTATGATGGTGGAAGTGGGGAAGAAGGTCCAGCTAGGAAGGCATTACCCATGTCAGTCCATAAATGGGCAGCTAGGATACAAAAGCAGAACCTAAAGGTAATTTTTCCATCAGTAAATCAAGAAGGACAAATGTACACTTCAAAACTTTTGTTGTCAGCCAAAAGTTTAGGGAAGCTAATCTAAGAACTGAGGGTTTGCACAAAGGAATCCTACTTATGTGATGCCTGGACTGCTACGCCTGGGTTGGGAGAAGAGGGTGAGAAGGGCTTTTTAAAGGCGTTTCCTCAGCTGCTTACCATTCTTGGTGCTTGACAGATCCAGCCTCCCTTCCAGTATTCCCACACTCTCCCTCCAGAATCAGAGTTAAATCAATCTGATCTTTGGAAGGTTCTTTACTGTTTTAAATCTATACTGTGGTGTCTTCAGAATAAGGGGGAGAGTTGAGGTTCCAGTTCTTTGCACAGGTTTGAAAAGGGGGGAAGAGCTAAACTAAATACTCCATTTGGTCCAAGATAAACAGACTCACACACTCATTTACTTAAGCAATATGTGATGTTATAAACTAGACTGAGCATCAATTCTCAAATCATGCATTGAATAAGAGCACCCTCATCAGGCCACAACTAATTTATTGAGTTATAGTAACTGTGCTAAACGATCATTTGGCTTTCAAAATAAGAAAGTGATGCAACAATACACGAAAATTGCAGAGCGTATGCCAACTGTCCCAAAATTGTCCCCCAAAATCATCTTACCCAATCATCATTTAATAAAGGCAATTGCTAGACAATGTTATGTGTATTCATAGGGAAAAGAACGCTAAGGTCAAAATGTTTTTGTTGAAGCTCTACCACTAACTGTGTGACCTTCACAAGTTGATGAACCTCTGTTAGCCTCTATTTACTCATCTCTAAAATGGGCATAACCTTATTAAGTCTGCCTCACTAGGATCAAATAAGATACATTTCAAAGTCCTATGAAGTAAAATATAAAGCAATTAATAAAACAGTTATAAATTCAGGTACTGTCAGTATTATTTTTACTGACTATGATGTAGCATAAAGAATCACCTCATTTTGTTCACATCACAAAAATAACACTTGACAAAAAGGACATTTGTTATTTCTGTATTACAGGTATCCACATTTTTTATTATACTTTAAGTTCTGGAGTATACATGTGCAGAATGTGCTGGTCTGTTACCTAGGTATACACATGCCATGGTGGTTTGCTGCACCCATCAACATATCATCTACATTACGTATTTCTCCTAATGCTATCTCTCCCCTAGCCCCCCAACCCCCGACAGGCCCTGGTGTGTGATGTTCCCTCCCTGTGTCCATGTGTTCTCATTGTTCAGCTCCCACTTAGGTATCCACATTTTTTAAAAAGTGAATGAAGTATTTAATTACAAAAAAAAGCACTGGCTATGAGGCATTTTTATAAAAGGATCTTATAAAAATGTGCACTTCAGACTCATGTCTTATATGATCTACTTTTCAGCTCCTTGTCAAGGCTCTGAATTATTTAAATTAGAGGTCAGTATCAACAAAGATTGATTTAAGTATCACCATTAGGGCACTGTGCTAGGCTTTCAAGAAACACACTAATTTTGTATGTAGATCTTAGATCCTAGGAGACACCTCAAGAAGTCATCTACTGTACAGAGTAAGTTTCCCTTACAGCTCCTGTGTCAGAGAAAGATCTCAAAGGATAAAATCTGTTAATTATGGTGACCCCTAGAAAGTGTAGTTAAAGGTAAGACCATCATGTCTGTACTGTTCAAAAGTTTTAAATAATAAATACATGGCATTTTGTGGGAATCAAACAAAAGTGTCTTGTAAAGCTAATAGACATATTTTAAAGAATGAAGCCAGAAAGTATAAAGTCAAAGGCTTAGGTTCCCAGAACACATCTCTACTAAAAATACAAAAATTAGCTGGGAGTGGTGGCGCATGTGTGTAATTCCAGCTACTCAGGAGGCTGAGGAAGGAGAATCACTTCAACCTGGGAAGCAGAGGTTGCAGTGAGCCAAGATCATGCCATGACACTTCAGCCTGGGCAACAGAGCAAGACTCCATCTTGAAAAAAAAAATGAAAAAAACTCTTCTTTAAAAGTGAAAATTCTTTATCATTCATTTTTTTCCTTTAACTCTGACTGAACCAGTTAGGGTTCAGTACAAGAAACAGAAACCACTCAAGGCATTTTAAGCAAAAAGAGATTTAATAAAGAGAATTGGGTTTTTACCAAATCACCAGAGCAAGCTCTAAGTAGGCTTCCAAAAGTCCAGCATAACTGAATCCACAGAAACGGAAAGTAGGTAAGTCGTTGCCTAGGGATGGGGCAGAGGATGGGAGATGGGGGTTATGAGTGTGATGGGGGAGATGAGGAGTGACTGCTAAAAGAGTACGTAGTTTTATTGGAACACAGGCCTGAGCATTCATTTATGTACTGTCTGTGACCACATTCACACTGCAGTGGGAGAGCTAAGTAGTTACAACAGAGACTGTATGACTCTCAAAGCCTAAAGTATGTACCATTTCGTCCTTTAAGAAAAAGTTTGGCAGCTGGGCATGATGGCTGGTGTCTGTAATCCCAGCACTTTGGGAGGCCGAGGCGGGCAGATCACCTGAGACCAGGAGTCAAGATCAGCCTGGCCAACATGGTGAAACCCTGTCTCTACTAAAAATACAAAAAAAAAAAAAAAATAGCTGGGTGTGGTGGCGGGCACCTGTAATCCCAGCTACTTGGGAGGCTGAGGCAGGAGAATCGCTTGAACCCAGGAGGTGGAGGTCGCAGTGAGCCTAGATTGCACCATTGCTCTCCAGCCCGAGCAACAAAAGTGAGACTCTTCCTCAAAAAAAAAAAAAGATTGCCAACCCCAGCTTTTATTCAAAGATGCAATGTTGAACTGTCAGAAATAAATATGTAACCTTTCACCTTCCCTTCCTTGAAATAAAGTTAAATGAGCACCCAGGACACAGAATGAGATGCTGGGGAAAGCAAGTCCTCACCAAGCTGTTTCTCACTGAGAACTGTAAAAATTCAGAATGGTCCACCATGTAGATTGGTATACCCCAGCATGCTTTTTACTTTAAATATTATAATCTATGATAAATAAATCATAGTTTTATTTTCAAATGGTAATATTTATATTATACCAGAAATCATATCCTTTGCAACTATTTCAACTTATGATGAAAAATTATAGATGTCAACTTTAAAACGTATGTGGAATACATAGCTATTTTTGTGTATTTGTTTTTTCAGAATGCTTGAAGAGGGCATGCAAGCAAAAATGTTGAAAGATCACTGGCCGAAAGAAGAAAGTCCACCTTTTATTTTGGCAAGAGTTTCAGGTGGATGTATAATCTCCCTCCACCCCAGCTAGAATTGCTCTAACAATTAGCTATCTTTTTCTGTAATTTATTAAGGTACTTGTTGTTTTTGTTCATTTTCTGTTATCACCTTACAGAAGTTTGCAGAAGTAAAGTTCTATATACAAATTATTTGGGTATGGACACACAAGTGAAAAGGAAACTAACATCTCCTGAGCATCTATCACTTGCCAGACCCTCTACATAAATTCTCTTATCAATTCCTCACAATTTTATTTTGAGGTACATGTTATTATTATGTTAATCTCATGTTAGAGCCTAAAAAAGACACTAAGTGATTTTAGGTAATATACTCAAAACCATATAACTAGTAAACAACAGAACTAGTCTTGGAAACCCAAGACTGACACTAAAGCCCATGTACCTTCCATTCTCTGCTTTGCCTAATTCAACTTTCTGATACCTCAGTTCTACATCGACATGTATCTGAGCCCATGACAAGTAAGTACTCTGGAACTTATGATGGTGATACTTAGTCCCTAGCAGTCCCTGATACTTAGCTGCCTTATAATTATTTCTTACATTTAGAAAAAAAAAAAATGTTTTTACACAGTCTCTCGCTGTCGCCCAGGCTGAAGGGCAGTGGCATGATCACAGCTCACTGCAGCCTTGACCTCCCAGGCTTAAGAAATCAACCCATCTCAGCCTCTGAGTTGCTGGGATTACAGGCGCACACCATCACACCTGGCTAATTTTTGTGTTTTTAGTGGAGACAGGGTTTTACCATGTTGCCCAGGCTGGTCTCAAATTCCTGGGCTCAAGCGATTTGCCCACCTCAGGCTCCTAAAGGGCTGGATTACAAGTGTAAGCCACTGTGCCAAGCCTAAAAAAAAAAAATTTTATAGAGACAGAGTCTCGCTACATTTCCCAAGCTGGTCTCAAACTTCAGGGCTCAAACAATCCTCCCATCTTGGTGTCTCAAAGTGCCAGGCTTACAGGCAGAGCCACCGCACCTGGCAAGTTCCTCTGTATTTGTTTGGAAAAATATTCAAACAACCCAACTACCAGTAGGTCACTGGCACCAGCCACTCCAAACAAAACCCAGTGTAAAGATGGGGACAGAGCCACCTGCATTTACCAGTTGACTATCAACCCTGCCTAAAAGCATAGCATTTTCCAAAAAACTGAAAAGGATGAACTTGCCCAACCATCTTATTGTTTTCAGATAAGGAAGCTAAAGACTCAGAGATTAATGCCCTATCAAATGTCACACTATCAGTGGCTGGCTAGGCCAAAATAGAATCTCCTGTATTTTAATGATTTATTGATAAGTTGGTGAATTAGTGACACACTCTGCTTTCTTTCTTTTAGAATCTAAAAGAACTGCAGGTGGCTTCTTGAACACAATCTCCAGTGCGGGAGCATGGGCAATTAAAAGTTCAGAATAGATCCATGAATACCTGTTAAATGGTTCCAGTCCTGACATCTGTCCCACTTTTCTTCCCTTTGTACCTCATCATCCACTGTTTGCATTCCACCAGTGGAGAACAGTGCATGTAAAACTATACTCAAATCACCTGGGGATCATCCATGTAAATTTCAGTCTGATTCAGTAGGTGTGGGGTGAAAGCCAAGATTCTGCATGTTTTTAACAAGCTCTCAAGTGATGCTAATGTTGCTGACCACACTTTGTTTTTTGTTTTTTGTTTTGGGGGTTTTTTGAGACAGGGTCTTGCTCTGTTGCCCAGGCCGAAGTGCAATGGCATGATCACAGCTCACTGCAGCCTCGACCTCCTGGGCTCAGTCAATCCTCCTGCCTCAGCCTCCCAAGAAGCTGAAACTATAGGTGTGCACCACCATATCTGGCTAATTTTTATATTTTTTTTTTTTGTAGATACAGGGTTTTGCCATATTGCCCAGGCTGATCTTGAACTCCTGGCACACTCTGAGTAGGAAGGACTAACATAACGTAGTAAGAATAGTGTTATTTCATATGAGGACTTTTCTAAATTTAAAAGGAGGAAAAAAAAGATTAAATGGTGCTAAGGAATACCCAAATTAAGACAATCTCTAAAATCTGTATTTCTGAGCACTGAACTCTAACCAGTAAGCAAGTAGCCTTATTTGATGTGGTGGGAAATAGAATTATCACTACTCCTTAAAAAAATAAAAACATTAAAACCTTATTATATAAACACACCTACCCTGGATTACATTATCTTTTATGCCTTAATAAAAATAATAATGCTGATTAGAATACCTATTTAAAACATATGCTGTATTTTTCTCCTGGCTAAGAATTCATAAAATTCTATTTCTCTTTTACTTGGCTCATTACTCTTCACATTACTTTCTGAAAACAATTCTACCACCAAGTGGACAATACAAAAATTAGTTTATATGATGTTCAACTTTCTCCATTTCTATTCTCCAACTTCATAGGTTAGTGAAGTGTTCTTGATTTGATCTAGTTAATAAAGCCCCAGCAAGACTCACTACTTGAAGATTGACAGCCTCAAAAGATAAGCCAGATTAAAAAATCATTTTCCAGTACCATTTAAACCATGGTATCTAACACTGCTGATAAGGATGTGTAACAGTAGGCAAATATTTCCTCCATGGACACCAATGACTAGTATACAACACTAAAGCAGTTTTCTGACATAGGAATTTATGGCATGTATTAATTCACAGCCACAGACCTTGGATAATGAAAGCAACATAATTTGCACTGCTTTTATCTTGGGTTTTTTAAATTTTACACCTAATTCAAAAACAGAAACAGGCAACATTACAGAGAAGAATAACAGTGAGAACAGCAGTGCCCTTCCACTACAGAGAGTGTGTTTGCCCCAGTCACATAATTTATTTTGGCCAGTAGGGTGTTAGCAGACGTGACATCAGCACACACTTGGAAAGAGTTTGCTCATTAAGCTTATTTGGTCTTGCCTCTCTGTTATTACCATGAGAACATGCCCTGCATAGTCTTCTGGAGGATGACAGGCACATGGATCAGAACTATGCTGCCCCAGTAGCCCCAGCCAACAGCCAACTGACCCCAAATGTACAGGGAAACCCAGGCAAGAACAGATGAGCTGCTTAATTGACCCTCTACTGAACTCAGGCACTTGAGCAATAAACTTATTTTTTTAATGTGCTAAGTCTTTCTGATTGTTTATTATGCAGTATCATCGTGGTAATAGATAGCAGATGCAAGGTTAGATATAATGTTTCATTGGTGAAATGAGTGATGTTCTCGATGTGTAGTTAAGTTAGCTTAACAAATCGTGCAGACACTTCTGCCCTTTGATGAATGGGATATAAGAATCAGGCAAGGCTAGCAGCTTAACATCTTTAGAGTTGACTCTAGAAATAGAAGTGCATTCAATGCTATGATACCCCCTACCTACATCAAAACAAAGAATTTGATTGCTTCACCCAACTGGAAGGCTAGCTGATCCTGCTTTCACAATATTTTTGCATTGGCCTTAGAGTGAATCTTTCATGCAAGCATCTTGCTCAGGAACCTAAAAGGAGAGAGAATGAGGACTTCACTGAGATTATAGGAACTGGCTATACAATTTAGTGCTTGCGGAACAATAGATATTTGTACCTGAGGCAAAATTTGATTCAAAGCTTGCTTTTGTCGAAACAAATAAAGCTCTGGCTAGCAAGGTTGTAGCAAAGGAGATACAGCTTCCACCCACCTCCAATAATCAGAGGTACCAGCCTTAACTGAGAGTATCTGCCCACTGACAATGGCCAAACTGGCTGAGGTCAGTTTGCAACACAGAATAATTCACATCTGGTACAACAGGAATTATATCTTATTAATGGTGGGACCTTGCCTTGCAAATGCTAAATTTGTTGAAATAGATTTTATTGAATCCAAATGAACTGCTTTTTTTTTTTTTGAGACAGAGTCTCACTGTCACCAGGCTAGAGTGCAGTGGCACTATCTCGGCTCATTGCAACCACCACCTCCCAGGTAGCTGAGACTACAGGCACGTGTCACAACGCTCAGCTGATTTTTGTATTTTTAGTAGAAACTGGGGAACTGCTTTAATTTTAAAAATAAGAACTGAAACCTAAGAAGGTTAAGGGAAATTCTCAAACTCACATCGGAAATTTAGTAGCAGATTTAGGTCTCAAATCCAGTTTTCCAAATACATAAATAATTATTTGGCCAGGCACAGTGGCTCACATCTATAATCCCAGCACATTGGGAAGCTGAGGTGGAAGGACTACTACACTCTAGCCTGGTGACAGTGAGGCCAGGAGTTCGAGACCAGTCTGGACAGTATAGCAAGACCCCCATCTCTACTAAAAATTTAAAAATTAACCAGGTGTGGTGATACATGCCTATAGTTCCAGCTATTCAGGAGGCTAAGGTGAGAGGATCGTTTGAGCCCAGGAGTTCAAGGCTGCAGTGAACTATGATCACACCACTGCACTCCAGCCTAAGCAACAGAATGAGACCATGTCTCTAAAGATAATTATTATTATTATTATTATTTAACTTCCAATCAGTTACTTTTTCATTCAATTTTGTTGGTCTTTTCAAAGAACCAGCATTTTGTTTTGTTGATTTTCTTTACTGTTTTTCTATTCTCTATTTCATTATTGCCACTCTAATTTTTTTCTTTCTGTTTATATTGGGTTTCATTTGTTCTTTCTCTCTTTTTTTTTTTTTTTTTTGGAAACCGAGTCTTACTTTGTCACCCACGCTGGAGCAGTGGCACAATCTTAACTCACTACAACCTCTGCCTCCCTCCTAGGTTCAAGCAATTCTCCTGCCTCAGCCTCCCAAGGAGCTGAGATTACAGGCATGCACCACCACACCTGGCTAATTTTTGTATTTTTATTAGAGAAGGAGTTTCACCATGTTGGCCAGGCTGGTCTCGAACTCCTGACCTCAAGTGATCCACACACCTTGGCCTCCCAAAGTGCTAGGATTACAGGCATGAGCCACCACACCCTGTCTTGTTCTTCTTTTTCTATTTAAGATAGAAGATCAGATTGTAGATTTAAAAAAAAATCTTTACTGAGCTATAACTTACATACCATACAATTTACCAATTTAGAGTATACAACTCAATGATTTTTAGTTCACAGATTTAATTTACAGATATGTCCAACCATCACCAATTTTAGAACAGTTTCATCACCTGAAAAAGGTAATATGTCTTTTAGTTATAATCCTCCCTTTGGGCTGCTATCCCTCCTGCAGCCCAAAGCAATCACTATTCTGTCTTCTGTCTTTATATATTTCCCTATTCTGGACTTTCTTATAAATAGAATAATGTAATATGTAGACTTTTTGACTGGCATCTTTCACTTAGCATATTTTCAAAGTTTAACCAAGTTGTAGCATTTTTCTGTACTTTATTTCTTTTTATGGTTTAATAATGTTTTATTATAGTATGCACCACATTTTATTTTTCCATTTGTCAGACATTGGGTTGACAACCCATGACAGACATTTGGGTTGTTTCTACCTTTCAGCTACTATGAATAATGCTGCTATAAAGATTCACATACAAGAACACACAATCTTAAAATTCACATGGAATCACCAAGAACCCTGAATAGCCAAAGCACTCCTGACCAAAAAGAACAAAGCTGGAGGCATCACACTACCTGACTTCAAGATATGCTACAAAGCTATAATAATCAAAATGGCATGGTACTAGCCTAAAAACAGACACATAGACCAATGGAACAGAATAGAGACCCCAGAAATAAATCCAAATATTTACAGCCAACTGATTTTCAACAGATGTGCTAAAAACATACATTGGGGAAAGAACAGTCTCTTTAACAAATAATGCCGAGAAAACTAGACATCCAGATGCAGAGGAATGAAACTAGAGCTCTCTCTCTCACCATATACAAAAAGCAACTCAAAATGGATTAAATACTTTAGTGTAAGATCAAAACTAAGAAACTACCAGAAGATAACAGGGGAAATGCTTCAGGATCTTCATCTGGGCAAAGATTTTATGGATAAGACCTCAAAAATGCAGACAACAAAAGCAAAAATAGATAAATAAAATTCTAGCAAACTAAAAAGCTTCTGCACAGCAAAGGAAACCATCAACAGAATGAATAGACCACCTGCAGAATGGGAGAAAATATTTGCAAACTATTCATCCAACAAAGGATTAATATGCAGAATACACAAGGAATTCAAAAAATTCAACATAATAATTAATAATAATAATACGATTTTTAAAAGGATCTGAACATTTCTCAAAAGAAGACATACAAATGGTCAAGAAGTATATGAAAAAATGCTCAACATTACTTATCGGGGAAATGCAAATCAAAACCACAATGAGATATCATCTCAGCCTAGTTAGAATGTCTTATCAATAAGACAAAAAATAGCAAATGCCAGAGAGGATGTAGAGAAAAGGGAGTTCTTACACACTGTTGGTGGGAATATACATTAGTATAGCCATGATTATGTTCGTAAGTGAAACACACCAGGCAAAAAAAAAATAACACATATTGTCACTCATATGGAATCTTAATTTTTTATTTTTTTATTTTTTCTCATTTACAATATTGTTTGATGGAATCTTTTTAAAATGATATAGAAATAAGGAGTATAATAGTAATTACATGAGGCTATAAACAGTGGGAAGACAGGGGAATAAGGAGAGATTGGTTAATGGGTACATAAGTATGGCAACATAGGAGGAATAAGTTCTAGTGTCCTATAACACTGTAGGGTGACTATAGTTAACAATTTTTTGTTTTATATTTTCAAATAGCTAGAAGAGAGGATTTTGAATGTTTCCAACACAAAGAAATAATAAATATTTGAGATGATGGATATGCTGATCATTGCACATATATGCGTGTATTGTATACATGTATTCAAATCTCACACTGTACCCCCTAAATATGTACAATTATTATGTGTCAACTAAAAATAATTTAAAATTTTATGTACAAGTTTTTATGTGTTTTCATTTCTCTTGGGTGGAACTCCAGGGTCACATGGTAACTCTATGCTTAATCATCTGAGAAACTATCAGCAGCTGCACTATTTTATATTCCTAGTAGTAGTAGTGCATAAAGGTTCTGATTTCTCCACAACTTCAGTGATATTTGTTATTATATGGCTTTTTGATTCAAGCCATCCTACTGGGTTTGAAGTGATATCTCAAAAAGATTTTGATTTACAAATAACTAATAATGCTGAGCATCTTTTCATGTGTTTATTGGACACTGTATATCTTCTTTGGAGAGATGCTATTTAGGTCCCATTTCTTAATTGAGTTACTTGTCTTTTATAACTGAGTCGTAAGAGTTCATTATATATTCTAAGTACAAGTCCCTTATCAGATATATGATTTGCAAATATTATCTCCCATTCTGTGGGTTACCTTTCTCCTCCTTGTTGGTGTCCTTTGAAGCACAAACATTTTTAATTTTGATTAAGTCCAATTTATCTATCTTTCCTTTTGTTACTTATGCCTTTGGCATCATATCTAAGAATGCTTTGCCAAATCCAAGGTCAAGAAGATTTACCTATTGGCTGTGTTTTCTTCTACGAGTCTTATAGTTGTCACTATTACATTTATGTCTTTCATCCATTTTGAGTTAGTTTTCTATACAGTGTAAGGTAAAGGTCAAACTTCATTCTTTTGTGTATAACTATCCAGGTTCCCAGCAACATTTGTTGAAGGGACTATTCTTTCCCCAGTGGATGGTCGTGGCACCCTGGTCAAAAATCAGTGGACCACAAATGTAGGACTGATGTCTGTACTCTCAGTTCTACTCCATTGATCTACATGTCTATCCTTATGTCAGTACCATGCTGTCTTGATAACCATTGCTTTGTAGTAGGTTTTGAAATTGGGAAGTGTAACTATTGTACTTTGTTCTTCCTTTTCATGATTGTTTTGGCTATTAATATTTCTGGACATATTTTAGAATCAGCTTGATAGTTACTATAAAGAAGTCAACTGGGATTCTAATAGGAATTGTATCATATCTGTAGACTAATTAGGAGCATACTGTCATGTTAACAATGTTCAGTCTTCCAATCTGTAAACATAGGATTTCTTCTATTTAGATCTTTAATTTCTTTCAAACATATTTGCTAGTTTTCAAACTATAAGGTTTGTACTTCTTTTGTTAAATTTATTCCTATCCTTTTAACTATTTTTGATAACATCATAAATGGAATTGTTTTCTTAATTTTATCTTGGATTGTTCATTGCAAGTGTCTAAAACTATAATTAATCTTTGTATATTGAACTTTGCATGTTATCTTGTATCCTGAAATCTTGCTGAAATAATTTGTTAGTTCTAACAGATTTTTAGTGGATTCTTTAGGATTTTCTACTAAATCTAAAGAGTTGTCGACTGTTTAATTGATAGAATTTGCATTTAGAAATTTGTATTTCTATAAATTCCCTCCAAGTACTATTTAGCTGCATCCTATATTTTGGCACGTTGTGTTTTCATTTTTATTCATCTCAAAGTGTGATTGAATTTCTCTTGTGATTTTTTTCTTTGACTTCTCAGTTATTTAGGTGTATGTTGTTTAATTTTCACATGTTGAATTTCTCCAAATTCCTTCTGTTATTGATTTCAAATGTCATTGAATTGTGGTTGGATAATATATTTTGTAATAATTTCAATCCCTTTAAATTCTTGAGGTTTCTTTTGTAGCCTAATATACGGTCTACCTGGTAGGATTTTCTATAGGTACATGAGAATATTATGCATTTTGCTTTTGGAGTGTCCTATGGTTAGCTATTAGGCATCATTGCTTTATAGTGTTAAGTCTTCTATTTCCTTACTTATTTTTTGCCTAATTGTCGTCTCCCCTTCTGAAAGTGAAGTGCCAACTACAATTTTTTTAATTTTCTGGTTTTTTTTAAATTCAACTCTGAGTTCTTAGTTTGTTTAATGTGGGACTCTGTTATTAGGTGCGTATATGTTTATAAATTTGTCTTCCTGATGGACTGATCTTTTAAGCACGACAAAATGTCTTTCTTTGTCTCTAGTGAAGTTTTTTGTCTTAAGTCTACTTGTCTCATATTGGTAAAGCTACTCCATCTCTTTGGTTACTGTTTGCATGGCATATCTTTTTCCATCCATTACTTTCAACTTACTTGTGCCTTTAAATCTAAAGTGTATCTTTTGTAGATGGCATACAGTTGGATCTTTTTTTAAATCATTCTACCAATCTCTGCTTTTAAACAGAGAGCATAATCCATTTATATTTAATTTAATTACTGATAAGGTAGGACATAAGTCTGCCATTTTGCTGTTTTCTACTTGTCTTTTTTGTTCCTCAAGTCCCCCAACATTGCCTTCTTTTGTGTTAAATAAATATTTTCTCATGTACCATTTTAATTCCCTTGTCAACTCTTTTATTATCAATTTTTGAGTTATTTTCTTACTGGCTGCCCTGGGAGTTACCATTAACATCTTAGTTTATAACAATCTAGTCCTAATTGATACCAACTTAATTTCAATGGTATACATATATGTGTGTGTGTGTGTGCGTGTGTGTAAATTTTTTTTGAGATGGAGTGCAGTGGTGTGATCTCAGCTCACTGCAACCTCTGCCTCCCAAGTTCAAGCAATTCTCCTGCCTCAGCCTCCCAAGTAGCTAGAACTACAGGTCTCCACCACCACGTTTGGCTAATTTTTATATTTTTAATAGAGGCAGGCTTCCACCATGTTGGCCAGGCTGGTCTCAAACTTCTGACCTCAAATGATCCACCCACCTCGGCCTCCCAGTTCTGGGATTATAGACGTAAGCCACCACACCTGACCCAATGGCATATTTTCTTAAATGCTGTAAATAGTTCAACTCCTCTATGCTATTATCATTATGTGCTCATCAATACAGATCTATAGTTATTGCCCCATGCAATTATCTTCTAAGTTAGATTTGAGAAAAAAGATCAATAATAAACAACAAATACATGTATATGCCTTTAATATTTACCTACATGATTACCTTACTGGTGTTCTTTATTTCTTCATATAGATTTGAGTTCCTGTATAAGGTTCTTTCAATTCAGCCTGAAGGACTTTTTCTTATTTCCATCTGCTATAACAAAAATACCATAGCCCAGGTGGCTTACACAACAAACATGTATTTCTTACAGTTCTGGGAGCTGGGAAGTCTAAGATCAAAGCACTAGCAGTTCCAGTGTCTGGCAAGGGCCTCTTCCTGGTTTGTAGACTCATTGTATCCTAACACAGCGGAGAGGGAGGAGGTAAATTCTCTTACATCTCTTCTTATAAGAGCATTTTAATCTCAGCATGAAGGCTCCAAGCTCATGACCTGCTCACCTCCCAAAGGCCTATCTCCAAATACCATAATAATAATATAATAATAATATTGGGGAATAGGGTTTCAACATATGAATTTTGTGGGGACACAGATAATCAATCCATAGCATCTTACTCCAAGTCCCCCAAAATTCATGTCCTTCTCACATGCTAAATATATTTATTCTATTTCAACAGCCCCCAAAATCTTAACTCATTCCAGATTGACTCTAAAGTCTAAGGTCCAATGTCTCACTTAAATATTTAAATCAGGTCAGATGCAGTGGCTTATGCCTATAATCTCAGCACTTTGGGAGACTGAGGCAGGAGGATACCTTGAGCCCAGGAGTTTGAAACCAGCCTGGGCAATATGGCAAAACCCTGTTTCTACAAAAAAAAATACAAAAATTAGCTGTGCATGGTGGCACATGCCTATAGTCCCAGCTACTCAGGAGGCTAAGACAGGAGGATTGACTGAGCCCAGGAAGTCAAGGCTGCAGTAAGCCATGATTGTGCCACTGCACTCCAGCCTGGGTAACAGAGTGGGACTCTCTCTAAAAAAAAAAAAAAATTTAAATTAGATATGGGTGAGACAAGTGACAAGTCTTCTTGATGCAAAATTCTTCTCTAGCTATGAACCTATAAAACCAAAAAAGTTATGTGCTTCCAAAATACAATGGTAGGACAGGCATAGGACAGACATTCCCATACAAAATGGGAAAAATAGAAAATAAGAAAGAGTAATGGATTCCAAGTAAGTTCAAAACTTAGTAAAGCACACTCATTTTTTGTTGAAAACTGGACATTAAAAATAATATAATGTTGGTCAGGCACAGTGGCTCACACCTGTAATCCCAGCACTTTGGGAGGCTGAGGCAGGCAGATCACCTAAAGTCAGGAGTTCAAGACCAGTCTGGCCAACATGGTGAAACTCTGTCTCTACAAAAAATACAAAAATTAGCTGGGCACAATGGCAGGTGCCTATAATTGCCTCCTAGCTACTCAGGAGGCTGAAGCAGGAGAATTGCTTGTACCCAGGAGACGGCAGTGAGCCAAGATTGCGCTATTGCACTCCAGCCTAGGCGAAAGAGTGAGACTCTATCTCAAAAAAATTTAAAAATTAAAATATATATATAATGTTACAACTCTTACAATCAAATTCCTTTCCCATCATCTACAGGATTTGTTGTTGTTCGTTTTAGTGACTATTCTGAACTAATTCTGTAAAGTCTGTATTCATTGCCATGTTCCTGTCTTTACTTGGTTAACTTTTTACAAATTAATGATTAAACAGAGATTTCCTTAAATACTTGGAACCAATACATCTCCCAGAGTTTTCTGAGCGACTTTGTGTGGGTACTGGGGCATGCCTTTAAAACTAGAATGTTTTACAATTCCACCTTAGTCTTCACTTCCTGCTTGTACAGAATCTCAAGATAAACTAGAAGTGAGAGCTTAGCTTAGAGTCTTCTCAGTTCTTTTCTAAGCATACTTACAGCCCTTCCATTTAAATCACCTTCAGATTACCAGGAATATATCAAAGCTTTTCAAAGCCCCTATGCATATTTCATTCTCCAGTTATTCCTTTTAAACTTTTTGTTAGTCTATTTTGCCCCAACTATTGTCCATCACCTCAGGCAACTTTGTAGGCAAAGTTAAAACATTTGCCTACAATTATTTTTTACAATGCACCCCACCCAGGGCAGAAAGGGGCTTGAGGTCTTCTAGGGAACCCTCAGACAAGTTGGATGACAATTCTTGGAGAACGAGGCTTTGAAAGAGTTATGGATCCACTCTGGTGGCTGCCCCAAAAGTACAGATTGTTATTTTTTAATGTTACTGATAGCTGGAAAGTGGAAGGTAGGACTAGGGTTAGTTAAAAATGCCACAGACTTCACTGTTCTTACTGAGATGCAGCTATTGTTCTTACAAAAATGATCCCTGGTTTTCTACGAGCTGTTGGTTAATTTCTAGAGTTCTGAAAATGTTAATTCTGAATATTTTTGCCAGTTTTTTCATTGCTCTTATGGAAGGGAAAATTTTGTGAGGTCCTTACTCCGCTATTTTTGCTGACATTCTCCCACAATCTTTTTAAAGCCAAAAATAATCCAAATCATAACTAAGTACAAAAGCACTAGTAGCTAGATACCAGCATCATGGAAATGGAGGGCTAGAGGTTGCAAAATAATGAAGACATAACAAAGAGCCCATGTCTTCTATGAAATTGCCCCATAAGGCCCATTCAGAATATCCATGAATTTCTAATACCTCTTCATCCTCTTTTAATTAAACCTACTCTTCCTTAAAAACCAGCACCCCAAGATAAATGAGAATAAGTTAATTCAGTCTTATTGATTCCCTGTTTTGTTTAATTACTAGAGTTCTGATTTGTTTAATCGCTAGAGATTGCTTTCTACTATTTTTATTGCAAATGTGCCTTGACTTAGCTACAATATTTCTGCAGAGAAATGTGCTCTACATTCCAAACCAATCAACTTTATAAACTTTTGAAATCAAATAAATTTGGTAACAAAGAATTGGCTGTATGCAATTAATGACTAAAACCAGTAATGTACAAATTAAGTGATATAGGTGTAGATTACCAAGGACCTCAGAAGGAAGTAAGACTTAAGTTAAATGTTGAAAGATGGAGAAAGAATTAGGAGAGCATGGGAAAGACTGTATAACCAGAAGCTTCCAGTCTGTAACCAGCATAATATAATCTCAGGTAAGTGAGTAAACTAAATTGGCTATGGTAGTGGTTAATAGATTGTGTCTTATGACATGAGTATCTTATGAGTGGTTAATGTGGGGCAGAGAAGGTTAAAGTAGGGAAGACACTGAAGTTGGAGAATACAATAGAAAACTTCAAACAACATGCAGAGAATTTTGGGGTTTATTTATTATTTTGTTGTTGTTGTTGAGATGGGGTCTCATTAAGTTGCCCAGGCTGGTCTTGAACTCCTGGACTCAAGCGATCCTCCCACTTCAGCCTCCCAAAGTACTGGGATTATAGGCATGAACCACTGTGCCCAGCCATGTAGAGAATTTTTGACTCGACTTGTATAACAATGGTTTACAACTGCTTTCTTTCCTCCAATACAGCTGAGAGATGCAATTATTTCCAGTAATAGCAGTGGCTCACTATTCAAAAGATCCTCAAACATAGTGAAGAGATAGTGAGAATGTTATAGAAATAACTGAGAGGGAGAGATTTCAAAAAGCCCCACTCAGGATTCTGATATGCCTCCCTTCACCACCCTGCTCACACCTCCACACTTCTCTGGGAATTAAAAGCCACAGGAGACCTTAGAAAACAGTGGCCTTTTGAAAGTGTTATGGCTATATTTCGTGGTTTAATTACCTAATTTCCTAAACATTAGGCAAATTTGTTTCAACACTTTCCAAAATGTAATTCATAGAATACTCATCTCATAGGATACAATTTATTAAAAAAATTAAGCCAGGCATGGTGGCATGCACCTATAGTTCAAACTACTCAAAAAACTAAGTGGGGAGAATCGCTTGAGTATGGGAGTTCAGGTCCAGTGTGGACAAGGTAGTGAGATCTTGTCTCTGAAATAAAATAAAATGAAATAAAATTCAGTCCACATAAGTTGGGAAAGCCCACATAGCATACACCCTTCTATCAGAAATTCATAAACCATATTAATGTGCCTAAAAAAGGATCTAAGAACTTCCACAGTAAACTGTTTAATTTTTTTAATCCATACACATATTTGATTATAAATCTTATTCTTACACAATACCTATTAACACTCTAGTATTACAGAGAAAAAGTTGAGAAATCCAGCCTACATTAGCTTATTTGTGGCCAGGGACATGTCACATGTGGTTCTGTGCCTGCCACAGATCTGCTTATGTGAGACAATGTAACGGGAAGTGGTATCTTTCCTCTCTCCAGAAACTCCACTCCCTACAATACTCCCTGGCCAGCCTTCATTTGCCTCTTTAAATCCTAGTGCAGAGATGAGCTAAGGCCAGTCCTCTCTCCCATCCTTCAGGTCCCTACATGGCTTTATTCAGTACAGATGTGTGATCAAGGCTCCTGGGTTCCTCGGTGTTTTTCTGGGAATCTCACCAATACTCACCCACTGCATCTGAGCTAAGTAACTGAGCTGGCCCAAAGAGAAACCAACATGAAGAACATGGTGGCACTTGTGGGTCTTCTTGTGTAATTAACTAAAGGATAGGGATGAGCTGTGGAAAGCTGCAGGGCCGGGGACAAAAGATGAGAACTGGCCTGTCTGAGCATGAATGAATTACAAAAGAGAACAAGGCAGACAAGAATGAAGATGAGAAAACACCTTCTTCCCAGCTCTCATTTCCTTCCTCTGCAAAAGCCCTGAGCAGCCTTTCAATTCTTCCCTAGCACAACTGTAGGCTGCTTTCTCCCTCAAAGCTGTGCTCTGTGCTCCCTCTGCTGGCTCTCACATGCCGACTACATTTAAAACCAACTACGGGATAGTACAGTGCCCACATTTGGATGGCCTTCGGCGATGTTTGCCACTTGTACGTGCTCTCTTAAATTTGACTATAGTTCCTAGAGCAAAATTAGAATTCAACTTCTTTTGTATTATAAAAAAAAAAGTGGAGATAGGAGGGGAATGATTAAATAAATTATTGTACTTCATACTATGAAATGCAGCCACTTAATTTGTGTCCAAAACTGTGTGAGGTACTGAGGATAAAAAGATTTGATAATATGTGGTCCCTGTCTTCTGGAAATTTATAAGGTAGCGAGGGGAGACTGACGTATAACACATTTTTCGAAAGGAAGAATTTTAGAAAATTTCTGTAACATGTGCCTTAAATGATGACTCAAACATGTCCTCTAAATGTATAAAGAGGCATCTCACATAGTCCAGGCTGGGCTTTCTTTAATATGCATCTTGGGCTGGGTGCGGTGGCTCACACCTATAATCCCAGCACTCTGGGAGGCTGAGGCAGGCGGACTGCTTCAGCCCAGGAGTTCGAGACCAGCCTGGGCAACATGGTGAAATCCCATCTTTACAAAAAAATACAAAAATTAGCCAGGCATGGTGGTGCATGCCTGTAATCCCAGCATTTTGGAAGACTGAGCCAGGCTCATCACTTGAGGCCAGGAGTTTGAGACAAGCCTGGCCAACATGGTGAAACCCCGTCTCTACTAAAAATACAAAAATTAGCCTGGTGTGATGGTGCATGCCTGTAATCCCAGCTACCTGGGAGATTGAGGTGAGAGGATAGCTGCAGTGAGCCAAGATCATGCCACTGTACTCCAGCCTGGATGAGAGAGTAAGACTCAGTCTCAAAAAAAAAGAAAAGAAAAAATATTTTAATGTGCATCTTATTGGATAGATTTGGTTACAAGACAATATGAAACCATCATGATCATAACTGCCATCTGCTATGGCTACCCCCATTATGGACACCTACTAGGGACCAGTCACTATACACTTTATGCTTTTCATGCCTTAGCTCATTTTACAAATTAGGCACAGAGATGAGCCTAAAGAACAAACTATAGTTCAGAGATGCAAAGTAAGGATTCAAATCCAGGTCTGCCTGGTGCCAAAGTCCCTTCAATGTCTTCTTACTACACTACCTCAAATCATTATCCAGTTTCCACAAATATTGTTATCTGAGGTTTCCTCCACTTGTTGCTAAGCATAGTGGAAAAGTCTAATATGACAGTCAGCAACAGTATCCTAATGTCATGTTCAGATTGTTGAGCAGCGCTCTTTGTGCTCTATGGGAAGTCCCGGCCTTAAAAAATTAAAATATAATGGAGCACGGACTATATGCAAATAATTAAATATAGCTAATAGATTTTCTACATGCCAGAATTATCCAGTTTGAAAACATTGTGGAGAACAAATTCCATTAACAAGAACAACCAGAATATCGCAGAATAAACTAACAAAAATTTGTCAAGCCTTTATGAAAAAACTCATAGAGCTTTTATAGGAAGTCAGTAGAATAAACAGAAAGACAACTCATGTTTCTAGATGAGAAGACTCAATGACTGAATATTGTTAATATATTAATTCTCTCCAAATTGTTAAATGTAGTCATTTAAGCTACCATTACTGAATCATTGTAATATTAGCACAGAAATCAACCCTAAAGTCCAATGAAAAACAAATATGTATATATATAAAGTCCCGTATATATATATATGGGACTTTAACCTATGGTAAAAGTGGCATTTCAAATTACTGTGGAAGCCAGGTGCGGTGGTTCATGCCTGTAATTTCAGCTACTCGGAAGGCTGAGATGGGAGGGTGGGGCCAGGAGTTCAAGGCTGCAGTGAGTGATGATAACCCCAGTGCACTCCAGCCTGGGCAAAAGAGTGAAACTCCATCCCTTAAAAAGAAAAAAAATAGTGAGAAAAAGATATTCAGTAAGCGTTATGAAATAGTCAGCTGTCCATCTGGGAAGATGCAAAGTCCTACCTCACAAAGGGCACAAAAACAAATTCCATTAACAAGATTAATAGATTAAAGGTGGATTAAAGAGTTAAACATTAAGCAAACAGATGAAAGTAACAGAAAAAAAAGACAATATTTACATGTGGGGATGGGGATAGAAAAAGAGGCCTTGCCTAGCATGGCACTACAGTCCAACAAAAATGTCTACAAAGAAATAGACACCAAAAAGAAAAAGAAAAATCAAATGACAAAACTCAGAGGAGACATCTGAAATATATATGATAGTCAAAGAAACATTGTTAATTTTAAAAACAGGTCAAGCACAGTGGCTCATGCCTGTAATTCCAGCACTCAGGAGGCCAAGGTGGGCAGATCACCTGAGGTCAGGAGTTCAAGACCAGCCTAGCCAACATGGTGAAACCTCATCTCTGCTAAAAAGACAAAAATTAGCCAGGTGCAGGGCACACACCTGTAATCCCAGCTTCTTGGGAGGCTGAGGCAGGAGAATCACTTGAACCTGGGTGGTTGAGGTTGCAGTGAGCCAAGACCGTGCCACTGCACTCCATCCTGGGCAACAAGAGGGAGACTCCATCTCAAAAAAGAAAAAAAGGAAAAAAAGAACAGGCTGGGCATGGTGACTCATGCCTGTAATCCCAGCACTTTGGGAAGCCAAGGCAGGTGAATCACTTCACTACAGGAGTTCAAGACCAGCCAGGGCCACACGGTGAAACTCAGTCTCTATAAAAACTACAAAAATTAGCCAGGCATGGTCACATGCACCTGTCATCCCAGCTGCTCAGGAGACTGAGGTAGGAGGATCACTTGATTCTGAGAAGTTGAGGCTGCAGTGAGCCAAGATTGTGCCACTGTACTCCAGCCTAGGTGACCAATGAAACCCTGCCTAAAAATCAAAAGAATAAAGTTAGCAGAGCATGGTGGCATGTCCATACTCCCAGATACTCAGGAGGCAAAGGAAGGAAGATCACTTGAGACCAACAGTTGAAGGCTGCAGTAAGCTATGATCCCACCACTGCATGCTAGCCTGGAAAACAGAATAAGACCCTATCTCAAAAAAAAAAAAAAAAAAGTTTTCAGAAAAATGTATACAAAATGCACAAAAATGAAAAGACAAATATAAGTAAGATTATTACAGTGGTTTTTTATGGGATGGTAAAAATAGAATTTACTCTAGTATTGTTTGATTTTTCTTTTTTTTTGTTTTTTTTTTTTTGAGACAAGGTCTCACTCTATTGCCTAGGCTGGAATGCAGTGGTGCGATCATGACTCACTGCAGCCTTGACTTCTCAGACTCAAGTAATTCTCCCAATTCAGCCTCCCAAGTAGCTGGAACCACAGGTTGTGCACCACCACATCCAGCTAATTTTTGTATTTTAGTAGAGATGGGGTTTCACCATGTTTCCCAGGCTGGTCTTGAACTCCTGGGCTCAGGTGATTCTCCCACCTGGGCCTCCCAAAGTGCTGGGATTACCAGCGTCAGCCACCACACCCAGCCTGAATGTTTACAGTGATCACATACTTAAAGAAAAAAATTATAAGAATTTTCCATTTTGAACAACAACAAGTAAAAGAGCAACTCTTTATAAGAGAACTTCAATACTTAATAAGACGCATCTTGAATTAGTGAGTGCTTGAAAGTCTCCAACTAATAAAACACTTACAAACTCTCTAGTGGCCTAAGAAGTCAAATGACTAAAAAAGCATTGGCTCTTCCTACTGGAAAGCTAACCTCTAAAAAGCAATGATAATCCAGGCACAGTGGCTCACGCGAGTAATCCCAGCACTTTGGGAGGCTGAGGCGGGTGGATCACTTAAGGTCAGGAGTTCAAGACCAGCCTGGCCAACATGGTGAAACCCAGTCTCTACTAAAAACACAAAATTAGCCAGGTGTGGTGGCCCACACTTGTAATCCCAGCTACTCAGGAGACTGAGGCAGGAGAATTGCTTAAACCCAGGAGGCAGAGGTTGCAGTGAGCCAAGATTGCACTACTGCACTCCAGCCTGGGCAACTAAGACTCTGTCTCAGAAATAAATAAATCCACAAAATAAAAAGCAATGATAGTAGCATTCACCAGTCAATGAAAGTAGTGATGAGTCTAAAAGCATGTTGTGAAAGAAATTAACAACAGTGAAATGTCTCATTTTGCCTTCCCAGGATCCTAGCTTCTCACCCTCAAGATTTTATAAGTCTATCAAGGGAAAGGTGGAATGTCTGTGATATTTTATATTACCTGCCGTGGTTTTCATTCTCAATTATTCTCTTTGGCACAAAAATGGAGAACGAAAAAAATGGAAGAGGAGGAAGGAGAGACGGAGGAAGAAGAGGGTAAGACAAAAGCTTCTCATTCTCAAAAGTTTCAAAATAGATTTTGGGAACTCTCTGAAAACAGAGTATATGGGGCAAAAAAAGGTTTCAGACAACCAATGTTCATGGCATAAATTGGAAGAATACCTAGGGTGGTCAGAGATTCCCTACCTAGACTTGCTGGAATGTCCACATGACAGGTCAGAGAAGGACAGAATGAGAAAGAAGCACTCCAACTAGCTAGAGTCCTCTCTAGGAGGTGAGGGGTGATGGAGTGTGGTGATGAGAAGACTCCCAGTAAATTGGAGATTCAAGGGCTTGCTTCCCAAATAGGTAAGGTCTAAAAGCCGCTCCCCACATCAGTGACACAGCATGACAGGAGAAAGCAACAGGAGAGCATGGTGTGATGCAGCCTCTGGAGCCTCCTGCAGCCTCGGAATGGCATGTGGGAGCAGTGGGAATTTTTCTTCACCCCCAAGAGGACCACAAAAGTGGTTGAGAGAGAACCAGAGCACCTAAAGGGGCCTTGGGGTTCCAAGTGGAGTGTGTGACTGATGATCAGAGACAGACAGAAAACAAACAGTAGCTGCAGATGCCACCTTAGAGGGACGAAGGTCACGAATCGGAAGATCTTTCCCTCCACCAAGTTTCCTGTACTTAGAGATGCTACCCCATGGAGAAAGAAGGAAAGGGAGAAATCCTGAGTTAACTGAGGAAACCTGGCATTGACTAGAGTAAGCCTTGGCTATCAGGGAGAATATAGCCTACAGGAAACATTCAGGAAGGAAAGCACAAGGGACAATATGCAATTGGAGGGGAGGATTAAAGGCTTAGAATGACTGCTGTGCTGAAAGCTCACCAGGGAGAAAGGGCTCAAAAAAGACAGATTTCTGTTATAAATTAAGTTTTGCATTGCTATAGGCCTGAATATACGGACTATGCAATGTGCACACAACACACCTGCTTCACAGGATGACTTTAAAATATGACAAGGGGAGAGCAAGACGGGGAGGTTCCAAAGACACCTCTCCAATTATCAAATGCTTGTTGTCATTACTACAACTTACAATCTCTTTGCCCAGTCACTTTCAGCTCCACTATTTGCTAAACGCACTACATTGTGGTGAGGTTTATTCGGCTTGTTTTTACCGTAACTAAGACTATACAAAAGCATTACCCCAGAGTTAACAAATTTCCCCTTCCCAGTATAAGTAATGTGACCAGTGCTTTTAATCAGTCACCCTGCCTGTAACACAGACACACTTATCAAGCTGATAAGATACACTGATTTGAGATTTCCTGTATATAGGATACATGATTCAACAAGGCATTTTTCTCAGGAGCTATAGTACATCCAGTTTTGCTCCTTCCTTGTCAAATCCAATTTGATTACACTGTGTTAAAGGAAATGGAATTGACTACCTACCTCCCGGACAGGCACCCAAAAGGATACTGATTGTCTTTCTTTAAGGTTACACCATTGGGTTGAGGTGCAGTGACTCACACCTGAAATCCCCGCACTTTGGAAGACCAAGGAGGGTGGATCACTTGAGGTCAGGAGTTCAAGACCAGTCTGGCCAACATGGAGTAACGCTATCTCTACTAAAAATACAAAAATTAGGCATGGTGGCACACACCTGTGGTCCCGGCTACTCAGGAGGCTGAGGTGGGAGGATCACTTGACTCCAGGAGGTGAACGTTGCAGTGAGCTGGGATCATGCCACTGCACTCCAGTCTGGGCAACAGAGTGAGACTCTCTCAAAAAAAACACCAAAAAAATAAGATTACACCATTGGTAGCAAGAAAGTGATATGTGTGCTTATCACAAACGATTGCAATTGCATAACTACTGTATGCTAATATTTTTGCATAATTACTTCATTTAAACGTGACAGTTACCCTCATTTTATAAATTAGAAAACTGACTCTCAGAAAGATTAAGTTACATAAACGCGGTTGTTGGCAAAGCCTGAGTCCTATTCCCTCACTCTCCTCCCCCGACAGCATGAGCTTCACCACTGGCTCCACCTTCTCCACCAACTACTGGTCCCTGGGCTCCATCCAGGAGCCCAGCTACTGCACCCAGCTGGTCAGCAACGTAACCAGTGTCTATATAGGTGCCGGGGGCTCTAGTGTCCCACTCCACCAGCTTCTGAGGCGGAATGGGGTCCAGAGTCCTAGCCACAAGGATAGCCAGGGGTCTGGCAGGAATGGGAGGCATCCAGAACGAGAAGGAGGCCATGCAAAGCCTGAATGACCACCTGGCCTCCTATCTGGACAGAGTAAGAAGCCTGGAGACCAAGAACCAGAAGCTGGAGAGCAAAATCCAGGAGCACCTGGAGAAGAAAGGACCCCAGGTCAGAGACTGGAGCCATTACTTCAAGACCATCGAGGACCTGAGGGCTCAGATCTTCGCGAATACTGTGGACAATGCCTGCATCTTTCTGCAGATTGACATGCCCGTCTTGCTGCTGATGACTTTAGAGTCAAGGATGAGACAGAGCTGGCCATGCACTAGTTGGTGGAAAGTGACATCCATGGGCTCTGCAAGGTCACTGATGACACCAATGTCACTCAGCTGCAGCTGGAGACAGAGATCGAGGCTCTCAAGAAGGAGCTGCTCACTACGAAGAGGAAGTAAAAGGCCTGCAAGTCCAGATTGCCAGCTCTGGGTTGACCGTGAAGGTAGATGCCCCCAAATCTCAGAACCTCACCAAGATCATGGCAGACATCCAGGCCCGGAATATGACGAGCTGGCTCAGAAGAACCAAGAGGAACTGGACAAGTACTGGTCTCAGCAGATTGAGGAGAGCACCACAGTGCTCACCACGCAGTCCGCCGAGCTTGGAGCTGCTGATATGAGTCCAGTCCTTGGACTCCATGAGTAATCTGAAGGCCAACTTGGAGAACAGTCTGAGGGAGGTGGAGGCCTACTACACCTGCAGATGGAGCAGCTCAACAGGATCCTGCTGCATCTGTAGTCAGAGCTGGCACAGACACGGGCAGAGGGACAGCGCCAGGCCCAGGAGTATGAGGCCCTGCTGAACACCGAAGTCAAGCTGGAGGCTGAGATCGCCACCTACCGCCACTTGCTGGAAGATGGTGAGGACTTCGATCTTGGTGGTGCCCTGGGTAGTGCAACTCCATGCAAACCATCCAAAAGACCACCACCCGCTGGATAGTGGATGGCAAAGTGGAGTTTGAGACCAATGACACCAAAGCATTAATGTCTAAGACATTAAGCCAGCAGAAGCAGGGGATCTTTTGGGGAGCAGGAGGTCAATAAAAAGCTCAGAGGTCAAAAAAAAGTTATATAAACGCATAGAGTACACGGCAATGCCCATATTTGAATCTAAGTTTGTCTAACATCAAAGGCAAACTCTTTCCACTCTATCATAATACCTTGATGATGAAAATATGTAAGAACACACTTTTAAAAAATTCTTGTCAAGGCACCCAAGGTCTAAGACAACAAAAGTCATGCTACCACTCCTTCCACTCTGCCCTCCTACCCACTTTTCCATACACCTTTTCTCTGCCATACTGATGCCACAGTCATCCTCCAAACCCACCTGCCTTCTTTCAAGCCTTTACAGAAGCTATTCCCTCTGCCTAGACTCGCCTGTCTTTCTTTCCTCTCCACTTAGAGAATGCCAACCCATCCTCTAAGTCAGGAACTTTGAAAGCTTTGCTAGCTCTCCAACCCAGCTTCTGCAACTTTGTTCATCTTTACCTGATAGCACACACGTATCACTTGAGACTGGCGTTTGTCCGCATGTGCCTTTGTAACCACTACTAGAATATGAACTCCTCAATGTCAGGGTCAGGGCCGACCTATTTGCATACACAGGAATCTAAGGCATTTACCGCACAGCCGGCGTTCAATAAATGCTTGGATTAATGACCGTATTTTACTTGAAATCAAGGTCTACATTTCACATGCTCTGGATTATGAATGAATCATAAGGAGGTAAACACTATGAAGTATACTGGCGCTCGACAAATGATTTTAAGAAGACTGTCACTCAAAGCAGGTTTCTCCAGAGACCCCGCCCCCGTCCCGTCAAATGCACTTCTCGGGGCCGGAGACGGCCCCGCCTCTCTCCCTGCCAATCAGTCCCTCTTCGCGCCTGCGCACGCACCGTCCTCTCCCGAAGCCCCGCCCCGAGGGTGTCGCGGGCGGTTAGGTCTAGAGAAGCCTTTCCTTCACTGGTCCGCACGCTCTGACGATCATCTACAGCTGCATTGCTAATGGCCGAACGGTCCTAGCGGAACTGACCCGGACTGGGGGTTCTTATCAGGCACCTTGGGATCTTCGCCTCCGCCCCCGCGGGTTCAGCCCCTCGAGGGTGGAGACCGCCAAGCCCGCCCCTCAGGACGCGGAGCTGCGAGGTCGTCCAGAACCAGCTCCGGGGACGCAAGCTTCCGCCCCCGCGAGAGGCCCGTCCCCGCGAGAGGCTGGTGTCCCGGCGGCAGCCGCACGTGCGCCACCTAGGGGTCAGGGCTGGCGCTTCACGTGCTGGGTTTGATGACTATTTGTACCCAGGTCCAACTCCAATAGACCCTAATATTTTTTTCTCCTGCATAGAAATGACCTGCAGTTAAGCACACATTTATCGAACGTGTCTTTGTTGCAAAATCCCAGAGTAAACAATGTCGGGGATTCAGCAGTGAACACGAGCTTGGCGTTTATCCCTTTATATCCGAGGGCTATAGACAGTTGTCCTAGAGTGTAAAAAGCATTTCAACGGAGGTAGGTTGCGAATGTTCCTGTAGCATTCAAGATGGATGCTTGGCTTATAAACTTTGTAAGAATTTGTCCTGGCCTGGCACAGGAAAGGGTAAGAATAACTCCATGCAGAGGAGAGAGCATGGTATGTTTGGGGATTCCCACGAACCTCAGTGTGGCTGGAGCACAGGGCTGCAGTGTCTAGAGGCTGGAGATAAGGCCAGGAAAGTGGGCAGAAGACAGCAAATGAAGGGTCCTATATACAGCTGTTTTCTCATCCCAGAGAACCTGGGGAGCAACTAAGATTTATAAATAGAGAAATAGCAAGATCTGATTTACCTTCTGGTAAGTTTCGTCTGGTTACGGAAGATAGATTGGGAGGGTGACATCCATTTAGCATGGTATTGTTATAGTTTATAGTAAAAGATCTATGGGCCTGCACTACGACAATGATGGTGCAGATGAGGAGACTTTCTAAACCTCATTCTCAGGAGTTGGTAACTGGTTGAACACGTCGAATGCTGGACAAGGTAATGTATAGGATGAGTCTTAGAATTTTTTCATACGTGGCATTGAACTACAAAGAGAACATAGAAAGAGGAGCAAAATGGTGGGAGGGACTGTAGGGGAGAAGAATAGACTTTGGGACTTGAATTTTGTTGCTTGTTGAAAATGGCCAATCTGTTTGTGTATTTATTTTTCCACCTTGTTTCCAAAAGGTTTTAAGTCAGAAAAATGTCTAGTAGGTATGAATATATTGCTCTAGCACTCAGAGTCAAGACTGTTAAAAAGAGTAGAAATGGATAAGATTGCCCAGGATATGTATAGAAAGTGAGAAAAGAGGAGGACCAAACGTCGTAACATAGTTTAAGAAGAGAGTAGAGAGATGGGTCACCAAATGTGAACTGTGGTGTCCTACAAGCAAAAGAAGAAATTTACAAGAATTTCTCATATCCCCAGTAAGTTGAGCATGTCCCCAGTAAGTTCATGTCTAGTCCAGTCAACACCTTGAGCAAGAACTAAAAGGTGTTCATTGGACTGTACAATGGGGAGATGACTGATGATTGTACTGTGAGCAGTTTGGGAGAAGAGCAGAGGCAGAAGCCCAGTTGCTTTAGGCCAAGTGAGTGAGAGATAGGGAAGTAGGGAGAATGAGGTTAGACAGTTCCTTCAAAAATTTAGAAAGGGAATAAGATGGAGTGAAAGCTAGACACAGCATGATCCAGGAAGGCACCTGGATCTTTCCCTATATTTCTTTAATATAGGGAAAACTTTCACATGTATGTTAAGTTAATGGAAAGAAGAGGTAGAAGATATGAGAGAGGAGGGGGCTATTGGTGGAGTAAGGCTTGAAGGGGCACAAAAGGATGGAATCCAATTTGGTAGAAGGGATGTGAGCCTTGGATTAGAGGAATACCCTCTTTGTCTTCAGGAAAGGAGAGTGTGTATATAGACATATGACTCAGTCTCCTCCTGGGGCTCTCATCTTTACCAGTCCCTTACATGCTGTGTTCCTTAAGGTTCTCATTGTAGTCCTCTTTTAACTTGACACACTCATTCACATCCATGAACACCTTTCCTCTGATTACAGCCAAACCCACTTCCAAAGTTCTCTCTCCTGAGTTAGATTGCCTCATAGAACATGTCATGTCCAGAACTAAATTAATTGTCTTTCCTAACAGATTCCTCCTCATATACAGTCGTGCACTGCCTAATGATGATTTGGCCAATGACAGGCCACATATATGACAGGGCTCATAAGATTATAATACCACATTTTTACTGTACCTGTTCTATGTTTATGATATTTACATACACAAATACCATTGTGTTAGAATTGCCTACAGACCTGAGTGCAGTAACATACTGTACAGGTTTGTAGCCTAGGAGCAATAGATAATACTATATAGCTTAGGTATGTAGTAGGCTAGACCACCTAGGTTTGTGTAAGTGCGTTCTATGATGTTTGCACAAGGAAACTGGCTAATGACTCATTTCTTAGAACATATCTCTGTTAAGTGACACGTGACTGTATTTTTGATCTTGCTTAGTAGCTCTACTGAGCTATTTAACCTAGAGACAGAGTCACCTTCAATTGCTTCCCTTCTTCCCCTTCACATCTGTTCATACATCACCCGATTCTATCAGTTTTGTATTCCTAAGTGTATCTCAACTCTGTCTCCTTGTTTCTGAACTATGTCTTCATCCCAGCCCCTCTCACCAGGCTTATTGAAAATGCCTCCTAACTAATCTCTCAGACTTCAGCCTTGTCCTACTAAAAAACAGCTTTCACATTGCTGCTCCAGTGATAGTTACTAAAAGCAAATAGGATCATATCACTCCCCTGCTTAAAATAATTTGGTGGCTACTGATTATATTACCTACTCTCCTTAGCCTGGCACTCAAGACCCTCTCTGATTACCTCCCTCCCTTCCCCACATACCCACGTCCTCCAGTTATCCCAAACTTCACGCTGTTCTCCAATCTCACCAAGGTCTCCCCTTGCATCTCCTGTTCCCTCTACCTGGACATTACTTTTCTCCATTTTTGAGCAGTATAACTTCTATGCTTTGAGGCTCTTCTCAGTTTTTCTCCTTGAAGCCTCCTCTACACACAATTTAATATACGTTCCTCTACCAAACTATTTACCAGGCTGAATTAGAATCTTCTTTTACTTGTCTGTCTCTGCCATCAAACTCGAGGACAGGGCTAGTCTTCATCTCTGTCTTTCCAGTATACAATGCCTAATACATAATTGGCAGTAAGTTCTCAATAAATGTTTGTTTAATTTGTCAATTAAGAAAGGAGAGAGAAAGCTAAAATCTTTCATAAGCCTTAAGTGGCGTCTCTTGGTGAAGCATACAGGAAAGGAAGAAAGTAGAGGGTGTAGGGCGGTATATAATTGGAGGAGAGGATTAAAGTCTTGGAATGACTGCTGTGCAGAAAGCTGGCAAGGGAGGAGAAAAAGAATAGCAAGGAGCTTCAAGGGATCGTTCAGGTTAAAAGGAAAGAAAAGGTATCATGTTTTCCTTCCATGCCAAGGATATAAAAACTTTTATATCCATTTGAAAAATATTAGTACCAAAGTTTAATCATGAGATCCAACTAACTGCTATTCTAGAATCCTAGTGCTGAACAGGATTCTAGAGCTCATCTGTCCAATCTCTTCATTCTCCCCACAAGTAAACAGACCCAGACAAGTCATGAAGTCATGCAACACATTAATTCTAGAAACACAACTAGAACCCACTTTGTCACTTATTTACCACCTCATGTTGCCATTTGTTTTGTTTCAAATTTTGCTACGATATCATGTTTATGCTGTACACTTGGGGGAAAAGGTGGGGATATATTCCATTACTAATAACTGTGAGTTTATGTATTTCTTTAATTTTTCAAGTTTTTTAGGAAATCCTTCTCTAGAAAATATTACCAGGACTTTTCAGGCAATACCAAGAGTTTCAGGTTTTACTTTCTACGATTAATAATAACTTTTACCCTTCCATGAAAGTTTTTATTTTGTGTTATTTTGTGAAAATGGAAAAACTAATTGGTGTTATGACCATTCAAGGCTTCTTGGGTAACTTTCAGATTTCTTTCACACTTCTAAAGTGAATTAATGGGACTTCATATAATTGCCTACATTTAAGGTATTCTGGATAGTCATAGTATCTTGCAAATTTCTCCCCAAATAATGAACCTTATAAGAAACAGGTGTGGCTGGGCACGGTGGCTCAAGCCTGTAATCCCAGCACTTTGGGGAGGCCGAGGCAGGTGGATCACGAGGTCAAGAGATCGAGACAATCCTGGTCAACATGGTGAAACCCCGTCTCTACTAAAAAAAAAAAAATACAAAAAATTAGCTGGGCACGGTGGTGCGTGCCTGTAATCCCAGCTACTCAGGAGGCTGAGGCAGGAGAATTGCCTGAACCCAGGAGGCGGAGGTTGCGGTGAGCCGAGATCACGCCATTGCGCTCCAGCCTGGGTAACAAGGGCGAAACTCTGTCTCAAAAAAAAAAAAGAAAGAAAGAAAGAAACAGGTGTAAGAGTTCTTAGCAGTTGTTTGGTTTTTATAAAGAGATCAGTGAACAATAGTGAATAAAAAATTTTATCTTAAAAAATAGGTAAGGAGACTGCTTAGGGTATTCAGAAAATAAAAGCTGAATATCCTTAACTGTTAACATTTTATTTATAGTTTCAGTAGCTAGTGGTTACTGAAAAGATGTTTGATTAGATAGTGCTTCCCAGCCTTGAAACCATGTATAAGATATGACTGTAAAAATAAGATTATGTAGTGCAACCTATATTTGCACATACACATGTATATACATATACTATATGCATATTTATATGACTTTAATATTTTTCTTCAGACTCATATGAATATTTCAGGATTACTTGACTGTTATCATGCATTATGAATCCCCACTCATTAGTTCTCCTAGTGAACTGGTTTTTCTTAATAAACTAATCAGAACATTGGTAAATATAGGAGGAGAATAATGAAAGACACTACACTCTTCTGCAAAGTAAATGCTGACAATTTATTTTTAGGAAGCAGCAGCAAAAGTGCTTAGATTAGTGCTTCTTAGAGCTAAACCAAAGACCATAATTCAAATGGGGAGGTAAGGTAAGTTCTAATACAAATCTACTTTGAACAGTTACCAGAAAATAATTCTGATGATGACATAAATACTAGTTACACATACTCTTGATTGAACCCTCAGAAAGGAGAACTTCTATATGTAAAGTATAAAATCACGAATGGGGATGATAAATACCAAATTAAGATAGTGTTTACCTCTTCAAATGGAAAAGAGAAAATAAATTTGAGGAAGGGTATACAGGAGATAAATTAACGGTATCTGTAACTGGGTACCGTGTCTAAAAGTGTTCTTATTATCTTATTCTTCATTCTTTTGGGTATACCCAAAACATTTCATTAATAGAAAAGGAAACATCTACCTTAAAATATCTTTAAAAAGAACAAGAACAGTGGCTGGCTGGGCATGGTGGCTTACGCCTGTAATACCAAAATTTTGGGAGGCTAAGGCAGGCAGATCCCTTGAGCCCAGGAGTTTGAGACAAACCTAGGCACCATGGTGAAACCCTGTCTCTACAAAAAAATTAACCATGTATGGTGGCAAATACCTGTATAGTCCCAGCTACTCGAGAAGCTGAGGTGGGAGGATTGACTGAGCCAGGGAGGTTGAGGCTGCAGTGAGCTGTGATCTCACCACTGCACTCCAGCCTGGGCAATTAAGCAAGACCTTGTCTCAAAACAAAACAACAACAAAAAAAAAAAAAAAAAAAACAGTGGACATCACTCTTAAGCTTCACTTAGGACATTACATGGTATGGCCTAAATCAGCCTTGAAAACAGTTGCTAGTAAAGGAAGAATTGAGGGAAAAGAAAGCTTCTATTATTTTTAAGGCTCTTCATTTTTTTAGAGTAGGTTTGTTTTATAAGTAAAGCAGAGATACAAAGAAGTCAATCTAATGAATGTATAGCTTTGTGAGGTGTTGCAAGGGAATCCCCCAGCAGCAACTATCACCTAGGCCAAAGAAAATGGAGTCCTGCCAGCCACCCCCACCATATGTTCTGTCGTCTCCCAATCTCTGCTTCCTCCATCCCCGCAAAATCAAACACCATCCCAGCTTCTATAGTAGTCATTTCCCTCTTTCTTCATTGCCTCAGCACCCAAATACACATCCTCAGATGAGAGCCCAGTCCTGCCTATTTTTATATTTGATGTCTTTTAAATCTCTTTAAATCCACTTATTCCCCCTTCATTTCTTCTTTTTTTCCTTGCAGTTTATTGTTGAAGAACCGACAGTTTCCCACAGTGTAGCTTTGTTGATTGCATACTCAAAATTCAGTTCACCATTTACCAAGCAGCTGACCCAGAGGCTCGATCCCTTCAGCAGGACTATAGTACAAATGTTTTTCCATCAGATGGTACATAGTATCTGATTATATCTCCTTTTGAGATGTTAGTAGCCATTGATGCTCATTGCTAGGCCCAAGAGCCACTAATTTATTAGGGAGTGCAAAATGGTAATAATCTAGTTTTGTCTTCACAGACAAAATTAGCTGAAATGATTTTAAAAAGAGATACTTTCCTCATTTGCTGTTTGCTTACTTATGTTCTGCATTCCAAGTTGAATCTTTTGAAGACCTTTTTCTCTGAACTCGACTTGTATATCCACTTGTTCTACTCTGCTTGAATGTCTAATTAAAGTATCTCAATCTTATGTCCAAAGCTAAGCCTCTTGCAGAAGTCTTCCACATGTCACTTTTCCAGTTCTTGAGGCCTAAAACCTATATTATTCTTGACTCTTGGCTCTTTTACACTGAAATCCAATCCATTGGCAAATCCCATTGCTTTTCTTCTCCACATAGTTACCAAGCCACCATCATCTCTTGCCTCTTTCTCATTTTGTTTCTGATTTCTAATGGTTACTTTTTTTTTTTTTTTTTGAGATGGAGTCTTGCTCTGTCACTAGGCTGGAGTGCAGTGGTGCAATCTCAGCTCACTGCAACCTCCACCTCCCAGGTTCAAGCTATTCTTCTGCCTCAGCCTCCCGAGTAGCTGGGACTACAGGAACATGCCACCACACCCATATAATATTTGTATTTTTAGTAGGGACAGGGTTTCACCATGTTGGCCAGGATGGTCTCTATCTCTAGACCTTGTGATCCACCTGCCTTGGACTCCCAAAGTGCTGGGATTACAGGCGTGAGCCACCGCGCCAGGCCCTAATGGTTACTTTTTTGAAAGTTTGATTAATAACATTTTTATTATGCAAAACATGCATATGGTTCCAAAGTCAAATCTGCAAAGCAGTTCCTTCAAGAAGTTTAATTTTCATTCTGTTCCTCTCCTCACTACTCTTTCCCCCAGTGTAGGTAACCATTTTGAACAAGTTTTTGGTTTCTCTTTTTTTTCCTTTTCTTTTTTCCTATAAGAAATACATTCTATAAGAATACATTAGCTGGGTGTGGTGGCGCACACCTGTGGTCCCAGCTACTTGGGAGGCTGAGGTGGGAGGATGGCTTAAGCCCAGGAGGTGGAGGTTGCAGTGAGCAGAGATTACACTTGACCTCCAGCCTGGATGAGAGAGCCAAACCCTGTCTCAAAAAAAAAAAGACTACAATATAGAGTACATACAGTAGCCCTCCCTTATCTGAGGGACCCCCAGTTTTGTGGATACCTGAAACCACAGACAGTACCAAATCCTATAATATATACTATGTGTTTTTATACATATATATCTAATATAAACTTTAATTTATAAATTAGGTACAAAAAGAAATTAACAACAATAACCAATAATAAAATACAGCAATTATAACAATATTCTGTAACAAAGTTATGTGAATGTCGTTTCTCTCTCTCACAAAATATCTCATTGCGTTTTACTCACCTATTCTGGACTGCAGTTGATCATGAGTAACAAAAACCACAGAAAGTGAAGCCACAAATTGGACAGACTACTGTATATACATTCGAACTTCCGTATGGTAGTTTATGATGTGATAGATAAATAATAGCACATCATGCACACTTTTCTCCACCCGGCTTCTGTCAATTAATGATATATCCTGAACATCAGATTTTCAATGAGAACACATGGACACAGGGAGGGAAGCATCACACACTGGGGTCTGTCAGGGGGAACTAGGGAAGGGACAGCGGGGGGTGGGGAGTTGGGGAGAAATAGCATGGGGAGAAATGCCAGATATAGGTGATAGGAGGAAGGCAGCAAATCACACTGCCATGTGTGTACCTATGCAACAATCTTGCATGTCCTTCACATGTACCCCAAAACCTAAAATGCAATTAAAAAAAAAAAAAGACTCAAGATTTTCAGAAAGAAGAGCTGCAAATATAAAATAAAAAAAAAGTCAAGTAAAACTTCTAATCCCAAATTTTAATTGAAAATTAGGGCCAGGCACAGTGGTTCATGCCTGTAATCCCAATACTTCGAGAGGCCAAGGTGGGCACGGATGACTTGAGCTCAGGAGTTCCACACCAGCCTGGGCAACATGGTGAAACCCTGTCTCTACAAAAAAAATGCAAAAAAAAAAAAAAAAATTGTCTGGGCATGGTGGTACGTACTTGTCCCAGCTACTCAGGAGGCTGAGGTGGGAGGATGGCTTAAGCCCAGGAGGCGGAGGTTGCAGTGAGCAGAGATCACACCACTGCATTCCAACCTGCAAGACAGAGCCAGATCCTGTCTCAAGGAAAAAAAAAAAAAAAAAGTACATACTGTAAAATATTTAATTGAAAATATATCACATGAATGATATATTTTCTCTTAAAAAAAAATTTCCTACCCTATCCACTGAAAAAGCCTAGAAACAATGACCAACCTCAACAGTAGTGAGCCACCTTAGTTTCTGGATTATAGTCTCTAAATACTTCTTTCCTTCAGCACTTTCCTTCAGCACCCTCCCCTCAAAGAAATCAAGCCTGATTCCAAATATGGGAAAGGAAACATATAAGCCAGAAATATGCTGTCCTATCAAACACAAGGATGGTATGAAAGTCTGTGCTCATGTCAAAAGACTTTAGGAGACAACTTGAAAAAGTTGCCTCTGGCCAGTAATAGAATCATTTGAGCATCAAAAAAGACCCTAACTACAGTGAATTTTAACTCATCAAATAGGTTAAACTCCATGAGTTCCTAGATACTACCAAAGGTGGAAAAATTTTTCATTAGTCAACTTTGATAAGTACTACTGATCCACCTCATTACTCGGAAAACATAAAAAGAAGGAATCAAGCATTTATTCTAACATTCCTGTATAAACTATACCTCAAACGAGCCAGAAAGTTGATAGGGAAAAGTCATTTTTCTTTATGGAAGTATTCTAGCTAATAAATGATGAAGAGGTGATAAAATGCCACCATTGTGCAATCCCTAATGAAATAATGGACCTAGACAATCATCATCAATAGCTGATAAAAAAAAATTAGGGGTGTCTATGGTCGGGCCCTCTGCGTCCAGCTGCCCGGGACCGAGCTCGGGTGTATGGGGCCGCAGGAACCGGCTCCGGGGCCCCGATAACGGGCCGCCCCCGCAGCACCCCGGCCTGGCGTGAGGGTCTCCCTTGATCTGAGAATGGCTACCTCTCGATATGAGCCAGTGGCTGAAATTGGTGTCGGTGCCTATGGGACAGTGTACAAGGCCCGTGATCCCCACAGTGGCCACTTTGTGGCCCTCAAGAGTGTGAGAGTCCCCAATGGAGGAGCTGGAGGAGGACTTCCCGTCAGCACAGTTCGTGAAGTGGCCTTACTGAGGCGACTGGAGGCTTTTGAGCATCCCAACGTTGTCCGGCTGATGGATGTCTGTGCCACATCCCGAACTGACCGAGAGATCAAGGTAACCCTGGTGTTTGAGCATGTAGACCAAGATCTAAGGACGTATCTGGACAAGGCACCCCCACCAGGCTTGCCAGCTGAGACCATCAAGGATCTGATGCGCCAGTTTCTAAGAGGCCTAGATTTTCTTCATGCCAATTGCATCGTTCACCGAGATCTGAAGCCAGAGAACATTCTGGTGACAAGTGGTGGAACAGTCAAGCTGGCTGACTTTGGCCTGGCCAGAATCTACAGCTACCAGATGGCACTTACACCCGTGGTTGTTACACTCTGGTACCGAGCTCCTGAAGTTCTTCTGCAGTCCACATATGCAACACCTGTGGACATGTGGAGTGTTGGCTGTATCTTTGCTGAGATGTTTCGTCGAAAGCCTCTCTTCTGCGGAAACTCTGAAGCTGACCAGTTGGGCAAAATCTTTGACCTGATTGGACTGCCTCCAGAGGATGACTGGCCTCGAGATGTATCTCTGCCCCGTGGAGCCTTTCACCCCAGAGGGCCCCGCCCAGTGCAGTCGGTGGTACCTGAGATGGAGGAGTTGGGAGCACATCTGCTGCTGGAAATGCTGACTTTTAACCCACACAAGCGAATCTCTGCCTTTCGAGCTCTGCAGCACTCTTATCTACATAAGGATGAAGGTAATCCGGAGTGAGCAATGAAGTGGCTGCCATGGAAGGAAGAAAAGCTGCCGTTTCCCTTCTGGACACTGAGAGGGCAGTCTCTGCCTTTGTCTCTGAGGCTGTGGAGGCTCCACCTCCATCTTTCTACAGGGATTACTTTGCTGCCTTAATGACATTCCCCTCCTACCTCTCCTTCTGAGGCCTCTCCTTCTGCCCCCCTATTTCTCTACACTAAGGGGTATGTTCCCTTGTGTCCCTTTCCCTACCTTTATATTGGGGGTCTTTTTTTATACAGGAAAAACAAAACAAAGAAAAAATGGTCAAAAAAAAAAAAAAAATTAGGTAAAAACCTGATACAGAACTTCATAATGGATGAAACAGGCTCAAAACACCTAAACCCACTAATTTTTCTTAAGCCCAATATAGGAGATACAGGGAAGGATCCAAGATGGCTGAATAGGAACAGCTCCAGAGTGTAGTTCTCAGCAAGAACAACACAGAGGGTGAGTGCTAACAGCATTTCCAAATAAGTTTTCACTGCCCAGAGACCAGGAGATTCCTGGGCCAAAAAGTGCCACAAATTTTCAGCACAGCTGGTGCCATGGGTTGGCGCACAGAAACTCACACAAATCTAGGGAGCCGTTTCAAGTGGCGCCTGGAATGCCTGGGAGACAGAGCTGCCCATTCAACTGAAAGGGAGGGGGCTGAGACAGGGAGCCAGGTGATCTGGCTCGGCAGGTACCACCTCCACAAAACAAGCAAAATGTTCTGGATTGAGAGTTCCGCAGCAAGCGCAGCTGGACCAGGGATGGTACAGCTCAGTGTGGGGAAGGGCGTCTGCCACTATCAAGGCAGTCCACCAATACCAAGGCAGTTCACACAGCAGCTGGGCAGAGCCTGCAGCAGCTCAGCAACACCTCTGCTGGCAGACTGTGACTAGACTACTCCATGTGGGGCAGGGTATCTCTGAAAAAAGGCAGCAGTACGACAGGAACTTATAAATAAAGCCAACCTTCCTAGGTCAGAGCACCTGGGAAAAGAGGCAGTTATGAGTTCCACTGCAGCAGACTTAAACGTACCTGCCCAGCAGCTCTGTACAAAAGAACCAAGCTCTCAGCTCAGCACTTGAGCTCTTATAAGGGACAGACTGTCTCCTCAGGCAGTTCCCTGACCCCTGTATACCCAAAGACACACCTCATAAAGGAGAGCTCAGGCTGACATCTGGCGGGTACCCTTCTGGGACAAAGATAACAGAAGAAACTGGCAGCAACCCTTACTGTTCTGCAGCCCCCGCGGGTGATCCCCAGGCAAGCAGGGTCTGGAGTGGACCTCCAGCAGTCCTGCAACAGAGGGGCCTGACTGTTAGAAGGAAAACTAAGAAACAGAAAGAAATAGCTTCAACATCAACAAAAAGGATGTCCACTCAAAGACCCCATCCGAAAATCACCAACTACAAAGACCACAGGTAGATAAAGCCACTAACATGGGAAGAAGCCAGCACAAAAAGGATGAAAACACCAAAAACCAGAATGCCTCTCCTCCTCCAAGGATCACAACTCCTCACCAGCTAGGGATCAAAGATGGATGGAGAATGAATCTGATGAATTGATAAAAACAGGCTTCAGAAGGTGGGTAATAACAAACTTCTCAGAGCTAAAAGAACATGTGATAACTCAATGCAAAGAAACTAAGAGCCTAGAAAAAAGCTTAGGTGATATGCTAACTAGAATAAGCAGCTTAGAGAAGAATATAAACGACTTGATGGAGCTGAAAAACACAGCATGAGAACTTTGCAAAGCATACACAAGTTTCAGTAGCTGAATCGACCAAGCAGAAGAAAGGATATCAGAGATTGAAGATCAACTCAATGAAATAAAATGAGAAGGCAAGAATAGAGAAAAAATAGTGAAAAGAAATGAAAAAAGCCTCCAAGAAATATGAGATTATGTGAAAAGACCTAATCTATGTTTGGTAAGTGTACCTGAATGTGATGGAGAGAATGAATCCAAGCTGGACAACACTCTTCAGGATATTATCCAGGAGAACTTCCCCAAACTAGCAAGGCAGGCCACCATTCAAGTCCAGGAAATACAGAGAACACCACAAAGATATTCTTCAAGAAGAGCAACCCCAAGGCACATAATCATCAGATTCACCAGGGTTGAAATGAAGGAAAAAATGGTAAGCGCAGCCAGAGAGAAAGATCAGGTTACCCACAAAGGGAAGCCCATCAGATTCACAGTGGATCTCTCAGCAGAAAGCCTACAAGCCAGAAGAGAGTGGGGGCCAATATTCAACATCCTTAAAGAAAAGAACTTTCAACCCAGAATTTCATATCCAGCCAAACTAAGCTTCATAAGCAAAGGAGAAATAAAATCCTTTACAGATAAGCAGTTGCTGAGAGATTTCATCACCACCAGGCCTGCCTTATAAGATCTCCTGAAAGAAGCACTAAACAAGGAAAGGAACAACCAGTACCAGCCACTCCAAAAATGTACCAAATGGTAAAGACCATCAACACAATGAAGAAAATGCATCAACTAACAGTCAAAACAGCCAGCTAGCATCAAAATGGCAGGATCAAATTCACACATAACAATATTAACCTTAAATGTAAATGGACTAAATGCCCCAATCAAAAGACACAGAGTGGCAAATTAGATAAAAAGTCAAGACCCATCAGTGTGCTGTATTCAGGAAACCCATCTCACATGCAAGGACACATATAAATTAAAAATAAATGGATGGAGGAAGATTTATCAAAGAAATGGAGAGCAAAAAAAAGCAGGAGTTGCAATCCCAGTCTCTTGATAAAATGGACTTTAAACCACAGATATCAAAAGAGACAAAGAAGGGTATTACATAATGGTAAAAGGATCAAGGCATCAAGAAGAGCTAATGATCCTAAATATATACACACTGATTATGGGAGACCCCAGATACATAAAGCAACTTCTTAATGACCTACAAAGAGACTTAGACTCCCATACAATAATAGGGGGAGACTTTAACACTCCACAGTCAATATTAGACAGATCAATGAGACAGAAAATTAACAAGGATATCCAGGACTTGAACTCAGATCTGGACCAAGTGGACCTAATAGACATCTATAGAAATCTCCACCCCAAATCCACAGAATATACATTCTTCCCAGCACCACACTGCACCTACTCTAAAATTGACCACATAATTGGAAGTAAATCACTCCTCAGCAAATGCAAAAGAACAGAAATCATAACAAACAGTCTCTCAGACCACAGGCATCAAATTAGAACTCAGAATTAAGAAATTAACTCAGAACAGCACCATGTCATGGAAACTGAAACGAGCTTTAGAATGTCGACTGGATAAACAATGAATTGAAGGCAGAAATAAAGATGTTATTTGAGGCCAGGCACGGTGGCTCATGCCTGTAATGCCAGCACTTTGGGAGGCTGAGGCAGGCGGATCACGAGATCACGAGGTCAAGAGATCAAGACCATGGTGAAACCCCGTCTCTACTAAAAAATACAAAAATTAGCTGGGCATGGTGGCACACACCTGTGGTCCCAGCTACTCAGGTGGCTGAGGCAGGAGAATTGCTTGAACCCGGGAGTTGGAGGTTGCAGTGAGCTGAGATCATGCCACTGCACTCCAGCCTGGCACTTGGCAACAGAGCAAGACTCTGTCTCAAAAAAAAAAAAAAAAAAAAGTTCTTTGAATCCAGTGAGAACGAAGAAACAATGTACCAGAATCTCTGGGACACATTTAAAGCAGTGTCTAGAGGAAAATTTATAGCAATAAATGCCCACATGAGAAGCAAGGAAAGAACTAAATTCGACACCCTGTCATCAAAATTGAAAGAGCTAGAGGAGCAAGATCAAAAAAAAAAAAAAATTCAAAGGCTAGCAGAAGACAAGAAATAACTAAGATCAGAGCATAACTGAAGGAGATAGAGACACAAAAAAACCTTCAAAAAATCAATAAATCCAGGAGCTGAGTTTTTGAAAAGATCAACAAAATGGACCACTAGCTAGATTAATAAAAAACAAAAGTGAGAAGAATCAAATAGATGCAATAAAAAACAATAAAGGGGATATCACTACTGATTCCACAGAAATAAAAACTACCATCAGAGATTACTACAAACAACTCTATGCACATAAACCAGTAAACCTGGAAGAAATGGATAAATATCTGGACACTTGCACCCTCCCAAGCCTAAACCAGAAAGAATTTGAAACCCTGAATAGACCAAAAACAAGGGCTGAAGTTGAGGCTGCAATTAATAGCTTACCAACCAAAAAAAGTCCAGGTCCAGACAGGTTCACAGCTGAATTCTACCAAACATACAAAGAGGAGCTGGTAATGTTCCTTCTGAAACTATTACAAACAATACAAAAAGAGGGAATCCATCCCAAATCATTTCATGAGACCAACATCATCCTGATACCAAAATCCGACAGAGAACCAACAAAAAAAGAAAACTTGAGGCCAATATCCATGATGAACATAGATGCAAAAGTTTTCAATAAAATACTGGCATACCGATTGCAACAGCATATCAAAAAGCTTATCCATCATGATCAAGTAGGCTTCATCTCAGGGGTGCAAGTCTGATTCAACATACACAAGTCTATAAATTTAATCCACCACATAAACAGAACCAAAGACAAAAACCACATGATTATCTCAATACATGCAGAGAAGGCCTTTGACAAAATTCAGCAGTGCTTTATGCTAAAAATTCTCAACAAACTAGGTATCAAAGGAACATATCTCAAAACAATTAATTAAAGCTATTTACAACAAACCTACAGCCAATATCATACTGAATGGGCAAAAACTGGAAGCATTCCCTTTGAAATCTGGCACTAGACAAGGATGCCCTCTCTCACCACTCCTATTCAATATAGTATTGGAAGTTCTAGCCAGAGCAATTAAGCAAGGAAAAAAAATAAAGGGTATTCAATTAGGAAAGGAGGAAGTCAAATTGTCTCTATTTGCAGATGACATGATTGTATATTTAGAAGACCCTATCATCTCAGCCCAAAATCTCCTTCAACTGATAAGCAACTTCAGCAAAGTCTCAGGATACAAAATCCAATAACAGACTAACAGAGAGCCAAATCATGAGCCAACTCCCATTCACAATTGCTACAAAGAAAATAAAATACCTAGGAATACAACTAACAAAGGATGTAAAGGACCTCTTCAAGGAGAACTACAAACCACTGCTCAAGGAAATAAGAGAGGACACAAACAGATGGAGAAACATTCCATGCTCATGGTTAGAAAGAATCAATATTATGAAAATGGCCATACTGCCCAAAGTAATTTATAGATTCAATGCTATCCCCATCAAGCTACCATTGACCTTCTTCACAGAACTGGAAAAAAGCACCTTAAACTTCACATGGAACCAAAAGAGAGCCCACATAGCCAAGTCAATTCTAAGCAAAGAGAACAAAGCTGGAGGCATCACACTACCTGACTTCAAACTATACTACAAGTCTACAGTAATCAAAACAGCATGATACTGGTACCAAAACAGAGATACAGACCAATGGAACAGAACAGAGGCCTTGGAGGCAACGCCACACATCTACAACCATCTGATCTTTGACAAACCTCACAAAAACAAGCAATGGGGAAAGGAGTCCCTGTTTAATAAATGGTGTTGGAAAAACTGGCTAGCAATGTGCAGAAAGCAGAAACTGAACCCCTTCCTGACACCTTACACTAAAATTAACTCCAGATGGATTAAAGACTTAAACATAAGACCTAACACCATAAAAACCTTAGAAGAAAACCTAGGCAAAACCATTCAGGACATAGGCATAGGCAAGGACTTCATGACTAAAACACCAAAAGCATTGGCAACAAAAGCCAAAATAGACAAATGGGACCTAATCAAACTCCAGAGCTTCTGCACAGCAAAAGAAACAATCATTAAAGTGAATCGGCAACCAACAGAATGGGAAGAAAATTTTGCAATCTACCCATCTGACAAAGGGCTAATATCCAGAATCTACAAAGAACTAAAAAAGATTTACAAGAAACAAGGCCATTCAAAAGTGGGCAAAGGATAGGAACAGACACTTTACAAAAGAAGACATATATGAAGCCAACAAACATGAAAAAATGCTCATCATCACTGGTCATTAGAGAAATGCAAGTCAAAACTACATTGAGATACCATCTCACACCAGTTAGAATGGCGATCATTAAAAAATCTGGAGACAACAGATGCTGGAGAGGATATGGAGAAATAGGAACACTTTTACACTGTTGGTGGGAGTGTAAATTAGTTCAACCATTGTGGAAGACAGTGTGGCAATTCCTCAAGGACTTAGAAATAGAAATTCCATTTGACCCAGCAATCCCACTACTGGGTATATATCCAAAGGATTATAAATCATTCTATTATAAGGACACATGCACATGAATGTTCGTTGCAGCAGTGTTTACAATAGCAAAGACTTGGAACCAACCCAAATGCCCATCAATGATAGACTGGACAGAGAAAATGTGGCACATATACACCATAGAATACTATGCAGCCATAAAAAACGATGAGTTCGTGTCCTTTGTAGGGACATGGATGAACCTGGAAACCATCATTCTCAGCAAACTGACACAAGAACAGAAAATCAAACATTGCATGTTGTCACTCATAGGCAGGTGTTGAACAATGAGAACACATGGACACGAGAGGGGAGCATCACACACTGGGGTCTGTCAGGGGGAACTAGGGGAGGAACAGTGGGAGGTGGGGAGTTGGGGAGGGATAACATGGGGAGAAATGCCAGATATAGGTGATGGGGAGGAAGGCAGCAAACCACATTGCCATGTATGTACCTATCCAACAATCTTGCATTTTCTTTATATATACCCCAAAACCTAAAATGCAATAAAATATATATATATATATATATATATATATATATATATATATATATATTTAAAAAGAAAGAAATAATAATCACAAAATATATTTGTATGGCCCTCCAGTTTCGGGTCCACCACATAAGGACCTTGGAAGTTGCCACTCTATCCTAACAACAAGTAACAAACTGGCCAAACTGTAAAGTCAAAAATTCTTTGTATATCCATCAGAGAAGTGTTATCATAGGGCGAATTGCTGCCACTTGAAGTTCCAGACGAATACAGAGATTCACAACTTACCAGAACAGAAACCCATGAGCAGAAACCTTCAAGTGAACCAGTAATAGGGTAGAAAAACCTAAACAGTAACTGACAAATTGCTTCAGTGGAGGCCCAGTCATAGACTTTTGTGAGGATCAATACATGTAAGGGGAATACCGGAAGGAGAAGAAAGAAAGGAAAAGAGCCAATATTAGATGCACTAATGACTGATAATTTCCCCAAATTAATGTCAGACATCAAACCACAGATCCAGGATGTTCAGAGAACACCAAGTAGAATAAATACAAAAAGAAAAAAAAATGCTACACCTAAGTATATCATGTTAAAGACAAAAGAAAAGATTTAAAAATATAAGACACTCATATAGAATCTAAGATAAAGAAAAATGTATCTGTCAGAAACTTGGATCTGTGTTGTCTTCAACCATTTTGTGCTGCTAGAACAGAATACTACAAAGTGGGAAATTTATAATCAACAGAAATTTATTGGATTATTGGATATTATAATGAACACATTTATTGAGTTATTGTATTAACTTTCCATTACATGAGCTTTGTGGGACACATTCAAACCACAATGTATGCTAAAAAAAAAAAAGAAGAAGATCAGAAGGAATAAGTGAAGGTAAAATATAAACTTTCATTCTTAATTGATCTAATAGGTAACAGTTTGTTCAAAATAATAACGATATACAAACAGTCCCCAATTTATGATGATTCAACTTATGATTTTTTTAACTTTTTGGTGGTGCAAAAGCAATATGTATTCAGTAGCAACTGTATTTCAAGTACCCATATAGCCATTCAATTTTTTACTTTCAGTTTAGTATTCAATAAATTACATAAGATTTTCAACACTTTATTATAAAATAGGCTTTGTGTTAGATGATTCAGTCTAACTGTAGGCTAATGTAAGTGTTTTGAGCACATTCAAGGTAGGGTAGGCTAAGCTATAATGTTCAGCAGGTTAGGTGTTATTCAATACATTTTGACACATAATATTTTCAAATTTCAGTGAGTTTATCTTGTCATAATCCCATCACAAATTAAGGAGCATCTATATTAGATGATTATAGCTTATATATAAGTAAAATGAATGGTAGAAATGATACAAGGGACAGGAGAGAGGAGTTAGGATTATTTTGATATTATAAAGCTGCTTACATTACCCATAAATTAGCATAGTATTATTTGAAAGTGAACTTGAATTAGTGGTAAATGTACATGGCAAACTGTAGGGAAACCACTTTTTTTTGAGATGGAGTCTCACCGTCACTCAGGATGGAGTGCAGTGGCACAATCTCAACTAACTGCAACCTCCACCTTCCAGGTTAAAGAGATTCCTGCATCAGCCACCTGAGTAGCTGGGTAGTAGTCCTAGACACTTGTTGAATGGCTGCCAAAAAGGCATCTGCCACAACACCAGCTAATTTTTGTATTTTTAGTAGAGATGGGGTTTTGCTATGTTGGCCAGGCTGGTCATGAACTGACCTCAGGTGATCCACCCACCTCAGCCTCCCAAAGTTCTGGGATTACAGATGTGAGCCACTGCACCAGCCTGGAAACCATTTCTTTAAAGTAAGTAGTATAATTGATACTTTTTTTAAAAGGAGAGAAAAGGAAATAATATGATCATATAAAATGGTGAATTTTTTAAAACCAAAAAGGCAGAAGAGAGTAGAAGACAAAAATAGAAACCAAGGAAAACAGCAACAAACAGAAAACAGTAACAAATATGGTAGATATTAATACAACTATATTAATAATCACTGTAAATATTAATAGTGTAAATACACTAAATAAAAGACAGAAATTGTCCTGGTGGAGCAAAAAAACAAAACTATATGTTGGCTAAAAGAAGCCCACCTTAAATATGAAGACACATAGAGAGTAAAAGTAAAGGAATCGAGAGCGACATACCATACTAACACTAATCAAAAGAAAGCTAGAGTAGCTATTTTAATTTCAAACAGCAGTCTCCAGAGCAAGGAAAATTGTCAGAGATAAAAAGGGGCATTATATAAAAGGGTCAATTCTCCAAGAAGACATAACAATTGTTAATGTGTATTCACCTAACAAAAGAATGGCAAAATACATGAGGCAAAGACTGATACAACAGCAAGGAAAAATAGATGAATCCACAACTATATTTGGAGACTTCAACACCCCTCATTCAGAAACAGACAGTTCTAGCAGGCAGAAAATTAGAAAGAACATACTTAAATAGTACCATTAATCAACTGGTTATCATTAACATCTACAGAGTATTTCATTCAACAGCAGCAGAACACACATTTTTCTTAAGCTCACAAGAAACATTCACTAATATAGATCACATTTGGGGCCATAAAACGCACATTAATAAGTTTTAAATAAATTAAGCAATATATAATGATTAAAACCATAGTGGAATCAAACTAGAAATCATTAACAGAAAGATAGCTGGAAAGTCCCCAAATACTTGGACATTAAACAACATACTTCTAAGTAACAGAAGTCAAAGAAGAAATTTGAAGAAAATTTTAAAATATTTCAAACTAAATGAAAATGATAATACAATGTATCAAAACATGGGATACAGTGAAAGCCATATGATATGGTTTGGTTGTGTCCCCACCAAGATCTCTACTGTAATTGTATCTCCAAGAATTCTCACATATAGTGAGAGGGAGCCAGGGGGAGGTAATTGAATCATGGGGGCTGGTCTTTCCCATGCCATTCTGTGATAGTGAATAAGTCTTGTAAGATCTGATGGGTTTATCAGGGGTTTCCGCTTTTGCTTCTTCCTCATTTTTCCCTTGCCACCGCCATGTAAGACATGGCTTTCACCTCCCACCATGATTCTGAGGCCTCCCCAGGCATGTGGAACTGTAAGTCCAACTAAACCTCTTTTTCTCCCCAGTCTCAGGTATTTCTTCATCAGCAGCATAAAAACAGACTAATACAGTAAATTGGTACCAGTAGAGGGGGACGTTGCTGAAAAAATACCTGAAAATGTGCAAGTGACTTTGGAACTGGGTAACAGGCAGAGGTTGGAACCGTTAGGAGGGCTCAGGTGTTGGAAAAACTGGCTAGCGATGTGCAGAAAGCAAAAAATGTTGGGAAAATTTGGAACTTCCTAGAGACTTGCTGAATTGCTTTCCCCAGAATGCTGATAGCGATATGGACAATAAGGTTCAGGCTGAGATGGTCTCAGATGGAGATGAGGAACTTGTTGGGAACTGGAGCAAAGGTGATTCTTGTTCTGTTTTAGCAAAGAGACTGGCAGCATTTTGCCCCTTCTCTAGAGATTTGTGGAACTTTGAACTCGAGAGAGATGATTTAGGGTAGCTGGAGGAAAAAAAATTCTAAGCAGCAAAGCATTCTAGAGGTAGCTTGGGTGATATTAAAGGCATTCAGTTTTATAAAGGAAGCAGAGCATAAAAGTTTGGAAAATTTTCAGCCTGGGTATGAGATAGAAAAGAAAAACCCATTTTCTGGGGAGAAATTCAAGTCAGCTGCAGAAATTAGCATAAGTAGCAAAAAGCCTAATGTTAATCCCCAAGACCATAGGGAAAATGTCTCCAGGACATGTCAGAGACCTTCATAGCAGCTCCTCCAATCACAGGCCTTGAGGCCCAGGAGGAAAAAACTGTTTCCTGGGCCAGGCCCAGGGTCTTTGTGCTGTGTGCAGCCTAGAGACTTGGTGCCCTGTGTCCCAGCCACTCCGACCATGGCCAAAACAGGCCAATATACAGCTCAGGCTGTGGCTTCAGAGAGTGCAAGCCCCAAGATTTGGCAACTTCCACATGGTGTTGAGCCTCCCAGTGCACAAAAATCAAGAATTGAGGTTTGGGAACCTCCACCTAGATTTCAGAAGATGTATGGAGACACCTGGATGCCCAGGCAAAAGTTTGCTGCAGGGGTGGGGCCCTCATGGAGAACCTCTAAGACAATGCAGAAGGGAAATGTAGGGTTGGAGCCCCCACAGAGTCCCTACTGGGGCATGCCTAGTGGAGCTATGAGAAGAGGGCCACCATCCTCCAGACCCCAGAATAGTAGATCCACTGACAGCTTGCACTGTGCACCTGGAAAAGCTACAGACACTCAATGCCAGCCCATGAAAGCAGCTGGGAGGGAGGCTATACCCTGCAAGGCCACAGGGTCAGAGCTGCCCAAGACCATGCAAACCTACTTTTTGCATCAGCATGACCTGGCTGTGAGACCCAGAGTCAAAGGAGATCATTTTGAAGCTTTAAGATTTCACTGCCCCACTGGATTTTGTACTTGCATGGATTCTGTAACCCCCTTGTTTTGGCCAATTTCTCCCATTTGGAATGGCTATATTTACCCAATATCTGGACCCCCATTGTATCTAGGAAGTAACTGGCTTGATTTTGATTTTACAGGCTCAGAGGCAGAAGGGACTTGCCTTGTCTCAGATGAGACTTTGGACTGTGGACTTTGGGGTTAATGCTGAAATGAAAATGAGTTAAGACTTTAGGGGACTGTTAGGAAGGCATAATTGGTTTTGAAATGTGAAGACATGAGATTTGGAGGAGCCAGAGGCAGAATGCTATGGTTTGGCTGTGTCCTCACCCAAATCTCAACTTGAATTTTATCTCCCAGAATTCCCACATCTTGTGGGAGGGACCCAGGGGGAGATAATTGAATCACTGGAGCTGGTCTTTCCCATTTTATTCTCATGATAGTGAATAAGTCTCACGAGACCTGATGGATTTATAAGGGGTTTCTATGTTTGCTTCTTCCTCATTTTTCTCTTGCTGCCACCATGTAAGAAGTGCCTTTCACCTTCCGCCATGATTCTGAGTTCTCTACAGCCATGTGGAACTGTAAGTCCTCTTTTTCTTCCCAGTCTTGGGTATGTCTTTATCAGCAGTGTGAAAGCAGACTAATACATAGTATACTTAGAGAGAAATCTATAGAGTTGAATGTATATGTAATAAAAGAATAGGCTTGATGCAGTGCTTCCCAGCACTTTGAGAGGCCAAGGCAGGTGGATCACTTGAGCCCAGGAATTTGATAACAGCCTGGGCACTGTGGCAAAATCCTATCTCTACTGAAAATACAAAAAAATTAGCTGGCTCTGGTGCTGCACACCTGCAGTACCAGCTTCTTGGGAGGCTGAGATGGGAGGATCGATTGAGCCTGGAAGGTCAAGGCTGCAGTGAGCCATGATTAATGACTACAGTACAGCCCGGATGACAGAGCAAGACCCCAACGAAAAAAAACAAAAACAAGAATGAAAATCTAAAATTAACAATCAGCCAGGCACGGTGGCTGACACCTGTAATCCCAGCACTTTGGGAGGCCAAGGTGGATCACCTGAGATCAGGAGTTCAAGACCAGCCTGGCCAACATGGTAAAACCCCATCTCTACTAAAAATAAAAAAATCAGCTGGGTGTGGTGGCACACACTTGGAATTCCAGCTACTTGGTAGTCTGAGGTAGGAGAATCGCTTGAACCCTGGAGATGGAGGTTGCAGTGAGCCAAGATTGCAGCACTGCACTCCAGCCTAGGTGACAGAGTAAGGCTCTGTCTCAAATAAATAAATAAATAATAAAATCAACAATCTACAATTCCACTTTGGGAAACTAGAAAAAGAAGAACAAATTAAACTCAAAGTAAGCAGAAGAAAATAAATAATAAAGTTGAAGCATAAATAGACGTTGAAATCAGGAAATAATATCAGTTAATCCAAAAGCTAGTTCTTTGAAAGGATCAATAAAATCAATAAGCTTCTAACCAGACTAAGAAAAAAAAAAGAGAAGGAACAAATTACTAATTTCAGGAATGAAAGAGGAGACATACAGATCCCTTGGATATTAAAAATGTAACCAAAGAATTCTATGAACAACTTTATGTTCACAAATTTTATAACCTAGAAGAATGACTAATTCCTTGAAAGCTATAATTGCCAAAACTGAATAGGCAATGTATCAAAAATAGATAATCCGATTAGGCCTATATCTATTAAAGAAATTGAATCAATAATTAATAACCTTTCAGAACAGAAAGCACCAGGCCTAGATAAGTTCACTCATGAATCCTATCAAACATTTAAGGAAGATATGTTATCCATTTTCTACAATGTCTTTCAGAAGATAGAAGCAGAGGGAATCCTTTTAACTCATTCTCTGAGGACAACATTGCCCTAATATTCTAAACCAAATATATTACAAGCCAAGAAAACTATAGACCAATATCACTTGTGAACATAGATGCAAAAATCAACTTATATGGACAAGTTGAATACAACAATGTATCAAAAAAATTATACCCAGGAAAGAGACTAAAAAAAAAAAAGAAGAGGAAAGAAAAAGAAAAATGATCACCACAACCAAGTGGGATTTATCCCAGGTATATAAGCTTTGTTCAACATTTGAAAATCAATTAATATAATTAGTATAATTGATTTTCAAATCAATTTTGAATTGATATCAATAGGCTAAAGAACAAAAATCTAATGATCATATCAATAGATGCAGAGAAAGCATTTGACAAAATCCAACACCTATTTTTGATTTAAAAAAAAGAAAAAAGCTTGAAATGGGGGTTAACTTCCTCAAGTTGATAAAGAATATTGGCTGGGTATGGTGGCTCATGCCTGTAATTCCAGCACTTTGGTAGGGCGAGGCAAGTGGATCAGTTGAGGTCAGGAGTTTGAAACCAGCCTGGCCAACATGGTGAAACTCCGTCTCTACCAAAAATACAAAAATTAGCCAGGCACAGTAGCATGCACCTGTAATCCCAGCTACTCAGGAGGCTAAGGCATGAGAATTGCTTGAATCTTGGAGGCAGAGGTTGTAGTGAGCCAAGATTATGTCACTGCACTCCAGTCTGGGTGACAGTGTAGACCCTGTCTCAAAAAAAAAAAAAAACAGAATATCTACAAAAAACTTACAACTAATATTACTTAGTGGTGAGAAATTCAAAGCTTTTCCACTAAAATCAGGATCAAGGGAAGAAATGTCCTCTCTCATCACTCTTCACTGATTTTCTTTTCTTTTCTTTTCTTTTTTCTTTAGACAGAGTCTTGCTCTATCACTAGGCTGGAGTGCAGTGGTACAATCTCAGCTTACTGAAGCCTTCACCTCCTGGATTCAAGAAATTCTCCTGCCTCAGCCTCACAAGTAGCTGGGGTTACAGGCACATGTTCCAACACCTGGCTAAGTTTTGCATTTTTAGTAGAGACGGGGTTTCACTATGTTGGCCAGGCTGGTCTCAAACTCCCAACATTAGATGATCCACCCCCCTCAACTTCCCAAAGTGCTGGGATTACAGCCATGAGCCACTGACCCAGCCTCCTCACTGCTTTTCAACATTGGACTAGAAGTTTGAGCTAATGCAATAAGACAAGAAAAGGAGATAAAATGTGTACAGATTGGGAAGAAGAAATAAAGCTGTGTTTGTGGATAACATGATCATGTTATACATAGAAAATCCAGGCCAGGCACAGTGGCACACACTTGTATTCCCAGCACTTTGGGAAGCCAAGCTGGGCAGATCACAAGGTCAGGAGTTCAAGAAAAGCCTCACCAATATGGTGAAACCTCGTCTCTACTAAAAATACAAAAATTAGCCAAGCATGGTGGCACGAGCCTGTAATCCCAGCTACTTGGGAGGCTGAGGCAGGAGAATCACTTGAACACTAGAGGCAGAGGTTGCAGTGAGCCAAGATCACACCACTGCACTCCAGCTAGGGTGACAAAGCAAGACTCCATCTCAAAAAAAAAGAAAAAAACAAAAACAAAAGCCAAAATCATCATTAAAAAAAAAAAAATCCTGTAACTAATTAATGATTATAGCAAGGTTGCAGGATATAAGATAAATACAGAAAAGTCAACTTCTTTCCTATGTATCAGCAATGAACAAGTGGAATTTGAAATTAAACACAAATACCATTTGAATTAACAGCTAAGAAATGAAATACTTAGGTGTAAATCTAACAAACTATGCACAAGAGTTGTATGAGGAAAACTACAAAACAGTGATGGGAGAAATCAAATAAGAACTAAATAAATAGAGGGATATTCCAAGTCCATGGTTAGCAAAACTCAATATTGCCAAGATGTCAGGTCTTCCCAACTTTTGACTGGGATATGTAGTCTCAATTAAGGCATTATAATATTTTGTGGATGTCAAAAAAGTGATTCTGAAGTTTATACACAGACGTCAAGACCTAGAGCAGCCTACACAATATTGAAGAAAAAGAACAAAGTTAGAGTACTTACACTACCCACCTTCAAGACTATAAAGCTACAATAATCAGGACAGTGTGGTATTAGTGAGAGAATAGACAAATAAGCCAATGGAATCAAATAGAGAGCCTAGAAATAAACCCATGTAAATATAGTCAAGGAACAAAGGCAATATGATGGAGAAAATATATAGTTGTTTCAACAAATAGTGCTGGAACAACTAGACATCCACATTCAAAAACATAAATCTAGACATAGGCTTTACACCATTCATAAAAATTAACTCAGAATGGATTGTAAATCTAAATGTAAAATGCAAAACTATAAAACTCCCGAGAGGTAGCATAGGAAAAAAATCTAGATGACTGTATTAGTCCATTTTTACACTGCTATATTGCCCTAGACTGGGAAAGAAGTGTAATTGACTCACAGTTCAACATGACCGGGGAGGCCTCAGAAAACCTTCAATCATGACAGTAGGCAAAGAGAAAGCAAGGCACCTTCTTCACAAGGCAGCAGGAAGGAGAATGAACACAGGAGGAACTACCACACATTTAGAAAACCATCAGATCTCATGAGAACTTGCTCACTATCATAAGAATAGCATGGGAGAAACTGCCCCTGTGATTCAATTACCTCCAACTTGTCTCTCCCTTGACACATGGGGATTATGGGGGTTAAGGTTACAATTCAAGATGAGATTTTGGATGAGGACACAGCCAAACCATGTCAGTGACCTTGAGTATGACAATGATTTTTATTTATTTACTTATTGAGACAGGCTAGAGTGCAGTGGAATAATCACAGCTGACTGCACCCTTGACCCCCCAAGGTCAAGTGATCCTCCTACCTCACCTCCTAAGTAGCTGGAACCACAGGCATATGCCATATGCCTGGCTAATTTTTTGTGTTTTGTAGAGACAGGGTTTCCCTATGTTGCCCAGGCTGGTCTTGAACTCCTGGTCTTAAGTAGTCCTCCTACCTTAGCTCCCCAAAGTGCTGAGATTACAGGTGTTATCCACCGTACTTAGCTGGCAATGACTTTTTAAACACAGCATCAAAGGTATGATCAATGAAAGAAATCATTGATAAGCTAGACTTTATTAAAATGACAAACTTTAAAACTTTAAATGATCTGTGAAAGACACTCTCAAAAATTAGAAGACAAGCCACAGACTGGAAGAAAATGTTTGCAAAAGATTAATATGGCCAGGCACCGTGGCTCATATCTGTAATTCCAACACTTTGGGAAGCTGAGGTGGGAGAATCGCTTGAGCCCAGGAGGTTGAGGCTGAAGTGAGCTGTGACTGCACCACTACTCTCTAGCCTGAGCAACAGAGTGAGACCTTGTCTCAAAATATAAATAAATAAATAACAAAGAAAAGAAGGACAAACCTGAAAAGACTTCTATCCCAAATATATAAAGAACTCTTAAAACTCAACAACAATAATTTTTTAGAACCTGATTTTAAAATAAGCATCAAGTGGCTCATTGAGAATGATGGTTTAAAAAAAAAAAAAAAAAGTGAGCCAAAAAAAAAAAAAAACCTATACAGACATCTCACCAAAAAAAGATATACAAATGGTAAATAAACATATGAAAAGATGCTCAATATTATATGTCATTCGGGAATTGCAAGTTTTAACAAGGAAATACAATAGCTATTAGAATGGCCAAAATCCAAAAGACTGGCAACATCAAGTGCTGGCAAGGATGTGGTGCAGTAGGAGCTCCATTCATTGCTGGTGGGAATGCAAAATGGTACAGCCAAGTTGGAAGACAATTCGGCAGATTCTAACAAAACTAAACATACTCTTACCATACAATCCAACAATCACACTTCTTGGTATTTGCCCAATTGAGTTGAAAACATGTCTGTACAAAAACTATCACGGATGTTTATGGCTACCTTACTTGTAATTGTCAAAATTTGGAGGCAACCAAGATGTCCTTCAATAAGTGAATAGATATAACTGTGGTAATTCCACACAATGGAATGTTATTCAGTATTAAAAATAAATGAGCCAATAAACCATGAAAAGACATAGAGGAACCTTAAATGCATATTACTACTTAAAGGAAGCCAATCTGAAAAGGCTACACACTATATGAGTCCAACTATTATGACATTCTGGAAAAACAAACTACGGAGACTGAAAAAGTCAGTGGTTGCCAGCGCCTGGTAAGAGGGAGAGATGAATGGGCAGAGCATAGAATTTTAAGGACAGTGAAACTATTCTGTATAATACTGTAATGGTGGACACATGTCATTTTACATTTGTCCAAACACATAAAAGGTGCAACACAAAGAGTGAGCCCTAATGTAAACTATGGACTGTGGGTGATAATGACTGTGGGTCATCAGTTGTAACAAATGTACCATTCTAGTCCAAGATGTTGATAGTGAGAGAAGCTGTGTTTGTGGTACCAAGGGAATAAATATGAGAAATTTGTGTACTTTCTGCTCGATTTGACTGTGAACCTAAAACTGCTCTAAAAAAATAAAGTATATTTTGTAAAATAAATACATTTAAATTTTTTAAAACTTTACACTGCAGATTGAATACTTTGATATACCCCTTCCCTCTGCCTTTTTTTTTTTTTTGCAAGATTAAGGTGGGACAATATGAAATTTAGTTGATTCCCTATACTGAAAAACAAGTGAGATATGCCTTTCACATTATCATTCCAGTTTGTACAGTATATTATAATGGATTTTGTTTATAAAAACAAAATTTCTACATTTCATTTCTATATAGATAAAATACAATAAAAATCAAGGTGACAGCACCATTTCCACAATTAGCCGTCAAGTGACTGATGTAAAAAATGTTATGACACAAAATATTGATAAAATTTTGGATAAAGAAGAAAGATTGAATACTTTCCTTGATAGAATGGATGATCTCCAAACAACTGTAAGTGATTCACACCTGTGTTGATGTCCAAACAGTGCTGTAAGTCATAGGATTGTGGCCCTTGAGACAAATTGCCAAAACCAAAAACACAGTAGGCAGACTGTGGGATCATCCTATGTCACCAATCTATGACTTCATAAAAAAATTCTTGGAATACAACTAAAATATTAAAAGAATAATTATAAAACAATCCAAATTTTAAAACCCATGGCAAGGCACAGTGGCTCATGCCTGTAATCCTAGCACTTTGGGAGGCCAAAGCCAGAGGAGGGCTTCAGCTCAGGAGCTTCAGACTAGCCTGGCCAACATAGTCAGACCTTGTCTCTACAAAAAATTAAAAATTAACCAGTCGCAGTGGTAAGGCATTTGGGGAAATCCCAGTTACCCAGCTACTTGGGAGGTTGAGACAAGAGGATTGCTTAAACCTGGGAGATTGAGGCTACAGTGAACCATGATCATGCCACTGCACTCCAGCCTGGGTGACAGAGCAAGACAGTCTCCAAAAAGAAAAAAGAAAACAAAAGAAACCCACTAAATTAAATGGTTCTTATTTGCATAATAGAAGGAGTCCTTACATTAAGAAAATACAGATTAGTCAACAAATAAATTACAAAGGTAAAAAGAAGAGAAGGAGAACTGATTTTTAAAATGAAGTTAAAGCCAGGCACAGTGGCACAAGCCTGTAGTCCCAGCTACTTGGGAGGCTGAGGCAGGAGGGTTTTTTGAGCTCAGGAGTTTGAGGCTGCAATGCCTTATGATCGTGCCTGTGAATATTCACTGCACTCCACCCTGAGCAACACAGTGAGATCTCCGTCTCTGTAAAATGTTAGTGATTTGTTTTTGAGAGAGAGAGAGAGAGAGGGTCTCACTCGTTCACCCAAGCTGGAGTGCAGTGGTGCAGTTATAACTCAATGTAGCCTTGACCTTCTGTGTTCAAGCAATCCTCCCACCTTAGCCTCCTGAGTGACTGGGACTACAGGGGCTCGCCACCATGCCTGGCTAATTATGTGTTTTTTGTAGAGGTGGAGTCTTTCTATGTTGCCTAGGCTCAAGCAGTCCACCCAAACTGCTGGGATTAGAGGCATGAGCCACTATGCCCGGCCATAATAATAATTTATTTTTATTTATTTATTTATTTATTTTGAGACAGGGTTTCATTCTTGTTGCCCAGGCTAGAGTGCAATAGCACAGTCTTGGCCAACTGCAACGTCCACCTCCCATGTTCAAGTGATTATGCTGCCTCAGCCTCCCAAGTAGCTGGGACTACAGGCATGCACCACCATGTCTGGCTAATTAATTTTTTGTATTTAGTAGAGACAGGGTTTCACCATGTTGGTCAGGCTGGTCTCGAACTCCTGACCTCAGGTGATCCACCCGCCTCAGCCTCCCAAAGTGCTGCGATTATAGGCGTGAGCCACTGTGCCCAGCTAATAATAATTTTTTTAATGGAATTAAAAGGTATATCAATTGCAATGTATGGTCCTTATTTGGATTTTAATTCAAACAAACAGTAAAAATGAAAATTTATAACTTCATGAGATAATCAGATATTTGAACTATGGCTGGAGATTAGATGGCATTCAAGAATTGCTATTAATTTTTTAGGTATAATAATGGTATTGTGGTTATTTTTTTTAACTCTACTTATTAGAGATGTATACTAAAACTTTCATGATTGAAATGATACGATGTCTAGCATTTGCTTCAGAATAACTGAGTAGCAAGGTAAAAGTAGAACGGGATATAAATGAAGCAAAATTGGCCAGAAATTGACAATTGTTAAAACTGTTGAGTGTATTGGGTTTCATTATGTCATTCTGTCAACTTTTGTGTATGTTTGAAATTCTCTATTAGAAATTGTCTAAATACTAATTTGGATAGTTCCCTTAGAGCATTTTCAATTTATTTTTGTACATCTTTTCTAGAAACACAGCCACTATGTAAAGCAAAATGTGCCCGTACCAAGTTCTATTGATTCTACCTCCTAAATCTTTTTTCTTAGCTCCATTTTTTCACTTAAAAAAATTAAGGTATTATTTACGTATGATAATATTCATTCATTTTAAGGGTAGCATTTGATGAATTTGGTAGCTGTATACAGTATGCAACCACAATCAAAATATAAAAGAGTTCCTTCATCCTAAAATCTTCATGCCCTTTGACAGCCTCACCAACCACTGATCTGCTTTCTGTCACTATAGTTTTGCCTTTTCTAGAATTTTATATAAATAGAATCATACAGTACATAATCTTTTGTGTTTGACTTTTTTCACTTAGCACAATGTTGTTGATACTCATGCATGCCACTGTATGTGTTAATATCTCATTCCTTTTCATTATTCAATAATATCCCACAGAACAGCTGGATCATATTTAAAATTCCCCTCCTGCTCACCCCCAGACCACTCACAGTCTCACTGCAAGCTCTGTATCTCTTGTCTGACTGTGGTAATCCCCAGATTTAAATATGCTTACACCACACTTTGGAGACCCTTACTCTACAATATAAACATAGAAATAGAATTGCTGAATCTTGAAATATGTGCATCTTTAATTTTACCAGATATATCGCTTTTCGGCCTTTCAGCTAAGATCAAGTGTAATTTTACCAGATATTTCAAAATTGCTCTCCAAAGTGTTATGCCAATTTATACTTGAGAGTTCCTGTTGCACTCTGAATTCTTTTTTTTTTTTTTAAGACGGCATCTTGCACTGTTGCCCAGGCTGGAGTGCAGTGATGCAATCTCCACTCACTGCAACTTTCACCTTCTAAATTCAAGAGATTCTCATGTCTCAGTCTCCTGAGTAGCTGGGACTACAGGCATGGGCCACCACAACTAATTGTTTGAATTTTTAGTAGAGACAAGGTTTAGCCATGTGGTCCAGGCTGGTCTCGAACTCCTGAGCTCAGGCAATCCATCTGCCTCAGCCTCCCAAAGTGCTAGGATTACAGGTATAAGCTACCACACCTGGTCTATTCTTTCTAATACTTGGGATTACCAGGTTATAATTTTTAACAATGTGGTAGGGAAAAAATAATTTTTAATAAATAATTTTAACTTTGTGCATAGTAACCTTTTATGACAAAACCGTTTAAATTTCACATAATCAAATCTGCCAGTCTTATCCTTTATAGTTTGTGCTTTCTATGTCTTATTTAAGGACTCTTCCCTACCCCAAGTTATAAAGATACTTTTATATTGTCCCTAATAGCTCTAAATTCTGTTTCTCAAACAGATCTTTGAAACACCTGGAATTTGTTTCTGCATATGGTATGTGAGATAAGAATCATTTATTATTTTCTGTATAACCAGTAGTCCAAACATCATTTTTTAGCTAGATTATCCTTTCCTACTTGACTTATAATGCCAACCCTGTCACATATAAAATTTTCATAGACAAAGTGGGGTTTTTAATTTGTTTATTTATTTTTATTTATTTATTTTTTGAGACAGTTTCACTCTTGCCACCCATGCTAGAATGTAATGGCACAATCTTGGTTCACTGCAACCTCTGGCTTCCAGGTTCAAGCAATTCTTGTCCCTCAGCCTCCTGAGTAGCTGGGATTACAGGCGCATACCACCACACCCGGGTAATTTTGTATTTTTAGTAGAGACAGGGTTTCACCATGTTGGCCAAGCTGGTCTCGAACTCCTGACCTCGGGTGATCCACCCTCCTTGGCCTCCCAAATTGCTGGGATTACAAACAGTTTTTATCCTTTTGATTTATATATCCTATTCTACTGGTCTATGTATATATCGTTGGGCCAGTACTATATCATTTTAGTTACTATGTCTTTAGAAGGATTCTTCATATCTTGTAGGATAAGCCTGCCTACTTTATACTTACTAAAATTTGGGTTGATAAGGCTTGTCTTTCAATGAATTTTAGAATCTACATCTCAGGTCTCTCTCTCTCTCACACACACACACTCTCTCACACAAATATAGGTATGTTCATTGGAATTATGTTAATATAGAGAGAATTGACATCTTTAAAATATTGTTTCCCATCTCTGAACATGATACTCCTCATTTTCTAGGTCTCTTATAAAATATTTCAATAGATTTTTATCATTTTTTCCATAAAGTTCTCATATACCTTTTGTGAGGTTTATTCCTTTATATTTTACAGTTTCTGTTGCTATTATAAATTAATATTTTTTATTCATAGGACTCTGCTTGATAGTAGTTTTTTAAATCCATAATAATTTTCTTTCTGAATAAGAACACATCAGTTTTTGCTTTTTCTTTCTTTTTTTTTTTTTTTTTTGAGAGGGAGTCTTGCTCTGTTGCCCAGGCTGGAGTGCAGTGGCATGATCTCAGCTCACTGCAACCTCTGCCTCCCAGTTTCAAGTGATTCTCCTGCCTCAGTCTCCCGAGTAGCTGGGATTACAGGCACCTGCTACCATGCCCAGCTAGAGAGAGAGAGAGAGAGAGAGAGAGAGAGAGAGAGAGAGAGAGAGAGAGTGTGTGTGTGTGTGTGTGTGTGTGTGTGTGTGTGTGTGTTTAGTAGAGATGGGGTTTCACCAAGTTGGCCCAGGCTGATCTTGAATTCCTGACCTCAAGTGATCTGCTCACCTCGGCCTCCCAAAGTGCTGGGACTACAGGTGTGAGCCACCACATCCAGCCCAACACATCAGTTTTTACAAGTATTTTTTATAACCCAAATCTTGCTGAACTCCTCTATTATTGTAATATTGTTGTCTACAAGTTTCTTTGCATTTTCTACATAGAAGTCATACCACATATAAATAATGACAGAAGCCAGGCACAGTGGCTTATGCCTGTAATCCCAGCACTTTGGGAGGCCAAGGCAGGAGGATTGCTTGAGCTCAGGAGTTTGAAGCCAGACTGAGCAACACAGCAAGACCTTTTCTCTACTAAAACAAATTTTTTTAATTAGCTGAGTGTGGTGACATGCATCTGTAGTCCCAGTTACTTAACAAGCTGAGTGGGAAGATCACTTGAGCCTGGGAGGTCAAGGCTGCAGTGAACCATGATTGCACCACTGCACTCCAACCTGGGCAACAGAGCAAGAACCTGACTCAAAAAAATAAAAATTAAAAATAACAATACAACAATTAAAAAACAAATAAATAATACAACAACTATTTACATAATACTTTGTAGTAAGTATTCTACGTAATCTAGAAATGATTGAAAGTATACAGGAGGATGTGCATAGGTTATGCAAATACCATGTCATTTTATACAAGAGACTTAAGCATCCTTGGATTTTTATATCTTCAGGGGTTCTGAAACCAAGCCCTCCTCTTTCCATGGATACTGAAAGATGACTGTAATTCATTTCCATCCTGCACTTATGGTCAGTTCTGTTTTCCCACTCCTAATCTTTCTTTATTTGCAACAACCTTGAGGCTGCTAGGTTTGAGTAGGAAGTTTACATACACAATCTGTTCTCTACTGCAGAGCAGAATTTTTTTTTTTGATCAAGGTAAAATTCACATAACATCAAATTAACATGGTAAAATTCACATAACATCAAATTAACACTTTGTAGTGTACAATTCAGTGGCAATTAGTGTATTTACAATGTTGTAAACCCATCGCCTCTATCTTGTTCCAAGACATTTTCATCACCCCTAAAAGGAAACCCCATACTCATTAAGCAGCCCCTGAAAACCAGTAATCTGCTTTCTGTTTCTATGGGTTTACTAAGTGTGGATATTTCATATTAATTGACTTATATGCGATATTTTGTATTGGACTTCTTTCACTTAGCATGATGTTTTGATCCATGTTGTATATAGCACTTATCAGTACTTCATTCCTTCTTAAGACTAAAATATATTCCATTATTCCAATATCTCATATTCCACAATTTGCTTATCTCGTCATCAGTTAATAGACATTTGGGTTGTTTCTACCTTTTGGCTATTGTGAATAATGCTGCTATGAATGTTTGTGTACACGTTTTTGTTTTTTGAATAGAACTTTGTTCATAATTGAAAACCAGTTTTCAATTCTCTTTTGTGTATACAACAGAGTAGAATTGATGGATCATATGGTAATTCTATGTTTAACTTTTTGAGGAATTGCCAAACTGTTTTCTATATTGGCTGAACTATTTTACTTCACGCTAGCAATGTAAGAGGGTTTCAATATCTCCACATTGTCTCCAACACTTACTAGTTTCTTGTTTGTTTTTTATTTAGCCAGAAAGGATGGAACCTCAGTGTGGTTCCATTGTACTCCTCATGAGAGCCCAGGCTTAGCCTCTTGTCCCCTGTGAGCACCAAAATCCTAAGCCATGGACGACAGACACCAACATCTTTATCACTCTCCCAAATCCAGAGAAGCAGCAGCATCAGTGTGAATTTTCACTGCTTTCCTAGTTTCCTGCACCTGGCCTTACTCTTACTTTCTTTTAAGTTCAGTTTTGCATTTAAAAGTTTGCTCCTTGTCATTTATCTAGTATTTCTAGGTAGTAATAGTGGCAGGATTATAGAGATCCATAATCCACCATATCAATGGATCTATTAATTTTTTTCATTAAATATACAGTAATGCATCACTTAAGAATTGGGATGCGTTCAGAGAAACACATCAGTAGGTGATTTCATCATTGAGTGAACATCATAGAGTTCACTTGCACAAACCTAGATGGTCTAGCCTACTACACACCTAGGCTATATAGAATAGCCTGTTACTCCTAGGCTGCAAACCTGTACAGCATGTTACCATACTGAATATTCTAGGCAACTGAAACGAAATGGTATTTGTGTATCTAAACATATGTAAACATAGAAAAGGTACAGGAGAAATGTGGCATTATAATTGTATGGGACCACCATTGTATATGTCCATGATTGACCAAAATGCCATTATGCAGCATATGACTGTATGAAGTGTCTCTTACAGGAAAAGAGGCAACATCTAAATCTGAGAAAACTATGGCAAAAGAACATTTTTAAGATATTTTATTTCACCCTGAAACTGGATGTCTGTTGTTATTAGCCTCAGTAGAGCAGACAAAGCATAAGTTAATAGCAGGAAGAGGCATTAAAATGCAAATTATCCAAGCCATAGAACCTTGGAAAGGATAAGAAGTTGGAGACACATGGTACATCTAAAAGTAGACATGTAGACATACAGTATGAGTCTAGAAATAAAAAAGTACGTGTAAAGTCTTTAAAAGGATCATGTTACCGAATGAGCCCCTTCCCTATTTTATACAGCCATGCTGCCTCCCCGCCTTATCCCCCACAAAGGATAAGAAATTTTATTCTCTAAAGACATCTCAGTAGAGAGGCTCTAAACTCAGAAATGAGGTCCAGTTGAGTCCAGAGTGATGAGTATATTAACATCAGATAACCTAAGTGGAAGTCTACAACCTGAATGCGGTGCTCACTCGCCAACATCTACCCTACCCAGTTTTACCCCAGCAAGAGATTAGAAAATTCCTCTCTACAAAAGCTGACTCATCCAAGGAAAAAACTTACAGATACCCTCAATGAAATGGCTAGATCCACACCAAATTATTCTACAGTGAAGCCCACCAAATGACAGGCCTCACTCATTCATACTGTTTCCAGTCATCATTTTAGTAAATCAACAATAAAGATCATGAGATATTTCAGAAAATTCTTTATAATTAAAAAAATGGGAGAAAGGAACTCAGACAAAACATATAAAGCAGGAACAAAAGAAAGTTTCAGTTTTCAAAAAAAAGTCTCTAATGTCTTGAGAGAAGTAATAGAAGAAAATATATTCCTAAAATAGAACAGAAAGATTATTCACAGAAAAAAAGAGCTTTTGGAAACTAAAACAATAGTAAAAAATCAAAATTCAGTATAGAATGAGTGTAATATAAAGTTGAAATATTCATTCAGAGAGATAGACAGTAAGAATCAATCTAAGAGATCCAACATATGAATAACAGGAGTTCCAAAAAAGAAAATGAAGAAATCAGAGTGATATAAGAAAAATTCCTACAACTAAATAACATCAGTTTCTAGATTCAGCAAACAGAAATCAGGACCACAGGAAAGCCTGTAATTTTGAAATTACAGAACATGAAACAAGAAGAGAGGACTGTGAAATCTTTCAGAGAGAGAGGCAAAAGAAAGAAAAGGTTTGGCAATTAGAATGCTATTGAATTTCTTAATAACAATACTGGAAGCTAAAGAAAAATGGAGGAATGCTTTCAAAATTCTGAGGGAAAATGATTTCCAAACTAAGTTTATATACCCAACCAAATTACCAATTCAATGTGAGAGTAGAATAAAGACATTTCTAGGCATTTACATTCTCAAAAATATACCTTCCATGTATCCTTTCTAATAAAGTTTTTAGCAGGTATTTTCCACCAATAATAGTGAATAAATCAAGAAAGACATGAGATTGAAAAAACAGAAAACAACACCAGAGGGGGACACTACCAGGATATTAGTGATGATCCCAAGATTAAAGTTCTATAGCAAACCTGTATGGAGCCCCACCAAACCAGACTACAGCAGTTCAAAAGTCTTCATTAAGGACTTCTTCAATATAAAGCAGAAAGATCCAACACAGGAATGAACAACAGAGGGATATTTTTCAGCTCCTTTGGAGAGTTTGGGAATTAAATAATGGTTAATGGATTGAAAACATCTTGTTTAATTATAGGTATATTATTAGCTCTAGAGAAGCAACGTAACAACCAAATTAATAATAGGTACATGGCTATTCTGGGCACAGTGCCTACGGGGTAGCCCTGCTCTGCAAGGAGCAGTGTAAAAAAAAAAAAAGCATATTATTAGCTCTAGAAAAACCAAAAAGTTATGCATTAAAGTCAATTTAATCCATGGCTCAGTTAATATTTACAAAGTTTTGATTAAACAAACAGAAAAGAAGGAAAAGATGTATGTTTGAGGAAGGGGAATGTGGGAGTATGGTAAGAGTTAAATCCTCTTTTCCATAGATGAAAACAGAAAAATCAATAAATATATATATGCTTTCTAGAAATGCAGAGGAAAACAAACTCCAGGGAAAGAGTAAACCTCTAAATGAGGTACAGTTAACAAATATTTATTGAGCACCCACTATATATCAAACACTGTTCTAGGTTGAGATTTCTTGACCTTAGCACATTTTGAACTGAGTACTGTGAGGGGCCTGTCCTGTGCATTGTAGGATATTTAGCAGCATCCTTGGCTTCTATTCACTAGATGCTAGTAGCACGCTCTCTAGTTGTGAGAATCAAAAATGTCTACAGGCTTTGCCAAATGTCCCCTGGAGGGCAAAATCACCCCTAGTTGAGGGCCACTGATCTAAATAATAGGGATACAGCAATAAACGAAACAGACAAAAAGAACTAAAAGTAGTTACCTGTGAGAAATAGGTTCAGGGGTGGCAAGGAATAGAACAAGAGACTTCTGTGTTTACTCATAAACTTCGTAGACTTCTGCCTTTTCAAACTATATATGCATATTTCATTTAAAAAAAAAAGTAAATCATCTAAGAGAATATAAACTCCATTCATACCTTAGTTAAAAATTCCTACAAAAAAGAAAAAAAAAATTCTACATACAACAGTGTAAGTAATGCAATTCTGGATTTGAATTCCATCTCCACCACTTACTAGCTATACAACCTTGGGCAAGTAACTCAAACCTATTTGAGCTTCATTTTCCTCAACACTGTAAAATAGGAATATTCACAAGATTATGATGAGTATTGCATACTATGATGCGAAAATACATGTGTGTCATATAGTACTTGCATCTAAAGCACTCAATAAATTATAACGTCCTGCAAGTCACCTTGCTTCCATATGCCAGATCCTTGCAAATAACCAATAGTATCTTGGATATATAAAGCTGGGGCTCCCATACTTATATACATTAGAATTGTGAGGCTGTGGCATACCAGGACCAAGGCCACTTATAGCATACACTGTAATGGTGTACAGTTGACTTTGCTTGTGGAAAGTCACCATACATATTGAGTAAACAAACTTATCTGATACATGAAGAATGTTAATCGAAATATGTTACAATTTTACTTTTTATCCAGGTGCAGATAGCAGAAGTCCATGTAAACAGCAAGCAATGTGTTTGTATCATAGCTATATAAGAAGCAGAAATCGTTATATATATATATATATATATATATATATATTTTTTTTTTTTTTTTAAGACAGAGCCTTGCTCTGTCAGCCAGGCTGTAGTGCAATGGTGCAATTTTGGCTCACTGCAACCTCTGCCTCCCAAGTTCAAGCCATCCTTCTGCCTCAGTCTTGCAAGTAGCTGGGTTACAGGCATGCGCCACCACACCTGGCTAATTTTTGTATTTTTAGTAGAAACGGGGCTTCGCCATGTTGACCAGGCTGGTCTCAAACTCCTGATCTTGAGTGATCCACCCATCTTGGCCTCCCAAAGTGCTGGGATGACAGGTGTGAGCTGGTGCACCCAGCACTCCTTGAATTCTTTTAATAATGATTTGCATGTTAATGAAAGTGAGCTATTTTATTTAGTTTTAACTGGGTTAAAATATGAAACATTTTTGTATCACAAAACACTTAACAAAATCTGTATCTCATTATTCATTTAAAAAATGGCACAATTGGCTGGGCCCAGTAGCTCACACCTGTAATCCCAGCACTTTGGGAGACTGAGGCAGCTGGACCACTTGAGTCCAGGAGTTGGAGACCAGCATAGACAACATTGTGAACTGTCTCCACAAAACTTAGCCAGGCATGGTGACTAATTTTGACACCTGTAGACCCAGCTACTTGAGAGGCTGAGGTGGGAAGATCCCTTGAACCCAGGAAGTGGAGGTTGCACTGAGCCAAGATCGTGCCACTGCACTCCAGCCTGGATGATGGAGTAATTGTCTTAAAAAAAAAATGTGTAACAAGAATAATGACATAATTTACTCTTATATGGCTGTCTAGATGTCCTGTATTCAGTATCTCAGTTAATCCACATAATCTAGGGTACTATATGGTATGCACTGTTGTCCCAATTTTATAGATTTATGTATTCATTCATTCAACAAATACTTACTGAACATCTGCTGTATGTCATGCAGTGTTCCATTCTAGGACTACAGCAGTGACTGAAACACAAAAATCTTTGCCTCCATGGACCATATATTCCAGACAAACAATAAATAAAATTTATGTAATGTTAGATAAGAGATAAGTACTATGGAGAAAAACTACTGAAGGAGAATAGGGTTTTCAGAATGGAAATGGAGGCAGCAATGATTGTAAGAGATGATAGCATTTAAGTAAAATTGTACAAGAAGATGAGGAAATTGAGGCTCAAAGAATTATAACTTGTTCAAGGTCACAAAGTTAATAAAGCTAATAAAATTACAGCTGAACACAATAAGGCAGCCACCTGGAACCCTGATGCATCACTTTATAAAAATCTGTTGAATCCTATTAAGAGGTTTTAGGATTGGTCAAAATCAAGCTACATCTGTTCTTTCAGATAGCTCTGAGAAGTATTAGAGTGTACACATTAATCCAGAAAGAAAGCAAAACATGACATTTGTATTTATTTTTATTTCAGGCCAAAGAATTCCACAAAACAAGAAAGATTCCTAGGAGGATTTGGTGGAAATACTTCAAAAAGATCGTAATTATCACTGTTGCAATTCTCCTTTCAATTATTATCATTCTTTTAAGTACAATGTAATACCAACATGACCCTTTTCCTCCCCATCCTCGACAGGCACCAATAAATGGCTATAGGTAATTATAGACTTCTACAACCAGCAGTTTTGAAATCATTCTCTAGTGGTAATAAACTGCAGGAAAAGGAGGTTGGAAGTATTTCCTTGTCCCTTAACTCTTGTCACTGTTCCTTTCCCATTTCTGTAATGTCGACAGACTAATTAACCTGTGCACCTTTTCCTCATCTGTAAAATGGGGCGGTTCATAATACTTAATGAGTAGTTAAGTCTCTCACATAGTAAATGCTATTTACATGTTAACCATTACTTAATAGAAAAAGATAATTGCATTTATGGTATTGATTAAATTATCGTAATCTTCCTGCTTACCCAGAAGTGAAATGACCTTGACCTTAAAATCAGATTTTAGAAATGAGAATTTTAACATGAGTACAGTTCAGAGATACACATTTACCTCTTCTACAATTTTTTCATCTGAAATGAAAATTCAAACTACTGTGTTTTATACTATGTATTTCCTTGTGTAAGGATTAAAAAACTAATAGACTTAAATGACTATATCATTTTCTCTTAACAAATCATAGGTCCTCTCCTCCTATCTTACCATCTTAACAGCCTTTAAAAAAAATACACTACCTCCAGTAACCTCAACTTATTAAGATTTCTAATAACTAAAGCATCCAACTTTATTTGCAGTTAGTAACAAGGTGTCATGAGTTCTGTTTCCCAAGTGGGAAAATGAGGTCTGAAGTCTGTTTTAAAAGTCCTTTAGTGATTCCTGGGGAACAGACAGCCTGACTTCTAGATAACTCATTTTAATTCTGGTAATGATCAAATATCAGCATTTTAAATAATCACCAACTTCATTTTCCTCCCAATCCAGTACCACATTTCCATTCACAAAATATTTTTTAAAGCATCTTAAATGTTAGAAATTTTGGAGTTTCTGTAGTTTAGACACAGGGAAAAATAGGCAATATGTTGAATGCTTACTCTGTTACAATGTACTAAGTATTTTGGAAGAGGGGTGTCTTGTTTAATTTTATAATAACACTAATAAGTGAGTTAGTATCACATAAAGCACACAGAACAGTGGCTGGCATAAAAGTGCTATGTAAGTTAGTTCATATTATCAGCTTTATTTTGCAGATGAGAAAATAGCAAAGTTAAATGGCATGTGCAAGGTCACACAGCTGGAAAGCTAAGATTTTACCGACTGCTAAGATAAGCCCTACTGTGGCATATAGCCATGGAACCCAGAGAGTAATAATTAAGATCCCTTAATTATGGGTCACACAAGATACACTGTATTATTTCACTTGTTGCCAGTTTAGTAAGTTGTTTTGGCAGGGTAAAGACAAGAGTAGTGGGAAGACGAATAGTCATGTATTTTGCTGCCATTATTTTTGAAACCCTATAAAACTTGCCTCTTAACCATCTCTGTAATTTAAAATTATGTGTAAGATAACATATTTGTATCCTAATCACCAATGAGTACTAGTATAATTATTGATAGAAAACTGTGAACTTAAAGATCACCTAATCTAACCCCTGCACTTTACATATTAGGATACCAAGACCCAAAAGTCTAAGTGAATCATGTGTCTTTGCAATTCCCTCTTCACTAGTAGCATGCTTAAAGCCAGGCTATCGCCCTAGTTCCAAGCAAGAAGTCCCACATAATACTTGTTTTCTAAGGCAGTCTTTAGAATTTAAGAGTTTTCAAGATAATTTATATTTTTATGAGCTGTTGAAAGCTGCCTAGTAAGGATCGTTTCCCTGGTATTTATGCTAGAACTGTCAGAACATGGCAGAAACAAATATTAAGTGATCTTAGATTTTTCATCTATTTATGCTTTCAAATATTATTAAGCTCCTACTCTGCACCAAAACAATTATAAAACATTATGGTTTATCCTAAGCCACTACATCTATAGAACTAACTGATGTTTGACAAATAAAATGATTGTATATAGAAGTGTAAGACCCGGCCAGGCGCAGTGGCTCATGCCTGTAATCCCAGCCCTTTGGGAGGCCGAGGCAGGCAGATCACCTGAGGTCAGGAGTTTGAGACCAGCCTAGCCAACATGGCAAAACCCTGTCTCTACTAAAACACAACACAAAAATTAGCCGGGCATGGTGGCGGGCACCTGTAATCCCAGCTACTCTGGAGCCTGAGGTACGGAGAACCACTTAAACATGGGGAGAGGTTGCAGTGAGCCAAAATTGAAAAAAAAAAAAAGTATAAGTCCTGTCTCTAATCCTTTAAGAAAGTTTCCATTCCAGTTGAGGGAGGAAGTTCAACGAATATCATAAACAGGTTAAAGCAACAGTGTCAATATTTAAGTGGTACGTTGCATGGCAGAGAATAAATTAAGAGATGGTGATCAACATAGGCTCAAATAACTGAGGAAGATCCCACTGGTTATAAGTGGGATGGGAATTGGATCTTATTAGAAATCAAACTTATTTCTACCATGAAGTGTCATAAATTGAATTTATATCAATAGATAAAGGCAGTGCAGTTAACAACAACTAACTCATTGAGCATTTGTGTGCCAGTAATTGTTGTAAGTACTTTAGAAATTCCTTAATCCTCACAACCCTGATGTCGGCGCTACTATTATTTTCATTTTACACATGAGAAAACTGAAGTATAAATTGTCACAGGCCCAAGTCTATTGCGCTAGTAAGAGAAAGGAACAGCTTGCTGTGGGGGTGGCGCAAAGTGGACTATGCATTCGTGGAGTTCAATTATGCAATCTTTCAGTCATTCAAGTGGCCTACAGCAGAGCTTTGGTTCTCTTCATTTCCCACTTTCCAAGGTTCTCTTATTCACTCCCATGCCATTGCCCTCTCCAGATCTAACCCCTCTTCTGAATTCCAAATCATTTTCCGATTCTCTACTAGATATACCCATTTGACTATCATGCACACACTTCAGTTTTAGATACCCAAACTATATATTTTTCCTTTCCCCCATAAAACTTGCTATTAAGTTGCTAATAATGACTTTATTTCCAATCTCAATAAACAGGATCACAGCTGTCCTGTAATCTACAGACTATGTTAGCCTACCTTGACTCCTCCCTTCTGCTCATCTTCTCTTTCCTAATAGTCACCAAAATCATAGGGCTTCTATGACAAATCTCCTTTAGGTTTATCAGCCAGGGAAGTCCAGAAGAGCTGCAGAAGCAAAAGTAGGGACAACCCTGAGGGTGCTCAAGCAAACTTTGAGAAAGGGGACTCATCCCATCATGGTTGATGGCTGTCTCTACTCCCCACAAGCCTGGCCACATCACACTCCTCTTTGTATTCAGTCTGCCCAGCACATATAAGTATTAACATTTGATATTTTCATATGCATGATTTCCATAGCTCTTAAACATGGTAATATCAACAAATGTGAAGCTTTCATTTTCAGTCCTCAGCATCAGTCACCCAATGATCTTAATAATACATGTTCCTTGGCTCCACCCCTGAAGATTCTGCATAAGCCTGGGATAGGGCCTCAAAGTGTGTGTTTAACCTCACAATGAGGTCGAGAACTGCTAACCTCAAAGCACTTTTTACATGACTATCATTTAATCTCCGTACCTGAGAAAGGTAATATAATTTTAAAACTGGAAAAACTGAGGCTTGGAGATTAATTTACCCAGTATACCTGGGCAAACGACAGAGCTGGGCCACAAAAGCATTCATTTGAAATAATCTATTCCACTGAATGTATTAAATTGGAAACTTTGTCAATTTGCCAAATAGAATGTCCCACACATTTTGATAAGTCTGAAAAGGATTATTTTAAATTGTTTTGAAAGTTTATATTATCCCATTATAGAATCAAGCCACTCATAGAATCTCATTATGGAATCATGGCAGAACATAGAATAACAAAAACCATTATTTAATTCTGGCCTCTGATTTTTTAGAACAAAAAGGCAAATCACAAGCTGGTTACAGACAAAGGGGTCATTTGTTGAGGAGCAGACCTGCTTAGCACCACACCATGACCCAACATAATGGTGACTTCTCTCTTAGCAGAGCAGCACTAAGCGACCCACATTCTTTTAAAAGTTCTCGAGACACAAAAGTAAAAACTGGAATAGTGAAACAAAGTGCATTTATATTAAGGAGGAGTACTTTTGTTAACATTATTGCTCCAAGCTATGAAATTCAATTTACCATTATCCAAAAGTGTTGTAACATAAAATGGTAAACACGTACTAGCATTTACAGTGGTCTCACATTCAACAGCAAGCCCAGCAGATGACAAAGATTGAACATCCCCACAAAATCTTCCTGCCCTCAATATCCTGCCTCATAAACATTCTGGAGAAAACTGGAAATTGCCATTTTCCTTCCATCAAATTCAGTGATCAATTTGTAATACTACTTGTGCATAAGCTATCTAACTTTACAAAGAATCCCATCATCTAAAAATTTTATGTGATGTGTTCAACATTACAGTAGTTGCCTTACCTTTTGAACTAATAAGTCCTATGTTATTTAAAGGTATTGATCCAAGAGAAAAAAGCTTAAGTCAAAAAAAAAAGACAGTGCAAAAAATGCATGAGTGCTATAAGAGTTTAATTGTAAGACAAAAGCACTACTACATTATACTTTAAACATAAGTAATCTTTCAGAAAAAAAGATTTAGTGCAAATTAAAACCCTATGAAAGCCCAATGTAAATTTCATATGAAGACTCTAGAAGTAAGCTTCTAGAACTGGAAACACTTGGTTCCAACAGAATTTGCTTGGGGAGAATATGTCTTGAAAATGTTAAATGGTACAGAGAACATCATGTCAAAGTCAACCAGATACTAAAAAAAGACATGCTGATAGGTCTTAATACATAAAACTAATTGATTAGTAGTAGCATGCTTTATATATTAATGATTGTAAAAGCAATTTACAACAAATTTGAGCATTTCTAAGTTTTATTTACTGCCTTAGCCAATCTTAACTACACTGTAATAAAGTGCCATTCTTCCAATTTTTAAAATAAAAAGGGTTTCATTTTATCAGTCTCAGACTGGTGTTTTATATAAATGTTAAGCTCTGTATAATCCAAGGCCATCCATACAACAAAAAAGAAATTATAAAATTCCTTTTCTCAAGTGTTTATTCAAAGCATAGCTTCCATGCCAAGTTAAATGTCACGTTTAGGTACTGGTGTTAACAGACCTCTTAAGTTTCTTCCAATTCTTTTTTTCCTGAGAAATACAAAAGCCAGGAAAGTAACCTTCCTAATTCTAGAGTGCAAACAGAATACAGTCTCTTATAACAAAATTAAATCTATATGAATTAACCTTGAAGTACTCCTTCCCCAATACCGAATGACTTAAAGCTTCCCAAAATAGAATCCAACAACCTCTATTATCACTCTTTAATAAATTAGTGCCTATCTCTACTTTCTTTGAAGACTTGACACCATACTCTTACTTAGGCCCTAAATCCTATAAAGCATTTCAGATTTTAATATAATAATTTTGTAAGGTCCTTTTTCCTTGCCCTTATGAGAACACCTGTCGCCCCTCCAATTCCCTGCCTTTACAGGGCTGAGGAAATTTATTAACATTTAGGAATCACCCTACTGCTTTATCTTCCTAAATTATATAGTCCCCTGGATACTATTCTTTATCTCAGCTACTCTACACTATTGCCATTTATAATGGAAGGCTGCTAGAATTATGCAACCTTCTTGAGAATCAAAAAGTCGCTAAGGACAATAGGGCAATACATAACCCGCCCAACTCTAGAAAATTGCAAATCAATTTCTATCAGAGTTGTTGATTACCAATTCATAATGCAATGGATGGCTAAGATCAGGGCAGAGGCAAGATACAGACAATAAGGGGAATGTATTGGCTGTAGAGAATTTTAAAACCATACAGACCAACTCGCCATGTTCCCAACCTGCAGCCACCCCCATCATCTACTTTCCCTGACTTAGTACATTACTGTTGCTCACTGTCATCTTGTACTCATTAGAATACCAAAAATTGTTTCATTTTTTTCAAGCTAGACTTAAGGTCCATAATTAAAATGTTGAGTGGTTTTACTAAACATATACCTTTCTTTTTACAGAAGATGTAAAAACAAACCCTTAGGAAACAGTGTGTTTAACTCTATCTTAAAGAGTTAACACATTAAAGTCCTTAACACATGAGTGTAACTAAGATTACTTGGGGTGTGTGAAATACAGAATCCCAGGCAACACTCCCAGACAATTCTAAGTGATTCTGATGTAGATGCCTACAAGCCTCTTTGAAGTGCCAACCAGATTATAATCAACCCTTCCTGAATTTACCAGATTACAAGCAACTGTTAGCAACTTACAGGACAAGCAGACTCCATTTGCACAACTGAATGTTCATCTTGCTAGAATCATTTTACCCATGGAAATCTTCAGGCAAGACTCCTAAACTATGCTTAATAATAATTTGAATATGGCCAGTATTAAAGAAAAGATATACCCTTCTCAACCCTGTCAAAATTATCTTAGGCTGGGCACAGTGGCTCATGCCTATAATCCCAGCACCTCGGGAGGCCAAGGCAGGCAGATACTTGAGCCCAGGAGTTGGAGACCAGCCTGAGCAACATAGTGACACCCCATCTCTACAAAAAAAGTTTAATTTAGGCCAGGTGCAATGGCTCATGCCTATAATCCCAGCACTTGGGGAGGCAGAGGCAGGAACATCACCTGAGGTCTGGAGTTTGAGACCCATCTGGCCAATATGGTGAAACCCTGTATATACTAAAAATACAAAAATTATCGAGGTGTGGTGGCATGCACCTGTAATTCCAGCTACTCAGGAGGCTGAGGCAGAATCGCTTAAACCTGAGAGGAAGGTTGCAATGAGCCAAGACTGCGCCACTGCACTCCAGCCTGGGCGACAGAGCAAGACTCTGTCTCCAATCAATCAATCAATCAATCAGTCAATAAGGGGGGTGGGGTGGTGCCTGCCTGCAGTCCCAGCAATTCAGAAGGCTAAGGTGGAAGATTACTTGCAGGAGGTTGAGGCTGAGGTGAGTTGTGATCATATCACTGCACTCCAGCTTGGGAGACAGAGCAAGAAGACTTTTTCTCTAAAAAAAAAAAAAAAGAAGAAAGGTAGCTCTAAAAAAAAAAGAAAAAAATCAATTTTTATGAATAGTTTAGGATCATCCTTAAATGTTACTTCATTGATATATTAAGAAACTGCTTCCAAATAAACTTACTTTATTGAGATGTGATGCTATATTATAATCCTAGGTTTTGACATTTCAGGTTAGACTCCAAACAAAATAAACTCAAGACATTTCAGGATCAACACAAATACTGTGGTAAAGAGATTATATCCTTCCAGTTTCCAAAATTCCTAATACCTCAAAGGCCCTACACATACATTTGAAGTACTAGTGTTAACTACAAAAAGAAACTTTCCCAAGCACTAAAATAGTAAAAGCATAGACTAAATTAGTTTCTCAAGTATACAACATAGGGCTTAATAATTGGATCCTAACATTGAGACCACCTTTCAAAACTGTAAGCATGAACTGACACCTGGACAGGTGTTCCACACCAACATACATTCTAAACTGTGTGCAACAATAAAGCAAATGACATCCCAAGTTGTAAAGACTAATATGCTTACATGACTTGCAACCCTATACACATTGAAGGTTAGGAAAGAAACAGAAAAAAGGAAACCCAGGACCCACGGAAGAGAAATTAACTCACCTGATAGCAGATGCCTACTAAACCAAAAGGTATCAAAATCTGATTCACAACAGACCTAGAAAGCTCATTACTTGAGAAAAAGTGGGATTCTAACCAGAGTCTACAAGACTATTTTGGGGATTCAGACCAAAGCTACATAACACTACCCATTAGTAAATACAGGTTGATTTGATAATAAACCAGCAAACTACTTGTGAATTTTACTTTGTTGGTCAAATTCTAGAAGAGTACTGAGCTCCCTGTTAGTATTTCAATTTACCTGTCCTTTTTTGTTCCCCTAAACCTTACACCAACCACCCACCTATACAAAAAGGCTGCAAAAAAATAGTCTGTCATGCCCAGTCTCTTCTGAAGTCACACTAAAAACAAGTAATCTAAAAAACTGAGGGAAGCGGGGTGGAAAAGACAACATTTTAAGAGATCGAGACCATCCTGGCCAATATGGCAAAACCCTGTCTCTACTAAAAATACAAAAATTAGCTGGGCCTGGTGGCACATGCCTGTAGTCCCAGCTACTTGGGAGGCTGAGGCAGAAGAATCACTTGAACCTGGGAGGCAGAGGTTGCAGGGAGCCAAGATCGCACCACTGCTCTCCAGCCTGGGCAACAGAGCGAGGCTGTCTCAAAAAGCAAAAGAAAAAACAATATTCTGCCAGCTGTCCACAGTGTGGATATCACAGATTACATCACAGAACCCTCTGACTCCCTCGAAAGATATAGGAATTGGCAGCCCAAGTACCTGTAGAAACACAGATAAAACAAGTCAAAAGAGGATTGACTGAAATTCAGTTAGCAATCAGTTAAACCGGCCGGGTATGGTTGCTCACACCTGTAATCCAAGCACTTAGGAGGCCAAGGTGGGCGGATCACCCGAGGTCGGGAGTTCAAGACCATCCTGACCAACATGGTGAAACCCCCGTCTTTAAAAATAATAATAATAATCAGTTAAACCTCCAGATCCTCTGTTCTGCTGGCAACTGACTCCCCAACCCTGGCAGAAAACTGAAGATGTACTCTTAAGCAAGAATGGGCTGTTAGACCGAATAGGCACAGTGATGAAAAAAAAAAAAGTTTACTTTTTGAGATCCCTCAACCTCTTTTTCCTCCACTGGGATCAGAAACTGACCACCTTTTAAATCCTTAACCGAGGAGAGTGTAAGACTTCTCTGGTGAGCCCGACCAGCTTGAGAAAACAAAACAAGGGATATATCAAGTAATTTCTCAATAAAATGACACAGCCAGATCACTCAACAGTGAAGCCAATGATTGAAAAGCTCCCCTGCTAGCCCCACACACATAACATCCAATTAGCTTTTAAAGTGCTCCACTCCTAAATATGAGCCAAGGATCAGCAAACATCTAAGGAAATTTTCTAACATGAAAACAAGCCAAAGCAACAGGAAAACAAAGTATCTTGGAAACAAACATTTATACAGGTTATCATTAATAATCTTAGAGAAAAAGGTATGTTGGTATGTCATTTATAACAGATGGGGGGTGGTCTTAGAAATTGATACAATTGGCCGGGCATGGTGGCTCACACCTGTAATCCCAGCACTTTGAGAGGCCAAGGCGGGTGTGGATTACAAGGTCAAGAGATCAAGACCATCCTGCCCAACAAGGTGAAACCTTGTCTCTACTAAAAATACAAAAATTAGCTGGGTGTGGTGGCGCACACGTGTAGTCCCAGCTACTCGGGAGGCTGAGGCAGAATTGCTTGAACCCAGGAGGCGGAGGTTGCAAGCCGAGATCATGCCACTACACTCCAGCCAGGCAACCGAGTGAGACTCCGATGTTTCAAAAACAAAAAAGAAAAAAAAAAAGAAATTGACACAATCGGCCATGCACCGTAGCTCACGCCTGTAATCCCAGAAAGAGTCCATATATAAGACCCAAGATCTAAAATGAATTTCTGGGGCCAGGTGCAGTGGCGCACGCCTGTAATCCCAGCACTTTAGGAAGCTGAGGCAGGTGGATCACCTGAGGTCAGAAGTTAAGAGACCAGCCTGGCCAACATGGCAAAACCCGTCTCTACTAAAAATACAAAAATTAGCTGGGCATGGTGATGTGCACCTGTAGTCTGTTACTCAGGAGGGTGAGGCAGAATTGCAACCCAGGAACGGAGGCTGCAGTGAGCCAACATGCCACTGCACTCCAGCCTGGGCAGCAAGAGAGAAACCCGGTTGCCCTTGCCACCCCCACCCAAAAAAAAGAAATTGACACAATTGAAATTTTGGGATGTTTCTAAAAGTTGAAAGATAAGGCAGGGTGCCGTGGCACATGCCTGTAATCCCAGCACTTTGGGAAGCCAAGAGTTCAAGACCAGTCTTTATAAAAATTTAAAGATTAAACTACAGAAACACATGTCCAGGTCTTATACCCAAGTAAGAACTCCAGAGAACAAAGATTGCGGTGGGAGATGAAGAGAGCAAAATGATAAGACTCAGAGTGCCCAGTATAATGTATGAAACAAGCCCAAGATATAGTTGTGAAATATAAGAACACTGGTAAAATCTCAAGTGATTTCAGAGTTAAGAAAGATTCCATATATAAGACCCAAGATCTAAAATGAATTTCTGGGGCCAGGTGCAGTGGCGCATGCCTGTAATCCCAGCACTTTGGGAGGTCGAAGCAGGTGGATCACCTGAGGTCAGGAGTTTGAGACCAGCCTAACATGGTGAAACCCCATCTCTACTAAATACAAAAATAAATTAGCCTAGCGTGGTGGTACGTGCCTGTAATCGCAGCTACTCAGGAGGCTGAGGCAGAATGGCTTGAATCTGGGAGGCGAAGGTTACAGTGAGCTGAAATCATGCCATTGCACTCCAGCCTAGGCAACAAGAGCAAAACTCCATCTCAGAAAATATTAATAAACTTCTGGCCAGGCACAGTGGCTCACGCCTATAATCCCAGCCCTTCAGGAGGCCGAGGTGGGTGGATCACCTGAGGTCAGGAGATTGAGATCATCCTGCCCAACATGGTGAAACCTCGTCTCTACTAAAAACACAAAAATTAGCTGGGTGCAGTGGCATGCACCTGTAGTCCCAGCTGCTTGGGAGGCAGAAGCAAGAGAATCACTTCAACCAGGGAGGTGGAGGTTGCAGTGAGCCAAGACAGCACTACTGCACTCCAGCCTGGTGACAAAGATAAAATAAATCTTTGTCTCAAAGATAAAATAAATTTATTAGTAATCCAGTGCAAAACAGAACTTTACAGACAGGAAGGTCTCAAAGCTATTGGAAGATGTCCTGCACCCAAACAACAAAGCCATGGGATCTGGGAAACAGATCATAAATTGAGAGGCAGAGAACCCCAGAACAATGGCAAAGCCCCAACTTAACAGTACTCAACAATTCAAAAAGAACAGTTCAGATTAGAATACAGAAAACCATCAAGAAAAACATGAAACTCATTACCAAATTAACATATATAAAAAAAATTTTCAGGCCAAGCTCGGTGGCCCACACCTGTAATCCCAGCTCTTTGGGAGGCCAAGGCGGGCAGATCATAAGGTCAGGAGATCAAGACCATCCTGGCTAACAGTGAAACCCTGTCTCTACTAAAATTAAAATAAAATTAGCTGAGCATGGTGGCATGCGACTGCAGCCCCAGCTGCTCAGTAGGCTGAGGCAGAAGAATCGCTTGAACCTGGGAGGTGGAGGTTGCACCAAGCCAAGATTGTGCCACTGCACTCCAGCCTGGGCAACAGAGCAACTCGATCTCAAAAAAAAAAATTGTTTTTCTTCAATTCTTGTTAGTTCAAAAATTCGTGTCTAGTGGACAGAAAATTACCTAGGCCAAGAGGTAATGCTAAAAATGGCTAAGAATTGCAATTTAAATGAGTCAGACATACATAAAATAGTACAAAAATCAGGTTACAAGTTGTTTTTTAAGAATAGGTTTGATCTCCAAAATTAACCATAAAATTAAATCTAAGTAGCGTTGGTCTCTCAGTACGTACTAATTATCTGCCAAATGTGTAGCCTGTGAACATTTTAACAAAGAATCAAAATTAATCTGGGAGCATGTTTTCAGTCACACTAAACCCAATTTTAATCCAATCTGGTTTTACCCTCTACCCACACTTTTAGTTTTTGATGTGATGGACGGACACAGTGGTTTACATTTATAATCCTGACACTTTGGGAAGCCAAGGAAGGACTGCTTGAAGCCAAAAGTTCAAGACCAGCTTGGGGAACATAGCAAGACCCTGTCTCTGCAAATAATAAAACAATTAGTGGGCACAGTGGTACGCGCCTGTAGTCCCAGTCACTCAGGAGGCTGAGAAGGGGTACTTGAGCCTAGGAGTTGGAGGGTGCAGTGAGCACTGCACTCCAGCATGAGCAAGAGGGAGACTCTGTCTCTAAAAATTTTTTGCCATATTTACAGAAAATAAGCATAGTGCTTCTTTGATACCAAAAATAATCCTAAGCTTAACAACCATAACAAAAAATTTTCACTGATTTTGACCATGGGTCAGCAAACTCTTCTGTAAAAAGACAAGACTGTACATTATTTTGCTTTGCAGGTCTGTCCTAACTACTAAACTCTACTTAACACTGTTAACACAAAAGCAGCCATATACACAGAAAACAAACGAGCCTGTGTTGCGATTTTATAAAAACAGGACACAGGTCCCCAACTTGGATCTCTTAACATAGAAAGTTTTACTTTAGTAACACTAACTTTTGTTCATTAAAATGTTTGCTTAGTTGGAGGTCAAATTCTTAGCATCAGATGTAACTCCACAAAAGCAAGAAAAAAGGTATTCCATCACTTCACTCTACTATAGAACTGTATTATAATACCATTTGTCATTTATTACTTTTCTAATACACTATTCCGAGCATTCTGAAGTAACTGACTAAAGTCTTAGTTTACCACTCAGTGCGGAACTCTAACATTCACTTGAGTAATACCTACAAAGGATTTTCCATCCAAGCTGATGGGTATCAATACCCTGAATGCTAATAACAGAAACCAGAACCATCCAACAAATGACAGGAAAAACAATTCTGACTTAATCCTATAGTTATCACTTAAGACTCTTCACTACAGTAACTCAAAAAATTCTTAGGCATAACACCTTCTAATCCCAGTCTGGAATTTTTAAGCCCCTAACCAAAAAAATAAAACCTTTTGAGAAATGGAAAATAAAAATCAAACAAAAAGCACACACACATAAACACGGTATATATTTCTTTAATCCTCCCTCAACACTTGAATTCATCTATGAAATCCACCACAGCTCTAAAAATCTCTCTGAACTAGCTGCATTTCTATTATAATTAACAGATTTTCTTAAGTCCTCACTTTTTATTTAATGGAAGCACAAAACATTAACTATCTGTGCAAAGGGGTACTTTTGCACGTTTATCCAGAATTGCTCTAAAAAACACAATACATATTAAGCAAAAACTGGGCATTTGGGAAAATATTCATATAAATCTTAGTTGCTACAT